>NC_072896.1:0-5000000 GCF_027943255.1 Anastrepha obliqua
CACCCACTTGCACCCACTTTTCACAATTTTCACAATTTTCACCATCTTCCACCATCTTCCACCAGGTGCACCCACGTCCACTCCCACCCACTTGCACCCACTTCTGACCACTTCTCACCATCTTCCACCAGATGCACCCACGTCCACTCCCACCCACTTGCACCCACTTTTCACAATTTTCACAATTTTCACCAGATGCACCCATGTCCACTCCCACCCACTTGCACCCACTTTTCACAATTTTCACAATTTTCACCATCTTCCACCATCTTCCACCAGATGCACCCACGTCCACTCCCACCCACTTGCACCCACTTTTCACAATTTTCACAATTTTCACCATCTTCCACCCACTTGCACCCACTTTTCACAATTTTCACAATTTTCACCATCTTCCACCATCTTCCACCAGATGCACCCACGTCCACTCCCACCCACTTGCACCCACTTTTCACAATTTTCACAATTTTCACCAGATGCACCCATGTCCACTCCCACCCACTTGCACCCACTTTTCACAATTTTCACAATTTTCACCATCTTCCACCATCTTCCACCAGATGCACCCACGTCCACTCCCACCCACTTGCACCCACTTTTCACAATTTTCACAATTTTCACCATCTTCCACCCACTTGCACCCACTTTTCACAATTTTCACAATTTTCACCATCTTCCACCATCTTCCACCAGGTGCACCCATGTCCACTCCCACCCACTTGCACCCACTTCTGACCACTTCTCACCATCTTCCACCAGATGCACCCACGTCCACTCCCACCCACTTGCACCCACTTTTCACAATTTTCACAATTTTCACCAGATGCACCCATGTCCACTCCCACCCACTTGCACCCACTTTTCACAATTTTCACCATCTTCCACCAGATGCACCCACGTCCACTCCCACCCACTTGCACCCACTTTTCACAATTTTCACAATTTTCACCATCTTCCACCATCTTCCACCAGATGCACCCACGTCCACTCCCACCCACTTGCACCCACTTTTCACAATTTTCACAATTTTCACCATCTTCCACCCACTTGCACCCACTTTTCACAATTTTCACAATTTTCACCATCTTCCACCATCTTCCACCAGATGCACCCACGTCCACTCCCACCCACTTGCACCCACTTTTCACAATTTTCACAATTTTCACCATCTTCCACCCACTTGCACCCACTTTTCACAATTTTCACAATTTTCACCATCTTCCACCATCTTCCACCAGGTGCACCCACGTCCACTCCCACCCACTTGCACCCACTTCTGACCACTTCTCACCATCTTCCACCAGATGCACCCACGTCCACTCCCACCCACTTGCACCCACTTTTCACAATTTTCACAATTTTCACCAGATGCACCCATGTCCACTCCCACCCACTTGCACCCACTTTTCACAATTTTCACAATTTTCACCATCTTCCACCATCTTCCACCAGATGCACCCACGTCCACTCCCACCCACTTGCACCCACTTTTCACAATTTTCACAATTTTCACCATCTTCCACCCACTTGCACCCACTTTTCACAATTTTCACAATTTTCACCATCTTCCACCATCTTCCACCAGATGCACCCACGTCCACTCCCACCCACTTGCACCCACTTTTCACAATTTTCACAATTTTCACCATCTTCCACCATCTTCCACCAGATGCACCCACGTCCACTCCCACCCACTTGCACCCACTTTTCACAATTTTCACAATTTTCACCATCTTCCACCCACTTGCACCCACTTTTCACAATTTTCACCATCTTCCACCATCTTCCACCAGATGCACCCACGTCCACTCCCACCCACTTGCACCCACTTTTCACAATTTTCACAATTTTCACCATCTTCCACCCACTTGCACCCACTTTTCACAATTTTCACAATTTTCACCATCTTCCACCATCTTCCACCAGGTGCACCCATGTCCACTCCCACCCACTTGCACCCACTTCTGACCACTTCTCACCATCTTCCACCAGATGCACCCACGTCCACTCCCACCCACTTGCACCCACTTTTCACAATTTTCACAATTTTCACCATCTTCCACCCACTTGCACCCACTTTTCACAATTTTCACAATTTTCACCATCTTCCACCATCTTCCACCAGATGCACCCACGTCCACTCCCACCCACTTGCACCCACTTTTCACAATTTTCACAATTTTCACCATCTTCCACCCACTTGCACCCACTTTTCACAATTTTCACAATTTTCACCATCTTCCACCATCTTCCACCAGATGCACCCACGTCCACTCCCACCCACTTGCACCCACTTTTCACAATTTTCACAATTTTCACCATCTTCCACCCACTTGCACCCACTTTTCACAATTTTCACAATTTTCACCATCTTCCACCATCTTCCACCAGGTGCACCCATGTCCACTCCCACCCACTTGCACCCACTTCTGACCACTTCTCACCATCTTCCACCAGATGCACCCACGTCCACTCCCACCCACTTGCACCCACTTTTCACAATTTTCACAATTTTCACCATCTTCCACCCACTTGCACCCACTTTTCACAATTTTCACAATTTTCACCATCTTCCACCATCTTCCACCAGATGCACCCACGTCCACTCCCACCCACTTGCACCCACTTTTCACAATTTTCACAATTTTCACCATCTTCCACCCACTTGCACCCACTTTTCACAATTTTCACAATTTTCACCATCTTCCACCATCTTCCACCAGGTGCACCCACGTCCACTCCCACCCACTTGCACCCACTTCTGACCACTTCTCACCATCTTCCACCAGATGCACCCACGTCCACTCCCACCCACTTGCACCCACTTTTCACAATTTTCACAATTTTCACCAGATGCACCCATGTCCACTCCCACCCACTTGCACCCACTTTTCACAATTTTCACAATTTTCACCATCTTCCACCATCTTCCACCAGATGCACCCACGTCCACTCCCACCCACTTGCACCCACTTTTCACAATTTTCACAATTTTCACCATCTTCCACCCACTTGCACCCACTTTTCACAATTTTCACAATTTTCACCATCTTCCACCATCTTCCACCAGATGCACCCACGTCCACTCCCACCCACTTGCACCCACTTTTCACAATTTTCACAATTTTCACCAGATGCACCCATGTCCACTCCCACCCACTTGCACCCACTTTTCACAATTTTCACAATTTTCACCATCTTCCACCATCTTCCACCAGATGCACCCACGTCCACTCCCACCCACTTGCACCCACTTTTCACAATTTTCACAATTTTCACCATCTTCCACCCACTTGCACCCACTTTTCACAATTTTCACAATTTTCACCATCTTCCACCATCTTCCACCAGGTGCACCCATGTCCACTCCCACCCACTTGCACCCACTTCTGACCACTTCTCACCATCTTCCACCAGATGCACCCACGTCCACTCCCACCCACTTGCACCCACTTTTCACAATTTTCACAATTTTCACCAGATGCACCCATGTCCACTCCCACCCACTTGCACCCACTTTTCACAATTTTCACCATCTTCCACCAGATGCACCCACGTCCACTCCCACCCACTTGCACCCACTTTTCACAATTTTCACAATTTTCACCATCTTCCACCATCTTCCACCAGATGCACCCACGTCCACTCCCACCCACTTGCACCCACTTTTCACAATTTTCACAATTTTCACCATCTTCCACCCACTTGCACCCACTTTTCACAATTTTCACAATTTTCACCATCTTCCACCATCTTCCACCAGATGCACCCACGTCCACTCCCACCCACTTGCACCCACTTTTCACAATTTTCACAATTTTCACCATCTTCCACCCACTTGCACCCACTTTTCACAATTTTCACAATTTTCACCATCTTCCACCATCTTCCACCAGGTGCACCCACGTCCACTCCCACCCACTTGCACCCACTTCTGACCACTTCTCACCATCTTCCACCAGATGCACCCACGTCCACTCCCACCCACTTGCACCCACTTTTCACAATTTTCACAATTTTCACCAGATGCACCCATGTCCACTCCCACCCACTTGCACCCACTTTTCACAATTTTCACAATTTTCACCATCTTCCACCATCTTCCACCAGATGCACCCACGTCCACTCCCACCCACTTGCACCCACTTTTCACAATTTTCACAATTTTCACCATCTTCCACCCACTTGCACCCACTTTTCACAATTTTCACAATTTTCACCATCTTCCACCATCTTCCACCAGATGCACCCACGTCCACTCCCACCCACTTGCACCCACTTTTCACAATTTTCACAATTTTCACCATCTTCCACCATCTTCCACCAGATGCACCCACGTCCACTCCCACCCACTTGCACCCACTTTTCACAATTTTCACAATTTTCACCATCTTCCACCCACTTGCACCCACTTTTCACAATTTTCACCATCTTCCACCATCTTCCACCAGATGCACCCACGTCCACTCCCACCCACTTGCACCCACTTTTCACAATTTTCACAATTTTCACCATCTTCCACCCACTTGCACCCACTTTTCACAATTTTCACAATTTTCACCATCTTCCACCATCTTCCACCAGGTGCACCCATGTCCACTCCCACCCACTTGCACCCACTTCTGACCACTTCTCACCATCTTCCACCAGATGCACCCACGTCCACTCCCACCCACTTGCACCCACTTTTCACAATTTTCACAATTTTCACCATCTTCCACCCACTTGCACCCACTTTTCACAATTTTCACAATTTTCACCATCTTCCACCATCTTCCACCAGATGCACCCACGTCCACTCCCACCCACTTGCACCCACTTTTCACAATTTTCACAATTTTCACCATCTTCCACCCACTTGCACCCACTTTTCACAATTTTCACAATTTTCACCATCTTCCACCATCTTCCACCAGGTGCACCCATGTCCACTCCCACCCACTTGCACCCACTTCTGACCACTTCTCACCATCTTCCACCAGATGCACCCACGTCCACTCCCACCCACTTGCACCCACTTTTCACAATTTTCACAATTTTCACCATCTTCCACCCACTTGCACCCACTTTTCACAATTTTCACAATTTTCACCATCTTCCACCATCTTCCACCAGATGCACCCACGTCCACTCCCACCCACTTGCACCCACTTTTCACAATTTTCACAATTTTCACCATCTTCCACCCACTTGCACCCACTTTTCACAATTTTCACAATTTTCACCATCTTCCACCATCTTCCACCAGGTGCACCCACGTCCACTCCCACCCACTTGCACCCACTTCTGACCACTTCTCACCATCTTCCACCAGATGCACCCACGTCCACTCCCACCCACTTGCACCCACTTTTCACAATTTTCACAATTTTCACCAGATGCACCCATGTCCACTCCCACCCACTTGCACCCACTTTTCACAATTTTCACAATTTTCACCATCTTCCACCATCTTCCACCAGATGCACCCACGTCCACTCCCACCCACTTGCACCCACTTTTCACAATTTTCACAATTTTCACCATCTTCCACCCACTTGCACCCACTTTTCACAATTTTCACAATTTTCACCATCTTCCACCATCTTCCACCAGATGCACCCACGTCCACTCCCACCCACTTGCACCCACTTTTCACAATTTTCACAATTTTCACCAGATGCACCCATGTCCACTCCCACCCACTTGCACCCACTTTTCACAATTTTCACAATTTTCACCATCTTCCACCATCTTCCACCAGATGCACCCACGTCCACTCCCACCCACTTGCACCCACTTTTCACAATTTTCACAATTTTCACCATCTTCCACCCACTTGCACCCACTTTTCACAATTTTCACAATTTTCACCATCTTCCACCATCTTCCACCAGGTGCACCCATGTCCACTCCCACCCACTTGCACCCACTTCTGACCACTTCTCACCATCTTCCACCAGATGCACCCACGTCCACTCCCACCCACTTGCACCCACTTTTCACAATTTTCACAATTTTCACCAGATGCACCCATGTCCACTCCCACCCACTTGCACCCACTTTTCACAATTTTCACCATCTTCCACCAGATGCACCCACGTCCACTCCCACCCACTTGCACCCACTTTTCACAATTTTCACAATTTTCACCATCTTCCACCATCTTCCACCAGATGCACCCACGTCCACTCCCACCCACTTGCACCCACTTTTCACAATTTTCACAATTTTCACCATCTTCCACCCACTTGCACCCACTTTTCACAATTTTCACAATTTTCACCATCTTCCACCATCTTCCACCAGATGCACCCACGTCCACTCCCACCCACTTGCACCCACTTTTCACAATTTTCACAATTTTCACCATCTTCCACCCACTTGCACCCACTTTTCACAATTTTCACAATTTTCACCATCTTCCACCATCTTCCACCAGATGCACCCACGTCCACTCCCACCCACTTGCACCCACTTTTCACAATTTTCACAATTTTCACCATCTTCCACCCACTTGCACCCACTTTTCACAATTTTCACAATTTTCACCATCTTCCACCATCTTCCACCAGGTGCACCCACGTCCACTCCCACCCACTTGCACCCACTTTTCACAATTTTCACAATTTTCACCAGATGCACCCATGTCCACTCCCACCCACTTGCACCCACTTTTCACAATTTTCACAATTTTCACCAGATGCACCCATGTCCACTCCCACCCACTTGCACCCACTTTTCACAATTTTCACAATTTTCACCATCTTCCACCATCTTCCACCAGATGCACCCACGTCCACTCCCACCCACTTGCACCCACTTTTCACAATTTTCACAATTTTCACCATCTTCCACCCACTTGCACCCACTTTTCACAATTTTCACAATTTTCACCATCTTCCACCATCTTCCACCAGATGCACCCACGTCCACTCCCACCCACTTGCACCCACTTTTCACAATTTTCACAATTTTCACCATCTTCCACCCACTTGCACCCACTTTTCACAATTTTCACAATTTTCACCATCTTCCACCATCTTCCACCAGGTGCACCCACGTCCACTCCCACCCACTTGCACCCACTTCTGACCACTTCTCACCATCTTCCACCAGATGCACCCACGTCCACTCCCACCCACTTGCACCCACTTTTCACAATTTTCACAATTTTCACCAGATGCACCCATGTCCACTCCCACCCACTTGCACCCACTTTTCACAATTTTCACAATTTTCACCATCTTCCACCATCTTCCACCAGATGCACCCACGTCCACTCCCACCCACTTGCACCCACTTTTCACAATTTTCACAATTTTCACCATCTTCCACCCACTTGCACCCACTTTTCACAATTTTCACAATTTTCACCATCTTCCACCATCTTCCACCAGATGCACCCACGTCCACTCCCACCCACTTGCACCCACTTTTCACAATTTTCACAATTTTCACCAGATGCACCCATGTCCACTCCCACCCACTTGCACCCACTTTTCACAATTTTCACAATTTTCACCATCTTCCACCATCTTCCACCAGATGCACCCACGTCCACTCCCACCCACTTGCACCCACTTTTCACAATTTTCACAATTTTCACCATCTTCCACCCACTTGCACCCACTTTTCACAATTTTCACAATTTTCACCATCTTCCACCATCTTCCACCAGGTGCACCCATGTCCACTCCCACCCACTTGCACCCACTTCTGACCACTTCTCACCATCTTCCACCAGATGCACCCACGTCCACTCCCACCCACTTGCACCCACTTTTCACAATTTTCACAATTTTCACCAGATGCACCCATGTCCACTCCCACCCACTTGCACCCACTTTTCACAATTTTCACCATCTTCCACCAGATGCACCCACGTCCACTCCCACCCACTTGCACCCACTTTTCACAATTTTCACAATTTTCACCATCTTCCACCATCTTCCACCAGATGCACCCACGTCCACTCCCACCCACTTGCACCCACTTTTCACAATTTTCACAATTTTCACCATCTTCCACCCACTTGCACCCACTTTTCACAATTTTCACAATTTTCACCATCTTCCACCATCTTCCACCAGATGCACCCACGTCCACTCCCACCCACTTGCACCCACTTTTCACAATTTTCACAATTTTCACCATCTTCCACCCACTTGCACCCACTTTTCACAATTTTCACAATTTTCACCATCTTCCACCATCTTCCACCAGGTGCACCCACGTCCACTCCCACCCACTTGCACCCACTTCTGACCACTTCTCACCATCTTCCACCAGATGCACCCACGTCCACTCCCACCCACTTGCACCCACTTTTCACAATTTTCACAATTTTCACCAGATGCACCCATGTCCACTCCCACCCACTTGCACCCACTTTTCACAATTTTCACAATTTTCACCATCTTCCACCATCTTCCACCAGATGCACCCACGTCCACTCCCACCCACTTGCACCCACTTTTCACAATTTTCACAATTTTCACCATCTTCCACCCACTTGCACCCACTTTTCACAATTTTCACAATTTTCACCATCTTCCACCATCTTCCACCAGATGCACCCACGTCCACTCCCACCCACTTGCACCCACTTTTCACAATTTTCACAATTTTCACCATCTTCCACCATCTTCCACCAGATGCACCCACGTCCACTCCCACCCACTTGCACCCACTTTTCACAATTTTCACAATTTTCACCATCTTCCACCCACTTGCACCCACTTTTCACAATTTTCACCATCTTCCACCATCTTCCACCAGATGCACCCACGTCCACTCCCACCCACTTGCACCCACTTTTCACAATTTTCACAATTTTCACCATCTTCCACCCACTTGCACCCACTTTTCACAATTTTCACAATTTTCACCATCTTCCACCATCTTCCACCAGGTGCACCCATGTCCACTCCCACCCACTTGCACCCACTTCTGACCACTTCTCACCATCTTCCACCAGATGCACCCACGTCCACTCCCACCCACTTGCACCCACTTTTCACAATTTTCACAATTTTCACCATCTTCCACCCACTTGCACCCACTTTTCACAATTTTCACAATTTTCACCATCTTCCACCATCTTCCACCAGATGCACCCACGTCCACTCCCACCCACTTGCACCCACTTTTCACAATTTTCACAATTTTCACCATCTTCCACCCACTTGCACCCACTTTTCACAATTTTCACAATTTTCACCATCTTCCACCATCTTCCACCAGGTGCACCCATGTCCACTCCCACCCACTTGCACCCACTTCTGACCACTTCTCACCATCTTCCACCAGATGCACCCACGTCCACTCCCACCCACTTGCACCCACTTTTCACAATTTTCACAATTTTCACCATCTTCCACCCACTTGCACCCACTTTTCACAATTTTCACAATTTTCACCATCTTCCACCATCTTCCACCAGATGCACCCACGTCCACTCCCACCCACTTGCACCCACTTTTCACAATTTTCACAATTTTCACCATCTTCCACCCACTTGCACCCACTTTTCACAATTTTCACAATTTTCACCATCTTCCACCATCTTCCACCAGGTGCACCCACGTCCACTCCCACCCACTTGCACCCACTTCTGACCACTTCTCACCATCTTCCACCAGATGCACCCACGTCCACTCCCACCCACTTGCACCCACTTTTCACAATTTTCACAATTTTCACCAGATGCACCCATGTCCACTCCCACCCACTTGCACCCACTTTTCACAATTTTCACAATTTTCACCATCTTCCACCATCTTCCACCAGATGCACCCACGTCCACTCCCACCCACTTGCACCCACTTTTCACAATTTTCACAATTTTCACCATCTTCCACCCACTTGCACCCACTTTTCACAATTTTCACAATTTTCACCATCTTCCACCATCTTCCACCAGATGCACCCACGTCCACTCCCACCCACTTGCACCCACTTTTCACAATTTTCACAATTTTCACCAGATGCACCCATGTCCACTCCCACCCACTTGCACCCACTTTTCACAATTTTCACAATTTTCACCATCTTCCACCATCTTCCACCAGATGCACCCACGTCCACTCCCACCCACTTGCACCCACTTTTCACAATTTTCACAATTTTCACCATCTTCCACCCACTTGCACCCACTTTTCACAATTTTCACAATTTTCACCATCTTCCACCATCTTCCACCAGGTGCACCCATGTCCACTCCCACCCACTTGCACCCACTTCTGACCACTTCTCACCATCTTCCACCAGATGCACCCACGTCCACTCCCACCCACTTGCACCCACTTTTCACAATTTTCACAATTTTCACCAGATGCACCCATGTCCACTCCCACCCACTTGCACCCACTTTTCACAATTTTCACCATCTTCCACCAGATGCACCCACGTCCACTCCCACCCACTTGCACCCACTTTTCACAATTTTCACAATTTTCACCATCTTCCACCATCTTCCACCAGATGCACCCACGTCCACTCCCACCCACTTGCACCCACTTTTCACAATTTTCACAATTTTCACCATCTTCCACCCACTTGCACCCACTTTTCACAATTTTCACAATTTTCACCATCTTCCACCATCTTCCACCAGATGCACCCACGTCCACTCCCACCCACTTGCACCCACTTTTCACAATTTTCACAATTTTCACCATCTTCCACCCACTTGCACCCACTTTTCACAATTTTCACAATTTTCACCATCTTCCACCATCTTCCACCAGATGCACCCACGTCCACTCCCACCCACTTGCACCCACTTTTCACAATTTTCACAATTTTCACCATCTTCCACCCACTTGCACCCACTTTTCACAATTTTCACAATTTTCACCATCTTCCACCATCTTCCACCAGATGCACCCACGTCCACTCCCACCCACTTGCACCCACTTTTCACAATTTTCACAATTTTCACCATCTTCCACCCACTTGCACCCACTTTTCACAATTTTCACAATTTTCACCATCTTCCACCATCTTCCACCAGGTGCACCCACGTCCACTCCCACCCACTTGCACCCACTTCTGACCACTTCTCACCATCTTCCACCAGATGCACCCACGTCCACTCCCACCCACTTGCACCCACTTTTCACAATTTTCACAATTTTCACCAGATGCACCCATGTCCACTCCCACCCACTTGCACCCACTTTTCACAATTTTCACAATTTTCACCATCTTCCACCATCTTCCACCAGATGCACCCACGTCCACTCCCACCCACTTGCACCCACTTTTCACAATTTTCACAATTTTCACCATCTTCCACCCACTTGCACCCACTTTTCACAATTTTCACAATTTTCACCATCTTCCACCATCTTCCACCAGATGCACCCACGTCCACTCCCACCCACTTGCACCCACTTTTCACAATTTTCACAATTTTCACCATCTTCCACCATCTTCCACCAGATGCACCCACGTCCACTCCCACCCACTTGCACCCACTTTTCACAATTTTCACAATTTTCACCATCTTCCACCCACTTGCACCCACTTTTCACAATTTTCACCATCTTCCACCATCTTCCACCAGATGCACCCACGTCCACTCCCACCCACTTGCACCCACTTTTCACAATTTTCACAATTTTCACCATCTTCCACCCACTTGCACCCACTTTTCACAATTTTCACAATTTTCACCATCTTCCACCATCTTCCACCAGGTGCACCCATGTCCACTCCCACCCACTTGCACCC
This sequence comes from Anastrepha obliqua, assembly GCF_027943255.1. Lineage (NCBI taxonomy): Eukaryota > Metazoa > Arthropoda > Insecta > Diptera > Tephritidae > Anastrepha > Anastrepha obliqua. The sequence goes on from NC_072896.1 coordinate 11,719, forward strand.
ACTTCTGACCACTTCTCACCATCTTCCACCAGATGCACCCACGTCCACTCCCACCCACTTGCACCCACTTTTCACAATTTTCACAATTTTCACCATCTTCCACCCACTTGCACCCACTTTTCACAATTTTCACAATTTTCACCATCTTCCACCATCTTCCACCAGATGCACCCACGTCCACTCCCACCCACTTGCACCCACTTTTCACAATTTTCACAATTTTCACCATCTTCCACCCACTTGCACCCACTTTTCACAATTTTCACAATTTTCACCATCTTCCACCATCTTCCACCAGGTGCACCCACGTCCACTCCCACCCACTTGCACCCACTTCTGACCACTTCTCACCATCTTCCACCAGATGCACCCACGTCCACTCCCACCCACTTGCACCCACTTTTCACAATTTTCACAATTTTCACCAGATGCACCCATGTCCACTCCCACCCACTTGCACCCACTTTTCACAATTTTCACAATTTTCACCATCTTCCACCATCTTCCACCAGATGCACCCACGTCCACTCCCACCCACTTGCACCCACTTTTCACAATTTTCACAATTTTCACCATCTTCCACCCACTTGCACCCACTTTTCACAATTTTCACAATTTTCACCATCTTCCACCATCTTCCACCAGATGCACCCACGTCCACTCCCACCCACTTGCACCCACTTTTCACAATTTTCACAATTTTCACCAGATGCACCCATGTCCACTCCCACCCACTTGCACCCACTTTTCACAATTTTCACAATTTTCACCATCTTCCACCATCTTCCACCAGATGCACCCACGTCCACTCCCACCCACTTGCACCCACTTTTCACAATTTTCACAATTTTCACCATCTTCCACCCACTTGCACCCACTTTTCACAATTTTCACAATTTTCACCATCTTCCACCATCTTCCACCAGGTGCACCCATGTCCACTCCCACCCACTTGCACCCACTTCTGACCACTTCTCACCATCTTCCACCAGATGCACCCACGTCCACTCCCACCCACTTGCACCCACTTTTCACAATTTTCACAATTTTCACCAGATGCACCCATGTCCACTCCCACCCACTTGCACCCACTTTTCACAATTTTCACCATCTTCCACCAGATGCACCCACGTCCACTCCCACCCACTTGCACCCACTTTTCACAATTTTCACAATTTTCACCATCTTCCACCATCTTCCACCAGATGCACCCACGTCCACTCCCACCCACTTGCACCCACTTTTCACAATTTTCACAATTTTCACCATCTTCCACCCACTTGCACCCACTTTTCACAATTTTCACAATTTTCACCATCTTCCACCATCTTCCACCAGATGCACCCACGTCCACTCCCACCCACTTGCACCCACTTTTCACAATTTTCACAATTTTCACCATCTTCCACCCACTTGCACCCACTTTTCACAATTTTCACAATTTTCACCATCTTCCACCATCTTCCACCAGGTGCACCCACGTCCACTCCCACCCACTTGCACCCACTTCTGACCACTTCTCACCATCTTCCACCAGATGCACCCACGTCCACTCCCACCCACTTGCACCCACTTTTCACAATTTTCACAATTTTCACCAGATGCACCCATGTCCACTCCCACCCACTTGCACCCACTTTTCACAATTTTCACAATTTTCACCATCTTCCACCATCTTCCACCAGATGCACCCACGTCCACTCCCACCCACTTGCACCCACTTTTCACAATTTTCACAATTTTCACCATCTTCCACCCACTTGCACCCACTTTTCACAATTTTCACAATTTTCACCATCTTCCACCATCTTCCACCAGATGCACCCACGTCCACTCCCACCCACTTGCACCCACTTTTCACAATTTTCACAATTTTCACCATCTTCCACCATCTTCCACCAGATGCACCCACGTCCACTCCCACCCACTTGCACCCACTTTTCACAATTTTCACAATTTTCACCATCTTCCACCCACTTGCACCCACTTTTCACAATTTTCACCATCTTCCACCATCTTCCACCAGATGCACCCACGTCCACTCCCACCCACTTGCACCCACTTTTCACAATTTTCACAATTTTCACCATCTTCCACCCACTTGCACCCACTTTTCACAATTTTCACAATTTTCACCATCTTCCACCATCTTCCACCAGGTGCACCCATGTCCACTCCCACCCACTTGCACCCACTTCTGACCACTTCTCACCATCTTCCACCAGATGCACCCACGTCCACTCCCACCCACTTGCACCCACTTTTCACAATTTTCACAATTTTCACCATCTTCCACCCACTTGCACCCACTTTTCACAATTTTCACAATTTTCACCATCTTCCACCATCTTCCACCAGATGCACCCACGTCCACTCCCACCCACTTGCACCCACTTTTCACAATTTTCACAATTTTCACCATCTTCCACCCACTTGCACCCACTTTTCACAATTTTCACAATTTTCACCATCTTCCACCATCTTCCACCAGGTGCACCCATGTCCACTCCCACCCACTTGCACCCACTTCTGACCACTTCTCACCATCTTCCACCAGATGCACCCACGTCCACTCCCACCCACTTGCACCCACTTTTCACAATTTTCACAATTTTCACCATCTTCCACCCACTTGCACCCACTTTTCACAATTTTCACAATTTTCACCATCTTCCACCATCTTCCACCAGATGCACCCACGTCCACTCCCACCCACTTGCACCCACTTTTCACAATTTTCACAATTTTCACCATCTTCCACCCACTTGCACCCACTTTTCACAATTTTCACAATTTTCACCATCTTCCACCATCTTCCACCAGGTGCACCCACGTCCACTCCCACCCACTTGCACCCACTTCTGACCACTTCTCACCATCTTCCACCAGATGCACCCACGTCCACTCCCACCCACTTGCACCCACTTTTCACAATTTTCACAATTTTCACCAGATGCACCCATGTCCACTCCCACCCACTTGCACCCACTTTTCACAATTTTCACAATTTTCACCATCTTCCACCATCTTCCACCAGATGCACCCACGTCCACTCCCACCCACTTGCACCCACTTTTCACAATTTTCACAATTTTCACCATCTTCCACCCACTTGCACCCACTTTTCACAATTTTCACAATTTTCACCATCTTCCACCATCTTCCACCAGATGCACCCACGTCCACTCCCACCCACTTGCACCCACTTTTCACAATTTTCACAATTTTCACCAGATGCACCCATGTCCACTCCCACCCACTTGCACCCACTTTTCACAATTTTCACAATTTTCACCATCTTCCACCATCTTCCACCAGATGCACCCACGTCCACTCCCACCCACTTGCACCCACTTTTCACAATTTTCACAATTTTCACCATCTTCCACCCACTTGCACCCACTTTTCACAATTTTCACAATTTTCACCATCTTCCACCATCTTCCACCAGGTGCACCCATGTCCACTCCCACCCACTTGCACCCACTTCTGACCACTTCTCACCATCTTCCACCAGATGCACCCACGTCCACTCCCACCCACTTGCACCCACTTTTCACAATTTTCACAATTTTCACCAGATGCACCCATGTCCACTCCCACCCACTTGCACCCACTTTTCACAATTTTCACCATCTTCCACCAGATGCACCCACGTCCACTCCCACCCACTTGCACCCACTTTTCACAATTTTCACAATTTTCACCATCTTCCACCATCTTCCACCAGATGCACCCACGTCCACTCCCACCCACTTGCACCCACTTTTCACAATTTTCACAATTTTCACCATCTTCCACCCACTTGCACCCACTTTTCACAATTTTCACAATTTTCACCATCTTCCACCATCTTCCACCAGATGCACCCACGTCCACTCCCACCCACTTGCACCCACTTTTCACAATTTTCACAATTTTCACCATCTTCCACCCACTTGCACCCACTTTTCACAATTTTCACAATTTTCACCATCTTCCACCATCTTCCACCAGGTGCACCCACGTCCACTCCCACCCACTTGCACCCACTTCTGACCACTTCTCACCATCTTCCACCAGATGCACCCACGTCCACTCCCACCCACTTGCACCCACTTTTCACAATTTTCACAATTTTCACCAGATGCACCCATGTCCACTCCCACCCACTTGCACCCACTTTTCACAATTTTCACAATTTTCACCATCTTCCACCATCTTCCACCAGATGCACCCACGTCCACTCCCACCCACTTGCACCCACTTTTCACAATTTTCACAATTTTCACCATCTTCCACCCACTTGCACCCACTTTTCACAATTTTCACAATTTTCACCATCTTCCACCATCTTCCACCAGATGCACCCACGTCCACTCCCACCCACTTGCACCCACTTTTCACAATTTTCACAATTTTCACCATCTTCCACCATCTTCCACCAGATGCACCCACGTCCACTCCCACCCACTTGCACCCACTTTTCACAATTTTCACAATTTTCACCATCTTCCACCCACTTGCACCCACTTTTCACAATTTTCACCATCTTCCACCATCTTCCACCAGATGCACCCACGTCCACTCCCACCCACTTGCACCCACTTTTCACAATTTTCACAATTTTCACCATCTTCCACCCACTTGCACCCACTTTTCACAATTTTCACAATTTTCACCATCTTCCACCATCTTCCACCAGGTGCACCCATGTCCACTCCCACCCACTTGCACCCACTTCTGACCACTTCTCACCATCTTCCACCAGATGCACCCACGTCCACTCCCACCCACTTGCACCCACTTTTCACAATTTTCACAATTTTCACCATCTTCCACCCACTTGCACCCACTTTTCACAATTTTCACAATTTTCACCATCTTCCACCATCTTCCACCAGATGCACCCACGTCCACTCCCACCCACTTGCACCCACTTTTCACAATTTTCACAATTTTCACCATCTTCCACCCACTTGCACCCACTTTTCACAATTTTCACAATTTTCACCATCTTCCACCATCTTCCACCAGGTGCACCCATGTCCACTCCCACCCACTTGCACCCACTTCTGACCACTTCTCACCATCTTCCACCAGATGCACCCACGTCCACTCCCACCCACTTGCACCCACTTTTCACAATTTTCACAATTTTCACCATCTTCCACCCACTTGCACCCACTTTTCACAATTTTCACAATTTTCACCATCTTCCACCATCTTCCACCAGATGCACCCACGTCCACTCCCACCCACTTGCACCCACTTTTCACAATTTTCACAATTTTCACCATCTTCCACCCACTTGCACCCACTTTTCACAATTTTCACAATTTTCACCATCTTCCACCATCTTCCACCAGGTGCACCCACGTCCACTCCCACCCACTTGCACCCACTTCTGACCACTTCTCACCATCTTCCACCAGATGCACCCACGTCCACTCCCACCCACTTGCACCCACTTTTCACAATTTTCACAATTTTCACCATCTTCCACCCACTTGCACCCACTTTTCACAATTTTCACCATCTTCCACCATCTTCCACCAGATGCACCCACGTCCACTCCCACCCACTTGCACCCACTTTTCACAATTTTCACAATTTTCACCATCTTCCACCCACTTGCACCCACTTTTCACAATTTTCACAATTTTCACCATCTTCCACCATCTTCCACCAGGTGCACCCATGTCCACTCCCACCCACTTGCACCCACTTCTGACCACTTCTCACCATCTTCCACCAGATGCACCCACGTCCACTCCCACCCACTTGCACCCACTTTTCACAATTTTCACAATTTTCACCATCTTCCACCCACTTGCACCCACTTTTCACAATTTTCACAATTTTCACCATCTTCCACCATCTTCCACCAGATGCACCCACGTCCACTCCCACCCACTTGCACCCACTTTTCACAATTTTCACAATTTTCACCATCTTCCACCCACTTGCACCCACTTTTCACAATTTTCACAATTTTCACCATCTTCCACCATCTTCCACCAGGTGCACCCACGTCCACTCCCACCCACTTGCACCCACTTCTGACCACTTCTCACCATCTTCCACCAGATGCACCCACGTCCACTCCCACCCACTTGCACCCACTTTTCACAATTTTCACAATTTTCACCAGATGCACCCATGTCCACTCCCACCCACTTGCACCCACTTTTCACAATTTTCACAATTTTCACCATCTTCCACCATCTTCCACCAGATGCACCCACGTCCACTCCCACCCACTTGCACCCACTTTTCACAATTTTCACAATTTTCACCATCTTCCACCCACTTGCACCCACTTTTCACAATTTTCACAATTTTCACCATCTTCCACCATCTTCCACCAGATGCACCCACGTCCACTCCCACCCACTTGCACCCACTTTTCACAATTTTCACAATTTTCACCAGATGCACCCATGTCCACTCCCACCCACTTGCACCCACTTTTCACAATTTTCACAATTTTCACCATCTTCCACCATCTTCCACCAGATGCACCCACGTCCACTCCCACCCACTTGCACCCACTTTTCACAATTTTCACAATTTTCACCATCTTCCACCCACTTGCACCCACTTTTCACAATTTTCACAATTTTCACCATCTTCCACCATCTTCCACCAGGTGCACCCATGTCCACTCCCACCCACTTGCACCCACTTCTGACCACTTCTCACCATCTTCCACCAGATGCACCCACGTCCACTCCCACCCACTTGCACCCACTTTTCACAATTTTCACAATTTTCACCAGATGCACCCATGTCCACTCCCACCCACTTGCACCCACTTTTCACAATTTTCACCATCTTCCACCAGATGCACCCACGTCCACTCCCACCCACTTGCACCCACTTTTCACAATTTTCACAATTTTCACCATCTTCCACCATCTTCCACCAGATGCACCCACGTCCACTCCCACCCACTTGCACCCACTTTTCACAATTTTCACAATTTTCACCATCTTCCACCCACTTGCACCCACTTTTCACAATTTTCACAATTTTCACCATCTTCCACCATCTTCCACCAGATGCACCCACGTCCACTCCCACCCACTTGCACCCACTTTTCACAATTTTCACAATTTTCACCATCTTCCACCCACTTGCACCCACTTTTCACAATTTTCACAATTTTCACCATCTTCCACCATCTTCCACCAGGTGCACCCACGTCCACTCCCACCCACTTGCACCCACTTCTGACCACTTCTCACCATCTTCCACCAGATGCACCCACGTCCACTCCCACCCACTTGCACCCACTTTTCACAATTTTCACAATTTTCACCAGATGCACCCATGTCCACTCCCACCCACTTGCACCCACTTTTCACAATTTTCACAATTTTCACCATCTTCCACCATCTTCCACCAGATGCACCCACGTCCACTCCCACCCACTTGCACCCACTTTTCACAATTTTCACAATTTTCACCATCTTCCACCCACTTGCACCCACTTTTCACAATTTTCACAATTTTCACCATCTTCCACCATCTTCCACCAGATGCACCCACGTCCACTCCCACCCACTTGCACCCACTTTTCACAATTTTCACAATTTTCACCATCTTCCACCATCTTCCACCAGATGCACCCACGTCCACTCCCACCCACTTGCACCCACTTTTCACAATTTTCACAATTTTCACCATCTTCCACCCACTTGCACCCACTTTTCACAATTTTCACCATCTTCCACCATCTTCCACCAGATGCACCCACGTCCACTCCCACCCACTTGCACCCACTTTTCACAATTTTCACAATTTTCACCATCTTCCACCCACTTGCACCCACTTTTCACAATTTTCACAATTTTCACCATCTTCCACCATCTTCCACCAGGTGCACCCATGTCCACTCCCACCCACTTGCACCCACTTCTGACCACTTCTCACCATCTTCCACCAGATGCACCCACGTCCACTCCCACCCACTTGCACCCACTTTTCACAATTTTCACAATTTTCACCATCTTCCACCCACTTGCACCCACTTTTCACAATTTTCACAATTTTCACCATCTTCCACCATCTTCCACCAGATGCACCCACGTCCACTCCCACCCACTTGCACCCACTTTTCACAATTTTCACAATTTTCACCATCTTCCACCCACTTGCACCCACTTTTCACAATTTTCACAATTTTCACCATCTTCCACCATCTTCCACCAGGTGCACCCATGTCCACTCCCACCCACTTGCACCCACTTCTGACCACTTCTCACCATCTTCCACCAGATGCACCCACGTCCACTCCCACCCACTTGCACCCACTTTTCACAATTTTCACAATTTTCACCATCTTCCACCCACTTGCACCCACTTTTCACAATTTTCACAATTTTCACCATCTTCCACCATCTTCCACCAGATGCACCCACGTCCACTCCCACCCACTTGCACCCACTTTTCACAATTTTCACAATTTTCACCATCTTCCACCCACTTGCACCCACTTTTCACAATTTTCACAATTTTCACCATCTTCCACCATCTTCCACCAGGTGCACCCACGTCCACTCCCACCCACTTGCACCCACTTCTGACCACTTCTCACCATCTTCCACCAGATGCACCCACGTCCACTCCCACCCACTTGCACCCACTTTTCACAATTTTCACAATTTTCACCAGATGCACCCATGTCCACTCCCACCCACTTGCACCCACTTTTCACAATTTTCACAATTTTCACCATCTTCCACCATCTTCCACCAGATGCACCCACGTCCACTCCCACCCACTTGCACCCACTTTTCACAATTTTCACAATTTTCACCATCTTCCACCCACTTGCACCCACTTTTCACAATTTTCACAATTTTCACCATCTTCCACCATCTTCCACCAGATGCACCCACGTCCACTCCCACCCACTTGCACCCACTTTTCACAATTTTCACAATTTTCACCAGATGCACCCATGTCCACTCCCACCCACTTGCACCCACTTTTCACAATTTTCACAATTTTCACCATCTTCCACCATCTTCCACCAGATGCACCCACGTCCACTCCCACCCACTTGCACCCACTTTTCACAATTTTCACAATTTTCACCATCTTCCACCCACTTGCACCCACTTTTCACAATTTTCACAATTTTCACCATCTTCCACCATCTTCCACCAGGTGCACCCATGTCCACTCCCACCCACTTGCACCCACTTCTGACCACTTCTCACCATCTTCCACCAGATGCACCCACGTCCACTCCCACCCACTTGCACCCACTTTTCACAATTTTCACAATTTTCACCAGATGCACCCATGTCCACTCCCACCCACTTGCACCCACTTTTCACAATTTTCACCATCTTCCACCAGATGCACCCACGTCCACTCCCACCCACTTGCACCCACTTTTCACAATTTTCACAATTTTCACCATCTTCCACCATCTTCCACCAGATGCACCCACGTCCACTCCCACCCACTTGCACCCACTTTTCACAATTTTCACAATTTTCACCATCTTCCACCCACTTGCACCCACTTTTCACAATTTTCACAATTTTCACCATCTTCCACCATCTTCCACCAGATGCACCCACGTCCACTCCCACCCACTTGCACCCACTTTTCACAATTTTCACAATTTTCACCATCTTCCACCCACTTGCACCCACTTTTCACAATTTTCACAATTTTCACCATCTTCCACCATCTTCCACCAGGTGCACCCACGTCCACTCCCACCCACTTGCACCCACTTCTGACCACTTCTCACCATCTTCCACCAGATGCACCCACGTCCACTCCCACCCACTTGCACCCACTTTTCACAATTTTCACAATTTTCACCAGATGCACCCATGTCCACTCCCACCCACTTGCACCCACTTTTCACAATTTTCACAATTTTCACCATCTTCCACCATCTTCCACCAGATGCACCCACGTCCACTCCCACCCACTTGCACCCACTTTTCACAATTTTCACAATTTTCACCATCTTCCACCCACTTGCACCCACTTTTCACAATTTTCACAATTTTCACCATCTTCCACCATCTTCCACCAGATGCACCCACGTCCACTCCCACCCACTTGCACCCACTTTTCACAATTTTCACAATTTTCACCATCTTCCACCATCTTCCACCAGATGCACCCACGTCCACTCCCACCCACTTGCACCCACTTTTCACAATTTTCACAATTTTCACCATCTTCCACCCACTTGCACCCACTTTTCACAATTTTCACCATCTTCCACCATCTTCCACCAGATGCACCCACGTCCACTCCCACCCACTTGCACCCACTTTTCACAATTTTCACAATTTTCACCATCTTCCACCCACTTGCACCCACTTTTCACAATTTTCACAATTTTCACCATCTTCCACCATCTTCCACCAGGTGCACCCATGTCCACTCCCACCCACTTGCACCCACTTCTGACCACTTCTCACCATCTTCCACCAGATGCACCCACGTCCACTCCCACCCACTTGCACCCACTTTTCACAATTTTCACAATTTTCACCATCTTCCACCCACTTGCACCCACTTTTCACAATTTTCACAATTTTCACCATCTTCCACCATCTTCCACCAGATGCACCCACGTCCACTCCCACCCACTTGCACCCACTTTTCACAATTTTCACAATTTTCACCATCTTCCACCCACTTGCACCCACTTTTCACAATTTTCACAATTTTCACCATCTTCCACCATCTTCCACCAGGTGCACCCATGTCCACTCCCACCCACTTGCACCCACTTCTGACCACTTCTCACCATCTTCCACCAGATGCACCCACGTCCACTCCCACCCACTTGCACCCACTTTTCACAATTTTCACAATTTTCACCATCTTCCACCCACTTGCACCCACTTTTCACAATTTTCACAATTTTCACCATCTTCCACCATCTTCCACCAGATGCACCCACGTCCACTCCCACCCACTTGCACCCACTTTTCACAATTTTCACAATTTTCACCATCTTCCACCCACTTGCACCCACTTTTCACAATTTTCACAATTTTCACCATCTTCCACCATCTTCCACCAGGTGCACCCACGTCCACTCCCACCCACTTGCACCCACTTCTGACCACTTCTCACCATCTTCCACCAGATGCACCCACGTCCACTCCCACCCACTTGCACCCACTTTTCACAATTTTCACAATTTTCACCAGATGCACCCATGTCCACTCCCACCCACTTGCACCCACTTTTCACAATTTTCACAATTTTCACCATCTTCCACCATCTTCCACCAGATGCACCCACGTCCACTCCCACCCACTTGCACCCACTTTTCACAATTTTCACAATTTTCACCATCTTCCACCCACTTGCACCCACTTTTCACAATTTTCACAATTTTCACCATCTTCCACCATCTTCCACCAGATGCACCCATGTCCACTCCCACCCACTTGCACCCACTTTTCACAATTTTCACAATTTTCACCATCTTCCACCATCTTCCACCAGATGCACCCACGTCCACTCCCACCCACTTGCACCCACTTTTCACAATTTTCACAATTTTCACCATCTTCCACCCACTTGCACCCACTTTTCACAATTTTCACAATTTTCACCATCTTCCACCATCTTCCACCAGATGCACCCACGTCCACTCCCACCCACTTGCACCCACTTTTCACAATTTTCACAATTTTCACCATCTTCCACCATCTTCCACCAGATGCACCCACGTCCACTCCCACCCACTTGCACCCACTTTTCACAATTTTCACAATTTTCACCATCTTCCACCCACTTGCACCCACTTTTCACAATTTTCACCATCTTCCACCATCTTCCACCAGATGCACCCACGTCCACTCCCACCCACTTGCACCCACTTTTCACAATTTTCACAATTTTCACCATCTTCCACCCACTTGCACCCACTTTTCACAATTTTCACAATTTTCACCATCTTCCACCATCTTCCACCAGGTGCACCCATGTCCACTCCCACCCACTTGCACCCACTTCTGACCACTTCTCACCATCTTCCACCAGATGCACCCACGTCCACTCCCACCCACTTGCACCCACTTTTCACAATTTTCACAATTTTCACCATCTTCCACCCACTTGCACCCACTTTTCACAATTTTCACAATTTTCACCATCTTCCACCATCTTCCACCAGATGCACCCACGTCCACTCCCACCCACTTGCACCCACTTTTCACAATTTTCACAATTTTCACCATCTTCCACCCACTTGCACCCACTTTTCACAATTTTCACAATTTTCACCATCTTCCACCATCTTCCACCAGGTGCACCCATGTCCACTCCCACCCACTTGCACCCACTTCTGACCACTTCTCACCATCTTCCACCAGATGCACCCACGTCCACTCCCACCCACTTGCACCCACTTTTCACAATTTTCACAATTTTCACCATCTTCCACCCACTTGCACCCACTTTTCACAATTTTCACAATTTTCACCATCTTCCACCATCTTCCACCAGATGCACCCACGTCCACTCCCACCCACTTGCACCCACTTTTCACAATTTTCACAATTTTCACCATCTTCCACCCACTTGCACCCACTTTTCACAATTTTCACAATTTTCACCATCTTCCACCATCTTCCACCAGGTGCACCCACGTCCACTCCCACCCACTTGCACCCACTTCTGACCACTTCTCACCATCTTCCACCAGATGCACCCACGTCCACTCCCACCCACTTGCACCCACTTTTCACAATTTTCACAATTTTCACCAGATGCACCCATGTCCACTCCCACCCACTTGCACCCACTTTTCACAATTTTCACAATTTTCACCATCTTCCACCATCTTCCACCAGATGCACCCACGTCCACTCCCACCCACTTGCACCCACTTTTCACAATTTTCACAATTTTCACCATCTTCCACCCACTTGCACCCACTTTTCACAATTTTCACAATTTTCACCATCTTCCACCATCTTCCACCAGATGCACCCACGTCCACTCCCACCCACTTGCACCCACTTTTCACAATTTTCACAATTTTCACCAGATGCACCCATGTCCACTCCCACCCACTTGCACCCACTTTTCACAATTTTCACAATTTTCACCATCTTCCACCATCTTCCACCAGATGCACCCACGTCCACTCCCACCCACTTGCACCCACTTTTCACAATTTTCACAATTTTCACCATCTTCCACCCACTTGCACCCACTTTTCACAATTTTCACAATTTTCACCATCTTCCACCATCTTCCACCAGGTGCACCCATGTCCACTCCCACCCACTTGCACCCACTTCTGACCACTTCTCACCATCTTCCACCAGATGCACCCACGTCCACTCCCACCCACTTGCACCCACTTTTCACAATTTTCACAATTTTCACCAGATGCACCCATGTCCACTCCCACCCACTTGCACCCACTTTTCACAATTTTCACCATCTTCCACCAGATGCACCCACGTCCACTCCCACCCACTTGCACCCACTTTTCACAATTTTCACAATTTTCACCATCTTCCACCATCTTCCACCAGATGCACCCACGTCCACTCCCACCCACTTGCACCCACTTTTCACAATTTTCACAATTTTCACCATCTTCCACCCACTTGCACCCACTTTTCACAATTTTCACAATTTTCACCATCTTCCACCATCTTCCACCAGATGCACCCACGTCCACTCCCACCCACTTGCACCCACTTTTCACAATTTTCACAATTTTCACCATCTTCCACCCACTTGCACCCACTTTTCACAATTTTCACAATTTTCACCATCTTCCACCATCTTCCACCAGGTGCACCCACGTCCACTCCCACCCACTTGCACCCACTTCTGACCACTTCTCACCATCTTCCACCAGATGCACCCACGTCCACTCCCACCCACTTGCACCCACTTTTCACAATTTTCACAATTTTCACCAGATGCACCCATGTCCACTCCCACCCACTTGCACCCACTTTTCACAATTTTCACAATTTTCACCATCTTCCACCATCTTCCACCAGATGCACCCACGTCCACTCCCACCCACTTGCACCCACTTTTCACAATTTTCACAATTTTCACCATCTTCCACCCACTTGCACCCACTTTTCACAATTTTCACAATTTTCACCATCTTCCACCATCTTCCACCAGATGCACCCACGTCCACTCCCACCCACTTGCACCCACTTTTCACAATTTTCACAATTTTCACCAGATGCACCCATGTCCACTCCCACCCACTTGCACCCACTTTTCACAATTTTCACAATTTTCACCATCTTCCACCATCTTCCACCAGATGCACCCACGTCCACTCCCACCCACTTGCACCCACTTTTCACAATTTTCACAATTTTCACCATCTTCCACCCACTTGCACCCACTTTTCACAATTTTCACAATTTTCACCATCTTCCACCATCTTCCACCAGGTGCACCCATGTCCACTCCCACCCACTTGCACCCACTTCTGACCACTTCTCACCATCTTCCACCAGATGCACCCACGTCCACTCCCACCCACTTGCACCCACTTTTCACAATTTTCACAATTTTCACCAGATGCACCCATGTCCACTCCCACCCACTTGCACCCACTTTTCACAATTTTCACCATCTTCCACCAGATGCACCCACGTCCACTCCCACCCACTTGCACCCACTTTTCACAATTTTCACAATTTTCACCATCTTCCACCATCTTCCACCAGATGCACCCACGTCCACTCCCACCCACTTGCACCCACTTTTCACAATTTTCACAATTTTCACCATCTTCCACCCACTTGCACCCACTTTTCACAATTTTCACAATTTTCACCATCTTCCACCATCTTCCACCAGATGCACCCACGTCCACTCCCACCCACTTGCACCCACTTTTCACAATTTTCACAATTTTCACCATCTTCCACCCACTTGCACCCACTTTTCACAATTTTCACAATTTTCACCATCTTCCACCATCTTCCACCAGGTGCACCCACGTCCACTCCCACCCACTTGCACCCACTTCTGACCACTTCTCACCATCTTCCACCAGATGCACCCACGTCCACTCCCACCCACTTGCACCCACTTTTCACAATTTTCACAATTTTCACCAGATGCACCCATGTCCACTCCCACCCACTTGCACCCACTTTTCACAATTTTCACAATTTTCACCATCTTCCACCATCTTCCACCAGATGCACCCACGTCCACTCCCACCCACTTGCACCCACTTTTCACAATTTTCACAATTTTCACCATCTTCCACCCACTTGCACCCACTTTTCACAATTTTCACAATTTTCACCATCTTCCACCATCTTCCACCAGATGCACCCACGTCCACTCCCACCCACTTGCACCCACTTTTCACAATTTTCACAATTTTCACCATCTTCCACCATCTTCCACCAGATGCACCCACGTCCACTCCCACCCACTTGCACCCACTTTTCACAATTTTCACAATTTTCACCATCTTCCACCCACTTGCACCCACTTTTCACAATTTTCACCATCTTCCACCATCTTCCACCAGATGCACCCACGTCCACTCCCACCCACTTGCACCCACTTTTCACAATTTTCACAATTTTCACCATCTTCCACCCACTTGCACCCACTTTTCACAATTTTCACAATTTTCACCATCTTCCACCATCTTCCACCAGGTGCACCCATGTCCACTCCCACCCACTTGCACCCACTTCTGACCACTTCTCACCATCTTCCACCAGATGCACCCACGTCCACTCCCACCCACTTGCACCCACTTTTCACAATTTTCACAATTTTCACCATCTTCCACCCACTTGCACCCACTTTTCACAATTTTCACAATTTTCACCATCTTCCACCATCTTCCACCAGATGCACCCACGTCCACTCCCACCCACTTGCACCCACTTTTCACAATTTTCACAATTTTCACCATCTTCCACCCACTTGCACCCACTTTTCACAATTTTCACAATTTTCACCATCTTCCACCATCTTCCACCAGGTGCACCCATGTCCACTCCCACCCACTTGCACCCACTTCTGACCACTTCTCACCATCTTCCACCAGATGCACCCACGTCCACTCCCACCCACTTGCACCCACTTTTCACAATTTTCACAATTTTCACCATCTTCCACCCACTTGCACCCACTTTTCACAATTTTCACAATTTTCACCATCTTCCACCATCTTCCACCAGATGCACCCACGTCCACTCCCACCCACTTGCACCCACTTTTCACAATTTTCACAATTTTCACCATCTTCCACCCACTTGCACCCACTTTTCACAATTTTCACAATTTTCACCATCTTCCACCATCTTCCACCAGGTGCACCCACGTCCACTCCCACCCACTTGCACCCACTTCTGACCACTTCTCACCATCTTCCACCAGATGCACCCACGTCCACTCCCACCCACTTGCACCCACTTTTCACAATTTTCACAATTTTCACCATCTTCCACCCACTTGCACCCACTTTTCACAATTTTCACAATTTTCACCATCTTCCACCATCTTCCACCAGATGCACCCACGTCCACTCCCACCCACTTGCACCCACTTTTCACAATTTTCACAATTTTCACCATCTTCCACCCACTTGCACCCACTTTTCACAATTTTCACAATTTTCACCATCTTCCACCATCTTCCACCAGGTGCACCCACGTCCACTCCCACCCACTTGCACCCACTTCTGACCACTTCTCACCATCTTCCACCAGATGCACCCACGTCCACTCCCACCCACTTGCACCCACTTTTCACAATTTTCACAATTTTCACCAGATGCACCCATGTCCACTCCCACCCACTTGCACCCACTTTTCACAATTTTCACAATTTTCACCATCTTCCACCATCTTCCACCAGATGCACCCACGTCCACTCCCACCCACTTGCACCCACTTTTCACAATTTTCACAATTTTCACCATCTTCCACCCACTTGCACCCACTTTTCACAATTTTCACAATTTTCACCATCTTCCACCATCTTCCACCAGATGCACCCATGTCCACTCCCACCCACTTGCACCCACTTTTCACAATTTTCACAATTTTCACCATCTTCCACCATCTTCCACCAGATGCACCCACGTCCACTCCCACCCACTTGCACCCACTTTTCACAATTTTCACAATTTTCACCATCTTCCACCCACTTGCACCCACTTTTCACAATTTTCACAATTTTCACCATCTTCCACCATCTTCCACCAGATGCACCCACGTCCACTCCCACCCACTTGCACCCACTTTTCACAATTTTCACAATTTTCACCATCTTCCACCATCTTCCACCAGATGCACCCACGTCCACTCCCACCCACTTGCACCCACTTTTCACAATTTTCACAATTTTCACCATCTTCCACCCACTTGCACCCACTTTTCACAATTTTCACCATCTTCCACCATCTTCCACCAGATGCACCCACGTCCACTCCCACCCACTTGCACCCACTTTTCACAATTTTCACAATTTTCACCATCTTCCACCCACTTGCACCCACTTTTCACAATTTTCACAATTTTCACCATCTTCCACCATCTTCCACCAGGTGCACCCATGTCCACTCCCACCCACTTGCACCCACTTCTGACCACTTCTCACCATCTTCCACCAGATGCACCCACGTCCACTCCCACCCACTTGCACCCACTTTTCACAATTTTCACAATTTTCACCATCTTCCACCCACTTGCACCCACTTTTCACAATTTTCACAATTTTCACCATCTTCCACCATCTTCCACCAGATGCACCCACGTCCACTCCCACCCACTTGCACCCACTTTTCACAATTTTCACAATTTTCACCATCTTCCACCCACTTGCACCCACTTTTCACAATTTTCACAATTTTCACCATCTTCCACCATCTTCCACCAGGTGCACCCATGTCCACTCCCACCCACTTGCACCCACTTCTGACCACTTCTCACCATCTTCCACCAGATGCACCCACGTCCACTCCCACCCACTTGCACCCACTTTTCACAATTTTCACAATTTTCACCATCTTCCACCCACTTGCACCCACTTTTCACAATTTTCACAATTTTCACCATCTTCCACCATCTTCCACCAGATGCACCCACGTCCACTCCCACCCACTTGCACCCACTTTTCACAATTTTCACAATTTTCACCATCTTCCACCCACTTGCACCCACTTTTCACAATTTTCACAATTTTCACCATCTTCCACCATCTTCCACCAGGTGCACCCACGTCCACTCCCACCCACTTGCACCCACTTCTGACCACTTCTCACCATCTTCCACCAGATGCACCCACGTCCACTCCCACCCACTTGCACCCACTTTTCACAATTTTCACAATTTTCACCAGATGCACCCATGTCCACTCCCACCCACTTGCACCCACTTTTCACAATTTTCACAATTTTCACCATCTTCCACCATCTTCCACCAGATGCACCCACGTCCACTCCCACCCACTTGCACCCACTTTTCACAATTTTCACAATTTTCACCATCTTCCACCCACTTGCACCCACTTTTCACAATTTTCACAATTTTCACCATCTTCCACCATCTTCCACCAGATGCACCCACGTCCACTCCCACCCACTTGCACCCACTTTTCACAATTTTCACAATTTTCACCAGATGCACCCATGTCCACTCCCACCCACTTGCACCCACTTTTCACAATTTTCACAATTTTCACCATCTTCCACCATCTTCCACCAGATGCACCCACGTCCACTCCCACCCACTTGCACCCACTTTTCACAATTTTCACAATTTTCACCATCTTCCACCCACTTGCACCCACTTTTCACAATTTTCACAATTTTCACCATCTTCCACCATCTTCCACCAGGTGCACCCATGTCCACTCCCACCCACTTGCACCCACTTCTGACCACTTCTCACCATCTTCCACCAGATGCACCCACGTCCACTCCCACCCACTTGCACCCACTTTTCACAATTTTCACAATTTTCACCAGATGCACCCATGTCCACTCCCACCCACTTGCACCCACTTTTCACAATTTTCACCATCTTCCACCAGATGCACCCACGTCCACTCCCACCCACTTGCACCCACTTTTCACAATTTTCACAATTTTCACCATCTTCCACCATCTTCCACCAGATGCACCCACGTCCACTCCCACCCACTTGCACCCACTTTTCACAATTTTCACAATTTTCACCATCTTCCACCCACTTGCACCCACTTTTCACAATTTTCACAATTTTCACCATCTTCCACCATCTTCCACCAGATGCACCCACGTCCACTCCCACCCACTTGCACCCACTTTTCACAATTTTCACAATTTTCACCATCTTCCACCCACTTGCACCCACTTTTCACAATTTTCACAATTTTCACCATCTTCCACCATCTTCCACCAGGTGCACCCACGTCCACTCCCACCCACTTGCACCCACTTCTGACCACTTCTCACCATCTTCCACCAGATGCACCCACGTCCACTCCCACCCACTTGCACCCACTTTTCACAATTTTCACAATTTTCACCAGATGCACCCATGTCCACTCCCACCCACTTGCACCCACTTTTCACAATTTTCACAATTTTCACCATCTTCCACCATCTTCCACCAGATGCACCCACGTCCACTCCCACCCACTTGCACCCACTTTTCACAATTTTCACAATTTTCACCATCTTCCACCCACTTGCACCCACTTTTCACAATTTTCACAATTTTCACCATCTTCCACCATCTTCCACCAGATGCACCCACGTCCACTCCCACCCACTTGCACCCACTTTTCACAATTTTCACAATTTTCACCATCTTCCACCATCTTCCACCAGATGCACCCACGTCCACTCCCACCCACTTGCACCCACTTTTCACAATTTTCACAATTTTCACCATCTTCCACCCACTTGCACCCACTTTTCACAATTTTCACCATCTTCCACCATCTTCCACCAGATGCACCCACGTCCACTCCCACCCACTTGCACCCACTTTTCACAATTTTCACAATTTTCACCATCTTCCACCCACTTGCACCCACTTTTCACAATTTTCACAATTTTCACCATCTTCCACCATCTTCCACCAGGTGCACCCATGTCCACTCCCACCCACTTGCACCCACTTCTGACCACTTCTCACCATCTTCCACCAGATGCACCCACGTCCACTCCCACCCACTTGCACCCACTTTTCACAATTTTCACAATTTTCACCATCTTCCACCCACTTGCACCCACTTTTCACAATTTTCACAATTTTCACCATCTTCCACCATCTTCCACCAGATGCACCCACGTCCACTCCCACCCACTTGCACCCACTTTTCACAATTTTCACAATTTTCACCATCTTCCACCCACTTGCACCCACTTTTCACAATTTTCACAATTTTCACCATCTTCCACCATCTTCCACCAGGTGCACCCATGTCCACTCCCACCCACTTGCACCCACTTCTGACCACTTCTCACCATCTTCCACCAGATGCACCCACGTCCACTCCCACCCACTTGCACCCACTTTTCACAATTTTCACAATTTTCACCATCTTCCACCCACTTGCACCCACTTTTCACAATTTTCACAATTTTCACCATCTTCCACCATCTTCCACCAGATGCACCCACGTCCACTCCCACCCACTTGCACCCACTTTTCACAATTTTCACAATTTTCACCATCTTCCACCCACTTGCACCCACTTTTCACAATTTTCACAATTTTCACCATCTTCCACCATCTTCCACCAGGTGCACCCACGTCCACTCCCACCCACTTGCACCCACTTCTGACCACTTCTCACCATCTTCCACCAGATGCACCCACGTCCACTCCCACCCACTTGCACCCACTTTTCACAATTTTCACAATTTTCACCAGATGCACCCATGTCCACTCCCACCCACTTGCACCCACTTTTCACAATTTTCACAATTTTCACCATCTTCCACCATCTTCCACCAGATGCACCCACGTCCACTCCCACCCACTTGCACCCACTTTTCACAATTTTCACAATTTTCACCATCTTCCACCCACTTGCACCCACTTTTCACAATTTTCACAATTTTCACCATCTTCCACCATCTTCCACCAGATGCACCCACGTCCACTCCCACCCACTTGCACCCACTTTTCACAATTTTCACAATTTTCACCAGATGCACCCATGTCCACTCCCACCCACTTGCACCCACTTTTCACAATTTTCACAATTTTCACCATCTTCCACCATCTTCCACCAGATGCACCCACGTCCACTCCCACCCACTTGCACCCACTTTTCACAATTTTCACAATTTTCACCATCTTCCACCCACTTGCACCCACTTTTCACAATTTTCACAATTTTCACCATCTTCCACCATCTTCCACCAGGTGCACCCATGTCCACTCCCACCCACTTGCACCCACTTCTGACCACTTCTCACCATCTTCCACCAGATGCACCCACGTCCACTCCCACCCACTTGCACCCACTTTTCACAATTTTCACAATTTTCACCAGATGCACCCATGTCCACTCCCACCCACTTGCACCCACTTTTCACAATTTTCACCATCTTCCACCAGATGCACCCACGTCCACTCCCACCCACTTGCACCCACTTTTCACAATTTTCACAATTTTCACCATCTTCCACCATCTTCCACCAGATGCACCCACGTCCACTCCCACCCACTTGCACCCACTTTTCACAATTTTCACAATTTTCACCATCTTCCACCCACTTGCACCCACTTTTCACAATTTTCACAATTTTCACCATCTTCCACCATCTTCCACCAGATGCACCCACGTCCACTCCCACCCACTTGCACCCACTTTTCACAATTTTCACAATTTTCACCATCTTCCACCCACTTGCACCCACTTTTCACAATTTTCACAATTTTCACCATCTTCCACCATCTTCCACCAGGTGCACCCACGTCCACTCCCACCCACTTGCACCCACTTCTGACCACTTCTCACCATCTTCCACCAGATGCACCCACGTCCACTCCCACCCACTTGCACCCACTTTTCACAATTTTCACAATTTTCACCAGATGCACCCATGTCCACTCCCACCCACTTGCACCCACTTTTCACAATTTTCACAATTTTCACCATCTTCCACCATCTTCCACCAGATGCACCCACGTCCACTCCCACCCACTTGCACCCACTTTTCACAATTTTCACAATTTTCACCATCTTCCACCCACTTGCACCCACTTTTCACAATTTTCACAATTTTCACCATCTTCCACCATCTTCCACCAGATGCACCCACGTCCACTCCCACCCACTTGCACCCACTTTTCACAATTTTCACAATTTTCACCATCTTCCACCATCTTCCACCAGATGCACCCACGTCCACTCCCACCCACTTGCACCCACTTTTCACAATTTTCACAATTTTCACCATCTTCCACCCACTTGCACCCACTTTTCACAATTTTCACCATCTTCCACCATCTTCCACCAGATGCACCCACGTCCACTCCCACCCACTTGCACCCACTTTTCACAATTTTCACAATTTTCACCATCTTCCACCCACTTGCACCCACTTTTCACAATTTTCACAATTTTCACCATCTTCCACCATCTTCCACCAGGTGCACCCATGTCCACTCCCACCCACTTGCACCCACTTCTGACCACTTCTCACCATCTTCCACCAGATGCACCCACGTCCACTCCCACCCACTTGCACCCACTTTTCACAATTTTCACAATTTTCACCATCTTCCACCCACTTGCACCCACTTTTCACAATTTTCACAATTTTCACCATCTTCCACCATCTTCCACCAGATGCACCCACGTCCACTCCCACCCACTTGCACCCACTTTTCACAATTTTCACAATTTTCACCATCTTCCACCCACTTGCACCCACTTTTCACAATTTTCACAATTTTCACCATCTTCCACCATCTTCCACCAGGTGCACCCATGTCCACTCCCACCCACTTGCACCCACTTCTGACCACTTCTCACCATCTTCCACCAGATGCACCCACGTCCACTCCCACCCACTTGCACCCACTTTTCACAATTTTCACAATTTTCACCATCTTCCACCCACTTGCACCCACTTTTCACAATTTTCACAATTTTCACCATCTTCCACCATCTTCCACCAGATGCACCCACGTCCACTCCCACCCACTTGCACCCACTTTTCACAATTTTCACAATTTTCACCATCTTCCACCCACTTGCACCCACTTTTCACAATTTTCACAATTTTCACCATCTTCCACCATCTTCCACCAGGTGCACCCACGTCCACTCCCACCCACTTGCACCCACTTCTGACCACTTCTCACCATCTTCCACCAGATGCACCCACGTCCACTCCCACCCACTTGCACCCACTTTTCACAATTTTCACAATTTTCACCAGATGCACCCATGTCCACTCCCACCCACTTGCACCCACTTTTCACAATTTTCACAATTTTCACCATCTTCCACCATCTTCCACCAGATGCACCCACGTCCACTCCCACCCACTTGCACCCACTTTTCACAATTTTCACAATTTTCACCATCTTCCACCCACTTGCACCCACTTTTCACAATTTTCACAATTTTCACCATCTTCCACCATCTTCCACCAGATGCACCCATGTCCACTCCCACCCACTTGCACCCACTTTTCACAATTTTCACAATTTTCACCATCTTCCACCATCTTCCACCAGATGCACCCACGTCCACTCCCACCCACTTGCACCCACTTTTCACAATTTTCACAATTTTCACCATCTTCCACCCACTTGCACCCACTTTTCACAATTTTCACAATTTTCACCATCTTCCACCATCTTCCACCAGATGCACCCACGTCCACTCCCACCCACTTGCACCCACTTTTCACAATTTTCACAATTTTCACCATCTTCCACCATCTTCCACCAGATGCACCCACGTCCACTCCCACCCACTTGCACCCACTTTTCACAATTTTCACAATTTTCACCATCTTCCACCCACTTGCACCCACTTTTCACAATTTTCACCATCTTCCACCATCTTCCACCAGATGCACCCACGTCCACTCCCACCCACTTGCACCCACTTTTCACAATTTTCACAATTTTCACCATCTTCCACCCACTTGCACCCACTTTTCACAATTTTCACAATTTTCACCATCTTCCACCATCTTCCACCAGGTGCACCCATGTCCACTCCCACCCACTTGCACCCACTTCTGACCACTTCTCACCATCTTCCACCAGATGCACCCACGTCCACTCCCACCCACTTGCACCCACTTTTCACAATTTTCACAATTTTCACCATCTTCCACCCACTTGCACCCACTTTTCACAATTTTCACAATTTTCACCATCTTCCACCATCTTCCACCAGATGCACCCACGTCCACTCCCACCCACTTGCACCCACTTTTCACAATTTTCACAATTTTCACCATCTTCCACCCACTTGCACCCACTTTTCACAATTTTCACAATTTTCACCATCTTCCACCATCTTCCACCAGGTGCACCCATGTCCACTCCCACCCACTTGCACCCACTTCTGACCACTTCTCACCATCTTCCACCAGATGCACCCACGTCCACTCCCACCCACTTGCACCCACTTTTCACAATTTTCACAATTTTCACCATCTTCCACCCACTTGCACCCACTTTTCACAATTTTCACAATTTTCACCATCTTCCACCATCTTCCACCAGATGCACCCACGTCCACTCCCACCCACTTGCACCCACTTTTCACAATTTTCACAATTTTCACCATCTTCCACCCACTTGCACCCACTTTTCACAATTTTCACAATTTTCACCATCTTCCACCATCTTCCACCAGGTGCACCCACGTCCACTCCCACCCACTTGCACCCACTTCTGACCACTTCTCACCATCTTCCACCAGATGCACCCACGTCCACTCCCACCCACTTGCACCCACTTTTCACAATTTTCACAATTTTCACCAGATGCACCCATGTCCACTCCCACCCACTTGCACCCACTTTTCACAATTTTCACAATTTTCACCATCTTCCACCATCTTCCACCAGATGCACCCACGTCCACTCCCACCCACTTGCACCCACTTTTCACAATTTTCACAATTTTCACCATCTTCCACCCACTTGCACCCACTTTTCACAATTTTCACAATTTTCACCATCTTCCACCATCTTCCACCAGATGCACCCACGTCCACTCCCACCCACTTGCACCCACTTTTCACAATTTTCACAATTTTCACCAGATGCACCCATGTCCACTCCCACCCACTTGCACCCACTTTTCACAATTTTCACAATTTTCACCATCTTCCACCATCTTCCACCAGATGCACCCACGTCCACTCCCACCCACTTGCACCCACTTTTCACAATTTTCACAATTTTCACCATCTTCCACCCACTTGCACCCACTTTTCACAATTTTCACAATTTTCACCATCTTCCACCATCTTCCACCAGGTGCACCCATGTCCACTCCCACCCACTTGCACCCACTTCTGACCACTTCTCACCATCTTCCACCAGATGCACCCACGTCCACTCCCACCCACTTGCACCCACTTTTCACAATTTTCACAATTTTCACCAGATGCACCCATGTCCACTCCCACCCACTTGCACCCACTTTTCACAATTTTCACCATCTTCCACCAGATGCACCCACGTCCACTCCCACCCACTTGCACCCACTTTTCACAATTTTCACAATTTTCACCATCTTCCACCATCTTCCACCAGATGCACCCACGTCCACTCCCACCCACTTGCACCCACTTTTCACAATTTTCACAATTTTCACCATCTTCCACCCACTTGCACCCACTTTTCACAATTTTCACAATTTTCACCATCTTCCACCATCTTCCACCAGATGCACCCACGTCCACTCCCACCCACTTGCACCCACTTTTCACAATTTTCACAATTTTCACCATCTTCCACCCACTTGCACCCACTTTTCACAATTTTCACAATTTTCACCATCTTCCACCATCTTCCACCAGGTGCACCCACGTCCACTCCCACCCACTTGCACCCACTTCTGACCACTTCTCACCATCTTCCACCAGATGCACCCACGTCCACTCCCACCCACTTGCACCCACTTTTCACAATTTTCACAATTTTCACCAGATGCACCCATGTCCACTCCCACCCACTTGCACCCACTTTTCACAATTTTCACAATTTTCACCATCTTCCACCATCTTCCACCAGATGCACCCACGTCCACTCCCACCCACTTGCACCCACTTTTCACAATTTTCACAATTTTCACCATCTTCCACCCACTTGCACCCACTTTTCACAATTTTCACAATTTTCACCATCTTCCACCATCTTCCACCAGATGCACCCACGTCCACTCCCACCCACTTGCACCCACTTTTCACAATTTTCACAATTTTCACCAGATGCACCCATGTCCACTCCCACCCACTTGCACCCACTTTTCACAATTTTCACAATTTTCACCATCTTCCACCATCTTCCACCAGATGCACCCACGTCCACTCCCACCCACTTGCACCCACTTTTCACAATTTTCACAATTTTCACCATCTTCCACCCACTTGCACCCACTTTTCACAATTTTCACAATTTTCACCATCTTCCACCATCTTCCACCAGGTGCACCCATGTCCACTCCCACCCACTTGCACCCACTTCTGACCACTTCTCACCATCTTCCACCAGATGCACCCACGTCCACTCCCACCCACTTGCACCCACTTTTCACAATTTTCACAATTTTCACCAGATGCACCCATGTCCACTCCCACCCACTTGCACCCACTTTTCACAATTTTCACCATCTTCCACCAGATGCACCCACGTCCACTCCCACCCACTTGCACCCACTTTTCACAATTTTCACAATTTTCACCATCTTCCACCATCTTCCACCAGATGCACCCACGTCCACTCCCACCCACTTGCACCCACTTTTCACAATTTTCACAATTTTCACCATCTTCCACCCACTTGCACCCACTTTTCACAATTTTCACAATTTTCACCATCTTCCACCATCTTCCACCAGATGCACCCACGTCCACTCCCACCCACTTGCACCCACTTTTCACAATTTTCACAATTTTCACCATCTTCCACCCACTTGCACCCACTTTTCACAATTTTCACAATTTTCACCATCTTCCACCATCTTCCACCAGGTGCACCCACGTCCACTCCCACCCACTTGCACCCACTTCTGACCACTTCTCACCATCTTCCACCAGATGCACCCACGTCCACTCCCACCCACTTGCACCCACTTTTCACAATTTTCACAATTTTCACCAGATGCACCCATGTCCACTCCCACCCACTTGCACCCACTTTTCACAATTTTCACAATTTTCACCATCTTCCACCATCTTCCACCAGATGCACCCACGTCCACTCCCACCCACTTGCACCCACTTTTCACAATTTTCACAATTTTCACCATCTTCCACCCACTTGCACCCACTTTTCACAATTTTCACAATTTTCACCATCTTCCACCATCTTCCACCAGATGCACCCACGTCCACTCCCACCCACTTGCACCCACTTTTCACAATTTTCACAATTTTCACCATCTTCCACCATCTTCCACCAGATGCACCCACGTCCACTCCCAC
Organism: Anastrepha obliqua; assembly: GCF_027943255.1. Lineage (NCBI taxonomy): Eukaryota > Metazoa > Arthropoda > Insecta > Diptera > Tephritidae > Anastrepha > Anastrepha obliqua. The sequence continues at coordinate 39,358 of NC_072896.1, forward strand.
CCACTTGCACCCACTTTTCACAATTTTCACAATTTTCACCATCTTCCACCCACTTGCACCCACTTTTCACAATTTTCACCATCTTCCACCATCTTCCACCAGATGCACCCACGTCCACTCCCACCCACTTGCACCCACTTTTCACAATTTTCACAATTTTCACCATCTTCCACCCACTTGCACCCACTTTTCACAATTTTCACAATTTTCACCATCTTCCACCATCTTCCACCAGGTGCACCCATGTCCACTCCCACCCACTTGCACCCACTTCTGACCACTTCTCACCATCTTCCACCAGATGCACCCACGTCCACTCCCACCCACTTGCACCCACTTTTCACAATTTTCACAATTTTCACCATCTTCCACCCACTTGCACCCACTTTTCACAATTTTCACAATTTTCACCATCTTCCACCATCTTCCACCAGATGCACCCACGTCCACTCCCACCCACTTGCACCCACTTTTCACAATTTTCACAATTTTCACCATCTTCCACCCACTTGCACCCACTTTTCACAATTTTCACAATTTTCACCATCTTCCACCATCTTCCACCAGGTGCACCCATGTCCACTCCCACCCACTTGCACCCACTTCTGACCACTTCTCACCATCTTCCACCAGATGCACCCACGTCCACTCCCACCCACTTGCACCCACTTTTCACAATTTTCACAATTTTCACCATCTTCCACCCACTTGCACCCACTTTTCACAATTTTCACAATTTTCACCATCTTCCACCATCTTCCACCAGATGCACCCACGTCCACTCCCACCCACTTGCACCCACTTTTCACAATTTTCACAATTTTCACCATCTTCCACCCACTTGCACCCACTTTTCACAATTTTCACAATTTTCACCATCTTCCACCATCTTCCACCAGGTGCACCCACGTCCACCCCCACCCACTTGCACCCACTTCTGACCACTTCTCACCATCTTCCACCAGATGCACCCACGTCCACTCCCACCCACTTGCACCCACTTTTCACAATTTTCACAATTTTCACCATCTTCCACCCACTTGCACCCACTTTTCACAATTTTCACAATTTTCACCATCTTCCACCATCTTCCACCAGGTGCACCCATGTCCACTCCCACCCACTTGCACCCACTTCTGACCACTTCTCACCATCTTCCACCAGATGCACCCACGTCCACTCCCACCCACTTGCACCCACTTTTCACAATTTTCACAATTTTCACCATCTTCCACCCACTTGCACCCACTTTTCACAATTTTCACAATTTTCACCATCTTCCACCATCTTCCACCAGATGCACCCACGTCCACTCCCACCCACTTGCACCCACTTTTCACAATTTTCACAATTTTCACCATCTTCCACCCACTTGCACCCACTTTTCACAATTTTCACAATTTTCACCATCTTCCACCATCTTCCACCAGGTGCACCCATGTCCACTCCCACCCACTTGCACCCACTTCTGACCACTTCTCACCATCTTCCACCAGATGCACCCACGTCCACTCCCACCCACTTGCACCCACTTTTCACAATTTTCACAATTTTCACCATCTTCCACCCACTTGCACCCACTTTTCACAATTTTCACAATTTTCACCATCTTCCACCATCTTCCACCAGATGCACCCACGTCCACTCCCACCCACTTGCACCCACTTTTCACAATTTTCACAATTTTCACCATCTTCCACCCACTTGCACCCACTTTTCACAATTTTCACAATTTTCACCATCTTCCACCATCTTCCACCAGGTGCACCCACGTCCACCCCCACCCACTTGCACCCACTTCTGACCACTTCTCACCATCTTCCACCAGATGCACCCACGTCCACTCCCACCCACTTGCACCCACTTTTCACAATTTTCACAATTTTCACCAGATGCACCCATGTCCACTCCCACCCACTTGCACCCACTTTTCACAATTTTCACAATTTTCACCATCTTCCACCATCTTCCACCAGATGCACCCACGTCCACTCCCACCCACTTGCACCCACTTTTCACAATTTTCACAATTTTCACCATCTTCCACCCACTTGCACCCACTTTTCACAATTTTCACAATTTTCACCATCTTCCACCATCTTCCACCAGATGCACCCACGTCCACTCCCACCCACTTGCACCCACTTTTCACAATTTTCACAATTTTCACCAGATGCACCCATGTCCACTCCCACCCACTTGCACCCACTTTTCACAATTTTCACAATTTTCACCATCTTCCACCATCTTCCACCAGATGCACCCACGTCCACTCCCACCCACTTGCACCCACTTTTCACAATTTTCACAATTTTCACCATCTTCCACCATCTTCCACCAGATGCACCCACGTCCACTCCCACCCACTTGCACCCACTTTTCACAATTTTCACAATTTTCACCATCTTCCACCCACTTGCACCCACTTTTCACAATTTTCACCATCTTCCACCATCTTCCACCAGATGCACCCACGTCCACTCCCACCCACTTGCACCCACTTTTCACAATTTTCACAATTTTCACCATCTTCCACCCACTTGCACCCACTTTTCACAATTTTCACAATTTTCACCATCTTCCACCATCTTCCACCAGGTGCACCCATGTCCACTCCCACCCACTTGCACCCACTTCTGACCACTTCTCACCATCTTCCACCAGATGCACCCACGTCCACTCCCACCCACTTGCACCCACTTTTCACAATTTTCACAATTTTCACCATCTTCCACCCACTTGCACCCACTTTTCACAATTTTCACAATTTTCACCATCTTCCACCATCTTCCACCAGATGCACCCACGTCCACTCCCACCCACTTGCACCCACTTTTCACAATTTTCACAATTTTCACCATCTTCCACCCACTTGCACCCACTTTTCACAATTTTCACAATTTTCACCATCTTCCACCATCTTCCACCAGGTGCACCCACGTCCACTCCCACCCACTTGCACCCACTTCTGACCACTTCTCACCATCTTCCACCAGATGCACCCACGTCCACTCCCACCCACTTGCACCCACTTTTCACAATTTTCACAATTTTCACCAGATGCACCCATGTCCACTCCCACCCACTTGCACCCACTTTTCACAATTTTCACAATTTTCACCATCTTCCACCATCTTCCACCAGATGCACCCACGTCCACTCCCACCCACTTGCACCCACTTTTCACAATTTTCACAATTTTCACCATCTTCCACCCACTTGCACCCACTTTTCACAATTTTCACAATTTTCACCATCTTCCACCATCTTCCACCAGATGCACCCATGTCCACTCCCACCCACTTGCACCCACTTTTCACAATTTTCACAATTTTCACCATCTTCCACCATCTTCCACCAGATGCACCCACGTCCACTCCCACCCACTTGCACCCACTTTTCACAATTTTCACAATTTTCACCATCTTCCACCCACTTGCACCCACTTTTCACAATTTTCACAATTTTCACCATCTTCCACCATCTTCCACCAGATGCACCCACGTCCACTCCCACCCACTTGCACCCACTTTTCACAATTTTCACAATTTTCACCATCTTCCACCATCTTCCACCAGATGCACCCACGTCCACTCCCACCCACTTGCACCCACTTTTCACAATTTTCACAATTTTCACCATCTTCCACCCACTTGCACCCACTTTTCACAATTTTCACCATCTTCCACCATCTTCCACCAGATGCACCCACGTCCACTCCCACCCACTTGCACCCACTTTTCACAATTTTCACAATTTTCACCATCTTCCACCCACTTGCACCCACTTTTCACAATTTTCACAATTTTCACCATCTTCCACCATCTTCCACCAGGTGCACCCATGTCCACTCCCACCCACTTGCACCCACTTCTGACCACTTCTCACCATCTTCCACCAGATGCACCCACGTCCACTCCCACCCACTTGCACCCACTTTTCACAATTTTCACAATTTTCACCATCTTCCACCCACTTGCACCCACTTTTCACAATTTTCACAATTTTCACCATCTTCCACCATCTTCCACCAGATGCACCCACGTCCACTCCCACCCACTTGCACCCACTTTTCACAATTTTCACAATTTTCACCATCTTCCACCCACTTGCACCCACTTTTCACAATTTTCACAATTTTCACCATCTTCCACCATCTTCCACCAGGTGCACCCATGTCCACTCCCACCCACTTGCACCCACTTCTGACCACTTCTCACCATCTTCCACCAGATGCACCCACGTCCACTCCCACCCACTTGCACCCACTTTTCACAATTTTCACAATTTTCACCATCTTCCACCCACTTGCACCCACTTTTCACAATTTTCACAATTTTCACCATCTTCCACCATCTTCCACCAGATGCACCCACGTCCACTCCCACCCACTTGCACCCACTTTTCACAATTTTCACAATTTTCACCATCTTCCACCCACTTGCACCCACTTTTCACAATTTTCACAATTTTCACCATCTTCCACCATCTTCCACCAGGTGCACCCACGTCCACTCCCACCCACTTGCACCCACTTCTGACCACTTCTCACCATCTTCCACCAGATGCACCCACGTCCACTCCCACCCACTTGCACCCACTTTTCACAATTTTCACAATTTTCACCAGATGCACCCATGTCCACTCCCACCCACTTGCACCCACTTTTCACAATTTTCACAATTTTCACCATCTTCCACCATCTTCCACCAGATGCACCCACGTCCACTCCCACCCACTTGCACCCACTTTTCACAATTTTCACAATTTTCACCATCTTCCACCCACTTGCACCCACTTTTCACAATTTTCACAATTTTCACCATCTTCCACCATCTTCCACCAGGTGCACCCATGTCCACTCCCACCCACTTGCACCCACTTCTGACCACTTCTCACCATCTTCCACCAGATGCACCCATGTCCACTCCCACCCACTTGCACCCACTTTTCACAATTTTCACAATTTTCACCATCTTCCACCATCTTCCACCAGATGCACCCACGTCCACTCCCACCCACTTGCACCCACTTTTCACAATTTTCACAATTTTCACCATCTTCCACCCACTTGCACCCACTTTTCACAATTTTCACAATTTTCACCATCTTCCACCATCTTCCACCAGATGCACCCACGTCCACTCCCACCCACTTGCACCCACTTTTCACAATTTTCACAATTTTCACCATCTTCCACCATCTTCCACCAGATGCACCCACGTCCACTCCCACCCACTTGCACCCACTTTTCACAATTTTCACAATTTTCACCATCTTCCACCCACTTGCACCCACTTTTCACAATTTTCACAATTTTCACCATCTTCCACCATCTTCCACCAGGTGCACCCATGTCCACTCCCACCCACTTGCACCCACTTCTGACCACTTCTCACCATCTTCCACCAGATGCACCCACGTCCACTCCCACCCACTTGCACCCACTTTTCACAATTTTCACAATTTTCACCAGATGCACCCATGTCCACTCCCACCCACTTGCACCCACTTTTCACAATTTTCACCATCTTCCACCAGATGCACCCACGTCCACTCCCACCCACTTGCACCCACTTTTCACAATTTTCACAATTTTCACCATCTTCCACCATCTTCCACCAGATGCACCCACGTCCACTCCCACCCACTTGCACCCACTTTTCACAATTTTCACAATTTTCACCAGATGCACCCATGTCCACTCCCACCCACTTGCACCCACTTTTCACAATTTTCACAATTTTCACCATCTTCCACCATCTTCCACCAGATGCACCCACGTCCACTCCCACCCACTTGCACCCACTTTTCACAATTTTCACAATTTTCACCATCTTCCACCCACTTGCACCCACTTTTCACAATTTTCACAATTTTCACCATCTTCCACCATCTTCCACCAGATGCACCCACGTCCACTCCCACCCACTTGCACCCACTTTTCACAATTTTCACAATTTTCACCAGATGCACCCATGTCCACTCCCACCCACTTGCACCCACTTTTCACAATTTTCACAATTTTCACCATCTTCCACCATCTTCCACCAGATGCACCCACGTCCACTCCCACCCACTTGCACCCACTTTTCACAATTTTCACAATTTTCACCATCTTCCACCCACTTGCACCCACTTTTCACAATTTTCACAATTTTCACCATCTTCCACCATCTTCCACCAGGTGCACCCATGTCCACTCCCACCCACTTGCACCCACTTCTGACCACTTCTCACCATCTTCCACCAGATGCACCCACGTCCACTCCCACCCACTTGCACCCACTTTTCACAATTTTCACAATTTTCACCAGATGCACCCATGTCCACTCCCACCCACTTGCACCCACTTTTCACAATTTTCACCATCTTCCACCAGATGCACCCACGTCCACTCCCACCCACTTGCACCCACTTTTCACAATTTTCACAATTTTCACCATCTTCCACCATCTTCCACCAGATGCACCCACGTCCACTCCCACCCACTTGCACCCACTTTTCACAATTTTCACAATTTTCACCATCTTCCACCCACTTGCACCCACTTTTCACAATTTTCACAATTTTCACCATCTTCCACCATCTTCCACCAGATGCACCCACGTCCACTCCCACCCACTTGCACCCACTTTTCACAATTTTCACAATTTTCACCATCTTCCACCCACTTGCACCCACTTTTCACAATTTTCACAATTTTCACCATCTTCCACCATCTTCCACCAGGTGCACCCACGTCCACTCCCACCCACTTGCACCCACTTCTGACCACTTCTCACCATCTTCCACCAGATGCACCCACGTCCACTCCCACCCACTTGCACCCACTTTTCACAATTTTCACAATTTTCACCAGATGCACCCATGTCCACTCCCACCCACTTGCACCCACTTTTCACAATTTTCACAATTTTCACCATCTTCCACCATCTTCCACCAGATGCACCCACGTCCACTCCCACCCACTTGCACCCACTTTTCACAATTTTCACAATTTTCACCATCTTCCACCCACTTGCACCCACTTTTCACAATTTTCACAATTTTCACCATCTTCCACCATCTTCCACCAGATGCACCCACGTCCACTCCCACCCACTTGCACCCACTTTTCACAATTTTCACAATTTTCACCATCTTCCACCATCTTCCACCAGATGCACCCACGTCCACTCCCACCCACTTGCACCCACTTTTCACAATTTTCACAATTTTCACCATCTTCCACCCACTTGCACCCACTTTTCACAATTTTCACCATCTTCCACCATCTTCCACCAGATGCACCCACGTCCACTCCCACCCACTTGCACCCACTTTTCACAATTTTCACAATTTTCACCATCTTCCACCCACTTGCACCCACTTTTCACAATTTTCACAATTTTCACCATCTTCCACCATCTTCCACCAGGTGCACCCATGTCCACTCCCACCCACTTGCACCCACTTCTGACCACTTCTCACCATCTTCCACCAGATGCACCCACGTCCACTCCCACCCACTTGCACCCACTTTTCACAATTTTCACAATTTTCACCATCTTCCACCCACTTGCACCCACTTTTCACAATTTTCACAATTTTCACCATCTTCCACCATCTTCCACCAGATGCACCCACGTCCACTCCCACCCACTTGCACCCACTTTTCACAATTTTCACAATTTTCACCATCTTCCACCCACTTGCACCCACTTTTCACAATTTTCACAATTTTCACCATCTTCCACCATCTTCCACCAGGTGCACCCATGTCCACTCCCACCCACTTGCACCCACTTCTGACCACTTCTCACCATCTTCCACCAGATGCACCCACGTCCACTCCCACCCACTTGCACCCACTTTTCACAATTTTCACAATTTTCACCATCTTCCACCCACTTGCACCCACTTTTCACAATTTTCACAATTTTCACCATCTTCCACCATCTTCCACCAGATGCACCCACGTCCACTCCCACCCACTTGCACCCACTTTTCACAATTTTCACAATTTTCACCATCTTCCACCCACTTGCACCCACTTTTCACAATTTTCACAATTTTCACCATCTTCCACCATCTTCCACCAGGTGCACCCACGTCCACCCCCACCCACTTGCACCCACTTCTGACCACTTCTCACCATCTTCCACCAGATGCACCCACGTCCACTCCCACCCACTTGCACCCACTTTTCACAATTTTCACAATTTTCACCATCTTCCACCCACTTGCACCCACTTTTCACAATTTTCACAATTTTCACCATCTTCCACCATCTTCCACCAGGTGCACCCATGTCCACTCCCACCCACTTGCACCCACTTCTGACCACTTCTCACCATCTTCCACCAGATGCACCCACGTCCACTCCCACCCACTTGCACCCACTTTTCACAATTTTCACAATTTTCACCATCTTCCACCCACTTGCACCCACTTTTCACAATTTTCACAATTTTCACCATCTTCCACCATCTTCCACCAGATGCACCCACGTCCACTCCCACCCACTTGCACCCACTTTTCACAATTTTCACAATTTTCACCATCTTCCACCCACTTGCACCCACTTTTCACAATTTTCACAATTTTCACCATCTTCCACCATCTTCCACCAGGTGCACCCATGTCCACTCCCACCCACTTGCACCCACTTCTGACCACTTCTCACCATCTTCCACCAGATGCACCCACGTCCACTCCCACCCACTTGCACCCACTTTTCACAATTTTCACAATTTTCACCATCTTCCACCCACTTGCACCCACTTTTCACAATTTTCACAATTTTCACCATCTTCCACCATCTTCCACCAGATGCACCCACGTCCACTCCCACCCACTTGCACCCACTTTTCACAATTTTCACAATTTTCACCATCTTCCACCCACTTGCACCCACTTTTCACAATTTTCACAATTTTCACCATCTTCCACCATCTTCCACCAGGTGCACCCACGTCCACCCCCACCCACTTGCACCCACTTCTGACCACTTCTCACCATCTTCCACCAGATGCACCCACGTCCACTCCCACCCACTTGCACCCACTTTTCACAATTTTCACAATTTTCACCAGATGCACCCATGTCCACTCCCACCCACTTGCACCCACTTTTCACAATTTTCACAATTTTCACCATCTTCCACCATCTTCCACCAGATGCACCCACGTCCACTCCCACCCACTTGCACCCACTTTTCACAATTTTCACAATTTTCACCATCTTCCACCCACTTGCACCCACTTTTCACAATTTTCACAATTTTCACCATCTTCCACCATCTTCCACCAGATGCACCCACGTCCACTCCCACCCACTTGCACCCACTTTTCACAATTTTCACAATTTTCACCAGATGCACCCATGTCCACTCCCACCCACTTGCACCCACTTTTCACAATTTTCACAATTTTCACCATCTTCCACCATCTTCCACCAGATGCACCCACGTCCACTCCCACCCACTTGCACCCACTTTTCACAATTTTCACAATTTTCACCATCTTCCACCCACTTGCACCCACTTTTCACAATTTTCACAATTTTCACCATCTTCCACCATCTTCCACCAGGTGCACCCATGTCCACTCCCACCCACTTGCACCCACTTCTGACCACTTCTCACCATCTTCCACCAGATGCACCCACGTCCACTCCCACCCACTTGCACCCACTTTTCACAATTTTCACAATTTTCACCAGATGCACCCATGTCCACTCCCACCCACTTGCACCCACTTTTCACAATTTTCACCATCTTCCACCAGATGCACCCACGTCCACTCCCACCCACTTGCACCCACTTTTCACAATTTTCACAATTTTCACCATCTTCCACCATCTTCCACCAGATGCACCCACGTCCACTCCCACCCACTTGCACCCACTTTTCACAATTTTCACAATTTTCACCATCTTCCACCCACTTGCACCCACTTTTCACAATTTTCACAATTTTCACCATCTTCCACCATCTTCCACCAGATGCACCCACGTCCACTCCCACCCACTTGCACCCACTTTTCACAATTTTCACAATTTTCACCATCTTCCACCCACTTGCACCCACTTTTCACAATTTTCACAATTTTCACCATCTTCCACCATCTTCCACCAGATGCACCCACGTCCACTCCCACCCACTTGCACCCACTTTTCACAATTTTCACAATTTTCACCATCTTCCACCCACTTGCACCCACTTTTCACAATTTTCACAATTTTCACCATCTTCCACCATCTTCCACCAGGTGCACCCACGTCCACTCCCACCCACTTGCACCCACTTTTCACAATTTTCACAATTTTCACCAGATGCACCCATGTCCACTCCCACCCACTTGCACCCACTTTTCACAATTTTCACCATCTTCCACCCACTTGCATCCATGTCCACTCCCACCCATTTGCACCCACTTCCATGTCCACTTTTCACTAGGTCCTCTTTACCTAACACTCCTCCTGTGTGTTACAGTTTCATATATAGCATATATATATATTCTATAACACATATCATATATATATATATATATATATATATTTACATTAATTAATCACCGTTATTTATTCCATTTATTTATAAAATTATAATAGTATTTATTATAATCCAGATCTATTTGCGATAACATCAGGCTTCGAACTTGCGTCTTTCTTCAAATAATCCTGCGCCTATAACACCTGAGCTATTATTGATATATTGTATTGGGTATCCAAATGTGTACTTAAGTATAAGTGTTTCTGAAAACGAACCTGCGAATTATAAGTATTAATTTTGATCAATGAAATTACGAAATTTTAACAGATTTGTTTTTAACAGATTGGTTTTTAACATTCATTTCAACAGAGAATTTATTTCACTAAAGTTATGATAAATGTTAAATTCGATTAATGAAAACAGAGTTATGTTAAAATTTATGTAAGCAAACAGATGGACTGAAGTTAGGAGAAAGAAACCCTGAAATATTTAAAAAGTTACGATTTTTCGTATAAACAATATTTTCAATTCATTTCATTGCAATCCATTTACATTTCAAAATGTTTAAAATAGGTACAAATTATAATAAGAGGTGCGCACGCAAAATTCTGTAAAAGTTGCTAATATTCCCCACTTTTTACTTCCGGTTGCTGGATTTTGGTTTACTTAATGAACTTATTTTCTGTATGTAGAAATTCGTAAACAGCATTAAAAATAATCAGTGAAGCAGTTTGGCGATTGGGCTTGAATTGGCAATAGCCGTAGCTTCTGCTTTTTGCTAATTTATAATGCATATTTTTTACGCTGTAATCACAATCAAACACAAGAAAGGCTTTCTTATTTAAGCTCAATAAATAGCAAGTTGGTCGAATAAAAAACTTTAAAAATAAATATGGTCAAGCAGTTTCAATTGTGAACAACAATAGCAAAGCTTTATTAGGTTATTAATTATTTGCTAAAGTTAAGGTAATTAATCTTATATAACTTAATATCTTTATAAAAATTCAAGTTGGACCTTCGGTTTCAATGTCAATCTTTATTCTGTTCTTTAACTAAAATGCTTCGCTCAATCAAACCCCAGCTCGATGGAATTTCACCAACGTTTTCCGCTAGGCCATGCAACCCATAATTCATTAGTTTTTCCTCAAAACTGGTTTTGAGTAAAGTGTGAGAGCAATGGTTGTTACTGCGCATACCCCATCAAAAAATCACTCGATCTTGGTCACGTAGGCAAAAGTAGTGTTGTAAAGCGTAAGCTGAGTCGATCTTGGTCACGTAGGCAAAAGTAGTGTTGTAAAGCGTAAGCTGAGCTTTAACAAAAAATATAACATCAGCTAATTGTACATAGTTAGCGAATTTGTGCGGGTGGTCTTAACTACTCTCCTTGTCGAGTTCGAAACGTCCCCGTTTCAGCTACTAAAAAGCTGTGGCTTAGAGGTTCGAATAGTTAGGTTCAAAATACGACTTGTTGGCTTTGTAGACCGGATCGTCATTCGCAGCACGTTAAAGTTGTAAATGGGTGGTTAAAAGCGTTATTAATGTTGAAGCTTGATTGAGCTTAAATTCCATACTTTTGAACAATAAATTTGTTTGATTCTTATACTATGATTACATGATTATACTTATGATTACGTTTCTTAAAATTAAAATGAATGTAACACATCAAAGGATGGTGAAAATTAAACTTAGTTTAAAGAGTCTATTTACAATTCTAATTTTATCAGGAAGTTGTAAATAATCAGAACTGATAATATATTTCATTTTCAGATAAATTTTTTTTTACGCTTACGAACTTTTTCGCGTCATTGTAGCAATATAACTTCCACCACTTAAACTCTCATACGAAACAAAAAAGGCTCAACAACACTTATCGTAAGTTGCTTTTATGAATGATTTTTCCATCGATCAAGACCGTGCTGCCTAGATCCTTTTCCACAACTTTTTCAACAAATATCTTGTTAAATTTATTTCCTAGACGTCTATTTCTCTTCAAAAATACTTTTTCACCAGGCTCATAGGTTTTCATTTTATTATTTTTATTCCGTCTACCTAAAACGTTCCCCTGCTCTTGGCACAATCTATCGCGTATCATTTCCAAATCCTCATTCGAAGAGTTATGAAGAATGTCGATAGGTTTAGCATTTGTAATAGAATGAATGGTGTTATTGTACTTATGAGTAGCCAGTAGCACCAATTCAATAGTCTCACTCAGCTGTTGTTGTTCTCTTATGCATCGGGCAATTTCCATTAAGGTTGAATGGAATCTTTCAACCTGCCCATTACTTTGGCTATGTAACGTCGGAATGAAAAATTGTTCGATTGAAAAGTTGTCCCTAAGAAAAGTTTTAATTGTCATCGAATGAAAGGCTTTCTCATTGTCTGAAACAATAGTTTTGGTGTTTTTAAATATTAGGAGTATTTCTAGCAAGGCTTCCTTGATATCTAATGTAGAGCGCGATTGAATTGGTTTTACTACAGCGTATTTCGAAAACTTATCCATACAGGTTAGGAAATGTTGCTTGTCTGTAAAAAAAATGTCCATGTGTAAGATCTCGCCAGGTGTCTTTGGAATAGGAGTTTTGCCTATTTCGAGATTTACTGGTTTACGCTGGTATTTATTTTCTAGACATATCTTACAGTTTGCAATGATAGCCTTTAACATTTTTTTGATATTTGGGAAATAATATTCTCGAGAAATTTGTTTAAAGTTCTCTTGCAGACAACGGTGTGCGCGGTTATGCTCTGCAATTACTGTTTCTAATTGATCCGTTTTATTTATCAAATCGATCACAAAAATTTTTGTGTGGAGAAATTTCACTCCCGGGAAGAGTGAAACTAAATCGTTTTGTATTTCGGAAAGTGTTGGTAGGTCACAATGAATCGCGTTCGTATTATTAGGATTTATTACAGTTTTAAGACATTCAAACAAGTTTTCGAGCGAATCGAAGGAAATTGTATGGCGGACATGTTTCTGAAAAATAATTTTTGTCACTTTCTTTAGGTATGACGCTTTTGTTAGTATTAGTTGGTTTTTAAATTGATTTATGGGGCATTTGACCGTTTTTACAACATTACTCAATGATTCCTCACTATGAGCCGTATCTATTGATTCACTCATGTTATTTATGAACTGTCTGGAGAGCGCGTCTGCCACCTTGTTTTCACTTCCTGGCTTATAATGAAACGTAGGAGCAAACTCTTCGACGAAAGCACGCCACCTTTTCATTTTAGTGTTAGGATTTTTATCCGAAATTGAAAAGATAAGCGGCTGGTGGTCAGTGAAAATATGGATGTTTTTGACGCCATATAGATAGTGCCGAAGGGCCTTCAATGCCCAAACTATAGCTAGTAGCTCACGCTCATTGGTGGCATAATTTTGTTCTGTTCGAGATAGCGTTCGGGAAATCATTGTTATAGGCCTATTTTTCTGGGACAAAACCGCGCCCAAAGCATTTGAAGACGCATCTGTGGTCAGATCGAAAGGGCAGCTAAAATCCGGGTATTGGAGCAAAACATCTTCAGAAGCAAGAATTTTCTTAACTCTGTTAAAGGCGGACATGGCTTCGGGGTCCAATTTTATTTGGATTTTTTTTGACTTGTTAGCTTCTACGTGTCCATTCTCTCCTCGCAAATATTTCGTTAGCGGTTTTACGATGGCTGCATAATCTTTCACGAACCTGCGGTAATATCCCGCAAGACCAAGGAAGGATCGAAGAGAGCGTAAAGTTTCTGGAACTTTGTAATTTAAAATATCGGTTATTTTGTTTGGACAAGTTCTTAAACCGTTCTGCGACACTACAAATCCTAAAAACTCCACTTCTTTTTGGAAAAACTTGGACTTTTCGGGCGAAACTCTCATACCGGCAGTTTCTAATTTGTTTAAAATTCTTTTAATGTCATTCAGATGCAAATGCTCGTTTGGTGAAAAGATAATTATATCATCGATATAAACATGGCAGGTCTTACCAATTTCATCACGCAGGATATCGTCTATCGCTCGTTGAAAAATGCTTGGAGCATTTTTCAAACCAAATGGCAAGCGGCAAAATTCGTACTTGCCATTATTTACACTGAATGCTGTTTTTGGTCTATCTTTCTCGCGCAAGTTGATTTGGTGGAATCCTGACTTCAAATCTAGCGTGGAGAAGAACTTTGATTTTCCTAAATTGGACAGGATGACAGAAGTGTCCGGTATGGGATATCGATCAGAGATGGTGTTTTCGTTAATTTTCCGAAAGTCTATCACCATACGCAGTTTTTGTTTGCCATTTTCGTCAATGCCCTTTTTTGTTACTACGTGGACGGGCGAATTATAGGGTGAACATGACTTGCGAATTATGCCATCTCCTAAGAGTGATTTTATTTCGGAGTTTATGAACTCTGCTGCTGAAATCGGGTACGGGTAGCTTTTGCTAAAAATTGGGTTTTCTGTAGTGGTACGAATTGTAGCCTCGACATTGGTATTGTAGGGTAGGGAACGATTTGGGTGAGCAAATGCATTAGTGTTTTTATTAATTAATTGACGAAAGTCATTTTGAACACTTGCAGGCACGGAATCATCGTTAATTGTAATCAAGTTGACTTGATTGCAACAAAGGTGCTGAAGTTTTACCTTACCATCCCGATAATATAAATACCCTGCATTAATATCAATTTTTGAGTCAATTTCTTTTAGGAAGTCATAACCAATTATGCCATCGAACGTTTTTAGATTATCAAGTCAATAAAAAGTCGAGGTGTGGTTGAGAACATTAACCAAACATTTTTTGTCTATAAAATTTTGCCCATTTATTGATTTTAGCGTAAATGGGGTTTTCATCTCCTTAATTCCGTCGAGAAATTGAAAATGTTTAATAAAATTTTTTGAAGTGCCTGTATCTATTAATATTTTTAGCTCCTGACCATTCGCAGTAGTTTTAGTGATGAAAGGTAGGAGCGACTTTAGTTTAAAAAATTTATTTCGGAATCATTTTTAGAGTCGCATGTATGGTAAGGCTCTTCGGAATAACTTTTAAAATTCGAGCTATCATAGTCGTCGTAGTGTTCTTCGTTTTCAGATTCATCAGAAACTATGCCAATATTGTCTGGCATATAATTAACCCGCTGTGTCTTTCCACCAGGTCTCTGGGAAGAACCGGATGGCTCACGAGAACGTTTAAATACAACTGCTTGATTGGGGGTTTTAGAAATGATTGCACTATTTTGAGTGGCATTAATTTTTCGATAGATAGATGTGCCATGGTCAACGTCCATTGGACTCGGTCTATTGTTGTGATTTGGTAAACGATTTGGTTCATTTTGTGAATTAAAATTATATTGCGGCATTGTCGCTCTTACTTTGTTTGGTTTAACTGAACTACCCATTGCAAAGGTTTGGGCGAAATCATAGCGCTTGTGATTCATCTCAAGCTCCTGTGCAACGGCCAAGGCAGTGGGCAGATCCTTTGGTGACGAGGAAAATAATATGTCACATAGTGGACGGCGAAGACCTGAAATGAATACTCGTAGAGCGTTTGCTCTTGCACGATCGTTTAGAGCCTTTATAACTTCGTCGTTGCCACTATTCGTCATTATTTGCTTATTTATGATAAGCGTCAAATGTTTGTCCACCGAGTCATAGTAGTCTGCAATTGACAAATGACCTTGCCTAAGAATACTTAGTTCAGTTTCCAGAACATGAACTGGTCTTTTATCTGCATAGGTTTGGTCTAACCTGGCGATTATTGCCTTAAAATTTAGCACCGTATTGAAAGACGACAGTGTTGAATTCGCCGCACCAGTAATTTTATTCCGGAAAATGCCCATTGCCACATAATATTTTTCGGAACCTTCAGGGTAGTAATTAATGGTAAAGGCGGCAGCGGAGCGCCAGGCTGGGTAACACGAGGCATCGCCACTAAATTCGGGTAAAGACTTTACTAAGTCCAAACTAGCATTTCCTGACTCTGTTAAAGGGTTAATTGCAACGGGTTGGTAGGGCTCAACACATGGTGGTTTAAGGCGATTTAAGGCTAGAGTAAGTTCTTGAATTTGGGCCGTGAACTCTGCCCTAGCACGCTCGGTTGAGACTCTTACGATATCTAAAACTAGCTCTCTTGTGATTTCCATTCTGCAGAAACTACAGATATCACGATGATTTCTGGTGGCTGTAAACAACTATGTGTAAACTGAACAATCTATGGTTCGTTTTCCGCACTATGGAAAATGTGTATTTTTACAGCCGTAAAAGTTAAAAGACTGGGTGTACCATTTGTTTTAACTGTTTTAAACGAGATTATGTTATGTAATCTGACAAATTATATTACTATGTTTCAAAATAATTCACGGAAATCTATGTTTCTTTTCGCCTGATACAGCAATTTTTTAATATGGAAAACTTTGTAGTTTTTGTTTTTAATTGAAATGAAAAATTCTATGCAAAATTTTCCAGAAAGAAAATATTTAGCTAATGTTACTATAGAACACGTGTATGTTACGTAAGTTGGGAACTAAGTTTCAATAACTTTGCACAAATGCAGTGAAATCTTGTTATCGCCTGATATAGCGATTTTTAATTTTTCAAGTTTGCCGTTTTTAAGATGGAAAAACCAATTGATGAAAAAATAACTTTTTATTGTTTCTTACGCAAGTATATTGAACCTTTTTTAGTTTTGAACACGTGTATGTTACGCAATTGGGAAAAAATTTCACCTCAATACGACACGAAAAGGGACTATTAACACTTTAGTCTCAAATTTTATATATTTTTTTTTTCACATGAAATAATTATCAAATCTAATTATTACTTACATATATATGTAATTACGAAAAGATAAAGATAAGATAAAGGCTTCACAGTATCCCAACTGTCCAAGTAAAATGTATGATTCACTGCTCCCGTAGATGATGGTCCTGGTTCTTTTGAGACCTGTCGCTTGTCCGGCCTTCCTTATAGGAATTATTCTTGCATCCGAAATATTTCTTTGACAGGCCCCACGTTGGGCGCCACTTAATATCTTTATAAAAATTCAAGTTGGACCTTCGGTTTCAATGTCAATCTTTATTCTGTTCTTTAACTAAAATGCTTCGCTCAATCAAACCCCAGCTCGATGGAATTTCACCAACGTTTTCCGCTAGGCCATGCAACCCATAATTCATTAGTTTTTCCTCAAAACTGGTTTTGAGTAAAGTGTGAGAGCAATGGTTGTTACTGCGCATACCCCATCAAAAAATCACTCGATCTTGGTCACGTAGGCAAAAGTAGTGTTGTAAAGCGTAAGCTGAGTCGATCTTGGTCACGTAGGCAAAAGTAGTGTTGTAAAGCGTAAGCTGAGCTTTAACAAAAAATATAACATCAGCTAATTGTACATAGTTAGCGAATTTGTGCGGGTGGTCTTAACTTATATAAAACTAGCGTACCCTCGCCCGCTTCGCTAGACGATAAATTCAATGATTTGCTGAAAGAGAATAAAATTAATACGAAACAAAGCAAATTCTTTGATACAATTTCATTCGAACTTTATTGTAACACTTTTTGGTAGACAACGTTTTTGGTTTTTTCATCTTTCGCGTGAATGAATAATGACGATGGTTTGCCAACTCGTGAGCAAGCTACATACAATTGTCCAAGAGAAAAAATTTGGTATTCTAAATTAATACCGCACATTTGTAGAGACTGTCCTTGCGCCTTATTAATTCTCATAGCGAAGGCAAGGCGAATAGGGAACTGCAAACGTTTGAAATCGAATGGTAAACCCGCCGGATTCAGTGGAATTCAGGGTATCAAAATGTCTTCTCCTTTGTACTTCCCTTTCAAAATTGTTGCTTCGATAACGTTACCCATTAGCTTCTTCACAGCGAGTCTGGTACCGTTGCAAAGTCGAGGCACATTACTATTGCGCAGCATAATAATCGGTGCTCCAATTTTTAATCGTAAATTATGAGGTGGTAAGCCTGGCAAATCGAGTGAGTTTAAGAAGTCAGTTGGATAATTTACGACCTCATCTTGATCAGTAATAGTGTCCATTGACTTATACGCAACTATGTCACCAGGTATTTGATCTAAAATAGCTGAATTTATATCATTGACGTCCTTATTTTTCCCAGCTAAAATTGCTCTTTCGCTGAGCCAATCATGGTTTTTGTAATGTTGAACTATGTTTGGAAATACACTCTGTATCAATGCCTCTTTAGACTGTGCAAAAGTGCAGAAATTGTTAGGCAATGTTATCATTCCTGTTGTTTTTGAAAAAAGGTTTATTTTTTTTGGTTAAAAAGTGTTTTTTGAAGTTTTGAAAAACACTTCGCTCTAACAAATTTCTTCTCAGTTAATTGCTCAAAATTAAATATTTTGAAAAAACAATTTTTTTTTTTATTTAACGTTTTTGAGAAAATTTTGTTCTTGCATAAATTTCATACTTTTGTAAAAGTTTAAATTGATTTATTAAAAAAGATTTTTGTCCGCTTTGAAAAACACCCCCTCGAAAAAATGTATTCTCTATTAATAGTGGAATATGAAATGCTTTGAAAACACCATTTTTTTTTAAATTTTGTTTGGTTTTCAGAAAATTTTGTTTTGACAAAATTTCATACCCTTGAAAAAGTTTTATTTTATTTTATTTGTTTAAAATTTTTGAAATTTTTTTTTTTGTAATTTTAGAAAAACACCTCTTCGAAGAAATTTCTTTTATCTTTTTGAGGAAAATTTGGTTTTGAAAAAATTTCATGCTTTCGAAATTTTTTTATTTTACTTTATTTCTTCAAAATTTTTTAAAACAATTTTTCTTATAATTTTCGAAAAACACCCCCTTTGAAAAAATGTTTTCTATGTGTCATAGTGGTATTTCATTAACTTTTAGGATTATAGTCAAATACTTACAAATATCTACGCTTTCACAAATAGCAACAATAAACAAATTTCCTCAAAACCAAAAAATTTACTTTTTTTCTAAAAAAATTCTAAACAAACAACGTAATAAATTTAGAATTTTGTGTTCACGAAAAAACAGTATTGTTTTTATTGTATTAACTGAAAACCAAAACAAAACTAAATTATTTTTTTGTGTTCATTTGGTCCATATGTTCCATAAAAAGTTGATATGGTAAATAATATGCAGGGTCTGATACACGCAAATTTCCATTGACCATTATAGTGACGAAATTATCGATCACCAATTCTAACAGGATTTCAAAATCAGAGTTGGAATGAGTTGTTGTGTGGTGTACTTCTGAAAAAAATGAGAAATAAACAAAATAAATCTAAAAATTCGAATTCTAACTTTATCTTGTGTATGTTCTTATTACCTTTGAATTTTTCCAATGAAGCACCATTCATTTTAAATTTTCCAAGAATTTTTTTTATCATTTCGCGTTTCTTTCCTTTTTCATTCGATTCCAACATTTGTTCATAACCGAAAACATCGTTTGCAAACGCATTCATTTCCATATAGAATTGGTCAAAGAAAGCATTGCTCAATTGAATTGAAACATTATTTTCATAAATACTTAGGACCTTAACTAATGCACCTTGGTACATACCTAACGCAGATATTCATCGCGACCTTGACATCGATACTATTGATGAAACAATACAAAGCGCTAGCAGAAGACACATAAATATACTATTAACGCATACAAATCCTATGATGAGAAGACTACCAAATAAAGAAAAATCTACCCAAAGTCGGCTTAACCGTCAAACACCAACAGATCTTGCAAAATCCTTGTAATCAATTGTCAACTAATCGTATATGTCATTGTTTGTTAACCACTTGTTTTTAAATAATATGTATATATTTCTTCTAAATGAGCTTGGGGGCATTGGCCCTTCAATATCACTCTCATTCCATCTTTTTGTAAATCAAATTACTTATTGTCTAACGACAGGTGTAATATTTTATGGAAGAAATAAAAAAAAAAAAATGTTCATTCGAATCATTTGAAATTTCTGTATACAATAACGAAAAATTCAAAAAAAGTTGTACACATAAAATGAATGTCGATTCGAAACTTACTTTAATCTAAGAATCGAGCAAGTTTTGTTTTGTACAATATTTTGATTTTTTCTTTTTTTTTATATGAAGAAAATATTTAAAAGAGATTTTTTTTGCTAAAAACCTTCCCCTAGTGGATCCCTATAATATGAAAAAAGAACGAATAAAATTGGCCTCGTATCGGCCCAAAAAAATGCGTACAAACGAACATCATTTAATTTTTATATATATAGATGTATATATTTCTTCTAAATGAGCTTGGGGGCATTGGCCCTTCAATATCACTCTCATTCCATCTTTTTGTAAATCAAATTACTTATTGTCTAATGACCGGTGTAATATTTTATGGAAGAAATAAAAAAAAAAAAAAAATTTCATTCGAATCATTTGAAATTTCTGTATACAATACATTTCTGTATCACAATACAAATACAAAAAATTCAAAAAAAGTTGTACACATAAAATGAATGTCGATTCGAAACTTACTTTAATCTAACATTCGAGCAAGTTTTGTTTTGGACAATATTTTGATTTTTTCTTTTTTTATATGAAGAAAATATTTAAAAGAAATTTTTTTTTTGCTAAAAACCTTCCCCTAGTGGATCCCTATAATATGAAAAAAGAACGAATAAAATTGGCCTCGTATCGGCCCAAAAAAATGCGGACAAACGAACATCATTTCATTTTTATATATAATATATAGATAAAGTCAACTTTTTGTGTGTTCGCTAACCGGCCGTGTCTTTGCACCGAATTAAACCAAACTTACACACATTGTTAAGAAGGTATTGAAGATGGTTTCCGTATAGTTTGGATATCTATTGGTGGATAGGGTTCGAGATATATGTAATAGGACTATGAATAAGTTCGTGCGGTTTTACAACAGATGGCGTAACTTGATTATTATTCCATCGATCCACATTTCCAAACATTCATTGGAGAGCTACTGTCGTAAGGCACAAACGTCAGTATAAGTTTTTTATTTGAAGCGTAAACAACAATATTTTTACCACACTTGAAAATGTCGAATTTCGTGCCAAATAATGTGTTTTTGCGGGGAATTCTTCTTCATTATTTTAATATGAAGAAAAAAGCAGCCGAAAGTCATCGTATCTTGGTGGAAGTTTATGGTGAGCATGCTCTAGCTGAGCGAACGTGCCAGAAGTGGTTTGCACGCTTTAAAAGTGGTGATTTTGGCTTGGAAGACGAAGAACGCGAGGGTGCGCCGCCAAAGTTCATGGATACCGAATTGGAGGAATTGCTCGATCAAGATCCGGCTCAAACGCAAGAAGAGGTTGCAAAAACTTTGGGAGTTGATCAATCAACCATTTCCAAACGTTTAAAAGCCATGGGAATGATCCGAAAGGTAGGCCATTGGGTACCGTATGAATTGAAGCCAAGAGACGTTGAACGCCGTTTTATGGCATGCGAACAACTGCTTCAACGGCACAAAAGAAAGGGTTTTTTGCATCGAATTGTGACTGGCGATGAAAAGTGGGTCCATTATGACAATCCAAAACGTCGGGCAAGGTATGGATACCCTGGCCATGCTTCAACATCGACGTCGGCGCAGAATATTCATGGCCTGAAGGTTATGCTGTGTATCTGGTGGGACCAGCTGGGTGTTGTGTATTATGAGCTACTGAAACCGAATGAAACGATTACGGGGGATGTCTACCGACGACAATTGATGCGTTTGAGCCGAGCACTGCGAGAAAAACGGCCGCAATACGCCGATAGACACGACAAAGTTATTT
This sequence comes from Anastrepha obliqua, assembly GCF_027943255.1. Classification (NCBI taxonomy): domain Eukaryota; kingdom Metazoa; phylum Arthropoda; class Insecta; order Diptera; family Tephritidae; genus Anastrepha; species Anastrepha obliqua. The sequence continues at coordinate 61,563 of NC_072896.1, forward strand.
TGCAACATGACAATGCTCGGCCACCTGTTGCACAAGTGGTCAAAACATACTTAGAAACGCTCAAATGGGATGTCCTACCCCACCCGCCGTATAGTCCAGACCTTGCGCCATCCGATTCCTATCTCTTCCGATCGATGCAACATGGCCTGGCTGACCAGCACTTCCGTAATTACGATGAAGTCAAAAAATGGATCGATTCGTGGATTGCGGCAAAACCGACCGAATTTTTCACAAAGGGAATCCGTGAATTGCCAGAAAGATGGGAAAAAGTAGTAGTAAGCGATGGACAATACTTTGAATATTAAATTTGTAACCATTTTACGTCAATAAAGTTTCAAATTTCGAAAAAAAACCGCACGAACTTATTCATAGTCCTTGGTCAAAACGTGGACCCGGGTAACCTTTGGTTGTGTATGTACAATTTGTGTATCAAATGAAAGCTGTTGATAAGTGCTTTAATCCGAGGTAATTTTCATACCTATTGATGACTAGGGTCTCGAAATATATGCCAAAACGTGGACCCGCCGTGTCTTTGCACCGAATTAAACCAAACTTACACACATTGTTAAGTAAGTATTGAAAATGGGTTTCGTAAAGTTTGGTTGTAATTCGGAACACTGGCAACGCGTACAGCGTTCTTTTGAACCAGCCATATGGCCTCTGGTGACGATACAGCATGCTTGACTGCGCTTTGTATGTGTTAGTGCAGTCGGGTGGCGTCGTGTCACACATACTTGTTGTCGGTAAAAATCAAAAATTTTAGATATTAGCGTCAAGCACCCGACACGCACACATATAAAGTTCTTGTCAAACAATGCTTGACCGTTACCAGAGGCCAATAATGTCGTTTACTTTTTCAACGCTTGGGGCGGAACTGAACTGTCAAATTGACAGTGTGAATTACAATGTGTCAATATTTCTTTCTGATTTGGATGCCATAAGGAGAAGACATAAGGGCAAAGTGTAAAAATTTTTTGTGAATTTTTTTAGAGTGGATTTTGGAACAGTGAATAATTTCTTACGAAATTTGAGAATTTAATGTGAAATCCGAATGTTCAAATGAAATTATGTGTTCGTGGAAAAAAAGTTTTTTTCGTTTTTTTTTTTTGAAAAATATAAATGGATAATGGTTAAAAAAGCTCCAATGCTTAATAAAACATATAAATTGAAACGAAAAATTCATGGATGATCAGGAAAAAAGACTGTTGTTTCTCAGTTATTCATTTGCGTTGATTTGAAATTTAAAAACAATTTTCTTTTTTCCTGATTTTCAATTTATATTTTATATTTACTCAAAAACAAATAGAAAAACAAAAAATACTGTTTATGCCAAAGCGCTTGGATAAAGACTAAAGAAATAAATAATATGAAAACCATATCTTTTCTGTTCTAAACCATATCTATTCTATTTTAGTGTGCCCAGCGAAGCGGGCCGGGTTTGCTAGTATAATATATAGAGTTGGCATGTGTTCATCAAAATAAGCAATATCACGAGATATTTCATTGGGAATCCCTGAAAAAGAAATATACTTATATAGCATTTATATGTTTGTAAAATTCGATTTTAGTTTTTGGCTCACTATGCCGTGACTTTAAACCAAAAGGGCATGATCATTGCTAATGTGCTCCCTTACTTTTCCTCTTTTAAGTTTGTAGACCATGTTTAAATGAATACATATGTGTACAAACTGAAGTATTTATGCATGAATATATATACATATATATATAATTCTTGTTTGGCCGAGCTCCTCCTTCTATTTGTGGTGTGCGTCTACATGTTGTTCCACAAATGGAGCCGACTCCGAACGGCAGATATTTTTTTTAAGGAGGAGCTTTTTTATGGCACAAATACAATACAATAAGAAATACAAATACAAATACAATAAGAAATACAAATCGGAGGTTTGTCATTGCCTGTCAGGGGCGATCGCTATTAGAAAAAACTTTTTCTTCATTTTGGTGTTTCACCGAGATTCGAACCTACATTCGCTCTGGATTCCGAATGGTAGTCACGCACCAACCCATTCGGTTACGGCGGCCGCCACATGAATAATGTTTTTTTTTCACACATATTTGAGCAACTTAAACATTTGTTCTTTCATATCTCCTTAGAAATTCAAGTGATAATTGCAGTGATAAAATTATGAAAATATCATATTAACGTATTAAGGGGGAAATCTACTGTGACAAGGGAAAAAACAGGCTTATTTTCCGGATTTTATTTCTAACAAAATATTGCTCATACATAAAATCTATTTAAACCCTTATCTTTATTATATATTTAAGTTTTTGAAAAAAAAATTTTAAGTCAAAATATTCAAAATGGCCGCTGTGGCACTTCTGCAAGCGCAGGTCCGCTTTTCTTAGGTGCCTAAACGGTGTACATGAAATCTTACGTTTCGGTGATCTAAAACAAAAAAACAAAATATTGTTATCATATACATAGTATTGACTCTCGTCTGACGTAGGATTATGTCGATAAAAAATTTTGGCGTTGAAAAAAAAATTCTTGAAATTTTTTTCTTTTTTTTTGCCTAAAATTGATGTTACTATTGTTTATAACAATTTAACAAATAACGATATCAAAAAAATCCTATGTCAGACGAGAGACACTATTACAGAGAATATATAATTAAATTTTTAAGCTGATTCATTTATCAGAACTCGAGATATCGTGTACACCGTATACAAAAACTTAGTTTCGAGAAAAATGCGTTTAAAGTTTCAGTATTAGCAGGTACGCGCTTTGGAGCGCTTCGGGAAAAGGTCGAAATTTCAACGAAGAAAAATTTAGCCAGCTGTAACACATATTGTACCTTATTTAAGAGGGTTCAAAGTATTTTTTAAGCTAATAAAAAAAAATCGATTTTTTGAAAAATTCACAGTAGACTTCCCCCTTAAGCCTTGCTATTATTCGTTGCATATCATTTCCAGCGGCCAGCTTTCAATTTCTTCTCAACGGTTTGACAAGTTACTCTCTTTCTTGCGTCGTATAAATAAGTTTTGAAATATTGTTTTTTTAATATTCTGTATTATTTTGATAATAATCCTCCGTGCGTGACTACCATTTGTGCAACAACATCAAGATTCCCACCACAAATAGGAGGAGGAGCTTGGCAAAACACCCAATTAAGGGTGTAAGTTTTAATTATATACATATTATTTCGATATTATGCATTTTATAAATTAATTCTGGGCGTCGTTCTCTAATAATTCTGGACGCACGAAATTTCTTACACATTTGCTATGGAAGACGTAAAAAATATACTCGACGGTCCTGATATAAGCTTATTTTTATTACTAGCCATTTTTTTTTCTTAATATATTGAAAATAATCTAAGGACTCACTAATTCCAACAAGTATGTTGAGTTTTGTCGCCTTTTTGCTCGTATCAAATCTAACTAGAAACTTTGTGAACTTATAGCAGTTCACTTGTATATTACTACAAACTACCTTAACACGTTGGCTTCCACGTCGCACGTTTTCATGCGACACCTAAATGTTACCCTGAGGCCACGTCGCACATTTGCGTGCGACATCTAAATGTTACCCTGAGGCCACATCACACATTTTTGTACATTTTAATATGGAATTTTACATAGAATTTGGATTCTCTGGCCTGTGGTGAACATTTTGGTATATTTTCCATGGCCATTGTGTATTTTTAATGGTATTTTTTTGGATAATAAAAAAGTTGTAAATTAAAATTTGTCTTTTTATTAATTCTTTTAAAAATTAATTCATTTATGAACAAAACAAATATACAATTATATATGAGGCATTCTTTCTCAACGGGAGACCCCTATCTATCCAAAAATGTTTTTGACCTAGAGAGTTCTAATAGGGCTTAAAATTTAGCTCTTTTTATCTACTTTTCAATACAGAGTGGCCAAAAACGAAATTCAAGATGGCTCATTTAATATGGCTAAAAATGTAATCAAAATTCATTAAATTCATTCTAATAACCTATACCAAAAAAATTCATTTCAACGGAAAGAGCTGTACGAGGTCTCAAAATTTAGCTAATAAAGTTTACTTTAAAATACAAAATGAAAAATTTTAAAATCCAAGATGGCGGCCACAACATGGCGGGTAATTTTTTAAAACTACTCAAATCCACTTAAAATGTATAATATTACTCGGGGGTTTTTTGGGTCGCTGATTACAAATCTGGTGTTAGATTTCCAAATTTCAAAATGGCGGATCCAATATGGCGGACGGATTTTTGAAAAAACTCATGAATTCGCATGAAACTCGTTACTCAGGGGTTTAAGTGGATTTGAGTAGCTTTAAAAAATTAGCCGCCATGTTGTGGCCGCCATCTTGGATTTTAAAATTTTTCATTTTGTATTTTAAAGTAAACTTTATTAGCTAAATTTTGAGACCTCGTACAAATCTTTCCGTTGAAATGAATTTTTTTGGTATAGGTTATTAGAATAAATTTAATGAATTTTGATTACATTTTTAGCCATATTAAATGAGCCATCTTGAATTTCGTTTTTGGCCACTCTGTATTGAAAAGTAGATAAAAAGAGCTACATTTTAAGCCCTATTAGAACTCTCTAGGTCAAAAACATTTTTGGATAGATAGGGGTCTCCCGTTGAGAAAGAATGCCCCATATGTATGTAAATTCAAATGGAAATCAGTAGAAAAACAATAAACTTAAAATTAAAAATTCAATTTTTTAATGGAGATCAGTGCAAAAATTAATTCTTCTGGTGGGAATATTTAGGAAAACATTCTACACATGATAGCGGTTTATTGGGGCATATTGGGCAGTAGGTGGTGGCCCTTTTCAAGCTCTTTCTGGCTGTTACTCTATCAGCAGATTTTTTTGACATGGCATAACACAATAAACAAGCACCCCTTATTGTTTTTCCGTTGTTGTCCTTTCTTTTTTCTATAAAATGTTTTCCTTTTGTTATGGGTTCTGGAGACATGAAGTCCAACAAAGCATTTGAAGTCTCCTGCCGAAACTTGGTTATTGAAATTTGTTTGTTTGTAGCCTTTTTATATATTACTAGCAACCCCGGCCCTCTTCGCTGGGCACACTAAAATAATAATAGAATAGATATGGTTTAGAACAGAAAAGATATGGTTTTCATATTATTTATTTGCGCTTTGGCATAAACAATATTTTTTGTTTTTCTATTTGTTTTTGAGTAAATATATAATGTTGTTGGCTTCCCAACACGTGAACAGTCAACGTATAGTTGACCATGGGTGAATACTGGTTCTTCTAAATTCATCCCGCATATTTCTAAAGTTTGCCCTTGCGATATATTGATAGTTATTGCAAATGCTAAACGAATGGGCAGTTGCAAACGCTTGAATTCAAATGGCAATTGAGGTGAAATCATTGGAATTCTTGGTATTAGAACGTCTTCATTCTTGAATTTGCCAATTAAAATAGTTGCTTGGATAACATTATTCAACAATCGTTTGACTACTTCATTTTGTTCTTGACGTTCTTCTGATGTCGCGTTATTCCGGGCATTTCTCATGCGCCTATTATTATTTGTCGAACGACCAATATGATTACGTGATTGTCTTGGCATTTGTACTGTAATAAACAGGATTGTAATTATGGTATTCTGAGATTTTAAAACATTAGAGTGGTGACGTAGGCGATCATTTGATCGGATATATCAACACCTAATTTGGCTTTGTTGTAATCAATAACAGCAAGCGGTTTTTCAAAAGCTCGTTGCCTTCGCTTCCTGGTGGATGGTGGGTTGTTAGTACTGGTGGATGGTTCATTACGGTCTACATTTCGATGGCTCGACGTGGCTACCATTACAGGGGGGTGTTTCGTCGAAAGAGTCCTAACATTTCTGGAGTCCTTCCACTTTAACACAACCACTCCATTTTCCTCCTCACGGGTGGGTTTTATTCGGAAGGTATTGACGGAAACTCAATCTTCCTCTCCAAGCTATTATGCTTTCATCAATAACAATATTTTCTCCTGGCATTTAAACTTTCTGGAAATTAAAAAAAAAAAAAAATAATTGGCGCGTACACTTCTGTTAGGTGTTTGGCCGAGCTCCTCCTCCTATTTGTGGTGTGCGTCTTGATGTTGTTCCACAAATGGAGGTACCTACAGTTTCAAGCCGACTCCGAACGGCAGATATTTTTATGAGGAGCTTTTTCATGGCAGAAATACACTCGGAGGTTTGCCATTGCCTGCCGAGGGGCGACTGCTATTAGAAAAATGTTTTTATTAATTTTGCTTTCACCGAGATTCGAACCAACGACCTCTCAGTGAATTCCGAATGGTGATCACGCACCAACCCATTCAGCTACGGCGGCCGATGGAAATTAGCCATCCATAATATGAGTCCAAAAAACTTTTTAATTTCACGATTGGTTGTGGGACTTCACATTAGTTTACGAGATGATCGTGTAAGATTTTTCGTTTCCAATTGTTGTTGCGCATAATTATTTGTTTCACAAACGATGTGGTCGATTATTTCATCATCGACAAAAAGTTTGAAAGCATCTAGGCAACTTATATTTGAGCAACATCTATAAGGAGTCCAGATTTGCCAGTAAACGGGAAAGTTTTTTGTCTGGAAGAAAACCCAGCACAATTTATTTGAATGTCCTTGGAATTAGGAACCATGGCATTATTATCGTCTCCAGCATCTGTTTGCTGCACATCCTCGTCATCATAGTCATGATTTTCCTCATGTTCATCATCAAAAACATTAAACTCTGCGTCTTCAGAATCAGTATCTGAACTGGAGTCATCATTTGGTAGCCAATTAATATCAATTTCAGAATCGTCTCTTGAAAAATCTCCATCGTCGTCATCACTGTCCGAAGTTATCACATCTTGCAATATATCTGCAATCTCTTTATCTTTTACATTTTTTCGCGTCATTCTATAAATTATTCTGAAGTTGAAAAATTGCATAAAATGAAGCAAAAAAATCAAACACAAAGCAAAAACTACAATAAATTACTGTTACCCATTTTCGTGGACGCGAAATTGGAAAACTAAGTAAAATAAACCAAAAATATCAAATACAACTCAAAAACTACAAAAAATTAATGTCGCACATTTTCCTGCAACGTGGCCCCACAACATGTTTTATGATCTCCCAGGCCATGTCGCACCAAAATGTGCGACACAAAAAAACCATTATTACTGCAAAATTAGCGACCATAATAAAGTCGCGAGTAGTAAAAACTTATTTTTAGGCACTAAGAAACAAAAAGAACATAAATAAGTTGCTGGCCTCATGTGACACTGCTACTGAACGATCAAAATTCTAAAAAGGCTTTGGCAGCCAACGTGTTAAAACATATGATGTGTTGTTAGATATGCATCGAATAAATTTTAAATAAATATTACATTTGCATTAAAAGAAAGAGATAATTTTTCTTATTTTCAAGACCTGTTCTTGTTTGATGTAATAATTAAATTATTCGCATAACAAATTTTTTAATTTATATATATTTAATTTACATATTCTGTAAAACATCTCTTAGCCTTAATATTTATATCGTAAGTAAATTTTAACATTGTGATGCTTCCCATGTTGTGATGTTAGTTGTAATAGATAAACTGTTTTATTCATTTAGGGTACAAATTTCATTTTCTATTTACATCTTGCTCAAAGTGAATTTACTAGTATGGCTGACATTTTAGAATCCGTGATTATTATTATAATTTTGGCATATTTGGCTTGCACCAAAATATTTACATATTTGCGAGTGTAACTTGTGACAATTTTGAAATTTAAATAATTAATATTGAAAATAGAAAAATGAGAAAATCTGTGTTACGATCGAATAATTTTGAGAACGGTAAGGGACCATTTTTCAAAGTTCCAAGAGTGAAACCAAAACGGCAAATGTGGGCAAGAGTTTGCCGGAGGGTCACGACGTGATTTATGGTGTTTACACTACTAATACTTTTACATTAAAACTCATCATTAAAAATCAATCATTAATAAGGATGATACATAAAAAACAGTATTACAAATTTCCTTTCGGCATTCGAATTTATCTTTGTCTCGGTGAGATTGCACTATTTAGCGATACAAATAATTAACAGCATATTTAAATAATAAATTTTTACACTTTATAACCAATTCATACAATCTTATTTTTATTGCGTTTCAATCAAATGCTCACAAATGAAATGTCTAAAATGTTTGCAACGAGTATCATTCCATTTACCCACTTCACGAAAACCCATTTCAACGCAAAACTCATCACCGCGCCAATTATCTGGCATGCCAGCCAACCAATTGGTATAACTGAACTCTTCACCAATACTATGCCAAATGAATTTTCTACGGGTTTGGTCGAATTTTCCAGAAGTCCAATAGATGAAGTCGTTACCGATACTTGGTTTGTCAACGTAGCCTAAAAGAAATAACTTGAGGTTTATGTTTTGAAAACATAAATTACAAACTTACCAATTTCTGTGAAGAACTGGCTTATTTTTTCATTACGTGCGGCTGTATTCGGACTGAAGAGTGTCATATTCATGTTTGCGCAATATTGAACAGCCTCCGGCCATGCTAACTGTAACATTAAAAAGTACGTAAATTGTATAATTTAATACATATATTTTTAAATACATTAACTCGTTTACAAAAAAATCAAAGACAATCAGCCGGGAATCAACTATCTCCATCATCCTAAAATAAGCCGAAAAGCTTAATACCGCAGTAGGTCATTCTAAATTCAATGATTTTAGACAATTTATCCAAAAATTTAAAGCATTCCCCCAATACAAAGAATGATTGGCAGATCATTTTTACCGCTGGATCAAAAACCGAAACTTGCACATCGTTTGCAGACACAAACGTGAAAGGTGTTACTATATATACCGGATTTTTCCGAGATACTTTTCAATCTCTAATCTTTAAATCTAACAAATACTTAATTTTTACCGATAGTAAATCCTCAATCGGAGCTATCTTAAACTCCACAAACGACCACATGACCGTGAAATTCGAAAACCCCAAGACCGTGAAAATTCGCAATATAATTTCCATGCACACATATATGTAGTGCAATCAAAATTATGTGGATTCCGGGTACTTAAATGGAATGTGTATCAGCATCCTTACTAAAATGTTAACCGTTCCGGAATAGTAAATATTTATCTTCCATCTTCATCGTGCCACCAAATACAAATCTTTACTCGACTGAGAATTGGTCACTCACTAAAATGTTAACCGTTCCGGAATAGTAAATATTTATCCTCCATCTTCATCGTGCCACCAAATACAAATCTTTACTCGACTGAGAATTGGTCACTCACTCATGATATTTGCTCACTTGCTCAGCGAATCACCAAAATCTTCCTGCCCTTTTTCTGGCTTCAAAGAACTTACTATGTTTCAACTTATGAATACTTGCCCTGCACTACAAAATATCAGAAAATTGTTTTTCTCAAGCATCAACCCATCGGAACACCTAAAACAGACAACAGTAGGTAATATAATTAGGATATCTGATTATGTTTTTAGATGTAAGATAATACTATACGTCACGCTGCCCCTTTTATACCAATAGCCGAAGATTATATGTAATAGCCAGTGCTTTGGTTTCTTTAAGTGAAATTATTAATTGTGATTATTATTGTTATATGCATACAATATATATATGCATACAACTTAAAAATAATACGAGTACCTTCACTTTATCCACGATTAAAAGCCGACTCAAGCCCAAAACAACCGAAGTGTCTGAAACAAGTAACAAGTATGTAAATTTTTTACTAGCCTCACAAATAGAATATTAATTGAAGTTTTCAATTAAATCTACCTTGATCTTGTGCTGCAATGTGTGCAAGTAACAAAAATAATGGCAGAAGAGTTTTTAACATTTCTCCCCAAAATTTAAAGAGTTAATTAAGAGATCAAGAAACTTCGAGCGGCTGAATTGTAGTAACTAAGTCGTTATGAGTATGAATTGAAACTGTGGGGCCAACAAAGAAAAATTCAATTGTTATAATTTACATGTGATCTGAACATATGGGCATATGTACACTCTTAAGTATACTTATATACTGATAAGCTTATAAAGTATAAAAAGTAAAAGTTTTTATACACTGATAATAAAATAAGTTTATAGTATATAATTTGAAATACATTCATTCATTTTGGGTAACAATGCCAGAAGAGGTTTTAAATAACACAACTTAAGATTAAGTGGTTGTTGCATTTCAATAAAATAAGGCTCAACGGTTTTTTATAAATTTACTTTAATATTGGCATTCAATGTATGATTTGTACGAGTTGTTAGGAAATTATTTACTAACAAATATGTATTTAGCAAATTTCTAATGTGTGTATATTGAAAATGCAGAGTTGTTTAACTACTTGAATGAGATCGTGTTGGCTGCGATACATCTATTACTTCATGAGTATTAGTTATTGAATATTTATTTATTCTGAAGCAAATATAGCTGCCAATCTGGCAGACTCACATACCAATTTGTCAAGCCAACTGTCTAGGAAACCAGTCGGGTTCGGCACCATCAAGTCAAGTCGCTGAAATAACAGATATGGTTTCCTCATTAAACCTTTTTTGTGCCAACCTCTTGATGTCCACCAGCTCCCATAACTAGCTTTGCATATGGCGTCGCTCATCATCGTCGTCTGAATAGCGGCCGATTCGATTCTCGTAATAGTCTCTCCAAGAACTGCCGAAATACGCAATCCAATAGAATGGCCACTCTTTTATGCAATCTCATTAGACTCCGGTAGGGAAGGTTTTTACTTTCTTCTTGTGTACCTCAAATTATTTCTACTCTACAATGAGGTTAGAGTGCTACAGCAACAAATCTGCGAGCTGCAAATACCATCGGGAAGCCAGTGGGAAATCTTCGTAGACTTCGTGCAAAATACATACAGCTGTTGTCAGCTAATTAGAAACGCTCCCTTTTGATAACGCTTGATGAGCATAATATTAAACTGTTTAAATTTACCGTTATTTTTTCTCTTAAAATCATTTGCATTGCTTTTGTTACTCTATTTACTACCCAATGCGCCTAGTTTTGTAGTTGTGAAATTAAAGTACCGTTAATATTATCCAACGCAGTGCATGGGCTACTTAGTTCAAGGTAAATAAACTGAGACGACTAATTAGAAACAGTTGTTCAATGGAAGCATATTCGGCAAGTTGTGTTATTTTAATAGTAATATAATCGACTTTTTGGTGTGTATATATTTTAAATTGGTTGTTTAAAAGCAACTAAAATATTCGTCTTCACGATGTGTAATGGGAAAAAGCAGCAGCTGTACACCTGCCCTGCGCAGCTCCGTTTTTGACCTTCGTAAAGCTGGAAAGTCGTACAGTGAAATTTCTAAACAAGTCAAATGACCAAAAAAAAATGGTTTTTAACGCCTTAAAGCATATCCAACTTTTTAAGACTGTTGACAATGTTCCACGTAAGAAAGGGCCCCGGAAAACTTCAGCAGAAATTGACCGCAAGATAGCAATCATCTCCAAAAGAGACCCAAAAAAGACTTTCACTGACATCCAACGGGAAATTCAGGATCAATATAATTTCGAAATATCCAAGAGGACAATTGCTCGGCGTCTGGTTGAATCTGGACTGCATGGCAGAGCAGCACGCAAGAAGCCCCTTCTAACCAAGATACAAAGGAGACGGCGAGTAGTCTTTGCGAGATCCCATTGGTCATGGACTCCAAATCAATGGAAATATATCGTTTGGAGCGATGAAACCAAGATAAATCGCATAGGTCCAGATGGTAGAAGGTATGTTCGACGGCCAATCAACCAAGAATTCAATCCTCGCTACGTTTCACGGGTAGTGAAGCATTGTGGAGAATCAATCATGGTGTGGGGATGTTTCTGGTGGAATGGTGTTGGCCCAATCCATAGAATTGATGGAATTTTAAATAAGGAGAAATACGTCGATATACTAAAAAATGTAATGTTGCCGTGGGTTGAGGAAAATTTGCCTGTTATATGGAAATATCAACAGGATAATGATCCAAAGCACACGGAAAAGTTGACCAAACAGTTTTTCGACGAAAATTCCATCAATGTTTTGGAATGGCCATCATCCAGTCCGGGCGTAAACCCAATAGAGCATCTCTGGGGTGAATTTAAAAAAGCCGTGAGTGCCAAAAATATCCCAAATATGGATGTCCTTTTTGCCGAAGTAAAAACGGCATGGCAAGCAATACCTGTGGCGCGCTGTCAGAATCTCATTACATCAATGCGCAATCGATGTGAGGCAGTGTTGAAGCAAAAGGGTTATGGAACCAAATACTAACATAATCTTTATGTTGATCTGATAATACATTACTGTTTCTAATTAGTTGCCCTATCCAAATCGTGCATTTCACATGCTTTAAAAAAAATATATATATAATATATTTAATAAAGAATTGGGATTAAATTGTTTTCCACTAGTTTTTAAGTTTATCATATGTTTAAATAAAATTGGCAAAAAGTTATGAAAATACGTGTTTAAAAGGAAAATGGAAAATTTATTTTGAAATGAGTGTCGTTTCTAATTAGCTGTCAACAGCTGTATATGCGCGCCGTTGTAAGCATCAGGGCTATAATCGGTGCAAAGACTTATGACGAAGCTGCCTGGATTACTACTGTCTGCGAAACTGTACCTTTCAGATTTTCTGTGATTGGCTCTTTCATTTAGGACAAGAACCTATCTGTGTCGTCGTTCCAACTATGCCAATGAAGATGCGAAGGTGTTGTGGTGTTAATCATCACTTTAAAATTGTAAGCTGTATGGGCCTTGTCTATTGCACCTCCTTTAAGAAAATATACCAAAACCACAAATGTACGATAATGATAACCCGCCATAAATTGTGTCCCTTTCGTTTGAAAAACCTCACGCTCCACCATCATTCTTTGTTACATAACGAACACTCGGCAGCCAATAATACTCATACTTACTCATACAACATAATCGAGGCGGTTAATATAATATTAACAATATGACAGTTTGCACTTAGGCGCTAACACTGTGTCAACATTTTCCTTTATAGAAATTTATTCATAACCGATTATCCAAACAAGGCAACGAAAAATTTTCCTTAAAAGCAGTAAGCTCTGTTAAGACGTGGGTGGAAGTCAAAGGTCTTGGGTCGAAATTTTCCAGGGGTAGCCCCTTAGAAATAGGTTAGGTTGGATGGAAAGGGGGAACTTAAAACGTGTATGAGCGCCTTCCAGCTAAACTTGCTGTTTCAGACTTAAATAAAGTACACCTGGATGGACAGGATATATCAATATATATGTAATGAGGTGGGGGGAAAGGGGGAACTTAAAACGTGTATGAGCGCCTTCCAGCTAAACTTGCTGTTCCAGACTTAAATAAAGTACACCTGGATGGACAGGATATATCAAATGGAAATGTAACAACAGTCTGCCAGCGTCCTCGCCGAGTGCTTTGCTTCGCGACAAATAAAGCTCAACTTGAATCGTTTGCAAATCGGCTTTCGAACAAATGGGAGAATTTATTCAACTGTTGCTAAAGGGTAAAAATTCGTGAACGGCAGCCCTAAAATTCATATCCTAGGGAAAAATTACTTATATCAAAAAGATAAAACTTCAAAAATTAATATTGACTTGTTTTATTTAATCCGGGTTCAAACACTTAGTTTATTGCTAACACGATTTTTGGCAAAGTAACTGAAAACGACATAACACTTTCTAGTTCATACATAGTTCTGTGTTTCATTGTAATAGTTAAATCATTATTCAATTAAAGTTGCAGACTAAGAACCCTTCTTGATAAAATTTTTATTATATTATTGTACAAAATTTAGAGTTCATAGATATAACCTACAACGTGAAATACGTTTTTTTTCTTCGAAAATCTACATACTAATATATGTATATGTAAAACGCATTATATTATATACTAGCGTACCCTCGCCCGCTTCGCTAGACGATAAATTCAATGATTTGCTGAAAGAGAATAAAATTAATACGAAACAAAGCAAATTCTTTGATACAATTTAATTCGAACTTTATTGTAACACTTTTTTGTAGACAACGTTTTTGGTTTTTCCATCTTTGGCGTAAATGAATAATGACGATGGTTTGCCAACTCGTGAGCAAGCTACATACAATTGTCCATGAGAAAAAATTGGGTATTCTAAATTAATACCGCACATTTGTAGATACTGTCCTTGCGCCTTATTAATTCTCATAGCGAAGGCAAGGCGAATAGGGAACTGCAAAGTTTGAAATCGAATGGTAAATCCGCCGGAATCAGTGGAATTCAGGGTATCAAAATGTCTTCTCCTTTGTACTTCCCTTTCAAAATTGTTGCTTCGATAACGTTACGCATTAGCTTCTTCACAGCGAGTCTGGTACCGTTGCAAAGTCGAGGCACATTACTATTGCGCAGCATAATAATCGGTGCTCCAATTTTTAATCGTAAATTATGAGGTGGTAAGCCTGGCAAATCGAGTGAGTTTAAGAATTCAGTTGGATAATTTACGACCTCATCTTGATCAGTAATAGTGTCCATTGACTTATACGCAACTATGTCACCAGGTATTTGATCTAAAATAGCTGAATTTATATCATTGACGTCCTTATTTTTCCCAGCTAAAATTGCTCTTTCGCTGAGCCAATCATGGTTTTTGTAATGTTGAACTATGTTTGGAAATACACTCTGTATCAATGCCTCTTTAGACTGTGCAAAAGTGCAGAAATTGTTAGGCAATGTTATCATTCCTGTTGTTTTTGAAAAAAGGTTTATTTTTTTTGGTTAAAAAGTGTTTTTTGAAGTTTTGAAAAACACTTCGCTCTAACAAATTTCTTCTCAGTTAATTGCTCAAAATTAAATATTTTGAAAAAACAATTTTTTTTTAATTTAACGTTTTTGAGAAAATTTTGTTCTTGCAAAAATTTCATACTTTTGTAAAAGTTTAAATTGATTTGTTAAAAAAGATTTTTGCCCGCTTTGAAAAACACCCCCTCGAAAAAATGTATTCTCTATTAATAGTGGAATATGAAATGCTTTGAAAACACCATTTTTTTTTTAAATTTTGTTTGGTTTTCAGAAAATTTTGTTTTGACAAAATTTCATACCCTTGAAAAAGTTTTATTTTATTTTATTTGTTTAAAATTTTTGAAATTTTTTTTTTGTAATTTTAGAAAAACACCTCTTCGAAGAAATTTCTTTTATCTTTTTGAGAAAAATTTGGTTTTGAAAAAATTTCATGCTTTCGAAATTTTTTTATTTTACTTTATTTCTTCAAAATTTTTTAAAACAATTTTTCTTATAATTTTCGAAAAACACCCCCTTTGAAAAAATGTTTTCTATGTGTCATAGTGGTATTCCATTAACTTTTAGGATTATAGTCAAATACTTACAAATATCTACGCTTTCACAAATAGCAACAATAAACAAATTTCCTCAAAACCAAAAAATTTACTTTTTTTCTAAAAAAATTCTAAACAAACAACGTAATAAATTTAGAATTTTGTGTTCACGAAAAAACAGTATTGTTTTTATTGTATTAACTGAAAACCAAAATGTTGCAAAAAATCAAAACAAAACTAAATTATTTTTTTGTGTTCATTTGGTCCATATGTTCCATAAAAAGTTGATATGGTAAATAATATGCAGGGTCTGATACACGCAAATTTCCATTGACCATTATAGTGACGAAATTATCGATCACCAATTCTAACAGGATTTCAAAATCAGAGTTGGAATGAGTTGTTGTGTGGTGTACTTCTGAAAAAAATGAGAAATAAACAAAATAAATCTAAAAATTCGAATTCTAACTTTATCTTGTGTATGTTCTTATTACCTTTGAATTTTTCCAATGAAGCACCATTCATTTTAAATTTTCCAAGAATTTTTTTTATCATTTCGCGTTTCTTTCCTTTTTCATTCGATTCCAACATTTGTTCATAGCCGAAAACATCGTTTGCAAACGCATTCATTTCCATATAGAATTGGTCAAAGAAAGCATTGCTCAATTGAATTGAAACATTATTTTCATAAATACTTAGGACCTTAACTAATGCACCTTGGTACATACCTAACGCAGATATTCATCGCGACCTTGACATCGATACTATTGATGAAACAATACAAAGCGCTAGCAGAAGACACATAAATAGACTATTAACGCATACAAATCCTATGATGAGAAGACTACCAAATAAAGAAAAATCTACCCAAAGTCGGCTTAACCGTCAAACACCAACAGATCTTGCAAAATCCTTGTAATCAATTGTCAACTAATCGTATATATCATTGTTTGTTAACCACTTGTTTTTAAATAATATGTATATATTTCTTCTAAATGAGCTTGGGGGCATTGGCCCTTCAATATCACTCTCATTCCATCTTTTTGTAAATCAAATTACTTATTGTCTAACGACAGGTGTAATATTTTATGGAAGAAATAAAAAAAAAAAAAAAAATTTTCATTCGAATCATTTGAAATTTCTGTATACAATACATTTCTGTATCACAATACAAATACAAAAAATTCAAAAAAAGTTGTACACATAAAATGAATGTCGATTCGAAACTTACTTTAATCTAACAATCGAGCAAGTTTTGTTTTGGACAATATTTTGATTTTTTCTTTTTTTTATATGAAGAAAATATTTAAAAGAAATTTTTTTTTGCTAAAAACCTTCCCCTAGTGGATCCCTATAATATGAAAAAAGAACGAATAAAATTGGCCTCGTATCGGCCCAAAAAAATGCGGACAAACGAACATCATTTCATTTTTATATATATAGAAGATAGAAGATATATATATAGATTAATACATGTACAGTGTTTCTCACTTATAGGCACCCCGGTTACATGTAGCCACAAAACGGTCGATGGTCTTGAGATCGATAATATTGAGCAGCACTATTTCAACCACGGTACAGAAAAGTTACGGGCTTTTCTAAAACTATTAAGTAATGAGTTCATATACGAGTATAAGGCCTCTTCTATGCACTATTTCCCCGCTCACTATCTCTATGTTAGATTAGTTTAACGAAAAATTTGCATTTGAAAGCAACACAAAGTTATCGAGTAAGATTCGCCGCTAGCGAGTATGATTATAGCCCATTAGACTGGTATAACGCACTGCCTTACAAACACAAACACATGTAATTTGAAGCAGCTCTATTTCCGCGTTGCCAATATATTATATGTTCATTTATACCAGTTGCTTCATCTATTCGCCATTTGCTAACGCTTGGAGAAAAGAGGAGGCCTATAGCGTATATAAATATGAACTCGTAGAACTTAATGAATACACCTAAATTCAGTTATTCAGTAACAGTTATTGATCTATCTGATTGGAATTTGGTGCACAGATATATGGTTATTTTAAATAAATAAAATCTGAATTTGTTCTTGATCTAAATGGAAATTAGTTAAATTAAAAGAAGTAGTCGTTCGTTTCGTTCAATAACGTTTATAAACGAGGATTTGAATATGCGCTCGGTCTGTGCTTACAAGCTTCGAATTTCGTGCTTATATCCGGGAAATACTCTATATATTTAAATAGGTGTTAGGTCAAAATTCTAGTCCACTTTGCGTTGTACGTCTTAATGTTCTCCTTCAAATGGACAAAACTCGGAAATTCCCCATTCCCCGTTGCCTGGCGTCTACCCGATTCAACTAAAATTAAAATCAATTAAAAAACTATTACTTAACAAAAGCACTAGATCTATGGGTTTCACTGTAAAAATGAATAATTAATCCAGTCTTTAAACGAAACCAGTTTCTATGAGAGACCATTATTGGTATTTGGGTTGCTCTTCTCATTCATTCAATAGCTTTATTGGGTTTCGCAAATTTGATAAAGTTTAACATACATAAACCGTCTTTATTTGGTTTAGTAAAACAGTACCAACATTTTGCTTATGCTGTGAACAACTTTTGTTCTTATATATGTAGCTGTTGAAGTGAATAATGTTAAAACAATTAGTGAAAATATTTACCTTAATATGTGTCAGCAGCACTGGGAGTTTGGTTGCAAAAGGAGATGAATCATGTAGAGAAAAGACTTCAATAAAATTACTAATCATTAACATCATTGAGCACAATTTAATTGAACAGAAGACGTACACAGAATTTAAGAAACATTATTGTGGCCGAACCTCAATGTTTTAAAACTACTTATTGTTAACTTACTATATTTGAAAATAAATTTTAGAAAACAATTATTTTTAACAAACAAAAGAGGCAATTTCGATCAATTAAATTTTGCTAATTTTAATTGTGTTTTTTAAATTTACATTTTTCATCAAATGCCCAAATGATATTAAATGAACCCATACATACTTTCAAGCTAACAATAGAAAAATCGAGACGCTCACGGTCGAGATCGGTGGTAATATATATCTAATATGGAACGATGAAAAGGTAAGTAAACAAGCAATTAAGGAAATGAAAACTTATACATACATATGTACATATATCTCTTGCTTTAATTTTTTGATATCTCGATACTTACACGACATAAATTTACAACGGCTTCTCAGGAAAACCAAGAAGACACAAATACATTATTTTACATATGTTCCATTTCGCAATTATACTCATACGAAAAAAACCAAAAGTTCTTTTCAAATTTAAGTTTTCTTGGGTACCAGTCTTGATTCGGTTATTTTAGGACGAAGAGGGGCAACTTTCGCTGCGTACTACGTGTTCCGTTTTTATAAATTTCAGGCGAAACATTAACGTGCATGAATTTTAAAATTTTATCATAAATTAGAAAACTTTAAAAGTTAAAGATACAGATATACGTTTATATAAAGTTTATGTTAGATATTTAAGGCGGATCTACCGTTCTTGTTCGGACAACCTATCATTCAGTCTCATGAATTTTCTGTTCAAAAGAGTTAATTCAGTTCGGCACATTTTATTTTCTTCTAAAGCCGTCCAGCATTGAAACTGAGGCGGCGTAAAACTGTAGGTTTCGCCATTTGTGTAAACATTAAGACGCTTCCCACAAATAAAAAGAGGAGCCCGGCAAACACCCAAAACGGGTGGTCAACGTCAATTATATATACATAGTATATATGACTAAAAATTACTTTGGGGATATTTATCTCTAGTTTAAATAAAAAATAGTTACATACGTATATTTAAAATTAAGGAATTTAGTATATGGCTTCATTATATACTAAATTCCCTAATTTTAAATATACGTATGTAATTATTTTTTATTTAAACTAGATATAAGCTAGCCAGTTTTGTAGATTACGCTTGCATTTAGTATTGAACCGCAGACATTAACAACATCAAAAGGGCTTTAAGATTTAACAGCAAATGTTATAAAAAATAATTTGTAGAAACTTCGTTATAGAAATTCCAAATCCATTATGTTTATATAAACAATTGAGAGAACTTTTGCGCGTGAAGACCGTTCTGAGTTGGAAGGATCCATACCCTCGCATTCTACAATAAGTAAAATTTCCAGCTAAGAGCTCAAAAGACCATTCTGAGTTGGAAGGATCCATACCCTCGCATTCTACAATAAATAAAATTTCCAGCTAAAAGCTCAAAAGTCTCTAATGGTTTTAGGTAAAAAACAGATTTAGCACAAGTAATTAATTCAACATCAAGGACTCATGGAAAGCATAGGTACACAATTTTTATGATTATTTTATGATTTGGACAAACGTGAACTAAGTGTTTATAAAAATTAAATAAATAAATTTCATGTAGTCAATATAAGAAATTTATAAAGATTAGTCGATTATATATGTATATAGCTTTTTAAGACTTTATGCGGAAATGCACCCAGCGCTTGAAAAATAGTTTTTTTACATTTATTGGAACGTCTACTTCATGACAGTGGATTAATAATTTCTCGGATAAGTTGGTAGTGCCAGACGTCATTAAAGATTTGAATAGCTAAAAAAAAATTTAAAAAATTAAAATGAATCTCGCATACTCTAGAATGCTGGGTAGGAAAAAGATATCATTGCATATAATAAAATTGCCTCCTAAATATGTGTACATGCCTCCAAAAAAGCAACATATGAAACATTCAGCGAATAAACACAGTATTGTAAAATTAAGGCAGCAGAAGGTCGGGTAATACAGAAAAAGCTGCCTTATTACGAGCCTCGTACTTCATCTTTATTATTTCGCCTTGACTTATATGTACTTATACAAATAGGTACACAAGTATTTTGAACAAAAAATATTAATTCATTTCAACATATGTATATTTATGTACATGTACATGTACTAAAGTAAAACAAAAGAATTATTGGTTCAAAATTAAAACCATTCTCCAGTGGCCCATATTTCACTCAATAAATCACTTTTCAACAGTTCCCTTGACAGCATTATGTCTCGAATAGTTTGTATCTTCAATTTATTTCGATTTAATCTTAATATTTGGAAAATCCGAAAACTTTTGTTCGGCATTTATCCATTTGCAGCTGTTAATTTTTTTCAGATCCAATAGTAAGTGTGCTTCATTTCTGCCACTCATTGGTTAAAAAATTTGCATTGCTGCCAAAAATGTTGCCCAAGTGTGAAACATAAATATTGTCAACAAATTTGAACAATGCATTTTTAGAAATTTCACCCATTATAGAAATACAATAACCAAGATGCGAGAAAAATAGGTAACTAAAAAAAATAGGTAAAGGTAAAAATACTCAGAACGGCAACACTGTTCAGCACCTTTTCGTTACGCTCAAAGAAACTGGGAGCGGAGAAATTGCGTATAAAATTACCAATAAAAGCTGCCTGGGCACGAAAAGTGAATCCGCTTTTAAAGTATTTGAATTTTAAAGTCTTATCGCCAACCAATAAACATAAAAAGCAATTAAAAATATTTTCTAGTTAATCTAATTATTTAAAAATATAATATTTACTATTTGTAAACGCTTTTGCTACATTATTTCATATTTCTTCCCCAGCTATCTTGGTGGGCTGCGCGGGATTTTTGCACAGAACGGCAAATGAAATTAGTTAGTTTGCAGACTGAGGAAAAATCCAAGCAATTGAATGATTTCCTCCAAGCACACAGTACGTATAAAACTAAATTTAAAATATTTATTGGACTAAGCACCTAAGTTCCTAACATTTGTTTTACAAGATTTAGTTGACTCGCCTGAATTGGGTAATGATTTCATCTACTGGACCTCTGGCACCGATCAAAAGCATGATGGAAAATTTGTTTGGAACGGTGCTGAAAATGAAGAGTTTACGTTCACCAATTGGCTACCTGGTATGCCAGACAATTGGCGTGGTGACGAGCACTGTGTAGAAATAGGCTTCAAAGAATTAGGTAAATGGAATGACAATCGCTGCCGTTACCACCGACACTTCATCTGCGAAGTTTCACATCTTGTAAATGCGGGAATAGTAAAGAACAATTGAAATTGTTACAAAATATGGAGCGCTTAAATGAATAAATTGGCAATACTTATATAAAGACCTGATAAGTTATTTTCGATCTAGTTAACACTGCAATGCTGCACTTTTGTATGCACCTTTTAGTATTAATAAAAATATGTGCTTCATTATATTTATTACTCTTTCTTTGTAGTAGTAAAGCAGATTTATTTTGTGTATTGAATGCATATATGCATGTACATATATTTATGTACAGAATCTGGTTTTAGCAGCTTGACGTGCACATTAGTCATCCAAAGTTGATTTGAGGATACTTATGTAACTCAAAAAATTTTAAATATCATTACGTTTTAAATACGATTGATCGGCCTGGCAACGTTTTGCAAAGCGATGGCAACTATTGGATTGACAGCAATCTGAGTTAACTGCGCAAGGATCGCCATGACGACCACAAACTCCTGAAGTCTTTTCCTATAAAAGAAAAACAATAAAACAATTTTTATATTTTATTTAGTAATGACTTACTTCAGCATTAACGGAACTTATAATGCTCAAACAAAACAAGAACACTAAGATAAAGTATTTGTAATCTACGAAATGCATTTTTAATTATTGTTCTAGTTCTACTTTTCTCCAGAGCGTATGTTATTATGAGGCTGTATTAAGTCGACTAAACGTTAATACTAGCAGGGACCGGTTTTTATAAACGAACTAATTCACTGAGAAAACTTGTTGTTCGGGAAAAAAATTACGTTGCGACAAACAACAATAGCCATTTTTTATTGCTTTTGTTATCGCACACATTTTTGTTTTGTTATACGAACCTTTTGTGTTATTTATTTTTTCCTTTATTAATATATTTCAGTAAGCAAGGAAGTGTTTTATTATACCCTTATAAGAATCGATGATAATTATAGGCTTTTCTTGTGATGACCCTTATAATGTCTAAAATGAAGGGATTTGGACCTACCAAATATGGCGCAAACTGAGTCAAAGAAGAGTCTACGAATATTTCAATTTCAATTTCAATTTATTTGATTTGTTTTGTACATAGTAAGACAGAGTCTTGTGGTAGTACATCTTCTTATAATTCTAGAATACGAGGATGGTATACATAGAAATGCTACTTAGATTTAAAACTTTTTTAACTATTAAGCTTATAGATTAAAACTTAAAGTAGTAAGTGAGAAGAAGAGAAAGATGGTGGGAATGGGAGAAGGAAAGGGGGATTTAAGGTTAGAAGTATATTAGTTAGAAACTGCAGTTTTAAAACACCTTGCTTGTTTTATAAGTTTTATTGTAGTTGGTATAGAATTCCATAGTTTTATAGCACTAACAAAGAACATGCGTTCTGATTCCAAGTAAGTGTAAGTCGGAACAATTAATTAGATTCAATGTTCGGGTGCACTGGCATTGTTTAATGTTTTTATACAGGTACAATGGTTTTTGTGTGTATATTAATTTATGCAGGAACAAAAGAGAGCGTATTTTGAGATACGAGTCGAGGTTATGATCGAGAATCTGTTTTGAGTAGATAGATATATGGTCATATTTCCTTTTTTTATATTTTAAGAAATTTAAGACAAATGCCGTCGGTCCCTATGGCATTAGATTTGACAGTATGTACACATTGTATCAAATCCATCTCAGTTGCAGACACAAATTCAAACTTACCGTCATCAACATGCTCTCGTAGAGGAACTTTTACAGGTATGTCGAGTGGAGCCCTGTTAGATGCTAGAAAGTGAGTATTTAAGATTTCTGGGTCCAAACTGCACACGGACTTATTCTCTCCTGAGACACCTAAGGTTTTAAGGTTTTTCCATAGGACTTTCGGAGGTAAACTATCGTTGAGCTTCCATTGTAGGTATGCTCTTTTGGCATCTCTAGTGATTGGAGTTACTTTATTTCTTGCTACAGGATATTTTTGCCACGAGTGAGTGTTCCTATCATTTTTCCATTTCTTATATGCTTTACTACGCTCTCATTAAAGACAATATCTCACGCGTAAACCATGGTTTCCTATTTCCGTGGACTTTAACTTTACGCAACGGAACAAACCTATCAAATAGATGTTATATGAAATTGCAAAGCTGTGGGTAATTTGCAGTGACGTCAAAAGGTCCTCCACCCACGAATTTTATTTATTTATTTATTTATTTGTTTATATAAATAGTGCATAGTAAGACTAAGGTCTTTTAATAGTACTTCAACAATATTATAAACAACTGGAATATTTTTAACATACAAGTTTGTTAATCTAAATAATACTCCAGTTCATTTACAAATCAATCCAATATATTTAACTTAACTATCATAATAAGAAGAAAAGAAGCAGTAGCAAAAGAAAAGAAGGATTTAGAAAAGAAAAAACAAAAGTAGTAATTAGAGAATGGAGAGAGAAATTTAATGCAATCAAACACTTTTAAAGAAATTATTATTTTTTTAAATTTTTGATATGTTTTTCTATAATCTCCCTATATGCTCCCCCGATACATTTAGATCAGTCTCGCTCTTTGCCTAGCCCAGCTTTTTAAAGCTCTTACAGAGACTAGATCACACACACAGGGCAAAAGCTTTCAATGCACTATTATCACTATTATCAATGCATTAACATTCTCTGGTAAGACTGTTTGCTGACGTTTGCTTATCAGTTGTTTTACGACTATTGAATTTATGTATGCGTTGTTTTTGTGGATTAAGCGATGTTCAATATTGAGAGGAAAGAAAAATGTTTATTTTCCATAAACTACTTTGGTAATGTAGAGTCTTTGTTCTGTAAATTCATAGTAAACCGCAATAGGGAATATTATGTTCAAAGGCATTATCTTACTATTCATGGCAGTTACGAAGATGTAGTGGGAAGAGAGCGAGAACACCTTATTTATAGATTAAAACATCTTTTTATGAGCAATAAATAATATCTTTTGCTGTATAAACTATTCTCTACGAGATCCAGCTTTGTTGCTGCTTCAGTGTTTGCAAAACAATGCTGACTATTTCATGACTAAATTTTTTTAAGAGTTGCGTCAATTGGTTTTGCAATGTTTTGGCGCTAGACCTAGAAAGTTTTCCGAAAATTTTGGTTCAATTCTGGTCCACCATTACAGGACGTACTGAAAAGATCGGCAATTATATATAAGGGTTTTCAATAAGGGCGGGTAGATGTTGAAATGAAATAAAATGGCATTTCCTGTGTGGCACGTAGCGCCGTCCTGCTGGAATCACATGTCGTCTAGGCCCATATGGTTCAATATGGGCCATAAGAAATTGGAAGGGCCACATGAACACTCATTTTGATAATAAAGTTTTATCATTTGAACGTGCTGTTCAATCGTGTGACTTGCCATGATGATTTGGCATAAACAACTGAATAATAAACAAAAGATTTGACAGATGTCACCAAAATAAAATGGCTGCCACAGTTTGTGTTGATGAACACTCATTTTGATAATAAAGTTTTATCATTTGAACGTGCTGTTCAATCGTGTAACTTGCCATGATGATTTGTCATAAACAACTGAATAATAAACAAAAGATTTGACAGATGTCACCAAAATGAAATGGCTGCCACAGTTTGTGTTAATGAACACTCATTTTGATAATAAAGTTTTATCATTTGAACGTGCTGTTCAATCGTGTAACTTGCCATGATGATTTGGCATAAACAACTGAATAATAAACAAAAGATTTGAAAGATGTCACCAAAACAAAATGGCTGCCACAACTGAATAATAAACAAAAGATTTGAAAGATGTCACCAAAACAAAATGGCTGCCACAGGGCGCCAAAATCGACCCGCGCCAATTGAAAAACCCTCTATATTCAATGATTATATGGAGGGCGGCCGCCGTAGCCGAATGATTGGTGCATAACTACTATTGTGAAATGCGTAGGTTCGAATCCGCGTGCATGAAACACCAAATCATATAAAGGGTTTTTTCTAATAGCGGTCGGCCCTCGGCAGGCAATGGCAAACCTCCAAGTGTATTTTTACCTTGGAAAAGCTCCTAATAAGAAACAAATTGCCGTTCGTAGTCGGCTTAAAACTGTAGGTCCCTCCATTTGTGGAACAACATCAAAACGCACACCACCGCCTTGGAAAAGCTCCTAATAAGAAACAATTTACCGTTCGTAGTCGGCTTAAAACTGTAGGTCCCTCCATTTGTGGAACAACATCAAAACGCACACCACAAATAGCAGGAGGAGTTCGGCGGAACATCTAACAGAAGTGTACGCGCCAATTAGTTATTTCTATACATATTATTGTTTTTATGTTTATATGTGTATATATACATATATATACATTATATGTTTATATGTGTATATATACATATATATATATACAGTGCACTCGCGATAACTCGAACTAATTAAAACAGGCGCTGTTCGATTTATCGAATTTGTTCGACTTATCAATTGAGTCTGCTATGTTAAAAAAACAGTCATCGATATCGATTTTTCGATCGATTGTTGAAAATGGAAGCCAGTAGAAAATTTCTGTAGTATAGTTTCGTTATACGAATTACATTTTGGTCCATTGGCTGGATCAATGGTGTCGCATTCGGTGGCATAAACATAGTTAAAATTAAACCATCCTCGGACTTTAATTCGATTTCGTTGGGATGTGATTGGGCATTATCAATTAGAAGAAGAGCCTTCTCAGGTAGTCCCCCATCTTTCAAATATTTTCTTACCTAAATATTAAAGTCATTTAACTTGGTTAAAAAAATTGTTTTAATGAATCTGGATTTTACCTGCGGCACGAACGAATTATGAAACCAGTCTTTGAAAATCGCCGAAGTCATCCAGGCTGATTTGGAATTTTTGTACTCCACCGGACAGTTAAAATTTTTGAAAACACGAGGATTTCTTGCTTTGTCAATAACGAGAAGTTTAAGCTTATGGTTGCCGGTAGCGTTAGTGCATGCCATAAATTGCCTTATCTTTCTTTTTTATAAGACTTATGGTGGACTTGGCTACCCCATATTCCTTCGCTAGAGAAGTAACACTACGTCCACGTTTAATTTTGTTAAGGACTTCAGCCCTCTCTTTTAATGTTAAACACTTCAACCTTTTACGATCCATTACTCACGTGCACTGATACACCACAAATGACAAATTTAAAGCAATTTGGTCAATGCAAGATGTTGTTCCCAGAAAACTAACGGGATATTAACGCCGAAATATTTATATGGACAATACACTAGTATACATATAATTTATATACATATACTATTACATATGTATCTATGTACAAAATGTACATGTTTGAAAAGAATGTGTGTACAAATAAATTTGTTTTTTTGTTCGAGTTATAGCGCTTTTTTATTGTTCGAGTTACAAAGAAGTCAATAGGGGAAAAAATGTGTTCGAGTTAGCACGTCGTTCGACTTAGCGGCTATTCGAGTTACCGCGAGTGCACTGTATATGTTTATATGTGTATATAGGTATACATACAACAGCACAAGTTCTTTTCCATATGTCTCGATAAAAGTACTGATATTAGCGATATAAATTATTTAAATATTTATGTTAAAACAGCGGATAGCTTTCGATTACACCTATGATTTAAAAATCAAAGAAAGTACTGAAGCGTACAAATAATTGAAATGTGGATTTGAATGTATAAGACCAATATACAAAAGTGTAGAGAATTTTTAGACGAATAATTTATCGACTAAAAAAATATGAAGCCGATGAGAATAAAACTTCTTATTTCAAACAATTTTAATTTGTTTTTTGTATTGTAAACTTAACAAGTACATACTAGTTTAAGGGGTTACATGGGTTTCGGGGGTTCAAAAAGTCGATTTTTTTGGCTTATTAATTTCTACAACATCTCAAGAATAATTTCCTAAATTTTCAAGTTGATCCGAATAATAGTTCCGGAGACACAGCCTTTGGAAGGCTTTTAAAGTCGGTTGTCAAATGTTCTCAAAAACTATTCAACCGATCTTGATGAAAATTTGTTCCAGATACAATTTACTCGTGCTGGGACGAAGGATTTTGTTTTTTTTTTTTAATTACAACTATTTTAAAAAAACAAAATGTCAAGCAAATTTTACCGAAATTTTCATTTTTTTGGAAAAATGTCTGCCAAAATTCCTATTTTTACTTTTTTTTTCTTTCCTTCGTTCAAGCACGAGTTTATGGTCTTAACTAAAACCCTTTTTTTTGTTTTTTCATTTTTGATGATCCTGTCAGGAGTTATGCTGACAACGCGGACGCCCCTTTTTTCGGGGGGTCACCGGAAATGACGTCACAATGGAGGAGTTAAAATTTTTTTTTGAAGTTATTCAGAAATTATTATTTAAATATGTATCTATAAGACAGTAATAATTTTTAAATTTTAATTTATCGACTAAAAAAATATGAAGCCGATGAGAATAAAACTTCTTATTTCAAACAATTTTAATTTGTTTTTTGTATTGTAAACTTAACAAGCACATACTAGCTTAAGGGGTTACATGGGTTTCCGGGGTTCAAAAAGTCGATTTTTTTGGCTTATTAATTTCTATAACATCTCACTTTTATTGTTACTCAAAACTTCAAATGTTCTCAAAAACTACTCAACCGATCTTGATGAAAATTTGTTCGAGATACAATTTACTCGTGCTGGAACGAAGGATTTTGTTTTTTTTTTCAATTACAACTATTTTAAAAAAACAAAATGTCAAGCAAATTTTACCGAAATTTTCATTTTTTTGGAAAAATGTCTGCCAAAATTCCTATTTTTACTTTTTTTTTCTTTTCTTCGTTCAAGCACGAGTTTATGGTCTTAACTAAAATCCTTTTTTTTTTGTTTTTTCATTTTTGATGATCCTGTCAGGAGTTATGCTCACAACGCGGAACAAATGTGTTTTAAGTCTTTGGACTTAAATTAAGGGGTTAGGGGTAGTCAGAGGCCCGAAAAAATGATGATTTTCACGAATTTTTTTTTGCTACTTAATTAATTTATTTAACAAAAATAAAAACATAGCATAAAAACATCATGTTTTAACTTGACTTCACCAAAATTTCAAAAAAAAAATTAATAATTGCAAAAGTTATCGCTGTTTGTGTGAAGCCCGTTTCTCCAGAAGTCCCTTGCGGTGAACATCACAAGTCCTTGCAGATTCATCTAAAACCAATCGGACAAGAAAAATTAGTTTTATTAATAGATAATCTTGTGCCTGATCGAAGCTTTTTTTTTTTCAAAATGAACAAAATGGCGGCCTCAGAAAATTTTTTCCAGATTTTAGAAGAAAAAACCAACAGTTAATTGTTAAAAAAAATAGAAATTTTTGAAAAAAAAAATCCTTCGATCAGGCACAAGTTTTTTATGTTTTTCAAAAGCTGTATAAATTTTATTGAAATCTACGCAGCGGTTTTTAAGTTACAGTGTTCACCAGTTTGAAAAACATAGTTTTGAGAAAAACGCATTTAAAGTTTTGCTATCGGCTCCGGAGCGGCCGAGCGCCCTTTGTTAATTGTTGAATAACTTGAAAAGTATTTGTCGGATTCACTTCAAATTTTTACACAATATTTTTAAAACATTATACTTTAAGAAAATGCAAAAAAAAAAATCAAGTTTTTTAAAATTCTGACTACCCCTAACCCCTTAAAACACCAAAGTTAATTTTTTTCACAGTTTTTATTTTTAAACAAATTCAACCTTCTTGGTTGTTGTGAATACTAATGAGTTTTAAGTCTTTGGACTTAAATTAAAACACCAAAAGTTAATTTGTTTCACAATTTTTATTTTTAATGTCTGCCAAAATTCCTATTTTTACTTTTTTTTTCTTTCCTTCGTTCAAGCACGAGTTTATGGTCTTAACTAAAACCCTTTTTTTTGTTTTTTCATTTTTGATGATCCTGTCAGGAGTTATAATGGAGGAGTTAAAATTTTTTTTTTTGAAGTTATTCAGAAATTATTATTTAAATATGTATCTTTAAGACAGTAATAATTTTTAAATTTTAATTTATCGACTAAAAAAATATGAAGCCGATGAGAATAAAACTTCTTATTTCAAACAATTTTAATTTGTTTTTTGTATTGTAAACTTAACAAGCACATACTAGCTTAAGGGGTTACATGGGTTTCCGGGGTTCAAAAAGTCGATTTTTTTGGCTTATTAATTTCTATAACATCTCAAGAATAATATCCTAAATTTTCAAGTCGATCCGAATAATAGTTTCGGAGACACAGCCTTTGGAAGGTGTGCGCTCCAAACCACTTTTATTGTTACTCAAAACTTTAAATGTTCTCAAAAACTACTCAACCGATCTTGATGAAAATTTGTTCGAGATACAATTTACTCGTGCTTTTTTTTGTTTTTTCATTTTTGATGATCCTGTCAGGAGTTATGCTGACAACGCGGACGCCCCTTTTTTCGAGGGGTCACCGGAAATGACGTCACAATGGAGGAGTTAAAATTTTTTTTTGAAGTTATTCAGAAATTATTATTTAAATATGTATCTTTAAGACAGTAATAATTTTTAAATTTTAATTTATCGACTAAAAAAATATGAAGCCGATGAGAATAAAACTTCTTATTTCAAACAATTTTAATTTGTTTTTTGTATTGTAAACTTAACAAGCACATACTAGCTTAAGGGGTTACATGGGTTTCCGGGGTTCAAAAAGTCGATTTTTTTGGCTTATTAATTTCTATAACATCTCAAGAATAATATCCTAAATTTTCAAGTCGATCCGAATAATAGTTTCGGAGACACAGCCTTTGGAAGGTGTGCGCTCCAAACCACTTTTATTGTTACTCAAAACTTCAAATGTTCTCAAAAACTACTCAACCGATCTTGATGAAAATTTGTTCGAGATACAATTTACTCGTGCTGGAACGAAGGATTTTGTTTTTTTTTTCAATTACAACTATTTTAAAAAAACAAAATGTCAAGCAAATTTTACCGAAATTTTCATTTTTTTGGAAAAATGTCTGCCAAAATTCCTATTTTTACTTTTTTTTT
Source organism: Anastrepha obliqua (assembly GCF_027943255.1). NCBI lineage: Eukaryota > Metazoa > Arthropoda > Insecta > Diptera > Tephritidae > Anastrepha > Anastrepha obliqua. The sequence goes on from NC_072896.1 coordinate 91,860, forward strand.
CTTTTCTTCGTTCAAGCACGAGTTTATGGTCTTAACTAAAACCCTTTTTTTTTTTTGTTTTTTCATTTTTGATGATCCTGTCAGGAGTTATGCTCACAACGCGGAACAAATGTGTTTTAAGTCTTTGGACTTAAATTAAAACACCAAAGTTAATTTTTTTCACAGTTTTTATTTTTAAACAAATTCAACCTTCTTGGTTGTTGTGAATACTAATGAGTTTTAAGTCTTTGGACTTAAATTAAAACACCAAAAGTTAATTTGTTTCACAATTTTTATTTTTAAACAAATTCAAAGCTCAAATGGAAAGAACATGTCAAAATTAAAGCAACTGAAATCAACTTAAAAATTAAAAAAATGAAATGGTTAATTGGCAGAAAGTCTACATTGTCAATACAGAATAAATTATTAATATACAACCAAGTAGTTAAGCCGGTATGGACATACGGCATTCAATTATGGGGATGTACCACTAAAACAAACATTGAAGCTATACAACGCCTGCAGAATAAGATTCTCAGAGACATGGTCAACGCACCTTGGTATGTGCGAAATCACGATCTGCACAAGGATCTGTCGGTGAAAAAAGTCGCTGATATAATCCAAATTCTTGCAAGTAACCATGAAACCAGGCTGAAAGAGCACATAAACCCGGAGGCCGCAGAGCTTACCAAAACAGTCTGCACAAGAAGACTTCGAAGAACTAAGCCACGAGATTTAGTCGCCAACGCTGAATAATTGTTTTTAAAATATTTATAATTGTTTTTAAATTTCAATGTTAAGGATAGAATAATGTTACTTGTTAGCTTATGCTAGGCGTAATACCATGAAATGTATACAAATTTTATAACGTTTCAATAAAAAAAAAAAAATTCAACCTTCTTGGTTGCTGTGAATCTACAGACTAGTTTCCTTAATTCTAATAACACTTGTTTTGCGTTCACTTTATGCAGCACTTTATGCTTATTGAGAGCATAGCTGCATTGAGCGAAAAACGTGTCGGTGTAATTTTACATACTAAGCAAATCTTTTGGTGGGAACCTTTACTTGTGAAATCTTAGTATCTTAGCATTTAAATAGTTTGGTGTATGATTCCAATTTCATTTAATATAAGACAATACTCTCACAACTCAAAAAAGAGAAATAAATCTAAATCTACAGACTAATTTCCTTAATTCTAATAACACTTGTTTTGCGCTCACTTTATGCAGCACTTTATGCTTATTGAGAGCATAGCTGCATTGAGCGAAAAACGTGTCGGTGTAATTTTACATACTAAGCAAATCTTTTGGTGGGAACCTTTACTTGTGAAATCTTAGTATCTTAGCATTTAAATAGTTTGGTGTATGATTCCAATTTCATTTAATATAAGACAATACTCTCACAACTCAAAAAAGAGAAATAAATAGATAGAGTGGTGGAGTGATGGTACGTAACTCGGACGCCCCTTTTTTCGAGGGGTCACCGGAAATGACGTCACAATGGAGGAGTTTCAATTTTTTTTTTTTTTTTAATTATTCAGAAATTATTCTTTAAATATGTATCTATAAGACAGAAATAATTTTTTACGTAAAAAAATATTGAAAGTAGGCCTTTTTTACCCGACGAAACCTATGTAACCCCTTAATAACAAATCTTATGCAAAACTTGTAAAATGTGTAAGAAGAACAAGAACAATACTAGTATTTGAAACATCCGTTTGTCACTAATGCTTGAAAGCTTTCAGGCATTCTGGTGGTTTTGAACCTCGTTTGTGGAGGTGTTTTTTTGACATAAATAGTTGCACTAATTTATCTTTTTTAGACATAAATGGCGCATGGGGCAACGCACAGTGGTTTCTGGGCGGAAAAAATTCCAAATGATGAAAATTAACAAAAATATTTTAAAAAATTTTTTCTGAATAGCTAATTTAATGAGGTTTCTGAAAAAAAGAAATTCATTTATTTATATGATATGTGCTGCGCAGGAAAAATCGCCAAAGTTGTACTATTGCTGGCAGCAGGTTTTTCTGAATATTTTTCATAAAAGGTTGATTAATAAGTTCCTTAGCTGGATGAACAATATGTAAAATCTTTTATGATTTTTATATTAGGTATGGATAGTACCTTAGATAGAATATATAATATCGTTCCTCCAGTTATCATGGTCTTAGTAGAACATAAATCAGTTAATCGAAAGAAAATATGTAAAAGAGTATGCGATTAGGAGGTCTATAAAAAAAGCTCCACTCTTCTCCAAGCTGAGTACTATATTTTAGTATTAAGTACATTCTGCGCAATCAGATAGATGTAAAATCAGCTGCCACCAGCTGCCACCTTGGCCGTTTGAGGTCTTTAAATGTTCGTATTAGCTCAAAATCTTGATGAAATCAATTGTGTTATGTACTGTGTAAAAGCACTTGTTGATGAAATATAAATACTGGTCGAAGTAGCATTTGGAATAATAAAAAAGTGTTTTTGAGAATAAAGTCAAGGAGTTGAAATAAATGTCATTAAAAAGTGTAGCCACCGGCGAATCGCAGCGTTATCTTGGAGAGGTCGACAAATATAATTTAGCTGCCTTTATTCGAAATTAGCAAGAAAACATTCTTCTAATTGCATTTTGCTTAATTTCATATTTCATTTAAATAATTTGTTTTACAAGTATATTGTGTACTGGTTAATGAATAAATATTTTCTATCTTATCAAAGTTTCAACCCTGACATTAATTTTTAGCTTTTTAGACAACATTTTGTAATGGGTTCAGTCTCTGATTAATGCAGTTGGATTTACTTTGATGCCATCTTTTTTGTGTAAGTTCATTGACATACTGCACTTACTAGGAAAATACTCGCTCCTTCTTACAAACCAAACATTCCGTAGATTCTATACGAGTATACTTATTTAAATAATTAGAATTTATTGAATTACTTTATTGAAATGGAAAATTTTTCGATTTCCGATAAAATTTTGTATAAAAAGATCATTGATAATAATCGCGATCTTGATAAATTACAGTTATTCTTTAAAAATACTTACCCTAACGTCAGCGATTCTCAAATTCAAAAAGTTTTATTTCAAATAAAACAGCGATTTTTACCACACTTCAATAAAAAATGGAATACTTATAGCAGGACAAAAGCCAAATTTGAAGCTAAGTATAGTAGTTGGCTTGAAGGAGTTTTTCACTTCAATTTAGATGTAGAGTGTGCTTCTGTTTCAAAAAAAATTACAAAAAGAGTCGGTAGACCTCAAAAAAAGTTTGAGAATTGCTGTACGCGTGCTAAACGATATAAAATAAGTCAAGTTCGTTCATTATATTCCGATGAGCAAATTAAAAGTGCTGCTAAATCACGCACAAAGGCTCCAAAAATGCACCATATCGACGCTGACAAAGCACTTGCTATATTTATACAAACGGAAATGTCGAAATACCAATACCAAGTTTTGAGACAAGGTTTAAAAAAAGAGGGCCACGACATTCTTCCTCCTTATAGTAAGATTTTGGATGCGAAGAAAAGGTGTTATCCTGAAAGCATGACAATTACGGATACTTCAGCGTCTATTGATTTACAAGAACTTATAGACCACACAGCAAAGCGGCTGCTTCATTCGATGACTGAGGATGAAATCGCTGAAATTGACGATGAATCATTAATAATGTATTCTAAATGGGGGTGTGATGGTGCGTCTGGACAATGCGAATACAGCCAAAAACTTGGTGATAAAGAGTTATGTGATTCTAATCTATTTATGACATCAATAGTGCCATTAAATTTGTCCTGTCGAATAAACAACAACGTAGTATGGAAAAACGAACGTCCTTCTTCTACGAGATATTGTCGATGTATCCAATTTCAATTCGCAAAGGAAACCCCTGAAAAGATTCGAGCTGAAAAAAATAGAGTAGATGCGGAAATCGCACAAATACAAGATTCAGTTGTTGATATACGAAATCGAGTTTTTAAAGTTCGGCATGAGTTTTTCTTTACAATGTTGGATGGCAAAACGGCTCAAGCTGTAACCGAAACTCCTGCATCTTCTTCTTGCTTCATATGTCTCGCAACCACATCTCAAATGAATTGCTTAGAAAAAATTAAAGCTCGGCCTATAAATCCTGAAGCTATCAAATTTGGTATGTCTCCTTTTCACGCGCGTATCAAATTTATGGAATACATTTTACATATAGCATATAACTTACCAATAATGTGCTGGAAAACGAATGCCGAAACGCGTCCAATAAAAGAAAAGCGAAAAGCACAAATTCAGAATGAATTTGCGGAGAAAACTGGACTTAGATTAGATATGGTAAAGCAAGGTAAGGGAACTACCAATGATGGCAACACATCCAGGACATTTTTTGCCAATCCTGCGTTAGCTTCTGAAATAACAGGTGTTAAAGAAGAAATAATTAATAGATGTGCTGTGATTTTAGAAGCAATAACCTGTACAGAACCGGTGGATAGTTGTAAATTTGATAATTATGCATATGATACTGCAAAAATGTTAGTCGCCAACTATGGATGGTATAACATGCCATCATCAGTACATAAAGTATTATTGCATGGTAAGCAAATAATTGAAAACTGTACATTTTCTGTTGGCGCGCTTTCTGAAGAAGCTCAAGAATGTAGAAACAAGGATTATAAACGCTATCGGAATCTGCATACAAGAAAGTGTGATAGGGTTTCAACAAATGAAGATGTTATGCACATGATGCTGCTATCATCTGACCCTTTTATCAACAAATTAAGACCGACTCCAAAAAAGAAATTTCTTATTTTAAGTGATGAGGCAAAAAACTTGTTACGCGATATTAACAATAACGAATAAAGTAATAATATTCGTTTTTTTCTTAAGGAATAATAATAACTTTTCATAATGATTTTTTATTATCTTTATAAAAAAATCTTTTTAAAATAAAACACAAAAACAAAAAAATATTAGTAGTGCTAATTAACGCCATATTTACTAAAACCATTTGAAATTAAACTTAATTTTTGAAATTATGATTTTCTTTAAACTTTTCTACTGCGACTAGATTTAGTACATAAGTTAAAACATAAAAAACAATAATGCAATTGAGTTTTATTTATTTTTAGCAATTAAACGACCTTTGGGTCACTTCAACCCTGACAAATAAGCAGTTAGAAGGGTTAACAATTTATTTTTACGAGTTTGAAATCCGTTTTTATTCTTATTCATAATAGAAAAAGGACAAGTTTTTGTAAAATATTATTTTCAATTCCGTAGTTTTTCAAAACTATTTAGAATTTCCAAAATTTTTTATAGTTTTAGCTTAGACATTTTATGAATTTTCAGTGTACCAATTTTCAGCTCATTCGGACTATCCGTTTGCAAGATATTGAATTGTTTCCGCTTTTCGTCGATTTAGAACCACTGTGCAACGTCTGAAAAGACTTGCATGGAGTTCTAGCTTTAGTCTTAAACTTTAATGCGTAAACGGGTAAATAAATGTAAAAGTATGCAAATAATTTCTTTTCTGGAATTATTTTTGCACAGTTTCACTTCAGAAAATGGATGCTTCAACCTTTACCGCTACAAGGAAATTAATCAGTTCCGAATAAAGCTCAAAGTAGAGGAGGCCATAATCTTAACCGTAGTATCAACCATAACAATATTTATTTCATCAATTATTGGTGCCATAGCTATAAGCATCTAATATTTACATACTTAAGTGCAGAAACTAAAGAAAAGATAACAACATATCTACCATAATGCAGCAAATCACAATGCAACTGGTTAGAGCTCTGGAAAGAGGGTAGATAGTCAAGGAGGAAAGAAGAAAATTATCAGAGAAAGAGATAGGAAAGATTGCTCCATTGCTCACGTAATGGAAATCTGACATCAAATCTCCTTCCAAATGAAACAATGGATAGCAGGACGTTTTTAGGTGCCAAAAACAGTGGATACTGCTCAGAAAGCAACTTAAAGATTTCTCTATGTCCCGAAGTCCTGAAGGTTTCAGACCCCAGGTTTTACCAAAGGCTCTGCGGCATTGCTGAAAAATCCTTAATGCGCGATTCACCTTCAGTGAAATATGCGTCTCCCATGTTAGCTTCTTATCCAAGATTACTCCTAGATATTTAACTTCTTCGGAAAGACCAAGTGTCACACCTTTCAGTGTTGGAAGACTAAGTCCATATAATTTCCGTTTTCTTTACGTTTTCGTTTTCAAGACTATGGTGATTTTGTTCAGATTGAGGGAAAGACCTTATCTCATGTAGCAGTCATCAATTTTGTCCAGAATCCTCGGCATTTTCATGCAAAGCTTCCTTAGGGATTTATCAGATGTTAGCACACAGACATCGTCCGCATATGCTTGGACATGAAAACCGAGCTCCTGTACACCACCTTGGGGACATCTTTGCTTGGCCCTGACTGTGAATTGTTCGTTACTGTTCTCACCAGCGTTAACAGCCTCTCAGAGAGCACGGAATATATCCACTTTAAAATGGTTTGATTAACTCCATGTCGTTTGGCAGAGGAATTTATTGAGGCAAAAGTGGCTTTATCAAAAGCCCCCTCAATGTCCACGAACACGCCCAATGTGTACTCGTCAGCTTCCAGCCCGGCTTCAATCTTGCTAACAAGATCGTGTAAGGCTGATTTACATGATTTTCCATTCTGGTAAGCGTGTTGATTTCTACTAAGTGGCCGTCTCGACAATACCCCACTCGAATATGTTTCTCCACCACTCGTTCTAGACTTTTACACACGAACGATGTCAAACTGATTGGTCTACAACTTTTTGCTAGGAAATAGTTATCCCTTCCTGGTTTCAGAATAAATACTACTCTTACGTGCAAGAGAGGCTGTGAAGATCCTTTTCAGGGCCTCAATCAGCCAGTCTCCTCCTTTCTTAAGCATTGCTGGGTATATTCCGTCAGGTCTAGGGGACCTTATAGAGTTGTTTTGGACCGTACGTGAAGCTTCGACAGTTCAGGGTTCCCCCAAGGAACTGCTTTCCCCTGTCTGCCCTGTTCACCTGAGTGGGCATAGTTCATCAAAGCAATTGACTAAAGTATCATCTTATTTCTCAGTAGCGTCTTCAATCATTTTTTCAGGTTTGGTAATCGCTCTGTTACAAGCTCACCATTCCTGTACCAGTCCTTATTTCGAGGATTCCTACCGGAAGGTATTGTTATTGTATCAATTCCCAGTCGGAATTCGATAAGATGATGATCAGAAAGAGAGTCCTCTTCCAAAACTCGCCATCAGTTGATTTGATTTCCAACTGACCTGTTGGTAAGTGTTAAATCAATCACCTCTTGTCTCCTTTTGGTCACAAAAGTGAGTTTGTTACCAGTGTTTTGAATGGCCAAATCAAATGACAGGATAAAATCCAGTAACTTGGGACCTCTGGGGTTGCATTTGCTGCTTCGTCATACAATGTTCTGTGAATTTGCATCACATCCCACTATTAGCCCCAGATTATTGGATTCTGCATACTTGACTACTTCTCTTAGCACCCTCAAAGGAGGTGACTGTAAAGAGTCCTACCCTACGACTTTGATTGCTTCGACATTGTTCCCACTCTTCCAGTACTTTATTTTTGCAACAACGATATCTCTGGAGCATAGCTCTTTTAACATCGTGTGTTCGTTCAACCTTGGCATGAAAATACATTGTCGCGGTCTCACACTCTCTTCGCAATGAAGTATTTTGCCACGACATAGCACCTAAGTTACGTCACTCAACCATTCTACTCCAAAAGAAAATACAATTGAAGTGGACTGGTCATCGTAACTCGATACCCAACCAAATAAGTGCCATTGCACTAACGCATTTCGCAAGCGACACAATTAGCTTGTAATGAAATGAGTGCAACGACACTTATGCAAATAATTTAGGAAACTTAGAATAAGCAATATTCATATTTCGTTGATTCACCAAATATTGTATTGTAAGTGAATCAACTATTAGCAATAGGAAATATTATAAATACTAGCTGTAAGCATATAAAAATTTGTAATTGAAAAATACCATTTAATCAATAAAGACGCGTTTCGACGCCGGTTGATTTTTTTTAAGCCACGACTTTCGCATTGGCTTATTTGGCGCAGTCGAAAGGGAATCAATTCCGAAGAATTGATTATAGAACGGAACGAGTCCTGAAGGACCGTTACAACAATTCAACACGGTACACTTAAAATACCGTCGCGGAAATCAAACTTAAGTTGTACACCGCCGTGAATAAATTCCGAAGAATTTATCACTAACCCAGTCGAATCCTTAAGGATTATAAAAAAAAAAAAAAAAAAAAAATTGAAATCTAACTTAAGATATACACCGCCGTGAAATCAATTCCGAAGAATTGATTGAAAGAGCTAGTGAAGAATTAGTGAGTAAAAGAACTATCGGCATCCTTAAGGACCGAAAAAGAAAAAATTAAAATTCCTGACTAAAGTCAAGAATTAGTGATTAAAATAACTATCGGCATCCTTAAGGACCGAAAAAGAAAAAAAAAAAAAAAAATTCCTGACTAAAGTCAAGAATTAGTGATTAAAAGAACTATCGGCATCCTTAAGGACCGAAAAACAAGAAAAATTAAATTCCTGACTAAAGTCAAGAATTAGGACCGAAAAATAATAGTGAACAGTCACAGTGATCAAAAGAAACTAAAAAGACGATTAAATTGGTCCTTCATATTTAAACAAAAGGAAAAGTTTATAAAAATGAACGACCAACCACAACCAGCAATAGCAATAACCGAACTCATCAAGGAGGCGTCCCGCATTAAAGAGTTCAGAGGCGACAGATCTTATGACTTATCGGCGTTTATACGGGAAGTTGAAATCATCCTTCCGCTATTTAGCCAAAATCTACCGCTGCAAGAGTTCATATTCCAGCGTCACATCAGGACGAAGATTCAGGGACAGGCACTAAACACAATCAGGACATTGGGACAATCACCTACTTGGGACGAAATAAAAAGGGAGCTGATCAGGAATTTCGGCGTGAAAGAAACCTATCACAATCTGTACCACCAGGCGATCACAACAAAAAATTATAATGTAAGTGATTATTTTTCTAATTTAAGAAATATTTTAGACAAACTGAACACAAAATACGAACAGGACGAAAGCAAGCCAGTAGAGTTTGCACCTGAGGTTAACGAATCAATAATTTTAAAGACATTTCTTAATGGGATAGACCCAAATTTAGCTAGTATAGTTTATAGTAGGAATAAAAAGACACTTAGGGAATCTTACTATATACTCGAAGAAACTGGCATGCTCAAGAAATATGACTATAGGAACAATAGGTCAAATAGATTTACACAAAACAACCAACAGTACGAGTCGACACAAAACTATCCTCGACAAGGATCCGGACAAAATACAAGGAGTCACGGACCAACTACTAGTTCCGACACATCAGGACAATTTAAGCAGAATAAACCTGCTTCCGGACAATTTCATAGAAATTCACAACAAAGTAGGCGATTTCCAAATAACACAACAAGTAGGGGTTCAGGACAGTACAAGTCGAATCAGACCGAACCCATGGAAGTGGATAACATAGAAACCACTAACGAAGAAAGTGAAAATTTTCGGTTTCCTGCCCACACTACAACCTACCGGTAGTTAAATTGACAATAGGAAAAAACGAAATGACGTGCCTTATTGATACAGGCTCTAACACTTCTCTTCTCGGAGAAGACAAACTCCAAAACTATAAACGAAAAAGACTCACGAAGCCTCTCAATTTTAAGACATTGGACGGAAATGTAAGAGTGGGTACAGAGATTATCACACCACTCCCAACTGAATTCAACGAAAAAAATTTAATGAGTTGGAAGTTGACAAACTTGAAGAACAAAAAATTCGACGGAATACTTGGACAAAACATTTTAAAGCCAATGGAGGCAATAATTAACCTAAAAGATGGATACATGGAAATCCACAATACAAGGACGAAGTTCATCGATACATGCCCACACAGTTACGAGGACATACACACACTGGAAACTACACAAATGGACAGTACAATTATACAAAAGCTTTCACGTGAAGATATGAACGAGGAGGTAAAAAGTCTATTACAAACAATAGTAGACGAAAATGGCGACCTATTTTTTCAGGAAGGACAAAAACTCTCTCACACACATGAAATAAGACACGAAATCGTCACAACTATTGACAGACCAGTATATTCTAAAATATATCGATACCCTCAAATTCATGAAGAGGAAATAAATAAGCAAATGAAGGAAATGCTAGAGCACGGCATCATTAAAGAAAGCTGTTCTCCTTATAACTCACCATTGTGGATCGTCCCCAAAAAAGTGGACAAATCAGGTAAAAAGAAATGGCGCATCGTTATAGACTATAGAGCCCTTAACGAGATCACGGTAAGCGATAAATTTCCTATACCCAACATAGAAAACATTTTAGAAAAATTGGGAAGAGCCCAATATTTCACAACTTTAGATCTGGCCAAAGGTTTCCACCAGATCCTTATAAAAGAGGAAGACAGGGCGAAAACCGCATTCTCTACTCCACTAGGACACTACGAATTCGTTCGTATGCCCTTTGGACTAAAAAATGCTCCTGCCACCTTCCAAAGACTTATGAATTCAGTCTTGAGAGACTATATCAATAAAATTTGCGTTGTCTACTTAGACGACATTCTTATATTTAGCACTACAGCCCAAGAACACATGGACAGTATCAAGAAAATCTTCGATAGACTACGAAAACATAACCTACGAGTTCTAATTGATAAGAGTAATTTTTTCGCTACAACCACAGAATATTTAGGGCACATCCTGACTACAGAAGGTGCAAAACCAAACCCCACCAAAGTGGAGGCAATCCAAAAGCTCAAGCTGCCGCAAACAGCAAAACAGATTAAATCATTTCTGGGAGCAACTGGATACTACCGTAAATTCATAAAGAATTACGCTAAAATAGCTCAAGCTATGACTAAATACCTAAAAAAGGATGCAAAAGTCAACGTCCACGATACACAGTACATGGACGCCTTTTATAAATTGAAGAGATTACTTATATCCCCACCGATACTTAAGTACCCGGATTTCGGAAAAAAATTTGAAATTGCTACAGACGCAAGTGATTACGCTATAGGTGCCGCATTAACGCAAGCAGGTCATCCCATATGCTACGCAAGTAGAACTTTGAATGAGCACGAAAAAAAATACTCAACCACAGAAAAGGAACTTCTCGCCATAGTATGGGCAGTCAATTATTTTAGGCCCTATGTTTACGGCAGGAAATTTGACTTACTAACAGACCATCAACCACTAAAGTGGCTACAAACAAAATACAGAGGAAAGGACATAAATCCAAGACTACAAAGATGGATACTGAAATTAGGTGAATATAACATCAACATCGGTTACATTAAAGGTAAAGAAAATACCCTAGCCGATTTCCTAAGTAGAATTAATAGCGAAACAGGTGACATCTACCTAACGAATGAGGACACACAAATCGAGGATAACTTAGACAATATGAGTACCTCTGCAACCATACACTCTCAAGAAGAGGACCTTAATGATCATTTTCCAATTCTAGATACAGTAGTCAATCGTTTCCACACACAAATAATATTAGTTGAGCACAAATATAGAGAGATTGAAATTATTGGAAATAAAAGAAAGATATATATTTGCCTAGACGATATAAATAGCGGTTTTATTTCTGATATATTCAGACGATTTCTCAAATCAGGAAAAGTTGGAATTTTCTCTGAGCTTTCTGACAGTGATTACAATACTGTACAGCAAAAACTAATAGAATTATTTAATGGAAATATAAAATTTTTCAAATGCTCTTACCATGCTAAAGACATGCAGAATGAAGACGAGACATTTAGGTATATAAAAAATTATCACTTCACCGAAAGTGGCCATTCAGGCATAAATGAAAATTACGAAGGACTGAAAAAACTCATATATCACAAAAATTTAAAGCAATTAATTCAAAAATTTATAAATAACTGTGATATATGTTGTCAAACAAAATATGATAGAAAACCTATCAAACCGAAATTTCATCTGACCGAAACATCAAAGGATACTAACGAAATAGTACACCTTGATACGTACACAATTAAGAAGCACAACTTTATGACTTTTATCGACAAATTTTCTAAATTCGCAGTAGCTATCCTCTTAGAAGACAGAAATAGCATTACACTTGTTGAAAACCTACGGATGTATTTTGCAATGAGAGGAAAACCTAAACTCTTTATAACTGATAATGAATTCAATTGCGTGAATGTAAAAGACTTTTTAAGAGAAGAAGGAGTTGAAGTCCATTTTACTAAACCAAATAGTCATACAGGGAACTCAGATATTGAACGACTTCATAACACGATAGGAGAAAAATTTAGAATTATGGAACTCCAATCACCAACTCTATCAACAAGAGAGAAAATGTACAAATGTATTCAAACCTACAATAATAATATCCATTCCACACTGAAAGAAAGACCTTCAGATATAGCATCTGGTAAAATTGACAAAGGGATAATCCATGACCGAATAAAAGAAGCTAAAGAAAAAGTTATTAACAAGATTAATAACAAAAGAGAGGTTTTTAACGATGAAAGAAGTACAGGACACGTAAAAAATTATAGAGCACTTAGACATAAACACGAACCTAGATATCGAAAGCTACCACTTCAAAACACTCATGCAAGTAACATTAAAAGACCAGGAAAATTTGCAGGTACTCTTGACATCAATGATGTTAATAACACTGATAATAGGATCGACCGCAACGATAATAACTCAAGACATACATAAAGAACTTCTACATCTTGACATTCTTTTGAGAATTAGATCGCTTAGCAATAGTATAGAGCACATCCAAAATAACTTAGCATCAGCTAGACTAAACTTAATGTCCAGCAACATTCTTACCCCTGAGGAAATAAATACATACAATATAGATATATATAAACTAGAAAACATAGAATTAGGAGCAGCAACCGCCGCAGATAATATTATATTTTCATTAAAAATCCCAACAAATACAACTATAGCAAAACATATATTCATAACTCCATGTGCAAACAAGAACTCGGAAGAATTACAATTCAAAAGCGAACATCTTTTGGAAATAAATAAAACAAGATTCACTTTTTCAAGAAATTTATACCAAAAAAACCTAAAAGCCTCAAAATCATGTGTAATAAAGAAAAATTGTAAGAAAATCAAAAATTATAAAGAAGAAATTATGGAAATCGAAAAAGGCTTAATAATTGTAAAAAATTCTAAAGGAATTGAAATAAAAAGTACATGTAACGAAAGAACTTTAAATTCCATAGGAACTCAACTTATTTTATTCAATGATTGTGAACTTTATGTAAAAAACGAAACTTATAAAAATTTAAATAAATCATTTACACAAAAATATGTAATACGTCACCTTGAATCAAATATAAATAACACACAACTCGAACCTACATTTGACGAATTAATTATTAACCAAATTGAAAACGCTCAAAAAAATCGAAGAACTAACCTTCCACAAAAAATCATATCAAATTAATATTTGGCTAACAATTTCATTCATCGCAGTAAGCACATTAGCTTTATCTGTAATTTTTATTCATTTCACAAATAAGCACAAAGCCATCGAACTTAACGTAAATGCAAAAACCCAGGAGTGTTTTCAATCAAAGGAAAGGGGAGTTACGTCACTCAACCATTCTACTCCAAAAGAAAATACAATTGAAGTGGACTGGTCATCGTAACTCGATACCCAACCAAATAAGTGCCATTGCACTAACGCATTTCGCAAGCGACACAATTAGCTTGTAATGAAATGAGTGCAACGACACTTATGCAAATAATTTAGGAAACTTAGAATAAGCAATATTCATATTTCGTTGATTCACCAAATATTGTATTGTAAGTGAATCAACTATTAGCAATAGGAAATATTATAAATACTAGCTGTAAGCATATAAAAATTTGTAATTGAAAAATACCATTTAATCAATAAAGACGCGTTTCGACGCCGGTTGATTTTTTTTAAGCCACGACTTTCGCATTGGCTTATTTCCTACGCCAAAGATATGCTTGTGACATACCCATGGTTCTTGAATTAGTATTATGTGTGGGTTTGTTTGCTGTTTTGCATGCCTACGGCACAGAAGAGCCGTAGACGCGTTGCTATACTGCAGATTTATCTGCGTAAATATTACTTCAGTCATGAGACTGAGTATATTTACGTTTTGCTCTCCACTTTATCTTGGACACGAAAATAGTCTTCGTTTTGAACACGGATGTATGTGAGGAGTTCTGCTGAACTACAGGAAGGAGCCGGAATCCAGACACTCGCTCGTACCAGCCTTTCTTTGCTACTCTCAACAAGAATGAACTTGCTGTTTTCGCAGGCTGGAATTTTCGCTATATCCTTTTTCAGCCATTCTCTGTGCAAAAACATTGGAACAGTGCACTTTTAGAATGCGCGTCTTTCGCCTGACCGATAGCTTTCAAAAGATAGCTGTCAAGATAGTCTTGTTGCCCTTTGGACAATATACCGTCTTGTTTGTCGATATGTATCTCTACCGCAATTATCTTTGCTGACACTCTGGCGAATGATTTGCCAGACGTTGACGGAAGAGTGTCATTCGACATTTGAGGTCCCTTAGCCTCTGCCTTGTCAGATAAAGATTTATCTGCTTGGATTGGGTCGAGGATGCAGGCATTTCCGACTTCTGCTCTCGACTTTCCTCTTCTTTGCCTTTTTCCTCTTCCCGGTCGTTGGCACAGTCCCCGTTTCGGTTTCGGAAAAGCGCAACGTTACAGAGGAACCCTCTGATCTGCCGCGGTTTCCTGTTTCCATTACAAATGTCGAAGTTGATGGATCTTGAGTACTTCCCTTAGCTAACGCTTCGGCTATCTTCGCCTTCAGTTTTCTTCGTTTGATCTGCCTTGTGGATAGACCAGCACCTGCGTTCGAATCTCCATTAACTGAATCTCCGCTGTTCCGCGGATGGGTGGATACCCAATTCTTATATGGAGCTGTCCTCTTAGTTCGTGGAAAGTTAATCTTCATAACATGGGGTTAAATCCCCACTTGAGCCTCATGCCCGCGGCAAGGAGAACGACACAATAAGGCTCTACATTATTACCAATATGATTCTTTAAGAGCTTGAGAACTTAAAATGATAATACAAAACGGAAATATTGTTAGAATGCATTTTTTTTTAAATAATTTGGTAGATAATTTCAGATTTTGATATCCGGCATATTCCCGCTGCGGCTACGAGATACGTAGTCCTTTAACTTTTTCCAATAAGTTGTCCGTGAGACAAAACAGTTTAAGTCTATGACAGCATAGCTCGAGGGTGTATCTGTTGTTTTAAAACCATCCGTAAACCAGAGAACCTATTTATCCGCCTCGTAAAGAGTTCTGAGTTTTAAATAATAGTCGGCGACTGACCTTATTTTAAATTTTTAAGGTTATCGTTCTGCGGTTGTCCTCTACAGAACTATAACGATACAGAGATAATTATCATTCCCTGTAATTATGTGTTCCCCAACAGGTGCCACCCACAAAGTACGCGGATAGCATCTGGAATATTCCAAAATACCAAACAAAGTTATTTTTTTTAAATTTTTTTTTTTGCTTAACTTATATAATAACAAGTTATTTATACAAGTTTTAAAATTGCAGCACTTGCAACGAAGGCCATCAGCTATCTGAATACTTATGAAACACAAATTTACACAAGTTAGAATATTATTAAATTTTGGATAAAAGTAAGATTACAAATTAGTATATAGCATATCTAGTTAGTTATATCTCTCTTAGCAAATCATTTGATTTAAGGTAGTTGTACATTGTTTTTATATTATTTGACGAGGGCTCTTTCAGTAGATCAAGAGGGGATGAACATCCAAAAGCTGTGCTGAAAGGGTTTTTCAATAACGGCGGGTAGATGTTGAAATGGAATAAAATGACGTTTGTTGTGTCGCACGTAGCGCCGTCCTGCTGGAACCACATGTCATCTAGGTCCATATGGTTCAATATGGGCCAACACGTCTACCGAAAAATGGGCGCAATGCGCGCAACGTTTGCATTAATGAACACTCATTTTGATAATAAAGTTTTATCATTTGAACGTGCTGTTCAATCGTGTAACTTGCCATGATGATTTGTCATAAACAACTGAATAATAAACAAAAGATTTGACAGATGTCACCAAAATGAAATGGCTGCCACAGTTTGTGTTAATGAACACTCATTTTGATAACAAAGTTTTATCATTTGAACGTGCTGTTCAATCGTGTAACTTGCCATGATGATTTGGCATAAACAGCTGAATAATAAACAAAAGATTTGACAGATGTCACCAAAATAAAATGGCTGCCACAGTTTGTGTTAATGAACACTCATTTTGATAATAAAGTTTTATCATTTGAACGTGCTGTTCAATCGTGTAACTTGCCATGATGATTTGGCATAAGCAACTGAATAATAAACAAAAGATTTGACAGATGTCACCAAAACAAAATGGCTGCCACAGGGCGCCAAAATCGACCCGCGCCAATTGAAAAACCCTTTATATGCTTCAGTGATAATTGTCCGTGGCATTTGGGGAATTTGTTTGAACGACTAAAGAGATGAGAGTGGGTGAGTATGGTGTGACCAAGCCGTAAACTTCAACATTTTTAAAGGCAAAATAGGTGGAAAGGTGGGTTTTATCCTCTTGTGATTAACAGAAGTATAGTGGTGGGTGTAGATTTTCCAGTCATCAAGGAGAGTGGAGTTACGCCGTCTGGATATCTCAGAAATTATATCTTGTTTAGTTAGATGGCGATGAAAAAAGGATGGAATATTTCCTACGCTTTTAGCAGCGGCATCAGCATTTTCATTACCTCTGATTCCCATGTGACCAGGAATCCACATAAATTTCAATTTATTTAGAGAGGTTTGGAGCATGTTACGAATAGCAACGATTTCTTGTTGTGTATTAGTTGGTGACTCAATGGCATCAATACAGGATCTGGTGTCTGTAGTGTTAAATTTCAACCTAAATTCAACAATTTATCGCGTTCAAAAGGAAATATTTTTCTGTATTCATCTCTCGATGTTTTTTCTTTGCAGAGTTGCATAGTCCTGATTGCAAAGGAAGTGTTTTTGATGGCCCAACCCGGGTATGCTTCTGTTTGATGAAATTTGGAGTAAGGAGGCATATCAAGTTGTTTAAATAAAATGAGACAACGAAAGATAACTGAAAGTGTTCTAGGCCATGTTTTCCTATTGAAGTCCTTTGCAAGATAGATGTTTTATGAGGATACAAATTTTGGAAGGAGACGATAAGTGCAGTTATTAACTCTATCCTTTATAGTAGGGAGCCCCGATTCCGCAAACAAATTCCTCAACGGAGTTGTTGGAAAAGCTCGGAGAGATTTTCGAATGCCAATATGATAAGGTGTAGATATCGTCTTTAATGCCTAATCTAGTTACAAGGCAGTCTTATACATATTTACAACGGTTTTTAAAACTATATTTAGAATCTATAATGAGGCCAAGGAGGCTGACTTCAGTTACAGAGCATTATAAGCTCCATTGTGATTAAGTTGAAATCCAGTAAAAGATAGCTTTCTGCAAATATGAAGGGTTTTGGTCTTTACAAGTGATATAGACGTTCTTGAAGATAGAGACCATTCATCTATAGCATTCAGAATATTTCTAAAAAGGCAAGTGACATGTGAAAGATCAGAAATTTTGGTGTAAAATACCACGTCGTCAGCATATAGTTGACTTTCAATACCTTTCTGATATTTTGCTATATAGGAAATTTAGTTAAAAGCCTTGAGGCGTGCCATTATCTAAAGGTTTTGTTGACGATAGAAAACCATTTATTCTGACCTTACACTTTCTATTAGAGAGGAAATTCTTTACAATTGTTCTAATTCTTGGATTCCCATATATCTAATTGGCGCATTATAATATGAATTCCGATTCGATCAAAAGCTTTCTGGAAATCAATTGAGAGCAACGATATATGATTTCTCGAAGAGAGTACATTTGAAATGAAGTGGTCAATGTGTATAAGACAGTCAATGGGACCATGATGTTTTCTATATGCAGGTTTGGTTTGGGCTGAGTAATTTTTTATTATCAGCATACCACATTATTTTTTCAAACAATTTACCAAGACAAGGTAATAGCGAGGTTTGCCTATAGCTATCAACTTCTGACGCTGGTTTGTTGGGTTTTAAAATGGGAACAATGTATGCTAATTTCCAGGATTGAGGAAAAGAGGCGCTATCAGGAATATTGTTGAAAAGGTTGATCAGCCGAAATGGGACTGTTTCGAATCATTGGGTATGAAATTCTGTTAAGGCCAGGAGTTTTTCCTTTCACAGAATTTAAAGCGTATTCGAATTCGGATAATTGTATATCTGCTTCTATTTGCTTTGCAGCCGTTGATAGGCGGAATGGGCATGAGAAGCTACTATTAAGAGCTGCAACTTTTTCATTACGGAAGTTGTCAGAAAAGCTCGTGTTGGAGGAAAAGTAGGAAACATATGAGGCGAAGAAGTCAGAAATATCGGTTGGGGAAAATAGCACTCTGCTTGAAGAGTTAATGTGCGTAAAGGTTGAAATTTGCGGAGAACCAGTTAACATTTTTATGTCTCCTCATATTTTTTTGGGGCTTGGGAAGGGTTAATGTTTGAAGTCAGATCTTCCAATTTTTTCCGTTTTGCAGTTTTTGCCGTACGTTTGAAGATAGCATTGGGTTTTTTATAGATTACTAAATTTTGATTTTTGCGGTTTCGCTTATATGCTTGCCACAAACGTTGTTTATTTGAGCGCATATCGGATAGATCAGCGTTCCACCACGGAATGCTTTCCTTATGAGGATAGGCTTGGTTTGAGGTATTGTAAGATGAGCCGCAGTGCGCAAGATTTTAGCGATATTTGTGGACTCTTGATTTACATTGTGAGATATCTGTCTGTTATCACTCAGATGTGCGCATTTTAAACGAAATTTTTCCCAATCAGCTGCATCAGTATTAAATTTTAATAAAGGTTTGTAGGTAGTCTGAGATCTTAAGCAGTTAAGTTGGGTAATTATTGGATAGTGATCACTTCTATGCAGCGAGCCTAAAACACTCCAAGAACATAAAAGGGCCAGCGAAGCAGAAAGGTATATACTATCAACACATGTAAAAGGACTATGAGTGGAGAAATGTGTTGCTGAACCAACATTAAGGCAAATGAGGCCTGAGTGCGAAAACACATCTTCAACCTTTTTACCTCTTGAATTTGTATATGAGGAACCCCAAATGGTGCATTTACATCACCACCTACAATAAATTGGGTGGAGAAATTACAAAAGATGCGTGTGATTTCCGCTTAGGAAAATTTTTGGGTGGGTGGAATGTGCATGGTCATGGCTACACACTTTAACGGAATATCCACTATGACTGCTAATGTTGAAATACTGGACTGAATTTGGACTAAATTGTGTCGAATATTCTTCCTAACAAGTATCGCTACTCCCTGTTTATTTGCAGTTACATGATCTAGGACGATCACAACATCCGATGAAGCGACGCTTAGAGTATTTGAGAGAAAGATTCTGGGTAAGATTTTTGGACCTTTGCACGTTGGCAACGGCGAATATCGCAGGCGATGGAACGATGAGCTGTATGAGCTTTACGACGACATAGACATACCGCCGCGAATAAAGATCCAACGGCTACGTTTGCTGGGTCATGTCGTCCGAATGGATGCAAACGCTTCGGCTTTTAAAGCATTCGATGCGGTACCAGCTAGTGGTAGCAGAGGAAGAGGAAGACCTCATCTGCGTTGAAAAGATGAAGTGGAGAAGGACTTGGCGACTGGCGCGTTTTGTTAAACTCGGCCAAAATCGTGTAAGCGGTTATTGCGCCAATTAAGAAGAATAAGAAGATATGATCTAGGTTATGGAAATAGCCAACATACATTTTGGGAGTATAAGGGGATTGGCTATGAGAGAGGTGAGTTTCATTAAGTAAAGTAATTGCAGGTGAATGGGTATTAAGTAATATTTCGAGTTGAATGTAGTTTTTGTTGTATCCATTTATATTTCATTGTAAAACGGAAAGCATATATATAAAGGAATATAACGAAAAAAGTGAAAAATTTAAAACAAAATAGATTTGGAAACAACATGAGTTGAATTAGACTGCTTCCTCAATCTGCGTGACAGAGTGAGGAGAGTCTATATTTATATTCGTTTTAAATCGTTGGAGGTCGAATAAATGTCATCTGGAATAACGTTAGTTGGACCAGGGGACAGTTGCTCATCGCTGTTAGAAGGAGATGAAGAAGAAAAAGAAAAAAGCATTGAGTTATTATGAGAACTGGTGAGAGAATTGAGATGAGAGTAAGAATTTATTGGTGTAAAATTTGAATTTGGTTTCGGAGTGAGAGAAGTGGAATGGGTAATTTGTTGTGCATTTACTAAGTTTATTTCTTTGTTGTTATTTTTGTTTACGGAAGATATTTGTGAAGTTGTTTCAGTTATATTTTTTGAAGATGTTGTTGGTATATTTGACGAACTGTCAATATTGCTTTTGTTAACTGTGTTACTTTGTGCTATAGAGGGAGAACTAATGATTTGGGAGTAAGTTTGAGGTAAAGAGTTTTGTAGAGCTCTTGCTTTATATTTTTTTGTTGCTTCGCGAATGCTGCATTTGCCTATTACTTTGATTTTAATAATTTCTTTGGCTTGAAGAAATTTTGGGCAGCTTTTTCTGTACATTTGGTATTCATATGAGGAGGCAGATTACAGGTTATGCAAGTTGGAAGATTTTTGCAATGCTTCATCGTATGCCCAATGATGTGACACGACCTACAATGCATGGGGTTGGGAATATAAGGTTAAACTGAGAGCTTCCACAAAGCTATGTCGAGTTTTTCGGAAAGTAAGCAATAAGGCTCCTGTTGCACATACGGTGTCATTAATTTTTCTTTGAAATTTGTATACGGAGATTACTCCATGTGGCTTTAAACCTTCAACGATTTCAGATTCTGTCATATCATTGAGAAAAGGCGCAAATATTGTATCTGCAGAACAACAATTCAGATTGACATGATATGAGCATTCAACGTGGCAAATGCCAGGAAGATTTTTCGCGTTCAAAAATTTTTCTGCAATTCTTTTGTTTTTTGTAAGAACTAAAAGACTTCCATCGCGGAGTTCAGCAATGGAATTTATTTCTTTGCCTATGGCTAGTATGGCTTTATGCACAGAGAACATGAGTATTTAGCCAAAGGTTTTTCTTTGTCGACAGATTTAATAACTATATATTTCGGATCGTCGCATTTGGTTATGGTAACCTGGGGTACATCAGGAAAATATTCTTGAGATTTATTAGAGATAGAAGGGCGAACCTATTCTCCACTAGGTAAGTAGCCCCAGAGGGCATTTTGAAAGAACTTCACACTTATCACAATATACGATATATTTTTGGATTAACACTTGTGAAAAAAACACGTGTAGCGTTAAGTTGGATGTTAGCAAATAATAAGCTCACTAGAAAAACTACGAATGACCGTACGCAGGGACTTGCAGGACTTAACTAGTTTATGCCCATTATAGTATTAAAGCATTTTTGCCCGATTTTTAATGCGTGGATAACGACAGTTTGGAGAACCTGACAGAATATATTTGACAAAAGCTGTTTTCTCCGATCACCAACATAAGGGTGTAAGATACATGTGAGGAGCAATTTTGATGGGTAAATCACCTCACCGAAAGTAGATTATTAAAATCCACTCCAGCAATGATGAGAGTTTTCGACGTGTTGCAACTGAAAACAACGCGTATAAACGAAACAATTAATTTCAATTGAAAGGGAAAACACTGAAATAAATTTATTTCATAAGATTTATATCAAATCGATCTGTAAATCATATTTTATATAATTTCTTATTTTGCTTGGAAGGGGTATAGGGGTATAGTTGACCATTTCCACAAAGGCTGCACTCTCTTAATTTTACTCCGCGAAACCTTTCATATTATTTGAATAAATTTTAGAACATTATATTACATACCTAAATGGGAATTTTTCAAAATTTTTCCTCAACCTTCAACAGAACACAAACAGAAGCAATCAGTTTAACGCAAATTTCATCACATCCTTCTTTTTCAATTCATGAAATTCGTAATTACCTTATCCTTTCAACCATGAAAATACTATATTATTAATGAATAGAAATGCTATTTCGAAATAATATTGCGCAGCTGTAAAAAAAAAAAAAACGATTTATATCATATAAGTATAACAAATCAGCTCTTATATGCTTGTTTATAATAATATTAATATCGATTGTAACATATGTACCAAGAATTTGAAACATCCAAATATATTGTCAGCAATTTCTTATGTTTCGATCTAAATAAAGCGTTTCACAATAATTCCTCTGAATTCGATTTGTTGATAGTATTTTGACATGTCTGGAGCTTTACCTACTGCGAATCACTAATGCCAGCCCACCAGACAGGTGCAACATAATTCAGAACCGGCCGCCCAATTGCTTTGCCTTGGCCGCAATTACTGCCGGTTAACGACTTAAGGACCTTGTTGCGGTTTTGAATCTTAGTCGCAATTGTTCGTTCTCAGTCTTCTATAGTCCAATGCTGATGAGCTAAGGCAAATGACATTCGAGCCTTTCTGTTTTTGACAGAAAGTTTTGGGTTTTTGGGCTTTTTGGCGGCAAAACATCCAACTTTTTTTTAGTGCCCGACGCGCGGTTCAAGCAGTAGCCTTATTTCCTATGCTTTCAGCTGCTTTTTTTGCTTTTTCCAGCCATTAAACTTCTGGCCATGTGCCTTGCATCTTGGTCAATTTTTCAATTTTTATTTTTATTTAATTTTCATCACCATAGCTTGAGATATCCGTAGTTCAGAAGCAATTTGTCTCGTTGATTTGCCTTCTAAAATTAATTCTCTAGCTTTTACCACTTTTTCATTATTAATTTTTCGCATTTTTCACAAAATATATATTAAATTTTACTCACAAAATGAACCTTAACGAATGAAAACCACAACGCAACAGAAAAATAAAGGAAGTAACGAATACAAATCTATCGAAATAAATAAACTTGTTATTGTTATTAACGGTTAACTTCCAAATCATAAGGGGAAATAGATTGAGGGCAAAAGTGATTACATGTTGCTCTTAAATGCTCGCTGCTTGCAAATTCTTCTGTTATACTATAATTGTTGTTTTTGTTTCCTAGTATTTTGTAACACACTAATTCCAAAAAAGGTGGTACCAGTTTTAATAAAAAACCATGCATAGCGCTGAAATTGATTATAATACAGCTGAATTGTAATTTTGTGATCACTTTTGCTCCATAGTGTATACTCCAGGCATTTACATGAATTTTGTTTTTTCAATTTGATGTTTTGAATGACAAAATTCCATAGGAATCAAGGCGCAGTCATTAATGGTGGTGGCACTGGACCAACAACAAAGGGGAGCGTGTCATTATTCTGTATTACAAAATTCTGGGTGACAAAATTCTGTAAATTGCAAAAAAATTCTGCTTTTTAAAATTCTGCTTTCTAAAATTCTGCTTTTTCAAAATTCTGCATGTTTAATGCGAAAAATTCTGCTTTATTCAAGTTTTGTGATTTTCGTCATACAACAAGTAACAAAATAAACATTTATTCCATAAATATACATATGTATATGTTTATGCGATAACAATATTTTAGTTTAGCCAATTACAATATTTTTTGGAATTCTTTTTAAATATGTAGTGTGACTTAATTCATTTCTTTTCTTAATAATTCTTCGCAGCTGTTCGTTTTTTTTAGAAGAGTTCTACGCAAAAATACTGTGGATTTCGTAGCCGGAGTTGGACTGATGAGGGTTATTTTTTTGAAGCGCGGCCGAAGGCCGCCCACGTGAAAAGGAGTTCTACGCAAAAATACGGTGGATTGCGTAGACGGAGTTGGATTGATGAGGGTAATTTTTTTGAAGCGCGGCCGAAGGCCGCCCACGTGGAAAGGAGTTCTACGCAAAAATACGGTGGATTGCGTAGCCGGAGTCGGACTGATGAGGGTTATTTTTTTGAAGCGCGGCCGAAGGCCGCCCACGCGAAAAGAAGTTCTACGCAAAAATACTGTGGATTCTATCGAAACTGAAGAAAAAATTATTATGTATTATTATTATTATTATTTTTTATTTAATATCTCGAATAATAATAAAAAATAATAATAATAATAAATTAAATAATTACATTCCCTCTTTAACATTGTTAACATTATATTTTAATACAGAATTTTGTAATACAGAATTTTCAAAGCAGAATTTTAGAAAGCAGAATTTTAAAAAAGCAGAATTTTAAAAAAGCAGAATTTTAAAAAGCAGAATTTTGTTTTTAGAATTTTGTACATACAGAATTTCGACACCGACCCCAACAAAATTCTGTACGTTTTATTGTCAAGGCAAAGTATTGGGAAAGTAGAAAACAAATAATGAATTCGCTTTGTTTCATTCTGAGCTGATAGCCAGACGAACACGGCGAAAGAAAAAAAAAAACAACTCAGTTGATTTACCAACACCATCTTTAATAGATTTGCCTTGAGAGGAATGTAAAAACAATCAGAGAAAAAGGCCACTGTTTCATTCGAAATACAAAATTACGAAAACAGCTCAGCTGATGTAGTGGCACCAGCTTAAATTAGTTCGCCTGGTTTTATATAGAGTTGTTACGTTAAAATCCAAATAATTCTCTTACAACATTTCCTTTGAGTTCGATCAAAAGGATTGTTGAATAAAATTCACAAATTAATTGCAACACCATTTGATTTTTATTTTCAATACTTAACTGCTCTACCTTGGACACATTCATTTTAAAACTGAATCACTCTATTTGTTTTCATTTGTTCGCTTACAAGTTCAACTTCCAACTGAATACCCTATGTGCATGCACCTCTGCCTATATACATGTGTTTAATAATTGTCGTAATTTCCAGATCTGGTGCGATGTAGTCACCTGTTGTCTTCGTCTAACTCATCAAATGGTAGACCAAGAAAGCATGCTCTGTCTCGCTATCTGCTTTCGCCATCAGGCTAATTCATGTTTTTGTTTTGGCATTCCGTTCGCTATTGTTGCCAGTTGTTTCGCAAAACTTCACCGTTCACAACAATATTAATTTATGATTTCACAATTTAACGCGCGGCACTTCGTTTTCAATAAGTTTGTGTAGTTTAAATCTCACAAATCACAGTATTACCAAAAACATGTAATTTTTCATCCTTTTGCTTGTTTTGTTCGTTTGTTTTGTATTAGCAAAAGACCTGGCGTCCAACTTGTCAGAATCGCGAAATATAAAGTAAATGTTTTGGGAAGACGCTACCTACAGTACTCAATTCGCCTTGTTTTTCGTCATGCGTGGGATTATGCATTCTGAATATAATCATACTCGGCTTGAGTGGCATTCAAAACTAAGTGGCAACTTGGAATTTCTTACTTCTTACTTTTCTCCGTTGTTTTATTATCAATGCTAGCTAAAATCATTCATAACAAAGTGATGATGTACCATAAACAAGAAAACAAAGTGCAACATTAAAAAGAGTTTTAGAGAATATTTTTCAAGTTTGTAAAGTGTATCTGCTGAGTAAACTAAATATTAAAAAAACAACTGTCTAACAACGGAACTTGCGTCTGTGGGTAGCAATTTAGAAAATCGTATTTTTCCAAGCCAAAATGAGCTGTAATGCTGATGCACACGTTTTTTTTGTCGCGTACCTACATATGTTTACACAGTAGTAGTATATACAGTAATTCCCAGCTTATTCAACCTAACACGTAAATGAAATTACAGCTGAATTATCTGCATAGAGAAAATATAAACAAACTTTATAGATTAGCTTTTAACCTACATAAAAAATTGATAATATTCCCAACTATTTGAAATGGAAAAAACCTAAAAACAAACTGTTCTGTAGTATGTTTTGTGCTTTCTATGAAAGTAAAATTTTAAATACTGGTACCCAATATGAAAGCCCATTATCTTCTATTTCATTAAAAAATAGGCTTATAGTTCATTTCATATATTTTGTTTAACAAAAAAATAAAAAAATAAAAAATAAAAAAAAAATATATAAAAAAATCTGCGGTTGCCAGAACGTCTAATCTGAGTCCTAAGCGGAATGCAGTATGATACTTCTGGGTATACTTGAATTCATTCGAATTATGTATTACGTAGCGTAAGAGAATTATGATATTTCTCAAAACACCTAAGTTGAGTTAAAAATAAGACGTTATTGGAAAAACTAATTATTTAAAAATATAGACACTAGCACTATAATAAATCAATAATGTCGAGGTGTTATAGAATTCTGTTGAACTGTACTCGGCACTGAAAAAGGGCGTCATGCTATTTATTTTTTCTATTTAATTTGCTTGTACACAATTTTTTTCATTTTATATAACTCCTAAAGATTATTTTACTTTCTACCACTAGCATATACATATATATAGTAATATATGATAGTTACATATAACATCAGTAAGCGAAAAAATTTGTGTCTTAACTAGCAAACCAAATTTAGAGATGATTTGGCAACAACATTAATACATACGCACCTACTTGAGATTTATTTATTTAACTCTCAAAGTTTGGAGAAACAATGTTTTAGTGCTTAGAACGAGTAGGGGAACTAAGGAAAGCTGGAGTGTTGCATAAGATTGTGGGTTTGCTCAATCGTGCTTGGCGACTTCAACGCCAGGGTAGGCAAGGAGGGAATTTTTGGTCCCACAGTCGGAAAATTCAGCCTGCACAACGAAACATCCGGTAACGGACAGAGGCTGATCGTCTTCGCCGGGGCCCGAAACATGGTATTCTGCAGCACCAGATTCCAGCATAAGAAGATTCACCAAGCCACCTGGCTGTCTCCTGATCGAAAAACACGAAACCAGATCGATCATGTTGTGATAGATGGAAGACACGCTTCTAGTGTATTAGACGTACGTACGATCCGAGGACCCAACATCGATTCGGATCACTACCTTGTTGCAGCCAAACTGCGCACACGCCTCTGTGCAGCAAAAAACGTGCATCTACCTACGCAAAGAATGTTCGACATCGAAAAGCTGCAATCACAACAGACAGCCAGAAGATTCGCCACTCGACTCTCACGCCTGCTCTCAGAGAGTAATGCCCAACAAACCATCATGCACGAACAATGGAGCAACATTTCTCGTTCTCTACGTACCGCCGCCGAAGAAGAAATCGGATTCCGGCGAGCCCGAAAAAACAATTGGTACGACGAGGAATGTCAGCTGCCGCTGAAAGGAAGGATGCCGCCTATAGAGCCACGCTGCGATCGGGCGCAACGCGAGCCATGTGGGATCGCTAAAGAGAGCTGAAAAAGGAAGAGAGACGTATTATCCGAAAAAAGAAACGAGTGGCCGAAATACGTGAGTGCGGAGAGCTTTAGATGCTGGCCAACAGGAACAACGCCCGAAAATTCTACCAGAAAGTTCGGCGGCTTACAGAAGGTTTTAAGACCGGGGCGTTTTCCTGTAAGAACAAAGACGGCGAGCTGGTGACTGACGTACAGAGCAATCTTAAATTATGGAGGGAACACTTCTCGAACCTATTAAACAGTGACAGCTGCGCATGTCACCGAGAAAGTGAAGATCCCGATACCCCAATCGTTGACGACGGAATTGTCGTTCCGCTACCCGATCATTACGAGGTGAGAATAGCGATAACGCGGCTAAAGAACAACAAAGCCGCGGGCGCCGACGGACTGTCGGCTGAGCTATTCAAACATGGCGGCGAGAAGCTGGTAAGGTGCATGCATCAGCTCCTATGCAAAATATGGTCGGATGAAAGCATGCCTGCCGATTGGAATTTAAGTGTGCTCTGCCCAATCCATAAGAAGGGCGATCCTGCAATTTGTGCCAATTACCGCGGGATTAGTCTTCTAAATATCGCCTATAAGGTTCTAGCGAGCGTATTGTGTGAAAGACTGAAGGCCACCGTCAACCAACTGATTGGACCTTATCAGTGTGGCTTCAGACCTGGAAAGTCTACCATCGACCAAATATTCAAAATACGCCAAATCTTGGAAAAGACCCATGAAAGGAGAATCGACACACACCATCTTTTCGTCGATTTCAAAGCTGCATTCGACAGTACGGAAAGGAGTTACCTGTATGCCGCGATGTCTGTATTTGGTATCCCCGCAAAACTAATACGGCTATGTAAGATGACGTTGCTCAACACCAGCAGCGCCGTCAGAATTGGGAAGGACCTCTCCGAGCCGTTTGATACCAAACGAGGTTTCAGACAGGGTGACTCGCTGTCGTGTGACTTCTTTAACCTGATGTTGGAGAGCATCGTACGAGCCGCAGAACTTAATCGCTCAGGCACAATATTTTATAAGAGCGTACAATTGCTGGCGTATGCCGATGATATTGACATCATCGGCCTTAACAACCGCGCTGTTAGTTCTGCCTTCTCCAAACTGGATAAAGAGGCAAAGCGAATGGGTCTGGTGGTGAACGAGGACAAAACGAAGTACCTCCTGTCTTCAAACAAATAGTCGGCGCCCTCGCGTATCGGCACCCACGTCCCTGTTGACAGTTATAATTTCGAGGTTGTAAAAGACTTCGTTTATTTAGGAACCAGCATTAACACCGAAAACAATGTCAGCCTTGAAATCCAACGTAGAATCTCTCTTGCCAACAAGTGCTACTAGAGTCCTCTCTCGACGAAAAAAACTAACGTAGACATAGACATAGCGCAGCGAATAAAGATCCAGCGGCTATGTTGGCTGGGTCATGTCTTCCGAATGGATACAAACGCTCCGGCTTTGAAAGTATTCGATGCGGTACCAGCTGGTGGTAGCAGAGGAAGAGGGCGGCCTCCTCTGCGTTGGAAAGATCAAGTGGAGAAGGACTTGGCTTCACTTGGTGTGTCCAACTGGCGCCGGTTAGCACGAGAAAGAAACGACTGGCGCGCTTTGTTAAACTCGGCCAAAATCATGTAAGCGGTTACAGCGCCAATTAAGAAGAAGAAGAAGTTTACTGTGATGTCAGCGCTTTGTCGGAAAAGAAACCCGAAACATTTCGGTACGTAGAACCGACTGCCATGTGAATTTTAACAGCTTCAAATTTTTGAGCTCGATATCTTGTAAGGTATCTGAACGCAAACCAAATTATTATTTCATTAGTCGGCAAATTAAATATTGACAAAACGCCATTTGCTGCTTACTTACAACCGAAAAGCAATATTATTTATTTTTATTAGAGGTATAATTAAAATAACGTAAGAATTAAAGTGGTTCGTGATTTTATCTTATAAATATATTATAAACTAGCAAACCCGGCCCCCTTCGCTGGGCACACTAAAATAGAATAGATATGGTTTAGAACAGAAAATATATGATTTTCATATTATTTATTTCTTTATTCTTTATTCAAGCGCTTTGGCATAAACAATATTTTTTGTTTTTCTATTTGTTTTTGAGTAAATATAAAATATAAATTGAAAATCAGGAAAAAAGAAGATTGTTTTTAAATGTCAAATCAACGCATATGAATAAACAATCGTCTTTTTTCCTGATCCATTGGAGCTTTTTTAACCATTATCCATTTATATTTTTCAAAAAAAAAAACGAAAAAAATTTTTTTTTCACGAACACATAATTTCATTCGGATTTCACATTAAATTCTCAAATTTCGTAAGAAATTATTCACTGTTCCAAAATCCACTCCAAAAAAATTCACAAACAATTTTTACATGTTGCACTTACGTTTTTTCCTTATGGCATCCAAATCAGAAAGAAATATAGACCCATTGTAACTCACACTGTCAATTTGACAGTTCAGTTCCGCCCCAAGCGTTAAAAAAGTAAGCGACATTATGGATGGTTCAAAAGAACGCTGTACCCGTTGCCAGTGCTCCGAATTACAACCAAACTTTACGAAACCCATTTTCAATACTTACTTCACAATGTGCGTAAGTTTGGTTTAATTCGGTGCAAAGACACGGCGGGTCCACGTTTTGGCATATATTTCGAGACCCTAGTCATCAATAGGTATGAAAATTACCCCGTATTAAAGCACTTATCAACAGCTTTCATTTGATACCCATATTGTACATACACAACCAAAGGTTACCCGGGTCCACGTTTTGACCTATATCTCGAGACCCCAGTCACGGAGCGGCATGAAAAATACTCTGTACTAAAGCATTCCCCAACAGCTTCAATTTGATATCCATATTGTACAAACACATTCTAGGCTCCACGTTTTGGTCTCAATCTCGAGACCCTAGTCACGGAGTGGCATGAAAAATACTCTGAACTAAAGGATTCAGCAACAGCTTCCATTTGATACCCATATTGTACATACACATCCGAAGGTTACCCGGGTCCACGTTTTGACCTATATCTCGAGACCCTATCTACCAATAGGTATCCAAACTATACGGAAACCATCTTCAATACCTCCTTAACAATGTGTGTAAGTTTGGTTTAATTCGGTGCAAAGACACGGCGGGTCCACGTTTGGCATATATTTCCAGACCCTAGTCATCAATAGGTATGAAAATTACCCCATATTAAAGCACTTATCAACAGCTTTCATTTGATACCCATATTGTACATACACAACCAAAGGTTACCCGGGTCCACGTTTTGACCTATATCTCGAGACCCCAGTCACGGAGCGGCATGAAAAATACTCTGTACTAAAGCATTCCCCAACAGCTTCAATTTGATATCCATATTGTACAAACACATTCTAGGCTCCACGTTTTGGTCTCTATCTCGAGATCCTAGTCACGGAGCGGATGGAAATACTCTGAACTAAAGCATTCACCAACAGCTTCCATTTGATACCCATATTGTACATACACATCCGAAGGTTACCCGGGTCCACGTTTGGACCTATATCTCGAGACCCTATCTACCAATAGGAATCCAAACTATACGGAAACCATCTTCAATACCTCCTTAACAATGTGTGTAAGTTTGGTTTAATTCGGTGCAAAGACACGGCGGGTCCACGTTTTGGCATATATTTCCAGACCTTAGACATCAAATTACCCCGTATTAAAGCACTTATCAACAGCTTTCATTTGATATCCATATTGTACAAACACATTCTAGGGTCCACGTTTTGGTCTCTATCTCGAGACCCTAGTCACGGAGCGGATGGAAATACTCTGAACTAAAGCATTCACCAACAGCTTCCATTTGATACCCATATTGTACATACACATCCGAAGGTTACCCGGGTCCACGTTTTGACCTATATCTCGAGACCCTATCTACCAATAGGAATCCAAACTATACGGAAACCATCTTCAATACCTCCTTAACAATGTGTGTAAGTTTGGTTTAATTCGGTGCAAAGACACGGCGGGTCCACGTTTTGGCATATATTTCCAGACCTTAGTCATCAAATTACCCCGTATTAAAGCACTTATCAACAGCTTTCATTTGATACCCATATTGTACATACACAACCAAAGGTTACCCGGGTCCACGTTTTGACCTATATCTCGAGACCCCAGTCACGGAGCGGCATGAAAAATACTCTGTACTAAAGCATTCCCCAACAGCTTCAATTTGATATCCATATTGTACAAACACATTCTAGGCTCCACGTTTTGGTCTCTATCTCGAGATCCTAGTCACGGAGCGGATGGAAATACTCTGAACTAAAGCATTCACCAACAGCTTCCATTTGATACCCATATTGTACATACACATCCGAAGGTTACCCGGGTCCACGTTTGGACCTATATCTCGAGACCCTATCTACCAATAGGTATTTAAACTATACGGAAATCATCTTCAATATCTACTTAACAATGTGTGTAAGTTTGGTTTAATTCGGTTCAAAGACACGGCGGGTCCACGTTTTGGCATATATTTCGAGACCCTAGTCATCAATAGGTATGAAAATTACCCCGTATTAAAGCACTTATCAACAGCTTTCATTTGATATCCATATTGTACAAACACATTCTAGGGTCCACGTTTTGGTCTCTATCTCGAGACCCTAGTCACGGAGCGGATGGAAATACTCTGAACTAAAGCATTCACCAACAGCTTCCATTTGATACCCATATTGTACATACACATCCGAAGGTTACCCGGGTCCACGTTTTGACCTATATCTCGAGACCCTATCTACCAATAGGAATCCAAACTATACGGAAACCATCTTCAATACCTCCTTAACAATGTGTGTAAGTTTGGTTTAATTCGGTGCAAAGACACGGCGGGTCCACGTTTTGGCATATATTTCCAGACCTTAGTCATCAAATTACCCCGTATTAAAGCACTTATCAACAGCTTTCATTTGATACCCATATTGTACATACACAACCAAAGGTTACCCGGGTCCACGTTTTGACCTATATCTCGAGACCCCAGTCACGGAGCGGCATGAAAAATACTCTGTACTAAAGCATTCCCCAACAGCTTCAATTTGATATCCATATTGTACAAACACATTCTAGGCTCCACGTTTTGGTCTCTATCTCGAGATCCTAGTCACGGAGCGGATGGAAATACTCTGAACTAAAGCATTCACCAACAGCTTCCATTTGATACCCATATTGTACATACACATCCGAAGGTTACCCGGGTCCACGTTTGGACCTATATCTCGAGACCCTATCTACCAATAGGTATCCAAACTATACGGAAACCATCTTCAATACCTCCTTAACATTGTGTGTAAGTTTGGTTTAATTCGGTGCAAAGAGACGGCGGGTCCACGTTTTGGCATATATTTCCAGACCCTAGTCATCAATAGGTATGAAAATTACCTCGGATTAAAGCACTTATCAACAGCTTTCATTTGATACACAAATTGTACATACACAACCAAAGGTTACCCGGGTTCACGTTTTGACCTACATATATCTCGAACCCTATCCACCAATAGATATCCAAACTATACGGAAACCATCTTCAATACCTCCTTAACAATGTGTGTAAGTTTGGTTTAATTCGGTGCAAAGACACGGCGGGTCCACGTTTTGGCATATATTTCGAGACCCTAGTCATCAATAGGTATGAAAATTACCCCGTATTAAAGCACTTATCAACAGCTTTCATTTGATATCCATATTGTACAAACACATTCTAGGGTCCACGTTTTGGTCTCTATCTCGAGACCCTAGTCACGGAGCGGATGGAAATACTCTGAACTAAAGCATTCACCAACAGCTTCCATTTGATACCCATATTGTACATACACATCCGAAGGTTACCCGGGTCCACGTTTTGACCTATATCTCGAGACCCTATCTACCAATAGGAATCCAAACTATACGGAAACCATCTTCAATACCTCCTTAACAATGTGTGTAAGTTTGGTTTAATTCGGTGCAAAGACACGGCGGGTCCACGTTTTGGCATATATTTCCAGACCTTAGTCATCAAATTACCCCGTATTAAAGCACTTATCAACAGCTTTCATTTGATACCCATATTGTACATACACATCCGAAGGTTACCCGGGTCCACGTTTTGACCTATATCTCGAGACCCTATCTACCAATAGGTATCCAAACTATACGGAAACCATCTTCAATACCTCCTTAACAATGTGTGTAAGTTTGGTTTAATTCGGTGCAAAGACACGGCGGGTCCACGTTTGGCATATATTTCCAGACCCTAGTCATCAATAGGTATGAAAATTACCCCATATTAAAGCACTTATCAACAGCTTTCATTTGATACCCATATTGTACATACACAACCAAAGGTTACCCGGGTCCACGTTTTGACCTATATCTCGAGACCCCAGTCACGGAGCGGCATGAAAAATACTCTGTACTAAAGCATTCCCCAACAGCTTCCATTTGATATCCATATTGTACAAACACATTCTAGGCTCCACGTTTTGGTCTCTATCTCGAGATCCTAGTCACGGAGCGGATGGAAATACTCTGAACTAAAGCATTCACCAACAGCTTCCATTTGATACCCATATTGTACATACACATCCGAAGGTTACCCGGGTCCACGTTTGGACCTATATCTCGAGACCCTATCTACCAATAGGTATCCAAACTATACGGAAACCATCTTCAATACCTCCTTAACAATGTGTGTAAGTTTGGTTTAATTCGGTGCAAAGAGACGGCGGGTCCACGTTTTGGCATATATTTCCAGACCCTAGTCATCAATAGGTATGAAAATTACCTCGGATTAAAGCACTTATCAACAGCTTTCATTTGATACACAAATTGTACATACACAACCAAAGGTTACCCGGGTTCACGTTTTGACCTACATATATCTCGAACCCTATCCACCAATAGATATCCAAACTATACGGAAACCATCTTCAATACCTCCTTAACAATGTGTGTAAGTTTGGTTTAATTCGGTGCAAAGACACGGCGGGTCCACGTTTTGGCATATATTTCGAGACCCTAGTCATCAATAGGTATGAAAATTACCCCGTATTAAAGCACTTATCAACAGCTTTCATTTGATATCCATATTGTACAAACACATTCTAGGGTCCACGTTTTGGTCTCTATCTCGAGACCCTAGTCACGGAGCGGATGGAAATACTCTGAACTAAAGCATTCACCAACAGCTTCCATTTGATACCCATATTGTACATACACATCCGAAGGTTACCCGGGTCCACGTTTTGACCTATATCTCGAGACCCTATCTACCAATAGGAATCCAAACTATACGGAAACCATCTTCAATACCTCCTTAACAATGTGTGTAAGTTTGGTTTAATTCGGTGCAAAGACACGGCGGGTCCACGTTTTGGCATATATTTCCAGACCTTAGTCATCAAATTACCCCGTATTAAAGCACTTATCAACAGCTTTCATTTGATACCCATATTGTACATACACATCCGAAGGTTACCCGGGTCCACGTTTTGACCTATATCTCGAGACCCTATCTACCAATAGGTATCCAAACTATACGGAAACCATCTTCAATACCTCCTTAACAATGTGTGTAAGTTTGGTTTAATTCGGTGCAAAGACACGGCGGGTCCACGTTTGGCATATATTTCCAGACCCTAGTCATCAATAGGTATGAAAATTACCCCATATTAAAGCACTTATCAACAGCTTTCATTTGATACCCATATTGTACATACACAACCAAAGGTTACCCGGGTCCACGTTTTGACCTATATCTCGAGACCCCAGTCACGGAGCGGCATGAAAAATACTCTGTACTAAAGCATTCCCCAACAGCTTCAATTTGATATCCATATTGTACAAACACATTCTAGGCTCCACGTTTTGGTCTCTATCTCGAGATCCTAGTCACGGAGCGGATGGAAATACTCTGAACTAAAGCATTCACCAACAGCTTCCATTTGATACCCATATTGTACATACACATCCGAAGGTTACCCGGGTCCACGTTTGGACCTATATCTCGAGACCCTATCTACCAATAGGTATCCAAACTATACGGAAACCATCTTCAATACCTCCTTAACAATGTGTGTAAGTTTGGTTTAATTCGGTGCAAAGAGACGGCGGGTCCACGTTTTGGCATATATTTCCAGACCCTAGTCATCAATAGGTATGAAAATTACCCCATATTAAAGCACTTATCAACAGCTTTCATTTGATACCCATATTGTACATACACAACCAAAGGTTACCCGGGTCCACCTTTTGACCTATATCTCGAGACCCCAGTCACGGAGCGGCATGAAAAATACTCTGTACTAAAGCATTCACCAACAGCTTCAATTTGATACCCATATTGTACATACACATCCGAAGGTAACCCGGGTCCACGTTTTGACCTATATCTCGAGACCCCAGTCACGGAGCGGCATGAAAAATACTCTGTACTAAAGCATTCACCAACAGCTTTCATTTGATACCCATATTGTACATACACGTCCGAAGGTTACCCGGGTCCACGTTTTGACCTATATCTCGAGCCCTATTTCCAAAAGAAAATATAATCCATGTTTTTCGTGGATAATGTAGCTTTCGAATGGTGAAAGAATTTTTAAAATCGGTCCAGTAGTTTTTGAGCCTATTCGTAACAAACAAACAAACAAAGTTTTCCTCTTTATAATATTAGTATAGATATAAGTTGAATATACATACACATTTATTATCTTATATGGTTATGTGATGTCTTTCTATGTATTAATTTATCAACTTAAAATAGAATATAAAGCTGACATCTATTGACCAATAGCTTTTAAAAGCCCCAATATGTTATTATCCTAACCCGGTAACCCAGACCTGTCTAACTCTAAAGATTTAACGTTCTTTAACGTATTAATTAAATGTACTGTGGATATTTTATATTTAGTCTACGCAAACTTTCAACTCCATATACATATGTAAGTCCATACATGTATATACAAACACATAGGCTCCTTCTAAAAAGAAAATACAGTATAAGCTTAAGTATATAATCAATTTGATAATATAGGTGAAATAATTTTAAAATGTCAAAGATATTCACTCGGAAGTGAATTACAGAACTTGCCCGATTATGAAAAACACTACTCTTATTATTGTAATTTTATATAATATTATATATGTATGTAAATCTCTTCAATGTTTAACTTTTTGTAATTAATTTAATCTACCATTAAGGTATTTATTACAAGACAGCTCCTTGGGTAGAAAAACCACAATTTTATTTATTTATTCATGTCAATAGGGTATTATGTCCTTACAAATTAAGATTTCAATTCAGATATGTTATGAAACTAATAATAGAAAAAAGTAATATTTAAATAGAATTTTCAATTATTTTATGTAACTATCGTCTCAGCAAATCCCATCCAATGAAATATCCAAATGATTATATTTTGTTAGTAGGTTATTGAATTTTAAGAGCGACCTAGTGATAATCTGGCACCATCTGTTCGATGTAAATTTATATAAAACCTATTATGTATTATGCCCCAAGTGTTTAAGATCAACATGGGAATTAATTTTGCCATAAATAATATCCGCGATAATAATGAAAGAATTTACCGTTCGTCTAATTTAAGGCAATTCAAGTCAATTAACAAACAACATGCATTGTAAGAAGGCATGGAGTGGGCGAAGAGTGAAAAATGTAAAGCAAAGTGTACAAATTTCCTTTGAATGTATGCTGGTCGCGCAATGTGAGACGTATAAAAAGGACTCTAAATCAAAGAAGTGTAGTTGCGCCTTGAGCGAACAAACATAACATAAACGTATTTCAGAAGTATTAAGCGCCCAATGAATATGAAACGGGAATTAAATACGACACCTAATTCCAGGATTTAATCAATGCGGTGTAAATAAAAGCGAAATCCAAAAATTGATATAACTTACAAAACAACTGGAAGAGGTACATCTTTTCGAATACTTTAATTCTTCTGGGATATATTATCATTTCCTTCAAGGTGATATATTCTGTGAAAATAAATTTAATTTGGATAGGACGATTAAGCTTATAGTTAATGGTGGAATTTGCGACAAAAATCAAGGGATTTTTTAAAGCAAAAGTTCAACCTTTTACTCATTTGAACTCTGAAGAGCGCATTTAAGATTTACACACTAATTGGCTGATTTAAAAAAACACGGTGGAACCAAATACTTGTTTTTAAAATAAATTAAAAAAGGTTGAAACTTTCCTAAATTCTGGGACAGTGCGATATTTAGTTATGTAGTAGGATGCCAAAATCCCAATTTGTTATGCTAGTCTTTTAAAGCGTTCATAATTAACAAAATATAATTCCGGAAAATTATAATAGTAAATTGTGTCACTAACTGTCACACAACTGGAACACTATATGCCCTAATTCTTGATATTTTCAGCAAAATATTTTGCTAAATTTGTTAATTATTGAATATTTCAATAACAAAAATGTAAACATAAAATGCGCGACGAAGGTAAATTTTGGCATTGCTACTTTTTACGCTTTTCTTTAGCACACTTATAACGTATCTTGATTCAATAATTTTTTACTTCATATAATTTAAGGCATGAACAATTTTCGTGTATATTAAAATATTGTTTTGGCAGAAGAAGGGACCAAAACGAGACTTATTGGGATATATTCACTATTTTTTACCTATTTTGATCCCTGAGTCTTAAACTAAATAATTACCCAATATTACTTCTACTGCTAGAAGTACAAAACCAAAAATACAATGTTCGTAACGATTCGTGTGAATAAAAATATTTCCTCTCCGTTTTAAAGTGCAGTAAAATATTTATGTACATATACGTAAAGTTTACGGGGTTTTTCCCAACTCATAACACTATGATTTAACATTTATTTGTTTAATGTGCTTTTTGCTTCGTATAGTTTTAGTTTTATTACACCAATCTAAAGGGTTTTCAAGGGTGGGTAGATGTTGAAATGGAATAAAATGGCGTTTGCTGTGTGGCACGTAGCGCCGTCCTGCTGGAACCACATGTCGTCTAGGTCCATATGGTTCAATATGGGCCATAAGAAATTGAAAGGGCCACCACGTCTACCGAGAAATGGGCGCAATGCGCGCAACGTTTGCGTTAATGAACACTCATTTTGATAATAAAGTTTTATCATTTGAACATGCTGTTCAATCGTGTAACTTGCCATGATGATTTGGCATAAACAACTGAATAATAAACAAAAGATTTGACAGATGTCACCAAAATAAAATGGCTGCCACAGGGCGCCAAAATCGACCCGCGCCAATGGAAAAACCCTTTACTATAGCCACTACTATGTGGTCCAATATGTCCGAATTGTTGTCAAGCCCTTGGGGGAACCTGTTATCCCTATAGGGCGCGTCCCCAGGTGGTGGATAGGGTCTAAACTTTAATTTAAAGTAAAATTTCTGTACAATAATTTATAAAGAAACTCGGTTTGAAATATGCATTTTTTTTACATTTCGAAAATAAACATACATTAATCACTCTTATGCTATGTTTTTACAGCACGTAATTCGCTCTCCTATTCGTAATTCGCTTTCTAATTTGTAATCTACGTTCCGCTTACCCTTCAAAATACGTAATTCGCCATACAAAATTTTGAGAACGAAGTACCTCATTTGTAAGAAATCCAGTTTCAATTACCTTGCGAATTATGAAGACATCGCTGTCTACCCTAATTTCGATCGGAAATGTATTGAAATTAGTTGTCATACCAAACGAAAAAGGAAACAAAAACAAAAAACAAAGTGAACAAACGTTGAATTAGAATCAGAAAGGTTATTGTATATTATATTAATCGAGGCAAAAACAAAATTGATAAAAAAAAATTATTATGCCGAGGAAGTTTTTGAACACCTCAAGAATTGTCAAAGAAACCAAATTGTCTTCAGAGATACCATGCAATGAAGTTGTGCATTTTAGCTTTCACCCCCGCCACCAAGTACACAAATCCTTTACTCGGTAACTTCTGCACTATTTCTAAAAGTATGTAGCTGTCTCCCATTGTTCCGCTGGAAAATTAATTAATAAAATAAAGTAAAATTTTTCTTTTAACTTATTTGTTTTCTGCATCATCGATAATCATCGGAGTTACAAGTATTCAAAGAATGTTCAAATGAGGAGACTTTTGAGGTTTTGGTGCGTCGGAAAATAATTAAAAAAAAATTTTCCTTTAACTCAAAATGAAGAAAAATTTTGTACTTATATACTTTTCCGGTAAATAACAAGTTAGAATAAGAAAATCTTTTTTAACACTTTGTCAAAATGATTCGTTCCAACTCAATGTTTAGCGAATTCAATTAAGAAAATATTTGCTTTTACAACATAAATGGGAATATTATAAAATATATTTTAAACTTAAAAGTGTGATTATGAAAGCAAGAGCGAAGTGTTTAAATTATATATATTTAGAGAGTATTTCGATGGTATTGGCGCTGTAGACTGGCAGAATCAACATAAAGTAAATAATTAAACTTAATAAATGCACGCACCTTTTTTCTGCAGTGTTTTCATTCTGTCTCTCTTCTGCTTGAGTATGGCTATATCTTCAAGAGCTATGTAATGTTGTACATGAATGCTTGAGCAATTCACCTTCAATGAGAAATGCACCATCCTCGCTCGTCATTTGTTTGATTTTAAATTTTGTCGATTATCTGTAGATAGACAGAGTTTTGATTAATACATACATCTAATTCCATTAGTTTCTAAAATACCTCAAATATT
This sequence comes from Anastrepha obliqua, assembly GCF_027943255.1. Taxonomy (NCBI): domain Eukaryota; kingdom Metazoa; phylum Arthropoda; class Insecta; order Diptera; family Tephritidae; genus Anastrepha; species Anastrepha obliqua. Next base: position 131,992 of record NC_072896.1, read on the forward strand.
TGTTTAAATACTCACAGTACTGTTGCAGTATTATTTGGTAGCGTCTCTATCATTTGGTAACGATGTAGTGGACATAAATTAATAAAATTTGCACGGTTTTTGGCAACGTTATATTACGACCGATACAAGGAAACCAGAGCTCAACTCTAAAGAATTTTATTCACTCTACTTAAACGTTCAATTTAGCATACAATACTAATCATACATAAGTACTATTATGCTACATAGATTTATATGGTACAAAAACCTCACAACAAGAGATATGCTTATGTTTTATTTCCCGAAATAAATTTGTTGCAACGGTGTATTACTGATATATAGTATTTGTTACCATCCGCAATCATTTTTTGGATTCAAAGACTATTTTCTCGACTGTTTGTTGATGCGAAGCAGTTAAATTTGTTGACATGGTAAATTCGATTTCATTTTCTCAACAACCTGTTAGGAATAGGAAAGAAAATGAGCTGCCAAAATCGGTAAACAAATGGTATGTATTGTGGTTTGTGGGAAAGAGGTTTTAAGTGACTGAGAATAAGAAGTTGGATGCACGCATTGTGCATACGGCTATATGCCGCTCTCATGTTTCTTCAAGCATATCTATATATATAAAAATTAAGCCGAAAAAAAGTGTGCATTTGTCCGGGGTAATCTCAGCAACGCGTGAAAGGAAAACAATGAAAGTTTCACACATTGTTGGTGTTACTTTGGCAAAGGTTTCTGTGAAGTTTGGTTGAAATCCGATGACGCGTGTGTGTGCGGTGCGTCGGTTAAGTGAGTGTGTTTTTGCTATTTGCCGCACGTATTTTTTGTACCGCACATAGCATTCATTAGAATTGAATACATTTTGGTCGTGTGTGTCTGGGCCGATTATTATGAAATTTTTTATATATGTATATATATTTTTCCAAGGTGAAGGTTAGTATAATATGCTTATTGATTCCACTCGCCACCAGGTGGCGCTGCCGAAGGCCAAAAGGAGGACCCGGGTAACCCTAGGATGTGTTTTTACATTGTGGGTATCAAATCAAAGCTACTGATGAGTGCTTTAATACAGAGTATTTTTTAGATCTCTGAGTGACCAGGGTCTCGAGATATAGCCGAAAAGGTGGACCAATGTACCCTTGGATGCGTTTGTACAATATGGGTATCATATGGAAGCTGTTGATGAAAGCTTTTAAGTGAAGTAATTTTTACTGCCCATTTCTGGGATAAAGAAAGGAGATGGAGCTGGAGGTGGAAGAGGAAAAGGAATAGCTACAGGAGGAGGAAGAGGAAGAGGCAGAGAAAGAGGAAGACCAATTATTATTAAAAATTAAAAAAAAAATTCTAAAAAAATTTTAAAATATTATATTACTTATACGCTTATTATATAAACGTTAATCTGAAGTCAGTTATAGTGAAAAATTCATTGTATCATTGCCGGCGTGATTGGTGATCGTTTCCTTAATTTTTTGCAGAAAGGTTATGCTAATGTGAGATATTACCTATATCATTCATATATTTACGTATTACCTGTGTACTCACAAATATACGGTTGAAGCAAATATATGTCAGTTTTTTTACTTTTCAGACATCACGCAAAAAAGAGGAAGAGGAAGGTACAGGAAAGACTTTTTTGTTTTCAATAATCCACTTTGTTGGATGGCAGTCGAACGGCGCATTCTGCTTTAAAATTGCCGTTGAATATGCATACAGAAGAAACACCCACCTGTAACATATCGAAAAACTCTGGCATGGCTAAAGTTTTACAACAGTGTAAAATAATTGTATGGGATGAGTGCACGATGGCACATTAAAAGTCACTGGAAGCGCTTGATAGGACATTACGAGATTTACGTAGTAAAAATGAAATGTTTGGTCGTGCCTTAGTGCTGCTGGCAGGTGATTTTAGACCAACACTGCCTGTTATTCCTCGAGCAACTGTAGCAGATGAATTGGCTGCATGTTTGAAGTCATCATATTTGTGGAGACATGTTCAAACACTCAAACTAACTACAAATGTACGTGTTCTAATGCAAAATGATCCATCAGCTGCTGAATTTTCACAGCAATTATTGGATATTGGAAATGGCAAAGTTCCTGTCGATAATTTAACTGGCTTAATAACTTTACAACCAAACTTTTGTCAAATAAGTCAAACGAAAGAACAGTTAATTCAAAGTAAAGGGTGTTTTTTTAGAGGTTAGGTTTTCAATTTGGCACTACTTTTTTCGTAGATGGTCTTTTTGACAGCTGTCACTTGATTTATGCTCAGTTTGGTTTGCCATTTCATAATGAATAGACTTACACCTGAACAACGTTAGCAAATCGTGCAAATTTATTACGAAAATAATGGTTCGGTTCGCGCGACGCATCGAAGAAAATTTTGATCAGCGATGAAGCTCACTTTTGGTTGAATGGGTATGTCAATAAGCAAAATTGTCGCATTTGGAGTGAACATAATCCACAAGCCATTGCTGAGACGCCGTTACATCCTCAAAAAGTCACTGTTTGGTGTGCTCTATGGGCAGAGGGAATCATTGGTCCTTATTTCTTTAAAAATGAAGCCGGCCATAATGTTACAGTCAATGGAGAGCGTTATAGAGCCATGATTAATGACTTTTTCGTGCCTGAATTGGACGATGTTGATGTGGACGACCTTTGGTTCCAACAAGACGGCGCTACATGCCATACAGCCAACGCAACAATCGATTTATTGAAGGAAACTTTTGGTGAGCGCATTATCTCGCGCCGTGGACCTGTGGAGTGGCCTCCAAGATCGTGCGATATAACACCGCCGGACTATTTCTTGTGGGGCTATGTGAAGTCGCTTGTCTACGCAGATAAGCCCGAGACGATTGACGTCTTGGAAGAGAATATTCGGCGCGTTATTGCTGACATACGGCCACAATTGCTGCAAAAAGTGGTCGAAAATTGGGCCTCTCGGCTGGAATTTATTCGAGCCAGCCGCGGCGGCCACTTGCCCGAAATCATTTTTAAAACATAATGGCGAACCCTTATCTTTATAATAAAGCTAAGTTCTTGGCCATAACATTAAATTATATACGTTTTATTTCATCTTGAAAACCTAACCTCTAAAAAAACACCCTTTATTTTCCCAAATTTGCCTCAAAATTACAAAAATCATGATTGGCTTAGTGAACGAGCCATCATGGCTGGCAAAAATAAAGATGTGAATGAAATGAATGCGGGTATTTTGGCTAAAATACCAAGTCCAGAACAAACATATCGATCCGTTGACACTGTTACAAATCAAGATGATATTGTAAATTATCCCACTGAATTTTTGAATTCCCTTGATTTACACATGCTAGACTTGAAAATAGGAGCACCGATTATTATGTTGAGAAACATAAATCAACCACGACTATGTAATGGCACTCGATTAACAGTTAAGAGATTGATGAATAACGTCATAGAAGCAACAATTTTGAATGGAAAATACTCTGGTGAAGACGTTTAATACCGCGAATACCAATGATACCATCGGATATGCCGTTTGAATTCAAACGTCTTCAATTTCCTGTTCGCCTTGCATTCGCGATTACTATTAATAAGTCACAAGGCCAAACTTTGTCAATTTGTGGTATTAATTTACAATAAAAAAAGTAATAAAGTAAATCACATCAAACGTTTTTTAATTGCTACTACTATTCAAAACTTCTTTCATTACTATTCATGCCCGGGAATTTTTATAAAAAACACACAGTATTTTTCGGCTTAATTTAATTAATTAATCTAGATTTTTTTAAAGACGACCAGCGGAACGGGCGGGTTTTCGCTAGTAACATATAAAAATAAGTTGAACCTTCCAATCAGCTAATTTATGTATACAAACCAATCAAAGTGAACTGTCGAAGCGACAAATTTTAATATCTTGCCGTTGAATTCATGCTCTGGGCATGAAATCTAACACCCAGAAAAAATAGATTGCTTAATGTTCCGGCGCTGCTTGTTCGGCCGCTTATTTGTTACGAGAACAAATTTTTGAAAATTGCCGTGTGGAACTTTATTATTACAAAAAAGCTCGTGCAATATTAGACGTCAAATTAATCTGAATATGTTGCGATGAAGAATACACCGTGTTTTGCAAGACATGGTACTGTTCATAAATTCGTGGAATTTCAGTAGCTGAATTTCATGAGCTTGGAAAAAATAGTTTCAATTTCTTAATATGTATACAAAATAAAAATAAACATCATATCACATTCCATTGGAAGTGTTATGTCAGGTTTGGAGGGTATGCTGGACAGGAACGAAGCCCAAAAGGTTCTGTTCCAAAGATTATATAAGAATATATGCACTGTATTATAAATGAAATTGAAAGTTAAAAAAAATTGATTTATTTTAAAATGTACTTGAGATATTAAAACTACCTGGAGAATGAACTGATTGCTGCCCTCTAAACTCCAGCAACAAGATAAAAAAACTAGTTGTGAGGTATTAGATTTCACTTCTCCCTGTATACGTTTGTAACCATATCACACATAGCCGTACAAGTGTAAGTTTCACTATCCGTCTCCTAAACTTCATGCACAGTAGAATTTATACCAATTGCATATATTTATGTACGAGTATGTATATTTGCATAGTGTGCGTAGAAAGTTCAACCTTTTTGTTCTTCTCTTTTTTACCACGAAGGAAGCAAAAGCTTCGTGGCGAAACTCCGCTAATTTGTGCTCTCGGATCAGTATTTCTATTCTAGAACATTTAAATAAAAATTTCTGAAAAGATTTCTTATGCACAGTATATGTATATATTTATATAGTACAAGATGAGTTAAATCGGGAAACAACCTCGCTTACTATTCATATAACGATAATTTAAAAATGGAAATATATCTGTATGGCAGAATGGATCCGGAGAATTATGTGCCAGCTATAATGGAACGCTCCGCTCCAACAATGATATTATATTTTCCCCAACTAATATTCGCAGATCAAGAATAAGATGCCACTGATGTAAAAGTAGTGTATGGTATGTACTTGTAACACACGTTTTTAAATCTGTTTGTCCGTTCTTACAGACTAACCTCGAGCTGGCATCCAGATGTTTCGAAAAATTAGTTTGGTTGTCCCAAATTTTGTTTGTTTTATAAACAAACTTTGGATAGAAGTTTTACACTTCTGTAGGCTGAAAAAATGAAGCTTTGCATTTTTAATATTATCAGGTCAGTCCATAAGTTCGTGCGATTTTTAAAGCTGGTTTTAAAATTAACAAAAAATATGTTTAAAGTATTTATTAATCAATAATATATTTCCCTTCTTTATTTGCAATGTTTTCTCAACGTTTAGGCAAATTTTTATTTCCCTGTTCAAAAAATTTGTTGTCCTTGGAGCCAAAATAGGCTCGATATCCCTTTTTAAAGCTTCTTTTGAGAAGTAGTTCTTGTTACTCATATGGGATTGAAGTCCACGGAAAAGGTGATAATCACAAGGTGCAATATCCGGAGAGTATGGTGGATGCGGCATTAGCTCCCATCCGAGCTCGTTCAGCTTGCCTAATGTTTGCCTTGCGGTATGAGGTCTTGCGTTGTCGTGGTGAAACAAAACTTTGTGTCTATTCACTAAGGACGGTCGATTTTTTTAAGTGGCTCATTCAGACTTGATATCTGATGGGAATAATAATCAGTAGTTATCGTCTTGTTTGGTTCCAGAAGTTCATAATAAACAATACCGGCCATATCCCACCAAATAGACAGGATGATCTTCCTGGGGTGAAGGCCAATTCTAGGGGTCGGTTCTGGTGTTTCATATTTATCTAACCATTGGCGTTTGCGAACAGGATTATTGTAAAGGATCCATTTTTCATCACCAATAACGATACGGTTCAAAAAACTTTCATTTTCAAGTCGTTGCAGCAGCTGAGAACACACATTCACTCTCTGCTGAAGGTTGGCGATGGAAAGTCTATGCGGAACCCATTTTCTCAACTTTCAAACCTTTCCCAACTGAAGCAGGTGCCTTGGTTCTGTTCGATGCGATGAATTTAACCTCTGAGCTATCATATCGACTGTCAAATTTGGCTCAGTTTCCACGAGTTCAAGCAAGGCGTCGGAGTTAAAGACTTCAGGACGACCAGCGCGCAGGGCAACCTCCACGTCGCAGTTACCACTTCGGAATTTTGAAAATCACTTTTGCGCAGTCCTTACACTCACGGTATCCTCTCCCTGAACAGATTTTATTTCTGCAGCGGCAGTTATAGCATTTTTACCACTTTTATAAAAAAATACGAAACATGCCTCTTATACGCGTTCGAAGATTCCATTTTACTTTTTTAACAACACGTGCTTCTATCCGCGATTAAAATCACTTGTTGAATGCTCAATATATCAAAGAAAATAATATATTCCGAGAATAAGTTTTTGTATGCAAAAATCGTACAAAAGTGAAATTATAGGTAAAATACGCACGAACTTATGGACTGACCTGATAGATTGTATCTAAGGTCCTATTACCTTATGGTTTCGTGAGGCGAGATATTTTTTTCAGTTCGGTCCTTTGTTGTTATATTTTCTATTTTTTCGTTTTATTTTTTATTACTAGGTGTGTAGAAGAACCTCGATAAACAAAGCAAGTATTATTCATTAAGTTTACGCTATAAAAAGTAAGTACGAATTTAGAGTTAACATAATTTAGCTAAAGGTAAGATAAATAACATTTTTGTTTTCGTGATAGATTGGTTAAGCAAGATTGTTACGTGTTTCATCGAACTTCTCCCCCAATTATGATGTGCATCTTGAGTAGTCCTGCCTCCGAACGGCAGATACGTTTTATAAACACCTTTTTTATTGCAGAAATGCACTCGGAGGAGATTTGTTGATTAGAAAAATGCGCGTTTATACTCGTCTGTTAGAAATACTTGGGTAAATAGTATGACCATTTACACAAATAGCCCAAAGATGGTTAGCAATATACAGTTGTGACCATAACAAAACACAGATTGCGATCTTGTTAATTTCACAGACAGGTGATGCTCGGGGACAGCTGTGCGAGCGGTCTGAAGTTGGTTACACTTCAAGTGCCGGACCCTGTAGTGGTTTTTTCATTACATTCGAAGAAAGTGCAAAAAAAAAAACTTTATTTTAAGTATATTTGCATTCATCATACAATTAAAATGTGATACCCTTTTAAGATTTTATTCAGATTTTCTGCAGACAAGTTCGTGTTCCTCCACTTCAGAAAACGCACTGCTAATAATATGAATATAACTGTAGGTAGCGTCAAATTTGAAGAAACTTCGTGTAATTTCTTCATCCAATCAATGGTTTTTTAAATTCACGTAGCGTCAAATTTGAAGAAACTTCGTGTAATTTCTTCATCCAATCAATGGTTTTTTAAATTCCTTTCGTTTGTGAACCACATGGAATCGTTTGTCTTGGATCTTTCAATCCTTCATTTATTACTTATAACAAAAAGCTAACTGAAAATAGTTTAGAAAAAAAATATAGCATATTGTTTAATTTGAATTTATAAAAATTGAGTAACCAGAATTGCATTTACGCACATACTTAACTTAATTTACACAAACACTGAATATGTTTGCGCTCTTAATTGTGGTATATTCTGTGATATCAGAAGTTATAATACAATTTATTTCCTGAAAATCTTGTTAAATTCCGTTTGATTAAATTTAGAAGCATTGATAAACACTTGACTTGACGGTTGCAAGGCCTTTGACTGACCGGCCGGTTTGATGGCAGTTAGATCATCTTTTTTTATTTTCGCTGGAAATGTTTGGAATCGCAATGTTTAGTTGATGATGTTTATGTAACGATGGAGTTGATTTACATTAGAACGAATATTTTTTAAATTTAAGAGCATATGACACCTCCTAACAACTTCATAAAATTGACAAATGCCACATCCTGAATTATTTATTTTATTTATTTACGTTACCTTATGAAATAAATCTTATAAGCTCATGCAAAGTGAAGCTAAAGCAGTTAGGCCTTAAGCAGAGGTCACATCTTGAATTATAACGCACAGCAGTGCAAAATTACGAATACCATTTCGATCTCTATGAAAGTGCCCAGTTAAGTCCAATGGAATAGTTATATAAATTTTCTTACATATTGTATATCCAAGCTTTTACTAATTTGGGTTCATAATGAAAACAGCAAAAGAATTTTTATATGGTGATATGTCACCTTGATAACGAGCCTAAACTTTAAATTGTTTGATCGACACTTTACGAGATCTCGATCACTACAGCCATCTACCGAAAAAATAATGTATTTATTTTCTCCCAAATTAATATATCATACTTTATATATGCCAACATTCCGGCTTTATGAGAAATGGCAAACATTTGCATTATTTATGGGGTACGATTTCATTTAGTCTAAATATCTCACAAAACTATCAAATTGCAGCATTTAAATTTGTATTTCCTAAATGAACTCTAAGCTTGAATTTTTCCGGCCACGCTTCTATTAGACAAACTGTGTAACCGATAGCAAAAATAGAAATTATAGCTTTTTAAATATATGTAGGTATATAGGTATATACAGGTATGAGTATATCTTTGAAACTACATAAGTTTCTTACTCGGAATATATAATCAATATAATTATAAAAAGTTTGTTAAAAAAAGTATATGCATAGTTTTTGTTAATACACTTTTATATAATTACATATGAATATGTGCCCTAGTACATTTTGTATTTATCGATTGATTTCTACTTTAGCTATAGCATCTTTTTTGTTTTTCTGTTACTAACATACACGGGATATACCATTAACCACTAATGTAAGGCCTACTGTTGTGTTTGCTTTGGTGTTTTTTCTCAATCACATACAGAGTCGACAGGTTAGCCTTTTATATACATATATATATAATATTTAAATATAATTTTTTCGCATATTTATTTAACTTGTTCACAAAAAAGAAAAAAAATTTTAATATATATTACAATGAGAAACTTCAAAAACCCGAACTTTTCTGCACTGTTTAAAGTTTTTAGGAGGGATGTTGTTGTTGTAGCAGCATATTAAAACCTGGTTCGCTAATGGCAAAAGTCTGACTACATTTCGGCAATAAAAAAGCTTTTTGTTAAGCCATCTGCCGAGAGGGACCGTGAAGGGTCCACGCACACCAAAAATTAGAGTAAAAGCTCGGTTAAAATTTAGGTATTTACGCGCGGATTATTAGGTAAACATAAATCCATTAATTTTGTATTTTCGATAACTTAATAACATTTTGAATGTAATTCCATTATTCCATCTCTATGGAAAGCCTCAATTTGTTTGCAAAATACTGGACAGTCAATTGTTACTCGTATAGGCTTCTCTTCTGGCGAATTTTTTGCCAACAAAATTATTCACCATAGGAACAGACGGTAATAAAATCGTACTAGATCTCAACTACTATTGGCCAAATTTTTGACAGTACACGTAGTGAGTTATTTTGAAAGCTCTTTATAGGAACAAAACAGACGAATTGTTGGCAATGCATGTGCCCACTTCTGGAGAAAATTAGTACAAAGCTTTTCAGTAAAAAAATACCGAAATCAGCCTTAAATGTGGAGAAGATACGAATTAGGAGTGGAAGTATAAACCAAAGGAGCGAAACTTTAGAAAATAATTAAAAATTCAGCTTATATAAAAGCAGAGAACATTGATTGAATGTATACATCAATGTTCTCTGGTAAAAGTATGTATGGTTGTATGAAAAGAAATTGAAATGCGAGTAGCCGCATGAAAGAAGGATGACAAAACAAAGAGGGAGCGGTTATCGAATTTGTGAATTAGAAAGAGTATTCAGAATGAACAGTAAGTGGAGAACGTATATCAACTCTCTTCTGTAGTAAGTTTTCATGTGTTGGTGGGATGGACATTTATTATCTATTTTTGTTAGACTCATTGTACCAGAGAAATTGTACTTCCAGCATTGCGAGAACATGCCTCTGTCATCAACCGTAGTCGGTGTACATATATACGCACGGTGTAGACTAAAACAAATACAATTTCGGACAGAAAACAGGCACTATAATTCTATGTACAAACTTATTAACAACAATAGGTGCTGCGCACTCTAAGCATTATGGTTTATTCCATGAGTAACTATTCACTAGCACATTTAGTTAAAAATGGTTTCATATCGTAATGAGTAAGTCCACAAAATTGTAGAAATTTGAAATTGTGAAAAGTCAGAGCAAAATACCCCTTTTTGGTGCAGGGGTTCAATGTCAAATCCTCCACTATGTTTAAATCTAATATACTTTGACAATATAGAGGAACTAATCATGGTTTTGCGAACTTTTTCCATTCCGTCTGCATATTTCAAATAAAATTAGGGTATGTACGAAGAGAGTACAGTTGCCCAGCGCTTCACCGATATGTTCTGGAGCATTTAATCGATATTTTCGTGAAATAAATTACCCCTTAGCTGCCCTTTGACTTTTTAGTCGATCTACACATGCTCTTTTGTGCACAGTCCTGCGCTGGTATTATATTTTTGTCGTGTTGTAGCTGTAGGACGTTCCTGATTGCAATTTATGAGCTCCATCCCTGAAGTGGGAATTCGGAAGAGCTGCAAAATACGCTTTCAAAGCTGTTACGACCTTACCATTTGATGGAAAATGCATGCTCTTGTGACACGGTGCATTGTCCTGATGAAAAAGATATTTTTCTTTTGTAAACTGCGTATTTTTTCACAAAGTTTTTCCTTCAGCTGGTCTAAAAAGTTGTGCACACATTGATTGCACTGCCCAATGAGATGCCTAGAGCTTCAGCTAAATCTCTTTCAGTCACTCGACGATTTTCTAATACGATATCTGGCAATTTTTACGATTTCTGGTGTTGTTGCCTTTGGTGTTGTTCGGACGTCATTGATGTGGATCTGTTCAAGGCTTGTACGATCACATTTAAATTCAGCAACCCATATTTCTACTCTAATTAATAGTAATGATGGCGAAAACTCGCTATACACTTTCAAAATTCGTTCATGAATTTTTTTTGCTTTTAAACCTTCCAAAAATAAAAATTCAAACACTAACGATACTTGATTTTTTTCATTGTGGAAAATTCTGATACACGTCGGCTCTTACTAAATGACTTGTAAACTAAGAATGAATTGACAGATTGAAATGAAGCATGTCTTACATACGTTCATATGAAGAGTGTACCAACGTAACAAAAAATATTTAGTCTAGTAGTAACGCCCCTCTTATCGAACCGCAAAAGTTATTGAACACCTAAGTAATTAATAACTAATTCTTTCATGTGAACTGAGTGTGGGCTTACAGCTTACAAAATTTGAATGCGTCACAACTTTCGCACTTCCTCAAATAAAATTTGACTAAGAATGCATAATACAGCCTCAATCAACTAATATGTGTTGTTGCGTAATTGTTTACATTTCTGTTTCCAATTTGTAAAAAAAAATTCATATTCAGATTATATAGAAGAATTATTAAACTTATTCTTAAAGGGATTTGTTCATTTTAATTGCCATGTTTTTAAGTCATGTGGTTATAAGTTTACATTAATACTTAGTTCAATATGTTTTATGCGACACTGTATGTATGTTATACTTGAGAGATCAAATGAAACCTGTATTTTAGCATGTTGTCAGGTGAATATTTAAAATATAGAAAGCATTTAAAAATGTTGGAAGTAAGTTTAGAAAATAATTTAGATGTTCAGCAAATCAATTTTCCTTAGCCTTTTGGTTTGTTTTGTGCTCATATATTATTTTCGTTTCTTCTGTTTTCTTTAGCTATACCCTCAATACAGCAATAGCAACAAAGGAACACATCAAAGAGAAAAAAGCAAAATCAGTCCAAACCGCAGTAGTATCTGTGAGATACTAGCATATATACTTATATGTTTACTTACATTTGTATTTGAGATTCGAAATTTTAGACCTTCAATTATTCTCTTTCTCATTAGGATGTCGAGGTAGAGTACCAAACGCCGGTAATTTGCTTGGCACACCACCTAGTACACGTTTATTACTTATTTTGCTGTTCTGCGTGGTGGCTTGGCACATAATTTTAGTATTGAATTATTTTCTCTTTTGTAGAAGATTTCTCTTAATTTTGTTGCTCCAAGATTTCGCATTGCTTAACACTTGTACGCTCACCCACTTTTCCTACTATTCTTGTACAAATACATTATGCATGAATTGCATGAGTTGTATTGTATGTATGTTTTAATTATATATGTATGTGCTCCAGTGGTACATGCTCTCGGCAACCATTTTTAGTTCGAGTTTGTATTTCGGTTGATACGGATGGGAGGTGGTTTATAGTGTCGCGCGACTACGCGACTTTTTTTTTAAAACATATACAGCACTGTAAAATTGTTCAATAATAAGTGATGTGAAGAAATAAAAAGATTGAAACAACAATAAAATTCTGTTATACTCGTATACGTATATAAAATCTTGAATTTATCTAATTTTTGGAGAAAAATTTAAAGAAGTGATGTAATTAGTTAAAGTGCGTCTTTTGATGATTCTATTTAGTTTGCATAAGGTTTCTGTGTTAACGATTTTGTGTTGAATAAAAAGCAAAATAAATATAAAAAAAAGATTTTTATTGAAGCAGTAATCGACCGAAGGAAAAAATTGCAGAAAAAATCTATCGTTGCCACGAAGAAGGAAAAATTACGAGCTTGAAAGAGTAAATGCAAAAGATAAGCAAATAGAGTCAACAAGCGGATACTCAACAAGCTAGTGTGTGATGTGGAAATGTGACACAAAAAGTAAATAAAAATTATAAAAATTTCAGATACGATGAATTGGGAATATGGCAAAAATTAAATAAAAAACATGCGAAGTAGAAATTGAAAATAAAAGAATGAGAAGAGTCATAAAATTTGAAATGTGTATTTGTAAATTTCTTTATCTTTGCTACTAAAATAAAATGTTTCATCTACAAGCTAGATTTTACCTTATTTTAACTTTTTCACTGAACTATGCTCACAATATTCCGCTCCCTCTCTCCACTCTCTCCATGGTATACGTTCACTCTCTTTTATTTTTAATTTTGTAGACTATACGACTTTTTGTCGCTGTGTGCCAACATCGTATTGTGGTGGTCGGTCGTCATTCTTATACAAATACGCACATCTACCATATAAGTATGAATATCTGTTATAAGTGCTGCCACTTCGCACACATAGCTGATATCTCTTCGTCATGGTGCACAAACTCCACCTCCATTAGCACTACGGAATTTTCACCTTAACATATATATGGATGTAGATACATATGTACATACATACATACATATTGAATATGAATTGAAGAAATCTTTGTGAACGTCATGAAACTTGGAACACCAGATATTAGTTTCAGTTTTAGAAAATTTCGACGAAGAGAAGAGCGCTTATTCAATTATCGAGCACAATTTATATTGGTATAGTCCTAACAGTTTTCATTTCGCTCTGGTCTTTAGCTAAGGCAGCGTAGATATAGCTTTCGTCAGATGTGTTTATAGAAAATTGTATATACATATGCACATAAAACGTATGCTCATTTATTTAAATTTATATGTACATAAAAATACGAGGTACTAAATACGTCACGAGTATTCGTAGATTTATTAGCACCACGTACTTAGCTTTGTAATAATTTTTACGACTTCAGCTTTTCACCTCTCCTTTCTATTTAATTTTTATTCGTCACATAATATGTAATATGTAACGTAAATCAGTTCGTAAATATATACATATGTACATATTCATGAGTCGATTTCTTATTTTTCATGGTTCTTACTTACGTATTGTAGACGTAATATTTCGTTCGCTTCGTTTTCGTTAATTTTGCCGCCCTATCTACTTTACTCAAACCTTTTCAGCTCACAATCATCATCTCTTTTTGTCCACCCTATTCCTCAACTACCAACACATAAGCTTCTATGTGTTAGTGTAGTAGTAGTCACGACTTTCCGTTTGGGCCATTTCCGTTTGTTCGTATGCGAAAATCGTATTCGTTTCTTTCAAGCATTCGTTGGTTTGGCTATTCGTGTTACGCATACTACTCATCCAGCCATAGATTGTGAGATATTTGCAAGTGTTAATATGTCATAAGAAGATTTTATATGGACCCTTGCCATTATATTTTTCTAAATAAAACATTTATGAAAATATAATTTCAGTTTTTTTGACCTTAGATATGTGAAGACGAGGTCTTGTGTTTTACATTACGAAAATTTGACTAAGTGTCACAAAAGTTATCTTAGGCAATATATGTATAAACACCTTATTTAACTTCACAAAAATAAACGACTTCTATTGTAGAGATTTCCAAAGTTTATTTTATTAGGAAATCATTTCTTTTTCATGCAGAATTCGCTGTCTAACATACCTTGCAAATCATAAAGTTAGTAAACAACTGTTGCGGACCACTTTACACTTGGGTTGCTGAATACGTAATCATTTTTATCAAGATTTTTAATTTTTAGAAAGTTGAATATAATAAAATAAATAATTTAAGCTGCAGCAAGATGAAAAACTGTTTATAACAAAAAAGTAAACTTACAGCAAGTGCATTCTGGTAAAAAAGCTACAAATTTATTGCAAACATTAAGAAACAAGTTTAAATAAAAATGAATATAAGATAAATAATATTATAGTAGTGTACAGTCCTTAAGAATATTGCTGTTGAATAATTCGATAAAAATAATTAAGAAAAAAGTTAAATCACACCAAAAAATCAGTTTTAAAAAAGTGGAGAATATAACAATACAACATCCAGAATATAAGTGAAATTAAAGTGTCTAGAAGTAATCGGTTTCATATTCAGATATAAGGGGTTATAAACCTAGAAATATTTGTAAAAAGGTGAAATGTGTATGTTTTGAAAACAATTCCAACGATTTCTGTTGTAAATATAAACGCGCATTCAATACATAAATGTAAAAAAAAAAAGAAATCCAAGTAGTTGGACATAACATACTTACTCTTTGTTCATTAAAAAATATGAAATAATGTGGATCAACTATGTTTTGCATACAATTTTCTCATAGTAGTTAATTTATGTATCATGATTAATGATTTTTCACGGAAAATTTACAGTTTATAAACAAAGGCCACAATTGGAGCTGCAGAATGCGCAATGCTACAACGAAGATTTTGTGAATTTAACAAAGGTAGTCAATTATTATTAAGTGACTATTTCATCGAAATCGTGGGCGCATGCGTGAGATAATAGCAAGGGGAGTTTCTAGTTTTATATTATAATAGGTATTAGGTAGCATATGCCAAGAAAGCACACATTGTGCATACGTGCAATATGATTGTTACTGCCTAATGGTTTTGTGAATTATCTATTGCATTCGCCCACGCTTTTCCATTTAACTCTTAAAAGTGTTTTCCAGCTATTACAAAATTCATTACAATCAAATATTTTTAGCACAATTGGGTTACAAATATTAAGAAAAAATTATAAATTTTAATGCACTTGTACAACGATTTATATTAAAAAATAATTTTATTTGAATAATGCTATGCAATATTTTGCATTAACGCCATCTCCGTTTCCGTAGCATAAGTACAATGTTATACTTATCTTCTATCAATATCTTAATCTTTTTCCTAAAGCATATTGCTTTTAGTTGTAACTGAAGTTGAATCTCTGAAAACGAACCGTTTAGAAAACGTGTAATTCTTTAGTGCAATTTTCCAAATATAGTACAGTTGTATATGACATACTATGAGATATATTATATTTCCGGCATTAGTAAAAGTAAAACAATTTACATATGTAATTTTATTACAAAGGAAAACTTACAGTCAAAAAAAGTTCGTGTGGAATAGTGTAAAAAAAATTAATTTTCGTGCATCTCCAAACGTATATAGTACTGTATTAGATGATGGAACTTAGATTTATGCGGAATAAAACAACAATCAACTGTTGCAGCATTCAAAAATCTTGTTTTTGAGATATGAACTAAAAATATTTCATAAACCGGTTTCCTTGATTGCATAAGTGCTAATCGTGTGAGGGTAGTGGCTTTTGGGCTTGTTTGGGAGTGCAAAAAAGAGATCTGTGAAGCTACACCCTTTGTTAGGTGTTTGGCCAGCCTCCTCCTCCTATTTGTAGGGTGCATTGATCTGTTTGGAGGGACCTACAGTTTTATGCCGCCTCCGAGCGGCAGAATAAACAAAGTTTAAATAACGAATGGCTTTATTGCATTTGCATTTGTTGACAGTTTGGTCTCAATTTATTTACGTAATTTGAATCTCATTTTTAGTTTATATTTTGGGTATTTTAAAGTTTTGGTGCTTACGCCATAACGAAAGGAGTGATAAATTCGTGGGCAGGCCTATAACTATTTAATAAATGAGCAAGCCCACAATCGAGGGATCAAAAATAATAGTTAATTAATCATTATTTTTTCAATCAAAATTGTTAAATTTTAACTTTTGTTCCGGTCATTGAATGAAGCATATTAGTTAAAAAAATAAGGGACAAATTTTGACTTTTATTTTCGACCAAAAAAATAAAAGTCAGTTTTTAACTAAAAAAATAAAATCCTCACTTCAATTTTTATATTGGACTGACTAAATTAAAGTAAAATTGTAACTTGCAAATAAGGCTTCCTTAAAACAGATATTCCAGGAGGAATGGTACAAGATCACCCCAAGATGCATCCAAAAAAATGTTTGCAGTTATAGAGCAGGCTTAGAGTTAATCAAAAAAATGCATTTTTTGCACATGACTTATTTACTTGTGCATGAGATTTGCTCGTTAAAGTTGGTTGATAAGTTATATACACAGTTGTATACAAACTTTTTCCTGTTGTTTTCTAATAAAATGCGCGTGTTTGACAGACTTAGTGTTGTACTATATCGTGGCTTAAATATATGAGCACAAGGATATATACCACATAAGTATATTTTTCCCCGTGTGGTTAATTCGTAATTCTGAATATGCTAAGTAGCGTGGGACAAAATTTGTAATTTGTCAGCATAACGTTATATTCGCAGTTACCTATGTGGCTACCAAGCCACGTTGGAAACCAAATAAATGTTCTTGAATCAATATTTGCAAAATGCTCGATTTAGTTTTGGACAATTGTTCTTAGTTCAAACTACAGTAAATGCGTCCATGTGTACATAAAAGTGCATTTAAGTTAATACGTACTCGTATATTCCAAAGAACATATAATTGACATTACAACAGATTCGGCCCGAACTTTATATGCCCGCGCACACTTTATTAAAATTAAATGTGGCTTGGCTGTAATTTTTGGAATCATACAAACTGTAAGACAATAGGAATTATAGTGTGCCTGTCGAGTATGTAGACAGGTTAGCGAGTTGATACCTTAAAGGCTACAATATGTCATAAAGGCCAAGAGTGGCCGAGCGTAAAATTTTAAACGTTGTGTTTTTAGGTTTACTTTGACTCACTTTTGATGCGTAAATTTTGTTATATTTTTAGTCGTTGTTTCGCCTTTAATTTATAATATTGAATAAACCTTTATGCTTGTGTAATTATAATCGATGAGTGTTTTGTTCTCACAATTTTAGGAGAAGTATGGGGTGATCAATTAAGAGGAGTTTTTTTCATTTGCGTTTTTTTTACAGATCGCGCGCGAGTTGTGGCAAACTGTCATCGTGGATTTGTTGAACAGCGTTTGGCATTTCATCATGGAAAGACTCACACCGCAGCAACGGCTACAAATTGTTCAACTGTATTATGAAAATCAGCGTTCTGTTGCTATACAGCTCGTGAAACAATGACTTTATTGAGAAGTCATTTCGGAGAGCAGCTGATTTCACGTTCAGGACCTGTGAGTTGGCCACCAAGATCTTGTGATATCACACCTTTGGACTTTTTTCTTTGGGGATTCGTGAAGTCCAAGGTCTATGCTGATAAACCAGCTACGATTGAAGCTCTGGAAGCCAACATTACGCGTGTTATTCACGACATACCAGTCGAAATGCTCGAACGAGTGATTGAAAATTGGACCTTCAGAATGGACCACCTTAAGCGTAGTTGCGGCCAACATTTGAATGAAGTCATATTCAAAAAGTAAATGTCAAAGAATGTCCTTTCAAATGATAAATAAAGGTTTTGAACATAATTTACATTTTTTTTATTTTTTTAACTATTGAAAAAAGCACCTCATGATTGATCACCCTATATAAGATTTATAGATGTTGATTTATTTTGGCGTTCGTAGTAAATATTAAATATATGTACATACGTATATGCGCATATAGGAATACATACATATATACGACACGAGTCATAATAGGTGGAATGCCAGCTGTCGTTTCGTTGCCCGCAGAAAGACGGCGAATGGCAGTGATTCTTGAAGAGAGCAAACATACAAAAATTTATACGTTAATGAAAGTATATTCTAAGCACTAAATGAGTATTAATTTCCAAAATGTTATTATATATGAAATTCTCTTTCCGAACAACGCTGTGCTTAAAATAAAGTAAATATAAACAGAGTGCGTATGGTATTTGAGGACAACTTGAGAACGAAACTGTGTTTTGTGGTCATGAAAATTTTCAGCCATCCAATCTTTTGTCTCCATCGCTTTGTGTTAAGGAGCAATCTATCAATCCAGGGTTTCACTACTCTTTCTAAAACCTCACAAAATTCACTCAAAATCCCTAAGTAAAGAAGTACTCCTTTGTTGTTCATATTTCTAAAATCATAACAGTGGTTGGAAACTTCTTATGCGTGTTTACCAGGAGCCTCTGTAGGATTGCAACATATCTATCTGCCGTTGATCTTTTTGTTTGGCACGAAGAACAGTGAGATGTGGAATTGCTCGAAAGTATAAGGCTAAGACACGAAGAGTCTGTAAATCCACGACCTATTCATATGCTGATTCAATGGGACAAGGCAGAATGGTATATACACATGTACATACTTACATATATGTACATACATACATACTTACATATGTATAATATATTATACATTTGTGTGAATGCATGAAGAGTTACTCATGAATCACTCTCAACCATTGTGATCATTTGCTTCATGAGCACTGGAATACATTCATACATATGTATGTATAAATAAGTGGAAAACGTACTGAACTGCATAAAAGTGAAGAGCTATGAACGCTTCTAACATGTAGCATTCTCACAAGCTACGATCTACATTCGGCAGAACTCGGTAACCACAGCTTTTGCTTGCTTTGGTGATAATTATACTCGTGCAAAGTTGTGTGTATTAAACTTTGTGTATTAAAGTTCAAACATTAACTCCAAAAGAAAATAAAAATGCATGAGTTTGTTGTTTTAAGATATTTTTATTCCCGTTTTCCATGCTAGAAATTTAATAGAGTGACTAAACAGCTAACAAATAGGTTTGTTTTAGTTTTCAACCCTCTATTTTATATTTTTATATATGTATGTGTTATGCTACTTCAATAAATATGGTATATTTCAACTTATTGTATAATAAAACTAAGGCAGTTATCAATTAAATCGTAAAGCTTCAGACTATATATAAAACCGAAAGCAAACACCATTCTTCTAACAAAATCACTGTCAGTACTTGATGTAAATGCAATGAAAATTTTTATTTATTTCTCCACTTTCAACAAAATTTATATAGGAGATATACATGCATATGCACATATGTACATACACATATGATTGATTTAAAATTCTGCCAGATCTGAAGTAAAACCAAAAAACTCCGGCTAAGTGCATGAATTCTATTTTAATAGTATCGTATGCTATTTTTTAGAGTTTGTTTATATTCTGGCGGCGTCGTAGGCGAGTGGTTTGTGTATGAAGCACTGTAAGCATGAAATATTAAATGATAGGAGAAGTGTTTTCCAATCGTAGTCGCTACTCGGCAAACTTCCGAGTGTATTTCTTGTCATGAACAAACTTCTCATAAAAACATATCTCAATCTATATATATACATACCTATGTATATTCCTTCCTTGTGTTTGGCGAAAATGATATTGTTGGCTAAAGGAGCGGTCAAAATGTCAATGTTTTATATGTTAAAGTTGTTTTTAAATATAAGTTATTGCTCTGGGAACCAATACATTTTTCGTGTTGTAAGATTGTGTTGAAGCAGACCGATTAATATTAAATAATTAGGCTTTGAATTACGTCATTGAGTTTGTACACACACATAATTTAGCTAGCTTGTAAAAAATTCGGCATGAAAATGGGGAGAAACTTAACTTTATAACGAACTTTATTAGCTGCTATGAGCTTTTGTATTTAGAACAAAATGCAACTCAAAGCTTTTTGTGGAAGCTGGTCAATGAAATCAAAAAAATGTATAGAATTTTGTTTGTTATAGAATTCGTTTAAATTCAATAAATTTTGTCCGCCATCGTTGTTTCATTTTCTATTCTATTCATTCTGTTTGATTTTAATGCCCCTCATTTTCTCATTACATAGACTTCAGAGTTGCTTGGAAAATCTGACACAAATTTATTGCCAGTTAAGCATGAATTATTAATTAATAATTTAATTTTTGTATGGTAAAATGAGTTACTATTAAGGTTTAAATTGCTGAAACGTTCTTAATTGCCAATAAGGTATGTACCTATTTGATCATGGTCTAACTATCGTAATCATTAAGGTTTTCGGATACATTCTCTGAAATTTGCTTCTACTTGAATTCTGGTGTAAAAAATGATTGCCAAAAAGCCGAATGGTTTGCTTATTAAGGTTCAGGAATGTTACCTATCTATAAGGCTATTGCAAATTCATAAATTATTATTTTTACTGTCTTTTTTAATTATTTTTCTAATTCTATGCAGTTGATGCTAAATATGCTGTAATCATTAAAACTATTCAACCAAAATAGAGAAAAGCAGAATTCACAAATAAGTGGATTTTGATCACACACTGAACTCAGTGTTTAGCAATTCTTTTCGTTGTGGCCTCACGGACGCTCAACAGTGAGAGAGTGAGTTGCTTTTAGCAATAGGGCGATATACCTTACTTCATCAACAAGTGAATCACCTCAACTCACAATACTCGACAGCTGCGCTGAATTCGAGTTATGAAGTGCTCATCTGCTCATAATTTTATTGAATCCATGCAGATGTGCAAAATAAAATAGTCATATATTTGGAATTTGCTGCATTCTGTATTCCTTTACATGAGTGGCAATTTCAACTTCATTTCTTATTTTTTAATACAATTACTTAACATTTAAGTATCTCAGTAAATGACTTCAGTTAAAGACTTTACTCAAAATTATAATTCACAAACATATAGTATATGCTAACATATATTATATATATGTATGTACATATGTTTATATATTTTTTTACCTTGAATCATCTACATACACTTTTAGCAACAAGAAAACTTAGCATAAACACAATTCTGTAATAGATAGAAATAGTAAACTATTGTGCTAAAATACACAAAAGCATTACCTATAACGCCACCTGTAATAAGTAATAAAGTGCGTTACATACAATAAATAAATGCTTGCAAGAGTACACTAAAGGCAGTGCTGAAAACACAAACCCAAAAGTATAAAATCCAAAATTACTAAAAATTACCATAGAACTTACCGAATGACCGCAAATGAAGTACCAACACAATGACAACCCCTCAAACAACAATGCGAGAGGAGGTTGAGTAAGAAATATAACAATTGTATAAACCAATAGAAATTCCCATAGAAAGAACAATACAAACCTATACGTACGTTCATCAGCTGCTATGTATATGTACCACCACTACAACTACAACGTCAAATACAAATCAAACTCATAAGGGGGAAAGTTGATTGCACTCGATTCTTAGATAAAGCTTTTCAAGGTCAAAGCCAAAAAATGCTTTATTTTTCTTCGCAGGTATATAGCCAAAAATTTGTGTGGAGAGAACATGCATCTACGTTTGCTTACTAGGTACATATAACTTGCTTATAATTTTTGTTATACTAAAAATGAATTAATACAACAATAATATCAGTATCAACGTCCAAACACCGGCAAAAACAACGCAACGCAATGAACATTTGTGTGCGTAAAATACGAATCAGAATTAAGCAGCCATAAATACTTGTACTAGTACTCGCATATTCTCATACACCAGGTTTGATTTAAAAATGACTAAGCTTCTCTCCTCAACTTTGACAGATTGTCAAAATTTTGAAAAATACTCGAGATTTTTATTAAGCTGAAACATTTTGAAAGTATTTTTATAACTTAAACTAAAATTTTAAGTACGCTGCGGTTTGCGGAGTTTTCGATACAATTGTACCTTTTCAATGCAATATCACTAAAAAAGGACTTAAGTACGACAGAGCTTAAGGGCTGTGTTATCATAATATACGAATGCAAAAAGCAATTATTTGTGAAAATATTCTAAAAGAGGGCGAAAAGTTTTTCTATTGACAATTTCTGTTATTTTAATTTTAAATTCATATTTGAAAATATAAGTCATACAATGGCTGGTATTAGAAACTTTTAGTTTATGCACGAAAAAAAATCGTTATAATTTTTAGTTTTGAAAAATAAAGAGGAAATGTAATTAGAAACTTTTAGTTTATGCACGAAAAAAAATCGTTATAATTTTTAGTTTTGAAAAATAAAGAGGAAATGTAATTAGAAACTTTTGGTTTATGCACGAAAAAAAAATCGTTATAATTTTTAGTTTTGAAAAATAAAGAGGAAATGTAATTAGAAACTTTTGGTTTATACACGAAAAAAAATTATTATAAATTTTTAGTTTTGAAAAATAAACAGGAAATGAAAGAATCTCTGTAATCGTCTAATAGAAGCTTCATACAAAATATAGACGACTTAGTACAGAATGTATTTACAAACAAATTACATATATTAACACAAAATAATAAACCTCCTTATTCACTGCCTTACATGTTAAACGTACAAAAATCGCATACATAGATTCTAAAAATTAAAAACAATGAGACAAAAAGCGTGAAGATGCTATTGTTAGATAAAGAGAGTTTGACTTTTATCGGAGCTAGAAAAGTCACAATGAAAAAACGTTTCTAATATTTTTGATAACAATAAGGTTTTAGCACCCAGGACCCATTTTATTTCAAAAACGTGGAGTAATAGATAATTTTTAATAGATTCGAGTTCAGCACCCTATGTGACCTCGAGCACAGTAGGTGTTAAAAAAACTTCGCCATAACAACAAGAAACAGGTGGACAACCTAGCGAAATTATGTGCTACAGCAAAATTCCATAGACCAAAATACTTTTGCGGGCTTAAAAAAAACACATAAGCTCTGTAATTTGGATTGAGAGAAGTTACGAATTCCCACTGAAAAGAAGCGTTTGCCGTGTTTGGGAGTTGTGCGATGAAACGCACAATGTGCATCTCTTGATGCCTAATACTCTCTTACCTAAAACTTATCCGGCTCTAAATCTATTGATGATACAGAATAAAGAGCTTCGAATGATAGGCTCGCAGTCATGCCCAATAGACCACATCAGAGGTCGCAGTATACTTTATTAAGATCCAATAAAAACTAAACTCTTGGGAACCCAACTTCTATAGTCAAATTTAAATAATCAGACTGTTTTCTATCGAAATTATATAATTTTTTAATACTGCTAATACGCTGTAACTTAAGTCTCTGACCGTTTTTACAACGGCAGATATTTTTAATGAGAAGTTTTCTCTTGCCATTACCTGACGAGGATTGAGCGTTATTAGAAAAAACTTTTTGGTTTTTCATGCACGGAGATTCGAGCCTACGCATTTCCGAATGAAAGTCACGTACCAGCGGCCGCTTAAAATAACTGATTCTTGTTCTTAATTGGACACACCAAGTGAAGCCAAGTCCTTCTCCACCTGATCTTTCCAACGCAGAGGAGGCCTTCCTCTTCCTCTGCTACCACCAGCTGGTACCGCATCGAATACTTCCAAAGCCGGAGCGTTTGTATCCATCCATTCATCGGATGTTCTCATCAAGATAACTATACTAAAAATATATAAAGAACGTTGGATAAAATATGGCTGATGAATAACTGGGAAAAACTTATCGAGACATCAGCACGGAAAAGTGACGGACTCACACAGAAATTATATAAAATTAAAAACAACAAATTCCAGATAACTACAACAAAGAAAGTCATAGTGCAATTTCGCATAGTTAAACTCAGTTTAAAAAATTCACCACAGTTATACTAGCACTGAAAAAATCTGTCCTTCCTCATTCCAGATAAGGCTATTAATGCGTAAAACTGTGAGTCTGTTTTCTCGATTTGTGGAAAACGTCAAGTCGCATACCAAAAATAGGTGGGGGAGCTCGGCCAAACATCCAAAACGGACCAGTCAGATAATGCACCACCTATAGCATCATTCTGAAAATTAACTAAATCGGATCATAACTATAATTTTTTTTCTTCTTCACCTACCAAGTTCCACTTCGAGAGATTTTGTTAATATTAAAATATATGTGTGATTATTTTTTTGTTGCTGCAAATACTTTAATCACAGTTTGGAAACATAACAGCAATAATATTACTAAACTACAAAAACAAAAAATTACCAATAGCAGCGTCCAGATTTTTTGGTAAGTAAAAACGACAAGCAATGGAGCAAATTCCTTCAAACCCGGGGCTCATCAGATAAACATATCTTCATCTGCCTGAAGCCTGTTGCCGCAAAACAAGTTTCTATGACGTTTCGCATTGTTGCATCACGTCTAATGCTAATTTTGATATCCAACTAACCAGTTGTTACATCTGAACTTGTTAGCTGCAGAATATTCGGTGTTTTTGAATTACAGCATTACGTTAACGGTACCATGAAGTTCTGATAGTTGTTGGTTTGCTCTAACAGGTGGTCTTAAAGAAACTGGTATACAGCTGGTTTTATAATATCGAGATGGTGTCGATATTAATGTGCGTGATAAAGATTACGTTATACTTAGGAATGTACATATGATGATATTGATGTGGTGATAAGCGACATGAAATAATCTTTACACCCAGCGCACATACATACATATGTATATGTAAAAACGAAGTTATAACACAAAGAAGACAAGTGCGGTTTACTTTTTACAAATTATTTCCTCGAAATGTTGATCGCTACGTTGGATACAAGTGCTCTGTGCCATTCGCTAGAGAAGTGATGGCGGGATGCCATTAACCTCGCGAAAGATATTTTCTTTTAGTGCTGAAATAGTCGCTGGGCTTGTTTCATAAACTTTACTAAGTTCATGGTGGCCAGATCGGGCTACCTGGATGGTTGGGATATGCCACCGAAATGGCGTACTTAAGAACCAATCCAATATTTGGCCTTATCTAATTATGATATTAATTTGTGACATGTCGATAAAACGTGTACTTCTAGAAAACTTGGTTTTTATTTAATTGAAATGTATTCTGTTTAATCTCTTCAAAGATAATTACTTTTAGTGTATGAAATAATTGCTGTGTCTTATAACAAAAATCTTTAAAAGCTGCAGTTATTTATACGAGTATATGTAAATATGGCAAGTACAAATAAAGCATAAGAGCGAGTGTTTGTAAAAATCGTGCCACATATACTGGTACATATCTCGCCAATGGTCCTCATCTTGTGGCACTTGCATACATATCTGAAAATTGCATATCGCGTGTGCAGCCAAAAAGGGAGCTTTTGTGCGGGCTGATGACATCAACAGCAGTTCACATACTCCAAAGGAGAGACTGAAACTGTGCGAAAGAGAAATTTGAGGAATAAAGACTTGCATTTACATTCTCAGAAACATTTATTCAAGTGTTTACATGTAGGGATGCATTCATATGCACATACATATACATTTGCGGTAATATGTATGTATATATTTCTTTCTTGCATACAAGTTTAAAAATTAAAAAAAAGCAAACACGTTGCTGAATACTTGAAACCATTTTCCTTATCATCAGCAATAATGTGCTCATTTAAAATTTAATTTCGTACTTAGTAACCTAAAATTATTACAATTCTTCAAATCCAAAATAAATAAAACAGAACTGTTTTTGATGTGATTTCTTAAAGTTTCTGCTGGTATATTCGAATTACATGCATTTTTTTTTTGTTTTTGCTGACTTGGTTGGTGGCTGCCTAAGTCGTGAGGGGCTTGTGCGTTGCTAAATTTCCGTTAGTCCCGGGTTTATTCATTTATTTAGTAAATTCAGAAATATAGGGTTGTACAAGAATTTACCTATCTGATATGAAGTGATAGAGTTTTAGCTCTAATTGAAGCTGCTTCTAATTTGAAGCTGCCTAATTCTAAATTATTATCTCGCGACCAAAAGTTAAGGATATACAAAACTTT
This sequence comes from Anastrepha obliqua, assembly GCF_027943255.1. NCBI lineage: Eukaryota > Metazoa > Arthropoda > Insecta > Diptera > Tephritidae > Anastrepha > Anastrepha obliqua. The sequence goes on from NC_072896.1 coordinate 158,196, forward strand.
GATCCGCCTCGTGCTTACCTATGGTTGCGAACTATGTACGTTGAAAACTACTGAAATTAACCAGCTAATGGTATTTGAATAATATATGGACCTGTAAGACTACAAGACGGTATCTATCGAATTAGATATAATCATGAGCTGGAACTATTAGCAAAAAGCGAAATTGTGACAAAATTTATAAAATCTCAGAGGATAAGATGGCTCGGACACATGTTTAGATTGCTTAAGGAGAGAACAACTCGAAAGGCAGTTGAATTACGCCTTGTTAGAGGCCGAAGAAGAGGACGCCCTAAAAAGATGTGGCTTGAAAACGTGGCAGTTGACTTTGAAAGGCTAAACGTTCGGCGGTGGAAGGAGGTAGCTTTAGATAAAGACACCCGGCGCAAGATTGTGAATGAATGGTTTACCAAGAACTGTGATGCTAAGAAGGAGAAGAAGAAATACAAGGTTTCTTACAGACTAGATAGGACTAACTGTAATAATTATGTGTACATATTTCGAAAAATTCATTTAGTGATAATTTTAAAATATATTTGGATATAACTGTTCAAATGATATATTAATAAGTTTTTGGATAAAGGCGGCCGTCCGCCTACAGGCATGATAAACCACCGAGATATTTCTGCTATGGTAGAGACTGTCATAAAGTCTAATTCCCGTTTAGATGTGGAAAGAAATTGTTGACCCCTCCATTTGCATTAAAAAAGCAACGCGCGAGTGATTTATTTAAAAATTACAATCTAAACTCACATAACTTTAACCTTTAAATGTCGTATCGAGAATTTAATAAGCGGTTGATGGAACGAAAATGTGTTCAACGCCACTATGGAGTAACCTGTAACGTTAGAAGTTAGTTGAGAAAACGGCTTCTGAAGGATATATTACATTTATCCTTAGGTGAAAAAAGCAGCAGTAGCTTTCAGCTATGTACTTTGTGGTTTCCTGTTCAAAAGAAATGTTATAATGCACTTATGTGTAATGATTTCTCACTACGTATTCAATAGATTTTAAAGCAGCTTTTTAATTATTGTTCATAGGTTTCAGCCGATATAAACAAAACTACAGGAGGCATGAGTCCAACGTGTTTAGAGAATAATTATTCAACTTAAACGATTTTGAGCAAGCTTGTTTTACTATAATACTTACTAAAATATCGTAATTTTATACTATCAAATAATCTTTAAAGTCGAATATATCGTAACAATTCTGCATAATAAATAAAAATTCATGAATCTGAAAAAAAAAAACCCAACTTTCTGAAAAGTTAAGTACAGCTTAATAAGTCTAGGAGCGCTATCCAATATTTATTATCTGGCAATTTTAGGTTTTCAATATTTTAACTACATAATATAAAAATTCAATTTATTTTTTTAATTACTTTTATTGACTTTGTTTCTTTCCAGGTGATAATTTTCATTCAATACGCGTCAAAAGAAAATAAAGTTAAACGATTGAGAAAAAAGAAATAAACTGCTCTAACTAAAAATCGCTTAAATCCGCTTCAATTGAAATTTCAGTTTTTAAAAAGACGGAATAACAAACTGAAAACGTGTCTTTTGCAATACTGTGTGGAAACGACACACGGGGACATCGACATTGCAGCAAACAGATGAGCCCCACATGTCAATTGCTGCTGCCGAAAATGCAGGGTGAGTAAAGCTATTATACTCGTCACACTTTAGAGTCGTAGAATAATACAGAGTTGATATGGATACGTAGATATTGATAAAATCGATTTTATTGATCCTACTCGTGACAGTTTTCTCAGTATTGTTAGCTTTATAAAAATGGTATAGTAAAAATGATCATTTGTGTATTTATATTATATATAACTTTTTGGCTTTAACCTTTTGTTAAATTTTTCAGCTGATGTGTTTTGGCTTATATTTTCGCTTCCCATTTGTAGTTTCTTTGCATTGCGTCAAAAATCTAACAAATGTTAATTGTTGTTGCTTTTATTTCTTCTATTATCGATCCCATTCGACTTTTCAATATGTCTGTACACTTTTATACTAACACAATTTCTTTCTCTTACATCAAAAGGACATTCAAACTCATACCGGCTTACATTTTATTGTGGAAAATAACCATCACCACGAATGTAGGCACAATATGTTTGGCTGCCCGCATCGACACGTGTCCTGGCGCGGTCATTGTCACTGTCGTTAGGTATAGTAGGCAAAAATAAAGGATAAATGAGACAAGCATTTGGAAGCGAGTCTTTCTTTCTGAAAATGGGCCAATTTTGTGGCAATAGCCATTGCATTTAAAAATGTATTTTAAAATATTGTTCTATACATATAATGTAAATATTGTTTTAAATGCTTAAATAATAAAAATTTATGTGTTAAAAAGCATTTCTTCTTTTGAACTTATTCAAAAAATAGTTTCACATATGTAATATATGTATGTAAGTAATTATAATACATAGCACTTAATGATATGAAAAATTATAGGGAATTCATTCTTCTTCATTCGTTTCAGGACATATAAGTATATAAGTATGTACTTAAATTTGTGGGTATATTACGTGAGCTATTTGGCATACTATTTTGGAAAACATATACCTTTTATTACATTTAGTCTTGCGACTACTCTCTCTTTTCGAGTTTTTATCTGACTTTTATGCATAGTAATTTTAAAGAGCACATTTGGCTTAAAAATACTAGGATGTTAGACATCTCAAACAAGAGCTTCATCGGGAGTCGGCCAAGATACAGCAAAGTCACTTTTGGTTTAATTCAATCAAACTAATCCATAAATACAGTTGCCTCACCCTGTAATACAAGTATTGAAAAACATACCTTTTTGCGGCAAGCTAAACAAACAACTTTTTGACAGAGGAATTCGTTTGTTACTCGCTCGTTTAATGTTTATATGACTAAATATTAATAGAAGGGCCTTCCAAGTTTTAAGTTTCTTTTTAAGCAGTGTTTTGTCTTAACATCCACATTTTGATGACCAAACGACATTCCCTGCAGTAATTTGGTCGCCAAGATCGCCCGATTTAACACATTTGGACTATTTTCTGTCTGTCTATCTCAAATTTCATTTATAGTTCTTGCAGACCCCTTACTCTTGGCACATATAATGGGTAATTAACTCCTTTTCAGAATTTGTATGAATTTTGGTTTTAAAAAAATCAACACGAACTTGGGATACCCTGTATTTATTTATATCATGCCTGCATATGTATTTACATTTCTAAGTAGTGGTGTAATTCTCATTAATTCAAGCACTTCGTTGTGCTTTGAATGAAATTGCTATCTCATTTGCAATAATATATATGTATATGTACAAACATATGTAATATATTTGATGTACAGAGGGGAAGTGAAAGTTTTTATGTTGTTATTGGCTGAGTCACCTTTCATTTATGGTGTTTATTATGTTTTTGTTTAATAAAACGTGTTATTGAAATTTTTTATAAATTTAAATTTTTCGATTAAATCCTAATTTTTATGTATTTATTAGGTGTTACTAAATTTTAGACCTAATAGGTACGAGCACCGGAACTTTACAAACATTTTATTTTTAAATAAAACTTTATTCATACATTTAAATCTAAGTTTATTTATTACTCATTTAGAAGCAAATGCATAGAATTAATCAGACCGTGTCTAATATCACAGCTTGCGATACAGTACATTGTAATAAAATCCTATTCAAAAAAGCAAAAACAGCAATAAAAAACGTGGAAATCAAGCAAAATACAGACTGGAAAACACAAAAAGGTGAAATAAAAATCGAAATTAAAGCAAAAACCAAGTTTACCAGAGATATCGGCTACAATTGTCGTTTGCTTCGTTGAATGGCTGCCTAGCTGGCGATTGCTTGCTGGATGGTTATGGCAAATTGTTGGCAACAACGCAAGATACATAAAATTACATGTGTACATGTACACATAAATGTATAAAAAAATTGTGTGCGTTGATGTGCAGTTACACATGAGGAACTGGTTTGTCATTATCAGACCCAAAAGTATGACATGTGGATACTTCGCTCCGCTCTATGTTGGAAGCCTCGAGCATTACGCGTTCCAAATGCGTCCGCTGGAAAATATGTACTTGCATATCTATGTATACCATTTGTTTTGTGGAAACTCGCATAACAGTCGACCGCAGCATTGAATTGCAACATTGTGCTACCTTTTTTGTGGTCGAGGTTTCTTGCTTGTTTACTAGCTGGCAGTTTAATGCTGTCGGCTCTTTGGTGGCTGCATTTTCCATCATTCCAGCCAACGCTGATGCCAATTCAGTTGTGATCTTGAAGTTAAACCAACCTTAACCATCAAAAACAAATGCAAACAAAAGTAAAAATGCCAACAAATGCATAGCAATAAACGAACGAATGCAAGAAAAAATGCATTATTTGCTGAGACTGTTGAAAAAATTGCAAAAGTTGCATACAATGTGAATTTTTATTATTATGAAATATGGTCAAGCAGAGTTTGTGGAATTGAAATTTTTGTTTCTCTCCTGCAAGTTTTCAAAAATACTGACTTCATTGATTAGTTAATTTGATCACAATAACACAAAATGTAATGTGGGTATATGCACGTGCGATTAGTATTTTTAATAAGAATATGCTGCTCGGGCTCAGCTCTTAGCGCAATTTTTTATTTGGATCCATTTGATGATGCGTATGCCATTGGGTTTTCATTGCTGACTTATTTGAACTGATTTAGAATTAAGAATAAATTAAAAAAAAAAAACTAGAATTAAATACTAAATTAATTAAGTACAGAACATCAGAAGAATTTTTCTGACATGTGACAGGGTTTCTTTTCATTGTTTTGTTCTATATTGAACACACGTTGCGATAAAAGTTCTAAGAAACTGGCTACTAAATGCTGAACGATTTAATATTAAAGTAAATGTTAAAAAAATATTAATAAAATAAAAAAGAAGTAAAGTGGGTCAACGACAATTTTTGGTGCAGGCATGTGCTATGTTTTTTGCTAAAAATATCAAACAATTGGAGAAAATTAAAAGCTGTTTAAATATTTAAATTTCAAAACGGTATGCCTCAGTAATTTCCTTGTTACCCTAAAGATAAAACTAGATACCAGTTCTCTCAGGCGTTGACGCCTACGCTGCTTATGCCTCCATTATAAATTAGTGCAACTATATAAAAAAAAAACACCTCCACAAGCGAGGCCGAAATGCTCAGAACGGCTGGAAGTAACCAAATTTTCTGCCTTTTACAGGCGTTTCAGGTGTTGGTGACAAATAAATGTTTCCAACAGTAGTTCTGGTTCAAATGAATACGCAACGATATAATCGAAAACTCTTCCTACATTTTAATATTTTTTATTAAGCTAATATGTGCTTGAAGAAGGTCTACAATACAATAAACAAATTAAACTTGTTTGAAATAAGAAGTTTTATTTTCATCGGATTCATATTTTTTGTCGATAAATTTGCCTGAAACTTCTTTATTATATTAATATTTATTATTTTTTAAATATAATTAAAAAATGGCAGAAATGTGTATAGATGGCAATAAGTAACAAATTGCTAGAATAATATTAATACACCGAAACTAAATACCAGTCTTTTCAGTCGTTGTGGTTTTCGAAGTTGTTCAGGCTTTGCTGGCGTTGCAATACGCCGAAGTAGGCTACTCCATGTGATAATTTTATGCGTGACGTTTACTCATAATGTTTACGTTTGCAACGAATAAATGCGGGCGTTGCATCAATTTATGCTTTATCTTTTTAAATATATCCCTTAAACGGTAATTTAAAAAGGCAGAAAACGAGATACTCTTTTATAAATGATGCAAATTTGGTACAAATGACGAACCCAAAAAAAGAAATTCGACGCTAGTAATTTTTGTTAAATTGGCGGTGCCACGCGCGTTTGGGTAAATGCATGTATCTCGCACTACTCCCCACCTCATTTAGATGCGACATAATTACTGTTAACAGCCTTCCCCAATTTTATTTAATTTTACGAAAATGTGCGGGGGTATATAAAGTATTCGGCCCGGACCGAATTTAGCCTTCCTTACTTGTAATAAAGGTAATTTTCTATCCCAACTGAGAGATTTATTACGTTTCATCAGTTTAAAAGCAATACCAGCTCGGTTATACATATGCGTACATGCATAGATACAAAAAAAGTTAAATAGAAAACGAAAGTGAAAGTCTGCCAGTAAATACATTTATGAAGCTTAGTTGAATATATGGCAAAATACAACAACGCTCATATACTTGCCAACGTATATAGTACAGTAATAGGCTTATTCAGCTGTTTGTTGATATGTGTACCGATGTGTGTACAATGCTATCAACGAGTAGAAAACCTAAGTTAAGACTCTGGGCATTTTTCAACCTAGTGATTGGCGCTTCATTTAACTGACTTTTTGGCTGCGCTCTCAGCTTTTGAAACCATACCTGAGTTTAAGCGCAAATGATTATTGAGTAGTTACACTTCAGGCTCTCTTCGTGAGTATAAATGAGTATGTATGCGTTAGTGTACTTATATATATCTGTACAATCATGCACTTCTTCCCCTCGAGTTTACGGGTTGAAAGTTGAAACAAACCTCATGCGGCCATCTCACATCTTCTGATTTACCTCTTTACTTTTTGGCCGACTTTAAAATAAGTAAATATCGATTTGATATAAAATTATTTTCAATTCCCTATGCTTGAGTGTCATAGAAGGCAAACTAAAGTCAACTATGACCACATTCTTTTTTTACTTCTCTTCTTTTACTTCGAATGGTACGTATAAATAGAGAATAACTCGATCTATTATAGAAGTCCGCTAATTAGCTCTCCTTTTGATTTGTTTTAGGCTTCAATATTGAATCATCTATTAAGAAATCGATTACGCTACTTTAAAAAATAGATTTTTTTATTTACTTACCTTATTTGTCTATATACGTATACATATGTATACATACAAATATATAATTTATGATTTTTTTTACACTCACAATATTTTCTCATTACGTAAGGCTGTTAACACACATCGTCACCTTCTGTTTGTTGGGACATCGTTTTGATTTATTGGAGTCTACTATAACTCTTTCGCTTCGGCGTTATTGTTAATAATCCAGTAAAATCTTCGCTCTATTTTTCTTTATTATATAACTTTTGAATCAATCTTAGGCGTTTTAAATGGTTTCGACTATTGTTAAACTAACTAACTACTAAACTTTCGCCAAAGGTCTGATCAAATGCATTATTATTAAGGCGCTGCAAACGTCTGATAGATCATGACACTTTTTCCTTTAAGAAAAAAATATAAAATATATAATAAAACATACTATGTTAATAACACTGTAAATTGAATCAGCCTCTAACATCACATTTTGGTCTACGCAACTGGAGGGATGCGTCTGTCCCCCACAACAAAAATACAAAAATTCTATCTTGTTTATTTGGATATCTTTCATGCGATTTAATACAAAATTATAAACAAATTCTTTTTTATAAATAATGATTTTAATACAACTTTTGTTTTACTTTAAACGAAGCTATGCAAATATTCTTGCGCTGCTCCGAGTATATTGGTAAAACAACATTTTCCGCAACAAGGATTGATTTTTTGTCTCATTTTCTTATAAAATATTAACATCTTACTTGTTTCTGTAATTTTGTCGTAAGCACATCACAGAACCTTCCTTGTTTATATTTATATATATTACATATAAGTCTACCTTACACTACTTTTTCGCGGAAATTCGTTTCGTCCTTCGAGGGGTACGATTTGAAGCTGGTCGCACAGAAGATCAAACATGTCCATTCCTACCTCTTAACACCTTTGTTCCCGATTGAGCAAACGAAGCCATTTTTAACTACTGTATATAAATTAGATTTATTTCAGCATCACAAAAAATAAAAAGTTTGGCAAGTATATAGAAGGAGGGGTGACTAGAAACCCTAGCGGTGTTAATATTATATATTAAAAGCCAAAACTAATCACGTTAGGTTTACTTTCAGTCTATTTAGAGAATATACAAGCAATAAAACAAAAAAGCATATCAATACTTTTATAAAGTACTGGAGTGAAGTGAGCATATGAAGCTTAAGGTTGAGGTCTAAGAAATATCTGGGCAACAGTTGTCTTGTATCAAAACGTAGATTTGAAACTCTACCAGCAGGATCCTGTTACATATATCTTAAATGCATGTCATCGATGTGCATAAATAAAATAGTAGAGGTAATTCTATAGGAAAACCACAACATGAGGCAAGATAATGAATGATTGAAATGATCTTTAAAATGGATGCAATGCAAAAGTCGGACCGTAAAACTTTCCATGCTGGCATGGGAAATAAATAAAAACGTAATAAAATAGGGGTTAGATATGTCCTGTTCGCTTCTATATCTCTCTAAAAATATTTATGTAAAACGAGGAACTTCCTTAAAGCACAATTGTAAGAGTATACATATACATGTATGTATGTATATGTATGCACCTTAGAGGTTTAATTTGCGTGGGCCTAGCTAGCATTGACGAAGAAGCGGAGCAATTTTATTTAACTGATATCAGTATATGTAGTGCCCGGTTACATCGAGAAGTTTACATCGAGTTTATTATATTCATAAAAAACATTAGAGGATTTTCACTATGCAGTAATGACACACCAGCACATGTGTACATACGATTATACAACAGTATTCAGTTCTTGCATAAAATACTTTAACAACCCTATTGCTTGCTGGAGCGGTGCAGCAACAGCACAAACTCAATAATTGCGTTTTTCGTTCAATTATAATATTTTACGCCTTGGGGTAGGTCAGATGCGTATTCCTACCGTGGCTATTCCTGAGCGAAGTTGTTCGATGTCTTTTTGTAGTTTTTTCAGTATTTACTTGTGGTGGTAGTTGTGTTTGACACTCTCTGCAACATCAAAACTGTTCCTGTTCTACATCCCTCTGCTGCTGTTAGTTATAATATATAGTATGTAAATTGTGAAAACCGTTTTATGGGCTTTTGTTTGGTATTGAATTTCAATCATTTGCATTAGCAGCTATTTTATTTTTGAGTAGTCTTTGAGTCGTAACAAGAAAAAATGTTATTAAACTTGAAAGTATATGGTATATAGTATAGTATATTATAACTCCAAATGTTTAAATCCACCTGTTAAAAAATTGATATTCTTTTATTTTTCATCAAACCATTATTTTAAGAGATATTAGACAATGAAGTCACACACCACTTTTTCGTAAATTTTTGGGCATTAATTCCAAACTGACTGGATTTCTCCCACTACAGATGTGCGTTTCTTATAAAGCGTTTTTCAGTAAGAGCGCTTCAACTTTTGAACTTTTTTGAATAAAACACAAACGGTTTGACTTTTTTAACTAATTTTTTTTTTTATTATCGAGTTTGAACATATACATTTAAGTATGAAATTCGATTTCTTTTGCATGACCACCACGTGCACGTTTTAGGAAATCCAATCGTTGAACCCAATTTTCGACCACTCTTTTGCATAAATCGGCCGAAATTCCAGCAATTTCGCGTTCAATATTGGCTCTGAGCTCACAAATCGTCGCCGGCTTGTTACTGTAGACCAATGACTTCACATAACCCCAAAGAAAATAGTCTAGAGGCGTCAAATCACACGAGCGCGGCGGCCATTCGACCGATCCATTTCTGGAAATAATGCGCTCATCGAACTTACTCTTCAACAAATCAATTGTAGCGTGTGCTTTGTGGCTTGTGGCCCCGTCCTGTTGAAACCACATGTCGTCGAAGTCCATACCATTGAATTGCGGCCAAAAATAATCGTTTATCATGTCGCGGTATCGATTTCCATTCACAGTAACGTGGCGATCGTTCTCGTCAACGAAAAAATATGGGCCAATTACGCCGCCGGCATGTAAACCGCACCAAACATTGATTTTTTCGGGATGCAACGGTGCCCCATGAATTACGTGTGGATTGCTTTCTACCCAGTAGCGCATATTTTGCTTGTTGACAAAGCCATTGAGCCAAAAGTGAGCTTCATCACTGAAGATGATTTTTTGGAAAAAATCTGGATTAAAGTAGCAGCAACAGAACGATTATTTTCATAAAAAATTTGCACGATTTGCAATCGTTGCTCAAGTGTGTAGCGTTCCATGATAAAATGTATACTAATGAAGTTTACAAATGACAAGCGAAAAATAAAAAATATTGCGTCGTTCGCCCTCCCTATCGGAAAAGAGTTGAAGCGCACCTATTGAAAAACGCTATATCTCTGAATTGTAATTTTTTTGTAATTCTTAACCGAACCTTAACGAAGTTATAAGAAAGGAAATCACTTACTAAAGTAAGAGTACACCTTTTGCGAATTTGTCTATTTGTCTATTGGGCAATTCCAAAACTTGCTCAAATTTGTACTAGAAGTATGCCGCTCTGAGTTTTTCATATTACCACCAATTGAGGACGCAGAATCGGTTTAATAATTGTAATTTACGAATTCTATTCATTTGACCTTACTTATCCTAAACAATAACTGACAGGCATATCTAAAGCTGTTTAAGATTTTTTGTTACTGTTTCCTTTATTTACATTTATGTATGTACATACCTATGTACATATTTATCATTCGCAGAGCACCTACCATACAGGGTGCGCCATCTTATATGTCGGTATGAAAACATACCATAATAACTTAAATAAAACACAACTGATTTGTATAAGTGAGGTATTTTTATTGGGTTTGGTTAAAAGCAATCACAAACCGCGATCTTTTTTCTACGTTTGTCATAACCTTGTCAAGCATTTCGGGTTTTATAACGTCGATTTCGCGTTGTTTCGGTGGAAAGCGATTCATGGTTGAAATTGTACTGAATTGACGTATCGAAAAATGTATGTTGAAGTCGATCGGTTGGTAAATGACAAACTTATTCAGCGTTTACATACCGACACAAAATATGGCGCACCCTGTATGATATGTATATGCATATGTATGCACTTGTATGGATTTCGTAGGCTTATGAACTTCGTACTTTTAATTCCTGCTGAGGAGCCCATGAATACAAATTTTATGTTCAGAACCCACCGCCCTCTATATCAACAGCTCAGTTTTTGCTTTGGTATTTGCCACTAGGCAGTTCATAAAAATTTATTGCCACGACTTTTTCAATCAAACATTCGTTGGTGGGGCCCGTATTGTTCGTTGTTGCTCACGCTATGAATTTCTTTACAGCTTTACCAGCTTGAATTTCACCATTTGACGGTTGTCAGCAACTAAGTTACGCAAAATGGCAAGGCAAAACTTCTCAATAGTGCCAAAAATACAATATTTCAAATTTCTTTATTTCGTTGTGACATCTACAATATTTACAGCTCAGGCTTGCACTGGAGGACTATTATGCAAGTAACTACAACGCTCTTGAAAATTTTCTACAATTATTATTGCATTCCTCTGATTTTCTCCTTACTCACACTTAATTAGTTCGCTATTTATAGCAGTATTTTTGATATGCTACAGTAGCAGCGGCAATTAAACGATCATCCTCTACCTACGTACGAAACAGGTGATTTCTAATAGGTAGCTCTCACTTTACTCAGCTATCTTCAAACCGATGTGGACACATGTCATTCAACTGTGGAGCACTGCAGCTAACTCCAACATCAAAGATTCCAGTCGAAAACCCTCATAATGATCTCAAACGCTCCTTATTCATTGTGATCGCAAAGTACCCACAATAATTGAAGAATTAAGAAAATATGCCATATCACACAACATGCGACTCCAATCGTACTCAGGCCCTCTTGTCACAGAAATAACTGCAAATCCCATAACCTTCACCATACTTTAGATAAATCTACAAAATACTTCGTATGATAATAAATTAGTCTAAAATATTATTTATCATAAAATATTAAACGGTTGCATCACTGGGTGTATTTCATAAATGTTTTTTCTCTTAAATAATTAAATAGCTTTAAGTAAAGAAATGGATTTATAAAAAAAATTTAACACACAAATTTTTGAAATATTCAATATTGGTTTTAGTAGTTCATATTCACTGATTCAATTCAAAGCCGTAAAGGAATATGCCATAAACTGAGAGAAGTACTCTGTAAAATAAGAAATAAATTCTCACAATTTGTAAACTCTACTCAATAATTTTGCAGAGTATAATGAACAAAAATGCCAAATTAGGCAATATCTCTATCGAAATTTGTTTCTGGCAGATCACGTGTTGTACACGTGTTTACCCGTAATTTTTAATCAAAGCTACAAAGGCAACAGTATAATGGTGACTACAAGTCGGGATTCAGAGAGAACGTAGGTTCGAATCTCGGTGAAACACCAAAATGAGGAAAAAAATGTTTCTAATAGTTCCTCTTAAAAAGTGAGCTTGAAACTGTAGGTTCCTCCATTTGTGGGACAACATTAAGACGCACCCCAGAAATGGGAGGAGGGAGGGCTCGGCCAAACACCCAAAAAGGGTTACGCGCCAATTATATATGTATATATATACATTAATTCGTTAGGCTAAGTACCTGAGAACGAAGTCTTATATTTTTAATTTTCTGACAATCGAATGTTAATTAATTATTAGAAACAAATATTTGGTAAAAAATTGTTCTAGTTAGCTAGACAGGTGTTTTATAAATAGTTAAGCTGAAAGTAAATTAATACAGGTACAAGTTTTCATTGAATCTAGATAAACATGTTTATTTATAATGCGGTGAGGTTTATCTTTGAAATCAACTTCCGAACCCTCCTAACAATTCGTGTGTTATTTCCATAAATTTTTTCGTCATAACTTTCTAAACAGAATAATGACTCAACATCCATGATAAAAATATAGTAAGGGAGAAAGCAGAGGTGCAAACCAGTTAGTTTGGTTCTGTTCGTTTCTATTGTCCTTTTCTGAGAGATATTATTAACTCAAAGCTATAACTTTTCTCCTAATGAAAGTATAAAAAAATAGAAAACGGTATTTTCTAAATGGATTTATTTGTTAGGTATCTGAACAAAAAAAAAATTAATATAGACATAGGTTTACAGGCCCAACCTTGAAAGGTAAAATAAGGCACAAATTCACATCAAAAAAGTATTGGCACATTCGTTATGTTAGCTTATGCTTTTGGCGTCGTAACGGTAAACTCCCGTCATTTTCACTCTCGCTTTTTATTACTTATTCGTATGTTTAAGGAATTGCATACGGTCGCAATCACTTTTGATCGCGATTTCAAAGGACATATACCTACCAAAATGGGCGTGGTGCTGAAATTCCCCTAGAACTACGTCAATTAATGATAAAACTGTATTTAGAAAAAAAAATCTTATCGGGAAATTGGCAAACTTTTCGATAAATCATGGTCCAGCGTTCGAAACATCGTAAATAAGAAAAAGAGGCTAGAATTTGCTAAACAGCATTTAAATAAGCCCGACGCTTTTTGGAACACCACCATATTTAGTGATGAATCAAAATTCAATTTATTTGGGTCAGATAGAGCGCAAAAGATTTGACGAAAGCAGTTAAACACGGGGGAGAAATGTGATGGTTTGGGGGTGTTTCGCGGCATTTGGTGTCGGAAAGCTCGTGTTCATAGATGAGACAATGGATAAGCATGTGTATCACGACATTCTAAAAGAAAATTTAAATCCAAGTGTCGAAAAACTGTGCCTTAATGGGAAAACTTGGCAATTTCAAGAAGATAATGACCCAAAACATTCGTCTTATCTTGTGTAGGAGTGGTTGATATACCATTGCAAACAGTTTAAAGCTTTCGAGTGTGCCAATACTTTTTTGATTCACTGTAAGTAAAATTGTATACCTAATGTCTGTAAGATATACCGGCTATAGACTAAATGAATTGAAGAGAAAATAAAATGTATAACTACTTTTAAATCGTATATTTAAGTATTATCTTGATGTTGTAGTAAGGCTGAAGTCTGTAAGGTTTTGTAGCCATAGACTTAATGAAATGAAATAAAAAAGATGAAGTAATTGGAAGTGGAGCGCAAGTATTCTCGAATTCTTTTGCAACATCTTTGCTGCAAACCTAATCAGTTTCGAATAAGGCCACATGCTTATTTCGATATTCAAGCATCGCCAAATTCTGTGGACACTAAACCTAGTAAACTAGTTTTATTCATTTGGCGTTTCGTTCGCAAAACACATAATTTGAGTCCCTGCCCTTTCGTTATCACTAAGCGTTTCTTCACCCGATACTTCAATTTACACCATATATTTTTGAAGTATTGTTTCGGTAAAATATATGCCAAGTTTAACATAAAGCCCAACCGCAGCTCTTTGTTGGAAACTAATTTTCCGACCGCAGTACAAAACATACTAACACAATTTATACATACTCATATTATACATATATATGGTAACTGGTATCGGTTTTCCTTTTTGCAGCATTGGTTTTGCGATATAGTACATACTTTTACACTTTTTGTTGTAAGGACTACGAAGCCTTTGCACTGCTTTGTTTTCAAAATATTTACTTGTACTTCATTGTCAATATTTTCTAGATGCATCAGACGTGTGCAACATGAATGTCCAATCAAAACACATTTAAATCTTTTGAATTAGCGAAACAACATGTTCGGAAGACAATGGCACGTACCAACCAATTTTCAATTTCTTTTTTCCAGCTGTATATGTATATAGCGATTTGCATACAGTCTTTCCACTACTTTCTTTTGGTATCAATTTATGTGTTTTAGTATTTTCTCAATCGATTTTATGTATTATTGCCACTTTTATTGTTGTGACGGCAGTTCGCATGATTTCCAGTTTAGAAGAAAACCCTACGTTCACACAGATAGACTTTGCAGTATGAACAGGCAATTGTATTTGTAGGTATTCATCTATTTATCTGCCCTCACTTCTTGTTGCTTTGCATGCCCCGTCACCTTTTTATTATCACCATTAGATGGATGCTTTTCATTGTTAACAAATTCTCACTTCTATTAATGCACAGAAGCTGTCTCGTGTTTAGCTTTCACTGTTTTCGTTCCATTGATATTGTCAAATCAGCGGTGTTAAATTTTAATTACGAATAACAATAAAAATGATAATGCTTTTACTAATCACAATGATTTTTTTTCACGAATCAGGCATTTTTAATCGACTAAAATTAGAAGTAATCAAAAAGTAACCATGATTAATTCCTATTATAATACAAAATTATCAAAATTTTTGATTACATTTAATGCATTTTTCAATCAGCTTTATTGCTTTCACCAAGTAGGTAGGAATATTATTAGTCTATTATAATATTGCGTTTGTCAAACCTATCGAGGCTCAAAGCCGAAGTAGACAAACACAACTGTAATCAAAAACAATTAAGAAAGATTTAAAGTAAAAAATATTATTTATTTTGATTTTTTCATTTAATTATGATTTTTTTTCATTAATTTGAATTATTATCATGGAAGGAGTACATATGATAACAATTATCTAAATAGATTCTTAATATCAAATTAATTTAACTAGAATTAATGATTGTTATTTAACGTGACTGTACATGCATTGCAAAGCAACAGAGCAAGCACTCGCATCTTCCAGCTATTTTCTTCATTATTCATTTTGTCACGCTACATACATATGTATCTATGGATATATTTGATATTTGCTCAAACCTTTCAGCCGTTGTGCACTGATGTAATGCCCTTGGGTATTATATGGATATTGTGTCCATTTTCATGTTTCTCATTGAAATGAATGGTCTTTAACTACAAAATGTCGTTTTTAATGTGATATTCTATAATTTAATATAATAATTACTTTTATAATAATTTCAATAGTCAAAGAATAAAATATTTCAACCTCTTTGGGAAATAGTAACTACATGAAATCACACGGTTGTTTTTATTTTTGATATACTTTTTGTTTAAGTTAATAATCTTCGTATTTTGCTATCATTAGGTAAGCCCAATTAGATTATTCCAAAAAATTCTCTCTACAGTAACTGCCGCCCTGAAGAATTTGCATGTCCTAAAAGTATGTTGCCGAATGCGTTGGTGCGTGACTACCATTTGGAATTCGGAGTACCATGGTTCGAATCTCCGTGAAGCACCAAAATTAAGAATAAGTTTTTTCGAATAGCGGTCGCCCCTCAGCAGGCGATGGTACACCTCCAAGTGTATTTCTGCCATGGAACAACATCAAGACTCACGCCACAAATAAGAGGAGGACAAGGGGGGCGTACGCGCCAATTATATATATATATGTACACATATACATACATATATGTATGAAAGAATGTTAAGTGAGTTCTTAAATCTCCGGTTGCCATTTAAGCCATTCACTAAAGATAAAAGTGCAAGTGCGGGGATGTGGAATGCAATTTTCTAACAAAAAACGAGAAAACCCCACTCTGTTTTCCCGATATTCTGGCTGAATATGACGGATACGATTCACTAAACTCATCAAAACGCCAAGAAAGAGCTGTTCCTTGACGGATTGACTTAGTGAAATGAACTTCTTGCCGAAAGTGCCATTTGAATCATAAGGCCCACATCTTTAAAAGGGCTTTTCATTCATTACTTTAGCTCTTGGATTTTAAATATATGAATACAACACCAGCCACAATTTTTGAACGAATATTTTTAATTTCTTCCCTTAGGTTTTATTGAATTTTTACTAACAGTATAAAAATAATTTTGATGTAAAATAGTATGTTTCTATACATACAATACATACATATGTGTGTACACATTTCAATATCTCGATGAATAGAAACCGGCACTGGGCAACTGTTGTCGCAGCTATTATGATGGTGTGGCAACAGCAAGCGCAATCGAGGCAAAGTTGAGTGGAATGTATAGAAGCGCTAAGAAAAACTGCGACGCAATTCCGAAGTGCGCAAATACACACAAAAGCAAAAACCACTACGTAAGCACATAAAAAAACAGCAAGCCCAACGTTAAATGAGATGGTAGAGAGCGATAACGTGAACGACAAGCATGCTCCATCGTGGAGCCACTAATACTAATACACAGTTTTTACCGCTCTTAAACACATACATACATGTGTGTTACGTGAGCTATGGTAGCTTTCAACGGTTTCTCTGCGTTTTGCTCTGTCGCTATCCGTATGTAATATGTAGTTTGCTTTAATACCCAAACTCATTACTTTTTACGTGATATCTCTCTTGTACTCTAGAAGTTCGCTCTTTACTTATACTGTCAACGTAGGACATTGACATTTTGCCATTTTGTTTCGTCGTAATTTTTCTTGTTCTTTACGTACTGCCATTTGCACAATTCTTGTTCTGTATTCCGCTGTTTGTGATTGTTAGTAACGTGATTCCCTGTTTTACGTCAATTTGAAGCACTTGCGTACAATACAATTATGAGTTACTACAGTTTGCTTTTTATTAAAACATTTACACCTTAAACTAGTGCTTTTTCATTATTATTTATTTAATTAAATTTTTTTAACTTCATTAAATTTTTTTAATTTTGCTTCTTCTACATAAGTGTAAAATAGATAAAATCGAAGATATTGTTTCCCGGGAAATATGTAAATGTGTATAAATATGTATAAATAGAAATATATACTCATCTAAACGTTTAAACTTTAACACCCATTGTTACATGAACGCAACTCGAGAAATTTTTTGAAATTCTATTAGACGGGGTCGAGTTTGTGGACCTCTAAAGTTATGTTATTATCAAACTCTGGAAAACTTAGTACATCCTGGCCACGTCACTGAACGCCGCAAGAACTTGAACGGGTCTTAAGGAGTTAGAGCTTTATTGCTATAAATGTAGTCCTCACATGACTAAAATATAAGCTAGGTGTTTAAAGCTCATTTGTGCCCGAGCTTCGACACTTCTACACCAATAAGGATAGAATGCAGTTTGCGCAGGTGGAAAAGTGAGTAACTTTACCGTGACGTAAGTGTTGATTAGTTGTGTGAAAGAACTAAGATTATATAAGTAGTTAGGTAAGGTTAATGTAAACTAGGAAGATAATAGAAGGAAATTGGTGGTTCTTAAACGTTTTACGTCAGCTCAATACATGAACCCGTCGAAACCAAGGGCCGTAGTGGTAATCAAGGTTCATAGATTTTACTGAAAATAATAATAAATCATATTTATTTTACAAAGTAATACGTATAAGTGTAATAGGAACCTAAGCTTGGGGAGGCGGGACTATTTCAGAAACTATAGGTTCTACCTTTTCAACCGAGCCTCATATGCCGAGTTTGGGAATATATCTGGTGTGCCTCAGGGTAACTTCGTCCGTTATCATTTGAGTTTTTTATTAATGACATTTATGACTGCTTTAACCATGCTAAATTTTTGCTTTATGCAGATGGTTTGAAAATGTTCTGCTTCTCGGATATATTGCTGTTAGAAAGTGATTTAGACAATATATCTTGGTGGAGTAATAGAAACAAATTACCGCTTAATATCATTAATTGCTTCCACATGTCCTTCGCTTAAGTTCTAAATCCGATTGCCTCTACTTATACCATTTCTAATGCTCGCCTTTCTGCAGTAAATGCATTTTCGGATGTGGACGATGTTTTTGGCTTAGGCACTTTAGTTTCAATATTTGGCGTTCTGTGACATTGTGCGCGAGTCTTTAAATATCTTTATACATACTGGGAAAACGAGTAACGTTAAAGTAGGGTTATGCCTCAGCAATTTGGAATCCAATTATACTGTTTATTACCAAAGCATCGACGGAAGGAAGCTCAACGCAGGTTTGTTCGATTCTGCAACCTCTTCATTTTAACGAGCCACGTCCGTCTACGGGGCCCGTTGTATGTTGATAAGTTTAAAATCACTTTACTTAAGGCGCGTAATATACTTACTGATGTTTATCTATGAAATTGTCTGAGGTATCATTGATTGCCCAGATTTAAAAGCCGATAAGCGCTATATATCATGTTGCTGATTATGTGACGGAAGTGCCTTTGTTGCTTTCTACATTTGACAATTTGCATATTCACACATTAATTTGTTTATGAGTTGGAAATTAAGTGTAAATATATTCAAATATTGTGCATATGTAAGCTTTTGGCAATTTCAATTACGTTTTGTTTATTATCCTAAATTATGACTGAAGATGGTATTATGATTAAAGTAGATACATGCCTCCTCGAAGGAAGTTCCTACTTGGAAATTAAATAATTAATAACAAACTACTTCATACACAGTAAAAAGTTATTGTGAGTACTTCATTAGAATATATTTATATATATGTACAATATATATATATATTTATACAATATAATTGCAGATAAAATGAAAATAGCCTCTCATTTTATGATTACAGAATATTCACTCACAAAATAGAAAACAGAACAGGAAATTTTTAAAATTCGTGCCAAGACCCTAACCAGCATATCCTGAATAGCATTATTTTAATTGTAATTACTTCATATTTTAGTTTGTGTTTAAATAAGATGACGAAGTATTCGAGAGCAGAATAGTGACAACGAAAATAGTCGAAAGCTTTTTATACACAGATGTGTTAGCAGCTTATGATGTTATCTCTTTCGTGGCAGGAGCTTTTAGTAAGCCCTTATCGTTGGAGTTATGTGCCTTTAAAAGTTGCACAGTTCTTTTAAAGTTGACCTTATGTTAGTTGAATAATTTACATACGCCTAAAGGGTTTTATACTTTCAATTATTACTTATTTGAAAGTAAACATTAATTATTTTAGTTAACTTTTCATATAATCCTACATAATTTGGCTTTAAAAGACTCATACGTACAGATACACTTTCATCCAATTTATAACTTGCTCTTAGTCAGCCAAATGTGTGTATATTTCCTAAATAGGGCAATCGACTTTTTCTCTTCCTTTTCCCACGTACTTATTGTTAGTGTAATCGTCCGAATTAGGCACTTATGCTTCTCTACTCTAATGCAAGCTTTGTTGCTCTCTTTAGTATCGGAAATCCCAATTACGGGTTCTCTTTCTTTTCCAAGAACCATGCGTAAAGAGTGGCCAATTTTCAATGTTTTTGTATTTTGCGCAAAAGTCAACAAACTTTAGGGCTTCTCCTGTTTTGTTTGCTTTGCTGAAATGCTCTCAACCTCAGCCCTCGTTTTTCGTGCGTTCGTTCTCTTTTTTATCGACCTTTAGCAAATTTGTTACCTTCGTTCACTCCTGCTCTTCAGCTCTGATTTTGATGTTTTTTGTATTTGTTTTTCTTTCTTAACTGCATCTCATTAGCTAGGTCTGTCGGTCGTCTGGTTCTAAGTTAGCCCATAAAATTCCTATGGCTCATTTTTGTTTTTGAAATTATTGGATTTGTCGGCATTTGGTGTGCCTTTGGCCGTTCGGTGGGCTTGGTGTTAAGTTTTGTCACTCTCAATCAAACCTTTCTCTAATCGTTGCCGTTATATGAGTATTGCCTTTCTGTTTATATAGCAACATAGTTCGCCTTGTATAGGATTGTGTTGTCTAGGTCATTTGGCCTCACTCCACACGAGTAGTATTTCCTGCAGAATTTTCTTTGTCTACCAGGCCTCAGTTTGTTATGCCTTAAACTAATTCTTTCTCTTACTTTCATATTCCAACAATTTTCTGTTTCCTCTTATCCTTAATCTTTTCTGCATTTGTCGCAGCCCATCGCTTCGGCCATATTGGACATACATATGTCTGCAAATCCTTTACTGCATGTTATTGGCTTAAATGAAACGTCAATGAATTCCTACGATAGTGATTCGATTTTGCTTTATGTTATTATGTAATATTGAACAAAAGTTGTGTAAAATATGCCTCGTTTACTATCTTTTCGATTTATTGTTTATATATACCTATATATATAATTGGCGCGTACACCCTTTTTGGGTGCTTGGTCGAGCTTCTCCTCCTATTTGTTGTTCCACAAATGGAGGGACCTACAGTTTTAAGCCGACTCCGAACAGCAGATATTTTATGACGAGCTTTTTCATGGCAGAAATACAATCGGAGGTTTTCCATTGCCTGCCGAGTGGCGACCACTATTAGAAAAATGTTTTTCTTAATTTTGGTGTTTCACCGAGATTCGAACCTACGTTCTCTCTGTGAATTCCGAATGGTAGTCACGCACCAACCTTTTGTGCTATGGCGGCCGCTTATTTCTTGTTTACCCTACAAAAATTGGATGATGGAAACTAATAAATGTTTTGTGCAGCCTAAAATCCAAGTGTGCTCTCAGCACTGGAAGTTGATATAGGTATTTTACAACTTATGATTGTTTCGAAAAAAAAAAAACTAAAAAACTACATTTTTCAGATCGCCAATGAGTCGGGAATAATGGTCTAGAACAAATTTATAGATAAATTCAAAATGAAAAATTGAGCATTCAGTTTGGATGACGTGCGAAATTCGTGATCAATATGCCCCCCTTGCAGAAAAATTAAGGATATAAGCTTATATGCGCGGCCTCATAAACATTTAAGTCGATTGGGATGAAAATTCGGGTTTTTGGGAGAATGTCGCAAAAATTTTCAAGTTTGTTGGTTCCGATGGTTGCCCGCTGGGTGGCGTTGTGCTTGATCTATTTCTAAAAGTCGTATTTATAGTAAGATACGGCTCAACTACAGAATAAATTGAGTTATCTGAATATATGTAAATAATTAGACAAAAACAAGTTCCTAATAATACACGCTCGGCATTCGCGACTATCTGCTAAATTACTTCGACGGTCTAGCTATTGAGAGGTTCTGTTAGCACGATTGATTTATTCGATACTTTCGCTGAAGCTTATCCGGCACATAGCACCACATTGATGGAAACTGTGTATTAAAGTGTGCAATATTACAGATACCTGGCGCACAAGATATAGAAATTAATATGTACTATACTGAATAAAAAGTCTGTGCGCTATTAATAAACACAAAGGAAGTATTCAGAATAGAAGTTTTGTAATAAAAACTACATAACAGTGGCTCTATGTGGCATAGTGACATGACGACAACACCACCAGCGGACAAACAAGTTCGCGATAAATTTATGTGGTTTACTCTTACAAAAAAGTGTGGGAAAGGAAGCTAAGTGATTTAGTTAGTATAGGGGTTTTTTCTCTGCACGTGTGGCAATGTTGGAAGTCGCCAACCATTGCCGCAACATTGACCATCTAATGCACTTGCCACTTGTCACACAAACAATAAAAGCATAACAGCAGGCACACAGCAATTTCAACTCCAACATGCTGACAATGTAATTGGCGTTAGCTGTTCCTTTGCTTGCTGTTGTTGTAAACATGTACATATGTATGTAGTTTACAGCACAATCGAGTAACAGTATGGCGAATAATGAATCAGCGTTCACAAAAAGAAGAAATAGCGATAAAAGCAAGTGTTGGTTAAAGTGAAAAAACCTGTTTTTTCTACTTTTTCACCGCACGCTCTTCAATTTCGCCCCCATCCACTATATTACGTGTATGTATTTTGCTCCAACAGCGCGGCAACATACTGCGTTTTTACCAACCACTCTTCAATTTTGTTGCGAGTGGCATACAAGTTATTTGTTTGTTGTTGTCGGTGCCATTGGTTGCAGGAAATTGCAAAGTAACCGACCGACCGACTAACCAACCAACCAAACAACCAACTGGTTGTCTCTGCATGGTTAAAGGCAAAATTAACAAAGAAGTTTGTGAGGCACGAAGAGTGGAGGGAGGGGAGGGATGGTCGATGGCTAAGTAAAGTTAAAGGACGGAAGCAGAGAAAAGGAAAAAATTACTCGAAGGCGGAAAAGCTTGTTTTGCTGCTATACCTCTATCACCGCTCCATTTCCTGCCATCGCCACAATTTGGAGTTTTTACGGCCTTCCTTACTGCGTGCGCCGTCAATGAGAGTCCTTTAAGCAGTGACGGCATTTTTAGAATTAGTGTTGTTGTGTGGATTTTTTTGATAAATTTTTTGTTTTTACATTTCAGCTATTGCAGCAGTATACGTTGCATGTTGCACGTTGCGACATCGTCTGTTCTGTGTGAGTAGGTCAGGAATGCAACATAGTATGTTGTTGTTCTCGTAGGAAAGTTCTGTTTCGATTCTCACCTCATTGCTGGTTTTGTAATAGTCGGTGGGGAACTACGTTGTAGTTGGAGTTAGTGGTGTAATTTCATGACTTTTATTGTGTGTGTATATTTCCGTTGTTTTCTGAGAGCTAAATATAAAGCGTTTTTCAGTAAGAGCGCTTCAACTTTTGAACTTTTTTGAATAAAACACAAACGGTTTGACTTTTTTAACTAATTTTTTTTTATTATCGAGTTTGAACATATACATTTAAATATGAAATTCGATTTCTTTTGCATGACCACCGCGTGCACGTTTTACGAAGCCCAATCGTTGAACCCAATTTTCGACCACTCTTTTGCATAAATCGGCCGAAATTCCAGCAATTTCGCGTTCAATATTGGCTCTGAGCTCACAAATCGTCGCCGGCTTGTTACTGTAGACCAATGACTTCACATAACCCCAAAGAAAATAGTCTAGAGGCGTCAAATCACACGAGCGCGGCGGCCATTCGACCGATCCATTTCTGGAAATAATGCGCTCATTGAACTTTCTCTTCAACAAATCAATTGTAGCGTGTGCTTTGTGGCTTGTGGCCCCATCCAGTTGAAACCACATGTCGTCTAAGTCCATACCATTCAATTGCGGCCAAAAATAATCGTTTATCATGTCGCGGTATCGATTTCCATTCACAGTAACGTGGCGATCGTTCTCGTCAACGAAAAAATATGGGCCAATTACGCCGCCGGCATGTAAACCGCACCAAACATTGATTTTTTCGGGATGCAACGGTGCCCCATGAATTACGTGTGGATTGCTTTCTGTCCAGTAACGCATATTTTGCTTGTTGACAAAGCCATTGAGCCAAAAGTGAGCTTCATCACTGAAGATGATTTTTTGGAAAAAATCTGGATTAAAGTAGCAGCAACAGAACGATTATTTTCATAAAAAATTTGCACGATTTGCAATCGTTGCTCTAGTGTGTAGCGTTCCATGATGAAATGTATACTAATGAAGTTTACAAATGACAAGCGAAAAATAAAAAATATTGCGTCGTTCGCCCTCCCTATCGGAAAAAAGTTGAAGCGCACCTATTGAAAAACGCTTTACTAATATCTATGTTTTTAATTGTTTATGGTCTCATGAATGTATCTCTCCCCGTGTTTTGGCTTTTATCTTTGGCCAGAAAGTCTTCTATCGCCTATTTGCTATGAATTTTTTCCGTTATGCTAGCTAACGTGTTTTTCAAACTTGTTTTGAAGTATAACAGACAATAGTCAGACAAATACATGCACACAATATTTAGGGTTACAGAATTATTTATATAAATTTTGCTTCACTTGAATGTTTGCTAACACTATCCACTATGCTAACTCTGATCCATTGATGGCAAAAAGAGTAAACTGGGGGTTTTCGATCTGTAATATCTTCAATATACCCTATGCTCAGAAAGTAGCGTGTTTAAATAAAATAAAACAGAGTTAAATTTCAGGCAAATTTATTTTAACTCCTTCAAAATATGACACGTCTGAAGCAACACACATGTACCAACGTTTAAACCAGTCCTCCAAGCACCCCTGGTAGCCTGACGAAGGGATGGCCTCAGCTCCTTCGTCGCATTCTGTTTGATCTACTCTATCGACTGAAATCTACTTCCACGAAGTGGTAACTTCAACTTGGGAAACAAAAAGAAGTCGCACGGGGCCATATCAGGTGAATACGGTGCTTGCACGATGGTATTTACTTGGTGTTTGGCCAAATAATCCAGCACAATTTAGGCTCGGTGCGATGGCCGTTTTCATCATACAAAATCCAATATTTGTTTGCCCACATTTCCGGCCGTTTGGGACGTACTGCATCTATCAAAGACTTCAAAACGTATAAATAATATTCTTTATTGACTGTCTGGCCCGATGGAAATTACACATGATGCACTATTAAAGGAAATTCAAAGAAATATCGTTTCGGGGGCCTTAAAAATAGTAGTAAGAAGAGCTTAACTTAAGTTCAACTTTAACTTCGATTAACTTTTAAAGGAGTCAATTTATCGAAAAACTATAACAGATCTTTTTTGTAGAGAGTTAAAATGGCCATCAGAATATGTGTTTTTCATAGCTGTAAATTAGCATACTAGAGAAAAAAAAGTTTATTCCAAAAAGTAGCAAAATCCCTTGTAATTTATATGGGAAATATATCGTGTTTGGGGCAAGGTTTGTTCTGAATATTAAGAGCTAATTTTGATCTGATAATTTTTCTTAGACGGAAAACTAAAAGTTTAGGGGGCGTCGCCAGAAAAATAATCAAATTGGTAAATAACGGACACCCTAGCCTACATATCCTTAATATTATATGCAGGCACTTGACATTTCTACTTATGAGGAACAGGTTCAAGGTTATGTTCGCACAAGGACTTATTTCGTTGCCCTTTCTTGTCAACGCCCTTAGGCTCTTTCCTTTTTACTCCCACATGTTTTTACACACTCCCATTGTTACTGTTAATTTAACCCCTAAACGCTATTCATTCATATGTATTCATTTAATCCGGTAACTTTATTTTCACATTTTAATGATAATTTTCTTCCGTAGTTTGGGCAAGTTTTTTTAATGACCCCGAATATTATGTAATATGTGTAAATTAATTTAATCGCATTGGCTTGGAGTTTCACTAGGAAGCAACATACCAGTAAAACATAAATTCTATAGAAAATCCAATTCGAGATATTATATTGATAGAACTAATATTGTGTGAAAAAACAAGTTCAGAGTGCTTTCCACTAGATGCCTTTAGTGGCCATATCTCAGAATGCATAGTTATATATTGCATTGGGTCTTACTATTCGGTGATTTTTAGGTGTCATAGCGCTTCAAAAAACGAGGATTGTCGTAGCTCATACTCAATAAATTAAATTTAGCGGCAGCTTATTACTTCCTCGTGTACGTATATACATACAAATGGTATCAATCTCGTTTGATTTATTTTTTGTTCTGCTGTTGCGTTGCAAGTGGACCAATGAACATAATTGTGAATGGTATGACTTGTAAGGTAATTATAGCAACGGCAGACCAGCAGAGTATTAGCAATCATGGTTAAATATTTATTAAGTCGTCCTTCCCACACACCCGCACATAATCACACATCAGCCTCACTCAACGTCCAATGACGTCAACAATATATTGTATAATTTAGTCATCAGCTACATTGTTGTTGTTGCTATCATTGCTATTGCGAAGTTATATCTTACAGTGGTTGTTCGTTAAAGCCAGATGGTCAGTTATTGCGATTTTACATTGGTGATATGTAGTTCTTGGCAATGTGGCAATGTGAGATATAATAGAATATCGTTACCACGATATTTTGCCTTCTTATCGGATTTAATTTTTCTTATTTGTCAAAAATATCATACAGCGATTTATTTAATTTAATTTAATTTAATTTAATTTTAATAACTTACAATACAATACTTATAAAAGTACCTTACAGACTAGACAAAAATGTAAAAAAAGCAAATAAAATTTAATATTAGCAATCAATATAAATACAATATTAAGCAACTGAATTGAAAACTTAAAAAGACTTTAAGTTTTCCCCATAAAAATAATAGAAATTGAGAAGATAGCAATCCGACGAAACCAGGAACAGAACTGAAAATAATCGAATGAGAACGAACAAGAGCCGTAAATAGCAGTTTATAGGTATACGGATCAGAAAATTCGGATGTATTGCGATTTTGAAAGAATAAAATTAAAGTGACCACTGAAAAATACACTAATATCCCATGGAATAGAACAGCAAAGCAGTGGGTTCCCTTGATTCAATCCTGGCCGTATGAATGTCCATTAGCGTGATTACTGCTTGGCTGAATTTAAAATGAAGTTCGGTTGCCGTAGTACTCGTAGGTAATAACATTCGGGGAATGATCATATACGAGAAACACAGCGGAGAAGTTTGTGGTGAAATCGCGTTAAGACAGCTCAATCCCTTGCCCAGTCCGGTTGGTCAAGAACGTTTTGCTGTGTTTTTGGTGGGGTTGGCGCCTCCCATGAAAACTGTATAATTGAATTGTCGAATAGGAAGAGTGTTGTGTTGCATCAAGGCAACAGCAGGCCGAATACAATTTTGAATTACACAATTCGCGCGTGCTTAACGTGATTTCATTTGCATCCGAGCATTTCATTCCAAGCCCATTTGTTACTTTTATTAATTATATTAATTTCTTCATTGCACAATTAAAAGTGCGTTATTCAAGTTTGAATTTCTATTGTACTTGGCGATTTTAAGTGTACATGGAAAAGTTGTTTCTTGTTGTTGCACAGTCGGGGATGTTGATGCCCTTTTAGATTCCTATGTTTTGATGTACATAGCTGCTGTTACTATCGGAAGTATGATCGCTTCACTTATTTGCTTTTTGGTGTAAGTCAGCTATTTGTACCGAGCTATTTATC
Source organism: Anastrepha obliqua (assembly GCF_027943255.1). Classification (NCBI taxonomy): domain Eukaryota; kingdom Metazoa; phylum Arthropoda; class Insecta; order Diptera; family Tephritidae; genus Anastrepha; species Anastrepha obliqua. The sequence goes on from NC_072896.1 coordinate 185,534, forward strand.
TTTTCGCTTGTTTGTACGGGCTACTTTTAAGACAATAAGTTGCACTCGTGACCCATTCCACTAACAAAACTCGGCTACAAAATTGAACCATCTACAAGTCGATTGACACTTTTTAGAACGTATTAATGGCGGCCGCCGTAGCCGAATGGGTTGGTGCGTGATTACCATTCGGAATTCACAGAGAGGTCGTTGGTTCGAATCTCGGTGAAAGCAAAATTAATAAAAACATTTTTCTAATAGCGGTCGCCCCTCGGCAGGCAATGGCAAACCTCCGAGTGTATTTCTGCCATGAAAAAGCTCCTCATAAAAATATCTGCCGTTGGGAGTCGGCTTGAAACTGTAGGTCCCTCCATTTGTGGAACAACATCAAGACGCACACCACAAATATGAGGAGGAGCTCGGCCAAACACCTAACAGAAGTGTACGCGCCAATTATTTATTTATTTTTATTTTTTTTATTTTATTCATTTTTTCGAAATCCATATGGAACAGAATCCTGAGCACTTCCTCAAAACTCCTTAGAATCCTCCTTCCTAAAACTCCTTAGAATCCTCCAATTGCAGGCTCGCGGTAATATACAAGACTTCATCAGAGATCACAGTGCATTTTAGCCCAATGAAACTTAACTACTAATTTTGCAAATTGCTTGTTAAGATCTATAGATGTGCAACATCTCTCTGTCCGCTTACCTTCAGCTCTTTACAAATATATTTTTTAGTATTTTGGCCACATTTTTTGGTGAAATATTTTGTTTCTGTTTCATTTTCTTTTATGGTACTACTTTGGGGGCAATCATCTATACTAATATTATAAAGAGGAAAACTTTGTTTGTTTGTTTGTTTGTTTGTAACGAATAGGCTCAAAAACTACTGGACCGATTTCAAAAATTCTTTCACCATTCTAAAACTACATTATCCACGAGTAACATGGAGTACATTTTATTTTGGAAAAAAATAGGGTTCCGTAAGATATTTGGATTTTTCGGACACAAACTGAAAAAAATCTATATATAAAATAACGTCAACTTTTTGTGTGTGTTCGCTAACCGGCCGTGTCTGCACCGAATTAAACCAAACTTACACACATTGTTAAGAAGGTATTGAAGATGGTTTCCGTATAGTTTGGATACCTATTGGTGGATAGGGCTCGAGATATAGGTCAAAACGTGGACCCGGGTAACCTTCGGATGTGTATGTACAATATGGGTATCAAATGGAAGCTGTTGGTGAATGCTTTAGTTCAGAGTATTTTTCATGCCGCTCCGTGACTGGGGTCTCGAGATATAGGTCAAAACGTGGACCCGGGTAACCTATGGTTGTGTATGTACAATATGGGTATCAAATGAAAGCTGTTGATAAGTGCTTTAATACGGGGTAATTTTCATACCTATTGATGACTAGGGTCTCGAAATATATGCCAAAACGTGGACCCGCCGTGTCTTTGAACCGAATTAAACCAAACTTACACATATATAGTTTGAATACCTATTGGTGGATAGGGTCTCGAGATATAGGTCAAAACGTGGACCCGGGTAACCTTCGGATGTGTATGTACAATATGGGTATCAAATGGAAGCTGTTGGTGAATGCTTTAGTTCAGAGTATTTCCATCCGCTCCGTGACTAGGGTCTCGAGATAGAGACCAAAACGTGGACCCTAGAATGTGTTTGTAGAATATGGATATCAAATTGAAGCTGTTGGTGAATGCTTTAGTACAGAGTATTTTTCATGCCGCTCCGTGACTGGGGTCTCGAGATATAGGTCAAAACGTGGACCCGGATAACCTTTGGTTGTGTATGTACAATATGGGTTTCAAACGAAAGCTGTTGATAAGTGCTTTAATACGGGGTAATTTTCATACCTATTGATGACTAGGGTCTCGAAATATATGCCAAAACGTGGACCCGCCGTGTCTTTGCACCGAATTAAACCAAACTTACACACATTGGTAAGTAAGTATTGAAAATGGGTTTCGTAAAGTTTGGTTGTAATTCGGAGCAGTGGCAACGGGTACAGCGTTCTTTTCAGCCAGCCATAATGTTGCTTACTTTTTTAACGCTTGGGGCGGAACTGAACTGTCAAATTGACAGTGTGAGTTACAATGTGTCAATATTTCTTTCTGATTTGGATGCCATAAGGAAAAAACGTAAGTGCAACATGTAAAAATTGTTTGTGAATTTTTTTGGAGTGGATTTTGGAACAGTGAATAATTTCTTACGAAATTTGAGAATTTAATGTGAAATCCGAATGTTCAAATGAAATTATGTGTTCGTGGAAAAAACAATTTTTTTCGTTTTTTTTTTTTTTGAAAAATATAAATGGATAATGGTTAAAAAAGCTCCAATGCTTAATAAAACATATAAATTGAAACGAAAAATTCATGGATGATCAGGAAAAAAGACGATTGTTTATTCATATGCGTTGATTTGAAATTTAAAAACAATCTTCTTTTTTCCTGATTTTCAATTTATATTTTATATTTACTCAAAAACAAATAGAAAAACAAAAAATATTGTTTATGCCAAAGCGCTTGAATAAAGAATAAAGAAATAAATAATATGAAAACCATATATTTTCTGTTCTAAACCATATCTATTCTATTTTAGTGTGCCCAGCGAAGGGGGCCGGGTTTGCTAGTTTATTCATAAAAAGCAGAAAAGGTAGGTAGGTAGCGTTTTTGTCGGAAATTTTAAACCGATTACCATTTGAATTTCTATATCCTGCATTTGAGAATTAATATTATTCTTAAAATTTCACTATCCCCATTAAAGGAAAGCGAGATAAATGATCGTGCGTCTTGATGTTGTTCCATGACAGAAATACACTCGGAGGTTTGCCATTGTCTGGCGACCGCTATTAGAAAAAACTTTTTCTATAATTTTCAAATACATAATACTAATTTCCAAATCTACTTCCGTATGTGTACACCAGAAATGAGTTTAACCAACAAAACTACACTAATATTGACTAATTGAAAAAGGTCTACGTCATAATTGACTTAAATGAATTGTTCAGTAGTATAATTCTATATAAATATACTTGTATATATATATATATATACATATATACTTGTATATATGAATACTGCTAAAAATAACAAATAAAAAGCAAAAGCAAAGAGGAGTACAAAGCGACTATTAAGCTGAAGCGTGTTGAGGTAAACGGTTCGCTACTTCTCTGCTGGCTATGTTTGGGCAACAACAAAGTTAACAAGCAAAATTCGCTATTAGCGAGTATGGTTATAACCATGAGTGATAGGATAAGTGATTGCGCCTTCCGAATTCGCTGTGACGCCAGGCTCCAAGAGTATACAAAGAAGACGAAGGGAAATAACTCGTTTGTGAAGAGGAAGACTAGGCGAAAGCGATAGAAACTACCAAACACAAGAAATTATACGCACACACACTCGCACTTTCTTGCCACGGCGCCGCATAAAACCGCAAATAAACTGCATTTGGAGGCTTTACATTAATTTCTGTTTTCACAATTTAACACGCGGCACTTCGTTTTCATTAGTTCTTTAGGTTTAAATGTTAGAAATTGCATTATTACCAAGCCATTCACTAAATTTTCACAAACATGAAATTTTTCCTCCTTTTGCTGGTTTGTTTGTTTGTATTAAAGAGTCACTCTTGCCAAAATCGCAAAAATAAAGTAACTGTTTCCGGAAGGCGTTACCTTCTGTATTCGATTCGCCTTGGGTTATAACTCACTATATCCAATGATGCCCTCTTTCTTGTGGAATGGGGTAGACGAGGAAAGGGGGACGCTCCGAGTTGCTCGTACTCAGTAAACACACTTTGTGTTCTCGTTCCTCTCAATGCTATTGTTGGTTGTAGGCTAAAAATCAAAACAATTGCTCGGCCACACCGCGTGTGAACGCGACCGGCAACGCCAAGTGATTAAACGGAAAGTTGAAACAACAAAAGTTTCTCTATATGAACATAATTTTTGGCAGCTCGTTTCCAGTGCTGCCAGTTGCTTCACCTATTCACCAGTCGCTTAAGCATGGCGAATAGAATACGGCAAAATATGTTTTGCTACCAAGTGTTGCGTATCATAAAATTCACTGCTGGGTTTTCTTTTAATAATTCTAACAAAAGTAAAATTCTCTTTGTATTCGTGAATCTGAAATGAGTTCCTGAGTAAAATATACCTGCCAGCAGAGAAAACAGCTGTTCAAATACCACTGGTTACAATTTAAGCTGACCGTGAAACCTGGAAGTTTTTACTGGTTTCTGTTAATTTACTATTTTTAATATCTTTCCTTTTGCGAAAAATCAGATCTGATTTGCCAGAATTTCTCTACTGGCGAACAAGCCACTAATGCTCGCTGATTGTAGTGTACATACTTCTAATATTGTAGATTCATCATCTGTGCTTACTGTTTACTTTCGTTGAATGAATGGATGTGTCAACAGTTTTCAAGTAGATATCGTGTCATTATTTTGAATATATAATATGTTTTGTTATACTAGTGTTACACTATATGGCTTTTTATAGTTTTGTTGTTTCTTTTTTGTATTTACATCCATTAAGTCGTGAGGGCATAACTAAGATAGTGGGCTTTGTGAAGATAAGTATATAGAAATAAGTATGGGATTAAATATCGTATGCCAAATTTAATATTTACTGGCGGAAACACGCATCCTTGCCTAAGCTTAGTTTTAAATACAATGCATAAGGCAATAAAGTGACATTTTCGAAGTGCAAACCGTTATTTTTAACGGGGGAACCACTGCCTTCTGTATTTTATATCAGTATAGATAATAGAAATTGCGGATACACTTACAATAAGTTTGCGTATCTGGTACTCACTGCTACTTTATTATGTATTTGAATTTTGTTGAGTCATAGTATAGATCGCTCGTAAATTTTTTTGTTTTGCTTCGTTAGAAAGAGTGAAGACTTTAATTAATGTCGAATATAGACAGTAGTCCGTTCGGCCGAACCAAAAATTTCTGATAGTTTTGGCCCAATTTCCGTAGTAGTGAATAATATTGGGTTTAGGATCTTAAATTGCTTCTGGATTATTGGTATAACATCGATTTTTAATGGCACCTCACAAATAAATTTAACCTTAAGTGGAACAGACGTAGCTCTGTGTGGGTAGCAACGCAGCTACTTTGCAAGTATCATATATCTTTTATTTCGAAACGTTCAAGCTTAAAGTGATCCAATTTACAGCGCAAAGGCATTATAATTATTTTCTGACACATTTTTTCGTTTAAACAGAAAGAAGCCGACTGCCTAGCTTTTATATTCATAAGTACACATATACAAATGTTTATAAGTATTCCACATCTGCAGTACGGTTAAAAAAGCTGCAGACGATAACTGCAAACTTGGATAAACTGGCTTATTTACATGTGAGTTTTGAGTTATTTTTGAGGTCTTTTAATTGTCAAGCGTTGTTTGGGTAAATTTGACAGAATTTTAAAATCGAAGTGCATATATTTTTAGAATTTGTATTCGAATTAGCTTGAGGTTTTAACATGTGAAAACCATACCCGAGCATTTGGTGACCACAGCTGATTTCAATGAAGAGAACATCGAAGTAATGAATAGCAACATTGATTACGATTTTTTATACCATTAAACCTAAACATATTAAAACCTAAATATGAATGTAGTCTGCATTACACCTTCAAAAGAAATTAAATAAAAACAAGAAATAATCTTTGTTCTTGATTCGAGGTTGCGCATTGGCAGGAGCATTGATTAATCTAAAAAATTGTATTCTAATCCATTTTTTGAGTTCTTTTTGCTTATATTGATATACGTCAAATACACATCGATTTTACTTGTGTTTTTTCAGCCACAAATACAGCAAATTTACTTTCGTTCAAATACTGCATTATTTCATTCTCGTCAATTCAGTTTCACTTTTCACGCAAAATTTCTCTTATTATGTAATTGCCATTGTTGCTCAAATATCGTTAAGGGTAAATATCGGGTAAGGGATAAACGCTAAAAAAAACACTTTTTTCATGAATTTATTGTAGCGAAACGGTTCAAGTCAGTTTATTAAAAGTTGTTGCATATTATTATATAAAGTAACATTTCAAGAATATTTGATAAAATTTTCATGTAAAAATATTGCAAAATGAGCGAATGAGAGCACATTTACGTAGATGTCTTTTCAAAAATACATTTTGCAGTAGTCAGCATATCTCAGCGTAGAATCATCTGAAATCAAAAAAATCGAATAATTTAGTTAAAGTATGAGTTAAACTTCCCCCCAACGTTTATTTTGACGATTTATTTTCATTTTCAGCCATTTGGTAGTCGTTTGAAGTAAAAAGTGATTTTTGACGAAAAAATGCCGCCATTTTGTAGGTGTAAAACCACCTTAATATAAAAAAAAATGGCGAAAAAAAACGTTGGGGGGAGGTTTTTTATATGTAAAATATGTGTGCAAAATTTCAAAAAGATCGGTTGAGTAGTTTTCAAATGCCAATGACTACGCACTTTAAAAAAAAGGTTCGAGAAAACCGCGTTTAAAGTTTGTAACGGACTTCGCGCGCAACTGCTGCGTCTCGGCAGATGTTTGAGGCGGCTCGGCTTTATGCTCTATAACTTAAAAAGTTTTGCTCGGATTGACTTAAAATTTTAACACGGTATTTTTGAAATGTTTTACTACAATAACATGCAAAAAAAAATCGATTTTTATCCCTTACCCCCACTTTTTATATTTTTGAGTATATGTATATGTACGAGTACATATGCACATATATACATACATTTTAAATTTGTGCTTTGCTCTTATCTCCTACCTATTTATTTTTTAGTTTTGTTATTGAATATTTCAATGTCATATTAATTTTGGCACTTGAAAACACAAGAATGTGTATGTATATATTTTACAAATTTGCATTACACAACTTATTTGAATTTTAATTAATTACTGGTTTCGCGAAATATCAATCTACATCATATGTATATATACATATATATTTACCCAATGCATAAGCTCTGGCATGAAACATCAAGCATAGACACTTTTTTTCTAATAGCGGTCGCTTCTCGGAAGGCAATGTCAAATCTTCGAATGTATCGCTGCCATGAAAAAAGGATGTAAGCGCCATTTACATACATACATGTATATAGGTATAGATATATTTGCATATATTCTCCATACAATTTACATACCTATGTTAAAAATGTGCATATGCATGCACGCAAATATATACAGAAATGCGAAATCTAAAGCCTTTTAGTTACTAAACTACTTCGCTCAAAGGTGTGGGTGTAGAATGAGGAAGAGTTGCTAACTGAAATAATTTTGTAAATGAGCTGATTGATTGCCTGGTTGTAAATTTATTTAACGTTTTGACGTGTTGCCGCCTGTGCGTAACAAAGTGAAATTGCATTAAATGATTAAGAGTTAAACAACAAGCAAATTTCATTAACATGTTTAGTGTAAAATAATTTTAAAATTTATGTGGCAAAAATAAGCAATGCAGCATATAAAGAAACAACAATAGCAAGAATTAGTGTTTGCAAAAAATAAAATCGAATTACACTTGAACGTGAGTGAAACAAAATTCATGACCCACTTTGCTTACGCTTTTTCCTTCATCCATGACCCACTTTAATCTGAAGCGGCGACGTCGGCGCTCAACAACGTTGCGCTGCTATAATCAGTAAGCTTGTACGCACATACATTTGTAGATATGTACTCTCACAAAACTGCTTCTCTGTGCAGCAAGTGCAGGCCGGTGCTGCCAGCTCTATTCAACAACTGTTGCAGCAAACGGCCCAGACGACATCGTTATACATACTACACTGACAAGTAGCTTGGGTGAGCGGCTAATGTGTACATCCCGAGAGTCACAAGTATACATACTCGCACATAAGTTTTACATGTAGTATGTGTATTAGGGTGACCGGACGTATGAAAAATTTCTTTATTTGCATAGGCGCGCCCGCATAGTACTCTCTGTAAGAATTCTAAATAAAAAATACTCCAAAAATTCAGGCACCGAGTGTTCAATCTCTAAGACACACGGGTCTACGATAGAGCACCTAAACAAGTGACATGTTTTTAAAATAATGACTTACGCAAATTTCGCGTCTTAAGGTGGTGCCACACTCCTTTCCTTAAACCCTTCTAATCGATTCGATACAAATTGATAAATTGGTTGAAAAAAATTTGTCTGTAAGAATTTATCAACAAAATCCGGAACATTGAGAGAAATGGTATGCCAATCTACAAGGAAAGTGTGAAATTGAATCAACAGTTGTTTGTGGCAAAATTAAGAGAAGTAAACATGAAAATCAAAATATTTGTACAGAAATTTGTATTATTGTATTATACTGATCCCAAATGTGCAATCATTTCAATTCGACGCCATTTGTATTTGACTCAACACTCACTTCTAATGACTCTACATGATAGTTGTTTGGCGACTCAGGATATCCCTCGTAGCCATTGCTAATGGTTTCATTCCTAAATGTTTAGCGAAGAGCCGTGTCCAACAGTTTCTTAAAAAGTCACTTCTGTAATTACATATTTTCAAATTCATGTTCAAAATTTAATTTAAAAATACCTCTATAAGTGCGTAACAAATTGCAGTAAATTGTATAGTATGTCCCTCATATGTTCACTGAAATATTATATGTGAGCTCATATAAACATGAAATATAAAATATAAAATAAAAATCTGGTTTTTATATAGGCTAATCCGTAGTGGAACATGGGAAACCAATAACACCCAAGGCGGGGGAAAATGAATTAAATCAGAAGATTTATAATTTTTGCAAATAAATATTTCCATCACCCAAAACCATTTTTATTTATTTATGAAAAAAGTTAAAAGAAAGCAAAATTGGATGATTAACATTTTAGGAGGCACGCTGCTATAATTTTTCTATTCAGTCACCCTAATGTATATATTTACTACATACTTACACATATTATAAAAGTTGAGAGGCGCGAGCTTACAATGAAAATCTGCATTAATAACAGCCGATTTGAGCAAATTTTACAGTTGTTGACATGATTGGAATACGGGTATTGTGTTTATATACAATACATATTTTATACGTATCTATGTACATATATATTTATTTCTCTATAGGAAGGGGTTTAGTATGTGAGATGTAGTTGAGCAGCTACATATAAGGCAATTCATGTGAAATCCATATGATAATTATATTGTTGTTTACTTTAGAAAAGTGATGACTCTTGTTATTACTGTCATAATAGTAGATAGCCAATAGTTCTAATCGAAATTTGGCCGGATGATATTTAAAGCTTGGTTATTTAAAGTTAGGTACGCCAATATGAAAATTGAGATCATCGTAGGCAAAATGACGCTGCTCAATAGCAGCAGCGCCGCCAGAATTGGAAAGCACCTTTTCGAGCCGTTGGATGCCAAATGACGTTTCAAACAGGGTGACTCTGTCGTGTGACTTCTTTAACGTGATGCTGGAAAAGATCGTGCTAGCCGCAGAACTTAATCTCTGAGGCACCATTTTTTACGAACGTACAATTGTTGGTGTATGCCGATAATATTAACAACCGCGAATGGGTCTGGTGGTGAACAAGGACAAAATTAAGTACCTTCTGTCATCAAACAAACAGTCGGCGCACTCGCGTGTCGGTACACATGTCACTGTTGACAGTTATGATTTCAAGGTTGTAAAAGACTTCGTTTATCGAGGCACAAACATTAGCACCGATAACAATGTCAGCGTTGAAATCCAACGGAGAATCTCTTTTGTCAAGAAGTGCTATTTTGGAGTAAGTAGACAGCTGTATGTGCTCTACCACGCCATAGACATTGCCCACTGAATAAAGATCCAGCGGCTTCGTTTGCTGTGTCATGTCGTTCGAATGGGAACAAAGGCTCCGACTCTTAAAGTATCGGATGCGGTACCACCTGGTGGTTGCAGAGGAAGATGAAGGCATCGTCTGCGTTGTAAAGATTAGGTGGAGAACGACTTGGTTTCACTTGCTGTGTTTAACTGGTGCCGGTTAGCACCAGAAAGAAACGACTGCCGCGCTTTGTTAGACGCGGCCAAAATTACTTAAGAGGTTATCGTGCCAATCAAGAAGAAGATAGGAAAAGTTGTGGCCTGTCACGTAACTGTAGGTTGATTGCCAACTGTGATTCAACTTACTAATGCATACATACTTATGTATGTGTAAGTATATAGACTTGGTGGAGTTTAAGTTGTATGCAACTTCAGTAGTTAGATGAAATATATGTACATATCTGAATATAAAATATTGGATTTGGAGACTTAGTAAGTAATTTGTAGAAGATAGTTTTGATGGTCTCGGTTGAGGATGGTTCACTTTTTATCAATAAATGACGTTTACTGAAGACATAAGAGTTTCGATAATAAATCTAAATTAAATAATAAAAGTGAAAACTGTATTATACGGTGTAGCAAACGTAAAAAAGACATGAGTCTACCCTAAACAACGAAAACAGTCAATGCCAAGTGGGATATAATTTTAGACATTGTCGTTACGTTAAAATTTACTATAAACGGTTATTTTTGGAATACTTTTCACATTACAAAATGTTTCGGTTTCGATAATTTGTTAAGAAATTTCGGGTTTTCTTCAACTTTTTCGTCAATATTGCTTCAGCTACAGATTATACAAGTTTGAATGCAAGCGAAGTAAAGATTTTTGTATAAATTTTTGAAGGAATTCGTTATAAAGTAATTTGATGAAACGTATGCTAGCTTTGCTCAAGCTACAGAGCCCAATGAAAATCAATGTGAAATTGCTTATAACAAATATACAAGTTACTATGGACATATATTTTACTACATTTATATATTTATTTATTTAATGATTCGATTCTAACACAGCAAGGGCAAACCTTATAATTCTTAGTGCAATTTTCGTGGTAAAATTTCCAGAGATATTTTAAGTTTCAAAGAAAACAAATCAAGTTAGCATTAATTATGAATTACTTGGGATTAAAATTAAAGTATCTCTCTTGTTTATTTTTTTATTAAATACACTCATTCCCCAATTTGTGGTGTGCGTCCATAAGTTGGGAGAGCTCCAGTATTATGTTACCTCTGAACAGTAGATGATTTTTTATGAGGATTTTTCATGGCAGAAATACACTCGGAGGTTTGACATTGCCAGCCGTGGAGTGACTTCTATTTGGAAAAATGTCTAGAGTAGGTTTCGAATTCCAGATCTGCGAAATTTTCTGGCTTCTCTAATATTTCTTTTTAGATTCTCCCAGCTGCCTCGAAACGAACCTGTTTTTCGCATTGACAGCTTTATGTAGAAAATATTGATCACTTTCAAACATTATCTTGAAGGTTTCAATGGAGGTAAATAAGATTATAAAATACAAAGAAAAATTGTTTTAATTGAAATTTCGATTCTTACTTAGCCCCAAAAAAAGCCTATTTGATAAAAAAGATTAGTGAAATTAAAAAGGAAAAACTGAAATATGCAATGCTGCATTCGATCAAGAAGAGAGAAGTTTGCTTTATCAAGCTGTTTCACATATCATAATATTTGCAGGTAGAGAAGCAACACAAGTGTAATTTGTTGGTGCCCGCAACTGTAATATTCTCGTATATACATACATATGTATATATATATATCCAATAACGAGGCTCTAATAACTAAACATCTTTTAAGCAATTGAAGTACTAGTACACAAAATTAAGAATTCTAAAAAAGTTAAGTAAAAATGTACTCCAATATATTTTTGTACATATACAAATGTATGTAAGAGCATTTGTATCATTATCAGTATCAGTATATTCAGCTGTTTCCCTTTACTTTTTCTTTTCAATATTTTGTATACCATTAACGCGGCAGTAGTCGCGCACCTAAATATGATACGATCGATCCCACGATCTATGTATTCCATTTCAAAACCAAAAAATAGTTTTTTTTTAATATCTGTATCCATATATTTTTTATTATGAAAAAATTAAGTGTCGGAGAGAAATACGTTTTTGTAGCATTTTTTGAATACTGGTATCATAACCCATTTTTTTAACTGCTTTGAAATATCATTTGCTCCTCTATCGAATCTAGCTATTGAGTAATTGTTCAGTTTTTATTACTTGAGTCCTTTAAAGTGCTAGGCCAAAGTTCCGATCGATTCGGCCTTAAGAATCGTTGTTCGGTTGTTCTCTAATCTTAGGGAAAACAACAAAAAGCAAAAGTTCCTTATTAAGATCTTATAATTTTACTTAATGGGATTACATACGTAGTCCTCCCGACACTACATGGTTAAATGTAGCCACAATAAAAACTACCAGTTTGAAATGCATAACTACATTCCGTCAGACGTACATTCGGTACGTGCACTTACAATTTCGATAACTGCGTTTTGCCCGTTCAAAACAAACCTCTAACTATGTATGTAGGAGTACAAGGCATAAGTAACACAAAGCGCAGTAAAGAAATATTTCTACTTTATCAAATGCAAGTTGCATGCGCAGTATAGAGGTGTAGTTCACGTGCATACATATAAGTGTGTACGTCAGACCTCATCCACTAAGTATTTGTTGGGAGCTGTATATTTGTTGTAGTTGTAGACATTGCAGTTGACGGCTTTGCCATTTAAGTCGACTCTGACCTACTGGCATCGTTTTTGGTATAACGTTCGTGCGTGCGTATGTGCATAGGCATATATACATACTTATATGCTTAAGATATTTATCGTCAATAGTAGCTGCTGATTTTAGTTGTTGCCGCTAATATGATAATACATCTCCACTGATATCCTAATGCCGTTGTGTACAAAAACTTGTTGCAGGCTTCAGCTGGTATTTTTAGTAAGAATAAAGGATAAATCATTAATTGACTTTAAGTATTTCACTCGTATTTATTTCAATTGCACTGGCTTTTGTGTAAATATTCAAAATTATTAGGCAAAGAACTACAATCCGTGCGATAAGTGCAACATAAGTGAAATATGCACAAATGAAAAATGGGTGAAATTTAAATCAATTCAATGAAGTATCTTTCATTTTATTTAACAACACAAAGCAAAAGGAAATGAATTGAGTAAAATACTCGTACTATACATTTTTTTGAAATCATCGCATTGGTACTCGCGTACATGGAAGAAATTATCAGCGGCACAGTTGATCAGCTGGGTTCGTTATCGGGTGACAGCGCACTTGCGATAAGATAATGAATTACTTGTTATGAGGGCCGAAAGAACACAGAGGGAAGAGCGTCATAGGCGTGATTTCGAATGACTACATATACTTATAGACTCTTACACAAATTTTGTTTAAAATTTCATTATGCAAATATTTGTATTCATTTGATTTGTAATGCGTCTCTTTGCATGGATACCATCTAAATTGATTTGTAATCGGCAGGTGCCAGCACCATACATTGGAATCAGCTCATCGTTGACGTAACAGGGGTTGTGATAGCTGTTTGTTTACAACAGTGGCCGGGGAAACTAAGATTATGTTGGTTATATAAGAAAAAAATAAAAATCATGTTACCTCGTTGTCCTCTGAACGACGACTGATTGGAGGAGCGTAAGAATACTTGTAAAATGAGGGGCACAACTCTGCTGCCAACTCCCCAAATGCCGTATGATTAAAACTTACTCTCATAATTCTGCTTCGGATGGTTAAGCCTGTATTACATTATCCTTAGTGTTTACATATAAAAATATGTAGTATGGCTCACATATGTATGTGTGGAATTGGCACGTAAATATATTAGGTGTTTTTTTCTTATGTGTGTCCTGATATTGTCTTACAAATGGGTGTTCCAACAGTTTCATGCCGGCTCCGAAAGTTAAATCGTTTTTACGAAACGATTTTTCATAACAGATATGCACCGGAGGTTTACTATTGCATGCCGAGAGGCGAACGCCGTTAGAAAAAAACTTCTTCTATAATTTGATGTTTCATGTCCACATTAGGTTTCAAGCCTGGATCCAACTGAATGACAGTCATGCATAAACCATTCGATCGCGCTTGGTAATCAGTGGCAAAATAACTCCCAATCATCTCTCGGTGGGCAATGGCAAAACTCATATTTTACCCGAAAGGGTTTTTTTATAATTATTATTTTATTACATTAGGCGTACGTTACAAATTTCCTTGCGAGAAAAATTCGTATAAATGCAAAAACTTTCTAATATATTTAAAAATCGCAAAAAAAAATGTTTAACTATAATTTATGTGGATAAATATTCTAAAACCATAGCTAATGCGACTCTTCTATTTTATCCTTTCTAGGCTTGGCCCATGTGAGATATCAGATCCTTGGGCACCAAACACCACCACCAACAACAACAGCAGCATTAGCATCATTGCCAGCAGCAAAGGCAACCAATCATTGTTGTCAACAACTTCCTCGACTACGACTGCATCCATTAATATTGACAGCAACATTTACCCGAACAGTGTGCTTTTTAATAACAATAGTACAGCAACAACTGCCAATTCATCGACTAGCACTGTCGTCTGCTCAGCAAGGACAACAACAACAACCACAGTCACAGGTAGCCTCATCTACAAGCTGCCGCTCTCATCACCGGCCGCTGCAACAGCTGCCGTTACTGCTTCAACAGCGGGCAGTGGCAGTGGGAGCGTGGTAACAGCCCCATTGGTGGGCCTAGCACCTTCGATACCGAACGGTGCCTCCCTCATCAGCACCGGTACTGGCGGAGTTGGGGGCGTTGTCGGTTTACTGCTATCGGCAACAGCCTCGACTGGTGCTGGCAGCGGTAGTATTACGGCACAAACAACAACCGCAAAACTCCATCAACCCAAAGCCAATAACGACAACAGCACAGCGGACGGTGGAAACCAAACACTAACGCTGCAACAACAAGAACAACAGCAATTACAACAGCACAATCATTTATTGCTGCATAACAAAAACAACCTCAATATTAGCCTCAACAACAATAACAATTCATTACTGAATAACCATAGCAAAATCAGCAATAGCATAAATTATAATCTAATTTTGCGACAGAAAGCTGTCGCAGCTGCCAATTTAGCCGCCGCGCTGCAAAACTCCATCACTATGAATGCGGTGGCATCGCCGATCTCAAACAATCCAGCGACGCCGGCGCGAAAAATCAGAAGAAAAACCGATCCTAAAGCAAATTTGGTGAGTGAAATTTTGAAAACCTAGTACATGCACATACATACATCGTTGCAAAGTTATAAAAACTCTACATATTGGCGAATGCACGTGGTTTGACATATTTAGAAAATGCGCAACATCGTCAAGGAAGGAATTTATCAAAAATCCAAAAAATTTGCTTAAAGATTTTGTTTAAAAAATTTGAAATTTTGATGGAAATTCGTCGAATTTTTATAAATCTTGGACAAAGTTTGAAAATTGGATTATTATAGCCTTTGTTATAGAATGAACTATATTTGTATCTATGTAGAAATAATTAATAAATATATAAGTATATGCAAAACTTCTCAATATGTCGAGCTTTATAATTTTGCAACGGGGTATATAAATATATGAGATATTTATGAAATTTTTTCTGATTTTATAAATCTTCATTTTCGTATTAATCATTAGGGAAGGTATGTTAAGTATAGAGCTCTTCTATTCGCTACATCTCTCTGCTCGGCTCACTTGACGAAAAATTTGCGTGTGAAAGAAACAACAAAGTTATCGAGGAAGGGTATGGTTACACCTCATAACTCACTTTTTGACAAAAAAAAAAAATGGAATTTAAGGCAGCACTATTCCAGTACTGCCAAGATATGTTCATTTATACCAGTTGCTTCATATATTCGCCCCTTGCTAACACTTGGCGAAAAGAAGAGGCCTTATAATTTATAATGCCAGTTCCTATTTAAATTATATTTGATTACTAGCGTACCGAACGATGACTGAGTTATGGTTGTGTTAATCACTTCATGCTGCTGAAGAAGTTAATCATGTGGCTAAGATCAAGATGTAGCAAGGAAATGAAAGCCAAGACGCCCAAAAAAGGCAATGGCCTAAGCCAGGCGGTGCTTATGAGTCAAGCAGTTATAGTTGTAAAAAAGGATTGGCGCGCTTCCCTAGCTGGTGTTACTCCTCTCTGGTGCATCAAGGCAATGGCCTAAGCCAGGCGGTGCTTATGCGTCAAGCAGCTATAGTTGTAAAAAAGGATTGGCGCGCTTCCCTAGCTGGTGTTACTCCTCTCCGCTCATCGCACCTCAAGGGCATGGAACTGTCCGAGAGAACTCATCCTAATTTCAGACTTATAGATTCCTAGTGTATCTTATACAGTGCCCATCTTAAGGGATACTTAATTCTTCCAGACCTATTAAATAGGCGTTGGGTAAATCTCCTAAGCTTAGAGAGCTGAGGTATTCACCAAGGCGAGATTTCCTTGGTAGGGAGTGTTCTAAGTGCTGTATTAATCATCCTATCACTTGGTTTACCTGTCGCACTATTCATCATCAGTTTATGGATTTTCGTCCTGAGCCCAGAAACACCGTCACTGCCCACCCACGGCCCCTGGATCAGGACTATATCAGCTCCCCCTTGCTTAGAAAATAAATAAATAATTGGCGCGTACAATTCTGTTAGGTGTTTGGGCGAGCTCTCCCTCACATTTTTGACATACATGTTAACGTTGGTCCACAAACGAAAGCGACCCAGAGTTTCTTGCCGACTCCGAATGGCAAATGGTTTTTATGAGTAGCTTTTTCTTGGCAGAAACACGCTCGAAGGTTTGCCATTGCCTGCCGAGCGGCGACCGCTATTAGAAACAACTTTTTCTATTATTTTGCTGTTTCATGCGCGGAGATTCGAACCTACGCACTTCCGAGTGGTAGTCGCTTCGACAATCCTCTCCCGCACCGCAAGGTCGGTGCCCTCACTTTCTAACTCCAAATGTCTCCCTTCCTCCCTCCTGTGGAACAGTAGCGAGAGGGCCAAGACTCTGAATTTATCAGAATCAGCGCTTGCCAATAGGGTCCTTCGGTTTGCTCTACCCTAACCCCCTTCCAGTTGTGTGTGGGAAGTTTTGCGGTACGCCCTATTCCTTCCTTCTTTTTACCTCCGAATTCGGTTGTACTGCGTTTGCACCCACCCCTTTCCGTTACATTCCTCTGTCTTACCGAGCATCTCCTGGCCCACTCAAGCGTCCGAGAATGCTTCTCAGATAGCTGAAAAGTATTTTGGTTGCTATAGCGCTCGAGGAATTTGGTATGATAGCTTCTCGTTGGTCAGAGAAGGATCGTCAACTTCACCCTGCTCGTCCTTGCCCTCTTCTGGAAAATTATGGGAGAACCCCTTACTAAAAATCGAATTTAAAAAATCAAAACTACATATGTACATATCTACATACGAGTATATAAGTTGCAAGGAGGGTTACACATTTAAAATGTGATATGAAAGAAATGTAATAATATATTTGTATCGCATAATATTTTTTTCTTTAATATTTATGTTTATTATTATTTATCAATATTATTATTAGTATTACATGTACCAATATTGGTGCTAACTTTTCTAACTTGCAGTATTTTTAAAAATGGATGTTCTTGTTCCTAATTAACGTTTTTAAAATCATTCTAGCCACAATCGCAAATTAATAAGTGCAACAATGAGAAACGGCGTCGTGAATTGGAGAACAATTACATCGAACAATTGTCGGAATTTTTACAACTCAACAAACGGGGTGATGTGGCCTCAACTAAACCGGACAAAGCAGCTATATTGAATCAAGTAGTGAAAACGGTAAGTATTTAGTGTGCAATAACTGACAGAAAGTCCAACAGCGTTTGTGTAGCGGCAAGGTGGGTCCTAGTTTGTATACTTGCATGGATTAGTGCACTAAAGTATATCATAGCATACATTTTGTATGCAATAGCATAACGGAATCGAGATAGATTTATACACTCATATGTGTGCAGGTGTATACATATCCGCGGTCCTATAACATAGCAGCTTAAGTCTTCTAAATTTTATGTATTATCGTTACTTAAATAATTAAATTTATAGAAACAATTAATGTTAAGTTTCATACCTGTGTAGGTTCGAATCTGGTGCATCAAACTGCAAAATCATAGAAAGAGGTTTTTCTATTAGCCGTCGTCCCTCGGCAGGCAATGGCAAACCTCCGAGCGTGTTTCTGCCAAGAAAAATCTTAACATAAAAAATATCTGCCGTTCGGAGGCGGCATGAAACTATAGGTCCCTCCATTTGCGGAAAACATCAAGACGCATACCGCAAATAGGAGGAGGAGCTCGGCCAAACACCGAAAGAGGGTGTAAGCAGCAATTATTATATATATATATACCACATTATAGTCCTAGTAAAAATACACTTTATCGTACATTCTACATTTGAAAAAGATTTTCAGAGAAGTTACCTTACAAATTTTATGTTGTCAGTGAAATCGGTTTTCTAAAAACACCACCGTATAAATTTTTAGTAAATAAAACCGATGTAGGTATAAAGCAAGTTCACTTATACTGTATAACTTTTAAAGTTTTTTAGAAAATAATGAGTTAATTTCTTGATTAATCATCAAAATTTATTTTGTCGCCTTTAAAATGCTCAGTGGTTCAATACGCATATGCCAACGATTAGTCCAGTCATCAAAGCAACTTTTAAACGCGTTTGAAGAGATCTTCTTCAGCTCCTTCAGCGAATTCTCCTTAATGGCCTCTGTGAACTCAAAGCGGCGTCCGCTGAGTAGTATTTTAAAGGGGCTAAATTCGGTGAATACGGTGGTTGTTCGATCATCTTTATCGAGTTTTGGCAAAAAAAGTGTTTAAAATATGACCCTTGTGAGATGGTGAGTTATCATGGTGCAATCTATGAGTTTTTTTTTCCACAAATTGGGCCGTTTCTTACGCACATTCTCTCTCAAACGTCGCATAACTTCCAAATAATATTCTTTATTTAACGTAGATAATCAAAGAAAACGAGTAGCTCTTTCGACTAGGACTTTCGCTTTAGACCGACTTTGACGTGGATTTTTGGGTTTCGGATAGTGTGGATAGCGTCATTCAGCCGCCTGTTGACTGGTTTGCATGTCAAACTCATATACCCACATCTCATCACCTGTTATTGTTGTTATGATGTGCTGGATAAACGTTGGGTCCGCATTCACTTGCTCAATCATGTCTTCAGCCACCTTCTCTCGATGTATTTTTTGAAAGAAATTCAGCTCTCTTGGAACGAGTAGAGCAGCCACGAGTCTCATGCCCAATTGATGGTGTAAAATGTTGCGAATTGATTCGTGAGACACGCTAAAGTAACGAGCTACCTCTCTCAAACTTAAATGATGGGTTTCCAGCACCCTTTCCTTGACTTTGTCGACGTTTTCATCCGTTGAAGACGTTGATGGGCGACCAGATCGGGGCAATTCTTCCAAAACTTCTCGGCCCTCTCCAAAAGCCTTATATCAGCCCGTGTTTTTGATAAAGCACACTCGCCATAAGCTTGCTGCAACTTTTTTAACGATTCGGCACAGGAAACCCCGTCCAAAACACAAAATTTAAGTCAAATTCTTTGATCGATACTTTTATCCATAGTGAAAATCGCAGAAACAAGCTAATTGACAGATCACGCAACATTCCAGCAAAAAAATTTAGTCATATATATGTGTAACGCGCGCTTTTCAAATGAACAATTCCCGATATTTTTTCGTCAGAATGTATGTATCCTTTCCAGTTTAATTCACGTACGTATGCTGGTTCTATGTATACTTGAAATACATATGTCCATTATGGTTGAGCACAGCCGACGATTAAAGTCGCAGATGACGTTCGCAACACGCCATAATTTTGTGTAGTTACGCAATTCAACTGATTTCTATTAAATATTCGTATTGTAGATGAATTATTTTGGGTACATATTTAATTTTAAGGAATTAAAGTATTTTTTATAATTTAAGACCTTAACGACGCACTCGATGGGACCTTCTTATTTTCTATGCTTCCAAAACGTTTGGCCCCATTTCAAGCAATGAAAAATATTGTTTAAAAATGTTATTTTTTATTATTTGTGTATAATGAAGGGAAAACACCACGTAATAATAACGAATACAATATAGTATGAGGGGACTGGCATATTAAAATATGTAAAGTACATTATTTGTTCATTTTAGTTGATCTCCAAAATCGTTTTTTATGAACTTTTACATATTAAGTGTCTAAGACTTTATTACGTGGCATTTAAATTTCAATACTTCTTTATTACTTCCTGTATATAATTTTGTATTTGTTTTCACTCCTGCAGGCTTTCGAGGCTCAAGTCGATTGCCCGCTGCGTTGTGGACGCAAAGTAAACCTAATTATCTGCTAGGTATTGGTTTAATTAAAGTCATTCTCTTTGAAAGCGTATGCAAGGGAGATTGGATTGCACATAAACACATATACATACGTACTTACATATGCATGGCTGTTCAAAAGCAGATGTGCCATTTGCGCCTCTTCGTATCTGCATACGCTATTTTGATTTAATTTCCAACTATTTGTCTCTTTCGTGTGCTATTCTTATATTATCCCTCTCCTTATATTTTCCGTATATTCCGTATTTTCTTTGGGCCATACTTTTTGATAGCCTTCAATTTATAAAATACATATTTATTTATACAGGCGACCACCAAATGCATATGCATATGCGACTTGTTTATGTATATAAATATATATATCATATAATATAATTGGCGCTTACATCCTGTGTTGGTGTTTTTGACGAGTTCCTCCTCGAATTTGTGGTGTATAGGCATAAGTAAATATTTTACAGTTTGTTTAAAAGGCGTGGATAGTTCAATCAAATTTCAGTTGTGATCTGTTTAGTATGAGATATTTTACAAATATACTTTATTTAACTATGGTTAGCTTGCAGTCAACCATAGACCGGTTTCGCCCATAGCGATGCCAGATGGAGTTCATTAGTGCGTTTTTAAATATTCTATCCGTATGGTGCCTGTTTCTATTGCGAATTTAAGGAGCACACACCATAGGAACAGTGATAGCGCATCACTTTGAGTGGTACCCCTGCCCACTATTCGGTCTAACCTGGCTTCGCCCCACTCTGCTCTTATTCTTCTGCGACCTAATAGATTTCTGATCCACATATGAATATATTTTTTTTAGATTATATTACATTTTTGTGATAAGAGTTCGCCCATCGAACTGAACTAGACATCACCTGTGTGCAGTACTGCAGCGGTTAGCACCCACGTGGAGGATTCGTTAAGAGTATTTCTACCTGCCTTGTTAAGTCGTATACAAATAAAGGCTATCTTCATTAGAAACTGCAAATTTCCAATTTTTGTTCGAAAAATATCCAATTAATGTTTCCTGCACTGGATATTTTGATATTTTAAAGCATCACGGAATTACCAGTTATAGTTTTGTTTTTTGTCGGGATAAATTAGCAGTACAGCACTCAGACAATATTAAGTCCATTGTACTGCACTCAGGTCTCCTTTTTAATTTTCTTTAAATCTATCCGACCTATCTCCGAAGAAATCTTAGTAAAGGGTTTTCCAATGAGAGGTGTTATTTTGATATTCAAAGAGAAATGTTATTTTTTAATATAAATGATCGGATGTTTATTTCATTATAAAGAGGAAGGTATGCCGTTAACAGTGGAAAATAACATCAGGAAAATGACCACCACGACCACGCTTACAGGGCAATATCCTTTTCATGAAATTTTCCATAACCGAATTGCAAAGTGGCTGCCCTATGTCTTCGATAGCTTCACGAATTCCATCTTTGAGGTCTTGAATCGACCCTGGGCTGTTAGCGTAGACCTTCCCTTTCACGTGGCCCCAAAGAAAAGAGTCACAGGGTGTTAAATCACAAGATCTCGGTGTCCAATTGTGATCACCTCTTGAGAGATAACACGGTCCGGAAACTTTTCCTGTAAAAGATCAATGGTTTTGTTGCTTGTGTGCCATCTTGTTGAAAATAAACGTTGTTCAGATCAATACCATCCGATTCCGGCCATAAAAATCGTTAACTATCTCTCCTGTTTAACACCTAACTCCTGTTATTGGAAAACCCTTTAGATCTTGTGGAGCCAAGGAGCCAAGGTGGTCGCTTCTTAACACATTAGTGCCAAAGACCTCAAGCTTGAGGACGGGCAGACGCACAGAAATTGGTCCGCCGACAGTCGGTTGGACATGACAAATACCATCAGTTTTGTCCATCTACAGGCTCTCTCAGCGAAACAAGCTCGTCGCTCATAGTTCAGCCTGGATTTAGAGTACCAGTTTACTGGTTTCAAAATGTCAACGTCATCAAAAGCTCATTCGGCAATTCGAAGGGGTAGGCACACTTCCTGACTAGATTATTATTAAATTAGTTTTTGAGTCACGGTAGTCATCACGTGCTATTTGGTGAAATGGTAAAATGATTTCTTGCTAATAACAAGTTACTACCAATCGTTAGAGCTTGAGCTGCAGGGAAGTCGCCGAATTCTGCATTTTCTGACCGATTGATTGACCGTGCTTATGATTGGAGTTATAGAGGATTTATAGAAAGCACCGCTATTAGAAGACACTTTCTATAATTTGATGCTTCATGTGGCACTTGGACCTGGAACCTACTGGATTATAATCAGAAACGGTGTCTATCATAATTAGTTTGTTTAGTAAATATATTTGCTTCTACTGAAAACTTATATATTGAGTACTAATAAAGCTACTAAGCTTTCGTCAAACTAACGTTTCCATTTTAGCTGAATTGAATTGTGACTCAGCATTCTGAAATTTAGTTGGGCACTTTCTGCTGTAGGGTGTGGAAATACTTATGACCATTGTTTTGCTAAGCACTTTGATATCGTCTTAATTATTTTACAACCAAATAACAAATATGTATTTTCTAATGTTTGTGCGGTTAAATTGCTAGATCCGCTTTAAATTACCCATTTTCTCAAAAAGAAACCAAAATCAAACCAAATCACTGGTTTTTGAGATTTTTATTTTGCCGAGTGCGAGTCATGTGCTTGATACACCACTTATGCATATTAGCCTTTTCTATAGTCCTTTTGTCTAGAAATGATAATTGTTGGTCCTTAGTGCAACCAATATACATATCTCTCTTCATTATCGACATTCTCCCTTAGTAAGTGTTATTGCATTGAAATTTACGCCGCTCTCAGTAACATTAACTTATTTATTTTTGTGTTTTTTGCATGTACATATGTATGTTCCGTCGTTCACGTTCGGTGGCTTCATTTCGCTCCACGACCGTCATCACAAGCACCAGCACCTCCGATTTTACTTATCGCAGCGTTGCTGTTCGCTCATATTTCGTTCGATTGAACGTGTACCATGTTTATTCTTTCAACTGCTTTGACGAATTCTAAAAGTCAGCACCACAGTGAAAGAGGAAATCTAAAGCAAACCAAGTAAAAAGGCAACTTAAAATCACTCGCCTGAATCGCACAACAACCAAACAAACAGATCAACGAACTATATTCGACAGTAATGTTTGTGAGCGCTTGGAGGTGCAAAGGTGTTTTTTTATAATTTTTATTGTGTGTTCATTTTTAAACTTGATTTTTTATTAGAATAATGTTGCGGTTGTGCTGAGTGCTGAGTGGATACTTTTTCCTGCCATTAAGACCCGTAAAATAATTCGCGCGTGGGGTATTCAAGAAGTTGTGCCTGCAATTTCGACGTAAATACTCATAAGTTCCTTAATGGATTACGAAAACCTCAGCAATTTGGCAAGTTTGTGTTAAATTAATACTCTATCAAAAGTATAAGTATGAATGCATGCAGGTAGATGTGGCTAAGTTGGGTACATTACTTATACTGTTCTTCCCTGTTGCGCTTGTCAGGTGAACGAAACCCATTATGCGACCTTTCTCCGTAAAAGATGTTGGCTAATCTATCCGTCGCAAATGCCGGTTGCCTGATCACTACTCCATGATCACCAGTCGTTGGACGAGTGCGTATTAGCAGTAGTGTCGCTGTTGCTCTCTGTTCATGTTGAAGTTGCAGAATTGCGTAATTTCTGTATCTAGTTGTTACTAAATAAAAGTGAGAGAGATAGTTCGTAGGAAAATATAATTTTTAAGAAGCATTAGTGAGAAATGCCTTTGTCAGTGCGATATATAGAAACCTGAAAATGTGCCTAGTTTCAGAATATTTCTGATATCAAAGTAACTAGTTTATTACCCAAAGCAATTATTAAAACTATGAATTTTTAACATATTTATTATATATTTACAGCATTAATTCGATCAAAGTCGGTCAAATACCACTCCTACTTTAATTTGAAATAAGTTTATGATTTAGCTTCAAACAAATTGAGTTTTTGCTAACATTTAATATCCAACCCAACCTCCCACTCTTCATATTGCTTCATTCATGCGTGTTCTTAATTGGTGCATATTCACCGTACTGGCATATGCACTACATGTACTCACTTCACGTTCCGGGTGTACGACTACTCATTGTCAAAGTTGTTGCCGCCGTCAGCAATGCGATTTCATCAGTACTGAGAGCGTTTCATTGTATTCGGTTTGCCATTGACGCCGACGTTTCGCTCGTTGTTCTTGTTGTTGTTGTTATGATATCGTTGATGTGGTTTTCATCTTCGTGTTGTTATATTTTTGGTGGAGCTTCATGAGATTTGTTCTGTTTTTGTCTTGTTTTTTTCATGTTCATACTCCCATACGTTGTTATTCTTTAATTCTTCTCTCATTTTTCGTTCTCGTGTATATGGTTGTTATTTTTTGTTTTTGTTATGATTGCGTTGATCGATGCAATATTTTTCGTTTTCACAATGTGCACTTTTCTTCTTTTCCTGCACACCCCATGGTTTTAATTCATTCGTTTTGTTGGTTTGAAAGTGTTGCGAAGTCGTAGCGGCAAATGTAGTGCGAAAGTGAAAATTGGCCAAAGTTGTCGGAAAAAGTATCTAGACGGAAATAATTAGCAAAAAGTAGAGTAGCTCTGAAAAAGTTAAATTACACAGCTTGAATTAATTATCTTCTGAAAGGGGCTCGAGTGAAAGTTGACTGACCTTGTTTGCTTATATTTTTGGGAAATATATTGAGTAAAGGTAAATGGTGCGCCGACAGAAAATATGGGTAAGTGCTCATGCTCCTTTCGCTTTATTTTCAGAGGTTGCATTTTCTCCTATTCTGAACCTCTTGGCGCCATTGTGGTGAAATACATATTAAGCTCGGCTTTTCTGGTTCTACTGACGCTTGTTTTACTTTTTTTTTAATTCTTGCTTAATCAATATTCAGCGAAATTCTTAAATTCTATTAAAATATGTAGATTTATAATCGTGGATTTTTCTGTACAAACACTAGTTGCATATACATACATATATGGTCATTAAAATAGGTACGTTGCCTTTATCTATAGATGTCTTTGTGCCGCTCGGAAAAACTCGCTATTGCGAGGCCACTAAAATAGGTACCTTGCGGATATCTCTAGCATTTTAACGAATTAAGGGAAAAATATAAAATGTAACATAAGTAGCGAATTGAATGGTTTATTTAATGACTGATAAGTAATATGAACTTCTTCCAAAGATGGTCGTGCGAGGGTCCGCCTCTCGGTTGTCAATCTTTCCAAAGAAAAAAATGTATAAATTTATCGCTTAGTCACTTAGATGGCCCTAAAGGACATGATTTCTCACCGTGGTTCACAAAGAACAAAAAAACAGCCAAGCACGGTGGCGGCAACATAATGATTTGCGGTTGCTTCCGTTGGTATAGAGTAAGACCTATTCACCTCATAACCAATAAAATGAACAAATATACAAGGAAATACTTCAAGAAGTGATGCTTCCATTTGCTGAGAAGAATATGCCACTCTGTTGGCTTTTTATGCAAGATATAATCCAAAAAACTTCTAAATGTAAGTGTGTGAATGGTTTTTACAAAATAATGTTAAAGTTAAGGATTGGCCAAGCCAAGCCAACTATGGTATTCCACTCCCACAGAATCCTGATGTAGGATCAATTCTATGCTATGGCTATTGATTCAACTTTTATAATTTAAACAACATTATTAATAAAATCACTGAGTTTCTATTTTGTACCTATTTTAATGACCACATGAATATTTCCTTCTGGCTATATTTGTCGCTTGTTTAAGTTTTAAATGGTCCTTAAATTAATTATATTTATTAGATCAATCTATGAAATAAAAACCACATACAATTGAATATTTGTTATTAATAATTTAAACAACTCGCAGTGCGTTTGTGTGTGATTTCCATTCGGTTGTCCCAGGTTCTAAATTCACAGTGGACATCATTAATCAAATAAATGAATAAGCATCTCATAGAAAATTATCTGTCATTCGGAGTCGGTTAAGACAACATAAAGACGGTTAAGACAACAAAAAACCAAGAAGAATTAGAGGATGAGCTCGACACACCTATCAAAGGATCTACGTGCCTTATTCATCATTAGATGAATGATCCATGAATTTCAAAATCTTGCAACTTATACCTAAAAATGTATCCGCAAAAATATGTTAAAACATCTTTTAATTTAAACATACCCTGTAAAATATTCGTATATATCGTTCTGTTGCATACGTTATGTGTTCAAATGTGTAATGATAATTTGTGTTTCTTTACAGTATCGTGAATTTTGTGACAAAGGCCAAAGTCGTGATATATCCTCTTCAACATCAGCAAACTCTTCCTCAGCTACCAATGCGACGTCGCCGAATAACAATAATAACAACACGAATTCCACTTCAACCCTTAAAAATAGTAATAACAAAAACAATACAACCTCAACACGTTGCCCACGTTGTGCGACCGACAATTGTTCCATACATCCTGTACAACAAGGTGACGTCTCTTCGACAGAACCGCCACTGCCGGAGCCATCACTGCTAAACGGTCAGGTGCCTGAAATATCTGCCTACTTTGAGGCACTAGAACATTATCTCTCCTCAGTCGATTGGGTGCTCCTGCAAGTTACCGCAGATGGCATAATCGAGTCATGCACGCAGAATATACGGGAGCTTATCGGCTATGACAAGCAGGAGTTATATCGTAAACCACTTTACCAGTACCTGTATCCCGGTGATCATGCGAAATTAGATCCCCTCATAAATAATATGTCATATGGTGGCGCCGGCAACGGTGGCGGTAGTACGAGTGGAGGTGTTGGTGGTATTGGTTGCGGAAGCGGCAATCAAACTGGCTGGGCGGATCAGGATGATGCGAATAGTGGCGCCAGTTCGCAACACTCGACCACTTCGTTGGGGCCAGGTGGGCCAAAAGCCAAACGTAACATAGCTGCCAAAGTGCGAATGCTAGTCAAAGATATGCGTTCGGCTACGCAAACAACGGCGACTGTTTCAATGACGCACCCCAACGATGCTATAGACCAAAAAACTATTCGACAGCACGTACAAGCCGAAAAGTATGAGGAAATCATGCTGCTAGCAACACCTATGAAGGGTACGTTATTAATTTTTGGCTTGTCTTTTTTCACTAATTCTCATTGTTTCAGATGATGGTGATTCAACGTCTTCTATTCTGTGCTTAATCACCCGTCCCGAGGACGAGCCGACCATGCAACAGATGCAACCACAGCCTATCGAGCATTTAACATTTAAACTTGATGTACACGGCAAGATACTCAATTTGGATACTACCGCGCTTCGGGAACCATATAGACAGCATCTGAGCAGTTGGTTGGGACGTCTGTTGCAGGACCTTTGTCATCCGCAAGACCTTTGTGCTCTCAAGGCACATTTACGCGAGGTACAGGAGTCAGCTGCATCGGTGCATCTAATGAATTCGCCGGCGGCTCAATCGCCTGGTGGCACTGCCGCTACGCTTATTAATCCTCCCATTGCTAATGTGATGTCGCGCCCGTTTCGCTTACGACTCGGAGCTCCCGATGTTTACGTACATGTAAAGGCCAATTCACGACTTTTTCTTAATCAATCGCAAACTGAGGGTGATTATATCATGTCACTGCAAACAATTCTTAATTCAGATAACGATATGGGGGGTGGAAGTGTTAGCGGGAGTTTAAGTATTGGTGGCAGTGGTAGCGGTGGAATTATGACGTCTGGTGGTATGCCCAACATGTCCCCGAGCCCTTCGCTTGTCTCGCCCCTTTCGCTGCCATTGGATGCTCTTGTGAACAACAACTCGTCCTGCTCCTCGTCGTCGGCGTCCGCCTTAGGAGGGGCAGGTAGTAATGCTCACTTGCTTGGAGGATTGGTTGGTGGCGGTGGTATGCCACAGCATACCACGCAAACCACCAATGTTGGCGGGCCACTAATGACGTCGGCGGTCATTAATGGTACTGGTAATGGGTCACAACGCAACAATACAGTCGCAGCAACATCGGCGTCTACCTCAAATAATTCCACGCTCGTCAATTCCTTTACAGCATCACCTGCTGGGCCCGAAGCAACTATCTTCTATACCGCCGATCCCTTCGATTTTGACTTGGCACATTCCAGTTTTGAAATGGATGCCACTGGCTGGACAGATTCGCGCCCTAATTCGCGCGCCTCAGTTACTACGCCGGTGAGTACACCGCGACCTCCTTCAGCGGGGCATGGCTTTAGTCCGGCAGTTTGTGCTTCACCGTCGACACCATATCAACTATCGTCACATTCAGCTGCTAGCTTACCATCACCTCAGTCAAATGCAAGCCAGCCATCATCCGCGGGCCCTTTTGGCTTTGGGTTCCCTGCATTCGATACAAGTGATAAAAATAGTGAGAAGGAGCATATGAACACAAGCGGCAACAGCAGTACTAGCATTGGCAGCAATAATCCTGGACAACAAGGGGGCACGCTGAGCGGTGGTGGAAATTTACCGAATGGCGGCCCGTCGTTGCTGACCACTGTTGGTGTTATGGGTCAGCCACATGTACAGCCCACACTTCCGCAACCCGAGTCGGAACGTTTGCGACATTTGCTAACAAATAAATCACTTTCAATGCCGTCATCGATGCATCCGGCAGATGGTGATAAGGATCATCTCAATATGCGTCAAAAGGTAAGTTTTATTTATCTACCATAGAATATTAGTATTTGCTTTTCAGGAAGTCGTTCTTCGCGAGATATCAGTTCATACGTGTATTTATACGGTCTTTTTGGTATCTTAAAAGTTTTACAATCAGGACCAACTGAATTCCGATGATGATAAGGATGGTGGCGGTGCCGGCGGTAGCAACAGGGGTTCCTCCGGCATGTTTAAAATGGGCGCCGCTGGTATAATGAGCGCACGCCTATTTGGCGGTGGTGCGATGCCAAAATCTGCAAATTCCAGCAATCCCATGTTACTGTCGGTAAGTAAGGCCCCACCATCCCTTAAAATCCACTTACCTCTCACTTTAAACCTGCACGAAAAGTTGAGTTGAAATACTTGTTCACTACACGAAATTGTTTTGTTCTTATATTTCTTTGATACAGCTGCTCAACGAAAAATCGGAGGATGACGACGGAAAAGGTCCTTCGCTCGGTCGCCAAAGTGAATTGATGCGCCAGTTGCAAAAGGACGACGGCCATTATGGTCATTCGCATAGTCATGGTCATGGTCCGCATCATTCCAAAGATATGTCGCAAGAAGATTTGTTGAAGAGTTTAAAGTATCAAGGTGATCCTACGACGCGGAAACGTTCGCTACATGAACCCGACGACGGCATATCAGCAAAGCGGGAGAACGACCGGCCGTCCAAACTACGTGAAAACAACAAAATGCTCGCCTCTCTGCTGGAAAATCCACCAAAGAACCCCATAGTCACTGTGCCGCCTCAGGTAAAGACCATCCCCGACATTGCGCCCACAACAAGTCGTGTCAGTTCGACTCTCGGTAGTATGGGTGTATCGACACCAAGTAGCTTAGGGGGCATGACGCCAAAGAGTGCCTCAATGACAACGACCTCAGCAACAAGTGCCAGCAATACCGCCGTTGGCGGTGGAAGAGGCAATAATATGCGTAAACAGTTTTCCGATGCCTACCTCACGCTGCAGCAACAGCAGCAGCAACAACATCAGCAACAGTGTTTAAGCGGCATGCAACGTCCTCCACAACAGCAACCGACACAGCCATCTCAGTCGCAAATGAACTTTTCATCACCGGACGCGTTCGGAACATCTTCACACAACACCATAGCTACCTCAGGCACAGCCGTTGTTACAGCATCCATCGTGACATCGCAACCGAATTCGCAATTGGCGGCTTTGAGCGGCGTCGATGGTGATTCAGAACTGTCTAAAATTTTGGACAGCGTCATGGACTACGTTTCAGACGATGGACCCTTTGTGTCGACGCCTACTCCAACTGCCATGACTGGACTGACGCAGCAAGAAATCAACGAACGTATGGCTATCAATGCAATACAAAATTCGTTGATGGTGGAGACATCTCAACTACAGCAGCAACATCATCCACAGCAGCCGCAACCGCCAGCTTATCCAGGCAGTATGATGGGTAGTGGGGGCGGCGGGAGCGCTAGTGGGGGTTTGACACAACAGCAGCAACAACATCAGCTACAACTGCAGCAACTACAATTATTACAAAGGCAGCAAGCAGCTATTGGAGGCAGTCAGCAACCATCGCAGGTGCAGCAAATGCTGGAGATGCTGCGTGCCAATCCCAATCAAGTCTTTCAACGTCCTCCGCCAATGTATCCAGCAGCGCGCAATCGTGGCCCTATGAATGCGGTTACCACACCTGGAGGAACGGTTCTGCCAGCTCATCAACAATATCGCATTCGTCAACAACAGCAACAGCAGAAAGAGCGGCTTCTGCAGCAACAACAAAAGCAACAGTTGTTGGTGCCAGAAAGTGCGACCGCGCGAACAGACCAATTGTGTATGTTTGTGCTAATAAACTGTATAACCTTTACAATAATTCCTCTTATATATGGTCATAGGTCTCAATCCAAGCATCAACAACATTGGTTCGCTGCTCAATAATACAGTAGCGCCAAATGTCGCTTTGTCGCGTACCAACTTGCCGCCCGATTCCCAACTGAGTCCGAGTTTTGCGCAGAGTTTACTGCAGCAGCAACAACAGTTAAGCCCCGGTCAACGTAATGCGGCGTTCAGCCCTCAAGCCAATACCGGTGATTGTCTAAGTCAAGGTTATATCACAGTCTTTTTTATTCATGAATGCCATTTTATTTATAGGCTATGGGCCGCAATTCACTCAAAGCGGACAGCGATTATCTCCTCACCAGCAGCATCTTTCCCAGCAGCAGCAACAACAAGTAAATGTGCAACAACAACAGCAAATGGCATTTCAGGCGGCCCAAGCAGTGGGCGCTAATGTGGGAGCGCAACTTTCCCCACGGCAACCGCCATTTGGCGGTGGTCCAGGTGGAGGTGGGGTACAATCTCCTGGTAGCATGTCGAATTCGTCTTCGCAACAATGGAACGCTGGTGGTAATGGTGTCGGTGGTCCAGGTGCGCAATTAAGTAGTAATGCAACAACACAGCGTGGCCACTCGTTGCAACAGCATAATCCCATGTTGAGCGCGCAGTTGCAAGTAAGCTGATTGTAATTTAACTAGAAAAGTTCTTGCAGTTTCATTCTTTCTCTTTTACAATACGCAAACAGGGTGTTAGTCCCTATACAGCACGCCCATACCAAAATCAACGGCGTAGTCTTAACTCTCCTGGAGGCGGTACTCCAGGTAATGCAGTTGGCAGCGCTATTGGTGCCAATGTTGGTCTTCAGCGACAAGCCTCGTTTCAAAGTGGTGAAGGTGGAAGTTTCAGTGGCACATCAAGTTCGCCATCCCCGCAATCGCCGTATGGAGGGCCGTCCACCAACGTGTTCCAGCAACAACAGATGCAACGCATGCAACGGCAAAGTAGTGTGCCACAAGCAACGCAGCATTTACCCGGTATGTACGAATTTTTTAAGTTATTAACGAATGCAACATTTTTAAAAAGTTGTACTTAGAACTGGGTTCACAGACATATGGATAAACTAATCAGTAATTAAAATCCATTTTAGTATCTCAAAGTATATTTCATGTTTGAGGTACTAACATATATTTACATACAAGTTTTAAAAGGAAAACCAAGGCCAAATGGAGCCCTGGTAAAGATATTTAAAAAACATCGTTGTGTGAAATCCAGAAGCAGAGGGATTATTAGAACTCCGGAGTAAACAAATGGTCATTATGCAAAACTAAAATAGGTTTAATGTTTTATATTATATGCACGTGTCCATCTACATAACATAGGTTTTTTATAGAAGGATACGATTTTTTCTTTAATTACCGGTTTGAGAAAATCAACAAGCGTACTTTTCGTGCGTCAAAGGCAAAAAACAATGCTTATGGTGAATACGTACTTTTTTTATAGAAGGATACGATTTTTTCTTTAATTACCGGTTTGAGAAAATCAACAAGCGTACTTTTCGTGCGTCAAAGGCAAAAAACAATGCTTATGGTGAATACGTACTTTCCACGTGGCCAGTTATATTCTTAGAGTGGAACATTCCAGCAATTCATTTATTTTTACACACGCGTCGCATTCAAATAAAATACTTATTTAATGTGTATAAAAAAAAACTTTGCTCTGCGGCACATCAACGCAAACCCCGTTTTTGCTAGTTCTAATAATATTTTTAAGGCGCCAAATATATATGAATTGAAACTTATGCTGACCAACACAAGACGCCACAATATTTTTTTATTTGCTAAGATGATTTTATTTAACTTTTATGCGCATACACTTTTTTTATCAAACTTATCGTTCAAATGAAAAATGAGAAAATTCCAAGCTATTTGATTATATGAAATAAAATAGAGGTGGAGTCTTAGCGCGATGCTCATTAAATTGGTCATTAAAACCTAGATCCAGAATTGTATCTGTTACGAATACTAAGTACTTGTCATCTATGTTATAATTTATAAAAATTTCCTTCTTAAACCCTAAGTGATCTTGTGCTTCAGAATATTTTTTATATCCATGTTTTTACGAGTATGTTCCTCACTGGAACTCTAGAAATGTATGACGATGTTGATCAACAGAAAATACTTGTTAGGTTTTAACCCATAAATGCTATGGGCACCATAAAGGATAGTATTGCACACAATTTTCTTTCTTGTCCAATATCTGTCACTTAGCTCAATCCACAATGAATATAATAATGATAATTGCATTAGTAATATTGAGTACTCAGCGTGAAATATTGTCAACTAAAAATACAACTCTCGTATTAACCCAAAACAGGCTCACCACGCCCTTACGGTGCCAATCTGAATCACGATAATATTGCGAGCACAAGCGGCAATGGCGCCGCCTCAAGCCTCGGCATGAATGGCGGTGTCAGCGTCGGCGTTAGTGTCGGTGTTGGCGGTTTTGGCGGCATGATGTACAATAGTATGCAACATGCTGCAAATGCGGCACCTCCACCACAAACACCAAATGATTTTTATGGTCGCGCGCAGACCGGTAAGCGTTCCCAACCTTCAACTACAAAACATCCCATATATACCCTCTTACATACGTGCATACCTTACATTTGTAGCTAATATCAAAACAAAATAATTATATAATTATAATAAATTAATACATAGTACTTACAAGAATGGATTTACCCGTACTTTGTGATATTACCTATCTACAAAAACAACCTTATTGTATATAATTCCATACCACCACATACATATAGGCCACAAGTACATACACCAGTTGCAAAAATCCAAATACAAATCCTACACTGCATTAATAAACTACAAGTATTTTACATGCCCCCAACAAATAATTCCAAATATTTACAACATCCCCATACTTTCATACATATGTATATATTTGCACTCTGAAAAATCAAAAGTCCATTCCATATTTTGTGCAGGCGTAAGTAAGCTCAGTGTTGGTGATCTGGAGTAAAAATTTATATTTTAAATACAAATATTTAAGAAAGTTATTTCTTATTCTCGTGTGCACTGGGTATCTGTATGTCTGTTTATTCTTTGTATGCAAATCCTTCGGTATCCATATGTATGTTAATGTGAATAAAAATGATATATGTTTAAATACACTGGAGGATCCCCAATCTGTAGAGGTAGGCGTACAAAGCTTGTGTGCTCCACTCTTACAATACTTGGGAAGTTCATACTTTTATAATGTTTTAAATGAATATTTTCCTATTTATTGATATATTAATATTTGAGAAATCTAAAAATATATTTTTAAAGAATTCATTTGGCGGTTGGGAATTGAGTTTGTAGCGAACATGAAATTTCAAAATGATAAAGATATTTTTTTTTAAAGCGTGACACCTCACGAAATTGAAGAATAACATTCTAATGTCGCATGGCACAAGTGAAAGCAAAAGAAATAGTATATAAACATTTTGTAAAGATATGAAAAGGAGAACAGTTCTAGCTGGGGTAGCACATATTGTTGTTGTTGTCGTTGTTGTTGTTGTTGTTGTTGTTGCTGTCTTTTGCAATATACCACATTCTCCAAAAAACTTGTTTGGAATGCTGCTGAAGTCCTTGGCCGGATATAAAACCGAGTCGCTCTATTAACGGAGCACCGACTGTCGTGGAGACGTTGGGGGCACACATTATGTACATTGCTACTACTAAGTACGAGTACTATATGCAACTTATTTCATGAATAACTTTGTGATGGCAATAGGTGGCATAGGTATTTGATTGTTAGGTCCTCTTCTGTATTTTTTCAGTAAATTTTTTATTTATAACATTTGTCGCCAAGGAAAATTTGCTTTGAATATTACATCGAGTGCCATTCAAAAATAAATTTTGATAAACTATTTAACTTTTTTATTTAAGAGTATAAAATCAAACTGCTTACCAGCATTATTTAGGGTATGTTTTGTGGACTCTATAATCAATATTTTAGGATAATGTCATTGTGTTCACAGGAAGCCACATTATGTATTAACATACATATCTGTAAAATTGGATGGAATGTGCATACGTCTTTGATACTAATTAATATTTCCAATTATGTAAATAGTATACCAAATTCGATAAGCCTCGATTTTAATAAGCTGCCCAAAAATATGTTTCCCAATACCTAATGTGTTGTACTATTTTCGGTTTTTGTATGTTTTTGTACATATGAATCATTACTAAAAATAATACAATTCTTGAAAATAATTTTATTTAATGGCACAATTTGTATTTGCTCGCTCCGGCTAAAATTTATACGGAGTTAAAAACTTATTTTTGCAATTTTACTTAACCTGTATACGTACATACATATGAGTGTCATGCTAATTTTAGCGCCATTGATGCTTAGGTCTACGTGGAAATGATTTGTCTTAAAAGTTCATATATTTTCATTTTATTTAGATTTTAGCGGTGGCTATATTTTTTTTTAACTTTTGGATTATGTACATAACACAGACTGAATTCGAATTTTTTAGAGTTGAGATCCGCAAAAGACTTTTTATAAACCCATAATTGCACTTTAATTATGTTATTCTCTTGTTATTATTTTTTAGTTATTGTGCTACTTTTCTGTGTTGTTCTCTATGTCCCATGTACCATGATTCATTTACTGGGGTTTGTGTTTTATCTCTACCAATCGTTGTAAATAATAATATTGAAATAGTTATGTTTATAAATCTGAATACATTTTTATATTAAAAGATATTCGTATATGTAAAGAAGGTTTTCACTTTTTTTTCTGTACTTTCAGCTGGCAACACGGCTAATTCTTCTGATTTTGTAAAGCAAGAATTACGTGCTGTGGTGAGCGTGCGCGCTCAACAACAGGCTGCTGCAGCAGGAGGATCCAGCGCGTCGGCCGGTGGTAATGGAGTTCCTGGCGGTGGTGGGGGCAATGGTGGTGGTAGTAATGGAGGTTCTGTCGGTCCCAGTGGATTGCGC
Source organism: Anastrepha obliqua (assembly GCF_027943255.1). NCBI lineage: Eukaryota > Metazoa > Arthropoda > Insecta > Diptera > Tephritidae > Anastrepha > Anastrepha obliqua. The sequence continues at coordinate 221,293 of NC_072896.1, forward strand.
ATAAGTGGCACGCCGCAGAGTCCATTAAGCAATACACAACCAGGATCAATGAGTGGTGGCAGTGCTGGTGGCTTAAACAGTACGAATCCGCTTAGCATGCAACAACAACAACAATCTGGCTCTCATGGCGCCGGTAGCGGAGGTGGCGTTGGCCAGAATTCACTGCTTAGTACGCCAACAGATCCCACAATTAATTTTAGTTTTGATACACGTGAGTACCTGAGAGAAAGACGAAATTCCTATATTATTTCGAGTGCAATTCTGCGAAACAAGCCCCGAATAAAGCTTTATATTTAATTCTTAAAGCGTTTTTCATTTGTGAAAGCCTAACTATGTTTCATTTAACCATTTCATAGACTCGCACTTTTTTATTTCCGGAAAGAAAATATACATACGAGTATATCAGCTGTTTTGTCGCTATTGCCTTAAACGGTGGTAACAAAATTCACTGCATAGGGCATTTTATGGTTGAAAATAGATCTGTAGAACATACATTGCAGCCAACGCAAACACCGAGTTTGAAATGTACTCACAAATGTTTAGCATTTAAAATAATGCAAATTTTGATGAAATATAAATATTAAAAACAATTTTTGTTGGATTCTGAACACTGTTTTGAATTCAACAGAGTTTCATGGAGTATAGAAATGCAAGCATATTTGCTTATCAATACAATACAATGAGTTATATTTTATTTTTACTCGAGTTGGTTTCGGAAGGGACTAGGTTAAGGTTTTGAGTTAAAGATTAAAAAAAGGTTTTAAAAGAATATCCATGAAATTCAGTTTTTTTTTTCAAAACCTTTGGCATTTTATAATGTTATATTTTATTGACCAGCGATTAAAAAATCATTAAGCTGGCATACTTAGTGAAAAAAATTAATTTCCAAAGCACTACGAAATACTTTGATTGTACGTAAATGTAGAATCTGGCATATTACCAAAGAATTACTCCCTACTTTTACACATAATTGTCTAACGAAAAATGCAATTCCTTTCCCAGTTCTATTTGATAAAACCCTTGAAGATTAAATCAGTAAAATGTCAAAATTAATCAGCATTAATACATTGACGTTATTGTAGTTCATGTACAAGTTTTCATTCCACAGACCTCAAAACTTACATTAAGAAATCATTACATAATTGGTGTAAAGGGTATGGTATCATACACATAAAGTTTTTTTGGAATTTTTTTTAAATCATTAAATTTTAAATTTTATTATTTCTTTTGCAGAAGATTTCTTTGGTAACAACACTACGAGGTGACCATAAAAAGTTTGGACTAGTACGCACTCAATTAACGATCGTAAACAACAAAACAGTCCCATGATTGGGAAGAAAAACATCTGCAATGCATTGCACGAAATTTACACTTTAAGTGAAATTAAAAATTTAGCAAAAGATATGATAACTACGGTTCATTACACTAAAAAACCGAAAAAATTAAAATATTTTCATTATTTAATATAATTTACGACCTAAGCAAATTGAAAATAAATGACAGAAAAAATGATAAAACACGTACGGAGGTGCAATAGAACCTTAGCATTTATTTACTTAAAAATAGTAATATATCAAAATACTTAAAAACCATAACTGAAATATTAAAAAAATATTTAATGCAAAACAAGTTTTCGACAGCAACAATGATTGATATAAGGACTAAAACAAAAACAAATTAACAACTCTTAATATTTATGCATAAATAATATGTTCTTTGATGCATTTCTGTAAAAAAATTAATAAATTCACAAACAAATAATATAAATAAGAACCACAACCACAGAGAATTAAATTAGTTAGGAGTTACCAGATGACAAAGTCTTATATATGTAAATATTACCAGAATTTATGAAAACAAAAAACATAATATTAATTGCCACAAGCAAGTAAAAATTGGTTATTATGGGTTGAATTAAAAAAAACTCTGCGAAAGAATGCAAAGTAGTGGAATTGGTAGTTAAAAATGCGGAGTGGGAGAGGCTGGGCTGCAAAACCGATCGAGGGTAGACCCCAATGTGCACATATACAAGAAATAGTTCAATATAAACATTTTTTAAATAAGTTAGAATTCGACGAAATAAAAATGAGAATGGGACGTTTCAAAGGGGTGGGACGAAGCGATATTAATTTTTTAGTAAAAGCACGCAAGGGAATAGGATCGTATGGATGTATGCATGTAAGACCTAGTTTGTTCTATGAGTGTATATTTGCAAATGGGGGAAAACTAATTAAGTTCTAAGCGTTGAGAATTTTTAATACACTAACGATGAAGAGTTAAAATTATGGAAATCGTAAAGCAGCAAAATTTTACAATACAATTTATCAAGTAAATTATGAGTGGTGAATTATTTTTTATTGAACTAAATTAAACCTTTTTAACGGCTACCAACTAAATTAAATTTTCAAGAAACTCTCGAAATTTGTATTTTGAAATTTATCGACAAAATTTTGCTACAAATTTATTGACTAGCTGAATGCTTCAAAACACAAAGCAGTGATAAATGAAAAATAAACAAAATAATGATGAAAGTATTTACCTTTTACAATATAGGATATTAATGAATAATGTTAAAGTGAAGGTGACGGAAATATAGCCAAAAAAGAAGCAAACAAGAAGCATTTTGTGAGCAATGTCTATAAGCAAAATTAATTCGTTTTCATAAATATAAAAAATAATTACGAGTATAATGAATCAAAGAATTATGTTTTGCATGATTTAATTAATTGGAGTTATTATAAATTTATATGTCTTTTGCAGTTTAACTGTTGTTCAAAGTTGGTGTAATTCTATAAGAACACTGGAAGCTAATAAGAAATAGTGATTAAAAACATTACATGGCAAAATATGTTTAAAAAGTATGTTTAAAATTTGACTAAGGGTTAAAACGATGAATGAAAATAGCACAGCAATGTGCGAAAATGCGATGATTTCAATTCGTTTAACGTTGTTTCAACAGCATAACATAACCGACGTGGAGACTCTTTGAATAACGTCATTTGAATAAGTTGTAACAATATTTTATTATAATAAAATAAATACTTACGCTGATCGGATTAGGCTTTCTATAGTAAATTGACCAGTGCCGGCTCAACTGAAAAAACATTGCAGATGAACGAAATCGTAACTTCCGATACACAAATTGTTAAAGTTAGTGCTGCCCCCCTTTTCTTTGAAAATTTTCAAAATTGAATTTCACCACATTAATATAAATATTTCTTAAAATGCCTTACCAATTTGTTAGACCAACTTTAGCTATTAGAAATACGAACCTTCCTTATTTTGTATTTATGTAATGGTTTTAAACACTCGCTTAAAATATTGAGCTCGGGCATACGAGTTTCCGATTAAGCTCACATGGAAGAAATTCTTATATGTTTCCTTTCATGTTCACGATTGCGCACCTACCTATATAAAGCTATTAACTATTTTTGTTACTGTTATACCTATGTGGATGTTTATTTATTCACTACTCTATATGGAAAAATCAACTTTTTTCTGGGTATTGGTCCAAGCCAATTTTTTCTCTCTCTCTCTCCTTTTATTAGTTATTATTATTATTATTGATTTTGACTTCGATTATCTCCTCAGGATTTTTGTTCCTCACCACTAATGGGCTTAGAGTCGCACGGTTTAGGTGACCTTATAGCACCTGTAATAGAAGTTTGTGTAATACAAAAAAATGTATTACTAATCTTTACTTTACATTATTATTTTTAGTTAGTTATATAATTTTTTACCGAGGTCCGATTTCGGTTAACTCAAAGTTAATTTCGAAAAACGGAGAAAGTAATTTTTTACATATAACTCAATCTCTTTGAAAAAGTTGGTTTGGTCCAATATCCAGCCGAGTGCTGTACTGTTTATTAATTTAAATTTGGAATGCATAAAGATTTATTATTTTATATATATAAATTTATGACCGTTAAAAATATGATATATTAATATTTACCACAAGTTAGTTCATTTCAATACTTTTATTTTAATGGCATAGGCCAACGCTATTATAAATTGTACATATATACAATAAACGGATATTCATATATGTTTCATTATCTTTTTATAAAGCCGAATATTTGAGTTGTTAAACATTAGTCTAATAAATGCGTGCATCTTGTATTTTACACAGTGCTAGTGTGAAAAAAGTAAGAGATATAAAAACTTAGTTAATTACAAAGGTTTAAAAAATCTAAAATAAATATCTAATTTAATTAAAAACAAATAACGATAATTATTAAATAAAATGTTTATTGTTAAGGTGTGGTCAAAATGTTATTGTTTGTTTTATTATTTTCTAATGCTAAGCAAAAAGGTAATGAAGCTTATATAATGATTATTGAATATATATTAAAATACATAAACTGTAATTTGGTATTATTTGCTGCTTGTTTTTGTTAATTAAATAAAAAATTAAATAGTATATCTAAAATAAAAAATATACATATTTTGATGGAGTAAATGTTAAGATTTAAATTATTGTTTTTATTGTTCATAAATAAAGAAAACAAAATTGAAAAATTAATTTTTTTATTAATTAAACTCTAAGTTTTTACACGAATGTATCTTTATATAAATATATTCCTACATACGTTGTATATCATATATAGGCACTAAACGTATCATTTTTATCTTTTAGTAGTTAATAACAATAATGTTAAACATTTAATATATCAAATAAAAATTAATAGTAAATTCTTTTCTACTGTTTAAGCGTTTTATGTTTTTTTCTGCTTAAGTTTGTAATGCTAATTCATAAAAATGAAAAGTTGATTTCAGAATAAAACTATTACGAGTAAAAATAGCATTTTGTGTTTGTTTTTCTATTAATACTGTACAAAGATTTGAGAAAGGTAGAAACAGCTTTTGAAAATATCGACAGCAATGGTTTCATACAAGTTGCACATACGAAATTTTCGCCACATTGAGGCACAGCACAGGTTCACTTACTCATTAAAAACGAACTATGATCCCGAATAAGGTTGGTTCCTTTACGGATATATGGTGTATGCTGTTCGACCTAAATCTGTTAAGTTAAGACCAAATCTGAGAACAGTCATATGTCCTATTTCTTGGAATTTCTTTTTTTTTTCTTCACCTAAAAAGTGAAGATGAGTTTAAAATTTGTTAATATCTAGGACCATGTGCTTAGGTCTATACGACAATTGAACGCTAACTCATTATAGGTCTACCTATTATTTTCTCTCATTTTTTATAAAATACTTCTCTACAACCTCAACTAACCAAAGCAAAGAATTAATTACATGCTTTAAATGTTTATCAGTTGTTTTTGTATTTTTTGGTTTCGATCGAGTTTATTTCTACTTAACCAGCGCAATTTAATTTGAATATGCATAACTGTGGAATTTCATTTATTTGCTTCATTGTACTAAAGTGTTATTCATTATATTTGACATAAGATTCATATTTACATGCCATAATATGTGTGCTTAATCTAATCTTTTTTAGTGTACTAAGATATTTAAATTCGAAATTTGACAGAGAACAAGGCTTTGCAGCTGCAAAACAATAATTTTCAGAGTCATACCCAGAGCTAGTATATGCACGCATGCAAAAACGTGTACATAACTTGTAGGGCCCCGTTTGCATTGATTTGAAATGTTATGAACATTAATTTAGAATAATTAAGTATGTAAGTACATATATACGGATATATGGTGTATGCTGTTCGACCTAAATCTGTTAAGTTAAGACCAAATCTGAGAACAGTCATATGTCCTATTTCTTGGAATTTCTTTTTTTTTTCTTCACCTAAAAAGTGAAGATGAGTTTAAAATTTGTTAATATCTAGGACCATGTGCTTAGGTCTATACGACAATTGAACGCTAACTCATTATAGGTCTACCTATTATTTTCTCTCATTTTTTATAAAATACTTCTCTACAACCTCAACTAACCAAAGCAAAGAATTAATTACATGCTTTAAATGTTTATCAGTTGTTTTTGTATTTTTTGGTTTCGATCGAGTTTATTTCTACTTAACCAGCGCAATTTAATTTGAATATGCATAACTGTGGAATTTCATTTATTTGCTTCATTGTACTAAAGTGTTATTCATTATATTTGACATAAGATTCATATTTACATGCCATAATATGTGTGCTTAATCTAATCTTTTTTAGTGTACTAAGATATTTAAATTCGAAATTTGACAGAGAACAAGGCTTTGCAGCTGCAAAACAATAATTTTCAGAGTCATACCCAGAGCTAGTATATGCACGCATGCAAAAACGTGTACATAACTTGTAGGGCCCCGTTTGCATTGATTTGAAATGTTATGAACATTAATTTAGAATAATTAAGTATGTAAGTACATATAGAATAATTGGATGGGATGAATAACTCGATAAAAGGAACAAAAACACTTGGGAAAATAGAAATACCTCTCGTATAAGTTCAAACTATTCATTAAACAGCTATATTAATGTAACAATTGATGTTAAAATGTAATATTGAATATGAAAAGAAAGAAACAAATGTTGAAATGAATACACAAGAAGGGTTTAAAAATAGCACCCTTTCCTGATCTAATATTAGAGACACAAATTATTTAAATCGAAGATATACGTGCATGAAAAGGCAGATCATTTAATATAGAAAAATAATGAGTGCTTACATATACATATAGGCATGCGGTAATAGGGTTTGACTAAATAACAGTGCGTACATAGAGGTATAAGTATGCGTAAGTATTAAAAAGACTATAGCGGATTAGCTATTTCTCACAAAACGTCAACTAAATATGGATTAAGTAAGCACAAACATACAATATTATAATATATTTGCAAAATTAACAGTTAAAGAAACCTTCAAGTAGAGTAATTAATGTTAAGTAGTTAAGGTTGCACTATACTAAACTTTAATTTAACAAAAATGAAAAGCCAGTAGAGTTAGGTAGAGAAAATTACGATTATATGAAGGAAAACTTAGAATTTACGATGGAAAAGTAGCGACACAGGGAACCGTTTGTATGGAAATGAGCGCCTGAGGTGCAGAAAATAGGAAAAGCTTCAAGCATAGAAAAATATTTAAATACGTAAGGAAAAAGTATGAAGTATTATATGAAAAAACATGCTTATGCAAAAAAATGTAACGAACCTTTAGAGGCTATAATCACATTTAAGTAGTATAATCGATTAGTGTTTGTATTTTGTAAAACAAAAAAAAAACATATTAGAATAATGGATTGCTTGGGAGTATCTGTGTAGGTTTCTCATTTATACACATTGTACTCTCTCACACATTTACAAAGTTATATGTGTTTGTGTGTACTTGTTTTCATTTATAAATTTAAGTGCAAAGTGATTGTGATTTTTATAAGTATACATTGAAATAAATTTGAATGGCATATTTCGTATATCTACAATCGGCTTTATACCTGGATTTATGCCCTTGTTACTCCCGCATTGAATGCTGAGCAGAAAGCAGTATAGTCAAAGAGGTACAGTGGCTTAATCGAAAAATATTTCCGAAGTTTAAGAATTTCACTCAACCGCTTATTAGGTTTTAGTTTTTTGATAGATACACCCATAAATAGCACCGCAACTTTTTGGAAACCTTAAGGATATGATATTTCTCTGAGACTAAATTTTTAAATAAGAAGGGTAATTTGTAAAGTTGTTTAAGAGATGCATGCAAGGCTTTTCAAATTCATTCTTTTATATTATATTATGTACAGTAAAGTCCGGATAGAGTGAACTAATTCGAGCAAGGTCTGTTCACTCAAACAAGATTGTTCATAGATCTCAAATCAGGAATTTAAATACAATTTAAGTTAACCCACCCATTAAATAAATATTCAATTATACTATTAATTAATATTCAACTCAAACATCTTAGTATATGGTTTTTTTTTCTTTCAAAAAGTTTTGGGTACTGCTTGGCTTCTTTTTTAAGTCTTTTCTTTACAACTTCATCATTAAAATTTCCAAGACCAACTTATTTTCATGAGAATTCGTGTTTTCTTCAACGCACTCGACAGCCAAAGCAGACAATGAGAGACATTTGGCGTTCACTCAATCGAGGAATTTAGTTCCTCGGGCTTCATTCAACCTCTATTGCCTTGTACACGTTTGGGTTAGGCATTTTAATAACTATACGTCTAATAGATATTGCACAGTTTTTGTTAGGAATTTTTGCTTTAAGCGTTGTAGGAAGATTATATATATATATATATATATATAATTGGCGCGTACACCCTTTTTGGGCGTTTGGCCGAGCTCCGCGATGAAGATTACTATATTTAAATGTATCATATAAAAATATTTCCAGGTCCAACCCAGAGTTGGAAAAAATTTAAGTGTGCGCTTTGTAAAATATTTATTATTGTAGATCTAATAGTAAAATATTAATAATAATTAATAATGCTGAGCCTCACAAGACCTACGTTTTTTATTGGCACATTTCCTAATAAATTTAAAACTCCAATATTACTTTTGGTTGGCTTAAAAAAAAATTTAGGAAATCATGAACCCTTCACATATATTTCTTCGTTTTTTTTTCTTTTACTAACTAAACAGGAAGACCGACTAAACTTTAATTAAAAGTGGGCAGTGAATTTGTGGAAAGTTAAAAACTATTTATAATGAGTGAAGTAATTTAATGTTACGAGAGAAATGAATTAAACGACAAGTGGCATTTAATGTTAATTGAGACTAATTGTAAGTAGAGAAAATCTTTACACACATAAATTAAAAATGTACAGAAGAATATAAATAAAAAAATCATAATCACGATTCATACAATTCATATAACAATTAGACAAAATAGTGCATTAAGTAGCTGGCGTAACAAAATTCCAAATATGGAAAGAAACATCAAAAAGAAATATTTAGAAAGTATTGAAAAGTCTTAATAAACTTCGGTCACCGATTTGTTAAATTTATTAATTGTTATTTTTCTACAAACACACTTTGCTCTGAACCTTTCCTGCAATTGACATCGTCTACGACAAGATCAACAACTCCAATTTTTTGTTTTATTGCTTCTATGAAATAATTAGCTGTAGAGAATTTGCAATTTTCGATAGTTACGTACACTAAAAATATTTATATTTAGTAGGCACAAGAAAGATATGAATAACATTACACATTTCTCAAATTTCATAGTACAGAAAGTTGTTAAAAGTCAAACGGATAGGTTAAAATAGTGGAATGTACGAAGACTAAATATTTTTTCACCCTAATATTGCAAATATACTACGGAAATAAAATAACAAAGCCGTTTTCATAATTAAAAAATACAAGAAATAAAAATTAAACAGAAGATATTTATTTAAAGTGACAAAAGTAAAACAATCGTCATCTTGGACTTATTCTACTTCTCGGATGCGAATTAGGTGTAATCTTAAAATTTATTTGTTGCACTGAAACTCCATGAGAAAAGTTTTTCAATTTACTTATCATTAGCATACAACTCTAAACAAAGGGTAAACCAAGGCATTAGCAGTGATAGGAAAAAAATTTCTCGTACGCAATTTTGACAGGTTAAGATAGAGTTTCTCCTCAATTTGTAGCCCATGTTATAAGCCATCCCCAGCTATTGGCGTTTTGTTTTATGGGAAGCTTCTTCGTATATACTTTTTTGAGAACAATAAATTATACACCCTGTGTGTTATTTGTTTTATTTCTCAATGTTCGTGTCATTACGGCTTTTCACCGAAAGTGTTTAGTAGAAAACCACTCTCAATCGAGTGGTACTTATAAAATCCATCTACTGTTGCAAGACAGCATCCATAAGGAAAAAACTCAAGTGCACACCTTTAACTGACTGCACCAATCAAACTTGTATGCGATTATATACGAATCTCCCGATTAAGTTACTAGTAATACGCAGTTCCATTATTTTTTCTATAAAACTTCTTTTGTGGGCAATACCTGATAAGATGAATGAAGATTAAGATGAGATGATGAAATTTATATACATACCTGTACATGCATATGCTTGTATATTTGTATGCGTAAATTTACGTGGTTCCGATCTAAATTGTTGAGTGCCATACAAAAACGAAAAGAAGTACCATAACCCATTCCGAGTACCCTGCAATCTACATTACAAATAAGCAAACAATTAAAAAGGCGTCGGAATTTAATCGAGTAGTAGAAGATACTATATGTATGTACTCATGTAGGAATGCATTTATTCAAACGCATTTCCATACATTGTATGTACGGCGTGGATTGCGCGGAAATATAAGATCCGATGTTATCCGATATATTGTTAATAGCGATGAGTGAAGGAGCAAATACTAAAGATAGTCAAATTTGTAAATACACAGTGTTTAAGCAAATGGTTTGTAATATTACAGAAATCGGTTTGATAATTGTACATACTTACACATGTATTTCCTTCAATTGGCAGTACGGAGTCGAGCAACCGGCAAACAGCAATAATGGATAAAGCAAAATACCTACCTACTTAGTAACCAAATGACCCCTCATGATAAGCAATAGACTTAGGAACCCAAATGCTCCAGAAAATATATAGATACCGACATCATAACAATTTGAAGGTGACAGATAAACGATAATTGAATTTATTAAAACAGAATTTGAGCGGAGAAATGCGCTACTTCTAAATAATAGTAAATTGGGAGAAAGTAGTTCAATTTATCACAACTTCTAGTAGTTGTACTTCAAGTTTTTCGAGATGGTTTTACAAAACGTTAATTCAAATTGTGTACTTAGTTTTTCTTGTATTAATCAACGCGTAAAAGAGAGGTTGGGGTGTTAAATATATTTTGCAGCACCTCATTTGGCTGCATTAGCTTATAAGAAAGCTCTATACGAATCTGCAGTATGATTTTATGAGCAGAAAATGATTTTAAGGCATCTTCCCTTCAAGTATTTAATGAAACTTACCGAACCGAAGCCTTAGCCGTAATTGGCTTATTTGGCTTAGAACTGGCTGTGGTTGTATTTGAAAGAGAGAAAAAGAGAATAAAACGGGGAACGAGGTGTGGCATGAAAATAAAATGACATTTGAAGGAAAAAGTAGAGTAAGGCAATTCCACACATAGAGAACAGAAGGGATAACTTGAGGTAGATACGAGTACGTAGAAATATTGAAATGAATATACGTAGTTCAAAGAGCTGGGAATAAGAGCGTCGTTAAAACTTTACAGTTCAGTAAGACTGAGTACAACGTACTTACAAAAAATATATGAATAAATAAAAGTAGGATTGAAAAAGCAAAAAAAGAAATGTTTGTGCTGCTGTTATAAGAGTATACGAATACGCATTTAGGAGTTAAACGGGAATATTTTTAACAGACACATAATACTTAACGCGAATTCTTTGACGTAACTTAAATTTAAAAAATGTACAGAGAAAGAGAGAAAGAGGAATACCATGGAGTAAAAGGATGCCAATAGAAAGGTAAAATGAACGCGTTGAGCAGAAAAATTAATCATGGCACGAATAGCATAGGTATTGTTGAATACTTCCCCTTTCGACCCAAAGAGTGGTCAAAAGCAAGTTACTGTTTTTTAGTACAAAGGAATACATTTGCCATTTCATGTTATTTCTTAAATGAAAAAATGAACAAAACTCATGTTTGTTTATGGTTTGTACCGCCTGAAGCTACTTATTTTAATTAAGGTAAAATTTAAGCACTTCTGATAGATTTTTACAGCTTTGGGATTGTTAATTATTCTGACCTCTTAACTTATACAATTTGTGATTTTTCTAATTGTTATCGAAAGCCGTATTCCTCTATTGGCTCTATTCGGTTATGTTTTGCGTTGCGCGTCGAGTTTTTTAGTAAAATATGTAAGTGCTCATGGTTAGATGTATCATCCTATGTGATTGTTGGATGTTGTTTTTTTTTGAGAATTTTTTCTGGGGAACTAAACTAATCTACAACTCAAACTTGTATCCATGTATTTATCTATATTTAGAAAATTATTGAAACAGAAATTAAAAGTTTTGTTCATTGAGTCTTTAGATACATGGTACTAAATGTTCTAAACCTAGAATTTTTCTAAAAAATTGAAATTCAATTTCTTGTACGTTATTGAAATTTTTTTTCATATTTTCGTATTATGCAATACAAATATAATTTACAAAAAATATATATTTTTAACCGACCATGCAATATGATTTCCTCTATGTATTAAAGAAGATTTTTTTCGTGATCGCTAATCTTAAAAGGAAGAAATCATAAAAATGTAAATATAATAAAAATGCACACAATCTCCCATATTGTGTTCCTTTTGTAAACAAACCAATAGTGAAGCGTTATCAGAACTACCAAGGCAAATTAAGAGAAGAAAAAATGAACGTACCTTACTCATGTGAAGTAATTTGTAAGAGCTTAAGAAACTCATGTCTTAAAGTGAACTTCGTTTGAGATTACAGATTTTCTATGATATTTTTGATTCAACCGCCTCTCTCTCCCTCGTTTTTGCAGAAAGCAAAACATCAATAAATAGTATTTGGCCCCAAATGCTTGCTTACTGACTTGCATACTTGCATACCTTACTTAATGTTCAAATTTCAATCGTTCATTATTGTTCTAACAAATCATTATGTACCGTTATATGTACCTTATTTAAGAGATACTCACATACTTATTGTATTATCTTTTAGCACACATATTTAAATGAATTTGTTTAACAGTTATCTACTCTTTTGTATGAAACTATAAACTTTATTACTCAATTGTTAAAAACCGTTTACTAAAAACAAAAAGGAAAGTGCAATAAAATGAGTACTAAACCAGGTTGCACTCTCAACAATGCTTTGATGGAGAGCCCGAAGATCGTTTTTACAACAAAAAAAAATCTTGAACTCTTTGTCATATTAATGTCTATAATGTTATACTGTATGTTTATATTTTATGTGATTATTAATTATATATGTATGTCTGATTATACGTGTAATGTCTGTGTTCATGTGTATGTGTATGTGCTACACTTGCCGACAGTCTTTGGTAACGAACTTAATTAAACTGTACATTTACGTATACCAAAGTATGGATACAAATTTAACCACTTAAATTCAGTTTTGAAAAAGTGATAACGGTTTTTATCTTTTTTTAATATCAAGATTATTTCGGGAGTACCAATTCCCCACGCAAAGTCGAGTTAAACTGCTTTTTACTCAAACCTAGTCCATCTTTTAGTATCGCATTGTAGATGTACTATACTGTAATTTACTGAAATATTGTATGTGTATGTACTTATATGCCTATGTCGTCGGTCCATCATATTCTGGTTTGATTGTAGAAGGTGACTTATCTTGTTTTTTTAGTATTAATAAAGAATCCTGAATTAAGATATCCGCAAAAACTAAAAACAAACACACACACATGAAATTGCGGTGAATATTTTAACTTATGACGGGCTGCGGCGCTTTCCGAAATGGGGCAAATCAACTACACTGATTTCATGTTTAGGCCAAGTGGCATAAAATAGTTTTGTTTTACAAGATTAGACACATTACAAATAGCTAATAAATGACATAGTTTAAGGCTACATTTGTGCATTTATATAGTTATAATAGAATGCGGTACATGTAAATTGCCAGTAGAGCCAACATGAGTATGGATTGTATTTAAACACAAGTCCTTTGGTATAAATGTAGAATTTTTTCTAGTTTTATTCCTCTATGGAATCTAACGTTCCCCTTTGGTATTCATAGCTCGTTTAAAAGCGGCTATATGTTGAATAACAAACAGCCAGATGAATGTACTTTTCTATTCAAACCTCAATAACTGACATTTAAGTCGTATTCCTTCAGCACTAGTGCTACACTCTGTTCTAATTAAGGTAAACAATTTACCATATGATTTGGTTTGATTAACTTTTAAACTGTATTTCAGATGTATTAAATAATACGTGTTTGTGTGTGTGTTCAAATATGAAATCAAAGGAGTTAATGCATTGCATTACGTTTATTTCATTTTAAGGGTCTCGTTTAATATTTCGAGTTCCGCCATTTAGTTTTTCTAAATACATGAATGAAACTATAAAATTATAAATGTATTTGAATGCATATAAATACGTATGTACGTACGCACATATGTACATATACATACTAAAAATATAGGTTTACTAACGCAATTTTATAGTTTTCTGTTATAATTACGTGAGTGCGCGTGCATATGCTAATTTAAAACAAAGTGAAAACTGGATTTAAAAATAAAAATTAATTAATATAAATTTAAAAGTTTCTGATTTAGTTTTATGTCTTTAATGCACAAACATATATTTAAATTTTCTATTTTTTCTTAACAGCGTTATCACTTTCTTAAGGTTCACGTGAATATGCATAGATACCTTCTCATAAGAGAACAAAAGAATATATAACAACTTTTTTTTATTTAATCCAATGCCAATTCATTCAATTGTTTAGTAAATTGTTTTAGATTTCCCCAACGAATATTTGGGACATTCAAAATTTAAATAAAATCAATTTAAAACCTAAATAAAATTATATTACCTTAAGCCAGATAAGAAACAAGGAAAGAAAATGAAACCATTTAAACAATTTATAAATACAATTTGATATACAAAACTAAATGCTGAAACAGAAAACACATTATTACTTATTATTAAAAGTGTATGTTATATATACAAATCTAGGGTACATTTCTTAATGACATGAAAACTGTATGAAAAACATGTTAAGATGATATATTGTATTTAAATATTTGCTAATTGTAGTCTTATATACACCTTCACGTACATATATATATAACAACACAAACATCTAATAAATAAATAAAGAAATTGTCACAAACGGAACATGGAACAATGTGAGTTCCCGAAACAAAGTAAAACATTTGAAATGGTAATAATGGGAAAGACTAATAAAAAGAAACTATTATTTAAAATTATAAGGATGAAAATTGTTTTCTTTACTTCACTAACTCTTCTTCGTTCTCGTGCTTACCGGAACCAGTTGGAAATATCGAGGTTAGTCATGATCCAAGCTTGTGCCAGGCCATAAAATAAGACGGGCTTGACAAGAGACTTATAAAGGATTAGTTTTGCTCACTGCTGCTGTTCAACTAGCCCGCTCAGACCAAAGTAGCACTTTTTACGTTGGATTTGAAGATGGGCACTATTATCGGTGTTAATGCTGGTTCCTAAATAAACGAAGACTCTTGGGTTAGGTTAGGTTTGTGTGGCAGCCGGCTTAGAGTAGCCAACTCTCTTAGACCATGTAGGTCCGTTGTGGTACCACTGTGTAAGACGGGAACCTTACTGCCTATTTTTTTTTCATGGAACCAGTTATACTCTCTTATGGTCCGGACAGTTCCGTAAGACAGTCAAATTGGTATTTTCCTAACAACCTTGTTGTACTCCTAGCTCTACTGTTTCTTCCTCGTCTCTACAACTTCTGGCGAAGTCTCTTACTACTTCAAAAATTTTACAGTCAACAGTGACGTAGGTGCGGAAACGCGATTGTTTGTTGGCAGGCGGCTTGTCCTTCTTTCCTAATTATATCTGTTAAAAAATTATGTAGTATTTATTTCTAGGTTTTTAATACCGAAACTGGATGAGTTGGAGGGATATGTGATCCCAGCAAAGTAGATTTGGTGGAAATACTTATGTATTTAGCCTTGACATTTAACTATGGAATGCTTCACAATTCAATAACGCATTTAATTTCATAAAAAGTTCATTGGGCTGACTTCATGAGGATAATTTTATGCATTAATGAGACTTATTACCGAGATCGAGAATTTCCCGTGTGGCTATGTAAAATATCCAGGTTTTACAGATCAACCATAGACCAATTCCACCTCATTGGAGATTTTCATGGAATCGGGTCCCATCTATGCGAAGGCGATATCCGAAAGAAATCCATTAGGATGCGTCACCAACAACACAAACAAAATGTTATCGATTCTATGTTATCGCTATTGAATGCTGGGAACTGAATCTAGAACACTGCCAAATCGGTTACATACATTTTGATGATGTGGATATATATTAATATATACATAAATATATATATAATTGACGCGTACACCCTTTTTGGGTGTTTGGTCGAGCTTCTCCTCCTATTTGTTGTTCCACAAATGGAGGGACCTACAGTTTCAAGCCGACTCCGAACGGCAGATATTTTATGAGGAACTTTTTCATGGCAGAAATACACTCGGAGGTTTGTCATTGCCTGCCGAGGGGCGACCGCTATTAGAAAAATGTTTTTCTTAATTTTGGTGTTTCACCGAGATTCGAACCTACGTTCTCTCTGTGAATTCCGAATGGTAATCACGCACCAACCCATTCGGCTACGGCGGCCGTTGATATGGATATTGATATTAAGTCGGTTTTATAAACTCGTTTATGGATTCGCCTTTCTATACTAATATTATAAAGAGGAAAACTTTGTTTGTTTGTTTGTTTGTAACGAATAGGCTCAAAAACTACTGGACCGATTTTAAAAATTCTTTCACCATTCGAAAACTACATTATCCAAGAGTAACATGGATTACATTTTATTTTGGAAAAAATAGGGATCCGTAAGATATTTGGATTTTTCGGACACAAACTGAAAAAAATCTTATATATAAAATAAAGTCAACTTTTTGTGTGTGTTCGCTAACCGGCCGTGTCTGCACCGAATTAAACCAAACTTACACACATTGCTAAGAAGGTATTGAAGATGGTTTCCGTATAGTTTGGATACCTATTGGTGGATAGGGCTCGAGATATAGGTCAAAACGTGGACCCGGGTAACCTTCGGATGTGTATGTACAATATGGGTATCAAATGGAAGCTGTTGGTGAATGCTTTAGTTCAGAGTATTTTTCATGCCGCTCCGTGACTAGGGTCTCGAGATATAGGTCAAAACGTGGACCCGGGTAACCTTTGGTTGTGTATGTACAATATGGGTATCAAATGAAAGCTGCTGATAAGTGCTTTAATACGGGGTAATTTTCATACCTATTGATGACTAGGGTCTCGAAACATATGCCAAAACGTGGACCCGCCGTGTCTTTGCACCGAATTAAACCAAACTTATCCACATTGTTAAGTAAGTATTGAAAATGGGCTTCGTAAAGTTTGGTTGTAATTCTGAGCAGTGGCAACGGGTACAGCGTTCTTTTGAGCCAGCCATAATGTCGCTTACTTTTTTAACGCTTGGGGCGGAACTGAACTGTCAAGTTGATAGTGTGAGTTACAATGTGTCAATATTTCTTTCTGATTTGGATGCCATAAGGAAAAAACGTAAGTGAAACATGTAGAAATTGTTTGTGAATTTTTTTGGAGTGGATTTTGGAACAGTGAATAATTTCTTACGAAATTTGAGAATTTAATGTGAAATCCGAATGTTCAAATGAAATTATGTGTTCGTGGAAAAAACAATTTTTTTCGTTTTTTTTTTTTTTGAAAAATATAAATGGATAATGGTTAAAAAAGCTCCAATGCTTAATAAAACATATAAATTGAAACGAAAAATTCATGGATGATCAGGAAAAAAGACGATTGTTTATTCATATGCGTTGATTTGAAATTTAAAAACAATCTTCTTTTTTCCTGATTTTCAATTTATATTTTATATTTACTCAAAAACAAATAGAAAAACAAAAAATATTGTTTATGCCAAAGCGCTTGAATAAAGAATAAAGAAATAAATAATATAATATGAAAACCATATATTTTCTGTTCTAAACCATATCTATTCTATTTTAGTGTGCCCAGCGAAGGGCAAATCAAATCAGAAAGAAATATTGACACATTGTAACTCACACTGTCAATTTGACAGTTCAGTTCCGCCCCAAGCGTTAAAAAAGTAAGCGACATTATGGCTGGCTCAAAAGAACGCTGTACCCGTTGCCACTGCTCCGAATTACAACCAAACTTTACGAAACCCATTTTCAATACTTACTTAACAATGTGGATAAGTATGGTTTAATTCGGTGCAAAGACACGGCGGGTCCACGTTTTGGCATATGTTTCGAGACCCTAGTCATCAATAGGTATGAAAATTACCCCGTATTAAAGCACTTATCAACAGCTTTCATTTGATACCCATATTGTACATACACAACCAAAGGTTACCCGGGTCCACGTTTTGACCTATATCTCGAGACCCGAGTCATGTAGCGGCATGAAAAATACTCTGTACTAAGGCATTCACCAACAGCTTCAATTTGATATCCATATTGTACAAACACATTCTAGGCTCCACGTTTTGGTCTCTATCTCGAGACCCTAGTCACGGAGCGGCATGAAAAATACTCTGAACTAAAGCATTCACCAACAGCTTCCATTTGATACCCATATTGTACATACACGTCCGAAGGTTACCCGGGTCCACGTTTTGACCTATATCTCGAGACCCTATCTACCAATAGATATTAAAACTATACGGAAATCATCTTCAATACCTACTTAACAATGTGTGTAAGTTTGGTTTAATTCGGTGCAAAGACACGGCGGGTCCACGTTTTGGCATATATTTCGAGACCCTAGTCATCAATAGGTATGAAAATTACCCCGTATTAAAGCACTTATCAACAGCTTTCATTTGATATCCATATTGTACAAACACATTCTAGGGTCCACGTTTTGGTCTCTATCTCGAGACCCTAGTCACGGAGCGGCATGAAAAATACTCTGAACTAAAGCATTCACCAACAGCTTCCATTTGATACCCATATTGTACATACACATCGGAAGGTTACCCGGGTCCACGTTTTGACCTATATCTCGAGCCCTATCCACCAATAGGTATCCAAACTATACGGAAACCATCTTCAATACCTTCTTAGCAATGTGTGTAAGTTTGGTTTAATTCGGTGGAGACACGGCCGGTTAGCGAACACACACAAAAAGTTGACTTTATTGGTTACCGTACACTTTTCCCAATCCATTTTTCCCAAAAGTCATTTTCCCAAAACTTTTGTTCCCAATAAAATAACTCCCAAACCAATTTTCCCAAAACCATTTTTCCCAATTCAATTAAAATCCTATTTTTCCCAAACTTGTTTTTTTTTTGGCGTAGAACTCCTTTTCGCGTGGGCGGCCTTCGGCCGCGCTTCAAAAAAATAACCCTCATCAGTCCAACTCCGGCTACGCAATCCACCGTGTTTTTGCGTAGAACTCTTTTTCGCGTGGGCGACCTTCGGCCGCGCTTCAAAAAAATAACCCTCATCAGTCCGACTCCGGCTACGCAATCCACCGTATTTTTGCATAGAACTCCTCTAAAGAATTTATTTTATTGGGAACAAAAGTTTTGAGAAAAATGACTTTTGGGAAAAAAGTCTTGGGAAAAACAGTTTGGATGAAAAAATTTGGGAACATTTGCCTTTGGGAAAAGTAAGCATTGGGAAAAAAGTTTTGGGAAAAATGGATTGGGAAAACTGGTCGGCAACGGACTTTATTTTATATATAAGATTTTTTTCAGTTTGTGTCCGAAAAATCCAAATATCTTACGGATCCCTATTTTTTCCAAAATAAAATGTAATCCATGTTACTCTTGGATAATGTAGTTTTCGAATGGTGAAAGAATTTTCAAAATCGGTCCAGTAGTTTTTGAGCCTATTCGTTACAAACAAACAAACAAACAAACAAAGTTTTCCTCTTTATAATATTAGTATAGATTCCACTATTCAAACGATAAATCAAGTAAAAAGATAGCAGATGTATTTCACTAGGAAAGCTACAAGCGAGTTACATGAAAAATATGTTCTTTATTTAATTGTAGGGTAAACTAAATATCTAAATTCAAAAAATTTGAAAAAAAGTTAAATTAATTTTATTAATTTGTTTAATCTAAAAAATTTAACAATTTTCGTACAGACTAGGTACTTAAAATTAAAAATAACATTTGAACAAAAAAAAACCGTAAGAGCTTAGGGGCAAATTTTAATGAAATATTACGCAGTATCTAAAACTGAGTTTTTTTTTACCAAATTTGAGTAATTTTGCTTCATTTATAACTGCACCAAGTTTCATTGAAATATAATAAATTAATTTTTGCTCGAGATGGTATTTTAATCTCGGTTCCTTTACGCTGTTACGCCGCGCCCGCGTATCAGAAGTGTAACGACACCGTACAGCACTGCTAAAATTACTAAAATGGTCTCGACATACTGCAACAGTGCAAATAACAGGCAAACAACATTGAGCAGCACGACGCGCCGCCAATTAGTTATTTGCAAACAGCAATGTGATTTACTACCACCACCTCAGCTGGTTGGTTGCTGGCGTTAGCTGCGGCGTGAATAAGGCGAATGCTGAAACAAAGCACAAAGCACAAAGTGGAAATAGTATAATCATAACGCACACGTACACTGCGTTGGCGAATGTACCTAACCCAGCCAGCAACGCGCCATATTCGAGTATCTTTAGATTTTTCTCATTCATAATATAAAGCTTATGCAATATCATTAAAACTATACGACCTAAATAAATCCCGTTTAGTTCTCAAACAAATTAATACATCAACTGGTTTCATGGTCAAAAATAATATGCACACATAAATATATACATCTGTAGTGTGCGTCTTGATGTTTTCCACAAGTGGAGGGACCTACCGACTCCGAGAACGGCAGATAATTCTTTAAGATGAGCTTTTTCATGGCAGAGACATTAGAAAACACTTTTTCTATTATTTGCTGTTTCATGCTCGCGGACTCGAACGTGGGTACTTCCGAATGGTATTCACGCACCAACCCATTCGGCTCCGCCAGCCTCCATACGAATATAATTACATTGTAAATATATTTTACCACATGCGAAGCATACTGAGCAAGTAAGATTAGAATCAAAACAATCGTGCGAATCGTGATTAAAACATTCCAGATGTAAACATTTGCCATAGCGCCGCCCCGTTGAAGTTTTTGTGGCTATATACCATATATGGGGGTTATAAGACTCGAAAAACCATAGATTAATGCATGTGCCATAATGTATGTATTACGATCTGTCCTTTGCCTATTTAGGCGAACAATGTATCCCTGTAAGTTGGGTCAAGTCTCATCCATTATCATTATCCATCATCATGCATAATTTAACAAATCATCATTTGCGTGCTCCAAATTTGCTTCTCAACACAGCAAGTCTTCATAGCGGCTCTTTTTCCCCTATCGCAATTTTTTTCGAGCAGGTATGAAGTATAAAACTGTTTAAATGTTTGTATTGTTCTCTTCTGTGCGCCTAGTGCTCAGTAAGTTAACGTTTTTGAACTCGGCAACTAAGAGCGGTTAGACTGTTTCAACGCTTATACCCAGGCAGACATTATACGGTAAATTGAACAAATCTACTTTAAGCTCAAAGGAGAGGTGACATAACCATAACGTCATAAAATTGCTGATCGAACCAACATACGGACATCATTGTAATCGATTAGAGGTGACATGCCATAATTCCGTAGTCATAACCGTAATCATAGAGACTAATTGAATTTTGGTTTTCGCCGTAACCATAACAACTTGCATTGTGTTGCATTGTTATTTTTTCTTTAGTTTCCGCACTTCGACATACACAAATACGTGATAGTACATGTAAATATCAGCTGCTATGACACCAATAATTGATGGCAGAAATATCGTTATGTTAATACGGTTAAGGTTATGGCGTTATGGTATGCCACCTCTACTTTAAGCTTTAACGAGTGTGTCGTTAGTTCACAAATAATTGATATTTTGGATTTTTATAAAAGTAGTATTACTAATTGCTGCGGTGGATTTGTCGTATGGGTAATAATAATAGGTTTTACTATGCTATTTAGTAAATTTGTGATACAATTTAACTTACTATGGGTACTTACTACTTTTTATTCCGTCATAAATGAATAAACCATTAGCTAATTTTTATAAGTATATTAGAGTTTTTAGCGTTTAATGGCATACATATATATATATATATATATACATATATATAAATATAAATTCAATTTAGTGGACACGCGCAACTCCTTGGATGAGTGAAACCAATCCGATTGGGTTGAAATTATTATCGCGTTCATCGAGTCATCTGAATCTGTAAAATACGTTTTGATAAAATACATAAACAAGAAAATCATGACTGTTGAGATAAGAGAACATGACAGAACCTAGTATTTAATATAGACCTATGCCCACTTATATATTTTTTCTACAACCCCATGTACTTGAAACCCCAGAATTTTCCTACTGAAATGTTATATGACATACAATTTCATATTCCAAAATTATTTCAAATGAATATTGCCAAACATTATATCCAAAACTATTATTTGTAATTGTTTATTCAGCTTGAAATTTTCGTAATTGTATAAGAATTATTTATTCCAGCGAGAGTGTTAAACTTGAAAATATAAGGTAAATCTTGGGGTTGAAATTAGGAAATTTTAAGAAATCTACAATTTCGCTCAATTGAATAGACACATAAATATATACTTTGAAGGTTCGAGTTCAGTTCATAGGTATATATTAACGATTTGAGATTTGAAATAAATTTCTATTATAATATTAACATTCAAAATTTGTATTCAAAATTGCTTTGACCAGGGATTTTGAAAATCTTATAGAGCCCAAAAGCTGTCATGAACTTAACCCAAATTTCGTGTTCGGCTATATACTAATATAACTTTCCTGATATTTTTCGCAATATTGGCAGATATTTAGATACAGACATTTACTCAGATTTCCATTTCACGGCTTACCAAGAGTTCAGTGGAGTTTTAAATGTTTCATACTTACGTCTTGTTTTCTGTAGCTTTGAAATTTAACAAAGTTTCAACTCCAACCCAGGTAAATGAGCCTCAAAAGACCATGAGGTTGAAGTGCAAGCCGCTAATCTAAATTAGCCTCTAGACGAATACACTTCATGATTGCTAGCTTTAATACGACTTGTACACTGGCAGCGCTACCTGTACATTTCACTCCCACATTGAAAGCTTTAATTTGAAACTATTAATACAACCTTGTGTAAAAAAAAAGTTTTAAAAACTAGAATATAGCATTTTTTATACAAAATGAAAAAAAAATTAAAATTTTACGTGCACAAAATAATAAGTAATGGCGTATTTTAGGATTTGGGCTGGGAAAGTTGAAGGACATTTCCAGGATGTTTCTGTTTTTGAACTTTAATTAGTTTATAACAATTACTTTATGATAACGGAGAAAAAATAAAACACAAGCATATTTTTAGTTGTTCGGTTTCGGTTTTTTGTTTTTCTTACTTTTTGTTTTTAAGTGTTTTTTTTTGGTTTTTTTGTTCTTTAGTTTTTATAGGGTATTCTTCGCTAAGGAGTTTGCAAAGTTTTACTTCGTTTACCTTTTAATATCCTTCATTTTTGTTTTGTTAAAATTTTTTTACTATTCATCATTAGATTCTACCTTTTTTGTTACAGAGTTCTATGTTTTTCTTGTAGTAATTGTTTGTTTTTTAATTGGCTTTAGTAGCCTCTATTTTATAGAATTACCCATTTTCCTTTCACTTCTGGTTTTAATCTCTCGTACTTACTTCAATTTTTTGTAGACTGACTGACCTGTGGGAATTCTTGAGTATTACTTTTTAGCACGCTTTTAACATAGAAAGAAATTGGCTTTCTTCCTAATACTTTATAAATTTTCTTATCTCAATATTTTTGTTCATATTTTCGTTTCTAATTTTAATCACGATTTATAATTTTTATGGCTTGAAGTACTCTCTAATATTCCTTTTCGTTTAGTAATTTTTGTTTTTATTGTTAAAATTTAAATTTCACTTATTTAACTAAATATTTTATAGATTGTTTGCTTTTAATTAATTATTCTAAATAAAAAATCTTAAATTAAAAATCAAATAAAACAAAATGTTGTGTTTTGCAGTCGAGCTGTTGTTGACTGCAGGCAACTCTTCCGAGTTTATTTTGGTAAATTGGGCAACTTTCAATATCAATCATTTCCTTAATTATACTTAAAGTACAAGCAACTACTAATGCGAATGCGAGCAAGTGTATGCCATTTGCTTATACATACATATTTCGCGTTTCGACACACAAATTGTATGGGTTTACATGCTTTCATAAATTTATATTTTGTATCTAAATATGAGAATATAATATTTTAAAAAGTTTACATTTTTCTTTTTGTTAATAGTTACACAATGCAGTTAGTAAATTTTATAATTTTCTGTTAATAATATTTTGTATTATAATTTGTGAATGCAACATCAACTTACGTGACTAATTATTAATTTCTTAACTATTTTTAAGTGTACATACTGGCCTTCGACTTTTTCATGTTGTCGACTGTCTAACAATTGGCTTTACGATTCGGCGACTACAATCACTGTCCTGCACTACCTGCCGTGGTTTCGCAAGTTTTTGGTCATCGGCCGTCAAACACTTTGCTATGCATGCAGAGGGTGTGTAAATAGCAATTATATTGTTTCCGGATAGCCAAGCAAAGAGGCCACATTCAGTGGTCTATTCTTTTCCAAATGTGTATGCTGAATATTTAATTATGTTTCTTCTTATTAGATATAACTTTAGTTAGATTTATGTATTTTGTATATATTTTCTTTTAATTTTTGGAACGCTGACTAATCGGTATATAATTTTTATTTGAGCAAACATTAAATGTTTGATGGGCTTCACTTTGACAAGTATTGTATAATTTTTCCACTACGTGTTTGAATGAATGTCTCTACACTTATGTACTTTGCAAATGATGAGCCCGTACTAAATTACTAGGTTTTGCCATGCTTCGAAAGGGCATTTAATATATTTGATATTTGAAGCTGAATCTGGGTTAAATTTTGAGATGAGTTTCGCATGAATTCTTTCAATTCGCTGTTGTTGTTATTGCAAACCTCATATGACTCTTAAAATTTTATGGGCATTTGTTTTTAATGTAATATTTTGATAATAACGCCTAGAAAGTTTTATAATTTCTGAAAATCTTTAACAGTATTATTATTTAAATTACTTTTTACCTTTACTTTAATTTTTTAGTTTTGTTTACAAAAAGTTTAGGGGCTAATTATATTTGAAGAACTGTAGATGTTAAACCATTTCTCAAATGCGATTGTGTAATTCTTTTCATGCCTTCAGAACTGTAGATGTTAAACCATTTCTCAAATGCGATTGTGTAATTCTTTTCATGCCTTCGTTTACAAAAAATTTAGGGGTTAAATATTTTTTAAAAACTATAGATTCCATTTCTCATATGCGATTGTGTAACTCTTGTCAATGTAAAGTTGTTTTCGATTTTTTAACTAAATCTTTAAGGCTATGTAGAAATATGCGAGTATATACTCTTAGAAGCTTCTGTGAAATTCTTGTAAATGGTAGCCCTTGTTTGGCCCACTTACTCACTCAATATAAGTGCCGCAACTTTCACACGTTCGTGCTGCGATTATTCGAAAGCCACTGACGCCGCATCAATGCGCCTTTTTAATTCTGGCTCAGTGACAGAACGCGCATATGAATTTTGCCGTACAGTGTCCTTTATTCGATTGACAGCACTACTAATATTACTTTTACGGTTTTATCAAGGTTTCAGCAGGCATCTATGGACTTTAAAGCTTTGTGAAAACGATAGCGGTTTTGATGCTTCGGCATTATGTCTTTTGTAAAGCATATTTCTGAAGATGTTGTGTTGTAATTAAGCTTTATTTTAAAACTTACGTGAAATTTAAATAATACCATTCAATTTTAATATTTCGGTTATTTGTTTTTTTCATGTCTATAAAACAGCAAAGTGCTTATATAAGATTAAAATGTACGTTTCTTTACTAATTTTCTTACTTTATTATACTAATATGTTTTGATTGCAGTGAAATATTTTTTTGAATAGCTGAAGTATGCAGCTTATTCATTAATTAACATTGAAATGTTTAATTTTAACTTAATTTTAATATTTCGGTATCTTGTGAGAATTGAAAACTTTATAACCTAGCCAGCATACCTCGACAAACGACTTAAACTGACACACTGTCTTTGCTTCATAAGTTGAGTTACAATTACATCAAATGCTTTAAAGCCGCGGGAAGCTTTGAAAGTACTAAATGCTTTTTAACTTACTTCAAAAGCTCAGAGTGTATAGCTCTAAGAAGTACGATGTACTAGATTCTTATCAAGTGCAATCTTTTTACTATTCAAGACAATAATTTTTAATTAATTTTCATCGACTCTTTTTTTTTCTATTGAAAACTTTACTTTTTTAGTTTAAATTGGTGCTTTGGCAGTTTTTTGTTCGCAAAAGCTTTCTTTATACTCTCAGCTCTCTCCTCCTGCATTAATTTAAAGCACTTTGCTTTTTTATTCTTATTTTTTATATTATAATTGTGCTTGCTTAATATTTAAGTACATTTATTTCTTTTCAGTAACATTTCAAACTATCGTAACTTCAATGATTTCTTTCTCTACACAGTTGAACTTGAATTTCACACTAACCCTTACTTAACTTCTTTAACTGAGCATTGATTTTGATTTGTTCACCCTATCTCCCGCTTTTTATTGGCTACTATTATCTAGACCACCTTCATTACCAGACTCGTTTTATATGGTCTGCATTTTTATTTTTTTAGTTTAAGAGCCCGTTGTTTTTTGTGCTTAAAAGCTACGCGGCGAAAGGTCTATCAGCTTCTGATTTTTCAGTTAATTGTTGGCTGAAATTTGCAATGTTTTTTACTTACCGTTAAATTATCGTTGCGTATTTTTTTTCTCTCATATCCCTAGATCAATTTTAGATTTTACTATTGTTCTTGCCGGTATTATCCACATGATTTGGTCTTTTATAACATTTTTATGTGTAAATCTTAAATATTAATGTAAATACTTAATCAACATAGTTTTTTACTACTTATAACTAAATTTCCATTAATATTTATTGAAATTGTGGTTGTTTGCTCTAACTTTGGCGATGTTTTGTGGGATTTTGCTCCTAAATAAAATTAAATGTTTTGTGTTTATGTATTTTTTCATATACAGATTATCCAATATAAAATTACATACTTCAAGAAAATAACTCGATTCAAAAGTCATTTTTAACGCATTCAAAATTGTTCACTAAATCTTTAAATCAGCCATTTTATCATAATGTATTTGAAATGATCCTAACACATTCCAAACTGCGGCAGCTTCAACCGCTTCCAGTCCGCTCTTCCATACTGTTGGGTTCTTTCATCACCTTAAGCGCAAGTATTGACAGTTTCATAAAATCTGTTGATGATGGTTTCCAATGGCTGGTGTGTAACGCCCAATAATAAATTCTCCATCAGTTTGTGTTCCTTTTCATCCTCATGTTACGGTACCTCTATTGGGTTGTCTCAAAAATGTTACTAGATTTTCTAATTAAATATTCAGTTATATTTTGGCATGAGTGCATTTGTTACATATATTTTATGTACCGTTATAGTTACGAACTCAAGTCCATTTATAATACGTTTTTGTTATGTTTATTTTATATTATCTTACTGCTGTTGTGAATCTAATGGTTATTTTGTATTTGTTTTTTTATAGACTTAAGATTATGACGACTCTTTTCTTGTGTTGTTGTTGTGAAATTGTATTAGGACATTGTAACATCTTTGTTTTAGCTACGCTAGGTATTATTTGAGTTTTTAATTGCAGTTGTATTTGTTTATTTTTCCTACCACATTTGCGTTTACTCTTAACATACCAACTTATTTTCATATAACTTCATTTGGAACTTAAGCTTAAAAATCTTTCAGCATTTTATGTTCAATTTTAAATGTATGAAATGGTAAAATGCTGATGAGAGCTGAAAACATTTAATATGTTCTAGCTTTTTTACTCGTTTGAATGAGTGTTTCGTTTGGGAGTGTTTTTGGAAAGTGTTTGAATATTTTAGTTTGAATTAGGTATTTTTCGCATTAGCCGCAACTGTTTTCTCGAACTAGTTAAAAGTAAAATAGTTTATTAATTTCTGTGCACATTAAACATTTTTTCTCTCTGGTGGTGTTCACTTTTTGATCTAATCTAGTTTGTTTGTATTTATCTGAGTAAACTTAATATTTTATTTAGCATGCAAACTAATAAGTGGTGTGAGGCATTTACTCTAAATTGATATTTTTAAAATTATTAAAATATCTCTTAGTGTGTATTTATATACCAGAAGGACAACTCCTTTTATATTTTGTATATATGTATGTATATTAATTACTCATTTGTTGGTTGGTTTTTCAACTTAGTTAATTTTTCTTTTGTTATTTTAGAAAATCAGCTTTTTTCTGTTATTCTCTCTATCGCGCGTACGCTTATGTTCATGTTGATTTAGCTTTTTTATAATTTTTTATGTTTAAACGAAAAAATCTAAATATTAAATAAGCTGATCTAATTGTTTACTACTTTTTCAATAATTCAAATAATTTAATTAGTCTACTTTTGAAATAATGCTGTTTTCAATAACTGCTGTGGTATCTAATCATACACATCGTAATAATTAGTAATAATATAAATATGTATTAATATATAATGATACATGCTTGTAATATATACATAATTCTCTACAAGTTTAAATAATTATTTTCTATAGTTTCTAGCATTTCTTTGTTAATACTTCCTTCGGTCCAGTTCGATAAACCTGAAACATGTATACCTTTTGGTTTCAGTGGATTTTGTATATAATTAATTTCTAGTTGTCTCGATAATTTAATATGAGTTCAGCTACTGATTAGTACTTTTTGTAATAATATTGTAAACTTAACACAATAGTTTCTCTTGTAACGCATAAATGTCATTAAAATGCAGGACTAATTTGCGTTTTTTGCAGTATAAATGCAAAATCGCAATGGAAAAAGCGCCACGCTCAAGTAGATCTGTATCTGTACGAAATACGTTTTGGTTATATGCGCCATCAAATGTTTGAATAGCTCTGCTTGCTTAGCAGCCACATAATTCGCTACATACATACCTATATTTGGTTTTAAACTTCTTTAAAGGTTGTGTACTTGGCCTTATGATTTGACTTAAGAAAGAATTGTCCTAAAAATGACAATTTGTATAAAGTCTGAAATAAGTTACATATTATCAGCATTTAAAAAAAAATACTAATTAATTGAATAGACACTACGTGGTTATTTTAGTTAATTTGTGAATATTCTGAATGAAGCAATACGAACAGTATTTGTGAAATAGAGCTAGAAAGAAATTTTCTTCGCAAATTTAAATCCTTAGTTATGAACTATTGAAGCAATGAAAAACGAGAAAAATTAGAATTAGGCAGAGACATACGCAGGCATGTCCCAATTGAAAAACTAGATTGACTGGACGAAAGGCATGAGTTCTCCTATCAATGAGTCTGAGTGAGACTGGGTCTCTGTCACTAAATGACTAATTTTAACATAATAAAGTAGTCTAACGAATAATACAATATTATACACATTTGTTCGCTGAACTGCTTATAAAATATTTGAGTAATTAACACTTCTTTGTGTGTAATTTCTACTTTTCGGTTTGTTGATAGGCACATAAAAAGTAAATTAAAATGCATATAGTTTCTTTTTCTTGCATTAATTTAGTAGATTATATCGCAGTTATCGCAGTTTTGCATTCATATAAAATTTTGAATTTTAAAATTCGTAGCATTCTTCTATAAATATTTCAACACTTTTGGACTTAATTTGGCTAATGATTTTTACGGGGCCAGGTATTGATTAGTTTTTGCCTTTGTGTTTGTTTATAGTGAACACGTATGATTTGCTTTTTGTTGATATTTGTTAGTTTGGTTCGTTTTAAAAAGTGCTGTGATCGTGTAAAACTTGGTAATAGTACTAACAAAAGTTTCATATCCTCAAAGAAACAGTTCTGATATACATACATTTGTATGTACTTCACACTTTGAACGCTTCGTTTAGTTAAGCAACTTAGTTTTTCGCTTATACGAGGTTTGAATTAATGAAAAAAATAATTACAGTGGATAAGTTTAGAGTATTTTGTGATGCTTTTTGTACCTTTAAAGGTCGATGTTTATATCAAAAAGTGTTTTCTTGATTCCCGCTGCATTTACTACTTATAACAATATATGTATGTACTTTATTTTATTTTATTTTATTTTATTTTATTAATTTTGCTAGATAGATAGGGTGGGATCTGGGTTGTCTCTTTTGAGTTTTGCTATAAACAGCTTTACAATAGTAATCGCATTATTTTGAATATAAGTTTCTGTAAAGTATCTTTAGTAGCTACAACATTATACGTACCCATTTATGTTTTTACTACAAAATGTAATTTTAAATTACATTTGTAGTCGACTAGGTTGAATTAATGGTGGTTTGTTATTGTTAAGTTAGGGGTATATTATGACCAAAATAATGACACTTGACGAGTATTGGGAAATCAAAAGTGTCGCAAAGTTTTTATTTAGTTAGAAGAGAATATGGCGGGTGATGGTGATGCAAAATAAAGAGAGCGTGTAATAAAAAAATGCTTGCGTACATACAATTGAAATTAAAGTTACAAAAACCAGAATATGAAAATAAATTCTTCGAAAGCACTACAAAGCACTAAAAAATATGGTTTGAAAGCTTTTACAACATAAATAGTTACATACCAAAAAGTAATAGTTCAAATCAACAACTACCAAATGCTAATAATGTTAATGGCAATGACTTTTTGGAAAAATCCTACCAATGAAGTCACTAGAGAGTATCTAATATTTAGCAGTTATTACTGTATTAGTTCTTATTTTATAATTTTTACACTACTTTTTGTATATCAGATTGCACGCAGCAATTCTTTACTCATTTTATTGTGTTCAATATAAGTATTGTAAGTATGAATGGAATGCAAGTAAGTAAATTTAATATATTTTACTCTTAGTTCTTAGTTTCAAACGATTTGTTCTTATTATCGTTTGGCAATTGCATTTACTACTCCTGTTTTTTTAATTGTGACTTTTTGAAGTACGCGCATTAAGCTAAGTTTTGTTGGTAAATACAGTAGTATGGAAAAACACTTTAAAACTAAATATAATTATGGTGTCCATCCGAATCTGTCTCTGAGCTGTTACAGATTGCTAACATCCATAAGAACGTCCAATATTATGTTATCAAGAAGAAATGCTTAGGTTCTTTCCTTTTGCTAGACTCCTTTAAAGTGTTGAAATAGATTCCTCTATATCAAAGTTTAGAGTTTTGTTGCAGCAGTAAATGGTGTCGATTTCAAATATCAACAAATGTCCGTGCTACGCATATACTTACATACGTTTTTTTAATTTTGCATTGTTATTCTTCCAATATGTAATTCAATTTTCTGCCTTTACTGCAATCTTCGTGTCAATGTTTCGTAGTAGAATTGCCAGAATTTGCCGTGGAACCACATGAAAAGAGCGACTATTTGGATAAGGAATGGACGCTGCAGAATTTCTTGTACAGTGCGTCGTTTTAGCTGACGTATTAGCAAATGTGTTTTGGACTGGGACTGTTCGTTTAGGTGTTGGTTATAATTCAAGTTGCAATAGTGGTAGTAGTAATTATTGTTGTTGTTATAGTAATTATTATTGTAACACAATGTTACATTATCCGCGTTTGCAATATGTTCACCGGCTTCACTTTCCTCGCCGTCACTTCCGTCTTCAGTTTCCACATCTTCTTCTAATGTTACTTGATTTTCGTGCTGATGTATATGCAGATTTTGTGGATCTAGGGAATTGCTACAATCAGCTGGCTCTTCTTTTCTCGATTCATAAGAGTTTCTGATGTTGCAACTATTTGGCTGTTGCTGTATTGGCATCTTTTTGCTGCTATTGCTATTGTTATTCCTTGCGTTTGGTGGTTGCTCTATTGGTTGTTGTGGTTTAGCTTTCTTCTTATTAACATTTTTTTTGCTTCTATTGTTTTTAATATAAGTAGTGTTATTAGTTTGGTTATTGATATTACTGTGGTTATTGTAGTAATAAATGGGATACTTATGAATGTTGGTATGGTACTGTTGTGGTTTACGATAATATTACATAAGAACGCATTTTCCCTTTTCAGCCCACGGATTATTCTTTTTATCCGGGGCATTTATTAAGGGGTCGTTCTTCTCATTCTCTTCGATAAAAGACCGCATTCTAAAAATAGAAGAAAATAAAAACAAATAAGATCTTTAATAAAGGTATAAAGTAATTGTTACATTCATACATATGTATGCATATGTGTATGGTGTCTCGTTCAGTTGCACCTGATAATGGAGTTGTGTTAACTAAGACAACCGAGGCATTTCAGTCAAAAAGCCAGACAACCCACATACTAGGATAGACAAATAATGAGAAGTTACTCACATACATATTTACATAAGTATGAATGTGCGAATGCCCAAGAAGCTGTTTAGATAATTACACATCTGCGAAGAGCTGTTTAGGTCTCCGCAATGCAAATTTATATTATAGTTAGCTGCAACAAAATAATCCAAAGCCAAACATAGATTACGAATATCTGGACTTACATACATTCATAGTGAACGCTTTGCATGCACCATGCATGTATCTCCACATGTATGTGCGTACGTGCGCTGTTCTGAAATGTGCACTTTTAGGTAAGCGTGGAGTACGAATAATTCGCATACTCATTTGTGGTTTATTTATGCATACATATGTACATATGTACGTATGGTATGCACTTGTATATATTCGTCTATTTCAGCTATAAGATAATTGAATTGCATACATATGGGGAGTTGCTTCTCTGGCTTAGTATGGGTTATAAAGGTTTTATTAGCCTTTATGTAGTAATAATAAAAAAAACAATACGATATAAATAAGTTTCACTTGATCCATTGGAACTGAAGTATGGTTAGGTAGAACTTAAACCAACACGTTATGTATGTATGTACATATGTGTATGAGTATTCCTTCCCCTGACAAGTGGTTTAACACATGCAAAATAGCAGATGCGAGTATACTCGTGTAAGTACTTTCATTCAGCTAAATTAGCAAGTAGTTTTTAATTCATAGTTCACATCTCAGCGTTCATGCTCATAAAAGGAGGATATTTGTTTTCATAAATTTTTCTACACCCTTGAATATAATACACACTCGAGAAATAGACTGGCACGCATAAAAATAAAAAAGATGGACGAAAATGAACAGAAACAGCTCACTCAAAGGATTTATCAGACTTTAAGAATACAGAGAGGGCATATAGGAGAAAGTACAGACAAAGCAACAATCAGAAGTGCTGCTCAAGATGTACTTGAATCGGAATAGAAATGAAGGATATCAACAAAAAGGGCTTGCGCATTTAAAAGAGACTTTAGGATATGTTAAAGAAGAAGAAGAAGCAAGAGCAATCGAAGGAGCCCTGAAACAGAAAAAGTGCAATAAAAATAAAATGAAGTACCTAATCATGTATCAATGTAAAATAGGTTAAAGAAAATATTTAAGAGCTATAAGAGAAATGAAGTTGCCCAATATGTACATATGTATATATATGCCTAGAGATGGATTTGATTATTTCATACTCAAATACGCTTCACGATACCGGTGTCGATGATGATAGCTGTTTTAATTACATACCTTGGCGACTTTTCATGCATGGGAATAAATGTTTCAATGAAGCAAATGAGCGAACCCGTAAGGGAAAATGGATATGGAAAATGTTAAGGCATGTCTTATAGTGATTTTAAGTAGACAGGTTCTGTTGGAAGAACGGTTTTTACTAATGTCTTCATTAATATTTTGGACACACACATACGAGTATGTACGTATTATGAGTTTCATAGTGTCCCATGGAGCTTTGGAGAAGTCAGTATGATTTCTATTGTATTAAGGACAACCCTAGATGAATACCGCGATTTCTAAGCTCAATTTCTGAAATTCGTGCCTTGGCACATGGCTAAAAATGCATTTAAGCTGAATTGAGATTAAAGGAAAACAAATCAATTTTTCAATATCCATTCCATATTTTCTCTCACCCTTGTCTAGTTTACTAGACTAGTTTACTACAATTAAAAATTTATTAGTCGTAGATAAGGTTATCAAATACTATATAAAATTAAATTTCGTGTAATATTTAAGGCAGCTTCAGTAGGGTAAAAGTTCCACATTAAGAGAGAAAATCGACAAACTTGAAAATCGTCCGCTTTTAATTACTTACACTTAACCTTTTGGATATTATGTAAATACAAGGAAAACCGTATGTAAACCGTTGGTATACAAATTCGCACGTTAACTAGTTAAATTTCAAGCAATCTTGTGTCAAAATTTCAAATGGTTACAATATTTGCAGTAACTAATGCCACAAATGCATGTACATAAATTTATAAGTACATACATATGCAATGCATATTATGCATATACCTATATCCTTCACGATTACAGCAGTAACATTGAATATTAACATAAATATGTATGAAGATTTGTAGGAGAGATGGGTTGCCGAATACGTACTCTCTTAGAGAAGCCATGGCTGCCATAGAAACTTTTTGGCAGACTGTTTGTGGTATATGAAACCGGTTGTATGGAGATTTAAAATAATTTCTATATTATCTATATGTTTGCATATTTTAGGCGATTATAAGTGAGATAAGAGATACCTACAATACAAATTTCAAACAGGAGGTAATCGCTCGTGTATTGAGTTCGTATTGAAACTGAAGCAGAAATTTCTACTGCTTGCGGAAATGTTAGATAGTTTTTTCCCATCTACTTTAGCCGCAGGCGGGATTAAAAGCACAGAGAAAAGCAGTATTTAAAAAAGCTTGTTTCGCTAATTCACCAATTTAAACCAGTTGTCGTTTAAAGACAATTTGGTCTTCATTCTGCCACATCAACCCAATACTTCAATAGGCGATCAGCGGAAGTGGACAAACGTATGCATGTACGAGTATGTACGTAAAGAGGCGTTCAGGCACATTCTTCTTCAAGTAGACAACAAAAATTCATAGGAGTATAAGATTATGACAAAATAAACTCTTAATGTGTTGGGCAGATTACATTGATTAACTACAAAATGCTAGCCTGCAAAATGAGCTTCATAAATCTAGTCAGCATCCTTATCAGGCATAAAAACCTTTCACGCCATTACATTTGAGCATACTTGTGCATGTCACATACTCACGTGCAGTTCTACACGTAGCACGAGTATTAGTGACATGTATTTACTTTCTATGTCTCCTCATTTATCAAGCATCCAACTTGCCAACCTAAGTTCACTTGACTGCATTTATTGGCTGTTGGTCACGTTTTGCCAACGTTTGCTTAACAGTAGCCACTACTACAGCGGCTAACCGACAAGTGGATGGGCGTACGGGTGTCTGGATTCCCACATATGACACAACAGCACATGCGGCAAAGGAATTGTGACATTAGTACTCTTGCATATAAAGGGCCCGCCATCTATCGTTACCGATTTGAACTAGGTATTATTTGAAGAATGGTAACACTTAGCTCTCATCCGATTTGTCAGAAAATTAGTTTTATTCTTCCGCTGAACGAAAATGGTTGTGTATACGCAACGTTGTATGCTGAAATATATATTAATTAAAAAGTACTATTGTTGTGTGTGCACACATATACTTATATAATAGAGTAAGGATATAAGGAACAGAAGGGCAAATGAATCGCTTTTAATCAGATGAGAATACGTTTATAAACAAAATTAATATCTGTATATATTTTTTGTAACAACTTATGCATTCCAGATTTGTGTACGTTGGTAATGTTGCAGAATGTGTACGAAAATTACGTACGGCAATGGGAAGAAAAGCACCGAATGAAGCATATGTGCGTTACTTTGCAAAAAAAGTAAGAGAAACTGGGTTGCTTATTGACAAACCAACGCGTGGCCGACCAAAAACCGTGCGTACACCCGAAAATATTGCTGCTGTGGCCGAGAGTGTTCGTGAATCACCAGGAACATCAGTTCACCGTCGTTCTCAACAATTGGACATTTCGGAGACATCATTGAGACGAATTTTGCGTAAAGACCTTGGTATGACCGTATGGGATGGTGCATGGCTAGCCGAGACAGCCATATGAATGAAGTTGTGTTCCATCATAAACCGGAAGGATTGTATGTACTTCAAAATAAAAAAACAGTTTGGAAAAATATTGAGTAGTTTATTTTTTATAGCATTTTTAATTCCGTAAAGTTATATGGCGGACCCTGTATATACAAGTGTATTTGCATAGTTTCCGAATAATAGACATCCACGAGTATGCAATTTGTTGTTTGTTAATTCTGTGCTCTGCTATTTTGCGGGTTACAGTCTATTCAATCAGCCTTTAAGTAAGTAATTGACGTCAATAATCTCCAAGTGTTCCGAATGGGGGCTTATGCGGTAATTTAAATGTAAATGCAACGCAGCGAAATATGTAAGTGTATTGCATTTTAAAATGTAAAAGTAAGTATATAAAAGTTCATAACAATGATTGGGTATACGTTTTATAAATATATGTGTGTCTGTACAGATGTGTTATCTCAATTTCCTAAATAAAAACATTTACACTACACTAAAATTGCTAAAAAAGTTTTTTAAAGGTTTCAAAATTAAGCTTTTGGAAATATCGCTGCGTTAAAACTTGATTCATTATCACTGATTCACTATTTTGAAATAAATACTCAACACAATTTCTGTTGAGCTCATGTGCTCATTGAAAATGAATTTGATTCACATTGCCACCCAGCGGATCCAACCAAACTCATGAAGTTTACATTGAGAGCGGATGCAAAATGTCATTGAAACCGAGATTGACTTATATAGGAACGTATCAAATACAAACAAATACACTTTCTCATTAGATAAAGTGCGTACTAAAGTACACACATCTGGAATGCACAAGTTGTTACAAAAAATATATACAGATATTAATTTTGTTTATAAACGTATTCTCATGTGATTAAAAGCGATGCATTTGCGCTTCTGTTTCTTATATCCTTACTCTATTATATAAGTATATGTGTGCACACACAACAATAGTACTTTTTAATTAATATATATTTCAGCATACAACGTTTTTCTTCATACTTTTTCGAATACAAATTGAAAACACTTGGCACTTGGCACTTGACTATAAATATATTAAATTGTAATTAATAGTTGACCAGTGCCATTTCGAAGTAATTTTCCTTTTGCTCGAATTTTTCAAAAGTGCAACCGTTCTCTGCATTGTTTAATTGTATGCAAGATTCACTGCTGCGATGGAGCTGCCATGCCAAGCAACAATTTAACACCTTAGCGCAACACTTAATCTGATATCAGAAAATGTAAAGCGAATGGCAAAGTGTAAAAATGTGCAGCGAAAAAACAAAAACAAAATGGCTGAAACAGACGAGGTTTACAGGGACAGAAAATATTAAATTAAATGTTGTCGAACAGAAAATTGTGAAATTTAATGTCAATAAACATGTAAAGGATTACATAAAGATGCGTGAAAATCCTTGAAAAATTAAATACGATTTAGAAAAATCAAATACGATTTCTGTGACCGTACGAAGTTTGGGACCAAACCGTAGTGTATCTTTGAAGTGTAAACACATACTTTAAAATTGTAACATTTATTTCAAAACAAATCTTCATAGAAGCCGTGAGCACCTTTTTATTGTCCATGAACTGAAGATTAGCCAGAAAACTGTGTAGAACTATTTGCTAGAAAAATGAGCTAGTCAAGTTGTTTACCAGTAGGAACGAGGGCTTGTTCAATGCGGAATTATTAAAACACAAAAATTATCAAACGAGGAGGCGTATACTTGATCTAGATCGTATAACCACAACTTTTTGACCAAATACAAAATTGCAGATATAACGAGACCAAGATACATACATAAATACTTCTATGCTTAAGTTTGCATGCACATACATTTGTACTATGAGCAGTCCATCATATAGTCGGGCGCCACGCCACCGCCAAGGACGTGTTGGCACTGGGGCGTTGGAGTGTGAATAAATTGAATGTGGCTCGCTAATGAGATGCAAATTTAAAGCCAAGCGCAAGCACATAATATATTTAAACACTAATGCAAAGATACACACAGCTTACACTGGAAATATGAAATTCAGCGGCAGAAAGCACTTCGAACATGCAGTGTAGCTTACGAAAACATATATACCCACGTATATGCACATGTGCATGTTTACGAGGGTTGCTATGAGACTTGACTTATTTTGAGAGATCGTAGACCCAGTGCGAGTGTCAAGTCTTGGATTGCTATCGTAAAGTCTGACAATTTTAATGATGCTCGTATTTTGAACATTTAGTGATACCAGTGCTATTTGTGTTGATGGCAGATATACATCCATCAAAAATGGCAAAAAATGGAAGTTGTGAACACTTTTGTGCGATGATTTTCGGCGAGGTTCAAATATACCCGAGTCAACCAATTATACTTTTGGTGAAGAGACGCCATCTCGAGCCATCGCATTTCTTTGGATATCCGAATTCTACCGTAGTCACACTTTGCTACAGAACAAATTTAGGGAAGGTTGTTCAAAATCGTCGACGTATCATGATTTTGAAACATAATTGGATAAACTAACTAAAACCAGTCGATTATATGGGGTTTTTAAGTTGTTCGAATGCAAAGGGCCTTCCAGCAAATGGCTACCTCTTTTTGAGAATATTTATACATATTGCCGCCGTACAATTAAGTCAACATACAAGTAGAACGATTATTTCTGAATGGTACACCAGCATTTTTTTCAGAAAAATAAAGATGACTAATAGCAGAATATGAAACAACCACCAAAATGCAAGATCCAACATATCGGTACAACAAGGAAAGTTTTGAGCATTCAAAACTTCGAACTGTTGTATCATCCACCGTACAATCTGATTTCATGAAAATACGAGACAGGACTATCTGTCTGATAGTTTCGTGCTTTGAAGTCAGGCAAAATAATTCATTCGTTTCTAAAAGCCAGAATAACTAAAATTAGTTTGTTTATTGATTTGTTGACCAGTCAAATCAGCGAGAATTTGGGAATGATATTCGCACATATTTTGGAATTTAGGGGGGTGTGTAAATGGAGTTGCTGTGCTTTGAATTAAAAGCAGAGAAAGTCGCAAATAGAAACCAACGAGGTTTCGCTGTAAAATTGTTGTATGCATACTTTTGAAACTTTTTATTTATTACCTTTATTGTGATTTAAGAACATGTACAGGCAGTAAGCTTCGTTATTTCCGTGTTTCCTGTTATTGAGCATTATTACCTTAACAATGAACCACAACATTTCTTTCTAACTTTGTTACAGCTTTTGGAGACTTGTACATGTAAAAACTAGCGCAAGGGGAGTGGATCATTTTTTAGTAAAAATGCAAATAGTGCCGCGTAGTTGTAGGCGTACCCGATAAATAGGCAACAATGGCTGGATATGGGGTCTAAAAGATATTTACAGTCTAATAATGCGCGAAAATCTTAACATAATATAATATATTTTAGTTTCATAAAAGCTCTGGTTAAATTGAACCAAATTTAAGTAAAAAAATAATAAATAAGTAAAACATGGGAAGCATTTAAGGTAAGAAAGTTTTTTACTACCAAATTTCACTTTCATTTTATTTGAGCTCTCCCCCCCATATTTTCCACTGAAAATTCATTTAATTGTTAGTGAGTGGTATATTCTACGATAAACGCGGCGAGAAAGCCTTTTAACCTTCAAAGTCAAACTGCCGCCAATGCCGGCCCCGCCATTCTAATTATGAATATAAATTTAAAAATTCATAAAAGCAACTTTTCACAAAATGTTTCTCTGAAAAATAATAATAACGTAATCGCAAATTCCATAAAGGAAATAGCAAAAACATAAACTCGTTGAATAAACTAAACTGCACCAGTTGGCAGAATAACAGCACAGGTCATGGAAAAAAAACATAAGTATAAATATAAATATGTATGTATGTGTATGAGAAAAAAATATATTTGAAAATGCTTTGATAAGTATGCATTAGCTAGTACCGACTGTAAGTAAAATTATAGTTTAAATCAAACACTAGATGCACACTTTCACGAGAATGTGAACTAAAATCCATTTAAGATGGATAGTTTGATTAATAATAATTGATAATAATTTGATTTAAGTTATCATTTAAGCTTAACTGAAGCGTAACATATAGTTTAGGGGTATATATTTAAGAGGGTCAATTCCTCTCAAGTTAGGTTTTATTGGTATCAGTATCGTTAAGTTATACCGCTCGAATACTACAAAACTTAACAGACTCTAATCTGAAACCATAAAAGAGCACAACTTTAAGGCATATAAGTTTATCACTGAGTCTTTCCACAAAAAAAGTATTATACAACTTCGGGTAGCTCGATATGAGTATATAAGTACATTCGTATCAAATTTACCACCATTTGTTTAATTGGAGTTCCAATTAGGGGCCCATTTACACTACAAGTGCTTTAAGAATTTATCGTTATGAAGATACAAATCTCAAATTATCAAAAAGAAAATGTAAATGATGAAAATGGGCTTCAAAAAATAGTATATGGCTCAACTTTTAAGCAAGTCTTATTTATAAGCAAGTCTTTATATATTTGTTTTATCAACCCCCAACCAAA
Organism: Anastrepha obliqua; assembly: GCF_027943255.1. Lineage (NCBI taxonomy): Eukaryota > Metazoa > Arthropoda > Insecta > Diptera > Tephritidae > Anastrepha > Anastrepha obliqua. The sequence continues at coordinate 261,689 of NC_072896.1, forward strand.
AGTGTCTTTATTGTGTTTGAACTTAAGAACTTATTTGTTACCTAAGTGTAAAAAATATGTTAATTCTACATCTATTCCATCTCTTTATGTTGGTGATAAGCCCTTTAAATTTGTTACAATAGTAACATATCTTGGCTTTGTTAGTCACTTTAGCTTTTCTAGTGTCGACCATGAAAATTTCGTCATACACAAATTCTATAACATTTTAAGAAAATTGAGAACGTCTGCAACGTATACACCAATTGATATCCGGTGAAAACTTGCCATACCACTCATATTGCCAATAATCTACTATCTCTAACTGCAGTCGATTGGATTCTCAATCTGCTCAAAAAAATGTTATATAAGTATTTTTAGTTCCATCGCAGCAAATAAAAGTGATACACGATGACTAATTTTGGTAAGCAAAAGAGTGTACGCAAAAAAGCAATGAGTGAGAAAACAGTTATAAAGTGTAATATGCTCACAGTTCATACAATTAAGCATGTAAAGAATATATATGTATGTACATACAGTAAATCGGTAAATAAAATTCAATTATATTCAGTAACAATTCCATTATGCATGTACGATTATGTCTATATTAAAAAAGAGTATCTACGGAAAGCGCAATACCCAACAAGTACTTAATCATGTTAGAAGCTGTGTGTGTGGGCTAATGAAATATGAGACTATTTCCAGTTGGATATCGCGACTACTGGGAATATCTGAATACAGCAAAGCGATGAACTGTATATTTCTATTCCGACTTTTGTTTAATAAGATGCCTAACTTTTTTATGAGAAATTATACTTCACGCGCGCCGGCGTGATCTGATTGTACCCAAGTAACCCAACATCTGCAAATCATTTTCAACCTCAATTCACAGCAATTGTCATTCTTGTGCTAACTCATACCTATATAATATTTCACTATGAGTATTGCCATCTACATATAATATAATATGTATATCCTGGCCTAGTACACAATCACATTATCTTGTTTTTCTTTCCGCTTATTAACGGATATTCGTCTACATTTACTTTTTTTATTTTACTTATAATATTTGTTCTGCTACAAAAGTTCTGCTCATTATCTTATTGTATTATTAATTATTATTAATACCATAATGAAACGATTTGCCTTCATACATACATATATTTGGAATCCGTTTTAGCAATTTCCATTCAAACGATATTTCGCAAAAATTGCAAAATGATAAACACAATCCATTTGAGCGTTGGTGTGTGTCAATAATAATAGTTGAGGTATTAGATATGAAAAGTTTGTGTGAAAAATGTCTAATTGTATCACAACAATGCATGTGCTTGATTCTTTTTCCGCACAACTAGAGTTGGCCTTCATTATTCAGAATTGTTGCAGTTTTTAATGCAGGTTTTAATTGTAGAGTTTCGTCATATATGTATATATAAGTATATACGATAGTATATATGTAGATACATTCGAGTGTACTATACATACGGGAGAGAGCTTGGGATTATCTCCAACATGCTGCAGACACAATTGTTGTTGTTAACATATGCATAAGTACATATACGTTGTCACAGTGTTGTTTTCGGTCCAAACACTTCAACCTGTTTTGCTTCATAAATTTTTAATGACAAAAACGCCCCCATGCCCATTTGAATATTCATGCGCCAAGTTGTGTTTGTATCCGTTCTCGTATATATGAAACTAAGTACTCGTATATGAATTCATGCGTATGCCCTTGCTAGTTAAGCTAAGGATAATTATGGCAAATATTTAGTTACGCATACGCAAGTGTCAACCGCAAGTATTTTGGCTTCTGTCGGCGTCGTTCTGCGTGCATGTATAAGTATCAGTACATATATCAGTATGGCAGTTTTGATGAGCGTATTAGTACAACAATTTAAATGTTTTCATAATTAATGGCATAAATATGGAAGTCTTTAAGTTTGCTGCTGCGTAATTATGATTAATAAGAAAATAAAACACAACATCTTATGGCATCTTAGCCTACGTTAAGAGTTGCGTTTGCTCAGTATACTCAAAAATAAATACAATTCTATTCTAGCGCTGCACTACTTTTAGTTTGTATAATAATTTTATTGTTATGTAAACCTTTATAAAAAAAAAAATACAATTCTTTTATATTCTTACCTTTTCTCGTCAAATATCATTAATTATCTTTAATTTCATTCCCATATGTCTACATTGACAAGCTCGATCAGGTTTACTGTGTAAACAATGTTTTGCTTTTAACAAATGCTTACAAAGCTAGGATGAAAGAAAATGTAGTTCAATCGGTTCAAACGTAATTCTATTTATTGGAAGTTTTCCTTTATGTAAATACTTTTCAGAAGTGATCGTAAAACTTGTTTGTAATAATAAATATTTTACATGTCAGTATTAAGAAATTTATACAGGCGTTATTAGATCAAATTAATTAAAGTTCTGTGTATACATAATGCATTATGATTGCTGCTATATACATACATACTCGTTTATAAAAATCCCAGTGATATCAAAATCACACATCGTACATATGGGTAATGCACCCAAATGCGCACCAGATTGCATATGTCAGTAATGGATTTTAACCATTTGTACTTATATACTTACATAGTACAATACATAATGCGTTACCCTTTTATCAAAACCTGTAGTACTTCGCAAAAAAATTGCGACAGAGTGACTTTCAACTACTTGTATTAATTACTAAGAAATTTGATATTTCATGGAATTTTTGATAAAATCAGTTTTTTATAATTTTTTTAGGCACAGAAGCCAATTACAAAAATAAAATCGAAATGAGCCATTTTTTTATATTTTAAGTTATACTTTTATTCGAATTAGAGCATGTGGAAAACCGATTGATTGAGTGAGCAAAAAACCACATGAAAGGCATATTTAGGAATAGAAAATAGAAGCAAAAGCCATATTGTAGCAGCTTCAACAAGTGCAAAAGTTTTAAACTTAACGGAGAAATAGTACACAACCGCAAAAGGATTAAAAACTTCTGAATAGCGCAGATCAATTAGTGGAAATTGTTAGCGGAAAAATAATAGAGCGTAAAGTAGAATGATACCAAAGTGTAGATGGAAATGCTCGTAGCGGCGTACAAGTGAGTAAATAACTAGTCGAGCTATCCGTAAAATTGTTGCCACCGGAAAAAATTTACCAAAGGAAGGAAACAGTTTTGAAATAGGAAAACGACGACCGCAAGTACACTGCTAAATAATGCTATTGAGTGCTAGGCAAACACTAAATTTTTTGTGGCTAGCTTATTGTTGGTATTTTTCAGTAATTAAGTGGGATGCTGGCTTCTTGATATTTGTTTTTGATTTTGCCAGAGATTCCACAAAAAGCGTTGTGCATGCTTGTAATGATGTTGTATACCACATTAGTCGATACATACATTAGCGGTTATTATTTACGATGTTCACAAACATGGCAAATAGCTTTTTAAGAAATTCACTGCGCCATTCAATTGAAGCAAAAAAGCAAATTAAAGAAGGATTTAAGTTGCTATCGTTTGGCTGCAAAAATACATATGTAGATGCATAAATATACATCCTATCCTTTGTCCATCGCACGTGTGTTTGACTTCACTTTCCTCCTAAAGGTGAAACCAGATTCCTTAAAGCATCTTGCACTAAGCTTTACACGTTCATTTGTCGTCATGCTATTGTCTTCGAGCATTTCTTGGAAATTACATCAGTTTTCTTGTTCGCTGTTTGTATGCGCCTTTAAGTAGGTTAATCTATTAATATAAGTGGCTGATTAAGTTAAGTGGAGAACATAAAAAGCTGATAGGCGTGTTACACATAATGGAATATCTATTTATCTGTAATATCGATGCGATTAACGTCATCACTTAACTAGAAAGTGTAGCCGTAATTGAAGTTACGTATAAAATATTATATAATGAAACAGTTTTCAAACTGTTTTAGTGCTGTTCGAGTTTATAGAACAAGCCTGCTAATTTAGAATATTTTTATTGACAAATTCTTCAAAAATGGTGTTACTAGATCTCAATGAGGTCTGTTTTTCGGAATGTGGAATTTGTGAGAAGTAATAAGCTGATTTGGCATCCAAAACAAATTGCAAAACGCAAAATACATATTTAATATACACATTTTGTTTTTGCGTTACTCTACGATCTTTTCAATTCGTCTCGAATTGTTCGTGCTGAATGTTTGTATAAGTAATGCAATTAATGGGCTTTCAGGTATCGGCACAGTGGAAGTATGTAATAATTTTGTTTAATAGATACGAGATGTGTAGCTTATAAATATGTAGGTACATGCTTTTTTAAGATTACCACAGTAAAAATACTTATTTACGAATTTCCAATTTCAACACCGAAGCATTTGATTTTTTAACATATGCCCTTTTTTCATATTTCATATTTTCATTGGATGTACTTGCCAGAGATAAGCAAGCAGCTTTCCTTTCATATTTTGACATTTTCTGCCTTATAATTACAATTAGTCTAAATATCCCTCTAAGGACTATGTCAAACCAGTTTGAGTGAAAATTTCTACAAAATAGACACATTCACTTTTATTAAAATTCTATATGAAACCCCTAATTTTTGGTAAAGGAAATATTCGCAGTGAAGTGCCGTGTGAATAAAAAGTTATTTTACACTATCAAAATTTAAGTTAAAAATATGCTTTAAATATAAATATGCGACGAAAATAGAGGAGTACAGCTTACTTAAATGAAGAAGATGGACATTTTTCTCCGCTTTCTCATAGGCCCGCCAGAACCGGCCATGGGTTCTTTATTACATTTGGTATTGCTTTGAACATATATATCTTTCTAATAACTCAAGGCACAAGGCATTTGAACTAAAATGATTAGTCTGTTTTGCTATTCATGACTAGTTAACCATTTTTGTAATCTTACCCACTGTCTCCGTTAATGCTCAGTGGTGTTTTTTCGCTTGGCTGCTGTATTTGGAGAGTATCTTTTGCGTGTTTTTTTGGATGCCTTTCAGAGGATCGTAACAATTCTGCTTAGTGAAATACAGAATTTTTGCGAACTTGGCTAATGGCTAACATTTTGGATACATTTTCTAATGGCTGAGGTCAAGTTACTAACAGGAAATCACTAAAAAAAGTAATACTAACACCCGAAACACGTTTCTACACCTCCATAACCTAAAAGCAACAATTTAGAAAAATATTGAACAAATTATTCGGAATATCAATTCCAGAGTAAGATAAAAACAGGAAATAAAAAATATTTCTTAAGTTTAATAATTGAGTAAGTAATAAAACTTAATTGTTAAAACTTATGTGGTGCCCTCGAGGTGCCCCGACACAATTAGTCTTTGAAAGAACATTAAATTAAACTTTATTCATTTTCACTTCGCACACCTATGCAGGTACATGCATGCATACACTTACACACGCACTTGTAAAGTTGCCACGATGCACTTCGAAGAGTTTTCGGGGACTTCTAACGTAACTGCAAGGTGGCGCAAAATTAATCACAATATCGGATTTATAATTTTTGCAAATAGCGCCGTACGTTACTCATATCTGAAGCCTGTGAACTAGACAGCTGCAGTATGCAAACACAAAAGCAATGGAGCATGTAAAGGTCAAAGTTAATATTTCCATCACTCAAACTTTTTTTATTTTTATGTTTAATATATATAAAAAAGTTATTGAAAACCAAAATGGGATGATTAATTTTGTAATCTATTTAGTATTACAGACGTATTTGCCGACATCGAATGATTTTCAGTGACAAGCTTGCATTGTGGGTAATAAGTTGTGTCAACTTTTATTATTTAAATTTTTATTATGATACTTAGCTCCATATAGAAATGAGTTACAAACATAAAACTTACAAGCTGGAAGATCATTAATATACATATGTGTAAAATTTCGTTTAATTTGCGAAATTCTACTGGGGCACCTCAAAACGCTATCTTAAGAAGACCTAATAGTTTGTGATTTTATTAATTCTTATGAAGCCAACTAATCTTTACTATGCTACTGCAAAAACAAAAAAAATTAAATCCATATACCATGGCTCCCTCTTAATGTACATACAAACATATAGCATTGGAGGTCATTTCGGAGAATGACTGAGCTCACCATATAGCGAGCACAAATCCACTCAAAGCACTCAAATTATTCTAACTACTTGATTTTAATGTTCCGCCATGTTAACTTACACATGCAAATTTTATATTTGTGCATATCGACATATACTTTAATGCTCGTAATAAGACATACGAACGTACATACATATGTATGTAAAATATGGTATGCTAATTCCTGTAACACTCATCTGATAGTGGCAATGGTAATTTATGCAAAAACAGCACTTGTTTGCATTATCGTACAAGGAGTAACTTTGAAACTTTGCGAATTGATATTCCACTAAAGAGAATATTATTATAAATGCGAAATTTATTTGAGAAAATCGGAAGGAAACTTTTGGGTATTTTGATTAAGCATTTTATTTTATTTATTTATTTTGATGATTTTTGATGAAAGCATGAAATCCGGATGTCCATAATCCTTGCTTACTAACCAAGCTGTGCCACAAAATGAATATCAAGCCCATTTCAATAAGATTAGAAACTTTATGGCATCAAACAAATAGTATGAGTAGACTAACATACTTATGTACATACATATGTATGAATACAAGAAGGAAGGTGGGGAGAAATTAGCTGTGGATTTATTAAATTCTCATAACTCAAATTGAAACATGTAGAGGCACGTCTAAGTTCGAGCAGAACCGACATTTAAATATCGGTCTAAAGTTTTTAGTGCATTGTAATTGGAGCGAATTATTATCAGATTCCATTACATATGCATAAGTATACATTTATATACTTAATAAAACAAAGAATTCACGATAAGGTGAAATAAATCGCAAGAACAATCTTCAGAAATGAGTGCAAATCTTCATTCTTCAGAAATTGGAATAAATATTTTAATTTTATCCAAATTGAGGGAGCAAGTTTTGTTTTGTATAGCTATGTGGGCGAAGGTTCAGCTAGTACTCCTACATACACACATACGAATATAAAGTAATCCGAAAACTATTTTTTATCAGCATATCTGTTTCATCTCAGCTGCATATGGTCGTTGTCCGATTACATAAAGTTTCAAATATCCATTGGACATTCATTAGAAATGAGCCGCGCAGCTCTTATAACGGGTGGGCCATATAGCGTTTGCTTTTTGAACCACCTATTTTTTTGAGAATGGTAACACAAATGGCATGCCAATTGTGTTCATAATTTACTTAAAGGTTTGACATTTACGAAATGGGACGCTATACGCTTGAACGAAATTGGGAAATATTGAAAACCTATTTCCAAGTGGTGCTACGTCAATAAGCAAAATTGTCGGATTTGGGGCTCAGAAAATCCACACGAGAGAAGCAAATGCATCCACAACGAGTCACTGTTCGGTGCGGTTTTTGGTCTGGCGGCATCATCGGGCCATTTTTCTCGAAAATGAGCGAGGAGCCGCGGTTACAGTAAATGGCGAGCGTTACCGTGACATGCTCAACGAGTTGTTTTTAAAAATTGAAGAGGATGACGTGGACGACATTTGGATTCAACAGGACGGTGCAACTTGTCTCACTGCCAAAGTTACACTCGAACTTTTGGCTACCGTTTTTGACAACCGAATAATCAGCCGAAATTCCGATATCAATTGGCCGTCTCGGAGCTGTGATTTAAGCCCGTTGGACTTTTTTTTGTGGGGAGCCGTTAAGGACAAATGCTATCCGAACCATCCAGAGACGATTGATGCTTTTAACACGAAATCGAAGTTGCCATTCATGAAATTGGAGCCCAAACAATCGAAAATGTGCTGAAAAATGGGGTTGATAGAATGGCCTACTGTAAAGCCAGTCATGGCAGTCATTTGAACGATATTATTTTTTATTCATAAATAACAATGTTCAATCTTCAAAATAAAAAAAAGTTTGAAAAAATATTGATTTATAGCCGATTCAAAAAACAAATTTTACATATCCCACCCTTGCATACGTACATAAAAACGTATGTACGAGTATAACAAATATTTAGAAACCACACTACTTTTTTTAATTATTGCGAATTGAAGCGGTGTTTTCATAGTAAATGGAAAGGATAAATAAATGTGAAAATTATTAATGTATCTGTCACAAAATTCTCATAAATTTGGATCAAGGAAATTAAAATTGGTGGAACAAACCTATTGCTATTATTGACGTTACCGTTGTGGTTTTGTTAAAAGGCCAGTTAGTCCAGTCCGGCGGCCGCCGTAGCCGAATGGGTTGGTGCCTGATTACCACTCGGAATTCACAGAGAGGTCGTTGGTTCGAATCTCGGTGAAGGCAAAATTAATAAAAAACATTTTTCTAATAGCGGTCGACCCTCGGCAGGCAATGGCAAACCTCCGAGTGTATTTCTGCCATGAAAAAGTTCCTCATAAAAATATTTGCCGTTCGGAGTCGGCTTGAAACTGTAGGTCCCTCCATTTGTGGAACAACATCAAGACGCACACCACAAATAGGAGGAGGAGCTTGGCCAAACACCTAACAGAAGTGTACGCGCCAATTATTTATTTATTTATTTAGTCCAGACTTAATTTACATACGTATTTAACTTACAATTTTGCGCAATCTTTTATATAGAAAGCTAAACAAGCAAATTCTAAAATAAAAAAACTAAAAGTGTTGTATATTTTAAGATGAATGGGCACCTATTGACCATTTTAGCTTCTCTGGACTTCTACGTTGATTTATGCAGATTTTGTCTGTGAAGATCCCTTGTAAAATTTTCCTCTAGCGACCTTACAAATGCATTGTTTTTTAAACTTTCCAAAAGGGAAGCAAGAACATTATTTATTTTACAAGAACATTCTTCGTGAAATTCAAACAAAAGAAATATGATAGGTATTTTGACGATTTTTTACACTTTCAAAAATCGCGAAGGTACATAATTTATAAATTACGTAGGCTATATAACATTTTCACATGGGAATGCAAAAATCTTTGGTGGCTTTACTAAACGACCCTAGTACATTCAGTCTAAGATGGGCAAAGCATTATGAGATGTGGTAATTTTCGTAATAAAATCTTAAATTTTTGCCGGTTTGTACTTTTACTGCTTACTTTATATTAAATTTTTGCTTTATAAATGAATATATTCTGACCTTAAATGTATATATGTACATACATACACTTATTATGCAGCAATTTAATATTCTACTCGTAATTAAAATTTCTGAAAAGTTAAACGTGTAACAGCAAAATAGTTAGCCTTTCGGTGTAGCAAAAACTCAAATGCGAACAACTGCAGCAGAAAAATAAGAAATAACAAGAAATACGAGTATATTGTAACAAAATTGAGAAAACAACCCATTGGAGGGAAACTTGCAAATTGTGATTGTCTGCTTAAAAATGCAGGACGCGTCTATGTTCATTGCATTTTGGGGACGACCCAAAGTTTAGGCAAGCGCAGTGACTGGCAACGCGAAAATGGAATAGAGAAGTATGAGACTAAAACGAGAGTTGCATTAGTAGTTTATAATCAGGCTGCACAAAGGAAAATGTGAACTCTGTGAACATACATACATATGCACATACACAGGGTATATTATGCTTTCATATCCAAGAGGGTCGTAATTTTGGATTTTGAAAAATGTTTCGTTTCATCACTGAGCTAAGATGCTTTAATCCCAGAACCAGGTAACTCGCCGAACTATACTCTAGTTCGAACTATTAAAGAGGTTGAAGTGATGATCACTGAGACTTCGTAGAACAGCGCCGTGTAGGATACGTCATTTGCTTATATGTAAAATGAGAGCCCAGATCGATTAAAGGTGTTAAATTCATGTTTTCAACAGTACCCGTATGCAATATAATTTCAAAGGTCTTGAGGCGCACGGGCGTGTTTTTTAATTCGATTGCAATTAAATACAATTAAAAAAAAGAAACAATAGACCTATAAACTCAAAAATTTCAAAACAAAAAAAATGTGCAAGAGTGTGAATCTGTTTACAAAAGTCCGTAATTGGTCTGCCATTTTCATTAATATCTCCAAAAATAAGTTTTGACAATGATTTTACTAAATATTGCAGTAAAACTCTTTCCAAACTTCTTTATTGGGCATTTGTGCTGTAGTGCAGTCTTATACTGGTGTCCTTGTGCCCCCAGAGATTCTCTACCGCATTGAAATCGGGACTGCACGCAGGCCATTTCATAAGCGGTATGCTCTGCTCTTCAAACCATTTCAACGAATCTTTGGAAACGTAAATGGCGCGCTTTCTCGTTGGAAAATTCTGTCTTCATCCATTTTCATTCATGTGTTCATCTATATCCAAAAATGAGATAAGAGCATCGCGCAACGAGTTAAGCAAATCAGAACTAAAGCTCACTTTTAAGCATAAGGTCAAATGTCTTAATGGGTAGTGAAATATTTAATTTATTTATTTCTGTTCAGTAGTTTATACACTTATGTACATACATATTTTTGAAGAACAGAAATTAATAATTATTTTTTTTTATAAATATTTTTCTGTAAATAAAAATAATTTTTTTTTTTAAACATAAATTTTTATAAATAAATAGAACTCCGTAGTTTTTCATGCAATTTAATTTAAAAATTAAGTTACATAGATCTTTCGTCGCATTGTACAATTTTTTAGTGTGCATTTTATTTGCTTTTCTTTGACAGCTGCAAAACCTTAATGTGCTAAGCACACCTTCATTATATACCAGTATAACAGATTGCGTAACTACCCAGGAAGGGTGGGAGAATATAGGAAGCTAATATAAAAGCTATTTGTCAGCCTTTCACTCGCCAATACTACGATACCAGCCGAAACACACGTACACACCAAAAGGCAGACCATGCAAATTGTGTGGATGGTTTCGTGCCTATAAGCGCTCACACATAAACGACGGGAAAAGGGCACGAAATAATAGAATAGTAGTTGGTAGTTAAGATTGACATCATTAGCTCGAGCCAATAGCAGCGACACCATCGCCAATGTGCAAACATAGCAAAGCCACAACTACAAACAACAATACTGGCCATTCAATAGCAAAGCTTTTGTGTCATCTTCATCGTCGTCCCGTCGATGGCACATAAGCACCTCTATAATATGTGAGTGGAAGCTGTGAGCAGCAACAATCATTGACGGTTCGACAATCGACGACTTTTCTCATTTTTTTATCTCCTACTACGAGTACATGGCTACCATTGACAAAGTTGTTAGCATAGCCATTGTTATGCGCACTGTACACAGCGCTTTTTGATGCTGGAAAAATAATTTCAGCTTGGACTGTGTGAACTCAATTTCATCAGGAACGTAGCTGGTTGCTGTAAGAGAACGCTTCTCTTCGGCAGGAAAGGAAAGTTTTCTTGTGCAGTAGTTAGTTTTTTATTGCGGGTCTCTTGCTTTTTATAAGGTAGCTACATTCCATTTGTATCCGACCTGAAAACGAGCACGAGCAAATCTAGCGAGTGATGTGGAAAAGAACAACAATGGTTTAAAGTGAAAAGAAATAGCTAAAAACGACCTGATAAATAGTGGTGTAGAGTAAAAAAAGAACGCCAATGTAAATGAGCTTCAGGGAAGTCCTTAAAAATTTTAAACTATATGTCAAACTGCTGGATACCCATATAAAACCAAGGCACATCCAAGGTGATAGCGTTAGAATGGCTGAATTGTTTTTTTTCTTTGATTGGTTGGTTCTAACGTTAACTTAATAAAAGTAGCCCAAACTTGGTATAAACATTGCTCCGTTCCCCGTATTATTTAGATTTGATTTAAATACTATATGTTCAATCGTGTCTTATTGTGTATTGATTCCAAAAATTAACAGTCACCCCAAATGAGATCTCTAATCATGACTTCAAAAATTAGAAATAAACTCTTTGAGTATAATACTTAATACTCATCCTCAGAAAGTTTTGTCACACGAGTGCTTTATGTATCGTAATTAGAAGCTTGAAATATGTTAAAAATGGTATTATATCGTGAACATTCTCGTGTCTCGGATTGTGAAAATCCTAAATGTCGTTGTTTGTATCTAAAAACTAACTATCAGAGCACCTCACAAAAGTATAAGGGTTGTTATCTATAAGCAAAATTCCACACGGGACTTCAATATCTTCATTCAACGAAGGGCACCACAAAAGGCATAAAATAGAAGCTGACTGGGTTTACTATTAAAATAAATTTCAAAGGCGTTAAGAAAACAGGCGTAAGGTACATATCAACTCAATAGAACCCACTTCAAGACAAGCACTCAATTGCACACATAAAAACAGAAGGAAAATAGTTTTACCGGCTTGTTTTCATGGTCATAAAAGCAAAATAGCCAACTTCGTTGTTTTTATATTTTTGGCATGACCCTTCGTCAAAGTTATTGTTCTGCTATTAGTTTGGCAGTTTTTTACGCATATTATTCGGATTCTGTAAGCACATGTTTGTATATAAAACTTTATCTAATCAATGGCATGGCCATGTATGTAAATATGTAAATGTATTTAGGCACATTCAAGTGTGTATTAAACTTATTGTTATGTTTCTTCATATGTCTACCACGTGACGATCGATCAAATCGATATGAAAACCTATGTGTTTAAGGCAAATATCAAACATGTAAACAGCGAAAAGTCGAAATACCCTAAAAAGTGGGCAATGTGTACGTGATGAGCATTTATCAAATGAAAATATTTTCGAAAACGGTTAAGAGAAAGCCTACGCCACTTTGATGTATAAGCTTCAGCAAATTGGTCTTGCGAAAAATAAAATTTTGCGCAACCAAAAACTGATGTTGCAATATTTAAACGACAGAAGTAATTAACAATACAATACTATACTTGCATACAAAATTTCATGCAAGTCGCTCCGGGTGCAACAACTATAACTTAACAGATGAAAGAAAAAGTAAATCATACCTGGCAAGATGCAGAGCTGCAAATGTGAAACGTGCTAGGGTGTTACCCCAAAACTTCACGCGTAATCAGATGCGCTGCCAGCATTAAGCAATTCGACGACGAGTATAGTCAATTTGCCCCAAAGGTATTTTCATTATGAATAGGCGAGTCTTACTAGTCTCTTTCTATAAGATTCCGCATTCCCAGCCTCACAATGTACCCCTAGCTGTCTGTTAATAAATTTGCTTCAAATATTCAATGCCATACCGAGTCCTTATACTGTCAATAGTAACGCTGTAACCATGCATACCACACAGTGCCACAATTCATCAGAGCTTTACATTTACATTTGCTTTTATTTTCAGTTTCTTGTTTCCAGTTTTGTATTCTTTTATTCCTCCATATGCACAGCTAGCAATGCAGACAATTGCTTCCGGCCAAGCGGAAGCTTGGAGGTTACATTAATTGTACTTTGGCAACAATAAATTTTAAATAAACAAAGTTGGCGGTTCAGGAAAATATTAAAAAGGGAATGCCGTTTGAAATAAATAAAGAATTAAAAAAAAATGTACAAATAACGGCGAGGAAAATGAATAAGAAATTGTTATAAAAGCTCTCTCTTTCCCTTACTGAACTAAACACACACGTATACCCTTTCTAATACATACATATTTGAGCAGTTTAACTGGCCACAAGTAGTTACTAATACAAGCGCAAGTAAGAATATACAAGTGAGCGTGTTTTATTAAGCTCTGGACACTTTTCATGCAATGCACTTGTTCCTGCACGGCAATAAGAGTTGCAAACAGCGAAAACGAAAAACTCCCACATATTCACTCGCAACCAAGCATAACAAACGTTTCATTAAAAAACAAACGCCCTTAAGAGTGCATTAAAGCATTCCTCTTTCCCTCGTCTCATGTTGCAACTGGGTTGTACAAAATGCAATGAAATTGTGCTTTTATGCGTTGTAACTACTTGAGAATTGTCGCTAAAACACAAAGTAAAAATAAAGAAAACATGTTTAAAGAAGTACAGAAGCTTAGCAACGACCAGTTGTTTTGAATAGAGCCCTCGGATTACGGAAGAAACGATTGTTTCTTTAAGATTACGCGTCAAATAAACACTTTAGTGAAACACTGTTTTAGTCAATTCGTTTCTTATGTCTTGTTTGGAGTAAATAAATGTATAAGATGTAGAAACGAATAAAAAAATTATGACAAAACCAAACTTAAGTCAGGTTTTTAATAACGAAATATATGTTCGGTATTTTCTTCCAAATTTTTTAAAGATGTATATTTTTATCATGTAATATCACGACCTCTACGCCACCCAGCAGAGAAGATGAAAAAACTGAATTATAAATTCACTAAAAATGCAACCTCTTATGCTATTAATCTATATTTTCTAGGAGGAATTATAAAATAAGTTTTAGTCTGCTTTAAAACGTTTTATATTTGAAAAACACATATACAGCTTCGTTAGTAGACCGCTAACAGTTTGCAAAGATTGATTTACCTGAAAGACGAGAAAAAAATTTGACCATATTTTTAGATAAATAATTTAACATCTTATGCTTTCGGGAACTATTTGGCGAATTTGTCCACCATACTCTCAACATCCATAAAACGACCGTATCAATTTTCTATTTCGAACTTAAAATAGTGATTGTATAAACAAATAGGTTTATTTACTGTAACTATTTCTCAAACTTCCAACAATTGCCTCGCATTCGCTCTAAATTGGCCTCAGATGACACGCAATAGTGTCCTGCTGATATTATGATGCGTCGACACACTTAAAGTCGAAAGTAAAGGTTGGAATTACTTCATTTTCACCTGCCTTTGTATCGGCCATATTGCAGCTGCAGCTAAGCATTCTCCCGCATTTCCTCTTTGTTTTCACCTTCCATTTTTATTACTATTTTATTACACACCTTTATAGTGCTATCAGCATTGCTTCCGTTTATTTTATTATGCCCCTCCATACACATTTTCATTTTATGAAATTTTCCGCCAGAAATTGTAGATTGATGCCCTGGTGGCGAATTATTAATATTGACATAAATATGTTAAGTTATGGAATACAGTCATTCGTTTGGGTTATGCATATAATTTATTTCGTTGCTTTGCTTGGCTTCTGCGCTTTTTAAATGTAGTTTACTTTTTTGAGAAACTGATGTATTGGGTATGGGAATAAGGTTCCGCTCTCGTAAAAGAGGTGTTGCTGCTGATTCTATTTTTGTGTTCGCTCTAGTAATATACTGGTGATTTGAAGGTGTAATTGTGAGGTTTCGATCGCAGTAGTTAAGATTCGTTTGAAACGCAAATATCCTTTTTATCTGGCGTCAAAAAAAAAATAGTATTTGCGGGAAGTCATGCTTCGTTATTAGGTTCTAAAGAAAAGTGCAGCTGAAACGTGTCGTATATTGATCAATATTTACGGTAATCCCGCTCCATCAAATACAACTTCTAAAGTTGTTAAATGGTTTAGACGCTTCCAAAGTGGCAATTTCGACGTAAGCGATGAAGATCGCGAAGGAGCACCGGAAATATTCGAAGATACTCAACTACAAGAATTATTGGTTGAAGACGCATGTCGAACTCTTGATGATATGTCTAAAGAGTTGGATGTTGACATATCAACGGTCGGTAATCGTTTGCACGCGATGGAAATGGTCCAAAAAGCAGGTAACTGGATGCCACATCAATTGAATACGAGAGACGTTACTTGACGTAAGCGTCGAAAATGTTGGAGCCTGCCAGGTGAACCTGGTCCATCGGCAGCGAAAAAAAATATTCATGCCTCAAAGGTTATGTTGTGCATCTGGTGGGATCAAAAGGGTGTCATCTATTATGAACTCTTTAAACTATATGAAACCAGCACTGGCGATCGTTACCGACCACAGCTAATTATCATAGTGTGAATCGAGTTATCAAAGAAAAGCGGCCGGAATGGGACGGTAGACATGACAAACTGATTTTGCTGCATGACAACGCCAAGCCACACGTCTCTAAATCGGTCCAGAAATTTTTAGAGGGAATGACTTGGGAAATCTTGCTCCACCCGCTGTATTCCCCAGACATTGCGCCTTCGGATTACCATCAGTTCCGATCAATGCAGTCAGCCGTTTTTGGAGGACGGTTCACTTCTTAAGATAGCATCGCAAACTGGCTCAATGAATGGATCAAGTCAAAATAACTCGAATTTTTCCTCAGAGGAATCAGTCTGCTGCATAAAAGATGGAGCAAAGTTGTAGCTTCCAATGGCAAATTTTTTTTTTTTTTTTTTTTATAATTGGCGTGTACACCCTCTTTGGGTGTTTGGCCAAGCTCCTCCTCCTATTTGTGGTGTGCGTCTTGATGTTGTTCCACAAATGGAGGGACCTACAGTTTCAAGCCGACTCCGAACGGAGGAGGAGCTTTTTCATGGCAGAAATACACTCGGAGGTTTGCCATTGCCTGCCGAGGGGCGCCGCTATTAGAAAAATGTTTTTCTTAATTTTGGTGTTTTCACCGAGATTCGAACCGACGTTCTCTCTGTGAATTCCGAATGGTAGTCACGCACCAACCCATTCGGCTACGGCGGCCGATGGCAAATACTTCACAGAATATCATGTAATATTTAATTGTTTAAATAATTCGTAACTTGGCTCAGGACCGAAACTTATTCCTATACCCAATACAACAAAAAAGCTCCATGCGCAAGTGTGAAAACTTTTTTTTTTTATTTTAACTGTAAACCAAAAAATGTGTATGAATTTTTTAAGCTATTTTGAACTTAGTTTAAGTTTTCACTTAATTAAAACTGAGCTTTCAGGAAATAATATCCAGCCCAAAATTAAACAAGAACAAAAGCTCGGATCCAATTTCGTACCAATTTATCACCATTATTTATAATAAAAAAACATAAAATATAATATTTGTATATAAGAAGTAGTTTCCATAGCTTTTAAATAAAAATACAGAGTCAGAATTAAAGAACCCATAGGATTTTAGAAATAAACAAATTTTTGTGTGTCCGTGGATGGGTGTGATTTGAAAAGTAAAAAACAAAAACACAATCTCATGCGTAAGCTAGAACGTACACACATACCTACCTATTGCGCTTTAGACTCACCCTTCAATGCTTACTCTAAAGTTATACTTATAAGTCAGTAGGTCTAATGCCGATAAACTTCCAAGGCGAAATTGCCCTTTGAAGTAGAAAATTTTTATTAACCACATAATATTTTTACACTTGCGCGACCACCAGTGAAAAATGAAAACTGCAACACAACACATTTTGCGAAGTTATCGACAACGCCAACCACAGCAGCGCCGTAAAGCAGGCAACACAAATTCACAAGCATGCCAGTAAAACGAAAACAAGAACGGAAAATTCAAGAAAAAAGAAGTATTAATAAGAGACGTTAGTAGGAGCAAATGGCGCTTTACAGCTCTTCCTGTTATATTCCACCCTAAGGCAAGCAGTCAACACTTGAGCCACTGATCTGCATATGAGCTAATTACAAAATACTTTTTACATATGGCCCTTCATAATTACTTTGTATCCTGCACTTAAGTTTCGTATTTGCTATGTTGGGCACCAAAAACAAGCGGTTTACTCTTGGCAACAAATTCTGCTTCTCCTATCGCTGATACTCTATGAAGACTTCTTATTGGCCGTTGCTCTCATTAGAGTTAAATTGTGTTTTGAGGTGATTCCTATACTACCATATTACGGCACAAGAGGGTCATGAAAGTGAATGTAGTGAAAGTCTCCTGACTGCGATGTTCTGTATTCACTGCGCCTCAACAATTCTTTGCCTTTGCATCAAGCTCCACCCGCGAACGATTTTCGAGCCTAGTTTGAAGGCTACTAAGGCAACTAAGGAACTGTAACATGGAGTTTTCTCCAAACAGACCTATTGAATGACGATCTCAAGTTTAACCACATTCAGTATTGTGATGAGTAAATTGGTTGTGATAACATTCACAAATGTTCACTCATAAAATGGATTATCAATAATGAGACCATATTCATCATCATCATCATCACCATCATCATAGCACCACAGATCAGGATGAGCCATTGCTTCCGTTACAATTCGTCTACACGTCGCTCGGCAATCAGCGTTTAGTTTGATATCAGATATGCCCATAGCTCCAAAGTCGCCTTCAATATAATCTTTCATCGTGTTCTCTTCTTCTGTCGCCTTGTGTATTTGTTTCGAATATCTTTTTTACAGCTCTATCGCTTCTCATTCTTAGAATGTGACCGTACGATCGAATCCTTTGCGCTTTGATGCACCCCTGATAAGTGTGTCTAACTTGTCATTGTACCGAATGCGGTAAGTACCGTCTTCAAGTCGTACAGGTCCATATATTTTTCTTAGAATCTTTCTTTCAAAACAATTTAACTCGTTTTCATTGGATTTCTGCATTCAGACTTTGCACGTGTATGTGAGTGTAGGTCTTATGGCAGTTGCATCTTTCTGTGCGCTGAGTACAACTGCAAGGTACCTAAATTCATTGACTATTTCAATGAGACCATATTACATATACGGAATCAGTGGCTTCATTCAAGTCAAATAGAAACCAAAAGTAGCGAGGCGATCAAATATTTAATAGTGTACGTGCATGCATACATATACATACCTACTTATATAATATATTTGCAAATTACGGTTAGTGTATAAGTACATGCGGACGAATTCATACGCATGTATACCTACCGCATACTCGCACATTTAATCGCAAATCTTCCTAACCTCCACCTACGCCTATATAAAAGTATAGACGCACTCTTTAATGAATAATTGTAATATGACGTGTGTTGCTGCCAGTGCATATGTTGGAGTGCGTGTATATGTGTGCGATTTAAGTGTGAGACTTAAGTACGCAAAAAACCCACTTAACCCATTAAAGACCAGTAGCAGTTAAAGCCACACGACTTTGGTGAAATTTATACACTTAAATGAAAATAATAAGCGTTTACGGTTTTGATACCCATACTTTAATAAAAATCTTTCCCACAAAATTACATATTATTTTGTAAAATTTCATATAGACACAAACCCATGTACATACATAAATAATGATCTTATATTTGGACACTACTTCGTTTAGATTACTCCATTCCTTAATTAAAAAAATCTATTCAAAAATATTTCCATACCTTTTATTGAAAATTGTTTAAAATTTCTTGAAATCATAAACTTCCAATGGTATTTTTCTACTCATTGGCACCTAATGAGTTAATACCACTTTCAATTGCATTGAGCAGTGGCACTAAGCGGCGGACCGACCCCACAGCATAAATACTCAGCTTTGTTTCTGGCTGAAAATAACTAGCATATTTGCTTCAGTGAACATTCGAGTCTATGTATGTCTTTATATTTGTATTTGTATTTGCATATCGTTATACACATTTTGCTTCAATTGACAGCGCTTTTAAATCGTGGCATTAACTGTCCTTTTGTCGTAAATGTTATTTCCTCCCACACCTGTCGATTCACTTCCTCCTTCCTACATACGAATGTGTGTACATTTCAGCTGTGCAAATGAACAAAATTAATTGTTTTGTGAATGTCAAACGCGTTTTGAGGAAATGAACAGAAATGATTAAATTTAAAATTTAATATTTAGATTTTCGAATTACTGGATTTGTCAGCCTTGAGAACATGAAAATATTTACAAATTATTCAGCACCCCAGCGAAAAGCTATATTCATGTATACATGTAATCATATCGAATTGTCAAGATGACAAGCGCGGTACTGACAACGATAATTAATTGCGCTGCCAAAATGCCACGAAAAGTGACACATATGAAGCAGTGGGAAAAACCGCACTTAGGTAGCTAAAACTATATAGAGTGTAAATACTTGTATGTAATTGCATTAGTGACTACAAAAGAGGAAGGGAATGTAGCCAGATTTTATTGACTGGACCGCTGTGTCAGTAGTGGGGTCTTTTGAGTTGAATCAGAGGAAGTGTTAAAAGGAAATAAATCAAGGAAAAATTTACAAATGAGGAAGGAGGCGTCAAGTAAACTTTAAATAATAATGCTGCAGGTCTTTCTTTCAGAAGTATGCATCTAAAAAACAAATTAAGTTTGGGGTTTATTAAACAACAACGTCTTAAATTTCGTTTAGCTCTCTGTTATGAAAATAAAGTTAAAAGTACAATTATAAGGTTAGATTAACAACGTCAGTATTCTCTCGTCAGACGATGTTCTACGGTCTACTGAGTACTTTAGAAGCAGAAAACATCGCTAAACATGAAATATTTTGTTTGTTTTATTTACTTTTTTTTGCAAAATGGAAGGGTTTAGTAAACTTTGTGTACTAAATTTAAAATTGAAGAGCTTAGTAATTTTTAAAAATAATAATGTTGTGTTTTCTTTGCAGTAAATACATCATTTCATCACACTCTATACATTTTTCAGAAACAACTCATCTAAGCACGTGCAAAATGTTAATGCCAGGATTGGTCCTCATTGCGTTAGCCGCAAGTATTCAACGCTTCGAGTAACCTAACTTGACGCAGCTATAAACGTGATTTCAGCATGGCCAATTATGGGGTTAGAGAGAAAATTGGCAATAGCAGGCAACATAAATGTGTACATTCATAAGCGTCCGTCCACCAAGAGGTGAAGGTTAACCCTCACAAAATATTGCATTTTTTAGTATTTTCTAAAACCCAACAAGGCTTTCGATCGAGAGGCATGTTGATGATAAACGTGGCTGAACTGCGCGCTACGCAAGCAGACCTGTGCAAATTGGCACCAGGCAACCTTTTATTGACGGCTCAATATTGCAAAAAGGATGAAAGCAAAAGCAAAATGTATGAAATGGCAGTTTACACGAAGGCCATGTAGGCGGGCTTGGACACACGTATGGAATACAAATAACAGTGGTAGTGAAGGAAACTTTTTGTAAGTGTGTGATAAAAGTGGTCGCGAGCTCGCACACATACATCCACAGTATTCAACCTCTTTTGGGCAATTACACAGCTTTCAGTTCGCACTTAGATTTACGTTAGCGTTCAGAAAGTAAACTAAAATGGTTTTTTTTTCGAGATTATGGATTATGCTCGGTTAATGCATTCGAAACGATTGCTGTGTCTCAGGCTGCAAGCTATTTAAAATAATGCCAGCTATATTGGACTAGATAGCGTGAGAACCTAGTTGAAATGCAAAGGAGTCTCAGAGAGATCTACTACGATTTCTCAATGGTGAGTCCATTACTTCAGTTTGAAACAGGTGGGACTGCTCAAGGTGTTCACAAACAATATTCTCGGAGACCTCTGACATCAATAGGTCCGCATGAGAAAAATAAATACTGGAAACTTTAAAAAGAATTGCCAGGGAAGCAGCCTGTTAGTATCTAAAAATCGAATGTTCAACATTGGAAGAGTTACATTCCAAGACTAGTCCCTGACCTCAGTAAAGATGATTATGATCGGAGAGTATAATTTTGTGATCAAATTGTTTCTATTCGTTTCCGCTCATTGTATCAATTATTTTCCTAATTGCTTGTACGTCGTATACTTTTGCATGCTCGTTTGGCTTCAACTATGCAGCAATAATTTCACTGATTCCTTTTAAAAACTGCAAAAAATGAACAAAAATCAATTTTCAAAATAACCTTAAAATAAAAACTGCTGAACTTTCTCAACTACCACTTTGGCAGTCTGTTTTATCTGCCAACAGCCGGTTTGTACAATCTGCTGTATTTTCGATTTCTATGGTCTATAAAATAAGTTTAATCTATTATTTCTTTTAGCCTAATACCAGATACTTTTATCAAAAATTAAAAGTCGTCCGCTCTCTAAAACTTTTTTTACAATGCATTTATTTATAAATTCGTTATATATATTGTAAAATATTGCATATTAATATTTCCTCGTAAATAGAAAATTTGCTCCGTTTGCATCATTTTTTACCATACATTATTTATTCTTTTATGTCGCAAGCATTGAATGAATGTTGTTTGTGTGTACTTTACCAGCCACTTACTACTCTCTTCCCGCTGCATTTCTAAGTACATACATTGGGGAAATAGAAAATATCGTCTTTGGATGCTGCACAAGTGTCTTTCGGCTAAGAATAGCTGAAATTCCTATGTGCATTTGCAGATGAAGTGAAGTGTGAGAATGAGATTTACCAAGCGTTTGAATGAGCAGAACAGGTATTGGGTATAAATTGGTTAGTTGAAAAAGCTCTGGTTATATCCACCAGCGGGAAAATGCCGCGAAGTCGAAAATGTTGAACTTATATCAGTAGGAACTGTTCGGCTATTGAGCTAAATTCATTGACAGCCATCGACGAAGCAACACGGCGATGGGACATAATGGCTGTAACATATTTCACGTTATAATTACTTACAATAATTGCTCAATTATTTAAAAACTATAATATAACTAATAAAAATATTTAATTGTTTGTATTTTGATTCTCAAATCACTACCGAAGTTGTTTCATTTTCTTCGTGCCGACAGAGTTAACTACCGCTTCCTCGCATCGAGCTCTGGGCGCAGGTGGCTGGAAGTGATGTACACGTATACCGAAATTCGCGGTCCCTAATTATATACGCATAGCGACCGCTCGGGCTTGACTGACTTTGGGGTCATGTTGTGTTGGGCAGTACGTGCAAGAGATCCAACTGTATTATGAGTGATTTGGGCGTATGGTTTTTTCTCGCGGAGGAGAACTCTCTGATTCATGCCGTGAACGTTGAACAATATCACATTCCACGTACCATATAATGGCATACATATGTGTGTATGTAAATGGGATTTTCACATAATAAAAATTTCATTCCGACCGAATGTTTCGCATAATTTATTTCCTTGAAAATGCTGTACAAAGTTCTATATATATTCATAATGCCAAGAAAAATTAAATAAAAATATCCTTGTTATTTAGAAAAGTTGAAGGTCACGGATCTAGTATGGCTACAAGTATACACTTGGGAATATAAACAATTTGATGGACAGGCGAGCATTTTAATATAAGCATTTCGCAACAGAAACACCAAACGAACAGAAACGAAATGGCGTGTCAAAGAACTAAAACAAACAACGTTGCCAGCTCACAGCCATGCCACCGACCAATCAATACCCTTAGCAGAGGTGAGCTGCTCTATTCAACGAGAGGTATTTTTGGGTTACACTTAATCGAATTAGATTTCGAACGCGGTCATTCATCATGATTTATTTATGTTCCACTTCCCAGCAGTAAAAAATCTTAGCTGGTGAAAATAATAAATATATGTACGTATGTATGTAGCTTATAAGCAGTGCTATTTCCGTAAATGCGAAACAAACTAGTATTGAATCGGGTTGTAACATATTTTACCGACACATCTTTAATTATATAGTAAACCCATAGCTACTTTTTTGCCAAAAAGAACTAAAGCACGGAAAAATGGTTGCTGGGACAACCAGATACAAATCCAGGCCTTATATCAATACAGACCTTTTTACATTTTTCTTCTTTAGTAAGCTAAGCATACGTGGTTTTAGAAATGAAATCTCAAAGCATGCATTCTAGCCTTTTTAAATGTGTACTGTTTCGCTATTTGGCGCCATGATGTAGTAAAGTTCGTTTAACTGGCTATACTTTTTGAATTTCATTCAACGCAAATATTATTAATCGAATATTGATAGTTTCTTTATGAGGAGCTTTTGCATGGCAGAAATACACTCAGAGGCGTCCATTTTCTGGCGAGGAGCGACCACTATTTGGAAACTCTTCGAAATGGTAGTCATACTCCAACGCGTTCGGCTAAGGGGGCCGCAAAAGTGGATTTTTGACCGGGTGCCTATTTTGCATTGACCATATTTAAGTAAAATTTAGTAATTACGAGTATTATGTGGATTAAGTTTTTGCGTAAACGAATTATTAAATGTGATTTTACTTTGCTGTGGCTTGTTTGCTCTACCGCCTATGCAGTAAACTACTTATATGTGCCACCTTTAAGTATATTATATATAATCCAAACAAGTGGATGTTACAACATTTTGTTTAAAAGAAGTGCCTGCCTGCACCGCCCGCTTTTAGGCGCACCTGCACGTAGTCGCCTAGTTTATTAAGGCTTTTGTTCGTACAAATATAGATATATTTTTGCTTTGGCCAGGTAGAAGGTGGGTTGAGTAGGTTGGCGAGCTTCACCATTTTTCCACACTAAAAGGTTACTTTGAATTTTACGGTTAAAAACATGTTTTCAATGCAGACAATGCATAAGTATAAGACGACAACAATGTCATATAAAATGACGAACGCTCTGCCATGACCCCGCTTTAACGTTTGTGCTTTAAGAAATGCTATATGGAGGTCTATTTGTTAAGATGTGTGTATGTGGAAAAGAGGCTGAATGAAGTGAAGAACAAAACTGCGAATAACAAAGTATGCGCGCGCGTTAATGTTGCAGTTTATTCAAATCAACAAAAAGAGAAAGAAAATGCAACAACAATGTGAAGAAAATTCAACGCGAGAGCAGCACTTGTCCTACTTCTCTTAAATGACGGCGTTAACGTTGGATGGCGAACTTATCTACGTTTTTCATGCTTTTTGGCGGTGTGTTGCCCATCACCCATCGCTTGAACATATATGATACATACCTCTCACATATTAGTGAATTCCCCACATTTACCCCATTCCTTTCCACGCTTACCCCACCTCTTAATGCTCTTGCTTTCTTCTTACCAATAACCCGCAGTGCCGATCTCAGCATTTATCTTTGTTTTTGCACTTGGCGGTGCTCGCATGGCTCTAATGCATCACATATCCTCGCACCCACCACTGTAAATTCGCAAAACCATCAAGCGTTAAGTCAGACTTACATATGTTTTATACTTGCGAATTCAGTCTTTAATACTCAAAGTTTTTATAATCTGTTAAGAGAGGGGAAGTAGATGGGGAGTGAATCTATTGCACTTAAAAAATATTACCAACCAACATTTTTCAGCATTTTGATTTTAACACATTTGCTCATTTGTCGATAGATTTATTATTCAGCATGCTTTGCATACTAGTCGATGCTTTTCCCAACGGAGAGCACAGCAATCAAATAAATATTCTAACAAGTTTCTGACAAGCGAATTTGTACCATGAAAATAACTAAACTGAAAATGAACACGGCTGATGTTGAATATGAGCAGAAATACATGAATTTACAGGCAAGGAAGAGAAAAAATCTGGTTAGATATTTGATACTGTTTTGGCTAAGTCTGATTAAATAGAAAACAACGAAAAAAAGCATATGTTTGTAGCTTCTCCATGCTTATGGGTGTTCAACATTTTTGTGTGGCGCCACTCGGATTGGAGTTTGCATTCTCTTAAAGTGATCCTATTAAGATTATTTCTTCTTTATTTTTTTATTGACCCTAGGCTACTGCAAATCTTTGGCTGGTTTATCTTTCGTAATGTGGTAATACATGGCTGTAAAGCTATTCGCCTAAAGGATGCAAACTCCTCCCTTATAATTTCGAATTTGCAGAAATCATACAATAATAAACATGCATTGGATGTCCTCAAGTTATGTTATTTTATTTATTTTCTTAATTTCCGCATTTGTATTCGAAAAAGATATTATTCCGCTTAAGGTGTGCTTAAATAGCTTTCTGTTTGAAATTAAATTCGCAATTGTGTTTTATGGAAATTAACAAAACATTTCATTAAAACTGGCAATACCACAAAAAAATTTCCTCGAATTAAAGTTTGAAACAAAATCACTAAATATGAAAATATCCCTTCCAGGTAGTTCGGTTAGAAACTGTTTCAAGCCTTCATGATGGCTATTACTTCATCCAACAAAATGTTGCTGTTACCGACTAATAAAAAAAATAAGGCTGAGCCCTGTTATCAAGCTTAGAACCACCCATGTAAATGGCTACACCACCAAGTTTTTGTTTTCAAATTGCTCTTAGGCCCAGTGCCCACTGCTTAGTCTTCGGTTTTTATAACACCACGAGAGTGTTTCTCTCAAGCCCAGTTGAGTCGACAAACCAATTTAAGTATATGTCTGGACTAAAATAGCTTTAATTACTTTACCTTTGTTATAATACTGCATTTAATTTACATATTTAATTCATTATTATATAATATATTTTTAACTTGCCTCTAATTGTCAAATTATTTTCGCTTTCGTTTAGTTTTGGTTTAAGGTATCAAACCATACAAAATCTCTTAAGCTATTAACGCCAATACTAAAAGCTCTTACATATAAGTTAAAAACTTAAAACAGCACAACAACAACCAGCACGAACCATAAAATATTTAAAATGCAGGAGGTGACGTTGATATTTGATAATAGTGGGCAAATGAGTAAAGGAATGTTTCCCAAGGGAAACAAAAATAACGCAAAGACAGCACGAAAACGTGCCAGAAATGGCCATCATAAGTCTGTCAAAACGTCTGCATTGTTTCCTGCCCCATCTGCTTTTCCTTCACACTTTACGTCCGCTATCCAATTATCGGTTTTACTTCAGTTATGTATATGGCAAAATTCGCAAGGCAATAGATAAGCAGTAAAAAATAGTTGCTTTAGTGTCCGCATGGACATGAAAACTTTAAATATTGAACAAAAACTAAGTTTTATTTTTGATTATGATAATTCGAATTTTCATGTTGTTTAGAAATGAATCAACTAAGTTTAAAATTTTGGCAATAAAGATTTTTAAGCTGTTTGATTAAACGTACTGAAATTGAAACTGAAAATTGGTTTTCAAATGTGTAAGTATTATTTTGGACGGGCGTAAAGAATAAACCATATACTATTTACTTAAAGTATTTATAAGTTTGAATAGCTCATTTTTCTTTGATTAACCGTATAAAAATAGACATGTACTGCGATTGCATCGAGTCCTCGCCAAATATAAATTTTCGGAAATGGTTCAGTTGTTGGTTTTAAGTATATAGATACATATACATACAAGAGTCTATGCTATTAATTTAAGTTGTAAAATAACTTAAATCATCATTGCAGCCTTAATCCTTCCATCAGAGGAGAAGCGATGATAAAGGTTTCAGTTTTATTATGAGTACAACCTGTTATCAACGGAATGCACGAAATTGTGCGATGAAAACACCTTTTGAGATTTTAAAATGCGAAATGCTCATGTATCCGAATGTGGAAGTACGTGAAAATACTAGAATCCTGATAAAATTGTAAATTTACAAAAGGAAATCCCAAAACAGCAAATAAAAGTAAAATTCAAGCCACAAGCACCGAAGCAAAACCCACACATTAAATCATCATTTATGCTCGCCTATTTTCAAGATGTGGACCGTATCGTACGGCGGTTTATTTAACCAAATTTTATGTATTCATTATGGTGCTTATGTGCACACAGCTGAAATTAATGTCGGATTTATGCAACTGGAAACGCCTAATGGCCAATTTGCGAGTTTTGAAATATAAGGGCATAGTGGACTTTTGGACTCTTCAAAGAAAATACTATGCAATAATACAAGTTAAGAAAACGAAACGGGAAGCCAACGAAAAATCAGCAAAATGAACCTATTGTGAGTATCAATTGTGCTTGTGTCGGTTGTACCTCCACAGCTTTTTCGACACGTCAGACTCGAGCATTCACACACACATTGGCATACGCAAAAGTGATGCATCAGTGCTGTGTGAACTTTATTCACAATTTCTTCAATTTGTTCCTTTAGTGTAAGGTAATTTTTTTATTTCGTGCACCACTACATAGGCAATTATTAACTGACACCAATTCGCAGGTGTTGGGGTTTATTTTAGATTGTTTGTTTTTACGAATTAGTGTATTATAATAATGGGGTAACTATTTTATTAAGGGGCATTGCATTTGTTCAGAAACATATCAACTGAATTTGAAGTTTGGCAGTAGTGATTTTGAAACTAAAAATTTTTAATTGAAAGAATGTTTTGGCTTTCAAATATGGGAGTATTATTTTCGGCATACACCACATGCTACTTCTGTATTCTATACGTGGTGTACGCAATGAAAGCTAGTCATCATTCAAAACCATAAAAATCAGAAATACATATTTAACCCCAGTAAAATACTTTTTAATTCACGCAAAGGTAAACCTTTAATTATATCGTAACAAGAAATTTATGATTTCGAGGACTTTCAAAGTTATTAACGCATACATATGTACGCACGCATTTCACTACAGATTTATAAAATCTTCAATAATATATATATATATATTTATTTATTTATTTATTTAGTTATTGTTGAAGTTTTAGACCCGATACTACGCCAAGCCACAGACAACTAATTAAAAGCCATTTTGTTAAGATTAAGCAGAAAGTTGAATCCAGTTATGATATATTATTGAACAAAAAAACAAAAATTACAAAGTATTAGCCAAAAAATAATTTCTAAGTCTTGACCAAAAAAATATGACGTTGAGTCCAAATGATAGAAACAATTTTTCCTTCTAAGGGTCACCCTTTGGTATGAAATGGAAAACCTCCAAGTGCATTTCTGGTATGTAAAAACTGTCATAAAAATTATCTGTATTTTAGAATCAGCGCAAGCCTTTAGAGAACAACTAAACAGCTTTTCCCGACAAATCTGTTGACTATCTCGGAAGAATCCGTAGTCAGTAAATCATTACCCAATCATCCACACGGAAAAATATTTATTGCTTAAACTTTTACATCTCGCGTAACTTAGACTAATGGGAAAACTCTTCCTAATTGGTATTTTTTTTTTCTTTTTTTTCTAACTGTTCGCAGTTTCACTTTTTTGTGGTTTGCAGAGGGATGTCATTCGATAAATTCAAGCCACGTGCCACAATTAATTGGAATTCAGAAACAAACGCGGCGCCTTCAGTCTCTGTGTGTTGGAATTGAATGGCTTACTAGAGCCAGTAATTGTCTATTACTTAGGCTGGTCGGATGGCAATAGCAGAGGACAATCCCTTTACTATATCAACAAAAACAAAGCTAATAAAGAAAATATTCAACTTGCTTGTTAGCTCTGTTTACATAAGCACATAACAACAAAATAAATAGATAATGAGCAAGAGAACTAGCACACACCGTAAGAAAAGGGGTGGCAGGAGGGCAATGTTGTATACAACAAGTTTAGAACTCAGTCACCGTACCAAAACAACTTGTTTTTTACGCCACTTGGGAGATTATTGCGGTTGCTTTGACTTCGTGTGAAAAGGGCAACTATGTTGGCATAAGCGCATTCATAGTTGTGAGGAACGCAAATCATAGAAGCAAAAATTACGGATATTAACTTTATGGACAAGAAGTGAGCTATTCGGTAAAAGTATTCATATACGTACAGGTTAGTAGCTCTATCCCGCTGGAAGTCTTGACAGAAAGCCTGTATCATATCTCCGCCGAATGAAATGAATCGCTTTACGCTTGAACAACATTAGGTCATATTGCAAATATGTGTTAATAGCCGTGTCGACGATATTACTTGACCACCTCGGAGATGGGATGACGCCGTTAGACATTTTTTATGTGATACCGTGAAGGGCCGATGTTATACCAACAAGCCATTCCTTTTCTGCGAACTAGCAATAAAAGTTTCATAATCTGATTTTCTTCATGTACACTTTTCGGCACGGGAGACAAAAGGAGAAAGATTAACAAGCTGAATTTTATTATACAATAAAACAGAATTGTGTATACAAACTATTAAGCATCCTAATAACCTAAACGTATTCGTACAAGTATAGTATGGAAAGCGTGATTGTGTGTACTCATGTGAAGTCTCAACCCCATCCGCAATTGTTTATTTGCAACTTCAGTTTACTTTGAAACTTTCAAAGCAAGAGCAAAGAGCCTAATATAATAATAGGAAAAGTATAGAAA
Organism: Anastrepha obliqua; assembly: GCF_027943255.1. Lineage (NCBI taxonomy): Eukaryota > Metazoa > Arthropoda > Insecta > Diptera > Tephritidae > Anastrepha > Anastrepha obliqua. Next base: position 291,387 of record NC_072896.1, read on the forward strand.
GTGCAAGCACCTCTTCTAATAAGATAGATTCAGATGGATTCTGATAAAGCAATGCCCAGCAAATGCCCCCATATTTTGGTTTTCATACAAGCCCCGATGGGTATTTCCATCACGTCGAACGTTATCACCGTGCACATTCAAACTGAAAAAACCTCATCTAACCCTTTTTTTATTTTGACAATAGGTTTCACTTATAGTTTTTAATTAGTCCAATAATTGGTGCAAGTTAATTGGAAAGATTGCTGAAAAAAAAGACAGTCGCACTGGACAAAAGGAACTGGTTTTCGCGGCCAACAATTCAAACGTCGATATCAGCGAACCCTGAGCCGTTACTTCAATGTGACTAACTTTTAAAAGTTGTGCATTGGTGCGTCTTAAAAATGGTTTTGATTTTACCCAAAAATTATTTTAACGTTTTTAAACTAAATTGTTAATGTTATTTTTCTTGATTTTTACGGAATTATATCTAGACATGTTTAGTAAAAATATTTTTGAATACTCAGAAGTATTCAATGTATTTATTTTCACATAATAATAACAACAACAACACCAATATTGAGCAGTTTTAAAAATAATAAACACTAATAAACACAATAAATTTAAATATGACGAGTATCCGGAACATCTCGATACATTCATTAAATTTGATTGTTTCCCCATAAAAATATTATTTATTAGCCTTTAATATTTTGTCTGCAGTGGGTCTTCTAGTAGAAATGTTCATATATATAAAAACTCCAGTAGGAAGCGTTTTTAGGACTTATAGGACACACACGTACATTCCGATTAGTATTTGTAAGCACTGGTAAATTCGTTAACAAGACATTAGCCAGAATCCTAAATACTAAGGCAGTATTTCCAATAAATAAAAAATATTTCATTGATGATGCAATAAAGCTTTCTTGACCTTTCGTCCAAATTAAAATTTAGTTTTGAATATTACTATCTAATAATTTTTCTTTCTATTTTCATTAATGAAGACAAATCCTCGCATGCAAGTAAGACTTAAATAAAGTTAAAAAGTTTCAGAAACTTCAACTACAAGCGAAAAAGTAGGGGCGTCAAATTCAGTCGGAAATTATGTAATTGTTTCCTTTTCTTACTTAAAAAATTTCACAACTTGCTAGTCGTCGAATTTCATAATTAATTTTATGACTGAATGCTGAGTGTCCTGAAATGTTTGGACTCGCAAATACTGCTTGAATGAGAAGTATGAGTGAGGGAAAAGGAATGCAGAAGGATAAGAGTTTGAAGGATTGAACAAGTGGGAAAATTGTGTAAGTGTATTAGAAAAACAATTTTCATTAATTTTGGCTGTGGAAAAGTTGTGAAAATGTTTCGTTCCACTCGGCGCGAAATGGGTCCAGCAGCCACAGTGTCTCAGTATTCTCAAGCCGCTGTGGGATTGTGAAGTGCTCCAGGCGACCATCCAAAGAGCAAAAAGAAAAAGCAAACAGAAAATAAACTTTTGTTTGCTGCTTTATTCTTCGATTTTGTGCGAAACTCATTTTTCCGTTTACGCTTTTTTTAACTTCAGGCAAGCAGCAGACAAATTCACGGTTGTGTTCTATTTTTTCTTTTTATTGTACTCATGGTTTTTAATTTCTTTTTAATTTATTTTCCAACAGATCTGCTCTTTTTGGGCTTTCAGTCATAATGCGGATGCATTGCGCTTGCAAAAATGTTGCATGCAGGCAGAGGGGTATACAAACATATGTATGCATGCATACACACACATACACATATACATATACTCGTATAACTCGTGCGTATCGTACATCCTTCGTTGGGCGTTTGGCCGTGCTTTTTGCCCAATTTGTGGTGAGCGCTTTGATGTTGTCCTACAAGTGGAAGAACCTACACTGTTATGTATGTCTCCTCCGAGCGGCCGATGGTTTTAAAGAGGTGTAAATTCCAGGCAGAAATACACTCAGAGGTTTTCCACTGCCTGTTGAAGGGCAAATAACATTAGAAAAATTTTTGTATTTGATGATTCCTACTCACAGTGAGTTTCGAACCAGAGGGGACGGATTGGTAGTCACACAAATCACCCAGCCATGGTATTAAAGTGTATTAAAAAACTATGGCCGCAGGATGCAAGAAGATGTGCGAATGGCAAACAATAATACGGAAAAAGTCTTGCGGGATTTAACCACCCGTTAGACACAGCTGATCTAGTTGACGCAAGCGACAATTTTTTTTGCTGTAATGATGTGTCAATCCTTGTTTCTTGATTGACATTTACATATTGTCCGAAGATTTTTCGAATAGATTCTGAGTTTAATAGTGTTCCATTTGAATTATAAAATACTAATTTCGTTTTTAAACCAGAATACTATTAATTTGTTGATCCACGCGCCTATTTTTGTTGCAAAGGACTCTGCGCTTAACGAAAGGTTAAGCCAAAGATGGAAGTTATAAAAACACGTAAAAACAAGCTGGTGAAAAAGCAAATATGTAGTCCTTGAACAATCACCTAGTGAATGCAGCTAAAGCTTTTGCAGTATTTCATTGAGTGCTACTATTCTGATTTTCCAGCTTATCCCCTGCAGAAACTGTGGTATGCAGACTTTAATATCAACTCTTTCCAGCTGTTCCCCTATTTTTCGAATAATACTTTCCAATTGTTAAAAATTTACCTCAGTAAACAGCTCGAATTCTGCAAAACCAGAGGGGCAAAATAAAAATAAATACCGTCACGATGAGAAAGCAAATCTGCTGATTTATTTGGTCATATAAGAACCTATTTTAGTGGTTGATCATAATGTAAGTGAGGGAGCGGAAGGCAACGGAATGCGATTGGTTATAATGAACATGGCCCTAATGGGGTGAATCATAAAGATTTGTTCATTATAGATTATTCCGACATCCTATGCTAATTTGACAGTTGTATGTTGACAAACCTGAGACACCTGCAGTGAATCGCTGGGGATACAATGGGGCAAGGCGAATTTTTAAAGATGGTGGTAATAGACCAACAACAATGCTTTGTACGTTTGATTGTCACGGCACAGTATTCGAAAAGTAGAAAACAAAAAACTAGTTCGCCTTGTTTTATTCTGCGCTGACAGTCACATGGGCATAGCGAAAGAAAAAAAACAAATCAGCTGATTTACCAACACCACCTTTAATAGATTCGCCTCCTTCAAATAGAGGTGTGATTTCAGCAAATATTTTTTTTACTTGAATTTTGGCTACAAATGGTAAACAAACACAAATTTTGAAAACTACTAAAAATGTCAATAGCGAAAGCGAACGTGTTAGCTTAATTTTTTCCGTTTTGCTCAGCTGTACTTCGTCCCGTTTCTTCCATTATAACCAGCGCTTTATAAGTTTTACTTTTATATCCAATTCACCGGTGACTAACTCAGAGGCTTTACTTATGGTATATATATAAATATGTTGGCTATATGTGTGTATATGTTTGCGACATATGTAATGATAAATGCAAAGGAACATCAGATTCAGCAACATTTTCTTACTTTTTCTTTACCGGAAATGTCGTGCATATCATTGCGAGTGCATTTTGATTCCATAATAAAATTTGCAAGGACTAAAGAAAGGAAGAAAGTATCTCGTATAATAAATAAGTGAGTGAGTAAGTGAGGGATGTTAAAATTCAGTGTGCATGCACTAAATTATTAAGTTCAAGAACGGAAACTTTGACAAAGGGCAGCACAATGATTTTGTAAGAATTTTGCTTACGCTTGTACTAAAGTTGAGTATAGTGAACGACAAATAAAGTTAATTTCGTATTTTTATATATAAATCAAAGTATTTCAGTGTACTTTCTCACGGCAACTGTTTCGCAGATCTGCAGAAAACTGCGTAGTGACAGATGATAAAGTTCAAGTTTCACTTCCTACTCGGTATAATTAACAAATATTTTGTAATAACTCTCTTGCAACCTGGTTGTTACCCGTAATACTACTCTTCAGGTAAAACTAATTTACATCCATATACGGTCGCTGAGTGAGAAAATCTACTTAATTGTTTCCCTGTCAAGAAGTTTTTGAGATATTGTATCCTCGAAAAAAGCGTAGAAAATCATTCCAACACCAGTTTAATGGCAGTTGACAGATAAAGCTGAGCACCAAGTGAAGCGAATGAAATGAACGCAAAGAGAATTCTAATATGCTAATTCCCCCCAATAGGATGTCCATCTGTTTTTGCTCTGCTGGACTGCCAACTGATAATATAAACTGGGCATGCAGACTGAGTGACATACGAGTAGATACAACTGTAAAACAGAGCGCATAACAGACAGCTGAAGCATTCAGACAGATGAAAATTCGTCTGTAGATAGTGAGGCCATCCTGCCATCAATCACAATGAAAACTCTCCGAATATTCGCCCCAGCCACAGGGGAAGTGTGAAAAGCAAACGCACTCACATTTCTCATGAAATTGTACAGGGGATTAAACCACCATCAATGTGCCAATAATATGTTGATAAATTCACGCTAGGCAGTGGTATCACAGGAAGAAGAGGAACTGGTTGCTGTTTTTGTTCGTAATAAATCCCTACATCATATGTAAATGTTTGATGGTTAGTCCAATGTTGTGTCACATAGTTGATTTACTATGGTTGCTCCAATTCAACATTCGCTTTTACAGTAATAAAAATAAATTGTTAATATGTGTGTGTACAAACTGAGTAATGTTTACAGATGTGCGCAATTCAAAATGTTAGTCACTGCGGTAATGGCATTTGACACTTGAATGGTACGAGCACCAGGGAAGTCGATTGGGACAGGATAATTTTAGTGCTGCTGCTGATAATAATGAGAGATAAAGTTATTGCGCGGGTTGACCTAAAAAGCCGACGCGTACTAGACAAATCTTTATATAGGGCCCGCCATCTGTCGTTACGGATTTGAACTAGGTATTATTTGAAGAATGGTAACACTTAGCTGTCATCTGATTTGACAGAAAATTAGTTTTATTCTTCCGCTGAACGAAAATGGTTGTGTATACGCTCAAAGAACGCTGGGAAATATTGCGACATTACTTTGAAAATCATGGTAATGTTGCAGAATGTGTACGAAAATTAAGTACGGCAATGGGAAGAAGAAAAGCACTGAATGAAGCGTATGTGCGTTACTTTGCGAAAAAAATAAGAGAAACTGGGTTGGTTATTGACAAACCAACGTGGCACCGACCAAAAACCGTGCGTACACCCGAAAATATTGCTGCTGTGGCCGAGAGTGTTCGTGAATCACCAGGAACATCAGTTCGCCGTCGTTCTCAACAATTGGACATTTCGGAGACATCATTGAGACGAATTTTGCGTAAAGACCTTGGTATGACGCCGTACAAAGTCAAAGTTGAATGAAGTTGTGTTCCATCATTAACCGGAAGGATTGTACTTCGAAATAAAAAAAAACAGTTTGGAAAAATATTGAGTAGTTTCTTTTCTATAGCATTTTTAATTCCGTAAAGTTATATGGCGGACCCTTTATAAATGCATATGCACTCGTATATATGCAGGTACATGAATTTAACTCTTTTTTATAAAATTTACATTAGAAGAACGAAAGATACGGCAGACTATTATCACTATCAGCAAAAATAAAGTATACTATTCTAAATAGAATCGAGATCAATGGGTATGGCCCCGGTAGGAGGAGCTCAGATCAATATACCTCACTTACCGTTCTATTTGGTTCATACTGTCATATGTGGAGGGTTTTTAAGAGCTTGAGAACATAAAATGATAATACAAATCAGAAATATCGTAGGAATGATTTTTTTTTTATTATAATCTGGAAGGTAATTTCATGGCATTTATTTTTTGGATATGATACGAGGGGTGCCTTTTATATGTCGGGATTAGAGAACAAAATCAAATTTTAATCATCGAAAATCACTTTATTGTTTTTCAAAATATTCTCCATGAAGATCTATACACTTTTGCATGCGTTTGAACCAATTGTCGAAGCACTTTTGCCACTCTGAATGAGGTACCTCCAAAACATGCATTCTGAATGCCGCAACCGCTTCTTCAGGTGTCGAAAAAGGTTGACCTCTCAGTTTGTTTTTTACGTACGGGAATAAAAAGAAGTCATTCGGTGCCAAGTCAGGACTATACGGCGGATGACCCATTAATTCGATGTTTTGGGTGCTCAAAAATGCAGTTGCTTGAGCCGATGTGTGAGAGCTCGCATTGTCCTGGTGAAGTCTTTGGCGATTGGTTTTCCTAATTTCTTGGACAAATGGTTGTGTACCACTCAGAATTTATTGTTCTGCGTTGTTCTAGTGGTACGGTTGCGAAATGTCCAGTTTTTCCGGAAAAACAGGCGACCATTTGCTTGGAAGTGCTTCGTTTGGATGCTCAAAAATGCAGTTGTTTGAGCCGATGTGTGAGAGCTCGCATTGTCCTGGTGAAGAGTGATCCGTCTTTGGCGATTGGTTTTCCTAATTTCTTGGACAAATGGTTGTGTACCACTCAGAATTTATTGTTCTAGTGGTACGGTTGCGAAATGTCCAGTTTTTCCGAAAAAACAGGCGACCATTTGCTTGGAAGTGCTTCGTGCGCGAACAACTTTTGTTGGATTTGGCTCATCTTGAAACACCCATACAGTCGACTGCTATTTACTTTCGGGCTCATACGCGTAAATCCATGATTCATCACCTGTCACTATGTCATAGACGTGTTTCGAAGCCCCGTGATCGTATTTTTTGAGCATATCCTACGACCAATCGACACGAGCCTTTTTTTGAGCGATTGACAAATTGTGTGGGATCCAACGCGAACAAATTTTTTTGACAGTCAAATATTTATGCAATATGGAATGTATGCTGGTCCCACCAATGCCTAAGATTGTCTCAATCTCACGATAGATCACATGACGATCTTGCAATATCAGTTCGCGCACAGCATCAATGGTTTTCGGAACAACAACTGATTTTGGACGACCTTCACGAAATTCGTCTTGGAGTGAACTACGACCACGATTGAATTCACCATACCATCGATAAACACTGGTCCTTGATGGAGCTTCATCGCCAAAAAATGAATTAAGTTAATCCATGCAATGTTGCTGAGTTAATCCACGTCGAAAGTTGTAAAAAATAATCGCACGAAAATGTTCACGATTTAATTCCATTTTTGGACCGAGATGAATCTTTTAAGTTACTGTAAACAACACAAATAGCGCTGGTATTTCAAAACGTTCTGAGTACGTAAAAGCCAAAAAATGTCAAACTTTGCAATACAGCTGTCAGTTACCAGATTGCAACACCAGGGTTGCCAAATCCCGACATATACAAGGCACCCCTCGTATCCTGCATATGTCCGCCGCGGCCACGAGTGCACGGTCCATTCGATCAGTCCAATTTTTGACTACTTTTTCAAAAAATTCTGGCTGTATGGCGTCTATGGTAGCATGAATATTGTAATAAATCGATTGTTAAGTGCGCTGTGTGGCAAGCCAGACCTTTTTGGTGGGCCTTTTAAGAACCAAATATCGTCGATGTTTAGTTGATAAGTTTTTGGAAACAAAATTCTATCAGCATGGCTCGATAGTACTCGCCATCAACCGTAACGATGATACGGCCAATGTATTTTGAATTCGGCGAAAATATTTATTACAATTTTTTTAAGTAGGTTTCCACAATTTGGATTGTAGAAGTGTCGTAAGAGCCCATGAATAAACAAGGAAAAGTAAAGGGAATTACTTTTCTGTGAAGAAGAAGAGTATACGAAAGCAATGGCAACAACCAAAGACAATAATTTATATACACACACACATACTTTCTTGCCACGGCGTCTACCGTATAAAAACGCAAACAATTTGCATTTTTGCTTTCACATTTTAATACACAGCACTTCGTCTTCATTAGTTTGATTAGTTTAAATCTCACAAATCACAATACTACCAAGCAATTCACTGAATTTTGTTTGTTTTGTTCGTTTGTTTTGTATTGCGAAGGGAGCTGACGTCAAACTTATCAAAACCGCGAAAAATAAAGCAAATGTTTTTTAACGGCGCCACCTTAGATACCAAATTCGCCTTGTTTCTCTGGTGTTAAACGAGTCATGATGACTTATCAAGCCTTACTGAACAGAAATGTCACCACAGTTTGCCATTCCCAGCCTTCAAACCATAGTTATCGATATCGATAGTTTTCATGCAGCTAAAAAAAAACGATTCCTGGGACCTTTCGAAAGTGACGCCTAGATGTCAGTAGTGAATAATTCCTATACGATACCTTTTTTATATCATCTTTGACATTTGGCAAGCAGACAGATGTACAATTTTGCACGCTAGAACAACGCGCTAGGAAATGATCATCCGAATGAGTCGGCAATTCAAAGGAGATAGAAAAAGCACTGGCGGACCAAAACCTGGACGTTGGTTCTCTTATGTTCAGATTGTTGCTGCTGTAGAGCAAAGAGTTGCTGAACAGCCTTCAAAATTGATTTCTCAACATTCTCAACAAATAGGCAATCATGAGTCGACTGTTTCTCGGATTTTACCTGTATAAGTGCTCATGGTGTACATTTAAATGATCTTATTTTTCACATGGAATTGCTAAAAGCCGTATTCTGAATAAAAATAGTGAAAGCTGAAAGAACTTAAATGTTGGCATATTTTATTTTAAGACAACATCTTTTGAAAGACCCTTTGCATGTTACAAAACATTTTTAAAATACAGACACAGAAAAGCCGTATGTTCCTTCAAAGTCGATTCCTATCCAAGACATATACATATTAACTATCTGAAAATAAGTTTCCACTTAAAAAACATTTCGCTTCGCCAAACCTACAGTTCAACAAACTTAACATTTTTTGTTCTTGAATGAGAAATAAATGATAACACAAATCCTAATTGACACATTGGCTCAAGAAAAACAGTTTACATAGACATGGCATGTAAATAAAAAGTCAACTTTTGTAAATACGTTTTTCTTTTTACTGATTTGATTCAATTTGCGTGTAAGAGGAGACCGAAAGTATAAAAGAAAAAAGTTTAATAGAAAGCTAATAAAGCTTGTAGAAACAGAAAGCAGTCACTGCATTGGAATGCAAGTGCACAGTCAAATATGTAAATAAGATACTTAAAATATTTTGCCGCATAGTTTGTAAATACAAACTTACTCTCGACGGCAGTAGACACCGACTGCCGGCATGTTTTTGTGCGCGATTGTCTTCAATTGGTTTGAAATTTTCATTATTTGTATTTTTTCGCTTTTTTTAAGAATTCATGAATTGGTTCTTTACTGATTGGCTATCACCTTGAAAAGGACTAACTCAGAAGCATTTGGAAGTAACAATAAAATTTACAATCTCTATTTTACTTAAAGTACGTCCAACAAATAATCTTAAAATATATACTTACTTTGCAAAACATACAAAGTAATGACCCCAAAGTCCTAAGTAATCAATTTTATTTACAAATTTATCCAGTAAATGTCCTTTCTGTTCTTAATCTAATATCTAATATATCTAATATAAAAATGTGTCTAACTATATGAGTACTACGGAAGGGGCAATTGAGATATGAATGCAGAATTTTGCATTCATTCAATATATAAAATTTGATTGCACTCTATTAAAGTTGCATAAAAATAAGTACACTTTTACTTAACGTGGCCACTCGGCAGGCAATGACAAACCTCCGAATGCAATCTGCCATGAAAAAAGTTCTCATACAAAACCAGTTGCCGTTCAGAGGTGCTACTAGACTGTGGGTCCGCCCATTTGTAGAACGAAATCAATCTACAATGCCAAAGTCAAAAGTATTTACACAAAGTTGAAATTGTCACCCTATTTATTAGAGAGATTTTGTTTCTTGTTACACAACTGCATTGAAAAATGTTTCTGTTGTTGAAATCTTTAGAGTATGCGAAGATAAATAGTGCAAATTCAAAGAAAACAACGGTACACAATAAAGCAAGCGCTTGAATTTATGCTTCCTGGCGTCCAGAGTAATTGGTTAAGATTCCGTTTCATTGCCTTTGGCATCGATTACTGCTTGCGGCCTGGAAGGAATGGAGTCAATCAATTTGTGTAGAAATGGAATTGTCAGCTTATCCAAAATATCCCTAATTTCTTCGATTGTGTAGTATCTTTTCTTATTCTTATTGAATGGTCGTTGTTTTTTGATAAAAACCAAACATTTCCAATAATGTTTAGATCTGGACTTTGAGGTGGCCAAGGCAGAACAGTTTGATTTACTCCACTCAAAAATTTTGTAGGTAGCCAAACCTTGTGACATGGTGCGTAATCGTGTTGTAAAATCCTATCTTTGGTTGAGAAAAGGTTGTTGGCTGATGTGAATGCATGATTATTAAGAATGCCAATGTATCCGGCTGGGATTAGAGTACCGTCAACGGGCACGAGCTCTCCATACTCGTAAAAGGAAACGCACCGCCAACACATAACTGAACTGTCTTCGAACTGTTAAGAGGCTGCATTGCTCTACCACGTAAGTTTTGTGGCAAATACATAAATGTTCTTCCAAATGCACCCTGAATCTGAAATGAAAACACCTTATGCCAGAATGAAATTGACTTTTTTATGTAGTCCTTAGGAAAGGCAAGGCGTACACGAAAGTTTTGATTTTTGTACTTTTTAATCTGCGCCGTACTGTTGCTCCACTTACTGATTTTCCAATCAATTTTGGGAGGACAACAGGACTATCTCTATAGTTAGTAATTGGCTTGCGCGCAGTCCTTGCTTTATTTGCTAAATTTCCATAGGTTTCCTTCTTTGTAAACGGTTTTCGTGAAGTTTGGTAAAATTTTGCCAAATCTGAAGCCGAAATACCGTTCTTGAATTTGTTAATGATTTCCGCTCCTATTTCAATGCTTAGCTTTATTGTCTTAACCATTTTAATAATTTAATTTTTTGAACAAATAGTTTTTCTCACTATTAAGTCCGACAGCAACCAGCAACCGCAAAATAAAACATCACTACCACTTTTTAATGCTGTGTAGATATTTTTGACATCAGGAAGCATAAATTCAAGCGCTTGCTTTAATGTGAAATATACCGTTGGTTTCTTTGAACGTTGAAACCATTGAATTTTACTCACCTTCACATGGGACTAATTAGTGCGGTTTACTGACGTAACTAACACCTCAATTAAGGAGGCAAGCTTCCTATTTGTATGCGCGTCTGTCGTGGAAATAGTCAAAAACTTCCATTTGCTTAGAATAAGAGCTTTTTAACTTGCAGTCAATATTAAGTATTTATTGACAATTATGCGAAGGAGTGTAATCACTTCCATTTTGAACCGCTGCAAAAGGTTCTAGATATGTGTAAGTAAGGACTCTTAGATAAGTAGATATATCTTTATTATTAATATTATATTTTCTTAAAATTATTTTCTGAGTTTAATAATTTTTTCTCAACTAATTTTGGTTTCGGCGCCCGCCGTAGCCGAGTGGGTTGGTACGTGACTACCACTCGGAATTCAGAGAGAACGTAGGTTCGAATCTCGGTGAAATACCAAAATGAAGAAAAAGTTTTTTCTAATAGTGATCAGCCCATCGCTCTTATCATTTACGTAAAAAATGTGATTTCGATTAAATTCATATACTTATTTAAAGTAGTTTAAGAAACTAGGTTCCACGCATGAATTAATCTAATTTTATCTCTGAATTGTTTTCCATTCTAATAAACTTTTTCTTTGTTGTTATGGTGTTGTATATGGGTTTTATACATACATATAATATTATTTAGCTAAGTATGATGAAAAGTGATACCCTTGATTAAAGAAACTGCGAACCTCATACCTCAAAAACAGATTAAGCCCAAACAAGACTACAGAACGTTTATTCACCAGGTGCAAGTTAAAGCTGGAATCTCCTTTGGAGCACGTAGTTTACTATATAGAAGTGTCCTCAAACGATTAGCCTGATTCGTGATGATATCTAAGGTTCATTTCCAAACATCTTCAAAATCAAAAATTGTTTTTATTTGAGTCAATCTATGTAAATGAGTATCGCTATTGTGCACATTATTTTAGATATCTTTGGCAAATAATTAGTTTACGCAAAGAGTTATTAATTATTACTACATAAATACGTCATACTAAAATATTTAAAACTTTGAGTGTACCTCTCGCCCGATTTCAATGACACATAAGAAGTCTTCTGGTGAAAAGTTACAGGTATTGGAAAGGAAGCGTAGCACTTCCAATACAAGCAGAAACTTTCATACAGTTTTCTTGCGCAGTGCAATTGAAATTAAGCAAACCCTACTCCTTACAGTTCTCACAGCTGTTATGGTCGAATTTTCGATCCTCGTAAAAATAATTTTAGGTACTGGAAGATATTAACGCTATTATTTATTAACCCACGTACATATTAAAATGCGTGCTTGAAAGAAATAAGTAAGTTTTAATACACAAAAAAAATTGCCTGCATTACATAAACGACGAAAGAAAGGAAGCAAAAGAATAAAAGAATTACAAAACATTTGCTGTTGATGTTGCTTTAAGCCCAGCCTCATAAAAATGAAATGCTTGTATGGCACCCAAATTACGCTTCACAGCTTAATGAAATTTGTTTATTTCATAATAATTACCTACAAAACCCTAAATTAAGATTATTTACAGTTTATTCTTATGCATTTGGTTTGAGCAGCTTTCAGCAGCGTTATTTGTACGTTTCACACTTCATCATTACACATTTGTATATTCACTGGGTAGAATAACTTTCTTTTAATATACCTATAAAGTGAAATGTTCTTATAAGAATTTATATTTTATCTAATCAGTCTCCGAAATCTATGTTACATAAATTTCCCCAAAAACAGATTCACTTATAGAAAAGTTTTGAAAAAAAATTTAATAGTTTCAATATACTTTTAATTTACAAGTTCAATTAACCGCTTTTGTTCACATCTAATTGTTTTTTTTCTTTTGTGGTTTTCTTTATTATTTTATAGCAAGGTGATTTCTTGAATTGAAATACAAATAATATTATATATTGTGGTGCACATACCTAAGTTCCAACTAAAATTTCGAACTGGCTTATATCCGCTGGGCGAACCTTCTCAAAAAGGTTGGGTTGCGCCCAGCAGCGCTAACTTGTCTATTCGGCACCTAATTGAATACTGCGCCAATAAGCGAACGAGAAACACAGAAGGCCGGCGTTAGAACGAAAGCTATAATGATACTCATAAATTACACTTGTGTGGGTTAATATTAAAAGAATTCAGCTACCTATCGATATGGCATTGAAGTATTTAAATATTATAAAGGGGAAATTTATACTTAATTTCAAATTAATTACATTTCGTATTTATTCTCCAAATAAAACGTATTCAAATTACTTTTAAAATATGGTTTTCAAAAAAAATCTTCTGGGTGGAATGACATCAAAGTTGGATAAATAAAAACAGGAATTATGGTTAGATTCTTAAGTGTGTGGCAAAGCGTTGCCAGCATAGAGGACAGGTGGTTAAATGTCATAAACCATATGTTTGCAAATAAGTTTGCTTCGCCCTATTTATTTGTATATTATATTTATTAATATATGTATATATACAATAGATATATTATATTTATTAAAATAAGTGCATCGATTCAAAAGCAGATAAGAACAGGTATAATTTGATAGTCAGTGTAAGTACGAGCACACGGTGATACCAAGAAAGATTTTTATTTGCTTTCGCATTCACTTAAACATCAGCAGACCTTCCGCAACGAGGAAATGTTTGCCATTTCGCGCAAGTATTGACAATTTAATCGATATGGATGGGATTTTAAGTGGTTAATCGAAACAAATTGCTTAACATAAGCAGAGCTTGCAAATAAGAGTCTACAATAACTGACAGTAATGCGCATATGATATAAAAACTTTTAAGTAAACAAAATAAACAAAAAAGTATCTAATGAAAAAATGTTGGGACGGCTACATACATATATACATATCGCACTTGTTACGTTAAAGCGTAACAACTCAAAATCTGAACATTTTCAGTAGAGACGAAAAACTGTTTCCGTAAATAGTAATAATATATTACAAGGAAAAAAATATGTAATTGCACGAAAATATCATTAAAAACAATATAACGGTTGTTTCATTCTTATTTGTTTAGTAGTTGCGCTAAAATTAAAAATTTTTGAGTTGTTACTCTTTTTCTGAAATTTTTTTATACAATTAGTGGTATATTTTAAACAAACCGTTTGCTTGTAAACAGGCACAATTCAAAATGTTACACTTTATGTGACACAAATTTGTTGAAACACTTGGAGACAACTAAAAATGTAACTCTTTAGTTGAGACAAAAGAAGTCATTCTGAAAACAAAGAGAGAGTTATAACGGTTTTTTAACGAAAGACTAGACAAACCACTGAACGTTTTTTACAGTGGGTAGAGATTACCACTGTACATTGTTTTCTTGCAAAAAACTAAAATTTGGAAATTTTGAGTTGTTACGCTTTAACGTAACAAGTGCGATATGTATGTACATAAAATTTTCCCGTGGTTCGTCGGTGGGACATAGGGGCTCATGCGGTCGTTCTTCTTATATAAATTATACAACCTTTGCTGAATAAATCAAGCAAACACTTTATTAATTACTTTCAAAACAAAAGGTCATATAGTTTTACTTCTAAATGTAGTCGAATTCTGAAGTCCGCCAATGTGCATAGTTGATTTTATATTTTTGATTTTTCAGTTGAGACAATTCGGAACCATTTCACCGTGATAGCTCTTTAGTAATCGAAATATTGACTGCCAGGCAGTGCGAAACTTCCGCGGAAGAAAATGATTTGCTACACGCTTGTAGAACCTTGGGGAATATTGAGCTTCTACGAAGCCCGTCGATCCAGCCGCACATGAATGAAATCGTATTCTATAAATAATTTATGTAAACATTTACTAATTTTAATGAGGTTAAATTATTATTGTTCATCTTATTCTCCTTTTGAATCTCGGCGAACCGTTCTAAAACTATTACATCATTAGTGCAGGGAAAAATCCATTACGTTTTCAACAGATGGCTTGAACAATACTCGTATGTTTGTGTTTCGCGTTATATGTATATGTAAGGGCTATGGGATTAAGTTAGTTGGGATTAGAAAGATGAGATTTCGTAATAGAAAAACGCCAGGCACAGTTTTGTGATTGCTTGACTCTATACTGTTTGAGTGCACGTATAATTTGGGTACAATCAAGAGAAATTACGCCTTATTCTACATTTTTTCTTCGATAAAAGCAACAACTCATATCAGAGTGCCTATTCTCCTGATACTGTAACAGATCGGCTGATTATTCTGATTATGGAAAATATTGATAAAATAACCGTTAAGTTAGCACCATTTCGATTGTCTAAGAGTTAGCATAAAAAACCCGCCTGGGCCGGATTTCCATTTACAAATAACTGTTGAATCGCACTTCTGGCGGATGGTAGCTGGTAATGGAAATCGGGTCATTTATGACAACGGTGCAAATAGTGATAAAGCAAGAATTAATGTGTTTTCGGGGAATCATCTACAATCAGCGCACGGCGCACATGCGTAAGTACACTCGTACTTATGAACGCAGTCTGTCACATTCTCCATAAAGGGCAAAATTAAATCCATGAAGTGGCACAGATGCAAATGTTGCTAATGGCATTACCATTTTTAGTTGAAATTTCAATTAATAAAACTTAATTGTACATAGAAAGGTTAGCATTTTTAATTAAAAAAACATATTATTATAACTATTTTGAGTTAAATTGAGCATGTGAAGGGATTTACTCTCCACCCTGAGATCATATTATATATATGTATGCCTTCTAATATTATTTTTAGTATTTCTTTGTACTTTCTTTGCTTTCTAATGCAATAGACAAACTCAATAATTTTCAAGTAAAAACATAAAATAAGACATTTTCCCCAAATAAATCACCTGATGTCTTGACCTTTTTAAATTATACTGATTCCATAAGTACATTTAAAAGTATGTTGAAAACAACCGAAAGAATGAGTGCAAACGTTGACGGTGAGCATGTGAGAAAGCTCAGAAGTCAAAATCTCACGTGGATCAAAATATTATGTCATTTTAAAATTAAAGCACAAACCTAAGTACAAGCTATGGGTATAGTTACTTGTACACGAGCTCCACTATCAAATGTCACCCCAAGTGGGATCACTTCTTAGTTAGTTAATACAAGCAGGAGAATAAATATAATATTTATGAACTTAGCCACTCACGCTTAACTAAGTACAAAAGGAAAAATAAAATTACACTTTCTTTGCTTAATTTAACCGCTTGCCTTAAGTTTGCCTAGCCTAAAGCAACTAAACGTTGACAACATCTGGGGCTTTTTATTTATTTAGGACTAAAATGTACACATGTACACACGAGTATGTACATATGTAAATACTGTATTGCCCATGTGTATTCATTTTAACACTAAGGAGATCAGAAGATAGGATATTCACACTTGCGTGACGGCAAGTGTAACGACATATTGGCATACACATCTGCCGCTTTACTTATACATAGATTGTGATTATGATTACATACACAAGCACCTAAATTAGAATATATTCGCTTTCCGTTTCAAATTGAAGGTAGTACGAAAAAGAGGAATTCGATAAATTTACCTCGCGTGCTATGTATGCCAGTACTTTGGATTAAATTTGGAAAAATAAGCTAACTTTGTAAGTTTAAGTGGGCAGAAATCACTTAACGGGAAAACTAGAAAATAGGTTCACATATGTATGTACAATATTTATTTTTTTGAAAACATATCAGCTAGACTAACTCGAAATTATGTCAAAAGTCACACACTTTACTTGAATTTATACCAAGTTAGATGCTCGGCCGAGCTCCTCCTCCAATTTATGGTGGGAATCTCACTGTTCGTCCACAAACTGGAGAGGGCTACAGTTTTATGCTATCTTTGAATGGCAGATGGTTACGAGGACCTTTTTGCATGGCAGAAATTCACTCGGAGGTTTGCCATTGCCTGACGAGAGCCTATCGCTATTAGAGGAAACTCTCTCCCATCATTTATTGTTTTATGACGATGTATCGAACTGGGGCCCTACCAAGTGAGAGTCACGCAGCAGCCCATTCGGCTACGTCGCGTATTTCATGTGAGAATAGAACAAGAAAAATTCAGCACTTTCACAAATTATGTATTTAATATGGTTAATTATATGCGTGCACACGCGTGCTTATACATATATTGAATATAATAGAATACAGCGATTTACTTAACAACATCAGCCGGAATGATTAATGCACCCTGTTGCCGCGGATAGAAAGAAACAAATCTGACGATAGCTATAATTTCTGTAGGAACTGCTGTGAGTTGTAGTTATTTTTTAATACCAGTTCAAATAAAATAATAATATGGGTTTCCTTCCAAATTTGTTCTATACTCACACAACTTTTTTACTCTAGTTGAATTTAGACCGGCACTAGTTTATATGGCTCGCATTTATGTCAATGGTAGTTAAACGACATCTTACAAATTTTCAAATATACTTTCCAATATTTTTCAACTGTTTTGCAGCAAAATCGAGTTTTTTCGTTATAAGTAGAACGAGTAAAATTAAATTTATTGTTCACGTTAGTTTTTTCTATGTACGAAGATAAAAATTGTAGCCAATATTTAGGTGGAATTTTGACTTTAACTGTCCACAATATTTTTCAAAAACAAAAAAATTTAATTGGTGGACTGGCGCTTTGGATTCATTGACTAAACTAATCAGGCTAAATTAATTGGGGGCTCTCATAAAAACAAAGCTGTTTAGATGCCAGTTTCGTAGGATTGGCATAACTCGGTTGGGGTTGGGTAAGCCCGACTTAAAGTTACCTCACTTGTCTTACTTGACTATGTTTGTGGGATGGATATATCCACTAAGACCGAAACATATCCTCATATTTTATGTATATGCTCGGCCATGGCTAGACATATTGCTGTTCTTCAAAAAAATTTAGGATGGATCTATGATATTACTGTGGGGAATTTGACCTTCATCACGAAGATGAATGGATGAAGGTGTAATATTGTGATACAAAAGATCAATTGTAAAGTAACAGAGAGCAGTTCTCATATAAACGAATATCTTATCTAAACTGAGGCAACGTCTAATCATTTTTAAATACACTGAATTTTTACAACTTTAAATCGTTTTTAAGGCTGTTTGGTTCCATTGTCGTAATTCGCATTGTTCCTATTATACATATTAATATTATTATACTATAGGGTGGGCCATGTACAATTTGCTTTTTGAATCGGCTATAACAAAAACTAATCAATATTTTTTCAAACTTTTTTTTTTATTTCGTATCTTCTTTTCGAGTTGTTGTCAATTCTGAGTTGCTCTTTGATGTTGCTGCGCTTAGGTGCTTTCATGGCGCAAATGGGCATCTACGAGTACAAATGTATCCGAACAGTAAAGTTTTAGTTTCGTCTAATTTTTTCGGGTTTGTCTGAGCTAGGATTTATTTTTTATTTGTTATTTGGTTTTGTTTTTTATTGACCTTTCCGTATACAGTAAGTCCCCCAGTACTTTGCATGTTTTTGCTCGTTTTTCTTTGCCTATTTCTTCAGCCAGCTATTTTTGGTGGATTTCTCCGATACCTATTAAATTTTTAATGTCCGTTCCTCCGAACGTATAGTTTGATGGTTCACTAAAGAGTCCTACCAAATGCCCTAAAAAAGCCCATGTCATAATTCGCCGTCGTCAAGTTACAGTCGGATTTTAGTTTTAAATGTTGTATAGCCAGCCTTTCAAGCACTTTGTGTAGGTTCTAGTGATTTTTTTCACTCTTTCATTGCACCTAATTTTGCATGTATTTCTTAAGGGAGTACTTATTATGTTTTATTTTTGTTTTTCTACGTAGTGCTTTTGCTTTGTTATTCGTCAAGGCGCCGCAGACATTTCGTCTGCGGAAAATATGAACAGAAAAAAGCACACAGAAGCGCATATATTTATAAACATATTTATCACACGGTTGACGGCGACACTCAGACACATATACTATACCTCGATTTTGTTTTTAGAAACATAAATTTAGGCGTTGTAACTATGTAACTATTAAGACGTATATTTCTTGTTGAGCTTGACACATTTTTACACTTTTTCATAAACATTTGCACAGAGCCAATTTGCTACTTTCACATAATTATATTCTGAGCCTTTATCGCAGCACAAAACAGGTTGTTAATACTATTTTTATAAACTTTAATCATTTTAAAATATATAGGGAGCTAAATACTCACTCTGCAATACTTTTAGACAACGGCCATCGCTCCATCGATGCCTGATATTTCATGTTCTCGATTTGCTTCTTTAATGCGTCCCGATCCATGTTTTGTAGAGCACTGGGATCCATGGCGGCTAAAATCTATCCACATACCACCCCTGGAAATTGTACGGACACGAAAGATGAGAGCGTGAAGTGAGCTCAGAAAATACATATTGTACATAAAGTAAAGTAAAATGAATATTTGAAGTTTTGTAAGCTCTTCCATGCAGGATAGAGAGTAAAATGTGAATTCCAAGGCGCGCGCAATCAATTGCTCGTCCTATTATTGTGGTGCTCTCGCCACACTTGCTATTTCACTCATATTTTGCCAGTTTCTTTTGCCTAAGGCTCACCGCGCAACGTGTAAGGCCACTCGGATTCGGTCCAAACCATTTGACCATTTGCTGGCTTATATTATCTTTCTAACATTACTTCCAATATGAAATAAATGTTAAAATTTTAAATTTTAAATTTTAATTTTTTTTTTTTTTAATTTGTATACATGTACTCGTATTTATTTCAAGAAGCCCAGAGTTTGGAATGCAGTGCACATATATATGTACATAAATATATACTTGAAAACGGTAAACAATTCAAACAATAAAAAAATGTTTAAAAACGAATAAACTTTTCTACAAATTGATCAACTTTTCAATCAGCCTTCGTTCTCACCTTATATGGAAAAGCATAATTCTATAAATAGTGCATTGTCTGTAATGGTATAAATATTCTGCAAAGCTGTACTTTATCAGTACAACGCCCACTTTTGCCGCTAGAAGGTTTTAAAATATAGGTTTAACCCGGACGCTCGCATTGTCCCAAATTTATTGGAATGTTGGAAATTTCTCATACTGCATATGGTTTCTCTCCAATATTTTCTCTCCACCAATCTCTCATGCTATCATGCATTTTATAATACACTAAAGTATACGAGTATGCTCGAGTTTTGTATTTTCGTTATTATTTGGGCGCAACCCTAAGCTCTCTTCTGGGCAACGCGCGATATGACCTGGACCAAAACCGGCAAACAGTTCAGACATTTCAACACTGCCCATTCAAACAATGCAGTCATGCTAGCGCTCAGCACTCATACATGCCCGCCCGAAATACGAGTACAGGCGCGCAAAACAAACGAGCTCCACAATCCGACTATCCGCGTACAGTAGAACTCACATTGCGGCATTTGGCCAACCCAAAGCGCAATTTCCTTTTACACCTACATACATACCTATTCGTTTAATTCTTATTATCGTTGCACGTGCAAGAAAGTTCTCCCACCTCATACGCCCATATTTTTACATATTCTATAAATTTGTATATAAAAATGTTGTTAAGGGCATAAATAGTTTATAAGGTTATTGGCCGAACTTCTTCTCCTGCAGCTCGCATCCTGATGTGATTCTGGAAATGAAGGGAACAACATTTTAATCCTCCGCTGAATGGCAGATGGTGATTTGAAGAGTTTTTCGTAACTGAATTGCCCGTATTCTGTAAATTTACGTTTCATGTCTGCGGCGAGCCACGAATTCACGCCCAACGAATGGTAGTCATACACAAAAGCACTTGGCTATGATGGTCGCCAAGCGACATTAGTTGCTTATCTTTACTTGTCTGTGCGTATGTATCTATGAATGCATGTATGTATGTATGTATACACGTAAACAGCCTCGTAGTTTTTAGCCGCACTTTGTTTTCTTTATGTTTAAGTGTAACGAGTACAATTATGGCTGGCCTTACATACGTTTATACTTGAAG
This sequence comes from Anastrepha obliqua, assembly GCF_027943255.1. NCBI lineage: Eukaryota > Metazoa > Arthropoda > Insecta > Diptera > Tephritidae > Anastrepha > Anastrepha obliqua. The sequence goes on from NC_072896.1 coordinate 312,357, forward strand.
ACCGGCTATTGAGCGCCTCGGGGAATGGCAGAGAGTTGATGCTTGATAACTTCCGGCAATTACTTTTTGAATAGGCAGCTTGCACGCATTTTAACGGTCCAGCGTTCCCGTGCTCGAAGAATTTCAGTGTGTCCATATTTGAATTCTGTACTTTACATGGTAAATTCTATGTATGTATGTAGGTATGTACATATATACATATGTTTATTGGCTGTCACTCTGTGCTTGCTTAGTAAAAGTTTGTACATGAAAGCAACAACAAATTTAGCGAGCAGAACCGGCGTTAAGGAAATTTGTTCACACCCGCTTCTTTCGTATGCAATCTGTAAGGATATTGCACGAATTTGAATTTCTGTGAACAGTCTTTATATTTTCTGTTTCCACCTCTTCAGACATATTTTCTTTACCAACAAAAAATAGAGTAGTTCAGAGCTGCTAAATCCATATGCGACCAACACATTGCTGTTTTATTCGCAAGTCGCTAAGTAATTTGGCGATCGCAAGAAACCATTGTATGTGCATAATTAGCAATGTACGAAAGCATCTATAGTAATGAATGGTAATGAGATATGTACATATGTATGCAAACTATATAATATATTTAACTGACTACCTTACTGAAGGTTTATAGCTTAAAGATTGTGCATATACATACATACATACACTCATATCTACTTTTTTCATATTTTTCTTTGGCAATTTAAAATTAGCAGCACTGACAACGAGGGAGTTCATTTTTATATTTAGGGGTTTTTACGAACTTATTTCAAAGCACCTCAAGCACCACTGCCTGGCGAATTGTGGTCGCTAAGGACGCTGTTTAGCTTTTCCGCACATTCCAGTGGTGTAACTGCTTTGCTTTTCAGGCCATAAAATCTAACCTTAATCGTGCATGCTTGAGGAGCCTACGAGTTTGGTGCTCCCAATCAAATAGTCCACACAGGTAGAATTGAGCACATGTCCGTCTTATGGGCGCTCAGAACGCACTCAGCCCGCTGAATTTAAACAACAAAGTGTACAAGAATCTTCATGTACACTATACATCCATCTAAACATATTTAAGTGATGGGGTATAAACAAGTAAACGCATGCGCGTCAATGTGAAGAGCAATCCATAGTGAAAATAAATTAGACGTGTGTATGTATTTGCCAAAAAATGTGCCTAAAAAACTTCCAGATGAGAGCGATGGTGAGAAATATTGAGTTCAAAAAATAGAGAGATAATACAAGCCGCAAATCAGAGAAGAGGAATCTTTTAGAGCAAGAATGGAAATCGTATTCAGCAGTAAATGCAAAATGTTTCCAGCACAAATACAAATACAAATACCGCAAGTATGTACTCTCACACAAACATAATCAGGGCGTCGAAATCAAAAAACAAAAATGAGTGTCAAATTTGGTGTAGTAAAAAATGAAACACAAATAATAACACGCGATGACAAACATAAATGTTATCGCCTAAGATTGTATTCTTAAATCCTTGAAATAATACACATAATGAATTTGTTCTTAATTCTTTGTTTTTAAGTAATTAAACTGTGTCTTATTTGTTGGCTTATTGGTTACTCCTCATTTACATTTACATCGGCAAACGCAATGACAAGCCGTAAAATGGGGATAAAGAAAGTTATGTCGTCCCAGTTGCAGCTGAATCCGGATTCATTTGCTCTATGTACATATGTATGTATTTGATGACTTCATTTGTTTGTATGCTTGAGTTACTTCTGGGAAATTTCTTCATTGGCATTAAATGTTTACTTTCGTTTTCAATGCCCCCAGCAATATACTCACATATCCCTGCAAAATGTGACTAGTCGGGACTAGTCGCGAATTAATATGTTACTACTGGCCCTTTTGAACGCTTTTTATGGGATGCACTACTCGCTCGTGTTTGAGCATGTTCTCTGACGAGACTAATTGAACCCTTTTGTGAAAATTCAAAATTCAACACAATTGCCGATAATTACAGCTTAGACGTATAAGCAGGACATCCGGAGTTCAAATCGTAGCACAGAAAAAAAAATTGTTTTATTAGCCCAACACTAGTATTTATTATTTTGTCCGTTCTAAATGCTTTGCAAATTTTAATATTCAAGTTTCTTTCAATTCAATATTGAAAGCTAGTTTTATATTTATTTAATTTGAAAAATCCATGAAAACCTTGAATCAGCTCGTCCAGAGTCTCAAGCTGCAGTCTTCTTATTATGCCGTAGCGGTCACGTGCGCGGTCACACAAACATTTTTTGCAGAGATGTATTTGCACATAGAGTTGTACATACTTATACTTATGTATACATAATATACAAAAAATAAAAATAAAATTGGTCTTATATACTTTGGCCAACATTTTTACTTTGGCACCTCAGACGATCCACTTTTTGGCACATTCCATTCCGCTCGAGAATTATAAAACGACAACTCTTGTAACACAGAGACAAAACAATAGCATCTAGAGCAGAAGTTACAACTGCTGGGTTGTATCTGCTCAAAACTTGTTTTTGCAAATCAATTGAAATTTTTGGCGAGCATACAACTTTATTTTCCTATTGCATGAATTACAAAAATTCTCTCATGCTTCTTCTTCTTCTTCTTAATTGGCGCGATAACCGCTTACGCGATTTTGGCCGAGCTTAATAAAGCGCGCCAGTCGTTTCTTTCTCGTGCTAACCGGCGCCAATTGGACACACCAAGTGAAGCCAAGTCCTTCTCCACCTGATCTTTCCAACGCAGAGGAAGCCTTCCTCTTCCTCTGCTACCACCAGCTGGTACCGCATCGAATACTTTCAAAGCCGGAGCGTTTGTATCCATTCGGACGACATGACCCAGCCAACGTAGCCGCTGGATCTTTATTCGCTGCGCTATGTCTATGTCGTCGTAAAGCTCATACAGCTCATCGTTCCATCGTCTGCGATATTCGCCGTTGCCAACGTGCAAAGGTCCAAAAATTTTACGCAGAATCTTTCTCTCGAACACTCCAAGCGTCGCTTCATCGGATGTTGTCATCGTCCAAGCTTCTGCGCCATACGTCAGGACGGGCATGATGAGAGTCTTGTAAAGTGTTAGTTTTGTTCGTCGAGAGAGGACTTTACTGCTCAGTTGCCTACTTAGTCCAAAGTAGCACTTGTTGGCAAGAGAGATTCTACGTTGGATTTCAAGGCTGACATTGTTATAGGTGTTAATGCTGGTTCCCAAATACACGAAGTCTTTTACAACCTCAAAATTATAACTGTCTACAGTGACGTGGGTGCCGATACGCGAGTGCGCCGACTGTTTGTTTGAAGACAGGAGGTACTTCGTTTTGTCCTCGTTCACCACCAGACCCATTCGCTTTGCCTCTTTATCCAGTTTGGAGAAGGCAGAACTAACAGCGCGGTTGTTAAGGCCGATGATATCGATATCATCGGCATACGCCAACAATTGTACGCTCTTATAAAATATTGTGCCTGAGCGATTAAGTTCTGCGGCTCGTACGATGCTCTCCAACATCAGGTTAAAGAAGTCACACGACAGTGAGTCACCCTGTCTGAAACCTCGTTTGGTATCAAACGGCTCGGAGAGGTCCTTCCCAATTCTGACGGCGCTGCTGGTGTTGAGCAACGTCATCTTACATAGCCGTATTAGTTTTGCGGGGATACCAAATTCAGACATAGCGGCATACAGGTAACTCCTTTCTGTACTGTCGAATGCAGCTTTGAAGTCGACGAAAAGATGGTGTGTGTCGATTCTCCTTTCGTGGGTCTTTTCCAAGATTTGGCGTATTGAGAATATTTGGTCGATGGTAGACTTTCCAGGTCTGAAGCCACACTGATAAGGTCCAATCAGTTGGTTGACGGTGGGCTTCAGCCTTTCACACAATACGCTCGCTAGAACCTTATAGGCGATATTTAGAAGACTTATCCTGCGGTAATTGGCACAAATTGCAGGATCACCCTTCTTATGGATTGGGCAGAGCACACTTAAATTCCAATCGGCAGGCATGCTTTCATCCGACCATATTTTGCATAGGAGCTGATGCATGCACCTTACCAGCTCCTCGCCGCCATGTTTGAATAGCTCAGCCGGGAGTCCGTCGGCGCCCGCGGCTTTGTTGTTCTTTAGGCGCGTTATCGCTATTCTCACCTCGTCATGATCGGGTAACGGAACTACAATTCCGTCGTCATCGATTGGGGTATCGGGATCTTCACATTCTCTATGACATGCGCAGCTGTCACTGTTTAACAGGTTCGAGAAGTGTTCCCTCCATAATTTAAGATTGCTCTGTACGTCAGTCACCAGATCGCCGTCTTTGTTCTTACAGGAAAACGCCCCGGTCTTAAAACCTTCTGTAAGCCGCCGAACTTTCTGGTAGAATTTTCGGGCGTTGTTCCTATTGGCCAGCATCTCAAGCTCCTCGCACTCACGTATTTCGGCCTCTCGTTTCTTCTGTCGGATAATACGTCTCTCTTCCTTTTTCAGCTCTCTGTAGCGATCCCACATGGCTCGCGTTGCGCCCGATCGCAGCGTGGCTCTATAGGCGGCATCTTTTCTTTCTGCGGCAGCATGACACTCCTCGTCGTACCAATTGTTTTTTCGGGCTCGCCGGAATCCGATTTTTTCTTCGGCGGCGGTACGTAGGGAACGAGAAATGTTGCTCCATTGCTCGCGTATGCCGATTTGTTGGGCAGTGCTTTCGGAGAGCAGGAGTGAGAGTCGAGTGGCGAATCTTCTGGCTGTCTGTTGTGATTGCAGCTTTTCGATGTCGAACATTCTTTGCGTAGGTAGATGCACGTTTTTTGCTGCACATGGAACCATTCTCTCATGCTACCAGAATATTATAATGACCTAAATTAAAGACTGAGCAGTGAAGCAAAACTGGGAGAATTAGAATTAAGTAAGTGCTATTTCTGAACTTAGCAAGGTGTTAAAATCTGTATATTTAATGCTTAACAGGATTACTTTCAATGCAAAAAGAAATCATATATTAAATAAAACAACCTTTATTCCTCTCACAGAATTACATGTACTGAGCCAATGGTAATAATATAATGACTTGTGTTTTCAATGCAAACCACTGTCGCTCAGTCACGGCATATACCTTTTACGCTTAACAATAATTCTCTCGCATGCGATAAAATCGCTCAGCGGTTCTCATTCTCATTGGTAAATATGTGCGCACCATAGCTTTACTTCCTTCACCAGCAAAATAAAATCAAAATAGAAGTAAAAACATGGAAACACTCACACAAATGCAACTTAAAGGAGCTATGTATATGTATGTATGTATGTAGAATAATATTGACAAGAACATGCTAATATTTCCCTTTGATTTGTCTCTTCCCTTTACCTTTCTCTTATAACTTTTTTTGGCGCTATTTGTGATGCATTGGCTCATTGTTTTTTGCCCATTTCATTTCTTTGCCGTGAAACAAATTGGTTGCTTGCAAATAGGAGCGGGGGGAAGAAGAGTTTATTGTGGGAATATCTGAAAACTCAGCACATTCAATTGACCGTTAATTTTTGTTTATTCATTTTGATTACCTTTATTCTCTAACCTAGCATTTTGGTGCAATCCTTTCGTAGACTTATCCTTTGCAAACTACATATTTATTCGTCTGACTATTTTTTAGATTATCACAAAGTGACTGTAAACTACTTCTGTAGCCATTCACCATTAAACTCGACGGTAAAACAGCGAACAACAAACCATAAACTCCTTCATTGGAATGACCGTAGATGGGTATTTTTGTTGAAGAAAATGTATTGGAAAGTAAAACAAATGTATCATTTTATGTTCGATATTGCAAATTGAATTTTTCAAAGTATCTAAATAAATGTTAGAGATGCGTCAAACGCATTTTCTAAGCACTCATGATATAAGTAAAATATAAAAAAAACCCACATTTTAGTTTCCAAAAAGAATTCTTGACATTGCTTGACTAATATGAATAGAGTTTTTACCAACTAACATACTTTCCCAACCATGCCAATATCGCGCAGTAAAATCGAGGTGGTTCCAGAGATACAAGTATATTAAATTTATATGTGAGACAAATATCAATCATCTGAGTTGTCTATTAGACACAGGTTAGAATACATGGTAGTCATTTTAGTTTAGCTTCAACACGTTTCTAGTGTTAAGGAAGTTTGAAGCATCAATAAAGCAGATTTTTTTTAATGTTAATGAAATTCTTCTTGTAAATAAGTACATGTAAATTCGAATATAAAAATTAAGAAAATTACCTGCAGGTACAACAAGACAAAGTGCATAAGTGTACAATAAACGGTGCTACGTACGAATTTTTTAAATTCTATGTAAACAAACATAACTGTTTAAAATATACTGTTATTTTACTTCGTGAACACATCGTTATAGCAACGGTTAAAATCGTTTCCTCCATTTCTTGAAGAAGGTCAATTTCAATATCGTTTTTGGTAAAAAATCGCCGTAGGCAATCTATTGATGACAAAGCCTCAAGGGTGAATCGCAAATTTCTTGCTAACATTTCCAGTAAATAAATTAATATATTTTGCCTAAAACTGCTCACGTGGAAATACACTAAGCTCAACCCAAAATGCCTAGAATTCAAGTTTATCATGACAATCAATATATGTTTCCTTGTTTGCTACGTCATCCAAAAAAATCTAGCAAAACATTGGTGTCCACTTTAGCCGAATCAGAGTTTCAAAGTAAAATATCACAAACTTTTTTTTTTTAGAGACATGTCCAATTTTATTTCTTTTATCTTATTATTAAAATATCTCATCTGAAAAAAGTTGTCGCAAAAAACCTCTCTTTAAAATTGTTACACCCACTTTTACATACATACATACATATGTTTGGGTTCAATAAAAAATTTTGAATTCAGTGTAGAGGACTGGCTAGTAAACTTCCATTAATTTTAACAGTTCATGAATTATTAAATTTTTCAAGAAAACTCTAAAGTATTGAATTTTATTTACATATATAGCAACCATCCCAAAGTACGTCGACAAATGTAAAATTTTAATTGCTTCTCTTAACTACCAGGTATGTAGATATCTATGAAATGAGACTTTTTTTCAATTTCAAACGTTTATTAACAAAAAATGGTTACATATTTAATCTTCAAAATAATAGCCATCGCTAGCGACACATTTTTTCCATCTCTCAGGCAATTTGTGGATGCCGCGCCAAAAAAATTGGCCGTCTTTGGCCGCAAACCAATGATCGTGCCATTTTTTGGATTCTTCGTGAGAATTGAAGCGCTGCTCAGAAAGTACGTGGCCCATCGATGCAAACAAATGATAATCGGAAGGCGCCAAGTCTGGTGAGTAAGCCGCATGCGCCAGCGGTTCCCAATCGTATGTCTCCACCAATTCCCGGGTCGCTCTTCTTCGATGTGGCGGTGCATTGTCATCAAGAAAAATTACTTTGTGGCGCCGAACGGCATATTTTGGGCATTTTCATATAGCGCTGTTCAAATCGGCCAATTGTCGTTGGTAGTGTGCACCGTCAACTGTTTCACCTGGTTTTAATAGCTCGTACCAAATCATACCACGCTGATCCCAGAAACCACACAACATTCCTTGCGGCCGAAGCGATTTGGTTTGGCCGTTGTTTTTGGTTTGTGGCCGGGCGGACGATACGATCGTTTACGCGTGCGATTGTAGAAATACACCCATTTTTCATCACCCGTAACGATTCGATGCAAAAAAGACTTCCTTTTGAACCGGGAGAGCAGCATTTCACAAGTGGTTTTTCGGTTCTCTCGGCCATGGTCCTCGTTCTCAACGCTAAAATCACCACTTTGGAATTTTTCAAACAACCTGAAGCACTGTGCTCTACTTAGAAACGTTTTTATTCAATTGATAACAGAAAATCAACGATGTCCGCAAATCGTAGTTTGAAGGCACGAAATTCGACATTTTTAAGAGTGACAAAAATACATTGTTGTATTAAACGTAAGAAACAATGAACTGAATATTGCTGACAGCCGAAAAAAACAAGACATTTGGGAAGGTTTAAAAATACTCCTAGCGACATCTATGGACTAATAGCTGAAAGTCTCATTTCATAGGTATCTACCTGGTATTTTACGTCCAAATTGAGTTAACCCTTACTCCAGCCCATCGTCGATAGGTCCAGGTCGCAGGTCATATCCCACAGTATTGCATACTTGCTGCCACCCCTCGTGAGTATTTTTGAACTAGAAATAAAATTTTCGAATTTCTTTGTTGTAATTTTCAAAATAAAATTTTCGTTTACATTTCGCATGAAAAAAATATGTTTGGTACTTCCTCCTCTGTTTTCTCGTATTTATTTACAATTCCAAGTTAATATGATTATTCCGTTGGACTTCTTGGCCACATTTCTGTTACATACATATGTATGTATGTATGTATTTCCATTGTAAAGCCCCATCTCAAATTGAGTGCGTGCTCGCCGATAAACATTCACACGTATGCACCTAAAGCATTCGGTATGCATACATGCATGTATGTGCTAGCGCATATTTAAAAATATGTACATGTGAACGTGCATGTGTGATTTTTGCAGCTCAGCGATCCTATTGAGTTGCTTCTGCTCTTCGCCGTTTACTGCTCACTGTCTGCATGAGATGTCGCTGTTAATGTGAAATAAAAATGTTTGGCATTTAAATTTGTCGATAATGTCAACATTCAGACACAATACCGTAGTATTAATAATGCCATAACAATACGAAAGGAAAGAAATAAAAATAACTGTATGTCTTTATCTTCATGGGAAATGCAGTAAAGTGTATGGGGAGCAATTGCTGACGGTAACAATTGTGAAATAAGATTAAAATTATAATAAGCAAATTTAATTGTAACTTAAATTTAAAACATTACATACAGATGTGCATATATTCGAGTGTTTTAAATCAAATTATTCTTCTGAAATCAGCAAACGAATAAAATTGTCCATTCCATAATTTTTTGTATTGTATGTACATATGTATATATCATATACAATGGGGAATAATGGAGCTTCTGGGTATACAGTTTCAGCTGCACGACTACACTCGATCCCGATGAAATTAAAATTCCATGTCAAATGCCATTCTACCCAAAAAAAAATTAAACAAAGACCCGGATGAGATAGTCACTTTAGGTGACTCTGTCCAGCTGATTAATGTCCAAGGCTGACATGACTGCTAATCAAGGGACGCGATGGACAAAGCGTGGCAAAAAGACCATTCAACGTTGCGATGTCTCCTACAGCAGCCCTGTAATGTAGCACAAATTCGATGCCGATGTCGCAGAGCATTTCTCTAAAAAGTAGATGGAAGCGGAAATACGTGAGTTTGAAGCACTTGGGGTGCGGCCGATAACAAACATTTTACGAAAAAGTTCGGCGGTTTACTGAAGGTTTGAAGACCGGCACGTTCCCCTAAGAACAAATCCGTTGACATGGTGCCCGACGCCCGTAGGAAACTGAAATTATGCAGATAACACATCTCCCACCTGCTAAATGGCGACGACAGTAGATGCTACAGAGCAAGTGAAGACCCCAATCCCACAGTGGTTGACAACGGGACTGTCGTTCCATTATGAAGTGTGATTAAAAATAGTGCTGCTTAAGAATAACAAAACCGCGGAAGCCGATTATTAAAATTATTTGTGATGTGCATGTCCATATGTATTTTCAAACAAAATAGAGAGACCAGCTGCAAAATGTTGCAAGTTATCCGGAAATTTAATAAAGTCAGTTTTTTAGTTTTTGTGCATTCCGGCATGGCGTACGACACATACATATGTATGTGGCGCCTTCGACTCAAATACACATAATCTATTTTGCTGTCAGATAAATGCGTTGCCGCAACGGCCCATTATGGCTGGCCTATTAAGCTGAATTTCGAACAGCAACACTCAAAATGGAATTGAATTGCCTCATGCTACAGACGTAGCTATGGTGAACCAAAATAAGGTTATCATTGTTTTATGCGACGCTTGGAAAAAATTGTAAGCGTTAATTTATGACGATTCCCTCTCATAAACCTAAAATATTTATAGTTATTTGAAGCAGCAACATTCGAATTCCACTTACAGTGATGGAGGACTATTTAAGAATGGCTCTTGCTAACTGCGCAAAATTTTCCAAGAGAAATATCGCATAGTGGGAGAAAACAAAAGCTGCAGCAGTATTTACGAGTGCTCAACATATAAGACGTTCTTGTCAGTAAAGCATCGAAAACCTTGACTTTGATTTGCAAAAGTGCACAAAGCTTGAACGGCATACCATGGAAAAATGTACGTAGTTCCGAAAAGTATATCCGTTGAGCTTACACTCAAGTAAGCTAGAAGCAATATTGCCATACTAGACTCGAAAATGGGGTGCTCCTACAACAAGAATAGTTTTAGAATCACCACATTGAAGATTGAACTATCAAGATTGAACTTACTAACCTGGGAATATAATCGGATAGAACTTGCAGCTTCCGTAAGAAGAAAGATCAAGCCGCCAACATATGATGGCATCTGGCCCACCCCTGAGGTAAAAGCGGCACCAGCACCTGGGTAAACATATTTTACCAGAGGAGGAAGTAAAACTAAAAAAATAGCGCAAATACTAAAATTTCATGAGGAAGTTAGGCTCAGAGGACTAATCTGAATCCTTGAAGGAGGCATAATAGATCTTTCAAATTGCAATAATAATTATCCACCAATAATTATTTGCTTCCATGCCAATACGATACAAAGCTGTTTACCTTATCTACAGTCGCAGAAAGCAACACAATATGTGCATACATATTTACCGCGAAATTCGCATAAATCATTCAACATGTTGGCCGATTAATGAAATTTGAAATTAAATTCTAGATTTTCAGGGACAATGCTAGGAAAGTAGCATTGCATAGTGCATTAGTCCATATATATATATACACATACATACACATATAAAATTAATAAACAAAAGCACATATTCATATGTATTTACTTTTTTGATATCCATAACAAATGCCCGTGGTAGGTAAAGAAATCTCAATATTTAAATACTTAAGTACTGAGAAGGAACCCATTTAACCTTAATTGTGTACATACATATATGTATGATAGACCCAGTGTAGACTGTGTAGTTTCCATTTGTAATTTTCTTAATTTCTAATTTTTTGAATTTGATCTTATTTTTTTGTATTTTCTATGGTCTCAGAGATATTTGTTTCTAAAGTTACTCTAAAATTCAATTATCTGAGAAAACAAAGGGCGAATCACGATTTGCCTGTTTTTAAAAGCAAGCTAAACACTTTTTAAAATATTTTTTTAAGTTTTGAAATTGTACTTGCTAACAAGTGACATACATATGTGCATATGTTTATATTTACAGCAAAGTAGAGCTATACTTACTATATATGCACTTATACGAGTACATTTGTTTCAATTGAAATATAATTGATTAGTGTTAGGTTCTGCAGAAGCTGTCTAGATGAGGAAGAGGAAGAGACGATTTCGCACCTCCTGTGCCATTGTCCTGCGCTAACCAAAAGTAAATTTACCACTTTAAGAGAATTTTTCAAAGTACACACTCGTTGTAGGAGACATAAGGACAAGTTCCCCACGCGGCATCACAATGGGTCATATATATTTATATATTGGGAGGTTGAATTAGTTTTAAAGGTGACACACAGATGGCGCTATTTATCACATTATCGCGTTGGCAATACTGAATATATATTCATGACAAAGCCTCATCCCTAGGCTTTGTTTATCAGTATCTGTCATTTCGCTGAAGTATAAACAACGCAGTGTTTTCGTGCTCCGAGTATGTCAACTTTCGTGCCGTCGAAACGCAATTTGCGGGAAGATTTGCTTTTCTGCTTCAATTTGAAAAAAAAAATACAGCCCAAGCCCGTGAATTGCTGCAGGAGGCCTACCCAGACCATACTCCGTCGATTTCAACATGTGAGTACTGGTTTCGACGATTCAAAAGTGGTGATTTTCACTCCGAAGACAAGGAGCGTCTTGGCCAGCCCAAAAAGTTCGAAGACGCGGAATTGGGGGAATTGGTAAACGAGGACTCGTGCCAAACCCAAGAAGAGCTTGCTGAATCATTGGGCGTTGATAAATCAACCGTTTGCAAGCGTCTAAAAGCGATGGGAATGATCCAAAAGTAAGGACATTGGGTCATGGGGTTTGCCCGGCCACGCATCAACGTCGACGGCCAAGCAGAATATTCACTGCAAGAAAATCATGCTCTGCATTTGGTGGGATCAGGTCGGCGTCGTATATTTTGAGCTACTCCAACCGGGCGAAACAATCACGGGGGATCGTTACCGACTGCAATTGATGCGTTTAAGCCGGGCATTGAAAGAAAAACGGCCGGAAACGGTAAAAAGGCACGACAAGGTTATTTTGCAACATGACAACGCTCGGCCGCATGTTGCTCAACCTGTCAAAAAATACCTTGGAACGCTTGGCTGGGAAGTGTTACCCCACCCGCCGTATAGTCCAGACATAGCTCCCTCCGATTATCATTTGTTCCGGTATATGAGTCTCGATTTGGCGGACCAGCGGTTCTCCTCGTACGAGGCTACCAAAATATGGGTTGAGTCATGGATAGCCAAGCAGCGGCCAGAATTTTGGAGAAACGGCATCCGGAAATTGCCCGAAAGATGGGCGAAAGTTGTAGCTAGCGATGGCCAATACTTCGAATAAAATATTTTGTACCGTTTTTTCACAATAAAGCCCCAAATCTTCGAAAAAAACCTTTAAAACTAATTCAATATCCCAATAATTAAGAAATTGACCAAAGCACCCCATGAAATAAACTCAAAAATTTGAAATATTTATACAACTTTGATTTCTTTGAATAAACCCTAATGTAAATAAAAAAATTCAATAAACTTCAAACTTGCGCCTTTCTATTCAATCCCATGTGGATTTAGATATATGTATATATTCTTACAATATTCTATTCTATCATTCTTAAATGAACGCTTTCCTAGAGAAAGCTTTAAGCGGTAAATTGCCCAATATAAAATTAATGAAACGTACGTATAATTTAAAATAGTATCAGCAATCAATTGCCAATAGTTAAACTGCAACGCAAACATATTTAGTCATGAATATTAGTTCGAATGCGTCATTTGCGGTAATCGGATTATCAACTGAGTGACTATCCCTGCCAGCCATGACTAAGCACTTCCCCTCAAAATTCCAAAACTCTCACACTTTTTCTCTAAAGAGCAATACAAAAGCAAATACGGCTTACTAACAGGCCTCCGCAGGCCTCTGCGTGTGCTATACTAATATACTATTCGGTTTTCACGGGTTCCGAACCCACAGCAAGCATGAAACACAAATTTATTTATAGAAGCTGATGAAAATTTCTTCTGCCTTGCAAAAGTTTCACGCAAAACATCATTACATTATTATGTATTATATTATTTAATAAAAAAGCGAATTATATGCTTTTCCCGGGGCTTGCACCAAGGCTTTTGAAATGGATTGTTCAGGGTTTATCCATTTGCGTACTATGCTATTACTCCACCTTTGAAATTACTGAAACTCACTTTTTATCTCGTTTTTTTTACCACTTTTGGTTGGCAGGAATCTCACACACCTACTATTTTATTTAAGCCACTACAAAAGTAAAAATGTACGAGTATGCATCACCGAACTGTATTTATGCTATACCGGTAGCCTTCCAAATATTTAGCAGAGTAGAAATGACCATTAAAATCGCATTCAACTTAATATATTTACATTCCGTAAATCGCTTTGCGAATTGTGTCACCTAAATAATATTACAAATACAAAATAGGTATTATGAACACTTGGTATTAACGGTTATGGGCAACATGCTAATGTTTTACAAATATATTCTGTAAATTAACGTTTTTAATTTATGTATGACATGACTTTTGATGAGCCTGACCAGTAATATGAGTTTACATAAAAAAGTTATATTATATATTATATCACTTAAATAAGAGGAAAAGGAGGATCACGGCCATATTTTTACTTTTTTCAGTTATACAATAATTATAAAAAACTGTTTACCAAAGGTGCAATTGCTATGTCAAACTTCGAAAAACGGAGAAATTATTATTTAAGTTATGGCTCTATCCCTTTAAAAAATGTAGTTTGGCTTAATACCCATCCGAGGGCTTTACAGTGGAACATCTCAATATTTTTCTTTCTTCTGCTATTTGTAGTGTAAGGAAATTGGTTTAACGAAATAAATGATCAAAGGAAAATGGCAATTACTAGATGCTTATTTTAAGCCTTCCAGAAAAATTAGCTCGTCGGGCAGGCGCTGGGTATTCAAGGAGTGGGAAGCAAAAGCCAAGAGAGTATATTTTAGTAAGATAAAAACCAATTGGTTTCTGCTAAATCTGCTTGAAATGGAGTTTGTCTACATTATTCAGGCATTTGAACCAGAAATGAACACAAACACAAATAAACTAGAAACAACGTCACTATGCAAAGCCAAGTAATTAATTGCACATTGTGATGTACACCATGAACGAAGCCAATGCCGAAAACTCAGATGCAGTTGAAACAAATTCCAACACAGATTAGGATTGCACAGATATTATTTACAGCGTACATACACACAATTCTATGAGTTTTGTAAGCCAGCAATTAACTTGTATTTGCAATTTCTATCCAATCATCGAAGCCCTGTTAGTAAAGTTGGGCTCATATGAAATTGCAGCAAATTCAAATTCACTTGCAGATGTTATTTTTATTTATTTGTTTAGGCTGCTCCCATAAGCAAAGACTTCTTTGATTGTAAATATAAATTTGAAAAATACATTTTTAATACACATACATACATAGTAAGTGCACGTTCTTGTTGTTGCTGTAACCTTCGATTGCGAACGAACGATAAATATTCTGCAGTTTGGCGATATTTCATGTTTCACATTTTTAGACTTAACTAAATCTAATATTGTAGAGGTAGCTGCAACAACGGCAGTTGGAAATGCTACACGATTTTACTTTATTGCGCACAAAAAACCTTGTGCACATCATATGAAAGGTGTCTCGCGCTCTAAGGCAATCAGTATGGCAAGGGAGAATGTAATTTTACTTCCATATGCCAACATATCTGCAGAGGGTGGTCCAAATGTTGTAATATTTTTGAAGCATATTTCAAAGTTCTAAATCATCTCGACTAAAAAACCAGATATACAAAATTCAACAAAATTGGTGAACTTTCTCGAGGCAGCGACATGGCACATCTTCGAGAAAGAATTGGAAATTTTTTTTTTGTATTATAACCGTAATGTATCAAAAGAAATGGATTATTAAATAAAATATAGCTTAAAAAAACTAAAAAACACGCTTTTATTGCTAATCGAACTAAAAAGTAGAAAATAAATTTTAATGACAAAGGGACCTATAATGAAGTAATAGCAAATCGAAGGATCAGTCATAGTCAACTACCTCAGCACAGAATTATAACAAAAATTAAGATACAAATAGAGTAATTCAAATTAGAGTTAAAAGCGTGGGATGCTTGATATAGTAAATATTATAATCATTCTATTGGCAACTACCTATGTACACGCTTTTAACTCTAAATACTAACCTCAATGGTGGTGTGGAAACTAAAACTTCCCAATTTTTGTTTAAAAAAATACCCAATTCATGTTTCTACCGGTATGGCAATATTGGAAAATGTTATAAAAAATGCACATTTTTCAGCGCTCTCACGAGAAAAAGAGTTTCCCATCTAGTCATCTATGTTGTGTGTTCCGAGTCGATCAGATTTTCAGAAGCCAGTGAAAATTAAGCTCAAAGATTCCGTTACAGTCATTCATACATGCAACCCGAGCTAATAAAAGTGTGTTCAAAAAATAAAATATTAATCCTGGCAATCCTAATAAGGATAATGGAAAATTTATCTCACATGTCTCACACTGCACTCGTTCTTCGTGACTATTTCGCCAAAAATTCCACGCATATCGTTCCGCAACCACCGTATTCGCCTGATTTGGCTCCGTGTGACTTCTGGCTATTCCCAAAACTCAAGAGACCACTACCGGAAATGGACTATTTGGCATGTTTCGGGGATTGGAAAACTCGTTGGCATAACTGTATTTCATCGAGAGGGCATTATTTTGAAGGGGATGAAATTGATTTACAAGAATAAATGACGATTTTTCATTTTACAACCAAATTCACCTTACTTTTTGCCCACAGGTAAAAAAGAAAATATTAATCCTGGCAATCCTAATAAGGATAATGGAAAATTTTTATCAAATTATTGCATTGTCATCGGTCCTTGATAGGCGTGCAAAATTTCAAGTCGATCAGATGTTTAGAAGTCAGTGAAAATTAAGCTCAAAGATTCCGTTACATACATACATACATACATACATACATACAACCCGTCCTAATAAAAGTGTGTTAAAAAATACTTGCAGTTGAGGCACCATTGCATGTGCGTTTATGTTTGCTTATTTTTGTGCCTTCAGTCAGGGTGCAAGAAGCAAATTATAGGAGCAAAATAATGTTCTGCACTTAGCCATGTAATATAAATATATTTCCCAACACAATTTACTGCTCTATGAAGCTTAAAATTGTGCAAGATTTTACATGAAGGCATACTCGCGTATACAAATATTAAGTAACAGGTACATCTATAGTAATGAAGAAATGAATGTCTTTTACCGCAAAATTTAAGTTCAAAAACGCATTAATCACATGCGCAAGACACACGGCTTAGATGTGTAGTCGTAAGTGAAAAATGATAAGTCATAAGTGGCAAGTTACAAATCAACAGTCTAACAAAATAAATCCAAAGTCACACTCTGGTCCGAATTACTTGAAACTTTTAAAAATTCTGGTTCAAAAGTTGAAAGTTTTGATGTAATTCTGAAAAATTTTGTACAAAATTGAAGCTATGTACATATGTGTTATGTGCATTTGCATAAATACAAATGAAATGTTACTAAACTTAAGTTTACAGTTTCAAGCCGACTCCGAACGGCAGATATTTTTTTTATGAGGAGCTTTTTCATGGCAGAAATACACTCGGAAGTTTGTCATTGCCTGCCGAGGGGCGACCGCTGTTAGAAAAAACTTTTTCTTCACTTTGGCGTTTCACCGAGACTCGAACCTACGTTCTCTCTGGATTCCTAATGGTATTCACACACCAACCCATTCGGCTACGGCGGCCGCCCAAAAAGAGACATTGTTTGAAGTAAATATTAATCACTTAATGTTCGACGCTTATTAACAAAAATGTATCGCTGACCATACAACCATCATCATTTAGCACCGACAAAAAATAGGTACAATTAATTTTCTCGTGAATTCCGGGAAGGAAGGCTTCAATATTAGGCTCATTTGGGTTCCCGGTCACAGCGGAATAGAGGAAAACTGCTGGGCCGATGAGGGGGCTACACTGGGGACCCTTGAAACGGCTTCATCGCAATATGAGAGGATTGGAGTTCCCTTAGGAACCTGTGGTCTGCTCCTGGAAAGATGGTCTTCGCGTCAACTCAGCGAACGCTGCGATATTGCGCGAACATGCAAAGTCGCGAGATCCTTCTGGCCGCGGGTAGATCGGGGGCGCTCGAGAGAACTTCTAAGGCTAACAAAGCCACAGCGATCAAATTAGGTAGGTTTCTCACTTTTTCGCTACACCAACGGATATTGCGGGTTTAAGTATCACACATCTGGTTAAATTCATCAGCAGCTTGAAGCGGTTAACATATACGTAAATCGCCACTGTTAGACGTCATCATCAAATCCTCTAATCCAAGCCTTTGATTCTGTCTGGTTCCTCCCCCTCTCCTGTTCCCCTCCCCTCCCCCTGTGTGGTATCACAATGGACACATTTAAAATTAACCGGGAAGGTAATCCAAAATCAGTTGTTGTGCCATAAAATATCGATGATGATGATAATGACAATTAAACCGTTTTCTACCACTAATGTTCATTTTTCCATTGTCAGCCCAGAAATATAAATAGCAAAGTGGTGTTCGATGGATCAAAAGCTTCAACTATTGTATGATGAATAGATAAAAAAATTGTGGTACGATTCACTTTGAACACCTTTCGCCTGCCCAAATTATGAACAAGAATTATTGGTATTATGCGTCATTTCCTTAGAAGAAGAAGATTATTCAGAATAAATAATGATTGTAAAGCTCATTAACAAAGTCACATCTAAATTGCATCACAGAAATATATTTTTTATTACTACTCCCGCATTGCACCAACTTTGATGACTTATTAAGCAACAGGTAATTAGTACATCATTAAAGTGGGGATTTGTGTGAGGCTTGAGTAGAAAAGCAAATACATATAAACACATACCTTCGTAGATACAAAAAGTTACATCTTTGCATGCCAAGCATGAGAATGTAGAAATGTGTATAAATCTGCATGTGAATTCGAACGACTAGGCAAAGTTGACATGGCAAGGTTAATTGAACGAGAAATTTAATACCAATTTAATAGCAATAAACGTTAGCTTCTATGCATGCATGCATACATTCAAGTATATTAATATGCAGTATTTTGCATAGATAGTGTAATATTTTCCAGGACTCATTCATTGTAAGTCTGCATTAAATAAAATGTCTAAAATAAATTCGATCAATGCAAGACCAAAGGTGGAGTAATTTTAAGACCAACTGCTTACATTGTTTTGCATTAAATACTAATTCATATGTATTAAAATTTAAAAACATATGTACCAGTCTATATATATATATATAATTGGTGCGTACACCCTTTTTGGTTGTTTGGCCGAGATCCTCCTCGTATTTGTGGTGTGCGTCTTGATGTTGTTCCACAAATGGAGGGACCTACAGTTTCAAGCCAACTCCGAACGGCAGATATTTTTATGAGGAGCTTTTTCATGGCAGAAGTACACTCGGAGGTTTGCCATTGCCTGCCGAGGGGCGACCGCTATTAGAAAAATGTTTTTCTTAATTTTGGTGTTTCACCGAGATTCGAACCGACGTTCTCTCTGTGAATTGCGAATGGTAGTCACGCACCAACCCATTCGGCTACGGCGGCCGCCAATATGTACCAGTCAATCTCAAATAAAATGGTTCGTATATTATCATCTCAATTTAACTCCTGCCCTAGGTTAGGTTAGGTTAGCCAGGTGGCTTGTCAAGAAAGACATTAGGGGCCTAAGGCCTATTGTCATACCTGCATTTGATTTCCATCCCCTAACTAAGTTGCTTAAATCACTTAGACCTTTTTAAGAAGGTAACTGGAGGGATCCAGTAAGACGTTTTTTCAAATTTCCCAGGCCTTCGAAAAAATAATCAAATAACAATATTTGGCACGGCTTCTTTGAAGTGAGGGGTATTCACAGAGGAGGTGTTGTACCGACTCAATTTCTTCTTTATCTCCACAACTTTTGTAGAAGCCATTGTGAGGTACACCCATCCTACTGGCTAAGGTGCCAATAGTGCAGTGACCCGTTGTTGATCTGTTGAATCCGAGCAGACATTTTGTACTTTTAATATTCAGTTTTAGCCAGAGCGCTTTGAATACCCTACAGTTAGTAGCCAGAGACCACCTTCTATTGGGTTCCTCGATTACGCTCAAGTCAATCACAGTATACAGTTCGTTTAGAGGAATATTTATTTTCTCTACCACTCGTTCAAGGTTAAGCGCCGAGCCTTTCCTTGCACATTCATCCGCTCTTTCATTTCCTTCCACTCCAGAGTAGCCGCGGACCTAACAAAGTGTGGTGTTGTGTTGTTGGATAAGCGAGAGGGGCCTCCTACATTCTTTAACTCAACTATCAACAAAAATGGCAAGGTTTCCCGAAGATCCCGGTAAGTCCATTAGTTTTATCGTTTTTGCTGCTTTTTCTATAGCGTAGATCTCAGCTTGGAACGCTACACCGGTTTGGAAGTCTAAAGAAGCAAGTTAAAGTCAGTATAAATATGGTGACCACTATCATCTGATATGAATCTGGTCTGCCTATCCTTTTTGCCGGGTATTCTTATTTTATAGTATTTTCTCAGATCTATCTTATTTTTTCACCTGCACAAAAACGCGATGCTTTGACCCAAATATTTGTGAAGGTTTCGGTACATCATTTGGATGATCAATTTTGAAATTTTTGTTTTAACTGCCCAATTGAGCTTTCTTCGAAAATATTATATATATGTATATTTTTTATGACTAAGTGTATGTCCACAAATTACAAATCAATTAAAAAAATTAGGCTCACAAGACATTCGTAAAATAAATTAAAAACGATATCTCAAAATAAGGAAGCTAAAAAAAGTTAAATATTTATTTCTTCCAATATTTGAAAACTCTGACCCCCACCGATTGTTGTTCAACATCACCAATGAATACATGTACATAACGTTATATCTCTGCATATGCAGTTAACTAAAAAACAGTGTAGAATGTAGATATGTATATCACGGAGGAAGCCACAAAAGGCAAATGACCCAAACTAAAATAAGGTGGAAAACAACATCACCAATACTTTTAGGCTGTGATGTGTGCCATTTCCACAGAATGTCGGTTAAAACAAACTTCTGACGAATGAGGAATGAGGTCAACCCAGTAGACTATGCATAGCCGGTGGAATAACTATTCAGAAGCGCAAGCAACGAGCAAACGAAATACCAACTAACGAACGATCAATGAGAGGTGAAATGCTTGACAATCCATACACACAAAGGCCCATTCTCATGCACTCGCACATGCAAAGTGCAGAAATACACACAAGTTAACACACAACGTGGAGGGTAGTCAAAAGAACAACAAAGCGAATGATGCATAGAAAACAGAAACTACAGAAAAAATATGTTAGATAGATGAAGCGTAACCTAAAACAACTTAATTGAATTAGATGTATCCTATTCGCACGGCCATGTCATTTAACATATAAAGAAATGTACGCAACCGAGTATAGAGCTTGAATAGAAATGTATGTATGTACGTTTTGAAAACCATGAAGTCCAATTTCATATTCATACATATAAATATTTACATATTTACGTTTTCAAGCACATATGTACATTTGCATGCACTAGCATTAGGAAGCACTAGGTTGGGCATTTAAACACGAGCCCGCAAAACTTTATATCCTAACACCTCTGCGCTAACGAACAGATAAATAAAATTCCCAACGCAGTTTGATTTTGTAACGGATTAACCTAACATAGCTTCGTGTAAAAAATTGTAACACAGGCTCTGCAATCGAGCGATTAATGTATTAATGTATTAATTATTTAATTTGAATTTACTGCAATTTTATATTTGCATGCTGCCGAAACTAAACTGTGAAAAACTGAACTGTAACTTTTATTGGATTAAATTGAAATTGTGAAACAGGAAATTGAATTAATTTTACGCAATATGAAAAACTCACGATTGCATTCCATATGCATAAAGGGACTTTATTGGTTCAAAGTTATTAATACCAGTACAAAAGGAAAACATTGAAAATTAGCAAAAGCAATTTATTAAAAAGGTTGTGATGGACAGTTTAAAAATGATAATTTAAAATAAATGGAATTTTGTTTTATTTATCAAAGCAATTTGCAGTTTTTACAGTTTTTATGAGGAGCTTTTTCATGGCAGGACAACACTCAGAGGTTTGCCATTGGCTGTCAAGGAGCGACCGCCATTAGAAAAACTCGGCTATTGCAGCCGCCAAAATTATTAAAATTATATTTAAAAATAAAAATCAATTCTTATCAAATCTTATTTAAAATTTATTAATACGCTCGCGCTCTTGCTCCCAAGAGTATTATAATTTTGTTCATTTTAAGGTGGTATATAACAGCATAAAGAAATCGAGATAGATAAGACCATATATTGACTTAGCTTGAGCAAAACTTACAATATTCTAGTAAATCGAGACAGGACACATATTACTCTTTGTTCAAGGTGTTTTGGTATTGATATTGGACGAAACCGGTTAAAAACTATGTAACGGTAATTTTCAAAATTTTTCCTTCCTTCTTTTTTTTTCTTCTTTTGTGCATGATTTTTTTGTTTTCAACTAGTTGGTCTCAATATTTTAACGATATGGTGTATGAATAGAAATAAAATATACGTTTTTATGTGAAGCGTCACATACGAAATTGAAATCAATTGAAAGAGGAAAAATGAGCAGGACACATGAATACATACGGCGGCAAATGCGTAGGGGAAAAGTTTACGGGAAGGAAGGCATTCAAGGTAACAATATTTCAAGCATGAAATGGATGTTACGTTGGAAAACAAGCATTTGTAAAAATATGTTTTGCTTTTTCTTTTATTATTTTTCTGAAGAACTAAAAAGAGGTGCGCAGTAGACGTGATTACCACATAAGTAATAATACTTACTTCTACCTACAGTTACGGGAATAAAAATAAATATTAAGATTTATTGTATGCTGCTTTAATTTTTTAAATAGAAATATTTCGATATAATTTTTTAAATGATTGGCTCTGGGAAATATAATATGTATCTTATTAGAAAAATCATAAAAAATAAATATTTTATTAATTTATATCTGCTAGATTTTTAGCACTTTCATAACTTTAGCTGAATGTATATTAGCTCTAAATGCAAGTTTACTAGTTGAGCGGTGTTTCATATCCACAATTAAACATTATATACATACATATCTACATACTCAGGCCCGTGCGCAGAAAATTTCCGAGGGGGTGGTTTTAACTCAAGTTACGTAATCAATGAAAAAAGAAAAAAAAAATTTTTAGAGTACAGAAATTTTATTGTCAAAAGTAATAATTAGCTACATTTAGGTATGTAATAAATCAACTCTTCGAGGTACTGAAAAAAACTCTTTCAAAATTATTTGCGGATCGATTTTGACATCGCGATGTACATTGAGTGAGGCTAAGCCGTTCAGACGATCTTCAGACATTGTTGATCTCAAATACGTTTTCAGTCGTCGCAAAGTTGAGAAGGATCGTTCATTCGTCGCTGTTGTCACAGGCAAAACTGCCATCACGCGAAGCATCTGGCTAACATTTGGAAACGCATCTTCATTACAAATATCGAGTGCTTCAAGTGAGTTTTTTATTTCCTTTCCGGCAATGAGCTTCCGCCAAAGTTTTACTTCGTTCACCCAGATTTCACGGGAATCGTCGTGCAAAATTGAACAGTATGGTTGGAATAGTTGAGCGCAGGACTCTTCCTCGAAAATTTGCATTTTGTTGGGAAAAAGGCAAGCGAAATTTGATAAAATATTGCGGTGATTTAAGAATCGAGATTGCAATTGTACCAGAAACGAATCAATATACGGTATGTAGATTGTTATGCGGAAATAATCTTCAGCTGAATCAGTTTGTACGTTGGAACGTTGGGTCTGTTTCGACGCAATCCTCGGCTTTCGCAATTCTATTTCATATTGTTCGCTAATTTCGCTCACGCTTTTGAAAATTTGTCTAAACTCACCCTCAGCGTTTTCTCTTCTTTCCATCAAAATTTGTTTCGCTGCATCAGCCAATTTGATAACTTCTCCCAGATCTTGATTTTCTCCTTGAAGTACTCGACTCAGGGACAATGTGAGGGGATAATGTGTGGAAATTTGCGGTTTTTATAGCTGAAAGCAGTTGAAAAGTTCCAGACGAAGTCGTTTGGTCTTTCCAGGTAGTAGAAATCACTTCAAGACCGCGAATCACTGGTGGTTGCAAATGAAGATATGTTGCGACGGACTCGTGCTGCTCTACCCATCTGGTTTTACAAAATTGTTTCAATTTCGTTACTCGAGATTCCGATAGATGTTCGTTTTCACCCTGAAGGGCATTTTGGCGTTTCGGATAAATGAATAAGGAATGGATATTAAAGATAAATTATTATTTAATGCTTCTGTGATTAAGTACTATGAGATTTATAAAGAAATTTATAAAATGTCACAGTTCCTACTTAAGTAGCAGCACTTGCTTTGTGAGTTGTCGTCGGCAAAATTAGAAATAGATTTAATTCGGCGACAACGTCAATTTGCAGTTTTGCCGCTTGAAGTTGTGCTGTCGTCAAAAAAATCGGTTCCATAAGAGCGCGTGTAAATAAAATTTGACAGATGCTGACTGTCGCTCCCTGTCGTCTATGTAGACACAGTATCACGACGAATCGGTTAAATACGCATTGCGGGAACAACAACAAACAGAAAAGAGTATTTACATATGTATTAAATAAGTATATCTACTATGTAGTCATTACAAGCTTTCAATTCGGTTTTTTATGGGTGCGAAAGCGAGAGAAAATGCCGCAGTGGGGGTTTGGGGTTCAAACTGCCTGCGCACGGGCCTGTACATACTTATATAGTTCTATACTTATACTTATTCCAAAAGTTTTGAATTTAACAAAGAAAATGTTTTTAAATCATTTCCTTCCCAACTATCCCGATAACATTTTTCTTTAGAATTAAATAAAGTTCGACTGCCATACAGCAAAGACATATGAAAGCAGTGAACAGCATTAAAAAAAACTTCACAGCCCACCGTTTTGCAGCCAAAATCACGCTCCGCAACCTGTGAATATTGGCGGCAGTGCACGCGTCATTGCCGCCACGACATTTTGCTCGTTAGTATGTAGCTAACGAGCTTATGAAAGGAGTGAGCAAGCGAACAAGTGCTCTGCCTTTTGCCGCCCACGCACAGGTACACATATACGCTTGCCTGTGCACACATTTCGTATGTTACTCACATGGCTACAAAATAAATTGATTGCAACAAGCTTAATTTAACGGTATGGCTACGAAATGCGAAATAACCAACATTACAACAATAACAACATTTTCTATTCATTTTTCTCCACCAATAAATATATGTAGAAGGTTTTTATGCATAGATGCACTTCCTTGCATTTTTGTCAAACAAATTTGTTTGGGAGAATCTCAAGAAGCGCAGCAAACTTTCACAGTTTTCAACAAACTTTTTCGGTTTTAATTTGCTACACATGTAATTTCAGCCAAAATGGCTATGTGCAAGTAAATATGTTTACATAGGAGTTCGCAGAGCTTTTTCTTATCATACCGAAAAAAAAATATCGTAAAGTGAAAATACAAATAAAATGTACTATAAGTAAATAATAAAAAGATAAAAAATGCTATCATTTGGGAATCCACATCGAATGTTGTAGTTTGTTGGCCTAAAATTCTCGAGCTTAGCATACTTCTACCTACTTTATTTTATTGTTAACAATAGGATTATGCTCATATGTGTTTTCTTTTTTCAATTCTGTGGAAGTACGTAGTTATTGTCACCATTGATTGGTGGTTAGCGAAACTTTCTGCATTTGTTTTAATTTATGTATGTACATCGTTGCATCACAGTTGCCACAAACAACA
The DNA here is from genome assembly GCF_027943255.1 of Anastrepha obliqua. Taxonomy (NCBI): domain Eukaryota; kingdom Metazoa; phylum Arthropoda; class Insecta; order Diptera; family Tephritidae; genus Anastrepha; species Anastrepha obliqua. Next base: position 337,589 of record NC_072896.1, read on the forward strand.
GATAAACAACGGCCCACTTGCATAAGTACATAAATGCAATTCTACATATTCGTACTTATGTGCGTACATACATACATGCATACCCTCGTATGTTTTTATACCCACGCACTTGTGCCCAAAGGTATTAAAAATTTGTTCACATAACGTCTGTATGTAACAGCGTAAAATAATCGAGATAGATACAGACGTACACACACTTACATACTCCAAGATGATTAGAATGAAGATAGGAGTCGATTTAACCATGTCTGTCCGTCCGTCGATGTGCACAATAGCTCGCGCAAAAATTAATGTATTTTAATGAAACTTGGTATACAAATCACTTTTTATGCAGGGTAGTTTGGCATTGTAAATGGGTAAAATAGGTCAATAACGAGGCCCCTTTATGTGATATCTCTGTTATAAATGAAGCAGGACTACTCCAATTTGGTAAAAATGATGAATCCAAGAAAAAAATATGACGGAAGTAAATTTTGAAAAATGTGCAGCGCCACGTCCACTTCTGGGAAACCGTCCACTCAGAAAACCCACCTAAATTGAGTCCCTGTATTGTTTCCCACCTAATTTAGATCCAGCAAGCTCATTATTTATAAGTTAGGACTAAATTTCCGTCCGTCCGTATTGTGTTGCAAGCTACAACTCCCATTGTCTATGAATTTGTTTGATCCACAAATTAACAGCCCAAATCGAATTTTACTAAAATGTGCATGGGTATATAAAGTTCGGTTCATATCGTGTTAAGCATTCCGTACTTGGTAAGTCTGTGCATTTGTGCATCCAAAAACTTTCAACTTGCAGTTCTAGGCGTGAAACGTGTCGCAGATGTGCCATATCTCGCAACTGCAAGCAGCTACCCTGCAAGAACAGAGGCAGTCATTTTACCGATCATGTGATAGTCACCGCTGATGGAAACTTTAAAAAATGCTCATAACAAAGTTTCTACCGCATTCTTAGTCACAAGTCTCAAAGTTGGTTTTTCATCTTCCTCTAACTTATGGATTTTGTCGGCAAATTAAACATATCACTCTAATGTTTCTTTGCAGTCAACAATACAGTAATACTCATGGCATATGAGAAATCACAATTGATCTAATTTTTTGACAGTTTGACCAATCAAATTTTATGTAAATATCAATTACAAGTAAATGAAAATCGAACAATAATTTTCTTCGGTTTACTTCCTTAACATTTTATAAAAAGTTATCTTATATTTTTACTACTTTTCAAACTCTTGCATTGCGATATCTTGGGTGCTATCTCGAATTTTATCTGTCATCCAACAAGCTGAGCGCTCCACTTTTCGAAGAGCCACCTTGTATTAATTGTTCTGCTTCGTTATTTCTGACTCATCAGCGATCTGAAAAATTTAGTTTTTAATAACTTTCTAGAGAGTGAACAATCATAAGGGTGTCAAATACTTATATCAAATTTCAATGGTGAAGATACGCGCGCGCTTTTAAACTGCATAAAAAATTTTCAGTTGTTCCCTCATGAGAGGGGTTTTCCCTGGCATTATTTGTTCACTCTTTCATATACATTTTTAGGTAAAAGGAGGCAGTGAAAGTAGTTGCATAAGAATTAGTAAAAAACAATTGTGTATGTACGAGTATTATTTTCCATCATGCAATTCTTGTAGGGTACCTAAGCGAGTATAAGTGTGTGGAGTGTGTTTATCTGTGAGCTCAAAAATTTTCCATCGTTTGTTATCACCTTCCTGTGCCACTCAAAAGTTTGATATTTTTTTTATTTTTGCCGCATTTTTTCCCACTTTTTGTTTGTCAGAATTTATAAACTGCACAGAACAATTTGCGGGTAAAGGATAACAGCTCGCATCAGTACGCGTCACGGATGTGTAGGCATGGCGGATAAGCTTTGACTGGAATCGGAGCAACACAACTGTGCAGCTTAAACGAAATTAAATGTTTTGGACTATGCTCGCTAACTTTTCAACAATAAGTGCAGAATACGAAATGTCGTTCATACTTCTAAAACTTTCAGATTGAATTTCTGAGATAGGAGATTTGAAATTTTGTGAATAAGAGAGATTAGTAGTTAAAAGGTCTAAATGCACTTATTCAAATCGCTTAGCAAATTACGCAAAGCTCAACAAATAACGCAATTAGAAATATAAAAAAAATATTGTTTTAAGCTAAAACTCTACCAAATTCTTTAAATTAAAAATTCTGTTAACATAAAGTGAGTTTTTAATCAGTTATAGTTATTATGTTATAATATGGATTCTGTCATTATGTTACTAATTAGTCATCATCTGCTCGAGCAGAAATAAATATAATTCACTGAAACTTGGTACACATATAATTCTTTATCTAAGGTGGTTTGGTGAGGAAAATGTAGCGAATCCGTCACCTGCCATCTAACAGTAAATTTGAAGAAAGCAATAAGTAAAATTTTGAAAAATGCGCCAGACCATGCCCATTTTGGGGTAACCTCGTGTGTCTCGAAAATGACTTAATACAACTTTAGAACCAACATCCATAAATATTATTGAGATCGGATAAAAGCACGCCCACTTTTTTATATGTTGGGACTAAGTTTTCCTCCGCCCATCTGATGTTCCAGGCTCTAACTTTCTTTGTCTATGAGTTTGCTTGAATCCAAAAATTAACAGCCAGCCCAAATAATATTTCGCGCCGGAACAAGTTTAGCCTTTCTTACTTGCTTTTAAAATGATTTTCTATTCTACATAATTTAGTGTACATACGGCCAAGTCTGTCTGCCCGTAATTTTTATTAAACCATATAATTTTCAATTAATCATTAAAATTTATCTTTGCATTCAGATCCCATTCCCAGTTGCACTACACATTTGCCAAAGTTTTTTCAATTATCTGAAACGTTCCCTGCACCGCCTTCAAGGATAACATTGAATATTTGTTTTATGGCTTCAGCATTCTCAAACTGGCGCGCCAGAGTAGTAGCTTCACACGAACCAGCTTGGGTGAATCCGATGGCTTCGATGATATTTATATATGACGTTTTTACATGAAATTCATTTTCAATTAAAATGATTGAAAAATCTTATAAATAATCTTAACGAAACTATTAAAAATTACTTATCAAATTTTTCTCCCTCTCCCTTGCGCTTTCTCTCTCTATATTTGGACAGAATTAACTACATCATCAAAACTCCAACGTTTATTCAGAGACTGATGAATAGTCAATAAATGTGCATCACATAAGTCACACTTGAGTGGCTCACAATTTACACTTGATTGGCTTTGCAGAAATGTTTCTTTATTGGTATTTGCCAAACTCCTCTATACATGACAATTACTCAAAACGAAAACTTTTCAAATATGGCATGCAAACGAAGGCAGACAGGCAGATGCAAATGCAAGCGGAAGGGTTTTAAATTTCTTATCGCTGTAGAAACACTACCTTGCACCACTTCGCACATTTTCTCTATTCAGGTTCAACGGAAATTCCAATACCAATACCAACTGTTCATTGCACTTGAGTAAACTGTTTGAAAAGTTAGTAGGTTGCAATTCATTTTTCTCGAAAATAATCGGGCAGAGGTTAAAAACATCAAAATTGTAGCAAAAATCTTATTTTTATTCAGATTTTTTTTGTCCCCAATGCATTTTAAATATTATTTGTTAAGCATCTACATACAATACTAGCCGCCCGGTACGTGCTTCGCTACGTATAAAGTGAAATATTAAATCATTATATTATAAAAAAAAATATATTTAATTATTTACTAGTTATTTTAAAACTTAATCCAAAACATTTGGATGAACAATATTTTTTGTTTTTCCATTTTGAGCATGAATAAACAAACGGCTGGGGGTACCGACTCTGGAACAGGCAACATAAAGTTGGCCATGTGAAAAACATCATTCCTGCAAATGCACACCACAAACGTTAAATGTTTGCCCTTGGGCTTTGTTGATGGTCATCGCAAATGATAAACGCACAGGATATTGTAATCGTTTGAATTCAACTGGCATATCAGTTGGAATCATAGGTAGGGATACGCGGTATTCAACAAACTTCTCCTTTTGATTTACCAATTAAGATCGTAGCTTCAATCAAATATGGCAATAAATTTTTCACTGCCAATCTGGTACCATTACACAGTTTTGGTGGATTACTATTTCGCAATAATATAATCAAAGAACCCACTTTCAGATTCAAGCAATGCGGTGGCATACCAGCCGGTTCTAATGAATTTAAAATTCAGTTGGATAGTTCATTGCCTCATCTTGATTCATAGCACTGTCAATTGATTTATATGTCGTGACTACACCTGGTAGTTTTGCTTGAATTTGAAAACTAATGGCATTGATATGAATGTTCTTCGGTGCTAAAATGGCGCGTTCTCTCAACCAATCATGATTTCTGTAATTCTGAAGAACATTTGGAAAAACACATTCAATCAATTCATCTATGGATTTCGTAATTGTACAAAAATTGTTCGGTACAGTGATCAATCCGTTGGTTCTGTCGATTTGTATTTTGCCATCACCAATTTGTAACAATTGTTTTGAAAACTCATGGGCAGCTGGATCATTTTCATTCAGCTGGATATTCAACACACTGAAAATATTATTTACCTGTTGTGGATCAATCATTGGTATATTGATATGGTAGCCATCGTCACCTTTCCAATGCAATATTGGGTATTGTAATGCGTCGTAACTACGATGAAGTTCCGAAACACGTTGCAACTGCTCATTTCTACGATGAAGTATAATATCGCGCGATTGAAACTGATCACCACGAATTACAATTGCAACCTCATCAATTGTCGGTGCATTGAATCGTGAGAATCATGCTCTCCAAAAGGTGTTCTATCAGCCCTTATTACGATTTTGTGATTATCAGATGGCATACGATCGAGAGCAATTTTGAACAATTGAACTAATGCGTTATGTTGATGGAAAAACCTTTGTAGCTCACAAATAATTTCTCGCCTTGTATTCAAAGCAATTGCACAACGTTGATCCAATTCACGATTTTCATCACCAATAAAATAAATTTGCAAAAATTGATAATCCTCGTCGGGGTATGGTAATAAAGAACCAGCTTGATGATAAATTTGGCCCTGAATCTGCAACATGTATGCAAGGTATATGTTGCATAATAATTTTTAAAACTATAGAATACTTTTATGATTCAGATAGATTGGGACAATCCTGTTTAAGTATTTACCTTAAACGTCGGCATAAAATTATCTCTAATAATGTTAGTAGCACCAAAAGAAGTCATTTGAAATGCCAAATTGTATTGTTGAATATGACTCAAAAAGTGCTTCGAATTTTCAGAAGTCCCAAAAATTAATGAAGACAATGGTTCGGGTGGAGTTTCTAATGGTGGCAATCTCACTTTGCCATTAGCACAACACATGCCGGGCGTTTCACCTGGAAATTTAGCCGCATGCTGATTAACATTTTTGTCTACGTGCACATATCTCTTCACACAAAATGTAAGCACGAACCAAATGTGCCATTCTCAAATAAAAATACTTTGTGCTTATTCTTACATCGAAATGAGTGGAAGTAGAAAGGTAGGTACAATAAAAAAGTGGTTTGATACATTCCAACGGCCGATTCTCTGTTTCTGATTTTGCAATTGGAAACTCGCCTTCAGGTAAAAAGAATATACTGTTATGTGATTGAATATACCATTTTAACTGGTTGTAGTACATAAGAATGCAATCTCTTAACCTGAAGACGAGTTCCCAATTGGTCTATATCTGGAGTCCTTAGTTACCCAGCGAAAAGAAAAGTCCTCTTTTCATTAGCATTTATCAACAACTTTCAATGGATACCCATGTGGTTCAAACACATCCTAGGGTTATCCAGGTCCACGTTTTGGTCTATATCTCGAGACCCTAGTTACGGAGGGCCATTAAAAATACTTTATACTATAGTAATCATCAACAGCTCCCATTTGCTACCCATATTGTACGAACACATCCTTAAGATATCGGGGTCCACATTTTGGCCGATATCTCGAGACCCTAGTCACGGAGCGGCATCAAAAGTACTCGATACTATAGAATCATCAGCAGCTTCCATTTGCTACCCATATTGTACAAACACATCCTAGGGTTACCCGGGTCCACGTTTTGGATTATATCTCGAGACCCTAGTCACGGAACGGTATGAAAAATACTCTATACTATAGAAATCATCAACAGCTCCCATTTGCTACCCATATTGTACAAACACATCCTAGGGTTACCCGGGTTCACGTTTTGGCCTATTTCTCGAGACCATGGTATCCGATTCTTAAAATTTCAGAATAGAAACCATCTACTGAATAGTCCAAACAAAGCCTAAAAATTTTGTTTGGATAGGTGAGCCCGTTCTTGAGTTATAAAGTCTCAACGAAAAATGGCATTCATTTTTATATATATAGATAAAAATAAATGCATGTTATGTTTGTATGCAGCGCCACGTAAAAACATTCCGTTGAAGCAAATTTATAATATTCTCACAAGGCTTTACTTTCTCAAAGTTTTGAGGCCAATGGGAAGCATACGCACAGATATTCTTTTTCAAGTGCTGTATGTACCAGAAAATTGAATATATTACTTTTATACTCGTACTTCTAGCCTAACATAACCCCCATCCAAGGAAAGTGGCAGGCTGGGTCCGAAGTTTACAGTAGCTGCTATGTAAAGAAACACAAATTCGATAGATGAAAGGTGAATATAATCGTATTCCTTAAAGTCTGCACTAGGTTCCTGAAGAGTACCTGGTAAAAGTTTCAGCCAGAGACACATCCAGTATGTGCAGTTGCAGAATTAGAAATTTAAAGCTTAGAATTACTACTAATAAAAGCTTGTTTCAGTAACTATTAAAAGCAGACAAGTGAACATTTTTTTATTTATTTGCTCGTCAGCTCTTGGAATCTGTCGAGATGCTGTTTGTTGACCTCGCGAATGATATTATATTTTCTTTTAGTGCTGCGATGGTCGCTGGGTTCGTTTCATTACTTTACTTTTGACGTACGCCCACAGAAATAAGTCCATAGGGATAAGGTCGGCCGAACTGAGTGGTCGTGATATGTCACCGAAATGACTTATCAGTTTGTTATCAAAAAGTCACGCAATATCGCCATGGTCTCTCTGGGCGTGTGCGATGTGGCACCAAGCACTATTGTGCAAGTGACGAGTTCTATATTTTCATTTGTATTGCGGCTGTGTACCCGGCCGTGGACTTTCGGCCACCGCATTTGTTGCGCGGAATCTTCACACCCATGAACCAGTCAAATCTTCACTTGGGAAACTTTAAATGTAAAACCTTATACTGCCATCGCACACCCTGTACCTCTTTATTTGACACCAAACGAGGAAAGCTGAGTAATCAGTTGCCCAGAATTTTTGGCCCATAAGTACCACAACATTCTTACTTAAGATGATCGAAAAAATAATAGACTTAGTTGATAGGGTTGAAGAATCAGTCAACAATAGCGGTGGATGGTGGCGATCAGTACTCTATCCTAAAGATGAAAAAGGATGTCGTCATGGCGGCTGCGCGAATACAGCACCCCTTTTATGATGCTCTTGAACATCATAAATTGGACCGATGCTTAGTACTAGGCGTAGGGTTTGTTTGTTTTATAGAAAAGTCAATAAACTAAACAAATTCTTACTGATTAAAACGATAATGCAGAAGAAATAAAAAAATAAATTTTTCATGAGCTTTTAAATTGAGCTTTTGATTAAACAAATTAACGCGGATACATGAATGACATACTGTACATGTTTGGGCTTGTCACTTCCAACACAAAATATATTTAGTAATTTTTCCCAAACTTTCAGTTTCCAGCAATTAAACTAAGAAGCTTTAGTTAAGCAAACGTGTACTCCTTTTGCTTTTCAAACACAAATTCAAAACTAAATACTTATTCATTAAAATGTCTGTACTCAGCATTTTAATTCTGCTGTAATTAAGTTACACAGATTATTTCACTCCCCAAAGGGAATGTCCGCTGATTGCGCAATTAGTGTGCGATACCTCTGCAATTGATGGCAGCAGAGCATTCAGACAAATCAATTAACAAACAATTTATTTTACTAGCACAGTGTTGGACGCCTTAAGGTATGCAAAGAATGTGTATGTTGTCACACAGTTGCACCTACCTCAGAGCGATGGCTAAGAATGCTATTGGCACTCAGCGAGGTAAAATGAAATACATCTATGTTCAAAGATACACCAGACAGCCCTAGATGTCGGGCCGTAGTTTTTTAAGAAGAAGGTAAAGTCCCTTCATTTTGTTAAATGTATATTGAGCGGTAAGGAATCAGAGATAAAGAGAAATCTGTTCAAATGTACGGAGCAACATCAACAAATTATTAAATAAAGGATTTCACAATTGTGCTTGGAAAGTCACTGACATAATAATATTTGATTTTTTGAAGACATAAACCTTTGTGTTTTTGTAAAACCAAAGCCTGAATTTGTGTCAGTTGATGATGAAATTTTAGTGAGTTGTCGTGGGCACGAAAGTTTATCAATTGGTTTTGGCCCAAATTTGGCACAAAATCATACGTTCATTTTCGGTTCTCTTATTATTTACATAAGAAGGAATATAATTTAAGAACTAAAGAAAGAAAAAAATAAAAAACACTCTCACGGTATACATGAACTATTCCAGGTATACACAGACTGAGCCCCAAATACACACATTTTTCTTTACAACATGCCACAATTTCTTTTTAAAATTCGCACCCTTTCGGCAGTACAAGATTCATTTTGGAACTTAATTTTCAATATTTTGCACTGCTGTTCAAGCATAAAGCGATCCACACACCATTTACAGAAACAACCCGTCGATAGCCTCAAATGTGCTATGAGAAATATTTAATGCTTGCTTGTATAGGCCACCATACAAAGCTCAAGAGAAGCTCCACCCAAAAACCTGCCAAAACCGTAGATGCATACTTACATATTTAGGCATTCAAATTTCTTACCATTGTAGTTATCCACAGCTTGTAAATGTAAACTCCGCATATCAAAAGGAGTACCCCAAGAAGTGATACGTGTAAAGGCAAAAAATTAAATGCAGTTATACAAGTATTTTATTTCAACAAAATTTAAAGTTTGCATAGCCATTGTTGCGTGATTTTATTGTTGTATGGCTGGGACAGCAGTTAACCACAGCATCCGAACCGTGAATAAAACATTAACCAACTAAAGCTTTGAGTATTAACTATAAATAAATGTGAAACCGCCAATACCACCAAAGTTCATTCTACAAATATTAATCTATTTATCATAGTACCGCAGTAACCAATTTAACACGCTTCGTAAAACCACTAGAATCGCCCTTTGTTAAACGCTACGCATATTCATATGTACATCTAAAAATCCTTGGGTATACTACCTGCTAGCTTACTGATGCTGTATAGAACAAACCGCAAAATTTGTGAACTCTCATTTTTGTTCGCAGAATTTACAATGCCTAGTTTTCTATTCTCTTTCCATCAGGTAAACAAAAATTCCGACACATTTTTAAATGTAAACATTTTTACCAAATTCTCACCCCAGCTTAAAAGTTGTTAAATTAAATTAAATTTAATTTAAAAAAGGTTTTTAATTTTTTATGTAAAAGATTTTTTTAGATTTTTAATTTTAATAATTTTAAAAATGGCGCTAAAGTTGACCCTCCCGAAAAATTGAACTTGGACGGTTTTGTCCATTTTGGCTCTTCTATTTATCTGATACACAAAAACCCAAAAAAATTATTTATCAGTATGACTGTAGCTATGTCCCGTACTTGAATAAAAAATAATCATAAATTGACAAAATTGCGCGGTTTTGAATTTGACACTCTAAAAATCGGTTTTTCCAGTTTTTTAATAAAAAAAATACGAAATAATTGATATAATAATGTGAATCTAGTACGGGCGATAGCCATTGATGTTGTGAACAACATATTAAAATTTCAGACGATTCAGTTGAATAGTTTTTGTTTTTTGACAACACCAGGACGAAAAAAGTCGTTTCGAGATAAATGAGTTTAAAGTTTGAGTCACAGGAGCGCGCGGACCGCTCTCTACCTACTTAATGGGCTGTAGAAACTATAATATTAGAAATTTCCGCTTGAAAATTTTACAATATATTCATAAGATACTACTTTCTAAATATCGAAAGAACAAAAAAATGATTTTTGGAAATTTCTCGACCACAGGGTTTCCTTAAGTGACTCTTTGTTAGTTTACTGTTTTTACCCCTGATAAATGCTATTTACGTTAATAAATGTTATCCCTGGAACAAGCAACAACACGACGTTAAGTTGACATTGCCAACTAAAACCGGGAGTTCTCACAATTTTGACCACCGCACTGTGATTTCTTTCATTGTTACAAAATAAAATTCAAATTAAAAATAAATGTCGTCACTACTTGAGGATTTTGGACATCTTTCTGTGAAGTCGACCCCCACCCGGGTCCCCCCATCATGGAAGTAACCGAAGAAAACGCCCAAAAAGTCGAAAAATTAGAACTGACCAACCAAAGATTTAAATTTTCACAGATAAGAAAAGATTTGCAAATTATCAAAGACTGATAAGATAGATTTTTCCCGAAAAACTAGTGCTTGTTAGGTACCCCGAATGGTCACACCACGACCGATTTAAAAGATCAGTACTTTACAGATTTCAAAGATCGACGTCAAATCGCAGCTCGATTTCGTCTCTTTAATATTATTTCATTAGACAACAGAAACAGTACAGGTTGTTTTATACACCTACAGCAGGCCTCAAATCTAACTTACATTACTGCTCTCTAGCAATCAGGCACTAAAAACTGAAAGAGGTAGCTTTCTTCATGTTAAGTGACCGCAAGTTGTTCTCCATATTGGTGAAAGAAGCCCCTCGAAAGTTCTTTGGTAGAATTTATCGGAGTAAGTCATTGCAGTTCTGGCCTTTCAGCAAAGACTAACGATACTTGTCTGGAATTTGAAGTGGTAAGAATTTCCATTTCAGGGACAGCCAGAAGTTTTCTTTAGTTTTATGGATTATTGTTTGTACACGGAAACACCAACCAGGCGGCATTTGCCAGAGAACCATAGTATATATTTGATGTTACTATTAGTTGCTTGAAACGGTCGTGTTGCCAGTGATGATTTAATAACTACGAGATTCACAGAAATTGACAACTCACCGTCGGGAACGAAAATTTTTGGACGACAGCGAGGCGGTGGTAGAAAATCACATTGAATAGAAATCTAAAGAATATTTTCCCAATGGCGTAAAGGCAATATACTCATGATGTGAAGTATGGAGTTAGATTAAAAACTAAAAAAAAAATATAAAATCATACTTTACACAGCAATCTTATCAGGCGTCACTCGTATAATGCGATGGAATGATATGGTTTTCAAGAGAAAATCTGTATTTTTATTATTATTATTTGTTATATTTTATTATTCGCATGTCGCAGATTTACAAAAAGCGTATTATAAAGATATTTTTGGTCCCCCTGAAAGTAAATTCTTTGCCTATATTCGGCGCAACAAGTACGATACTCTTTTACTTCAGTCCCTCGCAGAGCATATTTAAAAATGCTTTTAATTATGCTTCTTCTTTTATCCAAGGGCTATTGAAATTGAACCCAATTGATATTTCTTTACTTTGGGATGTATGTATATATATATATACTCGTATGCGCCTGTTGATAGTGTGGTTGCGTAAACACACTCTGGATTGTGCAGAAAACACCAACAAAGAAATATCAGCTACTTACGAGTACAGTGCATTCATAAAATCCAAGAAAGGCGAATATAGTTCGTCTAAGTGCTCGCGCAAGCATTCGAGATGGTGAAAATTTAAATTATGAAATGTTACAAATTTAAAAAGGTGAATATGATTAACCAGTAGATATTTTCTTAATAGAATAATGAGATTTATAATAATTGTTGAGCGAAAATAGTTCCTGTGGTAAGTGCTGTCAGCCAGCATATCAAATATTTCTATTTATATATGGAAGTTAACATTCACCCACGGTTGGCCGCCATGCGTTCTGCAGTGCCATCATATTTTAATCTCATCATCATGTAAAATAGGATACTACTAACTGGTTTGCGATGGTTAACGGACGCTCTTTACACGACTTCACAATTCGTCATACGAGGTAAGGAGAGAAGTTACGAGCTGCACAACTGCATCCCAATAATGCACTCATAGGAAGTCAAGGTCACGGCTGGTCTCAGACAAAGAGTTGACAAGAAGTTGCGCAAGACTGCGCCGCTGCTGGAGAATAACTTATAAATAGCCAGCGCGACTAAGAACCAGTTTGTCGAGTTCGGTAGGGATAGCTGATTAATATAAAGTTAAACTTATTCTGTTTAGTTTGAATAATAAATTCATTGTTAAGTTGCACTTGCTATTTCTGGGCAAATTGGCCCTTAATTTTGTTTTTTAGTGTGAAGACATTAGGTCTTTCAACTTGTATGGACAGGCATAGATATTCGTCATTCATTCACAGCTGCGATTTTGCAATACGAAAGTTATCTGTGTCTGCTATCTGAAAGACAGATGGTTTGTTATGAGGAGATTTCTTTATGCAGTAATGCATTCGGAGCTTTACCATTGTTAAAAAATATGAATTGGGCACAATACTAGGTTTAAGAAACTAATTAAATTAAATTTCCAATAAGTGAACCAAAAGTGTTTATACAGACGGTTCATTATTAACAGTATTTCGGTTCTGTATTTGAACATATTTTTGTATTCTTCAAATACAAATCTCTTTAAAATACTGCGTGTACTACAATCGACTAAATTTATTATAAATGACTGAGATATTGGTTTTTTATTAACAATGCAATATCTTACTTAAGATTAGGGAAATGCCGTACATCGATTTTTAAGGCTAATTTCGGCCGAAGCCGAACCGAAGATTTTCGAGGGCTCAAGTAGTAAACAAGCAATGATTTTTTAAAAATTCAGTAGTTTTATAAGGAAAGAGTAAAACCTACAAAACATTCAATTTCATTAAATTCAGTTCATACACATTCATACACTCAATTCTTATTTAAACTTACTTTTTTTATACTATTTTGAAATAACACGTTTCACCACCAAATTTTTGCAAGAAATTACCGTTCTTGTACGAATCACACCAAAACAATCGAAATTCCTACCAAAGGAATTTTTTCAACTAAAATGTTTACAGAAACTAAAAGTTTATGCAATTTTTGAAGAAAAAACTAAAAAAAACTGCTTTCCTTTTTTTCCGAAGCCGAACCAAATCCGAACCGAAATCAAGTTTCAATCGTTTTCTACTTATGATAATTCCTGTTCCTTACAAATGAAATGAGTTTTTATTCATAAGTTCAAAATGAATAAAAATTTAAACTGAAATTTTTCCTGTAAAACTTGTATATTGAATTTAAATAATTTTTTATGATGAATAATAGGTTTGAGGATTTTTATAATTTTAGAAATAAAACCTAAAAATAAATATATTTTTGAATAGTCAATATCTTCTTATCAGTTATAAAAATTACCAGTATCTAGAAACAGTAATTAAGTGAAATACTTCCAGTGACAAGAATAATTTGCTCTTTTATTTGTGCTTTTTTCTTTATATTTTTGTTAATAGTGCCTCGCGGGACTGTTCCAGTAATTCCCACATGTGTGTTGGCTTCGTCAATTCAATAAATTTCTGCCAAAAACTACCAGTAGATTTTGTTTTAATTTTTCTTAAGTAAGCTAACTAAAGGGTTTTCCAATAACAGGTGGTATTTTGAATAGCCCGCTATTTCGGCAGGTGTCGCTTTCGAAGTTGTCATTTTTTGATATTTGACAAGTAGAAACTAAGCCATTAATAAAAATGGAGCAATACACGCTTAAACAACGCATTGAAATTATTAAAATTCACTATAAAAATGGTGAAAATTTTGCAGAGACGGTTCGTAAAACTCGAACATTTTTGGGTCATTGTAAAGCACCTTGTCGGACCACAATACAGAAATTGGTGAAAAAATTCGAGGTGTTGGGACAAGTTAGTGATGTGAAGAAGAACAGCCGAAGCTGTTGTAGCCGAAAGTGTTGAAGAAAACCCAGGTTTGTCCATTCCTCGTCGTTCTTTGGAATTAGGCATTCCACAAACGTCATTACACCGTATTTTGCATAAAAATTTGGGTCTTAAGGCTAATACAGTCCAGTTAACACAAGAACAACCTCGTGTCTTTGCTGATTATTGGGTCGTTGAAATGCATGAAAATGATCCGGAATTGCATCGAAAAATCATATTGAGTGATGAGGCCCATTTCCACGTCGGTGGCTTCTTCAAGAAGCAAAATTGTCGGATCTGTGGCTGAAAAAATCCAAGAGTTATTGTTGAAAAGCCTCTCTATCCTCAACGTGTGACTGTTTGGTGTGGTTTATAGTCCGGCGGAGTCATTGGACCTTACTTTTTCGAAAGTGAAGCTGGAGCAACAGTTACGGTGAATGGATTGCACTATCGAGAGATGATTAACAATTTTTTATGGCCGGAATTGGATGGTATTGATCTGGACAACCTTTATTTTCAACAAGACGGCGCTACGTGCCACACAGGCAAGGAAACCATTGATCTTTTACAAGAATAACACTTTTTATTGGAAAACGCATAAGCTTATACGCAAAAGTACATCTGCAATTTTTCAGGATGCCTATATCGACCCAATTTTGAGATAACATATTTCCTTCTATTTAATATGCATTTAAAACACGAATCAAAATCCAAAATATTTTATTATTTAAATGCTAATTTTTCATTTAAACATACCTATATACTTTATTCTATTGCAATATTTATTTGGCTTTGAAGATTTTTGAATAAAAAGCATTAAGAAAATGTTCGAGCACTAAAAAATATTTTCTAATTATGATTTTATGTTGACATTTTACATATACATATGTATATGTAGATACTACAACCAATCTGTAACAATGATGAAATATATATCTAATTCTAGAAATATACCCGTATGTATGTTCATCTATATATGTATATCAACTCGTCACTTACCAACCAATCCAAATTAAAATATTATGCGGTTCTTGTCACAAAGAAAGCGCGCCAAAATCGTTCTCTGCTTACTATACTAAAAATATGAGATCTAGCAGCTGTTGTCCGAAATCCGAATGTAATAACACCGTTATCTTGCAGCAGTTAAACACCGTTAAGCAAACAGTAATATGGCCAACCGAAAACTGTTTCCAATCACACGAAATGACACACGAGTCGATGCGGTATGTACAGTTAATTTAATAAAAACATATTAGTATGTGGAAAAATGTAATTTAGTACGCTTAGCGAAATGAAAATTAAATTAGCAACACGAGCTCATCACTTGGCGGCTCACAACTAATACCGACCGAACAACCGAATAACCGAACGACTGATTACACACAAATTAAGACGAGCCACGAAAGCTGTCATTTCACCAACTACGACGGTACTGATGACGACGGCGAATGTCGTAAATAACGGAATTACGAATTGCTGCTGCTTCTGTTTTAAACGAAGAATTGCATTGCTGCCACTTGCACTGATGCTGCTTCTAACGCTGGTGCTGTTGCTGCAGAAGTGTCACTAGCACGGACCGTTGCTGGATTGCGAGCGTGGCAGCCAGATGGCTAACTGGCGACGACTGTTGCGCACCAACACTTGCACAGTGTTATCAACAACACCACAACTACTACTGCTGCACCACTGTTAATGGCCAATGTTGCTGCCACGATGAATGCAACTAAGTGCTATCGGCGGCATCACACTCCTGATATACATAGTTGCAGTGGTTGCGTTGTTTGCTGCGGGCAAACGATACCTGCTGCTCCGGCTAGGCCTGATATTTGTTCGTGTTCCTTTCGTTTAATCAGTGGAGAATGCATGTAAGAGACAGGAACAAGCGCGGATGGAACGAAATGGCAATGCTGTATCAGAGGGCGGTTGCGGAACGTTGACTATAAAAACGGGATGACATAGAATGGAATAGCAACTAACAAAGTAAACATTGTCGGGGTATTGTTGTAGTGGTGGGCGCCTTAAAGTGAGCAACGAGCAAGAAAAAGCAGGTTGTTTTATGTGAAGGTACGTGTACGGTTGGTAAGCGTAGGTATGAATTGACGAACTGTATTTGTTTGCTACCGACAACAAATCAAAGCTCAGCACAGTGGGTACTTTTAAAGCACTTTTTCATAATTTTTATTGTTGTGTTCTCACCACTTACGCCTCATTGTGCACACTAGAAAAATATACATAGACACTCCTGTATGAAGGTACATAAACATACTCGGGTAAGTGTGCGATTGTGCACACACGCCACATTTACCAGAAATCTTTTGGCGGTTCAGTTCTCCGCCGATGTTAGTGAAGCCATAAATGGACCTCAAATAGTCGTGGTAAGTGCGCAAGTGTTTCTTCAACGTATTTAGTAAGTATTTGTTGTTGGAGTTCTAGCTGCCGCCTGTACAATTGTTGGCTATACGCGCCAGTTAAAGTGTGCAAACACGCATGGCATTTCCTTTTAGCTCTTCATTCTTCCTGCCCTCTTCCTTGACTTCGATTTAGCGGCGCGCTTGTGCCGTGGATTTCCGTTACTCTTGCTATTTTCTGCTGTTTTTACAGCGCTTTAATGCCACCACTTAACTGCATTTTTGTGTTCATAGTGGTTTGGGTGGTTGCTTTTGCATAGACCTTTTTCTGTGCTTTTGTCACTTCCACCTGCAATTCATTGCAATGTCATCTACAACAGTAGCTATTGTAACATGGGAAATGCTTGTTTTCCTTTCGCGTCACTCACTCTTTTTTACATTACTTTGTTTTTGCTTTGGCTCATTCACTGCTATTTTTTGAACCTTAGTTCTTAAAAAACGGGAACAGCGAATTAAGACAACTGAACAATTTTACTCCAAGTGTATTGACAGGAGGATGGTTCCATGTGTAGAAGTCCACGCAAGTGGGGAAAGTTACTGATCGCCATTCACTTGGGAATGGCCAGGACGATTCTTCTGCATATGGTTCAAGCAGCTCACAACGGCCGGGATTAGCCCACGTATCCTCTGGGTAGCTTCCGAACATCCGTTTGGGAGTGAGCTAACGTGAGAAGGCGAAATATTCCAGGATAGCTGGTTGTGCGTTGGGTTTGGGACCCGCCACTTAAAAATCGCCCCCAATGAAAAGTGTAAAAAAGCCTCGGATGAGACCTCCCTATACTGATGACGACCCCTGCAAACGAACTAAGGATTATGATTTGAGGGCATGCACCTGGAATGTCCGGTCCCTTAATGGGGAAGGTGCCTCTGCCCGGCTGGTTGATGTCCTCGTGAGAGTAAAGGCTGACATCACTGCCATCCAAGAGATGCGATGGACGGGGCAAGGTAAGAAAACCATAGGACCTTGCGACGTCTACTACAGCTGCCATGTAAAGGAGCGCAAATTCGGTGTCGGATTTGTTGTGGGAGAGAGACTTCGTCGCCAAGTACTGTCGTTCACTCCGGTGGACGAGCGTCTCGCAACAATCCGCATCAAAGCCCGTTTTTTCAACATATCGCTAATTTGCGCCCACGCCCCGACGGAAGAGAAGGACGATGCGACCAAAGATTCCTTCTATGAGCGCCTGGAACGTTCCTATGAGCGCTGCCCCCGCCACGACATAAAAGTCGTGCTTGGCGACTTCAACGCCAGGGTGGGCAAGGAGGGAATTTTTGGTCCCACAGTCGGAAAATTCAGCCTGCACAACGAAACATCCGGTAACGGACAGAGGCTGATCGACTTCGCCGGGGCCCGAAACATGGTAGTCTGCAGCACCAGATTCCAGCATAAAAAAATACACCAAGCTACCTGGCTGTCTCCTGATCGAAAAACGCGAAACCAGATCGATCATGTTGTGATAGATGGAAGACACGCTTCTAGTGTATTAGATGTACGCACGATCCGAGGACCCAACATCGACTCGGATCATTACCTTGTTGCAGCCAAGCTGCGCACCCGCCTCTGTGCAGCAAAAAACGTACATCTACCTACGCAAAGAATGTTCGACATTGAAAAGCTGCAATCACAACAGACAGCCAGAAGATTCGCCACTCGACTCTCACTCCTGCTCTCCGAAAGCACTGCCCAACAAATCGGCATGCGCGAGCAATGGAGCCACATTTCTCGTTCCCTACGTACCGCCGCCGAAGAAGAAATCGGATTCCGGCGAGCCCGAAAAAACAATTGGTACGACGAGGAATGTCATGCTGCCGCAGAAAGAAAAGATGCCGCTTATAGAGCCACGCTGCGATCGGGCGCAACGCGAGCCATGTGGGATCGCTACAGAGAGCTGAAAAAGGAAGAGAGACGTATTATCCGAAAGAAGAAACGAGAGGCCGAAATACGTGAGTGCGAAGAGCTTGAGATGCTGGCCAACAGGAACAACGCCCGAAAATTCTACCAGAAAGTTCGGCGGCTTACAGAAGGTTTCAAGACCGGGGCGTTTTCCTGTAAGAACAAAGACGGCGATCTGGTAACTGACGTACAGAGCAATCTTAAATTATGGAGGGAACACTTCTCGAACCTGTTAAACGGTGACAGCTGCGCATGTCACAGAGAAAGTGAAGATCCCGATACCCCAATCGTTGACGACGGAATTGTCGTTCCGCTACCCGATCATGACGAGGTGAGAATAGCGATAACGCGGCTAAAGAACAACAAAGCCGCGGGCGCCGACGGACTGCCGGCTGAGCTATTCAAACATGGCGGCGAGGAGCTGGTAAGGTGCATGCATCAGCTCCTATGCATAATATGGTCGGATGAAAGCATGCCTGCCGATTGGAATTTAAGTGTGCTCTGCCCAATCCATAAGAAGGGTGATCCTGCAATTTGTGCCAATTACCGCGGGATAAGTCTTCTAAATATCGCCTATAAGGTTCTAGCGAGCGTATTGTGTGAAAGGCTGAAGCCCACCGTCAACCAACTGATTGGACCTTATCAGTGTGGCTTCAGACCTGGAAAGTCCACCATCGACCAAATATTCTCAATACGCCAAATCTTGGAAAAGACCCATGAAAGGAGAATCGACACACATCATCTTTTCGTCGACTTCAAAGCTGCATTCGACAGTACGGAAAGAAGTTACCTGTATGCCGCGATGTCTGAATTTGGTATCCCCGCAAAACTAATACGGCTATGTAAGATGACGTTGCTCAACACCAGCAGCGCCGTCAGAATTGGGAAGGACCTCTCCGAGCCGTTTGATACCAAACGAGGTTTCAGACAGGGTGACTCGCTGTCGTGTGACTTCTTTAACCTGATGTTGGAGAGCATCGTACGAGCCGCAGAACTTAATCGCTCAGGCACAATATTTTATAAGAGCGTACAATTGTTGGCGTATGCCGATGATATTGACATCATTGGCCTTAACAACCGCGCTGTTAGTTCTGCCTTCTCCAAACTGGATAAAGAGGCAAAGCGAATGGGTCTGGTGGTGAACGAGGACAAAACGAAGTACCTCCTGTCTTCAAACAAACAGTCCGCGCACTCGCGTATCGGAACCCACGTCACTGTAGACAGTTATAATTTCGAGGTTGTAAAGGACTTCGTCTATTTAGGAACCAGCATTAACACCGATAACAATGTCAGCCTTGAAATCCAACGTAGAATCTCTCTTGCCAACAAGTGCTACTTTGGACTAAGTAGGCAATTGAGTAGTAAAGTCCTCTCTCGACGAACAAAACTAACACTCTACAAGGCTCTCATCATGCCCGTCCTAACGTATGGCGCAGAAGCTTGGACGATGACAACATCCGATGAAGCGACGCTTGAAGTGTTCGAGAGAAAGATTCTGCGTAAGATTTTTGGACCTTTGCACGTTGGCAACGGCGAATATCGCAGACGATGGAACGATGAGCTGTATGAGCTTTACGACGACATAGACATAGCGCAGCGAATAAAGATCCAGCGGCTACGTTGGCTGGGTCATGTCGTCCGAATGGATACAAACGCTCCGGCTTTGAAAGTATTCGATGCGATACCAGCTGGTGGTAGCAGAGGAAGAGGGCGGCCTCCTCTGCGTTGGAAAGATCAGGTGGAGAAGGACTTGGCTTCACTTGGTGTGTCCAACTGGCGCCGGTTAGCACGAGAAAGAAACGACTGGCGTGCTTTGTTAAACTCGGCCAAAATCGCGTAAGCGGTTCTAGCGCCAATTAAGAAGAAGAAGAAGTATTGACAGTTCACAGTCACTCTTCCGTATCTGATTAGTTATTTTTTTACACAAATTTGTTTCTTCTGTCTGCTTCTAATGTTTGTATCCGCCCACAGATAACTGGCCATCAGCTTAATAACATTTGCAATTGACTTATTTGGCTTAATACATTTTTTATCCTTCACCTTTTTGTAATTATGTACCAATTAAACACATTTAACTACTGGCACTTTAATTCTTTACTTTGTCATTATTCGCTACTTATTTTACTAAGTATAATTTAACTTCACAATTATTAACGACTCATATCATCCGAACACTAAAGTTATGAGGTCTTCATTAATGGACGTTGGCTCAGAAACTCTCAATAGGTGATTCCTGATATTTCTTCTGCAATACCTTCTCAATAGGGCTTCCAAGCTCCCGGTCAAGGAGCTCAGGTAAAAGCTCAGCCAGAAATTTCTGTTTAGGTGTTATCGCAGGAATAACCCCTGTGGGTATTTGCTAGAGCCTGAGCCATCTCCCAGGCGAGACAAAAGGCATCTCTTTGACATGGAGAGGTTAATAATAGACAGGTGTATTAGCATCATATGACTCTATTAATCTGTCACATTGTTGCTTCGATTACGATTTTGCCAGCGGATGGTGTTCCTCAAACCTGATGCCAGGAATCATCTGCATACCCAACCAATTACATACTTCTCACCCAACAACAGTGCTTAACATTGAATTACCGTATCTGGCGTACTGTTGCAGCCACTTGTACTTGCTCTTATTATTGTTAGCATTGTACGGCAGTTGCATGATTGCAATGGGAACTATAAAATGCCATTAACACAAATGTAGCTGCTACGCATGTTGTTTGCTAATATTGGATATTCCTAGATACTCGACTCAGCGTCAACAGAAGCTTACAACAGACAAACACTAAATGTCCTTTGACAACTTAATACCGAGTAGACCCATTTACTTCAGTTATAAAGTGAGCGCTTTCATGCAACGAACTTACACACTTAATTTATAGCATAGTTGTAGTTGTAATTGTAGTTACAGAAAACATGTAAAAAGGACCAATTCTAAGTGATATTATATATGTAGAGAGTTAGGGATAAGTGATAGGTGAGAACTCATAGTAGGTGAGTTCATTCTAAGCGGTAACTGATAATAGGGATAATTACCTAGCAATAATAAAAAACGCCAGCATTTATAGAGATAAGCTATCGGGCTTTGAAGAATTGCCAAATATTTTTAAAGAAATAAGAAGACTAATCCTCTCATGCTATAATAAACAATAGGCATTTTCACGGTGGCTTGCCACAGACAAATTTGTACTTCGTAACAGAGAAAATATTTGTATTTTTCGATGAATGCATCCGATTTAGTTATTATTTTTATTAATAATATAGTATATTAGCAAATTGATTCTCATAACACTAAAACATAAATCCTTTTCTTTTTATTATTCAATTTAATATTTTCTTACTTGAAAACACTCACCACACAATTTTGTCAATCACAAAGCGCTACGATTCAATGTTTACCTCGGAAAATGTATTTACAGGGAGTGGCCAGTTTGGTGTTTTACCAACATTTCACAAGAGTCGGGTAAAAGAAAATAAGAAATAAAGCAATACCAATCGACAGACTATCTAATAGCAATAGTTCATTTTCACCACTATGCACACACTTAAAAAGGGTGTGTTTTTAGCTGCATGAGAACTATCGATATCCATAACTATGGTTCGACAGCTGAGAATGGCAAATGGCAAACTGTGTTGACATTTCTGTTAAAGGATTTCGGTGGTCTAGAGCTCAAAAATATATGGTATTTTCAGGATGTTTTTTACAATAAAAAATGAAAAACGATATTTAAATTTTTTAGGCTTTTTATTTAACTTCTTTTACATAAAAAATTAAAATTATTTTTATCTATCTTCTATTCATCTGAAACATAAAAACCCAAAAAAATTATTCATCAGTTTGACTATAGCTATGTCCCGTACTAGAATAAAAAATAATCATAAATTGGCAAAATTGCGCGGTTTTGAATTTGACACTCTAAAAATCGGTTTTTCCAGTTTTTTAATAAAAAAATACGAAGTAATTGAAATAATAATGTGATTCTAGTACGGGCGATAGCCATTGATGTTGTGAACAACATATTAAAATTTTAGGCGTTTCGGTTGAATAGTTGTTTTTTTTTACTGCACCAGGACGAAAAAAATCGTTTCGAGATAAATGAGTTTAAAGTTTGAGGTACAGGAGCGCGCGGACCGTTGAGCTTTATCCTTGTTGGGTTTTATCCTTCGGCTACGTAGGAAATTTTACATAATAGTCTAATAAAGTAAATGTCAATGTAGTTAATTTACCAGATTATAATAAAAAATGCTGCCCAACAATATTTAAGTTCTGTATTAACATTTTTAATTCTGAATCTCTTAACAAAACATCCGATACATGCGTATTGATGGATGTCATATAATCGCTCGTTTACCCAAAGAGAACCATAATCCAAAACAAAATTTATTTAAAAAAGTATGCATGAATTTTCGCCAGCTTTTGTTTAATGCTGTGAAGAAAACTTATAGGTGTCTCTATTACCAGTAAATCATTAACGGAAATTGTTTATTTATTTTACATCGAGAAGCATAGTAAACTTGAATCTTTAAAGCCAACTTTCTTAAAATTTGGTTGTTTTTGACATATGACATTCTTCCCGCAAATGATTTTTTATTGTGGTTGTTGTCAACAAGAATTTGTATAATAGCGAATTGTCGATGTCGACACACCCACATCCACAACGGCGAGACACATTGTAATATCTCAAATATTTATGTACTTATGTATGTTGGCATGTTGGCATGTTGACTATGTTATATTGGAAGTCATCACATGGATTGACCTTTCAGAAGTGAATGTTATTTATCCCATTCTTAATAAATGAACGGCAGAGTTTATATTTCACCTTTGTCATGTAAATGGTTCTGCCGGAATTACTTTTACAGCAGATCTGTAATATTCAAATTCGAAATTGAAAAGGAAGAACTAAAGTAAGGAATCTAAATTTAAATGCACATTCAATAAATGAAATTTGTCTGTTTAATAGGAAGTTCATTTTCTACAAAGTTTTCAAAAGTATTCAATTAGATTGAATGTAATAAAATTTTATAATCAACTCTTTGCTGTTCAATATAAAATAAGAAGGGGTTATTTTTTTCCCATTGCCAGTTGAGTTGTACTGAATCGACACGTATTGACCAGTAGAGGAATAAATATGTATACCTAGTTTTTATCTTTCAGTTGAAGCCATTTGAAGTTGACAGTCAGGTTTATCAGCAACCGAAATTCAAAAGAAATGGTGAAAGCCTGAAATCTGCTCCAAAATTTCCAACTGCGTATCGATGTGTTTTTGTGGCCCAAGTTCCGCTATGGAGAGGAAAGAATATATATATCTATGGTACATGTTCTAAAGTTTAAAAAAGGTTAGCCGTTGAAGGTAAGCCACGCAGTGGACGTCCAAAACGAGCAACAAGACCAGAAATCATTGAGGAAATTATGATATTGCTTGTGAAAATCTAAGTTTGCCTTAACGTGGGTTTTGCCAATACCAAATTCATCAGCGTTCGGCAATGACGGCAACTCCCGGGCGACGCTCGCAAAGAATCGCCGGTGTGTATTCACAGCACCCAACTGTGGCTGAAATCGAGATTGCTATTCGTAGTATGAAATTTGGAAAATCCAGTTGGGTGAATAAAATCATGACGAAAATGCTAAAAGACGACCCAAAAGCTTCAGCAAGTGAAACCCTACCGCTAGACTGCCTGCAGGATATTATTGGTGAAAATCCCACAGAAAGGCGCGCCTTCCGAATGAAGTAATTGGCTTTTGGCCAGTTGCCGCATCATACATAGTATAGAGCTCGATATAAATGATTACAAATTGTATAAAGAATAACGAAAGCCAGATCATGCTTCGCTATGCTTAAACCCATGTGGTACTTGAAGCAGCAAACCACCAGATCAAAGGATTTTCAACTCGAATGTGAGGTGAATGTGAATCAATTTCTTCATAGAAAGCGTTTTTCTTCTCACAAAGAGGCTTTTGAAGCTGTGGAGCAGTATTTGGCAGAGCTTCTGGAAAATCACTTCAGAGATGAAATAAAACTAGTACAGGGTCATGGAAAGTGTATTCAAGTTGAGGGAGATTATATTGAATAAAAAAATACTAATTTCATATAAACTCGCATTCTTTATTTTTTATTTCAACTAGTTTAACCAACATGTACATGTATATCTATATCTGTATAATTTGTTTATTTCATTAAAGTTCACAATTATTATGCAAAGTGAAGAACGCAGTGCTTGCATCATGGGCTTCCGGCTGAACATATTATATATTACCACATTATTGTATTGAAGTAAAGAGTGGCTCATTACAACGCCAATTGGACAGCTGCAATTATCTTCACTTCCCTGCTTTTCGTTCTTTGCTGCAATTTTCCTCAGATAATAGAACGCAAGATACCTCCTACATGTACGAGTACAACTTTTGCACGCTAGTGCGACATGTTTTTGCCAACATATCACAAGTGCGAGTATATCTCACTCCAGCCACCTCAATCGCCGTCTTTGAAGCCAAACTGCACGACTGCCGTTAAACCGTCATCTTAGTCTAACTTTCACAACGCCAGCTTCACGAACATTGCGTGTAGTCTTTTCGCACACTAATGCACACACCACTCTTGTACTTCCGGCAAGTTTGTCCGCGCAACCACATGAGATGTTGGCTTCGCCATGCAGCTTTCAATAACATTTAGCCCACTTAGTAACAGTTTTTGAAGAGCTTAGGACGAACAGGTTTCGTTTTGTGTGCCTGTATAAGTACGTATGCAGTAGGATAAATTGTACAGTTTGTAAATAATGTCTTTCTACAATCCACATATATTCAAATTATTACCTTTTCAAATTTATTATACATAGTTACTTTTAGTGTTTAGAATTGCTTATTTTCTACGTGCAAAAAAAAAATGATTTTATAATTTCCTTTGACCGAACTTGCAACTCCTATAATGCCATTTCAGATTATGTATTAGTCGAATTACTTCTATTACTTTGCTGCCAAGGGACATTGTAGATTCCGGTGGTATGTTGAGAATGCACTTTTTATATATAGTTATATATAGTCGGGTACCTGAAAACTTAATATGCATGCCAAACAGAACTTTATTTGACGGAGCCTAGTTGTTGTACAACAATCATGAGATCGAGGAAAGTGGTGCCACTCTCTCGGAAGGCTAATGAAAAAATTGTACGTCCTTCCATTCGTAGAACAACGTCAAGACGCACATTTAGCAAAGAGTATCAGCATCAGACGCACACCATAAATTGGAAGAGGAGCTCGGCCAAACACCCGACAAGGGTGTTAGCGCCAATTATATGTATTTACAAGGATATATATATCAGCGCCAAAAACAACGATACAAGGTATGAAAACAAATTTCTTTTAATTTTTAGATTATTCCCTGAAAATAAAGATTAATTTCAAGAAGCCAACCCCTTACCCAGCATCAACAAAGAAAAATATAGAAAGTAATTTCCCCGCCTAGCTAAAATACTTTCTTGAGAAACTGTACGTACATATATGGATACTAAACATTCGAGACGCTTCGTTCTGTAACGTTCTGTTTAAAAAATCTTAAGCAAGATGCTTAGGCTTAAAATAAGAAAATTCAAATCCGTGCTGCTGACTGCCGTTAATAAGTTCTTTGGGTTATTGTTGCTGTGTCTACTGGATCTGATGCAGTTTTCGATTAGATGGTTGATTGTTATCGATTGATTGCGGCAAAGAAAGCAAGGAGAAGAATCGGTATTTTCCATTAGGTGTTGATGAGTCAGGAGCCAGTATATCTTGGAGACGAGTATATTTCTGAATGTGAATATTTTCGTTATCGGCTGGATATCTGTACCAAAATTTTAGATGTCATGTTTTTGATATGAAATGCATTTCTGCAAGTGGGGTAACGTTTGCGAAGAAAATTTGCTTACATATTTTACAGAGAGTCCGCTTCTGTAAAAAATCATTAAAATTGTCAATGATAAGGCCGTCACATCCTTTCGATCCAAATTGCTCGATTGGACAAGAAAACGTATTTCTGTCAGCACTAATTGAAAAAATGTGGAGAAGTGAAAGAAATTGTATGCAATCCAGCGCACTGCAGAAGCGCTGAATGGGGGTCTTTTATGAAAACAGCAATGAGAAGAAATACGTTCATTCCAAACGTTATTAAGCTCTGCGTAGCACTCTACTACTATGCCACAGCATCGTCCCTAGAGACTTGGCCATTGTCTGCTCTATAAGTAAGGCCATTGTAAGCCGTATACTACATCAAGTAACAAAATTTTGCAAAATCACTTCGCGCAGTGCTGTATCATACTCCCAACATCATTAGAGCTACAGAATATAGTGAAGCAACGGTAAGTGAGCTATTGCAAATTTAACGACTAGTGGTTATTCGACGCTATGCTCCATTATGCCCATTAATTTGTGTTTTGTTTATTTACAGTTTATTCACCGCAATTGGATTTCTCGGCATCTTAGCAAAATAATAAATAAATTCGTCTTACTAAATAAATTCATTATAGAACGAAAATCCATAGTTTTCGCTGTTGATAATATTTATATTGTGTCGAATACTGACAACCATAGACGAAACCTCCTTTCAATTTGTATAACTTTATGCAGTTTTCGAAATGCAAATAGGAAGATTCTTAATATTAGAAACGCACTCGAAGTCCAACGATTGTGTACCAAACCGCTTTGGCCCCGCCATACTCATACTCGTACACCAAATGAGGAATTCCGTTTGTCTTCAACTGAAAATATATATAAGCAATGAACTTAAAAAAAATACAATTACGTATAGCCTCTTTGAGAACTGTTATTCCAGGCCAGAACCTAGCAGCTGTCGATTTAGTTATGCTCAAAAAAGTTTAATGTATAGTAGAAGCAGGAATGGCGTAACTTATTTTCACCAGGCATACTTTTCTAATTTTATTCTATGCAATATGGATATATCAAACACATTTTTTACAAATACTTTGGAAATTTCACTCCCTCTTAGGCGTGCAACACCCAATTTTAAGCTACTTAGTACATTCGTCATTTCCTTTCAAAGTTTGCTATATGGCGAATGCAGCACAAACTGCTTTTGCCGTACAAACTTTGTAGCGAATTGTAAACACACACATAAACATATGTATGTGAGAAGCGCACTTTCTTCGAAGCACAATGTTGAATTTCCTTTTAGCAACTTAGAAATTTCCTGTTCCTGCTAGTTGAGTCTGCGGAGTAGTGCTTTTGATGCTGGTCATTTGGACGTTCTCTGCTCAAACTTTCGGCTGCAACTAATAGCTTTCAGTGTTAAAAGTATTTATATTTGTATTTTTGCAATTGCTGTTGTTTTCATTGCTACTTTGGCTATTTAAGCAGGAAGTAAACAACCACCTACACCCCAAAGAATTTGTGAGCTTGTGCATTGCACGTGCTTAAATATGTATGTATGTAGGTGCTTATGCACAACCGAAACTTCAGAAAGGCAAATATGTGCCAACATTATACAAACTTATTTCTGGTTTATAAATTCCATTATGTACGCTTGTGTTACCTATAATAATTTATATGTATGCATATCTATAAATTTTCTCTGCAAATGTACTACAATTGACTTATTGAATTAAATTTAGTTTATTACTTACATAGTTTTTCACAGGTACCCTCGACATAAAGCTCACAGAATTTATGCTAATATTATTCAACAGATATTTACACGAATTCTCCAAAGCAAATTGAGTCGACAGAAATCAAATTCTAGGTGAAATTTCGTTAACCACCACCAGGAACTTAATATACCAATGGGGTGATGTGTGTGCTTATGTGTTTAAATAAATATCTAAAAAATTCCAAAAAGTCCAAATTGTTTAGTGTTTACTTAAAATTAGTTATTGCCTTGGACCAAAGAAATGTCATGTATTTTGGGTATTGTATAATAATTAAATATTTAATTAAATCCTGGGGTGCCCCAGGTGCTTCATTATTAGCTTTTGAAAAAAAAAATTAGCTGAAAATGGATCTATGATGCTTCGGGGACCTTCAAGTTATCTTGTACCATGAGTTGCCACAGCTTCGAAACTCTTAACGGTCAATGCTACAAATAACAATTCGATCCTTCGACCGTCGATTCTACGATATCAGAACGACCCGGATTTATATCCGACCAACGACTGTCACTACAGCAGCATTCCCCAAACATTAAGCGGGCATGTTTATGCTCTTACAATACACAGCAAACAGCAATTAATTAATTCAATAATATTTTTATTCAATTGCACTGCAAGGAATCATTCTCCCATTGTTCAAAGCAGCATCAAAAACCCAGAACTTCTCAGCTACCACGACCATCGTAGCGCCTTCCGATTACCCCTTGGGCGCATAACTTGAGTGCGCAACACTTGTCCAATTTCGAAGAATGAGCTTCTGAATACTTTGCCTCGAAAGATGCGTCGTTCTGTCATTGCAGTATTCGCTTATTGCCAGAGAGATGAAAAAAATGTGTCGATGGCTTTGAATACTTTGATACTTTGAATAGCTCCCATCCTTTTAGCAGGATTCTCGATTTTTTTTTTTAACAAAACAGTAAATTAGTGTTTACTTGTGTGCACTGGTATATATTTCGAATATAGACAATAGTAATTATGTAACATTGAGTATTAGAACCAACTGTAACTACATTTAAAGAAATTGATCCTATACATAAAGCCACGATAAGCTTTAGAACACAGAATTTTTTTGTAACAACGCCGCGATGGAAAGTAAGTTTTCGGAAAGTTTATTTAGCAAACAGATAAACATTGAAAATATAAAGAAATATTAGCTAATCATTAAATTAGCTGCTTGCGAGTTCGCAATTCACAAGTGTGAATATAAAGTCATGGTAAAAATAGCAAGCAGGTGCCAAATTTGGTCCGGACTGAACTTCTTATATCCGGAAATTTCCACTGACCTGCGAGTTATTAACCGTAACTAACAATAATTTTTCGAATATAAAGAACGTTTGTTAATTGTGCATACCTAATTACAATAAGCAAATTTTTATATGCCAGCAAGTACGTGGAAATGTGTATATAAATGAATTATTGAATATCATAAATGCTATGAAACCTGTGAACTTAACTTGAATAGAAACTAGCGGAGTAGGAGAAAGCAACTTAAGTCTATGCCCTGGTTGTGTACATGTGTATGTGAGTTCCCGGCAATGAATGTTAAATGCTTGCAGAACGAACAGCAATCGAAAATTTACCGATTTGTCGCCGTGCTAAATTTATCCCTCTTGTGTTAATTGGCTAGTTAGTGTAGACAAAGGATGAGTGAATTTCGACGCTGGGTATATGCTTACGTATGCATATATATTTATAGTACACATATACCTATATGTAGTTATGCATATTTGCAACACAATTGTGTTGATTCTAGATACATTTTCTGTTTATTTTGTAGCCTACTACAGTGTCTGATATATCCGTTAGCGGCAGACTACTTTTATTTTTTAATATTTCCGCTGTGCATTTAGGCTTTTTAATTTCGCTGTTTCTTCTTGTTTCTATAAACGTGTTCGTTTGCTTTTTAGCGTTTGTTGCAACCACAACTGGCCTTTTTTTATTCCGTCTGTTTTAAGTTCCTATTTTTTACTCGCTTTTTATTCCCTTCCCTGCGGCGTTTGTTTTTAATTTTTGATTTTACTTATACATGAATTTTTATGCTGCATACGAGTGCATCTGGAACGAAGCAAGCAACACTCAAGTGTATTAAAACAAAAAGCAGTACTTTGGAAAATATAAACTGTCCAAAGCGGCATTTGCTTTTAAAACACTCACATTTCCCTCATAGTAAAGTAAGTTTCTTTAGAGTGCGCTCTGTGCTGCTAAATTTTTGTAGGTTTTCATTGTACGGCATCTGATTTAGTGCGTATGTGTATGTAAGCAAATATGCGTACTAGAAAGGTAGCATTTTGTGTTCGGCTTTCAGCTTAGATGGTTTTGCACTAAAAAGTAAATTCATTGCGCTAAGTTAAATGTTAAATGTTACATCTACGCATTACACTCGTTGTAATCGTCCGCAGAAGATTAATCTAAAGCCCGCTGCAACACAGCGAATACACGGTAGGTCATAGTCATCACCTATAGTGGGGAAAAGCAAGAAAATCGAGTTAAAAATACTTCTTAAAAACATATTTTCTAAAGTAAAAACATTGTTCGTCTCACAATTTGAAAAGTCACTAGCGATATAGGTTGAAATCCCCTCGCGGTCAGCTTGGCGGGTTTTTGCGCACGCGTAAATATAGTAAAAAGCAATTTTTTGTACTCTTTCGAGCCATTATACCAGCGGTTTTTGTAAACGCTTAGGGCCAGATTTTCGCTCTAAAATAAAAAAAAAAACTTATTGTTATCCACTTCAAAATACCTCTATACTGCGTACAAATATTTCCTTTCAAAAAGTATGCGGAATTCGTCAAAGAAACGAAAGCGGAAACTTAAATATTTAAAGCCTTTAAATATGCCGGTTTTTTGGGCTTAGCCTAATGTAAAATTTATTGTTGATTGATTTCGATGTCATGAGTGTATTCAAACAAGTACCCTAATAACTGACAGCTCAAGAATTCGACTCATTATTAAATAATACAATAAAAGGTTTGTTCAGTAAGCATCTTTCTCGTTCCTCTTGACAGTTCGGCCCTCATAGACACTGGGTTGCTAACTCTAGAAATTTTGAGTAAAAGTGGGGAAGCATAATTTGTAGAAAAACATTTTGTTTTGAAAATGCTGTGCTTATGAGCTACAACTCGGTCAGCCGTTTGTGTCGGTACGTCAAGAAATCTTCCTACTCTAGGAGAAGTCGCAAATTTGTGGAAGAATTCTGGAGCGACCTAAGTGACTAATATGAAATGATTAGTGGACTCAATATATATTTTTGGGCTATCAAATCTTCAGAGAAAAGGGCCAGTACAGATCGATACTACTGGAATGCATTTTCAGAAGTTAGCTCGTTTTTACAAGGTGAAACTGTTAAACGCGAAGGAATTTCAGTGCGTTAGGCAATGCATCCACTTAAAAATAGTTACTCATACGTCCGGTAGACCCAAACGAGAATATTATGTAAACTACATCAAAAATCTGTGAAACATTTTTTTTAAATAACAGTTTTTACAATTGCAGTCTTGACATAATAAGGATGCCATCATTATTTAGCATGCATAATTCTACACACTTAAAATCAACCTCAAGTGAGAACGCGATTTGCCCGTTTTGCTTAGAGGAGGCGGATGGCACTGAGCATTTTCTCTGTGAGTGTCCCGCATTTGCTAGAGCAAGACTACGAATTTTAGGTGCCGATGTCATGAGAACAAGTAAAATTTGTTCTCTTAAACTGGAGGATATTTTCAGATTTATCCTTTTCCTTCCATCCCTTCTCTCCTTTCCTCCTTGACTTTCAC
Source organism: Anastrepha obliqua (assembly GCF_027943255.1). NCBI lineage: Eukaryota > Metazoa > Arthropoda > Insecta > Diptera > Tephritidae > Anastrepha > Anastrepha obliqua. The sequence continues at coordinate 369,289 of NC_072896.1, forward strand.
CCTTTCTTCCAGAGCTTTAAATACAATGGGCTTTTTAGCCTGAGGGTTTTAAGAGTTACCAAATGTCTCGGTGCTTCTTGGCTCGGTCTTCCAAAAACACCAATTGTATCAACCTAGACAAAAAAAATTAGTTTGCCAATAGATCAAGAACGTTTTGTTTAAATGAAACATTCCTGGTGCTTTTTGAACAGATAATGTACTTAAAACAACTTAGAAGTGCTTAATTTTATTTAGCCAGCTTTGAGTATGCGGCAAACACTTGCATATTCTTTATATGTACGATTGTGTCGCAGCGATTGTTTTGTGTCTGTTCGAATTATATTGAAATACTAGTAAAACCAAGCACTTAATGTTGATTTAAAGCTGCTGTGATACTTACGATGGTAATCAGTTTTTGTCCGTATTGGCATACCATAAAGAATTGTGCAACAGTAACAAAAAAGAAGCTTAGGAAATTTAGGAAACCCCAACCAAACCCTTCTAGCTTGAGCTGAACGACAATTATGCAAAAGACAGTACAATTTGATACTAGTTTGAACAGCAGAGTTGTGCCAAAGACTTCATTTAGATCAGCACAGAGACTGAAAAGAAAGTTAAAAAAATATATTGCGATTTGAAAATACATTTAAAACAATTTCGTTTAGTTCTTACGTTGATAGAAATCGAACTTTATATAGTCTGGTTTCAAAAATAAAAAAATCTTATCTTATAAATCTTATCCTTTAGTACTTTTTGAGATCTATTTATAAGTTATACTCGACCGAAGATTCTTACTTTAATATAACTTGTAATAATAAAGTTTACATCCAAAATTGCAGCTTTAATACATCCAGTGAAGATTTTTCTAATAAAAAGCCAAATATGGCAAACTATTCTTATTCGATCCAATTAAACGTTTAACATTTCCTTTTACTCAACATCTTAAAAATATATAATACAAGATTACTATTAAATAAATCACACTTACCTCAGCATTAGCTGATGTTTTCTAATCCACTTCATTAGAAACTCACAATCTGCTTTTGAGTTCTCCACACTTGGTTCGTAAGTTTCCAGTGAGTAACCCAAATATTCCAGTTGCATACAAAATTGTCCCGCAAAAGTGCTTACATATAAATCCGTACCTAAATTGGTTGTAGTGCAGAAATGGCCGTTTAAATACTCCGAAAGATATATCGGAATGTAATAACGCGGAGTACAGTAGTCGAAATTGTAAGGCATTGGAGTTGGATGCAGATATGGAAATGTTGCATTAGCGTAGCCATAACGAAGAAGATCAATAATATACATGGAAATTGACTGCAGCATCGGCCCGAGGAGTATAGAATTAGACACCAACAAATAGGCGCAAATCATTAGACGCATACGCCTAAAACTATATTTATTAACTTTGTATAACTTCCGGTCGCTGTATGTTTGCGGATACTCAGCAGCCAGAGATTCGTAAATTTTACGCAAACTGTGTGCATTCAGAAGAAACACCAAAAACTTCACATTTGAATCGATGGCATATGAAATGTACACTCCCAAACGAAAAGTATTCAGAATGTCCCCACTTATAATCAGCTCGCGCAGTTGCATCAGCATGTAGATGCGAGTGCATATGCCGCTGATGGTAGTGAATATCAGGAACGCGTTCATTAGTACCTGTCGCCAATAAGGGCGGGGCAATAGTTGGAAATCGTAACCGACAAGTTGGTATAAAGTATTAGGCCCCCAGAAAACTTGCACAAACTCTTTAATGCCCATTATTAAAATACTGATGGTAAGTACCTCTTTTGCATTCTAGAAATTAATTCGTAGTATCCGAGCAAAATCGGCTTTTATACCCATTTACAGGTAGATGTAGACCAGATCGACGCGTTTGAAATTTTATAAAGACATTGCGGTTACTGCCTTTGTGGTTTGTGAAATAAGAAATGCTGAAGAAAGAGAATTTTAAATCAACATTTGGCATTTATAGTAACCACAGCACGACCTTGAAACATTTGTTAACTATTCTCAACATAAAGAACAAAAACTTGGCTCGCATTTATATTTATTTTCGATAACTGTAACGCTAAGATTTTATCTATGATTCTATTGAAAAAAACGAACAAATATTTGCAGAATATATTTACATATATCCGTATCGGTAATACGAGGGGTGCTATTTATATTTCTGGTTGTGCGTCATCTGATTATTGCATTAGAAAGTTTGTCATATTTTACCATAAACGCGCTAAGGATATTTTGATGTGAAAGAAAGACAATAGCAGGTACGGCAGAAGTTACGACTTTTATTTGATAAATTTTTTTTTAATTCAATTGAAATTTTTCGTGAGTATATATGTATGTAACTTTATTTCATTTTCCCCCACATCTTGCGTCCTATTCGACACAATCCGGGTCTAGATCCGCAGTGTTCTATAAGGAACAGGGTTACCTCACTGTGACTTTGACGTGAGTGAGGCTAAATATCTGGTAATCCCGGGTACTGTGGTACGCATCATTCTCACCCTGGTAATCTCTCAAGCCCATTTTTCGAAACCTCGGCTTAACTAAACTAAAGTTTCAAATTCAATAGATGTGAACTAACTCTCGCTAAAGCAGATACAAACGGATTCACAGCACACCCATTGCACTGAACTATTGAACTTTGGTCGAAATCTAGTTGAAAATACATACATTTTTATTCGCGTTTATACGGAATGTTGTTAAAAACAGAATGTACCCTATGATCAAAAAGTACCGGGAAGGTGATGTTGTTCTTCGATTGCCAAGGCGTAGTGTCCCACGAGTACCTTCCATCGGGTCAGACAGTCAATAGAGAATATTATTTATCCGTTTTGAAGCGTTTGAGAGCTGTTGTATGTCCCATACTGCCGGAAATATGGGCAAACAATTATTGGATTTGGATTTTGCATGATGAAAACGGCCAACGCACCAAGCGCAAATTGTGCTGAATTATTTGATCAAGTAAATACCATCGTGTAAGCAGCGTATTCACCTGATATGGAACCGTGCGAATTCTTTTTGTTTCCCAAGTTGAAGTTACCACTTCGTGGAAATAGATTTCAGTCGATAGATCTTCTCCTTCAAAGAGAATGCGACGAAGAAGCTGAAGATCATCCCTTCGTCGGCCTACCAGGGGTGCATGGAGGACTGGATTAAACGTTGGCACATGTGTGTTTCTTCAGACGGGTCATATTTTGAAGGAGATAAAATAAATTTGCCTGAAATTTATCTCGGTTTTTTTTTTATTTAAACATTCCCGGTACTTTCTGATCGTAAGGTATTTAACGAATAACTTAGAATAAAAATATTTTGATAATGCCATCTCTTTTGGTATACCTGGGAACTATAATGTTGACTTTTTTCATGAATGGCATTGTGCACTCTTACCAAAATGCCTCAAATTGAATGATTACCTAAAAAATATAGCAATCTGGCCAAAACACATGTCCTTTATTTATTCAACAGATATCTTTTAACCTGAGTAATTCATCACTTAATTTCCTAGATTAGCCTACAAACAAACCTTCCAGAGAGTAGGCCGCAGGTAGCCGAAGGGAAACCTACCGTTTCTTTGATTTATAGGGAGATTACTACGCTGGTCTACTCATCAGCCTTTCGAGAAGCAAACCAAATTAAATCTAGCTCTAAATAATATTGTTGGGTGCATATATTTTTCGGAAATATTATTGTCTTAAACATAAAATTTAATATTAACGGCCTCAGGATTACTACTTTTAGTGCTATCAAACTATATATATATGCACATACTTATATTCATACACATAAATATTGATAAATTTGTGAATGGGATGTATTTTCCCCACAAAAGTGTAGAGTATGTTTTGTTATACCTCCCTGTACATGGAAGCATTTATTGAAATAAATTGAAATTGAAAGGTATTGAAATTTCCGTTTCCTTTTCACGTGCCTTTCCAGATGTGGCAATCACTTTCAACAAAAGCACTGACGTGATCAATTTACCAGCAGCTCTTTGAATACTAATATACTCGTACTAGTATGTCCATTTGCGTACAGAAGATATGGTCTGGGCCTAGATAAAGTTATGTATGTATGTACATATAATAGGAGCATGAGACTGCATATTTTTTAATGTGTGTGAACGTAACCACGGCATGCAATTCAGACATCAGTGATAGTTTTCCGGCATAAATGTACTGATTGACATTTGAAACGGAATTAAAGCGTCTAGCATTCAAGGTGTTTGGTCGCCTCAAGTGCGCTATCGTCGTGCTATTCAGTGGGAGCTATCCCGTATCCTTTTCTCTTTTTCGATTAGCTAAAGACGTTGCTTTAACTGATTTAAACTGATTTATTTGTATATATAAATTTAATAAAATGGTCAATGGTAGGCTAACTCCCAGTGGTGTTATTAAACTATTTTTGATTCCTACAAATTGTTGCGTTACGTAAAGATAAATGAGTAAATCTCTAACTCCATGCCATGCCAAATGCCACTATCTCACCACAAAATGGTACTACAACCAGCCAATATGTATTGGGTTTTCACTATTTCCACTAACTAACTAAACGACTGCATTCGTATTATGCGTGCAAACTGTCAGAGCAACATTCTTCACTCCACAATGAATGCATCATCACACCTCCTACTATTACACATAATACCTCTACTCTGAAAACAATATTAAATAATAATAATCTACATTTATTTCGTTTTTTTGCATCTTAAAGTACATTATATATATGGTATATATATAATATAATTGGCGCGTACTGCCTTTTTGGGTGTTTAGCCGAGCTCCTCCTCCTATTTGAGGCGTGCGTCTTGATGCTGTTTCACAGATGGAGGAGCCTACAGTTTTTAGGCCGACTCCGAACGCCAGATATTTTTTTATGAGGAGCTTTTTCATGGCAGAAATACACTCGGAGGTTTGTCATTGCCTGCCGAGGGGCGACCGCTATTAGAAAAAACTTTTTTCTTCATTTTGGTCGTTCACCGAGATTCGAACCTACGTGCTCTCTCTGACTTCCGAATGGTAGTCACGCACCAACCCATTTGGCTACGGCGGCCGCCCTTAAAGTATCATATATTAGTAAAGAAAAATATGTCAAGAACGCACAGTATCTGCTCGCTCCACCATCAGACTCACCTGTCTCTCATATTAACTCCGCTTTGTTGATAGACTTGGCGTGCAGTACTAGCATTAATAATTTATGTCTGGGTACTACTACTTTTTATTTCGAATAACTACATCCCTGTATTAAGGGATGTTTAAGCCAAACTCCAGTCAAATAAAAACTGGTGATAAAGGTATAACCCGATCCCACGGATTATTACCACCTTACGCGAATATACTTCATGCAGAGTTGTAGAGTTGCAAATTACTCAAATATTCTTAGAAGACCCTTCTCCATCAAATGGCCAACGTATGATCATCAACATAAGGAAATAAACCCTCTTAGTGTTGCTATCGCACTGTGTGCGTGGAGGGCAGCCGCACTCAAAAATCTGTCATTGGTGTTTCATGCCCGGCTATTCCGTCACGCACCAACCCATTCGGCCAAAAAAAAAATAATCGAAACTCTGAAGAACTTAAATATATGCGCAAGTAACAATAATTTATTCAATTTGTATTTCTTCGTTTGTCGCAGTTGCAGTAACATATCACCATAAACGATTCATTGTGCCCTGACATCCATTGATACTAAAATTCTTGTAATACTGAAAAATTAAAAAGCCATTCAAGAAATAAGATTTCCCATCTGACTGGGCTCGAACCGAGCAAACTTAAAACGAAAATATGTCCGCTTAACCGTAGTATTTAATAAAATTAACAGTCAGTTTGCGGCTTTTTATTTCTATTAACAATTTTTTGTTCTCTTCTCTTGTTGGTTTTGATCTTTTTCTACCAAAATTAGTGTTTTTCTTCTTAATAGACTGTGAGTTTTCATTCAGAGGTTCCATCAGAGAATTTAAAATTTACCTGGTGTACGGTTACTTTATATAATTTCTTGTTAATAACCGGTTGTTAGTAGTAGAAGTTTAAGCGAAAACTTTTTTTTAAATTTTAAGAAGAAATCTTGTCATACTGCTGAGAAAGGTGCTACTTCATTACCTTGAAGAAACCGCTGGTAAAGTATTAGATAAAAGGTTAAATAAAATAGCTGCAAAAGGGGTCTTCTCGATCAGATAAGTCTTTCTGTCCAGATACTCTACTAAAATTTCGTTGAAGTAACCTTTAAAATAAAAAATAAATAAATAATTGGCGCGTACACTTCTGTTAGGTGTTTGGCCGAGCTCCTCCTCCTATTTGTGGTGTGCGTCTTGATGTTGTTCCACAAATGGAGGGACCTACAGTTTCAAGCCGACTCCGAACGGCAGATATTTTTATGAGGAGCTTTTTCATGGCAGAAATACACTCGGAGGTTTGCCATTGCCTGCCGAGGGGCGACCGCTATTAGAAAAATGTTTTTATTAATTTTGCTTTCACCGAGATTCGAACCAACGACCTCTCAGTGAATTCCGAATGGTGATCACGCACCAACCCATTCGGCTACGGCGGCCGCCCTTTACCTTTAGCCAGAACTAATTTTCACAATTCACTACATTTATTAAAATACATCCTTCATTTTTTCTTCAAACACTTTAGGTTTTATTTATTGAGTTTTCAGTGTTCTCAGCAATAGAATAAATTGTTAAATTGTCAGGATACTCATACATAATTCATGGTTCGTATATATAGTATATATGAATATATTATATACCTACATAAGTACTTCCTCGACTTAACCACTTCTAAATTTTATATTTTTGCAGCTTTCACTTAAAAATCTCTGCCCATTTATGCAGTTAGGTATCGTATATGTATTTCTCTGTAGTAATTGCATTGATTTATGGATGGGAATTTTGGTATTAGTGGTCTGTAGGTTGACATTGGAATTTTTTTTAGTCAGTACTTTCAATGAATTTTCTAATTGGTACAATAATGCATAATATTTAATATATTTACGTAAGTAATCAAATTCACTCGGTAATACTTGCGGTTTTCTACTTTTCTTAAATTTTCGCGAATATCGAATTCAAATGCGTAAATCATATAGCTCCCTGATAAGAAAAAATACACAACGATTTAATTTTTATTCTTAGGAGCCTCTTGCGTCGTCTCTACATCAAACATTCGTTTTTGCCCGTTTTCTCTAATTACATATAATATATAAATGCGATACTTTGAATTTATTTTCAGTACAGTTGAAACTCCAACTAATTTAAGTATAGTGGTTCTTTAGTCATTTTCATGTAATTTTATAAATATGTACACCGTCATTCATAAAAACTGAAATTGTTTTTAATATAGTTTATAAATCGAAAATTGTTATGGAACTTTCGTTTTGTAGAGTATTCAAAATTTATTTCAGCTTTCATGAATAGAAGGGTTAGTTTTTCGCTATTTCTAATAATTTTTCTATGCATCAATAAATATTATACACAACACAAGTGATAGTGAGTGACAGATAGTTTAATAGATAGCTTTACTTTTATTTGATCTTAAAATACCTTTTTTCTTGCTTGCGCATAAGAAGTTAGATATTACATTTACATTAATTTTCTTAATTCCATTATAATATACTACTAATTCATCTAATTGGTATACGAAAGCACTTGCACTAAAATGGAATGGAATTGTATTTAAATGAAAAATTTAAGGTATTCAAATATGATTTTTCGAGTTATAAGGTGCCTCAAACGCTTAATCACAACTCAGCGTTCAACATTAAAACAGATTTTCGAAACGATAAATTAATTTTAGCTCGAAAAATGCACGTTTTTCATTTGTTTATAGTCTACTCAATTTAATCACACATAAAAAATTATATTTCAATTCAACATTTTTATACTGGGAAATAAAAATAAACAAATTCGCGGAATTCATGTCAAAAAGAAAAATCATACATGACGAGGATGCGCGCGATCGATATACGCATCAAATTTCATAAAAAGTGCTACAGTTTTTAGTTTGCTACAAGTTTTGATGTGATAAAAATGGTTCTTCCACAGTGGCTCCATCATGAAAATTGGCAGCTAAAGAAATACGCCGGCTGATTGTTAAATTGCATGAAGAAGGAAAAACTTTTAGAGAAATTGGCAAATTAATGCGCAGGACTCATTCTACAGCACAGTGCATAATTAGAGAACACAAAAGTGACTCCTAAATTTCAAATAAAAGGCGCCTAAGTTAATTTAATGATCGCTCAGAACTCATTGTTTTAAAGGAAGTTAAAAAACTCCCTTTGTACCAGCCGTAGAACTTAATAAAATGAAGACAGACACATGTTAATCTTGGTCGATTCCAAGACATTTAAATGCGGGAATAGACCGCGACTATTCGTTTGGACATAAATTCTATGATTTCTTTTATGTCCCAGTATAAAAATCTTGAAATATGCCTTTTTCGAAAATTAATTTATTTACAATTCCGAAATTCTTTTTTAAAGTTGAACAGTGGGTATATACGATTGAGCGTTTGAGTCGTCATATATATTTTTGTATGTATTTAATAATAATAAATCGTTCTTATAATTATGCTTAATATATTCGAGTGCTTCGATTTCGATACACAAAAATGTTGACTGAAATTAAATAATTATGTCTTCATACATTGATAGCTACCATCTACTACAATAAATAATTCCTGCACCATTAACTGGTTTAAGAAAGACAAATTAAGCTACTGATCACAATTCTTGTAATGAATTTCGTGTTTCGCCTTGCAAAGATTTTACCACAATTAAACAATGGATTAAATTCATAAAAATAGTGAATTGTTGCAATTCAAAGTAGAAGATTACCATACAAAAGCCACACATCTTGAAAATAAAATTTCCTATCAAGGTGTGTGCAGCCTACGTCATGGCTGTCAATTCAAATAACTTTAACAGTCCAACGAGTGGTTTATGCATGACTAGGGCACGGGTTGGACTAGGCCACGTAGAGGAAACTCTGAACGCTTGAATTCAGATGGCATTTTGGTGGGAATTTATCATTGAGAATTGTGGCTTCAATAATGTTGGGCAACAGCTTTTATAGCATGCATTACCATAAAAACAAGCCATCTAACAATACCAAATAAACTTATAAGCCGTCCCTGGCATATATGCAGCAAAACACAAAAATTTCATCCAAAACACCAAATTGTATAGGAAACAAATAACAAAATATAGGTATAGGAAATTATAACGGACAAACAGACAAACAAACATTAATTTTTATACATTACATTTCACAGTAACGCTGCTAAAGAAATACCATCCAGCGTAGTTCTGCCAATGCGAACAGGCCCATTGAATTCCTATTAACCGCAAGAGTTATTTATTTCCTAAATAACAAAAATTTATTGAGGAATTTTATTGTAACTGAAACTGCGTTTCATTTACACATAAACTTTTCCATTTTACCCAAGAAAAACCGAATACATTCGTGTAGCTACCAAACATCCCCACAAATATGGCGTGGCTCTTACTTGAATGGCATTTGGATGAAGATTAAACTAATATTATGCATATTTTTGCTCACCTTAAGGGTTTTTAATATTGAGATTTTTTTTAATTTATTGAATTGAAGTAATTGAATTAGTTAAATTGAAGTAATACTTTCATACAGCGGAATAATATTTGCAAATAATTGATTCAGCCTCAAATACAATTTGCAATTATTTCGATTTTTTCTAATGCTACTCGTATTATTAATTAAATTTTTTAGCCATAAGATACCAAATATATGTATGTTTGTGTTCCGTATCCATACTAAGAGAGTATTCCGGAATATGGTAATATCTTGCAAGTTATATATGTAGATATTAAATATAACTACATACATATTTTTGCTTATTTTAAATGCGCATATTTGTATGGGATATCAATTAAATATATATAAACACCCATTATATTATAAATCTTTAAACATATAAAAACATGTAGTTCACATACATATAAATTGAATTTAGTGTTAAGGTTTTTTATCTTGTCATACTAAACATAAATTATTTTCTTATAACTAAATTCATTGATTTTTAGTTATTGGAAATGGGATAATAACACAAAGTGCCAAAGCGATGCAGTCGCCAATATTTCAGAATTTACTAATCTGAGACGTGAACGACAAATATTGTGTCTTATACAGCGAATAATAGTTCTTTGATGCAATTTCAAATAACTAATTAATAAATAGTTCGACTTCGCCTCATTTTTCCAATGGCTATTTTACACTTTGAGTGCTGCTTCTTTCTTTCCCAGTGGACTTGTCAGTACTAATCTCATTGTTACGCTATTGCTTTCCTTTGGACATATTTTTGTCGAAATATAAAGTACATGATTTAGCACCACTTCGTAATAGATTACACCGTGCGACAGTAAAAGTTTTGAAAGAAAAATTGCATATGCACGTTTCAGTTTTTTTAACGGACTTTAAAAAATTAAAAACTTTTTTAAATACTTACGCCTAGTCTCTGATATGAGTATGGATATCAAACGAACGAGGATATCAAACGAACGACACATAAGGTCTTTTGAAAAACTTTCCCCTAACTGTCTTTGAAGCTGTTGCTGTTTTAATAGTTGAATTTTCCTCCTTAATGAAATTTTAAAGTTCTTCAAAAAATTTAATCTATGAGAAAAGGAAATACTGAGTACGTACCATTACTACATAAAATCTGTAGTTTCACGTGCATATGAAATTTTTCCAGGTTTTCCTAACACGGTGTTATACATAACCATTTCCAATGATATATTATATTTGATTATTTCAAAGATGATGAAACTAACTTTTATTTATCAACGCTTCGTTTTGTTTTGTAAATATACAACCTTTTTCGAATTTAGATTTTTTTCAGATCATTTTTTTCTCATACAATAATTAAAGTAATCTCGTTGCAGCTATATGAGAGCAAATATGTAGTTGATATTTTGTCATAAGCTGGATGCAGAAAATATTGACAACTATTTCTCAAATAATTTAATGTTTTAAGCCATTATGCGATAATTCCAAAATGATTTTAAATTAAGCAAAGAATTTGCAAATTCAAACAGTTCGAATATGGAATTTAATTTTGTAGATTAAGGACCCCTATATCAATGTCTGATTAAGCACTTAAGTCCATAATAAGTAGATGGACAAAAAGTGTTTTCCCATTGTCTGGTTGACAAATATCTCGCGGTTAAATTCCGATCAAATTTTTCAGTAGATTAGCTGCCGGTTAGCTGCTAACCAAAACAAAATCTAGCAGCTGATAGTCGTAAAAAAATTAATACATCTAATTTTGTTTTGCTATCTAATTCGCATGTTTACATAGATTTTTTATTAAATATAGAGCAAAGGATTTGTTGATTATTATATCTAATTTATGTGGAATAAGTGTGAATAACTAAGACTTATTAGGGCCGGTTTTTCTGTGGGGTAGTGAATTTTTAAACTGAGTTTAACCCTGCAAGATTGAACATTTAAACTGGAAAGCAGTGTTAGATTTGCACTGAAAAATTAACGCTTGTAGAGTTTATTAAAATGCCTTCTCGCTTTTCCTCTCGAGAAACCGCGTCCGTACTCTTATTTTTTATAGCATTGGCATAGCGATCATCCATTGCTATCAATAATACTCGTATTATCATTCAACAACAAATTTCATAACCGATTCTTTTGTTAATATCTTCTTTTATTATTTAATATTAATTAACACAGCGTATCCGTGCAAGATAATTCGTAAATGGTACTTGCACGAGTTTTGTTTTTTCAATTTGGTTTTTTAAATGTCAAAGTTTTAAACAAAACAAAACTGTAAACATAACGAAAACAAACATATCACTTCGACACTCATATCACCTAATCGCAAGAAAAAAAGATAAATCAGCTACTCAGTAACTTAACCTTCGATGATACAGATAAGCACGCAAATCTGCAAATCTAAAAGCTCAGTTAGTCCATAAGTAACTGGATTTACACAACTCAATTTAACTTAATAGTTTCCCAATTTGTTATATGAAACGCCGTGTGCTATTTGTGAGCTGTGTGTAATTATTCTTGACGTAATTATATATATACATATATATTAGGCCGGGTCGATTTGTGGGGAGGCAAAAAAATCGCCCATTTGGGGGACATCAGAATTCATTTTAGAGGTATGGTTCCTTCGGCAAAGTTTCTTATTTTGATCCAGAGAATATTATTTTCACAGAGCAATGAGCGATTTTTAATCGACCCGCCCTAATATATATAAATGGCGCGTACATCCTTTTTAGGTGTTTGGCCGAGCTCCTCCTCCTATTTGTGGCGTGTGACTTGATGTTGTTCCAGAAATGGAGGAGGTGGATCTGCACTTTCAAGCCGTCTCCGAACGGCAGATATTTTTATGAGGAGCTTTTTCATGGCAGAAATACATTCGGAGGTTTGCCATTGCCTGCCGAGGGGCGACCGCTATTACAAAAATATTGTATTTTTATTCATTTTGGTGTTTCACCGAGATGCGAACTAACGTTCTCTCTGAATTCCGAATGGTAGTCACGCACCAACCCATTCGGCTACCGCGGCCGACGTAATTATTATGTAATTATTCTAAGTGTAACTTAGGAAACTGAAGAGCACATACGAAGCGTACTGTCAAATAGCTGCAATAGAGGATATAAAACCAAATATTTCGAAACTTAATTTAATTATTATTAATTAATTTAATAATTAAAAATTAGCAGAATCGACTCAAAATATGTTGTTGTGCGGCTATGGGCTTTCCGCTCTTGTAGAACAACAATGTTCCCGGAGATGGTTGGCATTGGGACAAAGATATGCCAGAGAGATGCGACAACTCAATGCTCCATCAGGAAGTTGTGCGTCGGCAGAGCGTTTGGCCAATGACGGAATCAAGGAACATTCAGAGTACTTTAACAAAAATGTGGCAATTTAGAGACCAAATATATTGAAATTTTTGTTGATTAACAAAAATCACTTCAAATACGTCAACAAGGATATTCAAAGAGGAATACCTAAAAAAATTAAGTACCAAGAATTAAGTTGACGTGCTGAGTAATCGTAGCAAATTTCTTAAGTTAATTTAAATAAAATTAAGTCTAGACTAACTGGGCTTTAAACTGATGTGCAGTTTTCGTAGATTCACAATGAGTTTTTTCTGATTTATTTTCTTAAATATTCACAACGATCGAACTAACCCGATGTCAGCTCAGCAGGTCTTGGGGAAACTAGAATTGCCACCTCAAGCCATCAATTGGTTAAGTTACTGCCGGTTAATGGAAATACATATTAACGAACCATTGAGATACAGCCTGCGCGATTGGCATTATAAAGTTTTCTAATGTAAGGATACACTGGCATGACATACTTAAATCCACAGCTGCATATTTATAAAGGGAATACAATGTAATATCGATATATATTATTTATTTATAAATAGACACTAATACTTTATAAACTCATTTAATGCTACAAGTATTTCAATTTGGATTAGCCCGTTATTACTTGACTTTGTATGAAGTTATCAGTTTTAATTGTGTTTTTCTCTTAGTGTGTATGCTTCGTAATGAATTATGCCCTATGTTGTTGCATGCAGTGAAGTATTTTGTTTCAATATTTAATTCTTGTTTTGTAATTGCGGATTTTGTATGCGGTGTAAAAGTACAAAAGTGAACATTCATATTAACAAACTGTCACATTGTTTTTAATTAATTTACCTTAATCACCTTAGTATTTTATTTTATCATTTGTAAAACTAGGTTTATTTCTTATCGTTCACACTGCCTTCAATATGTCATTAATTTTTTCTTCTTTATTAAAATTAGTACTTCTCACTGATCGAGTGCATCGACCGTTCATTATTTATTAATTCAAGATATGCGCTTTTTTGCAATGTTAACGTTGCTTTTCTCTATTCATAAATATTTGTCTTATTTAAGCTATTTCATGTAAATTATACTCCTTTTATATATGTCAGATTACTTCTTTCATATTAGTAGCTTAACTTTTTTATATTCACTACAAAATACTGGCAAACCAAAGTCGAAAAATCAATACTTACGTATTGTAGATTATTGTGCGATTTGTTGTTACTCTTGTTACTCTTTGCTTCGTTATATTTTATTATATAATTTACGCCTTACATTTGGGTTTAAAAATAGTTTGTGCTTATTTACACAGAATGTACTCGTGTGTATGCACATAAAATGTTTTTAGTTAGATTTTTGTGTCCATATTTGCATTATTTAAAAATGTAGATTGTGTTTACTGATTCAGTTTTTATTCCATATTTTTATCTTTGGGCAGATATTAGAGTTTTTTGCTATTATTTCATTAATTGATTTTTGGTGTTCATCTTCAATCTTTTCAAAATCGTTATCGTTTCTCTTCAGAAGAAAAACGCTTCCTTGCCACTAAGAGAAAAAATATGTATTCAGTCAAGCCGTGATTTTAGTATTTTTAATGTATTTGTAGTGTTAATTTTTGCTCGTTTTGTGCTTAGTTGGTGGAGTGGAAGGATGGAAATTGCTTGTAAGTATTGAAATAAGTCACTTTTAAAAAAACTCTATTAAATATTATTTATACATATTTGCAGTGCAAGCTAAATTTTCCATTAATATTTACGTTTATTTACTTATAGACATTGAGAGTAAGTGTAAAATTCTTTAAGTTGTAAAACGAAAGAGTAAACTATTGGTTAGACTATTCTGAGATCTAGCAAAAAAGACTCCAGTAGTTGACACTTTTGTTTTAATTTGTTTGTTCAAATTTCCCTTTCACTAAAATTTACTACTTAGGTTTTTGCAGAAATTTGAATTATTATGTTAAGATTTTTTTTAATTATCTCTAATTTTTTAAAGTCAAATATTTTTTTATTGCAGTATAGGCTAAAAATGAATCTTTTGAAAAACGTGGAAAAATTGTTGAATGCTTCAAGTTGGATGTGAGCAAGTGCAGCTAATTTGTATAGACACTTTGAGAAATGCTTATGAAAAGATTCATAAACCTTTGCCTGTTGGGAAGATCTGGCTTCCTTTAGAGTTAGCAAATACCTAGCAGGAAAAAACATGCACGCCTTAAGATATACACCCATGGTCCAAATAACAGGTACGCGATCCGGTTTTGACTAGTTTTGTTGTGTTTTTAATTTCAAAATAGTCGGATTTGGTTCTGGTTAAAAAATGCTTTTATTTTTAATTTAATACCAATTTTATGAAATTTAAACGTGTGAGATTGCGAATAGATAAACAAACCGATACAAGGCAAAAAGGAAAGGCATATACTCTCGTGAGCAATGAATCATGAATTTTTATTTGAAAATTTCGTAAGTTAACGAAATTTAATTAACTCATGATAACACACATATAAAATAATTGTTCACGTTCACGCTAAATAATTAGATTTTTAAACGTTGCATTGTGCGCACATAATTCACTTTTTCTTTTTACAATATTCGCAAACTTTTTCATGGTAAATCTTTCGTTAATTTTTTATAAAAATATGGTTCACTGCATACTAAACATCTAATAAATCAAAGTTCTGAGCCTTGCACTTTTTTTCCTAAAATGTCTGAAATTTCTCATCAAATTTTTCAACATTTAATCAGAATTTGCAAAAGCAAATGTTTGGAAGTCTTTCATATGGACGAAAATGTCCAACATCTTAAACAAGAATTTCAAAAATTAACGCGATTTTTGAGCGACTTCAAACTTATACTTTATTATACTAAAACTGAATGGGCTGCGAAACTGCATACCCAAATGTTTTTTAAAGATTCTGTTTAAAAAGTTGTAACTTTTCATAACGAATTTCTGAATTCGTTCAATTTCGTGCAAATATATTTTTATAAAAATTAACGAAAACAATTTCAGCATGAAAAACATTGTGGATACTGTAAAAAGACTTATTTATGTGAGCGCAAATTTGTATATAGGAATGTAAAGTTTAGCCTTTATTCGGTGCAAAAACTCATTCTAAGACCCCACAGTGTTTTTACAAGAGGAAAAAGTCGTTTGTTACGTTTTCTTTTGTAAAAAATTGTTTGTTTAATAAAAATTCATATTTTACTTTAAACTTATATACATACTTTTTTAGCTAAACAAAGTCAGATATAGCAAGAACTATTTATAAATTTCGAAAACAAAAAATACTCTAATTTCAAAATGTCAAGAGTCTTTTTACAAAGTCCACCAAGACAATTAATTTAAAAACTTGCATCTAACTTATACTCGTATGAGACAAGCGTCTTACTCCTGTTAGATAATTCCCTGGGCAACCCAAAATATGTTCCAGTTAGTCTTTTGTCACGCATGCCAGCAACGAGCTGATGAAATGTGAAAAGTTTTACAAAAAAAATATAAAATTGTAATATATCTATATTTCTTAAATCATTTTTTAGCATACTTTGCAACAAACGAATATTTCGTTGCTATGGTTACGACATAATAATATCAAATTCTGAAATTATAACTGCAGGTATTTGGTAAGACTGTTCCGAATTTATTCCTATCAGGCATATTCTGCGCAAGAGAAATCAATGCGATTTTTGAACCACCTTAAGCTTGCTCTTTATTATACCAAAATTCAATAGGCTGCTACCCTGCCTACCCGGAACTTCTCTAAATATTCTGATTAAAAAGTTTGAATTTTTTTTTGTAATTTGCAAAGTTTGTGTTGAAAGCGTTCGTATAGGATTTGGCCTTATCCTTACAACACAAATAAACCGAAAAAGAAGCACTATTACACATTTTCCACATACATTGGAAAATTTATCTTATGCTTGAATAAACCATAAAACTATATGGACGTGCGTTTTCATTATTTTCATCTCAATAGTTTGATGATTGATTTGTGTGGTTTTCGAAGGAGCATAAACTTCATAACTTGCGGCTCATAGGGACTTTACAAGTATTTCCGGAGCATTTATTCTAGAATTTAAAGGAATATTTTAAGCGCTTAAAATGAGTTTTTAAAATATATTTTTTATTGCCCTGCGTACTATTAACTTACTGACAACAGCCGTCAAATTTAAGGGTTTTGTAAAGCTGACAAAAAGAAATTGTATAGTAACTCCTTGACATATTGAAATTCGTGCGTTTTTGTTTTCGAAACTTTTAAATAATTTTACTTACTCGATATAATATTTCTTTGGCAGCTATGTAATATAATTTAAAATGCCTTAATAAATAAATTTGATTAAGGCGTGAGTCAGTATTGCTAGCCAGTATAGATGCCAGTATAGAACTAAAGTTAACTTGTTTCTATTCAAAATCCCAACTTAATCAGAAGAACATCTAACTAAAGAAAGTACGACGCATACACATGCGGGATACATAACGGGGCTTTTTGTATTCTCTAATTCGTGGCTAATGACGCATAATTCTTGAGGCGTATGCTAATTTACGAATTCAATCATTTGATCTGTCTAATCTACCTTTTGTATTTTAACAATTGAAGTTTTTTCCGTATATTTTTATTGAAGCACCAGATTCACTTGTTTGTGGAAAAAATGTAGCCAAATTTGCTGAATATCTTTTTTATTTGCATTTCAAAAATACTTCTTCATTTGTAAGTTACTATTTTCCTCTCTAAAATAAGCTATTTAGTGTGATTAAATATTAAAGTTTGGTCTTGGTTGTTATTCTAGTTTCCGTTTCGTATCTTTTTATGCTAAGAAGGTAGTTCATTATTCATATTTATGTTCAACCTGTGCTGATGAAGACTTTGTAAGCACTGGATGCATTTCCTGTAACATTTCAGTTCCTTCTTCAATGAGTCAATTTGTGCGTCAAATTTTCTACCGCTTTTTCTGCTTACAGAAGCTCTCAATTCTCACCATCATTTTCTTCATCTGTGATGGACAATCTCAAGAACAAGTTTGAGCTCTTTGACGTTTTCCAAATTATTCCGCTTTGTAACAAACTATTTAATATACGACTTTGTATTATTTTATCTATATTTATATATGGATGTGTACTTTTTTTGGCAAATTTCTTAATTTAACTGATTCTTCTCATTCAAATTGTGTTTTTGTTTATTAAATACATTTCGGTGCCTTGTGGGAATCTGTCAGTTAGATAGTTACTCAATTACGACTGATTTAATCTTACAATTTTATTCGTTGTATTCGAAAATTATTTGACGCAAGCGTTAATCGCTTCCGAATTTATTGGATTTATATATTAATGTGAGTAGTTCAAATATTGAAGTAAGTTATGTAAATATGCAGTGTTGAAGGTGTGTATGACCCTAAGAAAATACTTTTGAAACTACAACATTTCGAAACAAATAAACAATTTAAATATAGTGTCTAAAATAATTAATTTCTTCATCAGTTATAGCTTTTATAGACGAAAAATGAATAAAAAAATTAATACTAAAATTAAAACTAAACAAATATCGGCACAACATTCTTTGCTCACTTAACTTTCAACTCTATAGGGCCAGATTACATCATCCACTTCTTGTTACCAGTATTCATATCTGATATAAATTATTGAAGGAGAATTTACAATTTGTAGTAATAGTATTAAAGAAACCGGCGCTCAATTGAAAAATAATTTTCGAAATTCAGTACGAAAAAAATTTAAACTCACGTTAAACCATAGCTCTTAATAAAAAAACTATAAAATAGTAACCACTACACACTATGAATATTTAAGTACTTACAGTGCTTTGGTCCAATCGATTGTTATGTATTGTGTGATTTTGAATTTATCAATATGCATGACTACTAAAGTCCCTAATGCTATGTGATCGCTTTTCAATATCTGTTAAAGACGCCTGCTCTCTTTTTCAAAATTCCAAATCGTAAGTAATGAAAAAGCTAATCTACCGATTGGAAAAACGAAAAGAGATTTTGTAAAAAAGAAAAAAGAACCCAAATGAATAACGGCATACAAGAAACGAATTGAAACAACAAATAACGATCAGAATGAGAAATACCAACTCATTTTTAAGAGCACAGATATTAGTTCTACAAGAAAATAAAATCAAGAAAAATTATTAAAAAGACAACGAAGAGTAAATAAACAAGATGGTGAAACGATGATTGTTAAACCATTAAAAGTAAAGTATTAAATAAAGGCGTATTTCTGATGATCGGCACTGCGTTAGAAACACTGTGTAACCACTTTGACCGCCGTATAATCTTTTTCATTTCTCGTTTCTATAGGGCGTATGCAAATACACCCCAGTATGCAGTTACTTAAACTAATTCTAAAACATGCTATAGTGCGGCACCCAAGTTCGTTTCCATTGTAACTGTAACGTAGTCTAATTTTAATCTTAGCTACTTTTGACACCAAAAAAGTATTTAAGTTTAATTCAAATTTAATCAATTAAAACATAGTAATTTCTGTTTGTAAATTTTTATAAACATGTATTATATAACTGGGTAAATTTTATACAATATATATACGTTATTATTTTATATATACGTAGTTTACATATTCTCGCTGATTTGTATATTTAATTGTATATTTATTCCTCATTTGCTACTACATAATTCATTTTTTTAAATTCATTCCTTTTCTTTTTTTGTATTTTCCAACAGAGCACTTGAAAAGCAAGAAAAACTATAACATAAATATAAATAAGGAAATTAATCAAAAATTCGAAAATTGTGTAGTAATTTAAAGTACTAAGCATTTTATACTCATTTACTTTTTTTCTTGTTGAGTTTTTCAAAACAATAACAAATACAAAATTGAGGCACGTAAAGACTGCTCTCGGTCAGAAATTCATTTTTCTGCATGAAAAATTTTTACAATCCAGTTGCTTAACGGAGCTTTTTATATACTTTAACGAATCGAGTTTTAGTTTTGCAATTGATATCTTCAAAAAATGTGTAGATGTAGCCTTTTTGTTAGCCTCTCGAAATAATTAAATTACTTAGCAACAATGATTAGAAATTTCAAATCAAAATTCAAGTAAGATTCACATATTTTCTTTATTGTTTTTATTTTAGAAATGAGCGAAACCCCATTTGCAAAGAGTACACATACATAATTCGCTTCTGTTTTTGCTTTTGCTTTTCAAACACATATGTCTCACATTTAGTTGCGTATAAAATTTAATTTTACTTTATTAGTTATTTAGCTTACGTACACACACATGTTGGTTTTTATATCTCCTTGTTTCAATTTAAGATTACGTGTAAATACTTATATAAAAACGAAGAACGTCATAGTTTGCGAATAGCTTCAACTGTTTAGAGAAAGATTGATTGATTGATTAGTATATCTATATATGTAAATATAAAGTGCTGTTCGTTCACAACTTGATCATCGAAATATGCAAATTAAGCTAAATATTTTTAAGCTATACTTTTTCTTATTACGTAAGTACAATGGCGCACATTTTTGAAAGTGACGTTCATACATAGTTATTTAGTGCTACGTGGGAGTTAAAAAGGAATTGAAAAAAACCAAGTTGCATGTTTCATAAATAATGCTCACATACTCACTATTTTAAAACTGGCCTGTAGACTTTACTAAAGATTTGTTTATGTGAAACACTTGATATTATTCATACGCTTAATGTCACTTTGAAAATCAGGTGAAATTATACAATTTGTTGAAATTAATATTACACATTAAATGGCATAACTGAATTCTCAATATCCAAAATTTATAATTGAAACTTTACGAATGCAGCAAAAAGTAAATAAAACTTTTTCGATATAGCCGAAAATTAATATAAACGCATGAGGAATATGAAATAAGACACATTTATATGTGGCATAAAAAATGATCTGCTGCGTATTTCTATATCGGGTCAAAAGCTCGTAAATAACGTAGAGCATTTGTTTAAAGCTCAAAACGACATTTCTGAGTCATTAGTTAATTTAAGTCGTCTATTTTCTGTCTCTTCCGATCGTTAAAATGGAATATACTGTGCTTTTTCCTTAATTTCGAGACATTTCTCGAAACTTGCCAAACCTAAGAAACACTGAAATCGTTATAATTAAACATTATTTTAAGTTCTGTGAGAAATAAGCATTTCACATTAAAAATGTACAATCTTGCTTAGCTCAACTTAATATCTATTCTACAACTCAGCTGAAAATTAAAAATGTTTATTATTGTATTTCGCTTTACTTCCCAGTATCGGAATTCGTATTCATTTGTAATTATCTTTAAAAAAAAACGTTGCCAATTTACAGCCCTCGAGAAACTTGCTAAAAACTTTTGTTTAAAACTGCATATTGGAAATTATTTAAAACGATTTTAAGCTTCACCGAATTTTATAAAAAAGTTATACGCATATTAAATTTTAATATACCTTTTGCGATAGTGACCCTTATGCTAGCGCTTTGTCTCCACAAAATTTGCACAAGTACATTATTTCTTCCAGAATATTTCTAAAAAATATTATGGAGTTTGATATTGAATTTTTAAAAGATAGTATTATGAAAATTTTCAAAAAACTTGAAAGCTGCAAATACTTAAAAAAATGTGTTTATTATCAAATTCATATTCCGACTGTTTAACGTTCAATTAAAAAAAAATTCAGCATTCCAAAGTGCCATTCCAAATTAAATTTAAACTAACCATCAACCAAAAACCGTAACAAAATTTTTTTTCGAATAACTGAAAATTATTTTAACTGTTGTGAGAGATATCAAACAAACGCGTTTGAGGAGCTTAAGACTACGTAAGGGTAATAATGCTGGCAATTAAACATTTTTTCTTTTTGTAATAAGAACTGTAAATTAGGCATTCAACAATAAATATAACAGTAAATATAACCCCGTGGCATCCAAATAGAACGCACTCTTGAAAAGAGCGAGCTGCGGATGATATCTAAATGAAATAATTTATCTAAGCGTTAATTCCCAAATTCAGCAAAGCAATTCTATTATCTCGCTAAATATTGCTTGCACGCAATAAATATAACTTATCGTTAAAGAAACATTAACATAAATGTTTAAAATTCAAAAACTTAATTTTGTTAATAATCGATTAGCATTTTGCA
The DNA here is from genome assembly GCF_027943255.1 of Anastrepha obliqua. Classification (NCBI taxonomy): domain Eukaryota; kingdom Metazoa; phylum Arthropoda; class Insecta; order Diptera; family Tephritidae; genus Anastrepha; species Anastrepha obliqua. The sequence goes on from NC_072896.1 coordinate 391,250, forward strand.
CTTAAAACTATTAAAGAAACCTTAAAAAAGCAAATGAAGTGTAACTTAGAAGAACCAATTCGAATAGGGTAAGAGAGAAGATAATGAATTTTTTGCCGCTGCCGCTGCTGCTGCTGCCGCAGCTGCTTGGGCTGCGCGGGTATTGCTGCTGGCCGTACTCGCAAAATTGCTACTACCTGCTCCACCGCCGCGTCCCCGCTGATGTTGTTGTTGCTGCTGCGCTTGCTGTTGTACTGCGGCAGCTGCTGCGCTGCTCGCCGCAACGCTCGTCAGCAATTGTGCAAATTCCTGTTGCATCTGCAAACGCTGCTGCAGAAGTTCGAAGTGATTGCGTGGCTTGTTGTAAATAAATTTGCTGGCCGTTTTGATCAGCGCCTGTGTTTGCGGTTGTGTAGGTAATGGGCTACGACCTGACGCTGATGCAGTACCTGCTTGCTGACTTCCGCCGCTGCTACCGAATGCGCCAAGTGATGCAGCAGCAGCTGCATTTGCTAAAGTTGCTGCTGCAACGGCGGCAGCCGCTGCCTGTTGCTGTGTCTGAGGTGGTGGTAAGTTCAGTAAGGATTGCAAGTCGGTTGCTCGAGCTGCTGCAGTCGCTGTTGGTACTAGCTGTGTTTTACGATTGACCTGTTGCTGATGCTGCTGCTGTTGCTGTTGCCGGTTACCGTTATTGCGCTGACTGCTGTTGTTGCTGTTGGTGTTATGTTTGTTGTTATTGTTAGTGTTGTTGTCGTTCGGTTTACGGCTACCACTACCACCGCCATTCAAATGCATCAACATCAATTCAGTGCTGTTATGGGAGTTGAAACTGAAACTGGTGGTGGTTGTGGTTGTGGTGGTTGTGGTGTTCTTGTTCTTGTTGGTGGTGTTGGAATTGAACAGGGAGGGTGGTGTCGGTGTTGTTGTAAGGTTTATTGTATTGGTGGCGGTGGCATTCATAACAGCAGTTAGTTTCGTTAATAATTACGTTTGCTTTGTTTTATTCGTCTTAAAGCTGACTTGAAGCACACGGTTGCCCAGCGTATAGCCATTGAGCGATTGTATAGCGACTACAGCCTCCTCATAGTTGGTCATGGTGACAAAACCGAAACCTTTGCATTTATTTGTCTGCAGATCGCGTATTACCTGCCGTACCGGAAGCACCAATTAAAACAAATCAACTCTATAAACACCCGCATAGAAACTAATCAATGGAACTGTAACTCACCTTTACCGACTGTACAGCACCGAATGGGCCAAAAAGCTGCCATAACACATTTTCCTCAGTTTCGGGCGCCAAATTGTAAACAAAAATGCACCAGCCAGAGCCATTGATGGGATTACCGGGTAGCATAGTGTTGGCCAAAAGATCACCAGCTAATGGCGAGTAGCGTGAAATCACTGAACTGTCGAACACAACATTTTTACACACAATGCTAACGGGTTCAGCTTATTTTAAACGTCATCCATCTACCACTTACCTGTAACGACTCGCTGCCGAAGGATGTATGGCTGCAGCGGCGGCAGCTGCACCAACAGCCGCAGCAGCAGCTGGAAAGCCCCGTGCCCGAGCATTTTGTGGTGTTAAATAAGCGGCAAGGGGCTGCAATGACTTGTTATTACTAGGGTTATTGGCAAATTTCACAATGATGGGATCGGTGGCATTTTTCGGTATCGTTCCATTTAATTCCTTAATGGCGCGATCAGCTTCATGGCGTTGATCGAAACGTATAAAACCAACACCCTTCGAGAGACCTGAGAAGTAAACAAGTAGCCGAAGGTGAAATAGTTCTTTTATATCATTATTCATTCTGCAGTTGAAATATTCAGTTCAAGGAAAAATTATACTCAATTCATTGTCTTAAATTATTATGCACTCTATTATGCGTAGCGATAAGAAAACATGATGTGGGAAAAAGTGTATGAGTATTACACACTAGTCTACAGATACTTAAGCGTTTGTTTAGTAAGTTTAGTAGATAGCTGTTAATAAATATTCTGGTTTATTTTTCAATAAAAAATACGCATGTTTATGTATTTAAGACTTCGCTTGGCTTTGACTTAGCTCGTTGAAATGGTTTCTTAACGGTATGCGGTCACAGTTCGATTCTAATTGGACCGCAAATCGCATAAAATTGAAAAAAAAGTAATCGGTTTAATGTCAAGTTGGATATTTAAGTAAAATCTAGTAATGAGACATTATTCGCTTAATAAAACTATTGCCCAGGGATTAAACTGGTCGATTTAGTTAGTCGCTTCGTGATCAACCAGATGGTATAAAACTAAACATTATACTTATGGCGGTCGTCGTAGCCGAATAGATTGGTGCGTGACTACCATTCGGAAGTGCACAGGTTCGAATCTCCGTGCATGAAACACCAAAATGAAGAAAGTTTTTCTAATAGCGTTCGTCCCACAGCAGGCAATGGCACACCTCCGAGTGTTGCTCCGCCATGAAAAAGCTCCTCATAAAAAATATCTGCCGTTCGGGATCGGCTTGAAACTGTAGGTCTCTCCATTTGTGGAGCAACAAGACGCACGCCACAAATAGGAGGAGGAGCTTGTCCAAACACCCAAAAAGGGTATATTACTTTTGTAACGCCATACTAAGAAAATGATAAAACACGCGAGCAAATAAAGTGTTCTAAATATTTTACTTACACTTCTTTCTTTTTTAATCGGCCATTTGCATTGCTATATTTTGATTAAAATCACTCACCTGTGATATTGTCGCATAAAATTCTTGAGGTAATTATTTTGCCATATGGACTGAATAGAACTTCGAGATCGGGTTGCGTCATATTTTTGGGAAGACCAGATACATATAAGTTTGCTCCCTTAATGGATTCTGAGCTAGGACGGGCTATTGAGACCTGCATATATTGAAATAATATTTAAAATAAATGGGTATACAAGATTTACAAAAATATATGTTGGACAACTTGCTTTAATTGTTTTATTTTGCAAACGCAAACCATTGAGCGAGCTGATTGCCTTCTCGGCATCTTCCTGTTTTACGTAATTAACGAATCCATACCCGAGACTTTGACCTGAGCAAAGGAATTTAATATGCAAAATTTATTGAGCTTATATTAGTCATATGTATATTTGGCTTTTGCCCTTGCGCACCTGTCACCTTATCTCTTATCAATTTGCAGCTCTCGACTTCGCCGAAGCTAACAAATAATGAGCGTATCTCTTCTTGCGACATAGTTTGTGGCAGGTAATTAACAATTAAGTTCGTTTTTGGGTCACTTTCCATATTGTTGTTATTGTTGTTAGTACTTGTATTGTTATTATTGTTGTTATTGCTGCTAACATTTGTATTAGCCGCTGTTGCTGCAGCTGTTGCGCTACCACTACCAGCACTAGTTCCCGAGCCACCGCTGCCGTTTTGCTGCTGCTGTCCTTCGACCATGTTATTACTGTTAGCGCTGGTAGTCATCATTTAGATACACAAAATAGTTATTTGAAAATTGTGGTTTTCGTTCCGAACAGAATACAAAAAGATAGCACAGAAATGAAGAAAAGATATTTGAACAAATTATGTTGGATTGAAATTCCGTGAGAATATTTCTAGCAAAAACGTTTAAGTCAAAAATATGTGATATTAAAATTTAAGTTTTTAACTATGATTGTCTTTGAAAAAGTAAATGTTCTAGTTTTGTTTGTTTTCACTGGCTCGAGTATAATACTGTTTGTTAGTTTCTTAATTCCTTTCACGATTTATAAGTTGACATCGATTGTAGACGCAAAAGTGCAGCGCTGAAAATAAATTAAAATTATGATGAATTGTTAAAACAATAATAGGGCATTCGCATAACCAAAAACAGACAGAGAGCGCAAAAGTTTCATTAAAATAGGTTTCAGCGAATACCAATTCATTCACACTGCTTTTAGTTACACCAATTTCGTGTAATCTATTTGGGCTATTTACCTGTTTTAATCACGAAAAACAGTCATTGCTTCACACTTCTACTTTTTTTTTATAAATTTGCAAAGGTGGGTATAGCAAGACTTTAAATTTACAAAAAAGTTGTATTCCCCTTTTGCTTTGTAAATAGTATTTGGTTATTACTATATGTTACTTAAGTATACGTGGCTTCTTTTTTTACTTTTTTTATGCAAATATCCCTACATGCAGTTATTGTTTCACACGCGAAATCTTCAACGTCATACACTACCAGTTCATTTGTTGATTTAACTGAAAGTAAGAAGTAAAATATGGATTTAGTTTACATACCTACATTTGAGATATTAAGTGATTCAATTAATGGAAATGAATTCGATCGCTGAATGTAGCTAAATGTTTAATTTATGAAAAGCTTCAGAATTAAAATAAATTTTGGGAAATGCTTAATCCGACAAAGAGTGGAAGTTTACAATAAAAAAATTAAAAAAAATTATTAAAATAAGAACATTTTTGATTTTGCTAATGACATGAAACTCAAGATTAGTACAAAGCACTCGCAGAAAACTGTATCAATATGTCATGGAAAAGACATGCATCGAGCCCAAAACTCAATTCAATACTAAAAACTGCCCTGGCCGAAAGGTTTACGCGTGACTAATATTCGGTTGCCCAGTGTTCGCAATGAAACTGTAGATCTTTCCATTTGTAGAACAACACAAAGGCGCACATCACAAATTAGATAGTGGTTCGGTCAAAACCTACCGAATAATTCCGCACCAATTATCTATATTATTATTTTATATATACCATATATATATTGTATATAGATATAATTGGCGCGTACACCCTTTTTGGGTCTTTGGCCGAGCTCCTCCTCGTATTTGTGGTGTGCGACTTGATGTTGTTCCTCAAAAGGAGGGACCTACAGTTTCCAGCCGACTTCGAACTCCAGATATTTTTATGAGGAGCTTTTTCATGGCAGAAATAGAATCGGAGGTTTGCCATTGCCTGCCGAGGGGCGACCGCTATTAGAAAAATGTGTTTCTTAATTTTGGTGTTTTCACCGAGATTCGAACCGACGTTCTCTCAGTGAATTCCGAATGGTAGTCACGCACAAACCCATTCGGCTACGGCGGCCAATTATTTATAGAAGTATAAATGTCGAAGATCATTGACAAAAATCTCTGCCTCACTGCACCACATACCTTCAAACAAATTGCAAACCCATTGAAAAAAAACCATGTTCAATTATCTCTGAATTTTGCTTTATAATAAAAATTAATATTTTTGATTAATTGTAGAATATATGCAACTGAATCTAGTGGCCCTGCAATAACTGGCTATTTTATGAATAGTTTGTCGTTTTGGATTATCCCCAAAACATTAATCTTTACGAGTCAAACCTAGCAGAGTCCAATCGCTGCATCGAGGCAGTCAATTTTAGCAATTGGACGATTGATAGAAGAGATGTATAACATCGTACGCAAACTCCATCTCCAAAAATGGGTAATTGTGTGTCAGAAATAGAAATGACGTTGACAGAAGTATTTCCGAAAAAGAGCTAATTATTCCACCATTCCGAAATCGTCATCAGACTGGGACTCTACGGATGCATTCTTCTTGACAATCACGTCCGAATTTCCCCGATCACAAAATACAGCAATTTTGTTTGTTTACATAGCCTGCTTGATGAAAATATATCATCTCCGGCACTTCTTTCAGTAAATAAATTGTTCGGAAGAATGTTTTCAATATATTCAAGCTTAAAGCGTCTCGTTCATAGCAGCTATTTTGCTGATCTTCAGCAATTTCTTACTGGCCTATTCTATGTGTGAAGTAAGTACGGGCTGGTTTGAGTTGCACTCATAACCGCTTGTATTGTATATGAAATTCTGGCAACTTTGGTAGAAGTATAGCGTTATAACTGTCAACAATTCGCCCGATGCTGCCCTAAAGTCTTCTAAATCAGCATCATAAAAATTTTATTTGCACGATTGCTTCATTCTTGTCGTTGTCATTATCAATAGTAAATTACCGTCAATATCGAAATAATATACGAAAATATAATATTTATAGAAGTATTCACCTTGACCTATATAATTGGCGATTACACCCTTTTTGGGGTATTTGGCCGATATATAGTATGATATTTTTTATGAGGAGCTTTTTCATGACAGACGGAGGTTTGCCATTGCCTGCCGAAGGGCGACCGCTATTAGAAAAAAATGTTCTTCATTTTGGTGTTTCCGAACCTACGTTCTCTCTGAATTCCGAATGCTAGTCACGCACCAACCCATTCAGCTACGGCGGCCGCCGCTTCAGAAAAGTATCAGTTTAGTATTTGCAACAGGGTGAAAGTGATGGACTACTGGCGATTTTATTACGTGCCTCGAGCAAACCCTACGCTTATATAACCCCCTCCTAACCAACTTAGGAATAACTTTACACAATTTTTAGTTCTTGTAGATTTCGTTCGAATGACGTCATAAATGTTGATGTGACTATGAATCTGATGGAGCTATCGTAACAGTGACTACTCCCACGTTTTGATGAGAGAGCACCTCGGTAGTTATCATAATTTATTAGAAGTATATATAACATCGCCATGATTTCGGTTGTTGCATTGCCCCTATTTCACCTCCTTACAAATAAAGAGTTTAAAAACAAAAATTTTTTTTTTTTGTTTTGCATTTTACGTAAAATACTAATCGTAGGTCATGTGGCGATCTACCGCAAGGTGAGCAAAATATTCGACGGCTTACTTTAAAAGAATTTAAAGCAATGAACTGCGGAGGACGATAAAATTCTTAAATATTCACGCCAGCTCGTGCACATAAATTTAAAATGGGTAAGTGCGGAAATAATGTTCGCTTCAGATTTGAAATGACGTTCAGACACCAAAGGGGGTCCATAATTGAGGTAATAATCAAATCCGCCAAAAAAGATTACATCTCGGTTCGTATATATGTACATCAATTTTTATTCAATAACAGGAGTGATTGCGAATAGAAAATTTAAAAAACTGGTCAAGAGTTGCAGCAGCTTAAAAAAATTATGTGAACAAAGAAATTGAGTGTTTCGGTAATTTTGCCAAGTATTATATTATTCACCTAGATTTTCTTCTCTAGTTTATCAACTGATTTTAGTAATATTTCGGTTACGCTTTGGAATTTTTCATTGTCGTCCGTCCATATGGATGTTTAATATACATATATATACGCATATTTCTCTAACAACTAAACGAATGATACTAGTAAACCCGCGAAAAAATATAAAGTAGAGAACTATTTTAGTGTCTATAGTGTCGAAAATGACATGAAAAAACAGTGGCTGCAACCTAAACACAATTCATCGATAATAAACACACCAAACATAACAAAAATATAGTAAGTATTTTTAGAACACGCGTGGTATACCAGCGCACCCAACATATGTACAAGCATACATAAATATTCATCCCCTTGCTAATGTGGTAGGAATTGAAAGATCGGAAACAAAGTTGGAAACTCAAAAAACACAAGAAAAAGTACACAACAGCTGATTTAGTTTATTTTCAATTATATGTTTCAAGAATAAATTTTCTAAAGAAAAAACTCGTTGGCAAAAATAAAAAATAAAGGAAATAGATGCGCATGTGGTGGTGCAGTGGAGGCTAAATGATGTTGGCAATAGTGTTTCTTATGATAAGTGAGCGGCAAGAGCATTTGACTCGACCGGCGCTGCTCAGCTAGTAAAACCATTCCCCCCAACCGGGAGATATCATGACTTGCCGAACATATGTTAAAATATAGACTGACTGGTGTGTATTTATGGATAGACTACAAGCGCATATTTTTAGCCGACTTCCTTAAGTTTTCGACACAAATGGATTTGTTGTTGTCGCAGAGAATTTTTTCGATATGATTTTTGACTCTTGCACACGTAAATGCAGTGTCATGCATTGCACTTTTGCACTATTTGAACTTTTATTGTATAAGAATTTATGCCGCAAAATAGCTTTCGGTCTTTATTTGATCTATGTCGCTCTTCGGCCGAGGCTTTTATTGGCTTTGCGTCCCCTCGGTTTGTATCAACTTCTGCTTGCAATAATTAAATAAACAAAAATTAAATTTCCAATATGTATGTAGGTACATATGTACATATATTGCCTGGTTACTACCTCTTTTATTTTCTTTTTATAATAATTTATAATTATAATAATTTTTTTTATAATCCAATTTAAGCAGTTCTTCGCACATACGAGCACAAATCTGAAATAAGTACCTACATATGTACATATACATATGTATCTATGTAGGTATTTAGGTGGAAAACAGACAAATTAAGCAAAGGTGCATAGCAGAAAATATTTTCGCAATTTTCCACTTTCAAAAGATGAATTCGGCAAATTTTTTTTCGGTTACGAAACACATTTGAGGTGGACATAGAATACCAAAGTGTTTTTGGACTGACGCAATCTACTCTATATTATTTTAATTGAAACAGTTGAGTTCACAGTGTCTATTTGTGATATTACGTATATAATGAAGAGAATTACTTTTTACTTTATTCCTGTATATGCGTATTCGCCGTATTTGCTGATGTTTTTGTTGGTTTTGTAGAAAAGCGAACACAAAAAACCGGATCAGAACTGAACACAAATTAATTTTAGAATTTTTTTAGAGTTTTTTTGATTTATAATTTTTTTCTGGTTTGTTTTTCTTGTATATATGATAAAAACCGAACGAAACTAAAATGCAGAACGCAAACCCAAATGAAATTAAGGAAAAAATCAACTGAAAGTAGAAAAGAACGCGTTCCTTCCTTCAACTCAACTGAACGGAAATAAACTAAAAGCCCCTAGTGAAAACTTTGAAACAGAATTATGTATTGACATGGGGGATATTGCAGAGAAATTCAACACATTTGCTGTAGTAAAATAGTTTGAGAGGCATTTTAGACGTTCATATACAAATGTAACGAATATCAATGTGGACTGAGAGTCATTGAACTACTGAAAATATATTTATTATTACTGCGCAGGCTCAAAGGAAATGTGACAAATCAAGAGAGGTAGGAGATAAACAAAAAAAACCGCATCGGGAGAGCCATCTTGTAGGGTGTTTAACAATTTACGGAGAATTAAAGCCAAAATGAAGAGTTGTGTATCTAATTTTCACATGCGATTTCAAAACGTTATCCTATTCAAAATGAAAACTTTTATCTTTAAGGGGACCCGGTGGTCAAGAATTTTCAAAAAATTGATTTTTGTTTTTGATATTTCGAAAGAATAGGCTTTTAGGAATATACTGTCAAGTTTTTGGAAGAATATTCCCAGTATTTTCGATTCTACAGCCGTTTTAGCAGGTAGAGTCAAATTCGTCAAGCGACCACTCTCAAAACTTTAAGCTCAATTATCTCAAAACTACTTTTTTCGGCCAGGTGTTATCAAAAAAAAAACTATGCAACCGAATCGTCTGAAATTTTAATATGTTGTTCACAACATCAATGGCTACCGCAGAAAAAACCGATTTTTAGAGTGTCAAATTCAAAACCGCGCCATTTTGTCAGATTTTTTCTCATTCCAGTACGGGACATAGCTACAGTCATACTGAATAATTTTTTTGAATTTTGTTTTTCAGATAAATAGAAGAGCCAAAATAGACAACATCGTCAAAGGTCCAATTTTTCATTTTTGAATGTAAAAGAAGTTAAATAAAAAGCCTAAAAACTTTAAAAATCGTTTTTCAGATTTTTTATTTAAAAAAAAATTCTTGAAAATACCCTAAATTTTCGAGCTCTTGACCACCGGGACTCCTTAATGTTAAATATCAGTAAGAAAATACATCTCTCCATGGCTTCTCAAGTATATTTGAATAGACATATGCAACCTTTTTCTGCGCTGTTCATACCTGTAGAATTTACAAAACTGTTGCAAAGACGTAAGGAATGGTGAGTTTCGTAGTAACGCTTTAATAATTTGCATATAAGTACATACATATAAATGATTCTATATTCAGAGTATAATGCGTAAACAAAATTATATATTATATATAATAAATAATTTCAAATCTCTGAAATAAATACTTATAGAGCTGTTTTTGGTTACTAAGGTTAGGGACGTCCTAAAATATGTACGTACAAACTCGTACATATACTCGATTGAATAAATATTAAGAAAATAAAATGGGAACAAGTGGCCGCATGTGCTTTCATAATTAAGTAAAGCTGGGTATGCAGTTTTATGGCCCTTTCAATTTTAGTGTGTGACTCAAGTCGTTCAAAAATTGCATTGGTTGTTGCCAATTTTTATGCTTTATATGAACTTTGATTTGCAGGCTTTTGTCATACAATGAATTGTACTTTTATACAAATTGAAAGAAGAAAATTAAATATAAAAAATGCCCGAAATATTGAAAAGATACTGAATTATGTGAGAAGTGTGTATGCATAGTGAGAAATGTAATATTTAACTTTAATCTTTGTAGTGACTCAAACATATAGATTATTTTTTTTGCTCTCAACATACAAATTTCTAAATTCGACTCTTTTTCCGTACACATTTTATTAATTGGAGAATCCGATATGTAAAGGACTATTTAAGGGGGATTCTTCAAGACTTGTATAATAGAAAGAAATTTGTATATGAAAATATGTAAGCGTAAGAACTTAAAAGAAATAACAATAAACAGCTGGCATGGAGTATTGTAGCATTGCCTTCCTACCCTTCCTTCCAAGGATATACACAGGAGTATAAGTATAACAATTGTAAGTATTGGACGTATTTTACTGCATGTGTTTTGTTATTAATTTTCTATTTAGAAACCTAAAAATGACTGTTATAAAAGCCAAGGCAGTCACACCTACTTCTGAAAAAAAGTATGCCTTAATATTTCAAAACTACTCTGTCACATTTAATATTAGAAAAAATAAGCCATGGAAACCCTATACTGCAACAAACTGTAAACTGTTAACTTAAATCTTAACTTGAAAATAAATTTAAAAAAAACTCAATGTAGACTTTTTATTCCAAAAGAAGTTCAGTTCATATTATTATAATACTTATCTACTTGTGGGAACAAACAAGAATGGGTTACTTCGAGTTTATCCTCCGATTTGTGATGTGATTCCGTACAGCGGATAGTTTTTTACGAGATGATTTTTTCATAACAGAAATACAATCAGAGGTTTCCCAATGTGTCTATAAGAAAACTCTGTTTTTTATCATTTGATATTTCATTGTCATTTAATGGTATGCAAAAACCATTCGGCTACGGCGGCCATTAATATACTCTTTATAATTACAAAATCAGGAATAAATGTCAGCAGTTATATGTATCAGCAGTCAAGAGGCCGATCTTCCCCCTAATTTCTTATTCATGACTGAATACTGTCGGATAATTGAGGTACCCACCGAACAGAAGATGCTTTTTATGAGAACGTTCTCTGTTGCCTCGAAGTTTCTTCAAATAGCTGGGGGCAATTCTCACCAAAGGAATATATTTCAAACAGTGGAGAAATTAGAGAAAACGTTCATAATAATTATGCTTACAAGTGCACTCTTTAATAATCAGTACTGTTTTATACATAAAAGCCAGCGACTTTTGCCTCAAAAATTATCATAATAATCGATACTAATATGATGATAACATACTTGCATATCATAAGGAAAAGTTAAGAGAAAATATGTAATAAGTCGTAACATATGTACGAGTATGTACATACATACATATGTATGTGTATGGCACGAGTGCATACCCTACGCTTTACATATGCCTATCCTACTAGTATGAATATAGGTAGTAGATGTAAACAACACAAAACATCAGAGCTCTGTAAGTACGAAAAGTAAACAAAACATCACTGAGCAGAGCAGCAAGAGCACATTGAATGAGTACTAGCCGGCACCGTAGAGTAGTCGGAGGGAGAAAAGACAGAATGAGTATAGCTTAAGAATAGAGTGCGTAACGAGGAGGTGAGGATAACAGCCCGCTCCTAAAAATACAAAATAACGTTTGCTGTTGTTACAAACTCTTAGGTGTTGGATTAGGGCTTTCAAATCCACATTAGGATATCTTTTCGAAGTAACAATTAGTCGTCTCTAACGTTTGAACCGAACAATTTAACACGTCGCTAAAAGGTAAAAATATTGCATTTGTCAGACTCAAGATGGTACATATGAATGAGAGTTTATTTTCAATATGAGTCAAAGGCCATAGCACCTAGTATTTTTGTATTTTAGTATAAAATTGTACTATTTTGTCTAAATTACTTTTACAATTTTCTTTACTTTAATATATGAGTACTATAAGTTCATGCATGTGAGTTTGGAGCTACATAACAGAGATGCCAACACATATTTACGGAAAACCAAAATCAGAGATTCGATATATAATATGAATGTACATATACATGTACATACATGTTGGAATCAAAGCAAAATTCTCCAAAGTAACACTGGTTCACAAACAAAAAATTTATCTCGAATAGACTTGCGATGTAAAAGAAAACATCAAACTAATAGCAGACAAGCCAAGGCGATTATCAGTTATAATTGACATAAACTTACGAAAAAAAATTATATATAAGTAATACATGCGTGGGCGGCCGCCCTAGCCGAATGGGTCGGTGCGTAACTACCCTTTCGAATTTCCGCGAAACACCAAAATGAAGTGAGAAGTCTTTTCTTATAGTGGTCGCCTTTCGGCAGGCAATGGAAAACCTCCGAGTTTTCTGCTATGAAAAAGCTCCTCATAAAAATATATGCCGTTCGGAGTCGGCTTAAAACTGTAGGTCCATCCATTTGTGGAACAACAACAAGACGTACGCAACACATGGGAGGAGGAGCTCGGCCTAACACCTAAAAAGGGGCTAGCGTCAATTATATATATGTATATATAATACATGCATTTTACATATGTAGGCTAAAATATCAGGAGATAATAAAATGACCAATATGTATCTCATTCGCAGACCGAAGGAAAATAGTTGCATTTGAAACGGAACGCTCCCACAGTTCACTCATCAATGCACATGGGGGAATAATACAAACAGGATTGATTTTTTGATCCATTGGAAACCTCCCATGTTTGAAAGTTAGCCCCAGTCCACCACCAATCACTCATGTGATTTCATTCCTAGCGCTACGTCAAGCCTTGTCTATTATGATAAGTCAGCTATCAATTTATCACTTCAAATCCAATAATTGGAGTGACTTTCATGGCCTTTTATGGTCTTCCTAAGCCGCATTTGAGGTAAATATATACAATTTTTCAAGCTACTAAACCAAAATATTCGCTACTTTACATATTTTTTTGTGTTATTTGCAAAAAATTGTAAAAGTCCAAAAAACATAGTTTATATCATTGAAAAAAATTAGTATGCAAGCTTACCAAAAGCTCAAAATTTTAAATTAAATTAATTTCCACAAACCAATTTCGAATTGAACACCACTACAAACACATATTTTTACTAGTGCAACTACGACTCATTCATAAATTCTATTACCAAAGAGTTGTGTATGCAATCAAAGTGTATACCAACTGCAAATTCATAAAAAAAACTCGCACATTGACTACGGGAGAAGCATCAATTAGTGGGCAGAGCAACGTTGCCCAAATAAAAGTAAATATGTTTTGTTACGCTGATGATTACAAAAATAGTTTTAGGGTGCGGCAACGTTCAAATTACAAAGAAATAAAAACCAACTGTAAAACTAGTAGCTCTTGCTGTTCGTGCGAATGCTCGGCTTGTTTCTGCTACTGGCATGGCTGCTGCAACGCCTATAACTATGCATGTACTATTTGTATACGTAAAAGGCTCAGGAAAATACAGGTTTATGTATACTAATATGAGGTTTTATGAAACTGTTTGGAGCATTGTGCGGCAACGCGACGTCAAACGCCGCTGCAATGTGTATTGAAATGTAATTTTCCACATAGCCAAAAGCGGGTTTCAGGAGTTTCTAATTTATGAAACTTTTATTTCATTACTGGTGACTGAATCTGGAACTCTGCCGTTTTACAAAATTAAGTCCAAAGAAAAATAAAAAATATAAAAGATGATCATCAGATGAATGCAGCTGCGTGCAGCATCACTTCAATGAGTATATGTGTACGTAAAGGTAATGGTGTTTTCCCTGAAGTTACGAATTATGGGTGTAAATGGGAAGCACCATTACACCACCCAGTTTACAACGAGCTCGCCGACGACTCTATTCGTAAAACATGTGTATACATTGAAGCGCATACAGTGCAATGAGGCAGTGCAACGGACGGGAAGCTACATAACAACATTAACATCCCCCTGCAAATCATAAGCACAAGGAACACTCTTGCGGGAAGGCAGAAATAGACGCAGCAGCTCACGAAACCAATTCACGAATTCACAAATGCAAAAAACAGAGTAAAATCCATCTCTATACATTCTCAGATACATACATACATATGTATGCACCAATGCATATATATCACAGTTTGGGTGTGTGCATTTTGCAATCAGGAAAATTCAAATTTTTGCGGAAAATCAATTGCTCTTCCGACCGCCGATTTTCAACCGAGAGAAAACGCCCTGATAATGCATTATATTCATTTATTTTAACAAATAATAGTCAACTATTTTTAAAAATTAAATTCACTTAACGACAAGCTTTGCTCAATCGGTATTTGGAATCAATTACTCTTTTCGTTGTGAAAAATTTAACAAATTTGTAATCCAAACACATTTATTTTAATGTATTTTTCACTTTTTTATGAAATGCCTCCACATTCGGCGCTAGTTTTTCTTAGTTTTTGGTTGAAAACTATTTAAGCACATCAATTTTTCGCCTTAAGACAATTATTCACTTTAAGCTATAGGTATAGTTTAAATTTTTCACATGCACATATACACATATATTTGTTTGATAGAACCAAAATCGCGTACACAGAAAAACTCAACTTGCTGTTGGAGAGTGCAAGAACTAAATGATTAAAGGCGAACGTTTACCGCTGGCAGGATAAAATTGCATGTACCGAACATAGATCCAACATCGACACAAAGACGCGGGCGGTGAGGAAGAAACTCAACGAAGCAGCAGGACACATAAACACGAGTCGGCGGGTAAAGTACAGGGAAATAAAAAAACAAGCTGTATCACCAAAGCACTGCAACTCTGAGATGCAGACAGTGGAATGAAGAGACAAAAATAAATATAAAAATATTAAGAAAATAGTGGACTTGAATGAAATATTACATAAACAGAGAATTCTAAGATTTCATGGCTCTTACCTGCCTTAGAGTTGTAAAACCGAAAGTAGAATTGGTACATCTTGCTTCTCGATGCTTACATCACGGAGTACCTAATAAGATTTTTGCAAAAGAGAGACGCCATGAATATTTGTCCTATAAAAGCAGTTTTTTTATGCCCTTAGATGCAGCCATCTACTCGTGCAGGGTACACCTTAAAGTTCCCTTTCAAGAACAGCGGTACTCCAGCCAGCTTTAATGCCCACTTCAATTCAACCTCTCTTCAAATATATGATTCTAGTTATCATCTCTGCGGAGTAGTTTATACCCTTTAAATTTGCTCATTGATGCAGAGACATATGGAAATATATTACAATTAGCTACAATTATTGAAACATATAACGGCAAAATTTGCGACAAATCATATGCATTTGGCATTCATCTATGTAAAGTTAGTTAAAATACATTTCACATGTAGGACGAAAAAAGCTGGGTTATTATGCATCTGTAATTTTTTTAATCACCCAATCAACAGACAGTCGAAAGTAATGTTTATTAATACCTTTGGAAGTCGGGCATGTAGTTGCAGGCTTTTTCCAATTTTAAAATGATAATACCCACGGTTTGCAAAGCAGAGTGAAAAACAAAAGCAGTGCAACTTGCAGATATGTATGTACATATGTATGTCCATGCAACCCTTAAATTGTTCTACATTCACAACTACCACAAATGATGTATGTTGATAACAACATTGGGACTAGACCACCAATTCCAGCACGGATTCAACACATACACACATACACACAACGTGCACAATAAAGAAATGCAATTGTCGCTCCTTGCTTACTGGTGCAGGCGCAGGAGCAATTTTGTTGTGGTAGGTTCATAGCCGCACAAGGCAGAGAATATTTTGTGCAATAACAAATGTTTTGTAGGTGCATCTATACACACGAAAGCGTTTCGCGAGAGCTAGTGGTGGTGCGCACAATTTGTACATATTTACATATTTATATACATTTATGGGTGTTAAGGATGTATGGCGGATTTTGTGAGAGCGCAAATTGACACCAACATTAAAAACTAAAATCAACAATGCTGTTGTTGCCGCCACTATGTAGTTTGGCGATTCGGAGGTTCGCTTTGTATTCATGTACGTACACTTGTACGTACGTATGTATATATATTTGTAAGTAAGTACATTTTATGTGAAATCTAACGCATGTTTTACTTAGTCGGTCGGTCGGTCGATGGAATAGACGAAGGTCTGGTTACTGACGATGCTGGTTGGTTGGTGCGAGTACTAATACTAGCGTTTTGCTTCGTTTTTATTCGTTGGTTGATTCGTGGGTTGTTTATTCATTTGGTCCTGACTCAACTTGACATCATTTGTGTCAAAAGACCATTGAACTCTGTCGTTGGTGTTGTAGTCGTCGCCCACATTTCCCTAAACACCGACAGCAGCAGCTACAGAAACAAGCGGCACAGGCAACAACAAGTGACTACATATGTACATAAATCTATAAAGTATGAACACATAATATATATGTATCGTGTACATATACAGGGTGGTTCATGTAGTGTTTTTTATCATGGGATATTTTGACAGTGGCAGCTCTTCCCCGCTGGAAATCGTGGCAGCAAGCCAGTATCGTATCGCCCCGGAACGAAAATAATCGATTTATGCTTGAACAACGTTGGGGCGTATTGAAAACCTATTTTAAAAGCCAATGTTGTGTAACCCAATAAATGCGTTCATTGAAAAGTAGTCAATCATATTTTCTGACCAAACCCATTTTCATCTCGGCAGTTTTGTCAACAAGGAAAATTGCTACATCTTGAGATCGCTTGCACGTGTTCGTCGAGAAGCCATTGCATCTTCAGAGAATCACAGTTTCGTTCGTTTTGGTTTTTGGTTTGATTTTTCAATTTTCCATTGTAGTTTTTCCAAACAATCAATTTTTTTCTTGGCTTAAAATATGCTTTCAAGCTTTTAAAATACGACGCCAAAAGTTTAGTTTCTGACATCTTTTACGGAAATACTTAAGAGATTCTACCCTAACGGCTTTTTTGGGTCTATAAGACTTTTCAAAATTTTAAATCTGCTTTTCTCGAATATCATTTTTTAAAACGACTCGTACAGCAAAATTAGAAAAAATTAGAAAATTTAACCACAACTTTGAAATAACGTTCCAAAGTGAACCACGAAGGGGATTTTCGATTAGGTAATTTAATTCACTTGTTACAGTGTTGCCATTTTACAAACTTTTCTAACAAACTTTTACATGTAGTTAAATATGTACGTATATGGTCAATAAATATCCCAAATACTATTACATTTTACCTTTCCTACTACCCGCAAAAATTGTCAAAGAAAAAACTTTATTAGACTGCTACAGTAGTGTTACCCCTTAAATAAATTATTTTTTATAAATTTAGCCTTTCTAAGCAGGAATCCAATAAAATTATAAAAATATCATAAATTTGTTCGATATTTTGCTAACCTTAAAATTATTCTGAAAGTTTTCTCCCAAATGATATAAAAATATTGTTGATATTATTTTCATTTATGCACTTAGTTTAACTCACCTCACCACGGGCTCCATCCATAGCTGTTTTCCATTTCTCTTGCTGACAAGACATGAAATGCACTAAAATTACGCATTGAGCGATGTTACTTATTTCGATTCTACGCGTTCTCTACAGCGCTTGGTCCCAGTATTATATAAGACTTGAAAAACGATGCTCGAGATGCAAGCAAATTTAATCCTTCCAAATATACTGATTAATGTGAAGAGGTTGCAAGCGGATATGCTGAAGGTACTGCTACATACCCGGAAATGATAAGCACAACTTTAAGCTCTACGTCACTGGGAAATGTACCGTTGGGATTAATATTGTCGTTTGATAATTCTACCAATCCATGCAATAATGCGATTAAATATTTTATAGATTTGTTGGAAATTTGCTCAACACAGGATATAGTTTTGCAAAGGAGTGGGGATATCCTGCATCGACAAAATCACATGAATTTACGTACAAATGCAATTGTCCAGTTGAACATGTGACCATGTTGGTCGCACAGTGTATGTATTAAAAACCAAGGAAAAAACAAACGGTGCTGGATGGAGTCGTATTTCAGGTAATTGCAAATTTAACGGATGTACGAAGGGATTCTTGAAATTTATCTTGTAATTATATCAAGGGTATTGATGCAACGGTGCTGCGTTTGTTTAAAGTTCAAGTGATGATTGCAACATAAAAGGTTTTTACAATGAATTTCACTGTTGATCGACTGTTGCTGCATCCGTAAAATGCACAGTTGGCAAACGCTGTTGACTCTGAATTTGCCAAAAATCAGTCACTGCTGGCAGCGATGAAATACACGCCCTATCGGTTGTAAGGTATAGTTTAGTTGTTCAAAGATAGCTCATTTTGCATTCATATTTCTCGAAACCACAACAATTATCTGTAAAAGAAAAAAATATTCATACACATTTGAAAATTTTAGAAAAACTTGAAATTATTTTACTTACATATCTACTTACTGCCTTTCAGTTCATAGCTACGCCACTCCCTTTGCTTGCAGACACTATACTTTAACTTTTATTGAATTTTAGAAATGTCAGCAAATTATTTAGGACTTTTCGCGCCTAAGTTATATAATAATTCAACAGAATTTGATTAATTGTGTGGGTGATTTTATGACCGTATAACGTATTTTTCACCATGTGCTGCCAACTTACACTGTATATTTCGTGACAGCGAATCGCGTTGCCAACCACATCTTTCTTGTGTTCGAAACAGGGCACTTCAGAATAAAACTTTATGAACTTATAAATATTTACTCACTACTCCCGAGCCACACGTGCAAGGGAAGGTCTAAAATGTTCGATACATTTGCAATTCTTTACCATGAACTCATGTTTTCAAACTGCTGTGGTATATAAAGTAAGTAAATTTCACACCTTCAGGTTCCAAATATTTTTGACGTGAACTTGCACTTCCCACAAGCATTTGCATGCCATCTTCGAATTTTTCTATGATAATGCGATCATCTACTTGCACGAGTGAATTCAGTGTTTAATGTTGGGCATTGTTTTCACGTAAGTAAAGGATTATTATTGCAAAATTCAGGTACGAAGAGTTAGGGGCTTTTATGATTGTATCCTTTGCATCATTTAGGATATGACTATATTACAACAAATAGAGAAAACAGATTCAACAGACTTTTGTGAGAAAATATTTAAACCAGTTAATTGAAAAAATTGCTGTTTTTAAATAACTTTTCAATTTTTTATTGAAATTTATAAGAGTTGAAGTTTGCTTCCTTGCTTCCCTTCGTGTTTTGTTTACTCTATTCAATATTTCAATATTTTGTATTTATTAGTTGCCATTTTTTGATTTATCAACTACAGCTGCATTGAACGAATGCTCATATTGATGTTGTTGCATGCTAATTTAATGTTTGTTTTCATTATTCCAACATATCCAATTTTTCTTACAATTCAAAGATTTTACAAACTTAAATAATAATAGGTAATAGTATTTATTTAATAATAATAGTAATAATATACAATACAATAATAATTATTTTCAATATTTTGTATATAATAGTATGTATAACTGCATGAGTAGTTTGTTGATTTTTTTCCGCTGTTTGCATGGTTGGTTGATTTTATATTTGTACAAAATATACGATTTACTTACGAACAATTTTGATACTAATCATTCATATAATTATTTAATTATTGCAATATGTACTTTATAATGCATTTTATAATTATCATTAAATGTTAGTTTTGACAATTGCAATTTCGGTTTCTAATTATATTTAATAAGTTAATTCAGTTAAAACAAAACTTTACAAATGCAACGTGATAATAAAAAATATTTCATTTAATTAGTATACAACTATCCTAAGAAGCTTTTCAGCCACAATTTTGACGCATTAATATGCATATGTTTTTTAACTTTCAACTTATAAACTAATGTACTACTCAAAGAAAATTATATCTTCACATTCAGCACTGAAAAAATATTATTTAATAATTGAATATTTTTTGTATGTTACATCTCATTGGATATTTGTTTGTTTATCAAAAAATATAGTTTGTTATTCATCACTAACGCTATGTTAAGTATATAAGTATATTTATATTAATTTGCTTATGATACAGTGAAGTAATTGTTCCAATGGATCGCTTCGCTTTCATTTTTTGACTTGTTTGGTATGATGTTTGCAAAATTTCAACGGGGTGACTTAATAAATACTCATTTTGTTGATGCTTTACATATGTACTTGCAAATGCCGCTGTTTGGTTCTTAATTTACTAATTTCGATTTTACTCTATATCTATTCCCTTAAGACTTGCCATTTAAATGTATGTATGTATGCACTTTAGAATATTCTTAAATATCTTTATATATAAAACTACTTTTGCTTACATTAACTTGTTGTTCTTTCTGTTGCTTGTTAAAGATTGGTTTAGAATGATTTGCTTAATGCTTTAAATACGACTAAGGGGTTTCCTGTTCATGTTCATATTGTTATACGCCCGTTTGTCTCTGATCCTCTTTTATGATTAACCCGGCGTCTATGAGGCAGGGTATCTCATGCGCAGACAACAATTAAAAGAGGTTTTAATAGTATAATACTTGTCTGGCAACACTGCGTTTCAAAAAGATATAAATAAATAGTTGGTGTTTCACTTATTTCGTTTCACGAAATGAAATGTTAGTTATATGGTACGAGCAAAAGACTAATCATATCTTTTATATACAATTTACAGTGGTGTATTAACTGAGTGGTATGGCGTAAAAATGGGCGTTGAACTAATAATTACATTATTTCAGATATTTGAAGAAGAGTTTTAAATGACTTTCAAATTTAAATTTGTTTTATTTGAATTTTTGTTCTATCACGAAAAGGAAAACTCACTTTTTCTCATAGGAGTATCTGCCATACCCATATGCAGGAATTCGCACTATTCTTCTCTTGATTTGCACATTTTGTCATTTTCGATAGACAGACCCTGAATCCCCAATTCCGTCCAATTTATCTATATCGAAAGCATGAATTAAAATGATCTCGCATAATCAAAACGTCAAAATGAGACGGAAAATATGACTTTTTTCTTCTTTTACTTCTGAACTTCAAAACTTGGTCCTCCAAATTCTGTCGAAGTCGTCCGCCAGTAGCCAAATCAGTGGGAAAAAGAAATACATTTATTCATGTTTGTTTGTTTTTCTACTTTGTTGAGCAGAATTTATTTGATTAAAATTTGCTCGTGTTTCTTTCACTATTTTCTACGCTGCATAAGAATATTTTTGAGTTGTTGTTGTTGTAACTTACATAATTGCTTATTCTATTGAATTATTCACTAAGTTTAAAGTAAAGTTTTGCTAATTAAACGTTGTTACTTACTTTCACTTTGCTTTGCTTTGCTTTGGATTCCCTTTCACGACTATTTCCTACTCGCATGAATTTTCGTTTGCTTTTCTATTTCAATTGTAAAATTGTCATGAATTCTCGACTTCATCCACAAACAATATTACGAAAAATATATTTTTTTACAGAAGAATACCTTTCGCTAATCAAGTTGAGATAATATTCTTTCCGCAAGTTTGCCCAAGTTTTTGCTGTTCGTTTTTGATCTATTATAAATGTAATGAATTATTTTACGGCACAAACCAAACTTGCCTTTTTATTATCATATTATGTCCAACACATATGCATATTAAAAATATATTTTATATTTTTCTTTAAATTCATTTGGTTGCATTTCTTTTTTTGGTTCATTACATTTACTTTATTCTCAGTACTTCCTTTGGCCTATTATTTACTTCATGCCATGCTAGCTGTGCAAAATTCTTCAAAACTCATCCTGATTTTATTGAATTTACGCTTTTGTCATTATATTTCTTCTGCCCTTGAGGTACTTCTTACTTGTTTCGATGCTCGCAAAGATTTTTTCATTTCTTCATTTCTTGATGATGTGGCTTTCTTTTTGTTTTTCTAATATATGTATAATAGCGGGAAATCAAATAGAAATTAAAACTTTTGTGAAAAAATTAGTTTACATCTTTCTGATTTTTCTGTAACTCATTATTTTTAAGAGAAAAAAGAACTTCAGGATCGGTTTATTGCCACATTTCTCAAAATCGCTTTCCTTCAAGTCTTTTTATTTTAGTTCTCCCTCAGCCTTGCATCCAAAACCCTGTTACAAGTCATGTATTCATATTGGCATGCATTTTGTTTTTACAATTTGGTGGTTTGAATGCCAAAATTTCAATCAGAATGCAAACAAACACACAAAAAACAGATAACTTTGAACTTCGAGGCACGTAATAAAAGCGGCAGTATTGCAGACCACCCTGATCCACCCTGCTGCAAATGTTAAGTTGATTATTTTCTCTTATTCATCACTTATATTGCATAGAGGGGGAAGGTGAATATTTAAATAAAGTTAAATGGATTTCTCCATAAATATTTTCTTTGCAGTTTCGATATTGACGAAAATTTACTATTGACAAAGAAAAGAATGAAGCAAAATTTGTATGATGCCGATTTTTGACAGCACCAACTTTTCTACTGCTTTCACCTTATATGAATTCTCCTTACCAGTTACCCGGTTGCTATAACAAAAAATTATAGTGTGGAGGTAGCCAGGTTTATAAACTATTAGTTCCGAAATATTTTCAAATGTGGAAAGACTGCATAAAGTACAGAATTTACGTACTCAACCTAAATTTATAAGAAGAACAACTTAAATAATAAATAACGATAGAAAATTTTGGATAAATCGATTAGTAAAACGACTTGCTAACATCAACCCTGAAATATGGTTTCTCCTGACTTTCTCTCCAGACATCTGAAGTGCCGCAAACAATCCATACAGAATTAAAAAAATTAAAATAAAACACAAAATGAAATTAAAATATGTAAAATTGTTTTGGTATTTTTATTTCATGCATTGTAGTTGCTGCCCCTAGGTTAGGTTGTTTTTTAATGATAATACACATTAATTATTGCTGTGGCGGCTTCGCACGCTTCTAATATGCTCACACTTCTTATGTATACAAATAATTTAACATTTTTTACGTCGTTCTTATTTTAAACTATATTAATTGTAAGTTAATTGTACCCCTTTACTATTTGGAAGTATTTTACAAAAAGAACAAGAGAAACGCAAGAAACAAAAATCTGAATATAAAAAAATTACAAAATGCGAAAAGGACTCCGGTAACATCAGCTTGTATACTGGGACCAAATATCAGTTTAGTAAAAATAAAGCGTCAAAAGGAATATTTAATTATATCTATAATATATATGAGGTATGGTGCTTGTTGGGCTTATGGCCGGTCTTCTACTGAAACGGTTGAGCACGCGATCATCTTGTTCTACAGACAAACGGCGCTGTGGTTGTATGCCGACTCCGTATGTCAAGGGTTTTAATATGAATCTTTAGACGTTTTATATTGCCTGTTGAGGGCGACCGTTATCAAAAAAAAGAAAATGTTTCACAGTTGGTATCGAATGCGGACCAGCCCGAATGGTAGTCTCGCACAACCGCACTTGACTACGGTGACCCCCTTATTCTCTAAGTGGAAATGTGTACTAGCGAAGAATTGTAAATTTTGAAACCTTTTAAAGTGTGCCTTGCCTTTTTACAGAGCAGTCATTTTGCACCAAGTGAAGTTGTGACGAAATAGCACTGAATACAAGCAGAAAACGAATATAATTTTATTTAAAAAAATAATTTAGTTCAAAGGTCCTTAAACAATTAACTAAGTTGCCTATAAATTATAGGAAAAATAATAATCATATAATAAATATAATGTTCTTACATACACATATACATATGTATATATATATATATGTAGTAGTGAGTGCCAACAAAACAGCTAAAATGCCTTTAAACATTAATACAAAGTAAAAGCAGTGGATACGAAAGCCAAAAATTATATATTTATTACGAGTATTTGGATTATTTCAAGAAAATTTCAAAAATTACTAAGAATTTGCTTCCTTCTTTTTTTGTAAAACTTAACGACGCTATATATGAATAAAATTGCGATGTGATACTTCAGCTTTGGAACAGTAACAGTAAATTAAGTTTTCAACATTTTCTTACATCTCTTGGTGGAACACGAGGGGTTAGACAAAGTTCACTAGCTAAGTTCCTTTTTCGACAAAGTCGACTTGAACTCAATAATAATGTACTAGAATTCAACTAAAATCGAGTACTCCTCGTAGTAACTGGCTAAGTTTAGTGTATGCTTCGTAGTGGTTCATGTGTGTGCCTGCGGAAGCGAAATAATAATTTTATCGATATTTACATTTTAGCAATAATTTTTTATATCAGCGCGCCCGCTTTTATTATTTTTACCCCAATGATTGATTTTATATAAATAAATTTAAATAATATTATTTAATAATAAAAAAGCATTAAAATATTTCTTGCTGCATTTTATATGCAAATTATATACAAAATTTATGCTTCTAAAAACAAGGAGTTTGCTCTTCTTTTTTCCTATTCTTTTACAAAGTTTTGTGCTTTTAGAAGCGAAAAATCGTGAAAAATAAAACAAATAAACATTTTATCCTTCTCCTTTGCAACTAATTAAAAAACAAATACATTCGCGTCTTCTAATTCACTTATTTCACAAGTTTACGTAATTCTCGCAATTATTGTTTATAAAGTATATTTTCAGTTGTTAAATTTATGTGTTACGTATATAAATTTCAATTAAACATTATTAGTAAAAACGTAATAGAAATAATGGTAATATTAATATTAATATAAACTGTAACACTTGTTTTTCTATAACAACTAGCAAACAATTGCTTGATACATTCTCGTCCAACGATTTTTCAAATAGTAACTCTCATGCTAGTAGAAGTTATAAAAAATAGTAAATGTGCCGCCTACTAACAATCTCAAGCACACACACTTGCACTGGATTATGGGCTTGTTTTTGTATATATATATACATAGTTTATATATAGTATATATATAGTTTTTTTTTTTTTTTTTTTTTTAATGAAATTCTCTTTACTTTCTAAGCTATAACGATTGAAGAAATGCAACAGCGAATGCAGCCCTCTGCGACGTTGGCGGATTTGTCAGGGCAGTCAGTGTAACAAAAAGAGCAACACTTGAACACCAACAAAGTGTGGGTCCATAAACGCAAAGCCGCCGAAAATTGTTACACTACTGGTGCAATTTTGACATGTTCGAATTGCATTTGTTATTAGTATTGGTGATGTTGCTATTGGCCAATGTGGCTGTGCTGGTAGCAGCAGAAACAGGGGCAGTGCCCGGAGCAGGTCCGCTACCGCTACTGCCACATGGTGTATCTGTTGCTGTCGTGGTGGCGATCGTATTGGCGCTTTTCAGCTTCTTAAGGCCAGACTGAACATATCGAAACAAGTCATACATAGAACTGTGCAGCGTCAGAGGACCATTCTCGTGATCCAATGCAATGAAGAAATCTGCGAAATTAATTAAAAATGCGTTGTGTTAAAAATGTGGGAATCCTTGATCGAAAGCCAAGAATATTTACAACGAACCTGTGTGATTTCCCTGCCGAACAAGGCGGTCCGCCTGATCCCACAAATCATGGCAATTGGCTAAAAAGTTGAAATATAAATTTTGTTGGCTGAGCGTTGTATGCACATCTAGGCGCCCAATACGTCCTGGAGGTGTATTTGAGTCAGAGCCCTAAAAACCAATTAAGATAGAAATGTATTCCATACATCACATTCACACATCTCCATTTAATTTATGTTTTTTATGCCCTACCTGTGAGCAGACTGAGTTCGATGGCGAGTTTGACGAAGGTGTATTCCCATTGAGTATTTCCAAGCGACTACTCTTTAATAATTCAATGCAATGATTTATTATGCTGCGACAATACTGGCGTTTCATTTTGTAGAGTTTAAGCGAGATTAACGACTGACAACGTAGACTAAAAACGAAAATAAACTAAAATATAAAAAGCTACGGTTTATTATAATTTTAACCACTCACCTCAAGATCGCGACTTTATTGTGAGGTTCGGGCACTTCATTATTAGATGAGGCCACTTGCAAATGCTTTATCTTTGACGAGATAAATCTGAAATATAAATTAGATACATTTTATTAAACGAGGAGAGTTTAAGAAATAAAATCTTTTTTTAATATCGCAATATTTATGTACGTATGAGCTGCTTAGAAATCGCACACTTTACTCACTTAATTAAGTTTAGCGTATCCTTGTACATCACCCAGCTGGATTCTTCGGAGTTGCGATGCTCCTCCAACCCAGCACTGGAGAGGAGAAAATATATAACCGCTTCCAAATACAGTGACACCTGGTTGAATAGATTTTGCTCCTTATCTGCTGCATGTTTGCGTTGGACGGCTTCCTGCAGAAATTTAGAGTTTTCGCTAAGGTACAAAAAATAAAGAACAATTAGCCCTTATAACAGTTCAAAATATTCTTATATTAAAATAGTTCACCTAATGTTATCACGGATTCTGTTATCGTCTCGTTCAAAGAATGAGCGATATATGAGTTGCGGCGGCGGTGCCGAGGGCGCAGCTCCACTTCCCGAAGGCAGCGCGTTGCCGGAGATCGTCTCCGCGATCGGCGGCGTAATTAAATGATTGCCAGTTGTTGGTAAATGCGCAGGGCTGTGTGAGGAGTTCGGTGCGGTGGCACTGGCAAGCTGGTGCTGCTGGCCCAATTGACGTTCCACGAGTAATCGGTCGTGATTCGTGTGAGGCAATTGCCGATTCTCTATGAGCTGATGGTCCTTCTAAATTCAAACAAAAATACTCTTTAATACATATATAACAGTTAGACGTTTAGGCACATATACCTCCATTTGTCCATTGTTGGTGATGTCTTGTGGAGAAATTAAAGCAGCCGCACGATTACTTGTATCGTTAGCACCCCCAAAACAGTTGATGGCGCCATTTTCAATATCACGTTCTATAGTACCAACAGCGGTTAATAGTTTGTCAACGTCCTTTTCCTTCTCATTCCCCGATGCTGCCATCGTGGCTGAAGTTGTGAACACGCTACTTTCTTTCCCCTCTTTTCCCTCTTTTACCCCTTTACTATCTTTGGCATATTTGTCTGTTCTCTCTTTTTTCCGCTTCTTCTCTTTATACGGACTGGAACTGGCGCTACGCTTGCGCCGTTGGGACTTTGTCTCTGTCATGCCGCTTACTCGCAGATTGTGTGATGTAGGCGAAGCACTGCGCCCCTCTTCATTGTGATCTTGTTTCTCGCCAACCACATAGTCTTTTGGCGGGGGCAGCCCAGGCTTGAAGTCCTGTTTAAGCAGCAGTACTTCTTGCTTAACTGAGCCGGTTGTTTTAAACTTAGTTTCGCTGCAGTAGGGGTCAGCTTTGTTGAGAGGTACCATAGATGCACTCTCAAGCTCGGCGTCTGGTTCATGCTTGATCAATTGCTCATGTTTCAGTTGCTTAGTTGGCGGTGAGTTATTGCCTGTAAGTACTGCTGATGTAGCCGTCGCTGATGTGTAACCATTTGGTGTGAGTTGGGGATGCTCTTTGGGAGTTGTGTCGCCGCTGCCGCCACCGCGACTGCTCAATCGCCCATTTGAATGCACTGTGTTCAGTCTCTGTTTGCCTCCGCTCCCGCTCCCGCTCCCACCAACACCAACTCCAGCCAGACTTTCCCTTGAACGATACAGCTCTCGATCGGGCGGTGCGTGGGGTGTTGTTGGGGTTCGGATATCGGTAGTGTGTGGTGTGGCACTGCCGTTGCCACCAGCTGCAAGGCGGACAGTTGTTGCTTGCAGATCAGCGTTCAATATTGCCTCGTGTTGCGCACAACGAGGCATAGCAGACGTACTAGCGCCTGCGTTAGAAAGTCGATAAGTATTTGCACGCCATTCTGGCAAAATGCGATACAATCGGGATAAATCCACTTTACAGATAAGGGATGGAATATTCGACGCCATGGTTGCTGCAGTACGCATTGGAGAGGCAGTGGGTGCCGACAGTAGACCTGCTGGTGACGGTGTCGGTGTAGGCGTTCGCGTTGACGGAGGAGTGCGTGTTGGTGTACATGATGGCGTCTTGATACGCTGTTGTTGGACTTTACGTTCTGCACTGCTACGACTACTACGGTCAGGTGTACGATGTGCCGCCGCTAGATGTGGCAAAGCTCGTGGCGATTTCATGTGACCCGGTGTGAGTCGTGGTGATTGCGATGTAGCGGCCACTGCCGAGAGATTATCTTGGGTGGCTGATGATGCTGATACTGCAGCCGCCGTCGTTCTATATCCGGCCGCATTAGGTGATATTAATTTTTGTTGTTGCTGCTCACCACTCAGCTCACCACTCGACTGATCGATGACCAACACCTGACCCTGCTTCTTCGCACCACCTTCCTTCGGATTGAAAATGCGCGTGAGAGTTACATTTTTATTTTTGTCACTCGCCTTTGGCTTATCACGACGTAGTCGTGCACTGCTAGAAACGGTGCTGGGGCACGTTGCGCCCTTAGCGCCCGTTTTCACATTTTTGCCCTTAACACGGTTGTTGGATGCTGCGCTACGTTCTCTATCAGAGTGTTCACCCCCGCTGCTGCTGCTCGAGGACGAAGATGACCCGTTACTCGAGCTTGACGAAGAACTAGACACAGGCGCCGTTGAAATCGGCACTTTGTATGGTGATTGCAAATTCTGTGATCGATGTGAACTGCCGCCACTGGCACTGCCAGCTCCTATCGGTGCAACCACATTTGTATTGGCGTTCGCTGTGATAAAGTTGCTGACAGAGCTTTCATCCGAACCAGAGCCGGATTCCGACGAGTCATCATCGCTGTCGGCATCTTCAAACTGTGGTGTTGTTCGTCTTCGCTTTCCATTGTTTGACGATTTTGATACACCACTGGCTGTTGCTGTCGTAGCTGTTGTAGGTAGCGCATCGTCACGGGAGGATTTACGTTTATTCAATTGCACTATAATTCGACTAGTGCCGACGGACGCCGCTGCCGTTGCCGCAGTTACTGCTGCTGCCGCTGTTGGGCGCGCCGTTGGATTGCGTTTGGTCGATGTAGCGCTCGCAACCGCTTCTTCGTCCTCATCATCGGATGACGAGCCTTCTGTATCAGAAGACGAAGAGCTGGACGTAGAATAGGTCGTAGAAGAGCCAGAGGAGGAATCAATGCTTGGAGCGCGTGTTAGTGCTGAAACGACTGGTTGTTGTGATTGTGTTGCTATTTTCGCCGTCGATGTCGTCGCAGCCGAATTCAAGTTCTGCTTCGAACCTTTCCTTCTTGCAGTCGGCTTCTTGGCTGCTACAGCACCACTATTCGCCACATCCTTCTTCGCCGTCAGTGTCGGTCCTTTTGCAACGGTGACAGTTGTAGTTGTATTACTGGCTGTTCCGCTACTTGCCGTTTTACGTGGCCGGCCTGGACCTTTTTTTGCCGCGACTGGCGGTGTTGATTCTGCATACAATTTTCCGCCTGGACCAGCTGCTGCTCGCAGCGCTGCCGGACTAACTGTAACACCACCACTTTTAAAAGCAGCCTTCGCCGGTGCCATGTCTTCTTCGTCACTTGTATCTAGATGCGTCGTAACTATGGGTACTAAGTTTCGGGGCTTTTTTCGTCTGCGTGTTGGCGCTGTCGTCGGGAGTGGATCAATTGGCACCACTGTTATTGAGTTTCGAAGTGTAGGCGCTGGCACCAATGGTTGCGGTGGCGAAGGCGGTAAAGCGGTGATTGCGGCGGGTACACCAGGTATCTTCAATGTGCCACCTGGGCCTAGCGTTGGCACGGTTGGCCTTACAGATGTTATGTCGTCTTCGTCTCCACTGCTTGGCCCATCGCTGGAAGGCGCCGACAATTGAGTAACACGCCCAAATTCTCCAGCCTTTGTGCCGGTTGTAACACTATTGCGCACATGCGGTGAGGCAGAGGGAGTACGCCTTCGCCCATTCCCACTCCCACTAGCATTAGCACATGACGTGTTGTAAGGTGTGACTGTAGTAGTACCACCGGCAAGGGACATTGGCGCAACAGTTGTTGTTGTCGTGGATGCTGTCGACAAGCCGGGTGCTTCGTGTTTTATTTGACTCGTTGGTATTGCAACGAACTCGGCAGCGTTAAGTAACGGCACCTGTGATTGCTGTTGTTGAGATGCGGCATGTGCGTGAGTCTGCGCGCTGCCTGCGGAGCTAGCCTTCAATAAGGAGCTAGGATAAAGCACATCGGATTCCTTTTTGATTTCATTTAACAATGCTGGCACGCCACCACATACACTCGATTTCGCGGTATTAGCATTTGTTGAAGCGGTACGCGCATCGCAACTTCTTCGCACACCACCAATCTCCTCATCGTCGTCGTCACTTCGTACTAAAATTTTTTTTTGCTAAAAAGGGAAACAGAAAACCGTTATATATAGAGTATTAGCTAAAAATTACTACTTAAATCACCGTTGTTCCATAGTTGGCTGTTTCATGCTTTACGATCGCTGGATTAGGTTGCGGCTGCGTGGCTTCTGGTATTATTTGTGCACCACCAGGTAGCAAAGTAGGTTCATCCATGCTCACATTAATCGAATTAACGACTAGCGAATTCAGCAGTGATGGGGTTTCGTTCTGTGTTTGTGTGGACTTTTTACCGAAGTACCGGCGTAAGTGCCATTTACTCGAATCAGAAGGTGATGGCGTCTTATTGGAGGAGGATGAGGTGGAGCTGGGGCCCGAACTGGAAGAGCCTGCTGAGCCCAGAACATTGCTGCTGAGATAAATGCTTGAGCGACTGCCGACAAGTGGTTCCATCACCTTTGATTTATCATTAACGGATTTACTCACTCCTGAACGTACGACGGATTGTGTTGGTTGTGGCAGTAGCTGTTGCTGCTGCTGCCCATGTTGCTGATTTTGGAATGAGTGATGTGCGTGCAAATTTTGCTGTTGTGCTGTAGATTGTTGCTGATGCAACATTTGTGTAGGTTGTTGTTCACTTTTTGACGACTCCTCGCTGCCAGACTCACTGGAATCTGAGGGTGAGCTATCACTTGAATTATGTAACGAGCCACTGTGAACAAGTACGAAAAAATGTTACAGTTTAATGACACACAATAACAAAAACATCAAGTACAATTCATTTCACCGCCGTGCATAACAATTTTTAGTAAAATATCGAAAGCAGTATTGAGTGTTTTTAAATTTCCATAGAATTTCTATTCAAACACTGTGGGTATGTTTTTATTATCATTTACATAGTTATGCAACACGATTTTATAATTATTTTCATTTTTAAGTTTCGGCCTTCTGGCTTTATATGAACTTACCTTTGCTTCTTGCGATCGTCATCTGATTCTGAAAGCTCCAAGTCATTTTCCAAACTAAGAAAACATCAATATTTTATTATTTTTATTTCCCATTCAATCACATTCCACTTCTTTCACTTACGTGGAGTTCTGCTTCTCCAAAGTTGGCCCAATTTTTTCCGCCAGTAGCGGTTTCAAAGGCTCCTTAGGCATTGACAATACTGGTCTGACAGCTGACGTAACCGGCGGTGCATTTAACGCGCTGAGTGTTGGTACCGCCGTCGTTACAGCCGCTACCGTCGTTTTCATAACAGTAGGCAACGCTGTAGACGTGCCGCTATTATCAATGGGCGTTATAGCCATGGCGCCTGAAATAGCCTGTGGGTTTGGCGTTGCAGGCAGAGCTGAGATTGGTGTTATAGGTGGCGGTACCGCGCTCTGCAACAATTCTGCTCCAGATGGTGGAGAGCCCAAAATGGGCTGTATCGGCCCAACAGAGTATTTATGCCGATTCGGCCCATTCAAATTATATTCACCAATGGTAGTGCGTGGTGTGGCGGCAATTTTTGTAATTTGTTCAGGAGCGCGAAACTGCTGATCCACTTTGGTGAAGATATCGTTTATAGAAGGCTTCAAGGAAAAAACATAAATTAGTAAGATTTTACTTTCTAATCAAATAAAGCACAAACTCACCGGTAAAGGTTTAGAGAAGCAGCCATTGTGTAATGGTGCTGTCGATTTGGGCGGACCCAAGTACCCATTCGGAGGCGGTGGTGGCAAGGACGTCGTTGCACCTGAGCTACTGCTGCTACAATTGTTATTTCCGCTGCCGACGGCAGTTGTTATTGTCGAAGTTGGTGGTGGGCCCTTCGGCGGCGCCATACCACTACTGGAACGAAAATCATTTTTCACCGGTTGGCCAGGATAGCCCCCGCGTCCATTGTACGGTGGCTTATTGTCAGCCTGCTTTAGATACGGGAGTTGGCGCAATTGCTGTTGGTAGTGATGTGTTTGTTGCGATGACTGCTGGGGCGGTTGAGAACCAGGTGGGCCGGCCAATAATCGCTGAGACGAAGACGACGCGTTGGCAGGCATAGAGGCGCTGTTGACACCATTGCCGCCAGCTAAAGAGGAGGCACTTGTTTGTATATGACTGGAGAGCAAGGCATTGTTGGAGGACGGCTGTACACCGACAGCGTCCGTATTCATAAACTCAATGGCTTTGGAGTGATCGCCCAGTTTGGCGCTGATATCGTCGTCAACCTCAGAGGGATTCACACGACGCGGTTCGGGGAAGAGGGCATACTCACGACCGACACTTTGCACTTGCTGACGCTTATGTTTCTCACGTTCCCTCTGTTGTCGGCGTTCGAAATCTTCCATACTGTATGTAGTGAATGATGAAGTAACCCGGAAATAGAACCAAACAAAGAATACAAATAAATTACAGAGGAATATAAGTATTTATGCTTTTTTCTTGGCACTTATCAAATTAAATCGCATTATTTTAATTCTTCATATATTTAGAAAAATACTCATGTTGATTTCGTAAAAATGTGCTAACTAAATTGCGTGATATAAAAAAACCAATAAAATACGTACATAAACATCATTTTAAAACACAACACACACTTTGACAAGTATCATAACATACGTAATGTAAGCACTTCACGGAACTACTGAAGGTAAATTAGCCTTGGCTCAGGATATATACCAAGGCGAATTTATGAGTTCGCCGTCAAACATTTATACAAGGATGTGATTGGTGCCTGCTTTTCAAAGGAAGAGTATTGGTATGTTCATTCCTTCTCTTTCACGCAAAGTGGTTTGCTATAGACCTGCCTTAGTATACAATTAACTGACCTTGAGTGGCGACAAAAACTTTCACCTTCAGTGATCGGACAAGCTATTCTCGAAACAAATACAGTAATCTTGCGTAAATTTGTTGTTGGGCATTCGGCCGAGCTCCTCCCCCACTTTCTGGTGTGTGTCGTAACAATAGTTAATTTTAAGGTGTATTCTTAAACCGTAGCTGTAGATGTTGCTTTAAAATATACGGATTTGTTAGAAAGAGTAGAATTTAGCAGGACAAGGTCATCGTTAAGAAAAGTGAACGTGACACTTTTGAGGCCTCTCGAGCGACAGCGCTGGTAATAAATGAGGAATATAACCTGAATGGGAATGAGGGGTATAGAATGGATCAAGCAGACTTGTGCGAATACATCTTTGTGAAAATAAAAATGTGGGCGTGTTAGCAAAACAAAAACCGTTACTGTCGAAAAAAAAAACTTTATAAAGGCTCGTTTGCCTTTCGCAATTGCCGATAGAAGCGAAGACGTACAAATCTGAAAAATAATACTTGTTACGGGCGAAAATAAAATCAACATGATTCGTTGATTGATGGACTTTTGTTCATCGTGAAAATAATCAAGAGTTCAATCCCCGATACACAACAAAGACCGTAAATCGTGGTGGGGGTATCTTGAAAGTTTGAACGAATTGTACCACTGGAAAACACGTGCACGCGATAGAGCAGGGTCCCCATAGGTTGTCTGCAACATTTTTAAGGCGTCTGAAGCCGAAATTTTGTTGGAATAACAAAATTTCAAACAAATTCTTTGTTCAACTTGAATTTCCATCGTTAAATTCGAAGAACACACTCGAGCTTGACTTGTTTACAGTAGCACAGAAAACAAACTATGTGACATATCACGCTGAAATTTGCCATGTAAGCTTATAACAGTCCTACCAAAAAATAAAAAATCTATTTTTGCCATATGTCATCCGCGGACCGTTTTATTGATACCGTCTTGTTCATATTTGAGTAGAAGGTACTAATCAGGTAAGAAATTCATAAACAAACTTAACCAACTTGAACTTAACTAATTTGTATTTTTCTCGCAGATCGATAAAAGTTACGTTATTTCAGTGCCCAGTTCAAAATGCAATAAATTCCAATTTCGAACTCCTTATAGGTAATTGTATATATTGTTATTTACTTTGGTTTTTTTTTGTTTTTTGCTAACACTAAATAAAAGAATAAATTCGTGCAAAAATAAATGTTTTACTAGGACATCCAGTAAAAACATCAATGTGGGGAAGTGCGCTACTTCTCCGTCCATGGCTGTATATCTCAATAACAACAAGACAACCACATACAAGGTGGTGTGCTATAGATTCGCTTTAGCCTAAAAATAGCTCGCCAGCAAATTTTTACCTTAAATGATCGAAACAGCTATTCCCAAAATATATCAAGTAATCTTGAAGTGCAAAAAAATGTTCACGATTCAAATAATTGCTTTATAAGTTGATGAAGCGGGACATTGAAATAACAATTTACCTAAAAAGTGATTAAATCGGATTATTAGTTCACAGCCGAAAGGTGAAGAAAAATATTACAAAAGAACCAGCCTGAAAGGAAAAAATTAACTTTAAAGGAACACATGTTTGCACTGGAGGGCGTGCCCAGGGTCTCGCTCACTGAACAAAATCGTACGAGAGGTTCATCCAACGAATGTGTATTTATATCAAGTTGAATTCAACATTTCCATGTATATTGTTTTTTGTAATTCGTTCGAATGTCAAAATGAGGATATACACAAACAAATGAGGCAACAACAAAGAAGCAGAGCATTTTGACATTTCAACCAGCAAATCGCAAGATATGTGGGGATAAGCCTTGATATGTATCTTACATCCCTCCTCTACGTTCAGCTGAAATTTGACAATAGCCCCCAAATTGTTGTTGTTTTAGAATTCATATCACTTTGTATGAATTCGCCCTAATCAGACTCGTCAACAATTACCTGACCTTGAGGGGCGTCAAAGATTTTTACGTTAAATTATCGAAAGAGCTATTCCCAAAACATATAACGTAATCTTTAAGTGCAAAAAATATTTCACGATTTAGATAATTGCTTTCTAAGTTAGTTAGTTAGTGGAAGACAAAGACCAGCAAAAGACAAAATACAAAAGACAAAAAAACTAGCCTTAGATGGCTCACTCCATATATACGTCATTTGCTGTTAATCCTTTGGTATGTGTTCGGCGGTAATTCTGCTTCAATTTGCAAGTTCATTAAAGGTAATGGCAATAGAGCAGCTGATTTGGCGATTGTTGCTTTATTGTCTTGTTTACATTCTCATGAAAATGTTAACATTAAAACTTACTTTTATAAAAACGAAATACATCTGACTGTTGTTGTTGCCCAAGTGCCACCACCTTCCCACAATGCCCACTCATAAATAAGGAAAACAATGCAGGTAGTCTACTCGCGATCAATCACAACAGCTGAGCTTATCGCGAAAATTTTCTATTGTTGGATTTTGCTATAGTTACCTGAGGCCTCTTCGATTCTCCAAGCATTAACAAGTGACAAATAGGTGAAGCAACTGGTATAAATAAACATATGTTTGTAGTGCTGGAAAAGAGCTACCAGAAATTACACTTGTTTGTCAGAAAGTTATACCAGTGTTATGAGGCATAACCAAGGCGAATTGGGTATGGAAGGTGGAGTCTACACTACACAGTTACTTTATTTTTGGCGATTTTGAAGAGCCTCACGTAGGGTCCCTTACCCATACAAAGCAAAGGGACAAAACAAATAAGAGGAGGAGAAATTACATAGAAATTCAGTGAAAGGCTTAGTAGTAGTGTTGTGATTTGTGAGATTTAAACTAAACAAACTAATGAAAACGAAGTGACGCGTGTTAAATTGTGAAAGTATCAATAAATATATGCCTTTATGCGGAAGACGCGGGAGCAAGAAAGTGTGTGCGTATAATTTCTTGTACACATGTGGTTGTTTCCATTGCTTCACAAACAAGTAATTTCCTTTCCTTTGGTTCGTGTATTCATAGGCTCCGACGACACGGCGAAATACGCAACCTTTTATTCTATCTTCCTGGAGGTATAACCACACTCGCTAGCGGCGAATCTTGCACAATAACTTTGTTGCTTTTTTCACCTGCAAATTTTTCGTCAAGTGAGAAGAGCCCAGAGATAGCGAGCAGAGAAGTAGCACAAATTTCAAAAAATTATCAAATATTCAACTTTTTAATCAGAGTTTTTAGAAAACTTCCAATAACACAGTTTTATATAGCCCATTCAGTTTTAGTACAATAAATTGTAAGTTAGAATTCGCTCAAAATCGGGTTGATTTTTGCCATTGTCAAAAATGAATAGAAGGGTACTGAAATATGATATATGAAATGAGACCAAATGAGATCTTTGCTTGAAGCTCTATTTGCTGCGCTTTTGATAGGAGGAATTGAACACTATTGTCTTTTATTTAATTTCATTTGGTTTAAGATAAAAACGTTACTTCTTCGCTTTGGTTCTACGTAACCGGAACGACCTGGATTTATATCCGGCCAAGGACTGCTACTTCAGCAGCATTCCCCGTATATGTATAGGGAATGTTTATGCTGCTACATCAACAACAACAACAAATCTCGGCCGGAGCGCTACCTGCGAAATTATTCAAGTGTACGAAATTTGAAAGGTAGGCGAGTGATAATGCTAAAACTACAAAGGATTGAAACTCTTGAAAATACAGGCTATCGACAATGGGAAAACCTAAAGAAATGCTTACAAATAGAGGTAATTAGAGTAGCAGTTGCATAAAAATAGAAAAAGGTTCAAAACCACTGAATTATCGACGGGCGCAACCATAACAGTAAAAATTTAGATTTATGTTGTCTGCCTGTGCTTTCATGTTTTATCTTGTATATTTGTACTATTCAAATTCGCAATATCTTTTCACAGCTTCTAGGAACATCATGATTCAAAAATGTTTTATGTAATATTCAATATGGTTAACATCTCTGTTTCCTTTTTCCTTGAACGAATCGTCTGATTGTTATGGCAAAGCCAGCCTGAATTGGGCCAGCACCTTTAATCACTGCGAACGTTATTCTCATGGATAACTAGATGTGCAACTCTCTCATTTTATGTGAAAGCGCACTCGGGAAGTCGTTTGGAATGCTTGGCAGCAAACAAAATGACGAGTTGCCAGAAATAAGGCGGCAGCAAGGGGAATGTTTAGTTATAGTGGACGGAAGTGCAGGATCAGGGAGTGTGACATCTAAAACCCCCATACAATAGAAAGAGCCGCCCTCCAAACTTTAAGAAAAGTCTGCTATCTACACACTAACGCATCTCCAGACCCTTTGAAAATGGCCGTTTGAAAATGGCATTTTGGCATAGAAAATGTGAAGTTACCAAAAAGCCCAACGAACAAAAACCATTTCATGTACTCGTATATATAGAGTCCGCCATATAACTTTACGGAATTAAAAATGTTATAAAGAAGAAACTACTCAATATTTTTTCAAACTGTTTTTTTATTTTGAAGTTCAATCCTTCCGGTTAATGATGGAACACAACTTCATACATATGGCTGCCTCGGATTGTCGGGTAAATTCTCCAAAATTTATAGTTACTACAATCTAAATTTCCAATATAAATTGTTCCGCGATGGCTAAAAAGAGGATCATTTTAGCACCCTTCATTTGATATAACATAAATACATATATATTTTGTTATAAGAAATTCCACACATATAATATAAATAAACGAACCATGCCGCTGTCTAATATCAATAAAGCTTACTGGGATTTTGCTAGCTTTCTTTTATCTCTTATTCTTCGTGCCTACATATTTCTAGTTTGACAGCTCAACTCCTCCAATTAATTTGCATATGCGAAGGGTGATTTTCAAAGCGACTTTATTTAAAAAATTGATATTAGTTAGTTTAAACTAAACCAATATAAAAAGTAATAACAAATAGTTAGTTTAAACTAAACCAATATAAAAAGTAATAGCAAATAGAGTAGAATGGGGTAAGATAGGTATGGGGGCACAATAAGTAGGTGGGGTTTTCGTCGCACTGTTTTTGCAGAGATCACTCGTCTTATGTGAATTGAATACGTGGTGGGGAACAACGTTCGCGACTGTCATTTCGGCCGTCACCATTGATTAGATATCCTAGTTCTGGCGTCGTTTAGTTTTTTGTGAGCTTTTCTCCGACATAGCATTTTTTTATCCTACGGTGCAGTGCATTTAATGTATGTAAATATTTGTCAGGTGAGTTTTATTTTACGTAGAAAATAATGCTGAACATGAATAATGTGTTGGTTTTTTGATATTTTTGTTTTTTAAAAAAATATCGACACTAACATAAAACATGTGCTTGGGGGCAGTATAGGTCAGCCGTCTGGGGGCATTATAGGTCACTACTTTTAATTGAATAAAATAAATTTTAATTGTTTTTGCAGCAAAATGGTGCGTAATTATGTGCGAAAAACGCCGAAACGAAGTGAAGAGGACGTAAAAAACGCAATCGCGGCAGTCAGAGATGGCGCTAGTGTTCGATCAGCCTCTAAACAATTTAAAATTCCGTTCGAAGCACTTCAAAAATTATGCGATTCGATCCAGTGCTGAAAAAACTTTGCTCATAATGGATAACCACGAATCTCACATGACAATTGCTGGATTAGACTTTTATAAGAATAATAATATTAAAGTATTAACTCTACTTCCGCACACCAGCCATCGTTTGCAGCCTCTCGATAGAGGAGTATTTGGGCCGCTCAAAACTTATTTTGACCATTCCTGCAAGGCGTGGATGTTAAATCATTCCGGCATTCCTATTACCATCGACCGAATAGCTG
Source organism: Anastrepha obliqua (assembly GCF_027943255.1). Classification (NCBI taxonomy): domain Eukaryota; kingdom Metazoa; phylum Arthropoda; class Insecta; order Diptera; family Tephritidae; genus Anastrepha; species Anastrepha obliqua. The sequence continues at coordinate 430,328 of NC_072896.1, forward strand.
AACTGGTAGCTGAACACTTGTTGAAAGGTGCTTCCAGCATGAATATCATCGCTGGATTCAGATCAACTGGCATTTGGCCATTTTATCGCGACATTTTTTCGGAAGATGATTTCACGCCAGCATTCGTAACTGATCGTCCGTACGAGAACGAACCAGATCAAGAGGCTGGTCCATCGATTGCTCATCAAGAGACTGGTCCATCGAATGCCCATCAAGAGCCATTTTTATCGAATGCCGATCAAGAGCCAGATCGATCGAATCTCGACCTATTAATTCCAATTGAGGACATTCGGCCGTTTCCTAAAGCTCACTGCGCAAACCATCAAATCGAGGCCGGAAGCGACGTATAGCTGCACTTCTCATAGATGCAGTGATGCTAGAGTCATTACGCGCTGAGCAAGCAGCTGCAGCTCAGAAGAAATCAGACGCGGAAGCAAAAAAACAATCTGCCGCCGAAAGAAAAAAAGAAAGAGAGGCTGCAAAGAGGCAGAAGCTCATACAAAAGCGCCAAAAATTGACCAAAGAAGAGAAGAAAAATGAATTAAAGAAAAATTCCTAACTTTTATAACATAATCAGAGAGTAGGATGAAAGTAAAGATAAAAATAAGAGGGTGATTTCCTTCGATGTTGCATCAGAAGCTAAAGTAATAAAAACTAAACATTTTGACAGGGGTTTCAAGATAAAGAGTTTTGCATGTATTTGTTATTGATTTTGAGAAATTGTAAATGTTCCTGATTCGCAGCCAACTGCCTCGCCCACAATAATTCGTAAGAGCTATTTTAGCCAAAACTTAGACTTCAGCTAGACTTCAAACTTAGGGGCTGTTTTTTTTTGTCGGGACAACTAGCCAGTGCAGTACACAGACAATAATTAAGTCCATTGTTCTACACTTGCATTCTCTTTTAATTTTCTTTAAATCTACATGATGAAAACACCAAATTAAGAAAAACATTTTTCTAATAGCGGTCGCCCCTCGGCAGGCAATGACAAACCTCTGCCGTTCGGAGTCGGCTTGAAACTGTAGGTCCCTCCATTTGTGGAACAACATCAAGACGCACACCACAAATAGGAGGAGGAGCTCGGCCAAACACCTAACAGAAGTGTACGCGCCAATTATTTATTTTTTTTTTAAATCTACACGATCTCCGAAGAAATCTGAGTAGATCTTGCGTTGCCAAGGAGCCAAGATGGTCACTTCTTAACACATCAGTGCCAAAGACCTCTAATGATAATCTGATTCGAGCGAAGGCGGGGCAGACGCACAGGAAGTGGTCCGCGTCGCATCCTCCTCTTTACAAGCTAGGCAGAGTACACTGTCTGAGATGCCCAACCTTTCCATGTGCTTCGCTAACAGAAAGTGACCCATCATCAGTCCTACCAGCGGTTTGCGACAGTCGATCAGATATGACAGGTAACATCAGTTCAGTCCATCTGCAGCCTCTCTCAGCCCGTCAAGCTCGCTTGTGGGTTGTAGTTACCCATTTGCTTACCCATCTTAGCTAAGGAGTCAGAGGTCTCGTTACCCACGATTATGCATCGCTAATGTTCGCTTTGACACGCTTCCATTTGTAAAAAAATATATGGCAGCAGGATTCTCTCACGGCTCTCAATTTACGTAAAATACATAACTTAGGAATCTGGGAGCTTTGACATGATTTTACATAACTTAGGCCAATCTACCTTACCTATTCCTGGTTCACCTACGCCACTTAACTTAAGACATATAGAGAGCTATAGGTGCAATGGAAACTAAATTCCAAAACTGAGAATGCATACAGAGAATAATGAGAGACTGTTTCTGTTATAATATGATAGGTTACCCCCAAAGATAAGCCCGAAGTTTGTAGATTTCGGGTTTGAGAGAATCGTCAACTGTTTCCACTGCGTATTTGTTGGAAATTATGTGTAAACTGTAATTCGTTTGTCTCATTCTTGTGTATGTATATCTAAACTTTAGACCCAGGCAGCCAGCCCGATATTGACGAGCTGAAAACCTGCAAGCATGTTTCGATTATAATGCAATAACAAAAGTTTTCTCATCTTAATGAACACTTTGGTACCATGTAATATTAAAACGCGTGTAAATCCAACACAAACAGGCTGTGAAGGATGGATGTATTTGTGTGGGATTTAACAAGAGTTTTGGCTGCTGGTAGCGCTTAAACAGGCTAGCGGCAGCAAACTAAAAAGTAAGCTGTAGTGGAAGCGCAACATTACTTAGTTTTGCCATAAGTTTTGTTAGAAGTTAAGTCCGTTATAGATATGAAATTAAAATATTTTTTTAATGAAGTTAGTTTCATTTATGTAAATATTAAATTTTCACAAGCCATTTTCTTTTATACAAGCCTTCAAACGATTAGGCCATTCAGCTCTTACAGCACGCACGGTTTCCATTGAAGTTGCTGGTCGAACCAAGGATTATTTTAGACTCTACAAATTTTTTTGAGGTCTTCGACACAGAAATCTGACCACAAACTATAGTTCAATGGGTTTAGATCTGGGCTTCCAGACGGATAATCTTCTGCGCCTATGAATGCAGAAATATTGATGTTTAGCCACTGTTGGCTTGGAATCTTGCTGGAAGATCCAACGCTCTTCATTAAAGAGAGTACTGCTCAACTGCTTCATCACGCCTTCTAAGACATCCTCCTGGTACGCTTTTGCCCGGTCTTAACCCCTTTTCCGTAGAAATGAAGAGATGTAACGTATTTACCAAACCACTACGGAGGCTGAATGGTAGCCACGCTGAACCCTTCGAACAACATTTTTTGCCTCTTGAGAAGTTTAGATTTTGTCGTTTTGCTTAATTACTCTTGACATGGATCATGGATACATTCATTCTCCTGAATATGATTTTATGCTTTCTGCAAATTCTTTCTCGAACGGCTTTTAAGGCTGCACTGGTTTCTGTCTGCCACTTCAGACGATCGTAAATCTCAATAGCGCTTTTGCCGCATTTTAGTAATGCAATCACTGGAATGCAATCTTTCTTAGCTCCCTACTCCGAAATTTGCCACGGAACTGAGTACTTTATGAGAGACAATGCATACGAACAAAAGAAAAAATAACGGAACTTTTTTCAGCGGATTTGTTCTCGCCGTATGCATTGTATAATTTGTCATAGAATTTATTGCAAGACTAAGTAGCTGTTTCCAATCATCGTTTTTTTTTTCATTAGAAATTACCTAGAATTTTAATTATGCCATTATGCCATTATGCCGCACTGGACTGTATTACCACAATGTGGTAAACACATAAATAGGTAAGTAGACATTTCCAAATTATGATTGATTTCATTAAACATACATATGTATATACAGTAGCGGACATTGAAATCCGGGCATTTGTATAGCGGTCAATTAGAGTTTAATTGTGACGGTTTAAAAATTGTTTTTTATTGGTTTTTTATGGATTCTGGTTGGTTACTTTTTAAGATGTGCCAACCGTGACAGCAGATGATAATTGCCAGCCTGGACTCTTACATTCAGTGCTCAGTGTTTTAATCCTGTTTTGTAATATTTTTTAGCCATAGTTTTTTGCTTTAGTTGTAATTATGTACGTGTTCTTCATGCATTGCAACATCTACAACTTCGTAATGCTTCTGGCATCGCTGATTGCACTGCTGTTGTTTTTGTTGAGTAATTTCTGTAGTTGATGGTGTGACAGTAGTTGTTATTCCACTGTCTTGTACAAGGTTTAATGGCTTGTTTTGGTGTCTTTTGTGGTTGAATTTGAAAAAAATTAGCTTTTCTTTTCATTTTCCTCGGCGCTTGACGCTTTCTCACCATCACAGTAATTGTTTGATTGTAAGTTTGTCCAAACGTTACCTGGCCATAGTTGTTGTTAATGGTTGTTTATAACGAATGCGTTTTAGAAAAAAAAAATATATATACAAAAAAAAAAACAAAAACGAAACGTTAGACTTTAGTGCCAAACTTTCTTTTCGTTTTTCTCTTTATCTCTCATTCCACCATTACCTTCTTGTTTTTTTGGTTTTGGGTTGAATTGCCACGCGCTGTGCTTTAAGGGGTAACACCACTCTACACGCGTAAAATAAACACGATTTTTAAAGAATTTTTTTGTATAGAAAGAAAGGGAAAACAATCACTCAGATTTGGGAAGTTATTACTTATATACTAAAATACAAAACTACAAAGTTTGATCGAAAAATGTTACAAAATGGCGGCATTGGAGACATTTTTGTAATGTGGTTTCTCTTGAAGGAGCTCCGCGGCACGCAGCACAGAGGGTGCAAATTTTAATCTGGAACAAGGAAATTTATTTTTTCTTAATCTAGATAAGAATAGCTAGAGAAACACGTAGGGGATTTAAAAAATATTTATTTTTGTGGAATTAGCAAGCATTTGAAGAAAAAAACTCTATTTTGGACTAAAAAAACGGCACTTAAATAATTATAACAATCGTTTAAATTAATCTATCGAAAATCCCCTACGCTCTTCTCTTAAGAAGGTTATTTTACAGACGTAGTGAAAAACCTGATTAAAAATATTTAAAATTGTTTGAGTTATGCTGCGTGCCAATTTCAGTAAAGTTTGGAAATTTGGAGAAATCGTTAGGTAGCAGTCACTAACGCTTGGTTAAAATCTTAAAATATTTATGAAATAAACTTCGGTAACGTATAAAACTTTTTGTTCTGTATTTTAAAAGGTTCAAAGAATTTTTTAAGCTTATAAAAAAAAAATCAATTTTTTGAAATTTCTACAGTGGTGTTACCCCTTAAGTCACTAGCCGCGAAGTAGAAGAGTAACATACTGGAAGTTTTTTCTCCATTTTTTCTTAGCGCACATTATAAATATTTTGCGCTAATTGGCTTTCGTCCACAATCACAAAATCACGTCTTCTTCTTCTAAGGAATAGAAGCTCATTATCAGCATCATTGCATATTTAGATTCGTTTATTCACAAAGTAAAGTATAGAATTTTCACCTTTCAAACACCTTTCCCCATAAAATCTCAGGCTTTGAGAATAAAAATCATACTTCGCCTCTTGTTAACCCAGTTTTAGATAATCTTGGTGACGAAATTTGCTCTAACTCATGAATGGCTCGTTCTATATTCGCCTCAAGAGCCTTAATCCGATTTGGGACGTTCAAGATCTTTTGACTAAGGAAAGCAATCAGAACGTTTCCCACCATTCAAACGTCATATATTTCATATCTTACAGCAAATTTTGCAGCCGATATTGTACTAATTATCTGTGAACGGACAGTTCACTGTGAAATATGCGGCAAAACAAATCGTAGAAGAGAACGTCATCCGCAACTCCCACGCATGTGCTTTTATAATTCGCTGCGAAGGCGAAGAATTGGCATCGCTAAACCCATGTGAAATCGAGAATATTTTTACCAGACTGAAGTTCCGAGATTTTTACAATTAAAATTGAACAGCAAATGTTGAAGGATGCCAGCAAAATTTATCGAAATTAGTGAGACGATTCAAAGTCTTTGAACAATTACAAGAAGAGAATTCGATGCACAGCTTTGCGGTAATTTGCTTTAATTAGTCGCTGGACAAGTATTTAAGTTTTTGTATGTATAAAAGTTTATTAGCATTTATATATGTATTTACCGTGGTTTTAGATTTCGATTACCAAGAAACATGCTTTAGAAGACTTGAGCTGTGCTTACCTGCAATTAAGAAAAGGAAACATTAAATTAGATGTAGATGTAGATGAAGTTTTCTTATTCAAGCTCACTTAAAATATTTAGGGCTGATGTTTATGTGACACCTGCTTTATATATTTTATCGGTAGTTCTTGTGAGAAACTATGAAAGCGTATTTGTGTAATGTACCTTCCTCTTTTTCTCTATTCTTTACATTTCTTTCAACCAGTTCTCGATTACAAGGCGAACTTTGTATTTATTTCGGACATGAGTTATCAAAGGGATGGGATTAGTTTATTTCAATAGCGGGCGCATTATCAAACCGCCTTGAAAAAGTATCTCATAAAACAACAGCAATTTGATATTGTCTGCACATAGATTTGTAAAAATGCATCAAGAGCACTCTATAATTTGAATAGAAGGCCAAGGTAGAGATTTCATACTTTTACCTCAAAGCTAGTAAATATTTAGATGAAATCTTGCAAAGTGTAAAGAGCAATATTCTCTTGAAACCATTCTGGTGAGCTTTTTATCTGAGATAAAACATTAAAAAACAAGACAGATACACAAAATATCAGTTCCATCTTTTCAATTATTTTATTTAATTAAATTTACTATATTTTACCTTTTACAAGGGGCATCGTTTTAATTTATTTAAAATACACTTTTTGGAAAAAATTTTGTCGAATATATTTATACAAGCAATATTACAAAAAGCTTTACTAAATCCCATTCGAAAAAGAAATTGGCTTGAAAAAAGCAGATTCAAAAATAAAAAGGAAAAGATCGGACAAATTTTAGTTAAAGGTAGATAGAAATTACTCTAACCTGAAGAATTTTTCTGCAGCAACAGATCGAGAGGGGGAAGGCGCGCGAAATCGGACAAAAACTTTACCGAGTTAAAAACTTCAAGTGAGCGCATAAAAGTAAGCTGCTAACTAAAATAAAGTTTCGTGATAAAAAGAGCAAAAACAGCAGCACAAAAGAAGAAGCGCCAGAGAAAATGCAATGGCAGGAAAAGGAAGCGCTCGCTAGCTGAAGCTAAAGCCAAAAGCGAATAACTTGAGTAAAAGTTTTTAATTTGTAGAACTTTTTATTTTACTTCACAAAAGTAAAGAAAATTGTAAAGGAAGTGAAAAGTAGACGAGAGGGGTTGGAAGCGCAGTGATATGCTGCACCCGGGCAAAAATGAGAGTAGAAAATAGTGTGCGACGAATTATTATTTTTTTTTCGTTTGCTTTTGTCCGTACTGTTCTTCAACAACTTGCAGTTGGAGCGGCGGCGCGCAATTTTCAAATTCAACTACGTTTACTTACATTTTTATGGTTTACTTTTTAAGGGGCAAGGGGAGAAATAGAGAGGGGTAGGGCGCTGTGTACATAGCCAGAAAGGATTGCGAAAAATAGTCGGAAGTTGTAAAATTTAGCGGAGCAAGGAGAAGGAGAATGAAAAGTAGAAAGCAAGTCTCAAAACAATGAAGAAAAGAGCAAACCAAAAAATTATTTTACGAGCAAAGACAATATCAAAACTAAGCAGATGCAATAAGGCAAGATAGTTGCGAATTAAAAAATAACGATGCGGCAAGGAGGCACAACCACTTAGCGCTAAAATACGGTAAGCATGATAATTTGAGCTACACTTGTGCGACCGAACTACTGAGAATTATAGTAAAAAAATAGGAGTGTGAGCGAAGAATATACAATGTTGCATACTTGCAGGCGTTTTATCAATGTACTTGCTACATTAGCCAATGGAATAAGAAAGAAAATATGAATGTAAATAAATTTTAATAAGTATAAATATAAGTCACTTATCTTTCTTATGTGAGAGAAAATGCAAATGAGTCAAGTTCAACGAATACATTTAAATAAAAAGTGCACAAAATTACCAAATCTACTTATAATAATTAGGTTTCTAATAACGTGTTCGTTCAAAATCACCGCACAGCACAATTCAAGGGAAATGAAACATAACTAAAACAAAGAAGTTAGTTACAAATAACCAAAGGGGGTTTCAGATGAATAAATTGCATATTTCTAGGCGTTTGCTTCAACCAACGCAAAAAACGGAATAGAAATAATTGAATTAGAAAAAAAAAAAAAACTCTAGTTAAAAAGAAAATCTTCCGATTTGTCAAAGCAAGAAATAGCAGGATATCATCACAAACAGACAATACGTGCGCGCAGCAGAAATCGCATTGCGAACAATAAAATCAACCAAAGGGCGGTGGCCGCAGCAGAAAAACTCAACAATAGCTTTTCGTCTACTATTACTTTCCATAAATATGGGTTAAGTGCTTTGTTGTTGTGGTAAGGTGAACCCGCATAACTTTGCTTCTATCCCTTCCGCAACCCACACAAAAAAAAAAAACAAAACACATACCATAATAAAGCATTCCGTAAGGAAAATGAAACAACGAGAAATGGCAGGAAAATATATACGCGCATTTACATAAACATTTTGGCATAAAAAGTCTTGCAGAAGGGTTAATTGAGAAACTGAATGATTATGACGTTGTAGTCGCTGTGCAAGCGGCAAATAAATAATAGCATAATTTTTGGCGCAGCAGCAGAAAAGGTTCTCATTTAAGAGCACCACAAGTGTACTAGTGCTATACACAAAACTTTCAATTACTTTCACAAGATGGTTTAAGTTTTTTGGTAGTTTTTGGACTGTAAGGAAAGAAAAATATATGTGCATACTCTTGGCCTGCAAATATGCAAATACCAAAGGCATATGGGGTATTGGCAAGTAAAGCAAGTTTATACTTAAGGCCAGGTTACCCTTGATTTGTGTGCTTTTTTAAATAAACTTTATTCATAGTACAAAATATATTTATTAATCAATTTTTTTACATGTGAAAAAACAAATATTAAATTGCTTAAAAAAAATTTTTTTTTTTTTTTTCAAATGGTGGCTTTCAAAACGGCTGCTAAATTTTAGCTGATTCGTAGTTGGATGCCATCATATCTCGAAAACGAATTATCTGAAAGTAAAAAATCAAACGGTTTCATCTTCTGTATTGAATTGGTTATGACCGCAAGCAGAATCAAATATTTTTAATAAAAAAAAACAAAATGGCGGACTTTTGAATTTTTTGCCACTATTTTTTCACTTTTAATTGTTTATAACTTTTTTAAATAACAATAAATGTTTGTGATTCTGCTTGCGGCTATAACCAATTCAATACAGAAGATGAAACCGTTTGAATTTTTACTTTCAGATACTTCGTTTTCGAGATATGATGGCATCCAACTACGAATCAGCTAAAATTTAGCAGCCATTTTGAAAGCCACCATTTGAAAAAAAAAAAAAAAAAAATTTTTTTAAGCAATTTATTATTTGTTTTTTCACATGTAAAAAAATTGATTAATAAATATATTTTGTACTATGAATAAAGTTTATTTAAAAAAGCACACAAATCAAGGGTAACCTGGCCTTAAGAGAAGAATAGTAATTTGTGGAGTTCATAAAAGCAAAAAAAGTGAAATTTAATAGTGTAATGTAAATGAATACATACACTGATGGACAAAAGTCACCGTCATTTAGTATCTAGAAGATTATAACATCTCCCGCGCCCAGAACATAATGGAAACATAAAAAGTAGTATATTTAACGAAAACTATTATTTATTTAAATTCTGTTTCAGTTTAAACATAAGGCTAATTCAAGAAATATTTATAAAAAATATGACAGATAATGGTTGCTGTGTGCATTTTTGGTGGACAAAAGTCACCGTCATTTAATAAAGCACTTAATCAATTTAAGTGCTAATATTATTTTAGTATGATGTGTGTTTGCCGTTATTTTTGATGACAGCTTGCAATCGTTTCTGCATCGAATGAGCCATTTTTTTGGTAACATCTGGGCTTATTTTCTGCCATTCCTGTAGCAGCGTTTGCTTAAGGGGGGACCCTCATTTATCGGGTCAAAAAAATCGATTTTTTGGAAACAATTTTAATCTATTCTACAACTATTTAAGAATATACTTTCAAAATTTCAAGTCGATATCTGTATTTTTGAAGGAGTGACAAAATTTTTAACAGGACGCGACGGGTGGCCTGATCGCCTGTATCCAAAACTTTAAACGCGTTTTTCTCGAAACATCATTTTTCGATTTTGTGTACACAATTGAGAACGCTGTATTGAACCAATCAGGCTTTACAATAGCTCATTTTAAAGATAATTAAATTGTTTTCAATGTGACATTAAGTGTTTTTAAAAAAAAAAAGATTTTCATATTTTTTTGTAATTTTAAAGTCAATTTTTATGCATGAAAAATCACTTTTAACATAAAACTGGATAAAAAATATCAATTTCGACATTTTTTTTTTAAATCAAAATGTCACATCGAAGGTATTATCCTAAAGTTTTAAAAAAAATTGGTTTTTTTATTTCAGAAAAAAATTCAGAGCGCTAGAATGTACACAGATAGAATGAGGTGCCATGGACGAGGTGTATATTTCCATACTTAAAATGTTTTTTTTTCTTCTCTGAAAATTTTTGTAGACAGTCAAGACATTTATTAAAGTACTTTATGAATTACAAAACGTTTGAAGTTATTTTACCTGAGAAAAAAATTCCCAAAAATGATGCATTTTTCGACCGTCTAAATGAGGGTCCCCCCTTAAGCATATTTTTTGAGGTAATGTGATGCTCCCGAATGCGCCGATCTAAATGGTCCCACAAATGTTCTATTGGATTCAGGTCGGGTGACTGTGGCGGAGTCTTCAAGGTATGGGGATTGTTGTACAAGACCCACAAGCGAACTATTTCTGCGGTGTGCTTGGGGTCATTGTCATGTTGAAAATAATAGTCTGATTCAATGCCAAGCTTTTGAGCACTTTTTTGGAGATTTTCTTTAAGGATATTCAAAAAAAGTCCTTTGTCCATTATTTCATCGATAAAGACGAGCTCTCCGACACCGGCCGCCGACATGTATCCCCATACCATGACTCCAGCACCACCGTGTTTCACAGTTGTTTGTATATGCTTCTCTGCTAATGCTTCGCCCTGCTTTCTCCACGTTAAAACACGTCCGTCTGATTTATATATGCAAAATTTACTTTCATCAGAGAAGATAACTTTTTCCCAGAAATCTATTCCCTCGCTTAAATGCTCTTTTGCGAAGGAAAGACGCTTCGTTTGGTTGACCTTGCTGATCTGTGGTTTTTTTCTACATACTTTGGCGTTATAACCAGCGGAATTCAGCGCCCTGCGCACAGTACGTGGGTGAACAATTGTACCAGTGCTTTCCTTTATCGATGCAGCAATTTCTGTTGACGGAGTTTTTGGCTCTTTTTTAACTATTTTGATTATTTCACGCTTTTCACGTTCAGATAGTGCCAGCGGTCGTCCACTCCTTGCCAAATATTTGCACTCTGGTTCATCTTTAAATCTTTTTATTATTCCAGTAATAGTAGTGCGTGGACGATTTACTAATGAGCATATCTCCCGAATGGTCTTGCTTTGATTGTACGCATTTAAAATAATTTTTCTCTCTTCAATTGTGGTTTCTTTCCTTTTTTGATTCATTTTTAACAATCACGCGGCGTCAGTAAAATTTTTTAAATAAGTACCGTTATACAATGTATACAGATCAGTCTTAAAGCTACCATACTAAACGAACTCGCTGAAAAAAGGAGCCAGATTGGCTTAAATTTTTGTTAAAATTATTTTAAAAGGCAAGCCGAGCTGACTTGACGGTGAATTTTGTCCTCCAAAAAAGGTGACAAAAATATTTATTTTTTAATTTTTTCAAAGATGGGCTAGTAAGAGAAAGATATTTAAACTGAAATAGAAATTAAATAAATCATAGTTTTTGTTAAATATGCTACTTTTTATGTTTCCATTATATTCTGGGCACGGGAGATGTTATAATCTTCTAGATACTAGATGACGGTGACTTTTGTCCATCTGTGTATATATAATGGGCGCTCACATCCTTTATTGGGTGTTTGGCCACGCTCCTCTTCCTATTTGGTGTGCTTCCGGAGTCTGAGGCCACAATACAGTAAATAAATGTAGATCGTACTGCTGGCCCGATTTCGCAAGAACGTCAAGTACCAGATTTGTGTCAGTTAAGTCAGCCATCTCTCGGGAAGCAGTAAAATTGTAAATGTATCGAGCAGATATTCAAACTACGCCAAAACTTTAAAAAGGCCCGAGAAAAAGAACCAGCACGTCATTGTAGGCACCTATCATTTTGAAATAATGTATCCCTTTGTGCATTTTCTTAGTTAGCACTGAAAATAATGTCGTTTTTTTATTAATTCAATGAAGAGTATCCCTTACCAACAAGCTGAGTAGAAAATCTTTCAAGATGAACAAAAACAGCACTCGACACGTCCCTTACCCACGGCCCTATTGTATGTCGCGAAATCACGGACTATGATAACATCGAATAAAGTGAGTTTTGAAGTGTTAGAAAAAATATTCTAAAGCAGATTTATTCACCATTGCGCGTTGGCGGCGTCGAATATTAGCCGATAGAACGATGTTCCGGCATTGGCTTCACTTGTAATGATAAAAAATGTGGATGCTTGAACTTGCGCTTATGAGTTATATTCACCTGGCGGTATCAGACATTGTGACAAAGGTGTAGAAGCAAAAAAACACATTTGTCCAATTGTATAACCATTATTAGGTGTCTATAAACTCCAATGAATACTAACGGTGCATCGTGAAAAGATTTTTATGGTGTGGCTAATATCAGACCGTTAGCCGGCTCTACGTAATATACAATAAAGAAATTAAATTAACACAATGTCACTTCGTTGCCCCCTGAACAACTACTGATTGGACGAGTGTGCGATTATGTGTGAAATTATAGAGCAGAATTCGGCTGGCGAATCACTCCCGTGACGTGGCTGCCGAAGTTCCCCTCACAATTTTGTTTTTCACCATAGTTATTGGCCAAACCTATAATCCGGCACATATAAGTCACATGAAATTATCTACCTGATTATAATTATAATAATAAAAAAAAATCATACCATCAATATTTCTGTTTTCTATTATCATTTCCAGTTCTTAAGCTGTTACAAAAAACACCCGAATATGCAGTATTACTAAAACTAGGCCACAATATTCGGCCAGTAAAAGAATTATAAAAAAATATGTATGTCTTAAATATAGCGCGCAATTTTAACAATTTAATTTCCTTTTAATTTTATTTCAATGATAATTCGTCCCCTTAGTATAACAATAGCCTATGTGCTCATAGGCTATTATTTTTTTATTGAATTTTGGGATTCTCCATCGTCGATTTTATATGTGGTCAAAATTTTGTCAAATTCTAGTTCCACAAAGTGGGTCAAAACGTCAGTCAAAAAATAATAAATATTTACAGACATAACGAGATTTGAGTGAGAGCTACTTTCGACAAAAAGTTTGAAATTCATTTTCTCAAAACATCAAAAAATTTATAGGCTATTTTAATACTAAGGGGACGAATTGTCTAAGATTTCGAACTCGAATATTTTTGTAAAATTTAACTAATTGTATTAGTCTGTAAGACTGCAGACTGAAATAATTAAATAAATAAATTACGAACTGAAAAATGTAAGTCGTGAGAAAAGTTTTCCATTAAAAGAAAAATGTGTTTCTTGATTCTTTCAGAACTTTGAAAGTGTGTTGAACGATATCGAGGTACGTCTTCTCCGTTGATGTTTCGTTCATTATTTACGGTCAATAAAACAGATTGCAAAACGCCGATAAAAATTACATAACAAAATGTGCGTTTATTGCTTCATACACATTTTAAGCGAAGTCTTGAATTTTTCGAGTTCTTTTCTCAATGAAATATGGCACCCAACATTTTCACAAGGAGATTGACAATACTCTCGTAATGTTAGCATACAATGAGGTCACATTTTTTCGAGAAAAAAAAAAACAATAAATCAAACAGATTTGGTTCAGAGCTATTGATATGACGAAATGATTAAATTTTGCTCTATGTCATATTGTGTGAATACAGATGACTTTTACTTTAAATATATTAATTTAATGCTTTTCGTGATTATTCACTGTGATAAATACATGTTGGAAATATTTATTTGCATATGTATGTATGTATGCTACTTTATGAGATCATTGAAATGTATGTATGCAATGAATTAACAATCAAATCGCCAAGCGAACTTCGTCGGCCGGAGCGATGCCGTCTGTGATATTAATCACAACAGTTAAATAGAGCAAAATGAAATTCGCATCAGAAGTGAAAAGAAGAATCCCCAAATTCCTTTCAATTAATTCAAATGGTCAAGTTTTAAATATCTTGTTTACAATGTACAAGGCATTCCTGCAAGTAAGGAAACGTCTGCGGAGAAGATTTTTCTACATTTTTCACTGAGAGCTCATTTTGCCGCTACCCCCGCAATCGCTTCGGTTGTGTACAAGCTCATATACTGCAGTTTGTTTTAATTTCGACAACGAAGTTTTGCCCGGCGAAGCCCGCTCAGCGATTTGATTCTGGTTATCCCGTAAGGCGCACTGAAGCAGCAGTCAACTCAAGCAATCTGTCCTTTGGGTGTCACCTTGTAGCGATCGTTTTCCCATTTTATTTTACTGCTTTCTTTCTTCGATTCCTATGTGTATATGTGTGTGTTCACCACAGTTTAATACCAGTTCAAATTTAATTAAATGGCGCCGGAAACGCGTAGACGCATACAAATACACAAAATTCAGCTAAGCTGCGAGAAAATAAACTGGCAAACTAAACCGAAAAATAAACCAAAAATGGCAAGCAGATCAGACCGGGCACACACATTTGTACATACATACACACATTCAAAGAAATGCATGCGTATTTGGGAACATTTAAGCTATTATACACATTTCAAAGCGAAAACTGCAAAACTCAAGTGCTTCACTTTGTTTTGCAGAAAGGGATGGAAATTAAGTAAAACCCCCAAACAGTGAGAAAATAGTGAAAGAGTCTACTGGGAGGTGGTAGCACTCGTAATGGCTAAAACAATGTAGCGGCGACAGTAAAGGAAAATAAAAGGAAAAATAAGAAGAAAATAGTTCAAAAAATGTGTGTTACGTTGGGAAACACTTACGTATGTATGTATGAGTATACAGAGAGAAGTATACACATATTTATATGCACCCTGCAGGAAAAGATCTACAAGTAAACCGAATTTATTACTGAATCAGTATGTGCATGGGCATGCCATTCTGCCTTTGCACAGGCGTGAAAGCGTTGTGGTAGCACAACAAGTGACCATAAAAGTAATTTAGCACGTTACACACAGTCACATAAAACTTACCGCTGCCGGCCGCCGCATGCAAATAAATTAAAATGTGTTGCACATTACATAAAACGAAAACTAAGCATCGCTTTGAGAATGACGGCGGCAGCAATGACCCGAAGGACATACATATGTACCATGCACAAATACAGCGAAAGAAAGTTTTCATACATACGCACATACATACTTATTTAGATCCACACCAATTCGATAAGAGAGCTCCAGCTTGAAATGTGAGTAAAGAATGTAAATTGGTAGGAGCGTAAAAGCGTTTTATCAGGAGACATACATACATATGTAGTTGAGAGCTTCATTCACAAAATAAAGGAATCTTTTTGTAACGTATTTGTTTTTTGGCTAAACACACAGATCCTTTGATCCATTTTAGTGCAAATAATCAAGCATCCTATATGACCACCAACCTTTGTGTCTGCGAAAACAAACAGAAAATGCAAAATCACTGAAGATGTCGACATACGATGTGGGGGGGCATGTGCACCAGCACAACAAAACAAAAAACAATCGAAAATCGCAAGTGCATCTGCAGATAGCCAGCGATATTTGGAGCAACTTTTTCAAACAAATGTCGTGTGCATGTGTGTGTGTGTGTAGTGCATGGCCCATTTGCTGCTGGGAAAGTCACATTTCTTTAATTTATGCAGTGTTGAAAGTCATTTGTATAGAAATGTTAAGCGGAGCAGCTTAGTCTGGATGGATAGAACTAATTATTTCAAGGACATTTCAATACCTACATTGATTCGCAGCTTATTTTGCGAACTTGTCAAATGAAAGTTTTCAACCATATGGAAAAAAACTAGCGAAGGTATCAAACAAACTCAAGTGTACAATTTTAGCTACGAATTTGTTATAATATAATGCATAATAAAGAAAACCTGGAAGATCAGTGCCCTTTCATAAATGCGTCAAAAACATACACATTTCTGAGGAAAGGAAGCTCAGCAGATATTCCCCATACATTTTGGTTAAGGCCTCTGAAGTAACAATCTATACTAATATTATAAAGAGGAAAACTTTGTTTGTTTGTTTGTAACGAATAGGCTCAAAAACTACTGGACCGATTTTAAAAATTCTTTTACCATTCGAAAGCTACATCATCCACGAGTAACATGGATCATATTTTATTTTGGAAATAGGGCTCGAGATATAGGTCAAAACGTGGACCCGGGTAACCTTCGGATGTGTATGTACAATATGGGTATCAAATGAAAGCTGTTGGTGAATGCTTTAGTCCAGAGTATTTTTCATGCCGCTCCGTGACTAGGGTCTCGAGATAGAGACCAAAACGTGGAGCCTAGAATGTGTTTGTACAATATGGATATCAAATTGAAGGTGTTGGTGAATGCTTTAGTACAGAGTATTTTTCATGCCGCTCCGTGACTGGGGTCTCGAGATATAGGTCAAAACGTGGAATCGGGTAACCTTTAGTTGTGTATGTACAATATGGGTATCAAATGAAAGCTGTTGATAAGTGCTTTAATACGGGGTAATTTTCATACCTATTGATGACAAGGGTCTGGAAATATATGCCAAAACGTGGACCCGCCGTGTCTTTGAACCGAATTAAACCAAACTTACACACATTGTTAAGGAGGTATTGAAGATGGTTTCCGTATAGTTTGGATACCTATTGGTAGATAGGGTCTTGAGATATAGGTCAAAACGTGGACCCGGGTAACCTTTGGTTGTGTATGTACAATGTGGGTATCAAATGGAAGCTGTTGGTGAATGCTTTAGTTCAGAGTATTTCCATCCGCTCCGTGACTAGGGTCTCGAGATAGAGACCAAAACGTGGACCCTAGAATGTGTTTGTACAATATGGATATCAAATGAAAGCTGTTGATAAGTGCTTTAATACGTGGTAATTTTCATACCTATTGATGACTAGGGTCTCGAAATATATGCCAAAACGTGGACCCGCCGTGTCTTTGCACCGAATTAAACCAAACTTATGCACATTGTTAAGTAAGTATTGAAAATGGGTTTCGTAAAGTTTGGTTGTAATTCGGAGCAGTGGCAACGGGTACAGCGTTCTTTTGAGCCAGCCATAATGTCGCTTACTTTTTTAACGCTTGGGGCGGAACTGAACTGTCAAATTGACAGTGTGAGTTACAATGTGTCAATATTTCTTTCTGATTTGGATGCCATAAGGAAAAAACGTAAATGCAACATGTAAAAATTGTTTGTGCATTTTTTTGGAGTGGATTTTGGAACAGTGAATAATTTCTTACGAAATTTGAGAATTTAATGTGAAATCCGAATGAAATTATGTGTTCGTGGAAAACAAATTTTTTTTCGTTTTTTTTTTTTTTTTTTTGAAAAATATAAATGGATAATGGTTAAAAAAGCTCCAATGCTTAATAAAGCATATAAATTGAAACGAAAAATTCATGGATGATCAGGAAAAAAGACGACTGTTTATTCATATGCGTTGATTTGAAATTTAAAAACAATCTTCTTTTTTCCTGATTTTCAATTTATATTTTATATTTACTCAAAAACAAATAGAAAAACAAAAAATATTGTTTAATATAATAATATGAAAACCATATATTTTCTGTTCTAAACCATATCTATTCTATTTTAGTGTGCCCAGCGAAGGGAGCCGGGTTTGCTAGTGAATGAATATGAATAAATATCTGATTAACATCTTAACATAAGTAATCGAATTTTAAGTGTATTGATCGAATTTCCATGAAATGTTTACGTTCGATTAAAAACAAAATATCTTCGGCCTTAATGTTCGCCATTTAAGACGGGAGGTCGTACATAAAAAATCAACCGAATACCAAACAAAGCTGAGCCCCTTCGGTCGAATACTAATATACTCGTATAACTGTCGAGCGTTGCCAAAATTTCGAATTTCGAGCTCGAGGATAAAATGCACTCAGGCGTACGTGAACAGTTATAAAGAGGTTGAGTGATCAATATGAAAAGTAAAGGATATTAAGAAAGAGAAGAGAAGCTGAAACGAATGGAAGAATAAACACTAGCAAACCTATGCAAAATGCGAAACGCGGTGGAAAAGTTGTAAATGCGGGAATGGGTTTGAAGGTTGTAGAATTATAATATCCGCTTATAGAAGCGAAAAAAATAAAGTGCCATTGGTAAAGGTTTTTAAACCAGTACTACTTCAGTCGCAGCTAAAGCAAAAGTAGATATACTAAAGGTGAAGGACTAGAAAAATAACAAACAAATAATCGGACAACGAAATTATTTTTGGAAAAATGTGGGTTTACTGATGGTGTTTCCTTTTCTCGAGGAAAAGTGTTATCACATTACAAGGCAACATTACGAAAATATTGTCATATGCCTTGGGAAAATATTGCATATTTCATATGAGAAAAGAACAAGAAAAATGCTACGCTTTCACAAATTATATTAATGCGGAAAAAGAAATCCAGTATTTTTGCGTAAATGGTTTAAAACTGTTTTATGGTCGATCTTTAGCTCGTGGGCGATGCTACAAATTTTTTAGCGTGAAATATAACCTTGAAAACGAGCATCAACTTTAAATGGTTCGATCAATACTTTACGAGATATCGATCACTACAGCCACATCTACCGGGAAAATAATGGATAATATAATTTTCACGGGTGAATCTTCCTTTTGGGCGAATAGTTGCATACTTCCGCTCTGGTGTACTGCTGATAAACAATAACTTCAACGAACTGTTAATCATCCAGCTAAGGTTCATGTTTGGGACTGTTTCAATTTGAATGCCGTTCCGATGAATAAAATTTACCAAAAATCTTTTTTACCGTTAGCTGCGAAGATATTTTGAAGAACTAGCCAACCTAAGCATTGAAGCCGAAGGTGTGTATGGTGGAAACAGCAAAATGGGATTGAAATTGATAAAATTGAACAATGATAAAGGTAAAAATAGATATGCAGATGAAGAAAATGATGAAGGCAACGATAAAAATTAAAATAAAGGTACATAAACATAACAACAAATTTATTCTCTTCATATAAGGACAAAGGTGTATATAATTAAGTAGATAATTAATGTAATAATAATAAAGATAAAGATAGAGATAAAAAAGGTGGGGTTAAGGATGAAGATAAAGCAAAAAAGGTAAAGATAAAAAACAGGATAGAAAAAGAGACAAAGTAAGAGATAGACAGAGGACAGAGACAAACATAATGATAAAACTGGAATAGATTACAAACGACTACTTGCAATGGGAATTGTTAGTGGTCGAATTTTCGATTACGGGCGGTACTGGTCCAATTTAATTTAGCTTAAGTAATAATAAAATAGCGAAAAAGAGAACAATAAAAAACATCGATAACAGGGTGATTTAGATAAAACAGTGCTGGCCAAAACTTACACAATCACATATTTCTATTTGGCTAAACGTCGCTTTGCTAAAGGTCAACTTGCTCACGTGTCTGATGTTAAGTATTGCTAACGAATTTGAGCAGTAGTTGAGTTAATTATTTGAACGTTAGGTCTTATATTAAAATACTAAGACTAATTAATATAGTTAAATTCACTTGTTTGGATTTTTAACCAATATATTTATTAGTACTACAACAAAAAATTTAACCAAAATGTGTTAATCGTCCAAATTTGTATTAAATCACATATTTTATTAATGCAATATTTGTTAAATTACAAACGTAAAGAAATTTTTTTGTTTTTGTTGGTTTTGTTGGAAGGTGTGTATAAGCCCGCAGACACAATTTGTCTTTTGCGCTTACAACACATTTCCTTTTTATTCTATGCCCTGAACGCAAATTCACAATACACATCTGCACGTAGATACATACAAACATATATTGCGAATATTTTTGTTTTCAATTTCTGAGATAAAAAGCATATCTTTAAAATTATTATCTCTTATAAACCGTTTATATTCCAACCGATTTAAGAATGTTAAGACCCAACAAAGCACATTTACTTATGTCTTCCTCTCAATTCTATCATGTCGGGATATAAAAGCGGCGAAGTTTGGTTTGCGTCAACATAAAAAAAATAAAACGATCTCGTAGTCCAGGAACCTCGAGAACATTCGGAGCACCAGCAAAGGACGGACTCAAGCCGCTAACCAAAGAGCTCAACAACTAAGTTCACTAAATAATTAGTGGCACTAGAATCCGACAAGCCGGGAAAATTACAGTTGCCCCTTATAGTTACTGGCTATACAGCCTGTACATGCATAGGCCGAAAGAGGGCAACTTAATTAACAAAAAATCTACCCACAAAATATTGAAATAAGCAAGATTGAGGCTTTCTTGGCTTGACCATGGAAAACTCTTCAAATCTGCCAAATACAAATTTCGTGAATGGTAAATGTCTGTTAAAAAGTGCCACACCCCGAGCCCAACTTTGCGTCTGTAATAAAGACTATGGTAGTAACTCTTAGCATAAACGAGTATGAAACAACTGTTGGTTATATCCGCTAAAACTGTTCCCTGCAATATTCGAGGCTTCAATCAGCATAAACCCAATGCTGAACCACGTCATCTCGCCTTGAGCTATGCACTCGCTTAGCTCTCGGCATTGATGAGTTAGAAGAGCATTGGGCAACTGCTGACCGCTTCGGCTAAAGCTATTAACAGCAATAATAGAATTGAACCTACAGACACACAACTCTCAGTTCTGCTAGAGTCAAGTACTTGCCTTTGGCACGGACGAGTTAGAATTATCATTGAACGACTGTTGTCAGTCTCGACTATAACTGTCGTCAGCAATAGTAGAAACTTCAACCAACAGACGCGCAACTCTAAAACATGTCATCACTGCTTTGAGCTAGGTTTAAGTCCTTGGCATAGACGAGTTAAGAATATTCGATGACTGTTGTCTGCTTCGGCTAAAACTGTTGCCAGCAATAGTGGAAGCTTCATCCAACGGACACGCAACTCTAAAACACGTTTAGCTTGGCCTTAAGCTAAGTTCTAGCTATTGCCATAGACTACCTAGAGGTCATTGAACGACTGCTGCCCGCCTCTGCCAAAACTGATTCCAGCAATATTAGAGGCTTCGACTAACAGACACACAACTCCCAAATTGCAGTTCTGCTTAGAACTTATTTATCGCCCTTAGCAGCAACGAGTTAGAATATTATTGGACGACTGATGTCCGTCTCGACTATAACTGTCGTCAGCAATAGTAGAAACTTCAACCAACAGACGTGCAACTCTAAAACATGTCATCACTGCTTTGAGCTAGGTTTAAGTCCTTGGCTTAGACGAGTTAAGAATATTCGATGACTGCTGTCTGCTTCGGCTAAAACTGTTGCCAGCAATAGTAGAACCATCATCCAACAGGCATGCAACTCTAAAACACGTTTAGCTTGGCCTTATGCTAAGTTCCATGTATTGCCATAGACTACCTAGAGGTCATTGAACGACTGCTGCCCTCCTCTGCCAAAACTGATTCCAGCAATATTAGAGGCTTCGACTAACAGACACACAACTCCCAAATTGCAGCTCTGCTTAGAGCTTATTTATCGCCCTTAGCAGCGACGAGTTAGAATATCATTGGACGACTGATGTCCGTCTCGACTATAACTGTCGTCAGCAATAGTAGAAATTTTAACCAACAGACGTGCAACTCTAAAACATGTCATCACTGCTTTGAGCTAGGTTTAAGTCCTTGGCATAGACGAGTTGGAAGAGTATTAGATGAATGTTGTCCGCTTCGGCTAAAACGGTTGCCAGCAATAGTAGAAGCTTCATCCAACAGACATGCAACTCTAAAACAGGTCATCCCTACCTGTAGCGATAGGATGCGTATTGCCTCCACTGACTTCCACAAAAGAGGATGGCAGAGACTGGCTAAGAATTCCACAACCAAGCCCTTGGTCTTCTTGAGTAAAGCGAGTGGATGCTTGGATTTTAGTCGCCTTTTACGACAAGCATGCCTTACTGCGGGTATATTCTAAACCCCTAGCCCGCAGGGGGGAAATCACAAAACTTAAGCCTCCATAACACCGATAGATTCTCCAAACGAATCTACATCTACACCATTACCATTCAACAATTTTATGCCCTTTACTACAAATCACAAATACTTAATTCCCATTCGATGCATTCCTTTGCGTTTCATTTGAATTCAAAGAGGGATCTTGGTCTTAAAAGACCCTATACCTGCCACTTTGAAAAGGATAGTGATTGCGATTCTCCTTTTTCTTGACGCGATTTTGGCCGAGTTTAACAAAGCGAGTCAGTCTTTGCTTTCTCGTGCTAACCGGCGCCAGTTGGAAAGACCAAATGAAACACCAAGTCCTTCTCCAACCAATCCGATCTTTCCAACGTAGAGGAGGCCTTCCTCTTCCTCTGCTACCACCAGCTGGTATAGAATCGAATACTTTCGTTTCTAATCGCTATGTCTACGCCGTAAAGCTCATTAAATGATGGCGATTACTTTCGAGAAAAAAGAGAGAGTAAAAAGAATACACATCGAAGGAATAAAGCGATGTTGCCGGTTGATTCGAGCGTTGGTGAGCTTGAATGCCCTTATTTTCTAATGCTCAAGCTGAGAACAGAGTCTAGAACGATATTTACTTCATTTGTTGACACAAAAGTGCTAAAGAAAACGGTCCGGCAATGCGTAACATTACTGATAACTCCCTAAAACCCAAAACTTTAATTAAAGACATTCGCCATGAGGAGGAATTTTATGAGGAAAATATTTTTATGTTCTGCTTAACTAACATAGATCTCGCTACTTTTCTTCTATCACTTAAATTAAATTCATAAACCTCTACAAAAAAATGTAAGCAAATAAATTTTATGACCTGTGTGTGAAAGATTTGCTCTCATACACATTCCGCGCATTTCGCTATTTACCACCAATTTTAAATTTTGTTGCCTGGCCTTTTCTCTCAATTTCTCAACCATCCTGCTGGCGCATGGCAAGTTGCACAGCTGCAACTTTTTGACCGCAACGTAATACCAAAGGCTGTCTCTTATTCATTC
Organism: Anastrepha obliqua; assembly: GCF_027943255.1. NCBI lineage: Eukaryota > Metazoa > Arthropoda > Insecta > Diptera > Tephritidae > Anastrepha > Anastrepha obliqua. The sequence goes on from NC_072896.1 coordinate 453,154, forward strand.
ACTGTATCTCGGGCAAGAAATCCTTTTTCCGGCGTAAAGTTTACTCGTTTTCTTATTTGTTCAGGATTCTTTGAGCCCGTCTCCTGATACACTTCATTACATTTTCTGGCGTACGTTTTTCTTGCCTGCGTTGAAAATGCAATTTGTTGGTGTTAATGCTGATGCTACTGAAGTTGCAAAGTGCTGTTTTTACTTCACGCCTTGCCACATTCGCAGCGCTAGCATTCCTTGTCCGGTTCCATTGGCGCCTCAGCAAAAATGTTGACGTTGTCGCTTTTAATGCTTCGCTGAGTTTCAAGCCTGGAATGGAGGATGCCCACAAGGAGTTCGTCACTGGCGCATCTCCGCTTTCTGTGTTTCACTCCGATTATTGATCTTCGTTCTGATTTGTCTTTTCAATATATTCCAAGCATATACTAAAATACATTACAAATAAAAATAAATCAAGGAAGATGTTGAGGTAGGGCTTAGAAATTAAAAAAATTCAAAAGTTATGGAGGGCATTTGGGTGCAAATCTAAAATATTCCTTCCATCAAAATTTCTTTCAAAAATGTTCGCATGTTCGCACCACATTAAGGATTGTCCTTTAATAATTCCATTCCTGATTGGCGAATCAACAATGAGTAGGTGAGAGAGTGCACACCTGCCCGACTACATCCACTTTGGCTCACTGTCTTGTTTCCTTGTAGCCTTTTGTAGGCTTACCTTTGCCATCAATCGCCACTCTGCTTCACGGCTCGTTCATGGGTTGGAACAATTATTTGATTAAAGTGATAATATGGTCTTTGAATGAAATTTCCAACAAAAATGGATGAGTGAGTTGGAAAATGCAAACGCGAGAGTAAACGACGCCACATAACCGCAATTTTTGATGGCAGAATCCTTGAAAATCCATTTACTTTGTGCGTGTCGGATGTTGATGAAGATATTGATAAACGCCAAAAGCTGCAATGCAAGTCATTTTTTTATTTTTGTTGTATGTGTTGCAATTTTTTGTCTTTATCGCAGAAGCTAATTTCGTTTAAGCCGTTCTCGTTTTTTCGTTTGACTTTGCTATGCAACCTGAAAGTAAGTTTAACAACAATTTGCACACAAGCTGAGCATTGGAAGAAACCGAGTTCGTTTGCGGGGACTTTTCATTGTAATAACAAGTAATTTAGTGTTTAGACTACAACAAACAGCCGTTACTAATCTCCCTTCTTTCATATATTTGCCCTTTGACACCTTACTTCGCATGTCATTGCCTCCAATCCTGCAGCACGTCCGGAATCGCTTATCATTTTACAGCGTCATCACCAAAGGAAAGTTTTTAAGTTGTTAAGACGCAACTTGCATGCACCTGTGTTCACAACAATAGCAGCGCGACAGGCTGTGCACAAAGAATTAATCAAATTCTCATTCAAACTTATGTATCAGAATCTTTAGAGAAATGTCGTGTACTTGGATACAGTTTTATCGCCCATTTAATTTTGGTATAATACAGCCATAGCGGTCGCCCCTCGACAGGTAATGACAAACCTCCGAGAGTATTTCTATAGGGTGATCAATCATGAGGTGCTTTTTTCAATAGTTAAAAAAAAAAAAATGTAAATTATGTTCAAAACCTTTATTTATCATTTGAAAGGACATTCTTTGACATTTACTTTTTGAATATGACTTCATTCAAATGTTAACCGCAACTACGCTTAAGGTGGTCCATTCTGAAGGTCCAATTTTCAATCACTCGTTCGAGCATTTCGACTGGTATGTCGTGAATAACACGCGTAATGTTGGCTTCCAGAGCTTCAATCGTAGTTGGTTTATCAGCATAGACCTTGGACTTCACGAATCCCCAAAGAAAAAAGTCCAAAGGTGTGATATCACAAGATCTTGGTGGCCAACTCACAGGTCCTAAACGTGAAATCAGCTGCTCTCCGAAATGACTTCTCAATAAAGTCATTGTTTCACGAGCTGTATGGCAAGTGGCTTTGTCACAGAACGCTGATTTTCATAATACAGTTGAACAATTTGTAGACGTTGTTGCGGTGTGAGTCTTTCCATGACGAAATGCCAAACGCTGTTCAACAAATCCACGATGACAGTTTGCCACAACTCGCGCGCGATCTGTAAAAAAAATGCAAATGGAAAAAACTCCTCTTAATTGATCACCCTATACCACAAAAAATATCTGCCGTTCGGACTCGGCTTGAAATTGTAGGTCCATCCATTTGTGGAACAACATCAAGGCGCACACCACAAATAGGAGGAGGAGCTCGGCCAAACACCCAGAAAGGGTGTACGCGCCAATTATATATATATACATATGTATAATAATACAGCGCAAGTTTGAAGTGTCTCCAAAATGGCGTTGTTTTTTTTTCTGGAGGGCATATAAAAAATTTTCAGCATTCTTATGTTTTTGTTTATTTTTAGAATGAATTTTATTTAAAAAAATAAATAAATTTAACATTTGTTAGAAAAAAGCTAATGTGCAATAATGTCGTAACAATTCGAATAAAACACTGCAACTTCAAAGAATTCTACAATTTCATCCAACTAAATTACTGCAAGAATAATTAACAACTTTAATTTGCAAGTGAATGACGTAAGAAACAACAAGAGCATATAAATTTGACTGGCGTAATGTCAAACTGACTATGAAGTGTTAGTGATGATGAAAATTGCTAAGCGTCAAGGTGGATCACTTCGCCAACGGCAGCAACCGGCAATGCAGTGACCTCGAGGTCACTCTAGAGTGAGACTTAAATATTTTATTGTATTCAGTGTAATAAGTACGAAAAAATTAAACATAAAAAAATATATTCATACAATAAATTAAGTTACAAAAAAATTAAGATTGAATGCATGACAATGAACATTAACAAATTCTATTAATTTCGCACGCTTGCATGATTCAATAAAGAAATCGGACAAAATATAGTACACTGCCTGCCCAAGGAAAGACCGCTATTAGAAAAAGCTTTTTCTATCATTTGGTGTTTCGGGCCCGGGCTTTCGAACCGGTACACTTCCGAATCGTAGTCACGTACCAACCTAAAATATAACTCCTTGTCGAACAAAAACCATATGAATAAAAATTTTAAATTTTATACAAAAATTAGGAAAATTCTCCGAACTTCACAGCCCAATTCGACAAACTTTATTATACTGAAATTTAATGGGCAGCCAAAGAGGATTAGAATTAGACACTTTTATGAAAGTCGAGTCGTTGTCGAGTTTTTATAAATCTTGAAACTTTGATTTCTATGGCTTTTTAATTTAAATTAAAATATTAATAAGTAGATAGTCAAAACATGCCATTTTTAATGGCTTATAATAATTTCAAGAGTTGTTTGAATGTAATCATTTTGTGACCATATCTAAAACCAAATTGATTTAATGCAGCTAGAGCAACAAATCTGAGCACTGTGTAATTTATTTATTCACAATTTTATTTCCACTATTGCCAGCTACATACATACTATGCTCGCGACAGCAGTATCAAAAACATTTTTCGAGTGTTGTTACTCAACCGAATAACCAACGGCCTTTCACTCCGTGCATGCCACATACGCTGCTGGCAGTTACTCACATGCGCAGTCTCTTGTCTCTTTTCCTTTATTTTTCACATATTGCCCCTCTCTTAAGCTCTGATTATTGTGTACGCTTGGCAGTGTTTACTTTCTGCTTATCAACGCCACCAGCAGACCTTCACTCCCTCCGCACAGCAAATTTCTTGCTGCCGCTGATATCAGCACTCTAGCTATGATAGCAACAACAAAACGTTTAGGCTGCATATTCCTATTCTGTAGTTGATGGCCGCATAGTAGACACATCAGCGACAATATGGTTGGCGCCGTAACAATAGGTAGTGAGAACTGTTTTGTTTAAATTTCATACAATGGTTGTTTTTATTATTGCTGCCGCTATAGTTGATCGTTTTTTAGAGCAAAAACTCAGAAAAACTGAATATTAACGTGCAGCTTTTTTGTTGCTTAGATATCATAGTGACGATGCGAAAAGATAGAAGCAAAACAAAAATCTACCAACAATTTTAGTTGCAAATAGTTACTGTTCTTCTCTTCTCTTTTATAATTTTCATTATCATTCGCCCATCATTTAATATTGCCTGCCACACACAGATTTTGCCCTTTCACGGTTTTTTGGGTATGCGCTTTGCGAGCTGACTGGCATGTTGACACACGCGTTCAAGCCTTGTTAACAACTCATGACAATGGCAAAAACAAAACAAAAGCAATCAACCAAGCAACAACGAATAGCAAACACAGGCGGAGGTTAAGAACACCATGTAATTCCACCCTCTCTTTCAGCTCTGTCTCCCAAAGCTATACCAGCATTCTTGTTGATTCATTATTATTATTACTATTTTGCTGAATATTACAGCAATAAAATCCAACAATAATAACAAAAATATAATAGACACCAACAACAGCAAATGAGCCACCAAGCAACCAAAAAAATGAGCGGGTGAATGCTGGGCGGAGAAAAAATTCATTGGCAGCGACATTAGCAAAAACGCAAGCAACAGCAGGTCAACAACACACTGGCTAACCGGTTGGCTGGATTTATGGCGTTCAGGCGGCCAGCTGAACGGTCTGCTGTTCGGTCCAATGTCTGAATGGTTCGAGAGCTTGGCTGTTATTTGTTTTAGCGGCTAGTCGTCGCTTGTTGCGGTCGTCTATTTGACTACTATTAAAATGTGGTGTTCCAGAGGGCGCAGCAGCGGATGGCCAGACGAATGAGCAATGAAATAAAATAATAACTAACTAACGTCACACACAGAAAAGAAATTAGTGAACTCGGAAAGACGTCCAATATTTCATTTTAAGTGCTCACCGTGTTCTGCACCTACATTAAGTACTTTGTTAATCACAGAGGCACTGGATAATTACTCAAAACTTTCATACTACGACTCTGATTTGTAATACCATATAAAGCCGTCAGATGCATCTGTTATAGTTCATTTTCGATGTAGGCTGTGATCGGTTCCGGTAATTGTACCCATAAGGCCATGTACATGATACACTTTTCCCCGAAAATTCCAAAGAAATCCATTCCCATGGGAATGTAAGGCAAATTGTGAATACCTGATCCTGACCCTTCGTTTTGATCGAAATTTTTGCCTCATGAAATATGTCTAATGTAAAGGAGTGGAGGAGCTCTGTAGGGAAGTGTACTATTACACAACTGTTTCTTTTCTTCAAATTTCGTATAATCAACTGCTGAGTAGGGCGTATAGTATGAAATTTTAATGCTACTCGTAAAATGCTGCTGGCCCTGTCGTATAGCAGTTGCATACGTCTTACGGATCTTACGTTCAATATATAAATACAACCATTGAATTTTTTCTATAATTTAAATGCGACACAATAACGCGTCTTTATTATATCCTAATTAACTCTATTACCTTCCATTACAGAAAGTCGCTTTGGTAACTTTGACTAATCGTACAAATTCTCAGCTCGGAATTCGTTCGCTCGTGCAGGTTTTCTTAGCGAGGAGGACTCTATTGCGAGTATGGACCCATTAATCTATTGCAAAAGTACTAAGTCAGTGTCGTGAGATCCATTTTTACTGTTTTTAAATTTTTTACGTTTGTTTGTTTTTTATTATTGCTTGTTCCGGAAACCACAGCGTTCCTTTGCTGCCGCTCGCTTGTAGCTCAAAGTAATTAAGTTAATTTGTATTTTATGGCTTTTAGTGGAAAGCGCAAAATAGTTAATAAATTAATACATTTATACAAATCTACTTATACAATAACACTTGATCTTAAGTATACTGAGCGAACAGCATATAAACGCTAAGCAATAAAATATGGTAAATAAAAGAGCGTAACTAATTGACTAGGACAGGAGAGGAAGAGAGTTGATGAATGTTAGCCCATTTACTGCACACAGTATTTACAGACGATGCACAGTAATTCTCCGATTTTACAAATATTTGGCTCAACGAAAATTGCAAATAATGAATCAATGAATAGCATTCGTTGAATACCTTAAATAACGACTAAAGAAACTTTGGCTGTTCACAGTTTCAAGAGCTCTATACAAAATTAATGTTTTCTGAGAAAATAAGACGTATTCTTTTACGTTTTACGTACTGTATCTCTTAGAAGTAAAGTTAAGCCTAACAGTAAGGATTTGAATCTTAATCTAATTTAAGTGCTTTTAAGCCCGATCGCTTCTGTTGATTGTGTGAGAGAGCAGTAGTAGGGGATACGAGTAGTGTAGGGTTTTTCAATTGGCGCGGGTCGATTTTGGCGCCCTGTGGCAGCCATTTTGTTTTGGTGACATCTGTCAAACCTTTTGTTTATTATTCAGTTGTTTATGCCAAATCATCATGGCAAGTTACACGATGCAACAGCACGTTTAAATGATAAAACTGTATTATCAAAATAAGTGTATAATGACTTTAGTTCTCGATGCATTTTTGTACCAAAAATCAAATGAGCACAAAGTTATTTGTATTAATCAGGATGATGCAATCGAAAGTAATTGTAATAATTGAAAAACTGTAAAAACAAAAACAATGCTATATATTTAAAAAAATCAGTATTGCAAAATAGTCGTTCATAAAATCGAAAAACTACTGTATTAAGGCTAAAGGTACCGTAACCACGGTAAGTTACGGAGAGATGCATAGACGACAATTCAACCCACTAAAATTGTATGTCCCCGGCTAAGTACATACATACATCACACAAAATGGAGGGAGAAATAATGACGAAAACAAAACAAAACCAGAAGCAACTGAGGAAAACAAAGAGAGAAAACCGGTCAAATGCAGCAAACGACAATACATACGTGAGCCCCCACGGCAATGGCTGAAATTGTGGAGCAGATGAGAAAAGCACGTATGCATGAATGAGTGCGGAAAGAGCGTCAGTCAAACAGTCAGTCCGCAATCTAATGGGGCGAATGAGTATGCGCACGTTTTGTGCTTCGTGTTTTGTATTCGGACAGTTGCTTGCTCTAATCATTCCATTTGCAAAATATCTGCTAATATCTAATGATGATGATGCGGCTGTTATCTTAGGCTTTGTTTAAGTGTAAATGATCAGAGACAAACATGTATGTATATGCATGTGTAGCCTATTATAGGGGCGATTCCATTTAGCGGGCTATGAGATGGGGGGTGGTAGATGAAATATGGAAAAACATTTGAGATCAAATATTCTAGAAAGCCGTTTGAGTAGTCTGTTTGTCCACCGAATTTAAAAACTACATATTGAGAACAAAAACTTTTCAAGTTACAAATCCAAATATGTACACAGAGCCAAAGTTGAGAGTAAAGTTCAAAACCCGTCTTGAGGAAGGTTTTTTCATTTCAGGACAAAATTTGAATTTTTGATACTCTTCAAAGTCCTCAAGTTATTGTCTTGCCATTTTCTTAATCTGAGTTTCTGAGAAGATTCAATGGTGGCTATTCGATTAGTCGAGTCGTTATAAAGGATTCATTTACAATTCTTATTTGTAAAACTTCTCTTTGTTTACCCATTTAATAATATTATGATGTTAATTTAAGATTTTTTAACCCGTACATTGTTTTTAATTTGAAGAAATATTACAGCAGTTACACGAGCACGCACTCAATTATTCTCTGTCTCAGTTGTCACTATAATTTGTGTCAGCGTAGCGTATAATAGCGCGCAATTTTTCAAAAGTTACTTGTCGATTCAGTGTGGGATTTTGCAGAGAGGGGAAAATCACAGAAAGACAAAAGACACAAAAAATTTCAAGTGGAAGTGCTAAGTGACTGATCATAATACAAAGCAAAAAAGCAAAACAGATTTATGTGGAAGCTGTATGTAAGTACGACAAGCAAACTACGGCAATGCCCGGCCTCTTTATAAATATTTCATGATTTTTTACTTCACTGTTTTGTGTTAAGCACTTCGCTCGAGCAAATGAATATTCGTTTTAAGTTTTTTTTTTTTTGCAAACAGCAAATGGCGTCGCTGTGTAGAAACAAATACGACTACTTTGAATATAATAATTCGAGTAATAAACAGCGGGCACGAGGTTAGAACACACAAACCACTTAATTTCTCTTCTCTACGTCTCTCGAAAAATGCAAATGTCAAAATAAAAATGTAAATATGTGTGCATTAGTATGTATAAATGTGTAATTGCCATGAGTTATGAGCTTATACGTAGAAGCCATGAAATCAACAAGTCACGTGAGCTGGGCGTGCTGCAAATTGTATACCGGGCATGTTTTAAAACAACAAATAGTTCATAATAGAAAAATTTAGAAAAACTGTCTGGATGTTGCCCATAAAAAGTGTGAACTTTGTAATTTGTAGCTCTAATTCATTGTGTAAATGTATATAAAATGAAGGATGCTTCACGTCAATGATGTATAAGGATACAGATGAGACTTGTTTTGTTATGGGTTGTAACACAGATTTGCAGTACTATATTTATTCAAAAAAATCAAACTTAAATGCGAAATTCGATTAAAGACACTCCTGGTTAAACAACCAAAAAACATATTTTTTCTTAATGACTTTGCGTAGCTCTTCTGAAAATCGCGTCTTCAAGCGTATATTCGACGAGAAAGATTTCCCCAATGTTTTCGAGGATCGTGATGGCCATTCTTATACTTGAATCTGCTCCTCCTGAAGTCAATTTCGGGTGGCACGTGACGCAACAGTGGCTGAGATATGTCCTTAGCTCCTTCATAAAGTTGTTCACGACTTTTTTTTAAGATATTTATGTAGCCATCCGAGTTTATACGACCGAAAATTTTGCTCCTAAATGTTCTGTTATGGTAACATAAGCCAATCCAAACCATCAAAGAACAACATCCATAATTTTGCTTGATAGAAAAACAGTTACCAGTAGTAATTAAAACAATCAGAACCATCGAAATAGAATATTTTTCGTCTCTACAGAACACATTTTTTCACTCTTCGGTCTATATGTGCTGTTGCCAATTTCTAGTCTGGCGCATTTGTGTGGCTCCGTCAAAGTTGGTTTAACTAAATTGAATTTCGCGGAGTGTATAATACACATACCATCCCGGTAATGGCAACTTAATATTTTCGTAAATTGGTGTTGGGACACCAGCCACTACATCGCACTATCATGGCAACATACTATGTTGAAATTCTTCAGAATTCTCATGCCCATTCTGGTATTAGAAGTTGATAAAACAGTTCGCAGATAACCTGCATTCCAATAACCGCAATCGAAACGCAGTAGCGATAAAAGCGGGTTGCGGCTTTATATTACTGTTTTTACGAAAATTACTAATCGTGAGAAATTTTCTTTACTAGTTGAGTAAATGAGGCCAGACGGGAGAATTTTCTGTGTTACTTTCCATTTCATTATGATTTAAATGAAACGCAATTGAACCAATTTTTGGCAGATTCCTATAAGTAGATGAAATAGTATTATACAAAACTAGAAAAGTGATCCGAATGGTGATCAGATTAGATTAGAGTGAATGGTATCGGTCGAATATCACAATAGACATGACAATGACTCACGGCGAAGCAAACAAAAGAATGGTTTGAAGCCAATAACATTACCGTATTGGAGTGGCTTATTAGTTGATTATAATCCTAGGAGGAGAAATAATAAAAGAAAATTATTTTTTAAACTACTGTCACCTTTCAATTTGATCACAGTGTTGCAAAGGGTTTCTCAACTCGGTGAAGTAAAAAAACTACAGTTCCAAAAGCATAGACTTAGTCGATTTGCCCACTCTAGTAGAGATCGCCACATCTGCCGTTCGGAGGCAACATAAAACTACATAAATTAAAATTAACTTTATCTCCCTAAAAGTTCTCCATCAATTCCAGATTTTAATAGATTTCCAACTCAGCAGTACCAGCATAGAATTCAATTGCAAGATTGTGTATGTTTTCATAGCATATTTACCGATAATGTTCAACCATTTTGGGCTGAATTAGAGTGACAGTTGTTCAAATCTTCAACTCACCTGCAATGACAAGAAAAAATAAGTATTAGCAGGTTCTTTGTTTATTAGTAATAACGCCAATTAATATAATATAATATGATTAACTCAATGGTTACATCTACTGGGCTAAAGCACTCAAAATTTCAACACATCGAATAATTGATCAGCCGCTGTGTTTAATCACTCCATCATTACACATACACATTACATTGCATACGTATAATAATCACACATTCATATAATAGTAATAAACATCGAATTATGTATTTATGGATACGAATAGATTCATAGCATCTTTCGTTTCATTAAACTATCCAGAACAGTACTTTATATGTAAACTTATAGTACAAATATATTTGCATAGTTCTGCATTTTGTCGTCTGTATTTGTGCTCGACGAAGATGGTTGAACATTTTCATGACCTCATTAAAGAACAAGAGAAAAACGTGTAATGGCTTAGGCGATACAGATGTGACGACAAGCCTAATGCGAGAAATGTCGGAGTGGCATAACAACTTTGTATATGGATACTTATAAGTTCGTAAGTAGGTATTTACGTTTGACGTTTTCGTTTATGCATAGCTTAGGTTGAAAACAGCAACACGTTGAATGGCCTTCAAGCTGAATATGCGAAGATGATGGCGAGAAAAAAGCAAATAAGTATATAAAAGGTATGTTGAATAGTAATAGTAATGTAAGAAATACAAAAAAATTAAGAAAAACGCCCAAAACAAAACAATATAAGGCATAACAACGGTGATTAACGAAATGGACCAAATGAGTTTCAAGCATAAAATTAAATAAAAAGTGAACAAAATAAAAATGAAGACAATTTTATGTGTGTAAAAGAAATTAATGAGGAGAATTACAGTTAGTTACAAAAATAAAATTAGTCAATAAAAATAGAAGTATATTATAACTAAAAAGAGCATTCAAGAGACTCACAAAGCAATAGCAAATTAATTTCCCAGGAATTGTTTTTGCTTTTCGTTTAACCAGACGAAAATTAATTAATGTTTTTGGAAATAACTACATATACGAAAGCTGTAATTAACACAAAAAAATAAATTCACATGAACCTCTTCAAAAAAAGAATCTCCTCTCTGATTGAAAAGAATAAGACAGAAAACGCTAATTACAAGGTGTTTACAAAAAAAAACAAAAATACACATTTTTCCCCCAAACTTTGATTAGCTATATAAAAGAATATATGCGACTAAAACTGGATTGAGACATTTAAGTACTTCTTTAGAAATTTAGTACTGATCCAAATGCGAAGTGAAGACAGCTTCGTCCGGTTTTTAATATTTTCCATACAAAAACTCGTATATATTACTAATTTACTACTTTAGAGGTCCCGCATGTTAATGAGGCAAGAATACCGTGAAACGTAAAACAAAAATGTGAGGATGTTGACCAGCCGCTTGACGCATTTCTATTCTGAACTAAGGGAAGTTGCTTAATCAGTTCAGGCCACTTCAAAAACGGAAGTCGGGCGAGCAACACTAAGACTAGAAAAGTGTAAGAGTGCAATATTGAAATAATTAATTTCAACGCACGTGACAAACAAAAAATATAACAATGCAATACGGAGTAACAGAGTGGAAGAGTAGATTAATGCTGGGCTAACCTTAAATAATCGAATTGTTTTTACATTTGTCTAGTAGATAGATTCAAATAACTGTTCGGTTAATTGACTAACTTGACTATTTATAACACTTGGCACTAATCGCTTTAAAGGCTTAGGGGTTAGGCTAACTTCTTCTCATTATAACAATTAAGAGAATTTGGTAACATATTTGCTTGAAATAGTGTCACTATCTTCTTTTTCCTTTCTATACTTGATAATTTCTTCTGGGCTTGGTTCGACACATTCATTATTGGCTATCACGACGTCCTGGGAGAACATAGACTGTGCAAAGGTATAACTTCTCTAAAATACACTTACTTTTCTGGCTCCTGCTCTTTGTCTCTATTATGAATGCTCTTCAAATGGGTTGCTAAAGGCGGAGTGGAATTATTGCAGACCATATATTTTCCACCTATAATCACTCGATTTCTTTGATTGAAAAATATATTATACACCCAGCTTTGCTTACGAAAACTAATTTTAAATGAATACAAGTAAAATCCTAGTTGCTTGACGTGAAAAAAAAATTTAATTTAAACAACTTCCACTACGGTGATCGAACGGTGGAATACTGGCTATTTGATTTTCGATCGATGCAAAAATTGCTATTCGACTGTTTGAATAATCGGATGGTTGGACAAACGACTGTTAAGCAAACAAAGAAGTGGTAACGGCAAAAAGACAAACTTTATTCTTCGAATAAATACTGCGGAGATTTTATTTAAACTCTTACTATTGCATGAATCAATAGAAATCAGACTAATATTTCCGTAGCTGGGTGTGATGCGAAATTCGAGCATGAAAGAGCATGAAAGAGCATTAGACATTACAATAACAATGTCATGATTATGTTCTGTAAATTTGTACGTGTCCTATTTGCGTTGCCACCACAAAACGGGTTAAAAATAGGCGGTCAGACGAGCGCACCACATGTTGATAATTGAAATGATACCGCAAAAGCCACGGGTGAGCAAACAACATTTTGTAATGATAATACGTGGTTGAAAATTAATCGAAGGTGGGCCGACCGGATGTGCTTGAAGGTTATGGGAAGAGCAAAAGTAAATTTAAAATGTGCATAATTTGAAACGCGCTGCCTTTTTTAAATGCACTAATAGATTTTAGAGGTTTAAAAAGTTTAAACAAGTAAAAGAAATTAAAGGCGAATTCAGTAAATTTAACGGGAAATAATCAAACAGTTACACTGTGCAACCGTTTTTTACTGCTTCTATGTTATTTCTTACTTTTATCTTCTAAGTCAAATTAATTTTTTTGACTTTTCTTAACCGTACTTTGTCCTAGATATGGAAATTAATTTTCCTTCCTCTTATAACTATTTTTTATTTTTGCTAAATACTTTCATTCCGTTTTATTCTCCATAAGAGTATCTAAAAACATGGAAAATTAATTTTACTAATTTGGATGTAAGATCTTAAAATGCTTTTTCCTTTGTAAACTTGGGCTCTCATCTAAATAAGGAGTCTGATTTTGTAAACAAATCCAGATTTCTTGGTTTTACTTTTTAACTTTGCCTATGCGCTCTGCTCGTTTCTTCTAAGCATAGAAAGTTGGTTGGTTCAGTAAGTGAGTTTGGTAGAAAACTTACTGGGCCAACATTGTGGAATAGACAAATGAGCAGCTGTATGAAATAAATCGTTTGATGGGGCTGCTACTGTAGGTAGCTGCTGTTGTGTACCATAACGCCGTAACCATAACCGTAGCCATATGCATCTGTTGAGTCTTGGTTTTTGCCCGTAACCGTAAGGTGTTAAATTTTATTTGAATATTGGAAATGAACGACAAAGAATTAATTGACTTAGTGAAAAATTATCCATGTTTTTATGACAAAATGCAAATGTTGTCTTTAATTTTACTTCAATATCAGCTGTGTCTGGTTACGCCATGACTAATCGACAAATGCTGTAATGTTGCGGCTATGGCGTTATGACTACGGCTCCGCTAAATGCAGATTTAGGTGAATTATCGGTTAGAGTTGTTAACGAAGGAGAGGTGGATTTGTGTGGTGGATAATTGACTAAGTCATTTGAGTGGGATAAATAAGGTGAGTAAGATGAGTTATCAGCTGCCAATCTTTCAATCTATCAATGTCATTGCTCATATTTTGTTGGTTTTCATTTATTTTATATTTACTTTTATTCGCAATGTGTGGCGAAGCATTAGTAGTTACCACTGCATGCTACCTGCTTTCCATCAGGGACTTCATAAACTTATATACTGGTCTCACTCCTTGTTCTTTGTTATTAACGTCTTCTTCGCCGCTTACGTTATTAAGGTATGGACTGTAAATTGTGCCTTTCAGTGAGTTAAGGATATCGTGAAAGTTAAACTTGACATCAGTAAGTTACTCGATCGATACAAATGTGTTTACTATATTGTTGTTCTTTACTAAACTATTGTGTTTAGTAAATTCCCATCTCTTAGCTCTGATATGTTGTCAATTTCCGAACTGATACTTTTTAGAGCTTTATGAATAGCAAAACATGAATATTTTTCTGTGGTTTATTTGGATCTACTGAATTTGTGACTAAAAACTTTGAGCTATTTTTTTTTTAATTATTATTATTTTCTTTCGAGAAAAGTGGGATATTTTACGCTTTCTTTTTGGCCGGACTTGCCATTAATAAGGCAAGTATGTTGACTCCAAGAGGGGCCATTAAACAGTTATACAGAATTTATGCTGAAATTCTACAAAAGTGAAAATAAAGAAATTGAATAAGCAATAAGAAAACCAATAAATAAATAATTATAAAGATTTCTATGATCAAAATTTGGAAAGTTTCATCCACTGTAAAAAATATTAGCTTCGCTGGTCTAGAACTTTGTTCTACAAATATGACCTACTCGAATGTACTTTCAGGACTACATCGTCGATTGAATATTCTAATCGAAAAACCTTATTTTGTTATACTGTGTTTTTAGACTGCTTTCCCTTAGAATGACCTCTTGCTAGGAAAGCCCCAAGTAACCATAAAACAACACCGTACACCGTAGTATAAACATGAATATTCATGTGAGTTTTCAAACAGCAAAGCAGACAGTAACTGTTTAAAAACAAACCCCAGCAACATTTGTGGCAAACACAAACAGTAGCATATCAAAGTTATACATATACTCAAAATGTATCATGGATACTATATGAACTGTTTACATTTGTATGCAAATAGGTAATACATGTACAAAGCTCAAAGCCGGAGAGAAAAACCGAAAATGGCAGCTAAATGGCCGACCAAACAACGACGACTGACTACTAACGACTAGACGTTTAGAACAGATGTTGACAACACAGCTGTATTATAACGGCAACAACCACAGTGGTGAACCAATCTGAAGCAACTGTTGCCAGCAACATTGCAGACAGTGGGCATAAATCTCTAATGTTTTGCGGTTTATGTATCCTTTTTTTGTAACTCCTTTTTACTTTTGCGAATTCATTGCTTGTTTTGTGTCTGCGCCTGAACTGAAGTTACTTTTAGCTCATCGAAAATGTAATCGATAAAATGTCCTAAACAAAACTTCTAGATTAAATGATAAGCCAGAGAGTTTCATACAAGTGAATCTACATTTGCAAGGACATAATTTTAAATTGTCAGATAATTGTTTTCTCTTCTACATATACATACATATGTATGTGTGTGTGTATATTTCTAAGTACGAAAAAATAATTTGATAGTGCTGTTGAATGAAACTCAATGATTTATTTCTAATTTTTTGTAACAATTGAAGTTTTCGCACAACAGTTTTGAAGAGAACCCCAGATAAATTAAAATCCGTTTGTGAACGCCCACCCTCTTTTTTGGTACAGGGTTGAAAATTAGAAGTTTTCCCGGTTAAACTACAGCATTTTGAGCAAAGGTCACGAACATTTTTCTCTAACTATAACACGAAACGAAAAAGGTGGTGCCCAATAGTCTTAGTAACTTCGTTTAATTCATCTGCACAAGACAATAAAATATATCAAAATTTTCACCCGTCCTTCTAAGATTACAAATGGATTGGTCAGCTTCTTAAGCAAATATCCGAAAGATCCTCAAATACAGTTATTGGCAACCAGCGGCTAGAAGGCGCTAATTGCTAGCTGGCGCACAAGTATGCAGTGGCAAACTTATTTTTCGCTTTGCTCGTTATGTTAAATTTGCGTGTAATTAGGTTATTCGCGGTGCATTATGAAAGCCATAAAAGTGGCAAAATAGCAGATATAATTATAAAAATATGGCGGAAAATTAGTATCTTTAGTTATTTCGGCAGGAAAACTACAATATTAGTGGTGATAAAAGTGCACATGCACTTGGGCAGAGTCGGAAGTAATTTTACCAAATAATTTTAAGTTTTTCTAAGTGTTGAGTCGTTGCCATAAGGGCATATAACTGTCTCGGTGTCAAAAGAATGCACTCCATTAGTCAAAAAATCTGTATTCTTTCTTTCTTCTTAAACTTGGAAGAAAAGACGTTCGGTAGACAGTCGGTATTACTTCAGGACACCATGACCATGAGTGGAATCATTGAGGACCCCATTTGTCTATCTTGCTTAGAGGAGGCGGATAGCGCTAAGCATTTTCTTTGCAATTTTGGGTTCCGATGTCATGAGAATGAATAAAATTCGTTTTCTCTAACTGGAGAATATTTTCAGATTTGCCAAAGAATCTAGAAAATTTTCACAGGACTAGCTATCTCTGTCTCTATTCTATCCTATCTCTTTCTCTCTGCCACATCTCTCTTTTCCTCCTTGACTATCTACCCTTTTACTTTCCAGAGCTTCGAATACAATGGTTTTTAGCCTGAGTGTCTTAGGTGTTACCATTCTCTCGATGCTTTTTGGTTCGCCTTTTTGAAATTTCAATTTACATATATATCTACTATAAGTAGTAAAGTATTACTGAAAATTAATTTAAAACACAATTATTGAAAATGAGAAATAGGATAAGAAGCACAATAAAAACTCGGTTTCTAAGGCATCATGCAAATATTTTACCGCTACGAAAATCTCAGACAACATATCATTTCAAGCTTTGTTTCCATATAAATTATTGTTTTGCCTTTCATTTCGGCTGTTTTCAAGTATACAGATATGACGTATGTATGTATGTACTTATATTTATAAGCCTTGGCTGGTATTGCTATCAAACTGCAAATCGCAATGGACGAAATGTAAACTGGTTTGTGGTTTGAGGAATTGTAAAGTTTTTACGATTTTTCCTAAACAATATAACCAGCAACGAAGTCTGCGCTATTCATTGTACTATACACATACGAGTAATACGACAGCGTGGCAGAGGGAAGTGGGCAATAAAAGCAGAAAATGTTTCGAGCGGTGGGGAGAAAATACAAATACATACAAATATTATATTCGAAAAATTCTGGCACACAGGAAATTGAACAAAACAATATAAAAAGCGAAATTATTAAAAATGAAAACAGACACAGCAGAAGTGTAGAGAAAACTTTAAAAGTTCCGCCAAAAGTGTAACGAATATGTCGGCGGCACATGAAGCAAAAAAGTGAAAATCTGAAAACACAATTTTTTAGGAGCATAACAGAAGCGGCCGGAAAAAATGTACATGTTGCGTGTAGGATAAATGGTGGTATTTCCGTACTGCCTATCGCCATCCCTTTACACACACAGACTTAGTAGTTGCTAAAGGTTTTGCGGGGCAGGTTAGGAGATATACTCTTAGATAAATACATACTGACGTACGTGTGTAGATGGATGTTTTTGTGAGCACTGGCATGCCTGTAGTGTAGGTCTCACGTGTTTCGTATTTGTTTGTTTTACTTTTGCATGGCACATTCCATCACGAGTTTTTGTTGGTGTGTGTGTGAGTGTAGCACAATTTGCTAAGGGTGCGTGGCCACCAGAAACACAATTTATTGGCATTTTTGGGGTGTGAAGCAGCAACAGAAGTGGAAAAAGAGGACAACGCGGTGATGGGAATGAGCAGCGCATACAATGTTAAGCTGCACGAAGATAAATGGTTTCAAGCATGCCTCCGTATATACGAATCTACACACACATACGTCCAGCCGAAACTTCCATTCCATATGAAACCAAAACCACTACACAAGTGTACGGTGAAATTTCGGCAAGTGCGTCCCAATTCGCTATGTTCTTATAACAAATCTACTCGTCTGTATGTATGTTCGCATTTCACGGCTCCAAACTATTAATGCTTATTTCTATTTGAGTGTAAATTAAATTTTTTCATTAAATTTTATTATAAATATGAACTAAAAACTAAAACTAATTAAGCACTAATTTGTGCACTCGCATACATACATAGATAAGTAGGGCCACATCGAGATTAAAGTAAACTATAATTAGCAGCATTCCTTTGTGGTTTGAGTAGAAAGCACTTTAGCACCCACATACATATATACACAAAAAGGATTATCCTGCGGACGAGCGACCAGTCTTCTTAATATCGCATGGTTCTATCGAGACTAATGCCCACCGTCAATGAAGTGATTGGACATTATCAGTGTTCTGTTAGACCTCGTAAGTCAATAATCGACCAAATATTCACATCACGCCAAATCTCAGAAAAGGCCACCTAGAGGGTACATATGGCAACACTATCGAATGTGTATATACAAGCGATCGATAACATAGACAAACTTCAGTGCCAGCCAATTTCTGATTTAAATCATGCTTTTAGCTGTGAATCTTTTTCTAAGGTCATTTGTCAATATATTCCTTGATCGCTTCTGGGCCTTATGTTACGCTGTCGTTCGCAGCAGTTTTGCAGAATAAACTAATACACTGAGATATGGTTCGAGAATTTCAACTGGCGTATCTAATCTAGTCTCCTCGTGTTATCTAAGACAACTCTTACTACATTTTTATTTTATTTCATTTATGTATTTTTTAGTTAATATTTAAATAATAAAGCAATAATCCGAGTTCAATGCTAATTGAAATATCAAAACTCATATCTTAACTAATTTTAATAATTACCATTTTTGGAGAAAACAATCCTGACAGATATCAATACCTAATGAGTGGAAAGAACGAAGGCTGATATGCTAAATTAATAAATAATAGATTGCAAACATTCTCATCAACTGAAGCACATAAATGCAGGCACACGATGCAAATGCGTTAGAAATAAGTTTCTCTGCAATTTGCAATCAAATTTTGCCAACTGAACGAGCGAGCATGCCATTCCTTTCATATCAACGGCCTTTTGCCGCTCTTAACGAGGTCCTCGTTCGACAGTTTAATCTTGCATGCCAGCAGACATTCAATGAAATTCTACAAAATTCCAGTTGCAATTTTCGACAGCAATTTTAAAGTCATTTCGATGCATTTGTGTTAAAATTACTAGCAACAACAATGACGACATGAGTAAATAATTTACTCATGATTACTGCTATTTCGAGTGAAGTGGCAGTAAAAGAGAAGGCAAACCGATTATTTGGACGAGCTTTGGCATTGCCGATGACAAGCAAACGCTGGACAACATGAAAAGAGGTCAAAGAACATGACATGAAATAGGAAGTGGGCAGGCAGGGAAACATTGACGCAAACATACAGTGGTGGCCTTATAATTAGAAACGATGTGCTAAGAAAAATAAAATCACTGTGCATATTTTTGGAAGACGTGCACTATGAATTATGAGCACCGTTATTCTTAGAATAGGCGATGAACATTGTAGTTAGAAAAGCACGTTGATATTTGATGGTTGATTCCTGAAAAAATTCACATTGTTTCACTGATTGTGTTTCTTGGCTGGCCACGAAATTAGAAACGCGCAGTTTTTTCTTAAATTTTCTATATTTATCTTGGAGTTAGTGTTAAAGTAAATATACTGAAAAAGTCCATAGATTAACTTTTCTAATTTTAGTTCATCTCAATTGTTAGAATGGGTAAGAAAAAGTCATGCTCCCCGAAATTGAGGGAACTAATTGTACAGTGTTACAAAAAGGAAAAAATGTCAATGTCGGCTATCGCACAAAGGTTTGCCTGCTCCAAAAAAATGGTATTCGGAGCAATTCATTTGTACAAAAAAACGAGGAACTTTGAAACCCCAGCCAGGAAGCCTAGACCTCGAAAAACAACTCCAGCGGATGATAGGCATATTTGTAGGACCAGCAAGAGCAACCCTTTTATGTCTTCGCATGATATAAAAGCCGAAGTTGCAGAGCAATTAAACGTAGAAGTCTCCGCTCGGCCGATAAGAAGGCGCTTACAAGAGGCGGGACTAAGTGGGTGCATCGCACAAAAAAAAACCGCATGTGTAAAAAAAAAATATTATGAAACGGTTACGATTTTCTAAGGAAATGCTCAAAAAAGATTCAAGATTCTGGAATAGAGTTCTCTGGAGTGACGAATCGAAATTCAATTTATTCCAATCTGATGGAAAAACATATGTGAGGCGTCCTCCGGGCAAAGCTTTGGACCCTAGGTATACTGTAAAAACAGTGAAACACGGTGGCGGATCTATTATGGTCTGGGGAGCATTTTCTTGGCGTGGCGTGGGACCAATTGTGCGCATTGACGGAATCAATATAAAAGCATTCTGGAAAATGTAATGGAACCATATTCCTTTGACAACATGCCCTTTTCACTACATTTTCCAGCATGACAATGATCCAAAGCACACTTCACGGTTAGTAAAGCGTTGACTTTTGGATCAAAATATTGATGTTTTGGACTGGCCACCGCAAAGTCCTGATCTCAACCCAATTGAGAACTAATGGGCAATTGTGAAACGAGATCTCAAGGACAAAAGTCTGAGAAATAATAATGAATTGTTTCAATTGGTGCAGCGAAGGTGGGAGAGCATATCTGTTGAAAGATGCCAAAATTTAATACAAAGCTTGCCGAGAAGATTGCAAAATGTTATAAAAAATAAGGGTTATCCCACAAAATATTAAAATTATGCTAAATTTGTTGAACTTTTTGAAGATATTTTTAAGTTTTCCTTGTCGTTTCTAATTATTTGACCAAGATGAATTTGTGTTTAGTATTAAGTTTATTTTTTTTTTTTTTTTAAGATTGTAGTAATGGTGAACATTTTTTATGTTAAACTGAAAGACTACTTGTTTTTGTATTATTTCTAATAAAAAAAAATGATGTGGCGAAATAAATTTTAAAATTGCATTAGTAAAATCAAATGCTGCTATCTCGTTTCTAATTATAAGGCCACCACTGTACGTACAAAATGAAGCCAAACAGTGATAATGTTTTAGAAGAGCACTCTGGGCTAGTGTTGATGAGCAGCTATGATGTTGTAGTGACGGCAGAGACAAATGAAAATCATGGAAAGGACTTGGGCAGGGTCAGTGATTATTGCAATGCGTAGCTGGCAGTAGCACTACCAACACATTTACAAACAGAAGGGGCACTAACGACGAGTAAAGCAAGCATTCCAACTCTTTTAATACAGCCAGTCACCAACATCGGTAACATCATAGACCTATTCAGTGGCAAAACAGTGTCGAATATTTACAGGTAGCAATCAGAGGTGGACATGAATATCTATGCATAGGTCTAGCCTAGTTTTTACATGCACATTTGGCCTTAATAGAGGTTGGAAATATATAGGAAGTTTAATTTAAATAATCCACACCACAATTTTAAACAAACATTCTCAATTTAATTCAAGATCTATTTGCTAATAAAAGATCTATTTGCTACTACTTTTGATTTGTTAAAAAATTAAATAATTTTGGTAGAAACTTTAATTACCAGTATTTTAGCCATTCCCTATAGAGACATAAGAGGTCTGTATAAACATAGAATGTATTTATTTTTAAGATTTTAGGACCTCATGGCATAGCACTTAGCCAATTTGGCTCTACAGGACAAACTCCCGGGACAAACAAAGAGCAGTGAAATGTATACAAATATAAGCAACACCAACATCAACAATAAAAAAAAACCTATGTCACGCTTATGAAAACACTGCAAAAGTCGGCAATGAAATTGTGTAGACCAAATCTAAGCGCATTCATTCAATGTAATCCCTGTGGTGTGGTCGTTCACCTATAGATTGGAGAACATAAATACTTATCTACATACATACATTTTTATGTTGTAGTTACAATCGTAAATGGACTTATTATAGTACTGGGTAGAATATAGATATGTGTGTATATAAATTTACGTGAATACATTGCAAAACGCTGGCAGTTGACTACAAGCAGAAAAAACTCAGAATTTTCACATACCCTTGAGCGAAGCCCGCAATGTTTAGTAGGTTAGACAATCATAATTGTTATTGGAATCATCATTGTGGACAATAAACGAAGCTGGCTGTACATGCCAAATCACCTGGGTTCAATTTGGCGCAATTTCGCTCAGCTATTCAGGCCAAAGTTTGGCTGCATGTGAGCACCACTAAGCGTTTATTGCAAGGCCTACCTTAAATCATCTATTCGATGTAAATTCACAGAAAAATGCAAAACGGAAAGTAAGGCATGATTTTAATTTTAAAATCGATCATGAAGTATTCAGGCGAATCTATTAAAGGTGGTGTTGGTAAATCAACTGAGTTGTTTTTCTTCTTTCGCCGTGTCCATTTGGCTGTCAGCTCAGAATGCAAAAGGCGACTTACTTACTCAATACTTTAATTTGGCAATCAAACGTACAGAACAGTGTTGTTGGTCTAGTGCCACAACCTTTAATGAATGCGCCTAGGAAGTATTCAATTTTTAATTTGGAAATATATTCTTTTGACTTCCCTTCAAAGCATTTTCAAAACAATAATTAAAAAGAAATTACGAAACAAAAAGAAGTCCACGGCGCAAGACCCGGCGAATGAGGCTGATAGTCTAATACTGGTATTCTGGACTTGCCATACGCACAAGCTGCCAATGGAAGAATCTTCGGAAACGCTACACCAAGGAGCATACATATACACAGTCGTGAACATCAGTTCTATCCTTGACACAAATGGCTAAACATAGGCATAATTTGTTGTATGTACGTATGTTTCAATAAAACTATTTCGTTTTCCAGAGTCCAATTCTTTGCAATGATGAATGGATGAAAGAAAAGACGTGGAAAGACTCATTGTGACGAATTTTCGCAATTCCTAAAAAATAAAACTCACATTGCGGAAAAAAGATTTTCGACAGAACAGTGAGCAAAAACGGTTTTTTGGAACTGCTGTACATTTATTTTCAGAGTTGTCTGCCGAAGATATCGACGATGAGAAAGCAGCGATTTCTAATCATCTTTATGTGAGGATTAAAGCAAAAAGAGTGAGGCAATAAATATGCGTTACAAAATGTAATAAAAATTGTAGTACTTGAAAAAATCATTGCTTCATTATTTCTACTGCTTTTGCAAAAATTTAATTAAGTGATATTATATTGTGTCTTTGTTTGCGAATTAAATTTTGTCTGATGTATTACTGATGATTTGATATGATTTTATTTATGTATAGGTAATGCTTGGGAATAGTGATCCTTAAACAATTCGAGTATCAAAAACTTCTCTTCCCCTGCATTAAGTGATTGGAATATTCTGAATTTCACACAAAGTTATCATATTGAAATTAATAAAATCAATGAATTCCTTTGGTTCTTCTAATTCTTGATCCATATTTATTATTTATTATAATTAAAAAGTGGCAAACATTCGGATATCTAAAAATTGTTAGCTATTGTGCTGACAACATATACAAATCTTCATAGTAAAATGTTAACATAAACGGAAATGTCACGTCTGAAAATTCTCATTTGCTGCCAACTTCTAATGCTTGTAAAGCTTGAGTAACTTCGAAAACCACAACACCTGAAAAGACTGGTATGGAGTTCCAGCTTTAGGGCTCGATATACACTATGTATGTATATACTACCCCTTCAAGGTCGAATGCGAGGAATAATCCATTACATCATTTCATTTCAATACACTTTTAGTCGGGTATTCAGATTGGGATGGAATGAATGTCAGGTGACTACCAGGGTGGATTGTCGATCAATTCGACTTACTTTTTTTACAGAAACACAACAGGTGTGTGAGAGTGACGTAATTTATTCGTCAAATTCAAAATTCAATCGAGAATGGCTACAGAAACGGTGTACAGCAAGTGGTTCTGTCCCACCTTCTCTTATATGTTCGAAAAGGGATTATGGTAGAGTCAACAAAAAGAGCAAAAACAATGTGTAACACAATTGTAACTAAATAATTAATCTTTCCGATGGTCTTAACGCTTTTTTGATGCCTTGAACCCAAAATTTCTTAGGCAATTGGTAATGTCCATCCCTGTAACGCCCCTACCTATAACCTCTAATGTTATAGCGCAACTAATGCCATTAATCACTTCATCCTCAAGAAATAAAAATCACAAAATTTATAATTTAGTCGTCAAAACAACAATTTATTTAAAATCTAATTAGTAATTTAACCTTTTGCTCGTTAGTTTCTTATTATCAGAATAACCATTCAGGCATCCTTTGGCGGCACGCTACAGTTTAGCTTCTTGTGTATCCAGCTTTATTTACTCATATATTGGTATCCATTTGTGTTAAAGGTTTTTGATATTTATAGTTACAAACAGACACATACATATATTCTTCAAAAGTCAGTGAAACATGCAATGTACTCAAGGCCAGCCGGATGTCGAACGCCAAAGAGCAAAGGAACTTTATTTCAACAACTCCCAGCGCAATTCAGCACTCAGTCCAACATTTCTAATTACTTTGTAACTGAAAAAAGTGGGTGAGATTTCAACTTTTTTCCACTTTTTGAGCATGCAAATAGTGTACGATACGGAAGTAATCAATGTTAGTTCAAATTCTTTTAATTTATTTGTGCCAATACAGTTGGGTATCGCCATTTCAAGCAATGCGGCGAAAAATGGCAGCCACGTAAAGCTGACAGTGCGCGAGCTTTGCTGATAATAGCACACTTCTTCTTTCACCGTTTCTTCAATGTGACAAAGGCACTATTTGCAGAAATTTGCATCCGAAAAATTGTTGAAAAAAAAGATATTAAAGCCGCTCCTTTAGCAGAATATAATAGCTAGGCTAAAAAGTGGTAATAATTCATTCACTCAGGATATTTTTTAAGTTGATGGGCAGGTTTTTTTGAAACCGGCTACACTGATCCATTCCATGGTTTTACACAGACTTTATAAATGTTCTATATTTTTTAGTTCCTTTTATACCGGCAAATACTTTCTATTCTAAATTTTTTTTAGAACATATCAACCTGTTTTTCTAATTATAAGATAGTGAAGCTTTAAGAATTTTAATCATAAAGGATTTAAAACAAGTATACAAGTTTATTTTCCCGAAAAATACTACTAAAATTGTATTGTTTCATGCCCACCCGAATCCAGTCCCATAACGAATGGTGGTAGTCACGCAAAAACCCATTCGGCTACTGCGGCCGTTAGAGTTTCTTACCAATAATTCAAATTAACTGTACCTACCCACATACATCTATGTATTTAAAATTTAGTAATTACTAATTTTTGGATAATTTCCTATAATTTTGATATTTCTTGCCTAGTGGGAACCGAACCTAAGCCCAATTTCCAGGTTTCGTATACACAAATGCATATATTTGCTTGCGGCGGCTTCTGTCAAATGGCTATCTAATTTCAATTAATTTTAAAATCATCGCATTTCGGTATTCAAATAAGCCTCCAAGTTAATTAGTAACTACTACTTTAAATATTTATCCAAAACGAAAATTGAAAAAAGGGAAAACTTTGAAATAGTGACCGTCAGTGACGGCGGTAATTGCATACCCTCAACTCCAGCGAAAACCTGTAATTTTGCAGCAATGAGCAATATTTAGTTGTTATTTCACTTCTTTTTTCCACGCTTGTTCACAAATAGAATAATCAATTACTGGCATATTAAGCTAAATGAGAGCTAAAAGACAGAGACGCAGCCAAGAGACTCTGCGAACCGGCGAGTAGCTGCCTACAGCCAATAGGCAGGCACACCTCTTCCGAACATAATTGAGTAAATGAGTGAATTTATATAAGCCCGCATGTGTATTTGAAATGCAAATATAACTCGAGAACAAAAGCAGTTGTGACGGCAAGAGGTGGAAGGTGGATAGGGTTTGGAGAAGAAAAAATATTATGCAATGCGAGACCCAAAATTAAATACAATAAGAACATCAAATTTACTAACAGTGAGCAAGCAACGATTATTACCGCTGGACTGGACTGAAATGTGAGATAAAATTAGGTGAGAAAAGAGGAGAGCAGGAGGGTGAAATACGGTTCGCAGATAGGTATAGATGGCCATAATTTCGATGCTGGCACGAGGCATTAGTAACAGCGGGCTATGAGGTGTTTGCAAACATGGATACACAATACAAAGAACTTTACCTCATTCTCGAAAAGCGGTTAGAGGAATAGCTGTTTACATATATTTGGGCTGTCGATATATTTTTGTATATGCACACCGACTACGGCATAGACAGATGGACTGTCGAAGGTTGCATAGGTGCGGCGGTGTCTAAAAGCAGCAGTGGAGCTAGTAATTATTTCATCAACTTATTTGACGAACACACAGGCCGACTGACTAGTTGGCGATCTGAATGGTGGACTGCCTGAAACACCGTTACACTGACGCTTACTTGCACAATAATTGCAAATTTGCTTATACACACATACATACATTTCATATACATATGTACACACAAAAGTACATCAAGCAGATGGATAAATTGTCTGACAAACAGCTAAAGCTTGCTGGAATGGTTGTGCAAATGAATAAATGGAAAATTAAAAAAGAATGAAAACATAATAGACGAGTAGCGTACTGCAGATAGAGATGTACACACAAGTACAACAAACATATCCCGACAAATATATATACAATTATACATACATATGTATACGTATGTACATACAACTTCATCCAAAGGAGCAGGCAACTGGGTAGAGGAATTGCAGCATGAATAGCCCAACTGAATGACAGCTGAAATTGATTTGCTTCGGCTGGATGGAGTGGCGGCTGGCCATAGCGAACAGACACAGCAACGAGGTGAGTACCTTCGGAGCGCCTAATGGGCATAGTACTCGTACATATAAACAATACTCCACACAAATGAGTTGGCGTTGAGCAGCCGCTCCGACGAGGGCAAAACTAAGCTGTTGGGATTGAGGTGAGATAGGGCGGGTGTTCGTCAAAGCGGAGGGTAAGCTACGGTATATGGCTACATGGCTGATAAAGCAAGAGCAACAGCAACAGTTTATACCGTTTTTATTCTTTAATTTTTATCTTCATTTTAGTTGTTTTACACTGTTCACTTCCTCGCTTCATCATAGAGCGAAAAAAACATTTTTTTATATGACTTTGCCACACTTTAAAATTGAGGTCGGTCGCGTCGCTTCGTATTTTCAGTGAGTAATCAGAGAAAATGAGAATTTGAATAGTAGCAACAGCGGGGACTGGCAGAAACATTGAATAACAAAAAGGAACAAATAGCAATCATAACAAAAAGAGACAGCAGCTCTGGTTGTCAGACTAACTGCTACGAAAACACAAACATGCAAATGAACACAAACAAAAACAAAATAAAAGTGAAAAAGCGAACATAAAAAGTTGGCAGCAATCGCGAGTTTTGCACTGACTCGTACGCTGGCGGCCACAATTCAGAGGAAACACATCCATACAGAGTTGAGCACGAGCAAAAAAATAAAAAATCAAATTAACATGGCATGCAAAAACCAAAACAAAGTAAAATAAATTAGAAAATCAAATAAAAAAACAGCAATTTATGAAATAACTAGCAAAAAATATTTCTTGTCCAAAAATTTTGATTAAACGTATTTTAGAAATAATAATCAATATCTTATCTCTTCACTCGTCGGAGCAAAGCTAGTTGCTTGTTTAAAATCAGAGTCAAGGTCGCTATAAGAAAATGTGTGTTCAAAAATACACGTGCTAGAGCTAAAACACACACATGCGTACATTACACATCATGCGCTAAAGTGCAGCAAAGTATTTGTGCAGGTGGTTTTGGGAAAGAAATATTTCGTGAGCAATGACTTCATCAACTTATATACTACACGAGCAGTCTCCAAGTAATAGATAAATAGGAAGAAGAAGAGGTGAGCGCATAAACAATTTAATGGATACTATGAAATCATATGCTTTGTGCAAAAATTCTGAGTTTAGTTTATTTCAGTATAGTCGCATAATATTTAAATTTAATTACAAAGTATCAGTAGTGAACATTTAGACGAAACACAATCTGACGTGTTGAACAACAGAAGTGCCTCAAATCAAAAAGCCAAAAAAGAAAACCGTTTGCTGCCTTTAGGCTCACCATAGCCGAATGGTTTGGTGCATGACTACCATTCTGTAAATACCATGTAAAATATTTCTACCTACTGAGTATTTGATAATTTAGTTGCTCTTCCTTAACGCTCTTGCAAATTGAAAAGTTACAACTTAGAATTTTCAAAACTGATTTAACCAATTTAATATGGAAATGAAAAATAAGTCATGTGAAGTCTATAATCCAACTGGAATCGTAAACTGAAAATAAATAAAACATTCTGACAAAATAGCACAAATGTAGAATATTTATTCTAGTAGAAGCTTAGATCAAAACTAAATATCATATTCCAGTGTGCTAATTAAGGGGGGGGGGTAAGGGATAAAAATCGATTTTTTTTTTGCATGTTATTGTAATAAAACATTTCAAAAATACCGTGTTAAAATTTTAAGTCAATCCGAGCAAAACTTTTTAAATTATAGAGCATAAAGCCGAGCCGCCTCAAACATCTGCCGAGACGCAGCAGTTGCGCGCGTAGTCCGTTACAAACTTTAAACGCGGTTTTCTCGAACCTTTGTTTTTAAAGTGCGTAGTCATTGGCATTTGAAAACTACTCAACCGATCCTTTTGAAATTTTGCACACATATTTTACATATAAAAAACCTCCCCCCAACGTTTTTTTTCGCCATTTTTTTTTTATATTAAGGTGGTTTTACACCTACAAAATGGCGGCATTTTTTCGTCAAAAATCACTTTTTACTTCAAACGACTACCAAATGGCTGAAAATGAAAATAAATCGTCAAAATAAACGTTGGGGGGAAGTTTAAGGGGTTAGGGGTAGTCAGAGGCCCGAAAAAATGATGATTTTCACGAATTTTTTTTTGCTACTTAATTAATTTATTTAACAAAAATAAAAACATAGCATAAAAACATCATGTTTTAACTTGACTTCACCAAAATTTCAAAAAAAAAAAATTAATAATTGCAAAAGTTATCGCTGTTTGTGTGAAGTCCGTTTCTCCAGAAGTCCCTTGCGGTGAACATCACAAGTCCTTGCAGACTCATCTAAAACCAATCGGACAAGAAAAATTAGTTTTATTAATAGATAATCTTGTGCCTGATCGAAGCTTTTTTTTTTCAAAATGAACAAAATGGCGGCCTCAGAAAATTGTTTCCAGATTTTAGAAAAAAAAACCAACAGTTAATTGTTAAAAAAAATCGAAATTTTTGAAAAAAAAAAAAACCTTCGATCAGGCACAAGTTTTTTATGTTTTTCAAAAGCTGTATAAATTTTATTGAAATCTACGTAGCCGTTTTTAAGTTACAGTGTTCACCAGTTTGAAAAACATAGTTTTGAGAAAAACGCATTTCAAGTTTTGCTATCGGCTTCGGAGCGGCCGAGCGCCCTTTGTTAATTGTTGAATAACTTGAAAAGTATTTGTCGGATTCACTTCAAATTTTTACACAATATTTTTAAAACATTATACTTTAAGAAAATGCAAACAAAAAATCGATTGTTTGAAAATTCTGACTACCCCTAACCCCTTAACTCATACTTTAACTAAATTATTCGATTTTTTTGATTTCAGATGATTCTATGCTGAGATATGCTGACTACTGCAAAATGTATTTTTGAAAAGACGTCTACGTAAATGTGCTCTCATTCGCTCATTTTGCAATATTTTTACATGAAAATTTTATCAAATATTCTTGAAATGTTACTTTATAATATGCAACAACTTTTAATAAACTGACTTGAACCGTTTCGCTACAATAAATTCATGAAAAAAGTGTTTTTTTTAGCCTTTATCCCTTAAGTAAGTAAGTTTTTAAAAATAATCGTTTTCTAAATTATTTGTAGTAAAACGACTCATGCAAACAAAATTTTTTGCCAATTAATTCGAAAGGCGGTAATTGAGCGACAAGCACCAGACGTGGCACCAAAGCACTATGCAGGTGAAGCGTCCTTGTGCACTTCTAAATAAATGCTTCGTTGTTTTGTAACAATTTTATTCACACATTTATTATTGTTCGAATTTGTGTTGTGATTATTTTCTAAATATATTTCTTTTTCTAGTTGTTGCTAATTTCAAAAATAATGACAAAAATAGCAACACCACAAATCAAAATCGTATAGAAGATTAAATTTATGGCCAACAATACCGAGTTTGCACGCCAGGTGAACCCGAGCCCCCGCAACAGATTGAGCGTGCAGATTATAAATGCAATGCACAACTAATGGTTATAAATATATCTGCCAAAATAGACCAAACAAAAGAAGAAAAAGAAACTAAAAACACACGGTACAAAAATACGAAGGCGCAAAAACGTTTTTCTATACAATGAAAATGTACATTTACAGCTATGGCCAGAGAAATAGTATAAGTGCGCTACAGTGCCCTCTACATGAATTGTTATTTCTTAGAAGATTAAGTGATATTCGTATAATTTTTCTCTAATATCGGGCAATAAGTCGCGTTAACTTTTTAATCCTTCTTTTGTCATGGGTGTAACCCTCGTTGCTCACTTGAGAAGAAAAACATTATTTGGGACCTTTACGAAAAAAGTACAAGCAAACTAAAATTTCAAAAATAATGAGTTGTTCTCGTAAAATGGTAAACAATGTCATCAAATGTATTAGTACAGACAAAATTTGCTTAAAAGAAACACGGTTCAAAAGATGCCTTCGCGAAAGACTACAATTCAGCAGGGCAAGGCCATTGTAAAGAAAAGTGAGCGTGACCCTTTTAAGACCTCGCGAGCGATAACGCTGGAAGTAAATAGGAATGAGGGGTATAGAAAAAAATACTATATAAAGCCTCGTTTGCCTTTCGCAGTTGTCCATTGAAGCAAAGACGTACAAATTTGAAAAATTATCCTTTTTACGGGCAAAAAAAAAAATTAACATGACTAGTTGAGTTCAAGGGTACACAACAAAGACTGTAAAACGCGTTGGGGGTAATTTGAAAGTTTCGGGATTATTTTTTTGGAGTGGAGTTACACCAATAGTCAGAATAAATGACAATATGGATAAATTTGCTTTTTCTCAAAAATGCAATGGAGCCATATTCCTTCAAGTACATAACACTAAACTGGTTATTCATGCATAATAATGACCCCACGCGTACAGCAAGAAAGGTAAAAATTGGATTTCTAAGGAAAAAATTGCAAGTTCTGGATTGGCCAGCACAAAACTCTGACATTAACCACATCAGAAATCTGTGGAACGATATTACGGTTGAGTTTGAGCAAAACAATTAAAAAATTCGAATGAACTATAGCAAGGAGTACAGGCAGCGTTGTACTCAATTCCTTTGGAGAGACGCCAAAAGTTAATAGAAAGTTCACCTCGTAGGTGTGAAGAGGTTTTAAAAAATATGAATACTCAACCAAATACTAATCAGGTAAGAAATTCATAAACAAATTTAACCAATTTCGAATAACTAACTCCGATTTCTCTTGCAGATCGATAAAAGTGCGCTATTTCAGAGTGATAAATTCCGATTTTTCGAGCTTCTTATAAACGTAGGTATTGAAGAGCTATTTATTAAGCGTTTTTTTTTAATAATTTTAAATTAAAAAATAGTAACGAATAATACAACTGTTTTACTAGGTCCAGTAAAAATAATCCTCGTTAAATGTTATTTGTGCCCTATTTCTCTGCCCATGTATACGATATGTAAATACATAGTTATCTTTGTTTTCAAAGCACAAAGGTCAACTCACATACATATATAAAAATAAAATTACGCAACGTGAGTTGAAATTTCCAGTAATAATACTTTAAAGCGGTCACACAGAAAGGTAATAAATGTTTTACTCTGTATGAAAAGAAATGCGAGAGCAAACGCCTCTCTGGCGTATAAGTAGCACATCCGCTCAAATGGAACGTATACGCCTAGTCGAAACAAAGAGTGAAACCACAGTGGCCACACTTGCATACAAAGAAATACGTGAAAGGGATTGAGGTTGGCAATAGGCTGAGAGTAGATAAGTCGAGGATTATAAATTTTGACAGAAAAACATAAAAAGTACAGGAAGAAAACTCTGTTAAAATCGATATATAGAAAAGTAAGAGTTTCAATAACTTTTGTAAACACAACAGTGTAATCAGTATGGAAGAAACGAACTGGATGGAAGGACGCGAAAAGAAGCGTAATAAAGCAGTGGCAGGAAGCATTTAGCAATAAAAGAGGCAGCTAAAGGAAGATAAACTTTCCACTAAGGAAGTTTTTTGAGCTAATAAAAGTCGGCATGCAACAAATGCGTGGGGCTCAAACGATGCTATGAAAAATTGTCTAATTGCGTAAAACAGGTACATGAAAACAAAACAAATAGATAAATAAATAAATAAAATAATAGTGAATTTATTTTTATTTGTTTCGACAACAATGAAATGACGCAGCTGTCAGTTTTTCAATGAAAACAAATATACACATACACATGCATACATGGATTTTAAAATTATTGTGGTTATCTCAATCGCAGATAAGTGGAAACGATACTAGCAACAAAGTGATAGCGGAAAGATATTTAAGGAAACATTTTATAAAGTATTTAAATAAGTGAATGCGTTTGTTAATATGATAAATTTGAAAAAAAACATCATCAGCGATTAAAAAGTTATCGTTGTTGATATATCAATTTGAAACAAACACCACTATGACAGAATTAGAATCTTAGCAGGGCATCTTCTTGTTTTCATTGAAATAAGTAAACAAATATTATTGCAAGTAAAGAATGAAATTTAAAACCAACGGTTTTAGCTAACTTATAGAAAGCGCTACACACGATTTTTATGATCGTCTAAAAAACTCCACTTTTTTTTCAAATAAATCAAAGTTTTTTTCTTTTTCGTGAAAATTTACTTTCGCTTTTCGGACTAAGCTGCCTGTTTGCGAAAAATTAATATCTTCCTTTACCACACGATTGTATACCGCTTTAGAAAAACTCGTGCGAATAACGAAAAAATGGACCGCCACTGGCCCTGTATTAGGACACTTTTTTTAAGTAAATATTTGTACTCAATAAAGCCCTAAAATTATTTTTTTATCGCATCACTAGTAACTACTCCTAAAATGCTTTGATTTTTCGTACCCCAGAAGGGTATAACAACTTGCATTTCCTTGAATTTAATATGCATAAAAAACTAACTAGTAATGAAAAACGACTTTAATGTGCTTGCCTGATAGGAAGACAAATACATACTTCCGCGCATAGCCTCAAATGAAAACTTTTTGTGGCTCATCAGATAGTCATTGGCGGCCGAGGTGTTGATGATAAATAAAAATTAACAATTAAAATTTCAACAAAATTGCAACCTGTACGATATAAAGTTGGTGTAGCAATTAACGACGAACTGGTGATTAGTATTATAACGAATTATTATATTATATTACTTGAGTTGCTGGAGCAATAAACAATCCCCAACAATATTCAGCCATTACACAACCCACGCAATAGCATACGTCAGTTGTGTTCAGGGCGTCTAATTTTAACCACAAAAGCCTTTTGCATATCTGCATACATCTACTGCTTAATGCGGAAAAAACAGCATCAAAAGAAACCTGGTTGTGTACACGAGAAATTAATTGTACTGAACACAATAAAGCGATGTTTCGACATACGCACATATTTACCTTAAATTGAACAGGATGAGTTGAAAATACTATCATAATTTTCTTACCTGAAAAAGAAAAAAAAATTACTGATCAGTAAAATAGTTCAATTATGTAGATATAGTAACATAAATTGAAATAATAAATAATAAAATGCAATACATTTTCATTGTAAACATCCTTCCTTTCCTAACCCTAATGAGATTGCGGAAAGTCTAAGTGAGTTCAGTAAATCCATTTTTAAAAAAACTATGATGAAGAGAGGAAATGTTAATAATATTAAACATATTATTATTAACAAATATAATTTTAGCAAGCACCCAATATTGTCGATGGCCAATTTCTAATAAATAAAATATTTTTCATTTATTCAATTTCGAATTGCGCATGCGAAAATTACGAATAAGATGATTAAAGGACATAAACTACAGTATTAAGGGGGGACTCTACTGTAAAACTTAAAAAAAATCGATTTTTTACTTTTTGTTGAAACATACTCAGAAACAACTCCAGAATGTTCCATGAAAATCTTAAAAAGAAATCTTGAATAGTTTTCAAGTTATAAAAGTTTTAGCAAAGCAGGTATAAACTGAGCGCTCGAGAGGTTTACGGTCATATGCGTGTTTTTCTCGAAACCACGTTTTCAAAATTGCCCACATCACAGCTCCGTGAAAAATTAACATATCAAGCTCAAACTTTGATAGTATATTTTTAACAATATTTACTAGTTTTTAAAGCTATGGTGGGGAAAAATTTATTATTTATAACCCCTTTTTTAATAACAAAATGACAACAAAAAAATGTCGATTTTTTAAAAAACTTCAAAAATTTTACAAAAAAATTTTTTTTTTGCAAGTAATAGGCTTAACAACTAAAAATAATGATATATAATAAAAAAAATTTGGGTTTTTTGATTTCAGATTTTTTTTAAATGCGCGACAGTGTGGGCAGATTTCAAAAGGCGTTTCGGGGGAGCGGGTGTACAGCTGCCATTTTGAAATGAAAATAAATTTAAAAATTTTTTTTGTACACTCAAGACCTGTGTTTATGTAACCCTAAACTTTTTTTTACTAATTAAATTAATACAAGTATGAAAACAAAATCCATGAAAATTTGATTTTTACAGTAGAATCCCCCCTTAAGGGGGGGGGGCGGGGGGGGGGGGGGCAAAAAAAAATTGGAGTGACTTGAAAATCTTGAAAGGAGATGCTGGTTTTCTGTAAATTCATTTCTATTGGTTTAGTACAAACATTGTAAGCAAAAAAGTAGATTGCATAATTCTTTAACCAAACTATATTTAGAAAACAAAAATCGAAGTTTAGTTAACAATAGGGCAAAAAGGAGCAGTTTCATTTTTAATTACATTTGAGACAAACTAAGATAAGTAGAATTTTAAAACAAACTAAGCCCACGAATTTCCAATTACTTTATTTCCAACTTAACTAGCATCACCAGCACACAAGAAATATTATATCGTTCTAACGGAGGACATAAAATTCAAACCAATGTTTTAAGTTTCTAGCAAATAAATAAAACCAGTGCAAGGAAAAGTAAATTCTTAATAAATGTGAAGGGGAAAACATAACGCGATTGAACCGCGCAGGAAAAACTTAGGAGAAAAATTTAAATTAAATTTGTGAAGAGAACGAAAAAAGGCAAAAAGAGATAAGGTATGGCACGTGCACAACACGCGGACTGAGTGACAGCCCGTAGAGGCGAGAAGCGAAAAGAGTACTGAGTGATACCGCCTGTCGAGCTATGCAGCGAATAAGCAGGCAAAACCAACAGCTTAATAATTCGTTATCTGCTCCTCACCTTCGGTCGGCTCGAGCAGCTACATTTGCAGAGTCTAACGTTTGCCCTCCTCTTCCGCCATACACCCCCTCCCACTTTTATTTGGTTTGCTATACGATTCGATTGCTTAGTTAATTTATTTTTTTCTTGCTTTGCTTTATTCTCCAAATCAGTCGTTGTGATTAAATTTATGGTGCACTTGCTATGCCCCACAATACAAAAAACAACAAAGAACAAGAACTAAAACAACAAAATGGTGTTAAATATCAAGGTGGAAGGAAACACGAAACTATGTTCTTCGCCGAACCAGCGTCATTTTGATATTTTCGCGATTACTTGGAATACTCACCATGGCGCGCGTACAACAATAAAATAAATGCGAACGCAAATGTAGGTATGCTAGAAAAAGCATCTAGCAGAACAGATATGCGCACACGCATCTTTCGTCTTCATTTGCCCCATCGTTCGCCGCGCCGCTCAAACTCAAGCTCAATCTAGTTTTATGTGTTTGCAATTTATTACACTACTCCTGGCTGGCTGGGTGCACTACTTTCAGCCGCACATTGTATATGCATAGGTATGTGCACCGCAAGCTTCAACAACACCGAAGGAGAGTGCTTGTTGGCGAAGTCGATAGCAAGCGGCGTTTGTGGTGCGGCGTGTCAATTCCGGTAATTTTATGTTCCTTTGGTTTTAGTGTTGGCGTTAAAGTCTGTGAGGCGGTGAAACGTTCCTCCCCTCCTGGAAGCGCTGAAGCCTTGAATCAACCAGAAAGCAGCCTTGTTGACTATTTTGATATTTTTTCGACATTTTCCTATTACTTGATGTTTTGCTTTAAAGCACTTTGATTTGAAATGAGTGAACAAAAATACAAACGAAAAGTGTTAACAAAAGAAATAAAGAACATTTTAAACGTTCATTATGTTTTTCTTTCCTAATTAATTATTTATTTGCATGCCTCTTGACCGTCCAACCGTTGTATTTGTGCATGTTGAAAATAGTACACATATTCAGGTAGACATCACGTCCGCCGCAAATGTCCAGCTACTTCAGAGGTAACTGTGGGTAGGCGTACAACCTCGCTCAAACTTCTGTGCTTCTGCACTTATTTGAAGAATTGTTGCAATTTATACGCCGCTATCTGGCGTCTGATACTGAAGTTAACAGACTAGCCAACAGATTCAGGGTGCCTCCACTGGCCACATTTGGATAGACTCGCCTTTCTGATTTATTGCAAATAAATTCAATAGCTAACAAAAATGTGTAGCATTGAATTAATGAACATTTGCTACTGCTGCCTCGAGCAAGTAAGCCCGTGGCAGTTTGGAAGGGCAATGGAATGATTGTTCCGTTTCGACTGGGTCAGTGGCGTAAATGTGTGTAATGAAAACACATCTATGCTCATAATTACATGAAACATTTATTTGCAGCCTTTTCCAAAGTCATAAATTATTCATAACCTACGGTAAATATTATATAAAAAATGGGAAAATGTAAATGTGTTTGGAATTTTTTTAATAGAATAGAAATAATATAAACTTTTGTTGGGATGTTTATAAAGCTCTGGATTTAGACTTTATCGAAATTTCTGAAAAGAACATACAGAAATAAAAAATCCAATTATCAATAAGCGTCGAAAAATTTAATATTGATTAAATGGATCACAATAGATAAAACTCTTGTCGGAAGACAACTCTTTTGGCA
Source organism: Anastrepha obliqua (assembly GCF_027943255.1). Classification (NCBI taxonomy): domain Eukaryota; kingdom Metazoa; phylum Arthropoda; class Insecta; order Diptera; family Tephritidae; genus Anastrepha; species Anastrepha obliqua. The sequence continues at coordinate 490,045 of NC_072896.1, forward strand.
AGAAGGACAAAGCATCCGCCAGCATTGCAAAGAAAGACACACATATTTCGTGTCATAGGCACGGCTCTTTTTACAGAAGTATTTGCGTTGTGCTTTGGATGAGCTTATTTAATTTATTTTAATTTGCTTAAGGTGTTTTTCATCTATCGATTTTTACAAAAAGGAAGCGTTATTAAAAACTGCGTAAGCATTTTTCGATTTTCTACAGTAAACAACGCTAAAAACGATACGACTTTTATTATTATTAGAAAATATAGCAGCCCAATTTGCGGGCTTTACATTTTTAAATAGCCGCTCTCATATCCTTCCCTAGATTGATTCGTTACCTGCATTTCGAATTGCAGCCGGGGCGACATAGCAAACGGTAAAAACAATCTTCGGAGTTGCAGTACAGAGGGTTGGATATGCATTAGTAGCTGCACTGAATTTCAGGCCTCAATAAAACATTGTGATTGTTGTAGAGACTAACATATTTGTGCATTCTTTGCGATGCGCATATTTGACCCAATCACTGCGATGGATCATTAGCAAGCCCCTGACTTAGGCTACAGAATGACGCTCTTTTCATCTCAGTTTTATAATTCTCACAGATATGTTTATTAAAAACTGATGTAAACGAAATAGTGAAGTTCGAATAAGTTTAGTTTGTTCGTAATATCCACACATCTACGCATAGCCTGGCTTTTATCAGTTATGAAGAAACTTAAACGGAACATACAGCATATACATACGCACATATGTTTTTTTGCGAATACATACCTACTTAGGTTACGCTACGTACATACATACATACGTACGTCATTTATCTGCACGTTTTCCAATTCCACAGCGATTTTTCAACTTGCTTCAGGGCAAAACTGCGACTGTTGTATTTTCCCATTTCTCTTTCGTTTATTACAGCACACTTTTTCTCCCCAAATTCGCCGGCATTTTACGCTGTGTCTGCAATTTTCATTTTTAATGCAATTGTAGAGAGAAATCTCGCCACTAATCCTGCTATACGCGCATTTTCCGTCCATTACCCCGATTTTTATTATGGTCCGTGTGATTCTCGATTGCGGAGCCAACGTTGGTGTTAGTTGCTGAATGCCATACGAGATATTTCCACTTCCGAAAGCAAGAACAAATGAGGCATTTTTTGTTGTTGGGCAAAGCTTTTACGGCACTCTAGCTTATTTCATCGCTTGAACTGAATGAGGAGCGAGATCGGTAAAACGCAAGCAGACACAGGCATTTGTAAGTTGTTGTTAAAAGACACACAACTAGCAGCCGAGGAGCAAAATGCATTATGCGACGGGCAAACGCAATCAGTGTGCGGAACATATGTATGTATGTATACATAGGCATGCACACACATCCGAGCACAAGTAGAGTAGTTGAATGACACATTTTATTGGTGCCACACAAATGGCAATAGGAACTACCGCGAATGGCGGAGAGCGACGGAGGGGCATACACTTTACCACTGTGATTAGAAAAATTATACCTATTTGCACGTATGTAGTACATGCGTAAGTATGTACGTAGGTGCATAAAAACGACCATACATTTCACAAGCTCTAGATGTGAAGAGACAGATGGGGCTAACAAACGCACTGCTGAAAAATGCAAGTGGGAAATTCCATAATTCTTCGCAAATAATCGCGAGGTAAATAGCGAGCGTTGGAAAAACACCGAAGCGCAAACAGAACAAAAGACACATGCGCGCAGCAACACGTGTCACCTTCCAGACAGACAGACATTCGAAAACAGAAATCTGTTCCTTATCGAACTGGTATACCCAGCCCAAGGCTACAAGTCCTTCTTAAAGATAATTCTTATCACAATGAGGAATCAGGCAGCCACCTGCAGCCATTTATGGATTGAAATTTCCAACAAGTGTTCAATTTTGAAACACCGATTGATAACATCATCTGACTTCATCTGACGACTGGATGACGTGTTGTGTGCCGGGCGGCACGCAACCGTCGCCAAGTACGCACTGCTCTCGGAATGACACTTTCGTGTGCAAATCAGTTTAATGACTAGTTTGAGTGTTACGTGAAACAAACGTTTAACAATTTTTATAACTGAGTTGCCTTGAGCCAAAGAACCAGTGATTTTTGAAGAAGAAAAGGAACGATTTAGAACACGAATCTTTTTCTTTTATGGTTTAATAAATTATGTATATTTCTAATCGTATATGTAGGCATTCATAATATTATTAATTCCTAGAATCGCTTCCTCAACTGAGCTTATTCATACAAAAATCCTGCACGCGCCTTCCATCTTTTATTGGTGTCGTCTTCAATTGTGTGGATACCAACATTATTTTGTAGTCCCTTTTATATTCTCTATTAGTCAAGCCAGGCCTCCTTTCTCACACTCTCCACAATGCACACTGCGGAAACGGATGCTCTCTGGTATCAGGAGCGCATCGAAAAGCCGTCGCAAACTCTGGCATATTCGCCAACGTTTCTATGACCCGCACATCATCTCGATCATGCGCAATAGGATGTGGTAGTGAGCCACAAAAGAACTGAGCAAAATTTAAAAAGAACAACTGCTGCGAGCTGAATTCCGGCACAAGTCTGTCTCTTTCCGCAACTCCTTCGTCCCCACCAAAATATACATCATATGCCAACTGCATTCCGCTAACATCGGCTATGCGTTCGATGAGTGCTGCGGTGGGCGTACGCATGAAACATCGAAGACTACTCTGAACACCAATATTCGCAAGAATCATCTCACCAGCAGGATTTTCATTACCCAAGCTATCGAAAATAATACCCGATGTATCGAAAGCGTGACTAAGTTCATGTGCGAGTATCCAGCCGCCGAGGCTGTATTGTAACAACGGATGTGAGCGATGGTCATAGAAGGGCAGATGAAGGAAAATCATTGGCACGATAAGCAAGTTGCGCTGATGCACAAAGTAGGGCGCATTGCGAGCAGTCTGTATATCGTCGTAAACGTAGAAGGTATTGGGACAGAGCCGCCCATCACCGATAAGTAGATTGGAATGTTGTTGTTGTGTGCGAAAACGAAGCATTTCGAGGTGGTTGTGATAAAAATTAGTAGCGCTGAGGTTGGCGTCTGCATAGTATGCATTATAGTGAGCGGCTGACATGCGCGCTGGCAGATTTCCAAGCCGCAAATTCATGGTTGAAAGTTTGTCTTGAAGATATGAGCGCTCCAAGGGAGACAATCGAAATTTATTAGCTACCAAGTATCGCGAAAATCTCGCTTTTAATCTGGTGAATATGCGCCCAAGTGTCATTTCATCCGCGACACGCGTTTCGTAGAGATAACGATCGAAGAGGTAATCCACGCCTAGGGGCATAAGTGCGGCAATATGGTCAAAGCAATTTTTTGGCGTAATTTGAGGAGCCATTTGTTGGAGCAGGTGAGTGAGATGAAACAAAATATACCAGGCGATGGTATCTGCGTCTGTTTTCGATAGCAATTTTTCTAGGTTGTGCATGTAGGATAAACCAACTAACTGAATGGGGAGTGTTGGGAGCGGTGCACGTTTCAAGAGATTGCTGAAATACTGAAACCAGCCAAAGTGCGGCATAACTGCATGTAATGCCCCTAGCGTAAGTATGGCCTCATCTTCACACTGTGTCACACCATCTCCCATTAAGTTCCGTCTTAGTACCACCTGGTTTTCATATTTTTTCCTCAAGGCCTGTATTTCTGTCTCAAACGCATAGACCACCGTAGCTAGTTGCTCATATTTCTTTACCTCTTGTTCACAATCTGGACAAAGTTCAACGATTGCGCCTAGTATTTCTCGTTTATTTTTGAAGGCTTCCCCTTCATAAGGCAACCGCAACTCAATCACATAGCGCGCAGAATCATTGTAGGCCCAGTTTACAGTTTCATGCAGAAAAACACCATTGAAACCAAAGCGACGTAAATCAGCGATCGCGGAAAGCCAATCAAAATCCTCCGTGGACCACTTATCGCCATTCAAAGAAATCCTCAGTTCGTCCAGCCATCTTAGACGAGGTTCTCTGTTCACCAGCTCTTTAAAGTAATTATCCAGTTTTAGATAGTAAGTATTTACTCCTGTACAAGTTGTGTAATAATGTTCAACCTTTCTGAGCAGAAACATAATTTCCGTGTCTGCGTGCCCTTTAAAGCTAGCGTCCTTTAGATACTTTTGCAATTTTTGTGCATAGTAATTGCCCACAGCACCAAAATTATCCACGTGATTGTAGTAAGGCGCGGCAGTCCACTCTCCGCAAGCATAGTCCCAAAAGTTCTCGCAAGGGTCGGTTGCGTTGTGCAAATTCGCGCGTATTACATCCACGATAGAAGCATCCAGTCGTGACAGACAGTCCGCATCCTCCGCGCAACTTACCAACGCCACGTGGTCGCACTCGGATCGACTGATGAGCGTGAGAATTGCGAAGGTTTTGAACAAGTTGAAGGTACGCATTTGCAAAATTGCGCAAATATCTACGATGACATTTACAATGTATTGCCAAGCTGCTGATAAGCACCGACCTTGTTGTACCGCATGCACGTCTGATGTGCTCGCGCAGAGCTAATCTAAAACGAACAATCCAGCTTTTCACCAATTTTTTTAAGAATCACATGTTTACTGACATCGGTGGGTTTTTGGGGCTTGATTATGAGCGCTAGAATTGATTTTTATTTTTAAATATTATCTGTGTAGAAGAAATACTGCTTATCGAAATAGCACTCAGAAAGACAATCAAATGCAATACAAGAGATTTTAGTCGTGCGGGAAGAGCGTTGTCACATCAATATTAAAAACTTGTTTCTATATTTCTGGTCTGATCATAGCGAATTATTGTTTTTGCAAATTATGAATAATTTTAATTAGCCCGTCGCACCGTGCTGCGGCTCCATACAAAAAGTGGTGAAAAACACGAAAATGGATAGATTTTGCTAAAAATTTGTTGCTTAGCGCAATAGAGTACACTGATCCCAAATATCATATTTGTTCTTTATAGCTTTTATATTTTCGATAAAATTATGATTAAGACTAAGATTAAAAATGTATCTTTCTGAAGCATTCCAGTGCAAGTCATGTAAAATTTTATTTTTATACAAAAGAAATGTTGATAGACACAGTTAACATAATGGCATGAAAGCAATCAATTTATGTTGGACTTTCTTCGCAATCACAGATCACAAATTTCCAATCGCAGTTACCCGTCTTGGTGTTTGACAATGCAAACGAAACCATCCGGGAACGCGCACTTGCTGCTCTCGATGCACGCGAATTATTCACGTAATGACGAAGCAAGGTTGTTGCTGTTGTTATTGTTTTGACAACCAAACTTCAGGATGGCGCAGACCAATACGCATACACACAAACAGCCGCATTTATTTATACAGTTTTTATACCATTTGTGTCATTGTAAGCCAGTGCCAACGTTTTTGTTTTTCGTTTTAATTTGGTCTACAGTATGGCATTTATTCTTTATTTGCATAATAAATAATACATGCATACCCATATACGTGCGTGTACACATACATGTGCACATATATGCATGTGTGTTTACATTTCTGTGCGCTGCAAATATAGGAAGTTCATGTGAGTGTGGTGATATTTGTCTTGATTTATGTGCATATGTATGTAAATTGTGTTGATATTTGGTTTGTGGTATCGCGTTTTGTTTCATTTAAAATATTGCTTTTGTCATTGATTTTTAAGTTTGACATCCTGAATTGACTTTTGATGTTTTCGTATAAATATTTTAATCGCAAAATGTATAGTATACAATTTATTAAGTCGTTCTACATCTTTTAAACGAATTTTCCAAAGCATGAATGCAAATATGTACGCACGCGGATAACAACGCACATAATGCGCCGACTTGCAGATTTGTTTTTCTTTTTTGAATTTGAAATTGCTGGAAGTTGTTTTTTGTGCAATGTGCTTAAACTTAGAAAAAGGGCTTTTCCATAAGCCAAAATGTATGAAAAAATCATAACAACTTTAACTTCTTTGTTTGTTTTTGTTTTGTTTTTAATTTTATGTGTTGTCTAAACTGCCAAATTTTGTTTACCTTACCTAGAACATTCGCGCAACAACAAAATGCACACCAACTTATTTTAACTGACAAATTTGACAATTCGAGTTTGACATTCTAGAGAGTTCAATCAACAACAAAATACACGCCACGAGGTAAGCAACACAAAGGCGGCGACATCCGCCAACCTGCAACTGCTACTTTGTACTCGGCGAATTTGACAGAATCAGCCGCTTTGAGTGGCCTCAGCACAAGAAATAAACAAACCTTTGTGTGCAAAGTTACTTGTTTGCGAAGCACTCAGTGAATAATTTGATTTTTAAATTAAACAAAACACTAAACATGAAGTGCCGCGTTTTAAATTGTGAAAGCATGAATGATAATAAGCTTCAAAATGCAGTTTTTTTCGTTGCTTTTCGCTTGCTTTCGGTTATTCCTACTCTTCTTTTCAGAATAGGAGCGTGGCAATATACAACAATGTGGTAAAAAGTCACTAAAAGTCACATCGAAAACGAATCAATCGAATGAAATAATTCTTCTTTGTAGTTAATCTTTGAAATGTTTACTTTCGTTCTACATCAATAAAATTTTTAAACAAATGTGATACTTTTCAGCAAGAAAGCAATTTGTGTGTATGTTCGCTGTGTGCCAGATATGCCGAGCTGAGTTCAGCCAGAATAAGCAGGCAAAACAAAGATGCTTACTGCTTTTTCGTTTTTTGCGTTTGGCAATTCTGCGCGATATTTCTTCTGCATTTCTAATCTTCTGATTGTGTTTTGCTTTAAGTATTACGAGATTAGAGCAAAATTTTTCCAAAGAATTCAGTTTGCTGATTTATTGCTTTGTGGCTACAAACAAGCACATTTTACCACATTAAAAAGCAGTAAGCTGGAATCAAATCAAGTTGGTGAAAAATTCTTATTAGAAGAACGGAAACTGGCAGGACTTGGTTTTCAATGCTCTTTCTCTTCAACACAATATTCTTCTGGATATATTTTTTCCTTTCGTTTTGATTTTGGCTTCACATATTTGTGCGAGCTGCTATGTTAATGCAGCAAAACTGATTACGAACGCAGGCAACTTTTTAATCAAACTCTTTTAATAACACTTTGACAAAACGTGCTATATTACGTACATATGTACGTGTGTATGTATAAGGGAAAGATTGAATACTACAGCATACTATTGAGGTGAACAATTCTATTCAAAGTCTTACTTTTGTCCGTATATAACCCTAGAGGCTCGAGGAAATATGAGAACTCTTACTTCCGAAGAAGACAATGCACTTTTGCATAGTTTGCACAAAATAAGTAGCGGGCAGTTTCCAACGATCTAACAAATATTTGTATTTGTATTCAAAATATTTAAGATCTGATTGAGAAAGTACACCCCGAGGTTATAAATCTTACGACTAAGTCGCTGAACTGGTTTAGTAGTGGAGTGAGTAATACTATCAGCTACAAATGAGAAAGAAATTGAAGGAAAACGTTTCTAAATTGCCTCTGATTACACGATGAAAAATCGTCCCAATATTTCAGAGGCGGCATTAAAACTAGAGCAGCTCCATCGAACACCCGGAAAATGACCTTCTAGTTTAGGCGCCGCCAAGGTGTTAACGCCCTATCATAGAAAGTATCCCTTTATTTAATCGTTTATATTTCCCTTCCCTTCACAGAAAACGGGCACGTTTGAGTTACTTGGAATTCTGTAAGTATAAGGAGCACGTTGAGTGCAAAATTAATGAAAAAATTCGTGTGGACATTGAAATTCGATTAAAAATAAGTTTCAGAGAATAAGATAAGATTAAGCTAAATACGAGTGAAAACCAGATTGCATAACAAATACTGTATACTGTTACCGATCAGTAGTTAAATTTCATAACTTCGCAAGAAATTGATAAGATAAAAAGTTCGGTTAAAAACTTGAGTAAATAACCGAAATATTGTATTGTTCTTAATCAACTTCATATTATATGTGCCATTTCGATCAAGTCGAAAAGTTGGTGCAAGTGCACTTTGCAGGCCTCTATTGATTTTTTCCTCATAGAGCCACAAAAGTACCGATTTAATGGTAGAGATTAAAACTAGGCATGTCAAGATCATTTAAAATGCAAAATAAAATTTCTTTTATAATATTATAAATATTAATTATTGACTTAAAAGCACGAAAGCACTTTTACAGATTCCACTATTTAAACACAACAAATCTACAAAAAACTGCTTTCCCCAACCCTTACACAATTCGTATTCTAAATTGGGCTAAGCATAATGTTGCAATAGTAAGTAGGTCACTAAGTAGTTCTCATCTCACGGCCATCTTCAATTCATGCAAATAATAAAGCACAATCGAAGCCTATGCAATGTCTTTATAGATTTCAACTGCGAACTATCAAAATGCATAAAATTTCTACAATAAAGAGAAAGGCCTGTTTTCAATTTCTCCTGTTTCTAAGATTGCGCACAGCGAAAAAAGTAGAACACGACGGAAAAATTATTACGAAGTAGAAAAAGATACAGATTGAAGTTAAGTAATCGAAAGAGTGGATGACAGCGCTCAAGGCAAAATTGTCCTAGTCAACCTTAACAAACGCATACATATAAACACGCATACATATGTACGCATGTTAGATACATAAGAATCTATAGAAATCATTTGTATACAACGATTTGTCAACAGCAAGTAGTGGAAGAGTATCTTCATTCAGGATGAAATGAAAAAATGTCGTAAGAGTTTGTCAAGTTTCACTTGCATAAATATCAGGTACGAAATCGAACACAACAACTAAGGAAATTCAAGGAAAACCACTAAAATTGATTTTTAATTTCAATTTAAATTTGTAATGCATCAGGCAGAACAAATGCAAATTGTAATCGAGAACAAGAAAACGATGAGTTGTTGCTCAGATTCCAATAAAATAATTGCAAATAGAAGTTCGCCCTTTTATAACCTAAAAATATTGAAGTTATTTTACACGATTGATTATGACAAATTAAAAACGCAGCACATTGAAGCTTTGAATATTTTAAAAATCCAAAATAGAACTCTTTTTCATGAGTGCAGCATAAATTACTTGCACGCACACTCAAGCACTAAGTCTTGCACCACCTCCCTCAGACGGTGAATTTCTCATGAAACACAAATCAAGAAAGCACCCCAAAAAACGTTTTCCCATAAAACGTATTCTTTCTTTCACATGTGATTTTTTCTTTATTATTGTAATTACCCACCAGTAAAAAGATTCACCGCTGAAAAAAGCAAAAGAGGAAATTTCGTTATGAGTTGTGCCAATAACTGTTGTTTTATTATAGGGTGGGCCATGTAAAATTTGCTGTTTGAATCGGCTATAAAAAAAAACTAATCAATATTTTTTCAAACTTTTTGTTTTATTTTGAAGATTGAACATTGTCATTTATGAATGAAAAATAATATCGTTCAAATGACTGCCACGACTGGCTTTACAGTAGGCCATTCGATCAACCCAATTTTTAAGCACATTTTCCATAGTTTGGGCTCCAATTTCATGAATGGCAACTTCGATTTCGTGTTTTAAAGCAGTAATCGTCTCTGGATGGTTCGCATAGCATTTGTCCTTAACGGCTCCCCACAAAATATAGTCCAACGGGCTAAAATCACAGCTCCGAGGCGGCCAATTGATATCGGAATTTTGGCTGATTATTCGGTTTTCAAAAAAGTTCGAGTGTAACTTTGGCAGTGTGAAAAGTTGCACCGTCCTGTTGAAACCAAATGTCGTCCATGTCATCCTCTTCCATTTTTGGAAACAAAAACTCGTTGAACATGTCACGGTAAGTCTCGCCATTTACTGTAACCGCGGCTCCTCGCTCATTTTCGAAAAAAAATGGCCCGATGATGCCGCCAGACCAAAAACCGAACCAAACAGTGACTCGTTGTGGATGTATTTGCTTATCTACAGTAGCGTGTGGATTTTCTGACCCCCAAATCCGACAATTTTGCTTATTGACGTAGCCCCACTTGAAAATAGGTTTTCAATATTTCCCAATTTTGTTCAAGCGTATAGCGTCCCATTTCGTAAATGTCAAACCTTTAAGTAAATTATGAACACATTTGACATGTCATTTGTGTTACCATTCTCAAAAAAATAGGTGGTTCAAAAAGCAAACGCTATATGGCCCACCCTGTATATTCTAAAACCAACACAGAATTTCTACTGCAAAATTGCAAATTCTCAGCAAATAGAACAAAAGATCAAGATCTAACAAAATAAATTACACAAAAAGCCATTGTATTTATTATAAAGGGTGATCAATTTAGAAGTATCGGATTTTAAAATGAAATAAAACATCTTTATTATTTCTCTGTAGAACCATAAAGATAGTCCCTTTCAAATGTTGGCCGCAACTGCACCGCAATTCGGCCATCCCTGAAGACCAATTTTGAATGACTCGCTAGTGGACTTCGGTCGGTATCTCGTGCAAAACTTTAGTTATGTTGGCTTCAAATGCCTCAATCGAAACTGGCTTATTCATAAAGCATTTAGACTTTACATAGCCCACAAATAAAAGTTCAAAGGTCTTGGTGGCCAATCCATTGCCCCGAGACAAGAGATAAATTGCTCACCGAAACGACGACGCAGTAAATCCATTGTTTCCCATCTTATATGGCAAGTAGCGCCATCTATTGGAAAAAGTACCTCCAATCTGATCACCCTTTACATGAACTTATATTTCTAGGTACATATCGCTCATTTACTGCGGAAGTGTCATAACTCAAAAACCCCAAAATGTCGAGAAACACGGATTCAAAGTTTTCAATTTGTTATAAGTAAAAGTACAGACATATTTCCACATGCGCGAATTTTACACAGCAATCGAGAAGAACTTGTGGTCATTTATGCATACTTATCTAAAAAATAGTTTTCGTTTTTTGTCAGTGTTATAACACTATCGAAGTAAATAAGCGACAATGTATATGGATCGGTAATCCACACAACTGATAGTATCCGATGTGGGAATTTATGAATTTCGTTGGACAACAACTTAGTTATTCACTACTGCTATAACCGCCACCGTTCCTTGTCACCAGCTTTTACTACTGGGTATATTCCCTCGTACGCTCACGTTCATACATTCAATCCTTTTCATCCATTTTATGCGCTGTGCATGAGCGCACGTTTTCATAATCGAAATTGTTGCGGCGGCGGTGGCGGCGACACTTCTTCTGAGGCAACGGCTGCGCAATAATATATTTTCGAGTGTTTAATTTGCATAAAAGGATTTTTTTTAATTCTTTTTTTTTCTTCATCTATGTCCATGGTAGAAGTAGCAATGGCGTTGTGGCTGAGGATCGCCCTCTGTATCCATGAATATTTTAATTGAACACCGAAGTTTTTAATTCACACTTTACTTTTCAAAGCAATGAAAAAATAAAAAAACGCTCTGTAGAAGTTTTACAGTTAGCCACAAAAACAACCCAAACAAGAAGCAATGAACCATTAAATCGCTCGTTCCATAGCCATGTAATCAACCCTTCTGCTTTTTTGTTTGTTGTTTTTTTTTATGAAATTACATCAATTGTGGTGTTGTTGGCATTGTTGCTACCAGTTCCGATGTTGCCTGGCCGTATCGAAGTGCGCACATTTTGCTCTCTCTACTTTCAAGTTCCTTTTTGCTTCTTATTCTAAACATTCAACAAACTCTGGGCTTCCTTTATTGTCCACAGCATTCCGGGTATCGATTTAACCCTTTGGGCTGTTCAGTGCTGCTTTGTTCTTCATTTGCATATTCGTCTCGAAACAAGTGGTAGCCCCCTGCCGCTACACGACACTTACAAATTTCAGGTTTTAAATGTTTGTATGTGTGCATGTTTTTCATATTACTTTCTTTCGCAAATGCCTGACGCTACATATGAAGTGACTTTTATATCTTCCCATCTCATTGACTGAATATGCTGATGGAAAATTTGAGAAATTTCTCATCAATCAAGTGTAGTTTCAATAAAGTAGTCAATTTGATTCAAAATTTCCAATGTAAAATTTTTTGGTCTCAAGTAAAAAGACGTAGAGAATTATACTAAGGCCCACCTATAATATGTATAATTGCCCATCAAAATGGCATACAAATAATGAAATGATTATATTCTGATGAAATAATTAAATGTTAAGTTTAATTGAGAGTCCATGGGATCAGAAGCTATGTATGTATACCTGAAATTTTCCGGATGACTTGGATTTCGAAGAATTAATTCCGAAATATATGATATCTATTATATATACGTACAGCTGTGAACATGAAAATAGAAGTACCCTTAAACAATTATTTTAAAGTCATTTACTTTTCCTATAAATCATACTAAAGAAAACTTCAATACCAAATATCTACGAAAGGTTAAGGGATTTCAGATGTGTAAAGTTTATTTGAATGAATCTGTCAACTACGCATATGACGACTATTTATTGGCGTCACTCTTGACACCCAAATATAAGGCGAAACGTTTCGAATTTGCAAGAAAACATGCTAGCTGGACAGCTGACACGTGGCGCAATATTTTATGGGCTGACGAGTCTAACATAGCATTGGCTTCACGGGAATAGGTTAGGCATTCATCTGGCACCGTAAATAAGCCACAATATACTCTAACAACCATTAAACATGGAGGCTCAAAAATAATGACGAGGGGATGTTTCTCATATTATGTAGCAGACCTCATAAGCAAAACTGATTTAATGGCCATCAATATTTATGTAGAAATAATGCAGAATGTTAAGTTGCCGTATTGTAGAGAGGAGATGCCAATAAAACGGGTCCAAAAGTGGGATAATGTCCCTAAACACACGAGTCGGAAGGCCAAGGATTGGTTTAGAGCAAAAAAAATTGAGGTTATGAAATGGCCAGCTCTGTTACTGACCTCAATCGTATAAAAAATCTATGTCGAAACTTAAAAAGGGCTGTACACAATGCCAAACTGAATAACAATCAACAACTTTAGGAAATTGTTAAAGATCCGTGGCTGAAGAATCCCAAGCAGCTATGTGAGCAATTGGTGGACTCCATTCCCCGCTGTTGTACTGCCGTAATAAAAAATTTGAGGAATTCAACTAAGTATTAATTACAACTTTGTATAAATACAGTTTTTCTTTATTTTTTTTACAAATTTGCTATTTTAATGCTAACCCTAAATTTCTATCTTTGGATATAAAAAAGATTGGTTTTTCGTTAAAAAATTGATTTATATATGTGTTCAGTTAAATAAGAGAATGTTTCAAAAATATAATAAACACTTTTTAATGACATTATATATTAGCATTGTTTTGAAAAAAACTAATCTTAATTTCTTCATTGGTAATTTTTTTTAAACGAATATACAAAAAATTATTAAAAACCACACAGCACTTGGCGTCCACATTTTGACCAAATTTTAAAATTTTTTGTTTCGTGTTCATTAGTTTTTTATAAAGATATAGCTCATTATATAACAAAATCTCAAACTCTGCAGAAAACAAAAAAATTTAAGCAATTACAAGCTATAGCACTAAATTTTATAATTTTAGGATTTTTTAGAGACTTTCAACTTGCACTCCGGGACATTAATTGAAATGTTCAATTTGTTTGCTAATTTCAGTTCATTGCAAGACAAAGAACACTTGGAAAAAAACAGTACGCTTTCAGGTTTGTCCATTTTATAAGTGTATAAATCAATAACAAGGAATGCGTAAGGGGATTCATCAACTGATGCATTTATCATTTTCTCCATTTAGTTTACTGCCTTATACTTTAATGCAGAAATTTAATAGAAATCCCCTGTTTAAAGGAAGGGAAACAATAAAGCACTCGAATATTAAAAGAGAATGTGAGTAAACAAGAAGTTCATATTTCTGCAAACAAATTTGCATATTTGAGTTTTACTAGTTTGTTGACGTGCACATGTACGTACTCTGCTCCCCCCCTTGATGCTCGAACCGCACTTCCTCCTATCTTACGCTGTGACTTCCCTCATTTGCTATGCGAGTATATGGCAAGTTTCTGCAAAGCCAAGGTGGTGGAATTATGAAAAGGACTGATGATATTTACTATTGCGATTTTCAGTAACGAATAGATAGATATATTTACATATGCATATGTGTGCTGATACACAGGGTCAACTCTAGGGAGTTGTGTTTTTGGCATAATAAAGAGGATCTACAAGTATAAGGTATTTAAACAAAGTTGCAGGAATATTCAAAGTTGCATATACAGGCGGCTTTGCATGCACACATACATATACATACACATGAGTTTATTCGCATATAGTCATATACCTACATACATATATACATTTTATACTTGTGCGCAAATAGTCTCAACCAGGAGTCCCATACACATTTAATGTAGCTAAAGTTTGTGTAACTGTATGCTCCGGATAAATTGCAAATTTTTGTTTCTTGTTGCAAATTGGAGCTAAAAGCAAAATGCAACCCTACATTTTTGCAGCAATGTCCTGTACTCATTTTAATTTTTTCTTTTTTTAAGTGGCGGAAAAAATTGTGCAACGGCACGAATTGTAGACAAGAAAATAGAATAGAGGAAAAGGAATCAAAATGAACTAAAATTAATTTTTCGTTTTTCTTTTTCTTTTACATTTGTTTGAAAGGAAACCTCACATCTCTTCAACTTTCAGGTGGCAACGAAAAATGATTGCATATCCCAAGTTTTGCGTGTTCTTTTCTAATTCTTGCATCCTCTTTCATCCCTAGCACGTTTTTCGTGGGGGTCTCGGTTTTACGTAATCTTTTTGGTCTTTTCCATTTTAATTCTTATTGCCATTCAATTACAGTACTTTGATTTTACCACGGACTTGTGTTTCTTTTTGTATTTTATTTTGCTCCATTCATGGCAATCTGCATTTCTTTCGCTTCTTTACGCCGGTTACACTGCCATCACTTTCTGTTTAACTGCTGGGGCTGGATTTCATTCAAACAATATCAAAGAACAAGAAAAGGGTTAATTCACTAACGATGATTGGTCTGAGTGAAACCGGATAAAAGTGAAAAAGGTATGGGCTGGCAAAGAAACAACAACGAAGTGATTTTTGCAATTATTTACAAACATCCATTTTCCCATCTGGAACAACATTTTTAAAACCGGTAAATTACAGTAAGGGACAGAACTTTTCACGAATATATGCAATTTTCCATCTGCATATTATTTCACCCATATAACAAATGTCAACCAAAAGCTCTCTGCAGTAAGTGGTTAACTCTTAAATTTGCGATTTCTTATTTTTTCGTTACAAAAAATAGAACCTATTTAGTACTATACTAATAATAATACAAGTCATTGGACCATTTTTAGGCTTTTATTAAGACATCAATGAAAAACACCGCAACGGTTAGTTTATTTTTGCAATACAAACTATTTTTTCACGATTTGCGAAAATCGAGGTTTACATTTACTCACTTTTTATTGTCAATATCATTTCACTTTCAAACTTTCAATACTCGTATGTTCACACAAAAGAAAACTAAACTAAGTGGCTATAAGAGCAAGCTTTCAGTTCGTTGTGTATGAGCAACAACACGTATTTAAGGGTTAAAACATTATTAAGGGTTGCACACTTTCATCTGGCAATTATTCTTTAACAATTTACGAGTTACAATGGTACATTCATTTGAGGCTACTTTTAGGTGATACATTTTTTCACCTCATATTCGCCGGGGTAATACCCTATTTCCTCCTCCCTATCCAACAAATTAACTGTAAACTAATCTCGTTCTTTTTTCGTCGACTTTCTTGCCACATTCTTCAACGTTTATATGATTTTTAGTGAAATATTAATCCTTTGCAGTAAATGGGCGGAAGGTTCCGGATTTGTTTTCAAGAAATCGCAGAACTCTGCAGTCGAATATCTACTTTTAATTGTCGTTTTTCGTTCTACAGAAAGAATAGATGGCATGGTTCGGTGTCATGCATGCCACAGATTAAACGGCCATCCTGTAGAACTCATACCGCACACTCCGGGGCATATTCGGACTCGAACGTGGGCATGGAGACATATTTATGCGGGATAGTGATCCTAAAATAGGGGTTAAATGGTTGACTGGTCTCCCCAGTATCTAGCTTTGAACCTCATTGGGCACATTATGGTCGATTTTAAAAACAAAATTTGTTCTCCAAAATATACATCCTCCATATAAATGAACACGTTTTTGACAATCTTGTTGACAGTGTTCGTACAAAATGTTAATCTATAAATGACTCGGTTGTTGAATCAACTCACAGAAGTTTTCTTTTTTAAATTTACTCCTACGTTTTTTTAATAGATTGATGCGACGATATGCTCATAGTTTACATTGACGTAAAGATAAATCAAATATGTGCATTCTAAGAGAACTTTTTGAACTTTCGTGAACAGTTGCTTCCTTTACTGTATGTCGCAATAGCGCTATCGACTTCGTTCCTAGCATTTCACTAAAAAATTAGAATTTTAACTCTAAACTGCTAACCGTATTTTACGTACGTTGGTGCTAATGATCGTCGATTCGAACAAGTATTTTCAAAACTAAGTTTTTTCACAAATGGAGAAATGGACTGATGTAAATGATTAGCATTTCTTAAAGTTACTTAAGAAAGTACCGGCCCAATGAATGAAATATTGTCTTCTAAGCAACGGGTAACTCGGCTTTCGTATATATGTTTAGACAAATAATTATGTGCATTTAAACACATATTTCGAAAAAGTATTTTTGAAATCATTAAACGCATTTTACACATTTACACCAACACCACACATTTACGCATTTCAGACAACGGGTACACTTACGCCTAGTGTGCGCGCTTTCATATGTAATGAATTAGCTTCAAATTTTCGAAAATTAGTTTTGCATTGCTAATTAGCGGTCATTAATTTTAATTCAATTTTGCTACCAATTCAACAAAATTTATTAAATCATAACGCAAAAAGAAACAAATGAATTAACGGTGATGAGAGAAAATTAGATTCAAAGGCAGTGTCGACAAATGGTGGGGAGCATCCAATCATATACGTTTGTATGTATATACATTTAAGCTTATTTATCTGTGTGAATATAAGCATATGCGGAAGTTTGTGTGTGATTAGATCAATCCTTGGTCGAGTGCATAAAGGCAATTTTCGAAATGCGCCAACACACTAACAAATAAATGAGTGCTGCTGCCATTTGCACACTTACTATGTATGTATGTAAATGCAATCGTATGTGGATTCAAACAAGATATGCATCAAAATTTGGCACACAAACCACATGCAGCACATAATGGTGTGTGGCATGCAACACATGCCAAAATATTGAAAATTCCACTAGCCCTTGAGTGAAAATACTATAATTCGGCACTGCAAAGCAAGCGAGCTAACGGCTGGTGGTAGCCGTTTGAAATGAAATATTTGCAAAATGCATTGATGGAAAATTCACAGCCAGTTGTTGCTGTTCTGTTGCTATCACAGCTGCAAACATGAATGAGCTAATATGTTGACATATGTAGAGTGGCCCAGTGTACAAGCAGTAGAGGCTAGCCGCCTGTCGTGTGTCGGTCTCAGCCTATCGTGTGATCCATCCATTGAACGTGTACAAGTGGCACTAAGGATTCAATAAATGTAATTGGGGGGAAATATTATATTTCAATGCTTGCATACTCGTCCATAAGCCATGACTCATAAATCCGAATCTAATGATTGATTTGCGGGTGAACTCGAAGTAAAAATGAATTTATTAATATTAACCTGTGAAAGTCAATGAGCCAGAAACAGACTCAAACAGAAATTAACTTAGCGCTTGCAAAAAATCGGTATAAAATTCCTTAAATCTGCAACGAATTCTGCCCCTTACCAATTTCTTGGCTTTATTTTGGCAATATGTATTTTTAGAAATTTCATAAAAGAAGTGTTGTTCCGTAAAAACCGTCATAATACCACTGAAATTGGCAATGAGTCGCTATACTGAGAACCATTTATCATTTCTTTAAACGGAAATATAATAAATACTGCCCCAGGTTTTTCTCAGACTGCTTGAGTATTGAAATTTTGTCTGGCTGATTCCTTCATTACAAATAATGCCGACTAAATAGCTGCTGCTGTCGGTTCGGCCAAACACTTAGCAACTTGCGCGTAAAACAATCCGCTTGTTGCAAAGAAAAATTAACAGAACAAGTCGTCGTTCGTACTTAGGGTAATTTCTATTTAAACTGGTTCAAAAACATGATGCCAAAACTTTACAGTTTTAGATATATTAAGGCTTATTCAAAAAAAATTGTAATGAATTTCCACTTTTAAATGTTAGTATAGGGTCCGATTTTTTTTCTATTTTTAGTTTTGGGATATGTGAAGTAATAAAAATCATAAATAAAATTTTAACCAACTCCTGACAGTGAAAAGTGGTCTGTTGATAACATTTTGAACTTACGCTGTTTCGCTAAGTGCTTCTACTTCAATTCAAAAAAACGTAGTATGGTAACTGTTCCATATATTGTTTTAAAGTATTATATGTGTGCATGCCTCACTGTATTTAATCGTTCCTATTTTCTTTAGGCTGCTTATGGAAAATATTTGTAAAAACATGACTTGGTTTGGGTATTTGAACTGCGTGTGAACTGAAGGTGTGGCTTGGGTCGTGAGCAGGAATTTGGTCTCTGCTTGTGATCATGGTAACATATTTCCAGTACCTAGAACGGCTTTCCCGGTAGCCCTGTACACAGAAAATTTAAATAAACTTGGTAAGTAGTTATGTTTTTATTCTTCACTACGCAAAATTCTTGTGATATCTTCATACATACTTGGAAGCACTGATCTAGTGGCAAATAAATAGAAGCTAATATAAGCATAAAGGCTATAATGCCTTCTAATAGGTACAAGCAGAACAACTTAGAAACGGTGAATGATCAGGTGTACTAATAAAAGCAAGCTCAGTATGGATGCAACAAACAAAAGTGTTGCGCAAGCAGCTTCAAAAAACTTGGTGAAAAATGGCATACAGTCAACAGTGTCACGGCAGTGAAATTTGTCGCCTGCCGCTGTCATCAAAGGCCGCGACGACCAGATTCCTGATTGATTTGACTGCTAACTATGAGGTTGAGTAGCGCCTTCAACTTTTGATTGGTGCCACTAAATGGTAATGTTTGTTTGTTGTGCGTTCGAAGCGCAAACAGCCAGAGTTGGACGTGCAATCGATTCTAGAATAGAACAAAAACACGCACAAATCGGGTAACTCAACGAGCACAAACTAGTTGTTGTTAATTGCTAGTTTTTGTTGGCATTGGCAATTAGTGTTTTTAATTACTAGAGTTTTTGTTTTCGCTCTTTTTAACTTGTCGAGAGCACGTTAAACGTCGGCCGTTTCAAGTGCTCAATAGAAAATGGAGCACTCAATGCGCTCGTATGAGTACCAAGTAAATGGCAGCCATCAAAGAATAGAGAAACGGCAAGTGATGTAGGTTCGCCTAAGGCATTGTTGTATTGCTTTTTTGTTGAAGGCTCCGTGGGCTATATGGCAGTCAACTGTAAATTGATGCCTGAAGAGAAAGAGAGCATGTGAGCGGCAGTGTCAATCGATGTGGTACTCCTCCTACTGTAACAACAGAAATAATAAATAGAAAATGCAATTGCCTAATGAAATCGTTCGCCAACTTCATTTGGCACAAAGCGAGCGTTCGTATTTGCAGTGAGTAAATGGCGTAGACAAAGCAGAAGCGGCAACAACAAATACTACATCGAAGGCAATCAAAACCAACTGCCACCACAAAAATGCGCCACACGACAACAACTACTACATATGTATACATAATGCAGTCACTGACAAAAGAGCTCTAACCAAATACCTTTTTACTATGCTTCTACGTAGTAATCGATACTCGGCGTGCAATGAATAACAAGGACAAGTGATGACGGCACGCTTGAAGCAACATTGACAGTGAAGTTGAAAAACAAAACTAAAAAAAATTTAAAATACCGTGAAATTATTGGGCAAGTAGTGTGCCTTTCTACGGTTCCAATTGTTTTCTCATCGATCAAATTTCAAGCTTTTTTATTGCCAATAAAAAGTATTTCTCATGCAATAAAATAATGTCTTTAATTTCATACTTTTCTCGATAATTTTACAAATTTCCTAGTAATTTTCTCGTTTTATAGGCACATTCGAAACTTGAGACTTCCAAGCGCGCTGAAGATGTAGTTGGACAAAATTGGTTAGAAATGATCTTACTGAAAACCATAAATACGGCTGATTTCACTTTAAAATGGAATGGCTACAGGATACAATCAGTTGCAAATCATTGCAGTAACATTTTTCAGCAGAGGTGACCCTTGTGTTTTTAGGCCAACTTCTGACCAAACGAGTATTTTCCCTTCTTATATATGCCAGAGAAAGGTGCTTGCGAACTATATTTGGAACAGACGTGATTTTTGTAGCGAATCAGCAGCCATGGTCAGCACAGTCTGTTTCTTTTCGCCAATACAGGATATGTTGGATATTGATTTATTTATTTGAGCTTCGTAGCTCAGGAGGCCTGTTAATAGGAGGATAAGGAGTCGCTCTTTTGAGAAGGGAGGCGGATACAAACAGAATGACTATAGAACGATCACGCACGCAGTGTACGCTTTCAATTTACCATTTTATAAGCCACCTGAGGTGTAAAGAAATTTGCTAAGCGAATGAAATGACAAGCAAAAAGCGCAACCTCCTGCATACTTACATACAAGTAGAATATTAGAAGCCACTCGTCTAAACACACATATGAACAGATTTTTATTTCGAATTAATTTACATTTGTTTTTTCACCACAGGAATCGATTAGAATACGGAGAAGCATAGCAGTGTAAGTGTAATGCATGCAAATTCACTGTGTATATAAATATATACATACATACATATGTATTTAGTAAGAGAGAAGTAGTCAGTCAGCCTGTTAGCGAGCCAGTCATTTAGTCGGGCATTTAAACAGTCGCAGCGCAACTCTATTTGCCCGTCCGCAGTATACTCTGCATCACCTATTCACTCCGCCAGATCAAATATAGTACACTGAATCCAGTCAAACAACTACAAAAATATGTACACATGCCGACATGAGTGACATACAAAAAAATTTAAATATGCACGTAAGTACGCAGCGCGCAATAAAAAGTGGCAACGGATGCCGACAGTCGACAACAAAAGCTCAAATGTACACGTACACACACATGCTTTTTCATACTTACATACATGCCTACATACATATATACGCAAGATGATAGGCAGATGAACGAACGGGCAGAGAAGTAACTGCGCTAAAAGCTGTGCGCATAGACAGCTAACAGAGCAAAATCGAAAGGGGTCTGGGGACAAAGCGAGGGAGCCAGAACAAGGACTTTAAAAGGCAGCAACAGTAAAATAAATGAAAAAAGTAAACAAAAGAAAAGAGTAGTAAACAAAGAGGAAACATATAAAATACAAAGTAGAAATAGGATAAAATCGAAATTAAAATGTGCAAAAAGTTGAAGAATTTTGCAAGTTCCAGCGACAACAATAGCAGCAGGCAAAAAACGCAGCAGCTGGCTGTAGCGAAACGCCGCAATTCACATCACGTGCCAGCCGCCAGAATCCTACAAAATCATATAATACGAATAAAGACACCAATACTGGTACTACGACCAGATATGTACATATGTAAGCAAATGCCCATGCAAGCTTATGTCTGTGAATGGATATTGGTGAAGGTTTGTGCGAATAAACGAAAATAGTTGTTGCTCTGGTTACATATAATATAACTGCTACTGAGCGATTTTATTTTTGCAGTCATCGGTAACTGATTTCAACAACTGGCAGCAGCCAGCAATTCTATCGAACTAAAGAACGAACGAGTGAGATTGAAAGCTAACGCGACAAGCAGGAGTGGCAGAGGCAACCTTTAGTATTACCCCAACCAGGCTATGTGCTGCGAATGCAAAGCGTAGTGCCAGTAGAACTCAATGCAATTCAAGGTCCAAGTACAACGAAGTATTACGAGTATAAAGCGAAAACATTTGGTTTCAACGTTAGCTCCACTCAGACAAACTATGTGGAATTTTAACTAAAACCTTTACGTGTTGTTTTAAAGCATTTTGTTTGGCAAAGTTGCTGTTGAGTTCCCGTTTGTTCACGCACGGCTAATATACTAAAATATTCTCAGTTCTTTTCTCAAATCATTGCACAGTTAACTGCCGTTTTGCCGAAAAGAGAATTCTCATGCCATCCACATACTAGGTTGTTCAATAAGTTTACGGTTCGAAAAGAAAAAACACAATTTAATGGTTTGCGATTCACTTTATTGTCCAGCATAAGCTCCCTGAACATTAATATCCTTGTTCCAACAATTAATGAATTCCGTCCCAGAAGTGAGAATTTGAAAGGTCTGCAAAAAACGCTTCCACAGCTGTTTGACCCCATCATTAGTTGAGAAAAGCCTTCCACGCGTTAATACAGTGGCTGTTGCAACAATTCGAAGTTCAATTCGTGCATTGTCTTGATGAAAAAAAGCTCTTTTTTCACGAATTTTTTCCTTCAGCTGGTCTAAAAGTTTACAATAATATTCAAAATTTATCCGTTTTAACAGTTTTCTAGTAATCCACAAACAAAATTTTCTTCCCATCCCAAACATTTGGAGCTAACACCTTGGCCGATTTCTGGACACGAACTCGTTTCGGAACCGAAGAACCAGGTTCACACCACTCTTTAGCCTAT
This sequence comes from Anastrepha obliqua, assembly GCF_027943255.1. Classification (NCBI taxonomy): domain Eukaryota; kingdom Metazoa; phylum Arthropoda; class Insecta; order Diptera; family Tephritidae; genus Anastrepha; species Anastrepha obliqua. The sequence goes on from NC_072896.1 coordinate 512,713, forward strand.
TACTTTAATTTAGGATCCTGGTATTGATCCACAGAACCCACTTTATCCTTTCGAAAATGATCTAAAAGTTGCTGAGAAAGTCGCCTGCGAAAGTGTTTTTGTTCAATTTTTAACGAAAGCGGCACCCATTGTGCAAGTTAAGACCACCCGCACAAATTCGCTAACTATGTACAATTAGCTGATGTTATATTTTTTGTTAAAGCTCAGCTTACGCTTTACAACACTACTTTTGCCTACGTGACCAAGATCGACTCAGCTTACGCTTTACAACACTACTTTTGCCTACGTGACCAAGATCGACTCAGCTTACGCTTTACAACACTACTTTTTCCTACGTGACCAAGATCGAGTGATTTTTTGATGGGGTAGGCGCAGTAACAACCATTGCTCTCACACTTTACTCAAAACCAGTTTTGAGGAAAAACTAATGAATTATGGGTTGCATGGCCTAGCGGAAAACGTTGGTGAAATTCCATCGAGCTGGGGTTTGATTGAGCGAAGCATTTTAGTTAAAGAACAGAATAAAGATTGACATTGAAACCGAAGGTCCAACTTGAATTTTTATAAAGATATTAAGTGGCGCCCAACGTGGGGCCTGTCAAAGAAATATTTCGGATGCAAGAATAATTCCTATAAGGAAGGCCGGACAAGCGACAGGTCTCAAAAGAACCAGGACCATCATCTACGGGAGCAGTGAATCATACATTTTACTTGGACAGTTGGAATACTGTGAAGCCTTTATCTTATCTTTATCTTTTCGTAATTACATATATATGTAAGTAATAATTAGATTTGATAATTATTTCATGTGAAAAAAAAAAATATATAAAATTTGAGACTAAAGTGTTAATAGTCCCTTTTCGTGTCGTATTGAGGTGAAATTTTTTCCCAATTGCGTAACATACACGTGTTCAAAACTAAAAAAGGTTCAATATACTTGCGTAAGAAACAATAAAAAGTTATTTTTTCATCAATTGGTTTTTCCATCTTAAAAACGGCAAACTTGAAAAATTAAAAATCGCTATATCAGGCGATAACAAGATTTCACTGCATTTGTGCAAAGTTATTGAAACTTAGTTCCCAACTTACGTAACATACACGTGTTCTATAGTAACATTAGCTAAATATTTTCTTTCTGGAAAATTTTGCATAGAATTTTTCATTTCAATTAAAAACAAAAACTACAAAGTTTTCCATATTAAAAAAATGCTGTATCAGGCGAAAAGAAACATAGATTTCCGTGAATTATTTTGAAACATAGTAATATAATTTGTCAGATTACATAACATAATCTCGTTTAAAACAGTTAAAACAAATGGTACACCCAGTCTTTTAACTTTTACGGCTGTAAAAATACACATTTTCCATAGTGCGGAAAACGAACCATAGATTGTTCAGTTTACACATAGTTGTTTACAGCCACCAGAAATCATCGTGATATCTGTAGTTTCTGCAGAATGGAAATCACAAGAGAGCTAGTTTTAGATATCGTAAGAGTCTCAACCGAGCGTGCTAGGGCAGAGTTCACGGCCCAAATTCAAGAACTTACTCTAGCCTTAAATCGCCTTAAACCACCATGTGTTGAGCCCTACCAACCCGTTGCAATTAACCCTTTAACAGAGTCAGGAAATGCTAGTTTGGACTTAGTAAAGTCTTTACCCGAATTTAGTGGCGATGCCTCGTGTTACCCAGCCTGGCGCTCCGCTGCCGCCTTTGCCATTAATTACTACCCTGAAGGTTCCGAAAAATATTATGTGGCAATGGGCATTTTCCGGAATAAAATTACTGGTGCGGCGAATTCAACACTGTCGTCTTTCAATACGGTGCTAAATTTTAAGGCAATAATCGCCAGGTTAGACCAAACCTATGCAGATAAAAGACCAGTTCATGTTCTGGAAACTGAACTAAGTATTCTTAGGCAAGGTCATTTGTCAATTGCAGACTACTATGACTCGGTGGACAAACATTTGACGCTTATCATAAATAAGCAAATAATGACGAATAGTGGCAACGACGAAGTTATAAAGGCTCTAAACGATCGTGCAAGAGCAAACGCTCTACGAGTATTCATTTCAGGTCTTCGCCGTCCACTATGTGACATATTATTTTCCTCGTCACCAAAGGATCTGCCCACTGCCTTGGCCGTTGCACAGGAGCTTGAGATGAATCACAAGCGCTATGATTTCGCCCAAACCTTTGCAATGGGTAGTTCAGTTAAACCAAACAAAGTAAGAGCGACAATGCCGCAATATAATTTTAATTCACAAAATGAACCAAATCGTTTACCAAATCACAACAATAGACCGAGTCCAATGGACGTTGACCATGGCACATCTATCTATCGAAAAATTAATGCCACTCAAAATAGTGCAATCATTTCTAAAACCCCCAATCAAGCAGTTGTATTTAAACGTTCTCGTGAGCCATCCGGTTCTTCCCAGAGACCTGGTGGAAAGACACAGCGGGTTAATTATATGCCAGACAATATTGGCATAGTTTCTGATGAATCTGAAAACGAAGAACACTACGACGACTATGATAGCTCGAATTTTAAAAGTTATTCCGAAGAGCCTTACCATACATGCGACTCTAAAAATGATTCCGAAATAAATTTTTTAAACTAAAGTCGCTCCTACCTTTCATCACTAAAACTACTGCGAATGGTCAGGAGCTAAAAATATTAATAGATACAGGCACTTCAAAAAATTTTATTAAACATTTTCAATTTCTCGACGGAATTAAGGAGATGAAAACCCCATTTACGCTAAAATCAATAAATGGGCAAAATTTTATAGACAAAAAATGTTTGGTTAATGTTCTCAACCACACCTCGACTTTTTATTTACTTGATAATCTAAAAACGTTCGATGGCATAATTGGTTATGACTTCCTAAAAGAAATTGACTCAAAAATTGATATTAATGCAGGGTATTTATATTATCGGGATGGTAAGGTAAAACTTCAGCACCTTTGTTGCAATCAAGTCAACTTGATTACAATTAACGATGATTCCGTGCCTGCAAGTGTTCAAAATGACTTTCGTCAATTAATTAATAAAAACACTAATGCATTTGCTCACCCAAATCGTTCCCTACCCTACAATACCAATGTCGAGGCTACAATTCGTACCACTACAGAAAACCCAATTTTTAGCAAAAGCTACCCGTACCCGATTTCAGCAGCAGAGTTCATAAACTCCGAAATAAAATCACTCTTAGGAGATGGCATAATTCGCAAGTCATGTTCACCCTATAATTCGCCCGTCCACGTAGTAACAAAAAAGGGCATTGACGAAAATGGCAAACAAAAACTGCGTATGGTGATAGACTTTCGGAAAATTAACGAAAACACCATCTCTGATCGATATCCCATACCGGACACTTCTGTCATCCTGTCCAATTTAGGAAAATCAAAGTTCTTCTCCACGCTAGATTTGAAGTCAGGATTCCACCAAATCAACTTGCGCGAGAAAGATAGACCAAAAACAGCATTCAGTGTAAATAATGGCAAGTACGAATTTTGCCGCTTGCCATTTGGTTTGAAAAATGCTCCAAGCATTTTTCAACGAGCGATAGACGATATCCTGCGTGATGAAATTGGTAAGACCTGCCATATTTATATCGATGATATAATTATCTTTTCACCAAACGAGCATTTGCATCTGAATGACATTAAAAGAATTTTAAACAAATTAGAAACTGCCGGTATGAGAGTTTCGCCCGAAAAGTCCAAGTTTTTCCAAAAAGAAGTGGAGTTTTTAGGATTTGTAGTGTCGCAGAACGGTTTAAGAACTTGTCCAAACAAAATAACCGATATTTTAAATTACAAAGTTCCAGAAACTTTACGCTCTCTTCGATCCTTCCTTGGTCTTGCGGGATATTACCGCAGGTTCGTGAAAGATTATGCAGCCATCGTAAAACCGCTAACGAAATATTTGCGAGGAGAGAATGGACACGTAGAAGCTAACAAGTCAAAAAAAATCCAAATAAAATTGGACCCCGAAGCCATGTCCGCCTTTAACAGAGTTAAGAAAATTCTTGCTTCTGAAGATGTTTTGCTCCAATACCCGGATTTTAGCTGCCCTTTCGATCTGACCACAGATGCGTCTTCAAATGCTTTGGGCGCGGTTTTGTCCCAGAAAAATAGGCCTATAACAATGATTTCCCGAACGCTATCTCGAACAGAACAAAATTATGCCACCAATGAGCGTGAGCTACTAGCTATAGTTTGGGCATTGAAGGCCCTTCGGCACTATCTATATGGCGTCAAAAACATCCATATTTTCACTGACCACCAGCCGCTTATCTTTTCAATTTCGGATAAAAATCCTAACACTAAAATGAAAAGGTGGCGTGCTTTCGTCGAAGAGTTTGCTCCTACGTTTCATTATAAGCCAGGAAGTGAAAACAAGGTGGCAGACGCGCTCTCCAGACAGTTCATAAATAACATGAGTGAATCAATAGATACGGCTCATAGTGAGGAATCATTGAGTAATGTTGTAAAAACGGTCAAATGCCCCATAAATCAATTTAAAAACCAACTAATACTAACAAAAGCGTCATACCTAAAGAAAGTGACAAAAATTATTTTTCAGAAACATGTCCGCCATACAATTTCCTTCGATTCGCTCGAAAACTTGTTTGAATGTCTTAAAACTGTAATAAATCCTAATAATACGAACGCGATTCATTGTGACCTACCAACACTTTCCGAAATACAAAACGATTTAGTTTCACTCTTCCCGGGAGTGAAATTTCTCCACACAGAAATTTTTGTGATAGATTTGATAAATAAAACGGATCAATTAGAAACAGTAATTGCAGAGCATAACCGCGCACACCGTTGTCTGCAAGAGAACTTTAAACAAATTTCTCGAGAATATTATTTCCCAAATATCAAAAAAATGTTAAAGGCTATCATTGCAAACTGTAAGATATGTCTAGAAAATAAATACCAGCGTAAACCAGTAAATCTCGAAATAGGCAAAACTCCTATTCCAAAGACACCTGGCGAGATCTTACACATGGACATTTTTTTTACAGACAAGCAACATTTCCTAACCTGTATGGATAAGTTTTCGAAATACGCTGTAGTAAAACCAATTCAATCGCGCTCTACATTAGATATCAAGGAAGCCTTGCTAGAAATACTCCTAATATTTAAAAACACCAAAACTATTGTTTCAGACAATGAGAAAGCCTTTCATTCGATGACAATTAAAACTTTTCTTAGGGACAACTTTTCAATCGAACAATTTTTCATTCCGACGTTACATAGCCAAAGTAATGGGCAGGTTGAAAGATTCCATTCAACCTTAATGGAAATTGCCCGATGCATAAGAGAACAACAACAGCTGAGTGAGACTATTGAATTGGTGCTACTGGCTACTCATAAGTACAATAACACCATTCATTCTATTACAAATGCTAAACCTATCGACATTCTTCATAACTCTTCGAATGAGGATTTGGAAATGATACGCGATAGATTGTGCCAAGAGCAGGGGAACGTTTTAGGTAGACGGAATAAAAATAATAAAATGAAAACCTATGAGCCTGGTGAAAAAGTATTTTTGAAGAGAAATAGACGTCTAGGAAATAAATTTAACAAGATATTTGTTGAAAAAGTTGTGGAAAAGGATCTAGGCAGCACGGTCTTGATCGATGGAAAAATCATTCATAAAAGCAACTTACGATAAGTGTTGTTGAGCCTTTTTTGTTTCGTATGAGAGTTTAAGTGGTGGAAGTTATATTGCTACAATGACGCGAAAAAGTTCGTAAGCGTAAAAAAAATTTATCTGAAAATGAAATATATTATCAGTTCTGATTATTTACAACTTCCTGATAAAATTAGAATTGTAAATAGACTCTTTAAACTAAGTTTAATTTTCACCATCCTTTGATGTGTTACATTCATTTTAATTTTAAGAAACGTAATCATAAGTATAATCATGTAATCATAGTATAAGAATCAAACAAATTTATTGTTCAAAAGTATGGAATTTAAGCTCAATCAAGCTTCAACATTAATAACGCTTTTAGCTACCCATTTACAACTTTAACGTGCTGCGAATGACGATCCGGTCTACAAAGCCAACAAGTCGTATTTTGAACCTAACTATTCGAACCTCTGAGCCACAGCTTTTTAGTAGCTGAAACGGGGACGTTTCGAACTCGACAAGGAGAGTAGTTAAGACCACCCGCACAAATTCGCTAACTATGTACAATTAGCTGATGTTATATTTTTTGTTAAAGCTCAGCTTACGCTTTACAACACTACTTTTGCCTACGTGACCAAGATCGACTCAGCTTACGCTTTACAACACTACTTTTGCCTACGTGACCAAGATCGACTCAGCTTACGCTTTACAACACTACTTTTTCCTACGTGACCAAGATCGAGTGATTTTTTGATGGGGTAGGCGCAGTAACAACCATTGCTCTCACACTTTACTCAAAACCAGTTTTGAGGAAAAACTAATGAATTATGGGTTGCATGGCCTAGCGGAAAACGTTGGTGAAATTCCATCGAGCTGGGGTTTGATTGAGCGAAGCATTTTAGTTAAAGAACAGAATAAAGATTGACATTGAAACCGAAGGTCCAACTTGAATTTTTATAAAGATATTAAGTTGCACACAGCTTTCTGAAACCTAATACCTAGGTCAAAATATTGCTTTCACTTCCCAATGAGATGCCTAGAACTTCTACTAAATCTCTTTCAGTCACTCGAAGATTTTCCAATACGATAACCTGTATTTTATCTGCGATTTCTGGTGTTGTTGCTGTTTTCCTGGTTTTGGACGTCCTTGACGTGGATCGCGTCTTCAAGGCTTGTACGACCACGCTTAAATTCAGCAACCCATCTTTCTACTGTGCTGATAGATGGCGAACAGTCCTTGTTCACTTTCAACATTCGTTCATAAATTTCCTTTGCTTTAAACCTTCACAAAAAAAATCTATCACTGGACGATACTTGAGTTTCTCCGTTGTAGAAAATACTGTAACACGTCGATACTAAATGGATTGTAAGCAAATAATTGAAATGAGACCTCACATACATACGTTCAAATTAAGAGTGTACCAACAAAACAAACAAAAATTTTTTTTCGTACCGCAAAACATATTGAACAACCTAGTATACATTTAATAATGCCACAATATTTGCAAAGCAGTAGACTTTTAAGTTTGCCGTCAAACAGATGTGATGGAGTTCTCAAGCTCAGATGACGAATCATAACAGTTTTAGTAAGCAGATGCAATTCTACAATGAAAAAGTCACTCATAGCGAACAGTCAATTGCGCTTGTTGCAGTATAGTTTGCCACAGTTTTGTGCCACATCTGTTTATATTTGGCACCTTAAATAAAGCAAAACAGCAAAAGTGCTGCTCATTTCAAAATCAATTTTCATATATTAATACGCATTAGGTGCGGCTACTTCCACTCCCAAAACTTTAAACTCAATTATCTCAAAACTACTTTTTCAAAACACAAAATTTAAAACAAATTCTTTGTTCGATATTTCTACGCATAGTGAAAATCGTTCGCCTGATATAATTAAATGCCAAAAACAAGCTAATTGACAGTTCACGCTTAAACTCTGCGACACTACAGAGTGCACAAAAATTTAGACTATTTGTAACTTTTAATGAACAATTCCCAAAATTTTTTTGACAGGATGTACATATGCATATATTTTATAACTGAATCCTTTATTAACTTGCGGCCAAGTTATGGATTCTATAGCTGATCTTCCAGCCCGCGAAAGTAACAAATCCCTGGTAGGTCTCATCATCCAAACAAATTTACTGGCCCATGCCTATAATTTTCATTAAAATATTGAAAGGTGGAGTAGAAAATCATTAGCGAACTGATATAAACACAACACAGTGAATATCTAGGGCAGCTGTGGAAGAATAGCCGCACCGTGACGCATCTGGCTTATGAACAGAAAATTAATAAAATGCATAAAGCTAAAAAGTGGCAAAACTTATCTATATAACGTGAACCTGGAGACTCAGCATAGAAACGTGCGGGACATCCATTGAAGTACAGCAAAGTACACAAAGCTACAGCAACAATGGAGCCATCAGTGGAAGGTGGAAATGCCAAGAGTGCCGAGTAAGAGAAATAAGTTCAGTATTGAGCTGCCCATCGTCAACAAACTGCGTCAGCGCACTTCATCTTCATCATTATTATTCTTATCATCTCTGCATATTTTTTCATTTTTTACATCTATTGGATAAAAGCACGACCGGCAGCTGCTTCTATACCTACATACGTGTTGACATACATATTGTAAATACAAAAATCACTATGGCATTCACTACTCGTATGTATATGTGCGTGTACTCGTACATATAATAATCATTACTGTCATTGTGCGCTTATCGCGACAGTCAGACACAAGCAGACGGACGTCACAAACAGTCAACCGGCAGCAAACAGTGAATACGCGTCACAGATTCTGCATGTCATCCAGCCAAAAGCCGGTTGTGTTGGAAGTTTACCGCACGGCTCAGCAACCCAAACTGAGTGGCTGGCAGCTGCGTCTCGGTGATGCGGCGCAAGTAAAGTAACTAAAACAAGTGGGTGGATATGCCACTGCGTATGCAAAAATATCTATATTTAATAGCACATAAATGTAGCATCCATATGACTAAATATATTTCCACACATGAGCCATTCGAGCCACGAGCTATGATGCATGCAAGTTCCGCTGTGGCAAGTTGCCTCACTTCGTCCGGTCTCGTGCTGCGTCGCATGCCTGCGTATCTCAATATGTTTGCAATTGTGCTGTTACTATTCTCTCGGCAACGACGCGTTGTCAAGTCGCCAGGCTAAACCGCTGTACCTACCCAGACAACGAAGGAGCCGCTCTACTTCGCGCCCAGTCGTTAAGTACACACTCGACAACTATCTGGATACTTTTGCTGAAGAGGATCACTTTTATGCACGCCACAGTGCTGTTTGTAGCACTTCGGGAGCCAGCTTATGTGTGGGTGGGTGGAGTCAGAAGTTTACTGCAACTACGTAGGTAAGCTCAAACGTAGACACATACATCTATTATGCGCAATGTTGCAACGGTGAACTTGTGCTTAGACTGCCTATCTGCAGTTGCTTCTGAGTGAGTGTGCACTGGATTCTCCATCGTTGGCCCTTTGCGTATGCCTACTCGTTTATGTGAATGGATTTCACTACACTGGTTATGCGAGTATGCATATTTAACTATGTATTTAACTCGCTTCTGTCAAAGCAATGCAATAACAGAGTCAAAGGGTAATCAAAGATTTATTGAGTCCACGGCGATACGGCGTTGGTGTGTGTGTGAGCTTCATAGAGGGATGCACGTCACACCTAAGGAAGAAACTTCCAAATAAATTAAAAAAAAAATGTATATTTATGCAAAGTAATTTTATGCATGTCACCGAGCGATTCTTCTTAAGGTTGCTGATCGCTGTAAGCTAAAAACAACAAGGAAAGAAAAATCGCAAAAGTTAAGCAACAAAAGTCTGTCAGTATGATCGCGGTTCAACGCATTGAAAATAGTGAATTATATCAGCGAGACTTCTCGACCCTGCTCGCTAACTTTGTTGTTGCTCTCACAGGCATATTTTTCGTCAAGCGAGCAGAGCGCATAGCAAGCAGAGAAGTGGCGAATCGAAGGCGCCTATTGTAAAGATAGTACTAAATTTTAAAGTCATTAGTGTCAACTCAACTCCAGAATAGCAGAAGTAAACAGATAAATCATCAGTGTTGACCAGTTAGCCAGTTAATGTGCGGTCAGTTAAGGTAGTAAATAGTTTTGCCAGCTGCTTTTGCTGTCAAAAGAATTATCTTTATACGAGTAAGCAACTAAGAGAAATATCTTTTCGACTTTTCGGTACTCAATTTCAAAACGGAAACTTCCATACGAGTATTTTGACTGCGATTATCAGAATGAAATTAATAATCGAGAATTATTTTCAACGTGTTACCCTTACATTGCACTTTTCTGTGCAAAAGTGAATAATTTGAACTCTTGTTGCTCTGCAAGGACATGGACACATTTCCAACCAACGTCGCAAGTTTCAGTTTACGAAATTGCGAATAAGAAGAGCGAAAATAAGCAATCAAAGCTTGTATGCCCTCGAGTTATGTCAAAATAAACATGTTTTGGGAAGCTAAAACAATAACAAAGAAACAAAATAGGGCATTTCAAGCTCGAGCATATTTTCAACATTACAGCTAAGGGAACGTGAAAATTATCTACTTTCAATAGGAAACATGTATTTATTGACAAATGTAGTAGAAGACCAAAAGTTTATGGAAAATAAAAAGAGCAAGAAAATATCCCAAAAGTTTCGAACCGGACGAATGCTACAGAATATCATGAATAAATTGGATGGAGCATGTCGTACGGGATTGCTGAAGCAACATATCATCAATGTCCTCTTCTCAGAGAAAAGTGGTCCGACAATATCCACATTTTTGCCATATAAAGCTTTCATAAATCCACCGTTTGCGTAGTGGATTTTAACTGCTTTTAAACGGTACTCGAACAAAATTGAACTTATTTCAGTAAATTATAAATTTCAACTATTTCAATTTTAAACTATCAAAACGAAACATTGCCAAAAAAAACTGTAATTTGAAAGACCCTCCATCAACATTGAGGCAGGGACAGACATAAATCCGAGGAAATATGAAGGTAAATAAGTGCAGTAAGTAAGTTTGTAAACGAGATGTATTACAAAAAACAACTAAGTTCAGATTTTTCATTGCACTTAGTGAGGAGGCAGTTTTCGACTACTTTGAAATTTTCCGATGCAAAGGCGGCAACGATGAAAAAATAGGATGAAGCGGAAAAATTGTAAAGAAGGGGGAAGGTACTAAATGAAAAGACTTTGTGGTCACTTAGAAATACAAGCAGCCAAAAGCTTAAACGACAAAAAAATTGTGGAAGCCTATCAGCCTTGCTAAAGCAGGCACAAGCCAAAGAGTCGTTGGAAAAAGACATTCTGAACTGCCGTGAGCCAGTCAGCGGCCGATTGTGTAGACAAGTGCCAGTTACTTTTGGGATGAGCCTTACTGCTACTGTCAGATGTTTGCACTAAAGAGGCTCCGCCTGTCATACCAACCCATAGCCTACAAGTAAACAAACATAAACCGAATGAAAGCAAAAGGCGAACAGGGTTCAGCAAACATGTGCCAGAGTGCAAATTATTATTTTTTTCTTTATTTTCTCTTCATATTTGCGTATGAAATTTAACAGCGCAGAGAAAGATTGAATATGAAATACGTATAGATGGTAAAAACGGAAAAAATATAAAATCTCTGCTAGACATTTTTGCTTTGCGGTTCAGTAAATTTCGCGGCTACTTGATTGCAGCTTCAGCGTTTTTTTCCTCCTTTTAACTTTTTGTGTTTGAATCGTTTATTTTTCTACTCGGTGCTGCTGTTTATACTTTCGCGCTCTATTTGTTTTGATATTGCACGCCATATTTCATTTTAGTTTTTTTTTTTTGCAACAGTTGAAGTGGACATACAGGGTCCGGCATTCGAAGTGATGCCCTTGCATCAGCTGTCTCTTAGTTGGCTAAATGACAGTCCAGAGTATTGTTTACAAGCGCGCACAAGCATTTTGCCGAGAGTAAACGCGAAAAAAGAAAATCAGTAATGGATTTCAAACGTAATAGTGTGATTACATTATATTTCGCTGCAAAATCACAACCAGCTATTGTTCGTGAGCTCGAGCACCTTAAAGTAAATAAAGTTTTTGTTTATCGCACCATTACTCGTTACAATAATACTGGTAGCGAAACGACATGGAGGTGTTCATGAAATCCTGCAACGTCACGTGAAATGGTTCGAAAAGTGAAGAAGCGACTGGAGCGAAATGCTCGACGAAGTGCCAATCGAATGACAAAAGAACTAAAAATATCCGACCGTAGCATCCGTCGCATACTGAAAAATTATCTCAAAGTCAAGCCTCACAAGATCCAAAAGGCACATGATCTCACACCAAAGCAGGAACAAGTCAGACGCGAGAGAGCAAGGAGTTGTTTCGCTTAGCCGAAAGTTGGCAATTTTCGAACATTGTGTTTTCTGACGAGAAAATTTTTCAAATTGAGCAATTCGTAAATTCCCAAAACGATAGGGTTTTCTGACTAGAAAATTGTTCAAATTGAGCAATTCGTAAATTCCCAAAACGATAGGGTTTATTTGACCGACCGTTCATATGATAATTTGAGTCATCGATTGGCTACCAGGAGGCAGCACCCGCCATAGGTAATGGTTTGGGCCGCTGTACCCGCAGATGGGCGCTCTCCAATTGCTTTTATCGAGCCTGGTGTCAAGGTAAATGACACGTAATGCCATAGGCAGACAAACATTTCGGTGACAGACCATGGACTTTTCAACAGGACTCGACACCGTCTCACAAAGCTCGAGTGAACCAAGAATGGCTAAGAAACATCGTTCCGAGCTTCATAACGTCTCTTTGGGCCATTTTGGAGAGCGAGGTCCGAACTAAACGATTCACCAGTCTCGAGGCGCTGAAAAAAGCTATTGACCGCGAGTGAGCCAAAATACCGGCAAGTCACATTCGGGCAGCTTGCTATTCGTTTCTGAACCGTCTCAAGGCCATAGGCAAGGCAAAAGGTGGTCATATCATAATTTTGTATTATTTTCACATTTTTTACTTTGAATTAAAAAAAGGAATTTTCCAAACTAAATTTATGGCCTTTTTAATTGGTTACACTTCGCGAGTGCTGGACCCTGTATATTGCGACGTTGGAGGTTACCATTTTACAGTTGGAGCGGATTTGTGATTTTTAAACGAAAAACTCAAATATGCAGTAAAAGCTGTAGCCATCTGTCCACTCCCTTCGCGCTGTGGAAATGTCCTACCAGTGTTAGTACCTAATGCACTAACAACGCGAACCAAATGCCCACACCTAACTGTACTTGCATTTTGGAGTCTGTTTAGAGGGACAACTTGGTTGGACTTCATTCCGCTAAAAGAGCTGACCCTCAATTTGGAGACTTTTAAGCCCGGTAGCAACACCCTCATACCCTGCCATATCACAGATGAAAGATTACGCAAATATACACGAAGTTGTCACTCCGCCTTTAGCAATATGGAGAAGCAAACCATAAAATATACAAATATGGAACAATTAACTTTAATAAACGAGAACTAATAAAATAATACAAAAGACATGCATAACTGTATACCTGTCGTATGCAAAGAGAGCTCATTGTAAAAATTATTAACAATACAAACTCCTCAGACCAAAGCATGTAAATATGTGTTAGAAAGTATAGGAGAAATAATTTCCTTTAAGAAAATAAATGTTAAAATGATTTCAATATGAACCAACTGTTAAAGAAGGAACATTGAAACTAATCCAGTATACCAAATTGGCTGTGGCTATGGCCCAAAGTAATACAGCGCAAACAAGCCAAGCTTAATTAATAATGAAATATGTTATTGAAAAGAAATTTGATACACAAAGATCTAATTTCACTCGATAATTTCACTTTTTTTTTTTGCTTTCTAGTTTGCCCATTAATATCATAATTTCTAGTCAAAGTAGTGCATTGGCACACGAAAGCTTAATGCAATTACACACCCACACTTCGTGTAACACCACCACCAAGTCTCTTTCTTAAAGCAAGGCGCCACGCCAGTCCGCCTAATAATGAGACCAAAATTGTGCATAGTCAACGCACACCAATGAATTCGAGAAAATCCTTGACCTTTGACCGAAGCAATGCATGTAAACGCCAGGCAAAGGAATGGTGCGAATGGAAACGAAATGCCGAACGTAACGAGCGAGTACTCGAAAGAACACTCGCAAGCAAATTCGCGTATATCAAATACAATATGGCAACAACAAATAATATACGAGCAATGAACTACACACTAATAGAAAGCACAAAAGCAACAATAAATAAAAACCACAGTAACAACACAAGCAATCAAAGATCCAAGTTAATAACTTGAAATTTGCAAAGTAAATAAAACGTGATACTTCGACGGCAAGGGGACGGTAGTACGAGTAAAAAGAGAAGGGGCAGGAAGTACAGATTGAAATGGTAGTGAATGAAGGCAATAACCTTGAGGCAGGTTTACAACTTCACATGCCACGCGAATTTAGTGATGGAGGCGCTGAGCTAACGTACGTAGACTAAATGAGGTTGTAAAATGCGCACCAGAGACAGCCGCAGTGGCACAATGACATTGCCACATGTTGCAAACTATAGCAGAGCTATGGGGGCGCAAAGAGCAAAATGTGGGAATTTGATGAAAAGAAATAGCGTGCGTCCATTTGTGTGTGTGTGTGCATTTGGCACAGGCGCGTGTGTGTAAACAATTGGGTGAAGTAAAAGCAAGTAAAATAAAAAATGGCAACTATAAAATCACGAAAAAATACCTACACACATACGTATGTATATGCAAGCAAGAGAGCTTGCCAAGTGGAATGCCAAGAAAAGGAAAACAAAAAACTCATTCAAGGTGCGCTTAAAACATGGCCAAGCAGGTGATACAGCTGTACATGTGCTCGCTTATTTGTAAACGCGTACATGGGAGAAGGTGGTTCGTAGGCAGTGCAATGAAATTAATTTCACCGCAGAGACAAAAGTAAAATGTAGTGATAGATACTGACTGTGTTGCTGCTGGAGCACGAGAAAAATACAAATAAATTTACTTCTCAAGCCTCCTGCTAAACCACCCACCTAACAACATTTTAACGACGAACACATCTGCTTCACCGTCTAAATGTAGCTGCTATAGCTCAATTTTGTGCAGAGAATTCCTGCTCTATTTCACTCCATATAGAGGCCTCTCCATATAGGGAGGAAGTGATGCAAGCCAATGAACAATAAAACGCACCTACGATATTTCTGACAAAATGCCAAAACTGTATTTCGACGTTTCTGTTTGACTTTGTTGATTTTCATTTTCTCTATTGTCGTGATGGCTGTAACAGCCGTTGGCTTCTCTATTTGTTATTGGCGATAGCCTATTTTCCTCAGTTTTTATTTTATTTTTTATTTTGCGCGCTAAAAAATCATTGAAAACTATGCTTACGAGCTCTAGCTACGCAGAGTTGCCATAACTATATTTTAAATTGAAGTGCTGAAATCATCCTCACTAAGGCCACGAGCAAACTATAAGCGAAAACAACATTATCCAAGAGGCCAATGGGTCATGGAGAGATGAAGGCACATAAGTACAGCTAGGCAACTGTGGCCGCAAATAAATAAGAAAAATACAAAAGAAAGACTAAGCAATTCAAGAGAGGATAACTCAAACGTCGTGGCTTATAGTATATAACCGATCATTGGCTATTTGACAGGCATTCCTTGAGATTAGGAGTTTTCTGCCAGGAATATTATAAAAGTTGTACAGATGAGGAAGAAACAGTTGAGCGGTTCTCTGCAATTATCCAGCCTTACCTAAAACCAAAGCAAGTTTTCTACGTAGATACTTTTCAATTATTATAATATATATTACGGAATTGTCCGGCGTAGGGATTGGATCAATCCTCCGCTTCATAAAGGCCACAAACGGTTTCATGAAGATAAATATTGTTCACTGATAACCTTCGGCTGTGCCTCTGATGTCACCTCACCTTTCCCTACTACGCTTCTTGGAAACCTATAGGCCTACAATCTCTTAAAAACAGAAGATCAGTCATTTCTATTTCCCAGATATTTGCGTTCGCATTTACCTTACGAGCGGAGAAACGGTCATGGTTAAATCGACACCTACCTAAATTTTGAATATTTTGGTACATACTTAAATGTAAAAAATACGTTATATACATATATAGACGACTTCTAGACGGCAAAATGTTTTTACGAGAAAAGAAGTCGATCTGCCTATGATTGGCATGTGTGTGTGTTTGTAAGCTCATCAAAAGAATTAATAATCGTAAAACGGCTATCAACAGCATATCACAGCGACCGTACATGCAATAGTCAATATTTGTAAGATGATTGGATTGTAATAACTTGAATAAGGTGCAGCGGGGGTACTCAAATGGAAACGAGACGTTTAATGGATGCCTGACAGCAGTTCGAATATGCGAAATTACTTGTATTTAATGATTCATAAAATCGATGAATGGACTTACGTAATGGACATTAAGCCTAAATTGATGCACGAGACTAAATAGACACGAGAGCAGATCTGCGAATATTTATGATTAAATATATTTGTCAAAGAAGGTGCGGATTTTGAAAAATTTGAAATTGGTTTGGAAATACTCCGTATTCCAAGCCTTCGCGTCTTTTAGACATTTTTCATTCTCACTTCTCAGTCAATGGGCCTTACAAAATAGTAAAATGTGCGTTCTTCGTATTTCAATTTAAGTCCCTCTCATAATAATTAGTCAGTTGGGAGATAAGACTGTCACTCAAAGCTGTTCGAATATGTTTACGGTATTAACATGAATGTCTTTTCCCGATTTCAATTTCAGATCTACCGACCTAAACTTAGAGGTATTTCTTTTACGATATTGCATACTTATGTACAAATAACAAAGATCTAAAGCAAGAGTAATTAGTTAGGGATTTTTATTTTGAGAAAATCGATCGCGATCGCGCCTATCAGCAGGAAATTTCCTCTACTATTCTTCAAGTAAATTTGTATTTTCTAAGGTTTTCTACCTAAACAATAAGGCGTTATAAGAGTATAGATACATTTAAATATAATAATAGGAATTAAAATATTTACCAAAGCATTTTCTAGTTATAATGTACCTACTTTTTTTTCTTCTACGCATAAGGGATCACTCACCTGAAATAAAAAGAACAAATACGCACTTTATTTTTTGTCGAAGGTCTTATTTTGTATTTTTTTAGTCGAAATATTAGAGACAATAATTGCCAACACAAATTGGCAAAAATACATCTCAATCCAATGTAATAGTAATAAAGTAAGAAAAAAACGAAAGAAAGAAAAACATTTGCACGGAAATAAAAAACCAAGAACTATCTAATTGAGATCAAAAAAGGTACAAAGTGCAAAGAAATCAAGCAGTTTCGCGGCAAAACAGCAGGATGTGCCGTGTGGCATAGCCGTAAATGGGCCGATGTGAGTGTAGTCTTGCTCCGGCACAAGAAAATATACGACATCTTTTTCTAATACAACTAGACAACTCTCCATTTTGCTTGCATTTGATAACCGAATTTGAGAAACTAACAACTGAATTTGAGAAACGATTGATATTAGTAGGGTTCCAAAGCCCCATAACAACGATATTATTTGCGAAACTCAACGATTGCAAAGACCAGTCAATACCGTTCGAACGATATTTGTAAACTTGAACTTTTTCGAGCTAAATAAAATCGCCTTGATTTTTGACTATTTTTTTTTTTTTTGCTGGCGGTTTTGGGTGTTTCGTCCAAATCAAAAAACAACTAAAAAAATCCATACTGATTTTTGACCGACTTGAAACTTGCACTTTCAATGAGCTCATAATTGCATCCTTGAGGAAGTATACCGTTACGGTGAATGGCGAGCGCTATCGAGCAATGCTGACTAAATTTTCCTTTCCACAAATTCATCAGCTAAACATCGACGACAAGCAACTCCCAGGCGTGGCGGACATATACCGAATATCGTATTCAAAAAATAAATGTCATGCAATTATCAATTATAACAAAAAACAACTCATTCCAACAACATTGCTGTTCCAATCTCTTAAAAAACACCCAGTATATTTGGAAAATAATATTTGTATGATAATCACTTGGCCTTGTTTTTCAATAAATAAATAAAATTGACAAGTATTGTTAAAGTAGAAGTCGGTATAGAAATTCTATGTAAAGCATGAGCTAAGAAAAATGTATAATCTTTTTGTACGTTCCGAGTGTCGTTGGTATTCAAGGCACCAAACAACAACTACAGACACATCAACAAATCGGTCGATTCACTTGATGCGCGTGTAGTCTCGCTAAGTGTTGATGAGCAGGTATTGAATTGCAACGGAGGTCACTGGAGTTCTTAGAAACTGACTCCCAGCCCTTCATCCCGTATCCTGACTGATTTCATGCTGTTGGCTTATAAAAAATATATTATATAATGACCTTGCGC
Organism: Anastrepha obliqua; assembly: GCF_027943255.1. Lineage (NCBI taxonomy): Eukaryota > Metazoa > Arthropoda > Insecta > Diptera > Tephritidae > Anastrepha > Anastrepha obliqua. The sequence continues at coordinate 530,802 of NC_072896.1, forward strand.
TGAAATTTGCAATATAAATATTACTCACTTGCTTCGTTGCATAAACTCGGCTTCTCTTTTATTCGTTTTGTTTATTTATGGTGTTGACGCGTTTTCATGTTTTTCGATTTTTGCACAGCGAAACATTTCTTCGATTGTTTACATTGCATGCGCGTCAATGTTTTATAAACGCGATTGAAAAATAACAACAGCCTGCACTCGTCTGGGTCTGTGTATATGTAAATGTATGTATGTCTGCAGACAAGTGAAAAGGTAAGTGAAAAGCGAATGGCAAACTAAGCAGGCAGCGAAGCTTTGTTTTACAAAATTTGCCATTGTTCAATTCTTGTTCATTGATGACTTTCTGATTAATTGCTTAACCCTTAAAGGAAAACGTTATTTAAAACACATTAAAGGTTATCTTCTTTTCATCGACGTAGTTCGGAGCAAAAGTAGTATTTCCCCAATGGTAATACAGAAAATTCATTTTCCACATCGTTCGCCGTTTTGTGGCGATTTCGCTGGAGATTCGCATCTGACAATTCGAGACTGCTAAATTCACCTATTTTTTATTTCGCTTCGCAAGTGGCAATACCAGCCTATATGAATTAACCAAAAACAATCAGAACTTTACTTGATAACACTCGGCGCAAAATGACCGAGATAGAGCTCTAATAAACGACATCTGTAAGCAACGCGGAACATTAGGAAATTATATTTTATCAATCACATTTTGTAAACCCTCAACTACATAGTTCGCCAACAAACAGATAATGAATTCCGCAGCAAAAATGTTCTCTATATTTTTGATTTCTTTTTCTTCTCTTCACTATTTTACTTTAAACTTACAGAAAGCCAAATAAGGTCCATGTGTGAGTGCGGCGCTACAATGAAATGAAAATGAAAAATAAAAAACTCTGTATAGATAAGCTAGTTAACAAACAGAGAGTGCAAATTTGCTATTTTAATAAACGCGCAATTACACCTCATCGATGCGTGGAACGTACATATTTGCGATGACACCGTGGACTGGCTATGTAACAATAGGTGGCAAAAATGATTATGTGCCTAGCGCACGCGTGCTTAGGTATGCATATTTTTACATACTTTAAATGAGCAATTCTACTTGTACAGTCCCACCGATTTCGATGCAATTTTATGTGAATTAATGTTTTACTTCAAGTTTATCGTGACGGGTGTAATGCCCGGGATTTTTCATATAAAGCACCTCAAAAAGCACCTTTTAAATTTTTTCTGAAGTAATTTAAATATCATAATTGGGGTGTTATGCTAACAAAGTAGGCAATTAATCTTTAGTCAAGCGTAGCGAGAATGCCCAAGTCGCGATTGAAATAACTGGTTTTATTATTAACCTCTTGGGTACGGATTTACGGGCTAAATATTTGCCTGTGGAACAAATTTAATTTTCGGCTGCTTGCAGTAGTATGTAAAAGCAGTACATTTCACGTAAGAATTCATTTATTTTAAAATATTAGTGTTAAGATGACTTCAGGTAATTCTAATTGCAAAACACAAACACGTCATCCGCTTCTAAGGCAAACAAGTGCATGACGTGTCTCAGATCTCAAAGGGACCCAAGGGGTTAATTTATATATTATTATATTCTTATTAAACATTAATTAGTCTGGGTATTACTGACGAATTCTCAGAACTCCATTGCTAGAACTCGCTTACTTCCAAGCCGCAGTTGTTTAATACATTGCCCAAACCAAAAATTAAAACCCCGGCAAAAAATGAGCAATCAAATAGATTGATCTAACTTTCTTCACAAACAAATTTTAGATGCGATAAGGTTTGGTTGTGAAATTCATAGTAATAAAATGTAGAAATACTAAATATAATTTGTCCTTTTTCAGAAATTTCCCATACCTATTTATCTCTAATACTGATTTCATACTGGTTCGCAGAGTATCGGGAACCGCATTAGATTGCCCACTTGAATGCACAAATACATAGATTTGTATAAGTGAATAAATATTCGTAGTACACCTTTCAACGCTATGGTTTTCACGACTGTAACTATCTTAGACGTTTTTTGATGTTTGTATTCCTTGTTTTCTTGCCAGTTAGTAGATTTGTGTACATAGCGGGTTTATTTAGATATTTGATTAGGTTTCATTGTTGTATTTATTTTCGATTTACTAAATTTATTTATGCTTTTAGTAGAGTTTTTATATATCTATTCGCCATTTCCCCGCTCACTCTCTCTATACTCGATTAACTTGCATGCGAAAGCAGCAACAAAGTTATCGAGTTACGATTCGCCACTAGCGAGTATGGCTATAGCTCATTAGGCCACACTGCCTTACCAGCGCATGTAATTTAAGGCAGCTCTCTTCCCGCGTTGCCGACATATGTATGTTCATTTGCTTCATTTTGCTAAGACTTGGCGAAAACAAAAGGCCAATATTTTGATTAGTAGAGCAAAGTTACACTGATACTTGCAGCTCGGTCAATTTTACATTTTTCGATATCCTTTCCACTAAAAGCACTTTTTTAGCAATTAGAAATACTTCACGCATATAAAATCGGATTCGATTTGCTTGTGATCAGCACACTGATTGTTAGAACGAGAAATCATACCGCAAACACTTAGCTTAAAGCGGGTGAATAGTGCTTTATTATAGCAAAAGCATTGCTGCGATAACAGTGAATTCGTATGCTTTTGAAATTGACGTTCACCATTCTAGGAGGGGAAAGTTCAGTCGAAATATCTGTAAGTCGTGTATATTATATTTTACTTCGTATAAAACAAAATCAAAGGTGTGAAGATAGTGACAATAAAATTTCATAGTTTTTTACTAAATCTCGATTGCCACAGCCCAAATCCAAGGTCGAAATATTGGAATAGACTTAAGTTGAAAAACTCTCGAAAAGACAGAAATTGTAAGATAAGCAAATAAAAGCTCATAAAAACATGAAATACGCTTATAAAACAAAATAACAACTAAATATAAAAACACTCATATGTACACACCGCGCTTCTCCCCTACTTATCCAACCGCAAGAGAAATTCCAACTACACATTCCAAAGCGGCTTTCGGCAAACGCAAACGAGGCCATTAACGAGACAAAAACGACAACAACGACGACGCGTCCGCCGATACACAAATGAGAAATGAACGAAGAAATGAGTGCCGAATTAAGAGTGCATGAGAGGGCGTGGCGTAAAGAAGCGTGTGACTTTCGATTTGCGTGTGGAGATAGACAGCAAACCTATGTTAAGACTTACAAGCATAGTCAAGAAGCGATAACGAGCAATGGAAATACGCTTTTGAAAAGAACAGCTAAGAAGTCTAAATAAGAATAAATCTATTCTAAGGCAAATTTTATTAAATTCCATTTTATGTGTAAAAGAAAAAAAGAAATTTCAAATAGCCGGCCAGTGAAGAGTAAGCAACGGCTAGCATGCACAAAACTGCTACGTTAATCAATCATTATAGACAAAAGCACAACAACAAATAGAGTAGATCTAGAAAACAAGCCAACTTCAGTGAAGGCAGACATTAATTTAACGGCACTATTTTAGTAATCATGCCATTCATAGATTCCAAAACACGCAACCACAAAACACAAGGGAAACTAAATTGGATACAAATCTATGTACATATGTCACACCACCGCAAAACACCAGATTAAAAAGTAAATTTGTGGTATGAATGATAATAAGGGTAAAAAAATTGAAAACAGAGGATGACAACTGGTGTCACAGAAGTCGCAGAAAAAACGGAATCAAAATATAGGAAAAATACTATATGGCTACGCCACGATGCAGAGAACCATCCTTGCAACTATGCGCTATATAGGAACTGATAAAACGAACGAAAGAGAGGTTACAATTGTAGACGGTGGTAGGCTATATGTACCAGAATGCTGCATCTATCTACATACAGGCAAAGTTTAAAAAAAACCGAACAAAAGTTGACGGCTACTACAAACAAAGAAAATATGTAATTCATCATTTTAACAAATGACATAGCCGAAGAAGGCGAATGTTAATGAAAGTATTAGTGATGAGAAAATGAAAAAAAAATGTAAGCCAAAGAACCAAAGCAAAGTGTGCCGACTTAGCACGTGTGAGTGCAATCTGGCAGATCAAGGAAATAAATTACGTCTCACTACTTTTTGCCCCAATATAGGTAACAGAATACGACAGGGGCTACTCGGTAAAACAGATTACATATGTCCATATATCAGTGTGTCACCAGTTAGGTTAAATGGTTGCCCGAGAAGGGCACACTTGGAAGAAAAGATCAAACTCTTTCTTTGTGATACCATTGCAGAGGGAAAAAGGAGGTGGAAAAAGAGATGCGGAGACTGTTGTGGGGTTGGATTTGTGAGCAACGACCGCAAGATAACTGAATTATGGTTGTGTTAAGTTCATTAGTTGGCTAATATCAGGTCCTGCTATCCTCCATACAGTTGGGCCTCACAGCATGCATACCTCGCGGACAAAGCCCCACACAATTCGACAGCCGAGGCATCGTTAACATTAGCAGGTTCCTTGAGCGCCACACATGTGACTAATAGTATCTCGCGACCTTACAAGCTTGTGTAATCGCCCAGTGCTCACTAAGTTGACGCGAAGTCCACCTTGCTAGGAGCCAGACCATAGATAGTCAAGGGGATCTCAGTCCACTCATTTCGCGGGAAAACTACCTCATAAGTCCCCTTTCTATCACATCTGTCCCGCAGTTTCCATCAATGTCACTGTGACTAGGTACTCAGCTAAGCCTAGTATCAAAGAATGAAGAGAAAAACAAACCCACTATTTTTGCGGAAAATTGGTTTAAGCCCGAACTTTAGCTCCTGGGCGATGCTACGACTACTAACATGCCGCTCAACTTCGATTATTTTTGTGATTTTATCGACATTTAGCATCAAAATGGCTGAACGGCACCTTGAACACCATACACAATTCCAGCTTGTATTTTCGCCTTTGTCACAGAAAAATTGTAAAATGTACCGAATTTTCTCTTTGTTGATTTCCATCGTTAACACCCTGTAACTTACAGCTGTCTGGAATAAACAAAAAACAGCAGAAGAATTTTTATAGTGTGAAATGTCACCTTGACAACGAGCATAAATTTTAAATTCTTTGATAGATTTCCGATCACTACAGCCATCTAACGAGAAAATAAGGGATTTAGATAGTTTTCCCTAACCAATATATAATTTCGTACAAGAGTACAAGGAAACCTAGAAATTCATATTTAAAGAAACCAAATTTTGTACAGTAGAAAACAAAGCAGTTGGTCCGTACTACCTAAAACAAAATTAACAATCAGTAATCAATTACAATTTAATTAAAATCGACCACCACTGATGCATTGCCGGCGAACGTATTAAAAGCCGTACGCCGGTTATCTACTTATACATTGTCTTTACGCATTAGATCACTTAATTAGTTAAGCCATACGGAAAGTAGCGCAATTGACAGGAGTTGATATGTTATTTTTCTCTTCAGTTGTTATTGCAGAGCATACACTGCACTATTGTTCTCTAAGTTGAGATCGCCGTACTCCGACTTTGGTTAATAGTACCAGATTATCAACTATTGAAAATTTAACATTTTTTGATTTTGCTTTAAAAATGCTTCAATATCCATTCCAATTAGCATCTAAGAACTATATGAGTGGTAAGGTGAAGACAGTCGATAAATCATCAAGTCACAATTTAGGTAAAGTTCATGCCATCACCTACGCCCTATGAAGGCCGCTTTAGGACTGAAAGATGTAATGGCACTAGAATTTGTTCAATTGGTTATCCGATGAAGAAGACGTACAATAATAAAGAATGGTAGGAGCTTCACAATTACAATTACAATAAATAAGAAACCACAGAATGCGCGGTGATATTATATTTTCATCTGCAAAAAAGGTTCTTGACTATCATCCCTTGCTTGGGATAAGGACTCATATGTACTCATATATCCTGGACTATAGTTTTTGAAAGCAGATAATGCGACAAAAATGACTTTTTTTAGTAAAGTGAACCTTAAAACAAATTTAGTTACATATAATATATTGAAATTCGCCTTCTCCCCTTCCCAAAGAAATGAAGACCTTAATGCTCTTCGTGGCAAATCAAAGAAAATTTATGTTTTGCCAAAATAGTTTTCCGCATATTTGGCAATCGCTAAAGGAGACAAACAAGAAAATGTCTGCCATTTTACAAGTATTTAACCACAAAAAACAAAAATCAAAATACGGGTATGAATCACCAAAAGCTCACTCAGCCAAAACAAAAACCAAAGCATCTCATACTTTTTACTAATCAACAATGAAAACTGAATCAATCGAATTTCACACACTTTTCCTCACACAGAACACATATTTGCGCTTCTGAAAAGCATGCGCATATTTTTCAGCTCAATGTTTTGTTTATTTTTAATAATGACAGAAGAAATTTGCATATTTTTACGAATTTTGATTGCGTTCAGTTGAAACGCCCACGCTCCCATAACATTATACGGTAGTTTTACCGCTCCCAAAAATTCTGACTTTGAAGCGAGCGTACGTACTCGCACACATACATACAAACATATGTACATATATGCACACACACACACTTCCATTTGATAATTATTGCATTCAGCTGGAACAGGACGGCGTAGCACTGAATATGAATGAAAATTAATTGCAAATTGCATTGAAATGCAAATTAAAAATTGAACAAATACACTTGCAAGTAAATACATAAGCATGTATGTGTGCACATGGCTATTCACGTAGATTACGTGAAATGAAAATGTTTGATAATCGTATAAATACATAGTACGTATGTATGTATGTGCGTATGCATGCAAGACTCTGAGGAAATGACACTTCATACGTTATGCGAGTTACAATTGAGTTTAGAACAGAAAAAATTAAATAACATGCGTTGCGAAACGTGACTAAAATGAATTCATTTAAGGCAAAGCATGAGCAATAATTATAAAGAGAAAATTACAATTATAGATGTATTGATTCCTACAACCCAAACTAGACGAATGGCTCGCAAGATCACTGCCTAAGTGTGCACGCAAAATCGCGATACCAAATTTGTTCTCTGTGCATTTGGCCCGCAGTAAAGCTGCATTTAGTGGTGCCGTTCCTTAGCCATAACCGTAACCATAGCAATGAGCTGTTCTGATCAAACATGGGGTATCACTGTAAACGATTATAGGCCGCACCATAACGCCATAACTATAAGAAATGAACGACGAAAAATTAATAGACTCAGTAGAAAATTATCCATGTTTTTAGGACACAATGCAAATGTTGTCATTATTTCTACTTCAATATCCACCGTTCATGGTTACGGCATGACTAATCAACAAATGCTGTAATGCTGCGGCTATGGTTAAGGTTATTGCGTTACGTTATGGCCACGTCACCAATAATCACAGCTTAATATTACAATAGCTTATGACTAATGATTATTCCACGCCGTTCGTTTGCTGAAAGAATAAGTACATACGAGTATATGTGAGTATGCGGAAATTATCACCGGCTCTTATGATGTATAACAATTCAAGACGATATCTATTGAAATGAAAGGGTGTCTTCACTTTTACTCAGAGAGGCATAGTATAATAAATTTAAAGTTTTAAAATTTTGCATTAATCAACGAAACTTGATGACTTGAATACCAAAAACAGCAATTCCTCTAAAACAACGGGAAGTAATCTGTGCTATAGAGTCCGCTATTTACTTTATGTAGCTTTCTTGAAGGCACAAATGCTTACTGGATGCAAATCGCTGTTAAAAAAGCCTCTTCTATGATATTCACATTATCCACTGCTCAAAGATCTATAAATCCTCTCCAGAATCTTGCATTCGAGCACTTTGAGGCGCCGTCTTCATATTAAGTAAAAGTTCATACTTCTGTGTACGCTCAAGAGAGAAGTTATGAACAAATTTCTCTGCTACTTCAGTATTATAGCAGTCACCAGTGACGTGAATGTTGGTTACTACGTCTTTGCCTCTTTCGTCTTTAGACTCGCTCACTTTGATTCCCTGACTGGTTTAAAATTGAAAAGCTGGTATCTGAACGGTTTAATTCTCCGGCCCGAATATTATTTTCTATCATCAGATCGAAAGCGATAGGGTGTCGTTCTGTCTGAAATCTTGTTTGAAGACGTTGAAACTGGTCTGTAGAAGTTTTTGCTAATTCTGACGGAGCTGCTGGTATTTCTTAAAATTTTTAACCGACTTTGTTCGTTTTGCGGAAAATAGATAGCTTGTTCTCTGCTCTCAAGGCATCAGTCATGAATCAAGAAAACTTGTGCTCAATCAGGAGAAATTAAAAAAAGAGGGCACGTACGAAAGAGTGGAATGGAAGTCACACTGGAAGTGATGAAAATGACACTTGCCAAGTCGGTTATAAAAGTAGACAACACATGGCATGTGTGCCAGCAGGACATCAGCATTAGAGCATCATGTAAATACCTACAAAGTAATCGCTTTTATACCCATACATGTACATCTCATTTCCAAACCACGTATCTGTGTTATTGCTGAACGGCAATACGTCTAGAAGCAGCGAAGTGAAATCGTAAGAAAAATTGAAGCGAAGCAATATGGCAAATTTCTACGTGATGATAGCAGCAAGACCAGCGGGTATAGAGCATAGCATAGAGTAAGGGTCATAACAAAGCAGGAGTGAAACTATTGTAAGAATTTTAAAATATATGTACGTATGTATGTATATGAAAGAGCTGAGAAGCAAACATAGAAATAACCGCAGGAAGAATGTGCTTGCTGGAAGTGAGATGTAGGATAAGGCTAGAGAATGTCATGCTTTAAATACGAACACACATATGTGTATGTACATATATGCGAAGAGGAGTAGACGGCCGTAAGGACCTCAAGTTGTATGTTATATAAGATACAAGACGAGCTGTAAGGAAAAGGGATGCGTTCCACTGCATTGACTTGACTAGAGTTGAGTTGAGCTAAGCGAAATGCTCGAAAGGCATCAGTGAAACGCGTGGTGGCAAAAGAAACAAACAGGCGGGTGCAACAAGCATGCAGCAACTCAATGGCATGCAAACAATGCAATTGCTCTATGTACACTGCAGCATGAGAAATTGTGCGTCCGCTGGATAGCTGAGGTAGAGTTACCATGTTATTTGCCCTCCTTTGTGCGCACTGTATGTGTGTCAATTTGCCACTATTAATGTATCCATATGGGCAGTCAAAGCCAGTGTTGAGTAAGCCAACGAATGTGCGAAACATTGGCGGTCGAATATTTATGCTGTATATTCAAATACATACATACGTGCGCTATAAATTTACGAGCGTCATGCAGTAAAAAGTTTAATGGATAACTCAGAAATTGCATGAATACCCAAGTGTGTGCAGATAAGGGATTTGTAACCGACCACTTTGACTGTCGGACAAATCAACACAACACTATAAAGTACCTAAAGATGTAAAAAAGGCGGATTAGAAGCTTGCACAAAAGGCAAAGAGAGGAAATGCGCTTGATTGAGGTGTGTTGCACTGTTTAGGTAGGTTATAAAAGGGATAAAAAGTGGCAATACAAACATATCGATGTAGTTTCGCATGTGAATTATATGCGGAGTGACTTATACACGAATGTGCATTGTTTAAGGGTGAAAGGAAAAACTACTGACGAAATGCAAGTAATGCTAATTTTATATTTTTCTGAATAGCTGTCTGAAACAAATTCTAAGAATATTTTATGAATTCTAAGATGAATTTAGTTTGCTCTAATGAAAATATTTTATGATGTTTTCGTTTCTACGAACAAATGTTGCCTTTCAGCGGTGTACAAGTTGCTCGATTGGTGCATTTTTTTGCCTTCGACATGCAAAAAGAACACCCGAAATCAGACACATTTTACATTTACTTACCGTTGCTCACTTTGTTTCGTTTTATGTGTGTATCCAGGAGTTGAGCGCCTCGTTTTGTTCAAGGCGAACCTATTCAAGGTGAAAGCAGCAGCACAAAAAAATTCGCATGTTTTCTTTTTTGCACGTACATATTTACTTTTGCAATTCGGTGGTTTGGGCATCAAAAATTCAATCAAAATGGAAACAAACAAGCGAAACAATAACCCAAAAATTGATGGCTTTGTCATCGAAACCACGAAATCGCAAGAAAAAACAGCAAATCAGCTATTTTACTTCGATCACCTTGGACAGATGCGCTTCGGTTTAATGTGTGTGTCCTGCAGTTTGACGTTTAGCTGCAATTTCCTAAGCACTTTCCCAATAGTAAGCACATTCACAATAGTATCTACTAATCAGGTCGCATATAATTGCGCTTCCAACTCAAGCCGGTCAACTCAAGTATCATATTTTGTGTTGCTTTCCACGTAATTCTCGAAATTTCCTAGCTTTCTCTTACAGATCGGATGCAAAAAGACTACAGCTAATGTTGCACTCAACTCTGTAAGACCTGCTTTTTGCTTACCCAGAAAAGAGAAAGAGCACGAAACACTGCGAGTATGTGTCTATCTTTGTCTGGACACGCATTTTTTAATATTGTCAGAGAATTTTAAGGGCAATAAATTCCCCTGGCAAAGCTTCACATGGGAGAAAACTTGCCTCCTTAGCTTTTGTTCAATTTTAGAATCGAACACAAAAAAATTAGAAGGCAATAAAAAGGCCAAACTTTTGGGCGAAATAAAACCTCCATAAGTTATAAATATGTTTCATTCCAGACAGATTTAATATAACGAGAAGGTTTATTCAATGATAATACAGAAAAGTTACATTAACAGTCAAAAGGAGAAACCCAGGCTCAAAAGAGTTCTACGCAGAAATACCGTAGATAGTGAAGTCGGAGTTATCTTATAGACGATGCTTATTTCTTATTTATTCACTTGAGGCTTTTTCGTTCAAGCTCTACCGCTCTTACTAACCTTTTTTCGAAGAAAATTCATTTAATTAACTTTTCCATAGTTCATTGCAGAAGTATTTGTAATCTGCAATAATACTTTGTGGCAACTCTGCTACCCTACGAACCATACAAATAGCAAACTTGTAAAGTGATAACGTAACCGAGAGGAAAAAGTAGGAAAAGTTTCGCATTTAATATATGTATGTAAGTACAATTTATTTATAACAGCGGCTAGCATATACCGTTAAAAATTCAGAGAAACACATAAGCAGCGGCATCAGTTTAAAGGTGAATAAGGCAAGAGTTCCGGCACAGCTATACAATGAAGCAGCGGAAGGCACAAGGGGAGCAAAATGGCGAAACGCATAGAGGTATGAAGAATCCTGTGGGAAAGGCAGCCGAACGCTGAAGAGGAGATCGGAGCGAGCGGGTATTAATAACAGAGTAGAGTAAAGGACACAGTGAACAAGGCGTGTGCAGTTGTCGAGTATGTATGTGTGCTTCAACAGTTGCATCCAAAGAGTAGAGGCAAAGGAGCGAGGATAGCATACAAAATGTCAAAGTGGCAGGCACCGCAGTGAAACTTCGCCGCGCCTTAGTTGCTCGTACTACTATTACGGGCAGCTGCATTTGTGCAAGTAGATGCAGTTTTTGTATGTACTTGTGTATGTATGTATGTATATAAAGCTACAGCGAAGTAAGTAATTTTTTCTCATGTAGATGTGTATATTTGTCATTTGTAAGTGCATGAGTGTGCACGTATTTGTTTTCTATTAAATTACGTGTTTCGTCTAACTTTGTTACACTTGAAGGCAAAACAGACTGACAGCCAGGCAAGGGCGAGCCAGCCGGGCAACGTAAAGAGCACGTGTAGTGCAGAATATAGAGGACTACAACACATCCAAGCATACGTGCACACAATGCACCTGCATCGCAGTGAAGGATTACACGGTACGTGACTGCCACTCTCGCTAGAAAAGTATACAATCTGAGAGTCAGTCAGTTAGTCGGGCAAATGATATTGAGTAAATTTACGGCGAATCCTTGGCATATACCTAAGGCTGTATTTGTGAAGTATTTTGAAATGTGTGGAAAACTTCAGGTGTCACACACACTACTACAAACATTTAGGCATACTAACTTGCCTTAGCGCAAAACTTCCGAGCGAACATTTGGAATGAAAGTTCACTAAATGAGAAAGAAAAGGCGATTGCAGCAGCTCATCCTCAAATTGCATGCCAAAAAATTGCTTTTAGTTTGACAAAATAGTTGTAGCATAGTTTTAGGCGAATAGCAATACAAAATAAACATAAAAGGTAGCGAGTTTTGATATACTCGCACAGTAATTGAATTGAAGCATCAATAAATAATTTACTTAACGTGATCGAAAGGCTATCAAGGATATTTGAAAACTTTACAAGTTTTATTAGGGAAACTGCGGAAATATGATGAATTGATCTAAATTTAAATGTTAGGAATCACAGCACAATACACATACAAATAAAGCGATAACTTGTCTGAGTTAGTGAATTGATCCCAATTAGTTACCTTAACAGAAACCTTTTTAGTTTTAAATTACGTTAGGTGCTTACCTGTAAAGAAAAGAGAAAACAAAGAGATAAATTAAGGATGCTAATTTTTGGAAGTGTATTTCGAGGTCTTATAAATTAAAAATTACACAACAAGTTTTCCCAAGCAGAAAACTTCCAAGCCAAAATGCTCGAAGATTTCTTATGGGCGGGTAAGTCACATAAATCGAAAAATTTGTTTATGAATGGGTTTTCATGTAATTTTTCATTGCAATCCAGGCACACCAGTAAGAACTTAGGATGTTTCAGCAGCCCTTTAAAAACTATGAGCTTCACTACTTGCTCGACCTAAAGCTGCAGTTAGTGGTGCCGTACCTTAGCCATAACTGTAACCATAGCAATGAGCTGTTCTAATCAAACATGGGGGCTTCAGTGTAACGATTAGCGCCATAACCGTAACCGTATGTATCGTAAGTAGCTGTGAAATATTATTTGAATATTAGAAACGAACGACGAAAAATTAATTAACTTAGTGGAAAATTATAGGTGGTTTTATGACACAATGCAAATGTTGTCATTAAGTCTACTTCAATATCCGCTGTGTATGGTTACGGCATGACTAATCAACAAATGCTGTAATGTTGCGGCTACGGTTATGGTTAAAAGGGCGTTGTGGCTGCGTCACCACTAATTGCAGCTTAAGGGGGTCTTCTACCGTCGCGCCTTAATCTCGGGCCTATTTTTGGGAATTAATTACAAAGCAACCACTTGAGATAATGAAATCAGATTTTTTTTATTTAATTTGCACAAGTTTGCACTATTTAAAAATATATTTTTCAAATCGAATTCTTTGGCCCTGTGTCCTTGAACCGTCCTCGAGGTTGCCCTTGTAAAAATGTCCTAGGCGACTTTGTGGCACGCGATCGACCATTTTACTTATCTGAAATCAAAAAAATTTTTTTTTTTATCATAAAGTGTAGCGTTGGCTATGTTTTCCCAGTGGCGATTTTAAATATTTTGAAATTTGTAAAAAATGCGTGATTTTAAAAAAAAAGTTTGAAAATTTCCTCTTTTTTTTACACTTTAGAGGCCCGCAAAATTAAACTAATCAAAAATTGAAAAAAGTGGTCTGGGAAAACATAGCGAGATGTTCACTGAATAACTGGAAAAAAGATGGAATGAATTCGACAAATATTTATAGTAGATGTGTGACCAGAAAGTTGAAAAAAGTCAACTTTCGGGAAAAGGCGTTTAAAGATAAAGAAACGCTCGAAAATGCCACGCGCATGCATGTATTCTCCCCGAAATGCTCATGAAGGAACATGTTTTTCATAAAACCCTCTTTATAGCATACTCTTAACATTAGTAGCTTTTAAAAAATCTAAAAAAAAAAAAATCGATTTTTTCAAACCGTGACGGTAGAAGACCCCCTTAAACTACATCTGTGGAAATCTTGTGAAAAGCAAGACAATAGCAGGTACTGCACCAGCTATGGCAACAGAGACAACCAGGGTTACCAACTGTTGAATTTTTGCGTATCTATCATTTTATTTGGTTTAAAATAACAAAAAGTTTACATTCCACTCTAAAGAAATTTATGTTTTGTAGGTATTAATAAAAAATTAAGGCATCTGTTTATGCATTATTTTTTGTTTTAATTAATATACAGATACACATTTCCGCAAATAAAACGTTGCATGCATGATTATTTTTTCTTTTTTCCCCCTTCCTTTTCTTTAAATGGCCATTGGTGTATGAATCTATCAGGCGAATAGAGAATAGCAATTAAGTAGGTAACGATGCACTTTGGGATTTTTTTATCGATGGCCGTAATTTGACTACTTGTTCGCTATGTATTTGCTACATTTAACATTGCAAGTTGTAAGTAAAGTATTGTTTATGAAATAAAATACCATTTTATGGAAAACGGCACCCGAGTACCATCGATGAAAAATTTACCACTTTTGGTACCAAAGTAATAAGTGCGACAACCGTGGTTACGACTGGTGGGTTGTATATGTTCGAAATTGGTTTTTGGCTATCATATATAGAGACCTACAAATTGAAATAGTTATTAATGTCTGCAAAACACATGCAACTAAAAATACTCAACGGCATCAGATCGGCACAAGCTACGCATACATACGCATATGTACACACAAGATCGCAGGATCTCGTATACATCAGTAGGCAAGCGAGCAAGTAATTGACCTTTGTTACGACGCTGCGACACATCGAAGAGTGGCTGGATCCCTATCGCAGTCGAGCCCAAAAGCACGAGCGTGAAAAACTGTACATATGACCGAGTCAAAGAGAAGAAATGTGTGCGGAAATACTCATACGAAAGCAATATTGCGCCGCACCACTTGTTAGCTCGTCTACGGCAAGTCTACGGTAGTGGTATTAAATAACAAAACGGCGCGCGCATGAAAGCAAGCCGTAGTGGAAAACAGCCTAACAAAATTGAGGCAGTAAAAATAAAAAAACAAATATTTGACAGTGGCGAAAGTAGGGAACGCTATACTCGTATATGAATGTATATGACTAGACGTGGCTTCGAGAGTACGAAAGTGCGCATACACAACTATAGGCCTGTGACTACTAGTCATCAAAGCGGTTTGCATAAAAGATGCACTGGTGCACAGGTACACACATAGAAAAGAGGGGCGTGGCAAAAGTACTAAACTGAATAGCCGTAATTTCAGTTGAAAGACGGGCTATTGTAGCAAAACATAAAAAACGCCAACTAGTCGGCAACGCAAAACGTCAGGTGGGACTTTGGAACTACTTGTGGTAGTACATAATTTTCGAGTGTAGAAAGCGCAAAGTGGCAGTTAGGAGTTCATAATATGGAGCGAGGTGTAGCTGGCGATAGCAGCCATATTCTACGGGCTGCAATAAATTGAAATATTAATGAACAGCTGGTTGCTTACTATGAGCCTTCTGCCTGATTATATTTGCGTATGTGTGGAGTGCAGTTTGTGTATGCATAAATGTGTGTGTATCCCTCAGATTAGAAGAGTTTCTACTAACTTTTTGCCAGTCAAACTTAGATGAATTTGTGCAAGGAATAACTATTTCAGCCTCCAGCAATATAAGGTTTTACAGGCAGAAAGAATGTGTTACTAGGTAGGGTAAGTAAACATTTTGATAAAATAGGATGAAAAATAGAATGCAAAAGCAGGCTGAATGCATAAATACATATGGATGTATATATTTCATGGTCGCCAAATGCCATTTATAATTCACTTGTAAAATCTTCTTGACAGCAATACGACTTTAGGTTAAGTTAAATTAAACGAGCTGTCGATCGCAGACCAAAAAGGAGAAGCATGCACAGTAGGCACGTAAGCCGAGGTCCTTACGTAAAATTTTCCATGAGTGTGGTTTTTTTTTTCAAGTAAATTTCCACGACTTGGATATATACTCGTACATATATAATTGGCGCTTGCACTCTTTATTTTCCCTGCTCCTCCTCTTTATGCTTGGGTTGGCTAGTTCTTCTAAATATCTTCGCAGCTGATGCTTGCTAGTAAATTTTATTCATCAAAACTGCATTCAAATTGGCGGTAAACACAAATAAACGGCCAAGTCCTTTTTCGGAGAAACAGACCCAAACATGAACCTAACAGTCCGTTGAAGTTGTCGGCTATCAGCAGTACACCAGGACCGACTTATGCAACTATTCGCCCAAACCGAAGATTCATCCGTGAAAAGTACTTTTGTTCAATTCCCTTCTGAAGTTGCCTTAACCCATGGAAGTATTTTTCAATGTGCTGCAGAATTTGAGGTCTTCTGCACGTAAACGTCCTCGAATCGTGTCTTTCGAAATATTAACTCCACTCTTTCATAAAACGGCTTCGGCTTCACTTAACGAAAGGTCGGCTTTGTCACAAACAAATCAATGATCTTCTTTGGGTACCATCGCTGAAAGTCGTCGTATTGAAAAAAGGATACGCCTACTCAGCAGCATTTAATTTTTTTTTATAACGGAACACTAAGCTTGAATTTTGCCGGTCACGCATCTAAAGGATTTTCCAATAACAGGTGTTATTTTGATTTTCAAAGAAAAATGCTATTTTTTAATATAAATGATCGGATGTTTATTTCATTATAAAGAGCAAGGTATGCCGTTAACACGATCACGCTTATAGGACAATATCCTTTTCATGAAATTTTCCATAACCGAATTGCAAAGTGGCTGCCCTATGTCCTCGATAACCTCACGAATACCATCTTTAAGGTCTTGAATCGACCCTGGGCTGTTGGCGTAGACGTTCACTTTCACGTGGCCCCAAAGAAAAAAGTCACAAGGTGTTAGATCATAAGATCTCAGTAGCCAATTGTGATCACCTCTTCGAGAGATAACACGGTCCGAAATCTTTCCCGGAAAAGAGCAATGGTTTCGTTGCTTGTGTGGCACATAGTGCCGTCTTGTTGAAAATAAACGTTGTCCAGATCAATACTATCCAATTCCGGTCATAAAAAATCGTTAAATATCTCTCGATAGCCTTTTAAATATTTAAATAACACCTGTTATTGGAAAACCCTTTATTAGACATAGTCACGTAAGGTCGTATGTAAGAATGATCGGTGAGCTTGTTCGTATTCAAGTAGCGCTTAAGTAAAGAGATAGGAGATTGCTCTGTGGTGAAGATTAGGAAAATATGATTAGTCGGAAACGAAATCAACACAACCGAATATTCAGAAGTGGAGAATTTTGTGTGCGCAAATTTTTACCCCAAGGCACACGAGTAATAACCCAATTGAAGTGCTTCTCTAATGACCTAATACTCACCTCTAAATAACCATAAACTTGCCTACCACCTAAATGTCAAGCTACAAAGCAAGCAATGTTCTTCCTGCCAGCCCCTTACCCTTAGTGAAAAACTGTTCAACGAACCAATGAAATGCACACATTTGAGCGTCAACAGCGGAAATCATTAGAAATAAACTTAAACTGCAAATAATAGCTGAATGAGCAGAGTATCATTTATAGCGCTTAAATGAAACGGAGATAACTTGCGATTACTGATTGCTGATACTGGTGCTCTTGCATATAAAACCACTAAAACAGAAAGGGGAAACACAATAGTAACAACACAAAAGCAAAGTAGGAAAAATAACAAATTAGCACAATAATGAAAGCAGTCAAGTAGTTGTAGCAATAATCAAGAGTGAAAATACAGTTATAGCATATACGATTATGTGGCATTGACTATATCAGCGAGATTACCATGCGACGAACGTGTCGATGTCAGCTACATGCCAGTGTGTGCATGTGTGTGTGTGTGCCAATTTAAATTATACTGCAATGTGAAGCGAGTGCTTAGGGAAAAATGGAAAAATCAAATTAACAACAAGGCAAAAGCGGATGAAAACTAATAATAAAAATTGTGTTTATGTGAGTGCATGCATTTGTAATAAAAATGCATGGCTGTAAGTGATTCAATCTCGGTGGCGCAGTGCTAGTGCGGTGAACAATGAGTACTCAGCAGTAACATTCAGTGGTAATGAACTATAACAAAACTCGTAAAACAATATTAACTCGGTAAAATGCCTAAGTTCGGACCAAAAAGAGTTTTACAAACTTCGTGGTACAAGAAGCATTGGGTTGATAGTCTGGCTTGTAATGCTACAAAATTAATTCGGCCAAAACGGGACGTTACGCGCTCCAAGGCGCTACTTAATCGGTCAAAGAAAAAGATCGACATGCTCAAAGATTGAACGTACCTCAATTCGACTATTGTAGAAGCTGTAGGAATGAGGAAGAGGAATACTCCTTCAGACATATTCTCCGTTACTGCCAATCATTTAGATACTTCGACTCTACGTGCTTGAATGTTACTGATGACCTTAAGGATATAAGTGTCAGCCAGACCAATGGGTTTGCACCTAAAACAAAATAGTTCAACAACGAGTAGCAGAGAATCACAAGGATCGGCTACGGTCTAAGTGAGTATATTTAGAGATCGACTGCCACTTCCAAAGGGGACCCAGTTCAATATTTTGCAACGACAGCAAGTGACTGTCTTGGCTGGCTCTGCAGTAGCCCATCCCTCTTAACTCAATTCGTCAATCCATTTTCAGTGGTCCCGGAGGTCTTTTCAGTAAAAACCCTTGCCAATTTTTAAGCTTTCTCGACAAATTTACACACAAAATTAGTGGTACATATCTTCACACTTTTCTAATAGGACTATGAATAAGTTCGTGCGGTTTTACAACAGATGGCGTAACTTGATTATTATTCCATCGATCCACATTTCCAAACATTCATTGGAGAGCTACTGTCGTAAGGCACAAACGTCAGTATAAGTTTTTTATTGGAAGCGTAAACAACAATATTTTTACCACACTTGAAAATGTCGAATTTCGTGCCAAATAATGTGTTTTTGCGGGGAATTTTTTAATATGAAGAAAAAAGCAGCCGAAAGTCATCGTATCTTGGTGGAAGTTTATGGTGAGCATGCTCTAGCTGAGCGAACGTGCCAGAAGTGGTTTGCACGCTTTAAAAGTGGTGATTTTGGCTTGGAAGACGAAGAACGCGAGGGTGCGCCGCCAAAGTTCATGGATACCGAATTGGAGGAATTGCTCGATCAAGATCCGGCTCAAACGCAAGAAGAGGTTGCAAAAACTTTGGGAGTTGATCAATCAACCATTTCCAAACGTTTAAAAGCCATGGGAATGATCCAAAAGGTAGGCCATTGGGTGCCGTATGAATTGAAGCCAAGAGACGTTGAACGCCGTTTTATGGCATGCGAACGACTGCTTCAACGGCACAAAAGAAAGGGTTTTTTGCATCGAATTGTGACTGGCGATGAAAAGTGGGTCCATTACGACAATCCAAAACGTCGGGCAACGTATGGATACCCTGGCCATGCTTCAACATCGACGTCGGCGCAGAATATTCATGGCCTGAAGGTTATGCTGTGTATCTGGTGGGACCAGCTGGGTGTTGTGTATTATGAGCTACTGAAACCGAATGAAACGATTACGGGGGATGTCTACCGACGACAATTGATGCGTTTGAGCCGAGCACTGCGAGAAAAACGGCCGCAATACGCCGATAGACACGACAAAGTTATTTTGCAACATGACAATGCTCGGCCACATGTTGCACAAGTGGTCAAAACATACTTAGAAACGCTCAAATGGGATGTCCTACCCCACCCGCCGTATAGTCCAGACCTTGCGCCATCCGATTACTATCTCTTCCGATCGATGCAACATGGCCTGGCTGACCAGCACTTCCGTAATTACGATGAAGTCAAAAAATGGATCGATTCGTGGATTGCGGCAAAACCGACCGAATTTTTCACAAAGGGAATCCGTGAATTGCCAGAAAGATGGGAAAAAGTAGTAGTAAGCGATGGACAATACTTTGAATATTAAATTTGTAACCATTTTACGTCAATAAAGTTTCAAATTTCGAAAAAAACCCGCACGAACTTATTCATAGTCCATTACAAAAGTGCATCCATTGTTTAAGCGTAAAGCAGAGCTGATGATCTGGATCAGTGTCAAACTAACATGTGATTAAAATCGAGCCAGCTCATGACCCACCCTGTTTATTAAAAACCATAAAAAATTAAAATATAAATAATGTATAGGTATATGAAAAATATACAAAAAAAAATTATTAAAAGCAATCTTTATATTACATATGAAATATTACAATATGAGTACATATTACAGCCTTTCAATCGAGTTTCAAAGGCATATCTTATTTTATAATGAATAAAAAAAACTAAGTGCATTGCAACAAAAAGCAACGATCTAGTAGCGTTATGCTAACTAATGAACGGCTGCAAGCGGCGAGTAGCCGCAGAAACATAGCTGCCAGCTGCACGAGCAAAATACTGACAACTATTGTAAATCAACGGAGCAAATATTTCCACACTCTTTATCACTCACACACAACCTTTCGCACGCTATTGGAGAAGCCTCAACAACGGCAACTAACCTAATATTACTGTCGGCATATTAGTACAATAACACAACTCTGCACAATCGCAATTACCATGTTCATAAACATATGCGCAACATGAGTGTGGCAATGTTGCAGCCATGACAACACAGCACCAACACCAGCAGCAAAACGTAGCTGTAGTGACATTATCGTCATGGTCAGCAGTAAGTCGCGTAATGTGACAATGTGTGCCACAAAGGTTTAGTAAAATGTTTTCCTGTAAAGCTGCGCAATGGCTGGTTCAGTTTGGTTCGGTTAAGTAAGTGCTGCAATATCCACGTTGATGCCAGACAAACACAAGCGCTCAACACAACGCAGCACAAATGAAAAAATTACTTAAAAACTCGCGCGCACGCATAAATACGAGGGTCGTTTGAAAGGTCCGTGCGATGTCAGAAAGATGGCACTACTGGTGCGTACCGAGATTGTGATTAGTTAGTAGCATTTCTTGGAGGAACACACTCCAAGTTTCAGCCAGGTCATTCTATTTTTTTGTGTTGGCATTCGTTCGAATCGAGTAAGTCGTGTGATTTTCAAAAAAAGGTCAATTTCCACCACGACAACGCACCAACTCACGTTGCAATTCTTTTCACATCCGCCCTATTCTCCAAACTTGACCACCTTTGATCCCGCGGGCTACTATTTGTTCCCCAATTTGAAGAATTGGCTGGTTATTTTTCGAACGAGGAGGTAATTACAGAAATTAATGGGTAGTTTTCAAACTTTGACAAATTCTATTATTCGGAAGGGGTCAACAAACTAGCACCAAGTGTATAAGCCTAAAAGGAGACTATGTCGAAAAATAAAAAAGGTGTAACTCAAGCAATTAAGTAGTTTTTATTTTTGCATGGACTTTCCAAGCGACCGTCGTACTTATAAGTACGCAGGTAGATACAGTATCTGTTCATTGAATTACGAACGCAAAGAAAATACACAGTTTCAACTTTAACCAGCAATGAAAATCCAATATTTCGAGAGAAAGCAACAAAACGTGACTTTATTTCAGATACTTATTTCTAATATTAGCTGCATTCGTTTTGCATCCGACCTGTCAGAGAGCACTAGCAGATTTGCGAATTATGCGGAAAGCTGCAACACAAAATATCGTAAGTGAGTTGATATAAAGAGGCTATTGTAGATGGCGCCAGGAAAGTATTTAGGAGGTAGCAGCTAAACGTCGAACAGCTGGATACACTCATAATACCGAGGCGCATCAACACAATGTCTGAAGTAAAATATATTATTTATGCCAAAATACAAGGCAAGAAGAAAACTTGCGTATTTTGTTTTTGTACTACCTTGAATTAATGGAATCGTTTAACTGCAGGATACACACTTAAGATGAAACAAACTAGGACAAGTGTAAGTAAATGTGAATATAACCGATTTCGGGTGTGCTTTTACATGTCAAATGCAAAAGAAATTCTACATAGGATATCTCAAACAAAATTTAAGGGATACTGTTACGATTTTAGGAAGCAAACATATTTTACTTTGAAAATTTCAATACATATATAGCACCTTTAATCGGATTTTCTCGAAAACTTTAATATCTAGGGCTAATCGTATTCGAAATTAGTTTTGGGTTTAAAAGTTTTGTGAGACTTTGTGTTTTTGGGTTTGAAGTTAGAGCGGGTTAAGTTTAAAAGTAGTCAGAGGATTAAATAAGCTGATACCCACTCACTGTATAATCGTGAATTTATACGCTTTGATTAACATATAAGCGAATATCCATGGGCCACCAGCCTCAGCCAGCCGTGTTTCTGTTTTCATTACCCTCATTTAACACCCCACTCTACCTCTGACGACAAAACTGCTACGCATACATACCACAATAAATATGCGGTGCTTTAATGTTAGTAGGCACGTTTAATTTTTACTGCTATTGCTGTAATTGTTTAACGTTTCTGTTGTGGTGCAATCATTGAATTCAGTTCAAGAGAGAGAAAGAGAGAACAGAATTTAATGTAGCCCCCATGCGCGTAACCAATGGGGGTTTTGGGGTTCAAACAAATCAATCATCAGTTTATTTATTAAAAAAAAAGATGTACTGCTTGGCTATAATAAGTAAAATATTTTGCAGAATGAAATGCGAAGAAAAGTCAAAAAGAGTTTTCGAAACCATTGCACTGAGCCAAAAGATACTCTTGAATATAAAAAATATTGTATTCTAGCTACACTTCGCATAATAACTTGCGAGAATGAAAAATCCTTTTTATTACTTCGTCAACTCAAAACACATTTAAAAAGTACAATGTCACAAGAGTGGTTGAAAGGAGTAACACTTAACTTCCTCGGTGGAAAACATTTACAAAAATGTGCCGAAAACAAGCGAACACTGAAGGTATTTTTAATTTCATTTGCCGTTATGTAGTCATGTACCTGGACATGTACGTAAAATATGTCTATTTTTGAAATTTTCCCACTTTTCATAAATCAAATATTGTAAGTACCCCAATAAATACTTACTTATTTTTTGTATTTACATTTAAGGTTTTAACAAAAATCTCTCCCCGAAAAAAATCGAGTTTGGGCGCCTGGTAGTAGTAAATATTACAACAGAAAAGAATAAGCCAATGCTAACAAGTACAAATACTCGGTATTACGAATTCAATGTAATTTTCCTTACTAAATACTCGCACAAATAACAAATATTGTGTTGTCTCAGTTGCATCACTCATTAATATAAATGCATACATACGCACATTCTCCAAACAAAAGACCGATTTTTGAGACTTCAATGCACAAATTTATTGCAGTAATTATTAGTACAAGTATATAATCGATCCTTTTGTTTCGATACCTTTGCACTCCGATACTCCAAGGTCATCCCCAGCATTGAAATATTTTAGAAGTATAGTACAATTTATGGAGATAGCCGTCAGTCCTGTTGTTTGGGACATTTCTATTCAACAGGCCCGTAGTTTGATGCGTATTATGGGCGTGAAATGTCAACAACAACAACACTTCAATCATTACGTACAAAGATTTAATTAATTCACGGATGTTCGATTGACATCGTGCGATAAGAACTTCTCGTTTGAACATTTTTAAAGTTTCTGCAACCTACTTTTCTTGTTCCTACAAAGGGTTTTTTTTACACCGAAAAAACCAAGTAAAGATAGTCTCAGTGAAAGCTACTAGCCGAAATGAATTTCTTTAAAGTGGCCAACAAAACTTTTCATACTTGTTTTTCGTTCGCAAGCTTTTTTCAGGCTAAAACAACAATAAGAAAATATATTGGAAAGTATGCGGAATTGCTTGGCTGAAATTTCATTACAGGTGTTTGCGGTTGGTGCTGAGTAGGTTGGCTGATTTCAAGCGAGTGGTAATTCAATTTTGGCCAGTAATTTAAGCTGTGTCAAGCGAATGATACGAGTACATTGTTGGAAAGGCGGAAACTCATGTATCGGTGGCCCTTAATTTTCCTCAATCATAATTTCACTTTCAACAGGAAGAACAGTAAAATATTTTCTTTTAAAAGTTACAATGAACACAAACATTTCTGTGAGTTATAAACAATTACTCGGAAAGGTCGCATAAACTTTTAAATACTTTTTACAGATATTTGAAGCTCTTTTTTACTACATTTAAGTATAATTATCAATAAATTTTAGCTATATAGAAACATGCTTGTGCATATGTATGTGCATATAATATTTATTTTCTTTTCTTTTTCCAATTTAATTTACACTATGTACTATAATTTACACAAAAGGTCACCAACGTAGTCTAAAGACGGCAAAATAACGCGATTCAGACTTACGTCGACTAGAACTGATTTTTTACTTTGTTATTTTTTAGCTTCTGTTGCAAAACTTTTATTTGTATATGCATCATCTTTGCGCAAATTCAGAAGCTAATAAAACGGCAAGAAGGGGACGTCAGTTTATTTATCAGTATTTGTGTGCATGTCATCATAGCCCATCAACTAACGGAGTCGCAAAAGACTTAGGGCCAATCTCACCTTAATCAAATTTGTATTTAATTGACTTTGAATTTAACTGCACTTGGGCATTTTCACCATCCAACACTTAGCTAGTATTTAATCGAATCATCAGAGCTCCAAAAATTAAAACAAATTTCAAAAAATTCTCATTAATGCTTTCCCAAATCTCAAATAATAAGGGATAGGATGAAAGCGACGCTGACGATGAAATGCTATGTGAATGGCGTTGTCCTAGAATTCTGCGAAAACGAAACAATTTTTTACATATTACGAAGGTGAAGATTTCCGATTGAAATATTTTTGTTGCCAGGAGAGCGGGTTGGATTATATTGGAACATACACATACGTACATATCATTTTTGTTTGATTCAGTAAAAAACTTATTCAGCTTTTACTTTCATATTCCTCAAACTTATGCATCACTTACTCCGATACCGAGGGATTTAGAAGAAGCTAACTCGTTCACAAAATTCTTAGGCCTTCGATTTTTCATCTTCCAAACTTGGTTTTAAACTACCTCTCAAAAAATACCTACGTAACTCTTAGCTGTTAGACGTACCGTAATTCTAATTTCAAAATCTGTAGGAAATACTAGATTAGGTAGGTAGGTGAAACGTTTGAAGTACCACTCTGGCACTCCCCAAGTAGCACTAAAGCGCCGTTTTGATACCATTATGAGACATCAAACACGCAGATATCTACAACCAGCCAGAGCTGTTGATGTAATGGAGGAGATTAATGGGATTTAGGTTGGCGCATTCCCCAGACTGTCGAAGAAGGAAGCACCCAGCGATCTTAATTGCCTAGCTGCCAAACCCAGACACTCACAGAGAAATTGCTCAACAGTATCCACCTCTGAAAGGTCCTCCCAGTTTCTGCAATGGGGGTTAAATGGTACACCTAGCTTTTCCACGAGTGTGCCAATCGTCCAATGACCGGCAAACTCAACTACGAGTTTGGAAATTGAATGGTGTGGAGTCCCCTGAACTTTCTGAGCCGTCCGTCTATTGTACTGGGGCCAAAGCGTTTCGAAATAGCACATGAAGAAATGGATCTCCATCTCTTCTGCGCTTTCCTGAGAAATAAGTTGTGCAATTCGCCATCAACAACAGTCAGGGCGATGCCGATAACCGGGTAGGAGGTCTCTGAGACCAATTCAGTCCCCTTCCCGTAAAACTCATCAGCAATTGGAAAGAAAATGCCACATGTCCTGGAATCCGATAGATTTGATCTCCTCCTTACAGGAGTTGACTAGTTTGACGCTGCACCATAGCGTCGTCAGAGCCTTGATCGCCGTATGAAAGCATTTTTAATGTCTTCAGGATCGCAGAGACTTCTGCCTGAGAAACACTAACAGTATTCGACAATTTTAAGGAAATAGTTAAATTGGCTGATTTAGAGAAAACTCCTGCTAATGTGCACCATGCTAGTCTGCACATGTATGTTGGATCCCTGTTAATCTATTCGTGATAAAAAATTTCCTAACAGCCCCCGCAGGCCCCGACATATACTTATATTTTACTGATTATTTCTCTAGCACACACCGAAACATTTATCTCCTGTGTCCTGGGCAACAACTTTGCTCCGACAACCATTGAACATTAGAAATTAAAAAGTATGAGCAAAAAACTTTTCGAGGCCAGCATATAACTTTTGTAGCTTCTTATTATTATATACCTTCTATTTGCAAGATCTTATTAAACAAGTGGAATGACATAACCATATAAAGGATAACCATAAATTTGTGGCCCTACGCTCCAACTTGAAACTCTAGGATTTGGTGATGATGATGATAAATTCCTTTTGACGAGGCTTCGCATGCATTTGCTCAGAATATTCAAAATTGGATCAGAAATGTTTCTTTCTACATAGAATGCGATCCAAATCATGGCATTAAAAGTTGATCAATGACACAAACGTTCACCAACAAACTAAAAATGTCTAAACTCAAAGATTTCAATTTCTACACTACAAAATCCCACAACTCTTCTAATTAATTATAATCAAGAAATCAAACACATTACAATATAGAAATCTAAAAAATCAGAAAATATTAATCAAGAATGTGTTGGAAAAGATTGAAAATAGCAAGCGGAACGCATTCAAAGACATAAGGAATTCATGTTAATACCATTTTAATTGCTGACAAAATGATGGGAAAACCGACAACACATCGACTTAAAAGTAGAACAAAAAAGAAGCGAGGAAGTGACAGTAAACAAAGAAAAACAAACAACCATCAGCAGACAAATTGCTAAAAGGCTGAACACTCAACAGGAGAGCGTAGAAGGACGCATAACTCGTACAACTATACACACAGGTAAGAAAAAAATACTTATAACCTACAAACAGTTGCATGTGGCAGAGATACATTTGAAGTAGTTAAAGTGCAACAAACGCCATAAAATGAAAAACTAGCAACAACTGCGATCTGCAAATATGGAAGAGTTAAACCATTATACACATGACCATCGCTACTTGTGCGGTTGTCAATTGGGGTTGCCTCAGTCTACTGCACCGCACGGCAGCAAGGAGTAATGGACAAGTGCCAAGTGCATATGAAGAAGTAGTCACCTCCTACTCACCACTGAAATATACAAACGGGCTAGTTAGTGGGTGTTCGTGAGTTCCTGCGTGTGTACGTGTAGGTTGCGCACAAGTGCAACAGTGGCGGTGCGGATGTGGGCATAGAGAGTGTTGGCGATGCCAACTAAAAGCAACCAGCCACATTCTAAGTAACAGCAACGGTTGGCCAACTTTCGAGGACTTGCATTAAAAATTTAACATTTTTGCAGGCGCATTAAAAATTAAAAATGAAAAATGCCAAGATGTTCGAAAAACAAACAAAAACATCGGATAGGTGGAAAAGGATGTATGCATTGCGGTTGAGTTATGAACAAATAAATTCACTAGGGACAGTTTTGGCACGTTTTGGTAGAAAATAAATACACAAATATGAAGCAGATCTTAGAGAAGAGGTGTTACAATAAATGAAAATTAATAGATTTGACAGACGTTTTTAGAGGCAACAAAATAGGAACCAGAGAGATGCTAAGGGTTTGACGACTTTGGTAAGATATTAAAAAGGGTAGCGTTATGTGTGTGTGGAAAAATCAGTGCGCGTGTTGTGTCAATTGACGTTGTCAATTTATTTCGTTACGTTAATCAATAAACGATTTTTCATTAATTCCAAGAGAATTAGAAACTCAAATGTATGTAATGCTTGGACGAATAAACATTTTTCCACCAATTTTTATTTAGACTATTTGAAGTTAGCCAAATTTGTTCAATTTTTACAACTATTTGCATTTTTAATTGCTTCCTACTCGAGTTATTTGATGTACAATAAGCCAAAAATTTACTCTTAATGACAAAATTTATAATTTAATAATAATTAATAATATTTAAAATTACTATACTTCTCAATTGAAATCTATTTCCAATGCGTTTAGGGTAGATACTTTTAAAACCCTAAATATAATTTTATCCAAATGATTTGAGAGCAGAAATGCCAGTCCAATAAGAACCTGATCTCCCCTATTTGTGTAACATTTATACGACAACAACTGTATCGGCTTTACGTTACAAGTTGTTATACAGTTAAGTGAACAAAAATCCTGAAGGATATTTCCTTCCTTAGCTTACCAACATCAGGCTATTTATCTCGTATCCTTAAATGTCAACTTTCGTATCCACCGCAAAAGCACAAAGGACAAATGTAGCTATAGTTTATTTGCACGTGAAACACTGTTACTTAAGTGCGAATAAAGGGTGCAGATAAAAAACTAAACAAAGGCCGTCAGAAAAGTTAAATTTACAAGTGGGCAAAGCGAAGTATGAGTATTTATACGCATACACAAGGGCACACATAACTAAGAAGGTAAACAAACACGAAGCGCAAATCAAATGAAAAGAATGGGCAAACTAGGGATGAAACAAAGATTAAATGGGGGAATGAGCGATTCAGTAATTTTCAGTTTTCCTGCTCGGAAAATAAAAAAACGAATCGCGTTACACAAACGACGAGAAGGAAATATATTGAAGGTTGAAGTAATAAAGCATATAAACACGCAGCGAGAAAAACGGCATCACGATATTAGCGAAATGACCTTTCGTATCAACGGCTTTGGGTCACCTTTGGGGAGACGGAACGGCCTTACGCGGAAGTGGTGTTAATTTAAAGTGCCAACCAGGCTCGGCACAAAAGCGTGACATGTCCTCAATCGGAAAGATATGGAACAAGCAAGCAAACAATAAAGGTCTGGAAACAAAAATTTGAAGAACTAGAAAAGTAGTGCGGCAGTGGTCAAATCAAAGATGTATAGTATGTCCAGCAGGCAAAGAAACAATTAAAGGCTATGAAGCAGAACATTGTAACACACGTTGATGTAAATTGAAGCTCTAGCCTGCCACCCATTGTTGACGCCTGCAGATAGCCAACAGCTGGTCGTAGTTAAGAAGTAGCGCAACAGTTAATTATTTCCAACAGTAGCGCGACCGAGATGCTTGCGTAAATACGAACCCACTTATAATAGACGTGGCACCATGCGACGTACTCGTACATGACCATGGAAATCTCAATCCCACTACCGCACTAAGCACCGCAAACATTCCTACCGCGAGCTGAGTTAGCTAGCCTCAGCAGTAATGCACGAACACTGGCCGGAAGTGTTGAACCAATGCCGATGACAAGACGCTACATGTGTATGTGTGCGAGAATACAAATTCCTAAGTATAAACATATGTACAAGGAAGGCTGAATCTTATAAATAGGTCAGTCAGCACCAAAGCCAGCCCACTTTACAAGAAACTTGCAGTCACTAATAAACACTTCTACAAACGCAATTGCAAGAGTGTGAAGGTAGTACCTTAGCATGGCGCTAATATGATGTTTCCTGTTCCTGGCCACAAGGATTGCTCGACTGGCTGGAGTGGTGGGTTGCCCCTGGCGAGCCACGCACTTAAGCTAGAATGGCGTTGTAAATGCGTCGCTTCCTGCAAATATCAAACCGTTGAGTTCCACGAAATGGTGAACGGTGGTGAACGAGTAAATGAAACATTAAAAGCTGTAAAACAACATCGTCATCATTTCGCTTGCGCCTTTGAATTTCGAATAAAAAGTTCTAAATTTCTAAAAGTTGATTCACACCCCTTCCAGGATTAATTTATATCGGTCAGCTTTCACTTATTTTATTGAATTTTTCTCTTATTTATAATTAGATCATCTGCGCTAAGTGAAAACTTTAAAGTTAAAGAAAAAAAATTTGGACGTGCTACAAAACAGCAAATCGCCATAAAGTATTTATTTTCAGATTCTTTTTGATTTTCTCCTGTGTACAAACTCTCGCCCGACGGTGTAGTATATAATTAGCTAAAAAACTGTATTACCCGGTCTTCATTCTGTTAACTCCGGATTTTCCTCGAAATAATTGTAACATATTTTCCCGCACTGAAGCTTAGTTTTTTCAAGAATCGTTTTTTCAACGTGAATATCAATTAAGTAAATTTTTTATTTGCAGGCCTCCAATAATGAAACCCCATTCAAATAGGCGGACCACTCAATCTTTAACTATTATGAAGTTATTAATGATTTAGTTGGCTGTCCAACACTTCTTGAGTCGATAAGCTTCAACATTCCTAGCAGGGTGCTAAGTTTCTATTATCCTTTTCGTGTTGTATTTACATATAATTACTTTGATTCTGCCCTTTTTACTGAAGCACTTGTTGAGATTAATAAAATCTAAGAGTTCTTTTGATCTCGATTTTGCTATGTCGAGATGTCTGTTTGTGTCTAAGTTTAAATCTATCTATCACTTGCAATTAGTCAGTAAGTTATTCAAATTAAGCTATTCTGTACTTCTAGTATGTAAAATTTTGTAATTATAGATCTAATAATACCGAAGGGATACAACTCTGGAGAATAACGTTGCATTCCATACGCATATAGGAACATGAAATTATAAATATTTTTTACGAACATATTCACGCGTTGCACAAACCCAACAAATTGGGCATATAAGTATGCCTGTGTTCACAATAAGGCAGCGCGGCATATTGAAAAGTTTGGACTATTTATTTTTCATTTAAAATTTTTTATTAGAAATTCTTACTTAATTAAAATTAAAAAGTTCGAAGTTTTTATGAAAACTTGTTGCATATTTTTAATCTTTTATGCAAAGTTTGAAACTTTAAGTTATATGATTTTTGTTGTAGCATAAGACAATATTTATGTGACAAAATAAAAAAATAATAATTAAATATAAATAAATAGGAAAAACTTGGCAATATGTTGCGCTGCTATTATTGTGAACACAGGGCTATGTGCCTAGTATATGTACAGCCCTACGAATAGAAGTAAAGGTGTAGCGTCTAAAAAAGCCCAAGCGCATTTATCTACATCGGCAATACTTGCCTGCTTACATGCAACAGCTTCCTCTGCTGCAAAGCCTGCAGTGATTTTTTCGTTGGTCCTAGACGATGTGGCACACAGTCTTGCCACATTTTTACATTTTCACACGCTTACTCATCTACATATCTGTATTCATATTATATATAGAAATTCAAGCAACGCAAAACAAGCCATTTTGTATGCTGCCATTCTCCTTTTTTCACACATTGGTGTGCGCTCTTTTCGACTCGCACTCATTCTCGACGGCAGGGCAAATGTTTAAATTGCTTTTTGCAAATCGCATAAATTTTATAAGGTTTGAATTTTACTCCATGTTTAAAAGCTCATCGACATTCAAAATCAAATATGTATGGGGTATA
Source organism: Anastrepha obliqua (assembly GCF_027943255.1). NCBI lineage: Eukaryota > Metazoa > Arthropoda > Insecta > Diptera > Tephritidae > Anastrepha > Anastrepha obliqua. Next base: position 561,873 of record NC_072896.1, read on the forward strand.
CATATATACGTTAGTGGATGTGCTGCTATGGCAGTGAGTTTTTCCATGCGGGCATGAGAATGTGATTTGAGTGCCGTTTTTATTTGTGACCATACATTGGAGCATATTTCACCAACGGCCATAGAAAAACACATGCAGCATTGAAAGCTATGAAAATGAAATAATTTGCCTACACAAACATACACGCACGCTTTTCCATGAATACTATAAATGCGTGCGGCTGTGTGAACTGTTAAACTAATATATGCAGTGCACAAAGCATACTTTTCGGAGCATAGAATTTCAATCAATTTTCGTTTACGTAAATATCCTGTGCGACCTCGTTTAATGAGACAGATGGGCTGCGATATTGCGGCATGGCGTTGTAAAAATGTTACCTTTCCTAATATTGATGCTAATGACGACGTAAACGGCAGCTCCACATATGAAAGGAACAATCAACCGTCTTGCCAACATACATCAAAGAACAGGCTGGAAATATGCTGCAGACTACCTCAAACATTATGAATTTTACATAGAACTAACTTTAATTTTAATTATGGTACGCCACCGTCTGTTTCACTAGCCACTTTTCACTTTAAATATGTATATCTCATTTGGTACAATTTCGTCACTAGATATTCACGATTTTCTCAACATTTCATGGCTATTTTTTAGCATTTAAAAGATTCGTATCAGAAAACTTTTTAGGTCGCCCCGTGACATTTCTTCGCTCATTTAATTTATTCTTATTCGTTTAGTTATCGTTTTTGCCTCCATTGTTTTTGTGTCTGCATGTTTAAATATTCACATACGCACAAGTTGAACGGGATCGACATAGCTCGCCGATATCCATTTTCAAATATAAAGCCTCAAGTTAGGGAAAACGTTTGTATTACATTTAAAACTTGTTGGAAGGCAACACAATTTTAAAACAACAAACAAAACAGTGTGAAGTTATCCAGGTTAACATTCAAGTCAACCAGAGGTTTGTACCAACGAAGCACACATTACGATGTGTTCTCATAGAGCCGGGAAATTTTATTAACATGAGGAAAGTGAACTGCTCACGCCGAACCACTTTATAACAGCGACCACCCGAAGATTTTAAGATTTGGTCACCAAATTACAGCAGTTTCTGCTAATCTCCGAGCAAAAGCCAGAACAGATCGTTCACGTTCGTTCATAGGGCGCAACGTAGTAGCCTTTCTGAGGTGAGCAAAATGTCACCAGCATCTAGCAAATGTTTGCCTGCTAGAATAAATGGAATTCAAACTACCGCAAAATAAGCAGGACGAAACATTCAGTAACCATTAAACCATACGTCATAATAAAAGCTTAAGAGCTGAGGGAGCGGGTCAGAGTAGTGAGTCTGATGCCAACTAGTACATATAGTTAGTACAGCAGTATGCGTCATGTTAATGTTAACCCTCGCCGAGTTGTGCTTATCCATGCAGAAAGAGCGGGGAAACATCAAAATGTCTTCGTTGCAGCGGTGATCATTCGATCCTAATGCAAAGTATACACGCTGCAACTGTGGTATCAACATGTCAATGTTGGATAAACAGTTGGTCAAATTTGGTGGGCGGAGCTAGCTGTTGTACAATGAGTTAAAACGTGTATACGCATTTTGTACAATCAACTGTTAACATTTTTCTTTTTAGTTATTTACACACAAAAAAATTAAACAAAATAAAAAAACACTTTCTTAAATTAAAAAAAAAATATTAATTAAAAAAAGTCTTTAATAAAAAAAAAATTTAAGATAAAAAAAAAAAAAATTTAATTAAAAAAAAATTTAAGATAAAAAAAAAAAATTTAATTAAAAAAAAATTGAAGATTAAAAAAAAAATATTTAAAAAAAAAACTAAATAACAAATAATAAATGAAATAAAATTTCATCAATTATTGTTATTGTTATCAGAAAAGAAGTAAATTTTCCCCCCTTGTGACCACAACCGTGTCGTCCTACTCAAAGTATATTGACCTCTCAATACAAAGCAGCCAAATGCGAGCTCGAAATATTCGCGTTTCCTTTTTTATTTTTTTATGCATCATAACCTAGACGGACATGGGAAATTAGTTTTACTACCTGATGAAATATTCAAAAGAAGACATAGTACATACATATTTTCACTTACCGTGCTTTTGGTATTTTTTTCATGTCCATCTCATTGGGTTTAGTAAACTTTTTACTAAATTCGCGCATGCCAAATTAAGACATTGTTGCTTGCTGAATTTCCTTTGGATTTTCGCTGAATATACTGGCTTGCAGCTGCTGTTGGCGGCTGGTCTTGCTGCACAGGAAGTGGCGCTGATAATGTTGGTCAACTGGATTTCTCGCAGTACACTCTTTCACTCTTTTTGATTTTGTGATTCCTTGTTTTCAAACTAGTTTCTAATGAGTTCGTATGCACACAAAATGTGTTTGGTGTTTGTTAAAAGGATTCCGAAGGAAAATTAAAACAAAATTACATATTGAAAATATGCCCGCAGATCTGGAGTACTTTTTAGTTGATTTTGTTTTCGTTCCAATAACTGCACATAGCGCTACATAACTGTAAGCAATGATTTGAAAACGTTTGTTAGCTGCCGCACGCCCCACTGTATACGTTGTGTTTCTGTGTTTATTGGAGAATAATCGACGTTTTGTTGTAATTGTTATAACGATTGGTGTTTCCACGGAGATAAACTCTTTGTATTCGTTTAGAATTTTTCGCAAAGGTCTTTCTGTTTTCTTCAATATATCTTTCAATTCATAAGTGGGAATTCATTTGGTCAAATCCCATAAGCATTCTCACAGTGTTAAATATATTGAATGAATTTACTTTACTTACTAAGTGGTATTATTAGGTTTCGCGTATATAATAATGTGTATATAAAGTAACATATGTATGTATGTACTTGATTAATATTAAAGAGATTATGCAATTAATTTAGTGTTTGCTGTTATAGTTCTTGTATCTATAATACAATTACGATTTAGTTAATTAATTACTTAATTCATTTACAAATTGATTAGATTATCACATTTTCCTGCCTCCGCTCTATTCGTTTATAATAATTTATAATATAATTTATATATGTAAGTAATTACTTTTATTTTTGATAATTGATTCTTTTGTTTTTAATTTATAGCTTGTTGTTTTTGTCTCGCCTACGCTAACACAGCCACGAACATTTTAATTACACCGCGCGCGCGAACGAGAACGAGAATATGCGGAACGGGAAAAGTCCTAGAGGACACACGAAGGGGCTTCACGAGTACCGTCTGTGTTTAGCGCCGAGTTGTATTGTTTATTTATTCTTTATGCTTTCTTTGTCCTATTTTAATTATATTTACATTTAAACTTAGTTTTTTCTTTTTGTTTTTGGTGTTTTAAGTTTGAGAATTTTACTTACGTAATTGTATTGGTTGCTTCTTGTTGTTGGGTTTTTGAAGTTTGTTTGTTGTTTTTATTGCTTTAAGTTGTATGGTAATTTTGTTGTAGCTTTGTTGGTTGCTGTTATTTATATTGCAATGCTTCGGCTTCAACGTTCATTTTAACATCCGCACTTTCTATACGAACATACGTCACAGGAGCCGTAAATTAAGGGAATAACTTTATCCTTGCCGTTGTAGTCTTTATAACTCTTTCAAGGAAGTGGGGTATTTTTCTGCAAAGAGATCAAGATGTGTTTGTTTGTTAATAGTCGGTTTTTATACATACATACATACATACATACATAATTATAATAAAATATACGCTTTTAATATATTCAGTGCGTACGTTACTAAAAATTCAAGCATATAAATTTAGAGAATATAATTTATACCCTGGCATTAACACCCGTTGTACATTTGGAATAAATCAACTAGTTCGAGTCTGCTGAATTAGCAGAAATAGATAAATACTGGTCGAGAAAACTGTTTTTATGCACAGTTTCAATGTGACAAAGTGTGCAGTTGTTGTGAAGGCATGCACCAAAGTATGTTACACCATGCACCGATTTAACGCCATGTTAAAATGACAAACTCCCATCGTGGTGAAAATTGAAATTGAAATTTGAAAAAGGCGAACCAAGAAGCTCCCGTTGTATTGAAAGCTCTGGAAAGCAAAGGCCTACAAAAGAACGTTTGAACTCTGTATAATTTACAAATAAATACAAGCACATGTAGTTAGTTCACAACTCTGGTGTCATCTGTCTGGTCAGTTTGTGAAATTTGCAAACGAAAAACAATAAACAAAAATATTTAACAAAAAAACAAAATGATGTAATTCCGAAGATTCTTTGGAAAATTAAATTTATATATTTCTAAATTAAAGCTGCTGGAATCAGTGCGCCCTTAAGTATTTGATTTGATTTGTACTATAAAATGCGACCTTCTGTGTATGTCCTTCTATCGCCGTTATTAGAGCTTCTCGTGTCAAGTTGTTTCCGCTAAACTTTTTTCATTTCGTTCGCGGAGTGGGGCATATTGCAAGTATTTGTAGATGTAATATATGAAATTTCTTTCCGTCGGCCAGGTCAACCTAACCTAATATATGAAATTTAATATGTAGCACTTTTGATTTGAGCGCACTTCGTCCCCTTAGTATTAAAATAGCCTATACATTTTTTGATGTTTTGAGAAAATGAATTTCAAACTTTTTGTCGAAAGTAGCTCTCACTCAAATCTCGCTATGTCTGTAAATATTTATTATTTTATGACTGACGTTTTGACGCATTTTGTGGAACTAGAATTTGACAAAATTTTGACCACATATAAAATCGACGATGGAGAATCCAAAAATTCAATAAAAAAATAATAGCCTATGAACACATAGGCTATTGTTATACTAAGGGGACGACTTATCGAAAGCATGCCGGTCAATTTCGATTATTTCTGGGATTTTATCGACATTACAAAGTTACACGTAATTAGGTGTTACCGTATCGGAACCTTGAACACCATTCACAATTTCACCGACCTAGCTTGCATTTTCGCCTTTATTAAAGACTAGCAAACCCGGCCCCCTTCGCTGGGCACACTAAAATAGAATAGATATGGTTTAGAACAGAAAATATATGATTTTCATATTATTTATTTCTTTATTCTTTATTCAAGCGCTTTGGCATAAACAATATTTTTTGTCATATTTTTCCAAAATAAAGTGTAATCCATGTTACTCGTGGATAATGTAGTTTTCGAATGGTGAAAGAATTTTTAAAATCGGTCCAGTAGTTTTTGAGCCTATTCGTTACAAACAAACAAACAAACAAACAAAGTTTTCCTCTTTATAATATTAGTATAGAAAAACTATTAACTGTACCGAATTTATATATGTATCTGAAATATTGGACAAAACGGAAAGGTACTGTAACTAGATCATTTGGAATTTGAAACAAAACACTTAAAATATTGAGATCAGAAATCAGAAATGAGCCCTTGAGAAAAATCATATACTCTTCCATTTAATTTTTTGAAAAAATAGACAAGAATCGTACATAAAAATACCACAAAAGGTTCAACATAGTTAAGGGGGAACACCATTGTGATTTTTCGAAAAAATTGATTTCTTTGGTTTTGCATTTTCTTAAAGTAGATATATTCAAAAATATATAAAAAAAATTTTACCTGACGAAGTTATACCCAATACATACATTATGTGCAGGCAACGGCCAATGAAAACTCTAAATGCGTTTTTATCAAAACGACTTTTTCGAACACGGTGGCCTCGATTTCTCGAAGACTTATGAACCGATTTAAATTTTTTTTTGAATTTTTGTACATGTATTGGCTACAGTTGTACATAGCCGTTTTTTTAAATTCCAAAAATTAATATTTTTTTAAGCCTTTCGAAACAAACAAGGGTAAAAACACCAACTCATTTTTCAAACCTGTTCCATTTTCTTAAAAAACCGCCTCGTACAACGATTGACGTATATATTAAGATTTTTTGTGGTATTTTCTTTCAGATGATTTTTCACCGCTACATCGTGGCCACCAGGGTGCATCAGTTTTTTATGACGTCATTGCATTAATATTAATAACAACTGTAATTTTTAGTATTTTTTAACAACAATTTGTATCAGTGTTGTTGAATATATGTTAAATAAATTATAATTTGTCCGATCCTCAAATAATCATCCCTACTTATAAAAAAAATTATAAAAATCACTTAATTTTCACGCGTTCACAGTGGTATTCTCCCTTAAACTGGATAAATGTCCAGTTTGCCTCCAACCAGTCTGAGCCATAGCATCAAAGTAATTAATGTTTTTTTAATGCTTTTATAGTCCATCAACTGCATATATGCATACTTATATGTGTATACCTACATATTTACCATATGTGGATATGAAAAAGTTATGGGGTTGATTACGCGATTTGACAAAGACCTTAATTATTACAACCACAAATAAATTTATCTCAACACTGCAATTTAATCTCAACCAACAGTAAACTGTTTAGAGCATCATTTCACGAAATCCCCCTATACTTGTGTGTGGCAACCAGTCCGCACTGCAGACAATGCTTCACACACCCATATCCTCAGCTAATCCCGAATGAACTTTCTATTAAAGACCCCGCACCCTTAAACGCTATTATCTTCGTAATTAACCAAAAAGTCATAGGCCCGTATGCACTGTGTGTAAACAAATCAGATATATTGAACAACAAAATGTCAAAGCACATAAAGTAAGCCGCGGGAAAACTTAGATGGAAAACAGCAAACCACCACTTTATCACTCACAAGAGTTCAATTGTTCAACACTTACAAGTAACATCAAACAAAATACGATTGGCTTCATATACACGCATACATAAATGGATTTGTATGCATTTGTGTATTTGCTTTGATGTGTATGTACCTGTCGTGCAGGAAAAACTCAACTAGTGAAACACATTTCTGATTCAGATGTAGAACGATTTCGTCAATCGTCAACCAGTTCGTTCCTCATGTCGAGAGTAGCGACATCTGTCTGTAGAGAGTGAGTGTCAAACCCGAAAATTACCCCAAACAGACCGTTTCCTTACGCATTACAGCCGTGGCATTGTATGATAACAACGGCGCTTGTAGCAGAATGTTTGAGAATGAGTCTGGCTGGAAGGTTATGTAGTCTTATCGAATTCAATAAATTTAGGTTATTTGGTCATATTTGACTTTCAATAAATTTTCAATTTGAATAAAACCGATAAGAAAAAATAAATAAAAACTGAAAATTGTTTTGTCTGTCGCCAGAATCCCAAAAATCTATAAATATCTGAATGATATTCCAATGTACTTCCCGATTAGGAGGACAGCGACTGAAATGGAAGTTAGATTAGTTTCGCACCAGTGCAAAACGAGTGGATTTTCCTATAGGACATTACAAGACTTTGAGAGTGGTGTATACCTACAAATCCATCGCACAGAAACCTATACACATATGTATATATGTAAATATGTATGTATATACATATAGAATGCATTTAATACGCGGGTGTATTTGCATGTGTCAGCTGCAGGATCATGACAGCTTTTGTAAGGATTTGCTGAATAAAGGTATGTTTTTCTGAGTAAATTGATTGTGGTTTAAGAATGTTATGGCTGATTGTAGCTATAAGAGTTATTCATGTAAATATGTCGCATGTCGCGCCAACGATTTTTCCACTCACAGTATAAAATGGTGAATGGTGAACGGCTTAGAGTATATATGAACCTATAGGGTAGATAGATTCTAGGGTTTCATTTGTTTTCCACCCGCAAACAAAACAACAAGTCACTTGTTGAACTTGTGTTTGGCACCACTAAATTATAAGCAAATTGAAAAAATAATGGTGAAAAACTCGGTGAGAGCAAGAAAACATCAATAAATAAAATATACATATATAGAATGTATAAAAAAATGTGCAAGTATTAATTGGGTTTAAGAGATAACCGCTTAATTTCATACCCGTCTGTTGCGGTTTTGTTTATCATCTCATTTTCCGAATAAATCTCTGCATCTCTCGGAGAACTTATGAAGTCGTACTTATAAAGCGTACCCGGAGCACATACTGCAGACATGCCGCACGCACCAACGCGGCATATCAAGAAGTTCTTCCCAATAAAAGCGACTCTTCCCAAAAGTTCCAGTGCCACCAGGAGCAACAAATTATTTAAAAGGTGTTTAACAGTACCCCAAATGTAATGAGCTACTAAGCTGAAATAAATAAACACGTAAACGTACCTGGGTTTAATCTAACTCCTTTAATTCTTGGTTCACTTAATCGCCCTGAGCTAAACTTGGAAACACTGACCTAAGCTAGTTACTTGCGAGCTAAGCGGCAATAAGCAATGTTGCTTATGGGGTCTTCTCTTCGTTTAATTTATTGCTGCATTCCCAACATTTTTTAGCAAGGCCGACCATAGCCCTTTGGTGTACAGTCCTGGCTCTTAACGGTGGAGACAAGAGCAGCGACTTTACATAAACTTTTTATATTTTTATATCTCTTGTTATTAATTTCGCAGTAACAATTTCCTAAATTGCGAGCTCAAATTAAGCAAGCGTAGATGGACTTGTCCAGTTAATATGACTCGGGAGGAAGAAGGATTTTTCAGTGGGCGACTGCACACTTCTTCCAACAAAACTTTATTTATATTTTACGACTGACATATGTATATCTTTAAAATTGATAGTAGCCCTTTAATCTACAGAACTTAAAAATATTAATATGGAATAATGGACGCAAAACTTACCAAAGCCAATAAGGTGCACAAGCGAGGTAAATAAATTGTAATATAAAAAACAGTTCGTTATGGCGTTCACATTTTCATTGCCCCCAGATAGCAACATTTCTCTTCTTTCAAACTAAGACATTTTGTTTTAAATAAAATTGTTCAGCTAAATTGGAAATAGACTTCAATCGGCGACAACGACAATTTGCAGTTTTGCGCCCTGAAGTCGCGCTGTCGTCAAAAGAATTACGTTCATGAAAACGTGTGAATTTTAGTATTTGATAGATGCTGCTTTTCGTCGCAGTCGGCAATGTATTTGTACTATCAATTCATGTGTTAGTAATTTAATACTATTCCGATCCCATCATTCCCAAGGCCAAAAGTCGCATGTTGAACATAAATAGGCGTCTTTACGAAATCATGGTACGCCCCTCTCCCTTACAATCAGACTCAATATAATTTTAAGATGGGCGCAGGCAGATTCCAGCACCTTACGTACGCCAAGAACATTTTAGTCCTTTTACGTGACTTATCACTAACACATCGCCTGTACGGAGAATGTCAAACTCCACATTCTAAAACTCGACAGTTGCAACAGCTGGTGATAGACGAATGATCAGTTGGCGACTGATGATCAGTTGCGGTATTCGTACACCAGCAAACAGAAAGCTGCGCAGCTACACCGGTGGTTATCTTTGCAGTTGTGCAGTTATGTTGTAAAATTCACTTGAAACTACAAGGTGAGGCAAAAATAGCTTCTAATTTTCTTTTGTTGTACCTCCAAAATAATTGAAAAATGTTATTTATTGATGCATATTTCAACACTTCAGATTGTCGTTTTTGGCGAATATTATCCCTGAGGGGAAGAATGTTGCAGGCCTATTGATTAACCCAAAAAGTAGTCTGTGGCCGTCAGATCAGGCGATCTTGGCGAACTACCAATAACCTTAATCGAGAAATTAGTTTGCAATACAATCGATGTCGTAACTGTTACCAATCCAAAGTAAAAAGGCAATTATATTAATGGAAAGGTTTTAACGTCTTCGATTAGGGCAATACTGTTTGCGCATAAACGCACCCCAACAAACATTTCAAGTTAAAGTGAATTTGATGTATTTCTCAAATATCCAAAATATATCTCCAACAGTAAATATTTCAAATGCAGAATATAGAAAATCTTTGAAATATTTCGTTCATAAATTACAGGCCGTCTACTACATATCTACAGACATAAGTTAATAAACATATAACGAATTAACATTTAAAATATATTTTCTGAATTTGAATTTAAAACAGAAACGCAAACTTAAAGGACCCTGTACATTGTTGGTATTCTGTGTGCAGCTCTATGATCCTTATAGAATCATTACCACTGCTGCTACCATTGATTGGCTTGCGTGGCCGCTGAAAACACCAGGTGCTAAATACATTTTTAAACAATACAAGAACCAAACAGTTAGCCACCGAACGAGTATCTGTATCGCACAAAATAACAACTGGGGCTGCTCTTTCCAAAGTATTAAGAAAAGTTGACGAAGAATGAGCCACAGTTAAAACAACTTAATGTAAATTCATGGCAAACAGTATTGGAATACAGCAGCATAAATAAAAGCAACAAATTTATATATACAATGAATGTACATACATATACTCGTATAAGAGCAGCCACAACACAATTCACCAGTGGACGACGACAACGATCACACTAGCGAGTTATGAACAACGGCGACGATGTAAAATGAATTGTTTTCCATTATTGATACTTAAAAGGGCAATGCACGCAACACCCAGCTGGCAAAGCGGACACCACGCAGCCGCCCATAAACAAGTAGGATAACGTCAAGAGCATGTTAATGTGAGTGTGCTCGCTTGTGTGTGCCTGTGAGTGAACTAAGCAGCTGTGTCTGCTGACAGGATGCGAGTTGACTTTTACACTCCGCACGCTCGAACGCCCGCACGCTTGGAGTCCATCATAGGCACGGAAAGTCTGAGCTAAGTTAAGGATGTACCCAGAGACAACATCAACCCGAAGTCAATAATTACACTGTGTTCAGATTTTCAAAATTTGTTTGGGTAGACATTTTAATAGTTCATTGAATTTAACTGATACCTTTTCAGTTCAGTGCCATCCCCCGGTTTTAACAGTTTTGCTCCAGTTATCGAGATAACAGTATCTGAAAATTTCTTTGAGGACCGCTGAGAGCTCATTTAGGAAATGCCTAACTACAAAAATAAATTTCTCGCAAAACGGAAGACACTATCGAATTTAGAAAGGCCCAATGACACCCGTTGACAGCTAATTAGAAACACGATATTTTTACCATTTTTGACTACTTTTCTTTTATTGTCCTTTTTAATTTTTATTGACTTTTTATAAAAAACAAACATAGTTCATTCTACGACAAATACACTTTATAAAAATTCGAAAAATTTGCATCGAAATTTCAAGCTTTTTAATCAGAATTAAAAAAAAATTGTGTACAGTTTTATGGGCCATAAAATTTTAGTAAAATAAAACGCAAGTTTGAAGTGATTCGAAATTATCTTCAATTTTTGATAGTTTTTCCCGCTCACGGTCAGCGAACATTTGTTATACCTATGGAGAAAATGTGCAACAACGTCAGGTAAAAAAAAAAGTAGGAAAATTTGTCGAATTTTTATGAAACTTCTACAAAGCTCGATACTTTGATTTACAGTTATGTGCGATAAACCAATTGTAGTTTAATAATCACTTCGTATATTTATATTGTACAGGTATTTTTGAATTCAAAGAAAATGATTGAGAACACAATCACAATAAAACAGAAACCAGAGGGAAAACTCAAAAATAAGTAACGGTTTGCTAAGGCGAATCCGACGTCACGTAAAAAATATCCCTTTGTGCACACTTCCGCCCTTAAAAAACAATACTCTGAACGTAGACACTTCAATGAGTCCAACAAGATTAGTAAGAACAGATTGGAGGCAAAAGCTGGTCGAAGGGTATCGTTCCTGATCAAAGTAAATGTAAGAAAACGATTAGAGTTGAGGGTGAGATGCATGCTTCATAATACACCAGGATTTTGAGTGAAACCATGTTGCCATATGCAGCTTCGATAGATGTTTCAGCAGGCTCACGACAAGAATCACACATCGTAGCGGGCAAAAGGATGACTCGGTCAAAATGAATTCGAAGTTTTAAGCTTGCCGCCACAGTTTCCAGGTCTTAGTCCAACCGAAAATTTATGTACAAAGGTTAAAGTGGGCCTTAGAGGCAAAAATCTAGCCAATAAAGATGATTTCGATATTAGTAAATACCTACTGCTAAATACCAGATCCAGGTGATTTGAAACTACTTTTCAGATTATTGCGCTGTGCCACCGTTTGCATGTTAAGAGCAACTCCCACTCTGTAAAAGGAACTATACACCCCCAAGCATGCTGACGTAAAAGATCACGCCTATGGTGTCCTTTATCCAAAACAGAAAAACATCCCAATACTATAGTGCTGACTAATCCTACACTATAAGGCCCTCATCTCTACGAAATTCCCCAAAATGACCACTCACACCATTTAAGCTTTTGATTTAAATTATTTTGTTTACTATTGTCATATGTCAGTGACGTTGATAAGGAGATGCAAGTTTGAAGTGGCCCAAAAATCGCGTTGATTTCTGACAATTTCTTTCTTTTTTGTTGACGGCCTTGTGCATTCTCTCCATAAAACAAATGCTCAAATTTTTTGCAATGGGAAAAGCACACAATTTCTCGAAAATTTCTGTGCTACAGTTATTTAACGAACTGTAGGTAACGAAGTGAGCATTGCCTTTTATAAAATATGAAGTGCCTGATACTTATGGTCAAGGCTATACCATACATTCATCCAAAGGTTCAAAGGGAGAACTGTTGAATGGGGTATGTGTGTTGGAAAAAATGTATTTTACGAACAGATACTCGTAGTTGCCAGTTTCGACAGTGACAACGTAATTATCTTTTCCGATGTCAGTCCAGCAGTATTCTCCAAACATTTATGTTTATGCTAACAACGTGCCAGGCCCCCCGTCCGTCATCACATTATCGATTTAGCTTCTTAAACTTCCATACTGCCAATATCGGATGTTCCCATCGAAAACTAAATAATCTTTCCTTGACTGTTAGAGCCATGAAGTCCCGTTAAGGAAATAAGTTAACATGTCAAAGCGTTGGAGGCTTTATCGCAGAACCTTTGAAGTCAAATACCGAACACTTTAAATACAATTAATTATGTGTATATATTATAACTGTAGCAGACTCTCCCACTTCAGACTATTTGTTTTTTGCAACTAATTATTGTGTATGTGTTTTTTGACACGCATATTGTTACTTCATTATTGTTTTATTTCTCTGTTATAGCATTTTATTTGTTGCATTTTACTTATTGAATATATGCTATTTTAGATTGTCTGTCCCGTGCGTCCTTACACCCGTCTGTATGTGGGCTCATTCGTTGCGTTCGTGCACCTTCGGTATCGTCGACAACAACTACAATTACGCAGGCCATTATCATTCTCTCGGCGCGCAACCGACAACTGCGTGAATTGTGTTGTTTCTTCAATCGCTCTGTATTGCCGTAGCAGTTATAGTATTGTTATTGTGTTTCTTATTGTTGTTATTATGTGTATATAAGGAGCAGAGCCGGTGGGCAAAAGTATTGGTAGTGGTAGTGGTGGCGACATTTAATCGCCAACTGAGTATATTTGGCTAGCTACATTTTGTGCCTGTTGTTCTTATTGTTATTGTTGTCTACTTATACGGAGTAATTTACCCCGCCGCACATGCAAGATTTGTCGATTTGTCGTAATTCAGCGATGTAGCTCGTCGTATGTCGTGGGTCAGTCTTTCGTTCGTTTGTTGCGCCATAGCCGTCTTATCGCCGTAGTAGTCACCGTGGTTGGCACTGCCTAAACCGATTACTACCACTTCTACTTTTGCCCACTGAGTAGTCGCAGCCGCCCCCATCGTGTAACTTTTAGTTCAACACATGCGCTCATCTTCTTTCATTTGTCTTTGCGTTCGTTTTGTATTGTTGCTCGAAATGTTACTAATGTACCACCGCCATACCCACCAACCCCTACCAGAGCACCTTTACGTTATTTTACAAGCATGAAAAACAGCAAATTTTATTGTTGCTATTGCTGTTGCTGTTGCTGCAGTCAAATGACGACGCATACCGCACACTTTTCACTCATTACAGCCCATCGCCGCCCACTTACGTTATTCACACATTCACATATGTATCTCCTTTCATTCTCGGTTTTTTTCTATATGTACATTAAGTTGTTAAAATAGCGAAAGAGAAATTTTTTAACAGCTCCTCACGAATGGATGCCTGATATTTTGCAATAAATTTTTCTTCTTTAACTTCTTTCTTACTTCCACACACACATGCACATTCTTTGACTTTGTCATCACACCTTTTCATTTCAATTTTTTTCTCGTTTGTTGCTTACCCCTTTTCCTCACCCTTCTTGCAATTCTCTTTTACACATTTTATACTTTAATGAGCTTGTATTTGTAATATTTTCACTTTATCACTTGGCAATTGCCAATCATTTTCCACCTTATTATGGGTTTTTCAAGTATCTTCAAATTTTCTCACAATTTCACACACGCCTGTTATTTTAACAATTTATCCATATTTTTGCGACAATTTTTTCACCTATTTCAACATTAATTTAACAAAATTCACGCAGACGAAAACGCAGCGACTACTTCACACGGCTGAAGTCTATCGGAAATTTCTTCTCCGTTTTGATTTTTTCTTCATCTTTTTCTGCATCTCATTTCCCTCTCTTTTGTTCCTTTCATCTTTCGACTGATTTTGTTCTTCTAACCTTTTTGACATAAGTGCTTTTCTACGCCTGTGTTAGCAGTACCATCTATCTATCTCACTCATTTTGCACTTTGTTGTTATTTTTTCTGCTAAAAACTGTCATTTTTATGGCAAGTATTACGATAATATTATCGATACGAAAAACAAATTGTATTGGAATTTAAATATAATGTAATATACGGAATTAGAATTGAAAAATCGGTGAGGAAGAAGCTTTTATAATTCTAAAATTTTGAACTATTAGACATAAATTCCCTAAATTATTAAAAAATATTCAAAAAAAAATATCAGGGAAATGCCCCTCAATCACTCACGTATTAAATATTAAAAAATGCACTTTGAATTAGTCTGTGCATTAGAATTCTTTAAAATATAAACTTGTTATAGGAAACATTTCAATTGACCATTGGATTAAAAACCAGTCTTTTCCAACAGATCTTCGATGTTGTGTTGACGGATTAATATTTTGATAGCGAAAATAACCTGACTGCACCACAACCTAATATTGAATCTATGAATCGGACAAAAACTTTTATTATCTATATGCGGTTAATTGTCAGTTAAACAGAATGAGCGTTAGGTTCGATTTTTTCGACTTTATTGACAGTTTAATTTAGACAGAGTTCTGCTAAATTATGTCCTACGTAATGCGTAATCACTTTTTTACAAAATTAATCCGATATATGTTTTTAGAATTGTTTTAGAATTGAGCACCTCAAAATATGTTATTTGTAGATTTTACAATATTTATTACAACTCTTAAAAAATAACTAAATAGAATTCAACTGGTCCGTTTTTTTTTTTTTTTTGTATTGATATATTAGCACATAGAGGCTCCAATTTTTAGTTATATCGAGTTGAGAGGGTAGCTATTCAACACAACTTTCGTTTACGCAGTTCTAATACATATTAAATTTCATGAATGCCAAGGATGAACGGGTATTTAGGAGCAAATCGGTATTGGTCTAAATTATCTTATTTTTTCTATACTTTGGAGGTTTTTTATTCAATAATCGAATAGGAAGAACGTATGCCCATATTTCATCGAGCAAAATAAATACATATATGTATAAATAAATGTGACATCACAAACATGTTTCATATCAGATACTATCGATTTTCAAAACTTTACATATACGCCATGACATTTTTGGGCACTTGCTTGAAAGCAAATCTGCAAAGAAATATCCGAAACGTCAAATTGACGGCTGGCTACCACATATGTATACATATCTCTTTTCAGTACAGACAAAGCAGTCGATCCTCCAATAAATTCAACAATGCAAGACAAGACATAGAACGAAGGAGATAGCTATTGAATGTTTATTAATCATTCTCGCTTTCTCGCACGCAGACTGGTTTCACACATTTGACACAATTTAGCAAAGAAAATTTCGCAAAAAAAGGAGCATGTACGAGTGATAAAAGGTACACAAAAGAATCAGAAAAATAGTATGAAATAGAGAATCGTTGATAAAGTATGGGCGAAGATATGAATATTGAAAAAAATCATACACAGCGTAATGAACTTACATTGGTATTTAGCCCGTTAGCTCCACTTGCCTCTGTACTGGTCCACTTCCAATGAAATTGCTTTGATGAATTATTACTATTGATTGTGTGGAAATTATTTGAAAACATTTAGCTACTATTAGTCACAAAGTTATTACACATAATTTAGCATTTAGGCACCCGAAGGATTTAGATTGTCAAGTTTTTTGGCAGCTTTACTTGCAATTTGTTGTTAGTTTGTCTTGTTCTCACTATAAATGACGCACCTACTGATTTCCCACCGAAATTTATTCACTACACGACTTATCATTTAGCTTTTATGACAGATCTCTTAAGTGAAACATAGACATTTTGCATTGTTATTAAGTTTCTGCAATTGTAGCAGCAAACATAAAATAAGTCCACGGAAGAGAAATAAGTATATCCGACTTGCTGATTGCCTGCCTTGTCAAAATGGTGTTGCTTTCCTTTGCTGCCTGCCTTCGGCAACACTCATTGGCCAGACATCACTTTCTTTTTTAAACTTGAAAAACACTTCTCGCTTTTAATTTCACATACGCATGTTGCTTCCCTGGTAGCTGGAGGATTCTTTGCCGTTTTTATCTTCAATTTCGCAGTATTTCCGCTTCGATTTTAACAGAAACTTAACGTGAAATTCGGAAAATGAAAATCAAAGTTCGCCATTTTCTATTTTTTGTACGTCGCTTTTGTGCTGCCATTCGTTCGTTGGTCTACTCGTTCGTTCCAAAGAACGTAAATATACGTTATTTGTCAAATCTAATATTAAGGTTATTCAGTTTACTGCAGAAATAGGAAAGCATCACGAATTGATAGAATCCTCACGAAGTAGCCAAATGAGATATTTATATTTGCCAAATTCAATACCTAAAACTCTAAGTGAAGAATGTAAATTGTTACAGAAAATTTAAGAAATTTTATAATTAAGGGGCGTTGGAGCCAAGGTAGTTGTAAAAATCGTTTGGTGTTTTCTTTTCTGATAAAAATGTTGCATTTATTATGCCCTACGCCACGGTTGTCAAAATAGTCAAGCGAAAATTTTGAATTTATTATTTTATTTTGGAAAGGTTTAAATTTGTATTGATGCTTTCTCATGTGCAACATGAAACAGTATGAAAGTTTTTTCCAAGAAAAGAAAAGAATATAATATTAATAGGGGCTACCACTCCGAGCTCGTTATTCGCTTTTAAATATATAAAACTTAGTGTTTATAGACATGCAACCAAGGCGAATTGAGTATCTTAACGTGCAACCAAATTTTATATACATATATATATAAGCAGCTTCGGCTTTTATTACAGGAGTATCTTTTTAAATGCGAAGTGATCTCCTTGAGCTAAAAGCGAGATACATAATATATTCATCCCGACGGACTATCGACTCTCTTCACATGTGTACTTAAACCTTTTAATTAAACAACCCATACTGCCTAGACCCGTTGTTGTTGTTGTTGCTGTTGGTGTAGCAGTAACTTTGCCCAGTCAGTGAAGTGTAATCACCGGTCGTCTTCGACTAGCTCATCTAACCGTAGGTCCAGGAAACTAGCTGTTTCGATAGGTTGGGTCCAAAGGGAGAGGGGTGTTAGATGATCGGATTTGATGGGGCATGTGAAAAGGTGGTTAGTGTCGTGCGGGGTGCCTTCACATGCCGGTCATATGTTTAGTACGTCTGAGTCAATTCTGGATAAGTAGGAGTATCCAAAACGTAATTGTGCCAAGGTTACGCGGGACTCTCAGGGAAGTTGGAGCTCTTCGTCTACAATTGGTGGTGGTTGGACTCCGATAATGGCATTCGGGGGTCGGGAGATTAAGAAGGTGGCAATGGTCTTCCGATGAATGTCGTTTATGGTCTGTCTGTACACTGTCCGATCCAGTAGCTGTTTGTCTGTTTTGTCTTGGATTTGTGCGCGTATATGAGGAAATGCATCCTGACATGCCGAGGAGGCGGCTCAGGTTCAAGCAGGTGTCTGCATGGGTGAGGTCTGCGGTAACACCCTAGTAGAAACTGCCTGCTAAGCAGTTTGTTATGCTCTTTCACAGGCAGCATGTGAGCCTCGTTGTGTAGGTGTTGTATCCTGGACATCATGAGGCCTCCTGTCGCGGTCTTTATTGCAGTGTTTTGGCAGGTCTGAAGCTTCGTCCACTGCGAATCACTGGTTCCAGGCGACAAGACAGGCGCAGCATAGTTTAGAACCGGTCGGCCTATTGCTTTGAAAGTCGACAGCAACATTTCCTTGTCTTTGCCCCAAGTGCTGCCGGTAAGAGACTTGAGGACCTTTTTGCGATTCTGTACTTTAGTTGCAATAGCGGTTGTACCTATGCGCTGAGAAAGAGAGCAAACTGTCAAAGATAACTCCCAAAATTTTGGGGTTGTTAACCATCGGAATTGGTGTGTCGTCGACTTTTACCTTTGTCTAGGGGGTGAAGAGAGCAGCCGTGGATTTAGTGGAGGAAAGTTGTAAGTTCCTCGCAGTGAAGAAGCGAGAAAGGCAGGCGAGGTAGTCGTTTACCTTGCCTAGACCCGTCGATTCCTGTGCCTATGACTGCGAATTCATTAACACCGTCAACAACACTCGCTCATAAGTTCGTACCTGGAGACCAGCCATCATCCATAATTGATGCAGAGTTCGAATTAGGCGCCGATATTCCCTATGCCCTTGGGCCCATCTATGCTAATGGGTTGTTATCTGGGTCTGTCATTGGATGACATCAATTAGTGACAGATAATAAAACTGTATTTTAAACTATCTGGTAATGTTTTAATTAGGGTTTGCAGCCCCGGGATCCCGGGATCCCGAAATCCCGGGATCCCGGTGTTTTTTTCAAATCCCGAAATCCCGGGATTGAAATAACTAATCCCGGGATATAATTTTTGTCTGAATTATATTTTGAAATTTTTTTCTCATCAAAATTTTCTAAGAATTTAATTCTCAGAAAATTTATTTTTTTTTTATGAAATATGTACGTAGAATTTTTTGTTTTGGAAACGGAATGACACCGCGCCGTTCCGCGCCGCCATTCCGTAAATTTCTGTTAAAGAAAACACTCAATCACAACAAAAATACAGTAAAAAAAAGGAACGGCACGGCGCGGTATCATTCTGTTTTCAGCATTACAGAGAACGTAAATTCATAGAGAAGGCGCAGTCCCGGCCCGTTCCTCCTAACAAAATACGGGTAGGAAAATGAAATCAACACAAGTTAACATTAGGAAATTAATTAATATGGCTGCCGGAGAGAAATGAGAGGGAGAGAGTGATACGCAATGTAAAAAAATGTAGTTTACATTAGCTTACATTTGCTTGCGTACAGAACAGAGTTGTTCATTTGATATGTCCATATGATTTGTATGCAAGTATACAGATTTGTTCTTTTTGGTTTTTTTATGAAAATTGCGCGTAATTTAGGACATATGTATGTAATTAAGTTATGAAAATTGCGCGAAATTTTATGTATGCATGTTTATATACATATATTAGCAAAGGACATATTTATTTTAGGTTTACATATATGAAAATTGCGCCAAATATTGGAAAAAATGTATGATTGCATTAGATTTGATTTTGATTAGATAAATGTATGTATATACATATGTACATACATATATGAAATGTATGTGTATACATATGTACATACATATATGAAGCGCCCAATGCAGCCTATTAGATTTGAGACACTGTCATCAAAAATTCAAAAAGAAATGTCTCTTTTCGAAAATGGAGGGAGACGTGGTGACTACCTGGAAAGAACATACTCCTATTTAATGACGATAAAACCTACTAGTGTAGAGTCTGAATGAGCATTTTCTTCGCCAGGACAATTTGCAACAAAAATAAGAAGCCGTTTGAACGATGAAACGCTGGACGAGTGGTGTTTTCTAAAAGCTTATTTACAACAACACAAGAAATGTTAATTTCATTATGTATTATACTATTTTTTATTTGTTTTTTATGATGAATTAAGTTTTGTTTTGTTTTGTTTCAATAAATAATAATATTAAACCAATTTTTTAATTATGTTTTCAGTTTTTTTGTACTTTCAACTATGATAATGTGTAAGTATTTTTCATAAATAGTCCAATCCTAATCCCGGTACCAATCCCGGGATCCCGGTATTTGGATAATGTAATCCCGAAATCCCGGGATTGAAAATATAACACGGGATTGCAAACCCTAGTTTTAATTCTTCTCAATGTTCTTGTTGGCTATAAACAAAACACAAACGCAATTGCATGCAACGGAAACGCCCTGTGCCAACATTACGGACAACACCAAAAGAGAATTCGCAAAGTTAAAGCAACAAACAAATGGCCCTCTGTGAACACGACCTTTAGGATATACATATCAATACGGAGTATCATAAACAAATATTGAATTGGTATCGAAGGAGCAGAAAAGATAACCCGAATAATCAAAATGTAGAACCTTATGCTATGGCAATTCGAACTGAGTATCTTAGGTGGCGCTTTTAAAAACAGTTACTTTATTTTTCGCGATTTTGACAATTCTGGCATCAGCTCCCTTCCTAATACAAAACAAACAAAAGTAGGAGAAATTATATGTTTGTGTTTGTTTGCAGTTTTTTTGCGTTTTTATGCGGAGGCCGCCGTGGCAAGAAAGTGAGTGTATGTGCGCATATCTTGTGTTTGGTTGTTTCTATTGTTTTCGCCTACTCTTCCTCTTCAGAAACAAGTAGTTCTTCTTCCTTTTGATTGTGTATGCATAGACTCTTACGACACAGCGAATTCGGAAGGCGCAATCTATTTCTCTATCAGCTTGATGCTGTGCTTCCCACTGCACGCAGTTCATGACTTACCCTGTTTCCACGCATTTGCTTTATTTTATTATTACGAGTATTTACTGTGAATATCGGTGATGGAGAAAACAAAGATCTTACTTTATTTTATAGCGAAGGTTGTATTAATTTATTCCTACCTATTTCCAGTAATAAGACAAAGTGCCAGCAAATGGCAGTAGACCAGCGAAAATATCTTTGTTTGCTTTTTATTCAAATTTGTCTGGCTTTTATTCAACGCTTTATGAATGGGAGGGCGAATTACATGCCCTGGAAACAAAGCATTACGCAGAATCAAAAAGAAACACCCATATTGTATCACCCCATAGGTATCGAATACGGATATATCTGGTATCGAAACAAAAGTATCGATTATATCAGTGTTATCGCTGCATCACTAATAGAGCTTGATTGTTTAGAGTATGCAAGATCGTTATGAGTTATGCTGTGGGATATAGGCGAACTAGATATTAATTACTATTCATTTTAATCATCTTATGCCCACTTTGCTTTGATTGCACTTAAAACATCTTCCTTAAACTAACTTCAGCTATGCTACCCAGAGTATTTCTGCACAGGCGGCATTCCCGCTCCGCTTAGGCTCGAACACTCGAATAATACAGGTTTTGCAGTACTTACAAAATTCTGCGACCCTGCCGTAAATGCTGATAGTTTTCTTATGTTGGGCATTAATTTGCATAGACAACGTAAATAAAAGCAATGCGCTTTGTATAAATATTTTCCTTGATAATTTCAGTATTGACGGTAATTTGCTATTAGAAATGAAAAGGAAAGTTAGAACACTGAACTTTGGGCAAAGTTACCAGACTTTCAAATCGAAGGTGAAATTACAAAAATCGTGCATGATTGCGATTCGAACAAACCCACACTTTTACGGGCAAAATAATAGAATTTCGATATTTTGACTCCTTTTTTGTTTCTTATTAATTTTTTATAAAAATATAACTCACTCCATAACAAATATTATATGAATCAAAGTTCTAAACTTTGTACCAGATTTATAAAACTCGATAAACTTTGATAAAAATTTTAAACTTTGTAACCAGAATTTAGAAAAAACAGGGTACACAGTTTCATAGCCATTACATTTTTGTATAACAAATTCTTGAACTCACTCGAAATTCACGTGTACAGTCGAAAGCAGATTAGACAAGTAGTAGTTGAAAGGTACTTGAATATATTTACTTTTTAATGAAATTATATCTCATTTATCTGGACTGTTTTATGCAACTTTATCCGTATTTTTTATATACATTTTATTTTCTCAACAACAGTTGTGAAATTCGTTCTCGTGTCACTTGTAATTTGCCCGATATAAGCTATTTTTCTTCTGTTGATGTCTGCCATCGAAAATTCCCCTAATCCGCTTAAATTTGAGAATTTAGTCTAGTTGCTGATCTGCATTAGTTGAACTTAATTCGAGATAATTCTGAATTAAGTCGTTCATCCCTCTCAACGCCACCTGTCTGCTTAGGCCACAAAATCACCTTCGTAGGGAAATAATTCGCTTTGCCGAATACTTTAATTGTGATACCATTCGCGGCGTAATTCTTTCATTCTAATGTCGTGCTTGTTCCTAAATGCTGTATTATAGTTCACCGACAGCAACATATTGACTGCACTGGTCTCAGAAATCGTTAATTTCTATAATAATGCGTTTACAAACACTTCTTAGATGACTTGTACTTGCCTCTCAAAATTCTGGAGCACAATTTATTAATAAAATTACCAACCTAAATAACAACGAAATTTATTTATAGTAAATACATATAACTTCATAGAAATTTTCGTATATTAAATTAAAATTAACCGAAACTTTCTCAAGCCAGAGAGCCACATGAGACATTTATATTATCAAAAGCGAGCGTTTTGCTGAGAAATAAATATATGCACTTGAGCCAAATTATCTCGTTTCTACTGTATCTTAATTCCGGATCATAAAATACTTGTTGAAAAAAAAAAAATAATAATAACATAAAACATTACTTTAACATAAAAAATTTAACGCACTCGTTACACGGCTTTTAAAATAATATTACAACATAAGGCAGTCCGATTTGACAAATTATTTATGAGAAAAAAGGCATACCAAAACTGCTTATTTTCAATATTTTACTACGCCTTTAGTGCTACTCGTACATATTTACTCCTCAACATCGTAAGCGTCTCTTTTAATGTACACACCGCTGCAATCGCGGCCATTGCGGCAGCCGTGCGCTACTGAAACTAGTTGTTGGACTTGCATCTTTGCACTGTTAACCGCCGTAAGGCATTTCGGAAGTTGCTACAGGGAAATCGTTTTGAGGCAAGCATCCAACATAGTTTGGTTGTCATGCGGCAATTGTTTGGTTAGATGACAATTGGCAGTAATTAGTAAGTTACGTTTTTGGTTAGTCATAAAGAATATTGCCCAAATTTGTAAGGATCACAAGCACATACAAATCAAAAAAGGAAAAAAAAAAAAAAATAAATTAAACGGAAAATCATAGGTTAAAGGTTTAGAAAATCAGGAAGTTAGTAGCAACTTGTTCTGACACCATGATTTTTTGGACGTGCGGGTGTGTGTGTGCGCATTAGTTCAAATAATTGTGCAAAAGTATGTATATAAATAAGTAAAGGCTAAGTGACAGGGCCGGGAAGTGTTAGTTTATACAAGCAGCCTTAAGAAAACAAGTCACACATTTCCAACAGAACAGTTAACTCAAGATAGTCACAATGCCAAGTAAATAAATAAAAACCCGTAAGTCTGTCGAAAGTACAAAATTTAACTTAGTTTATTGTAATAAAAGCCGCTTATAGCGTTCCTGTTTTAATAATCTTAATTCAGATTGATTAGAAGAGAAAGACCAGTGCACTTCATTTTTTCTTATTGGAGTTTCCATTTAAACCAAAAAAATTTGGTGAATGCATTTTTTGCATTTATATGACCAGAGTTTCTTTAAACGAACATTATTTCCCAACCCTGTTCATTACACAATTTATTTCTTACTATTTTTGTAGTTTTTTTTTTGTCCTTTTATTTATTTATATATATAAAAACAAATATATAAATGATTTGAAAAATGCGCCATGCGATATAATTTTTTTCCATTTATGTATGCGCACATTTACACATTTGTTACATTTTCCACCTCACTGTGCTCTCCATTACACTTTTTAATTGTTATTATTTTCTCATTTCTTTATATTGTTAAACCTTATCATTTAATATATATAATTATATAAATGTTAAACACGTGCATTTCATTTCCTCCTCCGATTTCGTCTACTACTCATTAGTGTAAGTTTATATATTTTCAATGCACTTTCGTCGCTCTCACTTTCATCAGTCATCAGTCAGTAGTCAGTACTCCTGTTGTTACTTTTGTATGTATGATCTATTTTGACTGCTTTATGCCTGTGCTGACCCCGATACCAATATCGTTTGCTGCTTACTTGGTTTTATTGCAATAAGTGTTTGCATAATTTTTTTAGGTGGCGCATAAATCATATAACTTAATTCCCTTTTGTCTCTTATTTTGAAAATATTGCTGTTTGCCTTGGTCGTGGTTATTGGAAATTGGTATAGTAGGGATTGTTCGGAAATGCATAAACGCAGAGCATCAGCCCCAATATTTTCAAACCATAGCAGCAGATAGCCTCCGCAATGCGCAACCACGATGGCATGCATCTTAAATACAACTTAGTTGCGCAAAGTGGATTTTTTGTCTGCTATGGTTAAGAAATGAAGGGATTTAGCGCCCTGCATTAATGCACTTGATACGTCACCCATGTTGTCGTTTTGGTTTATTGAATGTGTGTGGGTGTCAAACTCTTATTGCGAATTTTAGATAATCATTTAAAATGTTGCTGTATTAACTAAATGTTAAAATCTGGATCTTACAAATACGGCACTTGAATCGTGTTCGCTGTAACCAAGCCGTTTTGTGTGCTTAAAGACCTCATTTGTGATTGCGGTCACAGGCATCGATTGGTCCAAATTTTCCGCCATGCTTAGCACAAGGCGCAGATCCTTTTGCATATGACTCAGCGGCTGTTGGGGGTTGAAGTCTCCCTTCGCCATTTCTGCAGATGTGTAGAAAAGAAATTTATATTAAATTCGTATACAAAGTAGAGTAATATCCATTTTCAAAGCATGTTTTTACTTACCTTTGCCTTTAGCTAATAGTAATTGAGATTTCATTGATGTCAATTCAAATATGTCAATAATGTCTTTTAATGAAATTGAAAAACGGTCGGCTAGAAGAAACAAAATATTGTGGATATTAATATATTATATGTATTTAGTCGGGTTAACAACTGTAAAGCAAAAGTAAAACTCACCCAATGCTAAGGCCTCAGCTAGTCCAACCAAACTCACTCCCACTATCGTTTGCAGTATTAAATTTACTTTGCAAGCATTCCCAACTTCTGCTAAAATTGGGTGAAGGCATTTTAGGAAGCATATAGACAAAGATAAAGTTGCACATTAAAATAAAAACAAGTGCGGAATTATTACGCTACAATATTGCATAGTAGATAATGATCATAATTCAAATGCCAGAATGAATGGGTTAATTGTAAGCATTGAAAACAAGTGTATGAAACTTACCGCCCAAAAAGAATGTGTTTTTAGCAATGGTTTTGAAGCAGGAATGACAATCTTCAAACACTGAACGGTCACCACCGGCAAGTATGATAAGCATACCATCTTCCGCCTCCTGTCGGGTGCCGTGGATCTGCAAGGGAACACGAAAAATGTTTGCTATACTTCCTTGACACAGTATACAAAATTACGTCTTACTTGCACTTCCAAATAGCGCCCGCCTGCAGATTGTATGCCCTCAGCTATATCCTGCGAGGTTTCGGGATCTATTGTGGACATTTCGACGTATGCCTTGCCATTCATGTCCTTCACGCCCAATACGCCACAGTTGCCAAATACAAGCTGTAATAAGAGCAAATTTTCCGATTAGAATTTTAAAATACTTACCAAAACTTTTTACTTTAAAAAACAACTTACATCCTTTGATGCTTTAGGATCCGAGACACAACAGAAGATCACGTCTGAGACTTCAACAACGTCCATGGGTGTACCTTTGACATCGGCTCCAGCTTCGGCAAATGGAGTACACTGAAACAATCAAATTAAGCTCCTTATTAAAAAGAATTTGGCATACATTGGCAACATAAATTTCATTTAATACAGATATAATTTTTAGTTTTCAGATCGTGATTTTCCTACTAATATACTTTCCAGAAAAAATCGTTACACGAAGCTTCCTCTTAATGTAAGGAACTCTTTTTGTACAAACTTCGTAATTTGCAAAGAGTTTTATTGGAAATATCTGTCGTTCCAGCTTACAAAACAAATATACTGAGTTCTATGTAAGGAAAACAAAATCAATAATCGCATAAGAAACATCGCTTCCTGAATGAAAAGATTGTCAGCTTATCAAAATCTGTAAGAATTAATTACGCCTTCAAGTTCCACAATTTTTTTCCTCTAAATATCTACTGAGCATTACGCACTTTTCACAAAAGGCTTATGGCCCTAATATTAGACGGCGTGAAGCTGAAATGCGAGTGTCTATTTCTCTAATTGGGGATGCAGCGGTCATGATCATCGTTAGGTAACGGTAATTGGTACAAACGAATGTTTTGTATTTGAGAAACAGAAGAAGAGCCACACTTACCTTCGACATTGTGCGATTCCATACGACCACTTTATGACCGGTACATAGCAGATCTTTGACGATGGTCGAGCCCATAATACCCAGACCGAGGAAGCCGAATGTCAGTTGAGATGGTGTTATGTCGCGTTCGGCTAGCGTTTGAGAGCGCGCATTCATATCGATTGCTTGCGCTTCGGGACGCGAAACCACCGGCCGATCGAGCAGAGCAATCGAGTTGATATTTCGTCGCGATGTGCTACCAATGTGCGCTAAAGCATCGGTATTTATTTTGCGACGCGACGGTGGAGTTGTCGTCGACTTTCGGTTTATGTAATCATTTAGATCCTCTAATGCACCGACAGAAGAATTGCGTTTACGTTTGGCGCTACTATTTGCCGTCTGTGAGGAGCGGCGACGCTTTGTGGATGACTTTGTGGCTACCCCACCAGCCGATGATTTTGCTTTGACTGCAACCACAGCGCTTGATTTGGCTTTTGGTGTGCGCTTGACAGGTGTCTTATATGGTGGTGGTACTTCCTCTAAATCGACCGCAACATCACCGGTTATGGTTTCTACACCGTTGTCCGCATCATCGGCGCCGCGCATGTCGTTTGTTGTGTCATCATCAGTTAGACCGTCCCGTATCTTATCGAAGTCCGCTTCGGTGGAATGATTACTGATCGTGTTTTTGCTAACCTCCGCATCGACTTCTGTGGGATCTTCAATGTAGGCATTTATATCAGCCATCGCATGACGGAACGAGTTCGGTTTATTAACCTTTGCCAATTCGGGTTTCCATGGACCTTCGAACGGTTTGATATTGTTGGTTTCGATCCAAGCGCTGGGGGAGTAGTCACAAAATGTTCATTAACATTAAATAAAATATAATCAAATTAGAAGTTAAGATATTTTAATTTAAAAAAATTGTTTTATTATAATAAACCAATACTAATATCTTATAAATAAAAATCTTTTCACTTTCTAAGTGCGGAGTCACACTGTGCGTTTTCACCGGAGCGGTTGAAACGCATGCGTTTTCACCGCACCGGATCGACATGTCACACTGTACGGTCACTCAGCGACAATCTGCTGCATTCTGTAAGCACAACAAGATGTCCCGGCTTTTCTTGAATGCAAGTTATAAATTTATCCGTATCGAACATGATTGCAAAACGCTGCGTTTGAACTGCACAGTGTGACGGTATTCGTAAGAATACTTGTGTCGTCGATGTCTTCCGGTCTTGCGGTCAAGCCGCATCGCCGCAGCAAGTTGCGGCAACCGTCCGGTAGGTGCGGCGACAACGCATAGTGTGACAACTGTCATACAAACGCGTTCGTCATTGCCATCCTTTCGCGCCGGAGCGTTTTCAACGCTCCGGTGAAAACGCACAGTGTGACTCCGCACTAATGGAAATAAAATACAGTGGAATCTTTCTAGTTCGTAAGTTTGACATCGAGCAAATATTAATAGTGAATGACAAAAACGAAATCCCACCAACTCGTATACAAAAACAAATATGTATATACTTGGTCACTTCAATAAAGATTTTTTTCATTTAATTTTAGTATCCGGCACAATCGTTTTCTTAATTATTAATGTGAACCAATAAATTCGTTTGTTCGGTGAATTTTTCACGCATGAAATGTAGAATTTTTTTCTATGAAAATTCGATTGGGAGTTGTTGGGATTATACTGCATTTTACTTGGGTTAGTTTTTTAAATCAAACTTACCGATCTTAGGCGTATTTTGCCACTACAAACTATTTTAATCGATGGTAAAAATACTCACAAGTTTCGTGTTCCAAAGAAAAATACACTTTTTGTATTAGCTTTGCGCGGCTGATTTAGAAGATCAATGGACGGTTCAACAATCTACAGGAAGGAATTCGAATTGTATATATATTACAATATAATAAATACATTTTTCATTTTTGGTTAATTTTAATTTTTTTATGTAACAGTTCATAAGAACGACAGTGCGAAAAGATGAATAAGTCGAGAAGACACATTTCTATAGTCATTATTAATTGACATTCAATATAATGTCTTGAAGTAAATAACGGCTTACATAGAAGTCACGCATTAAAGTATTCCTAATGAAACAGGAAAAACGTTTATTCCTGCAAAAGTAGGTATTTTTAGGCAGTTCCATAACACCTTTATTTCTGCATATTACTGCACTCCTAATAAATGTTGCAATTCCGTAACCTTGTTTGCCATGCATTCTTTTGATGAATATACTTTGCTGCTTTAATATGCTGATTACTTTCACGTTAAATCCTGTCTGGGCCTGGGACCGAAAGTTCTGCCAGTAAGGTTTATTGATAAGATTGCAGGCGTTGCTGACAACGCTCTAGAGCCCTAGCAGCAATTGCAGCAGAAACTTAAAACACCAAGCATGAGACATATGGTATATATGACGAAGCAACACAAGCAAACAACAGCTTTGGCAGCTACGAAACAATCGGCCAGCCACTTAGTGCGGTAAGGCAAAAGTACAGTCAAAATAAAACTCAATATGATTGCACTGTGCTGGGGTGGTGCTATGATTCTGATCCAAAGGTAGGTTCAGAAAATTGTACTTACCATTGCTGGCCACGGAGTGAAGCCTTTCATTTTTGCCCTGAAATCGAAAAAAAACACGATAAATATGTTAAATCAATAAATAAAACTGTTAGGAAAATTTAATAATTATTAAGCACCGATATCCAAGTCACCGATTTCCACTACTTGTATCTTGCCGACATAGGAAAAAAATGCGCGGGAAAATTTTATGTACTATATATATCACACTTGCCTTCGCCTCTTAGTGGAAGGTAGTGGCGGAACGGTGACAAGCGAAGTATAATAAAGCTATCTATGCCCCTCGAGTAGCACCAGACCGGAAGGATGTGACAACGTAAGCAAACCTAAGCATTGGATGCTTGGAAAAGCCATTCCTGATGGCCTGCATGCTTCCTAAAAGCCTTGTAGTAATCTACTAGCAGGTATATTTTTAATAACTTCGCTCAAGTACTTAGGATTGACAAGAGTAGGCCGATGTTTTGAATTTTCTCATATGCGATGCCATCCACGGGAATTTGTTCTCAATTATTTCCGAGTTTTCAATTAGTTTTCTAGGTTATGTGCGCTATTTCTTACTTCTCCCTATTCATTCTCCAATAATACTCGGCTGCCAATTGGAATTTGTCTAATTTGCTTTAAAATTTTCTTTCTCCCCCAACAATTTTAATTTTACACTTACCAAATCAAGTCCTTCGGCTTGTAATTGAAAAATTCTGTTGAATCATTGCTAGGCAATGATAATTTTTTGGCTTTCGACATTTCAACAATGTTATCGATTCTGAATTGGAAACTTATTTTGCCGCCGTTTGAGAGTTATTTTTTACTACACCGAAAAATAGTAATCTACACGTAATACTCCACAATATATTAATTTTTTGCACGATTGACGTGCTGGAATACACACAAAATATGGTTAACGCGTTATCACAATTAGAATCCACCAAGCGATCTCTATTTAGACTAAAATTGCAAGGTTAAAATGTGAAGAAAACTATGAGAAAAAATTAACGCAACCACGACGATGCGTTTCACTATGGTCGGCCGTTGAATTTCGTTACTTCTTTCCTTCTTTTTCGCCGTCAAATTTGTGAAAACAAAAATGGCGTCGAAAACAACAATTCAGCCAAATGCTGAATTGCTGACAGTGCGCGATTATGGCGACATCTAGAAGAAGGCATAATGAAAGTGGTGATTGACTGGACTAAAGTTCCTACAGAGGGCGACATGTTTTCAACAATTCCCGGTAGTATTCATATAAGGACAGAATTTTTCGTCTTATTTAAATTTATTGGAACTTCTGTAAAAATACAAATAAATGCATAAATAAAGCTGTATTTCACGCACATATGCGTCTGAGCTTCAAATTTGTATCAAGCAATAAGCGCTCAGATTTATATGCGTTTATGAAATAGTTACGGATGACATCGGTGCTTCCAAGTTTGTTATTAGTTTTCGGCTTTTTGCAACCTGCTTTGTCGGCCATCAACAAGTCGAAATATTCGAAAGCCATTGGCCCTGACGGCTTAAACGCGCTGATGCTGAAGCATCTGGGACCCCTGGGAGTAGGATTTCTCACAAGGGTTTTCAATCTGTCCATGGCCACTCTCATCATCCCTGACAAGTGGAAAGCAGGGAGAGTGGTCCCATTACTGAAACCTGGGAAACCCGCCAACCAAGGGGAGTCTTATCGGCCAATAACTCTCCTTTCCCCAGTAGTGAAGACACTTGAAGCCCTCCTACTCCCACTCTACACGAAACACCTGGCCCCAGCCCCACATCAGCACGGCTTCCGTCGAGTGCACAGCACCACCACTGCACTCACCGCCATAAACGCCCAGATAAATCGCGGGCTTAACCAAAACCGCCCCTGCGAGAGGACTGTCCTAGTAGCGTTGGACTTGAAAAAGGCTTTCGATACAGTCAGCCATTCCACGCTACTAGATGACATTTATCAGTCGACACTCCCGCCAGGGCTGAAGAGGTGGTCCGCGAACTATCTGAGCGGTCGGCACTCGTCAGTGATATTTCGAGATCAAACGTCAAAGCAGAGAAAGATTAAGCAAGGTGTACCGCAGGGTGGTGTCCTTTCTCCCTTGCTGTTCAATTTCTACATCTCGAAGCTCCCCCAACCACCAGCCGGAGTTTCCCTGATCTCATACGCTGACGACTGCACGATCATGGCGTCGGGCAATGACATCGATGGCCTGTGTTCCAAAGTGAACAACTACCTCACCGACCTTTCTCGCTTTTTCACTGCGAGGAATCTCCAACTCTCCCCCACCAAATATTAAACGCAATCTCCACAAAATAGAGAGTATATACGTTGATATTATACAGCACACTTTTGGAATTCTGAAGACAATTAAGATATACATATATGTATGTGTATGTGTATTTACCAATACATTAGTTTGTTCTTATTTTATTTCTTACCGCTTGAATTTTTCAGTTCGAAATTTACTTCAGTGAACATTGATTTGATATTAGGCCTCTTCTATTCGCCAGTTCCGCGCTCGCTATCTCTACACTCGATTAACTTGACGAAAAATTTGCATGCGAAACCAACAACAAAGTTATCGAGTAAGATTCGTTGCTAGCGAGTATGGCTATAGCTCATTAGGCTGCACTGCATTACCAGCACATGTAATTTCAGCAGCGTTGCCGACATGTGTTCATTTGCTTCCTCTATTCGCCACTTGCTAAGTCTTGGCGAAAAAAGAGGCCTATTATATTTGTTGAGCAATGATACCAAATATTTTTATGGATTATAGACGCGGTATTTGTTTTTTTTGCTGTAAGCGCAGATACATACATACATATTCGGGTAAAACAAACCGACTTTGGTTAACTATTTCACTAATAAAAATGTAAAGGGCAAATGCGCGATGAAAATAAACCTTGGCAAATAATGTCTAGTATTGCCACTTACTGCACCCCTCTTTAGTCCATCTATAAAGTGGCCACACATTTTATAATTTGCTAGTTCATGGAATTTAAGACGGAAAAAATGATCACTATATATTAAAATATTATATTATATGAGAAAAAAAGCATATCTTACCGAATAAAAAAACTCGTATTTATATATAAAAAAACCCTCAGATAAATAACAAATAGAAATACAGACGCTACAAAAAAAAGCGTATGTTGGTACCCACTATGTATGTATGTATATATTGACTAATTTTGATAAATTTTGGCACTTGAACTGTAAACTAGATATTACAAAAAGAACAATCATCTGTAAATATCTCTCTCTAAAACCTTTTTTTTTTGCATGCCATTGCATAAATCTACAAATATTATTATACTTATGTTATTACTAAAAAAACCCTAATTTCCTCAAAATGTAATTACTGTAGAAACTCGAATTTTGTACACCTCGCGACGCAATTTTTTGTCACTGCGTACTCAGTACCCGTGACATTAGGACATTTTTACCTCGATACTTGCAACCTTTTTTTGTTCTATTTTTCTCTTTGCTCTTTTTACGTTGTATTTTTGAGAATAAAGCTCGGGGGTTACCGTCGATGTCGTTCTGGCAATGACATTTTTTGAATAGAATCAACTGAATAAATTTAGGGGAAGTACCGTCTAATTCAAATGCTGGTGAAATGACGGTTTTGCGTTAAGTTTTGCATGATGTGGTCTCATAATGGCAAAGAGAAAATTTACGCAATATGGTTTCGTTAACCATTTAACCATTTAATCATTTAAGATGTAAGCAAGTCAGCGATCATTTAGCACCTCTTTTTCATGTATTTATTTATTTTTATTACCATTTTCATTCATTTCCAGATATTTTTACATACACACATACATATGTACATATAAATGCACATTTTAATTTTCATTGAAATAGTAATTCGTTATACAAATTTGCTAAATTTAATGGAATCTCGCTAACTAAAAACTAATTAAAATTAATTGGAATTTTTCTTTCTGTAGTTTTGGAGTTTCAGAAGATATTCGGAGTGTCTCGACAAATGCTCGTACAAAATATTCACGTCCAGTTCATTTTCTTTTGGGCCGCCATACTACAGATAACAGAATAAATAAAAGAGAGAGAGAAGGAGAACATCGAATTAAAGATAAGTACATACATATATGAAGAAATTTCAATATTTACGTAATTGCTTAATTTTATTAAAACTACAGGGTGGGCCAAATAAGAGCTACTAATGTTAAGCACAAATAACTTTTTTATTTTTTGACATATTTATTTTTCTCTTTTTGTAGGGTATAATTAAATTGTTGGAAATTTATTATGGAACCCTACAGTACAACACACAACACCTTAAAATTATCGAGTTTTCCTATTCTTACACAATTAGCCACACAAATTGATTTTTTAAATAATGTTTTGATGTCGGATGAAGCGCATTTCCATTAAAAGGGTTATGTCAACAAACAAAACTGTAGACTCATAAATAAATGTACTGTTTGGTGCGGTGTTATGGCCACTAGCGTTATTGGTCCATATTTCTTCGAAAATGAGGATGAAACGGCGGAATCGATTTCAGGAACTTCTTACAGGCGGAGCAGTATCCTAATTTGTGGTTTCAACAAGATGGAGCAACTGCGCATACTGCTAGTAGTAGCAGTAGTAGCATTAGTAGGTCTCATTTGGCCCACCCTGTATATACAGTGCACTCTCTCTGAAGCGGACACCTCGGACTGAAAAATGTGCGTCCTTATGGGAAGTGTCCGCTTATGAGAAAATTGTAAAAAAAGCTAATAAAGTTATGGGAGAGTTGTCGGCTGAAGGGGGAAAAATTTTAAAAATTTCCTAAGGATTTGTGGTACTGAAAAAAGCGAAAAAGCGTATGGGAGGTGTCCGTTAGGAGAGCGTACACTGTGCATACATATTTATATATAAATAATAAATGAGTGCGTAAACGTTTATATACTTTAATTCCAATTGTTTTAAATTGGGTGAATACTATTAGGCTTAGAAATATGTCATATTATGTATTATCCGAAGTATAATGAAGTGGCAGAGCCTTTCTAGCACTTCTTGAGCGAGTGTCCAGCACAGTGAAGAGCGGATTTCAGATTTCGTCGAAATACCAGAAAGCTATTAGCAGACAGAGTAAAATCTGCTCGCAATAAAACGCTCCCTCTAACCTATCACTTTTTAGAGTTTATGGGAGGTCCATTAGCGGACAAATTTTTCAGTCTTTTAGTGTCAAATCACAATAATGGTATTTTATGGCTACTTGAAAGCGCGCCATTTTTTACGTACCTCAGCAGGCAAATTCTCGTAACCCACCATATTTCGCAGCTTATCGAAATTCTTGCCATCGTGGATGTGTATCTGTATATGAGTAAATTAATTAAAGGGGTGTTGAATAAAATTAGAAAAACTAAGTAGTAACAAGCCATAATTCGTCATTAACTCACTCGTTCTTTGAACTCTTTGCTAGCGAAGGACATCATCAAATTGGTGGTGGCATTCAAAATCATGCCCCTCTGCATGACATGAACGATGCGTGACACGAATGGCATAACATCATTTTTGGCATTCACCATTTTGGCCATGGCAGGTGAGGCAAATCGTAAAAAACGTTTATTGGTGCTAAATAAATAAAAGTTTAAACCCACAATTAAACATATAAATTTATTAGTATCCATATACAAATGTAAATGGTGGCAAAATTTAAAGTAGTCAACACACTTTTTAAGCTAAAATGGGAAATTATTGGTGAATTCGAAAACGAAACGGTGTTTTTGTTTCTGACAATCAAATATGGAAATGTTTTTTTTTTTCTAAAAAAAATCAGTCATTTTATAAGAATGAAAGATTTAAAGTTCTGTCATTTGTTAGATTTTATCAAAATATATATAAACTTATGCCGCACATCCGATAGCCGACGCAATATAAGTCAATAGCTCCAAAAATACTGTCGTGAATTAAAGAAATTTGATGCCAAATGAAATTACATATATTTAAATTTTGAGTTTGTTGAGAATTTATTGCAAAAGAAGTTCTTGTGTGTGAATTCATGAGCGTTCTAATGAAAAATACTTCACATTCTGAAGCCGATATTGCCACTTTTGGCATCATTACTGCATGTATGTATGTACATATATGTTGTGTGTCTCTAATAGAATTTGCCAGCTTTTCAGTCATGGCAGAAGTAATATTTGCCAAAGTCTATATACGAGAGCTTCTGCTGGTGGTATCCCTCTCATAAATGTTCCATGAGATTGAGATCTGAAGTTTGTGGATGCTGAGGAGCTGTATGTTTCACAGTAGGCAGCAGCAGTTCTTTCACCAAAAGGATGTTTGTACATATGTACATATAAGCACATACTTACGCATCTTTTGCGTTAATTTTCTCAGCAAAAGTAAAGACTCGAGGCAAATTCTTCAGCAGCGGAGAGCAAATTATTTCTGTAAATATCTGAATTGCGTTTTACTAAACTTTTCATCCAAAAACCCTATTTTTCGGTATTCCGGTATTTTTATATAACATCTGGCACATTTCAATCCAGAGAACTTTGGTAGTATTTGCATCCGAGCGCTTATAATTCTTTCAGAAGATTTAAAAAAAAAAAAGTTAAGATTTTGGTTTCTTTTGACATCAAATTTTTTTCATTTCCCGACAATATTTACATACATATGTACATACGTTTGTACCAGTACATGCAACATACCCACTCAAATCGCTTATGATTGTGATTCCATATTTCTGCGCCTGCGGTAGAAGTAAAATAGATTCGAGAATCAAATCATCCATTTCGATAATATCGTAGATGTAATTGGGGAATGTCTTAAAGGCATCGACTGCAATCAGCATAGTTGAAATTTTACTTTAAATTAAATGTATGGGAAAATTTAAAAATATCTTTACCTGTTTTTGACACAAAGATCACACGCCCATCCTTGTCCGGCTTGGGCATTATGTATTTGCTGAGCGTCTGATAGATATGGTCTCGAAAATAAAGCACCGGGTGATGTGCCAGCCAATCGGGATTGTGCTGCTTAAAATCATAATACTTAATAATTGCGTCATAGGCGCGTTTTGCTTCCCAACCGCCGAAACTGAGGAATTTCGAGAGGAACACATCATCGGTGCCGATCTCGAGTTCATTTGAGGCTAGATTGGAGTTGTAGGAAAGAAGTAATAGAAAAGGGCTGTAAGAACTCGTTAAGTAATGAAATAACAAACAAAATCAAAGGGTCGTCTAGATATTTATCTGCTGTACTTATACAAAAGGAATCGTTAATTTTGTAGATGTTTTTACGTTTTCTGGAATTGTTTGTTTATTTTTAGGCCTTCCAAACACAATTTATTAGTTGCTATTTTCCTTTATTGTGTTTTAAGTGTTGATACTTTGCGAAGAAGATCTCACCGCATGCGAGATTTGTTGTTCGGTTTTTCTCAGAGTTATTTTAAGCTTTCAAAAAATATTTATTTAAGGTTTCGCCGCCTTATTTGCGTATTTTCTGACGTCGTTTTTAACGCTTTAAATATCATAGTTTTAACCAAGTTTTTTAACGATCTCGCTGGCATAGAACGTTATTCTTCTTTTAATTTCAAATTCTTAAACTAATCTTAAATTCAAGTGCTTTTGAGTATTTTATTCTATGCCATTCACTTAGACATTTTCATTTACAACCAGGCTGTCTCAGAATATTCACATTGTCCTATTTGCTTATTTTTTGTTTTTTTGTTTCTTTTATTTCACTCACTTTCCACTAAGTCGCGCAGTTGCTGTATTTTCTCCAACTGCTCAGCAGTGTGTTCAAATTTTGTTGACAATAATATTTGCATTTTACTTGGAAAAACTTTTATAGTGCACGCACGCGCCTTCGCCAGAAGCTGTCTGAGTAATAAGTTAACTTGATTTCTTAATTTCTGTTTTATGTTTAGTACACCTGCCGCTCGTTGTCGTCCGGCGACGCTCGTCGATGTTTTAGCTGTCAATTAAATGTGTCTCATAAGCGCGTTTGTTTATAAAATGTAGATCCGTCGTAAAGCGGCCACAGGTGTGGCGCTACATGGAAAAGTGTGGGTTGTGTTGCGGTGAGATGTAGCAATTGGAGCGAAGAGTGGATGAATACACCAGACATTTTTCTAACATTTAAGCGAAAATTCAAAATTATTTCAACGTTTGGTTCATTTCCTTTACTTTCCATGAAATTACAAGCAAATGGGTTTCCCTCATACAAGTATTATAATATTTAAATTAAAATAAGCCAACGAAGCTTTACAACATTGTTTTGCACTCGGAGGTTCGCCCTCGGCCCCCTCGACGGTCACACGCTTACAATTACTTATATTTTTTTATTATTTTCTTTTCAATGTAAAAGTTCTTAGTATATTTTCATACTAATTCATTGGTTAATTATTCCTCTTGTCAAAAAATGACTGATCGTAGCGTGAAAATATCAAATTCACTTTGACCTTCATTTTAAAAATTTTGCACATTCTGATACGAGTTAATGTGCGCCTAATTGTTCTAATATGAATTTTTAAGTACATCTTTTTTTGCTATTGCGTCAAATCATAAATTTGTAGTTGCGTATTTCGCAGGTGCAAACTTTGGAAATGGTGATTAAAGGGGACTCACGGACTTTCTTAGACTTTGGCCACTGCCTCAACTTTGACTGCCGCACTATAGAGACAAATTAGAGGAGCACGTGAATAGAATAGACGTTTGGAAGCAATAAACTTGCAGTGACAGCTATAAATTTTATATTAAGGGGGCAGATACTCGTATCTGTAAACGGCCATTATTTCCCTGATTTTCATTAAAATTATTTAAAATGAAGAAGTCAGTATATTTTTTCAAAAATTGGCATACAGTTTATTTATACATTAAAATAATACAATACACAATTTTTTTTTTTTTTATTCGTTTAAAATGGCGGATGTACACTCAATTCTTCCAGGAACGACGCAGTGGGGCTTCTCAACCGACGGGCATTGTAGCATCGGCTTCATTGACCTGCATACAAAAAACCAAAAAATTGTTTGTTTATTAATGTTATAATATCTATATGAATTAACAATAAATGGGACAAAAAAAAAATTCGCGGAATAAAATGCTTAAAAAATTAATTTTGGGGAGAATTTTCCTACTATTTTTGCTCGGAAATAATGATTTTTTCGAAAAATTTTCAAAAAATTGTAAAAACACATCATAAAAAAGATGTGTGGAAAATTTCAGGGAGATCGGTCAATAACTTTTCGAGTTATCGTGTACACCAATTCGAAAAATACAGTTTTGAGAAAAACGCGTCCAAAGTTTGAATACAACGTAACAATACCTCTCCCAGCGCTCGAACGCAAAGAATAGAGACGTCACGGTTGACGATCTATAATACAGGGTGGGCCAAATAGCGTTTGCTTTTTGAACCACCTATTTTTTTGAGAATGGTAACACAAATGACATGTCAAATGTGTTCATAATTTACTTAAAGGTTTGACATTTACGAAATGGGACGCCATACGTTTGAACAAAATTGGGAAATATTGAAAACCTATTTCCCAAGTGGTGAGTCTTCTTCTTCCGCGGTTACAGTAAATGGCGAGCGTTACCGTGACATGCTCAACGAGTTTTTGTTTCCAAAAATTGAAGAGGATGACATGAACGACATTTGGTTTCAACAGGACGGTGCAACTTGTCACACCGTTTTTGAAATCCGATATCAATTGGCCGCCTCGGAGCTGTGGTTTAAGCCCGTTGGACTATTTTTTGTGGGGAGCCGTTAAGGACAAATGCTATGCGAACCATCCAGAGACGATTGATGCTTTAAAACACGAAATCGAAGTTGCCATTCATGAAATTGGAGCCCAAACAATCGAAAATGTGCTTAAAAATTGGGTTGATCGAATGGCCTACTGTAAAGCCAGTCGTGGCAGTCATTTGATCGATATTATTTTTCATTCATAAATGACAATGTTCAATCTTCAAAATAAAAAAAAGGCTTGAAAAAATATTGATTAGTTTTTATTTTATAGCCGATTCAAAAAGCAAATTTTACATGGCCCGCCCTATATAAGAAATACTTAGATTTACCTGGCAATCAGTGTTTATTTCGTAAATGTAATAGTTATTAATAATTGTTACTCTTTTAAATAAATAAATAAATAAATAAACAAATATACAAATCTGCGCATTATATTCTATTTGGTTTGGATGCCG
This sequence comes from Anastrepha obliqua, assembly GCF_027943255.1. Classification (NCBI taxonomy): domain Eukaryota; kingdom Metazoa; phylum Arthropoda; class Insecta; order Diptera; family Tephritidae; genus Anastrepha; species Anastrepha obliqua. The sequence continues at coordinate 601,089 of NC_072896.1, forward strand.
AGACATGCACTTCCCAAAACAAATTAACATATTCTAAAATGTTACTTTCAATGGCATAGTTTACGAGCCTAAGTGAGCCACTGCATTAGCATACAAAACACGAAATTTGGAAAACTCTACTTTTTGTGGCTAAAAAACCTCAACCGTTATTGAATGTTATTTTGTTTATACAGCAAAACATGCCGCCGAATAAATAAATAACAGCAGCAATCAAAAAAGTAAAACTAACAACAACAACCTTGCTAACAGTAATATGTGCTGGGCAAAAGAGAATACTAATATTTGCCTGGCTAATTAATTTGCACGACACGTTGAGGCGACAAATCATCGCCGGCACCCTCGCGGCATCCCTAGCAGTCACCGTCACTGGCGCAATCGCGAACGTCATTTGTGTGTATTTAGCATGCTGAGGCTCAGGTCAGGGTTTGAAATCCATATTAATGTTTTTTTTTTTAATATTTTTGTTGTGTTTTTGCATTTACAGCTCTTTTAATTACAATGGAATACAATGATGCGTATGTATGTACATATGTTTGTTTACTAAATGTCTACACGAATATGAATCATTTCTGCTTTACAAAATTAAAGCATTTTTTGTTTTCGCTTTGCACGCCATATATTTAATATGTTGCGAATAATTATATGCATGTGTGTGTAAATATTTACGTATGTGTGTGTGCAAATGGGGAAGGGTTGGTGCGGTCTGTTGGTTGATTTGAGCGCAATGTTTAAATATAGAACCGATGAGTGAGTTTTTTATTTATCTTTTTTTCTTTCAAATAGTTATTTTTTACATTTGTTGTTTTTTTTTATTCTGTTCAATTACAACTTGTCAGGGGACCTGTTTAGCATTTTGCCACATTGTTTGTGGGCGATTGTCCGAAGGAAAGGGATGTGACACCCTTCGATTATGTGACCATATGGAAAAAGAGAAGCATATCGCCCGCGCAAAAACAATAAATCGTTAGGAGTTTTAAGTTAATTGATGTTATACTCAAGCGCAATTTTTAAATTACCGCTAATATTATCAGTAAAAACATTAATATTTTTAAAATCGTAGTTGACATATGTTTCTTGTGAGTTAAGATATGCACTTTTTAACTAACTTGAAAGATTTATAAAGATTCCTATATTTTCTAGAAAAAGTATAGTTTTAAGGTGTGCGGGAATGGAGCCAAGAATAAGACAAAGAGAAAAGGAAATTGCTTCTATTTCCACATGGTATTTCAATGATTCGTACGACTTAAGCCTTAAGGGGAGAAACCAGTTTAGACTTATTAAAAAATCGGCCTTGTTTTTAATGCATAAATTGTTAGTATAACTACTCAAGAATATGTGGCAAAAATTTTAAAGCAAAATTTGTATTACTCCCGATTCTATGAGCACTTCAGTGACTACCCGTCGGTTCCGCACCGTAGCGCGCGTTAGATTTTTTTCAACTGGTGGGCACTCTAGCTCAAAAAGTTATCGACCAATCGTTATAAATTTTTTTCGGAGTATTCTTTATTCAATCCTAATTCTGGGATTATATTATCATTAAAAATATTTTTTTTAAGCAAAATAATATAGATGAAAAAATATGGTATGAAAAAATTACATTGTGTTCAAGGGCCTCAAAGATATGTAATTTTCAATATTATTTTATCATAATTAGGTTCAAATTCTAAGGAAACATGTTGTTAACGAAAAAAAAATTGTTGTTGATTACGGAGAAAAATTGCAACTTCAGGAATGCCCACCAGCAAGATACTCGGTTCGCGATCGTTCATGGACAACACGCTCTAACGCCACTATTTCCGGCGGAAATGGCTTGAAAGAATTTTTTAGTATACTTAAAAATACGAGTTAAATACCCCCAAAGTTTAAACAATTTCTGATTATTCCTTGATTGTTCAAAAAATTCACGAAGAACACCAAAATTTCGGCCTCCTAAACCGGTTTCCTCCCTTAAATAAATCGTGTGGAAGTGCAATTGACTCATGACAAATTTTTCCGTTGTATAACATTGTAACACACTAGCTGAACACTTTAAAACAATATTCTCGAACGAAAAAGACTATCAGAATATTGAACAAAATTTAAATACGAGTAACTCAGAAAAGAAAATGAAAATAATAACCTCAGCAGAAATCAGATATCATTTGAAAAATCTGAACAGTAAAAAAGCACCGGACTACGATCTGATAAATGGTAAAATACTAAAAGAACTACCTGATGTAGCAATTACATATACGAGTATACGACAAATATTCAACAGCATATTAAGGACACAATGCACCTCACGCCTCTGGGAAGTTGCACAAATAACGGCAATCCCCAAACCAGGTAAAAATGCATCAGAAACGACATCATATAGCCCCTACAGTCTCTTGCCCATTCTTTCAAAAATGTTTGAAAAAATATTCTTTGCCAGATCAGACAAATTTGGATTTAGACGACAGCATGTAAATCCACAGAGTTATAAACAAAATATGAAATGATATGGATAAGAAAAGGATTTGCATAGCTGTTTACCTGGATATGTTGTTTGAAGACAACAACAAAAAATTGCATAATAGCCACATTCGCGGATGACACGATGGTTGGGGACCAAGAATTCCAATACTACTTTAAAAATATTTACCTATTGTTTAAATTTAACATATTGTATTTAAAAAGGGAAATAATAAAAAAATGAAGGATTTGTAGAAAAATAACTCGTGGAGTATCCGTGAATTTTTGACCAAGAACGAACCGAATACCATCTAACAGCCTTCCAATTCATCTGATATGGCTCCCTGAAATTTTTTTCTGTTTTATCGAGTCAAAAACCCATTACGGAGAACGCGTTTTAACAGCCGAAAGGAAAAAATAGGAAAAATTGTAAACGGGGAGTAATGGAAAAAGTTAAGATGGGGAGTTTTTTGAAGGAGCTAATATCACTTTTGAGCAATAAAATTGTATTTTGAATTTTCTGAATGTATTCCGAGAACTTTTTGATCGAAGCGGGGAAATTAGCATAAAAAGTGGTTGCTTATATTTATTACTTCCAAATCATATTTCACGAGAAGCGAGATTTGCAGTTAATTTTACTTTGAATAAAAATATGATATCGGACGGGACAATTTTTTCCCTCATAAACTTTTTTTTATTTATTTATTTGAAAGAGAAATAATTATAAATAATATCGTAATTCCACTAAAATATTAAGCGCTGGCTGCCAGGGCCTTCGGCTTATTAAATAAAATCTTAGTCGCGTGTGTATATTCCCATTTGAGATTGAAATATTAAATAAGAAAAAAAAAAAAATTCCATATAAAAGTACATCAGAATAGAAAAGTATTGTTATTATTATTGTATTATTTTTATTAAAATTAAGAAACAAAGCAACAGTATATGTTTTCATTCAGTCAATGTATAACTAAGAAAAATAAAGTGTAATCTCATTTCATAACAAATTTAAATTACTTTTTCATCTTTTACCTTAGGGAACATGCCGTTTATGTATTGATTAGACAACGACCAACGCCGATTTATAAGACCGAACCGCTCTTCGTGCAAGGGTCAAAGTAATAAACAAACAATAAATTTTTAAAAATACTGTATTACTAAAAAAACAAGAAGTGCACACGTTTCCAATACATTAATATCAACTTGAAATATTAACTCAAACTTTTATTATTTATGAGTATTAAACAATTTTATATTGAAATGTAGCTAATCGGTATTTTCAGCTTGCAAGCGGCATCATCTATCGGTATAGAGCTGATCTGCAGTATGAAAGGAGGAACAGACAAGTTTTTCTAACAAAAAATGTAGGCTTTCATGGCAGTATTCAAAAAATGGTATAAATACTAAATTATAATCTATATAAATATTGGGTTGGTAACTAAGTAATTGCCGATTTCACTCATAGATGACTTCAGCTGAATTTTTAGGTTTGCAGACGTAGTATTATACAAATGTAAAACACATTTTGTTATTTGATAGTTGGCAATCCAGCTGTCAATCAGTAAAAAAAGTTTTTTGATCGGTTGCGTAGTTTTCGTTTGGCGTTCGTTGAAAAATGGAAAATCAAAAGGAACATTTTCGTCATATTTTGCTTTTTTATTTCCGCAAAGGAAAAATCGCATCGTAAGCTCATAAAAAGTTATGTGCTAGTTATGGGACGAAGCCTTAAAAAACGGCAGTATCAGAATTGGTTTGTCAAATTTCGTTCTGGTGATTTTTCACTCAAAGATGAAAAACGCTCTCGTTGTCCAGTTGAAGTTGATGACACCCTAATCAAAGCAAAAATCGATTCAGATCGTCACTGTACAACACGTGAGATTGCACCGAAGCTTCATGTATCACATACATGCATTGAAAATCACTTAAAACAACTGGGCTACATGGGTTCCTCACGAACTGAAAGAAACGCATTTAACGCAACGCATTAACAGCTACGATTTGCTAAAGAAACGTAATGAAAATGATCCATTTTTAAAACGACTGATAACTGGCGATGAAAAACGGGTTATTTACAACAATATCAAGCGGAAAAGATCGTGGAGCAGGCCAGGTGAACCAGCTCAAACAACAACAAGAGCTGATATTCATCAAAAGAAGGTTTTGTTATCAGTTTGGTGGGATTACAAGCGAATTGTCCACTTTGAGCTCTTACCACGCAACCGAACAATCAATTCTGATGTCTACATTGAACAACTAACGAAATTAAACAATGCAGTTGAAGAAAAGCGGCCCGAATTGACAAATCGAAAAAGTATTGTATTCCATCCTGACAATGCAAGGCCACACACATCTTTGGCAACTCGGCAAAAATTATTGGTGCTTGGTTAGGATGTTATGCCTCATCCACCATACAGTCCTGACCTTGCGCCATCTGAATGGTAAAACATTCAATAATCATGATGATGTCAACTCGTACCTAATTCAGTTTTTTGCTAATAAAAACCAGAAGTTTTATGAACGTGGGATTATGATGCTGCCTGAAAGATCAAAATAGGCAATACATCACAGAATAAAGTTATTTAGTTCCATGAAAAAATTGTCTTTAATTTTCAAAAAAAAAATTCGCAATTACTTACTATTACAACACAATAGTTTATACAATTTTTGAACAAAAAAAAAAATAAATTAAAGATATGCTCAGCCCAAGTTCTGCTTTTTTGCCGAAATCGAACTGAATCCGAAATGAAATTCTATAGCCGAATACGAATTTCGGTTGTTCTCTAATACTGATTATCGGATAAATGAAAAGAAACAAGGTTTTTTAATTTATGGCATATACCGGCCATTATCCATTTATAAGGGAATACATTTTTTGCCGAATGCGATATTTCTTTTTTCTTTCTTTGAGAAATTTTTGCCACTTTTCGCTGAATTTGCCATTTTCTTTCGATATTCACCCTTTTTTAGCATATTTTTTTCTATTTTTAGTTGTTCCTGTTTTCTTTCAATTCCTTTCAATTCCACCACTTCGTGCTTTTTATCCTCTTTTTCCATCTGAGTAGAAGTTCAAGTTTCTAAATTCTTTACTTGCATTAATTATTCGCAATGTCGAAGGTGCCAAACTTTAAAACTTTATGTATTTTTTGATAAGTCGAATTGAAACAAAATTGTTTATCTGTTTTACTAGTCCGAGGTTACTTGGAGACGCTTGACTTTAAATACCAATTTTTTGTTTTTGCTATTGTGTTAATGAAATTTGGGTACTCTACTCCTATTAACGACTCATAAAAAAGTGTTCAGGGATTTTAATTTTTGTTGATGTGGTTGATATTTTCATGGAAGTCCCCATATAACGTACCATACATACGTATATTTTATTTCATAGCGTCTTTCAAGCCAGAGATTCATAGCATAATGTATGTATATGAGTTTTTTAATCACCTAAGTTGCTATCTTTCGTGTTATTTTGTTTAATAACAAGAGTGTGACGTACTTGACTACCAAAGGTTAAGTAAGGGTGAGCTGAACCTCTAATTTAATCGTGCGCCTGTTTTAGCGAGATACGGCTTTACGTCGTGCTTGCAATCGCGATTCACAATAACAATTCTATCCATGGCCACAAGCAATAACCTCTTAAGTTGAATTAAAAAAGATTTTAGCTATATTAGCTGCAGTGTTCTAGTAACAAAAGTAAGTAAGTTATTGGTAGAAACATATTAAACACATAATGTACATAAAGGGATTTTAATCGAAAGTATGATTTTCGACTTAGGCGGTTATTGATTGGTCCGTTGGTATTTACTATTATCTTAGTATTATATTTTATGTTTAAAGATATTTGAACAGAAAAGATTTTTTACTCTCCATTATTTCACTTTTCCAATACTTCCATTTGGTTCCACCTGATTTCATTCAGTTTTTTGTAATTTCAATTGATATTTCGTAGCAATCTTGGCAACTCTACTCATATATAAAGCACACAAGTGTTGCCTAGCTATTTTCTAATAAAATTGCAATTCATAATAAAGGAGCTATTGGCTGCTCACAAAATGGCTAAAACGATATGTTAAGAAAAAAAGACGAAGATATAAAGAAAGCTCTTCTCCAAAAAGAGTGTACATTCGAGCAATAAAGCAATGCGTACAAAGAACACACAGTTCGAAGTCGTTTATACGAAGACAATATCAAAATAATTCAGAAAAAATGAAATGTCGCAGAAATTGCAGTGTGAACTGTAGCAAATGAAAATGTTTCCATCATTGGAGTGCACATTCATGCGAGCATTGCTCATAGTAGCCCCCCCCAACACAACCAGTAAGTGCCCACCCGCAGTAACACACACAAAGACACACACTTTCATAAATAAATATATAAATAGTTGGTTTTGTTGCTGCTTTACGAGTTATGAACCGCTAGAGTTATTTCATGCATTATTATCGTAATTTTTAATATCTTCAAGATAGTGCACAACAACAACATCCCATCGAAATTTGTTATTGCTATGGACTGAGAATGATTTGAAGTTGCGAATTAAATTGGTAAATAAAACGAAGAACGGATTTTATTCCTTACTTGTGTGCATTTATGAGTGATACACGAACCATTAAGGCTTCAAATATTTAATAGCGATGGATTATTTTTTATGGAAATATTCTATTTTCAGGTCAGTAGCGGCCTATACTATTTAAGCGAATAAAACTTTAAAGCTTTAAAAAGAACTCTTAAAAAAACAAATAAAAAAGGAAACGAAACCAAAATTTTAGTTTTCTACTTTTTTTCATGCCATCAGTACCCAGGAGGATAGGCTTAACAAATATTCCAATAAATGCATAATCATTACTGTCACGTAATAGAGTACTTTGGGGTATAATCCCCCGGTCAATGGATTCACCTCTTATATATGTATATATATGTATATGCATATAACCCTTTACTCGGTGATTGGCTGAGCTTTTTTTGCGATTTGTGGTGTGCGTCTTGATGTTATTCCACAGATGGAGGGATCTAAAGTTTTATGCGGTCTCCGAACGGCAAATTGTTTTTTGTGAGGAGCTTTTTCATGGCAGGAATAGACTCGGAGGTTTGCCATTGTCTGCTGAGAGGCGACCACAATTGGAAGAAACTTTTTCCATTATTTGGTGTTTCATGCCCGAAGATTCGAACCCGGACAGTACAGAAGGGTAGTCACGCCACACCATTCGACTACGGCGACCACCATTTCTTTATGAGTTAACAAAATTATAGCACATAAAATCTCCATGAGCAGTATGGGGAAAAGCTTGACAAAGAAATTGAAAAAATTCATACAAAAATCCCAGGAAAAAAATGAAATAAAAAGTGAAAATGAATATGACAATAATTTTAAATGAAGTTTTCAATAACAAACTTGCAAAGTTGGATTTGAAGTGAGTATGCCATTATGAACTTCCAACGCGTGGCCAAACGATCACTTCTGATCTCTACGGTTAACAGCTGACGATCGATTAAACTCAACTTGTTAAAATCAGAAATTCTATATCTAAGGAATAAGGGCTCCCATGCATGCACATCAGAGACCTGCATGGCTCACTGTTTTCTTGAGTTGTTCATACGCTAAATTTCTTGCTCACATTCAGTCAATTGAACCAAAATATTTGGTCAAGTGCAGTCAGCGCATGCAGGCGAACGCGTAGTTCAGCTCAGTCAACACGTATGATGTAATGTCTTCGGCTCAAATCTAATCATTGAAGAAAAAGCAGCATTGAATGAAATTGGCATCGGCCTTTGCGTTCAAACGATCAAACTTGTTCAAAGAAGTAATTGTCATTATTGTAAAAAGCACATGTTCGAGCAAACGAGCGTTGGCGTACAATGTACGCTGTAAATCGCGTTTCGTATTTGAAAGGATTTGTTGGTTTCAGCCGTTGTAAAATAATGTCAAACGATTTTATATGTTTTATTATAAGTTTTAAGAAGAAAAAAAACAAATATGAAAATATAGTGTTTTTGCTTTAAAATTTTGCTTTTACTTTGTTACATGCAAAAACTCATGCGGGATCATACGTGTTCAAACCGGCTCATTTGGCTCTATAGAGCTTTTATTCTTGCTCAAAAAAATGAATGTACAGCCGAACGAGCAAATACCCGAAACGGCTGCTATGAAGACGATTGGTGATAACATCGGAGAGCTAAAACGCAGCAAATGATTTGATTGAGCTGAAATAAACAATGACAATAACTTATTTGAACAAGTTCGATCGTTTGAACGCAAAGGCCTGTTTTTTTGTTCAAGCGAAGCGTATGAATGTTTTACACTCAGCGGGTGCAGTTCTCTGATGCACATGCGAGCAGTGTTGCCATTTTGGTGATTTTGGAGCTAGATTTAGCTCTTTTTTTTTAAATTGCTCCAAAAATTTGGATTTAGCTCCTAGCTCTTTTTTTAGCTCTTTTTAAAATGAAATAGTTCTTTTTAGCTACAAATATTTTAAATATTTAAACAAAATAATTTACTACTTATTGTACTTAAATTAATTCGACGTGTTTTTTTTGTTGCCGTGTGGTAACTCCTGTAGCCATGAACGATTTCTATGTTCTATAATCGATTAGTTTCAAAAGTATCATACCTAATACTATTGGCGCATTTTCACTTAAAAACGCGCAATGGAGAGGTAAGCCTTTTTTTTATTTTTCTAATTAATAATACTTTAAGATCACTTTTTACTTATGCAGATTTATATGCAAAAGACTGCCGACTGCCGCCAATGAGGGTTCTGACCATGAATGTTTGGCAAAGCAAATAAGGTAACATTTTTGTTATTTTGTTTAATATAAAAATAACCTCTTTAATGCTTATAGGAAGTACGAGCAAAAACCGCGATCTACATGGCTTCAAGACAAAAGATTCAGGAAGTGGTTGATCGAGACTGGAAAAGGTTTGCAATGTAAGTACTGCCACTGCAGCTTGAAATCCAAATTACACGACCTTATTCGTCACGCTGCCACAAGCAAGCACATAAATGCAGCTTCGCCATTTATGTCGGACCCTCAGCCGACAGTTTCATTTATAAAAAAGCAAGAAATGGAAGTACACAGAGCGGAATTGGCCAATGCGTTATTCATCGGAGTACACACTTCAATTAGAGTGGTTGACCACCTAACCATTTTGCAAAGCGGGATATTTTCGGATAGCAAAGCTGCACCCAATTTGAAGCTACGAAGATCAAAGTGTAGCGCTATACTTAAAAATGTGCTAAGTCCCTATTTTAAAAGTTTGCTAATGGCTGATCTCAAAGATAATAAATTTAGTCTAATTATCGACGAAGCAACAGACATAACTACAAAAAAATATGTGGGCATTGTAGTCAGATACTACAGTAACTCATCGAAAGTTTTCGTTAATACTTTTTTAAAACTCGCGGAGTTGGAAAAGTGCACGGCGGATGGCATTGTGTTAGCCATTTCCAATACATTAAAGGAATTTAATTTAAGTTTTGAAAACATGGTGGGTGTAGGAACAGATAATGCTAGCGTTATTTTTGGGATTAATAACGGAGTCATTACTCGACTGAAGGAATTCAATGCCAATATCAAACTCGTTCCTTGCATTTGTCACTCAATACAACTAGCTGTTTGTGCGGCTTCGAAATGTATGCCAAATGAAATCGAATTTATAATTTCCGAAACCTACAACTGGTTTTCAAAATCTTCGCTGCGACAAGCACAATACGAGTCTCTATACTCTACCATTAACGATGGTATGTGTCCATTAAAAATTACTCGAGCGTGTGAAACACGGTGGCTGTCAATCGAACCAGCAGTCAAAAGAATTGTAGATCAGTGGTTGGAACTTAAAACTCATTTTGGCATAGCCGCTTTGAATGAATCATGTCACAAAGCCCAACTTCTTTCAAAAATGTACACTGATGAAAATTTGGCATATTTCCAGTTTTTAAAACCAATTTTAAGTGAAGTGCAAAAAGTGAAAAAACTTTTTGAAAGTAACATAGCTGACCCTATGAAATTGTTTTCCGAAGTTGTATATTTAATTTCAAGCTTGTGCATCAGTATAGTGTCACCTTCTGAAGATTTCAACCCTTTAACGTCTGAATTAGACAATTTTTTTACTCCTATTCCTTACATTCATTATAATTTTGAACAATTTATTCGACAAAAAAAAGAAGACAACACCATAAATGAGAGCACAGAAAACGAAATTCGTAATATTTGTCGAAAATTTATAATGAAATTAATTGAACAGTTGAGGCAACGTTTGTCACATAACATAAATACTTAAAAAAAAATTGATTTTTTTTCCACTGAAAATACTCTAAAAACAATAAAGCCTCAAATTTTTGATTACTTTGAAAACGAAAAAAATAATTTCAATATAGATGAAATTACATGCTTGGAAATGCAGTGGCGCAACATACATTTATATGATTGGAAAAATGTGAACAATACTTTAGATTTTTGGATCGAGGTTAAGGAATATAAAAATTCTGTAAATGATAATCCGTTTAATGAACTGGCAAATTTTGTATTTTCTCTTCTTGTGCTACCACTTAGCAACGCTGAAGTTGAAAGAACTTTTTCGATGATGAATTGCATTAAAAATAAACAACGCAATAAAATTAATTTGGTTATGTTAAACACTTTGTTAACAATAAGATGTGGGCTTAAGAGACTTAATAAGTGTTGCCATGATTTTGTCATAAAAGATGATCTCTTAAAGTTGATGAGAAATGATATATACGACTGCAACAATAATGATGATATTGTAGAAGATTTTTGTGGTGATGAAGAATTTGATATATTTTGATATATTTAAATTGATATGTTATATCGTTACACTTTATTAAAAAAAAAAGTAAGAAATGTATTTTTTTCATTGTTTTCCATACATAAATGTGCTCCTAATGAATTCTTTAAAGTACAAGATTTATTTAATGTGATGTTTAATAGACTATTTTTTTTTGTTTCTGCTTTTGCAAATAAATGAATATATGAACTTTTTCATATATTGTTATTACTGAATTGTTTAAAAATAATTTTAATTTTTGTAAAAAAATAAAATATGTGAATATATAAATGTGAAATATAATAAAAGTCACTGAAAAAATTTTAGCTCTTTTATTAGCTCCAAAAAAAAATTTTTGGCTCTTTTTAGCTCTTTTTTTTGACAAATTTAGCTCCAACAGCAAATTTTTTCTGGCAACACTGCATGCGAGTGCATACATATATGCGTTACGAAAGTTCATTAATTAAAAATTTAAAATTTTTAAATTTAACTAAACTTTTTTTAATTAGCTAGAATTTGTTACTGAACTTTTTAGGCCATTCAATACGATTACACATGAAGCGTGGGCCTCTAAATATAAATCCTAATTAAAATTCGAACCAGCAATTTTTCGTTGTGACTATGGCTGGGTTTGCGTTAACTAAACATTGTTAGAAGAAGAGGGTATTTTTTTCCCAGTGACCACAATTATTTGGGCGTGCCAAAAATTTAATGAGAAACCTATTGGAAATTTATTTTTCCGATTATCATTATTTTGTGGCATTTGAGTCTCGTGGTGTATTAAAATTCTAAAGGGCAGCGCAGAACTGTCCATGTGGTAGTAACAAACTCATTGAGCTGTAAATATGTTGTCTGTGGCTGGCGGCCGTTTGAATCGCTTGGTTGGCCAGTGGCCACCAACAATAACGATCAATTGTATTAGTTGTATAATGTTTATTGCAATTGGCACTCGCAATTGCCAATTTAAATGACAACAACAACACCGAGAACAATGCAGCAACATTCATACTAAGTGCAACAATAAAAGCAGAGCTAATAACAACAAATTGCCGTAAAAACGTTTTTGTCTGTACCATAAAATTTGTTAATGAGTATAACTATTTTGCATAGAAATAAATTTTGTTGCATAATTACTTGGTAATAGTCCCTGGGGGGTAAGCAGGAAAATCTCTCTAATATATACAGTAGCTGTATGTATGTGTGTAATCGCTTTAAAATCGTTTAACATACAATTTATGTTGGGAAGGTTTATGGCAAATAAGTAGAAATATCTACTATAGTTTGTAGTTGAAATTGTTTATTTAATTTATTGAACACATATTTTTTGATATTATTGTTGCCAAGCATAGTGAGCAAAGTATTTAATTCTAGAGAATAGTGCAATTTGTTAATTAATAAAGTTGAGTTACGAGTCTTAATCCAGATCAAATTTCATTAGCTGCGGAACATCGCACCAGACCACAGCAACAAAGTAGTTATTTCACATTATCCCATTTCACAACGCTTCCCACTTTAAATCACATCATGTCGTACCACATCACATGGAAGGCCCTTGAGATATATTGTTAACAGCTCACTTCAAACAGTGTTGCCAATTTAGCGACTTTGTCGCTAGAATTGACGACTTTTGCTTGAGTCTTGGCGACAAAAAAAAAGTTTTGACGACAAAAATGATTTAGCGACTTATCTGGCGACTTTTGGAGAGCAAATCAAACCCGTTTTAGGCAATAGATACTTTTCTGCCAACTTGATTACCCGTGAATGCCTTTTACCTTCCATACTCTAGAGTAACAATTTACTGACTATAGGTAAAATAACGCACTACCTATTGGTGTGTTATCGTTGATAAATTATCGATCTATAATTGAAATTTAAAATTTGTTTTTACCTTAAATTTTTTTTTATGAAATTAACAACAATCATACGTTGTATTAAGAAATAATAAAATATATCTAATTCAATTACACTTTGTTTCACACAATTGTAACCAAATTATTTTTACCACTGATCACATAAGAGCAATGCGGTCGGGGAATCCCCGGATTTTACTATGTTCTGTACGTGAAACAATTGAATTGATATAGGCTCAGTTGATTGTTTACTATCTTCTAGCTTACTTACTTTTTAATTAATTTTAAGTAAATATAAAATATTTAAATCTATCTCTCAGAATGAAATTTAGGATCCGCCCCTGATGGAGTTAGCGACTTTCTAGCGACTTTTGATATTGGCCCTAGCGACTCAGAGTTATTGGCGTTGGCAACACTGACTTCAAATGGCTCTCTATAGCAGATCACATCGCAACTTATCACATCTCATTGTCCCACACCATATCCATATCACAGCATTTTGCTGCTCGTGATATCATTTATATCATTTGTATACATTTTCACTAAATATCGCATTAAATATCATACTTTTGCATGAATGTTTATCTCAATTAAATATATTTACAAATTTAGAACTAATCTCATCATTTTAAATCATATAACCATATGACGTTGCCCCAGATCACATCACATTACCCCGCATCACATCGCTCGCACATCATATCAAAAAATTCCTCTTCACATCACATCTCATGGCATGCCGTCATATCATCAGATTATTTTAGTTTAGATCATACAACCACTTTTACTTTGGTAGTTGCTATTTGACCGTATTTAGTACAACAACAACATTTTGAGATTATTAAAATATCTATAAAATCAATAACTGCATGAAGTGCGGAAACTTTTCGTGAGACGGATGAAAATTAATAGGCCCAGGTGGCACGATAATTTTGCTGTAGTACCTGGCCAGCTCAGAGCCTCAGGACGCGGCAAAAGGGGCGCGTTCTAAGACACATAAACACTGATATTATCACGACGCAATATCTGCATACTTGACAATCTCACAAGGTAGGTGGAAATCCATAAGGATTGTGTATTATGGTTAAATTAAATATCCTTGGAAATCCTGTTCTAGAGAACAGTGGAAAGTCTGAAAAACCTAAAGCTGTAGTTGTTTAGACATAAGTTCAACTCTTAGAATCGGGAACTCTTTCCTCTTAGGAGGGGAACTAGGGAGATGATTATAAATATAACTCTACTATCTATCGAACACTGTTGTGGTAGACACCTCGTGCAAAATCGCTACGAAATCTTCGACATCACAGCGTGTAAAGGGAAAACGTATACATACTAAAAAACTCTACATATACTATTTTGTTTATGCACACACATACACATACATGAATGAGTGTAGCAATCGTAAAATCATAATAAACCTGCAATTTCTTGTCAATTGATGTTTGGGTGGTAAATAGGGTACGCACTTAGAGGGTGGGCAAATAAGGTTCGGAAAATAAGAATAGCGGCCTGCCATTTCAAGGAAGTTTATTCGTAAAAATGCCAAAAAGTAATTTTACTGGAAAAATGTTCACTTTACAACTCATTGAACCACATACATCTATACTAATATTATAAAGAGGAAAACTTTGTTTGTTTGTTTGTTACGAATAGGCTCAAAAACTACTGGACCGATTTTAAAAATTCTTTCACCATTCGAAAGCTACATCATCCACGAGTAACATGGATCATATTTTATTTTGGAAATAGGGCTCGAGATATAGGTCAAAACGTGGACCCGGGTAACCTTCGGATGTGTATGTACAATATGGGTATCAAATGGAAGCTGTTGGTGAATGCTTTAGTCCAGAGTATCTTTCATGCCGCTCCGTGACTAGGGTCTCGAGATAGAGACCAAAACGTGGACCCTAGAATGTGTTTGTACAATATGGATATCAAATTGAAGCTGTTGGTGAATGCTTTAGTACAGAGTATTTTTCATGCCGCTCCGTGACTGGGGTCTCGAGATATAGGTCAAAACGTGGACCCGGGTAACCTTTGGTTGTGTATGTACAATATGGGTATCAAATGAAAGCTGTTGATAAGTGCTTTAATACGGGGTAATTTTCATACCTATTGATGACTAGGGTCTGGAAATATATGCCAAAACGTGGACCCGCCGTGTCTTTGAACCGAATTAAACCAAACTTACACACATTGTTAAGGAGGTATTGAAGATGGTTTCCGTATAGTATGGATACCTATTGGTAGATAGGGTCTCGCGATATAGGTCAAAACGTGGACCCGGGTAACCTTCGGATGTGTATGTACAATATGGGTATCAAATGGAAGCTGTTGGTGAATGCTTTAGTTCAGAGTATTTCCATCCGCTCCGTGACTAGGGTCTCGAGATAGAGACCAAAACGTGGACCCTAGAATGTGTTTGTACAATATGGATATCAAATGAAAGCTGTTGATAAGTGCTTTAATACGGGATAATTTTCATACCTATTGATGACTAGGGTCTCGAAATATATGCCAAAACGTGGACCCGCCGTGACTTTGCACCGAATTAAACCAAACTTACACACATTGTTAAGTAGGTATTGAAGATGGTTTCCGTATAGTATGGATACCTATTGGTAGATAGGGTCTCGAGATATAGGTCAAAACGTGGACCCGGGTAACCTTCGGATGTGTATGTACAATATGGGTATCAAATGAAAGCTGTTGATAAGTGCTTTAATACGGGGTAATTTTCATACCTATTGATGACTAGGGTCTGGAAATATATGCCAAAACGTGGACCCGCCGTGTCTTTGCACCGAATTAAACCAAACTTACACACATTGTTAAGGAGGTATTGAAGATGGTTTCCGTATAGTATGGATACCTATTGGTAGATAGGGTCTCGAGATATAGGTCAAAACGTGGACCCGGGTAACCTTCGGATGTGTATGTACAATATGGGTATCAAATGGAAGCTGTTGGTGAATGCTTTAGTTCAGAGTATTTCCATCCGCTCCGTGACTAGGGTCTCGAGATAGAGACCAAAACGTGGACCCTAGAATGTGTTTGTACAATATGGATATCAAATGAAAGCTGTTGATAAGTGCTTTAATACGGGGTAATTTTCATACCTATTGATGACTAGAGTCTCGAAATATATGCCAAAACGTGGACCCGCCGTGTCTTTGCACCGAATTAAACCAAACTTACGCACATTGTTAAGTAAGTATTGAAAATGGGTTTCGTAAAGTTTGGTTGTAATTCGGAGCACTGGCAACGGGTACAGCGTTCTTTTGAGCCAGCCATAATGTCGCTTACTTTTTTAACGCTTGGGGCGGAACTGAACTGTCAAATTGACAGTGTGAGTTACAATGTGTCAATATTTCTTTCTGATTTGGATGCCATAAGGAAAAAGCGTAAGTGCAACATGTAAAAATTGTTTGTGAATTTTTTTGGAGTGGATTTTGGAACAGTGAATAATTTCTTACGAAATTTGAGAATTTAATGTGAAATCCGAATGAAATTATGTGTTCGTGGAAAAAACAATTTTTTTCGTTTTTTTTTTTTTTGAAAAATATAAATGGATAATGGTTAAAAAAGCTCCAATGCTTAATAAAACATATAAATTGAAACGAAAAATTCATGGATGATCAGGAAAAAGACGGCTGTTTCTTAGTTATTCATTTGCGTTGATTTGAAATTTAAAAACAATCTTCTTTTTTCCTGATTTTCAATTTGTATTTTATATTTACTCAAAAACAAATAGAAAAACAAAAAATATTGTTTATGCCAAAGCGATTGAATAAAGAATAAAGAAATAAATAATATGAAAACCATATATTTTCTGTTCTAAACCATATCTATTCTATTTTAGTGTGCCCAGCGAAGGGGGCGGGGTTTGCTAGTATTATATATAGGGGAAGTTTGAGAATTAAGGTTCGCACTTCTATTTTGCAAAACTATAATATTTTTTTTTACAAAACTACAAATTGTTATAAACTTTTAACCCTTTGCCTTTGATGCCGCCACAGTGGCGGCATTTGTAAGTCGTCGTAAAAGTCGGTGTCACCAGTTTAGCGGCAAGATGTCATTAACGGGAAAGGAAAAATTTCCGAGATCAGTTTAATATCAGCGGCTTAGGTTAGGTTGGACTTGGCTGATTCTGTAGATCGCACATAGACCAGAAATTGATACAAAGTGTAGTGTACTTGGGATGACTAGAAAGCTGTTCTGTTAAACACAATACATAAATCAGTTTCAACAAATTCTGTGTTTTCGTATATTTATATATTTGCGTTAAATCACTAAGGGACAAGTAACTCCGAAAAGCTAAATTTGTTCCGAGTAGCTGGTACTGTTATCAAAGAAATTTTCCGTTCGCAAAGCGCTAAAATGGAGGCGATTTGTGTGTGTAAACACTTCATTTTTTCAAAAGGCTTCAAAAAACAAATTATGATGGAAAATGTTTATTGAAAGAAGTGTTAAACTAGTCCCAATTGCAAAATTTTATTTTCGTTAAATTAGGAGTAGCTCCGTCATCCTGTATGTTCTCTGGACTGAACCCCCATGGGGTGAGAAATTTGCGTCGAGTGTTGAGGCCGTCGACGAACTTTAAAAGGCTTAAAGGTTGCATTGTTTCGCTTTATTTAGAGGCCATCGAAAAAGTAGAGAATAAAAATAAATAAAACAATAAACAAAAAAAAGTAATGTTCAGTAACTTACTGATATGCACATACTTTGCATGACAATCGTGCTATGTTTTGGCAGGGACCACAAGTAGAATTTGTTTGAGTGGTTTTACAAAATCCGTTAAACCATTTTAACTCATTAGTCGAGTATGAAAAATTACCCATAATTAATTTGCATGCGTAATTGTTAATTTATTTGCTATACTGCAACAACGCAAGGGAGGCAACGATTTCGCGTAACTTCCCTTTAAAGCACTTCGTGCTTGATTGGGTAGCTCCCTTCAGTTCCTGTACGCCATCTATTGTTGTTTGTTATGTGTTGTGCGCCGCGTGCAATTTCGTCAATTCTGCGCACATAATATTTTGTGCAAAAAATTAGCTTTTTTGTTTTTCCTCGTAGAAATTTTGTTATTGTGACTATCGTTGTTGCGCCATTAATTCTCACTCCCACAACAAAGCAGCGACGCTCTGTCATTGTTGTGCTTGTGGTCGGTTTATTCGTTAGCGCCGTTGCTGTTGGTGCTATTGCATATAGTATGTGAATGCAAATGTTTTGATTTCTGCTGATGCTGCTGACGTTGATGCTAGCTGCTTTAGCTGTTTTTACTGTTATTCGTTTTGCTTGTGTGCTCTACCCATTTCCCTCTCATTTGCTCTCGTACAATGTTTTTTTTTTCGATTTTGACAGAGCTCACCGCCCGCTTCCATAGACATAATTAGTGTTGTTGTTGGCCGGTTGGTTGTTGGGTGTTACCGACATCATTTTTGCATGTGGCATTTTCGGGTAAACAAAAGACCACAACCGCTGCTGGTTTGTGGTTGTGCGCATTTTGCACATTTGCGGTTGATGCGGTTGCATTTCGTTGTTTTCACAATTGTTGTTATGTTTGCTGCCCGAATTTCTGATATTGACATTATCTTTTGTTGTTGTGTTAAATTCGATTTTGCCCTCACTGCCTATACTACAAATGCGAAGCCTTGCAGAGTGGAGTTTAAATAAAACTTGAAATGTCACATCAATTGCGGTTTATTCTTTGTTGTATTCGACTGTTTTGGTTGCACGTGCATAAAAATCTATACTTTTTTGTTTCAGTTAAGTAGTTCATATGTATGTATATGTAGGTGGGTACATATTCTGGGAGGTGGTAGGTAGTTTTAAAATCAAATTTTCCCAGTATTTGCTAATTTGCTCGATTGTAGAAGTAAGATAGCAGGGCTTAGTCATAATAAGTGTTTTAATCTGGGGAATGTACAAGTCATTAATGAGTTTCCGCCTAGAAAACCTGGAAACCAGAAAATTTGAGCCGTTCACAATTAAATTCAAATGGCCTGGTTTGATTTATAAATTACTTGTATTATGGCAAATATCGACATTTTATTCTTGTGTTGCCATAATATTTTGTCCATGCCATGTGCCGAAAATTTTCTTCAATATTCGTCTTTTCGAAAATATGAAAACTTCATACTGAAACTTTCTTCTTACAGATTTCATATTCATTCAAACCGATATACCGAAAGCGAACCGAAGTTAGAAGTTTACAACATTTAGAAAGTAAAATTAAGAGATATATTCTTTGAACCCATTTTGATAAAATAAAGTCTATCCATAAAAGCACATATTTTCCTAAGCTGAGTTCAAGTCAAGATTTCGAGCATCCCTGCTGAAATTTCAAACATTGCGTGAGTGAGCCACAACCATAGCCAAGTATTTTTCATCGAAGTCGTAAATGCTTCAAAACGACTTTAATGAGGAATGCTTTTGCTGTCTCACCCGTTCGCACCAGATGCTTCCATAAAGATAGTTTCTCCCATATTTACCATCTACCGCCTCATAAATGAGTTGCGTGCGCAGTTCTTCTTTAACATTTTGGATGCGATATTTAAGGGTTTCGCAAGTTTTCTTGGCTTCTAACTCATTTCCGCTGCTTTCGGTTGTTTCTATGGATGCATTCGCCGTCTACTTTTGGTGCTGGCAAACCGTTTTTAGGGCGAGGATTTTTTCCTGCAGATGAAATTAAATTGTCATCACCCGACGTGGATTACCACTAACGTTAGAGTGCTTTTCATCAAGCCTGAAGCCTGAAGTTTTGATGCATGTAGCTAAGAAATCATCTCAATTATTGCTTATTGCAATACCAATGGTTTCTAATTGACAGAGCTAAAAATAATACAGAATGTGGACAAAGAGCGTGCGTGTTTCGCTCCCATCAGCAAATGAATATCTATGTCACAATATTCGTCAGTATTTGTTTCCTTAAAAAAGATGAAAAAAAACAAAAGAAAATGATGCAAAACTAAAATTGAACAAATTCCTGACAAATTGGAATTTTCTATAGTTTTAAGCCGGAGCACCCTGCGCCACTCGGCACCTCCTGCAGCGTTTCATTTTACTTACACACTTTCTTTGTTGGCCTTTTCATTCGACTTTGCTGCTGCTGGTTTCGCCTTGCAATGCTTGATTTGCTCATTGTTCTTTTGTGTGTATTTTCCGCACACAAAATTGAAAAATGGAAGTTTACAACAATTGCAATTTGTTTCTGGCCACATGCGAGCAACAACGAATTTGGGGGCAGTAGGGAACAAGCAGTATTCTGTTGAGCCTTTGTGTCAATGAGGTGGCTGATCGCTGGAGTATGAGGGCATGGCTGCGGTTGCTGTCGCAACATGATTGAGGGCGGTTAGTGTGACTTTGCGAAAGTTTTTTACATACTGAACGAACCAACTTCGATATGCTGCCTTTGCCCACATGCCTGTGTGCGTTGGTCCCTTGCACTCGAAACAAAAAAGTTGGGTGTGATAATGTGCGCTGGCTTAGTCGTTGCCGGCACTTATGCATTCTGTTGCTATGTAATTGGTGTTGTTCTTGTTGTTATTACTGCGATGTTACAGAACTTCTATTGCTTGCTTTATTGGTTTTATTGTTGCTTTTGCTATGCTGTGGGTGTCATTCGACATGACCAGCAGACTGTTTGGGCGTTTTTGGTTAAAGCGTTGCTTTTTGTTGGCGGATATGCAGAGATCAACGTAGTATGCCATCCACCGGAAGGAAATGCTTAGTGTGAAACACAGGGTGGTCGTGCTAATGTGCTTACTCATATGGAATTGGTTTTGTTTGCGCTGCCCAATAGTGATTTATACTTCAGCAATGAATGATTGTTAAAAAAGGAGAGTGTTGGGAGAGAAAACTCGAGCCACATATTTATATGAGAAATGAAAAGTTTTTCCAAAACACGTATGTGAATTTGTTGTTGCAATATTCTTTATGACGACTACTTTTTGGATGATGGCCTTGATAATTTGTGAGTGAGTAGATAAGCAACTGAAGTGTGGGTGAAAAATAAGGCAGAATAATTAAACGCTGGAGTAGGCGCGTGCCGAAGTGTGCAGTGACGCGCATTGCTTGAAGGTCGCGAAAAGAATATAAGTCGTACAAAATATTAAAATAAAATGTTACGAACAGCCCAACCTACTAATGCAAGCACGCCGGCTATTATCTGCCAAAAACTCCTCATGTAGAGGGAACTTGTATGAAACTAACGAAAATTGTGCGGCGTGACGCACATGAAGAAATTTCACACCGTGCGTTTAAAATCCCAATGCGTTTAATTTAGGTTGGCCTGTGAACCTGATTTTTCCTATTAAAGCGACTGTTGTTTGTGTGGTTAGTAATATTCGTTTTCTTCAAATTTTTTTAAAGTTAATATTCCAGCATTGGTAATTCGCCTTAAACAAGATTCATGCACACTTTTTTAACTGTTGGCATTTTTCGGAAGTCTGTATAGCTAAGGGATTTAAAGGATAATTTACTTCTAGTCATGATGAAAAGAGTTCAGAAGGTGTGGCCAAAATCAAATCAATAACCGGCACTGAGTGAATTTGAAAAAGTCAGCTGCTTGGCTGACGTCAGCGGGGTCATGACATCGGATTTTTACGAAAACTGAGATTGTGTTGGTGTTATAAACAAAAAACAATGTCAAGACGTTGAGACTGCATTCTGCTTTGTTGCCGTCTGAGCAACAACCGATTGGACGAGTGTGTGAATATATGTGAAATTATCGTGCAGATTTCGGCTGGGAAATACCCCGTGACGTTGCAGCCGAAGTTCCTCTCACAATTTTGTTTTTCACCATAGTTATTGGCCAAAGCTAGTACTCTATCATCCTTTCCCGCTGACTTACAGTTTTGTTTTTCACCACAGCGGATTGACTAAACTTAGTAATCTATAATCCTTGATCTTTGGTCATTACTTCTGTCCTTCTCTCAGATAATGTATGGATTTAAGGACATACTGGATTTTGAGGTATCCAATGAGAGAACCAATCTTGTTATCATTCGGCCGTGCCTAGTATTGGTCTTGGTCATGTTTACATGTGGATGACACGGACTGACGCGTATCAGCGAGGTCTCCATATATTTTATAGTTCATTGTTTCCTTAGCAGTCTTCTACAAATGTATTTTAAATTAAATGCTACTAAAGCTTTTCAAAAAAGATCTACTCGTTTAGATAAATGGGTAGGTTTTAGTAATAAATGCATATATGGGGCCATCTAGGGTTCGTCTCTTTTAAAAACGCTACAATATTAAGAATATTTTTCAACAATTTTTGCTTTATTACCTCTGCATGGATATCTCCTTCCGATGCACGCACATACAATCGTCTTGCAAATATGTATTTAAAATATATCAGCACTGTAAAATGAAGAAAAATAGAATAAAGTGAAATAAGGCCAAAAATGGTTTTATGCAAACTTCTTGGTAGCTAAATTATGAGGCCGCTCAACTGTCACCAACTGCAATGCAATTATATGAAAAGTTTTCTTATGATGCTACCAAATTTACTTACCATATTTTATACTCCCCTTAACTCATTTTTTCGCTTGCCTACTCTACTGTCTGGTTAGCATATTTTTAGGCACAGGAGAGGCCTTTCCATGTTAATTTGTCATTTGCAGTGCCATTTTCGAGGGTTATTAGTGCGAAACCTTGTTGTTATTTGTATGTATGATCTAGCAGCTAGTAGATACTTACCTAAATGGTTGCGGCACTGTGTTTGCACTTGCTGAGATACTTTAGCCCACCCAGTTTCACCATTCTTCCGTGCATTTTTTGGCCAATAGTTCAGCTGGCTGTGGCGCATTTTCAAGCGCCTGAAAAGTGGCTAAGAGTCACAAATGTGCTTTATGACCAAAAAATATTTAGAGGCAAATTGCAGAGACGGAGGCCATTTATGTGCATTTTTTCTAAAAGGGCGTTCGATGCCACAAATATAAGTAAATATGTGAGTATATATGTGTAGAAATGTGTGCGGTATGTTGCTTCACAATGCGATACTTACTTGGCATATGTGGTGGTTAATAGTCGTATATGGTCATTTGTTGCAGCTGCCACAATTGCAATTTCGTTGCGGTGCAATTTCTTTGACCAACGCCCGAGCCTTCGATGACTTTGCCATGGCGCGTAGCCTTGCACTGTGTGTACTGCTGAGCCTGTGCTGTGATTTTACTATTTTATCTTCAGTTCTTTGTTTTTATCTTAAGCATTTTATTATTTGCTTCGTTTTCCTTCTTCACTGCTACTCTCTGGAGATATTGACACTTTCATTTTTGGTAGACGTTCTAATAGATGGTGCCACTACTACTGATTTTCCTCAACATCTGGTGTGCCCACATATGTAGGATTGATTGCTTTGAAGCATCTTATACGGAGGTATGGAAGTGCGTAGGTGCTTTTCCATCTGCATGTACGAGGGGCGAATGATAAAATCCCGACTTAAGATATTTAGCGAGGTCTCATCATCCCGGAGTACTGCGCTGTGATTAAATTTCTCGTTTAAGAGATATAGAAAAAAGAAATGCACATAAAGTGGCTATAAAATTAGTTATTTCGACAAGGAGTCCTGTGAAGATGGACCTTGCAGTGATAGGAGCGGTCGAAGAAAATGTCCGAAGAGTCGAAAAATAATACTGGCCTATCGAAGAATGAACAATTAAAAATTAAGTGCGGTTGGACGGTTGGTGTTGTGTGATTTGGGCGAAATTTTCTACTGCATTGTGACCTCTGATGGATTATATGGTATCTAAAGGCACTACAATTAATGACCGCTATTACGTCAATTTACCGGGTTACCACTCTATAGTCTGGCGACCCACTTTATAGTCTGGGCCTGGCTTTTAGTGGCTTTTCCTTTTTTCAAATTTAAAAAAAGGCGTTGCGGTGGAAGACTTTGGGACGAATGCGAGAAAAAGGCGGAAGTCGAAAAAACTTTTAATAGATATCATCAGACTATTTATTCTGTGGCTGTGTACTATATTTCACTTGAGGGAAACTATTTTAGAAAAAAAGTTATTCTCATCCACTAACTACTTTAAGCCTCGAACTTATCAGCCATCTCTCGCACATTGGAGAGTTATGAGAGAAAGAGATGTGTGAAGAGAAGCACCAGCATAGGATGCAACAGAAAAGCTGGTCCGAAGAAGAATCGTTGTCGGGAATGTATGGGGTTGCGAATTGCATATTATCTTTGTAATTCACGCTGCAGTTGGGGTTTTACCAGTTTTTCTTTCCTAACGAATCTTTTGCAATTTTTCTCTCTATTTTCGCTGGTGATTTTAAAGCTTAAATTTTTTCGAAAAAATTTTATTAATGCAAAAATTCTAATTATTTCATTTTTGTGCAATAATGTATATACAGGGTGCGTATGGTATTTGAGGACAACTTGAGAGTAAAACGAGTTAGCTTTTATTTTGAACAAAACTTAATGAAACTTCACGAATTTTTTTATACAACATTAACTTCTTATTTTTTTTCCTTACTCTCGGAAGCATAGGGCCTCGACAAGACTCAGTCTTGCGTTGGTTTCGTTAATCTGTTTTGATTTCTGACAGGGTAGGTTATTAGCCTGCCCCTACCAGTCCTAAGTAGGGGGAATGCCCACCTGCCGTTGCTTAGGAACAACGCCTTCTTACTGCTTGAAGCGCCATCTGTGTGTCACATTTTTCTGGCTGAAGGATCACACAGATGGTTGAAGACTTCGCTAAATTTGGTGTGTCTGCGCTATTACCGCGATTGCCCGCTTCCTCTTGCTGGCGCCGCTGTTGCAATGTGTAACTGTGTCTTTTTTTTGCTTGTTTTAGCAGCCACAATGCAAGTAATGCGCTAACTATTGTGCGGGAGTAAGGATGAAAAGGATACGTTTTTTGGGATGAGGAATGGAATCGGAGGATGTTTTTTAGAATCAGGGAAAGTAGGTAAATTTGGAAAAGTGCGAGGACTGTACTCTACGTGGGATTCGAATCCACAACCTCTGGGATGGCAGGCTAGTGCACTTACGCTAGATTACTTATGTATCTATAAAATAATTCAATAGAATTTCCATTACCTGTAATAACATCCTCGGGTGGGGAAACGAATGTATGACCGATCAAATGCTCCTCATTTATATTGACCAGAACGGTAATTAATGCCGGTAATAGCCTTCAGAGAAGAAATGGCGTTATTGGTTTCACGCTCAACTGTCAGAACAGATTCTGCCTCCCCGCCTGATGTTTCCAATTAAAGGCGAACTTAAGCGCACTTGAGGATATTAGAGAAAAGAAAATTATAAGTAGAGATTTTAAAATCGATGTGGTTTGCACATATAGCGGCGATAGCTCTTGTCTCATGTCTCTTCATTTCTTGAGTTAAGTTCTAGCTCTCCATGTCTGGTCTGAAAGAGAGCAAAAAGAAAAACAATGGTTTCGGGAAGTTTTAGACGTATTTGTATATGAATGCCCTCAAATATCGTATGTCCACTGCACTACACATGCATACCAAAATATGTACACATCCGCATGAAAACAAGTATGTGCCAGAGGAATGAGAATGATCACATCTGAAATGGCAACATAACGTAACTATTTCAAATCACGATCTGATTTTTCCTTTGACATGAACTCATGATTTTTTCCAAATTAAATTTTCCAGCTACGCGTTAATGCAATCACCCCCGCTCTCATCGGTTGCTTTGCAGCGCGAAAATTCAATAAATCAGAACAGTTAACCAATAAAAAAATTGACACGATTTTTTATCTTGGCACCACGACTTGAAATGCCTTTGCTGTTGCCTGACTTTGCTGCCGTTTGATTGATTCAATTGCCGACAATCAATGTCACAACAGCCGGCACGACGACAGTCAATTTACTACCAACAACGTTGAGGAGCATAAGTACACTTACCGTTATTCAAATAAATATGAAGCATGTGCGTTTTGCAAGACTACCCTCGCTAAGCTACTTTGGGATGTAAACGCTTAAATAAAATGTAAAAAATTTGCATTACATTTTCAGACGCGCATTCATTGGTATCTGCCTATTTGCTAAAGGCTGCCATCTGAGGTCTTTGGTTTTAAGGGAGTTTGCATGTAATCGCACATATTTATCTAATACACATATATGCACCTATACATACATATGTATATGCACAAGTATGTCCTCATGTATATTGAACGTGACGCTCTTTGCTTGAAATTAGGTGAACTAAACTGTGGAACTCTTTTACAAGCAGTTTATAGATACCTTATTCGCCTACATGCAGCTTTATCTCAAAGTGTAATGCTAATAAAGCGAAGCCAGTAACTTAACCTCACTTTTCTAGCAAAAAAGTGGATAAATTCAAAGGCTTTCCCCAATTAATTTTGTGTATATTTTTAGTTATAAAAGAATGGAAGTCCCTACATTACCTTAGAATCTCTTGATATTTTATATATTTTTATGCTGTGAAAGGCGCCCTCGCAATGCAATACAACTGAAATATTCCTTCCTGCAAAAGTTTCTCGTACGAGTACAAGGTTCTGCAAATGTGATATACATAAATACATATATATAACACAATACCTATGAAAAATTGATTATTTGGCAATCGATACCGGCAGTTTGCAATTGCAATGCGAAAAGGGGGAACGAACTCAACAGACGTTGCCTGAATGGATTTGCTTGATAGAAAAAAATGAGAAAAATAATATTCTAAGAATAACGAAATTGAATGGACTCCACAGGTAGTCCAACAGAACGAAATTACGATTCCAAACACTACCTCCTGCTTAATTTAAATCATAAAAACAATTCAAGGAAAATAATAAGAATTTGTATCAGGAATAGTTCACAACAGTATCGGTTATGTCGAGAACGAATTATAATGAATAAAAAGCTTAAATTATAAAGTTTTTTGTTTTAGCTACGTATTTTTAGAATTTTTACCACTAGTTGAGCTCGCAATCCGCCTACGGGTTACTTCTAGGACCTCTAGTTACTCTAAATATTCTACCTTCCTGGATAGACAACGCAGAATAGTTTCGCTACAAATTTTAAGCAGGAAACACCTAGCGGAAAATAATAAACTCAAAACTGTATAAAACAGCTGTTTTAAACTGTCAGAGCTTGGTTCAAATTTAATTGATAATTTTTATTAATTGGCATTCTCTTTAACTAAGTAACTTAAACGGACATAGAGCAAGAAATAAATAAAGTTTTTTGGTTTAAAATAATTTTTGAAATCGGATGTCTCTAAAATGGTTAAGTTTTGGACAACATCCCATATAAACAAATTAATCAGAAATGACCTAATAATAAAAACCTTAAGTATCGAGGACGATTTTGTCTGTATAATAGATAGATTTGTAGTTTGCACTTCGACCTCATGGCCTTTGTGCCATCTACTCATCATTGCTTATCATCCAGACCCAGTTAACTCATTAAACTTAAGATAGAGCTGAGTTGGGGTGATCGTGTATGCCTTTCTTCTGGCTGCAATTGACCGAGATGTCTCAATCTTTCCGCACTATAGCGCTGTATTCAAGGAGAAGATGTATAGGAGTCTCCCGGAATGGGTCGCAAAAACGCCAAGATTTAGTGGACCATATCTTAAACCTGTGCGAATGATTG
The DNA here is from genome assembly GCF_027943255.1 of Anastrepha obliqua. Classification (NCBI taxonomy): domain Eukaryota; kingdom Metazoa; phylum Arthropoda; class Insecta; order Diptera; family Tephritidae; genus Anastrepha; species Anastrepha obliqua. The sequence goes on from NC_072896.1 coordinate 628,740, forward strand.
CGCAATCTACAATGGTTTGTAAGAATGCCTGTGCCGGCTGCAGCAGCATGGAACATTTCCGCTTTTGAGAATGTTTAAAGAATATATTCGTATAGCTTCTTTTCAACTGGTAACTCGATCTAGAACTTTATAAGTTATTAATAGCGAACCATGTTCGACTACAAACGCTCAGTTCGATTTCAGTTCGGCTTCAGAAAAAATGCTGAACTTTTATTTATTTATTTGTTTTTTTTTTTTGTTATTTCAATCAAATTGTAAAAAAAAAACTTTCAATAATAATTGTAAAAAAAACTTCATAAAAATCTTTCTGCATAATATTTCTGATAAAAGGCATATAAAATATATGTATATATGTATTATATGTACAGCCCTACGCTTACATCCTGATTTGGGTGTTTGCCGAGCTCCTCCCCCTATTTATGGTAGTAGCCCGGTGTGACGGGTGCAAAAAATCGATTTTTTTTACATTTTTCGGAAGAAAAACATCTTAAAAATATACTATAGACATTTCAGACAGAAATTTTAATTATTTTTTTATGTTATAGCTAAAATAAGAGAGCGCGCCGTAGTGTGTATGAAAGCGTGTGACACGCCAGCAGCAGCTGCTCTGACCGTCTTTAAACGCGTTTTTCTCAAACCATGTTTTCGAAATTTCGGGGAATCCCTGACACAAAACTATTCAACCGATTTGGTTTAAAATTTAACCCGTTATTCTAGACACACATATCTAGATCCCGGACCTTTAAAACATTTAATTTTTTAATAATAAACTATTTAATTTAAATAATTTATGAAGAAAAAAAATTAGATTTTTAGAACTTTTTTCACAAGTCCGCCATTTTGTTTTTGTATTTTTATTTTTATGTATATTTTAGGTTCGGGACCTAAAATAAAGTCTACAGAATAATAATCTCTTTAAATTTTTTATTTCAGATGACTTTGGAAGGCTGTACGTTTCCCCGAACCAATTCATCTTTTTTTTAAGGACTCCACTTTGAAATTTTGAACAAATTAATATAAAATGAACTTATTGGAGGTTGAATTAGTTTTAAAGGTTTTTTTTCGAAGATTTGGGGCTTTATTGTGAAAAAACGGTACAAAATATTTTATTCGAAGTATTGGCCATCGCTAGCTACAACTTTCGCCCATCTTTCGGGCAATTTCCGGATGCCGTTTCTCCAAAATTCTGGCCGCTGCTTGGCTATCCATGGCTCAACCCATATTTTGGTAGCCTCGTACGAGGAGAACCGCTGGTCCGCCAAATCGAGACTCATATGCCGGAACAAATGATAATCGGAGGGAGCTATGTCTGGACTATACGGCGGGTGGGGTAACACTTCCCAGCCAAGCGTTCCAAGATATTTTTTGACAGGTTGAGCAACATGCGGCCGAGCGTTGTCATGTTGCAAAATAACCTTGTCGTGCCTTTTTACCGTTTCCGGCCGTTTTTCTTTCAATGCCCGGCTTAAACGCATCAATTGCAGTCGGTAACGATCCCTCGTGATTGCTTCGCCCGGTTGGAGCAGCTCAAAATATACGACGCCGACCTGATCCCACCAAATGCAGAGCATGATTTTCTTGCAGTGAATATTCTGCTTGGCCGTCGACGTTGATGCGTGGCCGGGCAAACCCCATGATTTTTTGCGTTTTGGGTTATCGCAATGGATCCATTTTTCGTCGCCAGTCACCACCCGATGCAAAAAACCCTTCCGATTTTGTCGCTCGATCAGCAATTCGCACGTAAAAAATCGCCGTTCGACGTCGCGCAGCTTCAACTCGTACGGGACCCAATGTCCTTGCTTTTGGATCATTCCCATCGCTTTTGGACGCTTGCAAATGGTTGATTTATCAACGCCCAATGATTCAGCAAGCTCTTCTTGGGTTTGGCACGAGTCCTCGTTTACCAATTCCCACAATTCCGCGTCCTCGAACTTTTTGGGCTGGCCAAGACGCTCCTTGTCTTCGGTGTGAAAATCACCACTTTTGAATCGTCGAAACCAGTACTCACATGTTGAAATCGACGGAGTATGGTCTGGGTAGGCCTCCTGCAGCAATTCACGGGCTTGGGCTGTATTTTTTTTCAAATTGAAGCAGAAAAGCAAAGCTTCCCGCAAATTGCGTTTCGACGGCACGAAAGTTGACATACTCAGAGCACGAAAACACTGCGTTGTTTATATTTCAGCGAAATGACAGATACTGATAAACAAAGCCTAGGGATGAGGCTTTGTCATGAATATATATTCAGTATTGCCAACGCGATAAAGTGATAAATAGCGCCATCTGTGTGTCACCTTTAAAACTAATTCAACCTCCTAATAAAATTTTTTTTTTATATACTTCAAAACACCAATAAAAACATGTAAAAACGTTAAAACGATCGCATTTTATTTTCTTTTCAAAAAAGATTCATGAAAAAACGTCGAAATTTCGGTCGTTACATCGCGGGTGTCTTGATGTTGTTCTACAAATGGAGAACCTTTTTCTTGGCAGATATAAATTCGGAGGCTTGCCATTGTCTGCCGAAGGGCGACCGCTTTTAGAAAAACTTTTTCTTTCATTTCGGTTTCATGAACGGAAAGTCGAACCTGTGCACTTCCGAATGGTAGTCACCCACCGGATACGGCGGGCGGTTAAAACAATATTAAAGCTAAATATTCAATCCGTCTTTTTATCATCAGTATCATTATTTTACTTGGTTGTATTATTTTAAATGTCCTGCGCAAATTTTAAGCACAAAAATTGTTAATAAAATTTGGTAGCTCATAAATCAACATAAAAGTAGGTAAAAATGTTATGACCAACTGAGTCTACCAAATGTGATGTATGTATGTACGTGTGTATGCACGTGCGGCATAAAATAGACAACTGATTACTGCCAAACAGTAGTGCCTAGGAAAGCACAGTAAAAATAAAAATGGGCAAATTTCATATGAAGTCACATAAAAACTAAGTAATATAACCAGCAAATTTGTCAATTGGCAAAAAAAAAGAAAAAAATTAAGCAAAAGCTGTTTACATGTGCAATCAACAAAAGAAAATGCTGCATAGTGCTTAGCATAGCAATAAAAAATAAACCAATAGCAGGGGCTTTCATTCCAAGAGGTAATTTTCAGACTTACGCAAATCTATGAATGTGCATGAATATGCCCTTCTGTTGATATTTCGGATACTCCAGTGCTATGTACAGAGCATTACACATAATTCAACTATGCTCGATTTAGCCAAAGTAAATGGCGGAAAAAATGTGATTGCGCAAACGAAGACGAATCAGAATGCTAGGCAAAAAGAGAAGCTGTGTATATAAATGTACACAAGATGAAGAAGCCGAAGAAGCTGGAGCTAGCAAAGGCCGCAATCCTGAAAGTATGCACACTAAATTCCGCTGAAATCGCGGTAATTTTTTCATCAATTATATGATGCGAAAAATATGAAGAGATTTACAATCTGCTCCATCCTTGCCTGAGTACTTGAGAGACGACTTGGCTGCCAAGCTGCCAAGCAGCCAGCTTGCCGGTCTGGCTGCGTGCCGATGCGTCCGTGCGCCTGTAAGTGTGCTATATTCATATGCTATGCGCTATTACATTTGCCAAAGCGTATTTACTACTAAATCCATTACAAAGTACTAAAAGTACACATAAATGCAGATAAATACATGAACGAACAAAATATGAGTACTGCTTCATATGAACACACTTACCCATTGCATGCCGCCAGTTTAGTATTTGGAGGTGGATAAATGGATTTGAGGCGCAGTGAAGTAGAGTGTATAAAGAGCAAAAAAGGTAGTAATAAAATAAAATTAAAATAGATATAGATATTTGTGCCCAGCAAATGCAGGAACATGCAACGACAGCAGCAACGACTGAAGTTTGAGGTTAAATGTGTAGAAAATCAGCAAATCTCTGTAATAAGAAAGAAAAAATGTAAGATTATGGGAATGTGTGCCGATTGTACACTCTGTTGCAATGTTATAAAACCGCTTAAATATTGGCGCCCACTGCTAGGCAGTCAGTATTTTGTTGAACTTTTCTCCAATGAAACAATGAAAGTATTGGCCATTCTATTTCTATCCAAATAACATTGGTGACTCAACAGGAAACTATAAAAAGTGAAAAAGAAAATTGTTTCAAAATTTTAATACCGCTCGTTTTTGGCTATATTCAATATAGAGAAATATCTAATATATTATTTTTATTTCAATTATTCATTTACACTATTTTACCTTTAATAAATTCCTAAGTTTGTTGTGCAAGGCTTATATTGTATATATCCCCTACAAATAATAATTATAATAATTCAAAAGCATCTCTTATGCTGCTATCTGCATCTCCCGAAAACTAGACTTGAAAGACTTGAAAATATTCCTGAATTGGAGCTTGAGCGACTCCTAAAATTCGCTATAAACACGACACCGATCTTGTATCGCTATGGAGCAACGCAGAGATCTAATTCAAAAGTTCTTTTATTAAAATCTAGTGCTAAGTTTTTTTTTTAGTAAATTGGGGTACATTCCTCGAGAATGGCGACTTGCAGTTCGTTCATTGCACTTTATTTGCGATTTTCTGAATTCCGATCATTTGGGCAAGTTCACTGAATTCGGTGTCATTCTGCGCTTTCTCTACTTTCACGAATTATCAATTGCCTTCCACGAATAGAAATATCCGCTATGCTGGTCTTACAACTTCGAAACGGAGTGTATACTTGTACATATAAGCACATATACGCTCGTGCGTAGCTATGCCAGTGTATGCTCGTACTGGTAAATGGGTAAGAGCAATCGCCGGCTAAGAGGTTAAATATTATGCATGCATCCTTGCACTGCTAAAGGTTCTTAGTGGCACAAACCGGGCTAACGGCAAATGCGCACTGAATCATCTTGAAAATTGTCTACTTATCAAGTTGAAGAGTAACAGACGGCAGTGTGCGATTTGCGCGATGTTTAGTGATAAGCGAAGCACACCCGGAGCAGAAGTGAGTGAAGAACGGAGGGCAGAGCTTACTTCCAGCCTGATGGCTCATGATGAAGTGTTTTAGAACAATGCTTCCAAAGTAACGAAAAATGTACAGTTAAAATGTAGAAAATATTGAAATGATTAGAGGTCTAAAGAGGAGCGAGAGGGTTATGGGGGGAGCTTCTTGAGTAATGTTGACGGCATGATTATGACGTGACTGCGTTTTTCACTTTTTGCAGTGTTGTTTTTGGGGTTTCAAAGCTTTCAGCCAAATGAAAGCCAACAATTTTGTTTGTTTATTTTGCAGAGCGCACTGGGCTAAGTGAGTTTTTGTGATAAAATAGGAATCAGATAAATAAAAGAATGGCTTCTTTGTAATTCACCTATACGCGGTGAAGTGCGTGTTGATTTCTTGATCTTTGATAAAGATTTATCATATATATTTTCTAATTTTGAATGCTGCAAACTTCCAGGTGTAAAAGAATTGCTGAAAATGATTTTCTTCACCAAATAAATTCTTGTCCTCAAATTACAATTGAAATGCCTTGTAAATTGAATAACTTGTGCAAAATAAGTGGCTCATCTTTTTAACTAAAATCTATTAATTTTAAGGCTTTGTTTCATCTTACATATAGGCACTTTTTCAACACATTTTGGTGTACAATTTTCAATAATTGCATTCTTCCCTTACTTCGCCCACCCGTAGTTACTATTTAAGCTTTTAATACGACCATTTTTATTGGGCAAATACAGAAAGAACTTTCACCTACATTTGAGGTACAAAATATGTTCAACAATTCTATGTGGAGTGCTATGAAGATAGTAACGCACCGACCCATTCGGCTACGGCGGCCGGTATACGAGTATGAATGGTATATCTCCTGGAAATATGGGTCTTATTTATTTTTTAGGAAAAAATTAGAGTTTGGCGGGTTTAAATATAGTACAGAAATTTTGTCATGGATTTTTGGTGCATATTTCGCAGCCGTAGCAAAATGGGTTTGTGTGTGAGTAGGGCTTGGTAGGGTTCTGTGTGGCGTGAAACACCAAATCATAGAAAAGAGTTTTTTTTTAATAGTGACAAACTACTCAGGTATTGGTAAACCTTCTAAATGCTTCTTATAAAAAACCATCGAGCGTTTGGAGGCGGCATAAAACTGTAGACCCCTCCAAGAGCCGTATAAAGTTTGTAAGTTTATGGATCAGAGAATTCAGATGCATGGTGACGAATGAAGCTCAGAATAGAATACGATTTAGTAAGAATGAAGTTGAAAGAAATCTTAGCGTCGAATATAACTCCAAGATTTTTGAACTCTGTTACATTAAGTAATTCATGGCTAGCAGTGGTATAGAATGTATCAAAAATATTCTGACGCCTCGAAAGCGTTAAACGAAAATATTTCTTTAAAAAGTCTTTCAAAAGATGCACCTAGTTGTTGTTTTAAAGTAAAACATATAAAAATTTAGATTCCTTCCGGTTTCTCTTTTAATTATATGTGAAAAATTTTATCAAATCCGCTAAACAATCGGTTCATGAATGCTTAAGGGTGATCTAGAGCTCGAAAATTTAGGGCATTTTCAGGTTTTTTTTGAAAAACAATATTTAAAATTTTCAGGCTTTTTATTTAACTTCTTTTAAATACAAAAATGAAAAAATATATTTTTTTAATAATTTTGAAAATGGCGATGAAGTTGACCCTTCGGAAAAATTGGACCTGGACGGCGTTGTCCTTTTGTCTCTTCTATTTATCTGAAACATAAAAACCAAAAAAAAATATTATTCAGTATGACTATCTTCCGTAGAATAAAAAAAATTATTTGACAAAATGGCGCGTTTCTAAATTCGACACTCTTTTTTTCAGTTTTTTAATAAAAAAAACGAAATAATTGAAATAATAATATGATTCTAGTGCAGGCAATAGCCAACAACATATTAAAATTTCAGACGGTTCGGTAAATTTTTTTTTTTTTGACAACACCAGGACAAAAAAAGTCATTAAATCAGTTTAAAGTTCCAGGTACAGGAGCGCGCGAACCGCTCTCTACCTAGTTAATGGGAATGTAGAAGCTATAATGTAGGGAATTCCCCCATGAATATTTCACAGTATATTCTTAAGATACTTTCCAAATACCGAAAAAACAAAAATCGATTTTTGGAATTTCTAGACCACCCTTAATTGTTGAGAACGTCGAGATATCGATGTTGAAGGTTGTTCAGCAGCACTTTGCGCTACAGCAGCAGTATTCTCAACAGATTGTGCAGTTTTTGGTCTGCAAGTCTATTTTCTATCCTCGACAGCAGTAGTTTCTCGACATTTTTTCACCAATCTTTGAATCGCCAATTCATTCGGATGATTATTTCCACCAAGAAAATCATGAATCACACGAGGAATACCTGAAGCAGATAGATACGAGGAGTGTTCAAAAGTATCGCGAAATTTGAATTTTCGCAGGTTACGTATATTCGAATTTCGATACTTTTGTGGCGATATGTTGGTACTCATGTCTCTCACTCATGCCGACGAGTTTGGCCATTTTGAATGTTCAGTGAATTGTTGACAGCTGCTTTGCTAGCTCGTCTTCGATTTTTACCTTTTCAAAAAGATGGATCAAAGAGCCTATATCAAATTTTGTGTGAAAAACGAAATTAAGTCCGCGGATGCATTCCGAATGTTGACTCAGTCCGGTGTCATACGGAGAAGCTACTTTGGACCAAAGTAACGTTTGTCGGTGGTACAAAATGGTCTCAGAAGCCCGAGAAGATGTGAACGACGAAAAACGTCCCGGACGCCCGAGCACTTCAACAACAGACGAAAAATTGATGAAGTGAAAAAAATGCAATTGGCCAATCGTCGAACCACCGTTAGAGAAGTTTCTGAGGACCGAGACATATCGAATGGCTCGTGTCATTGGATTTTTGTCAATAATTTGGGCATGAGACGGGTCGCCGTAAAATTCGTACCAAAACTGCTCAATTTCGACTAAAAGCAGCATCGCATGAATATTTCTAATGAGATGTTGGACTCTGTCCGCGACGACCCAAATTTGCTCCAGAGAGTCATAAATGGTGATGAATCGTGGTTTATGGTTATGACGTGGAAACTAAAGCTCAATCATCTCAATGGAAGCAGCCGCACGAAGAAAGACCGAAAAAGCGCGCCAAGTTCGGTCGAATGTAGAAGTTTTTGCTTAAAACGGTCAATACGGAATATTACCGTCCCTGCTCACAGATCGTTGCTTGTGCGCGACTTTTTGACCGAAAACAGCACACTAATGATGCCACAGCCACCATATTCCCTAGATTTGGCCCACTGCGACTTTTTCTTGTTTTCGAAACTGAAGAGACGCATGAAAGGACACGTGAGATAAAGACGACATCGTAGGAGGAGCTGAACAAGAAAAAAAAAATGATTTTTTGAAGTGCTTCGAAGATTTGAAAAAACGTTGGCACAAGTGCATAATATCTCGTGGGGACTACTTTGAAGGGGACGAAATAGATATTAATGAATAAATAAATACTTTTTGAAAAAACACACGCGATACTTTTTGAATGCACCTCGTACAACGCAACATCTTTCCTGACTTAAACCACTGCAGAAAGGTGGAATGGCAGCTAAAGTCAACTGACTTCTTTAATTAGAATTTTATGCGACACTCTGCCAATTGCTTTAGAGAAATCTGTATAAATGCAATCGATTTGAAGCCGCTTCAAGAACGATGACATGGAGAATTCACAGAGCAACCAGAGACAAACCCATTTTGTGTTGGATTGATTAAAGATTTGACCGCAAATCAAATCTTGTCTTTTTGTGATGCTTGACAGTTTGGAAATCGGTCTATAGTTGCGAACATCATTTTTGCACCCACTTTGCACCCATTCATTCAGTAAAATTTATATGAAATTTTGCTTTGAATAGAATTGAAAATGTGCAAGCAATAAATTATTACTAATTTCTCCTTTTCAGTTTCCGCACAAAAAAATTGTCAGTTGTCAACAAACTAACGAGCGCTAAAAAATTCCAAAGTTTCAGAAATAAAATTTTCTATTTACAATATTGCAACTAAATATTTTATGAGTTTGATGACGGTGTGCGTTTTTATTTGTTTATGTAAATATAGTGCCTATGTATTCACGTACATATGAATGTGTGTGTGTGTGTGTGTACACAAGCGAATATCATTATTTTCATGATTGTTTTTTTGCTAGTTAACACAGTTGCCAATCGGTTTCCTATCATTCTAGCTGGTTGTTGTTGTTGTTTTTGATTTTTGATTTAGAAAAAATATGTATGTAATTGCACTTTATTCTGTTTTCATTTCCCCTTTAGCAAGCGACAACACAATTAAAAATCAACAACAACGCCACTGACATGCCACCCTAAATCTGCGTTTTCCTGTTGCAGAATGGCAAATTACAATAATAATTGTTGCTGTTACTGTTGTCATTGCACATACTGACATTGTCATTATCGTGGCTGTAAATTGAACTGTCAGTTGCCAGGACATATTTGCTACAGATTTTTTTTTGTGGCCCATGGTACAATAATATAAAATGTTTTGTTGCTGTATCGTTTGATTTTGTTGCAAATTTTTATTTTTTTAATTGCTTTCGCTGTAACATAAAACAATTGTTGGCAATAATATTGTTTGGCCTACTAGTTGGTCAGTTGTTGTATGTCCATACACACTGGTACCTACATACATACAAACATCCATGCATATGTGAGTGTATGCGGTACAATTACAATGTGTGTTTTATCGTTTTCATAGATCAGATATTGTGCCCTTATTTTACATATTTTAAATACGTATATATGTACATATATATTCACATACAACTAGACACAGATGCGTATTGGCAATGCCTAGTTTGGCTGCGTGTGCAATTGTGTGCGTTTTTATGGCTATGCAAATGCTTCAAATCGATTGTAACACCACCGGCGCACGGCAGACGACTGGCTTCCGCCACGGACAAGCACTTCCATTTGCACACATGAAGATACATACACATGCATACGCGCACATGCACATACATATGTACAAACAAACCTTCTCGCAATCGCATCCTCCAACACTTCGGTCTGTAGTGTTTTTGTTCCCGTTCAAATTAGCTTGATATTAAATTTTATTTTGTCACACTATCGTGGAATGCCAATCAAAGTTTCTGTAGTTGTTGCTGATGTGATTAAATTGCCCTTTTTGTTGCTGTAGTTTTCAGTCGAAAAAAGCGATTTGCATAAAATCGGAAATTTCGTGGTTTTGATTGAGTGAGGTTGGTTTTTTGGTTACACTATAAAAAACCTTTACCGGGAATTCCCCAAAATGGAGTAATTCAAATATTCAATCTTATTAACAAACTTTCCCTCAGCTGTGATTGGTATGGAAGGCTCCGTAAGCTTGCCAGAAAGCCTGAGGCTTTGTGAGGTTGTAGCTGCTTGTTCGAAAATGTAAGTTTCTAGTTATGGTTTGAAATTAGAGTGCCTTTTTTTCTTTTCTTTAAGTCTTTCGCATACGGCATTCCTACGATTGGTTAACTCCCGGAAATTATACGAACCTTATACGGCCTTGAGAGAACAATGTATAAATTGCAAATTGCCGCAATGGTAGGAAGCTGATACTAAAGATGAGGAAGATATTTACTACAATTTAGTCAGATCAACCAGCAAACCTTCACAGCCTTTTGTTTATTAATTGTGCTGAATATTCAGTAAATGTCACGCTTTTTAGTAGAAGTTTTTTTTATAAAAAGCGCTTTTGGGGAATTCCTTTAGTATGTTTCTTGGCGATTCCTGCCATTACTTTTATATTTTGAACAACTAACTTTCTGGCCTGGAATGCGATGCGCTCCAATGGCAGTGCTGCGATATTTTTCTATTGGTTTTTAGCTGTTTTCATGATTGTGCGCAATTATTTCCGGTGTAAAGTTGAATATATGTATGTACTCATATGTGATTATTATCCATAATTGGATATTTGTATATATATGTGCAAGCGAAACGAGTGAGGCCATCATTTAATCTTCTAGCGCCACGTTCGCGCCACAAAATGCGCCGTTTCCACACCTCTCACCTTTCATCTCTCAGCCTTCGGCTATCAATTCAACATTCTAACGGTGCTAATTTTCACTCAGCGCGCTGTTGCATTCAATATAACAGTTGATCGAAACTTTGCAGTAGGCAATGAACGAGGGACGCTAGGCTCTGAATAGATGCACACACATCCATATACACATACATACGTATATGCGGATGGAATCGGAAAGGCCACGCAATGATCAATTAATGCCGAAATTGTTTTGACAATTTGCGCGCAAACTGAATTGTTTTGTTTTAACGTTGGCCAGCGACAGCAGCAAACCAAGAAACAAAAACTATGGCAATTAGGTTATCGCTTCGCAAATGGATGGAAATCTATGAAAACTGAAAAGCGGTGTGCGCGCATTGTTTGGTATTTCCCAACGTTATTTGTGTGAACAATATATACCAAAAGTGGTCTTGAATTTGCAAAAATAACCGCACGAGGAGCAAGCGCATTAGGTCGACCAACAAACCAAAACTGGTTTCTGTTTTTAATAGAAGGGGTGCGAATATTTATTGAATGCTGTCGTCACGGAATTTGTCTATATTAATGTCATTAATTATTAATACCATTACGATCTACCGATTTGAATATATGGACTATGCGTTAGAAATTGAAAAAGGAAAGCAACCAGTTAAGCTGCCTTCTCTGAAGAAAGAGATAGTCCTCTACATGGATTTTAGAGCTAGATTTCAGATTCGAGACATAAACTGTGCAGATTTGAAAGAAATTTATAGTATCAGGTCAGTCCATAAGTTCGTGCGTATTTTACCCATAGTTTCACTTTTGTACAATTTTGCATTCAAAAAATTATTCGCGGAATATAACAAAACTATTTATATTTTCTTTGATATATTGTGCATTCGACAAGTTATTTTAATCGCGGATAGAAGGACGTGTTGTTAAAAAATAAAGTGGAATCTTCGAACGCGTATAAGAGGCATATTTCGTATTTTTTTATAAAAGTGGTAAAAATGCAACAACTGCTGCTGCAGAATTAACACTGTTCGCGGAGAGGATACCGCAATGCGAGAGATGGATGCGCAAAAGTGGCTTTTAAAATTCCGAAGTGGTAACTGCGACGTGGAGGATGCCCCGCGCGCTGGTCGTCCTGAAGTCGTTGACTCCGACGCCTTGCTCGAACTCGTGGAAGCTGAGCCAAATTTGATAGCTCATAAGTTAGGCACAGGCACCTGGTTCAATTGGGGAAGGTTTTAAAGCTGGTAGCAGAGAGTGAATGTGTGTTCTCAGCTGCTGCAACGGCTTGAAAATGAATGTTTTTTGAACCGTATCGTTACTGATTATGAAAAATGGGTCCTTTACAACAATCCTGTTCGCAAATGCCAATGGTTAGATAAAGATGAAACACCAGAACTGACCCCTTGAGATGACCTTCACCCCAAGAAGATTCTCTTGTCTATTTGGTGGGATATGACCGATATTGTTTGTTATGAACTTCTGGAACCAAACCAGACGATAACTGCTGATTATTATTCCCATCCGCTAGCAAATCTGAATGAGGCACTTAAAAAAAATCGATCGTCTTTAGTGAATAGACGCAAAGTTTTGTTTCACCACGACAACGCAAGACCTCATTCCGCAAGGCAAACATTAGGCAAGCTGAACGAGCTCGGATGGGAGCTAATGCCGCATCCACTATACTCTCCGGATATTGCACCTTGTGATTATCACCTTTTCCGTGGACTTCAATCCCATATGAGTAATAAGAACTACTCCTCAAACGAAACTATAAAAAGGGATATCGAAGCGTATTTTGGCTCCAAGGACAAAAAATTTTTTGAGCAGGAAATTAAAAATTTGTCTAAACGTTGGGAAGACATTGTAAATAATGAAGGAAAATATATTATTGATTAATAAATACTTTAAACATCTTTTTTATTAATTTTAAAACCACCTTTAAAAAACGAACTTATGGACTGACCTGATATTAGTAGAAGGGTCGCTCATGTTAATGCGAGACGTGCCATACTTTACATACACTTTTTGAAAGAAATTCGAAAAAGATTACACGAATCCAACAAACCATCTGCATCATCACATCCTAGGGTAGACGGAAGACCAATAGTTTCCCTTCTACAACTAATACATTACCAAAAAGATGGATCAAATATATGTAGATATTACAAGCATCTTTTCGCAAAGAATGATAACGAAATCTGTCTTAAGTACTCGAGCTGAGTTGTACCGGAAAAGTCAATGAAGAAGTGCCATAGGGTTAACTCAACATGGTTAAAATGGAAAACCCTAACTGGCGTACTATGCGACAGAATGATGCTACTGCATCTAAAAGGAAAAAATAAAATAGATAGATGAAAATAGATTTACTGTTATTCAAAGTCGACCAAAAATTAGCGCAATTCGGCTATGGAGAACGGCAACTGGCGAAAATTTAAAAAATAATAAGAAGTATCTGTTTAACGTTCTGGAGTTCATTTATTTAAATATGTACTTGCATAGAGTTCTGTTAGCTATTTCCTTTTCGAGTCTCCTATTGTTGCTACCATTAACATTTTTTAATGTCTCTTTTCCAACGTTGCCATTATTAATTTGCACTTAATTGAAATGTTGTGAACGTAAAAAGCGAAATCGCCAACAAAACCGATTGTGACGTAGTGGAAAGGGATAGCGATGGACGAGAGCAGTAGGAAACAAGAGAAAATTAATTAAATGCTTTCAAAAGGAGTTTGAGAAAGACCCTCGCAAACAAATTGCCAGAGTTAAAGGTAAAAACCTTTGGTTACCCACTTCGCATTACGCAGGCATTCGATGAGAAAAATCATATGAATCAGAAAAAATGACGAAAAAACGCGTTTGGCCAACGTGTTGACAACACAAATACAACAATTGCTATAAAATAAAATAAAAATACATAAGGGTGTGTGTAATACAAAAGTGGTTGAAGGATTAATTGGATTTAAAAATGCACTGGTACGCTGGGTTGTCGATGAGTTAACTGTAGGCTGTGCAAAAACGAGTTCAATGCGGCTTGCCAAGTACTGGGCCACACTCAAATTCAAACACGCGAAGCAAAATTGCTCTGCCTTAAACAAATTAACATAATATGTATGTATATGTGTAAGTACATATGTACACGGGCGATCCCTTTTCAGTTAACAAAGCTGTAAGCTAAGCAAAAATCTCGAAATTAATTAGACAGCTGGCAAATTGCCACCAGTGTCAATGAAAATGTCGTACCAACGCAGGTACGAGTACTAATGCCCAACAACACTGCACCTGAAGATTTTTTACTAAGTGGCACTTGCACAGCGCGACTAAAAAAATTGGCAAACAATATAATTAATTAGTGGAATCAATTAACATAACAGTACATTTAGAAGGAGAACAGGCAGGAAAGTCGCACTGCAGGTTGATTAAATATGAAGTGCTTACCCGAAAGGTGTGAATTGAAATGCCAAGCAGAAAAAAGTAGAAGGTAATGGCTTGGAGAGAGTCCATACAAATCCCCTCCAAACGGAATACGTAAGGAAGTCAGAGGTAGACGTTAATGAATTCGATGAATAATTATTTGGAAAAAATATTTGGTTGGTGTCGACACAAAGTATATACAAAAATTATCCCATATCTCGATATCAGAGTATCGAAAGAAAAGCAAAGCTATTCCTTAAACGAAATCGAAGGAAAATTTAATTTTGTAATAAATTACTTTTATGCACATTTAAAATGGCTTAAGGGGTCCCGGTGGTCCAGAGCTCGGGAATTTAGGGTACTTTCAGGATTTTTGTTAACAATTTATACAAAATTTCAGACGATTGGGTTAAATAGTTTTTTTTCTGACAACACCAAGTTGAAAAAGTCGTTTCGAGATAAATGAGTTTAAAGTTTGAGGTACAGGAGCTCGCGGGCTGCTCTCTATCTAGTTAATGGGCTGTAGAAGCTATAATATTGGGAATTTCCGCATGAAAATTTACGAGTATACTTTTAAGATACTTTCGAAATATCGAAAAAACAAAAACGGGATTTTTTGAAATTTCTAGACCACCAGGTCGCCTTAAAGTTATATTATATAAATGATACTTGTATGTAAAATATATTGTTATGGTAATAAATATGCTACAAAAATTAACTAATTGCTTTCTAAGCAATCTATTTTTCGATACCATCAGCTTTTGAAAAAGGACTTTCGCAAGGAATTGAAACGATTACCACTAATGAATGAAGCCTCGCAAGCGGATTACTTCTAGTGGAGCTGATAGTGTTGTTAAATGCTTGCGGACGTAACCAGTTCTACTGATGTTTTGTTTCCTACTTATTTTGGTAACAAATTCGCTATGATGCTGTCAAAAGTCGTATATAGGAGCTTTTATCTGTTCATCCGAATCACTATAATTAAAATGCTCTCCAGTGCCGTTCTTTCTGGCCATACTAATGGCCACCATGCTGATATTTTTGGAGGAGGTATTGAATAACTGATACTGAGAGATTGGATTGGAACTTCCCTCTGCACGCCTCTGCCACAATGCCTACTCAAGCGTAATCTAGGGTTGTATGTTGCCTTGCTACTAACTTCCGGCTAGCTCTTCGATTGTTTTGTTCGTCCTAATACTGAACATAATTTTGTTTTGCATTATTTCTTTATTTATTTATTAATCCACAAACAGGATGATTACACACTTTTATATAGATAGATACAAACAAACACCCCATGACAAGAGTCTTATAAGCAACGTTTTAGGTCACTGCGCTCTGCGACCAAAATAGATCTATTGTTCAACGAAGTTCTTCTCCTCCCACCTCCTGAGAAGTTGGTTGGTGTGTCCTTTGTAAGTCCACAGAAAGGCGCAGGATCAGTTAGGGGCATATGTGTCGCTTTTTAGCTAGATACGCTATTTCATTTCCTTCATGTCCTTCGTGTCCTGAACCCCAACCTAATAATAATGCGTTGAAGTTCCCTAAAGCCGCCAGACTATCTGAATGTATGTAAATGTGGGTTCCTCTCAGTTTTCTGCGGAGACATTCCCTCACAGATATCCCATTCTTAAAAGTAGACTTAGAGTAAGAGAAATCAAACCCTAAGGAAGAAGAACAAGCGTCCTCTTAAAAGGAGCATTCATCCCATAAACAGTTTACCAAAACCTAAAATACCATAGCTAATAGACATAGTCCGACTTCTTACCTTGTACTTTTAGTATCCTTGATTAATGTGCCGAAGGGCCTTAGTGAATATTAAATGTACATTTGATTTTGAAATACAATTTCCAGCCATTAAATAACTATGGATTATGCGTTTCAACATCTGAAAAGAAAGAGCCAAGTTCTGCGTTGCTTCGCCGTTAAGAGCTTCCGCCTATGTTAGAACACGTAAGGTTTCAAAACTGAGGCCTTGGAAAGTAAACTACAGCAAAATGTTATGCAATGTACATATAAAGGGTCCGCCATATAACTTTACGGAATTAAAAATGCTATAAAAAAGAAACTAATCAATATTTTTCCAAACTGTTTTTTTTTATTTTGAAGTACAATCCTTCCGGTTAATGATGGAACACAACTTCATTCATATGGCTGCCTCGGCTAGCCATGCACCATCCCATACGATCGGTCCAATTTTTCAACACATTTTCGATTGTATGCGGCTGTATTTCAGCTATGACATCGCGTATGTTGGTCTTCAGTGCATCAATTGTTGTTGGTTTGTTGGCATCACACTGGTCTTTGACGGTACCCCAAAGATAATAATCCAACGGCGTCAAATCGCAGCTCCGAGGCGGGCAAAAGATATCAGAATTTCGGCTGATAATGCGATCTTCGAAGACAGTGCGCAAAAGATTGATCGTAGCATTCGCTGTGTGGCAAGTAGCGCCATCTTGTTGAAACCAAATGCCACCAATATCCTCCTCTTCAATTTCTCGGAACAAAAATTCGTTCAACATGGCCCGGTAACGCTCTCCATTGACGGTTACGGCCACTCCTCGCTCATTTTCGAAGAAAAATGGAACAATGATGCCTCTCGACCAAAATCCGCACCAAACAGTGACTCGTTGTGAATCCATTCGCTTTTCTTCGAGTGCGTGCGGGTTTTGCCCAAATGCGGCAATTTTGCTTGTTAACATACCCGCCGAGATGGAAATGAGCTTCATCCGAAAAGATGATTTTTCGGTAAAAGTCTTCATCTTCTTCAAGTCGATCCCAAGCCCATGAAGCGAAGCGAAAACGCATTGGGTGGTCGGTGCTTTGAGCGTATACACAACCATTTTCGTTCAGTGGAAGAATAAAACTAATTTTCTGTCAAATCAGATGACAGCTAAGTGTTACCACTGAAATCTCCTGCCACGAAGTGGTAACTTCAACTTGGGAGACAAAAAAAAGTCGCACGGGGCCATATCAGTTATATGCGGTGCTTGCACGATGGTATTTACTTGGTGTTTGGGCAAATAATCCAGCACAATTTGGGCTCAGTGCGATGGCGCGTTATCATCATGCAAAATCAGAGAATTGTTTGCCCACATTTTCGGCCTCTTAAACGATCTGATGGCGCTAAAAAGTGACAGATGTGTTTCTTACAGTTCTACCAACATAAGAAAAAAAATTGACCGGTTCTCACGTCCGCGGTTCGTTTAAATTAAACATTCCCGGTACTTTCTGATCATATGGTATACCCAAAATCCTTTATAAATAAGGATGTTAGTCATGTGGGACCCTGTCGCACGTCCAATGTTTTTCAAATCAAAACCTTCTCCAATTTACATACCGAAAGCTTGCTTTTCCTTTCTCTTTTCCCGTTCCCTCTTGATCGGTTTTTTTAATGGACCGAGCCATTCATGTAATCTCTTTCGGCTTCATTGACGTGATATGAAATGCAATCGAAGCTCTCATGTTAACCCATCAGCCCCCATATACTTCCTATGACAATAGCCCTACCATTGACCCTTTCATACATACTTATACTCATATAAATGAACTCGCAAGGCATCAAGTTGTCATTCAAGTTGTTTTTGCTCACGAAGGGGTGCGAAAAAATTGAGTAATTTGGGCGTACAACATATTTTATTACACGTTGCATACACATGTAAGTACATGCATACATTCGTAGGAGTATATTGGCCAACTTACCAGTACATCCACTTGATTGACAAGCCTGATTGTGTGCGTAAGTTTGACAAAACGACCGTTGTTGTATACCTATACAGACACAGTTGTAAGTAGATATGTAATATGTTGAACAGCAGGTCAGCGTGGTGGCTGTGTGACTCGATGACTACTATTTTTTACGAACTCAACGAAAAGATACAGATAGAAAAAGTGAAGGGGAGTAAAGCAGGAGTGGAAAAAGGGAATTGAAATGAAATGATGAAATGACGGTGGCAGAGCGTAATGGTTTGGCTGAATGAAAAATAAAACCAATTTGTCCACAATTTATTCGTGAATAGTCTTTATCTTTTTTTGCCATTGTGTAGCTCATTGACACTTTAGTTGCTTGAACGTACACTTGAGTCCGCCTAACTCCAATACATTTTTGTAACTTCGGATGAGTATAAACATTTCACTTATCCTAACCACGCAATAATTACGATATCACGATGGTAATAATATGGACAAAACAGGTTGCATTTTCTTCTCTAAATAATCTTGATTCCTAGCAGTTTAAAATAAAGTAACAAATTTGGGTGGGAAAATGTAACCAAAAATTTAACTTTGCTTCATTTTCAGGATTGTGCTTTTCAGTTGTAAGACCTGCATACAAGCAAAGTACATAAATATATTTTCTTGTTTATCTGTGACACATGTGGCATCCACATCTTTGTCGTGCATGTAATTCTCTACCATGAATTGACTGAGTGGACAACTAGACACGGGAAGACATATCATTGTTGCTCAGCTGACCAGCAACAACTACTTGTCGGTTATATTACCCAAAAACAGAGAAATTGCTGAGTTAGCTGATGTGAAAGAAGCATCTCATTGCGTACACAAACACACCCATTTGCATTCGTGTGTATTGGCATTGCGTCCTTGCTTCTCGCCACCGCAACGTAATTTTCTCTGTTTGTAGTATTGGATTCCAATCGGTTTTTGTGGGTTTTTAATCAAGTTGTATACGCAATTGTTGTTCCCACTCACGCCACAATCGCTTCACCACTTTATGAATCCTCAACTTCGCATCTTGCATTGTGTTTGCTGCGTGCGCGTGTTCCGTGCAGTGGGAGGGAATGAAAAGGTACCTCAATGTTGTTACCCGAGGGATAAGAATTTCATCTCTGTGGCTGGGTGTGCTGGGAGCGCGAAAAATTGTTGCTTATAAATAAAAGCACATATTTTTTTACATGAATGCATACTTTCAATACACTATTTACGCTACGAGGATGCCCCTTCATAAAAATGTACTATCACATACATACGGGGGCCGTTTGAAAAGTTCGTGCAAAGTCAAAGAGAGACTAGTGGCGTATAGAGAGGTTTGTGTTTAGTTAGTAGCATTTCTTGGAAGAACACACACCAAGTTTCAGCCAGATCGGTGTATTTCCTTGTGTTTGGCATCCGTGTTAATTGAGGAAGTCCAGTGATTTTCCTCTTCAACCATCTTACACTTCAGCAGTTTTGGTCGCAAAATTAATGTAAATAAAGTTTCAAACTTATTTCACATCGCCCCAATTTTCCAGACTTGGCTCCCTCTGACTACTATTTCTTCCACAATGGCTGGCGAGAAAAAGATTTTATGTAAACGAGCAGGTGATTGCAGAAACGAATGGCTATTTTTTGAATTGGACAAATCCTACTTTTGGAAGGGATCAACAAATTACCACAGCGCTGGACGAAGTGTATAAGCCTAAAAGGATATTTAAAAAAAAATTTTTTTTTAAAGAGACTATGCGGAAAAATACAAAAGGTTTACCCCAAACATTAAGCAGCTTTTATTTTTGCACGTACTTTTCAAACGACCCTCGTACATATGTATCCTCGAAAGCTCGTAATATTCGCTTGCTTTTTAGCAAACAAGCAGCCATTTACGAGTGCCGTCTGGTTGGAAAATTGGCAAATTTTGCAATTTTTATCAATGTAAATAAAAAACAAAAGAGCAATTCAGTACAAAAATGCTTCAATAATATAAATATATGTAAATATGCCCTAGAAAACACATGCAAGTCCCAGTGCACATTCTTGTTTCTTGCTCCCTTTTGGCCCGTGAATGTTGGGGCGTTTCCCAATGCCGCTTGTGACATTTGATAATCTCGTGTAAAATAAATATTCCCAAATTTGTGTGAATTTATCAAATTTTATTGGCGCTTTTTTGATACTCACATAACCTCATATTTCTGCTACATACATACAAATATGTGAGTGTGGTATGTTTTTGCCTTTTGCTGGGGATAAGTGGCACACGCCAATATTTTCTAGATATTGCGGACTTTTGTGAATTATTTGGAAAAACAACGAGATAAATAAGTGTGACAGATGTTTTAAGCTAATAAACGAGTAGGTGTGGGTTTAAATTGTGTACATATAGGGGCGACTACAAACTTTGATAATCTGGCAACATTTTTGACAGCAAAATATTTATGTTTTACTATTCCTTTGCATGAAGTTAAGGACCGTACCGTCCGTCCGTGAATTTTCATTTCCCCAGAAGCTACACAAGTGGGAACTATGCTGAGTCTAAAAACCTTTTACTCGAGTTAGTCGTTCCTCTGAAATATTCTAACGAAGAGTGCTATTAGATATCTTGGTTTAGAGATGTTTTTTCTTCCAGTTAGTAATATAAAGTTTTTGTACCGGAAATATCAGAAAGACTGATTGAGTCATTCTTAAAATACCAGCAGAGACACTTACCCAATGTTAATTAAATACAAAATTTCATAAAGGCTAATATAATAAAGCTGGCCACTTCATACGCACGCATACTAAATTTATCTCTTCGACTTTCACACGGACACGAAGAAAACTCATATGCTTTCGCATAAACATTCGCGTAATCTATGGAGTAGCGATCAGTGTTGCCAGAAGGCAATTTCCTTTCAAGCTAAGAACGGGGAAAACAGCTAGAAAGAGCAACACTTGTCTTAAAACGAACTACAAATAAAGCCCAAATATTCACATTTTACATTTATTTCATATTTAAATTTATTAGATTTTATAATAAATAATTCAAGAGTCTTGTTTGCACTTCGAAAAGTAATTCATACGGTTCGTGACAGCAAATCGGTTTTTTGAACTAGAAATTAATTGATATGATTCTTATTATGATTACTATGATTCATTACAAATATTTTACGTACATAAATAAAATATATGAATTGAATTATCTTAAAAAAGAACTTAGTGGTAAATTAGATTCTCATCAATCTTGTGAATAGCTGACTGAAACTGACGAGTTGGCTGTTATCATTTCAGGTCGGTGTCCACAAACCATGAGTGAAATACTCACGAGGGTGCTTAGAGAGATCTACAAGTTGATGCAACAGGTCGGACTGGAAGTAGTTCCAGATAAGACAGACTTAGTACTCTTTACAAGGAAGTACAAGATTGCTAATTGGTCCCCTCCGAAGCTTGGAGGAGTTGAGTTGACACCAAAACATTGACTAGATATCTAGAAAACTGTCATGGATTATTAAATGCGAAAGAAAGAGCAAATAGAGCCTCTAATGCCTTATACGCATATATAAGAATACTCCTCGACTTACATATAGAATATAAATTGCGCACATTAGACCAATTGTGATTTATGGCTCGCTCGTATGGTGGCCGACGTGCGTTAAGTCACTTACCTTAAAATATTGGAAAACGTGGAAAGGATTGCAGGTATGAGTGCTATAAGCACAACTCCAATAGCGGCAATAGAAGAATTCTCAACCGGCATCCTATCAAACTAGTAGTAAGAAACTAAGCCAAACGAACTGCTCTAAGACTGGTCACAGCAACATTCTGGAATCAAACGGATGGTCAGACTACGTGATTCAACGAGTTAAATTTGAGCGTGATTATAAA
The DNA here is from genome assembly GCF_027943255.1 of Anastrepha obliqua. Classification (NCBI taxonomy): domain Eukaryota; kingdom Metazoa; phylum Arthropoda; class Insecta; order Diptera; family Tephritidae; genus Anastrepha; species Anastrepha obliqua. The sequence goes on from NC_072896.1 coordinate 650,729, forward strand.
GCAAAATGAATGGCTGAAAGGTTTAGAATCCCAATACCATTCATATAATTTCTTCAAAGATGGGTCCAAAATGGCGGAAGAAGAAGGAGCGGCTATCTTTTGTCAGCAATTTCATCTCCAAAACGTCTTTCAAACTCCCTAAGTACTGTAGCCTACTTATTTTGAGCTGAAATCTATGCCGCAACAAAAGCAGCTGAATTGGTTTTGGAAGTAACCCCTCTTAATAGCCGGAGAAACATTTTCGTTGATAGCTAAGCGTTGGATCCTCGCACTAACAGGATACCAGGACCCAAAGGAATAGAAGCAAATGAGAGAGCCGATGAGCTCGCTAAGGCAGGTACTTGCTTGCCGAGATCGAGCACGTCTGAAATATACCCATTACTCTCCTTTCTGAAAACGGAACGAAATGAGAAACTAGCTCGGGAAACGCAGTCGATATGGGAATACTCAGCCTCGTACAAAACTGCCTAGATTATGCTAAGAACTTGGAACACGAAAACTACAAACTTTATTTTATCACTCTCTAGAAAATACTGCAAAATATTGGTTGGAATACTGACGGGACGCTGTCCCGCCTCACATCACGAAGCCAAAGTGGAATTAGTCCATAGTGATGCGTGCAACACATGAAACGAAGTGAATGCTACGAGTACCTTGGAACACCTATTTTGCCACTGCCCTTTGTTAGTTTGGTGATGCCGGTGCGACAGCTTCAGAAAAAAATTAAAATGTAAACTCAAAACTTAAAACTTAAAACTTTGTTCTTTATTGCAGCTGTATGGGATTATAAATAAATACATGTGTTGATTAAAGTATTCTCTGTGCTGGACTAAAATGAAATAGAAGTGCATTAGGAAGTTCTAACAGAATACGGAAAGTCTGGTGGTTGCTGCTTTCGCTACTGTTGGTGTGCCGGTTTGGCCGAGTATATTTGAGAATTAAAAAAAATGATCTTTTTCATCATAATGTGGAACTCGAATTGGTTGACAGTTTTCATCAGATACATGGCGACATGTTCTCTTTATCCTCTCCTCGCTTAGCTAAATTTAAATATGTGATCGCGTAAGTTTTGTGTACTGTTGAAAAGTACATCTAATTAAGACTCGGTGGTAGTTGACGTTTAACTACAGTAAAAAATCGCGAATTCTGATGCAATTGTTGTTGTATCCAGGCCCTTTCTCAGAACAGAGCCAACTTAAAATTGCTGGTCCAACATGCGTGCGTGACTAACAGCGGTCGCCCCTCTGCGAATCTCCGAGAGTATTTGTGAAATGAAAATATTCCTCATAAAGCTACATATCACAAATTGGAGGAGAAGCTCGGTCAAACCCCCTATAAAGAGTGTGAGTGTTAATTATACATATACATGCAAGAATGATAGAAACAAGATTTTAGTGTTAATGAAAATTTGTTATTTCTTATAAAATTTGATATTTTGAAAGAGTAAATTTAATTTTTTGCTCCTTTTAATGGGCATTATAGTGTGTTCTTATATCCAAAGCTAGGCAATACTGCAGTAGCGAGAGAGACTGCTGAAAGCAGAAGAACGCCAACAACAACTGCAAACGCGGGCAATGCGACCAGATATTTAAAAAGATAAAGCTAAATAAAATTGAGTGAATGATTGAACTCATTTTAAAAAAAAGTATATTTTACAAAATTATAAACATTACTTTTAATTACAATAGCCTAGGAAAATGTCCTGAAGAAAGAACTAAAACTCCGAGACAAAAAAAAAAGTTAAATCAAGTTAAGAAAATGGCCTTTTGGTTATATTGGTGCTAATACGACGTAACTCATTGTCAAATTCGCTGAGAGTAAAGGCGCCAGCTCCTTCTTCTTTCCATCATGATATATGTATGTATTAAATTTGCGGATATAACCTGCGAGAAATGCGGAGCAGTTTTCTGTTGTTAGAAAACCTTAAATGTAAGTAAAAATCAGCTGTTTGAGTCGACACTACTCATTAGCTCTATATTGTTGACATTCTTTCACTTTAGTCCTCTCAGATTTAAAGTCTTCTATTATCATGGCTGTGATCTGGCTTTTGGTGGATGCTTACGACCAAAAAGCAGGATCTTGGGCGACGGGAACTAGAGTCGCCTAACTTGTACAAAGGACCCATTTACAAAAGTGTGATACACTTTCCGTTGCCACTGACTATAGCCCATCAGACCCCAGTTCTGAGGGCACCGTTCCTTTTGTGTACGGGGAAGTCTTTTAGAAGTTATTTTAAATAATTTTTCAAATATGTATTTAAGTGCCTTTTTATGCTTTTAATCAATTGATTGCGCTGATTTCTTACAATTTGATGATTGACACCGAAGCATCACGAAGCAGTGAGAAATTGGAATTGCACAAAAATTTAATAGCAAAATAATGTGACATTGACAAATGTGCGAAACTAATGGGAAGTTTGTACTAAAGGATGCAACATTGTTGCACGTCGCAAGTCACTGACTTTCACCAGAGCGAAGTGAACAGCTGCCGTAGCAGTACAGCAGCAACAATAACTGCAAGAGCAGATACTCGTACAGGAGCATCAATCGTGTACGAAAAGCTGTTGCCTGCTTGTAGTGTGAACAAATTTATATATAAAAAAATAAATAGCGAACAAAAAGCGAAAGAAAAACCAAACAAACAGTGAATCGGAATTTTTAGCTGCTAAAAATCAAAGCTACTTTTGGAACATATTTTAAAAGCAAAGACTTGCTGTTTTTGTTTATATTCGTTTTTTATACATATGTGTATGTATGTGTGCATATTTGCGTATATGTACGTGTATGCTTAAGTATGTATAATGAAGCGGGAAGTGGAAGCCAAAGTTGAACAAATTGTCACTGCATGTCGACGCATTTTAGATCGCCGATGATGCGAGAAACCAGCATGACGAGCGAGAAGACAAAGCAGAGCGTGAAAGTTACCAGGAAGTGATGGCATCGCAGCGATACGAAAGTTTCAACAAATAAATGGCAACACTTCGGAAAGTTAAAAGTTACAGGCATATACACACACACTTATGCACATATATAAGCTCCCATATATACATACATACAAGCATTCGCAGATGTCGAGCAAATGTGTAGTACTTGCCAAAATCTAGCCTAGCAAACAAATAAACAAACATCAGACAACTATAAAAACAACATTAACAATAGTGACAACAACAATAGCAATTGCATGCCAATACAACTTTTTCAGACAACAAGCTTGAAAATAACAAGACACTACATGCCCCTCCACTTTTTGTTGTAATATCAACTTGTACATACTTGCACACATCCCCGTGCGATAGCTTGAAAACGATCAAAACAACAACCACAATTTAGACGTTTGTGCACAGCGGAAAGAAAAGTTTTTGGCAGTTTGGTTCTCTTGCGGAGGCCATAATTTGCGATGTTCGATGCTAAGAGTTGCTTTTTGGAGAAGTTTTTAGTTTTTAGTTTAGTACTTTGGGCTTGCTTTTTATTACTCAGTTTGTATTTGCTTATATTTTCAACGGAGAATTATCTTGTTCTTCCTCAAAATGCTTAAAGCAAGCACCTAATCTTTTTATTTCGGGACTCTTTCCACGTGGTCAGGTATGTTTTGTACGCAGATGCGTATTTTTGAATAAAGTCCCGTAGACTCTTTTGTTCTTATACTTAGGATTTAAAGTTTCCTTTGTTTTTCGTTTCTAAATAGGTTACTTCGGTTAAAGCCATATATCTCCGCGAGTTTTTCCCAGATTTCCTTAAAATTTCGACACACCATCAAAACCTGGATGCTTAAGAAATAAATCCATATAACTCGTCTAAAGAAAGTATTTTACTTAGTCCCACTTCCGAGGGAATTTCAGTATTGCCCTAAGTCCTAAGAGTTCATTCCATTATTAGATGGCTTCCCAGTACTCAAGCATGTGTTTTGTAGTTTCGATCTCTATTCTGCAGGTTACGAAAATTACACACGAATAAATTCTCAGTTTAGCCCAATGTCCTGCCACAGTACCCGTGATTATTCTCAAGTTTTGCTTTAGGTGTGCTTTGGAGTGCTTCAAACTTTATATATTAAATTGTCCCAGTATAGATTTCTAACAGCTTCTTAATCTATAATGTATATATCTATAATATTTATAATATATATATGAAACTAGATTTCAATGTGGGTGTAGAAAATTACAAATAGTTATAGTACTTAGACTACTTCTGTACTTCCCTCTAGGCTGTAATAATTTTTAATATGTATACATGGCCCAGAGAATTTAATTTGTATTGACATCACTGGATCTTGTAGAACTTGTTCCACTGCTGCCCTTAATGTCGGTTTGCACTTACTTCCCATTGACTTTTTCGTTATTTCCATCGCTGCTTGAAGTGGAGGTTAAAGAGGGTGTGGCCTCAGGCTATCTCTCAAGCGGCATGATAGCATGCTTAGGCAGTTAACACCGCATTTCTCGGAACTTCTTATAGATCTCTCTATACGCTAACTGGAGTATGAGGATCGCGTCCGGACTGTCGTTGCAAGTAGGCAACCATTGCTGGTACTTCTGTCTTCACTGACAGTTCCAAGATGGAATCAGGAGTCGTCCGAAATACCGAATACTGATAGTGTTTTTCGCCGGACGCAGAAAGTTCTGGGAACTCCACGCCATTTAATTTCCAAATTCATAGCTGTGTTTACCGGTCATTGGATGTTCGGCACACACGCAGAAAAGCTAGGGTTCCCATTTAATCCCTATTGGGACTTTGCAGAGAAGAAGACCGCTGAGCACTTGCTCTGTAAATGTCCTGGCAGCTAGACGGTTAAGCTCATTGGGTGCTCCTTTTTTCGACAGCCTGGGGCGGTCCTCCGACTCAAGTCCCATCAATCTTCCCCAACAGATCTGGCTGGCTGTAGATATCTTCCTGTTGGAGGTCTCATAATGGTGTCAACAGGACGCTTTAGTGCTACCTTCAATTATTTGGAAAAACCTACAAATTTCTAATATAAATAATAAATTATTTAACCAATTTAAAAAAAACTTCTAAAAACAACATAATAATCAACCTTAAATTTTGTAATCTTAATAGAAAATATTGAATAAATATTTTAGTTTCTTAATTTGGATTTTTCGGTTTGTATTTTGAGAGTTTTTAAGGTTCATATAAAAAAAAATCATAGGGTATATTTTATGGGACATCTGGGAATAAAGAATATCGATTTGTAAACATTTTATACCAAATTTACGGAAAAGTGCATTTTACATGGTAATTAAATTCCAAAGAAATTCAAATCGTGCCCCCGCCGTGTATACTCGTATATAATATATTAATAAAAAAAGTTGTTACATGCTTATTTTTCGGCCGATGTCTTGGTAGCACTTAAAAATTAACAAAAATGAGTTTATTTTCAGTTATTGACAGGTTTTTTCTCCCGAAACATTTCAATTTATGGCGCTTTCTTTTCCTTTGAGAAGCGAGAAGTATTTACCTACATCCGCTCTAACCGTATATCCTCACTTAAATATGCTTGCGACTTTAACAAACGAATACGCTTCTGATAGGACATTCCCGTTGTAAGTCTGAAATAATGCAAATGAAGGCATGGCATTTACAATTATGGTAAACGCTGGTCTGAACCGATTGATTTCAGAGAACAAACATCAATTATTATTCCAGTGTTAATCTAATATTCGCTGCCACAGGCTTCATTTTAAAACAAATTCTCACTGCAAAATTTCTCAGTGGCTATTGCATTTTTTCGTTTCCATGAAGAAGTTTGCAGACACATAAACTAACGTTGCACTACTACCGTACGCAATCCAATTCTCGCTTATATATAGTTGAATGTGTGCCACTATGTTAAATTCAATACTCATAAAATATTTAACCAAACGATATTGAAACAAATCTAAAACCCTGGAATTGGTGAAAAAATCACGCGCGCACTAAACTTCGCTGCTATAAATTTCAATAAAGAAGCATTTAGAATGGTATGTGTCCATTAGAGGCGCGAACTGAAAAGTGTTCGAAATGTGTGTGGGAGAAATACTCAAAGAAAAGTAACACAAAGAAAATAAATAAAATTGGTAAAGAACGTAAAGGGGTCAGCAAACTTGCAGTTCTAAGGTACAGCCTTGGGTCTGCGCTCGGAAATCGTCAGCTCGCTGAGGAAGAAAAGTAAGAGATTTTCAACGTTAGACTTGCAATTTTGTTCTACTCAGCGGTCCACTTGCACAACCATTCACGTAACTTTACATTAACTTTTGCTTTTTATGCTTATTTATAGTGTTGCTACATTACTTCAATAGAAATAACGAGTTTGCGGGTGGATTGAAATAAAGGAAATGAAATAAAAGTAACTAAATGAAATAAACAAATAAATCGCATAACAAACAAAAAGGTGTGAGGCAGTAGCAAACAACAACAACCATTGCGGCGCAAGAAACAGAAGCAAAATGGCTACATGGCTTTGTTGCTGCCGCTTAATTTGTAATGGAATTCCAGCAAACATCACAAAAACATTCCTGCTCTCCAAATACCTCACACTCATGCACCCTCTTCCTCTCCGTGCCGCGCTCATAACAACACCGCTGCGCTAAAATCATCACCAATCGCGTGTCCAACATGCGCAGGTCCTCGGGGAAGAAAACCATTAACTGCTCAAGTAAATTGTAGAAAAGAGAAGAGAATCATTCACGAAGTAATGGTATGTAATGGTGGCGCCCACCGTGGCAGCAGCGGCAGAAGCGGGCGCTCCGTTGGCAGCGAAAAAGAAATTCGCAATAAATTTTATAAGTTGGAGTTTTGCAACTTTTTATTTTGCGTTAAGTTTTTTATTATACTGTTTACTTTTCTGGAACGCGAAAATTTTCAAATGTCGTACACATGTCCCTCCCTGGCACTCCAACCCATAGTCGGAGACAATAGTAACCTTCGCAGAGAGTCAAAGTGTTTTTCGTTGGACATTTCCATTTTTTACTTCTTCGGAATTCGGACCGCTCCTCTACAGTTGTTATTATTGTGTATTGAATTCTTGAATATGGCAGAGTGAAGTGGCGTACCGCGAGCAGGACGAAGACAAGACAAACTACTTGGCAGCAGCGAGTGTGAATATACAAGTGTAAGTACATACTTACAGATGTTGGTGGGATGGTGTGGGGATCGACAAATGTGCAGCAAATGAAGTAACAGCACGAATAAGGAGAGGTGGAAGAAGAAGTGAGGACGGTATGCGTGTGACACCAATGGCGCACAAAATGCCATAGACCCCTGGCAAAGCGTAAGAAACACAAAAACTGTTGAGGAAATTCGTGGCATTATACAATAAATTCGCTTCACTGACGCTGCTTCACACTTCAACGCTTGAGAGCGTCTTGTACGATTCCCTCGCACGAAGGAATTATTTATTAACTACTACCGTTTTTATTTTTCCCACTGTGGGCCAGTTGTGATCGACATTGAAGTGCGAGTATTCTCACTCATACACGCGAATTCACATAGTTGTCGCAAATTGTAAAATTATTAGTGCAGAAATGCAATTTGATTGAATAAATTCCCACACGCACTGAATGCTGGAATACATGGAGGGCGCTGCGCAGCATTTTCAAGTGACATTTGAGTAAAATGAATCTATGCTTTCGCAAATGGAAAAAATTAAACACATTTGTGCATGTCAGACACAAATAATTAAAAAACATTTCTATTTTTTACTGGCTCCGCAATTAACATGAATGGCATACAACGAGTTTTCCTCTTCATCTAGCATCTCCGTTGGAGGTGGCGATTGTTGGTAGACAAAATGAAATTTTATCGTTTGTTAACTTTATTTGTAGTGAATTCTTGTAGATATTAATATTCTTTATGTGCACTGTTCTTTTTCGCTAATTTGTCATACTTTTGCCCTCTTTGACCCTGCCCTCTTTGATCCAAATGATCAACTGATCCAAAATTGCGTAGAAGCTTAACAAAAAGGACTGCGCATTGAGCCTTTGGGTAGTCTCAAATCTTTCTCTAATAAAAAATTGCCGAAATTGAATCCCGAAACCGATTATCATGAGTGGAGTTGATTTCGACTTTGCATAGTTGCCGGTGCGTGACTACCATTCGGCAGTGCACGGGTCCGGATTTTTGAGCCTCAAAATGAAGAAAGTTTTCCTAACAGCGGTCGTCCCTCGACAGGCAATGATAAGCCCTCAGGGTGTGTTCCAGACATGAATAACCTCCCCATAAAAAAACATGTTTAATAACTTCAACTTTGTTGCTAAATTCCACATGCTCCAATCTTCCGTCTTCAAATACATGAATCGAAAGGAATCCACAGTTTATTGTCATAAATATTTCAAATAAACACTGCTGAAGATTATGAGAAAGAGGTTAACCATTGTAGCTTCATAAGGTTTTAATTGCATGTAAGTTAGGGGCTATTTTTTTCTATTAGGCAAGTATCCCTAAGGGTCAATATTTTGAGCCGCGATCGTTAAATTAAGTCAATGACCAAAAATATTATCGGTCAACAATGGTAAGCAGTCTTAAGATTTCCATTTCATTACTTTGGCTGAATTCTCAAATCAAAATCAAACATTGTATCAAAGCAAGCAGCAACATAACGTGCGGCAAGCAGCGACAATGTGTGGATGTATTTCAATGGCACTGATTAACATAGAGCTGTGTGCGTACACAAATAAATGTAAATGGATAATTAAATGGTTACGTGCAACATTTCCGTGTCAAATCGTAGTGAGGCGAAAGGTGCCTACGAAGGTGTCGTCCGTATGCGTGCTTGAGTAAATACTTACAAATATATGTACGTATAAGTAAGCCTGTATGCATAAGCTTATATGTGACTGTTGTGGCGACAGAGCCACCAACTGCCTGATAAGTATTTTGGGGTGACAAAGGAATACTTAGTTGTAGTAGAAATCACTTTTAACAAATTGAATTTCAAACGCTGATAGGATAGGGCCATACTTGCACCCCCTCACATATGTCGCCGCATATGTACTTATAAGTATTTCATTCGTGCTGGTGTGAACTTTCTTGTGTTTCAAACACGTAACGCAAGGTTTTAGGCAACATTGTTATCACTTCGGAAGTGCCTATGCCTATACGCGTATTTGCATGTATAAGTAGTATTTGCTTACAAATGTGTGTGTGTGCCGGCATATGATTGACGCAACGGCAGTGATTTGCGGTGGCTGTGCCACACATGTAAGTACATATCCATGCGTGCTAATGCGATTTTCATGCTATTCATGTAATTGAAATTAAAATTTGTGGTTCTGCGATTTCTAAAAGAGATTTGCATGCAGTTCCTAATGGAACCATTCCTTTTCTTAGCTAGTTTTATTGTGGTGCAAAAATTAGTTTCAAACTTGAATTGATGTAAAATTTTAACCAACAAAACATTCTCTGGAAGAAAATTATGTAAAAAACAAGAAATGGTAACCAAAAGTTTGTGATTTCTTGAAGCATAAATAAAAAGTATAAATAAAACAAACCAATTTTTCATCACATGGATAATTATTTTATTGCAATATTCGGCACTGAAATCAGTCATCGATTATTCCGTGATTGAAACTGCTGAGTTATTTGAATACCATAGAGATTTAGGCTCTTGGACAACACAAAAAAGAAGAAAAATCGCTAGGTACCGAATATGCGAGACGCGAAGGTCAGCGTTATACCAATACATTTGCAGATTGGTATTGAAGTAGGTTGGCATGTAAGTAGGTGAGGTTAGGTTAGGTTAAATGGCTGCCCTAGCTTAGGGCACACTTAGACAAATATTGAAAATTCGTCCGTTGTGATGCCATACAGGGGAGAGGAGAAATCAGAAGGGAAGGAAGAAGGAGCCTTGGGATTAGAGACGATGATGGCCATGCATTTTACGAAGACACCAACGGTGACTGATTTACGTTAGTAATTAGCCGCAACAAGCTCCTGATGAGCTTCACCAAATTTGTGATGTTTAGACCCGCTATATCCGCAGGCGTAGCGAAAAAATGAGAACCCAGATGTCTAAACCTTCGCCAGACGGCAGCAGGGCAGCTGAGAAGAAGGTGCTGAGATGATTCCACCTCGTCCTTAAGGCAGCTTCTGCAGAACGGGCTTGAGGCAATCCCAAGTATCACCGCATGAACATCTAACGGACAATGTCCGGTAAGGATACCCACCAAATTCGAGAGCTGGGGCTTTGTTAGCATCGTGCGTCCCCGATCTACACGTGGCCAGAAGGATCTCGCCATCTTGCACGTTTGCGCACTAGCCCAGCGCTCGCTGAGTTGACTCAAGGCCAATCTTTCCAGGAGCAGACCACAGGTTCCGTCTCTAAAGTTCCCTGTCTAGCCATCTCATCAGCCCAGCAGTTTCCCTCTATGCCGCTGTGACCGGGAACACAAATGATCCGGATGTCGAAGTATTCGGATGCAATCGAGAGAGAAGCCAGACATTCCCCGACCAATCTCGAACGCACAAACAACGAGTCTAAGGCCCTAATTGCCGCTTGGCAATCGGAGTAAATATTTACTTCCTTAACGGTAATTACCGAGGTAAGCACCTAATCCACTGCTTCCTTAATTGCGGATACCTCCGCTTGGAAAACACTACAGTGGTCCGGAAGCCTGAATTTAAGTTTGATGGGAAGCTCCTTACAGAATACACCCCCACCAACTCTTCCGTCCAACTTCGAGCCATCCGTGAACATGTTTGCCATGCCATATTGCACCCCGCCCACTCATCCGTTGAGGGAATATGAGTAGAAAAAGGTCCACTCGGACCTAGCGTGGGTATACAGTGATCCAGCACCATGGGGATGAACTCAAAATTTTGAAGAATGCTAGAGTGTCCGTAACTTAAGTCTAGCTTATGCCCCAACACCTTATTCTGATTTGGGGCTCGGTAGTTTTTCCTACAATGTCCACTGGTGCCACATTCAGCATAGCGTTAAGCTCTAGAGTAGGAGTGGTACGGAGCGCCCCACTGATTTTAATGAGGGCAGACTTTTGTACCCTCTCCAGCTCCTTAACTGATACCATCCATTCTAGCGAGTTCCACCAGACAAGGACTCCGTATAGCAAGATTGGTTTTAAAGCCAAAATGTGACTTTAGGCGAGAGGTCCCATCTTTTGCCGATAGGGGCAAGTCCCAGGTACTTCACCTTATCAGAGAGCACCAATGGAGCGCCCGCTATCGAGGGGAGAAACACTCCAGGTATTTTGTATTTCCTCGTAAATAAGCTCCGTCTTCAGAGGATTTATCGAACGGCCGCAATTTGCGGTCCAATTCATAACTAGAGTAGTAAGTAAGTGCAGCTACAATTATAAAATGGGAAATGGAAAAGTAAATACGATCCTTGCGATACTTTGGACTATGCAATTGCAAAAGCAAATGCAGAAATTTTTTTTTATTTATATGAAAATGTAGAAAGATTCCATAGGCCAAATGAAAAAAGCTCTAATTAACCTTTCCATTATAGAGAATATTGAAAGTGATAAGGCCCCTGAAGGTCTATAAGTAATTTTTTGGGTTTTGCATATTCTAACAGTATTTTATGTTTGTTTTAAGCATTCGGACCGTGGTAGACAAGCGAAATATCAAATGAAAAGAAGAAATTTGTTTTGTCTTATATTATTTTGTTGGAAGAATTCAGTTATAAGTGAACTGCAGTTGTGATTGTGCAGCTATAAGCCCCATCGTTTATGAACTTTGCACACATTTGGCATAGATATATGGCGAGCACCTGCACTTATGAGCACTAGGGTGCGCCAATTTGTATGGAACTCAACTTTTAGACCTAAAGTTTCTCACATCACCTTTGTCCGCTCTACCCCACTTTCACGGGTTTCTTTCGCTAAATGTTACAAAAAAAAAAAGTATACCATACATTTTTGATAAAAGTTGGATTTCGTGTGTAGACGGGCCAGCACCTTTTTATTCAACCTGGAGTAGGCAGCAAAAATGGACAATGTCAGCAAGTGACGATGTGACTCTCAAAATCTACCGATTCACGCGTGGCCTTGCAAGTTGGTGTACCTGCTGAGGTGATGTGAAGCCCACCTTTCCATGAGCAGACCACAAACTCTCTAACACATCAGATTTCTGCAGTGTCGCTGCGACCAAATACTCATATGAGCTGATGTTTGAAAGTTTGATAGTGAGCTCCCCGCAGAATGCCATCTATCATCCTCCCCATCCCAAATAGAGCTATCCGCGAAGAGACTCTTCAAGCCTTGTTGCCAAATGGTGATGTAACCTATTCACTTTTCCCACGAGTGGATGTGAACGGAGAAGGTCCCACTTTAACCCATAGAGAGTATGCATTGATCAGTCACGGGGACGAACTTAAGCCTACATACTAAGCTTCCTCGAGTGCCCTTAGCTTAAATAAAACTTGTAGCCCGAGCTTCTTAATCTGACTGCTTTCTGCTACTGATTGAACTAAAATCTTTAGAAGATGTATGTGCGCTCTTGTCTGCCGTGGGTATGAAGGCAACTTTCATAGCTCTTTCAAGCTTGGGTCTGTAACTCCAGGCAGCGCTAAGACAACTTTGCAAATTTCTGCAGTTGAATAAGCATGATGCTGCTAAGACTAAGCGACTCGACCGTCTGAAGATATTGGGCTGCTTTGCTTATTGTTTTTTACACTTGAATATACCATTTAAGTCCCGGAAAGTGAGGTAACCCTTGATGGCCGACTGAATATCTATGTTGGTGCAGGGAGGTTTATGTTATGGGTGGCTTCAGACTTAGATCGTCATCTTAATCGCACCTACAGGGGCAACTCAATGGCGGCGGCCTTAAATTGTATTCCGAGGACTGCCAGGAGCTTAACGAAATAAAGAAAGTCAGAGTTTTAGCCCACAAAGCTTTTTCGCTCAGCTTCATTCCAATGTACTCGGGTCGCAGAATGTAGCGACAACAAAATTGATAAAGTATAAGTCAAAACTCGTAGCCCAGCAAGAAAATATGGCGATGCCAGCGCCATCGGGAAGATCATAACAAACTTTCAAATCTTTGTAAGTATACTCACACTAAGTCATAAATATTTCATCGTAATCGGATGAATTGATTTGCAATGCATGTCTGACATACATATTTACATAACCGTTATATAAAGATAGATTAAGAATAGTGTTTTTTTAATTCCACCTTTTTTTGCTAATAAGTCAATAAATATTTCCACTAATTTGTAGAAATTCACATTTTTTCCAGTTGTGATTATTTTTCTTTAATTTTTTTGAATGTTCATTATTTTTATATTAAAATGGATTTGATAATGAGCTATTATCGAAAAAATCATATAAATCCAAATCTCGAATATTGCGTAAAAATTAGAAAAAATCCACAAATTTCCTCTGATATATGGAGAAAAAAAAAATTATAAAAAGTCGGCAGAATTTTTCAAGAGCTTGAAACTTCTACTTTATTGTTCTAAAATTTAATAAGATACAAGGGCGGAAACTTATTCCCAATAAATTTGATTTTTTTAGATTGGCCACAACCAGACACGTCCAATATTTTGAAAACACAAGTCAAAACTTATGGATTAGAAAATAGGTGAAGTTACACCAGTTCAGACTTTTGCTGTATTGGCAATTACGCACACAAGCGAGAGCTTCTTCCTACAAATTAAAAAGTAGAAAAAATGAAATATTTTCATCTGCTCCGTGCAGCTGCACCATGATGATGTTAGCAAATAAAGGAAAAAGATAAAGGATGTGACAAGACAATACACAGGGCAAAGAAAGGCATAAGCTGCAGGACAATCTATTATATGTGAAATTAAAAGGATACAATGAAAAGTACTCGTATATAGCACACAAGTCTCCGGAGAAGTTGAAGTAAGCAGCGCAAAGGGCAATGCCGAAGCAAGACCAGCAAAAAGAGCTAGCAGAAGAAGCAACAGAGTATCGTCCAGAGCGTTTAATTGTTCGTTGCAATTACCCTCTTTTTGTTGCAGCTTTTATATGCAATTTTTCTGCTTTTACTTGTTGCTCTTACATACTTTTCTGCAAAGTTCATTTAGTAAATGCTGTACAGTCTTTTCTTGTGTTAACTTTCTTTGTGTTGCGCTTTTAAGTTCCTTTTATTATAGAATTGAAAACTTGTTGTAACTGCTGCGCTTGATGGCTCTTTAGTTGTCTCCTTTGCCGATGATTACAATTGTCATTTACTTACAATTTGCCTTAAAGTGGTCAATTGATTTCCTGGAGTGATGTTGCTTTTCATTTGTTTGCTTTTAATTGATTTTCATCTTTGCCATAAATTCATGGAAATGAAGCAACAAGAAATTTAACTGAAAGATCAGTGTATCATTGATGCGAGGATGCGAGGTTTTATTTACTCCAATTCAAATATACTTTTAATTATAGTAGTAAACGACTTGAGTGAGCCTATGTAAAAAATGAGATAAAACTCTATATACGAAAGGCATGAGTGAAGGGTGAAATAAAGAGATATAAAGGACATCACACCTGGTGTCGACCTTTTTGAAAACTGATCTATTTCATACACCTGATAAGAGTCTCAAATACGTCTTTTTATTTGTGATTCATTTGTGAGCAATCGGGTGCCAGTCATCAACATTTTTTCGCCAAACCTCCGCCATGGAAAACCTTTCGAGCTACTATTTATTTGTTTAATCTAGAAATGTAATAATTTTCGTACAGACTTAGTTTTTAAATTAATAATCAATTAAACATTTCAAACACTAAGAGCTTAGACTTAAATTTTGATAAACTTAAATCTAATTATAAATGATTAGGGATCAAATTAAACTCTTTCAAAGCCCTAGAAATTAGATAATTATGTACATAGATGCATGTAAAGTAAGAAAGAGTTACAGGCTTTCTATTGGACAAAGACATACGGTTGGTTGACAAGCACCCTGCCCCTGGCATTACACGGAATTGGTTCCGTGAATAACAAAGAAAGAGGAACAAAACGTACAAAGATTTTTGGAATGCGCTCAAGTTGAATTATATGGCACTCAATTGGGTCTCCAAATAGGTAAATACTGGATAATTAAGTTTGTAGCGTACCAGAGCTCTAAATAATCATTTTAAGGTATAGGGGTCTTCAAATTCTGAGCTATAACGTCGGATAAACACAGGCTTTGAGGAAGATTTATGAGCTGATGAAACAAGAATTTATTATAATAAATCTTAAACGCGTTTTTTATCTAAGCTATTTAATTGAGAATTACCAAGCAGGGATAAGGAATCAGACTTGGGTAAGAATATATTGAACAGTGTTTTGTATTTACATGTAGACGATTTAGGTTGCACCGGACAAGAATATCGTTAAGATCTGATTGAGGCTGGACGCATTTGTGATTTGTCTCTTAGTCATTGACATAAAGGAAAAACTTAGAAAAATAGAGACAACTAGATATATTACTAATGGTAATGGACCTGAGGCAATAAAGAGACAATAAAACACTGCAAGGAAGCTTTTTCCATAGCAATTGCACATTCGCACTAACAGCGAATGATTTACTCTTTTGAGACTTACTAGTAGAGCAGTCACAGCACTGGCAATCTCAGCCAATGCACGACACTCAGCCATCGCTTTGAAAATTGCATAACCTAAAAGACAAATGAAAAATATTTTTTTTTAAATTTCACTACTTCTCTTTCTCAGCCAATGCACGACCCTCGGCCATCGAACTTTGCAAAAGCACGGCTTATTGGTATCCATATCGCCATACCAACACCAAGTTTTATTTTTATGGAAATGCTATAAAGTATTAAACACATTTCATTCAATTACCCCAGTTACCACTATCAAGTAATATTTTTCTATTAATTTCCGGCGTTGCTTATCTGGGTTGGCAGGCCGCGTAGTCAGGGTTGGTATGCTCGGGCCTTTCGGTATGAGCTGCAACATTTTGTTTCTTAACTTGAGATGCCGACGCAATCTTGAGGTCACGATGTAAGTCAGTGCTCCTCACCAACCAAGGTGCGTTTATTGTGCTTTTTAAAAATTTGAGGTCAAAAAATTATTTGCACTTGTCACACTGAACTCTTACTTAACTGCTATCAACATTTACCAAAAAAGTTAAATTTTTTTCTATTTTCAGAGCTCTTTTCAAAAAATTATTTTGCTTGCAGTTCATACAGCACTTTCCTCGATTGCTTCAAGCTTGTAAAGCTCAAGTATATGCACTAATGTCACATAATTTTATACGATCCCATAAGCTATATATTTAAAAATAAAAGTTAACCAAATGAAGCTATTACTCCAGCGAATTGTTATTTTTATAGAAGAAAAAGGGTCAAAACGTGACAGTTTAATTACACTGCATTCCATGCACATGAAATTCAAATTTCATATATGTCAAATGCGCTTATGAATATCCGTAAACACATTTATTGGCTTCTGCATAATATTTTGAGTATTTCTCATATTTACGAAAGAATAATGTGTCAGAACTGTGGAAAGGGTTGAGGGCGAACTTTTATCGCTCGGGCAGAGCACGCATAATAAAAGGTCACGCACACGCCGCGTTGCATTTATTGCGGTTACTGCTTAAGAAGTTCATAAAACCACGATGCGAGCGTAAAATAAATTTTAAGTGCTTGAATTTCAAACATATATGAATAACTAACACCATCCGAAGAGTGAAAATAAAAATGGTGGTTGAGTGCGAAAGGGATGTGCCACGTAAAAGGGAAGAATGTATATATGTAAGTACTAGTAAGTAAATGTTCTACATGCGTAAATATGACTGAAAAATCCCCAAAAAATTATTCACATATGTCTCGCGAATTTTTCATAAAAAAATAAAAATCAGTATTGCGCTTTGGAAATTGCATAACCCAAGGGGCAAATGTAAAATATTTTTTTTTTTAATTTTACTACTTCTCTTTCTTTACATACCACATAACTATTTAAGTTCCATTGCTTCCACTGCTTCTCGAATCAAAATGGAACATGAAATTGATTTTCTTTGAGAAGCTTTCTTTATAAACTTTCCAGCATAAGAATTTTGTAATTTCGACAGCGTGTTGCCACATGACGCGGTAAATGTGTTGCAGTGAATATTTACTGCTAAAATATTCGATATTCGATGAAATTTTATATACTTATTTGTATGTGTGCATAAAAACTCACATATAAATACTCCCTCTTGAGTGCCCACTTCAGAATATTATTAAAAACAGCGGGTGCATCCGCCTTAGCTGCTCACCCTGCGCCCACTCGCCGACACTCGTTGACAGATGATGCCGTTATGTGTAAGCAATGACAATTCAATTGGCATTTTTGTCATTCTTAATCTGCACATTACTGCCGAACTTTGCTTTTTACTAACAAATTTCTATGCTCGCAGTTATGTGCTCAAAACCGACTACATTCGTTTATATTCCACACACACACAGATGTATATAAATTTCTATTAAATAGCTTCAATAATAAAATCACATAAATATTCGCACACACTAGTACATATACACATATACATATATGTATTGGTATTCAACTGGAATTGTGCTATTGTCACAATATTGTCAAATCGTCGACATTTTCGGCAAATGTCGCATGCTACACTCATTCACATAAATATTCGCACAATGAAATTATTTCACATTGTGGTCATTTGTCCGCTGCTGATGCAGCTCATTGTGGCATTCATTACTGTCGCTCGCAACAAATTGTGATTGTCGTTGTAATTGTCAATATGCAGTATTTTTGTTGTTATTTGCTCTATTTAAACATAAATTTATTACATTTGGGTCAATATTTGTTTGGTGGATGCAATAAATTTTTGCTAACTCCCGCACGCTTTGTGTTGGGGCCATAGTGAGATATGTGCACTCATACACATGCATTTAAGCCTATGTAACTGTATAACTCATTACAAGTTTTGTTTGGATTTGTCACCAGCCAACACAATTTAATAGGCATTGCACCACTTCAGTGCATCGCGCAATGGTTGCACTTCTATTTTAATAACCAAAATTTTATTATATAAAATACTGCACAACAAACTGAAGTGTGTCATTTTTCAGATTATTTTATCGGCCTCAATTATCAAGGAGAGTTAAATGAGAAGGGTCACAGAGTGGTTAGAATTAGGAGAGAGGCTATTTAACTGCAGTATTTGTGAGGATCGACTGCCGACTCGTATAGGTTCGTGCTTTATAAAGCACTTATACCAGTTCTTTTGCTTTGATAGTACGATCTGCTGGGAGTAGCTCTGGATACAAGTAGAGGTATGCGGGAGTTTTGGTATGATGTCAGAAAGTCTTGCTACACTATCACTTTCTTCACTTTGACTTCAAGTTACTCAAGGCCACTTGTATTCGATCACCTCACTGCACTTAAAAAAGTTCGTGGCGGTAGCAGCTCTTAAAATTTGTGAAGAATAATAGCTTCATAAGTAAACTTGGTGTTTGGGTACAAGCCTAGAGGTTTCTAAGGGCAAAAGAACTAAACATTCAGAGATCTAGCAAACGAAATTAGCATGAAAACTCCAAAAACATTCTGTATAGTATGTTTGGCTATTTACGTAGTATGGAAAATATGCATATAAGTACCAGGCAGGGGTGGTCTAAGAAACATGTGTCAGACCCTTTGTAGCGTATGGTGTGGAGGCACGAGCAGTTACAACGCTGCGTATTATCAACGGCTACTCGAGAGTTGACCACCAGAGGAACGACGACATAAGAAGTATATGTGATATGGAGGACGTAACCAAATAGAGTAGAAATCGCCGGAAAGATTGGAACAAATACATTCAAAGAATGCCTAAAGAACGTCTCGTGAAATCAGCTAAGTTGAAAAGACCTACCACAACTAGACCTCTAGGAAGAGCTCCTCGAAGATGGCATGCATATTGGATTTCAGGCTCACGATTCCAATAATATTGGCTACAATTGGCTAATAGTATTGGCTACAATATAAAACTTATGCATTTTTTGAATTTATGTTTTGCAAATTTTATTTATTGTAGGATGAATTTATAGGTAATCGTTTCTTGTTAAATGTTGTTTTCAAACAGGTCGTGGTCCTAAATAAAAGATGAAGAAGAAGAAACTGAGAAATGCTACTGAAAAAAATTTTCCAGGAGACAAATGTAATTTCAAGCTGGTTCACATGATCCCAATATATTTTGCATCTACGTACGCTATATACGCATACACATACACATATATATCTTGCGTAGTTTGCCACCACACTTCTACAAGAACAGCAATTTTAGTACTTATGACTTTTATTTTCCTTTGGTAGCAGCTCCATTTTCTGCTTCGCCTACGCGCAATCGAACAATGCAAATAATTGTCAAACATTTCCGATAACTGCTGTACGACAGCTACAAGGAAGTGAAAAGAAAACTAAAAATGGAAGGAAAAAATCAAAAGAAATACAAAGAAAAAAGACAAACTGAGTGAGTGAACAATGCGATGGCGGCAAGTGATGGTGGGGGCAAAGCCGTCAGCAATGGAGGGGAGGCATTCCATGTACATTACGCCATTGTACAGGCAATAAAAACGCATGAACGTCAGTCAGAACGCCAATTGAACTGCAAAGAAGTGTATGGTGCGCAGTGCGAGTTAAGTGGTAAAGAGGAAATATTTGCGCAACCCATTGTTCATAGGCTTCTCAGCAAATACTCCTGGTGAAAACGAATTGGGCATTTTGTCGTGCTGCCGCTGCATTTGAATGTGTCAATATGTGTTGGCGCTTGAGTGCTCACGTCTTGGTTGTGTGCATATGTTTACGTAAGAGTGGATCTGTGTTTGTGCTTTGATAGCTGTCATTGTTATTGTCAAAATGGCAAAAATGATAGCCATACGCAGCGTAACGTTAATACTGAGCAGCAAAGTGCTGAAATTTTTCGCATATCCTTTGCTGAACCTCATGTTTTTGGACCTGCTTTTATCATTCACGGGCCATTGTAATTCTGCTAATTTTTATTCTGCTGATTTGACATTTCTAAATAGTTTGAAAGTCAGTTGCTTCAATGCTTATTTCTCTTTTATCGTTTGTAACCCTTTGATGACCGGCTACTTTATCTTTTTTCCTTCCGCTTATATAATGAAATGACTTTACTAATGGGAAAGTGGGATGGACAAAATTTTCAAATTCCTAATTTTAATTTTAAAACTTGTTCATATCTGTGACTGACACTTTTTACTATTGACAGTTTGGACGGTAAAAACGCCAAGTTTTTAATGGTCTGTCATTTAGAAATTTGTAGAACGACATGGCAATCAAATTATTTGATACGAAATATCCGCAGTGCATATTTGAAGTGTAACTAAGCAAATCCTTGCCTTTACTCGTTTCCAATAACAACGTTTTAACTAGGATGAAACTTAATTGCGGTTATATAAAATGAAAAAAGTGAAAAAGTCGGAGCTCCTTTTCAGTTTAGTGAATAAAAATGTTATGTTAGGTTCCTTTCTAGTTATCAGATCTCGTGTGCGCTTCTTGATGTTGTTCTACAAATGGTGAGACCTACAGTTTTATGCCGCCTCCGAATGGCAGATGGTTTTTATGAGGAGCTTTTTCATTACATAAATACACTCGGAAGTCGCAAAGCGACCGATATTAGAAAAAATATTTACTATTACTTTGGAGTTTCGTGCCGAGAGAGGATTTCGAAGCCGGACATTACCGACCTATTCGCTTACGGCAGCAACGCTACAATAATTGACTTAGAAGCTGGCCGGATTTAATTTCTTCTTTATAGGTCCATGTGCTAGATGAATATAATAGGCCATGGGACTCGAAATATATCAAGAACGTAGTTCCCAATTATATTTAAAATCGAACATCAGCTTAGAATTGTGAAGCATCGAGCGGTGACGCCGAACACACGTTCTTTAGTTGCGACAGATGGCTCGTGGAAAGATATGCTCTGAGGGAGCAGATTGGCGACACCGCGCCGACCAATGTAATCAGCAAAATGCTTGAATGCGGGGATAGTTAGAATGCGATTAAAGGATATGTCGAAGGCGTATTATGGAGAAAAAAGATAGACCTCAACAGTACAAAAAAGCGAAACCTCACAGGCAGAGACTTAAGAAGACGAGCCTATTGCATGAAGCTGGCTACTAGTGGTGGACTCAGACGTGGGCGAAGAGAACTGGTACATTCCATGGATGTAATGCAGAAAGTCGTTCCGGGAAGGGAGTTTCCCCAGAA
Organism: Anastrepha obliqua; assembly: GCF_027943255.1. Lineage (NCBI taxonomy): Eukaryota > Metazoa > Arthropoda > Insecta > Diptera > Tephritidae > Anastrepha > Anastrepha obliqua. The sequence goes on from NC_072896.1 coordinate 671,839, forward strand.
GAGAAGGAGGGGCTGTTTTAGTTGCCGTACTACTCAACGCAGTTAACGACGGTTGCTGTAAGTGGCAAGGCATTTTGAACCCTACCGCAGCCCCAAAAAAAAACATTGTAGTACTAGTAATTATCAAGCCCTCATCATTAAATATAGTATCTTCATGTCATATCAAATCCGAGTATAAAGTAAAATATTTTATTTTGTAATAATTAGGAATATTTTTCAAAGTTAGAATACTGAAAAGTCTATTTTGGTTACTAAAAATTACTAATTGTATTGTATTCTTTACTAGCCAACAACACTTTCATAAGTATTATCTCGCAGCAAGCGGCCGCAAACAGTCTGTGTATTAGTTATCAAAATATTCCCTACTTTCTTGACGTTCACATGCGATGGGAATGTGTTTGTTGAAGCACTACAGAACAGCCCACATTACCGCATATGAACCGCAATCAGAGCTTTTAACGGAAGTGCACAATACCGTTAACCAATGATTTTATCAAGAGTTTACACCATTTTTCGTGCAAACCCAGCACAAGCCACAAAACAAAGTGGCGCGGTTAACCTCGCCAACCAGAGAGTTGAGCAATCAACCGAGTTGAAATGCAAGTAGGTGAGCTACCTTAGTGCGCGTGCCGCAATGACAACCCCTACAACAGAGCAGTTGCGCAGCGATTTTACCTGTTAGGCAGGCTGAGGTTAGCATTTGTGCTAATAAATTACACGCGATGATATCACAAAATATAATTAAGTGCTAAATTTCCACACGCCAGCCTAACAAGTCAACACAGAAAAAGTTTTGGTGGATGTAGGTACCCTTTTTTTGCCAGTTGTGACTGTTTGTAGGAATTACTTTATTACGTGTCAAAATAGTGAACTTAACCGCAAAGCATGAAAAGTCGTGTAGGTAGTCGCACAAGCAATTCTGCTGAGTCTACCTTTGCAATACCCTACGCTGAAGTTCCAGTGAACATCACAGGGAGAGAGAGTAGATGAAAAACCTGGTAAGCAAATTCGGTAAAAATCTGGAAGAAGGTATTGCGGTTAGGTGGCGCGGGAGCTGGATGTTTCGGAAGTTGTGAACACTACACAAACAAATTAATAAATATTTTTGCAATGAGAGGCTCGATAGGGGCTGTGATAGAAACATTTGGAAATTGTCACTTACCACGGATAGGAATATCCACCTAAAAAGTGTAACTAGTAAAACCCCAGTAACTCAAATCTAATAGTGTAGGGTGTGAAAAGTGGTTGCAAGCGAAATATGAAGCGTGAAAAAACTTTCGATGAAGATAAACCAAGCGTGTGCATCCATTTTTCAGTCGGTTTGCTTAGTGGCCGGCTGAGTGCTAGCTACAATTTTGTAGCTGGACACGCGCGCACTACCACACTGTTGCTTGGCATAGCAAAGTGCTGAGTTTACTTTGCTGTGTACGTTGCTGAAGTGCAATGTTGTATCCAGAGTAGACGGAGGCTAGCGTGACATAAAAGGCTGTGTGCCTAGGCTCGTATAAAAGGCGTTACCGGCGTCAAGAGCCGGAAGGGAAGGTGAAGAAATTTGTGAAAATTTACGTGCAACACTGCACTACAAGTCAAACGGAAACGGAAGTGGCAGTGCCACTCTCAGACACGGCGTCACAGCAAAGGCATGGAGCAAAAACATTGCAGCCCAGCCAAATGATACTAATACACATAAGCAAAATATAAAAGGTGGGCTTGTTTTGGCGCGGCACGTGCACAGAAGAGCTGTCCTGCAAACAGACAGATGTACAAACAGACAGACAATGCATTGTGCCATCACGTTAGGTGCTTTGTTGTTTAATCTAAACGGCCTGGCAGTAATGTGCAACTTTATGCAACGCGCTGCAAAAGTGAGGTCAGCGAAATGGAGTATGCAACAGCGTGTGGAGACAACAAAAGCGCGCACTCTCCCGGGACATTTTGAGGCTGCAGCTTAAAAATGAAGAGAGGCGGAGGAGGACCTGCCAGCTACCCTGCCACAAATGCTCCATCATTGTCGTAATTCACCGGTGCACGCGCCAGAAACAGTGGTGTGGTGGACACATCGTCAGTTATTGCCTGTCGCCAGCCGCCTTAACTGATGCCATTGCAAGTAAATTAGTACTTACGCGGTTGCTGGGGCGCATAGGCGTTGGCCAAGGGGCAACATAAATTCGTAAGTAACTGTGTATCTGCGTAATTTGCCGAATTTAAGCGAAATAAAATTCCAATTTCAGAAGTGTTATTTCACCAGTTAATGGGGAAAAAGACGAATGGTCTCAAGCAGCGTGCTGCCAACAAAGGAAGAACCCAATAGTGCCAATGTTTTTGTTGTTTTTGTATAGTGCAACATTATCACTTTGTTTGCTTGTACCACACTTGGAAGCTCTTTGCATATGCAACAATGAGGCAAAGAATGAAGTCTTACAAGCGGATATAAAAATGGAGAAATAAAAATAAAAATAATATGTGGCTTGCAACACTGCCCTAAAGCGTTGCTGGCATTATTTTATGCTCGTAATTTGAGTGCCCTTCCCTCCTGTTGCAAGCGGAGGCCAAATGCAGACGTCCATTGGCGTAAGCCCTAGCAGCGAGCCAAGTTAGTGCCGGAAACGGAAACCAAAAATTGCTACTTGTTATATGCGAGGCGGAGGTGATGAAGCATTCGAAAGCAGAGAGGCAATCGGAGGGGGTGGTGATAGTGATACCATCATATTGTCCTTAGTTTCTCTCTACTTCCTCAAGAGGTTCTATTATTTGCCAAACTCCCTCAAACGCCCTATTTGCCACACTCACCTACTGCGTTGTAGTTTTTGTTGGTGTCAGAGATAATATCCATTTTTGTGGGAAACGAAGTTATTACTTAGTTAAAGCGTTGCCACACCGCTTGGAAAAATGAATTACAGGAAGGATAGGATTTGAGAATGTTTGGGAACTGAGAGCATATTTAGGGAACCCCTTCTGCATACGTACAATTCTCTCCATTGCAAATTGGTGGCACGGCCATTAAGCCTTAGGACTTGACTTAATACGAGTATTCTCCTAAATACTAAATATTTATATAGAAAATTATTAAAGTAGTTGAATTTTTTCAAGCATTGCGATGGAAATACTTATAGTAGCGGCAGAGTTGTCATTAGTCGGCATGATGTTGACGGCAAGGTGGTGGCGGGCGAGTAGCGACACTTACTTTGCTTTGGGTGTGCTTGTTTCCATTTACAGATGTCTTGAAGAAGGTATACAGCTCTTTGATCGCAACATTGAGAAAAGCACTCGCTTTAGCGAGAATTCGCAGCAAAGAGAACTTCATGCTTGCTATCCATTTTTTCTGCAGGTTTTTGTTATCACAGGGCAAAGCAAAGTAGTCAAGTGGGAGTTCTCAGCACGAAGATAATTGTTGTTTACTGCTCGTGCCAATTGGAGTTTCAGTAGAACTCACACGAGCCGGCGATTTTGCTTTCATTGGAAGCAAGATATTGACTTGGCGATGCTTTGACTTCGAGATAAAGTATGCCCTCCACAACAGCGGGTGGGCGAGGCGTGCGGATCGAGTTCCGATGAGCAGTAGCGCAGACTCAACGAAGAATCTCTCTCGCCAACAAGTGCTACTTTGGGCTAAGTATGCAATTGACTAGTAAAATCCTCTCTCGACGAACAAAACTAACACTCTACAAGGCTCTCATCATGTCCGTTCTAACGTATAGCGCAGAAGCTTGCACGATGACAATATCCGATGAGGTGTCATTTGGAGTGTCTGAGAGAAAGATTTTACGGAAGATCCTTTGGACCTTTGCACGTTGGTGACGGTGAATATTGCAGGCGATGCAACGATGAGCTGTATGAGTTTTACGACGATATAGACATAGAGCAACGAATAAAGATCCAGCGGCTAGGTTAGTTGCGTCATGTCGTCCGAATGGGTACAAGCCCACGGGCTCTCAAAGTATTTGATGCGGCACCAGCTGGTGATAGCAGAGAAAGAGGAAGTCTCCTCTGTGTTGGAAAGATCGGATTGGGTGGAGGAGGACTTGGCTTCACTTGGTGTGTCCAACTGGCGCCGGACTGGCGCGTTTTGTTAAACTGGACCAAAATCGCGTAAGCGGTTATCACGCTAATTAAGAAGAAGAGGAAATAGTGCAGACTTTGCAGGAAATTACTAATCACTAACTCAAAATTTTTTGTTTGAATTATTGAATTAATAGCAAACAACTAAGAGGATGGTTTGAGAAAATATCGGAACCAATAAATAACAGTGTCTGCTGCTGCTTTTTTCTAACGCCTGGTTATAACTGATTTTGAATTTGCTTTCCAAGCTTAAATTCGAATTTCTAGGAAAACGTAAAACTGATATGCACGAGTATAGGGCCTATATATGCTCGATCGAATCCAATCGCTCTGCTCAGAAGTTAATACTTTTAACTTTTTTTAACTCAATTCCCTACACCTGGCAGCTCTTGCTTGCTCAGCTCTTCCTTGCTTCCATTCTTCTCAACACATTCGTATGCAGATGAAGCCACAACCCACTTCTCGTGTACTTGCCTATGCGTTCATGTATGCATACTTGGTACAGTTTTATTACTTTCAACGCCTCGAAAATAAAATGAGCTGGCGAATGTTGGCAACATCAGTTTTGAACTGGCTGCACAATTTTACTACCTTTTACTGCGTATTTGTTTGTTGTTTCCTTAATTCGTGGATTTACTTCTCTTTTACTCGAGTAAACGCAGTTTTTTATAGTTTTAAGTGAGGTTGTAAATTTTTAATGTGTTTTTATTTATGATTTTTGTGGTAACATTTCGCAAAGTTCCTATTAAAGTGTTTCTGCTACACTAATGGTGGAGCGGTAAGTTGGGTACAGCGGTAATTTTTATAGCAAACGAAGAGTTATCATAATAATAAATCCTCCCTTGAATATTAAGAGATAGACAAACAATTTGTCAAGGTTTGTAATTTTCTCAACGAGTGAATTTGTTAAACTTGCATTGTTACGCTAGACGTGAGAATTAAGTACTTATATATAGTCAGCGTTTATGGCGCCATGCTGTCACCCAGCAGACTTATATGGAGTTGAACCACAAAGTAATTCCGTAATGTTTTCATAGTACAGGCTTGGTAAACAAAGACCGGGGACCTGTAAAAGGAAATCGACCAGGTAAGCGCTCAGGGCGGCTTTAGTTGATATGTAAAAGGTAGCAATTAGAAATCTAAAATAATAGGCCGAGAGCCATCTAGACACTACGCTTACATTAAGGGAGTTTACATTCCGAACTATATTTAAAAAAGGTTTACCTGTTGAAACTTGGTATAGATCCTAAATCTTGGACCTGTATTCTTGATGGTAAGACTTAGAGAGTAAGGACTGTGCGAACTTGGCTTCTTTTGGACACATCAGGCTTGACTTTAGACTGTCGTTCCCGTAACAGTCCCTGTTGCATTACCACGTCAAACAATACTGTTATTTATTGATATTTATTATTTATTGGAGTTAATGCTATCCAACTGATTCGACCTTATCAGTGTGGCTTTAGACCTGGAAAGTCTACCATCGACCAAATATTGACAATACGCCAAATCTTGGAGAATACCCATGAAAGGAGAATCGACACACACCATCTTTCCTCGACTTCAAAGCTGCATTCGACAGTACGGAAAAGAGTTACTTGTATGCCGCGATGTCTGAATTTGGTATCCCCACAAAACTAATGCGGCTATGCAAGATGACGTTGCTCAACACCAGCAGCACCGTCAGAATTAGGAAGGATCTCTCCGAGCCGTTTGATACCAAACGAGGTTTCAGACAGGGTGACTCGCTGTCGTGTGACTTCTTTAACTTGATGTTGGAGAGGATCGTGCGAGCCGCAGAACTTAATCGCTCAGGTATGTACAATATTTTATAAGAGCGTACAATTGTTGGCGTATGCCGATGATATTGACATCATCGGTCTTAACAGTAGCTGTTAGTTCTGCCTTCTCCAAACTAGATAAAGAGGCAAAGCGAATGGGTCTGGTAACTCCTGTCTTCAAACAAACAGTCGGCGCACTCGCGTATCGGCACCCACGTCACTGTTGACAGTTATAATTTCGAGGTAGTAAAAGACTTCGTTTCTTTAGGAACCAGCATTAACACCGATAACAGTGTCAGCCTTGAAATCTAACGTAGAATCTCTCTTGCCAACAAGTGCTACTTTGGACTAAGTAGGCAACTGAACAGTAAAGTCCTCTCTCGACGAACAAAAGTAACACTCTACAAGGCTTTCATCATGCCCGTCCTAACGTATGGCGTAGAAGCTTGGACGATGACAACATCCGATGAAGCGACGCTTGGAGTGTTTGAGAGAAAGATTCTGCGGAAGATTTTTGAGCCTTTGCACGTTGGGAACGGCGAGTATCGCAGACGATGGAACGATGAGCTGTATGAGCTTTACGTAAACATAGACATAGCGCAGCGAATAAAGATCCAGCGGCTACGTCGGGTGTGTCATGTCGTCCGAATGGGTAAAACCCTCGGGCTCAAAGTATTTGATGCGGCACCAGCTGGTGATAGCAGAGAAAGAGGAAGGCTTCCTCTGCGTTGGAAAATCAGGTGGAGAAGGACTTGTCTTCACTTGGTGTGTCCAATTGGCGCTGGTTAGCACGAGAAAGAAACGACTGTCGGGCTTTGTTAAACTCGACCAAAATCGCGTAAGCGGTTATCGCGCCAATTAAGAAGAAGAAGAATGCAATATTATTGGATTGTTCCGTAGCTTAGTTTGAGTTCTTTGGCAAAATTCCACGAATGCATTCTCAAAGCCTGGATAAACATTCATATGTATTTTGATAATATTTACACAAACTTAGTTATTATTTTATGTTTAGTTAAACTATTTGAATATTTCAGTTAAAATAAAACTGATAGAAGTTGAAGGCAAATTGGTAATTAGGAAAATTTCCCAGTAAAGACTCCTGCATCAGGTAACATAGAAGGCGAAGATAGCTCGTCAGCGATTAAAAATTACAAACTGAATTCCTATTCCACCCAAGGGCCTCTAACAACTTCCAAAAACCAATAAAATTCCTCACTCAAAATGTTTGTGAGCTTGTGAGCGATAGAGTCAGATAGCTAATGGAAGGCGAGAGGCCGACGAAGAAATGAAGGCAAAATTAAGAAATAAACGAATTGTTTTATAAAACTAATAGAAAAAGTGAAGTAACAAGTTTAGATGAGCGAAAGTGTGATGAAAGTATCGTCAGCAAAGTGCAGCAAGGCAGAAAGGCGGAAAGGAGGGAACATGAAGTGGACATGATGGGTGAGGATGATGGCTGCAAAAATATCAAAATTGCGCATTTATGTACTAATGAAAAATTATTTTATTAAAAACTTTGCTAACTGCATAAGAATTTACTGGAAAACTATGCGAGTGCAGAACGGAGAAGTGTGGAAAAATTGCGAACCAAACAGCAAAAAAACAAACACACATAGCAGCGGAAAGCGACGAGGTCAGCAAGAAGTTGTGCTAAATGTGAAATATACCATAAAACAATTAAAGTGCCAGTGAGAAGAGCATTGAACAAGCGCTGACAACCTGAGTGGGTGGACAAAAGCAAAGTCGTAGGTAGGAGTGAGTGGGAAATGCGAAGGGTGAAAACAATTTGGGAAGCGTGAAGAGCATGGAATGGCTGTGTACAAGTTTGTTGGTAAGAGTGTGCACAAAATGGTCTAGTTCAAATGACAGTTAGTATCTCAAGCTTTCCAATTATAAATATTATTTTTCTCAATTCTGTTTTGGCTGTTTGTGATGTTATTGAAAAATTTCATAAGGTTATGTCAACTTTGGGACAATAAAAGAAAACGCTAGAAAAATTAATAAAAACAGAAAAATAACTCACTGAAGTGACGCAAAAAGCAGCAGAAGAATGCAGAGAGTAGAGGAACGTAAAGTTCAAAATTGTTTAAAAGTTTTTAATTGCAAAAATTTTGAATTACCCAAACAGAGACTGCTTTCGTTTTTGTCTTATTCTCACCCATACCATTGCGCTGATATAATTTTGCTGACAACCAAATAACAATTTTCACAAGTTCCAAAATATGGCGTAAAAGTTGATGACAAAAAAATGAAAAAAAATGAAACTCTACTCAGTTCGAAATGATTGCAGAATGTGCGTACATTTTTCAAATTAATTGGCTGACTTGTCAAATACCACCCTGGATACCATTTAAACTACATACATACATACATACATATGAGTGCTTACGAGTACGTATGCGCTTGGGCATATTTCAAAGTTTGGCAGGCACTGTAGTATGAAAATTAATTGGGATATTTACTTGGTATTTCCGTTTAAACGTTCTGTCAAAGTTGCAACAATGCATGAATAAAGTAGATGCTATTGTTGTTGCTTCCCTAAGCATCGGCGCTGTCGTTGCCTATCAGTTATAAAATCCTTGCCAAATTGTTTTTGTGATTTTAATAGGCGGCCCTCTATCTTTGCTGTCATTGCGAAACTGGGCTGACTTATTACAAACAAAAACAAATCAGGATGAATTTTAGTATCGAGAGCGCACTCTAAAATTGATGTTCGGCATGCGCGCGAACGAGTCCCAGTGACTGGTTAAAGGTAATGACTCCGTTGTGTCGATTTTTCTTGAAATTTATTGCAAGTTTTTTATCTCACCTCACATTCTTTCAAGATTCGCGTCGTCATGGATACATTTCTACAGCTAAACAGGCAGCTAGGGGGCTTTCAGAAGCGACTTGGTGATGAGTTCCTGCACTACGACAACGCACCGGCCTGCTTTTCATGGGCACGAGTTTTTGGCGAAAAAAACAACCTACTTTGCCGACCCAACACCGTGAATTCGTTAAGCCCCCTACGATTTTTTCTTGTTCTCTGCAATGAAGTTTTCAAGGGTACTCATCCTCACGGTGTACAGGAAGCTAAAAGGGCTGTAATCGCGGCGCTGATTGGTTCAACTTCGGGGGGCTACCAAGGATGCTTCCAATTGCAGGAGCAACGTACATTAAATTAATCGAAATTGATCGAGTTTTATTCACAAATACCTGGAACGTACTTGCCATACCACTGAAAGGGGTAAACAAAACTGAAAAAAAACCCAAAGACATATATAAAAAGACTTCTTTCAGTAGGTTATCATATACTGCCTTGTTAGTATTTAATAAAAACGTACATCTGCACACCTCAATGCAGCTGCGTCCGGCGCAAGCCTTTCCAAGTTGTATGCATCATATGAAATACCTAACAATGAAAATACAACAGCTTTGATGACAAAATTCGAAAATAAAAAAAGTAATCGTCTGGATGAGTGAGGCGCTTTTATTCCTTCTTCTACTGGCCTTCAGTTACCTATCACCAAGTATCAGCCTCATTTTGTCAAAACCACGTCCCTTTGCCAATACCAATGACAGAAAATGTCAGTTTTTATTAGTCAAACACTTGTCCTTATATTGCACATATTTGTCAAAGTTTTTTTCTTCAACTGCTCATTGCCTAGAATTTCATAAGTGGTAAAGCTATTTAGCTGACGAGAATAGACAGGGTCTTCATGTTCGAGTTTTTTTTACATTTTAATTAGATGCATAATTTGAATGTGAATTCAGTATCAGTTTTTTGACCTGAATAAAGTAAAGAACAATTCTCAAGATATTCTCGTGGATATTCCAACGCCCAGAAAAGTGCCTTTATTGTTTACGTACCCCTTCAACTTGAAATGAACTTTGTCTGAGCACATAATTTTTTTTGGCAAAATGTAGTTTTTATTATTATTATAAAGGGTGGTTAAATTTCAAGGGCCGATGTTGAATGTGAACCACACCTAAACGTCAGCCACACCGTTGGACTTTTTTCTTTGGGGTTATTTGAAAGAAAAGGTATAAGATAATTCGGCACATTAACGGCATAGAACCTCAATTATGGCTCAGCGTCGTCGAAAATTTGGACCATCGGATGGAGGTGTGCCGCCGAGGCCGTGGGGGCCATTTGGCCGATATTTTGTTCCATACGTAATTGAGCTATACTAACATTATTATATTGTAGTAAAAGAGAAATGACAATAATTTCTTAAAAAAATTGTATTTTATTCAAAATCAACACCGGCCCTTGAAACTTAACCACCCTTTACATTCCCTAGTGAAATCATACTAATTTAGGTGGAATCCAGATTATCTACTTCCAATTTGTCGCAACAAAATATTACTAAAAAATAAACTCGAACTTGGAAGATCCTGCACGTACGCTAGAGAAATCTAAACGGGAATGTAGATGTGCACTAATCGCATGTACACACGAATACTAACGAGTAGCTACATGCATATGTACATACGCCTCAGTGTATTAGTCATTTGCCGTTTTATTTTCATCGCCGTCGGTCATTTAGTGGGCATCTGTCACTGTTGTCTCGAACGTGTCAGTCTGGCTGTTTGTCTTCTTATTAAATATTTGTCTGGCCCTCTTATCGCCGTGCAGTTCAAAAGTTTTTTTCGTTTGCATTTACGTTTTTGCTTTGTTTTATGTTAAATTTGATTTTTGGAGGTACGACGCCACTCAGTGACATTTTAGCTGTCACTTAAATAGTCATTATTTAATGGCTGTGAATAATTTTTGTCCGTGGGGAGATATAGCTAAAGTAAATAATGACAGTTGGATTTCTAGCAGTGGAAAAGTTTGTTCAGTACCATAAGGCAAAATTTGGATAATTTGAAAATTAATGGGAAGAAAATGCTCTGCAAGAACAGAAAACAAATTTTGGTTGTTGAAAATATGACAATTACAATTTATGAAATAATAAGGCACAGGTAAATAAATGAAGAATTAGCTGCGCTGTTTGTATGTACATAAATAAGTGCATGAATATCAGAATCAGAATCAGAATAACAATCACGAGTACCCGTACCCACGGTGGAGAAAATACTGAGGGTGTGGCCAACATCGACTCTCAGCGATTTTGGGGGAGTCAGTTGATTTGCTGATATAACAAGGAAAGTAACCGCGCTTTGTTTATGATAAAGGTCGGCAAAAGATAATATATGAAAAAAAACGCGGTCGCTGCGCATGTTACTTTGTTGCTTTCTAAGCAACGACTGACTAGAAGGCTGATTATATTCACTTTATAAATTTTGTATTCATTTCATTCGCCTCTCTCTTCCTGTCAAATCTCCTATGACGTAATAGCCAAAGCTGCTCTCACAATTTTGCTTCATCCCTGATCAGTATCAATATCATAATCAGCAGCAGCACCAGCATCTGTGCCAATATCTGAATCAGCATGCATGCGCTTTCATTGATTGTGTGCTCGCTATAATTCTAATTTACAAGAAAATAAAATTTCATGTTGTGGATCCTTCAAATATTCACCATGAAACTCTTTACACTGACGTGAAACATTTATGAAGGTTCATCTGGATTTTATTTCTAATTGGCTTTTTCACGTTAATGCGTGAAAGTAAAAGTGTTGCAATCGCCAATTGACGAGAGATGTTCACACAATTAACTGAAGTGCCAATTAACACTGAAATGCCACCACTTATGATTTTATACAATTCCGCATACACAATCCTTCACATTCACACAGCTCTGACACACTCAATCTCTTCTCTTGCTGCCATCCCCACCTTAGTTGCACCTTTATTGCATTCCCTCTTGCTTAAGCTGTAGATTTGCAGATTTCTTTTGTTGCTACACCACCGCCAATGTTTCACTTCAATGACTTCAATCATCCACCCCGCCGTGGCCACTTCCTGCGCTTAACACTGATTGCAAAAATTGCGCTGCTAATTGCTGTTACACTTGCTAATTCCCATTGGCATGCGATAAATGGTTAAACACAGGAGCAAAAAGTGTGGGTGTGGAAATGTACTTGAAAGTGAAAAGTGTAAACAAGGAGGGGGAAAAGAAAAAGAAGACCGAAAAGAAATAAAGCTTATTGAAGATGTCGATTGGAAAGCGAAGGATTGTTGACTAAAAAGTTGTTTGTGCGCACATACACACACATGCAAGTAATGAGAAAGGTAGGAAATCAAAGGCACTGAGCATTTTTTCTAGTGCACACACACGAGCGCAGTAAAAGGTAAACACTTGCAGTCGAGTGTCCTGTGTACTTACACATGTAGAAGGTAACATAGGAATGCACTGGTGTGGAGTGCTGTGTTAAGTATATTTGTTTTTGTTTGAGGCGTAAACAACTAAAGTGGTCTAACGCAAGCGTCAATAGTAAATGAGTAAAACGAACAAATACTTGTAAAAGCTTGAAAGGGCAAATAGAGATGCAGCTAAAAACAAGAAGTAAGTGTGCGAATACACATAGAATCTCCATAGATCTGGCAGACGAGCGGACGTTAATTATGCAATTGTTAGATTGTTTCTTCAGCTTAATCTGTAAAGAACCGTTTAACCTGAGTGTCAAATCCATATTTGTTGTATCCCTTCTTCTTCTTCTTAATTGGCGCGATAACCGCTTACGCGATTTTGGCCGAGTTTAATAAAGCGCGCCAGTCGTTTCTTTCTCGTGCTAACCGGCGCCAGTTGGACACACCAAGTGAAGCCAAGTCCTTCTCAACCTGGTATTTCCAACGCAAAGGAGGCCTTCCTCTTCCTCTACTACCACCAGCTGGTACCGCATCGAATACTTTCAGAGCTGGAGCATTTGTATCCATTCGGACGACTTGACCCAGCCAACGTAGCCGCTGGATCTTTATTCGCTGGGCTATGTCTATGTCGTCGTAAAGCTCATACAGCTCATCGTTCCATCGTCTGCGATATTCGCCGTTGCCAACGTGCAAAGGTCCAAAAATCTTACGCAGAATCTTTCTCTCGAACACTCCAAGCGTCGCTTCATCGGATGTTGTCATCGTCCAAGCTTCTGCGCCATACGTTAGGACGGGCATGATGAGAGTCTTGTATATTAGAGTGTTAGTTTTGTTCGTCGAGAGAGGACTTTACTGCTCAGTTGCCTACTTAGTCCAAAGTAGCACATGTTGGCAAGAGAGATTCTACTTTGGATTTCAAGGCTGACATTGTTATCGGTGTTAATGCTGTTGTTGTATCCGTATTAAAAATTAATTAGTTATCTACGAATATGCATATAAATATGCATTAAAAAAAAAGAATAAATGGCGCTTACACACTGTGAGATATTTGGCCGACCTCCTGCTATTTTTTGAAGCTCGCATCTTGATGTTGTTCCACTAGAATGGAAGGACCTGCAGTTTTAAACCGACTCAGAACACCAAATGGTTTTTATGAGGAGCTTTTTTATGACAGAAATACACTCAGAGGTTTACCATTGCCTGCGAGAGGCTATTAGAAAGAAACTTGGTCTATCATTTTCCTGTTTCATGCATTGAGATTCGAATGGTAGTCACGCACCATCCCATTCGGTTACGGCCGTCGCCAAGTCTGTCTGTAGTTTGTCTAATAGAAGCGAGAACGCCATCGCTTAGAAACTATTTGACCATTCGATTCTATAAACCACCAGCATCATTAGCTGTAATGGCTTTACATCCTCGAGTCAGACTTTGTGTTGATTTCTGCGCAAGTTGTGTATCAGTCGAATTTCATAATTGAACCTGAATTTGATAGCCGAACTTGATAACTGTTTGACCGTCCATATTTATTTTCCTTTGAGTTTTTGATTAACTATTGTCCAAACATTTTCAAAAGGGTTGGAATAAGATGTCTGTGAAGGCCAATTCAACATTTCAGTCTCACTTTGCTGTTCCCTTTCTGCACACTGACGACGTCGATGCTTGATATCATTGCCTTCTTATAAAGTTCAAAGGTGGCTGGTTCTTCTGAACATCTTCGCAGCTGACGGTAACAATGCCTGCTGGTAAGTTTTATTCATCAAAACTGCACTCAATAAACTGCCAAATCCTTTTTTGGAGAAACAACCCCAAGCATGAACTTTAACTGTATGCTTAACAGTTCGTTGAAGTTCTCGATCGATTTTTAGCAGTACGCATTTTTTTATAACGGAACCCTAAGTTTGAAATTTGCCGGTCACGCTTCTATTAGACAGACTGTAAGATTAATTTGTGAATTTATACCAATTAGTAGGAAAATCATCTGTACTCATCATCAAAATCATCTATCGAATTTAAATTTACATTACTATGCAGTATTATGCAAATAATTTAGCGTAGCAGTATGATTTCAACGATCAAGAAACATCCTAACCTAAACATTTATTGTTAAAGCATTCAGCCCCTATTAATCCCAGTTCAGATTTTTTAAATTTATATTTTTTCATTACTGCAAGCGATTCGAGTTCTTCTTCGTCATATCTGGGCGATTCATCTTTCCACCAAATTCTTCTAAATACACTGTAGATAGATGCAAATTGCCTCTTTGTCAAGCAATAATTAATGTTTTCAACGCAGTGTACATATACATGCACATAGGTATATGTATGCATATATTTTGCTCGCAATAAGTGTTTTTGTAATAATTGCGTATGAGCTTCTTTCTCTGCTTATTCATAATTCAAAGTGTAAATAATTTCACTGAAACAACATTGACATGTGCCGATTTATGTATGTATGTACATACCATACAAATACGTATTCACAGTCATAAAGGGCCTCGACTTTTGTCACACTAATGATGCGATACTCCTCCTTCTCGAAACATTCCTTGCGTGAACTGACTCCTCATAATTTAACTCTTTGTTGTTTTCAAGCATAATTCTAATACATACTGACGAGCGGCCGCCGTAGCTGTGTGAGTCTGTGCATAGGTACCATTCGGTTATCTGGAGTTCGAAACCAACTATGGCGATGATGGAAAAAGTTTCTCTGATAACTCAGAAGGCAATATAAAGCCTGTGAGCGCATTTCTGCGATAAAAAAACGTTCATGCAAACCATGTGCTCTTCGGAAGTCTCTCCAAATGGGAGAAGAAGCAAGGCCAAACACTTAACACAGAAAGTATGCGCTCAATAGATGTATTAGAGCGGGTCAACTATTCTTTTCGATATCGTTCTCAGCTGATGCGGATTCCACATAAAGTAATAAGAAAGAAAAGACGATACTTTGACGAAGCCGGGAAGCTGTGAGCTGCATGAAGAGTATGCGGAAGAATCCTCCTGCCGACTCCCAGGTAAATGGCGATCAGAGATTTCACCCCGGTGTGGATTTCTGCACACAGAACCATTGTTCCATATATTTAACTCACTTCATCCTTCAACAATATTCGCAATACTTATCATTTTCATTTTTTCGCAAATTTTTAATATAAATATAGTTAATTTTATAACAAAAACCGTATAAGTTAGATTTCAAAGCTTTGCACCAAATTAAAAAAAAAAAATATTTAATCAGAATTTTTAGGCAACTTCATCTTTCATTTACTGTAAGCGCAGTTCTTAAATATAAAAGATAAATTTTTCGTACCAAAAAGTTCCTCAGTGCAAGTTTATATTTAAAAATTACATGAATACAGAATTCTTAAGTAAAGTATGTATTGATCTCTTTTAAAATTTTGGGGGCTCGAAATTGAGTTTAGAGTTATTTATAGCATATTTTTTTTCTTTTTTTGTGTTAAATCCGAGTCTGCTGGGGGAGAGGACGAAAAACAATTTACCCGCCCTTATATATTTATACTTATGCAGTGATTGTTAAGAGTATTTTCGCTTTTGTTTTTCTTCCTCCTTGACTGATTTGGCACTCTGTTTGTTCATCCAAACCTTTTCAAATATGTTGAAGGGCCATACATAGCAAAATTTCATGCGTTTATTGTACAGTGCGCGCGATTTGTTTTAGAATAATTCTGTATTTAATTTTGGACATGAGAATGTGACAGAGGAGTTATTTGGAAGGTATTGGAACAACAGGAGACGTACACTGCAAATAGGAGAAGGAGCTCGGCCAAATACCTAACAGAAGTGTACGCGCCAATTATTATTTTTTTATTATTTATTTATAATAATGTATTTATTATTTATTTATAATAAATTTTCGTATGCCTATTTTGTGACCGTTTAAGAGGTGGACGAGTGCGTCTCCAAAGCTTTTCATGTATTGAATTCATTATATCTACTCTATGTAACACAGAATCTCTATTCCTAAATCTTCGTTTAAATTTGTCGTTTGCGATCTTTTTGAGCACACTGTACTTTCATCAGTTTTGCTTCCTTGTAGGTATTTTCCGATGTTGTCTTCTATTTCCTGCCGCTTTCTCGCAAATACTGTTTAATTGGCTGTGAATAATTACATGTTTACTAAGCGCTGTGACGCAAGGCATTAAGGGGAGAGTTGAGTGAGAGATAGGGTGTTGGATGCGAAGAAGGCAAGAAAGAATGGGAATGAAAGCGATGCCAAAGTATGGCAGATAGCTGAGGAGGTCGTGATTTGACATCGCGCTAATAGTAGGCACAGGCTGACAAATAACACGGGGTTCCACAAAGAAGTCACTCAGCGCGGCACATAATATACATATGTGGCATACCTAGGCCAATAATGAATAACTGTTAGCAGGCGCTGATGAAATTTTATGTGAGATAAAAAACGTTCAACACAATCCTGCACATAATTTACATTCGAATCTTTTTTCCAATACGAATTTCCTCAAAATCCGTAGAATTGGCATTTGCAGAGATGTAACATTTATTTATTTCGACTTGTTGTCAGAGTTTGGACGCAATATTGAGTGATTAGAGAATATATGTTCATGTTGGTAACTCTTAAATCATCAATGAGCCCAAAGCAGGCATGTTTCGAAGCACGTGAAAGAAATCTACCCCAAACTCCCAGCCTCTTGTTACTATGCAATACTAAAGGGTCTTTCGAAAGACGCGTAAAAATTTGCATTTTTTAAAGTTTCACTATTCCACAACGAGTACGTCTACAAGTAAAATCCGCTAAACAGTCGGTTCAGAAATGCCTAATTGTTGAGAATGCCGAGATCCGAATGTGGCGAATTGCGCCACAGTTTTCTCAACAGAAGGTCCAGTTTTTGGTTTGCCAGTGTATTTTCTATCCTCGACAGCACCAGTTTCTTGAAACTTCTTCGCCATCCTTTGAATTATCGACTCATTCGGAGGATTATTTCCACCAAAAAAAACCGACCGAAAGGCCGACCATTTTCATAGTAAGTTCCAATAATTTTAACGTTTTGTTCTATCGTGTGAAATTGTGCATCTGATTACTTGACAAATGTCAAAGATGACAAAAAATGCTACTTAGGAATTAGTCACTACTGCCATCTAGGCGCCACTTTTGAGAGATCCTTTACTTATGTTAAATGTGGAAATCTAAAGTCAATATTACATATTTGAGCAAATAAAACTTAAATGTGTATGCGTGCCGTAAAACCAGCTACGTGTAAACAAATATTTGACATACCTATGTTTGTTTACATTTAAATGTCGAATTGAGGTTCGCATATTTTAGCGCAGAATTATGGAAAATAGTACGTCTATTTCACTCGAGCACACAAATACTCCTATGTGCGCGTAAATGAGGTGATGTGTTGGTGGTGATTTTGATTACGTTGGCAGTTGCTGCAAATCTTTGTTGATTTCAACCAAAATTTACTAACACTCTAAAATTGCTTGGAAATTAATGACGTTCGTGTGCACAAAGGACCACTACTGATTGTATGACAAAGTGACTCCGGGCGAATTGATTACAATTTCGGAATTATTGCAGTCGAAATTTATTACATATTTTTAGGCTTAGCTATGCGAGCACACAAATTTTGGTTGGTTAATAAATTTTTCATTTATTATTTAATTTATTATGGAACATCAATTTCCCACTCATACAAACAGCAGTGCGCGTTAAAGCGCATTGTATGTATGCATAAATCTCTTGCATATTTTATGAACTGTAGCGAGCACTGCAGTAATCATCTGTCATTTGGCTGCTGCAATTCGATATCGTCTTCCCACCTGCACAGCAGCGCAAAAATATTAGTCTAAGGCATTTCTCTGCGCGGCTGCCATTTGCGATTGCCACTGCTCAATTAGGAATGATATGTCTGGCAGTCCTTCTACCAAGGAATTCCTTTCATTTATTTTCAGAAGATCAATACAACAACAATGAATATATTTGTTGTTAGTTCGGCGGTTTGCAGTTGGGTAAATGCAATCAGCAACGTGGCATATTCGCTTGAATTGACCGAAAAGTCACAAATTGTCGCAAGGCACACACACATCCCCACATATGTTCACAAAAGCTCTGGCATAAGTACATAAACGCATATGTATGTGTGAATATGTATAGAAATGAAGACCGCACGTGTGTAAGCTCACAGGAATTTATATTTAAGTGTCATCTCGGTAATGTGCAAGTGCAATCGTAAATTTATTACTTTTTCCCCGCTCTCATCTCTTTCTCTCCGGCCTTTCGTATGTAGGTGCATAAATTGCAACTGTGGCTGTACTTACCCTCAGATACATCTTCATACCCACCCATACATCCGTGCGGTGCTCACATTGTAATCAGCTTACTCATCTATGAATTGCATTCCTCTCCACGCCCCTTCTTCTTCTTCTTCAGCTTGGCCACCTTCAGTACTACTTGGTGTAATTTAGTGAGTATATTATCTTACGCTGCACCTGAATGAGATATGCATATGGGACACTGGGACGAAGGCACTCGTTTCTTCCCAGACGGGAAGAAAGTATTATGTTGCTCATGCCACGAAACCCACTTTCTTGGTAGTTACACGTAAAATACATCACAGTGTTTATTTGCGCTATGGTCAACTGGGGAAAATAGTAACCCTTTTGAGGGAATTGCGCCAGAGAACTTTTTCTCTATCAGGTATCGGAAACTATTTACATTTTCTATTGAGTACTAGTGTACTTTTTCCTCTCTAACCACTAAATAAATTCCCCTCCGACACTCTAACCTCACTATAGTTAGGTACTGATAAAAGGGAGAGAGACTCCCGAAGCCTCTAATTCCTCATTTGCAATGCCAATCAACTTTGAATTATTCAAGGAAGTAGGAGTTCAGAACCCGAAAATAATAGCGTGGTTGCCCTATTGGATGATATACTCAAACATAGCTTCGAGATAAAAGATAATGAAAATAATGAAAGCGAACTCGGTACTGGAGGTACCTGCTGAGATCGGCCCATCAGACATTACATAAATCTTAAGAAATCTGTTCTAAACAAGTAAATTAAGTTAATTCTGAATAAAATGTCCAGCATTTTCATATAGACGAGGTTGATTTTATTTGTTATGAACTGTTAAAACCAAGCAACTTGACACCGTCGCTACTCGCGAATTCACAGCATGCATACTCTAAAGGTAGATCCACAGACACATCATTAAAGTCACAAGTTTCGCAGATAGAGAAATCAATAGAGAATAAAGAGTATTCTCTGGTAGCCTTCCCAGACATAGAGGGCGCTTTCAACAACATCCTACCGGAGGCCATAACAAGCGCTGCGACTGATTTGGGTGTCGCCGCGGGCCTTATGAAACTTATAGAACAGTTGCTACTAGGCAGGTTCGTAATTTCGACGTTGGCCCCTCGACGATACGCAGATCCGTCAAGAGGGGTACCCCTCAGGGCGGTGTACTTTCTCCTCTGCTGTGGATTTTATCAATGAATCAATTGTTGAAGAATCTAGAGGAAAGGAGGATACACGCAGTGGCCTACGCAGACAATGTTGCAATACTAATAAGAGGGAAATTCCCAGGTACCCTCTGCAACATAATGCAAAATGTTTTGAATGATGTAAGCCGGTGGGCAGCCCGGGTGGTCTTGGGATAAATCCCAACAGAACAGAACTAATCATGCTCACCAGAAAATACAGGATCCCTGCTCTAAACCCCCTACCCTTGAGGGAATCACAATGTCAATCAGAGAAGAGGCAAGCTACCTAGGAATAGTATTAGATAGGAAGCTCTCGTGGAAACATATGATTAATGATAGAGTAAAAAAAGCACAGCGCTCTATGCATGCAAAAGAATTGTGGGGGCAAATGGGGCCTAACCTCAAAAATAGTTCACTGGCTATATACAGCAGTGATAAGGCCTATCATGACATACGGTGTCTTAGTCTGGTGGCCAACACTCGAGAAAAGAACAACAGTAAAATGCCTAGAAAGTATTCAGAGGGCTGCTAGTCTCTGCATAAGCGGGGCATTAAAGACTACGCCCACGGTAGCGATGAATGTCATGCTGCATCTATTACCGATTGAGGCCTACAGCAAACAGCTGGCGGCGAAATAGGCACTTAGGTTAAGAGAATCTTCCAACTTAGCCACTAACAGAAGAGGTCACGCAAGAATTCTAGACGAATACCCCTTCCTACATCAAACGACAGACTTTTGTAGCTCAGTGGAGTTGCATTTAAACACATCCTTTACCACAACTTTCCCAACGAGATAAGATTGGGATAATGGGGTAATGGACAACAAAAGCGGAATCAGCATCTATACTGATGGTTCCAAGCTAAGTGATCAAGTAGGCGGAAGCCTTCATTCTGAAGTTCATTCTGAAGGAATGAATGCCAACATCTCATTCCGGTTACCGGATCACTGCAGCGTATTTCAAGCTGAAATATTGGCTATCAGAGAAGGTCTGCTAGCCCTAAATAAAAGTGTCCTCACAACAAGAGATATAAACATATAATATTCAGACAGTCAATTGGCCCTGAAAGCTTTAAAATCACCTAATATTAGCTCGAAGACAATAAAAGAATGTATCGACGTTTTGATGAACTGGCGAGATTGGGTACCACATTACCGATCCAACCAGACAAAGCAAATATACAATACCTATACCTTTGTCAACTTGCAAGAGGCTTATAGAGAAACACACTATCAGTGCTGCCAACAGGCTATGGTCTCAATCCCTGACCTGTGCAACTAGTAGGATGATGTGGCCGGAATGGAATAGGGACCGCACAAATCGACGATTGAAACTAAACAGGAAAAACATGAGAAATTTTCTCGGGGTCCTAACAGGGCGTTGTTTGATTGGCAGGCATGCCAGTAGACTGGGAGCGTCCTATATCGACTATTGCAGAAGCTGTAACGACATTGAAGAAGAAGAGACTATAGGACACTTTCTATGCGGGTGCATGGCTTTGGATAGAAGAAGGTTCAATATTCTAGGAAAAAGGCTCCCTGAATAACTTGGCAGAAGTATCCAATATAAAAATAACAAGTCTTGTTAGATATATTAAAGCCACAGGTTGGTTCAATGAGGACGATGTGGAGTGAGCAGAGGGGATAGCCCCGGTGGTATCACAATGGGTCTACGGCAGGCCTAGGTGTGTCAAACGACAACCACTATACCTACCTACCTAAAACCAAGCGAAACCATCACTGGGAATCAGTATCGACTTCAATTGATGCGATCGAGCCGAGGACTGCGTGAGAAGCGGCCGCAATACGCGGAGAGGCATGAAAAAGTGATTCTACAGCATGACAACGCTCGGTCTTACGTTGGCAAACCCGTTAAAACCTACCTGGAAACACTGAAACCCCACCCGCCATATTCTCCAGACATTGCGCCGTCCGATTATCACCTGTTCCGATCGATGGCACGTGGTCTACCTAACCAGCAGTTCCATTCATATGAAGACATCAAAAAATGGCTTTATCCGTGGATAGCCTCAAAAGATGAACAGTTTTACCGCGACGGCATACGAGATCTACCAGAAAGATGGGAAAAAGTAGTAGCCAGCGATGGGCAATACTTTCAATGATTCACTTGTAATCATTTTTTCAGAATAATGTTGTATTTTCATCAAAAAACAGCGAGAACTTAGTTGCGCACCTATTAATTACGAACTTATGAACCATTCTGATCCTTATGCCAAGATTTTTACTGACATTCCAGCGGTTTTCATATTGTTTTAATATAAATTATACTTTCCTGCCTCAATAAATGATCGCTAATGGCCTACCTCTAACTTTTTATTCAGCTGATGCGCGTGAGAGCTCGACGCTCAAGAAACTCTAGCCTTTTACTATACAGCACCTGACCAAAAATGATCCGAACGTCTAGCGGACTGTGTCCTTCGTGTCGATTGGATGGGAAGAGGGAAACCGTTATACTATAGCAAAAGTATGTCATCCGCTCTTGATGCTCAATCGTGTCATAGTGATTTGGCAGGTGCAATATAATTGTCACAGAGTGTTGGTACCAATCGATCTCTATTATGAAACCCCATAGAACTGAAACGTTTAACTCCTCTTTATGCCTCGATTTGGTGAATAATCAAGAACAAAAAGCCAACATTGCCTTTGTATTTTCTTTTTATACTTTAAATATAAACTATCTGTCTGGTTTCAGACTCATTAGGTGGCTGATCGCACTGCACACCAGATTATAGTATTAAGGGGGTATTCTGGTCTAGAAAATTGAAAAAATCAATTTTTTTTTTTGCATATTTTCAAAGCCTAGACTTTCAAAAATATGCTCTTAAAAGGATTTTTCAAAATTCGAATTATTTTCGAAGCTACAACTATTTTAGTGACGTGGCAGCTAAACTGGTTTGAGGGGACGGCCGTAACTTTAAACGCGTGTTTCTCAAAACTCCTTTTGCTGAGGTGGTTGACACGATATCTGAAGTTCTATTTGACCGATCCCTTTGAAATTTGGTGAGAATATTTTTCATACATCTCTTTATCACTGGAGCCTTGGATATTGAAAAATTTTAATTTGAAGTATTTTTAAAAAATTCGTAAAGGTCAAAAAACAGGGGTAAAAAAAATTTTTTTTTTCAAGTAGGCGCCATTTTGTGAATTTTTATTTTTTTTTTTCGGCCGAGGCTCAAGATGTAGCGACATCTTTACTAATTAAGAATTTTCTTTGTTTGTTCGATTTAGATCACTACAAGGGTTGGAATCATGTCAACCAGGGAGCACTGTTTGACTAGCAACCCCTACTTCACCGACCTGTCACTGGATGAATTTTTGACTTTTTTTTTTTTTAATTTTTTTTATATACCTTAAACATCAATAAATATTATATAAAAAAATGGATAGTAAAAATGTTTTTAATTTTTCATTTATCCTAGTTTGAAAAATACCCAAAAAGTAGGGCTCTAGACCAGAATACCCCCTTAAGCAATAATTTAGTTATTTGTACCAATATTTGCAATTGTATGCGTATTAGCCATACAAACAGTTACAGTTGCAATTATGCTCTTCACCAGCATAAATGTTATGACAAAAACAGGATCCACAATAAATTTCAAATAGCCACTCAGTTGTAGCTACGCACACAAACTCAGAATAAAATATTTTGTTGTTACGATTATTCCTCTGTGGCACTTATTGTTGTGGTATGAATTTTCAATAATTTGCATCCAATATTTGCCTGTTAAATGTTCTGTCAAGTAAACAACCACACGCTTTTGTTATGGCAATAGCCGTCTAATGCATCTCAATTTTGTACCTGGTCTAACTGGGTAATGTTGCTGGCAATTCCTGGATACTTCCCTCTGCTTTAAATTCCAATTGCAATCATAATTATGAACATTTGACAATTGTTTTGTGTGGTATGTTCAATGGCTTCCAATTGTTTCTTGGTGGTTTGTCGAGCAGAATTGTTATTGCTGTTGGTTATGGTTTTGCGGTATCGATAACTCATTTGTTGAGGCGTCCGAAGGATAGGTATAGAATTGGATTAGAGTATTTCAAATATTTCGAACTCAATTTCTGCATTAGCAACATTCAGTTCTAGTGCTCCACTTAAGGTGTGCGATGCGCTCATCTGTATTCAAGATATATGTGAACATACATACAAGAAATTGACCAAATTACGAAATCAAATTTAGGTGTCACATTTGTTTCCTTTTCCTTATACCCGCATTTTACATTTCATGCGTGCACAGTAATGATGGAGCTGAAATGAGGAAATATTAAGTAATAACATACAAATATCTATTTAAGGAAGTAGCGCAATTTGCTTATTACTTCATTCGCCTGCCACATTTGACTGGACAAGTAGCTTGCTTATTGTTGGAATGCAACTAGCTGTGGCAAGAGCATGCTGATCCCGCTAAGAACAAGACCCTTCTCATAGAGTCTTCTAGAAGTAAAGCGCGAATCGATATTAATAAATATCAGAGCCGCGTATCTGCAATCTTCATTAGGCTTGAGAAACGAATAGTTTCTGCCAGCATCAACTACTTCGTAGCAGTGATGGTAAATGTAGGGAAAATTCCCTACATGTAGGGATATTTGTCGAAAAAGAAGGACAGATTTTTTTGAATTCTGTAAATGTAGGAAATTTTCAAAAAGGACAGAAAAAATTTTACAATAGCGGGAAATATTAAAAAAGTTCATTTAAAATAAAAAGCCGCAGTAAGATTTCATGCCAGTATTTTTTTCCTTATGGCAGCATACTTTTAAAGCGTTAATACGGCAATATTGCCATTTTTTCTTCGTTAAAGCTAACGTGATTTTTTCTTCGCGCGAAAATTGTTTTCTATATTTATTTTTATATTTCAAATTTATATATTTTACAGAAATGAGCTCCTCCTTTTCGACTGACTCTTCGGAGGAGCACCAGGAAAAAAATTCAAGTATCGGAAACAAAAGTTCAATAACAAGTGGTTTAACGACGACAATTTTAGTGGCTGGTTGAAAGCTGTGGCTAACGATCCATTCAAATGCAAATGCGCTGAGTGCGACAAAGTTTTGAACTGGGGCAATTCTGATTTGCAAAAGCACGCCGAAGCAAAAACGTACCAAAAAAATATGAAGACAATAAAAAAGACGCCTAAAATAAACAGTTTTTTTTAAGAAAAGCCAAGTAAACCAAATGGTTCCAAAAATTTCGAAATACGATTTAGCATGTTCTTCGCTGAGCATAATGTCGCGCTGCAAGTGGTGGACCATTTTATCCCAATCTTAAAAGTAATCGTTCCGGATTCTGAAAAAATAGAAACTTTGTCTTGTTTTAAACAGAACTGAATGTAATGAAAAAGTGTAATTTTTAGTCTTTTTGCTGAAGTTTTCTTCATATATGAGTTTATAATATAATAAATATGTGTATTTATATATATTTTTGAAATAAAATTTCTTATTAAAGTGTCTTATAAAGTGTCAAAATAGCACCAAGCCCAAAACTTAAACGTAGGGGAGCAGGTAGCGCAAAACACGGGATCAACTGTTTTGCTCCGCTCCAAACTACTTTTCGTTAGTGCTAGTAGAGCAGGGTAATGGAAAAAAATCAGTGCTCTCTGTAGTTGTAGCTGTAGCAAAAAACTGTGTGCCTACTAAGAAGCCATATCGACGCATAGCTGAGCTCCGCTTGAAAAAAATGCATGATTGTAACTAATTAATCTAAAAACTTCGGCGATGACCTCTACTTTCAATTATCTTCCGAAGCAGTAGATAAACTCATACTCCTCCACTGCTCATTAGCTCCGCGTTCTCCTCATTCTATAAAATACATATAACAAAATCCAATTTAAGTGCAGCAATAGAAAAACCTAAACCGGGTTTTGAACGAAATGTTAGTACAGTAGGTTCTGTTTTTATGCGGTAGATACGTTCCGCAAGAAACAGCATAAAAAAACAGTATAAAAAAAGCTACTAGTTCTATAGTAAAACTATAGATACGTTTCAAATACTAAAACCGCATAAATCTGAAATAATGTAATAAAATCGCATAAAAAAGGGCACTAGTCCCATATTATAACTATAGATACGTTCCATAGACCGCATGAATCTGAAATAATTAAATAAAATCGCATAAACAAAATATTGTATTTTTGAAAATTATATCTTTATTTAAGAAACGTCAGAATCGAAAAATAAATTTAAGTCAGAAATAGAATCAGACAATACCCACATGTTGCGCTTCGTTTAGGATTTGGCGTAAAATCACTTTCGTCACTTGAGGGAATGTACACGTCTGATCTAGATAGTTATGCAGGCGGTTCCATACTTGCAGGGTTAGCATTTCTGATGTAATCTGTGATGAGTTTTTGCTTAGCTGGTTTAGAATCTTGTTTATATGTACAATTCCCGATAGGTCGACATGCATTTTGTAATTAAAAAAAAAAAACCCGCACTATTTCAAAATCGCATAAAAAAAAGCCGCATAAAAACAGAACCTACTGTATATGCTTCTAAGTTTTCAAGATAATTTTTTTACTTAAATGAAAATTAACTTCCTCATCGGATATTAAAAAACCATGTAGGCATTGTCCTTTTGGGAAGAGTGAATCAAAAAACTCTACATTTGCCTGTTTACCTAGGGCGAACTTGGAATTATCGCAGACGATAGGAAAATTAATATGTAAGTACCTAAGTACTTTTAAAAGTAAGACCCGCAAGCAATAGCTGAAATACCCTATTCGACACTATTAAACGCAGTACAATTTGGCCAGAGGCACTACTTGGTTTCTCACCAGGCAACTTGAGGACTTGGACTTTGCTGACGATATTTGTCTGCTACCGCACAAGTTGACCGATATGCAAGGCGGACTAACTAGTAACGCTGGCACGCAAAGTCGGGTTGGAAGTAAACGTGGCAAAAACCAAGGCATTGAGAATCAACCACACCAAAAATAACTCGTAATGATGGATGGCATGGAAGTGGAATTCGTTGATAGTTTCTGCTACTTGGGCTGCTCTATAGCAGCGGACGGCGGGGCAGAGGAAGACGTCTACAACAAATTGAGCAAGGCAAGGGCTGTATTCGGGCGCTTATGGAAAATTTGGGCAACCTTGCAAATTTCCAGAAACACCAAGCGCAGGATATTCAACGCATGTGCCACGACGTTATATAGAAGTGTAACCTGGCTTGTCGCAATGAAGTGCTTGTCAGAAGCTTCAATGCTTTTCCAACAAATGCTTGAGGATAATATCCAGAATATTTTGGCCCAACCTAATAAGTAACGTGGAACTCTGGAGACAAACGAACGAGGAGCCCAACTTACATCGTCTAACACGCCGGAAATGCAGTTGGATAGGCTTCGTTCTTAGAAAGCTAATTCAAAGCATCACAATAATGACCCTATCCTGTTTGTCATGTCATTCATAAACGCAAGCAGGGGCAATTCTAAGGCAATAGCCTGTAACCGCGTATGTTGGAGAAGCCCTGTAGAAGTCCTATGCTCCTTAAAGGAGTAATCACAAAAAAAAAAAAAAAACATAAGTACATATGGAATGAGTTGAAAATACGATCTAGACCGAAGTATTATGTTATCGTCGCTTTGGGATTTATTCAAGAAACTTTATTATGAAATTATATTTTCAATTTAATTTCAAATATTGCAGCCTTCAATCTGGATTCAAATACAAAAGCAGTGTACAAATGGCTTCAAACATTTCCTTATTTATCATTCCACATAAAATGAATACAAAGCTAGTGCTACCAATCATGAAAGGCAAAGCCACATGCGCATACACACATTCCTGGTTTTCATTACAAATTTCCATGCAATTTTCATAACGCCGTGATACTTGCAGGAACTTATTAAATTAGACTTCAGCTATTTCTGTATGCAAGGAAATTTTCCTAAAAGATGCAGGCCATAAATCAAAGAGCAGCAGCAACGGCAGCTGGATAAGGATAACGGAATGCATTTGACAGAGGAAATCCAAGATGCTCGTAGTCTACATCGTCGATGCTTATTTACAACTGCTTGCACTTACACTCATACGTAGAAGGACATATAGGATATGCATGTGTGAGTGGAGGAGAATTGAATTTCTTCTGGGTGTATACAACTTGTAATTACTGCTGTGCAACCGCAACTATTACCAGCATTACTTGTGTGTGTAGTGGTCACCGGCCAATGACTGTTAATTAAAAACAACTATAATAACTAAAGGGGATCATATGCACACACACTTGCAAGCACATTTTTAGCTGCTCATGTGTGTAAAATAATCTTCATAGCTACGTGGGCATGTTGATGTGGATGTTCTTTTCTCCGATTACCCTGTGTGCAGTGTGGCTTACTTATTTATGTCTGTAATTTGGCTATATATCGGGTATTATACTTCGAGAAGTTACTTATATTTAATTGCTCTCATTGCCTCTCTCTGTAATTGAGTTAATTTAATGGCAAGAAAATAGATTCCGAGGACGCATACACATACACACGCATACTCATGTGTGCGAGTATAATTTAATACTTGTGTTAATTAATGCTGGCCGCATCTAACTGATTTACTTCATATTTACTTTATATTTGCTTGACTTATTTGGGGTTTCGGAAATGCTGCTAAATTAGTTGTCAAAGCATTGATGAAATGCTAAAATGCCAGAATTAGATGATTTCGAAAACGACGTACAATAAGTTTTAATGATTTGAAAGATTTAGCAACAAAAACTGTCAACTATATGTTTCTAAAGAATTACCCTAAGTATTTACGCAATACCTTAATGAATATTTGAAGGTTGGGCTTTCATTAAGAAAATCTATTTGCAAACGAAAGTTTCCACAGTTATGTGAATGTGGCTAAAGCTAATTATTTTCTTTATCATATTAAGTTTTTAATTTTCTTCTTATCAATTTTGTATTTTGGAGTGGCTTGGAGGATAACTGCAAGTTTGTTAAATTACTGAGATAATTTACTGCAAATTAAAGCCCCTGAGCAAAGAAAACTTTGATTTAATGCCTAAAATCTGTTGATTGGTCGTGCATTCAAAAAAGGTGATTTTGGTACCACATGACAGTGTGGAAGGTTTAGTTGCACGTTCTCGAATATGAGTAAAAAAGATCGTGAAGGATGATCGTGAAGGATGCTGGTAATAGAGCCGTAATATAAGAAGAGTGCCAAAATTGCGTGCTGGGAATAATATAAGGCGAAATAAGATGCTATTCCTATTGACCTTTTAGCTTTTAAGTTTCCCAGTTTTCAGTTTGACTCCATTTTCATTTTCAGTTGCGCTTTTCTTCAACTGAATATACAGTGACGAACGCATAATGATTTGCTTTAATTATTTAGAATGCTTTTCGAATTAGAATTTTTTATTATTTTTTGAAGTATTTCTCGTCCCATAACCAAACCAAATAAATACTTTAAGCATTTTTTAGAAACTTTCCGCGTACGCAGGAATATACAGTGTACTTTCTCCTAAAGGATACCTCCCCGAGGAGAATTTTTTACGTATATACCAGAAATCCTTAAACACATCTTTATATTTTTTCTCTTGAGCGGACAATCCTCCCATAACACGTTAAACTCCCATAACATATTAATAACTTTTTTTTAAATTTTTACATAAGCTGACATCTCCCATAAGCGGGAAATTTTTTAGTTCTGAGGTGTGTACTATTAACATGAAATTTTAGTACAGGGTTGCCCATATTCGACGGACCTATGTGTTTTTTTCTAAATCAAAGAAAAACACACTTTTTTTGATGTTGACGATAATAATCATTTTATTTGGTTCAAGTAGATTTTTTGACATCACTTTTTGAATATAATATCTCTCAAATGGCCGCCTTGAGCCTGTACGGCGTATTGTGCCCGTTTTGCAGCATTTCCCATAGTTTTAGCTAACATTTCGGCTGGAATAGCGGCTATTTCCTCACGGATGTTGTTCTTGAGCTCTTCTATGGTCTTTGGCTTATTAATACAGTTTTTATGCGGCTTTTTTTATGCGATTTTGAAATAGTGCGGTTTTTTTTTAATTAAAAAATGCATGTCGACCTATCGGGAATTGTACATATAAACATGATTCTAAGCCAGCTAAGCAAAAACTCATCACAGATTACATCAGAAATGCTAACCCTGCAAGTATGGAACCGCCTGCATAACTATTTAGATCGGACGTACATTTCCTCAAGTGACGAAAGTGATTTTACGTCAAATCCTAAACGAATGCGCAACATGTGGGTATTGTCTGATTCTATTTCTGACTTAAATTTATTTTTTGATTCTGACGTTTCTTAAATAAAGATATAATTTTCAAAAATACAATATTTTGTTTGTGCGATTTTATTTAATTATTTCAGATTCATGCGGTTCTTAGCACTTTTGAAACGTATCTATAGTTTTACTATAGAACTGGTAGCTTTTTTTATGCTGTTTTTATGCTGTTTCTTGCGGAACGTATCTACCGCATAAAAACAGAATCTACTGTATATCCCCACAAGAAGAAGTCAGGTGGCGTTAAATCGGGCAAGCGCGGTGGCCAGTCAAAATCGCCATTTTTCGACATCAAACGACGAGGAAACAATTTCTTCAAAAAATCGATTGTGGTGCGAACTGTGTGTGGTGGAGCGCCGTCTTGTTGAAACCAGAACTGTCGACGAATAATTGGCATCACAAAAGTGGTTATCACATCGCGATAACGCTCTGATTGACGGTAACAGCTTGACCATCTTCATTTTCGAAGAAAAACGGCCCAATAATTGTTTTCGCACTAACGCCGCACCAAACAGTGACTTTTTCGTCGTAAAGAGGTACTTCTTGAATTTCGTGAGGATTTTCAGTGGCGTGAATAGGGCAATTTTGCTTGTTTACCATCCCATTCAATAAGAAATGAGCCTCATCGGACATGATGATTTTGTTCTTCTTCTTCTTCTTTTGACTTCTTTTGTTGAATGTAAATTTCCACAATTTGGGAGCGCTCACGTGGCGTGTACTGTTCCATGGTAAAAATCTGGTTGGACTGACGCTTC
The DNA here is from genome assembly GCF_027943255.1 of Anastrepha obliqua. Taxonomy (NCBI): domain Eukaryota; kingdom Metazoa; phylum Arthropoda; class Insecta; order Diptera; family Tephritidae; genus Anastrepha; species Anastrepha obliqua. Next base: position 702,396 of record NC_072896.1, read on the forward strand.
CAACGCGGTATGCCATTAAGCGATCTGACGTCTCTGTCAAAAGATACAGGGTTGCCAGATGGGTCCGTCGAATATGGGCAACCCTGTAGTAAAAGTGCAAGTTTTATTTAGTTAAAAAACACTTTGATTTTTAATTAGGCTTAAAAAAAATTAAATCTAGTTTTCATTAATTGCGCTTGTTATATGAAAAAAGCGCAAGAGTCGCAAGAAAATATTTTTTTTAAATCAGCGGGGTTTTTTAGCTTCAAAATACTTGCACTTCATTATACCAAAAATCAATGGCTATAAAACTACGTTCCGGTTAAAAAATAAAAAAACTCAAAGATATTGCACGATGGAGAGAATATTGAGGTGGCGCCTATCGTGGTCCCGTCACCTTACTCTCAGCGAATTTGACAATCAGCTGATTTTCCTGACGTCAGTGATAAGTGTGACCAGATTACCAATTTCGTAACTTGATTTAGCATTTGCTTTGTTCTCCAGCCTCGAAGTTCTAGTTCTCTCTTCCTGGCATTTTTCTAGCCTCTTCTAATTAAAATGTGATGTTTATAATGATGTAAAATTAATTTTTTTATATTAAAATTTGGTGTTGGTGATTATTCATGTGGTATTTGCCCGTGTGTTAAGCAGGCCGCAGAGGCGAAAGAAATGGAAACAACCGGTTGAAAACTCAATTGTTCGTTGCTGAGTGAACATGGAACGCAGAGAAAATTAAAGCCATGTATCGTATTTATTTGTGCGTGAAAAGAATGGAGGAGAAAAGAGAAAAAAATACATTCAATTTGGGTGGAGGACTGGTTTAGAAGGCGAAATGAGCTTTCGCATTTAAATTTTTATTTATTTCTGCACTCAGTTATGCTCGCCACTGTATGCACGATTATTTCGTCTTCCTGGTTTGATATCGGCGCACTGTGGTTTTAATGGTTGGATGCCTTCAAAGAAATAATTTTATATTATGAACTTCATTTTGTCTATATACAATACAACAACTTCCTCTACTTATTTATCTACTGCTAATCAATTTACCATGACACTGAGCTACCATTTCACTACCAAATTCACTTACGAAGTTTTATGTTTTAATTAAATTAATTCAAATGGGAAAAGTCATCCCCCCACAGCTCTTAAATCTGTAGCTAAGATCGTTGCGCAGAGACTAGATGCTATACATTTTTAATATTCATTATTAAAAAATGTCTCAGTTATGTCCTTGACGTCTTTCATTCCGCTTAATGCAACGTGCACTGGAGCTTATTAAATGCCAGTTTACATAAGTCGTAACTGCAAGACTTGCTTTTCAGGAAAAAACCTTGAAGGTTGAAGGCGTAAAAACTGATTCCGCTTGAGCTGGTATTCACCACGCGATGTTTGAAACGCAACTTTACAGATGCCAAATATAGTGAAAGCGCCACTAGATAGAAAGAGACGAAGAAGTTTTTGTCGACCCGCTTAAGGACCTTGAAATGTTGCCATTCAAGGGAGAGACTTGCTGCATCTATTAATATACGTGCACATATTCAAGGGAGTGGGAAGGAAGTGTTAGTGTGCAAAATATTTTAATATTCATATGTATACAAGTAAATATGTAAGAGTATGTTAAATACCGCTTGTCAATTCAAGATGTCGCACTTGAAGACAGGACCGAGGACCAAAGAGGAAATGGAAAGAGGCTGAGGAAACAAGTTTCGCCGCAACCGCAAGACGAGTGAAAGTTAAGACCACAGCACAAACAGTCAAGCACGTGAACACCTACGCAGTAATAAGGATGCAATTATGCACCCAAGCCTACACCTCTCACATGCAAATACTGTCTTTAATGTATTGCTGTAATGCGTTGCAATTAAAATAGCAGTGAATCTTCTGAGGTGGTGCGAATGTCAAGTTGGCATGAAACATAATGAGTGGAAATGAAATCAAGGTGAGTCGTTCAACTCAATTGTAAAAGCGTTGAAGCGCTGACACGTCGTGCTGACGTGCGCGGGTGAGCGAGAGAGAAAAAGAGATAGATAAGGTGACGGCGAAAGCGATGCGCAATGTGAGTTCGAGTATGCAATGACGCAAGGGAATCACTAAAAAATACTTTGCATGTAATAGCATGCAATACGTCAGCAGTTAATAAATATAAGTGCATGTGTATTTGTATCCTGAGGTATTTCGGAATCTCAAGGTTTGCTTGCATGCTATGGGAGAGTTCACCACTTTTATAATCTGAAGTGTAAGTCGTATAAAATTAAAAAAAAAAAATAGAAAGCGGAGGGAATCAAAGGAAATCAAATCAGGTGAAAAAATAAACGAGTAAGTAAAGTGTTAAGAAATTTAATTGTATCGCGGCGATAGTCATAAAATTTAATTGTAAAGCCATGAAAATTATAGAATTTAATTTAAAAGAAATTTCACAGCAATTCTCACCATTTTCCTACTCATCTCCGCCAGATATTTTAATATATGGAGGCGAATAGAAAGTGGGCGGGTGATGCTGTAGATTTTCATTGTGTACAAACGCCTCGCATATTCCTCGTCATCATGACAGCCACGCTACTAATAATACTTCCTGTATTGCGTTTTTGCGCGAACAAGAAAATTTTCTACATTTTCATGCTTCCTTTCATTAATTTTTTTCCAACGCTTATCTTTCCTTTCTGAATTCGCTACGCAGGCTTTCTGAGCTCATATTATTTAATTTGCGCTGCGTTAATTTGAAAATTTTTACGCTTTAATGCATTAATTGGCTTCTAGCACCAGATGCCGCAGCCATACAAATTATGTCGAGCCGAAAGAGTGAATCTCTTAAGATGTGCGTGCCCAAAAGTGCGTGAAGATACTAAATATTTTTAGAGCCGCGCAATTGTAGCATTTTCTGAGCAAATAAGATTTTGTGCGACGGGCTTGGGTTACAAGTTTGTGGAGGGTGGAGAGGATGGGCATTGCATGCGAATATTTTTACCCCGGTCTGGTGGCGATTGTCTTCTAAAATTGTTTGCATTTAAGAGATTTTTTTTTTCATTTATTTAATGAGGAGATACATCATTAAAAAGTTGATGCCCCACAGCGTATCAAACATCGTATGTCCTAGCTTTTAGTTAAATAGCGGTCTATGTATAAGATTTTCCGCGTGACTATGTGAAACAGCAAAAATAAATAAGAGCTTATGGTGGACTAAAGGCATCCGAAAATTTGTCACCATGCAGAACACGAAATGAAATCCTCTCCTTCAGCGATTTAAGGGGACAGGTACCTGTAAACGGCAATATTTTCCCTGATTTCCATTGAAATTATTTAAAATGATGAAGTCAATATATTTTTTTCAAAATTGGCATACAGTTTATTTATGCTTTAAAATAATATAAAATATTTTTTTTTTTATTTTAAATGGTGGATGTACACTCAATTCTTCCAGGAAGGTCGCAGCAGGGCTTCTCAATTGGCGGGCATAGTAGCATCGGCGTCAGTGACCGAATACAAAAAACCAAAAATTTTTTTGTTTATTAATGTCATAATTTCTATATGAACTAAACAAAAATGGAAAAAAAAATTCTCGGAATAAAATGCTTAAAAAAATGAATTTTGCGGCGAATTTTTCTACTATTTTTGCTTCAAAAAAATTATTGTTTCGAAAAACTTTCGATTTGTAAATTAACATAGAAAGTAATATCATAAAAAAGATGTGTGCAAAATTTCAGGGAGATCGGTCAGTAAATTTTTGAGTTATTGTGTGCGCCAATTCGAAAAATATAGTTTTGAGAAAAACGCGTCTAAAGTTTGAATACAACGTAACTATACCTCTTAAAATTTTTTTTTCGAAATTTTACAGGTATCTGTCCCCTTAACTATCGTAATAAGCAAATTGCGTTTGCTATCAAAAGCATTCTTAAAATCGATGTATATGTAAACTCAGTAGAAATCCATTTCAAATCCACGCTACATTGCGAATGCAATTGCATCAATTGCGCCAAATCACGGGTTTTAAGCGCATCGCAAGTAGATTAAGGATTAACACCTACGTCGAGGAAAAATGTTGATTGACAGTGGCAATACTTTCTTTCAAAAAAGGGTTGAAAACTTGACGCAACTAATGAAATGGACCGCAATATTTGCGCTTCCACAGTTTATTGCTTTGTTTTGCTTATTTGTGAGTGTATTTGTGTGTATTATTACTGCTGCCATCATTTTTAAATTATTATATTTTCTTGTTTATTTTGTAATTTACTTAACGAACACAAAAGAGGAAAAATTATTGCTAAGGAGATCGCGTGAACTTATTTTGTTCGCAACAATGTCTGCGAGAGATAAAATAAAAAATGAATAATGAAGCAGTGCGAAAAAGCAGAAAGGATTCTGATTTTATTTACTTTCACGCTTAAAAGCATATCAAAAAGGCATTTTGCATTGGTCAAATAAACAATAAAAATTGATATAATGCCCCAAGCTTTAAGCCTCGAAGCCGAAGGAACAAAGCCATTAAACAGAGGAGGGAGATTCTGTAGGATTAGCAGAGTGATCTCCTAAAGGTCAGCGGAAATTACGTATGCCAAAAAAAGAGGGGAAAAAGTTTAGATAAATAAACGGATGAAGCTGCCACAAATAAAACTGAATGGTTGGGAAAAAGGTTTTTGAAAATGAATCATTATTGCTGCATCGCCTTTACTTTTTAAGTCTGCAAATAATAACACGATGAAAGTGGTGGCGGTTACTGGCTGGTGGCTTATTTTTAGCCTATGCGGGATACCTGCTATTTTTTATGTTTATTATTATTAATATTTCCGGGTGAAATTTAAAATTTATGGAACAGCAATGAAGTCGTAGCCATAAAGACCCAAAATGCAAGTTAGCATAAGTCCCTAGTAGGAGTGCATGCAGGAATTTATTAGTTTATTTTTCTTAAAGGAAAGCAAAACTTTGTTTATCTCTTCATTTACCTTTCCATAGAGAGCTGTTTTAGTGTGAGTGAGCTGAGTTATAGCTTACTTAACGCATAAAAAGCACACGCCACACAAAAATTAAGTGCTTGTAATTTTTTTTATTCTCTATTCCATTTTTATACTCTACGCATTTTGCTTTGCTGGCTCACTGAAGACGCCAAAGTTGCTCTATTGTTATTTAATTTCCTCTTATAAATCTAGTATTTTTCTTTTCTGCTATTTTATCAATTTGCGGTGACCATTAATTTGTATTTTCCGCCTTATTGGTGCGCTACAATACGATGAGACAGCTTTACTCTGTATCTTATACCCTATACTCTATACTCTATACTCTATACTCTATACTCTATACTCTATACTCTATACTCTATACTCTATACTCTATACTCTATACTCTATACTCTATACTCTATACTCTATACTCTATACTCTATACTCTATACTCTATACTCTATACTCTATACTCTATACTCTATACTCTATACTCTATACTCTATACTCTATACTCTATACTCTATACTCTATACTCTATACTCTATACTCTATACTCTATACTCTATACTCTATACTCTATACTCTATACTCTATACTCTATACTCTATACTCTATACTCTATACTCTATACTCTATACCCTATACCCTATACCCTATACTCTATACTCTATACTCTATACTCTATACTCTATACTCTATACTCTATACTCTATACTCTATACTCTATACTCTATACTCTATACTCTATACTCTATACTCTATACTCTATACTCTATACTCTATACTCTATACTCTATACTCTATACTCTATACTCTATACTCTATACTCTATACTCTATACTCTATACTCTATACTCTATACTCTATACTCTATACTCTATACTCTATACTCTATACTCTATACTCTATACTCTATACTCTATACTCTATACTCTATACTCTATACTCTATACTCTATACTCTATACTCTATACTCTATACTCTATACTCTATACTCTATACTCTATACTCTATACTCTATACTCTATACTCTATACTCTATACTCTATACTCTATACTCTATACTCTATACTCTATACTCTATACTCTATACTCTATACTCTATACTCTATACTCTATACTCTATACTCTATACTCTATACTCTATACTCTATACTCTATACTCTATACTCTATACTCTATACTCTATACTCTATACTCTATACTCTATACTCTATACTCTATACTCTATACTCTATACTCTATACTCTATACTCTATACTCTATACTCTATACTCTATACTCTATACTCTATACTCTATACTCTATACTCTATACTCTATACTCTATACTCTATACTCTATAATCTATACTCTATACTCTATACTCTATACTCTATACTCTATACTCTATACTCTATACTCTATACTCTATACTCTATACTCTATACTCTATACTCTATACTCTATACTCTATACTCTATACTCTATACTCTATACTCTATACTCTATACTCTATACTCTATACTCTATACTCTATACTCTATACTCTATACTCTATACTCTATACTCTATACTCTATACTCTATACTCTATACTCTATACTCTATACTCTATACTCTATACTCTATACTCTATACTCTATACTCTATACTCTATACTCTATACTCTATACTCTATACTCTATACTCTATACTCTATACTCTATACTCTATACTCTATACTCTATACCCTATACCCTATACTCTATACTCTATACTCTATACTCTATACTCTATACTCTATACTCTATGTTCTATAGCCTATACATAATCAATTCTGTATTACAAATGCCGTTTATTACTGAACTTTCGGTGTAGCGCTCTTGCAGAAGGCAACTATTCCAATTTTACCTCCACATGCAACCATTTGTGCTACTAAAACAGGCTGACCTCAAGATTCATCTTCATTAGCCTTGTAGCAGCGGGATGTTGCCAAGGACTCCAGTGGCTAAGAGCGATGTGCCAGAAAGCGTGGGTTAAAAAGTTCGTCTTGTCTTGCGATGAGGTAATACGCAACGCATTTATAATGTGGTAAATCGCAGATGCCACATTGGCTGGGAAGGCCGCAAAATGTGTATGGCGTCTTTTAGTGCGAATCATATGAAGACTGCTGCAAGGCACTCGTTAGAAGGCATGCGCGGTGATGCATTTGTATGTGTGAGTGCCGGGCTGCTAATTTGATAAACGAGCGCGTATTCAATCAAATCAATCAGTACTTTGGTCGTTTGTGGCTTTAATAGTTGTTTGGCTTGTAGAGGAGAAGAGGAAAAGGTGAGCAGCGATACAAATGCCTTTAATGGTTAAACGAGTGATGGTTGATATATGAATTTTCATGGTTGATATATGGAGTACTTCGTGTAGATGAAGGAAAGTATGGAAAGACAAATAAAAAAGTTAAAAAAAAGGAACTGATTTGTCAAAGACACGAAATTTGCATACATCTAAGCAATTTAGGTTTATATTATTTACATACGTACATATATGGGGTGTATTTATAAAAGCTTGAGAACTTAAAATTATAATTCGAAAGATCTAAGTCACCAGTGCTCTACGAACTTCGCGAACAGATTTATTTTTTAGTTTTAAGTAAAATTATACAATTTGGATGCGTTGTCCTGACGTTAAACGGTTCATGATGACTTGCCAAACCTTACTGAAGAGAGATGTCAACACAGTTTGTCAGCAACACAGTTCTCATGCAGCTAAAAAAATACCCGTTATATGTATATGCATTTGGATAAAAAATCAAATTAGTCCTTTGTGATATCATACAGAGAAAAACAGAGAGGAAAGAACAGAACACAAGGGAAAAGGAAAGGAAGGGGGGTTCGGGGGGGGGGGTGGAAGATTATTATATTCTCACTGTTATATAACACCCGACCTTGATTTTGTTATTATAGGACACTGGTTACAATACTTTATAACCCAGTGGCAGCACTGCATTATTTTATAATTAAACACGGCATCAAATTCGCAAAACTAAAGTAAAATGGCTGTGGCAGCAGAAAAGAAGTAAGTTTTGTATATTTTGTAATAAATTTCAACTAAATTGAGTTTTCTTTTAAAAAGATATCTCGAACTACCAAAGTGTTATTAAAATTTACGGGGAATTTTGTGAAGGAAAGCGCACAAATTGTACATGAAAATGGATATTATTAATAAAACAATATTTCGTTAAACTTTGTAAATAGATTTTATTATATATCTACTTTTTTGGATCTAAGTCTCTGGGCAACTGAAACAAGCGCGTACAAATACTTGATTGCTTTTTATTGCCCTTTATTTCTTAGGCACCAAAATTTACAAAATAACAACGAACTTAGAATATGAAATAGCAACAAAATTTACTGAAAGGTAAATTTTAATACCAGGGTAAATTTTGTTACCACCTTAGGATAGACTTCATAATGTCATAAAATTCCTCCTTTAGTCCAAGTCCTTAGAATACCAGCCAGTGCTTGACGTTTGCGTAACTATTGCATTTATACTAATTTTGTTGCATATTTTTAGATGCACAAATCCACTTTAACCAGACCAATAAATGTTAAATAGGCAGTCATCGTCGAATAATAAGCTGAAAAGGGAAGCGCACAAGCGCACAGAAAGTGCGAAGCGGGGAAATGCTAACGAGCCTTGAAGCAAATTTCTAGATAGCCGCACAAACGACATCAAAAGTGATTTGTATGTACATTTGTGTGCCAGCGAAGAAGTAAGGGATGCAGAGGCCTTGTGTGTAAAAATCCAAGTAATACAGGCCATAATGAACATATGCTGGAACAGCTGCTCTAGTTGCTATTGGCTTTGTAGTAGTTGGTGATTTTTTTCTGTTGCTGATGTTTTGTTATGACGTAGAGCTTTTGCTATTGTAGTGCCATGTTACTGTCAACTAATCCACTGACCGGCAACATGGCCAGTACACAAGCGACATACATGCACATACCCTGTAGTGAGAATTGGGGAAAGTTTACTAAAGAGCTATTTCCGTACTACATATTTCGGTACTGTCTTCGAACCAATGCAAAATGAGACGCGACGGGAAGCTGGTGCTCGATTTCTGGCCAGCAGCACCGGCGTCATATTCGTATTGGTCATTTTGTGTTTACCAAAACGTAAGAAGAGTGTAGGTTTTGAAGCTGCGGGCGGTTCCATATGCGGTGAGTTCCGTGTGTGATGGCTTCTGGTTATGGTCCACGCAAGTGGGGAAAGTCACTGACTGTCATTCACTTGGGAGTAGCCAGGACGATTCCTCTGCTTATGCTTCAGGCAGCTCACAACTTCCGGGCCTAGCCCAAGTATCCTCCGTAAGAAGGGGAAACAAGCCAGGAAAGCTGGGAGGCTCGGATAGGACTCCTGCAAACGAAGTAAGGACTATGATTTGAGGGCGTGCATCTGGAATGTCCGGTCCCTTAAGGGGGAAAGTGTCTCTAACCTGCTGGTTGAAGTGCTCGTGAGAGTAAAGGCTGACATCACTGCCATTCAAGAGATGCGATGGACGGGGCAAGGCAAGAAAAACATAGGACCTTGCGACGTCTACCACAGCGGCCATGCAAAGAAGCGCAAATTCGATGTTGGATTTGTCGTGGGAGAGAGACTTCGTTGCCAAGTACTGTCGTTTACTCCGAGCGTCTAGCAATAATCCGCATTAACGCGAGATTTTTCAACACCTCGCTCCTCTGCGCCCATGTCCCGATAGAAGACAATGACCATGTGACTAAAGATTACTTCTATAAGCGCCTAGAACGTTCCTATGAGCGCTGCTCTCACCACGGCATAAAAATCGTGTTTGGCGACGTCAATGCCAGGCTGGGCAGGGAGGAAATTTTTGGACCCACAGTCGGAAAATTCAGCCTGCACAACGAAACTTCCGGTAACGGACAGAGGCTGATCGACTTCGCCGAGGCCCGAAAAATGGTGGTCCGGAGCACCAAATTCCAGCATAGAAAGATTCACTAAGATACGTGGCAGTCTTCTGATCGAAAAACGCGAAACCAGATCGATCATGTTGTGATAGATGGAAGACACGCTTCTAGTGTATTAGATATACGTACGATCCGAGGATCCAACATCAATTCAGAAAATTACCTTGTTGCAGCAAACACACCTCTGCAAAAAACGTACAGCTAACTACGCAAAGAAGATTCGCCGCAGAACTTGATCGCTCAGGCACAAGCAATGGCAAACCTCCGAGTGTATTTCTGCCTTGAAAAAGCTCCTCATAAAAATATCTGCCGTTCGGAGTCGGCTGGAAACTGTAGGTCCCTTCATTTGTGGAACAACATCAAGAAGCACACCACAAATAGGAGGAGGAGCTCGGCCAAACACCCAAAAAAAGGGTGTACGCGCCAATTATACATATACAATATATATATACAAGTGCAGGCGATGGAACAATGAGCTGTATGAACTTTATGACAACATAGACTTAGTGCAGCGAATAAAGATACAGCGGCTACGTTAACTTGGTGTGTCCAATTGGCGCCGCCTAGTATGAGAAAGGAACGTCTGTCGCGCTTTATTAAACTCGCCAAAAATCGTATAAGCGGTTATATTCTACTTTATCGGCTATTGCGCCCCATCAGCAAAAGATCAAGCTACAAAAATAGAATACGCTTCAAAGTCTGATTTCTGCAGGCAGTGATAAATGCAGCTTGGTTGAAGATCGTGTGAACGTAGCCAATTGAAAGTAATGCAGTATCGTCCGCTAACGATTTAGTTTTCCTCTGGCTTGAAACTGCCCAGTTCGAATTACTGTGGGGTATGTCTAATATATGTACGTAGGCTTGTAGATATTTGAATATCCACATACTTGTGCATATCCACAGAGGTGTACGTTTGTATATATTATTGAATGCCTTAACATAAAACGTACGGCTGTAATGATGCGTTTGACCGAAGTGAATGTTCAACAACATAAAATGGTATTAAAAAAGAACATCACAATATGCCCGTATCATTACCATTAGTTGGCTAAAGCATCAACCGCAACGTGGCTACGGTTGGCCTTCAGTACCCACAACTGACTAAGCAAAAACACTAAGGCACATTTTTTGTTGCTACTTTTACGTTTTTCTTTGCTTTGCTTCAATATTTAATGACGGTTCCGCTTACTGACTACGGCCCTGGCGTCTTGTTCTTTCACTATGTAGGCGTCCATTGTTCACGTCCTTAAAATTATTAAGATTCCGAGCGCAAAGCCGATGAAGTACAACGAGAATGGTACTCACAGTGCACGCAAAATAGAAAAATCAGTACTACTGATAACTGAAGAGAATACCAAAAAAATATACCAAACAAAAATAATACGAAGTAGCAAAGATGGCAAAGGAAACAGCAGTGGATCATATGAACTGCGGAAAAATTGTATAAAAATATTTCAGATACAAGAAAAACGGAGCGTTCGTTATCTTATGGATTATACCGTCGTTTAGTTGTAGCTTGGGAAGAGTGTAAATACACTGGAATCCGGTTGGCCAATAATTTGAATATTTAGAGCCCCGCCCTACAGTTAAGTGTATGAGACATATAAAAACAAGACATATAAGACAATAAAAAGAAGTCGTTAAGTATTAAAGAATATGAAAATAAATATTAGAAAATCAAAGTGCAATGAATAGGTAATAACAGCACCTGCCTTGGCGCGAATACACAGATTCAAACGCAGCTCCTCCTAAGTTCGTTCCTTTAAACTCTCCAATTTCTAACGTCGCGTAGCGTAAGTTTCGCCCTCCAAAATCGACGGATGGATTTTACACATAAGTTGAATTTGAGTAGCATAGTTTTCCTGGAGCTTGACCAAACTGGATTTAGACGTCTGCACACTGCTCTGGCTTTACTTAACCTATTATTGGCATCTTCCTGGGATATTGTGCATCCGAGGTGGCAGAAATTATTGATTCTCATTGTGATTGTCTTTGCTATGTTAATCTCTAATCCGGCATCTCATGCTAGCGTAATCAGAAAGTTCGCTTTCCCCTGTATGTGTGTGAATTTGTGAGAGAGTAGGCCTATGTCATCGGCACTTTTCGTACTCGTTGCTCTTATGAGACTAATCAGTTTCTGGGGAACTCTTTTGTTGTAGAGCGCAGCTTATATTGCGCTTCGTTTGATTGCATCGAAGGCTTTCTTAAAGTCAACGAAAAGCATTTATAGTGGCGAACTCCATTGGAATGATGATGAATGGATGATGTGGAATGCGTTTGCTTGGACTATCCGAAGTTAGCGGGTCAGAGAAGTTAAATAACCCCGTTATAAATGCATTAACAATAACTTTTGAAAGTTTGTATGTCCTTAATTTTTGTCACCCAGTATTTGGTTGGTTGGTTGGTTTAAGGGTGACCCCGCATCGGAGTGCCACATAGACCGTAAGTTGCGTCCGTTGTGTTGCCCTAGAGCTCATTATATTATATGAGATTATTAACCGAGATTTTTACTATAGATTTTGGTCCAAGATATTAATTCGTTTCGAGAATTTAATGAGAGATTCGATTTTCAGGTCCGAGAGTACTGAAAGATTGTCTCTTGTTGGAGAGCCTAGAAGAGCGAATTGACTTCTGGCTAGACCGGGACAACTGCACAGCAATGCCTGCTCGATACTTCCTCATCTTCGTCCTCGTAGTATCTGCACAGGTCGTTTTGAGGAACCCCGACCCGACGTGCGTGAGTGCCCAAAAGGCAGTGGCCGGTGATAAGAGATACTATATGCCTCAGTTCGTCTTTCGAAAGACTTATAAGGGTTTTTGTCTGCTTCAGATTGTAGGATGGTCAGATTTGTCCGGTCGTAACGCAAGTAGTTTCCACTCGCCACCTCCGATCAGCAATGCTGTGAAATTCTCGATCAATGATCATTTTACATGTTGCGAGCGGAATATGGATTGTGGGTAAGTTACTAACATTTGATTGCGCAGCTCCAGCTCTCGCGAGCTCCTCAGCTTTGCAGTTACCTTCGAATCCACTGTGACCCGGTATCCAGATAACTTGGACAGAATTCTGAACACTTATCTCGTTAAGAGATAAGAGACAGGGTCGAACCACATCTGAGTGGGTATAAGAGGAGCTTAGTGCTCGAACGGCCACTTGACTGTCAGTGAAAAAGCGGATATCCTCAAGTGATATTCTCCTTTCTAAGATAGTTTTCGCAGCATACCAGATAGCGCATACTTCCGCTTGGAATACACTACAGTAGTCGGGTAATCTGAATGATAGATTGATGTGAGGGGAATTCGAAAAAATTCCAAATCCCACTTTACCGTATTGTTTTGAAGCATCTGTATATATAATCGGAGGGCCATCGATTTCGTTAAGATTTGTCTTCCATTCTTCCCTGGTTGGGAGTGAACAGGAGAATAGCAAGGGTGGTGATGGAAGACTTACATGATAGTCTATGTCGGAAGAGATAACAGTGTTCCTGTTCAGTATGGCCGAATGGCCAAGATACTTTTTCCATTTCGATATGGCAATCATGCGTGTCGCTGCTTTCGCTGCAATCGCTTTGCCAGCCAGATCGATAGGGAACAAGTGAAGCAACGTATTTAGAGCCTTAGTAGGTTTTGTACTTAAGCATCCTGTTATCAGGAGGCAGGCTGTTCTTTGGACTCGATCAATTGTGGCTACTCTACACCGTTTTTCGAGTGCTTTACACCATACAACTACATCGTAGAAGAGTATCGGTTTGATGATCGAGGTATATATCCAATAAATAATCCGAGGTGAAAAACCCCAGGTTTTGCCTATAGCTTTCTTACAAGTATAAAGAGCTATGAAAGCTTTTTTACATCTGTTTTCAATGTTCAATTTCCAACTCAACTTCCTATCTAGAATAACTACTAGATATTTAGCTGAATCTGATAGAAGTAATGATTCCCCTTTTAAAGTTATTGTTTGCAGTGGAGGAGATTGTTGTTTCCTATTGCAGAGAACAAGATCTGTCTTTGCTGGATTCGTATTTAGTCCGCATTCGAAGCACCATTTTGACAGAATATTGATTGAGCCACCCTGTATTTACTGCAGTTTCAAGGTATTTGAATACTTTTGAGATTTATTTAAAAACTAAATATTTGGTTTTGCCTTCTCATTCCACTACCCACTGCTTTCCTTAACTTAAGTGTGCCATTCCTTTGGCGGAATTGATCATATCATAGTCATTACCACACGACAGATATTTAGGAGAGATATTCTAGTCTAGTTCATTTGTGGAGGAGCAGCTCGGCTAAACACCTAAAAAAGGTGTAAGCGCCAAGTATATATACTCGTATATAAGTATATATATTCTAATCTAAACTTGCTGACATATGTTATAAAAAAAATTAAAAATTAAAATCGGTTTTAGGGCCGGAGGTCACTTTGCGATGAATTGAATATGATTTTTAATTTTCTCAAATTTGTACTTCACTATACAGTCGGTATGGTTTACTCCATCCGTAGCGTCACTAAAACTTAGTTATCTTTTACACAAACTCGGACGTGATGTTATGAGCTAAATATCTATTGCTTTGGCCTCTGGACTGTGAGCTGGCAGGCGATGCTCAGGGTCCACTCAGACTAGACTACACATGCCCAGCCTTTAATCGCCAGTGGCAACTGCGTGACGACCACTCACCAGCAGTGTTGTTATTGTTTTTTGTTGTCATTTCTGTTTTGATTGCTAAACACCAAAGTATGCCAAATGCGCGCCGTAGAAACTATTTTCCAACAATAAACTCAACGTTTTTTGTACCAGATTTTAAACTCTCCTGCAGTAGTGGCATAATTGGCATTGTATTTGTTTTGATTTTATTGTAATTTTATTTATTTTCAGTAACAGAAGTTGTGCTATAATCTACGTGCTGTTGTTGTTGAGCTGAAATATTTTTTGTTTTGTTTTTGTTGCGTGTACAGAATGTCATTGCATTATGATAGGTCTACACAGCTGTGTGTTCGTTGGTTGCTCGGCCAGTTGGGGCCAATGTTAACAACTACCCACGTGTCTAACTGTCAGTTGCGAAAATGTAATTTCTAAAAACTCAACCCAGTTGATGTACATCCGCCCTCTCTCAATTTGTGTTTGCTTCATACTTGCGGTAGTTGTTAGTTTGTGTTGCTATTTTTGCTTTTGTACTGGTAGCTGAGTTGATCAGTTGAGAGTTGTTGTATCAATTGCGGTTTATTGTGATGCTTGAAATCGTTTGTTGTCTTTGACTTTACCTTCGTTTCGCTCGCACAGTTCACACACGAGAGTGCACATACCCATACACGCCTGCTCTCTCTGTAAGTCAAAATGTTTACTGCTTTCCCTTTCATTACGGCTTGAATTTTCCTGCCGTATTGGCTTTGTGGTTAAATGCTGCGTTGCGCCGCTGTTGGTTTGCGGCTTCGCTTTTATTACTGTTTTTGTTGTTGTTTATGGCGCAAATGTACTGCACTATGGTATGTAGAAAAATGCAAAAGTAGTGTAGCATATCGCACAGTGAGTGCAATCTGAGTATATTTTCTTCTTTTGACTTTCTTCACCGCCGTACGTCCAGGCAATTCATTTTGCGGTCCTGGTTTATTTTTAAAACGCTTGATTGCGAAAGCTCATAAAAATTGGGCTGAGCAACAAATGCGTATGTAGCTTTACTATTGGCAGGAAAAACAGATTACCATTAATACTCAAGTAATCAATGCCTATTTGCGGTGTTCAACGAAAATTAAGTTTAGCTCTCCCCAGCTTAATGCAGGTGGCTTTATTTTTTTGAGTTCTTCAAAATTTCCAAAGATATCTTTTATTGAACGACATTGTGACAAGTTTGGTAAAAAATTAACATTTGGCTTATTTAAAAAGGAAAAGAATTTTATTTATCCAAAAAGTTGAATTTTTTACTGACGTTGCAACTTTATTTTAAGGTTTTGTCCTTAAGGTTGGCCCCGTTTAGTCATGATCAATTGAATCCTTCCACTGCCACACTTTCTTTAAACGATAAACGGTAAATAATTTTACGAGCTTTTCATTTTATATAGAACTATACAATGCGCTTGGGGATGGTATATAAAAACCATTTCATCCGTATGAAAACTAAGATTTTTTCCGGTAACAAAGACTCACGCTTAAATATCCATGACAAAGAAGAAAATTAAAGCCTATAGCTTTGATGCGGTGGCCAAACCGAGACTAACGGTCAGAAAAGTTCTGCTGTGTATTTGGTGGGACTTGAAAGGAATAATTTATTATAAACTGTTTCCATATGGCCAAACACTAAATTCAGATCTCTACTGCTAACAACTGGACCGTTTGAAGCTAGCGATTGACCAGAAACGGTCAGAATTGGCCAACAGAGGAGATGTCTGTAGTGACTCGCCAAAAATTCCGAGAGCTTAGTTGGGAAGTTTTAAGCATCCAATATATAGAGTGATAAGCAATTGGTATGAATAGAAGATTGTAAAAGTCAATTACTAGAGTTTTTAGCCAATAAGAACCAAGACTTCTACGAGGAGGCATTATGAAGCTACCCTTACCGGTCAATCCGGAACATGTTAAATAAAATTTTGAATGTTACGCAAAAACAGTGGATTTTTTGGCTGACAACCCTAGTAAAAAGATATTCTATAAAGACGTGTACCTGGCTGTGCACTTAACTATATGAGAATGCTGTTTATGCCCAATCACATTCACATTCACATTCTCATTCATTCATCATTTGTATGAAAACTGAAACGCGTGGTTGCTTCAAGTGCCCTTTGCCTTTCAAAGCACGAAAGAAAAAATCCCTTCATTCATCTCGTTACCAAGATGCTGTCATGCAGGAAATGCACAAGTATCGAAGTGGTGCCGTTTTAGCGAGTTTCTATCCACGATTAGTCCGCGTGTTTCCCTTTGTGTAAGGGACTGGTAAGCACGGCGTTGTTGTAGGAATCATTCCTTCTGAGATAGTTCAAAAGCAGTACTAAGCTTGATAGAAATATGCTCGGAGGTTTGCCAATGCCTGCCAGGGAGCCACGGCCATTTCACAATTTTTGCTGCGGTTTTATATTTCATGCCCGGAATGGTCTTTAAACCACAAAAACACTTCAGGTAGTGCTCACTTTCAACCCCGCTTAGCTTTGGCGGGTGGCTTACATATATCTATATTTAACCCGAAAAAACTATACCGTCTTACACTCTGACTTGAACTAGTAACTTCCTGCACTAGAAGGTGCGAAAAGTTTACATTTACTTTTCGGTTTCTCGGCACTTTCAAACGCTGAAGAGAGACGAGTAGTGAAGTGGTTAGCAAATGCTGAGGTTGCACTAGGTTTGGACTAGAATTTGCTTTCACTGCACACTCCCACAAGTTACACACATACATAGGTGTATAGCCGCGCTAAGCTGAGATACGACTTTTTCAATAACAGGGTTGTTGTTTCCCTGTTTCGCTGTTTTTATTTTTTTTTTATTGAACGCTTGCTATCTGCCGTACAGCACAACAAACAAGCATATTGTGCGTATGGGTGTGCGCTTGTATTATATAAAGATGCGGCTTAGCATTGTATGGGCCATTGTAGGCCTTCGTCTTACTTTGAATTGGTGCCAGGATATGCGCGCTAAGTGTGTTAGAGGACTCAATGAAAAGCGAATGAAAAGGCGTCTTTGTATTGTAAGGGTGCATGTATAGGTGAACACACCAGCTTAACTTTTTTCTTATGGCAAAGTTATTCAGCACGAATTATGGCTAAATAAGACGTAGAGGGAGGATTTCGGAAGGCTGGTATACCCTTTGAAATGAAATACACCCTATTTATTTGCGCTTGTATGGGTTAATGTATATGCTCGTGCGTTTTAGTTTACTTATTTATGTGCTCGCGCCACTTAAATCGCTACTAAGCCACTTATGTGTGTCTACAATTTTTGCCACCTTTTTGGGCAATCAGGCAACCAGGCACTTTAACAATTTTCAATTTACTTGGGATTAACTTTTCAATGTTTTTGGTTCAGCATTCGCTTGACTGCACAAACTAACAGTTTCTTGGGCTGGATTGAAATAAAATTGTTTATCTATTTAGTGAATTTAAGCCACCCTCTAAGTTGTCTATTAGAGTGGCTTCTAAAAGCGTTGGCGCAGGTTTTTATTTATTCGGGCAAACGAGCAGCTTTTGTTGAGAATTTCTTGGTAATTCATATCAGCAGATCTACGCCTTTAATATTTTTTATGCTACATCAGCCGAGTTCGGAGGCCAAGCTACTGCAGAAACTAAAAAAAAAATCGATTTTTTTGCCATGAAAGATGCCACAACACCTCCAAAGTGACATTTTCTAAATATTAAGAAGGAAAAAAAAAATAAGTTCCTTAAATTATGCTCTGAATTTCTTTCGTTCGTTGCGTACAGTACCGAAAATCTGAAATTTCTTCATTTATAAGCTGCTTTTACAATGCTGTAACTTTGCTGTAACTCTGAGTATCAATTCATGAGGAAAGGCGTCAGTGCAAATACAGAAAAAAGGCAAATGAAAACTTCAATATCAAAAACAAGAAAGCCTGCTTATGCTTATTTCTTAGAGAAAAGTTTGCAGTATAAATCAAAGAAGTTTTCAGTGTCAATATATGCTAACCATCTTGCCTAACAATTTTTATAAAGGCCCCTCCTTGGCATTAGGCCAATCACGACCATATTCCTTCTTTCGTTCGTGAAAGTTGGCCATACACAAAATTTCATCAAAATCGGTAGACGCTTATCTGGTACCTCGCATTGTGCCGGCCTCAAAAAAGATTATTTTATCCACCTGGTGGTGGCTTGCAGGTGAGGCCATTAACCCCCGAAGTGCGTTGCTACGCCTTCTCGAATACAATCTACCCAAAACCAACAAGATCGAACAATTAGTGTTAAATTATGGATTTTCGATGTTCAATTTACATACTGTTCTTGACGGCCAATTAAAATCGGACACTAGCGGGAAGCTTTTTACTTTATTGTTTATGGCACTGTTCTTCACAAAGAGAGCTTTATTGGTGCAGCTTGAATGCGTTTTCAACAACGCTTACCTTTAGTGCTTTTGCCGCTTTTGCTCATCAGTAAAAAACAACCGTGGAAGGAGTAATACTTCAATTTAGAAAAAGGTTTCTCAGCGAATTGTTATTGTTGATTTTTACTGATATGCTACCCGTTATATTTTTATGCTGTTGTTGAGTAATTTTTGGTTTACTTTTCACAAATATTTTTCTCATAACATTTCTCCCTTTTTCATGCCCGTTGAGGATGCATCAAAATTTATTCACGCTTTTACAATACCATAAAAATCGAATGGAATGAGAGGCAGGCCAAAGTGTTGTGCGTGCCCAAAAGAAGCAGATCGTGAGAAATTTGAAACCCATTTTGAATGCCTTCCCTTTTCTTGTATCAGACAGTTTTTTGCTGACTTTTCAGCTGTCTTTTCAATGGCTGTTGTACTTGTTTTGACCCGCCTGAATGGTTTTAAGCTGTCGCCAATTCTGCTCTGCCTTGTCATCGCTTTGCCTTTTCAGCATTTGACAACATTCCGCTGCTGTTTGGTAATCTAATCTGCATTATAATGCCAATCGCTCGATAATTTGGTTAAAGGCGCAAGTGCTCCAGTAAAAACAACAATGTAGCCGCAGTTTAAACGAAAAAATGTACTAAAAAGGATTGATAAAATGTACTACATATTTGACGTGATATTCTACAGTCACTCTTCCGAGGTACTTGGCATGAGGCAGCGTGAAATTAAATTAAAATATGAGAATGGAACCAAAAAAAATGTCCGTACAGAAAATTAATCGTAGCAGGTTTTAGGCATAAAAATCTCACTTCAACTAGGAGCAGAAGTGGAGAAGTATGGTGAGATGGGGTAAAAAGAGCTTATACAATGGTTCCTTACTTTCTAGTTCTTAGTTCGTAGTCTTACTTTGCTAACATTTTATAGGAGAGTGTCCTTTGCGAGTAACCCGACACGTGATTTATTAATTTATTTATTCTCTTCAATGCTGCTAGCAATATATTATATCACGGCTGTGAAGCTTTGGGAACAGTAATTAAGTTTACACGCCTTCAATATTACTTTAGCGTGTGCAACTCCGAGATATCTTGGTAACAGCCTCAGAGGCGCTGCTTAGCTATCTTCAAGCAATATTTTTCTACTTTATTTCTAAGTCTGCGTTGGCCACATTTATGTATTGTAGTTCTTGTGTAGGGCTATCTGTATTTCATTCATTATCTCGTATTTCATTCAACATATAACGGGTGATTTTTTAGCTATTATCTTTTTAAACAGCTGACACACGTTTCGTGTTTTGTTTCACTATCAAACATTTTCAGCTTGGTCTATAATTTAACCATGAATCGTCTTACAAACGAACAACGCTTGCAAATCTTTGAATTTTATTATAAAAATGCGCGTCGCGCGCTTCTTCCATTTTATGGTCAGTTTAATCGACCCACTGAAGCGGCTATTCGAGCTATTTTGACTAAATTTAGAACCTAATTTACATTATTGGACGTCAAACCACCAACACGCTTACGTAGAGTGCGAACTGAAGAAAACATCACGGCTGTATCCGCCAGTGTTAATGATGACCATCAATTATCGATTCGTCGCCGTTCGCAGCAATTGGGCCTCTGTTACTCAACAACGTGGAACATTTTGCGAAAGGATTTAGGTGTGAAGCCTTTCAAAATACAGCTGGTGCAAGAATTGAAGCCGAACGACCCACCGCAACGCAGAATTTTTGGTGAATGGGCTCTTGGAAAGTTGGCCGAAGATCCACTTTTTTATCGAAAAATTGTGTTCAGCGACGAAGCTGATTTTTGGATCAATGGAGAGGCTGGAGGTATCATTGGACCGTACTTCTTCAAAGATGCTGCGCATCGTAACGTAACTGTGAATGGTGAGCGCTACCGTGAAATGATATCCAACTTTTTTTTTGCTCAAAATGCAAGAGCTTGACTTGCATGGCATGTGGTTTCAGCAAGATGGAGCCACATCCCACACAATACGCGTAACAATGGACTTGTTGAGAGGCGAGTTCGGTGAAAATTTTATTTTACGTTCGGGGCCTGTCAATTGGCCACCCAGATCGTGCGATATAACGCCTTTAGATTATTTTTTGTGGGGCTATGTTAAAGCTCATGTCTATTCAGACAAGCCTTCTTCAATTAACGCATTGGAAGACAACATTAAAGCGTTTATATGTGAGATATCGGCCGAAACATTGGAAAGAGTATGCCAAAATTGGACTAAGCGGATGGACCATTTGAAGCGCAGTCGCGTTCAACATTTGCATGAAATAATCTTCAAACATTAAATTATATGGACTGTACCATCGATTTAAATAAAAATTTCATACATTCTTCTTCATTTCATGCATGTTCTGAATTTTACGTGTGTTTTTTTGAAAAACTTTCCTATAGCTCTTAAAAAATCACCCTTAAGATGAGTTATTTTAACAGAGTGAAGATAGAATCCACTCTAAACACCAGTGTAGTCATTGTTCCTTGATATTTCAAAATTTGTACGCCAATCTTTTGAAGACACTGAGGGAATAACTATTTTAAAAGAGCCACCGAAATGGAGCTGGGATGATTTTCTTCTGGGTGAGGTATGCTTTGCGAAATTTCTTGGCCATGAACTGTGTTCTGCAGCTACTTCTCACTAATAAATATATATAAATCGTAGTATATATAAATCTCGCTATTTTAAATTGATTTCCTAATTTATCTTTCATTGCATGCACACTTTAATTTGAAGTTCGCGCAATCTTAAGAATTTCATGGGCCGCAATAGTTCAAATATTTACAGAGCCTGGCGTCTGTTGGTCTGTTGCAACCAAGGTTTGTTTTTGCATTGGTGGTGGTTTTGAATTCATTTGTTGTCATGAAATTGATGTTGCTTTTTCGAACCATCTGACAGATTGCCTTGCCATTATTGGTATTAACAATACGCGCGCCTTTCCAATGACATTCATTACGATTCGTCTATTAATTTTTTTATAGCGTTAAATAATGTTAGCTTCATAATGGCATGGGTGGCCGACACTTTTGAGGCTGGCGTGCTTTGTTGGGTTTATGTGCTTGCCAACTTTTTACCAAAGCGCAAGTGTTTTACTTTTAAAAAGCAATGAATAACAACAACCTTTTTCATGCTTGCTTTATTTGTATTTCTTTAGTAGAGAAATTGGTTTCGGGGGCTGATGTTGGCATTTTGCATTGACTTCTCAAATTATTGATAGCGAAGGCAGTTTTGTAAAATTGAATAAAAATTTCTATGGAGGAAGGAGGAGTAGCAGCGTTGTACTTTTATAGATTTTCAGGGACATGCGAGAATTCGGTAGGATATCTCCACGTGCGAGCGTCAGTGTAAGTGACATTTTGACGTTGCTGCTTCGATGCCATTTAAATTCACACTCGTGTCAACAACACCCCCTGCCGCATTTTTCTGCGCTGTAAGCTAACTTCCATACATTTTCTACGTTCCGTGCGCTAAAAGCAGCTGATTCATTTGCGTTAGCCTGGCTTAGCTGTTAGTCTATCAAATACCGAGTAAGGCAATCGGCAGGAAGGAGCAGGAGCGTATCGAATGTCGCGTGGAATTTTACTGCATTGGTATTTGAATAAATAAGTGGGCATGTGTATATACATATGTATATGCATGTGCGGTGAGGTGTGTACTGATATTTTCAACGCATTTTTCCGTCATCGTTTTTTGTAATAATTTGCTCGCTTAAAGTCTTTAAGTAGCACTCGTCTACTTAAAACTTTGCTAGGATTTTCTAAATAATTGCAAAATCCTTTGGTACCTAACTTAATAATATTTCTTTTACGAAATTTCATTGTGCTTGAGCCTTGGGCTGCTTACAGTTTTTTTGATTTTTTATTAAAATATTTTCCTTTTTATTAATTTCCTGTTAAAAATTGCACCGAGAAGTGATTTCTGTCAAACGAAAAATTTTTGTTTTATATAAAAATAAGTGAAGCTGAAAAAAATGTTCGCCCACTGCCAGTGGGCAAATTCAAGTTAATCATACGCACGAGCGTACACAGCGCTAAAATAAATACAAAATACAAAGCACAGGCTCTTACAAGTTTGAGTTTATTTTTTGGCAGTCTTTCGTTTCTTTGGCTGTCACAATCCGATAGCGCCTCTTTTGACAGATGATAAGAATAATAGAAAATCTACAGCCTACTAAAATTAGTTCGAATGAAAAAAATTAAAATTCAATACGAAAATGGCGGATCTAATTGTGAATCTGTCTAAAATATAGAGCACTTAAGCAAATCGTGCATATTTTCGGCCATTATAATTATTCATTCCATTCGTTAATTTTTGGTGCGCACTGAGGTCTAGTAGTGCAAGAAGCTATTTTTCTTCGAAAACGAAGCTACAAATTCAGATATGTTAGCACTGTTTTCAGGCTATTTTTATAATATAATGAGGTTTCTATAAGACGGTGTTACATGACACACAGCCACGATCAATTTATTGCAACCAAAGTTGCCGGGAAGAAGAATTGCACGACACTCTGCAGCAATTTGACAGCCGAACTCATTGGTATGCCAGTTCAAAGTTGGTGTTTATATGAATAAACCAGCAACAATTGTGGCTTTGAAAAAAAGCTACGGGGTTTGGCTGAGACAGGGTCCAAATTATGCCTCAGTATGATAAAAAATTCACTAAAAGAATCGTCATCTACAAGCGCGCACGCTGCGGATAATTTGAAAATATTGTTTTTCATTCATACTCCACAGACCCTGTACTACAGATTTGTGCCACTAAAAATCTGAATATTTGCTCACAAAATGTGTAATTTAAAATTAAAAAGGAGACTTGAACTTGGAAGACCTTGTCTATGAAAACACTTACATCGCGTAGAATAAGGCATTCGCTAAATAAGTATTTACTAGAGTAATAATAAAAAATATTATATGATAAAGCGGCGAAGGTGTTCTATGCAGCAAAATATTTTGAGCTTCAAAAGACATTTTAAATTTTCTGTACAAAATTTCAAGGGTATGTGCAAATTTTTCTGTGGTCGCAGGTAGCATGAAAAGGTAAAGGCTTAAAAAGGTAAAAATGTCTTATAGAGCAACAACAGCGGAAATCCAATGAGCTGTAATAGAATAAGTGCAGGAACAATCAACTTCTTGTCCGCACATTCACCGCGCCTTTGAAAGTTTTGATGTTTAAGAAAGAATTTTTTTACAACAATCAGGATGTAGCAAATGTTCTGCAATAAAAAACGCTCAAATATGCAAAATGAAACATTTTTTCCCTGCATCTGTACGTTTTTAACTTTTTTCAGTTAGTAAATTGCGTAGGCAAAACGCCTTTAGTTTGTGCAAAGGGCAGAGAGCACGTGCTAGGGCGTGGTGCACAAAAAATAAAAAATAGAAAATTCCACAAGCCGAAATGGCGACATGGCTCTAGAAGTTTTGTGTGCAAATATGATTGCTATGTGAAACGCTGATGCATCGAGCGGATTTTGTATCAGTTTCTTTCGTGTAGCCGTCGCGCGCAAACTATTTAAGAATGAATTTTATACAAATAAATAACATTTTTCGCCGGTTAGAAGCGGTCGTTTAAGCCTTGAAAATTTACTTTACAGGACATGCACACAAATTTTCTGCCTTTTTGTTTTGCAAGAAAAAACATTCGCTTTAAAAATGGAAAATATCGCTCAATCCTGCAGGCTAAGCCACCGCATTTTGTTTTACTTTTCTGCTTTCTATTATCCTCATTTTTTTCGCTCTCATCAAATGAAGTTGTTACCTTGCTCCCAGCTACATATCTCTTTTTCACTACGTCACCCTTTTCTCTATGCCGACATTTGCACTTCATCAAGTGGCTATCACTCCAATGCCCATCAAATGTGTGCCTAACTTCTCTTGAGTTAGCAAATAAATGCGAACACACACACATACGTTTCGAAACTGTTCTGCTATTAGGCATGACCGCAGTGTGGAGCTGGTGTATGAGTGTTTGAAGAACATTTGTAAAATTCATGGGCTCAGTACAGCTGCTGGAGTTTAAAGTTTTGTTTGACAGCATGAAAATTGATGCTGTTAAAAGATTGCACTGACTATGCAAATAGAGGGAAACGCATATATCCACGTAATTTCGGATTTTGCACACAAATTTCTTACATATATTATGAATTTTTTTATTGGCGGCAGTATTCGCCTAGGCGATTGAGGCCGAGCTCGTTGAAATACCTTAAATACCTTGCATCAGCTAGACTTTTGCTGTTTGCTCTAATGAAAAAGAATGTTACAGGATTACCAAAATGATCTATTTTCCTAAAAAACCTTCCACAAAAAAATTTATGGAGGATTATTCCATCCTTGGTGGTAAAAGAGAGTTTTTGTTCGTGTATTATTTCCTTTAATGATGCAAGAGAGTGAAAGTTCTAACTTTCGGCAGTGCAACCACGGCGATTATATATATATATAATTGGCGCGTACACCCTTTTTGGGTGTTTTTCGCCGAGCCCCTCCTCTTATTTGTGGTGTGCGTCTTGATGTTTTCCCCAAATGGAGGGACCTACCGTTCCAAGCCGATTCCGAACGGCAGATATTTTTATGAGGAGCTTTTTCATGGCAGAAATACACTCGAAGGCTTGCCATTGCCTGCCGAGGGGCGACCGCTATTACAAAAATGTTTTTCTTAATTTTGCTTTCACCGAGATTCGAACCAACGTTCTCTCTGTGAATTCCGAATGGTAGTCACGCACCAACCCATTCGGCTACGGCGGCCGCTTGTGGTTAATCGAGGCATGGCAGTGTTTTTCCTTTATGCAAAAAGGGTGAGATCTGCAATAGAATTGGCTGCAAGTGTCTTACCGTACACGGGACGTAAGAAAAAAATAAAAATAGAAAAACTTATCGAGCAGTGAAGATGAAAAGCAAAAATACTTAATAGACTTTGGCGTTTGCCAATAACAGAGATTTAAGTCGCTGTACTACTTTTGGAGTCCAGTTCCAAGCCACATTTTACAAATCTTTCCCTAAAAAAAATTTAATTTAATTTTTCTATCTTTGCAGATGCCGAGAGATACAAATTCTGAGGATCGGATTGATAAGCTACGAGCTGAAGTTTTTCTTCTTTTCTTATACCTGTAAATTTTTAAATTTTTATTCTAATATTGAGTGGATGCAGCTAATATTTATTTATTGTGAGTGTATATGCGAGACTTTTAGTCTTTATTAATCTCCAGAGTGGAACTTAAACTAATTAATTTAATTCCCCCGTGCCCGTTTTGTGGATTCAGCGAGCTCACCGTATCGCACTTCATGGATATATGTTCAGGAATCCAAAATATTAGATGATCGGTGTTTAAAAATATCAAACCATCTGAACTTCTGAAGCAAACAACGGACTATAATATTAGTATCATAAACCAATTCGTTTCTAAGTTATCTGGTACATATAGTAGGGGTTATTTCCACATTCCCTCGATTGTACTATCTTCATCTTTTCTCCAGTATAGGTATAATATATTATAATCTTGCAGCTAGCATCTAGTAAAATATAATCATTTCCTTTTTTCGTCTTTATCTATATTATTAAGCATCCATTTTAAACAATAGCCGAAGGCCTTAGCAGCCAGTGCTTGCTCCTTTTTTTCTTACCTTTTAAGTGGAACAGTTATTATAAATTAGTTAATTATTACTCTTTTCAATAAATAAATAAAAATAAATTTAATTCAAATACAATAAAGCTGTAAACTTAAAACAAACAGTATGATAAATAAACGCATTAATTCTAAATACTATGTAGCTTCTTGTAGTTATATTTAAAATTTGAAGGTAAGTGTTAAAAAGAGTTAGCCCTTTAGAGATGGATACAAAGTAGCCAAAAAATAAACGAATAGATTGAGTAAAAATAGAGGTAAATCGCAATCACATTCAATTTACAGAATTCAAATAAATGTGCATTACTTTTCCGTAGTTATCCCTATTCACAGTAGGCATGCCAGATTCTGCAATGGTTTTCCAGGGCCTCACAGTATTAGCGAAGAAAAGCTTTGGTGAGAACAAGTAAGAATATTTAGCAATAGACAGATTTTGATGACTGCTGGACTTTAATTTCAATTTTAATTTCTCGTATAACTCTTATATATTTTCTATAATTCAGTATACAATTTCTCTCCGCAAAATAATCAGAAATGCTGCATCCAAGAATATTAGTTTGCCATATCTTTTTTTTTTTGTATTTTTCTATATATAAATGAATCACTTTCTTTAGGCTTTCTCTCATTTCCTTCGCCATTATTACGGAAAACCCATATAAATATTGGTGTGCAACCATCTCTGCAGTACTCGTTGCTGAATATTTCCGATTTTCTATTGACGCCTCTGCTCTTCATTTTACCTCATCCTCATTCTAACTTTTTGTCAATTTAGTTTTTCTGCATTCGTTTTCGGCTGGGATGTGGGTATGGAATGTTTTGAAAACACCTTTTTAAGGTAATCTTTATCGAAGCATGCTGCAACTTTATAGACCACGAAACTGGAAGTGGCTCTCTTCTCGCCATCCATCTTATCTACATACATACTCACATATGTAGCCCCCCACTCATCAACTTTCTTTTAATGGCTTAATTTTTTTACATCGGCTTTCTATTCATATTCGCTAAGCGCCAGTTTCCATTCATTGACTTCTTATCGCTGCTTGATTGGCTTGCCGAAAAGTGAGAAAAGGAAGAAGTTTGTGTGTTCTTTTTCGCTATTATTTGTTTGCCATATACAAATACCCACGCACTATAAACATATTCTGATTCAATTCAACTTCACTCTGCCTTCTCCTTCCACCTCTCCACCGGTCCTACAAACTCTTCAGTACTTTCCTTTTTTAATATAACTGCTAAACACTTCGCTAAAAATGCTACTTTACACGCCCCTTCTGCCCACACATTTTAGACACATACTACTCGTATTCATTAGGGTGGGCCGATAACGCATGGATTTTTTCAGTTTTGTTTTATAGCAGCATAGCAATAAAAAATATTCCTGACAGAAGTTAATAAAAATCCCATAGTAAGGCAAATTTTGAGATGCTCCAGACTAACCAAATTTTAAATTTTTTTCAAATTACGACAAGGCGAGTGATGTCTTGCATCCTTATATCCTGGGTACAAAGGCAGCTTTCTACAGGTCTGCCAAAAGCGAGTAAAAACATTTCCCTCCATCCTAATGTTCATATTTGCGCTACACCCAAACATTTGTGCGCATTACAATTTTGCGTCATTTGCCAATTCATTCAATTTATTCAATTCATCCATTCACACATTTATTCCATTCATTCGGCAGTTGAGCATGATTGAGCGTTATTGTGTTGTTGCTACTCTTTGTATGACTTTATTTGTTGCCCGCTGCCCCTCCGCCTCTTCTTTCATGCTTCCCTTTACCATTTTGTCATTTTGTCATTCTCGGTTTGATATTAAAACATTTATGTTGATTTATTGTCGGACACTTGAGGACGTTGTGCCCATTTATCGCCTATTTTTTGCTTTCAAAAGCCAGAGATTTTGCGTCTTCCTTCAGCTGGTGTTTTGTGGTATTCGCTATTCATGCGTGCCATATTTCGCGCATAAAATTTATTTGTAAGCTTCAATGGCATTTTGCTTAATGTGAATACCCGAAGACTGGCAACTTGATTGTTACAAATACTTTCCACGAGCCATTGGTACTGACCGAAGTGCGCAAAGTAGAGTTTCCTTTGAAATATTTTGGGTTCGATGCCTATTATTCAGCTATTACTTATTTTTTAGGTTTGGTACCTAAGGACAGTTCATGGTTTTGCTGTTGGGGCGTGCATTTTAGTTCTTAGCGAATAAATTTCACAGCATGATACTGATTTTTTTGGGTTCTTTTTTGAACCAAAATGGAAGTATTCGAGCACGAAACCCATACGCTATTACATCCATTACCATAACAATTAGGTAGGAGTCCGTGAATGGTATTGTACATCAATTTCCTCAATCAATTTTAGTATTTGTCCTATTTCATATATATATGTATATATATATAATTGGCGCTTACCGCCTCCATTGGCCGAGCTCCTTTTCTTATTTGTGGAGTGCGTCTTGATGTTGTTCCACAAATAGATTGACCTACAGTTTTAAGCCTATTTTATTTGTTTTTATTGCTTCCTTCTGGTAAAATATATTTGTGTTGCTTATGCATCAATGATCTAGGTACGATACCAGCGCATGTTTGGCGGTTTCATCTTCCTCCATACAGAACCTGCAAGTTTCAATAGAGTATATTTCCAGGTTCGGTTCCCCCATTTCTCTTATCTGGGTTTCAGGGAATAAGAACATAGAGGGAAATGAAATTGGCGATGAGCTTACCAGCACCAGTTTCAGCTGTCCCCATCTCAGACAATGGTGTGCCCTTGACCGTTATTAAAGCGAAACAGCACAATTTCTTAAAAAAAAAAAACGCAAGACGAATGGAGTTCTATCCTATCGTATGCCATCTGTATCCCTATATCAGTACGACATTAGCAGGACGCTTAAAGTGCTGTAGTTCCACCGCCATTCAATTTCCAAACTCACTTTGTTTACCGGTCACTGGGTAGTCGGAACTCATGTGCAGAAGCTTGGAGTTCCGTTCCCATTGCATAAACTCTGTGGATCCCGCAGAAAAAGACACTGCTGAACACTCTCTTTGCAAATGTCCGGGTCTAGCGGCTAGGTGCTCGAGGTTGTTTAGTGTGCCTTTTGGCGATAGCCTGAGGCAGTACTTCAGCCTAGATCCCTTTTCTCTCCTCCATTTCAACAAAAGCACTAGATGGTTTCTCTTTCTTTAAGTTTTGTACTTTTTCGTAGGTAGTGCGCTACATTATGGCATCGAAATGGCACTCCAGTGGCACTCCCTTGGTACTCCTGCCATCTAACCTAGCTACCTACCTATATTCTTAGGTTAGTGAGATGGTAATTCAATCTACAGTGCCCTGTTAGAGTTCCGGAGAAGATTCTATAGTTATTCTTATTTAATTAAATGTCAGAACATTGATTTTGATTGCTATAAACCCAGTTGATTGTCCCGGCGTGATCTTCTTTGCCTTTCCGCTACTTCCTGAAAAAGGAGAGCTTTAAGCTTTAAGTAGAGGTGCCATACCATAACGCTATAAACTTAATCGCAGTAATAACCATAACGATATTTATGTCATCAATTATTGGCGCCATAGCCATAAGCAGCTGATATCTACATATTTAATCATTTATTTGAGCATTTCGAAGTGCAGGAACTAAAGAAAAGGTAGTAGCGAAAAGGAAATTAGTAATTTGTTCATTAATGGCGCAAACTGGCTCTGGGCCTATAAATGGGGAGGACTTCCCTTGCCTGCCTAATTTCTCTGCCGCCTACTCTAATCTCTTAATCGGTGAGGGAGCCGCCCGTGCACCATGTTATTACGTATTTTTATTGCCCAGTTCATTCTTGAAGTGTTTGACAAAACTAGATATCGAAAAAACTTTGGTGAGATTAATGAAACTTGCCTGCTCCAGCAGATCTGAACAATCAATCGTACTACAGACAATGTCACAGGTAAATATCAATGAGTTTATTATAGTCCTCGAGGAAACTGATTTTAAATTTATTAACATACCCCATGAGATACGTGTGGCAAAGCAACCTGGTCGAAGCTGCATTGAACTCTTTCGATACTTTTTGAATAATCAGTACAAATTGGATTAGAAGTTACTGAGGGTTTTGAGGTTACCTAGAGGGTTGTCATTGCAGTTAATTGTGAACTCCATATTATTTTGAAAGCTTATATTCTTATAAATCAACTCACGTTTATTATCTCATGCTTAAATTAGTCATAGTAAAAATCAATCAATGAAATCTCTGACTGTTTAGTATTAGGTAGTCGAAAAGTCTTTTCGTATTTCTAATCAAACTTCAACTCATTTTTGTTATATTTATAATGAACTTTATTAAACCAAATATGCACCATTTTGGTCGACCACCTTTTGCCATTTTTCTTCTAGAGACATTATTCCATCAGTGTAAAACTTTTGCGGTTTCTCGGCGAAAAACTGCGACAAGTAATTTTCACAGGCTTCTCTTGAAGCCAACTTTACTCCATTAAGGGAGTTCTGCATTGACCGAAACAAATGGTAGTCCGATGGTGCAAGGTCATGGCTATATGGTGGATGCATCAAAACTTCCCAGCCAAGCTCTCCCAGTTTTTGCCGAGTCATCAAAGATGTGTGTGGCCTAGCGTTGTCCTGATGGAAGACGACGCCCTTTCTGCTGATCAGTTCTGGCCGTTTCTTTTCGATTGCTTGCTTCAATCTCATCAGTTGTTGACAAAAATGTGTAAAATCAATCGTTCGAGCAGGATGGAGCAGCTTATAGTGGATTATTCCTTTCCAATCCCACCAAACGCACAGCATAACCTTTCGAGGCGTCAATCCTGGCTTTGCGACCATTTGTTGAGCTTCACCACCCTTGCACCATGATCTTTTTCACACATTATTGCCGTATTTGATCCACTTTTCGTCTCCTGTTACCATTCGCTTCAGAAATGGTTCGATTTCATTTCGTTTCAGCAAAGAATCGCAGATGTTAATTCGGTCCATTCAATTTTTCACAGACAATTCATGTGGTACCCAAACATCGAGCTTCTTTTTGTAACCAGCCTTTTTTAAATGGTTCAACACCGTTTGATGATGAATGTTTAGTGCCTTGGCGATGTCATGGCAGCTTATGTGACGGTCCTGGTCAATCTTTTCCATAATTTCATCGACTTTTTCAACGATAGGTCGACCGGAGCGAGGTGCATCTTTCACATCGAAATTTCCAGAACGGTAGCTAGCGAACCATTGTTGTGCTACACGAACTGATACAGCATCGACTCCGTAAACTTCACAAATTTCATCGGTGGCTTGCGTGGCATTCTTCCCTTTTTTATACAAAAATTTCAAAATATAGCGAATTTCTTCATTATTTTCACTCATTTTTGAACAGCTATAACTTTTTTTCAACTGCTCCGAATTTAATTTTTTTTTGGTTAAATGAAGCTTAAAATGTCACCTTTTTAACACCATATGATATGACACAATGTGATTGGTAGCTCTGGAGATAAATGACTCCAACGACATCTATTGACACAATACGAAAATACTTTTTCGACTACCAATATTAGCTTTAGTCGCAACAGTAAACACATGTTTTGCCATACCTGAGATGCGGATGGAACTTACTTTGCTATCAACCGATATACCATGCACAGGCGGCCCTAAGTTTTGCGGCAGCTGATTCACTTAAGCCCTTAAGTCTTAATCAACTTTAAAGGCATTTCAACAAGAAAATTTATTTACTTAAATAATTACTTTTTGAAGTTGAGTTTGAAGCAGGCGAGCACTGCTAACATAGTTACACATTTCACTTACGCGTACTTAGACGCCAAGGTGGGGCTCAAGCCATAAAAACTTTCATAAATTACACGGGCCCGTATATGTATGTATGTATGTACTAATGCGCACGTGCATACAAGTGTATAAAATGGATGTACAATGTAGATATACACATACATACATACAGGTGTCTGTGTTATCAATAAATCGCGTTTCGCGAACTCTTGGCCATAATTTGCAAGTAATTTACAGAAAGTCATAAAACTGTCGCGACCGATGCGTCAAAAGCTTTTATTTTTTATTAGAGTTTAGGAAAAAATATGAAAAAATTTATACGGCAGCTAAATAGCTGTGCTTAGAAAAAAATCAAAACACGGAAATTTGTTTTTTAAAGATATTAAAATGTTAGTGCTGAGTAAAATTTTTGATGTTTCTGCTAAAACTCTGTTGTTGCTGCCGTTGCTTTTGGTTTGTTTATTGTTAAGTTAGTAAATCACGTTGTTGCCGGCGAAAGAGTCAGCTCAGTTTTTTTATAACTTGTTGAAGTATAAATGACTAAATGCAGTATTGTGCGAAATTTAAGATTTTTTGGAAAATACTACTACTTTTGCTGATTGAATCCACGTACTCGTATTTACATTATTTGGTCGCTTACAATATTCTGCTAACATTGGAAATGCACTACAAACTCAGAAATAAATGAATAAAAGTGAGGAATTAAATTATCATAAATAAAGGAAAAAAACGCACGCGGTGATAAAAGTGGTTTTGAAAAGCCTAAGCAACTTTAAATAATTTTGTATATAATTACCACAGGCAAACGAAATTCCCTTTTTTTGTGTTTTTTTTTTATGTACATTTTTTTGATTTGCTATAGGACTGGCTTGCGATGTATTTGAGCACGCTGAACCCGATTCTAGGGACTGAACGCGCCTATTACGTCGCGGTTTTAGAAAATTGGTGATAAAAGACCATACAACTCTATTTTTAGGTGCTTTCACCTCTTTCTTCGAAACTGTGACATGGTAGAGTCTTTAACCCTCACTCAGATTAAAGCGTGAATCTTACTCTATAATAACCACACATGCAAATTACGAAAATATAAACACCTTTAAAAAAAAAAATGGGATTAACGCCTATAGGTTCAATTGATGCGATGTAGTTTGATCAGCTAAGCTCATACAAATTTCTACACAAGGTTTATCAGCGACCCCTGATTATAAACCGAATCAGTTTTTCAGAATTTCAAATTGTTTCTATTATTTTTGTTACTTACTTTAGGCAGATATGTCTGTTTCGGAGAACTTTCCCTGCCCTCACCCATTGACATTTATCATCAAAGAACTCATTGTAATCCGCACACATTAAAGCGTAGAGGTATCGGCCGCTGTAGCACATTGGATTGGCGCGTGACTACCATTCGGTGAACGTGAATCGCCGCGAAACACAAATATTAAGAAAAAGTTGTTTCTAATAGCGGTCGCCCCTCGGCAAGCAATGGCAAACCTCCGAGTATATTTCTGCCATGAAAGAGCTCCTCATAAAAATATCTGCCATTCGGAGGCGGCTTGAAACTGTAGGCCCCTTAATTTGTGGAACAACAACAAGACGCACACCACAAATGGAAGGAGGGGCTCGGCCAAACACCAAAAAGAATGTAAACGCTAATTAAACATATATTTCTATAGTTAAAGTAAAGTTCTGTTTTAGAAAAAATTGTCATTCGCTATCCAGTATAAATGTTGCTAAAATTTTGGACAATACTGTATCTATTGCTATATACTAAGCCAACTGTGTAATTGCTTTGCCGCTGGCACTGTAGTAGAAAAATTTAGAAAAAAAGTAGAATTAATAAAAGTTACTGAAATTGATCATAAATTAGGAAGCGGCTGAAACATGAAAAATACAAGGGTGGCACACTGCGGTGCGGTATGATTTATATATATACATTTGCATGTATATATTTGTGCAAGCAAAAGTACGACTTTTTTCCAGCAGTATTTAGCGCTTTAAAAATCTTTACCTTCGTGCTGCTGTGCCACCAATCGCGCTATTAAATATTTGCAGCCTTTTAAGGCGTACAAGACGGCTGAGTGCTGCGAAAGCATAAAACATAAACTCAGTGGACACGCCGCCGATGCAGTTGCTGTGTGCTCCAACTAAACCCGGCTGAGGCATTGAGTGGTGTAGCGGCCTCACGGTGCATAAGGGTGAATGGAGATGCAGGCGGGAGAGTGCGGGGAAATCTTGTTTGCATTCCAGCCACTTGGCTACCAATAAACGGTAAAATATTGTTGCAACCAAAGCACTTACCACCACATTGAGTGTGCAAACTTATACAAACATTCAAACTATTCAAGAGGCTACCAACTATTGCGCTTGTGTGCAGAAGCATAAATAATAGACATAGTATTTTCCCTAGGTGCCACAAAATGTGTGAGCTACACATTGTTCAAGTGCGTAGGACCAGTTAGCCGAAAACTATAATACTCACACACACATACATCTGCATATGAAAACATATAAAACTGGTGTGTGGGTACTTATTTACGCACAAATGTGTTGAAAGTGGACACAACAGCCAGGAAATGCCTGTGGCAACATAGAGCACAAGCCCCGCTAACAAATGGGAGGCTGAGTTGAGACCTCATTGCAGAGCCATTCGAACTTTCAGCGCCTTCTTTATAGCAAATATTTTATCACTGCTTGACTATTTGTTATTTATGCGTTTCGGTTATGGCAATAATAGGCGGAAGTGCCCGTACACACAAATCGACAAATATATGTCGCTACGAGTATTCAGTTGTATGCACACAGACCATACATTCGCACATATGGCTATGCAGCCTGTAGGCAAAAATACTAGTTGAGAACCAGAATATTACCAGTACACTTTTCAGCTCAACCAGTTCATGGTCTACCGTTTTTCCATGCAGAAATTGGTATTTTCAATATGGCGATGCTCAACGAAATTTCAAATGTGCCCGTAATTATTGAAGTGGATCAGGTAAGTTAATGGCAGCGTACTTATTATGTAAAGATATTAATTTTTATTCGGATATGATGTGATCTGCTGATATTATACGACCACGTAACACATAATGAAAGAAAATTTAATTTCGATAATCTTTGGAAATTAAAAGATTTCGAAACCCAGAATCTCTCTGTGTACTACAGTTATCGCTAGACCAGTAACGAAAGAAGAAAATGTGTAATGTAAAGATACATTCCTCCAGTTTTTCAACAAAAGTTTAAGAACCTTAAGAACTCGAAATGACAAAAATCCATTTTTTTAAATAATCAATAAATGCTCCTGAATTATTTCATTAAAGTTCTTGTTTCAAATAAAACTTTGTTATTTATTGATTTAAGTCATTTATAGGACATCCAACTAATTTTGAAAATGGTTTAAGTCAATCCCAACTTTAAAGACAACATTTTCGTATGAAATTCCCACAAAATTTCATATTTATAATAAATTTGGGCTAAATAAGACGAATAAAATCTTATATATAAAATTGATTGTTTGTCTGTTATGTCATCGATGAACTCAAAAACTACTGGACCGATTATTATAAAAATTGATATATATGTGTGTTTTTCCACGGAGAAGGTTTGTCGAATATGCTCATTGATGCCACTCGCACCAGGTGGTGCTGCAGAGTAGCAACTTCTGCCCCGTTCTACCGATTGTCATACAAGTATGACCATGTATTTTTATACAGAGGAATCGAATACAGGTATGACATGTTCATAGATGTAACATAGATTTTGATTGAAGACATATGTATGACAACCGCTAACAAGGCACTGGTGCAACTGGGAATGCCTTCTTCAATCCGACCTGCAAACAACCGATTCGATCGTGATTTGCAACGAGAAACACACTATGATTCTGACGAACTGGGAACATTCGTTAGAACACATATTCCGCAGTTGATTCCAGAGCAACGCGTTGCGTTTGACGGAATTATGCGTGCAATCAGAGAACAAAGCGGTGCACTCTTTTTCATAGATGCGCTCGGTGGCACAGGCAAGACTTTTCTTCTTTCACTAATTTTGGCAACCATACGATCCCAAAATAATATTGCACTGGCTATTGCATCATTTGGAATTGCGGCAACTCTTTTGGATGGTGGCCGAACAGTACATTCAGCCTTGAAACTGCCGTTGAATTGCAAAACACTGAGGCACCAACATAAAACATCAGCAAAAACTCTGGAATTGGAAAAGCACTCCGTGTCCAATTATCTTTCTCGCAAGAAAGCATTGGAAGCGCTTGACCGTACTCTGCGAGATATGAGAGGAAACAGACGGATCTTCGGTGGCGCACTCACTTTATTATCTGGTGATTTTCGACACACACTGCCCATTATACCACGTTCAACATCCGCTGATGAACTTAATGCATGTCTTAAATCATCAGTTCTATGGCGCCATTTACAGAGATTGACTTTGAAAATTAACATGGGTGTACAACTACAACGGGATGCATGGGCTGGAAATTTTGCAAAACAATTATTGGATATTGGAAATGGGCGAATGGAAATTGATGAATCTACACAATGTATCACCCTGCCAGCAAACTTCTGTATGATCAGAAAAAGCATCGACGATTGGTGCAACAAGTTTTCCCAAACATTGCACAAAACTACAAATACCCTTAGTGGCTCAGTACGCGTGCTATATTCGCAGCCTAAAACATCGATGCCAATGCCATCAACTTCACCATTTAGCGTGGAATACCCAGAGAAATGACAACATATAAGACCATCGATGCTGTGGAGAATCAAGACGAGGTTGTCAACTATCCAACTGAATTCTTGAATTCGCTTGATTTGCCAGGCATGTCGCCGCACGTTCTTATATTGAAAATTGGCGTACGCATCATTTTTCTTCGAAACATAAATCCACCACGACTTTGCAACGGAACCAGACTCTCAGTCAAGAAAATGATGAACAATGTTATCGAGGCAACAATTTTGACTTGAAAATTCAAAGGTGAAGACGTACTGTTGCCATGTATCCTAATGATCCCGACACATATGCCATTCGAATTCAAACGTTTACAGTTCCCCCAAAATAAAAAAAGGCTTAGAATGAATTGAATATTGTCAACTGATTTTTCTTTAAAGTTATTTTTCTTAAATTTATTTTAGTTGTTGGCGTAGCAAAGCGCGCCTGGTACAGCTAGTTCGAAATAAAGAGGTACCATAATAAAAAAAATATTTTTTAATTTATTCATTAAATATCTCGAAACAAGAAATCTATGACTAAGACCATTTTCATAATTATGGACACAATTGTCTGGCTGTGCATCAGCAAAACACCAGTTAAAATGCCATTTCATACTGTGAAAAAAAAAGTTCAATATCTTTGTGAAATAATCAGTTTTAGAACAGTTAAAAAACGCCCACTCCATTTAAGCGTTTTAAAATTTTCTATCTCATGTTAAAAGTGTATACGGAAAATTTATTTTCTTAAAATAAAACGAAACTGCTTTCAGGTACAGTAATTGGCTAAATATTCAAAAATTGCTTAAAATTTATAATATAAGTAAATCCTAAAAAACAAATCCTAAAACGGTTTTTTTCTAAAGCTTTTTCTATGCTGGGATTCATGAAAACAAAATTCAAATGCATTTAAGGTTCCCTGCACATTGAAGTCTCTTTAGCTTAGGAGCTATCGTGATTGTTGTTGTCTGGTGTGGAACTCCTACTATTCGGCACATATTAATGAAATTGGAAGAGTTCAAAAACTTTTCCAAGGTGGCTTAAATTAAAGTAGCCTAGAGGATTGCTAGCCTACATTGGCAGACGGAAACTCCTCGGGTTACAATCTTTACAAGATCGGAGAACTTACGTCTTAATATTTGTCTAACTGAATAACTCAAAGAGTTCACTGTGAGGAGTTATACAGTGACTTGTGTTTCAATACTTCATCGTGTCAATTGAGGCATAATCAGTTGCTTGTCGGAATGCAGCATAGAACCAATTACGCCTACAATGAACCAATTTCTAGGAACTTATGTCTGTGTAATAATTATGCACACCATACACATTGTACTTCAACTTTTGTTATATTTAATTTAAATTTATTCACTCTGTTGAATTACCAATAGTCTGTAAG
Organism: Anastrepha obliqua; assembly: GCF_027943255.1. Lineage (NCBI taxonomy): Eukaryota > Metazoa > Arthropoda > Insecta > Diptera > Tephritidae > Anastrepha > Anastrepha obliqua. The sequence continues at coordinate 740,765 of NC_072896.1, forward strand.
GCTATCCTGTAGACCGAATAAATAAAAAATAAATTCTTTAAAAAAACTTATAAAGAAGTAAAATTTAAGGTATTTTCTTTAGGAACATAAATGAAATTAATACCAGTTAAATTTCGTATTAATATTTTATATTTCATTTGCTACGAGTATTTTTATGCGAACAAGTGGAGAATAAAATTGCTTCGAGTGCTTGCAAAACTTTAGTTATGGTAAAAATAGTGAATATTTCATTATTTTCCATGTATACTGAGACCATGCAAGGGTAAATGCCGAGAATGTTTATTTCTTTTGACGTCTCAAGGCTTAAACTGAACTGGTGGATCAATAATATAAATCCGTTCATTTAATCTTACTGACTTGTGGTGCTAGACTACATATAAAAAGAATGCATTCCATTATTATTAACTAATTGTTGCCTATATTTTATAGACTTGGATAGACCTAATCCTCTTATCATCGCGATGCATTGGTGCGCCCATAGACGAGTCTAAAAAACTTTTTTAAAAAAACTACCAATTCGCAGACAATTTGATCATTTTACTACTGGTTTTATTCCAGTCAATGACGAACTAGTATGATTTCTTCTACTTCATCCAGCATCTGAACTGAAATATTTTCATTCCAGTTTTTCTTTTCCCTGCAGAGTATTATAGTTATGAATAGCTGCAATAATAACTGTATACTAGCCATGCCACAAATCAATTGCTTTCTATTTCGAACACTCATATAAGTCGATATATATACATACATACATATAATACATACATACACAGATCTTAGGCCTACTATGCTCGGTTATGTTCTGCATGACAACGGCAATAATAAAATAGGAAATGGGAAGTAAACAATCAATTGATAATTTGTAATTTGTTACCAACATAAGTGTATATGTGTATGTGAATACATATTCGTACAGTCCTGTCAACAAGAGTATTCATGCATTTACTAGGGGCGGCTGATAAGTGACTTGGGGTACCGAATGAAAATTATAGTTTAACGTTTTTTTTTGTAATGTAATTCCCCTCAAGTTTTTATGCTACTGAGAAATATTCGTTATCTTCAAAGTAGTTGTTTGAAAATCGTCGGCCCTTACTACTCTTTCAAATTTAAAAAAGGTAAAACGTTGTTGGAAGACAGACCTGGACTGCAGGGTTAGTGGTAAATTTCGTTTTCAATTTCTTTGACGGCTTTTCTTTCCTTTTTATTCACTGCATCGGCTATTGCAAATAAAAATTTCCGAACATTTACCTCACAGGTATATATATATATATATTTGGCGCGTGACCCTTTTTGTGTGTTTGGCCGAAGCTCCTCCTCCTATTTGTGGTGTGCGTCTTGATGTTGTTCCACAAATGGAGGGGCCTACAGTTTCAAGCCGATTCCGAAAGGCAGATATTTTTCTGAGGACCTTCTTCATGGCAGAAATACACTCGGAGGTTTGCCATTGCCTGCCGATGGGCCACCGCTATTAGAAAAATCTTTTCCTGCATTTTGGTCTTTCACCGAGATTCGAACCGACGTTCTCTCTGTGAAATCCGAATGGTAGTCACGCACTAACCCATTCGGCTGCGGCGGCCTGTTGGTACCTCGTAGTATTATCAGTCGTCCCTCGTATGTCGAAACGCAAGTAGTCAAGGAGAGTACAAATGAATGGTAGAAATAACAAAAATATATACAAAATTTGGACAGCAAATCATAAAAAAATTCACAACATTCTCGTAGTATTATCAGTCGTCCCTCGTATGTCGAAACGCAAGCAGTCAAGGAGAGTACAAATGAATGGTAGAAATAACAAAAATATATACAAAATTTGGACAGCAAATCATAAAAAAATTCACAACATTCTGTAAAACGATACCTAAAACTCGAGGATGGAAAATTTGAAATTTGTGTCAGTTTGTATTTTGATTTAGTTCATTATACAAAAAAATTTAAGAAATAATTGATATGAGTTTTGAGAATGGAAAGTAATTGTATTATATTTATTTTTGTTGCAAATGAATAAGTGGATCAAATTTAACAACTGCAACTGGCTAGAAATGCCAATGTCTACTTGATGTGCGTTTTCGAAGTAAATTTCCACAATTTAGAAGCGTTGTTCTGGCGTTAAACAATCCATGATGACTTGTTAAACCTAACTAAACAGAATGTCAACACAGTTTGTGATTCTCAGCTGTCAAACTATAGTTATCGATATCGATAGTTCTCAGGCAATTAAAAAAACACCCGATAGTATTTTCAGAAAAATCTATAGAATCGAGTTTTTGGATGTACTTGTGGACTCCTTGATAATCACGTGCCAGATTTTCTAGATCAAGAAATTGCCGCAATTCCGCTTGCTACCATATCACGGTAATAAAAATATGGTATACCTTGGAGGATGGTTCCATGTGTAGAAGTCCACGCAAGTGGGGAAAGTTACTGATCGCCATTCACTTGGGAATGGCCAGGACGATCCTTCTGCATATGGTTCAAGCAGCTCATAGCCCACGTATCCTCTGGGTAGCTTCCGAACATCCGTTCGGGAGTGAGCTAACGTGAAAAGGCGAAACATTGCAGGTTGTGCGTTGGGTTTGGGACCCGCCACTTAAAAATCCCCCCCAATGAAAAGTTTAAAAAAGCCTCGGATGAGACCTCCCTATACTGATGACGACCCCTGCAAACGAACTAAGGACTATGATTTGTGGGCATGCACCTAAATGTCCGGTCCCTTAATGGGGAAGGTGCCTCTGCCCGGCTGGTTGATGTCCTCGTGAGAGTAAAGGCTGACATCACTGCCATCCAAGAGATGCGATGGACGGGGCAAGGAAAGAAAACCATAGGACCTTGCGACGTCTACTACAGCTGCCATGTAAAGGAGCGCAAATTCGGTGTCGGATTTGTTGTGGGAGAGAGACTTCGTCGCCAAGTACTGTCGTTCACTACGGTGGACGAGCGTCTCGCAACAATCCGCATCAAAGCCCATTTTCTTAATATATCGCTAATTTGCGCCCACGTCCCGACGGAAGAGAAGGACGATGCGACCAAAGATTCCTTCTATGAGCGCCTGGAACGTTCCTATGAGCGCTGCCCCCGCCACGACATAAAAATCGTGCTTGGCGACTTCAACGCCAGGGTGGGCAAGGAGGGAATATTTGGTCCCACAATCGGAAGATTCAGCCTGCACAACGAAACATCCGATAACGGACAGAGGCTGATCGACTTCGCCGAGACCCGAAAAATGGTGGTCCGGAGTACCTGATTCCAGCATAAGAAGATTCACCAAGCCACCTGGCTGTCTCCTGATCGAAAAACACGAAACCAGATCGATCAAGTTGTGATAGATGGAAGACACGCTTCTAGTGTATTAGATGTACGTACGATCCGAGGACCCAACATCGACTCGGATCATTACCTTGTTGCAGCCAAACTGCGCACGCGCCTCTGTGCAGCAAAAAGCGTTCATTTACCTATGCAAAGAATGTTCGACATCGAAAAGCTGCAATCACAACAGACAGCCAGAAGATTCGCCACTCGACTCTCTTTTTTTTTTTTTTTTTTTTTTTTTTTGTCGGGACAACTAGCAAGTGCAGCACTCAGACATTAATTGAGTCCATTGTACTACACTTGGATTCCCTTTTAATTTTCTTTAAATCTACCCGATCTCCGAAGAAATCTGAGTAGATCTTGTGGTGCCAAGGAGCCAAGATGGTCGCTTCTTAACACATCAGTGCCAAAGACCTCAAACCTGATTCGGGCGAAGGCGGGGCAGACACACAGGAAGTGGTCCGCCGTCTCATCCTCCTCTTCACAAGCTGGGCAGAGTACACTGTCTGAGATGCCCAACCTTTCCATGTGCTTTGCCCACAGAAAGTGGCCCGTCATTAGTCCAACCAGCCGTCTGCACTCCCCTCTGCTTAATGACAGAAGGGTTTGCGACAGTTGATCGGACATGACAGGTAACATCAGTTTTGTCCATCTGCAGCCTCTCTCAGCCTGCCAAGCTCGCTTGTGGGTAGTAGTTACCCATTTGCTAACCGTGGCCGTGATGGCCGCAGAGGGGAGTGGCAAAGCGGGCTCTGGGCCAAAGAAGTTGGCTTCAGAGCCCATCTTAGCTAAGGAGTCAGAGGTCTCGTTACCCGCGATACCCACGTGTCCCGGGACCCATGTTAGCATCAGGCTGTTATGTCTGCCGACATAGTTCAGCCTGGATTTACAGGACTTCACTACCCCTGATGTGGTTTGAGGGCTGTCTAAGGCCATAAGCGCTGCTTGGCTGTCGCTGCAGACACAAATAGATCTGCCTCTCCATCGTTTTTCCACAACAAAGTTCATCGCTTCTTGAACTGCATACACCTCCGCTTGAAACACAGATGCATGCATTCCAAGAGCAAAGTGCAGTTTTGTCCCGCTGGATTCCACGTAGACCCCAGAGCCGGAGCCATGCTCGGTCCTGGAGCCATCCGTAAAAATGCGAAAACAGTGTTTGCCGGGCTCATTTTCTGAGTCTCCCCACAACTGAGCCTCTGGTAACCCTACACTGTATCTCTTTTCAAGTACGACTCTTGATGGCATTGAGTCAAGGGGCATGGAGAGAATCGTTGGATCGATGTCCATGCCTTCTCTGTGTTCCAATGCTGGACAAGGGCCGTACCAGTTCCCACTGTGTTTCAGTCTGCAGATGGCCTTCAGGGCCTCTCCTCGGATGAAAGCATCAAGTGGTGGTAAACCAATCAGAGCATCTAGTGCCGGGCCTGAAGTAGTCGGAAAAGCTCCGGTGCAACAGATGGCCACAGTGCGTTGTAGTCTCGATAAGGTCCTCCTGACTCCCACTAGGGATAGTCTACTCATCCAGACCACTGATGCATAGGTGATAATGGGTCTTATCATAGCTGTGTAGATCCATAGGACCTTGCTAGGAGAGAGACCCCACGTTTTCCCAAAGACACCTTTGCACTGCCAGAAGGCTGTCAGCGCTTTGGATGCCTTTGTCTCAACGTGTGATTTCCATAGGAGCTTACTATCGAGGATTACTCCTAGATATTTAATTTCCTTGGATAGCTGGATTGTGACTCCTTTTAGCTTTGGCAGAACTATTCCGTCAAGCTTCCTCCTTCTGGTAAAGAGGACAATACCAGTCTTGGCGGGATTTGCCGACAGCCCGTTCGCACAGCACCAAGTGTCAATCCGATCCAGAGTTTTCTGCACTTTCCTGCAGATGTTCATAAGCGAAGAGCCTGTTACTAAACAAGCAACGTCGTCCGCATATGCTTGTGCGTAGACTCCCGAATCGTTTAAGGTGGTGAGCAGAGGATCGATTACCATGCACCAGAGTAACGGAGACAGCACGCCGCCTTGGGGGCAGCCTCTGTTAACCCCAGATGACACCAGCAGATCTTCCTCTGCTCGCACCGAAACGATTCTTTGGGCCAGCATCGAACGAATCCAATTTACTAGCACCCGGTCTACGCCGTGCCTACTAGCAGAGTTACACATACTATCAAAAGTGGCATTATCAAACGCCCCCTCTATGTCTAAAAAGATACCCATAGCGTAGTCCCTCCTGTCGATGGCCAGCTCTATCTTAGCAACAAGGTTTTGCAGTGCCGACTCGCAGGATTTTCCACTCTGATAGGCATGCTGAAATAGAGACAGAGGGTGAGCCTTCAGCGACTTCTGACGTATGCGCAGTTCCACCAGTCGTTCGAGACTTTTCAGCATGAAAGAGGTCATGCTGATTGGTCTAAAGCTTTTGGGGCTGGTGTAGTCGTCTTTTCCAACCTTTGGGATGAAAGCGACCCTCACCATCCTCCAAGAGCGTGGTATGTAAGCCAGTGCCAGGCATGCCGAGAAGATTTTCTTCAGGGCTGCTGTCACGAACTCTGCACCCTCCTTCAGCATGGCAGGAAATATGCCATCTGGCCCGGGCGACTTGTAGTCGTCAAAAGATTTGATGGCAAATCGAATGGCGGCCTCATTCACCACAGATCTGGCAACGAACCAGTCATGCCGAGAAGGTGTAGCAGCTCTGACAACTGCCTCTATCAATAAGGGCTGTTGCCGGCTGATGCTTATCTGATTACCAGGAAAGTGAGACTCCATCAGCAAGCTGAGTGTCTCACTTTTCCGCTCCGTGAAGGAGCCATCAGATTTCCTAAGTGACCCCAGCTTTGCCGTTGGGTCCCTTTTCAGGATCCTAACCAACTTCGCCGTGTCACTCAGAGATTCAATACCGCTGCAGAATTCCCTATATGAGGCTTTTTTCGATTCCCGAATAAGCCTCTTGTAGTTCTTCTGAACATCACGGTATCGCTCCCAGTCCTCTGCAAGGTTAGTCTTGAGGGCCCGGTTTAGAAGTTTTCTCGACTCACGCCTCAACATCTGGAGCTCTTGGTTCCACCACGGAACGGGAGTCCGGCTCGGGAGAGGTCGAGTTGGACAGGCTGACTCAAAACAGTCGGTTAGGGCAGCGTTAAGTTTCTCAACAGCCGCCTCAATGGCCTGTTCTTTTCGAAGTCTTGGTGGCGCAACGTCAAGGTCCCGCAACGCCTCCCTAAACTTCTGCCAGTCTGTTTTTCTTGGGTTTCTAGAGGGCAATGGCATATGTGCCTCCTCGCCACACTGAAACTCAATGTACCTGTGGTCCGAGCACGAATCTTCGGCAAGGACTCTCCAGTTCTTGATTGACCACCCAAGTTTTGAGTTTGATAGGGTTAGATCAATCACCTCCTGTCTTCTAGACGTTACAAACGTTGGCTGTGAGCCCTTGTTTTGTATGTCTAGGCAGGAGGACGCGATAAATTCGAATAGTCGAGAGCCCCGTCCATTGCACTTGCTGCTGCCCCAGATTGTATGCTGGGCATTAGCATCGCAACATAGGATGAGGCCCAGACTGCGCCGCTCACAGAACCTCACGAGACTAGTGGCCTTCCCGGGTGGTGGCCCTTCCAGAGCATCGTAAGGAAAGTAAGCAGATGCAATCACAAACTTCGACCATCCGCGTCTACCTCTATAACACACCTCAGCCGCTACCAGGTCTTGGCAACAGAATTGCTCAAGACCCGTCACAGTGAGATGGGATGATACTATAAGACCGGTCCTAGGTCTGCTAGAACTCCTGTCATATAGTAACGTGGCCCCTTTCAGCGCACTTAAGCCACAGAGACGGCCCCTAAAGACCCAGGGCTCTTGCACTGCTGTTATGTGGGGTAATGTGTGCAGCTGGGAAAGCCTTCTACTTAGTAGTGCAGTAGCGGCTTTGGAATGCTGCAAGTTAATTTGCGTCACCGTCAAGGGACGATAGCTACAGGAATCGTCCGAGTCAATCATTTGGGAAAGACATGGAAGCTGGCCGTCCCAAAGAAGAGACCCAGACGGTTCCCGTACCGTGAGCCCATGACATCAACACTGGCCTCGTCCACTCGCACCACAAGAGTAGCACCTTCCTTCCCGTCCCGGTTTTTACTCTTGGTGAACGAGACGACTCGCCAAAGCCTCGTGTTGATGCCCGGATTCTGGGCACGTAGACAGGATAGGACATCCGCCGTAGACAGGTCTGGATCCGGAATCCAGCAGATGGCCTTCCTGAGGGGTACACTCTCCTCGCTGTAGACAGCGAAGCGGGTGGTCCCCATGGGGGGCACGTTATTGACCACGGTCCTGATCCACTCGAAGTTGGCCAGAGACGCGCACGTCACCTTTATGGTGCCGTCCTTTGTCTCATAGCCCTTCGCGTTGGCTTCCGGACCGGAGGCAATAACCCGACGCATCAGCTGGCTTTTGCAGTGTTTGATTTCTGCATCCGTCAGCTGATGGTCAGTCCCCAGTTTTCCAATCACAGCCACAGGTCGTGGGCCAGCAGCCTTCTCGCTATAGGATGGCTTGGCCGCACCCTTGGATGTGCTTGGGCGAAGGTCCAGCTCCCGATCCTCCACTGACGAAGATTTCGCCGGGCAGACAGCTGTGCTGGACTTTTTGTCGAGGCGCCGATAGAGACGTGGCTCAGTAGAACCTTTTCCCGCCACATTGACTGGCGCCAAGACCGCGCTCGTACCTTGGGGGGTCGTGGCTCGGCCATTGGCGGCAACCGCAGGGCAGGGAGGTGTGCTGCTTTCAGCCGCCGTCCTTCTCCGCTTGCCTCGAGAGCGAGACAACTTGGGAGTGCCTGTGCCCACCGAAGACCCGGTAGCTTCCGTGGGTGTCACTTCAGCTGACCGAGGTCGTTTGGAAGACACAGACGCAGAAGGGCCGGCAGAGCCACATGAGGATTTCTCCCGCATGAGCTCAGCCCGCCGCTTTCTTCTCTTCCTCCTTGCCGCGCTCTTCGATTTCCCTGCTTCTTTGGGAGGTCGTGCAGCCACCGAAGAGACCTCACAACACAGGCCCTCAGAAGCAGGGAAACGTTTTTCAGACTCTGAAGGAGAGGAGATTGCGATAGCAACCCCCGTCTCCTCCAGGATGCGCTCTCGCTCGTAGAGCTGAGAGACTTGGGTAATGGTTGGGGCCTCCAGAATCCATGCCCCTGCCGCCGAAGCGGGTGGATTGCCACTTGTGTGGATTCCACCTGGAGTAGTTAATCCATCGTTTTCCATTACCTTTTTGGTTTTTGTTCAGGACTCCTCCCTAGCCAGTTTGGTTCGCGGCTGGCACCCTGATTCTATGCCAACTTTGAGTCATCACACGAGTGTTGAACCCACCCCATCAGGGAAGGCCACTCTTGTGATGCCAGGGCTCCCTATCCACCACCTGGGACGCGCCCGATGGGAGATCAGGCAACTCCACACGACTCTCACTCCTGCTCTCAGAGAGTACTGCCCAACAAACCGGCATGCACGAACAATGGGGCAACATTTCCCGTTCCCTACGTACCGCCGCCGAAGAAGAAATCGGATTCCGGCGTGCCCGAAAAAACAACTGGTACGACGAGGAATGTCATGCTGCCGCAGAAAGAAAGGATGCCGCCTATAGAGCCATGCTGCGATCGGGCGCAACGCGAGCCATGTGGGATCGCTACAGAGAGCTGAAAAAGGAAGAGAGACGTATTATCCGAAAGAAGAAACGAGAGGCTGAAATACGTGAGTGCGAAGAGCTTGAGATGCTGGCCAACAGGAACAACGCCCGAAAATTCTACCAGAAAGTTCGGCGGCTTACAGAAGGTTTTAAGACCGGGGCATTTTCCTGTAAGAACAAAGACGGCGAACTGGTGACTGACGTACAGAGCAATCTTAAATTATGGAGGGAACACTTCTCGAACCTATTAATCAGTGACAGCTGCGCATGTCACCGAGAAAGTGAAGAACCCGGTACCCCAATCGTTGACGACGGAATTTTCGTTCCGCTACCCGATCATGACGAGGTGAGAATAGCGATAACGCGGCTAAAGAACAACAAAGCCGCGGGCGCCGACGGACTGCCGGCTGAGCTATTCAAACATGGCGCCGAGGAGCTGGTAAGGTGCATGCATCAGCTCCTATGCAGAATATGGTGGGATGAAAACATGCCTGCAGATTGGAATTTAAGTGTGCTCTGCCCAATCCATAAGAAGGGCGATCCTGCAATTTGTGCCAATTACCGCGGGATTAGTCTTCTAAATATCGCCTATAAGGTTCTAGCGGGCGTATTGTGTGAAAGGCTGAAGCCCACCGTCAACCAACTGATTGGACCTTATCAGTGTGGCTTTAGACCTGGAAAGTCTACCATCGACCAAATATTGACAATACGCCAAATCTTGGAAAAGACCCATGAAAGGAGAATCGACACACACCATATTTTCGTCGACTTCAAAGCTGGATTCCACAGTACGGAAAGGAGTTACCTGTATGCCGCGATGTCTGAATTTGGTATCCCCACAAAACTAATACAGCTATGTAAGATGACGTTGCTCAACACCAGCAGCGCCGTCAGAATTGGGAAGGACCTCTCCGAGCCGTTTGATACCAAACGAGGTTTCAGACAGGGTGACTCGCTGTCGTGTGACTTCTTTAACCTGATGTTGGAGAGCATCGTACGAGCCGCAGAAGTTAATCGCTCAGGTATGTACAATATTTTATAAGAGCGTACAATTGTTGGTGTATGCTGAGGATATTGACATCATCGGCTTTAACAACCGCGCTGTTAGTTCTGCCTTCTCCAAACTGGATAAAGAGGCAAAGCGAATGGGTCTGGTGGTGAACGAGGACAAAACGAAGTACCTCCTGTCTTCAAACAAACAGTCGGCGCACTCGCGTATCGGCACCCACGTCACTGTAGACAGTTATAATTTCGAGGTTGTAAAAGACTTCGTCTATTTAGGAACCAGCATTAACACCATTGTTATCGGCCTTGAAATCCAACGGAGAATCTCTCTTGCCAACAAGTGCTACTTTGGACTAAGTAGGCAACTGAGTAGTAAAATCCTCTCTCGACGAACAAAACTAACACTCTACAAGACTCTCATCATGCCCGTCCTAACGTATGGTGCAGAAGCGTGGACGATGACAACATCCGATGAAGCGACGCTTGTAGTGTTCGAGAGAAAGATTCTGCGTAAGATTTTTAGACCTTTGCACGCTGACAACGGCGAATATCGCAGACGATGGATCGATGAGCTGTATGAGCTTTACGACGACATAGACATAGCGCAGCGAATAAAGATCCAGCGGCTACGTTGGCTGGGTCATGTCGTCCGAATGGATACAAACGCTCCGGCTTTGAAAGTATTCGATGTGGTACCAGCTGGTGGTAGCAGAGGAAGAGGGCGGCCTCCTCTGCGTTGGAAAGATCAGGTGGAGAAGGACTTGGCTTCACTTGGTGTGTCCAACTGGCGCCGGTTAGCACGAGAGAGAAACGACTGGCGCGCTTTGTTAAACTCGGCCAAAATCGTGTAAGCGGTTATAGCGCCATTAAGAAGAAAGAGAATACTTCATTAGAATTTGATCAAAGTTAAGCTGATTTAAGGCCGAAATTTTCTAGAAAAAATGTATCTGTTTACTGTGAATTGACGATCTGATCGAGCTTATAATGCTCATCAGTGGAGTGTTGAGTTTTTGACATCTATGTTGCTAAACTTCTTGGATTGATTTGCACTTTCTTGGTCTCAGCAGTCCAGTAAGTCGGCAGGGCTCTTAATACTTGCTTGATAGTCAACTTATTCAAATAAAGCCGTTCACTGTAAAAAACCTATAATTTAAATATTTGAAAAGTTTTCGTTAAAATATAAGCATCATCATCATCAGCGTTGTAGCTCGGTGTGAGTTTCAGCTTAATCAACTAGCCTTCTCCAAGTTACGCAATTTTTAGTTCCTTGATAATCGATGACGTCGTCGAACCAATGTTTCCTAGGCCTTCCTTTACATCTGGTGGCCAGTGCCTTGTAATTTGAGAAGGATTTTCGGGACGTTCCTTACCCAGTGCATGACATGAGCTAACCATTCAATAAAATTAGTAATCACAAAATGTAATATTAATAATTATATTAAGTAATAATAACAAAAACAACGAACCACAACAACTCAAGAATTCTATAGATTTCTTTAAAAATGGAAAATTCATATCAAAATTTCATTTTATAAATCATTATTTCTTATGAATAAGAAAATCCGATTTCACTCTGCTTACTTTTTCCTACTCATTTATACTCTCTCCTGCAGGAAATATTTTCCTAAGTACTAAAAAGGAGTCGAGTTTGAAGTTCCTTTAAAAAATCATAGTTTGTTCCATTTACTTCGGATTCCGTGTTGTTTTCTGTTTGTCATCAGAGGTTTTCATTAAAATTTGAAATAGTTTTATTTTATAATTGAAATATATTTTATCTAAAGCCATCGACTTTTCCATGTCCAAATGCCTGACGTCAGGCTAAATGGCATACAAATATGTTGCATTACAGAAAAGTCGTTGTCCCTTAACGTGCCATTCAGTGCTTGATACCAGTGTATTGGCTGTGAAACCCACGACTCAAGTTGACAATCAAGTGAATTAATCAGCTCAAAATAGCATTAAATTAGTCGATATTAAGTGAACAAAGCAGGTTTAATGAAGGCTGACAGCCAAAACCAATGAACGAAGTGACACCAGGGATATTAGCGCAACGTACAGAAAGCAGCAGGGGAAAACTGAAACAATGAAAAGTACTTTTAAGTGAGTTAGAGGATGAAGAAAACACTTTAAATCACTTTTGCATAGCAAAAAAAGGGAGCTTGTGCTTGCTATTAAGCTACGCTCTCGAAATCTATCAAACCACTTTTTTAGCGCTGCTTCTGCAAATGGCATCGCAGCATCTTCTCTTAGCCTCCTAATCGACGCTGACCTATTGGTCTTTGTGGCTCAAGCTTTGTGCTTTGCTTTGCCGTTCCAATTAGCCCCAAGCGTCTAATTCAATTCACGTTTAAGTGATCATTTGCACAAATTTCTGTTAACGACACTAATGCGTCGTTTGGGTGGGCACGTTGAACTAATTTTTGTCTGAGTAGCCGAAAAGTGGGCAGCGTTCTTGTGGCAGCTCCGATACTTTTTTTTGCTCGGGTGCAGCTGCTTTGAATACTTTGCGCTGGCTCCTATGAAGTATGACTTTTTACTAAGATTTTTGTTTGATGGAAAGGAAATATTCAAGTGAATGAGAAGGGGAAATACGAGAAAAAGTATAAAGAAAGAAAAACATATTTTAAACGTAAATGTAAAAATTGTGAACCACTTCTTTATTATAATAATAAAATATATAAATGTCTTTTAAACAACGGTAACAAAAACCTCCATAACGCTAGCACAAGAATGAGTTCCCTTTTTCAGCAGTAATGGGGCAACGTGGCGTATGAGTGTCAATGGTTGCAAGTGAGCACATAATTGCGCATGTTTGTGTGTACGCTCGTCGAGTATGCATTTGTGAACCATCCCACTCTATTTTAATGAGCTTGTGCACTGTGGTGCACATCCTTTGTTTATAGTATCTTCACCTTTGTTTTTTCAGTTAAATTGTAAGTGTAAGTGGGCGTGAGTTTTGTACTGGAAAGTGCTTTGTGTGCTTGCTGCAATAGTCGGCCACATTCTTGCTTAAGTTGAAAAGCTTCAACGTTTAGTAGATGGAGAAAATTCAAGGTATGAAACTGTTGACGGTTTTCCAATAGTATTTGGTATATTTTGGCTGCGACCTGCCAGATAAGCTAGGATTGCTTGGAATATCATTAATACCAATAAAATATGGCGTTAAAAATCAAATTTTAAAGATGAAAGTCATAAGCTTCGTGCATTATTTAAAAATTTTGAAATAATGAAATAAATAACTTAAACAAGTACAACTAATTCGATCATTACAAAAATCTTCAAACACATTTTCCAAAATCGACTTCATTTTTCGCTGAAAATTCATTTCTGTGTCTTCCATGGACAGAAAACGAATGACAATTTGACTGACTGGTGCCATATCAGATGAATGGGGTGGCCGTGGAACTGCAGGTGTCGGGCTTATGGATAAATTGCAGTTCAAAATGGCCTTAAGCGAATGTACAAAAGTACGAAATTATTTCCCAGTTATTTGGTCTCAAACGCCATTAATCTGTGATAAATCTGGCGGCCGCCGTAGCCGAATGGGTTGGTGCGTGATCACCATTCGGAATTCACTGAGAGGTCGTTGGTTCGAATCTCGGTGAAAGCAAAATTAATAAAAACATTTTTCTAATAGCGGTCGCCCCTCGGCAGGCAATGGCAAACCTCCGAGTGTATTTCTGCCATGAAAAAGCTCCTCAAAAAAATATCTGCCGTTCGGAGTCGGCTTGAAACTGTAGGTCCCTCCATTTGTGGAACAACACCAAGACGCACACCACAAATAGGAGGAGGAGCTCGGCCAAACACCTAACAGAAGTGTACGCGCCAATTATTTATTTTATTTTTTTTTAATCTGATAAATGTGAAGATAATTTAAGCTACAAAATGGAGTTGCTCGAATAATTTTTTCGGTCCAATGTAATGCTGGCGCGTTTTGTTAAACTCGCTTAAGCGATTATCGCGCCATTCAAGAAGAAAGGAAGAAGAAGGCTTTGTTTCCTTGGAATCAGCTCTATTACCTATGCCCAAATATTAATATTGTAATTTAATATAGGATCGTTGTTACTGCCACAATTTACTTTCGATCGACCCGTTCTCCATAGCAAATCCTATCGAATGCTATTGAACGATAACAACACGTGCTCGAGGGAAAGTTTGCTCACAAAATTTGGGGATTTTTGCGCTTTCTTTGCTTCTTCTTGATTGGCGCGATAACCGCTTAAATGATTTTGGCCGAGTTTAACAAAGCGCGCTAGTCGTTTCTTTCTCGTGCTAACCGGCGCCAGTTGGATGCATTAAGTAAAGCCAGGTCCTTCTCAATCTGATATGTACAACGCAGCTGGTACCACCAGCATTCAGAGCCAGATTGTTTGTATGCATTCGTTTTTATTTTAATTATTATTCCTATTCGTATGCGAAGGAATTTTAAACCATATAAGAATAAAAGTGAAATGAGAGCTCCAGTTGCTAAAGAATCCCAACACACCTGCCTATTCAGTCAACAGACAAACCCTAACAAATGCAACGGGTGTTATTTTAAATGCACAGAATGTTCGATTAATAGCTTTCCGGTCTGCAATATACTTATACTAACCGTTTGTGTGCTAAGTGGTTCGAGGAAATTCGTTCAACATGCGACACAGGTGAGAAACTTTTATTTTACTGCCTTTTGGTGAATAAACTAAAAAAATGGGTAGGTCAGGTGATCTCCCAGATTTAAATTCGTTGTAATTTTTATGGAAATACGTTAAGTTACTGTATGTGCTCTTAATACAGTTACGTTTGACCTTGAAGCCAACTTTCGGCGTGATATTAGCGAAATATAAGAAAAAAGTGGTGTTAAATGGATGCACCTCTTAAAATCTGGCCGAAAGCTTTTGTTACGAGTAAAGTTGAGAAAAGTTGTATTTGGTAAAAACACCCATTACAAAGTTTTGTGCAGTGTTGTATTGAATGCGTGAAGTGAAGCTGGGGGTGTAAAACTTGTGCCTGCTATACGGGTAGAGCTGATGAAAATAAGTAGAGGAAGACAGTAGCAAGTAACAGCTTTCTTCATAATTTCAAAATATGCGCTTGCTTACTTATATATAAAATATATGTATATATGTATATTAGGGTGACCACAAAAAAGTCGACTTTAACAGCTTTTAATTTTTTTTCCCCAGCAGAAATAAGGTCAGCAAACAAGGAATATCGAACAGTACGAGTAATATTATTTTGATTTCGCCCGTAAGTAATAAGTAAAAGTAGTTTATGGAAAGTTTTTAATAAATAATTATTAAGTGTTCTAAGCAGGGATATTTCTGGAGAAGAATATCATTCACCCATTGAGAAATATAAAGTTTTAGCGCTTTTCGGGAAACTTCATGGCCTTGCGGCATCAAAAAATATCAGCCAAAAATTCTGAGTGATGCCGCAGTAAATAAGTTTTGTGGATAACCCTAGTATATGTATGTATGTGCATAAAGGCCACCGCGATGTGCGTGTGCAATACCACCAGTTGTGCTCAGAAATTGCCTTGGCGTTCCGCTCAAGCAGCGCACCACATCGTCACTGTCGAACAACTTAACACGTAAAACAATTACTCAATTAGCATTTTACACGGAAAGCAAGCACAAAACGAAATTGGTGCTGCTAGTGACATTCTCAAAGGGTTGCATTGCGCGGGAGAAGCGGGCAATTGACGTCGACTGAAGGGTGGAGGTGTAAAATTGGCCCACTAAGGTTGGAAATGACGATAACTCCAAAGATGGGTTCATGATGGAGTTAATTATAATGTTGGCAATGATGGCACCGATGACTGCGGAAACGGTTGGCAATACATTTGCTGCTGAGCATAACTCGCATTCGTGTGGGGGGAATGTTAATATTATTTTGTTGGGGAATGTGAATGTTTGGCTGTTTTTATTTTCCTGCAGTTGTTGATGTTGCTGATAATACGCTTCAATTATGCGGCAGACAAAAAATCAAAACAGCAGCAGAAACAGCAGCAAAAAGAGTTGGAATGCGGTAAAAATTGGCTTAAATGGTATAACATTTAAGTTATTCCTGGCAATATTTGTATATTTTTCAAGTGAGTTTTTAAATGCACCAAAAGTCAATAAATACCTGAAAAAGTGTATTTGATCGAATTTTTTTTCTCTTTAGTTGCGCGAGAATGTGCAAATATTCTAAAGAAAAATACAACAGTTAGTGAAGTGTAAGTAACAGCTACAAATAAATCGCTATAAAATGGGATATTTGTTCAGTTGCCGTTAATCTCAAAGTCGGAATAAACTTACTTTATTTTTTATAATGGAATCTAATGGGTGGTTTTTTAGCGATTCTCTTTTTAAAAAGCTGGTTTAAACAGCTGACGCACGTTTCGTGTTT
Source organism: Anastrepha obliqua (assembly GCF_027943255.1). NCBI lineage: Eukaryota > Metazoa > Arthropoda > Insecta > Diptera > Tephritidae > Anastrepha > Anastrepha obliqua. The sequence goes on from NC_072896.1 coordinate 757,130, forward strand.
TGTTTCACTGTCAAACATCTTCAGTTTGGTCTATAATTTAACCATGAATCGTCTTACAAACGAACAACTCTTGCAAATCGTTGAATTTTATTATAAAAATGCGTGTTCTTCTAAGAAAGTTTAAAGTCGAAAAATTTTGTTCAGCGACAAAGCTCATTTTTGGATCAATGGGTACGTAAATAAGCAGAATTGTCGATTTTGTAGTGAAGATCAGCCAGAAGCATTGCAAGAGCTCCCAATGTATCCAGAAAAGGTCACAGTTTGGTGCAGTTTATGGGCTGGAGGTATCATTGGGTCGTACTTCTTCAAAGATGCTGCGAATCGTAACGTAACTGTGAATGGTGAGCGCTACCGTGAAATGATATCCAACTTCTTTTTGCCCAAAATGCAAGAGCTTGACTTGCATGACATTTGGTTTCAGCAAGACGGTGCCACATGCCACACAACACGCGTAACAATGGACTTGTTGAGAGGCGAGTTCAGTGAACATTTGGTCAATTGGTCACCCAGATCGTGTGATATAACGCCTTTAGATTATTTTTTGTGGGGCTATGTTAAAGCTCATGTCTATTCAGACAAGCCTGCTTCAATTAACGCATTGGAAGACAACATTAAAGCATAATTTTCATGCGTTTTTCTGAATTTTACCTGTGTTTTTTTGAAAACTTTCCTATAGCTCTTAAAAAATCACCCTTTACATATAAAAATATACCACAATCTTCGCTGGGGAAAACAATTTAGAAGCCATTAAATTTCGATTTTGAACCATGTAAAGTTCTACCCTGATATTTCAGTTAAGATTTAAGTAACAACAGACAGGTTTCTATGCAGCTAATGAATAGGAGAGAAAAAATATTTATGGACTAACCAAAATAGCACCAATACAATAGCTTAGTTTTGTTTTCATGCTTATAACCTGGGAAATGATTTCAAATTTCTTTTGCAAAGGGGTAGGGCAAATAAGTCGACTTATGATGAAAAGTTGGGCATTTACAAAAACGAAAAGCGCAAATGGGCGTGGTCGAACCGCAGTGCGCCGGCGTAAGCGGTGGTCAATCCAGGATCGGCACTCAGGAAGCTTTTGCTGCGTGTTTGGTAGCATTGGTCGGTAATCAGCTAAATATCTGGAACTACTTCTTCCAGGAGAGCCACGGGGTGGCTCCTGATGTTGGACCTGCAATACCTTTATAAGAAGTGAATTGCTACAACAATAATAACAGAAGCTCCTCTGTGTTAAGCTCTTCATTCGGACGTGTACTGCCAACAATTGGACTGTCTGCAGCAAACAGCCAGCCTTGACCGATAGTAGGAAATCTTGGTAAGAAGTTCTTATGTATCCGACCTATTGGGACTTGGCAAGAAGCAAATACCTTCTGTACCTATTTATAACGAATGAGAAGTTTGTGAAAATCGACAGAGCCATAAGGAATTTGCTGCAAAAAGATGTGAAAAAGCGGTGCATATTTGAACAAAGTCGGATTATTCTAATATAACAATGCCAAATAAAGCCTCAATGTCAAGCAAAAATAACGCATTCCTTTGTTTTTGCATCGCTTAACATACATATTGAAATTTGATCCAATTCTACCTTTAATTAAGTCCGCTTAGCTGTGAACAAATGCCATTGCCTGACCGCAGTGCCCAGGGAGTCGCTATTATTTTATCACTCCACTCTCACCGTGCGGTTGAGATGACAACATTGCATCTCATTCCACTACTGGCTTATTCGAATTCTAATTTCATTTAAAATCTCCAATTCTTAAGCTTCAAATCACAATGGGCACAAAGGCTTTCAAATCTGCAGACCAGTAAAAATTGAGATTTTAAGTACCGTTTCAAGTGATGGCATTGTGTTATTCTAAGAGTGATTGTGTTGAGGTTTATACAACCGTTTATACTCATAGATGTACACGCACACATACAGGCACACGGAAAAGCGATGAGTGCAAGAGTCCTTGTAGCGTCAAACAGCTGTTGAACAAAACCGAACTCTGAGTGTTTATATTTGCGAGTAATTTTTGGTGCAAATTTGCATATGAATTGCTGGAATTGTGTAAGCAAGTATTTCGTTTTCAATAAACTCATTCGAGTGCGTGTGCGTGAGCTTGTCGGTACGTGCAAGTAGCTTAACTATGAGCAGCGTTTCTGCCTCTCCATCTCTCCATCTCTCCATCTCTCTCTGTCTCTCAGTATCTCCCTCTCATCTTGTATTCACTTTGAAGTGCTTATCTCATATTTTTATTCAATTAATTCTTGTTCAACGTTTGGAAAACCATTTTTTTCTTCACTTTTCAGTGAATTTATTTCTTTTACCATTGAATCTTGACAGACAAACTTCAGTCATTTGTGGGTTTTGTGGAATTGAATTCATTGTTGGTCGGAAAGAAAATTGAATTCTTATTTTTATGAAAACACCTACATACATACATTGTGTAAGCAATAGCACTTTGTGTATGTATGTATGTATATGAATGCGTGTGGGTGTGTACACTATTCATTTAGTGATTAGCATAGTAAGTGCTTTTGCTTTTCTGCTATACAGAATTTTAATGCATAATATGCCATATAATTGTGTTTGCGTGTGCGTGCATGTGTGTGTGCACGTTTAAATTTCTCCGAAAGTGTGTGGTTGCGAAAATAGATTTAAATTAATTAAAATTTTGGTTACACATACAAACTAATCATAGAGGTTTTCATAAGAAACGTGCGCATATTATGATATTAAATCCACACCTACACACACATACGCACTTCTTAATTTCATACACAGAATGTGGATTCTGACTCTTTCTTGCTGCCAAGTGTAAGAGTAATGGGCTACGCAGTCTAAACCCAATGTTATAAATTAGATAACTCATACGCAGTAGATTAAAAACAATCCTTTATCCTACGATTTGGGTTTTAATCTAATAATATTGCGTTGCTTGTCTTCAAGGCATGCGTGTAAGTTTCACTTTCTGCCACGGGTATGGCATTAGTTGCTTGTGGCTTTAAATATCGAGATCCTCATAAGTACTTAACTAGGATTTTAACAAATATTTTGAGAATAATAACGGTTGATTTAAAAACATGACTATAATTTGTCTGGTTACGACTGAGCTTTTAATTTAGTTTTTGGCGTGCAGAAAATACTATTTCATCTTTTCATAGTTTTTTTATATTTCTTTACGTTGCCAATATTTCCATTTAACTTTTGTGAAAAGTTTTCTGCCAGAAAATCTTCTAATTAAAAATTTTACAGTTCTCTTTGTAACCCTCTCCATAGGTGTGTGCGTGTAGGAGAAAAAAATCCTCCTGAACCATCAACTTTTGTTTGGCAACAAATCGTAGTATTCGAATGACCTATGCCACATGCCGTTCAATCACAATCCAACCCGCATCGGCCAATACATTGTCTGACCCCTGAGAAACAGTCGAAAGTGTCAGCCAAAGCGAAGTTTAAATGGATTCTTATAGCACTTTTAACGCACTTTTATTTGACAGCAGTGAAACATTCATACCAATTTGTAAGTAAGTACCATATGTACGTATGTATGTGTGTACAAGCATATGCACTTATACGTATTAATACAATGTATTGTTGTTATCAACTTGCAGAAAGTATAACTACACTTTTGCGACAATTTCTTATTTATTTTCGTTGAGCACAAACTGCTTCACATCCTTCGTTCTTGCTTTTTGCAGTGTCTCTCGAAAGTTCTTCATTTCAACTGAATGGTTGGGCGCTTGCGGTTGCACACTTTGCAACATTTGCTTTTGTGTTGCCTTTGTTTTGTATAAAAATATTTGTGTTGTTGTTAGCTTTTTGCTGGTGTTGCTGTCGCTTGTGTTGGTCCATGTGCAACCCTGCGTGACATCATTATTTATTGTATTATATTAAAGCGATTAATGTCTTACTGTTCGATGTGGACAGCAGAGAGGATGGCACTTTTTCTGCAGAAAAAGCTAAATCAAATAAAACTAAGTAAAAGAAGTGCGAGTGACTGTTAAAGCATCGAGGAAGAATCCACAAGAACGCAAGCACATATAATATTTATCAAAAAAAGAAAAAATGAAGGGGCCAGTGATGCGTGGACTCATTTTCCTTGTTCCGCGACAACTTCATTGCTTTTTCTGTTTTGCTGTTTGAAAAAAAGTATGCGAATATTTCACAATTATGCAAGCGAATATTTTTACTCATCTAAACTCGTTCAAAAACATAAAAGACAATAATCCTGCGTTCATAACTGCAGAACACTGGCCGTCTGGAAGTCCAGATCTGAGTACATTAAACTACATTTGGTTGTCAGAATTGGAGAATATGACCTACCGAGGATCTCACAGAAATTTGGATAGTCTCAAACAATTTCTGGCTTGAACAGCGACGTAACTATCCATGGAAATTGTACGTGCTGCAATAGCTGAAAGACCTAATCGCTTGAAGCAGGTTGTACGAATGATAGCCTCACAGCCACACCTACATACTAAACACCTCTCCACAATCTACCACTCTCCCCGCGGAACTGCCAAAATGGTATTACCTCACGAGATTGCTTAGCTCATGGGCTGCTAGTTATTGTTGACGTTTACGCTCCGCTCGTCTTAAATCATTATGAATAAGCTTACATGTGCGCAGATTCCTTTCCAGTTATCAGCGACATCAGCATAAAATCTATTATGGCTCAATATATGGGGGTATCTTCAAAATACTCTGTGCTCTGAAAGGAATTGGGTTAGGTGATAGTTTGTTACTCATGGTTTATTTCTAACCACGTCGCAAGGACGTATAATAATTCATGCAGTCATATACCCTTCGGTGATCTGTTCTACCGACCTTGCCAGGGGCGATCGAACGACGTGTTCAGTATAATTTCTGAATTTCTTTTGGCAACATGCGAACCAGGATTAGTCCTGCAATAACGAAAGAAGCATCATCATAAACTGTACGGAAGCAGCTGATAGTACGCAAATCGCTTAGCCGATAGACGGTTATCAGTTTGCTTGCGTGCCAATTTATGTACAATGCGTCAGCCCAGATTGGTGCGATGTACAAAAGGACTGAGCTGACTACCCTACTATATAAGATACTTTTGCTATTGTTGGACCAAAATTCATTATTTGCCAGACTGTATGACAAGTAGTCCGACATCAAAAAGACATTAGGCAGTTATTTAGCATGGCGCAATAGTATTCATCATTGACTGTTACATTGGCGACAGCCTCATCTTTGAAGAAATATAGTCCGATGATTCCTCCATCCCATAGGCCGCACCAAACGGTTGTTTTCAATGGATGTAGTGGTTGCTCTTGAATGGCTTCGGGTTACTCTTCAGTCCATATATGACAATTTTGCTTATTGACGTAGCCGCTAAGCGTAAAATGGATCTCATCGCTGAACACCATAAGTTGGCCTGAGCGCGCGATGAACCTCTTTCACAGAGCGTCTGTTTTCGTAAAACAGTTGCACGATTTGGAAACGTTGTTGATACGTAAGTCTTTCAATGATGATTAATACTGAAAGAACTTATGTATTTAGTGTGACATTAGTCCACGTGATCTGTCAAGAAAACCCTCTTCAAAAAGTACTTCCAATCTGATCACTCTCTACAAGATTCATTACCAGAATCCACTCAATCTTTTTGTGACTGCCTGCGTAAGTATTTTTCAAAAATCGTCAAATTATGATGGAATCCAGTATAGGCAGCTTCTTAAAGTTTGGATTTTGTTTGAATGTCCATGGTAATAGTTAGGTTAAGTTATGGTGGTAGTCGGTCCGTATGACCAACTCATTTAGACCTTACAGGTCCGTTGCGATACCACTGTGCGACACGGGAACCTTGTTTATTTACTTTCATGAAACCATTTTTAGGCTCTTATGAAGCGCAGGATTGATCTAATCCCCGCGCCAGATAGTTCTGTAAGAGAATTGAAAAAGTGTTTACCTATACAACCTGCTCGGATTTTAGCTAAGGCTGGACAATTGCAAAGGAAGAGCTCAACTTTTTCTTCCTCTTCCCCATCTCTACAGCTACTACAATATTCATGGGAGAATACTCCTGGTCTCAAGGAATGCCTGCCAAAGAGTCAGTGGCCGGTGACATAAGCCACGACCTTCGAGATATCTTCTATTGAGAGGCTTAGCAATTCCTTTGCCCTTTTCTTGTTTATTTGCGGCCATAATAGCCTGGCTGTTATGCATGAATCTTCATCTTCCCATGACCTATTGGCCTCTTGGGTAATGCTGTTTTTTATTATTAATTTGCTCGTGGCCAAAGGTACTGCAATAGCTAGCTCATCAGCTCTACAGTTCCCTCAATATTTCTGTGTCCCGGAACCCAAATAAGGCTTACCTTGAATACGACGCTAATATCATTTAGGGCTGCTCGACATTCCTGTGCAACCTTTGATCTTAGTATAGCCGCATTCACTGATTTAATGGCCGATTGGCTATCCGAGAATATATTTATAGTCGTTTTTGTTACGGCGTGCGTATTTAGATATGTAGCCACCTCTTTTATGGCTAGAACCTCTGCCTGATAACTGCTGCAGTAGTCTGGTAGTCGAACGGATAGTTCCAGTCCTAATTCTTTCGAAAATTCTTCATAGAAAACTTTATCGTCTAGCTTGGAACCATCTGTATAAAAAATTAACTCCCCCTTCTCCATGGCCTTGGTGTCTGCCACTCCCTTCTTGGCGGTATACTTCACGCTAAACAGTGGGCGGTTGCTGGCGGGATATGCGTAATTCTTCCATAGTACCGGCAGCCTTGTTATTCAAAGCCACACCTCGTTTATGCACCAATGGCATTTCAAAATACGTACTCTGCACGCGCATTTATTTTGAAAAATTAAACTAAAAAGTTGCATTCAAATCACGCTTCCCATTTGATACAAGACGGAGAGTAGATTCTTGCTCTTCTACTTTGCAATTTGCGTAATTCTTTTGTCTGGTTTTAGAAGCAGACTTCAAGGCCAAATTTAATGTGCAAAAATTGCTGCTATAGGAGCAATCACGAAGAACATCAAAGCGATATGTGTTTCAAAGAATTGCAGCTGCAAATGACAAATAGCAAAGGCGTAACCTACTCGTACAGCCAAGGATGTGTCGTAGCATAGACCTGAAAACGTGTTTCAGTTTTTGTTTGAAAATTTGGAAAAGACCCACTGAATTTGACATTTTGAAGGCATTTTATTATTTATCTTTGTAGTAAAATTTGTAAATTCCCAAATAAATGCTACTCAGATAAAATGATAAAGTATGCCAAGAATTTCAATTAGTGTTGGCAGAATGATGCATTTCACAATTTTACGCTTAAAATAAGCAAAAGAAGACGCAATCAAGCCAAAATCGAAGATTAGTCCATGTTTAAAAGGCTGATAAAAGTACGATTACATGGAAAACGTGAAGGAAGCTGTGTGTTTGTGGGTACATTGCTGCTAACAGAGTCGTTGAGAGATTTTGACTCTTCAATTTTAATAACAATGAACTGATAAATAAAGGCAAAGCGGTAAGTGTGTGGCCGTGTATGTGCGCAGAATAATAGAAAAACGTGAAAAGTGAGAAGTGAAATGGATAAAACGTGTATATTGTACGCAGACGAATGCATTCAGATGAAATGTAATTCTAAATGAAAGTTAAATAACCCAAAGGGATAATAAACAGTGAAAATCTGAGGACACACACACAGGCAAATGTTGTCTTTGTTATTATGTTTTTATTTGCTTATTGTAATTGTTTTGAGCCTGAAAAGAGCACATGCCATGACAAGCTTGTAAAAAAAGCGAAAGCTTAAGGAATGAAGAATGAAATTCGCCTGCCTTTGTTATCAGACAGCGGCAGGACATGTTGGAATGAACACACACACACACATGCACACTCACAAGGAAGTGACGTATGCACACACATGCGAGTTATCCTAAAAACCTTTGCATATTTCCTTAGATCCAAAAGTCAAAAAGTCTTTGTACCCGTCTTTTGTGTCTGATGCTGACACTTTTTTTAACGAATATGTCATCAGAAGAAATTCTAATACATAAACACATAAACGGCAAATGAATTCACAAAAAAGATTAGCGCCATGGAGCAAAAGTATCTAGCGACAATTAAAAAATAAATGAAAAAACGCCAACTGAAAAGAAAAATACTTTTGTCAAAGGAATCTGACAACCCAGATATTTCTCTCGACAATTTGAAGAAAGCTGTACATTTTCATCAACACGCTTCAGCAGCTTAAAAGCCGGAAGTAATAGAATGTTTGTGCTGGAGCTGCGTTAAAAATATGTAGAAAGCATTTTCCGTCACCTCCTCACGCTGTCATGCAATCTTAAGGAACATGAAAATCTGTTGGCGAAAGCTCGTGTGCACATCGTACGCACACCTACATGCATAATATAAATATTTTCGAAGCATATGCATAGGCGATGTTTGGGAGTCAAACGCTGGTGGCATACGACAAGTTTTCCTACCAATAAGAGCAGCGCATGCCTTCACAGAGAAAATGTAGCCTGGTGACAGCCAGTGAGTGCGTCAGTCAGAATGCCGGCTAGGCAGCTCTAGCGTCACTGAAAATCAAAAGCGTTGTAATCCTTTTTTAATTTATGCAATTTTTGTACATCACAAACTTTTTCTCTACTTTCTTGTCTGTATGTTTGCATGTGTGTGCATATGTTTAGTAAAAGTGACGAGCACAGCGCGCTAGTTGATGCTGAATCAAAAGTGCGCTTTTATATTGGCATGACCCTTAAGTAATTAAATTATAAGCTAGCGCAAGGTGAGTGCTCGGACAATCAGACAGCCAATATAGCAGAACAAGTAAAAAAATTGCGCTTTTAATATATAAATTGCACTTAAAATCATATTTCGTTTCATCCTAGAAAAATCTTGTATCGACTTATCGCTTTTTTGGCGCTGCTCCAAAGCTATCTTGCGTTGTGAAAATTAGCGCCAGTTTTACAACAAAAACAGATATTTCTATCTTCGAACTCTGGGGTCGGTGTAAAAAGCAAAACTGGCGAAATGGTAAAAGAGAGTGAACTAAAAATAAAAAATATTTATTCACTGAACGAAGAAATGTCTTTCGCTTTTTCAGCTTTCTGGTACTAGACGTTTGAGGAATGATAAATCTCACATTGAGGCGTGGGTGCAACACTCAGCATAATTTTAATTAAGAATAGAAGCAACTTCCAGCTGCTGCAGTTATACAATTTTCTTGGACATGGCACAACGGCAAAGGGGTTTTCGCCAGCGCCCTGATTCTTAGTTTTTTAAGATTATAGGCACATTTCTACAGGTCAGATTGGTTTTTATCACATATGACATTCGAAGGGGCATGACTAAAAAATGGAAAGTCTTTCTGTGTGTAGGAAGAATCCAAGAATTTCACCGCAAATTGAATGAGACCTTGGCCTAAGCCCGCTAGAGCTACACACGTATTTGCTGCTAACTAATATTTTTTATGTTTTTTACAATACAAGCATCCTCTTGTATAGGAGAGCCCTTTAAAACTGATTTGCTAAGCGAAATTGCTTATGTGCATATACATATATGTACACATACATATGCGCGTGTATGTGAACACAGCTGCTTGCCTCTCAGTTAAAATGAAATATTAAATTAAAGGATTAGCTTCGAATTACGCAATGAAATTGAAAAGTGAATGCACGAACTTCGAGTTGAATATACTTTCACAGGAGTAAGTGTACTATGCAAGTGTGTGTGTGTATGCATGTGTGTTTGCTAGCTTACTCCGATCTGAGGGATTTAAGCCACAATCAGGCAGCTTGGCTCCCATTCAAGCGTACTAATTTTATTGTGCGCACATCTTACGCTGGCAACTTGGTTGAATAGCGTCGTAGTTATGACTGATGCTGACTTTCTCTTCGAGTTCACTTAGATATTTTTCACATTTTTCCGAAAAATCTCAAGCGTTTGAATTCACTGCGAAGCTGCTTGGCTTGATTGCTGCGACATTTTATGAAATTCTATAATACTTTCTTCTTTTGACCAAAGAAAGGCAGATTTCATTGCCAGCGATTTAGATGTTACGAACGCTTGTCGAAATGTTTGCGCTACTCTGTTGGTATAGTAGAAACGTGTACATATCCCCGCGTGAAGATATACTGCAGGTTTTTATTTACTAGCGAAATGCATTGAATGCTTTCCTAAATAAGTTTCCGCATACTTCTCTAATTTAAGCCGCTGTGTTCACCTGACCGTACATTTGACCTTTGGTACACGCTCCCTGTCCCTTCTTCCTCTCTACATTTAAGCTTTTTGTTAAATTTTTAATCTGCTTGGTCTTCAAACCTTTTGCCTTGGGAAGATATTTTTCATATTTTACTGATTTATTGTCGTCACACGACGCAGGAGATGTGCTTACCTACTGGTTTACAGTGAACGGTTGTGCTCTGCTTGTTGACTTAAAAGATTAAGACATTCTATTTAAAGGATTTCGAATTTCAAATTAGGGTTAAAGTGTGATTTATACAGAAGTTAGAAAATTAAGTGCATTGTTACATTTGCATTATTTCTATGGTTACGTTTTGCGTGCTAAATTAAGCTCATCTGAATATTTGAGGCATACCTTTGGCGTTTTGATTTTAAATGGGGGCAGAAGCCTATTTTCCTTGTTAGTGTCAGTTTGTAGTTTTTCATTGCCTATACAGGGTGCATACGGTGTTTGAGGACATGCATTAATGTGGCTTTAACTTCCGAAACAATTTTTTTTTCCTTCTGCTCTCTTTCTGCTCGACTTCGAATTAGCTCAAAAAATGAAGATACATGCAATATTCGCCGCTATACGTGCAAATAACACCTATAGAAATCTCTAATTTTCTTTAGTGCGCCCGTTCATTCGTTGATATGGTTCGCCGTGAAATGCAGCATCTGACGGCGAATCTGTTGCCAAACACAAAAATACTAGAAACGCTCTGACACTGTCCGATATGCAGAATTTATTCAACAAAAGGCAAAGGATTCTTGAAGAGAACCCTTCAAAATGAATGAACGCCCTTAATATTTCTGAGCGTCTTATTTGCCGAGTTGTCATTAAAGATCTCCAGTATAAATCCTAGGCTATGCATAGAGAACAGGTTCCAACGGAGCAAACAAAATCGGAGAAAAGGGAGTTATCCGATCGAAACGCATTCTGAAATGTTTTGATTTTTTGATGAAAAAAATTTTCACTAAGACCAAAAGACCAACCACAGAAAATACAGATAGCTATGTTCCAATCCAACAAGTGTTTTGTTGTCATGCACACAGAGTTTCCACCCACTGTTGTGGGCCCTTATTATGAGCAACATTCGACCTTCGACTGTTGTCGAAAGTGTTGATCGAACGAATTTTCATTTGGTGTTATGGTGCTCATTCGCTGAAGAATAGGACTATTGTGAATTTCGATCTCTCGACGCATTTACAATAGATAACACTACGTAACAAAAATAAAAAATTTCTCAGTCCTTGGGATGTAATTGTTATTTCCTAGTCTTTTATGTCTTAAAAGTATGGAAACAACCTAATATTCGTCGGAAACTTTGCTTTTGTCACCAGGACAATGAGATTCATTAAAATATGCTAAAATTATGAGAAAAACGTGTTTGAGTCTTTTACTACAGAGAAAATCATACAGAACAGCACATATAAATCAAAACTAGATTTTATTAAAACTTCAGAAAACCAAAAACATAAAAGTAAATCAGAAGTGGGTGGTTTTTCGACATTTGCGTTTATACTGCGAGTCACTTTCTCTTATCAATCCCCAAATGTAATCTCCCATCATATTCTCATTGTATTGTCTTTGGTATCGCCGCTCAAAGTCTATTATATCCTGATGGAAGCGCTCGCCTTGCTCCTCTGAATATGCTCCCATATTCTCCTTGAATTTGTCAAGATGTGCATCCAGAATATGGAGTTTGAGAGACATCCTGCAGCCCATTTTGCCGTAGTTCTCCACCAGACTTTCGACCAGCTCCACGTAGTTTGCGGCTTTGGGATTGCCTAGGAACCCCTGTACCACTGACACAAAACTCATCCAAGCAGTTTTCTCAACACGAGTGAGCTTCTTGGGGAATTCCTCACACTCGAAGATTTTGTTTATTTGTGGTCCAACGAAGATACCGGCTGTAACTTTCGCCTCAGAGAGCTTAGGGAACAAGTCTTGTAGGTACTTGAACGCTGAAGAATTTTTGTCGAGAGCTTTGACGAATTGCTTTATAAGACCCAGTTTGATGTGTAGTGGTGGCATCAGTACCTTCTGAGGGTCCACCAAGGGCTCCCACTTGACGTTGTTCCTCCCCACTGTGAACTCAGTTCGTTGTGGTCATTCACGCTTACTGTAGTGTGCACTGTCGTTCCTGCTGTCCCACAGGCAAAGAAAGCAAGGAAACTTGGTGTAACCGCCTTGCAGGCCCATTAAGAATGTCACTATTTTGAAATCTCCGATCACTTCCCAGCCATATTGCTCATACTTCAATGCGTTCATGTTTTGATAAAATATCCGCAGACATAACAAAATGCATCTGCAGGATACTTGCAGCCTCGTGAAGCCATGTTTGAACGAAATTATCTGTAATAAAATAAGAAACAACTCTCAATAAACCACAACAAATCTCTAATGTAGTGTGTACTGCATCTAGGGTTTAACCAATGTTTGTAAAATAGTTTTCAAATGCATTCTTTAATTGGTATGCTTTATTGAACATGCACATACAATATATAAGTATAGGCGATAACGTATTTTTCAAAAAAGGGCTGCCATGGTCACAAAAGCAAAGTTATCTTGGGACAATAGCTGTTTTCTATACTTTTGGGACCTAACTGACTAGGAAAAAATACCAGTCTAACGGTTAGACGCGATAGAAGTGAAACCTTCCGTAAAAAAAAACGGAGAGAGAATGAGACGAAAGCAGCATTAGGAGCGGGATAATTATAGGTTCATTATAATATTGCTATAAAGTTCATATTTTATTTTCTTCATTTTACTATTATTCGTCCTCAATGTTTTCAATTTCAACAAATGATACGAGTGGCTTATGATAGCTAAAATATGATGCAAATGCTTTGGTTTCGATGTTGTCATAGAAAATATTAAAGTACTTACTATGATCGTTTTCACTATTTTGCACAGTGGATGCATTGTTATGCACAATAGAAATACTAGGTTGTGCATTTCGTAATGTTTTTCGGCGTGCACGAAATTCACGTACACGTTCTGTTGAAGTCTTTGCGGTTTTTTTTAGTTTTATTTTCTTTTTGTTTTTGTTTTTTTCTCTGTCGATATGCACGACACTTTTCTGCATTATTTGTCGGCATAATTCCGGTAAATATCTAAAAATGAAAATATTTACGAATATAAAAATACGGACGCAATACAGCACACGCGGTTGCTATTATGAGCGTCGTAACACGTATATTACACAGACGTACTAACATACACACAAACATTCGTAGGACGCTTGGTTTGAATTTTTTATACATATGTAAAAAAAAATAAAAAATAAATAATTGGCGCGTACACTTTTGTTAGGTGTTTGGCCGAGCTCCTCCTCCTATTTGTGGTGTGCGTCTTGGTGTTGTTCCACAAATGGAGGGACCTACAGTTTCAAGCCGACTCCGAACGGCAGATATTTTTATGAGGAGCTTTTTTCATGGCAGAAATACACTCGGAGGCTTGCCATTGCCTGCCGAGGGGCGACCGCTATTAGAAAAATATTTTTATTAATTTTGCTTTCACCGAGATTCGAACCAACGACCTCTCAGTGAATTCCGAATGGTGATCACGCACCAACCCATTCGGCTACGGCGGCCGCCATATATACATATGTATGTATGCTATACTATGGCCTAGCCTATGTACGTACATACATATTTGTGTTCTGAACTTCCAGCAAAACAATGCTTATTAATATACACATATGCATCTACATACAACCGCACACACAGGCCACTCACTTTATTCCTGTAAATGCGTATGTCGTCCAAAGCTAAAATTCTATGCCTAGCGACTATAAGAACAAAATGCATTATAGGCGCAAGCGTAGCGGCCATCATCCTAGTTGCCATAGCGCTGAACAGTCGCGGCGGCGCCGAACAGTTTCAACTATTGTACTGTGCAACAAAACTCATCATCAAAAAATTGATTTATAAATTCGAGCTCATAGTTCTAAGAGCAAGTACTTTCATTCATAAAACGAGCCGCCCATATGCTAATTTTCTCGACAATTCGAAAATAGTCAATATTGGAATATTTCGCGTGTTATTTGCCAATATTCAATTTTTGTCAAGTCGAGTGCCCGCGGCTCCGTAAATATGTTTGCACCCATATATGTATGTAAATATAACCGCAGCTGCCTGTTCAAGGTTACTGTACATTAGGCGGGGTCAATTTGTGGGAAGGCAAAAAAATCGCCCATTGCTCTGTGAAAATCATATTCTAGGGATCAGAATAAGAAATTTTGCCGAAGGAACCATACCTCTAAAACGATTTCTGATGTCCCCCAATATGGGTCGAACTTTTTAGTTTCTTTTCTATAACTCACATTCATTCATTTACATATGTTCTGACTAAATAAATTTCTTAAGAGAAAAAATAGATAATATTATAAATAAATAAAAATAAAGAAAAAACATAGCCTTTTAGCTGATTTTTTCATGTAAAGGCCAAAAATGGTGATATTTTGAAATTGGGGGACATCAGAATTCGTTTTAGAGGTATGGTTCCTTCGGCAAAGTTTCTTATTTTGATCCCTAGAATACGATTTTCATAGAGCAATGAGCGATTTTTAAATCGACCCGCCCTACTGTACATGCAATGCTGTGTCTATGAATGTGCGCTGTGCCTATGAATGCGCGCTGGATTTCTTGAGAAATTTTACCGTATGTTTTGCTGTGGCGAGGCACATATGTACATACACACAACACATATACATATATCCGCATATATACATACATATATAAATTCACAAATTTAAATTTGCTTATGCCATCCTTCTGTGTGCCTGGTAATGAAGCATTTTCTATACATACATATATATACGCATATCTTTTTTCTTCTTCTTTTTGGTGTCGCTTTTTCGTTTCATCGAGTCTCAAATCACTCCCATCGATTCTAAAGAAGTTTTCACTTCAATAAAAATTACAACCCATGGACAAAAATCTTGTTACATAGTGTAATTTTTTCTCAGCTGATACAGCAAATAAAAATAAAAGAAAAAGCGGTTGTATTGAAATTCTTTCTTAACAACATTTTTAAAAGTTAAAAAAAGTATTTTTTGTGAAAATGAGTACAACGGAGTTGTGGTTCGACGATTCATCTCAATCCGAATAATGTGAATTTTAGGTTTGTGATCATACAATGAAAATAACTTATATAAATGCGAAAAATCCAGGAGCTACTCATGATTCTATGGCTTTCAACATGTCGCCATTGAAAGCGCATTTAGAGGAGCAACATCTCAATGGCCGTCGCCATACTTGGCTCCTCAGTATGTAATAAACACCAATTGAAATTCTGTTTTTAATAATTTTTTTCCAAAAGGACATACAACAAACAACATACTAAAGCGAGAAGTATCAGTGAAGGAACAATTGGAGTCTTGAAAAATCGATTTAGATGTTTGTTGTAGGCAAGAGCTCTCCGCTATTCTCCAAAAAAGCAACACAAATTATTAATGTGTCTGCAGCTTTGCACAACAGTTGTCTACTTTACAATGTTCAACTTCCGGCTGAAGAGTTATCTGATGAGACCCTCAACGATGAAGTGGAGTCAAATAACAGAGAAGCAGAAAACTTAAGAAATGAAATTTTTAGAATATTGTGGAAAAAACTAAAAAGTAATAAATAAAAACCTTTACGCCATAGTTTCTTTTTTATTTTCGTTATAAATTTTCTTTATTCAAATATTCGTCATTCGTCAGCCCATACCCGCCAAGGGAAAATAAAAATGTATTTCTACAAACATCACAAAAAAAAACCATTATTAACCATAATCCATTTTGCTGCCGTTCTAACTGGTGGTCCCAAGCAATTCAGTTCCGTTGTAAACTCCTCCCATTTTTTTGCTGCTTGGACTTTTGTGAATTGTGGATTCTCTTCCATTAATGCAACCAGCCTTTCTAATAGCTATTTGGTACTCACGACTTTCGACCTGCATAGAATTAACAAAATTAGTATATATTTATTATTTCGTTACTATAAAACCATAAATAATCGGAAACAACTTACACTTTAACAAGTTTTCCCACATAACGCTACACAATCGTAAGCAAAATTGCATTCGACTCTAAATTCGGTATACCACGAAAATTTCGACAGGCATGCACCGCTCATAATACTAAATTGACATTCGATTTTCGATCTTCGACAACCATCAAATATCGAAGATCGAATCCAACTCATTAAGGGGGCCATAGGTGTTGTGAGCGACAAAGTTTATGTCATACGACCACACTGCCTCATTCAAGGATTTCGAGTGAATTCTGGTGTATATATCGAGGTTCTAGAGCCAGTAGTGAAACCCTGTATTGATAGTGTGCGCGGTGACAGCCCGCAGATCTTTCAGCAAGACTCTGCTCCTTCACACAAAGCGTTGACGACGCAAGATTGGATGTCTTAAAATTTCCATGACCACACAACAACAACGAACTTATGGCCGGCTAACTCCCCAGACCTTAATTCCCTGGATTACTATGTATGCGGCGTAGTTGAGCGTAAAAGAAATAAGCATCCTCGTAATACCGTTTGAAACACCGTGCGCACCCTGTATTTATTTGATTTATTACCACATGCACGCATATGTTGTTTTTGTTTTTAATATATTTGAGGGTGAGTGGGGATCAATTTTACTGAGAAAATGGAAAGTTATAATGACAGGTGCTTTGTGAACTGCTTGCGTAAATATTTCTGTTATATCTGTTAAGCTGGTGTTTGTTTTATGAGCTGCGATGCCCAAATATTTATTTATTTTAGGTCAAAATTTGAGTCGTGTGAACTATCATCGACAGTTGCGTGGAATATTTTATTTAACAACATGAAATAATATTTATAATAATGACTACAGTTTCATCGTTTGCTGCATCATCGCACCAGCTGTGGCTCGACACTCTTTTCGTTTTATTTTCCAGGCTCACATAGATTTTCCAACTGTGGTATTCAAATTTGTCTGCAAATGCTGATGCTTAGGCGATTTTTTCATGTGTTTTGGTTGTACCCTGATTGTCCACAGTCAGTTTTGATCGGATTTTTCACTTTCTTTTATTTGATAATACGCAACATAATGTCTTATAAACTCCGGTTGCTTTTATTACTCAACGCCCAGGCTACCACCAAACTTTGTCACTTTTCCTGTATTATAAGCCTTTATAGGTGTACAAGCCCTTTTTCTATTTTTCTGTGTTTTTGCTTTTTACTTACCTTTATAATGCTTTATTTTTCCTCTCATTGCTCGGGTTTCTAATGCGTTCAGCAGCTTTTCAGCACTTTTTTAAATAAATTTTTTACCTTTTTAATTCGCATTTTGCTTTTAATCACTGCTTGTCCCTCTTATGCTACTTGAGTTTTCTTTTTATTTGAGTTCGAACACCTTTCCTTTACTTGTGCATGTATGTGTAGGTTCCTTGGCAGCACCTTTTTTGCTTTGTTCCTCAAGGATTTTACATTGAAAATTAATTAATTCCAAATTGAATGCAGAAATTGGCGCATCGAAGAGCGAAATTAAAAACTTTTCTTGTTCCTTTTCTTCTCTCATCTACTTACTTTCATCAATTTATTGCCACACAATCAGTGTAAGTACATCGCGGCCATAGCTTTTTTAACCTTTGCCAATTTCCAACCACTCGCTTTTTATCGCTCTGCTCTTTATGTACCTTCGCACGTAGTTAGGATATACCCCAACTCGCCACCTCTGCGCCTATACCCGTGCATCTCCTTCGCCATCCCTTTTTATTAGCGTCTTCCGTGCGACCTCAGCACTTCTTAATGAAATTAAAAACTTTGCATCAATTCTTCGCCTTTTCTGATTTTCTTTTTTTGTTCTCTCCTTTACTTATTTTAAGCCGCTTTTGTTTGCCATTGAGGCATAAATCGCGCCGCTTAACCTCGAATGTGCTTTAATGTGCTTCACCGCTGATGACCGTCGAAAGTCGAAAGGGGTCAAATTTTTCAGCGTAGATGAAATAATTTGCGGGGTAAGAACTGGAATTTATTATTAAAAAAAGAACCAAGCAAATGATTTCGGTTGCAGATGGGGGCGTATGCTCGCGTGTGTTCGAATTTGTACTTTTTCTTGTATAATCGTCTGTATGTTTGCACATTCACCTCTTCCTTGCGGATGTTTCATTCGCGAATACTTGCAGCATTTTCATTATTTTTAGTTTCGTTTGAATAATCAATTCTGTTACTGCTTCGAAGTGTTTTTCGCTTTTTAGCAATTAGCCTCTTGGCACTTTTCGATTTCTCGCCCCAAACTGTCGTTTTACTTCCCAAAAAAAGCTCTCCGCAATTCTATAGGTGCGGGTTGTTTTTTATGCAAGGAAATTTGCTTTTGACAGGACTGCAAATGAAGTGGCAACATTTTCATCAAGCGCTTTCCTTTAGTTTTTTTGTGGTAAAACTAATTTTGAAAATTATGTGGTTGCACAATTTTAGGTTAATGATTCTTCGACTGTTGCAGTGGATATTTCATTTACATACGGACTTTTACACATACATTTTCGCGCTCGCTTGTGTCGTAAAGAAATTAAAAAGTTGAATTTTTTTTGATACTCCTATTCGCGAAAGAAACAGTGCCATAAAGAAATTGATAATTCAATTAGTGAACGAAAGTTGGGCAGAAAGAAATAGAAAAAATTGATTCAATAAGTGAAGTCACTAAAAAATGCTGCAAAATAATTTATGAGCAATTTTGTGTTAAATAAAACCTTTAAAAATTAAAAAAAATTCTCAGTGGGATGGTTGCCGTTATCAAGTCCGATTGTTGAGTAGTAGTCACGCAGATACATTAATTTCTCGATAGGGAAAACAATGTTTTTCTAATCTGTAGTCACTTCTTGCTTGAAAAAGGTAAATTTTTCCGATGAGAAAGTTTCCTATACAAACCGTAGAAACATGAAATTAAGGAAGCTGAAATTTGAATGAAATAATCGAGACATATAATATGTCGAAGAGGCGTTTATGTTGCATGTTGTTGAGACCGAATTGTTCAGTATTGAAAAATTGCCTATTTTCCCCGTACATGTATCTGGACTTCTTTGGGAAACAAATAATGTGATTCAGTGCATTATCCATAGTTATGAAGGGTTTTCCAATAAGAGGTGTTATTTTGATATTCAAAGAAAAATGCTATTTTTTAATATAAATGATCGGATGTTTATTTCATTATAAAGAGGAAAGTATGCCGTAATAGTGGAAAATAACATCAGGCAAATGACCACCACGACCACGCTTACAGGACAATACCCTTTTCATGAAATTTTCCAAAACCTAATGGCAGGCTGCCTTATGCCCTCGATAGCCCCACGAATTCCATCTTTGAGGTCTTGAATGGACCCAGGGCTGTTGGCGTAGACCTTCTCTTCACGTGGCTCCAAAGAAAAAGTCACAAGGTGTTAAATCACAAGATCTCGGTGGCCAATTGTGATCACCTGTTCGAGAGATAACCCGGTCCGGAAATTTTTCCCGTAAAAGATCAATGGTTTCGTTGCTTATGTGGCACGTAGCGCCGCCTTTTTGTAAATAAACTTTGTCCAGATCAATACCATTCAATTCCGGCCATAAGAAATCGTTAATCATCTCTCTATAGCGCAATCCTATTCAAAATAACACCTGTTATTGGAAAACCCTTTATCATCATCATATTTTAGCACTACAGCTTTTTGGGAGCTTTGGCCTGCTGCAAGTAGGGCCTCCAAACATTCCGGTCGTTTGGAATTTTTTTCAATTCTTTATCCCAAGTTTATTGATGTCATCCGTCCATCTTGTTTTCGGTCTTCCTTTTGCTTTAATGCTCTTGCTTCTACAGTTTTATTCTGCGCCCTCATACCGCCCATTTTTGTTATGCTTTGACGAAATGTTTTTCGATATTTATAAGCTGGTCTGACTCGTCGTTCCACCTTATGCACCACTCGTCGTGACCTTTGATTGCTCCAAAATTTCCTCAGAGTATTTTTCGTTCGAAGGTTTGCAGTTTTACTTTATCTGCAGCGTCCACGATTCAGCTCCGTTGCGTAAGACTGGTCTAAACATTGAACAGTTTCGTTAGTCCACATGACCTTTTAGCCGCTTGAATTTTTTTATCGATGGCAAAGCTTGTTGAGTTGTCCCTACTTAGTTTGAAGCCTAAGTAGGTAAAAAATTTAACGATTTCAACAGAATTTTGCTCAATTTTCTGTTTGTCTGTTGTTGGTTTATTTTGTCTGCACATCATCGTTTATTTTGCTGGTTTTAAGGCCAATTATACAATGCAATTTCAATATCAGCGCAGGTTTTGGATAGGGCATGGATGTCTTTACTGACAACCGCTGTGCCATCCCCAAATGCAAACAATTGGGTAGTTCTGCTTCATATAGGTCTAGTTTTTTTTTGCGTCAGTTACTTCATCGATTGTGGATGAGACCGTATCTTACTGTTTTACTGCAGTTTTAGTTCTGAAGACTTAAGATCTATTACCGTGCACCATTACTTTTGAAGCAGGTTCTCGCAAATACATCATTACTATTCTGGTTAATTTGTCCGGAATTTTACATTTCTGAAATACAGGGTTGCCAATATTCGACGGACCCATCTGGCAACCCTGTATCTTTTGACAGAGACGTCAGATCGCTTAATGACATACCGCGTTGGAAGCGTCAGTCCAAGCAAATTTTTATCATGGAACAGTACACGTCACGCGAGCACTCCCAAATTGTTGAAATTTACATTCAACAAAAGAAGTTAATTGAGAAAACTCAACGTGCGTATAAAAAATTAAGTAATGTGAAAAGTGCGCCTTCTAAGAACACCATTAAACGTTTGTACGAAAGGTTTTCGACTGGTGATGCTCTTTCTAATCCAAAGAGGCCAAATCAAAACAGACCAAGGCGTCGCCGAGGACATTCCAAAATCGCCGTTCTCAGCAGTTGGGCATTGCACTTTACAACGAATTACCCGCATTGATTTGCATTTATTCCCGTATAAGATTCAATTGACGGAAAGATTGTTGCCTGCGGACAAGCCTCGTCGATTGGAATGGGCCCAAAGAGTCATCGAAATCCGTCGGGTCCGTCGAATATGGGCAACCCTGTATTGTTGGGCTGGCCATTCTATCAATGCTATCGAAAGGTGGCTTAAAACCCATAAACAGGATGTGACGATTTCTGTTGTGGCCAAAATATTTCGCAGGGACTGCTTGTAATATATTAAAAAATTTGGTCCACTGTTGACGTTCTTTGTCGAAATCCGGATTGATACTCTGGAAGAACTCTTTCTGCGTGGCTTATAAATACTTGGTTTACAACTCTTGCGAAGATTATATACAACGTATTAAGAAGGTAAGTCCCTCGATAGTTTTTGCAGCTTGTTTTGTCGCTTTTCTTGAGAATGGGGTGTATTATTGTTGTGTTTCAGTCGTCTGGCGGTGTTTCATTGTTCCAAATCTATGCTTTTAGTGAACTCGGAACTCGGCCTTCTTGGCACATTTGCTTGCTCTAATTAAGATAAGACGGTAATTAACAATAAACTTCGATTGTTTCGAATTTTCATTGAAAAATGCTACATAAGGGAGATCTCCAGAGACGACACTCTAAGATGACACCTTGAGTTAAGGCTTGTCAATGGTAATTTAGGGGCGGTATGACCATGGAGATTGTTGTTATTATTGTTATAAATGTGAGCCCCGACGTAATTGTCAGAAGCTAATATCTTTTCTGATTAATGTTTCTTTCACCTGCAAACTGAATGACTTTAGCCCCACAATGAAATTATAATTGTAAGAAAAATTTCTTATAGATAATAGCAATTATTTTCTTAAGCCTGAAAGAAAATAAAAACTATTGAGGTAAATTTTGTGTTACCGATTCTTCGAAAAATTTGGACACAGAATTAGCAAAATGTTTTCAAGCCTTTTTACTAGATAAATATGAATAAATACTTACAGGTGCTATCAAGTAGGTGATGCTTCTACAATAAAGTCATAATAAATAATATTTTTACTAAATATAAAGGGTGGTTAAATTTCAAGGGCCGATATTGAATGCAAACCACACTTAAACGTCAAGTTCTTTCCTGCATTTCATTTGACATTTTTCAATTTTAGACTAACTCAATTTGAACCATGGAAAGATACACAATCGATCAACGCGTTAAAGTTATTCAGGCTTATTATGAAATGGTGACAGGAAATGGCAACAGTGAATGACCAATTTTCGAAGAAAATAATCTTCAGTGATGAGGCACATTTTCACCTCAGTGGATTCGTCAATAAGCAGAATTGCCGCATTTGGGCGAATGATAACACAGGTCTGCAAAAAAATGGGTTCGGAATGTTCAATAAAAGTGTAGTGCCATTTCCGAAGTAATTTTTTGCGTAGAATCCGAGTCCGGGGTTTAAATTGCTCTATCACGTCAGGATTTTGAGATATCCTAACCTAAAAGTTTGCTCAAATATCTTAATTTTTCACTGAGATATCGCATTTTGAAGTTTTTTTTATTTTTTTTGTGCGACTATGTAATCGACCGTATCACGTCTCATGTTATCTCAATGGATTTTCGACTATCGAAAAATTCACAAACATGGAAACTTCAAAATGCGATATCTCAGTGAAAGATAAAGATATTTAAGCAAACTCAACGGCATTTAAAAGAGGAAGACTTATACTTTAAAATACTATGTTTACTTTTTTATGAAGAGTAAAATCTGCGTAGCTAAATAACCTAAAAAACAGTGTTTTTGCAATTTAGGTTAGGATATCTCAAAATCCTGACGTGATAGAGCAATTTAAACCCCGGATTCGGATTCTACGTAAAAATTACTTCGAAAATGACCCTACACTTTCCTAGAACAAAACGTTGTAGACCTGTGTAATCCATGAGTGATTGCCGAAAACCAATGCACAAAGGGTGACTGTTTGGTGCGGTTTATGGGCCGGCGGCATCATTGGGCCGCATTTTTCCCAAAATGAGGACGGTCAGGCAGTTTCTGTGAAAGGTGTTCGCTATCGTGAAATGATAACGAACTCTTTGTGGCCCGAATTGGAAGATATGGATGTGGACGATATGTGGTTTCAACAGGACGATGCCACTTGTCACACAGCTAACGAAACAATGCCTCTCTTGCGCGAAAAATTTGAAGGCCGAATAATCTCACGTCGCGGCGATGTCAATTGGCCGCCAAGATCATGTGATTTGACACCGTTGGACTTCTTTCTTTGGGTTAGTTAGGGTAAAAAAAGGTATACGTCGATAAGCCAGCAACAATTCAAGAGCTAAAGGATGAGATAATTCGGCACATTAACGGCATAGAACCTCAATTATGCCTCAGTGTAATCGAAAATTTGGATCATCGGATGGAGGTGTGTCGCCGAGGTCATATCAATATTATCATAATAAAAAGAAATGACAATAATTTTCTAAAAAAATAGTATTTTATTCAAAATCAACGCTGGCCCTTAAAACTTAGCCACCCTATAAAATCTTTTGGCATGCGCTACTTTTACATTTTACCTAAAAAATCTCCTATATTTTTTGGAATACGGAGATGAATATGTATATATATACGCACGTGTGCGGGATTGCATAAAAACACGAATGTGCTTTGCTTACATTTTTTCGCAATCATTTCGATGTATTTTCTTTAGTACGGCCGTTTGTTTTGATGTGCGCGCGTTATTTTCCTTGTTTACTATTTACTTTTTATACAAAATATTCGAGTATATCTGGCGCGCAACAGGAATATTTGGGAGGGTACAAGAACTTATTGGGCTTTTTATAAATATTTTTGATTTATAAGGTTCTTGCTCATTGTGCGAGCTATATTTAAAAAAAAAAACTAATAACAAAAATTAGCATGACTATTATGTTAAATACTGTGAAAAATATAGCGACTTAATTATAATAAGTAAGCACAAGTGTAGCATCAAAAGATGTATTATCAGAAGAAAGTGTTTGAAAATCGAGGTACTACTTGTTAGTTTTATTTGCTCTTGCCGCACCTGTCGTTTGTAGCTCCACCCCTCCAAGTGGACGCCCCTGGTATCTGCGTGTGTTTATAGTATCTGCATAAATGTTTGTGCAGAAAGCAGGCGAAATTGTGTGAATGAATGGATTTTTATGTAAAAATAATGAGAAATGTGGTTTGTTATTATTTTCCACTTTGGCCTTTGAATATAAAAAAAAAATTATACACCGAGTTGTTTGCCTTCCATTTTATTATTTTCGCAACGAAGTGAGTTTGTTGATGCATTTCCACGTAACCCTGTAGGGAATTGGACTAATTTTAATGGTGCAAATCGCTTTAAGGTAAATTTAAATTCACTATTTACTTCCTACTTTTCACTCATCCTTCCACTAGTTTATTTGTTTAAACTGTCCACTTTGCATGGGGATGACAAGTCCACTACCTTTCAAACAACTAAAATGTGGATATTTTTAAGTTGATTGGTGGCAGGTGATTATTTAAACGATTAGAAGTTGTTTATCCTCATATATCTCTGCTACTATCTGTAGACTACACAAATCGTAGTTCAATATGTAGCCACCAAAAATGCTACAAGAAGAGGAAAACAGACTTATTGGCTTCAATAAATAAATTACATCTAATCTAAATTTTGTATTGCTCTTTAATATTAAAAGTGTCATATACTTAAAAGATATGATCAATGCGGTTCATATATGGAACTATGTTTGACAGCTGGAAATGTTTTGATTTTACTTGTGAAAAATTCGATGTGCGGAAAATGCAGAAAAACTAACTTTCAATACAACCGAATGCAACCTAGCTTTGTGCAGGCGGGAAGTTGCATGCTCCTGAACTCGATTTCTCCGTTAGTCGAGATCAGCGACTTGACATTTTATCCCAGACTCTTCATTTGGTTTTTGGTTTTAGAGCTAGTATCAGTTTCGAAAGGAATTGATTATTGACATATTTTCATTCCAGATTCCTTGTTTTTGTGTTTTTGATTTGGTTTTAATGCTATTTCATTTATTTCCTTTCTGTTTTTTTGTTCTATCTTTTCCGTGATATTTCGTTTTCTCATTACACAGACGCGTTGCTCTTCTCATTCAACAGTCCTCACGTGGTTGCATAAAGAATCAAATTTTTCAATTTTTTAATAATTGCAATTTTTATATGTTAAATTGGCTTACTTAAATTGCCAATTAGGTTGCGGTCTGAACGTAGTCTCAGGGTTTTTAGTAAAAAAAAAAAATACTTATTGCATTTTGATTTATCCCTGCACTACTTGGGCACGATTTCGGAACCAATTAGTAGCTGTCGCGTTTTACGTATTTTTAGTACAAGTGCGCTCGAGGTCTGCCGCCAAATTCCCGGCAGGGAAATAAGTACTTATATAAAAACATGCATATTTATAAAGGTGCGCGCCGCAGTGCGTGTGTGGCAGGTGTATGTGAGGCTCCGCTGTTTTTATTACTTCCCTCGCACTTTGTTTTTCGTTTGAAACAAGTCATAAATTTAAATGAAAAAATTTAAATTTCTTCAACCAAGAAAAAAATAGACGCGTGAAACAGCACATTGTTGCATTGTGTGCACACAAAAATATTATGGAAAGCGCGGTGAGCAGAAAATGGAAATAAGCAAGCACCAGAAGGCCAAAATTTAGATTCAAAGCTAATGCCAGTTATTTAGTTGCATTCAGTGTTGCTGTATTCACATTCTTTGACGGCACTCAAGATCGTTGATGCTTTCGCAAGAAAATACATTTTTGAAAGGCTGGTTCTCTGTTTCCGAAACTTAAAAAGTGTCAAAAAATCAATTAGTTATGTGGTTTCAGAACCATTAGCGAGACCAACGTTTTGTCCTTACTGCTTGCTGGGAGTTCTAAAATCCACGACTTACTGCATATATTTTCTTTTTTAGGAACACAAAAATGCAACGCTGGCGGCTGGCTGCACCAAAGTGTATGAGTAAGCGGCGTGCTTGCCTTAAGCGAAAAGCAAATCTGAGCGCTATATGCCAGTGAAAAGGTAAAAACTAAATGCGCTTAAATTCCAGGTACTATAAAGCAGCACAACGTCGAAAAGGGCGCAGAATGAGTTATGTGAGTTATGCTTTTGTTTAAGTAAATGAGCCTTAAAAAACTTAGTCAAAATACATTTCAGTTCCCATCAAAAAAGGGGGCTAAAATAAAAATTTAATGGAAGCATTTATTTATCACAATACAAAAAATAATGTAACAAATATTGTGGTGCTTTGGTGATCGCACTTGCTTGGCTAAAACTAAAAAAAAAAACAAAAACGAATCCCAATAGTTGGAGAGCGCTCCAGGTAATTGCTAAAGTCGCAAAAGCTTTAGACATTTGGCATGAAGAAGAAATTGGTGGCAAATTTCTCAATCTAATGGGTTATCTGAGGAAAGTGTGGACTAAAAGATACACCCATACAAGGAATGTAGTACCTAAAATATTGATTTTGTAGGAGTATGCGACTCGTTTTGGTAGATGTGATCTTCAAAATTAACGGAAACAGGTGGTAAGGGGGAGTGTATATTCCACCAGAGAATACTACCCTGTACTGTGCTTTTTTTATGCTAATGGTACTATGACTACAGCCAAGTCATGGTAACAAATCACTTATTTTTTCATTACGACGTTCACAATAAAAAACCATATATAGGGATTTTCAGTAGGGGCCGAACCAAAATGACAGGCTTTTTCGGTCATATAGCTTTGATGGCGTATGTTAAATTTGTTGTTTAATAATTACTCAGTTGCTGATGTCAAAATACCAAGAGAAGTTACACTTTATTATCAAAATAACTGTTTGTTAAAGAAAACGATGTGCCTTTCAAAAATGGCTGTCTCTCCGCTTTGGTGGCCAAACTTGAGATGATTTGATCGGAAAACCATTAACCAACACCCCTAAATTAAAAAGAAGCCAGATCGGCTGAGAATGTGGACACTGGCTATGAAAGTGTGCATGAGAACTGGAGGCTTTTTCATAATATTTTGATAATTGGCTATGTCAACATACAAAACTTCTGTATATGGTACGACTCCAACTCCGATGACGTTTACTAGGTGCCAATGTATCTAAAAAGTGTTCACTGTGGACATTCTGCGTAAACAATCAGAGGCTTCTCGCGGTAGTAACATAACATGACCGCTAAGTTAGACCTTTGGCATATCGGTTTTTGAAGTCACAGCTCCATGCTAAAAAGCCACAATAAAACGACGCCTTCAAAATCACCATAAAAAAAAAAAAAAAATAAATAAATAATTGGCGCGCACACTTCTTTTAGGTGTTTGGCCGAGCTCCTCCTCCTATTTGTGGTGTGCGTCTTGGTGTTGTTCCACAAATGGAGGGACCTAAAGTTTCAAGCCGACTCCGAACGGCAGATATTTTTATGAGGAGCTTTTTCATGGCAGAAATACACTCGGAGGTTTGCCATTGCCTGCCGAGGGGCGACCGCTATTAGAAAAATGTTTTTATTAATTTTGCTTCCACCGAGATTCGAACCAACGACCTCTCAGTGAATTCCGAATGGTGATCACGCACCAACCCATTCGGCTACGGCGGCCGCCAAAATCACCATAACATTGCTGAAATACGCCTAGATTTAAACAGCAGATGTATTGAACGTTGGGTCTCTTGTAGGTATTAAAAATTTGATGGAGCACGTTTCATTTTGGGCTGCCTTTTTATTAAGAAATATTTAGGCAATGACTGTACTGGACATGTATAGATTTCATCAAGATAGTTCGAGCATTCAAAATAAATAATTTGGCTTCTTTAAGTTCTTCAGCACTTTCTAAAACTCTGTTTGGTAGTAGGAATATTTTGGAAATTAGTTCTCAAGCTCCTCCGTGAGCGTTTTTCCTCTGCAAAAAGTTATTTACCATTCAATATTTGGCAATAATGAGAACAACCGCCAGCAGTAACGGCAATAAGCCGCTGCAGCAAGCACAAAGTGCTGTTTTCTCATTTGCTCCGTTACCTGGGAGGCTTATGTGTGTGTATGAATTTTTATTTGAGTGGCATGTGGTGAATATTACCTGCCACTGGCCGAACAAAAACTGAAATAAACACTTTCTTTTGGCAAAAGCCAAGTTAACAGGTAATTCCTGGGCTTTTTACAAGCCAAAAAGTTTTTGCCGCAACAGAAAAATATTTACACCCGCTTGTATGTGTGCATGTGTAAGCGCATTACTCTCTCGGCGACAGCTGGTAACTAAAATTTATGCGACGCATAAAACTTGCTACGCCTAGCTGTGCAGCATGAATAAGGCGCGGCGTGGGCAAGGAGATCGTTGCAAAAACTAACAAAAATTCATTTGAAAATTTCAATTGAAATTCTGTGCGAATTTCTTTGGTGGAGTTGCCAAAGGTGCAGCCGTGCGCCACCTACTCCAATGCGGTTGAAATTTTAATAATAAAGGTTGAAAGGATATATGCGTGTATTTATGTGTAATTGTGTGGGTAATAGGGGTGATCGCACTAATTTTTGTGTTTTTTTTTAGGCTTCTGTATTAATTTTTTTTCTCTTAACTGCTGTGCTTTAAGTGTGAGATTAATCCGGGAGCATTTTAAAGGATTATTATCTATATGTTAAGGCTAATTTAAGGCCACTTGTGGAACAACATCAAGACGCACGCCACAAATAGGAGGAGGAGCTCCTAGAGAAGGTCTACGCCAACAGCCCAGGGTCGATTCAAGACCTCAAAGATGGAATGCGTGAGGCTATCGAGCACATAGGGCAGCCACTTTGCAATTCGGCTATGGAAAATTTCATGAAAAGGATATCGTCCTGTAAGCGTGGTCGTGGTGGTCATTTGCCTAATGTTATTTTCCACTATTAACGGCATACCTTCCTATTTATAATGAAATAAACATCCGATCATTTATATTAAAAAATAGTCTTTTTCTTTCAAAATAACATTTATTAAAAACCCTGTATTACCATATAACTTCGTTTTACTTTCATGTAATCACCCTTTTCGAAATACATTTATCTAAAATTATGATTTTCACTTTCTTAGCTCAAAATTTTTGTTTATTAAATCGATCAAAATTAAGTTATTATTTTTAAAATTTGTTCAAAAGCTCCTGAGGAAGAAAAATGATGTAAAATCTGCTGTACTGCATCTGAATAAAACTTGCATTGAAGAAGGTGAAAATTGATCAGATGTGCTGCTGAGATGATGAAGCAAATGCAGGAATATAAAATTTAGAACAGGAAATTTGAAAATGTGGACATCCCTAACAGACGTGTATTGGGGCAGGTGCTTGGTATACAGAATAGTTGCTTTACTTTAGCGTCACAATCACTTTGATTTGAAAATTCAAGTCGACCCCATATTTGGGCATTTTGCTCGGCTTGTGCTTATTTGCTTTTTCATGTTGATGCAGGCGAATTCATTATTAAACATTATTTTGCAGCCCAGTGTGATATTATTAACGCCTACACTCTCTCGTGTGCCTTTATGGCTAACTTATTTGAAATAGCATAAAAAAATCTTTTAGTAGCTGCAACGCACTGCCGAACGCCCTCCCAGTCGCTTTGTAGACAACTTTCTAAATGCGTGCCAGCGAGCTTTAATTACTTATTATCCTTTTTCCGTGGATTTGCATTTTGTGCCTCCTTCCATAGCTTCCATTCTTTTATTTGCAAACAATTTTATTGCGGTTGCTATTTCTTATTTAGTTACATTTTTCACCGCTCTTCGCACCACAACATTATAATAATGATAATTTTAATGTTTATTTTTATTTTCGCTGTTTTAATGAATTTTTGATGGATAAGTGAGTAAGGACGCACTGTTTTTGGCTTAACGAAAGCCATCTGAGCTGTCAGTCCAACTGAAAGTTTTCATAATTTCCGATTACGTTGATAATTTTCAATTACGATTAAGCTCATACTTTCAGGTTACGTTGGCTAGTAAGCAGCGAACATTTTATGATTTGATGATAGAAGGAGGTGATTGTATGTAAGGATCCTCATCGCCTATCCGAAAGGTTATGATTCTGCAAGCATTTATGAAGTTTTATCAAAGAGTTTTTGTGGGCGATATAATCGCGTGTGCTTGTGTTCGAAAAGGGAGATCTGTGTTATGATACGTAAAAAAATGATTAATGAAACCGAGAGCACTTTTGAGGGTGGTACGAGAATTTTGATCTTTCAATTGAATACTCGTTTCAAAAAGTTATGCGAAAAAGTGTTAAGGCTACCTTAATACGAGTATTGGCTTAGTAAAGCTGTAAACGAGAATGGCTTTGGTGTAAGCACCTCATTCAAAGAAAATACTATGTCCACATGAGAGAGAAACATGTGTAAACAAGTGCAAATGCTTTGCAGTGGAATGATAAGCCAGCGATTTAGTTAACAAATATCAAATTTTTATGTTGTATTTAATAATAATGCCAATTGGTTCTTGCTGATTAGTTAGATGCCATAAAAGTTCGATTCGGATTGAATCTGTCTTCTGTCTAACATTTTTCTTACTTTTTTTCTTATCAAAACTTAGATTTTTTTCAAAACTTCAGTTCTTAGCATTTCAGTTTCAATTTTGAAATGAATCTTCTTATTGTGAAAACTTTTGAGTACTGTAAGTATCCCATATAGTGATGCCAGACATTCTCGGTAAAATTTTCAACAAAATTTTCAAAAAGTGTTTTCCACAGAATTGTAAACAAGTTCGGACTTTCAAAAATTTCTCGCGCGATTATTCGTGGTTGAATTTCGATGATGAAAATGATTTTTATCCCCAATTTTTGTAGCAAAATATCACTCCAAAATGAAATTTCTTACTGGAACCATAACATAAAGTGAAAATCTTCATATTCATAGCACGGTTTGCGGGACCCATCGGAGTGTTTATGTAATTTGGAACATACACGCTATTGTGCGAACAAATAAAGAACAGTAATATGTTTGGTTCGGTTCCGTTTGGTTTCGGCCGAACATTGCAGAAATGCCCGACGTTCGACAATTTGGGGTTGCGCATTGATAGACCTAAGAATTGTCCCTGTTTAGGCTTTTAAGCCGATGTTATTGCATTCTCATTTATCTGTACTGATCTAAATATGAGTAGCCTCCTCGTTTCATAGCGCAACTTAGTCATTAAGGGTATAAAATGCGATAAAAGGTTCATACGCTTAGGTGCTGCTCTCGCTCTCCAATGTTAAGCTTTAACGGTGAGAAGTCTTCGATTGGGTATTCAATACAGCTCGCTGGTTGATGGGGCATTTCTTTGCGTTCCATTTTGCTCCGTCTAGCGTTTTTCATTTTCTTGTATTAATTTGCATTATTTTACACTTCAGCGAACACTTCAGCCCACTGTGTACCATAATAATTTATTTGTGTTCAACAGGCAGGCAGTCAAAGCAATGAAGAAGGTGTTCGAGCTGGCTGCAAAATGAGAATAAATATTCAAAGAGGAAAACCGGTGGAAGTAAATAGTATTAAAAATATAAAAGAGTTAAGAGAATCAAAAGTAATACAAAGGAGAAAAAAGGCTACAGAAAAATGAAAAGAAAGCCAAATAAAAATAATTCAAAAAGTATACACGCAAAATAATATAAAGATATGATAATAAACATATTTTGCTGACTCAGGCAACAGTTCTATTTTGATTTTTTTTTTTTAATTTCTGTTCCTTCTTTATTCTAATTAAAAAAAGTTGTTTTTATTTCCAGCCTCATTATGCAACTGACCTGGCTTTCAAAGGAATTATGTTAATTTCGCGTGAAAATTCTGTTCGCTTTATTCCCTGAGGAAAAAGGGGCCTAGACTTTAATAAATTGAATTACTAATTAACAAATCTTAAATTATTTGTAAGCACAATTAAGGATTATAAGGGAAATTTTATTTATATCTGTTTTTTAAGTATTTCGAAAATTATCTGTATAAAAAGAATTCTAAACCCAATTGGACTCGAAGGTTATTTAAAGAGTTCGGTCACTATAGTGGCGGAAAGCAAAAGAATACTTTGACAATCTATTTCGGTAGGAAAATGAAATGAATAACAATTCTTTGTTGTACATGGCAGAAACTGTATAAATTATGTAATACAGGGGGGCCAAATAAGTCCTACTAATGACTAAAGACTACTGCCTAGCAGTATGCGCAGTTGGTCCATCTTGTTGAAACCACAAATTAGGATACTGCTCCGCCATTGGTCGCAAAAAGTTTTCAATCAATGTTCTGTAAGAAGCTCCTGAAATCGATTCCGGCGTTTCATTCTCATTTTCGAAGAAATATGGACCGATAACTCTAGTGGCCAAAACACCGCAGCAAACAGTACATTTAGATGGGTGCAACTGATGTTGTTGGGTTGCCCTTGGATTTTCAGAGCCCTGCAATCTACAGTTTTGTTTGTTGACATAACCATTTAAATGGAAATGCGCTTCATCCGACATCAAAACATTATTTAAAAAATCAATTTGTGTGGCTAATTGTGTAAGAATAGGAAAACTCGATAATTTTAACGCGTTGTGTTGTACTGTAGGGTTCCATAATAAATTTCCAACAATTCAGTTGCAACCTACAAAAAGAGAAAAATAAATATGTCAAAAAATAAAAAAGTTATTTGTGCTTAACATTAGGTCTTATTTGGCCCACCCTGTATAAATGACGGCCGAAGAAGACTTTTTTTGAAGGGCGGATAATTAGCGCTTAACAAAAACAACTTCTTCGGACAAAAGCTGTACATATATACATATATAAGTGGCGCTTATACCCTTTTGTTTTAGTTTGTCTGAGCTCCTCTTCCTATTTGTGGTGTGCGCCTTGATGATTTTCCAAAAAGAGAGGGACCTACAGTCATGCAGGTTTGCCATCTACTATTTTGTGTTTCATGAACGGTGTTTGCCATCCGGGCGCTCGATTGTTAGTCACGCGCCAACCCATTCGACCGCGGTGTCCGAAATCAGGGTACATACACAGACAACATTTTAAGCCAAGGTTTGTTCGAAGTTTGACTGAGGCTGAAGTTCGAACAGAGAGGAGCTTTACCAAACTTCAAAACAAAAGTATTTAGACATTTTCCCCCTCTTAATCCTTCGGGGATATCATTTTTTAGCTGTTAAGGTATTTTTAAGTAAAAGAAATACGATTGTGTGAAATTTCTGTAGAGATATAATCCCATTTGTTCGAAGGTCATCCAACAGCTTTTTTAGTTGAAAGAAAAAGAAAGTTTCCTAACAATTAATAGTTAATTTCTTTGCTTTGTCTGTCTCTCTAAACAATAAATTTTTGTTGGAAAGACAGTTACATAACAGAAAAGGTTGTAGGCCACACAAGGGCAGGCGTATTTTATCCTTTATTCGTGTGAAATGGTGCCGACAGCCCACATTGGCGACTTCACTTTGCCTAAATGCCCACAGCTGTTTGGTTCACACTTGAACAGTGTGTTGTAGGTAGTTTTGCTCTCCATTTAACACAAGCAAAAACAAAGCGAGGAAAAATAAAAAACCAAAGCCCTTCCTAGCCTCGCACAGTATTTCTATTTGTTTGTTCTGCGCTGTTCATATTTCTACCCACTGTCCCCAAGGTTGTTTAGACTGTGATTGTTGGCAGTTTTAAATACAAGCGAGTATGTTTTACCATTTTGTTGCTGATATTCGGTACTGTTATTTCAGTTGGTGCCACAGCAATTTCTGTTTCTATTTTTTCTTGCTGCTACAACTCTTTGCACCGCATTTGTTGTTATTATGATGCAGCTTTAAACATTTTTTTGTGATGTATAGTTTTTGATTCGATTTTTTGCCTTTATGCTATTCAGCTGACGTAGGAAAATATTTTTGTGTGTACTTTGTGCGACTGTAAAAGGACATAGAAAGGTGTGTAGCATCGATTGTGCCATTTGCCGTTATGTTTTTCTTATGGCTGAGTGAATGCGGTACGTCGCTTTTATGTGGCGATTTGTATGTGAATTAATTGCATTTTTATTACTGGTTTTTATTTAGTTTCGTTTTGTTTAAATTTCTCCTCTGACGTTTAAGTCCGTTAAATTGTTACACAATAAATGCAACTGTTAATGAAATTTTACTCAAGAAATCAAAGTAAAAGGAGAACCAAAGTGTTAATAAAAAAAGGAAGGCAAGTACATAGGCTATTGTTGTAAAATTAATCGATTCCCACTTAAAACTCTACCGCATGGATATCTTCGTAAAGAAAGAAGAAAAATAGAAAAAAGATTTCACAATTATAACTTTGCTTTGGGAAAATGGGCATAATAAGAGAAAAAAAACCAAATAAAGTTATTTGATGCATCTAAGTATTGCACAAAAATGAGGTGAATTACTCACAAAAAGTGTACCAACAAAATGAACAATAATTTTGACTAAGTTATCCATCTTTCATTCATTTTCGAAAGGGTCCAATACCGTGGGCACGCACAGAGTTCAAAGGGAAATCATAATGTTGAGAAGCAGCTACTTTCCCTGTGGTCGGAGATGTAGGCTTGGAGATGGAGGACAGTGCAACGTGCTAGCTTACTTCAAGTTGAAATTAATTAACGGCATAAATTCCGGCGACCTACGACGGCAAAATAGCCAAGCATTGTAAAGCACAAGCCAATCATGTGGGGAAAAGTAGTTTTGTGCCTTGTCTTAGTGTGAGCTTTTAGGCTTGACTTTCTAAAAATTTCCATTGACAAAAGACACTGCAACTCAAAGTCTATGTATTTAATGCCCTAGCCCTAAGCTTCGCCCTATACATAGGCCTATGCCCTCACCACTATTAATTCGTGCCTCTACGGCTTTTTCTCATATACACCTCGTTGCAATATTATAAACACACCACTTTTTTTATTAAAAAATATTTTTCATACTACAACAAAGTCCGTATAACATAAAGTTTGTACACAATTTTTTAAAATTTCATCAAAGTTTCGACTTTTTTCAACCAATTTTTATAATTTTTCTGTGCATGCAGTTTTATAGCTCATTGAATTTTAGTTTTTGGTGCAAGTTTTTAGGGTCTAAAAAATAACGTTGATTTTTTTAACTTTTTCTTCGCTGAGATGTCACGCCTCTTCTATAAAGTAAATGCTTGAATTTTTGTGTATGAAAGAAAAAGCATTGCCAGATGTCAAAAGTATTTGGTACTACTTGGGCACTTTACATTTGAAATATCAGAACTCGTCTTCGAGATAAATAAATTAAAAAATAGCCGCTACGACTTAATTTCTCTGAATCTTTTTTATGGTGCGAAGAAAAGACCAGAAAGCTGAAACCATATTTGGCGTTGTGTGCGTTAGAGGGTTAAGTCTTTTTGTTTCGCTAGAAGTTATGTTATTTAACCTATTATTCGTGTCTATAGTGAATGTAAATTCATTCAAATGCATTAAGCGCCAGTTTACTTCCCACCGCTTTGCCCCACTTCGAATTTTTATTTGCTCGGAAATTTTTGCAAGACAAAATTTTACACATTTTTGAAGTAACGAGCGAAATGTACCCATCCGTTAAAAGGACAGGACACATGTAAAACAAATGCATACACACTTGTGTTTTCTAGTGGGCACACACACATACATATGCATATATTCCAATGACATGTGAGTGTTGGACAGACAGCTAAACAAATGTTGAAACCTGAATGTGTACAATGAAAACAATAACACAAAATGGCCGAAAGGTGAGGCAAAAAAGCAAAGTGCATAAAATAAACAAAAGCGAATAGAAGAGTGTGGGCCCAGTACGAGCAGAACTGAGTGGTGTAGGGCAGTGTGAAATAATTGCTTTATGTACGAGCGTGTGTTAGAGGAACATAGACGTAGGCAAGCCGGCAGCCCGGCTGGCACCCACTCACTCAGAAATGCAAAAATGCAAACTGTCAGTACGAAGCGCAGCATGAAAAAGTCCAAAACAAAGCGAAAGCAAAGCAACTGAACAACGACGAATGACAACAGTTGGCGAGTGGCTGTAAAAAAAGGCACTTTAGCACATACTCATACTCACTCATCCATAGTTTGCCAGGATAATGACATCAAAAATGCTTTTTTTCCTGCGGCTTCACATTTTTTCGCCCAAATGCATGCCTACGCCTTGCCCTGTTCGTAGTTTAATCCTTTCGCTGGTGTGTGAGTGCTAAGCATTGAAGTGCCACCCGCTGCGTAGTTGAAGTGCTCATCAACGCGTCCGCTTTTCTCTGTGAACCATTTGCAATTTTATGTTTGTTACTATTTTCTAAGGTTTTTCAATTTTCCACCATTTTCCATATTTTTGAAGTCCTGCGAGCGAAATGTATATTTTTGGAATTTTTTGTTTGTTTGCAGAATACGCTTTAGAAAAGCAACAGAACAACAAAAATGTACAGTTTAAAAGCGTCGGCAGCAATCTTTTCAAGTGTGGCCTTAACGCCTCTTATGCAACAGAGTTGTCCAAATCGTTTGCGCGCACGTAATGCCGAAAGTTTTGGTTTGGCGCCTGCTGGTCGGCTACTGCAGATGCACATTCGCATATAAAATCTCTGTCACATGTCGTCCACAACGTGCTTAAAGAAGTCAGATGCACACTTTTTTAAATTTTAAACTATGAATTGTCTTTAATTAAAATCACTAAGTTTGGGATGGTACCCACAATTTTTAAAATTTTCCGTGCGTGAGCTCAGTGGAGGTGGAAGCATACGCCAGATGATTCTGGTGTCTGGTGCAGTAGAAAGTGTTCATCGATACGTTTTGAACGAAAGATTGAGAAATTCAGGCCAATAACGTAATTAGTGGTTGTACGGCGAAGACTCCTACAGAGACATCTACACCGGAGCTCACGAACTCCGACCGAGAATTTCGTATTCGCAGTTGAAAGAAAATAGTCGGATTCCATAGGGAAATCAATGAGAAAACCATAATTGTGAAGTGACTAACGTGAATATGAGTGCATTCTTTTTTGTACACAATTTTTTTTTTGTTTGGCCGGCTGAAAATTTTAGCTTCCTGTCGTTCTCATAGGCTTTTTATTAAGAGCACATTGCTGCATATTACTTCGCGAAAGTGGTCAGTCTTAATTTGCCACTTTATTTTGGCGCAATATAGTCTGACGAATTGGTTGGTGCGTGACTACCATTCGGAATTCACAGAGAGAACATTGGTTCGAATCTCGGTGAAACACCAAAATTAAGAAAAACATTTTTCCAAAGCGGTCGCCCGTCAGCAGGCAATAGCAAACCTCTGAGTGTATTTCTGCCATGAAAAAGCTCTTCATAAAACCATTTGCCGTTCGGAGTCGGCTTGAAACTGTAGGCCCCTCCATTTGTGGAACAACATCAAGACGCACACCACAAATAGGAGGAGGAGCTCGGCCAAACACCCAAAAAGGGTGTACGCGCCAATTATATATATTATATATGCATATATAGTCTGATCTTTACGAGCACGAGGATTGGAAAGTCACTCTCAGGCTAGGTGCACCTGGGTGACTGACTCTTAAGCTGGCATATCTTATAGCTGAATAAAGTGCTCAAAGCCATAGAGCCTGGAATGCTTGACATGAAGCTCTAATACTTTGGCGCGTTTGAAGACCTAATCTTTAGTTAACGATTTGCCCTGTTCGGTGATGTTTATTTTGCTTATAGTTGAAGAAACACCACACTTTATAAGTGTCTTAGCCAGCCCATTGTGTGTGTCCTGCATATCGCAGATGACCTGAGATGAGCCCTTCTACAGTATAGGTGAGTCAGGAGCTGCATTCTATGCAAATGAATACAAACGTTTTAGCGCTGAAGTTAAACGACGGATATTCCTCTATGTGTTGCAGTAAAGGAGGGAGAAACTTGGCATCACTTTTAGTTTTTTTGAGCGCTTGGCCGTAAATACCTTAATCATGAAGAAAACGAGGGTAAATTAGTACAATGGCCTCTAAGTGTGCCTTCAAATGGTTACTCGCTGAACTTCTTAAGGGAAACATACTTGTATACCATAAAGTTTTAGTAATCCAAAAGATTTCAAACAAAGCTCCCTTTTCCTCCCGAATTTAACGCACAATCTTTTTTATATTCCCCTACTTAGCTGGCTTACCTGCACATCGATGTCATTCTTTCTTTATTTTCTTTCTCAGCCTTCTAAGCTTTCTCATTGCTGCTCTTTATTGTCGTTTTCATTTTCAAGCATTTCTTCTGCTTACAACAACACTACAAGCATCCGGTTACTGTTAACAGCCAACGGAAGTGTTCATTCAACATACACATCCGCTAACTGCACTACAAATAACACTCAAATAAGTAGGAAAATTGAAAAACAACACATCGTACGCACACACACAAAACAGTAATTACCGTTAGTGTTGGCTCGGTGCGCTCGGCTGGTGGTAGCCTAATAAAATCCAATAAAAATGAAATAAAAGGAAATTAGTGGTGAGAAAAACGCAGCGTGTCCAGACATATTCGTACATAAATGGAGCTTTGGGCTAAGGATATGCGAAGAAGAAAACCTTGGGCACACACAAATAAACTTACTACCTTTTTTCGGTGCTCGGCACAGAGTAAGAGAGATGAAGGACCTCGGCGTTGCAGAATGATTACGTTTACCCTTTTTATTAAGTTACTAATTTTTTGTTGTTATTTTGCGTTAAGTTTCCAGACACCCGCTGTGCAAGCCTTTGCGGCCGTCTTAGTTACATTTGACCCTTCACGCAATGGTGTGGTCAGCAGCCAGCCATTGTTGGCACTTGTGTGTGAAGGTATAGGTCTGCCTCGTTGCTTGAGTGCTGCGTTAGCTTTACCGCTGGCATTCCTTAGCCTATTACAAAATACAAACATGCGCATATGTTTGTAAGTAAGTGCATATGTAAGTTTAGCTATCCGTTTCGCAGCCTGAAATCCTTCTCAGCAGCATCATCATCGCCCTCATAATCACTACGACAATTTCACTTGGCTATTGTTGCTGTTCGTCATCGTGGGCATTTCCGGTTACCAGCTGCCTATTACTGTTGGCATTAAGGCTTTTCTCTCTTTGGCTTAAGCCTGGAATCCCTGAAAGGACATCATCTTCACTCATTCAGCCTATTACTCCCAGATGGGGTATGGCGTTAATTCATTACACAGACATTTATCACATACTTAAACACAGCGTACACACACCATCACATGTGTGTTTGGGTTTTTGTTTCACAACCTACTTATCCTTCTTCGGTTTCTTTTTGCTTATGAATGCCAGAGAAAGCAAACGTTTAAGCGCACGTATCGCCTATTACTAGTACACCTATGTAGACTCGCATTTGGTTGCTACGGATTTCCGAAGTGCGTCTACATATGTTTGCTTGAGCTTGTGCGGGATATTTGTAGACCTGATATCCCATTTAATTGGCCTGAAGGTATGCAAGTTAGCCTGTGTAAACTCAGATTTATTCATCTGCTTTTGCTTCTTTTCAAGCACATAACACACACATACCAGCAAGGACAATGCCAACCAAATTATTTGCTAATCTGCTAAACATCTTACAAATGTACTTTATGAGTTTGCGATTGCTATGTGTTTCCTGTGAGCTGCTGAAAGTTTGTAGAGTTTTGCGATATTGCGAGTTTGGAGAAGAAGAACAGATGTTTTCTAATAGTAGGTGTGGTCTCATTAGCTGAGAAGACACGTTTTCTTAGTCTTAGTCTACCATTTCGAGTTCTATAGCATTTTCTCTTACCGTATCTTATTCCCTCTCTTGTCTCTTATACGTTTAGACTGTAACCAAAATAGAGCTAGATACGATGGTGTTATTCTTGAAGACAAGTTGCTGTGAACTATGTTTGAACTAGGAGGTTCAATATCCGATAAACGTTTTTAGTTTACTGATCCCTTCCGTTTTGGCCCCAGTTTGAAAAATAGCCATTTGATTCTGCAATCACTTCCTCATTTGAATAAAATCTTTTTCTCGCCAGTAGTTTCTTAAAATTTCCGAACAAATAGTAGTCCGCGGGATCCGAGAAACCAAGTCTAGAGAATAGGGGGAATGTGAAACAAGTTGAAACTTTATTTCCATTAATTTTGCGAGGTAAAAGGAAAATCACTCGAGTTAAACGAATGCCAAACACAAAGAAATAGACCGATCTGTACTGGTCGATTGTATGGTACGCTCTCTAGAATGTTTCCACTCTGCTATAGGCAGCTTCAGTATGGGCGAAATCCTTGGAGTTTAAAGTATATGGAAGACCGTACGAGACCTTTTACAGACTGCAATGGTAAAGCAGGCATGACGCCTATCGATAAATTGGCGGAAGAACGAGCGAGAATGTACCAACAATAGGAGCAGTCCCACACTAACATATCAGCGATTAGAGAAACAGAGAAGGCTACATTCTTTCTAAAATTGCAGGAGTGTTGGGAAAACTCGACTGAAGGAAGTCGGACATAAAGATAGTTGGACATAACACAATTCCTGATAGGCCATAGTTGCTACCAGAAGTACCAACATGGCTTAAAGTAGGCGAGTTGCCCTTATGTGAAGTAGGTTATGAAGAGGAAGATGTGAGGCATATGTCTTTTGCATGCTCACGATTTGTTACCAGCAGATATGATTAGCGACACTGTCAGAAGAACCGATAATACCAGAAATATAGAAATATAGTCGACATCATGCTGGCTTCAAATTAAGCGTGGTATGAAATTTCGTCAGCAATCTGCGATATGCAATATGCATGAAAGCACGCAGGCATATACGAGTTCAGCGCCAGCTAAACAGGCGGTACTTGACAAAGAAACGGACTCTTAAGTCGACGT
The DNA here is from genome assembly GCF_027943255.1 of Anastrepha obliqua. Classification (NCBI taxonomy): domain Eukaryota; kingdom Metazoa; phylum Arthropoda; class Insecta; order Diptera; family Tephritidae; genus Anastrepha; species Anastrepha obliqua. The sequence goes on from NC_072896.1 coordinate 797,954, forward strand.
GAGACAAGTATGGTCGGAGAGGGTGGAGAGACCCAACTATGGGGGGATAAAATATATACAACTTCTAACGGACTAGCATGTGAAGAGTAACTGACGTAGATCATAGTGCTCAATCGCCTGCCGATGACTTACTTGACGGTAGTATCGGGATGGGATCAGTACATTGACGGTAAGAAGTTTGGTTCGGGTTAAAGTTCCACACTGACGGGGGAAAAAGGCCGATCGAGCTGAAACTTGGTGGATGTTCTTCCAAGAGATGCTGCTAACTAAACACAACCTCAATATGTGCCATCTCTGTGACTTTGCATGGACTTTTCAAGCGAACCTCGTAATTTAGCCGAACTTCTCAGCTGCAAGAAGCAAAGTACAACCTTTATAGCTAATTGAATTTTAGTATAATAAGGTGAAATTTGACAGTTTTTTAGCTTGCGGTTTTATGAATATATAAAATATATATTATATATAAAATCTCGAGCTGGAAGATAATGTGGCGCATGCTAAAAAAAAAATTATCAAACAAAATTTTTTTTTTTTTGTAATTTTGTATGGAACATGAAACTTTGAATTATGTAGTTTTTGTTGTAGCATGAACAATATAAAAAAAAAAATTTTATAAAAAAATAAGCAAATATTGAAAACTGTGTAATATGGCATGGTGCTATTACTGCGAACACAGGTGTATATGTTAATATCTATCTCAATTCGTTATGTGAATAGAATCAGAATACCCTCGTACGCTCGCGTAGAATTAATTAAACAACAAATAAATTAACCATTAATTAATTAATTCCCTAACATTAGATAGTCCGATGGACCACCCTGTATTGTATTCTATTATTTAGTGGCTTTATCAATAGAGGAGGCACAGCATATAAGCTTTGGATTAGAAATATTTGAGAGTTAAAAAGTGGATTTGGCGAATACTTTCGTGATTTGCAACAACCGTAGGTAATGTAATTTTTCCCACTTCTTATTGTGTGAAATGCAATATTGAATAAAATAAATATTTGCTCATTTCATTCGGTTTTGAACGGCGACACAATATTCTTATAGCCTTCTTTGTGTGCGTAAGCCAGTCTTGATTGAACTCTCGGGAAAATAATATTTTTATGAACACGAATCCCCTTTGGTACTACCAACTTACACGTCTCTTCCCAATGATTGCTTTCTTGCACTCCCTCAAATCGCCACATGCCTTGCAAATTGTGTTGTTGCAGCTAAACACTCTACGCACTTCCTACCCATGTACATACCTATAAGCCACTCGCTCTCTATGAGTAGTCTCTGTATGTAAAATGCAATAAATATACAACCCGACTGCAATAACTGAAATGTTTGCCTGGTTAATGCCGGTAGCTTAGCGTTAAGCTTTCCGCTGTCCTGTTCTCCGGTTGCCCTGCTGCAGTCCACTTCTTTTAATACCAACTAGCCAGCTACCCTGCTTACTTACATTCAGTTGCACTGGGCGACTTTTTTTATTTTGCAGACTTCCTGCGGCGTTGCTTTGGTAATGGTTTTGCTCACCACATTGCAGACAGGTTGGATAACCTTTAGGCCACTGGTTCGGAAAAAGGGAGGACAACAGGATGCTAGATACCAGGAGGGAAATGCTCGTAGGTGCTCACAATGTCACAGCAAATGGACAACTGCTTAAGGCAGATAAAAACAATAACAACGAAAAGTAGTAAAAAAAATTGGGAAGTAAAGGAAACAGAAAACAGAAAGTCGAAAGAATACTGGCAGCACGACAGTCGGAGATAAAAGTCGAAATGGCAGTTTGAAATCGAATTGGAAACCCATGTAGTAGAAAACAATTGCAAGAAAAAATTATAGGAAAAAATCGCATGAGGAAAAAGAGTTGGGTGATAAAGGCCAACAGCGCAGGAATGGGCGCTTATGCGGGCGCTCCTTAGAAGGGTAACAGCTGCCTATCTGACAGCTTTGAATGGCAATTGACTGCAACCGCAAACCATATTCCAAATAGAGAGATGATACTTTTAGATGGTCGGCCAGTTTGAAGGTGCGACTGAAAAAGGTGCATTAAAAATTCAAACAAATACATAAAAGCTGGAGAGTGCGCTCATTGTGAGCCAACAGAAACAACAACGACAATGTGCAGAAAGGCGACAATAATAATGAGAATAATAACAACAATGGGCTTAATCAATGGCTTACAATATTTGGGCAGTTCTTGTTGTGTTTTATTTGGCACTTGTTGTTGGTGTTTTACTTACCTTTTATTGGATGAATCGCAAATGGCACCATTTTAAAAGTAAATATTTCTTTGTAGCTTCGGTGCAACGGTATGTCGCCTCAATCGTTTTCTTAGTGTGAGACTGGAAATGGATGGGCAATAAATGTCCAGAGTTGATTAAATTAACGAGCAGAGCAAATCGTAACTGCAAGAATGAGGTTGACACTGTGGGCTCATCTCTAAATAGGCGTAGATTTATTGAAGGAGGGAGTGAGTAGTTTTATGGTGATCGGCTGTTGTTACGCCTCAGAAGGCTGCGACTGTGATTGTGGCTGTCCTGTTGAATTGTGAAAGCCACACGCGTGTTGATAGGCTGAATGAAATCATAAGTGATGGCTGCAGATCAAACAATAAATTTCAATAGTCGATAACTGAAGAGAGAGGTGAAAAGGACAATAATTGTAGAGGACAATTATAAAACTAAAGAAGTTAACAACTTGCGAAACAATTTAGTTTATGTCAACTTTTATTAAAACAAAAAAAAAAGAGAAAACGGTGCTAAGCCAAATTAATACAATATATTTTGTTAAAAGTCCAAAAAATTAATTGTAACGGGTAACGAGTAGGCCCAGATACCTTGGAATATAATTTATCTATTTGCTCATTTATGCATTACTGCACCAGTCATCTGATTGCTATGAAATTTAAATTTATATGGATCCACTTCTGGAGGCTTGAGGACAGATAGTTGTATAAGTTTTTCGCAACGCGAACCATGTGGGGTAGCTACCGGGAGCGGAAAAAGTAAGAGAGTCGTATTATCAGAAGAAGGTTTCAAGTTCGGGGCGTATTCCTGTAAGAAAAAATATTATGATTTGACTGACATCCAGAGCGTATCTAAATTATAGAGGGACCTCTTCTCGAACTTGTTAAATAATGACAACTGCAAATTCCATACAGAATGTGAAGATCCCGATACCTCAATCGTTGACGGCGGGACTGCTACAGAACAACAAAGCTGCTGGATCCGACAGACGGCCAGCTGGTAAAGTGCATGCCTCAGCTCCTGTACAAAGTATGGTTGGATGCCGATTGGAATTTAAGTGTGCTCTGCCCAATCCGTAAAAAGGGTGATCCTGCAATCTGTTCCAATTACCGCGGGATTAGTCTTCTAAATATCGCCTATAAGGTTCTACCGAGCGTATTGTGTGAACGGCTGAAATCCACCATCCATGAACTGATTGGATCTCATCAGTCTAGCTTTATAGATATATATATAATTGGCACGTACACCCTCTTTGGGTGTTTGGCCGAGCTCCTCCTCCTATTTGTGGTGTGCGTCTTGATGTTGTTCCGCAAATGGAGGGACCTACAGTTTCAAGCCGACTCCGAACGGCAGATATTTTTATGAGGAGCTTTTTTCATGGCAGAAATACACTCGGAGGTCTGCCATTGCGTGCCAAGGGGCGACCGCTACTAGAAAAGTGTTTTTCTTAATTTTGGTCTTTCACCGAGATTCGAACCTACTTTCTCTCTCTGAATTCCGTATGGTAGTCATACACCAACAACCCATTCGGCGAGGGCGGCCGATACCATCAGTCTAGCTTTAGACCTGGAAAATCACAATACGCCAAGTTTGGGAAAAGAGTTGCGTATTGCCGCGATCCAAGAATGATAGAAACAAGATTGCGTCCATCAAAAGTGCGTGACGTCACGCTTGCCGAGTTGTGCAGTGTTGCCAACCATTTGCTCTTCGCAATAAATTTAGTGCTTTTTTATACCCAAAAAGTGAAAATTTTTAAGGTGGGTGTTTGTTTCTTTTTTTTTATTATAATTCAAAGCTACCGAAACTGTAAATAATGTTAAAAAAGGTCACTCTGAGAAGATTTTAGTGCCAAGGCAAATTTGTTGATCTTATAAAATTTGATATTTTGAACGTGCGAATTTAATTTTTTGTTTCTTTTAAGGTTATGCAAGAATATTAAATGCCCCTCTCTCAACTCTTCTTAACATTGAAAACCTTTTTACACAATTTTGTATAAGAGCGTACAATTTTTGGTGTATGCCGATGATATTGACTTCATCGGCCTTAATAACCGCGCTCTTAGTTCTGCCTTTTCCAAACTGGATAAAGACACAAAGCGAATGGGTCTAGTGGTGAACGAGGACAAAACGAAGTACCTGCTGTCATCAAACAAACAGTCGGAGCATTCGCGTATCGGCACCCACGTCACTGTTGGCAGTTATGATTTCGAGGTTGTAAAAGACTTCGTTTATTTAGGAACCAACATTAACGCAGATAACAATGTCTGCCAATGTCGGACTAAGTAGGCAACTGACTAGTAAAGTTCTCTCTCGACCAACAACACTAATAATTTATCCATCATGCATTTTTCCTTCTTAATTGTCTCAAATATTAAGCCAATCAATTGCAAAGATTTATCGTTTTTGAAATCCATTCAATTCTCAACTCAAAGTTAATAAAAAGTAGTCAAATTCGAAAATCCGATCAACACATTCTTTTATTCCTCCAGATATCAAATGCAGAGATGTAATTCTTAAATGAACCAAATGTTCGCCAATAGCTGGAGTTTCCCTCAAAACTAAATGCAATATTAAAGCAAAGGGTGCAGGAATATTTTTTTCAAATCACGACGAAATGAACAAACAGAAATGCTTTTAAATCCACAAAAAATACTCAATTAAGAGGCAGAATGAGTGTTCGTTTTTATTTTTCCTTTATTTTTACCAAAAGAGCAGAAACGCAGTACGTTTGGTAACCTAAGCACCTGGGCAACGCGCGACCCTTGTCGCGATTCATTTGAAAAAAGGACCGAAACAATGATAACGACAACAGAAATCCAAAGTCATTCCCTGGTGACAAATAATGTCAAATTAACTTTGTCTGCGATGCTCATCAGTTTATTGCAGTTTCTGTACTGTCTCTTTTGCTTTGGCATCAGTACGAACCTACGCATGAGCGTACAAATGTATGTGATGGATATGGGATAAAATAAATGGATGCTTGTATGTATGTGTGCACACACGTGAAGAGCACTGTGTCCTTTGTGCCAGAGAGTGTTAGTGTGGGCTTGTAACAAACAGGAAGGACTTGTGAGGCGGCAGTGAAGTGAGGAGGACGAGAGAAATATAGTTTAAGAAATACGCGAAAATACACAGATATATATCAATTTTAGACTCACATACATGTGTGCGTGCATGTACATATACGAATACACAAATGCGAAATTTGCATTGCTTTTAAGAGGGCTTGAAAATCGTTGCGAAATATGTAAATGGAAAAGAGTGGCCGTGGATTTGAATTTTCACCCTACTCGAATTCCCCAATTGATTAAAATTTTATAAATTTACGTTTTTATACTCACAACAAGCACACACATTCACGAGAATGTATTTGTACTAAAGCTGACAAGGTGCGCGTGCAGGTGTAGTTATGAAAACCTTTGCGCACACTTATGAATATTTACGAGCATGCAAACGGTGTTTACTAGCCACATATTAACATACATACACGTGCATGTAAATTTGAGTGTGTGCTTCCCCTGTTTCCCCTCCGACTTCAATATATCCATTGCCTCTTTATATGTCGCACCGACTGGCTTTTTTGTTTTTTTTTCATTTCCACGTCATCTCAATGTGTTGCTGTTTTTGTTAAGTTATGTGCTTGTTATTATTCCCTCGCGCTTCGTGGCTGAATTGAAAATCCCCAAATGAAAATAAAAGTAAATTCACATCATCACCGACGTTTATTATAAAGCAATCAACAACAAACCAACATCGTTGCATATTTCGTAGCACTCAGTCGCGTTTGTATGTGGTGGTGAATACTTCTCTGCTCACCGCTGTAGCCACAAATGTGGCGGTAGCAGCGGCTTGGCCATTGCGTGTGCCTGAGTGTGCGGGTGCGAGGATATTTACTAGTAACGAGCAAATTAAGCACCTGTTGTGTGTTGTTGGTATATTTACCTTTGTTTTTTTACTTATTTGTTTTTTCATTATTTTCTCCGAAGGTAGCGCAAAATATTGAAACTGAAGTGTCACAAAGCGTGCGAATAAAAAAATATGTTGCGTTCGGTGCCCAAATAAAAAAAAAAATGAGGAAAAAATTGAAAAAATATATGCAAATAAAAACATGAATGCGTCGCCCTTTGTAGTTGTTATAATCGTTTTTGTAGTTGCTTGTTGTTACTGCCTATTTGTTGATGACTGTGGTCGGTCCTTTTTAAATTGAAATATTCGATTCAATATTAATTTGCCGTTAATCTGAGTGGCTATGAGGGGATGTTTGTAAGTGCTTGCCTCGCGTCTGTGTAAAAGAAATTTACCACTAACAGCAGTTATGGACTTAAAATTTTTTCATGGAAATTTTCCTATACAGTAGTAAATTGGGCTCTTTGTGGTCTTTATGCATTTTATGAATTGTTACTGTTTATTGCAAATAATTCATTTCACGGAGGTAAACAATTGAGGGATTTCTGTTTATTCCTAACAGAAATAAGAGGGTGTCATCAAAGTATGGTAAGGCTCGGCGTGAAGTCCATGCATCTACCACAGAATATTTTTCTAGACTATTGCAAAGGGAGGTATACGAAATAGCTTAACATGTTCAGCATCCTTTAATAGAAAATTGCCGTTCTCAGCAGTTGGGCATGGCTCGGATCACTTGACAACGAATTATCCGCATTGATTTGCATTTATTCCCAAAGAGTCATCGAATGGCTGAAGATGACGAGCAATTTTGAAAAAAAATTATCATGTCCGATGAGGCTCATTTCTTATTGAATGGGACGGTAAGCAAGCAAAATTGCCGTATTTGCGCCGCTGAAAATCCTCACGAAATTCAAGAGGTACCTCTTTGCGACGAAAAAGTCACTTTTTGGTGCGGCGTTAGCGTGAAAACTATTATTGGGCCGTTTTTCTTCGAAAATGAAGATGGTCAAGCTGTTACCGTCAATCAGGAGCATTATCGCGATATGATAACCACTTTTGTGATGCCAATTATTCGTCGAAAGCGTATGAGGCAGTTCTGGTTTCAACAAGACGGCGCTCCACCACACACAGCTCGCACCACAATCGATTTTTTGAAGAAATTGTTTCCTCGTCGTTTGATGTCGAAAAATGGCGATCTCAACTGGCCACCGCGTTCGCCCGATTTAGCGCCACTTGGCTTCTTCTTGTGAGGATATTTAAAATCAAAGGTTTATATTAATAAGCCAAAGACCATAGAAGAGCTCAAGAACAACATCCGTGTGGAAATAGCCGCTATTCCAGCCGAAATGTTAGCTAAAACTATGGAAAATGCTGCAAAACGGGCACAATACGCCATACGGGCTCAAGGCGGCTATTTGAGAGATATCACATTCAAAAAGTGATGTCAAAAAATCTACTTGAATCAAATAAAATGATTATTATCGTCAACATCAAAAAAATTGTTTTTTCTTTGTTTTAAAAAAAAACACATAGGTCCGTTGAATATGGGCAACCCTGTACAGATGGCTTGAAGACACCAGGAGGCTTAGGCGCTGGCCAGAGGCCACGAGACAAGGTTGTCTGTGCCGATGGTTAGTTTTACCAAAATCTTCTAAGCGGAAGTGTATGCTACCTGTCTCTGTGCATATATAAACTGGGACAGAAACCTCCTGAACGAGCGAATCGCCATTCTGAGCGACAGTCAGATGAAGTGAAGAGCTGAGGCTAAAATATAATAGTTGATACCAAATTATGGGGCCACGCCACACAAAATCTTTTTTAGAGAGGTATAATGAAAGCAGACTCAGGCAACTCATAACCCTACCTAAGGATACACTGAAAATGGGCATTCTCAAAGGTTCGTTTCTGTGATCAACCCCCGAGACTCTAATACACCTACTCCTTGAATGCCGCGATATAGCGCGGAGAAGGTTTAGCCATCTCGGCAAAATGCAGCCAGAAGAAAGGCTCAACCCAGCTCTATCTTAAGTTTGTTAAGAAAATTGGTCTTGGATGAGGCACTGTGATGAGGAGAGGGCACAATAGACCTTGAGGCCGAAGTGAAAAACTCGATTTCATTCATTCAGCCATCTCTGGAAATTTCGTTTGCAATGTTGGCTGTTGTTTGTTGGCTACCGCTTTGCCTTGCTAAACGACTACACTGATCAAAGATATCTACAACTTTGCGAAATTGCGAACTTTCATAGATTCACAATTCCATTCGTAGATCTTAACTATTTTGTATTTAATGGTTATTTAAATAGATGCCTTTGAACTATCACAAATGTCAAAGAAAACGCGGCGATGAAAGAAACTCAAACTTGAAGGACTCTGTACCTTGAGTGGCTCGAGGCACATAGGCTCTATGACCTACTCTGCTGTGTAAGATGTTTCTTCGTATTGAACATTATTGAATTACATATTCTTCGGTTTTAATGTTGGTCAATGTCAAAAGTGGCATGCGTGCTTAAAAAAGAGGAGCACAAAGTTGAATAAAATTCCTGTTAAATTGGGAGACGATTTTCCATGCATTTCGATTTATGTGGAGAAGCCCAATAAAAGATAAGAGCCACGAGGAAAAGCAAAATTGCCGGAATGGGTAGAGAAAAATACCAGGCTGCCGTTAGTACCGGTGATGCCACCACGAATTGTAAACTGCAATTAATGCCTACAAAACTTGGAATTCATTTATTTGCTCTTCCGGAAGTCATTTTCTCGCTAACCTTTCCGGCGTTTTTGAAGAACTTTTTGTCAGTTTGCAGACCCTGTACAGGACAAGCCACGTTATGACTATTAGCGCTACTCCCAAATGTGAGCCTATAATTAGTTCAAGTGGCAGCTTGCATCACTCAGATTTAAAAGGAAACTGTTTTAAGAGGGCTATTAGCGCAGTTTGGCTATTATTTTGGAGTTTCATCTGATATTTGAGCCAGTTTCTTCTAAATTATGTTTTCTGGTATCCTGGCTAATTACTACGGGGATTGGATGACGGCTGAACTAGAATTTGTGTACTGAAATTTTGAATATAGAAAGCTTTGCCCAAATCCAAGCATACTTCACTAAGATTTCATAGAAATGAAAATAAAAAAAAAATCAATTAAATAGAAAATAACAGCAATCGGTTAGTCGAAGTAGACGTCGTGTTTTCGTGTTTCGGTGTTTTGCAAGCAGCTTTTACTTTATATATTCAAACTATGCCGGCTGATTTTTATTACAAGTTACACTTGAGAAACTCCAAGAAAAACAACAATGTAAAGCAAAGAGAAAAATGCAATGAAAAGTTGCCAAAGAATCAGAAAAATCTAAAAATTAGAAAAAATACACTAAAAGTTGAAATTTGTGCGAGAAATAAAAAATCGGCAAAATTATTGCAGGGAAAACAGCAACAACACAGTGGGGCAACTTTCGGCGCAAATGGGCTAGCAACTCTGGCAGCTGACAAGCGCAGTTCTGCAAATATGTGCTGACGAAACTTGCTTTCTGAATTTTGGAGCTACCAACAGTAAATTGTTGTTGCTCTGTTTTCCGCCATGCCATAAGCTGTTACTAGCGCAAAGTTGTTGCACTTGTTTTGTTGTTGTTCGCGATAGTAAAAATATAGTTTACGATATTTCGACGTGCGCCAAAGCCAGCTCCAGCTCAAAAAGTAGAAAAAGAGGGAGAGAGAGAAAAACAAATTAAAATAAAATAAAGCAAAAGATAACAAAAAATACAATAGGAAAGCGGCCAACAAACGTTAAGTGTTGTTGCCCAGGCGCACTAAATTTCGATGCCATACACACATGCACACAACAAGAGGCCAACAACAATTCAAATGGGAATGCGAGGATGAGTCGTATTTGATGTGGGTAAAGATTTCAGGGAAATACCGAGAGGAGTCGGGTCGCTGGAGCATTTAAAAGTGTTTGCATCCGTGATTGAGCGTTGAAGTTGTTGAAGCGTACACTAGTGGTTGCTACAGCAGCAATGCTGGCAACAACAGCTCAAACAAAATGTAACACACTGGCAAACGCGCCAAGCATCCCCTTAAAAATCTGAAGTGATGCATACTTTTTGGCACCTTGACATGATTGCGTCCGATTTAGAAGGCCTTTGTTTGGTTGTGTGGACGCACACAGTGAACATACGAGTCTGTAGACAATTGCACTTGAAGTGTGCTAATAGCTAAACACAAAAACAACAAGAGTGATATTGCACAGAGTTTCGCACGAACTAGAACAACAATAAAAAAGGAATGAGTTTCAGTTCAAAAATTACTAAAAATTGCGTGCGAAAAGTTTAGTAGGACTGCTTCTCTCTCTCACTAGCGATTGGAAATAAATGTGAAAACACAAAAACAAATATGGAGTGAGAAGTGGAAAAGTATAGCTGGCATTGGTATAGGTGAGGAAGAGAATTTTAAAAGGATCTCCGCGTTAAGCTCATGGAGTGTTAAAAGTGTCAAACAAGTAGTGGGGGAAGGCCCGTGGCATATCTTGGTTGGGGAAATGAAGAGGTGTACTTATTTGAAATCGAGCGGGAAGAGAAATATTTTCAAAATAACTCCTAGTTGCAAAGAAGTTTCAAATATCGCCGAGTACCAACGCAATATCGTTAGTTAATAGCCCATCAGTTTCGTGCAGATGGGGTGGCCTAAGTTTGCGGCGCTTGATTCTAATTAATGCACATCAAAAAGTAAAGTTAAAAACAACACCGAAAACTGTGAAATGAAAACAAGTTAATGCATTTCCGAAAAGTTTCGAAAATTCAGTAGAATTTACTCTTACTAACCAGCTGACTAACTGTTAATATAATAACAGTACTGATTTTGCTTGAGAGTGTGCACTAAAACCTTTTAGCAAGTGCCAAATTTATTAAGGTAGAAAAGCTTTTTGTGATTTATGCGCTGAAGCTAGAGTGAGCAAGTGAGCGAAGGGCTTAAGTTTTCAAATTGTAACGCCATTAATTAACAGCTTAAGATATTATGCAGCTAAGCACAAAAGTTGAACTACAGGAGTACTTTTCTAACTCTAATTTCAGTGGGCATCGGCTTTTAATTAACTGCTGTCAAACTAAAATTCCATCCATAATGAATTAAATTATTGTTTTCATAGACAAAGATGAAGATAAGGAATGGGCGCTTGAGATAGATTGCGAAAGAAATGTTATGCTATTTTTTTTAGTTTAGATTTGCTCAGATATTGGAAAGCTGAGATACAAATATTTTGTTCCAATTTTCATTCATTCAAATGAATTGAAGACAGAAGACACCCTTTCCTGCATTCATACATTTTCGTAACGGTCATCGTCATAATGATACGAAAATAAGTGGAAAACTTTTTACTTCATCTAATCTTCGCTAATAAGGAAAACACATTAGGGGTATTTCCTTCCATTTAACAGAATTCCAGGTCTCCTGAACTGCAGAAGGGACTATTTTAACGAGGGAAGCATGTAGAGAGAGACCCATTGCGGCGGTGTTATATCGCCACTTCTCTGTTTGTTAGTAGTAAATCAATTATACACTCGATTTGAAGGTGGCATTGCTATAGTCCATATGCAGATGGCATTGCTATAGTTCTTACAGGAAGGTTTATCACTTGCTCTTATGCACTGGCATGTTACTGTATGGCATTTTGGTGTGGTGTAAGTTCAGCGCCTCTTCGCACTTTGCCTTACGGGAGCTATGAAATCAACTCCAAACGCAGCTCAACCTAACATCGATTGGTCTTAATGCGGAAAATCGGGCTGTAAACTCAGCTGTGAGGCTACAAACAACTGATCAGCTTACCTCCAGAACCTTGGCTCTATTACTGGGAGTGCCACGGTCCATTCAGACTTTATAGTTCCAGTTACGAGTTTTGGAAAACCGCTAAAGGCGATGGATGGTGCAAAGGCTTAGTTCCGAGAGATAACACCATTGGGAGGTAACACCGATGGGTCAACAATTGAAGAGGGGGTTGGCGTTGGCATATATTGTGCGGAATTAAGCGTCAGGAAATCATTTAAACTCCCTCGCTATTGTACTGTGTTTCAAGCTGAGATATTTGCTGTAAAGAAAGCAGGAAGGGTTGTGTGTACGTCCACAACTATTAACTGCGCAATAAACTTATTCGTGGATAGCCAAGCGGCTATAGAGGCGATAAAATCATACCGTCTATCATCCAAAAATGTCCATGAGTGCAAGGAAGCAAATGAGAAGCTGGCTCGTAATCACAGGTTTGATGTATATTAAGTTCTGGGGTATAAAGGCATAGAGGGGTATAAGATAGTGGACGAAACAGCTAAAGAAGGCGCAAGAGTTGCAGGGGATCGAATAAGTCAGGTACTTAAATCTCTTAAAAAAACTAGAGGAGCATATTTTGGGAAAGCCGAAAGGCACATGGCTTAATTTAACCAATTGCAAAGTTGCTAGGATGATGTGTGAGCGCGCATATGTTGATGCTTGCAGGAAATGTAATGAGCTGGGTACAAAGGAAACTCTGGAGCATCTTCTATGCTACTGCGCGGCTCTCTCGAAAACTAAACTATGCTACCTGGGCGCTCTCAGTTTTGACATACTAGAATGTATCCCTGCACTGGAGTTTGAGCGACTCTTAAAATTGGCGAACAGATTGCGCAGTTATGCATATTTTCGCTAAAATAATTTTTGGCTAGTCAGTATAACCTAATATTTCGCTTTGAAAGCAGCACTAATTTTTTTCGGAAATCAGAAGGAGAGTTCTTCCAATCACTCTGTGGTTTATGTGTTTGTTTTTACGGTCATTAAGGACGTGTCGAATCGAGGTGTTAAGAAAATAATTTTTTAAAGGTCACTTGAAGTCATTACATATAGATTTGAATATCCGTCATGGCCTTCTATATCATTCGTAACATTTCACCCTATTTAATTTATTTATTCACGTCTATGAATTTCAATCCTTAGAGAAAACGATACAAAAATAATAAACAATAACAACAAACTATTTATATATTACATACATAACACAGACTTTAACACGGACATTATTCCTAAAATAATTTAATTCACGTAAAGAGTAATGGGAGCTTTACGGGCGTACTTGGTTCTGAGGGTACCAGTTCCTCAGATAGCTTTGAAACGAAGCAATTCCAACAAGAAAGGAAAATCAGTGAGTAAAGAACAATCACCTGCACACCAATTTCTAATGACTGGAGACTAATAAGCATGCGAGCAGCAGAATGGGATAGTATGCAATCCATAAATTTTAAGGACCGAAGTGCAAATTTGAGAAATGTGTTTTTGTACACTTTTTATTTTATTGATAGCTTGCGCAGTGATTCCAGAATGTGGGAAATTTAACTATTTGAGGGGACATTTTTACATTTATCTTCTAATCTTCAGTGTTGAGACAGAATATCCCGTTGCACCTCCACTTTGAAGAATGAATGCTTATCCAATGCCAGCGAAGTAAATACATGACCTTGCTACTGTTGCAAAAGTTGCGGTGAGTGACTCCTCAATCAAGCTGCCGACAGTGTTGGTACATTGAAAAGCTTTTAATGAAATTAAATTACGACTAGTTAGATGCCCAGTGGTATAAACACAATTCAAAGAAGCAACTGTGAATATTCTTGAGCCGCGCGGGACATTAAACTCTCGCGAAGTCTTCTGCCCTGACATCATCTTAAACTTTATGTTGCATATTTTGCTGCGCTATCGCTTGCTCGCTGCACTACCGTTGCCTGGTGGCTGCTTAATGGGTTTGATATTACCGTTGTTGTTTTGCTGAGACGCATAGTTATAGTTTTATTTTCCTCGCACAATAGAAGTTCTTGGTCGCTGCTGGTGAGCGGAAGTTGTTCTTCAACTTCCGGTGAGAAGTTGCGCTTCACTTCATCGTCCTTTTGTCGGCGATGTTCGCTCGTGAGCTGTTTGGTTGGCTTTATGCGATACCAGTCCTAAGCATTATAATGTAACGCGTTTCTTATGCGCTCGCCTTTTCATGAACTCGCTTGTCAGTCCACTGCTGTTTACCTGCTTCTTTTTTGCTCTTCTCCTAAGTTTTACTTCTTGCAAGTTCTTCATACGCTTTATTTGGTAGACTGCGCTGTCAGCAGCAACTTAAATGTTCTATAAAAAATTAAAAACTGCAACTACTTACTTTTCCCAGAGTTCATTCATCAACCTTTCATACTTACAGATAACGGCATATCATGCAACAGCAGCGAGTTGACTGTGTACCGCACCTGTTGGCGCAGCTCAGGTTCGGCAAGCGTTGACGTCAGCATTGGCGCCGGATGTGCCCGGAAATTCAATTAATTGTTTACGTTGGCATTTGTCTGCCGCACTGGGAGTCTGCGTGTGTGTGGGAATATGCGTTTGCGAGTGTGAATGGGCGTATGCGGAAGCTGGTAGGAAGCCTTCTCAAATTTTATTTATGTGCAGTCTTGCTTTCTTTTCAAATTCGTGTGGGTAGATATTGAAACCTTTTCACAACACGCTGACATTTTGACGTGATCGTACTTCATTATTTTCGCTGCATTAGCGCCCTTTATATCCCGAATGAGAATCGGAGGGTAATCCTCATTCTGCTGCACCAATAAATTCGCCAGAATGCTACAGAAATAAAAATGCTGTTTTGGTGGCTGTGGAGTGAGATCGCTCGAATTCTGAACCGATGAAAAGGGATGCTAAATTCCAGTTTAAATTATTGTAGAGAGTGCGATTAGTAATATTTCGATGTAATTAAAAATACAATATACAAATATATACATAACATCCATACATTTGAACTTCAATTGGACTAATGCAAGAAGAACATTTTCTATAAATTTGATTCGATTGGACAAATTTTTCTAATTACAACGAAACAAAGTTTGCTTTGCTCGAAAAACATGCAAAAATATATTTTTTTAAATCTGTGTCATGTTAACTATATTTGAAAATATTATCAATGGGCTTATCATGAATTTCACTTTTCAGATGCTCACATTAACAAATTTTGCCGCCTTGTTTTGGAGTTTTATTGTAATTGACGGGAATGATTTATTCCCATGAATCTAACGAAAATTCCGTTTGATTTTAATATTTCTATTGAAATAATTTTTTATCGCTTTATCAAAAAACGAATTTTTTTGTCCTCTGAAATTTCCTTTCTAAAATTTTGAATATGAAATTTCTAATTAAGGATCCTAGCACTGGGGGTAGGTTCGCAACAAGTTTTGAATCTTTAAACACAACCTCAATTCTTTCACTACAAATAATTAAAGAACCATTGCTGTTCTACTCATTAATATAGACAAATTTTTTCCTATTTTGAATTAAAAAAAATGTTATATTTTAATTTTTTCAAATTCTCGAATTCGCGTTTCTGGCATGTAAACCTTCGCAAATATGGGAATTTGTGCTAATGTATGTCTATCGGTCGGCTCATTATCACTATTGGAACATCCTTTCAATTTCTGCTTTTTACACTTTCTCACCTTCCTCCTCGTTGCCTTTTCTGCAGTTCAAAATACTGTTCAACCGTTGCCGTCAGTTTGCCAGCTCAGCGGATTCTACTGTTGCCGTTGCATACATCTATGCTTTGTTGATTTGGCAACAACAAAAATGATTGTTAAGCTCTCTTGGTTGTTGTTTTTGTGCTGGCGTTACATTCAAGCCAAACTTAATTAATTGCACGCGTTTTTGCACCCATTTCGCCACGAAAGGATTTTCCAATAGAAGTGATTTCACTCGAACGACAAACGGCTGACGCGACGCATATCCTGTTTTTCGTTTTTTTAACTTATACTGCTTGCTCGCGTCTTCTCGAGGGCACAGTGCTCAGTGTTTGGGAGTATTTGAACGTCAATGATTTTTGACATATTCTTCTCGTGTTTCCAATTCGCCTTCTGTTGATTACAGGCTCTCCAGCCCTGCATCGCGCTTGCATTGACTAGTCAATTTATCTGTAGGAGTGTTGCAGCTCTCTATCAACTACTGGTGTGTGGGAGTGTTTACTTCCAGGTGTTTGCTTCACCGTCACTTCTGCTTTTCACCGTTACTTTCGAAGATTCGTCTGTGAGATTTTCTTTGCAATTAATGTTAGCAAATATATCCACCACCTAAGCACAAAAGTGTCGATTCATCAATAACAAGAGGATTCCTGGTCTACTTGTAACGTTCAATCTATATGAGTCTATGTATGTATGAGTGTGTGTGTGTATATTTCACTGTGGCTGCGTTTGTTTGCGCTCCTAGTAAAATTTACTTGAGTTGCCACCTAAGCATCCCATGAGTATTTTGAGTGTTTGGCTGTGCTTTATCCTTTGTTTTATCACTTAAGTATCTTTAGTGGCCGGAATAGACTAGAATTTAATTTAGGTGCGGAGCATATTCCCGCAAAAATCTTTATAAAATTTCTCTAGGAAATGTTTGATTAAAATTTGGATATTTAAAAATATGTAAATCTTGCGGTTTTCATTGATTGAAATAGATAATAAAATATATATGGATACACGGAACTCTAATTTGCTTATTTTGGTATTGCTTGTTTCGCAGAGGCTTTGAACTGAAATGCTTGTTAACTGGGGAAATCCGACTTAGTGGGAAAACGCTCTTACATAAAAGTATAGGGTGTCTCGAAGGAATTTATCCTTCAAATTTCTTTTGCAAAACTTTCAGCTGACTGTGACCATGACCGTGGATATAACCGAGTAGGCTTATGTGACTACCATTCGGTGTGTTCGAATTCAAAGCTATTGTGGATATAAAACATCGAATTATAGAAGTTTTGTTTTGTTGTTTCCATCTCTGAAGGGTGATGCGAAATACCCAAGTGCACTTCTGCGAGTTTTGTCCACTTCTTATTAGAGGAGAAGCTTGGCAAACATTTATTAAGAATACAGATGGTGGGTAGATTTCTGGGCTAATATTTTTATTATATGGCTTAAATATCTGTACCTTTTGTATTGGCAGTCGTTAAAGTGCTAATTTGCGATATTATATATTTTTTTATATCACTATTCGAAAAGGTTTGTAACGTCCAAATATATTTTATTGTAGTGAATGCTCCAATACTAGCCTATACCTGACATGTGTTATTACCTAAGAATATTTTTTTCCTGCAAATTGGAGCACAGATGGTCAATTTATCCGGAGTATCAAATCCAAGGCAAGTTATAAATAGTTGACAACAAAGAATTTTCAAGTTCAATTCAACGTTATTGAAAGATTGCTCTTGATCCGGATACGGAGCCTAAGGCTGGGATCCTTCACACCAAACTATGCAATTTCGCTGGAAGCCGCAGCTGAAGAAAGCCACTTTTATACACTGGGTCTTCACATGAAACATATTTTTAAAAGTATATATAAATATAAAGAAAGTAGACTTCGCATAAATTATCGCAGTGTGTGGTACGAACAAACACTTTCTGGTATACATCTGAATGAAATGGGCTGAGAATTCGCATTACCTTTCGACGCATGCCTCACTAGGACGCAGCGGCACAGCCTTTGCATTCAGTTGCTGACAGAATTAAGGCCAAATACAACAGAGAAAATGCACTTGCAAGTGCATCTGACATATAGAAATACTTGGACCAAACAAAAAGTTCAACCTACATAAAACAAGCAATACGGTTTGAAGGTTTGCCTCTGGTGTCCTGTATTCGTGCAGTTTAGAAATATTCATTTAGAAAAATCGGAATCAACAGA
This sequence comes from Anastrepha obliqua, assembly GCF_027943255.1. NCBI lineage: Eukaryota > Metazoa > Arthropoda > Insecta > Diptera > Tephritidae > Anastrepha > Anastrepha obliqua. The sequence goes on from NC_072896.1 coordinate 815,776, forward strand.
AAAGAAAATAGAGAAAACGCTGAAAATTTGAGAACAAATTTAAGTTTTGGTAATCGGCTTTGCGCTATAGAAATTATTTGATAGCGGAGTTGAACTAATTGGATATTTTATTTATACAATATTTATATAAAGAAAATTACAGACGACAAATTGTCATGTTTTTATATATATCAAGCATATATTTATATTATAAACAAAATGAATTGTAAACATTTTTTGAATTTCTGAAAAAAAATATATGTACTCGTATTACTACGGTAGGTATAATTGGAATATCCGGAGTTATTTATTTATTTATTCATTAATAATCTATAAATGCAGTATTTCTTGCAGACTATGAAAAACCGATTAATGCTAAACAATTCAAACAATAATAATTTTTGTTTTATTTTAATGAAGAAAACGTAAAATTTGTTATAGTTTACAGAGAAAGAATATTAGGGAATACAGCGCCGCTCGATAACGTGGACTAATTCCAACCAAGGCAATTCACGTTAACAAAAGTTTTCACGTTTTGGAATGCCCAAAAATACTAAGTAAATATATTTTTTCACATTTAAGTTCATTCATTCTTGTTTTCGTTACATATTAATTGAAAATTAGATCATACGATTTATTTAAAAAAAATCAGTCATCTTTTTGTATGTTGCTCATCAAGGTGCGAAGTTCAGCTTCCCATTTTTCTTTTAAAACCCCCAACGGAACATTATCTTCGGGATCATCGTTGTTTACCGCAAAATTTAAAATACTGTTCCATCACTTAGCTAATGTTGCTTCACCAACACGAAACCAAGCCGCATCCAAAAGATTTATAGCTGTTTTTAAGTTGATTTTTTTCAACAACTCGAGCAAATCAGACTTTGTCGCTGCTATTGAAACTAGAAGGCTGTTTCTGTAATGCAGCTTAGTGATTTTTATTGCATTCTGATCCATCGGTTGAATGAGGGGAGTAACGTTTGGTGGCATAAACATTGCCGAAATTTGCCGATTCTCCGTTGTCAGTTCAGCTTAATTTGGGTGAGAAGGAGCGTTGTCAATTAGGAGGAGAGCTTTAATTGGTAAGGCTTTCTCCTTTAAAAACGATGTAACCTTAAAAAACAACCAGTTAACCTTAAAAATCGGACAGAACTTAAAAGGAATATTCACTTGTGGAACAAATGACTCATGAAACCATTGCTTGAAATAGCCGACGTCATCCAGGCGGATTTCGAGCTCTTATAGTCGGTGAAACACTGAAAGTTTTTAAAGCAGCGCAGATTTTTCGCCTTTCCAATTACCAAAAGCTTAAGCTTGTGGCATCCAGTTCTCCAAACTTGACGCGTACGTTTTCTCAGGAAAAAGTCTCCAGAACAACCCCGACTCATTAGCATTATATAACCGATCGTTACACAACTCCAATTCGGCCATTTTAGCTTTAAGTTTTTCTTTAAACGGATCCACTAGCTGAGGTTGCGAAGACAGTTTTTCGCCTGATATTTTAAGAAGATAATACCGTACCTCTTCTTGAATCCTTGGAGCCATCCATCACCAGCGAAGAAGTTTGCTTCATTTTCTTTAAATTTTGCATGCAGTGTTTTTGCCTTTTCTTTCAACATTAGAGCACTTACTGGCCAGTTTTTATCTCGCATTCGGATAAACCAACGATAAAGAGCTCTCTCCATTTTGGGCAACTCTGAAGAACGCAGTGTTTTGTTACGTGTTGTTTACGCATTTTAAAATAACTTGCTTTTTCGCTTTAATGTTACAAATTTATGATTTTGTAACATTATATTTCTTTGCTAAAATCGTCACAGATAAGCCTTTTTTTAAAAAGCCGTTAATTTTAGCCTTTTGTTTTTATGTCAAGCACACTGGTTTTTTAGAACTCATTTTCACCAGAAAACATAAGACGAAACACTCTTTGCAAAACCAAAACCGCGACTGAAATATTTTACTCCTTACATGCAATTACGAATAAAATGCCTATTTTATAATTAGGGGATTCCCCAATTTCAGAATTACTTGAGATCAATGTAAACTACATTCAAATAATTGCAACGTTTATTGTTCATGTTATAGAGCTTTTTTTTGGGTTTGTTCACGTTTTAGAGTAGTCAATGGACAAAAATGTCTGTTCACGTTTTGGGGTGTTCACGCTTTAGAGCGTTCACGTTATCGAGCGTGCGCTGTACTAAGAATCTAGTTTAGTAACATTTTCAGAAAGTACTATTCGAAGAGAAATTTAGGCCAATATGATTTCAAAGCATATTAAATTCTCTCAAAGTTGTAGAAATCGCAGCATTAAAAGCATAATTAGTTGTTACCATCCCTAAACAGATGCATGATTTCATAAGCTCCGCTGAGGAAAATTTAAATTAAGTTTCTCGGGTAGCGATGGGGAGTCAATCGCCCACCTAACGAAAAACGGAACGAATGAGGGTGAGAAATGCTTTGCTAATATTTAGTGTTTTCAGATGAAAGAACAAGCATCGACTTTGATAGGATGGAATGCGATCATGGAAAGAACGACAAAAGGTTTCTGGGCGCGTTGAAGCCTATTATTATGACACGAATAATAAAGGGTTTCTCAATAAGAGGTGCTATTGTGATATTCAAAGAAAAATGCTGTTTTTTAATATAAATGAACGGATGTTTATTTCATTATAAAGAGGAAGGTATGCCGTTAATAGTGGAAAATAGCATCAGGAAAATGACCACCACGACCACGCTTACAGGACAATATCCCTTTCTTGAAATTTGCCATAACCGAATTGCAAAGTGGCTGCCTTATGACCTCGATAGCTTCACGAATTCCATCTTTAAGGTCTTGAATCGACCCTGGGCTGTTGGCGCAGACCTTCTCTTTCACGTGGACCCAAAGAAAAACGTCACAAGGTGTTAAATCACAAGATCTCGGTGACCACTCGTGAAAACCTCCTCGAGAAGAAACATGGTCCGGAAACTTTTCCCTTAAAAGATCAATGGTTTCGTTGTGCTGAATAAAAGTGATAAACGAAATTGTGTTCTGTATTCTGTTTGCTTTTTCTACGAAATCCGTTATATTAGGACATTTGAAAATATCTTAACCATCGGTTATTCTAAGTTTAGGGTTAAATTTTTTTTATACAAACCCCACCGTATATCACCAAAAACCTTCACTTCAAAACTCCCGTCTTATTAGCGGTTTTCAAGAAAGTAGATCTTCGTTTTCCTGGCATATTTACAATTAAAAAAATGCAGAAACGGACTTACATTAAAACAAGAAGCAAATTTAGAAAAAACACATAAACACGAAACATAGTTTTTTTCTATTAAATAAGAACGTTATGTCATTGAGTGAGAAAATCTCTTACCGGGTTTTTAGTTTTTATTAACTTAGCTTAAAAAAAATTCTCTGGGAGAAAATTTTCTCTCATAAGCCGTGTGGCTCTTTTGAGAATTCATTTTAGACAATATTAAAGCCAAATATGATAAAAAGAGGAAATAGTTTTATTTTAAGTTTTGTATTTTATTACTGTTCAAATACTCTGTAAACATTTTTAAAATGCCTTTTTTTGCAAATAATGCGTTGGTTGGTTGGTTGGTTAAAGTGGTGATTCTTCCAGAATCCAACTAGCGCTTTCGCGCCATTTTGTTGCCACATCCTCGTTGCCAACTTGTTTAACGGTTTTTTACAGCATAACTATATCCAGTCTGTGCGGTTAAGGAACCTTATTAGGTTGTTAACGTCGACGCCAGATAGTTGCTCGAGATTCTCGAACAGCGGTTGGCCCAGGGTTAACAGTCTGTCCTTCCATAGGGCAGGGCATTCACAGAGGAAATGGAAGATTGTCTCCTTTTTCTCCGGTTGTTTGCAACTGTGACAGTATGTATTGTGAGGGATACCCATTTTGGCTGCTTGTTCTCCGATAGACCAAAAGCCAGTTATGACCGCCGTTAGTCTCCAGGCATCCCGTCGTTTCATTCTTATTAATGCCGACGATTGCTTGAGGTTGTAGGTGGGCCATAACGTTCTGCTAATATTGCATTTCGTCTGGACTTTCCACCTACAGTCAGCGATTCGGAGGTATTTTTGGGAAATTGTGCTCTTGACTGCACCTAATGGTGTGAGTACCAATTCTGCAAGAGCGTTATTCATGGCAGATCCCCCTCTTGCCAGTTCATCTGCTTTTTCGTTACCTTCAATGTTCCGATGTCCCGGGACCCAGATTACGGTAACTTTATGGTTTTCACTCAAGATGGTGAGGCTATTCCTACTTTGTTCCACCACTTTGGAGGTTGTTGTGGCCGAACCCAGTGCCTGGATTGCAGCTTGGCTATCCGAGAGAATAGCGATATTACCCTTAAAAGAGAAATCTGCGATTAGTAACCTGCAAGCTTCCCCAATCGCCAGTACTTCCGCCTGGAAGACACTGCTGGTATTAGGGAGCCGCACAGATTTCTCAATTTTAAGTCTGTAAGAATATATACCAGCTCCAACACCGCAGCCCATTTTACTTCCATCCGTATAGACTGTAGTGTCGAAGTTGTTTAGAGAGAATCCCTTATTCCATTCTTCCTTAGTTGGAAAGAGAGTGGCAAAATTCCTATTGAAAGTTACCGTCGGGACGATGTAGTCAGTTCTCACCGAGATTAACTGAGTTTGTCGCAATAATAGACTAGCATGACCATAAGTTTTTTCTCTCCATAATGCGTGGAGTTTTCACATAATACTCATGATAATGTTTATTTAACCGAATTAAATTTTTTAACACCTGGCAACCTCATTCAAAACATATGCAAAAGAAACATTTCTCGTATCTTTCATTTGAAATCCATTATTACTCACAATATAACGGGTGATTTTTTAGCTATTATCTTTTTAAACAGTTGGTTTGAACAGCTGACGCACGTTTCGTGTTTTGTTTCACTGTCAAACATCCTCAGTTGGGTCTATAATTTAACTATGAATGATCTTACAAACGAACAACGCTTGCAAATCATTGAATTTTATTATAAAAATGACAGAACACGCAAGAAAGTTTAAGATCAACTTTTTATCGAAAAATTGTGTTCAGCGACGAAGCTCATTTTTGGATCAATGGGTACGTAAATAAGCAGAATTGTCGATTTTGGAGTGACGATCAGCCAGAAGAATTGCAAGAGCTACCAATGTATCCAGAAAAGGTCACAGTTTGGTGCGGTTTATGGGCTGGAGGTATCATTGGACCGTACTTCTTCAAAGATGCTGCGAATCGTAACGTAACTATGAATGGTGAGCGCTACCGTGAAATGATATCTAACTTTTTTTTGCCCAAAATGCAAGAGCTTGACTTGCATGCCATGTGGTTTCAGCAAGACGGTGCCACATGCCACACAGCACACATAGCAATTCAGACAAGCCTGCTTCAATTAACGCATTGGAAGACAACATGAAAGCATTTATGTGTGAGATACCGGCCGAAACATTGGAAAGAGTATGCCAAAATTGGACTAAGCGGATCGACCATTTGAAGCGCAGTTGCGGTCAATATTTGAATGAAATAATCTTCAAACATTAAATTATATGGACTGTACTATCGATTTAAATAAAAATTTCATGCATTTTTCTTAATTTTACGTGTGTGTTTTTTGAAAAACTTTCCTATAGCTCTTAAAAAATCATCCTTTAGTAGTATTTAATAATTATTTATTGGAGTGAAACTTCTTAGGCGTTGATGGACGAGCGAGAATGGAGAGTAAAATTTCAAGGCCATGTAATAGGACTATGAATAAGTTCATGCGGTTTTTTTTCGAAATTTGAAACTTTATTGACGTAAAATGGTTACAAATTTAATATTCAAAGTATTGTCCATCGCTTGCTACTACTTTTTCCCATCTTTCTGGCAATTCACGGATTCCCTTTGTGAAAAATTCGGTCGGTTTTGCCGCAATCCACGAATCGATCCATTTTTTGACTTCATCGTAATTACGGAAGTGCTGGTCAGCCAGGCCATGTTGCATCGATCGGAAGAGATAGTAATCGGATGGCGCAAGGTCTGGACTATACGGCGGGTGGGGTAGGACATCCCATTTGAGCGTTTCTAAGTATGTTTTGACCACTTGTGCAACATGTGGCCGAGCATTGTCATGTTGCAAAATAACTTTGTCGTGTCTATCGGCGTATTGCGGCCGTTTTTCTCGCAGTGCTCGGCTCAAACGCATCAATTGTCGTCGGTAGACATCCCCCGTAATCGTTTCATTCGGTTTCAGTAGCTCATAATACACAACACAGAGCTGGTCCCACCAGATACACAGCATAACCTTCAGGCCATGAATATTCTGCGCCGACGTCGATGTTGAAGCATGGCCAGGGTATCCATACGTTGCCCGACGTTTTGGATTGTCGTAATGGACCCACTTTTCATCGCCAGTCACAATTCGATGCAAAAAACCCTTTCTTTTGTGCCGTTGAAGCAGTTGTTCGCATGCCATAAAACGGCGTTCAACGTCTCTTGGCTTCAATTCATACGGCACCCAATGGCCTACCTTTCGGATCATTCCCATGGCTTTTAAACGTTTGGAAATGGTTGATTGATCAACTCCCAAAGTTTTTGCAACCTCTTCTTGCGTTTGAGCCGGATCTTGATCGAGCAATTCCTCCAATTCGGTATCCATGAACTTTGGCGGCGCACCCTCGCGTTCTTCGTCTTCCAAGCCAAAATCACCACTTTTAAAGCGTGCAAACCACTTCTGGCACGTTCGCTCAGCTAGAGCATGCTCACCATAAACTTCCACCAAGATACGATGACTTTCGGCTGCTTTTTTCTTCATATTAAAGAATTCCCCGCAAAAACACATTATTTGGCACGAAATTCGACATTTTCAAGTGTGGTAAAAATATTGTTGTTTACGCTTCAAATAAAAAACTTATACTGACGTTTGTGCCTTACGACAGTAGCTCTTCAATGAATGTTTGGAAATGTGGATCGATGGAATAATAATCAAGTTACGCCATCTGTTGTAAAACCGCACGAACTTATCGATAGACCTATTAACGTTTTGGGCATTTTCGTTCCGCGAGAGAGAAAAAAGATATAACGTAGAGGAAAAGGAGAGAGAGTGAGTTATACCTTATATATATCGCACCCTAAATACAAAAGGGTCACAACTCAAAATGTACTTCTGCTCAAATATGAACGAGACGTTATCAATAAAACGGTCCGCGGATGACATATGGCAAAAATAAATTTTTTGTTTTTTGGTAGGACTGTTATAAGCTTACATGGCAAATTTCAGCGTGATATGTCACATAGTTTGTTTTCTGTGCTACTGTAAACAAGTCAAGCTCGAGTGTGGAAAATTTTGAGTTGTGACCCTTTTGTATTTAGGGTGCGATATCTAAGATACATTTTAGGCTACTTTTCCTCAGTTTTTCTTTGTTCTTGCTAATTTTTAGTGAGAAATAACACTGCCTACTTTTTGGCGCTTGTTTGTTGGTTCAAGCTTGTAGGAAATATATTTTTGGCGCCTACCCTTTGGCGTTATATTTCCGTGGTGCCTACTGTTTGTGGTGTTTTTTGGTCCCAATTTTTTTTGGCGTGTTTTTTGGTGCCTACTAATTGGCGCTTGTGCTAGTGCTTGGGCGTACTGCATTAACAACTCTTTCAAATAGGTTCCAATCATCTCCGAAAATATTTGCTCAAGCAGCTTTCTTAATTTGCTTATTTAATTTAATTTATATATTCAATTAATTATTTAATTCATTCAACTTAATTTTTAAACTTGTGGCAACCCTTTTCGGAAATGTATTTGAAATTAAAATTTTTCGGACTTCTTTCCTCTGCCCTTTTTTCCCTGAAGTAAGTATTTCAAACAGGTGGTAGTCCTCTTCGATAATATCTTCGAAACTAAGCTCACTTAAACCATTTTTCACCTAACACCTGTATTATAATATTTCATTGACCTTACTAAGGGCGGTAACCCTGTTAAAAAATAGCCTCTTTTTCAATCTATGCCATAAATTATCTGCTGTCAAATATCATGAGAATCCGTTCAGTCATTTTCGCATGATTGAGTTACAACTCATCAAACCCAACAGCCCACAAACGTACAAACTTTCACATTTATAATATTGCATTAATAGCGATTACTAACATCTTTTGAATGCTGTACATTTTTTAATACATATACATACATATGCATGCGTGTATGAATCGTACTGGAGAAAAAATTAGCACCTATGTAAAAAAATACTAACATCTTCTAACATTTTTCATCTGAATATTTGCGTTTGAACCACCTTGTGTGGACAAATCTCCAAAACTAGAAAGGACTTGCCATCTGAGCACGAAAATAATGTCATGAGAGTTGTTGCCTGAGTTGGAAATATTTCCCGATATTTTAGCGGTGCTGCCTTAAATTGAGCGCGAATGAAGAGTAGCTAACGTCGCTAAAGTCCAAGAGAGAAAAAGAGAATAAATTGAAGTGAAACGTTTTTGCCAACATGGGTGAGAGAGAAGTTGTGTAGGTGATATGATTTTTACGTTTTTTTCAAATTATCAAACTCAGCTTCATTCTACAGTATATTGAATAATTTTTAATTGATCATAGCTAAAATTGTCTTTCATTATTTATATAATTTTATTAAAAGCTTATCTTCTATTGAATTTTGCGTAATTCGATACACAAGAATAGATTTGTGCGTAACTATTATTCCGAGGTGTCTGGGTTCGAAATCCGCTATGGGTACAATATTCCAATTGATAAAAAGATTCTTTTAATATTGTTCGCCCCTTAGCGGGGATTACCAAACCCGCAACATGAAAATACTGCTCATAAAAAACATCTACCGTGTGTAGGAGGCATACAAATTTTAGGTATCTTCATCAGTGGAATAACCTCAAGACGCACACCACAAATAGGTGGAGGAGCTCGACTAAACATGGCAAAAGAGTGTAAGTGCCAAAATCGAAGGCAACAGGTTGTGATAATAGCTTAGCGGATATTCTAAAACTTATAGACGACAGTGGAATACCAACTCTAATGAAGGTCGTTAATTGCATATGAAACAGCGAAATATCCAAGCTCTTGCTTGAAATCTTACTTAAAAGTTTTACCTAAAAAATACGAATGCAAAAAATTCAAAGCTCTCAAGTCTAATGAGACACACATTAAAAATCTTCCTAAAAATCATCTACAACAGAACCTTTAAAAAATGCGACGAATGGGAAGAATATAATTTGGTTTTAAAAAACCTTAGGCACCATCTGCTGATACAAGGAAAATCGAAGAACGAAGAGGAATTAGGGGAAAAAATGACATGGCTTGACAAAATCAAAGAGTGGACTGGCAAAGCTGAAACAGGCAACTAGAGACAGGCACAGTTTCAGTGATACCATAAATGATATGACCTGACAACCATATGGGTAAGACCAAAGTAACATTTTAATATAATCGCGAACATCCAGGATAGATACGTCAACCAGGAAGAAGAAGAAATGTTCTCCGGATTTATATTTACTTTTACGCTCAATTAAAACTTTTCGCTAGTATATCCCGAAATAAATGGAAACTATCCTGAACTTTCTTCTCATTTGCTAGTTATCACCAACAAAATTGGCTGCAGTCAGTGCTTTGTCTACATTTAAGTGACAAAAGTCTCGGATGAGACCATCAAGAGGAAAAGAAGTGTAAGCTCGACTCCTAATCCTGGAAGACCCCAGGTGATAGAAACTGTTATAAATCGAACATTTATTTTGCCAACAGGCTTTTCGCAAAAGCCATTTGGCGGCGGTATGAATCAGTAGTGCTAAGTTTTTGAAGGCTCAAGAAGATCACCGCACATTTAAGATGCTAAGTAAGAATTTATGAGGTTTTATACAACACTATAAAATATTTAAAGAGTTGATAATTCAAATACTCACTTCCAATATTTATTTAACTTTTCGCAAAAAGGTCGTCCAATAAAATATTCTAAATTTTTGCAACTGCCTTTTTTTATTCAATATATTGCACGACCTTTGACACCTCTTTTCGCCATTCCTAGCATACGATACACTTTCTCGAATCTCTTTATTCAGCAAAACTATCTCTTTATACTCGTACATTACAACAACAATGCGTTAATGAAAACAGAGAATGAGCGAGCTCGTCAGCATTCCAACTGTGGAAAAATATCCATTAACTGACTTACATGACCTGCACGAATTCAGCAATTTGCAAGTTTTTCTCTCTTTCCACACACACTCTCTCAGCTACAGTGACAGCATCTCAGTCACTGTGCGGGGCAGGTCAAGTTGAGTGAGAGAATTCGAGTACTTTGCCCGGAAACGACACACTCTCATGCCTTTGGAACCGTGTTCGCAAATGCTGAAAAGTCACGGCACTCACCTGCTCTCTTACGATGGGTGGCGAAAGGCAGGCGTGCAATTCGCGTGCCTTGCGTGAGTTGCGCTTCGTGCAAATACACAAATTTTGCACACACTCGAAATGACTGACTATTCTAGGCAGGGGGTGAAGTTTTCCTTCGGGCAGTTCGTGTGCGCTCGCTTTATGCGACTGCTGGCCGTGCAAATCGCACTTAGTTGTGCTGATAACGCGTAGCGAATTGGATCTGTGCGGTTACATGAGTTATATTGTTTTGCTTGCGCGACGGTACATACGACAAAGCTCGCCAATAAAAAAACAAAAAACATTTCAGCTTGCTAGTGCGCTTGTTGATGAAGAGTTTTGCGGAGCGAGCCTTTGGTGCGGGCGACGCTGTTAATTTGTGATCAACTTGTCAAAATTGTGTTAGTGTTTTAACAGCTATATTTTTTTTGTTGTAATGCACCTCTGATGCGTCGCTCGGTAGGTGTTTCGCTGTCGTTGCCTTTGTAAATTGAAGCTCGCGCTGACTTGCAACGGCATCGAATTTTGATGAGGGCAACAACTACTTGCACACGACGCAGCATCAGACCAGTTTGAGATTTGAGTTACGTGGCGCTAAGTGCTTTATGCAACCAATATTGTTCCCTTGTTCTTATGCTTGCTGCTGCTAAATATGCCACATGCATGGCTGCATATATTTATGTGTATGTATTTACAAGTATGTGAAGATGCTTCGCATTTTGCGTCCGTTACGACCTCTAATTCTATCTTACGGATTTAGAGTTTACTTGAATGACTCTGAATAAATTTGCAAGTTGACATGAAAGATTGGCTTGTAATTAACCTCAAATGCGCGGTTTTATAGTTTGATTTTCTTGCGTGATATCTTAAAACGATGCTAAAGGAGGAATATTTCAAGAACATTGCAGTCGTTGCGAAAAGGTGCCAAAAAACAGGTGAGTTTAATGGCTGTAAGTTATGAACCATTCCGCATTGGAGTCCCATTTCAGGTACTCTTCTTCATTTTGTGTTTAAATGTTTAATCGAATGTTCTTACTAAAACTGGTTTGGTACTAAGGGTTAGTATTCTTAGAAACGTGTAAGGATGCAGGGCTTAACACTGGGCTGGAAGATTCAAACGTTCATCTACCCCGATTTTCTGTGTAGGATGTTCATATAGTCCTACAGAAGACTTTGTGTTGCTTACGAAAGGATAATACATTTCTAAATCACGTAACCCTTATGGATATCCAGTTACAGATTTTCCAATGGCTGCCATTCTGACCTACGACTGTCCACTTTCAGCTCCACTTGCCAATTTTTATATACTTCTTGACACTTTTTTCATTATACTTCTATATTTCGAATTCGAGTTCAAACTGGTTTAACATTTTATAATAGCAGTCTCCTTTAGATAATATTTTACTTTGATGCCCGTACTTCTCCGGTACTGAATAGTGCATGTTTAAATGACTTCCGCTAGTGCCAAGCAAATTGCTGCATCTCTGAAATGGCCTAGAAATAGTGAATTGAAAGCCCACTTTCTACCACTACGGTCGGGACCCTTAAGTAACTCCTCTCAACAGATCATCCCGAAGCTCGTTCAATGCAACAATACGTTGAATGAAGAAACTCAGCCCTATAAAAACGACTCTTTCTTAGAGCCCCTGAGCCACAAGCCTTAATCAGTTTATCAAATGCTGCTTAGCCGCGCTACATTGGTGTGCTCGAATAAGTCTTATGCACTATCGATCTCAAATAAATAAACCCCCAAAAGAGCTCACCCAGAAGTTCAGGTAAAACTCCCTCAACCTTCGGCCCCGCACTCTTCCTAAGCTAAGCAGTCCATAACTACTTAATTTCTGCCATTTATGAAGTAGTGATTGAAAATGTGGCGGAGGAGTTTAGTTCACCTACATTTAATCTCAAATTATCCATAACCTTAAAATGTTGATATCATAGATGCAATTTCATGTATCATATATAAGATTAACAAGCCAAATCCGGACGTGGAAGCACATTAATCAAATATATGACAATTTTTTGAGGCCAGTAATTTTTGTATCCATTCTAAATATGGCGTTTAAGCTCCCTTAGTGCTTAATCTTCAGTGGCTTGCATCAGTAATATCTCTCGAGTAATTAATTAAGTTTTCATGAACAGAATTTGAAGGATTTGTTAAGCATACTTTACCTTAAACTTTAAAATCATTGATTCGAGTTCACAGGTGAAGGTTAAGTTAATCGGCTTCATAGATGTTCTCACGTAAAATTTTTCTTCTAAGCAAGCGGGCTCATAATTTTTCAGTTTTGACAATTTTTATTACTATATAAAACTTTCATCCGTTAATTATTTTTTACAATTAAATAATATTTACCGCTACTAAATGAAGTACGGACGCATTTTTTTCGTTTTCACCGCTAATAAATTCTGATCCTTGCCAAGCTTATCGCATAATCTCGGCGCGCTTTATTTTCTATCAACCAATAGTATTAAGAGTGTATAAATTTTACCTTTCCCAGCTCGGATCCCTGCGTATGTATGTGCGTGTGCACACTGTAGCTAATTTATGAAGTCCTCTCTGCTGGTGGATATACTCTTTTAGTCCGAACTGCCAGCACAAATGTCAACAAATAAATCACAATTTTAAAGCAAAACAAAAATCACAGCCAAAGCAGGGATTTCCTGGCAGCTGAGCAGAAAAGGAAAGAAAAAAGTCCATAACAGCAAATGGTAGAAGCTTTAACACACAGTTTGCTGAAAGGGGGAGAGACGTAAGACTATCCTACAGCGGAAAGAAGGTCACAACTGTGACGATAGCGGCAACGGTAAATTCTTGCTCATTTTTGGGTCAGAAAAACAATAAACAAACAAACAGAAGTAAACAGTTGAAGGATAACATTAAAAAGCATGTGGGAAAGAGAACAAATGAGAAAAAAATTTCGTGTGGGATGATATAACAAAATAAAACCAGCAAAAGCAAATTAACATAAACTAGGAAAATAATATGAAGCGGAAGTGGACGAAAAGTAACAGAGATCGCACTGACCGACTTAGGCGCTGGTGTTTTTCTCACTGGTAGTGTCGCTTGAAAAAATATAAATAAATAGATTTCCAGTCGTGCGTAAAGTTGAGTAGCTCATTAAATGCTGTCAGCGGTCGCCTGTCCTTCTGCTGTTTCCGCTATAGCCTCGTCCGTCTAAATGCTTGGTATTTTGCTTTCCATCTGCTATTACCTCTACTATCTGCCTGGGCAGAGTTTGCCACTTTGTTGTCTACCTTTTATTTCCGCATTTCCTCTCGTTTGACTGCCGTGTGAAATTTTGAAACAATGAGGCGACTGAAATATGCTTGAATGCTCAAAAGGCTCCCCTTGACAGCATCCTGTGTGCTTGAAGGTAGTAGGCGCCCCACAAACTTTGAACGAAAGCGGAATACGTACCCTCAAAATGAGGCTGTTGTGAAGGAAAAACGCATACCATGTAACGATCGTAATTCTGCGGGTCCAGAAAATCTAGACTTGGACTGAGAAACAATAATTTGCTAAAGCGCTTCCGTAGGATTTTTGGTACGACTAGTGATTAGTCAGCAATCTAAGAGAAACTATAGTGAAAGGATAGATTATAGATGAAGGAAGTCAATAAAAATAGTTAATAACCCCAAAGTTTTCGGCGTCCCCTTCGACCATGTGCTCTCCTTCTCGTCCCATACAACCGCCACTAAGGTCCAAAACGGCGACAAGCTCCACAAATCGCTACCCGGCAACACTTGGGGTAAAGAAAAATAAATTACGCTGTACGCCTCTGGTCACCTGGTACTAGGTATTCCCAGTCGACAGAGTCTCCTGATGTCTCCACTGCAACATCGTCACAATGATTCTTCCAAACACCCTGTCAAGAACTACAGTTAAATGCTTAGCAAGCAATTCTTGCTTAGACATTACCGTAGGAATCACTCCGGCAGACATTGTCTAGAGCCTGAGCTATCTCCCAGGCGAGTCAGAAGATATATCTCTTCGACTACTCCAATGAGATCCAGAACCAAACATGGCTACATTAAACTGCATTCATCTGGAGACTTTCACTACCTTCCTAAACTTCTGACTCCAGACTCCCGAATGTCGTTATTGGAATTCAACTGCCATCTATTGCAGGTGAAGAGCTTCAGCTGCCTCATGAGACCCACGTCTGGCTTGGCTCAATTACGGTCGAAATATTATAGGAGGTTAAACTCAACTCAACTCAACCTGTCGAAACAGCACCCTTAATGGGCCTATCGTTAGATGAGTTAGACGATGATGATCAGTGACTACGTCGCAGTGGCGGGGCATAGGGAACTGTTACAACAACTACAACAGATCATAGTGAAATTTATTTAATCTTGCTATCATAACTTTCCATCCGCGGGCCTTCTGATTCACTGCTTTAGATAATTTCATTCGTGTGCGTAGTCCTTCATGTGGAGCAGCTACATAAATAAAATCTAAATTTTAAACCATTTAAAGATTTCTTCTGGCTTGCGATTATAAAAATCATAACTGCCAGATATGGAGAGACGGTTTCTGTGACCATCGCCAACTCTTTAACTGTAAAAAGGATAATACCCTTGAATGGGGCTGAAGTAGACACGCAAAATTACATCCCTTCTGCAAGGAAAAAATATAAGTGGGGTTTTAACATGATTGGCTACATGAGCAGCTAGTGGAAAAATACCTAATATCGTCAGCACCAACAAACAAATGGTGTAGAATTCAAAATAACTATCCCACTATGGGAAATGTGCGACGTTACTAAAACCAACAACAAATATTTAAGCAGTGCCTTTATTTAGCCGTTTGCGCAAAACGGACACATTTTTGCTTTATTGAAGATGAACATTTTTGGTTTGAGAAAGTGTGTTTGTTGACAAGTAAGTGGGTAGGCGGATGGTTTTCGTTCGAGTGAGCTAATTTGTCTTGCTGCTGCTTACGAGGGGTAGGGTTAAGCCGAGCTTAGTGGTCTAAGTAGCAGCTCAAATCCAAAAAGGGTATAATTTTTATTGCAGAGAAACCAGTTCGACCTTGCCGTAAAATGCTGAACATTTAATGGAGCGCACTCAGAGTTCAATTTTGTTACTGCCTTTGGGTGGCGTACTTGGCTATCACCAAGCAATATGAATGCTGTATGAAGAATAGTTGTATTATTTAGCGTTGCTCTCCACAGGGATTTGTCTGCTTTATTTGTCATTCATACCCTTCTACGGCGTTGAGCTGCCGGCTGTGTGTGGCTCTTTGCTTTTATCCTCATTTTCAATACTTTCCCTTTTGCCTGCCAATCTTTTTAAGCCTATGAATGAAAGAGACTCCCACTTTCTAAATTTAATTATATCCATTCAAGGTGAAATTTTACATGCATGCACACGTGGAAATCCCTTACTCTAGAATTTCTACATTTTCACATGTCTATTCACTTCACTAGATGAGATATTGACGGTTAATCTGTGTCGTGCTGCTTGCGCAAGTCTAATATTATTTGTATTTGTAAGCAAATAGAAGACCTTTCTCACATTTTTTCATGCCCCATTTAATCAACATTTAAAGTGAAATTAAGTTACTTAGCATATGCTGCAGTGTCGAGCCACTTGGGCTAATAGTGTGGCACCAGTGAGACTGCACCTGAGTTAATTTCAAGGTAAATAAAGGAGGTTAATTTTCATTCACACGTTTCAGCTGTGTGTGTGTATGTCAATGCTAATTTATATACGTGTATTTGTGTATGAGACCTGTGCGCATTGCCTTTCATGAATAGCCGCTATTGTGAAAGAAAATTTTTGCATAAGGAAACTTAAATAAAGGCCTAATTTCTACACATTTAAAAAATATCTTAAAGTAGAGAATTAAATTTTTCTGCGCAGAATAATCTTTAGTAAATATGACAAATAATATGGAGTTCCTTTAAACTCTGCGAGGACTTAACTTAAATTTTTAAATAGAGCAGAATATATTTTCACGTTGAAAAGTTTCAGTGCTACATTGTTTATTACTGTTAATAAGCCATAGTTGTATTGTATTTTTTCTCGTTTTATGATAAAACAAGAAAAGAAAATTTTTAGTATAAACGGATAGCACATACATTTTCTGTGCGGTCCATTATTGTTATGTTATCTCGAAAACGGAAGCCAGTCTGGAAAAACGGGGGACGACCTTAATTAAATTAGCTCAACTTTTAAAGGTTAGGTGAGGTGAACCAGGATACTTGCCAAGGATAAGACACTCAGTGGCACTACGGCCAATTGCGGTACCTGCATTTGGTTTCCACCCCCTAACTAAGTTTCTTAAGCCACTCGGATCTTTTTTAGCAGTTCCTTCAGTGAGACTTTTCGCAAATTTCCCAGGGCTTCAAAGAAATAGCCGCTAAGATATTTAGCACGACTTCTGCACTTCAAAGATTCAATTTCATTTTCATCTCCACAACTCCTGCAGATGTCATTGTGAGGTACACCCACTCTACTGTCTCGATTTGACTGTAATATTCGAGTATGTACGTCAGCGCTTCACTAGGGAAGTATTTTGCACTGATTTCTCAGTGGTTCACGGTCTTTTTCTTCTTAATTGGCGCGATAACCGCTTACGCGATTTTGGCCGAGTTTAACAAAGCGCGCCAGTCGTTTCTTTCTCGTGCTAACCGGCGCCAATTGGGCACACCAAGTGAAGCCAAGTCCTTGTCCACCTGATCCTTCCAACGCAGAGGAGGTCTTCCTCTTCCTCTGCTACCACCAGCTGGTACCGCATCGAATACTTTCAGAGCCGGAGCGCTTGTATCCATTCGGACGACATGACGCAACTAACGTAGCCGCTGGATCTTTATTCGCTGCGCTATGTCTATGTCGTCGCAAAGCTCATGCAGCTCATCGTTCCATCGATATTCGCCGTTGCCAACGTGCAAAGGTCCAAAAATCTTACGCATAATCTTTCTCTCGAACACTCCAAGCGTCGCTTCATCGGATGTTGTCATCGTCCAAGCTTCTGCGCCATACGTTAGGACGGGCATGATGAGAGTCTTGTAGAGTGTTAGTTTTGTTCGTCGAGAGAGGACTTTACTGGTCAGTTGCCTACTCAGTCCAAAGTAGCACTTGTTGGCATGATAGATTCTACATTGGATTTTAAGCCTGGCATTTTTATCGGTGTTAATGCTGGTTCCTAAATAAACGAAGTCTTTTACAACCTCGAAATTATAACTGTCTACAGTGACGTGGGTGCCGATACGCAAATGTGCCGACTGTTTGTTTGATGACAGGAGGTACTTCGTTTTGTCCTCGTTCACCACCAGACCCATTCGCTTTGCCTCTTTATCCAGTTTGGAGAAGATAGAACTAACAGCGCGGTTGTTAGGACCGATGATGTCGATATCATCAGCATACGCCAACAATTGTACGCTCTTATAAAATATTGTGCCTGAGCGATTAAGTTCTGCGCCTCTTACGATGCTCTCCAACATCAGGTTAAAGAAGTCACACGACAGCGTGTCACCCTGGCGGCGGTACGTAAAGAACGAGAAATGTTGCTCCATTGCTCGTGCATGCCGGTTTGTTGAGGAGTACTCTCTGAGAGCAGGAGTGAGAGTTGAGTGGCGAATCTTCTGGCTGTCTGTTGTGATTGCAGCTTCTCGATGTCGAACATTCTTTGAGGAGACAGCTAGCCAGAGTAGCTTGGTGTATTTTCTTAAGCTGGAATCTGGTGCTGCATACTACCATGTTTCGGGCCCCGGCGAAGTCGATCAGCCTCTGTCCGTTACCGGATGTTTCGTTGTGTAGGCCGAATTTTCCGACTGTAGGATCAAAAATTCCCTCCTTGACCACCCTGGCGTTGAAGTCGCCAAGCAAGATTTTTATTTCGTGGCGGGGCAGCGTTCATAGGAACGTTCCAAGCGCTAATAGAAGGAATCTTTGGTCGCATCGTCCTTCTCTTCCGTCGGGGCATTGGCGCAAATTAGCGAGATGTTAAAAAAACGGGCTTAAGTGGCGGGTTCCAAATCCAGAACGCAACCAGCTATACTGGGATGTTTCGCCTTCTAACTTTAGCTCACTCCCGAATGGGTGTTCGGAAGCTACCCAGAGGATACTTGGGCTAATCTCGGCAGTTGGGAGCTGCTTGAACCATATGCAGAAGAATCGTCCTGGCCACTCCCAAGTGCATGGCGATCAGTAACTTTCCCCACTTGCGTGGACTTCTACATATGGAAACATCCTCCATTCGCTGTGCGTACTTCGATATAACTCGAAAAATTATGGGAATTCCACTATGCAACTTTCGGAAATTACTGCGAATAGAGAATAAGAAAATGAGAAAAATGAAGATGAATGAAATGAGAAAATGAATAATTGATCAAGTAAGAAATCTCTGGCAATTTTTTCGCTTTGGGTGGATCAGAGTTTAATTTTTGCACGATTCTTGAATTTCCTTCCCCTCGTAACGGAAAACATTACCAGCTTATTTTTGCACGCCTCTCTTAATATCTTTTAACATCAAGAAAAAATTGGAAATGTCAGAAAGGGAGATAATCACTTGCTTCCAAGTGCTTGTGATAGAAGTTTCCGTCTAAGCTATTTTGTCTTTAGAGCTTTCTGTGCTACTTGATGTAATTACTACCGATTGATGTAATTTTCGGCCAAAGATACTGAGCTAAGTATCCAGTTTTTTTCCTCTACTTTGGTACTTTCTAACATACAATCCGGCTTTGATAAGTACAAAAGTGTCTGAAAACTAATAGTTTTTGATGAGTAGGCCATCCCATAGTATTACCAAAGGTGATGTACATATTTATCGTGAAGTACATCTAGCGGCAGATGCCCAGAAATTCTTCCTTCACCTTATGCAACGTAATTTAATCTTAACTCAACTATTGATGAGCGCTAAAGTGGCACTGAGAAATAAGCTTTTAGCTAATTTCAGATTAAGTTTTGTTTGAGAGAAATAATAAAAATATAAAGAAATAGAAATTAAAATAGAAAATAAATCTTGGAAATAAAACAAAAATATAGAGCAAACGTTTTCGTTCTTACCAGACTGCTACATTCTAATCTATACTTGTAGCTCTGTTTTTATAAATGAGAAGCTAAATTAAAAAAAAATCAATTTATATCTACAAATATATATAGGGTTTTCCAATAACAGGTGTTATGAATGAAAGAAATTTCGCTATTGAGAGATGATTAACGATTTTTTATGGCCGGAATTGGATGGTATTGATCTGGACAAAGTTTATTTTCAACAAAACGGCGCTACGTGCCACGAAACCATTGATATTTTAAGGGAAAAGTTTCCGGACTATGCTTTCTCTCGAAGAGGTGTTCACAATTGGCCACCGAGATCTTGTGATTGAACACATTTACGCGTGAACGATATGAAGAGTTACCTATTCAAAACACCATAACTTTTTTGTGTGAATTTAGTTTTTATTGATTTCAAAGACAAAATTGTTCAAAAATGATTACAATTTTAACATATATTCACTTTAGCTCGATATGACCACCTTTTGCCTTGACTATAGCCTTCAAACGGTCAAAAAATGAGTTGCATGCTGCACGAATATGATCTTAAGGTATTTTGGACCATTCTCGTATAATCGCTTTTTTCAGCGCATCCATACTGGCATATTTTTTAGTCCTCACCTGGCTCTTCAAAATAGACCAGATGGAATAGTCCATCGGATTTGCGTCTGGGGAATTCGAAAGCCATTGTCTAGACGAAATGAAGTGTGGAACATGATTTTTTAACCATTCTTGGTTCACACGAGCTTTATGAGACAGTGCCGAGTCCTGTTGGAACGTCCATGGTATACGACCGAAATGTTTGCATGTCCACGGCTCTAAAGCAGCTTCTAAAATATTTTCCCGATAATAAGTCGCATTCACTTTGACTCCAGGCTCGATAAAAACGATTGGAGAGCGTCCATCAGCGGTCACTGCGGCCCAAACCATTACTTGCGATGGGAAATTGCTTCGAGTGGCCATACGTAGGCTCAAATTCTCATATGAGCGTTCGGTCAAGTAAACGCGATCGTTTTGAGTGTTTATGAACTGCTCAATTGGGAAATTTTTTTCATCAGAAAACAGAATGTTGGGAAATTCGCCACGTTCGTGCAAGCGCAACAACTCCTTTGCTCTTTCGCACCGAACTTTTTCTTTGCTGGGGTGAAAGATCGTGTGCTTTTTGGAACTCGTAAGCCTCGACCTTGAGCTCATTTTTCAATATGCGTCGAATGCTGTCTTGCGATATTTTCAGTTCTTTGGCATTTTTCTTCCACTTCGACGTGGATTTCGTTCAAGTCGTGCCTTCACTTTCCGAACCATTTTTGGCGTTGTTGCGGTTTTTTTTTTTGGTTCACCTTCGTAGCGTCTTGTAATGCTACCAGTATCATTGTAACCTTTTATAGTGCGATACACAAACATTTTATTCATTTTGAGGTGTCTAAGCTCTTGAACAATGGTTGGTTGTGATTTTCCAGCCAAATATAATGCAATCGCACTATTCTATTACGTTTCAATTCCATCACAGAAAAAAAATTCAACAAAACTGAGACGCAAACGCTTAAGCTACTTCGGAACGGTAGTTGGAGTTTTATGAAGAGCTTTTTCGTAGCAAAATCCACCCACAAATCCATTCGGCAAAGGCGGCCAGGAGTTATACTATACTCAATATATTTTAATGCGTCAATGAGATCGAATGAAAAATTTGCTCAAATATTTTCATTTCCCTCTGTTTGTTTATTGCTCCATAATCACACATTTAAAGTTTGATAAAGGAAAAAAAAAATCCCTCTGACGCTCAATTTGCAAATATTATATTAATAATTTTTTCCCAATAGTGGCAAAAAATTTTCCATAAAATTTCGCAGTAATATAAGTGAGTTTAAAATTTCATGAAATTCAAAGTGACTGCAAAAAAATTAACGACAATCATCAATGGAATTATTTGGCAAACAAGCGAAAAAAATTAAAGCTGTTGCTGCTCACAAGTGGCCGAAAAAATTAGCAAACAAATTCGGGAAAAATGAATGAAATGCTGCGGTAAAAGAGAAAAGAAATTTGTTAAGCGGAAATTACACGCCTATCGACTGACTGACAGAATGCGAAAAAATACATAGAAAATAGTAAAACCGGACCAAATGTGTGCGCGTACCAACACATCTCACGGCGTATATAAGGATATTATTCGAGGCAAACACATACATACATACATACATACATACAGATGTGTAAGTGCTCAGAATCACATTTGCGCTGAATATGGAAAAGCTCTAATGTTTTTTGCTCTCTTCTCGTGCGAATATTTGCACACATGGCGTATGAGTGACTTTTTTGTTAGCAACTACTCTAGTATCTCCTGCCTTCCTGTTCACGTCTCTGTTTATACATATATACACATGTATCGATGTGTGTATGCACATTGGATTGCTGTTGCATTCGCAAGCTTTTAATTGCTGCAAAAATGGGTGAATGTACGCAGAAGCATAATTGCATGTGTTTGTAAATATGAATACTTGTGGGTAAATTTGTACAGTGCATCCAGCCAAAAGTGAGTGCAAAAAGCTGCCAGTCAGGCGTATAGGCAGGCAAGCAGTCATTTCAGACAGTGGAAATAGTGAAAACAGTGATAAACAAACGTACATGCGCTTAATTAAAGTGTAATATGAGTCATTAAGTTTGTAAAAAGTAAAAGCAACAATAAAGGTTTTGGTCGATGGCGAAGCAGGTAGGCTGACGCAAAGAAGAAGGGTGGCGTATTTTAGTCAGAAGCAACTCAGTTGTAACTGTAGTACGAACGTTTGCCAGTAGAAGAAATGCGTAAAAAGTGAAACGAAACGATAGAAGATTTTGAAAATAATGAAAAGAAGTTATAGGAAAAGAAATAAAAAAAGTATATGCCAAATATCAGTAACTTCGCTAAGGATCATTACGCTTATTTTCTCTGGAAGCTTGGGCGAAGCATAGTTGTTCAAATTTCAATTATAGGCCCCCTCTGGACAATTAAATTATCATTTCCCAATTATTTCCCACGACTTTAGCTAGCATTGCCATCATCACTGTGCTGAAGTTTTTTTGCTCTCCTTGTCTATGTCCATAAGCACTCATTTGTCTCATTTGGCAGTTGGCAAGTAAGCATTTTCATTTTCATTCCCGCATTTTCCTTTCATTTCGCGCGAACAAATATTTTTTGTGCGAAATTTTTGCTGTTGGCTTAACAATTGTTACTTTCCACGCATGCAAATTTTATGTGAAATGCATTTAATTGGCTGCTGACACACATGCAAGCCTACTTTTTTTATTATGTAATGCCTCGCGTGCAAGTATGGTTATGTAAGACCGAATGTGCTTGTAAGTGTATAATTAGAGCACGAGTGTTAACAAATCATAAGTACTTATGTACTTTACAACAATAAAATAGCGCTTCCCCACACCACCTGTTATCGTAGCTCTCGAGTGGTATTGTGCGGAGTATGCGGCTTTGCGCGCACCCTCCCACATGAAGGGTGAATACTTTTTGATATGCACTCGCATTTGTTAGACATTTAATATAGCCCACTTTTCTGCGTTTAACTTTAATTAAAAAATTTCACGTTTCTGCAATAATTGTGTCTGAAAAATACATATATAAATGTGTGTATGTGTGTGCCTTCGTGGTGAATGAGTTGCATTTCATTCTCACTTTCGCCCAATTTCAACAACCTAATTAATGCCACCTAAAAGTATGCCTCGCAATGTTGCATGCAATCTTTATTGGGGGCGCTGGGCGGACGCGTAATTAAAGTGTGAAACTAAAATGAGAGTTAGGCTTTTTTTCTTCTAGTATTATTTTTCATAGTAAGAGTGGATTTCTCTTTACGCTCATCAGTTGAAGTGGAGGATTGGATTGATATTTTTTACAGCGGGATCGAAATTGAATGGAATCTTGAAGAAATGGAAATTTGCTTAAGGTACTTGACCACCTTATAAGTTTCAAAAAATTAAATTTTTTTTTTTACATTTTTTCAATCCTTATACTTTTAAAAATCATCACCTGAAACTGTTTTTTTAAATTCGAATTCTAACAAAGTGATATCAGTGAAAATGTGCAGGCGCATCCTGCACTCATTACTTGCTGACTCAGCGGAAAGAAAATAGCAAGTTTTAACTTTAAACGCGTTTTTCCAGAAATTACTTTTTTTCGAATGGCGGACACTTTATCTCCGAAACTGCTTAGCCGATTTTAATGATTTTGGTCTTGTTTTATTTGTTAAGATGTTTTGTATGCCAATTTACCACATTTTGCAAAAAAAAAGTTAATAAAGTATTGCTTTTTAAGCATAACATTGTGAAAAACAGGGGTGTTTTCTTAACTTTTTTCAAACATCCGCCATTTTTTTATTATTTTTTTTTTGTCAGTTTGTGGTAAATTCTCACGCAAGGAACCTTCCTTTTGAAAATTTTGTTTCTCTCTTTTGTTTTAGAATTACCATTTCTAAGATTAACTGTCCGCCGCAAGACATTATTTTCTTCAGGCCTCGACTTTGGCGCCTCCTGGATATATGTTAAAAAAAGAAATTGTAATAAATCAATTTTTTTTTGTATTATATAAGCTCTAAATAAAAATTTAAAAAAAAATTTATTTTAATATATTATACAGAACATGAAAAAAAAATTATTGAATATGTTGTACTTTTTAGCTTTCCAAGGTGGTCAAGTACCTTAAAGCATTCCATTAGTAATACATTTTTACTTTCCGATTTTTGCAGTTTATTCAAAGCAAAGAGTTTTGCTACCAAAGAAGTAATTGCAATCAGTAAAATAATTGCTTAGAAAATCCCACCATTTATTTTAAAAACCTCATTTAAATCAAGATCCTTATTTCAATGCCGTTGAGCACGAAACGCACTTCAGGTCAGCTCAGCAAAGTATGGTCGATTGCCAGTACTTGTAGTATTATTGTAGATTTATTGGAGGTTTGCACTTAAGCCTCATGGCCTTTTGTGACCCGTAGTGATCATTCAAAACCACCCCGGAATCGATAATTTTACTTGTTTATGCTATCAGAACAAAGTATTGAATACTGAGTAAATATCGGTGAAAAGTATAGAGTACGTTCAAGTATGAAGTAAAAATTGTAATTATAAAAACCATAAAATTTTAATTTTTAATTCAATTATTGAACGGAACTTTAATTTTCATGTTATCTCTAAATTTTACAAAGCAAAATGCACAAAATTCACCATTTTCTAGCTTATCATAAATGAACTTAATTTTTTGTGTTTTCTTTCAATTCTGCAAATGTACATATTCTCCTTAAGCAAAAACTCGTCCTCTGTAGCTGAAGCTCAAGAGCGCAGTTTCTCAGATTTGCCTAATAGGTGGTTCTTTTTTCTGAGCAATATATTTTTAGATTTCGAGAAAAGCCTCTCGCAACACCAATTATAGTTCCTTTTTCATGTGTTTGGGGGCATTCTCAGAGGTATAATTTTATTTGAGCTCGATGGCTGATAAGTGCCAACATAGCAAGGAAGGGAAGTATATAATATAATATAGGGTTTTTCAACTTTTGAACTTTTTTGAATAAAACACAAGCGGTTTGACTTTTTTAACTAATTTTTTTTTTATTATCGAGTTTGAACATATAAATTTAAGTATGAAATTCGATTTCTTTTGCATGACCACCGCGTGCACGTTTTACGAAGTCCAATCGTTGAACCCAATTTTCGACCACTCTTTTGCATAAATCGGCCGAAATACCAGCAATTTCGCGTTCAATATTGGCTCTGAGCTCACAAATCGTCGCCGGCTTGTTACTGTAGACCAATGACTTCACTTAACCCCAAAACGGGACGGCTTGTTAAATGGACCGTAAAATGGCCGTAATGCTCTTAAAGTAGCAGCAACAGAACGATTATTTTCATAAAAAATTTGCACGATTTGCAATCGTTGCTCAAGTGTGTGGCGTTCCATGATGAAATGTATACTAATGAAGTTTACAAATGACAAGCGAAAAATAAAAAATATTGCGTCGTTCGCCCTCCCTATCGGAAAAAAGTTGAAGCGCAACCCTATACTTTTCTCCACTTGAGGCAAAGCTGAAAAGATCAATCTGCAATTCTTACTCTATATAGTACCCCAGTATACTATACCCTAGGGGTACTATTTTTGTTCGAGAAGACCTTGTCATCCTTGAGCGATAAATGGTAGTTGAACTCTTTGATCTCAATTTGCATAATCTGAAAGGTTGTGCAACTTCCGAACTGACCAAGTGCATTTTATGTCCAATCCTGTGTTTCATTGCATTATTTCTCGTAAAAGTCAAAGTGATGTCCTCCTCATTTTCCTAGATATGTATGAAAGAACACTATGAGGAACTCCAGTTATTGTTTGCAGGTAACACTTATCTGAATCATTCATTAATAAATCTAGCCCACTTTGGAAACATAGCTTACTTAAAATTTAGTATAAATAAAATAGCCAAATTTATACAAAAATTAAATATCTGAACACGCCAGTAATGTTTTGCTATGAGAATTGACTGCTTACAGTTTGCTACAAAATATGCTTTAAAATAGTGAGGTAAATATTTTGCAATCCATTTTGTAACGAACTGTGAAAACATCACGTGAATAAAGTTGATAACATTGACATAAGGCAAATGTGATGAAAAAATGACAGATCAAATTGCGCCTCAAAAGGCATCATCTCTTTGAAGTTGTTAGAGGTATGCGGGAAAACATAATGTTTTTATTTATTTAGTGTTATTGGGCAATTAGAGCACTGAGAAATCGATCATAAGACTGATTTTTTTGTGGCAGCCAACTGTTAATAATCTCACCTATAGTAACGTAATCTTCAGATAGCTCAAAGTTTTAACTTTTAGAATTTACCAATGTTGCATTTTTCTTGGTAAATAAAAAGGCATATGCTATAGTGATAGGTTGAGAGATGTTTAATATAAAAAATATTTTCAAACTCTTACCAGACACTGTATGCTAGAAAATGTTTAAAAACCACACCCTTTGACCCCAAAGTGCCGGGAATGTTTAAATCAAACAAAACAGAGTTAAATTTCAGGCAAATTTATTTTATCTCCTTCAAAATATGACCCGTCTGAAGCAACACACATGTGCCAACGTTAAACCCAGTCCTCCATGCACCCCTGGTAGGCCGACGAAAGGATGGCCTTCAGCACCTTCCTCGCATTCTCTGTGATCTCCTCTATCGACTGAAATCTCCTTCCACGAAGTGGTAACTTCAACTTCGGAAAAAAAAGAAGTTGCACGGGGCCATATCAGGTGAATACGGTGCTTGCACGGTGGTATTTACTTGGTGTTTGGTCAAATAATCCAGCACAATTTGTGCTCGGTGCGATGGCGTGTTATCATCATGCAAAATCCAAGAATTGTTTGTGCACATTTTCGGCCGTTTGCGACGTACAGCATCTCTCAAACGATCCGATGCCACTAAAATGTGACAGATGTGTCTCTTACAGTCCTACCAACATAAGAAAAAAATATGGACTGGTTTCTACGTGAGTGGTTTGTTTAAATTAAACATTCCCGGTATTTTTTGATCATAGGGTTTATGCAGGGTGGGCTATCAAACATTTGAAACTTGAAACAGCCTTAAGTAAGAAACGAGGATTTTTTAAATGTGGGTTTTTTATTTTAAAGTACATTCCTTCTGGTTAGTTATATAACATTATTTAATTCAAACGATTCACATGGCTAATCTTGCCCCATCCGATACCTTCGCCAAAAGTCACCTCAAAGATGTGCGTGAAATGCTCAACTCCTGAGAATGACGACGAGTTGATATGCTTGGCTGCTTGTACACTTTCAGCAGCAACACCGGTGCGCACTTGAAGAGCAGAATGTGTTGTGGATCCAATAGAGATACAGTTTTACGCACACGTTTCACAAAGTGCGCGGAGGACGCTTTTCTCCTATTCAATTTGGAACATAGCTCTTTTTGCAGTTTCATGCAGTTTATTCACCTTTTGCTAGTAAATTTTTAGTATTTTCCAAATTTTAAACCAGATAACTCAACATATTCTTTTAACGGTCCTCAATCCCTCGTGGGACATAAGGCATCAACCCCGCCTGCGCGCCATCTTGGCAATAAACGCTATTTTTGCCGTTTTATGAGCACCTCCATTGATTGTATACCTTTGATACCTTTTTAGCAAATCAGAACTTACTATTGTGTTAGCCTGAAAGATGGGGAAAACGTTCCTCAAGCAATGATTTAAGAAAACTTAGAGGTTTGAAGTGATGGCTTGGTCACTTTCCATGTGCAGCAACCGTAAAGCAAAACCCACACCACATTAGATTTGAAAAAAAACGTCAATTTTGTGTGAGCGGTAAGGTTGTTAATGCGACACACAGAAGACAGCATACCAAAGGCGGCTCTTGCCCTGCCAATGCGAGATTTGACATCTTCATCCGTACCAAAAGCTGCAACTTTGCTTCCAAGATATGTAAATTGCTTTACATTTTCCACTGGATCACCCGAAATATTTACAGTTACTTGGAATTGCTAGATAAACTTAAATATTTATTTTATATATTATATGTAGGCGTTTTAGATTTACCACTTCTCTGCTCGCTATGTTTGCATGATGCATGCATCATAAGCGTGATGAAAAATTAACATGTGAAAGCAACAACAAAGTTATCGAGCAAGACTTGCCTGATTTTAGGCAATGTTCACTAGACCGCATTCATACAGGGAAATTTGGTTGCTTGAAATTTGCGATATTTTCGTCTACAGCCAAGAAGATTGCGAAGAACGATAACACAAGTAGTGTTGACAGAGCAGGAGCATCACAAGTAACGAATTGAAACAACGAAGGTTGTCCGGCATGAACGCGGTCTTATTAATGCTCATTGAGTATTTCCAAACAAATCCCTTAGTGAATCGAAGGTGCCTGTATATGAAATATAAAAATATATGTAGATAAATTGGCAGGTACATCCATGGTTGAGTGCTTAGCCGAGTTTTTCCTCCAATTTCTGGTCTTGCGTCTTGCTGTTTTTTCTCCAAATGTAGCACCTACTGTTCTGTGCCGCTGGAGGCTTGCCTTTGCCTGCTGAGTGCCGACTGAATGGTTGTCATGCTTCGGCTACGGCAACCACTCGACTCAGTCTTTAGTGAGGCGCAAAATTCTTTCCAGGTTCTCAAACTGTTTTGTGCTAAACTAGACTTTGGATGGTGATTGCTTATATACAGGTATTGGTAACCGTGGGGATAAACCAATCAACGGAAGTTGTAGCCTGAATTTTAGAGTTACGTATAAAATATTGCAATCGATAAAAATTTAATTTCAAAAAGTAACCAGGAACTAAAATGATCCAAAGCGCTTTAATTCTTAGTTAATTAATTTCAACCTTTCATTAAACTTTGAAAGACGTTACAAGAACAGAGATGATATGAGGCTAATGTTATAATGATAACAGCAAACACTTGAGTGCTTATAAGTAGCTAAGTGCCTAGTATTAGCAAAGCATGCGGAAAATAGCGCTCGAGCAAATTGCAGAGGAAAATACAAAAAATCGGAAAAATAAGAGAAAACCATCCAGCAGCAACAACACAAGTAGTTGCATGCAAACATATTATGATTGGTACAAATAAACTACACACACACACTTACACAGCCATATATTCAGGCATGTACGTGCGTCTGTCTTTCAGCGCCATTGCACTCGTACGCCTAGTAAGGAGGTGTAGTTGCTTATGTGTTTGCCACAAGCATTGTTGCATTTTACGTGGCACAGCAATTAGTAAAACGTGCAACACTCGGACGGGCGTGTGGCATGAAAATAAGTTAGGACGCCTGCGTGTATGTGAGCGTCTGCATGTGCAACGAGACATAACAAATCCTGTATTTACAGCGAAATAATACCAAAAATGATGTCGAAAAGCAAGAACAACAATTACACAGCATTGCAATTTGCACTTAAAGCAATAACAAAGGCAACAGCAACAACAACAACAATTAGGGATCGCACAATAATGCTACTTGCAAATAGCAAACAATAACACAGGCAGCAAAACAATATTTATGTATGTATTTTGAGTACATGAGCCTTCCTACCTGGGCAAATAAAGCACAAGAATGGCAACAACAACAACAACGACAACAAAGAACATCGCATGCTAAGCTGGTAAAAGTGTGCAGCCAAGTGTGCCTACAATTGCACACATACGAATATGTATGTGTATGCGTGTGAGTGTGTAAGTACGCGTGCAAAAATCAAGAATGGCAGTGATGGGGCAAGAAAAAATAAGTAAATGGGTATGAAAGTCGCTTCCGTTCATATGTATTGGCACATGTTGTGTGCGTGTGTGTGTGTCGGTGTAGGCGCTTGCTTCTATGGTGTTTTGTTTTGCCGCTGCTTGCATTAGTGTTGTTGTTAATGTTGTTGTGTTGCTTGTTCCAGTTAAGGTGTGAAAATTCACGCTTACAGCAGTAGAAATAGCAACACGAATGCTCGTACAAACACACTCACATGCTGGAATAACAATTGCCTGAGCAATAGCAAAAACAAATGATGCACAGTGGTTTTCAGGTAAATAATTATCAGGCAAAACTTACTTCAGGAGTAATGGTGAACGGTCACTTGTTTGGTTTATATTTTTCCTATGAGCGATACGGGGTCACCTAATCTTTCTATTTAACTTTAAACTTCTTCTTCTTATTGATTTGTTTAACAAAGCGCCAAGCGAAGCCAAGACCTTTTCCACCTGATCTTTCTAAGGCAGAGGAGGCCTTCCTCTGCTAGCACCACTTGGTACCGCATCGAATACTTTCAGAGCCGGAGCGTTTGCCTCCATTCGGACGACATGACCCAGCCAGTTTCAACTTAAATTAAATTTAAAGAAACCGCAGTTTGATCTTCTGTTTTTCAACAATTTTTTATTGACTTCTTTGTTTTCCTTACACAAAGTCTCACCCGCTCTGTTAAGGCGTTCAAATCTGCACTCCCTCCAAAGTGACATCGAATTGTGATTGCGAATTCAATGCCTCTTTGAATACCAATAACTTTTCTTGGGATCTAAGCTGATTTAGATTTTGCCACCCACAACGTCCAAGTAAATGTCCTCTGGGATAAATATTCGAACCAATACCGTATTTGCACCATTATTTTACTCAAGTTACGAAATCTCTTTACGGTAAGGTGTCGTGAAGTTGAAAGATTAGGTCGTTGAATTTGGCAGAAATATATTAAAAAAGAAATAATTAGCATAACTTTAAAAAATTCAATCGCTTTTAAAAATAGATGTTAAAAAATAATGCTAAAGACACCATCTTTGTGTACAGGTTTGCCCATATTCGACGGACCCATGTGTTTTTTGGGCCCATTCCAATCGACGAGGCTTGTCCGCAGGCAAAAATCTTTGCGTCAATTAAATCTTATACGGGAATAAATGCAAATCAAAGCGGATAATTCGTTGTAAAGTGGTCCGAGCAATGCCCAAGTGCTGAGAAACGCGATATTGGGATGCCTTGGCGACGTCTCAACACTGGCCCGTACAAGAGCAATATTCTCATCCGATCGCCTTGGTCGGTTTTGATTTGCCCTCTTCTTTCGTACAAACGTTTAATGGTGTTCTTAGAAGGCGCACTTTTCACATTATTTAATTTTTTATACGCACGTTGAGTTTTCTCAATTGACTTCTTTTGTTGAATGTAAATTTCAACAATTTGGGTGCGCTCGCGTGGTGTGTACTGTTGTATGGAAAAAATTTGCTTGGACTGACGCTTCCAACGCGGTATGTCATTAAGCGATCTGACGTCTCTGTCAAAAGATACAGTGTTGCCAGATGGGTCCGTCTAATATTGGCAACCCTGTAGTTCCTCTTATTATTATATATCCGTTACCTGTGAGTTCCCTGGTGGAGAGGGATCATTTTTCTAACTTTCCGTAACGCTGTGTGCATTATTGCATTGTTGTTGTATTGAAACAGTTGAAAACTTCTGCAACTGATTTCATGCTGGACTAGGCCATATATAATATATGATAAGCGAGAAAAACGGTTCAAAATGTATGCGCCTATGTTGAAATAAGTATTGAATTGTTTTTAAAATTTAAGCAGAGAGCCAAACTTTCAGTCCCCTCATTTTTCTGAGAAAATTTTCTTAGATTCAGTAAACGTCAGTGGTTAGTGGAGTATTGCTTCAACTTGAGGCGGATTAGTTAGTGTTGAACTAATAAAGCGAAGATTTATTTAATATAAATCATATAAGTAAGTGTACATTGCGTATCTTTGGGCTTAAATGAATAGGAATGAAAAATATTGGGTTAAATGTACAAAATTCTGTAAAACCTGTTTTAAGTAATGTGAAAAATTAGCATAGGAGCTACTTTGCGGCTCTCTAGTACGCAGTTAGGAACTCACCTACTCATCTCCGCTGTTTAATATTCTGCCCACTGTTCGGCTGCCTACTTGCGTTGTACGACAATCTGAAGACTTATGAGTGCATTTAAGGTAGAAATTAAAAGAAAAAAGGAAAGCCATTGTGGAAGTCGCACGCCGTAGATGCGTAGGATAGTCGCCGGAAGGAAACAGGCAGTGCCAGGAAATAAGGCCGACTGCTTGCCGTTCGCTACCCATCGCCCGCTCCGGTTGCCAACAAACTAACAATTGCTGCCAACGCTTGGCAAAATGACACGAACAGAATGCAGGTAGGTGGCGGGTTGGGCAGGCGATTTCGCTGAAGTGGTAAATGGTTGAAAGAATGAGATGAAGTAGCGGTAAAATGAGCGCTGCATTGGTGCACAAAGGCAATTGCAATTGCATTTTCCTCCCATTAATCTTGTCGTGTTGCCGCACAACAGTCTTATGAGTATGTGTGTGTGTGTACTATACGTGCATCGCAGGCAGTGTCTTCTTGCTTGTTGCATCTTAATGGCAAATGAAATGCTGTCACTTGATGCGCAACGCCCAAAAGTAGGCTGCCGGCAAAGTGTGCTACATATTTTTTGCTGAAAAACGTGAAGTGGATTGCCTGTTTGAGCGCGAATGCTTGACAAATGCTTTTCTGTTGCGTGTAATTTCTTATTGTGTGAATTTAACAGGTTGCTGACTCTTGCGGAGCAGTTCTCTTGACTAGTATGCGTGCTATAATGGAAAATTATGAACATACATATGCACATACTTAAACTTATAATAAAATTTATAAATAAAAATAAAATTTTTAAATTTTTAATAATTTTTTTTTTTTTTAACCAATGGCCATAAATCTTTTAATATTTGTGCGGGTAAATTTGAGAAAATGCAATGGCTACTCTTTCTCCGAGGAAACGAACACGATTTGGGTTTGTTTAAGCATGAAAGCATTAAAATATTACCCTGCTGATTTTTGTCTGCAAAACCTCAGTAAAAGTTATCTCTAGGTGATTTCGCGAAATTTATCAAATGCTTTTATAACAAAATGATGAGTAAAACTCATAAGCTCATTTTATAATTTTCAGGCAAATTGCTCATATCGTAAAGTTAATACAAAGTCTGCACGTGCCTCATTGGCTTGTACGCCTTGGAGATGCTCAAATACGCATAAATTCCCATTGCCCCAGTTAAGTCTGGTAAAGAGAAGGAAAATATTTTCTAACGACAACGACTAAACATTGTTGCGATTTTTTAATGAGCCACATTACCCTGAATTACATTTCTGGCGGCATTTTGGAAGACATTTACAAGCCCCACTTCCACGCCCTAGAAATGTAGGAGACACGGCGCAAGGAAAAGTAACAAACTTAAATATGTTCTTTGTGCTTTAATTCTTAGCGCTTTTATGAGACTGACGGCTGGTAATATTTCACCAGTTTATAGCCAAAGGATTAATTAAGGCAATTTGATTTTTGCACTTCCAAACAAAGTTTCTTAAATACACCCACAGTGCGATTTGTAGAAGGAAGGAATGTAGATTATTTTTAAATTTATTATAAAAACTTTATTCTTTCAAGTATTTTGGGCATATACAATTTGAAGTAATTGGTAGCATGGCGCTATCAGTTTGAAATCATTGGAAGCTGTTGAATACTATAAAGATTTCCAAAATGGAAATTAATTACTTCCTCAATAGATAACTTTAGTAATCCGTACCTCGTTCTACATTAATGCGATTGGGTTTCGTTATACGCCATTAGAAAGTTAAGGTCTTGCAAAAAAAAAAAAAAGTTTAAGACAGTTTTATGACGACGTGACTCAGTAATGTTCGAGCGCCTGCCAAAGATAGGCACCAGCCAAGAGAAAATACGGAAGACGAATTGGCAGTGAATTAGTCGCTCTCAACTGCATCTTAAGGTCAAATTCTTAACTCGATTCTGTTCGGTTATCAACAGCTGGGTCATTTTTTTTTTTTTTTTACTATTAGTATTTTCATTGCAACTAGTATAACATTTCATATATATACTAACGAGCAATTTTTGTGGAGTTTTGTTACAACAAATAATTTGAGTTAATCCTCAGCAAAATACAATTCATACTTTTAACTGATTTTTATTTATTAATTAGTTTAAATCTAGAGGTTTTTTACGTTTGAGCCTTCGCTTCCATTTTGTACTATCGTTAAGAATCAAGGCTTCATTGTTCACATGCTTGCTTAGTCGCTCTGCGTGCGACTTTGCAAATTTCTTTATGGTTGCCGTAACCGAATCAATATTGAGGTCACGTTCTAGATCTTGCGTCCTAATATACCATGGAGCACAAACTGCATGCTTGAGTGCCTTAGTCTGAAATCTTTGTATATGCGCTGTGTTACTATAGCTGGTGCAACCCCATAGCTGAATCCCATAGGTCCAGACAGGTTTGAGAATTTGTTTGTAAAGCAGTATCTTGTTGGGTGCGGATAACGCTGATTGCTTACCCATTAGCTGGGTCATATGAAGGATATAATCGTAAGAAAATGGTCAGGCTTGGTCAATAGGAATAGAACAACAGTAGGCCACATACAACGATAGTAATTCACCAGGTGCCTCAACGGGACTACCACGTTGAAAATGTTGAAAAATTAGCTTCAAGAGATGCTTGCAAAAATTGGCCGTCCTATTTCTTTTCTGATAAAAACGAGGATTTCTTGTTAACCTTAAAGAATTATGCCCAAAATGGCAACAAGTTGTCGAAAAATGCGGGGTCATTCCAAAAATTCTAAAAAAGTCTTTAATGCCCTACCAAAATAATGAATATTTTTTCACTTCACCTAATATTAGTGACCTCCACTTGCGCAAAAATTTAAAGCGCACGCCAAAAATTAAGGTAGGAGCTCGGCTAAATACCCCACAAAGCACGTAAGCGCCAATTATATACAGTTGCGGTCATAACTGAGGGAATGGTGCCTGTTTTTATTTATTTATTTATTAAAAGAGTAACAATTATAAATAACTATTTCACTTAAAGAGCTAAAGCACTGGCTACTATGGCCTTCGGCTATTAGTATAATAAAAAATGACAGCGTGTCTTATAGCCTTAACTTACATCTAGATACATAATCACAAATCTTATTTAAATTGCATAACGTTGTCTGTTTGAGGAGTTCCGATGGTTTGATGCTTGAGAAAAAGGATGTTCTGATATTTTGTAGGGAAGGACAAGTATCTATCAGATGAAGTGTAGTAAATTCGTTGGAGCCACAAAAAGGGCATGTAGGCTTCGGTGAACCGCTGAGCAGGTGGGCATGTGTCATGAGTGTGTGACCGATTCTCAGTCGAGTAAAGATTTTTGCTTGGTGACATAATGCAGATGGAGGGTAGATATTTTTTCCTCCAAAGGGGTTAAAGTTTTTATAAGGATGCTGATAAATGTTCCATTTAGTTGCTGCGTTATCTCTGGCAAGTTCTTTCGCTAGTATCTTTATGTCATTGCAAGTGATATAGTCAAATGTGTGTAGAGGTTCCTTATTCGCCTCTTTCGCTCTCTTGTCAGCTTTTTCGTTACCATTTATCCCAGAGTGCCCAGGAATCCACATAATTTTGATTGCACCTGTGTGTATTGAAATTATATTGCGGATTTTTGTTATCATCAGGGTGTCATTTGTGGGGTTTAAGATAGCTTCGATTGAGGATTTGCTATCGGTGCAAATTAAGTGCTTGCTACATTTCTGAGAGGCAAAGATTACTGCTTCTAGTAACGCAGCTGCTTCAGCTGTAAATATTGAAGTGAATCTTGGCAAAATTCCGGCATAGATGGTAACACCTTCTGCGTTTGTCACTGCAAACGATGTGCAGATGTCGGTTTTTGATCCGTCGGTAAAAATGATCTCCCAATCTTTCTTTAATGGGGAAATGGTTTCGAGAAAAATCTGGTTGTATTCGTTTGTATTAGTGGAATCTTTTAAATGTTTGGATAAATTGTTCAATATCATCGAGTTAGGAACCACCCACGCCTGTGCCTGTTTTTAATTATTTACATATCGGGCTACAATTTTGTGTTTTTTTTTTTTTAATACTGTTCACTTTAAGAAAAACCCTATAAATCAGTTTTTTTCAAAATTTATAAATATTTTTTTGTAATTTTTTGACCTTTTAATTTTAATTACTTTTAATTTGAATTTTTAGAAAATATTCCGGTATGCAGTAAAATGGCTCATCAAAATATTATAAAACAAGTACAAGTTTTAAGCTTCTAAAAAACCGCTTATATTTAAAAAATCTTTTTTGGAGGCGTCTTTATTGCATATAAAAATTGTTTTCCTATGGAGGGAAATGCGTAAGATCATTTGCAAGACCTGTCACATTAAAGTACATAAACGTTTTTTTAGCTCCCTGAAACTTGTTACTGTATACTCGAAATTTTTCTAAAGATCCAGATAAAAAGTTCAAGATTGAAATACAAGTTTGTTGAATTTTTCTAAAGTTTGATTTATATGAATTAGGTTATGAATGATTAATTTAAAAATTGATGGTATAAACAACAAAAAAATAACGGAGAATTTTAACTCGTAATACATCGCAAATAGTAAAAAAATCATCAAAAAGTTATGATCGCCACTGTATATATATATATATATGTCCGCGAAATCAAAAAGCAATTGGATCAGTTAAAGTATTCACATGTGCGCTCGATACCTTCTTGTGATTTCACATTCTTGCATAAATAACGTCCTTTGTATGTCACTTTCTTACTGCACTCGCTTTCACAAGCAAATTTGTTTAGCTATTTTTCAAATCACAATGCATTCAGAGGGCACGGAAAGATCGAACGCGACGCCATGTCGGGCAGCACCATCCTTCGCGCCTCCCTCGATCCCGCCATACCCACCGCATTATATTCCACAGCCACACATATGTATGTACGCATAAAGAAATGCAAATGTTAAAGGCCAATAAATTATCTGAACGCACAAAGCAGACAAAAACACAGACGAACAAATAGAAATAAAAACTATAAC
This sequence comes from Anastrepha obliqua, assembly GCF_027943255.1. Taxonomy (NCBI): domain Eukaryota; kingdom Metazoa; phylum Arthropoda; class Insecta; order Diptera; family Tephritidae; genus Anastrepha; species Anastrepha obliqua. Next base: position 852,464 of record NC_072896.1, read on the forward strand.
GTAGACTTCGAGACGACTTTGGGCAGGATAATAGACGACAAGGGGAGGCGGAGAAATAACTCAGTTTATTGTTTGCATTGCAAAGTGCAAAATGCGCAATGAAGCTGGATATGTCAAATGCAGTGTCGCGACGACGATAAAATGGGTTATATTCCAAGAAGTGTGGAGAAGATAGTGAACAGGGGTGAATGATGGATGTGCATAAATATGTAGATGTGCTTGTATGAATGTAGGTGTTGGACAGAGAATAAGACTTGGTGCATCGTAAGATATATCTTTTCTGCTTCTTCTACTCATAAAATTATTTTCGCCTTTAATGCTATTTTGCTATTATTAGTTTCTTACGAGCAGTTGATAAATCTACAAAAGAATGCCTATTGAAGGCAGGAAATGAGTTATGGGTTTTTGATATGTTTTTCTTAATGGCAAATTTTTTTTTTATGCTTCATGATACTATAAAGGTCTGAATTGAAGAATAAGGGGTTGCTAGTGAAAAATAGGTACCCAAGCTAATTATGTATACGTTTTATTAATTTAGCTGAAGCTTTTATAAAATGTGTTAAATTGTTGGAGGTTGTTGCTGATGATATGAAGTGCTTTGCACACGAAAATGGAATTAATACAGGATTAATAATCCTGCAAATGGTTCTAAATAGTTCTCCGACTAATCTTCATTCCAGTGCAATGGAATAAGGACTCATTTGCCGGTTAATCATCATGACTTCTATGATTTTCCTAAAATATTCTCCGATTGGCTTACCAGAGTGGCATCGTTAGAATCACCGCCTTGCTTTGCATTCGGCACTGCATTTAATCCATACAGTCGCACAGTCGCCCCTTTAAAGCGCAGTATGCAGTACTCTGGTCCTATGCAAGGCAATGTATCGTGCAGTATAGCGCACTAGAGAACGTGCGTTCGAATCTCGGTGAAAGACCGAAATTAAGAAAAAAAGTTAAAACCGCAAGTCAATACGGAATACCTCGTGTTGAGAGACGCTCCGTCAAAATTTAAAACTAAAGTATTCAGACATTTATACTACTTGAATTTTTTAAGTCTGACAATTTTAAAGAATGAGTGCATCTTAAAAAAAAACGATTTTTCTAATTCCTAAAGTGAAGGGAAGGATGTACAGTTTTATGCTTACCACTGTGCCATTTAAGATCAAAAATTTATTGTAAAGTCGCGGTTCGATTTGCTCTTTCTATGCTAATGAACAAAGCACAGCTTAATCAGAAAAGTGTGTGCCTTATATCAAGAGAAGCCATCTTTTTCGCGCGGTCAATAATATGTTGCAAATTACGAACAAAATATTTATTTCATACGAAATGGAAAGCGAAAACTATTGTGTATCTCAGAGCGTTTAAATTTATATAAAAGTATATACTACGATGCAGGAACTCGGTTTTTATGTCCAAGCATATGCGGACGATGTCTGTGCGCTAGCATCGGATAAGTCCCTAAGGAGACTTGGCACGAATGTGCAGAGGATTCTGGACAAAATCGATGACTGGTGCATGAGACAAGGTCTTTCCGTTAATCCGAACAAAACCACCACAGTCTTGTTTACGAGAAAACGGAAACGGATGAACGCAGTCTTCCAGTACTGAAAGGTGTGACAGTTGGTCTTTCGGATAAAGTTAAATATCTAGGAGTAATCTTAGATAAGGAACTGACTTAGGAAACACACGTTTCACTGAACGTGAATGCCGCAGAGCCTTTGGTAAAACCTGGGGTTTGAAACCTGCTGCGGTCCTATGGACATACACAGCACTTATAATACCAATCATCATTTACGCCTCTGTGGTCTGGTGGCGACGGAGCATGGTTAAGTCCACAATCCGGGAACTATACAGGCTGCAAAGAAGTGTATGTTTATGCATCACGGGTGCCATGAGTACAACCTCTGGAGATGCCCTAAATGCTATGCTTGATTTGCTCCCCCTGGATCTTAAGATACAACAGGAAGCAATAAAAGCAATGTGTAGACTCCATAAATATGGTTTCTGGCACGAAGACGGAACTTCGGGACCCAGAGAAATCTTTAAGTTGCTGTTTAAACTGAGTAATATCCACTGTTTTTGGCACGTAAAGACGACCTGATACCCACAGTTTCATTTGGAAGGAAATTTGATGATCAGAAGTAATCCAGAATGCATTCAGGGAGGTTTGACGGATTATTTACCGATGGGTCCAAGAATGAAATAGGGTCTGGAGCCGGATGACACTTAAACGATAATAATAAGTATCACTATGCTATGGGAGAAATGGCCACTTGTTTCCAAACGGAAGTTTGTGCCATCCTGAAAGTAGCCGAATGGATAATAGAGAGGAGATGGAGCGGGAAACAGATTGGAGTTTTTAGTGACAGTCAGACTGCACTGCAGGCAGTGGAGAACGGGAAGCAAGTCTCAAAGATTGTTGAAGAATGTAAGAAGAAGCTCAATTCTGTCGCAAGACAAAACAGGCTTGGACTTATATGGGTGCCCGGACACTCCGGTGTTCAAGGAAACGAAATTGCCGATGAATTGGCCAACCGTGGATCAGCGGCCAGGGCCAATAGTCGGAATCAGTTCAGCAGGAATCATGAATTGTATCAGCGATTATCTATCTACAATCTGCAATCTACATAAAAAGCGATGGTCCGTTCTAGAACGCTGCAGAACTGCAAAGTGTTTTGTGAAAAGTCCGAACAGAAAACTGTCAAACTTTCTACTAAAACTTAGAAGGAAAGACATTCGGTATCATTACAGGACACAACCCATGGGGTCAGCATATGACCACCATTGGAATCATGGAGGAGCCAATGTGCCTGTCGTGCTTGGAGGAGGCGGATAGCACTGAGCACTTTCTCTGTGAGTGTCCTGCCTTTGCTAGAGCACGGCTACGAGTATTGGGTTCCGATGTCGTGAGAATGAGTAATATTCGTTCCCTAAAACTGGAGGATGTTTACAGATTTGCCAAAGAATGTGGAAAATTCTCACAGGACTAACTATCTCTATCTCTGTCTCTATTCTTTCCTATCTCCTTCTCTGATACTTTTCTCCTTCCCTCCTTCACAATCTACCCTCTTTCCAGAGCTCTAAATACAATGGGCTTTTAAGCCTGAGTGTTTTCGGAGCCACCAAATTTCCTGGTGCTCCTTGGCTCGACCTTTTCAAGTTTCAATTTCATTTCAATATACTATGTATTCAAAGTTGACGTACTCAAATATTTTTTACGCATTAAAGTCGTTTGACTTGTGCTGAAATACACGCAGCAACACGCAGATATTGCGCTGAGTACAAAGCCTCAGGCATAAAAATTCCATTCAATATAAGGCGTTTGAAATGTTTACTGGCTTCCGCTTACATTTTTAGCTCCGAATGCGCACGAATCTATCTTTGGCAATTTGTTGGTTAATTTAATTTACTTGGCGCGCCGGATGTAATGTACACCAATTGCACAATTCTCAGTACTTTTAATTGAATTCAACACCCATAGACGAACAGTTACTTGGTGTTCTTGGACTAATTCAATTCATTTCATCCTCTGCTTCCCCCGCTACAATCTCTGTCTCGTTTCTGTTTACTTGTCAATCCACTTAGTATTATTTTTGATTTACCCTTGGAAATTTTTTTAGGGGAAGATTCTCGCGATTGGCTTTATATTTAAATGTGACCATAAACCCCAAAGTAAATTAACATTTTTGTAATTATTTTCTGCGGTTGGATGCCCGCCACACCCATAAAATGCACTGAAAATAAAGTTGTTGTCACAATTTTATCGTCAACATTCATAGGAATATGAATTTGTTTGTACTTTTAAAAATAAAGTAGTAAATATTTTACGGTGTATTTTTTCTTATAGCGCGTAAGATTTGTTAACTCTTGCATTATGCGAACTATCACTGCAGTTTTCAAATGAAACTATTCTTGCTTTTAAAAGCAATCTAAACTGTGTTTCAGGCTGGGACATGTAGACTAAATCATCGCGTTTTCCCTTTTTTCTTCGTCCAATAAACAAGCAAAATTTTAAGCATATCCAGAGGATTATTATTGAAATATTGCGGATATACAGATTACAGTTGTTTTGAATTCACACAAATCAATACACACAAATCACACAGCCAAGACTTTTAACATACAACCCATACGAAACTATATTATTAATGCATACATTATCACCCTATATCAAATATTCATGTATGCGCGCATGTATGTGTGCGTAAGCTGTGCACAAATTTGTCTTATCCGCTCGAACACGAGGACTTAATAATATTTCGTTGAGCATATTTATCAAATTTCTACGCCTTGTTAGCATTCAATTTCCAGCAAAAAATCGAGGAAGATTTCATTTTTTTAGCAAAATCAAAAAAGTTGGGGGAAAAAAACAAAACAACGACGAACAATCTCAATAACGCAGGATGAAAACAAAATAAATCGACAAGTATGACAACGTTAAGTGGGTCTGTGTACCGAATGCAAAAGCTCCTGCTTACACTTTGTAACATAAACACACCGCTAAAAGAGCCCGAAAATATGCAATAAACAAAAAGGAATAATCGCACAAATAAACAAACACATTCCCCTACACGAAGGCTTACAAAACCGCACACTCGTCGAAATGTACGTCGCACAGAATACAAAGGTTGCTCGTTGGAGAATATTGAATTATCTGAGTTGGAGGCGGGGAGCTGATGGAGAGGTAGAAATATTGAACTCGAATACCCGTAGTGACGCGCCAAAACAGGTTGCTGGATTGGAGATATCTGATGTAGCTGCTGCACAGTACGACATTTCCACTACCTGGTTGGATAAAATTAATTTAAACAAATATTTCTCGAATTCGTTTATTTTTGCACACGTATTACAAAAATAAAACACTGGTTTGAAAATAAACACAAAACTAAAGAAAGCGAAACTGTTGGTATATTAGCAGGTAAAATATTTAAAATATTGAGGTAAAATAATTTTTGTTTCTTGAGTATGATTGGTGGAATTTAATTTACATTTGGCACAAGCGTGAGAAGCAACCAAATATTAACAAACCTCTTGAAAATTTCCTTTAAGTAGCGATGTAAATACGCAGTTCACAATAACTTCTGATACGTGAGAAGTTCAGCATCACATCAAATATTTTTGTTGTCAAGAAAAACCTTGAAATTACATTTGGGCAAAAACTGGGTTCGTCTATTATACAAATCGAATAGAAAACCTCTTGAATATTTGCGTTTTGTGATTAAATGGAAATGACGTTACAAGTAGCAGCCCATATTTATTTTAATATAAGAGTTAAGAACCCAAGTGCCCTTAGATTAAAAAAATCGGTCTGTTTGCTTCAGAGTTCAATCCAAGTGGAATCGGCAAATTATTGTGTGTGCCAATACTGGCAGTTGGATTCAAGCACATTTTGAATCTTTTGATGTGATCACAGCACAAGCTCCCCTCCGAACAATTTGACGCTTGTATTTACATAGTTTCAAATCAAAGCAACCAAAGGTTCCGACACTGGTTGGCGTTTGCAGTGGAAATAAGAAGATAAGCACGCAATAGAGTTCAAGACGCAAGCCACAAATAGGCGGAGGAGGTCGGCCGAACACCCAGAAAGGGAGGAGCACCAATTATACATATTTATAAATATATTATATATAAGTATATACAGATGTGCGGAAGTTCCCGTTCTGAAATTTAATGAATTTTCAAAGACCGCAATCCGATTAGTCCGGAAGTAAGACGTTATAGTTACTCCTCCAGTGGCTCTTAAAAGTGTGTTTTTCGAATTTAACGATGGAAATTCAAGTTGAACAAAGAATTTGTTTGAAATTTTGTTATTCCAACAAAATTTCGGCTTGAGACGCCTTAAAAATGTTGCAGACAACCTACGGGGACTCTGCTCTATCGCGTGCACGTGTTTTCCAGTGGTAAAAATCGTTCAAAGAGGGTCGTACATTGGTTGAAAACTTGCCTCATGAACGTCGTCCAGCAACATCAGTAAACGACGAAAACATCGGAAAAGTAAAGGAAATTGTGCTTGAAAATCGCCGTGTGACCGAAAGAGAGATGGCTAGTGAGCTGAGCATATCAAATGGATCCGTTCATACTATTATTCATGATGTCTTGGGCATGAGACGAGTGTCCGCGCGTCTTGTTCCAAAATTGTTGAATTTTCTTCAAAAAGAACAACGCAAAACTGTCGCTAAGGAAATGCTCGCCATGACTGATACGGACATCCGGCACATCATTCGCCTGATATGGCTCCATGTGAATTTTTTCTGTTTCCCAAGCTCAAGTTGCCGCTCCGTGGAAAACATTTTGAGACAATTGAAGTCATAAAAGAGAATTCGAAGAAGGAACTGAAATCCATACCGAAATCGGCCTTCCAGAAATGCTATGATGATTGGAAAAAACGTTGGCATATGTGTATCGCCTCCAATGGTGACTATTTTGAAGGAGATAAAATAAAAATTGAACAATAATTAACTGTTTGTGTTTTATTAAATCAGTCTCGTTCATATTTGAGCAGAAGATATAAAAATTTTGAATGTGATTTGTCTTTTATGTATTACATTTTTTTTAAATAATAACAAAAAGTACAGAAAGTGTTTTTATTTCTTATTATCCAGTTTGCAATGCGTTTATTTAATAAACTTGAAGAAATATATATTTTTTTCTTATATACTGTGAAAATATCGCTGCCAAGTTTGTTGGCTCTATGGAGTTGAAATTTTCGAGATACCTCGAAAATCAATATTTTCCAAACATGCATTAAAAAAACTTGTATATTTCATTTATAATTGATCCGAGTGGCTGAAAAATCAAGAAAATATTTTACCCACTTACATAGCAGAAATATCACACTGTGTACTGACTGCATTAACGAAGTGAAAACAAGGAGGGAGAACTCCGTTCGAAGAAATATGAAGAATGAAGATGGGAAGTAAGATTATTGTTTATCTGAAAATTAAAGCCATGATTGAAATCGAGAGTTCTTTTTCAAGATGAAGTTGAGTATTGTAGTTGGACTTCGATTTAAGATTGGAATTGTGTAACGACTATGATGGTGTTAGCAAAAATTTGGATGAATGTTTGGCACGTGAGTTCTTTCATAGAAAGTAGTGGAAAATTCTGAGCCTTCCATTGCACCGCACTTGCCATGTTGACTTATTTGCCATGACAGGTGTATTATTATGAGTTTTTTAGGCAAAGACATTCCAAAAATAATGTGCCACTTAATACAAGGTGGCACAAAATTAATCACGCTATCGGAAGATTTATAATTTTTGCAAATGTCGTCGTACGTCAAACATATTTAACACTTGTGAACTAGACAGCGGAAGTGAATTAAACAGATAAGCAATCGAGTGCATAAGAATAAAAATAATTTTCAGTCGAAATCATTTTTTTCATCAAACACAAAATCGGACGATGAATTTTGCGTCACCTTGTATAAACGGTACATTACTCTACCCATTTTTTATCGCCTCGCTCGTGCACAATTCGCAAATAGCCGCTTTGTCAGCATGCCGTGGTAATAATATGCAGATACAGTGGCTTGCACAAGAATGTTGAATTGCACCTTACTGCTGCGGACAACAGTTGTTAGAAAAATAAACACCAGAAAACTACAAGACGCACTTCAGAAGGAGGAGAGAAGATGAAGAAAAATAAAAGGAAATAAAAAATATTTAGTTCAACAGCCTGCTTCGGCATCCTTGCGAAAGTGAAAAGGCGACGTGCAGCAGGAAGGCGGAAGCATCTGGGAAACCCAACTCGGATATGCCACCGGCATAAGTCAACGAACGATTGGCACACAGTGTTGCAAGAAGCTGCAAAGAGTAGAAAATGAAAGCAAAGCATAACAATAAGGAGCTGCTTTGCTGTAGAAAAGAGCCAACGTAGCGGCACGACGGCGTAGCGCCTGAGGACCTGCAGAGAAAAAAGAAACACAGACCCGTTGAAGTAGGGAAATATATTGAAATCAGTCACTCAACCACTCAGCATTGCTTATCAACAGAAGTTGACACTGAGACGTCGTTGTACAAGTTGAAGCAGCCTGCACAATGGGCTCAGCGAGGGCGACTACAATTTCGCGTTCGTGTGGCTGTGAATGCTGCCGCTAATATTGTTGTGGTTCTTGCTTACGTTACTCTCCGCTGTTGTTTTGTCGTCAAACATATGCCGCGGATTTCGCTGCAAAGTCCTAAGCAGCACATCAAGGAAGTGAAGCAAAGAAAGCCGCAAGCTGCATAGACGTGAAAGTTGGCTGGCTAAGAATGTGAATAAAATAAAATAAAAACATGGAAAAAATGTATGAATAAGTGATTGCGTGAGAGGTAGACTCTGTTGTCATTGTTTGCCTTAAATTGTTGTTGCTGCTGGTGCTGTCGCCCTTTGTGATTGCGGTGGCGACGTTTGCGGTCGTGGGGCTGCGGCGTTAGCGGCGTCTGTTGCCACTTCCGCTTGCTGCCAACGCACTTCCTGCAAGTTGCTCCTTCTATGTACTCCTGCGTCTGCAACTGTCAGTGCTGGATCGCCCATGTCTACTGGTTTCCTAACTTGTCGTTCTGCTCAGCAGGCATTGTCGCAGTACACTGCCTCAGGCGCGGTGCTCTTATTGCTTATTTAAAAATTTAGATTTTTTTGAAACAACCGGTGTGTGTGTGTGTGTGGTAGGCATAGGATGTTATTTGAAAAGACAGGCGGGAATTGAATTAAATTCTCATGAGGCGTTTGGTTTGCCGCGTCGGCGCTTTTTTCTTCTCCGTTCTTCCTACACTCAGCAGCGCCCCATAACCGTTTTCGGTCTCGTCCTGTTATTTGACACAAAATTGATGATTCGCTTTGAGTTTACTTTAATTTAGTTTTTTTATGCTTTTCGTTTTATTCCTTTGGCAAAGCTTTTACTTTTTCTTTTGGTTGTGAAGGTAACGAAAAATTCATATGGCTACTGTAGGTAATCTTTTTTCCCAGAAATTCGTTTAATATTAATTTGTATAATTGAATGTGGGGCACGCTGGGCCTAAATTCTGAGTTTTATTCATTTCTTGAAGATTGATGGCTTGGCATTATGGCTTATGTTATTAGATTTGTTTCTAGGAAGTGAAAGAGTATTATTCTTCTAGCATTTGTTACGACGTGAACTGCTCAACGTAGAGGGCGTGGTGGTCATAAAGTCTGGAAAAGTGATACTTTAAGCATAATTCTAACCTGTGCATTTTATGCTTTTATTTTTTATGCAGCCGTTGAGTATTTTTAAATCTTAACCTGGCTGATTTATGGTATTTAAATACACACTACGGTAGTGAGCTGGGGAATTAATGAGACCTGGTTTAGCTGAAAGTCTGGGTTATAATAGAAAAGTATCTTCTCAGTTTGCCCAGGTAAATCCCCAACCCAGCATCCGTTAGGGTGCATTTTGCTGCAAAATATTAAACGTTTCTTCAAAGCATCGAATTTTACTGGTAACTCATGCGAACTATTTTCAGGTTTGGTTAAAAAATGTGAAAGCATTCAGCTTTCCCGTGTACTAAGAAGTCTGTAAATGAGTTGAATTGCAAAGAAAATGAAAAAGAAGAATGAAAAGAAATGAATTGGAAAATTGAATTAAAAATCTCGCCAAACCGAAATGTAAATGAAATGCACACAATTACTCACCTTCTAACCTTCTTTGTGGCCGCTACCGTTGCAAGCTCATTTTAACCACACAAATTGGGTCAGAAGGGATAAAAACTGAATGTATTATAATAACAAAAAAAGAACTAAGGTGTTTTTTAATTTCTTGGAAAAGTTTTTCTCCTCAATTTTACCCATACAATTTGTTGTAACTTCGCACAAGTTTTCTTTTCCAGCTGTCCTTTCGATGGCTGACGTTGCCCTAGGTGAGCGTAATCAATCAATATTCATGAAATCCGATTTAATTTAAACACCCTTAAGTAATTTTTTGGCCATCGTTTCTATTCGGGTGTGGGGAAGTGGCCGGTGAGGGCTTGTTACACCGAGCCATCATCCATTTAGGCAGCAGAAGCAGCAACAACAGCCAATTACCAACACCGCTAACTATTTAACACCAAGCAGATGGACGCAATTTTTGTGGCCGCAGAAGGCAAAGTGAGGAAAATTAAATAATGCAGGGGCAGTGGCAGGGAGAATGACAGCCAAAACAGGTTACCAGCCGTTGGGTTGTCAGCCAGCCGATGGCATCATTAAAAAGTTGCTACAGCGCCGCCGTTGTTGTTGGGCGTTGTCAGGGGCGGCATTATTGAAATGCGCGCTCTAATTGTGCGCGAACGCCGCAGGGCAGAGACAGCACCGTAGCATGGTGAGCGCCAACTTTAATCATTGTGTGTGGCCACGCCCTCAACTCGAAAGCTGTGCGTATGCTGCTCGTTTGGGCTATTGTTTAACTGCCATGTTTACTCGCCACAGGCGTGTGTTTTTGTGTAGTTGCGGTAGTGGGGAGAGCGCTGACGTTTTTACTGGTTTCATACTTCCAACTTTTTACAGTAGTTGTTGTTGTTTTGCGACGGTAGAAAATGCTGCCAATTCAATTTTAAAATTAAATTGCAGATGGAAAAATTACAGGCGCCATTATGGATGGGCAAAGTAATAAAAAAAAGAAAAAATTGGAAAGAAAACCTGAAAATATTAGATTAGTCAACGAAGGGAGCCAACTGGATTAAAAGGGACAACTTTAAAATAATTTTGAAGTAAAATTCCTCTAGGCGAGGCGGTCAAACTCTGCTATTTTTTGTTCTGTTTTTTGTTAAAAGATACATCAGATTTGTTTATTTTTAGTATTATAATTTCAACTTAGTGGCCGCCGTAGGTGAATGGGTTGGCGCGTGACTACCATTCGGATATGCCCGGGTTCGGGTAATTTACACCAAATGAAAGCATTAGATTTTTCTAACAGCGGTCACCCCTCGAAAGTCAATAACAAACTTCCAAGTGTCATGAAAAAGCTTCTCTTAAAAAATCAGCTGCCGCTCGGCGTCGGCTTAAGCCTGTAATTTCCTACATTTTTAGAACGCACAACGCAAGTAGGTGGAGGAGCTCGGCCAAATACCCAATAAAGAGTGTAAGCGCCAATTATATTTATATGCATTAATGTACATACATATTTAAACCCAGAATCATGTGATTCCTGCGAAATAGGATTCTGAGCTTTATAAGTTAATTTTTTCTGTGTCTCAATATTTCCAATTCTGGCTAAATGGGTAAGTATCAATGCGCTGTATAAAATATTATGTTTCATACGTTTGATGAGATTTGTAGAGTATAGCTGTCCAAAAAAGTTATAAGCGCATGTGGTGGTTATATTTAAGGGGACCTGTAGACGGCCATATTTTCCCTGATTTTAATTAAAATTATTTAAAATGAAGAAGCCAATATATTTTTTTTCAAAATTGGCATACAGTTTATTTATACATTAAAATAATATAAAAAATTTGTTTTTTTTATTTTAATCATTTGAAATGGCGGATGTACACTCAATTCTTCCCGGAAGGTCGCAGCGGGGCTTCTCAATCGGTGGGCATTGTAGCATCGGCGTTAGTGAATACAAAAAACCAAAAATTTTTTTGTTTATTATACAAGAATTAAACAAAAACAGAAAAAATGCCAAAAAAAATTAATTTTGGGGCGAATTTCCTTACTATTTTTGCTTCGAGAAAATTGTTTTTTCGAAAAATTTTCGAAATGTAAATTCACATAGAAAATAATATCATAAAAAAATGTGTGCAAAATTTCAGGGAGATCGGTCCATAAATTTTTGAGTTCTTGTGTGCGCCAATTCGAAAAATATAGTTTTGAGAAAAATGCGTCTAAAGTTTGAATACAACATAACTATACCTCTCCCAGCGCTCGAACGCGAAGAATAGAGTCGTCACGGTTGACGATCTATAATACAGGGTGGTTAAGTTTCAAGGGCCGATGTTGATTTTGAATAAAATACAATTTTTTTAAGAAATTATTGTCATTTCTCTTTATTATGATAATATTGGTATGACTGAATTACGTATGAAACAAAATATTGGCCAAATAGCCGCCGCGATCTCGGCGGCACACCTCCATCCGATGGTCAAAGTTTTCGATGATGCTGAGGCATAATTGAGGTTCTATGCCGTGAATGTGCCGAGTTCTCTCATTCTTTAGCTCTTGAATTGTTGCGAGCTTATCGACGTACACCTTTTCTTTCAAATAACCCCAAAGAAAGAAGTCCAACGGTGTCAAATTTCATGATCTTGGCGGCCAATTGACATCGCCGCGACGTAAGATTATTCGGCCATAAATTTTTCGAGCAAAAGAGCCATTGTTTCGGTAGCTGTGTGGCAAGGGCCACTGTTCGGTTGAAACCACATATCGTCCACATCCATATCTTCCAATTCGGGCCATAAAAAGTTCGTTATCATCTCACCATAGCGAACACTATTCACAGTAACTGCCTGACCGGCCTAATTTTGGAAAAAATACGGCCCAATGATGCCGCCGGCCCATAAACCGCACCAAACAGTCACTCTTTTTAGGTTCATTGGTTTTTCGCCAATTACTCTTGAATTATCATTCGCCCAAATGCGGCAATTCCGCTTATTGACGAATCCACTGAGGTGAGAATGTGCCTAATCGCTGAAGATGATTTTTTTCGAAATGCATTTTGATTTGAATGCCCGTTTTCATAATAAGCCTGAATAACTTTAACGCGTTGCTCGATTGTGTATCTTCCCATAGTTGAGTTAATCTAGAATTGAAAAATGTCAAATGAAATGCAGAAAAAAACTTGACGTTTAGATGTGGTTCACATTCAACATCGGCCCTTGAAATTTAAGCTCCCTTTATAAGAAATACTTAAACGTTCTACGTACGTTCTAAAATTTTTTTAACATATTCTTAAAGGATTATATTAAAATTTTATTTTTTTTGAAAGTCCCCTTAAATAGATAGACATTTCTTCGAAGGATTCTTAATACGTTTCGAAGTGATGCTCTAAACTAAACTCTGCAAGCTATAACAAGCGCGTTGGGACCAGTGCTACTTATTTGTATGAAATATTTCAAATGGACAAACAATTATTTGGGGACAGACCTCATCGGCCAAAGGCTGTACGTTCTCATATAATCTGCTGAACGCTTCAGCCAGTTAAGCAAGCAAATAATAGCATCTGCATTGCTGATGAAAGGTGTAGATGATTGAAAGGATGACGCTTCAAGACGGAAAATGCATAAGCTGTTGAAGGGATATTTTTTCAAAAATAAAATGGAGTACATTACGGTGGTCAGCTTGGCTCTTTTCTATATGCTATTGATGATTTTAGGATTTGTTAAGAATTTGGGTTTCGTGGACTTTCCGAGCTCCACTCAAATAAATGAATACCCATATCAAATATAAGAAGTAACTGAAGTGAAGACAAAGTCGTTGACTAGCAAATTAAATCCTATACGTTAAGAAATAAAAAGGGAATGTGACGGGGGATATGAAGTGGGTAGACTTGTGAGGCTATTATGAGCTGCTGAAACCATAACTGCAAGTAGGTACCGACTGTGACTGATGCCTTTGAGGCGAGAAATCAAAAGGAAAACGTAAGAAATCAGGTACCAGACGCAGTCGAGTGATATTCCAGCACGAAAATAGTTGACCAGATATTCAGATATTACAACTTTCGACAGTTGGTTCGTCCGAGGATTTTTCGTAAAAATAAAATTGGACCACTTCATTGGATTACTTAATTAATCCGATAAATATTTTAAAAACAATCCGGGATTTGCCTAAAAGTAAAATGAAAATAGTGACTATCGAACGGTAACACTTTGAATAATTTTTTTTTATACTTTTGCTTAAGGTTAAAAGGTTAAAAAAACATGGATTTTTATAAGTTGCGCGCTTAATTATTTTATAACTTAACATAAGTATTTCTGAAGAAAAATTAAGGAAAGTTGTTGAAAGAACTGCTGGGCTGATGAGCTGGCTAGGCAAGGAACTTTGGAGACGGTTTCGTTGCGAAATGAGAGGATTGGGTTTCCTTTAAGATCCTGTGGTCTACTCTTGGATAGATGGGCCTCAAGTCAACTCAGCGAGCGCTGGGCGAGTGCGCAAACGTGCAAGGTCACGAGATCCTTTTGGCCACGGGTAGATCGGGGACGCTCGAGAGAATTCCTAAGGCTAACAAAGCCCCAGCTCTTGAATTTGGTGGGTATCCTTACCGGACATTGTCCGTTAGGTGTTCATGCAATGAGACTTGAGATTGCCACAAGCCCGTTCTGCAGAAGCTGCCTTGAGGACGAGGTGGAATCATCTCAACACCTTCTTCTTAGCTGTTCTGCTCTCGTCTGGCAAAGATTTAGACATCTGGGCTCTCATTTTTTCGCTACGCCTGCGGATATAGCGGGTCTAAATATCACACATCTGGTAAAGTTCATCAGGAGCTTGTTGCGGCTAATTACGAACGTAAATCAGTCGCCGTCGGCGTCGTCGTAAAATGCATGGCCATCATCGTCTCATATCCTCCTCCTTCCTCCTTCCTGCCCTTCTCCTTTCTCCTCTCCCCTGTATGGCATCACAAGGTTGAATTTTGAATATTTGTCTAAGCGTCCCCTAAGCTAGGCCTGCCATTTAACCTAACCTAACCTGTTGAAAGAACCTGGAAACGTAAGTGTCTCCAGTTTCAAAGTTTCAGTCGTACAAAAATAAAAAAGTCGACAATAAAATAAATATCCAAGGGTTTCAAAGGCGATGTCTATGGGTTTTATGGGTTATTAGGGTTTATTATTGGCTGTGCTTTGAAAGTGGAAGAAAATATTATACTAAGGCAGGTGTTTCAATAGTTTTTATCAAAATTACCGCAATATGCATATCCCGTGGTTTCTAGGAGGAACAAAGTGCATCCTGATTTCGTTAGTCCTTGAATTTTAAGATGGGTAGAGGAGTGGTCTTCCGCATCCGTGTCTGATTCCTAGGTTGCTTTGCCTTAGGCAGGTACGGGGCGAGGGCATTTCCTCCTCGCAGTTCGTAAGGGTATTCCGTGTTTGCGTCTTCGGGCTGATAATTAATTGTGTCGTTAAAGAAAAGACTGGAGGGAGCATGCAAAGTTCCTATACAAGTTCCTATAAAAATTAAGAATTAATTTGTTTTATTTATTGCTTATTTGCAAATCCTGACCTAATTGTTAAACAACGAACTTAATGTCAATGGACAGATATTTATATAAAATAAATTAGGAGATAAAGAAACAAACATCTACAAATTTTTGGGCTTCATACGCTTTGCCAAAGCGAGAAAGTCCTCCCATTTTTGGTGCTTTTTAACGCAATTTGCACGACGAGATTTTTAAATAGGGAGACATACTTTTAAAAGTCAGTAATGGCTCTGAGAATTTAATTCTTTGCATCCAGAAAAACGCTGATTCGCTAGAATAAATACGCATAAGCTGACGAGTTTAACAGCTTTTACTTTAAGAATTTGGTTAGAGGTATATTTTGGCGGAAGGACATTTAATTGAATTGAAATAAATTTGAATTCACCTCCTCAATAGAGAAATCCGAAATGAAAGCGGGAGTGAATGAGTACAAAGGCATTGAGTGAGCGAAAATATGAAATCTTCAAACAAAGATTATAAGCAAGGGATTTTAAAAAAGGCGAGAAAAAGCGACAGACCGAGAAAAATAATTAGAAACAAGCAAAGGTGAAAGTGCATGAAAGCGAAACAACTGAAACAAGTTACAAAAACTCGAGGAAATTGTGCTTTTGGGTTTTTTTTATTAAATTAAACTTGTTTTTTCTTTTGGTGGGGGCGTCTTCTTTTATAAGTTCCTTTTGTTTTTTACTGTTAAAATCGAGTGTGTCGTTCTGCGTTTTCTTTATTGTATTCATTAGAGGAGTTACTGTGTTTTATTTAATTTTTACTTTCACTGCTGTTGTTATGGTTTCTGCTGGTTTTACTTGGCTGCTTCACACTGTTGCTGCTGACTGGTTGGCTTGGTGGTTGCGGTCTGAGGTCGCTTTGAGTTTCCAGTTGTCACGCAGTGGCTGTATACATGCATGCGTGAGCATGTACTGCACACATGAGTATACATAACTGTTTATACTTTTCGTCTTTTTTTCATGTTCACACTTTTGCAGCGCACAGGCATGCAATTCCCTTCTCAGACTCCTTCCCGCCACCGCAGCACTTCGAACGCTCCCACATATTTACACTTCAGCACTTTCAAGAGCTTTGTGCGCACTTTGAGGCACAGAGCCATCCAATTTCCCTACTCGCCCGCACTACGGGTGCGCTAATGCACACAAACCTTTGCACCTGAGCACTCTACAAGTGCTTTGTGGGCGCTTGCTTGCATATTTAAGTCAACAATCAAAGTGAAAAACAACGAAAATTGCAAATATTGGTGGCTTGCGTTAAAACTGTGTTTACTATTTTCTTTTAGAAAGTAAAATATGAAAACTAACTTCTTATTTTTAGGTTTTTATTGAGGAGAAATGTTTTAATATTATACAGCACAGCACTTTTTTTGCTGTTTGTATGCAATATATGTCAAGCTATAGGTTTTTAATGGCATTTCTATTTATTCTAAATTTTAACACATTTTTTCTCATTTCTCATTTCATATATTTCTTATTTCATTTTGTATTTCTTCTTTTCTTTTTCATAGGTATGCAACAAAGTGTGTCAGCGCGCCTTCGTTAACCCAGTTTTTGCAACAGTAACTGCCATACAAAAAGCAGCAGCAGCAACAAGAATCGCTAGCTACCACACCGTCAATATTGAGGCTCTAGAAACAAAGCGCTTCAAAAACTGTGGCTCGTTGCTTTCAGAGAGTTCAAGTGAATGCTGCAACAAAACTTTCACGTATGCACGTACACATACACACACACGCATATTTAAACCCACTCTAAATTTCTAAAAACACAAACGAAAGTGCAAGTGGGTGGGTGTGGGCGCGATAAGAGAAAGGGGACGGGGTGTTTTCTATCTACTGCAGCGTAGATGTGTGCGTGTGTTGGTAACTCTTTGCTGTTAGGTATGCAAACGAGTGTTATACGCCTCTGTAGTTATTGTTGTAGCATTAAGCATGAAAAGTACGCAGGTATGGGTGAGTATATACGCCCTTTTTCACTTTCACATTGTTGTTGCTAAAAGCATGCCACCCGCTCTGATCAGCTCAGGAACTCAATGTTCAGTGCGTGGTGGAGTATTTACCCGGCAGAGACGATCACTGGTTCTGAACGGATGTCGATGAATTGTATTTCGAAACTATAAACGATTCATATCCGTCATTTCAAATATTTTCGCACGCAGTTGGATAATTTGAAGCTTACGCTCATTCCTTTTTCTACGGTCGCCACAAGTGGGTTTTTGGAAAATTGATGACGAATTTCTTAATGCTGTTAAAGGGTTACCTGCTCTTACAAAAAATAGTTAAATACTCGCAAACTAATATGCAGTCGAACATGATTCACTCTATGACATCTAACCGCCTTATACCTATATTCAATAGATTATTTATGTTAGCAGAAAATTTCGAGTCCTTGTGAATATTTTTTGAAAGTTTAATTTTTGGCAGATTTTGAAAGTCTCACTGGTGAAAAGAAGCAACAGAAAATCTCTGCTCAAGCTATTTAAGTTAAAGTTTGTCTTAAATTATAAAGGCATCGTCAAGGTTCTTTAAATTAATCAGAGGTGACCAAATTCTCATCTGTCAAAATTTCATTTATAAACCTATATAAAATATTGAGTTCTTGGCCAGCCAGTAGTCTAGGCTGGAATGTGAAATATTGTCTGGTGTGAAACCAATGTGGGACCAGCAGATAGCGGTTTTCTAAACTTTGGAAATATTTAAGGTGAAAAAGCTACTAATTCTATATCTGAAGACAAGTATATAAAGGTGAATCTTCTATTAATAATTCTGTAGACTGTATTGGTAATATTGGTTTAAAATTCAGAGCATCACAAAGCCGAGGGTTGTTTGTTAATCAAATAAAGCTTTGAGTGATGTTGTAAAGATCGACTACTGATATAAAAATGTTAAGTCAAATTGGCTCCGAAACGTTGAGACATGAATAATAAAGTTGAACTGGGTTTGGCATATTAAGTTAGTAGTTGAATTACGTGGCTTTTATATATTTTCCGAAACCAGTTACTTCCTCAACGTTTTGTAGTTACCGAATTTGAATTATTTATGAACTCAAAATTTATCTCATTAGTGCAGACTTTCTTTGCAAGTAGTTTTCTTCACAAAAGGTAGCATTTACGTAGAATGTATGAAAGTATTTTATGTTTATATTTCACTAGAATATCGTAAAAAAAGAAAAAAAAAAAATAATTATAACAATAATTGGCGCGTCCACATCTGTTAGGTGTTTAGTCGAGCTGCTTCTCCTATTTGTGGTGTGCGTCCTGATTTTGTTCCACTAATGGGGGCCCTGCAGTTTTAATTTGACTCCGAAGAGCAAAATGGTTTTTTGTGAGGAGCTTTTTCATGGCAGAAATACACTCGAACCTGTTATACTTCTACTATTTACTGCATGATAAATCTTTCATGAAAGCAAATGAAGGATCTTTCAAAAGACGCGCTTAGATGTTATTTTAAGATAAATTTAATTTGTGTTATTTAAGCAAATTTGGATTCTTTACGGTTTCCTTATTTTTATTAACTTTATTATTAAAGGTTTCATTTATTTAATTATATGTAAAAAATCTCATCATTTAAATGTCCACCCTGAGCTCTTCTGCAGATAAGACAAATGAATAAGGTATTCATTATTATTCAATTGTTGAGATCCGGATGTTGAAGGTTGATTAGCAACGCTTTGTCTAAACAGAACGTTCAGTTTTAGATCTGGAAGTCCTTTTTATGGCCTACACAGAACCAGTTTCTTGAAATGTTTTCATCAATTTTCAATTGTCGATTCATTCGAATGATTACTTCAACCAAAAAATTACGATTTTTTTCGATATGCTCACCAAAGATCAATCATTTTCAAAATAAGTTACCAAAATTTTAATGCCTTGACCTATTGTGCAAGCGTCTATACGTTAAAGTGGTACATCTGTCTACTGAGAAATGTCAAAGATGGTATACTAACGTGCTATCATCTTGTGTCCTTAGGGATTTCATATTAACGGATCAAAATTGTTCACTGGGATGCCGTGCGCGTACTTTTTTTAGTTGAAATATGTCACAAGTTGAGTGCATTTCAAATGTTGTATTTTTTTGCATTTTTATGCCTCACAAACAACATTTCACAACATTCACTGACGCTTCTGAAAATGAATGGGAAATGTGTGTGAAAAGTATTTTCTAACTTAAAAATAATAGCAAAAAAAAAAAATGTGCGATGCGATACTTTTATTTCTATGCATATGTATGTGCATGATGTTTTAACAACTTTATCTTTTTACTCTGAGTTTCGTATTTTTTTATTCTCACACTGCGCTCGAGTTCCCATTTATTATGTCATGCGATTGCCATTGTTTGGCCAAATTCGTTTTCAAATTTGGCTTTTTACAAACTCAAACACTTACATGCCTTTATGCCCCACATGCACATACATATCTATTCACAGTAAATGCATTTTTATGCTGAACGCATTTTTGGAGCCGATTGCATTATGTTCTTCCCTATTGCCATACTTACCTTTGATATTTGCTTGCCCATGCGCACCCACTTGAAGTTTGCCGTCCTTTAATTTCCACACTCATTCGTGAATTAGGGCTGAGTTTTTTGCTTTTCGAAAGTAATTTTTTATAGCTCATGGCCGCAAAATTTGAAAGTTTCTGTTACAATTGATGCACTACTTTCATTCACTGAATGTGCAAGCTTTTTGTGTGAAATACCGTTAACTGAAAAGAGAGATAAAACATAACGACATTTTGCTACGTTTGCGCATGAGGCATTTTTAATTGTGTCACCTCACACATCCTTGTGGGTGTGACAAATGAGTGATTTAGTTACAAAAAAGAAAAGGCATAAAAAAAAACAAGAAAAATAAAAATTGGAAAAAAGGAATAATTACACAAAGATACAGAACGTAAAGTAAATGCATAATTTTCCTGCACTTGTGTTGGTATTTTCGTAAAAAATTTACCCGCATGTTCATTGCAATTAGTTCGAACTTTTTCCTTAACAGCAAAATAGCAAACTATCTGACGAAATAAGTGCCTCTGTTGATAGTTGGAGAGACTGTTCTTGAAGAGTGAGATACTTGAGATACTTTAGAGGCAGTTTCATAAAAAAAAGTTCTTACCGGGTTACCGGGATAACTTAAGAGACTTACTGGGTTTTAAGGCAATTTGAAGAATAGTTTCCATACAAAAAAGTGGGAAATGGCAAATTCAAAACTTTATCGAGAAGCCATTTTTAACCTCAGGCTTACTTCAAATTTTATTGATGGTTTCTATTAACTTGTATCCGCTTTTGATTCATTTGGTAAAGGGTGTGTTTACCTATGGTATCCGGCGTGTTTTTAGCTGCATGAGCAATACCCATATCGATAACTATGGTTTGACAGTTCAAAATGGCAAACTGTGTTAACATTTCTGTCCAGTAAGGTTTGCCAAAATATCTTGAGTCGTTTAGTGCTAGAACAATAAAATTATGGATATTTTCTTTGAAAAAAAGAGGTTGTCTGTAAAGTCGGTTTACTGACGATAGTTTAACGTGACAACGTCATAAGAAAATATTGATGGAATGGTTGCAATTTTCAAAACAAAATTTTAATTTTATTTGTTTGATAGATATTTTGTATGGATATAGAGGAGGCGGTAAATGGAATTGCAATGGAATAGGTCAAGTTACATTTACACAAACGGGAAAAATGACGAAACACTTATCAAATTCATGAAAGATATCTTCAATTTCGATTGTGCATCAGACGTTAATAAGTCAACAATACTAAGAGGCACCATCATCGATTTGCCTTTTTCAAGACACTTTAAACTCGAAACACTCCCTTTCATTTCCTACTTTTTCTATCATCGTCCTATTCTCAACAGAGAAATGGTTCATTACCATGCACACAGCAAGAAGGAATATGCAAATACAAGTATGTGAATTTATATACAAATGCGGTTATACATACATATACATACATATATATGCTCACTCAAGTAGGACAGAGCCAGATGTCGAACGTTGCCGAACGCGGGGGCCGATTGTGCTCTTTGTCGTTCGTTCTGCGCTCTCGCTTGCAGTTCAAGCACATTAGCTTACATTTGCTTGCATACGGAATAGATTCGTATATTTGATATGCCCATATGATTTGTATGCATCTTTACATATAGATTTGTTCTTTTTGAAAATTGCGCGAAATTGTATATGTATATGCATGTTTATATACATATATTAGTATAAAACATATCTTATAAGGTATATGGTAAATATTATTACCATACATTTTTTCCTTCATATATAATAAAAAAATTAATAATAATAACATTAAAACAACAGGTATTATTAACAAACTTGGTTTTATTTTAAATTCTTCAAGTGAATCAAATTAATAATAATCAATAAGAAGGCATATGCAAATACAAATACGTGAATTTATATATGTACATATGCGCATATACATACATATATACGCTCACTTAAGTAGGAGAGAGCAAGATGTCGGACGTTGCCGTTCGTTTGCTTTGTTCGTTCCGCGCTTTCGCTTGCAGTTCATTCAAGGTAACGGCAATGAGCAAGGTAACGACAAATAAGCAAGGTAACTACAAATGAGTAAGGTAACGACAAATGAGCAAGGTAACACTAATGAGCAAGGTAACGACACATTTTTTCATGCGTGCAGCCGGCTAAATCGAATTATAAGACGTTATCACGTCAAAAAAAAAATATGTTCGCGAAGCTTCTATGAACTGGCGGTCTAGTCGGTCCTTATATCTTTCGAAATGAGGAAGGAGCTGCCGTTATGGTATACGGCAAACGCTATCGAGCCCTGCTTTTAAAAAACCACCAGATATATCTAAGAGCCTTATTGGAGGCCTTGGAAAATGTTAAGTTATTTGCAACAACCCAAGATTTGATGTGTTTTGTTTTTGGCTGAAGTGCGAACTGGCGTGTCAAAAAATATATTAGGCAAAAAATATGCCTGTGGAAGTTCCGTATACATTCTATTTAAAAACGAAATATGAAGTTTAAAATAGTCTGGTATTCTAGTTAAGTAAAGCTTTTCAGTGCTAGTGCATCTATCCTTTTGCCCGAATCATCCACAGTGCAACTTCGCTATATCTCTCAAAGTAAGGTCTATAATATTGTAAGATTATAAAGATTTCAGTCCGGTAGAGTTGAGGTTGGCCCATTTTATGAAGGAGCTGTCGGTGAAGCTTTCAGAAGTGCAGGGCTAGGTGTGTGCTGATTTTTCTATACGTTAATTTGCACACTTTGTTCAATGCACTCGTTCTAATTAAAACTCATGACGGGTATAAAATCTCGGTACTCGGACTCTTCTGTATGAGTTATATGAGACGAAGTGTTTAAGAATTATTTGCTGATAATCTAGTTAGTGTAATCACTCACTTATTCTATATAAACCACTACCCAAAAAGGGTGATTGACGATTTTGTTGGTTGGCAAGTCTACTAGGTGGACAAGTAGATTTACGATAAGCGGGAAATATTTTTTGACTAAGTCACAGTTTCTTTGCTAGTATGAAGTGTGCCTAAGTACTTAAATCCTTCCCTGGAGAACTTTTGTTAATTAGAAATTGTTTTGATTTCATATTGGAACACCTAAATTAATTTTACAGCTAAAATTGTTTATCAGTTAAGACATATACATGTATGTGCGAAATTCAAAGCGGAAAGGAATCTTTAACCCCCTATGAGATAATTTGAATAATCAAATTTAATCAAATTATTTCTGCAATGCATGCATTTAAAATTCTATTGTTTTACAGGTTTTACCTACTGAAGAGAATTTTGCAAAATATATTATATATTTACAAATTTTATTAATAAACCTAAGCAAACTTACACACACGCACAAAGAAAGTACAATTACGCAATCAATTCCCTCTTTATTCCATTGAGTGCAAATGATCGAATAAGAGGGAAGCGATCGAAGGCTGAAATGGATGGCCTCGGTTAGTAGCCATAATTTGCCCAAATATTATGGCAACCAAAATTCAATAATCTGCATTTTCAAATAAATTTTTCTCCACATAGCCAAGCGCCAATTGCATATAGTTATTCCTGTGAGTGGTGGCAATTTGCATATAAATTGCATTTAAACTGCACTTCCTCCGATTGCCACCTGACCTTCCGCAGCTGCAAGAGCCAAGTGGGAACAACAAGAACTGCATTATCAAAAGCAGTCAACAAAGTATTAGAGAGCGACGACCAACAAAAGCTTAGTTTCCACACACACTGTGCTCGCATGAAATCTTCGGCCAGCCAGGTCGTATGAGTGACATTTAATTCTTAGTGGTAATGCATATACGAGTATATCTATGAAATTTTCACATCTTTATTTTTGTTGTTTGTTTGGTGCTAACGCCAGCACTTTGCTTGTTGACCTTCTGCATGTGGAGAGCGAAAGCTGAAGAGGGGTAGTGCCAGTGATTGTTATAAAGATAGTGAAAAGTGTTGAATACTTGAAAAATCAATTAAGTTCCCAGTAGCAAAGTCCGATTACAAACAAGCAATCTAGTAGATATGTCTAGATCATTGTGCGCATTCATACATATTTCTACATGCAGTGCTATTGAGTTCAGCAACTTGAAATATCCAATGCACAAAGGTGTATAGTTTTGCGGTGTTGATGGTATTTGCTGATAGTAAAGGCAAACGCATTTTCTTAAGTGGTTTTACAGTCTTATGAACGTTTTTAGCATTTCGTTAAAATAGTGAGAATGTGAAGAATCAAGTTTAATAAGTGTATTCAACGTGGGATCATGTCTATATTCACACACTACCTTAATGTCTCATTTGGAAAGCTTGGCGAAATCTGTTTTTGAAAGGACTGTGCAATATGCCACTTCTCGTGCTTTGTTGAATGACAAACTCATGTCTTAGCATTTTCATATCAATGGAACAAATGATAGTCGAGTGGAGTTTTCGTTTAATCAACAAAAAGTGAAGACAGCCTAAAGTCAAGAGTTTACAGAGTCAACATAATTTTTTTCTAACAGAGATTTTATCAATGGCTTATTAATTAGAAAAATATTTTTGAAAAAACTTTATAAACAGCAAAGTCGCCCTTTGACAACTTAGGTTCTGTATCGCATACCAATCTCGAATTCTAAAACTCCTATCAAAGATTATAGTTTATTTTTAATAACTACTGGTCCCTATTTTTTTGAAGCCCGCCCCCCCCCCCTCCCCCCCCCCCCCCCCCTCTCTTCTCCAATGAATGGTGTGCGTCTTGATGGCGTTCTACTTATACAAATCGACGACAAATGACGCAGGGTATACTCTGAGAATATTTTTAATTTTAAAAATACATTTTAGCTGTTAAAATTGTATTCTAATGCTTACTATTTGCAGTGGGGCTTACACCCTGTACATCATTCCACGGCGCTTGCTGTGCTAGCACTCGCATGAACTTTATTAATGGAATAAATTGTCAGTTGCACGTTTAGCCAATTTAAACTTTCACCAAACGCTATTCATTTCCTTTCCCCTTTGCCGAAACTAACCTCTTTTGAATCGAAGTCAATGCAGCCACTTAAGCAAAAATTAAGTCACCATTCTTGCTTGTGGTTGTCTCCATCGAAGCGTGGATGAAGTGCGTTGTTCTGATATTCGGTGTCAAAGGTCACTAACAAAATTTAGCAGAGTTTTTGTTGTAATTGTGGTTGTCCTTCGAAAGTTATTGACTGATAGCAGAAAGAAGGCGCAATCCACTCCCTTATTTGCATGTGACAAAAGCACAAAAGCTTTGCTGAGTTTTGGAAAACTTAAATTAAAAGCAATAGAAGACGGCTAGGGCATGGAAAAGCAATAGTG
Source organism: Anastrepha obliqua (assembly GCF_027943255.1). NCBI lineage: Eukaryota > Metazoa > Arthropoda > Insecta > Diptera > Tephritidae > Anastrepha > Anastrepha obliqua. The sequence goes on from NC_072896.1 coordinate 877,380, forward strand.
AGTGAAATTAATGTGGAGTGGGATGGCAGCCATGTAAAATGTCGAAGGAATTGATCTGTGGCAAAATTGGTGCACATTTCATGAACAGCAGATGACAATCTTATACTTTTGTAGTGGCCCTTAATACTTGAAGGGTGAGGAAATATTAGTCAAGATGTGGCATTTTAAAAATCAATTAAGTGAAACAGAAACAAAGATACCATAGTTTTTACATGTATATGTGCTATAAAGATATACAATTATACATATGTATGTGTGTGTGTGTGTGAATATATGCTAATTAATATTAGTTCGAAGACTGCTTCTGTTCGGAAATTGTTTGAAACCATTAGTAGAAAATTATCACACAAGTGAACTTCATGCAAACGATATGAAGCGATAGTGCAAACACATTTTCCCATTTACTTATACTTACACGCATATGCATATTCGTACACATGTAAGTTTTCCTGTTATTGAAGTTGCAAATTTTCTTGCTGACACTGTCATTTAACAGTTATTTAATAAATTTATGGGACAAAGTGTTCGGTCAGGACACAATTTTCACCAAAGTTGAGAATCCTCTTCACACTTTCGCATATGCAAATAAATAAAGTTCCGTCTTTAAAATCGACTAAGGCAAGTCGAGCGCCAAGCAGGATATTAAATAAGGATGTGACAGCTAAAGTTTTCTTAAACACACTTTAACGCATGCTCAAGCAAGCAAGTGCACATTAAGTGCCTACAAAGCCTTACATGCAAAAACTTAGATTCGTATTTTATGTTACATATTCACATATTGAGCGTATCCCATAGCCTTTTTGCCGCTCTCTCTTTTGCATATCACACTCGCATATGTACTTGTATGTGCATGTGTGTGTGCTTGCTGTACATGTATGCGGCTGCTAGTTTCTGGGCTTTGCTGACAGTGTTTTGGAGGTGATAAGGATTAGTGCGGATTTCTTGTGTTTCTGGTACACTTAAAAACCAAAGTAAATATTTTTATAAGAAAATTATGTGAGACAAAGAAAACATTCCAGCCAATGTCTTCCCTTGAGCAATGTTTTGTATCTAGGATTAATTTTCATTGCATTGTTAAATGTGGCGCTAAGAATGTTTACATATGCTGGTAGTAAGTATGGGGTATAAGTATTAGTAAGAGAAATTTATAATTGTGAAAAAGTGGGTTATTGCTGTTGTAGCAGTTCATCAAGCCCTGCCAAGCATGACGAGACCAACATCGTGATCGGCAATCTCATTTAACGGAAGGCCCACGAACGTGCTGTTTCGATAGGGTGGGTTCAAAGGAAGAGGGGTGTTGGGGTCACGTGAATAAGTGGTTAAGGTCGTGATGTAAGTCGAGAATCGTACTGGACATATGTTGAGACGACCCCGACATTCTCAGTTCATTCGGAGTTTAATGTGTTACAATATCCTGAACGCAGATGTGTTATTGATTGTTTTTTGTGCTCTCTGTAATACAATAGAATATTGAATATTCCCCCAATCCATTAAACCCTTTGGCTTTTATTCCTGACCTTTAACTAAAACTAGAATGCGGATTATTGATCAAAGTTTTGAAAATCTGACCGGAGGAAAGAAATATTTCAAAATTATAGTTATTACTACAATACATAAAGGGCAGGTCAGTAAAGTCATCGAGAATAACAATTTGGCTTGCTTATGGAAGTCTACAGGGTACAGCATTTCTATTAAAATGGGAGGAAAACTATGAGTTCGTTGCGCAGCAGTTCTGGATTGAATTTACCAATTTTCTTATGAAAGGGCAAAAAGTGAGAGGGAGCTGATTCTGGCATAAGGCATCATCGTTAAGCTGTCCACGAAAGTCGATTTGCTTATCCGTGTCAACTAACAAGGAATAACCCTGCTCAATGCCATCTACAAAATTCTAGCCACGATCCTACAAACAAGGCTCCAACGTATCGAACACTCTTTAAGAGACGAGCAAGCTAGAGTTCGTCTTCACCGAAGCCGTGTTGACCACTCTTCGCATCATAGTACAACAATCAGTTGAGTGACGCTCCCGCTTTACATGCTGTTCGTTGACTTTAAGAACGCCTTTGACAAAATCAAGCATGACTCAATATGGCTGGCGTTGAGTAGCCCTTTATGAGAACTCCGAACTGGCAGTGCTTCACACCGGCTGCATCAGCAGCTCATTCACCATCAAGAGCAGGCGTAAGGCAAGGTTGTCCTCTGTCGCCCTTTCTTTTCGCCATCGTTCTAGACGACGTTATCAGCCAATTAACTCTGCCCAAAAGGGGCATCGTATGGAGTCAAACATAATAGAGCAAGCCATGTAAAGGTTGATAGGTGTCCGGTGGAATTCGTTGAAAGCTTGTGCTACAGATGGCGGAGCAGATGAAGATTTCGATTGCAGACTTAACAAAGCAGAGGTGCTGTTCGGGTGAATGCATACAAAGTGGGTGAGTTCGCAAAACTCCAGGTTCTCTAAACTGCGAATTTTCAGCTGATGTGTGAAGTGGGTAGAATCTCTCGCCAACAAATACCCATGCTGCGGAGATCTATGAATGAGGAGCCCATCCTGTGTCAGATCAAATGCGGAAAGCGGTGATGGATAAGTCACACGCTTAGAAAACCACCAGACAGTATCATGGGAATGGCACTGGCTTGGAACCCGCAAGGGAGCAGAGGTCATGAGAGGCCAACGAATACTTGTAGAAGATCATTGTTGCGCCAGCTAGCAAAAGCAGACATCACATGGGACGGCACAACAACAGTAGCTCAGAACCGTGTACGATGAAAGAGTCTTGTCGAGTTCCTATGCTCCAGTGTGAAGTTAACAAGGAAGAAATGGAAATAAGAAACTAGGGGTTCACTGAACTACTTTTACGAAGTGCTTAACAGTTTAGATACAGTCTCGCTGGGTGATTCATTTTACCTAAGGTCGGGAAGGAAAACTTTTCTAGGAGAAATCTGTGCACCAAAATGAGCCTGGTGAACTATCGCAGCTGCCCAAATTATCGCACCTGTAATATGTGTACGAGTATGTGTATTTTGATCCCGAATATTCCAACTGGCATGTATGAGTCTCTGCTGGCCCGCTGACAATGTAGGGATGAAATCTTTAGCAGGCAGCTGCATGCTTTGCTGATATTAAGACACACCAGCTAATGGTCTCTGAAGGAAATTAATAAACCATTGCCATTATTACTTCTTTCCACTTTGTACACCATTAGGCAATTGACCTCCAACCTAAGGCTCTGACGGTATGTATCTTTTTGCAACGTGCTGCTCTCCTTCTTTCTCATATTTGCGAGACTGTTCATACCATTGAATGAAAATATTACTCTTGGGTCAATAGACAACTCATTACAGAAAATTATTTCGAATAACCCAACGTAAAAATCTAGGTGGGCCTCCAATGTTTACGACAAAATTTGAACGGATAGAAAACCAGATAAGCCAAGTACAGAATAAATAAAATGGTGACGTTATCTACCAGCGACCAAACACGCACACCAATTCGTGTTATTATCCATATGGTTACATAAAAGTAAAAAGGGCTAATGTGATTACAAATTACCAAACCGATGACCTTTTCAACTGCTACGCGTCGTTGACATTATTTTATTTTACGAGAATGTGAGCACAAATACAAATCCCTCTAAACCTACACAGACTCCAGGGTACTCCAGGCCAGAGTATGCGAGCCAAATACACTTTATTGCACGTCATTTCGTTGCTCGTCATTTCAATCACATTTCACATTTGACTGCAATTTCACTTTCTCGGATATTGAAAATAAATTTTCAATTAAGTGGTGAAGAAGGGGAAATTTAGTAAGGGAGTGAGCCTTGAGTATGTGAATTAACCTTTTTAAGGATTACCAAATTGACTAGCTGACCGAGGCTTCAGTAATAATGTGATTACTTTGGCGAACATCATCAGCCACGGCCACATGCCACAAAGTATGCATTGTTGTGATGTTGTAGAATTCTTTATCGCCTTTGTGACAGGCAGCCGTCAATCCACACTGACCTTGTGAATTTTCCCCTTCCGCTCAGATACCACTTTGGTTATTTTTTATTTTCCAATAAACCAAAATTGAAAATGAAAATGTTTTTTGGCACATTTTTTTGGGTAAGTTTATCGTAAGTGCACAGCTTGTTCAACGGGCCAGAGCTGTAGCTGTCTAACCACGCGATTTATTAACTTTAACTCAATTCAGTTGGAGTAACCGCCAGTAGTTGTGAGCTGTTCCACCCCTACAGCTGTTGACAACACATTTTGTCGTCGACGAAATATTTCAAAACATCAATGCCAATGGACACCATACTGTAGGCAACAACAAAATACTTTATCTTACGTTCGTTGTTACTGTTGCCTTTGGCACGATTCATAATGTTGTTGCGACTTAAAATTCAATTTGGCTAGTACACACGCACAAATGCGCTCAATATGCGTCAATTGCCCTGGATATGCACATGTAGTTGTGTGGCTGTGTGTGCGAATGCAGTATAAGTATATAAATGCGCTCGAGTATGATGCTGGTCTTTTCACTGTAGCGCTGACAATATCGTGTTCGCCTTCGTGCGAGCGGTGGTGCCATTTATTTACGATTGTCAATATTGGCAGATGGAAGCGAGGCAAGTGACTTTCCCAAACGGAATGTTGCTTTGAAGGACAGTGAGCTTTTTAGGAGGAAATATAGCACAAAAGAAGTTTGGAATCAAAGCTAGTAAAGAAGAATAAATTTGGTCCAGGCCAAACTTTATATATCCGCGCGCACTTTTGCAAAATTTAATTTGGGCTGACAGTTAATTTTTGGAATCAAACAAATTCGCAGACGTTGAGAGTTACGGCTTGAAACATCAGAGTAACGGCCTGGTGGTAGACTAATTTAGTCTTAACATAATAATGGCCGCGGTTTTTGTTCCAGTTCAGCAATATTTATGTCGGAATTAAGTGAGGTGGAGAGCAGTACATCTACCAAATTTGGGTGGGTTTTATTGAATCATTATCGATATTTAGCCAGAAGTGGGCGTGGCTCCTTCCATTAAGAATAAAATTTACTAGCATTGTGTGTTATTTTTGGGCTCGTAATTAAATGTACTTATGTGTATAGGATTTGACACAGTTTTGAGAATTTGTTGATAGCTCTGGTAGTTTAATCAACCTTTAGCAATCGATTAGCTTTCTTCCCTAAGTTGCCCGTTTGTCTTTTTGTTGTCTTTTTCAGTAAAGTGAGAATATGCTATTTCTGGCTCTCTTGCCGCTTATTTAGCGTGTGCATCTGCAAGTTCATTACTTTTTACCAGAGATCCACATGATCTTCATTGTCTTCTTTTGTTGGCTTTTCTTATACGCTTGATCAGCTCCGTATTATTTTTTGTGTTCAGTAATGCGTCAATTGCCGACCTACTATCGCTGCATATTATCTACTTCATTCCTGTTTGTGAGGCAAAAAGCGCTGCTTCATAAGCGCAGCCACTTCGGCTGTATGTACTAAGCAGCACTGTGGTGAAGCACCGACAGCTATTGTGGTATCGGTATCATTTGCCACTGCATACGTTCTGTGGGTGTCTGATTTTGACCCATAGGTGCAGATGATTTCCCACTCTGATTGATAAAGTATGGATCAACGTTGGTTTTTGATTTTCGATGTTTGTAGAGACTATCTATCCTTAATTAGTTCTGGAGTTGATACAATATTGAGCTGATTAATAAAAGCCATGATTGCTGATGGCTTCACTTTTGCATGTTTTGGTGCTTTCACTGCATCAAACGGTAGTTTTTTTTACGGTCTAATTAAGAAAAATGTATGCTTCACCTAGTTTCTAGTGAGATCACTGCACTGTGCACGTCCTGGAAATACGCCTAGATATCGCCCACTTTGCAGCTGTTCTTATTTATAAGCAGATTGAATGCATGACATCGCCAGCTTCATCATCCTTGCACCCGCACCGCTAACGCCTTAACACTTTTACTGCAAACCAGCCAATTGACGTCGCCGCTGATGCTGCTGACTGCTTTGCGTTGGAATGTGCGTAACATTTGGTTGCTTTATTGGCCCGATCAAAGGATGAGGAGTCTAAGCTGCTACATAAGAAGCAGCTGGTCGCTTGACAGTAAAATATATTTGAGTGAATTCTGTCAGCTGCGGAAGAGTGAGCACAGTTATTCGCATCTGTGAGTGTGTGAATGAAACCCTTTTAGTGCAATTGCAATAAATTTGTGTCCATTGCCACAAGAAATGGAGGGGCTGCATGAAATGCTGGGCGACCAATGCGTGTGAGGAGGACGCATTTCCGACGTGACATAAGCAATACAATTGCTGCAGTGTGGGAAGAATGAGCTCAGAAAGTAGTTCCAAAGTGCATATGAATAAAATCAATTGATATAAAAAAGCTTATTTTAATCCTATTTGGCACAAGTGCCATGCCCAGAAGCGGAGGGAATATGCCGAGTGAGATATTGAGGAAAATTGATAGTCAGGGATTAAATGCATTCAAAATTCCAGCTTCCGCTACTGATGCAGCTGGTTATTGGTTGGCATGACTATTCCCCCCTCTTTATAGGTTTACTGCGCTTGCGAGTATTTTTGCTGCCATCGGCGATATTGATATGCATGCGCCGTATGCCACATGCTCCAACAGTAATGCGGTTATCGCCTCACGAGTACAATTTGCATGTGGCCTCTCAGCGCAGTACTTCAAACCAGTTGACCCCAAAATTTGCATCATAAAATAATGTTACAACAGAAGACCTTCCTAAAGCCCAGCAGTTGGCGAAACGGCAGGAAATAAAAATAAAGCAGAATAAAAAATGGGCAAGAAATTGTAACAGAAAGGTTGCCGAATGGGTTAAAAATAATATTGACACATTTACGTGTTGGCTGAATAACTTTTCTTTCCCCATGTAAGCGACAAGTGACGTTTGCTGCCCGAGGCCCACGCCTTTGTGTGTGTGCTTGCTGGCACTCAGGTTAAAGTGATGTTGATGGCCTGTCATCAATTTCAACGTCATGCCCCTTTTAGTATGCTTTTGTTTTCGTTTTTTCCACACATTGATTTCACTTTTTTCTGGCGCTTGCGGCTACCCAAACGCCATCAAAGGTTATCTTTTTGTCATATATGCTTTACTGTTGGGGTGTTTAGAAGAGAAATGCCCTCACAGGCTAATGAAATGCACAAACTCGTTAAAAGGGAAAGCAAGGCAAAGGACGAATGTTTAGAAATGCGTTCGCTAAGTGCACGTAGGGGTGGGCGAACACACAGTAACTGCTAAAACCCGAAATGATGGCGTGTCACTGGGGTTACAAAAACAGAGACATCAAGAAATTAAATTCTTCTGCACACATTTTGACTGGCACATTATTAGCCATTAATTCGTATCTGAGTGCTGCTTTTTATTTTTGAGGCGATGCGCGCTAGGGCACTGTGATCATTTCTATCGCTACGCTTTGATGGACCTGAGAGGTTTAATGAGCGTTCCTTGTGGCTCCATAAACGAGAAAAGAATTACTTTTTCAATTGAGGCTGTAAAAACGATATTCAACAATTTAAAGGCAATTATTTATAAATGAAACATCTAAAAATGAACGAAAGATGAATGACACCGAATTGTAAAAGGTTGATCAAAAGACGTTGCCATAGCAGCTAGTACCTCAGAGAAAATGTTTTCGACTTTTTCTTAACACTTCTTTTGACTATGAATTATACTTACATATATGCTCATAAATGAAATTTATTACTTAACAAGATTCAATAGAAGCCATGAGAACCTGTGGCTATGCAAAGGCCTTTGTAATTAAATCGATGGAGGCTAACCTGAGGATGACACATAAGTCGTAGGATTGATAATGTGACGAACCAATCGGAAATCGCAATACCAAGAAATACTATGCAATTAAATTTAAGCTTTATAAAATGATTCACAACAAAAAAAAAAAACAAAAAATGATAGCTTTATACAAATTACGACTTATTATAACCGGCTACTCGGTCAATAACTGAAAAAGGTACCGAGATTGATGTGTTTGGATCGAAGTTATCATTCTTTCTATGGAACCATGGATAGATGCTGGAATAAGTTCATTGGAAACTATACCAGGCTTTCATCTCAGATATTTAAGTCTAAGTAAATACTTCGTGTATGATCGCTTGCATGAAAAGACTACTTCTACACTTGCATAAATTACAAGGAACACTAGTAAAAAGTAGTGTTCACCCTTCCCCATTATTGAATACAATCTCTACTACTCCCATTTTTGCTGCTTCGGTGCAACCTACTGTTGCCAGTTCGGTCTTCTCTTTCTGCAGTTTTTCTCTCTTATGCTGCTACTGCTTTGTTTGCAGGTGCTCCCGAATGTTCATAAGTTCGTTGAACCGAGCGGAATAATACTACAGGTGCTTCGCACGTCGCTTCTACAGTTGGTACTGCTGCTTTCTCATTTTAACACTACGCTCACACCCGACGGTAATACTGCTTTTGCTGTTTACACATCAAATAGTACTTCATGGGCTGTAATACAAATGCCGCTTTAGGCGTTGCTGAGCGTACGAAGTGATTGTTGGAGCTCTTTAAACCCTCTGTCCCTATAAAAGATGTTGTTGTTCATATTTCTAAGCTCACAGAGATCGGTTCTAGTACGATTTGCTCCAATTGGGAAAATTGAAGCTATTGAACCGTTGAAGAAGGTTAGTCAAATTTGGCGACTACGGTTTTGCTTTCTGCGTTGAACGTGCGAATACTGGTTTTAGAGAAAACGGACTACACAATATAGGGTTTTCCAATAAGAGGTATTATTTTGATATTCAAAGAAAAATGATATTTTTGAATGGATGTTTATTTCATTGTAAAGGGGAAGGTATGCCGTTAATAGTGGAAACATCAGGCAAATAACCACCACGATCACGCTTACAGGACAATATCCTTTTCGTGAAATTTTCCATAACCGAATTGCAAAGTGGCTGCTCTATGCCCTCGATAGCCTCACTAATTCCATCTTTGAGGTCTTGAATCGACCCTGGGCTGTTGGCGTAGACCTTCTCTTTCACGTGGCCCCAAGGAAAAAAAGTCAGAAGGTGCTAAATCACAAGATCTCGGTGGCCAATTGTGATCACCTCTTCGAGAGTTAACCCGGTCCGGAAACTTTTCCCTTAAAAGATCAATGGTTTCGTTGCTTGTGTGGCAAGTAGCGCCGTCTTGTTGAAAATAAACGTTGTCCAGATCAATTCCCTTCAATTCCGGCCATAACAAATCGTTAATCATCTCTCGATAGCGCAATCCATTCACCAATGACAAAATAAATTTTAGACAACTTACCGATTAAATTCTTATCACCTGAAAAGTTTTATATTTGATTTCTGCTAGCCAAAACCCATCTCAGGGCTGAAGTATTTGCAGCGCTTACATTACAATGCCACTGCCGGCCTATTTCCAACATGATTTAAGCCCAGTTCAAACTCTAAATAAAATATGAAATTAACTTGTCAATTGGGCAAGAATCACTCACTCGCCTTTTATATTACTTATACGCCCCGGTGGGCAGCCTCGCATTATGAACTGCCCATTTTTACACACTTCAGGTGCGTTAGAGTATTGAAATACCAAAATCAAAACATACAACACAAAAACTTTCAGGTTACACATAATCAACAATAAGCAAGGGATCATTTATGCCACAAGCGTAGAAAAGTTTCACGCAATTTATATTTAAATGTAACTCATACGCCACGGAGGGTGGCCGATTCGAATACAATAAACATGCATGTCAAACATGACAGGTTAACTAGCGGGGGTGAACAGGTATCAGTAATATTATTTTGATTGTGTACACGACTGAAACAGGCGGAGGAAAACGGATTTTTGGAAACACACGCCAACTGTGCACGCAAGGCAACAGAGCACGCGTAAGGAATAGGTGGGGTGGAAAAGAAGAGTTTTCGGTTCTTATGTACTCGTAATAAAATGTCTTTTGCAAATTCTCTTTCATTTTACTTCCAATTTCGAACAATTTGATCAATTCAAATTGAGCGCTTGACTGACTGCCTGCTCGTTTGCAGTTCCAACAACAACACTTTACTCAATGCGGGTTTCTCGGACGCAAAAAGATTAATAAATAATGTGTGACTCAGCCAACTTGTCGCCACTGTCCTGCGTGTTTTTTTATTTTTCTTTGATCTCATCATATGCTCTCTTGCAGTGCTTTCTTTGCCCCGTGAGCGTATGAGGGCGGTGATTTATGGTGTAAGTGAATAAAAAATGCTGGCTTACAACTTGCATACCACCATATTAAGCCACATGTGATGGCGGCCACTAACTTTTAACGCCCTGAAGTTTGGCTGGATATTGGATGAGTCGTTCCTCGAAAAGTATGCGTCTGCAGCTCGGTCATTATTGTCAACTTGTCATGTTGTGGATGGCCAAAGGTACATTGTATGCTGTGTATACGAATGTATGTATGTGTGGATTTGTCACTTTATGTGTTGCCCTTGGCTGTGGCTGAAATTGAAAAAATATTTTCGCAAACTTTTTTGACAAGTAAGTAGGTGCCCACATTCTTTAGCCAACAGCCGCCTAGATTTTGCATGTGTACAAGAGAAATTTCGAACAGATTTTTTGTTATGCTTTGTGTTGTCCGGAAGATTTGCCATTGTATGCGTTCGATTTTGCGTCAATACACGTTCCACTTGGACGAACTTAGCCTGTAGCTGTAAAGGCAGTGAGCAATGGGTGCAGATGCTTAGCGATGAAAAAGGCATAGAGAGTAAAAAATATATTTCCATTTAAAGAAATAAGAGGAAAACGAATAAAAAAATTTCTTGGTAGCGCCATGGCACTTCTACATAGGAAAAAATAAAAAAAACGATTAAAAACAAAATTGCCAACTTTTCAATTGTGCCAACAGCGGCAAAGTAGTAGTAAGAAACTTTTCACACCCTTCTGTTTGTTTGTTTGTGTGGGTTCCTTGCGGCTTGTTTGTATTTGGCTGGTGTGAAAAAGTTTCACCAGTCTGTTGCCCTTTTGCAACAACCTTTCCGTGACATTACTACAGCTGCGCGCTGGCGTTTTTTTCTCAACCACGTCCTATTCTTTTTGCCCATTAACTTTTTTCGCTTGTCATCATCCTTACCTTCATATTGAGTTATGCTCCCGTTTGAGTGATTTCCTTTTATGTGTTTGTGTGCAGGTTGGTGTGGGAAAACTACAAATTGATTACACCATCAACCAATGTGTTAATTTTGTGGTTTCAGGCGATGGAAGGCTACCTCAACAGAAGGGTTGCGGTGCAGTTACGGATGTTGTTATTTACAATTTTCAGTGCTGAGAGACGAATGTACAGGCGTCTGTAATACTTAACTTGCTAAAAAGTTGGCTCTAGTTGATTTTTACTACTTTGGTACATTTTTGTCACTCTATTGTGGCAATACTTAGTCACCTATGGTTCAGAGAAATGCTGTATTTATGAAATTATAGCATTACTGTACATTCAGTACACATAAATTTATCTTAAAAAAGGAAGTAGCAGCCTGGTTGTAGTGCAAAATTTTTATTATTTTTATTAAAATTCGTTGTAAGCTAAAGAATTTAGTTCTCTGGAACTGAGCATATAATATTTCTAAAACATAAAGTTTTCTTGATACAGGGGACTGTAGTGTGTTAATTAACTCTACACTAGTTGTTAGGTAAACAAAAAACAATAAATACTACAGTGCACAAAAAAGTGGTTAAATTTTGGTACACTTTTTTTCTTAGCTTCTTAGCAATCCAATGCATTTTGAGCAAGAATAAATCGCAAAATTCACCAAGAAGTTCATTGCTCTGGTTTTGGGTTCATAAAACTACAAAGTAATTTTTTGTAATCCGAAAAACAAGTAGACGGCTTTGCACCTCGACCGTTGAAAGCCGGGAATGGTACTAGGCTGCAATGAAACGAATTGTGTCTCTGTGCTGGAGATATGATCTTTGCTACCTCATCAGATTCTCGGTCAACTGGAGTATGGAATTGGTGCTACTTCAGGTAGATGGAGTTGCTGACGCAAATAATCTAGTACCACAGTATTAGAGGAAAGAAGTATATGCCTTTCAAGCTATAGCGTTTTCAGTAAGAGCTTTGGAACTTTGGTAATGTATTGTGTTTATCCTAACAAACTTGCACTTTTCACATTCGGTGGAAATACTTAGTTAGTCTTGACATTAGAAAATAACATAAGTTAAAAATTAATTTTCTTGGCACGTTCGCAGTAAATTATAAGAGTTGGGTTATTTGATCTGGAAACTTGGTTTCAATCGTGTACCTGATTGGAAGTAGAAATTATTAGAATACCTATGGTAGAAATTATTAGAATACCTATACTCTATCGTTAGGTTAGGTTAGGCTGGTATGGTTGCCCAAGGAAGGAGCCCACTTAGACGAGAAAAAACGGATTCGACCTTTGTGATACCATTATGAAGGAGGTGAGGTGAGAGAGGAAGACCGATGGGATGAGGGGAGAGGGCGGGGAGTGGTGGCGCTGGGATGGTTAGGAGGGTGGGTTAGAGTATGTGGACTGCGAACAATGACTGTGCTGCGTTTGCGTCAACCGCTTTGTGCTACCCATGAAATTCATCAGATTTCTAATGTCAACGCCTGCTATATCAGCACTCGTAGCAAAGAAGTAGGTGTCAGAGCAGGGCAGCTAAGGATTAGGTGTTGAGATGATTCCACCTCATCCTCCATCTATCCATCGCAAAAGGGACTTGAGGTAATTCCAAGCCTCACAGCGTGCATTCCTCGCGCATAGTGACCTGTGAGAAAACCCACGAGATTTGAGAGCTGATATTTTGCCAACCTTAGAAGCTCGCCCAAACGTCCCGGTCCACACGTGGCCAGAAGGATTTCGCGACCTTACAAGTTTGTGTACTTGCCCAACGCTCACTGAGTTGGCGCTATGCCCATCAAGCAAACCACAGGTAGTCAGGGGGATCCCAATTTTCTCCTTTCGCGGGGAGATCACCTCACATGTCCCTTGTCTGGCCAGCTCATCCGCCTCGCAGTTTCCCGCAATGTCGCTGTGACCAGGAACCCAGATGAGGCTAATGTCAAAAAATTCGGACGCAGTCGAAAGTGAGGTCAGGCATTCCCTGACCAGTTTCGAGTGCACCGTCACTGACCCGAGGGCCCTTATTGCCGCTTGGCTGTCGGAGTAAATATTTACTTTCCTGACTGTTAGTACGCATGTGAGCAGCAAATGAGCTGACTCTTTGATTGTCCGGTAACCTGAGTTTGAATCTGATGGGGAGCGCCTGGCAGAAAACTCCTCCGCTTACCTTTCCTTCCACCTTCGAACCATCCGTGAACAAGTTCACCAGACCCTGTCCTCAAGTGTAGCCCCCGGTCCGCTCTTTCCTTAATGGACTAAGCGAGGGTATGCACTGATCCGTTGACACGGGAATGAACTCGAAGTTTCTAAGGATGCTTGAGTGCCCATAAGTGAGGTTGAGCTTATAGCCCGAGCCCCTCAGTATGATTGCGGTCCGTGTAGCGGCAATTCTTCCTGCGATGTCTACGGGTACCACATTTAACATTGCGTTGAGCGCCAGAGTAGGAGTCGTTCGAAGCGCCGCACTGATTCCAATGACCGACCTCTGAACTCTCTCCAGCTTCTTGGCCAATGTCGTCCTCTCTAGTGAGTTCCACCAGACTATGACTCCATACAACAAGGTAGGCTTTGCAATAGCATTATATAGCCAGAAAACAACTCTGGACGAGAGATTTACCAATTGCGCCCTTGCATCCATACAAGGCGATGGTTGCCTTCCTCACTCTTTCCTCAATATTGGGCTTCCACGAAAGCTTGCTGTCAAGGATAATACCTAGGTACCTGACCTTCTCAGAAAGCATCAGAAGAGCGCCCCCTAGTGAAAGGAGTTGAGCTCCGAGTATTTTATATCTCCTCGTAAATAAGACGAGCTCCGTCGTGGATTTAAATGAAAAATATGGTGTTACTCGCACGGGATGTAAATTGAAACTCTCACTTAAAAGTCATAAAATAAGACTTTCTTTTCTTAAACGTGTCTAGACCTCTCCTGTTATAACAGTTGAGTGTATTGAATTAGATTTTGGGGTTGACAGAGTTGTGCACTAAATTCACAGTGCTAGAAAGCCAACTTTATATACAGCACACTTCAAAGCAATATTTCGACTAGTTTTGATCACTTTTATTTTCTGTTTTTCAAATCCAATTTTCAAAAAATATAAAGTGCTACAAACATTTTTAACTCAATTTTACGGGGTTTAATAAAAATTTATAGACCAACTTAGAACAACTAGAAAATTCACCACATTCTAAAATTTAAAATTAAAAGCTATGACATTGGGTTGAAAAGTTTGTGGAATTTCCACAAAAATAATTAAAACTTAATTTGTACGTTTTTTAGACAATAAAGTCTAATTTTATTCAAAAATAATGAATATTCAAAATAAAAAAGAGAAACTGCCAAAATAGGTGATATTGTAGCGGGGCTTGTAATTTGTATACAATTATGTACATCCCTGTTGTGCTCAATACGCTTCCGAAAAATCAAAACATTACTCCCCATTCTGAGTCTCATTTTTGTTTGAATGCTATTTGACTCGCTTGTTGGCGAATATTATTTGTATCCTTTGCTAAGGCTGAAGCATTCTAAGCATTTTGTCCACAACTCGCTTCGTCTGAAAAACGTCGCAACGCACACGGATGCTGAATTAAATATCTGATATATGCAGCAATATTTATTAAAGTTGACTATGATTACAATGATTTGGACAATAATTGGCAGTAATATAAATTTATTGTTTGAGTTGGCTACTAGCCTTTAGGTGAAAAATAGCATTACCACAGATCGCCTTCCAATAATTTAAAGATAATCTTTTAAGTGAATATGGATTTTTGAAGAGCTGGCTAACTAAAATTTCGTTCCTTTTCTTATGGCAAATGCAATTTTTCCATTCAGTGTTACTTAAAGTAGCACTTAAAGTACTTAAAAAAAGCGTTTTTTATATTTTTTTGTGATACGATATCAATTTCTGTAATTTTACCTAAGTCTAGCACTTAAAAGACTTTTCCCATTTGTCTCAGCAAACTTTCAAATTCAATCAAATTAGAGTGACACGCATGTCTGCATAAGTACCTGAATTTTACTTTTCTCCTATCACTGGAATAACTTTTAGTTTTCAATATAATTTTCAAGTTCTTGCCTTCTCTTTTCAAAGACTCTCTTTTCAATTTTTCACTGACAAATTTGTGAGTAGTCATGGGCTATCGAAAGTTGTCGGCAGGCGGCATGATGGCATTCGAGCGACAAATGGTGGACAACAAATTTAATTAAAAAGAAAAATAAGGAAAGTGGAAAGCACGCGAACTTAATTCAGTTGTTTTTGCAGCTGGAATTGCTTCAATTATTGGCCAAGAAGGAGAGGAGAAGGCGAAAAACAAAAGAAAAAAACTATAAAAGCAAGTAGAAAACCCAGAGGCGAACGCTTAGTTTCTCTTCACTTCTTCCCGAAGCCTGCGTGGTACTGAAAAAGTCTAAAGAAATATAAAATAAAATAAAAAGCGGACACTAATTGAAGAGGAAATGCAGACGCAGTTCAGTAGGCAGGCCTGGTGAGAAACTTTGCCGCGCAAATTTCACTTCGTTCAAAATTCCGAAGGAAGAAATACTGTTGAATGTGCTAAGGTTATTGCTGACGGAGTGATTTAGAGCAGGTGATGCTTCTGCTGGAGCTGGAAGAGATACGCGCAACAAAGTTGGTTTAGAGGAAAAAATTAAGTACTATGATAAGGGTGTGCGATGCGTTTGCTTATTTTTTGTGGTACTCTCTCATGCCCAATTTAAGGGTGGTGAAGAAATTTGCTAAACAAATCAAAACTTTTTACATAACTTTTGTATCAATACAAACCGGCAAGGCCAAGCACAGATATTGGACTGAGAAAGCAAAATCGCTTACTTTGTAAATATTTTGTTGCGTTTTGCAATTTTCGCAAAAATAGAGGCAAATAGAGTACAAGATGAATTGTAAAATAAAAGTTTAGCGGGAAGTTGCCGACCCCAGGATAACACAAAGTAAATAAATTCGAACAGGAATTGTCAAAAATTCAGAATTTCTGATAATTGAGCAAAAGTTTAGCATTTTACTTATACTCGTACACGTGTCATCTAAAAATGGTAATTTGAGAAGGTATTTAGAAAGTTACACAAATGTACACATGTGAAAGCTTTCAATAAAGCGATGCTGGAAAGAGTTTTGGCCTGATTTTGGTCACTTTTGGGACGTTGGTGGAAAAAGAATGCAAACCGGACAACAAAAGTATTATCAACGCGTTGCAGAGTATGCAAAAGCGTTAGGCTATACAATCCGCGTAGAGGAAACTAAGTCGCACATGGCTTGTTTGCTCAACCTTTAGGTTACTTCGTTAATTAAATAAGCAAGTTTTATTCAAAATATCAAATGAAATCCAATTCAAAAATTTTTATAATGTGTAGTAAACTGTCTACCGCATCTCAGTTCTTATATGGTATTATAGTTTTGGTTGAATTTTATTTTCAAATTAAGTATTTTAATAATTCAAACTAATTTAATCCCTTAAATATATATTCAGCAATAATTAAACGTAAACAAGTTGTCAATGATTTTATGACAATAACCTCATTTTTGCGCAAGTGGGTGAAAAAGCAAAAAAGGTAATAGAGTAAAACGTAAGTGTGTTTAAGGAGTCGATATACTCATCTTACACGTCGGATAACAACTTTTCAGCTTTTCAACTGTTTTCACACTTAACAACTATTTTTTAAAGACAGTTCCGTAAAAAAACCAATACATATAATAAAATTTTTTCATTATTTTTGTTTTAATAAGAGTTATTGCTAATTAGATAAAGTTTTTCTCACCGTGAAAAAATGTTTCCTTAATCGTTTTATTAATTCATGCAGTAAAGGGTTAATTTGTTTAAAAAAAAGTCTTTAGTATTGGGCCATAGTGAGATCACATGGAATTCAGAAAACCATTGAAATATTGGCTACAGATGTTGCTTTAGCACCTAAACTCGAAGTAAGTTGATGGATTTTCTGCTTTTGGTTTAATTCGAAACTAAACCCAACCTAACAAATCGAATTGGTACGAGGTCAGAATATTTCCACGACTACTACAAAAATGTAAAACCTTTTGATGACAATGTCCAATTTAATACTTGCACACCGATGTTGCCATACCACAAAACTTAAAGAGCAGTTTTGCAATGGCCAAAAATATATTTCTTCAGTTTGCCTGTACCAAAGTTTGCTTTCAACAATATTCTGACTGAACGCAGTGGCATTAAGAATATGAAAAGTGAAAGTTCGCTCAAGTTTGAAGACTTGCATTGAGTTGAGCGGAGCAAGGCTAGAAGTTCTACTCGTCAATCTAGGCAAACCAAGTTGACTGAATACGCATGCACTTAGTTGGACTCGCACGAATGCATCACCACAATTACAATCCAAAACAATTTCCTCATCTCCCGACTCGTTCAGTGAGATCCGGCTGCTTTGAATGGACCTCGAAAGAATGGAGCGCTAGCAGAAAAAGTTACACAGATTTGTTTCGTTTGAGAATTTGTATGTATGTGTGAGTTAAGGCGCTGGCGTCTACAATTCCTGAGCTAATTTTCGTGTGTGTATATCTGTGCGCACTTCTAAATGCGAAACTTTTACGATTTTGCTGTTGTTTTGATTGTTTTGCACTATAATTGTGTTGGCGGTACAAAAGTAAACAACAACAAAACAGTTCAAAACAAGATTTCAGCACTTGAAAAACTATGTATGTACAGGCGAAAATGATGAGAGGAGGACAGCTTAGGGGGACGATGACTCTTGGCTGCCCGTTGGTTGTTCGTTGTGCCGAAATGTAGTGAAGTGTAAAAGTAAAGACCGAAATGGGCGAAAGTTGTATGTAAGTAAATAAATGGTCGGTGCCTTAAACTGAGGGCAGAGAATTGTTAAGCTGGCCGCGAGCTGTGGCGAACTGGAGACGCTTATGTACACAATTTTTTGAGTTTAAGTGAAACTTAAGTGAGGAGGAAGAGCAAACCGCTAAATAAAAAAATTATCTACTTGTAATTTAAAGCAGTGAAGTTACGTAGGCTGAGGTGGCATTGCAAAAGCTTATGAAGTAGACTGAAGCTTCTTTTTTAAATTGTTTTTGCGCATTTATATCAGACACTTTGTGTTCTACTCGTTCGTACAGGCATTTAATATCTCTGCGCAGACAGTACATGGGAGAAAATTAGGTAACAGAAATATACTCATTATGCACAAATATACTTATTAATACTACATAATACCCCTATATAAATATACAAAGTGTCTCACTGTCCTTGTGCCCATTTATTGCTAGTAATACTAAAAATAAAAATAATGGGGAAGGCATTCAACCTTGAAATTATTGAACTAAGCTCCGATCCGCAAAAATTTTACAACTCAGAGTAGGCCCAAAATCCAGTAACAGTACCATTATATATATATATAAGGTTGTCAGAAAAGTCTTGCGGTATTTCCGCAAGCTTGTCTTTGCAAGCGCGTAGTTCTAGTTGTATTCGTCGCATCGGTTCACGCTAGAGCTTTTTGGAAAAGGTGGGGCAGAGGTGATCGAAGATGCGCCACGGTCCGGAAGGCCTGTCGTCGAAAATTGCGATAAAATCGCTGAATTAATCGAAAGAGACCGGCATAGTAGCAGCCGTAGCATCGGCCAAGAGCATGGGCATGAGTCATCAAATCGTTATAAACCATTTGAAGAAGCTTGGATTCAAAAAGAAGCTCGATGTGTGGGTGCCACACGACTTGAAGCAAAAAAACATTTTTGCCCGTATGGATGCATGCGAATCGCTTCTGAATCGCAACAAAATCGACCTGTTTTTGAAGCGGATGGTGACTGGCGATGAAAAGTGGGTCACTTACGACAACGTGAAGCGCAAACGGTCGTGGTCGAAAAGCGGTGAAGCTGCCCAGACGGTGGCCAAGCCTGGATTGATGGCCAGGAAGGTTCTTCTGTGTGTTTGGGGGGATTGGCAGGGAATCATCCACTATGAGCTGCTCCCCTATGGCCAAACGCTCAATTCGGACCTGTACTGCCAACAACTGGACCGCTTGAATGCAGCACTCATGCAGAAGAGGCCATCTTAGATTAACAGAGGCCGAATTGTCTTCCATTAGGACAACGCCAGGCCACACACATCTTTGGTGACGCGCCAGAAGCTCCGGAAGCTCGGATGGGAGGTTCTTTTGCATCCACCGTCTAGTCCGGATCTCACACTAAGTGATTACCACCTATTTCTGTCCATGGCGAACGAGCTTGGTAGTCGGAAGTTGTCCACAAGAGAGTCCTGTGAAAATTGGCTCTCCGAGTTTTTTGACAATAGGGAAGCGAGCTTCTATAAGAGGGGCATTATGAAGTTGGCATATCGTTGGGAACTCGTCATCGAACAAAACGGCGCATATTTGACTTAAATCGCATTATTATAACCAATTTTATGAACAATTGAAAATTCAATAAAAATACCGCAAGACTTTTTTGACAACCTTATATATACATATATATAATACAATTGGGTGTTTGGCCGAGCTCCTCCTACTATTTGAGGCGTTCGTCTTGATGTTGTTTCACAAATGGAGGGGCCTACAGTTTCAAGCCGATTCCGAACGGCAGATGTTTTTGTGAGGAGCTTTTTCATGGCAGAAATACATTCAAAGTTTGGCCATTGCTTGCAGTAGGGCGACCGCTATTAGAAAACGGTCTTTTGTTTTTTTTATTCATTTTGGTCTTTCACCGATATTCGCACCTACGTTTTCCCTGAATTTTGAACTATTTATGCACGAATCCATTAGGCTACGCTGGCCCTGTACCATTAGAGTGGTAGAAATTGGGAGAGTAGGATACATAAAAATGATTAAATATTAGTATGCAGCACAACCTTTCGATGAAACCATGTTTGTAAGAAATTTTTGAAAAACTGGCATGGTAACACCCCCTCACCAGTTTTGTGACTACTCTATCACTTCTATCACTTAGACGAAAGTTACGGTGCTTGAACTATTACATGTGTTTCCTTTCAGATACTTGATTAACTTCACAGACCATAAGCATATTCCGGTTGGGGATTTGCAGACAGCAATTTCATTCCTTCCAGCTTGGAGTGCTCTAGTAGTCGGTTCTACGTACTGAAATGACTTTGATTTTTCCCGATAAAGGGCTGCTGCTTCAATAAACTAGCCCTGTTTAGTCAGCTGAACTTCACCTCTCGTCCATTGTCACTGAAGTAGATCCTGAAAGCCAGGCTGCTTCCGATTCTTCTTCTTAGGGATGCGATCGATCCTAACTATGGGGCCCGAAGTTGACTTCTTCTGCGTGTGTCAAAAACGGCTTCACTTGAATTCAAGTTTTTTTTTCTTCTTAATTGGCGCGATAACCTTAATCAGATGAAATCAGTGCAACGGATGCGGCCATCATCAGACCTCCTCAGGTTCTAAGACTCACAAAGAGTGGTCCACACGGTTCGTTCCCACAAATTGCTCTCGCTATCAGGCGCCCAGTCTGATGGCTTATACTTCGCATAGAAGTCAAGCACCACAAGCTACTTCCCTAGCTACAATTTCCGCATGAGAACTGCTGATAATTCTTGGTCCTCCACAATGTATTTTCTGTGTGTCAGATCAAGTACAATTCTTGCAGTAGCAGGAGTCATATTCGGAGATATTCTGGCCTGCACTTTGTTAAAGATTAGACCAGTCTCTGAATTGCCCCTATTGGAGAGTTCTGTACCCGCAAGCAGATAGACGATTTGACATTCAGCACAGTAAACGACGACGCCTCAGGATGGTGCGTAACTGCAGCAAAAATTCCTAGTTTTGGTCTATTAAGGGCATAACTTGGAGATCAATGCTATCTCAAGTATCAGACCGTATCTCCATTATCTTTGCGATCGAAAAAACGCCGATTTTATTTCCGCGAATCACTGCTCCTATATTAACTTTAATAAAGCTGATTGGGTCAGCTTCGCGGAATTCGCTGAGGACATCTTCTGCAAGGTGATCGCTGCTGCCACAGTTCGCTTTATCGCCCCAATTATTCAGCGAAGGAAGCCATTTGAGAATACGAATGTGACCTCGGGTAAAGGCTATTTAAGTTAATTTCGCCAATTTCGAATCTTTGAATTTCCAACATAATGGGTTAAATTGGTAGAATACCTGACGACCTGCAAGTTCATCCCTGGTGTGAGCAGGCTCAGGTCCACCGTAAAGTACCAGACGAAGCACAATGAAAGGTGGCAATTACTTGGTGTTTGTATTTCGTAGGACAATTTGTATTGTATCCTCTGTATTGCGGGTAGCTCTCAGGGAAGCCGTAGTTTCTAAAGACATTGTCCCTGATGGCATCAACATGTCGATGTTGAAAAATTTGGATCTGACGGGAGCAGCATACATCACGCGGGTCTTCGCTGTGACCTCGGCCACTCTCATTATATCTGATAACTGGATAACAGGGAGAGTGATCTCATGGGAAGCCCACCAACCAATCGACTGATATCTCGAATAATTTAATTTATAAACAATCGTAGATATGGTGATAGGCAAGCAAAATGAGTAAGCAAAGGAAAGTATGAAAGTAAATGAGAGGATAATTAAGCAAAATAAAAGCAGATACTTAAACTTAATTTAACGGTTATCGATAATAATATACGTTTCTTATATTAAAGTTGCTATGTATACATTTTTCGAGGGCAGTGCGACACCGGTGGTAAAGTTTAGGAAAGGGAAAGTGAATCAGTAAGTTAGAGAATCAATAAAAGTATGCAGGAAAAGTAAAAGATGCGATAAAACAAGAACATTAGTAAGGAAAAGTATCCATTGCATCGCATTCGTCAAAGAATTGAGTCAATTCATCAAGAATTATTTGATAAAAGATACGCAACTAAAGTTTCAAATTAATTTCTAACCAGAAGAGCAACTTAATTAGCTGGCAGAGATAAGGGAAAAATATTTAGTCTTAAACATTTTATGCATCGAAGTTTGTGCCTGTATATGTAGGCTTTTATCACACAATTTATTATATTAGTATTTTCATTTGTTATCTGCCGCTGCTCTTGCAGCTCACTGCTTCGCGTTGTAATAAATGACATCAAATTTCAGTTCGAAAGTAGGGGATGCAATACAATAATAACAACGAAGTACTAGTGGCAGCAGGAAGGAGTGTATATTATTTGGAAGTCTTCCGTTGTCTGCATTTCTGCCGTCGCTCGACTAGCTTTTGCCCACCTTGTCTCCCGCTCTCTCAGCGAAATCCTTCGTATGCCTTTCACTGCTAACTAGCTGGCTTGACTGGCTTATATTGATATTGGCCAACAAACTAGCCAATAGACGAACAACAACTATTTCCATTTGCTTTGTGGCTGGCATTCATTCATTTCTGCCATTTCAACAAATACTTATACGCCCTGCTGGATCCAAGTCATTTTAACTGCTTTTACCCCCACCCTGCCTGCTTTGTTTTTCTTTATTTGTATTTTCCTTATAATATTATATTTTCTATTTTGTATTTTTTGTGCGTCATTTTTCATATCGTTTCACTACAAATTTTACGACAATTTATTTCCCTTCACTTATTTTTCCATCTTTGTCCTCGTCAACAACATCTCCGAGTCGTGCAAATTTTGATTCATCTCTCAGCATCGTCATCGTCAACGTCGTTGTCATGATGCTGTTGAAGGCAACTAGACTGTGCTTGGTCGTCTAACCGTCTTGATTATTGTCTCTTTATACCATTCCCCGCTGCTGGACAGACTGGATAGTTGACTTTTTCATTTCCAAGTAGCAAAAGCAAAGCTGTACTGCAAAGATTCTCCTACAGCCTCATCCGCAAAATAGGTGGAACAGGCACGTAGTATTTGTGGCAGCAACTGAAGATGACGTGAACACTGAAGACGTTGATGCGAACGGTGACAGTGCTAACAAAGATGTTGTCGCACCGAAATCATCGTTTGGTCAACACAAAAACATTTAACTCCTGTTTTATGCAGTCGCAGGACGTGTTCCTTTTTCCGCCCCTTAGACATTTTAACAAATTAGTTTACAGATAAGTAACCGACAACAACCAAAAATATACCAAAGTTCACGGCAACATCACAACAAGAGCGTTGTCGCTATGTTTGTCTTTGTAGCTGTTTAAAAGTTGTGTAACATTTTTATATATCCGCTGCGTTCTTCATGTCTTGCCCACCTTACTACTCTGACCTAGCACTGACCAACATTTAGCATTATAATAATCAAATTTTGCTTAAGTTCACTCTGACTTAAGTTTCTTAGGTGACCTACATCGACTTGTTAAACTAAATGTGGCACCGACGGTTTACAGATATTTACTAATTTATAATTATAAATTTTCATAGTCTCTTAAATTTCCATTAACAAATTTAAATTTTAGGGTAATTCTCTTGCCACATACATAAATTGTGACAAAATAAGAAAATATAAGAAGCTGGTCTACCCAGAAAAATTATATCGTATTAAGGTTGTTTTGGAACTCACTCGAAAATATTTTTAAGATAGAACTTGGGTCACAAATGATGTGAATCTTGTGTGATCATGTATTTGTATTAGTTGACAAAGCAGATGTGGCACTGGCGAACTCCAGCGGAATGCAATATTTCTTTTTTAAAAGTCCCTTAAATTTGTCAATAAAATAAAATGGATCAGTCATTCATTAAAATTTATAACCCGTATGGTAAACAATTTTTCTTCCAGTTTTTGAAATACTTTTCACATACCGATTTTGAAATCGCCTTGAGTTCTTTTTGCAAATTCTGCTGCTTAAATCAGGAAATTTCTTCATCAAATAGTGTGAGCCCGTGAAAAACCCATCAACTTCTCCACAATTAGCGAATCTTTTGGCGAGGGTTCGGCTGAAATTTTTCTGCATACCGAAAGAAGACTATTTATTGACCTAGGGAGAAAATTTGCTGTGAATAAATAGTAATTTTTGCGTCGTTTGTATGACTTATTCTCATCATTACCGGTGATGCACTTCATAATATTTTGGCTTAAAGAAGGTATTTCTTTGGCGACATTAATGAAAACTTTCGGCATAATCTACTCTTCAACTCTTCTCATTTCCGAAAGATCTCACATGTTAAGGCTGTGCACCCATATGGATGGATACCCGAGAAGGGGGAGTACGACCAGCTTTAAACTTCTGATACTACTCTTCTGCTGGTGTTTTTGGCGAGTCTCCGTAGGCAATCATTAACATTTACAACAATTTCGCACTCGATATGTTGTAAGAAATATGAAAATTTCTGGCCTGTGCATAGCTAATTTCACATCCTTAGCAAAACTGACCCAGCAATGATATTAGGCAATTCAGCTGCTTTCGGATCACCTACTCTGCTCGCTAAGTGAAAAATGTGTACGTAAAAGCTACAACAGTTTAGTGATGTTCAAGAAATTTTAGCCGTTTAGCTCAGCAGCGAAATGCTTATTGCCTTCTTGTTTTCTTTCTTCACTAGTTTTTCTCATTAAATAACACGCGCACGAAGAAATGGTGGGTATATTAGTGATGCTTTTATCTTCAGTGCATTAAATAAATAGCACATGGATTTATTGACAAGTTCTGACAATTTTTTTTGTTTCTTGCTTTATTTTAATAGTTCCTTTATGAATGCATAGTTTTTTCTCCTACGAAAGCCATATAAGTTCATGTTTCAAACTTTACGCAATTGCAAAAAAAAAAAAATTAAATTTTCAAACTTTTTGATCGTAACTTACAGAAAAATTTTAAGTATGCAGTTATAGAGTCCATTGAACTTTGGTACAATAAAGTGCGAGTACGAAGTGACTCAAAAATAGCTGCGATTTCTGAACATTTTCAGTTGTAGGTTGTGTGCTCTTTTTCCTTTAACGAATACTCAAAACTTTTTTATATGCAAGAAAACCCCTAAGCAATACTAGAAATTTTCCAAAAAATTCTATTTAAAAGGTTTGAAATTTTAATGAAAACTTGATCAATGTTTTTAACTTAAGCGTAGCTATAAAAAAATTTGGCGATAGGTGATGCTTGCCTATTATTTGAATGAAATTTATAATACCTCAAAGCCTCAGACGAGTAGGAGGCAAAGAATTTCTCTTTTAAGTAATTATTTCAAAATGTAATACCAGAAAGTCGACGATATGAACAGTGAAATATCATTCCTAGCTTCAATAAATTTGCAGCAACTAAAGATAACCATCGTACTTGTACAACAACAGAGCAACAAATGGAACTACTAATAATAGATAACAAGTGGCAGAAGGAGCAAACACGAAAAAAGTAAATTGTATATAACTACTTCACAAGCGCATAAACAGTAAAACGTGACAGGCAGACAGGCTGACAGACATATAGGCGTGTAGCAGGGACCACAAAGCACCAGTGGAAGCATACATTTAGGTTGAGGCTTGAAGTGGCAAGAAGGTAAATGAGAGCATAAATAGACATGAAAATCTACTGTAGGAAAAAAGGAAAAGTACTTGTTGGCTTTTGTGTGTGTAATTTGTATCAGTGTGAGTATATATATCGTATGTACATGTATGTGTAGATGTTATTTCATATTTCTGGTTGGAAGCATTTTTTCTATACTGGCTGGCATCTGTTGAAAGTCTAAATAAGGTTTTGGTATTTAAAAACAATTTTATAAATTTTTTTCCACTAATTTTCTATAAGAATATGATGCATTTTTTAATTCCATTTTTTTGCTCACAAATTTAAATAATTTATGTAGAAATAGGTTAAAGTATGAACTTAACTCTGTGAGAAAGAACAGACTTGGCGGGTGCTTAACCAGCGCAAGAATTAAAGGGAATAATAAAGGACTTAATGAATCGTAAAGTTATCTCAAGACGTATGCCTTTACACGGGTTCGCACATACTTTAAATACCCAATTCATAAACGTTTCATTGATTTGATAACAGGAGAAATTCTGCTGCATAAAAGCTTTGGACATTCGGCTGCATTTATGGCGCTTGATTCGTGAATTAAAACATTTTTCATTCGTTTTAAAATGTGGTCTGTGCTCTATGGGGTTGAGTGACTATGCTACCCAACCTAACAAAACATTGTATTTGTCTCTAAACTAACCGGTCGTAGTCGCTGATTTGTGACAAGGAGAATTGAGTTGTTGGAATTGAACTCCATCCAAATTATGCGACCCTCGCAAATGAACAGTTCGCCGCCATTATCAGCAGTCACACAGTGCCAGATCGTAATGCTGCCTTCCTCATGCTTAACAGTGGGTACCACGCAATCTGGATGGTATTCCTCGCCAACCCGTCGCCTCACGAACGTCACACCAGGTGTTCCCAAGGAAAAGAATCGAAGAATAAGATTTGTGTTATTTCTCGAAATTGGAGTAGGGTAAGAAGCTATGGTTGTTTATATTTTGCAAATATGTAAATTAAGGTTACCGCGAAGTTCGATTCATCGGATCGCAGAACATTCGTCCAACCTTCCTTTGTGAAATGTTGGTGTCGGAGAGCCCAGTTCAAATGATTTTTCCGAATTCTTCTGAAAGCAATGACTTCTTTTGGGATTTGCATATTTTTAAATCTGCCTTCAAAAGCCTGCTGCTAGAGCACTAACGG
The DNA here is from genome assembly GCF_027943255.1 of Anastrepha obliqua. NCBI lineage: Eukaryota > Metazoa > Arthropoda > Insecta > Diptera > Tephritidae > Anastrepha > Anastrepha obliqua. The sequence continues at coordinate 904,012 of NC_072896.1, forward strand.
ATTTTCGAGTTTCTTCTGACAGGACAGCTGCAAGATAATTTTCCAATCCTCGGGAGACCCGCATATAAGTTTTCGGCCTTCCCGTTCTCTGTTGAGACATTTTTTTCCCCATTCTGATTTCCTATGGTGGGATTTTGTTTCCTCAAATCGCTTAAAAGTACATTGGACTGCGCACCAAATTGGCAATCTCATTCAGAGACTTTTTTTCCTCACTTAAAACTTGGATTCTCACTATTTCATCGTAACAAAGTTCACTTTTTTAGTGTGCCATTGCTTTTCCCATGAAACAATTTGTTATTATAATCAAAGATTAAACGCACTAGTGACATATTTGCAAAAAGCTGTGGTCTCTTTGGTTGCCACATTTGAAATTACTGGTATTTTAGTGGGGTGTCTAATACTTTTGGCACAGGCTGTATGCATTGAGTAAACTTCATTTATACTTTTTAAACACTGGAAAAGGTGAGGTTGGTATATAACTTGAATATAATGTCATTTCCTGCAGTCCTACGCGAAGTCTCCATAATTACTTTTGCTTGCTCAAAAATTAAAAAAGCTGCACTTCTGCTTCGACGGCACTTTGAATAAAAGCAATTGTTGGTGGTACAAAAAAAAAAATACAAATACAAATACAAAAACGTACTCGCAATCGTAAATGAATGTGGGGTTATGTGAAATATATCTTTTAAAATGCACGCATACATACATACAAATGTGTATATTATAAGCGAGTAAGATGCAGTTATAAAGTCAAGTAGTCGCCACTTCTGCTTCCATAAAAAGAAAAGTAAGTGCTTGAGCTGTATCTTCTCACCCAAGTGGTATATGGATGTTGCAAACACCGCTTGTGATGATAACTAGAAAGGCACTGAATACCAGTTTACATAAAAAGAAAGAAATGTTGGAAATAAAGTACATAGTAAAGTTGGAATAAAAGATAAGGGCTTGACTGACAATACACAAAGCATCGCCAATATTTTATGCACAAAAGAAAGTGTGTGTGAGTGTGTGTGCGCGCTTATTTGCATGACGCCATAAATAAGCACATAAGCACTTTTATTTCATTTACTCGTCAGACCGTCCAAAGAGTGTCATCTCTGTTTTGTTCGCCCTGCTTTCACTGGTCCGAGAAGTGCGCTGGCAAAGTCACATTTACATACTTTTGCCCACAAACAAGCAACATATGTTGCGCTTATACGCACACATGCACACTTAAGTGATGCAAATATATATGAGCGTGTGTAACTATTATGCATAAATGGTATTCGCACATGCCCCCTTCCCAGTAAAATTTTCAAAAGATACGCCTGGCATTGATATGAAGAAGTTTGCCTGATGCTTCTTTTTGTGGTTAAATTTCCCGGTAGCATTTAAGAAAGTTATAAACAAGTAATTGAAGTTAAAAATGCAATAACAAAAACATCACTTTATTCGCTCATAGTTGTGCTAGCGAACGGAAAAACCGCCTGTACAAAAATACACAACGAAATTACGCAACCAAGCCGAGTTCCTGAAATACTTACACACCCTCACGCATATTAAGCGGTGGGCGAAAGGCATGAAGCACAGAGCATCGAAAGCAGATAATACATGAATAGAATGCATATGAAAATTATGCAAAAATAACAGGCTAAAATTTATGACAACAAATGAGAAACGATAAGTAGAACATTTTATGCTCTAAAACATATTGAAGCAATGTCTTTTTTTTGTTTTTTATGAGAAGGAAGCATCGAAAGCCGTACCCTGTCAGTGTGGGTGTGGGACTTTAACCCGAACTAAACCCCCTCCCCCCATGTCCCTGTTCGTTACCATAGAAAAATTAGTTTCTAATAATGGTATCGTCAGTTTACCTGCGTTTTCATCTCTGGATAGGTTTGCTGCTTCACTGTCTTATTTGGCGTTCGCGCATCCTCCTTGCCTGCTCGCTATCTCGAAGTTGCTGCATTATTTCAGCAGCCATGTGCTGGGCTTTGCTCCAATTGTCCTGGCTCTTCAGCATCAGTGGCACTAAGTTCTCGGGCGTAATGCTGCTGCCAAGGCTGTTTTCCAGTTTAGACCTTCTATTCTGAAGTGGGGACACGTCAGAAGCACATGTTCTGCGTCCTCCTCAACTGCTGGTGTGCACTGCTCGCAGTATGGACTTTCTTCGTGACCAAAGCGGCGAAGGTACGCTTTAAAGCAGCCATGACCACTTAGGATTTGGCAGAGAGAGAGAAGTCTACTTCTCCGTGCTTTCTCTGAAGCCAAGCTTCAACGTTGGGGATGAGACGGTGGGTCCACCTGCCTTTATTTGGACTCTCCCATCGCGTCTGCCACTGGCCAAGCAATGTATGTATGTACAAGTATGTGTGGATATATCTATATTCTAAAAATATTTCTACTGTAAAATTTATGTGATGTTTATGAATATAGGAACCTATTAGGAATTAATGAGTTCTTGGAGTTTTGCATTGATAAATTCATGAATACACGAATTTCTTAAAGTCAATTTTTAATTATGAAAATATAAATATACGAATTTTTAGAATATTTAATTATGTTCTTATGAATCTATAAATTTGTGTATTTATGTATTAATGAATTATGAATTTATAAATTTATGAATGGTTGAAGTTACGAATTTATGAATTTCGCAATTTATGATCATATGATTTTATGATTTTGACAATTCTTATCAATTAGTTAACCATATAATTTGCTTATTTTTGGTCTGCTTATATTTTGTAATATTCATAATATTTGTGCAGAAACAATTCTGAACAGGTTCTTCCCTGATGTTGCCTACTGTTAGCTGTTGTGGCAAAGGCAATATGGCTATAATCAGCGGCAAGTATTCTGGAACTCCCTTTTTCATCTCCCGTAAATATGTACATGTAGGTGTGGTCGATGATAACAGGCAGCTTGCTAATAATGTTGGCAACACTAAAACCTAGCCAGACTACAGCAATAATTTGTGTATAACCCCAACCAGCAGCATTGTTTGGCAGCAATGGGGAAATTCCAGATTGCACGTGTGTGTGCGTGCGTATCGAAACGTACGTATATGCGGAGCTCTGCCTGATAAAGGACAAAGTTTTGCTCTCATGTCCCAAGACAATCTTTGGCGAAGTTAAAGTTTTTTGCGCTTCGTGTTCCTCTTCCAGTTTCAATCCCCTTAACGCATGCGATCACGTTCGGTTGCCGTATGTGCACCCCTTCCTCATGCATATAATATACATTAGCGTGTGTGCAGGCTTTTGTATGTGAGCGGGTATGTAGATCATTCCCATATTGTCGCACAAAGCCAGTTTTGCTTTAATTTTGTCTTATTTGAATTTTTCTTGTGCTTCACATTTGATGCCTACTTTTAATGTATTGTTAGCCAGATTTTTCCTACTTTATTCCACAGCGCTTCTAGGCTGCGTTCTTTCTCTTCGCCCATTTTCGACGCTATTGCAGAGATTAACTTTAATTAGACCCAAGAAAGTGATTTATTTTGATACTTTTTCGCTTACATTCGTTCTGATTTGGCTAACGAAAACGAACACGAACGATATAGAAAAGAACCTCACACGCTTATAGACCTTGATTTGCCTGGGAGCTCATCGCGCCTGATGATGTCACAGACTAGTAGACTTTGTAGATGGAGCTCAAAGCAATTTACGCGACGCAGTCGTCTGTGTAACTGCCTTTAATGGGCTTGGCGATAATAGCAAGTGCGCGTGAAATGCGCACAATGGTAATGTTTTTTCCAGTAACGGTAAATATATTAAACTTACCATTGCAAATATGTACGAGTTAGCGGTTGTATGTGAAGTTTTGTTTTTAATTAGAGCAAAGTGACTTTAGAGGTCTCACTAATTTGTTATAAATCAACACCGGTGATAGTCAATTGGTTATTGGGTCTTACAGCTCATTTCGTTAGATTTGAGTTAAGCTTGATTTCTTATTAATTTAAATTTTTTTAATTTCAAGAACAAGAAATGTTGCAACTAATATAACAGTTGTAGCCAGCACTGGAATGGGGTATACTTTCCATAGTTCCAAAAATTTTAGCGTAATCGGTTGGTCGCTCCAGAAATTTCATGAAAGCCATTTTAATAAATGCAGTTCTGATTAAAAAGGTGTGAGGAAGCCTAAGTATGAACCGGATGATTTCTGGCTTTAGAAATTTTTTTTTCTAATTTTTTATATAAAGTCGTAAGCATAAAAATAGCAGTACCCCTAAAAAATTATTTTCAAGTCATTTATTTTTTCCTATAAATCGTACAAGAAAAATGTCAGTGCCAAATATCTACGAAAAGTTAAGGGGTTCAGATGTGCCAAATTCATCTGAATAAATCTGGCAACTACGTAAACAGCGGTTCTTTACTGGCGCCGTTACGTTTTTAAGTACAACATTACATTGAAAGAGCCATACCTTCAGTTTTTAAAGTTATAGAAGGAATATTAATTAAATTTCTCACGGATTTGAACGAAAGTACGTTTTGCGTTCTTAAATTGAGAGTAGATGACAAATCTTACACAGAAACACACAATTTTGTTTCATGTTCAGCAAAAATGATTTCAAATTCAATGAAAAATGTGGAAAAATCGGAAAAGTGAGCAAAATATTAAGGGGAAAAATACCTGTAAACGGCGTTTGAGTTTCTGGGCGAATTTTCCTACTATTTTTGCTTCGAAAAAATTATTTTTCGAAAAATTTTCGAATGTAAATTCACATAGCAAGTAATATCATAAAAGATATATGTGCAAAATTTCAGGGAGATCGGTCAATAACTTTTCGAGTTAACGTGTACGCCAATTTGAAAAATATAGTTTTGAGAAAAACGCGTCTAAAGTCGGCAACGCAACGGTTGACGATCTATAATATAAGAAATACTTAAATTTACGTTCTAAAAATTATTTGACATATTCTTAATTAGATTATATTAACATTTTATGAAAAAAAAAATATTTTTCGAAATTTTGCAGGTATCTGCCCCCTTAAGGTTCTTCAAAGGGAATGCCATGAAATCTGCTATACAACTTAAAAAAGATGTGAAGTCAAATGTTTTTGACTTTACTGTACGTAGAAGACTACGGAGGGCTGGATTAGCAGCTCATGCAAAAAGCCAAGCATAAACAAAATTGATGGCATTATGGGCACGAACATTTATGAGGAATATAAGGCCAAGGATTGGTTTCTCGCAAATAAAGTTGGACCATGGAATGGCCAGTTAATTTTTCCGATGTCAATCCTATAGAAAATGTGTATGGGCACTTAAAAAGAGCTGTACACAATGCCAAACCGAGTAACAATCAACAATTTTGAGAAATTGTTTAAGATGCATTGTTGAAGGTTGAAAGTAGCCATGCGAGTTATTAAAAGCGATGCGTGCAGTATTAAAAAAAAAAATGGGGCAATTCAATGAAGTATTAATTACAACTTACTTACGTTACTTATATAACCACTGCTATTTTAATGTTAATCCTCGCTTTCTATCCTTTACTATAAAAAGTTTTCTTTTTCATTATAGAACTGATGAGAGAAATATGTGTTCATTCAAAGAAAAGATTAAACTTTTAAAATAAGAATAAAAACCTTCTAAGCACAGCATACCTGTGGATCGCAATTCCTTTGAAAAAATCTTTTTGTTTTGGTACTACTAATTTCGTGTTCGCAACTATATGCTCAGTGAGCGTTTGAAAATATTGGTAAAATAAGACCATATTAATTGTGTGCAGGCCCAACCAAATCGGTCTACATTCAGTTATCAATAATCAAAAAAAAAGTAAAAAAATATTTTTATATAAATACACATTTTATCTTTTTGACCAGCCTATGATGGACTTATTGGATTTAGTAAATTAAATGGTGTATTTTTTCCCTCTGATTTTATATGTGCGACTCGATTGAAGTAAAGCGATTTTACTGTTAAACTGTTAAACTCACTACCACTATTAATATGTGCGCCGATTTATTTGCAATTTTGCAAAGTATTTTTATTGCATCAAGCAAAAAGTCAAAATTCAAATAAAAGTAAATCCACTTTCAGCATTTGAATAAGTAAATAGTAGGAAGCAAAAACAATTACCGCAATAAGCACAATAAATAAGTAACGGTTTTTCATAGATAAGCAGTGAGGAAGAGACTAACAAATAATTTTACATATTTAGTAGCAGTAAAGCTTTTGATCTACACATAAGCTATTTCTATGCCAGCTTAGGCAATAAATCTTATTTACAAATGTGCAACTTAAAAGCTGAGAAATTTACTGAGACTGAGAGGAAGATAATGTTTTATGTGCGCAAGGAGTAGCCGGTTGGTATTCAAGCCAGCACATACCTATCCAATTGATTGCAAGGGACAGCTAGTGGTCGGCTGTCTTATTATAGCTGAACATGGATTGTAGCGCAGGAAATTACACACATGCAATATATTCATATGCACATACATATGACTGCATAACAGAAAAGAATTGAAACCGGTATCTGCCTGAATGATGCCAGACCAAATGCAATTTAAACACTGCTGTTTCCCTTGAAAAAGAACCTTCAAAAGAAAACAAAAACATGTACAGATGTCTGTATGTCAGGAGATAACCCAAGCAGGTATACAAATATTTATGTATGAACGTTGCTATTTATATTTCTGGCTTCCCTATGGAAACGTGAATACTGGTTGCTTAAAACGCGTTTATTTTTGGAGAATATTCTCAGTACCCTTTTGCGTTCATTTGCACCAATTTTCGAGGCACTTTGTTTAGCCCGGCTCCCAGGGTGTTTTTCAAGTTGTGTGGAATTCAACGCACACATATCTTTCGATCATGCGAAATTATATGAGAATTTATTTATAAACTTGGTACCTGCACCCTTTTGTGAAGTTTGGTCGAGCTGCTTTTCCTATTTTCGGCGTGGGTCTTAATGTTATTTCATAAATGCAGGGACCTACAGCCTTTAGCCATTCCGAACAGCAGATATTTGTTTTTATGAGGAGTTTTTTCCTGGCAGTACACTAGGAGGCTTGCCATTGCCTGCCGAGGAGCTATTAGAAACAACTTTTTCCATTATTTTTGTGTTTCACGCACGGAGATTCGAATTTGCGCCCTTCCAAATTAAAGTCACGCACAAGCCCATTCGGCTACGGCCGCCGCCTGGTTTTATGTTTAGGAAAATTCTCTAATTAGCGGAGTGAAAGCGACGTGGACATAGCAATGCGTTATCTTTCAAGAAGAATTTGTTTGGCAGTCACAGCTCGAATAATAACGGCATAATCCCTTAAACTGAGGAAACAATATCTCTTTCTATAACTTTTCTGAGCTGCTCCATTGTCAACATTATAACTGAACATGGAACTCTAAGCCAGTGCGGTCGGAGTTAAAAACTTAGGAGTTCGGATCGGAGTTCTAAACTGCCATCAAGCCTAGAGTAAACTGTTACTTGCTACTTAAGATAAAGTTTCAATCTACTTAGGCCTGATTCCTTCACGTTTCGGCATGTTTTGCCAGCGAAGGGAACCATGAACTTTCATCTGCCATAATATTATTTACAATCTCACTTAGTCCGGACTCCGCAGTGAGAACTTCACTGAAAAAAATTATAGCACAATTTTTGCAGTTTCGAAATTGGAATAAGGCCACCTTTCTTATACAAATCGGAGCAGTGTACAATCTTCAAAAAATTCAAAAAATGTTAAAAGAGTTATCAACCTATTTTGAGGCCCTGCTCCCACTTATTTTCTCTGGCTCTTTTATACAAGTCTTATCGTAAAGCTGAACTACATACGTTGTCCTTCCAGCTCAGCTTCATATCTATAGCAACGCCTAGAAATTCAGCTTTATTTACTGAGAAAATCCGAAAATGTAACAAGTACAACAAAGAACACAGCACAGGCGCACAAAGCAATCAAGTTGAAAGGCAAGTGAAGCCTGAAATGTACGAAACATATGTTCGACTTATGAACATCAGTCAGGATTAGAGGTTAGTCCATTTTTACCATTGTTAGCAAAGCTAAGAAAAGCTACATTAACAGCAGACCAAAACAAGCAAAACGGGGAAAGCAAACAACAAAAGCGTGTATAGTGCGCATGCAGCTGATGATGATGGAAGAATAGTGCCTTCTACTTTCCTTCATTTTTTTGTGTGCTTTGTGTAACCACGCCAGCTCTCACGTCTGCAGTCGCCAGCTGTGTAGCTTTCACATTTATCTCACAAGCAACCATTCTTTAATGCTTATTAGTATATAATGTTGCCGGATTTTTTTTTTTTGCTGTATGTCTTACATGTAGGTATGTGCACATACACACACTACGTTGTGTTTGGGTTTGTTGTCCTGTTTACTTACGTGCTTCTTCTCCACTGTACTTTCGTATTCTTTTCCTGTTCACTTGTCTATTTAAGTCTTTTCTAAATATGTTTGTCCGTCAGTTAGAATTGCTTGGCTAGGTCTTCTTATATCTGTTTGATTTTGTTGTGCGCAGGCTAAGGGCTTCAACGAATTCTAGGGTAAAACACTGGGTGTACGAACAAAAAAAATCAACAACAACAACAGTGAGAGAAAGAGCAAAATGTGTAGAGCAAGCTAGTTAAAACTAAGCATAATACCAAGAATTAGGTGAAAATGTTAACAAGTGAAATGGAAAATACAAAACACATTTGCAAGTATCTGCAATGTTAAGGATGTGTGTGAGTATGTATCACATGACACAATTTAAAATTCTGCACCTTTAAAAACAAATCCACAAGTAAATGTATACGCAGTTCCTACAAATAAATGTTTAGCCTTAAAGTGAATACACTTTTCCAACTGTTGCATAATTGAAATTAAAAATTGTGTCAAAATACCTAAGATACGAATGAACAGGCATATTACATAATAACTCTTTTAACGTTATTTTAATATCTTGATTAACTCACGGGCTCACATATCGGGTGTTTTTTTAGCTGCATAAGTACTATCGATATCGATAACTATGGTTTGAGAGCAGAGAATGGGAAATTGTGTTGACATTTCTGTTAACTCACGGGCTCACATATCGGGTGTTTTTTTAGCTGCATAAGTACTATCGATATCGATAACTATGGTTTGAGAGCAGAGAATGGGAAATTGTGTTGACATTTCTGTTCAATAAGGTTCGCCAAGTCATCTTGAGTCATTTAATGCTAGAACAACGCTTCCAAATTTTGGAAATTTACTGAAAAAAAAGAAATGGTCATGAAGTTCATAGAGCACTGACGGCATCATCGGTTCTTACTACTTTCGAAATGGGGAAAGGAACTGCCGCTACAGTGTTCCACGGGTGCTATCGAGCTATAATGACTGAATTTTTTTCCCAAAAATTAATCAGCTAAACATATCCCCGATTTTATCCCAACAAGACGGTGCAAAATGCCACACAGCGCGCTTGATAATCGATTTATTGGAATTTTTAAGTCACAATTGATGCCATACGATTAGATTTATTGGAAAACTACTCAAGAATTGGACTGATCGAATGGACCAAGTAACTCTCAGTCACTGCGAACACTGAAAAAATAATGCCATGAGATTTTCCACTAGATTATAATGAGAAAAAATTCATTCCATCATTGCTTTTGTTTTGTGTTATCATTTTAAGTTTTGAATCCCTTAAGAAACACCCGACTTTGCATTTCGTTGATGTTAAGGAATCCACAGAGATTGGTATTGGAAAAGCCGTTCGAATCTGGAAAGTTTTAAGGTTTAGTGGAAAGGAAGTACTTTCCTGACAACATTTCCAAAGCGTTCTCATTAAGCACTAAAAGGAATAATCCACTTTTAATATTGTTCTCTCTCATATTTTCTTATTTGAGTAAATTCCTAAATAACAGCTGGTTTCTCAGTCAGCTTTATCGTTGGTTTAGCTCAGTAGAAAAATCACGCTCCCGAAAGATAAATATTGCGGATTTCGTTTAAAATAAATTTTCCATCGAATTATTCTAAATGGGAATTTCAGCTTACAAAAATTTGTAAATTAGTAAGATTGATTGACAATTTTGATAAAACCTTAAGTGGAGTCAAGTGTAGTGCGAGAAGTTGCCTGAAGAAGAAGAAATATTGTACAGCCAGGAGACAGCTGAGGGATAAGCACAGTTCTTTGGCTCTACCTGAAACTTTGTTTTATTAATTATTTATTGCTTGTGTGTTTTCCAAACAAATTTAATTATTGTGAAACATTGCAGGCGAAACAAAGGAGATGGGCTAATCAATTCGTTATTACACTCGAAATAAAAATTTGGAGGTTTCTTGCGTTGGGTGGTTATCAAAAAGTGTTGGTAGAGACTTTGAAGCTGTTAGTTAAGTTAGGTAATTTCTGTAGTTCTGGCAACTTACGTACAACACGTTCGTAGTGAATTGATTGACCGGCATCAGAAGAATAGCGTAGAATGCCTTACGCCTTTTACACAAAACGCCACATTCTCCTTAAATCCCTCACAAAATCTCTGGCAATGCCTAGCTTTTCCTGCATCCTACTCAAACGTTTCTCTTTCAACTGTACTTACAGTACAGAGTGCAGATAAATACGTCCGATTCGCACTAGCTCTGTCTAGAAAAGAAAGCAGAACTATCGTAGGTATGCGGACAGGCCACAATTTTCTAGCGGCGCACGCTTACAAGATAGGAATTACAAACAACGATAGCTGCAGATTTTGCAATGAACTGGAAGAGAGGGAAACGCTAGAACACCTTCTATGTTCTTGCGTTCTTGCCCTGCATTAACTAGAACCAGATTTAAATGCGTAGGAGCTTTACAATATGAGAAGTTAGAATGGCTCTCGGGGATAGAGCTCCAGAGTTTATTTAGATCCGCAAAAGACGCAGACGTATTACAAGATGTCTACTACAAAGAAACGTAAGGGTCTAGCTCCATCTGGTAACACTAAGGATCAATAGGTCTATGTGATGGTTTTCAGACATCCTGGTCAACCTAACCTAACCTATATGTTGAAATTATGTTTTAGGCCTATCACAACTAACTGAAGAATGATAGTAATGATAGTGAAAGTGACCACTCTTTTCACCCAAAATTTTTGTTGCCTATAAGGGAATTTATGTCCCAAAGGGAGAAGATTCCGGTTGCAATTCTAATATGCAAAAAGTAGGAAGTGATTGAGAAATAGAAGTATCGAGCGAAAGCAAAAGCAAAATAAGGCTGATTATGTTTTTATCTTCGCATTTGCAATGTTTAGCAAGGCGACAAAAACTGTAAGTTCATTTAACACAGAGTATGTGACTGTCCAGAGTAAAAGTCACGCTTTAAAAATTTCATTAAATTATCTAAACTGAAGTGATTTAGGTGCGGAAGCTATTGTGGTTTGTTAGAAAAAAAATGCATACATGTTAATTTATGGAGCTTAACTGGCTTTGAAAGTCAAAATAACAAATTATTAAAAAATATACCTTTAGTTGTAACACCATGAATATAGGTTCGTTTGAGTTCAAAATGATACGACATAGGAGCAAAATAAAATTATCGTTAATTTAAATTATTTCATACAGTTGTGTACCAAATTATTGTTTTTCCTGTTCATCTCCCATTTTTCATTAATTCTAGTTCTTTTGAAAAACGCTTTTCCTTTGCCAAAAACTAATGCAAAAACTCTATACAAAGCAACTACAAACAAACAAAGTTAGTGGCATAAGTAATGGCGCGTCGGAAAAATGAAGTGACTCCAAAAGAACGGGGTTTTATGGCCATTCAAGTTCCGTCACGCGATGCATAATATATCCAGACTATCATATTTCCAAAATAAAATAAAAATATGTGTTACATATCTCAGCTGAAAAAAAATTATTAGAATATGAAGTTTATATGTCCCGTCTAGACAGGCCATTATATTTTGGTATTTATCGACACTAAACCATCTGAAAGCTGAAAATTGTAAATCTCTCTCAGTGAACAGTTTGAAGTAGAGAGATACGGTCAAATCGCTTTATTTCAATTGAGATTTGACAGAAAAGCAGTTGTTCTACGAAAGAAAAGAAAGATACATTTTTGAGTTAGCATAGAGGGGCTTAAACACCTACAGCAACCCACAAACGGACATGAATATAATTTCAATTTTTTTTTATTATTATTTTTTTTTAATATGTAATTTTTTCGAAATTATTAATATAATCCCTTGTTCTCAGAGCTCGTCTCGGACCACAATTTTTATTAAATTCAGTAGTTTTAAGTTCTGGAAGCCTAATGAAAAATTGCCGTATTAAAGATTAATATGTTTTGTGTATAACTGAATTTGTTTTTAACTAAACCCAAATATCATCGCTGCTCAAAGTGCAATTAGGTTAAGGGAGGCCGGCTTCTGGAGGCAATCTCTCAAGGGACATGCTTGCATTTTTAGACAATTAACACCGTATTTCTTTAAACTGCGGACATATTTCTCTACCCACAAACTGAAGATCGATGGTCGTACCAGGACAATCTTTCCAAGTAGTCCAAATTGGAATGAGGCGAAAACCTGCACCTGGCTCCTCTAGTTTTCTGTTTTTGGAATCGGGAGTGGGGCAGAGAGTTTTTCTAAATCAGCCAATTTACCTATTTCTTTAAAACTGCCGAATACTGCTAGTGTTTTCCAAGCAATAATTTTTGCGATCCTGCAGGTATACAAAATGCTTAGGAAACGTGAGAGCAAGGGAGATATTAGCATATTTTCCGATAGTCAAGCCGCGATCAAGGCTCTGACGACGCCATGGTACAGATCCAAACTAGGCAACCTCTGTAAAGAGGAGATCAAATCTCTCTCGTCCGAAGATAACATTTCTTTCATCTGCGTTCCCGGACATAGAAACATAGAGGAAGGGAACTGAATCGGTCTCAGATACCTCCTACCCGGTCATAGGCATCCCCCTGACTGTTGTTAAAGAATAATTGCACAACTTATTTCTTACGAAAGTGCAGAAAATAGGTCATACTATTCCTTCATATGCTATGTATTTCGGAAAATCTGTGACCCTAGTATGATACAATAGACGGAGGGGACTCCGCGCCATTAAATTTCCAAACTCATAGCTGTGTTTACCGGTCATTGGAGGAAAGCTAGGTCTACCATTTAACCCCCTATTGCAGAAGTTGTGGGAACCTTTCAGAGAAGGATACTATTGAGCACTTCCTGTGTGAAAAAACGGGCTTAGCAGCTAGACGATTAAAGTCACTGGGTGCTCTTTTCTTCGACAGCTTGGGCTAGTGCACCAAACTAAATCCCATTAATTTTCTCTATTATATAAACTGCTGTGGCTGGCTGTAGATATCTGCCTGATGGAGGTCTCATAATGGTATCAAAAGGACGTTGCAGTACTACTTGAGGAGTGCCAGGCTAGTACTTCAACCATTTCAGCTATTTACCTAAATCCAAATATACAGTAACTCAATATTACTTCATAGATTGGAATGTTTTTATAATCATATTTTTCTGGGTTTAAGGCCATCGGTCGATGAAAATGCAAAAACAATTTAAACAAGAAGCATTTGAAGTAAACACAATGAAAATTATATTTATGAAAATAAAAATAGAAATGAGGTCTCGATCGCAGTAGTTGACATTCGTTGGAGGCGTAACGAACCTTAATTATCTGACGTCAAAAATGTCTACGCTCGTTCCGAAAAAACAGCATTTGCGGGAAGCCATGCTTCACTATTACCTTCTAAAGAAAAGTGAAGTCGAAACGTGTCGTATATTGATCAATATTTATTGTAATCACGCACCATCAAATACAACTTGTCAAGAATGGTTCGAGGCTTCTAAAGTAGCAATTTCGACGTGAGTAACAAGGATCGCGAAGGGACCACGAAAAAAATTCAAATATACTGAATTACAACAATTATTGGATGAAGAGGTATGTCGAACTCTTGATGATATATCTGAGGAGTTGGGTGTTGAGAGATCAACCGTCGGTAAACGTTTGCACGCGATGGGAATAATCTAGAAAGCAGGTAACTGGGTTCCACATCAATTGAAGCCGAGAGACGTTTCGTGACGTGTGAGATGCTACTTAAACGGCAGAAAAGAAAAGGTTTTCTGCATAGCGTCATCACTGGCGATGAAAAATCGATCTATTATGATAACGCTAAGCATCGAAAATGTTGGAACAATTCACCCAGGTTCATCGATAGCGCAAAAAAATATTCATGCTTCAAAGGTTATGTTGTGCGTCTGGTGGGATCACCAGACACCCTTCATCTGTTATGAACTCCTTAAATAATCTGAAACCATCACTAGCGATCGTTAGCGACTGCAGCTAATGCATTTGAATCCAGCTCTAAAAGAAAAGTGTCCAAAACGGTACGGTAGACATGACAAGCTTATTTTGGTGCATGAAAACGCCAGGCCACACGTTGCTAAATCGGTCCAGAAAATATTTAGAGGGACTAAATAGGGAAATCTTGCCATACCCGGACTACAATCTGTTCCGATCAATGCAGTCAGCCTTTAGTGGAGAGCGGTTCACTTCTTACAAGAGCATCTCAAACTGGCTCAATGAATGGATCAAGTCAAATGAACTCGAACTTTTCGTCAGAGGAGTGCGTATGCACAAACTTCACATAATTAATATTAAATTGTTTAAATAATTCGTATATTTAGTTAAGAAAGGACGGTATCAATATCGGCTAACCACGGCATTTTCCTAGAGATATTCGATTTCAAAGATTATTCAAACAAAAAAAACATATTTTCTTGTTTGTATACGCAGTTTTTTTTGTTACTGCATAAGTCCGATTTTTTCTGTGCAAAAACCTAAAAATTAAAACTGTTTTATTCATTTACAATTCGATATTTTCTTGGCGAGATTGCCGCTATTACTGACACAAATACAATGGTATTCTTGGCTTGAACTAATATTACTGCTCTCTTTAGAATAATTCGATTAAATGCGTATAGTAATATTATTTTCCTCTTGACATGGATACTACAATCTGGCGGAGTTGCAGACAACAATTTCAACCATTTTAAGGCAAAGTTCTGAGACCGCCAGGTTCTAATTCTCATTGTTTTCCGTAAGTTACTTTTCGCGACGCTTCTTCTTAGATGCTGCTTCATTTTGTCAGCCACCTCAATTATCTTTTACTCTAGGACGACTTTCCCAGTAACACTGTATAATTTAAGCCAAGAGGGAAAATGATATTCAAATACTACCCATTCCAAGCAGCCTTACTCTCTTTATATTCAATTTAAAACTGTTGCGGGAGCGAACGTCTTCTTTTTCAAGAAGATAGAATGAACAACCACAAACAATGCGTGCTAAGGAACTGTTGCGGTATATTCGTTTGTGCATTCCATTGCTATTGTAATTTACAGTTACAGCTGCAACTGTGTGCAGCCAACGAGCGAAGCAGGAGGAAGCGGCTGTGTTGCGGACTTGTAGTGGTAGGTGTTGCCTCATCTTATTCGAGCCATGCGTGTTGCATGCATACTCGTATATTTTAGTGTTTAATTACACAACTACGCAAACACTCTTGCGAACTAGCTTACGACAAAAGAAATTCTGTTATTCCTTCTTGAAGTGAGCGAAGCAACGTACTAATTCCGGCTAAATAAGAGCTGCTCCCACATATGTAGAATAGCGCCCGCGGGTGTACTCAGCCCTGTCGGGGAGTACTACTTCAGCTCTCTATAATTGCTTGCTTTAGTTTTGTTGTTTTGTGTTCGTGTCGTTGGTGCCAAGTACACAATATGCTGCTATTTGTTGGCTGCTCTGCTTTTTCTGTTCCATTGTAGTTCCCTTTGCTGCTTTGCTGCTGTGTTAGTATTGTTTTGCCAGCTGTTTGCCACTCCTGCTCACAAATATTGTTTTGCTAGTGCAACAGTAACTAGTCCCGCCCGATTGCTTTCGCTTCTCCGCTCCTCTACAAGCTTTCACAATTCCTTCTTCTGTGCACACAAAGTCAAGTGCTTCACAATATTTTCTTGCAGCTGCAATTTCGCACATGTTTGTCTGTGGCTTTGGCATTTTCGGTTAAACTCAGCTTGCACAGGCGGGCTGGTAAATACTCTTATGTAGGAGCATACTATGGTGTGTATGTATGTGCAGGTAGTATGTACAATATGGAAGTGTGTTTGCCAAAGTACTTCATTTGCAATTAAGCTTTAGCCCTTCTGCTGCTGGCAGCCACTACAGGCGCTACATCTCCTTAGAAGCCTCACTAGCAACCGGCAAGGCAATTGGTTCAGCCACCCAAAATCGGAAAGGATCATGCTTGAGGTTTTTAGCAATACTTTGAGTGCATTTGCTGTTTTGGTTTTCTCTATTTGCTTTACCAATAGATTCACTGTGCCTTAATCGAAATCTTTTCACCCCTTAACATTTACTAAAACCATTCCACATACAGGCGGACAAAATAAAGGGTATTTGAAAAGTGACGTCTAGATGTCAGTAGCGAATAATTTCTGGACGGTACCTGTTTTAAGTCATCTTTTAGACATTTGTCAAGTAGACAGATGTGCAATTTTACACTATAGAACAACGCCTTAAAATTACTAAAATTTATTATGAAAATATTCGATCTTTAAGAACAGCATATCGCAAAATTCGTGATTTTTTGGTGGAGTTAATTGTCCAAATTAGATTGGTGAAAAATTTCAAAAAACTGGTTCTACCGAGGATAGAAAACTGGTAGAGGACTAGCAGATTAAAAACTGGATATTCTGTTGAGAAAATGACTGCTGTCGGGCAAAGTGTTGCTGAACGACCTTCAACATCGATATCTCGCCGTCAACAATTAGTCATTCATGGAACGACTGTTTAGCGGAATTCACTTGTAGACGTACTCGGGGCGGACATTTGAATAATGTGATTTTTCACATACAATTGTTAAGAGCCGTATTTGAATAAAAATAGGGAATGCTTAAAGAACCTTAATTTGTATTTTATTTTTATTTTAAAACAACGTCTAGGTGCATCTTTAGAAAGATTCTTTACACATGCGGAATATTGTATGCTCTATTAGGAGTGTCTGGCTAACTTTTAAAACACGCTTGCCCGTCGTTAACATTCAATAGGTTCAAAACAAATTTCGGATATTATCAAATGGTGGAGAAAGTTTTATCCAATAGTGCTCGGAAGGCAATAAGAAGTATTTACATAAGTGGGTTGTTCCACAGGTTATGATTAGAAAACTTTTCCCATAGGAGGAGCTTTTATGTTGAATAAAGATACTTCCAATGCCGTTTGCCCAACAGTTTTTAAAATTCATAGATTCACTAGAATATCCTTTCTCGGCGGATGGGATTTTAGAGTCGCTCAGGACGAAATTGAAGTAAATTTTTCAAATTTCAAAGAGTCAGATCTAATATGATTTATATAGGTTGAGTAAAAACTTACCATCACGAATGGATTGTTCCTATTTTCCAACGTATTAAATTCGCCATTTCGTATTCTAAAAGTGTACTTTGTATTTATATTAAGTGCACGCAAGAACATCAAGAAACAAGTTTCAAGTTAATCCATTAATTCTTTTGTTTTTCCAATTTTGGGCACACGGCATTCCAAATGTATTTCTTCCAACTTTCCGCAGCTATAAACATTTTTGATCATAGTCTGTCCCTAGGTATATATATAGAAAAGGGTATATATAAATTTGACGATTCAATTCTAACAAACTACAATATATGCGCTTATAATAATTACTATATGAAGTGCATTCAATAATTTGTGCGCAAGTTATGTATCAGCCGAATTTGATAGCTATTGGAGCGTCCACATTTGTTTTTTTTTAGTTCTTTTCGGTTTGGTGGTTCTTTAATCGGTTTGGTGGTGAACGAGGACAAAACGAAGTACCTCCTGTCTTCAAACAAACAGTCGGCGCACTCGTGTATCGGCACCCACGTCACTGTTGACAGTTATAATTTTGAGGTTGTAAAAGACTTCGTGTATTTGGGAACCAGCATTAACACCGATAACAATGTCAGCCTTGAAATCCAACGTAGAATCTCTCTTGCCAACAAGTGCTACTTTGGACTAAGTAGGCAATTGAGCAGTAAAGTCCTCTCTCGACGAACAAAACTAACGCTCTATAAGACTCTCATCATGCCCGTCCTAACGTATGGCGCCGAAGCGTGGACGATGACAACATCCGATGAAGCGACGCTTGGAGTGTTCGAGAGAAAGATTCTGCGTAAGATTTTTGGACCTTTGCACGTTGGCAACGGCGAATATCGCAGACAATGGAACGATGAGCTGTATGAGCTTTACGACGACATAGACATAGCGCAGCGAATAAAGATCCAGCGGCTACGTTGGCTGGGTCATGTCGTCCGAATGGATACAAACGCTCCGGCTTTGAAAGTATTCGATGCGGTACCAGCTGGTGGTAGCAGAGGAAGAGGAAAGCCTCCACTGCGTTGGAAAGATCAGGTGGAGAAGGACTTCGCTTCACTTGGTGTGTCCAATTGGCGCCGGTTAGCACGAGAAAGAAACAACTGGCGCGCTTTGTTAATCTCGGCCAAAATCGCGTAAGCGGTTATCGCGCCAATTAAGAAGAAGAAGAATCGGTTATCGCTATTCTCACTTCGTCATGGTCGGGTAGCAGAACAATGATTCTGTCGTCAGCGATTGAGGTATGGGATCTTTACATTCTCTCTGACAAGCGCAGCTATCACTGTTTAACAGGTTCGAGAAGTGTCTTTGTTATTACAGGAAAACGCCCCGGTCTTGACCCCTTCTGTAACCTGCGGAACTTTCTGGTAGAATTTTCGGGCGTTGTTCCTATTGGCCAGCATCTCAAGCTCCTCGCACTCACGTATTTCGGCCTCTCGTTTCTTCTGTCGGATAATACGTCTCTTCTCCTTTCTTAGCTCTCGGTAGCGATCCCACATGGCTCGCGTTGCGCCCGATCGTAGCGTGGTTTTATAGGCAGCATTTTTTTCTTTCTGCGGTAGCATGACATTTCTCGTTGTACCAACTGTTTTTTCGGGCACGCCGGAATCCGATTTGTTCTTCGGCGGCGGTACGTAGGGAACGAGAAATGTTGCTCCATTGTTCGTGCATGCCATTGTTGGGCAGTACTCTCTACAGCAGGAGTGAGAGTCGAGTGGCGAATCTTCTGGCTGTCTGTTGTGATTGCAGCTTTTCGATGTCGAACATTCTTTGCATAGGTAAATGAACGCTTTTTGCTGCACAGAGGCGCGTGCGCAGTTTGGCTGCAACAAGGTCGATGTTGGGTCCTCGGATCGTACGTACATCTAAAACACTAGAAGCGTGTCTTCACAACATGATCGATCTGGTCTCGCGTTTTCCGATCAGGAGACAACCTGGTAGCTTGGTGTATTTCTTATACTGGAATATGGTGGTGTAGACTACCATGTTTCGGGACCCGGCGAAGTCGATCAGCCTCTGCCCGTTACCGGATGTTTCGTTGTGCAGGCTGAATTTTCCTACTGTGGGACCAAAAATTTCCTCCTTTCTCACCCTGGCGTTGAAGTCGCCAAACACAATTTTTATGTCGTGGCGAGAGCAGCGCTCATAGGAACGTTCCAAGCGCTCCTAGAAGGAATCTTTGGTCGCATCGTCCTTCTCTTCCGTCGGGGCGTGGGCGCAAATTAGCGAGATATTAAAAAACGGGCTATGGTGCGGATTGTTGCGAAACGCTCGTCCACCGGAGTGAACGAAAGTACTTGGCGACGAAGTCTCTCTACCACAACAAATCCGACACCGAATTTGCGCTCCTTTACTTAACAGATGTAGTAGACGTCGCAATGTTTTATGGTTTTCTTGCCTTGCCCCGTCCATTCCATCTCTTGAATGGCAGTGATGTCAGCCTTTACTCTCACGAGGACGTCAACCAGCCGGACAGAGGCACCTTCCCCATTAAGGAAATGTCCGGTCATTCCAGGTACATGTCATCAAATCGTGGTCCTTAGTTCGTTCGCAGGGGTCGTCGTCAGTGTTGGAAGTTCTAATTCGAAGTTTTGTGTATGTTTTCGCAACCAGCTATCCTGGAATGCTTCACCTTCTGACGTTAGCTCACTACCGAACGGGTGTTCGGAAGCTACCCAGAGGATACTTGGACTAATCCCGGGAAATGTGAGCTGCTTGAACCATATGCACAAGAATCATCCTGGCCACTCCCAAGTGAATGGCGATCAGTAACTTTCCCCACTTGCGTGGACTTCTACATGTGGAACCATCCTCTAAATTAGGGAATATTTAAATTCTAATGCATAGGAAATATTAAATTTAGTTACATCTTCATAGTTTGGCTGATTGATTTCTTTGCGAAAACTATTTTAATAATCAATTGTTTTCTAAACCTTTTTAGCAAACATGTACTACCTATTTATATTCATATATTTAGCTTTTGGCAAAATTTTAGTAGGCAGTAAAATACACAGAATACCTTTCATTATGATAAATGCATATGTAGTTGTACGGGTATTCCAATACTAGTACAAGCGACGAGTGCAACTAAGCACAGAGTACTGTGTGAGAGGAAAATATTTCACAGTTTGTTTCAGCCTTCTGCCATTGCTGCTCGCTTGTTGTTTCTGCTTTCTGCCACTGCTGCGCTCTTGTTGTTTCTGCTTTTGTTACCTCAAGTGCAAGCACAACATTGATATTGCTAACACAACTGTGGCGTCAACAGAAAGAAGCCAGACAGCCGCTAGTAAAAAGCAGACTGCGATTGTGGTGAATTTTCGTACAGTTTCTAGATTTCCTATTTCTTCAGCTATTTACTTTCTTCCTTCATACTTACAGACATACACCATTGCATTTGGGAGTTTGGTTTTCTGAAGTTCATCGAAAGCATTGTCTTTTCCCGAAAATTGGTTACACTGCTTCCCTATTTTCGTGTTCACTTAGCTCAGCTGATGAAATTCCCTCTTTTGCATTTGACTATTTTCCCCAAAATTTCACTCTTTGTTTTCGAGCATATTTTTCGTTTTTTGTGCAGCATGCGACATACTGATGCAGTCAGCGAGCATCTTCAAATGTGCATTGCCAATGATATATTACAAAATTAGTTTTGGGTTTGCATTTGTCAGCTTGTCAAGTTGAGACCCGTCGCCAGATGTACATTTGTATGCATACACGCATATCTTGAAGCTATTCCAGTCCTCCTTTCGTAACATACTCCTACATATGTATATGTATGTACGCCCAAGTGACGAGTGTTCAGCTGTAAAGTTAGTTTTTCTGTCTGCCCTTCAAGTGCTCTATAATTTTGCCCCTTGTTTGAGTGTCTGTCTATTCTTCTCAACTCTAAATTATCCGTCTGTTTGTGACGTGTTAATTAAATACTTTTTACAGTTGCTGCAGCTCACATACGCGTCTGCCTTGGTTTTTCATTTCTATTTGTCTCTTTACGAGTACGTGAGTGCGTATATACGTATGTTACTTATATTAATAATTATATGTATTCACTTTTAGCTGCCAATAAAATTTCAACTGCTTAACTGTAGCTTCCAGCAAATTTGTTTTAATAGAAGTTAGACACTCGTATGTGTTGTTATTGTTTTAGCATTATTTTTAGGATGGTTATAATCAAATCCTAGGCAAGGTATTTACAGCGTGGCCTACAAAGCGTTTGGAATTTAGTTCACTTATAAAAATATGCATGCATACGCCTAACTAACGGGTATTACGTTAATCTAATTTCTTAGTATTCCGTAAGTAAACAAAGTAAAAAAAAAAAATTTATTTAATTAATTAATTTTGAACGTGGTTGAGTAGAAGCACGTGGGTGAGCATACGGTTAGCTTAGGCTTTCAGATAACTATTAGTGACTGTGTTTTCTGCTCTAAGCAGTGGAGAAACTACAGGGCTACTCAATTAATTTTTATAAAGAAATTCATGAAAAACAAAAATATATATTTTTTGTGTCACTTCATATTTCCTAGTACGTATACAAATTTAGTACCAAAAGTACCCAAAATCAAAAAGGCAACAAAATAGTCATCTCTGTACTGACCTCTCCCTGCTCCACAAGTTTTGGGGGAATTCTTGGATTTTTTCTGAATATTGCAATATCGCAATAAACTACAACTTTAGTCCACATCGTTTCATTGGGTGTGTGATTGATATACTAAAAGAAAATGCAATTAAATCTGCTCAGAATTAATGTGCTATTGAAAACACAGATCAAAGAAATATAGTCTGTGCTTGCTTTATAGCAGAGTTCACAAAATTGGCCTTGCACGCGCAAGGTTGTGTTGGTGAGCTCAGAGTAATCGCACTGCACAGTGGTGAAAAGAGCAAAATTTAAAGACCAAATACGTGAACAATGAAACATTAATGCTGTTGTAACAAACTTTAGTAAACAATTAAGGAATTAAATTGCATCTTAACTTTTATTTTGCATTTAATCCTAGTTTATTTTAAAAGAAATTAAACTGACTTCCAAACTGTGCTTATTTGATGTTAATATGTATACTTTTGAGGCAGTTTATGGGGTTAGAAGTATATTTTTTAAATGGCTTGTGTTTCATTTATTTCTTTGCACAAAAGGTGCTGCATATCACCAAACCAATTCGGATTCATACATTTTTTTTTTCAATAATTTTCTTCATATATCCAATTATGTCTACTGTAGCTTAAGAAAATTAAGCGTAGCCGCAGCTAATGTTGCTTAGTTGGTGTCAGAACAACGTCAGATTTTAAGAGCGTAGGAATACGTGTTTTGAGTGCACTGTTCGTAGGATTAGGCTTTGGCGACGTCTGCTTCATAGAGAAAGTCTGATCCTGGTGCTCAATGTCCTACAAGAAAAAAAAAAATGCATTTTAGTTCAATAATTCGGACAAGACTAACTTCATTTTATAAAACACAAAGAAAAATACTTCATTTGGGTACCATTTCAAGTTAGCCTACAACAGTAATTTTAAATATACTTATTAAAATCATAGCAGAGAGATTTACTTAATAATGAGAAATACTTTTGTGCATTAGACAAAAATTGTGTTACCCAATATGATCCCAAATGTAGGTCTAAATTGGCTTACTCACAGAAATGCCATATCAAATCTGAGCACGTTTTCTTATAGTATTTTATTTTTTTATTTTTCTAACACGAGATCCTCACATCTGCAGAAAAATTGTATGATATATGGCAAATTTTTGTGGTTTTTAAAGAAAATTAATTATTGTACAACTATGCTTATTAATGCGGAAATATTATACAAATAGCGCTCAATAAATAAACGGGTAATGATATCGGGAGGTCATCCCCCTGTAAGTATATACATATAATTGGCGCGCACACCCTTTTTTGGGTGTTTGGCCGAGCTCCTCCTCCTATTTGTGGTGTGCGTCTTGATGTTGTTCCACAAATGGAGGGACCTACAGTTGCAAGCCGACTCCGAACGGCAGATATTTTTATGAGGAGCTTTTTAATGGCAGAAATACACTCGGAGGTTTGCCATTGCCTGCCGAGGGGCGACGGCTATTAGAAAAATCTTTTTCTTAATTTTGGTATTTTACCGAGATTCGAACTAACGTTCTCTCTGTGAATTTCGAATGGTAGTCACTCACCAACCCATTCGGCTACGGCGGCCGCCTCCCCCTGTGAGTACCTTAACTTATTTTTTTGTCATTATATGCCACTAAAACAGGTTTCACACAATGAAAGTGAGTAGATCAAAAATCATTTGCTGCTTATGGTTGAAGCTAACCAGCAACTCGTTTGTCTGTATTCAAGATCTTCAACGAAAAAAACAATGGTCACTTCAGGCCAGCATCCTGCAGTAACGAAATGGCATGAAATTGACTCCTTTTACGTATACATACATTCGAATATATTTACATACATGCATGTGGAACCCCTGAGACATTACTTGAAATGGAAATTGCTAAATCCTATCCCGAACGCTGGTAGAAAAAATATGGAAACTCACATAATTCGCGCCCGTCAAGTGGGTGCCAATGTCCTCGAAATTATTGCGCATATGAATGGAGCGGCTAAAAGCAGTAGATATCCTTATGTGCATGTGTGTGTTTTTGTGCCAGCAATGTAATTTAATGATGCGCTATTTTTCAACTACTACGCTTCTAGTATTTTTGTGCTTGTTAGCGTGTAAACAAATTTATGTTGTTAATGTTGTTGCTTTCCCATTGTGATGCTTGCGCCACAACGATGTGGCGAGTTAGCACACATACGAGCACATAAACCAAACTACATTTTCGCTCGCCTCACTTAGTTTGGGCATGCATTACTTGCCAGCGGAGTACAAACTTATATACGAGTACACTTATGCGCGTTCATCTACATAATTCCCAACATTCCTTCCAGCTTCGTTCTCCTGCCACTGTCTGCTGCAGTGTTTATGCACTTCCCCGACAAACTACGGCTATTGTCGTATTTTTAGTTTCAGTGCATTTGAATGAGTATGTGAACGTACTCCGCTCCTCATATCATGAGTGAGAATTTATTGAGTGTAAAAGGCAGTAGTGAAATTTTGCATTAGTGCAATTTCCGCTTTCGACACGCGAATGATGATTACTTCGTTGTTGGTATGTGCTTGTTGTTGTTTCCTCACTGTATGACTGCTTAATCCGTCTGTTGGGAACAGGTACTCCTACTTTATATTTTTATTATATCTTCGCATGCTTAGGTTGGCCTAAGCTTTGTTATTATTTTTCGCTCAAATTGGCTTAAACGATAATAATGAAAATTAAGTGAACTCTCTTATAAATTCTTTATATATTTAATCAAGTGTTTTTGTTTTGGTTTTTGTTATTCGTTCAAGAAGCGCTTTGAGAATTTATAAAAAAAATTACTTCGTTGCAGATAATTTAATAAGGAAAAAACCCTAATATTACATTCCTACTATAGGGTTTGCAGGTTTTTCACTGCGTCGAAGAAAAACTGCATTTGGAGGTTTTTTATAATTTGTGCTTTCACCGTTTAAGACCCGGTACTTGCTTTTCATTAGTTTGTTCAGTTTAAGTGTACAAATCGCAATACTACCAAGCCATTCACTGAATTTTCACAAACGTGTCATTTCTCCTAACTGCTTGTTTTGCTTGTTTGTTTTCTATTATTAAGGGGTCCCGGTGGTCTAGAGGTCGAAAATTTAGGGTACTTTAAATTTTTTTTTTTACAATAAAAAAATCAACGACGATATTTAAATTTTTTAGGTTTTCATTTAACTTCTTTTACAAATAAAAATGAAAAAAAAAAATTAATTTTAATAATTTAAAAAATGGTGCTGAAGTTGACCCTCCCGAAAAATTGGGGAAATGTTGCTCATTTCAACTCTTCTATTTTTCTGAAACACAAAAACCAAAAAAAATTATTAATCAGTATGACTGTACATATGTCCCATACTATAAGAAAAAAAATATACAAAATGGCGCGGTTTTGAATTTGACACTCTAAAAATCGGTTGTTTTCAGTTTTTTAATAAAAAATACGAAATAATTGAAATAATAATATTATTCTAGTACGGGCGACATATTAACATTTCAGACGATTCGTTTGAATAGGTTTTTTTTTCACAACACCGGGCCGATAAAAGTCGTTTCGAAATAAATGAGTTTAAAGTTTGAGGTACAGGAGCTCACGGACCGCTGGCTTCTGGCCCATAGGAGAGCAAGCCGCCTAGGTGGGCATACCTTGCAATATATTATATACTGCCATATTTGCAATCAATCGGAGAAAAATGAAACTATCTTCCACTTCCTCTGTGAATGCACTGCCCTATGGTGCGGAAGCACTCCGAATGAACCACCATCAGCCACTCAACCAACATTTCTATGTACATGTACATGGGTTGCCCATATTCAACGGACCCATGTGTTTTTTTTAAGTCAAAGTAAAACACAATTTTTTTGTGTTGACGATAATAATAATTTTATTTGGTTCACGTAGATTTGTTGACATCACTTTCTGAATATAATATCTCTCAAATGGCCGCCTTGAGCCTGTTCGGCGTATTGTGCCCGTTTTGCAGCATTTTCCATAGTTTTAGCTAACATTTCGGCTGGAATAGCGGCTATTTCCTCACGGATGTTGTTCTTGAGCTCTTCTATAGTCTTTGGCTTATTAATATAAACCTTTGATTTTAAATATCCCCACAAGAAGAAGTCAAGTGGCGTTAAATCGGGCGAACGCGGTGGCCAGTCAAAATCGCCATTTTTCGACATCAAACGACGATGACGGTAACAGCTTGACCGTCTTCATCTTCGAAGAAAAACGGCCCAATAATCGTTTTCGCACCAAACAGTGACTTTTTCGTCGTAAAGAGATACCTCTTGAATTTCGTAAGGATTTTCAGTGGCGTAAATACGGCAATTTTGCTTGTTTACCGTCCCATTCAATAAGAAATGAGCCTCTTCGGAGATGATGATTTTGTTCTTCTTCTTCTTCTTTTGACTTTTGTTGAATGTAAATTTCAACAATTTGAAAGCGCTCGCGTGGCGTGTATTGTTCCATGGCAAAAATCTGCTTGGGCTGACGCTTCCAACGCGGTATGTCATTAAGCGATCTGACGTCTCTGTCAAAAGATGCAGGGTTGCCAGATGGGTCCGTCGGATATGGGAAACCCTGTATTTACTATATTTTATATATTAAATAATCATTCATTCCATAAGGAAAAAACAGTTTAAATTATTTTTCAGCTCCTTGTTAAAATTTGTCCTCGCTACACTTATGCACATATGTCCCAACATCGATTCACGGTTCCAAAAATATTTGTGGTTTTATTTTGTCAAATTTTGTAGTTTTTTAAATGCAATCTAAAGAATGTGTATAATAAATTTTATGTAGTAAAATTTAAGATAGTAAAATCTTAAGGAAAGAGATGTAAGAAAAGTGATGTGTATGGTGTGTTTATTCTCAGTATGGTGCAAAACTGGTTGTAGTGTCTATAGTTGGTAGTCTAAAATCCTTTACAAGATCTTCTGTCAGAACTCAATTGTATTAAAAATATTTAACAGCAACACTTGCGCCCTCTCGTTTCTTTAATATTCTCTGCCCCGAATGAACAAAATATTATATAAAAGTGGGAATTAAGCCAATCATCCTAGTTCTTATTTGTAGTTGGATTTGCAGTAAATACTAATACTATTACACCAGAGTACAGCCTAATTTTTAGTGTTACCTACTGTGTGTGACTATTTGTGCAGGCTTTTTATGAATACCACCACTTATGTTGGTGGAGCTTCGCCAAGCCCAAGCAATCCACAGATAATTTGTTACATTATTTCATTGGCCAGCTTTAAGACGAATATGTGCTGGAGAGATTCGCATTTTCATGTGAAACAATTTAAGTATACAGATAAACAGTAATTCAATAGTCCGCTTTGTTGGGCCTTCTACTTGCATACGAAACTAGAAAATCTAGCAGTACCCACTTAGATTTTTATTTTTAACAACCCAATTTTTATAGGTTACTCATGAACTACTAAACTTTCTTGAAATACCAAACAACTTAAGCGAATTTATTTAATCATTAAATTCGCCGAAATACAACACTTACACAAGTACAACGTTATTGATTTTCTTGTCGGAAACATTGCTCCTTTTACCTAATAATCGTTAAATGAACTTCTTACGACGAGTGCACAAGCGCCTGAGGTTACTGCTGGGTATACGTGCTTGTGGATTACATGACGAACGTTAAGTGGCAAATTTTCATTACACAATTGCGTCGACTGGCGAATAAAAGTGATTAGGGGCGGGCTTTGCTTATGCAACATTTAACACGAAAGTTTCTTTAGCTCAGTTCTTCTGTGATGACTGCATGACTCTAGCGCAAGTCGTTCCATGGGGCATCTCTAAAAACAAAAAAATATCAAAATTTAGTGAAATGTACAGACACACACAACCGCATGCCACATATAGTATACACGTATCTTCTGCGCGTCCATTCAAATGTACCAATCGTCGCAGAGGAATCGAAAGCGAATGTGGAAGTGGATAGGAAAGAAAGTGAGTAGCTGAAAATATAGTGGTAATTGGGAGGAAAGGAGGTCATGGGGTTTTGGGAGGAATGAAAGCATCGCAACATTATCCACAAAGAGGAAGCAGAAAAATACCGGATACCAAAAATAACAACCAATGATTTGAGTTGATGCAGAGAGGTCAGTTGAATGCTTACTCTGGCCGAAGGTAAATTCTTTCACAGAAATCGCAACATCAATCGCGCGTTTCCTGCAATTTGTGTAATTTAGTCAACAGCCGTTTGCTGTTTTTGTTGTAGTGCTTCTTTTAATGCTGCTGCCTGAACTCAAAACGAGAACTCACGTACTTCATTCGAAAGTCAGAAAGATGTAAATGCTGCATTGAATTTTACGAATATTGGTCTGTTAAGCTTAAATATTATGCAACTCAAATTTCGCTAATTTTTTGCTAGTTTGTATTACTTGCAAACACTTTCACTGGCTAACCAAATTATCATTTGCATCATTAGAGCATATTTCCCTTTGCTCGATTATATCGTTGCCAGCGACTATTCATATGTTTTGTTGTTTCTCATTAGGCTGCCATAATAGTACTTCAAGCTGAGCTAATTAGTGGTCATTATAGGCCTTAGCTGCAGGCTTCAGCCACTAACAGAACAGAGTTGCCAGCTGACAGCTGCTATGACATTATGCGCTGCTGGGCCAATAAGGAGGAGGACAAAAAGAACAAAAGAACAAACTTAAGGAAATAAAAATGAATGAGCTGCTAGGAGAAACACGCACTCACACACTACTGCCTTCATACAACATTTTACCCTTTTCCGTCGAATGCAACAAGGTCGTTTTTATTCGGTTTTTATGGCGGCATAAACTGCTTTAACGCCGCTATTTCATGTGCAATAATCGTAGTTGTTTCCTTTTGTTTGTCTATTGTTTTTGCCTTTTCAGCAGCGAAGTAAGGAAGAAGCTTTTTCAACTTTCGTCTGCGTGCTGATGTGATATTGCATTCATACATTCCTACAAATACTTACTTACGCCCATACGAGTTACAGTCTGATCATTAAAGGCAGTGCGGAGGCTTAAGCTGTGAAATGTGAACGTTTATACCAACTTACAATCAAACTAGAAAGCGTCGTACAACACAACAAGCTAATTGTTTGTGTAACTCTTATGTGTTGTTTATATAGGCCGACTGGGGGCCTGCCTACTTTCCACGCCCATTTCCACATCACCCCTTTTGAGTTGCTTTCAATGTCTATCAGTTGCTTTTTTCCATTAGCTGCAACAAATGAATATCCTTCACTCCCTCTCGTACACATACACGGCGTATACGTAACATGAAGAATAATATGAAAGAAAAACAATGGTAGGCAAATGGTGATTATGGCAACTGACATGTGTAATTAAGACACAACGATCGTCATGAAAATAGACATATGCTTTCAAGTGTTTATTTGTATGGGTACCTTGCGCGTGTGTGCGTGTTTTTGTGCAACTGCACACGTATACACTCATTAAGCGGGCATGAATGTCTCGCTTCTTCATACACACATACATGCTGACATAGAACATATAAACACACACAATTCTACTTATCATTTGCCGCTTCTATTTGCGACTAGCATCGTGTGTCGCAAATTACAGTGCAAAGATGACAATTATTGCAGCACGTAAATGCGATTTGAGTGCTACTGACGCAGATTAAGAGCAATGAAGAGGATGTGGCGGATGTATGGATTTCGCGTAAAATTATCATTTTAGTTTTGTGAACTTATTCCGATAAGTGGCGGCTGAGCATGCCACTTGAATTTGCCAAAAGAAAAAAAATACGTGAAATGAAATGACATACAATAATTGGCTCAATCTGGGTTGAAATGAAGTGCCGTGAAAGGAGACGACATCGAGAGTGCCTTCAATAATATATATCCGGAAGCAATTTCCACTTGGCGAACTGAAATGGGAGTAAACAGTGCGTTAGTCTCTTTTATAGAACGAATGCTGACAGGGCGAATGATAAGCGCAAATTTGGGCGAAACATCCATTAAGAAATTTCCAATCAGGGTTACAAACCGAAGTGGGGTAATCTCTCCACCTCTGTGGAACCTGACTGTCAATAATCTTCTTCAGGAACGTGAAAAAATGGGAGGTAAGATAATTTCATATGCCGATGATGTTTTAATCAACTATATATTTGAAGACAGACTATCAATTTGGTGTAAAAGTAGAGGACTAGAAGTTAATCCTCTACATTTTTGAAAAGCACACACTCATTTCATGAGAGATAAGGACAAGTTCCTCGCGCGGCATCACAATGGGCTATGATCCTGAGTGTGTGCCACAGGACAACCGCTTCAACCTAACTTAACAAGATGAGAGAATCAGCCCACTTGCAGGAATGCTAAAATTGTGTGTAAACATGACGATCACTGTCGTACTCGATTTATACCATCACTAACACGAAGAGATTGCATAAATAGAACTATGATAGGCGTGCTGACGGGACATAGCTCAGCAGCGGCGTATGCTGATAAGTTAGGAGTCTCAGAAAGCGAGAAATGCAGGGAATGTAGCAACCAGGGCTCAAGGAAAACTATTGAAAACAGTTTAATGGATTGGAAGATGCTTCAGTAGTGGGTCGAAAATATCTCCTTAAATTCGCAATAGAAACAGGCCCCATATGGGTGGACTATTTTAAAACGCATATCTAATGAACTCCATCTGGTATCGCTATGAACCGAACGAGAGCGCAGATCAGCTAGTTCAACTTTACTTAACCCAACCTCTTCCAACTGGCACTTTATGTACTAAATATTATTTCAAAATTCTGATTAAAATTTTGAAGTTTTGTGAAAATTTGCAATATTATAATCGCTAAATAAACAAAAGTTGAATAGCGAAATCTGGCCAAAACATTGCAAATTTAGTTTATTTTGTATGAGTGTAGTTACATATATTTTTTTATACTTTTACGTTAACCTTAAATGCATTAAACTGATAGGAGAGTTCCTACTTCAGTTTTGAGATAGACAATCAAAGTAAATATTTGTTATCAAGTATATTGATTTTTCAAAATATTGTTCATGAAGGTTAAGTCCCTTCTGCATGAATCTGAGCCGATCCTTAAAACACTTTTTTCACTCCAAAAGATATTTGAATACAAGTGATCGTGGATCAAGAATGTTTTTAATTCTCAAAAATGCATTTGTTTATTTCGATGTATGAGAGCCTGCATTACCGTGGCGTAGTATGATTTTCCTTCTGCAGATGTTTTACTTTACTTTTTGCTAACACTTTTCACAAATAAATTGTAGTAGACTATCCAGCAGTGAACTTTCGATGTTTCTTATTTGCATGGAGGGGAAATTCCAAATTGTTACAGAAAACAGGCGGTATGGGCTTCGAAGTGATTCGTGTTAGAAATACTTAGTTTGCAATTGGTAGTCGCTTGTTGTTTAGTTCCGAGCTCATATGGATATATCCATGACTCTTCTTCTGCCATGAAGGCTTTCGGGGCGTCTTATGAAACACCGCGATTGAATTTTGTCAATATTTCTCTGCTCCAAGTGTCAGCAAAGAAATCGTTTAGACAGTCAAATGTCCATGGGGTACATGGTTTATCACATAACGATCTTGAAATATCAGTTCACGCATTTCATGGGCATTTTCTGGTACTGAATGGTACTGGCATGATTTTGGAAAACCCTCGAGAAATTCGTCCCATATTGAAATATAGCCAAAAATCAGTTGAACTTGTCGATTCACACTTTAACTTGAAGCTATGATTATTGTTTAGAAGCGAAAATTCTGGCTATAAAATTGTTGTTGTTTGCACATGTATGTAACGGTTTTAGTTTTTCCTTACCACACCCTGCCGTTTATTTAATAACGCCAGCAAATTTTGGGACGAAGTCGTTCTAATTAAGACTTTCTAACTTTGACTACTCTGAGGTGCTTCATTAAATCACGAAAACTTGAAGCCTTAAGTTGAGTTGACTGCCTTACACCTTGTGCGCGACTTTCTCAAATATTCAATGTAAATTTCGTATAGAAATTTTGGCTGCTGTGCTATTGTCCGCCACACAACCTTTATCGCGGTTGTTTATAGAACTCTGCTATTGCTTATGTTTGCCGAGGAAAATGAAGAAGCCAACCTGGTAGAGTTTGTGTTTTCACTAAAGTTTCATAAACGCATTTTAGTAGTAGTCAACTTTCACTACATCTAAAGCTGTAAATTACAAAATTTATTCATAACAACAACAAACAGCAAAACTGTTAGGAGAGGGCAGGAGGTGTTACTTATGGCAGGTAGCTTGAGCCCCAGCTGTTGACGCACTTAACCTGTTGTCACTATATCAGAGAAAATACCATATCATTCTATGTGTGCGTGCTGTTGTGGGTGTATTTACGGGCTCTTGTGTTATGTTCATGTTATTTTCCAGCTGACGTAAGCCATCAATATTTTGCTTGTCAACTAAAAATAAATTTTCATTTGCATCCACAAATTCTCTCTTTATTGGCAACTTTTGCCAGACAGGCTGCCTGTCTTCATCACTACAAAGCCGTATTTGTGGCTCGATGTGCATACTTTTATATAAAAAATTTACAGGTGTATGTTTGTTGGTGTAATTGTTTATGCAAAATTGTTTCTTGCAAGCTTGTCGCAGTTTTGTCCCACCACAGCAACAGCTGCTGTTTCTTTTATCCTGAATTTTAATATATCGTTGCATATTTTTGTGCGTCTTATTTTTTGGCATCATAGCATACATTATTAACTTGTTTTGGATGCATATAAGAGTTGTTATAATGAGTTTGGAGTTGTTGGCCTTCATTTCATGGTACCTCTGCCCATTCCGTTCCTTTCTATTATATTTCGGTTTCACTTCACTCCTTTTGACGGAACTTCTTTTTATTCTATTTTATTCCATTCCATTTAATTTCCTTCTATGTTATTATCTCGCGCTCTACTCCATCGCTTCCTATTCCATTTTGTTCTACCGTAGTTGATATCACTATTTTCCATTTCATTCCATGCCACTCCATAGGTGTGTTTTTTTTTTAATTTTTATTGGTGCGCTTGGGTTAAAAATGCTTTCGCCACATATAGCAACCGTCGTTACTACGAATGCGGTGACTCTACTAAAAACATCCCACTTCTTTTCAGGCATCTCTGGGTCAGCCCCGAGACTGCTCCCGCATTTCTTTGGGGTAGAGGTCAGAGACGGTGTCCAGGGTCGCCCGTTTTGAAAGGTATGTGTTTAATGCTCTTCAACATAAGGTTCCATTTCACGCCTCTTTTGTTTTGGATAATTACTTTAATGAAATTTGGGACGCCATTCCATTTTTGATCGCCTATCATCATTTTCTCTATTACTTTTTCAGGCACACCTACACCAATGGCTCGTTCCTGAGCTGCTTTCCTATATTGGACTCCATTTTGTTTTATTCCACTCCACTCCCAGTTTTTTTTACGAGTAATTAGTTCCGTTCTGATACAGGTTTCATAGCTTCTATTAAATCTATTAGACAATAAATGCAAAGTATTTATTTTTCTAATTAGTTCTTTCACATTATTGGCCGCAATTTATACTTATTTTTATTGCCAATTATTGAAATAATTTCTTTTGGTTTTATTTACCTTTGCTGCATATTCAAGCCCTTTAGCGCTTCTCGAGTTCCTCAACTAAATATTTGAAATTTATTTTCATTTAAGTCAGACATATCAGCATATTTTTGCGCATATGTTTGTGTATGTGTGTTGTGTATGTCTGTGTATCTGTAGCTCCTTGCCTAACTACGTGTGCCGATTAACTCATTTGGCGCCACCTTGCAATCCAATTTATTAAATTTTATGCGTGTTCTCGTGCGCTACGTACGCTCACGAATAAATACTTTCCTACCTGAGTTTGTGTAAGTAAAATTTCAGGGCTTCAACAAATGCCACTGCATCGCACAACATTTCCCCCCACCGCCCACAGATTTTACTGGCGAATAAAGC
Organism: Anastrepha obliqua; assembly: GCF_027943255.1. Classification (NCBI taxonomy): domain Eukaryota; kingdom Metazoa; phylum Arthropoda; class Insecta; order Diptera; family Tephritidae; genus Anastrepha; species Anastrepha obliqua. The sequence goes on from NC_072896.1 coordinate 937,822, forward strand.
AAGTACTAAGTTGCCAAGTCCTCTTCATTTTACTGCCTTCCACTTGTGCTTCTTCTTCTATGGCTTGTATAGCTAAAATTTGCTTTACGCAATTCAACTTCAACAGAAAATTGGTAGGTTTTGTGGCGAATGTAAAGTTTTTGAGAGCCAACATTTAAAACTTGTGCGCCTTTATGAAGCGCAAATGGGGGAGAGGGCAGGCTGAATGCTGAATGGCTGCAAAGTACGGTTGATTGGCCTGTTCATTCCTAAAGTTTTGGAGATAGTTTATAGTATGTGCAGATGTACATGCGTCTTGTATGCGGTTTGCCTTCTTTTGAGCCGACTGCAGTGCTTTGGAATTTGCTGGCTTACTTTTTGCTTTTGCTGTTTCTGTGTCAGGTGCATTCGAGCGCTTACCTCGCTTAGTCTGTTAAGCTGCTGTTTGTTTGCTCGTCTATTTAAACTGAACTTTAGTGGCGCTTGTGTGTTTATGGGGTTGTGATTAAATTCTTATACTTCCCACTGCTGCAAAATTAAGTGACTGCCCAATGTTATCCCTTTGCTGAGTTCGCTCGAACAGCATTTTTCTAATAATTATGAGGAGAAATTTGAGTCTGCGCATGATGAAGAATTTTAGATTTTTCGTCTCTAACAAAATTTTGTTTACTTAAAGTGGGCCAGCACAGAGTTTATTGTTTTTGTATAGGTCAATTGCTTTTACAAGAGGAAGTTCAATGCAATCAATAATTCTAAACTTGTTAACATTTTGTAATAACACAGGCCGACAAAATTTAACCAACATTCAGACCCAGAAACCAGACTATATATTTCCGAAGGTTTATGATGCGCTGAATCCAAATCTGGCCTCAGAATTGCTCTATCAGCTCTGGTTTTCGAGATATCCTAACCTAAAAGTGCAAAAACCCCATTTTTGCCCATATTTGAGGTTATGTAGCCTTGCAGATGTTTCCTTTAACCAAAATTAAAGGATGGCATCTTTAAATACAATCCTTCTTTTTTCAAATGGCGTTTTGTTTGCTCAAATATCATTTTTTTTCGCAGAGATATCGCATTTTGAAATTTTCATGGGCAAAAATGGTGTTTTTTGCACTTTTAGGTTAGGATATCTCGAAACTAAGTCGAACTACTATAACTGTGACCTTACTACGAGGCTTCTTATTGAGTTAAGTAATATAGTACACACAGTCTACCCGACCTACATAGATTTTGCTGTGCAAAGATTTCTTTTCAAATCGAGAAATGCGTCCCATTCATAAAAGCTCTCTTTTGTTGTAGTTCTAAGAATTATTTTTAAGTAAATATATGTGTCTCGTCTGTAAGGTTCTTGTAATCGTAGCGTCAAATGAGTAGAATAAAAAATGAAATGAAAATTAGAGCGGTTTGGCTAGGCCCTGAGTTAACTCATATTTATTGCCTGGCGGCTCACAGACTAATGTTAACATGTGGAATGGACTACATTCACTAAAGAAGAAAAATCGCATTGGTCTTTAAAAACACTACACAAATTCAGTTTCACTTTCTGATCTACATCTAAGTCGATTTAAAACAATACTCTCCACTGACTTCATTGCCGTATGGCCGCCTTTCTTGCGCTGTCAGCATCAAATATGCAGTAACTCACCATCTGTAATAAAAATTTCCAATCTGCCTACATGTCCGCTGCCGCTAAGGTCCTGCACTTTACAAGTCGTATAAGCAACTTACCCGTATCTATTTATATTCGCATGTGTGTATGTATATATGTGGTTCAAGCTAAAGTAAAAAAGAGCTAATACAATTTCGGACATTAGGCGATGTGACCTGCATATGAGATCGAATATGGTAAGGAGCGGTTGAAAAGTAAACGCGGGATGGAAAATGAAGCAAGAAAAGTGCAAACTCGGTTATCTACGGTGTGGGTATTCCTAGAAAGGTGAGTTAAAAATCGAGAAGCGATGCTTTGAAATATTTTTTTCTTTTATTAGGACTTTCTATGACCAGCCACGGACTGATTTTGTTTTGCCGATTTGCGGCAACAAAGCGCGGCTGTATGTTGTTTAGAACTTTGTATATGAGTGCTGAGGAAATTGTGCCAGCCTAATCGGCATGCACAGCAGGTAAAAGGCAAAAGCCTTACGCTTTGAGCTCCATGTATTCGCCCACCTTTATCTGCATTCACTTTACCTTTCACCTGAAGCGTTGAAAATTTACTTTGTAGCTGCTTTCTGGGTAATTTAAAAAAAGATTTTATACTGGTACCTTTTGCTTCGTCACTGCTACCTGTTACACATGTTTAATATTTTTTTTTCGATTCATTTTACTTTTTGCCCAATTATTTACATTTTCCCCATTTTTTCCTAGAAAATTTCTTTGATGCTGAATTAACTTGAAAATTGTTGCACACAAGAAACTAGCCTACCCCCACAATAATGTTGACGAAATAGCTCAAAGAATATGAAAAACTCCAAAGACTGATAGCGTGGCAGTGGAAGTTGCAAGTTCCAAAAAAAAGGAATTTGTTAGTGGCAGCACCAGAAATCAGTATTGCTGACATGTTATTACAACTGAGGGGATGAGAAGATCAAAAGGTGAAAGCGCAATTTTGAGGGAATAGAAAAAATGCAAACTCGAAAAAAAAAAATATAAAAACAAAAATGCAATAAGCTAAAGGTAAGAAAAAGTCTTTCGGAAAAAGTTCGCATCATCCAAGTTGGCCCAAAATAATTCAACTCAAATTGAGTGCAAGCATGTTCTGACTTTTAAACATTATTTGTTTGGTTTCAGGCTGGTTGCCCTTCGCTGTTTTTGTTGCTTGTACGTAGTTTATTGAAAGCTGATTGCTCCAGCGTTAGCTGAGTCGAATCAAGTGTGAATAGAAAGCGAGTAAATAGAGCAAAGTAAAAAAAGGAAATTAAAAAATAAAATAGAAAAATAGTGCAAAGTGCTATGTACACCATTAAAATTAATTTTTGTAACATTTGCTGACCTTCTATAGGCAACGGCAAATATCTGGATAAAGAGGCAAAGCGAATGGGTCTGGTGGTGAACGAGGACAAAACGAAGTACCACCTGTCTTCAAACAAACAGTCGGCGCACTCGCGTATCGGCACCCACGTCACTGTAGACAGTTATAATTTCGAGGTTGTAAAAGACTTCGTCTATTTAGGAACCAGCATTAACACCGATAACAATGCCAGCCTTGAAATCCAACGTAGAATCTCTCTTGCCAACAAGTGCTACTTTGGACTAAGTAGGTAACTGAGTAGTAAAGTCCTCTCTCGACGAACAAAACTAACACTCTACAAGACTCATCATGCCCGTCCTAACGTATGGCGCAGAAGCTTGGACGATGACAACATCCGATGAAGCGACGCTTGGAGTGTTCGAGAGAAAGATTCTGCGTAAGATTTTTGGACCTTTGCACGTTGGCAACAGCGAATATCGCAGACGATGGAACGATGAGCTGTATGAGCTTTACGACGACATAGACATAGCGCAGCGAATAAAGATCCAGCGGCTACGTTGGCTGGGTCATGTCGCCAATTAAGAAGAAGAAGAAGTGCAAAGTGCTATGTACACCATTAAAATTAATTTTTGTAACATTTGCTGACCTTCTATAGGCAACGGCAAATATCTGAATGCTTATCTGTTCCCAAGGCAGTCGGTTCCACGTTACCGGAACGACCCGGATTTATATCCGGTCAAGGAGTGTCACTTCATACGGTTCTACGCTATCGGAACGACCCGGATTTATTATTGTCTGCTATTAGAAGGTGGGATTAGACGGCAGGGCTGCCTATTTGTATGAAAACATTTGAGGAGAAGGTTGTTTAAGGAGTCTTGCGGTTTGATTTGAAAAACACCATTTTATGGTTTGAAATTTACTATTCAGTGCACTTGATTCAACGAGATTATAATTTATGAATTACATTGCTGAAGTGAGAATCTGGAAGGGCTGCGAAATACGCTTCCACAGCTGTTATGACCTCATCATTTGAAGAAAAGCGCTTTCTATGCATGCCTTTTTTTTAAGTCTGGAAGCACATGGAAGTCGCCAAAATCCAGTGAGCACAATTTGAACTCTAATTCACGGATTTGAGCAATTGTCAAAATGCTTTTGTGACACGGTGTATTGCCCTGAGGAGAAATAATTGATTTCTTTTAATAACTGAGTAATTTTCACGATTATTTTTTCTTCAGCTGGTCTAAAAAGTTACAAAAATATTCAAAATTTTTCGTTTTACCAGTTTGTAAGTAATCCACAAACAAAATTCCTTTGGCTTCCAAACAAACTGATGCTCACAACTTCTGGACACGAACTCGTGTCGGAGCCGAAGAGCCGGGTTCACACCACATTTTAGCCTCTTGTTTTGATTTATGAGCATGATGATAGATCCAAGTCTCCTCTATAGTGAAGAATCGACGCACAAAATCCGTTTTATCCTTTCGAAAACGCTCTAAATGTTGTTGAGAAAGTCGCATTCTAATGTGTTTATGCTATATTGTACACACAGCTTCATGAAACCCAATACTTCAGTCAAAATATTGCTTACACTGCCGTAAGAGGCCTAGGGCTTCTACTAAATCTCTTTCAATCACTTGACGACTTCCAATACGATATCCTGTATTTTTTCTACGATTTCTGGTGTTGTTGCTGTTTTTGGACGTCTATGACGTGGATCGTTTTCAAGGCTTGTACGACCACGTTTAAATTCAGCCACCCATCGTTTATGAATTTCGTTTGCGTTTAAACCTTAAAATGAAACTTCCCACACAAATTCGGAATTTTAACTAAAATTTCAAACATTTGAATCAGAAGGTATGTAGTTTTGTGAATTGAATTTTGTTAAATCAGAGGACAAATTTCAAGTGTTTGAAAATTGCGTTTAATTTTGACAATTTTTTTTGCTGTCGGCGTTGTGTTTTTTTTTCATATAAAAAAAATTGGAGTAGATCAAAAATTGGATCAATGTGATCTTTCATCGACTTTAAACTCAATCTTTATTATTCCAAAATTTTCTGGTCTATAGAACTGCAGACATGAATTTTTGCTTAAAATTCTAAGTAAAAAGTGTGAAATTTTGATGATTTTCAGTATATATTTTCTTTTGACGTTGACTGTGTCCTTATATAAAAATGAAAATAATTTTAAAATACTTTAGGAATAAAAAAATTAAAAATGAAATATACGGAATCATTCATTACCGTATAATTTTAAATTTAGTATGCCTTTTTCAGCTGAATTCTTAAGACACACCTTTTTGGTCTCACTGTTCAATGCACTCACAGACACCAGTGTAATTTTTAGTAAACAGCAACTAGTTTTTACTAAACTTAAGTGCGCTTGTAATCAACTCAAACTCAATAGCGGCGAACATTCCATTTCATGCCTCAGCGCATCATTTTGACGAGTTGACTGTGCAACTTGTACCTAAACTCTTTATCTTTTGCGTTTTTTGCAGCTGACAACTTACTCTTGCTTCTCTCTCACTTCCTGCCTTATTTGCTTAGAATTTTTCTTCTTCATCGATTTTACTTCCTGACCCATCACTTACAGTTGCTTGCGTTTGGCAAAAAAACTCCATTTTAAGGAACTGAAAGATAAGCAAAGCAAGAACAGCAACATTTTGCAGTTTAGTAACCGAAAACTTACGCCACTTGATCAACTCTACACTAAAAAAGTGCACATACATACATAGGCCACATACATGCATACAGGGCACGTATCGAGAAAAACAACTTAGCATTCGCATTCAGTAGCTCAACCGCCAGTAGTTCTTTTTTTGTTTCCATGGCGAAAGTTGATGTTTCTGCATCTGAAGATAGGTTTTTGCAAATTTTGGCCCACTTTTGATGCACCTTCATTTAGTAAGCGGGTTTTAGCAGTTTGATTTCCAGTTTTATCGGTGCTTATGTCGAACTTGTGTTGTTGCTTACGGAATACCCACTCGTGCATGGGCTTAATAATAGCTAAGTTTAACGCTTCTGATTCCGATGTGGATTCTTATGATGCAAATTCACGTGCATATAATTCCAAAAATCGCAGACTGCGCTTCTCACTGGCTTGTATGTTAGACATGGCTTAAAGAAAAATGTTGAAATTAGTACTTCATAGATGAAAAAATGACTGATACTATTCTTTACTTATTTAGTAATTTCTTACTTATTTCTATTCATTTCTCGCAGACTAAAGACTTAGAATAAGCTCAACTTAACGCAAAAGTCCATATATGCCGCGTAATTATTAATACTCAGATATTTGGACTTGCGATAGGCTTTGCAGGCATAGTTTATTTCGTGCAATTAAACTGAAGACAAGCAAAGAGCCAAACAATTTAAATAATTCTTTGCAAACTGTTTTAAAATTCGCTTATGCATAGGAAAGTATAACTAGCGGGCGGAGGCGGCATAAAACAGCAGGACGCACACCATAAATTGGAGAAGGAGGTCGACTAAATACCCACAGTGGATGTAAGCGCTAATAATAAAAAAAATCTACTAGAGTATCTACCAACGACACATAAAACGTTTTTATATTTAGACGGTCAGAAAAGTCTTTGGATATCCAGCGCATTAAACAATCTATTTATATGCAGGATAATTACACTATGTGTAATGTAGTCAACGTGTTCCGAAAATGTTAACTTTGCGTCAAAGTTAAAAATACTGGTGCCCAATTTGTAGCCCAAGCGAATTGACTTTTGCTCGGAAGAATTACCAATTTTTTATACTCTGGCTTGATAAATGTACGGAAATTAATTCGTGTACATATTCCTTTGTCTCGAATGACTTTATGGCTTCCAAACTTTTTTCACAATAATATAAGTTTCTAAGTTGTAGTTTTTTCCCCAGCTTCCAATCTAATATTTGAATTGTAGCATTCCATTTTATGCTTTCTTACTTCCAGCAAAGCAATGTTATTTGATTTCTACCCGTATTTTGAAAGCAGCAGACAGCAGACAGCAGACAGTAGACCAAGTGTGACTTTGTCACAAAGTACAGCAAAAGGCAACTAAGAACTAGCTGACTGTATGACAGGCTTGAGTGACTGGCACCTGAGCAAGCATTGTTCAGTTTGCATACTAATGCACTTTTTCCTTAAACAACTCTCTACAAGCGTGCATTCCCACATGCATACAAGCTTAAATTTACATGCAAGCCGCCTAGTGCCTTGACATTGATAATGTTGGGTAAGACACTTTGGGCGGTATTGCCATTCTATTGTATAACTACTCGTATATTTAAATTTTGAAAACAACTGGAACAAATTTTTGAAAAAATTCAAATATTGATCTAAAAAACTTGTGTATTGAAATTTAAGACAGACTGAAAATAGCAAGAAGACCGCAGCTCCATGAAATATGATTTAATGCTTGCAGATTTTAATAGAAATAAATTTTGTATTGTAGAGATTTTAAATAGGTGGATGATTCAGTTAAAAGAGATAAGCATATTTCCTTACTTGGGTTTCAGTTATTGCCATTTAAAGAACAAGAACAGACAAGAATCTGTCATTAAGCATGAAAATCACAAAGAAGACAAATATTTTAATTTGTAGAAAAGTAAACACCACAAAGCGAAGCTGAAGAATATGCCGAGTGGGGTAGGATTTCCCATTTCAGTGTTTCTAGGTAAGTTTTAACGCGTTTGGCAACGTGAAGCCGAGCGTTTTGATGCTGTAGAATCACTTTCTTATGCCTCTCCGCGTATTGCGGCCGCTTCTCGCGCAGTGCTCGGCTCAATCGCATCAATTGAAGTCAATACCGATCCCCAGTGATGGTTTCGCTTGGTTTTAACAGTTCAAAATAAATAACACCAACTTGGTCCCACCAAATACATAGCATAACCTTCGCAGCGTGAATATTCGGCCGAGGCGATGACGTAGAAGCATGACCGGACAGTCCCCATGACTTTATTTTCTTTGGATTGCTGTAATGAATCCATTTTTCATCACCCGTCACGATGCGATGAAGAAAACCCTTCCGTTTTTGCCGCTGGAGCAGTTGTTCACATACGAAAAAACGACTTTCAACATCCCTTGGTTTTAACTCATAAGGAACCCAAATCTGCTGTTTCTGAATCATTGCCTAAACAAGCAATCGCTTGGAAATGGATTGACGGGTAACTCCTAATACTGAAGCAAGCTCTTCTTGCGTTTGACACGGATCCTCATTGAGCAATATCTCCAATTCATCTTCTTCGATGGTTTTTGGCCTTCCTTCATGCGAACGGTCGTCAACATTAAAATCACCGTCTTTGAAGTCACGCGACCAATATCGGCACGTTGTTTCACTTAAAACAGCATCTTCATAAACTTTTTGTAGCTTTCGATGCCCTTCAGCCACCGTTTCTTTCGAATGAAAGAGGAAAATCGACACTTCCCGCAAATGGCGGTTATTCGGCACAAAATCAGATATTTTCACAAAACCAAAAGTCTATGATACCAAAACAAAATCACTAATGTGTCGAAGCAGTTTGTTTACTATATGTCTAAGCTTGGTTTATGACGTTTAGGTTATGTCAGAATCGACTAGCACACACTGCTGGCGGCATCTATTCACAAATAGCGGGAACTTAGTTGCGCACCTAATGCATTATTGGTTTCTCTGAAAGAGCATACATTTTAATTATTTATGGAACGCGATTTATTTCATATGGCTGTCTAGGCTAGCTTTGCAGTATTGTATAATATCGGTCACACAAAAAGGTCTCTGGCGTGAAGTCGCAGCTCTGATGTGAGCAACTCATATCGCCGAGGCGGGTGCTAATAAAATTACTGAAAAGATCACAGAAATATTGATTGTGTGGCACGACGCACCATCAGATTGATTATGTAGCACGATGCACCAAGTCCATGTCTTCGATTTCCGCTTGCTTTACTATGTCTCTGTAGTACTTACCGAAGATCTACATGGCGTTTCTACCATCATTTTCAAAGAAGAAAGTTTCAAATATGCCCACGCTTCAAAATCCGCCCCACAGTGTCACTCTGTGAGGATGCATTGGCTTCTCCACCATCACGTTCGGGTATTCTACACTGCTATACATAACATGACGCCATCAACATCTGTGCCCCTAACATTTTTTGTCCACTAATGATATTTCGTTCATAATACTGACTAGTATGATTTCAATCTGCTCTAATTCTTCTATGCCCGATTTTTATTAATAACTCACTCTCAGCTCCAACTAGCGCATCCGTTTTGTTAATCTTATATATAAAATAAAGTCAACTTTTTGTGTGTGTTCGCTAACCGGCCGTGTCTTTGCACCGAATTAAACCAAACTTACACACATTGTTAAGAAGGTATTGAAGATGGTTTACGTATAGTTTGGATACCTATTGGTGGATAGGGCTCGAGATATAGGTCAAAACGTGGACCCGGGTAACCTTCGGATGTGTATGTACAATATGGGTATCAAATGGAAGCTGTTGGTGAATGCTTTAGTTCAGAGTATTTTTGATGCTGCTCCGTGACTGGAGTCTCGAGATAGAGACCAAAACGTGGAACCTAGAATGTGTTTGTACAATATGGATGTCAAATTGAAGCTGTTGGTGAATGCTTTAGTACAGAGTATTTTTCATGCCGCTCCATGACTAGGGTCTCGAGATAGAGACCAAAACGTGGAACCAAGAATGTGTTTGTACAATATGGATCTCAAATTGAAGCTGTTGGTGAATGCTTTAGTACAGAGTATTTTTCATGCCGCTCCGTGACTAGGGTCTCGAGATAGAGACCAAAACGTGGACCCTAGAACGTGTTTGTACAATATGGATCTCAAATTGAAGCTGTTGGTGAATGCTTTAGTACAGAGTATTTTTCATGCCGCTCCGTGACTAGCGTCTCGAGATAGAGACCAAAACGTGGACCCTGGAATGTGTTTGTACAATATGGATATCAAATGGAAGCTGTTGGTGAATGCTTTAGTACAGAGTATTTTTCATACCGCTCCGTGGCTGGGGTCTCGAGATATAGGTCAAAACGTGGAGCCGGGTAACCTTTGGTTGTTTATGTACAGTATACATACCCATAACTTATGATTTTCCATTTATATTTTATATTTACTCAAAAACAAAAAGAAAAAAAAAAATATTGGTTATGCCAAAGCGCTTGAATAAAGAATAAAGAAATAAATAATATGAAAACCATATCTTTTCTGTTCTAAACCATATCTATTATATTTTAGTGTGCCCAGCGAAGCGGGCCGGGTTTGCTAGTTATTATATATAATAGGAGTACATCCTTGCTCTACGTAAAAACCACCTCGGATCATAAATTAGAAGCATTACATTTTATTTCACTCTTCAAAAATGAATTTTTCAATTGTCCTATTAGATACGACAACTGAATAGTTTTATTTTGAACTTTTTTTGAAAAGAAATAATAGCTCAACTTGTTTTCCTTATATTTCAATCATGAACTTTCTCATTTTTCAGTTATTTAAAGCTGAAGTTGCCTTCGCTCGATTAAATTTTGTAGGAAAAAGCAAAAATTTAAATGATTCTAGAATAGGAAGAAGAAGAAGCACAATCGACGGTAGACATTATGCATGTTTTGTTTGTCATTTGCTTCAATGGTTACGTAATAAACAACATCTGCTTGTGCAACAGCAACAACAATGAACAGCTTGGAGAAACAACAACGCCTCATTGTACGAGTCGCAAGTAGCATTGAACTAGCCGTAGTGTTGTTATTACAGCAGCCAACGAGCCAACAACATTAAAATTGCAACAGGAAGTAAGTAAACAAGCGTCAAATGACAACCAAGCACAAAAGATGTCCTGCAAAAGTAGAAGGAGCTGAGAATATTTACGAGTAAATGTAAAGATGGTGGTAAGCAGAACCACAGCGAAAATGAATGCAACAAATACTGCAACAATGTGGAAAGTATCGTTTGTGTGTAGCTGGTATGACAACGCACTAAAGAAAAATATAAGAAGTTATAAGAGCAGGAAAAGCAGTAAGCAGCAGAGCACTCAGTACGCACTCACTTCAACCAGGAGCTGGTGCTAGAGGGTAGGAGGAAGAAGGCAGGAGGCAAGAGCCAGAAGCCAGAATCGCCAACAGCCAAACAATGCGACTTAAATAAATGAAACATTCTGCGCAAATGACAGTTTTCTGTGGCAAACGATGACCCACCCTTTTGCCTATTTTGCTACATAACCAAGCACTTTGTAGTGCAAGTCCAAGGACCAATAAGTAGAAAAAAACCAACAACATGCCCATGAAGTGCAAATAAGTGGCACATAGGTATGAAGCAGCAAGCGTCCATGGACCAAGAGGTTCTCCTAGCAATGGCGTCAGGTAGCGCATCTCAAAACAACCAAAAATATGTATTTTGCACAGAGAAATGGGAAGAATCGGTAGTCGAAGCAGCAGCAGACAACAAGCGGGAATCTGCCATTTTTTATGAGTCGCACCGCCTCAGAAGTCTCAGCACCGCAGCTATGTAACAATGTTGCAAAAGTCGTAAAAGAAAGAGGGGAAAACAAGCAACGACGAGTATTGCTGACATTTTTAGCTCGATTGCTGCGGGCGCTAATGTCTTCAGCTGCTTGCCATTGCTCGAGTTTGCAACGCTGCGTATGTTTGTTTTTGCGCACATCACCTCTTACAGCTGTTATTGTTATTTCTATCATTTCGGTTTTATTGCCTGATTTCCATTCGCTAGCTGGCTACGCTTGTCTGGCTACGTGGCCGCGTGGCTGCTTGTTTACTTGGCTGCGTGGCTGCCTGGCTGGCTTGTTGACTAGCCGGCGGACTGACGATAACTCTTGATTTCCGCTTGTGAAATTATGAAATCTCATTTTGTGCTTATGGTTAAATCTTTGGAAATTAAATAAAATCAAGTGAATTTGCATTTGTAAAGTTCATCACGTCTTGCAGTGAAATCATTCGAAGTTGGAAATTGAGAGCAATCGTGGCTTTTTTCACTTCGTTTCTGCTGTCAAAATGAACTGTTGAACTTTGAGTTATGTTTATGCAAATTTGAGGTAATGCTTGCTTTATTGGTTTATGTGGCGAAGTGGATTGCAGAGCTTTATTTGTGCTTGTAGCTACACCAATAAATACCAGCAAAATCGATCTCATACAAATTAAATTTTCTTTCCGGATGAATTTGAGCGAGACATGAAGACATGGATAATGATCCAAATCACCGAAGCCTAGATAACTTCTGATAGAAAGTTCGTTTTTCTTCACTATGCAAGCCAAAATTTCAAGGCTACATTTAAAGTATTTTTAAAAATTTTAGAACGAATTTGCTCTGAAGTTTCAGTGTCCAGAGAATCGGCAGATGGTGGTCTCAGAGAAACCAATTTTTGTTTAAGTGATATCTCTGGCTACAGTGGCCTGTAAGGCAACCAGGTAAAAGTCTTAAGTCTACTCTCCTGAGCGAAAGTACCTCATTAAAAATTCCGCTGTCCGTTGTTGGGAATTGTTTCGCTTGTCGCTGATCGATAGAATTGCGCCAGTGTCTAACGTATTTCTTCTCCTTCCATTTTCAAGAAATTCGTTGGTGTGGCCCTTTGTAAGTCCACAGAAAGGCTCAGGACCAATTAGAGGCATGTGCGCCCCTGCTTTAGCTAGACGATCAGCCATTTCATTTCCCTCATATCCTCCGTGCCCAGGATTCGAGCTTAGTAATAATGAGTTGAAATTCCCGGACATCTTAGGAAGGTGCAGGTAGTTATATACCATTTTTGAGGTGGTTACTTTTGATAGTAGTGCTTTCATAGCCGCCTTACTATCTGAAAGTATGTAAATGTGGCTTCCCCTCATCCTGCTAAGGATATATTCCCTCACATGAATTTCAGCCTGGAAGTTTGTTGGGTAAGCCCCTTAGTGATCGATTTTTTTAATTTAGGCCGATTGAATAGGAACGGGGTCTATCATCTCCTAATTTAGACCCTTTAGTATACCATATCTGGGAGCCAAGTTATTAGGTGATACAACTATTTCTCCAGGTCGAACGTTCATTCATAATAAATTGAACGTTCTTAAGGAGAATGGGTTTGGGTGATAGTACATGAAGCCTGTAAAGAATAGGAGTATGTCGAAAGTCTTCTAAAATCTTTAAATATCCATTCATGGACCACTTTTTAGATCAGAGATTCCTTTTAATATTAGAGCATAATTTGAGTAAAACCCGACAGATGGGCTGCACATATTGGACATATCTACAATACTAAATAGCGATGCATAGTTGCGAAATAGATTTTTATTCCTCATTTCAAATTTAAGTTTTACATGTTTCGTATTTTTGGATTGAATTTTCCGTGTACTCTAATTAAAATTTTTTTTCTCATAGAAATAAATTGTTTTTGTTGTATAAAAGAGTACAGAAAAAGCATTGGGTGTATTCTGTATATTTTTTTTTTAACTATTGTGTATTTTTAGCTATTCGAAAAAGTATAATATTCTAAGAATAAGTGATTGAATAAAGTCAGCAGGTAGTCCAGAATATTTTATTTAAAGATGTTTAGTACATCCATTTTCACCTCAATTATTTGCACTTCAATGGCTAATTAGTATCACTAATCTATTAAACAAAATATGTGGGTTTTTATCTTGCCTCCAAATTTGCCCCACATTAATTCACTCGAGTTACAGTATTTCATTAACGGCTTCTTCATTTTCTTTTAAATTATTCTCCGCTCATCGAGAACCAGAAGAAGTTTTTCAAGGCGATTCGTAACTATCATCCGATGGAGCTGTAATATTATATTATATTTCCATAATGGTTTTTAATACTTGCCAATTAGCAGAATCTTATTTGATCAGTTTTAATGAGTTTTCAATTTGAATTTTATGCCTCTTAAACAAGGACTAGAAAGGCGGCAACTGCTTTTATAATATGCGATTTCTTGCTCCGCAAACACACAAACATTTCACATTACATTCATCAAGTATCAGTCAATTAGTTCTCTGCGAAGTTTGACAAGTCAATGCTGATAAGCCTTCAATATTTCAACTTGAACTTTAACAAAAACGCCTGCGATGCCTTTCAATAGCGCAGTTGCAATAATCGAGAGAATCAATGAACTCAACTTCATTCTCAGGCGGCTCTTATCCTACTTGAACTTTTATTGGCCCTGTCGTTGTCAGTGCCATTACTATTTAACATTTGAACAGTCATCGCATCATTTCAGCAGTTTTAATACTGCTGAGAATTATGGTCATCATCTCTTTGCCTTGTCATATCTATACAAAAACAGCCAGGAATGTTTCGAGCCATTCACCATTGTCATTCACTTGGTTATCACCTCGACTCTAGCAGAATGACGGCGTTTGACATTTGCATTAGCCATTCCATTATCTGAGCTGAGTTAGGCTTTGCAAGGCTATAGATTGTGTTATTTTTACTTTCTCTAATTTCTCTTGCCATTATTTGCTGCGCCGTCATGGCCTATTGCCTTCAAGTTGTCTTTGTACGCTATATCCCTATTGTTCTCGTGGCTCATCCCCCAGTGCACTTGAGCCCTTGAGAAAAGTCCTCTCAATGCTATGCAAGCATTCCACCTGCAATATTTCTCCTCACACCTGTCTTTTATTTTGGCATTATGTCAATAGTCGCTTCGTACATATAAGTGCGCTGGCGACATCCTGATTGTAGAAAGCTTTCGAGTTTGAGTTTTAAATGCTTTTTGATTAATTGCGCTTGAAATGTGGAACGACAATGGAGAATTTTAATGTCATGACAAGCCATTTGTCTGGGCTTAGTTTTTGCTGATAGGCTGGCATATTGGCTATAGAAAAACAAACTAAACATTGCCTAGTATAAAATTTAAAGTGAAAGTATAGAAAGATTCGGTGCTGCAAAAGTGAAAAGCATTAAAATATTAGTTTATTTTAAAATATTATACAATAGTTTTTTTTCTGTTATTGTTTTATTGCATAGAAAGTCCCAAAATCCGAAAGGTACAGGTTAAGGCTCTGTTTCGGGTGTTTGACCGAGCTCCTCCTCCTATTTGTGGCGTGCGTCTATATGGACACGATCGCTATTAAAAACACTTTTTCTTCATTTTGGAATTTCATCTGTATTCCAACCTATACTGTGGGCAAAAAGTAAGGTTAATTTGGTTGTAAAATGAAAAATCTTGTTCTTTTCGGTCTGGCCTCGCCTTTAGCACGATATTCGCTTGATTGGTCGGTTGTTTCAGAGTCGTAAGCATAAATCCAAGTCTCATCTCCCGTAATGATGCATTTGAGCTTGTCCTGATAGTCTGAAAGCATTGTTTCACACACATCAACGCGACGACTTTTTTCCAAGAAATTGAGAGTTTTCGGTACCAAAACGAGATTTGATTTTTCGTAGGCCCAAATGGTCTTTCAAAATGGTTTTCACAGATCCTTCTGATATTCCGATCATATCAGTAAGGTCTTTAACAGTCAACCGACGATTTTTGATCACTAACTCCTTCACTTTATTGACGTGTTAGTCATCTGTTGACGTCGATGGCCGTCCGGAGCGCTCCAAATCATCAACACGTTCTCGACCCTCTTTGAAGTCTTTGTATCACTTATAAACATTTTTCTGCGACATGGTCGAATCACCAAATGCCTTCTGCAACATGCTAAACATTTCCGCAGCCGAATTTCATTCCGCAAACAAAATTTGATGGCACTTCTCTGCTCAATCAAATCAGACATTGTAAAAATCGAAAAATGCACTCTTGGTCGTTTAGTAAACACAAGGGTAAATATATTACTGATAATGACATTCACATGAAAATTGGCCCAGATGTTATTAACAGTGCTGCCAACTCATGGAAAAAAAACTAGAGCGAAATTTTAATCCCACGAAGTTTGACAAATAAATTCACCTTACTTTTTGCCCACAGTACGTTCTGCATATGGTAGTCACGCATCAATCCATTCCGCTACGGCGCCCGCCGTTAATTAGGTTAGTGTAAATGGCTGCCCCCGCGAAGGCCTATTTGGGCGAAGAATCAAAACTCGCCCTTTGTGATGCCTTACAGAGTAAAAACACAGGGAAAAGAATCAAGCAGAGGAAAAAAGGAAGAAGGGGCTTTGGATTGCAGGATGACGACGAATGGTGGCTAAGTGCAGTTGTACGAGTATTAACTGCTTTACGCTACTGATGAAATTTACCAGGTGTGATATTCTGTAGGAGTGGCAAAAAAATCAGAGCTTAGATGCCTGTCCGCTAGGCTTCTGCAGGAAAAACTTGAAGTCACTGCATAGATACCTAACTGACAGTGCCCAGTAAGGACGCTTAACAGTTCCCGCTATGCCACTGTGACCGGGAATCCATATGCGCCTAATATCTAAGTATTCAGATGCTGTCGAGAGAGAACCAAGACATTCTCTGACTAATTTCGAACGCACAAACAACGAGCTCAAGGCCCTCATTTCCGTCTGTTTGTCGGAGTAGATATTTACCTCCCTTGCAGTAATTACAGTGAATCACCATCCAGAAACGCAAATTGATTACAGTTCCATTAAATGAAGACTTATTTTGAACTGCGAGTTTTCAGTGAATGCTTGGCCAGCAATAGTTGAACTTTTAGTGAAAGACTTGGCACCACAAAATGTCAAACTGCTCCAACATATAGTCGCTCAAGTACAGTTAAAGGTGCAACAGTAGCTCATACTCCGCTGTACATTTTAATGCAGGAATTAGGGTGCCAACTGTAAGAAGAGAAACTCACCGCTGGTATTTTATGAAAATGTTGTTGCAATTTAACAGCTTTGGTAACTTGTGTTAAAATTGGACAATTTTACGAGCCCCTTGGAAGTGGCACAGATAAACGGTAGCACAAAAGATGTACATAAAATGGAACTATGACAGTAAAAATAGTGAAATAAATAGGTAAAAAGTGGTAGATAGTGGAAATAAGCTAAAGTGTAAAGCAGTGCAAGTAAGAGACTTTGCACTTCGTATGTAAAGGCAAGGGATCTCCGTTTAGCTCTGTACCCATGTAAAGCGGGCAGACAAAACTGACATGAATACTTAAGCTGCTATTTTATCTCTTTATTACTTTGCCATAACTTCGTTTCTTACATAATGTCTCTATTCGGCAACACATTGAGGCTGCTAAGAGATGCAGCAAGAGCTGTCCTCATGGAGCTGAGCCGTGGCCAGTTAAAAAAATTGGGTTAGTAAAGTTTTTTGTAATGCTTATAGCGCGTGCAAAGTGTTGACGCGCGGCAACGATTTGACATCCACGCCGTCACTGGACAAGTCCATTACCATTATTTGTATACCTCAGTCTCCATCTGGAGCGAATAAGAAATCAGTATCAGTGGCTTTAATGTGGGGTACTTATATTCTTCCTTATTTTCAATCAGCATTCGTACAAATATTCAATCATTTTGAGGGCGTTGTATAAAGAAATATGTATAAGTGACAAGCGCTGCTATTTTAAGAAGTGCAAGGAGAAAATAAGTCAGAACGTAATGTTGCTGTCCTGGTCTAGAGTCGACTGTGAGATGGATAAAAAAACTAAATAGTCAGGCGACAGGCAACCAAGCGGACAACCGAGCGTAACAAGACGAACTCAAACATAGTCACTATGCAAACAAGAATAATAAATACGATGTTTTGATACTTTTTGTCACAACTATTTTTCAGACCCGCTGATGGAGATATAATTGTATAAAAAGTATTGCAAAAAGTAATGTATCAGTCGAGGTTTGACAAGATTACTTGTGATTTTGGGTTAGAAAAACAACAAAAAATATTCAGTTCATAAAGTGGAATACCATCGCATGTTGACCGTTGTTGTTGTTGACCGTACTTTCACATAAAAGAATTCAGGCATGTACTTTGCTGGAAAAAAGGCGTGAGACATCAGCAAAAAATAAAAAAAAAATGTCAAAAATGAACAGCATTTTATAGACGCATGAAACTTACTTTTGGTTATACTAAAATGCAATGAACTGTAGAGCTGCATACCCAGACAATTATTAAAAATTCTGGTTGAAAAATAGTAGTGTTTGTAATTTTACCACTGGATGTGAATATTGGATACTTCTGGATGCTTAACTATATTATTAATATATTTAGATATACCAGTTTCCAAAATAGTTTGCAGAAAACAGTTTCCGTATATTTATATGTTAATGGCGTTTTGGCCCATTTATTCGGTGTTTGGTCAAGCTCCTCCTTTTTTGTGGTGTGCGTCTTGATATTTTTCCATGGAGGGACGTATAGTTTTATGACACTTGCGAATGGCAAATGGTGTTTTATGAATAGCTTTTCCATGGAAAAAATACACTCGAAAGTTTGCGATTGCCTGCCGAGGGGCGACCGTTATTATTATCCGAGTTTCGAACCCGGACCCTACCGATTGGTAGTCACGCGCTCACCCATTTGGCTAACGCAGACGTTAGTTAGAATAGTTTCCATAAACATTTTGGGTAGGGAAACTCTTGGTGAAGAGTCGTAAATTTCAAATTCTTTCTCAATTATCTGTCTGGGCTTGGTTTAAATTCTAGTGATGTTTTCTTATTACTTGACATACGAAAAGAAAAATGGACGAATAAGCAGAAAGAATTATTTATTAAATCATCTTTGGAACACAATATCTCGAAAACGTCTGAGTTGAGGACATTATGTCATTTAACCACATTAAGAAATTATCTAAATAAAAACGTCCGCAAGTATAGGGTTTTCCAATAAGAGGTGTTATTTTGACATTCAAAGAAAAATGCTAGTTTTTAATATAAATGATCGGATGTTTATTTCATTATAAAGAGGACGGTATGCCGTTAATAGTGGAAAATAACATCAGGCAAATGACCACCACGACCACGGATATTGTCCTGATCCTTTTCATGAATTTTTCCATAACAAAATTGCAAACTGGCTGCCCTATTTCCTCGATAGCCTCACGGGTACTATCTTTGAGGTCTTGAATCGACCTTGGGCTATTGGCGTAAACTTTCTCTTTCACGTGGCCCCAAAGAAAAAATTCACAAGGTGCTAAATCACAAGATCTCGGTGGCCAATTGTGATCACCACTTCGAGAGATAACACGGTCCGGAAAGTGTTCCCGTAAAATATCAATGATTTCGTTGCTTGTGTGGTACGTAGCGCCGTCTTGTTGAAAATACTATCCAATTCTGGCCATTAAAAATCGTTAATCATCTCTCGATAGCGCAATCCATTCACCTATAACACGTGTTATTGGAAAACCCTTTATCTGGGACGACTTTCTCGATAACTTTGTAAACAAAATTTTTTCTTTAAGTTTCGTTTATAATTCAATAATCAACTTATTGAATGTTCATGAATATTAATTTCGAGCATTTTTCAAAGACTCTTACAGCTGACGTCACTCTTTGGACGGTTGGGTTGGAGTTTGTGGTAATGGCACATCATAATCTCAAATCTTCAAAGTCGCTGAAGAGTTTGCTGACACTATTTCACTATGAGCTTTGCAGTTCAGAGGCAAAGTTTCTACACTTACTTGCATTTCACTTTGAGTTCCTTATGAAACTAATAATTTTGCATTGTTTTTAGCATTTCTATTTCTGCTCACTTGCAGACGCAATACACTATTTGTATTGGTGGGAACGGATATTCCTTCTCGTGTAGCTGTTCTTGCTGAAATTTATCCAGCGATAAAATTTCAAAGTGAAGTAATTCAATTCACATAAAAACCCATTCAAGAGGACAAATGATTGTTGCATTCTTGGAGCAGACTTAGTGATGCTAGAGCTTAGAGTTCTTATAGATAGATGAAGATTGTTAATGCAAGGGTACTTACTGCGGGTATTACATGTTTGTCAGCCTAATTGAAAATTCCATTGCCTTGTTTCAGTGAGTCTGCTCTACAGTCTTCATACGACTCGCGTATATATTTATACATGCTTCTTTTCTACCAGAGATTACAACTTTGCTTCTTCTAGTTCTGTACTTGACTCACCCAAAATTTGACTCATATGGGTTTTGGAAATATTTGTTAATTAGTAAACACTTTTGAGCTGTAACAAAAGCAAAATAATTTATGCTTTTACTGCAAAACTCACCAGTCTTGTTAATTTTTTTATTTTTATTTTGTTCTGGTGAGAAATCAGTTTTTATTAGTTTTGTTTTATAAATTTAAACGAACGTTTTGCTCCAAAAAAAACCCTGATATTATTATTCATGATGTCTTATATAAGTGAAAACTTTAATATTTTCCTAAATTCAATTTGTTATTTTTGCCAAATCTCATGCTGAGTTCAAATATTTGGCCAATAGAAAAATGTTTATTTTTCATATTTTAACGCAATAAATTGCAAACAAATACACACAAATACAAATTCCGAAATTATTATATCGTTTGTCGAAGTGTAAATGTATAGAATTATATATTTACATATATGCAAACACATTAGAGAAACTACAACTGTTAGTGCCAGAATATCTCTTAGCATGGAACCTAGAAGTATGAAGCTGAACGTACATATGTTGACGAGAATCTTGACTATTTGCCAAGTTGAGTTATTTACTTACTGGTATGAGGTGATAAAATCTGTTATTATTAAACAAATAAATACTCATAGACAAAATAACTATTTCGTGGCAGGTAAGGAGCTTTCTTGCCAGAAATAAGTACAGAATTTCCATATCAAAATATGCCCACGTCTAGATACATACATACACATATTTGGCATTTACAGTTCTAGGTTGTAAACATTATTTCAATAATCACCTTTTGCCATAGGATTTATGTACTTTTGCGCCTCCGAAAATGAATGGGCTTCAAACATTTTGCCATGATTTGACTTTGTTTAATGCTTCGTAGTTTTCGATATTATAATACATATAATTCTCTTTATTTACGATAGATACTTTCCCAAAAAAATTCGGGCAAAAAGATAATTAGGTGAAAACAATATTAAAAATTCTTTTTAGAGTTCACTTAAGGATTTATTTCGTGCCGACACATTTTAATTCATTAAATTTATTATAAGAAATAAATTATTAAACTGAGACTAAGTTAAACTGTACGAAGCGTCGAAAAATCTCTCTCTATTCGCTCTATTAGATTCAAGAAAAATTCATAAAATATTGAAATCGTATTGAAACAAATTCAAAAAATATTTTTTTCCTTTTAACTCGTGTTTTAACTTCGTATATTTACTATTAAATATTCCGATCCAAAGAAAAAAAAAATTAATTATGAAACCTCAGCAGTTTCCGTTATAGTCGGTGTGCTTTCGATGTAGAAATATTAAAGACATTTTTTGCTAGGCATGTTATGGTCTGAATCTTCTTAAAGGCGATGTTTCAGCATCTTTGCAAATGTCTACTAGTGTTTTCTGCACGTACAAGTTTCCTAATGAAAATTTGGTTCTCTTTGAACTTTTTGATGTCGTCATTTCATAAATTGTGTATGCTTTGCTGGTAGAACTAATTCCTTTATGATTTCTAGAATTTAAATTTTGCCAAAAGTCCATCACCTGAAATGTGAATTTGCACTAAAAGAATTTTATTTGGACAATTTAATTTACAAATCCTTTTATTCACATATTTTTAAAAAATTTCGATGTGATTACTTACTATTTCAAGGAAAAGTTCATACCATGTTTTGCTTTAATTACTTTCATCAATTTCGAAGACAATTTTCAATTATAATTTTGCGATTGAAGAAGTCTTCGATTTTAATGATAAAAAAGCTTGATCAGCTCATTTTTACAAACGTCTCTGCCAGTTTCGCATCATCAAACATTTTTAAAATCCAACAACTTTCTTCGCTGTGGATCTGGTCATGATCATTTGAGCCAACTCAGCGCTATTTGACTACGATTTCTTCAGCTTTCTTTCCCATATGTGACTCATTTCTCATATCCAGCTACCATTCACTTTAAAAACGTGTCAGTTTCGGTATGTTTTAATAAAGAATCGTAGACTCAGCTCCGTCCGAAAGGTTGTTAAAGGGGCGTAATTCGGTGAGACCCATAGGTCGAGCTTTTGCTTGAGACTAGCCTTATTCAAATGATTTCTTTCACTTCATAGCGGTACTGAAAGCATGTATTCATTTTTTCAAATCCATTTGGGACACTGAAATACACATTCAGGTTAGGTTGAATAGGTTGACTTGTAGTCACGCATAGACCGGTTTGCTCCAAATTAGTTAGTTATTCGAAAAAAAAAATTGTCAATCATTTTTGTTAACCACAGTGTTACTTTTAGGTCATCATCACTCATAAGTGAACAAAACAACGGAAAAAGGCTTAAAATGTTCATTTGATCCAGTGCTTTGTATGTAACTTGAACTTTATTAAAATTATCTTACTTCCATTTGTATGCATTCTCACTAATATTACGCTAACAAGCTCCGTTAATCAAGAACTTTGCGTTGAGGAGTTTGCAAATTTTGCAAATAAATAACAGCCGTGTTTTTTACGCGCATATGCATCTAGGCACATCGACAATTGTCTATAACTTTGCGAATCTATGCGAGTAAACGCTGTCCCCAGGGCTAAGTGGGTTAGCCTGCTTGCGGTATGATAGGGGTGGTTTCTAGGGGTTAGGGCTGTGTGTGACTCGGTACCCAAAGGATAGATAATGTAGGGGTGTGGTGAGTCAGCACACTTATGGTGTGAGACAAAATTTTAAGAAAAATATGACTCAATTCAAGAAAATTAGTAATCGACTATATCATGTCTATGTTATCTCAATCGATTTTCAGGTGTAGGAAAATTTAGAAACATGAAAATTTCAAAATGCGATATCTCAGCGAAAAAAATGATGTTTGAGCAAACTCAACGCCATTTGAAAAAAGAAGGATTGTATTTAAAGATGCCATTCTTTAATTTTGGTGAAAGAAAACATCTGCAAGGCTACATAACCTCAAATATGGGCAAAAACGGTGTTTTTTGCACTTTTAGGTTAGGATATCTCAAAGTCCTGACGTGATAGAGCAATTTAAACCCCGGGTTTGGATTCTACGCAAAAAATTACTTCGGAAATGACACTACACTTTTATAGAAAATTTCGAACCCATTTTTTTGCAGACCTGTGGTATAAAAGAAAAATAAGTGCTTATTATAACGAAACAAAAGAATTGGCACAATTCATTAAAATACAAGAAAATAATAACAAAATAGTAAAATATAAACATGTTAATATTTTGTAGCCAAGCTCTTTTGCTGGATGACTGATTTCAACAGTCTTGACATCGATGAAACCAATTTTTGGGTGGTTTCTGCCCAGATATTCTTCCATTCCTCTACCAGTGCCACCTTCAACTCTGCTATTGTTGATAAAACGCGCTTCCTAACGCGTATATCTAACTCTTCCCATTAATGTTCAATTGGGTTTCGCTCATGCGACTGAAACGGATGCGGTAATGCATGTTTGATGTGGAGCGCGAGCCCCATACATCACGAGTAATATATTTCGGGTCATTATCGTGTTGAAATACGAATGAGTCTGGCAATTTCAGCGTTTCGGCACTTTTTTTGACGTTTCCCTCATCAATAAATTCCAGATTACCTACGCCTGCAGCGGACATACAGCCGCATAAAATGACTTCTCCACAACCATGTTTTACAGCCGCAGCAAGGTTCTGTTTTTGCAGTCCCGTGTTAGGCTTTTTCCGACCATCAAAATGAAAGATGTTGAATTTGTTTCCATCCGAGAAGAGTACATTGTCTCAAAGGGTACTTGGCTTTTTAGATACTCCTTAGCATAGGCTAAACGCTTCTTTTGATTCACTTTTGAAATGAGAGGTTTGCATCTAACTCCGCGAAAATTGTAGTGCTCCTCATGCAATGCTCTCCAAACCGTTATTGGATGAATATCCTTTCCCATCTCTTCCTTAACTCACGCTGTGATTTGCATGAAATATATTCTTGGTTTTTTTTTTTACTTTCCTAACTATTTTGCCTATTAGGCCTGCCGGTACGTTTCACGCTTTGCAAAGATGAAGCGCTCTTGAAACGTTGAACAATTTTCCATATGGAGTAGCGCCTTCTGTCCATCATTTCACCAATCACGGCGTATGATTTACCCTGATGTGCAAATATAATATTATTTTGCGGTGGACAAACAAAAAACAGCACCAAAAACAGCAACAGCAAAAGAATAAAAGGAAGCCTTCAAATAGGCACTAACACAATAATTTCTTTGAAAACAAAAACAGAGACCCCTTGATGGCGAGAAAGATTATTTATCAATACCTAAATGTATAAACGCATTACACGATTTTCTCATCTTCTTGCGTCACACACACACATTAAAGGATATAGAGTGTGAACCGATACGTCACTGCATGAGGCAGTGAATTCGTTGGCATTGATAACCTAGGCAAATGTACATATATATGTTCGCACATATAGAGGTGCCTGCTCTGCGTACGTGCAACAGACAAAGAGCGGTGATGTACATGAATACATTTCTAACCTCACTCCATTGCATTGCCTTGATGTATCCCTAGTGTGAACCTATCTGCATATCCATTTATGCAAAATCGCGTATGCGACAAGTGTGTGCTCATATCATCACCAAATGTAGATTTTCGAGAGGTAAGCGAGAGGGAGAAAACAAAAGAATACAAAAAATTATGCTCGTTTGTGGGAATAAACATTAGAAAGGCATCGAAAACACTTGCGTCTGCACACGAATTGCCAAACATACATCTTCTTTCCCCACACACTCACACACACACCACTACATCCATTTACTCCGAGTCACTAAGCCCCCATCTCACATTCATTGCTTATCCCTTGAGCCGAATTTGCCTGTGCGCTTGGATTTGTTTTCCATCAGCGGATCATTCACTCGATGCCTCCTCAATACCGCAGTATCTTGTGGAGCTATCTTTGCTACAACAGGCTGGCTTTATTTTTGCAGTTGGGAATATCGCCTTGTTTCGTTTTGATATTCGATGCTAAATAAAGCTCCGCAAATATTCGCGAAATACCCTTTCGATGCGCGCAAACAGCTTAGAGTGATGACTGTAAGATAACCGAGTGTGTTTTGTACGTATGCGAGTATCCCCATTCAAAACACATAAGTACACAACTAGTTAAGGCAACCAGGACGCATTTCGCAAACAGTCCACATTTTGTTTGTGTTTTTGTGTGCGCCAATGTTAAACGAGTAATGGAAAACTAAATCGAAGACTTGGGCAAAAAAAAACAAAAAGAGAAATTATGAGCATCTATACACTTTCGTACACATACGCCAACATACACATACACACATACATGTTTTTATAAACTATTTTACACATATTCGCATTCGCTGGTTGCTATGCAAGTAAATTTTAGGTTTTAGTCTGCGTTGGTGCAACCAGCATATCCTGTTGATGCTTTAAAATGCAGGCAGGAAGTGAAATTTAATGGAAGCGGATATTAATATGGAAAGGTTTTTGTTTTCAAAAACCGAATTGAAAAATGGCGAAAAGGAAAATCTAATATTAATGTTGAATTTGCGTTTTCTTCCGGATAAATTGAACTGTGCTTTCCACACAGATATAGCATGAAAAAAGTAACAGAATTTCATAATTTTAAAGATGCGATCAAAATATATCACCACTGCTGTGGAGATGGTTCTGGGAAAGCAAAGTCTAGTCAAAGTCACTGTCAAGACACCGCAAGTCGCACAGCCATGCCAGAAGATATTGACAGCTTTTTCATCTCCACACTCATCATTAAATAGTTAATAGTTCCAAACCGAAAACAGTTAAGCAAAAGGAGTAAGAGGTTGGTGTTCGATTATTAAACTTCGACATTTCGAAACTCTACCGACCACCAATTTCCCCTTTAGTCAAACTTGGATCTTATTCAATGATTTCTATTATGGTTACACACTCTTAGGCGTCCATTAAGTGGTTATCTTCAACCTTTGTTCCACCACGTCAACGCACCAAAACCAATCGATGGATAATTGGAAATGAATGAACAGAGTCTCTTAACATTTTCATATTTATTTATGAGTTATTGAGATGTTGGTGATAAACCCTAAAAAACAAAGGATACCATCATTTTAATTGTAAAAAAAAACACTGACACGTCAACTTTAAATAGCCTGCAGGCATAGAATGAAGTGACAGATCGAAATTTAATGGTTTGTGTCTTCAAAGTGTGGCCCCAAAAATGAAAATTAATACGTTTGAGCTTTACTTCGTCAATTTGTTCAGTAGGATTGGGAATTAATATGCGAACATACGTTTTAAAAAAGAGATAGGTGGTGCATTAACACATGCATTAGAACGAATATTTTATAATATAATAGTTATTAGACGATGAGAGGGAGGAAAGGATAATAAACAGTAAACTTAAACCAACCAACTAACTTTAAAATGAACCCTGCACCAACCAAAGCAAAGAGAGGTATAGCGTAGGTTAAATTGCTATAAATTAAATGGTGTATAAATAATTAATAAATGAATTAAAAAATAATTAATAAATAATTCAGAAGGCGTAGTCAACAACGACCGTTAACCGGCTCTCCCTGAATTTGATTTGCCAACATAAAAGTACATCTCCTGCTATGTCTATGTTATTGTTATGTTATGTTATGTGTTAACCAGAGAATGTTAATGCAATAATACAGCGGTTTGCTTACTACAGTAAAAACTGAGATTGTGTTGATGGTATAGGAAAAATTCAACACAGCCATTGCTTATGTTACTTCGTTGCTGCCTGAACCACGGTCAAGCGTACGATACGTGTGAAATAAGCGGGTAGAATTCTGCTTCCGAATACTCTATGGCGTGGCTGCCGAAGTTACTATAAACATTTTTGTTCGGATGGCCAAACCTTGTAATCTATACCTTTTCGCTTTCAATATTTTTTAGCGAACCAACTTCGATCAGTAGGATATTATGGCAATTCATTTTCTTTACAGCCTTACCGGACACACAATGTTTTCTCTTCATTCTGTTTAACAAATATTTTCAAAAATATAATATTGAACATAAGATTATTCCAAAGCTATCATTTTTTCGTGCATCTTATTCAATAGACTTCGTTTCTCTTTTTCTTTTACAGTTTGACAGGCAGGAACCACAACCTGATATTTATTCCAATTGTGCGAGGAAAATATTACCAACCAAATGATTTGCTGCACCAAAAATGCAATGAAGAATACGAAAATTCAACAAAGTATTACAAAGAGAATTAATCGAGAAGAAAAAATCCGATTTCCAATGCAAGAAACAAGCAGGAAACGTAAAATCGAGATTAACACTTAAAAGCAAATTCAAGAATTGAAGAGCATGAAAAATAAAAAAATGATATTAGCAAAAATGTAGTTCGGGGAGCCAGCAAATACACCTTAGTAGGAGCAAATTTGTCGGCCTTTGTGCAATAAAAGGAATACTGAGCTGGTATAAATGAAGTGCAGTCAAGTGAATACTTTTGCAGCACAAATAGTTCGAGGGGGGAAATATAGCAGCAGAAACATTTGCTGTTCTCTTCTAAAGAAAATAAAATCGAATGGCACATAAAAGATACTCCGCATAAAAGATTGAAATGTGAATGAGGTAATGCATCGGTAGGCAGCAGCAAGTGCAAGAACAACAAGTGGTACAAACTGGCAAGGTTGCAAGTGCGGTTCCAAAGGATTGAGCGGTGCAAATCGAGTTTCAAAAGAACTGTGACAGCACGTCACATCTCCGTTGTAATGGAAAAAGTTTTAAAGCATTTTTCTACGTTTTTAATCTTTCTTTATCTAAGTTTTCATGTTTAAAAATGGAAAATACGTACTTACCCGCACATTTTGTGTGAAAGTAAGTGCAAATTGAAATATGTAATAGAAAGCAAAAGGTATATGAAATTGACAGCTAGAGGATTATTGCTTGTGGTCGCTAAGCGTATAATTGTGTCATCATTCCAGATATGACATGGACTAAATATATGAGCAGTGATGCTCTTTCTTGAATGTGTGAGTGGATTGTGAAAAAAAAACTTACAACTTTTAGCAATGGCAACGCAAAAACTATGCACTCCATACAACATCGGAGTCCAGTTAGCGAGGAGATGTAGAACAACGCAATCAACTTGTCGCAGAATTTTGGTGCTCGTTGGAATATTTTTCTTTATACCAGGTAAGGTAAATGGTTTTATTTCATATTAGTTTTACTTGTATTTATACCTGTATGTATTGCACATATGTGTAGGAGAATGCGGACTTATTTGCGACACCTCTGAACTTTTGCGTATAACTTGCGCTGTGGGTTGAGTTGAATGTTGGAAATATCTTTTACAATTAAATGTTTTTTTTTTGTGGTGAGTGATATTGGGGCTATAGTGTGGGTATAACAATGTTGGAATGCCCTTTTTAAACTCTGCACAATAGCACTGTCTAGTCACTTTCTGTTCATCAGGACATAAAATTGTGAATATTATTTTCAGTCGCGACCTTAACATCCTGGCGGAGGCCATTCTAAAATATCCGAGTCTCATGTACACTGACTATGCGAATCATCTAGTTTTACAAAAGTAAAATTTTATATGTAATACGAGTCATGAATGTCCACAACACCACTAAAATGTAATCTTCGAAAAACGCGGGTAAAACACAAGCGCGCCAGTCGTTTTTTTCTTGTGCCAACCGGCGCCAAGTGAAGCCAAATCCTTCTCCACATGATCTATCCAATGCAAAGGAGGCTTTCCTCTTCCTTCGCTAGTACCAGTGTTTGTATCCATTCGAACGACACGGCCTAGACAGCGGAGCCACTGGATCTTTATTCGCCCTTCTCATAGTATTCTCGGCTGATCAACAAGTGCTGTAACTTGTATGAAAGAGTCCTGGAGGAATTGCTTCTAAGTACCTATGCTACTGTGCTTATATTTCTTCTGAATTGACACTACAAAGGCTTAAAAACAATTTATTGGTAATGTTGCGATGACCAAATCCATTGTCAGTGGCGAAAGATTAAATGAAGTCGATACACCAGCACCATGTAGGGACGTTTTCTCTATAACAATTGTGTTTATAATTTTAGAGATTTTCTCCGCCGGCTAAGGAGCCTTCTTTTTTAAAATAGTTTAAAAAAACTGGGTATTCTTACGTATGTATTTTGGAATGTGGGATTGGCGGACTTGCGGCAGACAACGAACGGATTAAAACGCCACTAATTTAATTCGACAATTCTGACTACCAAGGATAAGAAACAAACTAGACGAACGGAAACAAACTAGAACGAAACAGAAAAGATATAATTTATAAGCAGAGTTGTGCCCACTTATTTCGCACATATTCTTACGCTCGTCTACTGAGTCGTGGTTCAGACGGCAAAGAGCATTGACTGCTTTGATTTTTCCGTATATCACCAGCACAACCTCATTTTTGCTGACCCCTGTCGCAACCAAACTGCTATCACATCCTTAGGGGACCACAGCAAATCAGCTGATTCCCTCAAAATCGCTGAGAGCCAGCTAAAGATCTAGACAGATAGACCCAACTGGACGCGAACAGAGGAATTTGTCACTCGGAATGGCTTAGGTGCATGCATTTTTGATAAACTGAGTACTAAAATAAAGTACTAAGTAATAGTTTTAATAATAAGGTGAGACAGGCTAGTCCTACTTATATGCATATATACTGCATACAGGGTGGGTAAATACCAAGTAAATATCTGCTTGGCAAAATGTGTGTATTTAAAGCTTTTCGCAAATTTGTAGGGCACCGAGACTGAATATTTTGTGAAATAAGTTTCAAATTTCGAAATTTTGATCACGTCGAGTGTCTGACTAACCAGAAATGTGTTTCAATTTGTGTCACTACTATCTTAGCCATGGCTTGGAGCAATGAACGGCCAGCTGTTACATTTTAGAAGTGCCCAATTGTTGTTTTTAGGGCAATCATTTTTATCGCTGCTGCTAATATTCACAACTTCCTTTGATTGCGTGGTGACTAGTCAAAATTCAGTTCCACTACCCACACGCACCACTGTTGCTGCTTTCGTACTTGGTAAGCTGTGGAGTAAGCAAAGGCGGATTCATTATAAAGGGTGCAAAACAAAATTTCCCAGATTATATATTCATATGTATGTATACATACATACATACATACACATGAGCTCATGTCCGCTCACAGTGGCCATGGTAGCGGTGATGTCGAGCCCCTTTCGCAGTTAGCAATTTGGTTGTTGCTGCGATTACTGAGCCACTAGCGGGCTTAAGGAATGCAGGGGGCAAAGGAAGTCGAACATATCCTGCATACTGTAGTACGCAGTCGCTTGGGAAGTGCTCTGCATTGCATTTTTAATGCCTCAGCTTTTGTCAATGCGTGTACGTAATCACGATTAAACTGTCAACGGAATACTAATTAGATTTTGGATGGCTTTTTTGTGGGATTGACGGAGAGTTGCAGCTCAACAAGCTCACAATCACATGCATATAAGTACATAGAAACCCACACAGAGCACACACACATACACTAATGCAAATGAGCGCAACGGCTTGCTTCCCCCATGGCGAGGGAGGTTGACTTGTGTGAGTGTTGATGAAAATTGTTTGGCCTTCATGAAAAAAGGCTTTGAAACTTTTTGTAAATAAGCCATTATGTGTATGCGTGTGTATTTATGTGATCTTTCGCGTATATATATTTTTATGTTTTATAGCTGTTTGATTAATGCGCTCACATAATATACAAACATACAAATATATGCACATACACATTCACACCTTGCTGCTGTTTAAAGGTAGGGCAAATTGTTTGGGGATTTAAAGCGTTGACGAGTCAATTGAATCGTTGATTGAATGACCGAGTGATTTTGATAAGGTAAGTGATGGGAAAATGATGAAAATTATTCATGAGCAAGCAAAAAACAGGTTGCCCTTTTCTAAAGTTTTTTCCAATTACATTTCGTTGTTAATTTTTTTATAAATTACGGCTTCAAAATTATTCCCCTATAACTTTTTCATAGCTTCAGCTATTTTATTTCGATTGAAAATACACAAGTGTTTGAATATCGAAAGATAGAAATATTTTTTTCGTTCACAACTTCCGCTGCCCTCTACAAAAGTAAGTTATTGGTTCCTTTGGGACTACGGAATGAGTTTTTATCCAATTGGCTTTAAATTTCCCGCATTGTCGGTGCAAATAAGGGATTAAAATGTGGGGAACATTCCTACCTTACACACAACCTTCTTTGAACTATAATAGGCATGAAGTAGGTACAGAAAAACTAAAGCTCAAAGGATACATTTCCGTTAGATGTTCAAATATATATGAAACTTTTTTTTGGCAGAAATATACTCAGAGTTTGCCAATGCCAACCGTGACGCAACCGCTAATATCTTTTCTACCAGTTCATGCGGAATCCAAGTCCAGGCACTTCCAGATGGGAGTCGCGCACAAATCCATAGCACAAATTCACAGCAGCAGCTATGACTAACCAATGATCAAAGTTATATAATTTCTAGAATTTTGTCTATGTGTTGATCTTAAAATTTAAATTTAATAAAATGTTCTTCGATGGATACTGCAATTGTATGTTTAACTGAGTAACTAAATAGAATAGGAAAGTCATCAGTAGCTGGAAGAACTACCATCTTAGATAGCTTGACGAGTTGAAGCTATTTTGGTAACCTTATAAATGAGAGAGCTTTCAAGTTTTGGATTAATTTATTTTTTGTTTACTATTTTAAAGCGGATTTAGCGAAATATCTGTACTTGAAGAGTTGGTTTTCTTGTTGCGTGGGGATTGTTGTAGAAAAATATTCTACGTTACTGAATACGGCGGCCGCTGACCGAGTTACACATATCCTACTTTCCCATTTGTTACAACCATTTATTTTCGCTGTGCGTCAATGGCCACCTTGCTCTTTGCCAAAGAATAATTAACTTCCGTGACCTACCACTGCTTGGCCAAATCATTGTTAAAAAAAAACTCTCAACAAGTCACCAGTTCAATTTTCAAATGAATGTTGCTTATTAGTATCCTTTTGAATATACCGGGTAAAATTATATAAAATGTCTAAAAAAGCAACAAGAATCATTAATAAAAAACGGTAAATTCTGAAAACAAAACAGGTAATCGGTAAATGTAGTATTAGAATTTGCTTCTAAAGTATGGTAAATGCTGGGCGCTCTAAGCGTATGGGTGCTCTCGAAGGCATCGCTACCTATCATTCAGCGCACAAAGTTATCACCCAATCCTTTAGGCTACCGAATCATCTCTTATAATTGAAATTATCCTTTTCATTGCTTTGATTTGGTTCTTTTCGATTTGTTTTTTAATTTCGGGCATGAAGTCACTGCTGGACGAAGTGTAAAATTTGACCAACTTTTGCAAGACGTACGCGCTATGTAATAAGACCCAAACTATTTGCAAACACCAACAAATTTAAAGCTAAAATAATATAAGCCAAGTCTTGGTTCTACACCCCTAAAAATATCCCTTATTTGTATATTAAGTATTAAATAATTCTTCCATTAGTGTCCCATAGAAAATATTCAACTTAAATTGCCACAAAACTTAAATAGCCACATGACTACATGTAACTACACAGCAGCATAGCCCACCTTCGGCTCTCTGCACTTGCTGACAGCCAGCATAACTTCTACTCCCCTAACCTAATTTCTACTCCCACCATATGCCGTGTCATGATTTATGCCGCTTTAGCGTGACATTGCAATGTGGTTTTTGTACATATTGACTAACAGCATGATACCGACGCCTAGTGAAATGCGAATATAAATCCAATAGCAACAAATATAATAGGAAATGTCAAAACACCAACACCTCTAATGATTTGTTAGCTGCATAGTACCGAGGCATAAAAAAGAAGTCCACAAAAGTAAATATTAAAGGTGTTTGACCGATTATGACAATAAAATATGTGATGAGTGTTGGCTTGATAATTTATGGCCGCATTTTTTATGCGTCTCGGTGCGTTCAGCTTTTGGTTGAAAAAGTTTTCATAAATTATGACGTTAAGCATTATTTAGAAAAAAGCTTGCTTTTGCAAAGAAATGTTTTTTGCAGGATGAATAAAAAAGTTATTAAAAATATCTACTTTATGTCACAATTAATGTATATAGTTATATTATAATGTTACATCCAACTATACTTAGTTACATGATCACCCTATATACGTATATACCCATTCTTATATTATATCTACTCTTAATTCTAACTTAATCTTACTCTTATATATAATTACTTATGCTAACTCTTATGTAAAGCAACAACTGCTTTACATACTTTCTCACACTCTACACCCACACGCTTACTCACGCACTCAACATACACACAACATGCATTCCTACATTCATTGCTAGTTTTACTTTCTCCCATTCTCATTAAATGTAAAATATTAGTTAAGCTTTAAGCTAAGAAGAGTCTTTGTAAAAAGAGGAGTTAAATAAAGTTCTTTGACATGAGAAGACGTTTGACTTCTTATTATATTTATTTAGTATTCGATTGGAAGTGCGTGGCGCCTCAATCCATTCATATTTAGTAAATCAGCACAACAAAGGGTCTTTCAAAAGACGCGCCAAGATGTTATTTTAAAATAAAAAAGCAAACATTTAGATTCTTTCCGCTTTCACCATTTTTTGTTCGAAATATGTCTCTTAACAATTATATGTGAAAAATGACATCACGCACAGGTAAAACCTACCAAATAGTCGATTAATGAATGCCCTATTGTTGAGTACAGCCAGATTTCGGTGTTGAAGATGGTTCAGCAACATTTTACGCTACAGCAGAATTATTCTGAATACAACGTCCAGTTTTTGGTCACCAGTCCTTTTTCTATCCTCGACAGAACCAACTGCTTGGAACTTTTTCACCATACATCATTTTGAAACGGCTCCTTCGGACGATTATTTCCACTAAAACTATTGCGAATTTTTCGATATGTGGTTCTTAAAGTTTTCAATGATTTTAACTCGTTGTTCTATCGTGCAAAATTTGGTTGGTAAAACTAGACAAATATCAAAGATGACACATAAAACTGGAAATTGGAAGACCGTTTATATACAATATTAACAATATTAACATTAAGTTAAATCCTAGTTCCTTCCAAGAAATCATGCTCAAGTATTCCTTCGGCTGTCTTCTATAACGAAACTCAAGCACATACTCCTATAGATGCAGCCAATCTTTTTGCAGATGTTTTTTGTTCAAATTTTCAAGTAGACTCTGATTTAATTCATGAGTTTCGCAAATTTTCTTCTGTATGCCGATGATTTAAAGATGTACTCGGGGATTGCAAGTACAGTGAACTCTTTACACCTTCAATCTGCTTTAGATAACGTTGTTGCTTGGTGTAAAAGAACTAAGTTAGATTTAAATGCAAGCAAGTGTTTTTATATTTCTTATTCTAAATCTTGTTCTCTAATACCCACTTCCTACTACATTTGTGATTCTAGTTTATCCAATCGAAGTGAAATTACTGATCTTGGTTTGGTATTTGATCCTAAATTCCCTTTTCAAAAGCATTTAGATCACGCCATTTCAAAGTCTTAATCCGTACTTGCGTTTATTCGACGTTTTAGTTAGGACTTTGTTGATCCATATACTCCAAAGTTGTTATATACGTCTCTGGTGCGTTCGAAGTTGGAATACGCCGTCTTTATTTGGATACCATATTATGCGTGTCATATTAGTAGGCTTGAACGTGTCCAGAAAGCTTTTGTGCGTTATGCTTTGCGTTCTTTAAATTTCACTGATCCAATTCCATCCTATAAAAGTCGGTGCTTGCTCATAAATCTAAAATCACTAGATATTATTCTATTCTCTCATTCTCTATTCTCTCTTCTTATGCTCTTCTCTCAATTACTTTCCTTTTCGATTTGATAAATGAAGTTATTGACTACTCGAGAAAATCAATTTCAATATCCCTCAGCGAAGCTTATGGAATTATAATTTTTTCTGGGTAGGGATGGTAACAACTAATTATGCTTCCAATGATCCGATTTCTAGAACTCTGGGTGACTTTAATTCGCTTTCAAATCATACTGGTCTGGATTTTTCTTCCACAAAGAATCACTTCAAATTGGTTCTAAATGAATTGTTGAACTAAGTCCTTAGTATTATCTAATAATCCTCCTCCGTAAACTATAAGAAATGTTATCTTTTTCTTTCACTCATTACAATTGAAACTAGTTAATTATAAGTTTAATTTTAATTTGATTAATTTATTTAGCATTAATTTGTTTTCACTGTCTGTAAGAAATAATGTATTTTTTAGAGTATTATTTAATTAATTAAAATGCAAGCTTTTCTCATAAAAAAAATATTAAGTGAACAAATACAGCCCTCATGTTTTTGCATTTTTACTTTTACTATTCAACAGAAATTAATAGAGCCTCTCTTCAGTTATACTAGACTCAGATCTGAAGTTAATTTTTCAATTCACGCATGCATCCCTTTAGGTTATGTTGGGCTAGATTGAGTGGCACACATCCAACACATCACTTTAGGTGATGCAAAACTATATTCTTGTATATATTAAGATTAACATTATTGCCTCCTAGAGTTTTTGTGGATTAGCTAGAACTCTACAGAACGACAAGGAGGGGCCACCTGCCATACATCATAATTGAAGATATCCGAAATGGAGCAGCATCCATCACGATGTTAATATTTTTTGGGACCGGACGGCATTCAAATATTTCGTTACTTCTTCTTCAAAAAATTTTTAATAGTTTTGCCACTAAAATATTTTTATATCAATTTTTATTAAAATATCAATTTTTATTTATTAAAATATTAATATTAATGCTAGAAATTATAAATATTTTTAAGTTTGCTTTAATGTTAAAAAAAAATTTTTTGTTGAGGTAAGTATTGAAATTCAATTTTTTTCGTATTTCTACGTTTATTTTGCTTATATCAAACATCAGTAACATCACCGATTAGAGTAATACTTAGTAATTTATAAGACATTTTCAATAAAAATAATTAATTCCCTTCACGTATTAGAAAGTATTTAAAAATTTTGCCTAAATTTTTCGGAATTGACTTTCAATTTCTCCTAGGTAACATACCCTCACTCATGGCACTGCTATATGGAACACAGTTAAGGATATCTGTTAAGAAAAGCAAATGGAAAATGGTTCTACAGTCCTTCAATTTCTTTTAGTCTTTCTCTTAAGACTACTTTTTCTAAGCCCCAATACCTTGAAGTGCCCTATAGACGCTTCAATTGTGCCAGATTTTCCTCTTATTTCGCTTCTGTGCTATTCTTTCTTGTGTGTTCTTTAAAGTTTCTGCCTGCAGTTGATATCGATTTTCATCCAAAAATTATTACTAATCCTTGTTTAAGCTGCATGTACCTGAAAAGCAAAACTTTTAACGCAAATTAAGAAGTCCCTGGAGCATATTTGAAATTATTTTGAATAATTACAGAACTTTTTTTTTTCATTAGCGCAAATAATCCACAGCTTAAGTATGCAATGAAACATTTAAATGCAATTCATTTCCAAACGTTAAGCTGGCGAAGTTAAAAGGCATTCGAATAAAGCTATTAGTCAAAATTCAAAGAGTCTATAATTATTTCGAGTAGGCAAATAATAGCCGTAGGTCGTAATATACATAATACTATTGCATGTAATATTCTTCATCAAACTTCAATTGGTTAAGACCGCCTACAAAGTCAGAGCATTCGTTTGTCCATAATAACTTGTAAAAGTAGCAAGCATAGCTTTAGGCGCTTAACAGAATTCTAATGCAAATAACCGTAAATACTTAATTTTGAACTTCACAAGCTAATTTTTGCTTTTAATTTGGAATTTATGCTATTTGCACATGCACTATTGATACATGCTTGAATGCGATTCCACATGAACACACACACTCACAGGTATGCGATGCAGCATTACAAGCGCACACACTGGAATAATTTCTATGTGGATTGTGGAAAGTATGTATAATTTCGTGTATGCGGCGTGGTTAGTATGCCGAAAATCTCTCCGATACTTTACACTTTCGCACACATTAAAGTGTTAATCGCCTAAAAGTACAAAATATTTTACGTAAAATTTTGCAAATAACCCGAAACTGTGGGTTGCTTTGGCTGAGTATCTGTTGGCTGCCGTTTGGCGCCTATTGGTTTGTCTGCTGCGTGGCAGCATACCTTTTAAAACGCACTTTGCGGTTGTAAAATTATATTGTGGTCAGTATATAAATTTCAGGCAACCACACAAAAACACAGACGCACCCACAACCTGCACGATGAAAGAGCGAACGCAATGCGACCACAGAATCCCACAAAAGCAATAGCGAAGTGGGTGGATGTAATTGGTAAAAGTGCATATGTATATGTATATGCATATAAACAGGGTGTGCATCAATCCAGGATCTACATAAATCCAAGATCGCATAAAATTTAACCCATATTGTAATCGTTATGCGCTTGCATAATTTGAAATTTGAAGGGGTAAAGTCTAAGTTCCTTCCTCACTATTTCAGGCATAAGAGTGTTTGGAAGTCCTAGCGTAGCCGTTCTTTGTAGCGGCGAGTTCAAAATATCATTTGTTCTCAGTGTCCGGATTGGCGTCGAACTTGGGCTCTTACCACCGAATTTTTTGCCCGGGACCTTCGCACTTGAATGAATCAAATCTGCACTTGAGCGTATCGTAGCCGTCGAATATTGAAACGTGAACAAAAGTTACGACGAGCTGTTGCATACGAGTGCTTACCTTTGAAATATGCTCCGATTGGGAACGCAGATTGTTCTCCCGCCCTCCGCGACATCGTGACTAAATAATCGAGGCTAATGCCGTCCCAACCCCCGCTCGATACACTCTGCGGTTAGGGATAAACTTTAAATGTACACCCTAATTCTGCCCCCGGACACCCTGTATATATCAGTGGTTGCCAATAATAATATGAGCAATAAGGACAGCAATTTAAAAATTGTGCATTCAAACATGCTTATGCAGCATACATTGAGCAATAATGCACTTAATACAAAAATAAATTAAATGTTTAAAAAGTACACAAGCGAACATTCGAAATGCGCCCAAGTAATGCTGATGTGGGTGAGGTTCTGAGCTATGGCCTGGAACTCGCATCTTGTCCAATATTACTGAGCATTATAAGGAGAGCATTCGACATCCATAGCCATGTGCTGGAAAATATCGATCCTGTGCGCGAATTGATCACTTACCGCGAGATTGAGACATTTTTGGGCATTAGTATGACGAACAGCAATAAGATTTTGCATGATCACTTTGTGGTCGCATAATCACTTTGTGTTCGCATTGGATCTGACACATTTAGAAAAACGCCTTGGAAATGCGTCTGGGCAAAATGCTTTGGGAATTGGCTCAAACGAATTGTATATTGGAGAATATTTTGAAAATCAATGAAAGCGTTTTGAGTCACCAAGGTTTAGTTTTTCATTGGTAGGCCAGAAATATATCATAAATAGCAACCCCAGCACATCTCTGAAACTTTGCTCAGTTATGACTGCTCTGTGTATTGGCCGTGAATGCACGAATGCCTGCAAACAAACGAATAGCAATGGCGTTGCGTGAGGAGGCGTAACGTAAGTATGCTTTAATTTGCCATGAGAGGAAATTGAATGTAGTAAAGGAAACAATAGTATTTGAGTTATAAATACATATGTAATGCCAAAGAAAAAATATTTGGGTGATAAAAGTATTTTACACCAAAAGTGTACATGCACAATTATCAATTTTTCTGATAACTCCAGTTTTTGCTTAGTTTTCAGCAAATCGTTTCAACTCTCTTCTGTTATGTAGCGACGGAACTATTGAGAAATTTACTCCAATAGGCGCTATGCTGATACTACTCCTTATTCACAGCAGTCTCACGCTTACTAATTAGAATTGAGTAGATTACAACAGATGTCTGTGAATTCATAAAGACTCAACTATTTGACGCCAACTATTTGCGAATTCGAGTGCATTTTCTACTGTAATTCAAAAATGTTAGCAAGCAATTATTGCAACTTTATTTTATTTTATTTTTGGACACATCAAAACTCAGTACGTCTGCAGAGCGATAGGAAGAAACAAAAATACCCAATCGAGTTGTTTGAAAAAGCTGCCCACTTTTTTGCTGTTTCGCTGTAAGTGTTATTACTGTCGTTAGTACATCCCATTATGCCCACCTCGACATCCTTTATTACATAATACCTTGATTTTACATTCTTTATTGAACACCCATACATTTCGCTATTCTGTTTCAATATATTTTTTATTCTTTTTTTCATTGAGCCAAAAGAATTTTATTGTTTCGTATTAAAAGTGCGGTGTGCGGCAGAAGGTAGTGAAATGCAGGAGATGGAGCGAAACGATATTAAAATCGGTCAAAATACACGGCACAAGCTGTCTCTGCCACAAGTATCGCTATATGCGCCAAAATGAGGGGCATGTCGGTGAAGGACAAGTGCACAAGAGAAAATTTTGCGCGCTAAAAGGCAATAATAAAGCTTATGTGGGAATTTGAGTGCTGGCACATATGCACGCGAGTGTGCATGGCTGTGCGTGTGGGAGGGGTCATAAAAAAATTCTGCTGGGCGAACGTTTTGCTATGAATCCGGCGAACGCTTACGAAATTGAATATTTCAATTGTCTACTTTTAGGCGTGATCCCACTCACTGATACACGCACGCACGCCTGCAATGATTTTCTGGTGGATTTTATTGGCTTTTGTTGCACTTTGAAATGTGATAACAGACTCGCCATCGGCAATTTATGACTGCCGCGCACATTTGTTTGTTCATTAGTTTGTGTGTGTGTGTGTGTGTCTACATTTTGTTGTTTGTGGCTGGTTTATTAGCATCACTCAGTTGGTGGCATACTCACTTTTCTGATTTTACTTTACGGCTGTTTAAGGTTGAGCTCGTTTTATTGCGTTTAATAGCCAAATTGTGTTGTGCAAATAAAAATTTTTCGAATTGTTGGCTATGAATTTTTTATGAGTACAAAATGACTTTTGGAACCTTCAACATTTGGTGAATTTTCATATCAAATGCATTTTGGGTTTCAAATGTGTTTACTCTTTATAATTTAATTTTTAAAGGTGTTTATTTTTGGTTTCTTCATTGAATTTCTCGTCCTCATTCGTCATAATTACTATCGCGAGCCAGGCAATAAGACAGTCATGGGATGGCCGGTAGAGAATTGCTTAAACTTGTATTGCCTGAGTAGCTTAACTTGCTCTAAAACACGGAAAAATGGTATTATTGTTATCATTTATTAGAAAAGATATATATTCATTACACCTAACTACAGGCAGGAGTGCAAGCTACAATGGACATCGTCTCAAGAAAAAAATATTCTTGCAGTTTAGTTTGAGGCTGCTTTTTATATCTCAAAATTCCAATTAAAAGGCACTAGTGTGCCTTCCTTACTGGAATAATAGATGGACAGGAAGTTTAAAAAAATGGGTTGCGCATAAAATTTTAAAGCTACAATATTCCGTATTGTCTGCTGATTGAATTATTTATATATTGTGAAATTCCTTACCTTACAATGCTGAGATCCTTCCGATAATAAAAAAAATGCTCACTTGTTTTCACTTCTTTTTGAATTTTTATGGAAACGGTTTTCAACTCCTTGTCTTAATATTGAAGAAGTACTTTTGTTTATGCGCTGTTGCTTTTATATAGGGGAATATCTGAGCTAAGTTGATTTAAGAGATGAACTCTTTTCTGAGTTTTTGTTGTCTTCATGAATCTAGCGGTATTAATGAGAATTTGTGTTAGAATATATTTTTCAAAATTTCGTGCAAATTACCAAATGTTTTATTAACATTTAAAGAAGCGAGACGATATAAAGTAAATTTCGCATACAAGGCAAAGTTTAAATGAATAACAAAGAAGGCGAACACAAATTGTTAAGCGCATAGTCACAGGCAATAAACAGTGAAATATATTATCTTTATTTAAATTGATTCTGACTTACATTTTCTGTACATCTTCCACCGCGCATTTCCTTCATTTATAAGCAAAGTATGAGTCATTGCTCCGGCTGATCGAAGTCAAATTGCTTCCGCCCATTCAAAGCCATACTTAAAAGCTGAAAAAACAAATTCAAAAGAGAAGAACATTCTGCGTTCGGGAGCCGTTATCTCCACAGATATAACCATCATTATGTTGGAAAAAGCAAAGTTCTCAGCAGAAGTTGTAACTTGTTAATAGCCAAAGCGAGAAGCACAACACTACTCCAGCAGCAGTAAAAAGACGCTGGCTTCAGCAACAACAAAAAAATGTTTTTCGAAGCATTACCAAACTGTCTGGTTATGGTTTCCGCATGCCTCATTGATAGCGCGCCCATAAATATGTTTTACCTAATTTGCGAAAAGTTGATGGTCGATGTTTGATTTGACTGCGATGGCGTCTTTCTGCAATATTGAGAGTAGACACTAGAAAAATGGGAACAAATGTAGCGAAATTATCGATTACATCATCAATGGCAGCAGCTTCGAGAGCAGAAAGGGCAGCATTAAAAACTGCGAAGATGCGCCAGTCATTCAAGCAACAGAAAAACCTAATGACACATAAATGCTTTCGTACTTCCATTTGTCATTTTGTATATTTTCTATTTTCACTATTTCTAAAGTTCTCTTTAGATGCTCGTTTCGATTATCACATAAGTGGAAAAATTGAAGTTTTGGCTGAATCATAGTAATATTAGTTAGATTTACAAAAGATTAGATGAGCTGCTATTTGAGTGAATTAATATACGGCTCCTAACCTCTTCTCGTGTGGCGTAGATAGGTGAGTTCTAGGTCCGGGGCGAAGAGCACTTTTTTGTAAGCTTTGTTTTAGCACATTGCGGCTTCTTCGCTTCGGAGTTCTTCTAATTAAGGCGAAGATTATGGCTTATCTGCTACTAGAGCTTATATATATACAATTGGCGCGTACACATTTTGGGTGTTTGACCGAGCTCCTCCTCCTATTTGTGGTGCGCGTCGTGATGTTGTTCCACAAATGGTGGGACCTACAGTTTTAAGCCGACTCCGAACGGCAGTCATTTTTTATGAGGAGCTTTTTCATGGCAGAAATGCAGTTGGAGGTTTGCCATTGCCTGCGACCGCTATTAGAAAAAACTTTTCCTGCATTTTGGTGTTTCACCGAGATTCGAACCGACGTTCTCTCTGTGAATACCGAATGGTAGTCACACCCAAATCCAGTCAGCTACGGCGGCCGCCTGAGCTTATAGCTGAACTTATATCAGCGAGCAGAGAATTTGTTCAATATGGGCATCTGTTGCCTGAGTTAGCTTATATCCCAAATTGCTCCCAATAATCCTGTTTGAAATACTTTTATATTTCTTATTCCACAACGATTTCGTTAATCAATAGCTCCGCATCCATATTTTTTACTAACTACTCTGAATAATACTCATTAGAGTTTTTAATTGGCTATTTAAAAAATAATTTATAAATTCTCAATTTTAGTAAAACAAAGCCAAAAAAATAAAAAATTAAGTAAAACTTTAACTAGCTTTGTAATTTGAAGCTCATTGCATTTACAAAATAAAAAATAAATGTGGAAAAGTTCTACCTTGAAGTTTAATTTCATCAAAAAAAAAAAAGAAAAAAATGGAGCCGTCTAATGCCGCCAGAGTCTTTCCCATTAGGCCAGCTAAACCTCCTACAATGCTTATGAGGCGCTTTTGGAAACTCAAACCACTTAACTTCGGCTTGTACTTCGACTTGACTTCACTTTAACAACGCAATATACTAAATTAAATTTACCACCGGTTTGTCAGTTTCGTGTTCAGTGGTTCCTTAAATATCTTGACTACAACCTAACATATAACATATTTGAGAGTAAGCTTTTTGATGCTGATTAAGTAGCTTATACAACTTTTGCCATGTTTTATGAAAATAAACACTGCTGATTTTAGTGATTCTCTAACTCCAAAAAGTTTGTACACCTCTCTAGTATTGCTCTTTTGTATAGAAGCCCTTGGATGTAGTCAGATTCAGACGGTTTTCCGTTTGTTTTGTTTTCGTTCTTCGTTTATTTCAAGTCTAAGGCATAATTATAGTTTTTACAGACCACTAAGAACTTAAATTACGACAGATAGCAACTTAAATAAATAAAAATTTATAAAATTCAATTGACATCGAAAAGCCAAGCGGAATGGAACTCGATGACTCATTGGGTTCTTTTAGAGTGCGGGCAATAGTAGCATAATTCATGTTGAAAGAGTTCACAAAGAATTTACTCATTTTGTGCATTTTAAAATGTTTGTGCTCGAAAGCTATCCAGTCACAAGCTTCTTGGGCTACAATCGCTAGAGAACAGAGGATGTGTGCTCTTCTGCTTTGTGTTTACAACTTAAAAAATGGAGAAATTAACGTGAATTTTCTTAAGGCTCACTTTTTTTCATGTAGTCTTCGAAGTATTCCACTATTCGAAGAATCTACACATGTTGCAGTTATGGTTTTAGTGAACCAATATTGTAACACTTCTTCTTCTTCCATATATTTTAATACTATTTTTGCTAAATTTAAAGCTAGCCTTTCTAAAATTTTTAATTATTAAATTATCATTAGTCTGCAAGAATTTAACTGTTCAATAAACTGCAAAATAAAGTAAATAAATAAATGTCTCAACGGGTTATTTATTTTTGTCTTTCTTTATTCAAACAAATCATCGTCATATACCTACATCAATAACTTACTTGTGCTCTCTATCGTTTGCCTCTCCTCTACCATCTGAATTCTGGGTTTTATAAACTTTTTAATTGTTGTTCGTGTTTGTGTTACACCCATTCACAATAAATTCATATTCGAGTAAATATCTTTGGGGTAACTGCAGGCAGATAATCTCAAACTGCAAACAAAAAGCACAACAATAATCACATCTGCGAAGAGCAAATATTTGCTGGAAAAACACTCTTGAGAATTTCGAAAGTATTCGTCTTGCAAATACATTAATTAATTTGCTCGTAATTTATTAATTAGCAATTTTACTTTTGCATGCGTTTTACAGTGTAATTATGAGTATGTGTGGGTGGGCAAAAACTTTACTTAATTGTGATTGATGATGTGGTGTGTCTAACACAAAATATGAAACTATGCTTTATGCAAAATTAGCAGTTTAGAGCTAGAAAATCTACGAATAGTTTTAAATATTTTACTCTATAAATTTACACGAGTGAGTAACTGAGCATATTTAATGCACAGGCTGCTGTTGGTGGCAAAACGTTCGTAGTCACGCTCTTATTTGTGCCGAATATGGTAATTTCAGCTTTTAGTTTACAAATCAATGGCAACAATAGCTTACATGCATGCTTTCAGGCGCATTAGCGAGCAAATGATGGCGCTACAAATTTCGAGCAGCAATGTCAGCACTGAATTCACACTAATTACTTGACGCACTTTTACACAGGCAATTTAAATTCAGTGCGCCTGTAAGCAAGCCATAAAAAGTGATCCGAAATATGCAGCAAAAAATGCTGTCTAAGTATGCAGGTCATAGATTAAAAATAGATATATTCGTACTAGAATAAATTTGCACAGCCTTTCATATATTACTTTAATTCATTGTCGAACAAAAAATGATTGCCTAAATGCATGCTATAAAAATATTCGAGTTTTGGCATATTGTTTTCAGTCTTCCGCTATATTTCACTTTTTTTATGGGTTGGTTGGTCAGTAACAAATGTCGACTGTTAAAATATGCTGCAACTACATACAC
This sequence comes from Anastrepha obliqua, assembly GCF_027943255.1. NCBI lineage: Eukaryota > Metazoa > Arthropoda > Insecta > Diptera > Tephritidae > Anastrepha > Anastrepha obliqua. Next base: position 982,365 of record NC_072896.1, read on the forward strand.
ACTATTGTATTACATTTCTTGTACTGTTTTTATTACTATAGCCAGTCCAAGTGGTTGTTGTTGCCGTCAATTGTCCTTTATGCAAATTGTATGCGCATATTTATTACGTATGCAGGACCTGTACGACCGCTAGGCAAATAATTTTTGCACACTTTAATTGTTGTGCACTTTTAGGCGCGTGACATTAATTACCCGAGAGCAGCCTGTATGTGCACAAAGTCACTGACACACATACATATATCCATTCATACGTACTTTTTTAAAGTGGGGTTCAAGCTCTTAAAGCTCGAATAATAAACAAATGCTTTTGGTAACAATATTTTTGCGCAGACTTTAATTTCTACTGCACTTCAAATCTCCAGATATCTACAAATCTCTGTCACCTCGGAAAGGCAGATGGTTTTTATGAAGAGGTTCTTCATGTCAAAAATATACTCGAAGGTTTACCACTGCCAATTGAGGGGCGACCCCCATAGAAAACAACTTTTCTATAATTTTGGTCTTTCCTGTCAACACTGCGGTTCGAACCCAGGGCTTACCGAATGATAGGCACGCACTGACCATTCGACAAAGTCAGCCGCCGAATAAATTAGTGTTTCGAAACTTGATTAACGTACTAGAAGACAACATGTGGAGACTCAAGGTCAAGAAGTGGCAGGAATCAGCCAAAGATCTGGTCAAATGGAGCTATTTTGTGCAAGACCAAAGGTCACACAGTGCTGTAGCGCCAAATGATGATGATTGTGATGTGTTTCGAAACTTTCAGAACATTCTCAGTTTATGCCATATCATCAAAGAGGTTATGGGGCTGTCATGATGGAACTTGACACCTTTTGTATAGTTCAATTTTAGCCGCTCCAAATAAATTCATTGCTTTAGCTTTACCTATGGTTGACATAAGGTATACATACAATTTAAAAATGTTTTGGTTTTGCAGCCAGAAAATGATAAATCACAGCCGAGTATCGAGGGTTATACTTATATTTCGATTATTATTCTCTTGAAACTTATCTTGTAGACTTCAGTAAGAAGTGCAGGACCTCTGCATGATATGCAAGCTGTGGTCTCGTTTTCAATATCTTTATAGTTATTTGCGATTTACCTCCAGGCGTGATCCTTTGCGGCTTATATTCCCATTCCTAAATTTCATTTTATATTAGTCTTTGTCGTATAAGTGAACAAATTGAACTGAAATAACTAGCTGATTAATGTGAAGTTTGTTTAAATAATAGGACTATGAATAAGTTCGTGCGGTTTTACAACAGATGGCGTAACTTGATTATTATTCCATCGATCCACATTTCCAAACATTCATTGGAGAGCTACTGTCGTAAGGCACAAACGTCAGTATAAGTTTTTTATTTGAAGCGTAAACAACAATATTTTTACCACACTTGAAAATGTCGAATTTCGTGCCAAATAATGTGTTTTTGCGGGGAATTCTTTAATATGAAGAAAAAAGCAGCCGAAAGTCATCGTATCTTGGTGGAAGTTTATGGTGAGCATGCTCTAGCTGAGCGAACGTGCCAGAAGTGGTTTGCACGCTTTAAAAGTGGTGATTTTGGCTTGGAAGACGAAGAACGCGAGGGTGCGCCGCCAAAGTTCATGGATACCGAATTGGAGGAATTGCTCGATCAAGATCCGGCTCAAACGCAAGAAGAGGTTGCAAAAACTTTGGGAGTTGATCAATCAACCATTTCCAAACGTTTAAAAGCCATGGGAATGATCCGAAAGGTAGGCCATTGGGTGCCGTATGAATTGAAGCCAAGAGACGTTGAACGCCGTTTTATGGCATGCGAACAACTGCTTCAACGGCACAAAAGAAAGGGTTTTTTGCATCGAATTGTGACTGGCGCTGAAAAGTGGGTCCATTACGACAATCCAAAACGTCGGGCAACGTATGGATACCCTGGCCATGCTTCAACATCGACGTCGGCGCAGAATATTCATGGCCTGAAGGTTATGCTGTGTATCTGGTGGGACCAGCTGGGTGTTGTGTATTATGAGCTACTGAAACCGAATGAAACGATTACGGGGGATGTCTACCGACGACAATTGATGCGTTTGAGCCGAGCACTGCGAGAAAAACGGCCGCAATACGCCGATAGACACGACAAAGTTATTTTGCAACATGACAATGCTCGGCCACATGTTGCACAAGTGGTCAAAACATACTTAGAAACGCTCAAATGGGATGTCCTACCCCACCCGCCGTATAGTCCAGACCTTGCGCCATCCGATTACTATCTCTTCCGATCGATGCAACATGGCCTGGCTGACCAGCACTTCCGTAATTACGATGAAGTCAAAAAATGGATCGATTCGTGGATTGCGGCAAAACCGACCGAATTTTTCACAAAGGGAATCCGTGAATTGCCAGAAAGATGGGAAAAAGTAGTAGTAAGCGATGGACAATACTTTGAATATTAAATTTGTAACCATTTTACGTCAATAAAGTTTCAAATTTCGAAAAAAAACCGCACGAACTTATTCATGGTCCTATTAGCTTTCTTTTGCAAAACATTTGTGAGTTTCTCAGCTGACGAGATTATCTGCGCCTCTAGCGCCACATTCGCTTACTCTACCTGACACCTATAAGCAACAGAGAACTGCACCCGCTGAGTGTAAAACATTCATACGCTTCGCTTGAACAAAAAAACAGGCCTTTGCGTTCAAACGATCGAACTTGTTCAAATAAGTTATTGTCATTGTTTATTTCAGCTCAATCAAATCATGTGATGCGTTTTAGCTCTCCGATGTTATCACCAATCGTCTTCATAGCAGCCGTTTCGGGTATTTGCTCGTTCGGCTGTACATTCATTTTTTTGAGCAAGAATAAAAGGGCTTTAGAGCCAAATGAGCCGGGTTGAACACGTATGACCCCGCATGAGTTTTTGCATGTAACGATAGCAAAGTAAAAGCAAAATTTTAAAACAATAACACTAAATTTTCATATTTGTTTTTTTTCTTAAAACTTATAATAAAACATATAAAATCGTTTGACATTATTTTACAACGGCTGAAACCAACTAATCCTTTCAAATACGAAACGCAATTTACAGCGTACATTGTACGCCAACGCTCGTTTGCTCGAACATGTGCTTTTTACAATAATGACAATTACGTCTTCGAACAAGTTTGATCGTTTGAACGCAAAGGCCGATGCTAATTTCATTCAATGCTGCTTTTTGTTCAATGATTAGATTTGAGCCGAAGACATTAGATCATACGTGTTGACTGAGCTGAACTACGCGTTCGCCTGCATGAGCTGACTGCACTTGACCAAATATTTTGGTTCAATTGACTGAATGTGAGCAAGAAATTTAGCGTATGAACAACTCAAGAAAACAGTGAGCCATGCAGGTCTCTGATAAGCAAGCAATAATGGCTCGCCCTGAGCTTTTTTATGCTATGCTCTGGAACTGGTGATTTGTATGCACTTTGCCGATATCAAAAATCGAAATGATGTATACATGACTGCAGACAATTTCGTTCATATTAATTTGCCACATTACTAAAGCATATTTTCCTCCCTCATACAACTCAGAACCCTAGTCCACTCGTCTCATGTGGGCGAGTTTAAGCAACTCAGATATACGAAAACACACTAAATTGCTTCTTAAAGATTTACAGTCCAGCCTTTCCAAAAAATCATTAATTACAAAGGAGCGTATTTTGGGCCTTCCGCGTTCGGTATCGTCAAATTGAAGGCACTGTGCGCTAATGGCAGTTGAAATGTTTCCCATCAATTTGAAATTGCTTTGGCAAAACTTTTCTCATAAACGTGCATCGTAGATAGCTTCTCTGCTTGCTCGGCAGAACACGGGATACAATTAATAATAAACACAGCCAATAAACACGAAAAGACTGGCAAGAAAAATAGAACTAATGCAGAAATAATAAAATTTATGAAAAATTATTACATATCCAGCGTAGGAGGACAGGAAATGGGCTGAAAAGTAGCTTGCTTACTACGCTGCCGTCAAAGTGCTTTTATCTGTTCGCCATCAGTTTTCTAAGCCTGTTAGTATAAACACAATGCTGAAAAGCAAGCATCAGCAGCATCAGAGCTTTAAAGAGAATTCGTAAACAAAATTTTCTCTCCTAAGCGGCACTGGTTCCGTTTAATAGCATGGCAATACGATTTAATCTGGCACAGACTGACAAACGCAAATATCTGTACGCATATTCTTTTCCTATTTCCGCTTCTTTTACACATTTTATCGGGAATATTTTTATTTAATTCGCTGGCTGCTGGACGTGACAAGAACTTATGACAGTGATAGTTATAAATTATTCGCTTTGCTCAGTGGGTGTTAGCGCCCAGGCAGCTGAACTAGCGTCATAGATGCGCATTATTGATATTTTTGATTATTTGAGTTACACATTTCTAGATGGTACATACAGGGAGATTTAATAAAACCGCTGATTTTGTTTTGTAAATAAAACACAATAAAACTTTATTATTTCATCATGTTTTTAAATCTTTGGCTTTATATTCCTTAATATCCTTTAAATGCACACCGCAACTTCTCTGACAACAGAAAATACGCATATCAAAACATTCAATGTCTTTTTGACAGAGTTCGGGCTGTGCACAATTTATAACGGGTATGATTTCATTTCTCACTTCTGGAATCGTCTCGTCATGAACCATCATTTTCACGTCGCTCCAGGGAAAGAAGCCCAATAATCGCAAGATCTCGACGGCCGTTTACCTCGTTGTTTCGTGAAATAATGCATTTTTGGAACTTTGTTCGAAATGTGGCCATTGTCTCGTGCGCTGTGTTGCAAGTGACTTGCTCTTATTAAAGCCACATATATTTTAAGTCCCTTTTATCTAGTACAGGCCATAAAAAGTTTGTTTTCTTATCACGAAAACGGCCAACGGTTCAGTGCTTTGCATATTTCCTTCGCTGTATATCCTCTAGAATATAATTACATCTAGAATTTTATACTCCTTTACTGGCATTTTATAAAAGCCAAAAAATTGTGCAAGCAGACCAGAGTACAAAGTTTTTTGCAGATGTGCAAAGTTTTGGATTTTTAGAAAGAAATCGATGAGAGCTTGAGAACCATCTTACTATTTGTCGGAGGATGTTTGCAAAAATACGCGAGATTGAAGGGAGATTAACGAGAAAGATAACATCGTGGGTGTAGAGCTGACATTCTGCGTTGGGATAGTTCACTGGCAGTTTGGCAGTTTCATCGAACGCTATTAGAAAAAGGAGTTCGGGGAGTGCTGACCTTTGTGGCGCTCCACTCTATAGATTTACAATTGTTGAAGCAAATCCATTGATTTTCTCCCTGCATTTTCTGTTAGTAACGAAACTTTTAACAAAGTTTATAATTTTGAACCCAACCTTCAACTTCGTTTCAAAATTGTATGCACTTCGTCGAAAGCCTTCTCCAAATCGTTTGCTAAAAGTGAAAAATGGTTTTTTGATGAAAGTGTGTTTGTTAACGTGTCCGTTTAGGCGCGAATGTGTCTCATCACGTGATCACGCAATGCGTGAAATAAACTTATTTCAGAACGACCATTTGGATCACTTTTACACCGTTTTCAACTGAGTATCGCTCCATGACTAAGTTTGATGATGCACTACAAATTGTTAATCGCAAATAATTATTGCCAAAGGTCTGCATCACCTTTTAATCACCCTACCACCCTGTAATACGTCATGTAAATAAAGTATTTCTATTTCTTTTTTTCTATTGGCTACCAATTAGATTAGTAAGAAAGGGATACTTAGCAAGAGTAAGACTGACTTAAGAACATATTTGTAAGTGCGTTATGATTGTTGTGGTAATCAATTCTATGAACAAAAGAACAAAAACTTCATCTCAATATTTACCAACATAATATTCATATCTTCTTCACCTCGCATATACAAATTGTTCCTTTTTAACTTTTAAGTTTAACGGAAGTGTTTTCCCAAGTTTAAATTATTGTATTTTCCTTATGGTTTTTCTATTGTTTTAACGGGTATTTTTTTAGACTTAAGAACTTTTAATGATAACACAAAAAAGAAATATTGTTGGAATGAATTTTTGTACTATAATCTGGTGGACAATTTCATGGTATTTGTGCCTTCAATATGATATCCGGCATATGTCCGCTGCGGCTTCGAGTTATTTGGCCCAGTCAATTAGTTAAATTTTTGACTACTTTTTCCAATAAATCTGAGTAATAAATAAAAATGAGCCAAATCAGCAAAAATGCAGCGCAAACGATGGTCGTTTGGCTTCGATTCTTGCACGAGCAGCTTGCCAATCTCAGCTGTCAAACCAACTATGATCAATATCTATATCTTTAGTTCCAATGCAGCTAAATAAACACCCAATATTTATAAACGGCTCCCTTTGCAATTTTCTCGTGCCTTGAAAATGCATACTTTTAACAGAATTAGTAAGTAGCTTTATTTCTTGGTCTTACTTTTTAACTTCTGTATTTTGCAGTGTGTCACAAGACTAGCTGATTCTTCCGAACGAATTGATTGATAATGTTTGAAAGCAAAATAAAAAATTAATATTTCACGCATGAAATGAAATCTAAAAACTTTTTGCAATATCTTAAAATAAAACAAACTTCCAAACGAACATAGAAATTCTTTAAATGAAACTGTGCTCCAGCTACCAATAGCTTGAGTTTCAAGAGAAACCTCAAAATTGCACAGCAGAAACTTAGAAAACATAGCCAATTAAAGTTTACATCCACTTTCTACTTTCAAGCACTCGCTACTAAGTTTAGCTTGTTTAGCAAACCACAATTATTGTTTGCTGGCTTGAAGGCGTGCCTACCCACCTACTTACGACTTACGCATATTTTCTCAAGCTTAGGACTTGAGCTACTACAACATTTCACAAACTATTCCACTCTATTTTTTGCTACCCTCCCTCACTAATGTTTTCTTTCAATTAGACGCGACATTTGCACTACGCGGCAGTAAGCTTAGAGAGAATTCAACGACCAGCCACTGAGCTCTTTTGCTTTTGCAGTTGTCTGTGCATGCGGCCAATTTGGCAGTGAAATTCTCTACTTTGAATGCAATATAATATTCTGATTGCGGCGCAGGTCCTGGCGCTATTATGCTTTGTTTTGCTCTTTTCCGTCTTTTATAGCAACTGACTTCTGCGCCTGAAAGCACACTACAACAATTACAATTAAATGTACAAAGTGGAATATTAGCGCTTTTGGGAGTTTGTTATAAGACCTCTGCTTATTTTCGTTGCTTTGACTACGGTCGCGTGGTTGTTGGAGTGATGCTTCTTCTTATAAGTGTCTATTATATACCTACATATGTAAGTATGTATAAATAGCGTACAGATTTTCGCTAGGTGCGTGGCTTAGCAGACCTTACGGTTTTCTTAAAAAGCAAAGCCTTTCATAAGGAGCTTTTTGATGGCGAGATTGCACTCGTTGACTCATCTTTGCTTGTCGAGTGACGACGGCTATTAGACGAAACTTTTTCTATCATTTGATAGAAGGAACAAAATGCTGGGCACGCAAAAAATCAATTCAACTATGACGTCCACATTGATTGTCCCTGTGACAGCTGCTAATTTAGATCTGCAATCAAATGCTGCCAAAATTTACACTGTTGAACTCTTTTATGTTATTATTTCTATTGGTTTAGATTATTATGATATCACAGTTTTGCAGGCTTTTTGTTTTTGTAGGCTGCCTCGGACGTTTGGCACGGAATGGACATTTTTTATGGAACAGTTTGAGTGTAAAGAAGCTCAGTAGGTAACCCTTTCTCTAGTGCGAAATTAATTTACCTCACAAATATTCAATACAGTTCATGATTTAATCTTTAATAAATTAGTAATTTCACTAGACACCAATTTCATATTATTTGTACACCTATGAGCGTATTTTTGAGCTTTTAGCCACGACAATACCTGTGAATCTTTCATTTCTACATGTACGCCAGCATTTCTTCACTCCAACAAATTACTTAGCAGGCGCTCAACACATTACGAAAGTATTTTCGCTTCGAAAATTGCAAATGCACCAACATTTTTAAAGTTTTAATCGAATTTCCGTGCACAAAAGAGCATCGCCTGCTGTCAAGAGAACGAGCAGCTACATAAAAAGTGCAACACTTGCGGCGCATTCAACAAAAATAGTACAGCAACAGCAAATACAATAAAGAGTATAAAAATAGTTCAAACAAAAAGAAAAAAAAAAACAAAAGCAAAAAAAGATACAAAAATTACTAAGGACAACAAACCGAGTCATTTCAATTATTCTGCCATTAAATGCACTCAATTACCGCAATCCTTCATGGCTGCCAGCGGCAACAGTACCAGCAACAGTCGACAATCAACCAACGAAACCGACAGTGGCAACCAGGCAGCCAGTCAATGAGCCAGGCAGTCAGTCAGTTCAACAGCTGCTAGTTAACAATGGGCAGACTGCAATGACAGCAAAAACGACAACAATTGCTGATGGCAGCCCAATTTGCAATTCACTTGCCGCTGTGAACGTGCCACTTAAAAGTTTTAACTCGTCCAACCCTCTTTACTGAAATATGTATGGCTGCACTTGAATTGAGTGTACGCGTTTGTGTGAGAGTCTCGAAAATTTGCATGGGCATGTAAATATAGTACATAGGTGCATACATATGGATACTAAAAGATTCGGGTGTTCAGTGTTTGTTGGTGCCACCCATTGCATGCTAGAAGTGGCAACAATCAGCCGAAATATTTCACCAAGCTTGACAGGCGCTCATTGTTGCACAAAGCTGGTGCAAGTGTACACTGCTACATGTGTTAATCCTCACGTACGCCCCATAAATATGTACGTAGACATGGAGATGCATTTGGAGTGTAGTGTAAAATTAACAATAATAGTTGAAACAAAAGTTTTAAAAATATCAAACAAATACTATTTGAAACCTATACGAGTAGCTACGCTTCAAGCCTCTCCAGAGTATTTGCCAATTGCTTGTTTGAGAAAGATTGCGACATTTTCCTGATATTATATTTTTTTTTTCTGAAGAAAAAAATAGAAAAAATAAAATAAAATAAAAGAAAAATAAAACTCTCGGTATAATGACCTCGACCAGCAAAGTGTATAACTTATAGAGCGCAAGCGATTTTAGTGGAGTTAAACACAGAACTTCAGTCACTTTTCCCTCTTGTGCTAACTGTTTCCAACTAGGCACAACAGGAAAAACCACTTGATAATTCCAACGCAAGAATTCTTCGGGTAATGCGCTTCTCTTTCCTTTTCAACACCTGGTAGCGGTCCGGCAGCAGTGCTCGTGTTGTGCCTGATCGTGGTGTGTCCCAATAGACAGCTTGATGGATCCCGTTGTCCAGGAGCCTGGTCCTTTCGGGCCAAATACAAAGTCCTAGGGTCGACGTTTATAACTGAGTTCCTGATACTCATAGAAGCGGTATTTGGGTGCATCGCCCTTCCCTTCCGTCGAGAAAAATATATGTACGTATTGAAGAATGTCGCTTTGATTTCTTGTGGTGATATGGCGAGACGCTGGTCCACGCAGGTGTTTGAAAGTAGATGGTGGGTAAATTCGACGTCAAACGCGATCTTCCACATAAAAGCTGTAGTACATGGCACAAGGCTCAATGGCTTTCTTGACTTGATCATCTTGCCATGAGTCACATCTCTTGGGTGGTAGTGATGACAGTCACAAGGACATCACCTATTAGAACAGAGATTCCTTTTCCATCATCTTTGTCCCTAAAACGATGGCTTTAGTCGTCTGAAAGGTAGTGGTTCTCATCCGAGGTTTGATTTAACTTTTTATTAAAAAGTTGCGCATACCCGACTGCGTTTACTCGCGTCTGTAGCTGCCTAAGCAGAAGCACCAACATTTCCTATGAACGTTACTATCTCGCTTTACGTATACCAATGTAAACAAGATTTTCAGCCTAAAATCTTAAGATTGAGCTCCCGTGAACTGCAACTAGAAACATCACTAATCCAATCAAAGCGTTTCATGATTCAGCTGATATCGAACTCAATCGCACTTTGTGTGTAGCTAACGGTATTCTAACGATAAATGCCCCCACCGTCATTTTGCTGGACGTGTGCGAAGTTTAACAAAAAGTAAAGTAGCCACACCAAAAATTCACAAAAAACCTCAAATATTTAATAATTTAAATATCTATTTCGTCAATGGAGAATCGAGCCATTACTCGTTCGTCGGCCTTTGCGCATCTAATATAATCGCTTTTGTACGTAAACAAATTTCATTTTGATTTCTGTTGATTCTTTTTCCGATATTTATGCAAATTTCATTTCCACTTTCCATAATCGTTTTCCATTTCCACTAACCTTCGCCCGGCCCACAATCCACCCGTGCAATCAAAATTCATTCGCTTTATTTGGCAGCCAGCGCACAGTGAAGCCGATTTCGTATTTCATATAACTATTGCCAAAATGGATATTAACGTATTTGTAAAAAAGTTAATTTTTTTATCACTTTAAAGAATATTGAAGTTTGCTTCAAATTTTAGAAAAGAATTATTTTTTTGTTTTTACTTCCCTTCAATGCTTGGCTCAAATTCACTGCTTTCTGTTGTTACCATTCACAAAGCGTAAAAATGCCAACTCAAAGAATAATTCAGAAAAAAAAAATTGGAAAGGAATACTTAATTAACAAAACATTTTCTAAAGTGATACTTGTTTTTAATTAACTCTTATTAAAGATTTTTGGTGTCGTATTGATGCTGTTCTTCCGACTACGGACGGCAAATGATTTTTATGAGAAGCAGAAGTATACACGGGAGTTTGCCATTTCCAGCTAGCAAAAGACAGTTAAAGTTAAAGAGTAATATATAGATAAATGGGTTTGAAGTAAGATTTCCTTAGCTTTATAGCTTTTATATATTATGTTAACTCTCAAACACTCGTTAATATTACACATTCAAGAAAAAACTCTTGATAGTTTTTGCTCTGTAGTATTTCTCCAACTTTATTTAGAAAGATAAGCATTTTGGCGAGTAAATTCTTCAGATTTAAGATAAAAATTAACAAACAGTGCGACATCTGAAGTTTGTCTCTTGGATGTTGCGGAGACAGCTCTGTGCCAATGGATACGTCGCTAAGTCCTCTTTCTCAGATTGTCGGTATTTCGCTGCCCTCAAGGTTTTCATGCCTTGGGGTCTGTCATAAAATTATCTTCTACGAACTTCCAATTAGTTTAGAAGAGTTTTGCAGTTGCTTGTCATTATGGCTGAGATAGTATTCATAAAACTGTGGTCTGAATCTGTTCCATCTGTTCCATCAATATACCCCACTTGGACTCCTTTATCGACAGATGGCATAATCTCTTCACAGGTGATTTATGGGCGAAGAAAATTAAGGTATAAGCAGGGGTGGAATATATAAGTAAAGGGTTTTCAAATAACAGGTGTTAGGTGTTAAACAGAAGAGATGATTATTGTTATGGCCGGAATTGGATGGTATTGATCTGGACAACGTTTATTTTCAACAAGACGGCGCTACGTGTCACACAAGCACCGAAACCATTGATCTTTTACGGGAAAGGTTTTCTCATTGAGAGATAAGGGGTGATCACAATTGGCCACCGAGTTCTTGTAATTTAACTTGTAATTTAACTTTTGACTTTTTTCGTTGGGCCACGTGAAAGAGAAGGTCTACGCCAATAGCCCAGGGTCGATTCAAGACCTCAAAGATGGAATTCGTCAGGCTATCGAGGATATAAGGCAGCCACTTTGCAATTCGGTTATGGAAATTTTCATGAAAAGGGTATTGTCAAGGAAGCGTGGATGTGGTGGTCATTTGCCTGATGTTATTTGCCACTATTAATGGCATACCTTCCTCTTTATAATGAAATAAACATCCGATCATTTATATTAAAAAATGGCATTTTTCTTTGAATATCAAAATAACACCTCTTATTGGAAAACTCTTTACAAAGATAATATTTGGATAATCAGCGCATTGTTCTTGGCGCGGTTACGCAAACTAAATATTGGCATTTTGTGTTAAATGTGAAACAATTGTTTGAGAAATAAGTCTTGTTAAGTACTCATTGAATTTTTGATGCACAAAAAAATAATTCTTTACATGGAGACATGTAAGCTGAAATTAGCAAAGACATGTATTGCTCCAGCCTATTTGAATGTAGAAATAAAAGCATTGCAAGTGCACGAATTTTCAAAACTTTCATTTCTTTCTTTGCTTGTATTCAAATTGAATTCGGTGAAAAACTCGAAAATTCTCTATAAATGAATTTCTGCAGTTTTTAAATTTGTGACCTTTATTATCATCTTGAGTCCATGAAATTTTGGAGTGAAATGTTTGCATGAGTTAATCCCACGTGATTGGAATTTAGCCCACTGTGCAGCGTTGAAAGCCAAATGGCATAGGAATTTCAATTTTTGTTTTTGTGCTAATTTATGTGTTAATAAAATTGGCAATTGCCGAAGCATCAATAAAAATTCCATCAAAAAAAAAAAGAGAATAATAATTGTAGGAAAAATAGCAAAAATTCAAGGAATAATGAAAAATCGAAAAGGAGGAAAACCAATTGAAGAAAAATATTTGGTACTTTGCAGCAGAAAAAAATCGGGGTAAACCATAACAAATGTGTTATGTGCCAATGATTGGCTGGGGGCTAGAAGGAACAGCAGCTGATGGGGTGGATGTTGAACAGTCGTTACTGCATAAAAGAACGTAGCAGGACACTAAATTGGCCTTTGGCACAACTGGCAGTTGACTTGAAAAATAAATAAAATTCGATTGTGGCAAAGGACGAACTTTGTGCAATTTGTATACTGACATTGCGGCATGGACTACGTGCAATGGGGTCGAGCTGTGCCAAGGCGCCAAAAGAAATTAGAAAGCAATTTCAATTGATTGATTTATTGTGCGTAATTTCAAATGTGTATGCGCGTGTGCATGTGTGTGCGTGTGGAGGGCAACATTTCTTTGGTGCGTAATTTTAATTACTAATGCCTAATGCCTTATAATGACATAACGGCTGACCAGGTTATGGCTTTAGCCGAATGGTATGAAAGAAATGGAAAGTTAAATTTTGCAACAATAGCCACTGCAGCTTTTTGCTTGCAGAAAATTGTTAAATCTTTAATGAAAAATATGTATCATTTTATTTGTTTCCTGAAAATTTCACTCAGTTTTGATTAAAACTTAAAGCAAGCGAAACGAAAATTTAAATTCTACTTCTGCTTGAGGCACGAAATGACTTGTGCAATTTTAAAGCAGCAAATTCACTTCAAGTTTTAATTAATTTTAGTTAAATGAGTGCGGCGGAGGCTCGCTTTAAGCAAATATAAATTACCGAAATCAAATTTGTAGTTCAAGAAAATATTAAAGTAAGCGCTAGCTTCATAAAGTGTGTGCCACCTGAAAGTATACCTACAGTTTTGGTTATATCCCTCAAGGCTATGCTGCCTCAGTAGAACTTTTGTAGGAACAAAAGCAAAAGGTAGTTTAATGCAGTTGTAGGTGTTTTTCTAAGTGAATGCGCAGGGCCTCATGCCAGCTTAACCAGCGGCTACGCGCCAAAAAGAATTCTATGCCTTTGCCTACTAATGAGTTTTAGGTAGCGAAAGGGGCCATTTGCCTAGTTGGTTTTTGTTTGATTACTATGTGTCAAGGTCGTATGATTTTACTTCTGTGCAACTAATTATAAAAAGTGAAAACGCAGGAAAGTAGGCTACGGTTGTTTTCATTTTGAAAGCGTGGGATATTTTGCACACTAATGTTTTGAGGTAACGAAGCCACAAAGGCTCCGAAACAATTGGCCCTAATAATAGTATATTTTATGAGTTTAAAAAATAAATGATTAAGTTGTGACTTCGTTGCTAAAATGGGGCATTTTAAAATAATAAAAAAATATCTGACAAAAGTTAAACACCTCAAATTTAAATTGTATAATTGATCCCGTAATCTGTTTAATAGCAGCTAAATTTTGTTTTTAAGATTAAATTGCGTTGAGTAACCTCTAGATCTCCTACATAATTTTGATTATCGGCGTCGCTAAAATTTACTACTCAAATAGCTGTATATTTTGGTAGTCGGTTGACGGTTGGTCTTCATTTTCCCACTTCTCTGCTCGCTTGACGAAAATTTGATATATGGCACTAGCGCGTATGGTTATGGCTCCTAAAACTGATTTAACTTACTATATTCAATGCCAACTCCATTTTCTCTCCAAGTAAGCTTCATTTAATACTCATTAAGTGCCTCCAAACAAAGGACATATTTCCAGCTCTGCCAAGGCATGTTTATTTATGCCAGTTGCCTCATCTATTCGCCACTCGCTAACGCTTGGCGAGTGGAACACGGATTTCATGAGTTTATTAGGCTCTATTCGACTAGCACGTCTTCGTATAGGCGCATACCTTAAAGCAAATGGAAGTGCTCTTTAAAGGGATTAAGCATCGTAGAATCTACCTTGAATTAAGTACACTCACTTACTGCATAAGTGCCTAAATGCATAACACGATGATTGAATTGAACGGGAATTCTTTAAAACATCAGAATTTTGTCTTTCAAAGCATTAGCTCCAACGATAAGATAGAATAGAATCCGGCAATAGAAGCATACGCAAGTTCCTCTTATCTTTAAAAAATCTATTTCTTTCAACTGTGCAGACAGGCGAATTGGAATCCAACTAATTTAGAGGCTTGCAGCTTAATCAGTAGCCAGCTTAAAAAAATGTGTGAAAAGTGGCGAAAAAGAGAAAAATATTTTGAAAAGAAACATGAAAGCATTTCACTCAAGAATGTTGCTCAAATGGGCACTTGGGGTGGCACGATGAGCTTAAAGTGGTTAGGCGAATGATTCAATAGGCACTCCAAGTCAATTTAGTGGCACAAAATAGCTTGACCCGGCACTTAAGTGGCTAAGGAAATATTAAGTCAAGCGTGGGCTATTATATTAAAGTGGTTGTTACAAAAATAGCTAAACGAGACTAAGTAGAAAAAATACAAAAAATAGGGCTGTATTAGATTTTAGTTTATGAATATCGCTCTACTTGAGAAACTGAATTCTAGATATAAGGGAAGAATTGAATTCAGAATATACTTTTTGGCACAGTTATTTGAGTCTGGACATGTTTGTGTGCTTATCTTCACACAGAAAAAAGCACAATAAAAGTACATGAAAATTACCACTGATTTAAATCATTTTCCATCCCCATTTATAACCTCCTTTTCAGCCCCATTCAATAAATATTCTTTCAGGCACTTAAGCAATTTAATTAAATCTATCTGTCTATCTATTAAATAAATAAAAAAAGAAAGTACATTTGCTACTTTGCTGGCGTTTGTTTTGCTTTCGAACGAGTTGCTGCAAAGTTTTTGCATAATTTAAGGCTGACTGACTTGACTTGCCTGCGCTGGCTGCAGGGTGCTGGTTGTCGTGCAGACGCCTTCAAGTCAGTGATAAAGTTAACTAAAAGCAAAATAAAGAGCACATACAGATATTAAGCAAAAGGAGAAGAGCAGAAGAAGAAAATAAATAAAAAAATTAGTGGAGCAGAGCAAGCGGAGCACGTAATGGGAGCCAAAAAACGAGCCACCCAAGATGGCTTGGTGACAATGACGATGTGGACGTGAGCAATGATATAGGCGAATAAGCGGGTGTACGGAGACGTCAGAGAGCAAGGGCCAGGCAAAGAGCGCGCGTGTACAAAGTCAAGCGACATCAAGTGACTGTGATTTCATTACATTTCATTTGCTACGTGATTATGCAGTTTTAATTAGAAAAGAATAACGAAAACAAAAAATGCAAAAAGAAAAAAAGCAAAGATGCTGGGGATAAAAAAACGAGTGGCAACCAAAAGCGTGCACTTGCAAGCACGACAAGGATTATGCACAAAGGACAACGGCTGATGTGAAAGTTGGCATCCACTAAAATTATAATAAAGCAGCGCACTGCCGAGCGTCGAGAAGCAGAAATGGAAGCACGTATTTGACGGGAGGGAAATAAAAAATTCAAAGGATGCAAAATGAAAACATCTAAAAAAAGACAAAAATAAAAACAAATCTCAGAAAACAAAGAATTTGTGTGAACGAGTATTGCAACAAAGACGCAGCGCCAATTGCAGAGGCTGCAATTAAAAATAAAAATTTTAAAGTAGAGAAAAATCGCAACGTAATTACGTGCAATAGTTGGGCGTTGTGAAAGCATCCATCTTTGAAGGTGTGTGTGTGTGTCTATATAGAGCGTTCGAAAGTTGGAGAAGACTTTCGGATTTCAGTCATTCATTTATTCGCTCATTTACAGTCTGAAGTAATGCAAAGAAAAACATATCAGTTACACAAAAGTCGAAAGTGAAGATAAATAGAAGAAATGGGAAGTGAAAAGGTGGCAAGTAGACGCTTGATGAGAATTGTACAGTGATAAGCTGCTGCTAAAAACTACTTTAAATTACTGAGCTATTTTAAAGGGTGTTTCAGATGTTGTTCCCGCATGTCAAAAAAAGGAAACATGTAAAAATTTATATTTGTGCAGGTTTTATTTCAAAATAACAATTATGTGTGAAAATGGCATCATTTAAATGTCCACCAGGAGCACATTTACAGATAAAACCCGCCAAACAGCCGATTCGTGAATGTCTAGTTGCAGAGAACGTTCAGTTAGATAGAACGTTCAGTTTTCTATACTCGACAGTTCCTTGAAACTTTCTCCTTTGAACTTACCAACCTTTGAACTGTCAACCCATTTAGATGATTATTTCCACCAAAAAAATAACAAATTGTAATAATTTTATTTCTGTCTACTAAAAAATATTAAAGATACCATAAGAAAGGCCTAAAAATTATTCACTACTGACATCTAGACGTCACTTTTGCCAAAACCCTTTAGGAATATAATGAGTTTACCCAATATTAATTTAGGTCAAGTCACTATTTAACAGAGTCCAGATAGAGTCCACTCTAAATACCGTGTTAGTCATTGTGCCTTTGATAGTTCAAAATCAATATTTGGAAGATACTGAAGGAATGACTATTTTAAAGGAGCCAACGAAGGTGAGTTTGAAACTATATCTGACTAAAGGATATTCTCCCCTAATTCTTCCTTCATTCTTACCCATTTTCATTTGAAGTTCACTCAATCTTGTGAATTTCATGGGCCCCATTGAAATAGATAAATAATTGGCGCCTACACTTCTTTTAGGTATTTGGCCGATCTCCTCCTCCTATTTGTGGCGTGCGTCTTGATGTTGTTCCACAAAAAGAGGAACCTATAGTTTCAAGTTGACTCCAAACGGCAGATATTTTTATGAGGCGCTTTTTATGGCAGAAATACACTCGGAGGATTGCCATTGCCTGCCGAGGGGCGACCGCTATTAGAAAAAACTTTTATTCATTTTTGTGTTTCACCGAGATTCGAACCTACGTTGAACATTTTGAACTTTTTGAAATACGTTTACAAATATTAACTACAAATTTACAAATAGATTCAGACGATATGCTGGAAACATGAAAAACGAAATAAATGAGCCAGTCAACTTTTTTCTTCTGCTAGGTTGTGCCTGTCCAAATCGAAATAAATAATTGTTTTTGTAATTAAATTGAAATTTTTTTGTGAGCAAACAACTTTATTGCCCCATGCTCGTCTATGCCTGCTTGTATGCAATAATTTAATATGAGTGAGTACAGGAGTAATAATTTGGGAAATGAAATAAAAGCAAAACGAGCATGTAAATCGTGTAGCCCTTCGGCATCACTGCTATGGAACCTTCTAAAAAAATATAAGCTACGGTAAAAAGTAATGCACTTCGATTTCATCGATTTATGAGTGTTTTTGGTGAGACATATATGACTAAGAGCCTTTAAAGGGTTAAATACAGAAAAATTGAAAATATATTGAACTTATAAATTGGAACTAGTTTTTCGCAATAAAGAACTAAAAATTCGTTAAGATATGCAAATGCTATCACTTTCTCTCTCTCTCTCTTTCTCTTACTTTCACAGTCTGTGGTGGACCATACCTGCATCAACAATTCTCCTCCAATTCGGTCTCTCCCTTGCCTCATTTCTCCAATTATGAACTTTCATCGCTTTTAAGTCTACTTTGACATCAACAAGCCATCTCTTTTTTGCTCGGCCTCTCTTTCTTCCTCCAATTGGACGCAAAGAAAACACCCTTTTTTGTATTCTTTCGTTGAGCATTCTTATGATGCGGCCAGTCTGTCTAATCCGCTGCACTTTAATAAAATGTATCACATTTTCACCACCAAAAAGGTTTTGAATTTCGTTGTTGTAGTGGATGCCGTTTTCAAGCCGAATTCTATCACTATGCGTGTGCTATTTAAATCACTGCAAATATATTTTGTTATTGTCCACCCTCCTCCGTCCAAAGTAATTGGAGTTCTGCAAAAAACGCAATTTGTAAAACTTGAATCGCGAAACTGTAAAACGACAAATGTCCTGCCAAAGTGCAGCTTAATAAACTTCATGATACGCTGTCTGTCTTTAGGTAGGGAACTTCAGCTGCCCAATCTGCGCCCGCGTTTCGCCTTTGTTGTAAAGCAGTGACTTCTTCAAGAAGTTATTCTTGTCCTTGGCACTTTCAGCCGCTGCTATGTAGTAATTGTTGGAGTTCGGTTGTAGTTGTGAGTGTATTTGGTTAGCTTGTTATTGTTGCACTTCATAAAACATTTATGATTGTGCATTGCAATTGCTTGAGAAAAGAAGCCACCACTGAACAAAAGCAATGACAGAGGAAAAGTAGAAGCCAAGTAACAAAAAGCTACAATAAAAGAAGAATGAAAAATGCAACAAAAATCAGTAAAGCAACACTTAATAAATTTGCTTGTATGACGCTAAGGAAGGAGACAATTACACTATGCGTCGCTTGAAATGAAACAAAGTATATTTTCAGGCTGACTTGCATTGTTGCACCATGCACGATAGTTAGGCATGTCTTTATGTAGTTTGTGTTAGTGTGTGTATGCCTTTCAGTTTGCACGTTCCTTTGTTTTATTCATTAATCGTCAGAGTTGAGAAAATTTGCACATCATAAATTTTTCATGCGCTCACTTGCCAGCAATACGGGGATATAAAAAAATCCACTCGCAGAGATAAAACTACAACAAAGTATATAAACATTCTTGCAGAAAAACAGACGCCGGTGTAGCGAAAGCTGCAACGTTGCATGTAGGAAAATAACATGACATTAAAATTGACATGCCAAGGTTGGCGGCAGTGTGACATTTAAAACAGAATTAAAGAAAGTGCAAGCGCAACGAAAAAGTGAAGTGCTTACACATACATACATACATATGTGAATAAGAAGCCATGAGAGCGTGAATGACAAGTAGTCAAGGAGTCAAGGAGGAGTCTAAAAGCACATCTGAATGTGAGGTATTATGCAAGCTTCCACTTGGCAGAGTCATAGCGTTTGATGGTAAATAAATGTCTTCTTGTATGAATATGGGTGAAGTATACATTTCCATGTTATTTTATAGATATCCAGTGAAAAAGGATTGTGAAATATAACCAGCTTGTAACGAGCGCTGGAGAGACTGACCAAAATTATGAATTGCTAAACTATTCATTGACAGTTAACTAGTTTAGGAGTACGGCCAAAAAGTGCGAAACACCGAGCGCCGAGTGTGTATTTATGTGAATTGCGCAGACAACGTAAAGGTCTATAATTAAAAAAAAAATAAATAATTGGCGCGTACACTTCTGTTAGGTGTTTGGCCGAGCTCCTCCTCCTATTTGTGGTGTGCGTCTTGATGTTGTTCCACAAATGGAGGGACCTACAGTTTCAAGCCGACTCCGAACGGCAGATATTTTTATGAGGAGCTTTTTCATGGCAGAAATACACTCGGAGGTTTGCCATTGCCTGCCGATGGGCCACCGCTATTAGAAAAATGTTTTTCTTAATTTTGGAGCTTCACCGAGATTCGAACCAACGACCTCTCTGTGAATGCCGAATGGTAATCACGCACCAAACCATTCGGCTACGGCGGCCGCCAAAGGTCTATAATTACTTATGTGATATTAGGTTATGTTAAGCTTAGGTAGGTAGGTGAAATCATTGAAGTGCCGGTCTGGGACTCCTCAAGTAGCACTAAAGCGCCGTTTTGATACTATAATGAGACCTATAACAGGCAGATATCTACAGCCAGCCAAAGCTGTTGATATAATGGAGGAGATTGATTGGATTTAGGTTGGCGCACTTCCACAGGCTGTCGAAGAAAGGATCACCCGGTGACCTTAGTCGTCTGCCAAACTCGGACCATTACAGGGAAAGTGCTTAACAGTCTCCTTCTCTGGAGGGTCCCCCCAGCTGCTACAATGGGGGATAAATGGTAAACCTAGCTTTTTCGCGTGTGTGCCGATCGTTCAGTGACCGGTTAGTACAGATACGAGTTTGGAAATTTAATAGGACTATGACTAAGTTCGTGCGGTTTTACAACAGATGGCGTAACTTGATTATTATTCCATCGATCCACATTTCCAAACATTCATTGGAGAGCTACTGTCGTAAGGCACAAACGTCAGTATAAGTTTTTTATTTGAAGCGTAAACAACAATATTTTTACCACACTTGAAAATGTCGAATTTCGTGCCAAATAATGTGTTTTTGCGGGGAATTCTTTAATATGAAGAAAAAAGCAGCCGAAAGTCATCGTATCTTGGTGGAAGTTTATGGTGAGCATGCTCTAGCTGAGCGAACGTGCCAGAAGTGGTTTGCACGCTTTAAAAGTGGTGATTTTGGCTTGGAAGACGAAGAACGCGAGGGTGCGCCGCCAAAGTTCATGGATACCGAATTGGAGGAATTGCTCGATCAAGATCCGGCTCAAACGCAAGAAGAGGTTGCAAAAACTTTGGGAGTTGATCAATCAACCATTTCCAAACGTTTAAAAGCCATGGGAATGATCCGAAAGGTAGGCCATTGGGTGCCGTATGAATTGAAGCCAAGAGACGTTGAACGCCGTTTTATGGCATGCGAACAACTGCTTCAACGGCACAAAAGAAAGGGTTTTTTGCATCGAATTGTGACTGGCGATGAAAAGTGGGTCCATTACGAC
Organism: Anastrepha obliqua; assembly: GCF_027943255.1. Lineage (NCBI taxonomy): Eukaryota > Metazoa > Arthropoda > Insecta > Diptera > Tephritidae > Anastrepha > Anastrepha obliqua. The sequence continues at coordinate 1,003,385 of NC_072896.1, forward strand.
AATCCAAAACGTCGGGCAACGTATGGATACCCTGGCCATGCTTCAACATCGACGTCGGCGCAGAATATTCATGGCCTGAAGGTTATGCTGTGTATCTGGTGGGACCAGCTGGGTGTTGTGTATTATGAGCTACTGAAACCGAATGAAACGATTACGGGGGATGTCTACCGACGACAATTGATGCGTTTGAGCCGAGCACTGCGAGAAAAACGGCCGCAATACGCCGATAGACACGACAAAGTTATTTTGCAACATGACAATGCTCGGCCACATGTTGCACAAGTGGTCAAAACATACTTAGAAACGCTCAAATGGGATGTCCTACCCCACCCGCCGTATAGTCCAGACCTTGCGCCATCCGATTACTATCTCTTCCGATCGATGCAACATGGCCTGGCTGACCAGCACTTTCTTAATTACGATGAAGTCAAAAAATGGATCGATTCGTGGATTGCGGCAAAACCGACCGAATTTTTCACAAAGGGAATCCGTGAATTGCCAGAAAGATGGGAAAAAGTAGTAGTAAGCGATGGACAATACTTTGAATATTAAATTTGTAACCATTTTACGTCAATAAAGTTTCAAATTTCGAAAAAAACCGCACGAACTTATTCAAAGTCCTATTAATGGCGCGGAGTTCAAAAGATTTTCTGAGTCCATTGTACTGGGGCCAAAGGGTTTTCAAAATGGCACGTGAAGAAATGGAGCTCCATCTTTTCTGTGCTTTCCTGAGAAATAACTTGCGCAGTTCCGCTTTAACAACTGCCAGGGGGATGTCCATGACCGGGTAGGAGGTCTCTGAGTCCAATTCAGTCCCCTTCCTGGAGAGGTCATCAGCAATTTCATTTCCCTCTGTTAGGGTTATAATATAGAAAATTATTTCGAATGAGGCCCTATCCACTTCCGTTATTTAAGTGTAATTAGCCTCAAAAGTGCTTAGCCAAAAAAAGGAAAAAAATCAATCCCAATTGAAAGCTTTAATAAAAAAAAAAAAAATTTTTTTGGGAAAAGTACATTAAATGCACAAATACTTGTTTTTCAAACTACTCGTAATATTATGTATAAATCAAAATAGAATTTAAATTTTGTGCGCAGTGAATGCAAACTCCTGGCTGTAAAAATTTAATTCAAAAGCATTTTTCTAATCCTATTTGCATTCCATTACAAACTCTGTTTTGTGATACTTTCAAAGAAATAAATAAATAAGCTCAAGTTTTAATGCAATAAACTCCCTCAATTAGTCATCGTAATTTGATTCGCCCAAAGATTTTGCCCTCCGATTTTCCCACATAATTAAATTTGACCTTGGGCACCCGTAAGCACAATCATCGGCCACAAAGCAACATCAAACAAACCCAGAAAAAATTATTTTCCATAACAAATGCCTTCTGACCTTTGCGTTGAAAACGTGTCACAAATAATAATTATGAAATTTTATTACAAAGCAGGCAACCAACGTGGCAAATGCAGCCAAATAGGCAAATTTCTGCCAGAATGCGCACCAGCCACTCACACTCACCTGCTTTCGTATTTATTAATGGGAGTCACGCTAAAAAAGTCGAGGTGAGAAACCCGATGGTAATTTAGACAGATGATTGCGGGGCAACAAATATTTGACCAGCACAAATGCCTCCGTCGTCTACACAAAAATAATTTTTTGGAGAGTAGTGAATAAAGACTAGAAGTGTGATAATTTTATTCTGGCAGAGAAGCCTAAAGAAACTTAAAAGTTTGCGAAAATATTAGATGACAACTGATTAACATTTATGTTTTGCTACCCTTACCTAATATTCTGTTTATATTTTTTGCTTAAGGTACGAAACAGAGCATTGTATGCACTTGAATAATATTCGCAGATACCACAGGAATGTCCTCATTCGCATCCGTTTCAACACTCCCATTCCGGTTTCTTTACGTTTTAGGTATTGTCGGCATTTTATTTACTTTTCTCTCAACCAAAACATAAAAATAAGTTGGGCACCCATTAGTGAGAAGATAAGCAAGACTGGATAAATAAAATAGCGAAATAGTGCCTGTGATGACCTACAGCAGGATGCGCAAGGAAATGAGAACATGAACAGCACAAATTAGGAAAAAGGCAAGCAAAACCAAAAAATTTCTGAATAAAATAAAAACAAAGTGGAGTGAGTTAAATAAAATGTAATAAGAACAAATAAATTAAAAAACAGAAATAAAATAAAATTAAATTAAATAAAGTAGGAGGTACCCAAAAATGAAGTAAAATAAAAAACAAAAATTAAATAGAATAAAATCGTCAAAAGGTAAATAAATAATAAATAAAATAACAAATAAAATTATATTAAATTAAATAAAGTAACAGGAAAATAAAAATAAAGTAAAATAGAAAGAAAAAAATTAAATTGAAAAAAATCATAAAAAAATAAATAAATATAATTGCTTAGTTTAAGAAGAGTTGGGGAACTTAACCTGAAAGTGACACCTAAGCTTCTATGGGAGCTCGTTTAGGGTTTTCTTTATGTGAGTTTGTTAGTTAGCGTATACAACATGGTCCAAGAATGATAGAACACAAGATTGCGGTTTCCCAAGGGTCGCAACGTAAGCATAGAAAATAAAAAAAGAAGAAGAAAATAAGCGAAATTGAGAGGAAATCCAAGATAAAGATTTGTTTATTTTCTGTACCGACGCTTTCACTTGTCGAATTCGCCAAAAATTAAGTAGCGGTTTTCGGAAGGCGCCGTCTTTGGTTTTCCATATATCCTGACTGTGGTGCGGATTGTTTATTGATTTTGACATTCTAGAAGCCCACCGGAATATCAAATTACATTGCGCCTTTTCATTTAACATTTCATGGGCCTTTGAGAAGCGATCTGTTCGGCAAATGAAGTGATAAACAAAATCCGAATTTGTTGTATAACTGAAAACGGTAATGGTATTGAACACGGATGTATAAAGTTTCATCTGAACTTACGCAATTTTTGCTTGCTTGAGAACTACAGCTATAAGTGAGTTGAGTAACCATGCTCATCGACTTAAGCTTACTTTGTAACATAGACTGACGAATGGAAATTTAGTCTTAAAATGGCTAATGAGAATTCGTTTATGCTGATATGCACGCTTTGAGCCAACTTTTATTAGCTAAGAGTTTTGGTGGCTCCTAAAACACTCAGGCTATAAAGCCCATTGTATTGTTCACGGAATTATTTCTTGACACTCGCGACTAGTTGTATCCAATATTTGGCCTGAGTGCCAGAACAGAAATTCAGATATTATAATAGCAGAAATCCTGGACTTATTATATACTATTTTGCTCCACATTCTTCGCTGTGCCCTGTTGAAATTTTTTATTATGCCAGCAAGTGAACTCAACGGTCACCACAAAGCCAGCCAAGTTTTTCTGATTTCGTCAGAAAACAAACGGCGAACAATCGAGACCTCAACAAAAATATTAATTTATTTAATTATAACGCAAGCTACCCAAAAGCTATTTGGTTACAGACAGTCATTTACTCACTTTATTAGCACCACTACATATGCACTTAATTGGCATTAGCACTCACTTATGTGCATATGGTTGCTATTATTATTTCGCCCGCCAGAAATATCTGCCCATACAGGAATGAAAAAAAAACCTTAAAATTCTGGGAGAACAACCAAAAAACAACTGAAATAGCGAACAACTGCAACAATATAAATAATATGGACAGCAGAAGCAAAAAATAACAACGAATTACAAACTGAAATTCAGTCAAAAACAACAAAAAAAGTGGCTGCTGGCAATAAAAGAGAAAATTTTGAAATGCTTACAAAAAATAATAACGAAGGGGATACATTACAAAGCTTATAAATACACACACACATATGCATGTACATATGTGTGTGTTATCACTTTGGAGAGCAAAGTTGTGGTAGCGAGTGGGTTGAAATGCCGGGAAAATAACAAATAAAATCTAATTGTCAAGTATTGCGCTAATTAGCACTAGAATAAACGACCTCTATCCTTTACATGCACGAGCATGGCTGCGTATGTTTGAGAACATGCACTCACATATTTGTATATATAGTTACTTGTACGAGTACGTGTGTGTGTGTGTATGAATAAGTGCGAGGTACATTTAATGGTCTAAATATAATAATAAAGCTGCCGTATAAGCAAACCAACGCTGCCAGTCATTTGCAACCTCGACTCACCCACCCACCTACATACACACCTGCTACATATTTGCTGGGTTATGTTCCTGAAATTACATGCTGCACTTAGGGAGCTACACAGCAACAATAACTACACGCCAAGCATCCACAGGTAATGAAATACCGGATGAAAAGGATTAAAATGAAAATAAATGACTTTATCCCCACAATAACTGCCAGGGAAGTTGCATAGGACTGCAAAAGGTAAACCCTCGTAGCTGTAAAAATAATATCTACGAGTAAGTGCTGCAGCAACACGAATACAGCCACAGTAAACACGCCAATAAGACCAGTGAGTTAGTGCAAGCAATTGAAATGTTTTGAAGCATGAGGGAGACCAGCTGATGGAAAAGGAAATGCGAACGCACAGTAAGCATTTGAGTCTTTGCTGTGAAAAGGATAGTTGCCCACACATAAAATGAGAGCATCACGTCGTTTCAATGTGAATATTTCGTGTTTTGCGCCTAGACACCAGCTCGTTATTACGATCTAAACATTTCTCGAAAGTAGCAAAATCATAGCCGCAAAACTTCCCCCGGTGTCCGCGTGACTTTTCAAAGCTACAGAATACAGTTGTGGATATTTCCCATTGAGATCAAACCATTCTGCCAGTAATGTCCGTCAATGTCATTCAATGGCAAAATATAATATTAGTTTTCGGGAAAAAGAAACTCTTTATTTTCTCGGTAGATGGCTGCTGTGATCGATGTCTCGTAAAGTATCGATCAAAAAGTTTCAAGTTTATGCTTGTGGTTAAGGTGATATTTCACTAAAAATTTCTTTTGCGGATTTTTGTTCGCTTCATTCAGTTGTGAGTTACAGGGTGTTAACAATGGAAGTCAACAAAGAAAAAATTCGGTAGATTTTACAGTTTTTCTTTGATGCAGGCGAAAATGTAAGCCAGGCCGCCGAAATTGTGAATGATATTTATGATGTCAAATCTGTAACGGCTATTTACATGCAATTTCGGTTTCATCGATTCCGTTCAGTTATTTTTGATGTTAAAGAATATGTTGATAATGTCAAAAATTTCGATAAAATCACGGAAATAATTAGAGTTCACCGGCATGTTAGTAGTCGTAGCATCGCCCAGCAGCTAAAGATCGACCGTAACAGGTTTCTTTTTAAAAATATTGTTTTTTAAATAATTTTTAGAATCGCATATCTCGAGAAAGGTTAGTCAGATAGCTAAATTAATTATAAATTATCTAAATAATGATTTCCTTAAGTATCTATGACGACATTCCCGGAAACCCTGTATAACAGAAATTTTTATTTACTGCTGTTCGCTCCAATAATTCGAGAAAAATTGGAATGATTGTTATGAGAACGAGCAACATCGATATATGTACCTATATTTCTATAAGGTTGTCAAAAAAGTCTTGCGGTATTTTTATTGAAATATCAATTGTTCATAAAATTGGTTATACTAATGCGATTTAAGTCAAATAAGCGCCGATGACGAGTTCCCAACGAGATGCCAACTTCATAATGCCCCTCTTATAGAAGCTCGCTTCTCTATTGTCAAAAAACTCGGAGAGCCAATTTGCACAGGACTCTCTTGTGGACAACTTTCGACTACCAAGCTCGTTCGCCATGGATAGAAATAGGTGGTAATCACTTGGTGCGAGATCCGGACTATACGGTGGATGCAAAAGAACCTCCCATCCGAGCTCCCGGAGCTCCTGGTGCATCACCAAAGATGTGTGTGGCCTGGCGTTGTCCTGATGGAAGACAATTCGGCCTTTGTTGATCAAAGATGGCCTCTTCTGCAAGATTGCTGTATTCAAGCGGTCCAGTTGTTGGCAGTACAGGTCCGAATTGAGCGTTTGGCCATAGGGGAGCAGCTCATAGTGGATGATTCCCTGCCAATCCCACCAAACACACAGAAGAACCTTCCTGGCCGTCAATCCAGGCTTGGCCACCGTCTGGGCAGCTTCACCGCTTTTCGACCACGACCGTTTGCGCTTCACGTTGTCGTAAGTGACCCACTTTTCATCGCCAGTCACCATCCGCTTCAAAAACGGGTCGATTTTGTTGCCATTCAGAAGCGATTCGCATGCATCCATACGGGCAAAAATGTTTTTGTGCGTCAAGTCGTGTGGCACCCATACATCGAGCTTCTTTTTGAATCCAAGCTTCTTCAAATGGTTTTTAACGGTTTGATGACTCATGCCCAGCTCTTGGCCGATGCTGCGGCTGCTACTATGCCGGTCTCTTTCGATCAATTCAGCGATTTTATCGCAATTTTCGACGACAGGCCTTCCGGACCGTGGCGCATCTTCGATCACCTCTGCACCAGAACGAAAACGTTGAAACCATCGTTGTGTGGTGGAAATGGAAACTGTATCGGGTCCATAAACTGCACAAATTTTATTGGCAGCATGAGATGCATTTCTGCCTTTATCGTAGTAGTACTGTAAAATATGCCGTATTTTCTCTTTATTTTGCTCCATGTTTGCGACGCCATAACTCACGAATGACTAAAAGCAAACAACAATTAATCAAACACGTGTTAGCACGTGAAAAGAGCTTTCCAAAAAGCTCTAGCGTGAACCGATGCGACGAATACAACTAGAACTACGCGCTTGCAAAGACAAGCTTGCGGAAATAATAAGGAAGAAAGAGAGGAAGTACAGTTATGAGAATCTTTAAAAAGTGTGTAAAACATCAGATGTAATTTTTGAAGCTTTTTTAGTTGTTTTGTAGCATACATATAAATTGATATTCTATTTTTCATAACTCTTTTCGTTGAATAACTTTTAACATTAACTACTCCGGTGCGGATTTCTCTCAATTTATTACTCTCACAAATTAAATTCTACTCATCAACCTCCTTCCTACCACCGCACATTCACTTGTGACTCTGCTTTCAATAATAGCTGCCACTATGCAACTGCCTCAAAGTCAGCGCGCGCCTCAAAGCAAATTATTACCCATCCGAGAAGTATTTTGCTATCACCTTCACCATCACCATCACCGATACCAACCGCCATCCTGTCAACCGGGGACAGACTATTGCGAATGCTGATGACGATACAACCGCAAATGGCAACAACATTGAACAACAAACCAATCAAGCGTGAACCGTGGCGGGGATTAATCTGACAGTGGCAGCACTACATCCACCACCATCACCGCCTCATCGCCACCACTACCAGAAACAGGACTTTGTCCAATACCCGCTCCTATAACTAGCGGCCATTCGAAATTGAAGCCAGCACAGATCTAAAACGGAAGTTGTTGAATTGGCAAACGGTTGATGTGGCACCGCAAATCCGCTCGAATTGTTTTAACGACCACCAAATAGCAACAACTAGAGCGAAGGCCCTGCGAAATGTGCAAGCAAAATAGCACCGCTGATGTGTTGACGTCTGCAATTGGGGATTGCGGGATGAAGGCGGTGCGGTTTATTTCGCCGGTGTTGTTTGTATTGTTCGGTATTCATATTTGCTAACTTTTTCTTTTAGAGATATGGGTACACTTTATAGAAGAGCTGGTTGATGAAACCTTTTGATGTCATATGAATATTCGCTATGCGATTCGTCAACAGTATCTAAATTCTAGAATCTAACAGTGATTTCGATTAGCTGTGGAGTTTGCTAATATATTATTTTAAATAAATATAGAAAAGTCTGCGGAATTAAAATTTCTTTGAAGCAAAACTAAAGTGGTTGTTTTAGGAGTCAAAACTTCTTGGTATTTTTCCTTAAGGGGGGAGCCTGCTTAGAGGCTTAAAAAAATCGATTTTTTTTTTTTTGTTTTTTTTTTGCATAAATGTCTTTCCAAACTATCCACTAATGTGTCCTCAAAATTTCAGAAGAAAATTCAAAATATTTTCGGAGCTACAGAAGAAATTGCGAGCAAGCGTCGAGCAGATATCGTCCCCTTAGTATTAAAATAGCCTATAAATTTTTTGATGTTTTGAGAAAATGAATTTCAAACTTTTTGTCGAAAGTAGCTCTCACTCAAATCTCGTTATGTCTGTAAATATTTATTATTTTTTGACTGACGTTTTGACCCACTTTGTGGAACTAGAATTTGACAAAATTTTGAGCACATATAAAATCGACGATGGAGAATCCAAAAATTCAATAAAAAAATAATAGCCTATGAGCACATAGGCTATTGTTATACTAAGGGGACGATATACGAGCGGCCGGTATATATACAAAAACTTTGACGGGCGATTTCTCGGTTTTTAATTTTTGCAATTTTTCCTAATTGGCGGGAAAGATAGGAAAAAAGTTAAACGTCCTATCGAAACCAGATAACATTGATTGTATTCGTAATTTAATTATCTTCTAGTTGAACCTAAAAAACTACAATCTAAAGTGAATTTGTTTTTCCAAAAAAATCAATTTTTTTTTAATTAGCGAAAAATTGATGAAATTCCTCTCGTTTTGTTTAATTTTTGAAAATTGCGACCTGCATCTTTCCCGCTGCACGGCACATGCACACTCGAGGCGCCTCGGCAAAATGCTTGTACCAGGCATAATATGACATATATTTTAATGAAAAAATTGGAGAAGACTGTTGAAATATATAACAATAAAACTAGAAAGTTTCGTTTCAATCGAATATTTCTTTCCTTCTCAAAAAAATCCACGAAAAAATCGATTTTTCGAAGCCTCTAAAGCAGGCTGCCCCTTAAGAATATTTTTATGTATGTGGTGTAACATGTATGTTACAATTCGGAGAACGTAGGTTCGAATCTCGGTGAAACACCAAAATTAAGAAAAACATTTTTCTAATAGCGGTCGCTCTTCGGCAGGCAATGGCAAACGTCCGATTGTATTTCTGCCATGAAAAAACTCCTCATACAAAATATCTGCCGTTCGGAGTTGTCTTAAAATGGTCGGTCTCTCCATTTGTGAAGGGACCATCAAGGGGAATACCACAAATAGGTGGAGTGTAAGCGCGAATTATATATATTCTCGTATATATGATTGGCGCTTACACCCATTTTGGGTGTTTGGCCGAGCTCTTCCTCCTATATATGACATAACACTAACTTTTGTATTCCTGACTTTCGCTAAATATAATACTTATGGTTCATAAGCCTTCCCCAAACACAACTTGCAAATATATTTTTTTTAGATCTATTACTTCACAAAATAGTGCGTAAAAAAGGCATTTGTTTTAAAATTTGGAAACTAGGATTAATACAGCGAGTGTTCATTGATATGCCCCGCTTTTTCATTTCGAAATGAAAGGCTTATTCTAAGGAAAGTTGTCCAGCCACCAATTTTTTATATTACATTTTTTGAAGAAAATAATTTATGCAGTTTCCGAAAAGTACAATAAAGGATATTTTTTAGACTTATTTCTTTTATTGTTATACTGAAAAAAACACCAAATTGGGGTTATTCAAGGAGCTGTGGTAGGGAGTTTATGGGCAATATCATCAAATTTGATGTAGGTTTTAAATTTTGAGAATAGTTATACTTTGGCTTTTCTTTCGATTTCTCCTCGTGAAAGATGGCCATAAATAAAAACCGTTCGAAGATACTCGAATGTGGCATTAAACTGTACGCCCCCCTATGAAGGAAAACATAAAATACGCACATCACAAATGGACGAGGAACTTTTCCGAATCCTTTTATTAATATAAACATAAATATACGAGTATGTAGGACTCATTGTAGGAGTTTTCGAAGCTTATGGGGAGGTATACACAATTTGGTTTGTATCCAGTCTATTTCTGCCTTATTTGTACTTATGTGAACTGAATAAGTGTATTTTTATGCACACATGCCGGCAATTGTTCATAAACCATTCGCTTCTGTGAAATTGTGCTGGCAACCACCGCAACCGAATGGGTTGGTGCGTGACTTTCATTTGGAAGTACCAGGGGTTTAAACCCCCGGAAGGAAACACCAAATGACGGAACGGTTTTCTTTGCAGGTTATGCTAAACCTCCGAGAGTATTTTTGCCATGAAAAAGCCCCTTATAAAAAAACCATCCGCCGTTTGTTTGCGTATACGAAGTAATCGATGAAAATTAAGCGAAAATTTATTTTACCATTTTATTTAATTTTTTTTTTACACCACAAATGATGATGTCGGTCAACGCGGTGAAATCATTTGCGTACATATCTGGAATGCAACCAGAATAACCGCTATTCGGTCTATTGGCAGTTATGAGATACATTCGTACTTACGAATACTCTGATACAAACATTTCTGCTTATCAACAACATTAGGAATAGCAGGAAATAAACACCAGTGAACTGAAAATGCGGGAAATAGCAAAGTGGAAACCGCTTTGAAATGTGCCGATAGAAAGAGATGCAGCAAGCGCGATACTACACAGCATTCGTGGGCAGGACACGTGTAAACATCAACTACGCTGAAGCGAACCAATTCGCGTAAGCAGACAACTCACTACATATCGAACGTATTTGATTCGCATTTTCCCAGCTACAGATACTGGGTCAGTCCGTCAGTGGTGTCCTAATCGAGCTGTTCTATCATTCACTGATAAGTCGTCATTTGTGTAGCTGTGTGTGTGCGGAAGTGAGGTGTAAGAATCACTGAATGAACTGTACAACTGAATAGATGAGTGGTGCTTTGATTGGGTATCCAAGAGAAAATTACCATGAATGATGTAGGCGCCGAACAAATGGGCTATTGAAAGGGCATGAGGCGTCGGGGGGAGTGACTGTTTGTACAGAACAAATGGGCGGTTGGGAAGGCATGGGACGTTGCGGGGGTGACTGTTTGTACGAAGTGTTATTCACACTCAGCGAATCAGTGATATGGAGGATGAGACTGCTCTATTGGTGGCTTTACTGTGGCACTTGTTAATCATAAAAATCTTTGCTTATTTAAATAGTCAATGATTTCAATTTGAGTGAGCGATTGATTGCTCGCGATTAACCTTGCAGGATTATCATGCCACTTATTTTCCGTTTGAGGTTCATTTGTGGCTTTTTATGTTTATTTGTAACAGGTTTAAATTAACTACAAATAAGTACATACATATGTATATATTTTCGTGTATATTTCATGATGAACTGAGAGTAACGAAGCCGTGAAGAAGCGAAAACAAAGCAATGCTCGGAAGTCTTGCCCGTCTTGCGTATTTTTGTAAGTGTGTTGTTTGGATTTCAAAAAGTATACCTAAGATATTATGACAGGTAAAATTTTAAATTTTTCGGTACGCTTACTAAGTATTCCATCACCTTAAAACTAAAAAACTTAAAACTCCAACAAAGTTCCTATCCTGCCGATTCGGGTCCATCATCTTATATTTCTCAGTCAGATTAGTTGATTTTTGCCTACGCCAAGTTTCTTTCCTATTTTTCCTGGCAGGATTAATTGAATTACCTCATATTTATTGTTTCTTTTATTATGGTCCAAATGCGTTTATTTATTTATTTATTCATTTCATCAATTAAAGTATTAAAGTTTTGATTTGAAAGTCTCTCGTGAGTTAGAGATTATATCTAAATGTTTGCATAATTGGTTAGACTGTCTTATACAACGTGCAAGCGGTTTATTTCGACTAAAATTGGTCTTGTGATATGGTAAATGGAACATATTGCTGAGTCTTAGGTTACGAGTGGGACAATTAAAGAGTATTAGCTCCAGCAAGAAGTGATTTGATATGATTCGTAACTATGTCCCTTATAAACATTACCGATGAAGTTTTTCCCCGCATTTCTAAAGTTGGCAATGCTAACAAAAGACATCTACTTTTATATGCAGGCAAACTGCAAGGCCAACGAAGTGAATGAATAGCAAATCGAGTGAAACGTTTTTGAACCTTCTCAATTCTTAAAGATGAACCCATATATAATGGATCCCAAATGATGCTGCAATATTCGAGGTTTGATCTCACAAGAGAAAAATACAAATACTTCAGCGTAGAAATATCCTGGAACTGCCTTGAATTCCTTATTACAAAGCCAATCATAGATCTAGACTTGGCAATCATATATGTATGTCTATATGTTTGGAAAACGACATTTTCGATGTAAATATGACCCCCAAGTCGAAATCAATCATAACTTTTCGTCTACTGAATGACATGTGCTGGCATTTACCAGCATTAAGAGGCAATGAATTATCATCACACCAAGCTTTCAATCTTGTTAAGTCTTCTTGAAGTCTTATGCAGTCAGTTACGTTCTCTACCCGACTGTAAATTTTCAGGTCATCTGCATACATCAGACAACGTGATGTTTTTCGAAAACGTTGTTTTTCTACTTTTGATCGTAACAAGTAGTGGATGGAGTGGACTCGAGTGACTCAGTTTATTATAAAATACTACTATCCAGATTTCCAAGCATGGGGACTCTACATGCTGCTACCAGAACAACAACAACAACATATTTTAAAGAGTATTATAAATCAAATACAGGCATTTACCAAAAGAACTCTGAACTTTTACTAAGAGTCATTAGATTAAATGGCAAAAACAATCATTCTTTCATAAAATCTCATTTATTATGAGCCACCATACTTTGGAAACTGTTACTTGTTTGAACATAGCTTGTGCTAAATCATGCGTTGTTATCGAAAGCGGGGGCAAGAATTCAGGTTATGCACTTTTACTAAAAATCCCATTAAATACATTCAGAAAGACATTGATTTTGAAAAATTATGAAATTTTTAAAAATATTAAATTTAATTTTGTATTTCTGTATTCTGCACAAGAGTGGAAGCTTAAGGTCAGTTCTCATGTTTCATATTTCTTTTTAATGCAAATTATTTCTATTAAAATTAAATTCCATATGTCCCACTCCATCGATAAAAGTGAGAATAATAAAAACCTCAAAAAATGTAAAAAGGAAAGAAAATGGAGTATAGAAGAGTATTAAGTTGTAATGCCCCAAAGCAACTGCACATATAGTACCGTTATAATAAATAGCTGCGGTCCCAGGGTTCCCTAAAAAAAGAGCATATGTATGTCTATATGTATAAAAGACAAAGTACATTTACATACAAAAACTATGTAGAATTTTAATTCAGCTATGCAAATAAAAGAGACCGAACGGCGAGACTGCGAAATGAGAAAAACGCTGCCGGTAACGATAAGAGAAACACACAAAAAATGGTGCAAAGAAATCAAGTGCATGAGAACTCCACCCAGCTTAAATGAAAGTAAGGTGAATATATGAGCATTCTGAGACACTGGCGAACCAAAGCGGCAAAAATTACACCACAGGAAAAATAACAATGCCCCATCAGCAGCTGCCCAAAGAGGAGTGGCATAACATCAAGTGCGCTATAACGAAACATAGAAGGATGGCACAGGATGCCAGCACAAAGACTCAAAAACGAAAAAGAGGAGGAAAAAACACACACACGGGAAAAATTGGCAGCGCATAATCAAGTTCGGTTATGTTGTTTTTGACCCAGGCCCGAGCTGTGGGAGCACGTTTTCATTAGCTAAAAGGAAGAAGATGAAGTGAGTACGAAAAAAATGCAAGGAACACATGAACATCTGCACAAACACAGGCCATCTACCCATAGAATCTTCCTTTCATACATGAATATATGAAATCCGCCACTTGGTCGCAATGGTGCCAAAGGTGAAAAATGAGAGGAAGCGGATTGCAAAATAGTTCAGCTCTGTTGTCTGCTATCAGTAGCAGTGCAGCATAGCATCGAGCTGCAGAGCTCACCTGCAGGCATTCATTCAATTGTATTTTAGCGCTGTATGGCGACTACGACGACATTAGGTTACTTGCACATACACGTACAGGCCTGCACACTAGCAAAACACTCTCCAACTTTATTCAGCACCCCCTCCTTACTTGATTTTGATGTCTGTGATTCCTATAAGCTGACGTCGTGGGACTAAGTCACATACATTTTAAGCGCTCTCCTCCTCCCTTCCTCTTCTTCCTCCTTTGAATTGTAATGGGAAACGATGTTTTAATAGCTAAAATCAGCAGCATTGATTCATGTTCGTGTTAGTTACTACATTCAGGATGAAAGTGGTGAATTGGGTTGGCGTATATTCCAAAGGAAAACCCATTCAGTGCAAAAAGAATAGACTTTTTGAAAAGTAGATAATTCTATGGCGCTCACCTTGAATTGAAATTTTTAGATGTGAAGATATGAAGGGTGAAATGTGTTTTAGAAATGAAGGAATTTTTCATAGGACGAGTGCCCACTTTTTCTCACACAATGTTTATATGGGTCCTTGATAAAACTTTTTCAGTGGGCGCTTACTTCTTACTTCACATCATTCAAAAAATCTTGCAAAATATTTAAAAACTAGAATATCATTTTAGGCAATTTATTGTAAAATCTTTGTTCCATCAACAAATGAGGAAGTGAAGGGAAAGATATTTCAACGACGGATAACAAATAGTTTTATAGCATAAAAAGTAAGGTTCGCCTGACCAAAGCTATCATGGAAGCATGTGACTCATATGAAAGAAGCCTGAATGGCAGTGCAAGAACTCAGAAAGAAGGGGAAGAAATCTGCACCAAATAACGGCTTACCGTAGCGCTGACTAAGAAGCGCTGACATTCTATGCGCACCTTAAAATTTATTGTCGAAGCAAATGATCCTTACAACGTAAGAAAATGGTCAATTTTGGAAATGCACTGAATATCTTTCGTGAGTCTGCTCTCAGACGCAATGGTGCCTCATGGGGAACTTGTCCTGTTCCCCTTGAAACCTATGTGAACTTTTCAAAAACTTTAGAATATCCTGATTTCCACAGTGCTGCGTATTTTGTTAATTTCGGCCAACCTATTTGTGAGACCTCTTCAATGCTATCAAGAAAGGTAAAGTCGAGCGTGGAAAGCCTTTCCCTGTCAATATTTTCTTCAATGTTAAACAGCTTTAACAAAAGTCATTATGTTCTACCTCCAGCCTATTTGCATGCCCTCCAATTGACAATTCCCTGCTCTATCATGTCTCTCATATCCTGTCTCCTCGGATTCAGTAGCGATATTTGTAGGGATGTTGCCTAAATTAAAACGCTCATTGTCTTTTTTGATGTATGCACAACTACGTAATAGGATAATAAGTTTTAAAATCCTTGTAATAAACTACCTACTGGTACCATTAAATCCTTCGAAAATCTTTTAACAGAGGCTTACAATAGAAACTGCTTTTTCAAAAGATTCAGTTTTGTAAAAAAATGATATTATTTAGAGTGCACATTAAATAAAATCAGTTCCACTTGAGCCAGAATCGGAAAGTTCCCCAAATAAAATCGTCTTTTACATAAATAAACTCAGTCCTATCTGTATTACTTGGCCTTGAAGGTAATTTTCCAATAGGCAACGCTCCGCTGAGATTTCCTCAAACATACTCCTATTCTTATTATTATTTTATTAACTGTAGCTCATCTCAGTAATGCTTATCAAAGAACACAAATGAACTCTACTTTCCGCGCTGAGCGTTTCTTATTGTCTGATGGTTTTTTCAAGCACAACCTAACCTAGGTCAGCTGCGAACGATTCGAGGTCGACGCTAGTGGAGCGGCATTTACGCTGCAGCTGGAGCTAATAATTTATGCTTTCTCCTTTGATACCCACCAAATCCTTAAAAAAGTAAGAAAAGAAGCAGCGCCAGCCTTCATACTCCCATAACAGCAGGACTAGTTGCATTGTC
The DNA here is from genome assembly GCF_027943255.1 of Anastrepha obliqua. Lineage (NCBI taxonomy): Eukaryota > Metazoa > Arthropoda > Insecta > Diptera > Tephritidae > Anastrepha > Anastrepha obliqua. Next base: position 1,019,142 of record NC_072896.1, read on the forward strand.
AGCAGCCGAGCTTGGAGGAAATGTTCGTGCATAACTAGCCTACAAAAACCAATACAAGCGCAGGTGTGCGATTTGTTGGCTGGGGCAATATATATTGAAAGAAGAGGCGATATTAGGAACGTTTCCATTGCTGGTACGCATTTTTCCAACTTTGCTCCATGTGAATCGAAATTTTTGTTCCTCTTTTGCTTTCATCTTACATTTTTTTACCTCTGCTACCTTTAACCTCATTCGGTGAACTATGCATCATGCTACCCCCATACTCTTGCTGCTTTTTTTATACGGAAATGAAGGCATAAAGTTGCCAACGTAAGGAACTTTGCCATTTTTAATAGACTCGAATTCCGCAGAGTTTACGTGCGGTGTCTCAGGCAACGGGAAGGAGCGTGTGAGCAAAATGCTGTCATTGTTTGCCTTCTAAGTTGCCAATATTTTTAGCTTGCTCGGCGCTTATAGAGTAATAACCAAACACACACACTCATATATGCCTGTATATATAAACATTTATCGATTGGTACAATCGCATGTGCCGTAGCCAATTTAAAATTGCCAATATTGATTTATTATTATGGCGCAACGGGTGCGCGAATGGGTTTTACTGCCTATACCCAAATCGCTTTTCTCAGCCGCCGACGGTTTCGTTGAAAATCCGTTCACACACTTTCTCGTTGGCTTCTTGGTTGGCAATTCTTTTTGCTGAATTTCTCCATTTTCTCCTGGCACCTAAAGCAATAGTTCACTTTTGCCGCTGCAACCTCCACAGCATAGTTATAGGCGTACTAAGCTAACATTGGTTGAGTTATGTTCTCTGGTGATCTTTATATATTACAAGAACAAGTATATGAAAATATTTGCGTACATGTATATTTTAAGCTTTATTTGTTTGTATTCCATCAGTCACCTCGGTTCTCAAGTGTTTTGTAATTTATTAGCTGCGCTCTGCACGATTTTCTCGCACTCAGCATCACTCCTGCAGTACACTTCAGTAGCTTTTCTCTGTGTAACGTTTTTTCTTTTTGCTATTCAGTGTAAATATCCCATTTTTTACTTTTGCTTCTTCTTCATCTTGTGGCAATTTAATTTAATATTTGGTGGCGCTGCTTATAAATTATGGTAATTTTATTTTGCATATTTTGTAGTCGTTCACTGGGAAATGGGCAACGAATTCCTAGAGGAAGTTGTAAATCGGTTATACACGAGCGTAATCGCTTAAAGCCATTAATTTAAGGTAAATTCTTTGGGCATGAGCACTTAAGTAGGAGGGAGCATGAGTTTTCAAAACAAAACGCTCACACTTTTGAGCGTGAGGCGAAAATGCATTACTTGTGTGTTGAGTTAGCTGAAGCTTTGTGTAATTAGTGTGATACCGTTGGGCTTACTGCGATAGATTTGGGAATACCTCCCAATATAAAGCTGAAGTTTTTTAAACAGGAATTCAGTTAAAATTTAATGCTAGTGCCTAAAATGAAAAGCATGTTGCCTTAGTGGAGCGCTCATAGATATTGGATGGTATTGCTTAAATCAAATAAGTACAGCGAGTTAGGTTGGTTCGGGTGTAGCGGTGGTCCACTATGGGATACACTCAGGCTAATTGTAATGCCGCGTACTTGTTTCTGTGGTATGTAAGATGAAGTATGCTCCGGATCTCACGCCACTGCTAACAGTTACAATTTTCATACAGTTAAGGACTTTGGTTTACCTCTGTGTCGAAATTGGTCTCCACTTCTAGGGATATTGAATCTTGTCAGGAAAAATGGGAAATCTCTCTTATTATTTGAAAATTCAAGTGCTGAAAAATTTGACTTCGCGTGATCTCTTTCACTTCCAAAATACTCATAAAGCGTATTTTTAACATATCTAGTTTCATTTCTCTTTATAATGGACTTTCCATTAGGAGCTGCTCATAAGTCACGCAGAGCTCATTTGGGAAAACTTTTACTGTTCAAGTGATCATAAGCCCTGCGTTTTCTAGGACAAGACCTGATGCAAATTTCTATCCAATGACAACACCGGCCTGCTTCAAATAGTAAAGCAGGTGATTTCACTACGGCTACTGTTGGACTATTGCAAATACCAAAAATATTCATAATTTGAAAAATATAAGTTTCACAGATTTTTTAATTTACTTTTACTTAAATGGCTGAATGAAAATTCATAGAACACCAGGATATTCCCCCAACTATGAGATCACTGGTGTGTAAGGCAATGCTAAAATTCAATGATCGAAGTTTTTACAACCAAAAATAAACTTGAATACAATTAAAGGGTTTTCTAATAACAGGTGTTATCTATATATATATAAAGAAGTTACATTTCCTTGGTAATCTTATAACTCAAGAACCGCCGAACCGATTGACACAAAAATTTTAGAGTTCTTTTCTATCTTTGAGGAGGTGGTTTGTGTGACGTTTGGTTGAAATCGGTGCAGCCGTTCCTGAGTTATGACATTTTATGTGAGTAATGGTTTCCTCTCATACGAAATGCCTGTATGCGAAAAACAACAACAAATACACAGCCGCTTATTAGCGTTTCTGTTGTACTGTTGTGATTGTAAGTGTATTATGTTAATATTAATTTGCTGTCGTTGGAATTCATTTCAATTAAATTCAGAATTTAATTCAGAAACGAAACGCCTGGTATGTGTTGTGCTGGTGGGAAAGTCAAATTGCCGGTGCTAAAGCTTCCGCCAGAACCTTTGCATTCATTCAATTCATGCTTTCAAATGACATCTTTTGGAGCTACAAATATTATAAGAGATGGATTTATGCCGACGTTTAAGGTTATTACATCGTTTGGAATAAACAATATCATATTTAATTTATGTGCCGTCCTTGTGTTCGATGTTTTTAAAAATTCAGATCCGTTATCTACATATTATATATTTCTCGAACTTTACAGAATCAAGGTCTAATATACCATAGAGCTGGGTCTTTGCTACCATTCCCAGATGGTGACCATCAATTTTTGCAAATATATTTTATTGGTGATGAGAATCGTGAATTAGATCAGCGCTGTGCAATTTCGACGAATACGAGAAGATCAATCGTGAATGAATTGTAAGCAATGTTCCATCAACACAATGAATTGGTGAAATTGTTCAAAGTGGCACTCGATCTGATGCCCACCGATGGCCACAAAATCATAATAAAAGCCGATAAAACACCAATTGGGGAGCGCTCCAGGTGTGTGGAGTTAATTTAGAGGAAGCTTGCTTTCCCCACGATCAACTGTACGTTGCATGTTCGAGAGTTGGAGCGCCAAAAAATTTGTTTATTTATGCAGCACAAAATAAAACAAAAAATGTTGTGTATACAATTCTCTAAAATTAAGCGTTGCTTTTCTTTTCCCGAAATAAAAATAAAAATTATTTCATTTTATTTTGTACGTTATTGTGTTCACAAATCAAATCTTTTTAGCAATCAATTTTTTATCGATTGCAAGTCCAAATTTCGTCCAAAAATATAATAGAAAATTGAATGCTCCAGGAGGAACTGGAAAAACATTTTTAACTTTATTTATTTTAGCATAATTTATTTAGCGTAAAAAATTAAAATGGAAATTAAAGCATCAAAATTTAATTACAAGATTTTATCGCCTCTTTCACCTTACCTGTATATAGGTGACCACCACAATCAAATTTTAAAAAAGTACAAAAAAGGCTATTGCGACATCTTTAGAAAATATGTTGAATCAACAAATTCAACTGTTTAAACATTTTACGAGTTCTATAAAGAAAACTTAATATGAAAAATTTCTTGCGATATAAAAAAAACATTTTATGTATGGTGGTGCGAAGCCCACTGGGTAATGCTAGTTTAAATATATAAAAGGCTATTGAGAGATTGAGACGATTTTCTAAGGCCGAAATTGGATGGTATTGATCTGGACAACGTTTATTTTCAACAAGACGACGCTACGTGCCACGCAAGAAACGAAACCATTGATTTTTTACGGGAAAAGTTTCCGGACCGTGTTATCTCTTGAAGAGGTGATCAAAATTGGCCACCGAGATCTTGTGATTTACCACCTTCGGACTTTTTTCTTTGGGGTCACGTTAAAGAGAAGGTCTACGCCAACAGCCCAGGGTCGATTCAAGACCTCAAAGATGGAGTTCGTGAGGCTATCGAGGACGTAGGGCAGCCACTTTGCAATTCAGTTATGGAAAATTTCATGAAAAGGATATTGTCCTGTAAGCGTGGTCATGGTGGTCATTTGCCTGCTGTTATTTTCCACTATTAACGGCATAACTTCCTCTTTATAGGGAAATAAACATCCGATCATTTATATTAAAAAAATAGCATATTTCTTTGAATATCAAAATAAGGCCTCTGTTTGGAAAACCCTTTATATAACACCAACTCCAATGCTATTCCATACTTTCAAATATTTTTTCTTTCCTTGCATATGTAATAATTATATTTTTTTTGCTGGCATCAATGGGGCTTTCAGCTGATTGTTTGAAAATTTATTATCATCTAACTAACCTTCACTTACAGAATCATTCTCATCGCTTTTGTCTTGATTACTGGCATTTCGCGTTCAAATTTTCCAAATAAAAAATTCGAGCATATAAAAAATTCCTAGCCCAACAACGCACTTTTCGACTTCTAATGTGTAAAAAGGATTTTTTACAGATCACTTTAATAAATTATTGTTGATGTTTCTCTTAGCATCTGTCAAAAGAGAAGCGAACAAAATGCAATTAGCGTTTTGATTTTGTTGAAACTTTTGGAAATTTTAGCCAACTCTACTAAATATTAAATAAATGAAAAAAAAAAATAAATTGAAGTTGTTTTTAAAAAAATGTATATATTATTTTTATTTTTTATTGCTCGCACAAAATTCGTTACTTTGGCGGTTTGTTGTTCTGCAGTTCGGCAGATACGTTTTTCTCTGAAAGAGTTTTCTGACTTGTTTCTGTTAGTTTGGCAATGCTCTTTTGCCTTAGTTGAACCATCAACGAATCAGTGGAAGAAAGTGTCACTGAAATATCAACTTTTTGATTGTAATAATAACTCACTTACTTTTTTCTGCACTTGAACTTCACTTGACAATTGTCAAACAGCTGATTGTTACGTTGCCAACTGCCGATCAAAATGCCAAGCCGAGGCGGCTGTTGCTGATGTCTGTGAATCCGGTCATTGCAAAGACCGTGAACATCCTCGTCAGCATCAAAATGCAACTCGCCTTAGTAAAATCATATGTTTGTAAATATTGACTAAAACCTTTTGCTTTTTCGAGAAGCTTCCAAAGAGCTTGCCAAGCGCAAGAGAAAACACTGAATTTTTACCCATTTAAGTTAAGTCCAGTTACGAGATAAAGTTTCAAATTGAACGGTGCTTCATTGTTCGGCACTTAGGCACTTTCTTTGGATTTACAAAAGCAAAATATTCGTAAAACTGCCAAATAACGAGGCAACGATATCGATGTGAGGGCCTCGACTATATGAAACTGTAGAAAATGTGTCTGAGGAGTGTTCAAAATGTTCGACAATTTTTTGGCAAATTTGTGGTTCAATAACTTTAAATAGACTTGAGAAATCATAAATCGTGCATTTTGCTTTATTTTATTTTTGTGTTTTTTTTATTTTCTCCCTAAATATTTGATTGGTTTATAAGGTATATACAAAAACTGGAAACACGTAGCTGAGGATCAATCGACGTGGGGAGCTGTAGTTGGAGAAGCAATGGTCTGCACAATACTGTAATGATGATAATGATGATGATGGTAGGGATATACATTAGGCCGGGTCGATTTGTGAGGAGGCAAAAAAATCGCCCATTGCTCTGTGAAAATCACATACTAGGGATGAAAATAAGAAACTTTGCCGAAGGAACCATACCTCTAAAACGAATTCTGATGCCCCCTAATTTGGGTCGAACTTTTAGTGTCTTTTGTGGGGAGCCAAAAAAATCGCCCATTGCTCTGTGAAAATCATATTCTAGGGATGAAAATAAGAAACTTTGCCGAAGGAAGCATACCTCTAAAATGAATTCTGATGTCCCCCAATTTGGGTCGAACTTTTTAGTTTCTTTTCTCATGGCCATGTAAAGGCCATATTTTGAAATGATTGTATGGGGAACCCTCCAGGGGAGTTCCAGGGGGTGTGCCACTGGCATGGGTGGATCGGCCGTCCAAAGTTAGTGCGGGTCGGTCATACATTTGGACTCGATTGGAGCACTCTAAATGGGTCAAAGTGGGATTTTTCGTTCGACCCAAATTGGGGGACATCAGAATTCGTTTTACAGGTATAGTTCCCTCGGCAAAGTTTCTTATTTTGATCCCTAGAATATGATTTTCACATAGCAATGGGCGATTTTTAAATCGACCCGCCCTAATATACATAGAGCTTAAATTAAATTATTATAACAGTTTTGCCTAACTGAAGCTAGAAGTAAATAAAATATGTAGGTATACTCGTATATCTGTGGGCTTTTGACAAAACAACTTATGCGACTGTAATAAGTTCTGCTTCGAGGTCAATAAATTTTGGTTTATCATAGAAAAAATGAGTACATTATTGAGCTTTTATGGAAATGGTTACTTACACTATGACTTTGAGTGACCAATTGATTAAATACTTCGACAAAAGCAATGAATTTAGTGCCTGACAGAAAAAGTGGTAAGTCGATTGTTTTATTTGAGGTAGACAGTTGCATACATAGCTCCCATAATTTTCATAAATTTAAAAATGCGTTTCTGAAAATTATGCGCAGTGAGCGCTGTGGCTCATGTTAAGCTGATGCGCACATTCGACGTTATGTCGAACTTTCGTTTTATTGCTGAACTATTAGAAAAATACACTTACAATTACGTTTTATGTACTTTTGATGCTCACTGGAAAATAAATATGTCGTGTAGTTTAAAATGGGTCATGTATATAGAATTCCCCCAGTACTCAATTGCAACTGGTAGTTCATAAAAATAGTTTTGAGAAATTGAAAAAATGTGCGACAAAAAATCTTACCTGTGGGGGCACGTACGCTACACATATCAACTTGAATGCAGCGAGACAGGCAAAATATGCATATATGAAAATTATATGTACGTGCACATGCGCATGCATGTGTGTGTGTATGAATGCCCATACATATATTAAATGCAAGTTATGTCGCACAGGTGCTCACGTGAGCAAATATCAAGTGCTTCAGTGTCATTCGGCCCCAATCAAACGAACACACAACTCATATTCACTGAACTTTTATTTATATCTTTATATTTTACTCTATCTTTCATTCCCAGTTTGCTTTATCCTCACAATTCTCTTTCGTTTTTTGGCACAAAAATATGTATAAAAACGAATCCACAAACAAATGTCGCTTTCAGCTGATTTCCGTTGGCAACACGTCCTCACTTTGCGGATATAGGTTGATTTCCCCACAGCGTTACGGTAATGCAAAACCCGTTTCAGCTACATATTTCAGATGCTTGCATGTATGTATGCAGCTGCTTGGAGGTATGCATTTTCCATGTGCATGGTAGCATACTTCGGCTTCCCCATACGTGCACATGTATGTGTAGCCAGTTTGAACTTTTGTTGCACATTCATTATTCATTGACTGAGTGCTGTGCACTCATACATGCGAACTCGTACTGGCAAAAGAATGCTCGTGCGTATATGTACTCGTATGTATAAATGACTTCGTGTTCCATAAATATATCATCGCAGAGAAAGTGTCTCTTAAGTCAGCTCTTCTGAAGGCCAACTTATTCATACACAAATTAATTTCCCTTAGTTTTCATAAACTTTACTTTTAATCAAGACTTCTAGAGCTGTTAATTACACTATGATACGAAGTGGAGGTTTGTGTTTCCGTATTTCGTGAAACTAAATATCTAATATAAACTGGTTTGCCCTATTTTTGTCATTTTGTTTTTTATTAAATACTCTTATTAAGTTTTAGAAACAGTGAGCAATTGCACTTACTACTTAAAAGGATACTAATAAGCAATCTTCATTTGATAATTTAACCTGTTTCAAGAGGCATTTTGCAATTTAATCGCTATTTGCTTTCCATAAGGTCTGCCATTGACTAAAAAATGGAAAATTTTTTTATGGCATATTCTACATGTATTCTATGATGTACTTATCTTAAAAATAAAAATTCAAAAAATCATAAAGATCGGAGCACTAGAACGAAAGTTACAGACCGTGGAAGCGCGCAAAATATCCATAAATGAAGTGAACGCACTTTTTTTTAATTGTTCGAAGTTACAACCTCGTGAATCTGAATGGTTCGCTTTTTATAAATATTTGCATAGTTCGCTGGAATGAATTTTTTTTTTAAATTTTCAACTCTCAAAAATCGTATTTTTGGTGCAAAGCGGTTTTCTTATCGAGAAAAATGTTTTTTGGGTAAATAAACCATTCAGATTCACTAAAAACATTTTTCTACAATAATCACTTAATTTTTTTGATTTCAGCTGAGCTGCTCATGCGCTACCGTGATCACCGCAAGCCTCATCTAAAAAACGCCGTTTCGTGGGAGGGCCGATATCAACCATAAATAATAACATTTTTTAAAATAAAAACACCAAAATGTATTCTTCGATAGTTACCCTTCAGTGTGATATATGCCTCATTTGAATAAAAGTTCCAAAACATATTTAAAAAAATTATAACAATCGTCCATTTTTTCGGGCTCACAAGTTGGTATGCTTCAGTCACAGTTGGTATGCTAAGATCGCGATGAATGTCAATGAGTTAATATTAATTAAAATTATTCAATCTATTATTTGTGAAACAATTAAAGGTACATTCATAAAACAAGTGAAAACGGGTCATCTAAACTGACCTGGCACGACGTAACAAGTTTTTGCACTTGAAATTTCAAAATGGCTTGCGCAAAGATGAGAAAAAACTGTTATAGACATTATAGATATCCACAGTTTTACTATTGCAATTTGCCGAAGAAAGTATTTTTCTTTATCATTTAATAATTGCTTGTTTTTGAAGTTATAAAAAACTTGAAGGGCTGCTGTGTTAAGTCTAATGCTTTAAATGATATCTATACCGAGGAATTAAAATTGTTTGAAAACATAAAAAAAATATTTAGTTTCACTTACATGTCTATGGCTTAAGCGATTTACAATTAATTTTTCTAGAGTTGGTGCGACGAAAAGAGATGTCGGAGCTTTATTGAATTTGGAAATCCGACCTTTACTCTATCATTAACCAGAACCGGTGGTTTTTTAACAGAAGCAGGAAGAATATGATATATTTTTATGCCAGGGCTGGCTTCTCAAACCGAAACCAGGTACCGGTAGAAATTGTTGTTCTATCGGGTGTTGCTTCACTCTGTTGACTAAACGATGACCAAGAGCTTCCATCTTCTCATCCAGAGAGTTATGTGTCATCGAACCCATTACATGAAATGCAGCCAGGAGATTATTTGGCTGTATTATAACAGCAGCTCTTTAACATCAAGCAGAATTGAGGAGTATTGGTGGTCTTACCGCGACAAAGAGCGGTAGAGACTATGTAGAGACTACTGAGCCTTCTTTTTCTAGCAGACAGTCATACGAAAAAGAAAAAAGTAAACCAAACACCAAATAATAACAACCACAAAAGTACTTACAGTAACAGGGTAATGCAAGACGCAAAAGTCTTAGTCGTATAGAAGTATTGCAACTTAGTTGAATAGTTACCGTGGACTCAACATCAGTGGTAGAAAAACAACATCTGATATCAGCGGTTGGGCTAGTCAGCGATCGAGCAGTTCGGAACAAAGATTACCATCGCTGTTGCTACCGGGCAAAGTTCAGTGTTTAGTTCCGGTCAGGCCAGTCATTGATCAAAAGGAGACCAGTAGCGAGACCAAGTGCCAACCCAAAACTCCATAAGTAGCTCGCCAACTAGTGGGCCAAGCGTTCCAGAAAGTGCCTGGTCAACCCGGCACTCCAGCGGTGGCTGAGCGGGAAGAGAGGTGCATTCGCATCTGCTACAAAGAGGAGCAGCGGACAGATCACCTTGTAGTCACCCATCTCCGCCTTCTGTATGGCCCAGCGAGCGACAGGGTGGTCCTGTCTTGGACGTTCGGTGGTATAGCAGTGATCATCTTACCAACTACTCGCACTGTGGCCATCTGTTGCACCGAGCTTTTCCGACTTCTTCGGGCCCGGCATTAGATGGTCTACCACCATTTGAAGGCCATCTGCAGGCTGAAACACAATAGGAGTTGGTACGGCCCCTGTCCAGCATTGGAAAACAGAGAAGGCATGGACTTCGATGCAATAATTCTCTCCATGCCCCTTGACTCCATGCTATCAAGAGTCGTACTTGAAAAGAGATGCAGTGTAGTGCTGCCAGAGGCTCAGTTCTGGTCAAACTTTGAAAATGAGCCCTGGACGTGTATGCTGTTCAAGAAGCGATGAACTTGGTTGTGGAAAACAGATGTAGAGGTAGATCTGTATGTGTCTGTAGCGTCAGCCAAGCTACGTTCATAGCCTTACACATCCCTCCAACCACATCAGGGGTAGTCGAGTCTTGTAAATCCAGGCTGAACTATGTCGGTCTTTGGCACTCCTTGGCTCCTTGGCACCACAAGATCTACTCAGATTTCGTCGGAGATTGGGTAGATTTCAAGAAAATTAAAAGGGAATCCCAGTGTAGTACAATGGACTTAATTAATGTCTGAGTGCTGCACTTGCTAGTTGCCCTGACAAAAATAAAAATAAAAATAAACTACTAGGTGACCCTCAAAGGGAAATGGAACTATTCTGCGGAGATACAAGGTTCGGAAGACCTAGTTCTGTTCCTGAAGGATATAATGGACGAGGTCTTCATCCTGTCATCTGTCTATGTGCAGAGATCAACTTAGGGAGTAACCTTCGGAATTATCGTATTAAGGTTAAGTTTAAATTGAATTTCCTATGAATGTACAATCAGGGGTCTACAATACAATATGCGCTCCAGGATGTGGGGTATATCTGTGAAAAAAGGGGTGGATGCATTGGCTAGAGAGGCTGTGGCCTCGTTGTTTATAGGATCCGAGCCATTCGTTACCATGGGACAACATGGAAGGAATTGAAAATGTAAGGCTAAGAGAGATAAGTTGGCTACAAACTATGGGGCTACGCCCTACTAGGTGAAATCCTTGCTGCGAGTCCTCTTTAAGGAGAAACTGAGAATGCTCACGGTAATTCTCACCGATAACTGCAGTTTGCGCAGCTATTTTCACAGGTTTGGGATATGGTCCACTGACTCCCTGAATTCTGCGACCAGTTCCCGCAGACTCTAGCACGCTTTGTTCTAGAATGTGATGTCATAGCGTGAAAAAGGATATCTCGGCTTATGCGGGTGGAAGACAACGATCATCGGGGAAATCCTCAAATTCATATACGAAACTGGAACTGAGTTGCAAACGAGATGTATAAATTAATTATAAGGATTAGGAGTTCCTAGATAAACTGTGTTATTATGTTGCGCGTAATGAGAGCGTTTATTTCCAAAATCCAACTTATTTCTAAATGAGATTAATTCTTATACATAAGCTAGCCCTCAGCTCTAAAGACGCTGGTCTTGCACTTTACTGCAAGGAATCATATTTCGCCGCGAGGCATAGCCCGCAACATTGTTGTGCATCGACGTTTCGGCTGCCGCTATGTGGTTTCTGTGGGAACTGTTATTTTACGTTTCTGCTGACGTTACGCGATTTCTATGGGAACTGTTGGTTTTGCATCTTATCATGCGCTCACTGGATGATCGGCTTGGTTTCTTTTGCTTAGCTGGTAACTCGTGTTAACTTATACATTTCGTGTATTCGTCTCTGTGTGTTTACCTTGCGTGTTCAGTTGAACTAAAACACATAGATTATTTAATTACAAAAATGTATGTTATATCTAACGCCAAACATCTTGAGCCCAAAGGCATCTCTGCTATAATTTTTTTTGATGTAGTGATTCGTAATTTTGCTCGAACACCTTTGTTAGCTTTTTAGATTTCCTGACATTCAGAACATTGTTGGAAAACGAATTTTTAGACTATTTTGTATTCATATCTGTTACATATGCGTGTACATGGCACTCATTTTCAAGTATTCACTTTTAAATGGATGAATATTAGAAAACTTTTACTCTTTTATAGAATGTCCCTCAAGTCGCCCCACTAGAAACAACATTTCTTATTTACGACGCGATTCATATCTATAAATGCTGTTAAGATTATTTATGGCAATATGTTAATACGAACTCTTACCTAAATACGAGTATATCAGATGTGCGCAGTCTGCAAATGTTAGTTGTTTGCAACTAAGTTTGGAAGCAATCAAATGGTCTCCAAAGGCTATTAACCTACATACAGTAGTTGTACACTAACCAGAATGTGTGTATGTATGCACGAACATAAATCTCCATGAGTTTGTTTATGATAACCATTAACTATTCCACCAACTGACTGCGCTGCCTTTTTTAAATAAAATTAACATTTATTTAAAAAGCGTAGACAAACAAAGTAAATATAAAATAAAGAATTTATTTATTCAAATCTTCAGTGAGAACTCGATACAACTTAAATTATTGCGCTGTCAGCAAATAATAATAAATTTGCCTTGCACTAGTTTTGTGTGCAAAAGTACAAAGAAAAATGATTTGAAAAATCAGGAAGAAACAATGAACATCTCTTTGACTTTGGTTGAATGTACTGCAAGTATGGGTGTCCCCGGTGTATTATTTTGCTTCACGTACGAAAAGAAAGCCAATAGAGAAAATCGCCTACCTAAATGTCTTTAGAAACATGCGTAAGTGCATATAAATAGGTAAATGTAAATTGTTTTTGCCTTTCAATTGTTTGGCCCACATGCTGTGCGCTTGACATTCCCAACTTTATTCCCCGTCTCTCGGCCCATTTTGTCCTTTGCTCTTTCTTCATATGCTACTGTTAAATTATCCTTGGTGCCGTAAGTGGCACGCATAAATCTTATCTCTGATTGTTGTTCTTCTTCTCCAAACACCTAGGGGAAATTATGTGTTTCCCTTGCATTCCACAGTCTACCTACTTTGGGTTTTACGCCCACCTTAATATTCCTTCTGAATTGTCATTTCGGCTGTCCGCACAACTTCACTCACTTTAGTTTTTATTTCTTTATTACGATGACTTTTTATTATAAAATCTTAGCAATTTATCCTTGTGGCATATTTTATGCTTCATGCTCTTTGGGCAAAGACAGACTAGCGTTCAGAGTAGCGGCTGTGCACATACATACATACGCTTGCTTGCCACATTTATTGTGTGCGTAAGCCATCGTAAGTGGTAGTGAAATTGAGTATGCTCCGTTATGAATACAATCGGATGACAAAGCTTTTGTATACAATAATTCTTTATGGTATTTGTGTGTTTTTGCTTTTGTTTAACTTACTTGGTTGTGTGGTTTAAGTATTTTGGTGCCTTTTATTTGAACACCCTTGAATGCCCAGCATTTTAAGTATTTTGTTGTTTCTCACTGTTTCTTTTTGCACTTAAAAATTTGATATTTATTTTTTCTGAAAATATACAAATCGGGCATAAATCAGTGAAGACTCTTCATCGAAAATATATAATAGTATACTAATAGGTACATACATATGCATATAAACATGAAGCAATCGGCAATCATTACTTTACTTAGAGGCTTTTATTATTAGTAATTAGGATGAAAACTGAAATTCTTATCAAAATCCTATTAATTTAAAAAAAAAAACAATTGAATTTCGTATAATTTTTTTTTTTCTTTTCTGATTTTTATGAATTTTTATTAACTGAGAAGATTGAAACTTTATACGTAAACTATATTTTCAAATTTGAAATCATTTTGATGATTTCCTTCTCAAGTATTTCGGATATTGTCGTTAATTCTTCTAAATTCTGAATTATTGTGCATTATGCGCTTAAGTACAATAAAAAGTAAACTCAAACAATTTTGAAAAAAAAAATTATATAATTTTAAGGTTTATTTAGCGTTAAAAATTATGGTATACACGTTTTTGAAGTGAAATATCTATCTTCACTTCTCTTTAGTATAAAAAATATTTCAGAATACATTATTTTTATTAACAATGTTTTTCATACATTTTTTAGTTGTTTTGTAAGATTAACATATCTAAATTATTCAAGAAAATTTTTTTTTTACTAACAATCGTTTTGCGCAATTTTTGGCAATTTTGAATAATATGTATCTAAAAAATTATTCAGAAATTTTTTTTGTTAACAATTGTTTTAGGAATTTTTTTGTTAAAAAACTAAATAAATCTTAGTCTATGCTCAGTAACCCCTATAAGTTTCATAATGCGATTCTTAAAACTTTTTGAGTTATATTCAACTACGTACAACAAATTAGTGACAAATATAGCTCGAGACGAAACTTGAAACTTAAACTTAAATAAATACAATTTTTTTTTGTTCGAAATATATATCAGAACATGTGGGGTCCATAGTGAATTATACTCAGAATATGTGAAATACATTTTGCAAAAAATAAATGGAAAATTGTATACTTTTAATCTTACTAATATTAAAGAAAAAAGGTCCAGTAAACGTGAACAGAAACGGAATCTTGGAAGTATACCCCCTCCTTTTACAATTTAATGCCGCCTTTGTAGAAATCTCCAAGCTTCATTATTAATATAACATGAAAATATTTGTGAACATGAGTGTACTAAAAGAAGAAAAACATAAAAGTGAAAACTATTTTTCAAGTTATAACTGGGGTTTTGATACATTTTTGGAGTCTTAACCAAGGATGTATCTGGACAGAATTGCAATTTTGTAGATGAACGGTTTTCTAAAGTATTTACATTTTGTATGTTTAATCAGTGAAGATGATTTAGAAGTATTTTATCAAACCAGCGACATCTCTTCGCTCCAGAAAATTTGACTGTCTGTCAGTGCTAATCGCCTAATGCTTGATGAACGTTGAGAAATACCTACTCTACTTCGGTTACCTTAGTCCTGCGGTGTTCAGAAAAAACGATATTATGGAAAATCGTAGGAAAAAGTATACACACAGAAAAGGTGTTCCAGAAGAAATGAGCGTCTCCAAATTTAATAAAGCGATGGTTTTATTTGTTCATTTCATTTGGAAAAGAAATGCATGAATCCTCAGTGAATAGTTCCACAACTTTTCTGAAATATTTTTTTAATTTATTCCTGCTGCGACTTTCCGCCCAATTTTTGGTGCATTGCTAACAATATTCATAATAAAGGGTGGTTAAGTTTTAAGGGCCGGTGTTGATTTCGAATAAAATACAATTTTTTGTTTAAATTATTGTCATTTCTCTATATTATACTGCTACGGCTCAATTACGTATGGAACAAATGGCCGCCGCGGCCTCGGCGGCACACCTCCAAAGACCACCAAATGCAAATAGTTTCTTATCTAAAGGGTGGTTAAGTTTTAAGGGCCGGTGTTGATTTTGAATAAAATACAATTTTTTAGGATATTATTGTCATTTCTCACCTCCATCCGATGGCCCAAATTTTCTATGACGCTGAGGCATAATTGAGGTTCTATGCCGAATTATCTCATCCTTAGTTCTTGAATTGTTGCTGGCTTATTATTATTATTATTACACATTTTCTATCAAATCTCTATCAAGAAAGAACTCCAATGGTGCCGTTGACGTTTGACGTTTGGGTGTGGTTCACATTCAATATCGGCCCTTGAAATTTAACCACCCTTTACATAACTTACATATATGTAGCTTTGAAAATTAAGTGTTTGATCCAAAGTATGTATCTCTTAAATTAACAGAAAAATTACAAATACCCCAAATTATTAGCTTTCACGAATTAACCAATATTTTTTGCAGGAAATTATAATTTGACTGGAAGAAATTTGAAAGGAAATGCCAATTTTAGTACCAATTAGACAGTGGAACAAAAAGAAAACCTAATTTTAACTCCTGATTATGAGACCACAAATTGTGAGAAACAAAGAGACGGGTTCTTTACCAAATATTTCTGTCAGCAGCTCTTCAGTTTATGCCACCTCAAAGTTTATGAGATTCATATCTGATATCATCCGAAACTAGTTGAAATATTATATTTATAAATAATATTTGGAAATGTTGCTTTCTTTACCTTCAGTTTGAGGTATATAATTTAAAATTCGCTTAATAAGTACTTTTTGTTTTACTCCTTCATCTTGTTACTGGCGTGAATTTCTTGAGAGTTCACATTGCAATCTGGCAAAAAAGAAATTTATTCACCTGTACGAGTACTTCAAGTCACAGCTGTCGACCAATTGACTCAGACATTGTAGCACATGTAGACCTTTATATTCAAAGGCTTGGTAAGGATTCGACTTTTTCCTTACCAAATTTTTCAATAAAGTTGCAGAAATATCGATATTTAGTTATTCACTTAAAACCTCTAGAGTTGTGGAGTTCCTCTGGATGCAATTTGTGGCAGCTCTCTGTTTTTAGACAAATGTGAATTCTTCTGCAGTAGTCCCAGAAAAGGGAGAGCATAAAATTTACAGCAACAGCTTTAAATCATTAAAATCACTTAGAAAATCTGGCGACTACATAAAAATCACAAAAAACAAAATGAACAAAAGCAACTACCAAACGGAGTCAAACCATCAGACGGCAACAACAATAACACTGTAAAAGGGAGCTAAAGCGGAAGTAACAGCAAAATTATGCTTATAAATTTTCCAACACCCCAGTGCAGTCCCCTGTCACCTTCTACCTGCCGCAATCCGCACAACGGCAGCCGTTCAGGAACATAGCCGTTGCGCTTGCTGCTCGGTCGGCTTTCGTTATGTAATTGTTGCTGTGTACATGGGCCGCGGCATGTGGCGCATATTAAACAACCGCCAACAAGCATTTATCAAATTTCTATTATATTCTGCCAGTCTGGAACATCGAACTCACTTACCTAGGCAGCAAGTTGCCTCTTTCCATCAAACAAATGTGTGAAAGTGCGAAGACCTCCCGTTGCCCATTACCGCCCTTCAATTGCGCCATAGTGGATGTGAATGAGGCAGAAGAACACAGGTTGGTACGGTGGTAAAGACGTTCAGCGGAAGTCAAACAGGCGTTACCGGCGACGCCAGGAAAGTAACTACATTAAGCGGCAGGTGGCAAAGCTTTGATGGCATGTTCATGCACATAGAAATATGCATGTGTGTGTGCGCATTTAATGATGGCAATGAAGGTGCCTATGGGACATTAAGGCAACAACAGCAGCAAAAAGAAAAACAATGCAATGAAAACAAAGCTTCCCTGGCATTGCAGCTGCTATCATAATAACGGCAACAGCCGTGGTGTGTTGGCGGCTGCATAAAAGCAAAAACAAGTCATAAATACAGCGAAACATGAAAGAAGAAGCTGTAAAAAGAGTTTTTTGTTTTATGGAAAAAAATTGCATTTTAAAGATATTTTTTGTCAAAAAATAGCAAAAAAAAAACAAACAAAAAGAAACGAGAAAAGCATTTGCATTAGTGTTTTATATAAGGATACACAAAAAAATTTAAAATAATGTTAAAAAATGTAAGCGAAATAGGCAAAACTACATGCAACGCCCCAAATGACTTTAAATCCCCCGCCAGCAAGAACAAGCATAATGCCACATTTGCCTTGCAATATCATTTAATGTTTACGTTTTTGCGGGTATAAATATTTTTGAATAATTCATGCATTTATTGTACATTCAGGCGTTGTTAGGTGCCGCGCAAATGTCTCACTCAGAGTGCTCGCAGATATTCCTCACTCTTTTTGGTTTTTGTATTCACCTCATACCCATTTTGGTGCGCTCAGTTGAATAGTTCCGCACAGCTAACTGGCTAATAGAATAGTTTTATAGACACCCACTCTTTTATGTGTGCAGAAAACTTGGCAGAGGAGGGGAACTCATTGTTTTTCTTATTCATTTGACTTTGATGTTTTCACACAGAAATCAACCGCAAAAGCCGCAGTGGGCTCAGCAGCGGTTGCCTTTTTGCTAATATTACTTACACTTAGCTTTTAAGGAGTATTGAGTTTGTATGTGTTGGGTGGATTTTTAGGAATTTAGTACAAAAAAGTTGTTTAGTTTAATGGTCAGAATTAGTTAAGTATTTACGTACATTCGCGCAAAAATATTTTTTATTTAGTAAACAGCTTCTACATTGGGGAAAGGGAATTCTTAATTTTCTATACCCACACATACAAGTATACATATTTACCTACATATAAAAACAGTCACTAAATATAAATATTTGGAAATAGTTCACTTTTTTTCTAAAAAGCATACATTATTTAAAATATAGTTTGTTACAGAAATATTTTCACAGAAGATAATATTTATTTTTTATGCTTCTATTTGCAAATAAATTATTGATTAAAATGAATTTCTGATTTTCAATTGATTACACTTTGTTTTACAATATTAAGCTTGATTAAGTTTCTTCTTTTCACTTCAATGTGTGAATTAAATATTTTTTTCCTTCAAAGTAGTAAATTGCATTTGATAAATGAATTGGAAAGTATAATATTTCGTAGGGTTTGAATGAAGGTTTGAGTAAAATATTTCATTTATAATTAAAACAATTTGTTGAGTATTTTTGAAAAACATTTTTTTGAAAATTTTTGTTTTTTTAGCCCTCGTAACTCATGAAGTTATACATATAAACCCACACATCTAAAAAATTAACGGCTTCAAACTAATATTTGAAAAAGCGATTGAAGAAATTTTGCTCGTTGATCAAAGGCTGTATGATGTGATTTATAACAGCAAAAGTTTCTTTGAGGACAGCCAAACATTTGGTGTTTCTGAACTACAGGTTGAAGATGTCTTATTCGTATAAAAAATAAATAAAAATGACAATCTTACAGTAGGTTGCACACCATGGAACTCTGGAGTAATATGAGAAAATTCGGTACGTCGCGAAAACACGAAGTAGTTTTGAGACGTCGCGTCTCTTAGCCTTGAGAATAACAGCGATCAGATTTGACAGCAAAACTTAAAGGCCAAATCTGTCTGCATATCAAAAGGATGGGCTGGATGGCTTTTTCGCATCTGTGCAATTTTCAAATTGTTTTGTTTTGTTTTCTTTTTCAAATATAATCCCATTCAGTATGGAGTCCGCCAACTTCTTCAATGTTTAATGGCTTATTTCATCTTGCTCAACTAATACAACTTTATTTATTGGTCTCAAGCTGCCAACCATTCTTGTAAACTTTGCTCGATAGCATCTCGCACAAGTCTTCAGCTGAGTTTAATGGGGGAGCCTGCTTTAGAGGCTTCCAAAAATCGATTTTTGTTTGCATAAATGTCTTCCCAAAGTATCCAAGATTGTGTCCTCAAAATTTCAGGAGCAAATTCAAAATATTTTCGGAGTTATAGAAGAAATTGTGAGCAAGCGTCGAGCAGGTTATACGAGCGGCCGGATCTCTCGAAGTGCGATTTCTCGGTTTTTTATTTTTACGATTTTTCCTAATTGGCGGGAAAGATAGGGAAAAAGCGAGATAACGGTGATTGTATTCTCTTCTAGTTGAACCTAAAAACCCTTAAGAAAGTTATGAAAATTGCGACCTGCATCTTTTCCCCCGCACGGCACATGCACACTCGAGGCGCCTCGGCAAAATGCTTGTACCAGGCATAATATGACATTTATTTTAATGAAAAAATTTGAGAAGATTGTTGAAATATATAGCAATAAAACTTGTGAGTTTCGTTTCAATCGCATATTTCTTGCCTTCCCAAAAAAATCCACAAAAAAATCGATTTTTTGAAGCCTCTAAAGCAGGCTCCCCCTTAAGTCTAGGCTGATCGCTAGCCGCTCAAAGCCGATATATTTAGAGATGTAAGAAACTCTTTGTGGGGTGCGCAGTATATATTGGCGCAGTAGCTTGACGGAAAGTTCAAGAATTTCATAGTGTAAGTGTGCTTTAGAAGATAGTCGTGCTTACCATCGGTACTTATGGCAGCTATACGAGGTGTGCTCAAAAAGTATTGCGAATTTTGAATTTTCGCAGGTCAACAATATTTGAATTTCGATTTTTTTGTGGCAATATGTTAGTACTCATGTCTCCCACTCATGCCGACGAGTTCGACCATTTTGAATGATCAGTTAATTGTTGACAGCTGCTTTGCTTGCCCGTGTTTCAGCTCGTCTTCGATTTTTACCTATTTAAAAAGATGGATCAAAGAACCTGTATCAAATTTTGTGTGAAAAACGAAATTAAGTGCGCGGATGCATTCCGAATGTTGACTGAGCCATACGGAGAAGCTACTTTGGACCAAAGAAACGTTTATAAGTGGTACAAAATGTTCTCAGAAGGCCGAGAAGATGTGAACGACGAAAAGTGTGCCGGACGCCCGAGCACTTCGACAACAGACTAAAAAAATTGACGAAGTAAAGAGAATGGTATTGGCCAATCGTCGAATCTCCGTTAGAGAAGTTGCTGAAGACCTAGACATATCGATTGGCTCATGTCATTCGATTTTTTTCAATGATTTGCGCATGAGATAGGTCGCCGCAAAATTCATACCAAAACTGCTCAATTTCGACTAAGAGCAGCTCTGTCCGCGACGACCCAAATTTGCTCCAGAGGGTCGCAATTGGTGACAAATCGTGGGGTTATGGTTATGACGTAGAAACCAAAGCTCAATTATCTCAATCGAAGCTGCCGCACGAACAAAGACCGAAAAAAACGCGCCAAGTTCGGTCGAATGTAAAAGTTTTTGCTTACCGTTTTCTGCGATTGCAGGGTGCATCATGAGTTCTTGCCCCAGGGTAAAACGGTCAATAAGGAATACCATCTGCAAGTTATGCGCAATTTGCGCGAAGCAACCCGCCAGAAACGTCCGGATTTGTGGAAGAACAAAAATAGGCTCTTGCATCACGATAACGCCCCTGCTCACACATCGTTGCTTGTGCGCGACTTTTTGGCCAAAAACAACACACTAATGACGTCACAGCCACCGTATTCCCCAGATCTGGCCTCCTGTGACTTTTTCTTGTTCCCGAAACTGAAGAGGCCCATGAAAGGATGACGCTACGCTACAATTGACGAGGTAAAGACGGCATCGAAGGAGGAGCTGAACAAGACAAAAAAAAAAAAGAGGTTGTCTGTAAAGTCGGTTTACTGACG
The DNA here is from genome assembly GCF_027943255.1 of Anastrepha obliqua. Classification (NCBI taxonomy): domain Eukaryota; kingdom Metazoa; phylum Arthropoda; class Insecta; order Diptera; family Tephritidae; genus Anastrepha; species Anastrepha obliqua. The sequence continues at coordinate 1,040,196 of NC_072896.1, forward strand.
ATAGTTTAACGTGATAACGTCATAAGAAAATACTGATTGAATGGTTGCATTTTTCAAAAGAAAATTTTAATTTTATTTGTTTGATAGATATTTTGTATGGATATAGAGAATGAGTTAACATTAACATAACATAATATACTTTAACATAACATAACATAACATAACACAACATAACATAACACAACACAACACAACACAACATAACATAACATAACATAACATAACATAACATAACATAACATAACATAACATAACATAACATAACATAACATAACATAACATAACATAACATAACATAACATAACATAACATAACATAACATAACATAACATAACATAACATAACATAACATAACATAACATAACATAACATAACATAACATAACATAACATAACATAACATAACATAACATAACATAACATAACATAACATAACATAACATAACATAACATAACATAACATAACATAACATAACATAACATAACATAACATAACATAACATAACATAACATAACATAACATAACATAACATAACATATCATAACATAACATAACATAACATAACATAACATAACATAACATAACATAACATAACATAACATAACATAACATAACATAACATAACATAACATAACATAACATAACATAACATAACATAACATAACATAACATAACATAACATAACATAACATAACATAACATAACATAACATAACATAACATAACATAACATAACATAACATAACATAACATAACATAACATGACATGACATAACATAACATAACATAACATAACATAACATAACATAACATAACATAACATAACATAATATAATATAACATAACATAACATAACATAACATAACATAACATAACATAACATAACATAACATAACAAATTACCCCGTATTAAAGCACTTATCAACAGCTTTCATTTGATACCCATATTGTACATACACAACCAAAGGTTACCCGGGTCCACGTTTTGACCTATATCTCGAGACCCCAGTCACGGAGCGGCATAAAAAATATTCTGTACTAAAGCATTCACCAACAGCTTTCATTTGATACCCATATTGTACATACACGTGCGAAGGTTACCCGGGTCCACGTTTTGACCTATATCTTGAGACCCTATCTACCAATAGGTATTCAAACTATACGGAAATCATCTTCAATACCTACTTAACAATGTGTGTAAGTTTGGTTTAATTCGGTTCAAAGTCACGGTGGGTCCACGTTTTGGCATATATTTCGAGACCCTAGTCATCAATAGGTATGAAAATTACCCCGTATTAAAGCACTTATCAACAGCTTTCATTTGATACCCATATTGTACATACACATCCGAAGGTTACCCGGGTCCACGTTTTGACCTATATCTCGAGGCCTATTTCCAAAATAAAATATAATCCATGTTACTCGTGATGTAGCTTTCGAATGGTGAAAGAATTTTTAAAATCGGTCCAGTAGTTTTTGAGCCTATTCATTACAACCAAACAAACAAAGTTTTCCTCTTTATAATATTAGTATATAGTAGATATGATAAATATTACCATACATTTTTTCCTTCATATATAATAAAAAAATTAATAATAATAACATTAAAACAACAGGTATTATTAACAAACTTGGTTTTATTTTAAATTCTTCAAGTAAATCAAATTAATAATAATCAATAAGAAGGCATATGCAAATACAAATACGTGAATTTATATATGTACATATGCGCATATACATACATATATACGCTCACTTAAGTAGGAGAGAGCAAGATGTCGAACGTTGCCGTTCGTTTGCTTTGTTTGCTTTGTCGTTCCTTCCGCGCTTTCGCTTGCAGTTCATTCAATGCAATGAGCAAGGTAACTACATATGAGCAAGGTAACACTAATATGAGCAAGGTAACACTAATATGAGCAAGGTAACACTAATATGAGCAAGGTAACACTAATATGAGCAAGGTAACACTAATATGAGCAAGGTAACACTAATGAGCAAGGTAATACTAAAGAGCAAGGTAACACTAATGAGCAAGGTAATACTAAAGAGCAAGGTAACACTAATATGAGCAAGGTAACACTAATATGAGCAAGGTAACACTAATATGAGCAAGGTAACACTAATGAGCAAGGTAATACTAATATGAGCAAGGTAACACTAATATGAGCAAGGTAACACTAATGAGCAAGGTAATACTAAAGAGCAAGGTAACACTAATGAGCAAGGTAATACTAAAGAGCAAGGTAACACTAATATGAGCAAGGTAACACTAATATGAGCAAGGTAACACTAATATGAGCAAGGTAACACTAATATGAGCAAGGTAACACTAATATGAGCAAGGTAACACTAATATGAGCAAGGTAACACTAATATGAGCAAGGTAACACTAATATGAGCAAGGTAACACTAATGAGCAAGGTAATACTAATGAGCAAGGTAATACTAAAGAGCAAGGTAACACTAATGAGCAAGGTAATACTAAAGAGCAAGGTAACACTAATATGAGCAAGGTAACACTAATATGAGCAAGGTAACACTAATATGAGCAAGGTAACACTAATATGAGCAAGGTAACACTAATATGAGCAAGGTAACACTAATATGAGCAAGGTAACACTAATGAGCAAGGTAATACTAATATGAGCAAGGTAACACTAATATGAGCAAGGTAACACTAATGAGCAAGGTAACACTAATATGAGCAAGGTAACACTAATATGAGCAAGGTAACACTAATGAGCAAGGTAATACTAATGAGCAAGGTAATACTAAAGAGCAAGGTAACACTAATGAGCAAGGTAATACTAAAGAGCAAGGTAACACTAATATGAGCAAGGTAACACTAATATGAGCAAGGTAACACTAATATGAGCAAGGTAACACTAATATGAGCAAGGTAACACTAATGAGCAAGGTAATACTAATATGAGCAAGGTAACACTAATATGAGCAAGGTAACACTAATGAGCAAGGTAATACTAAAGAGCAAGGTAACACTAATGAGCAAGGTAATACTAAAGAGCAAGGTAACACTAATATGAGCAAGGTAACACTAATATGAGCAAGGTAACACTAATATGAGCAAGGTAACACTAATATGAGCAAGGTAACACTAATATGAGCAAGGTAACACTAATATGAGCAAGGTAACACTAATATGAGCAAGGTAACACTAATATGAGCAAGGTAACACTAATGAGCAAGGTAATACTAATGAGCAAGGTAATACTAAAGAGCAAGGTAACACTAATGAGCAAGGTAATACTAAAGAGCAAGGTAACACTAATATGAGCAAGGTAACACTAATATGAGCAAGGTAACACTAATATGAGCAAGGTAACACTAATATGAGCAAGGTAACACTAATATGAGCAAGGTAACACTAATATGAGCAAGGTAACACTAATATGAGCAAGGTAACACTAATGAGCAAGGTAATACTAATATGAGCAAGGTAACACTAATATGAGCAAGGTAACACTAATGAGCAAGGTAATACTAAAGAGCAAGGTAACACTAATATGAGCAAGGTAACACTAATATGAGCAAGGTAACACTAATATGAGCAAGGTAACACTAATATGAGCAAGGTAACACTAATATGAGCAAGGTAACACTAATATGAGCAAGGTAACACTAATATGAGCAAGGTAACACTAATATGAGCAAGGTAACACTAATATGAGCAAGGTAACACTAATGAGCAAGGTAATACTAAAGAGCAAGGTAACACTAATGAGCAAGGTAATACTAAAGAGCAAGGTAACACTAATATGAGCAAGGTAACACTAATATGAGCAAGGTAACACTAATATGAGCAAGGTAACACTAATATGAGCAAGGTAACACTAATATGAGCAAGGTAACACTAATATGAGCAAGGTAACACTAATGAGCAAGGTAATACTAATATGAGCAAGGTAACACTAATATGAGCAAGGTAACACTAATGAGCAAGGTAATACTAAAGAGCAAGGTAACACTAATATGAGCAAGGTAACACTAATATGAGCAAGGTAACACTAATATGAGCAAGGTAACACTAATGAGCAAGGTAACACTAATGAGCAAGGTAATACTAATATGAGCAAGGTAACACTAATATGAGCAAGGTAACACTAATATGAGCAAGGTAACACTAATATGAGCAAGGTAACACTAATATGAGCAAGGTAACACTAATGAGCAAGGTAACACTAATATGAGCAAGGTAACACTAATATGAGCAAGGTAACACTAATATGAGCAAGGTAACACTAATATGAGCAAGGTAACACTAATATGAGCAAGGTAACTACATATGAACAGTAATGAGCAAGGTAACGACACATTTTTTCGTGCGTGCAGCCTGTTAAATCGAATTATAAGACGTTATCACGTCAAAAGATTTTTTGAAGTGCTTCGAAGGTTGGAAAAAACGTTGGCACAAGTGCATAATATCGCATGGGGAATACTTTGAAGGGGACAAAATAGATATTAATGAATAAATAAATAATTTTTGAAAAAAAACACAAAATTCGCGATACTTTTTGAATACACCTCGTAAGTCTGTCTGCCCAAATATCAAGTTGACGCAATCCACTTATATATATTTATTTCTATTTTCTTAAGGCATTTGATGGAGTTTAGCTCAAAATTTTATTAAATAAATTATTGGACTTAGGCTTTTATTCCAATTTTCTTGAATCAAAGAAGGTGAAGCAAATCAAATCTTTGCAACAAACGCTCCTTTTGGGGTGACAGCGGGGGTTCGGCAGAGTTGCTGCCTTTTCTTTTATAACTTACAAATTCGGTAGGAAGGAATTTTGGATACTCTGAAGCGATTTAGTCTGTCAGTGATAAGTTTAACTTGTGGTGGACTCGAATAGGACCTGCTCTTGAATATTTAAAAGTGGTCTTATTGTACCTTCACTAGAAAGCATAAGCCAATACCTTCGGGTATTTCATCCCGTATTGAAGTCATTGTTAAGTTATGGACTTACATCTTTAGTTTGACAGACAACTAAATTTTTCATCTGCTTGTTAATCTCGAAACTTTGAAATGCAGAACTGCCTCCCTCGCATGCACTTTGGTAGCTCATGCCGTATAATTTGGTTTTGCGGAGAAGGTTTTTGCTTTACATTGCCAACTGAAAGCAGCATAAAAATTAGTAAGGTGTGGTTTTTGGGCAAAAATAATTCAAATATTAACTTGCATCTAAGTCCGAATGATTGAAATGCATTGATGTGATATGGATACTGGTTTTAATTTAGCTTTAATTTTTAAGCAGTTATTGTCTCGAAGTTATCAAAAGTTTTCCAAGTTTTTGCTGCGCTTAGATTGCGTTCGAGTCTATAAAAGCATTTGCGCCTCCCAGCCCAAACAGTTCGGTAAATAAATTCCTACAGTATTTTCTTTAATTTCCACTAACTCTTTACTTCAAATGCGGTCCAATTTACAAGTTTGCAAAGTTCAAAAACCATAAGGAAAATAATCACAAAAGATTCATTCGTAACCGCCAAAAAGTATGCAAGCACATTTAGCAAAGCACGCTTAGTTTTCTTACGCTTGACTGCAACTTCCAACTGTGCACTGCTGCAGTAAGTGATGCACAATTTTCTACATATTTAAATCTGTGTGTTTCTATGTAGGTATGTGTTCATGTATAACACTATGCGACAAAAACCAACTTTTCTGTTAACCAGAAAAAGTGTCACATGCGCTTGAAGCTGTGGATTTTATACAAAAATGCTGCCTGCATACACATTTTCTCATTTTATCATAAATTTAATTGCTTTTAAAGTTTAATGGACTAAATTTTCAAAGAACTGCTATGAGCAGTTATACTCACTCCTGAAATTATTATGAACAACAAATGAATGAGTATATATTCCGCTATTAAAAAATAAATTTGTTTACTTTTCCATTGGTCAATTATAGATTTTGTATGCTACCCATTGCGTATATTTTGCTTTATAGGAGGAACGCTCAACTTTGTTTTTTACGTAAAAATTAAAAAAAAAAATATTTTTCGAAGAAATACAATGTCGGAAAGTAAACAACAATTTTTCTTAATAGCTGAATATAGTCTTCCCATTGGTGCTCATATTAATGTCAAAAGTTTTGAAAATTTAGTGCTTCGAAATTTTTAAGTCCTTTAAAAAATTAATTTAATGAGAAAATGATGACTGCGTATGCAGCGTTACTACCTAAAATCTGTAGTTCCACATGCCTATTAAATTTTTTCTGGATAACTCTTACGGTCGCATGGTGTAATATGTCCGCATGTAGCTTCCACAGCTACTCACTCGCAAAAAAGCCAAAGAGATGCAAAAAATGAAGTCGACGACGGTTTTATGATCATTAAAAAACTTTTCTCATAATGTCGACACTAGCAAGTGGCGCGAAAGGACGTCCTATAATACGCAATAAAAGCAAAAACCAAAAAAAAACGAGTCTTCCTGAAAGTATGGGAAATGATGAGGAAATTTAAGAATGTCAATAGTTTTAGTAAAATTATTTCGCTGCGTAGTATTCATAAAATTCTGCGCTTTAATTCTCCACAAAGCAAAACTCAGATTAACCAAATTTCACATTACATGTAATTACAGCAAATCTAGCCACTTTAGACAACCTCATCGTTTTCCCCTCCCCACAGCAGTGCTTCCAATTTCCACCCCTTTGCTGTTCGCATTTATTGTAATCCGCGCTCCTTCCGTGCTTTCCCTCCTAGTTAAGGAGTTCGCAAACTATTGTTCTCGCCTTACATTCTCACCACTCACATTAAGCGCATATAATCATTACGTTGAAGTGCACTTGTACTCGAAATTTGCATTTGCATTTATGCTGTTGTGAACAAAGAAGTGGGAACGAAAGTAGAAGGCGTGCGAATTTATTGTGGAACTAGGCGGGAGTTAGTGAAAGTGAAGCAATAAAAATTTGTAGTATTCTTGAATCTGTTTAAAAAAGGAATGGAAAGGAATACATTTTCGAATATTTTATGATAAGTTTTTCACCAAGTAAACGATTGACTTCCGTTTTTAAACTACTTTTGCTCTTGGATTTGGTTATCAGGGCTGTGGAAAATTTATTTGCTCAAGTATTCATTCATTTTGAGCATCTGTAAAGATTGAACTCGACGCATTCCACCTGATTTCGTTTTTGGGTTCCTGACGCGGATGTTTGTCCTGCGCCAAGAGACGTTTGATATTATTTTTACATTTGGGGCCAGTCAAATTTGGTTATTCTTAAGCATAACGATGCCCACCATATATTTGCAAGTTGGTCTGCTGGTATATTTAGTATCAAAATTTAAAATTATTAAAAAATAACATCTAAAGAATAGCTCACATGATGGAAAGAATAATGAGATGGCGCCTATCGTGGTACCGTTACTTTGCTCTCAGCGAATTGGCAATGAGTTACGTCGTAATGCACCAGTATAACCAGAGTACCATTTTCGTAACTTGATTTAGCATTTTTTTTTAAAAGATATGTTTATAATTTTATAAAATACACATTTTATTTAATTAGTTCAATAATTCACTCAGTTTTATTTAGCTTCATTTTTTTTAACATCTGGTCGCATTCCTTGCGATTGCAGTTGTTGTTGGTGTTCTTCTGCTTTCAGCCGTCAAATCTCTCTCTCGCTACTGCAGTGTTGCCTAGTTTTGGATCCAAAAACCTACCCGTTTAAAGAAAATATAACACCAAATTTTTATTGAATTACTTTAAGAACTTTGTATGCGTGACAAATTGTGTTTGAAATGTGCGCTTTTTTAAATAAATGTGTTATAGTTATGTATAATTTAATTTCTGAGTTTTTTTGTGAAGAGAAACTCTTTTGATAAGGGAACGAGTATTTTGTTGCACCTATGAATACACCTCTTGATGCCCACTAAAGATTGAAGACCGGAAGAAACGATTACACCTCTATGGTTTTAATTCGCATTCAGTAAATTCAAATGCTTTTTAAAATGTGTAAAAAGGTGTTCAATCTTAAGAACAGTTGAGAGAAGAAGACTTAATATTCTAACATAACCTTATAAGGAGCAAAAATTAAATTTTCACTTTCCAAATATCAAATTTTATAAGAATCAACAAATTTTCATTAGCAATTTTCATTCATCAAACTTAAAAATTTTCGCATATTGGGTATAAAAAAGCACTACATTTATTTATTATAATATATTATCAGTCACAGCTTTTTCTAGCGATTTTCAAATACGACATATTTTTATTTTCCCCTGAATAATTTCGGTTTCTTTTCTATTTTTGCAGGTAATTTTTCAAGGAGTTGACCTAAGAAGCCGATAAAATCATTGCAACAGCTTATGTAAGGAAAAGTATACGCACATGAAAATAAATATTCTGCAACTTCATTTGAGACTTTACCGAATATTTAACTTACGTTTGCTGCACAGAAAATGAAAACCATAGTCGTATGTATGTACTTGGATACGTTTTATATACTGGGTTACTTTTCTCTAAATGTTAGTTCAACGATGCGATTTTTTCTGCTTTTAAGTACCAGTAAAGGTTATGAATTAATAAAAAACGACAATAACCACTACACAGTTAAAAAATACTGCTTGATAAAGTTTAGAATTAACGATCTTTCACCGTTCAAAAAAAGAAAAATTGTAAAAAAACTATTCTGCAAATTATTTTCAAAACTAGTATGGCATCAAACGGATCATATAAGGGAGTAGCCTAGCTAACAGACTCAGTCACGCAACATAACCAGATGGATTATAAATAGAATGTAAACTAGATTACGTTCTACAGGTATACGAGAAGTGCGCAAAGCCTTCACTCAGTAAAATAAGGGCAACGTTCCACGCTGCAGTACGGAGAACTTTAAATGCGTTTAGGAAAACGCCAATTAAAAACCTACTTGCGGAAAGCAATATCTATACGAGTAGAATAATATTTGAAGTAGCTAAGGAGTCGCACAGTCTCAAACTTTGCTGCGATTCCACTCATATCCTTTACCATGAAAGCTGACTACTGAAAAATAGAAAGAAATTATTTGCATACACATCGGCCCCGAGTGAAGTAAGAGAACTCGCTTACTTAAAAACTAAAATATTCCCAATGAAACTGTTTCAATGTAACGCTTTGAAGAATCACCTAAGTAACGAATAGTCCTCGTAACAACACGAAAGGTTAAGAGAGGTTAATACCCATGGTCTTGGGATTTCCCTTCCAACTACATCAGCCTGGATGGATAAATGTTTTGCCCGTATTGGGCTAGGTCATCTCACGCATTGTAACACCTGCCAAGTAGTCCTAGACCTATCTGTAATTTTTGCCACTCCAACAACTTAAGTACACTTCATATCTGGTAGGAAGGAAATGCACTTGTCTTCCTTTCATTTCCTTCTGAATCAAGAAAAATCGCAAATTCCCTAAAAGCTCCAAATATTTTTCACTTAAGTAGGTCATATCCACACTTATATTGTTGCATGTCTAAACTGATAGACCTGGTATCTGGTGCCTATATATTACAATATTATTGTAATTTTTGCTATATTTTTTAATAAAATAATAATATTAATAAAATCAACTAATCCTGCACGGAAAAATAGAAGGCAAACGAGGCATAGGCAGAAAATATACGACATTGGACTGGAGTCGGCAATGTAGGAACTTTATTGGAGACAGCGAGAAATCGAGACCTTTATTATGAAATTATAACAAATTTATATTAAACGTAAACTATTTTTGTAATTCGATATTTAATTGTAATATGTATAAATTGTATGATCGCCTATATTCGGAATCGAATTGGCAAATAAAGAAGAAGATTAATAAAATATCGCTTCCGAGATATCCGATTAGATTATTTATAAAAAAAGTATTTTGCTTGAACACAACTTTTTTTTTAAATGTTACTGCATAGACCCAAATTCTTCTGTTTGTTAAGTTTGTTAAAAAAAAAAAATTGTCAATAAAATTGAAAATTAAATGGCTGTATGATAAAGTTTCGAATTTACGATTTTCCACTGAATGTTTCTTCATCATCATTATTCTTCATCATCATTAAAAAGAAAATTTTTGTATGAAACTATCCTGCAAATTATTTAAAAACTACTTTGTCGTTTTCGCTATCTAAGGAGGTTTAATATAATCAAGGATAAATTTGCTTAAGAAGTGCCCTTAATTCTATTTTAAGGTAATCCTGTATAAATATGTATGTATGTAAGCTTTAATGAGGTAGGTTAGGTTAGGTCGGCACCCTCGAGGAGGGTTCAGTGCAGGGGTTTTGCAACCATCATTTTCTTAAATATAATAATAAAAGTTAAACAAATTAAGCTGTTAAAATAGAATTGAGAACTGTGACTGTCGCTGACTCCGTTACATTTGCTCTTCTTCGCCACTTTGTATAGGAAAGTTATTTTGTGCTGAGGTAGTTCAGGCTGCTACCTTTGATGCAAGTCTTAAACACAGGTTTTAAATATTTAAATGAAGCAAAAATGGGAAAAACTCCGTAATTTCGAAGAGGGCGCAATGTTTAATGTAAATTACACCAATTTTCTGCACTCCTACAGAAGCTGCTGCTCGGATAATTAGACTGAACGAATTACACTGACAACATATTTTCAAAGATCTCACTCAAATTTTAAAATGAAAATGAAACTCTTTTTGATTTACTATTAATTTTTTCCTTATTAAGAAAAACATTACATCGATGAATTTTCCCCAAAAGTCGTCAATGCCCTTACTTGCCATTTTCGGAACTAAAATTCTGACGATTGCTTTACCTTCTTGAGAGAAAATGGGCAAATTTCAAAATAACAATAAGTCTACTTCAAATGTTATTCAAAACTAATAAAAAGAAGTGGTTTTCCATCACCAAATGATAATACGTTCCATATTTTTTTCATTTGCTTCAAAAGCATGACAAAAAGCTGACCATAGGTAGAGCGTATTTTAATAGTGAATTGAACATAAATGGGGGGCGAACTAATAAAGACTTTGTTAATTAGTAACTGGAATAGAGTGGCAATGATGTAAAAATAGCGGTATTCTTTTGTAGAGGAAAATATCGTTTTTCAACTGATGGACATATTCTGACGAATAATATTAAATTTTTTTTTGTGTCACATTTATGAAAATTCGGACATGTAATTTGATGGAAGAAAAGACGTAACTCCTCAGTGTGAAGAATTTGAACAGCAGTGAAATTTTGTAGTCACTTGAAACTTGACTTTATGCAGAATTTAATGTAATATAGACTGAGTACCAACAAAAATTCTAAAATTTCTGGTTAAACAGAGAATAGTTTTGATAAAATTTTGAATTTTTTTTTTTGGAAAATTTGCGTTACATGGTTTTTTTTGTAGTATGGTCTATATTAGAAAAAATATTGGAGTATTGACAATTTTGTACATAAGAAAACATCGTGCGTGTACGGATTAAAAGAGATATGGGCAAATTTTGCTAGTGACATAATTACTATAAAATATTTAGCATTGGCCGTCCAAAAGTTTGATTTCTTACCATCTGATAACCCAATATCGGAGCACTTTGATTCAGTTGGCTAAGTAACTAAAACCTGAAAATGTTATTTTCAATAACTCTCCCACACTCAGTTTTTATTATAATTGAGTTGCCTGTCCTTATCCGCTCTGATTTCCACGCATAAATTTTAATTGGTTTCTGCCACTTTTCCCGCTGCTTAATAATAAGCTACACTGCTTATGTAAACGAAAGCTTACTACCAAACGAATTTTCTACACGCTTACAACTTAAACTCTTTTCAGTGATTCAGCGATTTCAAAGTCGCTAATTTGTAGGCTCGATTTCACCACCCATTTCGCAGTCTGACAACGAAGTCAAATTCGCTTGTTTTCATTATTTCCAACAAAAAAGCAAAGTCGCATTGCTCCTCTGGGAGTTGCAGTGCTGATAACGTCAATTACGCGAGTCAGCGGCAACATAGCGGGCTTGAGAGGAGTCGGCGATGACACTTTTTGCGCAGCAAAATAATTGTCATTAGTATGGCCCCGCTATGCGACAAGCAATAAATTACGCCAAAGCCATGCAATGGAACTGTGAGTGTGCGAAAGGGTAACTATTTACAAGTGTACCTCTGCTCGTGCACGAATACAATGCTAAGCCTTAAAACTCATTGTGAATCTGAAAGTTTGTGGTTTCAGTTTTCTGCGTCGTTCGCTGGTTGGCGACTTTAGTGTCTCTAACTCATTGCTTTCTTCTGCTTAACATTCGGGGAGCCACACTGGAGTCACATCCTGCTATGCATATACTCCCCCGTTACTTGAAAGCTGTATGCAAATATTTATGTGAACTTATTTCAAAAATTTATGCGCAAATTATGTGACAATACTTTAGTTGAAATTTCAAAATCCTCCCACCCGCCATTGGGCCGTAAAAAGTCCTTTATTGTTTCGCCTTTTGACTGTTTTTGATTGTTCGCTTTGTTGTTTTTGCTTGTTGATTTCGCCTATTTGATAAGAATCTCTTTCATGTATTATTATGCCATAAAATTTGTGGCCGTATAATTTGCAACCTCGCATTGCTGTCTACAAATTTGTCATATTTTAGTGCCTGCGAAAAATTGCTGATATTGGTATTTTGAGTAAAGCTGTTTCAATCATCTGAAGGCGTCTCATCGAACTTTCTCGTTGCTGTGGGAGAATGTCAAATGTATGGAATAACAAATTGAGCTCCATTTAAAAGTGAAGTGAGGATGTTAGAATTTGCAATATAAATTTTTCTATACAGTGAACTGGAAATTTTTTCAAATATTTCTTGAGTTGAATAAGTGAAATTATTACAGCTCACAGCACAATATTTTACCTGAAAAATGTTTACTAAAAAAATTCTTAAAACAGTTATTTCATTTTAACCGCCAGAAAAATGCAAAAAAAAACTCTGCAAAATATGTTTGTTATATTTGCTTTTAAGTCAAAGTGTTTTACACAAGAAAGCATATTAATGCACACTTTTTATCCTCCCGCATTTAGCGCATCTGGTGCTGCCTTTGGGTTGACCAGGAGTATCTGTATGTGATTTTCTGAAGTATGTGGAAAATCACAAATTGTTACAAGGAGTATTTGAGAAGTTTGCGTTCGAGACATTCTGGAAATTGAAGTCATATAAAGTTCCTTATTTGCAGTTTTTTCCTCTTCTGGTTTGGGTATTTTTCGTTATATTATATACATAATATTTGCAATCCAGGTTGAAAAATAAGTTATGGTAATGGTTGTACGGGTTAGGCTAAGGCCTTTATGCACTACGACCAGATTCTACTTATTGTGCGCCTTAATTATTTAGTATACCGAGGAATCGAATCAGTTCATTAGGAGGGAGCAATTGTAGGTCTTCCTTCTCCCAGGATTCTGTGTCTCCTGTGGCCTAATGTCTCACAGTTGGTGATTAAGTGTTCCACAGGATCCTCTTCACCACAACAGCACCTGCATGATCTTTTACCAGATAACCCTATTGTGTTAAAGTGCTTATTACAGGCAAAGTGACCTGTAAGTGCTCCACAGAGTAATCTGAAGCCCTTTTTATTTAGGGCTACACTTTGATCTTAGCCATAAGGCCGAGGGCTAAGTTTATGTATTAGGCTGGCATGAGGAAACCATTTCGGATCGCATGCAGCAAGCCCTTACAATAATAAACAAATGGTGCACGAAAAAAGGGCTCTCCATTAACCCATCCAAAGCAACACTTGTACCGTCTACTAGGAGAAGAAACATAAATCTCAAATGTCCGACCCTTAATGGAACAACACTTCAACTCTCGACAGAAGCGAACTATCTTGGCGTCAGTCTTGACAAAACGCTCACATGGAATTCCCATATTGAGAGAGTTACTTCAAAAGCCGCAAGGGCATTCTTTGCCTGCACAAGGCTTTTTGGTAAGACAATGGGACTGAACCCTAGAATGACCTTCTGGACATTCACCACAGTTGTGAAACCCATAGTCACTTATGCATCCTTAGCATGGTGGCCCATGGTCAAGCAAAGAAAGGCAGCAAACGAATTAAGCAAACTGCATCGCCCGATATGTGTTAGTATTGCAGGGGCTATGAAAACATGTCCCACGGATGCATTGGGTGTGCTCCTGAACATACCACCGCTTCCAATCTTGATTGAAAGGGAAGCTCGCTCGAGTGCCTTAAGATTAAAAGGCATATCTGAACTTAAAAGTGGTGATATGAAAGGACATTTAAAGATCTTAGAAGACTTCCTACATAGTCCCATTCTTCATAGGAATCAATGGGCCTAAATTCAAAAAATCGATTCCGATGGGATTCTACCCAACAATATTCCAGGCAGAAATACATGCCATCGAAATATGTGTGAGAGAATGCCTTAGCAGGAAAATGAGAGGTACTCACATCTACATACTTTCAGATAGCCAAGCGGCTCTAAAAGCCCTTCTATCAACAACTATCACGTCCAAATTGGTAACTGATTGCCTAAACCTTCTCAACACGTTAGGGAACCTCAACATACTAACACTACGCCGGATTCCGGGACATGAAGGATGAAATGGCTAATGACCTTGCAAAACAAGGAGCAAATATGCAACTTACTGGTCCTGAGCCTTTCTGTGGACTCACACAAAGCCACATTAGTGAATTCCTTAGGAAATGGGAAGAAAGAAAACTTGCCGCACACTGGCTAAACTGTGCCGGTCAGCGTCAAGCCAAACTATTCCTAAGTCCCAACAAAGGAATATCTGACAAACTTCTCTCACTAAACAGAGTAGATCTGCGTCTTTTAACAGGATATCTTACAGGTCACTGCAGCCTGAGGTATCATCTAAATAATATTGGTCTATCTGAGACCGATGTCTGCCGCTTTTGCGAAATGGACATAGAAAGCTCAGAACATGTGCTTTGTGAATGTCCTGCGTTGGGCAGACAGAGACTTCGTCACCTTGGTGGTATCGTAATATCTCCATGCAATCTTTGGAGCAACAAACCCAAAATTGTGCTAAAATTTTTAAAAAGCCAAAAACTCTAGGGTTACAAAAATAGGCCTTTCACAATAGATCAGCTCTGGTCGCAGTGCGTAATGGCCTTCTAATAATAATAATACGAGGCTACGTAATATTTAGGGCTAGAGCAGATTTTGCTTTGTTGGCATTGAAGTTCAAAAACTTTTTGTAGTGATTAAGGCCACGTGTGCCGTTTCAGTGTTCCCTGATTTTATATTGGATCCATTTTTTGGTTTCCTGTTTTTTATATAATTTTTGTTAAAGCCGGAAAATGGAGCTGGTTCAATAAATAGAATAGAGCTGGCATAAAAGTGTGCCTTCTCGTTTCCTTCGTGTAATAAAAAATAAGATAAAGATATAAAGAAAATATGCATTACCCATCGCCCTGTTTTTTGTCAAGCTGTCGACGCCATTTTTAGTGGCTTTTGATTTAATAGGAAGGTACTGTGGGTAGTATGGGATAACAGGATTTCACTTCTGGGCCATGGTCAGGTCTACTTTAGTAACTTATGCTACATACTTACATAATATATGTGAGTGTATTTTTGCGTACAGACTTTACTCGAACAATCAGAATATATTTCCGGTAGTATCTCATCAAATGCGAACTAGTATGCGTATGGTCAGATTGCCATTAGTTCAATATCACTTAAGATGTATTTTATTGAATTTTACGCAGTTCGAAACAATGGAAAATATCTCAAATGCACTGCTATAAGCACGCGACGAATCCCGCAGCTGTGGGAACCTCATCCTTTGCTTATATGATAATGAAAACACACCAGCCTACAGAGAAACAAATGCGCACCCACTTATTTTTATTTATTCAACCATACACGGCGAGTGGTTTTTCAAAGACTTCGCTTCGTGCGTTTATCTGCTTGCATTCATTTTCACAGTCACATTTCCTCTTCTTTTTATTTCAATCTGTCTCATTAACAATTTAAAATGCATTCATACGGAGTTTATGTTTCTGTTTTTCTTTGTGGATGCAAACGTGTGCAATATTTAATTTCCTGGCTCGGCGCATACAAACGAAACGAAAGGATATTTAAAAATAATTTATCAAATTTAATGTAAAATACGTTTTCACCACTTAGCTCAACTTTCATTCAATCAATCGTTCAGTCAGGCCTTTTGGAAGCCAAAGCAAGCCCCGCCCAGTCCAGTGGAGTACAGCCAGCGTGCAGTTAATGAAATTAATAATTAATTAAAGCAAAATTAAATTAATTGTACAATAAATGACAATTTGTCAGTTGTCAGTTGATCTTTTCTACTGCATTCAATGAGTTTGATGTGGGTGATGATTTAATGCGCGGATTGAAAAAGTTTTACAGTTACAACTGGTCACTGCCAATGCCAGCGCCAGCCTCTGGTCGAATC
The DNA here is from genome assembly GCF_027943255.1 of Anastrepha obliqua. NCBI lineage: Eukaryota > Metazoa > Arthropoda > Insecta > Diptera > Tephritidae > Anastrepha > Anastrepha obliqua. The sequence continues at coordinate 1,056,540 of NC_072896.1, forward strand.
TGCAACCCAGACAAATATCAATATTTTGAAATTTCTGTTTAATCTTGATTTTTGCAGTCAACTGGGACTCACTCCCCATGAGCCGAATAGTTTTCATTGTATCCGTGTAAATTCATTTGATTACATTTGTGCACGATAAATATGTATTTACAGTTACATATTTTTTATTTTTGCATGAGTTGCCACACAGCTATTTGTTTTATGCCCACAAAAGCCACAAATGAATTGAATTTTTTAATTAATTAAATTCACTTACATATTTTTCATATACAAACACGTATGTATGTGTGTGTGTGTGTGCATGCGTGCCCACAATTAAACATCCGCATTTAATTTATGCAAAGCAATGTATTTGTACTTAACGTGTATGTATTTGTAATTGAGTGCCCACTTGCATAAAAGTCTGAAAGCAGTGGAGCAGCGGCAAATGCCAAAATAGGGGATTTGCCATTAAAAAAAAAATGAATAAAAAAAAATAAAAATAGCAACGGTGCTTTTGTATTGACCAGAAAAATCTCGAGCTTTTGTCGCACCAATAATTGTGGTTAAAGTCGGTTAACCTGGATGGTCTTCTATTTTTTTCAGTTCTGGTTTATTCATAGCATATTTCAACGGTTAAAGAATATCGATTAACATTCGTGCGAAGAAGCTGTGAATTTGTTTATAATAACCAGCCGCTTACTGTGCTCTTAACCCTCCCTGCGCCAGCCCTCATATCAATAATCTCGCGTAGTAAAGCCAATATTGGGACCAACGGATTTCTCTTAACCTTTCGCATGTTTTAGTGATGGAAGTGTAAAACACATGAACTGAGGAATATATCCTGAAACCGTGTTTAAACCAAGTTTCTCTTTCACTTCCTGGATTACATGGTGGTTTTGCCACACAAATGGAAGGCTCTTTGGTTTTTTTGCCACTTTAAAGGACAGATGAGACAGAAGGGAAACTTTTTATTACAGAAATTCACGCGTTACTGTTTACCCATTCAGACCCAAGGAAATGTTAAGCCGGAAAAATGTACACTTTTTTCTGGAAGCTTTTTACGAAACTGGCTTTTTATTTGCCTGGCACCTGATGTAAGCAGACGACTTAAAAATTTGTACCTCAATAAGAAACGCAGAGGGCGTGATTTGGCTTCAGGCTCACCTTAATGAACTCGCTTGTTGGAGTACATATTCACGTATCTCTTTAGATTTTAAAAAGTGTTTTCAAGTCACTTCCCTTAAATCTCGTTATAAATCTTGTTATATCTCCAACAATGCCTTCCAATCTGTGAATGAGATAAAAGACCTTTGAGTAGTTTTTGACTCTAATTTTTTATTCTTAAGTCAAATCTTGGGCTTTGTTAGACCTAACAATTCGAACTTCTCAGATCCTTACACGATCAAATTGCTGTTTACCGCGTTTGTTCGATCTACAAGGTGAAGTCCACAATAAACAAGACGGAGCTAAAATAGAAACGACAGGAGCTGTGCTCCGATAACTTCGAGTTTATTTATTCAAAATTGTCCCCTCTGGCCTCGATACACTGTTTTGCGGAATCTAAACGCTTTTCGAAAGAGTATTTCAGGTCATTGACCGAAATGTCCTTCAGGATGTCGTTAAAAGCCTTTTAGATGGCCTCTATGGACGCAAAACGTTTTCTTTTCATAGCCAAATGGAATTTTCCGTAAAGGTAGAAGTCACGGAGAGCCTTATCAAGCGAATACGGTTAGTGATTGATGGTTAAAATGCGATTTCTAGTCAAAAAATCAGTCACAAGAGTAAATCGATGAGCTGGTGCAGTATCAAGCAATAAGCGCCAGCTTCATCCTTCGCGGTATTCAGGGCGAATTCGACGAAAGTGACGCCACAAACGCTTCAAAACGCCAAGATAGGAAATTGCATTGACAGTCTGGCCCGTTGGCTTGAACTCCTTGTGATTTTTGACTTCTTCAAACGCAATTTTTTGGGTGGTGGCTCGTCTGTGGCCTTCCATTCGGCACTTTGAGCCTTAGATTCAGTTTCATGCTTCAACACCACGTCTCATCACCAGTTACAATGTTGTAAAGAAAGTTCTCGTCTTTCCTCGCTTCTTTAATGAAGTCTTTCGAATCTTGAATTCTGAGCAATTTTTGGTCCTCGGTTAACTTGTGCAGAATGAAACGTACGCAGACCTTTCGTAAGCCCAAATGATCAGTTAAAATGCGATAAATCGATGTTTTGGAAATATTCAACTCTGATTTTATGAACTTCAATGATGATTTCGGTTCATTGATAAGTTTACAAACAATTACGATGGAGTTTTCGGTGATTATTCATTTTGGGCGGCTCGTATGGTCATTGTCATTTATGTCCTCACAACCATCTTTGAAACATGTAAACCACTCATGAACTCTGAATGAGATATACAATCATCGCCATAAACATTTTTAATCAATTCAAATGTTTCGGCAAACTCATTTTTGAACCGATGACACGAACATACTGACACTTTAGATGCAATCACTCACTTAGTCGCTTACACTGAACCGAATGTCAAAACGCTTTCACTGGAAGTCAGCTAGCTATGTAACTTCCAACGCACTAACTCGTTAAAAAGATTACGAATTCAAAAACATTTTTATGATGCCAGTCTTGTTTTTATTTTGGACTTTATCTTGTCGGAATATGCTTCAGTTATTTGGAGACCTTATCACCAATTCGCTATCACAAGAATAGAATGGGTACAAAAGATGTTTCTGAAATCTGGCCTACGATCTTTAAATATGTATCCCCCATTTCCGGGTTATAGCTTTTTATTATTAATTGGATTAATATCGTTTCAATTCTCGAACTCCCTATCACTAGATTTTATCACTACAGTTACTAAAAATGAATTCTCTCCTAATTTAATTTTTGTTGCTTTTATCAAATTAATTTTAGTTGCATTTGTTATTTTTTTTTAAATGGTTTACATGGGCACTAAGTCAGTAGTCTGTAAGAACCTTTGCTCTGACTAAATTGAATAAATATGTAAATAAATTTCTAATCATTTACTAAAAAACTTGAATTATCTCCGACGTGGATTCTATTTAAAAAAAAGTCTTTAGAGATGCAAGAGGGTAAAACTGCGGAATCACTTCACATTACGCCCTCCACATGCCTTTATGCCAACATAGCTTTAATTATTGTTTCATTAACATTGCCACCCGTTTCGTGTTCTGCGAATCACAAATGTTGTTGGCTCTGAAATGTTGTTAGTTTTTATTAATAACATCCATATATTTTAAAATTTTTCATGTTTGTATTTTATGCTCAAGCTTTCACACATGCAAATAAAATATGCATAGTCCTCGTGTATATGGACTAAAGATGCGTGAAAACATTATTGTATTGTAATTCAGTTTACATTGATATTTTAAATCTGAAATCGAATAATATGGATTTAAAGAGCCAAAGTAGACGGGGCAAGCGCAGGTGGCGATTTTATTTGCCGACCTCATGTCCCACTGCAATATACTGTGACGAATCATGACAATAGCGAAACGAATCAGGTTCGCAAATAAAACACGAATGTCATATGGCAAGACAATAGTTGCCAGAAATTACGAGTTGCCACATCCAGATAGTTGTTTAGTACCTATACAAGAAGAGGTGTACACAGGGGTATTCGGTCTTAAGTTGAAAGTGGGAACGTGTAAAGTGATTAAGCATTGAATCTAAATGGAACAAGTTGTGTTGCCATTACTTTATGAGTTTTATTGGTAATCCAGTAATCGATCTCAGATGAATTACACAGAGACATTTATGTGAGAAAAAGGCAGAAAAACTAATATGCCATAAGAATTTAAATTCTGTGTAACAAAAATCCTTTAACAATTATTCGTTTTCATACAAAATCACTCATAAGCCGACTTTGTCTGATATCCCAAAAATTCAGGATTTTAGGCTAAATATTAACAGAAATGAAAAGTGACGATATTTTTTTCAGTTTATATCGACGACAAAATTAACACCAAAATCCACAAAATAACCACCAAATTTTTGGCTTAACTTCACTTCCTGGGCAATGGTGAATATGTGAGTGCGTTCCCTTCGGTATCCACGGTTACTATGTTTTCTTCCACATTTTTTAGGATGGATCTTCCAGCGTCACATGCTTGACGTTCATATTACGAGAACGTTCGAATTATTGTTTTGCCATTGCATTTCCCCTGTAATGCCTTCATAGCTGCCTTCTACATTTATTTCTGGAGAAATTCATTTTACATTAGGCTGGGTTAAGTTGAAGTGGTTGCCTTGTGGGACACACTTAGACTCATATCGTATTATGATGTCACGCCGAGAACTTGTCATTATCTCTCCCAAATCGTACACTCCTAAAAAGTTTTCATTAAACAATTGTTTATCCAAAATAGTAAATCTAAGAGTAAATTCCAGCCTCCTCCTGAGCTTCTTCTATCCTTTATATATATATATATATATAATGGGCGCGTACACCCGACTCCGAACGGCAGATATTTTTATGAGGAGCTTTTTCATGGAAGAAATACACTCGGAGGTTTGCCATGGCCTGCGAAGGGGCTACCACTATTACAAAAATGTTTTTCTTAATTTTGGTGTTTCACCGAGATTCGAACGTACGTTCTCTCTGTGAGTTCCGAATGGTAGTCACGCACCAACCCATTCGGCTAGGGCGGCCGCTGATAAATACAATAGATCATTTTTCTTTAGCTGCTTAAAATGTTCAAGAGCTCGAAAAGTGAAACAATGATCAATTTTCGAGTAAGTATCGCATTACCCGATATACGGTTGTCTTTAGCTCTAGAATAAAACAATAATATACCGAATTTTGTTTGTTGAATTTTTATAAAAAACGCCACTATCTGAACCACCCTGTACATGTACAGGCATACTTCTTCTTTTTGTTTGGCACGATAGCCAAAAGATAGCTGGATCTTTATTTGCTGCGCTATGTCTATATCGTCGTAAAGCTCATACAGCTCATCGTTCCATCGCCTGCGATATTCGCCGTTGACAACGTGCAAAGGTCCAAAAATCTTCCGCAGAATCTCTCTCAAGCTTTCCGACCCCTTATCGTCCACGCTTCTGCGTCATACGTTGGGAGGGACATGATGAGTGCCATATAGAGTGTTAGTTTTGTTCGTCAAAAGAGAACTTTACTAATTAGTTTAAAAAAGCTACAGTAACTGACGAAAACGGTTAGTATGTAAAAAAGATTAACTTGCAGGCACTGAAGCAAGGGTGTACAAAGACTTGCCATCAAGTGCCGCTCACTTAACATTTTGGTGGTTAAAGAAACAAAACCGTTTGTGGAAAGCTTATAAAAAAAGTTGGTACTGAGTCTGTTTGGATTTTTTTATGACGTTGAAACTCACAGTATTGGCCCAAATTTTACAAGAAAATTAAGAATATTTATGCCGCCATCGATCAGTAGAGGCGTCGCTTTAAGAGCTCTATCATATCAGAAATACTCTCTTTGACTACAGAGGTTAGACAGATACCTATTATTTACATTATATTATATTATATGTTTGCGGAGATATTTTTTATTTTTGTTTTTATTATACACGCCCGAGAAGTTGACATCGAATGCACAAAAAATGGCCAACAAATTAAATGCCCAGCACAAACCCACTTAGCTGTGCTATCAGCGCCTCAATCAACTCATTATGATTTACCAAATTGTGTGCTAAAGCGGTACTTAAATAACAACCATTCCTAAATTTTATTTCGCTAACCTGTCACTGCCTGTCACTCCATCGCTGAAGCCCAGCTACATATAAGTGCACTCAGGCGCAGCGCAGTAATTTGCTGGATAATCATTTAAATTTTTTATAGCTGCAAAATAATTAAAAGGCTGCAAATGTAAAAATAACAGCAGCAGCTTCAGCTTTTACAAAAACACGGCTAAGTAATGACATCGCTACAACAACAACAGCCGCAGCAGCAAACGCCTACAACATTATAACCAGCACTTATTAGTTTCAGTAATGCAATTTGTTAAATTATTTACATCGTAATGCAATGAGGCATGTGCGAAAGCATAAAAGAATTTTTGCATACTGATATAAAAATTATTGAAAAAATAAATAAATAATGTTGAAAACCGAGCAGCAAAAAAATCAAGGTACCACAAAAAGTGCAGTTTTTAATCTGCTGCCATTTCCGATTTCCGTTTCCGGACACTTTGTCGCGTTTGTGATTTGTCATTTGAGTTCAACACCGAATCCACAAGCTCGTGTTTATCAGTGGTTTTTCCGTAATTGTAATTGTAATTGTCGATTGGCCAGTTTTGATTTTTTCATTTTGTCTTTTGGACAATACAAAATAATTTTTATGTTCTGCGCTTTTTTTGTTAAGTTTATAATATTTTAATTTGTATTGCTAATTACACATAAGCAAATATACAAATTAACTCGATTATGTCAATTATTCAGTCACTGTTTACTCATTTGAGTTTCAATTATAAATTCGATGGGATTATTTTGTTTTAAACAGACAAATTAAGTAAAAAGCTGCAAAAGTAAAAAAACATCGAAATTAAAAAAATGTTATACAAACCAACATACGGTAAGAAATTATTAATTTTATTGTTTCGCTGGAGGCTGCATATCTTTCATTTAAATGGAAACTAATGATTTTTTGGCGTGATGCTACAATTGACAAAGTTTTTTATTTCCTAAGGCATAACATCGCAGAACAAGGCATATAAGGTGGCACAAAATTAATCACCCGGTCGAAAGATTTATAATTTTTGCAAGTGGCGGCGCTCCTCAAAAATATTTGGCACTTGTAAACTAGACTAGACGTAAATATACGCAGAATCTCCCTTGCCAACAAGTGCTACTTTGGACTAAGTAGGCAATTGAGTAGTAAAGTCCTCTCTCGACGAACAAAACTAACACTCTACAAGACTCTCATCATGCCTGCCCTAACGTATGGCGCAGAAGCGTGGACGATGACAACATCCGATGAAGCGACGCTTGGAGTGTTCGAGAGAAAGATTCTAAGCATGATTTTTGGACCTTTGCACATCGTCCGAATCGATAAAAACGCTCTGGCTTTGAAAGTATTCCATGCGGTACCAGCTGGTGGTAGCAGAGGAAGAGGAAGGCCTCCTCTGCGTTGGAAAGATCAGGTGGAGAAGGACTTGGCTTCACTTGGTGTGCCCAATTGGTGCCGGTTAGCACGAGAAAGAAACGACTGGTGCGCTTTGTGAAACTCGGCCAAAATTGCTTATGCGGTTATCGCGTCAATTAAGAAAAGGACATCAAAGATTTCCATCGTTAAAAATCATTTTTTTAGTAAAAAAGTTATTTAAAAACAAAATTGGATTATTATTTTTGGGCCACCTTGTAGAATCTGAAAAATAATTAAGCTAACAGCAATGAACCTTCACACCGAGCAAAAATTTTATAAAAAAAACATAAATAAATATTATCGTATAATTACCGTATTCAACAGGTTTGTCCCCTCGTAATTTTTTCTTATTTTGATTATATTCACATTTTATAAAAAAAAAAAAATATTTTTTCGAAATTCCTAAAAAAATTAAAAAAAAAGTTGCCAAACAAGTGTGAAGGATATTGTTTTTTGGAGGTAAAATAAATTTGAAATGAGCGAAAATTGTGTTTTAATAAAAAATTTCGCAAAAGGCGAATGGTAATCAACATATAAATAAACGCATAGTGAGATGCCATTAAAACGAAAAAAAGGGGGGAAAACAAGCGGAAAACATCGGAAGTTTTTGAATAGCTTTTGCGTGCACAAATATTTTCCTTGAAAAGTGAAAATGAACTTCATGAAAGATGACTTTGTTTATAAATAAAACCAGTGTGATAGCCTCAAGTATGGGATATACTAATGTGCATTGCCAATTCAGCCCTATGACCTCCTGATCATATCAAAATTCACGAATAGGCCTATCTTATATTTTTGTGGAAGAAAAAAAAGCATTCTGAGTAATTTTTAATTTTGCAATTCATAAATGATAATGATAAATATTTCAAGCCATTAATGAAATATTTTTGAAATTCATAACATTATCTGTTTGTAATATATTATCAGTTGTTATTACATTTGCCTGATTACACTTGAAATTTTTTTGTCTGTACCCAATTAAACTGAACTTAACCCTTCGAATAAATAGCCAAATAGTGCTAATATTACCATTTACTTACACCTTGAATGCCACACAAATGACATCTTGTCAACTGGTAAATATTTGTGACGAAGCGTTCGGTTCAAGATCAATTGCTGGCAGACAAACACAAATAATGAAGTGAATACTTATATGTAAGTGTAAGTGCACAAAGTACACAAACAAGTATGTATGCATGTCACGAGCAAGTCATACCCTGTAGGAAAATTCTGAGCTAGAGGAGCAAGTCAGTGGTTTGGTAGTGGTAAGGTACGCTTTTGTTCCCGAAGATGACTCCTTAGCGATTCAGCCCTTTAGCCCGAAATATTGTCTCCTATGATAGATTAAAGAAGACAAGTAATAGAAAACCGCTCCATATTCGTGTCACTTCTGATGGATCTAATAGTAAAATCTTTCGAGGACATATTTCTAAATTTGTGTAGTGATATTTAAGGTATTTTAGGTTGTACATTCTTGTTACTGGTTAGCGCGCGGTACGAAAATATACCTCTACTATTTTCAATTCACCAAGCACCTATCGAGCAGCGAATAAAACAAGAAATACCTTTGAATCCAAAGAATCATTATTTGTCTTGAAAGTGTGCGAAACATAAGAAAATAAAAATCTCTACTTATAGTTAAAATCTTTTGTCGCTTTTGAGTTAGGCGGCTAAAAACAAAAAAAATCCCTAATCTGTTGATGCTTTCTCCCATAAATCCTTCGCTTAGCGAGCAATGGAACTCTCGGGCGAGTACAGAAGTGATGAATCAAAAACAGCTATCTAAAATTTTAAACTCATTTGAAAACCTAATGTAAAATGTGTTCAAATTTCAAAAACGCGCGTCCCGGAATATATTCAGAAAATTCAAAATATAAGTTTATTCCCCAAAAGTGATATTAACTCCTTCAAAGTACTCACCATCAACTGCAACGAACTTACGACAGCGTTTGATCCAGTTCTCGAAACATTTATGGAACTCTATTTTCGGCATGGCTGTCAAAGCCGGTCTGAATTTCTTCTTTATTTCCTTTCGAATTTGTTGGCTGTTGGATGATATTCGATTCGTTCTTGGTGATGGCACTGTGCGACGGTGCGTTATAATGGTGCAAAATCCGAAAATCCTTTTTTTTTGGCGAATCGTTTCAAGTCTCATAACGGGCCATAACCCATAACTGAATACGACATTGTTTTTTTGTTCTGGTTTATTCAGAGCTCTGCACTCACTCGCCTGATGTCGGGATTGCGTGTCGTACTCATAAGCCCACGTCTCGTCACCAGTAATGAATCGTTTAATTAATGTTGGGTCGAATTCAGCCTTGAAAATCATGTCTTCAGCGATATCAACGCAGTTCATTTTTTTAATGAAACGGGACCAACTTTGCAACAACACGACGCAAACCCAAATCATTAACTACATAAAATGTCCTGAACGGGTCTATATGCAATGCCAAGCCCTCTGTCAGCTGTCTTTGATGATCAATTTGTGGTTATTGATCAACTTTTCTTTCACTTTATTGATGTTTTCATTAGATTTAACTGTCGACGGCCAGTCACTTCCTCCTCACAATCTCTTCTCAAGCGTTCATGCCACTCGTAAAAGGCTGTTTTTTAGAGTATCATCAACGAAAAAGTTTCCCAACATTTCTAAGGTTTTCGCACCATTGAGTCCATTTCTAATGCAAAATTTAATACAAAATCGTTGTTGCAAATTCAAATCTATTTTTAAAACTATAATAAATCGAAAACACATGCAGAGGTAGATTTACTGAAGACAGCGTAACGTGTGCAAATGTCAAGCAATGGCGATCAAATTTTGGTAGGAATGCTAATCACAAAGGTGGCAACCTAACAAAAAAATATAATTCAACTTAGACTTCACTCACCTGGTCGTTTTTCCGGATAACTTTTGATCAAGGTGGAATTTTTATTTAGTTTTGATCTGGCGACGGCCATACTCAGATATATTGCTATTTTTTTTCTTTCTAAAAAAGTCGAAAAGCCAAAATCGTTCGGCCACTAAAGTCATTTTGTGAACCGGTCATCTCCAGCACAATTTTTTACATACGTTTTCTTGTTAATAAAAGCATTTTTTTGTAAGACTTTTCACCTGAAAAAAGTAAACTTTTCTCAAATTCCCTGTGTTCCCTTAAAACGATGAAGATCATTCCAGGAAAATTCGTATGTCGCTATTAACGAAACCTGCACGTCTACTGTACTTCCCTGCTGGGATAGAGAATTAGGGGCGTCTTCCTCTGACAACTAAATAAAGAAAGCGTGTTGATAGTTTGGTTCATATGTCTATTTAAGTACAAGTCGTCACATAAAACATCTGGGTCCACTTAAGAGGAAACGCCTCAGCTTATGCTTTAACTAGAGCTATCAAGAAAACTATGGGAATTGGTATTACTTCTTTCTTTGTGAAAGCAATTCTGCTAAAGGAGAGAGACACGCAATCAAACTTATAAACATAGTTGCCAGGTCTAACCACTAGTAAGTATGTCACATAAATGCTGTGTAGGCGTGGCAACTGACACACAGTTAACTGGTAGTACTTATGTGAAGCGCAGTTTGTCTGTAGTGGCAACTATTTTTGTACATACGAAAATATTTGTTAGCAATTTTCCAAATATCCGATCATATGGACCATATAAAATGCCGATACCACGAAAACAGAATTGCAAAAATGGGATGCTGCTGAATGTGTGTGTAAGTAGATAGGTATGTAATGTAATGTATACGAGTATATGTACACATGTGCTGGTGTGCGTGCGCAAATATTTTGACAACTTCCGAGGTAATCGTTCCAAAGTTGTACAAATAGAAACAAACAGCAAAAGCAAAAAAATAACACAGTTGTAAACAGTCACAAAAACACTAATTCAAATACAAATACAGACACAAACCCAAATAGACAGAAATCGGGTCAATTGGCACGCGTTCGTTTTGCTTCACTTAGTTTGTTACGTTCGTACGTTCGTTCGGTTGTTCACTATATTCGATTGCGCCTTGTGTCACCTTTGTGTCAGCACCGGAGGCATCCCATTGACCTGTTGTAACTTTGTTACGTCTGACAGAAAGCAAACAGTTCGATTTGAGGTTCAATTTGTAAATTGACTGCTGCCTGCCCTACTACACAATTTGATGACATAGTTCGTGAAGAGCGTACAAAAACAGTAGGTTGGCAGGTGTGGGTGCATTAAAGTGGTATTCAAGGTAACAGCTGTACATGCGGGGCAGGCGAAAAGTAAAGGAAATTTCATTTTCACATAACCGATACAGTAGTGAAGATCTGAGGGCGAAAAGTGATAAGAAATTCTGTAGCCATTGATATTTTATAAATTTAATAAAAAAATCTAACAGGTATTCCTTGGTTAAAAAGGTATTAAGGAGGGCAGTTGTTTTATTTTCTCTTTAAAACTCAGTTTAATATAGTTTTAAAACGCTCGTTCAAACACAACAGGGCTAGCTAATATCCTTATTCGTATTTTCAAGCTTTCTGAATAAATGTATATCAAAGGCTCCATCAACAAATATCTGAGGATAATTAGCAGAGTATTTTGGCCAAATATAATATGAAATGGAGAACTTTGGGGGCAAACTAAGGTGCCAGGAGCCCATACTCGTAGTAAACTCAAATGCTGGAAAAGGAGGTGGTTAAGCTTCGTTCTGAGAAAACATAAACACTGCATTACGAAAATGGCCTTGGACTGAAATCCGCAAGGGAGCAGACGCTGCGGCCGGCTGAAAAACACCTGATGAAGATCCCCCCTGAACGTCCTTAATTCAATCAACAGCACTTGGGATCCCGCTAAAGCAAAAGCACGAAATAGCATGCCCTGGAAAATCCTTGTAGAGGCCCAATACTCCTTTGAGGGGTGAAGACAATAAAGAAAAAACAAAATAGTTTTTTTCACTACACTGGTCCGGAGGAAGTTTTGACTATGGAATGAATTTTTTGATCAAAGAAATATAACGTTTTGATCCGCTACATACGTCAGATACCACGTAAAAGACGGTCCTCGCATTTTTTCAAATTAACCTACTTTCCCTGTTTAAAAAAAAAAAACCTTATCCTTTCCATCCTTACTCCCGCACAATAGTCAGCGCATTATTTGCATTGTGGCTGCTAAAACAAGCAAAAACAAAGAAAAACTTATAGTTACACATTGCATCAGCGGCACCAGCAAGAGGAAGTGGGCAACCACGGTAATAACGCTGACACACCAAATTTAGCGAATTCCTAAATCATCTGTGTGATCCTTCTGCCAGAAAAATGTGAAACACAGATTGCGCTCAAAGCAGTAAGACGGCGTTGTTGCTAAGCAACAACAGGTGGGCGTTGCCACTATTTAGGACTACCAGAAATTAAAATAGATTAACGAAACCAACGCCAGATTGAGTTTTGTCGAGGCCCTATGATCTCGAGTGGAGTGAACAAGGAAAAAAAACATGCGTCAGATAGCTAACGAGCCATTTGCAGCACTGTCGTTAGAATCAAAGGACAATGGATGATCATGAGAAAGAAGAGCATCGTACAATTTTGCCTTTTTACCAGCCATAACGCTCAACATGCTTACTGTAAAGGCAGATCGGTAGAGTCTGCTTTGCATACAATTGTTAAGGATATCGAGGTGTCCCTCAACCAGAAGGAGTTCACTGTGGGTGCCTTCCTCGACATTGAGGAGGCTTTTAATAATGTCCTCCCGGAGGCAATCACCAGATCGCTAGGTAAACTAGGAGTCGGAACCGAACTCATAAGGCTTATCCACACGATGCTTACCGATCAAGCGGTCGTGGCAGAATGGGGTGACACCTCTCTCCGCCGGCAAGTGAACAGAGGCACTCCGCAAGGCGGTGTTCTCTCGCCACTACTCTGGGTTGCCGTACTTAACGGTCTGCTGGAGGAGCTGGAGGGGAGGGGCTGTAAGGTGATTGCCTACGCGGATGACGTGGCACTTATTGTCACATGCAAGTTTCTAGATACTCTGATGGAACTGATGCAGGGTTATCTGAATCTAGTTATAAATTGGACCGCAAATTGCGGCCTATCTATAAATCCTCTGAAGACGGAGCTCGTCTTATTTACGAGGAAATACAAAATACCAAGAGTGTTTCTCCCCTCAATATCGGGCGCTCCGTTGGTGCTCTCTGACAAGGTGAAGTACCTGGGACTCATCCTTGACAGAGGTCTTACATGGGAGCCAAACATTGAAGAGAGAATCAGAAAGACAACAGTCGCCTTGTATGGTTGCAGGGGCGCTATCGGCAAAAGATGGGGCCTCTCGCCCTGGAGAGGGTACAAAGGTCTGCCCTCATTGGAATCAGTGGGGCTCTCCGTACCACTCCTACTCTAGCGCTTAACGCTATGCTGAATGTGGCGCCCGTGGACATTGTAGGGAAAACTACCGCTGCACGCGCCGCAATCAGATTAAGGTGTTCGGGCCATGGGCTAGACTTAAGTTACGGACACTCTAGCATTCTTAAAAACTTTGAGTTCATTTCTACGGTGCTGGACCACTGTACACCCACGCTAGGTCCGAGCGGACCTTTTTCTACTCACATTCCTTCAAGGGATGAGTGGGCGGGGTGCAACATTCGACGGCAAGGCATGGCAAACATGTTCATGGATGGCTCGAAGTTGGACGGAAGGGTTGGTGGGGGAGCATTCTGTACGGAGCCTCCTATCAAACTTAAATTTAGGCTCCCGGACCACTGTAGTGTTTTCCAAGCGGAGGTATCTGCAATTAAGGAAGCGGTGGACTGGTTCCTTAATTCGGTAATTACCGTTAAGGAAGTAAATATTTACTCCAATAGCCAATCGGCAATTAGGGCCTTGGGCTCGCTGTTTGTGCGTTCGAGACTAGTCGGAGAATGTCTGGCTTCTCTCTCGGTTGCATCCGAATACTTCATCATCAGTCTCATTTGGGTTCCCGGTCACAGCGGCATAGAAGGAAACTGCTGGGCTGATGAGCTGGCTAGACAGGGAACTTTGGAGACGGTTTCGTCGCGTAATGAGAGAATTGGGGTTCCCCTGAGAACCTGTGGTCTGCTCCTGGAAAGATGGGCCTCGAGTCAACTCAGCGAGCGCTGGGCTAGTGCGCAAACGTGAAAGGTCGCGAGATCCTTCTGCTCACGGGTAGATCGGGGACGGTCAAGGGAACTCCTAAGGCTAACAAAGCCCCAGCTCTCAAATTTGGTAGGCATCCTTACCGGACATTGTCCGTTAGGTGTTCACGCCGTAAGACTTGGGATTACCTCAAGTCCGTTCTGCAGAATTTGTATGGAGGACGAGGTGGAATCATTTCAACACCTTCTTCTCAGCTACCCTGCTCTCGTCTGGCAAAGACTTAGAAATCTGGGCTCCCACTTTTTCGCTACGCCTGCGGATATAGCCGGCGTAAGTATCATAAATTTGGTGAAGTTCATTAGTAGCTTGTTACGGCTAACTACGAACGCAAATCAGCCCCCGTCGGCGCCGTCGTAAAATGTATGGTCATCGTATCTAATCCCAAGGCTCCTTCTTTCTTCCCATCTCCTTTCTCCTCTCCCATGTATGGCACCACACCGGACAAATTTTCAATATTTGTCCAAGTGAGCCCTTTAGCTAGGGCAGCCATTTAACCTAACCTAACCTAAGCAGCCATAAGGAATAAATATTTTTTTCTAGATATAAATTAAGAGACTTTGCTTTAAGACGATAGCTCCAATGTCTAACGTGAAATAACGCATTTCCTACAATACCGCTAGGCAATACAAATTGTGAAATCAATTAAATTAAATTATTAAATTTTCATTAATATACCAAAGTCCACCAAAACGCCTTATGAGAAATCAATTACTCGTAGAACCTAATAAATCAACTATTTTTATTCCCAAGGGCAAGCGTTCAACCCTATTTCTATAAACATATGTGTATGTGTATGCCAGTTTGAGTACAAGTGTACGAGTATAAAATGTATAACTTCACAATTCCATATATGTACTAAGCTTCTGTCTTACTTATTTCAATTTCAGGGTGTCTGATTAGGAGTGCGCATTTTGAATCTATAAAAATACCAAAGGCACATAGGAAGTTTTATAATAATAAAGGCTAGAGAACTGGGAGTTATGACTAGAACTCAATATCAGAAAGTGACCGCCATGTGACTTAGGTCCTTTCGACGAAATTTGCGACGACTCGGCATATTAATAGCACTTGCTGCGGCGAAAGTGAAAAGCGCTTTTGGTTTAATTTTCGTGCATCTGGAAATGGCCGTTATGCTTTCTTTAGTGTTATCTGCTATTTTTTTGTTTATTTTTGCTATGAATACAGCTCTAAGGCTTTAATTCGTGTTTAATAAATTTGAAGGCTCTTTCAAATTTCTAAATTGAAATGTTAAGACGAGTTGACAAAAGGGGTAAAAAATGAGATTTGCACTTTCAAAACATGAGATTTATAAGAATCAACAAATTTCCAATAGCACTAAAATCTTCTCATTGTGGCATTTTAGTAACTTTTTTCACTTAGAATTTTGGTAGCTTCAAATTAAAAAAAGAAACAAACACCCAACTCAAAGGTTTTTGCATTTTGGGTATGGCTTCTATAATTTTTGAATTTTCCCTACCTTATTGCGAGTTCTATGTGAACTAATGAAAATTGTATTTGCATTTTATTAAAATTTATTAAGAGAATAATTTGCTCACACGAAACTCACTGCAGCTCAAGCTTTTTTTGCAAAATATACTTGCCATTCTTACTCAGCCGAGAGCCTTCGAAGCTAATTCGTTGCTGTATTATAAGTCTATATATTATTTAAATTCTTAGGAAAACCTTTTTAAAATTAAATAAATCAAATTTAAGCTATTTTGTATCAACCTTTAGCGCATGAGGATTAAATTTGTAATACAAAGTTTTTTCATAAAATTTTTATGAAATCCGCAAAACTGTACCTACATCCAAAAACCAAAATTACTACTTCTTCTTAACTGGCCATTTTTTTGTAGTTCTGTACTAGGAATTTGTTGATTCTTTCCAACGACGCGACACCTCGTGTGAACACAGAATTATCACCAGTTCGGCAATAGATTTTTACAACTTAACTGCGTTGCGCGTTCACGCAGTGGTTACTCCACGACGGAACCCTCATGCTCACACACGTGACAGCTGTCAAATAGCAACCCCGCTTGCCCGCCTAAAAAATTCACGCTGTATTAATGGGATACCCATTATAACACATCCAACTATAGGATTTTGTTAGATCCCATTGCTTTGCTGGCTGACACATTTCCAATCGGTAGCGTTGCTGCTTCAAGGAACATTTCGTGCACGCCAAACATTTTGTTTTCTCAAATGACGCACAGCTTGTTTGTTGTATTGCAAGCTTTCCTCTTTCAGTACTTTTCTTTTTTTACATCGATTGCTTTATTTACTTATTTACGACAGCCTGCAGTGTATTTTTGTGCGAGGCGAAATATATTTTATTAGGTTTTCCAATTGAGATGAGAAACGAATAAATAAATTGAAAAAAATTTAGTTAATAGAATTGCCAATCACTTGATTCGATGTGTGGCGGCCGAGAAAGTGCTTCAACGACTCCATAGTAGTACCAGAGAATGTTAATGCAGATGAAGTTTGGCTCAGCCATTCAAAGTCAAACTGCGCAATAAAAAACAAACAAAAATACAAATACGTTGAAATTGAGATATTCTCAGAATATGCGCTGCCTAACATCTAATGCGTACAAATTTACACAAATCCATGCCCATTAGTTAATACTTGGAGTAACTGTAGTGGGCAATCATTATAATTGTTGTTGCTTAATGCACAGCGCCCTCTGAGGCGGCCTATTTTGCTTGGCCTGGGGCTTAAAATTGGAGGCTTCTGACAGATTTCCGCTGTAGCTACATAAATTTTGGAAATACTCAGGTTTAATTATTAAAAAAAGGGATATATTAGAAAAGTTAGCGAATTGTCGGAAGATAAGATTTAATTAAGCTCTTAAGCCCTTCAGAATCAGAAACAAAGCGATCTGTGAACTCTTCAACTCCAAGTCACTTATGAAAATGACAGCCAAGGTGTCGAATCATAAAGTCTGCCATTCCCATTAACGTGCGTTAATTATCACTTACACAGCAAAATAACAACAAATATGGCTAAATCACTTTAATTACAATAACAAAATCTACTTCCCGCAACACTTCAAAAAGCTACACTCCGCTGCTTGTAGTTCGTTATTAGTAAATTTGGCGCGCCACATAGGCAAGTGGAGTGTCTGTTATTGGCATTAATAGCGCGAAAGCACAATAACAGTAAAAGCAAGCCAAGCATTGATATTAATTAGGAGAACATCATGAGCAGATTTCGCGCAGCTCAAAAGCCCTGGCCATTGTTACACTTCGTAATAAGTAAATGGTTAAATTTTAATATAGCAAATAGCACAAGGGTGGCGGCTAACTCATCCGGGCAAAGGCTATTACCGCCATTGCTTGCCATGATACATTGTTGTTGGTCGTAGTTGGTAATAGATGGATGCATACACGTTCAGACACACTAACTGAAGGCCTAATCAGGATGCGTATACGCAGTGCGGTAATTTCATTATTGGCAGCGTCAATTCCTCTGGTCCAATAACAAAGCCACGACCAGCAACAGAGATAAAGTCCAATGTAACAGCACACACACACACACAGCACACTCACTCACGCACGCACTCTTGTAAATACGCGTGCATATGCCTCGCCTCTGCCACAATAAGCTTAGCGTTGCATTGGGCGACTAAATCTTGTATAGTTGCCAGCACCAGCAGCCACTCGGTGAATCAAAAGCAACAAAACAAGCAACCAGCAAGCAACAAGCAGCACTGAGCCTACATATTTGCCAGCTTTGGGTACATACTGTATTGTATGTTGGCGGCTTTTGTCTGCAACGGACATTCAGGTCAGCTCAAACACAGGCTGACTGCTGAAGTGACTGACTAACTGAATGGTTGTGTGAAAGGCGCTGTCCGAGCAGCTAAGCCGCCGCTGAGTCCTCCTTGCTCGTGCCTTACATGTTCATGCATAAGTACACTTCCGGGACTTTACTTGATTAGACCAGCAACTTCCTAAAAGCGTAAAACAGACACAGGTTGCTTAGCGGAGAGTATTTTTATTAGATAAACACACTATTAGGCCTCCTCGCCTCTGTGTAATGGTCTCCAGTTTAATTGGTTGGTATTTTGCTACTCCCGTTCTTCTCCTCTGCAGTGTTGATGTTGTAATATAATAAAATTTATGTGGCCGTACAAAATGCGACGTATGAATTATTATGACTTTAATTAGTTGTTTTATGATGTGGAAAATTATGAGATTTATTGCAATTTACGAGCAAATTCCTTCCCTCCTTTTTCCGTCCTTCTTTTCTTTATCGTATTTCTGTTTACAAGTACACAAATGTGTTCTTAGCTGCACAAATTGAATGAGGCGCCGCTATTTGTCATTAAACTGTTATCTTATAATCGCTGATGATGTGTCCATGCGGCCTGCTGTCCCTCACACTGCCCGCGTCATTGTTCTTTGATTTTAATAAGCTTCTTGCGCTCATTAGTGGCGTAGGCGATCTGGCGAGAGGGGCGTCTTTGAGAATCGGAACTTAATTAGTAAATAATATTTGACAGACAAGGCGAAAACGAAATTTTTAATAGACTTGAGAGGAATATTCCGCAAAATACGAAATTATGTGCAGTTCATATTGAAATTTCCACCAAAATACACAGAGAAGATTTTATATAATTTTTAGGACGCAGGTAATAACTAATTTGCACGCAAAATTTAATAAATAAATTAGTAAAATAAATAAATAATTCCATCACTTGGAGTTTTGTATTCAAATTAGATGCAAACGGAGCACAATGGCAAAGAGCTACACCAACAATGACCATTTGAACAAAAAAGTTTGAGCTCATGCTACTCTTCCATTCGTGACACTCAGTTGCTTATTACCCACCGCCTCCTTCAGCCAATGAACCTGTGCAGCACACTCGCATGCCCTTTGACTACGCGCGCCAAGCAGTTGCGACCTACCGCAAACTCTTCCTGACATCCATTTTTTCCTTCGCCTCTCTTTTATTTACTCGTTAATGAAAAGCGCATTAGCATGAATTAAAAGAATAAATGTATAAAAGCGAATGAGAGCAACAATGGCAGACAGAGCACGACATGTGAATGTATTTGTGAATGAATGCATGAATGGATAAAGAACTGAAAGGAGTTTACAAAAAGCGCATCAACGCGGTGAAAACAAATTTTTTAATTGATGTGCAACCAACGAGAAAGCAAAGAAGAAAGCGCATGAACAAAAGAATGAATGCAGTGGATGAATAGGTGAAGGAAGGAATTCAAAAGAGCAGGCGAAGAAAGGCGCGCGCGCCTGCACCTTCATTCTAATTATGGACACAAACTTGCGTTTGCTTTATGTTCGTATGTATTCTTGGAAATGTATCTTGGGTGTTTACATTTCACCTGAATAGCTGGATAAATTAATCGCAAATGCATTGACGTGTGTGGAAAGAAAAGGACAAAGAACTGAACTAATGACGTAATTGTTTCATTTGCAAGTAGTTGAATAAAAAATCTACTGAATCCAAAATCATAGTCAAAACCATAATCAGGCCTGTTCCAATAGAGTTTTATATTTAATTAAATGATTAAAAAGTGTGGATTTCTTTTCATACTCATCAAAATAGAAAATCAATTAGAGTCATTCTTGATGAAATTTTCAAGGAATAATTTCGCACTCCGAACTATTTTTCGGTCAAACAATTGCAGCTTTTGATTCACCCTTTTTCTGCTCGTAAGAGAATTCTGATTCACGCCAATTTGTATGGGACAGCAACAACCATTTTGCCATGGATAAGCGACATTGTTTATAGCCACTTAGCTCACAGGAAAAAAGTATCGGGTGTTTTTTAGCTTCATAAGAACTCTCGATATCCATAACTGTGGTTTGACAGCAGAGAATGGCTAACTGTGGTGTCATTTCTGCTCGGTAAGCTTTGGCAAGTCATCGTTTAACAGAATCGCTTGACGCTAGAACAGCAAGTGTAGCGGAGTCCGCAGTATTGTCAAGAGTCGTTCGATCATAACCTGAACCTATGCAGATGACTTCTCACACTACAGTGACCAGTGTCAATGGCAGTAGGCATTCTTACGTCTTTAATGGACAGTTTTATAAGTTATTTCATGCTATGATAGTTTGTCTTCTCGACGCCAGGAGAGGTCCATGTCCTACTAGTTTTTAAACCGTCCTTTTCTCAAAATATTAGTTTGTAAAGAAGAAATTAGAAGAAAAGAAATTATTTTTGTGGAAAAACTTTGCGCAAATGGTTGAAACTATTTTGTAGTCGATCTTTAGCTGCTGGGCGTTGCTAAGACTTCTAACATACCGGACAACTTCGATTATTTCTGTGATTTTATCGAAATTTTCGACTGAACGGAATCGATGAAACCGAAATTGCATGTAGTTAGCCGTTACAGTCATGAACTTCATTCACAACTTCAGCGGCCTGGCTTGTATTTTCGCCTTTATCAAAGAAAAACTGTAAAATCTACCGAATTTTCTCGTTGTTGACTTCCATTGTTAACAACTTGTAACTCCCAACTGAATGGAGCAAACAAAAAACAGCTGACGAATTTTGTTAGTGTGAAATGTCAGCTTGACAACGAGTACTCGTATAATCTTAAAATTGTTTGATCGATACTTCACGAGGCATCGATCACTGCAGCCAAGCAGCAGATCAAAATAATAGCTTTCTTCTTTTGCTTAACAATTTTGCAATGTCTGTGGGTTTGCACTTAAAGATAAAAATAAAAAATAAAAAAATAAATTCGGCTTGAAATGTTGAAGCCCTGCCAGAGTATAAAGCGCTTTCCTACACACATCTGAGGACTTTTTAAGAAATGATTCAACCGAACGCATTTGTCTAACGCATCACTATGCGCTATGTACCTAGGCAATCATTTTGATCGACGTCTTACGTGGCGTATCACACATTTTTAAATCGGAACCGGCTTGTAATAAAACTTCCTTTCCTTTATTAGCTACATAACCAAAAATCAGAGCTTTCGCTACACAATAAGCTGGTATATAAAGGGTATATAAAGCAATATTGAAGCCAATGTGGACATCCGGAGTGCTAATCTGGGGCTAAGCTTTAAAATCAAATCTTGGCATAATACGCATGTATAAAAAGATAATTTAATAAAATATAATTTTAGGTCAAAACTTAGGAGGCGCAAAACAAAAGCCGACCCTAATTATGAATGATTTGCCACAAGCTAAGCAAGACAAAAAAAATTCGTTCAATAAAGAAGTAAAGAATGAATAAATAATACACCAACAAAGGGTCACAATTAAGTGACAAAGTTAAAAATGAAATTAACCCTTTAAAGAAAACTTTGGTTTTAATTTAACTAGCACACAGAAAGGAACGCCCAAATGTGCCAAAATTAAGAAAAGACTATATGAAACAATTAAAAGTCGCAGTGAATTTTTTTGTTTATTTTCGTGCTATCTAGAAAAAATTGCTAGACAAGTTAAGGCTAATAAAACAGTGTCACATAAAACTACGATAAACTTAGCACGTATTCCATATGCTGAGAGAGCAGAAAAATGTTTTTGATACTTACCGAGTAATAAAAGAATGTGCCACAGTGAACGAGGGTTGCTTTTTATATTTTTTTTTATTTTGCGCGCAATAATGTAATGCGCCCATTGTAAAGTAATACTGAAATAAACAAAATCAATAAAATGGTTTAGAATGAATTGAATATTTGATTTTCTGATTTTCTTTAAAGTTATGTTTCTTAAAAATATTTTAGTTGTTGGCGTACCAATTCTCGCCGGGTACAGCTGGTTAATAATAATTTTTCATTTTTTTGTTTCAGATCTTTAGAAAGCTTGCAATCATGATATGTTTAGCGTGCCGTGTTTTTGGACCCCCCTCTTCAGCAGCTTATAAAATTTTCAGTTTTTAATTTTTTGACTTTTTTTTTTTAAGATTAATAAATGCATGGTAAAAAATGGATACTAAAAATAGTTTTCGTTTTTATAAAGCTCCCGCAAAAACACCCCAAATTCATGTCCCTACACCAGAATACTCCATTAAGAATAAGGCAGAATGAAAAAAAAAGTATTATAGGTGCAACTGCCAAAGATGCATACTGAAAACGAATGGCATTGCTACCTGGCACACTTGGAGTATCCTAGTCAGAAATTTAAATGTCTAAGGCGCATTCAGAAGTTGTATTTAAAGTGATAACGAAAAGTGTTTGTATGTATTAGAAAAGTATTGAAATGTATTAGAAAAATTGCTATATCTTTTATCACAATTCCTGCCACTTTTTGGGTTTCAGGAGACGCGACATGAAAAATGACATCACTTAAATGACCACCATGAACACGTCTTCTTATAAAATCTACAAAAGAGTCGATTCATGATAATTTATTATTAAAAAAACTGTGCATTTGCCCTTGACAAATATAAAAGATGATATCTAGGCGTCACTTTTGGAAGACCCTTTACATACTAATTTATATTTATTTAGTACTTGATGTAGGTGGACGAGATATATAAAGGGTGACTTCTTAGCTATTATCTTTTTAAACAGTTGGTTTAAAGAGCTGATGCACGTTTCGTGTTTTGTTTCACTGTCAAACATCTTCAGTTTGCTCTATAATTTAACCATGAATCGTCTTACAAACGAAAAACGCTTGCAAATCATTGAATTTTATTATAAAAATGCGTGTTCTGTTAAAAAAGTTTAAAGTCGAAAAATTGTGTTCAGCGACGAAGCTCATTTTAGGATCAATGGGTACGTAAATAAGCAGAATTGTCGATTTTGAAGTGAAGGTCAGCCAGAAGAATTGCAAGAGTTACCAAGGGCTGGAGGTATCATTGGACCGTACTTGTTCAAATATGCTCTTAAAAAATCACCCTTTAATAATAATAATTGAACGACGCGCATTGAACGCCGACACGAATGATGAGCAGCACCTACAGTCCGACACTGACAAAAAGGTGATGTCTCTGAGTGCAAAACTATTTTAAATAAATTTACATTTCTCTGAAATAAAATACTTCGAATAAATTTAGATAAAATATTTGCATTGAGCAGAAACAATGCGAGAATTCCCATACATATGTACATATATGTATGTATGCACGTACATTGAAAATATATTTTGGGTGAAAGTCAAATTCCTTCCTCAAGAAATGAAGAGTTTCAATTGTCAAATGGCAGTAAATAAATCGTCGTAGATTTCGGTCTGATTGCTGAATTATTTGATGTCACATTGTCGGAACGCAAACAATTGTAAAAGTCACTCCCAGTGTGCATTTCGATTGAATATTTCGCGAGGCAAATAAAATTTATTTATCAGTGTATAAGTGATTTTCAATCAAGTGCCCCGAAATTGATAACCTGAAGCCGTGACTGACTTTTACTACTCTACAGAGTATTTCTGTTTCTCTTTCTCGGCCCCAGACTCCAATATGATAAATGTTGCTCATAAATTTTGTAACTTGCCAGGGGCAATGCAAATAAAAAATAAGAGATTGGCATTCCCTTTCTTGCGGTGGCAAACATACATTCACACCTGTACATACATACGTAAATACATACATAAGTGACATTTCAACACACTTTTACGTGGTGTGACAAAATCGAGGTGCGGAAAAACAATGAGCGAATAAAAAATATTTGCAAACATTTCTTTTCGGCGTCGCGCAATTTCATGTTCAAATATTTAAATTCTTCTCGCCTTCACACGGGGCGGTTGTCACGATGCAGAACTTAATGTGATTTTATTTATTTTCATAAATTATGACTCAAGCTGGCTGGCCACGCGTTTGCCAAACAAACGTCGACAGCGGCAACAATAATAATTTTGTTTACAACACTTAAGTCAGTTTTTTTACGAGACCAAATGGAGATGTTGTGCTGGAAATGTGTGGGGAAGACTGTAATAAACCATAAACAAAAAGCTCAAAGGCAGCAGCAGAGGCAGGGTGGTTGAGCAGACACTCCGCGGCAGTCAGCAGAAGCCAGAAAAATCGAGGCGAGTAGTGTCAGCAATGCCTTTAGTTTCCTCGGCTTCTGCCACTACCTGCAGCCAATTGCTTGTGAAATTCCCGCGCCAGTACAAACAATAACAAACAGAAGTATGACTTTCACAACAATAAAATGAAAACTCCTACCAGCCCACAAGTAAATTTATGGCAGCGGCAGAGAAAAATTGTAGCGAGTGTACAAAGTTTGAAACTACTGTTAGAAGCTCATCGCTTAAAAAACGCCTAAAACTATGTGAGGAATCCTATATCACAAAGCCGAGAAATTAAAAAAAATATATATGAAAAAATAGAAAAATAGCAGCGGCTTGCTAGCTTAACATTCATTGTTTTTGATGCTAATGGCTTTGAGCGCGGTTTTGTCGCCTCAGCCGTTGAGGCGTTGGAAAATTGTGGCAAAACCTCGAAAATTTATGCGCCATTCGTTTAAAAAATGCCGCGGACATTTCGGATATGGGCAGGTAAGTAAGAAAAAAGTTTCAAGTGAGGCAATGTTTTTGAAACATTTTTTAAAATAATACTAGTAAAAGTGAAATAAAATTATTTGGGAAAATGCTTTTAAAAATCTTACATTTTTCGTAACAATCGATGATTCTAAGATTTTTTTACCATTTGACAGCTTCGTCCAACCCACCCGATTGCAACAGACTTTGTCGTAACTACTTGTGGTGGCGCCTTCTTTCTTTCGTGGTAATTTCATCAAGTGGTATTTCAATAATTAATTGTTTTCATTTTTTTCGTATTTATTCTGTTTATTTGGTTACTCAGTTTTCGAGCCAATCAGTCCATAAGCCACTATCTAGCAGACTTGCAAATGTAGGACCTCTTGTAAAAAATTCAGTGAAAAATTGAAACGACTATTTGCAAGAATATCTTTCTTGCTATTTCTTGACCTTCATTGACAAACACATGTGCACATAAGTCCAAACAGGAAAACATTTAGGACATTCTGGTGCCGATAAACATGTCACCATGAGCCTAAGTTGGGATTCCCATCTTGAGAATTCTATGAGTAAAACCACACAGACCACGTGAACCTACAAAAGGCGTTTTGACCAGACTTAGACTAAACTCAAAAGTTAATATATAGAGTGGCTTTACCGAATGGTCGTCCATCCAATTGCACTCTTTAGTTTGGTATCCGAAAACTTGAACACAATCAGTCATTGCGATTACCTAGACAAGAGGAAATTTAGAGAGTTTTCGTTATTCTGCAGTTTTGGCAGACTGGTTTCCAAATCATTGTTTTAGACATAAGGGTGAGTACGCGTACATGGAGGGGAGTAGTAGATGTGTGAGGTATTCTTGTTTTTGCTTGTTTTTGATAAGGACGTTGAAATTTTCAAAGGTGCCTTCACAGCAACAATATGTGGAACATGCCCCCACTAACACTTTAATATTCCTCCTCCTCGGCTGATTTCCACCCTGGAACTGCGTGTTTATGTCTACTGATACAAGGTGAGGTACTTTGTGCACTTATGAGGACTTTGCTTTGAGAATTCTAGGCACATTTTGTGTAATTGTCAGAGATTTACTCTTAGCAAAAATTAAGGTTGCAGAAATTCTCTTGGTAAACCAAGGCTATGGATGTATTGTGAGAATATAAAGTACTGTTTTTATCGCAGCCTTCAATCGTTTTGCCACAGCCCATTTTCTTTATCCCATATCTATCAATCTCGGCCGGAATAACTCTTTATCCACCGTTTTGTATGATAAGTTCTAAGTGCTGGCCTAAGTATGAAGGCCTAAGTTGTCGTTGAAAATGTTTCTTCTCGTTATTTCGTTGCTTTTTCTGGTGTCACTCAAGGTAGTATTTTGGGCCGATTATTCTTCTTCATCTGGTTTAATGTTATACCTAAGTGTTTTCAATTTTAGAAATTTATTTTATATACAAATGATTTAAAATTTTTGAAACCAATTTAAAGTCTTTCTGACTCGTGTGACTTCCAAGCAGATCTCGGTAACGTAGATATAGTTAGTTACCGGCTGATATTTCCTTAAGGACTCGCGACTTATCATTGTGAATAAAGTTTCTGGTTTGGGTGTAATTTTTGACAAAAACTTTCTATTTCTGAGTTATTTAGCTTATATTTTGAATTTCTAAGCCTTTGGCTTAGGGGTTACTGATCCTCATTGGATATAGTTACTATTTACCTCACTTCTACGATCTAAGTTGGAAAATGCTGTCTTTATATGGAGGTCGCATCGCCTTTTCCACATTAATAGACTTGAACGAATCCTAAAGAATTTTCTTCTATTTAACCTAAAGGGTTTTTCAATTGGCGCGGGCCGATTTTGGCGCCCTGTGGCAGCCATTTTGTTTTGGTGACATCAGTCAAATCTTTTGTTTATTATTCAGTTTTTTATGCTAAATCATCATGGCAAGTTACACGATTGAACAGCACGTTCAAATGATAAAACTTTATTATCAAAATGAGTGTTCATTAACGTAAACGTTGCGCGCATTGCGCCCATTTTTCGGTACGCGTGGTGGCCCTTCCAATTTATTATGGCCCATATTGAACCATATGGACCTAGACGACATGTGGTTCCAGCAGGACGGCGCTACGTGCCACACAGCAAACGCCATTTTATTCCATTTCAACATCTACCCGCCCTTATTGAAAACCCCTATAGATCACTTAATTTTGTTGATCCGATACTTTGCTGCGAATGAGTTGCTGCATGACTACCATTCCGTACATGAAACACAAAGATGAGAGAAAATTGGATTTCTGCCATGAAAAAGCTCCTCATAAAAATCATTTACCGTTCGAAGTCGGCTTCAAATTCTTTAAAATATTCTCCTCTATTTTTGGAACAACACCAAGACGCAAGGAAGGGTGTAAGCGTCAATTATTTATTCCTTTCGTATGACTCTTGGGTCAGTGCTTTAATAAATTTGAAGTCTTCACAAAATGGAAGTAGTATTTTTTCACTTTTCTTTACTTTTGATGCCATCAATAGCATAATTGTCCTCTTCTAGTTATTTTCAAATTTCACAAAAAACCTGCGGATTAATTAAAGGTTAAGTTTTAAGGGCCGGTATTGATTTTGAATAAAATAACATTTTTTTAGGAAATTATTGTCATTTGTCTTTATTATGAATAATACTGGTATAGATCAATTACGTATGGAACAAAATATCGGCCAAATGGTCGCCGCGGCCTGGGCGGCACACCTCCATCCGATGGTCCAAATTTTCGATGACGCTGAGGCATAATTGAGGTTCTATGCCGTTAATGTGCCGAATTATCTCATCCTTTAGTTCTTGAATTGTTGCTGGCTTGTGGACGTACACCTTTTCTTTCAAATAACGCAAAAAAAAAGAAGTCCAACGGTGTCGTTGACGTTTAGGTGTGGTTCACATTGAACATCGGCCTTTGAAATTTAACCACCCTTTAGTTATTTTTTCTGAAACATTTTATGCTTCGATGCAATAAAACTCCTAGTTCTTTCACTTTTGATTTTTCCTCCTATAAGCAAACTCTTAAAATGTCGCTGAATGACAGGAGTGAGCTATTATCGTTAAGTTTTTTATTATAATATAGTCTGTAAGAAATCATGTATTCCTAGATTTACTAAATAAACAATGCAGACTTACTAGAAGTGCTTCTTTTGCCCAGTGGTGGGGGAAAAATGCCTAGCTTAAATCTCCAATTGACGATTGCTGTTGCGACATGGTAAAATCGATTGAACAAATCCTAGCAAATACTTGTAGAAATTTGCCCCAGTACGAAATTTGGAGCGCTTTAAGCAAGAGAAGCAACATTCCCCCATTTCGATACGTTTTTGACAGTTATCGTAGTTTGCCCGCTAGGCCATCTCAAGTCATGTCATCCATGTCAGGAAGCCTCGTCGGCTCCACAAATTTAGCAATTTAATTATTGTAAATCTATGGAAAATGCGGTTGACAATATCGTTAAGCAGCATTTTACGTGAACTCTGGTTAGTTTCAATTAAATAGAAGGTAAATTCCCAGCATGATTGTCATTCTCTTAGGGACTTTCTCGAGGCCCTTTTTGTTACCCACTTTTATAAAAAAAATTTGATTGACTTATTAATTTGATGCTTTTACGTGAACAAAATCAACTGAAGCACGACAGGGAGAATGTTTTGTGTATATTACACCTTGTTTTTGTATTTATCTTTCTTGTTAATTTTCCTGTACGAAGTTGAAAAGGCTAAATAAAAATCAAACAGAAAGCGAGAACTTTGCACGTTACTGTCAATAAGGCTATCTGTGAAAGAAAAAAAAACAGCAAACAAAGAATTAAGTGGACCAACAATAACAAGCAAAAATAGGGCACCCAATGGAAGTGTTGCTGATGGTCGGTCATGGAACACAAACACCAGAAAACGAGGCACGAGTGTGTGCAGCGATAATCACATCAGTGTGCGTCATAAAATGCAAAAATAAACGAGAACGCGAAGAGACAGGCGAAAGTTTCCAACTTGAAATATATAAAATCAAGGCTGCACAATAAAAAATACAATAAGCGCTTTCCATACACAAACAACTGCACACACGGGTTTCCGCATGTGCATGGGTCAGCCGCCCAGCTGGGCTCACTCCTTCGTCCATGTGTCTGTCGCCCGAGTACACATATTAAAAGTGAAGGATTTAAAACTTTTCATCATGTCCTTCCTTTTTTAAACTAGGGTCGTCCTATTTGACCAACTCACTTTTTTATTTGTTGCCTTATTGTTGATTGTGCGCTGTGTCGTCTTGCCTCTGTGTCGTCCTGTCCACTTTCTCTTGCCTGGATGCATGGCGCCATGGCGCTGGTATGTCCATTGCTCACTTGTCAGTTTGTCACTTGTTTGCACCGTTTTTTATAGTTTTTTATTATGAAATACATAAAAATGACCATACAACAATACAAAGTGTCATGTGAATGATGCGCCTCACAATATGCTACACATATGGCCTCCGCCAACCGGCTTGCCAGCAGTTAAGAGTTAAAGCGCGGAAGTGAGCGGAAATTGACTTTTAAATATGGGCACACACATTTGCGAGCATTCAGTGAACAATTTTTATATTAAATTTGTTGAGGAATGCTGGTTGACAGGGGTCAGCTGGAGCAAGCGTGTGTTATTGCCTTGACACAAAACTGGAAAACATATGACTTGGTCGGCGAAACATTGCGTTTGTAGGGGCCACGTTATGTGCCTTGTTATGCTGACGTTTGAGTGATTTATAATTTTGGTAAAAATTAAATGAGAATGTATTAACTCACATAAAGTAAATAAAATAAAAATGAAATGGAAAATGGCAAAAGGCAAATGGAGGATTTAAAAACTAAGTGGGGGATGGTGTTACTTGGCGGCGTCTCACATGAAATGAATTTCAAACAAAGTGTACAGATAGGCAGCGTCTACCTGCATCACTGCTTATATCATAACTGACTTTTGAATAGAGATATGCGGAAAGATACTCAAAGTATGTTTAAAAAGTTAGCAGAGACGTCGTTCTTTAATACTTAGTAGCAAGAATATTTGTTAGATGCAGTAAAAATCTTATGATTTTTTACCAAGTTTAACAAAATTTCCTGAAACAGGATCAAACGGCAATTCTCTAAAATTTATAAGCAATCCTTTTTCTGTCACAAAATAAATATTCATAATAATTAATCATTCATCATAAATAAATATTTTCCAGTACAAAGCCTGTTTTGTAACTACATATAATAAGTAGAGCTGTGATAGTCATTCAAAATAAAAGGCCAAAACATGCATGCAAAAATGCATGAAAAACTCTGGAATATGCACGAAAAAATGCAAAAAAAGACAAAATATACACGAAAATATGTATGAAAACATGCAAAAAAAGCCCAAAATAATAATCGGAAATCTCTCAAAAAATACCGAATATGCAAAAAAGGTAGTTTTTCCCCTGGGCTAGCAAACGTTTTTATTTCAGTTAGCCATATACTTATAGTAATTCATTGTTGCAAGTCAAAACAAGATGTTGTTTCAGACTAGCGAACGAGAAACACCGCCGTTTTTCAGTTAAAATTGACTTGTAGGTTGAGAAGGAACGTTCTACATCCACCGATGTAGCAACAGCAAATTTAAAAAATGTTATTTCACATGGTGTAAATGCTGTTATATATTCATTTGAAGCGCTAGCTCGTGAATCTCTATTCAAAATATCATTAATTTCAAGCAAAGATCTATATCCAACATTCCGAGATAACACTCTTCGAACTTCTTCATCTCGAATACATTCCGAATCTGCATCATTCAAATAATCAACAACCGATTTCACATGCTTGTAGCCAAGTTTCCCATCTAGTAATAGTGGAATGTTCGGATTTGCTTACTTAAACAGCTGTCGTCGAGCTGCTGACTGTGAAGGAATTTAATGGGGTTTTCAATATAAAAATTTGAACTATAGATAAAAATAGCAATACGTACTTTGACGAAAGTAGCTTTCACTTTTGATATCAACAAATTTACTTCATGGAACTCTGAACGAATAAATTCTACCAATCGATGCAATCCATGGGCAAAACATGTAACGTATAGCATTTTTGGGAATAAAACTTGAAGAGACTTCATTGCCGAAATCATATATGCAGCAGCATCGGTAGTAACGAGCATAACATTTTCATATTGAATTCCTTCAATACAAACGAAAAAAAAGGTGTTTAGGTAAAGACTTACATACCTTGAGGCCATAAAAGTAACCATGATTCAGTAAAAAATGTTGCGATCGATTTTTTATTCAAATGTGGCACATAATTACGACGAAGTGTACTTTGATCTGGAACTGATTGTGAAGTGTATTTTTCTATGAATTGTACTACACTCGGATGATTCACTTTATCTAATGGAATGTTGGCTTCGATTAAAGTTTTACATAAATCCGTACTGAATTCCGAAAGATTTGGCCAATGTTTCTGTTGATAATTTGATATTAACAATTGGCTCATTTCACGTTCAGAATTATGTTTTTTGCTTTCTTGATGTGCAGTTTGACATGAAATATTTTTTTCGCAGAAGCCAAACAATTGATGGAACTTATTTCTTTTACTATGCATTTCATACTAACAAGTAACGCAAAGCACTTGTCGTTGTGCTCTCTTCCGAAATCATAGTAACCAATAAATGCGCCAAACTCATTTCGTGGAAATTTTCGAGTCTCATTTTTATAAACAAATTTGTCGCCTTATTGGAGAAAGCAAATAACTAAAATTATGAAACAGATGGGCGGATAAAATGTTATAGATCTGTTCTTTAAACGACAGTTTAGCTGCGAATTGTTTTTCTTTATGTTTTGGTTAGAATAATTATTTAAATTTCTTAAAATTACTCAAAAAATATGCAAACATGCATTTTAAAACGAAATATGCTTTTATGGACGAAACATTCAAAATATGCATGCAACATGCATTTGCATGACTATCACAGCTCTAATAATAAGTAAATTTACTATCTGGTAATTTCATTATTCTATATAAAATTTCACTAGTTTCGCATACGATTTACTCGACTTTTATTTTCAAATTTCCGGTTTTGAACCTCGATTAAGAACGCGATTGTTATACAAATTTCGCTAAATGCAATAAATACATATGCTGACTTTAATATCGGCATTTTAGTTGACCAAAAAATCACAACACTTACTTTTTGTGTTTGCTCAGTCTCATCTCAACGGTATGGAAATTCTAGTTAAAAGTTGAAAGTTTTGATGATATTTAGAAAATTATGTACAGAGTTTGAAACTCGGTTTTTGTTGATGAAGATCAACAATATTTTTATAAAAAAAAATGGTGGCGTACTTATAGTTTTGTAAAGAGGTGTAAATGCGGAGAAGTCGTAGGGTTACCAATTAAAGGTGGCGTAATCAAACTTTTTGTAAAAGTAAATGGTGAATTTTGCTTCCATTGGTTGACGTTCATTCAGTACCAGAATATTGGGAAACATTTCAGTTGCTTATTAATGATTACACAGAAACTTTTATTTGCATAGATTTTAATTTAACTTACTATTCGAAGAAAATCAAGCTGAATTTCGGCAAAAATGCGTCAACGAGGGTCCAGCGACTCTAGTGGCCCCTAAAAAGTAGCAAACGGGGACTGTTTCTGTATGCAATAGCGGAACAACATCCAGACGTACGCCACAAATAGGAGGAGAAGCTAGTTAAGGAATGATTTCATTCACAAATCTATAATATAAAAATGAATCGCAAAATGTGTTGGTTAGGTTAGATTATGTTAGGTTGTGATGGTTGCCCAGAGAGTTGGACGAAATAGTTTGGTTCGTCCTTTGTGATACCATTGAAGGACAAAAAAGGGGGAGGAAGGGAAGGGATGGGGAGTGGTGAGTGTTTGTGGACTACGAACGGTGACTAGTCTGCGGTTGTGTTAACATCATTATGCTGCTGATGTAGTTCATCAGATTTTTGTTATCAACACCTGCTATATGAGCAGGCGCATGAAAGAAGTGAGAACCAAGATACTTGAATCTTAGCCCCGCGAAGGCTGGGCAGCTAAGGAGCAGGTGCTGAGATGATTCCACATCATCCTCCACACAGCTGACGCAAAAAGGACTCGAAGTAATTCCGAGTCTCACGGCATGTGTACCTCGCGGACAGTGCCCCGTGATGATGCCCACGAAATTTGAGAGATGACATTTTGTCATCCCCAGGTGTTGGTAAGCGCATAACTCAACAACGCATGAACCAATCTGAACAATTATTTTTTATAATGTTCCTTGAAGTCCAAGGATGGTTTTTACACTGAGAAAAATTCGAATAATTTCCGGGAAAACCCTAAAGTAGCCCTTTTCAAATATTGCGCGTTCGTATGTGTGCATGTTCGCGTTGGAGGATCTAATGCGTTCACACAAAAGTGATAATATCGTGAACTTGACCAAATTGAAAAGCCAAAAAATGTATGAATTAAGGAATGAACTCATTCACAAATAAGAAATAAAAATAGTTAAGTAAATTCTAAGAATAATCATGCAGAGCTGAACAAATCCAAACATATTTTAAGATTACCAAAAGATAAACATATTTTAAGAATAACAAGAGATAAACATGTTTTTTCCTAAACAGTAAACAAAGAAACTATTAAAGTCGTGTATCTAAAACAGTAAAATGAGGTATAAGTATAAATACGACTGTCAAATATGTTGGCAGTCAGTCCAATATTAACATAGTGTTAAGAACTACCCTAAAATTAAATTCAAAACAAAAATAAATTTTTATATTTTTCCAAAGTCAAGCAAGCCCTTAACTATATTCCATGTCTTTAACTAGCTCGGCCAAACACCTTACAGAAGTGTACGCGCCAACTATTATTTTTCAAAAGTGATTCACGAACGGTTTTGTGATTACCAACGCGAATTGAGCCATGCACTTTGAAGCAAATTTATACAATCAATTGGCCTAACTTTGCTATTCATAATGAATTATTTGGTTAAACCAACCTGAGAGCAACTTAAAACTGTCGAATTGGCCATCACAGAAAACAGTGTTGCCATTTTAAGGTTGTCTGTCCTAAAGAAACACAAAAAATACATTAATCAAATTTCATAATTTCCATTTTATGAGCTTCTCTAGATAATCGCTCAGAGCAAAAATGGTGCCCAATTTTTATATATTTAACATACTTTTAGGCTACACAGGTAAAGTGCTTTTAAAATCTATTGTCTAATGACAGTTTCGCTGTTATAAATCATAATTAAGTAATTTTATAGATATTTAAATTATGCCTACCTAGAAAGTCTCAGCTAATTATTAGTTGACTGAGTTAAAATTTTAAGCGACTTGCCATATTGGTTTATACGTAATTTAGTTTTAACAAATCATGCGCAGCTGTGTTTATTTAAGTTCGTTAGGCAAAGCTGTTCAACAAATTTGAATTGGATGTCAATTAAACAAAACATGTTCGTTGTCGAAGCGGTTTAACAACAAATTAAGGATACTTTAGCAATAATTCTATTTGTTATAAGAACAGGCCATCAGAAACACAAAGCACAACCGCTCAGTTAATCATCATTTAGCGTAAACAAAAGCTTAGGTACATACATATGTACATATGTATATGTGTATGTGTGTATATATAATGTATTCATGCATAATATTTATAAATAATCAGCACCAGAAAACAACAACAAAAACCATAAAATAACAATTACACAAGTATTTACACACAAATATAAACAAAATTGTACACATTTTTGCTAATGCACACATGTACGCATGTGTGTATATACATATGTATATGTACAAATGATTGAGACAGCGCAAACTGCTCAAAGTGCCATTGGCAATCGGTTCGCAAATAAATTACACACCCTGCCTGCCGCAGCTTGTACGCGCCGCTGCGGATGTTGGCTGTGAGTGCAAGTGCACTTGACGCCGTCGCTAATGATAAGTGAAATACAAGTGATACATATGTTTGTATGTACGTGTGCATACTCGCGTGTAAGTGGAGCAGTAGATGAATGTAAGCCAACAAAAGCAAATACGCGCTGAATGTAGGGCGTCAAATAACACCAACAACAGTGTATACACCCAGCCATAAACAAGGTTGAAGAAGCTTGCGCATGTACATATGTATGTACTGTATGCATGCTCAAAAGCAATATATTGGCTGAGAAACGCCCACTGCTCACTTGATGAACACTGATCGCGATCGATTCGTGTGCCGGTTATGGTTCTCGCTATTGCTGTTTTTATGTCTGCCGATTGCATTTGACACAAAAAAAACTTTTATGAGAAAAAGAAAAGAAATTATAGCAGCTACGACAGGGTTGCAAACGTCTTTGCCGGCGTATTTTGAAACTAAATCGCTTATTGGTACGTAAATCCCTATAACTCTAAAATATTGAACTCTTCGCTGAGCGGCTGCTGCTGAAATCTGCTTTCAATATTCTGATTTAACCCAATTCTGAGGCACGAATCTTGTAGCAAATACAGTTATTATCACAACCTAATGGGGTTTTCGTTTCTACGAAAAAATATTGCCCTGAGAAAAGGCATGTTTTTATCTACTCTATATAAAATATTGCGAGTACGAATCTGCTGATCTTTGCCTGGCACACGGATTTCTTAACATAAAAGTTTTAAGTAGTCAGCTGATTTTCAGACTAACCAACTCTCCTGTTGAGTGAGGCATTTTTAGAATCGAAAAGTGAATATTCTCGTCGAATTACACTTAGTTTAGAATCGAACACCAAAAAATATGAGGGCAATGAAAAGGCCACATTTTTTGGGAGAAACGAAATCGCCATAAGAGTTAGATAACAGCTTTCTGCTTTTTTACCTCTATTCCAGATTGGCTGATTGAATAGCAGAGCTATTCTCCCAACCTTGAAACAATAGAAAAATAAATATAAATGTTGAAAAAATTGGCTTAAACCAAGCGATAGTTTCCATAGGTTTTACGCAAATTAGCATCAGTTAGAGGGCTTTATGAAAAAAAAAACTTAAATTATGGTGATGGTAGTGCACTATTTTATACCTACTTCGTAAAAATAGATTATTTCAAATAATATAAAAATATTGCTTGGCAACCCTGATAACTACACTAGTGGGATTTACTAACTGGGGCAGCAAATTTGGAGCTAAGTTACTAAGTTAGGAAATAAATTACAAATGGCAAATGGCATAGTTTTTAGCATTATTTTCGAAACCGTTACTTTTTGCCCTACATTGAGGACGCCAACAGACAAAAAAAATAAAAATAATTATGATTGATAAAAAAGAGCACAAAAGGAAGGTACTAAATTTCCAAAAAGCTGCCTATTTGTCCACCCGAATGTATTTAGATCAGAGCGATCACTGAATTAAATAAAATGAAGGCCGCGCGCAGAGTGAAGCAAGATAACGGTATAGCGCGATCAGAACTTACGAAAGCAACAAGACCTTACCGTAATGTTAAAAAAAGCATTGCGAGAGCCAAAAACAAATACCCGAATTCATCAACTTTGATTGCCGAGTGGATGTGTGTACATATGTCTGTTTGTTCATTGTTGGTGCTACTTTGCAAGCTTCAGCGCTGTGTTGTTTTCACTTTGCTTTGTGGTGCCGCTGACATTTTTGGCTGCTTTATCAGCATTTTCTTTATAATTTTGTTTTGTGCGCTTAGTGGCTTGTTTTTATACTTGTTGTTGTTTGTTAGCTCCCAACACTTTATGCACTCAACACACTCGCTCTCCCTACGCTTGCTCCTCGCTGCTGTGAGCCTATTGAATTGGCAAACTGTTTAAAAAGTTTTTAAACTTTTTGTTTACAAAATTCATTTAAACCTCTAAATGATACATAAAAAAGTGCTTTCTGTTATTTTATTGAATAAACGAAATGCCGTTGGAAATCGGGTGGCTCAAATAGATTTATAAACACTTTTTTTTTTTAATTTTTAACTCCAAATGCCATTAAATGCATTATAGAAATTTAATATTCGAAATAAATAAGTTTTAAAAAATTTAAAATTTCTTCCCCTGCGGAACAAATGTTTTGCCTAATTTCTAGTGCCTTTAGAATAATACCGCTACACTTTTTCCTCTGTACACTTTGCTCGCTCGCTCCGCGTTTTTGGGTCTGCTTTAGTACCTTTTCGTACGATACGCCGCAGTACTTAATTTTAGACCAGTTATGATTTGGTTAATGGTACCGAATTTTCGGACTTTTTTCTCAGTCGCCCAGAAAACAGCAGGAGGTAGCCGAATTGATCAACAGCTTGTTTTACTCACCGTATTTTAAAATCGTTTTGGGAGCAGCTTTTTTAAGTATTCATGCACGGCACATACATGCGTACATACACATATGTACATATATAAACGATTATTCACATATATACAATACATATGAACATTTACACCTATTTAATTTCGTATTTATTTGTTGGTATTAAAGGTGGTTAATAGAAGTATTTGTTAAACATTGGTAGCCACTCAATACTCGACTTACAGTTCGATAAAAACCTTTCAGCTTGAAAGAAATTGAAATTAAATAGCGCAAATCAGTAAAAAATGCTACTCTTGCGAAGAACTGGTACGAATGCATAAGAATTGCGCTCGTTTGCAAAGCAATGGAAGCGTCGCTGCGGATATTAGAAAACAGTTAACGGTATTTTTTCGTGATTAGCAACAGGCATTTGAATATGACTCGAAAAGTTATGAGAATTCCACGCTATTTGCATAGATTAGTCTCCGTTATTAAGACAAAAAGGAAATAAAAAATGAGTAGCGTTTTTTTTTCAATAATGGCAAGGAAACACTTTTACCCAAAAATGTTTTGAAACTGTTTTAGGCAGGCATATTTACTGATTAAACTTACATACATACTTAAAAAAAATTAGAGAAACATTTTTTTTAAGGTATATTTTATTCTAAAAAAATTTTCTAAAAAAATTAAGAAACAAAATTTCTTTTTTCGCTTTAATGTATTCTATATGAAAATGTTCAACATTGAGTGTGACTATTATACATATAAACCAATTTTTAGCAGAATTACCGACAATCTTCAAGCTGCTTGGTTCACTTGACTTAGAATCGCTCTAATCCCATGAGAAAATAGTTTCGGTACCAGTAAGAGTTTACGAAAACGCAGCTTTCTATAACTTCAAGTGTCTGAAACGGACAATTAACTAAGTAAAGGGTTTTCCAATAACACCATTAATAAAAATGGAGCGATGCACGCCTAAACAACGCACTGAAACTATTAAAATTCACTATAAAATGCTGAAAATTTGCCAGAGACGGTTCGTAAAACTCGAACAATTTTGGGTCATCGTGAACCACCTCGTCCGACCGCAATACAGAAATTGGTGAAAAAATTCGAGCTGTCGGGACAAGTTAGTGATGTGAAGAATAAAACCCGTGCACATCGCTCAAGAACAGCCGAAAATATTGCTGTTGTAGCCAAAAGTGTTGAAGAAAACCCAGGTTTGTGCATTCCTCGGAGTTCTTTGGAATTAGGCATTCCACAGACGTCATTACACCGTATTTTGCATAAAGATTTGGGATACAAGAACTTAAGCCGGCCGATCATCAACAACGTCGTGTTTTTGCTGATTGGGTCCTTGAAATGCATGAAAATGATCCGGAATTCCATCGAAAAATCATCTTAAGGCCCATGTCCACCTCGGTGGCTTCGTCAACAAGCAAAATTGTCGGATCTGTAGCTCAAAAAATCCAAGATTTATTGTTGAAAAGCCTCTCTATCCTCAACGTGTGATTGTTTGGTGCAGTTTATGGTCCGGCGGAGTCATTGGACCTTACTTTTTCGAAAATGAAGCTGTAGCAACAGTTACGCTATCGTGAGATAATTAACGATTTTGTATGGCCGGAAATGAATGGCATTGATTTGGACTACGTTTATTTTCAACAAGACGGCGCTACGTGCCACACAAGCATCGAAACCATTGATCTTTTACAGGAGTAACATCTCTTATTGGAAAACCCTTTAGAATATTTGAAGTTCAATTCTTACTTCTTGAACAATATGAACTCAGTCGTGCATTTCTGTTACGAAAAAGCCCCCAGTAGCAACAATCATCCATTCAAAGGCAGCACAAAGCTATATTACTTTAGATTTCTTTAAAATATCCAGCTTCCTGAAACTGAAAAAAAAACATATGTAGGTAGGTGAAATGGTTGAAGTAACAGTCTTTCACTCACCAAGGTATAAAAACAAAGTAAAATAAAATAAAAACATTTATTTAATATAGTAGTAAATAATCATTGAAGAGGAGCGTATTACCTTCGCGTGGATATCAAATCCAAAATATCCAGTTGTATTTTTCAATAGTTTTATCGTATCTATTTATCGAATTGCTCAGGGCATAACAACCAGTTCATAATCTTTAGCGAGTTTGTCCATAATCTATTCCCTTCAGATGAGCTTGAAAATTTCCATTAATAAATGAGATGATCTCTCGCTTAAAGAAGAAATATTCCAGGTATTTGCACAATTATCATTTCAAGTGGCTTCAGATGGCACATTTCTAGCAATGATACTTAAGATATTTCGTCATTTTTAAGGTTTTTATATGCCAACGCACGTTTGCCTCGAAACAATTTTAGTTTCATTCTTTGCATAGACAGTGACGCAAAACGGTGCGCAACAAAAAGAGAAAAACAAAGCTTATCAAGTGTCAGAATAAAGCTTATCAGAGTAGGGTAAGATTTCCTGGTAATGAGGCTGTAAGCAATTGGAAATCTCTAAATTTGAAGAAGATAAATTTTATCAAATAATGTCAATGTGGCAGCTATTTTAAATTCAATTATTTAAATTTTTCAATGCCTAGATACTCGTAAGCTATCCACTTACAAAGGCTAGCGGAGCAAAGTAAGCTCATCGTGATTACGGATAAATATCTTAAACCAGAAATGATTTTACATTTGATAATTCTCTTGATATATACACCAGTCATCAAATGTACTTTACGAAAAGAGAACATACTTTTCTCAAATGATCATAAGATCGTAAATAAACGTGAATATGTATGTATCAGACTATATGTGGCTATGTAAGTTCAGTCAATAAATGCCCACTACAAAAGAAGTTTTTGGGAATAACTAAATTCGAAGTGGTTTTATCACTCCGGCGCTCATTATCGAATTAAATTTTAATATTCAAGATCATTAATATGATTATGTTGCGAATCTCTAATTGTACCGTTACTAGTGCCGCTATACACTTTATCCGAAAAATTTGCACGGAAGTATTCGTATTATTTTGAACTATCCATAGCAGGCGAACATAAGTGAGGAACGCGCAAGAAATCGACAACCAAAGCCCTCACGTAGGTCTATTATATGTACGTGTGTATGTATGTACGTATGTATGCATGTATGCATGTATGTATGTGTATTCTGTACTATTTAATTACTCGTCATAGAGACATTCATAAACAAATAAAAAACGTTTACTTACATACATATGTACGCACACACACATATATATACTTGACCGCCTAGTGATATTTGTTTAAGTGATTACCCCACAATTGTTCTAATTGCCCCTTTCTTTGATGAATAGTATGACGCGCCATGGTTGCTCCAACAAAACCGATCACATTAACTTTTAAGTAATCGGAAAATAAAATTTAAAGTTTTTTCTAGGTACCCAACTGTTTCAGAGCTGTTCCGCCTGTTCTTTCAGTGAAATACAAACCCTACTGGAAAAACTTCTGTTCTTCTTACCTTTTCCAATATCATTTTCAGTAGTTCGGAATAGTACCGCATTGAGAGATTTGAGCTGATACACCCCAATCTCATAGAAAGGCGATATCAGTAACTCAACCACACCTTTTCGGCACTCGCTATTCTAATAATGCAGTCTGAAAAGCGATACATTTAAAGCTACCACTTTTTAGTACCTCTTTTAAAAATAAAACATCCAATAGTAGTAAGGAATCTCTTCAACTTATTCGAAAGGAATACACATTTTTAAAGCTAATCATAATAGTGGTTTTAGAAAATCTATAGAGTTACAGTTTACTTCAAAAGTATTTTATTTTTGTAAAATATCTCGTATATTAAAACTGTAAAGCACTTCCGTATTGCCTTCAATAAATTTACAGGTTTACTACCTGCTTTGATTGCTGAGAAAGAAAAGGAAGTAAATATGATCAGTCTTAGAAAGTTTAAGGAATTGACTACTTGGGGTCTTATCAGCTTCGCGTGCGCTCAGCGAGTCCTGGAAAAGAATATCAACTTGCAAAGTAAGGAAATTCTTTTGGCCACGGGTGTATCGGTACTTCGATTGAAGGAACTTTTACAGCTACAAAAGTTACAGCTCTTTAATTTGGCGGGTATCCTTTTCAGCACTTTACGTTTGGCATCCATATGATGATATCTGACATTGATTCGACGCTCTTTTGCAGCAGCTGTCTGAAGGATGAGGTGGAGTTACTTCAGGACTAGACCAGCACTAGACCTGCGGAGGTACAATACAGAGCAGATTCACATATTTTTCAGCTGATAAATGTCATCAGTAGTACAAAGCGATTAGCACAATCGTAAGCGGTCATCTTTCGGTATTTTTTATAACTCTCCAACCCACCACCAATCCCTCTATCCACTTATTTTCTACTTCAATGCAAAGGGAGAAGCCTCTTGCAATGCTATCACAATGAATGATAAAGGGCAGCAGCCATATAAACTAATAAACTGAATACCGAATTCTAGTGTTACGGAACTTAATTTGAAGACCCTAATATAAAAACATGAAACATAAAAAAGTATTTATTTTCAATGCAAAAACTGTAAAACAGAGTAACGAATTTATCAATGATTCCAAAAAATGCCACTTCAAATAAGATCTGAAGATGAAAGATGGAATTAGTAACGTAACAGGTTCTGATCTTATTTTGCAATGTACATTTTGTTTATTTATTTATTAAGCCAATGAATTTAATAAATTCTTATACTATTCTATAAGTAGACATATCTTAAGGTTAATAGAAGAAAATAAATTATTTATAAAAAATGTTCAAATAATGTAATAGATGGTATTCTGAATATCAAAATTCTATCTCAATAAATTCAGATGCTTTATTAAACTCAATAAGGGCTCTTGCAGGTGGAGCATTTCGAGCATAAAGAGATTTTGAGAGCCCAACATAGAAAAGGCTTCTTTTTTTCGCCAAGACTTGGCGAGTGGCGAATAGATGAAGCAAATGAACATATCATATTTCGACAACGATTATTATTTTCCAAAACACAAAAAGTGCGAAACAGGTTTTTTACTCATAAATTCATTACTCAAAACCAACTCATTTTAGCTACTGGGCATTCAGCTCAATTGAAGTTTGAGGTGTCCTCTTGATTTGGAAAAAGTTATAAAAAAATACACTCTTTGAAATATTGAATTTCGAAAAAATTTCAATTTTTTTTCTTTTTTGCTAAATAAAAAATTTTCAACTACTTTTTTGCAATTGTTTCTGCATTAAGTCGGTTGTGTAAGTAAAGACAATCATTTTGAACCCAGAATTATTAAAATCGGTTCACTTTTGACTAAGTTATGAGCATTAAAAAAAAAAATTCTTATATAATTAAAAAAAATTGATTTTGAGCCGAAAACCAAAATTGCCGATAACTCTTGAAAAAAATTTTTTTCGGGCAAACAAAAAAATACGTGTCTCATTATTTTGACCAGAGAGCAACATATTTGAGTTACATCGAAATCGAAGAACATGACCCGAATTGAAATGGAAAGCATCTATACCTTCACAGAAATTTGTTTGGTACATTTTTTTGTTTTACTAAATTACTGCCTACTTTAAACATTGCGAGATATAATTTAAAAAAAGTTTGATAGAATTCTGGTCAACAACCAGCCAGCTTTCACACTCCTGGTAATTCTAAAAGGTAACTAAAACCGTCATCAGCTCAGATTTTACCTGTAGGGTATTGACGATGCTATTGTCATACATATATTTGCAAACATACATACATATGTAGATATATTTACTTTTTCGGGCGTGTTGACGTTTGCACATAAGAACTCTTTGCTCATTGTTAGTAGGTATTGTAGGGTACGATCACATACTATGTATGTGAGTATGAGGCTACACTTCATTTAATTCAAAGTTTATTGTAGCCAACATTCATCAGAACTGCTTAAAAGCGGCCAGTAATCAACTTGGTTATACCCAAAATGTGTTGTTTTACTCCGGAGCCTCTTTTTAATTATTTCCATAAAGAATATTTCTGTGAAAATTTATGTTTTTTAAACAAATTGAAGTCTATTCCATGCTCCCACAGTTGCTTACTCATCCACACACACACGAGTTTTTTATTTATGTATGGGTGTACATTTTTTTATCCAAAAGCTCACAAACCACAAATTAAGATAAAATAACACTTACACACCATTGCTGGGCGCCTATACAATTGGGTACAAAAAACCAATGGACTTCCTACAAAATGCAGAAAAGCGAAAGTAAAAGATGCCCCACACCAGTCGACAACAATTACAACAAAACCACGTTAAATGCGTCATCAAAAATTAAGCAAAGTTTTTAATGTTTTGTACTCATACAACGAAAGCGCGACGGTGGGGAGAGGAGGGAGCGCGAGCCCCAGCCAGGCAGAGACAGCCATGGCCCACTTTCCATCAAACAAAAGTACCAAAAAAAAAAGAAATTTGGCTTTAGGTTAAACTAATGTGCATGTGTGAGTGTGTATGTGACTACCTCATCAGTAGCTCTCTCATCAGTCTGCTCGCCGAATATCAGTGTCGAAAACTTAAAGTACCGTTGTAAAGTTCAACAACGAAAACATTTTGCTTTTAAAATGCCTCTTCGCTTGAAGTGAGCTGGCTGTCGTATGTTAGTGCGCAACGCTTTGTCACATACGACAAAATATTTGGTACGCACTGCTTTCGAATTTTATAACCGGCTGTTGCTTATTCAATTCCACTGGTGGCAATGAAACGTCGTATGTGTCTGAGCAAGCGGTATGCACATACGACATCATGTGGCGGTTCTTTGCGTTTGAGGCTGTTTTGGGGTTTTGGTTTTTTTTCTTCAGGCAAGTGCGTGTTGTTTCTATTATACATACATACATTCTCATATATAAACACGATCAAGACTTATCTGTCAGAGAAAAATTGGATGGTTGCGTGTCAACCATTGCTGCGTCGCTGGTGGAAAAAGTTTAATTTTTTTCATTTTAACAATTAGTTCCAAAATGTTTATCATGCCAGCTGAGCGAATGTGGCTAGAAAGTTTGGCAGATAAATTAGGAAGTCATTCCAAGTAGAGCAGCT
This sequence comes from Anastrepha obliqua, assembly GCF_027943255.1. Lineage (NCBI taxonomy): Eukaryota > Metazoa > Arthropoda > Insecta > Diptera > Tephritidae > Anastrepha > Anastrepha obliqua. The sequence continues at coordinate 1,100,490 of NC_072896.1, forward strand.
ATTTTAATGGAACAAATCGATAATAATAAAGTTTAGAATATACATAAATAAGTCAAATTGAAAGTATTTATGTCATTAAGAATAGCGCCAAATCAACACCTTGAAGGCATTTCCCAAGGCAAACTTTTGTGATTGTTTTCACTAGGAATGAAGTATTTGTTAATATTCTTATGCATGCATACATACATACATACATACATACATATATGTACTTAAGTGCTTGCAAACTTGTTAATCTAATCGAAACTGTATATCAAAAGAATCGTTTTGTGTTGTTCTAGTCATATTATATTCCCTATATTGTCCCTATATGTTTCTAAGTACAATAAAAACGTTCTAAAAATTATGAATAATATGAAAATAAACACTAAAAATACACTAAAAATGTACTAAAATTATGTATAAGTACTATTTTTTTAATGAAATTTTAATTCGCGATTCAATTCAACACTCGCCTTTATACGCTTAGAGTAGGAATAAGAAATCAGAAATTTCAAAGCAATAACGCTCCGTTAGCAGTTTCTCAAATGTTGTATTCCGAACCAACACGCAGTCTGTAGGGCCAATGCACTCTTACGTAGTTAGCCTCCAACAGTTCAGAGATTACTTAAAGTTGAACCGAATAACCGCTAAAAAGAGTTTAATATTAGAGGATGGAATAATCTGAGGGTATTTTCTCGATGTACCAACCTTATTTTAGACATGATTTCACTTGTGATAAGTCATTTGGAATTTGTATAATACTGACGAATTTTCTGAGGTTAAGTGGAAGGTAAATATGTAAATTTGTACGTATGGGGTGTTTGTTTTAGCTGCATGAGAACTATCGATTACTATGGTTTAACAGCTGAGAACGGCAAACTGTGTTAACATTTCTGTTCAGTAAGGCTTGACAAGTCATCATGAATCGTTGGGCGCTAGAAGAACGCTTTCAAACAGCTTTATTTTTTAAAATAAAAGAAGAGAAATAAAAATACTCGACTTGTTTGAAGTGTCTTAATTAGCAACAGATAGAAACGCTTAGTCGTTATGAATAAGACAGCTTATATGTACATATAAAAATATTTTTTTCCCAAAGTTAATAAAAGTGTATCCTGGAAGAAAGTTTTTTGAAATGACTAATATAGGTTTAAATTTTTCGTAAGCCGCTTTTGTAACGAAATAAAAATAGGAATTTCAAAGTACTCAATTTTTTTTTCGCATCTCCTTTGCAGAACTGAAATTTTGTAACTATTTTGGAGCTATAGACTTATAAAACATTCCACAGTGAAAACTTCCTGAATTGCAAAAACTTTGAAGCTAACTTTGCCAAATGATTTGCCAGTCTTGGTTACCGCATGATTGTGCGCCTACTTTCGCTTTTTACATGAATGGTAGATGATGGATGACTCGATGCCGTTGACCTGAAGCTTTTGACACAATAGAGCAGGAATGAGAATTACCAAATAATCGCTTGTGGATCGCTTGAAGTAACCCGACTACCCGAATCTGATCATCATTTCATTGTTCTTCTGCACTGCGCACGAGCACTAGCAACAACCACACAGGCGACTCCACTTCTCTGTAGTACATTTGAGCTCATTCAAAAATGAAACGGTTTTATTTATGCTTACTTCCACCCTTTTTTAACTGACCAATTGGAACTGCCGAAATTTGGTACTTACATACCAAGCAGAGAGTAAATACATATACACATGCACATATACATAAAATGGAATGGGCACAAAAAACAACAAACAACCAAACGAAAGCTAACGTATGCTTAATGTCGAATAGAGTAATTTTTCGGAGTGACTGCCAGAATGCAGGCAACGGTAATGTTGCAGCTGTTGCTGAAAGCCGAGTATTTGATGACCGAATATTATTGATCGTTGGAAAAATCGAAAGTGATTCCACACTAGTAGGTGTGGTGCCTCTAACATGCAGGTAAATAAGCGAAATGAGTAATGGGCGATGATGACATAGGAACTGATCGCGAATTGCACCACCAAGATGGCATGCGTCATATTCGAGCAACAGACAGACAGAAGGCGCAGTAAGCGTGCGTTAAACGTATATGGATGTAGTTAAGCAAACAAGCATTAGCATATAATTTTAAATGTACCCTTTGTGACTGTTTTACTGCCTTCGTTTGATGGTCAAAATATTTGCTTGCGCTGATTTTCTGCTTGCCTGATCGCAATTCAAAGAACGCTATCGATTTTTACACGGAAATCGAGAGTGAATTTCTTCGGTGCAGTCGTCGTAGTTGAATGCACGCCAAGTAGAGCAATGAACTGATCAGTCCTAACTGAGTTCACCGTGAAACCCTCACAGCCGGAGATGCCATGTGAATGCAATGCGGAATGCTTGAACACTTTCGAGGCATGACCAGTGGCAATACACAGCGTGATCACTTGAGTGAGTGATCTCATTTGAAGGGTGCTGACATTGTGCCGATTTTTAGAGGTTTTCTGACGGTCACTTGGAGGCTACAGCAGAAACGATGTCACGTTCAAAGTCAGTAGCCACTCGTCGACCGCATGAATTTGTGTCATTGCTCTTGCCATAATATCGAAATGCGATCTCGTTGCGAATGAAACGTACCAGTGCGACTTAGGGTAGTAGCAACATTACAGCAAAAACAATGAAGTGAAGTGAGACCACTCGCTGACTCGGCTGAATTCGGTGAAACCAACTATGCCAGCTAAGAGCATATTTAAGTTTCGAAAGACTTGCGGTACACGGTGGATGGAAAGTGTTGCCGTCTGGTAGTGAAGCAGACATTGACGGGGCTAACTCGACGCTGCTTGTGAATTTATTTCACTAATGAAAGAAAAATCATGCGAGTAATGTTTCAACCAGGCACCCAGAAATGAGGAAGTCGTTGAGACGCATTGCCGAAATATTTGAGCGACTCGGAGCAATCGACACAATAGTCGCCGTTGACGGGAGCAATAACAAGCAAGGCGGCAACATTTTTTAATTAAACGCAGCCATTGGCTTTTTGTAATTTTGTCTTACTTATTTGTTGCTTTTTCACTGTTGTGTGTGTTAAAGTCATTGGACGTCAATGTCCCAGTTTTAAATGAGCGAACACGCATTGTATCATTAGGTGCATGTGCGTATGTATGTCTGTTCACACAGCGATCAGTATACGATTTCATTTAAATATGTGCAGTTGTAGATGTGTGCGAATCACTGTGGAGTGTAGCGCCTGGTTTTCTGATGAAATTTTATTTTTTTAATCTTTGTTCATGCTTAAAATTAATTCAGAAAAGTAGCTTAAAACTTTACGGATCGATTTCGAAGTTCTGTCATCCTCTTGCATTTTCTTAGTATCTCACTGAACGTATTAGTGACGTCACCAGCCCTCCTCACTTCATCACATCAAATAAAATTTGGCTGCAATCACTTTCTCATCTAAATAGTAAATATAAACTTAAAACCACACTGTGACTGGAAGCCAGATTTTAATAATTTAGTCAACGATAAACACGCTAAAAATAGTTATTTATGAAAATGAAGAAATTAGCTTAGCACTTGAGGGAAATATAGGCATTTCAATAAGGTCAGAATCAGCAAGTCAGTTAAATGAAATGCAGATCTGCATTAAATCATATAGTCAGCAAGTCGGCATAGTACAACTCTACGCGAAGTTCAGCGAGGAGAAAGCACCAAACCCAGCATGTGGTCTTTGTATATTTCTATTAATTCGCTCAATAAAGGCTGAGTTGGCGTAACCCAATCTAGTAACCAAGATTTTCCTTTTTGCCAGCTGCTTTTTATTTACAGACTTGTGAAGAAAGCCGGCATCGCTTCGCAGCAGCTGAATCAATCTCTTCTTCGAATACAGCACCACCTATCGGAGCGATGTCTTGTTCAGCGCAATTTATTCTGCAAGTTTCAATTCCCAAGTCTTAATTTATAGCCTGAGTGCTTTAGGAGCCACCAAATCTCCTGGTGCTCCTTGGCTCGACGTTTTCAAATTTCAATTCCTATTTTCAAGTCTCAATTCAAGCGGCTGGCCACTTTTTTAGTTTGCCGTTCACACGCATACGTTCTCGAGACACGTTTTTGTCCAGTTTTTGACACAAATTTTCTTTTTTACTAGTCATATTAATTCCTTATATATAATTTCGGAATCTTGTATTATATTAGCGATTGCACGGCGCGTCCTTGTGCTCTTAAATTGCTCTGAACTCCATTTTTTCGTTCTAAAATGGAACATTTATTCTAAAATGGAACATCTATTCTTAAAGTTTTCATTAGCTTTGATCTGCGTTCCCTTCGTTCATATTACTGTAGATGCCTGTTTATCATTTGAAATATCCGCAGTCTCGGCAATTTATTTTGCCTTTTTCTTTTGGGTTTGATATTATTGCAGGTGTTACAGATTGCCTCGTTCTGGAGCGAATATATCTTTACATCCCATCTAGAACGCTTCGTAATTTAGATCTTTTCCATATTGGCTTTATAAGCACTCTGTACTGAAGGAATGCACCTGTACTCAGAGTTTTGATCGAATTTATTCACAAATTTTCTTGGGATTGACTTCTAAATTATGCCTATAATTATTTAGTATGTTTTTTTATATTTTTTTCTTAAGGACTCAGATCATTATTATGTTATTTGTTTAAACATCTGTATTAGTCAGTAAGGCAATTTCTGTTTCTTGACTAATTTTTTACTTCAATACATAAATAACGGACAAATTTTAATATGTATATAAGATTTTATATATTTGATAACAAAAAATTTACTTAAACCTAATTTAAAAATCGCCACTTTAATCGAAACTTGAGAGTTCGATAAAATCTAAACTAACTGAACCAAATGTTTTTACATTTTTCTTATGCTTTGTATGCATTTGCTAGCGCGATAATTCTCTTGAGCACACTGTACACTTCCCACATAGTTCAATGCTCCCACTGTTAACGCAGCTCTCTCAATCTCCCTTGTTCTTAAGTATCATACATACATACGATGGTTGAATGTGCTGTCTTCCTCTTCCTTACTGTGTGTGGTTCGTTGAACCCCAAAAACCACCTTTCGGCGATCATACTGTAGCTTGTTGTTGTATTCTTTGCCTTTCTCGTTGTTGTTGATATTGTTTCAACCGTTAGCACTGAGGGCATAGCCAGTGCACTGAACTCGCACGCTGACCCGTTTATGAGTCAATGAACTCTTCACGAAAAGTGCGTCCAATGTATGGTAAATGTGATCGCAATGGTGAGCATAGGAGGTGTGTGGAGAACTAATGAGAATAAAAGTACGGCTACAGTAACACGTGGTTATCAATACACAAACGATTTGAAAATTTCTTTTAATTTCTACTGAATGCTGTATAATAGTCAAAAGTGTTGGAACTCTCACATGGTTCTAATATTTTAAAAATCACTTATGAGGAACGTGTAATATATTCGAAATAATATAAGTTATGATAACCTTAAGTTTCGTTTAAGATAAAATGTATTCGAATAAAGTGATTTTTCTATAAAATTTACTGATACATTTTTTGAAATATTAGTGACTTTAGCGAAGAATTTATTAGCGGCTATCTCGCCAATCAAGAAGAAGAAGAGTTTGAATATATAATCCTATGCAGTATAGTCTATGACCAACAAACTAAAATTATATTCCATTGGTAGGATTATTTCAAAAACATACTCGCTTAATAATAGTCCTGAGTTGGATCACACTTTAGTTAGATTAAAACTAAGAGGATAAGACCAACTTTATTTCTAAGTTCTCCTACTTTTCTTTTGCGGCAAATTCAGAACCAGAATGAAACAAAAAGTAATTTAACTGTGCGCGAAATATAGATTTATAGTAAGATTGACTTAAAGCAGTTACTGAAGTATTCTTCCTCTAAATCGAACTAATCAAATAGTTCTTTACATATTGTATTTTCGGAATTGTGTATAGGCGTGTATCATTTAAATTATTGAAATGCCTCTGAATTTTTTCAAAACAGTACTTTTCAGGGCAGGTTCTATAATTCACTTTCGTGTGAGTTTCATCGAGAAAGTAGGGTAGGCCAGGTTTAGTAGCAGCTTTCCCCACTCCTACTTTAGAGCTGGCTGTATGTGAAAAGCACTGACTCTAACTTGACTGTGACGCAAATAAAATGTGCGCTCTAACTTACTTAGAGCAGGCTGGATTATGAATATGCGCCTAGTATATGTACATATGTATATAATACATATGAAGGTGGCGTTATTTCTCGAAAAATTTCAAAAATCCACAGAGAGTTTGTGATTATTAACTGCTGCTATTGTGACGCTCGTTCCTGTAAATCTTTTATTAAAAGCAGAACGTTTTCAAAAACAAATGATGGCCAATTTTTATACTTTCTTTTCTCTATATGACATAAATTTAAAAATATAATTTTTGAAGTTTCGCCTTTAATAACGAAAATAGTGTTGCAGAGCAACCCACCTAAATTCATACGTCTTACAGTACATGCAAATAGGAGTACATCTGTCATGAAATTAGCTCCCGGGACCCAATTAGTCTAGTCTTATCTTTTGTGGGAATTCGTGAAACGATTACTCAAATGCATTCAATTACATGTCAAATAGCTAAATAAAGTAATAATAATCTGTGTTACTTTATGCTGACATTATTTTAGTAATTATTTACTGTGCTGTATATATGTACTCATATCACAGCTTCACTGTACTTCAATATGTCGCTGAATGGTAACAGAAAAGGGCACTCAGTAATACTTTTCCTTCAAATTTACAAATGATTTGATGACATACATAGAGACGACCACCATCTACCCAATTTATGGGACCTTGATTAAAAGATACGAGCTTTGATACAAACTAAAATCGGTATACTATAGCAGTTACTATAAAAAATACATACACGTATATTTAACACGCCTTTTCTACCACATACAAACCACATGTACATAAACTATAAAAAAAAACAACTTTGATAAAATGTCATATGTATGTTTTGCTGTCAAATAATTGATTACACAAATACAGTAAATGGCCATCACCTCGCTTAGGGCCACAGCAGCCGTAGCATGAGCTTATTGCATTTTATAGTTAACTGTTAGTACAATTCTCCATAAAAAATAAATGAAAGTAAAATTAAAAGTAAACATATTTCAGCTTTAAATTTTCTATCGTAATAGAGCTCGTACTGAACGTACCATAACTTTGCCTCTATGCAGAATCGATCCTCTCCCTATAAACAATTATAGTTTTAGTTTATAACAAAAACTTTTAAACTTTTTCTACCAGCAACTCAGGAAAGTCTGACTGATGTTCCATACAAAAGACGCTCAAAGATCAGGCGCACCCACTTTCTCCACCTTTCCCATCCAAAATACTTTTATGTAGAGTCCAAAAATCAGCAAAACAATCAAAAAACTTACAGTCACGCATACACTGATAATAAAAGTTGTAATTATATGCGCAGATGCCGTTAAGTAGCTTATGGCAGTGGAGTGCAGTTAACAATGCATGCTCTTGTGGCTAAAAGGTCGGCATGCGTGAACTTTATAACGGTTCCTTAAGTTTTTGACACTGTCATACGGCGCACAGAAGCCAGAAACGCAATCACGGCGGTTTTAGTGCGTCGACTTAATTTAATAAAAGAGTTATATATTTACGTTGGTACGCATGTATGTGTGAATGTATACCCTGCAGGGAAAAGTCAAACCAAAAGTCAAACTATATAAACATTCTAGTTCAGGTGCTGGTATTTAATAGTAGAAGTCATACCAGTTTGCCGTTGACTAAAATAATGCCAGTAGTAAAATGACAGATTTGTCTACAAATTGGTTGAGTTTTTTTTAGCTAAGAATATTTGAAGACTTGAATGAACGCAGCAATGCCTCGCCATGATTAGATGATTATGTGCTAGTAGATACCGAGGAATGCATTTATTTGAAAAACACTACATCCAAATCAATGAAAAGCATTCGCTAATTTGCAATAAAACTTGCATGAAATTCATTCTCTTTATATGTAGCCTCGCCCCACAAATCATTCAAGTCATTCAAATTAGAGGAGTGCATTTATAATGTTGTTACACCAGCTCGGATTAAATCTCCGTTGAACACCTTTTTTAAAACCTTCGGGCTCCCGGGTCTGCCATTTTTTTCGTTCTGTTCAAGGTTCCTTTCTAAAAGGTTGTATTCATAAATCGATAAAGCATTAAATTTTACGAAGCTCAAGTCGTTACGTATAATAGAAAAATGTTAACTTCACGTCTAAAGTCGAAAAAGTCAGTCTGGCCAGACCCGGGTGCCCAACGGAGGATTAAGCTTTAGTACGTCGAAAGAATTAATTGTCTCACACCATTTACGGGTGAATTGTTTTCCTACACTCAAATAATTATGTACTAGGGTAAGACTCCGTCAGAAAATATGAGATTTGCAAGTGGTCTTTCGATTTCTTTGAAACTTTGGGAAATATTAGTTCTAGATAAGATACATTCGAGCCTAAAAGGATTTTGAAAAATTTTCAAAATTGAGTCATCTACACCATGTTGAAAATCGGGACCGTGTTTTTTTCAAAAATCAATATTTCTTGAACCGTTGGATGGATTTCAATGCAATTTACAGACAATATAGAAACAAATAAGTAGTTTAAATTAGTATTATGTTAAAAAAAAATTTCGAAATTTTGACCAAAAAAAAGTCAAAAAAATTTTCTGAATCAATTTTTAGTTGATTTGGCCAGTTTTTTAGATTTTCTGTTATACACGTAACGATTCCTTATGATTTAACCTTTATTTGGAAAAAAAAATTTTATGGTGTCTATAATAGTTCTCGAGATATTGCGATTTTAGTGGAAGCGCGCAACGTGAAGTTCGCGGTTACGCAGCGCGGGAGTAGAAAAACGCGCACAGACCTGCAGCAGTCTGCTCCAGTCACTTCATACAGGAACACATAACGCAGCGCGAACTGTGCGTGCGCGCTTCCACTAAAATCGCAATATCTCGAGAACTATTATAGACACCATAAAATTTTTTTTTTCAAAATAAAGGTTAAATCATAAGGAATTGTTACGTGTATAACAGAAAATCTAAAAAACTGGCCAAATCAACTAAAAATTGATTCAAAAAATTTTTTTGACTTTTTTTTGGTCAAAATTTCGAAATTTTTTTTTTAACATAATACTAATTTAAACTACTTATTTGTTTCTATATTGTCTGTAAATTGCATTGAAATCCATCCAACGGTTCAAGAAATATTGATTTTTGAAAAAAAACGGTCCCGATTTTCAACATGGCGTAGATGACTCAATTTTGAAAATTTTTCAAAATCCTTTTAGGCTCGAATGTATCTTACCTAGAACTAATATTTCCCAAAGTTTCAAAGAAATCGAAAGACCAATTGCAAATCTCATATTTCCTGACGGAGTCTTACCCACTATTCAATATTTTTGCCACAATTAAAGACTTTTTTGCAAGCACTCGAAGTAATTTGCAAAAAAATACTCGAGACAACCAAACATATAAAATATTAATCCGAAATTAAACTAGAATATGCTTGAATCTTATTTCCTTATAAGTTTTTCTTTAATGAAGTTGACAGGATTTACGCTTTATACTATCAGTTTGAATCAATTTTTGAATGTGTCACCAATTACACTAGTCTACAAGGAAAAGTATCCGAAATAATTTAAACTAATATCTGCTTCTCTGTCCATGCAAAATTCGGATTGATAACTAAAATTAATTTATTAGTTTGAGTTTTTACGATAATCGTATCTTTCGTGTTTAATGGAACTAGGCCGACAAAATTTAACCAACATTCAGACCCAGAAACCAGACTATATATTTCCGAAGGTTTATGATGCGCTGAATCCAAATCTGGCCTCAGAATTGCTCTATCAGCTCTGGTTTTCGAGATATCCTAACCTAAAAGTGCAAAAAATACAAAAAAAACATGAAAATTTCAAAATGCGATATCTCTGCGAAAAAAAATGGTATTTGAGCAAGCAAAACGCCATTTGAAAAAAGAAGAATTGTATTTAAAGATGCCATCCTTTAATTTTGGTGAAAGAAAATATCTGCAAGGCTACATAACCTCAAATATGGGCAAAAATGGGGGTTTTTGCACTTTTAGGTTAGGATATCTCGAAAACCAGAGCTGATAGAGCAATTCTGAGGCCAGATTTGGATTCAGCGCATCATAAACCTTCGGAAATATATAGTCTGGTTTCTGGGTCTGAATGTTGGTTAAATTTTGTCGGCCTGTGTTATTTTACGTGAAGGAAGTTAATTTAATTTTAGAAAAAAAATTATACCTCAAATAAAATAGAATTGAAGCGATAAAATGGAACGCGCGTTTTTTTTATATTTTTTGATATTGAAACTCTTTATTTTTGAATGATATTGCATTAGAATTTTTTGTACTTTTTGACGCATTGTCAGGCTATTAATATTCCGTCGCTCATCGCCGTGTTAAAAATACCACTTGCTAACATGGAAGGAGATAGAATACGAATAAGTTGAGCTAAACTTGAACTGGTAGTATTTTAGTTCACAATTAGTACTTTTCCCTGCAGGGATATCGTGCGTAAATTAGGTCATGCAAAAAGAGCGTAGTTTCAGGGACTTGATCATTAGGGCATTTATTTACACACATACATACATACATGCAAGTGCAAAACATAAACATACGCATGCTCGACATCCACTGTTTTATTTTTCATATTTTTAAACACTACTAAGCTTTTCTGTCTTAAATTAGCCCAGGCAGGCATCACCGTTTAAGCTGATTCGATTTCACTTTCGCTTTTCTGCGTTTTACAGGAAGTCCAGTGGCTTTTTGTACCCAATTGTATAGGCGCCCAGCAACGTGGTGAACGTGAAATTTTACCTTTTGCGAGTTGAGGGGCGTTGGCTTGTGCGTATCGTTGTGCTATGTACCTGTGCAGGTAATCTGTCTCCCTCATTCACATTTTTTGTGGTTTTACATTTTTGGGTAAATAATATAAGCGTGACGATTTGCCGATGTATTTGTTTACTTATCAGCTTAGCGTACTTCTTTATAGAGTTTATGGCAAGGGGGATATGTATAGGCGAGCAGGGCGTCATATTGAATTGATAAATGACGTATGAGCAAGTGATCCTAGCTATTGGGTGATCAACTATACCTACATACATACATACACACATGTTTCGGTTTATTACAGACTCGCATATATATGTATATATGAAACTAAATATTTAATTTCTTTGTTTGATTGTTATGCTAAGTTATACTGTAACACCAAAGAATGCATTTACATGAAGTTATTCGCTAAATGCAGGGAAGATCATTCGTTGTGCCGTTCTGTTCTTCAGTAATCTCAATTTATTTATTGCTATTAAATAAAACAATAAATTATTATATTATATGAAATAAAAATTTAATAAAATAATTTGTTACTAATAATTCATGCGGAAAATATATGCATTTCAATTGATTGATTAACTTTTATGAATGATCTTAGAAAATGGAGCTACTGCTCAAGAGATACTCCCAAAACGATTAAATTTGTCATTGATATTTGACTTACTTCCACAAGATCAACATAATCGTAATCAAAAAATATGCACATTCCAATGTTTCTTCCAATCCTTACAACACTCCTCGCAGATCGGACTTGAAATCGCCTTTAGTTCCTTCTGCGGATTCTTCTCAAGAGCCTCAATCATCAGAAAATGCTTTCAGCGAAGTGATAACTTGGGCTATGCCAGGAGAATTGTATCAACCATAGGAAAGTCGATAAAATAGTGCCAGTCGATCGAAGAATTAGCAAAAAACGAATTGGAGCGATTTTATATTCGTTCCGAAAATTTTTCTGCCAAAGAGGCACATAATTTGCAAGTAAAAAATTCAACAAAAACAAAATGCCAAACATTTTTAATTAAAAAAGCTTAATATAACTTTAATAAAATAATCTTTTTTAATAATTTTCACAACTAGACACCTACTATGCTAATAAAAACTCAAGAAAATTAAAAAAAAAAATCATTTAAATTAAACTACATTTTTCTTTTAATGTTTCAACAACTAACTTTATATGATAATAAAAAAATATGCATACATTTTTTTCTTTAAGGCATCAATTTAATTCTGCTAGTTCGACTATTTCGATCGGCGTGGGGCGGCAGAAAAATAACAAATAAAAATTTTATGTCAATTTTTATTAAGATTTTGTTTCTTTCCCAGACAACCCGATTTTGCTGTTTATTAATAATTGGCGCTCAAGAATGATAGAAACAAAATTGCGTCCATCAAGAGTGCGTGGCGTCACGTTTGCCGAGTTGTCACAGTGTTGCCAACCATTCGCTCTTTGTAATAAATTTAGTGCTCTTTTATACCCAAAATGCGAAAATTTTTAAGTTTGGTGTTGTGTCTTTTTTTTTTTAATTCAATGCTACCGAAACTGTAAGTTAAAAAAAAACTATGTTATTACACAAAAGAAAGTTAAAACGGTCACTCTGAGAAGATTTTAGTGCTCAAGAAAATTTGTTGATTCTTATACAATTTGATAATTTGGAAGTGCAAATTTAGTTTTTCGTTCCTTTTAAGGTTATGAAAGAATATTAAATCTTCTTCTCTCAACTTTGCTTAAGATTGAAAACCCTTTTACACATTTTAAAAAGCATTTGAATTTACTGAATGCGAATTAAAGCCATAGTGGTGTAATCGTTCTTCAGGTCATTAATTCTTAGTGGATCACAGGGCATTAAGAGGTGAATTCATAGTAAAAAAAAAGAAAAAAAATGCCAGAAAATACTAAAGAAACCATAATGACATTTTTATAAAAAGAGTACCTTATCTAGGTACATAACCTCAAATATACCAAAAAAGTCGTTCCCTTAACAAAAGAGTTTCGCTTAACAAAAATAACTAATAAATTAAATTGTACATAACCATAACACATTTATTTAGAAAAGCGCACATTTTAAAAACAATTTGTAACGCATGCAAAGTTCTTTAAGAAATTCAAAAAAAATTTGGGGATTTATTTTTTTTAAATGGACATTTTAGTGTGTTTTTATATCCAAAGCTAGGCAACACTGCAGTAGTGAGAGAGAGATTTGATTGCTGAAAGCAGAAGAACACCAACAACAACTGCAATCGCGGGTAATGGTACCAGATGTTAAAAAAAAGAAAAGCTAAATAAAACTGAGTGAATTATTGAACTAATTTTTAGAAAATTTATATTTGCAAAATTATAAACATTACTTTTAATTAGGAGAGGCTAGAAAAATGTCAGGAAGAAAGAACTAAAACTCCGAGACTAAATAACAAAAAGAAAAAAATGCTAAATCAAGTTACGAAAATGGTAATCTGGCCATACTGGTGCTAAAACGACGTAACTCATTGTCAAATTCGCTAAGAGCAAAGTAACGGCACCACGATTAATTGGCGCTGGCATGCAAATATTTGAATGTTTCCCGATCTAAGTTTTCCAATCAGGTTCTATTTTCGAACATATGAAGCGAAGATAAATAGGAAGGTACCAACATTGAGAGTATGGAAAACAGAAGCTTGTATGGGAAGTTCGCTGATCGTGGGATTTTTCTTCAGTGTACATATATATACAGCTGTTTTCCGCCAATTAGAAACGCTCCCTTTTGATAAACGCTTGATGAGCATAATATTAAACTGTTTAAATTTACCGTTATTTTTTCTCTTAAAATCATTTGCATTGCTTTTGTTACTCTATTTACTACCCAATGCGCCTAGTTTTCTAGTTGTGAAATTGAAGTACCGTTAATATTATCCAACGCAGTGCTTGGGTTACTTAGTTCAAGGTAAATAAACTGAGACAAGTAATTAGAAACAGTTGTTCAATGGAAGCATATTCGGCGAGTTGTGTTATTTTAATATATCAGTATTATAATATAATCGACTTTTTGGTATGTATGTATATATTTTAAATTGGTTGTTTAAAAGCAACTAAAATATTCGTCTTCAAGATGTGTAATGGGAAAAAGCAGCAGCTGTACACATGCCCTGCGGAGCTCCATTTTTGACCTTCGTAAAGCTGGAAAGTCGTACAGTGCAATTTCTAAACAAGTCAAATGCTAAAAAAAATGGTTTTTAACGCCACGTAAGAAAAGGCCCCAGAAAACTTCAGCAAAAATTGACCGCAAGATAGCAATCATCTCCAAAAGCGACCCAAAAAAGACTTCCACTGACATCAAACGGGAAATTCAGGATCAATATAATTTCGAAATATCCAAGAGGACAATTGCTCGGCGTCTGGTCGAATCTGGACTGCATGGCAGAGCCCCTTCTAACCAAGATACAAAGGAGACGGCGAGTAGTCTTTGCGAGATCCCATTGGTCATGGACTCCAAATTAATGGAAATATATCGTTTGGAGCGATGAGACTAAGATAAATCGCATAGGCCCAGATGGTAGAAGGTATGTTCCACGGCCAATCAACCAAGAATTCAATCCTCGCTACGTTTCACGGGTAGTGAAGCATTGTGGAGGATTAATCATGGTGTGGGGATGTTTTTGGTGGAATGGTGTTGGCCCAATCCATAGGATTGATGGAATTTTAAATAAGGAGAAATACGTCGATATACTAAAAAATGTAATGTTGCCGTGGGCTGAGGAAAATTTGCCTGTTATATGGAAGTTTCAACAGGATAATGATCCAAAGCACACGGCAAAGTTGACGAAACAGTTTTTCGACGAAAATTCCATCAATGTTTGGGAATGGCCATCATCCAGTTCGGACTTAAACCCAATAGAGCATGTCTGGGGTGACGTTAAAAAAGCCGTGAGTGCCAAAAATATCCCAAATATGGATGTCCTTTTTGCCGAAGTAAAAACGGCATGGCAAGCAGTACCTGTGGCGCGCTGTCAGAATCTCATTACATCAATGCGCAATCGATGTGAGGTAGTGTTGAATCAAAAGGGTTATGGAACCAAATACTAACATAATCTTTATGTTGATCTGATAATACATTACTGTTTCTAATTAGTTGCCCTATCCAAATCGTGCATTTCACATGCTTTAAAAAAAAAATATATATATTTAATAAAGAATTGCGATTAAATTGTTTTCCACTAGTTTTTAAGTTTATCATATGTTTAAATAAAATTGACAAAAAGTTATGAAAATACGTGTTTAAAAGGAAAATGGAAAATTTATTTTGAAATAAGTGTCGTTTCTAATTAGCTGTCAACAGCTGTACATCTGTCTGCGCGCAATCAAGAAGGGGTTTTGGGGTTCAAATCATAAATCAAAAAAATTTCATTGGCTTAGAATACCAAATTACAGACATTGTCGTACTTTTCAGCTCGAAACTCACTTTTAGTAGTCATATGGATGCATTAATTCAGAATGCAAGCGCTACGCTAGCCTTTTTTCGTTAAATATTTGACTATACTTGTGATTTAGCTTTCATGAATAACGAAAGTGAACGACAGCTGGCGCACCTGCGGTGGGTGTCATTGTGGGAGGGTACGAAACGTGTCGAAAAAAATGTCTACCAACTCATTTTATACCGGGTGAAATTTTTTTCATGTATTGTTGACATTTAGTAGAATAAAAAAAAATAGTCAGCTGAACAGGCGAGCTTTTGAAATAAATTAAAAAGTAAAAGTACTTTAAGCCGATTGAAATTTTTTACATAATTTTGGACACTTATGACAATACACATAATAATGGTGGTCAGCTGCGTTTATAGCGGTGGGAAGACCGTCAGCCGAAGCAAGAATGTATCATTGCTTTCAGCTGACGTATTTTCCCCCCTCTACGGGGGTGACGGTTGGTTTCGTCATCCATTGGATGGCGTCTGCCTTCAGTATTAAAATCAGTCGGCATGAAATGATGAGGTCAATATGACCCCTGGCTCCCGGACTATATTCTTTATGAGTTTGTCAAGTTGTGAGCTTGGTTGTGCTCATATCTTACGAATATTACCTTTTAACATACCTGTTAGGAACTGGCGCTAATTTGACAGGTTTTATGAGGAATTAAACAAATTCTATTATGCTATGAATGCCCTCATTCCGCAAGTCTTAAGTGAACTCAACAATATCAAAGCTATCGACCTAGCATAGCTGGTAAGAATATAATTCCATGTTCTATAATATTGTATTCCATAGTCCATAAGGGCAATAAATTCTAATAATTAGGCCAAAAGTTAGCTATTTCAGTAGTTGACTACGAAATTCCCGACAGGGAGGCGACGAGTCTAAATTCGTTAAATTCTCCATTTTTTTTTTTTTCATTTTCGTCCGACTAAATGCCTTAATTGCTTCATTGTGAATAGGATTTAATTCGTTTTCATTCACTAACTAATTTTTTGTGAAAATGGACTTACACCGCTTTTAAAGAACGCGGCTCGTCTAACAATTTTTAAGCTTTCCTCACTTTTTATTAATAAAATATTGTAAGAAAAAATATAAATATTATATTTATAAGAGGATTTCATACAAAACTTCCCCCACGAAAAAAATCGTGGTTGCGCGCTTGCATGCCTGCGTGCTGAAACAGAGCTACTTATGACACTATAAATGCTTATTGTTTAATTTTTCGTTTCCGTCTGTTGCTGTTTTTGTCTACACGATTAAAATATTTATGTTCGACCTTCAACATGCGAACGCGTCACGACGTCGCGTAGCTGCGCTGAACTTTTCGGCTGTCGACGGCAGCGATGCGGCTTGAGCGAACGATGGCTCGCATTAATGGCATTATTGTTGTGATTTCTTTCGGTTTGAGTTTTTGAACTTGAATATTATTATTTTTTTGTTTTTGTGCCGGCTACTGGTTACCTTCGCTTTACCTTTGCATTAACACTTAGCCGAGCCGAGCATGTTTACACGCGTTTATTTAAATTTTTGTTTATTTCAATTTTGTTTTCTTAAACTTTTGTTGCTATGAGTTGACTTGTGTAGCTGCTTCCGCGATTTTTGTTTTCTCTCAGTTAACATACCCCCATGCCCACATATGTACATATGTGCATATATATAAAAAGTAAATATTTTATAACAATTTCTGCCTGAAGTGTACGGAAATGTGCCAAGTTACTGCGCAGCGATCGCTGTTCGCCTGGTTAAAATAGTACAAAAAACTAATCAGGCTTCGTTGTGCACACTGCTTGGTGCCAAAGTAGTTTATTTCAGCCATGTGCTAGACGACATAGTTGAGCCGTATCGCGTGGCTTTAGAACGCAATGGAGGTGGATAAACTGCTCAGTTGTGGGCATCAAAGCACAATTTTCGTAGAACCCAATTGTTATATTTGGCTTAAAAGTGATTTCGTTTAGAATTTTCTAGCCCTCTTTTTCTAGTCGCGGAGCTTCTTTGAGCTCAATTAGCATTTATTTGTTATCGCGCTGCTGCGCGCTGGTCTAGCCAGTGAATTTAGGCTTGTGGCTATTCTATGCGACACAGGCAAACAGCAAAAGGTGGTGGACAACGCATTTCATAAATGTTTCTACTAAAAGTTAATTAAAAAGACACATACAACTCATAACGAAAAACTACGACGAGGTTTTCATTTTTTAATATTTTTTTTAGTCGAGAAACCTTGGAAAACCTTAAACAATTACCTTAAAGCAAGGCTAATATGCCGCATGGTTTATTAATACTACTAATAAACGGAGCGGCAACGCAAACAGCTGAATGCGCCAGCAACCATTCGTTCAATTGACGAACAGACAAACCGAAAGCGCTTCAATGCATGGGATATGAACCACAACGTGATGCCGCAGATACAGATATTTTATTTAAGCCTTGCGATTATCAGCTGCACAAATGCACAAACCGCCGTGTCGCCAAGTGCCCTCAGAAACCAACCCACAAAACTCACGCCTGTAGGCCTATTCAACCGCATGGCAACCAACTGCCAGCCACAAGCCATTGTATGCGCCACATTGACCGACCGTCACACCTACATACTCGTATACTCGCATGCGTATGTATGTATTATACATATGTTTAAATGCCAGTATACCCGCACACACATGCGCTCATGCATAAGCCAATGGGGGGTAGGAGGGGCGCTCATATCGATGAGTGATTTCTTTAAGGTCAACCAGTAACAGCGAAGACATCAAATCAGCCTGGCTTAAGTTAATTTGTTTCAGTATTTTTCGAATTGTTTGCTTTTATTGTTATTATATGACGATTGCCCACTTGCTCGCTACCTGGTGCTTGAATGTGCAAATTAAAGCATTAAATTGAACTCGCAGGAAAAAGAAATAAGCAAAGTTCATAAAGTATCAGAAAACAGCAATGGTCAGAAAAATACTCGTATTCACATGGGCTGCAGTTGGCTAGGGCGGGCAGTGACTGATAAATGCTGCTCTGCCGCATGTCCAAATGCACATACCCACACATATGTACGTGCATATGTATGTATACTTGCCAGGGCATTACATGTTCTTTACAAACAGCTGTGCGTACTCTTCACGCTGCTGCTTTAAATTGCCTTTGCGCTTTAAATACTGCCCTTCAAAAGCTAAAATCAATGACTTTCAATTAATTCACTCTGCTGTGTGTTCTGAAAGCACGTCTGGCTGCGTGTGCTGCAGAATATTTCCTAGAACTTATCAGCAATAAGACCATAAGGTAAACAGTTTAATAGTAAAAACTTTAACCCTACTTCGATAGGGGTCTCTCAGACCCATTTAGCTTAAGAAACTAACATGTTGGAGGAAAGGTCAGGAGGAGCGTAATGAACTCACCATGTGATTTTCCGCAAAGAAAAATTTGTAAAAGTATTTATTTTTTTATTTTGTCGAATAGTATTGACAGACGGCAGCGTTAATACGGATTAGCGGGGCAGTTAATCTGATTAAAAAGAGAGAGTGCGGCTTTTACGCGAATTAGTGAGCAGCTGATTTGTTTATTGCATTGATTTGTCTGTAAAACATGGAGGGGTATTAGCTGCCCTGGTACTAAAAAAATATTTATTTATTAAATAAAAAAGTATTTAATTGCACCTTTTCAAACTGCTTTGAAATATCAAAACAATTTATGTAATTTCGAACATATTAAAGCAAACCAGCATTGCATCCAGTCTTTCTTGATCTTCTCTTTAAAAGTTTTGCACTGTATTCCAATATTAAGTGCCATTTTTCGGCAATGTTGCCATCGAAAATTCTCCTAATCCGCTTACTCTAGTAGTTGATCCAGATTAGTTGTACTTACTTCCTGAGTTATTTATGAATTAAGTCATTATTCCTGATTAACGCCACCGTTTGCTTATTCCATAAAAATTTGCAATCTTACAGACTGCGAATGACACAGAGTAACTTTGAAATAAGTAAATGCAATAAATTCAAAAGCTGGAAATCGGGACTCGAAGGAATAAAAAAACTTGCCCTCGAAACAGGAAAATCAAGAAAGTCAAGAAAGACAGAATGCTTAATAGCATTAAACTCACCAATAGATTGTGCAATTGGAGCATTAGAAGAAAAGTTGGTTCTCAAGTAATCCCCATAGAACAGAACTAATTCACGAAGAGGACGTTGAGGAGCGTCAAATCTGTTTCGTTCCAATAAGTAGTACGAGTAGTTTTTATTGCAAATAAGAGTAAAATATACACAATTTTATAATTACTTATTTTAGTATTAAGAAAAAAAAATATTTACAATAATTTAACGACAATGGCATGAGCTGGCTGTCGATTTATTTTTCGTGCAAAACAACTATTCGCTTTACGGTTTTAAAACCAGTTAAACTCTTTTTTTAAGTAATCTCTGTATCTCAAGGCATATTTAACAAAACGCAAAAGTTTATCCAATGATCATTTTCCCAATTGAGAATCTCAATCAGTTATAAATCATAGGTAAATTTTCCGAAAAAGACTTTTCTAATATATATTCTCTTAATATTGCGCAGCCCGCCAGGAAATGTGCTATGTTTTCAAGCTCGCCTAAGTTACACATTGAGCAAGCTTTACTTTCTGTGTTAAATCTGCTGTTATTGGAAATTACCATGCCACTTCTAGCCGTCATTACCCACATGATTGATGCTAAGTCATATTTTTTTAAATGAACCAGACCTTTTGACCAATCTAATTGCTTATCTATCCTACCATATTAGTACTTCAGTACTGGTTGTGGTTTGTTAAAAGCAATTTTGCATCTTCCAGATGACATCGTCTATACTGCACAAGTTCTTTAAATCTGCAATCTGGAAGACTTCTTTCTTTATAACAATTTTGGACAGATAATGTGGCAGCCGATTTTGTGAGCACACAAACAAATGATTTTCTTGCATGACGGTTTCCAAAAAAGTATGTACCTCACAGAAATAAGTATATGTGCAAAGTTTTTTATACCGATATCTTTCTTGATAGTAACGGTACATTTTTGTGTGGTATGCCAAAGTTTGTATTTCCAATCCAACTTAACTACTCGGTTGCAAAATTCTTCTTTAGTCATTATTCTTAGTACTGTTATTACAAATTTGTGTTGCGCGATTTTGTTTTCATATGAAATAATATGTGCAATCAGAGATCAGGTTTGATTTGGCAAGCATAGAGAGCACTTATCAAACAATTTTGTGTTACTTGCATTTGTATCATAAAGAAAAATGTAAATAAAATATATTACTTCTTTTGCACAAAGAATAATTGATGGGTTAATCTGTAGAATGCCTCGTGGAAGGCATTTATCCGATGAAAAGCGTGGTCTGATTAAAGGGTTAAGCGAAAGTGGCAAAAGTATTTATGAAATTGCCGCTAGAGTAAATCGGCATAGGGAGCACCATCAGCAATTTTCTTAAAAATCCAGAAACACATGGTCAACTCAAACGAAGCGGCAGTCCAACTAACATAGACAGCAGATGCAAACGAGAAATTCGTCGTCTGGCTGCTCAAAAATAAATGCCTTGCAAGGAAATCAAACACCATTTAAGTCTTAAGGTCACCGATAGACGAATACATCAAATTTTGGCCGAGGACGGAACACTTAAATATTGTTTGCGGGAGCCGGTACCAAGACTATTAAAACACCACATTAAGGCTCGGAAAATTTAAATTTGGACTAACGAATTCCGAAACGTTGTATTTTCGGAGGAAAAAAAGTTCAACTTAGATGGTCCAAATGGGTGCCAGAAATATTGGCGGGACCTTAGGCAACCACGGAAAACGCGCCATAAGCGGAACCACGGTGGCGGATCTTTGATGATTTGCGCCCCTTTCGGGCATGGTGAAAAGTCTCCAATTTGTTTTATTTCGGCAAGAACCAACGCAGAATTCTATGTTGGAATATTAGAGAATATTTTTATTGAGTTTGCAGGAAACATATATAGAGACGACTGGGTTTTCCAGCAAGACAACGGCCCAATCCATACGGCTCGTTTAGCTAGGCCTTCCTATCATCAAGAAAAAGTTCAGTTCTGGATTGGCCAGCACTAAGTCCCGATGTAAACTCAATTGAGGACCTCTGGGGAATATTGTCGGCCCGTATTTATAAAAACGGTCGACAGTTTGAGACAATCAAAGACCTGAAAGGTACTTTAGTGGAGAAGTGAGACAAGACAGGTGATTCCACTCTTCAAAACTTGGGAGACTCTATGTCTAAATGTATAAATGATGTCTTTTCTCAAAACGAAAAATTATTAGAAATTTGAAAGTTATAGAAACGTTGAAAAAAGTGTAAAGAAAGGCCAATGCAGACATACTTATTTCATATGAAGTCATTTTAATTTCTTTTTTAATTTAATAAGTTTAGTCAAGTTGATTTTTTATTGTATAATTTCTTATTCCTATTTATGCTAAACATATATGACAATTATTGGTTGAACATTTCTCTGCTTCTTAATAATTTTTCATTTGAAAATACCCTTGCTTTCTGTAAGGTATGTGGCCATATGTCATGGTAGCTTCAGAAGGCGCTTTACAAAATACTTTTGCAATATATTATTGTAACTTCTTCAAACCACCCAAAATCCCACACTTGTGCTGCGTATGACTGTGTTGAACGACAAACTGCTAGAAAAATTAACTATTTAGCTTTAATTGAAATTTTTTTCTTTTTTAAAAGACAAGTCCACGAAGCACTAATACCATTTTTTTGCTGCGGCTGTTCTGTTTTTAACCTACTTTTTTATTTCATCTGAGGTGCTATTTCCACTCCTAACTAAGTATATCGAGACATAGTCTGTATTTCTTCCTTTAATGCCATTTCTCCTCTTTACTAAGTTTCCACCTCTTCTGAACACCATTATTTGTGACTTTGTGCGGTTTACTTCAAGGTTCCATAGGTTGCAGTAACTTTCAAGGTTATCAATAATCTCTTGTAGTTTGCCTGGGTGATCCGCCAACGAAATGAAATCATCCGCATCCCAATGAAATCAATTTATTGGGCTTGGGACGAAATCAATCTCCAAAATTCGTACTTGGATTAACATAGGAATTCTGAGAATGGGAAAAATATCTTTGTGGGAATATTTTTGTGGACTTATAGTTTTTAAGGCAAAGGTTGTCAAAACTTTTGTGAAAAGTACCTCAAGTCGGAGAAATTGTTAAAATTGAAACCACTTACATAGTCAATATACATTTATGCGACAAGTCCACGGGAATGGTTAAGTTAAAAATATAAATAATTAAATAAATAAAAAAATAATAATAATAAACAAATAAATTAAAAATTAAATAAAATTATTCTACTGCTCACTTCGTCCTAATTCAATTACTACCATTTCACTGCCCATTTTTCCTGTTTATTGAATTTAATTGAGCCATGCATATTAGGCAAATGCGCTTAAAATGTCAACCTGAGATACAACTGAAATTTACTTTCAACACACAGTCAGTGAAAAATTCTTTATAAGCATTGTGCATTTTTATGAATTATGAGTAAATGCTTAAATTTACGGGTTTTGAGTTTTCTGTTAAATATTTTCGTGGAATATTTCGGTGTAAATCTTTTCTTTTTGTCGCTTTTAGGTGAATTTTTGACTCTTTCTTTGGAAAGGGAAGTGTACAGGCAGTCATGTAAGGGTTAATGAGCTTATGGCACTTGTTCGCTGTACATTATACAGCCAAGGGCAGCGTATGAGAAACAATTCGAAATAAAAAACAAAATTTAACAAAATACTTAATTCTTTTTCAAATATTTTATATGCATGTATATATTTTTAATTTCAGCTATTAAAAAGCCGGCTACAGTTTTGAGCTCCTCCTAAACTAACTCTAGTGCTTTCAAAATGTTTCATACATTTCACTCAATGAAATTTGTATTATTTAATTTACAAGGGAACAATTACTTGAAAATTGTTTTTGCAATCAGTACAACTATTCATGACTTCTTTGTTATGTTTCTAATTAGCTGACAACAGCTGTGTGAAATTTTTTTGTTAAGCACGTCACTGCAGTAGTTCTGCTGAACTATGAAACAAGTTCAAGGCAAACATGTGATATTTTTCGCGTAATGTACTAACTATAATTTCTGTTTCCCTATCCAAACTCTCCCTGATGGTTCCGCATTTCGAAAGTCCATGCTCGGGAAGGTTGATAAAATGGGCGAAGGTGTCGCTGAGCTTTAGCAGTGAATAGCTAAAGCAAACAGCCATTTGCTCTATCTTCCCAGAGACCTTGCAGAGATATTCTAGGTTCAATAAACTCGTTGTAGTGCGGAAATATTGATTACACTGGAAAAATTTGGAAATATCGGAATTTCGATGAATGGGGTGAGTTTTGTATACGACGAAATGCCAAGCACATTAACTTTAGGCTCGTAGCTATGTTTCGAGCACTACAGCGGGAGGTTTGCGCATATTATGATATAAAAAGAGGTTGTGGTGAAGAGGAGCCTTCCTATGCAAGCTTTGCAAAACCTCCAAATACAATCCCACTCTGTCGGTTGTCGTCTTTGAGTATTTTTCATTAAATCTGCTCTTCGGCGGTTGCATACAAATAAAAACTGATCTGGCGGAAGTGCTGATTTTGAATATGCTTTTTGCTTTGATTGAAGTTTCTATCGGCAAGTCGAGAGGATTTTTTTTTTTCTTGTAAAAGAGTAAATTTTGTTCTTTTAATGCACTTTCAATACTATTTTCTTTACACGGGGATATATAAACTTAAATATAAAGGCACTCTTTAGTTTTCTATTCAGATTTGTATTTTATAAGTCGGAGTGTAGTACCACCACTTCAAAAGGAAAGGAAAGTTCATTTTAGAAAAGGTATGTATCGTTTTTCAAAACTGGTGAGAAAAAGTTAACTCTTTATTGGTAAATGTTACGTGAAAGGGGTTTAAGTGACATTGCCACACTTGTTTTTGTTTCGTATGCTTTTGATTCCATTATGTGATGAAACAAGTAATTTCGGGTTAATGGTCACCGCAGTACGGCGATTGCGCTATAGGTGATGCAGCCCAGTGAACCTCGTTTGGATGCCATATTCACATAAATCAGAATCAATTTCATTAGGAATGCGAGAAGGCAACAGTCCGGGTTTCACGTAGTCTCTTTGAACATAGTCCAAGGCATTAAGTTACCCGATCTCGGTGGTCACTGAATACCACCGCCAAGCGGAAGGGCAATCAACTCAATATTTCTTGTGCAGCATGGCAAGTGGCACCATCTTCACCATTCATTCTGGTTCAAGAGAAATTCACTATCACAGCCCCATATTTGTCTGTAAACCTTTGACAGTGCACGCATCTCCTTACGTATCTTGGAAGAGATCAGAGAGAAGGTATCAAAATCCACCACAAAAATGGACTGTTTTAGTGTGCACCTGATTAGCCTCCCACGAATTTCCGTTTCCCCAAATTTGACAATTTTGGTTATTTATGAAGGCAGTCAGCTAAAAATCAGCCTCATCCCTATGAAGAGCTGTAAATTATCTGTAGAGAATGAAACGTTATTTTTGTCACAGACCTCTTGATTGTATATTGGTAAGAAAAAATCCCTGCTATTATTCTCTTTGTTGCAGTTCATTGAGTTTTTTGCTGTGTAGCTGATGTGAACGGCCGTGCTGCTTATCTGTTTCATGACCGACCACAAACAAAACTATCGAAAACGTGTATTTTCTTGAATAATCTCCCCAGACGCATACATCGGTATGTGCGTATGTGTGCACCTACATTTGCATATAATGGACATAGCTACATATTTTTGTAGATTTATAAGCCTGACTCCATTTTTCACTTTCGCTTTCAGCAAATCTAGGAAGTATCGTACACGCACGTGAACAGGCGTTCATCGTCCAACAGTAGGGCCCTTGAAAAAGCCCTGTCCCAGTAATTATGACTTGGTTGCGCTCTCATTTCCAAAGTGCGATGTCAGCAGTTGACAGCGTTGGCAGCAACTACGTCAGCATCGTGGAACTGATTAAATTTACTTTTTCTGTTGTACCTCAAACGCACGTTTCGGGTTTCTGCGTCGCTTTATAAACACTTAGCAACAGTCGTCATCGGTAGTTGGAATATATGTACGTGTGCGAGTATATATAGTATATATGTGGATGTGTGTGTAGTGGGACAGCAAATGATCGTCTGCGCTGAGTTGTGCCAGATAAACGCTCTGCCGTATAGTTTTTTGGCAAGTCTTTAGCGCTGACCCAGTTTTGGGATTTACCTGATTTCTCTTTCTTGAGTTAAGTACAAATGCTTCTTTCCGTTTGCTGTGCTGCAAGCATTTTTCGTGATATTCAAAGTTTCAGTTACAATCATGATTCAGTAACAAAAAGTTGTGTAAAGTTTGACAACTGATTTCGGATGCTACTTATTCCATTTTAAGCAATGCGGAAGTAAGGAGAAGAGGGCATAAGTTTATCCGCTTTCTGTAAAGGTAGTGAAAAATCGAAAATAGGTCGATGTAGACCATAGACAAATTTTATGTTATTTTATGAATGGTTGTTAATTATTTATATTTTTAACTTATCCATTCCTATGGATTTGTCACATATTGACTATACTTGTGATTGGCATCTGTACGTGCCTTGTTACTGAGTTCTTTATATGCTATATTTCATGGTATTTTTATTTGTAAGCTTTGATTTAGTAAAGTTTCCCAAATTTGCTTTGATTTTTTTTTTAGATTTTACAAAGATGAGTAACCTAAATCCAAAAGCTCGTAGTTTCACAAATAATTGTAATGACCAAAACCATGCAGAAAAAAAATACAACTTACTTTAGAGCCTAGCATCTGTTCTCACAACTGGCGCGATGTCAACGGCACTATCGAAAGCATTATATGCGGCATTAAACTTCCTGGCGGTAGATCTGCAGGCAATATATAACGCACGCAGTGCGGCAATAAGGCTGAACACTCTAAGTAAGTGGTCAAATAAGAGCTACGGTCACGGCAAAATCCTGGCTGGCACCTCGGAGATTCCCGGATTGGTGGACTATGCACTCCCGCCCACACTTACAACGTTCACGACCCTCCTACCCTCAAGGGAAGAGTGGGAACGAGACGATGTAAGACAGGGCGAGCCATGCATACACAGATGGCTCAAAGCTCTAGGGCAGGGTGGGCGGAGGTGTATACTCCGAGCATCTGGGAATCCCCTTCAGTTTTCGGCTCCCCGACTACTGTAGTGCCGATCAGGTCGAACTGATGGCAATAACTAAAGCCGCGACACTGGTACAATGTGATGCGAAATTCGGAAATGACATCTACATTTTCACTGACAGCCAGGCGGCGATAAAATCCCTCAAAAAACAGTCAACAAACTCAAAGGTAGCCATGAAATGCCGCACATCTCTTAACGAGACGGCTGAGTCATTTCGCCTAAGGATAATATGGGTTCCTGGCCATCGCGACATTGAGGGTAACTGTAGAGCCGATGAACTAGCGAGACTCGGCACCAAGTTGACCGATGAGTACATAGACAATGACATAGGCATACCCTTACAAACATGTAAGCTACTTATCCTTGAAGAAATCGTAAGGAATGCAAACGAAAGATGGCGTAATGAAGCCACCTGCAAAATCGCCCATCAAGTGTGGCCGAGTCTTAGTGCTAAACGCACAGAATCTTTGCTAAGCCAAAATAAGCAGCGTCTTTGCATACTGATTTCAGTCGTAACGGGACATTGTGTAATAGGTAGGCACGACCAAAGGATGTTGCACACCCATCCTTTATGACTTCTGTAGAAGTTGTCTTGATGCGGAAGAGGAAGAGACAATCTTGCACCTTCTGTGCCATTGTCCTGCTCTATCCAGACAGATATTTGCTATTCTAGGCAGACAATTTTTTAACGAATTGGAAGATCTCAGTTCCGCAGAAATAGGAGATATTCTAAATTTTTTTAAAAGCACATACTGGCTTTAGGAGAAATAGGGAAAGCTCTCCACGCGGCATCACAATGGGCTATGAGCCTGAGTGTGTCCCACAGGACAACCGCTTCAACCAAACCTAACCTAGTATTTCCAGCTTAATTGTTGGATTTTAACAATTTTCAATTTTAACTTTCGGGACGTTTCGCTAAAGCCTATAAATTTCACACAAAAAAGGTATTTTTCTTATACACAGAATAACTCTGTCTGTAAGTCCATGTACGATTTTTGGATATTGCCTGTGCATATCGCCCCAACTCCAATGAATGGTTTTGGTTGGATCTTCCAGGTCTTTAAGCTATCCCTCAGAAAGTATTTGATTGACGTTGGATTTGAATTTGCACAGTTGCACAAGTTGTTCCTCAAGAAGCGCCAGTACTTCTTCCTGGTGAAGTACATAAAAATCAGTATATGATCTAAATCCAAATTCGTTTAAATAAAACTACACTTAAATAAAATAATATTTACTCTGTTTGCGTAGAAGCCTCAAACGAAGGATGGGCCATCTCGGACTCATTCTAGCAATGCAAAATTTCTATAGGCATCGGAAAGCTTCACTAAACAACTTCGACCTCCATCCCAACTGGTCTGATCTCGAAATTTGTTACCAAAAAGTACAAGCAAACTTTTCCCCTGGTTTCAATGAAGTGCTGCACAAATTTACCCAATCTTTGATTTAATTTTTTCTTGTGGGATATGAGCAAATTTAACGCCCTCTTTTTCGCACATTTTGTGGCATAACAAAAACAGTATAACCTGTTAACTTTTAAGCAAAAGTTTTCGTTTCTATGCTTTTGAGTACTTTTTCTTTAGAATCTACTCTGAAATGTAAGATAACTCGCGGCTGGCAAAGATATTTTAGAAAAGTGACAAGGCACAGAAGGTAATAAAATAGAGGGCTTCTTTCGGTTGCTCAATTACACCACACGAAAATACTATAACACCAAAAATTATTTGGTTGTTTAGGTTTAGAAACAAAAACAAATATGTCGCGCGGAAAAGCTTTGTCTGAATTTGAGCAGAGACAAATTTTAGCATGGAGAGAGACCTTACGATGTGAGAGATTACAAACAAATTAAAAAGAAACAAAGCTACGGTGCAGCATTATTTCCATTTGAAAGAAAAGTACAGAAGTATCAAGAGAAGTGGTACAAAACTAATATAAAATCAAACGTTTAGCTGTGCAACAAATTTTGCAAGCGAATTCTAGTCCAGAAAATGTTAAACGAGTACCCATACGTAAGTTAACCACATGACACAAACAGCCCAGATTTAGATTTACAGAAAAGTATCAATTTTGGGAAGATGTACAGAAGAGAGTAATTTGTTCCGATGAAAAAAAAAATAAAAATCAATCTACACAGACGACACCCAAATGTGTTGGCTTGATAAATGGAAGAAGAAAGATGAGAGACTGGCCCGTAATTTCTGAGGCAGTTCTGTCATGTTTGGGCAGCGCTAGTGTCAAAGGGAAAACGCCTTTACGTTTCATATCCACAAACGTGAATAGTGTCAATAGAATAATGTCATAGAACTTCTAGACGAAGTACTTATTACCTTTTTTGATGATAATTTTTGGAGTGGATTTTCTAGCATGACAACTCAGCCGTTCATGCTTCCAAAGCAACAAAAGAGTTTTTGAACGGTGTGCTTGCAACCCTGACATCAACCTAATCGATTTTTTCACAATCAGAAGACATTTTGATAGCGCTAAGAGCTTAAAAAGCACGATTAATGTCGAACTTCAGCGAGTTATGATCAAAGGAGGATCCAACACAAATTACTAGGCTCCTAACACGAAGGATTCTATTTGTTTATTTTAAATGAAATAACATTGGTCTTATACTGTGTCGTTCTATAGGTTTTTCTTTTCTTAGTAGTTTATTTAAGTGCCGTGAAATGTGTGATTATTTTTGAATATTTTTACAACATTTGTCATTAAAAGCTTAGATATTAAATACATAAATTGTTAGCCCTATACTCCTAATAAAAATGTAAGAAATTTAGTTGATCGTATAATTTTTTCGTGTGATGTACTATTCAGACGTGTTTTATTTAACTAGAAATGCTATCAAAAGATTGTAATTGGCACTTGCATCTTTTGTTGGGAGTTTGGCTGGGCTCTTCCCTTCTATTTGCGGCGTTCATTTTGATGTATTTCGGGAACGATCGCTGGAGATGCCACAACGTATACAGCGAAATCCTCTTACAGGAGCGTAATTATGAGTATGAAGTGAAACCTTTTTTTCATTTCCATTTCAGTTTCACCATATGCATACTTATACACATACATACATGCTCGTATATGCGTGCTACGTGCAACGCAGTAATCGACGAATTTCACTTATCCTTTCCTTTAAAGTTTCTCGTCTGAATTTTTAATTTGGAATGCAATTTCATGTATCCGATGTACAATATTGCTGACAATCAATTAATGTAATTGAAGTGTTCACGTCTGGGATGTGCGCGGCGCCACATGTCGGTGTGAGTACGCGAAATTGCAGCTTATATGCTGACACAAAGAATTAATATTAAACAAGAGCGAAGAGAGAAGAGAAATGTAGGAAAATAATACAACAGACAGCAAAACGCGTTTGCTATTTTTACGCGATTTTATTCTTCATCTCGTGTTGCTTATAGGGATTTCATACACTGACCGACCAACACTTATTCCACTCTCCTTTGTTCTGATCTCTTCATCCACAGACACCAGCACGGCGTTGAGCAACGTGAGCGTCTCCATACCGTCAGCCGTTAAACGTGGCGATAATGCTATCTTAATCTGCAATTACAACCTGGAATATGACAATCTATACACCGTTAAATGGTATCGCGGAAGACGCGAATTTTATCGCTACACACCGAAGGAGAATCCAGCGTTGAAGATATTTCCCGCCAGTGGTGGATATACAGTCGATGTGAGTATAATAACACACATGCACTTATGTACCAGTATGAAAATAAAACACAAAATATTGTAATTAAAAACAAAGTGCGCACACACATACATACTTCCACACATACACCCGTATTTATGTGCTTGTAGTCATTGTCACACTCAGCACTTATTCAGGATGTTAAAATTAAATTTCCTTTTAGCCACCAGTTGTATAGTTTTTCGCGACGCTGGGAAAATTAAAAATCGCCATCAACAAGAAGGCTTTAATTTCTGGATATTTTCCCTGCTGTTGGCCTTGAGCGCTGAAAGTTTTGTTTACTTTTTTCCTCTGCTTGCTTTAATTTGTTCGCAATTAATCGAGAAATCTTCGGCACAACAGGAAAAACTATTTAACAATAAAAATTAAAGAATAGAGTATTGTTGTGGCCAGCAATGCTGCTGTTTTAAAGCATAATTTTTGGCGCGCTCACTCTTTACGCTTGCTGGCCAGCATTCATCCATTAAGAATTTTCCGCACGCGTCGCAAAATTTCAGCTTTAATTACGCTGACTCATTGAAATGCGGTCTGCGGCTTGAAAACTTTAAGTCAGGACATTTTTCGGGCTACTTTCTTAAACAATTTAATTTACAGAGAAGGACTGAAGTCTAGATACAGCAGCATATTTTCTTTTTTCCCAGAAGGTATACAATACCTGAAAAAAATGTTCATGTAGTTTTTTCGAAATTCATATCTATATATATTATATATATAAAAGAAAGTCATGTTATTTACACTATTTATAACTCGAGAACGGCTGAACCGATTTGGCTGAAAATTGGTGGAGAGGTAGCTTAGAACCAGGAGACAGACATAGGATACTTTTTATCCCATTCCAACGCGTTTCCGTGAAGTCACTATAAAATGTGGTATAACAAAAACGCATCTGATATGGAATAACAAAACGCAAATGAAAGCTAAACGTAATTTTGTCTATGCTTAAGTAGAAAATTTGATAATATAAATTTTGTCAGAAATATATAATCACAGTAATTTGTATTCTCTTTGAATCATCATTATCAATGCCGCGACCAAGACGATCGAATCTTTCCCGACAAAGCCGCAATACAAGAACGATACGAAACATTATGAATGAAACGACTGAAGAAGCACAAGGAATTGCCCGTGAAGAGCGCCGCGTTAGCATGGCTTGACTTCGCGCTTCTCACTCACAAGAGCAAAGCGAGGCAGCCCGTGAAACGGCTCGGTTGGCAATGCGAAATCGTCGAGCGAATAACAGAGATAAGCAAGTAGATCATTTTCGACGCACAAGAAGAGAATTATCAAGTGCTGATTTGAATCGAGTAGCGTTTCGGTATGATTGCAACACTGATTACTGCTTGCATCCTAGCGTTTACATTGGGCCAATGAACGTTGTTTGCGAGTATTGTGGCACATTGCAATTTTCCGGAGAAACGCCCGGCTTGTGCTGCCTTAGTAGAAGAGTGAAATTGCCATTATTGACTTTTTTGGAGGCGCAATGATTTTACTGTCTGGCTACTTCCGCCAAACACTGCCAGTAATTCCAAGATCAACGGCTGCTTACGAAATAAACGCTTGCCTCAAATCATCGAATCTATGGCGCTATGTGAAGAAACTTCAGCTGACAACAAACATGAGAGTTGCATTACTTAATGATACATCTACTGAAGATTTCTCTGAGCAATTACTGACTATCGGTAATGGTCGAGTACTTCTCGACGAATCGAGCGGATTGATTTGATTTCCTCAGAATTTCTGTAACTTTGTCTCATCGAAAGACGAACTTATCAATAAAGTATTCCCAAACATCATTAATAACTACAAAAATAATGAATGGTTGAGTGAGCGAGTAATTTTAGCGGCTAAGAATAAAGATGTAGATGACCTAAACTACATAATTCAAAATTATATCATTAGAACAATGCATTCATTCAAATCCATTGACTGTGTAACAAATGAAGATGAAGCCACCAACTATGCAATTGAATTTTTAAACTCGTTGGACGTGCCTGGCTTACCACCGCGCAACTTACGCCTAAAAGTTGGCTCCGTAGTAATCATGCTTCGAAGCATAAGTCCACCAAAACTTTGCAACGGTACGCGTTTGGTGGTAAATAAATTGATGAACAATGTGATTTACGCGACGATACTCAAAGGAAAATTCGAAAAGAAGAAGTTCTCATTCCGAGGATCCCGATGATCTCAACCGATCTTCCGTTTGAGTTTAAAAGACTTCCATTTCCGATCCGCCTTGCAATCGCCATGACCATTAACAAATCACAAGGCCAATTCTTGAAAGTTTGTGGTCTGAATCTAGAAAATCAATGTTTCTCACATGATCAGTTACATGTGGCATGTTCACGGGTCGGAAAACCATCTGCGTTGTTTGTTCTTGCACCTGATAATAAAACAAAAAATGTCGGGTATCGCAAGGTGCTTAACTGAAGAGTACAATCTATTAAAGCTTCATTGAAATACTTGATTAATAAAAAAATAAACTTAATAAAATCAGAAATCTTCTATTTTATTGCCTCTAGGGCGGAACAAAGTTCGCCGGGTCAGCTAGTTTATTCATAAAATTACAAAAATCAAATTATTTCACTGGTTTTATAACAAAAAAAATGAACAGAACAGCAAAAAAGCGGTATAACAAATATGTAAACCCAGTTCAATTGACTTAAAACCAAACAAATTTCCTCATTTTAAAACTATGTTTTTTAATACTTTTAGTATTTAATAGGTCCACCACCGTTATCAATCACTGCTTGTAAGCGCCGTGGCATTGGTCCAACTAGTTGGGTAAGCGCTTCCTGCGTTATTTGGTTCCACACCTCTATCAACTCTTTCTGGGAAGTTAAAAAATATGCTGCTGGATGTTAGGTCGGAAGAGTTGAGGAGTTTGCAAGCTTCCTCATTTACGTGCCTTAAAGCCTGAGGGAGTGTTTTTTCATTTCTTCGGCGACCGTAGAGAACTTGAGGTTACGATATCTTTATTTCGAACGAACCAATGTGAGTTGAGTATATCTCGAAGGATTTTATTCTGGACTCGCTGAGGTACATTTATTTTACTTTGACTGGCACAACCCCGTAATTGCGCGCCATAGGACCACAAAGGTTTTATAATTTGTTTAGAGCTATTTTGTTATATAGGGATAGCTTTGATCTTCGTCCAATTGGCCATCTCGTCTTTGTTAACTTCAGATGGACTTCATACCGTTCAGGTTTTTTAAGCTCCTTCCATCGAAGTTTAGCATCGAGCGTCATGTCAAGGTTTTTCGTAGTTTTTGCATGCGGTACTGTGGCACC
The DNA here is from genome assembly GCF_027943255.1 of Anastrepha obliqua. Classification (NCBI taxonomy): domain Eukaryota; kingdom Metazoa; phylum Arthropoda; class Insecta; order Diptera; family Tephritidae; genus Anastrepha; species Anastrepha obliqua. Next base: position 1,133,936 of record NC_072896.1, read on the forward strand.
TAGCAGAAATGCGGCACCTGAATATGATTAGTGGCAATTTATCAAATGTGATATGAGTTTGAGTGCTGCCACCGTAGCCGACTGAGTTGGTGCCTAGGTTCGAACCTCCATGCATGAAACAGCAAAATTCTAAAAAAAAAATTCTGATAAAAATTCTAAATTCTAAAAATTCGCGGTCGCCCCCTGGCAGGCGATGGCGAACCTCCGAGTGTATTTCTGCCATGAAAAAGCTCCTCATAAAAAACCATTTGCCATTCGGAGACGGCTTACAACTATAGGTCGCTCCATTTGTGGAATACCATCAAGGCGCGCACCACAAATAAGAGCCTCCTCGGCCAAACACCTAGCAGAAGTGTACGCGCCAATTATTCATTTATTCTTTATATGAAATTGAGCCATGAAATGAGCTCTCATTCTCAGGGTAGACCAACACCTTTGCTACATATTCGAGTAGTTGGGAGCGAACTTACAATCTGCGGACAAGCAGAAAGTAAGTAACACACAAGCACATTTCCCCTCGACAAACACCGGAGCTCAAGAATTTTCACTCAATATTCCCAATATTTTCAATGCTTCCTGCTGCAGAATTAAATTTACAATTAAATATTCATTTTCTTGCGCTGTAAATTTCCTCAGCGTGCGGCACGTAAATATTTACACTTTATTTACTTTGTTTTTGTTCATCAAGCATCCCCAAAAGTATGCAATGCTCAAGGCAATAATTTATTTGGCACATGTAAGTTCCCAGCAGTAAATCGAAATGCCTCAACTTAAATGCTTTATTCGGCTCTTTTCTCCATGAAGCAACTACCACGCAACTATTTGCGCCTCTAAGCAGCAACTTAGAGTTAGTCCTAGCTGCACTTTCAAGGCGGTGCTAGTTTCTACAATTTTTATAAGAAAGGAGTTTTTAAAAACGAAAATATGGTCTCTTTGAACCAAATTTCGTACTAGTTGGAGAACTAGTTATTTATTGAGGCTCCCCAATTCGTACTTCGGGGCAGATAGTCGTACTGATAGTTTCGCTTCCGCTTTGACACCAGCTGGTCTTGGCTCATAAGAATATGCATATGAACTCATTAAAATTACATTCAAGTTATTGTGCTGCCTAGAGCCCTTTGCAACGGTACATGCGGTGTTTATGTGTATTTACGCTGCCTGAAAGTATGAAACATAAATGTAATCGAACACTGTAATAGCTCTTGTATGTATGTATATACGTATGTATATCCCTTATACAGTCTTACTCATTCAGGTAATATATGCACAGTGGATAGAAGTTGCTCGCTGCGAATGATAAACTTTAAAGACATATTTTCTTATTTAATACGTTTTTTTTATTTTTTCATTATTCTTTCTATTAAAATTTAAAAAAATTTTAAGATATGCTTTGTTCATACAATCTCAATTTTCTCCCTATCCGTTTTTAATAGTCCGTGCTTCATATCAAAGCTTTAAAAAACGTTTTTTTTGTTTTTTTTTTTTGAAAATCTGATGCTCTGCTACAGCGAATTCGTCCCTCAAAAGAACGGATGCCAGGAAAGTTGCTTGACTGCGGCAAAATAAGCGAAAAATCGATGTTATTTTGAGTACTCTGAAGTGGCCATTTTGTGATGCCTGTAATAATTACAGGTGTGTGATCAAAAATTGGTATTAGTCTTGTCTACAGTAGCTTTAAAAGTTCGTCTTGGCAAAAAAGGCGGCTATGCCGTGCGATAATTTTTGGCAGTTTTCGACGTGAATTAATACAAAGTGCATCGAAGAACTAAATTCATGATAAGACAAGCAATCACGATTCTTTCATCATCATCATAAGATGACCGTTCGGTATGAAACTTTCCGTTACAATTCGCCTCCATGTCACTTGGTCTTCAGCTTGTTTTTACATCAATATGCCCATAGGTTGTATGTCTTCTTCTATGCCATCTCTCCATTATTTTCTCGGCCAACCTCTTCTTCCAGCCTTGTGGATTTGTTTTGAAGATCTTTTCTGCAGTTCTATGTATGTGACAGTAACATTTGCACCTCTGATAAGTATCTGTAACTCGTAATTGTACCGAGTTAAGTATCATCTTCAGGTCGTACAGGACGATATATCTTTCTGAGAGAATTTCTCTCGAAACAAATTAATTTGTTGACCTCATTTGGCTTCGGCACCTAGATTTCGCAACCGTATGTGAGTGTAGGTCTTATGACGGTTTTATATGAGCGGTCACGATACTTTACCGTACTACACCGTAAAAGCTGTTCGTTGGAAGCTGTTGGATGCTGTTCGCGAAATAATTGAGTGCCCGTACCGTGGCACTCTTGAGGTACCTTTGGGTTTAAGTATGATGAGCTTCAACTCGATTTTGTACAATCACCTTGAGGTGAAAAAGATGTGTTCGCGTTAAATCTTAATTTGTGAAACGCCTTGAAAAATTCACTAAACAAAGTGCCTCAAAAATTTATTCAAATAAATGCAAAAGTGTATTAAAATGTTATTAATCATGGAGAATATTTTCAAAAATAATAAAAGCGTTTTCAGTCACCAATGCTATTTTTTCCATTTTTAGGCCACAAATATTCATACCAACCCTCGTATACTAGCACAAGTTAATATATTTGGTACAAATTTTAAAGACTCGCAACTAAATTTTTATTATGAATTTACATAAATATGTGAAATGATAGTGTTTGATAACCTACGAATGGTTTAACTGACCCACTGTAAATACTTGGATGCACATAATTACAATAAACCAAAATTTATTAGTTTCACATACGCCGTATAGCGAATTCAAGACCTGCTTATTGAAAATTCTCTTGGTTGTGAAAAATGCGCTCGAGCCTGAAATCATATAACGAGAGGACAGCTGAAGCGCCAAATGCGGCGGCGTTGCTCTGGCTAACAGCTGTATGCCACTTACGCCATCCTCTCTGTACGTATGTATACACATACGTATGTATGTGAGTGCATTGCAACACATATACAAACCAATTGAATGCATATCGAAATAGGTGTACGAGTATGTACAGCATCATATTTGAGTATTTACATACATACATTCATACATACGCACATACATACACTGATTCTTTATATCGATATTATTGCAGAAAACATCAATTTCTGTGCCTGTAATTACAGCGAAATTCATGGGAGCACGCATGAGTTAATTTAACATACTTAAAAATACACACACACGCGCATATATGCACACATATTTATATTCGTATGAACAAATTGTATTGGAGCACGTATTTCCCTGAGTATGCGGCGGATAGAGTTTGTGTGCACAAACTACTTCCCCTTTCTTAGTTCCAATCCAACGGCGAAACGATTGTCTGTGTGTTTCTTTAACTTTGGACAGTTAAGACATTTTTGTCTACTTAATAAAAAAATAATTTGTAAGATGACTTTCTGCCTTTTCAAAGTCGAAAATGGAAACTAACGAAATAAATAAAATGTTATAAGCCTTTCGGAAAACTTTACCATTTTAGTTCATTCTTACAGCTTAGTATAAATTTTTAATTATAAAGTCTCAAAGTTAGTTAAACTTCCGGTGAAGAATTTTCTTGTCCAGTAGTCTATACTGTTGTCCAATTAAAATGAGTTTAAATTTTATGAACGAAAATCATAAGAAATATCCGGCAGTCAGCTCTTTAACACTTCAACAGACAAGTTATAATTAAAATGGCGCTTTTTCTTGTTTTTAAAATTTTTATTGAAAAAAAAAAAAACATTAAAATATTGCTCATACATTATGCAGTACGGACCTTTCGGCAGCTAAAAAAAAATAATAATTTAATTTGAAACATAAAGTGTGCGTGTCAGATTTCTTGCGCAATTCGCGTGACTCGTTGAACTAAAATCAGGTATATACAGTTAGTAACAGAAGTAAGTATACATCCATCGGATACGTTTTAAATTTTCCCCGAATCGATTCCTTCAAACAACCTAAGTTATAGCAAAATTGTGTTTTATTTACATGAATGAAATAGAAAAATCATATTTAATCCAAATAATGACAAAATTTTAAAAAGCAACAAAATTATAGCTTTTTATATTAAGCTTTATAAAAATTCAAAAAAAAAAATTCTCAAAAGTAAGTATACAGTTCATCATACTATTAATTTGTGTAATCAAAAACATAATTAAAATCAAATCCTAGTATTTGGTAGGATAACTATTAGACTTTACAATCGCTTTAAGTCGTGATGGCATTGATTTCACCAAGTTTTCAGTTACAGCTGGTGGTATTTTATTTCATTCCTCTTGAAGGATGTTTTTCCTCTTTAAATGTTCCCATAAATGTTGGATTGAGTTGGTATCCGGGGACTGTGGCGGTGTTTTCAGGTGTTTTCGCACGTTCCTCCAAGGCCCAATTTCGTAGCTCATTCTTTTAAAATATTTTTCAAAATATTTAAGTAACCATATCTGTCCATAATATTTTCGATAAATATCAAGTTTCCAACCCAGCTCGCAGCCATACATCCCCAAACCATCACAGAGCCCGCTCCATGCTTCACGGTGCACAAACACTGAACTTACACTTATCAAAAAATACCTGTATGACTTGGTTCCAAAACGTTTGGCCATATTTTTCATGATCTTTTGCGAATCAAATCCGTTTACTCCGATTGACACTACTCACGAAGAGCTTTTTCCTAACATTGCGCCCATGATAACCAGCACTATGCAAAACCCGGCGAATAGTTTGGGTGCTACATTGTTTTCCAATCTCATTTTCAACTTCAGATTTCAATTTGGGGGCACTTATTTTGCGGTTTGCCCTGATTTCCCAGTACACAATTACCATGTGTGAAATATTTTGATTGCATATTAAGGAAAGCGTTAGCGTCAAACAATTCCATAAATCAGGCTCCTGTATACTTATTTACGTTACTAACTGTAGTTCAGTTAATCATACTTTCTGGCAGGCAATGCCAAACCTCCGAGTGTATTTCTGCTTTCAAAAATCTCCTCGTAAAAAATATCTGTCACTCGGAGTTGGCTTAAAACTGTAGGTTTCCCTATTTGTGGAATAACGTCAAAAAATGTACGCGACAAATAAAAGTAAGAGCTCGGTCAAACACCTAAAGAGGGTGTATGCACTTATTATATACATATATACAAACATACTTTTGTACTTAAGGCCATTACTAAGAGCAGGCTTTAGTGCACTTGATAGCCGACCAACTGGTTTTCTTTCATTTCCTCACGCTACAGAGGATTCATAGGCTTAAATTGCTTAGGCTGGCATTGCCGAGTCAAGTTTTCTTGTTGAATCGTCACTAAATGTGCTGAGATTCACTGATAAGCAATTCCCGTTGCCAAGCGCCCTTTTACCAAACCTCATCATTTATCTGAACGAGAATATACTCAAGGTTTGCAACACTGGCGAACACAGAATTTTCATCTCCTTAGCTTAAGACTTAAGAGTTAAGTGCATCACCTACAGGTATTATTGAAAACAGACTATTACTAGTTTTCTTCGTTTTTAGTGAACTTTTGCACCTCTTTTGCTTTATAATATTTTGTTGGATTTATCCTTTTTCATATTCTTAAATATAGATATGTACCTAGAAAAGGGTACATACAAAATAAATTTTCTCTTGTCTTACCCGGCCAAGGGATCTTATCGTATTCGCTAAATGTTCAATAATTCTAGCCCGCCATATTTTTTGCATATTGCATTATCAGAAAGTCATTTTCTATAAATATAAATAGATGTGTAATAATTCATACATACATACATACAAGGATAATGTAACATAAAATATAAATAAAATGTGCAATATATCTCATGAAAAAAGCTGCCGTTCTTCCCGCATTCTGGGCTCCTTTAAACAATTTTTGTCATACTTTTATTTACTCTAACATCTATGGAATTCTTCTTAATTTTTTAAACAATTTTTTGCAGATGTCTGAATCAAATGCCACACACGTCTTCATTCGTAACCCCACGTCTGGCAAATATAGCTGCGAGGTTTCCGCCGATGCTCCATCTTTTGACACATTCTTTGTGTCGGGCGAAATGGAAGTTGTGGGTAAGTTAGCAATTTTACTTCCAATACACATTTCGTTGACTGAATGGCTTACAAGTTCTTAAATTATTTATCCAACTACGATAACATTTTAATGAGTTATGAGATTTGCCTTTTTCATTTTCGGGAAAGTTTCGGACAAAAGAGCGTTAAAACAATAGAGCATAAACAGCCCAGTACACAAAAGACACGCTTTCTCGCCCGAAACAAAACGTCAAAGGAAGTTGCTGTTGTTTATTGTTATTTTTAATTCCTCTTTTTTCTCACTCAAAACAGTTGAAAATTGACACTTTTCACAAATACGCTTGGAATTTTTTGTGGCCGACTTCGGGCTAATGTGAAACACAAATTACTCTTTCAAACAATGGGCAGCTTCGCGAACCCAGGGCGACCTCGGGCGAGCGGGGAATCCAGCTAATTGCTGGTATACTCGAGTTTGTTGGTACCCAATAGATGTCGCTGGGGCCGGGATATTTATAGAAAACATATTTATGTTCGAATTTGGTTTAAATTCAGCGCATTTGATACCTTAACGGGTTGGGTGACGCTGTGATCGATATTATGCTCGTATTTATGGCACGATTTATCGAAGAATATGACTTTTTGTTGTATTTTCCATATACTTAGACTTCCAAGAGGCTAACTTTAATACATACTTTCTGTTTTCGTTCTTTGTTGAAATGTAATAAAATGGCTTTTTGGTGCAGCCCGAACTAAATTACTTGGGAGTGTGAATTACGTAATATTATAAATACCTGGTAGTGGCTCCAAAAGTTTTGTTACGATCTTAATGAAGAAGTGCCCAGTTGATTCACATAGAAGGAGTTATTGTTTTAGGGTGAAATTAATCATCAGGAAAATAAGTACGGACTTCCCTACATCGAAATTGCATTTGTTTTAAAGATATTGACGAAGTTTTATACTTTAGAGCTTTTCCAAAATAAAATCAAAAATATATTAATTGAGAAGATTAGTATTGGTTTAAAAAAGAAGTTCGATTGACGTTGATGGCTATAGCCGATTAGGCAAAGAACAAATTCGTATTGTTTTTATATAAAGAACGAAATTTCTTAGAAATTTCTTGTGGCTCCTGCTGTATTGTACTACGAGGGTGGTTGATAAGTTTTTAGAATGAAAAACTAGACATTGGTTTTTTAACAAAAAATTGATTTATTTTTCGACATAATCTCCTTTTAAGTCAATACATTTTTTCCAACGCTTTTCTAACATATTTATTTATTCCTTCTCTAAAATAAGTTTTTTCAAAACCTTCAAAATAAGCATTTGTTTCAGCTATAACTTCACTATTTGACACAAATCTTTTTCCGCCGAGCCATTTTTTCATATTTGGAAAAAGGAAAAAGTCACTGGGAGCTAAATCTGGCGAATATGGCGGATGAGGGAGCAATTCATAGCCTAACTCATTTATTTTTTCCTGCGTTTTCCAAGATGAATGTGAAAGACGATTTTCTTATTCTTCAAATATGGCCGCTTTTGCTTAATATTTTGGTCCAATGTATCCAACAAAGATGAATAATATTCAGCTGTGATGGTTTTACCGTTTTCAAGATAATCTATAAAAATTATACCTTGTGCATCCCAAAAAATAGATGCCATAACCTTACCAGCTGATGCAACGACCTTTGCCTTCTTTGGAGCACTTGAGCCACGTTCTACCCATTGTTTGGACTGTTCTTTAGACTCTGGTGTATAGTGGTGGATCCACGTTTCATCCATCGTTATGAAATGACGCAAAAATCCCGATGGATTTCTGTTAAACATGTCTAAACCAACTTTTGAAGTCGACATTCGGTTCATTTTTTGCAGAGGAGTTAGCAAACGCGGCACCAATCTTGCTGAAAGCTTTTTCATACCCAATTCATCATGTATTATGTTATGCACACGTTCATAACTATTGTTCACAATGTCAGCAATCTCTCTCAGTTTAATTCTTCGATCTTGTGTGACAATTTTGTACACTTTTTTCACCGTTTCTGGAGTCGTTACCTCTTTTGGCCTCCCAGAGCGTGGCTCATCTTTGGTGCTTATCCGACCACGTTTAAACTCGTTTACCCAATTGTAAACTGTTGCATTTCAGGGTGCATGTTCTCCTAATACTGTCTGCAACTCCTCAATAATTTGTTTCTGGTTTAAACCTTTCAGATGAAAGTACTTTATAACAGTACGAAGTTCACTTTTTTCCATTTTTAATAAAAATACAATAGTGTTTTCCAAAAATAATTCTCAAAAAAGTACCGTTTGACCGTATGTTATGAAATTTTGACAGCTCGCTGTTCACTTTTAACGATCGCAATAATTCAGTACATTAACGACCGATAGATGTCGCAATTCTAAAGACTTATCAATCCACCCTCGTAAGTGACATAAAATTTAATTTAATTTTAATTCGCGTTGATTTTTGATAATTTCTTTTGTTCACGGTATTATGCATTTGATCCATATAACGAATGTTCGAAATTTTGTTTGTAAGAAATTTATCATAACTATGCCAGAATCCACTGGGTTACAAAACTGGATATTCGAAATTTTTCTCAAAATTCAGATTAAAATGATTTTGAATTTTGGATGTTACGTAATTTAAAAATACAAGAAAAGTTTGCAATTTTAAGTTATATCTTTTTTGTTGTTGTATAAAACATATTTCTATAAAAAGATAAAAGGAATTAAACGTGTCACGCTGATGTTATTGTGAACATGGGCGTATATGACTTAATAAATATTTTTACACAAATACATTTATTATTTACTTCCCAGAACTTCCCACGCAGCGTCCGGTAATAACAGGGGTGCATTCGCGCTATCGCCTTGGTGATGTTGTCAACGGCAACTGCTCATCGGATTTCTCCAAACCAGCAGCAAATTTGACTTGGTGGATCAATGACGTGCAGGTATGAATAGACAAATAATGCGTTTAGTGATTAATTTCTTTGAAAATACTTCGATTTATTAAATATTTGTAATTGTAACATACTTTTAGGCGCATTGTGTTTAATAAGCCAATACCGTTGCGTGTTCGAGTTTAGTGAAAACACTTTCGGAGTAAAATTATTGATGTCAGAGTAGGATGATACATACCATATAATGATATTTGGCTTCTGTTGCTTCTCTTTTCTCCTCGCCCTATTCATGTTCGCAAATGCCTGATGCCTGACAGTCAATTACTTCGATACTATTACATTTTTTCTGCTTCCGAGTGCTGCTGCTGCTGCTGCTGCTGCTGCTACACATTTTCATTAAAGTGTCGTATAAATCAAATCAGAAACGAAAAAACTTTAATGATTTTGCTGCACTCAGGCTATTCCGCACCCCAAAGTATTTGCAACTGCTGCCGTAGCTCCAGTTCCCATTCCAGTTTTACCTCAACTACACTCAGCAATGGCAGTAACAGCATTGAAACAGCTAAGGGCCAATCAAATTTCACTTGCTTTGGTTGTAACGACACTTCACTTACGTCAGGAATGCTGAAGGACATCCTTAACCGAAAAGAGCAAACCCCTGCAAAGAAAAAAAAATCTCGAAAAAATATTCTTAATGAACGTTTTACTTCCGAAATACTTCCAATTTCTCCGCTTCTGCTTCTTGAGCAGCTATCGCCTGAAAATATTTGCTGCAGCTGAAAAAAAAATTCAATTTGAAATCAATATTGGCTAAAAGTCATTTTACCAAAATGGACAGCAACTGGCAGCCAACTACTAACAGCATTCCAACATTCGAACAAACCTAAGTAAAAACTGCAATGGCGATAAAAAAATCTTTGAAATACTGTTGCCAAAAAAAAAACCAAAAAACATAAACTATAAACCAAAAACGAATAGAAACGAAATGGGGAAAATACCCAAACTGTGAACAGATTTATGAAATGTCGAAGCAAATGAAATGCCAAAGCAGCCGCAAGCGAAAGCTCACACTTATCGGAGAGGTGTATTGGTATTGGTGGATTGTCGTCTGAAATCCCAGGCAATGGTGTCAGTGCGCCGAAAGTGACATATGTTTGTAGGTTTGCCAAAGCTGCTGGACGCCCTGTGGCTGCTTACCCTAAGTACACCTACGTAAATTCCACTTACTTTACCACAAGACATTCATTCTGTTTCTTTTTTTTTTTTCTTTTCCAATGATTTTTTAATTCCTTTGAGGATTTTTTAGTTTGTTGTAAATGAAAAGTTCGGTGTTCATATTAACTCGAGAACACACACCCGAGGCACAGGGTTTGCACTACAAAAATATCCACTGCCAATATTTTGCTTTTCTGTATTTTCAAGCTAATTTTTTCAGGCATGGCTTAAGTGTAAAATAATAATTTATGTAAAGTACCGTATGAAAATATTTTCTAGCACCCATCAAAAATATTTAATATTAGCAGTCATACCTGAGTGTTAGGAAAATTCAAATTTCTCAGGTACTGAACACGTTACGATTCCTTTATGCCGATAGGGGTAATTAATAAAGAGTATAAAGAGGAAAGCAGTTGGTTTTAAAAGGCTACTTAAATGTGTGATGATAAATGTATTAACAATGGCAGAGTTTTCGTTTATAGTTTCTCGTTTTTAATCTGTCCATAGGATAGCGATAAAATATTGGTGCACCATTATGAGCATCTCTGTAAGGCTTGCGAATTCATTTGCACTCACCAGGTGGCGATGTGGTAGGGATATTTAAAAAAACCCTACCTCATATCCGATTTGTTTCATACTCGGCAATTTCTGTTTCTAACGAGTTTTAGTTTTATTCGGCCATAGTGCAATGCACCCGCTGTGGTCTATGTTTCTTGACCGCGAACCCATAGCTAAATGCGTCTAATACATTTTAGTACTTCATCGGGCTTTTTGTCCCGTATTACCAATGGATTTATAGTCACAGCAGTGAGTGAGTCTTTGTCGCGCGAGATCTGCACATTCGCAGACGATGTGATCTTGTTTTCACCACCCAGCTCGCAAGCTCGACAGACGCTTGATTCTACCCATACTAAATAGTTTCCAGAAAAGAAAACTACTATCCTACAATATTCCCTACATTATCTAGTGAAAGTAGTTGTTGTTGTAGCAGCATAAACGTGGCATGCTTCCGGAATAACAGTCCCTGACCGGATATAGATGCGAGTCGCTCCGGTAACGTAGAATCGATTGCCGTGGGGGCGTCCAGTGAGAGTTCGTAAGGCCTGCCTTTGATTTCTATTTCGAACCAGTGTCTAATGAGTTCAGTGTGGTGAGTGGCTGATAATTTCCTTTAATTAATTTGCGATTTCGCTCATCTATAGAAGAGTAGAGTTTAATATTCCCGTTAACATTTGCCGCGCACAGCCCGAGTACTTTAAAGGGTGGTTAAGTTTCAAGGGCCGGTGTTGATTTTGAATAAAATACAATGTTTTTAAGAAATTATTGTCATTTCTCACCTCCATCCGATGGTCCTAATTTGCGATGACGCTGAGGCACAATTGAGGTTCTATGCCGTTAAGGTAGTCTGGTAACTTATTTTGAAAATTTCGAATTTCGGTTTGTTACATATTTATAAAGTGCGATATATTGGTAATATACTGTACAAATTTTAGACCGAAATTCGAAATATTGACAAAATTATAGCACATACAGAGAGCGGCTCGTACTTGCGCGCGCTAAGCCGCACCGCAGCTTTAAACTCGTGAAAACAAATTTTCTATCTAATGGATTGAGCTGAAATTTAGATATGTTTTTCTACACATCAATAGTTCTGGCGGGTAGTAGATTTAATTTATTTCGTCCCTAACTTTCCATCTTTTAGTCCGATTTCCACTTTAAAAAAAGGCAATTCTCTTACGAAGTCCGCCATTTTGTTATTTTTTGTCAAAATCATTTGATCTTACTACCCGCCAGAACGACAAGCATACTGATTAATAAGCAATTTGTTTTTTCTGTTTCAGATGACCACAAGTGACGAAACACGCCGGACAGCCACTGTTCCTCTCTTTTTTGCCGCTTGCTGCAGTGTACAAAAAGAGTATCAAAACATTAAAAAAAAAATTTTTTTTTGTACACCTTCTGATACCTTAAATAACATACCAGAAAATCAAACCGATTGAATTTTATTTTCCCTTCCAAAAAATGTCCCAAACATGGCCTCAAAAAACGTGTAAGTTACCAGACTACTACCTTAATGCACTCCTTTAGCACTTGAAGTGTTTTGCTGCCTTATCGACGTACCCCTTTTCTTTCAAATAACCCCAAAGAAAGAAGTCCAACGGTGTCGTTGACGTTTAGGTGTGGTTCACATTCAACATCAGCCCTTGAAATTTGACCACCCTTTAGAATCAGCTATTTGCATTAAGCTTTGTCCCAAAGCAACTCTTTACGAGAATCCTCAGAGATTTTGAGAATTTCTTACGCCTTAACATAACCAAGGAGCAGTAAAGCGGAAGTAAATGAAATAACCAGTTTTTGAATTTCAGGAAGCAGATTTTTTTTCTCTTTAATCAAAAAACACTTTTTTCATAGCTACAGGTATTTGTGTTTCAAATAGTAAAATATAAATAAATAATGAGGCACATAATTCAATAACACAAAATTTATAATCTGTAAAAATGAGTGGCACATTTAAAATGCGCAATTTATATAAGAAATTATTTCCAAAATTTATTTTTGCATCACTTCCAACGAGTGGTCAAAAAAGTGACTTGAATTATAGCACATTGAACAGATCTGATCTTTCTCTATTTATTTGGTCTCTAAATCATCACATTTGCTTCAACTCCTCGGAGCTATCAACACTGGCTTACAGATTTAGACATTATAGGGACCAAAAGGACATGCAAAATACTGCGGTTGTTGTTTTTGCTTTACTACTACCACCTGTTCAAAGTGCCTTGAATTCCAGCCATAGTTTGAATTTTAGTAAACGCGAATTGAATTGAATTTTGGACAACTTACATAATCTGGTATATTTTAATTGTCAGAATAACAATTTTCTCTTTTAATACCTTTTTCATGTACAACAATGCAATTACCGAAAGGGGGAATAATCGATTACAAAGTTTGCTCTTTAAAGAGTTCACTGCGCTGAAAGCTCGCTCAACTTTTGCCCTTGAGTATGGAAATGAAAATATCTGAATTCCCAAATTTTCCACATTTTCAAATGGATTAATAACTGCTGAGTCTTCTTCAATACATTTTAAAAAAATAAAAAATAAATAATTGGCGCGTACACTTCTGTTAGGTGTTTGGCCGAGCTCCTCCTCCTATTTGTGGCGTACGTCTTGATCTTGTTCCATTAATAGAGGAACCTACAGTTTCAAGCCGACTCCGAACGGCAGATATTTTTTGAGGACCTTTTTCATGGCAGAAATACACTCGGAGGTTTGCCATTGCCTGCCGAGGGAGGCAATACATTTTAGTGAATTTAAATAGTAGATTCATATAGATTCAATGCTGGTACAGCCCTTTTATAATTTCACGCTTCAGATAGTAAAAAATCTATGAAAAAAATGTATGTTGACTGTTTTTGAGTTCACAAAGTAAACAACACAAGAAAACCAAAAAAAAAAGGATCCAGGCATGAAATATTTCTTTTGGAGTTTCAATGTTCAAAAAACTTAATGAAGTGCTTAAAACACCGACTTCCGAACCCGTCAAATAAGTTTATCCTAAGCTAATCAAACAAAAAAAAATTCAAAATAACTGTTTTTCTAGTACGTGGTATTTTTTTTATAAATAATCGGATAGCAATGGAAAAAGTTTTTTGTATAGGCAACGATGGAGTTTCTTAAATGCGCATACCCTGGAAAGACAGTACATTTAATAGTATGCATTTCATATGCCTAATGTGAGAGTTGAATAAATAAGGCTAATGATACCTGATGCTTTCAGCTGACGCCGCCCGCTTATAAATTGGGTAAGCCTTGAAGCTCGAAGATCAAAAAAACCGTCATTAGTCTATTGGGAGGGATACAGCGCAATTTATTGCTTAGATGAATAATAGGTATGCAGCAGGAATTGGCAGTCGGTCTTTAAACCAACCCATTTAGGCCGTTGCCGACTTACAGTAGCAGCTTATCTGCTGGTCCTCGGTAAACCGTTTTGTTTTAAGTGCAAACACATTGATCTGGCTTACACCTATATCCCTAAGGTCATCATTATCATTCAAGAACAGTGAGCTAAACTATGTAAACCTGGTGGGACAGGTCTGACAGACTCTGCCCCCTCCTCATTCTTGCTGGATTCTGCAGCTCCCGCATAGTTGAGTGTTACTTCCACAGTCATTGCATTTCACGGTAGGCAGCGATTCGGAGAAACAACTCGCATTTGATCTTCTGGGGACAATTTCAGAATAACTGCATTGAGTTCAAATGGTAAGGCTTAGTTTTTGAATAAGTATGACATTCTGAAAGCAAAGTAATTTGGAGTAATTTAGTGAGAGAAAAAAATTGAATCGAACCGCATGCCATAAACACCTGCAGCAGAAAACCGCTGAAATGGAATTGTAGAAATGGATTTGAGTAGAACGCATGAATTGCAGTGTGGCATGTGGCAAGTTGCGTAGTAATGCTGTTTAGTGAAACGAAATGAAAGTTTATTGATTTATGCATTTGTTGGCAAACTCAAAATTGAAAATTTCAGTTTTTTATTATTATTCCTTTTTTCTCGAAACTTCTTCAACCAAATTATTTTTTTTGTGAAACACACTTGAAGCAACGGAAGTTGCACTTGAACGCTCAGTGGCAATGGGAACTTGTAATGCAGGTACCTGTAGACACTTGAGCGCTGATTGCGATTTCTGTTTTCACTTCCGAGTTACGACGCCGACGACGATGACTTCAGTTGCGTGCACGCCCCACCACCCGCCCTCACGCCATGTCGTCAGTGTGTCAACTCTTGAACAACTTTTCTGCTTTTGGAGCAAGAAAATATATATGCAGGTACCTATAAATGTAGCTCACGCACACGCAGCCATACACATGGATGCATTTACCGCTTCTGCAACTTCACTTGCTATGCACGCATACAAACACATGTTTTAATACATATTTACAATAGTATGCGCAGTGAAAGCAGAAATTCTCAAATTTACGACTTTGCTTGCAAATCAACAGAAAATTCGTTCATTTCTGGTTTTTATTAGAATTTCTTACTTTTTGTGACTTTGCCAAGTGTCACTTGCCCACAAACATGCACACACCCACATTCTCTATCCCACCCCTCTCTCCTTCGCTCTCCCACTTGCACACTGACTTTCTTTCTTTGCTTACAAATGCGGGTTCATGCGGGCGTTTGTGTCGTCGAGTCGAGTTGTCGAGTCAAAATTACATCGCATTAGGTGGGCGTCATTCTTTCGAAACTAAGCTGCGAATAAATGGGTGGAAATTACATAACCTGCCATGTCGTATATGTAACAAAGTTGTTTTTGAGTAGTGCGTTTGGAATGGAGATGCTTGATTTAAAGTTGCAGCGCCTGTGGGTTTTTGGCTGTAATTTCCAGCACATGAATGTGTTCCAAATTACAACAACAAAACATTTAAATTAAATACTTATTTGAATCACACCGACATTAAAACCCATATTTATTGATCTTTCTCTTATTTTTTTAGGCACCTTTACATTATGTACGAATATTTGGCATTCAACGCCACTTCGCAGAAAATCTCGAGTCCGCTGTGTTGGAAATCAATTTTATCGTCACACTGCAGCATTTCATTAAGGGCCGCTTAAAGGTATTTTCAAAAAATAATTTACATTTTATTGTAAAACTTAAATGACCTTTAAAATTTCCTTCTCTCGCAGCTTAAGTGCTCCGCCCGCATTTATGACATTTACGTGCAAGAAGCCGAAAAGCTTATCGAAGAGGATCGCCCGCGTATTCTGGCATCAGGCCGTTCGCCCGAGCTCAATATGTATCCCTTTGATCACATGCCAGACGCAGAAGGTTTCGATGAGCATAATGAGTTATATCTGACGCATTATAACAGTAAGTAGTCTATACTATTTTTTATGTAGAGCTAAGAAACAGGAAAACCATTTCCTGAAATTATGAAAACTGATTAAAAAATGTCCACCAGCTGAGATAAAGGTTTCTTGTTTTCACTATCAAAGGAAACTCAAAGAGTTTAAAACGTCATAAAATGAAAATATCTTTAGTAGCTTCATTGCTACGTTCATAAAGTAATAGCAGAAAAAAAAGGCCAGTCGCACTATGTGCGCATATTTGAAGTGAAACTTCTTAATTTCTGGATTAAATTTAAATGTTTTAATGAGGATTGAAATGATTTTTTATAAAATTATTGTACATAAAATAATATTGGATATTATTATTCATTCACTTTTGAAATTTGTACATTTGTCGGTGCTTCAATAGCCTGTACATTTTGTATTTATGGTGCAATAGCAGCAGGGGATGCAATCGGTTTGTGGTAACTGAAATAGGATATATTTGTTCTTGACTCGATTGTGTCGATATAGCGAGATGCGGCATCTATCGTTGTTCCTGATTTTGTTGTTGAAATATAGTATAGCTGTCATTACTCATTTGAAAATTCAGTTGATTTTCTAAAAATTATATTAATTTCATGGAAGTGTCCGATGCAAAATTTACATTGAAATCTTATGAGAGGTTTCAGATCGTCGGAGGAAGAAGTTTACCACCATCACGAGTGTATCTAAATAACAAACCATGTAAAAGTGCGATAATGCCATTGATAAGTGAATTCGAAGTTATGTTGACACCCACAATTACTATGTTTTGTCCATTTATCGTACGGCACACAGGAATACAGATATCACCGACATCTTCTGCTATAGCTGCATTTGATGTTGACTATACAGCGGTAAATCGTAATTGCGGTGTGAGGACATTCACTGTATCACTTTTGTGTGAGATAGATCTTTCATAATCACAATATACTGATATTTTTTCGTATAGATATTAAATTTGACATAGTATATTTATAAAAATTTATCAATACATACCTGTTCTAACTGGAAATTAATTTGCAAATTTTAACTTCACTTTCACTGAATATATATTTAAATACGAGTATAAAATATTATTTAATAATAATTTTGATGAACACGTGGACTACACAAATCGGCGTCGTTTTCTACGTGTCTAGGCGTCTGCGTCTTCTCGCCTCTGTAATATCACGTTGTCTCCATACGGCATAGACCGTAGGCTGCAGTATGTGGCATACTATTAGTGTATATTGTCTGTGTATACTCTGTAATACGTATCTACAGAATGGGGAGACTACGAAGCACCGCACAAAGCGGAGAAAGAGAGTAGCTTGTATGCCGTAGGCTTATACTTTTCGTGACGGTTTTTCGTAACGCTAGCTCTGTGTGCTAGTGTGTCGCGGCCTTGAAATTATACTCTAACGCGCGTAAAGAAGTTTCACTTCAAAAGAATGGTTTTTATGTCTCCAGCGTGCGGGTGCCTATTGGAAAGTCCAAATCACGCAAAGTCTGGCTATAACTTGACCTGATAACGCAGTGGGGATGGTTTTTTAAAGTAACCATATCTAAGACAAATTGTGCTAGAGATCCATTCAGTACAACTCTGACAAGAGGCAGGCAACAGTGATGATCGAAGGGGAGAAGAGAGGCGCGGAAAGGCAGTGACGATAGTCGCTAAACTGTGCAGTAAGCAAATGGACGGGCTAATTTGTTAAGCAAAATGTAAAATAAATGTTTATTGAACTCACGAAATCTAGTCTTTTAGTTTGCGTAGTAAGGCAATCCTACATCCACATCTCAGGATCTTCTAAATTTTAAAGCTTTCAATTATTAACGCATTTAGTTCAGATGCAGTAAATCTTTGCTAATCCCGATATGCTCAACTCCGATATTATAATTCTATAAACCCGTATAAAAAGGACAGGAGAAAGTGAAGCTGATTTGGACAGTTTGACTATTCTTAGAACGCTTCGGCAACGCGTTCAGCTATGCAAATTTGTATTAATAAATTTTAAGTTAATATTCCACTACCTGTTACTTCTAATGCTTGTAAAGAGTCAACAGATTTTAGGTACTTTTTCCAAGAGGAAATTTTTGACAGATCCCTTCCGTCTCGACAACGTTTAGAAATCATAAGATTGTATTACGAAAACCGACGCTCTGTAAAAAGTGTTCATTGCGCGTTCAGGCCAAGTTATGGTGTCGAGCAATCAGGCCCATTTTTAGCTTAATGGCCACGTCAATTGTTGTCAAAAATTGCCATATCTGGGCTGTAGAGCAACCCGAAGCCATTCAAGAGCACCCATTATATCCATTGAAAACAACAGCCTATGGGCTGGAGGAATCATTGACCCATATTTCTTCAAAGTCGACGCTGGCGCCAATGTAACATTGAATGGCGAACGCTTCACGTTTTGATGCCGCAAATTGAAACTCGCTATCTCCACAACCTTTGGTTTCAACGAGACGGCGCTACTTCCCATACAGCCCTTGAAATAATGGATTTACTGCGTCGTCGTTTCCGTGACCAATTTATCTCTGGTTTCGGATCAGAAAGTTTTGTGAATAAACCAACTTCGATTGGGGCATTGTAAGTTAACATAACTAAAGTAATTCACAAGATACCGACCGAAGTTCTCATTCAAAATTTGTGTTTACGGATGGTCGAATTACGCCGCAGTTGCGGCCCACATTTGAAAGATACTGTCAAAAAAAAAAAAGAGGTTGTCTGTAAAGTCGGTTTACTGACGATAGTTTAACGTGACAAGGTCATAAGAAAATACTGATGGAATGGTTGCAATTTTCAAAACAAAGTTTTAATTTTATTTGTTTGATAGATATTTTGTATGGATATATTTAGAGGAGGAGGTAAAAGGAATTGCAATGGAATAGGTCAAGTTACATTTACACAAACGTGAAAAATGACGAAAAATTTATCAAATTCATGAAAGATATCTTCAATTTCGATTGTGCATCAGACGTTAATAAGTCAACAACACTAAGAGGCACCATCATCGATTTGACTTTTTCAGGACACTTTACACTCGAAACACCCCCTTTCATTTCCTACTTTTCCTATCATCTTCCTATTCTCAACAGAGAAGTAGTTCATTACCATGCACACAGGAAGAAGGAATATGCAAACACAAGTAAGTGAATTTATATACACATGCGCATATACATACATATATATGCTCACTCAAGTAGGAGAGAGCCAGATGTCGAACGTTGCGAACGCGGGGGCCGATTGTGCTCTTTGTCATTCGTTCCGCGCTCTCGCTGCAGTTCAAGCAAGGTAACGACGCATGAGCAAGATAACGACGATTGAGCAAGATAACGACACATTTTTTCGTGCGTGCTGCCGGCTAAATCGAATTATAAGACGTTATCACGTCAAAAAATAAATGTCATAAATGGTTCTACACAAAAATAATAAAGAAGTCCCAAACAATTTTCGTTGCTTTATTTCAATATAAAATCCGTCACCTACACATTGATCACCCTTTTTAATAAAATGTTGTGAGAGACTCTGCCAAATGTTAGGGAAAATTAGTGGAGTCGAATTGCTGCCCTGTTGAGAAACCTCTAAAGCAGCATCCACTAAATACGGCGAGAGTAAACTGTTGCCTGAACAGAATTTTTTCTTACCCTAGTGCAAAAATCAGGATTAAAGACGTGGCTATGTAAAAATCATTATTTACAGCCTTTCAGAAATTTGTTTTCATTAGCAGAAATTCCATGCGAACTGGTGGATAGCTTCACCTCATTCAACAGTGCAATAACAACGCACGGAATATTGCTTTAATAGAGCAATTTCCGGACCCATTTAAATTCCAATCATAATTCAACGTATAAAACAATTTCCAGTGCCACACCAAATTCCCATCAAATTTTGTGATCGATATTACGCAATTTCGCCGTCAAAATACTTAATGAAACTATGCAGTCAACGAAATACAAACAAAACAATCACTGAAAATTCATACTTACAATTCGAAAGTCATTCAATAGAAAAATCCATAAAGCTATGAGTAAACAGGGCTAATTAGTCGAAAGGATGTGGGGGAAGACTGGGTAAATTGTGGTGAAAATTTTTATATTATATTAGACAGTTGAAATAAAAGGCGCATGGACAAGAAAGGCAGTGCGATAGGAACTTAAATGTGTATTAGAGCAGAGAAATGCCGAACGAAGTGCGGCATGGATGAGTGAAAGCAAATGGCATCCTTTAGCCGCTTCTGTTTCGTGTGCCGAGCAATTGTTGGGTCGCTGATTTGTTTTCGTTGCCGCTGCTCGTGTTGTTGCTATTGCTGGTAATGCTGTGAGCGGATGTGAGACATTAAAAGTCATCTTGATTAATAACCCAACGTTAGTCAAGCATAATATTGTCTAAATGAACGCAAATGCGCAAATATCCCCCGCCACGAATGGTCATGTGGCAACTATGCACGAAGAGCATTATTAGGTTAGCGGAGTGGAGGGAGTTAGAATTGAGTTCCATGTACATTGTGTAAAAACAACATAATGATTCGTAAAATGATGTTTAATAGACAAAAGCCAAGAGGCGCTTTGAAGCTGCGAAAACTCAGTACAAAAGAAGCAAATGACTGCTGATGAGAGGTTTGCCAAGGGAATGGACGTGAGCGAGGAAGGAACAAATGTAGAACACATGTATGGTAATGCCAGATAAATATATTTGTAAATAGCTTTGTTTACACACATATCCACTAATATTTGCAAGTGTATCCTTTGGCCAGATTATCAATCTTCAATGCTGTTGCAACACACAAAGGCAATAAAATATACTTACACATACAAACGGCAAACTCATATGTGCCTGTATAGGTATATGTTTTGCATAGCATCTGCTATTTCAAAGCTCGCTTAGCCACTCTTAACATTACTCTCTCTCCTCCACCCCCTAAACGCACGCCATTCTTCAAGAGGAAAGAAGAAAATCCCATAAAATCTTTTGCCTGATTGTTTTGTAACTAACACGAAACGCACAGGAACATGAATGAAAACATGGCATGGAGGCGAAATAATGCTTACACACACACACATATATAAGTATACAGTCGCACACACACATACATATGCATGTACACTTGCGTTTTCCATATTAAAGGAGACATGCAGAATGCGAACGCCATTACATTGATTAAGTGGCAAGCATTAAATCAAAGTTAGTGAAAAATTTGCTAAGCACAAATGAATGGTGGTCGCCAAATGGGGTATGTAGCAGCAGACGATGAAGAGCGTGAAGAGGGAACAAAGAGCGGAAGGGAGTGTTAGGAGGGGCAAAGTAAATAAGCGTTTTTGTGGACGAAGTGAATTGCTCAAGAAAAAGTAACTATAAAACCGTTAGAGGATTGTGAATAAATGATAATTCACACTGCACGAATTTTTGCATTTTTCGCTATCAGAAAATATTATTTTCAATGTCCAAATTAAGCTTCAAACCTCCGTACATTTACTACCGAGTTTTATTTTTTAATTAGATTTGCTATTAAAACAAATAATGACATTGTATATATAATATAATTTTGTCATAAAAAGAAATTTTAATTAATTTTATTTAATGCAAAAATTGCATACGTCAATGAGACTAGTAAAATGCAATGTGCAGCAAAATATAATAAAGGGTTTTCCAATAACAGGTGTTAACGGTGAATGGATTGCGCTATCGAGGTCTGGGATCTGGACACCGTTTATTTTCAACATGACGGCGCTACGTGCCACACAAGCAACGAAACCATTGATCTTTTACGGGAAAAGTTTCCGGACCGTGTCATCTCTCCAAGAGATGATCACAATTGGCCACAGAGATCTTTTGATTTAACACCTTATGACTTTTTTCTTTGAGGCCACGTGAAAGAGAAGGTCGACGCCAACAGCCCAGGGTCGATTCAAGACCTCAAAAATGGAATTCGTGAGGCTATCGAGGTCATAGGGCAGCCACTTTGCAATTCGGTTATGGAAAATTTCATGAAAAGGATATTGTCCTGCAAGTGTGGGCTTTTGTGGTCATTTGCCTGATGTTTCCACTATTAACGGCATACCTTCCTCTTTATAATGAAACAAACATCCGATCATTTATATTAAAAAATAGCATTTTTCTTTGAATATCAAAATAACACCTCTTGTTGGAAAACCCTTTATTTAAAGGTCCGGTAGTACTGCATTAAAATAAATAGAATGGCAAGCCGGATGTATTTAGTTCAACAAAACATTTTTACATCGGCTCGAATACCAGATTTTTAAATTTATCTACATTGATTTATTATTATTCGAATGCGGCTTTAAGCTGTAGGTTCTTCGATTTGCGGAGCACAACGCCTGTGTTTACGGCAGAGTGACGTACTGCCAAACTTTCATTTATTAAATTTGGGTTAATTTTTTTTATTTTTTTTTAAATCATGGTTATTCTAAAACAAAACCCAGATAACTCAAATTTTCAAACCTTCTACAAAATTAAAAAAAAATTGTATCAAAACTTTGAACCTTTAGTGGGAATTAAAAAAAAAAAATTTGTGTATGAAGTTTTGTATCCCATTCAAGTGGCTCCAAAGAGGAGCTGCTTTTTAATAATGTTTTTTTATTGTTGATGTTTTTTATTATGTTTTTCTGTAGGTATTATGAATTTTTTCATATATAACGAATGCCTAAAATTATTTTTTATAAGCAATTGCGTACAATTTCCTTTTTGTCATTTAAAATCTGGATGCCTGTGAATGGCTAGTTTGGTGCACAAATCCGTAGTAGGAGTTGATACTGCAAGCAAGCGCCATTAAACCAAATTGGACTTTTTTATGAATTTTGATATATTCAGACCATTGCTCTACTTTTCGTCTATTATTTCGCGGGAAACCAAATAGTAAAAAATAATGCCGTTGCAGTTCACAGGCCACAACTCTGAGATAAGTTAAGAGAAAATATACTACCAATGTGTTTTTAAAGTAGAGGTTTAAGTATACAATTCAAATATCAGCTCTTCCTATACTTTTTTCTATAGTAAAACGTCAAAATATTGGTGCGCAACTAAGTTTTTGATGAAAATACAACTTTATTCTGAAAAATTGGTTACAAGTGATTCATTGAAAATATTGCCCATCGCTGCCTACTACTTTTTACCACTTTTCTGGTAGATCTCATATATCGTCGCGGTAATACTGTTCATCTTTTGAGGCTATCCACGGATCAAGCCATTTTTTGATGTCTTCATATGAATGGAACTGCTGGTCAGCTAGACCATCTGCCATTGATCGGAACAGGTGATAATGGGACGGCGCAATATCTGGAGAATATCGCGGGTGGGGTAAGATTTCCCATTTCAGTGCTTCCAGGTAAGTTTTACCGGGCTTGGCAACGTGAGACCGGGCGTTGTCATGCTGTAGAATCACTTTTTCATGCCTCTCCACGTATTGCGGAGCTGCTCGCTCAGTGCTCGGCTCAATCGCATCAATTGAAGTCGATACCGATCCCCAGTGATAGTTTCGCTTGGTTTTAACAGTTCATAATAAATAACACCAACTTGGTCCCACCAAATACATACATAGCATAACCTTCGCAGCGTGAATATTCGGTCGAGGCGACGATGTAGAAGCATGACCGGACAGTCCCTATGACTTTCTTTTCTTTGGATTGCTGTAATGAATCCATTTTTCCTCACCCGCCACGATGTGATGAAGAAAACCCTTCCTTTTTTGCCGGTGGAGGAGTTGTTCACAGTTGTTCCTAATACTGAAGCAAGCTCTTCTTGCGGTAGACACGGATCCTCATTGAGTACTGCCTCCAATTCAGCGTCTTCGAAGTTTTTTGGCCTTCCTTCACGCGGACGGTCGTCAACATTAAAATCACCGCCTTTGAAGCGACGGAACCAATCTCGGCGCGTAGTTTCACTTAAAGTAGCATCACCAAAGACTTTTTGTACCTCTCGATGCGCTTCAGTTGCCGTTTTTTTCGAATGAAACAGGAAAATCAACACTTCCCGCAAATGACGATTATTCGGCATAAAATCAGCCATTTTCACAAAACCAAAAGTCGACTAGCACACCCTACTGGTGGCATCTATTCACAAGCAGCGGGAACTTAGTTGCGCACCTAATATATATGGAAGAGTTCCGGGGATCTGAGGAAACCGACAAGTGCATGAGGGAAACAAGTATGAGAAAGACCTTGGCATGGATTGACAGGCACAGATATTGTAATGAGGATGGAACGTCACTCTGAAGTAATGCGAAAACGGTTACAGGGTGGGCAACAGTTCCAAACAAGGGAAAGTTTTATTACTTGGTAAACGAAGCTCGAAAGCTCAAAATGAAAGATGCATTTAAAACTCGTAGTAATCCTTTTTTTGCAGACCTGAGGAGTTTAGGCACATCAACTTTATAGGAGCTGATTGGATTTGCCATAAGATCAAGGTACGTAAAGACGTATGGAGGGAGATACGTTTGGGGAAATCTTCTTCTGGACATAATAGTGGCTCTTTGGGGCCACCCATTGATCACTACTCCCTGTATTAAATAATTCCCTGCTTTAGAAAACCAGTTTCAGAAAACAAATTAGATTTTTTGGAAGTCTATCCCTTTTATTTGGTGTTGTTTATTTAATTTTGGTTTTTTATATTGTCCTTGAAAATATATAATTAGTAGGGTAAGAGCAATTTTCAATTATGTATTTTGAAATCCAAACAGAAATCAAGGCTCTGATGGTACACCGGAAACTAGCGGCGGAGTGCTTGACCGCCCTTTCGGTCGCATCCAAAACTTTAGCATTAAACTCATAAGAGCCCCTGGTAACAGAAAAATTGCGAAAAACTGCTAGGCTGATGGTCTAGTTAGATGAGGGTGTCCTGGGATGGATTCCCTTCACAAGGAGAAGAATCCTTAGATACCTGAGATCTGCTCTTGGAGAGGTGTTATTTTCGTCGCCACAGCGAGCAAGTATACCAACTCTTAAGGCCCGATCAATGCCACGAGGTAGTATTGGATACCATCCGGAGCGAGTTGAACAATCTAATATACAATAGCTTTTCAGAAAATTATGACCAAGATGAAATTCAAAGTGGACGAGTATTTACTCCTTTAGGCTCAATAAATTTTTAGTTGAAAAACTACCATAGCTTACCTTATAAATATTTAATCCGACGATGCTCCTTCTCTCTATATAGGTTGTCAAGATGGAGAAGAAAGAAAACTGAGAAGAAAAAACCCTTTATAAAATACGTCCTCTGCTCAAAAGTGGTGTACAAAGAAAATGTAGAATATAGAAATGAACAAGTTTTATGTCATGTCAACATGAAATTAAACATTTATTGACTCTAAGGACATCGTGAAAGTAATAACAGATTTTTATTGCAGAATTTGCTGTTTCGGCAGCTGTTCCAAATACCCCTTTCTGCTTAATAAATTTTGCTCAGTGTACAGAAAGCAATTCTCTTAAGGGAAGCTGTAATGGGCAACAAAAGTTACCATCTGCTTACTAGCCAATAACAGCAACGTTGTAATGAGTAAAAATCGAATTTTTCAACATAAATAAGTTCTGGTAACCGCCAATCTTTGCAATTAAATACATTCATATGCACTTACACACATACATGGCAAGACATCCTATGCAAAATATAATAAATACTTACATATACATACATACGCATGACTCCCATGTATTTGTATCTCTCCGGATGCTGCAGCTGGTACATATAACATTAAATGCTTAACGCTGAGCTTTCGCAATTAATTCAAAGATTAATACCGCCAAAGGGAATAATTCAGACGAATGTGGATGCTCGTATATGGTTGCATGCGTGAACTGGTTTGCCTAAGTATTTATTAATGTACATACATATGTACATATTTCCAGCGAAGCGAAGCCTGTACGAGCATAGCCGCCAATAGCTTTAATAACTTGAAGCTGTAGAAATAATCCTAATACAAGACAGGAATTGGTAATCGAGTCTGCTTCGACTTCTATTTGTCAGCATGTCCTTGTACGCACAAATGTACAATTTTTTAATAAAACCTAACTTTTTACAAATAGGAACAGCCAATGTATATTATTTTTAACTTGAAGATATTTTTTAGTAACCAACATATTCGCCTTTACAATTTGGAATGTTGCTCAGGAAACTTTATGACGCCTTGTTATCATCGCAGTTTCGTGAATATTCGCAGGGTGATTAAATCTGGTGAATACGGCAGATTACAGTTTTCCGGTCAAATGTTCACTCGCAATTTACATTTAATAAGCTCCTTACAGAGCTAATTTTTATCGAATTTTTGATCGTTTGCCAGTTTGTGTTCGGCAAATCTTGATCTGAGCCTACGAAGTTGTCTGGGAAATCTCTAACTCCACTTAGTGGAAATCATTTTTCAGAGAATTATGCATTCTGTGGGAGTATTGAAGTCGCTTGTTCTACTCTTGGTTTGCGTATTTGATGCATTTTGATTTTGATTGAGATTTCCCAAGTTTAAAATAAGAGTCAGCACATCCCCTGTTTAGAAACTAATTTTATCTCATTTCCCTTTCTGATAACGTTGGACTAATTCAAATATGTTCCAAAAGTTATCTTCACTTAGAACAAGTTCAGTTTTTATATTGACTTCTAAATATATTAGAAACACAAAGAGAAAGAAAAATTGTAAATAACTTTAGTTGAAATAGGAAAAAAAGTTAAATTTCTTAAATATTTTCTGCCGAAGATGGAATTCGGAAACTCAAGGCATCAACAAAATCTAATGTAGGCGGACAGCTTCGTGTCTTGTCAAAAACTGCGCTGCGATTGCCTTTTATTGATGTCCAAGGAGTCCCTTGAAGGGCGAGTGTTCTTAGATGCCTGCAAAATAAACGGATATTACTCTAGTATTCAAAATGGACAGTAAGAATAATATTGCCGGTTATAGAGCAATCTCCAAAATATCCACGTTTTCAAAACTATTCGGACTTATTGTGAAAGATAATATTTATTTTGCAGTTGATCGCTTAATTTCTGTAGACCAACATGGTTTCATGTTTCCAATCTTGCAGTGTTTTGCATATCAGCTTTTAAAATAAAGTTCAAGTTGACACTGTGCACACAGACTTTTCAAAAGCATTTGATTAAGGTTAATCACACGGTTTTAATTTCGAATTGAGGGCTTTAGGATTTGACTCCACTCTTTTAATATGGATTAAATCCTGTCTGTCCTCTGCGAAGTGGTTTTATAATGCTGATGGGGCATCACTTTATTTATTGCATTCTCTGGCGTAGCCCAGCGAAGTATACTGGACCCTCTATTCTTTATAATTTTTTTAATGACATTTCTAGTTGCTTCCCTAACGCAAATTTCCTGTTGAAGGCTGATGATTGAAAAATATACTCGGTGAATGCAAGTGCAGCAGATAAGGGTTTTCCAATAACAGGTGTTATTTTGAATAGCCCACTATTGCGGTAGATGTCCTTGATGCCATTTTTTGATATTTGACAAGTAGAAACTACGCAATTAATAAAAATGGAGCGATAAACGCTTAAACAACGCATTGAGACTATTAAAATTCACTATAAAAATGGTGAAAATTTGGAAGAGACGGTTCGTAAACTCGAACATTTTTGGGCCATCGTGAAGCACCTTGTCGGACCGCAAAAAATTCGAGCTGCTGGGACAAGTTAGTGATGTGAAGAATAAAATTCGTGCACGTCGCTCAAGAACAGCCGAAGATATTGCGGTTGTAGCCGAAAGAGTTAAAGAAACCCCAGATTTGTCCATTCCCTGTCGTTGTTTAGAATTAGGCATTCCACAGACGTCATTACACCGTATTTTGCATAAAGATTTGAGTATTAAGGCTGATAAAGCCCAGTTAACATAAGAACTCAAGCCGGCCGATCATCAACAACGTCGTGTCTTTGCTGATTGGGTCGCAGAAATGAATTAAAATGATCCGGAATGCCATCGAAAAATTATCTTGAGTGATGAGGCCCATTTCGAACTCGGTGGCTTCGTCAACAAGCAAAATTGTCGGATCTGGGGCTCAGAAAATCCAAGAGTTATTGTTGACAAGCCTCTTTATCCTCAACGTGTGATTTTTGCGTGCGGCTTATGGTCCGGCGGACTCACTGGACCTTACTTTTTCGAAAATGAAGCTGGAGCAACAGTTACGGTGAATGGATTGCGCTATCGAGAGATGATTAACGATTTTTTATAGCCGGAATTGGATTGATCTGGACAACGTTTATTTTCAAAAAGGCAGCACTGCGTGCCACACAAGCAAAGAAACCATTGGTCTTTTACGGGAAACCCTTTATAAATCTTTTATCTGATTTAAATAACATCGTTGGTCGGTGTAAAAGAAAAAAGTTAAACTTAAATCTAATGAAGTGTTGGAATGTATGATAGTTATATACTATATGTACCTCGTTGATTGTATTCTCGTTATCTACAGTAGCAGTGTAACAAGTATTCATTCGCAAAAGCAGCACATTTTTGTTTAGAGAAAATGGTCTGCACAAATTATAAAATATTCCTCTACTAGATCCGATACAATAAACATCATTCAAGCCGCATCAAAACTCTGGTTTTACATTGCTTGATCTTTTAGGACCTCTTATAACTGCTGCCTAGTACATTGGAGGTACTTATTTTCTACAGTCTATACAATACAAGTGAAATCATTGATCTAAGTCCAAGAAACACGTGACGCATGAGGGCCAAAATTTAATATCAAGCAGACGACATCTATACTGATTTTTCAAAACCCTTTGAAACTGCGGCACAAAGAACACTATTTGTAAAGCGAACGCTTTAAATATTAGGAAAACAGTCAGTACTTCTATCTTAGTTAAGTGCATTTCTATCCAATAGAATTTCATATGCGGAGATTTTAAATTATTTTACATCACTTCCCTTGATATTCCCAATCCAAAACAGTCAGCCCAAATTAAATTTTACTAAAATGTGCTCGGAAATATTTTAACTCTTCCTTATTTGTTACTTGTTCCTTGTTTGCCACAACCAAGGAAAAAATGTTGGAGTGACAAAAGTTGAAAAATTTAAAGGAAAATAAGGATTGTGGGAAATTTTATTTTTAACTAATTGAGGCGAAACTTCACGGAATTCAATGGCTATACTCTGATTGGGTAACGAGCTTGTTTGAAGTGTCAGATGGCATCAGATGTTTGTATAAATAGGGGGCATATTCCCGTGGTGGCAAGCTCAAAGCTTTGTTTTGTTTATGCGCTGGAAAGCATGATGAAAGTTGTTTACCACGAGGCATTGATTGAGTTTAACACGTGACTGCCTTCACCCTGGAAATAAGGGACATTTAATACAGCAGAATGTAAACAGGGCTTGGTTCATTCCTATCTCTATCCGATCCCTTGATTCATTTTAAATAATAATTTATATTTTAGGCGGAAATCAGGCGGAGATCAGAAAAAATAAATTTAGTAGTCACTTCGAAGCTCTTCGTGCGCCTTAACTTTAATTTCGAAAATATACGAAATTTCAGGTTACGGTTTAAGAGAAAAAAAAAAACTATCAACACCGGTATTAAGAACAGGGTTGAAAGGGATAATAAACCAATTAAAAAAAACGGTTTTTAAAAACTCCATTATTTTTTGAACATCCCTAATATATGCTTATGTAAACCTCTGTCTGTGTGAAGGCACATCAATTCTCTATTCCTCGTTGCGTGACCTCTATCTCTCCCCCTCTAATTAAAATGCAGCTCGGCGTTAGATGGGTTGATTAAGGTCCGTTTGCTTGATAGTAGTGCGGATTTTATTGGATTTCGGCTGTTGCTGTTGGCGTGCACAGACGTACTGACATACGTAAAGTATACAATCGAAGTTGGGAATTAGCAACATGATGTTGCATTATTTCGATAGTGTGAATTTTGCCAGCTAGAAATAATTGAATAGTGAAAACAATTTAAGAGAAAACAGTTTTCTTTCACTTGAAATAGCTTTGATGATTTGCACTTTCCAGATATTTTGCATTTGAGGTAATGAAGTGAGGTGGTTACAGTCTTGAGATTCCAATTTAAGCTTACTAGCTAAGAAGAAATTTCATGAAAAAGGAAAAAATTGCATCTACGTAGTTACATACATATGCACTTATATTCTGTAGATATATTTACAAGGATTGAAATGATTCTATTGTGAAAAGTTTAGCAAAAGTAAGGCGCGAGATATATTCTTTTTCTTAGTTGGTATTTCTAAATTCAGAGGAAGAAAAAGTTTAACTTTGCATATTTGATTTTTATTTATTTTTAAGTTTTTATATGCTGTAAATATTATTACATTTTATGCCAAAATACAGAAATATGTTTTAAGTAAAGACACAACTTTATCTTGAAAAAATTTGTCTATTCTTGCAGATTATCCATCAGCGGCTTCAGCCAGGACAAAGCTCACGCGTGACACGCAGCTCCAGACCATGGCCGCTGCTGTTTTGCTCATAACCGCAATCAACAGCCTTTTGGCGCCCACATTAGAAGCAATTATACAAGTCGGCGAAGGAAGTCATGCACAGCCAGCAACAGAAAACGAGGAAAATGCCACCGAAAACCAAACTATTTTACAGATCTGCCAGACAAGCTCAGACGAGCAAGAAGCCAAAAGTAAATGCATCGATGAAAGTGAGTTGATGGTGAACCGAATGAGGCACAGAAAGCGGTGATAAGTTGCGGAGAAATGCATACAAATATTTTATTATAATTATATAATAAAAGTAAACGAAGAAAAAACGTATTATAATAAATAAAGAGTATTGAAAAATTATTATAAGCTAAACTTACTGAACGTAAATAAAAAACTAAGTCAATAAAGTAAGCTGAAGGAAAGAAAAGTATAAACATTTAAGTTTAAGCAAGCAAATCATGGTTGAATCTTCAATGCATACAAATAAAAATCAGCCTACATACCCATACATACATATACAGTCTTGCATACCCATACATAAAGAAGCTTATTAATATTAAGAGAATGGACAAATTACAAAGGAGAGAATTGATAAAGATTCAGCTGAGCTCTTTGCTAAAAAAATAAGTATTTAGCAGATCTTCTTTTACATTTCTTACACTTTTCATTATTTTTAATACTTTTTATTTCGAATATTTTATTTAAAGGAATTTCACACGCGTCCTACTAAAGCTCGCGAAGCGTAATATCTAGAAGTTATAAAAACTGATTACCGAAAATCTCTCGGACTGAAATTCCGCATTAATCGCTTGGAAAATTCACTCACTGAGATTGATGGAAATTCAGTGGAGGCTTAAAGTCGCAGGTTCTTGAACTTTTCGTGAAACATTGAAGTTCCAAAAAGCCCAACTAATATTTCTATGTCTTGAGTAGTCTTGTGTATAAAAGTGGTGGATATTGGAAAAGGAGCGTGTCGCCTCCCACGTAGACTGAAATTTCCAAAAAAGTGAAAAGTGGTGAAAGTAGCCAAAAATCAAAAGGAATTTCAGAATCTGAAAACAATTGAAATGTTTTGAAAAACAATTAACAACTTTTATCACATTGGGCAATTGAAATTGGATAAACCCCACAGCTTACAATGTGAATTGTTATTGGTCAAATCTTCGATCAAGGGCGATATTAGTTGCTTTGTTATATCTACAAATCAGGTGTACGGCGGCTGACACTTATTTATGACTTAAAAAAAAAGATACAATTACTCAAGCATTGCATAACTTTTCTCAAGTTTTAACTTAAATGCAAATTCCTTGTGAAATAAAATACGACTTAACTAATATTTAATCGTTTTTGAAAATTTACCGTTTGAAAGTATTTAAGGGGCTAAGTTTTTTTATAATTTAGCAAACAGCTTTGGCATAACGTCTTTTAAACAACTAAAAGTCGCTTGCATTTTACTGAAAATCAAATGGAGTAGTAGCTGAAAGTGGCAACTTGTGTCATGCCCTCACTAAGCGAACCCAGTTTTTCCAAAGTAGTTGGCTCAACTAGTAATTAACTATTTTATTCTCATGAGAGCGGGCTGAGCGAGTAGAACATAGAAATGCATGTGTGGTACCCCAAACTTTTAACTGTGGTGGGGAAATTTTATGCCAAGGGAATGTCTCAGTAAATGAAGGGCGGACAGAGTGAGAAGATTTTGGGAAAGATGACAGTTACAAGTATAAACTACATTAAAATTTTAGGAACTGGTTCAGTGGAAGCCAATTGAGCCGAAGTGTTAAATTTTGTATAAATTCGTTCCTATACAAGCGGACAGGGCGACTATGGACTAGAAATGGACTGGAAACTGAAGAAAAAATTGACTAAGGCTGCTTTTTTATTTTTAATTAAAATGAGCTCACTGGTATGAGTTACTGTATACTCCATTCTTTTGTTAAAATAATTTTCCTCTAATTTAATATTTTTTTCGTGTTGCTTTTGTATATTGTTTTCTTTGAAATTCCAATAGTTAAGCGCTGTCACCATTTTTATTTTTCAGGAATACTTGACTTAAGCGAATTTTGTTTCTTTTAGCGGTTATTATAAAAAATACAATTGTTAATGTGAAACTTTGTAATTATTATAAGAATTAATGAAATAAATAACGCTTTCCTTTTATTTCAAATCTTTTAGAAAATATATAAAACTCTCTACATCTTGTTAGATACACTAAGGGGAAAAAGAGAGCCCTAAAAGTTGTCTGAGGGCAGTTAAAATTTTTTTTGTATGAGCGGCCCAAAAAATTAGGTTCATTTGCTGGTTACGAATAAAAGGACTGGTGGATTAAAAACGAGTGTTTAATGTGTTTTTACCACAGCGCTGTTGCTTTGTGGTTTCTTTACAGTTATATTTTACTCATGAAGATGAAATAAAGGTAAATTTGGTAAAAGTGGAAACTGAAGTAATTAGCAAACTATTAAAATTAAAAAGAAAAAAAAATGTTGTGCATATTTTCGGTGTTTATCTGTTCTCTATGTTCTGACTAGGAACGATAATTTGTGCAGAGAGATTCCTTTTATAGTAGTTTCTTAGTTCTTCTGACATCTTAGGAGTATTTTTTTCTATCAAGAAATAAGAGCAAAAAAACCTATGTGTTAGGGCGGGTCGATTTAAAAATTGCTCATTGCTCTGTGAAAATCGTATTCTAGGGATCAAAATAAGAAACTTTGCCGAAGGAACCATACCTCTAAAAAGAATTCTGATGTCCCCCAGTTTGGGTCAAACGAAAAATCCCACTTTGACCCATTTAGAGTGCTCCAATCGAGTCCAAATGTATGACCGACCCCCACTTACTTTGGACGGCTGATCCATGCCAGTGGCACACCACCTGGAACTCCCCTGGGGGGTTCCCCATACAATCATTTCAAAATATCACCACTTTTGGCCTTTACGTGAGAAAAGAAACTAAAAAGTTCGACCCCAATTGGGGGACATCAGATCCCTTTGATTTGACATTTTGATCCTTAGAATATGATTTTCACAGAGCAATGGGCGATTTTTTTGCCTCCCCACAAATCGACCCGGCCTACTATGTGTTGAAAAAGTGTTGACCCATAAAAAAATCTTTCATCAAAATGAACATCAGCTGAATTATAATAATTTTAATCCCAAAAGAACTTTGCTATCTTTACAGAGTTGCCACTCAGTAAGCTTAATATTAACACTAAAAATGAAATACGACTCCACGCAAACACTTTCATCATCTCTTAAAAATTATAAAAAAAACACATTTAAATTTTCTTTTAAAAACAAAAAGTTTAAATTTTTCCGATCCAATTTATTCCATAACGTAGTATTTTTGATGTAATTTCTTGGCATTTCTAATTGCCAGTGTGCTGCTCCATTTACTTTTGTATCCTTGCGAGATATCCAGAAGAAAACAAATGTTGTTTCAATTATTGTTTTTCAATTTCGCTCAATTGGTTTGGAGAAACCTTTTCATGCACAAAATAAATTTTTTTTTCTCTACATTGCACAGTGGGCCAGGAGACCCTTATAAGTGGCCAAAATTCATAATTCCCAAAACACCAACAATTTATAACTTTTAATACCGCTACGTACAGGTTTTGGGGTCTCTGATTACGAATATGAAGTCAGATTTCAACAATTCAAAATGGCGGATCCAATATGGCGGACATGAAATTTAAAAAATTGGATTTTTTTCACCAAATTTGGTATTTAGGGGTTTTGATGGTCTCTGATTACGAATATGAAGTCAGATTTCAACAATTCAAAATGGCGGATCCAATATGGCGGACATGAAATTTAAAAAATTGGATTTTTTCACCAAATTTGGTATTTAGGGGTTTTGATGGTCTCTGATTACGAATATGAAGTCAGATTTCAACAATTCAAAATGGCGGATCCAATATGGTGGACATACATTTTTTAAAATTAATTATTTTTTACCAAACTTAGTATTTAGGGGCATGCAAAGGGCTGATTCCATGTAACAGTGACTCCTCATGAGGCATAAATTTCACACTCTTTATATTAGATAGATCGTTAAATTGTTTAGGAACAGCATGACAGATAGCACAAGTTTTCATTGATGACGTGTTGGTGATCGTATTTAATACCTTACCGTCAATTAAAGTCATTAATAAGGTATATTGTACTTTAAGACGACAGCCTTCAATCAAAATTTCAAAGGCTTGTAATTTCAGAATTTGTTCTTCGATGGCCTTCTTTTGGGCAAGAATTACTCCTGTTGATTCCTTTGCGTATCGAATTTGAATAGGGCGACAAAATCTTGGAGATTGAGATGTAACATTATTCCACAAAATTACATCCACTTCACTTGATAACCTTAAGGGGATAAGTGTAGTAACGAACAGATTTTCATCTGTAGGAGTCTGTTTCTCATTGACACTATCATAACCTTGTTTGTAAGGCGAATGCCCACTACTCCCATCAAATCCCCAAGAACACATCAGAACAGTTTTGAGCTCAGTCATTTTATTTTTTTGAATAAGACAGTGTAAAACTTCTCTTTGTAGTTCTATTATTCTATTCACCGTGTGGTTTAAAAGTTCTTGAAGTGATACTTCAGCTAACGTTTCAGAAATTTTAATTGACTCTTTCGACGGTCTTAACTTTTCTTTGGCTTCTCTAATCGTATTATACGCAGGCCAAATGTCTGCTCCACTAGATTTGGTCGCTAATCGCATATTCTGATAGACTTGTTTAGACATAGAATTATCGAAAAGAAATGCTAAAGCCACTTCTGGGCTTTTCTTTTCTATTGTAGGAAAAGGTGTTGTCATTATTTTTCTAATTTTCTTAGCCTGTTCCTCGCTTTTTGAAAGTTCGTTAAGTACCGATCGCAAATCTGCTTCCCCTGACATGACTAGTAGCCATTAATAGTTTCTGACGATCATTATCATGTTCTTCACTGATTTTAGACACTTCTCGTCTTTTCGATCTAGTAGATTTTTCTGCAAAATCGAGCGATGGACGACCTCTTTTAAGTATTTCAGTCTTACTTATTTTAGCTGTGAGGTCTAAGTCAGGAATAGTAAATTCAGAATCTAACCACTCTGAATTTTGTGACTCAAAGACAGCTATTTTCCTACTGCAATGCTGATATTTTGCATTTCTTTTTGACTTTAAACTATTTAAAGCATTTTTCAAGCGTTCCAATCCTTTACAACCTACATCTGATTTATTGATACCAATTTTAGTTAAAATTGAATCAACGGTTATATTCATGTCATTATTACCTAACATAATTTGAAGAACCTTTTTTTTCTTCAATGAAGTCATTATGAATTAAATAAGTTAAAATTGTGTGACTCTTAATACTTGGTTAACTTTTTACACCCTATTGGCAAATGATTGATACCCAGTCAACTCGCGCATAGATCAGTAAAACTTCATTTTTTTTTAAAAGAAAATGAAAAACCGCAGCAAACCGCACCTTTAGCTTGTTACACATGAACTACTGAAGACGTTAATGTAAAGAAATTGTTAATAGCTTCTGGAGTTTTGCGCAAGGCTCAATCGGCGTATTAACAAGTAGTAAAAAAAAACAAAA
This sequence comes from Anastrepha obliqua, assembly GCF_027943255.1. Classification (NCBI taxonomy): domain Eukaryota; kingdom Metazoa; phylum Arthropoda; class Insecta; order Diptera; family Tephritidae; genus Anastrepha; species Anastrepha obliqua. The sequence continues at coordinate 1,169,865 of NC_072896.1, forward strand.
TTTTTCACAATTATTCTCAATATTTCTAACATCAGATTTATTTTTTCAGCTATTGACTATTTTCACATACTACATGATTGCAACTAATGAGAAAATGCAATATAATTAATGACAAATACTACATTTCAGTAAAACAGTGACAGTTTAGAACAATAGCTATATGGTGATCATTTAAGCCTTACACTTATATTAACTTATTATACAAGCTTAAATATTTCATTAAAACTTATAACATTTACAAAATAACTACTTTCACTTATCTATATGATGATACTATATTGCATTTTGAAAAATCTTTCAATGACTCTTGGCCAAATTTTTTGGTCTTCTGGCCCACAGTGCATTGCACCAGAGCAGAAGCCTGGGGTAGAAAAGGCAATAGAATTTCAAAAATTACTAAAAGTGAACTTGTTTAGAATTCCACTGCGAATTAATTCATGAGGATAAAAGTGCAGGCAACATATGTACACATGCACGCACGAAATCTGAGCGCAAGTGCAGGCGCATGTCGGTAGAGTGACCGGGCGTAATAAAAAAAAATCGCTTTAACTAAACTAGCGAGTTTTGCATTAAAAGCGGACTTAAGTAAGGAAACAAAGCTACCAAACTAAAGCTTACAATGTATTTTTAACTATAAATTTGGTGTCTTAATGTGTAATAATAAATTTTTTTTCGGTCTTTAACGAGTTTATTTGAGCTTCCTCTCGATAGCAGTCGGTTGCAGACTAATGTAAGTCTCCCTATAAGACAGCATAGAATGGGAATCGTAATCATATCTGCGAGTGTTAAGTAAATGCAAATATGTAAGCTATATTTATTTATTTGGAAGTCCATAAGGGAAAATTGATGGCCACAAATCCCCTACTCTTGAGGCAAGTGCTGAAGTTACTTTGTTAACCCTAGAAGGGGTAACAAGAAACTTGCACTCAAGAAAAGTGAAACAAAGAAGATTTAACTTTACACACTTTGAAGGTTATTTACGTCGTGTTCTGTTTTTTTGTTTAAAAATTGTAATACAAATTTGCCGCAATGCTCTCAATAAAAATAAAAATGAACAAGACATAGAGATTAGAGGCTTTTTTTGAAGTTTTTTTGTACATTCAACAGAAATTTGCTCTTTAGTCAATTTTTTTTTAAATCGAGGAAGATCAGTTGTGTTCATTCAATAGGCGGAGATTACCTGTTCATGGTTAATAAGGATGGTATCACACCGCTTTGAGTGAGCTTCTCCCAATTATATATATTTCTATGATCATTTACTTTAATAAATGTAAATATTGTATGACTAATGGCCGATGTCTGATGCCATGCGAGGGAGTAAAATTAGTTCTCTCGAACTGGAGAATATTTTCAAATTTTCAGAATCTTAAAAATTCTCATGCGTCTAGGGGTAGTTTCTTTATTCTATCATACCTTTGCTCCTTCTGTTACTTCTCCCCTTTGCTCCTTGGCTATCTACCTTTTCACTTTCCGGAGCTTCCAATAAAATGGGATTTTTAGCCTTAGTGTTTTAGGACTTACCTAATCTCTCGGTGCTTCTTGGCTTGACTTTTCAAATTCAATTTCAATTCAGACCTTTGGTTTAAAAGCTACTGTTGTTCATAAATTTCACGCAGGACATCAGTACAATAATTCATTACCAAAATTTGTCCTCACATACCAGACCATGCGTATCTAGCTCAGCTGTGCTCTCAAACGAAGTTTCTGTGTAGTGCGAGTTATTCTATAACTAAAAATTTGATGCCCATAAATGACGCCATGCGCTCTGCCGCAAACTCTCTTTTGTATACTCTCCCATAGGGAGGGATTTCATACCAATATGTTATTGTATAAGTATAACAGTTTTCAAGTGGAAATCAAGATATTCAGCTGGACAACTAAGATTAAGACTTCAGTGCGTAATTTTGCTTTGCAATTTATAGGGGAAAAGAAAATAACTGGTGCGAGACTCTGTTATTTCTGATCAATGAATACCACATTTTAATATAATATTTCTTAAGCAGGCCATATTTTATTCATGATTTTCGGGTAAAGCTAATTAATTCAGAATCCTTAGAAAAGAGAAGCACAGCCCTTCCATTTTCGTTTATATTCAGTGTTGTTAATGGCGTCATCAACTATCCGGATCTACTTGTTCATAAATAAATCTTCGCAATTTTAACCCATTTATGGGAAGAATTTTAAGACTACATTTGGGAGTAATGCAGCTATTGCTCGCGCACTTCGTGACTAGAATTCTTTATCCAATTTCTTCCTATCTGATTTCGCTTTATTTAAATGTAGTTTTGGAAAATTTTAAATTTAGTAGCTTAATATTGTGTTTATATTGATTGCTAATTTTTAGTTGCCAATTGGGCTTTTTTCTTCTTCTTTTTGTCTGGTATGCAAGTTAATTTTTAATTTAGATTATTAAAATGAATAAATAAATAAATAAAGTGCAAATCGATGTACTCGTAGTAATTTTTTCGTCTGGTCATCCTGATGCGCAATGGCATGTTTGTGTTGGTCTATTTGGTAAATGTTTACGGCTTTGTTTAGGCTGTTACATGTAAGAATTGGTTATTGATTGTATTCAAAATTGTTGGAATTCGTTGCATTCGTGTGCGTTTGTGTGCATTTGCCTATGCGTATTATGTTGTTTATGTGGCAAACATGTGAATGACTTTTTCAATTTTATTTTCGATTTTTGTTGTGCAACAATTCCTTTGCTAATTGTTCTTTTCTTCGTCCATGAAAACCAGCACAGACCATCAATTTCTCTCCAAAGAGAAACCAACTGTAAGCTCTGTATTCTGCATTGCCTAGCTCCTAAATTGCAGCAAGTAAATATGTATATACATACATACATACACACATATGGATGATCATTTAATGTTTGCTATATATAGACACGTACGGATGTGTGCGTTTGTATGTGTGCGCTGTAGTAGCTCTGTTGGTCAGTTTCGTTTATTGCAATTTTCAGATTTTTCCACTTTTGTATCCTCTTCTCAATTGTGGCCAAAATGCTTGTTGTTGTAGTGCTTCGGTTTTTGCTTTGCTGAACTTTCTCTTTTGTTCTTGTATTTCTGCTGTTTGATGATTCTTTGGCCAATTTTGTCGGCCTTCCTTGCACATGTGGAGAAACATTTCATTTTGACTGCAAAATTCTCATGCTTTTGTTTTTGCTGGTATCCTGTCTGTCTGGTCAGTGGCATGCAACAGAGAATTTTTAATTGGCATCAAATTACGCTGAAGACTCAGCAGCAATACTTTCTAAATTCTCCACTTTATGCAAGATTCTTTCTGATGCTAGTTGCCTTTGGTGGGAGAAAGGGAAGCCTGGATGTGCAATGTTTTTGTTTTGTTTTTTGTTTTTGTTTTTGTTTCTCACTTTCTGCTGACGAGTAGTTAAAAGTTCTTTTATTGTTATAAGCTTTGTTGATAAGTTCTTCATTTAGCTACTTTTTTCACATACAAAGCAAGCAGATGAAAGAATATTTAAGAATTGCGAGTATATTAAAGAATTTTTAGGTAATCTCAGAAATGTTTGATCCTGTTGTAAGGCTTCGAAGTTGAGATTAGGTGATGAGTATAATCAAAATGTGTCCACATTTCTTGCCATGCTCTTCTTCTATTTCATTTGTTATCTTATTTTGTGGCTTAACGTATTTTCAAAAGCAAAGGAAAGAAAAACCAACAGAAGCAAAAATACGAGCACATTTTTTTTGTTTTTTCACTAATAAAATAAATACTTTAAATTTGATTGCTTACTTGCTAATTCGCAGCATGCATTGTTACACTTTTTTAGCTTTCTGAATTATTTATATTTTTTCCACATTCCTTTCAAACGAAAAAGCGCCAGAGTTCCTGAAAAAATGTGAAAGTTTATAAACAAAAAATATGGAAAAAGAATGCAACTGTTAAATATCATTTAATTGTTGGTTTATGTTTTGTTTAGCCAACAAAATGAAATTCGTATTATTTCGCTTAAAAACTTTGTTTCATTTTCCACTGTTTCGCTTCTTGTTTTTTTTTCACGTATGTATGTATGTATGTATGTACGCACGTATGGGCACAATACATAGATGCTTTTGTTAGTTGGCTAACAATCACACAGATTTATTTGGATTTATTGCAACCTTTTTTCTTTTACTTGAAGCAACATTTTTTTCACATTTTTTAACAGTTCTTTTTGTTCTACATTGTTTTGTTTAAATATCTCTGCCTTAATACAGGTAAAATGCAAGCACTACAACAGGGCTGCATCATCTGTGACGGCACAGACGGGACTACAAAATATTTTTTAAGAATTATTTTTGCTTGCACAAATAGATATGCGAAAGCTAATCTCCAGCGCTTAATGCAATAGTCACATCTTTGGGATGCTTTCCACAGAAGTAGTTTGCCCAATGTGGCCATTGAAAAAAGGATGCAGAACGTAAAGATAACATTTGGCGAACGCAGCACAGACTCCCAGGATATCAGGGACCACGTAAAGCTCACCAGTAATTCTCAATGCAATACCAACTGCGACTAGTCCTAAATTCACTAGAAGCGCAGCAACTCCATAGTGGTGGATTTCCCTAAAGAGTAATTCAAAATTAGGTATGGGTTTAAGTACTGTGACTGCGTAGGAATTATTGTGTTTTGGAGCGAGCTATTTTCGAGGTCATTAACATAATTTGACACCTCCAACGCAACAGCGTCTGTGCTATGTGTGCTCCTTCTGTTGTTGCTCTATCCAGTTTCCATTGCATTGTATGATCAGTTGACAAAATATGATTAAGTGTGAATCACATTTGAAATGCAAACACATCAGCATGCACCCCACGGGTGGAGGTACATTTTCTCATGCATACATACATACAAATGCATACGCACATAAACCCATACATAAATTAAAGGGCCATGCCTCGTTACTCAATTTCTAAAAGCAATTTTCGCTTACTCGCTGTCAGGAGGTAATTTTGTTGCCGAAGTGAGATTGCAACAACAACACGACATATTAGCATTATAGAGCAGCGACGACAATGTTTTGGCAAGTAGCTAGACTTGTTTACGACAGGATATGCGACAATGCATTATGTCTTTACTTATATTATTAAATAGAAAATATTACGACAACTGCTGCAGCACGAAGCATATCGGCTTGCAATATGAAGGCAATAAGTTCGTTTCTGGCTCAGAAAATAGAATTAAAAAAACGCTACCATCGGCACCGCTCCGCTTGAACTGGTGAGTTTTTGCAAAAATATCTTATCGCAAAGGTCAAAAGGAGTCTCACTTGTATGAAAAAAAATCAGAACTGTTTATTTAGAACTGAAGAGATTCTCGGCTCGAACCTGTCGCGGTTATGAACGCTCATGAATATTTTGGTTATTAATGCCTGCGACAAAGGCAGACAGACATGGTGCAAATCTACATACATACAAATATATGAGTTCATGCGGGCACAGCAGCAACAGCGTGTGTGCATACGTGCCTGTCATCACTGTTGCACGTGCAACACGTAGGTACACCTGCAGCATTGCCGTTGCTCATTTGAGTTGAATGTCCTCTGGGTGGCGTTGCCTCGAGCCGGCATACCCGTAAAATGTTGAATAAGACATTATTGCATTAAATTCTATTCAACCGTTATAAGTTGTTGTTATTGTTGGACGTTTGTTGTATACACCCGCATGCATTGTTTCTATTGTTTTTGCTCCACAACCCATATTTCATAATTCAACTCTCGAGCAGCTAATGCTCGCATGGAACAGAGAGGCAATTCAGGAGACTCTGGTTGGCAGGCGGATATGGGAAATTAAAGCGATAAGATTATTACGACACTATTGTCACAACCAAACATAACGGCACTTGGCGTAATTCTACATAGAAACATAATGACACTTGGAAACATGCATATACTTATATATTCCACACACTCACACATTTGCATTCACCTCCTCATTTGCCGTTGCGGCTTGTGCAATTATGCTTAGGTGCTTGGCTGATTTTCTGTGCTCTATTTAATTGAATTTTGCCACTGGGGGTAGACAGAGAATCACAAAGCTGTGAACGCGAATATTGGTCCTCCGTTTACTAGAAGCGCAGCAACTCTGTAGTGGAGTACAGAGTAATTCAAAGCTAGGTGTGGGTTTATGTACTGTGAAATGATGATTACTTCAGTATAAGGAAAGATGCATTTTGGAGAAAAGTCAGGCGAAAATACATTTTCTATCGTTCATTTGTTTGTTATCATTCTTACCCGATTTGACAGCCAAACTGGCAAATGCAAAAACAAAATACAAGTTAGTCAAATGAAAGATAACAAATTACTTTGTAAATGAACCACAGAGCCGCCTATACAGTTAAGCTTCGATATAGCAAACCTTGATAAAGTGAAAGACTCAATATATATATATATAATTGGCGCGTACACCCTTTTTGGGTGTTTGGCCGAGCTCCTCCTCCTATTTGTGGTGTGCGTCTTGATGTTGTTCCACAAATGGAGGGACCTACAGTTTGAAGCCGACTCCGAACGGCATTTTTTATGAGGAGCTTTTTCATGGCAGAAATACACTCGGAGGTTTGCCATTGCCTGCCGAGGGGCGACCGCTATTAGAAAAAACTTTTCCTGCATTTTGGTGTTTCACCGAGATTCGAACCGACGTTCTCTCTGTGAATTGCGAATGGTTATCACGCACCAATTCGACTACGGCGGCCGCCGAGAGACTCAATATAATAACATTTTTGGCGATTACTCTGCAGAAACCTCGTTCTTCAAAATTTTCCATACCAAAATACCAAAAAGGAAATATATTCAGTGTTAGAGTCCCGTTAGGAAAGTCCTCTATATAACGGAGTGTGGTGAGTTGAGTGTCAGTCTTTGTGCGTTGTTAGCCTTGTTTTAATTCTTCTCACAATGAATTATCCGCTGAAGCGCAAGTTGATTTGCCTTCCTGACAAAACTGATCGAAAGAATTTCCCACTTAAGCGTGGTGGAGAATACATTTCATAATATATTTGAGCTTTTAACAACTGTAGAAAATTCTTTGTTTGATTGTTTTATTGAAAATGATTTTAAATAAAGTAAAATAAGGAAGTATTTCTGGATCAATTGAAAACTTTCAATGAAAAATTTAGACATTGTATGTTGTTTTTCTTCATAATTTGATTTGGAATAAAACTAAAAACAAGAAGCTTTACTTATACTGCACTTTATAAAAAATGTGTCATTTTTCGTTGTACCGACACTTTGATATTCTATAAATATAAAACAAAAATGTCCCTTATATCGAGGTTTCACTTTATTGCCACATTTTTGCTCATGCTAGTAGGGACACAAATGATGGAAAAAAGCTAAATTAATTTACCTAATATTGGCAAGAGGGCTGCTATTTATCAGGCATGTTCTGAAAATCGCGCGATTTCAATTCGGATCCGAAATGGCAATTCGTACGATTTTGTTTTGGCTGTTCTGTAATTCGTCCGATTTCATTTAAATTCGAATTTAAGTTCGAAACAGCCGAAACAGCGAAAGGTAGTGAAGATAATAAATGTTTGTTGCGCACTACATAACATATGTAGGAGTAATCAAATAGATGACATTGAAACAGAAAGCGTATTAGAAAACAATCCAGTTGATGAGGAAATTGCTGAAAATGAGGAAAACAGTAGTTTATATAGTGTTGGCTGAAATATAAGAGACTCTATTGCTAGAAATTTAATATTAAGAAACATAAAATTTATTCATATTAAAAGTAAGTATATACATAACAGTTCAATAAGATTCTTTTATATTTATTTTTTAGTCTCTATCTCAAGCATTTTAATTTTAATTTTAACTGTTTTATGTTGCAACTGCTCCATTTTGAGGTAATGATTTTGCTTTTGCTCTATACTTTGAGTCTTTAAGCGATTTTGCTCTGCCAACAATTCATTTTGTTTCTCAACAGCACGACAAAGTCGTCGAATCTCTTCCCTTTCATCTTCCTGCGATTTTGCAATCTTGTGTTGGTTTTCGCAAATATTATCTAAAGTGGTGGATATCTTCTCCATACAAGTAGATTGCGTTGCCATACACGTCTGAAGGCTGTCCTGCGTTGACACTCGTGGCCTTTTCGCAGCTCTCGGGGTAGCCACCGCTTCCCTACTTGTTTGGGGACGTTCTTTCTCAGATTCGATAGCGCTATTATTTTCTTCTGTCCCAAAGCTTCTAGAATGGTGTATGCCCTCAACGGCTGCAGAAATTCCACAAGTTCTTGAAACACATTCTTCGTTTCTCGTCAGTACATGCTTATTAAAGGGTCCACCTCCTGTTGCCCTCGATTCTAGATTGTTATGGGCAACCTTTTTCCGAATGCACCCCTTCCAGTCAGACCATATCTTGAAAAAAGACAACTCAAAAATATTTATTTTAATATTTGACTAAATACTTACTTTTTTCCATCCATTAACATCTTTTTGGGGCGGCCCTTCTGCATTTAGCAGCGTCGTTAGCTCTTTCCACTTTTCCTCAACAGCAACTCTGTCGTCCCTCGAAAAATTCTTCGCCAAATCTGGATGAGATTCCATAAACTCGACTAAAATTAGCTCTTGCTTGAAGTTCTTGTGTTTTCCCCTAAACGTTTTTGAATATATTTTAAATATTTTAAATAAACACTTTTATTTACATAAATATATGCAGTTATTTTGAGTAAATACTCACATTTTGATAAATTTATTTCAACAAACAGTTTATAAGAATGCCACAAACCGCTAACGTTTAAGTTGCCGAAAATTTAACTGGAAAATTTTAACGATTTCGATTTCCAGAACAGGGTGACAAAACGATTTGCTGATGTTCGAAAAAAAAACGAAAACGGAACGATTTACAGGACATGTCAAACGATTTGAAAACGGAAAATGCGAAAATATTGCCCGAAAACGATTTGCAGAACATGCCTGTATATTCTGGTTTCACAATGAAAATATGAGTATTGCTGGCTGAAAACGCTTTTATTGGTTTACAAAATATTCATCATAATTAATGACATATTAATGCACTTTTGCATTCGTTCGAACAAATCTTCGAGGCACGTTCTCCAGTGACTTTTTCAGGGCGTTTCATAAGTTGTGTGGAACCCAAAGTGAGATGATGCAAAATCTTATTGATGCTTGGCATACCAATGCCCAAGAATATTTCAATCTCACGGTATGTGGTAAAATTTGGGAAACTTTTCATTGGAAATGTCAGATGACGTCAGTCAGCACTGGAAGCATCGACGTGCAGAAATATAAATAGCAACCCTCGTAGCGCGACAAGATTTCGCAAAACTAGTTCAGCGTTGGGCTTTTGGGCTAGAACTGTCTGCTAAGATATTTTTAAATGATTCAGTTGCTGTTCGATGGCCGTAGTCAATAGACAGGTTAGTCAGGGACTCGATGCCTACGTGGCGCTCGCAAAGAAAAATCCGAATCTTCTTATAGAAATCTGGATTATAGCTTTATTACTCATATCAAAAAGCGAGGTCTTGAAACCATTGCTGCTATATTGTTTTTAGCTGCATTCCTGTTTTCAGCCATTTAAACTCTTCATTGTCATATCTTTTTTTCTGCTTTTAATCCAGTAAAAATTTCACATAAAACTCGGAATTTGTTTTTTTTTTTGTAATTTTGAAGAAGAATTATGATGCTTAGGGTTCGTGAAGTGTATCAAATATTTAAAATTTTTTTTTTTAATTCCAATGCTTAGTTTTTGTTTTGAAGGATTACAAACGATGTTAACTACATAGTTTTCAAAAGTTTTTAACCTCAGCCGTTAACAATTAATGAACTTGTCTAACTTGTTTGTTAGATACTCGCAGCCTGAACAAATGTTGTTCGAATGCGACTCCTAGGAAAGTGTCAACTGCAGGAACTGACCACTTGGCCAAGTAGAAAAAAAGAGAAACTAACTAACGAAAATTACCTAACAGTGACAGCGACGCAAAGAGTTTCAGAACAAATTTTAATTTTTAATTTACATTGTGGTCCGAGTGGCTCACCTGATGTCCAGCTCATCAGCAGCAGACATTGCGGAATGTTTCAGCTATCAAAAAGTTGGTATAATTTTCTTAATTAAATATTTATTAAATATGAAGTTGCATGAGCAGAAACAAGAAAATGCTCTAACTACAATAACAAAAAAGCAATCGTAAGTAAATGAAAATGGGAGAGAAAGAAGATTAGCAGCAGATGGGAGCGTCAGGTTATGAATATCTGAATTGTGGATTGCCAGCTACTTGCACAAATATTTAGCTTTACTGTATAATTATAAAAAAATACAAACCAAGGAAAATAGTTTGATTTTAAAATTATGCAAACGTCTACGCATGAAAACTTACATACATTTTTCAATATCGTTTAATTTGAAAATTGCGGGCGAAAATGCAAGAAAATATGTGTGTATGTAGCTGTTTGCGTACATATACAAATAAAGTACAAGTCACCAGGAACCAGTGAAGAAATGCAATCTCCTGCAGCTCCAAAGAAATATTTATGCACAAGTATGCGTGAACGAATAAAACCAAAAATTGAAAAATTCCACAGAAACAATACAAAATACCAGGGTGTAGCAATTACAAGCATACACAGCGCACACATGCTTACTTTTACTTGCACACCAACAAACATTAGCTGGCTGTTAGGAAGGGATGTTAAACATTTTAAATATTTCTAGAAATTAAATGCTGGAAGTCTAATCTACTGAAGTATGGATCTATGTATGTATGTATGCATGTATGCACATACTTGTGTTACTATGTATGTGTAAGAAATATCTTACACATGAAATCATCTTTCTAATGCCTTCAACGCATTTTCATGATATTCTCAACGTCAGAAACAGCTTTGGCAGTTCATCTTCACAAGCGGAGGAGACGGGAAGCTATTTAGAAACCGCAGAACCGACTATCGGCCGTGCGAGCACTAAGATATTGTTCGAAACATTTTGTTTGATTCAGAAGAGGCTTATTTGGGTAAATCAAAACCAGATATAATTTTAATTGACCGAGGAAAATTCTAAAGTTACAAAGTTCAAAAAGTTCTTTCATGACAAAGTTGACCTCTTTGAATAACAGATAAAAGCATAGCACCTTTGGCAGTGATCAGCGCGCAACAGGTGGACATTCGGAACCGAGAGACAAATAAATCAAAAAATTTATTATTTTGTTTCGCCACATCACAAAATAGTCACAGACTACCAGGAAGCCATACATTCGCAGGTGGGCTTTAAGCCGCTTTTATTTGCTTGATTTTTGTTGCCACCGCTATGCATTGCTGTTGCTGTTGCTGTTGATTTAGCTCATATGCATGACAATTTGACTTACTTCACCATTAATTGCGCCATCAAGAAGCTGTCAACGTCAACAGCAGCAGCACTGTGAGTCAGTATCAACAATTACACATTGAAATAATGCAAGTCGTGCAACCAGTCTAGCAACAGTAGCAAAAACAACAATAACAACAATCACATTGACTATGATAAGAACAATGTAAATAACTTCCGCTCATAAATTTGCAATAAATTCCAATGCGTACACATACAAGCACATAGACACACACATACCCGTGGAAAGTACAGCAAATGTTGGCTAAATGTGGCACAAGACATGCAGTGACAGCACAATACAATACCACTCATACATATACGAGCACGCATACATATATATATATATATATATATATATATTTATACTGTACATGTAAACAAATATGATACTTCCATTTGCACACATCTACGCATCTACAGATGCATTTTGTAGCAGGGTTGACTATATACTTACGCTCACACATACACTCATATACACACATACATGTGTCGTGCTTTGGGAAAGCAGTGTATGCACTGTCACATAAATGTGCGCTTGTGACTTTGTTTGTTTCTGGTATTACACATTTTTCGGCGGCGACGTTCACAGCATCGTCAATCTGCCAGCTCCGTGGCGCTGCGCATTGTGCGTCCAAAGTGGAAGAATTTACACAAAAATTACATTACATTGCTTCACATCAAGGAAGAGGGTGTGATAAATGGTCAGAAAATTGGAGCTGGAGTCAGAGGGCTGTGGATAAATTTTGGAATTGATACTTATTTGCAAAGGCACTGCAGGAAGTCTGTGTGGAATACCCGAAGGTTAACTTTTATTTGCTAAAACTGCAAAAAATCACCTTTTCGCTTCACCACGCAACCGATATTTTGGAAACTTATAAAAGTAAGGGAAGTAAGGACATATGAAAGGGTTTTTATAAAAACCAGTTATCAGAAAATAATATGGTTTTTTAGACCAGATTAAATGAGGTGAGGAAAAGTCTTTATGGAAAACCGAAATACACCCAATTCAGTAGATACGTTCGTTAGAAATGCGTGCAAAACCAAAAAGAAAAATGGTGTAAAAAATACTATAATAAGAGTGTAAGATAAAAACCCTAATTATTTGCACAACAAAGTAAAATAAAATCCATATTGCATAAGTGCATATTTGCAACACAACCACAATTCATTTTTATTCCAAAAGAGTAAATTTTGTACAGTGAAAATTCAACCCATAAGTACAAAACATAAAAGAATTCAAATTGGAATTAGAAAGAAAAAATCAATTTTGCAACTATTCCTTGATAAAAAGCGTGCACGTTTATTACGGACTGCGCCAAAATGCTATCATCGGTAGGTACATATGCCAGATTTGTCGAGTTTTATTAAAATTATTAAAGGCGGCTGTTGGTTTTTTCGTTGGCTGTTTTGAACCGTTTTTGCTTACTCGAGTTGCATACACAAGGTGGCGCAAAATTAGTCACCCTATAGAAAATGTATAGTTCTTGCAAATGGTGTCGTATGTCGGTACTATTTGGGTACAGTACAGCCGTAACCAAATGGGGTGGTGTGGGGCTACCATTCGGAATTCACAGAGCGAACATTGGTTCGAATCTCGGTGAAACACCAAAATTAAGAAAAAGTTTTTTTTAATAGCGGTCGCCCCTCGGCAGTCAATGGTAAACCTCCGAGTGGATTTCTGCCATGAAAAAACTCCTCATAAAAAATGTCTACCGTTCGGAATCAGTTTGAAACTGTAGGCCCCTCCATTTGTGGAACAACATCAAGCGCACGCCACGGAAGAGGAGCTCGGCCAAACACCCAAAAAGGGCGTAGGCGCCAATTATACTTTTATGTATATTAGGGCGGGTCGATTTAAAAATCGCTCATTGCTCTGTGAAAATCGTATTCTAGGGATCAAAATAAGAAACTTTGCCGAAGGAACCATACCTCTAAAACGAGTTCTGATGTCCCCCAATTTGGGTCGAACGAAAAATCCCACTTTGACCCATTTAGAGTGCTCCAATCGAGTCCAAATGTATGACCGACCCCCACTAACTTTGGACGACCGATCCACCCATGCCAGTGGCACACCCCCTGGAACTCCCCTGGGGGGTTCCCCAAACAATCATTTCAAAATATCACCATTTTTGGCCTTTACCTGAGAAAAGAAACTAAAAAGTTCGACCCGAATTGGGGGACATCAGAATTCGTTTAAGAGGTATGGTTCCTTCTGCAAAGTTTCTTATTTTGATCCCTAGAATATGATTTTCACAGAGCAATGGGCCTTTTTTTTGCCTCCCCACAAATCGACACGGCCTTATGTATATACTTGGTATCCAGCTACATGATTGAAATTTCGATGCAGAGTCGGACTTGGTTGGTTCTAAAATGTAATTATTACTTTACACGAAACATTTTTAATTAATATGACATCCTTTTTTGAGTTATGTTTTGTTTAGAAAAATATTTTTTGTTTGTTCAAGAACGAAAATTTCGTATAGAGAAATTTTGCTATTAAAAAATCGTGTAAAAAGAGAGTTGAGTGCAGTCTTATTTGAAAATGTGGTAAAGAATACTCCAGTTAACTTAAAAGGAACGTAATTAGTCTTCCGGTTGGGGGCAACTGGTTCATAATACTAAGTTATTTTATCATTTTTTATTCGAGTCGTTCAGATGGCTTCCTCATCGCAGGTGGCTCCCAGCAGAGCCGCCTAGTTACACAAGAAAAAAATTGCTGAAGCTTTATTTTCACGATGAAATTCACACAGCTAGAAGATTTAGATACATACATTCCTTTTTTTAGCTAATCGTTGCTTCATGAATAATGGAATAAGTGCTCACATGACGGACCGACTCGAACATGTCCACGACTTTTATCGACTAAGCTGCCACTGCATGCCATATTGTTAATATCCATTATACCAGAATGAAATTTAAAGGCCCATTTCTTGGCCGCTTGTTCCGGCTTTTCCTTTTGATCATAGGAGTACTGAATAATGTAGAAAATTTTCCCTTTACTTTGGAATGCTATAGCACTGAACTGGCTTCACCTAAAAAAGAGCTACCAAAGGATTTTTCTAACCGTAATGTTATTTTTACATCGCCCATTTTCCCTACGTGAAAGCTACAACAAAACCTGAAAAACTGGTTCAGAAAGCGTACTTAAGCCATATCAGCTTTCAAATAAATTTTGAAAAATTCAGCAAAAATCTACGGGGTGAACAAAAAGTTTGAGTAACTTGTGAATTTAAAAATTAAAAAAGTGATTTTATTTAATAACTTAACAATCTAGTCACAAGCAGAAGGAGTCCAGGATTTGACTTGATATTGTTTATACACTGCGTTAAGAAACTATAGTACAAGGACTTAATGACAAGTTTTGACAACTCATTTGTTTCTTATTTAATTTTAATAATTTCTGAAGTGAAACTTCTTAGGCGTCCATGGACGAGCGAGAATGGAGAGTAAAATTTCAAGGTCATGGAACGTTTTGGCCATTTTCGTTCCGCGAGAGAGAAAAAAGAGATAACGTAGCGGAAAAGGAAAGAAGTGAGCTATACCTTATAAATAAAGGGTGTTTTTTTTAGAGGTTAGGTTTTCAAGTTGGCACTACTTTTTTCGTAGATGGTCTTTTTGACAGTTGTCACTTGATTTATGCTCAGTTTGGTTTGCCATTTCATAATGAATAGACTTACACCTGAACAACGTTTGCAAATCGTTCAAATTTATTACGAAAATAATGGTTCGGTCCACGCGACGCATCACAAGAAAATTTTGTTCAGCGATGAAGCTCACTTTTGGTTGAATGGGTATGTCAATAAGCAATATTGTCGCATTTGGAGTGAACATAATCCACACGCCATTGCTGAGACGCCGTTACATCCTCAAAAAGTAACTGTTTGGTGTGCTCTATGGGCAGTGGGAATCATTGGTCCATATTTCTTTAAAAATGAAGCCGGCCATAATGTTACAGTCAATGGAGAGCGCTATAGAGCCATGATTAATGACTTTTTCGTGCCTGAATTGGACGATGTTGATGTGGACGACCTTTGGTTCCAACAAGACGGCGCTACATGCCATACAGCCAACGCAACAATCGGTTTATTGAAGGAAACTTTTGGTGAGCGCATTATCTCGCGCCGTGGACCTGTGGCCATGTGGGCGCGGCCTCCAAGATCGTGCGATATAACACCGCTGGACTATTTCTTGTGGGGCTATGTGAAGTCGCTTGTCTACGCAGATAAGCCCGAGACGATTGACGTCTTGGAAGAGAATATTCGGCGCGTTATTGCTGACATACGGCCCCAATTGCTGCAAAAAGTGGTCGAAAATTGGGCCTCTCGGCTGGAATTTATTCGATCCAGCCGCGGCGGCCACTTACCCGAAATCATTTTTAAAACATAATGGCAAACCCTTATCTTTATAATAAAGCTAAATTCTTGGCCATAACATTAAATTATTATATATATATTACGTTTTATTTCATCTTGAAAACCTAACCTCTAAAAAAAACACCCTTTATTTCAGATGCACTTTAGGCTATTTTTCCCGAGTTATTCCTTGTGGTTGCTAATTTCTAGTGAGAAATAACACTGCCTACTTTTTGGCGCTTGTTTCTTGGTGCAAATTTGTAGGAAATATATTTTTGGTGCCTACTTTTTGGCGTTATATTTCCTTGGTGCCTACTGTTTGGGGCGTGTTTTGGTCAGAATTTTTTTGGCGTTTTTTTTTTGGTGCCTACTTTTTGGTGCTTATTTCCGTTTCCTGGCTAGTGCTTGTGCGTACTCTAAAGTGCTATCCATTCCGGCGTCGAATTTATTGGTATTGCCTAGAACCGCTGCGTTTGTGTGGGTGACAAACGCTCGGAGTAGTGCGCGTTGTTGGCACAGTTTGTGTCCGGCGTTTACCTACGCCGGTCGACCCTTCTCCGTTTTTTGTAAATTTTGTCTATTTGTATTCTCTGCAAATGTTGTGAATTTATTTAGATATATATTCTTTCTCTCTCTCTCTCTCTCTCTCTCTCTCTCTCTCATTCTCTCTCGGGTCTCTGCCTCTTTCTTTGTCTGCCTTGAAAGTTTCACTTCTGTTATGTGTACTACGCTACACGCACTTTTTTTCTATGAAAACATTGTTTATTCTCCTACTAAAACCATAAAAATTCAAATTTCCAACTTTGAGTAGAAAATTAAAAAAAAGTTCGGGAAATTTTTTTCAAAATTTGCAATCCTGTTAATCAAATACACTAAAAACTAGTCACCTATAA
This sequence comes from Anastrepha obliqua, assembly GCF_027943255.1. Classification (NCBI taxonomy): domain Eukaryota; kingdom Metazoa; phylum Arthropoda; class Insecta; order Diptera; family Tephritidae; genus Anastrepha; species Anastrepha obliqua. The sequence goes on from NC_072896.1 coordinate 1,186,424, forward strand.
AATTGAATGTCTGAAATTAAAAAAAAAATGTCTGATATAAAACTTTTATATATTTATGAAAATTTGATGAACAGCACTCCATTATAAAAAAATCAATAGTCCATAAAATTGCATACTTAAAATTTTTGTAAAAATTTTTATGAAAAGTTTATAATTTTCTTGAAATTTTTTTAATTTTTAAAAAATTTTATAGATGGATTTATATGATGTTTGGAGGAGAATTAACTTGTAATTTTATTAAAAATGTATACGAATTTAATCAAAAACAAAAATATGTCAAAGCTTGTTTTATAGTTAGAGAGCCATATTTATTTAATGCGTATTGAGCATTTAAGTCCTTAGAGGGTTTAATAAAATGCCTCATCGTGAAAAATTCAATTATACCAATTTTTGTATATGCCGGCTAGGCAGCTGTTATCTAACTACTCTCTCAAGACTGATTGTGAAAGACTGAGAGTATTGCAGAAGGGTGAAAAGATACGGAGATCTACCGGCTATTTTACTTGCTAGTCCATGTGACTCTAAAAGGTGAGAGGTAATATAACTTTTGGCGAAGTAGTTCTAATTGTGAATCTTTAAATGAGAAGATCTTCTTCTTCTTCTTAATTGGCGCGATAACCGCTTACGCGATTTTGGCCGAGCTTAACAAAGCGCGCCAGTCGTTTCTTTCTCGTGCTAACCGGCGCCAGTTGGACACACCAAGTGAAGCCAAGTCCTTCTCCACCTGATCTTTCCAACGCAGAGGAGGCCTTCCTCTTCCTCTGCTACCACCAGCTGGTACCGCATCGAATACTTTTAAAGCCGGAGCGTTTGTATCCATTCGGACGACATGACCCAGCCAACGAAGCCGCTGGATCTTTATTCGCTGCGCTATGTCTATGTCGCCGTAAAGCTCATACAGCTCATCGTTCCATCGCCTGCGATATTCGCCGTTGCCAACGTGCAAAGGTCCAAAAATCTTACGCAGAATCTTTCTCTCGAACACTCCAAGCGTCGCTTCATCGGATGTTGTCATCGTCCAAGCTTCTGCGCCATACGTTAGGACGGGCATGTTGAGAGTCTTGGAGAGTGTTAGTTTTATTCGTCGAGAGAGGACTTTACTGCTCAGTTGCTTACTTAGTCCAAAGTAGCACTTGTTGGCAAGAGAGATTCTATGAGAAGATCAGTCTTTCAAAAAATTGCCTCTTGATTTCTTGTGGGTTCACCGATAGCCAAGGGCCACTCGTCAATTTGTGAATGCGAACTATCGCATACAGATTTACGTTCATATATACATACATACAAACATGTACTAGTGTTCGTATGTACCGAGAATTGGTACTGTTGTCGACGCACTAAAAGATTGCAGCTGCCCCTCCACACATACAAGAGGTGTTGTTGATGCTACTTTTATCGATGTAAAATCCGACAGCAACATTCGAATTGACTTGCTCATGTGTGCGTGTGTACGTAAAAGTCAGCAACATTTTGTTTCTCCTCTTCGTGTACTCCTTGTGAGCGTTATTTTGCGAGTGACGCTCTTTTTTTTGATTTTTTGTTGGATTTTTTGGTTCTTTTGGCTTCCATTGTTGCTGAGCTGGGCATTTGCATGTTGATGGCAATGCAGCCGATGGCACGCATGTCACTGCTTTTGTTGTTTTTGCTGGTGGCATTTCTACTCGCCTTCTTGCTTGCACGGGCACCACAGCCATTAAAGTGCATAATAAAATCTGATAAAGCGCAACTGCTTTAAAATGTCATCTCTGTTGATTTTCTGTTGAAACTTACACAGGCTCACACACACACTTACAAGTATTTGTACGATATGCATATTCGCCCTTGCTTATTTATGAACATACCGTATGTGTGCAAGTGCAAGTGTGTAAGTGCAAGTGTGCATGTATTCTTGTGTGGAAAAATGCACAACAAAAGTCGCTGGTACTAAAAATTTGGTTGCCTTTTTTCGCTCTGTGCAGAATTAAATTTTTGGTGTCGAGTGAATGCTTGTATGTGTGTGTAAATTGTTGTTGCGACACATTTAAATGACATTATACCGTCCAATCTGCATTTTTGTCACTGTTTGCGTAGTTTGTTGCATTTCATGTTTGTTGTTTTTTATTTAACGCAAAAATTTGCATACGAAAAGGGGTCAGATGATAGTTTCTCCACTGGATAGCAGAAAAAAGAAGTTTAAGAAATATTTTAATTAAAAAGTCATTGCTATTTGCTCCACTCATACAAATATATGGCATCAATTCACAACTGCTTTCGGGCGACACTCCGCTTTCTGATTACTCCGATTGTTGGAGCGGAACATTTTTTCAGATTTGCTTTTTTGGCCAATGACTTTTAGGATCTTTGTAGGGAGAATGATGAGTCCAGTCGGCAAAATGTGTTAATAAAAAATGTTAAATTCAGGAAGATAATGAAAATTTCGAAGAAAAAGGATTTTAGTTTATTACTTAGCTTAGGAGTTGCAAAATTAGTTACTGAAATATGCTTTAGTAGAATTCGTGGAAATGAATACTAGATGAAATAGTAGATGATATTAGATAAACAAGAAAAACGGTCGAGCCAGCGAAGGTTAATAATGTTAGTAGTGCATATTTTTTCCACAGATAAACTTAATCATGTAGAAAAACGTATTTTTAAATTCAGTGTAATATGGTAATTAAATATTAAATATTAAAAGATTATTAAAGATAAAAGATATTAAAATATTAAAGAAAAGTAATATGAGTTTCATTTACCTGTTGTTTTGAAATAGAATTGGGATTAAAGTTTTGGTTAATTTGTCTTTGTGTTTTTCAAATCATAAAGACTGATTTTAGTCACATCATCGACATTCACTTTTACGACAGAAGTGGCTGGGAATCTGATAGAGTTGTGAACTCCTACAACGCTTCACAGTTGATCCCAAAATGCACATAAAAACAGGATCTGACATCTTCAACCAGCACTGCTAATTGAGTGAAGCTTACAGACTTCCAAAACTTCGTGGTGCTTTTCAGTTTGGCTTCTATGCAATTGATAAGTCCGAACAGTTCTAAAGCTCCATTACTTACGTGCAGTCAAGCTGCAAACAATTCCCTTTGATCGGCTATAAAAAGCTCAAAATGCATTCAAGAATACCGCAGCTCTCTACATCTCTCCACCAAACCATCGTTAATTTATACTGGTTACCAGAAAGCACGATCTTCCGGGTTGTGAAAAAGCAGACAACTGCGACTGAAAAGGGTCGGGGACAGAACCTGTGAACGGAGTCAAAGTTACGAAATAGGCTCTTTAGAGGAACTGATTAGATTCGCCTTAAGGGGGGAGCCTGGTTTATAAGGTCAAAAAAATCAATTTTTTTTTTTTCGTTTTAAGCGATTCCTAATATATTTCAGAATATTCATACAAAGTTACAGAGCCTAACTCTCAATATTTCCGTAGATACAAAGCCAAAGGTAGGCGAGCGTTAGGTAGTTACGTTGTGACCGGACAGCTATAGTACAAACTTTATCATCTTTTCTCGCCTTTTCATTTTTATGATTTCTTTGAATTGGCGTACGTGAATGAAAAAAAGCTAATGAACCCTTTGAAATGAATCATATCTTTCCCTTCAGTATCAAATTTTCTTCTATTTGAACTAACAAAATAGATAAAAAAAAATGTTTCAAGATTTTTATACCAAGTTGAAGTGCATTAGAATAGAAAGGCATTTTTTTCTTTGAAACCTCCAAAAAGTTGAAATTTTGGAATTCCTCTCAGTTTTCTTAGTTCATCTAGAATAAAAAATCATGATAATTAGAAATCCATTTGAATTTTTTGCTTTAGATAATAATTACGAGCTGTATCTTGTACGCCAGTTGGAAACTCCAGCGTTGCAGCGCTCTACTAATTTCTATGTTAAACATTTTTTTCAACTTATTTTGTTAGCTATTAAGCTATGTTTGTCGAAGTCAAAAGACACGTTGTTTAACGTTAGGCGGTTTACGATTTATTAAATGTAATAACAAAAGTAGCATAAGGTTACAGTATAATATTGGAAAGGGATAACGGATAAACATAGTGGAGAATTAGGGTTGTACTTAACATAGTATATAGTCTTACATATACATTAGGGTCGTTCTTAACATATTATAGTATATGATCTTACATACTCCGGCTCAACCATAATTCACACCATTTTTGAAAAAATGTATAACTAAACAATTTCATTAAATTCTATATCTATACTGGTCAATAACTTTTTACAAAACTTTTCATGTTTGATTTTACTTAAACTTTTCGTAAAACCATCTGCTACATTATCTGTAGTGGAAACATATTCAATTTTTAATTCTTTTAGACTACATTGTTCTCTAATATAGTGAAACTTAATATCTATATGTTTGCTCCTTTTCTTAGTTGACTCGTTTTTCGCCAGAAATGCAGCTCCTTGATTGTCACAGTAGATGACCGTTGGAAACTCGACGTACCGCTTGAATCCTATTTCTCTTAGCAAATTTCGTTGAAACATAACTTCTTTCGCCGCTTGACACATAGAAATGTATTCAGCTTCAGTTGAGCTTAAGGCTATTACATTTTGCTTCTTAGATTCCCATTGTATCGGTCCATTTCCAAACATAAACACAAAGCCACTGCATGATTTTCTATCTGAAGCATCAGATGCCCAATCGGAATCTGAGTAACATACAAACTCATCAGAACTAGAATATCGCAAACTCATGTTAACAGTGTGTTTTAAATAACGTAAAATATGCTTCGCCACAAGAAAGTGTTCGTGGTGAGCATGGCTGCAAAATTGCGACAGCTTCGAAACAGCAAACGAAATATCAGGCCTTGAAATAATTGACAAATAAGTTAAGGCACCCATTAACGACTGAAACTTTTTAGTATAGTCTCCGGCACAGTTAAGATTCGGGCATTTCTGTAATACACACCCACTAGGAATCGGTGTAACTGCAGATTTACAATCTGACATACCCCATTCATCGAGCAATTTTTCGATGTACAATTTTTGATGAATTTTTATTTCACCCCGACTTCCATCTCTTTCGATTTGCATTCCAAGGTAGTGCTGTATTGGACCTCTATCTACAGCTTGTACGATTTCATTCAATTTATTTAGAATATTCTCAATTGATTCTCTCGAACTACTAGCAACTATTAAGTCATCGACGTAGACGCCTATTATATTGATATCTTTTAGACTTATTTTATAAAAAACGCAGCAGTCTGACTTCGACCGATTAAATCCCATTTTCATTAATATATCATTTATTTTTTCTGACCAATCTCTGCCGGCCTGCTTTAAGCCATAAATCGACTTTTTCAAACGACAAACGCTTTGCGGATTTTCTTGGTCTTCAAACATTATCGGTTGGCGCATATATACTTCTTCTTTTAGCTCACCATTCAAATAGGCTGCAGTTATATCAAAGTGGTGAACCAAAAGTTGATGTTTAACTGAGAGAGCTAATATTAATCGAATAGTAGCATGTCTCACAACAGGTGAGTACGTATCAAAATAATCTATATTTTCTCGCTGAGAACAACCTTGAGCAACAAGACGGGCTTTATACTTCTCAACACTCCCATCAGTTTTTCTCTTTGTTGCGAAAACCCATTTGCAACCTATAACATTTTTGTTCTCTGGTAGGTCTACTAAATCCCATGTATTATTTTTCATTAAAGTTGACATTTCCGATTCCATAGCATTTTTCCAATGCAATGCATTTTCACAGCTTAAAGCTTGTTTTGTGGTAATCGGATCATTCTTTACGCAAGAAACTGAATTTAAAACATTCACACATGGATCAATTGCAAATACTTTACGTGGTCTTCCAACAGTACCATTTCTTAAAATCTTCGGCCTTCCTCTTTTGATACGCCCTTGAGGATTCACAATTTGTTCTAGATCAGAATCACCATCTTCATTTTGTTCAGATGGTACAACCTCATCTTCCTTATCATGACCACTAAAGGTAGGAACCTCACTTATATTATCTTTGTCGTGCTGATTAAACAATAGTAATGTATCATTGTACGATAATTCGTCATTTTTAACAGTATTAAACGTCTGCTCAAAAAATATAACGTCTCTTGCCACGATAGTAGATTTCGTACGAACATCATAAAGTCTGTATGCCTTACAATCTCGTGCATACCCTACGAATTTAACAATATCACCTTTCCGTTCAAATTTCGATTTGCCAAGTTTCTTATTTAATGCGACCGCATCGCACCCGAACACCTTCATATAACCAACATAAGGCTTTCGACCTGTCCAACGTTCAAACGGAGTGGTATTTTTCAAAACTTTCGTTGGAGAACGATTTCTAACGTAAGTAGCCGTGTTGACTGCTTCTGACCATAAACTGTGTGATAACTTAGATTGCTCTAGCATGCACCGTGCCATTTCAACAACGGTTCTATTGTAACGTTCTGCTGCGGTGTGTACGGAATCGTTTTTTGGTGAATTATACCTTTAAAGTTTAAATATTTCAATATGTCTTCATTTACGTATTCCCGGCCGTTATCAGTTCTCAAAACTTTTATCTTTTTCCCGGTTTGATTCTCAACATTAGCAACAAAATGTTTAAAACATTCAAGTGCCTCTGATTTTTGCTTTAAAAAATAAACATGTGCATATCTCGTATAATCATCAATGAAAGACATAAAATAAAGGGAACCACTTTGCGACTTAACTCTCATCGGGCCGCATAAATCTGAGTGGATAATTTCTAATGGTTGCTTTGACAAAACCCTTTTATAACTCAAAAAACTTGTTTTCTTTATTTTACAAGTAGCGCAAATCTCACAATTGAAAAACTCTGATTTAATTAGCTTCTCTTTATCTTTAGTCATATTCTCATTAAAGAGCTTAAGCAAATCGCAACAATTAATGTGACCAAATCTATGATGCCAGATTCTTAATTTATCATTTAATATTCCACCTATTTGCATGGCTGAATTCTCTTTAGGCTTGTATAATTTAGCTTCATATATATTGCTTTTCAATGGCGCATTAAACAATATTTCATTATACTTATTTTTAACAACAGCCTTGCCATTCATAAATAATACTTTATGACCTCTCTGAATAATTTTTGCCCCAGACAAAAAATTTGAATGTAATTGTGGAACATAAAACACGTCTATTAAAGTAATGCCAGAGAACTCTGATTTTAATTTTACATTACCAATAGCTTCAAATTTTACTTTCTCACCAGTCGCCAACAAAACTTCATCACTGCATTCTCTTAATTTAACGAAGAAATGTTTCTCACAACACATGTGACTGGATGCACCGCTATCGAGTATGAACTTATCTCTTTTGTCACTTTTCGCACTGCCTATCCCCAATACTGCATTACCTGAATTGTCTTTCCTTTTGCTTTTGTTTTTGCATTGAGTGCTTATGTGGCCTTGCATACCGCATATGTAACACCGACGCCTCTCTTGACCTCTATGTGACTTCTGCTTCGCTGAATTAACGGACAACACGCGCTCTGCTTCTAGGTTGATGTTTTCAGCTACACCGTTTGATGTACGACGATGCTCTTCTTCCAGCAGCTTAGATTTTAACTGTACCAATGTTGGAAGTTTGTCCCTCGCCTCGATCGCAACAACAAAATTTTCCATCTCCTCAGGTAGCGCACACAGCAACAAAATAGACAAGAGGTCGTCTGGAATCGATATTTGAAGCTCACGTAGGCTTTCAGCGATTGAACAAAAATTGTTGATTTGTGGGCTTAACTTCTCACAACGTCGAATTTGGAAACGAACCAGATTTTTAAATAATGACACCTTTTTTGCTGGTCCACGTGCGTTGTAAATTTCATCGAGCCTCTCCCAAGCCGTCTTCGAATTTTCACAGTCCTTAATATAGATGAGCTCTGAACTTCTCACATTTAACGTTATTAAGGCTAACGCCTTTTTATCGCATTTACTAAAATTGGCCTTATCGAGTGCGGTCCAACTTTCTACGCAGATAGTCTCAACCGGATACCAGCAGTCTAGCGTAATTAGCAGACTTTTCATTTGGACGCACCAAACGGAATAATTTTCACCGTCTAACTTCTCAATGTTTATACCGTTCATTTTTTATTCACACAGAATTTATTTGTTCACTCAAAAAATTTATTGTTCACCAAATGTTTTTTGTTCACACAGAACTTATTGTTCACACAGAACGTATTTCTTTTCTTTTTTGATTGCGACACACTCTGGGCCCATAACCCTGTTAGCTATTAAGCTATGTTTGTCGAAGTCAAAAGACACGTTGTTTAACGTTAGGCGGTTCACGATTTATTAAATGTAATAACAAAAGTAGCATAAGGTTACAGTATAATATTGGAAAGGGATAACGGATAAACATAGTGGAGAATTAGGGTTGTACTTAACATAGTATATAGTCTTACATATACATTAGGGTCGTTCTTAACACATTATAGTATATGATCTTACATATTTTAACCAGTACAAAATTTTTTTGTACTTTTTAAATGTTCATTAAAAGGCAGAAAAAACTTTGCAGTGCTAAATTAGTTTTTGCCTTAAAAAAAGTCGCAAAGGGATGCAATTTTTAGACCTCATAAACCAGGCTCCCCCCTTAAGGATATATAGAAACAACTCTGGGGAGACCCTCTTTTAAACATGAAAATAAACCTCTGTGGCCATTGGGTGACCTGTCGATGGATAGTTTTGAAATACAGTTAGGTTCCGGTCTCACCTGTTCCGAATACAAGTGCTGCCTCGTGGCATGCTTTTGGTTACTGAATGAAAGGCTGAGCTGTGCAATTTCTAATTTCTAATAAAAATGTGTGTTACGCAATAAAAAAACCAATTATATGATTATACGAGCAATCTTACTGAATAAATTAAATTAAATTTCTCACACAAAAACTATTCACTTTATGCCTTTTGTTATTTGGTACGCGGCAACGAGGTTATACGAACATATCATCAAAGCCACAAATGCGCGCTAAGTATTTGAATTTAATTTTCAAAAACTTACCAACAATGCGTGCATACATACATACACACTATTGGTGGATATAAAAAGTTGTTTTTGTGATTCTTCCTGCCTGCTTTCATAGTTTCATTACCAGCGAATACATTTTTATTCGTCAGACACACATACACACACACACACATTCATTTACTCATCACCGGCATGACAAAATATTTGCCGCTTGTGTGCGCGAAATTAACAACTACAAATGCGAGTTCTGCAATCCGCTCGCTTGTTTGTTATGGCCTGCGTTGGCGTGGAAGTGTCGCGTGCAATGACACGGGTGGTTGCTGCGGCGACGTCAGTGACAGACAGAGGCGACGACGTCTGAGGCTGCGGCGACTTTATTGCGACGACAATTGGTGTGCGGTATTTGTGTTTGTATAAGCGAGAAAACAGCAACAGTAGCTAGAGCAAAAACGCTTAATACCAAAAGTTATATGGATGTATAAATGTATGTATGTATGTGTAGTTGCCTGCGCAAATAATTGTCAGTGCGTACAAGATTTGCATTTCAGTAGACGCGTTTTATTGCTTGTTTGTCACATTTGCGTGCTTCACTAGCTGGCTGACATTTTCTTTGTCCCTTCCATTTGTCTGCCTTGCATGCCGGCTTCTGCGTGATCCTTCCCCATCGCTTGCTCTGGCTGTCTGCTCATTTAACAGGCCATTCATGCGTATTAAATCCACATACTCAGCCGAGCGTCCATGTGTCCATGCATATCTCTCCCCGTTTGATTGTCTGTTTGTCCAAGCGTTCGCATTCTTCACATGACATGCGCCCACAAATACACACACGCACGCGCATACACACTCACACAAATGCTCCTCAACTGCGTGCATCAGACACCACTTCACTGCATGCCGCTCTTAATATGATTCGTTCTTTCAGCCTCTCTGACTGCCTCGCCGATTTTTGATTTTATCTCGTTGATCCACTTTTTGCACTTCACTGCTTGCCCGTCGCTCGTTAATTTTTTCACTCATTAATCGCACATACCGCAGTCGCCACAACTACTCTGTTGTTTTGCCTCTGACATATATCACTTTGTACTACTTGCTTGCGTGCGCCTAAAATCAGGCAATAATTTACGCTTGTAAATTTCAAAAATGTCGACGCGCGCATGTGTGCGTGTGCTTACCATTTGATATTAGAGTTTTTACTATTTTTACACGCGCATTAGATTTATTGCAGCGGCATTTATCAGGCAGTTAATATTTCATTAAAAATATTCTGGACGGGTAGACTTTTAATTGAAAATGATTAACATTAAAATTTAGACAGACTGTACCAGACTATGCATACATACGGTATATATAATTATATATATATATATATATATATGTACATATATATATTCTTGTGATTTCTAGGTGGAGCTCAGACCCTTCTGTTACGTAATCCTGAAAGTCCATTGCAAGTGCGGGATCGGTCTTCCGCTACTAGTCCATCTGGTACTAACTCCGGAGCATACGGATCTGTTTTTAGGTTAGTTTAGCGAAAAGATCTCGTTGCGAATCGAAAGAGTATTATGCCTCAAAGGAGGATACCCTATATGCACAGACTGGTTATATTGCTTGCATTTTCTAAGTATTTTTGCCTTCACTCTGTTAATGTTTAAGTTGACTTTTCTTGATTCTGCACTGAGTCTGTCGATGGCGACGAGAGTACTCTAGATGCCCCAACTTATGATTGAGCGTCTAATTTATGCCGATTGGGTTCTCATCTAGCACTTCAATAATTGATAAAGAGCAAAGGGGCATCCTTGACGAACTCCACTATGGGACTCAAAGATATCGCCTTGTAATACTCGGCATTTTATTTCTTCCCAGCTATTTTTCAGGATGTTCGTGATTTTGCGTTGATTTTTTTATTGAGAGCATCCAACACTTTTTCATAGTCTACGAACGTTAAACACATAGCTGAGTGGAATTCTGTTGCTAGTTGTCCACGTCTGAAGTTTGCTCGCGTACCGCGTATCGAGCTGTTTAATGCTTTTGCTATCCCTCGCCATATATGCGGCATTGGTCTATTAAGGGTTGAGCTTCAAAAAAGTTTTTGGCAGCTTTGTTTTCTGTAAGGCTAGACGTGTGTTAGACTATATTCAACAGGCACCTAATTGTCAATTAAGAACATTTCAGCAATTTAAGCCTTAATTGTAGTCCAGTCTGCCACACAAAAATTCAAACTACTAATTGCCAATTACTACTCAATTGGCAATATTATTTTGTTAAATGTTTTCGCAACCGTGTGTAATAGAGAGACCCCTTGCCAGTTGTTGCGTTTTTCTTCTCCCCTTTTTCCGGTAATTTTACTATAAGAGCTTACACCATTTTTAAAACGGCATACAGCACAAGATTCCAACCCAAAGCAAAGATATACCTGCACTTGTTTAATTGAAGTTCTGCCACCAAGCCGGTATTTTGAAACTTCAGGACCTAGTCGGCGCTATCTGAAACTCGCACTTCTCCAGCAACGTGCTTTACTTCAGAAACAATGCTGCACAATTCGTAAGCTGACTTTATCGCTGTGTATAAGCAATGACAACAATAAAACCGCTTACAGAGCGACACCAACTTACATACTTAACTACTAGTAATCCCAGTAAGTTTGGAAACGCAGAAAACAAAGCAAAACGAAAGCAACAGAACATAAAACCAAAACAAAAGCTACAAACTTGAAATGAAAACTCTAAAAGTGATTTCCATAACGCAGTCATATTTAGCATAATAATGATAACACAAATAAATGCAAAGCACCAGCTATGGCTGAAGTTATGCTACCGTCAGCTATTCATTCCTTTATTTATGCAAACACTGTAATTCCCTAAGCAGTAGCACCAACACCAGCACCAGCACCGACATCGGCATCAGCAACACTGACTGGCAGCCTTACGGTGCTGGGCTGACTTTGGAACTCCAGTTGGGCATTCGGTTGATTGTCGTTTTCTGGTTGTCGCTCGTGTCTTGTCTGCTGGTTTGTAGGGAGTAAGTGCAAAACAACAACAATAGCTACTCACAGCACAAACATTTGAAAACAGCTGAATTACTAACTTACTAATTTACACTTAAGAGCTGAGTGCACTCCAGACGCTCATTCGCTACTACACACAGAAATAGGTATACAAATACAAACACACATACGTACCTAGCGCGAGCAAGGCAGCAGACCTTGTTTATTTAATTTCTCTACCCCCCCACCTGGCTTCCCAAGCTTTTGTTTTTTCCTTTTTTCATCTTCAAGTGAGGTGAAGTGGCTTCAATCAGCACGAGCAGCACAAGAATGACAGCATCACAACTACACAAATCTTAACTTTAGCTAGATGCCGATGACATAGGGCTGCCTACCTCACTTTGGTTGTAGTTGTGTGCGGAGCAATTGCTTGATTTGTTGTTGAGGTAGTCCTCCTGTTTGACGTTTGCCTCGAAATCATTCGTACGGTGTTTCCATTAAGGAAGAAATTAAAAGATTTTGTCAAATAGTAAAGTGGAAATCTTGTTCGCTCAGATTGATTAAAAGGCTTTCTTAAGAGCTTAAAAAAAAGCTGCCATATCTAATTAGAAATACAAATTTAACAAAAAATATTAAGAGTTTATTTAGGTACTCGCTCAAACCGAAGTGAGAAATTGCTGGTCGGACAAAATGGCAGAATGATTCTGTCCAGGCCATAAATACCACAGTTTTGCATATACAAGATAACAGTATTTAGATGAAGACCATATAAGAAAGCTCACAAAAAAATGTTCGGCCTCCATGAAACTGGAGAATGAGAAGCGCAAAGTGGACGGATTTACTGTGACTTCCTATAAAAAGCCCACACATGAGGCGCGGACATGTCAGCGTTCAACTCCATTGCTGCTCTTATAAGGTGGACTATCCACTAGTCAGAATATTGAAATGCTGTAACAGTTTTCGGGTGAAGTATTTAGATGACGAAGATATTTTGTAATGTAATGGAACACTGCACACTTGAGCATCCTGCACACTTGAGCATCCCAAGTTAGTTGGAGTGAGATACGATCCCTGATAGAACTAAGTAAAGAGGTCAATCTACGAGGAACACACTTGGTGACCATAAGAACCTTCGACGACTGCTGTACACAGCTTGCTTGCATAGGAATAGGATAGTACAGAACATTTTCTCTGCCGTTGTTCTACTTTCGTCTGACTTAGATGACGAATTTTTGGTTCTGATGTACTGAGAAACTGCAACAATTGATAAATGAAAATGGAAAGTTTACAGAGAAGCAATGATCACTCTCCCCATCTGTGTCTCCCAATCTTGTCTATCCTCTATCTTGACTTATATTTAAAATATGAGTAATGAGTAACATTTTCTGAGAGTAAATTTGCAGCTGGGGAGCTTCAAAGCTTATTATTTTACTTCAGCATTTAGCACCGCTATTTAGGAACTCCAAGTTTTTCTCCACTTTCCCCGAACGCCGAGAATACTTTTTTCTTTCTTTGCTATTAAAATGTTCCAGCTATCGGAACAGCTGGATTTATATTTTTCGCACTACGTGTACGTCTCTTCGGCAAAGTTCCACCAGATCTTTGCTCCAACGTCTGCGGAACTCGCTGTGGTCAACATGCAAACATCGTAAATCTTTCACCCGAGCACGCCAAGGACCTATGCTCCCAAGCCATATAATGGGAAGGCAATTATGAGGGCTTATAAAATTTGACTTTTGCTTGCCAAAAGAGGATTTTGCTAATGCTAACATAATTATTGGTGTGAACGTTGGTCCCGTCAAACTCAATTCAATCTCGTGATAAATTTGTCTTTTAATAAACATAATAAGATTTTCGATCAGGCAAATTTTCCTTTCCAATATAATTTGACCTATCACTGTTGGTGGTTAATCCACTGTTCTTCCCTATACTCATTTAATTTTATGTGTCCTCGCGCAACACAGTAATAAAAGCTTGGTAATTTGGGTTGTGCGCCTGAAAGCGTGCACACTTTTATTTAAACTCATTAGCGCAAGATTTGCAATGCTAGAAAGCATCTTTTTATTTCTGCATTCGCCCTCTATAGCCAAAGTTTTTATTATTTTATTATGATCGCGTGCTTGTTGTTCTCTATATGCTGCATGTGGCAGTTGACATGTGTGGCACGTTACGTACATGCATGCAAAAATAAGCAAGTATTTGCGTTTGCTTTGTGTTTGCTCATTACAGTCAAAGCTGCTGATGTTGGCGGTGTCGTGACTCATAATCAGTCAAAAATTATAATTACATCCTTTTTCACGAGCTAAAAAAATATTTATACTCATATTATGTATGTATGTATGTGTGTGTGTATGTGTGTATATGTGGAAATTTGCATGCTTTACTCTCCCAAGCTCACGTTTACACCTCTTTTGTATGCGCTAGTTTGCTGTGCCATGCTGCGCCATTATGTTTGTGCCACTCGCGAGTCTTAACATGCGTATGAAAGTGCGTTCACGTAAGTATGCGTGTGTGTGTGTATGCAAGTATATGTCAGTATGTAAGTTTGCAAATGTTGCAGCGGGCGGCGTCTACCTGCTTGTCGTCTGCTCTGTCGTGTTTTCGCTTGACTGCGTTGATTGTCAGCGTTGAAGTACATAATAAGCAGCGGAATAACAACTACAACAAAATCGAAAGCATTCATCTCCTCTGGAATCTCTAAAGTGGCAGCTGTTGCACCTTTGCATACAACTTGTTGGCGTAGTGGTATTTCGTGCTCTCATAGAAAAAGCGAAAAGCAAGCCAAAGATGTGTTTGTATGTGTGTGTGTGTAACACTTAATTTGCACAAAGTCGACGCTGCACATTGCGTTTTGTACTGGTGCCATTCCAGTCATATGTTGCATGCCTCATATGGTATGCGCAAACATCCTTGTTTTACTTTAGAGCTGCGCGCGTAAATTTTATTAAATTATATTAATTTATTTTAATTTAAGTGGTAATGTTTTGCTAGATACTGTATATACTAAAAATTTTTTTGAAACAAATTGTAAATATGAAGGACTTTTTCCTTAGAAGCTATCCCGACCTTTTTGGGTAGTCCATGCATTTTTTTCAGTGGCTCGCTTTTTAATTAAATTCGGCGCTGTTGCTAATAATTCTCATAACAAATTGGGTGCATCAAAAATGAGTTGACATTGCGTAAAAGGTTAACTTGGAAGATCTCATGCACGTGTTTACATAGGTACATATGCAGTGTTACAACTAGAGAATGACCAATTTTCGGCTTCGCCTTCGACCATTTTCGGTCACAAAAATTCAGTTCGGTTTCGATTCGGCTTCCGAACTTTGGCCGTACATTTCTTTATATTTTTTTGTTCAAACATTTTTTCAACTATTAGGTTTTGCCACATTTTTTGAAAACTGGCTTCAAAGCCCACCTTTTTTTCTTAATTGCTTCGAAATATAATCTGCTCCTCCATCGAGTAGTGGGCAATGGATAACTGTTGCAAGTAAAAGCATATAAGCATATACAAAATTATGCAAAAGTCATTTTTTGCTGTAATTCCTAATGACTTAGGTGTAAGTGTATGTTATGAGCAGAAGTTGCTGTGATTGAGACTAATATAAGTCCATTTTTTGCTTTCCTTTTAAAGAAAAAATATTGGATTTTTAAAAAATCATTCCTTTTTTATTACGTGGACGCTTTAAAATGTTCGTCCCGATTTTGGTTTGGCTTGGGTTGAACGTGGCCAAAGTTTGGTCACCCTAGTTATAACTTTTTAATTTGGGCAAAACTGGTAAACTTTTATTGACTATTGCAACTAAACTCTCTTCCACATTTCAGATCTTATGTCGCCGTATGAGCACGGCTTGATTAAAGGTAGATGTATCGCTTTATTCGGAAATTTTGTCTTAAAACAATTTGAAACAGGCCAACAATGCGATGTCATAGGTATTCACTGACTTCTCGAAAGCGTTCTATAGAATCAGCCTACATAAAAAGCTGGGTTCAATTGCTCTCTAGCGTAGCTTACTGAAGTGGTTTGCATCTTATCTCACTGATAGAACTCAATTCGTTCCTATTAACAAGAAAAATCTGATGTCATCAAAGGTACCTCTGGTGTACTTCAAGGCAGCCATATTGGGATATTATTATTCTTAATTTTCATTTAATAAACTTCCAGAAGTTTTCTGAATATCGCGTTGTCTGATGTATAGAAGACGTAACTGACTGCATGCGACTTCAAAAGCTCGTAACAAAACCAAAAGCTTAATGTGATGACAACTCCTTACGTCTGAATGTTGGAAAATGCCAGCGCTTGTCCTTCAGTAGATGCAAGGTTAGGCTAGGTTGACCTGGTTGACTGAAAGCCACCACATAGGCCTATTTTTCCTTAATGACAATAAACTGCGTTTTTCGCGATATCATCCACAGTTTCGTTTCCGGCAATGCACGTATGTCCGGGCACCCAATAGATGTGCCGCCGTCTGTCTGCGGCCAGTCCTCTCTAGGGCTTCCTTGCTTTTTAGAATGTTTTGAATGGAATTTCGTATGAATTTTTAGTGTTTATCGCTGCTTGACTGTCAACGTATATATTTATTTTGGAGTTGCTCGATGTCTTTGCGAATGCTAATTCGGCAGCAAAGACTTCGCAAGAAGATGCAAAGTTGGGATTGATTTCGATTACAATATTGCAGCAACATTTCAGATTGACTCTATATTTGCTCAACTTTAAGAGATTTGAAAGGGTTCAGACACATTTTACTAGATTGCCATTCATTGTCTGCATATAAAAGTAGATCCATTTTATTACCGAAGAAAAATTTCATCGGTGATGTTTGTAAGATACTTCTTATTGGAGCAAATTATTTTTCATTCTCCCACTCCTAACTTTAGACTAAGCAATGTGGGCCATTCACCTCATCACAAAACCAATTTTAGTCGTAATGAACTGCCCACGCGTTGTATAAGGCAGTCTAACCAATTTACTAAAAACTTAGACATATTCTCCAACTCGCGAGAGACTTTCAAGTCAAAACTTAATCTCGGGATGTTCTTTTTTTGACATGTGACTAATGTATCTCACCGTAATACTTACCGTATAATAATAATCCGTTCTTTTAGGAGGAGGCTTTAGTAATAATTTCCAAGGTTACACAATTCTTACAACTATGAATGTGACAAATATGAGCTTAGAAACGAATAACAAGAGTCAAAATGTAAATTGTTGGTGTTTTTATGTAACATAGAGAAATGTATTGGTTTGGATAAAGCCATTGAAGAAAATATCAGTTAGTAAGGGAGCAAATAATCTTCTCGGATAGCCAAGCGGCCATCAAATCAAAGAATTAGGTTATTCTCAGATCAAAGGTGGCGCACAGAGATATTGAGGGAAACTGTGAACCTGATGAGATAACCAGAAAAGGTACTGCTCTTCAACTGCTCAGCGAAGCGTTGGAATACCCATGGCTACAAGTAAACTAATAATAAAAAACAACTTTATCCAAGAGGCCAATAGGTCATGGAGAGATGAAGGTACATCTGTAACAGCTAGGCTACTATAGCCGCAAATAAACAAGAAAATAACAAAGAAATTGCTTAGTCTCTCAAGAGACAAGATCTCGCAGGTCGTGGCTTGTTTAACTGGTCATTGGCTATTTGGCAGGCATTCCTTAAACTAGGAGTTTTTTCCCATGAATATTGTAGTAGCTGTATAGATGAGGAAGATGAAGAAACAGTTGAGCACTTCCTTTGCAATTGTCCAGCCTTAGCTAAAATCAGAGCAGGTTGTCTAGGTAAATACTTTTTTAATTCTCTTACAGAGCTGTCTGGCGTGGGGTTGGGATCAATTCTACGCTTCATAAGAACCACAAAATGGTTCCACGAAGAAAGGTAAATGGGGTTCCCGTGCAGCACAGTGATATCACAACGGACCTGTAAGGTCTAAGTGAGTTGGTCGTGCAGACCGACTACCACCATAACCTAACCTAACTTAAGGGAGCAAATAAAGAAACGTGAAGAAGAGATGCGAGAATATAAGTCGGAGAGGTGTGTTGTTGGTAGAGGGAGTACGGCTATGTGACTGCATATTATATTACATAATGTTTAAGCTTTAGTATTAGTAATCTATTTGAGTTGTGCTCTTATTGATGAATAAATGGATGAATAAATAAAAATAAAAAAAATACCAGTCTAACGGTTAGACGCGATAGAAGTGAATCCTTCCGTAAAACAAACTGAGAGAGAATGAGACGAACGCAGCATTAGGAGCGGGATTATTATAGGTTCATTATAATATTGCTATAAAGTTCATATTTTATTATCTTCATTTTATTATTATTCATCCTCAATGTTTTCAATTTCAACAAATGATACGAGTGGCTTATGATAGCTAAAATATGATACAAATGCTTTGGTTTCGATGTTGTCAACATATCTTTGAAATACCGCGTCAATTGTTGTTTTTGATCGTGTTGTCGATTCAGTGCGATTGTTACACATTTTTAAATTGAATGTTGTATTGAGAACGTCAATTAAAGGAACCGCTGTGTCCAATGCAAAATTTACGTTAAAACCGCCACTTCAAATCATTGGAACTTTATCGTAATCTTTTCTAAGTATCCGCGATACTTGTGGTATACACTTTATTAAATTTTCGTGAATGAATTCCGTGATGCTATTTATTGATTTTTTTTCTGTCGATACTGACGGCACTTTTCTGTATTATTTTTCGGCATAATTGCGGTAAATATTTAAAAATAAAAATATTTACGAATATAAAAATACACACGCGGTTGCTATTATGAGCGTCCCCAGCAAAACCTGCGTGACCGAAACTCTAACACAATTACATTTTTTTGAATGTTACAAACACATATGCACGCAGGTTTTGCTGGGGCGTGACCGAAACTCTAACACAATTACACATATGCACTCGTATTTGTTTGAAAATCGACTTTTTTTTTTGGTTCTCCGTCACCTTTGGAAAACGTGTAAACAGTAAGCAAACTTTATTCATATATTTTTCCTCATTTTTGCATCAGTAAAATTAAACAAACGCCGTAGCCGAATGGGTTGGTGCGTGACTACTATTCAGAATTTACAGAGAGAACGTCAGTTCGAATCTCGGTGAAAACAACAAAATTACAGAAAACTATTTTTCTAATAGCGCTCACCCCTCAGCAGGTAATGGCAAAACACCGAGTGTATTTCTGCCATGAAAAAAAGCTCCTCATAAACATATCATAAAATAAAATAAAATAAAATAACTGTATAAAAAAATTTTTTTTCTTGTGATTCGAACCAAGGATTTTGGGTCGGAAGCTCACATTGCTAGCCGCTCGGCTATCGCGCCATGCTGTCGGCGCTGGCCTAAAAGTTATTTAGTTCGTCGCTACGTTTATATCAACATATAATATAACGCTTCGTAGCCAAGAGTGTCGCTGTTTTCGTTTCACTTTTTCTCAATTCACTCCCAAAGATTCTAAAGAAGTTTTCACTTCAAAAGTAGTTCATGGCAACGATATGAGCAGTACCACTACCACCACATCAAATCTTATATCTAGGCCCTAAACTTGCCCACGCGTTGGTCACAGTATAATCACTGATGCACATCTATTACAAGGGAGGCAACCAACCTGTGTCCATTTTGTAATATTCCCGTCGGTGTACTGCATTTATTAGCCTTTTGCCCAGGGCTAGATAGACAAAGGTATCAGCACTTTGAGGGTGATCATGCACTATCACTACTAATTAACCTTTCCGATTCCAACATTTCCAAAATCTATACATTTCTGAAGGACTGCGATCTTCTACGACGCATATAAATCAGCAATTCTTCACCAGCCAGCTGAAAGCCCTCGTTGCTAGCGCTGCGTTGTCTTTTTGTTTATTTAACAATTTTCTTGTTACTTAAGGTTTTAAAAAAATGCAGAAAAAAGAAGAAAAGTATTTCAAGTACAAATCGGATAACCAAGAAGATTACAAACAATTTTTTGGTGCGGCAATTCTCACTACATATTCTTTAAAGACGTTTTCTTTTAATGTCGAAAGGGCCAGTCTAACGCTCATATGTGTAGTAGAACATAACGGATATGTGCGTTTACGAAGCAAGTGCATGACGTCGTGAAAATGTCGAATACGAACTAACGAATACCTTACATTTATGGTATTTTGCCTGCATACCTGCGTACATATAAATACATACAAATATGTTTATGCACTCTCGTTGACTTTATAGACACAAAATTAAGATGAATGCCATCAAAAACTCATAAAGTATAATGCGCGTTGACATTAAAAATCCAATTTCATCACAATAAACGTAAGAAGTTTCCAAGACTCTTTACAGCAAACTTTAATTATTATGAAGTTCGCACCGAATAATTTAAAATAATTGCACGCACACTCAGTGTGTGGTTAAACGTTTCAGCAGCAGCAGCAGCAACAGCAGCAACAGTGGCAGCGGCAGCGGCGGCAATAACAGTAAGAACAATAATAATAACCACATTGACACGGTATGTGGTTGAATTAACGTTGTGTGTGGCGTTGCCACAATTTCAACCGCCGCATGCAGCGCAAATGACTTGCCACACTGCTGTGTAACTTCCTGAATGATGTTTTCGTTTTTTATTGCTTTTTTATTCTCTCCGGCATGCTTTGTTTTACTGTAAAGTGAATGCATTCCAGCACTCATTCACACACATCAACAAATGTGCCCGAGCACATCGTACGTGCGCTTATGGATATTGGCTGCAGGAGCACAGCATGTGTTGCGGCATCAGCCAAAGCGTATCAACAATGTTGCTACACTAACTATGTCGTTCCTCCGCTCTTTTCTTTTATTCCTCCCTTATGCATTTGGCTTTGCCGTTCGCGCCATATATGACATAATGGCAATTGATTATTTTCTTTTAAAATCGTTCACATCGCTGCAGAAGTGAAGAAGTAAATGCTAACAGCACGTCCAACTAACGCAGCTGCGTCAAGCACTACGGCGATGCTAAACCCAATTGTCGCTCAGCGTGAAAGTGCAAATGGCAAATATTGAAAGTCAATTCCATTGCAGCGGCCATTTGTTGATAATAAGCGTTGGGCGGGTAGGTTGGCTGGAAGGCTGGCAGCAATGCATTGCGTATCCTGTGGCTCATTTGACTCTGTAAAAGGTATCACTATCGCTGATGTGCGATTAAAATATGAAATGTAGAAGCGTTTGTGCAATTCTCGTGTTCACTGCTTCAGGTTTTTTGCTCGCTCAACTTGAGAATTATCATTTTTACAAGGAAGGGGCTGAAGGTAAAACAAATGTCAGAAAGTGCACTCGCCTATTATCACAAAATGGTTATCATTATTTCTAAGTGGAATAAAATCACTTCTATGCGAAAGCAGCGACGGGTGCTGACACACTTTTTTAGAGATAGAAATGTATTAATAGAGGTTTATATGTCAGCCGTTAAAGAATGTGTGGCATATGGAGTGATAATTTCGCTTGTTAACAATGGAGTGGGGAGCTAAGGAAAATCGCATTGCCTTGATTGCATTACGAAAGTATGGTAAACGTACTGAAAAAGCATAATACTTCGAGAATGTTTGTTTACCGCACAATCAATCGTTTTTCTAAACGTCAAAAGAGACAGACAGGAAAAGAAATGCACGTCCTTGCATGGCTCGAACCAGTGCAGCCATAAAAGCAGTTCGAGAAAGAATTCGCAGATATCCCCTTAGAGAGCAGAAAATCATGACCAGGGCAATGGATGTATCGACCTGATCCATGTCAAGACTAATTAGAGATGATTTCCACATGAAAGACTTCCGCCGCTCAACTGGTCAGTTTTTGACAACGAGCTTGAAGACAATTAGACCCGACAGATGCAAGTAACTTCTTCGGTGGCACTCGGTCAGCGGCTATGAAAATATTATTTTCACAGATGAGAAATTTTTACTGTTGAAGAAGTTTTTAGGGAGACAGATACCTGTAAACGGGCATATTTTTCCTGATTTTCATTAAAATTATTTAATATGAAGAAGTCAATATATTTTTTTCAAAATTTGTATACAGTTTATTTACATTAAAATAACATCAAAAATAAGTAAATAAAATAATATCAACATTTTTTGTTTATTTTGATAATCTAAAATGGCGGATGTACTCTCAATTCTTCCAGGAAGGTCACAGCGGGGCTTCTCAATCGGCGGGCGTTGTAGCATCGGCGTCAGTGACCTGAATACAAAAAACCAAACATTTTTTTGTTTATTACGGCCGCCGTAGCCGAATGGGTTGGTGCGTGATTACCATTCGGAATTCACAGAGAGGTCGTTGGTTCGAATCTCGGTGAAAGCAAAATTAAGAAAAACATTTTTCTAATAGCGGTCGCCCCTCGGCAGGCAATGGCAAACCTCCGAGCGTACTTCTGCCATGAAAAAGCTCCTCATAAAAATATCTGCCGTTCGGAGTTGTGGAGCAACATCAAGACGCACGCAACAAATAGGAGGAGGAGTTCAGCCAAACACCTAAAAAGGGTGTACGCGCCAATTATTTATTTTTTTTTTAATGTCATTAATAAAATGCTTCAAAAAAAAAAAAAATGAATTTTGGGGCGAATTTTCCTACTATTTTTGCTTCGAAAAAATTATTTTTTCGAAAAATTTTCAAAATGTTAATTCACATAGAAAGTAATATCATAAAAAAGATGCGTGCTTATTTCAGAGAGATCGGTCAATAACTTTCCGAGTTATCATGTACGCGAATTCGAAAAATTTAGTTTTGAGGTCGGCCGCGGTCTAAGGTCGGCAACGTAACTATACCTCTCCCAGGACTCGAACGCAAAAAGGTTTTTGTGTTTCGAAATTTTACAGGTATCTGTCCCCTTAATAAGCAAAGTGGAAAAATCTACGTTGAAACCCCTAAAGACGCAAAAAATGTTGGTCCGAGGGTTCAGCGTGGCCACCATCCAGCTTCCGTAGTGGTTTCGTGGGGGGTGTCTTTTAAAGGCGTTCATTGGAGAGCGTTGGATCTTCTGGATTTCAGTTTGTGATCAGAATTGAAGAACATGGCCTGTCGAAGGCTTCATAGAAATTTGGAGAGTCTCAAGCAATCTTTGGCTTAAGCAGCGACGTCAGTGGATGAAAACGTGTGTAAAAGCAGTTGGTGATCATTTCGAATGAAAATTTATAATTTTGTTTTTTAATATTTATATGATTAAATAAAACTAACTGCATTAAAAAAAAGTATTCTAATTTCATACCTATAACGAACTTAACTTTTAAAGAATTACATTAACAAAATATATGGGGTAATTAGGAATACGATCCTTTAAGTTTACAATGAACACTCTTCCATTTCAACTCTACACTCTTTACAATCTTACACTCTTTTTCTTAATAAACTCCAGTTATTAGCATTAAAAGCAATTCGTTTAATATTTCTTCAAGAGAGACAGCTCATAGCCACTGACGCTCGCTGGAATTAGATGTGGTTAATAGTCAATAGTTGCTCCCGCACAATAGTCAGTGCATTATTTGCATTGTGGCTGCTAAAATAAGCAAAAAACAAGCAAAAAACAAACAGTTACACATTGCATCAGTGACGCCAGCAAGAGGAAGCGGGCGATCGGGGTAATAGCGCACACACAAAATTGAGCGAAGTCCTCAACCATCTGTGCGTTCCTTCTGCAGAAAAATGTGAAACGCAGATGGCGCTCCAATCAGTAAGAAGGCGTTGTTTCTGAGCAACGACAGGTGGACATTTCCACCACTTAGGACTGGTAGCAGCAGGCTAATCACCTACGCTGTCAGAAATCAAATAGATTAACGAAACCAACGCAGGACAAGTTTTGTCGCGGCTCTATGCTCCCAAGTGGAGTGAACAAGGGGAAAAAGTCATTCATTTACCCGGTTGTGGTCCAGTAAAAGCTTTACTAGCAATGCTACGGCTTGATTACGTCCACCCTGCTCACGCAACATGCACCTGTTTCGCCTACAATAACTTGCTCTCCAGCAATTAACTCTAAGCCTTTGTTGCCTTTTTGAGAGTTCGCCGTCACTTGCTCTCAATACGACACATTAGCTGGGAGATTATATATTATATATAATTGGAACGTACACCCTTTTCGGGTGTTTGGCCGAGCTCCTCCTCCTATTTGTGGTGCGCGTCTTGATGTTGTTCCACAAATGGAGGGACCTACAGTTTCAAGCCGACTCCGAACGGCAGATATTTTTATGAGGAGCTTTTTCATGGCAGAAATACACTCGGAGGTTGCCTTTGCCTGCCGAGGGACGACCACTATTAGATAAATGTTTTTATTAATTTTGGTTTCACCGAGATTCGAACCAACGTTCTCTCTGTGAATTCCGAATGGTAATTACGCACCAACCCATTCGCCTACGGACCTTGTAAAACCCTAAAAAAATTTAAAATTAATTGTGATTTAATTTTCCAAATTTCATTTTTTCTTTCAAAGTGGGCAGTCTTCGACCAAATGCCAGCCTAATCCATTTTCTTCAATTCCGGAAACAATTGTTGAAACTCATAATTTCGAAAGTGGTCTTCCACTCACCTTGCGTTTTATCTGAAATCGTTTCTCTGAATCCGAAGTGGTATTCTGCATGTGATACCTGCCGTTTATGGGAAAGCCTGTTTGCTTGCCTATATAAAATACTCCCAATTGCTAAACCTTTTTGTTGAACAAATCTATTTACGTTACCGTAAAGAAAGCAATCCTCATATTCCTTTGGATGTACGTACGTATGTACGTTGACTTAAATCGTTTTCAGTCACCTAGAACTGTTTGTATGCCGTTTAACAAAAATGTAGTACTAGTACTTTGCCAAGAAGTGTACGTTATTGGCACACTAAAAGCCTCCCCCGGTCGTCAACTGTCAGTGACAACGCCACACCAATGAATGCGTCGGAAGCTGCGCACTACAATTGTGCGTGTGTATGTCTATTCGCCATTTGCCAAACAACGTAACTGATCTTCCACAACTAGCTGCCAGTATGTCGCTCCTACATTTCCGCAAAAGTAGCCCTTCACTTGCACACACACACCAGTACGCGTATGTGAATACAAATGCCAATATAAATATGATACATATGCATTTGCATATATTTTTTATTAAGTTGTATGCGATCCCCTGCAGCGCTGGGTCACCATGTGTTGCAATAAATTTGTTGTTGTTTGCTTTTGTGCGCATGTAGTTATATAATCTTACTGACATTACCAGGCCAGCAGCATCCGTTTATCGTTTGCCCCGGGCACTTTTTCTTGCGATGGCAACAAAGGACTTCAGTTAAAGATACAGATGGATTTACCTACATACATACATACATCTGTGCATATGTACGTGTATATAAATGCATGATTGTAACAATGCCCTAGCGGCAAGGTAGTGCTACTCATAAAGCTAGTGCAAAAATGCAAATGAAGGTGAAAGGTCTAAAGTAGTGAGAAAAATATGTGCCTATTTTATTTGCTGGCTATTATTCCGAATTGCCATGAGTGGTTCACTTACTCGCTATAACTGCGTATGTATGTACATATGTAAATCCATGTGTGTTCGTGCGCGGCGTCAACGGAACTGTTGTGCTTTCCTTCAAGTAACTATTTTTAGTTGCATATATTTTTCCATTTGTGCAACGCTCATACATCCAATGTGTAAGTACGAGTTTGTTAGCGTTTTTTATATTGGGTCGCTTAAAAAGTGCGGTAAGTAATTGCCAATTTAGTGAATGTAGATTCAAATAAAAAATATAGAACATTTAAAATATATTATTAAATGGTAGAGTGAATTCTTCTTTCCCTAAGATGTGATTCACTATATGATCCTTCCTCTTATATTGCACATCCAAAGCTCTTCATCCTTCATACTCTTCACACTCCTAGAAAAATGCCAAGCACAAGGTTAAACTGTTATAAAGTGAAACTGCTTGGGGGGTACGTTTCTAGTTTATTTATTCTCGGAGAAGTTAATCTTACTATTCCTTTTGGAGGATTAAGGCACTTTAAGTCTAATTTTTTAAACAATGTGAAATAAATTACGATCTTATCTTCATACCAAGATGTCAGTTCTCTTTCCAACACTTTTGATACAACGGACTCGCTTTTCAGCTTTGAGAAGCATGCAACGCTCCCTGAATAAATCAAAGAAGACTCAGCTTCGGCGATTTTTATTCAGGTGATGCATTTTTTCTGTAGTTTAGTTCTACGCACTTTCATTGCTGCCCAACATCAAAACAAAAAAACATGCGGACTACCTCGTTTATGCCGTTTAGCTAGGGGGAAGGTAATAGCTGGGCTTATTATTTTTGTAAAAGGCATTTCAAGCTCAAGTACAATTTTTTAATTAAAAAAATAAAGACATATTTTGAATGGAAATTAATTATCCGCTTATTTATTTTACGGAGTGGAGGAAATGGCCTTCAATTTACGAATCATAAATTATATTTTCCAAATGTCACCTGCGTCCACATACTAAGCACTCATTCTCTTGGTGAACTTTTTGATTACATCAGTACAAAATTCGGGCTCCATATCAGCCATTTTGCGCAAAATGTTTTGTTTCTAATCCTCAGTTGTTTCTATCATACTTTATTCACAGAAACTCTATCTTTTGATATGTTTCAATGGTTTCCCTTGCAGTAGTCATATTTATCATGCAACAGCCGGGACGAATGTATTTATACTTTTACTTTTATATCTTATATTGAGTCATTCGACTAAAATTTTTTGATCAACCTTTTCTTCGGGTTCTGTTGAACGATTTTAACGACCGAAAATATCGTAGTCAAACTTTCATTGTCAAAGGCAGGGCATTTCTAAGATATCAAAAATACATTGCTCACACAATTTTGAACATAACGAAGTTCGATAAGGATGCAGGAGCGAAATGAATAAGCGTTGAAATGTTTAATATTTAATCAACCAAATTCCCATCCAGAAATGCTGGAATTGCCGCCAAAGAAGATAATGCTGTGTTTTTGATGGATTCGTACATACTTTTAACAACTGTTGAGATCGCTGCAAGCAATTCAAATGAAGCTGATAAAATTGATCAGCATGAAGCGTGTGAGCTTATGCATTAGGGTGGGGTGAATTTTTATTTTTTTAAACCGCTTCTAGCAGACATTTGGCGCTGAAAGTTGGTGCTCTATTCCAGAAAAAGAGCGAGCTGAGTAAAATTTCGCTCGTCCACCGTATTATACCGGGTGTTTTCTTAGCAGCAAGAAAACTATCGATATCGATAACCATGGTTCTGTTCAGTACGGTTTGGCAAGTGATCAAGAATCGTGTAGTACCAGAATCACACTTCAAAATTGTGAAAATTTACTTTGAAAAAAAAAACAAAAAATTTAATAAATAAATAAAGTTAATGGAGCACTTGCCATACAGCGAACTTAACATTGTATCATCAGTTTGGTGACAACTTTCTTTCTAACAGTGGTTCTGTTCACTGGCTCCCTCGTTCATTCGACTTAAAGTCTCTGAACTGCTTTTTATGGGGCTATGTTAAGTCATTGGCTTATGCCTACAAGCCAGTAACCTTTTAAATGACGCCATACGCCCAGATTCATTGGAAAAAGCAGTCAAAAATTGGATTGATCGAATGGACTCGTAGCCACGGCAGACATATGCCGGATATTATATTCCGAAAATAAAGGCAGTGAAACTATTTACCTGATTATAATAAAAAAAATCATTTCCACAATATTTCTGTTCTGTTTAAGCTCCTACAAAAAATGTTGTACATACTTGTATGAAAATGTTTACTTTTCGATTCCTTTCTATTTGCCATTTTTCCATATAAACTTGCATAAAGGCGGGTTTGTTCTCGTCAAAGCGAATCTATAAAAGGTGGAATGTGGTCTTATTGTGTACGCAAGTATGTAACATATGTGTATATTATACATAATATAATAGGGCGAGCCTTAAATGTGAGAAATTGTAAAGGGTGGTTAAGTTTCAAGGGCCGGTATTTATTGTGAATAAAATACATTTTTTTTTTAATTATTGTCATTTCTCTTTATTTGGATAATATTGGTACAGCTCAATTACGTATGGAACAAAATATCGGACAAATGATACACCTTTATTCGATGGTCCAAATTTTCGATGACGCTGAGGCATAATTGAGGTTCTATGCCGTTAATGTGCCGAATTAACTCATCCTTTAGTTCTTGAATTGTTGCTGACTTATCGACATACACCTTTTCTTTTAAATAACCCCAAAGGAAGAAGTTCAACGGTGTCGTTGACGTTTAGGTGTGGTTCACATTCAACATCGGTTCTTGAAATTTAACCACCTGTATTACAGGCGAAAGTTTCTGCTAACTTTTGATTCATTCTGTTATATGACATGGTGTCCAAAACTTAATAATTTTCAAGACATTTGATTATTTAAAAAACAATTTTTTTTAATATATATGTTAGTTCAAGGGTCCGTTTTCTGTGTTTTTAGTTAAAAGGTTAGCACATTAATAAAAATGACTAATAAAATTTTAACTATGCCGTGACAATTAAAATGGTTTCTTGAAAAGGTTTGAAATTTACGGTTTTCGCTAAGTGTTCCTTACTCCACATCATTATATGATTATATGATTTTTATATAAATTGTCCTGCAGCTGGTTTGACAGATGATAGGTGATAATCGCCCGTTTCGCGAAGCTAAGATTCAGATATTTTGGTTCTCACTTTTTAAAAATACTTGGGAAACTTTATGAAGGGATTAATAGCAACTGCATAGTTTTCATAGAAGCACGTAGCGATTTTCATTCCAAGTAATTCTTTTCGTACCTTCGTTTTTTCATTCCATTTATGTGCATAGTTGAGTGAACGATTTTAACTTCATATCGTCCATGTAGGTCTCCCTTTTATGATATCCCTCGATATTGACTTACCCAGTTTAAAAAATGATCAGTAATTTGAAATTCAGATACATTTACATACCCCTTTTATCTTCAATAATGTGACATTTTCTTGTTAAAGTAAACAACGAAACCACTAACCTTCACGCAATAAGAGCAGGTGTACCACAAGGAAGTGTTCTAGGCCCCGTCTTGTACACTTTGTTCACGGCAGATCTACCACTATCAAAGAACACATATACAGCCACGTATGCAGATGATACTGTCGTCATGGCCAGGAGTACCCTTCCCTCAATTGCTTCTGATTACCTACAAGAAAACCTTAACAGTGTTAGCGGATGGATGAAAAAATGGCGCATAAAAGCTAACGAAAGCAAATCGACGCAGATAACATTCACTCTTCGAAATGGCTCATGTCCTGCCGTATCTCTTAACAGCGGTCCAATACCACAAACAGATAATGCCAAATATTTAGGTATTCTATTAGACCGGCGTCTTACTTGGCGATCGCATATATTTTTAAAGCGAAAGCAACTTGGACTGAAATTGCGATCACTACACTGGTTAATCGGCTACAATTCAGCACTTACACTAGACAATAAGGTGCTTATCTACAAAGCTATTCTGAAACCGATATGGACGTATGGCGTTCAATTATGGGGCTCAGCAGCAAAATAAAATCTAGAAATCATGCAAAGATTTCAGTCAAAGGTGCTCCGCATGTGTGCCAATGCGCCATGGTTTGTACGAAACGAGATATTGCACCGTGACCTAAAAGTTACGACAGTTTTCGAAGAAATAAACAACCTCAGCCAGAGATACAACAACCGACTTGCTACTCATCCGAATAATCGAGCAAATAACCTTTCCAAGATAAGCTACTACTCAAGATTAAAAAAATGTCAGCCCAACGATTTAATGCAAAGATTTAAACCGTAATATACGTAAATGCAAAAGTTGTAAAATTGTATAATATATGTATATGTTATATGTTGTTCATTATTAAGTAACGAATTCCACTGGGAATTCTTACCCTAAGCTATTCTTATTTAAATTGTAGGTAAAAATAGTACTTATTGTTATTGTTATGACAGATTGTATGGAATAAATGGAGTTCGAAAAAAAAAATAATAATGTGCAATGCTATCGAATTTTTAAAATTTTTGTATTCATCATTTTTATTGTGTCTGTATTTGTAATATCTGAACGACTTGACTGATATTTTATTTCATAAATCTAAAACTTATTGCACGATATTAGAAACACCGAAAACTACTTTTTTCATTAGGAGCTGTAGTGTTTTATGCAAAGTCACTAATTTTCAATAATTTTCCGTGCGTCATAAAATATTTCGTTCATATAAAGACTGTGCGTGTTAGAGTTGATTTAAGGAGGTGAGCCAAAATGAACGACTGGCAAATAATGCACACCTTAATACCCTTACATATGTGTAAGTGTGTATGTACATATGATTCTTTTATGCGTGCGCATAATGAATTTCACTTAGCTACGCACAGATATACATACATACACACACAAGTGCGTAGGTAAATGCAAAAGTGCGTAAAATGTGTCAGCAAATTAGCTATCAGCAGCGTGTTCGTAATTGGGTTTGCTGGAAATGTATAGTAAACACATACAAACATAGATGCTACACACACTATGCCCTTAGTACCATTTAGCAAAACAAACAAACAAAACGACGGCAATTTCCTTATCTTAATACCCGAAATTGGCAGAATTTCACCTTTGCATTGTTGTCCAATTTGTTTTTAGGAAAAAGTGGATAATTGGGGATGATGACGTTGCTTTTGAAATAGCTAAAATAGTATATTGAGTACTAACAGGTGTTGTCAAATACATGGCATATGAAAAACTTATATTTAATCAGTAATTCCTTACGTACTTCTGGAGTAATTTATCACTTTCCACAGCAAGTCAACCTTACATTTTTCGAAAATGTTTTAAAACAGTTACTGTAAATTTTATGACAGACTTACATTCGCCTCTTTGTTTCTCAAACGGAGTTAAAGCAACAAATATTTACCTTATTAGTGTTCATTCGCTTTATTCACAATCTTTCGTTAGACAGTAAGTTAATGGTAATAAAACATATGAGTTATGTTGGTTCATCATTTGGAATCTGTGCTTTAAAAAGGTTCGAGAATTCCAGAGATCTATACGGCTATTCCAAGGGATGCAATTTTTGTAGTCGTCGTGTTTATTCGATGTTGTCTAACAAGTTGATGGCGTGAGCATGAGGTTGACAGTGTAATCTATATATTGTTGTGCTGTGTTTTTTTAAATTTCATTTATTACCACTGGTAAATTTAAGTCTTTGTGTATGTGCATATTTTTGACATACCAGGGATCATTCACTATTAGTCGGTGTGTTTTTGACTGACATGTTTGGACCACATTTACATTCGATTTGCTTGTATTTAGTACCCCAGATTTGAATAGCATATAACCAAACAGGTTTTAACAGAGTATTCCTAAGAATTTTTGTTCTTAAGACTTGGTTTAGACTTCGGACCAAGCAGTTTAGTTCAGATCTTTTAGTTGTGATGTGTTGTCGCCGTGGTAGTTTTCTTTCCAATTGTAATCCGGGAGCTAGGGGGGCTCCCGCGCAGCTGACTACTTATTTTATTCTACTAAATGTCAACAATATATGAAAAAAATTTCAGCCGGTATAAAATGAGTTGGCAGAAATTTTTTTTCGACACGTTTCGTACCCTCCCACAATCACACCCACCGCGGGTGCGCCAGCTGACGTTCACTTTCGTTATTCATGAAAGCTAAATCACAAGTGTAGTCAAGAATTTAACGGTATAAAAACGCAGTCCAAAATCGACCCCGTGGCTCCCGGACTACATATTATATTTTTATTTTACAAGTTCGCCTGTTCAGCTGACGTATTTCCTCGCCTCTACGGCGCATATCAACCATACACAAAAAAAATTTCAGCCGGTATTAAATGAGTTGTTAAACATTTTTTTTCGACACGTTTCGCAGCATCTCACGCACGTATCCACCGCTATTGCACCAGCTGACGGTTGGTTTGATGGCGTCTGCCTTCAGTATTAAAATCAGTCGGAATGAAATGATGAGGTCAAAATGACCGCTGCACATAGGGGTATTTGAACAATCTAAGGGGCCAAAAGTATTTTTTGGGTTTAACGTGTGCTAATGGATGTTTCTGAATAAAACCAACTAAAATAATGAACTTAAAACATTTATTAAATGAAATATAATATGAGAATGAAGAAAGATTTACAAGATCAAACATAAAAAAATATAAACAATTAAAAAAAGCATCCAATCAAATGGTATTATCTAGATTTTCTTCATCGCAACGTGAAGAAAATTCTAGGTTTGGATCGGCAGGCATGAGCATTTCCAATGTTTCTGGTAGAAATAATTGGGACTTTCTTCTTTTTATTTGCCTCCTAGAGCTCATTAAGGGGTCCGAGCTTACAAGGAGGCGGTTAAAAATATCCCTGTTGCAATTTTCTCTAGTAAATTTTCGGGCAAAATCTAGCCGGTAAGAGCGGAAATGCTTATTTCGGGCTTCTGCAGCCTCTTCAGAGAGCTGGCCAATTGGTAACAAAGCACTTTTTATTATAACAGCTCCATGAATAAGTATTTTGTGCATTGTGTGTGTCATGGGATGCCACGGATAAAGATCCACATATAATCGAGCAGTTTCTGTTGCATAAATATCATTTTTTTCAGGATTATTTTTATGACCACTAGAAATTGTTTCTAGAATAACTTTCAGTCTATATATTAATTTGTAGCTGATGTCTGTTATATCGGATGCTAATTGAGGATTGTCGAAAAATCTTCGGCTTGTGTTACCGTCATTGGTATTACCGAAATTCGCTTTTGGCATATCTATTAACAATACCGTTTCTTGGCGAAAGCTGTCCTGGATCTCTTGTTTTCTCTCTTTCTCGAGGCTTTTTTCAGTTTCTCTTTTTCTTGCTCTATATTTTTTACTGGCAACTTATAAGCCAAAGGCAGAATGCTCTCAAATATTCTTATCCTGGCATGTAATACCGAAAGGCCGAATTGAATAGCATCGAAATTAACATCTATTGTTTTATCCAAATTGTTGAAATCCTTTGAGGTTGTGCCGCAAATGTAGCAACGACTGGTTGATGTGGTTCCTGTGGCAGCATTACAGACCTTTCCGTCAACCATTGTCATTATAAATTCGTGTTTCCGACAAAATCGAGGAGAAGATGGTGTTGGATTTTCCCATATAGTCTTTTCCATGTTTTGGCCGCATACTAATTTTACAGGAACAAAGTAGCTTTGAAAAATGTTCGTATCTGAATCCGTATCATTTTCAATCTTTTGTTTGAACTGGGTCTGTTGGGACCCGTCGCAACCCCATTTACAAATTAATTTAAGGGTCTCACATTCTTGGACCTTCAATGTTGTTAGTACCTCTTCCAGGTAGTCCGATAATCGTCTAACGGTAAGGTCGACCAAAGGTTGCAATTCGGCTTCCGCACCCGTACTATTTACAGTGTAAGATTCTGGTGGCGGATAACACTTCTTTTTTTCTTTTTGTAAGAGACTATAACAAGGAAAGAATTTCTTATTTGTTCTTCTTATTGTCTCGTGTTGGTCTCGTGTTAGATCTGCATCGATTAACATTTGCATTGCTTCCTGGACAGATAAGGGGCAAATTTTATCTTTTGATGACTTTGTTCGATAATAGGCCTTTTTATATTTGGTTTCGCGAGTTGGCGAAGTAATGATTTCTTTTAACACATTCGAAGCATCTCGTTTTCCTGACTTTCTTAATTCTACTTGCGCAGCATGCACGATAAGGTTTTGATCAAAATTAGAGCGCATTTCCTCAGTTTTTCTTCTTTTACTTCTTTCGCTCAGATCTCCAAAAGATTTACTCGGTCATCCTGTTCGATTTGAAGGACTGTCAGCAACAACGGGAATGGCGAAGGTTCCGTTCAGCCAAGATTCATTACTTTTTAGGAATACCGCTTCTTTATAATGAGCTTTAGTTCATCGATTTTTAAATTCTGATTAGAAATGTGCAAAATTGCTTTTCAACGTCTCAATTTGATTGTCAGAGAATCCTTTAATAGACATAAACTGATCTTTCAAGAAATTTAGCCTTGCCTCTATGTTGGGTAAATTTTCATTGTTCATGAGGTCAAACAAGTACTTTCTAGTCACAATCCTCATTCGCGATGTTCCCATTGAACCTAACACAAATAAATATTTCGCTTAATCCCTTGTAATGGAAAAGACCTTTTTCATAAAATTTTACCAACAACATTCAAAGTACTAAAATACCGTTTATCCGGACTTATCCGGATCAAATTCGTTGATGAATTGTCAAAACAAGGTACATACTAAACAATTACAATCGAATCTTAGCCGGATCTATCTCGATAGTATTACTTATTGACTAACAAATATTATTTAAAGAAAAAAAAATAGTTTGAGAGTACTTATAGGGTTGAAAAGTTAACTTTAATACTTGAAAATTATAAAGATTCTAATTGATTTCATTCATTACTAACCTGATGCTTCAGAATCCATAACTCTTTACTCCGCTGTTGAACACAAAAACATAAAATTTCACTTTTAAAGTTTGGGTTTTGCAAGAGTGCCGAGAACAGATAACGTACACGAGGTGATACGATCGAATTCCGACTGCCGTTATCGTATGTCAAATGCTTGTAGGGTGCGCGGGAGGGGCTGGCTTTTGTTCTCGGAAGGGTCAGGTACCTCAGGAAGCCATTTTTGTAAATGTATTTATTGTTTTGTTAAATGGACTTTTGACCCCGTAGATCTTTCAAATACCTATATGTGCGCTGGCTCCCGGACTATTAGTGCTACTGGATTTTGGAATAATAGTGGGGTTAAGACTCACACTAGGGCAGTTTTCTTTTCTCCGTATCGATGTGACAAGGGCAGATTTTGAGGTATTTACCAAGATGATACATATCCGAAGAAGTTTCTAATTCGTTTAACTGTCTTTCAGAAGCCTCATTAGCCGAGTGGGAAGATTATAGAATGGTAGAGTCCTCCGCATTGGTGGCAACTGTTAAGCTCATATTCTCTACTATTAGGATGTCAGCAGGGAAAATGGGGTAAAACGTTGTTCCAACGTTGTTGTACGCTGCCTTTCTTAATTTCGTAAATATTAGAAGTTTCCCCCGTATATTAATACAAAAATGTCACTGGCTTATATGCTATATGACCCCAGTAGGAGGTAGAGAGGGTAGCTTCTCTTTTAGCTTATAAAGGGGTGGTTAAGTTTTAAGGGCCGGTGTTGATTTTGTATAAAATACAATTTTTTTCAGAAATTATTATCATTTTTCATTATTATGATTATATTTCTTATATATTCCTTCAAATAACCCCAAAGAAAGAAGTCCAACGGTGTCAAATCACATGATCTTGGCGGCCAATTGACATCGCCGCGACGTGAGTTTATTCGGCCATCAAATTTTTCGCGCAAAAGAGCCATTGTTTCGTTAGCTGTGTGACAAGTGGCTCCGTCCTGTTGAAACCACATATCGTCCACATCCATATCTTCCAATTCGAGCCATAACAAGTTCGTTATCATCTCACGATAGCGAACACTTTTCACAGAAACTGCCTGACCGACCTTATTTTGGGAAAAATACGGCCCAATGATGCCGTCGGCCCATAAACCGCACCAAACAGTCACTCTTTGTAGGTCCATTGGTTTTTCGGCAATCACTCTTGGATTATGCGGCAATTCTGCTTATTGACGAATCCACTGAGGTGAAAATGTGCCTCATCACTGAAGATGATTTTCTTCGAAATGCATTTTTATTTGAACGCCCGTTTTCATAATAAGCCTGAATAACTTTAAAGGGTTGCTCGGTTATTTATCTTTAAAATTGAGTTAATCTGAAGTTGATAAATGTCAAATGAAATGCAAGAAGAAACTTGACGTTTAGGTGTGGCTCACATTCAACATCGGTCCTTAAAGTTTAACCACTCTTTATAACAGTTCTGAGTGCCAGACTTTGCCAAACGCTTGTTGTATGCCCTGAAATATGGCGGAGCAACACCCCATGACATTGCTACGGCGTACCGTGCAACCAAATTGATGATCAGGAATTGATGACCAGTACTGGTAGTAATCTTCCACAGGTAGAGAGCTTCTCGGCTGTACGCAATTTTTAACAGCTATTTTCCAGTGCTACAAATATATGTTTGTCTATTCCGGTTGCTTCACCTATTTGCCACTTGCTAACGCTTGACGAATCGAAGAGGCCTTATTTTAGCTGAAAAATATTTATTTATACGCTTTTAAATAAGATGTTCGTATATAAGTATGTGTACGTGTAAGTATGTATAATATAACTGTATCAAGTTATGTTGTTGTTGTTACTTGTACTATACTCTCTCATACCCTATAACATTATACCTCGTTGTTGTTATTATTGTTTAACGTTTCATTTCGGTTTTGAGTTTGAGGTCGGTTCGTTTGTAAGTTTAAATGAACCCCCTTCCAAAGAATGTACTTGTGTATGTATGTATGTTTTACATTTAGTTATGCGAGGAAAGGGCACATTGTGAACCGCCAAGTTGTCTTTAGTTTTTTCCGCAACTCAGCTATGAAATGAGAATATTTGCATAAACGCCGCTTGCAGGCACTTTTGCCACACCAACATCCAAAATAACATAAATAGTCGCGAGAACAGCTTCAACACCCATTCATATGCAAATAATAAGCGCAACTATAATATGAGTGCCACTTGCCGCACTTGCCACCGCCACTTGTGGCCAGCGAAAAGGCTAGCGGACATTTGCAGATAACAACAGAATATACCAGCAGCAGCAAACGGCAACAATAGCAACAAAAACAAAAGCGGTAGCGAACAATCCAAATATAGAAAGTGTCGTCCAGGCGCTGCTAAAGTCGAGCCGCGGCAGCAAAAGTTTCCAAGTCGCAAGGATTCAGTTTCTACAATAGTTTCACACAGCAGCTTTCCGCTTCCTTCAATGAGCTTCTTTCTCTGCGTTCTCATAACTTGAAATCCTTCCTACTTTTGGCGCTCGCTGATACCTCCACTAACTCAAAATGGATGACACTGTCGCAATAATGAACCATGTGAAAGCTACTGCACGGCTATGAGGGTGCAGCAGAGGCACAAGCTGGATAATGTTGGATTATTTTGCCCCATACGGTGGATGGAGTGAGGATGAGGAGCGGGAAACTTCAGTGCTTCAGCAGCACATCCCAAGGCGTTGCGATTACACCAGAAATTAACCTACTTTTGTTGAAAAAACAGCAACAACGCTGAAACAGCCAAGAGCAATACTTATGGTAATAGTTACAAGTATAAAAAGAACAAAAAAAAAAATAGCAGAAAACTGTAGTAAATGCATGCAATTGTGGCACATTCTGTTGCATGTCAGCAGCAGCCACAACAGCCTTTGTAGAGGCATCCCCGATAGTTGGCAACATTCAGAAATCATCCACACACACTGGCACACATATGAACCAACAAGAAATGTCGCCCATGTACGGTTTTTCTACAAATAAATATTTTAATTTTTATTTCTGTTTGCTAGCCTGCGAGCGCCCATCTCATTTACACTCCCTCTCACACATAGGCAAATACGAGTACATACTTGCACTTGGCAGCATATCAGCTTCGTGCCCATACACTTTGCCGCAGCATGTAGGCGTTTCAAGTTGCATGTTGCTGTGAGTTGGCTGTGGCAAAATTTACAACTGTAATTTGGGAATTCCTTTAGCGACTCTGCCGCCTTATTTTATCCCAGCCTTTCGTTTGCTGACTCCTCGCATCTTCAGCGCGAAAAGTACGCATCCACATGTATGTGTAAGTATGCAGCTGCGTAGGGCCAAGCACGTACATCAACGCCTTTTGTGTTTGTGCAGCTCGTGGCATGTAAATCTATGCGTTTGCGGCTGTAGCAGTTGTAACACTTTTTTGCGAGGCCGCTGCATTTTCCCATGCTTATTGCAGCTGCTTTCGGTCTTATCGGCAGCGCCTGCGAAGGGGCAAGCGGGATGTTATGCATTGTAATTTCATTCCAC
Source organism: Anastrepha obliqua (assembly GCF_027943255.1). NCBI lineage: Eukaryota > Metazoa > Arthropoda > Insecta > Diptera > Tephritidae > Anastrepha > Anastrepha obliqua. Next base: position 1,224,288 of record NC_072896.1, read on the forward strand.
CTACGGCTAGTGTTTTGGGGGTGGCCGCATTATCAAGGAGCTATCTTTTTATTAATTTTTATACATGAAGACAGTCGGCGAGTGTAGTTAACGAGGTACAGATAACGGCTTGCATCTCGATTGATATTTGTGGCATCCTTTGGAGATGATGCTTTCACCACAAAATTGAATTGAAAAAATTGGATAAATGCGGTTCTTATAGACTCGACCTCGGATACATTACAAAAAGCTGTGGTATTGCAAACTTGGAATAAACTCGCAATATTTGATCTAGTCAAGAAACCCTTCTTGGTCATGGAGGGGAAAATAACAAGTGAATGCCTCTTTTGTTTAACAGAAGTAAGAAAAATATGAGATTTATTAGAATACAAGAAAAATTGGTCCGGTATATTTATATTGTGTCGAAGTTTTAATAAAATATCCTTAGCCTGCAGTTGAAATCTTCATTCCGTCGTCTACCGCGATAGTGCAGCCTATGTAGCAGAAGCTTTCGACGAATATACCCTCCCCCGTTAACCATTATATGTGTCCCTTTATTGTGGTTGACTCTCATAGCCTTCATTCTGACGATGTTGACTTTCAGCCCGACTAGTCTATTCGCCTTCGCTTGCAGAGGCAGATGTCATCGGCGGAGTCCAAGTCCTTAAGATGTCCGGTGAAACTTTGTGCAATGTCTCGTTTGGGCAGTGTTAATTGGTTCATGACGTCATTTAGGAGGATGGCGAAGAAAGGGGCAAGAGGAACAACCTTGCCTTATGCATGCGTTGGTGGTAAATGGGTCGCTGGTGTTGACGTTGTGAAGCGCTGTGCGTTCGGAGTTCTCATAAAGGGCTCTGATAAGGCAGATTATCTTCGCGGGAAGTTTCTTTCTACTCAACGCCAGCCATATAGAGTCTCGTTTGATTGCGTCGAATGCGTTCTTAATGTCAACGAACTGCATGCAAAGCGAGGAGTGCCACTAAACTGATGGTTCCATTGCTTATACAATAGCTAATTTTGGTTAAGTGACTTCATTGCTAGAAAATTTTGTAAATATAAATACCAACCTTCCATAGTGGTTTTCGTCTTACGTACTTTTAAAACGTAAATAGACATGTTTTACGTTACCAGGCAACTCCACTATTTTCTGAATTAAAAAATAAGTGGTAACGCCATTCAAAAATTCCATATTAATCACAACATTCTTAGTCATACTAATACTTAATTAATCGGTAGTGTTATACACTGCAATAATTAGGTGGCAACACCCTACACAAATAATTTTAAATAAAAATTTTCTTTATTCTTTCTCCATATCCTAGCCTCTAATTAAATTCTGTTATTAATTTAAAATTTTTCCAAACCATATGGCAACGCCATTGAAAAATATTATTGTTTTAAAGCTTTGTAAAATATAGATGGTATCACCAGCTAATACTAATTTATACAATATTAAAGCTTGTTTAAAAGCCTTTTATTTGTTACCTTTAACTTAATTTTTAACTGAAAATTGTGATAAATGGCCGCATGCAATAATATTCACGTAGCAACGCTAACAAAAAATACCGTTTTTTGAATAAATTTTTCTTAAAAATATTTACCTTGATACTGACACTGATATTGTAGTTCTCACGTCTATTTTATATTTAATTACTTTTCTTTAATTATAATCAGGTGGTCTGGAGAAGTGAATGTTATGGGCAAAACATAAGTCTTAACATATGCGATACCCTAAGACGAAAAGAAGGTAATAAATAAACCATAAAATTAACCTTTAGCTTAATTTTTTACGGGCCACTTTCATATGAAAAATTTAAAACGCCTATTTAAAAACTAAAATGTTCTATAGGGTGGGCAATGTAAAATTTGCTTTTTGCATCGGCTATAAAAAAAAAAAAACTAATCAATATTTTTTCAAACTGTTTTTTTTATTTTGAAGATTGAACATTTTCATTTATGAGTGAAAAATAATATCGTTCAAATGACTGCCACGACTGGCTTTACAGTAGGCCATTCGATCAACCCAATTTTTAAACACATTTTCGATTGTTTGGGCCCCAATTTCATGAATGTCAACTTCGATTACGTGTTTTAACCCATTTTCGGCAGCTGGTCGATTTTTCGACCACCAACTTCGGACTCTAATATCTCAGAAACTAAATGTAATTTTATTGATCAGTTTTCACAAGTTTTAAATTTGGAATTTAGTTAATCTCCAGAGCATAATTTTTTAAGAAAAAAAGGTTCAGGGCAGATTTTTGTAAAAGAATGAAATTATCACTATTTTTACGTGTTTTTTGTGCAGATGAAAAAATAATGAAAAACAAAAAAACAAATAATTGTTACTATTTTATTTTGAAGAGAAAAGATGAAATTAAGAGAATCAAAAAAGTAACATATCGATATTGCAATAATTTTTACTGTTTCATGGACGTAAACTTTAGTGGTCGAGAAATCGACCGCTGGCCAGGAACTGTCATGTAGGATAGAACAAAATCTAGCAATATTTTTTTCTTATTGAAAGAGATGGAAGTAAGTATCTTTGTGGTATAGGAAAGGTACTACCTCTGCAGGGAAAATCACTACTAGTGAACCAAAATTCTAGTTCAGCACTAGTACCTTACCTCCAAAATCGAACCTGTCCTATATTGGATGGTACGGGACTATTAGAAAATACCTACAAATCGAACTAGTTCTCATTCGTCTAATATCGAACTAGAGCGGAACTATCCTAAAAGGGATGCAGCGGTGGAATGTTGGCATTCCGCTAAGATTTTTAGTTCTAGAGTTTTTCGCTTGAGTAAATCGGATTTTGCCCGTCCCATATGGCGAAAACCTAGAGATTTTCAATACGCAAGGACCGCAATAAATGTGGAAGCAATCAAATTGGAAGAAATGTTTTCTGAAATTGGTAAGCAATCAATCCTTTTTGTATACGTATATATAATTGCACTATTTTGTAGGCTCAAAATCCCCCTATTTCTTTACATTGTTTTTTGATCACAAATATTACCACTTTCACAAATGAGTATGCAAACCAACACAATGCTCCAATTAACATCACGCCAATCGAAATACGTAGGTTTATTGGAATATTGTACCTATCGGGGTACCATACTTTGGCACACATTGACCACTACTGGTCTGTTCGACCGGACATGGGAGTTCCAATTGTGAAGCAGGCTATGAGTCGTAATTGGTTTAAAAAAATTAAGCAGTTTTTCCATCTCGCTGACAACACGAATTTAAACGCAGCAGACCGTTTTGCGAAAGTTCGTCCTATTACTGACGCTCTCAACAAAAAGTTTATGCAGTTCGGAGTCTTTAGCCATAATCTCTCTATAGACGAACAGATGATTCTATACTTTGGATGCCACTCCTGCAAAATGTTTATCAAGGGAAAGCCAATCCGGTTTGGGTTTAAAACATGGTGCTTGTGCTCTGAAAGTGGGTACTTATTTTCTAGTTCATTGTGCGGGTGAGCAGCAACCCCGCACGATAAAACTATTGATCTAGGCGCACAAACAGTCTTAGACTTGCTTGCCAACGTATCTGACCCTGAGTGACACATCATTTTCTTTGATAATTTTTTTCTCTTCATACCATCTGATGTGCCTTCTGATCGAACGTCGATTTTTTGCAACTGGTACTATACGCGAAAATAGAATGGGCGATTCTCCTTTGAGAAATTTAAAAAAAGAAATACGAGGAACATTTCACCAACTACTTGATCATCACCAAGAAATATTTACTGTTCGGTGGAATGATAATGCTGTAGTAAATGTTATAACTAATAACTCCACAGTCAATCCAATTATTAGCACTAAAAGATATAGTCGGAAGAAAAAACAAACTATCACTATCCCGCAGCCAAAAGTTATTCAAGAGTATAATCATGGCATGAGTGGTGTGGATCTCCATGATAATGCGGTGGCAAATTACACTGGATCACAAATTTCAACTTTTTTTCTGCACCAGAGACGCCGTTATGAAATTCCTATGTAAAATCACCGTCTGATTCCGAAAATCAAGGTTATTTTTTATTCTATGGTAACGTTTTTGAGATATTTACGAATTACCGTTATTTCAAAAAAACAAAAAATTGGGCCCACTTAATCATATATATCTCGAAAACGAATTGAGCGATTCCAAAACCGTTTAAAGCTTTTAAAAGGTAATAAAATTTCCTATAAACTGTGTGTAAAACACTTTTTGCTAGGCCCTGCAGATTCAAAGATAACGAACTATCATAACGGATTTTTTAAATTTTTTTAGTAAAAATATAAAAAAATTTGTACTTTGAGAGAAAGGATCTCGAAAACTTTTTACTTTTTCGTGTATTTTTTGTTTTCACTCTAAGCTCTGTTTTATTACAAACAAAATAAACTTTGATTAAACAAATTCGATGAACTAATACAAAAGTTACAAGCATTCAAGTAAATATATCCATATAGTAAAACTTAAGTACCCTACAAATAGTAGCATATGTACATATGATTCTGTCATATGTACATATGATTCTTAAACTATCTATTTAGGCGACATATGAAATTTATTACACCAATGAAGAGGAGGGAACCAACTTGCCATTCAACGGACTGCTATATTTGTACTACAAAAGTATTTGGGGTTGGAAAGTCAAGAAAAGTAACCTATGCGAGCGTATCTACAGTGTCATTACCAGAACTAAATTCAACGGAAGCTACATTGCCAGAATCAAATTTAACTTTAGTTTCGGCTCCAGTTTCATTGTCAACAGCAGTATCTGATTACGCGGCATCATGTTGTACTGAATTGCAAACGGAAAACGAAAGAAACCCTTTGTCACAAGCACAACTCAATGATTGGATAAGGGATTTGGAATTGTCAAAAGAAAAGGCCAAACTACACGCCTCTCGTATGCAACAATTTAAATTTGTTTCATCCGGTGTTAAGGTAACATATTATATGACTCGTCACGAACAATTCTCCCAGTACTATACGAAGAAGGACAGTGTTTGTTATTGCAAAAACATTGCTGGTCTATTTAAACAGTTTGGTGAACCATATGATTCAAAAGAGTGGCGATTGTTCATAGACGGCAATTAATTAAGTTTAAAGGCCGTATTATTGCATATTGGCAACCAAAAGCCATCTATCCCGATCGCGCATGCAGTAAATGCGAAGGAAACATATGAGACAATGCAAAAATTGCTTGAATTAATTAAATACGAAGAACATGATTGAAAAATATGTACCGATCTAAAAGTCGTTGGAAAGCTATGTGGTCTACAACCTGGATACACAAAATACTGTTGCTTTCTATGCAAATGAGATAGCCGAGCACGTCAAGACCACTACATCATAAAGGATTGGCCAGAACGAATCGCGTTTCAAGTTGGGGTGGATAACATAAAATACTCATACTCCGCTCCACATCAAGATCGGCCTTATCAAAAACTTTGTCAAGGCTTTGGACAAAGAAGGCGAAGCTTTTCATTATTTGAAAACAATCTTTCCACAGATTTCAGAAGCAAAAATAAAGGAAGGGATTTTTGTGGGGCCGCAAATAAGGAAAATAATGGTCAATACCCATTTCAAAGAACTATTGTCACCAGTGGAGGCCTCTTTTGAAAAGGTCGTTACTTCTTTTTTAGGCAAACACAAAAGTCCTTCGAGCTGATAGAGAACGATTTAATCAAAAACAATGCGGAAATGGGTAAATAAAAAACACATATAAGACCGTTATATATACAATATATATATATATGTATATAAGACCGTTTTCTCAGTTAACTTTAAAACTAAACAAAAAATTTTAAAGCAAATTTTTAAATTTACATGAGAATATATAGCTCTTAATCTAAATTTATTGCCCTGCTCCGAACAAACAAGAACGACCAAAATTTGTTCTGAATTGGAAGATTAACCCAGCCTAAGAAAATTATATGCTAATGTGTCACTTACGTATTTATCTAATTCCTTTTTTAATTTTCTTTCAGGAGTAAATATGTCTTTAAAAATTCATTTTATGCACTCCCATTTAAATTTTTTCCCGCAAAATCTTGGCGACGAAAGTGACGAGCATGGCGAAAGGTTTCACCAGCAAATGAAAATGATTGAAAGTCGGTATCAAGGATTCTGGGATGTCGCTATGATGGGTGACTACTGTTGGTTTCTCATAAGAGAAACCGATCCTTATATAAATAAGCGTCAAAACAAGACACATAACTTTTTCAATTATAAAATAAGATCATAGAGTTAAGACAGAATACATACAGTACATATGCTATTATTTGTAGGATACTTAAGTTTTACTATATGGATATATTTACTTGAATGCTTGTAACTTTTGTATTAGTTCATCGATTTTGTTTAATCAAAGTTTATTTTTTTTGTAATAAAACAGAGCTTAGAGTGAAAACAAAAAATACACGAAAAAGTAAAAAGTTTTCGAGATCCTTTCTCTCAAAGTACAATTTTTTTTATATTTTTACTAAAAAAATTTAAAAAATCCGTTATGATAGTTCGTTATCTTTGAATCTGCAGGGCCTAGCAAAAAGTGTTTTACACACAGTTTATAGGAAATTTTATTACCTTTTAAAAGCTTTAAACGGTTTTGGAATCGCTCAATTCGTTTTCGAGATATATATGATTAAGTGGGCCCAATTTTTTGTTTTTTTGAAATAACGGTAATTCGTAAATATCTCAAAAACGTTACCATAGAATAAAAAATAACCTTGATTTTCGGAATCAGACGGTGATTTTACATAGGAATTTCATAACGGCGTCTCTGGTGCATTTTGGCTGTAAACCAGTGTTATAGAATAAAGTCGCAACAGAATTATTGAATTACGACAAGGACGAGGACGAGTATGAAAACGAACATAGAGATGAAGGTCCATCGAACCTTCCTCGGATCAATGAAAGGGTACACGCCGTCATGAGAAGCATTGAAAACAAATTTTGGCGGTGTAAATTTTGCAAGAAACATACTATTTTTACTTGCAAAAAATGCAATATTCCTTTACATACTAAATGTTTTGATGATTATCATAAAAATTTGTAAGCTGACTTTTCTATCAATAAAACAACAAAAAAATATTTGTATTTGAAATAAAATGAAATAAATTGACTTCGTGTGCTAAATTTTTTTCATAAATGTTGCATTTTTTTTTTTAATATATTTGACGGTTTTTGGCCAGTGGTCGATTTTTCGACCAGTCCATATCTAAAACACCGATGGTCAGAATTTTTTTTTTTTTAATTTTTCTTGATTATGGTCCTATAAGCACTGACTAAAAAGGAAATGGAAAAATTATGTCGAATTCTTGTAGCGGCCGAAGATGGGTTAAAGCATCAATCGTGTCTGGATGGTTCGTATTTGTCGTTAACGGCTCCCCACAAAAAATAGTCCAACGGGCTTAAATCACAGCTCCGAGGCGGCCAATTGATATCGGAATTTCGGCTGATTATTCGGTTTTCAAAAACGGTAGCCAAAAGTTCGAGTGTAACTTTGGCAGTGTGACAAGTTGCACCGTCCTGTTGAAACCAAATGTCGTCCATGTCATCCTCTTCAATTTTTGGAAACAAAAACTCGTTGAGCATGTCACGGTAACGCTCGGCATTTACTGTAACCGCGGCTCCTCGCTTATTTTCGAAAAAAAAAAATGGCCCGATGATGCCGCCAGACCAAAAACCGGACCAAACAGTGACTCGTTGTGGATGAATTTGCTTCTCTACAGTAAAGTGTGGATTTTCTGAGCCCCAAATCCGACAATTTTGCTTATTGACGTAGCCACCGATGTGAAAATCAGAAAAGAAGAAGAAGACTCACCACTTTGGAAAGGGGTTTTCAATATTTCCCAATTTTGTTCAAGCGTATAGCGTCCCATTTCGTTAATGTCAAACCTTTAAATAAATTATGAACATATTTGACATGTCATTTGTGTTACCATTCTCAAAAAAGTCGATGGTTCAGAAAGCAAACGCTAAATGGCGTATAAAAACATTTGTTAGAAAATTTCACTGAGTGTTGCCGAAGACACAAAAGCCGTTAATACAAGCATCTGCTCTTAATTTATAGAAATACTTCTATGACCAAAATAAGGAAGCTAAAAAGAGCTGTAAAAAATACGACACGGTGGACTCTAACTTTGCATTACACAAGTGCTCCTTCAGGCTCATGAAGTCGGTTTCCATATTACTTTCAATTATCTAAGTTCCAAATCAGAATGTCGTCGGAAGATTCTTGCCAAGGCCCAAAGAACTGCTGCCCTCCGTGTTGCCTCAGCTTACCGCACGGTATCGGAAGCAGCAGTACTTATCATCAGCGGTACGATACCCATAGATCTCCTAGCGAGGGAACGAAAAGAACTATGGGACCTCAAAAAGAGCGAGACAAATGATACAGACGACCACACATGCGACCGCACAAATACCAGAAGGCAACAAGCTCGAGCACGCACACTCCAAATATGGCAAGAGCGCTGGGCGTCAGAGGCGAAAGGAAAATGGACAAAGAGACTGATACCAAACATAGATAAATGGTATGACAGGAAATTCGGTGAGGTGAACTATTACATCACCCAGATGCTATCTGGACATGGGTACTTTTATAAATACCTCAACAAAATAGGGAAAGCAGAAACTGCTGAATGCATCTACGGAGATGCACCCATTGACGATGCTGATCACACATTTTTCAAATGTGAGAGGTGGACAGCAGAGCGCAAAGCAATAGAAGATAGGCTAGGCCCCTTAAAAGCAGACAACATCATCCAAAAAATGGTCGAAAGTGCAGAAAGCTGGCAACTTATTGACACGTACGTGGAGCGCATCCTACGTGCCAAGAAATTTGACATGGATAGAGATGATCAATATACATACATCCATCCTACCTGAGTAGAAGATGAGCCGATAGCGTGATGCTGGCTCCAAAATTGGCGACCCTGGACGCAGGGGGAGTAGAAAAGGCTTCATTCTGAACAGAACGCCTACTTGGATCTCCTCTGCCTACGATAAAATACTACCGGAGTCCCGGGGCAGAGGAAACATCCGGGAAGGAATGGGGAGGGATTGTTTTAGTGGCTACACCATTCGACGCAGTAGACGACGGTTACTGTAAGTGCGAAGGCATTTTGAACCCTACCTCACCGCCAAAAAAAAAAAAAAAAAAAAAAATTTTGAAGGAGAAATGTTTCAATTCTCAACTGATGACTAATCCACTTAATTTCGTTTATTCTAAAGAGGTCTAGCAAGTTGTCTATCTGGAATTCAAGGGCTTTGTCGAATATTTCAAACAAAGGAAAGAAGAAAAAACGTGTTTGATGAAAAACCGTTTTGTTTTTATTGTTTAACATTCATTGTTCAATTCCTTGCCCATAGTGCAATAATTTTTTTGAAAAAAGCACACCCCACATTAAGCAAAATAAGTTAGAATTAAGAAATCAGGGCAAATATTTTTAAAAAATTTTACACTAATCACATTTATTTTATAACTAGTTGAGTTATCATGCCGCTTTTCATTTTCATTGAGCTCATATATACCACACATACACACAGACACACAAATGCATATCAGCAAGTACATTAGTGTGCGTGCTTTTCCAAAGGAGCTGCACATTTATGTAGTCTATGTATTTGCAAGTGTCCTGGGAAATTATATTAAGCAGTAACTTTTGCTTCGAGATGCACGAGTGAGTTACGTAAATATATACCTACATATGAACGTGCACATCTACATATAAGCCTAAGCGTCTAATGGTGCGCCTGCTTGTGTTCACTGAACTCAAATAGTTGCAGCTGGCAAGATTTCTTAGAAATAAATGCCGTTAGCTGCTAAACTAGTATGTGGATATGTGCACGGATGCAAGTACTTGTGTATGAGTGTATGCCTGTGTTTGCCTGTGTTTGTGTAAATATATGTGCGTGTGAATTTGAAGATTAGCAATGCATATGGGGAATCATGTTAAGTTTCTAAGTAAGTAATTTTAGTAATTATGAATTCCCCAAAAGAATATCCAATGTACTAGCAAGTAGGTTGAATTTGTTCTTGCTAGCGTTGCGCATTTCATTTTGATAAGAAAGATATTTTCTTATACTTCTTGTGCGAAAAGAAAAACGTGTGATGAGTATTGGTGTACCTTTAAGAAAAAAATAGCATGCATGAAGTAGTGGATTGAGTCACACCCTTGCTTTTGTAGCTGATGGCCTAAATGTGATGCGTTTCTGTTGGTATTTGTTTTTTTGAAGTGAAAACTTCTTTAGAATCGTTGGGAGTGATTTGAGGAAAAGTGAAACGAAAAAAGCGACCAACTTGGCTACGAAGCGTTATATTATATGTTGATATAAAAGTAGCGACGAACTAAATAAAAATAACTTTTATTTTTTCTTGTGATTTGAACCAAGGATTTTGGATCGGAAGCTCACATTGCTAGTCGCTCGGCTACCGCGCCATGCTGTCGTCGCTGGCCTAAAAGTTATTTAGTTACGAAGCGTTATATTATATGTTGATATAAATAATTTTTGTGAGCGTGTAATTCTCAAAAGTTTTATTAGGTTTATTATTTAAAATGTATTGACTAGGTAGTGTGGTTATCAGCTTAACATCTGATAGATCCTCCATCGGAGGACAATAAATGTTAAACTAATTTTTGGAAATGCGCGGAGTGTTTTATGGGCTTGCTCCGCCTCTGCCACGGGTTGACCTGGTATTGCAGTACCGCCGGGATTTCAGCCTTGAATAAATACAAGAAAAAATATACTAATACATTTAGCTTTGGTGGGAAGAGCCATAAATTTTTATATGAATACATGTAGACGAAAATGGAATTTTTTTTTTTGAAATTTGCATTGTAGGACATTTCTGATTATTTATTGAAAACAGTTTTTTGGCTTTTCTATTTTTGGTTTAGATACTGAAAGTCAGTTTAAGTGAATCGGTATAAATATTTCGTACATTAATTTTTGAAGTGAAAACTTCTTTAGAATCGTTGGGAGTGATTTGGGAAAAAGTGAAACGAATTACATATAAACGTAGCGACGAACTAAATAACTTTTAGGCCAACACCGACAGTATGGCGCGATTGCCGAGCGGCTAGCAATGTGAGCTTCCGATTCAAAATTCTTGGTTCGAATCACAAGAAATAAAATTTTTTTTTTTTGAAATTTGCATTGTAGGACATTTCTGATTATGTATTGAAAACAGTTTTTTGGATTTCAGCCTTGAATAAATACAAGAAAAAATATACTAATACATTTAGCTTTGGTGGGAAGAGACATAAATTTTAATATGAATACAAGTAGACGAAAATGGAAGAAATTTGTAAGTCTGTTTCTTCGGTCCGTTTGGGTATTTTTTTTTGACAACATCGAAACCAAAGCATTTGTATCATATTTTATCTATCATAAGCCACTCGTATCATTTGTTGAAATTGAAAACATTGAGGATGAATAATGATAAAATGAAGAAAATAAAATATGAACTTTATAGCAATATTATAATGAACCTATAATTATCCCGCTCCTAATGCTGCTTTCGTCTTATTCTCTCTCAGTTTGTTTTACGGAAGGTTTCACTTCTATCAAGTCTAACCGTTAGACTGGTATTTTTTTCTTTTTTGTAAAAGTCCATTACGCAGGCCTTAAAAGCATTTGTTTCCATATCTCCCAACTAATTTTTATCAAACTCCCATAACATATTAAATTTTATTGCTCTAAATTATCATTCCAAAATGTCTGCAAAGCAAATCTGCAATCAAAGGCGCAGCTCTATATCCCTAAAGCAGTTCAGAAATCATAACCAAAATAAAAAAAATAATACATAAATGCATTTCTCATACATCCTTTTGTCCAAATTGTATTCGTTTTTGTTTTGTTTGTGTGTTTGGTTTTTCGCTTGAAATTGGGGTGAAATCAGTTGGTGATGCATTGAGCTCACATAAAAAGAGCTTCTTTGTGTCCTTGGCCGAATTGTTAATATTCATCTATTTGTAGATTGCATTCCACGCCTGACAGAGTAAATACATACACACTTGCACTTACAAATATACTTATTTTGTAATCCCAACGCCTCGGCCATCTTTCAGTTATTTTTGATATTTATTTGTGATTTGCTTTGACCTTTGTACTTACTTTGAGACTTATACACATAAATATATTCCCTTAATGTATTTGTTTTACCTTTTTGCCAAAATTTCTGCAATTAATGACTTTTTGCATTCTGGTGTTTAAAGTTTTTTTAGCCCTATTTTTGTCCCAATGTATTTTATATTTCCTTTGACTTTTCGTTTGCATTTTTGTTGCATCTCGTTTTCATGATCCTACGATTTTAATTTATATTTACCTCGCATTATTTTTTTATATTTCCTTATTTCGGCTTCTCCATATTAATTTGTTGCTCTGCTGCCACATTTAACTTATTCGCTGTGTGCGTGCCGATTTTTAAGCGAAGTACATTAAGAAATCCATTTCGATGGCATTAACTTGAATTTCTTATGGGATTTGGGGAGAGCCTAAAGAGAAAGTTGTACGGAATGAGTACAAAATAAATGAATGAAAATGAAGAAATGAGCGAAAATAAGAATAAGCTCCGGCGGCATACAGATAGCTCGGAATCAAGTGCATAATTTTATGCAGAACTACATATCTACATGTATATGTACTTGCCTACAGATGTACATGTACTTAGTATTGCCATAAATTCTGTGACAAATTGTACAATGCAAACGGCGAGAACGAAGCTGCAGAAAAAATTTCGTTAATTTCGTTTTTCTTCATATGTATTGTCTACTCAAAAATTATACTCAGTTTCTTGATAATTTCACTTGTTAACAATGGAGTGGGGAGCCAAGGAAAATCACATTGCATTGATTGCATTACAAAAGAGGGATTTACGAATTGAAATTTCAGAATGGGAAAAGGGATTTACGAATTGAAATTTCCGCACAATAAATCGTTTTTCCCAAACATCTGAAGTGACAGACCGAAAAGGAAGTGGTCGTTATCGCGTGATTCGAACCAACGATCCATAAAAGCCGTTCGAGAAAGAATTCGCAGATATCCCATTAAAAAGCAGAAAATCATGACCAGGGCAATGGATGCATCGACCAGATCCATGTCAAGACTAACTAGAGATGATCCCCACATGAAAGCCTTCAAGGAAATTTGACTCGACAGATGCAAGCAGCTTCTTCGGTGGCACGTGGTCAACCACGTGATTTTATGGAAATATTCTTTCCCCACATGAGAAAATTTTCTCTGCTGAAGAATATTTTAATAAGCAAAGTGGAAAAATCTATGCTGAAACTTCTAAAGACGCAAAAAATGTTGTTCCAAGTGTTCAGGCCACCATCCAGGCTCCGTAATGATTTTAGTGGGGAGTTTCTTGTAAGGCCATGCCAAATGTACCAGGAGTATGTCTTAGAAGACGTGGTGAAGCAGTTGAGCAGCACTCTCTTCAGTGGAGATCATTGAATTCTCCAGAAAGATTCCCCTTCAGTCCATAAGCTAAACACACCCAGCAGCGCATAAAAAAAAATATTCCTGAGTTGATAGCCGCAGAAGATTGGCTGTCTGGAAGTCCATATCTGAATTCATTGGACTACAGTTTGTGGTCAGAATTTGTGTCGAATACCTCACGCAGGGACGTCAATGGAAACCGTGCGTGCTGCAATAGCTGAATGGCCTAATCGTTTTGAAGCAAATGAAGACCATTTTGAATGAAAATTCAAATGTTTTTTCTTTAATATTTACATGATTAAATGAAACCAACCTCTTTAAAAAAGTATTATAATTTCATATCTATAACGGACTTAACTTGTAACAGAACTTATGACAGGACTAAGTGCATATGCATTTCCATATGGAGATACAGACATTGGAGCATACGAGTATATTTAAAATATTTCAATGCCTCACTGAATGTATAGTTTTTGAAAATTAGTTGCCTCCAACTTTTCGATTTCGATTTTTCGATTCTCTTCAACTTCAATTCGTGTAAAACTTCGGGGACGCGCCAGCAAATGCGTCATGAAATGATATCGAAATAATTGATAACCAGTTTTTCCGTTATAATAAAAATAATAAAACCAAAAAATATCTCTCAAGACAAGTTCTTCGGGAATGGAATATGCTGAAGAACATTCGCTAATCCATTGAAAATTCTGTAACATTCTACTCAGTTACAATTTTGGCAAGGTTGGGATATGTCTCTGGGATGAGTATTGAACAAGCACAAAGTGACAGTCTAGTCTAGTTTCACGGAACATTTTGAGTAAGTTAATCTGCGACCTTGATATGTCAGCCAAATTCTCCGTATTTCAAAACCGGTGCCTATTCCAAAGTTTGTTATGATAACTGTTTTGTTTAGAATTCGAAATTTTCAATTTGCGGAATAAAAAAACTTTGCTTTACATATACAATTTCTCTTCAGTTAGGCTTGGGTTTTTGTTGCAAAAAAAAAAAAAAAGAATAATTGTTCTGAATTATTTTTTACATAATGGGAAAATGTATGGTTTTGTTCCTAGTCCCACATGCGAATATAATTAAAGCTCTTGATTTTGTAATGAGTAGAAAGAGTATAGAAATATTTCAAGTCCTACCTTGACTATTATAATAAACCAACTCCATTTTGGTGTCCTCTATGAATACCATGTCTTATGAAAGGCAAGGATGTTAACCCTTTTCAAACCGGTTTTTGAAGACCTCGAAGAGCTTGTCGGCGTAGAGGTAAAGTTTTTTATGAGGTTCCTTAATCGCACACACTGGATATAGTCGTGAAAGATATACCGTATAACTTATTAGTAACGAGGATGGGGCAAAAATAGTGCGGAAACACTAATTGGTTTCTTGGTGAATCACCAACATTTGGTTTACGAATTTTGATTTGGTAATGCGTTATAAATAGAGAACCCTCTATTCGCATTCCCTTTTCTCGTCTACCGCCGGCATCTCCTCAACAAGCTCTGTTCCGGCAGACGCCACAATTCCGTGCAGTAATTCTAGAAGAAAGAAATTGCTAAGGAGCATTGCAAGCTGTACCGAACTCAAACTGTAATGGGATGGTTGAAACTAAACCACTTATATTTTTTTACAAAATTTACAGCGCACGTTTAATAGGCCAAGATGTGGCAGTACATTTTTTCCTACAGACTACATCTGCATCTTTCTTAATTACAACAACACTAACAATGTAAATAAAAAACAAAAAACGTGATAAGAGCGAAACAAATCCAGCGGGAGGAGAGCGTGAACTAATTTCAGTTTGAGCAATATTGAATGTGACAAGTTCGAATGACAGATTATGCTTCCTCACACCACCTCCGAACGGCAAACCAATATAACTCACACGCATGCACACACACAAGTATCTCATATATGCATACGTTTTTATGCTGCGTAATTTCTCAATAGCTGATTGCGCTTATTGGCTACTCATGTGCGGGAAACTAACATATACATTAGGATGGTCCTTCAGAAATAGTAGCTCCTTTACACAACTTATACCTGTTAGATGTTAAATATTGAAAAAGAATTGTAAGATTATTGTCATTTTTATTAACGTATGCCCGCCGGTGTTAACACTTTGTTCACGCACAGATATGAGACATGAGATTCATAGAGGCAAATACTTATATCGGGCATTTTTTTAGCTGCATGAGAGCTATCGATATCATTAACTATCATTCCACAGCAGAGAATGGCAAACTGTGTTGACATCTCTGCACAGAGGTATGTCAATTCATCATAAATAAAGGGGTTATCTATCGCTATCGAGAGATGATTAACGATTTTTTACGACCGGAATTGGATGGTATTGATCTGAACAATGTTTATTTTCAACAAGACGGCGCTACGTGCAACACAAGCAACGAAACCATTGATCCTTTATGGGAACCTCTCGAAGAGGCGATACAAAATTGGCCGCCGAGATCTTGTGATTTAACACCTTGTGACTTTTCTTCTTTGGAGCCACGGGAAAGAGTAGGTCTACGCCAATAGCCCAGGGTCGATTCAAGACCTCAAAGATGGAATTCGTGAGGCTATCGAGGATATAAGGCAGCCACTTTGCAATTCGGTTATGGAAAATTTCATGAAAAGGATATTGTCCTGTAAGCGTGGTCGTGGTGGTCATTTGCCTGATGTTATTTTCCACTATTAACGGCATACCTTCCTCTTTATAATCAAATAAACATCCGATCATTTATATTAAAAAATAGCATTTTTCTTTGAATATCAAAATAACACCTTTTGTTGGAAAACGCTTTAGTTTAACGCCAGAACAAGGCTTCCAAGATGTGGAAATTTAGTTAAAAAAAAAAATCTGTTGGTGAAGTTGATAGAGCGAGGTATTGAAGAAGGGACCGAAATCGATTCGTAGTCGTTCTCAACTTGTTGACCTTTTTCTTTCGACTATGTGGAGAATTTTATGTAAGGATCTTGGTTTACGTGAACTACTGCTCGTGCAACAACTGAAGTCGAATGAGCATCGTTTGCGCCAAATTTTTGCTGATTCGGCTCATTGAGCTTTAATATTCAGATTTACTCAACGTAGTCAAAAATTGGACTGATCGAATAAATCATGTAGCTCGTAGTCGTAGCGGACATTTGCCGGACATCATACTAAAAAAATGCCATCAAATTATATACCAGTTTATAATAAAAAATGTATTCCAACAATATTTCTGTTTTGAATTATCATTCTCGGATATCTCGTCTTCTTTTTAAATGTTGAGACTAAATTTTCGTTTGTTCGTCTGATGTTACCAGCTGTAACTCCCATTGCCTAACCAGCCCAAGCTGAACTTGACTTAAATATGCGCGTTAGTATGAAGTTCGGTCCGGGCCGAATTATCACTTCCTTACGTTTTTAACATACCTTCATTGGTTGCTAGCGCCGTTTAAAGCTTAGATACACTGAAATTCAAAGAAAACAATCCTCTTAATAAAAATCAAACATAATTGTATTGAAAAATTCCATACTAAATTGAACAATACACTTAAAGAAAACAAGCTATAATGTGCTTAAAATCCTTCCCGTTAGTTTAACTTAACTTATATCTATTTTTGTAATTTCTATTTTTAACCTATAATCAGTAATTCGATATGGCTTTTTATAAGACCTTACAAGGGCATGGTCAAGGGTTCATAATGTTTTTAGTTATGCAAAGGATGTATGATTTTCAAAGGCAGTTAAGTTTTCTGGAAAGTATCACAAGTGCTCTTGGAACTACTTCGTAGCACACGATTTAATCTCGATGTTTATATTTTGGTCATCTTTTAAGTTCTTTAGGAGCAATAAATCATTTATGGTTATAGAACAAGGAGTGAATGAAAATTTCTAGCGGAAGAAAGCAAACTGGATAAAATCTAGATTATACCTGCCAGGAGAGTGCTGTAACGAGTATGCGTTGCGTACGCCATCCAACTAGGCCGATGTAATGAACTAAATTGCCTAAAATCGCCAGTTGTTCAGGAAATCGCAAAAGAATCCACAAAATAATTTCTAAAGACTGTGTTAAATAATTATTATAATTTATGGAGTTATCCGTTTTTAGTTAGTTTTC
The DNA here is from genome assembly GCF_027943255.1 of Anastrepha obliqua. NCBI lineage: Eukaryota > Metazoa > Arthropoda > Insecta > Diptera > Tephritidae > Anastrepha > Anastrepha obliqua. The sequence goes on from NC_072896.1 coordinate 1,241,813, forward strand.
ATGAAATTACAATATAATATTATTTTTTTTTTGTAATAGGACTATGAATAAGTTCGTGCGGTTTTTTCGAAATTTGAAACTTTATTGACGTAAGATGGTTACAAATTTAATATTCAAAGTATTGTCCATCGCTTACTACTACTTTTTCCCATCTTTCTGGCAATTCACGGATTCCCTTTGTGAAAAATTCGGTCGGTTTTGCCGCAATCCACGAATCGATCCATTTTTTGACTTCATCGTAATTACGGAAGTGCTGGTCAGCCAGGCCATGTTGCATCGATCGGAAGAGATAGTAATCGGATGGCGCAAGGTCTGGACTATACGGCGGGTGGGGTAGGACATCCCATTTGAGCGTTTCTAAGGATGTTTTGACCACTTGTGCAACATGTGGCCGAGCATTGTCATGTTGCAAAATAACTTTGTCGTGTCTATCGGCGTATTGCGGCCGTTTTTCTCGCAGTGCTCGGCTCAAACGCATCAATTGTCGTCGGTAGACATCCCCCGTAATCGTTTCATTCGGTTTCAGTAGCTCATAATACACAACACCCAGCTGGTCCCACCAGATACACAGCATAACCTTCAGGCCATGAATATTCTGCGCCGACGTCGATGTTGAAGCATGGCCAGGGTATCCATACGTTGCCCGACGTTTTGGATTGTCGTAATGGACCCACTTTTCATCGCCAGTCACAATTCGATGCAAAAAACCCTTTCTTTTGTGCCGTTGAAGCAGTTGTTCGCATGCCATAAAACGACGTTCAACGTCTCTTGGCTTCAATTCATACGGCACCCAATGGCCTACCTTTCGGATCATTCCCATGGCTTTTAAACGTTTGGAAATGGTTGATTGATCAACTCCCAAAGTTTTTGCAACCTCTTCTTGCGTTTGAGCCGGATCTTGATCGAGCAATTCCTCCAATTCGGTATCCATGAACTTTGGCGGCGCACCCTCGCGTTCTTCGTCTTCCAAGCCAAAATCACCACTTTTAAAGCGTGCAAACCACTTCTGGCACGTTCGCTCAGCTAGAGCATGCTCACCATAAACTTCCACCAAGATACGATGACTTTCGGCTGCTTTTTTCTTCATATTAAAATAATGAAGAAGAATTCCCCGCAAAAACACATTATTTGGCACGAAATTCGACATTTTCAAGTGTGGTAAAAATATTGTTGTTTACGCTTCAAATAAAAAACTTATACTGACGTTTGTGCCTTACGATAGTAGCTCTCCAATGAATGTTTGGAAGTGTGGATCGATGGAATAATAATCAAGTTACGCCATCTGTTGTAAAACCGCACGAACTTATTCATAGTCCTATTAAAATAGTGAAATAACAACAAACTACGGACGGAGGCATTTGAAACAAAATTTGAATTTTTTAAGCCCCACACTTATATACAAATTTATATACACATATCTACTTTGAGGCTCTCCATATGCTGTGCATGTTATAAAAAAGTATAGTAACTACGTTAGAGAAACTCGTTTTTACACGAGATGACTGTTTTTTTCTCAGTAAATTACCCTAATTAAAGACCCTGAAATACCTTGTGTAGAAAGCACACTTCCACTAACTCATACCCGTAGTCCGACCTCACCCAAGGAGTACCTATCGGCTTGCTTTATAATAAAGTGATTCCCATATACAGGGCAGAGTTCACTTATTTAATGTGAGCACTTATTTATTTGTGAGCAGGCACCTAGATGTCGTTCGTCGTGCACTGCTCACCCATTTACATTGTATTGCTACTTTGGAGAATTATAACAATGTATAGATTTTATAGCAACTTGACTATCAGAGCAGATAGCGGTCAGTTGGGCTACAACGGGTGATGCTCTAACCCACAACGCAGCCTCTCTTAAAATATCAGTACTAAAAAGGCAATACATAATTACTTTACCAGAGCCCTTGAGAGTTAGAATGCTGACTCTTCAACTACTCATGCCAGATCCATGTTTGAATGCTACCGGAATGTGGAAATATACTGAACTATTACTGACCGAATCATATCAGGGTTTCCATATTTTACGACATTAAAAAAGTCGAACATGTTATATTTGGTTATTCTGTTGGTTGACGTAAAAAAATATAGCATCGAATACCACTACTTGCAGAATAGACTATCCAAATTATCCACCTTACGGTCACGTCATTACATATATCGTTCATACTCCAAATACCGATTCGTTTACACGATTCTCTGGTTAACAGGTTTCTAATCGTTACTGAATAGTTTTTAAGCGGTATCGTTTTGAAGGTCAATAAATGAAGTGCTTTCCTTTTTTCAAGGGCCGATGTTGAATGTGAAATACACCTAAACGTCAATGGCACCGCTGGACTTCTTTCTTTGGGGTTATTTGAAAGAAAATATGTACGTCCATAAACCAGCAACAATTCGAGAGCTAAAGGATGAGATAATTCGGCACATTAACGGCATAGAACCTAAATTATGCCTCAGCGTCATCGAAAATTTGTACCATCGGATGGAGGTAGGCCGCCGAGGCCGCGGCGCCCATTTGACCGATATTTTGTTCCGTGCCTAATTGAACCATACTAGTATTGTCATAATAAAGAGAAATGACAATAATTTCCTAAAAAAATTGTATTTGATTTAAAATTAACACCGGCCCTTAAAACTTAACCACCCTTTATTATACATTTTTTTAATAAAATCTGCAATATAAAACTAAACTAAGAAATTGGAGCTGAATAGGTTTTAGTTATGTAACTTTCTAAACTAAGATAACTCGGAAACCAGAACTGACCTATAAAAACGATTGTATGTAGTCACTGAGACCATCCCATTTAAATTATGTAGACTGCTCAGGACCCATAATTGTTTTTCCGATTCAAGAGCAATCTTATCTACGCTCTAGTTGTTCTTGTTATTTCGCTATCACTCGTGATCTTAATTACTGCCAGGCTTGATTGAGATGCATGCATTTAGGCGTTTATGAGCATATTTCAACTCATACATCCTTTAAACTCATCCGCCTCATTGAACAAGTTAGTTAATATTTCCACGGGTAACTTTTTAACCCTTTTTTATAATAAATTTCGAAACTGTCTTTTGAGCTGGAAAATCTGCTGCATTTGCCTGCCTTTGAACCGAAAATAGTAAAAGTTGATGGCGTCAGCAGAAATTAAAACTTTCAACTCATTTGCGTAGAACAGTGAAAACAAGCCATAACAAAGTGTGTGCACATATTATTTACACACATTTATATGTATGCTATGTATGGATGTGTTTATGTGCATGTACGGAGGTGAGGTTTTGTTTGCTTTTGTGGTTCAATTTGCGGTTTAGCTGCGTTGTTTTTTCACTAAACCTCAAACTCAAAATATTAACTATGCAAAGCGGTTAAGATCATTAAATTTTATGCGTAAACACACAAGCGCGCATAGACTCACTCACACATATGCGTAACCTAACACCTCTGTAGCGCCGCGCGCAAAGCGAGTGTCTCTAATTGAGCAGCTGCATAATTTAGTTGAATTTAAGTTTGGATATACCAATGTGTGTATAAGTGTGTGTGTGTGTTTGGGGAAAAGTGTACGTGTAGCGCACTTCTGGTAGTATGTGTTGTCACTACGCTCACTTGTGTACATTGGATATGATTGTGAATGCTAAATTTGGGCTTATGCGGCCTGCCAGGAGAATCAAAACCACAAAAAAACCAAAATAGAATATTTGCATGTAAACTAAATCAGAATCGGCCCAACTCCAGCAGTGATTGAATAATTCACAAGCAAATTTATTAAGCAGCATACAAAGCTGAAGTTTGATGAATTTATTTATTTAATTTTCTGTCTTTTTAGTATTTTAATTAAGACCAACAGCTTTAATTTCCAATGCCTTTCAGTCAAGAACAGTGGCGTGGCTACTATTTTCCACACACTTTGGGCTTTAATAACTTTGTGGTTTCTCACTCAAATAATTTTACTAATTGGAATTGAATACTACTGCACAACGGGGCGTGGAGAGACATAATCTGACTGGTATAAATCAAAGAATTCTTCTTCCTTTTTTATCCTTTCATAAAATGTTATTGGAGAGTTTAGTTCCATGCAGGGACTCAGATTGCTTCAAAAGGAGGTAAAAAAACTAAGCGATTTTTAAAGAGTCAATGATAGAATGGATTTCAGAATCGATGGAAAAGCTCACCAAAAAACGAACAGATTGCAACATCGTAAAATCTGAGTGAAGCGCTTCCAAATATTCATCTAATTGCATTTAAATATTCAAATTACCAAGGCAAACTTAACAATATCCTCACAGATTATTATTATTTGTTGCTTTTACGCCGTGTGCCACAACTTGTTGCCGATTTCTCAACTCTCATTTTTTAGATGAATTTTCGCTGTAGAAAAAAGATGAAATTTGAAGAAGTTTAATTAAATTTATTTATATTCTGATATTAAAGTAAGAAATTAAAATAGTTAAAAATTATATGTAACTAAATAAAGTTGCATCAAATTCAGAAATGATTTTTAGTTATATTATTCAATTATTCAATTCAAATGCAAACCAGTGTTTTTAGAGGAAGCATGGCAAGCAATCGCTGCTGTTAATGTGAAACTTAACTCATTTGGCTTGAATTTTTGATTTATTCGGAGACAGGAGACGTAAAAATATGAAGCCTTTTCCAGAGGCAAAGATTTTGGAAAATGTGGATGAAATGGGTCCAAACGACTGTGATATTTATAGGGCCAAGTGGTAGTTTCAGGTATGTGAAACAAATAAGAAAGAGTTCTCCGCAGTTCTATTACACAATGTCGGATAGAAGAAGACATACCACCTGAACAAACTTTTCCAAACTCCATTTAATGGAGGCGAAGGAAATCTCTTGGATACGGTTTTCACTTTAAGCCAGATTTTCAACAAGTTTTTAATATTTTAGAGTCCTACTAATACCTTTAGCAAGCACCTTTTAAGAAAGTGACTGTCAATACACATTTGTAATATATGCCAAATAAGTATCGCAAAACCTGAGGTAGTGCGCCTTTCAAAAATTACTAAAAACGTATAGTTTTTCCCAAAAACTTCCAACAGAACAAAAAAATTTTTTGCAATAAAAAAATTGGTTCAAGAAGTTTTTCTCCTAACAATTAAACAAAATTTTAAAAAGTCAAAAAGAATCCGAAATATTCCACTTTAAAAAATTCTGTAGCAAAATTTTTAGCATTGAATAGATTTCAAAATTATAAACTTTTTTAAACATAAATTTCACTTTATTTCTTGTTATACTGAAGTCTACAAATAACTCAATTACATATAAATATTTTCATCACTTGACATGGAGCCGCTCATACAACATTTTCGCCAGTAATAAAATGATTTTGTTGCGGCAATTAAACCCAATTTAAGACAATACAAAAAAATTAATAAAATAAAAAAAATGAAGCACGTAGGATTTTCCACAAATTTCAGATGTGAGCAGCATCTAAAAACCTTGAAAAAGTAATCAAATTTTGTGCAATGAATTGAGCGGCAGATCAGCAAGGCGAGAAATTAAAAGCAAAACTAAAAATGAATAATGAATGTGGCTCCTAAAATTACATGCAAATATTTCCCCTATCTCCGTTTGCGTTTGCAATATTTTATTTGTTTTTCCGGTCTCAATATCGTGTAAATTTTAGTTAACGCACGTCTGCGCAGCTGCTCTCCTACCGCTGCCACACACCTGCTCGCACTCACGTGCCTTTGTAATTGTAGCTTCTTCACACGGCACCTTTCATCGTGCCACCACTGCTTATCTGAACTCCATTTAGTCCATTCGACATCGCTTTGATTGCTTGTTCCATTTGTCTGCTTGGTGTTCGTGTTTTGGGTGTCGGTGTCGGTTTCGGTTTCGGTTTCGCTTGGCAGCAGCTGCGCAATGTTTCAATTTTTCACCGCAACGTATTTAATAATCCAAACAAAACTTGCGTGGGACAAACGAAACTGCTTTGAGGCACTCACCCGCTTACCAGCGCACGCAATTAAGAATGTGGCGTGTGGCGTGTGGCATGTGGCATGTGGCAAACACGCATAGGTACGTGGCAAGCTTTCAGTGTATGCGTGTGTTTGCTACGTTGCCTGACTTGTATTAATTGGTTTAATTAAGCGTGATTGTTCGGCTCGTGAGGCGATTGCGCGCAAGATTTGTTGGTTGGTCGCCTGCTTTAGTTCACCGGTTGCTTGTAGGTGCTGCTTTGTTTGTTGTTGTCGGTTGGATTTAAAATACAACCCAATTTATGCACATTAATTTCCGTTTACCACCTTTAACTCCACATCCGTGGCACAAGCGCCTGACATTGGCGTTGATTCATGGCATGACAATGTAACGGAGCTATTGAACATCTCTCAGAAGATAAAATTAAAATCACGAATCTGCGCTATGTGCGTGTATTTAATTATTGTTTGCCTGCGATTGCGGAAAATACTATGGATTGCTATCTGGGGAGAGATGATTTGTTTGTAGGCAGCCACATGTGCGTCAGTGTGGCTTGGAATTTTTATTTGTTCCGCCGCCTATTCGAAGATTTCTTTAATTTATATATTATTTTTTGTCTTAAAAATGCTTTACTTTCCTTATTTTCTTTATTGCACGTATGAAATTCTTAAAAAAGCCCTACTTTCGAGTCTCTTTTCCCCCTTCCTACATACCAAAAAATTCTTCAGTCTTACCATTTGCCTCAGCCTTGAATTTTTTTAATTAAAGCGCATTACTTAATCAAGAATGATGGAACAGAATATCGCTACGTCCAGAAATTAAACAATCAAAAAGAGTGGAAGAACAAGCGAAAGTGAGGAGAAGGCCAAGAATATACTTCTAGAATAAATGATGCAGTCATACATATTAACATCTGCACGTGCATACATTTGCACATAAATTCTTGTTCATTTTCTGTACTGACATGACTTAATTGTCAAAATTGCTGAAAACAGAAATTTCGGGAAGGTGGAGCCACACCGGGCTACTGAACTAACAAATTTAAAGTTTCTTCTATGGGCTCTATAAAAAATTATTTCGATAGTATCTTATCACGAAGCTCTTATTAATTTTCTTATGGTAAATTCCAACCATTAAGCCAACTTGTTTTTAGTAGTTACTTCTCCATGCCTACTTCCCAATAGCTGCTTCTCTAATTACTTTATCTAGAACAATCAAACTTTTTTAAATAATATTTTGTTGAAAACTCAACTCAAACTCGGGAGCATCGTTATAGATACTTAAGGATATTATTTAGAAAATTTCTGATTAATCTGATTATTTGACATGATTTTCAAAACTTAACCATTTTCGCGATATTCGATTTTATAGGTTATTTGTTCTTGCTTTAACCACCACTTTGTAGATGTTAGGTCAAGATACCGAGTTTCTTTTTGTTTTTAGTTAAAGTTATAACAGTCAACAAAAGCCATCGATACAATTTTAGCCAAGCTGTGACAGTTAAAAATGGCTGCTTGATAAAGCTTTAAAGTTACGATTTTTCACCGAGTATTTCTTATTTCACGGGATTAAAAAAGTATGTACGTATATCATTTACACGAGGCCAAATAATTTGATAATCAGTAAGACTGCGACGCCAGTTGGCCTTTGATATGAAAAAGAATTATCTCCGGCCGTGCATACAGCAAATGAAGGTAGGAAAGAAGAATTGGTGGATAGGTAGACAGTTGGTTATAAATTTAGGAAATTAAATTCTAAAATTACAGCGTACCGTACGGTGACTTTTTATGGATATCTCAAGAAGATCACCGGACACTTTTTTTGCTTACATATCCAGAGACTGGACTCGTCGCTCATTAAGAACTTAGTTTCTAGCCTCTGCCTGTACGCCACACGGTCTTAGCGGCCGACTGACATCAGTCATTGAACCATCTGACGAATTAATCTGCAAAATCTTTGCCACTTGCACACAATTTTTCTGTGTTCTGGTGGTCTTTACTTCTTCTTTTTGAGAAATTGAAAATTTCGTAACTGTCACCTAGCAAAAAGGGTATTTGAAAAGACGCGCCAGTATTTTTTTTTAAAGAGAATATTTAAAAATTTAGATTCTCTAAGGTTTTACTAATTTTATTCAAAATTATTGAGAACGTCGAGTTATCAATGTTGAGGGTTGTTCAGCATCACTTTGCGCTGCAGCAGCAAAATTTTTAACAGAGCAAAGAAAAGATTTTCAAACGAGGCTGTAGTAGTAAAGGGTGAATGTGGAGGAGTCTGGGGGATAAGGCTTGCCTTTAGCAGTTTAATCGGATTTCAATAGAATTTATTCTTGGCTTTGATCATAAATAAAATATATTTACACCAGTTTTTCCTAATTCGGATGAAATTTAGTGCACACGATTATCAAACTTATTCAACCGTTCGATAAAAAGCGGCATTGCAGTAGCGAATTCAATCAACTTAAATCTTACAAACTGCATTTTTGAAGAAAACAATCTGATTATTTTACAGAAGATCCACAACGATCGACATACAGAGGGAAGGGGTGTGAAAATCATTATATTAGGCACATGAAGTGAAAATTAAAAAAAATGTGAATTTTAATTAAGAAAATAAAAAGCATCTCGCTGCAATAAGTTTTCAGGTCGAATCTGCATCCTCCCTTTCTTAGAAGGATAATGACTATAGATTGAAAGAATATTGCTGTGCAAAATCCATTGTGCTCTACAACAAATTATATGCGCTCACCCTACACCAACTCACTTAATGGCACATACTCCACTTGGTTGCCACTCCCAAGCTATGCATACCTACATGCAAAACAACAAATAGTTGCAGTTACAAGTATGTTGCTGGAGTTTTTGGTATTGCTGGGCTAATTTGCAGTGGCAACTTTCAAATTAGAAAATAAGCAACGGTGTTGGAGTGTAAAATGTACGGCGGAACATATTTTTAATTAAGAACTGTTGCAATTGCTATGAAAGAGTAAGATTATGCGGAAGGAGCGAAACCCATACATGATGACATACATACATATAAGTTGGGAAATAAAAGGAAGAGAATATATGTCACTCATACACGCCGGTGCACGGGTCAGGCGCGGTGGGTTTTTCACCAACTGTGGTTTCATTAATTTTTAGCACATCCACATGCACACATATGCACGTACACATACATAAATGTATGATATGCGACCCGGATTGTGTGGGCGTGAAGTCGTGATGCCCTCCCTGGTGAGCCAATTGAGTTTTTTCCATTCGTCTCACAGGCACATTAGACACTACAACATTTCGAAAATTAAACAGGTCATGTTAACTGGACTGCAGCCGCGAGTCTGTGTGCCCGAGTACGGTTAATGGATGCTGGATTAAGAACTCTCAACTTATAAAACTTCAAATTACTTTTTCTAATACATTCGTTCTTTAAAGAAGTATTTTTATGAAAATGTAGCCTGGAAAACGAGTATAAACTTGAAATTACTTGATTGATACAGTGAATGTTATAAATACACAAATTTTTTTTATTACGGTCAAAATGTCAAATTACATTCCAACAAAATAGTATTTGCGGGAGGTTTGCTTTTGTTCTTCAATTTAAAGAAGAGTGCAACAGAAGCACATCGTTTACTCTCAGAAGCTTATCCTGAATATGCTCCAGAGGCTAGAGTATGTCAGCAGTGGTGATTTGACACAGAAGACAAAGAGCGATCAGGTCCGTCAAAAAAGTTTGAAGACGAATAATTGGAGGCATTAGTCGATCAATATCCACGTCAAACTCAAGAAGAACTTGGAAAAACATTGGAAGTGACTCAACAAGCCATTTCCAAACGTTTAAAAGCAGCCGGATGAATTCACAAACAAGGAAATCGGGTGCCACACGAATTGAAGCCGAGAGACGTTGAGAGACCATTTTGCATGTCTGAAATGCTGCTTAATCGCCACGAAAAGAAATCGTTTTTGCATCGTATTGTCACTGGCGATGAAAAGTGGATTCATTACGACAACCCAAAGTGTAATATGTGAGGCCAGGCCAACCTACCAAGTCGACACCAAAGCCGAATATTCATGGTTTGAAGGTAATGCTCTGTCTTTCGTGGGATCAGAAGGGTGTGCTTTACTATGAGCTGTAAAAATCGGGCCCAACGATCACGAAAGAGCTATACAGGCAACAATTGATACGTTTGAAGCAAGCAATATCCGAAAAACGGCCAGAATGGGCGACCAGACACGAGAAATTAATTTTCCATCATGACAATGCTCGGCCACCCGCCTTATATCCCAGACATAGCTCCTTCTGATTAACACTTGTTTCGGTCGATGCAGATTCACCTTTCTGGAAAACGGTTCACCAATGTTGAAGGTATTAAAAAATGGCTTGATGAATTTCTCGGTGCAAAAGATGAGAATTTTTTTTGAGATGGAATCCATGAATTGCCTGAAAGATGGAAAAAAGTTGCCGCTTCCGATGGACAATATTTTGAATAAAATATTTTCTCACTTTTATATAATACTTAAATAAATGGTTCTTTTAGCAAAAAAATAGACGAAACTAATTAGTTGTACAGCCAATAAGTGAGCCATTTTTTTGTTCTCCGATAAAAAAAATTTAACCTAGATAGCCCAGACTCGTACAATTGTTACTGACACGATTTGCGTAACAGCCATGTGCGACTGTCAAAAAGAAACTTTGATGGTGACAGCGTTACGGCCTGGGTGGTACTTTCATTTAGAAGAAAAGCACACATTTGCTTTGCGTCAAACATAATGAATTCTTAAATATACCTGGAATTGTTGGCAGCTGCTCTAATCTCATTTTTGGATGATAAGGTGGATAAAGGCAGTATTTTTCTAACGAGATAACCCTGCAACCCCCATTCACGTTTCCAAAGATTCGTTCAAACGATTTGAAGAGTTCAACATACCGATCTGAATCCGGTGAGAACCTCTGTGGAACCATTCCGCGTAAAATTTATGAAAAAAGCGCAATGACACTTATAGTGGTGTACTGTAGACTGCACTATTAAAAAATAAGTTGATGCGTTTATACGAATATATAATAAATATAATATATATATACTGTGACTATCAAAATATGAGTCTGAGGGAGAGTTAAAGTTTATATTTTGGTTAAATTTATATACTCGTGTCCCGGTAAGTTTCCTTAAATTTTCTTAAAGTTTTGACACGCCATTCAGGAAGTATAGAACCAAAAGAAATCAGGCTAGATTTTTAGTGCATATGCTGAGTTATTAACGTATATTTCTTACACTGACGTAGTTTTTATAATGCATTCATCCACCTTTCATTATTGACACCTTTTGCTTTTGGTAGTTCATAATAAATAAAAATACGCAATAGATACGTTACCAAAAAGCGAATTATATAACGCAAATCGTATGCGTAGCCAGTAAGAATTTCATCAATATCGAATTGCATAGCCTCAAAAAGGCCAAATTGTGATGCGAAAATACCGCAGGAAGCAATCAGTATGCAAATATCAGATGCGTGTGACCACGTCCCACGAACGGCTGCAGCTAACAAATGCTGCACGCAGCTGCGATGTGTAACGAAAGTACAAATGAAGTTTTGCATAATTCTGAAAGCAAACAAAGCACTAAAATTTTACTAAAGCAGCGAGAAGGACACGAAAGGCGTAAACAGGAGAGGCAGAATGCATGTCAAATACTTTTTTAAACAAAATCAGTCGTAATGCGCACGGCTGCTTTGGCAGGGTGTGCAGCGATAAGGAAGTGAACAAATAACCGACTCAGGAACTAATAAACGCATATTATTTTATTCAATAACAAATGCGCCACCAAAGCAAATAAGGAAGGAAAGTTATCAAAGAAGAGTGGAAAAAGGATTTTTTATTTACTCGCAATGTGCAATACAAATCCGTAATAAAAAATTTGACTGAAATGCGATATATTATGTAATAAATGCCTACGAATGCAATCTGCGTGTATTGCGCGCCCAAAAGTATGCTATGGCATGCACCGTTCCATGCAGTGCGGAGCCGCTCAGCTCAGCAGCTATTGAGGCTCACTGCCATAATCTTGCTTCCCTTTCTGCCTTCTCTCAGTCTTTCGTGCCACATTCCGCCTTATCTTGACACTGCTGCGGCAATACCGCGCGCATTCTTTCATTTTCGCAATATCCTGGCGCTGTGGCTGGGTAATTTACATGTTTTCTCGTCTTTCTGTAGTTTTCTTTATATTTTTAAATTTTTATTCAAGATTTTTCCCGCTCACCTCCCCTCCTGTTGTTTGCGTTTGTATTTATCTGTCTGCCTTTGTCTGTGCACGTGTACAGCTAGAAGAGGGCGTGTGGGTATGTGAAGCTGCGTTTGCTCGTGCGTTAACTCGTTGCTGGCTGCAATTGCCACTCGAAGTGCGCCATAGTTGCAAGTTGCAAGCAATTCGCCGTGTAAATTTCCGAAAGGACAGAAATAGATATACAACAATTTGTATGCACTAAAAAAAATAGTTACGATTACTTTGTTTTATACAACTTTTGGGCAACTTTTTGTTAATGAAGATATGAATTTGAAAATAGGGTATCATGGGTTTGGTAGATGTATTTGCCCATATACCTGTGTGGAATAGAGGGTAAGGACTTTTCCAATTTATATCAGTCACTTATAAATATCTATTGCACTATTTGATATTTCGTTGTCTAATTTACTACCTAACGGGTGATTTTTAAGCTATTATCTTTTTAAACAGTTGGTTTAAACAGCTGACGCACGTTTCGTGTTTTGTTTCACTGTCACATTAGTCCAAAATAGAGTTTTTTCCTTCAAATGCTTGCTAATTCCACAAAAATAAATATTTTTTAAATCCCCTACGTGTTTCTCTAGCTATTCTTATCTAGATTAAGAAAAAAAATGTTTCTTTGTTCCAGATTAAAATTTGCACCCTCTGTGCTGCGTTCCGCGGAGCTCCTTCAAGAGAAACCACATTACAAAAATGTCTCCAATGCCGCCATTTTGTAAAATTTTTCGATCAAACTTTGTAGTTTTGTATTTTACAATAGTATATAAGTAATAACTTCCCAAATTAGAGTGATTGTTTCCCCTTTCCTTCTATACAAAAAAAATTCTTTAAAAATCGTGTTTATTTTACGCGTGTACAGTGGTGTTACCCCTTAAGAAAGCTTAAGATCCAGTTTTTTATCAAAAAATTGTGTTCAGCGACGAAGCTCATTTTTGGCTCAATGGGTATGTAAATAAGCAGAATTGTCGATTTTGGAGTGAAGAAGAATTGCAAGAGCTACCAATGTATCCCGAAAAGGTCACAGTTTGGTGCGGTTTATGGGCTGGAGGTATCATTGGACCGTACTTTTTCAAAGATGCTGCGAATCGTAACGTAACTGTGAATGGCTACCGTGAGCGCTACCGTGAAATGATATCCAACTTTTTTTTGCCCAAAATGCAAGAGCTTGACCTGCATGACATGTGTTATCAGCAAGACGGTGCCACATGCCACACAGCACGCGTAACAATGGACTTGTTGAGAGGCGAGTTCGGAGAACATTTTATTTCACGTTCAGGACCTGTCAATTGGCCACCCAGATCGTGCGATATAACGCCTTTAGATTATTTTTTGTGGGGCTATGTTAAAGCTCATGTCTATTCAGACAAGCCTGCTTCAATTAACGCATTGGAAGACAACATTACAGCATTTATATGTGAGATACCGACCGAAACATTGGAAAGAGTATGCCAAAATTGGACTAAGCGGATCGACCATTTGAAGCGCAGTCGCGGTCAACATTTGCATGAAATAATCTTCAAACATTAAATTATATGGACTGTACTATCAATTTAAATGAAAATTTCATGCATTTTCCTATAGCTCTTAAAAACTTACCCTTTATAAGCTGCTATTTACGGCTCTTGTACGTTCTTAGTGATACAGGCGTTCAGTTCTCTACAATTTGATGCCCTTGTAAGCGAAAGTAAATTAATCTATAATTACCAAAAAAAAAGACAAAATAATAGTCCTTTCACCTTCGTTTCTTTTCATCGTCGACTGTCCAGTTTTACTTGAGCGGATAACTTTAATGTTCTACAAATAAATCTTCGCAATTTAACGAATTTTTATGGGGAAAACTTTAGAACTAAATTTAATGCACTTATGGGTTGCGCGTTTCGACACTAGAATTCTTTTTCCAATTCCAGGTTACGTGATTTCGCTTTATTTAAATGCAATTTTGTAAAAACTTTTAAATTCAGTTGCTAATATTTTAGTTGCCAAACTGGGCTTGTTTCTCTTTACATTTATGTTTAGTCTGTGAGGTACTTTGTACTGCAGATTATTAAAAATAAAGAAATGAATGCATAAATTATCAAGTTGAAAGATCAAATGCAAATATGTTGAGGAAATTGCAGATTAAAAATATTTTCAAATTTTTTGAGCCAGCCAGCACCGCAATTAATACAAATACCTACTGTTTCACTTGAAAATCAAACGAAAGATCTACGATATTTTCATAAAGTTCTAGTAAACCTGGCCACGCCTCGCCCGACTCAATCAGTTTGGGAATAAAAAATGTATCTTTCTCTGTTTCAGACTTGTGACACTTGAAAAGTGTGTAATGCGACAGCTAACAGAGTTATTAGGCACAACAATGAGACAATTGAGACAAATTTTCAAACAAATAGTTTGATATTTTTACTGTGTAAATAATAAATGTGAGGATTTTCGTATTTTAACCTCTCCAACTCCCACCCGCTCTTTCTTAATATTTACGCTCATTTATTTGCATTCACTTTTATTTATATTTAGTTCGGTAATATGCCGCTGCATCATATACAATTTTCGGTGTTGTAGCATTGCTATTGCGGAATTTTTTTCTTGTGGGAAAAATGTTGCAGGTTTCATAATTTGCTTTTTTGAAAGATAAGATAGACTTGCTCCACTTTCTGGTAATATCTTTTAATGAAAGGCCTTTTGCACTACGTCGGCTTATGAAATATGTAGCAAAGCAAGTTTATTAAACATTTTTTCTTCATTCCCTCACTATTACTAAATAGAAATTCGCCAGTGTTACGTATACGCAGGGGTGGGGGAGGTGGCTAACGAAAGAAGAGCGTAGGCGCAAAATGCTACAAAAAGTCCGATGATTTCTTGAGTTTAACGCTTAAACTAATTTTTTCCATTGGTTCGCTAGTAAATTTATACATTCGCAAGCAAAATATGGCCATTCAACAGACACAGCCGCAATGGCACTCGCCAATATAATTGCATGCAAGGCACTTGCGTTCATTTGTATAAATTCAATTTATTTGAAAACTTTTGTAGGTCTGTTGTAGGTCTGTTATAAGCTTCCTTTAAATATTTTTGTATTTCACTTTTATTTTTCCATACTTCATTTTATTTTCCTATTTTTTGTTTATCTTTCACCAGCATCCTTTTTCCTACGCCGCCGCAAATTTATGTTTGTATGAATTCCCTTCACTTTATTAGGCGTTGCATTCATTGTGGCACGTATAAAAATTAAATTACATTTGCTTTGCACAATTTCCGGCCTGCGCAGCAGTTGCAACTGCCTCCGTAACTGCCTTTCAGATTGCAACAGAGTTACAGTGTCAACATTAACAAGCCGACAAATCGCATAAAAAAGCAAGTTTAGGAGTGCAACAAGAAAAGTGCGACAAGAAAAGGAGCTACTTAATAATAAATTGTAAATTGAATTTTCTTTTGCGCGCCATTCGCAAGAATTTCACTCAGGCACCCCCAAATACTGGCCAGCCGCCTCGCTTATGGTTTCCATCCCAGTTACATGTGGCATTCCTCGCATTCATTGCCACACGTTGCAGGCGAAATTTACATTGCGGAATGACTTTTTTCAGATTAGTTTTTCAAAGCTCCTTTTTTCTCCGCGACTAGTAAAAAAATATAGGTATTTATAAATATAAACAGTGCAAAGCAGTCGTAATTTTTGCAACAGCTGCTCCTTTTGAGTTCGTTCGCATGTTTGCTTGATTGCATGAAGAGGAATGAAATTGCCTTAGCGCACAGCCTGATTATATTATTGTCATTTGTGGTGCACATCGCAGGTCTAACGTTCTGTAAGTCGAGATATGCTAATGAAAAGGGAATTATGTGTAGATGGAATGGTGGACCTAAAATCAGGAAACGCACCAAAAAAAAAACTTTGGAGAAACTAAATAACCAACTAGTAAGAAAGATTTTCGAATATGAGTGAATTTACTTTAGGCTAATATATAAACATTACTTGTATATATATTTATTTATAAATAATGCAGTGAGAAATTAAAAAAAAATGTAGAGTGAAAATTCCATAAGCAGGCGCTTAGCCGTGTTTAGCGCACAGATGCATACGAGAGTACTTTTTTCTTTTAGTATACTTCGTTGCGGTTTTTGTAGCAACATAAACATATCCGATACAAATGCATTAGAAAGGCTGCTGGAGTGACAGTCCGTGGCCGGATAAAAATGCGGGTCGTTCCAGCAATGTAGAACCGACAGCTGTGGTATGCCGTATACCTTTTTTATTTATATTACATATTTTTTCGTACTGAAATTATAAACCATATTTATGATGTTATAATCAGCTTAAGGGGGGAGCCTGGTTTATGAGGTCTAAAAATTGCATCTCCTTGCGATTTTTTTTTTTTAAGGAAAAAGTTTTTTCTATCTTTTAATGAACATTTAAAAAGTATAAAAAGTTTAAAAAAATGTTTAACATAGAAATTAGTAGAGCGCTGCAACGCTGGAGCATCCAACTGGCGTACAAGATACAGCTCGTAATTATTATCTAAAGCAAAAAATTCAAATGGATTTCTAATTATCATGATTTTTTATTCTAGATGAACTAAGAAAACTGAGAGAAATTCCAAACTTTCAACTTTTTGGAGTTTTTAAAGATAAAAATAAAATAAATAAAATAAAAAAAATTCACTTCAACTTGGTATAAAAATTTTGTTAGTTCAAATAAAAGAGAATTTAATACTGAAGGGAACAAGCTATGATTCATTTCAAAAGGTTCATTAGTTGTTTTTTTCATTCATGTACGCCAATTCAAAGAAATCATAACAACGAAAAGTCGAGAAAAGAAGACAAAGTTTGTACTATAGCTGTCCGGTCACAGCGTAACTACCTAACGCTCGCCTAGCTTTGGCTTTGTATCTACGGAAATATTGAGAATTAGGCTCTGTAACTTTGTGTGAATATTCTGAAATGTATTAGGAATCGCTTAAAACGAAAAAAAAATTGATTTTTTTGACCTTATAAACCAGGCTTCTTGCACTTTGGCGTGAAAAGAAAACTGACAGTGCAGGGCATTTTTTTAATTACGACGGATTCTTTAATTATTTCTACACTTGAGTAAAATGAGAAATTCCACTATACTATTAGAGAAGTCCAGAACCATACAGTAGGATTAAATGGGCAGGAGCTAAATTCAGGACTAATAGTTGGTAGAATACTCAAAAAGTTACTCATTGGGAAATCACACTAGAACTCTATCAAGACAAAGGGCTTATAAGACCTTTTACCTACAATAGGGAACTGTAATACGTGTGAAGTAGACATATGGAAATGTCGTAATTAAGGCTGGTGCTATTCCGATGGCACTTTTACTTCCAGTCTTCGGAAACTGTGATTTTTGTTTCGGAAAGGCAATGAAATATCAATGGTAATTTATGCAATTTGGTGTCAAATATACAAAAAAAAAAAGCTGTAACCATATAAAAGATGCGAAAAATTTATGCGGAAGTGCTT
The DNA here is from genome assembly GCF_027943255.1 of Anastrepha obliqua. Classification (NCBI taxonomy): domain Eukaryota; kingdom Metazoa; phylum Arthropoda; class Insecta; order Diptera; family Tephritidae; genus Anastrepha; species Anastrepha obliqua. The sequence goes on from NC_072896.1 coordinate 1,259,497, forward strand.
ATTTGTGGCACTAAAACGACTTCGCCAATGTCGACCAAATTTTGCTCTAACTGAACATGCATTTGATATTTTGAAATAAATGAATCTGAATATCAGCTGCCCAACTCCGATGAAAGTTTTGTTAACCCTTGAAATGAATCGAGACTAAGTCCTTGTTCGGAGCAGCAGCTAATCTCGTTCCACAATCTATAAACTAATTTCTTAATTAATAGCCAATATTTATAATTTCTACCATAAGCTGGTCACCTTAAAATGTTATGTTATATTATTTATTATTTTTATACATTCCTTACTATATTCTCTTTCGCTTAACGACATACAAACATACAGAGTATACGCAGGCATTTGCTTAGCATAACATATGTATACATAACGTTGCTTCTCTTTTCGCTAATCTAATGCAGTTACATATGCATATATATATATACGTGCATATGTTCGCGAATTGACATTAGCAGTTCAACTTTTGTAAACACGGCCACGCATTCGAAAATTAAATGTAAAATATAAATTATAAAGTGTTAAACTAGTTTTTTATTTCGCGATATTGAACATAGCTACCAAAAAATATTGGAAGCTCAACAGTCCTAAGCCCTTAAATATAAAGCAGATTGACACGTAATATTACATGGAATCTACTTTCATAACATCATAATATTTTAAACTCGATTATTATCCTTAATATAAAAATTCCAAAATGTGTGTCGAAGCGGCATTAAGAAATTGATCATGTAATGGTATCGCCTGCTTTCTAATATATTAGAAGATGAAAAAAATTCTCAATAATTTTTGCGCTTTATTGCAACTATTAAATACAAGAAACTTAAACCAAAAAATTGTGGTACCCGAGTATTTCTTCCAAATTCACTAAGAGCCGGATAATGGGTGGGTGACCTCTCCACCTCCGTACTCCCTCCTTCGAGGGTGCGATAAGTATGCAGTAAAAGGCACTGAAATACGGATACTCAAAAATCATATTTTACGGTTTAAAATTTTTCCACTTTTTTTCACGACTTACCAGTCACACATTTAAGAAATGATAAGCAAAGGGAATAGGAAGAAAGTGGCGGGGAAAAACTTAACCCTACTAGATTCAATCAAAACTCAACTGTAATTCACTGCTCTAGAAATGTCCGCTACTGTATGTAGTTGTAAATACACTTATGAAAATGGTTCCAAATAGTTTTCTGACTAATCTCCAATTTCAGGGCAATCAAATAAGTGCTCAAATGCCTGCTCTACTCGACGGATTTTACGATTTTGCCAACATTTGTCGCAATCACCACTTTGTTCTTACATTTGATATTGTGTTGGGTTCATGAACAACACAAATTTTAAGGGCATATTCTCCGAAAATCTCGTCTCTTTTGTACCTTTACTTTGTAACGCTGCAACCCAAAATTCGCCTTGCCAATTATAAAGCTGCCAAAGATCATGTTTTTGGAAGGTCTTCTCACGTTTAAATTACTCTTCTCCAATGCAAAGCAAAGTAGTAGAAATCGTGAGATTTGGCATACTAAGTTTTCCGACGGAAAACGCTCAAATCTGTTCACTTCACTTAATACTAAAAAATAAATATTTTTTAAGCAATACAAACAAATTGCCGAAATTGAGCAATGCGTGAAGAGTAATGCGATTATTTAAAAAAAAAGGCGTGCCACCATCATAGCAAGCTGCAAGTTTTTTGTTGATAAGAGATTTGTTTGAAAATTAAAGGAAACGGAAATCAACTCGGACGCGCACAAGGAAAAATTTCAAATGTCTGAATGAGTCTATCGTTAAAGTAACATAACAACAAATACAAAATTGTTCCATCATTTGAAAATATTGCACAGCTTATTCAGAACTTAGTCCCTCATAACATCACTGCTGGTATATTAGACTCGATTCCGCCCGATTAGACACCTCTTAGCTCTTTTATGTAATTTTGTTTTCAATTTCTTTTTGAGAATTTTTTACTTATAAAAAAATAACACCTGCTGGCATTTGAAAATATCGAGTCATTTAAATTGAAAACATCAACACCTCATAAGTCACTCATCAAAATGAAAACCGACTTTCACACTTGATCCCATAGGTATGTGAAAATATATGCATGTACGTATGTAGGTATGTGCATATGTAAGTACGTAGCATTACAGCCCGCACCTATGAATAATGGCCATCGCCTTGCCAGCAGCTTTGATGTGTGAATAAATCAACTACGCAGCATATTTTTGCACCGTTGTCAGCAGCAATCAATTGCGCGCATAGAAACTTTACATACCCACACATTGCCATTACATATTTTTCTTGTTCTCCCACCAATCTATATTTTTGTGTACTGAGCTGTCGATGACAATCAATTTATGTTGAAGCGACATTCCGCAATTGATTGAAAATTACTTTTTTATTCTCTTTATTACGCCACATGACTCCTATCTTGTAACATTCCATCCCCTCCTTCTTCTTTTTTTATTTCTTGTCACTCCAACGTTCTTCTGGTGTCATCTTTATTGTAAAGCATTTGACATATTTGCCACATTAGACACACTCGCTGCGCAAGTTTATTGAATGAATGACGCTGACGACATTTACCTACGACAGCGAAGCATGAAATCCTGTCAAAAAGATGTGAGGATACTAGTGAGTTTATGGGCGAATGTGACCGATTATTGTTAACTCGATTTTTGTATACTTTATATATTTAAAAGTGTTGAAGCTTCATTAAATTTGTGTCGAAATTTCAAACAAATCTGAGGAAAACTGAGAGAACTATAGAACTTTGACTCAAAGAATTTAGCCAAGAGAAACGAATAACGAATTTTATGACTTGAAAAAAAAGCAGCAGTGATGAGCTGCACCCCAAACGTGGTTAGTTAATTTATACTCTAATACGCCGGCTTTTGGCCATGATAAGTTCAAATTTAATATTTTCATGAAATAGAAGGCAGAATTATGACTGAGCTCAGCTATAAGTATAATATTACATATACATACGTGGGTGGCTATAAATATTTATATAACAGCTTTTTTGTTTCGGTGGATCTGCCATTCGCGTATTCATCACACTCATCAGAGCATATAAATATATTTATCTATATACTAAAGTACAACTATAGAAAAGTCGTGGCTGAACATTGAATATTTTTTTAAAGAATAAACGAAGGTTATACAGGGAATATAACAGAGTACCTTCGCAAAATTTTCCTGCATGTCTTGGCTTTAATTAATGATCTCGGACATAAGTTAGGGTAACATTGTCTGAGGCCGGTAGTTTTATCAGCTGATGCCTTCAACTATTATATTACAAAATTAGTAATAATTATATTTCATCTTAAATCAAATTAAATGAATAAACTAACAAGATCGGCTTATGCACAAATTTCATGTTTTTGCAGAGAAAATTTACTTTGCAACAAATTCTTTATGGTAAATAATGGAAAACTCCACAAACCCGTATGCTCATTTAAATTAAAATATTACAAACTGGATTCTATTCAATAAAAATTTAATGAAAAAATTAATCAATACGATAGTTAAAAAAAAAAAACAGATAAAATATTCGTATCAACAAAAGCTGTTTGGGAAAGTTTTAGTCCGTACTTATTTGAGTATATCGTTGACACCAATCTAGAAAAATCAATTAAATAAGTGGAATATTTTGAGGCCAAGATTAAACGAAATAAGTTTAGGCATAATTTAACAATAATTAACATGGTTTTTGTTAATTTTTTTTTTTTTCACCTAAACATTGGAGCAGTAATGAAAACACTGGTTTTAACACCTTCCGTAAAAATTTTACCTCACAAATTCAACTATTTTTATACATAGGTTCAGAGCCCTTCTGTGGCTTGGTCAGGGTGTCACTATGCATCTTGGCAAAATAAGAGGAAAAGAGTCCTAGGGAACTATAACCAAGTTTGAAGTACTCCAGTGAACTCCAAACGCTTTAGAGATTTCATGAGTCTGATTCAGATCGGGGAACATCTTGTGGACATGTGGGGTAAGTGAGAAATCAAATATCACGCGCGGGCCAAAGCAAGCACACACCTGTTTGGAGTTACAGTTAGATATTCCACAAAAATCAAATAAATTAGGACTATGATGACGTCCTATGCTCCAGTAAGAATTAAAGGAATAAAATAAAATATTAATAATATAAAAACACAGGGAAATCTGCTAATTTTGCAAAGTAGAGAAGGATACTGCAAGACGCTACATGCGACACACCGTTGGACAAATGCAAAAGTATACTAGGTGACTATCTAATAATGGACGGCACGCTGTATTTCAAGGACTAAGAGTCAGTAGTATAGTTTCTCACGGAAGTAGAATTAAAAAATATTATCTAAGCTCTGGATGGTGCCTTAAGGTGGAATGTGAATCTTAAGATCGCAATGCTCTATGAGATAGATAGATGTATCAGATTATTAGATGTACCATTTAGAACTAAATTTCTTTTTATAACTTCTTTAGGATTTGATGTTCAATTTTATAGCATACTTGGATTTTGAAAAACTTTGTAATTTGAGTTTGTTTGTATCCCAACTTCTATTCTAATAAGAAGAATAACTCCTTTGTTTTTAATAGCAGTAAAACATTCACACGTTTGAAATGAGTGCCATTTACAGAATCCATCTGGAAATTTTTTTAAAGAAAAGTCATTGGATATGATGCAAACGATATATTTCTAGTGGTTTTCATTGGAAAAATTCATTAGTCTCATTATAAATATTCAAGAATTTTTGCAAATCGTACGAATAGAATGTTTTATGATTTCATAATACACCGTTGGGTATATTTCTTTAGGGAAGGCTGAGAATCTAGATAAATATTTAGTTCACATGAGAAAGAAGTAAACGTATGCCTCTTCAACTTTATTAAGTTCTTTTAGTGGGAAAAATTTAAAAGATTCGCCAAACATCTACCCATTGCTCTTCAGCCATGAAGATAAAGCATGAAGTTGAGACCGTGAATTAAAGGCTGTTAGTTTTAGTCATTCTAATCACTTAAGGGTAGCTTAATATATAAAATATCAAACAAAGTGTTTAGTTCGACAGAAAAAATCATTAAGATTTCTTCATTTTTCTTGGATTGGAAACCGAATTACATAAGAAAAAAATAATAACAAAATTCGGGATTTCCAAACCATCCAAAATATCTACACGAATAATCAAACGGACAAGAACCTCATTATAAGTGTGTTCTTGTGGTTAAATTGGCACATTTTCATTTGAGGCTACTAAAGATGCTACTCTATAATTGTTCCCCACCAGAAGCTGCTGACACTACACCACTCTTAATTACAGAAATAATGTGGCATCTGGTGCACCTGCACAAATACCTTAAACGGCGAATTTCCGGAAATCGACTATTGTATTAAATTCATTATAAAAACACCTGCAGAACAGCCAACACTGAGCAAACACTTCTCTGGAAGTGAGAGCGTCAACATCTACCAGCAGCGTAGGTGAGTTAAGAATTGAAGTATTGAATAAAGTCAACTGGGAGTTCAAGTAGTAGCTACCGCTTAATTAATTTTGTTTTTTTTATTGCATTATAGGAGCACTACTAAAGCAAAAGTATTCTTAAACCATAACATGTGTTGAATGGCACTGTGAGGCGCACAAAAATGTTATACACATTTTTAATGTAGTTAAAATTGTTTCTGTAATATATTGAGTACAAAAAGATCGCTATATTTGCAGTGGAAATGTGAAAAACCGTAGAATAATAAATATTTGAGGAACTTCTAAAAATTTCCACCTTAAAAGTAAACGCAAGTCGAGAAACCAAGCCACATCAATACCCTCGCATATTGAATTAGTAAAATGTTAAAACGCTGCAGTTTATTACACTTTGTACATAAATTTATTTTAAAAATTCACTCCACTCACAGTAAGAGAAAAGCAACAATGTGTGCACTTATTCAAAAACTAAATGGTTGTGGCGGTTAGGGTGAGGCAGACTACCAGCAAAGTTGTTGTAGCTGATTGCTCACACATTCTTTGCTTACTCCATCAACCAGCAAGTCATTTGCGGCCACGCTGCAGTTGGGTACGGATGCACTTAAATATCTTTTACATTTTATAAATATTTATGTGCGCTGGTGCATATGTTTCCGGTTTGTAGTCTTTTTGTGAGTGCAAACTCGTGTTGTACTAAAATACCAAACAAAAATTGAACATCAGAAAAACTGCAAAACAAAACATTCTACAACAACAACAAATAATTATGCACTCACAGGAAAGTAAAATAAACTACAAACACAGAAATAAAAACAAAAGTGTTAAGCTGCTGCGCTGCTGTTGCATGAAGTGGTGTACTAAATTCAAGAATAGGACAGGGCTGCGGCTGCGGCAGAAAGAACGAGCGTAGGTGACCAGCAGATAAATTTGGCAATGAACAGAATTCAGTTTCAATGTTTTCCTTAGAAAATGCAAGTTTATGTTTTACCAACTTAAAAAAAGCAAAGAAAAAATGTTCAATATAATTTCCATATTATTTTACATTTCTTACAATTTAAATAATTAAGTCGATATGTTCGACAAAATAGAAAATTACCTACCTTTGTGGTGCCTTTTTTACACTTTCAAGATTAAGAGTGTCTCACTTGGAGATTTTGGATTGGGTACGTAATGCTGTATGATACAATATTCTGTTTACAAAATGCTGTATACAAAATTCTGTATTTCAAAATTCTATAAAAAATATTCTGTATTGCCGAAATGCTGTATTGACGAAATTCTGTATTGACAAAATTCTGTATTGACGAAATGCTGTAAGTAAATGATAAGAAATTCAACAAATTTTATAAAAAAGTGCGCACTTTTTTTCTTCAGTTTCCACAGAATCGATAGAATAGAACTCCTTTTCGCGTGGGCGGCCTTCGGGCGCGCTTCAAAAAAATAACCCTCATCAGTCCGACTCCGGCTACGCAATCCACCGTATTTTTGCGTAGAACTTCTTTTTTCTTGACTTTTGTCAGCACAAAATTTTTTCAATACAGAATTTTGTTAATACAGAATTTCGTCAGTACAGAATTTCGTTAATACACAATTTTGTCAATACAGAATTTTTTTAAGACAGTACAGAATTTTGTTACGTTAATTTACAGTATTTCGTACGAAAATAATTTTGATATACAGCATTTTGTAGGGATCCCGGAGATTTTTTTTGGTATTAATTTGCTGTTTTGAATTTTTAAAGAATTAAGACCGTAAACATGTATATTAATTATTGCAGCTCTCTCTATTTTTTATTTATGTAATATTATTATTAGTTATTAAACTTATAAAGAAGAGAAACAAAGGAGTCGTACTGGGAAGGCTTCACTCAGTCCATAGAGAGGTCTATGTAGGGCTAAAAAAGAAAGGTTTGGAAAATGTTAAGATACCAGAGGATAGAAGTGAATGAAACAATCAAAACACATCCACTACACATTGACAGATTTGAATACTACTTTAAATAATTACATAAAACGAAACCACAAAGATTGCGGTCTCTCCTTTCTAAGATTATGGATCTACAGATGTAAATATAACAGCTAAAGTAGTGGAATTCGCAATAAAAATGCAGGTTTCACCCTTGCAGACACCTGCTTGAGCCAGAGCCGCCTCCTAGGCACATCAGGAGGCACCCTTTAAACTACGCCGACGAGATCCAGGACAAAAATGACAGAAATCTACTGGACCAGACAGTATTTAGACAGTCAATAAACGACATTCACCGGGAGACCGTCACCACCTTCTTAAGCTTCCATCCACTGAATGCCGTAATCGGAGTCCAACCGCCACCTATAGCAGATGAAGAGCTCCAGCTTCCCCGTGAGACACGCGTAACACTGGCACAATTACGATCTGGATGCTTTAGCAGGTTAAACTCCTACTTATCCAGAATTGACCCCGACATACCAAACATATGTCCGGCATGTGAAGGCATCCCGCACGGCACTAACACCTTTTCACATGACCTTTAAAATCGACTCATCTAACACCCCTCTCCCTCTGGACCGAACCTGTCGAAACAGCATGTTTCCTGGTCCTACCTTTAGCTGAGCCAGACGAAGACAACCGGTGATACACACTACACTGACGGGGCTTCTATTACTATTAAAACAACAACAACAGCAACATTCTTTTAAGGAATGAAAAAATATCGAAAGATGCTCCCCATCCCCAAGAATTACGATTCGGATCTTCAAAAAGGCGAAACCGATGATCCACGAATTATCGTCGAATGGCCGTGCTAAGTCCAGTTCAAAAGTTTCTTACAAAAATGATATTGTCGCAACTACGACCGTATTTACGCGAACAAGATGAGTGAAAAGCCTTGTTACAGGTCCACAACGGATTGTATATTTATTTTACAACAAATTATGGAAAAGTTCAGTCGAGTTCCATAAGCCTTCTGTTTAGTGCTTTATCGATCTAAAAAAACCGTTTGATCGAGTCAAGCTTGTGGATTTACTGTAAATATTAAAAGAAAGCAAGGCGTCACGACAAGTCCTACAAGTCATCAGCGATCTCAGTACCATGTGCTCAACCAAAATAATGGTAAATGGTAAATAGGGTAAGAAAGCCATCGGAATAAGATAACGTGACTACTTACGTCCACAACTCTCTAATCTCATTACGGATAAAAATATCTCAGAAGTAAACCAATTCCCAGGCTACAAAATGAACAATCGAATATATGTTATAGAGATGAGGCTGATTCCGATGATAATCTTCACAGACTTTTGCACTTATGCATGGCAGAAATGTACTCGGTAGTTTGCCAGTGCCTGCCGATGGGCGGCTATTAGAAAAAACTTGTTCTTCATTTTGTTTTTTCACCGAGATTCGAACCAACGGCCTCTCTGAATTCCGAATGGTAGTCACGCACCAGATGCAGCATATGATTTACGAACAGACGATAGCAGTGGTCTAATCTGGTACTGAGCCAAATTGAGAAATCAAGGAAAAATAATTGAGACATACGAATGCGGCGATCATTTATGCCTCTGTTCTCGGCTTTCCGATAGAAGCACAGATATGATAGTGAAAAAAAAACAAAAAGATCAGCAAAAAGATCCACATAATTTCTTTAAAAATATGGTAAAAATATCAGTTAAATTAAAAAATAAAAAAACAAAAAATAATAATATGACGATGAACATAAGTTAGGATGACAGTCCAAGTAATAATTGCTTTTATTTGCGGCTGCCCATAGTTGAGCCAACTCTAAGCAGCCGCCAACACTGAGCACTTGTGTGTCTACTTTTGTTTTTCGTTACATACCAAATACCAAAAGTAGCCTTAACTCATCACAATGATGAATAATGACGTTTTTCACCTGTACACCAACTCTTTTATGCCACCTCATATTGTCAGCACATCAGCAGCAGCCATGACGAATGCATCAGCGTCGATGATGGAAGATTGCTGTTGCACACAAATCCCGGCGAAGTTGAAAGATAAATGCAGCAGGAGTGTTTTGAAAGCACAGATGTCGCACCCCAACCGCCTATGCAACTGTTTGCCACAAAGTTCCAATTGTGTACCAGTTTTTGTTGCTGCTGCTGCTGCTGCTGCTACCCTTTGCTTTAGATATCACCTACAGAGGGAGCACACACTTCACTATTGCTAACGACCTTTTGTTGTTGTGCCAAATGTTGACTGTTCGACAACGTAGCCGAGATTGTTTGTCTCCTACCATCCCCCGGCTGCTTCTTCACCCCGAAGTCAAGCTTCATCCTAGCAGCACCACTTGACCGGCAGTATTTGCAGGCGGCAACGCGTGCATGCGTGTGACTGAGTGTGATTTGAGTAGCCGTCGGTGGCATGCAGAGGTTGGTTATCTTTATATTTCTTTGCATCTGTGTTGAATTTTGCTTGTTGGCATTGCATTGATGCATAAACGAATTTGCATTTTGTTGACTTTGTAAAAGAGATTCACAATTTCACTGGAAGTTGGACGAGAAGCTGTTGGCAACGGATATGGTTGCACACACATATGTTAATGTAAGTTCCTTTACTCAACTCTTCTCTGTGCGTCTATATTTCTATGGACAATTCGTATTTTCCGTCAACTGTTTAGAAATGTTGTCCCTCAGGCTTTTCTCAAAACAAGTTAGTCAATCGCAGCTGCTCTGTGGTAAATATAATTTCCTTCCCTAAATTGTACTGATAAGTCAATTGTGGTACAATAAGTTGTCTTTGTAGTATCTGGGTCCAGAGTACTTTTGTAAAATTAAGTAGAATTAAATTAGGAACTGGTTTGTTTTGGGATTTCTTGGTTCTCCGCATTCAACTGCAACTACAATATTTTGATTCAAAATCAAAAGAAAAAATAACAGTGATTGTATATGCAGAGCAAGATTTGACAAATATCGAATATCGTTTTTCCCTTTTTTATTTGCAACAGCATTGAGATGTATGATAGTTTGGCACTGAGATATGAGCCACGATGTTATAAAGGGAAACTATTAGTTGATAGTTTGATCACCCCTTTCAGTACGACGGTGTTAGAGAGTGTAAACTTAAAAGTAAAAAGCCAAAGTTATGCATGGAATTTGAAATTTGCACCAGTAATAAGGGTAAGCAAAGGTGAGAGTTATCAAGTTGCAGACAAACGTCACAGCGTGCTGTGCTTTGAAAGCAATTTTCCATTATGCAGGGTGAACGATATGAAGTGTTACCAACTTCACACTGCTTGTATCTGTAAAACAGCTCATGACCTCAACGTCAAAATTGTTCTAATGACAGTTCAATATATTGTTTATAAGCCATCAAAAGCATTTACGAGAATTAGAGCCTACGTATGGCCACTCGAAGCAATTTCCCATCGCAAGTAATGGTTTGGGCCCACTGACCGCTGATGGACGCTCTCCAATCGTTTTTATCGAGCCTGGTGTCAAAGTGAATGCGACTTATTATCGGGAAAATGTTTAAGAAGCTGCTTTAGAGCCGTGGACACGCAAACATTTCGGTCGTAGACCATGGACTCGGCACCGTCTCATAAAGCTCGTGTGAACCAAGAATGGTTAAAAAATCATGTTCCACTCTTCATTTCGTCCACACAATGGCTTTCAAATTCGCCAGACGCAAATCCGATGGACTATTCCAACTGGTCCCTTTTGGAGAGCAAGGTGAGGACTAAAAAATATGCCAGTATGGATGCGCTGAAACAAGTGATTATACGAGAATGGCCCAAAATACCTCAAGATCACATTAGTGCAGCATGCAACTTAGGCTATAGTCAAGGCAAAAGGTGGTCATATCGAGCTAAAGTGAATTTATGTTAAAATTGTAATCATTTGAGATCAATAAAAACTAATTTCATACAAAAAAGTTACGGTGTTTTGAATAGGTAACACTTCATATCATCCACCTTGTATAAGCTGGTTCTAGGGTGATTTTTTTGTAACTTTTTTTCAGACTAGAATCGTAACAGTATTGACTCACTTTCAGCTACAGGTGACCGTGCGACAAGAAATAAACAACAAATAAAATTAAGAGTAAGAGTAGAGAAGAGTAAGAGTATTATTCCAGTTATCCTTCTGCATATTAAAAGTAATTGTAAACATTCCATCGCATGCTTCAATGCCAAACTGTATTTCAAGATTTTGTGAAAAAACTTAACTTCCAAAAAATATGAGAAATTTTACCATTTTGTCTCAGACAGACTTCAAAGAAAGACTTGAAACAAGTAAGGCTTCTCAGAGTGATAATTCATGGAAAATATGACTCCAGTTCGAACGGAAATGTCCCCACGAAATAGTAAAATTTATGCTAAATAACAAAAAATTATTTATATATTTACATATATTTTGTGGGTTGATGGACAAAATCGTATATTAAATTAGCCAAACGCCTACAAATACTTTCAACTACAGTCTTATTAAAAAATATATTACAGCTGTGAAATATTAAATGGCAAAGAAAATGGTATGAAAACAGTCACTATTTGTGGCGTTCGGCAGACTTTTTTGCTTTCAACTTCTTCTTTCGTTTCTTTTGTAAAAAAGGATAAGACTTTATGAAATAGAAGACTCCAAAATATTGCGTCAAGCTTTGAGGCATTAATTCACCTGCTCAAGTAACCGAAATGGGAAAAATGGCTTCCTGTTCTTAAGAATTTCATAACAGGTCATAAAGATAACAAAATAAAATTTCTCTAAGAATAAACGTCTGGCCTTTGGTCAAAATTGCCAGTCTCTATTAACTGCATACGTTACAAGCTTTGCCAAATTTAGTCATGGAGCGATAGTCAGTCTTATAGATAGTCAGATTCTTGAATAAGGAACCCACTATTTTTTGGAAACTGATTCAAGAAAAAACTATGCAATCACAAGTGACTTTTCTGGTGCGATTTTTGAGCTGGCGGAGTTATAGGGCTGTACCTCTTTAAAAATGGTTCTAGCAACGCAGTAACGGCGACCGTTATTGTGACAAGTCAATAAGCCTTTCGTGGCCTAAATTAAATAACATGGACTTGAGTGATGTGCGGTTTCAACAGGATGGTGACACTTGCCATACGGCGCATAAAACAATGGCTTGATTGCGAAAGAAGTCCCAAGGACTCACGATACTACACCACTGGACTTCTTTCTCTGGAACTACGCCAAAAGTATGGTCTAGAAGAACGAAATAATACGCATTATAACTATTTACAGCCTGAGATATGCCAAAAAGTCATGAAAAATTTTGATATGCACATTAAGGTGGAGTGGAGCGATAGTGTATGGGTGTTTTTTTTTTTTACATAGCAATGAAATGCTAAAAGATTTAATAAAAAGTACGAAATATAGTGTTCTTAATACAAAGTTGAAATCACTTTTTCGTTGACAATTCAGTTACTGGCGTTACAATGAAAATAGTTACCGGGCCAATAAAAATGTTTCGAAACCAAAAAAAATACAACATTGAATACACAATGATAATCTTAAAGGGAAACTCTATTGTGAAATTAAATTTCTGGTTTTGTCCACCGAATGCTTCATTTGCCTATTTTAATGCGCCGCTTCGCTTATCGGTGAGCTTGTTTTGAATGCGTGCGGCGTACCGCAAAGCGCTTGTCGCCAGCGTGTTCGCCCACTAATGTGTTGCTGTTGTCATTTGGCAGCGGCAGCAGTGGTTGATGCGCAGCGAATTATGTTGCACTGAACTACAAAGCCCTTTCGTTGTTTTAACAGCGTCGGTGGCGCTGCTGGAGAATTGCTGATGCTACGATCCCAGCGCAATTTGAAACCGAAAAATGCATGCAAACAAACATGCGTGTTAACAATTTCGCTGGACAAGTTGCAATAGCAACAACACCATTTGCAACTAGAAAATGCAGAAAAAGCAATTTGAAGGCAAGCATAACATTGCTGATATCTGCAGCAGCTGTAGAGGCTGTAGCAGTGGCAGCGATAACTGAAACCAAAACAATGACAGCAACAGCAACATTTGCAACAAAAATTAGAAAACATTAGAATTGCATATGTTGGTTGTTGCTGCAGCATGTGACTCTACGCAACACGGCTGCCAGCATGCCTCATACGCTTACTGCACATGCACTGGATGCGGTGTGGCATGTTGTGGCTTTGCTGTCACTGTTGCGAGAATTTAGCATAGCAAGAGGGTAAGCGGGTAAGAGGGTGATGTATGGAGAGTGAAAAAAAATTAATAGAAAAGTTGCATATTGTTAGGCAATGCACCTCCGTATTTACATAGAGTTTGTCAGCCAGTATCAGTAAAAAGGGGAAGGGGAGGTGCAACTACACTCGAACGATTCAGTTTACAACCCATTTGCAGTGCTAAAATTCGTCGAGGTCAGTGTGAGGTGTGCGCTGTTAGCGTATTTTGTTGCGGTTGGCTGTAAATGGGCAAAATTAGCCGACTGCGCCTAAATGTGCACTACACAATAAACACTCACTAGCGCACACAAACTCCAAACTCCAAACTCAGCTTTGTTCTCTCTTTACTTCCTTTATCTAACGCGCGCGAAGCGTTTAACTAAATTGTGGCGCAGGCATTGCCTCGAGTCGCAGTCAAATGGTTGAAGGGTTCGAATTCGCATTAGCAACCTGAAGGTTTTCCAGCACTGTTTTTGGGTGATATTAGATTGAGTAGATTTACAGTTAAGTCGAAAATGTGAAATAGGGAAGTTTTTGGGTCTGCACCTTAAAGCATCTGCAATTATCAGCTCAAGTCACGGCTGTGGTGCTGGTTAAATAGTACGAGACAAAAGCTGTAGCAATGAAAGTAGTCTGAATTTGGTGTTTGACGAATCGTCCAAAGTATCAAATGCAATGCACTAACGTGAAGTAGGATTTGAAGCCAATAGTTTACTTAAAATGTTGTAGTTTAGTTGGTAGTCCTAGCCTAATGCTGATTATTAGATCATTGAAATTCAATACTTGCGTACACAAACAAGCAAGACATATATGAGCGATTCCATGTCAAGTGATGGACGTATTTTGGACATTTTTGGTATAATTTTTTTAGTTATACAAAATAATCTTGCTGCTTAGGTAACAGGAATCGCTAAATCATTCGCGCTTATAACCGTTTCAATTTATGGACTTTCTTTGAGCCTGGGAATAGGAAAGGTGCACGAATATCTGGAGCGTTCTTTTTCCAAGTATTGAGCTTCACACTATTAGCAATCGCCAGATATTTGAATGGCGAGGTATTCACCTTTTTCCTCGCAATATCATAACATCTTTTAAGTTATCAAAAGATACTTCGATGCCAGAAAGTTAATTTTACCTACTAGGCCCACCATCCTTTTGCTTAGATTGAAGTCATCTGAAGGTAGTCGTATAACTCAAGCTCTGGTCGCAGGTTTACCGCATTCGTATTCTACAAAGTGGAACGAAATCTGGCCTGACATGTCAGCGACTTGATTAAAAATTCGAGAATTTCCCATTAATCATTATGTTCACGCAATTAAGTTTGTAGTTTTAATGGAATTTTCTTGTATTTTTCTCCTAAAATATTTTCTGTGTTTTATTAGTTTTTCATTTAAGTTGATTTTCTGAACATACAGCACGTCTCACACATTAGCTCCGTACTAAGTAATGCTTATTTGTTTTGTATGTAAGTCTGTATTTACGTGCACTCCTTAGAATTTATGTTTTTTCCCCGATTTTGCCAGCCTAATTTGTACTGGGTGGCCTATTGATGGCACAACCAACATTAATTATATTTCAGCTGTCAACTTAACTTCAATTCCAGCAACACATCCTTGCAGAAAAAACTCGAAGCAAGTAAAAAAACAGCGAACTATTGCAGAAACTGATTGCGACGTTAAATGAATTCTAATTAAGCCTTAGAATAAAGCAAAACAGTAGGAAAGGCACAACAGAAAGAGCCTGCTAGCAGTAAGGCTACGTGGGAAATATAAAACATAGAAGGTCAGGAAGAAGTGAAAAAAAAAGAACAGAAAGGAAGGTGAAAAAACAAAGAAAGGAAGCCAAAGTCAACGGAAACAAGCTAAAAATTGACAAATGACAATGACGCACGCTGGAAAATTGATGAAAGGCAGCTTACTACCAACAACTATGTTCAAAAAGCGTGCAAGGCCGGCAAAAAAAAATAGAATTACAAGAACACAAAATACAGTCACACAAAGGCATGTTGAAACCCAAAAGGTAGTGTAATCGTTTCGCGCCTGCGGTCGCCTGCCAAAATATGCCTGCTGCAGCTACATAAAATCGCGAACTTGGCAAATAGAATGACTCGGAGCAAACAGGCGGCCGAATGCGATGCGTGTGGCATCTTGAATTTCAATCACGTTTTTTATTAGCACGAAGTGTCATTTATTCAATTTGCCAAAAATGACAGGAGACCAGCGAAGAGCGACGCGAAGGAAAGAAGAGAGGGACGGATGAATAAGAGTGCCGTACACTTACGACAAGCACCGAGCAGGCAGCAGGGATGTACTTTGGGGCACAAAATGAGTAGCTATGCCACAATGTAACATCAACTGCAAATGTTTTTTGCACTGGAGCTCCAAAAAAGCACTAAGTATGGAAAAGAATGACAAATCAAAAGCTGTGAGGCATATTGACCGTCCACAGTCCATAGTCTCGACAGCTATCGGAACGCTGCTAATCAGCATTGTCATAGTGGTAATTTAAAATGGTGTCCCTCAAGGACACACAGGCAGCCTACTTCGTACATAGATTTGTGTGCATGTTTATGCAAGATTTTCATTTTTTCCCCATCTTTTGCCTAAATTTTTATGTTAACTTTTAACAATCGTTTATAGGGAAAAGTGAAGTGGCTTTCTGCTGCGTGTCAATTTGGCAAACGGGCTATTGGGCTAAGGGCCTGCCTAAATGACTTGAATGATGATTTATTAAATTAAATTTAAGTAGGAATCTCAAGTGAGATGAGGAGTGTCATCTAAGTTTACCGAAACAAAAACGGTTATGAATAAATACACTTTGTAGCTACCTTCGGAGATAATCTTTGATATGCATAGGGTTTGCAATCCCGTGTTATATTTTCAATCCCGGGATTTCGGGATTACATTATCCAAATCCCGGGATCCCGGGATTGGTACCGGGGTTAGGATTGGACTATTTATGAAAAATACTTACACATTATCATAGTTGAAAGTACAAAAAAACTGAAAACATAATTAAAAAATTGGTTTAATATTATTATTTATTGAAACAAAACAAAACAAAACTTAATTCATCATAAAAAACAAATAAAAAATAGTATAATACATAATGAAATTAACATTTCTTGTGTTGTTGTAAATAAGCTTTTAGAAAACACAACTCGTCCAGCGTTTCATCGTTCAAACGGCTTCTTATTTTTGTTGCAAATTGTCCTGCCGAAGAAAATGCTCGTTCAGACTCTACACTAGTAGGTTTTATCGTCATTAAATAGGAGTATGTTCTTTCCAGGTAGTCACCACGTCTCCCTCCATTTTCAAAAAGAGACATTTCTTTTTGAATTTTTGATGACAGTGTCTCAAATCTAATAGGCTGCATTGGTGCATATTCCTCTTTAATAACTTTATCTAGTTCTTCTGCTACACTTAATGGTTTTTGTGTACAAATTGATTCAGTTATTGAATCAAATTCTGAATCAATTTCAAGGTTTACCTCATTTGAAATAGAAGATCCAGTTGCATGAGCTGTTAGTAATGCAGTGGGATTTGAAGCGTCTAGTCTTTCAAGCAAGTCCACTATTAATTTACGGCATTTAATTGAAGAAGGAACTATGACAAAATCTATTCCTGAGACGTTGCTTATACCATTGTGTAAGTATTGCAGTAAACCACTTAGATCTGTGCGGCGTTCTTCCATACGAAGAATGAGAGCTGCATATAATTTTTTACTTATAGCACTGTTTGCATCTTTAAGCTTCTTTAGCATAAAATTAATGGTTATGTCTGCTGTAAACAGATTGCTATCTCGACGACAGAGTGCTTCAACAGTTGTTTTTATTGGTACAAGAGCAGTAATTATATCAAATAACATTTGAATATCATCATGAGATAAATCTAGTGATTTATCTGTATTTTTTATGTCTATTAATGCTTTTTGTGTGCAATCTTTCAGTAAATAGAAACGTTCCACCATTGACAAAAGACTGCTCCACCTCGTCTTGCAGTCTTGTAATAAGACAATGTCCTTGCCAAATTCTGCTCGGATATATTGTTGTAATAAATCATTCTTTGTTGGTGACCTTCTGAACATTGATTTGATTTTTCGTACCTTATTTATCAGTGGACCAATACTTGTTTCGGTTATCTCATTTCTTCTACGACTCTGACTACTCCTTGCCATCGCTGTCAAAAATATCATAAAAAAAAAATAAATTTTCTGAGAATTAAATTCTTAGAAAATTTTGATGAGAAAAAAATTTCAAAATATAATTCAGACAAAAATTATATCCCGGGACTAGTTATTTTAATCCCGGGATTTCGGGATTTGAAAAAACACCGGGATCCCGGGGCTGCAAACCCTAGATATGCCCATAGACGTGGATTTTTTTTTTTGTTTTGTTTGGAAATTGAGATGATGACTATGGGCGGCTTTTTTGTCTGCACTGTTTAAACACTTTTTCCCTGGCACTGAAATATGTTTTTCAACTTCAATAGAGTTAATATCATTTCGATAGCCAGCGATTTCTCTGACACATCCGCTGTACTAGCTATTCAAGATGTAAACGTGGCTCTTCAACCTGGAATACCTGAGGTGTTTGGGATTTCTGATCATGCAAAAGTGGTACCACTTGAAAATCGAATGACCTTTTCTGGCTCGCTTTTTTGAATTTCCAATAAACCCACTCAAAATGAAATAATTTGTAATGGAAAATTAATCTGAAAATCTTTCTAATCTAATCTGTATTTCTTAAATACAGAAACATAGATACATTTTGGAGGATGGAGCAGGTCAGGTAACCATTGCAACTACAATTTATTTATTGGTACAAACATCTATTTGGCTACAGGTCCAGATTCCATTTAAATCGTGTTCGATTCCATTTGAGTCGTGATTCTAGGATACGAAGTCTCGGTAAGAGTTCACAGTGGCACATAACGTGTTTCCTGCTTCTCGCTTTTCGTGACACAACTTGTGTTTTTTTCTTAAAGAGAACGAATCATTGAAAACCAATCCGCATCAGTATGCGACTTTACGCCGAACTAAACCTCCATTTGTGGCACAACATCAAGACGCACGCCATAAATAGGAGGAGAAGCTCGGTCACACACAAAAAAAGTGTGCAAGCGCCAATTATATTTGTTGCACTATCCCCTTGTGTCTATGACTAGGCTACACTGCCCTGAATTATCACATTTCTGAGTTCCCTAGTATCGCTTTGGTTTTGGTTGAGGTTAATGAAGGCAGAGACGGCTCTAGGAGCAGCACGCGGAGCCAATACTCCGTACTTGTGTAGTGTGGTTGAATTCGCCTGGCTGCTTAACATGCATTTTTCCACAAATGTTTCTAGCCGGTTTTTGATAATAAGCTTAAACAGCTTGCCAGTGGAGTCCAGCATGCATAGTGGACGATATGAATTGAGAAAACATGCGCCTGCATTTTTTCAGTACACGAGTAAGTGTCAATTTTTGCAGCTTCCAGCTATCTGGAAAAAGGCGCATATTTAAAACGCTCGCAGGGTATACCAGCTAAATATATACCTACGAAATGAGACTTTCAGCTATTAGTCCATAGATGTCGCTAGGAGTATTTTTAAACCTTCGCAAATGTCTTCTTTTTTTTGTCTGCCATCTGGCAACAATATTCAGTTCATTGTTTGTTCTTCTTCTTCTTCTTCTTAATTGGCGCGATAACCGCTTACGCGATTTTGGCCGAGATTAACAAAGCGCGCCAGTCGTTTCTTTCTCGTGCTAACCGACGCCAATTGGACACACCAAAGGAAGCCAAGTCCTTCTCCACCTGATCTTTCCAACGCAGAGGAGGCCTTCCTCTTCCTCTGCTACCACCAGCTGGTACCGCATCGAATACTTTCAAAGCCGGAGCGTTTGTATCCATTCGGACGACATGACCCAGCCAACGAAGCCGCTGGATCTTTATTCGCTGCGCTATGTCTATGTCGTCGTAAAGCTCATACAGCTCATCGTTCCATCGTCTGCGATATTCGCCGTTGCCAACGTGCAAAGGTCCAAAAATCTTACGCAGAATCTTTCTCTCGAGCACTCCAAGCGTCGCTTCATCGGATGTTGTCATCGTCCAAGCTTCTGCGCCATACGTTAGGACGGGCATGATGAGAGCCTTGTAGAGTGTTAGTTTAGTTCGTCGAGAGAGGACTTTACTGCTCAATTGCCTACTTAGTCCAAAGAGCACTTGCTGGCAAGAAAGATTCTACGTTGGATTTCAAGGCTGACATTGTTATCGGTGTTAATGCTGGTTCCTAAATACACGAAGTCTTTTACAACCTCAAAATTATAACTGTCAACAGTGACGTGGGTGCCGATACGCGAGTGCGCCGACTGTTTGTTTGAAGACAGGAGGTACTTCGTTTTGTCCTCGTTCACCACCAAACCCATTCGCTTTGCCTCTTTATCCAGTTTGGAGAGGGCAGAACTAACAGCGCGGTTGTTAAGGCCGATGATGTCAATATCATCGGCATACGCCAGCAATTGTACGCTCTTATAAAAAATTGTGCCTGAGCGATTCAGTTCTGCGGCTCGTACGATGCTCTCCAACATCAGGTTAAAGAAGTCACACGACAGCGAGTCACCCTGTCTGAAACCTCGTTTGGTATCAAACGGCTCGGAGAGGTCCTTCCCAATTCTGACGGCGCTGCTGGTGTTGAGCAACGTCATCTTACATAGCCGTATTAGTTTTGCGGGGATACCAAATTGAGACATAGCGGCATACAGGTAACTCCTTTCCGTACTGTCGAATGCAGCTTTGAAGTCGACGAAAAGATGGTGTGTGTCGATTCTCCTTTCATGGGTCTTTTCCAAGATTTGGCGTATTGTGAATATTTGGTCGATGGTAGACTTTCCAGGTCTGAAGCCACACTGATAAGGTTCATTGTTTGTTACGTTTCATAAAACAATGCATTTTTGTCGCTCTTAAAAGTGTCGAATTTCGTGCCTTCAAACTACGATTTGCGGACATCGTTGATTTTCTGTTATCAATTGAAAAAAAGCGCTTCTCAAGCTCATCAAATACTTACGGTGTGGAGTGGAGAACGAGGACCGTAGTCGGCCACCGAAAAAGTTTGAGGACGCCGAATTGCAAGCATTGTTGGATGAAGATGAAGGTCAAACGGAAGAAATGATGGCAGAGCAGTTGGGAGTGACCCAAAAAACCATTTCCAAACGTTTGAAAGACATGAGCATGATTTTAAAGGTCGGAAGATGGGTGCCGCATGAACTGACAATTTGACAATGCACCGCCATCGAACAAGAGCGACTCGGTAATTGGTGGAAACGTACCGTTGGGATCGCTGGTGCTGACGGTTTACTCACCAGATTTGCCGGCTTCTCACGATGATTGGTTTGGGGCCAAAGACAGCCAATTTTTTTGGCGCGGTATCCAAAAATTGCCTGAGAGATGGGAAAAATGTGTCGCTAACGATGGCTATTATATTGAAGATTAAATTTGTAACCATTTTTTGAAAAAAGTCTCATTTCATAGGTATATACCTGATAAGTAGGGATTTTGAGACACCGCTTTCTTAGGCATGGCCCGAGCATTTTCCTCTGTTGTGATAACTGGTTCATTATCCAGGCTGCGAAAGAAAGAGTTCTTGTACAATTTTGTCCAAGAGCTGTATAAGAAACTCCGCTTACTGTCATGCATGGCCAGTTTAAACAATTTTCGCTATTCCTTGAAGCTCAGTCGGAGCTCCATGCTGCCATTTCGTCAGCACTAGAATCAGTTTTTGGCCTGATTGCTTTGTGTTTGCAGCTTCGCTCTCGGTAAGCTGGCTTACGTGTTTTCGGGGAACTTGAAGGCTACTTCAAAGAGCTTCTTGTGAAAGTCTTTTGTTTTCCATCCATTCTGATGTTTTCAAGATGCTTATTTTCAATTTTTCGATGGCAATGATTTTCAACTACTTGTTGCTATGAGCGTAGCATCACTAATATGCCTTTATGTGATCCTAGTAAGTCCCCTGTAAATATATAAGATATATATATGACACTCTTGCACGTTGCCTTCTGGCTCATGACACCTCCTGCTAATTTTTATACTGCTTGCTTAGTGTTGCATCATCGGCGTCCAACTCGTAGATCGTTGGGTAAGTGGCTTTGTTAAGGTTAAATTGCATGAATTTGGTACTCTTTGTTAGGCTCTTGCCTCGTGTTCAGCTTTTGTCCTTTGTGGGTTTACAAATGCCTCTACAGTGTTCAGAAAGGAAAACTGTGACAACCCGACGTCGCGTTTGACAAGGTCAAGAAGTGTTTCGGGTATACTTGTTGATACTTCCAGAATCGGGACTTCGGGTTTTATGTTGCCTTCCATATTTTTCCAGCATATAATAGTGACTAATAGAGCTTCACTTTAGTTCATAGCAGGAATCTGGATTTTTATATACTTAAGCTGAGAATGTTTTCCATTTCTGTATCCAAGTGTCCATTGTTCCAATATATGTAAAGGCAGTCTTATACCAGCTTAGAGGTAACTTTATGTGATGTCAAAAAAAGAAGGGCCGCTCCGCTTTCCAAGTTCAGTGTTTGCACGTCACAATTTAAGTTTTGATTTATTGACTAAAGTGAATTGTAGTATTTTGAGAAAAGTGCTAAAATATCACTTAATTTAGTAATTGAGAAAATCCATTTAATGGCAAAGAAAAATATAATTATAAGCCTCGTTTAGTTCTCGAAGAAAACCTTGTTGAGGCACTCCCTGCTTAATTCTTACTGAAGTTCTTCGTATAAAAAGAAAATAAGAACCAAGAGTCTTGTGACCCATTTGGGAAGATGTAAAAACTATGTCTGAAGTTTATCTCCAGAAGGCACTGATCACAATGCTAATACAGGGTTGCCAATATTCAACGGACCCATTTGGCAACCCTGTATCTTTTGACAGAGACGTCAGATCGCTTAATGACATACCGCGTTGGAGGCGTCAGTCCAAGCAAATTTTTACCATGGAACAGTACATGCCACGCAAGCGCTCCCAAATTGTTGAAATTTACATTCAACAAAAGAAGTCAATTGTGAAAACTCAACGCGCGTATAACAAATTAAATAATGTGAAAAGTGCGCCTTCTAAGAACACCATTATGCGTTTGTACGAAAGGTTTTTAATCCAAAGAAGCCAAATCAAAACCAACCAAGGCATCGCCAAGGACATCCCAAAATCGCCGTTCTCAGCAGTTGGGCATTGCTCGGACCAGTTTACAACGAATTATCCGCATTGATTTGCATCTATTCCCGTATAAGATTCAATTGACTCAAAGATTGTTGCCTGCGGACAAGCCTCGTCGATTGGAATGGGCCCAAAGAGTCATCGAAATCCGTCGGGCAACCTGTATACGCTTTTTTCTTCTGGTTCAATGCACTGAAGTTATATCCTCATTATTTCATTAATCAATTTTTGCTATAAAAGTAGTGTTTACGTTTTGATTTCGATATGCATAGAGTGTTGTTTTCGCAGGCTAGCCTTTGGAGTTTTCTGGGTTTGTCCTGTGTGGGGTTTGGTTCCGCCTTCTCTGACCAGACTGGCCCAGCATATTTCAGGACGGGTTGGGCAATGTAACATTTCAATTCTGAGATAATAGGACTATGGATAAGTTCGTGCGGTTTTTTTTCGAAATTTGAAACTTTATTGACGTAAAATGGTTACAAATTTAATATTCAAAGTATTGTCCATCGCTTGCTACTACTTTTTCCCATCTTTCTGGCAATTCACGGATTCCCTTTGTGAAAAATTCGGTCGGTTTTGCCGCAATCCACGAATCGATCCATTTTTTGACTTCATCGTAATTACGGAAGTGCTGGTCAGCCAGGCCATGTTGCATCGATCGGAAGAGATAGTAATCGGATGGCGCAAGGTCTGGACTATACGGCGGGTGGGGTAGGACATCCCATTTGAGCGTTTCTAAGTATGTTTTGACCACGCATCAATTGTCGTCGGTAGACATCCCCCGTAATCGTTTCATTCGGTTTCAGTAGCTCATAATACACAACACCCAGCTGGTCCCACCAGATACACAGCATAACCTTCAGGCCATGAATATTCTGCGCCGACGTCGATGTTGAAGCATGGCCAGGGTATCCATACGTTGCCCGACGTTTTGGATTGTCGTAATGGACCCACTTTTCATCGCCAGTCACAATTCGATGCAAAAAACCCTTTCTTTTGTGCCGTTGAAGCAGTTGTTCGCATGCCATAAAACGGCGTTCAACGTCTCTTGGCTTCAATTCATACGGCACCCAATGGCCTACCTTTCGGATCATTCCCATGGCTTTTAAACGTTTGGAAATGGTTGATTGATCAACTCCCAAAGTTTTTGCAACCTCTTCTTGCGTTTGAGCCGGATCTTGATCGAGCAATTCCTCCAATTCGGTATCCATGAACTTTGGCGGCGCACCCTCGCGTTCTTCGTCTTCCAAGCCAAAATCACCACTTTTAAAGCGTGCAAACCACTTCTGGCACGTTCGCTCAGCTAGAGCATGCTCACCATAAACTTCCACCAAGATACGATGACTTTCGGCTGCTTTTTTCTTCATATTAAAATAATGAAGAAGAATTCCCCGCAAAAACACATTATTTGGCACGAAATTCGACATTTTCAAGTGTGGTAAAAATATTGTTGTTTACGCTTCAAATAAAAAACTTATACTGACGTTTGTGCCTTACGACAGTAGCTCTCCAATGAATGTTTGGAAATGTGGATCGATGGAATAATAATCAAGTTACGCCATCTGTTGTAAAACCGCAAGGAACTTATTCATAGTCCTATTATTTAAAAACTTGTTTAATTATTTCGTTGATTTCTTAATAGTTCTTCGCAGCTAGCTGGAATTTTATCTCAGTTATTGCTACAAATAATTGCGGTTCTACATATGTAGCTGCTGCTAGCTCGTTTAAAATTAAGAAAAACTATTTTCATGCGCATTCAAATTTAAAATAATAAAAAATGAAAAAATAAAACGAAAATTAAATAGTAAACCACTCAATAATAAAAAAAGACAAGTTTACTGCCTCGGGTACTGTGTGTTTGGCTGCTGGAATGCTAGGGTATTGCTGCTGTTGCCCCATATTGTTACTGCAAAATATTATGACCAAGCCCCTGGAGGCGATTCTACACAACAATGTAGCAGCCACTCGTGCCTTGGTAGTATTTTGCTGTAATGCTTGAGCTTGCCACCAATGATGAGACGGACGCTGCCGCTGCAATGAAGATGTAAAGTTGTTGGCAGAAACATTTCCAAAGTGCTTACCATAGTGAAAGCTGGCATTGAGGCAGATTAAGTAACCGCAACAACTGCGCCACAATCGCCCCCGCAGCTGCCCTTCATCCTGCTGCAATTTATCCTACAACCAACAGAATTTGCTACTGAGCTCTGTAGGCAAAGAGTCGAGTGGGCAGCGCTTGAAGATTGTAAAATACGTTGAGCGTCAGGGCTTTTGCCAGCGTATGCGTGTATGTGTGCTTGTGTCTTTATAGGTATATCTGTATATTTTGACGCTGAAGGATCTTTGACGAATCACTTGCCCTTCCTCTTATTTTATATAAAATATCTCTCTTACTTACGTACATACTTATCACATACATATATTTATTTATATATTTGGTTGAGTGTGCATGAAATTCCCTGAATGGTAATATTCACAATTCATGTTGTACTGTTCGAGCTGACCACTTGTGTTGGCCATCTCCTTAACAGTTTTTATATTTTTCGTTTTTAGCCACTTTGCCTCCACTTGCCATTGCCACTTGCCACATTCTTTGCGCTTCTTCTTCTATCTATAGAAAACGCTTTTGAGCTCTCCACTTACTGCCAATGTTTGTAACATTTATTCCTTTTGTCAGCCTTCAAGCCTCCGCCCCCATCTCTCATTTCATTTCGCCCTTTGGTTATTGTGGTTTATTGTGAAATCGCTTAAGTAAGAAACTTTTACATTCCATTTATTCTGCGTCTTCGTTTTCTTCTTCTAGTAGTCCCCACATCCTACTCTCCCCTAACTTTGCAAGCACATTCGCCAATTTCTGGCGTCTTAGTGTTTCAGTAGCATGGCATTTAGTTGCAACGTCTATTTCTATCCTTAAAATACATTTATTATATTATTTTTTATTTTGTTTCGCTTGTAATAAATGGAAATTTTGCCTAAGGGCCTTTTGGTTGTGGTCACCCTCAAGTTATTGAAAACTTACAATTCGCTCCCATAGCCGGCGCAAATTAATAACAAAATTCCGTGTATGTCTTAGTGAGTGTAACGGAGGATGATGAGTGGAAAGTGTAGACTCACACACACTGCACTTATGTTCATAATGCGCAAGAAGTCTATGCTATGCACATACATATGTGCGTACATGGCATACATGGGGAAATATTAAGTTGATCGATTTTATGCAAAAATAGAAGATTAATTAGGCAAGAAATATTAATTACAAGGTTAAATGATTTGAATATTAAATTATGGCCAAACCATTAAAACGACGGTAACATTTCACGATTAATTAGGTAATTCTTTTATGAGAACTAAGCCATTTCCCATTTAAGGTGGAATGGAATGAACGAAATGTTCTAAAAAAGAGGTTGTCTGTAAAGTCGGTTTACTGACGATAGTTTAACGTGATAACGTCATAAGAAAATACTAATTGAATGGTTGCATTTTTCAAAAGAAAATTTTAATTTTATTTGTTTGATAGATATTTTGTATGGATATAGAGAATGAGTTAACATTAACATAATATACTTTAACATAACATAACATAACATAACATAACATAACATAACATAACATAACATAACATAACATAACATAACATAACATAACATAACATAACATAACATAACATAACATAACATAACATAACATAACATAACATAACATAACATAACATAACATAACATAACATAACATAACATAACATAACATAACATAACATAACATAACATAACATAACATAACATAACATAACATAACATAACATAACATAACATAACATAACATAACATAACATAACATAACATAACATAACATAACATAACATAACATAACATAACATAACATAACATAACATAACATAACATAACATAACATAACATAACATAACATAACATAACATAACATAACATAACATAACATAACATAACATAACATAACATAACATAACATAACATAACATAACATAACATAACATAACATAACATAACATAACATAACATAACATAACATAACATAACATAACATAACATAACATAACATAACATAACATAACATAACATAACATAACATAACATAACATAACATAACATAACATAACATAACATAACATAACATAACATAACATAACATAACATAACATAACATAACATAACATAACATAACATAACATAACATAACATAACATAACATAACATAACATAACATAACATAACATAACATAACATAACATAACATAACATAACATAACATAACATAACATAACATAACATAACATAACATAACATAACATAACATAACATAACATAACATAACATGCTGTTCAAGCAAAGTAACGTCGCATGAGCAAGATAACGACGCATTTTTTGGTGCGTGCAGCTGGCTACATAGAATTATAAGACGTTATCACGTCAAAAAATAATAATAAGATTAAAACAACAACAAAAACAATAAGATTAAAACAAACTTGGTTTTATTTTAAATTCTTCAAGTAAATCAAATTAATAATAATCAATAAGAAGGCATATGCAAATACAAATAAGTGAATTTATATATGTACATATGCGCATATACATACACATATACGCTCACTTAAGTAGGAGAGAGCAAGATGTCGAACGTTGCCGTTCGTTTGCTTTGTTTGCTTTGTCGTTCGTTCCGCGCTCTCGCTTGCAGTTCATTCAAGGTAACGGCAATGAGCAAGGTAATGACATATGAGCAAGGTAACGGCAATGAGCAAGGTAACACTAATGAGCAAGGTAACGACACATTTTTTCGTGTGTGCAGCCTGTTAAATCGAATTATAAGACGTTATCACGTCAATAGTTTTATTATTTTCATAGGTTGTTTCCTAAAACACAAGAGCTGTAGTTTCGATGTTCATTTATAATGTGGATGACTACTGAAATAAGTTGCGTTAACCGCTTTAAGCTGCTGATGAAGCTCCTCAGTAGGCTAATATCAGGGCCTGCTCTATCAGCAGGTGCAGCAAAGAAGTGAGAGCTTTAAATCTTAGCCCCATGAGGGCATAACAGCTAGGAAGAAAATGCTGAGATGATTCTACCTCAGTCCCTATTCAGCTGACGCAAACAGGTCTCGAAGCAACACCTTGCCGAAAACTTCCTGCAAGATCAGTTTCAAGCCGACTCCGAACGGCAGATATTTTTATGAGGAGCTTTTTCATGGCAGAAATACATTCGGAGGTTTGCCATTGCCTGCCCAGAGGCGACGGCTATTAGAAAAATGTTTTCCTTAATTTTGGGTTTTCACCGAGATTCGAACCGACGTTCTCTCTGTGAATTCCGAATGGTAGTCGCGAACCAATCCATTCGGCTACGGCGGCCGCCGAGGCTGTGTTAGCTTAAGAAAATTTCTTAAGCGCTTCCGATTTATCTGTGGAAAAAGAGACTCGCGACCTTGCAGGCATATGTACTTGCCCAAAAATCGCTGAGTTGACGCGAAGCCCACCTATCTAGGAGCCGACAACTTGTAGTCGAGGAGATCTAAATTCCGTGGGAAACTACCTCACAGGTCGCCTGCTAGCTCTTATGCACCCCACTATCCAGTAACGTCATTGTAACCAGGTACCCAGATGAGCTTAATATTAAATACTCCTGGAATAATTCGTGTATAGGTTCTCCAGGCCCTGCCTCCAAATATTGTATATCCTCATCCCTTCCCTTAATGGAACGACAGTGGAGACTACCTCACTTGTACTTAATTCGAGGTGTACATTAATCAGTCGCGAGGGGGAGGAACTCAAAATATCTGAGCATACTTGAATGTCCGTAAATGAAGTCAAGCCAATAGCCTGAGCCTCTTAGTCTAGTGCCTGCCATTGAACTCTGTCTAGCAAGCTCCACAGGGCAAAGACTCCGTACAACAGAATAATACTATTGCAAAGCCAAAACGCAACTCTTGCCGCAAGACCCTATACATCTAATTATTATTGACCAAAACTTTTATTTTTCTAAAGCAATAAGAATAAAAAATTCATCTATTTTTGTTGTCTTTTTTGAGACTTTTTCTTTTTTCATATATTCCCGGCTCTATTAACCTTTGTAAGTATTGCAATATTAAAGGAAAATGTATGACTGAGTTTAATTTTAAGCCATATGTAGGTAAATAATGAACATATATGAGAAATTATTGAATAGCGGTAGTCTTTTGGGAAATTTTCTTGTTTATGCTTTAGTTGAAGATTCCTCGTGGTAACATATAAAGCAATATGATTTAATTTTTGAGTGCAAATGGGGCAAGCTTTGGAAAATTCTGATTTATTAAATTTGGTTCGTGTTTAGTCCATCACTTGTAGCACTTCGCGTAGGAAAGTATGAAACCCACTCTAGCATTACCCTGCATGAACTTTACAATCTCGTTTCGCTCTACTCTCCACAATTTCTCATTCACACCTAGAATGAGGAAACCATTAACCTAGGATAGAATTCGGTTGAGACGAGGATAGGTGTCTCTATTTTGGCCAGTTTAGGCTGAGATGTTTAATTATTCTTGTCGATATCACATCGCATTCATAAAGCAGGTAGGTCGCAGAAGAAGACAAGAGTTGTTTGACTATATTCAGATTGCTTAGTCCACAATTGTCAATGAGGACCCCAATGAGTATTCTCAATTTATCCTTAGGAAGACTTTAAGATATTCCAATACCTTCTGCGTGTACTACCTTACAACCTTACATAGTCTTACTTCACGTTCTGTTAGTTTAGAGGCCAAGTCTTCTCCAGACAATGCATTCGCTACCTCATTCCTGGTTAAGTTAGATTAAATATACCTAAAATAATATATAAAAAAAAAAAAATTTTATGTTTACGGACTCTCCATATGGACTTCGTCGCCATTCTTTCTATTCATATTAAAAACTAGCAAACCCGGCCCGCTTCGCTGGGCAAAGACACGGCGGGTACACGTTTTGGCATATATTTCGAGACCCTAGTCATCAAAAGGTATGAAAATTACCCTGTATTAAAGCACTTATCAACAGCTTTCATTTGATACCCATATTATTCATACACAACCAAAGGTTACCCGCGTCCACGTTTTGACTTTTATCTCGAGACCCTAGTCACGGAGCGGCATGAAAAATACTCTGTACTAAAGCATTCACCAACAGCTTCCATTTGATATCCATATTGTACAAACACATTCTAGGGTCCACGTTTTGGCCTCTATCTCGAGACCCTAGTCACGGAGCGGCATGAAAAATACTCTGAACTAAAGCATTCACCAACAGCTTCCATTTGATACCCGTATTGTACATACACATCCGAAGGTTACCCGGGTCCACGTTTTGACCTATATCTCGAGCCCTATCCACCAATAGGCATCCGAACTATACGTAAACCATCTTCAATACCTACTTAACAATGTGTGTAAGTTTGGTTTAATTCGGTGCAAAGACACGGCCGGTTAGCGAACACACACAAAAAGTTAACTTTATTTTATATATAAGATTATGTCGTTATTCAGATTCTAGATTAGCGCACTGAAATAAATTATACAATAATTATAAATAAACTATTTTGCGAAGTATCAATAGATATTAGAAATTTTCTGCCGCACACCTCTGCTTACTAAAGTCAATCCTTAAAATAAAAATACTTTCACTTTCAGTTTCGGGTATTTTACAGGAAATACTACAATGGATTTAGTGCAAAGAAATGCATTCCTTATTTTAAATAAAAATAAATAAAATCTAATAAATCTAAAATAAAAATTCAAGCATTAAGTTGTCATCTACATCCAGCCAATCTCTCTGTATTTGCTTTTACTACTTACTTTACTTACTTCTGTAACGTTTGCTCCCTTAAGGTATCTTCTGAAGAATCCATTTGAACGGGAAATATTCATTTACCCTTCTGGGATTTACTGTACTGAGAAAGATGCAGCCTCAAAGAAAAAATCTTTTCTCACATGCCATGCACAAAACTTAATACATTTTTCTATTTAGAGTTGTTGAAATTACTTTGGTAGAAATTTTCGGAGAAAACTATGAGAGTAATTTATTAGGCATCACAAAGACAGGGTCTAATTACTTATGAGCAATATTTTTCAAAACGTTCGGTATGAACAGCTGAACTAAATATTAAGATGTCATGCCTTGCTATTTGAATGATAATATGGGGAAAACACGAAAAGAAAAAAAACTTCTCCATTCTTTACGAATTAGACAGCGGTAAGACAAATCGTTTTATTGATTTTATGAATGTCAATCATCAGCCAGGATTATGGTCACATATATTTCCTCATCTATAATCAAATATGTCTGCCAGAAGTTCTTACAACTATCCATGTGTACTTACAGCTTTACAAACAAAGCCACAAACAACGCGTTCGAAGAGAATGCCCAATGACTTATGCGCATAAATAATAACCACAATGTCGGTGTGTGTATGGAGCTGTGCACTTTTGGGGCAAGTAAGTGAATAAGTTTGTATGTGGGGCAGCAGACCAAAGATAGCAATACTTAACGGACGACTATCAAATAGTAACAACGATAAAAATGAACAAGCGAAACAATAGCCCATGGACACTCTGTGATATGTTGATTGATGACTCATAGAAAATTTATGACTACAAGGATTAAACGTATAATTTTTCGCCGAAGCAAATTGACGACGTAGCAGGAGACAAAATAGGAAATAGCACGTGTGCATGTGTGTGTGTGCTTACAGTTTGTCAGAGTGTGCGGAAGAAAAGTTTGATGAAAAGTGTTGCATGAGTCTAGGCGCTGGGAAGGTCAGCTAAAGAGGTTTAGCAAACAGGCAGCGCGCAATGGATATACACATATACAAATACAGTGTGTGTAGTCTTACTTCATAAAATGTATGTGTGTGTGTTATTGTTGTTGTTGCCCTTGACGGTTGGATGAGTTGTTGTTGATAAGCTGTGAAAGGCACATACAACCTCCTACAACTACTTCTTCCCTTTCTGTTTGTTTGTCCTCTGTCACAAGCTATTTCCGCCATCAATTCAGCCAGTCAGTTGAATAGCGCAAGAACAATGGACAAATAAATGATAAAGGATGCGAGTAGACAGTTAGCAGGGAAAGGGAGTTTAGTTTTAGTTAGTAGTTGAGCAGCACAGACCATTTATAAAAATTTTAATCTGCGGCAAATGTGTAAATAATAACAAAGAAATCGAAGTGATCGAATGAAAAAGACCGTGCCGTCTATATTTTTCACAAACATATGACAAGAGATAAGCGAGTCTTAAGAGAAATAGTAGATTAGGTGATAGGTGATTTCTTTATATAATCTGAAGTATAATATTAAGTAGTTTTAAGTGAAAAATAAATCTACTCACCGCAATCGTTCTGAATATTTTATGAGATTCCCATTTCGCTGGTCTTATTTATTTTTGCACACTTTGCATATCCGTTATCACAATCACACTTTGTTGCATTCATTCGCCAGCCCTAAATCATTCTTCTACGAGTAAGCCCTCGATAGCAATCCTTTCAATATTATTTTGGCATTCTGCCTTAACGTCTTATCAAACAGAAATTTTCCCTTTCCTTCAAAAAGTAATGGCGCCAGGAAAATTCATAAATTGTCAATAATTTTGACAGTTGCCGCTTACGGTAATTTATTATTGAGATATCGCACGTGCTCTGGATGCAATCTAGTTGACCACACCAAGCCACACGCACACATTTACTTATACGACTCAGCATTCTAAGCATCCTTTCGTCAGTGTGGACGGCTACACTTCATTTGATTCTACCCACAAACTACTACTTTTATTTGTTCTATTTCATTTTCAGCTCATTTTCTCATTTCTGTATATTGCTCCTATGACATTTTGGCAAAAGTTTTACGTGCATTGCCTGCAAATGAGTTTCATACTTTTGCTCATACTCTTCGTTTTTGGTTTGCTGTAAGTGCAGGAAGATACGTATATTTAATGTCACTAGCATTTGTCACAGCGGCCACGCTTGCAGCTTTTGCTACAGTCCCACATATTCCGCAGCTTACCGTAGCCATATATCTGAGTTTTGCCGCAGTTAACGCCTGCTGTGTTATTGCTTAGGCGCTAATATCATTAATTCGTCAGTGTTAACCTAATTTGTGGTACTAAACTTGTTCAACGACTAAGGAAATGTTAAGCTATAAAAAATTATAAGCAGGATGCTGTGGTGATGTTTTTTGGAAAGCAACGGCTAAGAAATATATGCAGTTAATGTAGCCGTGCCATTTCAAAATAAAGTTAAGGATAGAGGGGGAGTATTTAGGAGGAAATCGAAATAATGCATTTTGAATTTAATTACACTTCTGGCTCATATTACTCAGTTTCGCTTTCTCAGAGGAAATTTACAAATTAAAATGAAAACATGTTCCAATCTTCTACAAAAACAATATTGCTTTAATTAAAAAAAAAAAAAAAAATCAACAGATTTTCATCGGTATTTCCTCGAAAATTTACACATAATTTTAAGACAAATTTTCGGTAGCCCATTGAATTTAAGAATAATTTGGTGCAAGTTTGAAGTGGTTTTTTTCTTTCATATCAAACAATTTCGAGTACTCTTTAGATGGAGAAAAAGCGCAGGGCCTCAGAACAAAAAAAAAAAAATCGTCAAAATAAATGTTGTTGACAGGCCCGTGCACACGGGGTGGGTTTGCAGGGTTCAAACCACCCCCAGACGAAGTTTTAAAAAATTTTTTGGCATGAATCGATATGAAAAAATAGGCATTTCGGAAAAAGCCTGTTTGACTTCAAGATAAAAATGTTTATCCTTGATTTCCGTTGTGTTGTAATCTGGAGTTAATCCACATAAAAATGTAATTTTAATTAGATTATACAAATCTGTATTGCTAACAGTCCCGAAAATATTTAATTTCGATCAATATATAATATTTATTGAATTGTTTCCTAGTATTTCTCCAAATCATACATACATATATAAGATACACATGTTGTATTACCACAGAGAAGAAAAAACTATGCAAAATCTCATTGTTTAAGAAATGACACAATGTGACGCTTATTGTAATATTAAAAAAAAAAAATTGCCTTCTTTGAAGACAAGTTTTTCAAAAGTAGATGAAACATTATTATAAGAGTATAATTTTCCCAAAGAAAAATTGAAATACTTAATACATCGCAATTTGCTCTCGGTCCCTGATGCGTTGATAAATAAATTGTCAAAACTCGGGCAATTATTGCCGGATTGATGTGAAATTCCGTATACCATATGTTTATACCCTGAGAACGACGACTGTGCCGAAAACTCAAACTTCCTTGCCTATTGTTTGCCAATGAAATTTCGGGGTAGGAAAATTGAACTTTTGCTTATTTATATCGCTTAATCATTTTGAAGAAATTTTCGAGTCTGTGAAAGAAATAAGCAAGGACCACGACTTTGAATTGCAGAAGCCCAGGCTTGCTTCTCGACAAACTCATCGCTGCAATGTTTTGACAGATTCAGTAGAGGATTACTTTAGAATTACTATCTACATACCTTATTTTGATACCTTCATCACTCATTTGCATGACCGATTTTTGAAGCATCGAAATATTTTATCGAACTTTTCTTGCCTATTCCCGAAAAAATGAAAATTCTAGATAAGCAGTCGGCCATCAAATTATTTGATTGAAGTCCAACTTTTACGACAACGCATCGCCAATAAGGACATTAACAATTCACTTGAAGTATTCAATATCTGCAAAGAAGACGCGTTTCCCAATGTTCATAACGACTTTGCCTGTTACAACAGCCACGAATGAACAACATCAAGACGCACACCACAAATAGGAGGAGGAGCTCGGCCAAACACCTAAAAAGGGTGTACGCGCCAATTATAGGTATATATATTAGGCCGAGTCGATTTGTGGGGAGGCAAAAAAATCGCCCATTGCTCTGTGAAAATCATATTCTAGGGATAAAAATAAGAAACTTTGCCGAAGGAACCATACCTCTAAAACGAATTCTGATGTCCCCCAATTTGGGTCGAACTTTTTAGTTTCTTTTCTCATGTAAAGGCCAAAACTGGTGATATTTTGAAATGATTGTATGGGGAACCCCGCAGGGGAGTTCCAGGGGTGTGCCACAGGCATGGGTGGATCGGCCGTCCAAAGTTAGTGGGGGTCGGTCATACATTTGGACTCGATTGGAGCACTCTAAGTGGGTGAAAGTGGGATTTTTCGTTCGACCCAAATTGGGGGACATCAGAACTCGTTTCAGAGGCTTGGTTCCTTCGGCAAAGTTTCTTATTTTGATCCCTAGAATACGATTTTCACAGAGCAGTGAGCGATTTTTATATCGACCCGTCCTAATATATATATATAACTAATGACATAGATCGATTAGATGTACAGAGAAAACAAATTATATACGAATAAAGCATGAGAACATTGATGAGTTTTTATAAAACTTTTTACAATATGTATAATAAATTAATTTCAATCTGTTTTTGATTATTACTTACCCTTATCACCAATGATTATCATCATATCCAAAACTGTGACTTAAGCGTGTACTGTGTCATAAATGTATAAACTCAAACAAAGTTATATCCGGCTGCAACAAAAGCACACGGGCCTATTTGTTGATATCAATGTTTAACGTGCACTTTTTTATACCAAAATTTTATGGCCTATCAAACTGCATTCTGAACATTTTTTAAATATTCTGTTTAAAGAGCTTGAAATTTTGATGAGAAGCAATTTTTTAGTTTTGAAATTCGTGTAAATATTTAATGTTGTTTTTTTAAAAAATAAATTATTACAATTAAAATTTTTTTTTTCATATTTTATCCATATCTCCATGGACTACTGTTAGATGGATATTTTAGCAGTTGTTTCTGTAGTAAATTTCAACGAAAGAAACTCGAAGTACTTCAATAATTAATTAATAAAAATTAATAGTAAAAAATACAATTAAGTGCTCTGGAATGTAAACAGAACGAGAAATAAACATTTTGAAATTTTTGTCTTTTTGATTTTCCTTGCGAGTGCACAAATATGGTATTTATTACCTATCAGTTTAACTTTTTTATGTTATTATTATCAGCCATCATTCCCTACATGCACAAATACAAAAGCAACACAGCTCCCAACTTACTTCAAAGTTTGCTTCGCACCGCAGGCCGCAATTTAAGTTTCGCCGAAAATCAGGGACTGACCTAGTTTCGGCGCACAACTTTGAACACACCAGTGTAGAATGTTCTAATATGTGAACACTAAGTATTCAATAAATTGGTGTGGCAAAATTTCTGCATGATTTAAATCGACAATTATAATAAAAGCAACAACAAAGGTATAATTTGTTAGAAACAAAGTGGTTCAAAAGGATCTCAGCGCATGGTTGTTTGTAATACTCCATATTGTCTATATTTATGGCTTATTGTGCTTATAGCATGTGAGAAATCTTAATACATACTTACGAAAACAAGATACATCAAATATTGGAGCGAGAGAGGCGGACGGAGGGGAAATACTCACGCAAGAAAGTTGAAGTTGGCTTTGAAGGCAGTCAAGGGTTGGCAACCAAATGCTGTATAAAGTTCAGGTGTTTAACAAGCATGCAGTGTGCATTGTGCATATACGAAAACACTGTTTGTTCCAAAAAACCGAACTTTTTATCTCCTCCCAATATTTTTTTTGGATTTTGTCAATTCTAATTTTTATTTGCAGCTAACATTTTTAAGTAGAGGTCTGGATAACCAATAAATTTTTATTAAAAATTGCGATATAACTCACTTCAAAAAAATTTGGATGAAAATTATGGCAATTTATAATGATAATTAAAATAAAATACATAGAATAAAACAAATTAATTCGAATTATATATTTAGCCCTTTCGACCCGAATGGTACACATGTGTACCACTTAAAGATTAAATTCCACAATAATGACTTAGTGAATTTCTGCTGGTTTATGCTATTCACCTGATCATCTCTACTCTTTTCTAAATACATACTGATAAGTTCCGTTACAATTTTTGTTGTCTGTACTAACTGAGTCTATTTTTTTGCATTGACAAGCAGTGTTAAGGTGCCAAAAATATAGAAATTAAAATAAAATAAAGGTTTTTAAAAGTGTTTACAATTTCTGCAAGTAAGTATTTATAAAAGAAAATATAGTTTTGCACTTATGTTAGCATATGGTACTTACGTGTACCATTCGTACGGTATAGTGCATAAGCGTACCACTAGTCTTATAAATACTACATAATATGACTCTTCGTTTTGATGAAAATTTATATCATCCTTAGAAAATGGACCCGGAGGATATCCGAAAAATCCTGGAAGCTGATAGTACCAGCGACTCAGAAGACTTCTTTAGGGGAAGTTCCGACAATTTTCTTCCAGGTGATTGCACTACTTCCAGTGATAGCGAAGATTCAGTAGACGAGGAGAATGAGGATGCTGAAGAGAAATTCCTACCTAGTGGTGTCTTGAGCTCTAACAGCGGTAACGATGATACTGAAAGCGACATTGATGACGTCGCTTTGAACCCCAAATTTTGTACCAAAACAAACTGTTTATGGACTTCGGAACTGCACAATATCAAACCATATACCAAGACATTCAAGTATAGATCAGACACGACACGAAAAAAGTATTGGTATTGAGTAATTGTCATGAGCCTTCTGTGACTAATATTACAAAAACGTTGAAAACAGGAGAAAAAATTCTAGTGCAATGTCCAAGTCAAATAAAATTTTATAGGAAGATCATGGAAGGTGTCGACTGGGCTGATCAGATGTGAAAGTGTTTTACCGTCTGATAATGACGACAGTAGTGAACGCTTGGGTTATTTATAACGACCTCAGCCGGAAAAATATACCATTAAAATCGTTTTTAGTTACTTTAGCTGAGGCATTGATCCAGGACGGCTTACAAACTACCGCCGTTCGTCGGTCAAAATCTGGACGAACACCACAAATTGCCAATTGCAGTTGTTAAAAAATTGAGACTCACACTAAACGATATGTAAAGAGTGCGAAGTACCGCTTTGCAAAACGTGCTTCGCACCCTACCATACGTGAATTTAATGTATAAAGATATTTTTCACTAAAATTTTCTTGAATAATATAACAATAAAAGAAATTTAAATAAAAAAAATAAATAAATAAATAAAATATAAATTTTTGTGTATATTATTTCTTATGCCTAAAGTGTTTTTTACAGGTCGGCTGGTACTTATTTGTTCCATATAATATCCCGAGTGGTACAACGGTTTACCAGCACCCACCACACCACTCGGTTTTTG
This sequence comes from Anastrepha obliqua, assembly GCF_027943255.1. Lineage (NCBI taxonomy): Eukaryota > Metazoa > Arthropoda > Insecta > Diptera > Tephritidae > Anastrepha > Anastrepha obliqua. Next base: position 1,297,526 of record NC_072896.1, read on the forward strand.
CATCTCAGATTTTTAATAATTTTTAAATTATACATCACCTAATTAACCAACTTCGATAAACAATTTTATACCAGGATTGCTGTGCGAATGTCGGGTTGAAAGGGATAAAGGAATACAAGTCTCTGCGATTATTATTCTAATCAAATTTCCTAAAATCCCACTTAGAGCATCTTGCAGAGTTGTGCATCAAATAAGGAAGCGAGAGTATTGATTAATAAACAAGATTTTATCTGCCAAAAAAAAAAAAAACAAATACTGACGGTTTTCATTATATATTGGGTTTTTTGGCATACAGGGTGCGTATAAAAACCCACACTTGAATACACTTTAGTAACTCGCATACGTGCAACGCTTGTGCGCTCTGCTCAGGTGCAATTTTGCGCCACTTTCACATTAGAATGACTTAAAAGGCCACATAACTGCTTTTGCAAATGGTTGCGGTCGTGAGGCTGCAGCTCAGTAGTGCCATGAACGAACGAAAGTAACAACAACAACAACCACAACACGTCTATCTTTTATCTTCAACTCTTCTCTGCTTCTCTTCTTCTTTTGCTTTCACCTTATAAGGAAGTCAGTAAGGCATGTAAGTTAAGCGGGTGGACAGACACACAAAGGTGCATACATACGTGTAGAGGGAATGAAGGCAAGTTACTTTGTACATATATGTGTCTGTCTGCAGACAAGTCAGCATTGATTTACGTGATGTATGCAGGTATCAAAGGCATCATAGGCGTGCACACATATACGTATGTACTCGAATGGCTTCATGCATACACATACGAATACATGTGCAGTCTTGCACACACAAATACACAGTTGCTAATTTTTTTTACGTACGGACGTGTGCATTAGCGTGCAGCAGCTGCAATTGAGTCGAGTTGCTATTATGCCGGCCGTAATGCAGTTTAGCACACTGGGGCGTATGAGTGATCTGCTTTAACTTCAGTTACATTCACTTGCTTATCTGCATAAGAGTTGAGATAAAAACGCAGCCTCAGTCGATGCGGCTCATTGTGAAAGGATCTGCATATATGTGGGTATGTATTTTGAAATGTGGTTGTTGCTGGAGGTTGGTTTTGTCCGAAATACTGACCAAAATAAATAAATTTTTTGGAAACATATGGAAGAGTAAAGGCTTTGTATAATAACAGTGCGCACTTCAGAACTGAATATTTTTCAAAACCATATAATTTTCTTATATTTTTTAAAAGAATGAAGTTTGAGCTTTGCTATATTTTCATTATTTATTTATTATACTTATATATTAGGAATGTGTTAATAAAAATACAATAAAGAGAAAATAAATGTAATAAAAAAATTGTTACTTGCTGCTGATTCTGATTCGATTCTATTTTAAGATAGGAAGCATTTGAGCGTTCACCTCACAAATATCTAGATTTATCAAGGCAATCTTCATTTTATTTTAAGAAAGTTTACGCTTAAAATATAATAATTACCTTATTAGCTCCCTAGATTTTGTTGACGTTAAAATTAGAAAAAATAGGATCTGAGAAATCTAATTTCCTACGAAGAACTTCACTGAGAGTATTATTTCTGGAATATGCACTTCCAATGGCTTCAATATTAATGCAATATCTTGAAAATATATCGCATTTCACTTGTGGGCTTTAAATTTGAGTACTTTGGGATTTCAATGCTTTTTCTGTTTGAAAACTGCAACTCTGACTTTTTTGAAAATCTGTTCTTATAATTTCGTACACAAGTTTCGAGTTTTTGCCAAAAAGAAGCCCATTTAGACCAGTTTTCATTGGTAACCAAAGCGTATCAATTTTGTGCAGGCCAAACATAGAGGGGCCATCTCCGGTCTAAATATGTGTTGCTGGATGCAATAGTTGCCACCCCAACCTCAGGTACGATCTATGCTGCTGACATATAAATGCCGCTTGAGTTGGTCCCCACTTAGAAACTCGACTACTTTTGTGGCTTCTAACGTAAATTCTTCAGCCGAAATTCATGCCATTGACACACTTTGTCGGAAGGCATTGCTCCCATATCTTTAACCGATAACTTCATGCTCCTCTTTCTCTGGAGTTGAAATTTTATGAATTTTCTGAGGTATCCGATGAGCCTAACATGAAATTCAACTACAACTCTTCCGACTTCTCAATTTTTAACGAAATTTTATTAAGTGTTGACTGGGATAATGCCGTCCATGACAATGATGCTACCTCTTGTTTTAATTTTTTTTAAACTAAGGTTTCTGAGCTGTGCTTGAAGCACATTCCTATTTATCATAAGAAAGTATAGTAAGTATCATAAGACACCTTGGCATACAAAACAGCTGAGGCATTTAAAGAATCTGAAAAACAAACAATCCAAACTGCATAAAACGTCTGTTGACCCAATGCATTACTCAAAATTTCAGTGCCATTTAAAGGAATTTAATTGTTTGAACAAGTTCTTATATAGAAATTAGATCATGAATTTCGAAAACAATATTATTTCGGATTCGAAGTCCTTTTGGCAATTCATCAAATCAAAAAAGTCTTGCTCAACGGTGCCAAACAATGTTTTTTATAGTAGTAAATATGCAAATTCTGCCACAGAGTCGGCCAATTTATTTGCTGACTTTTTTGCTCTAATTTTGAACCCGACTTAGACTTTGATCCTAGTTTGCCCTCTAATAGTATTTCACCTCTTGATTGTGGTACATTGTGCCTATCTGTTACTTATGTCATCAAGAGTATTATGAAGCTCAAGCCCACATCGCAAACTGACTTGGATGGCCTCTCGGCCATCTTGCTGAAGAACTGCTGGTGTCTCACTGAGCCTCTTACAATTATATTTAACAAATCGTTGTGTCCGGTATCTTTGTTGACGACTGGAAATTAACTTCCGTTACGCCCATATTTAAGAGTGGAGCAATTACACGCCGATTTCGAAGCTTGACGAAATTTGCGTCATTGGGTATACACTCCACGTTTTTGTCGTGGATCAAATCATATTTGTCACTGCATTGTAGCCGTTGATAATACGACATCCCGTGCATTTATTGCGCCCTCTGGTGTCCCCCCTATTCTTTATTCTCTTTATTAACACTGCTGAACACTTGTTGTATGCTGATGATCTTAAAATATTTGCGGTGATTAACAGTGTTAGGGACTCTGAATAGTTGCAAACTGACTTACACAATGTCCGGAACTGGTGCTATGTAATATTGTATGTATAGTATTGCTGGCTTACCTTTGCAATCCGTTGAAGAAATTAAAGACTTAGGCATTACTTTCGACTCTAAGCTAAATTTCACTAGCCATGTTAACCACGTCATAAGACGATCATATGCGATGCTAGCATTCGTACGCCGAAATTGTTCTGCATTTACTAACCCATACACTCTCAAAACATTGTATTGTGCTTTTGTTAGATCAAGATTAGAGTATGCCGCTGTTATTTGGAGACCGTACCAAATAGGTCTGTCTAATCGGATTGAGAGAGTTCAGAAAGTCTTTCTTCGTTTTGCGCTCCGATCTTTAAACTTTTCTGAACCTGTACCATCGTACCGCTCTCGATGTTTACTGATTGATTTTAAACCCCTTGATAGCAGACGATCTATTCTATCGTGCTCATTTATTTTTCGTATCATTTCTGGATCTATTGGTTGTCCTTCCCTTTTAAGTAAAACTCAGTTAAGTATTCCCAATATGAGGTTCCGATAGTAGGATAGGATACCTTTAAAATTGGCTTCTTGAGACCCAACTACGGGGTGAATGATCCGATTTCTAGGGCATGTGCAGATTAAAATATGTTTTTCAATTCTTCTGGTGCTGATTTTACATGGCCGTATGGCATCTTAGTCAACCATCTTAAATCGTTTTTTCTTAGTAATTACTAAACTATTGTACATTAGCTTAACTTAGTCTCTGAGAATGTATACCTTCAATGACAAAAATAAATGTTGATAGTCCCTCGAGAAGCCAGTGAAGTTGTCTGAAGCAATTTTTGATCTTATTTCATTTTTTAATAAGTTCACATTATCCAATTTAGCTTTCCGTCGATACTGACCCTACATATCTGGGCTTGGCGTCTATATGCCCATCAGTTTACATATTCTAAGGGGGTTTTACACATTAGTTGTTGCTGTAGATAACTTGGACCTTTCTGTCACTATTTATATTGATTGTCCCCTTTTAAAACTAAAAGGTTCTGGTCTCCGTCTCAGCTACATTACTGAATGTCTTAATGTATACGTAATTTTTATATGTTGCATTTACCGCCGCAATAATTTAGGTGAATATTAGATCAGATAAAGCTTTGAATAACAACAGTCACTTCTATGTAGGTTTTAAGCTTCGACAGTACTTCTGCTCTTAAAAGCTTCTCATAAAATTCTAGAACCCTCCGTATGTAGAACAACATCCAGGCACACAAAATATGTACGCGCCAGCTAAAACAATACCCCAAAAATCGTAAAATGGTAAAAAAGATAATAATTGTATTGCGTTTGTCTTGCGAAAATAAAATCTGTAAACAAATCTTAAGTAATGATATGGAAAACAAACATTAGTTAGAAGTAAGCGAAAGTGTGACAAAAATAAAATCACAATCAGTGCCAAACAAGTAACAAAAGGTATTAGAGGAATAAAATAAGGAATAACAGGAGGGCGCATTTCCATTAACCACGTCATTTAACAGTAAAAATTCACGAAAATACAAGCGGATAGATAACAAAAAAACGCACGCATAAGAATATTCATATTTATGGAAGGGAAGCAAAGGAGCGCCGTGCCAAAGCGTTCCAAGTAAAATTCAAGTCAAAATGTAATGAATTGGAAAATTTGTCTTGGCAATCACCACACACAGCCTGGGTCTCCTCGTTTATGCTCCTGGAAAAAAAAAAACAAAAAAGAAAAAAAAATAGCATTAACCCTGGGATGAGCGACTGCTTTGCGAGGTCCAATAGCCACGGCGCGCTGTACTTACGATTATCGGTACAATTATTGTGTGATGCTTTGAGTGTGAAGCTGTGAGAATATGCCATTATAACTGTGATTTCGTAACAAGACAAGAGGTCGGAAAAGCTATATTTTTGTATGGAATATGTTAACTTTGTACTTCATTGAGGTAATGATCATACTTTGTGCAATATGTTTCAATACTTTGACGGGAAAGTGCCCTTGATTTTTTGAAATTCACGACTAGTTTTCTGCATAAAATAATCTGAGCATACACTTTCATAGACTAGCCTGCTAAAAAATGATTGCTATTAAAATAAAGCTCCTCTACAATTTTGTATTTCATCTTGCCCTCATCGAGATTTCCGCCCAGGCTCTAACGCATGTCAATCGCGCACAACCGAATTCATCTACAGCGGCCAAGCACATGCTCATTAAAATTGTATAAAAGCTATTTTATACTTTCTAAATATTAAAAAATTTAAATTTCTTATTTTTTCACTTTTTATTTATTCTACTTTAAAAAATGTGTGCTATAGTACAAAAACAGAAAAAATACTTAAAACCCTGACCCTTTTTAAGAACATGTAATTTTCAGAACAACCGGAGTGTTAATAAAGTGGGTGTGATTTTTTTTCATTCTTTATTTGTGCTTAATTCTATAACTAAGACACTTTTACGCTGATTTTTGCTTTCATTTACAGAGACATATCTTTTTACATGCATATGAACGAAAATCGCCCATTTTTTGTTCTGCGCTTTCACATATATATGCTTATATTTATTGATATTTATCAATAAAATTTTGTGAAATATATTCAAAGCCAAGTTCCTACCCATCCCAGTTTTGCTTGTATGCCGATATTTTTCTGTCGCTCCCCACCCACTCAATTTATTTATACTTTTGCTGTTAACTCAGGCATCATTTGGTGTTATTATACTTTTGCTATGCGAATTCAAAGCAGTAAAAAATTAGCAAAAAATTGATATAAATGGTAAAGCGAAGTTTTTACTATTTTGTTTTATAGCAGCATTTTATATGAATTGTGTGTATTATGAATGGAACGCTTTGCTTGATTTCTGGTAGGTTTTCAAAATTGCAGATTTTTATTGAAACTGGCAGTAATTTTTCTGACGTGTTGACAAAATTTGAAGAATCGAAAGAGAGCAGCGCAAATTAAAAATTATTGTTCCTTTGATAGTTGAGCCATTGAAAGCAAATTTGTTTAATATCAAACTCACACCGATATGGCAAGCAAATTATTGTGGTAGTGCGCCTTTTGTATGTATAAAGTATTTAGCTTTTGGCATATTAGAAGCAGTAAGCGAAGACTTTCGATATTTGAAAAAATTTTGTTGCTCAATTTTGTTGCACACTAAAAATTTATTTTCGAATTCATTTTATATTGGACAATGAAAATACTTTTTGTTTCTCCTTATAGAATATATTGAAAAATAAAAGATTTTCCTAAAGGACTAGTTAAAATGGAGAAAGTCAGCATTTAAGGGGGAAGTACCTTTAGAGGGCCGAAAAAAACCAGTTTTTCGTGATTTATTTTTGGGAAAATGAAAACAGTGCACATGAAATTAATATGATATATATTTAGGGCAATGCTCCAAGAAGAAAAAAGCGTATTTAACATTATTATAAATAAGCAATTAATTGAGTTATGACGGTTCACGTAAATCGTGTCGCCGCTGACATCGAATTCAGCGAAAGCGATCCTGACCGCAACTTTCATCTGAAATCATAAAATCAAACATTATTTTACTCAGGAGGGTTTTTTATCCTAGATAAACTACAATCTCTAGCAAATTCGAAGATTATTCATTAAATGAAAAACTTTTGGTTTTTTTTGCAAAAATTTTCAAACATTTTTGTGTTAAAAAGTATCTAAAAATTATTTTTTCTTTTCGTCCGTAGTCTACCTAGAGTAGCTTTTTATGCCCTTTAAAATGAAACCTTGATGAAGAAAATTGGTTCAATACTTTTTCCGTAATCACTTACGCCAATTTGAAAAACATGGTTTCGAGAAAACGCCGTTTAAAGTTCGCGGTCAAGGAAAAAGAAACGCTCGGTCGGCTCGGCGCGCGCCACTTTCAAGTGGCATATCTTCCATAATTTTCAAGATCGGCTTTTGAAATTTTGCAATAATATTCTTAGAGCATATACCTATCGGTTAAGACAATAAAAAAAATCGATTTTTTGAAACGTTTAAAGGTACTTCCCCCCTTAAAGATTTTTTGTTTTATAATATTAATAAATGCTGGCTCTATGCCTGGTACAAATAAAGGGTCTTTCAAAAGCAAAGCCTAGATTTTGTCAGAAATTAAAAAGTATGTAAAAATTATCATTTTTTAAGGTGCTTTTATTAAAAACACGGCTCTTAGCAATTGTACGTTAAAAACTACATAAACTAAATGTCCACCATGAGCAGGTCTGCAGCTAAAATATGCCATTTATGCCACTAACTAAGAAATTTTATAGATTTTATTTCAAAATTAATTGATCTTAATAAAAATCGGTTCAGCTGAATTCACGAGAAACAGAATTGAGCTGTGATTTTGTTCCAGCTCTTTATGATATAAATTTGAATCTGGTTTATTATTAAAATGCTAGGTTCCCATCTTTATTGCCATGTTGTGACAAATTGTATTTGCATTGACTCGCTCATTCATTACGGAGAAAAAAACGTTAAACTAAAATTTCACTCCGCACTATAATGGATTTTCCTGCTTTTGATCTAAAGTTTAAGCTAAAGTATAGTCTATCTTTAAGCTGGGTTCATTTCAAATTTCATTTAATTAAATTTGCTGCAAGCGAAACATATATAATATTAAGGCATTTTAATATATTATGCTTGATTTTATTGTATAAAAAATGAAAGCTTTGTGAGCTTTGTAGAGTTTGTAGGAATTCAGTACATTCAAGGGATTTAAGAATTAGATAATTATTTCCTGTTTTCAGAATTATGAACACAAAATTTATCATAATCGAATTGATATGATTTCACTTGAGATGACATTGTCAAAAAGTTATACGTTCTAACAGCAACCTCACACAATTGAACTTATCACAGCTCAATTTAGTCATAACACGAAGTCATTTGATCGCTCATACGCCCTGTCAGTTTGCATTGGGTCCATTGTTGTGTGCCTTAGAGATATTGGATAATTATCGCCTAAGGCGTTTGAACGTAAACACGCAATTAACGTTACTAACACGCAGAAGCACAAACACAAATGGATATGCATACAATTACACTCACCATCACAACCAAAATCACAATCACAATTAAAGATAAAAGATTAGTCAAACGCAAAACAATGTTTATTAAATCAGCAAATTGTAGACACAAAGTAACCAATATCCAAACATAAATATACGCCCGTTGAAGTCACTGCGTACGTACATACATATGGGCATATGAGCTTCCAAATCTTCCGTAGATTGTTGCCAGTAGGCAAACGGAGACGTGTCGAGAAAATGTGTAAGCCGAGTAGAAGGTATTAAAGCACATATTCGATATTGTGTGTCAGTATGTATCGAGGTACATATGTAAGCTTAAGTGTGCGTCGTAATGCTACAATCCAAAAACGTGCATATGGATACGTGCAGGGACTTACATTATACGCAAATATGTAATAATTTACGCAACACTCAAGTGCAAACAATTTACAAAGGATCCTTTAATTCAATGACAATAAATGCGCTCTCTAGCGATATTCAGAAATATATAAATTCTATTGTAATTTTGTTGCTTTATTTGTTTGCTATATTGTTTCATTATTATGTTTTATTTCATTTGCTTTAGCTTAACTACTACTTTTTCCCATTCTGCTCCTCTCTGTTGACGCTGACATTTATTTGCTTGTGTGACTGCTCGGTATTTGCTTTACTGCTCACATTGGCATTTCGCCTGTTGTTATGGTGCAAAGCTACACACACATTTGTATTTTTATTGTTTTTGTTATTAATATTATTATTTGACTCATTATAATTGTGATCTTTTCCTAATTTGTGTACGCTTTGATGCATTAAATACGATTGCTGCGAAACACACGAACACACACTCTTCCACCCTGGCCTTGAGCTGCTCTTTGTAAGCTCATTGCTTTCGAATACGAATATTGTTACTTAAATTACATTTTTTTGGAAATAAATCGAAACATCCGTGAGCCTTATAATACAGTCTTAAATATGTGCACCTGGAAATACCCAGCAATATGAGCAGCAATAAAACATAGAAAAGAATAACTGTTTACAAATTGAAGACCTATGAAAAGAAATCCGATTAAACTCACAAATTGGAACACGAAATTCTGGCACAATAGAAATTCAATGTTGTTCTTGATTTTGTTTTTCATTTCCTTTTCAAAAGTATGTATTAACGTCGACTACGGCTGCAGGGGGAAGAATTGCCGTGTTTACCAAACATTTTTGTTGGTGGGGCAACGTAAATTTTCAATTATTAATGCACCAGGGATACTCGATGCGCATTGCCACGTTCATAAACAAGCACATAAAACTCTACATTTTAGAACGAAGTTATTTCTTTACATCATATCACGTTTTTTTTGTTTTTATTAACGAATTTTATTAATTTTCTAGGAGCGTTGAACAATTGCTCCTAGTACATAAAGTATATATAAGGGGTGCTAGTAAATAGTTTCCTTTTGATAACTTAACTTGTTTTGAGAAGTATTTTACAAGATATTTGCTGTTCGCTCTGCATAAGGCCTGCTACCGTCGTGTATTTGAATCATATTCGAGAAGAATTCACCCGAAATAAGTAGGTTGCTGCAAAGTTGACATGATTTTGCTATTCCATATATTCCTTACTCCGCAGGAGTTTATTTTACAGAAGTTGACTAGAAAATATGTGGAAGCATTTAATATATATCTATATCAAAGGAATTTTTTACTTTAGCAGTAAGCACATCTTCTAGATCCCTTTAGGGACTCATTTTGTCCATATCTACAAAATTGGTTGTGATATCGAAGTCAAGTAAAATCTTCCATGCACATAAATATAAGGGTGATTTTTCAAGAACTATAGGAAAGTCTTTCAAAAAAACACAAGTAAAATTCAGAAAAATGCATGTAATTTTTATTTAAATCAATAGTACAGTCCATATAATTTAATGTTTGAAGGTTATTTTATGCAAATGTTGACCGCGACTGCGCTCCAAATGGTCCATCCGCTTAGTCCAATTTTGGCATACTCTTTCCAATGTTTCGGCCGGTATCTCACATATAAATGCTTTAATGTTGTCTTCCAATGCGTTAATTGAAGCAGGCTTGTCTGAATAGACATGCGTTTTAACATAGCCCCACGAAAAATAATCTAAAGGCGTTATATCGCACGATCTGGGTGGCCAATTGACAGGTCCTAAACGTGAAATAAAATGTTCACCGAACTCGCCTCTCAACAAGTCCATTGTTACGCGTTGTGGCATGTGCCTGCATTTTGGGCAAAAAAAGTTGGATATCATTAGACGGTAGCGTTCACCATTCACAGTTACGTTACGAATCGTAGCACCTTTGAAGAAGTACGGTCCAATGATACCTTCAGCCTCTGCATTGATCCAAAAATGAGCTTCGTCGCTGAACACAATTTTTCGATAAAAAAGTGAATTTTCGGCCAACTTTCCAAGAACCCATTCACCAAAAATTCTGCGTTGCGATAGGTCGTTCGACTTCAATTCTTGCATGAGCTGTATTTTGAAAGGCTTCACCCCAAAATCCTTTCGCAAAATGTTCCACGTTGTTGAGTAACAGAGGCCCAATTGCTGCGAACGGCGACGAAGCGATAATTGATGGTTATCATTGACATTGGCCGATAAGGCTGCGATATTTTCTTCAGTTCGCACTCTACGTAAGGATGTTGGTGGTTTGATGTCCAATAATGTAAATTTGGTTTTAAATTTAGTCACAATGGCTCGAATAGCCGCTTCAGTGGGTCCATTAAACTGACCATAAAATGGAAGAAGCGCGCGATAAACTTTCTGAACAGAACACGCATTTTTATAATAAAATTCAATGATTTGCAAGCGTTGTTCGTCTGCAAGACGATTCATGGTTAAATTATAGATCAAACTGAAGATGTTTAACAGTGAAACAAAGCACGAAACGTGCGTCAGCTATTTAAACCAACTATTTAAAAGATAATAGCCAAAAAATACCCGTTGTTATGCCCAGATTTGAAATTAATCGGTAAGAAAAATAAACCCACCATTGAAGGTATATGGGAAAATATTCCAAGAGATGTCAACAAAACTCTAGAAGATCCATACACGACGTCGAAAAGCAGTAGTTAGGGCAAAGGGATACTACACAAAATATTACCTTATCAGTTTTCCTTTATTTTCACATTTCTTTATCTTTATTTTTATCTGTATCTCCATCCATCGACAGTTTTCTATCTTTCTAGCTTTATTTTGACACCCGTATTCAAATATATTAAGTAAGCTTGAAGCGTCATCAAATCGGTTGGGGGTTCGGATTTTATGGGACACGCTTACACATTCATACATATATACATATACATATAAAAGTAGTTACAACGTCACTAAGAGAAAGCAACTTCTAACAATATGAAAAGCGCAGAAAATGTATACAAATATTATACATTAGACGCTCGTTTGCAGAGACATTACTCAAGTCGTAAGCTTAGTTTTTTTTACATTTGAATGCTCAAGTGTAAGCTATTCTGGGATTACTCTACAGTTCTATGCAGACTTAAATAAAATCAATTTTTTAACGCCGAAATTAAATAAACATAAGCCCATAAAAAAAATTCGCATTATTTATTAAACAAGATTTCATTCTAATAGCCGTCTCAGATAGCTTTGCACTAACATTTCCTTAGGTGAAGATGCAGAGCATGTTTTACACACATACACGTTTTTATTTACACATAATATACAAAATTTAACTCCATTGCCTCAAACTTTATGTTAAAGCTTCAAGTTGAATGATGATGACCTTAACAGCAAATTTTTGGCTCCCACTAATTGTAAAATTAGTTATGTATTGTAGTTCTTTAAGAGATAAGCATGCAGACATATGAAACAAGTGCCTGCACAGATAATTAAAATCTCATTTAATATTAAATTTATATGCGCGAACAATAAAAGTTTACGTCTAGTGGATAGATTATGTATGTGAGGATATATGTAAATGTGCTATGGAGTTTCGGCCATAAACCACGTGAAAATCGATAAAGAAAAATTTCCTGCTTTTGCAATGTTCCAAATTGTATTTTTTTCGATTTTCTGCTCTTTATTATAAAATACTACTTTCTGCCATTATTTTATAGATGTGCAAAATTATTTATGCTTGTTCAAAATTTTAGTGAAATGTTCTATACAGATTTTTTCACCTTTTCATTTATTTCTTAATCCTTTTATCATGAATGAATACTTATTAATAGCCAGCCAATATCTACATATTATATTAGTACACCAGCCGCGTTTTCTAATTCAATATTCCAACTGCTTCGAACTCCCTTCTGAGCATTGTTGTTGCCACCTATTGTTGATCAACATTAGCCAATTAAATCGAGTGTAATAATTTAATTTACAACTGTTATGCCAATCAACCAAAAGCTTACAGATGTAAATCGCGCATTAGCGAAAACAAATGTGTAGCCACAAAGGCAACAACAACAACTAAAGATATATGTGAATTGCATTTAATCTGAATATTTATTACAGTCAACAGCGAAAGGTTGCTTAGATGTCATTACAACAGGGCAGTATGTCTTTCAATGTTACGCAGATACCCACAGGGAATGTCTGAAGAATCGACAAAATTACATAAGTAGGGAAAGTAACTTTTCGAAGAATTTTATGTAAAAGCACCGAAAGAAGTTATACAACTTTTGAGAGAGATTTACTTTTCTCAAACTGTGCATGCTGCGCCTATTTCTTTTTGAAGCTTCTGCGCGATTTAAACAAAGTTCAAAACTTTTAAAATTCAAGCTCAAAAAGTCCTGTATTTGACTTTCCTATACCCGTATGAAAAATATGGTATTGCATATTGTAATACAATAGAGTATTGTGTAGCCTACGTAATTATACTATTTATAAGAACTCTTTTTCCGTACTGATGCAGTAACTGCTTAAACGATTTTCTAGCGAGTCCAGCAAAATGCACCACTTGTTTCTTTCCTATGCTAATGGACGGTGGATGAATCTAAGTATTTCTCCACTTAGTGCATTAAATGCAGCGGAATTCTTTCTTTTCTACTGCTACGTACTTTGGGCATCGTATTGAATAATTTCAGATCTGGCGCTTTAATCCATTACTTTTGTTCATTTCGAATTGGGCACCACCTCAAAAGCAGACAATTGAATAATAAAGTCTTCTCTCAACGAACGAAAATTAGATTTAACTCACAAGTCTCTCATGCCCATATGGGGCAACGGCTTTGATGATAACAACACCTGATGCGACGGCGTGTCTTGATGGGTGGAGTATCCGCAAGAAAGACTCTGCGGATGATTTCAGGACCACACTTCTCTGTCCAGATTGGAAAAAGCGGAACTAACAGCGTTGTTGTTAAGACGAACGCACTAATAATAAAAATCAATCTTCCAATTTCATATGCATTTATAGTTAAAATTTAGAAGTTTTTATTGTCCGTTAGAAACCGTCTGTTCTTGAGATAGCCGGTTTCGGTAAATATTTAACTTTGTGCGTGCAGTTCGTATGGAGGCTTAAATTAGCGACAATTTATTACATACGCTTAGGCGATTAAGCACACATATGCCGCTTGTAGCATAATGATTTACACATAAACGTATACTCATAATTAGCGGGTGCAACCTGTTTAAAAACAGATGACTCCTCAATAGGCAATGGCAAGCGCAAACCTCCGAGTATACTTCTGTCATGAAAAAGTGACGTTTGGAATCGGCTCAAAACTGTAGATCCGTCCATTTATGGAAGAACATCGAGCTCGGCCAAGCACCCAAAACATGGTGTAAGCGACATTTAATAATTTGGCTGCTTGGTTGAGCTTTTCCCAATTTACTGACGCTTTTCATACAAATGAAGAGCCGTACAGTTTAATGCCGCCTCCCAACGGCAGATGGTTCTTTAAGATAAACTCTCTAGAACAATTAAGTAGGAATCGCTAATGGGACACACTTTCTCTATTATCTGACGTTTCACGCCCATCACGGACCTTGTACGCGGGGTCAACCAATTGTAATCCCTCACAAACACACGTGGTTACGGCGGCCTTAAGCACCCACACATTTGTCCGGTATTTACTATGTAGGGGGTAACTGTATTGCATATCTATGTATGCTGGTACCCTGTAGGGAAAAATACTAGATGTGAACTAGAATTTGATATCCTTGTTCACTCAGTTCGGGAATATAGAGCCTTGACAAGACTCTTCCATCGTACACGGTTCTAGGCTGTTATTTTTGCGCCGTCCCATGTGATGTCAGCATCTGCAAGTTCGCGCAACATTGACCTTCGCCAAGTGATTTTTGGCCGACAGCGAGCTTTGCTCCCTTGCGGGCTCCTCTCCTGACCGCGAGATGTGAACTAGAATACTAACAGCTAATTTTTCAGCTCAACCAGCTTTTTTACTAAAGATTATTATAGATTTTGAAATCAAATACATATTTACATTTATATTGATATTATGCAAAAGCTCATTGCTCCAAAAAACTTCACAAGAATTTGTGTGCCGCACGGGCTCTTTTTTTGTGGGTCCTGTCTAAATTGTACTCCATTATTAAAATGTTGCTGAACACGAAATCGGTTTTCCGGTTCCAGCATCTCACTTAGCGTATTTAATCTTTTGCAAAGTTCAACCTGTCCTAGTATTTTGCCGAAGCAATACACTCTAATAATCTCGATGCATTGGTGGGTCTAGACATGTCCCATGCCTTCTGATGTTACCTATAAAAACTCCACTTATTTGCAGACGAACGGTCTGCTGGTCTACTAAGTACCAGTATCTGAACTAGAATGTTAACATACTAGCTTAGCTTTTCCCTTCAGGACACTTATGAATGTTTATATGTGCATCCATGTTTTTGTTTACCTCTACTTATCAAGCGCTCTGATGCACCCTCTTGGTCTGCCGCAATGCAAGCATACGGGCTTACATATAAACGCTTAATTAATTGTAATTAATTGAAGGATTGCAATACCGGAAGGGAAATCTTCATAAGGCATAGAGAAAATCGGCTCATACCATAACGTTGTTGGTGTTCTTGTAGAATATCAAATAATTGCTTTACTCGGGGATAACAATACTGTACCTATGGCTGATTAACCCAAGTGTTGTGGTTTGAAATTAATAATTAGGTCAATTTCAATGACTATGAAGGTGTAAAAATAGTGGCTGCAAAGCAAATAAACTTATCCGCATACACTTAACACAAAGAAGGCTACCAAGTGCGACGCTCTAAGTTCTTTTTATACCACCTTTTTTATCTCCGAAGACCACTATTTAAAACAAATATTGAAAAATTATTTAGTCATTAAACAAGGTAGGTACTAAAAATTGCTGGTAAAACGGGCGTTAGTCGGTCAATGTAATTAAATTTGCAGTTTCAGCTTTCGAAGTCTCCGAATGGTAATTGAGGTTTATGAAAGACTCATTGAAAGAACTTTGCACTTTCTACCCATTCTACCGTTATTAGAAATCACCCCTTTCAGTTGTATATACCGCAAGTGAGAATTCAAATTGCACACGGATAAAGTGGCTATCAAGAGAAATAGTCACATAAAACAGATATCGCTCATATTGCATTAGAGCAGGTCATATTTGGAATGCTCGCATACTTACTTATAATTCCAAATACTAAGCTTGGTCAACACTCCTTTTAATAAAATATTGTATATCTGCTTTCAAATATAAATGAATTGATTAATAACTTAAGAGTCAACAGTTTCGAGTGTCATTAATTATTTATAGCGCAGCGCCGCGCTCGACATCATCACCATCACCAGCCACATCACACGGCCCTGCCTATCTCCTATAATATTTAACTCAACAAAACCGCATTCAATGCATGTACACACACACACACACACACACACACACACTCACACACACAAATAAATACATAGTGCATTTGGTGGCCATTCACTCCTACTGTATTGGTGTGTCTACGTTTATCTTTATAGTATTGTAATAATCTCTGCTTCCTTTGGTGTAATGAAAAGTGATTAATTCGTTGCCTATGGTAGTTTTCCCCCTACTTGCCCCCTGGCCCTGTCCGTGCATTGCGATTGTAGTGACAGTGGGTTTATCATTTGATATATGTGTTTAGGTTCATACCTGCGTTTGTATGTGTATATGTACATGCACTAATACATAAGCACAATTCTTGTGTGTTTGCCTTGCATGTGTCCATTAATAATGCGTGTAATTGATATTTATTGGGGTTTAATAATTTAATTAACATTTGCGTAATCAGTGAAAGTGAAGGGAAGTGAAATTGTGGAAGGAGTTAGGCTACTTCTCAATATAGGAAAATTAGGAAGCGAGTAAATAAATAATAATAGAATTTCCTTCGCGAATAATTAGGATTTATTGTTGCTTGTTTTTAGTCACTATTCTGCTGACGGCATTTTAAATTTTGCAGAATTTCCATTGTCTGGTTTTAACAAATATTTTAATAAAATAAATGTATTGAAAAGAGTTGCAGGAAATTTTATTCGCCTCCCCTCACAGCTCAAGGAAATATTCGTAAAAACACAAGATTTTCTGTGTGCCTTTACTCAACTTCCCTAGCATAGAAAAACAAGATGTAAATTATATTATTTTGGCGTCTATCTGCAATGCTGCAATCTTCTCACGATCTTCATTTCACGTTTTCATCCCACAGATCATTAATCATAATCTTCTGCACGTGTGCGTATATGTATGTGTGAGTTTTATGCGCTACTACTTCATGAACTTCATGCGGATGCAGTTGCAACTTGCGGTGCCCGTCGAGCAAACAACCACATGCGCATCCATGCATACACACAACCTAAGTGTATTTGTACTTGTATTCACAAGCACAACTCAATTTTGTCGGCTTACTGGTTACTAATTTAATTTAAAGTGTCGCATAATTAAGCACAAACAGAAAAACCACGGAAAATTGTGAGTGGACAACGAAAGTACGTAGGTACACACACACACACACACACACACATAGCCATACGAAAAGACAGTTGCTACAAATACATACACACATATGACTCACGAACTCCACAAATAACACTAACGTCTCCAACATCTTGTCCGTTGCAGTGGCCGACTGACCGACCGACGAAACATCCAACCAACCAACAAGCAGCACATCCGCATGTCAACAACGCGAAGACGCTGTAGAGTAGCAACATTTATTAGCTTGAGTGCGTCTCCGTCCGTATGCGCAATGGTTGGTTGCCCCAGTGACCAGACGGTGTCTTTGCATTGTCAAACACATACATACATATCCACTTGCAATTGTGTACATCTATGCATTGATGTGCTATGCCGTGCTGTGGCTGCTTGCGCATAGTGCCTAGAGTGAATAAAATTCCGCATCATCACCGCCAGCAGCCAACACGTCCTGGTAGACACCCGGACACTCTGTGGCATTTTATGACCAACTGCAATATATTTTTGCCACTTATCTTAGGGAATCTTACAAGTCGCCACATTCAAAGCCTCGCCCCTATTCCATTTCTATGCCAGCTTTGCCACGAACTCTACCCTAGTTGCGTCGTTTCTTTGCCACGGCATAACAAAATTACAAGTTGTCAGCGCTGTAATATTCTTCATAATTTAAGATTATTTTCCCGCAACCAACACTAAGCACGCACTCTGTAGTCAGCAAGTAGCCCAAAGCCATGCTGAGAAATTTCCAATTCAATATTTTCCACAGGCCTTCGTTGGTCACCTTTTATGTTTAATTTTATCTTCGTCACACTTGCATCTCGCCATATTCAACGGCTACCTTTCCTGCCAGACTGTGGTTGCTCGCTGGCTCTAGTTTTGAACACTCTATGCAGGTTGTTGTTGTTGTTGCTTTCATTATACCGCACTAACATGACTCGAAGTAAACTGAACTGTCTGCAGGCGCTGCATATCTTCGGCTTGCTGCCCCTTAGGCTGGCACGGAAATGAGATCTTATTAGGCACATGGTGTCGCTGTTGGCCACATACTGGGTTAACATTTCAAGGCGTTAGTGTCAGCATGTCCAAGTTATATTTAATACTTGTAAAATAGGCTTTAGATGAACGATCACTTGCACGCACTCGCCACTGCTATTTCACCCTAAGTAATCCATAGTTTATGTTGTGTTTGTGTAAAAATGTATGCTTATATGTGTGCATACGCGTGTAGAAACATAAACATGAGAGCTTGGTTGTCGCCTTTGCCCTTGCATTAAGTGTTGACAATGCATCTGCATTGCACAAATTATTCTTATTCGTAATTGTAGTTGGTTGGGTTCCCACTGTGAGTCTATGGAGCGTATGACTGTGACTCATTAATTAGAACACATGACTAAGGTACATTCACTGCTATACAGATAACTAATACACTGCCTGAGAGCTGACAGAATTTTCGGGATTCGCTACGAAGTATAGGGACTTTTCTACGACAAATATCAAGTTACTTGATCTGATTTGTACCGGCCAAAGCAATACTAAATGCGTACAAATTTAACTATTGCCTTCTCTATCCCCTATTCCCTAATGAATTAAATTTCACTTTAAATAAAAGTGTTTCTAAAAAGTATATTTTACACCCGTTTATTATGTGATTTAGCAGCTTTTCAAAAAGTATTGATGGAATTTTTTTCGGGATACTGGAATTTTAATAACGACGTCCCTAAAATCTCGGAATCGTCAAAATCGAAAAAATTGACGTGCCGAATATAAATCCAATTACAGTTTCAGGTAAGACAATTTTTGAGTGCCGTAAATTTGTTCTCAAAAACCAAATTTAAGTGCATCGAATTATTTTAGAATTAGAAATATTTGAAAAACATAAGAAAAACGGCCAGACTAGCTTTTTTGAAACCGTAAGTGAACAACAAGAACACTCGCTGCACCTGCTTTGAGCGGTGCTTGCTCGCCAAATAATAATTTTAGTTCATCGTCTTGTTAGTGTTCGTCGAAAGTTGTGATAAATAGTCGCATGAAAAGGTTCACAATTCAGTTCTATTTTTTTTCAGAGATGACACTGTCTCTTAGAACAACACTAATACAGGGTTTAATTGAAAAGTAATGAGCCTAATTTCTTTTAAGCAGTTTTATTGAACCTTTTGGCTTACACAACTAATATTCTTCAAAATAGGACCGCTACCATCCACTGCAGGAAAGATTTTTTAAACTCATCCGTCGGAATCGCGTTAATTCGGTTGTCACAGTTTTTTAGATCGCCTCGATGGCGTCGAAACGCCACCCCTTCAGCTTTTTTTTCAGGCGCGGAAACCAGAAGAAGTCCGGAGGGAACAGGTCTGGGCTGTAGGAAGGGTAGGGAAGCACCGGAACCCCCATATTGGCCAATGCAGAGGTGCAGAGGAAGGCGGTGTGCGCCGGCGCATTGTCGTGATGAAGGGTCCAGTTGCGGACGAGGTCGGGCCGAATCTGAATGATGCGGTTTTTCAGCCGAAGGAGCACTTCTTTGTAAAATTCCGCGTTTACAGTGCTTCCTGGAGGTAGAAACTCCTTGTGGACGATGCCTCGAGAGTCCAAAGCTTCCAGAGCGCTGTTCGCCTTCGACGTCCTCCTGGCCTTCCTTGAACGACTTGTGCCACCGTTTCTCCTGGGCACTGGACAGAGATTGATCCGCGTAAGCCTCCTTGGTTTCGGTACTGGTTTTATAGCTTTACGCAAAATGTGATCGAGTAATCGCTGCATTTTCGCCACTGCAAAATCCTAACACACTTTTAAAACAGCTTTCACGCGCGGAGCGTTGTTGACTGCACCGCTGTTGCCAGCAAGCTGGGACCGGTTTCTAGTGGAAGGGGAAGATCGAACTATCATTTTCCCCCACCAGCCGATTCGGTTGATCGCTTGGCAGACGCTCCGCGCGGGAAGGCTCATTACTTTTCAATCAAACCCTGTATTTGTATGGCTCGCATGGTGAGACGTTCTGAGTGCGTTTATCGTAGAATACGTCAAACTTTCCAATGGAAATGTCAGATAACGTCTGATAACACTGGTAGTGCACAAAATCAGAATTATGGATAGCAACCCTAATAATAATTTTTTACCCTGGAACCTGTAACCTAAATGTTTTAAAGACAAAAAGTAAAAACACGAAAAAATTAAGAGACAATTTATGTGAACAAGAAAACTTCCTGACTAAGAAAATAAAGATTTTACTATAGTAGAGACACGCGACCACTGTAGGTTTAAATCTGAACTAAAAATCATACTGAAGAAGCTACTGCATACTTGAAGACCATAGTATATCAATATAGTACTTTTTAGATGAACTACCTTTGCTGCATTGATTTCTATTTTAAGTTAAAAACTAAATTCGGAAAATTATTTTCTGACGGAAAATTATTTTCTGAATTTAATTTTATTTATTTTGATTTTGCATTTTATTTATTCATTTTTTTTGAAAAATTCAGTCAAGAAATAGTGGTATTTTAATCATTCGTACTATATTATTTATCTTGACACAATTATCAGAGCAAAAAGTAATATTAAAAATAAATTTATTTTTTAAACTGAAATGAAAAAAGAAATACTAAAAAGTGTTGTTTAAACAATTAGTATGGCCACTGTTAACAATAAACAAAGCGAATGGCTCTGCAAGCAGATGGTAATAAACATAAATTAGAGTAGGTATGAAAATACTTCAATTTCGTTTGCACCAGTGTTAACACCAATAACTATACCAGTCTTGAAAATATACGAAAAAATATCGACAGCCTATCTGTGTTACCGAACAAAAACCAAACTTTATAAGCCCCTGATTGCGCCAACCCTATTTTATAAGGCCCTTCGAAGGATGCAAGAGGAAGATTCTGGGGAAGAATTATGAACTTTTGTGCACTGGCAAGGATCAGTATCGTAGATAAGGCAACGATGACTTGTATGAGCTTTGTAGACTTAGGCATTGTTTGTCGAATCGCTAACTATGATACCTCTTGATGTATTCGATGCGCTAACTCCTGTAGGTGGCAACATTGGTAAGCAAAAGTGAAACAGGAGCTGGCTTCACTAGTAGTTCCAAATTGGCGTCGGTTAGTGCATAGAAATAGAAGGAAAATGGCGTTCTCTGTTAAAATCGGTCGAAATTGCTCAGACAGGTACTGAGTCAATAAAGAGGTTAAGCCACTGCAGACATTAAAACACAAAATAGATTTGTTTTTTGTTTCCTGCTTAAGAGCTGACTTGATAACTTCAGAGTTACACACTTAAAGCATTAATGTGGAAAAAACACCTTAACATCTTTTTTTTGTGTATCTTGGCGTAGTCCCTGTTTTACCGCTTTTTTCTTTACATCATTTTGAAAAATCTATTTTGAAAAATTTATTGAAAAGTTTCGTAACATTTATATATTTTTTTAAGCCTGTCTAATTTTCTACTCATAGATCTTCTTTAAGGAAAGAAAAAGATCACCACTAGAAATTAAAAACCAATCTGTCCCGCATCGAAATATTATTTGAAAATTAAACATTTAAAAGTTGAATATTAATGCATGTGCATCTAAAGTAGTCAGGCATCGTGCGTTTAATAATTATATACGAGCATCTACTCATTTTTTTGGTTTCCCAATCTAAGCCGCCGACGCCCAGCTATTTTATTACTGCGGAAGGTGGCTGAATATATCCGCAATGTGTAATTTAATCTGCAAAGCAAATTTAAGCGTGTTTCCTCACCCTTATGATGTTGCTGTTTTTAAACACAAACACCGCTGTTACTAATTTATGGTCCTCTGCATTTTAGCGCCTGTACGATGAAGCTTGAATGTCTAATGAAGTTCTCTCAGCGCTCAACTTGTAGGTGTCATAATTTTCGTAGTCATAAAATGTTGCTTGGGAAGTCATTAAAATTTTAATAGTGAATACTACGACGCAACCAATGTAATTTTACATTAAATTCGATTAACTACGGATTAGGTGGATGTCATGAAAATGACTTTTATGGCTTTCTAAAATAACGAGTGAAAAATTATATTGGCTTACGAGTTTATACGCACAATACGTATTGAAATTTACGCTTTATTATAATCGCTTTTTAAAAGGAATGAAACGTAAAATTAAAGCAAGAAATATTTATTATGATAAATTTAATTTACTTAATTAATCTAAACAATATTTGAAATTTAATTCCTTAATCAACCAGGTTTGTTTAATTTTGTACAGCTGCGAATTTCCGACATCACAGCCAAATTTTTATTTTAATACCAAAATTAATTGTCCATTTTTCCAACCCCAAGCGCTTCATTCTTTCTCTGACGTTGACACCCTTTTTGAAGGTTTCGCCAAGATCCTCTTTTTATTTGGGGCGTGAGTCTTGTTGTTCCACAAATGGAGTGGCCTATGGTTCTAAGACGACTCTGAACAATGGATATTTTTGATGAGAAGATTTTGCATTGTCAGCCGAGGGGCGACCACTTTTATAAAACATTTGGTTTTTTTTCCCGATTTTTCTAACCTGCGCCATTTCAAATTGTAGTCACGCACCAACCCACTACGGCCACGGCACCCGGCTGAAAGAAAATTTTATTTTAGACTTCGTGTACGTTCGTATTTATGTACGGTTTCGGTTACCGAAATCGAATTTACGCTTTTCATCGTTAAGTTTAAGTTATAATTTATTTAATAATCTAAATTAAAACAGAGATAGAATTTAATTTACAAAACGATGAAACTCAAATACGTCGCCAAGCCGCACATCTTCGTTGGGTTACCGTTACTCCTCCACTCAGCTTCATCTCTTGTCGCACATGCAAAATGTTACCCCCTCCTAACCCGCTTTAACCCTTCCACTCCCACATTTATGTATGTACAAAGTTTGTACGTTTGTATGTTGTGGTTGCTCATTCGCCGCGTTGTCCACAAATTAAATTTGTTCTTCCAAGTTTTTAAGCAAATATTGTATAGAATGAACGTTATTCAAGGATTTGTGGCTACTGCCGGTCGAATGAAGTAAAACAAGAAATGCTTTCATCTTCAAATCGCCTCTGCCACTAAGCGTTTGAGTTGAAAATGATCCCTATACATAAACACACTAACACACTCACTCACTCATTCACGCACACAAATGTAACGAGAGACGCAGATTTCACTCCGCCAGCTTCCAACTAACTCCATTTTGTGTGCAGAAATAGTGAAACTATAGTGTGCAATCGAGACGGCCATATTCAGGGTAATTGCAACTACAACCAAAGTTACAATAATGTCTAGTAACAACAACAAAATCATTCACCGAAGCAAACGCATTTTAATTAAAAGTAAACACAATCAATTCATTTGACATTTATCCCTTCCGTGTGGCTTGACAGTCAGCGAATAAGCGGACGAGCCAAAGCAATTGAAACAGCGAGTAATCAAAGAGAAGGGAGAAGTGCCAACGGCAGACAGGTCAGGTGGATGTTGGGCAGTGCGCGTCCGTAAGTGGATTATATGTGTACAGATGCAACCACACGTTGGGATAGTTCTAGTAAAGGTGGACAAAACAATTTAGTTGGATGTACATAAATGAATGAGTGGATAGAAAAAATTCCGATTTTAGCGGCTGCTGCGATGTTGGTTGCCGGTCACTGCATTCGCTACAGGTAGCACTTAATAATAATATTGGCGATATCCTCGGCAGTTGTTGGGATGATAAAGTGCGGCGCTAAGGGATTAGGTTTCCATTACACCCACTATGCACACACACATAAATCCAGGCATTAGGTCACGGAGTTATTTGTTCACTAATTAAATGCTTTATCGCGAATGGATCGCTAAAGCGGTTGAGAATAATAAGAACATTCTTCATTACTCAGATGCTCTCTTTCCGAGGTAGCGCAGCTGGTTTACTGCCCTGCCGGGAAGCTCCAGTAGCTTACTTACTCAGGTTACCATTACTGAGTGGTTGTAAGTTAAAGGGAAAAGCAAGTCAGCAGAGTAGTCTTGATAATTTCGCAAGAATTTTAAAAATCATAAACTGAACTTAACCGTTTTCGAGTCCATTTCTGTGATTTTAGTCAACCTACGGTTACTAAAAATGGGCATTTCTATGTATGGCTTCTTGGTGTAAGAAGGAGGATTTTCCAAAGCTACTGACTTGTCGAATATTTGTACTAGTGGGGTTTTTGGACATAATTTACAAAAAACGAACTCTTTCTTGTAACTGTATAGGTGTGAGTTTCGTCCAAGTTAAAAGCGAATTGAGTCAACATTTTTCATTACGAGGGTTGCTTTTATAACTTGCGTTCAATAAAGAAAACGCAGTAAAATAATACTGGAAATGGAATGGAATGGCTTCGAAATATTCTTCTTTGAAGCCAGTGCGCTTCTGGGTTCGCTTGAAGAAACTTTTGAAACTTTTTGTGGATTAAGCTCATCTTGGACCACCCATATCGTTGATTACTGTGTCGATTCCGCCTCATGTATATGTATCCAAAATTCGTCATTGGTTGCGATGTCATAGAGGTGTTTTGAACCAGGATTACTTCTAGAACAACAACCATTTTTGCACGGCCTGCACGAAATTCATCTTGTAAGGATAGATGGAAAGACGGCCGCGTTGGAACTCGTTCTACCAGCCTTTCAAGAAAGTAGAAGTAAGTTGATCAATGCACTTCTGCTGCAATAATCCGCCTCAAAAATCATAATAACGAAAATTTTCACGAATTGATTCCATCTTTCGGAAGCGATGGATTTTTCAACTCAATCAAAACAAAAAAAACTCGTAAGTGATAACATTAAACATACGTAAGTTTATAGTAAAAAATACCAAACTTTCGATAATAATATGGAATTATAGCTCGTCATACGTTCTTTTGCAAATACGAAATATATGAAAAGTAACCCTCGTATTTTTCATTCTTAACTGGTGACTTATGATATTAGTATGAAAATTTGTTTTGACAATTTCTTTACAAGAGATTTGATAAGTTTTTGCTTGATCAATTATATTAAATGTGTAAACTAAGGAATCTAGAGATTTAGGTGTAATTATTGACAGTCGTTTTTCATTTTCATTTCAATTATTTCATCTTACCAAAGTTATATTACATCATAGGGTGTACGAAGCCAAAATGTGTGCACACTTATACCCCGAATAGTTATATTTGTTCGCTCTAGGTTGAAATACGCCAGGTGTATTTGGAGGCCATACCATACAATTTTAAGCTACAGAATAAGGCATAAGAAAAAGTCTCTGAAATTTGAACTTTCACATCACGTTTGCTATTGATCAACTTGAATTCTTTAGAAAATATAAAATCGATCTTTCCCTCTCGTTTGTTTTGAACGTTGTTAAAAGCGACATTGGTTGCCCATTTCTGCTGTAAAATATTGATTTTCTTACACCTTCCAGAATACTTCCTTTCTGTTTAAATAAGTTCAATGAAAATTATACTCGTAATGCACGCATTGAACGCACCTTACGTGATTTTAATGAGATCTCCAATTCCAACTAGCTAGATTTCTCAGTTTCACGGAAAAATTTTTCGGTACTATTGAAATCTATCCTTTAGTTAAGTTAGATGCAAGTTTGTAATTTAATTATGTATATATTTTCATTATCGTTTAGTTATAGAAGTCAGTCTGAAAGCATGTTTTCTTGACTTCTTGAAACAAAAAATAGAAAAATTAAATTTACATTTTGGCAGTTTTATGTTCCATTAGTTGGTTAGAAATTTGCGTTAATAATAAAGAATTTGTCAACAGAGATTGTACCATCACAGTAGCAGAAAAAAAGATTTTTCGTTCGCTCTGCTTACCTTTGAGTAAGATCGGGAATCAAACTATACAAATTTCAATTGATATTTGTCGATGAGGTACACACAGTTTGTCTTTTCACGTTCATTTCGGCTTGAGCAGTTTTATCGCCTAAATTAGTATCATTTTAGAGCTGACATTCGATTTTTTGACTTGTCATTTTTGACACATGCTTTAGAGCTGCTCTGTTACCACCCACAATCAGATATGCATGCGCATATACTTGTACATATGTCTCTAAACACACTTCATCGCATATCAACCATGAATCAGTGAAACAAGAGTCCTGTCGATTCTCGCCCTCCGGTGCCCACTTTCATCACTTTTGTACGGACACGAATATGCCTGGATCTTTGCGGACAATTAGCTACATTTGTGCATACGAGAAAAATAACACAAACAACAATAAGTCGAATGAGAAAAAAATAGTGGGTTTTTCAGTATCCATTTAGTTTACTGAGTTTTTCTTTGGTTCTCTTTTGTTAGAGTTTCCTTTGCATTTTCGTTTCTGTTTGCCACTTATTTTCCGTCCGAATGAAAATCGCTACGAATGTTCGACTAAAGGTGAAGCGACATTGAACGAATTTCTTTCAATGCAGATTTCTACGAAATTTATCTTTCATTACGACTTTTGGTTTACATTGGTGTTAGTAGTTCTTAGTAGTAGTACCGTAGTCAATTCAAGTTATCTAGAGCCAGTACAGAACTAGTTACTTGCGATGCGGTACTACTTCGCGTTTTATGCCCACTCAATTGTTTCAAATGCTGCCTTTCCGCGATGATGCTTACAGCTATTAAATTTTTGGGTACATTCTGAACGATTTCTAATTTTGGAAATTTTTTGCTAAAAAAAGGAGAACAACGCAAATTACAACTCGTACTTTACAGTTAAACAAAATTTATTTATTTACATTTTTAAAACTAATTAAAACTATTTTAGAGGCCTTCAATATTTGAAATATGGCTGCTATTTGGAATCACGGTGTAGGATCCCAGGGGGGAAAAATATACATATATAGGTGGTAAGACAAAGAAATAATTTCATAACATTTTCGTACTTTTATTTTGCAAAATTATACCTGAGGGTGGCTTCTCATTTATGTCGAAATATAG
The DNA here is from genome assembly GCF_027943255.1 of Anastrepha obliqua. Lineage (NCBI taxonomy): Eukaryota > Metazoa > Arthropoda > Insecta > Diptera > Tephritidae > Anastrepha > Anastrepha obliqua. Next base: position 1,324,469 of record NC_072896.1, read on the forward strand.
CTAAAGAATAAATTAAATAACAAATCATTTAATTTATTGTGTTATTCTCAGTCCGCTCTTGTTCTCACAAAATGAGAAACGAAAATTGTATAAAATTATTTTTTGTTTTTACTGCACATTGATTTGAAGTAACAGCTATAGTCAAGGTGCAACACTTACGCCGCGGATATTGACTAAATTCCGGGCACCAACTGGTCCACTCTGCACTCGCTTTCGACTCATTCGAATAAATTCCCGAAATGATCTTCATGGGGACTATTCTTTAGCAGACAATTTTAAATTTTTTCTTCTGGGTACAAGCGCGTTTGTGTTTGTTTTGCTGCGTTTGAAAGTTTTCCGGACCTCATTATGTCTTCCCGCTTTACAACATCATAAGCTGCTGCTGATTGATCTCGTGGGAAATTTACATGCACGAAAAAACTTGACGACTACTACAAAGTTATTCACGCACAACTGGCGACGGACAGTTCTCGGAAATAAGAATTAGGAAACTTAAAGCTACACAAATTTTGTAAGTATCCACTTATTTATCTTTGTAGGTGGTTTTCCGCTGAAAATAAAAATAAAACACGAAGATTACACATAAAAGTACATTAAGGATGTCGTTATTTCAGTGGAGTTTTTAATTACTGTAGATAAAATTTGAGGTTCCCACATCATCGAAAAGTGGTAAGCTCTACAGTTTTCTGGCGCATGTGAAAGGCCGAAGGTTTTTGTGCGAAGCTTTTGCATTTTAGAAATATACTTGGAGATTTGCCATGGACTGCAGAATTACGCCCGCTGTTCGTTTATCATTTTATCTTTTATGTATATTTGTAGGTGCTCAAAACACATAACCTATGTGCAGTATGCCTATCACAAGCAAAGTCGGCTGCGGGTTTTTAAATATTTAATTGAAGAAAACAGTGAGGAATCAATACTTTTTTAGGCCAACTGAGTGTATATACTATTATATAGATTAGATTAGATTAGATTTGTGGGGGGTTGGACAAGTAAAAGCACTCAGTCAGTAGACCATTGTACTACACCCGAATAGATATCAGAAGAGAGAATAGAAATAGAAAAGATAAAAAGTGGATAATAAAACGGACAAATTAGTTTTGAGGTCACTCTTCCACAAATCTCTTGGTTTCATTGATGAATTTTAGGAGATCCGGAATAGAAGAGTATGAACTTTGTCCATAAGTCTAATTTTGGAAAATGGAGGACAGCTACAGAGAAAATGGTCTGCAGTGTCATCATTCCCATGACAGGATAGGCATATCGGGCTGTCTACGACCCCCATGGTAGCCATATGCTGACCACAGACGTTGTGCCATGTGATTGTACCCACCAGTACTCTCAGATCCTTTCTGCTGAGTTTTAAGAGAAAGGTTGCTGTTTTCCTGTTTGGTTCTTTCACAAAGCACTTGGCTACTCTGCACGAGTTCAACTCAGACCAACGATCTCTGTGAGTAGACCTCACGAAGTCGTCAATCTATAGTTGAATCGATACGGAATTGACACCTAGAAAGGGTTCAGGGCCTAGTGGCATACTTGCAGAGCCTTCATTTGCCAATTTATCAGCTAACTCGTTCAGTGCAGCATGACTGTCACTACAAATTCCAATACTGTTGCCCCCCACTTTTTCTCAATTAGCCAGTACGCCACATTTAAGATGGCATAGACTTCCATAAGGAATACCGTGGCCATCTGTCCTGTGGCATAGGAGTACTTAGTGTCTTCGTCTAAGTACCATCCAGATCCGCTTCCATCACTGGTTTTGGATCCGGTGGTATATCTGACAGTGGCCAGTGCTTAGTTCATTTTCCCAGACTCCGTTAAACTTGAGCCTGTACGCCGCCTTCATTTCCTTTCGAATTTGAAGATCTAGAGGTTGCAAGCTCAGAATGGCATTAAGGGCATCACCAGATGTCGTACTCATGGCACCTATGATACTTAAGCACACACTTCTCTGTAGCCTGTTTAGGGGTTTTACTCTGGCATTAACCATTGTGGCTTTCCACCATACTACAGAGGCGTATGTAATAATGGGTAAAATCAGGGTGATGTACAGCCAGTGTACTATCGCCGGTCTTAGACTTCATGTCTTGCGAAAGGTGCTCTTACCCTGCCAGAAGACTTTTAGGGATCGAGAGACCTTCTGCACGACGTCCTTCTTCCAGGTAACCTTTTTATCTAGGATTACTCCTAAATATTTAACCTCAGAAGACAGTTGCAGTGTTACCCCTTTCAATGTGGGTAGTAACAGGCCTTCCATTTTGCGTTTCCTAGTGAAAAGCACTAAGGTACTTTTTGTAGGATTCACCGAGAGACCATGCAATTCGCAACAATACTCAATCTTATTTAGAGCTACCTGCATTTTACCGGATATAACTTCAAGTGATCGTCCTGAGATTAATCGTTTGGGTAAGCTTGGATGTGTCCAATTTCCTGCAGATCATTAAGAAGAGAGTCCCCCACGAAGCACCAAAGTAGGGGAGATAGTACACCGCCTTGTGGGCAACCCTTCTTAACCTCAACCCTGACTCCTTGATCGCTTTCTCTATCCATGGTAAGCAGTCTTTTGGATAGCATAGAGTGGATCCATCTGACAAAGATTTCTTCCACTCCATAACTTCTGATAGAAGAGCACATGGAGTCCAAGGTAGCATTGTCCACAATCACACCAGGGGTGTCCAGTCCTCTTTCGATTACTCGCTATATATATATACTTATATATAATATGTATGACCATGTATTTTCATTTCAGTTGAAGATAAAAAAAAAGTCAAAAAATAACCACCGTCGGTTTGAATCACCGCGCATAAAACGGCAAAATTATACAAACAGTTTTTTTCTATTGTAATAGCGGTCGCCCCTCGGCAGGCAGTGACAAACTTCCGAGTGTATTTCTGCCATGAAAAAGGTCGTCATAAAAAAATATCTGTAGGTTCATTCATTTGTGGAACAACATTAAAACGCACGCCACAAATAGAAGGATGAGCTCGGTCAAAATTGGTGCATTTAGAAATAAGCGCTGAATTAAATGTATTATTTTTAGTGGCTGATAAGAGATGCATTACTAGTTGTAGTAAAATCCCAGCTAACTTTGAAATTAGTAATGAACACAAAGAAAAAATATATTTCCCTTTTAATTTTTGAACAGCTTAGCAAAGCGTTTACGGGCTTGGATACTTAATATTTTACACCCTAGGCGCATGCAAACTCATTAAGTGCCACGAAAACCATACCCATACGTCGATATGCCCACATTACTTGCTCTGTTTTCATTCCTCTCAGGCTGCGCGGTCGCTGCCTGTATTTAGCGCATTACTCAAAACTTCAACTTTTTATACGCCTACAAAATTATGTGACCAGTTTTTTATGCGCCAACCACAAGTGACTTGACAATAGCTTATAAAAAAATTTATTGCTTTATTACCGCAATGCGTCGCGCGAGCTTTCAATAAAAGTAATTTCTTTCCTAAAGAATAAGTAAGTAAGTAGAAGAAGAAGAAGAAAATTAATGCATACTTAGGCATTCTTATGGTAATAAAGTAGCTTTTTAGGCGCTGAATGAAGTCGGCATGCGGCGATTTGTAACACAAAAATTGTATGTGTGTGTAAATAGATACGCTCACTATATTTTATTTGTTCCACATTCGGTTCAATTATTCAGAAGTTTTCGAGAACATTTTGTACAAATATCTCAGTGCTCTATATTTGTGATAAATTTGTATTTGTAGTCATATCAACTGCATGCATATAGACGTTTGAATGTATGAGTTGTGGGAAATCATGTTTGCATGTAACTTTAAAAACAGGGGTACTATTTTTGGAATATGTATACAAATGTATGCCCGCAGCCTCAGTGCTCGCATTGCGACATTCTAAGCAACATAAATAATAAACTTAAGCCTTAAGCAACTTGAGGTGTTTATTTGAAAACAACTAATTTTTGTTTTTGAATATTAAGTGCAAATGTTAGTGAGAATTCAAATTAATATCGTAGAAATCAAAGGAAAATTTGTAAGTGTTTTGGTGGGAGTCACATAAAATCTTTGTTACGTTTTTCTTACAAGACTACGATTTCATTTAAACTGGGATTTTTTGCAGTGAAAATGCGAATTTCTACAGCCGAGAGTTTCCTATTATTAAAAGGTGAGGCAGTCAGGTTCTAAATAAATTGGAAAGTTATATGTATTATGTGCTTTTGGAAAGAGGGAAGATTTCCTTAGATGCAGTCAAGGTTCGAAGGCAATAGCACTTTTAGTTTCTATTTTATCCGTTCTTCGCAGATACTGAGTGACTCGCCGTAAAAGCAGCGTATTGAGATGTAACCTTTTTTCCTAAATCTTAAATCTAAAATAGTATTTTAAATTTCTCCTTGCAGAAAGTAAATAACTATTGGTTTTTAAAATTGCATGTCTCGTCTTTCGTAATATCATGGAGTGGGTAAAAGTTGCTAAATCGATTTATTGAAAATTTAGTTCTTTGAACCTTTAAGGCCCCTTAAAACTGGAATTCATTAAAAAATGAGGAACTGATAATGTAGCACTACTAAATAAAGTCTATAGCTTCACGTGTTCATGAAATTGTTCTTGTATAACGGGGCAAAACTATTATTTTGGCAAGTGCTTATATTTTAATTTGATACTCTGGTGATGCTTTCATTTGGAATAATAATTATTTACAGAATTCATATTAAGCTACTCATTTTAATTGGTTCGAGTTGATTGCAGTTCGTACCCCTATATGTATGCTACACATTACTCAGTTACATATTAGCCAAATTTTTATTAGTCATTATAACAATTGTTTATTTTCAGATGCTACTGCGACTGCAGCACGCTAAAATTTGCATCGCAATCACAAAAGCTTGGGTAAATCCATACGTGCGGTGCAAATTTTCAGGCGCTTTCACCTAAAAATATTCAATTGCAATAATGAAGTAGTCAATATTACGCATATTGCAATAATATTTGCCTAACTTCCCATTTGCCATCAACCGACCGATTTTCAGCAAACTGTAGTAATTTTACGGTTTGTGTAGTTTATTTTATATTATTTCATTTTATTTGTCTCGCACTAATTGATTTGTCATATTTATGTGCTCCAATTGACTTAACTGCATGGCCGTAGTGTGCGTGTATGTAATTGCATGTGTGTTCGTTTCTATTTATACATATTTGGATAGCGAAAGTATTTATTTGTTTCCACTCAACTGCATGCGGCACTCTTTGTGTTTATTTGTAGTTATTAGCGTTGGCAACTTGTAACAACATTCTGGTAAGAGGATGAGTAAATAAATTAAAATTTTTGCAGCAAAAAAATTTTATTTTTTAATATAAGTAAAATAACACTGTGCTACAAAAAAAAACGAAATACACCTGACAAATTACACACTGTAGGTTGTTTATATGGTCGAATAATGCATAAAAATATTTTTGTTATATTTTTTGTACCCTCCAATTTTTATTTATTTATAAAAAACCGTTTTTTTCAGACTTTGCGCGGTAATCTACGGATATCTCAGTCATTTTTTCACCGATTTTCAATATTTTATATGTTTTGAAAATGATATTGTCAGACCTTTCAAATGATGTACAACAACTAATTATTCAAACTAGTTAGTTGTGATTTTTATTTGGTTAAACCTGGAGAAAGTGCTTTTTTTTATCATTTTTTTAACTTTAACAGTTTTTTATTGCATAATTTTACAACAAAATTAAAGATGTTTGTTAATATTCTTTGAGTGCATTTATTAACGAAGAAATTAATATATTACTTTCAATAATCGGACAAAAATTGCGTAAGCGACGCTAGTTTTTCGTTAATAGAAAATATGTTGGCCCATATGTATTTTGTTTTTTCCGAGGAAACGTTTTTCAATTGACGCAATTTCTTGATGAAACTTTTCCCCTTTTTGGGAAAAAAAAGAAGTGACAACTACGTTGTCGTCGTGGATGAATTTTTACGGGCCTACGGAGACATGGGATGTAGAATGTCCATCAAAATTCACTTTTTGCATTCACATTGCGACTTCTTTCCGGAGAACCTTGGAAAATTCAGCGATGAACAAGGGGAAAGGTTTAATCAAGAAATTGCGTCAATTGAAATACGTTTCCTCAGAAAAAACAAACTACACATCGCACCCTAAATACAAAAGGGTCACAACTCAAAATTTTCCACACTCGAGCTTGACTTGTTTACAGTAGCACAGAAAACAAACTATGTGACATATCATATCATAAATTTGCCATGTATTTAGGGTGCGATATGTTGGCAAATTACTGTTGGTCGCTCAAGCGCGAGGCGAGCGATTCTTCTTTAAAACGACGAAGGTCGGGTAAACATTTTTAGAAAAAGTTAGGTATGTAAAATCAACAAAAAAATTTATATAAAAAACAGTATGATTGTTCTTTTTACTCCAAGTCAGAACAACTTCATCCCAATTTTCAAAGTTGACAAAAAATGTATGACCAATACATTGTACACACTGCAATACACATGATGGCCCATATTTTCTATTAACGAAAAACTAGCGTAGCTTACGCAATTTTTGTCCGATTATTGAAAGTAATATATTAAGTTCTTCGTTAATAAATGCACTCAAAGAATATTAACAAACATCTTTAATTTTGTTGTAAAATTATGCAATAAAAAACTGTTAAAGTTAAAAAAATGATAAAAAAAAGCACTTTCTCCAGGTTTAACCAAATAAAAATCACAACTAACTAGTTTGAATAATTAGTTGTTGTACATCATTTGAAAGGTCTGACAATATCATTTTCAAAACATATAAAATATTGAAAATCGGTGAAAAAATGACTGAGATATCCGTAGATTACCGCGCAAAGTCTGAAAAAACGGTTTTTTATAAATAAATAAAAATTGGAGGGTACAAAAAATATAACAAAAATATTTTTATGCATTATTCGACCATATAAACAACCTACAGTGTGTAATTTATCAGGTGTATTTTCAGTGTTGCACCGTGTAATTAAAAGGGGACACTTATTCCATTGACTGTGAAATATGCTCGTACAGAAGTTTGCTTGCATGCCTTCAATGCATGCAGATGCGCGGTTACATAAATACATCCAGCGCATCCTATGTATAATTTTGTTAATGAGCATTTCAATGTATGCTCAGCTTTGCATAAATTAAAAGTCATGAATACTTAATTTAGTCCAACGTCATCACTCAACCAGCTCATTAGCTATATTTCTAAGCATACATTTGTCTATGTAAATGAAATGAAGGGCTTCTTATGAATGTACAAATTTTTGTATAAATTTAGTGTACTCGTGTATGGGTTTTTGATACAACCATTTATTTGATAAAAACGAATAACATAATTTTTCTCTAAAATGTGGTAATGTAGACATATACTCATACATATTTTTTTGTTAGATACACAAAGTAATGCTTGAACCCCCAATGTACCTATAAACGACGACATACAAAAACAAACCTGAGAAAAGGTCCCTGCGCTTTGACGACGGCCAGGGCATACCTACGATAATTTGAGGGCATTTTCCTGAGTGTCAGAACTTAACGCACTTGGTGCAACTTTTTATGAAATTGCCACGCCAATTGTATATATCGTACATGTTTATATTGATGTATGGCCTTTAATGCTTCTCAGCTGATACCAGCAAACCTCCGAGTATATTTCTGCCATGAAAAGGCTTCTCATACAAAATCATTTGCCGTTTGGAGGCGGCGTGAAAGAGTGGGAAGACTACGACCGAAAAAAATTCTCAATTCTGATTTTTGACCTACTTGAAACTTGCATACCAAAATTTAATGGGTTTTATAATTTCATACTTAAAAATTTTTCAGAAATTCCAATTAAAAAGTTTAATATTTTGATGGAAATTTGCCGAACTTTTATAAATTTTATACAGAGTTTATATGGTTTTTGTAGTAGTAAGCACTGAGTTTTTGTACAAAATAAATTAATATTAAAAAAATAAATAAATAAATAGTCAAAACTTGCCCATTTATGGTGTACACTTTCTTTTGACGTAGACTGTATATATGAAGTTTAATGGTTTCACTTCTCATTCAACGACTCTAGGAAAGCGCGCTTGAAAATGCTTGATTTTATATTTCTTATCTTTAGCGTTGAAATTACGGATGCTTTCATTTATACTCTTAAAATAAATAGAAAATAAAATAAAAATGAAAATACGCTTACGCTGACAAAATGAAGACCCTTTATCTTCAAACAACTCCTGCATATTATTTTCATGTTAATTTTGTTTCCAAAGATTTCTTATAAAAATATTACCCATTGTACAACGGAAACCTTATAAACCGATGTCTATCTCTCTATCACAGTTTTAAAATTTTTAATCAGAAACTATTTAAGTTTGTATTTTTGTGGCTTACTCAATTTGAAGGCTCAATAGCAAAATTAAAACTTGAAGTCACTCAAAGACTCCCAAACAAGTTCTTTATAAGAAAGAAAATTGCCAACCGCTAAAAAGTTGTCAAAAAGATCTTGCAAAATTCTCCTAAGATTTCTGATTAAAAAGTTTGAAATTGTAATCAAAATTTGTTGAATTTTTTTTTTAATTAGCACGAAGTTCGAGTCTTCAAATTATATGATTCTTATAGGATAATGAACTATGTTTTCAAGCAAAAATTACTAAAATAAAAAGTACATAAATTAGTTGTCAAAACTTGTTGAGAAGCCACAGTGCTAGGGTCATTAAGGCAGTGCATAGGAAGGTAGGTAAAATGGTTGAAGTGCACCTGGCACTCCTCAAGTAGCACTAAAGCGCCTTTTTGATGACATTATGAGATCTCCAACAGGTAGATATCTACAGCAAGCCAGAGCTGTTGATATAATGGAGAAGATTGATGAGATTTAGGTTGGCCCACAACCCCAGGCTGTCGAAGAGAGGAACCCGGACGTTTACAGAGAAAGTGCTCTACAGTGCATACTTGGAAAAAAATTTTCTATGCTCTCGACAGTGTGCCGAAAATCAGCTGTAATTTCTATGGCGTGGTTGCTACTACTCACAATTTCTCCTACATTTGCTCGCCAATATCTGGTAGAAGTTTTCAGAAACAGATTATTTTATCCAATGGGAAACGTAAATTTTGCTGGGATAGTTAGAAGTTAGCCTCTGCCACTCGCTGAGCATAAAATTATGTCAATTTAAAAAGAAAGTTAGCCTTTCGCAAAAAAACAAAGAATTCCCATTCCACACTCTTGGCCTATCTGAGTGTAAAGTCACAATGCAATCCTAAGTAGTTCCGCGCAGTTGACTGTCAAATATCTGGACATACAAACATTTGAACTTCACATTTGTCATATTAATCGGATATTAATAAAGTTTCCTGCTAATGCGAGTGAAGTCTTAGAAATTATTATTAATTTACATTTATATATACGAATACACACATACATCAACCTATACAATATGCGGACATTTTTTCACTCAATTCGCGCAATTTTCCCGGGTGCAAATGCCACGTTTTTGTGTATTTGTCATTGAATTAGTTCAATCAATTTGTTTCATTAAACATTTATATATAAAATTATGTTGTATATAATGCATCGATATGTCCATATCTCTTCCTGCAATCCGTTATAACTTAAATATTAAAATTAGTTAATTCCATAATCAAATACTTCTGATGTAAAAAATATGTCGCCAACTAAATTGAAAAAGCGCATTTACATAAATCCTTTGGGGAAATCATTGACAATTATAAACTTCAATATGTTTTATGTAAGTATATTTTAAAACTTTTTATTTGATTTATTAAATTGATAAAAAAGCTAAATTATAAACTTATTGTTGTGAAGTTATATTTTTTATAATTAATTCTATCTAATGCACGTTAAATGTCATTCATTCATTGCGATTTCATTAATGGATATATATGTATGTATATATGTAACTAAAAAAATATTTATAATTCCAACGCCATGCCATTTTGGTAAAAGTATTAAATGCGCTTATTACTTGCATTATTCATAACTTAGTTTGACTTAATTTGTCATAGATTCCTACAAGGTGGTTAAGTTTTAAGGGTCGGTGTTAATTTTAAACAAAATAAGTTTTTTTTAGGAAATTATTGTCATTTCTCTTTACTATGATAATATTAATATAGCTCAATTACGTATTTAACAAAATATTGGACAACCGGCCGCCGCACACCTCCATCCGATGGTCCAAATTTTCGATGACGCTGAGGCATAATTGAGGTTCTATGCCGTTAACGTGCCGAATTATCTCATCCTTTAGCTCTTGAATTGTTGCTGGATTATCAACGTACACCTTTTCTTTCAAATAACCCCAAAGAAAGAAGCCCAACGGCGTGAGATTATTCGGCCATAAAATTTTTCGCGCAAAAGAGCCATTGTGTTGTTAGCTGCGTGAGAAGTGGCACCGTCCTGTTGCAACCACATATCGTCCACATCCATATTTTTCAATTCGGCTCATGAAAAGTTTGTTATCATCTCACAATAGCAAACACTATTCACAGTAACTGCCTGACCGGCCTCATTTTGGAAAAAATACGGCCCAATGATTCCGCCGGCACATAAACCGACCCAAACAGTCACTCTTTGTGGTGGTTTTTCGGGAATCACTCTTGGATTATCATTCGCCCAAATGCGGCAATTCTGCTTATTGACGAATCCACTGAGGTGAAAATGTGCCTCAACACTGAAGATGATTTTCTTCGAAAATTGGTAACTCACTGTTGCCATTTCCTGCCACCATTCTGACCATTGACGCCGCTTGAAATGGTCAAGAGGCTTTAGTTCTTGAGTCAATTACACCTTGTGAGCGTGTAAATGCAAGTCTTCAACGACGAGCGTGAGGGGTGCAATTGTGGGGCACGACGACGAGTTGAGGTGGACGGCTCTTCAACTACACTATCGCGAACAGCAGCAATATTTTCTGCAGTACGAAACCCGGTTTGCTTAAACTTTTGCACAATTTTTCCGATTGTACGCACATTTGGACGATTAAATTGGCCGAAAAAATCCCGAAGTGCGTGATATGCATTTTGGTTTGAACGCCCGTTTTCATAATAAGCCTGAATAACTTTAGCGCGTTGCTCGATTGTGTGCTTTTCATTGTTTAAATTGAATTAGTCTAGGATTGAAAAATGTTAAATGAAATGTAGAAAAAAGCTTAAAGTTTAGGTGTGGTTTACATTCAACATCGGCCCTTAAAATTTGACCCCGCTTTACTTCACATTCGTTGGTTAATATTTTACCTTAAGAAAATTTGAAATTTAAAAGAGAATTATTTATGCTTGACACAGTATTATTCAGTAAAAAGTTTTCAAAAACATAATTGGATGATTAGTTTTGCGCGATATACCAATTTTGTATTTCAACCGATGTGGCAGACAATTTATTTTTTCTTTAGAACCGATCCTAAGATTTCCGGATATATAGAAAACAATGTTGTGGGAAAGTTCAGTGATCTTAAATTGATCGGATAATGCTTATTTTCTTTTTCTTCAAAAAAAAATGTTTTGGTTTATTTAAAAGAAAATTTTAACTCAAAATCAATTTCCTTCACGTCAGCGGAGCTTCTGAAGCAAATTTAGTGAGCAAGTGGATTCTAAGTACTAGGTTGTTCAATAAATTTTGCGGTTCGGTTCAAGGAAATGTAGGAGATATGTACAGCGCCATTAGAAGCCAAACAAAGGCATACCAGCCAAAAACAAAAAATGTGCAAAAACAAGGAAAGTGAAATAATATCAGAAAAAGAAAATATATTGAATAAATGGCAGGAAAACTTTACTGATTCTCTGAATATAGAAAATGCAAACGTCAACGGTTCACACTGTATGAATGAGACGTACTTTACAGTAGAAAACTTTATAGAGGCACCGGTTCGTAACGAGTGACTAAGACTCTGATAAAGTTAAAAAATAATAATAATAGCGGAAGTGATCAAACAAAAGCAGTGCTTTTGAAATATGGAGGTGAAATACTCAATAATATGACAACAAAATTGATAAGCCAAATTTGGGAAACTGAACATCGACCAGAATAAAGGAACAATAGCCGTATAGTAACATTTCATGTAAAGGGCGACAAAACAAACTGTAATAATTACCGAGGTACTAAAGGGTTTTCCAATAAGAGGTTTGAACGTAATTGCGCTATCGAGAGAGGATTTACGCTTTTTTATTGCCGGAACTGGATGGTATTGATCTGGGCAACGTTTATTTTTAATAAGACGGCGCTACGTGCCACACAAGTAACGAAACCATTGATCTTTTACGGGTAAAGTTTCCGGACGGTGTTATCTCTCGAAGAGGTGATCACAATTGGCCACCGAGATCTTGTGATTTAACACCTTGTGACTTTGTTCTTTGCAGCTACGTAAAAGACAAGGTCTACGCCAACAGCCCAGGGTCGATTCAAGCCCTCAACGATGGAATTCGTGCGGCTATCGAGGACATAAGGAAGCCTTTGCAATTTGGTTATGGAAAATTTCATGAAAAGGATATTGTCCTGTAAGCGGGGTCGTGGTGGTTAATTACCTGATGTTATTTTCCACATCCGATCATTTATACTTAAAAATAGCATCTTTCTCTGAATATCAAAATAACACCTCTTATTGGAAGACCCTTTACATATTTATATATGCCCATATTATAGTGTGTAAAAATGAATTATTATACGGAGGCAAGATTTATTAAAGCCAACCCAAAGAATTTAGGTATCTTTCAACAGCGAAGTGCAGCTTCTTGTAGCCAAAGTGTAGTTGTATGTGCAAGCTTTTAAATCCACTTATACACTCTAATACTTGTGTACATTTAAGCGTCAATCCGTACTTTGAGAATTCTTCTTTAATATTATATACTTTTACAGTCTCCAAAGTGCAGCAAAATTAACTAAACAACTTATAAAAATGCCTCCCTTGACAATGAGCCTATTGAGTTTGTTTTGTGAACTCTCCTCATTTCTTTTTCTTTTCTTGTATTGACAGGCTTATAAGACAGAAATTCACAAAATGCGTGTGTATTATAGAATAAGTTTCTTAAACTACACACATACACGCAAACTCAATGCTTGTGCGTGTACGCTTTGAAAAATCCCCTTAATCCCGTTACAGTAATTTTGCAGCGATGACAATGAGACAGGCCGTTTTGACAATAGTTGTGTATGCAGCTATGTATTGGCTACGTATGTGTGTGATATGCATATGTATGAGTGTAAAGACGTATCACGCGTTCAGTTACATACTCGTACATATCCTGAATGGATGCTTTTTCTACTCTGTAGGCGTTCGCATTTATGTCGTTTAAGTTTTGTGGTCCCAATGCGCAAAACTTTTGCAAATTTGAGGGAAGAAAACAGTCATTTATGTCTGTATGTATGCATAAAAGGAAGCAAATATATGATTTGGCTGCTCGATACTACAAAAAATATTTGCAACTTGTTTTCTTGACTTCAATTTATTATTATGCGCCACTTCTGTGTATATTGAGCACGTTTTATAGTCCAGGCTAACTTTTTTTAGGTTAGGTCGCATTTGATGGTCGTCGAGAGGAGTTTACAGCAATTTCCAACGCTGCAAAATGCGTTGAATTTATAAAAAAGAATTCGCTGAAATAATTGAAAATTATGGTTCAAGGAGCTCCCTTTGCGTGACGGCGAGTGTGACTAATTGACCGGCTTTACATTCACTCGTCGAGATTAGATATATAAATGCGCCTTTTTTTATGCAATTAGCGATTTAAATATCAACTTTAAAATTTTTCATAATTTTTGTTTCAAACCAATTACCTAGAACATAAGAGGCATCCTCTTCTTCCCACTGATTGCTTGTCTATTACCTGAGCTTCGCACAACGTAAGACCTCCAAAGCAACATTTAAATTTTAGTCAAAAATGGGGTAACATTCAGTGAGTACCCACATTCAAATTCTTACATCCTTACTTTTATTTTATTTTTTATAATTTTTTTTATTTTAATTTCTATTTTACTCAGTCCACCGCTCATGCATAGGGTATATTCAAAAGTTTTTATTCCATCACTTCCTGCTCGTTGTAGCCCGGACGCGCGCTCTAACAGTAGTTACCTCTACTTGGCCTTTTCGCGCTTACCAAAAAATTTATTACCTGCTTAGTGTTCGCTACTTTCTACTTTCCTGTGAAGTCCTTTCATCGCTGTAACAGTTGCATTCAAGCGACGCTGTCTTTGAATTGTCGGCGACGACAACGACAACATCTTCATCACAGCAGTCTAAGTTTTAGTTGATGTAGTTATTGTTATTGTTGTTGCCGTTATTGTTGTCGCAAGTTTACAAGTTTTTATGTCCTTCAGTTTCCTACTTTTTCAGGACGCTTTCCATTGTCTGCCTGGTACTACAACAGCTTACTCTTAGATCTCCTTGTTCCTTATCTGCCTGCCCTTGCAATTTTCTTTTGCATTTCCTATGAGCTCAGCATTTTTTACTGGCATATTATTCTACTTCTAATGCACATTACTTTTTCGTCCATGCTTCGTCTTCATTTCATTTGGGTGGCATTCTCCTTTACATACGTTTCCGTTGGCAACAGCGCGAACAACTTCTTTTAATTTCATGCCATTTAATTTTGTTGCTCCTACTACAGCAGCCACCACTATAGCGAAACCAACAACAATATGAGAAAAGGTGCAAACCCATTTGTAACAGGACATGCTTACTTAGTGTCGTAGATTGAAAGCAACGAGCATAGTCAGGGACACAACACACACCCGCGCACTTGCTGATGTGCATTCTTTATTTCATTCCGATTGCAACTTGGTTACATTTCTTTATTATTTCCTTAATTTTCTAACGTTGCTCGAACAAATGAATTGCAAGAGGAAGACATTTATTTGAAATGAGAATTTCGTTCGGTGGGTTGAGGTAAGTTTGAGTCTTTCGTTTGTATTTTAAAATTTGAATTTATAAATGGTAAAAAATTTATATTCTCGTGTTAGCTAAACACATCTTGAAATATTTTTGAGCATTTTTATTGACAGTTGCCAGCCAATTTGGCAACTTAAAACTGTTTTATATTCAATTTCTATAATTTACAATAAATTAACACTGAAGCAGCGTCAATAATTAAAAACTAAGAAAAGTTGCCACCTTCAATGGGGACCCTTCTATATCAGCCAGTTCTACTCAATGGACAAACTCTAGCCTTTCCCGACCAAAAGCTGTCACCTCGGCGATCTGGACCTTGTTTAGGTTTAGTTAGTAGCTATTACAATAACAGGCATGCCTAGCACTAAAAAGATTTTGAAATTGAAATATTTAAAGAGACGGGTTAGCTCATTTGACACAACCACTTTCTCAGTTATTTAGAACCAAAAACAAATTTTTAGTTTGAAATCTAAAAAGTTGTTCATAAAACAAAATTAATATTATAATTTTTAATAAACTGTGAGAGAATGTGTTTTGTTCCTGATTACACTCGTTGCTTCGTTGCAGTCTACTACAGTAAGTAAGTTATTTATTTCCAAAAAAAAAAAAAAAATATTATTATATTTTAAATACAAAAAAATCTTTTCACACATTGAAATTGCCTTTGCAAGTAGTTTGATTTGTTGTGTGTTCTGCATGCGAATTTTGTTAGGCTACACCTATTTATTTGTATAAGATATATTGCTTGTATTTCCATGAAGAAGATGTGATCATGTTATGGTCCACTGCCCACGCTATGTTCCCGAAGCTCAAACAATTCTACAAGGAGAAAACGTCATTGTTGATATGTTTTAGTCGGTATACAATTGGAAAATAATGGACACATATGAGTGGCTCAGTGACATCCTTGCCTAAGCCTCAATTTAGTCATTTCCTAATAATTAGTGACATAGTTAATAGGTAATTAAAAATTAAACAGCCTTTTTAGGAAGGTTTGAAACATTTAATTAAACTGAAAATACATTCCTTGAATACTACAAATTAACTTAAGAAAATATAATAAATATTTTATTGTCTCATCATGACTTTGGTACAAACGTATAGGCACTTTTGGCGCTTACTAAGAAAATAGGACGTGATGGTTAGGCATCCGTGAAGTGATGAGAAAAATTGCTATTCGTCATTTTCTTCAATTTCTGATTCCCCATTTTGCTCAACAACCCCTACATGAAGTGATTGGTAAAAGTCGTGATGCACAGGAGGCACAAATTTCAAAAGATGTATTAGTTAGTCAAAAGATGTTAGTTGAAACCTTCCTATGTGTAATAGATTCTTCCAAAGTTTTTGTACTAAAAAACAAATCTTTCGTCATCTGATGGACATTGAATTTAGGACTTTTTTCTTAGCGGAATTAATTACATTTAACCAATCATCGGGATGGAAAATATGGGGATGGCGCTTTTTCTCCCTTTCTATTATTCCAAAATCTTGGTCGCATGTTGAAAAACTGTGCCCCGGTACAAAAAATTTCATGTCAATTTTTTCAATTTTCCAATGTTGCAGAACATAAGAAAGAGCCAAAACCACTTTAATATTTCGGTTTTGGCTGCCGCAACTGTCACTATAAAGAGTGATTTCTTCTGTAGTTGACGGCAAGCAGTTTTTTATGTGGTACAAAAGACAAGATGCGATTTCTTGTGCGCCTCTTGATGCAATATGTTCATCCCAAACGTGCATGTGTCCAACATTATTTACTTCATCATGTATGCATAGGTTATACACCCAGAGTTGACGTTTGTAGTATACAATTCCGGTAGTCAAAACTGGAGTAGGTAATGTGTTTTGTAGGTCGAAAACGATTACTTGCTTTGTATTATGGCTAGATCAGGCTGCAACGGCATCTCGTTTTTTCATATCCCGAGTGACATCTACTTGTCGTAAATTAATGTCATGTTGCACTTTGGAAGTCTGCTTTTCAGCTTCTGTCTGCAAAGTATTTATTTTTAGCTTGGATTCGTCGCATGTTTGACAAGTGTCTTTCTGCGGTTGGTGAAAATGCAGGTTAAATTTTGTATTAAAAATGTGTCGGAAAATAAATAAGGGAACTGTATGGTGCTTATTGTCATGGGACCAATTTTTATACATATCATACATCATTTTCATGTTTAGGTCTGGATTTAAATATTTTCTGTTACTATCTCGCCTGCAATAATGACTATCGTACGATGGAAATTGTTATATAAAATCGCAAACCCTTTGTTCATCTGCCAAGCTAGTTTTATTATGTGGAGTATGTTTTCCTCTTGAGTCACCTCTCGGCGTACCAGATTGCTGCTTTCTCTTTAATGCATTTGTAATGGTTCCGTCGAATACAGCCAGTGTCCCTTTAAGGGGGAGGTAGGGTTTAGCGCTAAAAAAAAAACACTTTTTTTGTGAATTTTTTACAGAAATATGGCTTAAGATACTTTAATAAAATCAGTTGCATGTTATTGTATATCTTTTCAATAAGTTTTTAAAAAATATTAATAATAAAATATTGACAAATAAGCCCATGACAGAGTTTTTTTGGAGATATGTTTTTCGAGAGGTGCTCTGCGGTGCCAATCGGCATTCGTCGTAGAATCATCTGAAACTAAAAAAGTCGAATTTTTCAGTTAAAGTATGACGTAATGCTCGCCCCTAAATTAATAAAATTTTTTTTTTTTTCATTTTTGTAGTTTTGGTGGCAAAAAAACGTAAAACGAGCATTTTTGGCGAAAAATTTCGCCATATTTGTAAGTGAAAAACAACCTTGAAAAACAAAAAATAAAAAAAAAAACAGTGTAGGGGGGAGGTATTTTTGATTTAGAAAACGTGTGCCAAATTTGAAAAGAATTGGTTGAATAGTTTCGGAGTTGTGATTGGCACCGACTTTTAAGAAGTCGTTTCGGGAAAAACGCGTTTGAAAAAATGACTCTGAGAAATTATCGATGCTCCGCATTCGAGGTAGAGTGCCTACAAAGGCTATAACTTTGAGAGTTCTGCTCCGATCCACTTAAAATTTTGACACAACATTCTTGAAATGATTTACTATAAGATGAGTGAAGAAAAAAAATTTCGATTTTTTGCAAACAATTTTGTCTTCCCCTTGTTCATCTCGGAGCCTGTAGATTCTTGTTTTAACCCTACGACTGTTTTCCTTTTTGGTATATTTTCTTTTAATATCTGTAACCTCAATTTGACCTGCAATCCCCCATCCATACTGTAAAATCCCTTAAAAATATCTCTTCTTCGGTCTTCAGAAATCTGTTGAGAACAGTGAAGTACACATCCACATTTTGATAAGTCACACCGTTTTTGTGGAATGAGTCGTCCTTTTGTAGATAGATATTCTTCACCACGTGCACGCTTTAGTTTTCTAATATTTTGTTTATGTTTGTGAGGCTGCCTGACTCTCTTTCGCCCTTTATTATTCTCCACGAGCTGCTCGTCATTCTCTCCCATGGAACATAACCTAACTTAAACACATAAAATATTTTGTAAGCCATGAACTTGGTTAAGAATAAATGAAACTATAATACCTGAGACCTCATCTGAAGGTAAGTAGTCTTTGTCTTTATCACTATCGTCATCTGAAAAGTCGGATAACGAAAACAGCATGTCGCTCGCGGCCGCCATGTTTTGATGGCTAGGCAGAAATGGCCCAAATAACTTTTGACATATTGAGATTGCCAAAACTGCCCAAAGATGTCAGCCTTGTCTCGTTCAAAAATTAGGAATGTGAAACTTTAGCACGGATAGTTTGGAGTATTTCTAATTAGTGTCGCATAATAACTCCAAATATGAAATTTCGAGGGTTAGGCAAGGATGGCACTGAGCCACTCATTTGCAAGGTATATTTTTACAGATTCAAGGCGCATAGGATTCCGTAGGCCTCAACAATTAACAAGGACATAACTTCTTGGCAGCTCCACGGGGAGAGTGGGAGCCTACCAGAAAAAATCGCCTTTAATATTTATTGAATTTTGGATTAGAAATATTTCTTATGATAAACAATTTTAGAATTAGAAATAATCAACGGCAAAATTATTTATTTAGGGGATCATTCTGTGTCTGTGTAGCAAAAAGCAACCAAATGTTGCTCTGCTTCAATATCGCTGCTTATGGTTGTCCACGACTAATGGACTTAAGCTTTAAGGTTCCGGATATATCATAGTTATAATTGCAGCTAATTTTGTTTCTATCTGATATGGCAAATTATCCGGCCACTCCAAGAGTGATGGCCAGGGGTATTAGCAACAATATGTGAAAAAGAATTTGTGAGGTAGTGAGGCAAACTTTATTTATACGTTGATCCAATCAAATACTGGTGAGCAGGGAGCTTGTTTTTAATATTCACATATGCGTATGTACAAAAGAGAAAGTAGTTCATCGATTTTTTAATTATGCAGAGGCTCATCTGCAGAATGGAAGCAAAATAGGTGGAGAATATTATCACTGTCCACGCTCTTAGATGTTCGTAAAATGGTGTTGAAAAAATAATAAGGATCTGGATGCCGGAAACCAACTTAAGGCTGATGGGTGCAGTTCGGACAAAGTTCGACAAAACAAGATTTTCTGCATTAAAAGTAACTAGCGTTTCTTCTCCATGGAAGTCGATTTTTACCTGATAAAATTTGTAATAAAATAAGACTTAAAGAATTTGGCCAAAACAGGAATTTTCTATTAAAAATATAAATCATGTCTCATAATCGTAGCTAACTTTGGCTTATAAGGCTGAATATCAATTTGGTTGGATATCAATTTCCCAGCCTGAAGAACTTTCGTTAGACCAGTTTGCCTACTGCTATGAATGTCTGTGAACATACGCGAGCCCAATTAAGGGTTCAATTAAGAAACACTTTTGTATGTCTTCGGGAAGCAAACAAAGGTAAAGATAGCAGCAGAAGTAAACACTAAAAGCTGCAATGCTCCTGTGTGGTTTCCTTTGCCTGAAGGTAACATTTCGGCTAAAGCTTATCGGTGTAATTTCATTACGTTCAACTGTTCATGAGTTGAAATGTTGGTGAATATGTGTGTATGTATGTTTGTGTGTTGCTAAGGTACACATTGTAATGTGTGCTAAACTGTTCCATACCACAGTTCGTGCAGTCCAACGATTTGTATCTTCGAATATACCGAAGTACGTAGATATGTATGTATGTGGCTGTATGTATGTTCACACTAATTGCGCAAACGTCACGTTGGGAACTGTGATTCGGAAATCATTGACAATAATAATTGTGCCACATGCGCTACACACACATACATACTTTTAAATGGATATCATTGGATATATTAGCATAGATGTGCATGTGGATGTGCTGTATTTGCAGGCTACCGTGCAAGCGTCGAGCCGTTGACATTCTCGACCAGAGCAACATAAATTTTTCAAACGATTGACTCAGCAAACCGGCCATGTAAATGTCGATAGTTGCCGCCAAGCAACATTGTAGCAGCAACAAGCCAGGTGCTATCCAACTGAAAGCGAATGACAGCTGTGAAAGCAAGCAGCAACGGCAAAAGCAATAGGGGCAACAACAGAAACAGCAACAGTGAGCTCAGCAACATCAGCAATGACAGGCAAACCGTCCTGCTCCTTCTTACATACAAATTTGTGTGCATGCAAACACATGCACACACACATACGCGTGCTATGTAGCCGTAAGTTTTCTCACTATTTAAGGTACATGGAAAATGTATGCTTGCGGCAGTTGCACACACAAGGCTTACAAAAACAATTCTAACATTACTCATTTATGTTGGTGACCGCTGCTGCAGTCGGTTAACGAATTTACCAATCATTGCCAGCCTGTCGGCGTATGAGTTACCTGTGTCGTTGCCTGCGCTTACGTACACATATTGAAGAATTTCGTTGAGTGCCACGACAAAGCTTTGCGACTCATTGCATGTCTAGCTTTTGTACGTAGTAATTGTTGTTGTAACTCATATTGATGGCTGGCACGCCTGATGTCTGTTAATGTCCAAGCATGTCTTCACCTGCCACTCTGGAGTCGCATCACCACAACTGTTTGCGGCTGCTCACACGTTGTTTTGCGCTCATACATGCAAAGGAGCCAAGATTTATGTCAAATAAACCTAACGCATTTAGCATTATTGCACTAGAAAACCAAATATATTCACTAGTGTAAATCCGCTTCTTGCATTTGTAATTTGTTCTTGTGGGAATGTCTCAGCTAAGTTCTTAATTTTGATACAGTATTTGAGTGCATTTGAAAGATTTCTGGCTTGGTAAATGGGCTGTGGCGTAACTTCGAGTCTTCGTGCATGAAACCGTAAAATGATTGAAAAAGTTATCTTAGAACTGTAGGTCCCTTCATTTGTGGAACAACGTCAATACGCACGCCACAAATAGGAGGAGGTATTCGACCACGGACCCAAAAAAGGTGTAAGCGCCAATTATAATATGTAATAATAATAATAACAATAATAAATACGGCTGTTTATTCTGTCTACCCAAGTAAGCTTATTTGGAATTTTGAACCCTTCAAGGCTCTACGGAAGATATCTAAGATATCTAAGATATCTAAGATATCTAAGATATCTAAGATATCTTCTCACGCATAGGCTTATGTTTTGACTTTTGTTTCCTTTTACTAGTCTTATGCTAGCATTTGGGAATTTGTACGAGTCACAAGTCACTAAATTTGAAATTTTGTGATAGAAACTGTTGTTAGACAAAAAATAATTGACGCTGAAACATTTACAATGAAGGTGGAATGAAATGGTATTATAGATCAAAATTAAGACGTATTGACGAAATAGAGGATGACATGAGTAAATTCAAATTAACAACCGGAGGGAATAAATCAACGAACGAATCAATTGGAGACATTTTATTCAGCAGGTCAAAGCTCGTGACTAGAGTCGATTTGGGTAATAAAAATTTTACCAAATTTGGTGGTCAAATCCAATAGAAACATTCTGTTGACAATGTATTCCCGTTAGAAATGTAGATATAGACACGTATATAAGCACTGCAAGAAAATTTATTACCCGATTTCTTGAAATACTTTTTTTTTTGTTTTAAGGGGTTATACGCAGTTATGAAGCAAATAAAAGACGGGTTGTCAAGGATTTATCCTGAAGAATTTGAATTTTAATATAATTTGAAAATTTTTGGCGGTTATAAAAGCATCCTTCAAGAACGTAACAAAATTTTTTATTTTGAAAATGTTGATTATAGAGCGCGCTGCAGGCGATTTCTGGAACCTCCTTTAAAAAAAGACGATTTACGGTGTACATCGTAACTCAGGATTGGATTATCTGAAATAAAAAAACCAAACAAATTTTGTTAATATATTAGATTATCTAGTAATTAATCGTTCGGCTAATCAAAATAGTGAATTTTCACAAAATGGCAGCTTTTAAAAGAAATGATTTCGATTTTTACGTTAAAATTTGGCCGTAAATTGATTATAAAATGGAAAATAAGTATCACATATACAAAAGGAACGATTAATTACTAGAAAATGTATCTTTAAAGATTGAGTTAAAACGGTTGACCGATCAAACAAGCCGTTTTTGAGATATCGTGTACACCGACTTGAAAAATGCCGTTTTGAAAAAAAACACGTTTATATTTTCAATAAATAAATAAATAAATAATTGGCGCGTACACTTCTGTTAGGTGTTTGGCCGAGCTCCTCCTCCTATTTGTGGTGTGCGTCTTGATGTTGTTCCACAAATGGAGGGACCTACAGTTTCAAGCCGACTCCGAACGGCAGACATTTTTATGAGGAGCTTTTTCATGGCAGAAATACACTCGGAGGTTTGCCATTGCCTGCCGAGGGGCGATCGCTATTAGAAAAATGTTTTTATTAATTTTGCTTTCACCGAGATTCGAACCAACGACCTCTCAGTGAATTCCGAATGGTGATCACGCACGAACCCATTCGGCTACGGCGGCCGGTATTTTCAATACCTACCTTAAAATGTGCCGAGGCAACTCTACATATTTAGGTATAACTCCGAAAGTATTGCTTAGATCTACTTCAAATTTCGTGCGTATACTTTTGAATATATGTACATTACAAAAATGCAATAAAAAAAATCGATTTTTTTGAAAGTCATAACTGCGTATAACCCCTTAAGTCGGGAAATTCATCGCTGGTGCTTGAAGATATTATAATTTAGATCAATTCTGTTTAACTTAGCTACATGATTTCTTGTCCAAAACTTAACTATTTATTCGGTTAAAAAAATGGTTTTCTGCTTTGCTCTACGTTCACTTTTTTCTAAGTATTTTGCTCTACGTTCCGATTTTTTTCTTTCAAAGGGTTTCTTAATTAATAAGCCTCACTAATACAATTTGAACTAAGGCCTGGAAATTAAAACTGGCTGCTTGACTAACCTTAGAATTTACGTTTTTGCTACTTCAATTCATTAAAAGAAATGGTATGGAGATTATTCTGCAAATTATTTTAAAAACTAATACGTGTCCAGGACATAGGAAGGGGACTGAATTAGCTCAGGGACTTCCTACCCGGTCATCGGCATGCCCCTGACAGTTGTTAAAGGAGAATTGCACAAATTATTTCTCATGAAAGAGCAAAAAAGATGGAGCTGCATTTCTTCATGTGCCATTTCGATCCACATTTGACCCCGATACGATATACGAAGGACTCAGAAAGTCCTTTGGACTCCTTGCTATTCAATTCCAAACTCGTAGCTGCGTTTATCGGTCACTGGACGATCGGCACACACGTGAAAAAGCTAAGTTTACCATTTAACCCCTATTGCAGAAGCTGTGGGACCTTTCATAAAAAGAGACTGTAGAGCATTTTCTCGGTAATGTCCAGGTTTGGCAGCTAGATGACTGAGGTCACAGGGGGCTTCTTTCTTCGACAGCCTGGGGCAGTGCGCCAACCTAAATCCAATCAATCAATCAACAGCTCTGGCTGGCTGTAGATATCTGCTTGTTATAGGTCCCATAATAGTATCAAAACGGCGCTTTAGTGCTACTTGAGGAGTCCTAGACCGGCACTTCAACGATTTCACCTACCTACAAGTCTTTGGCTTGGTAGAAAATTCTAAGAATAAAGCAACTAAATAGACTCAGCAGGTCGCACAACATAACGAAGCATCGATTTCAAATACTACCTAATTCAAAAAATCGAAAAAAAAAAATTATGTAAAGATATTTTTAGTAAAAAATGAATGTTTGAATCAGTATTAGAGGCGGTCATGACAAGAGTGAATATACTGAATAGCAAAATTTGAATTACTAAGTTTTTGAATTATTGAATTTGAATTATTCAGTCAATTATTTCTAAAACTGTTTTCTTCTGTTGAAATTTTATCCTACTCTAGTTGAACCCTGGTACTCTCATTTAAGTGTCATGCCCGGACTTAGAGAAACTATGCGCCCACCCTGGCATTAAAAAACTAATATCTAGCTACAGTAAGTCTATATCCTACTAATTTTGGTATATCCTGCAAAAGCAACTCCAGTGCGTTCAAGATTTTATTGCATAATACACACACACGTGCATTATTGTGTGACATACGCTACTCTACAATTTAACTTCACTGTTTTAGTACACATGCACATATATAATAAGTAATTTTCTAGTAATTCATGTCTGTAGATGTTTATTTACTAATCTTTGTTCAAATACTCCGAGCAAATATTAACTAAAGCTAATTAATAATATTTTAAGCAAATATTGGCGTGCCAAGTAAATAAATATTCCTCAAGCCCTAAAATAAGTTTCGGGCACCCATCGCAGAGTAGCAACTTTTCTATGAGAGAAAATAAAAAAAATATGGGAAGTGCGGCCGAAAATGTCAAATGTATATGCCCAACACCCAAGCTTCGTGAAAAACTTTGCCGCTGCTCTATTTAACTCACGATTTGTCAGCAGCCGACTAACCACCTCATTTAGTTTCAACAGCAAATTTGCATATCATTTAAATAGCGAAAACGCACAAAATACGCATTTACATGTTAACGCTGTGCACAAATACAAAACGTATATGTTCCTGTATATGTGAGTGTGTGTGTAGCACACAGCTAATTTGTGAATTTGTATACAGTGGTTGGCATTAGTGTTATGCAAAATAGCAAAAGGTGACTTAATTGAGAGATTGTATAAATTAGTTTCACTTGAAACTGGTCGCCGTTGATTTATTGGTATTCAGATTTAGATAAAATGCAGTTTGCGCCTCACCAAATAGCCAGTAATTTCATACAGGTAAATTAGACATAAAAATTATATTTATTGTTTAATTAAATACTGGAATGCTAATAGTTACTTGCGTTAGTGAACTATCAACTCCAATGCGAAAAGAATTCATTTGAAAATTTGATTTAAGGCAATCAGGCGTGTAATGGTTATCAATTAATGTATTATTTACATATTATAGGCAATTTTTCCTAAGCAAGCAATTTCTCTTTTTTGTAATGATCCGCACTTTAATGGATTATTCAGAAATGAGCTATTTACTGGCCCTTTGGTGAGGGCTTTTAATATAATTGTGTGTCTACTCATGGGTGTGTACGTATGTATAGGGTCCGTCATATAACTTTACGGAATTAAAAATGCTATAAAAAAGAAACTACTCAATATTTTTCCAAACTGTTCCTGGTGATTCACGAACACTCTCGGCCACAGCAGCAATATTTTCGGGTGTACGCACAGTTTTTGGTCGGTCACGCGTTGTTTGTCAATAACCAACCCAGTTTCTCTTACTTTTTTCGCAAAGTAACGCACATACGCTTCATTCAGTGCTTTTCTTCTTCCCATTGCCGTACGTAATTTTCGTACACATTCTGCAACATTACCAGGATTTTCAAAGCAATGTCGCAATACTTCCCAGCGTTCTTTGAGCGTATACACAACAGTTTTCGTTCAGCGGAAGAATAAAACTAATTTTCTGTCAAATCAGATGACAGCTAAGTGTTACCATTCTTCAAATAATACCTAGTTCAAATCCGTAACGATAGATGGTGGGTCCTGTACTTATATAAATGCAGTGATTCACATACAAAATCGAGGAAATGCTTGGAAAAATGTTTCGTGGAATATTTTATTAATAAATCGAAATCTTTTTCTCGAAGGTGTTTATCCTTTTAAAACCTCCTCAATTACCTATACATTTTTCGTAGAGAACACAACCAAAATGGAAGTATGAAAACGTTTCAAATCGCCGCTTCTTTACTCGCTGAAAGTCATCTCTACTCGCTGAGAGGAAAGTAACAAAGATGTAAGTGAGCTTGTAAGAAAATTACTTATCTTCGTGCTTCGAGGTAACGGGTGATTCTTTAGAGCTTAAGGACTTTAAATGACAATACAAAAAAGAAAAGCAGCTGAAATGCTTTTTTAATATAATATAATCTTGTAGATAATTTCATGGCATTTATTTTTAGAATATGAAATTCGGAATATGTCCGTCGCGACTACGAGTTATATGGTCGATGCCATCAGTCCAATTTTTTACTACTTATCCAATAAATCTGGCCGCATGGCGCCAATGTTGCCTTGAATATTTATAAATCGATTGCTAAGCGAAATGTATTTCAAGTTGAGCCTTCTTGTTGAAACTAAGTATCATCGTTGTTTAGCTAATTAATTTTTGGAAACAAAAATTCAGTCAACATAGCTCGCCATTCACCGCAACAGCAGCTCTTTTCTCATTGCAGCCCGTGCCTTATGAACTTCGTGAACAGATTTATTTTTTCAAAGTAAATTTTCAAAACTTGGAAGTGTTGTTTTGGCGTTAAATGATTCACCGTGACTTGTCAACCCTTACTGAAAAGAAATCTTAACACAGTTTGCTATTCTCAGCTGTCAAACCATAGTTAACGATATCGATAACTCTCATGCAGTAAAAAAACACCCGATGTAAGTATCTTCCAACAAGTCCCCTTGACTTTTTGCAGTGAATACCAGCCACCTTTTCAAGAGAGGAAAGTATTTTGGACATTGTCGTAGGTTTTTCTAAAGATTACCTCAGCTGAGGGCTTGAGTATAAAAAAGCGAAGTAAAGGAATTTTAACAAAAAAAAAAAAAAAAAAAATTATTAATTTTTAGGGTAAGTTTTTGTTCTAAACTTTGTATAGAAGCTTTTGAAATTTCTTCGGTTTTTTTTAAACTACAATTTCAATATTAAATTTATTAAATAAAAAAATCGATTGTTTCGTCATCTCGTGTGGCGTTGGCATTCGTTGGCCACCAAGCCCGAAAATGAAATTCAGACTCATTTGTACGATGATATCGAAAAGTAATCCATTAAGACAATCTTAGGCTTTTGAAAAGAAATCTGAAATCACGCAATATATTTCTAAGTAGTAAATTTGACAATGTAGAGAGTCATAGATTTAGTCCCATTAATACTAAGTTGTTTATTAGTAAGAGTAGTTGACCACTACCTAAACTGTCAGAGATATATCCTGCTCAGATCGTGAACAGTGTGCAACAAGTTCTCAGCTGAAGACGAAAGAAAAATGCAATATTAGGTTTTGTATAGATTAATTTGTGTGCCTCTTGAGTTTATATAAAGGGTGGTTCAATTTCAGGGGCCGATGTTGAATGTGAACCACACCTAAACGTCAACGACACCGTTGGACTTCTTTCCTTGGGGTTATTTGAAAGAAAAGGTGTACGTCGATAAGCCAGCAACAATTCAAGAGCTAGAGGATAAGATAATTCGGCACATTAACCGGATAGAACCTCAATTATGCCTCAGCGCCATCGAAAATTTGGACCATCGGATGGAGGTGTACCGCCGAGGCCGCGGCGGCCATTTGGCCGATATTTTGTTTCATACGGAATTGAGCCGTACCACAATGAAGAAAAATGATAAAGTTTCCTAAAAAAATTGTATTTTATTCAAAATCAAGACTGGCCCTTGAAACTTAATCACCCTTAATAACGAACTATTTGCATTATTTTAATCTATGCGTAATTTAGCTATACCAATATTATCATAGTAAAGAGAAATGACAATAATTTCCGAAAAGAAATTGTAGTTTATTCAAAATCAACACCGGCCCTTAAAACTTAACCACCCTTTACATATATATGCTAGATAACGAGATAGCACATTTCTATGCAGGCTGTTTAAATTAAACACAGCCAGTTGATGTAAGAATCCTTGTGTGTATTACGCATTATACAAACTACTACGGTGGACAATTTATAGTGCATTCTTTGAATAAATTTCCTGGTACAATTTTTGTGTTTCAATTTTTCCACTTCAAGATTTTCTCTACCTTGCTTTCAAAAAAAGTGATGAATTCTTGCAATTTTTTAATACTTTATATATAATAAAATTATTCTTTCTAAAGCCTTTAATCAATTCCCCCACACATGTAGAAGTGCATATTCACTTATTTACGGACAATTATGCATGACCTGATTTTTCATGTGTCACCTCTTACTTCTTTCATAATTTACAACACACATTCGCACCTTTCATCAATCGAACTGACAACCGTACTTTGAGTGATGCAAACAATGACAGCCACAAAGAGACCTGTCATAAAAACATAAAACCAAAAACAAAAACCAAAAAAAAAAATTTAAAAAATCTAAAATAAATAAGGCACTGACTATCCAGCAGCAAACTGAAAACATGGCATTCGACTGTAGATATAACATCACTTTTGCCATTGAGTTGACGTAAAGCAAAAAATCAAAATGATATAGCATAAGGCAGCTCTGATGCTTGCTGCTGTCAGCTTATCTCCTATAGTTTCAATGGGAACTGGATGAAGGAATGCAACTGCAGGATAAAAAAAAAGAAAAAATAAAGCATTAAAGTAAATACTTGAAGCGAAGGTAGACAAGTGCTTGCCAGTGGTTTAGTAATTTTCATACAAAGTTGCAAGTGAAGAATGCTTCAATATTTACACACACACCGACTGCCATATTGCATTTGTATGAATTGATGCATGTACTCAAGTGTCACAGCATTCAGCTGTGTGCATGTGACTCAATGGCATTTGCGGTAAGAATATTCCCTTTTGCATATTTATTCACTAAGTGCAATGTGAGGTGCACAAACACATGTCCATTTAAATTGGTTTCAAGTTTTGCGAATTTCTACAAGCTGAAAGTGAAAGACATGAAATGGAAATTTAAAGAGCTTTGACAATCTGTAAATGTATATTTAAGGCACCCGTTGTTTTAGATTTCATGATTTATTAAATTTAGTTTTTATATTTAGAGTTCGTCGCTAAATCTACTAGGGTGCGCAAAATTGAGGGTTTTCGGGTTTGAAACCAGCTATTTTGCAAGCATTCTTTTTCACAAATAAGCGGCAAATCTGCGCTCGTTGTGTTTTTTTTTGGCGGGAATTAAAGTTCTTAGCTTTATAATTTGCTTATTGAAATGTTGTGTGCTAATTAGGAACTGCTGATGAAAAAATACTTACACGACTACCTAAATATTTACATATCTATATTTATGTGTTCATGGACATATTTACGTAGACATATTCATGTATAGAGTCTTTGAATGTGTATGTGTATATGGTAGTTGTATTCACATTTTTTTTGCTTTGGCAATATTTTTCTGTTTTTATGATATAAAAGTTGAATAAACATTATTTGCCCAACAGTTCGTGAAAGTGCACACATACACACGCATGCATACATATGTTTGTGTATATGGCATGCACGTATGTATTGTATTGGTAAGCCATAGCTTCCAAATGATTCTACATAAACCACATTTTACGCCTACACTCACAAATATATACAGACACATGTATGTGTGCAAGTACATTGAAGACATGAACGCACAAAAATAAAATAAATAAACCCCCGCCCTCCGCTACAGGCGCTGTGTAAATATTTTTTAATAATTTACCAACTGTAATTATTTGGTTATTAATAATGCAACGTTGCATATACACAGCGGTAATTGTCTGACATTTCCTTTATGTACAATACATACGTATATATATTACACATACATACATGTAAATTATATAGAGTTGCATAAGTATAACTAAGTATATGCTTACTAACAGACACATTCTGTTTATATAAAAATGTGCAAGTAACTAGAAATATCCTTCACACACATACATACATAGGCCCATGTGCTGGGCGTACAGTGAGGTTTAATCATTCACAACAGAAAAGACATACAACTCATAGGGGCTCTGATATTCTACTAACAAAAGTATGCGGCATGTATATAACCCATTAAAAATGTCACTACTTTGTGCTCCACAGTATTTTAACTATAAGAAAATACGAAGAAAAAGTCAAGGTGATACTTAACGGAAAACGACTGTTTAGCTTGAGAGGGAAAAACAAAATTCGTAAATTTAAAATAACACATCAGCTACTCGTTGCTTCTCCCAATGGATGGCACTTTTGTAAAGGGACTCAGGGAGATAGACTCAGCGCAATATCGACTGATCAGTCTAGTTTGGCTATGGGTCGTTCAACAATGAATGCTAGACATTTTTTTCATGTGGAAGAAAATACCGTCACAAAAAAATTTTGTAAAAAAATGGGATATTGATGCCTGTTGAAATTTGTAGTCCACTATTCTGAAATCGGATTAGCTATAAAACTGCATGCTAAAAATTTTTGAATTATTATAGTTTACAGTTTGAAACTTGTTTTTTTCTACAGGGTTTGTTTAGGAGAGTGTACTATATTTTCATAAAAAAAATACTGGAATTATATACAACACAAACCAATTTTCAAAACTTGTAATTAAGTCACTGGACGTTAAAATTAGTGCAACTTACGATCTTTAAAAACAACAAATCGCAAATTCGTGGCTCATTTGGTGGAAATAATCGTCTTAATGAGTCGATAATTCGAAGATTGGTAAATAAATTTCAAGAAACTGAATCTGTTGAGGACAGAAATAGGTCTTGCAGGTCAAAGACTGGCAACGCAAAGTGTTGCTCGACTCTCCCAACAATAAGGCATTTATGATTCGACTGTTTGGTGGATTTATCTATAGATGTGCTCATGGTGGACATTTAAATGATGCCATTTTTAATATATGATTGTTATGAGTCGTGTTTTGAATAAAAATAGTGAAACCTAGAAAAATCCAAATTTCACATGTTTTTCTTTTAATATTTAGCCGCGTCTGGTCAAAGGCTCTTTATTTGTTCAAAAGTTATTAATATACTTTATGAAAAGTGTCAATTGAGCTTTTGCCAGGGTACTTAGTGGCCAAGGAAGAGAGGTATAGTTATAGCAGAAACATTTTGCAGGGCTACAACCCAGTATTGTGGAATTTTTCCATTCTTATATATTTTGTTTACATGGCGGAATCAATTTATTTCGAATTATTGAATATACATAGAAAGTTGCTGGTTCATCTTGTTTGGCACAAAATACAAGGGCCCAAAGCATTTTGTTTTTAACTTAAAGTTTTCTTGTAATCTAGAAGGGTGGCATTTATTTTCTGCTGTTAGCCAAATGAAAGTAATTGTTTTGGTAGTGTCTGCAGAGAAAGCTCATCATTATAGAGGATCTAAAGCCAAAGGTGAATACTTTTTGTAATACAAAACTTTCAAATTTCTTTAAATTTAGCTTTAACTTTTCTCAGTTAGCTACGGTTTTTTGAACCACAATCCAGGCTTTCTAATCAGACAATTTCGTGTTTACTTTGCCCTTTACTATAAATGGGAACAAGAAAGACTGGGTTTTTGTTACCTAAGATGCTGGTCAGGAACAAAGGACGCCGTTCTCTAAACTTTTTTTTGTGCGAAGCCCTAAGAAAAGTAAAAAAATGTGTAGCGGACAATTGTTTTTGGTAAGGAAAATAATCTATACATTTTCCAGGTAAAAAACTTTTATTTTTTTAAGAATTTTCGGTTGAAGGCAATTCCATTATTCTGCGTTTGAAAATGTCCTCGTCCCAGTGACCAGCTCTTTTTCACAAATTTGTTTTAAGACTAGTTCGGTGGCGTGGGTACGAATTTTAGAATACTTGAAAACATCATAATCGCTTGATGGTAGGCCTGGACTATAAGGCGATGTGGCAGAACCTCTGATTCACATTGATCAATCCGCCTTATTGTTGCTGTATGACATATTTTTGAAATATGACCCGAAAAAACTCTAGACCGAAGCACGATTTTGCAGTTCTTGCAAAGTATTTGTATACACTCAATACTATTGCCATGTGTAGCAGTATTTTAAGGTTTATGCCTTCCTACGGCTAACGTTGAACCACGAAATGCGTTTTTCAACCAACTCAGCGGCCACCTTTTTCTCTTTTATTACTTTTTGTTCAGGCATACATTAGTTACTCACTCATCTATTAGCTAAAAAATCAACTACCTTGGCACTGCCACACAGGAATTACTGTCTTAATAGCGGCCTGCCTGTCAATGAAGACATTCATTTTGCAGGTGATTAGTTCGGGTGCCAGCTCAGCTGATGGGAATAGCAGACGAAAACTGAGAATTTGTAGAATAGCGCAAATATTTGATGGAACATATTTGAAGGAGACGAGTGCACATACTGAGGAAGTATATTGTGTTGGTAGACCCTATGCATGATTCTTGGAAGTTAAGACACTTTATTTATATTGAGAATAAAATGTGGCTACAAATCAGAACTAATACGAGTATAAAGGAAATATGATTGTTAAGATATTAAGTATTTAAATATTTAATACGACCAGTATGTCTATTGGCGCATGTTTGAATTTCCCTCGTTTTACTCCTTTCATCCTAAATCCATTATTTCCCACCCACTTAATTGGTTCAACTACATCAGCCTGTTTGCATAGTTCCACTGCCAGCCTTTCTTTTGTTACTTACCGTCGAAAACCACAAATTTCATTAAATAATACAATTATTTTGATCACTTTGCGGCCATTTATAAGCACTCAGTGACAAACATACTTCATTTAAAAGCTTTAATATGACCTCATTAATTTTTGAAATGGGCACAAATTACGTATACGACATGCCCAACCCCATTAGTTCAGTCTGATCAAAATATCTACACTAACATTGCATCGTGTGTAGGAAAGTGGGTAAGATTTGCATATGCATATTATACATAATTGTTTTAATTAAATATTTTTTGCATAATTTAATAATTGCCGCTAAAGTGGAGTACTTAAAGCATTTTTGCGATCAATATCGTAATTGTTATTAATTAGTGTTTGATGAAGCATGCACGGCATACGGACGTATGTATGCGGAATGTGCGAGCTTATAAGTTGCAAGTATTACCAAGTGCGAAAATATGTTTAACGCAGCATGTGTCCCTACATGAATCAACACATTTTTGTGGCAAAGTATTTATTTTACCTTTGCATAAATAATGATGTAATTTATAGGTGCTTAAAATTACATTAAAAGTGTTAATTTGTAATTCTTAAAGTTTATAATTACATTTTAATAGGGTTATTTCTTATCGGATTTATTCTTAATTAAATTACGTATAGTAATAAGCAACAAAAAATAACTAAAGGACGATATCGTAGATAAATAAAAAAATAATATGAAATCAGCTTTGCAGTATTTAAAAATATTTTTCGTGAACTTTTTTCTTTATTGAAAGGTTTTTCGTAACTTATTTCTATTCATAGTTTCTTATTAACTAATTACCAATAAATTTTTTGCTGCTGTTATATGGAAAATAGCCAGCTGTCAAGCTATTTA
Organism: Anastrepha obliqua; assembly: GCF_027943255.1. Classification (NCBI taxonomy): domain Eukaryota; kingdom Metazoa; phylum Arthropoda; class Insecta; order Diptera; family Tephritidae; genus Anastrepha; species Anastrepha obliqua. The sequence continues at coordinate 1,357,993 of NC_072896.1, forward strand.
ACGTTTTGAAGGTCAAACTAAATATTAATTGAAATTGTGTAATTAAGAATATTTATTCGCTGCAAAAATAGCCTTTGCGCTTTGTTTTGGTGGTACAATGAAAACATATAAATAAATTTCCTAATATTTGCAAATCATAAAATGAAAAAGCATGAACTAAATGGTTTCATTAGCAAATTGTTTGAATGCAATCCGCTGATCTGTATCTGAAAAAATAAAAAATAATGGCTTTAAGCCAAATGTAAGCATATATTTTTTAGCTTTTTTTACTTCTATTGGCTATTATTGGGAAACATTCCAAAAAAATAAACGTCCAACAAGTCACAACACTTCAACTTGTCACTCATACGCCATGACATCAACGGCGTTCATACATACGATATCCTCTCTCTCTTATTCACACCTAATAATAAACAGTGCTGAGTTCAAATAGCGCAGTAAATATCAAATCATTTGCATAATTTTTTTCAGCCAGCTGCACTTTTTCTAGGCATGCATTTTTTGCACATGAATAATTTTTGCATATGTTCACTTTTTGCTTCTGCTTTTTCTTTGTTTCTGTTTTTATTCGCTGGACGTCAATTAAGCCCTTCATAAAATGATGAGTACAGTAATAGTTTAGTGCTAATAATTCGAAGTACTTAGGCCGACTAATCATTTAAATTATGTTTTATGTTTTAACTTCTGCAGCATCTCGAGAGCCCCAAAGCCACTTATAAGTATATCCCGATTGTTCTGATTTTTTTATTATCATTGCTGAGCTGAGTTATTTCCATTAGTGTGCTGAACCACCACCGTTATTAACTTCATTTATCTGGTAACTGAAAAACGAACCCATTGCCTTTGAACTGTTAATCCAAGTGCCGCCTGCAAGAATATTTGGTTACGTCGCCTGACAGATGAGAAAAAGCGCATGCATGGGGAAAAAATCCAAATGCATATTTTACACGCAATAAATCAGCGAATGAATGACAAATGATAAATGCAACGCAAATAAAACCTCATCGCTACATTTATACGCATATGATTATAGTAGCAGACATTCGATTTTTTTTTGTATTGACCGCATTTAGCTCTGTGTTTTTATACAATTGAGTAAATATTTAATTTTAATGCTTATTTTTAACCAAATATGAAAATATATTTTTTCCCCTTGAATACACTTTTGAATTATTCCGCCATGTTTTTCATTATTATTTTTAAATTCGTATTTTTTCTAGTTTGCTCTATTTCGGTATACTTTTTCATGCTTCTGAACCCACGCAACGCCATTTTTGCATGACTCTAGGTTCGTTAAGTTGAAGCAAATTTAATTTTTATTATATACATTTCGTATAAAATAGGCAAAGTAGTACAAATAACATTTTTTTGTCACTGGTTGTAGTTTGTTAATAGGCGCGTTTTATTGACCATCCTCCTAAGCTGTTGGGTCATCTTGTTTGAGAGGCTTAGTTAATATAATTCTATTGGTTTGCGAATCTCTATCACGGCTCGTGTTTTAAGATTTTCAATTCAAAGTTTATTTCTATTTATAACTGTACCAGTTTTTACAAAATTTAGCAGAACGTGTTCAGAATAAATTGCTTATCATAACTTAGAGATTACTATTTCGACATTATGAAAATATGCGGCTAGTAGTATGCCACAGAGAAATTTTTAAGGAGCTATCTGAGCAATATCCTTAATGTTTGAGAACTACGGATAACTTTATTTCTATAGTTTCATTTGGAAGGAAATTTGATGGGCAATGCAGTAATTCAGAGTACATTTAATGAGATTTAACGCATATTTTCTTCACCGATGGGTCCAAAAATGAAATAGGTTCTGAAGCCGGATGGTACTTAAATGAGAGTAATAGGTATCATTACGCTATGGGAAGAATGTCAACTGTTTTCCAAACGGAAATTTAAGGCAGTGGAGAATATAAAGCAAACCCTAAAGATTGTTCAAGAATTTAAGAAAGAGCTTAATTCTGTTGCAAGACTTTCTTATAAATCTTAACTTAACTAAGATCTTAGCCAGGTGAGGCTATTTGGATTTATTTGGCCAAGATTTAGATATTGGCTTTTAATGGTCAAATAAAATATGCCTAATATAATAACTCCGCGTAACCAAGTGCGTGCGTAAGCATGGATGTGCGTGACTCTTAATCAGTAGAATCTAATTACGAAATCCACTATGAGCATAAAAGGCCAAATGATACAAAGGGGGTTTTCTAGCCGAAAGTATTTCTGCCATGAAAAAGTTTACATACTATAAATCGACATCTGTTATTCGGAGCCGGCGTAAAACTACAGGTCCACATTTTTTTGAAACAAGACCCAAAGATACCACAAATTTGCAGCAGAAGCTCGGCTAATCATCTAATAAAGAATGCACTGTACTTTTATACTAAATGTAATATAGTTTTCCCATTACCCATTGTTATTTTGAAATTATATAGGAAATATTTGAAAAATAGGTGACTTTTCTCAAAAAAATATTTATTTACTCATTAGTCTCTGTTTTATCACTTTGACCTCTTCTAAGCAATCCTTCATCCAGTTATGTATAAATAATCGCTTTTTTGTATTGTCCTAAACTCTGTCAGTGAAGTAGCTTTTATTTTCTCAATAGTGGCAAATAGTCATCTTTTAATCACTTTTTCAGTTTCTGGATAAGAAAAATTCGCAGGAACTAAAACTGGTGTATTTGAGGACTGAAGATATCGTTTAATTTATAGTGTTAATCTTTTCTAAAGAGTGACGAACAAAAAAAGATGTTTCAGCAACTGCATTATTACGGGCAATATGCATGTCAGGTTGTTCCATAATTTAAGCCAATGCTTCTTTAAGCCAATGACGTATAACTTAAAAAAAACCAATATATAATACGTACGATTTTCCAATAAGAATCCACGATACACTAACCCATTGCAACCGAAAGAAACAGTGAGCAAAACCTTCACGTTTGAGATAACTTGTCGCACTTTCTTCGGTCTTGGTCCTTCCGGTCGCCTTCATTAGCATGATATTGGCGTCACAAACATGTAACCCTGTTCCGTCACCAGTGATGTCCCTTAAAGACCAATATGGGTACCAATATAACAACATGAAAAAATTTAAAATCCAATGTATGTAGCCCACGAAATTCGAAGAGTAAAGATTTTAAAAATTTTTGTAATTTCCTTCAGCTTGTAAAGGCGAAAAGGGACTTTTCTATCGCTTGGTATTGGATGTAAATACTGGGTTTCGGATCCACATATTTTCACTACGGCCCATTGGTTAATTTATTTAAACAACCTAAACTGCAAAAAATGTCGGAAAAAAAATCAAGGAATTGGAATTCTACGAATCCTTCTTGCACTCTCTTCCTCCTTAAAATAAGTTACATACAAAATGTTTTATAATATTTTATGTATAGGTAATAAAAGCTACTGCTAAGCACACCATGTGCCACATGCTGCCTTGAAAAGCTTTTTGCGCTTAAATAACAACAAAAATAAAATATTTAATCCAACCACAAAAAGCTAAAACTTTCAACGCAGTCACCAACGCAAGTAGAAGAGCAGCCACAGTCTCCGACACATTAAAAAATATTATTATCCTACAAATATTTAAAGTGCTGATTGCAACAGAGGGTACCCAAGTGCAGTCTTTGTTTGTATCACATGCTTGCAAAGCTTATTTTCCATAATTCAAATGAAATTTATAGCCTGCGAATGGCACATGTTAGACGAGCATTTCTCAGCTACTTATTACTATGAAAAGGCAAAAAGAGGCAGAGGAAAGAGAAGTCGGCTCGAAAATATACGAGTATTTTATATATTCCCACTTCGCACAAGCAAGACTTTTCCCAACTGCTTAAGAAGCTTCTACGAGTATGCTAAGAGCATCAAATCATTATACGACTAGTGCCCTAGGTCACTCGGAGCAGTACAAAATTTCTTCGAGCTATGCTAAAGCAACTGCCAGCTACACTAGGGGCTCGGCCTACCACCCATACATCAAACGCCATATAAAGCAAATATACGTATGCGTCCGTACGTATGCAAACTTGTGCTTACACAGCAGAGATATACGTGTACCCACACACATGCACTGAATGATTTCAGTGTATTCGTGCGCATGGCTGAGTGGCTTATGCGTAAATACCTTTTGGGTAATTTATGTGCAGATTTCTGGCACACCGGGTAACCCACATTGTAGTTTATAAAAAATCGCTTATATTACACGGCACTTTCATTTGCGCTCAATACACACACACATACACACCCGCCCATTCGCACTCACATTGTTTTCTATGAGCGCATGAAATATTTGCTTGTGACTTTCATTCACTTTTTCTGATTTTGTAACTTTTTAGTTTGCACTTTGCCTTTTTACTTCCCTGTAATAATTCAAATTGTGATGCTATAATTTAAATGTAGGATTTTGTAGATGTGCCTATACTCAGCCATGCCTACACATGCGTGCACTTACACACCTATACATGGAATTTCAACTGATGTGGTTATTTAAAATTTGGCTAACTTTAATAACTGCATTCAAAACTGTAATTGGCTTCATCATATTCAAATATACTTTCACTCTTTAATAAAAGCTTATAAAAGCTTAGCAATCAGGATTGTCTTCAGCGGCAAGAAAACTTCAGCTACTACTGATGAGAGCGAGCGCGGTTTTTTAAAGAGATTCAAAAATGAGAGTTATATTACACTGTAATGCCAGTACTTGCTTAGCGAGAAGTTCGATAGTTGCAAAGGCTAACCTCAAAGTACACTTCAGACATACAAATCTTCTCATATAACTTCAACTGCGTTCGAAGGCGGCACATTAATCGAAGGAACCTTCATTTGTAGGAAACCATTCATTTATTGGAGGATAAATTCAGAGCAACACTTGACAGTTGGCAGATAGGAAATTTCCACGACACTGGATGCAAATTCCAGGGCAGAAGTAGGCAAAACAGTTTATGCTTCCGTCCAGAAGCGCTTCAAATATATTCCCAAATCTGGATCGAGAGGACTTATAACCTCTCACTGTATACTATATAGAACAATATTCTTTATCATTTTGAGAAACTAGAAACATGGCGGCCACCGTAGCCGAATGGGTTGGTGCGTGATCACCATTCGGAATTCACTGAGAGGTCGTTGGTTCGAATCTCGGTGAAAGCAAAATTAATAAAAACATTTTTCTAATAGCGGTCGCCCCTCGGCAGGCAATGGCAAACCTCCGAGTGTATTTCTGCCATGAAAAAGCTCCTCATAAAAATATCTGCCGTTCGGAGTCGGCTTGAAACTGTAGGTCCCTCCATTTGTGGAACAACACCAAGACGCACACCACAAATAGGAGGAGGAGCTCGGCCAAACACCTAACAGAACGCGCCAATTATTTATTTTTATTTTTTTATTTTTAGAACAAGAAACTGCCAGTTTGTGCACTAGATGGGGAAACTGCGATTCTCTGCGAATGCGTAGCTCTCGCAAGACAAAGACTCGTATACCCTTTATTTATATAAACAAAAAAGCCTGAGGAGGTGCACAATTCATCAGAGGGGTCCGATTACAGGCTTCGATTAAGAGCAATAGACCATATCAAAGAACGCAGGGCATTATAATAACACCTACTGAAAGATGGTCAAATCAAAGAAAGAGTGATCGAAAACCAGAAATGCTGTGTTTTTTTTAGATTTTTTGTTCCAAGTGGGCAATCATTTAATCAAACCCAACCTAACCAAAATAGAAATAACCTTTCTGTGATCTTATCAAGTTGTAGTTAGACTTGTCATATAACTATCATTTTTGAATATTTACAAGGGCCTTGTAAGCTCACCTTCACAGTTTATTGAAGTGTTCGACTGTAATATAGTGCTAGCAAGTACCCAGAATTTGTAGATCTTTAATGAGATGAGAGAGATGAGTGTCATTCTAAAATCAGTTTCACCTATTGAACTATGCAGTATGTAGTGAATTTAGCGGTATACTCTTAGTTAAATAAATGCACCCCAAAGTACTAGGCTGACTTTACCACCATCGAATAAGGCAACAAACATTTGCATATGATGAAGTTAGCTTTCAAGTAAGTCAGCGCATCTTGTGTTGCAATAGTATCCACGCTCTGATTGAGGAGGTTGACCACAAATTATCGTTCCTATACGAATTCTAAGTGTATTTAAAAGGGCTTCCTAATCAAGATATCAACGCCAGGCTGAACAAGGAAGGAATCAGTAGTCAATTCCACGAAGGCTTCGTTAGCAGCCATTAAGCTACTCACAGCTATGTGATCAAAAAACCAGAATGAAAATTGGAACTGTTGCATTCTTATAGACGACAGTAGGCAGTTATGTACTAAAAGCAACATTTTATGCATATTTTGATATGATTTTCTCACTTTTTTTTTTATTATGAAGATTAAGTTAAAATTAGTCTCAAGAGTCCGTCTCTCTCTCCCTGCATATATTTTTCGCTCATGGTTATTTTTTTAGTCTGATGAAGAACACTTTAAAGAAAAACGTATATATTCCTCTTGCAAAACCTAATACATTTTCATATAAAGTAACCCATTTACAAAAAACACTTTTCAGAATAACCCGCATACAACATTTTCTTCTGTATTTCTAAGCCAAGAACGCGCTTCATCTAACTAAGAAAAGTAACACTTATTAACTACAACTAAATTCCCAGCATATGTCGGTTCACCAACAACGGAAACAGCAAGAGCAAGAACAGATGCTGAAGGTTGCCCTTTATCTCAGACTGTTACTTCGGTATTTGTTTGAATGACTGGCTGACTAAGTTAAAGTTTTTAATTGACTTCTTGTTAAAGAGCAATAAAAGAACCAGAGCAAAGCTAAGGGGAAGAAAACGCACACATACATACGTTTAATAATAACAGTGTACGGCTTTGTATGTATGCGTTGTCGTGAGCTACAGCCGCAACCGCAACCGGTGTTGCTCGTGTTCCAGCGGCGGGTGCTTAGATACTCGCTTGTGGTCCGCTTGCATCGGACTGGTGTGTGTGTGCATGAATGTATGTGAGTGAATGCATATACAACACTGCAGGGTATCCAATTGGTTCACTTATTGTCAATTTAGAACGATTTTCGCACTTGGTGAATTTTACACGGGAATATTTCTGACCAGTGTCAGTAGTTGCAAATGTCACTAGTTCGTAAGTAGTTGAGATTTAAGTAGTACGCTCTGCACCCTTTTTGCCCTAATTTTGAAAACCTAATTTCGATATATTATGTCGATCAGAAATAAAAATGCAAAAATGTTCGGTTCCTTTCTATATCGGCGTAAATTGATTTAATTTATTGGATCAGGAAAATCATTTTCGGTTTTTATTTGTGATCTAAAGTTATTTCACTTAAATTTGGAAAATTTATAAATTTTATTGCGTAGTTAACGCAGAGGACTTGTAAGTACACAGTCAGAAGGTAGATGAGCAATTCCATGTCAAGTAATCCAAGTAAGATCCTCCTACAGGGACTCTCGCTGCTCAAAAACAGATCAGACTACACAGTCCCCGACCTTAACTTCAAGAAAGGCTTTACGGTACGTTTTCCACCGAGAGCCGAATAGAGAAAAGGGAAGGTGATTGGAAGATACGATATTGAAATCTATACCGATGGTTCTAAGATGAACTGTAGTATGGGAGCTGGCTTCCATTCGGAGCCGCTCAACCTATCTCAGTCAATTCGCCTTCTTGACTATGCCAGCGTGGTCCAGGCAGAACTGTTAGCGATCAGATAAGCAACTCTACAAGGAAGTTGGTGCAAGAGTAGTTATCTTCTCAGACAGTCAAGCAGCTATAAAGGCCTTGGACTCCAACTCCATGTCATCCAAACTAGTCTTACCCAGGAAAATACTGGGTAATGAGATAGCGGATGAGCTAGCAAGGAAAGGTTCGACACTAGAAATAGCAGAGGCGCCACTCAACACATTAAAATCATCTATTGCTTCACACTATCATACTTTAGCGGAAAGAAGATGGAAGCAATTAACTACATGTATTCCAACAAAAAACACATGTCCGTCATACAAAATCCAAAAGACGAATGATCTAATAGGATGTTTTCGGCCAAACATTTCACGCATAACCCTTACAGGCTATTGGAAAGTAGGGGATCATGCAGCTAGACTCAACCTACCCTTCGATCCTATCTGCAGAAGCTGTCAAGCGGAAGGGGTGAAGGAAAGTCTTTTCCCCTACTTAAATGAATGTCCAGGGCTAGCTGGGGCAAGACTCCGCTCCTTCGGTTAGCCTTTATTTCAGCAAATTAATGAGATCTATGACATCGAGGTAAAGAATTTGCTGCTATACTTGGACCTAACTTAATGGATCTGACTTAGAAAAAAGAAAACATCATCACACGAGGACGGTAGTAGTAAAACGGTGGTGGTCACTAATTAGGATTATTTCAGTGGAAATACTCAACCACTTCAACAACAACAATCCAAGTATTTAGGACATTGTCCTCAAATCTTCTAAAAATTGGTTTGCTTATATAAGTTTTAGGTTTTAATTCTAAAATTTTGAGGCTAATCTGTGGAAAATTAAGTTACGGATTTTCCTTATGTAAAATATCTTCAGATATTTTTAACCATTTCATAATTTTTTTTTTTAATTTTTAGAATAAAATGCAGTTAAAAAGAAATACTTGATATATTTTCTTTTTTGAGAAAGTACACATTTAAATTTTTTTTTGCCTAAAAATTTGTGACAAAAATTGCATCAAATGTCTTCGCCAAATAATTTTTCCCAAACTAAATGTTATTCCAAAGACAAATAAAAAAAATATTTTTATCATTGAATAATTTTCATGAAATTTCAAAATTTTTAAATACTCAAATTTGTAGAATTGCCGGCAATGTCACTTGGATCACTTGACATGGAGTCGCTCAGGTGCCGCTTCTCGCGTTTTGTGTGGCCAGGTGGTTTGCATGGGCGAACCTATACTAGTACCGAACCAATTATTTATTTCACTGGTGCAGGTTTTGTCAGCAGGGTAAACATGTATGTATTTGTGAGCATCGCTTGTTAACTCAAGTTCCAAGCTTTTGCGGTTATCATCTTCTAAGAACCGCGCGCATGTGTGTGTGTATGTATGCATTTGGTTATGTATGTATTCGCTACCGCTGTGTTGTACCTGCGATACCTTGTTGCTGTATTTCTTAGATCTACGCTTTTTCTCATACATTTCTACAGCACTTCCACTTCCCGCATAGTTGTTTGCTCATAACTTACATTATAACTTTCCGCTTACCTTAACTTAACCTTAACTCGTCGCTGTTAGAGCGTCGCAAAGGCGCCGTCGCACAACATTCCAAGAAGCATTGCCGCAGACCGGTGTGCATCTGGTTCTTGCACGTTCGACATGAACTTTTAGCAGCGCACGCACACACAAACGTGTTTTGTTGCACATCTTACGCTTCTTGTTGGTCGCTTTTTATTTGCATACAAAGTACTCGTATGTCCTATACATATGTATGTGTTTGGTATGAGGAACGTCTGTGTATATGAATGCACACATATATATGCCTATCCATACGTACATACATGCGGTGTTTTATGTGTCTCGGCACAATTTTGTGTAAGTTATGCTAGAAATTTTAGAAAATTCCTTACTTAATCGTAACATTTGGCACTGCAACCGCTGCAGCTACTGTTGCTTCTGGTTACTGGTGTTGCTGCCACTGCCTCAGCTATGCAGATTTTCTTAGTAGAACTTTCGTGTTTTACGCAAAATATTTTACAGCTAGTTTCTAAGAATGTTTTTACTTTTTACAAAACTTTTTCTTAGTTGATTTATGAATAATAAACATAAAACAGATAAGATTTTATATATTTACTGCGGAAGATATACGAAGTGTGTTCAAAAAGTAACTTGACGTTCAATATTCCTTGAGAAACATTTATTTGGTCATCAATACCTATTCCTTCTTCAAAGAGATCTCTCTAAGATAATATGAATTATCTCTGACCACCAACCCTGGTTTCATGTCCTGAAGGCTTGTGAATGAAGAAGTTGAGTGTTTTGTGCTATTGAAAGGAAATCATCACTATAAACCCTCAAACACTCAACTGCCAGCAATAGATTAGATTAAATCGGGTACAGTTGGTTAATATATTCACACTAATTCGTTACAAAGCTGCTGTTTTCGCGTCCCAACCAACATTTTTTTGTTCTCTCCAATTACCGGCAAGTTTATCTGGGGCCCATAAAGCCGTATGTTGGGTGCAATCCTGCATCTAATTCTTACACAGGATCTGCCAGCCACAAATGGTGTTCTAACCGGTACTTTTGCTAATGACTTCTATTATGACAACAGCAGCAGGTCACACTAAAATCTTTTCTAAGCTTCTGGTAAAGGTGGTAGCATATGCCGATGACTTGGTCCTGATGGTCTTAGGTCCCTTCCCATCAGTAGTGGCTGAAATTTTGGAAGGTGCACTGGCTACACTCAGCAGATGGGCCGCCAGTAGCGGTCTCAGAGTCAACTCTGACAAAACGGAGTTGATGCTATTCACCAGAAAATACAAGCCTCCACCCTTTAAGCTTCCTAGACTTAACAACCAGTGTCTTACACTTTCATCGGAAGTCAAGTATCTTGGTGAAATACTTGACCCCAAGCTCCACTGGAAGCTGCATATAGAAAATCGAGTTAATAAGGCTAATATAGCCTTCTACGCCTGTAAATCTATGTTCGGCAATAAATGGGGCCTCAAGCCACGTGTCGTACTTTGGATGTACAACTTAGTGGTTCTGCCAATTTTGACGTACGGTTGCCTAGTTTGGTGGTTAGCTCTTCAGAAGGGCTACAACTCTACTAAATTAGAGAGAGTGCAGAGAACTGCATGTGTGGGCATTACTGGTGCCTGTAGAACATGTCCCACCGCTGCACTCAACGTTATTCTCCACTTAATTCCTGTGGATCTGCAGGTTAAATCCATTGCTGCTCAGAGTGCTATTAGGCTGAAGGAGATTGGCCTTTGAAGACAACTTCCTGTAGGACATAGTAGCATCCTGAAGCAGATCTCCTCTTCCTTCTCTGATATTCGCACCGACCTCTCCATCCGCAAACTGTGCTTTGAGGGTTGTGCTAGGGCTATCTTTCCGAGCAGGCAAGATTGGAAAGAGGGGAGAGTTGGTGCGGATATAGATGCCTCTGTTTTCACTGACGGATCCAAAATGGAGTCTGGAGTGGGAGCGGGGGTCTACTCCAAATCAGCCAGCATTTCGGTCTCCTATAAACTACCGGAGACAAGCAGCGTCTTTCAAGCAGAGGTCTTCGCGATTCTGCAGGCATGCAAAATGCTTCGGGATCGCTGTTGGGAGGGAGACGTTAATATTTTTTCCGATAGCCAAGCTGCAATCAAGGCACTGTCGTCGCCGTATTGCAGCTCTCTTCTCGTGAACTCCTGTAAGGAGGAACTTAAACGCCTCGAACGTGCAGGAAAGATTTCCCTCATCTGGGTTCCTGGGCACAGGAATATAGGTCAGGAAGGGGGCGGCAGAACCGGATCCAGCTGCTCTCTTCTCAGACATCGGTACCCCTTTGACCGTCGTTAAAGGGAAACTACATAACTTCTTTCTAAGAAAAGCGCAAGACAGATGGAGGTCTGTCTCATCGTGTGCCATTTCAAAAGCACTATGGCCTCAATACGATACAAACAGAACGCTTAAGGTGATGAGAACCCCCCGCCATTCAATTTTCAAACTCATTGCGGTGATCACTGGCCACTGGGTGATCGGCACTCATGCGGAGTAGCTTGGAATTCCGTACAACCCCCATTGCAGAAGCTGTGGGGATCCTGCAGAGAAAGAGATTGTAGAACACTTTCTCTGCAGATGTCCGCCTTTGGCGGCTAGGCGCTTGAGATTCCTCAGCGTCCCCTTTGGAGATGACTTGATGAAATTCTCCAGCCTAGACCCCTTTTCTCTTCTCCGCTACATCAACAGCACTGGATGGCTGTAGACGGTTTTATCTTCTCCTTTAATCCTTTCACAGGTAGTGGTTCACTTTATGGTATCAAAACGGCACGTAAGTGCTACTTGTAGTGTACCTGGGGTACTCTTGCCATCTTACCTACTTACCTACCTATGGGCTCTTAAACCGTAAATACCGCTTTCAATTGACAGCAAGCTTATCCTTTACAAATTTGTGCTCAAACCAGTTTGGACTTACAAAATTCAATTGTGGGGCACAGCACCAAACACAAATTTGAAATTTCTGCAAAGTTTCCAGTCCAAGACTCCATGCACCCCATGGAGCGTGTCGAATGCCCAAATTCATCGGGACTTAAAACTTCCCTTCATAAAAGAGGAAATCAAAAAATTTGCCAAACAAATGCCGAGATCACCTTCAATCGCACACAAATGGCTTGGCCTATAACTTTAAGGGGGTAGTATGGTATTTTTTTTTTTTCATTTTTTTTTTTAATTATTCTATAACATCTTAAGATTATTGTGTGAAAGTTTGAAGTGCATTAGAGTAAAATTGACAAAGACACAAAGGATTAAGTATCTACCTCTCCAACCGGATTTCACGCTGCCGAAATCTTTAAACGCGTTTTTCTCACACTTGCCTTTTTTACGGTCGGTGTCCACTGTAGATTCATATCTACTGCACCGATTCTTTTCAAATTTGGTTTTTTTGTTTCTTTACTTTATTCACGAGGTAATGACGTCGAGTTTTTTTTTTTAAATTTTGTCATATTTTAAAACAACAAAGTTTTCAAGTTTTTTTTATGAAAAATCGGTGTTTTGACTTCAAAGCGCTTTAAAAAATTAAAAAAAAAAAAAAAAAATTCGACGTTGTTACCTGCGAAACTTTATTAGCTGATGAAATCAATTTGGTTTTTTGATTTTAGTTGATCCAGTAATGAGTTCTGAGGGACACCGTAATACAACTTTTTTATGAGACGTCCGCGAAGATTCGCTGCCACCAACTCATTTCTTCATAAAAATCAATGAAAATTTCACACAATATTCTTTAAATATGACTTTATAATGAAGTAATTTTAAAATTTTGAATAAATCAACTGTGTCGACAAAAAAAATTTCAAAAATATGCTTGTTTTACACCGAATTAACCATACTACCCCCTTAAGTCACCATTGAATGTTTTTTAAAGGTTGAAAGGGAAAACACCCATTCACCTCATCTAAGAGCTACCTATAAAATATTGGTTTTGTTTTACTAGAAAGGATTTTTCACAGAAATTTGTATATATTTGTAAAAGATTACTGTAATCAAAGAACACAGAATTCGAATATACAGACTACACAGACCTCATGGTTCTAACTTTTTCGGATTCTTCAAACCCGTCTCCTACTGAAATTAATTTTTCTATTTTGGCCGAATATACGATTTTGTAAAATATATAGAATCCAGTGCCACATCTCTTAACTAAAAACTGTATGTCCTGAACCACAAATACGACACCACAAATCCCCCCTTAACAGGTCGCTAACCAGCATTTTGCTTGTCAAGAAGCACTCTTCTGACAACCAGGACTTAACAGCCTGACAAGTAGTATCATATGCATGTTTTATTTAAATTATCAATGAATATTTTGATTTGAAAAGGCTACGCTTTCTTACAACTGCCGAAAAACGCAGCCTTTTCTCAACTTCAAAAGCACAACCGCACTTCATCTTCTCTTCTGTCGCCTTTCGCAAAGCCTACTGTTTAAAATATTTAATAAGATGACAATCCGTAGAAAACAATTTTTTATTTTATAACATTTTTTTGATAATTAACAAAACAAAATTTTGGTTGACGAATTTTTTTTTGACAATTACAAGAAAGAAATTATTTTTTAAGTGATCAACAATATACAAAAAAAATTATTGATATAAAACCTGGCGGAGCTATGGTAAATGGTAAATGGCTTTTCGCAACATTCGCTGTTACGAAACATTCTTGCGACTATCTCCATGAAAACTATTTTTTATTTTATTTTATTTGAAAGAGCAATAATATCAGTAACACTGTACGCACCCGATTGGGTATTGGACCAAACCAATTTTTTTTTTGAAGATTGAGTCATAATTAACAAAGTGATTTCTCTGACTTTCGAAGTTAGCCCTCGAAGTCGAGATATGGGCCTTCGAAATTTGAAATAGGGGCTTTAGTAAAAAATTATTTAAAATTCATTTGTTCAAATAACTAAACAACGAATATTGTCGTGATCTGCTTATCGCTTTTATTTAAATAGCATAACAGGTGCTATTAAGGGTCAAAGAGGTTGCCCCCAAGGCTGTCTTCAGTGCCTTGGTACATGGTAGTCGATCCTCTACGATTAAACGACTCGGGAGTCTACGCACAAGCATATGCGGACGATGTTGTCTGTTTGGTAACAGGCTCTTTGCTTATGAACATCTGCAGGAAAGTGCAGAAAACTCTAGATCTGATTGACACTTGGTGCTGTGCGAATGAGCTATCGGCAAATCCTACCAAGACTGGTATTGTCCTCTTCACTTGAAGGAGGAACCTTGATGGACTCGTTCTGCATAAGCTAAAAGGAGTCACAATCCAGCTCTCCAAAGAAATCAAATATCTTGTAGTAATTCTTGATAGTACACTTCTTTGGAAGTCACACGTTTACAGCTTTATGGCAGTGCAAAGATGTCTTTGGGAAAACGTGGGGTCTTTCTTCTAGCAAGGTCCTATGGATCTATACGGCTATGATAAGACCTATTATCACCTATGCATCAGTGGTCTAAATGAATAGACTCTCTCTCGCACTGTGGCCATCTGTTGCACCGGAGCTTTTCCTGCATTACATGCTCTGATTGGTTTACCACCACTTGATGCTTTCATCCAAGGAGAGTCATCTGCAGGCTGAAACACAATGGGAACTGGTACGGCCCCTGCCCGGCATTGGATAATAGAGAAGGCATGGACGTCGATCCAACGATTCTCTCCATGCCCCTTGACTCCATGCCATCAAGAGTCGTACTTGAAAAGAGATACAGTGTAGTGCTGCCAGAGGCTCAGTTTACGCATTTTCGCGGATGACTCGTGGACCGATCATGGCTCCGACTTTGGGGTCTACGTGGAATCCAGCCGGACAAAACTCCACTTTGCTCTTGGAATGAATGCATCTGTGTTTCAAGCGGAGGAGTATGCAGTTCAAGAAGCGATGAACTTTGTTGTGGAAAACCCTTGGAGAGGCAGATGTCGGTAGATATAATAGCCTGATACTAACATGTGTCCAGGGATACGTGGGTATCGGGAGTAACGAGACCACTGACTCCTTAGCTAACTCCTTTGGCCCTGAGCCCGTTTGCCACTCCCTTCTGCGGCCATAAAAACCACGGTTAGCAAATGGGTAACTACAACCCACAAGCGAGCTTGGCAGGCTGATAAAATCCCTCACCAAACTGATGTTCCCTGTCATATCCAATCGACTGTCGCAAACCCTTCTGTCATTAAGCAGAAGGGAGTGCAGACGGCTGGTTGGATTGATGACGGGCCACTTTCTGTGAGCGAAGCACATGGAAAGGGTGGACATCTCAGACAGTGTACTCTGCCCAGCTTGTGAAGGGGAGGGTGAAACAGCGGACCACTTCCTGTGCGTCAGCTCGCCTTGTCTCGAATCGGGTTTGAGATCTTTGGCACTGATGTGATAAGTAGCGACCATCTTGGCTCCTTGGCACCACAAGATCTACTCAGATTTCTTCGGAGATCGGGTAGATTTAAAGAAAATTAAAAGGGAATCCAAGTGTAGTACAATGGACTTAATTAATGTCTGAGTGCTGCACTTGCTAGTTCTCCCGACAAAAAAAAAGGGGTCAAAGATAAGATCTCCGAAAAATTAAAAACATTATTTCGTTTTTTTACGTTTGCCAGATTTTTAAAATACTGGTGTTGTTGTAAAGGCGATTTAACGCACTTTTATTGATATTCATAAATATACTTTGTAGGTAAAGTTTAAAATAAAAATTTTATTGAAAAAACCCTATTTAAAAAAAAAAATAGATATAGCAATAAAGAAATTACTAATTAGAAGTACCCAGAAAGAAAGCTGATTTTGCGGCATAGAGTAATCGTTCCACTTAGAGTTGTAAACCGTAATATGCTTGACGAAATTGCCCGGACTTCGAAAAATTGTCAATGATGCTTTGTGAAGCGAAACTTTTTTTTTAATGAAATGCGTGTTACACCTTTCAATTTCTCCGCACTGATCGATCCACTTTCCTACTTAAATCTTTTACTTGTTGATCTGTGCCATTTTCAAATTGAAAAAAGTCGAATGCGAGGCAATAAAAGTGTCTTGAGTTCAAACGGGAGCATTGATGCCAGTACACACGTGGGTTTAGACTCCTTTCTTGTATCGCAGTTGTTGTGTGTTAATATACATGCACATATACCTGCACATATTTGTAAAACTGTGTGCAAACATATACAGAACAGCAAATAGAAAAGTTCACTATCAAACTTTTTAATTAAAATCTGCAATTTAAGTAATGGTTTTGCGAGTTGGCTAAAGCGTTGATTGTTTTTTGTGTTTCTTAACTTGCAGATTAGTGCGCATGCCATGTATGCATTAGGCAGAATCGTACTGCTACGCGTGTAGTTACTTGCATACGATTACATATGCACATGTGTATGGCTTTTGTTTGTATGTATTGTTTTAGTTTTCTGTTTTTGTATTAGCATAGTTAGTAAACAGTGGTATTAGTAATGCCAACTGCAGTCTGCGGTACATATGTCGCGCACACAACTACATACAAAGCAGTATTATTTTATTCATGCTAGCATATGTTGGCGCAGTTGAATGTTGCCAGCGTGCAGAAGTTTAAAAGTAGCTGTGTTTGTGTGTGTGTGTACGACGAATTAGTAAGTTGGTGTAACTAAAGTTTTTGCATTTTTTATAGTTCAAATGGTAGTCCTCATCAAATATTTTAAAATGATGTGCTAGCACACTAACTATGAGCGGGACTTTTTTTTTGCGTACAGTGCCTGTATGTATGTATGCAATGAATGTTTGTTTTCGCTTCGGATTTACAGTTGTTAATATGTTGTTTATTTACACTTTGATAGGTACTGTTTACTTAGTTAGTGCCATTTGACACATTTGGTTTTTTACTTATTTTTTTATTTTTAATGCAGCGAACTTGTGTGTCTATGTTGCTATGCTGTGTGCAGTTGCTGGTGCTAGTGGCCATGCGGCGAGTGAACGGCAAATACCCATGAATAGGTTTAAATGTACCAAATACCACCTCGATCAAAAACCGGCAGATGCTGCTCTAAGCCAACTTATTTGAAAATTACACCTACTAGAAATGTCTGAAGATTATTTCCATTGAATGTAAGGGATTAAGAGGGTGGACAAGGGCACCAAATAATGGCAAAACACCGGACGATGATTAGTTACTGATACAATACCCGCTTCGAGTTGGTGAAAAAATGTATCACTTGGCTCATATCCAGGCTAATATGTCGGAATCTGTTCGGATAGTTACGTATAGTAGTTAAGTAACGGGGGCTTCATCCATACATCTGACGCAAAATATACTGAAAGTAGTGGTAAATTGCCACGCGTGGATGTCCATTCGACAATGCGCGGTTAGTACTCCCGCTGCGGCTAAGAGTTGAGTTTAATTTAACAAAAATTCCAACCTCATTTGCACCTGCGAGCACTAAATAATATATCGAATCTCTTATTTTTTGTCTACTTTTTGGAACGTTTGGAACACATAACTGGTGCCATTACATACAAAACGTTTACAGAACATTTTTTGAAGCATCGGATGTTAGATTAGATAAGATTAGATTTGTGGGGGTTGGACAAGTCCAAGCACTCAGTCAGTCGACCATTGTACTACACCCGGATAGATATCAGTGGAGACAATAGAGATAGGAAAGATAAAAAGTGAATGATAAAACGGACAAATTAGTTTTGAGGTCACTCTTCCACAAATCTCTTGGTTTCATTGATGAATTTTAAGAGATCCGGAATAGGAAGAGTATGAACTTTGACCATAAGTCTAATTCTGGAAAATGCAGAACAGCTACAGAGAAAATGGTTTGCAGTGTCGTCATTCTCATGACAGGATAGGCATATCGGGCTGTCTACGACCCCCATGGTAGCCATATGCTGACCACAGACGTTGTGCCATGTGATTGTACCCACCAGTACTTTCAGGTCCTTTCTGCTGAGTTTTAGGAAAAAGGTCGCTGTTTTCCTGTTTGGTTCTTTCACAAAATATTTGGCTACTCTGCACGAGTTCAACTCAGACCAACGATCTCTGTGGGTAGACCTCACGAAGTCGTCAATCTATAGTTGAATCGATGCGTAATTGACACCTAGATAGGGTTCAGGGCCTAGTGGCATACTTGCAGAGTCTTCATTTGCCAATTTATCAGCTAACTCGTTCCCTATAATACCGCAATGTCCAGGCACCCAAATAAGACTAACTTTGTTGTGTTTTGCAACACTGTTTAGTTTTGTCTTACATTCACCGACCAACTTCGAAGAGCAGCGTGGGTTAGCAAGGGCTTTCAGTGCAGCTAGACTTTCACTACAAATTCCAATACTGTTGCCCCCCCCACTTTTTCTCGATTAGCCAGTACGCCACATTCAAGATGGCATAGACTTCCGTAAGGAATACCGTGGCCATCTGTCCTGTGGCATAGGAGTACTTAGTGTCTTCGTCTAAGTACCATGCAGATCCCCTTCCATCACTGGTTTTGGATCCGTCGGTGTAGAAAGTGTGCTGATATCCCGTTAGTAGGTTCTCTGGACTTAACCGTTGATCTCTATCTAGGATCAAAACATCATACTTCCTACTGAAGCTAACGACAGGCACCCGATTGTCCATCGGCATCGAGAACAGTGTGCACCGCTCCGACAACTGGTGGTATATCTGCCAGTGGCCAGTGCTTACTTCACTTTCCCAGACTCCGTTTACCTTGAGCCTGTGCGCCGCCTTCATTGCTTCCTTTCGAATTTGAAGATCTAGAGGTTGCAAGTTTAGAATGGCATTAAGGGGCATCACCAGATGTCATACTCATGGCACCTGTGATACCCAAGTACACACGTCCCTGTAGCCTTGTTAGGAACTAAACAGGGTGTTACTTAAGAGCTTGAGAATTTAAAATGATAATACAAAACTGAAATAGTCTTGGAATGCATTTTGTTCTATTGTAAAATGGTAAGTAATTTCATGGCTTTTAGTTTTTCAATATGATATCCGGCACATATCCGCCGCGGCTACGAGTTGCATAGTCCAATCGATCAATCCAACTATTGACTACTTTTTTCAATAAATCTGGCCGTATGGCGTCAGTGGTGGCTTGAATATTGCAATAAGTCCACTGTTAAGCTAAATGTATGGAAAGTTCCGCTTTTTTGTTGGAACCAAATGTCGTCGATGTTTAGCTGATTAATTTTTGGAAACAAAAATTTAGTCAGTATGACTGGGCAGCGCTTGTCATTCACGGTGAAGCCTGCTCTTTCCTCATTTTGAATGAAATAAGTGCCGCCAGTGCTTTAGGAACATCGCGAACAAATCTTTTTTTTAAGCAAATTTTCACAATTTGGAAGCTTTGAACAGAGCGGAAATATCAACAGAGCTTGCCATTCTTAGCTGTCAACCCACAGTTATGGATATCGATAGTTCTCATGCAGCTCAAAAAAGTACCCGATACATCATGAGACATAGCTTACCGAAGACATCTAGCTGAAAGTCCTCAGAATTTTCACTTCAACTTATGCCACAGATAAGCTCCAAACGCCAAGTTTTTGGAACATAAAATGTATTCGTATGTAGCTGTTCGTTAATTGTTTACATTTTCTCTAAAAACTGTTGTAAAATTACGAAAAAATCCATCATAACAGCCTTTGGTTCCTAATGGCAACATTGAAGCGAAAGCAAAATCAGATAATTCTATTACATTTCTGGCAACTCAAAGGATGCATACTTGGCATTTCAAACCAAAGTACGCGTTCCTCACTTCAGAGCGGACAACCAGTCGCACAAATGCATTAAGTCCTAAAGTTTTCTTCCTCATCTTCTGCATTGGCTTGTAATCACTGGCAGCAAGTATGTTTGCAAATTGGTCATCATGAGGGCCCATGCGTCCTCTTTGAGTTTTGCTGCTTTTGTTAACGTTTGCCATTTTTGATTTTGATTTTGATTTTCACAAACGATTGACGACCGACTCCCTGCCTTTGCAATTTGTATCATCCCCATTTGCAGACTAATTGAAATCCTTTTTACAACAACAGTTGAGGCACGGCTTACTATAAGGCTTAGTAGCGGAATGCATTCGCATATTCTTTTGTTGGTGCATGTCTGTGTAAGTATACATATGTGTGTATGAGAGTATGTGTGTACAACAGTGCTTCGACAATCTGAGTTGAGTGCTCGCTATTCCGCCAAGAAATGCTTCGTTACATTTGGCCATTTGGTAGCTTGTGCTTAGTTGTTTTGGATAAAAGCTCTCCCTTCACTTCAGCTTCGTTTATTGCATTGATTGCAAATTCATGTTTTTGGACAGTAGTGTGATGACATCACTTGCTTTGTGGGTAAGTGGGCTAAAGCGCTTGCATATCGTCGAATACGGAGCTTACTTTCATTTTGAAAAAGTTTGCATCACAAGTAAGGTTTATTTCACAATGAAATTTTTATTAGAAATAACAAAAATGGGGAAATGATCGAATGATAGCAAATTTTAATAACTTTAGACATTTTCAAGCATATTTTTTTAGAGATGCCCCGCACTCTATTTCCTGAAACAATGCCACTCAGCATTTTGGAATAATACAAATATGAAAAGGTCATAATTGTTAGTGGAAAACGATAAATTTAAGTTGTTATTGAAGCCAAAATCACAAAATAGTTCGTCGGGCGAAAAGTTCTCTTGCTCAAAGTAAAATATTTCCAGAAAAGAAAGGGTGTGGAGTGAGTATACGAGGGTCGTTTGTTAAGTCCACAACAAGTCAGTGAGATGCCGCTACTGGTACGTACCGAGGTTATGCTTAGTTAATATTGTAGCATCTCTTGGCAGAACACACACCAAGTTTCAGCAAGATCGCCGTATCCCTTTGTGTTCCCCATTCGTTTGGATCGAGGAAGTCGAGTGATTTTCCGCTTACATTAGCGCACCAGCTAACACCTCAGCAGCTGAGGACGCAAAATTACTGGAAAAAGGTTTCCAATCGGCTTCCTCGGGATCCTCTGGCGACTATTGTATTTGTTCCCAATTCGAAAAAATGGCTGGCGGGAAAAAGATTTTATTCAAACGAGGAGCTGATTGCAGAAACGAATGGCTATTTTTCAGACTCAGACAAATCCTATTATTCGTAAAGATCAACAAACTGGAGCAGCATTGGACGAAGTGCTTACCCCAAGCAATTAAGTAATTTTTATTTTTGCACGGACTTTTCAAACGGCCCTCGTGCATACTGTGTATGTCAATACACGAATGTTTTCAGTGTAATGATATGAATTCATTAGGTTTTGCTGGCTAGTTAGACTACTTTAATGGAAATATTTAGTTTTTGCGCAGTCAACCAAAGCCAGGTTATCTTTCAATTGCGTGACTCCTGTCATTTGCCAATTGCTTGAGCAAAAAGCTTCAAAATTTATATGAAATAAAGTAAAATATTTTTTCCAAGTACTTAAAAGCGATACCTTCTTTATTTCTGCCGCCATGTGTTTCAGCCCCACTCAAAAAATGTTCCACTGCTCCAATATAAATCAGCTTAACCGCATCGCAACTGAAGTAGCTTTTAAATCGTAAACTGTCTCATTCATTGCCCGCACAATCACTGAAAATGAAAACAACGCTCCGAAAACAAATGTGAACAACACTTATCTGGCTGGTGGGTAACTTCTTCGCTTGTCCTGTTGCCTTGCTGTTTTTTTATTTTTTGTTTTTGTTTTTACTTCTGCTTAGACACAATTGCAGCGTGGCTTACACAAGCTGAGGGCATAGATATTTTAAAAATATTAAAGCACCGTTAGCCTTAGTGGAAGCATATTTGGAATTAGGATGTTCCTGAGAATTTTCTTGTTGATTTTATTTATTATCTATGCAACAACATTTCTCTTTATAATGTCTCTATAATTTTTTCTTATTTGTAACCAAAAACTGCATAATTTGGTATTTTTTGTGAATGAAAATGGAATATAAATTCGTTTGCTCCAAATTAAAAGGAGTAATCGCTTGCTGGGTACAAATGACCTACAAATTTCTTTACAAATTGTTAGTGTGCGTACACAGGGTGGTGCGAGTAGAACCATGTTTTTGGTTACTTTGTTTTATTAATTCGGAGAGATTTTTGCTCTCGGAAAATCTTTACTGCCACTCTCTAGTAAAACAAAATGAAGTAATTTATTTCTTTATATATTTTTTGTACTCTTAAAGATCTTTGAAAAATATTTCAAACTTATTTCTTCTCGGCGGTTATATCTACGGACACAATTGTTGCAGCTCGTGTTGGAAAACAACCAATCTAACCGCGAACGGAACTTTTTAGAAACTCCGCAGAATCAGATATATTTTAACGGGTGTTTTTTAGCTGCATGAGAAGATAACTATGGTTTGACAGCAGAGTGTGGCAAACTGTGTTAACATCTCTGTTCAGTCAGTTTTCGCAAGTCATCAGGAATCGTTCAATCGCTTCCAAGTTGTGGAAATTTACTTTGGAAAAAACATAAATAAATCGCGAACAGGACGAAGTTCATAGAGCACTTGGTCCTATTTACGTGCGGTTTATACGCTCTTTCTGTTTTGTGTTACCATTTTAAATTCTTAAGCACTTAAAAAATTTCCCATATTGTTGTCGTGACGTTTCATTAAATTCAGACGCAGGTGTGCTATGCAGATAAGAGACCCAAACACTTTGGTGAGTATTACCCCACAACAAGGTCTGTTGCAGGTTAACTGAATGCGGTGCTGTGAAGCCGGTATGGGTGGGTGCTAGAATGCAATGATGACATGGATATATTTGTAATTGATATTTTTCAGAATTTTTTTAATTGAGTTTTTCTTATTTTTTATTGAATTCCGATGGCAAACCCTGTACCTAATGTACCTTATAAATAATAATAGTAATAAATTTCGTGCTTTTTGTTTCTTGCCTTAAGAAGTGCTTATACTTGGATGACCCTGTACATCTCGCACTGGAACAAAAGAGAAACCCCATCTCTTAACCCCAACAAACTATACCTGAAGTGGCACTTTTACTTCAGATAACAGCGCATGAAAATGTTGCATACTTTTTGGATGCCACTTACACACACGCTCAGTTTACAATTCTGCCACCTTATGTTTTGTTGTGAAAGCGGCGCTTTTTTGGCAGCGGCCCATGTGACCAATGGCCAGTACTTTAAACCGAACCAGATATCGTTGTGAAGTGGCATATGCAAGGCGATCGTTGCGAAAACAAAAGCGACAACAATAATAAACCGAAAATACGAATAGCTTGGCGAGCGGAAATGTGAAAAGCGTTTGGCCTTATCGCAGTCACCTTTTATGTGAATCCTTTGTTGTTTTTGGTCATTCAGATGCGTTGTGTTTTTCTATGCAAAAATGATGCTTTCAAGTGTGAGTGAGTTTTTTCGTGTGTACGTTTCCTTCTTTAGCATAACCTTTACTTTACGAATGTTTGTTGTTCACTTGCTGGTCTAACGATTTATTTTTCCTTTTCATTTGTGCTCGAAATATAAAGGTGGTTTACCACCTATTCCAATTATTCACTTCCTCTCCACATAGCTACAACTCTCTTTTGCCGTTTTCGGTGTTCATTTGTTGATTTTGTTTTGTGAACAGGAGTACTACAGATTTGGTTTTACCTTTGTTCTAATAAATCTTCCCTTTTTGTGCCTTTGTTTTCTTCTACATTCTATGTTTCTGTTGGTTTCCGCTTTTAATCTTTTGCACCTCATGAGAGTTTTTATCTCCAAATCCATTACTATTATTTTTTGCAAATGAAGAGCTCGAATATTGTTTGTGTGGCTTTGCTTTCACTCTTCTTATTGTCTGTTGAATGCAGAACATTTTTCATACTTTAAAGGCACAAGGCCGTTAATAATCCGTGTTATAAGACTTAAAGTACGATCAGAGTCGTTGATGTGAAAAGCACAGTATTTATAGTGTTTTCTAATATAAAGTGTCGAAGTTGACAGGCCATAAAATAAGTTGCATGTTATTCATTCACTTATATGAAATCACCAAAGTCTTAGGACGCAGCGTTTCAAATTATTAAGTTTATATTATTTTCCTCGATTTAGCTTTGATTGATTTCAAAGCCAACAGCAAAGCGAAAGTGAGAACTAAAACTGCATTGTCCATTTGGTGCCACCGCAGCAGGAAAGTGACATCTGTACGATGTAATTGCAGGTCGGCTGTTGCTGTGTTGTGAAGATCGTCGCAGCCCGAAAGCAAAGCAACAGCTGGAAGAAATTCACGAATATCGACTGTCCCTTGTGCTGTCGCTTGGCTTTCCATCAGATTCCTGAACAGTCATCAACGACTGCCATATATACCACATGTCTGTAAACATGTACCCATGTATGTACCTATGTTCGAAAAGCGGCAACAGTAAAATTGTGCTGTAATGCCCTTTTCAATGGTACCACAATGGATTAATTTATAGTACTCTTATTTTTTTGGCATTACAATTTTTTTGAAAATTCTACAATTAGCAAATCTAGGCGCTACCATAGCTCCCCCGTTAATGGTGACATAAAACTTAAGATTTTCGTTGCAATTTTAAAAATGTTTTCCAGAATTTCGCGAGAATTTACAAGAGAAACGTTCTTCGAAGAGCGCCTATTAAGAAGAGAAATAATTTGAAAACTAAGCAGTAAATGGTTTTCTCAGAAAGTGTGTGGGAAAAGATAGTACAGCGCCATTAAGTTGCTCTCCACAAAACCAAAATTTAAATTGTTTGATCCCTTACAGCCTTACAGAACAACGGTATAAATTTAAGTTTTAGTGGGCAAAGTTTTTATAAACTCATATCAACCGAAAGGCCTTTGGTCCTATCGCTAAATTTATGTTAGGTTTTATTCGTAAACTCTATGAAAGATGTATTTCTGAATTCGAAAAGCTGTGAAGGGAAATTCGAAATTCGTTTAGTGGTACCGTTGAATTCACTACTTATGCCGAATCATAGATTTTCACATTTTCGCACAAAATAATGCAAACTTAAACTTCTACGACCTGTGAATGCTGAGAGGAAAAAAATCCAGTTCAGCCAATTTAAAGCATACGAATATTACAGTAAGAAGTACTCCTTAGCTCATACTAAACAACTTGTTCCGAGAAAAATTATTCGACCCATTTCTTCATGCCAAAGTAGTTGAATCCGTTGTTGCAGTGGCTTCATGAAAGTCTCAACTAAATTATGTTTCTCTGAAGTACGTCCCTATTGAAATGCTTGATGCTATTATTTCCAGTAAAGCAACAGAAAAATAAGTGGAATCTTTTGAACCTTGAATTGGGAAATCTTCTCAAAGCTATCATCACTTTTCATTCAGTTTTGCGAATGAGTTTACTCGAGAATTCTATGAAACTTTTCTAATACTGAACGCTTATTTTATCATATTCAAGCAGCACCTACAACTTTCGTTTCGACATCCTGGTATATTTGAGTCAGTAATGAACAAAATAATCCTAATAACTCATAAGGAAATTAATATCCTCGTCATTGTCACTATGCTAAGCTCTCAATGGACAGACTGACAGACTGAAAGAGAATAAATGCAACAGGAATTAATTCTCCTCCACGGTGCATCCTCTGTCGACTGCAATTAAATGCAGCGTCGTCTCTTCATCGTGCAAGTACCTACCGTGACGAAACGCCAGAGCGCATCTAAGCAACGGAAATGTGCGAGACTTTCGCGTAATTCATTGGATTAGCAAAATTAAATTTTGTTGTCAGCGGCATTGACAGCGACGTAAAAGCGTCACTAAGTTTGCTGCTGTGCATGAATATAGGGAGCGAGAGAGGAAAGGGCAAAGGTCAACGATGTCGTAGTATGGATATAATTGAAGCTAATTGGATTACATTATTAATGCATAAACAAGAAGTGTTTGGATGTGTGTATATATGTATGCTCGTATATGCACGTACATATATAATATAATACCATGGATTCAGAGAAGTGGAATGGCAGAAAATGAGATGATATCACATTAAATAGAAGTGAAATAAAGTGAAATAGAATAAAAGAAAAGCAATAAAACTAACTAAAAGAAAGTAAAATAAAATAAACTAAAGTTGAATAAAATAAAATTGTGTTTAAGAAATAAATAAAAATAATAATAAATAAATTAATTAAATAAACGTACATAAATTAAATTGCGCAAATTGATATACAATAAACCAAAATATTGTAAAATAAAGTGAAGTAAAATAAAACAAACTTAAGTAAAATATAATATATTACACCAAAATAAACAAAAATATATATAACTTAAAATTATACAAAAAACAAAATGAAGTAAAAATAAGATAAAATGTAATAATTTTGTGTTATATAACAAAACAAACTAAGGTAAAATGAAATTAAGAAATAAAATAAAATAAACTTTCTCCAATGACATTAAAATGCCTATTGGACTTGATAAATACCGAAAGATCACAATAGTTAAAGGTAAAGTGGTTTCTCGACTTGTAACTGCGGAAAGTAGCGGACTCGACATAACAGAATGGAGCCGTATACCTCAAGTACCTTGGAGTTATGCAAAGCAGCAGCATAAATACGATGCAAATGAGGGAAAATCGGATAGCAGAATTAAAAAGGGAAAAACCACGCTATTAATTCATTTGTCGTCCCGGTGGTATCGTATAGCTTCGGAATTGTAAAATGGTCATCTACTGAAATAGAAAATCTACAACGAATAATACGCACAATTATACAATGATGCTACCTAGAAAAGCAGACGGCAGGGGACAGATTGATGTTGGAGCACTGCATGACAAACTTTTCTGAAACATAAGAACATACTTCCAACATAAGTGCTCCCAATCCGATTTGCACAAGGCTGCAATTGCTGCGGATGATAATTACACCCCACTTCGGATGAATCAATCCTATGAAATCAGGAACGCAACCAAAATAGATGAAAAGATCCAAAGGTGGCCTTAAATGGCTGTCCACGGCGTATATCGAAAAGACTTGCTGAGCCCACATGTCGACCAAAAATTGTCGCACTTATGGCTTACCAACAAGTCGATATTTGCTGATTTTCACCACACAAGATGGTGCGATGCCAACTAGAAATTATATCAAATATGTAATGCGAGATCCAAATGCCGCTGCAGACATATGTCGAAGATACAATAGTCGGAGTGAGACATTAGACCACGTGCTAGCGGGATGCACCACACTGGCAAACTCTATGTACCTGAAGGGATGCAGTGACATCGCAAAAATAATCCATCTAAAACTGCCGCACAATTTATGACCGAACAATTTTAACAAATGCCACAAGAAACTACAATAGGCCAGATATTTTCCTGATTTATGAATCTCAAACTGGAATCTCAAATCTGGTTATATAGTTGATATTGATGTTCTTCTGAACAAAACATGCAAAAAACATATGCAGAAAAAATATCCGAATATTCTGGCTTAGCAGACAACGTGAAAACTCTTCAACTCCCAGAATATTTAATTTTCGATATGCAGAAAGCAGCTTTACTCAATTCTTGTCATACACCTGTAGTCAGAAACTTTTTACAGTAAACGTTTTTCTTGTTTGTAAAAGCAAAAGCTGAAAAATTGTTAACTATTTTATATAATATTTATATAAATATATTTAATTGTAATCTTTGTACCTGTTATAAATTATTGGCTTGCAGCAAAACTGTCGCCAATTAATGTAAATCACTCCTTTCTCGGGATGCAATAAAAAATAAATAAATAAATAAAATAAAATAAAATATACTGCATTTAATCAATAAAAAAAATATAACACTAAATTGGTGATCGGAGGTGGCGAGTGGAAACTACTTGCGTTACGACCAGACAAATCTGGCCATCCTACAATCTGAAACAGACAAAAACCCTTATAAGTCTTTCGAAACACGAACTAAGGCATATAATATCTCTTATCACCGGCCACTGCCTTTTGGGCACTCACGCACGTCGGCTCGGGGTTCCTCAAAACGACCTGTGCAGATACTGCGAGGACGAAGATGAGGAAGTATCGAGCAGGCATTTGCTGTGCAGTTGTCCCGGTCTACCCAGAAGTCGACTCGCTCTTCTAGGCTCTCCAACAATTGACAATCTTTCAGTACTCTCGAACCTGAAAATCGAATCTCTCATCAAATTCTCGAAACGAATTAATATCTTTGACCAAAATCTATAGTAAAAATCTCGGTTAGTTGGGGAAATCATATAACATAATGAGCTCTAGGGCAACACAACGGTCTATGTGGCACTCCGATGCGGGGTCACCCTTAAACCAACCCAACCAACCAAATTATATAAAAACAATAAAAAATAAAATAAAATAAAAAATTACATTAAATAAAAAAATTTAAAAAAAGGAAATAAATAAGTAAAAAATAAATGAATAAAATAAATTGAATTAAAGTAAAATGAAAAAATTAAATGAAGTAAAATAACCCTGTAAACTTTGTATTAAATCAAAAAAAATTAAAAATAAATAAACAAGTGAAAAAGAAAAAATTAAGTAAAAATAATAAAAAAAATAAAAGAAATTAAAATAAAATAAAATAGAAAAAATTAAGTAAAAAAATAAATACAATAAAATAAAATATATAACACCAAATTAAATAAAAAAATATATATAACATAAAATATTAAGTAAAACTGAGATTAAAAAAAATAATTGTCAATTTGAAATAAGGATAAATCAAATAAAGTAACAATACACTAAAATAAACAAAGTAAAATTATATTAAATCAAAAACACCAAAAAAAAAAATTTTTTTAATTTAAAAAGTAAATAAATGAAATAAAATGAGTTAAAACAAGGTTAAGAACAATAGTTAAATTAATCTATGTGAAAGGAATTAATATTAAATAAAATGTATACCACAAAAAATACTTACCCTTTGTTTTGGTGTTTGGCCTCCTATTTGTGGTCTGCGTTTTGATGTTTTTCCATACATAGAGGAACCTACAGCTTTATGCCGC
Organism: Anastrepha obliqua; assembly: GCF_027943255.1. Lineage (NCBI taxonomy): Eukaryota > Metazoa > Arthropoda > Insecta > Diptera > Tephritidae > Anastrepha > Anastrepha obliqua. Next base: position 1,387,116 of record NC_072896.1, read on the forward strand.
GTCCGAACGGCAGATGTTTTTTTATGAGTAGCGTTTTTATGGCGCAAATATGGTCCATATTTTACATGCATAAAAAGAGTTCTGGTACCCCTGCTCATTGTCCCATTGATTTCCTCTGATTTATTGTATTTTTCACAAAAATTAAAACTTAAAAACCAAAGTGTAAATTTTACTCACAAGAAGAGAGGAACAAAAAGGGAGTATATCACAGCCATAGCTCCTTAACCACATATATTACCAGCCATGCAAACAAGGCTGCCTGATTTCCGGCTTCTGTGCTGAGCGGCACTCCGGCAGGCACTTAGGGTTGGTGGACGCCAACTGCCCAATCGGCAGGCGCGTCCGATATAAATCATTAAAACTTAATGCATCCCAAAGGACTAATAAAACATGACCGCAAATTATTTTCTGCTATCTGGAAGCGAGCGTGTGCCGTATCCTTGCGCCAATATGTAGGCTGGCGCTCCGTTCGCGCATTTAAATGGATTGGGAGTGTTAATAGGGTTGAAATGGGCACTCGAGAAAAGCATAGTTTGTTTTTGCATACGCATTTGTTGTGCATCTTTGTTTTTTTGTTTTTTTTTCTTAGTTTTTTTTTATTGAAAATAAAGTTTTTATGTGTATAAGAGCTCAAAAAAACAACTTGACATAAAATTTTAGCACGAAATTCTCATAAGTTTTAAAGTCTTTTTTAAATATCAACTCTTGATTCATCCGCTGGCTTGAAGTCATAAACTTTATCAACCCACCTCCACCTTCTGGTGCAAGCTAAATGTTACATTCTTATGCACGGTGTAAATCCGCGAATATTCAATCTGCTATTTTCCGAAATTAGTATGCTTCCTAACCCAGAGCACACAAAAATACACACACACGCACACACTTGTACGTACGACTGTGTGCACGACGTTTGCTTTCTAGATTAAAAGGCTAAAATGAAAATTGCATGCATTAATTTTGTACGCTGCAAATGCAGCGATTACTCCAATAAATAGCCAAAATGTGGGAATTATTTGCAGCAGCCGAAAGAGCAGCAATTGGAGCGTCCTTCAATAAATTGCCGCTTACACGCTGTTACAATATATGAAGGGGCATATACGTACTTGGCTTTGAACCCGTATTTGCGTGCGTGTTAACATAAGCGTATATGCGGACGTGTGGGAGAATAGAACTGCATTTGCAAGCAGCAAGCATAAAATTTTCCAAAATGAGGATTCACTGGCTCGCGAAAGCTGAATAGTAACAGTAGCAATTTCAACCAACAAGGAAGTAAAGAGCAAGGAAAATTCATGTGTTCCACGGATTTTTAAAACATTAAGATAATCAAAACAAAAAAAGATTTTAATAAGGTGAATGTTTAAATGATATCCAGTCATGGACTCATGAAGTCATTCCTTAATAGCAGACATTATTTTTGCCATTGTCACTTTCATTCTCATTACCATTGTCACTGTTGTTTTCAACGTTGCTGTCAAAGCCGTAGTGATTTCCAATATTATTGACTATTAAAATTGTTGTCAGTTTAATTGTGAAGCTTGTAAAAAAAGAAGTCATTCAGCATCGTCATCATCATCATATTATTTACAGCTCCGGGTGAGCCCGTGCTTCCTTTACTACTGCGCCAAATACGCCCCGGACCATTGACTTCTTCATACATTCATGCTGCTACCACCCCCCACGTCATCTGTCTACCTTTTTGGTGGCCGTCCGTGCTTTCTGCTTTCCAAAAAGCGCTTTGCAGTTCCGGCAACATATGCAAGTCGCTAGGGCCAAAATCTGGAGAATATGGTGGATGCTTCAACAATTCGAACTTTAATTCATGGATTTTAGCCATTGTCAAAATGCTCTTGTGATACGGTGCGTTGTCCTGATGAAACACTTTTTTCCCCTTTGGCAAAGTCTTGTTTTACAAATTTTTTCCTTCAGCTGCTCAAAAAGGTTACAATAATATTCAGAATTTATTGTTGTAGCAGTTTTAAAACAACCCAACATTTCTCTTCTCATCCCAAAAACCTGATACTAACCCCTTCTTGACCAATTTCTGGACACGAGCTCGTTTTGAAGCCGAAGAACCAGATTCACACCGCTCTTAATCTCTGGTTTTGATTTAGGATTATAGGGGTAGATCCAAGTCTCATGCACAGTGATGAATCGATACACAAAATCCACTTCATCGTTCCAAAAATGCTCTAAATGTTGCTGAGAAAGTCGTATTTGAATTTGTTAGCGAATACGGCACTCATTTTGCGCACAGCTTTCTGAAACCCAACACTTCAGTCAAAATATTGCCTACATATCCCAATGAGATGCCCAGAGCTTCTACTAAATCTCTTTGGTCTTCAAGGATTGTACGACCACTTTGAAATTCAGCAACTAATCTTTCTACTGAAAGTCCTTATAAACTTTCAACATTCGTTCTTAAATTTCCTTTGCTTTTTTTTTTAAAATAAAAATTTTTCACCGCACGATGGATTTTTTTCATTGTAGAAAACACTTTCGATGTAAATGGCTAGTAAACAAAGAATAATAGACAGATTGAAACGAAACTTCTCATACTTTCATATAAAGGGTTTTCTAACAAAAAAGAAAATATTTAAAAATGTATTGAACAACTTAATATTTGTAGCCTGCAGTCTGTTTAAGATAACCGGATTTGCTGGTGAACGGTTTTTATTATAATATTAAATGTTACTTCTTCGAAAGGACTAACCGAACATTTAGCCATAAAAAGGATTATTCACGCTATTTAAATTTTTTCTGACCAGCATCGCCTATGGATGAACTTTAATAGCTTTAGTTTTTTTTCAGAAATTTCTTGCTAATTATTCACTCACACATAATCGCATTCAATTGACGTTTTTCAGTGGGTCTTTGATAAGTCAAGTGAAAGCACACGCCAAAATTAGCACAGTCAAATTGTTACAAACGTGCGAACATACAAAAATTTATACATTCATAAATTAGCCTTTTCGAAGAATTTATTTGGTTAGAAACTTTTTTTGTTTTATTGACATATTCCACTTTTGTGAATTGCCTTATTTTTTGGCTTTTCGATATTTAATATAAATTTTTTGAATATTTGCTAGCTTTATAATGAAAACTCTTTATGTATTTTGTTTGTGTAAAATGCACTGTTGTTTGAAATGTAGTTGTAATAAATTCATTATTTTAAAGTTTTTAGAAAAGTAATGAAAAACTAGCAATTTAAAAATTTGTAATATTTGTGAAAATAGTATTAGACGAGAGCAAAACCGGAAATACATTTAAGTGCCCGTATATGCATATGCACATAAATAATACATAATTCGAGGCGAGTGTTTTGCTCACACATAAATGTTGGTCTACAACGAGCCTGTAAAGGAGTCAGTACACATTTTAGTAATATCTTTTCAATACCAAAGAAAGCTATAAACAATATAAACGATTTGCATTCCACTAGTACTTAAATCGAAGTGAAGCCAAGGCGTAAACATTTCACGCACAAATCTATAACTGACTTACGAAAAATGCATTTGATTGGAAAAATATAAATTTCGAATATTTTAGTTATAAATATAGTTACATTCAAGCATATCTGAAATTTGTCCACGTCTTTAAGAAATTTCTCTTATATAAAGGGTGATTTCTCTTATATAAAGGGTGCCATCCCCACCCATAATATCAAAAGTCTTTAAAATATTAAAAAAAAATTGTTTTCCGTTTACTGCTGCATTATTCAACAAATTAATTTGTCACTGCTCACTCAAAATTTTGAGATCTTTTGAAATGCGGTTTTCTAATTATCGAATTTAAATTTGTATAATTTTAATTAAAAATAATTATTCTTACCATGAATATCAACAAAAACAAAGTAAAACAAAACAAAACATAGAAAACCGCAAATTGCAAAAGCAAATATTTCTGGATAAATAAAACGTGCAATTTTTCATTGTCAAAATTAACTAACCGCAAATATTTTTCGCATTAGTTCGCAAGCATATTTTTTATTCATCTGAAAAATACTAATAACCAAACGGATGCGCTTAATAAGTACATATTTATGTGTTTTCCAACTCTTTTACAAAATCTCCCAGCTCAGCTACGTAGTGCATGCAAACAACTAATTCCACCCCCTCCGTTACGCAGTAATTTCGCCGATTTACGGTGGGCTTCCATGTATTTCAGTCGACTGTTTCAGCGCAGGCACGCACACACGCACGCACGATTACACCGCTTAAGTATTCCGCCTGCATGCAGTTGAACTAACTTAACACATTTTATAAGCACTTAATGCAAAATATTTCTAACCAAATAATAATATATTTGTTTGCAGCTAAGTTTTGCATAACAAGCCATGCATGGAGGGATACGTAAGTGCAGTCCTTGCCGATTGTGGTAGTTGTTGTTGTTTTTATTTTTTATTATTGTAGCTGAGATTTTGTATGCTACGTTCACTTATTCGCAGAAATTCGCACGTACAAAGCATAAAATCTCATGAAAACAAATGCCAAAGTGTTTGATGTAGTGCGTGTTTGTGAGTATCTGCGAGAATCTCATGCCAGCAGCCCGATATTTTGTATGTGTGAGTGCTTGAGTCCTTGCCTAGCATGCCGACGGAATGTTTATCATGTTATGAGGCTATTGTTGTTGCAGTTGTTTGAAACATTTTCCTACGCTCGTGCTCTGTTTTAGTTTGTTATGCAATTGCATTTGGTAGTTACATACAACAACACCAACAACACAATCAAATAGTGCATAAAATATAACGAAGTTTAGCAAATGTTACACAGGCGTTTTTGTAATCCTACATATTTTTTTGGTGTTGAGAATATATTTTTATATATTTTACTTATTTTAATCAACAATTCATAAATCAATGAAATGCGAATTCAACTTTTATAGTACAAAAAGGTAATAAATAGAATAAAAATTAAAATTTATTTCATCATTATCAAATACTTTCGGCGAGTCGATTTTGTGGAAAAAAATTCTAATAAAGATAGTTAGGCGGCTTACCCAACCAAAGGTCGGAATAGAAATATGCAGTTCCCCGTATCACGGGTGCCATGAGTATAACCTCTGGTGATGCCCTAAATGCTATGCTTGATTTGCTCCCCCTGGATCTTAAGATAGAACAGGAAGCAATAAAAGCAATGTGTAGACTCCATAAATATGGTTTCTGCACGAAGATGGAACTTCGGGGCACAGAGAAATATTTAAGTTTCTGTCGGAGCAGTATCCACTGTTTTTGGCACCTAAAGATGACCTGATACCCACAGTTCCATTTGGAAGGAAATTTGATGTCAGATTTCCACTGCGTGAGCAATGGAGCAATCCAGAATGCATACAGGGAGGTTTGACGGATATTTTCTTTACCGATGGGTCCAAGACTAAAATAGGGTCTGGAGCCGGATGGTACTTAAACGATAGTAATAAGTATCACTATGCTATGGGGGAATGGCAACTGTTTTCCAGAAGTTTTTGCCATCCTAAAAGTAGCCGAATGGATAATCGAGAGGAGATGGAGCGGGAAACAGATTGGAGTCTTCAGTGACAGTCAGGCTGCATTGAAGGCCCTGGAGAACGCGAAGCAAACCTCAAAGATTGTTCAAGAATGTAAGAAGAAGCTTAATTCTGTCGCAAGACAAAACAGGCTTGTACCTTTATGGATTCCGGGACACTCCGGTGTTCAAGGAAACGAAATTGCCGACGAATTGGCCAACCGTGCCTCAGCGGTGCCCCCACAGGGGCCAGAGCCAATAATCGGAATCAGTTCCGCAGGAATCAAGAATTGGATCAACGATTATGTAGGCAATCTACATAAAGAGCGATGGTCCGGTCTGGAACGCTGCAGAACTGCAAAGTGTTTTGTGACAAGTCCGAACAGAAAACTGTCAAACTTTCTACTAAAACTTAGAATTAAAGATATTCGGTTGATGGTCGGTATCATTACAGGACACAACCCATGAGGTCAGCATATGACCACCATTGGAATCATCGGGATCCCGGTATGCCTGTCATGCTTGGAGGAGGCGGATAGCACTGAGCACTTTCTCTGTGAGTGTCCTGCCTTTGCTAGAGCAAGGCTACGAGTCTTGGGTTCCAATGTTATGATAATGAGTAATAATCGTTCTCTAAAACTGGAGGACACTTACAGATTTGCCAAAGAATCTGGAATATTCTCACAGGACTAACTACCTCTATCTCTGTCTCTACCTCTATCTCTGTCTCTATCTCTGTCTCTATCTCTGTCTCTATCTCTGTCTCTATCTCTGTCTCTATCTCTGTCTCTATCTCTGTCTCTATCTCTGTCTCTATCTCTGTCTCTATCTCTGTCTCTATCTCTGTCTCTATCTCTGTCTCTATCTCTGTCTCTATCTCTGTCTCTATCTCTGTCTCTATCTCTGTCTCTATCTCTGTCTCTATCTCTGTCTCTATCTCTGTCTCTATCTCTGTCTCTATTCTTTCCTATCTCTTTCTCTGTTCCTTTTTTCCTTCCCTCCTTAACTATCTCCTCCCTTTCCAGAGCTTTAAATACAATGGGCTCTTTAGCCTGAGTGTTTTAGGAGCCACCAAATCTCCTGGTGCTCCTTGGCTCGACCTTGTCAAATTTCAATTTCAATTTCACCTCCCTTTTAGTAATTACAGAAACATGCAACCAATTCACTGCTTCTTAAATTGCTGCTGCTTTCACAGTGGTCTTCTCCAACCCTTCCGTCCAGCTTCGAGTCATCCATAAACATGTTTGCCATGCCCTGTCTCGAACTGTTGCATAACGCCCACTCTTCTCTTGAGGGACTATGAATGAAAAAAGTACCGCTCGAATCCAGCGAGGGTAAATGAATTTCTTAGCTGTTCTGAGAAGAAGGCTGAAGATAAGACTCGACAGAAATATGACTTTGTTGTAGACTAGAAATTTTTTTGATTATTATTTGAAGCTGAGGTATTTTTTATCAAAGTTGTGATCTTCAATTAATAATCTGGTAGTATACAAATTTAATGGTGCCGGATTTGATTTAATTTATGGCCATTGTATACCAATGTTTTTTTTAATTATTACCAGTACCTTAAACCAAACAACCAGTACCCTACAAATTCTGGTAGAGCCTTAACCCACTTTAAAAAATAAAAAATAAATAATTGGCGCGTACACTTCTGTTAGGTGTTTGGCCGAGCTCCTCCTCCTATTTGTGGTGTGCGTCTTGATGTTGTTCCACAAATGGAGAGACCTACAGTTTCAAGCCGATTCTGAACGGCAAATATTTTTATGAGGAGCTTTTTCATGGCAGAAATACACTGGGAGGTTTGCCATTGCCTGCCGAGGGGCGACCGCTATTAGAAAAATGTTTTTATTAATTTTGCTTTCACCGAGATTCGAACTAACGACCTCTCTGTGAATTCCGAATGGTAATCACGCACCAACCCATTCGGCTACGGCGGCCGCCAGCTATGTACAAATGCGTATTGCTTTAATTCCTTCCACTTCCCGGAGATTGCTTCTTCTTCTTTTAATGTTCATGTACCTACTCTCAAAATGATTTTATTGCGCAGAAAGCTTTCTCTATAAAATAATTTCTGGTTTTTACTAAGATTTTTTGTTTCTTTTATGTTAAGACTTTTTTCTTAATTCCTTTTTTGCTACTCGGAATTCATAAAAATTGTTGTAAACACATACATGCACACATTTGTCCGTAACCAAAGGCGAAAGTAAATCAAAGCATGGAAAAATAAAATTGAAATGAAAGCAAAAGGAAAGTTAGACAATTTGCGCATATTTTCAAATTTTAATTTAAATACTCATTCACACGCACACACGCGCATGCATCTGTATTGAAGCTTTTACATGCACACATATTTATTTTTCAACGCATTCACTCACAGCGTTTGACTGAGCAGAGAGTTTTCAGTAAATATATTTTGAATATTATGTGTGTGTGTGTGTGTGCATGCAGCTTATATGTATTTAAATATACACTTAAGTGCATATGTTCTTCACGTTGTCTAGTAAAATGTACACACATTTTATAATACTTCTCGACTCGCTCTGTTGCATTGGTTGCATTGAGGAAAATAGTTTGTACACAAAGCTTCACATTGACCTAAATTATATTCACACATTCTTATAAAGGGTATCTTACTAGGAATATCATATTTTCCGCCAGGATTTAGCAGTGAGCTATGAATTTTTCCTTTTTTCGGCTTTCCACTTGTCCAAAGTTGCCATTTAATCACAAATTAATTTCCATTTTGTCGCAAAGGCCCCTGTATCCTTGACATGTTGACTGCCCAGCGCATGTGACGAGAATTTTTACCAGAACACAAGCAAGTTTTTTAACAGAAAGCGCTGTGAAAGTAAATATTATGTGCTGATTTGTGAGCGACCCCGGTCTGCTTCGTTGTTTATTTAGGATTTTACAGCCGTTTCTACATGCCACGTGCTTTTGTAAGATTTGTCCTGTATCGTAGAAGTGGCTGGTATATATTCTTATAGACTTAAAATTAAAAGATCTGTGTGTCTTCCTAATACCTGCAGTGCCTTCTAGGCGAAAGTAGGAAGGAAAAGCTTGTAGGCTACTAATCGCAGGCTTCTTTTTTAAGGGCAATATCGCTATTCTTTCGGATAGCCAAGCTGCAATCTGGATTCGACTAAGAAAACCCAAAAACTGGTTGACCAAAGCAGAAAAAGCTTTAACACTTTGAGTGAAAACCGTAAAGTTACCTTAATCTGGGTCCGAGGACATCGGAACATTGAACTTGACAAGAGGGGGATCTGCCATGAATAACACTCTTGCAGAATAGGTATTTATACCACTGGGTGCATTGGAATGACCAAAACAATAATCGAAATATCTACGAATCGCGGATTATAGGCAATTAGTAACCCTCATAATGTATACTGCTATAGTTGTATCAACCGGAGAAAAAGGAAACTGTCTTTCACTTCCTCTGTGAATGCCCTGCCTCATGGAGGAGAAGATGCTAGCCCTTGGCAAACCTCGAACAGCTGGCTGACATAGACGTAAAAAGCCGTATAAGGTTTCCCAAACGCACAGACTGGATGTAGTCTTGCAGAAGTACTAATTGGATTCTTGATGAATAATCACCACTTCAGCCAACCAACCAGCCTACTCTATTAATAGTTTTTGACGAAAGCACACGATAAGGTCTAATGTGAAAAAATCTCTGTGACGTTGCCCCCTAGGAAGTACTATACATAGATGTAAATTAGGTGTGCTAAAAGGGACTCAGTTATCGTATTTCCATAGGTTACACTGCTCAGTATATCAATACATTCCCACTGGAACGATCCAGATCCTTTTTATACGGGTTAACAGAACTGATATAGAACTTCTGTTTTTGTGGTAGGGAGAAGAAGAAACATAAATAGTTTTCTTTTTCCTTCCACAAGAATTGCTATCAGAACAAAATTCAGACTAGTACTAAATTCCAAGGAAAATACAGACTTGGACTCAATCGTTAGAATAACTGTATGTTTACATTTACTATTTGGAACATGACAGCATTGAAAATCGGCGTAACATTAAAAGTTCTTCAAGAACTTATCAATTCTAATATTATTATTTTGACGTAAATGTTTAAGCCTAATAGCGTAACATTCAAATTTTTTTGCAAAAAACCTCACTCAACATGAAGTTTACGAGTAAATCTGAAGTAAAAGCTTTTCTAATTTAGTTCATATAGCTTGACGGTACGACAATGGGCTGGGCTGCCAAGCCAATGACGAAAACCAAAATGAACAGAACGGATCATAAATTGAACCTGATTTTCAACAGTACCACATTGTTGTTGTGGTATTTGCGTGTAAAATTTTTATCCGGAACCCGAACAACAATAATTTTAACACTGCGAATATGTTATTGCTTTGCTTGGATTTTCAATTTAGGCTTAATCAAACGTCTATTTAATAACTCCATGGCTTAAGACTACTCTAAGCGAAATAACTATGTGGGACATTAAACAATGGGGCCTTTTCGTATGAAAATAATCGGATGTTAAATATTTTTACCTTTCAGAATAAGGGAAGCAAACAAAAGTAGGAAATAAACGTGTGTTTATTTTAGCCTTTTATTGTAAAAATTTAATTATTTTCAAGGGCGTAAAAGGAAATAAGTAAATGGGATAAAACTGATATTAAACCTAACAAAGTAATAAATCTTAAGAATAGTATGTAAAATAATATTTAATAGTCTGTATGGCCGCCATTATTTATTATTACTGGTACTAGTCGTCGTAGCCGTATGGGTTGGTGCGTGACTACCATTCGGAATTCACAGAGAGAACGTCGGTTCGAATCTCGGTGAAAACACCAAAATTAAGAAAACATTTTCTAATAGCGGTCGCCCCTCGGCAGGCAATGGCAAACCTCCGAGTGTATTTCTGCCATGAAAAAGCTCCTCATAAAAATATCTGCCGTTCGGAGTCGGCTTCAAACTGTAGGCCACTCCATTTGTGGAACAACATCAAGACGCACACCACAGATAAGAGGAGGAGCTCAGCCAAACACCCAAAAAGGGTGTACGCGCCAATTATATATATATATATATATCTAGTTGTCGTGGCATCGAAGTATACTCAGTACGATTTTTGCCGATTCCTCTTGAATAGATTTTTTAAAATGCAATAAGCTTTTAAACTGGCCTCCCCTTTTAAAAACTTGCTTGCTAAGAATGCTGTTGAGATTCCTCATTGTATTTAGGTCTGGACTAACTGCGAGCCATTTCAGCATAGGAATATTTTGCGACGCGAAAAACTCCTTTGTACGCTTAGCACTTTAGATTTAAGCATTGTCCTGTTGATACTACCAGAATAGCCGTGAAATTCTTCGGCAAAAGGCGTTAAAGCATCATCTAAGAGCATTTTCTGTGTTCATCTTCTGCGAAATTAAACAAATTGGAGTATTACCACAGTAGCTGAAACAGCCCAGGAATTATGATTATATGCGATTTCAAGTCTATCTCTTTGCGGCGTGGTGTAAACTTCGGTTTTGCTAGTCTATTTCGATATTTTAAATTCAATCTGGCGCTCAAATTTTGCTATATTCTTCTCTTCGTAATGGTCGGAGAAAACTCATATCTAATCTGATTAGGGCCGGTATTTTTATTGGCAGTCAACATAACTTTTCAAAGAGTTATGAATGGCATTTTAATTTTGATTTACTTTTAGTGCGGTTTCGCAAACTGAGACTAGTGCCCTAAAAAGTTATTTTTCCACATGCAGATTACTTTTTTTGATAACTATTTCCTTCAAGAAAGTCAAACTTTAAGCAATGCTCAAATTGAACTTGAAGCTACAGGCCATATAATTTAAAACTACCGTTACATTTATATGCATTAAAAGCAATTCAAGTAATTCTACAGCTATTTTAGAAGAACAATTTCGAAGTGGGGTTGTCCCTTATAACTATTTCACTCGGAGCAGTTTAGGAGCTACTTCAAACTGGACCATTTGTCTTTTTATGTGAAAGCCAGCAGAAGTGTAAATAAGCTTGCATAAATGTCGCTCAAATTTATTTAGAATTTTCGTATGCTCCTAATGTCATACCCTTTATATAGGTATTCAAATAGATACACACATTTCCAGATATTTTAAAATTTCTATAAAAAATAATGAGTAGTTATTCCACTGTCTGCCACATCGGTGTTGTTTAAGTGCATTCTGACCGAGGTCAAGTATTAAAAAAAATATAAATGTATAACTTTCAGTCCTGAATTAATAATATTAATAATGAATGCATCTGTTGCTGCAATGCTGCAAATTCAAACTAAGGGGCTTTTCACTCAATTGCTGCCATTGCCATATGAAATGAAAGATGTACAAATAGTAGTTAATTTTACATCTTCACACATTCAAGGCCGTGGAACCATACTTGCCTTATGAATGCCTTCTCTTTCAGTATTTTTGAGAAAAAACTGAAATCATAAATTTGATTTCGCATTTTAAAAAGTAGATTTTCTACATAAAGGCGGAATGAGAAGGGGTGGCTGCATCTTTTAAAAATACTTAATATAGGGTGATCAATCATGAGGTGCTTTTTTCAATAGTTAAAAAAAAACAAAAATGTAAATTATGTTCAAAACCTTTATTTATCATTTGAAAGGACATTCTTTGACATTTACTTTTTGAATATGACTTCATTCAAATGTTGGCCGCAACTACGCTTAAGGTGGTCCATTCTGAAGGTCCAATTTTCAATCACTCGTTCGAGCATTTCGACTGGTATGTCGTGAATAACACGCGTAATGTTGGCTTCCAGAGCTTTAATCGTAGCTGGTTTATCAGCATAGACCTTGGACTTCACGAATCCCCAAAGAAAAAAGTCCAAAGGTGTGATATCACAAGATCTTGGTGGCCAACTCACAGGTCCTAAACGTGAAATCAGCTGCTCTCCGAAATGACTTCTCAATAAAGTCATTGTTTCACGAGCTGTATGGCAAGTGGCTTGTCATAGAACGCTGATTTTCATAATACAGTTGAACAATTTGTAGACGTTGTTGCGGTGTGAGTCTTTCCATGATGAAATGCCAAACGCTGTGCAACAAATCCACGATGACAGTTTGCCACAACTCGCGCGCGATCTGTAAAAAAAACGCAAATGAAAAAAACTCCTCTTAATTGATCACCCTATACAATGCAATTGAATAGAATCTTCAAGTTTACTCCCTTGCAATCAGCTCACTAGAAGCTGCTAGTCTTATTTTCATAAAATTCCATAAAATTTATAAATCGCTACTGTGCGGCTTTCGTGGGAGTTGACTTTAGTGGTTTCCCGTTGGCTTCTAAAAGGTTTTATTTCTTCTATGTAAAGACGCCCATTCTGAGTCAAACGCTGACCAAATGCCGCTCAGTTGCAAAGGATTGGATTTTTTTACTATAGATTAAATTATGAAAATGACTTCATTTGTTTTTTCTCTAAAATTGTGTTAAATGCTCAAATTCTCGCAGAAACCACAACAACTTCGTCAGCGCAATATGAATTTGTATTTAGTTAAGCGATCAGGATAACGCCTACAAATACAAGCAATGCCTGGCACCCATATATCGGTAACTCGCAGTGCTACCTGCTATACTGGCTCACATCTATGAATACAAACATATGCATGTATAAATCGATTAAAAATGTTTCTCTGTTTTTGATTCTTTCTTTTTTGGTTTTTGCTTAGTTTGATATTTAATCATTTTCTAACCTTGCCACCCGGGACATTTATTTTTTATTTCAACACTCCCAAATTGGCTCAACAAATTCTGACCCCATGTATGGTGCGCTTTTCCAGGCATGCCCGCGTATTTTTTATTGGGTTTCACAGCATTGCTGCTACAGCTTAGTTGTTGATTTGAATTTGTTTTTATTTTTTTTTTATTTTTTAAATATTCATTCAGCCATTCAATGGTGTCGCGTAATTGCTTTCACTATTGCGATGCCTGCGACAGCGAGTTTGATAAAATTTCGTTTGCATTGTACGCCAATGTAACCAAATAGTCGTTTGTCCTGCCGCATGCGCGCGGTCTACCCATGACAAAGTTCAATTTCGAGTTGCACGAAGCAGAGCATTGTCTTTCAGAGTGCGGAGGCATATTACAAGTAGAAGGCGGATTAGGATGAGTGAATGTGAAATAAATTGCCACTAAATACAGGAACTCGTTAGTGTTTAGTTTTAGGGAGTAGCTGTTACGTGATGCTAAATATTTCGGATTTGGTATTTGGTATTTGGTACTTGGTATTTGATATTTGGTACTTGGTATGTAGTATTTGTTATTTGGTATTTGATAATAAGTTTTTGATATTTGCTATTTTACATTTGATGTTTGGTACTTGGTACTTTATATTTGGTATTTGTAATTCAATATTTGATTTTTGGGCTTTGGCATTTCTTTTTTCGCTTTTCGCGATTCATTTATTATATTTAGCTGTATGATTAATTTTTCTGCACTTCGGTTGTCCCCACTTGGGTTTGTTGTCTTTCAGTGAAAGTTACACTCATACATACAAACCATAGATTGGCAATTTATGCAAACGCACGTCGCGTCATTTCTACTCCTACGCTGGTTCATCCGAAAACCCCATTTTGGCGAGTAATACTTTTAACCCGTTCAAATAAAAACCGAACAAAAACAAACACATATACATTTATTCATATGTATGCAGAAATTTCGTGCTCTTTTTTTTGGCTAGTAAAATCAAATCCTTCGCTGATAGATTTTTGCGGTTGCCTCGGCCTTTTTTCCTGTTCTGCTCGGCTATTTCTGGTCGTTTCATTGATTGGTTATTTGATTCTGGGATTTGTTGTCCCCTTTCACTAATAGTTATTTGCCACACCATCCCCCAACCCCCTCCCCCCCAGTTGCTGGCATTTGCAAATATTTGTTCTAGCGGTTTTTTGATGTTTTTTATGCAAAATTTCTGCTCCAACAATATGCAGAATATTTTTATTTTCTTTTTTTTCAGCGGAAATCTAAAATTCTCGATAGTGTTTTAACAACCATTTATAGGAGTATAGTGTGGTTTTGGTGGATGTACATTTGTATGTGTGTGCAATGTGCATATAGATACTTACAAGCACTGTTGTTGTGTTTCGTATTATCTACGCTCAATGTAAATCGCTTGAAAATATTGAAAACAAAGCTTTTCAATTAATCCGATTATTTTAGTCACGAAACTGAAAAGCGCATTTTTTTAGCTCAAGTATCATTTAGAGCATTGAATATATTAAAAGGGCTACATATTTTTATTTAGTTTTTCAAAAATTAACAACTAACTAATAAACTGATGAACTCTAACTTTGACTTTATGAAATTATTAAGTTTAAATGTTTCTAAAATTCTGAAAATAAATATTGTGAATTATCTATGATTAAAAAAAAATAAAAAATGTGTCATAAAATGTCAAGCGTCAAACAAAAAATGTGTAACTGGATTTCTATATTGGCATAAATTATTTGCTCTGAATAAAAAATATACTCTAACGCGCAAGAAATAAGATTTCTTTCAGCAAAATTAGTAAATAGAATTAAAGAGTTCAGCAGTTTTTTGAAAAACTCAAAGTGCACAATTTTTAAAAATATTTATTGATACGAATAACGCGTAATGTTACAAATTGGCCATATTTCCAGTTACTATATTACAATTTAGTGGACTTCAAACTTTTTCTAGAATTAGTGTATAAAAGATTTTCTTTGTAGATGCACCTACATAACGCTGTTTATTAATTTTTTTAATAATATAATATTTTCAAAGCATATCGGGGTCTGCGTGTTTCTGCAGGACTTCACACCTAGGCTCGGT
The DNA here is from genome assembly GCF_027943255.1 of Anastrepha obliqua. NCBI lineage: Eukaryota > Metazoa > Arthropoda > Insecta > Diptera > Tephritidae > Anastrepha > Anastrepha obliqua. The sequence goes on from NC_072896.1 coordinate 1,402,395, forward strand.
TGGAGCGGCAGACCCTTATGGAACACACTGGGGCTCATAGCCAATTATGATGCCAGGTTGGAGACTTGTCCTTACCTCCCCTCAACCAGTGTGAACTTTTCAAAAAATTTAGAAAATCCGTGATTTGCACAGATTTTTGAGATCTTCCAATTCATTGTCTACCGGGAATAGTAAGCCTATGTCTGGATAAAGCAGACGTTCTCATCTAGACAACTTCTACAGCACTCATTACGACAGAAATCAAGTTAGTGCTAAGATTGTGCTTATTTTGACGTAGCAAATATTCTGTTCGTTTAGCATAGAGAGTCGGCCACAATTGTCAGGCCATTCTGCAGATGGTTTCATTGAGCCATCTTTCGTTCGCTGCTGCTCCAATTTTCTCAAAAATTATTAGCGTACCAGTCTGTAAGGGTATGGCTACGCCATGGGATGTGTACTCGTCGGCCAACTTGGTGCCGAGGTTCGCTACTTCATTGCCCCTGCAGTTCCCTTCAGTGTCGCAATGCCCAGCAACCCATGACGCTTTTGGTTGAAATGATTTAGCCATCTCCTTAAGAGATGCGCGGTATTTCATGGCTACCTTGGAGGTGGTCGAGTGCTTTGTGAGGGATTTTATATCCACCTGGCTATCAGTGAAAATGTAGATATCAACTCCTGGTGTCGCATAATACTATACCAGTGTCCCGGCATTTTTTATTGTCACCAGCTCAGCCGGAAAAATACTGCAGTATTCGGGAAGCAGAAAACTGCAGGAACTCCCCAGATGTTGGGGATATTCATCTCCGTCCACGCTGCCCTCGAGCTTTGAAGCATCTGTGTACATATATTTTTTTTTTTTTCGGGACAACTAGCAAGTGCAGCACTCAGATATATTATTATTATTAAATTTGTATAATAACAAGTTATATAAATATAAGGAGGCAGCAGCACTGGCAGCATGGGACACCGGCTGTCTGATAACAAAAAATGTAAATGTACTTTAAATAAGGTCTAACGTTAAGTTAGATCCGTCTTAACAAGTCGTTGGCTTTTAGAAATTTGTGGACAGTCAGTATACTACTTGCAGATGGCTCTTTAAGAAAATCAAGTACGTGAGAGGATCCAAAGAATTATTGTCTGGAGGTGTGTAGATTTCAACACGATTGTAGCAGGAAGCGTACGTTGGAGGAGGTGTGCATGTGTGAGAATAGTGCGGCCCAGACGTAGGCGCGAATATGGTTTGAGAACTTTTAACCCTTTGCGCTCGACGACTTTTTCGTTCGGGTGGAGGAGGATTACTAATAGAATTAATAAAGTTTTTAACTTGAATGTTGTTATTTTGTGATGAATTTATATATATTATTCTACTTACTTTATATTCTAAATTTTAGTTTTTATTATGAATAATTCTTTTACAAAGCATTTTTAGAAAATAGGGGAACAGGAAAGACAGTATATACAGTATACTTTAAACTTCCTATGAAAAGACATAAACAGCTGAGGGACCTATTCATAAACCAATAGTGAGGTTCCATGAACTGGATATAAAGAAATCTAGTCTAAACAAACACTGTCGCCTCTCACTCGCCGTTCGAGTTGCTGCATGAAACATCGTGGCCAGGGAGAGTCGAGACTCGAGCGCAAAGGGTTAATGGAAGGTCGGAAGGAAGTGATATCTTTGATATAGATGGATTTAAGAAAGCGTAGTGGTGGTGGTAGTTTTTCCAGTTATCTAACAGATAAATGCGCTATTGTTTTGTAATCTCTAGAAGGATGTCACTTTTAGAGTAGCATTTATGAAGTATTGACGGTAGATTAGAAACGTTTCTTCCCGCGGCATCAGCGTTTTCATTGCCGGTAATCCCCGAATGTCCTGGGCCCACATTAGCTTAATTTTGTTTGGATAGCTTATGAGCATATTTCTGTATATTGTATTTGTATGAGCTCGATCGTGTGTTGGACAACCGATGGCGTTGATGCACGATTGACTGTCTGTGCATATAATTATTTTGCCTTTAATTTGTTTGGCATACATGGAGCCTTCCAACAATCAGCAAGTCCAGCACTCAGTCTTTAATTACGTCCACTGTACTACACTTGGATTCCCTTTTAATTTTCTTTAAATCTACCCGATCTCCGAAGAAATCTGAGTAGATCTTATGGTGCCAAGGAGCCAAGTGGCCCATCATCAGTCCAACCAGCCATTTGCACTCCCTTCTGCTTAATGACAGAAGGGTTTGCGACAGTCGATTGGACATGACAGGTAACATCAGTTCAGTGCATCTGCATGCTCTCTCAGCCTGAAAAGCTCGGTTGTGGGCTGTCTAAGGCCATAAGCGGAGCTTGGCTGTCGCTGCAGACACATATAGATCTGCCTCTCCATCGGTTTTCCCCAACAAAGTTCATCGCTTTTTGAACTGCATACACCTCCGCTTGAAACACAGATGCTTGCATTCCAAGAGCAAAGTGCAATTTTGTCCTCCTGGATTCCACGTAGACCCCAGAGCCGGAGCCATCCGTAAAAATGTGAAAACAGTGTTTGCCGGGTACATTTTCTGGGTTTGACCACAACTGAGCCTCTGGCAGCACTACACTCTATCTCTTTTCAAGTACGACTATTGATGGCATGGAGTCAAGGGACATGGAGAGAATCGTTGGGTGTAAGTACCAATTCCCATTGTGTTTCCACCTGCAGATGGCCTTCAAGGCCTCTCCTTAGATGATAGCATCAAATGGTGGTAAACCAATCAGAGCACCTAATGCCGGGCCTGAAGTAGTCGGAAAAGCTCCGGTGCAACAGATGGCCACAGCGCGTTGTAGTCTCGATAATGTTCTCCTGACTCCCACGAGAGAGAGGCCTCTGATGCATAGGTGATAATAGGTCTTATCATAGCCGTGTAGATCCATAGGACCTTGCTAAGAGAAATACCCCACGTTTTCCCTAAGACACATTTGCACTGCCAGAAAGCTGTATATTTGCTTGAAGGTAGAACGATCGTGAACGTAGTAGTGGCAAGTGTTGACGGGAGTGCATAGTCAACCAGTCCGGAAAGCTATGTAATAGTAGTTAGAATCTCAGGACGGTCCTGGCCCTACTTGACCACTTTTTTAAGATTGCCAACCTTATGGGACTTGAAGATCTACTGAAGGGAAGTTGAGTGTCGAAAATAATGCTTTGGATGGCGTGGTTGACATTGCAATGGTTATGAAAACTGAGGCGAGTCTTTGAATCTTGTCAACCCTCTTAATGTTCACACCCTTCTCAAGGGCATTTCACCATACTTAAATACCATAGTATAGAATTGGCCGAACAACCGGAAGCCCCATTGGGGAAATCCCAATTGGCCTTTTGCAGGGGTACAACGTCGGAATTGCTTTGCGTCCTCTATCTGAAACTGTGAATCTCCAATTTAGCTTCTTATCCAGTACAACGCCAACATATTTAGGCACTTCGCACTCACTCACAAGAAAATCTACTTATTGGTTACATAGCAACCTGTCTTCTCATTAGACGCACGATTTGTGGTCACCCTCAACTCCGGACTGCAATTCCTCTAATTTTGAGCGGCGTAGTTAAGGGAAAGGTGAACACAAAGTCACATAACACAATAAGAGTTGGATTTACGTTCTAGCTGGTTACGGCAGCTGACGGATACTAAATTAAATCATTTTCAGCATCGTACATACTCCGATTATTATCAAGCTGCATGAACATAAACTTAAGTATATGTATACAATTGTCCATATCCATATATCCTTTGCTTACATTTTTAAGTTTAATATTGAAGCTTTGCACCAATCATTGTTTGGTGTAAAAACTGCAACTTGCAATAAATCATAGTTTAGTGTAAAAACTGAGTATTTAGTACCTATCTATTAAAAACATTTTAGCTGTTCATTTATGTTGCTAACTTAATTTGCTAATTTCCGAAGCAGAAAGTTTGAACGTAAATCTTAATGAAAAAATAGCCTAATCTGATTTCAGTCATTCGAGGCACCCTTTGGCGTGTGTAGAGTTCGATAGAAATTCTCTCGCTATCTCGCGAGAGGAAAAATAATGGGAAATTCAATTGCATTACTGGCTAAAGCAGAAAGGGATAATGAATGAAAGTAAATATGTGTACATACATGCACACATATGCTTTTAATTTAGAGATAAATGTAATATTATTTATTATGAAGATATTAAAATAAGGCACCCTGATTTCGAATACATTGTAACATAATTAGAACCTGTGAGTGATTTCTGGAAAATTTAGAATGCACAACCATTCGCATTATTTTCTCGTATTATATTTCCTCTTTTAAGCGTTCTCTCTCTCTTTGTTACAAGTACGTAACTTTCAAAAGAATTCCACTACGTGCTGTGTATTTTTTCGCAGCACGATTAACAGAATTTTTCACGGTCTTGACCGACGACAACATTTCAGAGGCAATCGGCAACTTTAGCATAGAAACAACAAAAATCAGCTGCTTCATATTCGCTTTTTCCCAATTTCCACTACGCTCTGCAACTACTCACTCTCTGGTGATAACATTTGCACACTCTTTGTTATTACATTTTTCACACTGATTACGCTCTACCCTTGGCTGAATTAAAACGAACACTCAAATAACGAACAACAAGAACACCCCCAACACGTACCTTCGCCACTACCCAACTTTCTATTGCTGTTGTGTTGCTGCTGATGCTGATGATTGCGAAGGCGAAACCAACATCGCCTACAACTTCGTTTGTCTACTCGTTTAAACGTGTACACTCTGCATGGAGCCGATGCTGGGCAGCAGCTTCAGTTGCTTTGATGTTGTCCAAACGTGAGGACGATATGTAGAGTAATAGGATAAGTGCACACGAATGGTTTACGCTGATTTTGTGCCGATATTGTTGTGCCACATTGATACTGATGACACAGAGACGTTCGAGCACGATTTTTGAAAGAAAAAAAATTAACAATGAAATAAAATAGATTAGTGAACAAGCACCGGATTTACGTTTAATAAAAGGCAATAATAAAAGCCAAAACAAAAAACAGGAACTGCAAATTAATTAATTCGCACGGGCGTTCGTGAGTGCTAATCAAAAAATTCCGACGAACAAATGCGAGTGTGTGTGCGCATGTTTGTGGATGAAAAATAGCATCATATGATTACACAAGCAAGTTCAGCTGCTACGCCAAGTATTGAAACAATAATAACAACAACTGTTGAGGAGAACATTGTATTAAATTTCACTTAAGAAACGCAATTGAGACAGATTTAAAAAAAAAAATTAATACAAATGCACAAACAACGCAACAAAAAGCCGAAATGTAATTTCAATGCTCCAAGCATACGTACATAAATCCTCGATGTAGTAGGTCGTTTGCAACATCACTAACAAAAACAATAGTAAAACTTGAGTAGTGATTTCAACAGCACTTCAGTTATATTTCCACAACGCCGTGAAGCATACTTTCCGGCGTTCATACGCAAACTCTTCTCACATATGACTTTGTATTTGTGCAACATTGTGGCGCATCGTGTACGTGTGAAATTGCAATAATTCATAAATGCAAGCGGGAATTGAATTCGGCAAATTTTCAACTCAACGCAGTTGAACTGAACCCAGCCGAACTAAACTGAAGTGAACTGAGAAGCACTGCTGCTGCAACATACATTTTCCCTCCTGTTACGTAGTTGCCAGTTGCCGCAGCGCCCGTGTGTCGTCGTCGGAAAATCGAATTAAGCACAAAAAAGTAGCAAAAACAACAAACTCGCCAAATACCACACACACTTACGTTGCCTAGATGTGTGTGTCCTTATGTATGCATAATTCAACCCATAAGTGTGCGAATGTATTTATGTGCGCGTTCATGTGTTTGAAATTTGAAATTTCATTATGAATGTGGCACGACTGAGCCCGTTGTTGCAAGTGCAAACAATTCCAACTTGTGTGTGTTAGTGTGGCAAAAGAAGTAGAAAAAAGTAGAAATTTATGATGCAGCTGTGTGTAGTGAAAATTTGAGAATTTCAACAAATTTTTGCAAAGCAAACATACAGACATAAATTACATTTTTACCACAGTTGCAGTAGTGTCCGCTTCACTGGCAAAATGAAAAACAGCAAGCGTTGCAGGCAAACATAAAATTGTATGATTTGTTATCCCAAAGGTAAATATTTGTTATGAAATCCTAACGAAATGTTTGTATGCAACTAAATATTTGAAGTTTGAAGGCACAGCACACAAATATATACACACACACACACACACACACACACACATTCATACGTACTTTTAGTCCTATACCAAATTAAATGTACATGGCCCACAACATTTCATCTGTAGCAAAGCATTGAAAGATAAATCCCAATTGCCTCCGCAAAAGTGTTTGAGTATTTATGAATTCGTAGCAATCGCATGTGTATGAGTGTACACACACGCAATTATTTGAGGGGTGCGGGGATCGCCTTTGTGGTAACGCGTGATTTCAAGGTTTATTTGTAAAATCCAAGCTCGATTTCGATGCTCACCTGTTCGTTTGTGGTTTTACTCTGTCACAGTTATTACCATTGGGAACACGCGGGTGCTTTTCAACAACAGTAAGATGTTTACTTTGGCCTCGAAACTTCAATTGGAAATTTCATACCGGGTTTGTTTTCAGTTTTCGTTGTCCGTTTAAGGGGGGAGATACATGTAAAATGTTGAAAAAAAAAAATTTTTTTTTTCCCCATAATATGTTAGTATAGACCTTTCAGAATATGTTACCAAATTTTTAGAACATAATTTTCAGTATTTCTCATATTATAGAGCATAAACCGTGACAACTCTATTCTTTGCCTTCGAGCGCTGGGAGGGTTATACTTCAGCGACCGACTCTTTTACCTGTCTCTTAAATTCCGTTTCCTTTTAACCTTTCTATTGGTAAAAATGTGACTAGGCAAATGTTTTAAAATACTTTCATTAACAAATTCCAAGCATTAGACATTTTCGAAGCTGCTGAAGCGTATATTAGTTCCGGCCAAAACCCGTGTTGCTCTTAGAGATTCTGTGTTTCTGTTAGTTTTGTTCAGTCAAATTTTGGACCTCATCCTGTACGTAACGATTTTGAAATCAAATAAATATAAAAATGAATTCGTATCCTAAAGGAGATAAAGATTCATCAAAGCGGTCACGACGCCCGTCAAAACGTAAATTTCAGGGAAATCAGTATTCTAAACGTGCTGAAGCCGATCAATCGAGTGCTAGTGCCAGAAAATTATCTAGTTCTACTAGTGAGGGTATTCATTACAACAATACGCATTGTTATAAGTTTATTGAGTTTTTTACGGTGTTTACTGCGTTATCAGAACTTGTTGTGTGTCGCGAGTGTAATCAGACAGTGAAATTTGAGGAAGCTGGCAATCGCGGATTGGGTTTTAAAATTGTTTTATTATGTCGTTGCGGTCGTAGAGATATCAACTCAGGGCCATTTATTAATAATGGATTTGAAATTAACCGTAGGATTGTATTTGTCATGCGTCTTTTGGGCGTCGCCAGAGAGGGGATTAATATCTTTTGTAATTTTATGGACATGTGTGACGGCTTGAGTGAAACTGCATATAATAACATTGTTGTGCATTTACATAACGCCTCACAATCCGTATTTCAATCGTGCTGTAAAAAAGCTGTAGAGGAAGAAAAAGTAGAAAATGGAAAACATGGCAGGCCAGCTACAGATTTAAAAGTATCAGGGGATGGCTCATGGAAAAAACGTGGCTTCAAATCTTTATACGGTGTAACAACGCTCATTGGGTACTACAGTGGTAAGGTTATTGATCTAATAGTGAAATCTAGCTATTGTTTAGGGTGTACATTATGGAAAAATAGAGAAGGTACTGCAGAACATAATGAATGGTATGAAGAACACCAGCCAGACTGTCAAGAGAATCACCAAGGTTCTGCGGGGGCAATGGAAGTCGAATCGATCAAAGAAATGTTTGTGAGATCGGAAAAACTTTTTGGCGTGAAGTACGGCAATTACATAGGAGATGGAGATTCAAAGACATTTAAAGGAATTCTCGATGTAAATCCATATGGCGACGATTTTCCGGTAGTAAAAAGTGAGTGTATTGGCCACGTGCAAAAGAGGATGGGTACTCGCCTCCGAAAAGTTACGAAAGATTATAAACTCGGAGGAAAAGGCAAGTTGACGCAAGCTCTCATCAATAAATTATCAGTATACTACGGGCTTGCTATTCGTAGGAATGTAAACAACCTCGAGGATATGAAAAAGGCTGTAATGGCCACCTACTATCATATGTGCTCTACGGATTACGAACCAAAACATGAGTACTGTCCACCTGGTCCCGACAGCTGGTGCAAATGGCAAAAAGCCCAAGCTTCGAAAGAAGATTTTAAACATCCTGCACCACTACATCCAGATATCCAGAAGCATGTAGAGCCAATATTTTTAGATTTATCGCGAGATGACTTGCTTAAAAGATGTTTGGGTGGTCATACGCAAAATGCAAATGAGAGTTTCAACTCTACCGTTTGGCGTCTCGCTCCAAAACACCTACATTCGGGGTCAAAAATCATTGAAATGGTCTCGTACATTGCTGCTGGATTATTCAATGAAGGATACACATCAATACTACAAATAATGAATTGCTCAGATATAATAGTAGGCCGGCAATGTAACTCATACGCCAAAAAAATGGACGAACAGAGAGTGACCCGAGAAAATCGCCGCAGCTCATTAGCCTCTAAAGAATCTCGTCAAGCACATCAACAGCAACTAATTGAACAAAATGAGTTGTACGAAGCTTCAGAAGGATTGTTATATGGCGCTGGAATTGCTGATTAGTCAGTAAGCCACTATAATCATTGAATTTTCATGCACTTAAACTTTAATGCCTTTTTCTCAAAACTACATTTTTTAAATCGGCGGACACGATAACTCAAAAAGTTATTGACCGATCTTCCTGAAATTTTGCACACATCTTTCTAATGATATTAGTTTCTATGTGAACCTACAAGTTTCCAAAAATTTTTTGAGAAAATAATTTTTTTAGAGCAAAACAACATGAAAAATTAGGGCCAAAATTCATTTTATTTTTTTTAAGCATTGTATTTCGTGAATTTTTAATTTTTTTTAATTTTTTTAGGTTCACCGACAAATTATGACATTAATAAACACAAAAATGTTTGTTTTTTGGTTTTCAGATCACTAGAAACGATGCTAGAATGCCCGCCGATTAAAAAGCCTCGCTCCGACCTTCACAGGAAGAATTTCACGTATACCCGCCATTTTAAATTATTATAATCAAAACATTTTTTTTTGTATTATTTTAATATTTAAACAAAATGCATGCCAATTTTTAAAAAAATATAATGACTCTTTAATAAAAAAAATAAATCACAAACATCAAGGAAAATTTAAGCATTTACATGTATCTCCCCCCTTAAGTTAGGAAAAAAAGAAAACAACAAAAAAATAGTCGTGACACAAAATATAATTGAACTTCACTTTAGCGTTATCAAAGTTTAAAGTTATCAAAATTCTTTTGTAAATAGTTTTAGGTTATAGTTAAAATCATGTGGTTCAGCTCAATTTAACATTTTTAAATTTAATTTGATTAATTCACTTTAAACATTTTTGGGGTATGCTGTTGAAAGAAAAATCCTCGGCGGGATTTAAGTCCGGGTCATTCCGGGAACTTAAAGCCATAGTGCTTTCCTGGGGTTTTCTGGCTTAGCTTCTATGTTTTCCAAATATGTTTTTCCAAGTATGATTTTTTCCATATATATTATTTTCAAACCGAGTTCTGGGTGTAACATGAAATTATAGGGTTGGCCATGTAAAATTTGTTTTTTTAATCGGCTATAAAAAAAAACATATCAATGTTTTTTCAAACTTTTTTTTTATTTTGAAGATTGAACATTGTCATTTATAAATGAAAAATAATATCGTTCAAATGACTGCCACGACTGGCTTTACAGTAGGCTATTCGTTCAACCCAAATTTTTAGCACATTTTCGATTGTTTGGGCTCCGATTTCATGAAAGGCAACTTCGATTTCGTGTTTTAAAGCGTCAATCGTCTCTGGATGGTTCGCATAGCATCTGTCCTTAACAGCTCCCCACAAAAATAGTCCAACGGGCTTAAATCACAGCTCCGAGGCGGCCAATTGATATCGGAATTTCGGCTGATTATTCGGTTTTCAAAAACGGTAGTCAAATGTTCGAGTGTAACTTTGGCAGTGTGACAAGTTGCACCGTCCTGTTGAAACCAAATGTCGTCCATGTCATCCTCTTCAATTTTTGGAAACAAAAACTCGTTGAGTATGTCACGGTAACGCTCACCATTTACTGTAACCGCGGAAGAAGAAGAAGACTCACTACTTTGGAAATAGGTTTTCAATATTTCCGAATTTTGTTCAAGCGTATTATGAACAGATTTGACGTGTCATTTGTGTTACCATTCTCAAAAAAATAGGTGGTTCAAAAAGCAAACGCTATACGGCCCACCCTGTATAGGTAAATTAAAAATATAATTTGTTTAAATGAATATTGAAACATGAAAGAGTAATTTTTGTTTGTAATTTTTCAGTCCTTTAAGTTACTAGTTACAAACGCACATAAATTCTCAGTTACTATGAATAAAAAGGTGAATATTTGATGACTTTTTTCAAGTATTCAACACTGGATCTCATTTACCTACTCACGAGAATTCTGCATAGAATACAAGAAAAATAATAAAATTAGCGTTTTTTCAGTTGTTTTTGAGTTGTAGTCGAGAAAATACAACATTTTTTTCCTTTTTTTGTAAATATTTCTTTCTAATTTGCTTAAAAAATTTCTAAACACATTTGCGCGCATTGTTGTGATGCAAGATTCAGCCTTTGCGGCAAGTTCGAGGTGCATACTGATGTAGTCACTGTTTGACTGGAAGAAATATATTTATAGTCCGGGAGCCAGGGGTCATTTTGACCTCATCATTTCATGCCGATTGAAAATTTTTTACATAATTTTGGACACATATTAAAATATAATAATGATGGCGGTGGGAAGACCATCCGCCGAAGCATTGAAATTTCCGCGCGCCGCTGAGATGTATGAACGCAATGATACATTCTTGCTTCGGCTGACGGTCTTCCCACCGCTATAAACGCAGCTGATCATCATTATTATATGTACATATTGTAATATGTGTCCAAAATTATGTAAAACATTTCAATCGGCATAAAGTAGTTTTGCTTTTTAATTTAGTTCACAAGTGCACCTGTTCAGCTGACGCGTTTTCCTCCCTCTACTGTGCAGCTGACTATTTCTTTTTTTCTACTAAATGTCAACAATGCATGAAAAGAATTTCAGCCGGTATAAAATGAGTTGGTAGAAATTTTTTTTCGACACGTTTCGTACCCTCGTTCTGACGTTCACTTTCGTTATTCATGAAAGCTAACTCACAAGTATAGTCAAGAATTTAACGGTATAAAAATGCAGTCCAAAATCGATCCCTGGCTCCCGGACTATTAGGATTAGTGATGCCGTGAACATAAAAAAGATGAAAAATGCCTTTATCCACGACTTGCACATTCTTGACATGTTTAGCCATACCCAAAAATCCTAGACAATATCTCCATAGACTGCCCTTTTCATCATTAAATCATCAGGACAATGATTGTGATACTGAGATTCGTCAGTACCTCCCATCGAAAGTTCAGATACTGGAATTTTAGCTTTTTAATTCGATGAATATTATTAGTTTTAGCTAAAAAAGTTCACATTCCACATGAAAATTTATTTAATTATTTAAATTAAATTAAATTATTTATTTTAATTATTTAATACAACTTGATAAAAGTAATTATTAACGAGTCAATGGCTAGAGAAAGTAGAATTAGAAAATAAACCAACTGGCAGGGTCACAAATGACCTGTGACATTTCCTAAATAGGTGTATTTGTGTATTTCTTATTAATGAATCCTGCAAAAAAAAAGAAAACGTTACGTTTACGTTTCTTTACGCGTTAAATCTCAAGACAAGATCACTCACTAATTGAAAGAAAAAGTCATAGTTTCTTCTAATTAACTGAAATTGAGTAGAATTTGCCAGTTAGTACTAGAACGATTAGAAGACTCGCTGTAAATTTCGGTCTGTTCAATAGATGAAACGCAAGATTTGAGATTATTAGATCCCATCTTAAATGTACCGTTCACAAATGGTAAACTATGTCTATGTTCTCTGATGAATATAAATATTTAATAAAAAGATTCACGCGGTATAAAAGTAGCGACGATTAAAAGGAATGTGGCAAAAAAGAGACGTGAGGCGCTCAAATACGCCACTCAATCGGTCAAACAAAAATGTCTCTATGCTAACTCTCCGAGGTCCACATGCTCGAAGATTGAATGTACCTCATTTTGACTGTTGCAGAAGCTGCAAGAATGAGGAGGAGGAAGAGTCTGTCACACATCTTCTTCGTCACTGTCCTGCGTGGCATGGCACTAGGTTTAGATTTTAGATGATCTTGGGGATATAACTGTCAGCAAGATCAATGAGTTTGTACGTAAAATCAAATGGTGTAAGGAGAAGTAGCAGGTAAATTGCAAAGTCGGAATCACAATGGACCGGAAATGGTCTAGGTGAGTTGGTTTTAAAGACTGACTGCCATTTCCACCTACCGACCAACTATGCCGTAGGAAATGTTTTGAAATGCGCATGATTTTCTTGCTTAAGGTTCGGTTCTATTCCGTTTCCGTAAGAGAGGTGTTTTAAGTAGTTTTAGCCTATGCTGTATAGTGGACTAAATATGTGCGAGCACTTGATCTCCAATTTTTTCAGTACTTACTTCCAGTAAGAGCCACGCAATTATGACTTTTTTTCTTGTGTTGTCGTGTTAATATGCACTTATTTCCCAGTTGTCCTAGACTCCCCATTTTGGCATCAACTTTGGCTGACTGACTTTATTTGATGGTTGTTTGGCTTTTTCGCATTTCTAGTACACACGTCCATCATTACATATGAAGTGCATCGTTTTTATGCGTTGAGTTCAGGCTGTATACACTTACTAGAAAAAGTATCTGTACACAAAAACAATTAATGTAAATGTCTAAGAGAATCAAAATCTATGAAAGTTTGGCCTTAGACATTTTTTAGGCTTTTTATTATTCTTTAACTTATTAAAAAATGAAGTTATTTTGCATTCAATTAAACTCATACAATTCAGCAATAAAAGAAGTAAAGAAAGCTTCAGTAAAATTACATACAAAAAGTCTCCGTACATAAAACAATTTGTTTCAACTATTTGTATTTTTCATAAAATATAGCAGGCTTATTAACTTGTTGCGTAAACTGCAATTAATGATGCCGTACTTTAGCCATAACCGTAACCGTAGCAATCAGCTGTTCTGATCGAACATATGATCATCACTGTGAGCAATTATAGGTGAAGCACCATAGCGCAATGTTGTGTTTAATTCGACTTCAATATCAGCTGTTTATGGTTACGAGACTAATCGAAAAATGCTGTAATGTTATGGTTACGGCTATGGCGTTATGGTTGCGGCAGCACTAATTGCAGCTTAATCTGTACGCTTTAGGATTTTCTCGAGTGGTTACTTTGTTCCCCCCAAACGCTCAATTGGGTTGAGGACTGAGCATTAGGGAGGGGTACGGAATTATTTTTTGTATTCTAAAGTAACCACAGTTTCATTTTGTTTGTCGCATGCTTCGGATCATTCTACTGTTGCCACTAAAAGTTCACATTAAGAGATATTACCTCCTTACGTTTTACCGTTAGTACGATATTTTAACGAATTCGGTGCCGTTGTTTCGAAATATTATATAGTATACGCGTTCATCCTTTTAAGCCAAAGATACAAAATTTGCTTTCTTCCGATAATAGCGCACGTTCTAAAATTTACTGTGGGTGATTTATGAACTCATTTGCAAAAGTCGTTCGTTTTTTTTCCGTTGATAAGGCTCGTCCCCTAATCCAAGTTTTTTATGACTTTGTGAATAGTATCTTCCCGAAAGCTCTAGCTAATATAAAATCCGTCTTACAGTTTCCGTCCGTGTAAGGGGGGAGCCTGGTTTATATGGTCAAAAAAATCAATATATATTTTTTTCGTTTTAAGCGATTCTTAATATATTTCAGAATATTCACACAAAGTTACAGAGCCTAATTCTCAATATTTCCGTAGATACAAAGCCAAAGGTAGGCGAGCGTTAGGTAGTTACGCTGTGACCGGACAGCTATAGTACAAACTTTATCTTCTTTTCTCGACTTTTCATTTTTACGATTTCTTTGAATTGGTCCCTTCAGTATTAAATTCTCTTCTATTTGAACTAACAATATAGATAAAAAAAATTTTTCAAAATTTTTATACCAAGTTGAAGTGATTTTTTTTATAGAAAGGCATTTTTTTCTTTAAAACCTCCAAAAAGTTGAAATTTTGGAATTTCTCTCAGTTTTCTTAGTTCATCTAGAATAAAAAATCATGATAATTAGAAATCAATTTGAATTTTTTGCTTTAGATAATAATTACGAGCTGTATCTTGTACGCCAGTCGGAAACTCCAGCGTTGCAGCGCTCTACTAATTTCTGTGTTAAACATTTTTTTAAACTTATTTTAACAAGTACAAAAATTTTTTATACTTTTTAAATGTTCATTAAAAGACCAACCAGGCTCCCCCTTAAGAATCTATTCAGAGATTTCGCCTTACCGCCTCCAAAATATATTCCCTTTCGCTTTCCATTATTTTGCTTCTGCACGCAGAGCGTGACTAAGATAAAAGTGAATTGAAGGATTCCGCGACACATTGCACACAAGAGTGACTTCTTTCAACAATTTGGCCGATTTTGCGGTAAGTTTCCCCCTCAGTATAATGCGCCGCTCATCAACATTGATTCGGGGCCATCGCCGATCTCCATGCGCAAAAATCCTTCTTAACGAAATGATATCAATAAACTATTGACGTTACATTAAATTAAACACGTGAACATGAGTGTTTACGTTGATGCTGCGTACGGGGTTCCTCTTTTTGCTAAACACGGAAACTTTATTTGGCTTAAATGGCTGCATTTTTTTGTAAAAATTTTCGGTTTTAAGTGGTAACCAATAATGCTATGAATTAAAGTGTAAGTAATTGCCCCTCGGCAGGCAATGGGTGTATTTCTGCCATGAAAAAGCTCCTCATAAAAATATCTGCCGTTCGGAGTCGGCTTGAAACTGTAGGTCCCTCCATTTGTGGAACAACATCAAGACGCACACCACAAATAGGAGGAGGAGCTCGGCCAAACACCTAACAGAAGTGTACGCGCCAATTATTATTATTTTTTTTTTAATTTCGTATTTTCGTAAATGCAACCACTTTGTCGCCTGTGTGTACGAATACTTTTTCTCACAAGTGTGTATTTCTATTTATGTATTTATGTGAAAAGTAAATATTCAGTAATCATTTCTTCCATTTTAAGTGTTTTTGCTCTTTTTACTATTCTATTTTTAATGTCTGTTCTTTTGCTCATATATCTGTATGGATGTTCACAGTTCACAGTTTGGTATTAGTTGTGCCTTCGTTGTTGGTTTTGTTATTATTTTTGCGCGTATAAAAGCGCGCTTAAAACGTAAAATTGGTTGGCTGGCTAGAAAAGCTGAGCAGTGGTGTAATGAAAGGGAATCATAAACATGCAACCAAACGCCCATACGCCGGCAACACCTACCACTACATACACCCATGCACATCACATCCTTAGAATGCACATACAAGTATATAGAAAACAGCATACAGCTGTAATGGCTTCGTTGTGTGTAGGAATGCAGTTTACAAACCACTTCAACAAGCAAAAAACAAGAGAAATCGTAACAGAAAAAAGCATCGTTGAAAACCAGCAACCGCGCTTTTATTTGGGTCAAACTAAGGGCAGCTCACTTAAAAAAGGGTTAACTTAATGTCGATGCATTTGTATGGCAGCTTCTACACAAATTTACATTCATATACCCATGCATTTACATGCAATGGTGTGAGTGTGGAATACATAAATACCCTACAGTGAATTGAAATAGCGCCTAACTTAATGTAATTTGGGAGCCATCAGCCCGCGCTAAAGCAACTAACTATTCTTTAGTGGCGATAGATCAGTTTTTATTTTGACAACATTGGCGTTATTACGGCTAATGAATATATTTGAAGCTTGTACCATTTTCAACATGAAATAAAAACCAATAAAATGTACAGATATAATAAAGGACTTATTGTTATTTCTCCCAAGTATTTTGGCATACGATCTTCCAGGTTCGGTCGTTTTCTTAGGCACTTGTGACCTTATTTCGGTAATTATAAGAATCATATTGTACTTCATGCCCGCAGTAATTTGCGAATTGAGAGAATTGAGTGATAATAATACGTTTCACCGACTGACCTCTGATTTGCGTCCAACTAAAAGTGCTTTGTAATATTTTGTATCCCAAGCATTGAAATAAAAAATAGAGTACATAAATAAAATAAATAAATTCAAATATTTGTTTATGATATTCTACCATTTTGGACTAGTTAAGAAGTAAGTGTTATAATATTACGCTTCATTCGGCACTGTCACATTCATATTGCAGGGAGATATTGAAAAAATGCATTTGTGCGTATTGCGAGTTTGCTTTTCGCAGCCAAATGTGAAAAGAGGAACAACATTTTTATTGACAAGCCAGACGCGGCATGCATGTAAGTAAAACACACATGCAGAAGTGCTAGTGTTTGTAACTTTATAGATAGATTGATGCATACATATATAGCTAACTCCTTTTTTAAATGGTCTTTCTCTTCATGGTTTTTAAATGACGCGGTTCACTAATAAATTTTTTACACGAAGTTTTCGTTCTTCCACGAATTTCAAAACAAAAAATTTGCTTCTAAGCGAAACTTAATTCCTAAAAGGATGTTGTTAAATAAAAATTTTTCGTGTAAGGGCAATAAGTAACTTTCAGAACTAACCAAGTCCGAGTATGCATTAAAATTTGAACGTAATCCTTAGCTTAAGCTTGTTTTCCAGAAGCATTGTACAAGGTGGTAATTTTACGCCCATTTTTTAAAGTAATTTTTTCGCTGAATAAAAAAAAATAATTGTGAGTGATGCAAGTATTGATGTAACCTTTACGCGCTCCATTACTTGTCTGTTTGCATACTACAGCTGTCTCAAATCTAATTGACGTACGACGCCATTTGCAAAAATTATAAATTTTCCCTTTATAAACCACTCGAGAAAGCAAAATGCGGCTAAAAACAGCCAACGAAGAAAACAACAGACGCCGTTAATAATTTGTATATAACCCGACAGATGGGCTGGACATATCTGACATAGTGCCTAACATATCTACTGGTGATAGCATTCTTGGTCCAGTACGTAATAAAAGTACACGCAAAATGGATTTTTTGAAGTGACACTTCTTAGGCGTCAATGGACGAGCGAGAATGGAGAGTAAAGTTTCAAGGCCATGCAACGTTTTGGGCATTTTCGTTCCGCGAGAGAGAAGAAAGATATAACGTAGAGGAAAAGCAGAGAGAGAGCTATACCTTATATGTATCTTAGGTAAACTTTAGGCTATTTTTCCTGATTTTTTGTTTGTGGTTGCTAATTTTTAGTGAGCAATAACACTGCCTACTTTTTGGCGCTTGTTTGTTGGTGCAAACTTGTAGGAACTATATTTTTAGTGCCTACTTTTTGGCGTTATATTTCCTTGGTGCCTACTGTTTGGAGCGTTTTTTGGTCCCAATATTTTTGGCGGTTTTCTTTGGTGCCTACTTTTTGGCGCTTATTCCGTCTCCTGGCAAGCTCTTGTGCGTGCTATAAAGGGCTATCCATTCCGGCGTCGGATTTATTGGTATTGCCTTGCGGTAATTTGTGGCGTTGGTGCGGTCCTGGAATCGCTGCGTTTGTGCGGTTGACAAACGCTCGGAGTAGTGCGTATTGTTGCCACGGCTTGCGTCCGGCGTTTACCTACACCGGTCGACCCTTCTCCGTTTTTTGTAAATTTTGTCTATTTGTATTCTCTGCAAATGTTGTGAATTTATTAAGATTTAAAGGGTGATTTTTTAGCTATTATCTTTTTAAAAAGTTGGTTTAAACAGCTGACACACGTTTCGTGTTTTGTTTCACTGTCAAACATCTTCAGTTTAGTCTATAATTTAACCATGAATCGTCTTACAAACGAACAACGCTTGCAAATCATTGAATTTTATTATAAAAATGCGTGTTCTGTTAAGAAAGTTTAAGATCGGCTTTTTTATCGAAAAATTGTGTTCAGCGACGAAGCTCTTTTATGGATCAATTGGTACGTAAATAAGCAGAATGGTCGATTTTGGAGTGAAGATCAGCTTGAAGAATTGCAAGAGCTACCAATGTATCCAGAAAAGGTCACAATTTGGTGCGGTTTATGGGCTGGAGGTATCATTGGACCGTACTTCTTCAAAGATGCTGCAAATCGTAACGTAACTGTGAATGGTGAGCGCTACAGTGAAATGATATCCAACATTTTTTGCCCAAAATGCAAGAGCTTGACTTGCATGACATGAAACCATAAGACGGTGCCACATGCCACACAGCATGCGTATCAATGGACTTGTTGAGAGGCGAGTTCGGTGAACATTTTCTTTCACGTTCGGGACCTGTCAATTGGCCACCCAGATCGTGCTATATAGCGCCTTTAACCCTTCTACTATGTTTGGGTCAATTTGATCCAATTTTCAGTAAAACTCATCGAAATTCGCCTGTTAGTCTAGTCGAATTGTATTGATTCTTCTTCTATTTGTTAACTGCAGTAAAAGGAATAGATAAATATGAAAATTAATATAACATCTGTTTTTTATGTTGCTGGAGGATGCCAAATGTAATTTCATTACACTTATTACGTTGTTGGGTCAATTTGACCCACCTAGTATTTTGAAACATTTTGCCGTTTATTATTACATCACTCGATCAAAAACGCAGACAAAGAGAGCTAGTTATCGGAGATCGAGTATATTTTGCACAGCTCTATGTTTATATGTATATTCTCGATAAATTTATAGCCTTTTCGAAAAAGGAGAACTCCCGTTTTTTGCACCTGTGCAAAGAGTAAGTGTCGATTGTTTGCTTAGTTAGTAATTTATTATCGGGCAGCAAGGAGCTTATCAAAGTTTTTATAAAGAAAGTGATTGCTAAATATATATTTCTACAATGTCCCAAAGGAAGAGAGTAAGTCAAGTTATTTAATTTAATATGTTTATGTTGCTGTTACACATTTTTATAATTTTATTTTTGAAAAGAAACTAAATATTGAAGAAATACACCAAATTATTAATTCTGATGCTGAGGATATTTTCGACGAAAGTGATAGCGATGAAGACTTTGTACCTATCGCAGAAAATGAAACGGACGATTCAAATACTTCATCCACTGAAAGTGAAGTAGATGTCGTTTTTGAAGGTAGCAATGCAATAGAAGAAGTCAATTTGCCAAACATTTTATCGAAAGATAAGAGCATAATATGGCATGATCAGTCACTTCCAAAATTCCTAGAAATCAAATTTTATGTCAAAGTCCTGGCCCATCAAAGCGTGCTATTTCTATGGTCACTGATATAAAATCCTCTTTTGATATTTTCATGCCCTCAAGTTTAAAAAACATAGTGGTAGAAATAAGCAACATCAAAGGATTGCAGTTTTATGGAGACAATTGGAAAATTATAGACCTTATAGAATTGGAAGCATACATAGGGTTGCAAATCTTAGCAGGAGTATACAAATCGCACAATGAAAGTCTAATTCATTTATGGGATGAAAATAATGACAGACCAATTTTTCGGGCCACAGTGAGCTTGGAAAGATTTACAGTACAAATAAACCGTCTCTATACAAATATTTTTAGGTGAACGTGTTGTTCTATCCCTATCAGAACCCCTTCCCAGAGGTCACACTATTACTTGCGATAACTTTTTTACGACGTACAATCTCACCGTTCAGCTACTTCGCAGGAACATTACTTTAGTCGGTACAGTGAGGAAAAATAAGCTGTTTTAGCCACGAGAAATTGTCGACATGAAAAAAAAGAACGTTTAAGAAAGCCAATTTTTATTTACGGATAATGTAACTATTGTATCGTACGTCCCAAAAAAATATAAATTTGTTGTAGCTTTGAGCTCCCTTCACCATTCTCCACTTATTGATGAGGGTGACAGAAAAAAACCTGAAACAATACTTCACTATAATGAAACAAAAGCTGGTGTGGATGCGCTTGATCAGCTGGTTGCTAACTATACATGTAAACGTCAGACCAAACGTTGGCCAGTTGCCCTCTTTGCGAATATGTTAGATATTTCGGCATATAACGCATACGTAATATGGAACTCCAACAAGCTTTATAAACGAAGACTTTTTCTTGAAGAGCTGGGAAAGCAAATGATCGAACCAAATATTGTCTGCAGAGAGAGACACTTGCGAGGAATCGCTGCTAAGAATATAGTAAAAAATAGTCTAGAAAACTCCAAATCTGCAGAAGAAGCGTCTACTTCTAATATTTCTGCCAGAAATGAATCCACCAAAAAACGACAGTGATGTTTCTTCTGTCATCGTACAAACAATTCGAACAAATATTCAGCTGTTTGCAGTACGTGGCAAAAATTTGTTTGCAAGGAACATAGCAGCTTAGTTTGTGAAAATTGAACATATATATCTCAACTATTTTCTACAATTAACATACACTTAACTTGATTCAAATAAAAAAAATATGAATTCTTTCAATAAAATAGTGTTATTAGTGGAGTTTTTATAAGTGGGTCAAATCGACCCAAACACTATATGTGTAATTTTTTCCTAACATAGCAGAAGGGTTAAACTATTTTTTGTGGGCTATGTTAAAGCTCATGTCTATTCAGACAAGCCTGCTTCAATTAACGCATTGGAAGACAACACTAAAGCATTTGTATGTGAGATACCAGCCGAAACATTGGAATGAGTATGCCAAGATGGACCAGCGCAGTCGCGGTCAACATTTGTATGAAATAATCTTCAAACATTAAATTATATGGACTGTACTATCGATTTAAATAAAAATTTCATGCATTTTTCTGAATTTTACGTGTGTTTTTTTGAAAAACTTTCCTATAGCTCTTAAAAACTCACCCTTTATATTCTTTCTCTCTCTCTCTCATTCTCTCTCGGGTCTCTCCCCCTTTCTTTGTTAGCTTTGAAAGTTTCACTTCTGTTATGTGGACTACGCTAAACGCACGTTTTTCTTCGTAATTTCAATTGAAATTTTTTTATATTTTGTAGTTGTGGGATAAATTTTTACTACAAACAAATTTTTTTTCTTGTAATAAAAATGAATTGTTTTTTTTTTATATTTATATAATTTTGATTTAATTATGACTTTTTTGCACTGTTTTTGGGAAAATATTTGGAGTTTTTCATATAACACAGCCTAGCCCCAAATTAACCATCTGTCGCATATATTTTTACACACTTTTCTTTGCACGCAATTCTAAGGAACGTATCCAGCGTATAAAAACAGAGTTGGGTGTATATACATATGCACTTATATCGACAGAAATATGCTTTAAAACCTAATCCAAAATGAACATAACTATGTTTGTTGTAATGTTTTTTCTTGTAAATAAATGTAATATAGCTTTGTAACCAAATATCCTGATGTGCTAGATATCTTTAGAGAGCATTCATTAATACGAATGTGATGTGTAAAGTATTAAAAATAACTTGTAAAAATCAAACGTATGGTACGGAGTTTCACATTTAGAGTTATTTAAAATCCAATAGTAAAAAGAAGAAAACTCTTTGCAGATTCGCAGAGCATTTATTTAGTTTCAGTTTCTGTACTTCATCACCTAAGATGGAGGTGTTTTTCAAGTTTGTTATTTTCACAAAAAACAAAAACTATTAAATTAAACTTCTGCTAAATTCAAAAGTATAGTTGCAATTTTTTTCTTCTTCTACAATTCATTTCTAATATTGTATTGGATATCATTTCCTTTTGCCACTGAAAGTCCAATTAATTCTTTCCAATAAAATCTGCATTGCAAAAAGTGCTGAAAACCAAAATATTCTCTGATTGCTAAAGTGATTTTTATTTAGTTGTTTGAAAAATTAAAAAAAAAAAAAATCTATTAAAAGTGTGCATCTATAAAAAAAAAAATAACCAAACCCAATTCTGAATGTTTCAATGAATATGTAAATAGCATTCATTTCTGGCCATCATCAAATCCATTAAATGTGGGGAAACTAGCTTTTCCAACAAATATTTGAGAGAAGTGCATTTTTTCTTCAAACTGCAAAGTAAATGAAATGAAAATAGTGGCTTTCGTGAATGAGGAAAGTATTGCTTTCATAACAATAAAAATAATTAATAATAATAATAAACTAATTGTAATCATTTTGATGCACAGAAGAGGAAATAAAATACAAATAAACTTTGAGTGAAATGCATTAAAAGCGTGGGTTGTCAAAAAGTTGCGGGTTTTTATGCGAAACACACCGATTGATTTTTTATAATGAAGAGAAATAATAAAGTGATGTGTTGATGGTCATCGTATACTGTATATTATTTATTGACCTGTATAAATGCCGCAGAAAAGGACTTCGGAATAATATTTTTTTTTTTAATTTACTAAACCGTTTTTACATCTATTTGTTTGATTTCTCTTGCTTAACTTTTTTTATTTATAGTTTGCTTGCGCTAAAAGAAAAGGAAATAGTTTGAGCCTATTTTCCGCTGTTTAGTGGAATAGTTAGAAATAATAAATTTTTAGGAAGCAAAGTGCGCGACAAAGTGCAGGTAATCTACCAAATTTAGTTATTACACTTGCACTATCCGTTAAAGGATTTGGAAGCCTCTAAATTTGCCTAAACTCCATCCAGTGACTGAGAAAATTTATTTTAGGCCTTTTTCCTAAACTCTGGTTGTCAAAAAAATACTCTGCTGCATAGTAAATGCCTGTTTTGAGAGTGAAGCGAGCCACTGGCCTAAGTAAACAGTTTTATGAGATGAAAATAGTCAACCAAGGACACGCAAATTTTCCAGCAAATTATACGAGAGTGCAAGGAATTAGAATTTTGTCTCTACGCCATTTAGCAGTGCGCTCCATTAGCAAGTATCTGTGTACGCACATTTATGTATTTGAATTCTGTGTAGATGCCCTGTCGGGAATTTGGTAGTCTATTGAGAAATATTTACTAATGCCAGTTATTTTTAATTTCATTTTTAATCAAATTACGCAGAAATCTTGCAAAAGAAATCAAATAAGTATACAATTAGGTGGTTCAGAAGGTGTTTTATGCCGAGAAGTTTTTAACGCCTAAATATATTTTTAAAGGAGTTGAAAATACATTCAACTACTTCTTAACTATGTGATAACTCATTATAAGACTTGCACCGTAACTTACAAAAGCCTCAAATAAAAGGTGGCACGAATTTGAATAATCCGATTTGATTTTTAAGTAATTTTTTTACTAAATAAAAAAAGTGATTTTGTGTAATGGAAATCTTTATTGCTTTGCTTGACACTGCAGCTGTCTAGATGGCAAGTGTCAAATTTGATTGACGTCATTTGCACAAATTTGCAACCGGTAAGTTGATTAATTTTGCGCCACCTTTATAATTTTAGCCGTTTAAAGTTTATGACATATAACCATATTGGCAACAACAGCCTTTCGAATACACCAAATATGTATATGAATATAAACAAAGAAATTTACTATTACAAAAAAAAAAATAATAGTAAATCATTTAGAAGGAGTGAGGCTAACAACGGGTCTAGAAATAAGCAAATGTGACTGATTAAAAAAAAAAAGTTTGTATTTTGAAATGTAATACTCGATTAATGTTGTCTAAAAATTTCAACAAAATCATAGAAAAACTGACGGCTGAAGAAGTCTAGCGAAACTGCTAAAGGAAACCTTTAAAAAACTTCCTTTTAGGAAGCAATCAAATGTGACTAACTTTTTAGAAAATAACGATTTTTGGTTGCTAAGTATAATATTTCCAGAAAATGGAAATGGGATATGTGAAGAAAATCAGAGCAAAACTTATAAAGATAGAATAATTGAGTCTCTAAAATAATTGATGTACCTCAACTTTTCCTGGAATTATTGTTAGGTGCGAGTATATACGCATCTTCTGTTGGTAACAGTTACGTTTCCGGAGCAATGGGTTGTTTGTCTAAGGGAACACAATGGGACTGCCACCTTTGATTTAGCTAGAGGAAGCAGCACTTCTAATTCAGCCGCTTGCTACAAGACAGACGCTGCTTGCAGCCGTCCACTATGGCAGCCGCTGCAGGGTTTGATGCCTATTTAAAACCGGCATACACTTATCAATGCTGACTTTCTACTTGTAATACTTAACTAATTCTAATGAAGAGCTCCTCACTCAGAGCGGACAAAGACCGGTTGAGAATCGAATACGCAAATGAAAGTGGAAATGCATAGGCTTTACAATCCGTAAATCTGCGACTGACTTCAGCAGAATGCTCCTAGACTGGAGTCCGCAAAGCTCTCGCCGAAGAGGACGGCCGAAAGGAACGTGCAGAGGAACCCTGTATGACGAATTCACGACATCTGACGACTCCCTCACTTGGTAATGAATTTTTTTATATCGGCACTTAGTGCGCCAGCCAGGATAGCAAATAATAATAATAATAATATATTGAACTTGTGCTTTATTTGTAAAATAAGAATTAAGAAAACCCCTCAAAACTTGAAAAGTGGCCTATAAGATTAGTTCAAATACTTTAATAATTAGAAGGAATTATAAAAAAATTAGAAAAGACAAAACATTTTATACCAAATTCACAGATAAATGAATTCGTTCGTCATAAGCGTTCAATGACAAACATTCAATAAAAAATAGATATCTAAGCCACATAAAAAATTTAGAGCATTGTATAAAAAAACATATACAAACAAATGATGCCCTGTAAGTGATATTTGGAAGATAAAAAATTTAGACAATATTAGAATTATTTGTACCACAAATATAGTATTCAATTAAAAAGCTCACTACAAGCCAACTTAAAAATAAACAAATCACATTTAGCTAAAAAGAAACTAACTTTTTCGACGCAATCGTCAAGTAGTAAATTCAAAGTAGAGTTCGAAGTATCAATGGGTAGCAGTTGAAAAATAATGCAAGTTGGCAGATTTCCCTACAGGGCGCACTCTAACAATATTTGTGTGTGTATTTGTCCAAGTATCTGTGTAAATTTTGTTTGCGTAAAGTTTGTTACGAGCGTATTTTTATGGTCATTATTTATAGTGTAAAAAGGGAGAAAATACCACAAATTATTTATGTAAGACAAAAAAGACAAACGCCAACAAATACACATAAACATGCATACAAAAGTACAAATATATCCACACTACGACTACTACTAGGACCAGCTAAGCTAATAACTACAATTTTCAGTTTTCTGTACTATTTTTTTTTTTCAACAATCTGAATCTGCTGCCTCAATTCCTTCTTACCAGTTGTTTATTGCGATATTTCTATTAGTTTTCAGTTCGTACTTTTTGAATAGCGCGCAGCTTTTGGAATAATAATGGACATTTGATTTTCCTCTATTTCCTTCTAGCGGCACTATTAAATTTTTTATTTTGTTTTATGCTTTTTCATGCGGTTTGTTTTTTTTTTTTTGCTCGATAAGTCGACTTTATTTTCGCCCATTTGACGCATTTATTCTCTACGGAGCATGGATTTTTTACATAAATTTTTTATAGTGTTATCTCTGTTTGCACGATGACCTTTTTACTATACTGTGCTTATTTATGTAGGTAATGCATTTCTAAATTTAGCTTTTAGTGGCATTTTGACCTTTTATGAGTACTGAAAAAGACAATAATATTTCTCGTTTACCTTCTCCTTTTTACATTCTTTATTTATTTCCCCGTCCGTCGGTACTCTGGGCAGCGCAGGACTAATAAAATGTTTGACCAGTATTTAAAGAAATGCCGAAAAAGACTTCAGTACAATTTTTCTACAATCTTTTATGAACAGCTAAATTTCCGAAATCGTATATAAAAACTGTTCAGTTAAAAAAAGAAAACATATGAAACGGGAAGTAATAAATTTTTTAATTTGCTAAATATTTTGAGTACTGTATGTTTGTGTAAACTGAATAAAAATTTTTACAATAACAACAAAACTCGGTTGCTCGAATTTCTACCCGAAAAGTCAAAATTGACTTGAAGATTTAGAAGCCGCGCAAAGGAATAGACGAAATGTCGATGTTCTTCTAAATTTGAATTATTTACAATATTTCCCACGTTACATAAGTATGTAGGAAGCAGTGGGAGAGTATGAAGGAGGGAGTAGGGTCAACAAGGCGCACAGAACGTGGAGCATAATAAACAAAATCGTTCAAGTTGTTTTTGTTTTAGCAGTTCACTAGGCACTGCCAGTGCGGTATAGCCACCGAGCGCCAACGTCTAACTCATCTAACCTGGCCTGGGAAATGTGATGCCTCGACAGGTTGGGTCAAGAGGGAGAGTAGTGTTAGGTGAGTGGGCTTGAGAGGGCATGTGAATAGGTGGTTAGTATCGTGCGGGGTACCTTCACATGCAGGACATATATTGAGGAGGTCGGAGTCGATTCTGGATAAGTAGGAGTTTAACCCTGCAATCTGCATTCAACAAATGAAATCGTGGTAACTTAAGGGGACCCGGTGGTCTAGAAAATTTAAAAAATCGATTTTTTGTTTTTTCGATATTTCGAAAGTATAGTATCTTGGGAATATTCTGTGAAATTTTCATACAGAAATTCCCAATATTATAGCTTCTACAGTCCACTAAGTAGGTAGAGAGCGGTCCGCGTGCTCTTGTACCTCAAACTTTAAACTCATTTATCTCGAAACGATTTTTTTATTCTAGTACAGGACATAGCTACAGTTATACTGATTAATATTTTTTTTTGGTTTTTGTATTTCATATAAATAAAAGAGCCAAAATGGGCAACAGCTCCAATTTTTCGAGACGGTCAACTTCGGCACCATTTTTAAAATTATTAAAATAAAAAAAAATATTTTTTTTTTCATTTTTGCATGTAAAAGAAGTTAAATAAAAAGTCTAAAAAATTTAAATATCATTTTTAATTTTTTTATTGTAAAAACTGTTGTAATATATGAATATTAAACATTATAACAATACTGTAGTTAATGTGATTGTGATACCCCTGGCGCCATCTCTCGGGAATTACATGCGTGCGCGCACCAATACTCATTGTACAGCAGATACTATGAAATAAAGTTTTTATTCAATGTTTACCAGTGAATAGAGCGCATCGTCATTTTGTTGAAAGGCAGAGCCCAATTTGTAGCTATTACAAATAGAAAGTACCTTAAATTTTCGAGCTGCAGACCACCGGGACCCCTTAAGAACACTGGATATGCCCTTAGACTCTATTTTTTTTATTTCATTTGTTCATGACATTCGCCTTGGAAGCATCAGGCGACAATGCAGAATAAGTTGCCAAACGCAAAAAAATACGAGTAAATCAATGAGGATCATTGCGAGGGATAATCCGATAACTTATCTAGTTTACAGTTTATGCCAGAGCAAACACAAGAACAGCGATTTATCCGCTCAAAGAGCCTTCTAAACAAAATTAAACACCTTGAAGCAACTTCATAATACAATTTCTGCTCTGAAGGCTGCAATTATGATATGAATAAGAAACATTTGACTCGAGCATACAATCGTTTCCGCAACCGGATCGAGAAGGTTACTGCAGCTAATATAATAGATATATAATAACTTAATATTGTGCGAAAAATTCGCAAAATTTCCTTAAATTTTGCTCATAATACCTAAAAGCTAATTAGTTTTACTCACACGTTGCCCTCAAGTACCGTAGGCACCCTTTATATAATTCCTAACATACAAGAATTTTTCATATTGTCTTCATTGGCAAAGTAAATAATAAATAAATAATTAAGTAAACACCAAAATGAGTCATCTGATGAGTCTGTTTCCGATTTCACGAACTCGAACCATCTTATGCAATATATCTTTGGAGCCATGTCACTACAAACACGACTACCTACCCTCCTGTATAGAGACACAGAAATTAAATTGGAATATTTTTTAATTAATTTATTTTTCGTATAAAAATAACGGTTTTCAATTTCCTTGAGTTAAAAAATTTTGGTAATAAAAAAAAACTCAAATAAAGAGTCCTGCAGTCCAACGCAATTATCGATGGACGCCTTAAGTGCCACAAATTGTTTTTTTTTTATTTTTTTGGTTCGCCAAACGGCAGTCATTTCTTCGCCATCGTGTCCGTTTCGGCGATTAAAATCAGAATATCAAAAAAAAGGAAAAAAGCAACGAAAGCAATAAAATATTTTAAGTAAAGGAAAGCTCGCCTAAAGACAAAGGAAATGTAAGGAAAAAGCGCTGCGGCATTAAATGCGAATACAATTTCGCTGTTGGATAAGTGAATGTGTCGACAAGGTTTTGCGCCTAAAACCATGCAAATTAAATTTAATGGAAATTTTATTTTCATATTTGTTTTTCTGTTATTTTGGGTAGCTTGGTTTTTTTTGGGAATTTTTTGCGCACTGCCATTTCCCAGCATCCGCTTTTCTTATTTTCAAGTTGTTTTCTTATTATATTTTAGTTGTTTACCAGGCTCGTTTTACCTTGAGCTTATTACTTTAAATTAGGGGCTGCTGTTGCTTTTTTTGGTGTTTAATTTAGTTGGAATATTTTTGTGGACAGAATATTTTTCATACGTATAAAATTTATGAACTTAGAAAAAAAGAAGGCATTTTAGCCTTGCTGGCGGTTCATCTGACACACCGATTATAGTTTTGAAGAATAAATAATTTGGAGATGTAATGAAAATGAGTCACTGTTACAAGCAAATTTTATTATATATATATATATATATTTATATATATATATATTTATATTTGTAGATACTTAAATATATAATTTTGTATTATGTGTACTTGTATACTAGGGCGGATACACTTTTTCGACGTCGTTTCTATGTAGTAAATTTTGATTATGCATGAAATTCTAAGAAAAAAGTCTATTAGTGCATAGCTCCAGCGATTTTCAGCCTTCAAATTTTAAAAGAGCTAATCTTTAATTAGTACGAGCTTAATATGAAGATTAACTCTTTCGCCGATAAACCGGCAAACGCTGTCACATTTGTGTAAAAACATTGGGACAAACGGCATTCTCCGTTATTAATTCTTGCAACAAATATGACAAATCTGCAACTCCCGCAGCCACAAAAACGGAGCTGCCCTATGTAATCGAGCTTGGATGATAAATAGAACAGGATGGCTTTATTCGTTCTGATACCTATTTTTTATTTGAAGGTGCCGTTCAACATGAACTTAAGGAAAGTTGCCATATGAAGAATATTAATCACCCTTGCCTTGGTTGACAAATTGCTATTATAACTAAAATGCAAACCACAAATGTATATCCTAAATTACAATTCTTTTTTTGTGTGTTATTGAATTTTAATTTATTGCGAAATATTTATCCAAACGGAGGCCATCTTACAGCCAAATATACGGAAATGCCTTTTATATGTCGGGATTAGAGAACCAAAACAAATTTTAATCATCGAAAATCACTTTATTGTTTTGCAAAATATTCTCCATGAAGATCTATACACTTTTGCATGCGTTTGAACCAATGGTCGAAGCACTTTTACCACTCTGAATGAGGTACCTCCAAAACATGCATTCTGAATGCCGCAACCGCTTCTTCAGGTGACGAAAAACGTTGACCTCTCAGTTTGTTTTTTACGTACGGGAATAAAAAGAAGTCAGGACTATATAGCGGATGACCCATTAATTCGATGTTTTGGGTGCTCAAAAATGCAGCTGTTTGAGCCGATGTGTGAGAGCTCGCATTGTCCTGGTGAAGAGTGATACGTCTTTGGCGATTGGTTTGCCTAATTTCTTGGAAGACAACTGGCAAACAATCTCACGATAGGTCACACGACGATCTTGCAATATCAGTTCACGCACAGCATCAATGGTTTTCGGAACAACAACTGATTTAGGACGACCTTCACGAAATTCGTCTTGGAGTGAGCTACGACCACGATTGAATTCACCATACCATCGATAAACACTGGTCCTTGATGCAGCTTCATCGCCAAAAAATGAATTAAGTTCATCCATGAAATGTTGCTGAGTTAATCCACGTCGAAAGTTGTAAAAAATAATTGCACGAAAATGTTCACGATTTAATTCCATTTTTGGACCGAGATGAATCTTTTAAGTTACTGTAAACAACACAAATAGCGCTGGTATTTCAAAACGTTCTGAGTACGTAAAAGCCAAAAAATGTCAAACTTTGCGATACAGCTATTAGTTGCCATATTACAACACCAGGGTTGCCAAATCCCGACATATTAAAGGCACCCCTCGTATTTACTAAGTTTTAGATCATAAATATCACTAGGGATACGTAGCTTAGGGTGTACTATGTTGAAATTTATCTCAGAGGAGTAGAAAGAGAGCAAACATTTTCTAGAAATTTCAAGCAATCGATTTCTTTTTGCTTAAAGGTATGAAAATTATATCAAAATTATACGTTCTAAGAATAAGGGGAGCAGAAGTTTCTAATTTGTTTTTTTGTTTATTCCTCTCGGGAGCATAGGGCCTCGACAAGACTTGTCTTGCGTTGGTTTCGTTAATCTATTTGATTTCGGACTGGATGGGCCAAAAACCAGCCAATTTTAGACATCACAACCTATTTTCTTGTATAATTTTATTTTCCTTTTCTCTTGCAGGTTATTGCATTCTTGGAAATTTAGTAGTATACAACAACACTTAAAATTATCGACTTTTTTTTTAGTCTTCTCAAGCAGTTGCCAGGTGGCAGGGAAGTTGTGGGCTATATTTCAATTCAAGATCGACTCCCACAGCTTTCATACGGCCGTTTTGAGGAATGTAGTTCAGTGGCTGGCTGGCCTGTAAGAGGTTTTATTGAAATGCAAGAATAAAAAGTATAACTGTAAAGCTTTTAAAGCACATTACTACTTTCTACTTTCAATAATCTCGCCCTCTTCTAGCAACCATCAATAAATGTACTATAATATTTAAAGGCAGCGAATTGTGTAACTGCAGTCTACCAAAAGCCCTTTCAGCGATACTTTAATACACAAGGGCACACGCGTATGTATTTGTGAGCATAGTATAAATAAAGTACATATATGCAAATTTACTTGTATACATGCACATGTGCATGGCTTTCTACAAATATTTCCAATCTGCCGCTGACAAAACTTTATACATTCCGGGGATTGCCATTAATGTCGCCTTACTTGCACATGTAAACAGACTTACTTATGTATGTAAAATATTTTTGTACGTAGGAATATGCATCTTCCACTTTCATCCGACGCTTCTACTTCTTCTTACAAGACGAGTGTGAACATGCATTAGATTGAACGCCTCAATTGACGCTCAGTCGTCTGTGTAATTTATGTTTAGCTAATGTTCAGGCATCAATGAGTAAATGTCTTTGCTGAAAATGGTAGTGTATATGGATGTATATATGTTTATGCGCACATGTTTATGCATATACACATATGTATGTTTGTGTGTACTCGTACATTTGTTAGAGTTTTTCCAATGAATGCCAAGAACGCTCGACTGCAAGTAAGCAATGCCAACACTTCCACTTTTATTCAATTGCACCCACACAACCACATTTATATGTAGGTATGTGTGCATAAAAAGGCACACAACTACGTACACATTCGTTGCCAACACTTGGTCACACATGGCCGCACACAATTGATATTTCTCCCATCTACTACAAATGATCGTTCAATCTCCCTAACAGCTACTGCATATGTTCAATTTTAAAATAACTGAACAAAGAGCAGCGTGTGGCGTGTGTGAGAGTGTGGCGAGAGAGTGCTTTGCAATTCTTAGCGTCGGCTTGTAGGTGTGTGCCCAGCAATGTTTTTACCCTTTTTTGCTTCTTAAACTTTTTTTCAACCCACCACTCAAGCTGCTGTGGTCTGATCTATGATTTTTCCAAACAACGCGTTGTCATCGCTGTACTATTCCTCAGCTCAACTTGCCTTTCGATCCTTTATTTATAACATTTTATTTTTCCTCTTTATCACGTTAAACTTCTTGTACTTTTATATGCTTGTTAGGGAGTGTGTGTAGTTTTTTGTTATTCAATAATTTTCCACTTTCACACAGCGTTTTAAGTAAGTGGGTGTCATCCCGGCTGTCGGGGTTCATTCGTTCGTTTGATAGATATGATGGTAATGTGCTTTGAAGGATGTGATTTATTTATACATGTTTTTTTGCATTGCCGCTTTAACACGTAGGTATAATTTTACAGTTCGCTTAAGCTTTTGTTCTAGTGTGTGGGCTTTGTTGTTTTTTTATTGTGTACATTAACAGTTGCGAAATGTGGGCTGGTGCTGTTTGTAGAGAGTGGAAAGTCCTTGACCCTTTAATAAAAGGTAGTATTAGAATAAAAGCAACTGCTAAAAATTTAAGCAGATAATAACCCCTGTGTACGCAGCATATTGTACACACAATTTATCTATTTGCGTTTTCCCAGATTCTGTCAATTAAAGTTTTATAATTGGTACTTTGACACATTTAATTCGCATTCTTCTCTGACATAACACCGCGCCCCAAAAATCGTCTACCGAAAGATATTTTCGGCGCGCTTTCAATGATAATAAGTCCATTTCACGACTTAAAGCAGGAGTGCACGCAATACCAATATGAGACACCAGAAGGCAAGAAATGTAACACATTGGCCCAAAAGCCCCGGGCCTAACACAGGAAACACTTTTTTTGTTCAAAACTAGATTTATTCATTTCCATCAAGAACAACGCAATCATTCCAGTGTCGCTTTAACATTTTATTACCACTTTTGCGGAACGATTTGTCTTTTGCCTCGAAATAGGCCTCAGTTTCAGCGATGACCTCTTCATTCGAGCAAAATTTCAGGAAAAATTTAGTATAATGTAACATGTTTTGAAAAAAAAGGTTTAAGGGGGCGACAGAGGGGTGTATCACCATCTGAAAACTGAAAACCGCACCCTCCGGTGACATATAGTTTTTTACTAATTTAACGTTAAAATTGTGTAATTTAGCGAAAAGTTCGAGTTGCCATACACCTGAAATAAAATCGAAGTTCATATGCAGAGGTGTTCCGTGGAGGGTTGATTGTAAATCTGCAGTGTTTTTTGCTGTAATATGAAATTGAGAAACATTTTTAAAAATATAAACATACAAAAAAAGCGTTGCAGGAAGAAATTTAAAATAAAAACAGTGCGATTGTCTGGATTATGTTATGCACGTATTTAACTCATCGAAGCTTAAAAACAATGATATTTAATATCGCAAAAAATAATAAAGCAAGTAAATTTTATTGCTTCGCTCAGTTTTACAAACGGGTCCTCATGCTTTTTATAAACAGATTTTCTCCACAAAAAATCGATTATCATGCCTGCCAATTAAATAGAAATAGAAATCAAAAAAATAACTCTCATCACTTCAACTCCGGCTAGGCAATCCTCAGTATTTTTTTGTAGAACTCCTTTCCATTAAAACCATTGAAACCAAAATTAAAACGTCATATGCGTGTATTTAGTAAGGAGGCACAATAACCCCCATTCCCATCATTAACACTAAACCGAAATACTTAATTTTTGTTTTCATTTGCAGGCATTCGGCAACACTATACTGTTTTCATTCCAATCTTCTTCTTATTCGCGTTTAAAATTGAAAAGTGATCATATGGCCAAATGCATTTGCATTTAATTTTAATGAAAATAATTCGAATACAAGTATATGAGTAAAAATATGTACAAACACGCGTGTGAGTGGATATTTAGAGAATTTTAGTGAAGTGTAAAACAAAATATATAGTGTAATGTGCCGAACTATAGTAAAGTTCCCGAGGGCACTTTGAAGGCAAATAATTACGAAACTATTATTTCCCGAATAATTGGGATTTATGAAGATTGTTCCTTAACACCTCCCTAACATCTCCACCAAGTCTCATTAATTAAGCCATTAAGTTTGCCAAAAATTGTCCAATGTGCATTATTGCGAATCTCAACCGAAATTTCTTACCGGCGAGCATTTTTTTTAGGTCTGTGAACAGCCAGTAGTCGCTGGGATCCAACGTATTGAATTTTAAGCATCGAGAAAATTTCTGAAAATATTTGTAGGCAAAGGTCCGCTATCCACTGAAGGCTGAGTTCGTACATAGTTGCGTATTCATCAAAGGCTGCTAATGCATGGAAGATTTCTCCAAAGCGCAGATTATCTCTTATTTCTGGAAAAAGATAGATGGACATATTTAATTTGAGGTTTGCACTTCGACCTTATGGCCCTTGTGACCTCTACTCATCACAGTACCTCCTCCAAACTCAGTTCCCTTTTTAACTTAAGATAGAGCTGGGTTAGGCTGGCTCTAGTCTGGCTGTTATTGGCCAAAATGTATCAACCTTCTCCACACTAAAACACCGCATTTAATGAAAACGTGTATGAAGTATTCATAAACCTCTTTAGATTGCAAGCTATAATTTCTTTATTGTTGTTTTATAACCAAGTAACGGAGCCGCATATACTCGTAAGTGACATATGGTAGTAGTCCGGTGTAACGACCGAAATTTCGACGTTTTTTCATGAATCTTTTTTAAAAGGAAAATAAAATGTGATCGTTTTAAAGTGTTTACATGTTTTAATTGATGTTTTGAAGTATATAAATAAGAAAAATTTTTTAAAGTTAATTTTATATGAATTTGTTTAAAATTTTTGACGTCAAAGTGGAGCCCTTAAAAAAAAGATGAGTTGGTTCAGGGAAACACACAGCCTTCCAAAGTCATCTGAAATAAAAAAATTCAAAGAGATTATTATTCTTTAGACTTTATTTTAGGTCCCAAATCTAAAATATACATAAAAATAAAAAAAACAAAAACAAAATGGTGGACTTGTGAAAAAAGTTCTCAAAATCTAATTTTTTTCTTCATAAATTATTTAAATTAAATAGTTTATTATTAAAAAATGAAATGTTTTAAAGGTCCGGGACCTAGATATGTGTGTCTAGAATAACGAGTTAAATTTTTAGCCAAATCGGTTGAATAGTTTTAAGTCAGTGATTCCCCGAAATTTCGAAAACATGGTTTTGAGAAAAACGCGTTTAAAGTTTCGACAACAGAAAGAGGGGACGGTCAGAACAGCTGCTGCTGGCGTGTCACACGCTTTCATACACACTACGGCGCGCTCTCTTATTTTAGCTATAACTTTAAAAATAATTAGAACTTCTTTTTGAAATTTTTATAGTATATTTTCAAGATGTTGTTCTCCCGAAAAATGTAAAAACAAAAATTCGATTTTTTGAACCCGTCACACCGGGCTACTACCATAAGTATCAACTGTTATTCCGAAATCATGAATTTTATCCTGCTTTTAGTCTACAGCAATAATTATATACTAAAGGTGTATCATGAGGCGTCACTTAATGAATCCATTGTTTGAAAGAATAATTTTGTGTTGTATTTAACGTATGTATAATATTTCTGTATTTGTACCATATCGGAATATAACCACTTAGCGAAGCAAAAATACATTCGGCACTCCCACTTTACTTCTTTGATGCACCAAAAAGAAACCCAATTCATTTAGTTAAAAAGAAAAATTATAAAAATGTTGAAATCTATGTATTTGATGTCAATAAAGCCTGTCGGATGTAGAAAATCTTTTTATATCATTTCTACAAATAAATTACTTACGACTTTGTTAAAAATTGAATATTCCAAACACAAAATCAATAAAAATTAGTTATTGCAGAAGCAAGCATTGTAATTATAGGAAGCTTTCACAACGTAGGAAATTTCAAAATATTTGGGTAATCAGTTTATTAACTTCAAAACTTAAATTAAAGTGAAAGCTATTCTAACAGTTATAGTAATAAAGGAACGCATTTTATGGCTAAACTTAAAATACACTATTTAAAATATCTCATTTTCAGATTTACTACTATATTGTCTACAACAAGTTGATTAGTACACATGCTGGAAATTGCTAAGCACGAATTCGTGCACTCCAGCATATGAATACAAAACACGCTAAATCTCATAAATATGTAAATAAAGTCTGCAATAAATTGCACAAGTTCGGAAAGGGTAGCCTCACTAAAATTTTTGAGATGAGTACTGGCTTTGGCCACCATTTCTCATGTCAGCAAATGAGAAGCACGAGATTAACAGGCATTACAATTGGGCGATTTCTTGTGAAGTGAGCCAAGTATTTGTAGGATCGAGTATGAAATGTAGTAAACGTAAAAGTAAAAAATTTATTAATTTTAATATTTATTCACTGTTGAAAGTTTTGGTACAGAGTTTTTAAAGTGAAACAACTTCGAACATTTTAAGCAAAAATATATTTTTTGCACAACATTTTTTCAGTTTTTTGTAATTTTTTTAATATATGTAGTTATTTCCTTTAATAAAATTCATTATTGAAGTTTTATAATGGGATTCACATAACTTTTCGAGTTATATTCAAATATGTACAGCAAATCAGTTGTTGTTGTTGTAGCAGTTGACTAGTTCCTGCCAGTGCGGTATAGTCACTGAACATGATCGTTTAACTCATCCAACGGTGGGCCCAGGAAATGTTC
The DNA here is from genome assembly GCF_027943255.1 of Anastrepha obliqua. NCBI lineage: Eukaryota > Metazoa > Arthropoda > Insecta > Diptera > Tephritidae > Anastrepha > Anastrepha obliqua. The sequence continues at coordinate 1,439,018 of NC_072896.1, forward strand.
TGTTTCGACATGTTGGATCCAAAGGGAGAGTAATGTTAGGTGGGAAATACGTCAGCTAAACGCAATGATACATTCTTGCTTCGGCTGACGGTCTTCCCACCGCTATAAACGCAGCTGACCATCATTATTATATGTACATATTGTTATATGTGTCCAAGCTTATGTAAAAAAAATTTAATCAGCATAAAGTAGTTTTGCTTTTTAATTTAGTTCACAAGCTCGCCTGTTCAGCTGACGTGTTTTCCCCCCTCTACCGCACAGCTGACTATTTTTTTGTTATTCTACTAAATGTCAACAATGCATGAAAAAATTTTAGCTGGTGTAAAATGAGTGGTAGACATTTTTTTTCGACATGTTTCGTACCCTCCACAATCCCAGCCACCACGGGTACGCCAGCTGACGTTCACTTTCGTTATTCATGAAAGCTAAGTCACAAGTATAGTCAAGAATTTAACGGTATAAAAACGCAGTCCCAAATCGATGCCTGGCTCCCGGACTATTACAGCAAATCAGCCATTGCGTTGTGTATTCGAATATTGCGCCTGCTTGCAATATACATTTTAGGCTAATAACATTTTTGAATTTCCAAATATCTTTTTGATACTATGTTACTATGCACTTGAAAAAATGCATACAACCAACTAAAGCCTACAAATAAAAAAGTCTTGTAATCGCGCTTGTGTCTACAAAAATCAATTATTAGATTTCCAGCGGGTCACGTGGCGCTCATCCTTTTCAATGCATAACTCCTGCGTTGTCGTGAATCTGCGCTAAAGAAAAATTTAAAACCAATTTTTTCCTGCAGGGAAGATTGATAAAACTTTTCAGTATTGCACATACCCACTCATACATATGTAAAGCTTTATGCATAACTGAGTAGTCGGAAGAAACCTTGAATGAGTTATTTTATGCAGTTATTATTAATCAGTAAACGAAAACCAAAACTTTTAAATATATTAAACCCAAAGATAACCAGTTAGCAGTGTTGTAAGCGGTGCCGAAAATCCTAGCGCAAATTGTCTCAAGAAGGAAAAAAAACGCTTTGGCACCTGGGGGTACTTTAAAAGCTATAAAATAAATAATTAAAGTGCGGAGTTTTATTTACAATTTCAACGCAGAAGCTATGGAGATAGCTGGCTGGGTCTCCTACCTTTTGAATTTTATGCAATTGAATATTAGTAAACTTAAAAATTCAAGTAGTATTACTTCTTTCGACACTAATATTTATGCGAGTAAAATTGCATCAAACCAAAAATTATAAATTTTGTATAACAATGCGGCCTGCTTAGTTTCTCATTTTTTCGAAAGCTAATTTTTTAAAATACTTCGAAGTTTTAAATGAGTAAATTATCAATGAATAATTTTAAGTACTTATAATCGCTCTAGAATGAGACGCTTTCAAAAAATTTTGTTTATTTTCCAACTTCCTTCTTCTTGCTGTTTTATGAAAATGAAAAAAAAACATTTAGACTTTTCTTTAATGAAATAAAGTATACGCATTAAGTACTACAAACAATTTAAATTTTTCCTGGGGAAAAGTAAGTACTTCGTTTTTCACTTGCTACCCACATTAATAACATAGGGTGGGTACAAGCATTTGAAACAGATTTTTGTATATTTCGTCCACTAAAATGTAAGAGTCTTTTAAAAAATTAAATTGATGAGAAAATTAAAAGTATAGTATGCGCGGCCGCCGTAGCCGAATGGGCTGGTGCGTGACTGCCATTCGGAATTCACAGAGATAACGTAGGTTCGAGTCTCGGTGAAACACCAAAATTAAGAAAAACTTGTTCCACTAGCGGTCGCCCCTAGGCACGTAAAATTTGCTTTCTGAATCGGCTATAAAAAAAAACTAATCTATATTTTTTCAAACTTTTTTTTTTATTTTGAAGATTGAACATTGTCATTTATGAATCAAAAATAATATCGTTCAAATCACTGCCACGACTGGCTTTACAGTAGGCCATTCGATCAATCCAATTTTTAAGCATATTTTCGATTGTTGGGGCCCCAATTTCATGAATGGCAACTTCGATTTCGTGTTTTAAAGTATCAATCATCTCTGGATGGCATAGTATTTGTCCTTAATGGCTCCCCACAAAAAATAGCCCAACGGGTTTAAATCACAGCTCTGAGGCGGCCAATTGGTATCGGAATTTCGGCTGATTATTCGGTTTGCAAAAACGGTAGCCAAAAGTTCGAGTGTAACTTTGGCAGTGTGACAAGTTGCACCGTCCTGTTGAAACCAAATGTCGTCCATGTCACCCTCTTCCATTTTTGGAAACAAAAACTCGTTGAACATGTCACGGTAAGTCTCGCCATTTACCGTAACCGCGGCTTCTCGCTTTTCGAAAAAAAATGGCCCGATGATGCTGCCAGACCAAAAACCGCCCCAAACAGTGACTCGTTGTGGATGCTTTTGCTTCTCTACAGTAACGTGTGGATTTTCTGAGCCCCAAATCCGACAATATTGCTTATTGACGTAGCAACCTATGTGAAAATGAGCTTCATCAGAAAAGATGATTTTTTTTTTCAAATTTCTCACAGTTCGAGTAGAAGACTCACCACTTTGGAAATAGGTTTTCAATATTTTCCAATTTTGTTCAAGCGTATAGCGTTCCATTTCGTAAATGTCAAACCTTTAAGTAAATTATGAACACATTTGACATGTGATTTGTGTTACGATTCTCAAAAAAATAGGTAGTTCAAAAAGCAAACGGTATATGGCTCACCCTGTATATGCCCATCACTATAAAAAACCTATAGCTTCAGATGCATGCATATTATTTTTCCTAGATGACAAAAAAAGATGAGTTTTGTCGCACGGTGTTTTATACAAAAAAAATTATCCAATTGAAAATCGATTTGCCTGCGTAAATGATAGAGTGTAAGGCGGATTTAAAATTGGTTTAGAATCACTAAAAAGAGAATACGAGGTGTGCTAACTCCTATCCATTCAATTTCGTATGCACTGATCTGTAGTCCTCAAAAATGTATGAGAAACGGTCGTAGTTTACGCTCCTTACACCGGCCTTGTAAAATTCACTAGTTACTTAAATGAGAATTGGTAAAAATGCCATCTAATAACTTCTTCAAACTGTTTGGTGGCGCACCAGCTTCGAACTGGTGGCTTTCCTTGCAGGGATTGTAGTGCTTACCAACACATTCATATTAATTTGCGCGCGTGTGCCTCGGAGCTATTTTCCACGTCAGTGCACTCTGGCGCTGGCAACTTATGCATTGTGTATTTGAGATGGTGACAAAAACGGAAGAAAAATGTTGCACACACTTAAGCAGCCAACAATAACAACAACAGCATTAATCACAAAGAAAGCTCTACGTGAATGGCTGAGGCGCCACCAGGGCGACGAACGGTTGAAACCAGTTGCGGTTGATGGGCTGAACTAGCGTATGTGTGTGCACGTATACAAGTACACACACAGATATGCATGTATGTGCATTGGTTGAGGTGATCACCAACTGCACATACATGCATACATACACGAGCTTAACTTGTACTTCTTTCCGTGCATGTTGAAGCTCTCTTTGGCTACTGTAATGGTCGCTTTAGATTTCATAAGCAGCAGCGAGTAATTGCATGCTTTCACACAACTCCGAGTACCGATAGCCGGCTTGCAGTTAAGCTTATATGTATGTACTAAATAATATAAATAAATATGCTGTATGTGCGTGGTTCATGCATCAGTGTGCACATAATACCGCTATTCAATGTGTCTACTGAGTTATTTCCTTGGAAAATTGCAAATTTATAATATTAAACTTTCTTTTGCAGTGAAAAAGTGTGATTTTTCGCACTTAACCTTTGTTGTTGTCGTTGTTGCTGTTTACTTTATATTGGCATTGCAAATTTTTGCTGCCACTGAAGAGTTTGTTGCGGTTAGTTGGGAAAGTGGGCGGCATGTGGCACAGAGTGAGCTGAAACCCGCTTGCATTTAATATAATGGAAAGAAATGCGATTGCGTAGCGGCCAGGTAGACCGGGTAGAAGGGGACATGTTGTCTTAAGAGTTTAAAGTTTTAACCCAATTTTTAATTTAAGAAAATCAATGAAATTCCCTTCGCTATGGATGCTGTAGATAGCATTTCATAGTCTTTGATGTTTCGAATATTAGCAGAGTTTACTGGAATTCGTTAAAAAAGGGTAAATGGGTACGCTATTCGCTTGAACAAAATTGGGAAATATTGAAAACCTATTTCCAAAGTGGTGAGTCTTCTTCTTCTTTTCTGATTTTCACATCGGTGGCTACGTCAATAAGCAAAATCCACACGTTACTGTAGAGAAGCAAATGCATCCACAACGAGTCACTGTTTGGTGCGGTTTTTGATCTGGCGGCATCATCGGGCCATTTTTTTTCGAAGATAAGCGAGAAGCCGCGGTTACAGTAAATGGCGAGACTTACCGTGACATGTTCAACGAGTTTTTGTTTCCAAAAATGGAAGAGGGTGACATGGACGACATTTGGTTTCAACAGGACGGTGCAACTTGTCACACTGCCAAAGTTACACTCGAACTTTTGGCTACCGTTTTTGCAAACCGAATAATCAGCCGAAATTCCGATATCAATTGGCCGCCTCAGAGCTGTGATTTAAACCCGTTGGGCTATTTTTTGTGGGGAGCCATTAAGGACAAATACTATGCCATCCAGAGACGATTGATACTTTAAAACACGAAATCGAAGTTGCCATTCATGAAATTGGGGCCCCAACAATCGAAAATGTTTTTAAAAATTGGGTTGATCGAGTGGCCTACTGTAAAGCCAGTCGTGGCAGTGATTTGAACGATATTATTTTTGATTCATAAATGACAATGTTCAATCTTCAAAATAAAAAAAAAAGTTTGAAAAATATTGATTAGTTTTTTTTATAGCCGATTCAAACAGCAAATTTTACATGGTCTACCCTATATTAAAAGAAGAAATAATTTCACTTAATCCAAGATTTTATTTTGTGGATTAATTACTAAATTTAAACCAGTCGCTGGTACTGTGCTTTGCTAAGCCTCCTCTAGACACTTCATCCATCCAAGGTAAGGTGGGCTCATTGGAAACAAGTTCCGCCAATCCCAACTTTTTTATAATGAGGTATGAAATGTTATCGGTCGCGTGGGGACTATCCAATTATTCTCACTGTAGTAACTCTTTGGGAAATGCTTGAATACCGTCTAGCCACATCCGTCTCATCACATCATACAAAATAAAGCTTTGTAAATTCTTCACTCATCGATCTCGGATTGCGTCAATAAATCTATCATGTCCTGACTTAACAGGTATGTATTTCATGTCGTACTATCATATTCCTGAACAAACCGATGAAAACTCTTTAGCGAGTTGTTGCTCGTAAGCAGACCATTTTGAAAATGAAATGTGTTTACTACAAATTTTACTTTTCCTCCACTTTTACTTAAAATTTCTAGAGTTAACAACCCAGTGTCTTGCTAAGGGAGCCGATTTGTCAAGAGAGAACGAGAAAGCTGCTTACTGAGCACACCTTTAATAATTGAATCATGATATAACCTTATATAGAGTGACAAATATTAAAAAAAAAATAGTTTTTATAGCAAGACTGCAAGTAAAAAAGTTGTAAAGTAAGTAAAACATTTTAATTCAAGTTATATTTAAAAAGAACTTACTTTTTTCCTCAATGTATTTAAGTGATATCTAAACCATACTAAAATTGAGCAAAGCCGACCGCTCCATTAAATTTTGAGAGCTGAAATTGGAATTATTTTATACGACATCACGTTGATGTCTGCATATGATTGTCTCGTTATAACCTTTGGCTATGGAGATTCTGTTGAACAAAAGGAAAAGTTACTCCTATCTTTCCAAAAATACCAGCGTGACATATTGCAATATCTTGACTATTTATTATTTTTTATTTAATTTTTTGTTATTTTATAATAAAAATATAGTTCATAGTACAAGAAATACATTAACTCAAAGTATTAAACTTTATAACAAATATTAAAATAACCAATAAATATTCATTAAAATTAAATTTTTTGTAGCTCACTTATTCTTGGTAAATTACTATATTGTGGCAGTTTAAAGCAGCTCAATTTTGTTTGATTACGGTATTATGCATTTTATTCCATACAACCAATGCTCGAACATTTTAATACAGAGAAAATGCCCAAAAGCGCCAGCAGAAAAAATCGTCAAAAATCAACTCTATTTCGGAGCCACTTCTTCACACTTGAACATATACAAGTATTTCCCATATATCCAATTTCTTGGCAACGCAATTATCTTTACTAGGCTGATTCAGTCATTGGAGCTTAACTTCTCGTTAGAAATCAAAACTAAAAGAGTGCGATTAAGAAATAAATTCTCTAATAAAAACAGTCCCCATGTAAAAAAAGCAATACAAAAAACAGAAGCAATAAAAAAGAAAAATATACTGACCACCTACTTATGTGGCCATTGAAGTGCACTTATCCCAGGCGAAGCAATAGGAGCTGTAAACAATTTGGGGCGGGTCAGTGGGCAGTGATTGAAAGAAGAGACTGAAGTGGGTCTAAATCGCTCAGGTTCAAGGCAATCCGAAGCACTACACTCTGCATTGATATATTGAGCACTGGCGATGCAAACAAACCTTCACACACTCAGATGTCTAAACGAAAATATACATCGTATTTAACGAGTCAATCTTTTTCTTATTCTTCTCGCACTTCCTTCTACCTAATCTTCGACCTTGTCCGCAAAGAGCACAAATTTATAAAAATCGGTCTGAAGTGGTTGGCATACTCCAGATGGAGTGGCATATTTGGTGAACATTTTCCACCATTATTTTGGTAAGAGTGAGCTCTTCTGTGGTAATATTTTCATTGTGCAACACAAATATGTTTACGTGTATAAACATTTTTAGGCGCACTTGTTTGTTGTTGTGCCTGTGCTTATTAAAGTTCTAAAATGGCTCATCAAAAAGATGCTGTTGCCAATTTTCTTGTTGTAGTTTCCTTTGTGGCTTATATTTTTTTGTAATTTTGTTGTTCTCTTTTTACATCATATTTTTATGTAAATAGCAGGCCACAAACCACTGGCATTGCTCCAAAACTATTTAGATTCGCTGAAAATTTTCAAGTCTTGCCGCTACTCCAAATAATTGCGGCTTTCAAAATTAAATTATAAGTAAATAAACCACCAATATATTTACATAATTGTGGAGTTTCCCTCGGGTGGGGTTGAGCACGAATACCAATGCAGAATAGGTTTTTTTTTTGACAAATAGCAGGCAGTCATGGCGCACTCTACGAGTTGGAAGGGAAGCTCGGCCGGCAAAATATCCAACAAAGAGTGCATGCGTCAATTAAATATATATAATTGGATATTGACATCGTCAACCCTAACAACCACGCTGTTACCCCTCTTCTAAACTGGATAAAGAAGCAAAGGGCAAGTCCAGGAGGTATCCTGTCATCAAACACACAGGAAACATCTAGGAACCAGTACTAATACCGTTACTAATATTAGCCTTGAAATCCAACGTAGAATTTCTCTTGCCAACAAGTGCTACTTTGGACTAAGTACTTAACTGAGTAGTAGAGTCCTCTCTCGACGAACAAAACTCATCATGCCCATCTTAACGTATGGCGCAGAAGCGTGGACGATGACAACATCCGATAAGGAGTCTCTTGGAATGTTTGAGAGAGAGATTCTGCGATGGGTACCGTATGCGATGGAACAATGATCTGTACGAGCTTTACGCCGACATTGACATAGCGCAGCGAATAAAGATACAGCGGCTTCATTGGCTGGGCCATGCCGTCGAAATGTATACAAACGCTCATCATCTTTGAGTTACAAAAATCAGGTGGAGAAGGACTGGGTTTCACATGGTTCGTCTAACTAATGCCGGTCGTCACGTGTAAGAAATTGTTGAACTTGGCCAAAATCACTAAAGCGGCTATCGTGCTAAGGAAGAAATATGCCTATACATATACAGGGTGGTCCAAATAGAAGCTTTTTTATAAAAATTCACTAAAAAATTGTCTATATTACTGTTTTATTCTAGAGCTCCAGATATCCGTGTATCGAGTAATGCGATATTTTTGGAAAATTTAAAATAAAGAGCCAAATATTGCTCGAATATGCTCGAAATTTTCTATTTTTTTTTTTGCCTCGGCTGGTTACACATTTGCGCTTCCACTTAACTGAGTCTCCCAAGACCTTTGTGACGGTTTCTGGCTCTATCTCAAAAATGGCTTGCTCAGTATTTGCCTTAGGGTCCTGAATCGTTAACGGCATCCCACAAAAAAGTATATCAGCGACAAATTGCTGCTCCGATTGCGGAATGCCGTTTGTAGTATGAAGCACCATCCTGCTGAAATCAGTTATCAGCGAAGTCCATGTCTTTAATTCGGGCCACGAAAAATCATTTATCATACGTCTGAAGCGCTCGTTTTCAAAGAAAAAAGTCAGGCCGCATGTTAATATAACTGCCGGGATGAAAATTCGTTTCGTCAGACAAGATGATTTTCACTTCTTTTCACTAAACGCACTGTTTGGGCTGTACAACATTGACTTAGGGATAAGTTTAGAATACTTCTCCTCGTCGTTCAAGCGTAAATCGATTCATTTGGACGAAGAGCCAACAGTCATTGTTAGCCAGGGTTGGGCATAATGCACTAAATAATTAATGCAGTAAGCGGAGTAAGTGAAAATGAAAGCTTTAATTTAACTACCACTAAAAAAATAGTGGTAGGTGCTACTTGGATCTCAGCTCTTTCATGGAAGTAATTGTGAATTTTTTTCATGTTTTTAAAAAAACATGAAAATTCTTCTTTAATCTTTGTTGTATTATCCTTTCTATATATTACCTTAGATTTTGCATTCAACTAACTTAAAGCATTTTTTCATCGCAATAAGGTTTTATTTATTCCGTCCTGTGCCGCGGCTCTAGATTTTCCGCTCAATTCTATTGCACCCTAACCGCGTGAGCGAGTGGCACTTTCTACCCGCTACAAAAAGCTAAGGGTGACCAGCTGATCTTAATGCATCTATGTCCACAAACTGGCCAAAGCAGTGGTACGAAAATTGTTATTGTTACAAAAGAATGGAAGAAGATAATTCTGTTTTATTATATTTAAATATAAATTATAAAATCATGAAAAAATAATAAAAAAAAAATTTAGTGCTCAAAATTGTCCTTTTTTCTTAAGGATAAGGGTTTGTTGCCAAATGGCTACATCATGTGTTATTAGAGCGATATAGTGAAAATTGTCAGGACTGAAACAAATCGAAAATGCAAGGAGAAAAAATTATTTTATTCAATTTAAATTGTTCAAAAAACATGTAAATGATATATTAATTTATATGAAAAAGTTTTAAACAATTATTTTTGTTGTTAAAACACAGAGCAATGCCACATTTTTCACATTTAACGCGACTGAAGCCCTTATATTCAGGATATTTGCAGCGCATTTTAGTTTCCGTGTGCTCGGGCCAGTGTCCAGTTTCATCTCTGCGAATATCCTTGGGAGGAACTTGTTGAGCAGGACCTCTTTTCTTCTTCATTTGAATTGCTGGTTCTATGCTACTTGGTCTGCCACGTTTTGTTCCCACTTTCACTTGGCTGAGACAACGACCTACTTCAAGACGAAAATCAGCTTGGTTTAAAAGATCAGATTCCGTTTTGTTCTTTTGCTTCAGTACGCGTTTGTAGGTCAACCATGCATTGACCATTGTCATGTCAATCAAGTGATAAAATATTCGCAAGTACCACTTTCTACTTTTAATTGCAATTTTATACCGACCCATTAAACTATCTAAAAGGTCCACGCCTCCCATATGACGATTATATTCCTGAATGATATTGGGCATTTTACATCAACTACTTTGCCAGCTTTCCGATCAAATCGTTTTACTAATATTTCAGAAAATGTTCCTGCAAAAGAAGATATTAGGTTAACATATTTATTATCCTTCCAAACAACTGAAGTTATATCGACTCCATCTATAGTCGTCATATATTCAAGGCTTTCATGGCTTCTGTTGGTAATTTACAATTTGGAATTCTGTTTCTACGAACAGTTCCAAGCGAGAAAATACCTTTTTTGGCTAAATACACCATCAGTGGAATGGCTGTATAAAAATTATCATAATATATGCGATAGTTTTGTCGCCTTGGAACAATACGAGACAAACGCAAAACAATGTTTGATGTCTATTTCATCGTTGCTATGAAATCGGAGTTGATCTTCATTTAATTAAAGATTTTTTTTTTCCAAATGATGTTTTTTTTGGTGCGTTGTCCAAAATCTTCGGTGGAAGGGGCTGCAGAATTACATTCCAATGACGGACTCGGAGCTAAAGGAGGCTGCATGATTGCATCTATTTCTGTATCATCATCAGAATGTGCCAGATCAGTCGGAGCAAAGTCTGGGTCCTCTATATCGTCGTCAAAGCCATTCTCATCTTCACTTTCGTTGCCTTTATATTCCAGCAAATATTTCGTAAGCTCCTCCACTGATTTGAATGGTTTATTCATTTTGGAAACAACTGAACAAGAGAATTAATAGTGGTCACACAAGTTGAACAAACTATGATTATATGTACAATGTAGCCAAATGGCAACAAGTAGCCAAATGGTAATTTGATAACAATCAAAATTATTTTTATATATACAACTGCTGCAAATGCAAATACATACTTTTTTATGTATAAACAATAATTTTAAATAACAATTGATGCTTTATTTATTATTTTACAACGCTTTTCAAAGTGCACTCTTCACTACTTATGGACAATGTGTATACTCATGTCAAAAAATTGCGCCAAAAAAAGCACGATCAATGAAAACACACGAGTCAACTTACGATTTCGTTTGAACAGTATGTAGCCAAAAGTCTACATCTCGAATTAAACCGTTATCTGTAGTATATGCGAAATTAAAAAACTTTTAATGCTTTGTTGCCAAACGGCAACGCAATGCATTTAAGGGTTAAGGCATTTCCTTAATAATTAAGTTTTTCAAAAAAAAAAAGGCACTATTAATTTTTCATTTTGATCTGCTGGACTTTTGCTTCTAAGTTCTTTTACTCCACAACAAAGTTACACTCTTTCTGCAACTCGAATCAGTGTGAACTTTCATTGTTGACTTCAGCTATGAAAACTTATTCCTCAACAGCCCAGTTAGATTCATGCAGTGCAGAGCAGAAAACAGTGCCTTCTAATATCGAATAGCAAAATTCTAAATATCATTAATTATCTGTCTCTCTGCCGTTAGCCAATGACAGTCTCATTAGATATCATTTAAATACTACATTTGATATTTAATATATACTTATTTATGCATGCGGGGAGATTCTAAGTTGTATTGCAACCAAATAAAGAGTTAAAGCCGGGGCTTGAGGGAGGAGCACATTTTAGCGAAAAAAGGAACAGAGTGATAAATAATTGTGCGAATAACAAAATAAATGTGACAGCAGTCTACACACATGCACATGTAGTGGGTGCTCAGTAACCGCATGCCGCATGCCCCATCCGCATCACTCGGGAGTGATGTCACGACCAACGGCAATTTGATTACGATTTTTATTGTGCTCTGCGTTGGTTGTAAATACTTGATTATTTTTGTTAACATTGCTTTTCCGCTGCCGACATTTGTGTTTGTTGTTGTTCAACCGGTGATAAACAACGAGTTTCGCGCTTATTTGTTACTCTGTTGTACATCCTTTACCGTTGCATACGAAGCTTTAAGTATTTAACAGGACTTTTAAATGCATGCATGTGTGCGTGTGTGTGTGTGTATGTGAGCAGTTGCATTTACATTTTACTATATTGTTTCAATTTTAATTACTTTAATGAAAGTTTTAATTGTGCAACGAGAACGCGTTTGTAATGAGTTTCTTGTTGTTGCTACCTACGCCTGCTTGCCAGGGCACTCCTTTGGTGCGCCATTGAAATGCGCTGAAGTGCAGGCGAATTCAGATGTATCTGCATACAAAAACATACGTACGTATAACAGCAATTTGGTTTTGTATTTTGCATTACCACGATTACTTGTGGCTATTAATGTTAATTCGTTTTACATGGCCAATGCAATGTAAGGATGTGTGAGTTTGTGTGCTGCTGCTGCGCGGTTGTTGGTATATGCGAGCGTAAATTTGTTCTGACTCAGCAAGTGCTTTAAAAAACGGGTTATATTAGCGTTAAAATACCGAAACGCGGGCGCTGAAGGCAAATGCATTGGCAGTGTCCACTTAATACGGCTTACAACACATTTTTTGTGCACATTCGCATTGATAGCATACTTTTAAGCGCTTCAATATATTACGTAAATGCGCAAACCCAGCCCAGAGCTAAGAAAAATCAAGGAAAAAATTTCGAAAATGTCCCTACGCCCTCAAATCATTTTATTTATGGAGGACGCTGTTTCCATTGCATAGCAACAGGCGCTTCAAAGTGTTGCCTATACAACGTTGATGCATTCAGCTTGCTCTGAGCTGGAATAGTGCTCTTTGTCCAGGCGAAACTTAATTAATTTCTTTTGTTACAATACTTACAAAGGCGTTAAATAACTCTCACACTGCGAAAAAATTTGCAAATGCAATGAAAAAGTGCGTCAAGTGCAACGCTGCCGCATGCTTTTTAGATCTACAGCAAGTTCATAGGTAACTAAGCTTGGCAGTGAAACAAAAGCTATTAATTAAATATAAAATGCAGACGCATCCACATATATATACCCATACATACGCACACATACACCGAAGTGGATGCTTCAAGTTCGGAAAATGTGGTAAAAAAGAATTCTGTTACTAAACTATCCTAATCAACTGGCACCGGCACCGGCAACACCGCTCTCAATACGTTTGAGGAAATTTGAAGCGCTTAAATAATTTACCTACAAATTTAAAACTCATTAATTCATTAATGTTAATTAATGCCAAGTTGGCAGCACTGTCTGAAAGTAATTCCTAATTAGTTGCGCACAATGTTTCTACTGCCAAATTGGCTTGAGGTGCAAATTTATAAGTCCAAGGTCAAAATTGTTGGCTCAGGTTGACTAATTTGGCCTAATTGGGAAAAATTGGCTAATGAGGGATGTTGGATGTTCGGCCATGTGCAGTCAGATACATACATTTGATTTTATTGTAGTTGAATTTCAGCTTTTCAAGAAATATACTGTGAACAATTTTGTATAGGAAAAGTGAAGCCAAAAAACTTACAACCTTCCCATTGCATAGATTGAATTTTAAAATTTGGTTTTTGTGGCAAGCGATAACTGTATTTACAAGCTTGCTGATGCTTTTGGCCAAGAGAAATTTTACTAATAAAAGCAGCCTCCTTTTCTGCAATCTTTAAGTCCAACTTCACACTGACACATTACCGCGATAATATTTATTCTCAAATAACCTCATGAAGCTACTTATTAATGAGATGCTGGTAGCCTAAACTGTGCCAGCATTAACTTTGGGCAGGGTCCCGAAAAGCATTTATTGCTAATTCTCCTTTAAAAAAATTCACACGCGGTACTAAAGAAATGTTCTTGAGTTCTTCAGTTTTTAGGAAGGAGAAACACGGTAAAGCTTTGTTGCTTTGTTTAAGTATTTGCTCACTATAGATTGCGCCAAGGAGCTGGCAAAAGAAGGTTGATCGGTTGTTTGGTTGGGAGCCCTAGCATTTTGGAGCCTGCACCTAGACAAAACTCTCTGTAATCATTTTAGTAGAAACGACTAGACTCGGTAGGCTGGGGTCCACTTATGATTGCTTGCCGCTGAACTAACCGATCTGAATCGACTACGTTCGCACGCGCATGGGATGGATATGCCCATGTTTAGAGGATGACGGAATATATCAACATATGCTATGAAAATGTCTGGCCGTAGCTAGATTCAGGCTATAAAGTAATCATATTTCTGTTTAGAGGTTCATGATGGCCACAACCTTTTAGTCTTTATTCATTAATCTGAAAATGGGTAAACCCTTGCCAATTCTGCGACAGGAGACTCCAATACTCCTTCCCTTGACGCTGGCGCTGTAGTGTGGAGAAGTTTGAAATATCTAGGCCAATTGCAGGCAAGAGAAAGCGGTACGCTCAACCCAATACAGCTCTATCTTAAGTTTTATGAGAGAACTGGGATTGGTTGATGTAATGCCATGAAAGAGGGCACAAAAAGCCAAGAGGTCGAAGGGCAGACCTCAAAATTATTCTGTTCTATTCCATGCTTCATTAAGGCTGTATTTATTTTGGATCAATGATTTGTTACTCAACAGTGGGGTGTGGCTAAAATTTTATTCACCCCGCGACAATACTATGGCACATCTATATTTCGGCGGAAAAAAAATTAAAATATCAACAGGTAATTTTAGAAACTATAAACTTGCGTTTCGCTGCATTATATTAAAATTTATTGAGCTATACAAATGAATACAAAACGCTTTGAGGAAATCATAATTAAACGCTTTTAGAATTTTCCATTTTTTGTATCAAATTTTGAAATTCAATTGACAGCGACAAACAATTTTATAAACAAAAATTATAATTTTCCAAAAAAAAAGAAAAATTTATGAATTTTTTCAAGAATTAAATTTTATATTTAAAAATGTTAGATGTAGTTGATCTGCTGAGCAAATAGAATTATGTTAAGGAAATTAAGCCCAACTCACTTAAACAGAGGGCTAAAGAAATGATTGTATTCTGATATAAAATAACTGCTTAGTCTCAGCAGCACCTCACTCTCATTCTACCCAATATCCCAACATATCTATACTTAGTTGTTAATGTCACCTTAAAACCGAAACATACTCCTAACTATGAGCACTGAGTTCCAACTGCCCTGGGGTGTGTTAAAATATACAGTTATACTCCTAGACCCCATTTAAAGTCATACCCTCTTCGAATATTTATTGGTATTTTCCATTTCTTTAATCGCAACTCTTCTATGCGTGAATTTGTAAAAAGCAACAAAAAAACTTTTTAAATGAAATAAAACCGCAAATTTCAAGAATTGAACAAAAACTTCGAGTAAATCGAAAATCAAAATCAAGTCATATCTTTACCATTCAATGGGATCTGTAAAACAACAGCCAGCAACCAGTAAGAAAGCGTGATTGTGGCATCGATACTCTAACCATCACTTCCACAATGCTATTGCCACATGCGCCATCGATAAATCGCAGATTGTTACTGCGGCACAAGGGGCTGTGATGCGAAGTGCAACCGCAAGAAGACAGCAAAAAAAAAAAACAACACATGTGTTTTACCGTTTGTGTGCTGCTGTGTGTGTTTGAGCACATCTCCGCCTTACTTGCCACATTATCGGTAGCTATTTATCTTTATACTACCGCATGTCACACATTGCGGCTTGTGTACCCAGAGAGTACCCAGAGAGTGCTGCACTTAGTGAGGATGCAATGGCATGGAAGATTGGCAACAGCAACAGGAATTATGGTAAGCAGGAAGGCGGGCAGGCGGGAAAAAGATCTGAAGTCGCGAAAAGGCAGATTGTTGTCTGCTTGTGGTCTCTTTGAAAGTGTCTCCACAGTTAAAATATCATAAAAAATGCAAGTGTATATGTTTGCATGTATGTACGAGACCGTGTGTATATACATATAGAAGAAGGTGCTGCTATGTAGCAAGAGCAATTTTGGTCTTCACTACTAAATATGTATATGTATGGCATAAGTGTAGGTATGTGCGATGGGATGGTGTTTACTGCTTTGCCATGTCTGCATATGACAGTGAAAATGCAATCTTGTTTTGCTCCAAATGCACTTCTCTAGAATTATTTTCAGTTGTTATTGTGGTCGCTTCTTTTATCGCAGTCATCGCCTTCTGCTATTGCCCGTTTTGTGTGAGCATTCAATGAGGTCAGTGTTGATGTGTTGACAATGTTGCTTTTTTCTTTCACTTAACTGCACTACAACGGATGAATAGGAAACCAAATGTTGTGAGAATAGGCAATAAAATGCTAAATATGCAATAAACAAATGATATCGCCTTAGAACGAGATGGCTCGTGGCGATATGAGAAAGTTTACTATTGTCACAGAATTTCATTTTTCTTCTTTTTGGATAACGCGTACATTAATTTTATTCTCCTGACTTGTGTTATAAGAGACGTATTGCTGGAGAAATGCAAAAGTGTAGTCAAACGTTGTGCACATAGAGCTTTTTTGCATGAAAAGATGTATGCCAGAAAAGGACACATGCAAATCTGTGTAAATACTAATTGCCCCATTTATTTCACATACTCTCATTTATATAAAATAATATTTATAAATACTCCAAATAATTAATATGAAATGAAATGAATATAATAATGTAATAATTAAATAAAGTAAAAACCGAACTTTTTTTATTGCGCTTACGGTGTTCCTGAGTTTAAGATACTCTACCTTCTATCATTTTCATTAAGGAATCTTGGTTAATATTAAAAAAAAAAATAACTACGACCAGCGGATATTTATATATTTATTTAGAGTATGTACATTGTTGAAATTTTGGAAGGTGCACTGGCTACACTCAGTAGTTGGGTTGGCAGTTACGGTCTCAGAGTCAACTCTGACAAAACGGAGTTGATGCTTTTCACCAGAAAATGCAAGCCTCCACCTTTTGAGCTTCCTAGACTTAACAACCAGTGTCTTACACTTTCATCGGAAGTCAAGTATCATGGTGTAATACTTGACCCCAAGCTCCACTGGAAGCTGCACATAGAAAATCGAGTTAAGAAGGACAATATAGCCTTCTACGCCTATAAATCTATGTTCGGCAAAAAATGGGGTCTCAAGCCACGTGTCGTACTTTGGATGTACAACTTAGTGGTTTTGCCAATTTTTACATACGGTTGCCTAGTTTGGTGGGTAGCTCTTCAGAAGGGCTATAACACCACTAAATTAGAGAGAGTGCAGAAAACTGCATGTGTGGGCATCACTGGTGCCTGTAGAACATGTCCCACCGCTGCACTCAACGTTATTCTCCACTTAATTCCTGTGGATCTGCAGGTTAAATCCATTGCTGCTCAGAGTGCTATTAGGCTGAAGGAGATTTGCCTTTGGAGACAACTTCCTGTAGGACATAGTAGCATCCTGAAGCAGATCTCCTCTTCCTTCTCTGATATTCGCACCGACCTCTCCATCCGCAAACTGTGCTTTGAGGGTTGTGCTAGGGCTATCTTTCCGAGCAGGCAAGATTGGAAAGAGGGGAGAGTTGGTGCGGATATAGATGCCTCTGTTTTCACTGACGGATCCAAAATGGAGTCTGGAGTGGGAGCGGGGGTCTACTCTAAATCAGACAGCATTTCGGTCTCCTTTAAACTGCCGGAGACAAGCAGCATTTTTCAAGCAGAGGTTTTCGCGATCCTACAGGAATGCAAAATGCTTCGGGATCGCTGTTGGGAGGGAGACATTAATATTTTTTCCGATAGCCAAGGTGCAATCAAGGCACTATCGTCGCCGTATTGCAGCTCTCTTCGCGTGAACTCCTGTAAGGAGGAACTCAAACGTCTCGAACGTGCAGGAAACATTTCCCTCATCTGGGTTCCTGGGCACAGGAACATAGAGGGAAATGAAATTGCCGATGAGCTTGCCAGGAAGGGGGCGGCGGAACCGGATCCCCCTTCTCAGACATCGGTATCCCCTTGGCCGTCGTTAAAGGGAAACTACACAACTTCTTTCTAAGAAAAGCGCAAGACAGATGGAGGTCTGTCTCATCGTGTGCCATTTCAAAAGCACTATGGCCTCAATACGATATAAACAGAACGCTTAAGGTGATGGGAATCCCCCGCCATTCAATTTTCAAACTCATTGCGGTGATCACTGGTCACTGGGTGATCGGCACTCATGCGGAGAAGCTTGGAATTCCGTACAACCCCCATTGCAGAAGCTATGGGGATCCTGCAGAGAAAGATACTGTGGAACACTTTCTCTGCAAATGTCCGGCTCTGGCGGCGAGGCGCTTGAGATTCAATAGCGTCCTCTTTGGGGATGACTTGATGAAATTCTCCACCCTAAATCCCTTTTCTCTCCTCCGCTACATCAACAGCACTGGATGGATGTAGAAGGTTTTCTCTCCTCCCTAAATCCTTTTACAGGTAGTGGTCCACATTATGGTATCAAAACGACACGTAAGTGCTACTTGTAGTTTACCTGGGGTACTCTTGCCATCTTACCTACCTACCATGTACATTATGGTGCGTGCCAAACAAAGTTGCATTCTTTCATCTTCTTCTTCTTCTTAATTCGCGCGATAACCGCTTACGCGATTTTGGGCGAGCTTAACAAAGTGCGCCAGTCGCCACACGCCAAGTGAATCCAAGTTCTTCTTTACCTGATCTTTCCAACGCAGAGGAGGCCTTCCTCTTCCTCTTCTACCACTAGCTGGTACCGCATCGAATACTTTCAAAGCCGGAGCGTTTGTATCCATTCGGACGACATGACCCAGCCAACGTAGCTGCTGGATCTTTATTCGCTGCGCTATGTCTATGTCGTCGTAAAACTCATACAGCTCATCGTTTCATCGCCTGCGATATTCGCCGTTGTCAACGTGCAAAAGTCCAAAAATCCTACGCAGAATCTTTTTCTCAAACACTCCAAGCGTCGCTTCATTGGATAATGTCATCGCCCACGCTTCTGCGCCGTACTTTAGGACGGGCATTATGAGAGTCTTGTAGAGTGTTAGACTGATAAGATCGACCACACAAAGTCGGTGAACAGCAAAATAATTGCGTTGTTACATACAAACACTAAAGCCATTTATGAGCTAACATTGCATTTCTTCAAAAATTGGTTGGTAATTTTTTTAATAAACAATTGTAAAGTTTTGTTTGAATGTAGAAACTACAGGCAACTACGAGCGCCGTAGCCGAATGAGTTGGTGCGTACTAGCATTCGGAAGAGCGTAGGTTTAAACTTCCGTGCATGGAACACCAAAAGGTATAACAACTTTTTTCTAATAGCGGTCGATCTCGACAAGCAATTGCCAATCTCGGAGTATATTTCTACCATGAAAAAAAGCTGCTCCTAAAAATCCATCGATTTGTGGAACGACATCAGGACGCTCACCAAAAATGGGAGGATGAGCTCGGCCAAATACCCTAAAAGAGTGTAAGCGCCGATTATAAATATATACATATATATGTATATATGTACAATATATATAACTATGAGTTATAATACACAGGTAATTTTAATACTCAGCGAAATCAATAAAAGCTTTTCAATTACACAAACAACTCTCCAACTTGAAACTTTAATGCTTCTTGACGTAAGAAAGATATTTCTGCTGAGTTCCCTAGAAAAAATACACAAGTTGACGCAGGGCAAAATAAAGAAAATCCTTAGATAAATTTTAATACCCTAGCTAGCCGTACAGAACACGGATTTCCTTCTATACTTATTGCCTGGTTAAACGGTTGAAGTTAATAACTAAAACTATAGTAACCTCCTTTTCTATTTAAGCCACCTTATCATTATTCTCTTCTGCTTAAGACGCCACTTTGTAATTGTCACGAAAGCCCCAAATTCATATAAATGCACTAATGTGTTTTCATATACACACATACATATACATTTATACAAGATATGTACATGCCATATTACGTATGAATACTGATGGGGGCAACAGTAACTAAAGGAAAGCGGAAAAATGTCTGTCTAAAGAAGTCTTAACAGGAAGATTTTGCAGAAAGAATAAGATCAACTTAAATCCTTATTTTAATTATATTTCCACTGTAGCCATTTAAATTACACTTACACAAGCCCACACCGGCACACAAAAGCGCACACACACAAGCACGTACCAACTATAATATGCGAGTAGTTTGGTTAGCTTTGTGTGAGGCCATTTGGGCGCGCTCAGCGCAGTGGTCCTCGAGCGACATCAGCTATAAAATACACAAACTGCCAGCAGCAGACATTGTATTATGTTGCTCTTAAGCTGCAAGCGGTGTATATGGATGTGTGTAAGCGATGTATGTAGAGGTGTGTATGGATTTGTCTCTTTTACGTAGATGTACATACATGCGTACATATGTATATGTGTTGAGCGAATATGTGTTTGGGCTCTTATTTTCATCCATATTTACACTCACTTTGTTGACGCTTTTAAACACATTTAGCTCGTTCGCTCGCCATGGCTGTAAAACAGTCAAAAAGGAGAAGCAAAACAAAAGCACCAAACCCCATTGTGGAGATACGAAATTGTGCATTAACGAAAAATTTTCAGTAGCAAATGATGGCAGAAGCATAGACAATTGCTCTTTCTACGAGTACCGCCATCCCGGGTTAGCAGTTGCCAAATTTGGCATTAAGATGACTGCCAAAACAAGCAAATAATAAAAAAATGTGTTAAAAGTGAAACAAACAAAACAAAAACAAGAAGAAAAAGTTGTGCAAAAAGTGCAGAGAAAGAAGAAATTTTATAGAGCGCTGCCCTACCCTGGTGGCATGGGTTGGCAGAGACATTCTGCAAATGCAGCGGCGGTATGCACTTCGAGTGTATGTAAGATTGGTTATGTATGTTTGTGTATAAATAAATTTGTAAAAGTAAACTCATTAAGCGCAGCATGAACTAACAGACAAGCAAATGACAATGAGTAGACAAATGAGTACACAGAAAATACAAACCAACTAAAATTAGTGACAAAAAAGTCAAAAGTGAAGGAATAGGCTCCTGAAAAAAAAACAACAAAGAAAAAATACAAAAAAGAAAAGTGCAAAATTGGAACTAATATCGAGCCAGTAGAACTCCGCACGCAACAACAAACATGATTGAGGAAGCCAACGGATAAATGAGGGCCTACATTTAGGCGCTGGCTTCAGGAGACGCGGCTAGCGCATTCGCTTCTGCCTGTGTGTATGTAGGTCCTAAGTACTTCGGTGCAAATGCGGTGTTGTGGTACATTGCACTGTGGCTCTTTAGCGTAATGAGCGCTAAGGCGTAGCCAAAGGAAACAACAATAACAATTTGTATTTGTAACAAAAGCAACAAAAACAATGAACCTACCAGCTGAGCAGGCAAATAAAACAATTAAAAAGTTGGCACATTGTTTTCGTTCACTGCCAACAAAGAAACAGTAATATAAACTTTAAATTTGCATAAAAGTAATGGAGAAATGCACAACTGTAGCTAAATTCGAAAAAGAAACTTAGTGCGAAAATTGTGTATATAGAAATATGTGCAGCGAAGGCTTAACAGAAGGGCATTGTAAAAAGCATAAATTTATATAAAATCTATATATCTATAATTTTTGCACACATGCTTTGAAATTATTCCGTGTGTCCTATGGCTATTTTACAAACGGGGGACCATGTTGCCTTGTAGAGCCTCCATACGGCAAATGGTCGTTATGAGATGCTTTTTCACGCCAGAAATATACCATCTTGATCCCAAAGGTCCTAGGAAAACCGCCAAGTAACGCTTTAAGTCTGCTAAGTGAGTTCTGTATATCGACATCGAAAACTGATAAAAACATCAATAAAGGGAAAGAAAAGTTGATTAATAACCGATTTGGATTTGCGTTGTGGTTCTGTAAAGTTGGACACATTTCATGCAAAAATGTAACCGCGTTGATATTGCCAAAGACATGACTTCGAGGGCTGAATCCGTCCCAATATTCATTAAGCGCTTCGTTTGGAGACGAGACGTAGGTTTTTGAGTACAATCTAGACTTCAGGTGAATAAGTGGAGAGCTCCAAATGAATCAAGACCAAAAAAACACGTAATTTTCAGTCAAGCAATAAAGTGAGGAACACGATTTTTATGGATTCCAATGTTTTTCCCCAGAAAGTCAAAAAGTTGATAAGGTCAATTATTTGGGTCAGAGGACTATATGAGACGTTTTCGTGAAGCGATTCGCCAAAAAATAAATGATTTGTGGGAAGTCAATTCGTGACTTTTGCGCCATGATAACGGTCCTTAGCACAGTGCCACCATTATTCGTAAATTTTTGAACAAGAACGAAAAGAATACCATCCAACAGCCATCGAATCAAAAAACCAGCGGAGAATGCGTTTTTGTAGCCAAAAGGAAGTAATATAAAAATTTAAGATGGCTGTGACGGCTATACCGTAAATAGAGTGCCACAAATGTTTCGAAAGGTGGATCGAACGCGGGCATAGTGCGTTGCAGTTGATGTAGAGTATTTTGAGAAATGAATTTGTTTTTTGAGTTTTCTGAATAGATATACCTGTACTCCGTGAACTTTTTGATATGGTAAATCAATTAAATTCATTAAAAACCATCTGCTTGTGGTGGGCGGCATTTGTGAAAAGCAATATAAGCGGGCAAAGACCCATCAAGGTATAGTCCTGCGGATTACATACACATTTATATACTAAACCCGAGCCAACGGAAAATAAATGTATACGTTATGATCGTCATACTACCCCTGCAAGTTTTCTGCCCTCTATTGATTCTAAAAATGGAATATCTTTTTAACCTTCCTATACCCGCGTTAATTTTTGTAACACATATACCCGCGCACGGTCTCACAGACCGAAAATTCAAACTACATAAAATATTAGTTTTTTCAAACAAAACTAAAAACAAATTATTATTTTTCAATCCCGTAGATGTAATAAAAAAATAAAACTACGCATTCAATTTGTATTCACTTATTTTATTGATTTTAAGTGATTAACAAAAAATCCATCTAAATCGATCATTTTTTCTTAAGTACTACAAAAACAAAACAATAACATATTTTTTTATTCACATAAATAAAAATAAGTTATAATAACTTAAAAAAACTTCTTGGACAATACATAAATTATAAATTATATTAGTTTTTAGTATTGAAATAAAAAATCATGGCATATCGCATTTCATGTAAAAATCTGCCTTAAAAAGAAAACTTACGCTTTTACCTCTTCAAAAAAAAAACAAAAAATACCTTTTCTAGCTTAAAAAATATTTATTTGCAATAAAAACGTCAAACTATCTTATTCATTATCCTTACGGAATTACTCAGGACACACCATAATAGCATGTTCCAAACAAAAATACTGTCGGCATGTAGCACAGTTGTAACACGTTTTTCGGTTTTTCTTTGAGGAACAGTATCCACAGCGACCACTTTTATTAAACGATGTTCCAGAAGTCTCGGGACCATCTATTTTACATAATTCAGAGAGCCGAAGTTTGATGGTTTTAGGCAAGGAACTGTTGAGAGCTCGACGTCGAAGTTGCGAGTTAATAAGATCGTACGACAAAGATTCAAGAAAGGCTCTGCGGTCAATTTTCTTACTAGGATTATTTTGTACATGTATTATGTATGAATTTATACTCGCAACATTCATTCATTTTCTTGAAAAATTAGGTTTTATGAAGTTAAAAATAATCTCCAAACCTCGCCTATTTTCTTCAAGTTTTTTGCTTCTTTTCTAGGCCCTGGCAGTTGAGTGACTATATTCCTAGCGAGACGTCTTACACGATTTGACGGAGCATCATTATTCCACCTAGTGTGTCCATCTTTACCAAGATAAAATTCTCTATCATCAATCTCATTCAACTCCTCGTCGTATTTTTCATCATCTTCTTGCTCGGTATCATAACTTTCTACATCTCCTGCAACAAAGTCTTCAACGTCGCTGTCATTTTCATCCTCATAATCAGAAGTCGAATTTTCTTCCTCCAAAAGTAGTCTGATTTCCTCTTCATTCATTGTAATATTATTTAAAAAGTACCTGCAAAATAGTAAAACGTAAAAAAATAAGAAAGAAACAAAAAACATAATAACTGCTTTAACTTCACAAAAAATTACACATATACCCGCGTGGGTCTCACAGACCAATTTTTATAAAATTCACCAACACGCCTGTCTAGTGCAAACGCCAAATCAACACTAATATAGACCTTGCAAGAAAAGCGGAAGCTAGCAGTAAATTCAACTTTATAGAGTTTCTGGAAAAACAAAAATTTACGTAAAATCATTTTCTCGGTCTCACAGACCAACGCGCGGGTATAGGAAGGTTAAAGAAAAAAATGCTAAAAACGTATGTGTCTCAATTTTTGCGTAATTAATTTTTATTAAAAAAGTTGTATGCAATATTTAGGACCATCTGCTCATTTACTCAAACATCTTTTTTCGCCTGACTTGAATTAATTCGAGAGATGGCTTTAAAGATAATGATTTGCAATCTCCAACATATAATGTTAATTAGTAAATCGTAATAACAATTAAGTGAAATTCAGGCGGTAATTAGAGCTCAGAAAGCATTTATTTTGCAAAATTATTTTTAAAACTCACTTTTTATAAATAATTTTCCCTTCTTTTCTCGCTAATTATTTATTTTTTATTAATTGATTTTATAGAAAATAGAAAATTTCAGAAAAACTATAATTGCAATAATTAATTAATTTTTGTTTTAAATTTGTTTGTTTAAATTTCGATTGCTTTTATATTTTAAAAGTTTTCACCAAAAAGTAAGGTCTTTATTTATTCTTGTAAATCAGTTTCATCCCTTCAAAATAATCCCCTCTCGCTGAAATACACTTATGCCAACGATTTTGCCAATCCCCGAAACATGCCAAATAGTCCATTTCCGGTATAGCCATCAGCACCTTCTTCGATTCAGCTTTTATCTCCTCAATCGACTCGAAACGCGTTCCCCAGAGTGGTCTCTTGAGTTTTGGGGATAGCCAGAAGTCACACGGAGCCAAATCAGACGAATACGGTGGTTGCGGAACGATATGCGTGGAATTTTTGGCGAAATGGTCACGAAGAACGAGTGCAGTGTGAGACGGAGCATTATCGTCATGCAAAAACCAGGAGTCGCTTCCCATAATTCTGGTCTTTTTAGACGAATTGCTTCACGTAAACGACGCATAACGCTCAAATAATATTCCTTATTAACAGTTTGGCCAGGTGGAAGGAATTCATAGTGCACCACACCACGAAAATGGAAAAAAACTGTCATCATGGCCTTTATTTTTAAACGACTTTGACGTGCTCTTTTCGGTCTGGCCTCGCCTTTAGCACGATATTCGCTTGATTGGTCGGTTGTTTCAGGGTCGTAAGCATAAATCCAAGTCTCATCTCCCGTAATGATGCATTTGAGCTTGTCCTGATAGTCTGAAAGCATTGTTTCACACACATCAACGCGACGACTTTTTTCCAAGAAATTGAGAGTTTTCGGTACCAAAAGAGATTTGACTTTTCGTAGGCCCAAATGGTCTTTCAAAATGGTTTTCACAGATCCTTCTGATATTCCGATCATATCAGTAAGGTCTTTAACAGTCAACCGACGATTTTTGAGCACTAACTCCTTCACTTTATTGACGTGTTGGTCATCTGTTGACGTCGATGGTCGTCCGGAGCGCTCCAAGTCATCAACACGTTCTCGACCCTCTTTGAAGTCTTTGTACCACTTATAAACATTTTTCTGCGACATGGTCGAATCACCAAATGCCTTCTGCAACATGCTAAATGTTTCCGCAGCCGAAATTTCATTCCGCAAACAAAATTTGATGGTTCTTCTCTGCTCAATCAAATCAGACATTTTAAAAATCGAAAAATGCACTCTTGGTCGTTTGGTAGACACAAGCGTAAATATATTACTGATAATGACATTCACATGAAAGTTGGCCCAGATGTTACTAACAGTGCTGCCAACTCATGAAAAAAATAACTAGAGCGAAATCTTAATCCCGCGAAGTTTGACAAATAAATTCACCTTACTTTTTGCCCACAGTAGTACATAGTTTTTAAAGAGCTAACTTAATATTTGTCGTTGTGTTTTGTATACAAGGTTGGTAATTTAAAGCGAAAATATTGATAAAAAATTGAAAAGCATTATTTTGTTAGGGCCGTGACGACCAGTTTTTTGGGTTTGCCATCATGTTGGTCATTACCACTCACCTGAGAATAATGGTTGCAATAAAATATTTTTTGTCACTTTGTGTGATATATGGCTGTCAGCAAGTCAGTCCTATGAAATGCAACTCTCTATTAAATCAAATTGTCAGTAAGTCAGTATAATGCAACTTTCATATTTCTTAGTTCTGCGTGGACAAGACACAAAATCTCTAATCCGCATTAGGATGCGCTTTTAATATATTTCATTAATTGGAATAAAGTTTAAGTTTGCATTAAAGTCTAGCGAATAATATTCAACATTTCGTCGATGATGGTGGCGTGCTCATCCAACTTATTTTCATGAATAATGGGCATCACAAATTGCGTTAGTACGACTTAATATATCCGGCAGCTCAATCATAGTCTTCAAAAAAATGCGTCACGTAACCATATCCGAGCAAATTCTGTAAGAAACTGAAATTTTTTGGTCGTAAGCAAACTGTTTTTCAAATAAATTGTTAAATAAATTAAATAGAGCTTTGCGGTGGCATAAAACCGAAAATTTCGCTTGGCGTGCTTTGAAGGCGAATTCTAAGAGATTTTTTTTGTTTTTATGTAAAACTGAAAAAATGCCACCGAACAGTTTTCTCCAAGACAAAAATTTCATTAATCTGACGCTTCTAACGCAATTTGAGTTTTGTCGATATCACGAGGTCATCTAAAGTAAATAGTTTTTTG
Organism: Anastrepha obliqua; assembly: GCF_027943255.1. Taxonomy (NCBI): domain Eukaryota; kingdom Metazoa; phylum Arthropoda; class Insecta; order Diptera; family Tephritidae; genus Anastrepha; species Anastrepha obliqua. Next base: position 1,465,513 of record NC_072896.1, read on the forward strand.
GTACTTCCACTTTAAATCACCGACCCTGTATTTGCCTATCCCACGAAAATAAAAACCCAAGTGAAAGGATTGCTTTCTATTCAAAGTAGAACAAGTGCTGTCAATATACCCACACTAATAAAAAAGAACTGTGATGTTAGTCACGTTAGGAGCTTTTGACATTTCATCTGCGCTTGAGCGTGAAATTTAAAATTGATTCACTTTATTCAAGCATCGACATTTTTTTTGCTGTAGGCCGCGCATGAGTAATATTTCGTATCAGTTTGGGTATATCGATTTTTGCTGTTTATGTCAATATATTCTTTCTAAAAAAAATTTAGTGCAAATAACAACAACAACAACAAAATGCTGCGTACTTTGCTTAACAGTGTGCATAAAATGAAAAATGATAAAAATTCCAAGGGACAACATATTTTTTCCTGTTCATACCTACCTTTGTAATGTTTACTAGGGTTTACTTTTTGTCTGCTATGTATTTATTATGTTTTTGTTGTTTTTTTAAACACAGTGTATTTTGTGTTGTGTATATTGAAAATATTTGGCTGGTTATTGTTTGCCACTTTACTTTTTTGTTTTATATTTTGTTATTATTTTGTTGTTGCTGTCCTAGCTTTTTCTCTGTTTCACACACGAACGCATTTCAATTTGCTACTTTTTCAAGCACTCGCGCTTACATGTTGCGCGACATCACCCAATCAAAAGACCATGTCTGCGACGCCCAAGACTGCTTCATCGCTGTGACAGTCTGCTTATCTCTTATTGCCTCTTTGAACCTGACGGGCTGTGTGACTATTGCCTTTTGCCTTATAAAACCAAAATATATGTATATCTGTAAGGTATGTATGTATGTGTTTGTATTAAATGTGATTCGGCTTAAACCTTCCCAGTACTATCGAGCTTTTTTCTTCAGGCAAGCGTGAAATTGTGAAGGTGCCATCGACGGCGCGACGGACGTGCCAGCATATACGTTGCCATGTTTATATCAGATTGCATATTTTAACTACATGTCGTTTGTGTTTCGGTGTGTCATTGAGCGCAGCTGTGTAAGAATTTCGCTCTGATCCTTGCTGCGGCAAGCAACAAACATTTGTCGGCGTGCACACATACACACGCATATATGTAGTTTACCCGCCGTGAAAAGACAAACTACTCAGAAAACAATATTGTTCTCGAACTGGTATTTGAGTAAGGAAGTTGTACTAGTTCGGAAGTGACTAGAATTATACCAGTCGCAACATTTTGCTTAGAGGTGCTGACCTAATTGCTCCGACTTTTCAAAAAAATGTATAAATTTTTCACTAAAATTTAACAAATTTGAAAAAATTGTCACCAAAAACTGCAACTTCTTTATCCGAATTTTAAAACACTTCTGCTTATGCAGTTTTATAGCGAATTAAATTTTTGTTGTTAGCTTAAAGTCGCTCCAGAATCGCATTGATTTTTTCTTTGCCTAAGTTTGCATACTCGTAAAATTTTTCTTCTACATAAACACCTTCGGAAGACTTTTATATGAAAGAGACTACTCAAACGTAACAAAGTAGTGCAATCAAAAAAAACATTATTTTTCCATTACGAACTAGTTCGTTGACTGGTGAATGCTGACCAGTTCGTTACCTGGTATACTTGGCAAATTCTGACAATCGTAGGATAAATACCAGTTGCTAGGATAGAGCAAAGGTATAAGACAAACCACTTGCGCTTCAAAGAAAACTGGTAGCAGTAAAACAGAACTGATTGGTTTGACTGAAGGGTAGTTTCACATATAAATATGTATGAAGAAATATTTCTTACAAGGAAAACACACACGAGCTTTGTTTGTTTGGCATTTTGCAGATGAAAGGATGAGCATAAACGGGAAAAATATCACTAAATCACAATTTTAGTCACTTCAATAATTCGTTTTGGCTTTCGCCCACAACACATCATACACAAATACTCAATAGTCACACACACATATGCATGCGCAGGTCCGTAGACAGTAATTTTTTCACAGAGATTGTGGGGAATTCGAGGCCTTAGCACGCAAACATGCAAACAAACATGGAATTGGAGGCTCTTAGCAAGCAAATTTATTTCAATCTTTTTTAAGTACTAAATTTCGATGCATAAAAATTTAAGTAACATGGAACTGCAAATTAAATACCGGGTGTTTATTTAGCTGCACGAGAACTTTCGATATCGATGACTGTGGTTTGACAGCTCAGAATGGCAGACTGTGTTGAGATTTCTGCTGAATAAAGTTTGGTACGTCACCAGAAATCGTATAAGGAAAACGCCTGATGCACACTTGGACGATTCCGTTCCAAGTTAGCCAAGTTATTTGGACATTGTCCACAATTATTCTAAAAACTGGTTTATTTGTAAGGTCGAGATGATAAACTTGAAAAAATTGTGAAAAACATTAATTAATTTTGAGATATATTCAATGTTGAAAACTAATACAGGAAGAATAAAGTACAATATTTAGATAAAATTTGTTTGTGAAAAATTGTAAATTTTTAGTAAAAATATTTTTTTCGCATTTTCGAAAACACTTCAGAAAACGTTTCAGATTTTTTATTTCATATTTTGTTATTAACAGCGAAGACCAGCTACAATTCTATTTGATCATTTAGAATTGAAATAAAAAGGTTTGATTGCTAAAAAGAAATGCAGATATTTCATTTCAAAAACTGTCAACATTTTCAATAAAACCACACTGCTATACCAACATTTAAAAAAAATTACGACAATGTCCGAAATGCCGAGTCACTTGACCAGGAATCACTCTCTCGAATTAAGAGAGGTCAAATTAATCACGTAACAGCTGAGACTTTGGACCTTTCCTTCCGTCAAGTTTCGTCAAATAGTGCTTGGTCCTTTCCAAGTCTAAAAGGATAAGTAGTGGCAAGCATTCTTGTCAAATACTTTTTACTTAAATAATAGTAATAAAAAAATATGTGCGCACTTCCACCTCAGAGATTCTAAGATGCTTGTGATGAAAATTCTCCTAAACACAGTTTTAAATTTAATATTTTAAAAATATAATTTTTGTAAAGAGAATTCTTAGCCAAGATTCTTGTCAAGATTTTTATAAGTTCTACCTTCTAGGCATCTAAGTTGACACAAAAATATCAACTTGAGCAAATGGCCAAATAAATATTATTAAGAAAATGCACTTTAATCACCACTCCACACTCCGTTTCATAAGTTTTTTTGACTCTCACTGTGTCAAGAATATTTAAATTGCTACAAAATTATTAATAAAATCAATAATGAAAATTTTACGAAATTGATAAAATTTAATGAAAAAAATTCCTACACAAAAAAATAGTAACATTGAATAGAAAATTGGCAAATTGTTACTTTACGCAAAAGTGCTATGTCAGCGCATGAAATCAATCACAAGTTCAGACATGATGATGAAAAAATAAATATCCACGGGCTCACTTAGAACGCCTACAATCCTCCTCGTGAATACGCCCATGTGCTTGCGAGAGGTTACACCCACGTACGTGTAAAGGAAAAGGTCTGCTTGTATTTGTACTACTTCTCACTTATTGAATAGTTTGAAATCTTGAAAAGGGTTCATATTCGATTCGCTTTCGATGATTTTCTGTGGCGTCGATTATTGTGTGAGTGGATTCATACAACACTAATCTATGTGAGTTTTTGAACTTACACTTATTTAGCTACTGAAAATGTTTAAAAGGTTTTGCCTTATAGCTAAATTTATTTATGTACTTACTTTAGGAATTTTCAGACTCTGTTAAAGATTCTAATATACTCGTGAAGCATATAAAGCTGGAATCCGCTGGTGCGCTTGAACTTCCTATTTAAAAAAATGTAGGTTGTTTATAGGATGTTGTTATTTATTTTATTTTTATTTTATGTAAGGTTACATGCCAATACAATTATTATTTAAACATACAAACTAACACAGCACTGGCACCAAGTCGAATATATTTATTTGCCCACACACATAAAGGCGAAGTGATTATAAATTCACTATTTTTGCAAGACATTGAAGGCTATTAAATAATGTTCCTATTTATACAAAATATGCATCGTTTTGTTCGATAGCTTCTTGCCTTTGAGAAGGTAATTTTACTAGAGCTCTGCTCTCGTCTATTTGGCAAAATGAGTGGAACCGACTTTCATAAGCTTTTCTTGAGCCTTGTTTTCATCAGCAAAATCATTCGCCGTAAACGCGGTAATTGCTTGGTGGCAGGGCCGACATTTTAGATGCATTAAATCCACCCAAGGAAGTTCCCGGAGTATCGGACCAGTCACTATCGATAGTGTGACTTGTTACACAGCGCACAAAATACCACGAGGTCGAAGCGGAATTCCCAAACTTCTCTATCGTATTGGCCAAACCTGGCCGCTTCTGGGTAATTGCTTTCTAGAGGTGTTTACTTTGATGTTATAGCTTCGAGATAAGAGTTTGGTGGTCCAGAAGCAACTCTATTATTTGCATATATGATCCACTGCCAAACACACCGAGCACGAACAAAACCTTTCCCACCATCACCCCAACTCTGCCACAATTCGCACCAGTTTAAAGCAATTCCTTCACGGTTGTTTTAACTTGCATTGTCATAAGTGACGCACTTTTACACTCTGTTGAACAACAATTGCCATCCGCTTCAGAAATGGTTCGATGTTGTTGCGATTGAGACGCGAGTCGAAGATACCCAACATGCGATACCCATAAACATATCGAACTTCTTTTGATATCCAGCCTTATTCAGGTTTTAATTGATCGGACTCTGCTATCTGCATTAATATTTTGCGTGGTACGTCTTTGCTCTCAAAATTATCGGAGCAGAATCGACTAAACAAAAGTTTGCATGATTGTCTGACAAAATAAAAAAGTGGCCGTTGAAGTAGTTTACATTAATTTTAAGCTTAAAAATATTCGTTAGAAACTTCACTGAAAGGATTGGAGCACGCTACTCAAATTCAATAATCTTTATTGGAGATCCCTGTAGATTTAAGTTGTTAAAGAGATATTAATTTTTAAATAACAGCTCTATTTTGAATTGAATTGAAAAGGTCGAGCCAAGGAGCACCAGGAGATTTGTTGGCTCCTAAAACACTCAGGCTAAAGATCCCATTGTATTTAAAGCTCTGAAAACGGGGTAGATAGTCAAGGAGGGAGGGAGAAAAGTATCAGAGAAAGAGATAGGAAAGAATAGAGACAGAGATAGAGATATAACAGATCTAAGTGAAATGCAAAAGCTCGGAAAACGTACTCCGTCAATTAAGATACCCCGGGTAGTTATAGGCATAAAAATTCATGTTTTTTATCACTTTTGCAACAATATTAAAATTATTTTATGAAGGCGAATACAACCGGGTTGTTATACAATATTTTAGCTTGACTTCCTTAAGGTACTTGACCACCTTGGAAAGCTAAAAAGTACAACATATTCAATAATTTTTTTTTCATGTTCTGTATAATATATTAAAATAAATTTTTTTTTTAATTTTTGTTTAGAGCTTATATAACACAAAAAAAATTGATTTATTAAAATTTCTTTTTTTAACATATATCCAGGAGGCGCCAAAGTCGAGGCCTGAAGAAAATCATGTCTTGCGGCGGACAGTTAATCTTAGAAATGGTAATTCTAAAACAAAAGAGAGAAACAAAATTTTCAAAAGGAAGGTTCCTTGCGTGAGAATTTACCACAAACTGACAAAAAAAAAAAAATAATAAAAAAATGGCGGATGTTTGAAAAAAAGTTAAGAAAACATCCCTGTTTTTCACAATGTTATGCTTAAAAAGCAATACTTTATTAACTTTTTTTTTGCAAAATGTGGTAAATTGGCATACAAAACATCTTAACAAATAAAACAAGACCAAAATCATTAAAATCGGCTAAGCAGTTTCGGAGATAAAGTGTCCGCCATTGGAAAAAAGTAATTTCTGGAAAAACGCGTTTAAAGTTAAAACTTGCTATTTTCTTTCCGCTGAGTCAGCAAGTAATGAGTGCAGGATGCGCCTGCACATTTTCACTGATTTCACTTTGTTAGAATTCGAATTTAAAAAAACAGTTTCAGGTGATGATTTTTAAAAGTATAAGGATTGAAAAAATGTAAAAAAAAAAAATTTAATTTTTTGAAACTTATAAGGTGGTCAAGTACCTTAAAGTAAAAAAAAATGAATTATCGACGATGCTATAGCCGAGGCTATTGTGGTTTCATACGAGTCGATTTTCCTGCAGGCTACTTTCATACTCGCACACACATATTGGAATAAATATGATGGTGCATAAATATATTTTTTGCCACACCAACAAACAAATTCTCTTCCGCCCAACATTAGTTTACGAACCCTTTTTTTTGCTTTTGGTGCCGGCTCGTGGGAAATGATTGAATGAAAAGTGTTGAATGAGGTTAATGCGTAGGCGCTTGAGGCATTTGTAAGATTCTTCCGCTCGAATTTCTTTTATTTACAAGAATATACATTTTCCTGCTTTACTCATTTTTTATTTACTTTGTTCTAAATGTATCTGGTACTCCACTTTCGTGCGGTATAGGCAACTCAATCAATTTAAATGGGTGTATTTACAAGTGTGTGTAGATAATAATCGCATGATGATTTCAATAAATCTTTCAAAAGCCTTCTCTCTATTCCGTTTTTATTATACTCATCACTATAGGTATACAAGAAAATATAAAAAGGCTTTAACGGTGTACGTATATAATAAATAAATAAATAGATGAATACTTTGTTATGAGTAAAGAAATTATTTAGAAAGAGAAAATATACGATTACACCTTAACCAATTAAATGATTATTTTATGTAAAACCCACCTCAAGCTAATAAACTTTTTTCTTTCACTTTTTACAGGAATACCTTTGCCTGACCTGCTTAAAATTTGATTTAAGATAAACCAAATTTGTGGAGACTCTCAGTTGGCAAATGATCAAAAATCTGTCGAAAGGAAATAAAAATAAACGCAAGCAAATAATTTCGACAACTTAACTCAAAATCAAAGCACGCCTACACAAGAATATTTTAAACAGCAGTTGTAAGGACATTTTAACAACTACTTACAAATTCGAAAGGAAAACAAACAATTCAAGGCCATTTGTATGTAAACAAAATTTTCCAATAAAAGTTGCCAAAAATGTAATAAGAAATAGAGACTTTGTGGAACTCTTTGGTTGCAGTGAAACGAACCATTAAAATTACTTGCGTTGGTTGCTCAAAAGCAGAATAAATATGTCCTTCAAAATGCCTGCGAAGCTGTGTACCGTAGATGAACTAACGCATAGCTATCCAGCGACAACACTCCAGCCTCCAAAGTGGCATGAACGTGGAGGATGTGACATTTCCAGCAATTCTGCAAGAAGTCAATCAACAATTTCTGCAAGTAAAAGTTGGATGAGATATTGTTTGCTGTTTGCCATTTTGCTGCTGCTGCCTGGTGAGTGTTAGACGATAGTTTAGCTTAAATTTAACATTTATATTCGAGAGCGTTCATGCTCCAGATTGAATATAGATATACTTTCTGTATTGGTTAATCAATGCTATCTGAAACCAAAAATCACTCATACGCCATGTACCTTTTTAGCAAAGCTTTTGCGTAAGAGCTTTGGCCAATAACTGTTGTAGTTGTAGTCGGATATTAACTAAATATACACAAGTATCCTCATATGTGAAGGCTTAACCCTTAAGGAACTAGATTCTGCCAGATTTCGAGCATTTGCATTATCAAAGATTTTTCATGTACATTCTGGACAATAAAACCCAAATAATTATTTTTTTTTATTTATATATTAAAGTGAAATAATTAATTAATAAATAATTAATATTTTAAGAAATACAAAATAACTATGCACTGGTTGCAGTGGTATTGAGATAAAATAATTTATTGCTTATTCAAAAATATCTTATCGTCTGCAAACTGAACGCCTTCCGAAATACCAATCCATACACCAAATTTTTTTCACATATTTTTTCCCCGAATCGATCAAAGTTCTAGACGCGAATTCTTCTTCATCTTTGTTAAAACCTAAAAATGGGTGTCTCAAAACAATAATTTAAGTATCTGGTCAATACGGAATTCGTTCACAATTAAAGCCATTTTTCGTTTATTTCGAGTCTAAAACATAAAATAGTACTTACAGACTACTTAGAGCTAATATGAGCTTAAATTACAACAGATAATTAAAGAAATAAATTAAAAAACGGTTTAAAATTCATAAGATTCAACCAATAATATTCTTTATTGGCCTTGATCGTAATATTAGACAGAAATCTTAGTTTTCCAAATATATTTAAAAGTTCTATAAATTGTAACTACTGCTTTTTAGCCAACCACTGGCATTCATTACATTCTAAGAGTTATTGATCCCAAATGCATCGAAATTTAAGATATTGTGTGAAAGGCACTATTCCACGGTGCTACAGTGAATCAGAACTTTTGAAGTGACATGATGAGCATTGTAGATCTACCCGAGAACGACGCGGAACCGTATTCAAAAAATCTTTATCACCCTCAAGTTTTTTATTTATCGTTGAAAAACGGGTTTTGGGTGTTTTTGGACACTTAAAAATTCGTAGCTCGTCTGCATTCTATCGGATTTCTAATCTTGAAACAGTTTTGTTTAGGTAAAAGATAGTCCTTCTGACGTATGTCTTTTATTTTTCACGCTAAGCAAAAATAACCACTCATTTTTCAACGCAAAATTTAAATTGTAGTAAATTTTTCCAGTTTTTGCGAGTTTAACGAGATGTTGTCGATAATATTGAAATGAGGGGTTTATTTATTAGAAGAAAGTTTTATAGCTGTGTCTATTCCGAATGTAAAAAGCATTTAATTTCAAAAATCAATAAAAATGTTACAAGTAACGGATTTTTTTGTAAAACACAAAAATCAGTAAACTGTTGTGTAATGTTGTTCACTACTTTCATATTTGAAAATATAATGCGGTTCTCATACCTGTGTCCATTCCGAATCTAGCAAGCATTATTTCATCAAAATTGATAGGAAATGTTCTAAGTGAGGAACGTTTTTGTAGAAATAAAATAAAAACAGAACATTCTCGAGTTGAACAGAGACCGTAGAAGAAAAATAATGCAAAAAGTAACGCAATTTGCTGACTTACATCTGCAGTTTTCTGACTTACCTCACTAAACCTCACCTAACCTAATGTTATCGAAATCAATCCAACCGTACACAATGTGAGACAATCGAACCCATTGTGCTGCTTTTCTGCATTGCAAAAGGAAGTCATTTTGATTAGTTTACAATGCCAATCTATCCAAACTCGAAGTAACCTTGAATAACTTATCCTAATCTCACTTCACTAAATAGAACCCTACGTAAAATATGAACCGATTGCATTGTACTTCTATGTGTACTCGATTCAAAACATCTACGAATAAACGAAACGTATCTTTACCTAGTATAACACAAAATAACTTAACCTTACAGGAAATTCGTAGCTAAAATCAACCTAACCAAACTTCATTAACCTGAACGCATCTAACGCAACCTGCGCTGAGTTTTTTCCATGTAATACAAGAGTGGCTAATTTGAACATAAAATACTGCTAAAAAAATCTGATTTATGTTTACTTAATAAACTTAGGTAAGGTTAGGTTAGGTTAGATGCACTTATGTTCAGTTTTAATAGGTCTTGATCATTCAAAAGTGAGGATTTTTCACCCTCATTAAATTGTACATGCCTACCAGCAAATTGCAAACGGTTCTGCTGTGTCGTGCATGCTGCGGTTGGTCAATTTGGATTAGGTAAGCTTTGGTTATAATGAGTTTTGACATGTTAGATGTATTCACAGTTATGTAAACTTATTGCTGTCTTTCAAAATTAGTCACAATGAGCAGTAAAGCACTATCGGTCATGCGGTGTTTTCTCGCAGTCTCGGTTCAGCAATATTTTAAAAAATGGGGAAAAAACTTTTACAGTTTTCAATGTATGAAGATGAAAAAAAGCTTATTTCGAGCACATTTTATTGGAGCTTAGAAAGATGTATACATTTGTGGTGCGCGTTGGAGAATAGTGGCCAAAAAATTGCATCACATTGAAAAAAAATGTGGAAAAATTGCACAAACCAGAGCCTGTTATTGGAAATTTTTTTTGAACGTGAATCGTTCAATCTTATAATTATATACATTCATAACGCACATATACTACCCTTTCCCATCTTGTAAGAAAAAATCGGTTGAAAAATTGGTTACTTATGTATTTTTACTTTATCAAAATCACCATAAATCGGTTTTTTAACAATAAATAAAAAGTTTGAGGGTGTTTTGAAATTTCTAAACACAGTTTTGTGTTGTACTGGTCTTGATCTAAAATAGTGCATATTTTAACTTGGAGAGTTCTTTCGATTTTTTTTTATTTTGTAGCACCGTTTTCTCTATGCAGTCAGTTTCACGTTACTGCAACGACCCAGATTTATATCTGACCTTGGTCTGTCACTCCAGCAGCATTCCCCGAAATTATATGGGCTGCTGCAATAACAATATTTTTCTTCTTTGTGTCAGAAAAATTTGGTTGCGTAATTGTTTATATTTCAGCTAAAATGCTGGCGTTTTCAAGTGTTAAAAATAGCTTCACAAGGTTTCTAACTTAGCTCTTCCTTCACCTCTAACTTCCTATCTAGCTGCCTTTTTAACGAAGTAATTTCGCGTGAAGTGTACGTCATGAAGTAGATTCCTTTAACCTTTAAAAAATATTAAACATCATGAACAGATGTCAGCTTTAGCACTTGCTATATAAATTTTATGAAATTTTGCGTGCAATAGGTCTCAGAAATCTCAGCGCTACACGAGAAGAATATTCGACTATATTTATTCTTGGTCAGTTCAAATATGAAATGACCTACAAACGTATGACTCTGCTTCTAAAGTTTTTTAGAAACGGTTGATCAAGCTACATATAAAGAAGCTACATAAAACTGGCCACAAATCCTTGTGCAGGGATAATTAAATTAACGATTCCTTCCAATCCTATGATTTTACATTCCTTTGATGTCTGATTTGCCTCATTGATTGACCTCTTTTTACACCATAATAAGGGATACATTCGCACCCCTTTGCACTTGCAAAACATGCCAGAGTAATTAAGAAAATTTTTCTGACTCCAAAAAGAGGCTTGAATCAAATATCATCTTTTTGATGACCTCATTATTTCGATCAACTGACCCTTCAATTTATGTACAATTTTTTTAGTTGTTTGGTTTTCAATGAGTTTACACATTTTCTCGAATCGTTGATTTTATTCGGACTTTTACGCACCTAAATTTTCACATTTATATAATTTCATATTTGCAATTCAGTTCTGGCTACGTTTTCCGTTTTCGTTCACAAACAGATAATTGCACCAGTAATCGCTATTCAATTTAATTGTACACAAATAGCAGTAAACGTATTAAGCGTAAAAATTAGGTCAAGCGTATAAAAATTCGCAAAAGCAACACTAAGCTATTTAGTATTAAAATTTTAATGATTATGATCGAAAAATAAAAATGCAAATGTGCCAGATAAGCGCAAAAGGTATCAATACAACAGCAATCCCAGCAGAAACGAGCAATGCGAGCGCGCTGAGCGTAAACAAATATTTGGTATTTGGCATCGTAAGTCGCAAGGGAGCTGATATTTGTGTAATTTTCGAGCAACATTATTAAAAGCAATTTAACTTTGCTGAAAATTGTTATTGTGCGTGTATTATAGTGTTTGTCACACGGCTCTCCTCAGTTCATTAGAAAAGTTCCCAAATGCAAATATTGCTTTCATATTTGCTGCAGCTATAACTGCTTTTTGCGCGGGACAACATTTCAGTGACACTTCAGAAACAGTTCAGCTGTTTTTAACACCAGCTTGATTTTGCATTCAATTTACAATGCGTGGCAATGCTGTTCGCAAATGTTTTTACTATTTTAATTAATTTCTATTTCATTTAGTGATATTTGCCTTGTAGTTTTGTTAAACGAGTATTGGTAATATACATTTTAAGGCGTGGTGCAACGGGAAGTCGCGAAATTCAATAATAGTAATAATGCATTTTCGCACGAATTATTCCAGAACAATTATCAATGCATTGAAATAATCATTTCATTTTGTTTAGTTCCAAATTTTAAATAATTACTCTACTAAATGAAATTTAATTGAGTTTGATAAGATATCAAAATAGTTTTATTGTTATTTGATTTATTTTAAATGGATTGAAAGTGCATGCCCAATATTTAATATTTTATGTCCTTTGTAATTTTAGATGGGATTTAAATAATAATGAAAATAAATTAAAGCGATAAAATCTAGAGATACCTTGCAATAATCTCTGCTAATCTCTCCGTTGCATTTAATATTTAATTTTACTTCATAAGTCATCAAATATGCGCACTTACTGACTATTTATGACTAGTGTAGGTAGGTAGCACTAAAGGCCCGTTTTGATACCATTATGAGACCTACAACATACAGATATCTACAGCCACCCAGAGCTGTTGAAATAATGGAGAAGATTGATGGGATTGAGCTGGGCGCGCTGCCCCAGGCTGTCGTAGAAAGGAGCACCCAGTGACCTTAATCGTCTAGCTGCTAACCCGGACATTTACAGAGAAAGTGCTCAACAGTCTCTTTCCCTGAAAGGTCCCCACAGCTTCTGCAATGGGAGTTTAATGGTAAACCCAACATTTCCGCACGTCTACCGATCGTCCAGTGACCAGTAAACACAGCTAAGAGCTTGGAAATTGAATGGCGTAGAGTCCCTAAGACTTTCTGAGTCTTCCGTATATTGTACTGGCGCCAAAGAGTTTTCGAAATAGCATATGAAGAAACGGACTTCGATTTTTCTGCGCGTCTCTGACAAATAATTTGTGCTGTTCTCCTTTAACAACTGTCAGGGAGATGCCGATGACCGGGTAGGAGGTACTAATGTATGTATGTAAAACTGTTGGCAAAGCGCAAGACATGTTCTGCTTTTAAATAACTGCACTTAATTCGAAGAGCCTGAAATTACCACAAGCGCAAAAAGTAAAGCAAGCGCAGCAGAGATAAAAGGCAAATCGCAGAAAGATTTATTTGCAAAAAAAATTGGAAAAAATAAATAGGAATAAAAATCCATATAATCCGAATGTAAGGAAAATGACAAATAAAGCGTTAAGCAACGAATCAAAAAGAGAAGTAAAAGTACTAAAACGTAGAACCGGTCAAAGTGGGAAGTGGTATCAGCTACAACAACAACCAAGTAGGAGTATCTACCAACGATTCTGCAGCAATAATAATATTGTATAAATAGAGTCGAAAAAAATATCATAATTTTTTGCGTGATGAAGTCGCGTTCTGTTGGATTAAATGAGATTTTCTTGCAATTATTGCAGTTTTTCTTAGTTATTACTTTTTCGCTGCGTTCAACTTATCGTCGTTGATTCTATATACTTACATTTGATATACACACAAATACATATGTATGTGTAGATATATGTCCATATACATACTTACTATGCCTCCAGTCTACATTTTCATTGCTAAGACCTACTGCGTAAGTACACAAACTTTCTGTTGAAAAGGAAAGTGTAGTGAGTGGGATTTTTAATGTATTGCTTGTGTACTGGGGATTTGCGGTAAGAAGACGTGAAGAAATACTTTGGTTTTAGAGACCTTTTTGCTTTATCATCAAGGTTATGTACCATAGAATTATTACCAATTCGAAACGGTAATAGGAAAAAAATCTACTCATAATATTTGGAGCTTGCGTTTGCATGCTTTGCTGTTTTCATAAATTAAATATTAAATCAAGTGAAATTTCAAATGTGATTTTACATTTTCGATAAAAGATGGGTTGCCAATGAACTTTTATGCGCTGAACATGATTCTGGGGACGTGCTAAGGATTTGAACCGAAACCCAAGTTTACCCATTAACGATGGGGAACAGAATTCGTTAACCAATTGTTTTGATATTTCGTACACCAGTTACTTTTGCTCTCTATATGATAAAAATAATTCAGAAAAAAATATTCCGTACTACGCCCGATTCCCAGGCTGTACGCTCAAATATAAAAACAACATTGGAATATTTGTTTTCTGCATTTATAGTATCACTTGTTTATATAAAGCAAACGGTTTGGTTTTTATTGAAATATAGACACACAGGATATTCAAATAATTAGATTTTTATTAACTTTACGGTAATAAAAATAAGCACATAAATACAAGTAGTAATTAGTTAATGGTCCACCAATTGAAAAATCGGAATGATAATAGACAAATTGTGAAAAACATCCAATCGGCATAGTTAGCAGTAGCCCTAAGTAAGGCTAGATAGGTAGGTAGGGTGGTTGTCATAAGACACACTTAGGTAACTTTAATAAACGAGCAGAGCTTCGTTAGTTTTAGATGGGCTATGTCCGCTACATCGGTTAAAAATGCTGTATCAAGAGTGCGCAGCCTTCTCATAGCTAAGCTCTCACATTCACATAAAAGGTGTCTGACTGTTTCCTCTTCTTCTGTATTAAGACAGCTTCTACAGAAATCGAAGTACGGGAGTCCTAACTTTCTAGCGTGGCTGCGTATCAGACAATGACCAGTTAATACCCCTATCCTTTTTTTCATAGCTTCTCTGTTAAATCTTAACAAGATTTTCGATGGCCCGCTGTTCCAGTTCGGCTATGTCTGTCTGCTTAGTTCGCATGTTGTGACGTTTTGCCAGATTGTATTTACCTTTTTGATGGTTTCCCTGTCTATAAGTAATTCACAAGTGGCTATGCGCATGGGTATTAGCGCCTTATCCGGTTCGAGATCGAGCGTTGTACCGGTTCTTGCAAGTTCATCCGCCTTACAGTTTCCTGCAATGTTCCTGTGGCCTGGTACCCGGATAAGGTGCACCTTGTAGCGCTTAGATACGTCATCTAGTAGTTTAAAACATTCTAGAACTGTTTTTGACGAGTGCGTTTTTGATTCAAGCGCTTTTATTGCCACTTGACTGCCCGAGTAAATGAAGACTTCATTTGTGGATAATACTCTCGTTTTTATTACCGAAAGTCCCTCTTTTATGGCAGTGACTTCCGCCTGAAATACACTGCAATGATCAGGTAAGCGAAATGATTGGCATACTCCGATTTTGTCGGAGCACTCCCCTCCACCTACTTTGTTGTCCAGTTTTGAGCCATCTGTGTAGATGTTTAAGTCATTTTTCTTAACAATAAGCCCGTTATCTTTGGAAGGAAATGCTGTGACAAAGGATTTATTAAAATTGATGTTCTTTGTCTTACAGAAATCCGTTGTGCTGGGAATGCAGGAGAATTGTTCTGAAATTGAAGAGTGTCCTCTTTGGTTCGTTCTGAGTAGGCGGATTTCTCATAATATTTAGTGCATCTGTGGGTGTGGTTCTGAGGGCCCCGCAGATGCAAAGACTGGCCATTCTTTGTACGTGTGCCATGGTTCTTTTGATGTACAATTTATCTAAAGCTGGCCACCATACTAATATGCCGTATGTTAGGATTGGTCTGACAATTGCCGTTTAAAGCCAGTATACGATAGATGGGGAGAGACCCCAACTTAGTCCTATCAGCTGTTTACAAGAGTATAGTGCTATTGTTGCCTTTTTTACTCTATCTTCGGCATTTGCCTTCCAAGTTAGCTTTCGGTCTAGTATTAGACCTAAGTAGCGGGCCTCATCACTAAATGACAGTGCCGTTCCACCTAGAGTCGGAGGAGCTATATTTGGAATTTTGTGTTTCCTGGTAAATAGGATGAGTTCAGTTTTATTGGGGTTGACGCTTAGCCCATTTGCTTTTGACCAGTTTTCAACCATGTTTAGTAAATCTTGCATGACTTCTCTAAGTGTATTGGGAAATTTCCCTCTTACTACCATTGCAACATCGTCCGCATATGCTACGTAAGGCTAATAGGTGAAGATTTATTTTAATAAAATGATCTCTTACCCAAGTTTTTGTACCTAAAGGCACTCCAAGAAACTCGCCGATAGGCCAGTATGAACGTACAAAAAAAAAAAAAATACCAGTCTAACGGTTAGACGCGATAGAAGTGAAACCTTCCGTAAAACAAACTGAGAGAGAATGAGACGAACGCAGCATTAAGAGCGGGATAATAATAGGTTCATTATAATATTTCTATAAAGTTCATATTTTATTTTCTTCATTTTATTATTATTCATCCTCAATGTTTTTAATTTCAACAAATGATGCGAATGGCTTATGATAGCTAAAATATGATACAAATGCTTAGGTTTCGATGTTGTCAACATATCTTTGAAATGCCGGGTAAATTGTTGTTTTTGATCGTGTTGTCGATTCAGTGCCCGAATGGGTTGGTGCGTGACTACTATTCAGAATTCACAGAGAGAACGTCAGTTCGAATCTCGGTGAAAACACCAAAATTAAGGAAAACTATTTTTCTAATAGCGCTCACCCCTCAGCAGGCAATGGCAAAACACCGAGTGTATTTCTGCCATGAAAAAAAGCTCCTCATAAACATATCATAAAATAAAATAAAATAAAATAACTGTATAAAAAAAATTTTTTTCTTGTGATTCGAACCAAGGATTTTGGATCGGAAGCTCACATTGCTAGCCGCTCGGCTATCACGCCATGCTGTCGGCGCTGGCCTAAAAGTTATTTAGTTCGTCGCTACGTTTATATCAACATATAATATAACGCTTCGTAGCCAAGAGTGTCGCTTTTTTCGTTTCACTTTTTCTTAAATCACTCCCAACGATTCTAAAGAAGTTTTCACTTCAAAAACATAAATACGTTCATCTCCTCAACGTCAATTGTAGGCCCAGTTTCAAGAACTTACGCCGCTTTAAATAAAATGCGGTTAACCCTTCAGATCCGGAAACGTGTTCAGAGCACAAAAGCACTTAAATCGGTTACCAATGTCATATGAAAAAACTTAAATGTTGTATCCCTGTGTAATTAGCCTTAAACATTTTTCTCCGCTATGCAGCTGCGCGCATATAAATAACGTTTCCTAATACTAACACAAAGACGTAAATAAATAAATTTAATAATAATTATATTTCTTCATTAGACCGCTCAATATCATACAACGTCATGGCCAGGTGCCAATAATTTGTAATGCTCACCCGCATTAAGTCCAATATTAATAGTCGAATTGTGTGATTTTTTTCTTAAATACTCGTAATCCGCCACCTTTGTTTAACCTGAGAATCAAAGACAAATCTGAGCGCAAATGTCTAAACAAGCTGTCACTTTCATAAATGACAAAAGCGCCACCACCTGCTTGATAAATGTGACTTTGATTCACACACTCACACGCACACGCACACATGCTCGCTTTGGTTATATGTAAACATAGCTAAATACTTGCACGCACATACATACACACACGTCTTCTGCACAATGCACATGCGAAGGAATTAGAATAAAAAGTAAGTTGCATGTGTATGTAGTTGTGAATGCGTGTGAGTGTGTGTGCATATGTAATTTTGCTTAGAGCAGCACATAAATTATGCTTGGACAATTAATTAAAAGTGAAAACCATTAGCAAAAGACGAAAATAAGGCGAGAGGAAAGCGATTGCGGCTGACGTTGTGGATGGTGTAACAAAAAGCTGCAAAACAATTCGCAAAGCAAACAAAAGCGCCTCTTATTTACATATGGACGTGCATGTATGTACGAGTGTTTGTGTATGTAGATGAGTGCGCTTGTGCACCGCCCGCCCAGCAGCGGTCGATCAGGCTCTCACCTTGGTTGCGTGTTTGCATGACAAATGGAGATTTCGGTTAGTAAAGACGCTCACGCACGCACACTTGTCAATGCTTTTATGCAATTCACATAAAAGTATAGTACACACACATGCATATTGAGATGTTGGGGAAATTAATCTCCACCGCTAAAAGTGCTTGGCACGAGTTTCTGCGAAGCATGCTTTGCTTGCTTCGCTCTTCGCCACACCTCCTGCAAGAGTGTAGAAACAACAGTTACATTAAATCGACAATGCATGAAAGCAACAATAACAAGAACAGAAGTACAATAATGAAATTTCATGTTTGTCCGCCACATCTACTCTTGAGGGCCCAAATAACAATCCAATAAATTTTGCCCAAATTTCTATTCTTCCACATTCACACCGTACAAATGGAATCGAATGCGTACGTACATGCATACAACATTTTCAGCACGCACACATACATACATGCTTATTTACATACCTTTACAAGGAACATTCGTATTTCAGGTGTTTACAGCATTTCCATTCCTTACACCTACATGCACGCAAATGTATACGCTGTCGTGTTTGTTTTTGTTTGCAAATGAAATTGAAATCTCATAATCAGCGTTTCTGTGCAACCGTAAAGTCAAACGAATTGCTGCTGATTACTGCATTTTATTACAAGTACACTGTTGCTGACTTTGATTTTCAAATCACAAGAATACTTATTATACGTGGAAGTGCTCTCACACACACGTACTCACGTACACCCATATAAATGTTATATGCGCTAAGTAACAGGATTTGTATAGTAAGTGCCACACTTTCAAAGCATGGGCAGTAATATTAATACATATAAGCGAAATATGGGTGTGAGTTTATGCCAATGATTTGATTTTAGCCTTTGTTTTTTGGTAGCGCTGCAACTTTATTGGAATTTGATTTAAGTTTGAACGTGCGAAAGAATTTGTAGAGGAGGAAATGTGCGTTAAAGCAAGAGGGCTTGAGTACAAATCGTACATATGTACGTACAGGTAAAGGGTGTTTCAAAAGTGACACGTAGTTGGCAGTAGTGAATAATCATCTTTGACATTTGTCAAGCTCTGTACACCTGCGTTTGCACGATGAAACAACGCGTTAAAATTATTGAAACTTATTACGTAAATGGCCGATCTTTTGTCGCAAGGTTTTTAATTTTTTTTTGGTAGAAATAATTGTCCCAATGGGTCGACAATGCAAACCAGGCCAAGCCGATTTATTTCCATCATCTCTCACCGCGGAACTACGGTCAGGTACTACATCCCGGAGAGGGAAGGCCATTAACCGCTATTGCTGTGTCTCAGACTTCCAGTCTCGGCCACTAAATCGCATGCCGCATTCTACTTTTCTTTCGAGCACAGCATATGTTGCTCGAACGTTTCTAGCGAAGGAGATTCTCCAAGGGCTCTATGGAATTTTTCACTTGCAGAACGGAAGCACGAGCAAGTGGTGAATATTTCGTGAACATCTTCTATACCGTTTTCGTTGCAGTAATCGAAATAGGGATTGACATCGTGGTGCACTCAAGAACTGGGTCACATAGATATGTTCTGAATTTTCATTGTGGATTTCACAGAATCGGCAGATGATGGTCTCAACCGACCAATCTTGTTTAAATAGTATCCCAGGCTGCAGTGGTATTAGTTAGAAGTATTAAGTCTACTCTGCTGAGTGAAATTAGCTGATAAGAAACTCCTCTGTTCAGTGTTAGGAATTGTCTCGCTTGTCGCTTTTTCTACTGAGAAGTTCATTCATGTGACCGTTTGTAAGTCCACAGAAAGGCTATGAACCAATTAGGGGCATATTTGCAACTTTTTTAGTTAGATGGTCTGTTAATTCCTTTCCCTCTTGGTCTTCATGTTCAGAGACCCATCCTAATAATAATGTGCTGAAGTTCCCTAACGTATTGAGAAGGTTCAATCAGTTATATAATATCTGATAATATGAAAATGTGGCTTCCTTTCGTTTTTCTGCGGAGGCATTCCGCCACACATATCTCAATGAAATGTTTTTCTGCCTGGAAGATTGTTGGGTATCGATTTTTTTGAATTTATACCTCTTGGTACCCACCTCTGCTCTACCATCTTTTAATTTCGATCCATCAGTATACCAAATTTTGATCAAAAGTGGAATTAAATCGTAAACATTTTTATGAAGTGACTTACTATGACTTTAAACGCAGCTCAAACTAGCAACTGTGTGCTGGTAAACTCACGTTTGATAATGGAGCACCATCACGGGCGGTGGTCCTTCGAATTCACACGTGATTATAAAGCACGAACCTTGTAAAGGTTTTTCGAAATCATTTGCTATGCGTGAAAATCATCTTCTGGGACTCACTCTACTCACAGAAAGTTTGCTTGTCTAACTCAAAACGAAAATAGTGACATCCGCAAAGTCCTTAATTTTAATATTATACCTCTAACACGTGTAAGCATATATTCCATTATGGAGATGTTTTAAAGGAAAGGAAACTACTGTCAAGCTAAATTCATACGTTTTTTCAGTATTTATCATCCTTTAGATAACGGAAGAGCAACAACGTTTACAAATCGTATAATTGTATTACGAAAATCGACGCTCTGTGAAAAGTGTTCATCGCGCGCCCAGGCCAACTTATGGTGTTCAGTGATGAGGCTTGATACTTCTTTTATTTAGTTTTTTACATATTTGTTTATTTATTGGTTTAATGCATAAATTATTTTTGTGTTGCTTTCTTTTATCTTTTATTACAAATAAGTTTTTATGTTCTAATTAAAGTTTAAGTTATGGCGGCTGTTTTAATTCATGGCCACACGACTCACCCTTAGATCATATTCCTTAACATCGACTCATCATTTAGGCACATCTTAACCCTTTCGCGATATTGTTGCCATATGGCAACAGTAAACTTTAAAAGGCCGTCAACACTCTCTTGTAAAAAATATCACCTTTTTTGTTACATATTTTCAAAAATTGAAGTTTAATGGTTAAACAGAAATAAAATAAATAATAACCGCCCATTATATATCGGTAATACAACATTTTTAAAGAAAGCCTTCTGGCATATAGCACTTCACTTTGAAATGCATTGCGTTTTTAGATTTTTGAGGCATTTTGGGCAAATGTTTTTAACAATTTTTGAATAAAGTATATAGAAAAATGTTCAATCTGTCATTTGGCCATATGGCAATAAATTTCTCGTAAGGTGTTAACTTGCATTAGATTGTAGAAGAAGTTTATTTGCGATTGAAACCAATACAAAACATTTGTTGCCATATGGCAACATTAAAAAAAAGCTCTTAGCAAAAAAAATCAAAAAAAAAATTATTTGTGTTGTCATTGGTCCTAAAATAAATACTCAGACAAAAATTTGGATTTTTTGGATGGCGCAATAAAAAGATGTAGCGAAAGGGTTAACATGTTGTTGTTGCTAATGCTTATAGACAATGTTGTTGTAATTGATCGTGAGCCAAAAACTCCGCTTATGTAGTTGGTTTTGTGACAGCATCTGCAAAAATTCTTAACCTTGAATACACTCTTGTGCCTTAGCCGTTATTTCGGCAAGTAATTTATAATCGTTGTTGCAGCAGTAATTGCTGACAAGACTAGTCAAAGTGCTGCTGTGTTGCTAATATCTAGCCATGTAGCCCAGCATACAAAAAAAGGTCTAACGCCACATTAACTTATGTAAATTTTTAATTTTTTTCAGCACAAGTGTAAGTATGACAAATTGGTATAAGGTGGGATAGAAGACAAAGAAGTGGAGTTCTCAGCAGTGGGCAGCTTATTTTGAAAATGGCCATGCAGAAACTTCAATGTTTCTGCATTACTTCCATTAGCCAATGCTAAGACAATAGCATCTAATCGCTCACGTTGGAGGAGTCTTGTAGAGGTCTATGCTCCCCAAAGGAATAATTAGGGAAAAAGAAAAGATTTATCCTTTTGACCAGCTTCGAAGAGTATAGCTTATTGTTTAGCCAAAACCATATAAAGTTGCAAAAAAGCATATAAATTTTTATTATTTCTTTAGCTCACGGTGTTTTTTGATGTTAAAACTTCTTTAGAATCGTTGGGAGTGATTTGAAACTCGATGAAACGAAAAAGCGACACTACGAAGCGTTATATGTTGATATACGTATATGTGTGTGGTTGCGTACTGCTGAACCACGCTAGTATAGTGAGTATTGTAGTATGTATACTACACTGGCTATTACTTGCTTTGGTGTTTAGTTCAAGCGTCATACGTATGTATGTTTGTATGTATGCTAGTACGTATGTGTGCGCGCCTGCGTATTACGGAGCCACGGTGAGCGAGAAGGCATTATGTATACCTATACTACACTACCTAATACTTGCTTAGACCAAGCGTCCTACGAATGTTTGTGTGTATGTTAGTACGTCTGTGTAATATACGCGTTACGACGCTCATAATAGCAACCGCGTGTGCTGTATTGCGTCCGTATTTTTATATTCGTAAATATTTTCATTTTTAAATATTTACCGCAATTGCAGGTGGTGTTGCAATATACCACAATCAAAATGACGGTGCTCGTATTGTAACTCCACAGATAGATCTGAATGCACAGCAGCTAGAATCACTGTCTGTTCAGCTCTCTAAAGTGGGAGAAATATGGGCATGCGAAACCAGATTGAGCAATGGAAAAACAGTTTTAATTGTGGCAATTTATATTTCACCGAATCAATCAATAAATAGCATCACGGAATTCATTCACGAAAATTTAATAAAGTATACACCAGAAGTATCGCGGATACTTAGAAAAGATTACGATAAAGTT
Source organism: Anastrepha obliqua (assembly GCF_027943255.1). NCBI lineage: Eukaryota > Metazoa > Arthropoda > Insecta > Diptera > Tephritidae > Anastrepha > Anastrepha obliqua. The sequence goes on from NC_072896.1 coordinate 1,487,988, forward strand.
GCAATGATTTTAAGTGGCGATTTTAACGTAAATTTTGCATTGGACACAGCGGTTCCTTTAATTGACTTTCTCAATACAACATTCAATTTAACCAGTTAACTGTGATTGACAAGTATACTCGTCATGGATAAGTGGAAAAATTTTGTGTATTGACGAGTATACTCGTCATGCGTATAAATTAGTGACCATCGGCTATTTAAATTACAATTTTTGAGAAAAACAACACATATTCTCAAATTTCAAGATGTTTAGAATATTTTGAGGCTATGCCGGAATAAAACAAACAAATAGAAAATATAAACAGTTTGAGATGATGCCATGCTTCCCCGTATGCACTGGTTGAAAAAGTTCACCAGTTCGCATAATGAATTTATTTATGTGCGATGATAACGTTTTTTAGATGTTAACCTAAAAGGGGCAAAGGAAAAAGTCAAAAATCAGGAAGGAATCCCTGTACTGGTGTTCGATTTGCAAAGTCCCATTATGTATAATACCCTGTTTCGCTGAGTATCACTCTACAGCAAGAATTTGAATTCTTACTTTTATAGGTATAATACAATATTTAATTCAATTTATTGCGTTTTTAGTTTAATATGTATGTAATATATACTTATGTTAACCAAAGAAGCAAAGAAAATAAAACTTTTAATTTTATAAAATTAACCCATCTTTTTTATCCAATATCTTACCAGCGCAACTTACTCTGTGATTGACGAATATACTCGTCATAACTCAATTCTGGCGACACAAAATTGTGCGCACTTTTAAATGGGAGCGCCACAGTTAACTGGTTAAAAATGTGTAACAATCGCACTGAATCGACAACACGATCAAAAACAACAATTGACGCGGTATTTCAAAGATATGTTGACAACATCGAAACCAAAGCATTTGTATCATATTTTAGCTATCATAAGCCACTCGTATCATTTGTTGAAATTGAAAACATTGAGGACGAATAATAATGAAATGAAGAAAATAAAATATGAACTTTATAGAAATATTATAATGAACCTATTATTATCCCGCTCCTATCGCTGCTTTCGTCTCATTCTCTCTCAGTTTGTTTTACGGAAGGTTTCACTTCTATCGCGTCTAACCGTTAGACTGGTATTTTTTTTATATAGAAAAGCTTGCTTAACACCGTCAGCTAAAAAAATTGTTATATAAAAATCAACGGCATTTATTAGCAACTTCAAGCTTTTACATTATAATGTAGTGTTTTTATTTTATATTTCATTCTCCTGTAAATAATGAAAAGTTTGAAAAAAGGAGAAGTAGTCACGACTGGTAAAAGTGTTTCAATCAAATGTAGCGCCCACTAACAGTTTTTCATTTAGCAACACAAGCGGAGGAAACAATTTTTTGTCCAAAAAAGATTTTCTTTCTATATTTAGACAATATGTTGCAGCTTGTAGCCGCCGTCAGTTGGCTGCAATAGCCGAATGTGTTGGTGCCATACTACCTTTCGGAAGACGTGGGCTCGACTCTCCGTGAGACACCAAAATGAAGAAAAGCTGTTTCTAATAGCGGCCACCACTCGACATGTGATGGCAAATTTCAAAGTGTATTTCTGGCATGAAAACGCTCCTCATTAAAAATATCTGCCGTTCGGAGTCGGCTTAAAACTGTAGGTCCATCCATTTGTGGAACAACATCAAGACACACGCCACAAATAGTAGGAGCAGCTCAGCCAAACACTCAAAAAGGGTGTAAGCACCAATTATATACATATTATATATTCTAGTTCGTACTAGATCTTCTCTGGGCTAGGTAAACAAAATTTCTTACTAAAGACAGTAAAATCAAAGGGAGCTCAGGTCAAATAGCCTTCTGTGTGTCAGATCCCTCCCGCTAATTTCTTTTCATTTGTTGTGAACCTATTTCTTCTAGTTTAGTTATTAACGAATATGATCGAAATCAGCCTATACCATAAATGCCATTTTTCTTACGATAAATGCGATCAATCACAACATCCTTTATCGGGCGTACATTTCCAAGCAAATATCGTTTTATGTATGATGATAAGCCACCCCAACCACACCAATGAAAATACAGTACAGATTCACACAGTTCACCAAAAATCCATTGCAATAGAAGAGATGTCTTAGATTACATTAAATAAAAATAATATTTTACATTTTTATTTTATACTTGGATAGGAAGATTTTAGAGTTGGAAATGCCTGTTATGCTCATATAAGCCGGGCATTCGTTTAGGAAATGCCTAATATTTTTCATGGCATTGTTGTAATTTTGTGCTTTGAATCTAATATAAGCCGTGAAAATTTTCTTTGTTTCAGTACACTGTTTGGGCAACAAAATACAATTACTCCAGGCGAAAAATAATTTAGTTCTTGAAGACTTCTCTGAGATTTACATACGCATATTCATCTACCATGGGCGTGATTATTAATTTCAAATAATATATGTGTACATATGTTTATATGTGTGCATGTATATTAACTCAGAAAATGTAGATATATGTGCAAAGGTTTGCTTGAATGAGCGTAACTACATTTATATTATGTAATACACCAACAAAACGATACGTCATTATGTCAATAAATCAAATTATGTATGGCACATTAATGTTTCATTGAAATTCCGTACGCAGTACGCCTCAAATCGGGCTTAAAATATCAACAAACATTTAGAATTACTGCAGTTTACTCAAATTTCTACTCTTTGATCAACTAAACTGAGATTGTACCTTCTAATATTATCCTTCAAGTAAGTACAATTCGCAAAAGCAGAATGAAATTAAATTCCAAATTTAATGTAATATTAAAATGATTTTCAATCACTAACAAAACTTAATTACTTCATAGAATTCACTTAAAACAATATTACGACTATGTGAAATCCACTGATTGGGATTTTGTACTAAACTGCGTAATGATGTATTCGCATATGTCTGTATGTATGTACGCACAAGTATAATAAGCATAAAAATCAATTTGTGCAAATTTCAGCTTGAGAATAAATGGGTAGTTTACACACACTCGTACGATGTAACACACATACATATATAATATAAATCATAATCATAAGCAATAAGTAAGTATTACTTTGTGGGCAGTAGCACCTGCTTTGCTAATTATTTATGCAGTTATTGATTTATATAAATTTTCACGAAACTGTACTAATAACCACTAGGGTGGCGCCACTAAAAATATTGGATATGTCACGAAAGGTAGACCAAAAAAATACTTGATTACAAATGAAAAATATTTCATAAGAAAAGTCATATTTCAGCAGACTAATAAAAATTATTGATCTCTTGAACTAAAGAAAAACGTAAGACAAGTGAGGTATTCAGCCAATTTCTTTGACACGAGTAGTGGTTATTAATGTATGTCTCGTTTTATCTTATCCATCTTTTGTTAAAGTGATTTTCATTTCATCTATGATTGTATAAGCCTTGTAGACTTGGTTAGCGAAGTTTACTTAATTGAGAATGTATGACTAAATAACGAATTATTAAAATGTATGACTAAAAAAAAACTCCAAAAAATTTAAGCAATGAGCGAAATCAAGACCTGTGGGCCCTAAAATCTAAGTCATGACTATTAAATATTCTATGGAATCCGATGTGAGCTCTTGTATTTCGATTAATAAAATGTTAGTCAGCTTTAATAGGCTTGATGTAAAACGAAAACTGCAAAAACATGGTTTAAGCAGTTAATGAGATCAGAAATGAAATCATAGATAAATGATGGCGACTAAATGGTTGTTCTCGACTCAAATTAATTCATTCCAACGAGCATATGAGCAGTTCAAGAAGACAAGGATTAGGGGAATATGGCTTGCAAATTGAAAGAAACTTCGTTCCACTCTTTCGGAATAATTTGAATTAATTGGATTCAAGATAAAGAAAGCATATTCCACTTTTGATCGTACTAAAGGTTAAATAATATTTTTCATGCATGCGTATTCTTAAAGCTCCTACCATAACGGAGGTTATACTAGCAATAATATGATTTAGCAATAACAAAGTTAATGTAAATGGCAAAGGCAAATGTCGAATGAAATATAACACCAAGATTAATAAATTCGTGAACGGTGGAAAAGCTGGCCTCAAAAAGAAGATATGTTGCTTAAATGATGTTTAGGTTTTTATAAAAATTACTTTGAAAACATTTCTTGGTATCTATTAAGAGGTAATTTAATAAAACATAAGTAACTGACGTGCAAGATATTCTTCTGAAAATTTATGAGTCGTCCGCATAGAACAAACTCTTAGAGCGATTCAAATACGTTCCTATGTCATGAATAAAAATCAGAAATTCACTATATACTCCTCATTTATAAACACTGAGAAAAGCCAAGTCCTTCTCTACTTGGTCTTTCACAAGTAAGGAATACCTTTCTATTGCTCTTCAATCAACTTCGAAAACCTTCAGGTAAACCCTTGGACCTTTATTCGCTACACTATGCCTATGCCGTTTTCATCGACCAAGACATTTGTTGTCAGCAATGAGCAAACTTTCATAAAACTTCTTCAAAAAATTTCTCTCAGCAGCTTCCGGGTGCAGTTCAGATTGTATCATTGATGTCGTCCGAGACACTGGGTGTTGTTTTTCATTCAAAGTTTATTTTTCATTGACGGACTCCGAGTTCACTTCTTTATGAGTAGACATCCACGGCTTGGAACCGCATTCATATTGGATTGCGAACCTTGGAAACACTTGCGAAGTCGGAAATGTTTGGCCGAGCTCCTCCTCCTATTTGTGGTGTGCGCCTTGATATTTTTCCACTAATGGCAGCAGCTACAGTTTCACGCCGCGTCTCAACGGCACATGGTTTTTATAAGGAGCTCTAATACGGCAGGAAATGGATAGAATAAAGTGGAGAAAAATTGTTGATGAAGCTATGGTCCACCACGGACTGTGAGGCTAAGAAGAAGAAGAATACGGCAGGAGTATTATCAGAGGTTTTCCATTGCCTGCCGAAGCGCGACTGCTATTAGAAAAACTTTTTCTTTCGTTTGCTGTTTTATGCCCGTTGTTTCGAGCGCGTACACTTCCGAGTGGCAGTTGCGCAGCAACCCAATCGGCTCCGGCGGCCGCTTACCACAATATACTTTGATTCTAAAAATATTTACTCTTTATTCATAATTAATATTTGATGTTTATTTAATAAAATTTTAATGTACGTAGGATTACGAGTATTTTTATAGACTGACAAGAGTAGGGACACTTTAGTTGTTCATATTAGTTCATAACTACATCTAACTTTTCCACATTCCAAATTATCTGTAATTTATTAAAATCGTTCTGTCCATTTGTGAACATTTATTTATACAGTTATTTATGTAAGTCTATGATATACGAAAAGTATGTGAATTTGGTGAAATTATTACAAGTCTCAAAATATTCATAAGTGAGCTTTATAATTACAAATAATTCATTTTAATAACTTAACACAGACGCATATACACGCATATTTACATACATATTTTATAGCTCCAAATATTTATCGACTTTTCATATGTGATTTTTCGCTTGATTTAGTAATCATAAGCTAGCAAATTATTATTTTTTGTTGACAATTTGCTTGTGTGTGGTTGTGGTTGGCGTAAATATTTGTTTTTATATCATATTTTGTTATAATTAATATTTAATTCGTAGTAGTGAAATTCAATTTATTTTGTCCAATATAAAATTTCAAAGTAGTAGCCGGATTACAAATTTATGTAGATATTAAGTGCGATAAATATTCATAAATATACAAATCCTACTTATACTTAAATGTATTCATAAACACTCGTCTACATGGGTACAAATGTATGGGTGTGCAAGAGATAATTGCTTTTATTCATTACTGAAATGATTTGTGTGAGTAAAAACTCATTTTATTAAATTTACATTTTCATTAGCTAATCAGAGATCCTTGACACAACTGTCCATTTTCCAGGAGTCTCCAATATCCCACCTATTCTACCACCTTTCCTTTGTCTAATTAGGTTTTATTTGGAGATTTTATTATTGTAATTTAAAGCAAAGGTTAATTTCACCTGTTCTAAGAAGACATATCGTTTTACTCATAATATATCAGGCGTGAGTAACTTTGCTGCTAATATAATTCTTCTGTATTGAAAGAACGACACTTGGCAATAGAAGAAAAATTAAACTGGAAATTGTAACGCGTGAAACGTGTTCCATGAAATTGTCATATTTCTCGAAATATGCCAGGTGACCAATCGGTTTAAAGCAACCCTTTTACAGATACTTTTTTTATGAGCGTCAAGTTTTGCTATTCAGCTGTCAGGAATACCTTTTTTTTTTTTGACCAAAGTTTAACCGATAGTATTTAGTATTTATTTAAAAAAATATGTAGCCAATTCAAAATTTGTTTTTTTTTCAAATATTTAAAGACCAACTTTGAAGTTTATCTCAATACATAAAAACTTTCACACTTGGAATTTATAGACTTGTGGCCTTGGTTTAAGCGCACAGAAAATTTTTATTGAAGCTCTGCTAGTAAACAAATACAATATTCGAAATCTAGTGATATTATTATTTTTAAATGCATAACGTTCTTTCTATAAAAAAAAAACACATAAAACACTCGTGCTCAATTGGGCTTAGAACATCAATATAGAAAATGGTTCATTGTGAAGCCATTTATTTTCATATAATCACTATAAAATTATCCCAAAAAAGAGAAACCTTCCACTTGAAATAAATTTTCAGTGCCGCTAGGAGAAAACACTAGTCCAAAAACTCCCCAAACACATCTCCGAACTCCTCTTGCTAAAAATTCCGCAAAATGACATAGATTACCTTAAGAAAGTATAGAAAATTTACAATAAGCCATTTCAATTTAATTTCCAACTTTTTATTCAGAGCTTTTAGAAGCAGCTCTATAATCCATTCAATATTCAAACAAAACGCAAGCTTAAAGTAGCTCGAAATTTTCGTTGATTTTTCGAAGTTTTTTTGTTTTTTAGTGACTTGTTTAGCATTTTCTTCCATAAAAAAAATTTCTGAACGTGTGCTTTATATGGAAGAAAACTATCAACATCGTTGCAAAAACAAAAATTGTCAAAACTCGCTTTTTGAGAGACTTCAAACATACCCTTTATGATTTTAATACATATTAAATTGGCTATAAAACTGTATACCTTGAAGTTTTCCACAGACCCTGATCTTTTCCTGATACATTCCCATACATGCAAAGGGTTTTCCAATAAGACGTGTTATTTTGATAAAAGATCACTGGTTTCGTTGCTTGTGTGGCACGTAGCGCCGTCTTGTTGAAAATAAACGTTGTCCAGATCAATACCATCCGATTCCGGCCATAAAAAATCGTTAATCAGCTCTCGATAGCGCAATCCATTCACCGTAACTGTTGCTCCAACCTGTTGTTTCGAAAAAGTGAGGTCCAATGACTCCGCCGGACCATAAACCGCCCCAAACAGTCACACTTTTAGAAAAGAGAGGCTTTTCAACAATAACTCTTGGATTTTCTGAGCCACAGATCTCACAATTTTGCTTGTTGACGAAGCCACCGAGGTGGAAATGGGCCTCATCACTGAAGATGATTGTTCGATAGAATTTCGGATTATTTTCATGCGTTTCAACGAGCCAATCAGCAAAGACACGACGTTGTTGATGATCGGCCGGCTTGAGTTCTTATGTTAACTATGTATACTTTATAAGCCTTAAGACCCAAATCTTTATGCAAAATACGGTGTAATGACGTTTGTGGAATGGAGCGATTAATAATAAGAAGTCAGTTTTTAACACTTGAGCTGAAGCTAGTATATCGATAATCACCTTAAGCACCAACTTCTTGCCCAATTAGGATTCTAAGTACAAACTGACTAGCCCTGGAACTCAACCTTGTGATGAGCGTAGTCGACGAAAACTTTTCGCCGGTCCGCTTTGTGAAGACTGTGTGGAAAATAAATCATTTTTTACAAAAATTATATCTCAAATGTTTTTGCTAACATAAAACAAAATAAGATTGACTAATTGTTGTATCTACAACTGTATATAACTCAAAAAGAAAAGTTTGCCGTTTCATATTGTGCTTCTGAAATGGAATGAAATTTTTGGCAAATCTCCTAGTTCGTATCTAATATGAAAATGCTTGTGTTAAAAATGTAGATCCCATTAGATCCCATGAACCAAGAAGAGAGATTTGTTTTTGTGAAGAATCAATCTGGATAACAGATGGATAACAGAAGTTATAAACAAGACTCCGCTTAAGTCATGCAGAATTGCAATATTCTCAAGTAGAATTTCGGTGCTCTAGGCACACAACTACATATACGAGTATATTTGTACGAGTATTCACACATTTAGCCACTCTCTTATAATAATATTATTTTCGTATTAACTACGAAATTTACGCACATAACTAGACAAATTCCTAAGACAGCTCAACAAGAGTAGCGGAGAAAATCCACAGAAGTATATCAAATGACTACATCAAATCCTTATAAATTTCAATTGATTTACGCCCAAGGATTATCCTGTCGAGCAGGCATATTATGTAATCACACATTCCACTCTGGCGATGGTCGAAGTAGCGCGGCTTATGAATTAGCAAGTAAATATATGTACGCATGTGTGTTGTGTGCGTATGCTTGAAGGAAGCAAGATAGCTTGGCTAAATAGGTAATCAATTTTAGTCGAGTAGGCGAATGAGTAATGAGGAAAATAATATTCAAAATTTATGTTTGCATTTATTCTTACGTGCTGGAGTTTTTATATATTTTTTACATAAAAATGTAGTTGAATCACAATTACTTGTACTCAGCTGGTACAATTTTCGTTCCCTATGCATATACTAGTCTAAGTACCCATAGCTTCTTATAAGTAGTGAAAATAAATAAATAGATCGAAAAACATGAAATCTAAATCGCAATCTCACTCAATTTATATAATTGAAATATTTGTAAGTTACCTTTCCGTAGTTACTACTATTTATAGTAGCCTTGAAAGACTCAGCAATGGAATTTCAGAGCCTCACAGTTTTAACTAAGGATAGTCTTGATAGAGACAAGTAAGAATATTAAGGAATAGTCAAACTTTGATTTCTGCTAGACTCTGTTTATTTTAATTTATCATTTTGATATTTTTGAGATTTATATTCTAGAAATTTTTAAGTATATACAAATTTCCTGGCTGCAAGATAATCAGAATTTTCGTTTTCTGCTGAAAGATTTAGTTATATCTTATAAGGCCATAATCTTAGCGTGCAAAATTGTTGAAAACAACATCAGCTTTGTGAGATGAAAGAGAACCAAGTTTGATATGTACTTGCTCAGAATACAAAAAGTGAGGCAAAATTAGTTTAGAAGCTAACTTTCCTTTTATCTCTTAAGACTAGGCCTCTCAACATTGAGAAAAAAATGTCCCAAAAATTTTGTTTAGATCTTTAAAAAATAAAAACAATTATTATAGTCCATACTCCTAAGCAATAAGAAAAATATATATAAAAAAAATAAATTTGTTTTTTAATATTTTTTAAATATTATGCTTTGTTTTTTTATCTGTGCTTATAGGAAAACATCTGAATGATTTATTGAACAGTATGGCTGACTTGGCTGGCTTGGTATTAGTACAACCTGCCGAGTTACAAGTTTCTATCTCAGTCAAAGCTCGATTGATATTCGTCTTAAGGGCTTGACCGTCTCTGAGTTATCTGCATAAAATCAGAATTTACTATAATTCCTCAAGACGTTCACCTGAGTGTAGTACAGAAAATATAATTTATTTTGTTGACCCTGTAACTGTGCATAATTCAACTAAAATTGCATATCACCAAATTTCAGCAATTTCCAGCTCAAGAAGTACATAAATCGTTTTCTCAAAATACGTCTCGTAATAATTTTTGACCGGACTCGACCTAAAATCGGAGGTCATGCAAGGCCTAGATTCCGAAGCACAAATGAAATAGATCATCGTTTGACCTTGAGTGCTGTTTGTAAATCAGGCTGGAGTGTGAAATGTGGAATTGCTAAGATTAATTGCGTGTTGGTTGTCTAGTATTGGGTTGCGCACCCGCCACATCAATCACATTCTCTTCACTTCATATCGCGACGGCAGTCACCTTGAGTGTTGTCTTTAACCATTGAGTCATACAATCTTGTTTAGAGGTGGCATCGAATCTCTTTTATCTGCTCTAAATTTCTTTTCAACAATCGCACAATTTGGATAACACTACACCCACTTTGCAAATACAGTCCGCAAAAAACAACTAGCACCCTAACATTTTGACCAGTTTTGCCTTTTTTGTATGTTAACTTTTTTTTTACGTAAGTAAAGCTCATTGGCTCACAAAAAACGATATAATCTTTATACAAAAGTTAGATTTTTAATAAGAACTAAAAAACCAAATTGGGTAAGCAGTTTCATAGACCGTCAAGTTTTAGCATGAAATTACTAGATAATTTCATTGATTTGTTTTAATTTTTTTCTTTAAGAATGTTACGCAATTTTTTCGTATAACAAATCAACGATTTTTTTATAAGGGGAAAATATGTACGCAATAACTTCAGGGCATTTTGAGTAACTTAAAGCTGCTCTTTTTTATAATAAAGTTTAATGAGATATAATTTAAACATTTCAACGAGCATTTTTGGAATTTTTAGAAATTTGGTAGAAAGTTTGAAACTTGCATTAATGTGGTGCTTATTATGAAATGAACTTATTTTATAGAAACATAATTGAAACTAAAGCATAAATAAGTAAGTAGTAAGCTTTGAAGCTTGTGAGTATATTTTGTACGCGAGCTCTAAAAATAAAACCACTAAAGGATGACTACTGAAAGCTCATCAATATTTTCACCATTTTCAACTATTTATTTACTTGTGTTTTAATTTTCTTCTTTTTGGTAGAATGTTTATTACTTTGTATACAAAATTATAGCTTATTTTCCAGCAAAAACTACACAAGCCCACACAAAGACACAAATTGGAAAAATTCCATAAATTTTTCACCCCAATTTCACAGCTTTTAATTAGAGTTTCTTTAGAAATGCTTGATGTGAAGGTTGACTGCTCATTAAGTTTTAAAATAAAAAGTATAAGTTTAAATTTGCCGAAATATTCTGTTGTTTTTTTTATAATTTTTCCTCGACGGTGTTGGTCGTTTGCTTCATATAAAAAATTGCGTGCATAAAAAAAATAAATAAACATATCCATATACACACTTGTATTTTACATATTTATTAAAATTAATATATTATTATTATACGAAACTTAAGAAGTCCCTTTTTGACAGTGCCAAGTGCGGGATTTCCCATGTTTTATAATAAACGAAGTGCCTTTTAAAAAACTGCAGGCTCAGATAATAGTTTGAATAAGGAAACTTGAAACGTGTGAGTTGCGCTATTAGTGCGTATTGTCTTTCTTAGTTTTTGAAAAACAGAAATTGTCAAAATATATTACGTTAATCTTTAAATGACCACCAAATCGTAAACTAGCTTACGGATACGCTATAATGCATTTATATGGAAAATCTTTTAAGCCTAAGTGTTTTATTTGCATTTATGTGAATATTTTATCGTCCGTTGAGCTTTCGTCCGTTGTCAGCTGTAGTAAAATTATAGGATTGCAGTTTTTAAGTAATTAAATTTCAACATTTTATTTGTAAAAGCACTTCATTACATAAACCTTTTTTAGTAAGCAGAGTTGATTATAGCAACAACAATAATAATAAAATATTAATAGCTTGACAAATGCCTTTGTTAAATAAATCTTCTTTCCTGAGGAGAGCAGAAATTGAATTCATTGAAGAAAGTCATTGGTTTTGTTTTCTGTTATCCAAATCCTTTTCAACTGTTATTCTTTTATCAGCAAACAAAAATGTCTGGACTTCTTCTGTCTATGGTTTGAACCCACATATTTGTGAATATAAGCATGTGTTGGTGTGTATGTAGATATGTATGCTTTGTATGCCACACAAAGGACAGTTTTTGATTGTTTGTGAGTATTCCTATCATCACATCGTACGTACATTCGTATTGTTGTTGGCGTTGCAGTTGCTGTGGCACTGCCTTAAGTTGTACACTCAATCAAAGTTTAAACATTACTTGTACAAGCTGCAAAGAATGTCGGCCGGCTGGTCGTCTGGTCAGTCAATTGGTTGGGCAGTTGCAGCGTTTCTAGGTCGATTAGCCCAAAAGTCCGTACAGCTGATTTCTATGTGCATACGAGGCTACATAAGTATATACTCCTATGTGGTTGTGCATTCTGTTGGCTTTAGGAAGAAAACTCGTACATTGGGTGCCCGCTCCCTGTAGTCAAACGCACTACTTGTGAACTACTTCATACCCAGTATGAGCCGCAGTCCCGACTAGTCAGACTTTTTTCCATACAAGCAATTGATATATATATTTTACGTGGTGATGCCCTACGAGATGATAACTGCCTGATTTCGATTAAAAATACACCAGTCTCATACTAGTTCCAAATAGGCAAGAAATAGTAGGCCAATTATGGACCAAATTGACTAATTTAAGATTACAGAGCGAAATTAAAAAACGATAAAAAATAAACGATACAAACCTAAAAGGGTTAAGTTTAATTGAAAATATTAAACAGTGCTATTTAGGATCAGTCTAAGGATGTTAATTCTAATTACGGCCTAACATTTACTAATTATAATATATTGGTAGAAAGTATAAGTAAATGCATTAACATTTTAAAATTAGTATCATCGCAGGGTTTAAATAAAAGCACTTTTCATTTCGTGCTATCAAAAGCAAAATATTTATGGTGCAATAAATATTTTTTTTTATTTTTCCCAATAGTATTAAATATATTTTTCTGACGAAGTGACGATATATCCAATTGCATACTTACTCCTCATCGCTACTGGAAAAAATTAATTTCAATATTCCTCAGCGAAGCTAACGAAATCATAATATTTTCTGCTTAGGAATGCCTGGAACTAAATATGCTTCTAATGCTTTGATTTCTAGGACTTCGAGATAATTCAATTCGCTTTAATATTGGACTAGAATTTCCTTCCACAAAGTACTACTTCAGAATGTTAGTCTAAGTATTCTCTAATATTCTTTCTCTGTAAATAATAAGAAATTTTACTTATACAAATTTTACTTAAACAAGTAAATTACAAGTTTGATTTCTGGTTGAATTGTTAAGCATTAATCTGTTTTTCGTAGGCGGTAAGAAATACTGTATTTTTAAATTATTAAAGAAATAAATACAAATTAAATGTAATTGAATTTGTAGTCAATTTAAGGTTTACAATATACCCCCTATCTGACGTTCGGAGACGGCTTGAAACTCCAAGTCCCTCCATCTGTGGAACAACATCAAGACGCCCAAATAGGAGGAGGAGCTCGGCCTTCGGACTAGTTCGATTTCAGTCAAACAATTTTAGTTGGAAACTAATATTTTTTCTGACTACTTCAGTATTTCATTGCAGCGTTTCTGTACATATATGTATGTATGTATGCATGTATTTGTGTGTACTCCGGTTTCACTTGTTTGACATTGCCGTGTACGTGTAAGGATTTGACAGCTAAACAACAATAAAATATTAGTAGCCAGAATACACTATGAGACGATTGCTTGTTTTCACTTGTATGAGCTTTGCCTGGTGGCTATTTTCTACTGGCTGTTTGCTCATTGCTGCTGCTTCTTGTTGTTAATGGTGGGCCATAGTTAGGCATTCGGCACCGACGTGGTGGTGAATGTGCGACGTTGACAACGAAAACAGCCCCTAAAGGCTACAAATCTGATGCTGCATGTGTCACAGCAATTAATATCGAGTTGTCAAAGGCATCGACGAAAGTGACGGCGGCAATTGTCGTGGCAGCGGCATACACGTAAACAGTGACAATGGAGCCGGAACTACAGATATATGAGGGTATGGGAGTATATGCCATTCGACAGCAATCTATGCGTACAGAGTAAGGCTCAAAGTACTTATGTACATATCTACTAACACTTGTGTAAACTAATTCCCTAATACGCATTCTCACAAGCCGATATAAATATGTGTGCAAGCGTTTATAAAGACAAATATGTGTAGATATGTTTTGTGTAGTGCTAAACATGCAAGGAAATGCCTGATTTACTTAACTGGCAGCTAGAGGGAAACCTTATATCGACACGAAAAGTTTTGATTAGAAGTTGATTTAATTTCAAAATTTTTTAAAGTATTCGCAACTATCTCTTATTTATTGTAGAAAATTTGTAGCAAAAACGAATCTAAAACTCAAATCAGAAGCCTGGAATAGAATACCAAATATTCTAGTTAAGAACTTTATAAAGTTATTAAATAAAAGGACCTCGATATTTACTCTAAGAAAATTTTTTGTTTTTACTGTACATCCCGTCTTCTGATTAACGAAACATACCTATATTCATTTTATTCAATAATTTTATTTTGCGAAATTAATTCTACATAATACTTAAATAGAAGTTTACACAGGCCTACAATATTAAACTTTATTCCTTCTTTTTTACATGAGACTGGATGCATTTGTATGCGCTGAATACTTTTCTGGCATCCAAAGGTGAATATCACGTCAAGGTCTTGAGAAAATCGGCTGTAAAAATCCACAAAAACCAAGTTTTAAGTGCTTGGTGCCTACTTTTGCTGGAAACTTGACGCGCTAGTTAACTGAACCTTTACTCAAACTAAAGCTTGTATCCTAAGCAATCGAAATCATGTATGTAAGTTCCGAAAGAAAGAAACAACTTTAGCCTAAATAGGTTCAACCCTGTGCAGCCAATTGATCACTATCGAATTTCGAATTACAAAACTACAATTGAGCTGAGTTTTAGTTTTTCAAAATTCAAAATAGTAGATCCAAAATGCAAACGTAAAATCAGTATTCAATTTGATGACCTTAGCGGAACTTTTTGGTTTACTCCACACTTCAAGATTTATTTAGCCTTAATTATGTAATATTTCCAATTTTATTTTTCACTTTTTTAATAAATAGTTATTCCACTTAAAAGGTAAGACAAAAGGAGCAAGCACTGGCTGCTAAGGCCTTCGGCTGTTGTTTTAAATGGTTAATAATATAGATAAAGAAGAAAAAAGGAAATAATTATATTATACTAAGCTCACTAGATGCTAGCTGCAAGATTATAATATATTATACAGGGTGGGCCATATAGCGTTTGCTTTTTGAACCACCTATTTTTTTGATAATGGTAACACAAATGACATCTCAAAGGTGTTCATAATTTACTTAAAGGTTTGACATTTACAAAATGGGACGCAATACGCTTGAACGAAATTGGGAAATATTGAAAATCTATTTCCAAAGTGGTGAGTCTTCTACTCAAGCTGTGAGAAATTTGAAAAAAAAAAATCATCTTTTCTGATGAAGCTCATTTTCACATAGGTGGCTACGTCAATAAGCAATATTGTCGGATTTGGGGCTCAGAAAATCCACACGTTACTGTAGAGAAGCAAATGCATCCACAACGAGACACTGCTTGGTGCGGTTTTTAGTCTGGCGGCATCATCGGGCCATTCTTTTTCGAAAATGAGCGAGGAGCCTCGGTTACAGTAAATGGCGAGCGTTACCGTGACATACTCAACGAGTTTTTGTTTCCAAAAATTGAAGAGGATGACATGGACGACATTTGGTTTCAACAGGACGGTGCAACTTGTCACACTGCCAAAGTTACACTCGAACTTTTGGCTACCGTTTTTGAATTCCGATATCGATTGGACGCCTCGGAGCTATGATTTAAGCCCGTTGGACTATTTTTTGTGGAGAGCCGTTAAGGACAAATGCTATGCGAACCATCCAGAGACGATTGATGCTTTAAAACACGAAATCGAAGTTGTCATTCATGAAATTGGAGCCCAAACAATCGAAAATGTGCTTAAAAATTGGGTTGATCGAATGGCCTACTGTAAAGCCAGTTGTGGCAGTCATTAGAACGATATTATTTTTCATTCATAAATGACAATGTTCAATCTTCAAAATAAAAAAAAAGTTTGAAAAAATATGGATTAGTTTTTTTTATAGCCGATTCAAAAAGCAAATTTTACATGGCCCACCCTATACCTATGCTGGGGAAAAATGAAGATAGTACAATCGAGGAGCCTATGAACCTAATTTTTAATTTACAGCGAGAAACAAATTGATTTATGATACTAATATTATAGTCCGTTGTCTGCTTCAGAAGTTCAGATGGTTTGATATTTCTAAACACCGATTATCTAATATTTTGGATTCCTGAACATATATCCATGAAGTAAGATACGGTGAACTCGCTGAATCCATAAAACGGGCATGGGGGTTTCGGCAAACCATTTAGCAAATACGAGTAGGTTGAAATTGTATGGCCAATTGTCAGACGAATAACGGTCTTAATATTACGACATGATGAACTTGACGGGTATTTGTTTGTGGACCTCGAGAGATTGAAGGATTTTTAGTGATGTTGGTACTGGTTCCATTTGTTCAGGGAACTTTCATAATTGGTACGCCTTACCAGTTTTTTATATCTTCTGGAAGAGTGTATTCGAACATGTACAATGGCTCTTTGGTTACCTCCTTAGCTCTACTATCAGCATGTTCTTTACCTTTGATGCCACTGTGACCCGGAACCCACATAAGTTTGATTGAACCTTTTTGTTGTATGAGCATGTTGCGCATTTTTGTGATTACTGGAGAGTTATTAGCTGCGTTCAGAATAGCCTCGATTGTTGATTTGCTGTCACTGCATATTATTTCTAATGTTATTAGAAGCAAATAAATAATACGTATTTTGTCTCCGTCAAAGTGGTTCTCTATTCAGATATAATACACTTGTGTAAGCGCTTGCCCAATCCTGCCAACACTTCTAATATGGGCTTGTTGGTATGGTATGAGCTATGGAATTTATCTCTACAATAGTGGCAAATCTCCGCCTTGTATGAACAATTTTTATTTTTCGGGAACAAGAAAAAGCCGCAGCAAGCCAAGCCCAGTGAGAGCTATGACTGAAGGATGGTTACGCTGTTGTTTTTCTTAAAAATAAAGAAAGTCAGTTGAGGATAAAATTTCATAAAAAGAAAAAAGTTTAAAAAATATTCAACTATAGCAAAAGATTTAAAAATTTAAAAAATATATATAAATCGTTCTCGACGCAACCGCCTTTGATGATAGAAATACTCATTCGTTTCTTCAAATATTGTTGGACTACCTGTTTAGTCCATTCAAACACATTAATCTAAGAATATCATACCTTTTTGTAGATGAAACGGCTGATATTCTAGTTGCTAATATAATTTGTCGCATTTCTTCGCAAATGTTTTTTTTAGTAAACTTATGAGGTTTCACCATTTTTACCTGGCATGGCTTGGTTAAAATTTTAGTACTGATTTTTATTAATTGGCCTACCCCTTTAGTAAGAAATACTAATGAATCGGAGTCTAAAACTAAAATATGGCAACAGTGGAGGTACAAGTATACATATTTTTTAATAATTTTTAAAACTGAATATCTTGAAAACAGTTACGTTTGGGGAAAGTATCAAAAAAATTTAATCAGAATGAAACTAAATTATAATGTATACTTACAACTTTACCGCTAACCCTGTATCCAAAATATAAGAAAACACTATTTGGTTGTCAGACAAGACGATTATTAATGCTAAAAATTTAAATAAACTCGCCTACGTAATTTTGCAAACATCAACTCTTGAGTTTTGCAGTAATTTTCCCAAACGTTCTCGCTAATGAAATTCTTCACGATGAAAATGTAAAGCTTGGCTGATGTCGAATCATAAACAAGAAAATGTACGAGTGTGTTTGTATTGATATAAAAATTGTTGTACCCCGACTCAAAAACCTCCATTTTCTGGTAGGACTTCAGGATTAAGAAAAAATTAAAAATATGAATTTGCGGATGGCTAAAATAACAAGTATCGGTACAAAATTACTAAATTGGTGTGCACAAGTGAAGCTCATCCTTCAGCTGTACTAATTAAGAATATTTCAGAAATACGACAAACATATAAATCGGATAATTCCCCCTATAGGCAATAGAGTTTCATAGTCGCAAATACAGTGGCAAATATTCAAATTAAATAAAATTAAATGTTTTAGCTGATTTAACCAAAAAAATATATTCATATTTTCAGCAGCTCAGCAAAAGCAAATTGGACTCCACTTATTTGTATACATTTGTGCTCACAAACGCACGTAAGCACATACCGAATAAACACAATGATAATTTGTTACCGAAAATCAGTGATGCATCCACTGACAATTTTCATGGCGAAATTCGATGTCAAACAAATGATCGACCCATCAAATATAATTTCAATGCTTGTTGACCTCATTCGTAGTGTAAATTTCACACGAAATTCATAATTCCTCACCATCAGTTCACCGAAACGGAAATTGGATTTTAGATTTAGACAAAATTTAGACGGCACACATTTATATTATCAACAAATAATTCATATTTCAAATCAAAACTACATAAATGCATCGTATGGGAAAAAAGTATTTCGAAAGTTGCATTTTTGACGTTAAAATTGAAGCACCGTTGACAGCTGAAAACAACAGCAAAGGCGTTTTGCAAAAATTTGTCATGAAATCAAATATACAAGTAAACTAAAACTACTTTTATTTTTTAAAAATCACTCGTGCGTGAAATTAGTTTCGAAACGTGAACATACGCCAAAATGCATTCGTACGTTTTCCTTTTTCGGCAGCAGCGCGGGGGAGAATTAAACAGCAAATGCAGTGGTGCGTTAAACAGCTGCATTTAGTGGATTTTCAAAGCGTTATGTACTGTCTACATGTCTATGGATATATGTATGCACAGATATGTATGCGGATTATAACTCGCCATTTATGCATTCCAATGCAAGTACAGGCAATGTGGAGAAAGCTGCGGAAAGCCAAGGACACAAGCAAGTGGTCCAATTACAGCGCAAACGTATGTCAATACCTCCGCATGCCTATAATTACGTGCATAAGCGCACGTCTCTTTCAGTTCTCGGAACTTTGCACCAAGCGACCTTGCCGTGTTTCGCTATGCTGATTGATTTATAGTATTTGAAGTACGAAGCGAAGCGCCGTAGTCGAGGATTTGGAAGTTGAAAATGGTGCAGCCAACCACAAACATTTAGCTATATTGCTTGTTTGCGGTAGAATTGTCTGTTATTATTTTTAGCCTTATATAATTTTCCATTACTCCATGTTCAATGGTCCCTTATCCAGCGACGTAAAGAATCATACCAGTTAATATATATGGCACCATCATATGCGGTCTGGCTACTAAGTACTAACACTGATGGACAATCTCTACTTTACTGTTTTATACCTACACTGTTTCTTACAAATGTTCAATTGCTTGCAAAAGCCTTTTAAGCCTTCAAAGGAATGTGGAAATCGCACTATGAACGATCCGTGCAATAAAGTGGTTGATCAACCACCGGGACGCTGTACTTAATTAAAAACTCTTGAGAAAAAGCCAATTGGAATATATGGACCATCGCCTTGGTGGAAAGCAAAATTAAGTAAAAAATAAAATAAGATAAAATATAATAATTTTGTGTTATATAACAAAATAAAGTAAAGTAAAATGAAATAAAATAGAATAAAATAAAATAAAATAAAATAAAATAAAATAAAATAAAATAAAATAAAATAAAATAAAATAAAATAAAATAAAATAAAATAAAATAAAATAAAATAAAATAAGGGCAAGGGCATCTCTCGTTAGAGAGTTGACGGGCATGACAACCCCGCGGCCCCTAGTCACGACCCCGCACGGACATCCCTCACCGAGGGGTGCTGGAAGTAACGACTCCACGGCTCCGAAGTTTCAGCGAAGAAGAAAACATACCGCTAAAATGCCTAACATGCCGGCTGTGTGAATGCATGTCTGAAGGACACAGTTAACCCAGAAGGAAATCTGTAAACCACCTGGCAGAAGGTTTAAAATGCAATTACCCGTTTCAAAAAACGGAGAGCCGCATTATAGAGGAATCTAATGATTGCAGCCGAGCGAGGATATTCGATCAAGTGTCGGCAGAAGCCACGGCTGCCGGCGAGGGCTCTGCTTATCGACATCAGATAGCGGAGTCGCCAGTGGCCCAACAACAACAACACGAAAACCCCAACACTGCGACAAGTGTTTCTCAAGTTAATCTTGGGACCACAAGAGCAGGCCGTGTTAGACAGCGTATTCAATGGACAACGGAAATGAATGAATATGTCCTGCGCTGCTACTACATTTCCACAAATTGTGAAGAACCGGAGCACATGACGACCTATCGCGAGAGAATGCTAGACCTGTTTCTAAGAAGATATAGACATCTGAATGGGAAGCTAACCGAAAATAGCCTTGCTACAAGAAAAAAAGCAATCTTCCAACACGAATATGTAAGAAAAGAAAAGCAAGAGGAAATTAAAAGTGCAATACGCAACGAGCTACGAGGAGTGGAAGGAAGCGAAGAGGAAATAACACCAGAGATAACCGAGGCACGCAACCCACAGCCTGAAAATTTAGCGGAATTTACCAACGTACAACCTGAAATTAACTTGATCTATGAAAGTATTGAAAGCGATGGTCCAGAAACTAATGAAGAACGGGAGGTGAAAGATATTTTCCTTAATTATCTGGCGAATTATGAAGGTATGGATCCTTTGCTAAGACCAAGGATACCCCGATTAGGCGAATCGGAAAAATTAAACGAAGTGGTTAAAACACTTAACTCGAAAATTCTGCCAGCATATGTCGCCAATAGCACCAACTTGGAATATGTTAACACTCTCTTTTATGTTTCTGCTCTTACTACTGTACGATTACTGGGGAAGCACCCAAAGGTACAGACATTTAAAAATAAAACAACACAAAAAACGCCAGTAGTCCCCAGGTGGCAAAGAAGACTCGAAACACGAATTGCCGGTCTAAGAGAATCTATAGGGAGGCTTACTTCATTTAAAAATGGTGCTAGATCTAAAAGGTTGTTAAGGCATGTATCTAGAATCATCGCGCCGCTTAAGCCTCAGACTGTAGGTCTTGACCAATTATCAGAGATAATTGATAGGAAAGTACAGCAACTCGCCGCTTACTCAAAGCGATTAAGAAGATACCTCAAAAGTAATCAGAGGCGGAAGGAAAACCAGCTTTTCCACAAAAATCAAAAAAGCTTTTATAGAAATCTGCAACAAAACAGCAATGCAGAATCTCAGATATTATATCCACAACAACAAGAGTTAGAGCAGTTTTGGGAGAAAATATGGGCACAAGCAAAACACTTCAATGCTGATGCGAATTGGTTAGCCAAAGAAAAAGAAAAAGCGGATAACGTTGCACCAATGCACTTCTACGACATAACAGCAGAAGAAATAAAGAATAATATATGTACTTCAGCTAACTGGAAATCCCCTGGCCTAGACCAGCTACACAACATCTGGCTTAAAAAGCTCTCAGTAATGCACGAAGCACTCGCAAGATGCTACAACGAGCTACTGAAAAATATAGCGGCTATCCCAGAATTTCTCACTGCCGAAGTAACTTATCTTCTTCCAAAGGACGCACCATCTGCTGATCCAGCAAAATACCGTCCAATTACTTGCTTGAGCACGACATACAAACTCTTGACGAAAATTATCGCTAACCGAATATATGAACACTGTGAAAGTAACAGCATTTTATGTGAAGAACAGAAAGGTTGCAGGAAGCGCACAATGGGCTGTAAAGATCAGCTTACTATAGACACTGTTATCACAGGAGTAGCTCTGAGAAGAAGGCGGAATTTAAGCGTCGCGTTTATTGACTACAAAAAAGCTTTTGATTCAATGCCGCATGATTACCTATTAGAGATATTAAGAATATACAAAATCGATGCTGCCACTGTTGCCCTCTTGGGGCGCATAATGAGCAAGTGGAATACAAAACTGGTTCTAAATGGAACTGTTTCAAAACAGATTCCAATCAAACGTGGTATATTCCAAGGGGATGCCTTAAGCCCCTTATGGTTCTGCATTGGTCTCAATCCACTTAGCAGGCTTCTCACACTTAAACAAAATGGCTTTATACTCAAAACTGAAGCAAGAGAGCACACGTTCAACCATCTTCTGTTTGTTGACGACTTGAAACTGTACGCAAACAAAAAGCAAAAGCTATATGAGCTGATAGATGCCACTAAAGCTTTTAGCGATGACGTGGGAATGGAATTTGGACCAGATAAGTGCAAAATAATACATTTGATTAGAGGTCAGCTTGATGAAACCGAAGAAAACTACGCAGTAGATCAAAATATTATTATAGACAACTTGCATAGCAGCGAATCTTATAAATATTTAGGATTTCTGCAACTTAAAGGAATCAACCACACGCTAGTAAAGCAAAACCTCATTAAAAAATTTGAGGCACGACTGAAAGCTATATTAAAAACTAGTCTCAACAGTGGAAATAAATGCAAGGCAATCAATACCTGGGCCATACCCCTTTTGACATACTCGTTTGGAGTAAGAAAATGGTCTCAGACAGACATCCTTCGGATTGAAACGCTGATACGCACCACTTTCACAAAGTTCCAAAGCCATTACCCTCAAAGCGCTGTGGAAAGAATATCGCTTCCTCGAAACATTGGAGGGAGAGGAATCATTAATATAGCGCGTCTACACTTCTCGCAAACTTTAAAGCTACGTACATATTTTCTAAGCAGCGAGTCTCATCTATTTAGAGCTATAGCTATGGCAGATAACGGCTTTACCCCGCTAAGTCTGATGGAGCAGGATTTCCCAGTACCTGAGGGGGTTAAATCCCCAGCAGAAATGATCGCAGCATGGAAGGCAAAAACAATACACGGTGCCCATCCCCATGATCTCGAAATGGAATGGATCGACGCACAATCATCCAATTTATGGTTGAAAAAAGGAAAACTATTTTCTGAAACAGAAGGTTTCGCAATCGCTATCCAAGACCGAGTTATTCCAACAAGGAATTTCCGAAGGTCGATACATGGCGAGGCAATAGAGGATAGATGCCGAAGGTGCGGCATTTACGGCGAAACAATCGACCATATAATTGCTGGATGTAGCGTACTTGCCCCCCGTGAATATGTCATGAGATATAACAATATAGCAAAGATCCTCCACCAACAACAAACACGGTCTCTTATAAGCAGAAGTCTTGTATTTTAAATATGTACCAAAGGCAATATTGGAAAATGCAAATTTTAAACTGTACTGGGGCAGATTTATTTCCACAGATCAAACCGCAGCTGCCAACAAACCTGACATCATCTTGTTCGACAAGATAAATAAAACAATCGAAGTAATCGATGTAGCGGTGCCCCTTAATCGCAACATCCAAAGCACATACTCCACCAAAGTATCGAAGTATGCTGCTTTGGCCATAGAACTGAAACAGATGTGCAAAGCGAGGGAAGTGAATATAATTCCAATAATTATATCGTCCACTGGATTAGTGCCTAAGCATTTAATAAAAAACTTGAAGAAATATGACTGCCAAAACCTTTTAGAAGACATGCAGAAGTCGACCATACTGGACACATGTGCAATAGTTCGTAGATTTTTAAATATTTAAGCAATAGCAATCGCATGGGCGTAGAACTTGGACTACGCTCCACCAGAGCACAATCCCTTGAAAATTTTATCCGGGATGTGTAATCTCCGGCAATAGCCGAGATGGATTAAGCTCAAATAAAATAAAATAAAATAAAATAAAATAAAATAAAATAAAATAAAATAAAATATATTAAAATAAAATAAAATAAAATAAAATAAAATAAAATAAAATAAAATAAAATAAAATAAAATAAAATAAAATAAAATAAAATAAAATAAACTAAAATAAAATAAAATAAAATAAAATAAAATAAAATAAAATAAAATAAAATAAAATAAAATAAAATAAAATAAAATAAAATAATTAAAATAAAATAAAATAAAATAAAATAAAATAAAATAAAATAAAATAAAATAAAATAAAATAAAATAAAATAAAATAAAATAAAATAAAATAAAATAAAATAAAATAAAATAAAATAAAATAAAATAAAATAAAATAAAATATAAAATAAAATAAAATAAAATAAAATAAAATAAAATAAAATAAAATATAAAATAAAATAAAATAAAATAAAATAAAATAAAATAAAATAAAATAAAATAAAATTAAATTAAATAAAATAAAATAAAATAAAATAAAATAAAATAAAATAAAATTAAAATAAAATAAAATAAAATAAAATAAAATAAAATAAAATAAAATAAAATAAAATAAAATAAAATAAAATAAAATAAAATAAAACAAAATATTTAGTTTAAAATTTCTAGTGTACTGAATTTGGCAACACCTCTCTTACTTGTGGAAATGACAAAGATCCTTATCACATATTGTTTACCGTTAAAATTTCTTGGTACACGCCATGGGCCAATTGTTATTAGTCTATAAGTTTTCAGTCTTAAAAAGTTAATGTTAATAAAATGCTTTTTTCATGCACCTTTTTTCATTATTAAATCATACCGGAAGAGGTTAAAACTGAAATTCCCTGCGTTTGTGGAACAACATCTAGACGTACCCCAAAAATAGGATGAAGAGCTCGGCCAAATACCTAATATAAGTGTATGCGCCAATTATTTATTCATTAACTTTAATGAATTTCAATTCATTTGAATATGAACTTCAGGCAACACTTTCGGCACACACAAACATTTTGAGTCGAAATAAAAACAAAAAATATACTGAAGTGCTAGCCAAAATTGTAGATATACCGATTTGTGAGAGAAGAGAGAGAGAGAGAGAGAGAGAGAGAGAGAGAGAGAGAGAGAGAGAAAGAGAAAGAGGGAGAAGTCTTCAACCTAACGTATGTGTCTTCTCTTCTATACAGGCACTAAAAATTTTGCTCAAATTTTACACACGAATTAAATTCATCCTGGTCAGGAAATAGACTTATTCGCGACTTTAACCTGACCAAAATAAGCTTAACAAATTGTTTTTATTTTGTCCTTATAAGTTATGGTCCTACATCGTCGTTCTATATTTTCAAAATTTTTTCAAATAACCTGTAATTATTAAAGAATTGGAAAACTTCCTTTTAATTAAGATATCTTCTGATTAGGGTTCCGAAGGCTTCACAAGCTATAACTATTTAAATTTACACTACCAAATCAAATAATTGTCCAAGAAAATAAAAATATTGCTGAATCTGATGTGAGGACTTCTTTGCAACTGTACTCGCCCTTTTCGTGACTTAAAAAGAAATCCATAAATTATATATAAATAAATATTTTTTTGTAATTTTTATTAAATTATATTAATTCTTGCTCAACGATGGTAGTGGAATATTTTGTAGGGTAGCAGATAAACGCAAGAGAAGTGTAGAATCTGTGCTCTTAAGTAAAATTCAAGAAATGAACTTCAAAACTCTTTAAAATAATTTTTTAATCAACTCTTACTTTTCGGCTTCGGATTCATTTATAGAGCAAAATTTAAAAATTTTGTCGCGTGTTTTGGTAAAGTATCAATCTCGCATCAATAATTATATTTTCGTATGGCACTTGCAAGCCTGCTTTTAATACTCACACGAAAAAGTGACACCAATGTCATCTGAAAGTCACTTGATAAAAAAATTACCATGTTGCAGAAAATCACCACTTTTTGTCACTGGCTTAAAATATTAAACGGCAAATGGGCAGAATATTCTACTTCAGCTAATATGACACTTAAATAACAAAATCTTCAAATTGATATTCTCCGGAAGATCCACTTTTTTTCTTTTTGATGTTTTAATTGAAAAAAACATTGTCCATAACACCACCTAATTTGTTTTCAAAGTTTAACTTAATTGCGGTTCACTCACGTATCTGTACACACCAAAAACCCAACCAAAGTTATTGCTTTTCAAATTTATTTGTTTTCCACCCAATAAGCGCCGTTGTTTTTATTAAATCACTTTTATTGCCAAGCTAATGCAACGGAATTTAATAATATAAGAAAACACAATTTACACTTGATTTACTCGTCAAGAAATAAATCAATGCCGTCGATCTAATAAATATTCTCGTCCTCTTGCCAGTCGCGCTCTGTTTGTATTTGCTTTCGTTTTTTACTTCACAGCATTAATGCGAAAAGTTTATTTTTAATTTAGCCAAGTAAATCAGTGAAATTTTTTACACTTCCGCTACATTACCTGCGATTGCCTAGAAAGTGAGAAAGGAAGCAAAAATTGCCAAGCTACATGCCAACACATACACACACACACAAATATATAAATACAAATACGTACGTGCCACCATTCACACATTCACAAGGAAATGTAGAGCATTAGTCACCAGTGCGACAGCCAGCGGCCAGCAATAACAACATTTCAGCGACATTAGTGAAATGTTGTGACACAAATTTTCAGCTGTCACTCGGGCGTCCAGCGGACATGTTAACTTTGTTTTTCGTGGTGTCGGTCATAAAAAATGTATTTTCGTTTTTGTATTTTTTGTATTTGTTTTCGCCTGCAAAGCTTTCGATAATTTTCGAATTTCCATTACATTAGTAAAACAAGCAAATTTCATGCTTCCACTGGCTGCCACTGGCGACCGGCTTTTACAGAAAAGATTTTGTTTTATACAAGAACAACAATAACGAACTGCTTTGAAGCGGGGTAGTACATAATGGCATTCAAATTTGTTTCTTTTGCTCTTCACCCCAACAAATGCCCCCCATAAATGCCAAACAGCGTTGGGTATTTACCCTCCGACCTGCGCAGATATTAACAAGCGTACTCTGGCATTGAAGGGCAGTGTGTGTGTGAGTGTGTAGCGGGTATTATAAAATAGCCAGAGTACATGGAAATGTAAACTTTTCTAATTTCTGTGCACCAACATAAACAAATGTTCGCCAAAACGAAAAATATCACTTCACTTTTCACTTTCCATTTTTCGATTCTCACATTTTGTTTGTTTGTTTTCAATTTGCGCGCGTTTCGATCAAATATCATCAATAAACTTTGGAGGGAGATGGGCTGGGAGAATGGTTAGCTAACTTTTTTTCATTTATTTGCGTTTGATTTTTTAGGTGATTATTTTTTTATTGCCGACGACCACGAGGCACTGCTGCAACTACTATAAACTACCTTGCTGCTACTTCCCCTCCACAGTTAGTCTGACTGTGTTGAGTTTTATTCTTCGTATTTGAGTTTCCTGTTCATTTGCTGACAAGCTTTTTTAACAGTTTTACGATTTTATTTTCAATAAACGTCAGAAAATTAGCGAAGGCCATCAAAGCCCACTGGCAGGAGACTTCACTGCAAATAGTTGTGCGTTTATTCTGAAAATCAATCAGAAAAAAGAGAGTGAATTCCCAGTAATAATAACTGTGATAACTGAATACTAAAAAGTATGAAATGTGATGGGAACGTCTATTATGAATAACGAAAAGGTATTTATTATTTTTCATTTATAATTTCATTGCTGCCTTGATTTTTTATTTCGATGCAAATGAAACTCAAACAAAAGCGATTGGATCTACTACTGGTTTTTAGTGCCGTTGAAATAATAACCAAAAAATTAGTGATAAAAAGAAAATAAAAAAGATTTAGCTGCCTTCAATAAGCCAAAATTAAATGTAGATTTCTTTTTTTAATTACCACTTTAGTCAAAAACTATAATAGTTTCATGCTAATACTTAAATGACAGATTTTCTTCACAAACGGGATGGGCTTGGGCACGCACATTTTTTGACAGAAATTTGTGTACGATTTCTTCACATATTTTTAATTTCTGAGTATTAAACCCATTTTTACAAATTTATTTCTTTGGTTCCATTAAAACCAGACATTTATTTTGAGCTTTCATTTACAAGCTCAAAACATAAATAAAATAAATAAATAATTGGCCTTTACATCATTTTCCCGACTTCGGTCGAACTCCTTCTCCCATTTGTGACATGCGTCTTGTTGTTGTTCTTCAAATAGAGGGGCCTACAGTTTCAAGCCGTCTCCGAACGGCAGATATTTTTTTTATGAGGAGCTTTTTCGTGGTAGAAATACACTCGGCAGTATGCCATTGTCTGCCGAGGCGCGACTACTATTAGGAAAAACGTTTGCTAACTTTGGAAATTCATTCATTTGCTCGGAGATTCAGACCTACGTCTTCTAAATCGTAGTCCCGCACCAACTCCTTCGGTTTCGGTGACCGCTGAAAAAATAAATTTTATTAAAATTGTTAACCAGTTGTCATCGTTACCAAAAATAATCAATTTTTATCAATTTTCTGACCTCTGTAGCAAACTTTTATAGTGGCCTTCGTACTCATCTTGCCAATATGTGGGCACCTGCCAACGTAGATCCTTTCGATAAAATTTTGGCATTTGATCAATGCTGCGTCGAATGTTATCCTTTAATTCTAGACTTCTCAACAAATACTTTATAAGGAAGAAAACGGCCGCTATTGTCTGAAAAAGAAGTTGAAAACTAACGCTATTTCTGGGTGACTTAAAATTTACATTTCATTGTATTAAAATTGATTGTTCTATAAAAGTGCATACCTTGAAGTTTTCTAAAGATTCTGTTTAAAAAGTTCAAAACTTTGGTGGCAATTTTTGAAATTTCTTAAATTTTTCTGAATTTTGTGCAAAGCTTGGAGCTTTGATAATGCTTTTATAAAAAATTTACGAAAAACTCTTAACATGTAAAATATTTTATTGTGCATAAGTGGCAGATAGTGCTAGGTATGCTGCATTTTGTAAGAGAGTAGGTATTTATGTATTTTCTAAAATATTATATGACGCAGTGTTCTTTAAATATATTACATAGTTTGACATCAAGAGCAGAAGCCCATGGCACAACTATCCCAAACGGTGCAATTCAAATTATATTCTTACAGAATCTCCATTTTACGCGTAATCATTTCGATTGCCGCACCTGTTTTGTATAGATTTTCGCTTATCTGACGCTATACTCTCGCATATTCCATCAGAGTTTGGTACCTAAAATACTCCCACTCACACAAGCACATATTCAAAAATTGCTTTCAATTTAACTGAATACCACCAACAGTCTAGCTTTGCCTAACCCCCGCTAAGTGCACAGATTTTTGCCGTCGTATCCAAAATGAAAATTTGTTAGAGTGCAGCAAATTAAAATTCCTCTGTCATTGGAAAATTCAATTTCAACCATATTTGGTTATTCTTTCTTGCTGGTTGCTTTCTTGCCTTTTCCTATATGTTTTGCGTGAATACATACAAAGCAGATTACACTTTTTTTTGATACCCCTGCGTACTATAGGAGATTATAACTCTTACTCAAATACCCTAAAATAAATACACAGTAAATATGTATATAGTACTAGGACTTATTGATAAGTGTTGGCAATTCATTGGTTTCTTATTTGTTTTTTTTTTATTTTTTATAAGTAGTTTGTTCCCCTTGACGTACAATAAAATAAGATATCATATTTTCCACTACATTTAAATGGTATTCAAGTCCCGTATCATTACACGGATAAATACCTAGGCCTGACTCATGACCCCAAACTGCGTTGGAGTGCCCACGTAAAGAAGAAAAGAGAGAACTTGATATTAAATTCAAAAACAAATATTAACACATGGGCAATTAATCCGCTTTATCCACTTACAATAAAATGCTTCCCTACAAGCAAATGCTTAAACCTATTTGGACGTTTGGGATCCAATTATGGAGTTGCTCAAGCTCCAGCAATATATTTCAAATCCAAAGGTTCCATGCGTTGATTGCAAAACTAATGCGCCTTGGTATGTACGACCTTGAAAGCGATCTCAGCATAGCCGTCGTAATTGGAAAAAAATGCTCCATCTCATATGAATAGGCTATTCCATCTTGTCCACAGCGAAGCCTCAGCTCCCACCAACCAACCCAAATGGTTTGAAAGGTTGAAACGCAGAAAGTTGCATGCGGTAATCAACTTCTGTGCAAGTCTTGTGCAATAATAATGGTATTATGTAAAAACCAAAGAAATTGTTCGCTAGTTTATTTATTGTTATTCATTTATAATATAAAAACAAATTCTCCAAGAAACCCCATATAAACACAAATTGAGCAAATTTAAAACAAAAAAAAAAAACCACTCCAAAAATTTTTCAAAAAAATTTCACTCTTTTTTAATAAGAATTTGTGGAAAATGTTGGGGAATCCACTATCATAGCCCATTGAATTCGCAAATTATAAAGTGCAATATTCAAGTGGTTTAAAATCTCTTTGATTTTTAGCAATTCTTTTTGGTGGCTGTCTGCCCCAGTTTCTTCAAATAATGAATGCTCGACATATTTTTAGATGAAAACACATATCCTGAGATGTTTGAGCCATGCAAAACTTGAATTGTGTATGAAAGTTCAGTTGGCTATAAAACTGCAAACCTGAAATTTTTCTAAAAATTTCTGATTAAAGTTTTAATGAAAATCCATTACATTTGTTATTAATTTGCACAAAACTTAAAACTTTTTTAAAAATATGATAAAAATAAATAAATAAATAAAGTCATAGTGCCAGTCACTTTATCAAAGGAACCAAAACAAAATGGCTTCAGCTGCCCCTCTACGCAAAACTTGAGATTCCTCAAAAAACTCAAACTGACCTTGGTAAGGAACAGACTAAAATTGGAAAAACCCGAATAATGGTAATGTATAACTATCATATAACGGTATTGTTAAAAAATGTAGAAAACACATCATTCGAGTAGTTAATCAATATGATAAACCCCAAAAGGCAAAAAATCTGGTGCAACGAATTTCGAGTTTGTTGTTTATTTCAGAGATAATTGTTAGGGAACGAAATTAAAACGGTGAATAGTTTAAGGAGAGTGAGGAAAGAAAGACTTTAGGAAAGAATCGCCTTTGTGTCCTAATTGATGAACGGCATGGTATGCTTAAAATTTACCATTTCAAAATCCCTTTGAGAGATGCAACAATCTGCTCAGCAAGTGAAATGATAAAGAAAACTCAACTTGCTGCATACTTGCAGGCGATTCATAATTCTATCAGCGATAATGAGTAATGGTTACGTACTTAGATCTTAGTGCTCTCAGCTGCCGCTCTCGTATTGACATTTCATATTATTAATGTCATCGGTTTTTTTTTCACTCACAGTGGCCAGTATGAATTCAATTTTTTCAACTAAATACTGTATTTTTAATGTAAGCCATCGACGTGTACATTTTATTATCTGAATTATCTAAAGAATACAAAAGAACTGCACATCACTACTCCCACTAAAGCTCAATTCCTAAAACTATTTACAGTCGGCACGCAGTTTTTGCTCTACCACTTACTTTATTCCACTTAAAAGCTTTAAAAGAATTAAATAGCGCCATAAAAATCTCATTCGTCCATACCACACATAACCAGGAATATAAGCGAGGAAACGCTTTTTTTGTCACCTTCACAACAAAAGGATTTCTTCCATACTTTCGAAGCACTTCGCACTAATGCAGTCCATAAAAATATGTATGCAATCATAAGTGTACAACAAAAACAGGTCGCTAATACAAAAATAAACAAACTAAAACATGCATACATATCTATGTGGTTTAAGGAAAAATGCATACATGTCATAATACTAAATACACCATTCATCCTGTGAATATCCATGAAAAATATACGCTAAATTTTTCAAAGTATGACGTTGAGAAAGTGTTATGCTCGGCTGCCAACTGGGCGTATACGTAATATTATTACTTTGGTACGCCGCGGCGGGCGAAGAGTTGCAGTTCGGCGTGCACTTAAGCGCCACATTTGCCGCCAAATACGCGCTGTAAAGTTTAAAAGAAAAAGAATGAAGCCGCAAAGTAGCAAAGAGCTAAAACATAAAAATAAAGTAAAGCGCATGAAGACAAGTGAAAAAAAACACTTTTCACTTGCCCTCAACTTTTTTATGGATTTATTTTTTGTCTGAACTACTTTTGTTACCATGTGCATATGCACACATGTAAGTAACTGCGCGTGTGTGTGTAACTGTGTGTGTATTTGAGTTGCAAACATGACTGATATGTGGTAATATATTCCTGTACATGAGCGAGGCCACGAGTATTTGTATGTTTGCGCTTGTTGAATTTGAAAGACGAGCTACTGGCGACGTCGTGGCAAGTGAAAAGTGGCAGCAAGAAAGTAGTGGCAAGAATGTACCAATACCGCTGCCTGAGCTCTTAAGCAATTCCTTTTAGCCAAACTCCGACGGAGAAGCACTTATGCCACTACGGACGCACATTTACTAGCGCGCAGCAGGGAAAGGAAAATCTAAACTAGCGCACCAAATCTTTAGTTCTAAAATAAATCCTCCGCTGTCTATTACCAACCACATTATTGTCAACTAAAGAGAGGCTACGAGTAAGACTTGACTAATGCGGCCGAATGGGTTGATGCGTGACTACCATTCGAATGTGCGCAGATTCGAATCTCCGTGTATGAAACCCCAAATGATAGAAACGGTTTTTTCTGTCGGTTGGCCCTTAACTGTAGGTCCATCTTTTTGGGGAACAATATTTTTCCAATTGGTCTATACGATAACTCGAAAAGTTATTGACCGATCTCCCTGAAATTTTGCACACATCTTTTTTATGATATTACTTTCTATGCGAATAAAAGTTGTTGAAAGTTTTCCGAAAAAAATTATTTTTTCAAAGCAAAAATAGTAAAAAAAATTCGCCTTAAAATTCTTTTTTTTGTTTTTTTTTAATTTTTATTACGCGAATTTTTTTGTTTTCCCCATTTTTTTCAATTCATATAGAAATTATGACATTAATAAAGAAAAAAAAATTTTGGTTTTTTGTATTCAGGTCACTGATGCCGATGCTACAATGCGCGCCGATTTAGAAGCCCCGCTGCGACCTTCCTGGAAGAATTGAGTATACATCCGCTATTTTAAATGATTAAAAAAAAATGTATATTATTTTAATGTATAAACCAACTGTATGCCAATTTAAAAAAATGCATTGTCTTCTTCATTTTAAATAATTTTAATGAAAATCAGGGAAAATATGGCCGTTTACAAGTATCTGTCCCCTTAAGATTTACGTTACCGATCCCACCGTACAGCTGTTGTTGTAAATATTTCTCATACATGTACCGAGAATGCCACTAGAGCGACAGTCCTTGACCGTAGATCCGACGAGCTAATCCGTATCTCTGGTTCGTGTCATCGTAGGACGGATCAACTGATTGACCTGCCCGCTTCCAAGTGGATTGATTCTATGTACTTTATATAGCACATGAAAGATCCCATTATGCTAGTGTATAATGTATTGATTTCATGCCTCAAGATTTCGTTATGTAAATTGCATTTGCTTATAGTTTTATTTTTTTCTCATTAGTCAGTATAAATTCTTGTATTCATTGACTCCATAAAAGAAAACGACGCGTTTTAATATTTAGCAGTACCACCAACATAGAAACCAAATATTATTCTGAATCGAAGTTTAAATTAGAAAATCGCCGTTGAACTCGCTCACAGTACTCGTAGTATATATATCGTATGCCACTTACTCACATTCACAGTGTACTCGAATTGGATCAAAAGCAACCACTATGCGGTCAACGCAGTTTAGCCCCTCAGCAGTTCATATTTTTGGAAAATACTGTTCAAGTAGGCTCTAGTGACTACTAATAAGTAATGCAACGAACTACTAACTATTGATCATTAAATTCCTGACAAATGGGCGTTGACTGATTAGTGACCTATTACTTGAAGGTTTTCTTACATGAGCTTTTTGAAGGCAGCGATAAATTCGGAGATTCTTCAATAATAGCTATTTTTGAAGCTTTTATACAATTTTTGGATATTGTAAAGTTGGTCTGCTTGAATATATCTAAGTGGGTTAAAAATACAAATATCCACTTATGTATTGCTAATGCTTACATACTGACGCCTTTTTGTGTTATCTGCTGATAATGAATGCATCCGGCAGATGCAATACTGAAACTTGACTCATATTTCATGTTGTAGAGCAACCGCAAGACAGTGGACCATGTGTTGCCATGGTTTATTGCAATATCTTGGCTGTTGTTGTTGCTTTAATAAATGTTACGTATTTTGTTTTTACGAAACGTGCCAGATTTACTATAATTTTTTTTTACGTTTTATTTTCTTTTACTTTGCATAGTAAACAGATATGTCGTTCAGTTAATAAGTTTTCTGGCTAGTTTGCTAAATATTTGCTAATATTTAATATGTTGTACGATTTTGTTATGCATATGGCGTCATGGATTTCTATCATTTAATTAATATCCACCATTTTTTAACCTTTTATATATTAATTTACAAAGGCTTATATCTGCCGACCTAAATTTTCTTTTTGAAGTAGCTTTTTTCTGCACAGGATTTAGATTTCTCTCGCAGAAATGTTGGTTTATCCGTGTAAGGTCGAGTCCATATTAAAACTTTTGTGGTCTGAATTTACGAAACAAAACAAAAAGAAAAAAGCAGAGCGTTTTGATATTCAAACTGCCGAATCGCAGGCAAATAAAAGCATCTGTTTCATTGATTTCCCTACTGAGACTTATTGTAAGCAAGTTACAGCCCGTTCTTCTTTTTAGGTAGCCTTTTACATCCCTGCCATTGGTTAATTTTTCTGTTTTTTTACGTTCCTAGCATATTATACGCGCGGACTTGTCCATAAGGATATTCTTATTTTTGCTCACATGACGGTTGTATTTAACAGCTCAAAGGCATCGAAATAGATATAAATATACGAATATACTCAGAATGATTAGAGAAGTCGTATAATTTTATCTCGCTAACACTTTCGATAATGACTCTGCCCGTCCACATTTCCTCAGCCCCTTGCTCTTTACTTTATCCAATAATGATATTAGTTCCTACTTTTAGATATCTCAATTTCTTCTCTTTTCAGACGACCTTGAGATATACTGTGCAACTAAAAATGTTACTGATTCCATTGCTCTTGATAACCTAAACTCCTTGTGTAACCGGAATTATTTATTGCTGAATCTTAAGGGTGTTCTCGCTGCACATACACTCTGCCTATGCTGGTGCCTTCTTCAGTCGATGTATGATTTTATGATTTTATCTATATATACTAGTTTATTACACTCTTATTTAGGGCGTAATAGCTTTTATTTTTCAGATTCTTACACTCTGAAGATGCTTTAGATTTATCTCGTAAGATCAAGGCTCTACTTTGTCTCTTTAATAAGTCGCATACAACTTTTTTACTCAACCAACTCCATATGAACCTTTTTCTGAATACTAAGCCCCTGAGTAGCCGATTGTCCTTCCTTGATCCCAAATATTCTACTATATAAGATTCTTAAAAATAATTTAAAAGCGAATTAGTTCATATTCATACAGGAAACTAAACAAGAAACAAAACAGTTTCAGAAATTTAGCTCCTACGACCAAATTTCGTTGAGCCATTTGTTTGCGCACAGAAAGAAGATTTGTCACAGACCACAAAGAGCTTAGGTGACCTAATGCAAAATTATATTACCTACCTACCTGCAATTTTGTTCTACTAATGCCGGAATATGAGCTTTTATTGCACACAGCTGATAAGAAGGGAAAACAATGCAAAACCGAACAAGTGACAGGATGTCCCGTATTCAATTCAATTTTCTCTGAAAAGCTCGGTGTATTTTCTTTGCTGCAACAATCAACGTTCACGAGAAAATATAAAGGGGCAGCTTATGACGCAAACTGGCTACAATGTAGGCCAAATAGGCCAGGTTGTCTTTATTTCATCAGTAGAGGTCAACCAAAGTGCTTGTAGCTCTGCTCAGTGTGATGGCCCAGTGGCCTGAGTTGAGAATTTCAACAACAATGCCACAAATGGTCACAGAGGCAAGTTTGTTGCGATAGGAAAGTTGCAACAATAGAATAAGAAAAAAGTGAAAATGAAAGCAAAAATTCATTGATAAGAAAAATACTGAAAGGCAGCCGTTCCAACGTTAACTGGATCTGCACTCACGCTGGACGGACATGCAAGTAGGTAAGAGAGTAAGCTGATATGTCCGGTTCGAATATGACCTGTATGGCATTATTTGCAAGTGAGTGCAACAAACTTCGATACATATTGCAGCATTTAGCTGTTGTTGGCATGCTTGTGTGGGAAAAGTGAGTAGATAGTTGCAAATTGTTGCTGTATCAAATTTGTTGTGAAATGTGTTTCCTGGCTGTTTTCTCTTCCTAATACTTACTCCACTCAATGGAAGATATTTACATTTGCTTGGGTACAACCATGTTGCATGTTCACTGCGGCTATGCATAACTTGTATATACATGCAGAATCACAATCGATGTAAAATGAATGTGAAAAATAATTTCATTATACCCGTCGGCTGGTGTATAGTATAATTCATTGGACAAAACTGTAGGTCAAATGGTCACAGAAATATAAATGACAGCCAATAGAGCTGACAATAAGTATAAATTAAAATTTGTGGGGATATTTACAATTTTAAAAATAAGGTTTTATAATGGCGGAGTTGCTCCCTCCTTCCATTCCTTTTTTTAAGTTTTTGTTCAAGCTTCATAAATAATCATTCATACGTAGTTACTTAAATCAAAGGAAAAATGTTCGTTTCCATGTTAGAAGCAAATGTATGTATAGGAGTATATAGGTATGTACTTTAATAATAAATAAATAATAATAAATGGAATTTCAGTGATTGGTTAGTCATCAAAAATTTAATTTTCATGATTCATAAATTAGAAAACTTGAGAAAGCTTGAAAGGTAGTTTAATAGAAAATAGATTGAAGAAACCAGTTCACGCCTTTCAATTTTATTATAGGTCGGTAAGTTCTTGCTCTACACATTCCTTTTAGCTACTGCCGTACGATAATCATAGGGCCATTTTCGCCATCATTTGACCATTCGTTCGCCCTGTTCAGTTAGTAGGTTTGCGACAATCCAATGTTTGACACTCCTAATTCATTATCCGGCTGAACTGATGCGATAAGAATCGATTATGTTAGATCTAATAGTAAGCTCTTCAAAAGAGACCAAAAATGATTGCATTTTAGGTATCTCTGTTTTGACTAACAAAATGACCTAAAAACTAATCTTTGTTCAGTCAGAGACATAACAAAAAAAAAAGAAATATTGCAGCCTTTAGTTAAAAAGTATTATTAGCTTACTTAAGCTTCTGCCTTCTAACAACTTATACTCATACACGCAAAGGTTAATAAAATCTTAAGGTATCTTGCATCTCTGGCCTGCGGTTCACTCCTGGTGTTCTCAATGCTTTATTCTCACTTAGTATTCGAAAGTTTGATTTACTTGGATTTTTATAACAAAACGTAATAATTTGAGCTATACCAATTGTCCGAAGTATCATTGCCTTCCATTATGATCTTTTCGGAATTTTCCTAATTAAAAATCACTAAAATATATGAGACCCATTACACCGCGTTACACACATTCTGTCCAATGAACCAAATATAATATACTTTTTCGGAAAGGGGATAAAAAATAAAAATACACGTGTATCGGCGATTTTCATGTACACGTCACAATTTTTTTTTTGTATTTTATAACTTTAAACGAGCAATTCTTGTATGCATATCTGTATAGCCACATGATCTCAGGATTAGCTTAACGGATTTGAATTAAATTGGGCACACATATAGTGTATCACGTTTCTAGACTTTTCACCTAGGTGTTGCCACTGACAATGTTTTACAGGGTTGCCACCTGTTCGAAATTAAAAAAAAATATTGCATGAGATATGCCGATGTGGGTATCAAAAGAAAGGTATTTCACTCCGCATTACAATAGAGATATAAAACCCCGATTTTTTTATTAATTTTATTATATTAAAAATAAAAATTGTTACATTAAAAATTTTAATGCTTTTAAAGAAACTTAGGCCTTTTATTTTTGCGTTTGTAAGCATTTGTGTCAGTATCGCGACAAATAGACCAACAGTATTCGCCAAGCATATGCGCAATGTCTTGTTCTTTTGAATTGCCGTAATGTCCTGATGGAACCTTTCGCCATGTTCATCGCTACAAGCTGCTAAATCACCAGGGAAACAATCTAAATGATTGCGAAGGAAATGGATCTTTAGCGTCATTAATATGCCCATTTCGCCATATGCCGAAATCATTGCTGCAACAATATTTTTATAATTGTCAGCTCGTTTGTTGCCAAGAAACTGCTCAATGACGGCAACTGTGCCTTTCCATGCACGTTGTTCGATAGCATTCAATTTTGATGAAAATTCATAACTTGCAACTATTTTTTTTTATCTGCGGACCACTGAAAACACCTTAAATTATACACATCATTAAAAAAATAAAGTTACTAAAAGCCTTCGTAAAAAAATACCTGCATGAATCTTTGCGCCGCTCAGTTTCGGAAAAATATTGCGCAAACTTGCAATCGCCTCGCCCTCCCGATCCAGCTTTTTAACAAAACTTGATACGACACCGAGTTTATGTGTAGTGATGGCAAAAAGATTTGAGATGGCTGCACTAATGGTAGATTTTCTATACCTTCTACGCCTACTTTGTAGCATGTTCGCGGCTTCCACTTAAATTCAGTGTAATGCTGATCTCTTTTGCGACCTTCCCATGTACACAAAAAGCACTGGTGGGTTGGAAATCCACGCTTAACACCCCTGAGTAACAATAAATTAAATATTAATAAATTAAAGGTTAATAAGTTGTTTAAAAATTTGGAGTCCCTTCAAGTTATGCCGAAAATTTAGAACAAATTTTCTTTTTTTAGAAAAAAAAAAATTCAAGAAAATCTGAGAATTGATAAATTTTTTTTTTTTTAATCTTACATAATAAAAACATTTCCACGAGTCTGCCTGCAGAAATTCAGCGCGATTGGATCACGGAAAAGGGGTTAAAAATTGATCCAAAGTTATATATATTTTATACATAAAAAAAAAATTCTGACGTGTACATGAAAACCGCCGATACACGTGTATTTTTATTTTTTCTCCCCTTTCCGAAAAAGTATATGTGGTTCATAGGAAGAAAAAAAGTTCGTTTTTGTAACGCAGTGTTATGAAAGGTAAAAAACATTCAAAATATCCGCGAATACGTTATTGAATCTAATAAAAACTATAAATTATATGTAAATACGCACACAAAACCTCTCATAAAATGTATTTCCACCGGGTAGGTGAGTCTGACTGAATAGCAGAGACATATTTAAGTATTGTTCGTTTATACCATGCATTTAGACAGTTCCGTTCTTAGATGTACAGCCTTTTCCATGAAATAAACTTTCAAATACTATTACAAAGCTTTCGGCACCTGAACAACTAAATGACAGCAATTCATAAACGGTTGAGGAGTCTCGCACTTTGCTGTGGAATAAATCTGTTTAACCTATTCTAATCTAAATCTAATTTAAGAGTAGTGATCGTGAGCTCAGCCTAATTATATTATCTTCTTCAAGTGGAACAAAAAAACCTAGCTTTTTCGCGCTAGAGAAACATCAATTATGCCAAAGTTCAAGTTGGGTTCATTAGGCACTTTTATTGATCATTTAAGTAACTAGTAACTGTCCCTGAAAGCTCTTGGTTGATAGCCCTCGGCATTTGTTGTTCGTGCTAAATTCCATTGCACCAAATATTAATATTTTATTAAAATTTTTGGTGTCAACGACGTCAAATGGTAGGTTTCAGTCGTTTTCAGTAAAGACACGTCGCCGGGTCAGTTAATACCGTCGTAAATGATTTTGAAATGTGGAGAACAATAAGACGCTTATATTTGTCCAGCAGATATCTTGAAGCGGCAACATATTTGTACCTGTGATTCTTAAAGTCTTAAAGTACTCAGAATACAAAAACAAAAAAAAGTGTTTGTCCATTAAAAATATTTCCCCAATAAAAATGAACCCAGAAAACCGATCAACTGGAACCATTTGTAAATATAAACAGGAAAGCAAACATTATTTTCGTTTGTTTGGTCAAAATATACAAAATATGTTCGATACACAGACTCAGCGATAAAATATGGCTTGAAAAATGCATACCTATTGCCAAGAAAAATATATTTATATGCATATGTACGAACATATATACGCCAACATAAATATTTTGAAAATAAATTCCAAAGCAAATATTTAAGAAGCAAGCGGCAACAATCGTGTGTGATTTTTTGAGAGTTTGTTGCACTCCTCGTTCGAGGCGGCGTAAAAAAGTATGCACAAATGCATTAACAATACAGAAATACTAAAAATGTATTCATCCGTGCATGGGTACAACTCAGACTCTGAAATAATCACATGGATGTTGTTGCATCAACTTTACTCCTTCATTCCAATATTTGCTCCTGTTACGCTTTGTTATTTTCGCATTCGGTGGGTTACATGCAACTTGACTTTCATGTAATTTATTTGTCATATTTATGGGTATAAATTGTGTATATGCACACGTACTCACATACATACATATGCGCACATATTGTCAGTAGAGAACAGCTAACCCAAATGGTAATAAGCTTAGAGCTGTGTTGGCCAAAACATAGACATAGCTGATAACTTCAGGCTTATCTATTCAAAATAGTCCCCTCTGGCCTCGATACTTTGTTTTACGGGATCTAAAAGCTTTTCGAAATAGTGTTTCGGCCATTGACCGGAAAGTCCTTCAGGATGTCGGTACAAGTCTCAGGGATGGCCTCTACATACGCAAAACGTTTTCCTTTCATGGCCAAATGCAACTTTCCGAATAGGTAAAAGTCACAGGAAGGCCTATCAGGCGAATACGGTGAGTGATTGTTGGTTAAAATCCGATTTCTAGATAAAATATCTGTGACAAGATTGATGAGATGGTGAATTACCATACAATAAGCGCCAGCTTCCTCCTTCGTGGTATGTGATGTAACAAACGCTTCAAAACGTCAAGATAGAAAATTGTGTTGACGGTTTGCCCCGACTTGATTTTTGACTTCTCCAAACACGACTTTGCGGCTCTTTGGCGCTTTGTTTCAGGTTTATGTTGGAAACACCACGCTTCATCACTAGTTACATTGTTGTAAAGAAAGTTCTCGTATTTTCTCGTCCTCTGTTAACTTGTGCGGAATGAAACGTGCACAGACCTTTCGTAAGCCCAAATGATCAGTTACAAGATATTAACTCTTTGTTCGAAATTCATTTTTGTACCGATGATACAAGCATACAGACACCTTAGACGCAATAACTTTGCTTTCATTGAACCGAATGTCCCCAAGATTTCATTAGAAGTCAGCTAGTGAGGTAACTTTCAACGCACTAGCTCATTTAAAACACATAACAAAAACATTTTTATGACGTCAGTCTTGTTTATTTCGGACTTCACCTATACACTGCTCCAAGCAAAGGAAAAAATAGAAGGAATAGTCGGAATTTGTTGAAACATTACTCCTGGAAGAATTACAACACGTTAATTGATTGAATTGTGAAAAAACCGATTTTGTTTTCCTTTTTAATATGGATGTTGTTTATTTATTTATTTATAGTTGAATATTTTATTTATTTAGGTATTGTTGTTGTTGAAGTGGTTAAGTTTTACTGCCACTGTTATCGTATGATGTATTGTTGTTTTTTAGTCAGATCCATTTCGGGAGATCCAAGTACAACACCAAACCTTTATATTTTTGTCCGAGATTTCATTAATTTGGAAAGGCTTAACGAAAGGGCGAAGACCTAGACATTCGCAGAAATAGTGGGAAAAAGTTTCCTTTACTCCCTCCGTCTAACATCTTCTGCAGATGGGGTTGAAACAAAGGTTACGTCTGGCTGCATGATCCCTACCCCCCTCTGAGGCCATCACGGCCACGGTTAGCAAATGGGTAACTACCACCCACAAGCGAGCTTGGCAGGCTGCAGATGGACAAAACTGATGTTACCTGTCATGTCCGATAGACTGTCGCAAACCCTTCTGTCATTAGGCAGACGGGAGTGTAGACGGCTGGTTGGCTCACTTTCTGTGGGCAAAGCACATGCCCAGCTTGTGAAGAGGAGGATGAGACGGCGGACCACTTCCTGTGTGTCTGCCCCGCCTTCGCTCGAATCAGGTTTGAGGTCTTTGGCACTGATGTGTTAAGAAGCGACCATCTTGGCACCACAAGATCTACTCAGATTTCTTCGGAGTTCGGGTAGATTTCAAGAAAATTAAAAGGGAATCCAAGTGTAGTACAATGGACTCAATTAATGCCTGAGTGCTGCACTTGCTAGTTGCCCCGACAAAAAAAAAAAAAAAAAAAAAAAAAAAAAAAAAAAAAAAAATGATCCCTACCTTCCAGTGACTTTTATTCCTATAACCGGGAACCCATTTCAGAGTAATTTTGGAAATTTCGAGGTAAAATAGGGAATAACTATAGTTGGCATGCAAAATTATATTAAACAATGTGAATAAAATTGCCTACGGAAAACAACAAAATTTTCCTAAAACCAAGAAAATAAAATGATGATGTGTGTATCAGTCTCGGAACTTAAACCCTAAGAGGAGGCACTTATAACTGATGCAAAGAATTTCATGCTAATCTTTCTTCATTTTCAACAAAGTGTTGCTTAATACTGAAATCGGAACTGGTGATTGATTTGCTTTCTTGTTTTA
The DNA here is from genome assembly GCF_027943255.1 of Anastrepha obliqua. NCBI lineage: Eukaryota > Metazoa > Arthropoda > Insecta > Diptera > Tephritidae > Anastrepha > Anastrepha obliqua. The sequence goes on from NC_072896.1 coordinate 1,530,459, forward strand.
AGTTCCTCCGATATGCAACTAATAGACCTAACGATAATAGCAAAGGAGTTATTAAATCTTTATTGAAATCTTCTCTACCAGTTTTTCGAGTAGGAGAAGGCTTATATTTTCTAAAGTTTTTGCATGACCTCTCGTAGGTCAGTTAGTAAATCAAAGCACGTTAAAACCAATAGTTAGACCAACAAATAAGCAAGTAGCTCAGAAAATATTACCTATTGGTAAATCGAAGAATTTAACTACGTCGCATTCGTGTATTAAAACCTTATGCACAGAACGAGGCCTGTTGTACAACTATAATTTCGGAGGTATAAGTCTCTAGTTTAAGTTATCAAATTTCTGATCACTCGTAGGTTCTTAATTCTTTTCCACAAGAGAGGACATTTAGCAACAGAGAAAAATTGTAAATTAGAGATTCATGCCGACGAGTAATTTCAGAAGCTTTTTTAAAGATTTTTCTTTTGATATCAATATTCAAGTATTTCACATAACTTGGGTATAATTTATTCAAATCTGGCTTTCAAAACAGGAAGCAGCTTTATCAAATATATATTTAAACAACCATCTTTCAAACTTTTTCCGTTTTACACGTAGGCCCCTTTTCAAAACGACATATTTTCACGAGGTGAAAAGAGGCGTAGAAAATATTTATTTCTCTTAGTAATAGACGGTTTAAATTGCCAGAAATCATAAAAAAGATTTGGGAGGTTTTAAGAGGTTTTTTTCGGTGTCTAAAGTTCCTGATTTGGGGAATTAAGCATCTTCAAACACGGATTTACTAAATACCAAAAAAATATTAGTTTTTAGTTAGTTTCATGGGACATATGTCTTTGGGTTCATTAAACTATTTTTTATGAAAGTACAAAATTAAAATTAAAAATTGGTTTTTAACAAATTTTTTACCACAACTACTTTTATATGTCACACACAAATTATTGTGATTTGAGGGAATATATGAGACTTAAGGTCTATTTTATTAAAAGAGAGGTTCAAAACTTTTCTTAATTGCAGTTTTAACTTTCAAATCATACCAAAAAGTGCACTATGCGACGTGCTGAGTTACAATCGCTGAGTTTCTATCCAAACTAAATAAAATCTAAGTCTTGGCTAACAGAGCTCTTAGTCAAAATGTGGAAGTACTTTTACGTGTACAGAAGTAGTCTTCCAAACTCTTTTCAATGCCTTCTTTTAACATTCGTTTCTGTGCTACTCACTTTTTAATTTGAATGAAATACTTATGGGGTTTCAAATATCGCTCACTACACTTATTTGTAAATATGTACGAGTATGTACGTTCGTTTTATTACGAAAAGTAAGCAAAAGTAAAAAGTTTGCGTATTAAGTAACTCGAAGAGAATAACAATTTTATTTTTTGCTTTGCTTTTTGTCATGTTGGGTTGGAATATTTCCAATATTTGGTAGCCGATTGCACAATAAGCAACCAAATGCAACCAGACAGCACAGGCAGATAGATGCGAAATGTTACTCATACAAAAAAACATTGAAAGTATTCAGTGTATACGAAAGTTACATGAGAAGAAAATATATGAAAAAAAGAAACTCGAACCGCCACCGACACGGAAAACATGACAAAAATATGTGTGCGGAAAAAATATGTATTTGTATATTTTTACATCCATATTTCAAATGTGCAATTTTTACCTTATTGACAACAAGTCAGGCGGCTGTATGGATGCTCGAAGCTTATTGCCGTACTTCCATACATACACGCATGCACACACACGCACGTTGCACTGTACAGATGTATCGATAATTCCACTCGAACCTACCCACTATGCATACAAATAAACAGTTAGGTGCACTGCAGCCGATACATTCCGAGTGAAATATGAGTCTTGTGGATGCACAAACTAATATTTTACCAAAATACTTACAAATGTATATGCATCTGTGTATGTTGTACGCGTTTAAGGATTCTGATATTACCGTTAGGAGCTCAGGAATTTCCAAAAATAAAAACTACATTCATATAAATATGTATATCTGTACATACAGTAGTGGGCTACCAAAAAGAGCCACCAGCTTTCAAAAGTAATGGCCGATTTTAAATTCACCAAGAGGCTTTCTGGTCAAAGACAAAGACTGGAGACAAACGGACTGTCTGACTACGTGATTCCACGAATTAAATTTGGCAAAAAACCTAGCGTCATTGTAGAGCAAAACGGATGGCGGAAAGGTCTTTAATCCAAATATGATGCATAAAATTTCTTTACAGATGGGCCCAAAATGCGAAAAGAGTAGGAACCCTGTTCTTTGTGGGGCTCGCCATATGTGCCATTCACCCTTGATGGATATGGCTGACAAAGGGCCGAAGGACTTGCTAAAGCTCGCGAAAACCTTCACAATGAATCACAAATAATATCTTTGACTCCAAATGCACACCACTGGTAATACAATGGACCCTAGAGGTCTATGTGCGGTCTTCTTACAGATCAGCCAGTACTACCTAACCTAACCAGAGTTGACCAACATCTCATTTATCTAATTTTTAAGTAAAAATAAGAGGCTTTTGGAAAATATATTTCACCAAAAATAGGTTTTTTCTTTTTATGAATGTATACCAAAATTAGTTGCAATTCGAAATAGTTTGTAAATATGCAAAATCAAACAAAAGAAGTGCAACACCGAAACTAAACAGCCGTTAAGGAAATCAAAGATCATGCATTTTTAGCGCTACTTCACCTGCTTGGTGGAATTTGACACACGGCGAATATACACAAAAAGTGAATGTTGTCGTTGTTGTTGTAGCAAGTTGTTTTCAAAATTTTAGTGGTAATAGGAAATAGCCCATAAATTTTATTAATACAAGGTGATAGTAAATATTGCCCTCCAATCGGTTGTGTTCGTTTTGACTTCTTGTAGTTTGCAAATTAATTTTATGATGTTTGAATGCTCTCTGGCTTATAGAAAAGCACGAAAAAACCGCCAGAGGCAGCGTCATACGAGGTGAGTTTAAAAAATAAGGTGAATTTTCAAATTTTGCGGGCTACGTACATTCGACTTCCGATTATTACTTTTTTATGTTGGTGCACTCGTCTCGAAGATACGTTCACAGTTTTAGCAATTTAGCATATTTAGTTTGTTTGTGAGAGGCGTAAATAAGACAAGTGTGTTGGGCGATTTTCTGCTATCGGCTCTTGGCTCTCCTGGACTTTTCCATTGGATGCAATGCAAAATAATAAATTGTAAATAAGACTTGATAGTTTCTGAGGACCTCCTTGCTATAGAATCTGATGCAAATTGATAACAATGTTAACCATATGCAAACTCACAACGGAGTAGAATTAATCTAACAAGAAATTAAAAAATTTGTAGAATTAGAAAATTCTAAAACTGGTATTCAGTGCCCATAACTAGAGATTGGATGTAGATTCGAAAAATCGAGGCTGATTATTTGTAGTTGTGCTTAAATATATTCAAAAATACTACATTTTATGAATATTGAATTCATGCTTGATTAAGTCCTCCTATTTAGCCAGTAATTGCTGAAAGAATGAAATTAATGTGAATAAACAAAATAAATTGATTTCTTGCTTATGAATTTTTATATCAATGAGGAAATAATAGCTTCGAAGTCCTCTGTTTGTTTTCTAAGAGCTCTCAACTTAAATAAAAAGTTATATATTATTTATGATTTTATGAAGAAATAATTAACAAACCCAAATAGACGAATGTCTTGCTTAAGCAACTGTTTTTACTTTGTTGTCAACAACTGTATGTGCACCTGTCAAAGTGGTAAGCAGATGCATCTGCGTATGCTTTTTCATGGCACAGGTCTGATGTAGAAACCGAAATGCAGGATTCTTATATGTATTTGTTACATCTGTGGTGCTGTTTCCATCTTTGAGCAAATTATCCTTGAAAATAAGCTTGTAACGGGTGTTTTTTTACCTGTATGAAAACTATCGATATCGATAACTGTGACTTGACACCTTAGAATGACAGTGTGTTAACATTCTGTTTCAATAAAGTTTTGAAAGTCATCATGAGTCATTTAACGCCAGAGCAACGCTTCTAAATTGTGAAAATTTGTCACCTAATTGTCGAGGATATTTGGTTCCAATAGGACAGCGTAACTTGCCGCACATTTAACTTAACAATCGCCATACGGTTGGATTTATTGGGAAAGGTAGCCAAAAATTAAACCGATCGAATCGACGCTGAGGTCATATGCCGGATATCATATTCAAAATATAAATGTCACGACCAGATTGTAGTAAAGAGGTTATTTCCAACATTATTTTAAATTCTTAAGCTCTTAAAAAAACCCCCGCTACTTAAGCCCTTAGAGACACTTATCATTTACGTTCGGTATATTCAAATATTCGAAATGTGAAAAATGCACGCGTTCATTGGTAAAAATATTTCATTTGTTGTGAACAAATTTATACTTTTGCTACCGTAAAGATATATTCTTATATCTAATCTTTCAAAAAGAAAAAATTAATTGAATGTAAGCTGCATTCTTCTCTTTTCGAATGGTAAAAACACACTTGATAAGTTAGTGGGTTGCATGTAAAGCAAAAACACATTCTCCAATTTGGTTATATGAAAAAGTAGGGAACTGTGCTGGAGAAACTATTCGTTTGTGAAAGGGAAGAGAAAAGAAATTTCAAATTCGTTCACATTTAAAAATTTTGTTTCAAAAATGTATCTGGCAAATGCTTTGCAAAATAACTGGCTTTACTCTGATTTCCTTTCATGTAAGATTCTCCAAAGAAGCCGTATGATTTATTGCAAATTCCACTTAAATCTTCTTAATAGACGAAAGAAAGTTTCTAATAAATTAGTGTGTCGTTTTGTCGTTGCAAATGAGCATAAAGAAAATTCTACTGTAGTTAAGAATATTTAATGACCAGCTGTAGGTTTTGCTTTTGTTTACTTATAATTTCGAAAGCGTTTTAATAAACTGTGGGCAAAAAGTAAGGCGAATTTGGTTGTAGAATGAAAAGTCTTTATTTATTCTTGTAAATCAATTTCATCCCCTTCAAAATAATCCCCTCTCGATGAAATACACTTATGCCAACGATTTTTCCAATCCCCGAAACATGCCAAATAGTCCATTTCCGGTATAGCCATCAGCACCTTCTTCGATTCAGCTTTTATCTCCTCAATCGACTCGAAACGCGTTCCCCGGAGTGGTCTCTTGAGTTTTGGGAATAGCCAGAAGTCACACGGAGCCAAATCAGGCGAATACGGTGGTTGCGGAACGATATGCGTGGAACTTTTGGCGAAATGGTCACGAAGAACGAGTGCAGTGTGAGACGGTGCATTATCGTGATGCAAAAACCAAGAGTTGTTGGCCCATAATTCTGGTCTTTTGCGAATTGCTTCACGTAAACAACGCATAACGCTCAAATAATATTCCTTATTAACAGTTTGGCCAGGTGGAAGGAATTCATAGTGCACCACACCACGAAAATCGAAAAAAACTGTCATCATGACCTTTATTTTTGAACGTCCTTGACGTGCTCTTTTCGATCTGGCCTCGCCTTTAGCATGATATTCGCTTGATTGGTCGGTTGTTTCAGGGTCGTAAGCATAAATCCAGGTCTCATCTCCCGTAATAATGCATTTGAGCTTGTCCTGATAGTCTGAAAGCATTGTTTCACACACATCAACGCGACGACTTTTGTCCAAGAAATTGAGGAAACGGTGCCAAACGAGATTTGACTTTTCGTAGGCCCAAATGGTCTTTCAAAATGGTTTTCACAGATCCTTCTGATATTCCGATCATATCAGTAAGGGCTTTAACAGTCAACCGACGATTTTTCAGCACTAACTCGTTCACTTTATTGACGTGTTGGTCATCTGTTGACGTCGATGGTCGTCCGGAGCGCTCCAAGTCATCAACACGTTCTCGACCCTCTTTGAAGTCTTTGTACCACTTATAAACATTTTTCTGCGACATGGTCGAATCACCAAATGCCTTCTGCAACATGCTAAGCATTTCCACAGCCGACATTTCATTCCGCAAACAAAATTTGATGGCACTTCTCTGCTCAATCAAATCAGACATTGTAAAAATCGAAAAATGCACTCTTGGTCGTTTGGAAAACACAAGCGTAAATATATTACTGATAATGACATTCTCATGAAAGTTGGCCCAGATGTTATTACAGTGCTGCCAACTCATGAAAAAAATAACTAGAGCGAAATTTAATCCCGCAAAGTTTGACAAATACATTCACCTTACTTTTTGCCCACAGTAGTATATGAAATTGTTTCTATATAGTTACATGAGTCCTTACTTTGCTTCATATATCTGCATATATCCAAAATAAAAGGCTCTTACTGCATTCAGTCAGTGATCTGCTGTCTGCCAACTCTCTGACAATCTAGTAATTCTTGTCGCTAAAATATCGTTTACTCGGTTCAAAAACTACAAGTTACTCTTATTACTGCTTAAGCTACATTTTCGGGACTTACCCCTTTACTCCGATCAGTAATGGCAATAGTTATAGATATTCGGCTTGCACGGGTTTGAAATCCATGGCATGCAATGTCAAAACTTTTTAAAAAATCCTCTTATAAAACAACATCTGTACTTCGAAGGCCATATAAAATTATACATGGAACCAAGTCAAAATACAAAATAAAGAAGTCGACCAAACGTGTTGGAAGCGTGGTATTATGTGATACTCTGCTATGTCTCTATACCATAAATTCATGAAGAAGTGGTAATTATCATATATAAATTATAATTCTCGCGGATATTTTCACTTAACCTCGACAGATGACGTTGAGGCTGCTATCCTATACACTAGAAGTAGATTCTAATTAAGTATAGATTTTTTCATAAGTAAAACATAGCACAACGTTGTGTGTGCTGCTGCTCGACGTACTTTTAGGAGAAAGTATAAATGAACTGACCGAGTACCTATTGATTTTTTGTATGCTAAAGTTAAAAAAAATGTTTATCGTTGATTAGGCAGAGAAATGGATAGATTTCAAGTTTTAAAATGCTTTGGAGTTAATGGGACATTTGATAGATACGATTCGTTGTACTTTTTTCTCTTTGAGAATTACAAAATTTCTTATTTTCTTCTCATGGAATATTTGTAATTGCAATTATTTGATACAAGTAGCTGAAGTAATTTACAAAATAAATTTTAAAAATCAGATAATTTATATAAAAGCAATCTCATTCTAAGGTCGGCCGTAACTCGGTAACGGGTTGTTATGGCCACCTAAGTAAGTAAGTAATCTCATTCTAAAATAATATACAAAAGTAATATTCCTAAATTATTTATGATTTTACTTTTCTCTATTTCCAGGTAAGAAGCAAATATTTGATAGAAGCAAACTTTTTACAAGTGAGTATGTAACTTTCGCATGTTGGCTCAAGCAGTTACTCTGAAGTACAAAAAAAAAGCATATGACAAAAAAGTAGTTCAGTATAAAAATCGTATTTACTAAATAAATATTCGTTCGGCTAAAATCAGTGTTCATAACATAAAATATACAAAGCCGCCAGAAAAAACAAAAGAAAAATTGTTAAAAATCAGTGCAATTTTCGAGACACTACAAACTTGTTTCTTCTTATAACAACATTTAATGGACTAAAAAACTGGAACCTTGGTTGGTTGGTTAGAGTGGTGATTCATCCAGAATCCAACTAGCGCTTCCGCACCATTTTGTTGCCACATCCTCGTTACCAAATTGTTTAACAGTTATTTGCAGCAGGACTATATCCAGTCTGTGCGGTTTAGGAACCTTATTAGGTTGTTGACGTCTAAGCCAGACAGCTGCTCGAGACTCTCGAACAGCGGTTTGCCCAGGGTTAACATTCTGTCCCTCCATAGGGCAGGGCATTCACAGAGAAAATGGAAGATTGTTTCTTTTTTCTCCGGTTGTTTACAACTATGACAGTATGTGTTGTGAGGGATGCCCATTTTGGCGGCTTGTTCTCCGATAGACCAGAAGCCAGTTATGACTGCCGTAAGTCTACAGGTGTCCCGTCGTTTCATGTTTATTAATGTCGACGATTGCTTGAGGTTGTAGGTGGGCCATAACGTTTTGCTGATTTTGCATTTCGTCTGGTCTCTCCATCTACACTCTGCAATTCGAAGGTATTTTAGGGAAATTGCATTCTTGACCGCACCTAGTGGGGTGAGTACTGGTACTTCATGGCAGATCCCCCTCTTGCCAGTTCATCAGCTTTTTCGTTACCTTCCATGTTCCGGTGTCCCGGGACCCAAATTAAGGTTACTCTATGGTTTTCACTCAAGTTGGTGAGGCTATTCCTACTTTGCTCCACCACTTTAGAGGTTGTTATAGTCGCATCCAGCGCCTGGATTGCGGCTTGGCTATCCGAAAGAATAGCGATATTGCCCTTGAAAGAGAAATCTGCGATTAGTAACCTACAGGCTTCCCCAATTGCTAGTACTTCCGCTTGGAAGACGCTACTGGTATTAGGGAGACGCACAGATTTTTCAATTCCAAGTCTCTGAGAATATATACCAGTTCCGACACCACAATCCATTTTACTGCCATCTGTATAGACTGTGGTATCGAAGGTGTTTAGAGAGAATCCCTTATTCCATTCTTTTTTAGATGGAAATAGTGTGGCAAAATTCCTATTGAACGTTACCATCGGGACGATGTAGTCAGTCCTCACCGAGGTTAACTGAGTTTGTCGCAATAATAGACTAGCGTGACCATAAGTTTTTTCTTTCCAGCGACCCGCTTCATTTAACCTAAATGCACTCATGGTTGCCGTCTTCTTTATATGTAGGTCTATTGGAATAACGTGTGTCAGTGCATTGAGAGCCTCTCTAGGACATGATCTGATTGCACCGACCGTTATTGCACAGGCTGATCTTTGTATTCTGCCGAGTAATTTGGTATTGTACTCTCTCTCCAGAGCTTTCCACCAAACTACCGAGCCATACGTTAAAATTGGCCGTATAACCGCCTTATACAGCCATAATGTATGCTTAGGTTGAAGACCCCATCTTCTTCCAAGCATACGTTTGCAGGCATATAAAGCAATTTCTGCTTTCCTTACCCGTTCTTCGACGTTTAACTTCCAGCTAAGTTTGGAGTCCAGAGTTACTCCTAAGTACTTTGCACTGGTTGATAGTGACAGAGTTTGTCCGTTGATGTTTGGTAGGGTGAAAGTTGGTACCTTGTATCTGGTGGTGAAAAGCATAAGTTCTGTTTTACGCGGGTTTAAACTTAGCCCACATCCTGTAGCCCAAGAGTTAAGCTCGCCTAACTCCCTTTGGATGATCCCACTGATCGTATTTGGACACAGTCCTGACACCATTAGCACCACATCATCAGCGTACGCCACCACTTTTACCCCACCTCCGTTAAGTTTTATTAAGATTTTGCTGATCACACATAGCCAAAGAAGTGGAGATAATACTCCCCCTTGTGGAGTGCCCCCTCGGACCTTCTTGGTTATGTTGATATTGCCCATATTAGCTTTGATGATCCTGGTTTCTAGCATGGAGATGACCCAGTTACTAACGCAACTGTCCACCTCCAGGTCTATCAACGCACGTTGGATGGCATCTGTGCTAACATTGTTAAAGGCGCCTTCTATATCCAAGAATGCCGCCATGGTATAATGTTTGCTCTCTAGAGAGCCCTCTATAGTTCGGATTACCTCGTGAAGCGCTGTCTCCGTAGATTTGCCTTTAAGGTATGCGTGTTGTGCAGTTGATATACCAGAGCTCTCCAAAGAGCTTCTGAGGTGCATATCCAAAAGTCTTTCAAAGGTTTTTAACAGGAAAGACGAAAGACTGATTGGCCTGAAGTCCTTCGCTGATTCATGTCCTCTTCTACCTACTTTTGGTATGAATACGACCTTGACTAGTTTCCAGCTATCTGGAATATAGCCTAAGTTTAAACACGCTTTAAAAATTTTCTCTAGCCATGGTAGGATACAGTCCTAGGTTTCCTGTAACATCTTTGGAATGATCCCATCTGGCCCCGGAGATTTAAAGGGTGAGAAAGATTTGATTGCCCATGCAACTTTTTCTTTGGTAATAATTTCATTTGCAAGATGCTGTGGATTATATTGGCTCCGCCTAATATTTCCCCTCTCACTTTCGTAAGCGCTGCATCCCGGAAAATGCGTGTTTAGCAGAAGCTCTAGCGATTCCTCTGCTGTAGCAGTCCAAGTTCCATCAGGTTTCTTGACCCAAGAAGCCATTGAGTGGTCTTTGGAAAGAACGCGGCTGAGCCTAGCAGAATCCCTGGTGGATTCGATTGACGAGCAAAATTCCCTCCAGCTCTCTTTTTTGGCGGCCCTGATTGCCTTTTTGTACTGTCTCCGACTTTCTCTGTACAATTCCCAATTTCCCGTCGAGTAGCTGAGGTTAAACGTTGATCTAGATTTTTCCCTTAGTTCTAAGAGCTCACTGCTCCACCAAGGAGGGTGAGTTTTTTTGCTAAATTTTATGGGGCAGGACGTTTTGTAGGCCCTACTAAATGCCTTTTCCAGTGTTATGACCCTACTCGCAAGGTTTTCCGTGAGAGTGATTTGAGGGATAGGAATCTCTCCTAACCTATTGTTTACTGCATTTTTGAACCTCTTCCAGTTGGTTCTCAAAGGATTTCGATACGGTAGGGGTGGATCTACCTTAAGATCCAAATCGTAGAGTATCCAACTATGATCAGAGAAGGACCTTTTATTGGATACCCTCCAATTATCTACCCTAACTGATTTATTTTCAGACATTAGAGTAACATCAATCACTTCCTCCCATCCTCTAAAGTACTCCGTACTAGGAAAGGTGAAAGTGGGTGTGTTACCCCTGTTACATACCGATAAGTTAGTATTAATAATAAAATTATATAAAGACTCACCTCGGTCGTTTGTCTCAGAGCTTCCCCACAACGCATGCCTCGCATTGGCGTCGCATCCGAGTAGAAGGGTTTTGTTTCTGGTTCCTTCAAGCACAAGCCCACAAGCCTCCTCGGGCGGTGCTGGCCGATCATGTGCCATATAGATGGATGCAAGTGTGATGCTGACACCGTCAGCAGCTTCCACCTCAACGGCCGTCACATCCTGTGAACTGTATGATGGGATTAAAAATATGTTTAAGTGTTTTTTGGCTACAATACATGATCTAGGATTACCTTGAGTACGCTTATAGTACAGATTGTAGTTTCTTCCAGGGAACCCCTTCACCTCGTTGCTCCGCACCCAGGGTTCCTGGATTAAGGCTATGTCAACGTTCTCCTCCCCTAGGAGAACGGTTAGGTTGTCCGTTGCAGTTTGCGAATGCTGCAGGTTAATTTGGACAACCTTTAAAACCATTTTTTATTGGTTTGCTTCCGCAGGTTCGGCGTCATTTAACTGCATGCCAGTCAGCAGTTCGCTGGTGCCGTCAACCTCATCCTGCTCCTCCTCCGGATTCGCTGAACGGAATATCTTCAGCTGGGCCTTCCGTATGCCAAACCGAAGTTTATTTTCCATTTTTTGCAGTGGTTCAATGCTCTCTTCTGTAGTTTGAAGGAGGAACGACACGCTGTGCTTTTGCGGAGCCTCCGCTTTGATGATCGACCAATCGGCCATCGGCACTGCGCGGTTGTGAGCCTGGAGATAGGGAATTAACTGATTGGCTTCAAACTCCATGTTTGGTATCCAGATGCGAGCCCTCGGCCTTCGTGGTATCTCGCTAGCTGGAATGAGCTTGAGCCTCAAGCCATCCCAGCTGTTCTGGATTTCACCAATCGCTTTTGTCAGGAAATGCAATGAGTACTGGTCATCGCATTTGATTACCCGGCAACCGCGAACTACTTCCACCGAGTCGAAACCTGGCGATTGACCCTCCGGGTTCGCCATGACATGGTCGACGATTATGCGAGACAACCGAGCCTCAATCTCCGACCATTTTTCCAGCACAGGTTTGCCGCGGTTGGAAGTTTCGTCCACCAGTGCCATTTGAAGATGGTCCCTTGCCACCTCACTGAATTGTTTCGTAAGTTTGGGGACAACCGCACCCTGATCTGAGATCTTGTGCTTCTTTGTTGCCCTTTTGTTTTGCGAATGGTTACGTTTTTTGGCCTCTGTCTTTCGGGCGGTTTGGAATACCAGATATTCGTCCACCACCTTTTGACACCTTGCCCTGTCAGCCTCATCTTTGGGATGAGCTTTACCTTCGGTCTCGTTCTTATGAATCCTGCCAAGGATAGCGAGAGACCTCTGGTAGAGCTTGTACCTTGATGGGCCTTTATTGGCGCGCTTTTGCCCCATGGCTTTAGCGGATGTTGTAGGTTCATTTATTGTTGTTGGCGTGCTGTGGCCCACAGCTTTACCCTCAACTGCTTCCTGGCTAGAGGCCAGGAGCTCATCCTCCGTGGAGGATCCGATCCCCAGTTTGTCATGGGTAACCGATTGTTTGTCCTGTCGCTTAGTTTGTGTGTCCGTTTGTCTGTCATGTGCTGTCAGTGCGTCCGTTTGTCCTTCCGTCACTTTGTCCGTCTGTTTCTCGCCGCCATCCGATTTTTGTTTTTTTGTTGGTTTCATTGTTCTGGTTCGTACGGTCACCTGCCCCGCCCAAGGGGCTGCGCATGTCGCCATGCGCGGTGACCAAAGAGGAATTAGGGGAAATAACCGGTCGACCATGGCAGCGCCCCATACCATGGCAAGGCCACCGTTACAACCTGAGGCGGCCTGATATCAGGAGGGCTCCGTTCAAAGACAGCCTTGTTTAGTCCCCCGGCTGCCAAACCCACCCAATAGGCACGGGTCGCATCACACCTTGGGTTGAGGGAGTTTTTTTAACGAAGTTTACGTCTTCGGCCTGTGTGGTTCGCGGGAGACCAACTCTCCTACCTTCCATATCTGGGAGGTGTTCCCCTATCCACCACCTGGGGACGCGCCCTCTAGGGATAACAGGCTCCCCCAAGGGAACCTTGAAGTTCTTCAAAAAAATTTTAATAAAAAATCGGAATTTTTTCTTATTTTATTTTTTATTTTTAATTCTGTGCAAGGTTCGAATCTGTAAGCCAAATAGTTTTTGTTGTACTACTGTGGGCAAAAAGTAAGGTGAATTTGGTTGTGAAATGAAAAATCTTTATTTATTCTTGTAAATCAATTGCATCCCCTTCAAAACAATCCCCTCTCGATGAAATACACTTATGCCAACGATTTTTCCAATCCCCGAAACATGCCAAATAGTCCATTTCCGGTATAGCCATCAGCACCTTCTTCGATTCAGCTTTTATCTCCTCAATCGACTCGAAACGCGTTCCCCGGAGTGGTCTCTTGAGTTTTGGGGATAGCCAGAAGTCACACGGAGCCAAATCAGACGAATATGGTGGTTGCGGAACGATATGCGTGGAATTTTTGGCGAAATGGTCACGAAGAACGAGTGCAGTGTGAGACGGAGCATTATCGTCATGCAAAAACCAGGAGTCGTTTCCCATAATTCTGGTCTTTTTAGACGGATTGCTTCACGTAAACGACGCATAACGCTCAAATATATTAATATTCCTTATTAACAGTTTGGCCAGGTGGAAGGAATTCATAGTGCACCACACCACGAAAATGGAAAAAAACTGTCATCATGACCTTTATTTTTAAACGACTTTGACGTGCTCTTTTCGATCTGGCCTCGCCTTTAGCATGATATTCGCTTGATTGGTCGGTTGTTTCAGGGTCGTAAGCATAAATCCAGGTCTCATCTCCCGTAATAATGCATTTGAGCTTGTCCTGATAGTCTGAAAGCATTGTTTCACACACATCAACGCGACGACTTTTGTCCAAGAAATTGAGGAAACGGTGCCAAACGAGATTTGACTTTTCGTAGGCCCAAATGGTCTTTCAAAATGGTTTTCACAGATCCTTCTGATATTCCGATCATATCAGTAAGGGCTTTAACAGTCAACCGACGATTTTTCAGCACTAACTCGTTCACTTTATTGACGTGTTGGTCATCTGTTGACGTCGATGGTCGTCCGGAGCGCTCCAAGTCATCAACACGTTCTCGACCCTCTTTGAAGTCTTTGTACCACTTATAAAAATTTTTCTGCGACATGGTCGAATCACCAAATGCCTTCTGCAACATGCTAAGCGTTTCCGCAGCCGAAATTTCATTCCGCAAACAAATTTGATGGTTCTTCTCTGCTCAATCAAATCAGACATTTTAAAAATCGAAAAATGCACTCTTGGTCGTTTGGTAAACACAAGCGTAAATATATTACTGATAATTCACATAACATTCACATGAAAGTTGGCCCAGATGTTATTAACAGTGCTGCCAACTCCTGAAAATAATAACTAGAGCGAAATTTTAATTAAGTTTGACAAATAAATTCACCTTACTTTTTGCCCACAGTAGTATGTAGTGTAAATTCTTTAAACAAAATTTAAAAAATAAAAGTAAGAAAGTGAATACTCAAAACTTGCTAATACTCGCATGTCGCGCTGCTATTATTGTGAATGGAGATGTATGTATCTCCAGAATTTTTTTTGCTATGCCACTTCCCAACGGGTGAGCGATTTGATATTGTTGTTGAAATCAGATACACTGGCTGGAATTTATATTATTTACAATAAGTTTTTACCGTCACTTCATTTTGCTGGATAGAAAGGAAAAAATGCGTTGATTAGCAAAAAACTAGAAGCACTGCCATTGCAAAAACCTTAAAAATTTTAATTCATTAACTCCATTCACATTAGTCCCTTTCCAGTCATCTATTTTTGCTGTCCTATTCGCTGCAATAAATCCTCTGCAGCCACGATACGAGAATTACTCAGAAATAACTAACAACAAAAACTTAGCCCCTAGCCAAATTTGAGAGAGGAATGTGATGGACAGTTCACTGGGAGCGAACAGTTTGTTTTATATTGGAGATCAGAGTAAAAGGATTATCCATCATGAAAATATATGGCCTCAAAGTATGAAATTGTACTTTTTGTCAACAGACTAGTTTTGAAATGAAACGTTGTTTTTTTTTTTTAATGTGGACTTTATTGAACTTTGGTGCTTTGTTTTTTTTATTTGCACTTCGCAGTAGCTTAATATTGGATTATTTGCTTTCGAATTTCTATTACAATTGGATTCTACAATATTCCTCGCGGGCTTTGTTTTCATTTTGCTTTCATTGCAACAAATTCATTTTTAGATTTATTTAAAAACAGTCCATCGGTCAAGGAAAAATGTGCCTATGCAAGTTACTTTAATCACAAGCCACTGTCCCCTAGACCGACATGCTCAAAGATTAAATGCGCCTCATTTCGACTATTATCGAAGCTGCAAGAATGAGGAGGAGAAAGAGCCTGTCAGGCATCTTCTTTGCTACAAAAATCAATCTTTGCAAATTTTAGTATGTAAAACTGCAATTAACTGAAAAATTCTGTTCATTTTTTATATTTTTCCCCCTAATGGGGCCTCCCTTTTTTCTTTTTAAAAAAGTAATGCAGCCTTTTTTTGTTGTTTATAGAAATTCTAATTAAGTGCTATCGTTTGTCGTGGGCTATAGAATTCGAAGTTCTGTTTGTTTAGGTGAAAATGTCGTTCATTTGTTATATGAAAAAAAATGATTGAAAATCAAAAATTTTTAATAAAACCGATCAGCAGATGTTTATTTTAAAAAGAAACAATTTTTTCTATTTCAAACTTGCATTTTTTGGCCCTTTTAAAAATTTCTGTTTAAAAGGTTTACAATTTTGCTGGGAATTTGTATAATTTTTATAACTATTGTTCCAAGCTTAAAAGTTATAAACGAAATAAGTAAGCTGATATGAAGAAAAAGACACTCAAAACTTAACAATATGTGGTTACTTTACCATCTGGTCACTCACTATACGTAAGGTTGCAACTTGAACATAAGGACATGCGGTAATGATTTTCTGTATAATTGTGGAATTCGTTCTCCTTTTTGTGTCGTAGGTAAACTTTTGCAATTCTAAAGCATTGCCGCAATAAAGTTAAGGAGATAAATGCAACAGCGAAATCCCTTGTCTCATAAGTTTTGCATTTCTGCTGTAAAAACAAAAGCTTCCGCTTTTACGCCTGCAACTATCTCTCCATTTATGCAGCACATTTGCTCTTTGCATACAGTTAGCACAAAATTATCCAAAAGCTAATCATAGGTGAGGTTGAAAATAGTTTTTGACATGAAATTCTACAGTGAATTTTTACATATCCTCCCACATACAACAATACGAGTATAAATGATTATGAGCAGCTGCTCCTGTATTTGGCTAGTCAGATCGATGATGCCACGGCTGCTGTGAGCACAATATTTCCTAAACTGCAACTGAATCCCAATGGAACCTAATTCCTTTATTTTTGTTTATATTTTTAAATTCATTTTCCACAACTTTTGGGGGTTTGCCACTTCTTTCTTATGTTTGCTATGCTTATTTTATGTTTTTGTTTTTGCGTTTTTTCTGTTCTTCATTCCAACAATTCATTGTTTCTCTTCGCATGCAATTCACTTCACATTTTTTTCTATTACTGCGTGCTGCCACTGCATGATTTGCATACATAATAGCACAAAATGGCAACTGACAGCCGAGTAAAACTCGCTACATTACCATAGATGTTTCGGGGTTGTGGGTTCGGTTTATGTCGATTGAGGTGGCCAAGGTAACAGAGGTAAAGCACTGACAGCTGCACGTACTTCCCAAGCCCCAGGCACGCATCGAGTATGCCAAATGTTGAAAGAGAAAAGTAGTTATTTGCAAAAAAAGGAAAAAAAAACAGGTTTGCTTGTAAAAATGTTAGTGGCTCTCAGTCAACTTGATACCGGTGGGAATGTTGAGAATACATTTCTAATGTTATCCGAAAAGGACTTGCAATAATTTTTGCCGAACTTGCTGTTCACTGCGCCTGGATATATGCATTATATAAGAATCTGTGTTTGTACGTAAATATCGTGTCGACTGAAGGTACCTGGTGTGGAAAAACATTAGTATTTTTTTATTTCAAACCAAAATGTTGCTGATGATGACGATGGGGATGCTGATGATAATGGTGTGATGATGATGATGATTTTCGTACGTCGATTTTGTGGATACTCCTGCTCAGTTCTCGCCCGCTCCTGAGGCTGCAGCTGATGACGTTGCATATCAGCATCATGTGTCAGTGCAGCAGTTCGGCATTACATAGTTGCAATCTAGTAGCACTCGAGTGGCATTTCGGGGGTGGGTGGGTGCAATAGTGCTACATAAATGTATTAATGCGTATAGGTATGCATTATCTCCTTACAGCTCGCAACAAAATAATGTGAAGCAGCACTTTAAAAACAATTGATGCTCGGGGAATTTGTGGCATCAACACAAAATACACTATTAGTAGATACGCAGTGCTCCCAGGATATGTAAAACAAAAAAAGAGGAAAAAAGAACGAAACTAAGGAAATAAGCAGACACACAGCACACAAAAGTAATACATACATTGTAATAAAGTGTAAAAAAATGCAATAAAAGGGGTTTGGGGAAGAATTTGAAATAAAATGGATTGAAAGTGCTGGATGAAAGAAAAACGTTGCTAACACATGCATAGCGTAACAATTGCAAATGCTTTGCCATTTGGTTAATGGTGCCGTAACTTGATTGATTTAACGCGTTCAAGATAAATGCTATTACTGCACACATACACACATGTACGCTAAACATACATGCACATTCCAGGATATTCACGTCAGCATGTCTTCACATTGTCTTAACTCTTCTAAGCTATTTGGGCATTTGTATATGTGTACATTGCACAAATATAAGCATCTAGGTACGCCGTGTCGTATACGTAGCCCAAGAAAATTGTAATAAAAATGCAATTTGGCCCCAAAGACACAGAGCAGCAGTGCAAGTTCTCGCTGCTACGCATACATGCACACGAATACTTGCGCTGTGGCTGCACGCTTTCGCCACAAATAACATTATTTGGTATTTGATGGCCAATAAAAAAGAATTCTTTGGAAAATGTGCCACTGCATTTCGTTACACTGATGATTTTCTTTTTTCGGCACTATGGCTTTGTGCCACTAAAAAGTTTAGTTTGTAACATTTACTGGCATTTAGATTACTTTTTAATGTTGCATAATAATTTGGAACATATTCTTGTGTTTAGATGTACGCATCAGAAGAAATTTACAGTATAATTTAACCATTAAAATGTCAGATTGTATCGGTTTGCTTTCACATTTGGCAAGCCAAACTTTTCGGAATTCCCTAAACAAAGTTAGGGGGGAACAAACACATATGCAAATTTGGGAACATAAATGGATATACAAAACGAATGTAAAACGCGTAGTTAATTAAAAAACCTGTTTTGTTTACATACATACATATATCATATTATAAAACATGAAAATATTGGTGGAGAAAAGTAAATACCTAACAGTATCGCGACAGCCCCTCAGATGCAAAATTGCTGTATATAACAACAGCATTGAACAAGTAATGGAATTTAAATATTTAGGCGTCAATATTTCATCATCACGAGATCTTACCAGTGAAGTAGAGGCACAAGCTAATATAAAAAAAGCATATTGCATATTGGGATATCTACGTGATAATCTGTGGAAAAGCAAACTTATGAACACAAGCACTAAAGTCACTTCCGTCACGCAGCGAATTATGAACACTGCACAAATGCAAACCGTCTGTGCTATATCAGAGTACACCAGACTCGATCACCAACGAAGAGATAAGGCACAATTGAATATGTAGCTAAGTGGAGCCGACAACGCCGAAAAAAGTGGATACGGCATGTCCAAATAATGGCAGATGGTCAATATGGAAAAACTGCAATGCTAGACAGATCGAATATGTCGAGACCGGCAGGTAGACCCCTAGAATATGGCATGTGGGCTGGATTTCCGGCTCGCGATCCGAATAGAAAGAATATAGAAAGTTGTTGTACAACAAGAAGTGGGCATGTATTTGGACACACCCTCGGAAAACCAGCCCGGAAATACCAACGATGGCCTTAGGGATGGCAGGAGAAGACCAAGAGGATCCTGGCGACGCTTGTCTGCATGACGAAATAACTCGCAGCGATCTCACTCACTTTGGCCTCAATTGAGGCAAAATGGAAGTGATAGAATTGTGTGGAAATCATAAACTTTGACACTATGCGTCACATAATCGGCGCTTAAGCAAATAATGATAAAAATAATAATGAAACAGGGCATGGCCCCAAATAAAACTGAAAAAAAGAAGGTGATATCATATAAAGGTATAAAATTATAAAGCCTGGCACAGATTTTTTTTTTTTTTGTGACAACCAACTTACTTAATATTTTTCAATTTATTCCAGTTCACTTTCAGAGTAATCAAAATATCTAACAAGAGCTTAAAAACCTGACAAACTCCTGATCACCTCTTTTATAAATTTGTTGCCACAGCGATGAAGATATAAGCAATGAGAGTATATTTTTTATTTTTTATTTATATATTCCTTGCAAATCTAGAAATATATTACTTCTATCACAAAGATACTTAAGACTAGTTCATACTCTTCTATGGAATTCCTTCCGTGGCAATTTAAAAGTTTACTCAGAAGGCGAAAAATCAAAAGCTAAATAATTTGAAATTTTACTAAATCGTTTCAATGTTCTATGTATCGGAGGTATACAGCGCAACTACTGTTTTCAGAAAGAGCTCTTCCTCCTATTTGTAGCGTGTGTCTTGATGTTGGAGGGATCTACAGTTCTACGCCGACTCCTAATGGCATGGCAAATGTTTTTTATGAGGAGCTTTTTCATGGCAGAAATATACTTGTAGGCTTGCTATTGCCTGCGGAGAGGCGAGCGCTATTACAAAAATATTGCTTAAAGTGCAAATTACTTCATTAGTAACAAAACCAAAGGAAAGTAGTTAAATTTATACACATTGAATAATACTCCAAATAAAAATTCGCTGCAAAGAAACTGAAGAAATAGGCAAATGCACATATTTTGTGGTTGAAAGAATTGATTTATTTTTTTTTTTGTATCGAGTAATTTGAGCGTGAAGTAATGGTATTGAATATATATGTTAAAAAACATCAAGCAAGCCAGCGCAACTTTTTATAGAAGAGGTATAAAGACATAACCGGAACTTAAATGCCTAGGCCGACTATACCAGAGTTTATATTTTTTTATTTATTTTAACTAAGGAATTCTTACCAGTTAAGCATTTTTAAATAGGACCCATGAGTGTGAATATTACTGAGGACTACATTTCTCAAACTCGGTCCAGTAAATGGGAAGTCGGTACCTTTGGCATTCTTTAGTTTAGTTAAGGTTCGCGCGAAAGGTGCATAGATAGCTTAATTGAATTTGCACAAGTCACTAATAGGTATATTGAGACGTAAGCTTCTTAAAACATCAGTACAATCAAATTCACAAACTCACAGAGGAATACGACAAAAGGAATCATAAAAACCAATGGCTCTGAAAAGTTCAGCGTCCGTAACGCAAATTTTATATAAACAGAATACTACCCTAAAGAACACTAGACGAAACCTAGAAATGTATTGTTTATTGAAACAATTTGTTTAATAATATTTTATGAGAGACTTTACCAAAAGCGAAAGTCAGTTTAGATAGCATCTACTTCATAGTCAGTGTTAAAGCTAACGACAAAGTCCATAAAACAAATTGCCTGGTTAGACACCTTATACCTTCTACTCACAAAACCAAACTAATTCGGGCTTATGAGTGTAGACAACACAAAACTCAGCTTTGTCCTAACATAAAAACAGTCTCAAATACTTTCGAATGCTGTTTCAATCACTATGGAAAGCCGATACTTGCACATCAAATTATTGTACGTCTCATCATCTACCCTCAAAGCTTGCAGTTCCTCAAAGCCTTTGGCCATTTTTGTCTTCCAAAATAAGTGACCAGGCACCAAGCGTACCAAAACTGAGTGTGTTTCGGCCACCATCTTGGACATAAATGAAATGTGTTTTAATATTAAATTAGCCGAACTTACCGACAAATGGAAAACAGGAGTAAACGTTGAGCCAGTTACCCACTGCAAAGAAGAGTTTGGCGTCCGATCCCTTTACTTCGAATTGATTCTTGTTTTAATTTTGAAATAACCCACAACACTGAATTCAACCGCACCATCCGAGTAAATTTACTGCTGAACTCTAATAAAATTTGTTACGCTTTTCTCTTTATAATTTACAACCTTTAACTTTTAAGAATTCGAGAGCAATTAACAATTAGTTATCTGCTCTTCTAATTAATTATTTGTATGTATGTAAGACAATTTTTTACCCAACAATACCAGTGAACAATTAACTATTTAAAAAGTTCTTACCACCAATTCAAAAATTGTGGAAAACTCGGCTTAAGCCTAACTCCCAACCCCACAACTGCAACGAGGGCGTACAGAAAATTAATAAAGTCTAACCACTTCATTACCCGCGGCAAAAAAAAAAACTTGTCACACAACACAATCCCCACAAAAAAATTCACAAAGTGTAAACAACAGCAGAAAGGGGAAGTGAGCGAAAATGGTATTGTTTGTAAATATCCTCGTACATATGTATGTATGTATGTAAGGCCATCGTGACTGAAGAGTGCCTTTCGAATAAAATACAAAAAGTAAAACAAAAAAAAAAATACAACAAGAAGTGGAAAACAAGTGCGGACAAAGTAAAAATCTGAGCACTTAATTAAAATTGTGCAGCAGACCATTACCGCATGCCGGCGCATAAAAGTATGCAAGGCATTTCGCACTTGAAACCAGCAAACAACCAGCCAAATATGCAAATACACATATCCATAGAAATTGTTTACAAACATACAAAAAGGACACAACAAATACAACAACAATGACAATGAATAAAACAATACCACTAGTTTGGGGAAGCAATATGCACAAAGCCCACCAAAAAACGGAGGAAATGAAAAAACGACCACATGTAAATACATTCATACAGAGCGGCGATGGCGCAAGCAAAATATTCAAAATTGGTGTTTGTTGTCGGTGCGATTGGTGGTGGAGAATGGGTTAGGCAAAAAGAAAGAGAATTGTGGCGCACAATAAAAGTACTCCAGGAAGTTTGTTCAAAATTAACACTTTTTTAGGAAGGTACTCAAAACAATGTCGTTTAACGTGAAAAAGTGCATTGTAATATTTGCTTCTCACTTCAGAATTTTAATGAAGCTGTTTAATACAAGTGAAATTAACCAGTTATTCTTCTTCTGCCCCAGATGCATTTCTGCATGCATGCAGACTTCTGTTGGAGTCATAATAATCTCGTTGCATAGAATAGTAAACAGGTGTCAGGCTCAAAAATTGGGCCAAGCCTATAAGTAGTTAATTTGAAGTGTTGTTTAATTCCGTTTCTTTGAGTGATAAGTTGCTGGCGTAAAGCTGGAAAATAAGCCATTAATTTTTAATGTTTTAATTTAAAGAGAATTCATATTAAAAGCTATACAGAAAAATTACTGAATTTGTAGATTCGAAGTGATGTTTTGCTAAGAATTATTTAAATGGAATGGACTCAATCATATTTTACTTTTTTGATTATTCCCGGCGCATGTTTCTCAAAGCAATTCATAAAACAGCTGTAGACAGACTGTTAGTGGCAAAGTGTAGTTATTAGGGCAGGTGGATTTAAAAATCGCTCATTGCTCTGTGAAAATCGTATTCTAGGGATCAAAATAAGAAACTTTGCCGAAGGAACTATACCTCTAAAACGAATTCTGATGTCCCCCAATTTGGGTCGAACGAAAAATCCCACTTTGACCCATTTAGAGTGCTCCAATCGAGTCCAAATGTATGACCGATCCCCACTAACTTTGGACGGCCGATCCACCCATGCCAGTGGCACACCCCCTGGAACTCCCCTGGGGGGTTCCCCATACAATCATTTCAAAATATCACCATGTTTGGCCTCTACATGAGAAAAGAAACCAAAAAGTTCGACCCAAATTGGGGGACATCAGAATTCGTTTTAGAGGTATGGTTCCTTCGACAAAGTTACTTATTTTGATCCCTAGAATATGATTTTCACAGAGCAATGGGCGATTTTTTTGCCTCCCCACAAATCGACCCGGCCTAGTAGTTATATTTGCATTCCGATTCATAAACGTAAATATCTCTAAAGTTAATCTGCGACCATCAGAAAGTGGTTATGTTGGTTAAGTTCGGTATTTCAAGGAGAAGATGAGGAATGGTTTTAGTGGAATCCCCACGCACGTAGTAACCACGATTACTATATTCAGCGAAGACATTTTTAACCCAACCTCATCGCAAAAAAAAGATGGAATTGTTCACATTAATTCAAGTCAGACGAATGTGACAATAATGAGTAAATTAGCCCTTTTCTACTATTTGTTAAATTGTTAATGCAATTTTTCATATTCATAATTTTTCAGAATAACTGCCTTATTCGGAACGAACTGTTCAAAGAACTCCCATTTTTGTAAAAAAACGTGACCCCTGAAAGTAAATTGTAAATGAAGCTAAAGCTCACCTCGAGTTGTAAAGCTGCCTGATGACGAGCTGATAAAAAATATACTTCAACTTCTTAAAATTATGAGTTAATGGATTAATCTGAAAATTCACTAAATCCAATTTGTTAGAATAGATGGGCTGCTCTTAAAACCATTCACTCAACACCCATAGGGGCCCATTGTAGTATCCTGGAAAAATTTCTTATACCTTCCTGAACTTTTTAAAATCCACACAGCTTTCCCAACGAGACTGCGCTGCGAAAAGCTCGTCGAAAAAGTGGTTTCCAAGAACCGAGCAGCGCATTCCTGCGCTGTGTATGCGGAGTATTGAATGGGCTATATTTTCCTATCTCAACATTATTTATTAAAATCAATATGATGGGTTCCGAGTCTCGCGGCCGTTTAACCAATAGTCAAGGGTTATCGGTTTTGAGAGCCTCAATAAGTTCTGTGTTATTCATTGAACAAGTGAACGCGTTGCTCTGCGCGATAATCGCTCAATGATTTTGGTCGTGTGCAACAGAACGCACCAGTCGTTTCTTGCCCGTTCTCACTAACGCCAATTTAACACCCTAATATAGATAAGGTCCTTCTTTTCTCGAACTTTCCTACGCAAAGGAGATATTCCTGACTTGTTTTGTTATCACCATCACGCACCTTGCACAGAACCAGCACGTTTGCTTCCTTCACATCTTTCATCACATACGAGCTCACCAACAGAGCAGCTGAATCTTAATTCGTTGCAGTATAGCTCAAGCCTCCACTACTGTGAATCGCTACGAATGCATAAAATTCCATACATACCTATTTTGCCAAATCATTCTCCCAAACACTGGAACGGTCACCTTATTATATGTTGCTATCGGCCAAGCTGCCGTATTATAAAAAGCGATGGGCGTGATAAGGGTCTTATAAAATGAAGCTTTTGCTCATTCAGAGAAGAATTAACCTTGCACTTTCCTACTAAGCTGAAAGAAGCTGTGTTAAATCAGGTTCTTAAATGCCAGATGCCTCTTGCGTCATCGAAATTATGCCAGTCAACAATAGCTTAGGTGTGGCGACGCGCGAATACTGACTTTTTGCTTGATAACAGGTGATGTTTCGTCTCGTTCCTCACTTGACGAATTCGCTTCATTTCTTTAACTTTGTAAGAAATGGCCTTAACTCAAACTATATTTTCCAGCTCAGGTTAAAGAAGTCACACGATAGCGGCTCACCCCCTTTTGAACCTCACTTGCCACAAATCCTTCGAAATTCTGATGAAACTGCGAAAATGTGTCTATATTATTTTTCAAATCTGTATTAGTTTTGAAAGACCAAATGATGGATAAAGTTTTTTTCTAATAATGGCTGCTCCTTGGCACGCCATGCAAATCTGTGAGTGTATTTCTACCACAAACAGCTTCTAATAAAAAAATATTTTCCATTCAGAGTCAGCTAGAAATGGTAGGTCCCTCGATTTGTGAAAAATCAGAGAAGAAGCTCGTCCAAACACAAAATGAAGGGGTGTAATCGTAAATTACATTTTCACATATATTTGTACACTAGTTTTGAGGTTTTTGGATATTTCCGCAAAACACGCGTAAACAAAAAAAAGTAAGTTTCACAGAATTCCTCGCAAGTTGCTCTGGTTAACACCCCACCCATTTGTGCCCTAAATTAATACAAAAATCGTTAATATTACACGGAAATGCAGCACTTCTTGACGAATGAAACAAGTTAAAAAAAGCTTACATTTAAGCGCGCATAAAGGGCTTTTGAATTAATTATAGGTAAGATAGGTAAATTTTAATTACTCAGTCAAATATCATAAATATGGTCTTACTCTTAACTCTAGAGTAATGAGCAAAAACTCATTATTTTCGCAATATTTTATTATACACATTTTATTGTTGTCCCTTTGTCAAAAAAATTATTTGAGAAGCGCTAGAGTTGCAAATACTCAAAATTAGTAAAAGGAAGTTTTATCGAAATGTTGACGCGCCAGCAGTAGGAGCCAATATTTCACCACTCTTACAATTTTGCAACATAAATGCATGTGCACACACACATACGCATATAAAATCATATATAAGCTGAAATATTTTATTTTATTGACATGTATACCAGCTCTCTCCCCTAAACATTATGAGAAAATAAAAAAACTCGTTTTTGAATGAAGCTTTTCTCTTTAGGATGTTTGTAGGGGTGCACATATCCGTGTATGAAACGAGTGTGAACTTTGAAAATTCTATCATATCAAATGTGGATATGTATCGTAGCAATTGCGGTTGTTACACCAGCAATTTCAAAATTAGTCAAACCAGCACACACGCATACATACAGCCAAACAAAAAAGGAGATTGAAAGAGTCGGCACGATAATAAACCAAAAACCGAATATTGCGGTTGTCAATATGAGCATATTTTGGTTGCAAAATTTTCCAATATCGCAACGATCAAATATGGCTAATATTGCATACGAATAGAATCGAAAATCCAAGCTAATAAAATATACAGCTGCACCTACCTAAATACATATAAATATTGTGCACATTCCTACAGCCGCATATCCTCGTATTTTTAACAAGCCGTAGCGGAAATCTAATATCTGAAACACGAACACTTACAAATGGGAAAAAATCAAACGTGTGTATGTAATTGCTATTTGTAGGTATGCGCATATGTATGCGTGCACTCGCTTCGCATTGCGGTACATGTGTTGCCATGTACACACATTGGTTCTTGCGGTAATGTAGCCGAGTAGGCGCCGGAGTGCAACCTCAGACGAAATCAACCGATGAATTGACAACTCCAATTTTATTGCATGCGTGTTTGTGTACACATACAATTGCAAATGCAAACACACTTACGCCAATTACAAAAATGCAATCAAATTCACAAAACACAAAAAAACAATATTTTGTTGAATGTTTTCATGTTGTTTGCATGTATGTATGTGTGTATGCACGATTGGTCAACATTGCAGATTTCCTAATGTTGTTTGCACAAAATTTTCGGCTCTAGTACATAAAATGTTGTATTTATTATACATTAGCACAAAATTCTGGTAATTGTTAAAGCGCTTATTTGGAGCACTTTTACGAAAAAGTTTTGCTTTCATGCTGCTTTTCGCGTACGTACGTAGATATGACTGTACGCATGCATGAATATGTAAATATGCTTATTAGGAGCTCAAATATTTTTCATGCGTATAGTTTGCTTTAAAACTCACTTTCGGAAATATGTTTACTATCTGCATGTAGTTGTAATTGTGCTAGAAAATTTTTGTAAAACATCCCATAAACATTTGTCGGCTGTCATGTTGCAAGCTGCGGTTATGTCATGCCATGCTATGTATACGCTGCGGAGTGCAACGCTATATGGTTATGTCATGCTGTGTCTAAAACATGTTCAAAAGCATGAAAAGTTACAAGCATACATATATGTATATATACATACAGTCTGTCTCATAAATCGTTTCACATGAAAATATTTGACAAAGAAAAATACTTAAAATGTATTTCGAAAGTACGAGTAATGCTAACCGGTATAAACCGACCGATCTAAATGACCGTTTTCATTTTTTTAGCAAAAACTTAAAGAATTTGCATTTGTGATGCATTTTTATTTTCTTTTTGCTATTGTTGTATATCTGAAATGCACACAAAAAAGAGTTTACGCACATTTAACAATTTATCCGCTTCGATAAAAGAAATGAACGGAGACTACGATTGCAAACAGCTAATCTGCTTTGGCATCAAACGTTTGGAATTCGTTCATTGAAAATTGTCAGAACTGCTTTGCACCGGGACAAAAAATTACGACCGCTGAAGAGTTGTTTCCTACTAACGCGAGATACCGATTCACGCAGTGCATGCCGAACAAACCCGACAAGTTTGGAATAAAACTTTGGTTGCCATCCAATCTTCGAAATAAATTTATTATAAATGAATTCGCGTATATCTGAAAGGATGAAACAAAACAGTCCTCAATTCCTTTGGGTGAGTTCGTTGTCTTAAAATTTATTGAACCAATTACTGGTGTGGGAAGAAATGTAACGACTGATAACTATTTTACCAGAAAATCATTGACATCAAAATGATTAGAAAAACAAACTTTAATTGGAACAATTCGTGGAAATATAAGAGAATTGCTGAAACTGGCTAAGCAATTATAATTATACTTTGATGGTATATAAGAGTAACCGTCTAGAACAAATCATAATTCAGTCAACATAGAAAAACACAGAAAAAATATCAGAAACTATTATACAATTCATTCCCACGACAGTCAGTTCTACGTAAGCAGATCGACCCGGATTTCTATCCGGCATTCCCCGTACATGTATGGGGAATGTTTATGCTGCTAAAAGAACAACAACATACAGTATTTTATAATAAGACTAAATGCGGGGCAGAAGATATGCCAGATCAAATGGCTAGAAAGTGTGAAGTCAGGATTTCGACCACTCTTTTGCATAAATCGGCCGAAATTCCAGCAATTTCGCGTTCAATATCGGCTCTGAACTCACAAATCGTCGCCGGCTTGTTACTGTAGACCAATTACTTCACATAACCCCAAAGAAAATAGTCTAGAGGCGTCAAATCACACGAGCGCGGCGGCCATTCGACCGGTCCATTTCTGGAAATAATGCGCTCATCGAACTTACTCTTCAACAAATCAATTGTAGCGTGTGCTGTGTGGCTTGTGGCTCCGTCCTGTTGAAACCATATGTCGTCTAAGTCCATACCATTCAATTGCGGCCAAAAATAATCGTTTATCATGTCGCGGTATCGATTTCCATTAACAGTAACGTGGCGATCGTTCTCGTCAACGAAAAAATATGGGCCAATTACGCCGCCGGCATGTAAACCGCACCAAACAGTGATTTTTTCGGGATGCAACGGTGCCTCATGAATCACGTGTGGATTGCTTTCTGCCCAGTAATGCATATTTTGCTTGTGGACAAAGCCATTGAGCCAAAAGTGAGCTTCATCACTGGAGATGATTTTTCGACTTTAAACTTTCTTAACAGAACACGCATTTTTATAATAAAATTCTATGATTTGCAATCGTTGCTCAAGTGTGTAGCGTTCCATGATGAAATGTATACTAATGAAGTTTACAAATGACAAGCGAAAAAAAAAAAAATATTGCGTCGTTCGCCCTCCCTATCGGAAAAAAGTTGAAGCGCACCTATTGAAAAACGCTTTATAAAAAAATCTTACCAACGACGTTTGTGTAATGAAAATAAAACTTTGAATTCATGTTGGTTGTATAAAAACATGCACGTAGTACATTGAAAAAAAATCTGTATATGTAAAAATTTTTGTGATCCAAATAATAACAAAACCTGAATAAAATACAAATAATATTACTACTTTTTATGTATAGATGTATATATCAAGGGCCTGCAATATTAGAATGAAATCTTTTATTTTATCTAAAACTTTTCTTTAAATTTTTATATTTACCAACTAAATATAGCACCAGTCAAAATGACGTAACAACTGTTGGTAGTTTTAGTGTGAATATTTGGTGTGATTGTCTGCGGCAGATATTACGAATTGTAACCTCCTGGGAATTGACGAAATTAGTTTTTTTTAGGTCATATTCCTGTGGAATCTTTTCCCATTCTTCTTTGATGCACCGTATCGAGTTGCTTTTGTTTGTAGGACACCACTTTGACACTTTTTTTCTCAACTGTGTTGATGGATTTTCAGTTGGCTTCATATTTGGGCTTTGGAACGGAGTATCGGAGCACTTTTGAGCAATTATGTAGCAGCCAAGACCTGCATATGTAAGACTTGTGCTTGGTATAATTTGAATAGCAGTTTATTTAGATTTTCAGTCAGTCTAAATTTTTCACACTTTGTTTCAAATTGTTACGTAAAATGTCTAAACAGATGTCTATTGTCACGAGCCTCCAATAATTTTAATTTCACTAGAATATTTACAAGCACAAGCCCATGCCATTACGCTTAGCTTAGAAAATTTCACTGTGGGAATGATGTTCTTATTTTGTAGGGATGTTAATGACTTTCTCCAAACTCTGTTGAGTCCGCAGAGGTTATATGTATAGTATTATTTTTGTCTCATGTCACAAAACAAAACATCATCCCAATAATCCACTGACTGTTAGGGCAAAAGAAAGTAGTTTGTCAACGTTATGAATTATGAGACAAACTGTACATATAAATGCATATGTCGAAATATTAGAAATGCGGTTAGCTAACGTTTTAAATATGTGTGAGTATATAATGGCCAACGCAAGCTTGCATGTTTGCATATGTACATATATGTAGGAGAGTAGGCAGAAGGAGTTCGCCTTAAGTCGTCGGTGAGTTAAGTCGTATTATCGTGTGCGCGCTTTTGCTAATATAAAGTCGTTCTTTCAGTTGCCCAAACAGACGTGCCGTACTAAACTTCATCTTTTTAATCACCATCTTTTTAATTTAAAGTTGAAATAACTATTGAATAACATTTTTACTAAATATATTATCTTACATTTGGGGGCTCAACCGTCGCGAATAAAAGTTGATAAAAATTTGGTTAATAAGTTGAAAAAACCAATTCGGAAAATTAATAACGTGCAGTTTTAATTTTTATTAAAGTCGACCTAATTGTGTTGTAAAGTTGAACAAACGTTTTAAGAGAACGTTAAGTTGAAGTTGCTTAAAATCATAAAAGTTGCTAAAAGTAGAATATATATTTTTTGATATAAAATATAAACGGTAAAATTTATGTCTATGCAAAAAGGCGAATCCAATTTGCAAGTGACAAAACCAACAAGCCGAGAGCAGCGCGCAATAGCAAGGGCAAAAAGGTCAGCAACAGAAGAGATCGATTTACTGGAAGAAAATATAAAAGAGAAGTTTGAAGTCGACGACGAAGTTTTTCTCGACGCTACCAACGACGAAACATCAGAAAATAAAATAAAAGCAGAAATGACTGAAATTGGCGACCTAATAAAACTTCTAACGTTGAAGTTTCAGAAGGAAGAAGAGCAGCAAAAAACAAAGCAAGCAGCAATTTCAACAGAAAACGTTGATAGTGTAATCGGAGATTTCGATGGTCAATCACCGGTGCGTGTGGAGAGCTGGTTCGAGAATTTTGAGAAATGTGCAGCAGCTCTGAAATGGAGCGATAATCAAAAATATGTTTTCGCTCGCAAAAAGATGACAAAGACGGCTAAACTGTTCGTGGATTCAATTTGTGTTTTTGATTATGATACTCTTAGAAAAGAAGTTGAACGAGAATTTCGCCGTGACTTTGTAAGCGCCGACATACACAAACAATTGCAGGAGAGACGCAAAAAGAGTACAGAAAGTATGCATGAGTATATGTTACACATGCGACGGTTAGGAACGTTCGGCAAAGTAGATGACCCTTCGATCATTAGGTACATTATTGATGGAATAAATGAAAAAGCAGAGAACAAAACTTTTTTACATGCTGCCAAGAACTTTGACGACTTGAAAGCAATGCTTGAAGCTTATGAAAAACAAATAGAAACGAAAAGAGAAGCAAAAGCAAATAATGGTAGAAATTCTAGTGACAGGGAAAGTAATAAAAACAAAAAGAGCAAACGAGAACATTGTTATAATTGCGGGTCTACTGACCATAAAAGAAGCGAATGCAAAGAGCAAACTAAATGTTTTGGGTGTAATAAAACGGGACACATATCCAAAAATTGCCCATCAAGTACGCAAAAAAATAATGACGTAAACTTGGTCCATACAGTTGAGCAGCAGCAAAACATGCAAAAGACTGTACAGATTAACAACATAAAAGTTCGTTGCCTAATCGACAGCGGTGCAGAAATTTCTATAATTGAGCAAACGGTTGCAAAAAAATTAAATTGTTCTCTAAAGAAATGTAGTGACAGTCTTTCGGGTTATGGCAATAAAAAGGTGATTGCTATCGGCAGGTGTGAAGCGAATATTACTGTTGATAATCTTGTTTGTGCGCATAGCTTCTTGGTCGTACCAGACAATTTGTCTAAGTATGAGGTCATCTTAGGTTTTGATTTTATCGGAAAATGCGAATACATTTATGATAGAAGTGGTTATAGATTTACAAAATTTCTTTCGGAAAATGAAAATTGGATTCACAATATTTCGATTGAAAATAAAGAGTTAGAAGTGCCAAAAATATACAAAAATCAAATAGAAAATATTGTTAAAGAGTATTCACCTAAAACCGAAGTGTCAAGCCCAATGAGTATGAAAATTGTGTTGTCAGAAGATAAAGTTATTCGACATTTAGCGAAGAGACTACCATTGCCAGAACAGAAAGTTGTAAGCGAGCAAGTTGAAGACTGGCTGCAAAAGAAAATAATACGTCCGTCGAGTTCCGAATATTGTAGTCGAGTTGTGATAGTCGATAAAACAGATGGTAAAAAACGTTTGTGTGTAGACTTCCGAGACTTAAATAAAATAGTGCAAAAAGATCGTTTCCCAGTTCCACTCATGGAAGAGGTCATTGAAGCGTTAGAAGGCGCAAGCATATTTACAACTTTGGACCTTGAAAATGCATTTTTTCATGTACCAATAGAAGAGAGTTCGAAGAAGTACACCGCTTTTGTTACCCGCGATGGTATTTATGAATTCAACAGAGCACCGTTTGGGTTCTGTAATTCACCGGCTATGTTTTTACGTTTCGTCAACCACATCTTTCGTAATTTGATTAGAGAAAATGTTATGCAGATGTACATGGATGACGTTATAGTGCCCTCGAAGAATGAAGAAGAAGGTATAGAGAAGTTGAAGAAAGTATTAAGTTTGGCTGAACAGTATGGTCTCCATATTAAATGGCAAAAATGCAAGTTTTTAAAGCACGACGTAGTTTATTTGGGATTATTAATAAAAAACGGATGTGTTTCACCTGATGCAGAGAAATGTCTTGCCATACGAAAGTTCCCAGTGCCTAAAAACGTGAAACAGCTGCAACAAATGTTAGGACTGTTTGGATACTTTAGGAAATTCGTTGAAAATTATGCTGTAATCACCAAACCACTCACAGACCTATTGAAGAAGGAGGCAAAATTCGTAGTGGGCATCGCAGAAATGACAGCCATTGAAAAAGTAAAAGACATACTAACTAGTCAACCAGTTTTGCGTATATTTTGCCCGTCAGCACCAACGGAGCTTCATACCGATGCGTCGAAGGATGGTCTTGGAGGAATTCTTTTGCAATTATTCGATGGAAAGCTGCATCCTATATACTATTGGAGTAGAAAAAATACTGCTGAAGAAAGTAAGTTACATAGCTTCTACCTTGAAATAAAAGCTGCATATTATGCTGTACAGAAATTCCGTCACTATCTTCTGGGACGAGAGTTTAAATTAGTCACAGATTGCCAAGCGTTTAAGAGCACTACTACCAAAAAAGAGTTACCACCCGCCGTAACACGTTGGATACTATATCTTGAAGATTATAAATATGTTATAGAGCACCGTAAAGGAACTTCGATGAAGCACGTGGATGCTTTGAGTAGAGCACCAGCGAGTGTTTTAATGATTGACGAAATAAGTGCTAGACTACGCCTAGCCCAAACAAGCGATGAACACTTTAAAGCCGTGAAGCAAATTTTACAAACGCAAGATTATGAAGATTACGTTGTTAAAAATGGTATTTTGTTCAAAAGTCAAAATGGTTTACTACTGCTTGCTGTACCACGTTTAATGGAGCAACAAATTATTAGAGAAGAGCACGAAAAAGGGCACTTTGCGGTTGATAAAACAGTTAATGCGGTTCAACAAAGGTATTTTATACCACATTTACGCCAAAAAGTTGAAAAATATATTAAAAATTGTATCAAATGCATTTTATTCAACAAGAAGCTTGGGAAACAAGAAGGGGAAATGCATATCATTGATAAGGGAGATGCGCTACTGCTGACAATCCACATCGATCACCTTGGACCTTTAGATGCAACAGCAAAATTGTACAAGCATATTTTAATCGTTGTTGATGGATTTAGCAAATTTACTTGGTTGTACCCTACAAAAACAACATCTGCAGAGGAGGTAATCAGAAAAATGTCGGAATGGGCTAACATATTTGGAGCACCGCATCGCATTATCAGTGATAAGGGGTCAGCATTTACATCGACGGCGTTTAAGGACTGGTGTCAGACAGAAAAAGTAGAACACGTCCTGACAACAACGGGTGTGCCGAGAGGCAATGGCCAAGTCGAACGATTGAACCGAGTTGTTATAAATGTTATTTCGAAGTTGTCAGCAGATCGTACAGAAGCCTGGTATAAATACGTTGGCAAAGTGCAAAGAGTCATCAATAGTACCATCAATAAATCAACGAAATACACACCATTTGAAATAATGTTTGGTGTGAAAATGAAAACGCCAATGGATGTCAACATAAATAATATGGTGGAAAGTGAAACAGCCGATATTTTAATATCTAATCGTGACAGTATGAGAGAAAATGTAAGAAGACAAATCGTATACGCTCAGAAAGAATACAAAGAAAACTTTGACAGACGTCGTAAATGCAAAAAAATCTACAAATTGGGAGATTTAGTGGCTATCAAACGGTCACAATTTGTCGCAGGGAAAAAGTTGGCCAACGAGTTCTTGGGCCCTTATGAGGTGATCAGGGTCAAACGAAACGATAGGTACGATGTAAAGAAGGCAGCAGACTTTGAAGGCCCCAATGCAACATCAACGAGTTGTGACTACATGAAGCCGTGGAAACGGGATGAATCCGATCTATCCGAGACGGATGATATTGTCGAATGGCCGAATGTAGGAGAGTAGGCAGAAGGAGTTCGCCTTAAGTCGTCGGTGAGTTAAGTCGTATTATCGTGTGCGCGCTTTTGCTAATATAAAGTCGTTCTTTCAGTTGCCCAAACAGACGTGCCGTACTAAACTTCATCTTTTTAATCACCATCTTTTTAATTTAAAGTTGAAATAACTATTGAATAACATTTTTACTAAATATATTATCTTACATATATATGTAAGATATTCACAGAAAAAATGTGAGGAATCAAATAAAACAGAATTTTAAAGTTTGAAATAATTTTATGGATTATTACTGCCCACATTTCATTATCAGCAGAAGTTCTGGCTATAAAATAAGTGGCTACGTATCCATGTAAATACGCATTCTGACAAAAACTACAAGAAATATATTCTCGGATAGCCAGGCGATCATTAAATCAATACGGCTATATTAAGATCAAAGATTGCGTAGGGATGCCGGAAAGCTCTAGATGATATTAGTGTCGTATTCAAGGTCTGCCTTACTTGAGTTGCGGGGCATAGAGAAATTGAGGATATTGTAACGCCCATGAGCTAGCCAGGAAAGGTACCACTCTTCTAAGCAGTTGAAGAAGTTGATAGAAGTACCATTGGGATACCTAATAATAACTAAAAAAATAATAAATAGTAAAAGCCAAAAGGTCAACAGGTCAACAGGTCAACATGTCATAAAGAGGTGAGGGCGCGTGCGTAACAGATAGCCTGCGGTGGCCGCAAATAAATAAAAAAGTGACAATGGAGCTGTTGAGCCTTTCAAGAGAGATATTTCGAAAGTTGTGGCGTGTATATCCGGCCATTGGCTATTTGACAGGCCCTCATTCAGGCTAAGAGCTTTCTCCTTGAATTCTAGAAGTTGTAGAGATGTAGAAATATTTGAGCACTTCCTTTGCAATTGCCCAGTCTTAACTAAAGTCATCTCTAGGTAGATCATTTTTCAATTCTTTTACGGAACTGCCGGCATAAGAGCCACACAATGGTTTCACGAAGAAAAATTTATTAGGTTTTCGTGTCGCACAGTGGTATCAGAACGGTACTATAAGGTTTAAGTGAGTTAGTCGTACGCATCGTCTACCACCATAACCTAACCTAACCTAATGTCCATATTTCACTAGTATGTAGCTTCTACCAGGTCAGCATATAATTGAGTTCTTCGCTGATATACCTGTACTTATGGTGACACTACTAGGTGTCGACACCCCTGACGAAGAACGAAAAGGAGCAGAACGTGGAAATGTCGTCACACTAAGTCAGCGCAGCGAGCTTCACGCCATATAGTTTCCCTCCTCATAAAATCTATTTCAGAGTTCCATTTTTAGCTGGTGGATCGGTCACAGGGGCTGCGATTAAATTAATATGATTCGAGCTCTTCAAAGTGGTAAAACAACATACCATCATAAAGAGCTCCGGAGAGGAAGACAAAACTTCGGGCACTACACTGACACCACAATGTGTGATTAAGCCCTTACTTGGGAGGATATAATCACCAAAGATGCAGATTTTTTTATATTAATCGTTATCCAGGGAATATTTATATTTTTCTGACTTATTATTACAAATACTTAACAGTCTTATAAATATTATTCAATTTGATTTCTCACAGTGCGCATGACGCAAGTAGTGTTTCTGTTTACGACAGTTTCTTTATCACTGTTACTCTGTTACTCTTACACCTACACATGCATATATATGTAATCACTTCTAACCTACTATCTATTTCGTTTCATAGGCGCACACAATATTATCGAGCTTCCGTTTCCGGTTATTTATGCAGTTCGTGTTGGTCTATGGGCCAGACGATGGTCAAATTGAGCGCTTGTCTATCTCTGTACATACATACATACATATATTTGTTTGTTATGTGCACAAGTAAACATATCTGTCTGCAGTTGTCACATCCAACAAATCTGACCAACTTGTGACCACTTGGCCAATGATAATTTAGCCCATTTGCATTTTGTACGCGTACAAAATTTGCCCGTAGACTTGTAATGCAGTGTTTTGTATGTATGTGCGTGTGCAATATAAAAGTTATAACATAATGTTTTTCAGCGAAAATATTCTTACATTTCAATTAAATATTTTGCCTTAAGGATTTAAGTTTTCCTGCTTTTTTACATTTTCTTATATTGACTGTGAAGAATATTAAACGTTTGCTAACTAGCCCGGGGTAATTCCATAAGACGGCAGATCTTCTCACAATAATCAGGTGGTGGTGATTAGCCTACACAAATGTGGCTTTGAAACACTTTAAGATCTTCCGATAATCAATTTCTAATACTGAAAGAAAGAGTTTCGAGAAAACCATTCACTGATAATGGTAAAATATTGCCGGCCTGTTTTGAAAACCTTTTTTTTATGCTATGAATAAAATATATCAAATATCAAAGAAATGCTTTAGGCTTAATTCTTAACCACTTGTGTACAAATTGAAATTTTTATTTATTTTTAGAACTTACAAATATATAAATTTTCCATGATATTTGTAATTTTTTCAATCACATTAAATACAATTTAATTTAAATAACAAAAGAAAATTTGATAATCTAAATGAATTCTCCAGACAAATTACTTTACAAAAAAAACTAAACGACAGTCGTTAAAAGTTAAAGAAGAATTTTGTTGTGTGGCCTGAAAAATTGGCAATCAGCTGTCAGTACCGCTTTAAGAGGTTTTTCTAAATAGAAATTATTTTCATGGAATATTTCCCTGTTCTTGGTTTCTTTAATTATTGAAATTTGAAATTTGAAAAGGTCGAGTCAAGGAGCACCAGGAGATTTGGTGGGTCCTAAAACACTCAGGATAAAAAGCCCATTGTATTTAAAGCTCTGGAAAGGGGGTAAATAGTCAAGGAGGGAAGGAGAAAAGTATCAGAGAAAGAGATAGGAAAGAATAGACACAAAGATAGAAATAGTTAGTCCTGTGAGAGTTTTCCAGATCTTTTGGCAAATCTGTAAACATTCTTCAGTTTTAGAGAACGAATATTACTCATTCTCATGACATCAAAACCCAAAACTCGTAGCCGTGCTCAAGCAAAGGCAGGACACTCACAGAGAAGGTACTCGGTGCTATCCGGCTCTTCCAAGCATGACAGGCACGCTGGGTCCTCAATTATTCCAATGGTGGTCATATTCTGAACCCATGGGTTGTGTGCTGTAATGCTACCGACCTTCAACCGAATGTCTTTCCTTCTAAGTTTTAGTAGAAAGTTTGACAGTTTTCTGTTCGGACTTGTTACAAAACACTTTGCAGCTCTGCAGCGTTCTAAACCGGACCATTGCTTTTTATGCAGATTGCCTACATAATCGCTGATCCAATTCATGATTCCTGCGGAACTGATTCCGTTTCTTGGCTCTGGCCCATGTGGGGGCACCGCTGATCCACGGTTGGCCAATTCGTCGGCGATTTCGTTTCCTTGCACACCGGAGTGTCCCGGAACCCATATAAGTACAAGCCTATTTTGTCTTGCGACAGAATTCAGCTACTTCTTACATTTTTGAACACTCTTTGAGGTTTGCTTCGCGTTCTCCAGGGCCTTCAATGCAGCCTGACAGTCACTGAAAACTCCAATCTATTTCCCGCTCCATCTCGATTATCCATTCGGCTACTTTAATTATTACTAACGATATGAAGAAATCACAAGGAGAAGGAATAGCTAATTTAATAGCGCAACTGTCTACTAATAATAAACAGTTGGCGGAAATCCGTATGCGACGTTTACTGAAGTTACAAAAAATTGTGGCAGCAATGCGCATGGGGAACTCGATATTACATTTTAAAATAAGTAATAAGAGAACAAAACGTTTATGGACACGCGCTTTTTTCTGTAAAATAAATCCATAATTAATAATATTTAACAAACATTTTATTAGAATTATGTCTACAAACTTCTTTTCTTTGCTGGCATCCATTTTTTTTAGTTTTCGATGTCTTTCTTTACATTCGTAATAATAATTATCGATAACACAGAAAACAGGGTTGTATGTCAAAATGGTAATAATCTAGGATTATTTTATAATCTCAGATTTTGGGAGAGAAATTTTGTATGGGAATTCGCGCTTTTTAATTACGGATTTTGAGTTAAGCGTGAAAAATTAGATCATCTACGTATGTGAACGTATTACTCGTATAAGTCTCCCTTTCTGTCAAGTTACTTTTAGCTTTAGTTAATTTTATCTAGTCTACAGGGTTCTTTAAGGGGTTATACACCTTGTGAGCCCAAAAAAAAAAGACGAAGAGTAACTCTCGAAGAATACATTTTGGTGTTTTTATTTTAAAAAATGTTATTATTTATTGTTGATATCGCCCTTCCCACGAAACGCAGCTCTTTAGAAGAGGCTTGCGGTGATCACGGTAGCGCATGAGCAGCTCAACTGAAATCAAAAAAATTAAGTGATTATTGTAGAAAAATATGTTTTAGTGAATCTGAATGGTTTATTTACCCTAAACAAATTTTTCTCGATACGAAAACCGCTTTGCACCAAAAAAACGATTTTTGAGGGGAGGAAAAATTAAAAAAAAAATGAATTCCGAACTATGCTAATATTTATAAAAAGTGAACCGTTCAGATTCACGAGGTTCTAACTTCGGATAATTAAAAAAAAAGTTTATGCGAATCGGTGAAATAGTTTTTGATAAGTAATGATCACCGCGAAGGCAATTTTCAAAAAACACGACTTAGAGATAATCGCGTCTAAAATTTTGCGTGCACTTCATTTATGATGTACTTTTAGAATATGCCATAAACAAATTTTCGATTTTTTAGCTGAATCTGTTTAACTGAAATCTGTTGCCGGAGAACTGCATTTGATAAGTCAATGGATATGAATTACCACATTACTGACTATTCATTCGCTTAGTGACACAATCAAGAGAATTGGATTATGTCTCACTATCTATCACTCAATAGTAAATTTCATATGTAATTAGTTTGGCAATAATGCATGTGGAGTTCATTTAATTACTCGTCTAATTAATTAACCAAATTGATCTCTCTAAATACCAGCGCACGTGCAGTTATAGTATTAACTTGGAAACCTTTTAATTTTCCCTCGTAATAAGCTATAAAGTAATTGACCGTGTCAATTTCTGGTTAATTCATAAAATTAATCAGTAATGAGTTGTTACCTTCAAACGCCCACAAACACACACATGACGATACCACACACACACACACACGTAAATTAAAGAGGGTTAAATTTTAATGAACTTCCGACACATTTACTTCATCATACAATTCGGCCGTAATCCAGGCACTAAACTTAAACACAGTTAATCCAAGCGACACATGCACACGCATACGCATACAAACAAAACCTAGAAATTTTGTGAATACACTGTCCACTTTCCAAAGCCTTGAATCAGGAGCACCATCAACTGGACCGCAAGATAAACACTTAAAATTTGTGGTAGGGCATTTTTGTGGAAAATGAAGTAAAGACAAGGATATTAGAATGGTTTCGTGGGCGTGTATGTATATTTGTGGATTGTAACACACACATGTGCATGTAGGCATGTGTGTTTGCACTCTGCCCCAAGGCTAGATTTAAAATGATATGGCAGAACACAAAAAGTGCTTTACATGCATGGAAAATGATGAGTAGAAATAAGTACCGTTAGAAGATGGAGCATAAAAAATTAAGAGAAAAAATAATAAAGAAGAAAATTCCTTGAGCTCTACGCAACTTTGTTTGAGTAATGTTTAGCTTATCTATGGGAGTGAAGTGTGTCGGTATGTGCATGTGTGCGTACGCATATAGAATTGAAAATTGAGTGGAAATTTAATTTAGTGTGTAACCAGATTTGGGTTAGTGCAAAATTTATTATGTAGCCTGTTAATTAAAAGGGTAACCACAGCAAGAACAACATGAGTATTCTATAAAGCCGCATGCGTTCATACGGAAGTCTATGTGCATGGCTATGTATCTGTATGTGGAGTAAATATGTATGCAAATGAGAACCAAGCAAAGTATAGCAAGGATGTATGTATTGCAAAATAAATATTTTCGCTTTTGAATACAATTAAAATCTGAAATATGCCTGAAATATGTTTGAAAATATTTAGAATCGATACCTTTTAAATGTAAAATTTTATTTCTAATAAGCGATAATTATTAAGTAGTAATATTATAATACAAAAATTTTCCAATTTCCATTTGGAGTTTAAGGGGGAAACTGGTTTATATCGATCAAAAAATAGATTTTTGTATTGCATAAATCGTTAGTATAACTACCCAAGAATATGTGGTAAAAATTTTATTAGGACATTCGCATTATTCCCGATTCTATGAGCACTTAAGTGACTGCCCGTCGGTTCCGCATCGTAGCGCGCGTTAGCTAGAACGCCGTTTTACTCGAAACTACTTTTTGTTAATAAAAAAATATTGCTGTTGATTTCAGAGAAAAATTGCAACTTCAGGAATTCCCACCAGAAAGATACTCGGAGGGCGATCGTCCATGGACAAGTCGCTCTAACGCCACTATCTCCCGCGGAAATAGCTTCAACAAAATTTAAATTTAAATTTAACCCAACTACAGGCAGTCATAAGTTATGCTAGGTAAAGTGAACTGATCTATAATCAAGAGTTCACTCGGTGTGAACTGATGCACAAAATAAGATTATTCTCGACCTCGGATTCCCTCTTAAGAGGCAATCATAAGTCCCGGGAGAATATTTTGATATAAAAATAAACTCTCCACAACAATATGCCACTTTTTCGACTTATTAAATTATGTCAATATGTCACGCTACTATTCCCTTTCTATTACTTTATTGTCTTTTGAAGTGAAGTTAGTTAGTTTATATCTTATTGCCTTACCGGTAAGCAATTTTTGTTTTTTGTGTAACTAGAACAGTTTGTTCAGAATTGCAATAAGCGCATTGGCTGTCATATCCGAGGGCTCCGGTGCGTGCTATATTGGCGGATAGTTTTAAAATTATGAATTGGGGCTCTCAAGTAACTCCCTGCCCTCTTTCTCATTTTTTTCCTTTTTCCCTTATTATTTTATTATTATTTTATTACATACAGTTAATATTTAAATATTATTAAAGCGAATGTTGTTAATTCTAATTAAATGGAAAAAGTAGAGATGAAGGGCACTTTTTATTATATTTAATTTAATATATTCTTTGGGTAAGAAATAATTTCGTATTTCCAAAACTTGTTTTCCGACTACATAACACGCAGCATAAATTTTAGAGCTCTATATACACGGCCTCGGCCCAGAGGTTGAGGGTTCGAGTCCCACATAAAGCACGGTTCTCGCAATTTTCCAAACTTACCTAAAAACAAGCAAAAGAACAAAGAAAAAGACACAGTTACTCATTGCATCAGTGGTGACAGCAAAAGGAAGCAAGCAACCGCGGTAATAGCGCATACGAACCCAAATTTAGCGAAGTCCTCAACCATCTGTGCGATCCTTTTGCCAGGCATATGTGAAACACAGATGGCACTCTAAGCAGTAAGAAGGCGTTGTTCCTAATCTCCGGCAGGTGGGCATTCCTACTACTTAGGACACCTACCCTGTCAGAAATCAAAATAGATTAACGAAACCAACGCAAGACTGAGACTTATCGAGGCCCTATGCTCTCGAGAGTAGTGATCAAGGAAAAAAAAATATGCACTTTACTCTGCTCAAATTTTTGTTCGAAGTTTTTCAAGCAAAAATTCTCAATCCTATTTTTCGGCATTTAGCTTTCCAATGACGTTAGCACTGTGTTCGAATAATTTGTAGAACTTAAAAAAAGTATTGTAAAGCAAGTTAAAGTAAACAAAGCAAGCACCGCTCTCAAATTACTATAAAAACTCGATACACTGATGAGCATCGAACAGGGGTACTAGTACTCGGTTCTCATACGCCTGGGCTGCTTCAAAATGGACGAGCAAGACCGAATACGAATGCACTGGTAATTCACAGGAGAACCAAACTGTGCCTAGATATAAAACACATAGCTGAAGATTGTCTGAGTTTTGTGGGTAATGAACATTTTATTAAAAGTTAGCAACTCTGTTAAGAAAGACAAGTTGCAATTCCGCTGAACAAACCCAGATTAAAGTATCCCGAAACCGCTTTTATCTCGTATAAATTTTTGCGTCCTTTTTTTATGTTTGATTATGAATATACATTAATGTTTAAATGCAAGATTGTTTTAAAATGTTGCTTTACTTTGGAAATTCGCAAGTAATCTAGTGAGAGATTTGTTGAATTTTCATAAAAAAAGTAAAGTCAAAATGTCTAATTTTTTTCGCTTTTATCACTCTAATAGCTGTAGGAAATTACCTTATTGACAATTTTCAAAATGTATTTGTTTTAATTTGTTTAATTTTACTAAATTTTCTATGAAAATATATTTTATTTTACTACAAAAGCCAAGTAAACTCAAGTTGAAGACTTCGTGCAAATTACACAAAAATCGACGAAGTTTTAAACTTTTTAAACGGAACGTTTAGAAAAACTTCGCATTTGCAGTTTTATGGCACATTTAATTTTGCAATTTCGACATAGCTCAAAAACAGCGTTGTTTTTTGAAAAGTCTTTGACAATGGTACAAAAAAGCGTTCTCCTTCCGAAATACTGAAAACAATGGCTCTGCTACTTATTTGAAGCAACCTTTAAAAAAATGTTAAGAAATCCAGTATGGAATATGAAGAGAATGAAAATATGATACT
Source organism: Anastrepha obliqua (assembly GCF_027943255.1). NCBI lineage: Eukaryota > Metazoa > Arthropoda > Insecta > Diptera > Tephritidae > Anastrepha > Anastrepha obliqua. The sequence continues at coordinate 1,573,284 of NC_072896.1, forward strand.
AACAATCGGATTATTAAATCTCTCTTCTTGCTTTGTCAACATTTATTTGTATACATTTCCATAGATACATCTACGAGTATACTTATATATTTGTATGTTTGCACAAGCACAACGAAATTGATTGTGACTGAATTCGAAGAAAATTTTAGAATCCTAATACTTGATCCAATTACTTTCGAACTTAAAGCGCAAAGCAATTAAAATGATTCTCTTCCTAGAACTGCCGGTTTCAATTTCAAGATTTTATTACACTTAGCAATTCGTTTGGACCCATAGCTATATTGGAGGCGTATACGTTACGCATAATTGAGACGTCAGTAAATGCTACCTAATGCTTTCCTTTCCTTTCCTCCATTTATTCAAGTTGCTCAGCCAGCGCACACTCACTGAAACTAATTTATTACACATCGAATAGCAACAAAGCGCAGCTGGTTGAATAAATTCGCAGCTAAGACTTGTATATGCACACCCTTACATAGCTACGTTCGCAGTATTTTGAGATGGTTTGTCTACTTTTTCGTGATAATTCTCTGGCAGTGGCCTTCCGTATGCTCAGCGTATTTTTGGAACTATGTACTTTTGAACCACTTGTTTAAGAATAATGATGAATATATTTATCTACACAGTTCAAGGCTAATGTTGCCCTTATCATATGAGAACATAAAGATGTTTAAATTACCCAGAAGACAAGCCATTTTTAACCTTTTTTATTTAAAGATGTTTGTTTTTTAATCTTTAATAATAGGATTTTTAATAAATTCAACATACGAATCCGATTGTTTAGTGCATTTATAGTAGCTAAATTATTCAATTATCTTGCGAATCTTCAATTTTATACATCTCTGGAAAGGTGTAGACGCAGCGCCAACATCCTCTAGCGCCTTTAGTGGATCTGACAACAGTTAAATTAATCACTGCTTCTGACTTGTTACCAAATAGTTAGTATAAAACTAGTTTTTCTTTGTGATGGCCTCAAATTTCACTGCAGGGTTTACATACATACACACAAAGTACTATATGAATGTTGATGCTGTTGTTGACTGTTTAGATGAAAGGTTCATTGATGCTGCCTTAATGGGGTTGACAAAAACAAATGCGGGTTGCTTTCCTTGTTCGTGCTGTTGTAGTTGTAGTTAACATCCATGGTGGCTGGTGTTGATAATAGTGACAAGTACGACGGCGACATAAGTCTGGTTGTGGATCTGCACACGAAATGAAATTTTCGGAAAAGCATTGAAAGAAAGGCAATGAAGGGCTAATGATTCTTTGTCATGCTGTTTGACGGGCACCAAGGCATTGAAAGCGGCTGAAGTATGCTAATTTGTGATATAAACTGAGTGCGGATATATTACAGCCGTATATATATATGTATATGTATCTACATTTGCACGCTTTCATTTGATTGCCTTTAGTATATACATACACATATACATATGTATGTAGCAGCGACACCCGTTAGTAAGGCCACGCAAAAATTTATTGATAATAGCATTGAGATTTATTGAGCTACGGCATTTATTTGATTTAGGCATACACTGTATTTGTGCACACTGGTACACAAACAATGTGGTTGACACACTCAAGAGATGGCACACAAAACATTTAGCCGGTTGCCCGGTCGCAGAGATTGCTCAATTCGCTGCTTTCTGCGGCTGATTGGTAAACTAGCTGGTTCGATAGATGAACGCTTGGCTGGCTGGATAGCTGATTTGCCGCTACGTTGCTGCATGAAAAATTACAGCAGTTGAGCGCACTCCCCGTTGTGGTGCGGCTGCATGCAATTGGCAGCAGTGCTGCTACTGTTATAGCTAGATAATGCCAGTCACCGCTGCTAAGAAATCCGATTGAGTGGCAGTAGCTGAGTGTTATTGATTTTCAGATTGTCAGCACGCACATTCCTTCACATATACATGTGCACTTATACTCGTATATGTATATAGATACAAATACACTTGCCTACATATAGCACACATACATATATACATAGATTTTATTTGGTCGCATTATCATCTATGCAAAGAAATTCCAGTTTGCCTCCGATGCCTGTTGCTAGTCTATCTTTGTTCCTACTCCTATTTCTTCTATACTAATCTAGTACCCTAAGAAACCCACACTACTTAGAAACCCAAAATACATTAGTGGCAAAAGATTAAATTGAAGCCTGCTTAGCTCGAACATGCCGAAGATTTGCTGGTAAATCTGATTAAATTGCCATACATAAGTCTAATTTGGAATTAATTATTTTTCTTGTGCTTAAATCAATCAATAGCTACCGGAAACCTTGGCAAAGGGGATGGTTTCGTAGACAATTATTATGGCTTAGCTTGTGATTAGAATATCAGTGGAAATATTCAATTATAATATATAAATTAGCAGTAATGCCGGTAAAGCCCAATGTCGTGTGAATTGTGAAATAAATCAGGAATTTGTGCGAATGTTTATTGGATTTGTGAAATGAATTGGCGCTAAGCTGCTGCTGAAATTGAGTTATGTACACACAAGGAATTCAATAATTCATAGGAATAACCAACCACTTCCTCCACTGGAGGTTATTTTGCATTCAGATGACAAGGATTGGTGTGGCATCTCTACGTGTATGTGTGGGTATATCTTTACGTACATATTGTGGTGTGTATTTACACATTTTTGTTATTAGTTGAGATATTAAATAGTGATTTTCCTTACAGATAGCAGTTCGAAAGCATACTAATAAAATTAATAAAGCTAATGATATCAAAAATTATACCCTTCAATAGTGTGAAACTTAAAAATATTTAGAATATTAATTGTTTTGAAAGCAAAAATAGTTTTTAATAGAAGTGAGTGTAAAGTGTATCAAATACCTATAGTTTACAATTTGCTTCCTTCTTATTTACTGCTAATAATTTTTATCTGAAAATATAATTCGATTTGCTTCAAAAACCATGAACACTTCAGTTTTAAACTTTGTACGAATTAAAAAAGTAACAAATTTTCTTAAAAATTTCAGAATTTTTAGAATAGTTTCGGGTAAGCGGTGTTTTAGCTGAATGAATTTTAATATCACAAAGTCACAGTTTTAAGAGTCTCAAGTATTGCATGGCATTTGGAACCTTTTTGTTTTTTTTTTGTTTTTCGTAAAACTTGTGGGTGTTTTCTTTTCAATATAAAAAATGACGAATGTTCGGTGATAATATCTAAGACCGCCAACAAAACCAATTATCAAAAATCAAACCAGTTTTTGAGCCAATGAAGCCTGCACTTTTTCTTCTAAAAATTCTGGTCAAAAAGTGTGAAATTCGTATCAAATTTTTTTTTATGAAATTTAAACACATTTTCATAAAAAAATATTAAAATTATATAAGACACAAATAAAGTGCCAAAACTTGCCAATAACTCCATGTGCAATAATTATTTTACCCATTGTATATTATAAATACATACAGCCTTTGAGAAACTCTTAGACCAATCATACGGTATGAGGCACAAGTATGGTGGAGCAAATCTATTCAAAAAACAGCGGTAACCAAAATGGGAAAAGTATAAAGGCTTGCTTGCCTATGTATTACAGGGGCTATGAGAACTACCCCAACAGCTGGCATGGAAGCACTCCTCAATCTCCCGCCACTTCATATAGCAATCCAAGAGGAAGCAGCTACGCAAGCACTCATGCTACACATGAAAGAAAATTTCAAATCAGGCAACCTCATCGGTCACCTAAGTATTCTAAATAAAATCAAAAACACCATAAGTATGGCTCAAGTTTCAGACCACATTGACCCAACCCTCTGTTTCACAAAAGGATACACAGTTACCTTTCCTGAGAGGATCGAGTGGAAAACAAACCCAAAATGGATGAATGATGATTGACAAAAATGGTACACTGATGGATCAAAAACACCTTATGTTGTAGGAGCAGGAGTAGTGGGGCCCAGAATCCACAAATCATTCACTCTCACCAGGGACACCACCATCTTCCAAGCGGAATTATACGCAATAACGGAAGCAGCAAACATCATGCAACGTAGAAACCACAAGAGAGTAAAGATTAGAATACTCTCGGATAGCCAATCAGTTCTAAAAGCTTTAAATAGCTATACCTACAACTCAAAAACTCTCTTAAAATGCCACAAGGCACTCAATAACCTGGCATCCAAAAACAATGTCTCATTAATTTGGGTACCAGGACATGAGGGATATGACGGCAACGAAAAGGCAGACTTTCAAGCCAAAAAAGGGACAGATGTAAATTTCATCGGGCCCAGTCCCATGTTTGGATTTAACAAAAACAGCCTAAAACAAAAAATAAAATACTGTGCCAAAACTCTAATAAATTAGCATTGGAATAACGTAGGGGGTCTTAGGCACTCCAAAAGGTTCCTAAGTTTCATTGCCAAAAGAGCTAACATGGCCCTCACGTTAAACAAAAAGAGCATTCACACTCTCACAGGCGCTCTCACGGGTCACTTCACCTGCAACAAACACTTACATAAATTAGGCATAACTAACACCAGCACCTGCAGATTTTGCTGCGAAGATGAGGAGTCTATAGAACATCTCATCATCGAATGTCCGGGGTTGACGCATAGAAGGGAAAAGTTTTTAAACAAGTTCATGCTTATAGATGAAGACCTGCAGCCACTCCCTCAGAAGGAGCTGGTATAATTCATGAGCATACTTAACAATAAATAGACAGCATAGGGTGCACAATAGATCAATATGGTCGCAGTGCTAAAGGGTCATACCTTAACCTTCTACTACCATTAACCATTGAGAAACTCTAAACAACGATCCGTTTGCAATCATATACATATGCGCACCGTTTATCGAGTACAATGCGTTACGAAATGGTGGGCTTGAATATAATATATTTGCTGTGATTCATTGAAATGCGTTCATTTATCTATTTCTGTTGGAGGATTCGCATGGATTTTTTGCGTTTTAGTGGGAGCACTGATATTTTTATGAGAATAAGAGTGGAAGAATGCTACTGACATCTATCGTCATATGTTTGTTCACCGGGAAAAGCCAATAACCAAAAGAGCATTGGGAAAAAGTAAGGCTTTACGGTCGACTGGTATGGAAAAATCCCTTGGTAACAGCCTCGTAACGACAACGCCGGATGGAGTTTGTACATATCATGGACTTCAAATCAGTGGCGTTATATTTTATTCAGCGACGAAAACAAAATAAATAGAGTTCGTTCAGAAGTACTTGCGGTGACAAAACCGTGCAGTATTAGATCTCAAGTTCGTCTCACTAATCATAAAGCACAGGCGAGGCTCAATGATGTGTGGCGCTATTTTTCGTGGAACGAGGTCCAAATCATCGTATTAAAAGTAATAAGAGTACATGAAGTAAAAAAAAGTATGTTTTTCTTACGTTTATAAAATATTAAAAGGAATTAAACAAAATACGCATAATATTTAAGTGATTGTTTGAATAAAGTCTCAAATGGGGAGAATTGCATGTCGTTCCTAAGTATTTTTCAATGGCTGTATACTTCAAATTCATTATATTTTTTCCAAACATCCTCCATTAGCTCAAGGAAATTCAATTCCATAAATGGAATGTCTTCCTTATACGACGAAATCAGCTGTTCTCCAAAGAACTAATTTAAGTTTCTGAAGAGGCAGTTTCTGAAGAGGCAGTTTCTGAAGTAGAAGGGTATTGTTGCCTTTTTGAAAATGATTTTTCATGTGTAAATCACGTCTTTTCGCACGATTTTTTTCATTGAGCTGCACCAGAAGTCTGTATTAGTAATCAGATTTACATTATGTACCTGCTTCAAAATAATTAGCCAACTAAATCTATTTACTTCCCCATTTATGCTTTAACATTTCTTGCCAATCATTTCGACTTCCCCTTGTTTGGAGCTCAACAACCAGTTTAATACCTAGTAAATGTTCCTGTTGCATCTACTTTATAATCTCAGTGGTGATTGGTCAAAATCTCATCCATAGTTATAAAACAACGCACAAAATCTGTTGTATTCTTAAACGTTAATAGACGTCCTTTTTAATACTTTTCAACCCACCGCTATTTCATTTGAATATTATAATAATTCCTGTAACTGTGCCATATCTTATATTATTGCGGTTTGCACACATACGCACTTACTTCTCAAATATATTTATAGTTATTCACCTATTCAAGCATCTGAAATCAGCAGTCGATACCTCCTGTCGAGTCTACTAAACGACAATTAAATTCGGAAGTGCTTCGTGCCCTTCCACTTCTCTTCTTTCATTTGCTGCTCTTGTTTGTTATCTCGTACAACAAGTGCATAACAATTTTCAATCCCTCACTTATTGATACAAAATACTCACTATGGGCAACCATCCGCTGAAACTTTACCGAGACAAGTTTTGTTTTGAGTTTAATTTTTTTGCCTAGACAAATTTATTTGTTTTTCTTTGTTAGTTTAAGCTACTGCTACTTCTGCTATGAAGAAAAGTCGCCGCGTTAATTGGGAAAATTAATTCGATTTAATTAATTCCATCATTAGGGGTAAAAGTCACACAAAGGCTGACATCACTATCGTTTTGGTGAGTGAAATCTGCATTAATCCAGGTGAACAGAGATACTCGTGTTATTTTCACAATAGATAGGCCAGTAACATGAACGGACGGGGTTTTTCAAACCAGTGCTTTCATCATCAACCGGTTTTGCCCTATGTTTAAGTGAGCTGTGCTTATTTTTTTTTCGGTCTTAATATAACAATTTTCGGAGGCAATTTAAGGTTCTTGTTTATTACTTTATTCGACCCAAGTCTGCACCTTTCAATCTTTCAAACCTTTATGAAAAATAGCTGATTGCTATTCGATAAACGCTATATCGGCTTGCAAATAAAGCAAACTTTTGTTGCGTATGTGTTTGACAGCACTTTGCGTTATTTTATATTTTTAGAGAAAGTTTTAAAAAATAGCATGATTGCATAATTTTTCTTTTACCTTGCGGCATTTCACAAGTAATTCTGTGTAAGGTTCATTAAAATAGTTGATCTGGGATCGAGAGTAATAAAGACAAAAGTGTCGCATATTTTGGAATAAATCATTTTCTTTTCAACACAGGCTGGTATTACAATGAGGAATAAGTGTGTTCTCAATATTGATGCAGAGTCTTAGTTTTCACTCAATATCTACACTTCTGATACAAGTCGTGCTGAAAAACTTGTTAGTATAGGAAATGATTTAAGTTTAACCGATGCTTGTTTTGATGAAAATTTTAAATATTAAAAAGAGATATGCTTCTGTGATATACCTGTGGCTACGCCTTGAAGCCTTTTACAGCTTAGTACATTGAAATTCATGGTAATATTTATTTCTTTGAGCCAATCTGAATGAACGATTTTAGCGTTTGAAGTTGCCAATCAATGCTGATTAGGTCTCCTCATTTGATCTCATCATGGCACATGTTTTCATCGCAAATCGATCGATAAACTACTCTATTGTAACTGCTAAGGTAAGCTGACTGTGGGCATAATATTATATATCTCACTAAATTAAAAAAAAAAAACATCTTGCTTTCCAGAAGCTGTCACCCCTCATTAGGTATTGATAAGCCTCCAAGCGTATTTTCTCAAAAAAAACATCTATCGTTCGGTAGGGGCAAAAAACTGTAGGTCCCCCATTAGTGAGTCAATATCAAGACGCACACAAATTATAAGGAGGTTTTTAAAAAGCGCGTCTGGACGTAATTTTAAATAAAATTTGACAAAATTTAGATTCTTTCAGGATTCACCGTTTTTATTCCAATTCTGACGGCGCTGCTGGTGTTGAGCAACGTCAACTTGCAAAGACGTATTAACCCATTAGAAGTCAAATGAAAACTAAAAATATTTTTTTAAAATGTTGTTTATTTTCATATTATAGTAAGTACAGAGGAAAACATAAATCGAAAAAATTATGGAAAATTTTGTTTTTCACGAAAATATGGGGGTGTACTTAATTGAGTACACTGACCGCCTAAGTATGAAAATTTTCGAAACACGCTTTTTCAACACACAGTGTTTTCAGGCACTTCTTGCATTGCCAACGCACTCTTGAACTGCAAACTACACACCGCAGCTGTTTTTCAATTTTGCGGGGATAATGTCCAACTCCATATTGAGGCAGCCCTTCGACAATTGATGCAGGTTGCCTTGATTTTTTTTGTTCACCTTGGCGTAAATAAAATCGTGCAATGTGACGTCGGAACATGAGCTGATCCATAGGATTATCATTACACATTACATGTAAACGCCAGGCATTAGAAACAGCCATATCTATCATATATGTAAATAACATCCACCACCACTTTTTTCCGTGGACAGCAATTCTATATAATGAGACAGACTGGTCAAGTTCACCAACACCTCCCATATTTTTATTATAAGTTTGGAACAAACGTGGTACGGCTACGTCTATCTTCTCCTTTTTGATTGGACACCAGCGTTTGACAGTTCCGAGAGGTTCGATGGTATCGTAGTTAGTTGCCATGGTACACACACTATTATCTTTCCATCTTACCAGTAATATTTCACCTTTCTTGTCAAATCTGTAGTCGTAAGTAGCACGATCTAACTTTTTCATTTCCTTTGTGCTTTTCAAGGGACATTTTTTCGTCCTATTTTCTCGTACAGTTCCTGTAGCACGGTAGCCTAGGCTTCTCAATTCTAGTAAAAGGTCGTAGCTCGTAAAAAAGTTGTCAAAGAAAATTTCATGATTAGCTGAGGTACAGTTCAGTTTCTCTAACAAAGTTCAAAATCCCAAAAAACTTTTTAACATCAGTGAAATCTAGTTGAAACTCGTGTCTATTGTTTTGGTTAGCGTATAGTTTGCTATTAGAAATGATCATATCGATAATATCATTGTCCATCATCTTTTCAAATATTTGTACAGGGTTGAGGCCCTCTAGTTCTTCCCTAATAGCACTTTTCTTATCAGAGACTTCTGTTGAACTCTGTAAAGTCAAAGAATATGAAGGGGTACATTTGCGCCAGATTGGGTTCAAAATCGAAGAAGATTGGCGGGTAGCATCAAGTCGTCTTTTTTTTTTGACGCAAGTGGTTCATCATCACTGTAACTGTGCATAGAATCCTCGCTACCATTATCCTCTCGACTTACCTCAATAGTACCAAGTACGTCTTGCGGTATGGTACATGCCGCCATATCCTCGTCAGCACCCTCCTCTTCATCAGTCAATGCACTTGGATCAGGCGGTATGATAGCCAAGGTACATTCGTCATCTTCGCTATCCTGTAACAAAGCTTCGATAGCTTCCTGAAGCCCACGGTAACTAGTTTGAGCTGTAAATCGCTGTTTCTTCATTGCAAAGTAACTGAAAAAAAACAGTAATTTTAGGTTATGTATGTTGTCAGTGTACTCAACTGAGTACAGTCACATTTACAAGATTCTAGTTTTATTTTAGTAATATGTAATTTATTAAACAGTTTTTAAAATCTTTCTTTTACATCTAATGCATCAAAATAAATCAAAATACTACACTTAAAAGCACTAATTACTTGAAAAATTCTAAAATTATTTACTAACTTCAATGACGTTTCCAAAGCACAACTTCAACTGGCACTTTTTAATGAAAAATGTCGCACTACCAACTTATTATTTATGAATACACTTAAAGGGTCTTACAATAAAGTAAAATAATAAAGTACCCCACGCACACCTAACGAGTTATGGAATTTATGACAAGAAATATAGCTGTACTTAAATGAGTATGGTGACTTCTAATGAGTTAATTTTGGTATCCCCAAATTCAGACATCGCGGCATACAGATAACTCCTCTTCGTACTGTTGAATGCAGCTTTGAAGTCGATGAAAAGATGGTGTGTGTCGACCCACGAAAGGGGTCTGACCATATTTTGCATAGGAGCTGATGCATGCACCTTACCAGCTCCTCGCCGCCATGTTTGAATAGCTCAGCCGGCAGTCCGTCGGCGCCCGCGGCTTTGTTGTTCTTTAGCCGCGTTATCGCTATTCTCACCTCGCCATGGTCGGATAGCGGACGACAATTCCTTCGTCGACGATTGACCCTTTATATGCACTTATATATATATCCCAGCGCTTCGCTAGAGCTTTTATATATACTTTTTCTATACACCATATATACTATTATAATATATTTGTTTTGTTTTAGTTTTCATAAATCCCAAAACCAATTTTTTTTCGTACATAATTTTTTTTCAAAAGTACATTTTATCCTACAAAATTAAAAATAAAAGTTTTGCAATATTAAAAGGATTCGAAGCTATTTTACTTCAAAAATGTAGAGTTTTAAGCATTGAATAAAGCAACCAAATTATTACATTTTTACAAATTTGTTCAGTTTACTCCTGCAAGGAAAAAGATTTTTAAAAAAATGTGCGGCAATGTCCAAAATTCTTAGATCACTTGACATGGGATCACTAAAATGTTCTCTTGCATCTCGGATCACAAATAATTTAATATACATATTTCTGAATTATTTGAATATAATTCTTCAGATCAACACATATCCAATTTCATTCTTAAAATTTGTCTCAAGTACCGCCAAATATAATACTATTATTGTTGCTGCTGTTGGTTTTATTAGTCATCCAATCTCGAATTTTGTATTGCCAGCATCGGCGCCACTATCAACACCGCGACCGCTTAATTTATCATGTGCTCCCATTGTTCATTGATCTCATCCACACTTCCGCCCTCACTACAGCTGTCCACACTTTCACAGCTAACCCCATATGTGTCTATGTATGTGTTACAGTGCAAATACTGTAAATTCTCTCTCCACTTCCTCGTTCATTTAATGGTATTCAGTAGCTTGATGTCCTTTTCACCGCACATTGGCCTATTTCAGTCAATTGGCCACTACCGTCACTTATTAATTTCCCGTTCGCTTGCAACAGACATTTAGTATATGGTTTAATCGTTATGTGGGCCCAGTGGTGTGCCAATATAAGTAAATAGTGCTACCTATTTATAGCTGTGTGAAAATATCTGCAAATATCTACTGAATATATAAATAAACTGTGTCTATATAAGTATGAATGTAAGCGTATTTGTGTTGCAAGTAGCTGCTGTTGAATTTTCACACTAAACATACAAAATGGGTATTGTTGTTCAATGGTTTCAATACAGTATTTGGCCTTGGTTATGCCGCTGATATTGGTGAATCCTATTGCATGCCTAAGTTTACAGTTTGTTTGTAATGGATTGTCACCTCGTGGACCATCTATTTTAAGTGGGGCTTTCATTTACGCTATTCTGCATGTTTGGGGGTGTTTATTGTTGCGATTGATTTATTTGAGTTCCATTTTACGTGCGGGTATTTTAAGTATTGAATAGTTGTTAGCTATGCTGAAGTTTGTAGAGAATGTGAGTTGGTTGAAATAGTAACTTAGACTCAAAGAAATTATTGCCAATAAACATTTTCGATTTCTCACAAATTTCGAACGCTCCGGAGCGAGTTAAAGAATGATTTCATTCACAAATAATAAATAAAAATAGTTAAGTAAATTCTAAGTATCATCATGCAGGGCTGAACAAATCCAAACATATTTTAAAAATAACAAAAGATAAACATATTGTAAGAGAAACACGAGATAAGCATGTTTTTCCTAATCAGCAACAAAGGAAACTAATATGCAAGTCGTGTACCTGAAACAGTAAGATGAGGTATAAGTATAAATACGACTGTCAAGTGTGTTGGAATCAGTCCAGTATTAACATAGTGTTAAGAACTACTCTAAAAATAAAATACATAAAAATAAATTTTTGTATTTTTCCAAAGGCAACCAAGTCTTTAACTAGCGCCCGAGCGACCTTTCTTAATTGTTGAATAATTCGAATTCACTTCAAATTTTCACATAATATCTTTAAGATATTATGCTTTAAGAAAATGTAAAAAAATCAAATTTTTTGAAAATTCTGACTACCCCTAACCATTTTGACACAGCTCCGGTAGTCAAATTTTTCGAAAATACATTTAACCATGAGCTGCAGAGTTTTTGGGCGAGGAGGCTACCCATTTGCTATGGTTCTATGTGAAATGTCTGGCCTATGCAGTTAAACCAAAGAAAATTAGCGCCCTTAAAGCCAAAAATGTCATCCAAAAGTTGTTCACTAAAATGAGTCATCTACAAAGCAGCTGAGCCAAAATAGACGCATTTATTAGACGATAATTTATCTTAGAACTTTTAAAAGTTTCTGATACCGCAAAACAATTTATTTATTATATTATATTAATATAAACACACTCATGCAAATGAAAGGTTGTCACCCACACGCGTACCAAAAATTTGAGAAGAAAACAGAAACTAGGCCCTTTGTGAATGCCTGCACTATCCTGTTATAATTAAATACGCTGAGAGCAGATTTTTACCGAAAAACTTTTTAAAATATAATCGAAATAGAAACTGCCTCCCACTTACTTTCCTTAGAATGTCAATATTTGCAAAATATGCCTGAAGGACTTTTTGTGTAGCATTTTAGAACAATTTCACATACCAATAAAGTTCAATTTGCATGTTATTTGTAACTGAAATTAAATGAAAAATTATCTTTTAAATAATTTCACTTTATGAATTTGGCAATAAATAGAATTGAACATTTGTTTCTGTGTAATTAAAACTGTTCCATATTCAGTTATATTTTTGAACTACATATACGTACATATGCTCAGTAGAACTAGAAATATATTGTATAACATTATTTAACCATTCCAGGATTTATCTCTTTGTTGTTGCATTTCATTATAATGACAAACTTATTTATTTGGAATGCAATGCAAATTCATGAAGAGTTTGAAAAACAGAAAATATTTATTTATGAATATTTCGTCAATTGTAACTGATTTACCAGTATTGAAGAGTGATTTTACTTACGACTTGGACTGCTCAAGTTTTATTAAATCCCTTAATTCAAGCCCATTTCAAGTCCATCCATAAGCAGATTCGATGAGCTAAAGTTAATCTTAATTATGTGCCGATCCGACTCATTCAATGCTCAGATAGTTGGTATCGATGAGGGTGAATCAAAAGTGCGCACGTAAATTTCCTGTGGTCCCCACAATCAACAGTAGCTTTAGATCCATCATCAGCTAATGAAAAATGTAGACCGATCTTCTCAGCGCACATACGCCAACTTAGCAAATTTTCAAACCGAAAAGCCAGAAATGAGCTCCATTGCTAAAAAATTATTTCACGATTGAGAGATTTCATATCAAATGATTGAAATATTTTGGATATTGTAGTCAGTTAGTCTGAAAATTGGTTTGTTTTTAGTCTTGAGTATAATAAGAAGTTGACTTAACAAATTAAAAACAATTTATAATATCCAGATTTATTCACTGTTGAACATTTTGGTATAGAGTTTTTTAAAAGGAAATATCTTCGGTTATCTTTAAGAGCTTTATATGTTTTCCTTTTTTAAATTTGTAGAATAAATTATGCTTTAAAAAAAACATTGCTATATTGCTAAAATATAAATTTTTTGTTCAAACTTTGTGAGGTAAAATAATAAAAGGAAATCCCAGGGAGGGGATTCATTCGACAATGACAAAAAAAATTTTCCTAAGCCTTTTGATCAAAAATTTTTAATTATTTTTCAAATCACATTTTTAGCACGTTTTATGCTAAAAGAACCGAAGATATTTCATATTAAAATATTATACTAAAGTTTTCACCCTTGAATTAACCTCAGAATTATAACTACACTCAAGTCTACAAATAGACCAACTTTTAGAAGAATTGACTCAATGTCCAATTACTTGATACGGAATCGCTCGATTGAAGTGCGCTTTTTAGTTTGAATCGATCTATAAATGTTGTTCCATTGTAAGCCTTCGTAAAGTGATTCCATTGCAAGCCTTCGTTAAGTGATGATACTAGAATAGAGGGAAGTATTCTAAGAACTGCATTATTTTCGGGTTGAAAAAATATATAGTAAGAATACAAAAAAAAAACAAGGAACATGGTTAATGGCAATTTAATCCTCCGTCGAGTACCCGGGTCTAGCCAGACTGGCCTTTTCGATTTTAAACGAGAATTTAACATACGAGTATCGGGAATTTTGTTTTTTTTTTCAAAAACTATTTATTGATTCATTAATATCTATTTTGTCCCCTTCAAAGTAATCACCATGAGATATTATGCACTTGTGCCAACGTTTTTTCCAATCTTCGAAGCACTTCAAAACAAATTTTTTTTATCTTGTTCAGCTCTTTCTTCGATGCCGTCTTTATGACGTCAATCGTAGCGTAGCGTCATCCTTTCATGGGCCTCTTCAGTTTTGGGAACAAGAAAAAGTCACAGGGGGCCAGATTTGGCGAATGCGGTGGTATCATGAGTGTGTTGTTTTTGGACAAAAAGTCGCGCACAAGCAACGATGTGCGAGCAGGGGCGTTGTCGTGATGCAAGAGCCAATTTTTGTGCTTCCACAAATCCGGGCGTTTCTGGTGGATTGCTTGGCGCAAATTGCGCATAATCTGCAGGTAATATTTCTCATTGACAGTCTTACTCTGTGGCAAGAACTGATGATGCACAACGCCCCTGCAATCGAAGAAAACGGTAAGCAAAACTTTTACATTCGACCGAACTTAGTGCGCTTTTTTCGTGCGGCAGCTTCCATTGAGATAGTTGAGGTTTAGTTTCCACGTCATAGCCATAAACCCACAATTCGTCACCAGTTAAGACCCTCTGGAGCAAATTTGGGTCGTCGCGGATAGAGTCCAACATCTCATTAGCAATGTTCATGCGATGCTGCTTTTGGTGGAAATTGAGCAGTTTTGGGAAGAAGTCTGCGGCGACCCGCCTTATGCCCAAATCATTGAAAAAATTTGAATGGCACTAGCCAATCCATATGTCTAGATCCTCAGCAACTTCTCTAACGGTAATTCCACGATTGGCCAATAACATTTTCTTCACTTCATCAATTTTTTCGACTGTTGTTGAAGTGCTCGGGCGTCCGGCACGCTTTTCGTCGTTCACATCTTCTCGGCCTTCTGAGAACATTTTGTACCACATATAAACGTTGCTTTGGTCCAAAGCAGCTTCTCCGTATGGCTCAGTCAGCATTCGGAATGCATCCGTGCACTTAATTTCATTTTTCACACAAAATTTGATACAGGTTCTTTGATCCATCTTTTTGAATAGGTAAAAATCGAAGACGAGCTGAAACACGTGCTAGCAAAGCAGCTGTCAACAATTCACTGAACACTCGAAATGGCCGCACTCGTCGGTATGAGTGAGAGATATGAGTACCAACATATCGCCACAAAAAATCGACATTCGATATACGTAACCTGCGAAAATTCAAAATTTGCGATACTTTTTGAACGCACCTCGTGTCTCTATTATAGCTAACGACTTTCTATCAATTTATGTATATAACCTCGAACAGGACAAAAAAGGCCAGAACCAGGTGCCCAACAGAGGATTTTAAAAAAGGTGTTCAACGGAGTGTTAAATATGATATATATATGTAGGTTAAATATGTTTATATGTATTTATGTTCTTATCGTGCTATCAAACATACTCGTTTGGTACAACCTGTTTGCTTTACAGCTCAAGTGGCTCGTCTTCTGTAGTCTTTCAACGCTAGCATTGAAATTACCCACAAAATTTCATGCCCCACCCTTTGCCTCACAATTATACCAATTAATGAATAATTTCATAATATCCAATAATAATTGAGTACAATTTGTGTAGAAAACCACCAGTTTTGGACGAGTTGAGAAGTAAGTTAAAATTTATAAATGCATATTTCAGAAATATTTTATTTTCTTTTTTTTTCTTTTTTTATCGACATGATATGATTTTATTTTTAAAAATTACATATTTTATCTAAAACAAGTGTTTAGGCCACACCCTAATATTAAATATAAATTTTTAGCCACCCTAATGGTAACTGCGCCTACCGTTCTGACTGTTGCTAACCACCGTTTCCAGTCGCTGCAACGTGAAGGCCGTTAACCCTGGCATTTCCCCGCCGAACAGTTAAAACGTTTACCGTGTTAAACGTTGTTCGGCGAGGTTACTTTCTTTCTAATTTTTAACTAAAACTTTCACTTGGATTGTACAACCAGGAGCCACCAGACGTGTCAGCCAACAAGGTAATATAAATTCTAAATTACACTTATACTTGACAATACCTCTTTCTATGCATATATGTATCTATGTATATATATTGCAAAATAAATATTAAATGAATATATACTGACACTGTGCTTTTCATTTTTTATAAAATATTTCATCGGAGCGACCGTGGAGGCCCACATTACAAACCGCCCATTGCGTCGCATCCGATCGATATACAACAAGATTCCTTTGCAAAAGCATAAAAACTATTGGGAGGTTGAATTAGTTTTAAAGGTGACACACAGATGGCGCTATTTATCACTTTATCGCGTTGGCAATACTGAATATATCGTCCCCTTAGTATAACAATAGCCTATGTGCTCATAGGATATTATTTTTTTATTGATTTTTTGGATTATCAATCGTCGATTTTATTTATGGTCAAACTTTTGCCAAATTCTAGTTCCACAAAGTGGGTCAAAACGTCAGTCAAAAAATAATAAATATTTACAGACATAACGAGATTTGAGTGAGAGCTACTTTCGACAAAAAGTTTGAAATTCATTTTCTCAAAACATCAAAAAATTTATAGGCTATTTTTATACTAAGGGGACGATATATTCATGACAAAGCCTCATCCCTAGGCTTTGTTTATCAGTATCTGTCATTTCGCTGAAGTATAAACAACGCAGTGTTTTCGTGCTCCGAGTATGTCAACTTTCGTGCCGTCGAAACGCAATTTGCGGGAAGCTTTGCTTTTCTGCTTCAATTTGAAAAAAAAAATACAGCCCAAGCCCGTGAATTGCTGCAGGAGGCCTACCCAGACCATACTCCGTCGATTTCAACATGTGAGTACTGGTTTCGAGGATTCAAAAGTCGTGATTTTCACACCGAAGACAAGGAGCGTCTTGGCCAGCCCAAAAAGTTCGAGGACGCGGAATTGGGGGAATTGGTAAACGAGGACTCGTTCCAAACCCAAGAAGAGCTTGCTGAATCATTGGGCGTTGATAAATCAACCGTTTGCAAGCGTCTAAAAGCTATGGGAATGATCCAAAAGCAAGGACATTGGGTCCCGTACGAGTTGAAGCTGCGCGACGTCGAACGGCGATTTTTTACGTGCGAATTGCTGATCGAGCGACAAAATCGGAAGGGTTTTTTGCATCGGGTGGTGACTGGCGACGAAAAATGGATCCACTACGATAACCCAAAACGCAAAAAATCATGGGGTTTGCCCGGCCACGCATCAACGTCGACGGCCAAGCAGAATATTCACGGCAAGAAAATCATGGTCTGCATTTGGTGGGATCAGGTCGGCGTCGTATATTTTGAGCTGCTCCAACCGGGCGAAACAATCACGGGTGATCTTTACCGACTGCAATTGATGCGTTTAAGCCGGGCATTGAAAGAAAAACGGCCGGAAACGGTAAAAAGGCACGACAAGGTTATTTTGCAACATGACAACGCTCGGCCGCATGTTGCTCAACCTGTCAAAAAATACCTTGGAACGCTTGGCTGGGAAGTGTTACCCCACCCGCCGTATAGTCCAGACATAGCTCCCTCCGATTATCATTTGTTCCGGCATATGAGTCTCGATTTGGCGGACCAGCGGTTCTCCTCGTACAAGGCTACCAAAATATGGGTTGAGTCATGGATAGCCAAGCAGCGGCCAGAATTTTGGAGAAACGGCATCCGGAAATTGCCCGAAAGATGGGCGAAAGTTGTAGCTAGCGATGGCCAATACTTCGAATAAAATATTTTGTACCGTTTTTTCACAATAAAGCCCCAAATCTTCGAAAAAAACCTTTAAAACTAATTCAACCTCCCAATATATTAACAAAAAACACAACAAAATAATATAAGTTTTGCATATACATAGCTCTAATTAATCATTTTGCAACTGGTTCAATTCCATTCACTATTGAACTACTGCGCCTATTTCCATCAAATGCCAGCTCATAAATTGAAATATTTGCTGAGTTCTTTGGCTTTTCGCTGCAGGGTAGTTTATAAAACTCTCGCAAAGAAATATATATGTACGTGTTAAACAGGAGGTACATGCATACATACATATGTACATACATGACAATAAACATGTCAAATATATTTACCTGCAGCACATCTGATTTTCTTTATTGCAATTCCCCGAAACTCATCAATTATTTGCAACAGAATTACTACAAATAAACGGGACTGCAACACAAATAATATTTAAACGAAGTAGGAATAC
Source organism: Anastrepha obliqua (assembly GCF_027943255.1). Lineage (NCBI taxonomy): Eukaryota > Metazoa > Arthropoda > Insecta > Diptera > Tephritidae > Anastrepha > Anastrepha obliqua. Next base: position 1,591,545 of record NC_072896.1, read on the forward strand.
AAAAGCTTACATGCATACATACATACATACACATAAAATAAATACATAAAATGCAAAACATCTGTGATTCAGAGTATAATTGAATACAATTTCGAATTTGCCTGATCTGAGAAAAACAAAAACACGAAAACCAAAAAACAAAAAGCAAAAAAACCAAAAACAATGCCAATAGAAGCATATCAAAATACACAAAATAAATAAATAAATGCTTAAAAATACGGTAAATTGCATTAAGGCTTAAACCGAAAACAATTACATATACGTGGTTATACTTTAAACAAATAAATATGTACGCTTATACGCATCTACATGTATTTGGGTCAAAAATAAATAAATAAAACAAAGTGAACTGTGGATGAGTGAAAAACTTCTATGCATTTTCCAATATCAACAATAGAAGTGCATGCATTGAAGAAATGTTCAAATTGGTTGCTCATGCATTTGACATGTGCCCCCGGTGGCATGCGTCACTTAAGCATACAGATGTATGTATTGCATCCTCTGTTCCAAAAAACACCAAACTTCTTACAATTCGAAACAGCCATTGCTGCGACGAATTCTTCCTCTCCTGCATCGATACAAAATTTCCCACACTTTTGAAAGTTAGTAAGCCATAGCAGATTTGCGTTGGTTTTAGAAATATATTTGGGAATAGGGCGAAGGCGGTTGGCAGAGCTTCAGACAGTTCATGACGCTTTCTCTTCATCGGTAAATTCTTTTTGACAGAAATTCACTAACAGCTCGAGATATGCACAGTTCATGCACGGTTGCCAATTTCGCGATCTTGAGCTCAAGGACTTAAAATCTCGGACAAAGCCTAAACTAAGCAGACAAATCAAAGACATCATATTCTTCTCTATGATATTGAAATCGTTAAGAACGCCGTTATATAGATGTTGTAGGTTGTTCAGCAACGCTTTGCGCCACAGGAGAAATACTCTCAACAGAACGTTCAGATTTTGGTCTGCCAGTATTTTACTCCTTTTGATATCATCGACAGAATTAGATTTTTTGGAATGATTATTTTCATTAAAAAAATTATAAATTTTTCGATATGTTGTTCTCGAAGATCAATCGTTTTCGTAATAAATATCAATGATTTTAAAGCGTTATTCTATAGTGTACAATCGCACAACTATCTACTTGACAAATGTTAACGATGACATATGAGAGGTACCGCCTAGGAATTTTTCACTTCTGATGTCTAGGCGTCACATTTGAAAGGTTCTTTACTTTAGCTCAACACCAAAAATTAGACGTAGTTTTTTCTTTCAAATTAATTTTCGGACCGCGGTATAAAACAAAATACCAAAGGTGATGCAATGCCTAAAATTATCGTGGTGGTTTAGTATATATTTACCTATATATCGAATTATTTAAAAAGTGTTTCCAAACTGGTCACCATTAGTTATTTTCACCTTTAGAAATTTCGTTGTTTTCTTTTTTGGAATAGGGAGTTTGGTGTACGCTGTACGCAAGCATAACATCACAAAGTATGACGAAAAGCACACGCGTGTGGAGTTGAAATAATACAATTTTATCTAATTGTATTGCCATCCACATCTTCCTCCCAGAAGTATAGAAGTTATCCGAAGCTATCAACAAGTATATTTTCTTTGTTGCAAAATTGTATTTGTTTTAAGAATGTGCGAATGAAATGTAATCAAATTGTATAGTTGCTCCCAATATTATAATTTGGGTCATATTTCATGAACTTTCAGAAAGAATGAAAGTTAATGAAAAGGAAAAAAATGTAAAACATATTTTTTGCCAGCCCAGATGTGCTGCATATACGCAACTCATCTACCACACGAGATGTTATACGCGTATATGCACATACGATTTAGTTAAAGTAAATATACTGATAAGATAGACATTTTTGGTCATATACAGGTACACATGCAGACCATTCTAGTAGAAGAGGTTTGATCGCATTTTTGTAGAAGAATTTTTTTTCTATTGTAAATCTGACTAATAAATGCAGGAAGGAAAATTCGTAAGTTCTGGATATTCTGCAGAAGAACGCAATTCCCGCCAGATGTGAAAAACAAAAAAAGGAGTGGAGTCATACAAATATAATTGAAAACAACTTGAAAAGCTCAATACATATGACATGTGAAACATTTTTATTTTGAAATGCAAGAAAGACCAGAGTTTCTGAAACATCGAGCTCTAAAAATCTTCAGCTACAAATTAATTCAACAGCTGTGTAAAAATTTCGAGTTATACCAACGTCGATCCTCTATTTGGAGAGGATGGTATTATTTACCTAACGTTAAAAAACGAGCTCTATATATTTCAGATGCTGGAATGGGAGTTAAAATCTTGTCACAATCATAAATGTTGTTATGAAGCTCGAAATTCGTTGTGCATGCGATTTAAAAAAGAAGTCTAGAACATTGGGGCTTACTTTCGCCAGAAAAAGTGAGCAAGAAACCGTAATTACGGGGAGTTTATCTGTAAATATTATTCCAAGCAGCTTTTTATGACTAGTAAAGAAAAGCGAGAATATTGGAAAGCTTTATGCAAATATTATATGGAAGAAAAGCAAAGCGAATTCCATCGAAAGTATCTGAAGACAAAGGACCCAACTGCAAAGCTGGGGTCACTTAGGAAATCTGATGGCTCCTTTACGGAGCGGAAAAGTAAGACACTCAGCTTGCTGATGGAATCTCACTTTCCTGGTAATCAGATAAGCATCAGCCGGCAACAGCCCTTATTGATAGAGGCAGTTGTCAGAGCTGTTACACCTTCTCGGCATGACTGGTTCGTTGCCAGATCTGTGGTGAATGAAGCCGCCATTCGATTTGTCATCAAATCTTTTGGCGGCTACAAGTCGCCCGGACCAGATGGCATATATCCTGCCATGCTGAAGGAGGGTGCAGAGTTCGTGACAGCAGCCCTGAAGAAAATCTTCTCGGCATGCCTGGCACTGGCTTACATACCACGCTCTTGGAGGATGGTGAGGGTCGCTTTCATCCCAAGGTTGGAAAAGACGACTACACCAGCCCCAAAAGCTTTAGACCCATCAGCATGACCTCTTTCATGCTGAAAAGTCTCGTACGACTGGTGGAACTGCGCATACGTCAGAAGTCGCTGAAGGCTCACCCTCTGTCTCTATTTCAGCATGCCTATCAGAGTGGAAAATCCTGCGAGTCGGCACTGCAAAACCTTGTTGCTAGGGTAGAGCTGGCCATCGACAGGAGGGACTACGCTATGGGCATCTTTTTAGACATAGAGGGTGCGTTTGATAATGCCACTTTTGATAGTATGTGTAACTCTGCTAGTAGGCACGGGGGGAACGGGTGCTAGTAAATTGGATTCGTTCGATGCTGGCCCAAAGAATCGTTTCGGTGCGAGCAGAGGAAGATCTGTTGGTGTCATCTGAGGTTAATAGAGGCTGCCCCCAAGGCGGTGTGCTGTCTCCATTGCTCTGGTGCATGGTAATCGATCCTCTACTCACCACCTTAAACGATTCGGGAGTCTACGCACAAGCATATGTGGACGATGTTGCTTGTTTGGTAACAGGCCCTTCGCTTATGAACATCTGCAGTAAAGTGCAGAAAACTCTGGATCGTATTGACACTTGGTGCTGTGCGAACGGGCTGTCGGCAAATCCCGCCAAGACTGGTATTGTCCTCTTTACCAGAAAGAGGAAGCTTGATGGACTCGTTCTTCCAAAGCTAAAAGGAGTCACAATCCAGCTATCCAAGGAAATTAAATATCTTGGAGTAATCCTCGATAGTAAGCTCCTATGGAAATCACACGTTGAAACAAAGACATCCAAAGCACTGACAGCTTTCTGGCAGTGCAAAGGTGTCTTTGGGAAAACGTGGGGTCTCTCTCCTAGCAAGGTCCTATGGATCTACACGGCTATGATAAGACCCATTATCACCTATGCATCAGTGGTCTGGATGAGTAGACTCTCTCTAGAGGGAGTCAGGAGGACCTTATCGAGACTACAAGGCACTGTGGCCATCTGTTGCACCGGAGCTTTTCCGACTACTTCAGGCCCGGCACTAGATGCGCTGATTGGTTTACCACCACTTGATGCTTTCATCCAAGGAGAGGCCTTCAAGGCCATCTGCAGACTGAAACACAATGGGAATTGGTACGGCCCTTGTCCGGCATTGGAACACAGAGAAGGCATGGACATCGATCCAACGATTCTCTCCATGCCCCTTGACTCCATACCATCAAGAGTCGTACTTGAAAAGAGATACAGTGTAGTGCTACCAGAGGCTCAGTCGTGGGGAGACTCAGAAAATGAGCCCGGTAAACACTGTTTTCGCACTTTTACGGATGGCTCCAGGACCGAGCATGGCTCTGGCTCTGGGGTCTACGTGGAATCCAGCGGGACAAAACTGCACTTTGCTCTTGGAATGCATACATCTGTGTTTCAAGCGGAGGTGTATGCAGTTCAAGAAGCAATGAACTTTGTTGTGGAAAAACGATGGAGAGGCAGATCTATATGTGTCTGCAGCGACAGCCAAGCTGCGCTTATGGCCTTAAACTGCCCTCCAACCACATCAGGGGTAGTGAAATCCTGTAAATCCAGGCTGAACTATGTCGGTAGACATAATAGCCTGATGCTAACATGGGTCCCGGGACACGTGGGTATCGTGGGTAACGAGACCTCTGACTCCTTAGCTAAGATGGGCTCTGAGGCCAACTTCTTTGGCCCAGAGCCCGCTTTGCGACTCCCCTCTGCGGCCATCACGGCCACGGTTAGCAAATGGGTAACTACCACCCACGAGCGAGCTTGGCAGGCTGAGAGAGGCTGCAGATGGACAAAACTGATGTTACCTGTCATGTCCGATCGACTGTCGCAAACCCTTCCGTCATTAGGCAGAGGGGAGTGTAGACAGCTGGTTGGACTGATGACGGGCCACTTTCTGTGGGCAAAGCACATGGAAAGGTTGGGCATCTCAGACAGTGCACTCTGCCCAGCTTGTGAAGAGGAGGATGAGACGGCGGACCACTTCCTGTGTGTCTGCCCCGCCTTCGCTCGAATCGGGTTTGAGGCCTTTGGTACTGATGTGTTAAGAAGCGACCATCTTGGCTCCTTGGCACCACAAGATCTACTCAAATTTCTTCGGAGATCGGGTAGATTTAAAGAAAATTAAAGGGGAATCCAAGTGTAGTACAATGGACTCAATTAATGTCTGAGTGCTGCACTTGCTAGTTGTCCCGACAAAAAAAAAAAAAAAAAAAATCTGAAGACCAAAAGTAAAAGCTCTTTTTCAAATGTTAAAACTGTGGAAAAGAATGGAGTCTACCTTTTTTCTCATTTCATTTGAATATTTTTGAGGTAATAAACAATAGCCGCTTTAGTTGAAAATATTGAAGATTTTTGCAGGAGGGAAGAAGGAAGAAAAAGCTTTGAACTAGGGGATAATGACCAAGCGGTGACTTATTACGTTGCGTTAAAAAACTGAGAGCATAGATGTAGGAATCTTAGCCCGACGAGAGCAAGGCAGCTGAGAATGAGGTGCTGAGATAATTCCACACCAACCTCCAGATAGCTTTTGCAGGAAAAATTGTGGCAATCTCAAGTCTCACCGCATGGATACCTAACGGACAATGCTCGGTACGGACACACACCAAATTCGAGAGCTGCACCTTTGTTAGCCTCAGATGTTCCCTCGAGCGCCCCCAATCCCTCCAGAAGGATGTGGCGACTTTGCACATTTGCGCACTAACCCAGCGATCGTTGAGTTGACGCGTGGCCGATCTTTCCTAGACCAGACCACAGGTTATCAAGGAAACCCCAATCCTCCCATTTCACGATGAAGCATCACGAGGGCCCCCTGTCTTGGCAGTTCTTCAGCCTAGTAGTTTTTCGAACCTAATATTGAAGTATTCGAATGCAGTTGAGAGAGAATTAGGCATTCCCCGAATAATTACGAGGTAGGTAGGTAGGGGTTCCTCGCAAATATATAGTTTTGTTGCTAGAATACGACATCGTATATATAAAACTCAAATCTTTCTGAAGCGCACTTAGGCGGTGATTGCTTGCGACAATAGGATTGCAAGTATTGAGTCTACATGACCGCAATCACTGCATAGCCCACGATGTAACTCTCTATGTGGGAATTGCACCTTACCACAATATGTAACTATGTTGCTAGCCCACCAATCCACCCCGCAGCAGGACCACAAAGTGAGTCTTGCCCCACACAAATGCAATAAAGCACGGAACTCGCAGCTAAACTTTGAGTTGTACTCGTAATTGCAATGGGACTAGATGCACACAAACAAACAAAAAGTGAATTCTACAGGGTCTCTCAAGTTCAAATACTTTCTGGTTTATCCACATAAATTGCGCTTGTGAGGTGACCCCGCAGGAAATTTTACAAAAGCTTTAAGTTTGCCAATTTTGACTGTCAAAGGGCTGCAGAATATCGTGAAACTCTTTTTCCCAGGAATTCTCTTGTGTGATACATTGTGGAAAACTATAGGGTGGGCCATGTAAAATTTGCTTTTTGAAAACTGAAAAAAACTAATCAATATTTTTTCAAACTTTTTTTTTTATTTTGAAGATTGAACATTGTCATTTATGAATGAAAAATAATATCGTTCAATTGACTGCCACGACTGGCTTTACAGTAGGCCATTCGATCAACCCAAATTTTAAGCACATTTTCGATTGTTTTGGCTCCAATTTCATGAATGACAACTTCGATTTCGTGTTTTAAAGCATCAATCGTCTCTGGATGGTTCGCATAGCATTTGTCCTTAATGGCTCCTCACAAAAAATAGTCCAACGGGCTTAAATCACAGCTCCGAGGCGGCCAATTGATATCGGAATTCAAAAACGGTAGCCAAAAGTTCGAGTGTAACTTTGGCAGTGTGACAAGTTGCACCATCCTGTTGAAACCAAATATCGTCCATGTCATCCTCTTCCATTTTTGGAAACAAAAATTCGTTGAGTATGTCACGGTAATGCTCGCCATTTACTGTAACCGAGGCTTCTCGCTCATTTTCGAAAAAGAATGGCCCGATGATGCCGCCAGACCAAAAACCGCACCAAACAGTGACTCGTTGTGGGTGCATTTGCTTCTCTACAGTAACGTGTGGATTTTCTGAGCTCCAAATCCGACAATTTTGCTTATTGACGTAGCCACCGATGTGAAAATCAGAAAAGAAGAAGAAGACTCACCACTTTGGAAATAGGTTTTCAATATTTCCCACTTTTGTTCAAGCGTATAGCGTCCCATTTCGTAAATGCCAAACCTTTAAGTAAATTATGAACACATTTGACATGTCATTTGTGTTACCATTCTCAAAAAATAGGTGGTTGAAAAAGCAAACGCTATATGGCCCACCCCTGACAAAAAAATCTATCAACAACGTTTTCGGCATCGCAAGCCGTGTGCGGTGCGCACTCATATTTCGAGCTGCACATACAGACTAAAGATGAAAACTGTAAGGTTTCTCAGTTTTCAGAGATCTGACCTTTGACCCTTATAGCACCCGTAATGTGCAAAACAAAGTTATATACCATTTAAGTAATCGGAACTCAAACTTGAAAAAAAAATTTGCCTGCCGGGTGCTGTACAGTGTAAAGCATATAATTATTTTTCTACAGTTTTCGAGGAAAATCGAACTCATTTTAGTATATACATATGTAAAGACAGTAATGAATAAATAAGTAAAATAAATATATCAACATAGCAAACTTTAAATAGAATTTTTTTTCTTTACTTCACATACATCAATCAAACTGTCGGCCATCAAACTGTGACAGCTGTCAAAATAAATACTCGTAAAAGAGAAACTCAAAGCTGAATTACCCTGTACATATACATATATATTATAAGCACTGCCATAAGGCCTCGTACATAACTTTTTTTTTACTATACATTATTTTTTCACATTCTCCTATTTTCATTAAATTCACCGCTACTTTTTTCATATTTTACTATATTTTTTATGAAACTTTTTTCCTGCTCTCGCTCACATGTATTGTCTCGTGCAGTTTTTCTGTTTTATTCTTCAGCCCATCGATTCGTGTTACTCATACATAACATTCGTTTGAACATTCAAACCAGGTAGCAAATACAATAGTCATTCAATACTTTCACACACGCACTGAGGCTTCTGGTGTGCATGCAAAAATGTGCTCGTGCATATGCACATACCTACATACATACATGCATACGTGAGAATGTGTATTGGACCAAAAAATATGCACACAATTGGATTTTATTTTAAAACGTAATTGTATTGTAGTCGAAGTATGTTTTTCATTGTCTCATGGCTGTCGCCTGTCCATCGCTTGCTCGAATTTTGTGCAACATTCGCAAATTTGATTCGTATACTGAGGATCACGTTGACCAGCGCACAGCATTCGTCTCATGCTAACAATATATTTAACAAAAAACCGAATTAAATGTTGCCCATACTTTCTGATACACTGTCAATGCCACTACTGCAAATTGCCAACTGTCGCTTACCGTTATGTCTCTCACTGCCACCCACTTGCCTTGATGCACGCTCCTCCTTTGCTCCACGATATATTTCGTTTGGATATTAACTCTTTTAGCATTTATTTAGTTTTTTACTTATATATATAAGTTGGAGTATATCCGTGACTGCCCCAACAGATTTCCCATTGCTCATACTTTTATTTCTTCACCCACTACACCCCGCGCCACTGCATGAGCACATTTCCATTTCAATAGGAAGCTGCAGTTCTCTTCGTAACTATTGCAGTATTTTTTATTACCTCTTTTTGTTGTTAGTGTTTTTATATAATTTTTTTTTGTTTTGGTCAATGTCAACCCAGATATTATTTGGTTGCATTTGGTTGTGCGGGCTGCCTATCTGGCCATTGTCAGTTGTGTTCGCTGGCAAATTTTTGGTCATTTCGCTTAAGAGAGTGCTACCGTAGCTGTTAATTAAACTCAGCAGTGCCTTAAGCGGTAAATAGGATGTTACCGCAGTCACGTGCATGTATTTTGTTGTTATGATGAGCGTATTTGGGCACTTCAAGTGGTCGAGACTGGTGCTTTGCATTATTTGCTGAAAATTCGGTTCTAAATAGTAATTTCTATTACAATTTTTGGTATTTAATTTGTCGGAACTTTTTGCGGCCTTATACTGACTGGGTAGTGTTGTTTTTTTCGTTAAAATTTTTCTCTTTTTTTGTAATTACACTCATTTTGTTACCACTGAATATGTAAAACTACCGTTAAGATGATTTTTTGTGGGAGTAAAAAACAATTGAGAAAAAAATGGGGAAATCAACGACATTTTGAAATGACTTCAAGCTTTCACTAACATAAAAATTACATAGAAAATTCTAAAAATTCTTGTAAAAAAGTGGAAAAATTTGATGAAATTTTAAAAATTTTTGTATAAAGTTTAAACTTTTGAGTTAAGCGGTATTTGTTGTAGTATGAACTATATAAAAAAATAGTGGTGTGTTTATAATTTTACAACAGGGTGCATATGAGAAGATATCAATAGCGGTTAGGGTCAATGAAAGAAACTTCAAATTGGAGGAAAATTCATCTTTCACGTTTTTATAAACACTCAAGAATAACAAAGCTGAAAATTAAAAAAATATGTTTCATAGCAGGATATATCTTGTTTCGTCTGAAATCCATATTAATTTCTTAGAATGTGCACGAGTATCAGGTCAGTCCATAAGTTCGTGCGTATTTTACCCATATTTCACTTTCGTACGATTTTTGCATCAAAAAATTATTCGCGGAATATAACGGAACTATTAATATAGGGTGATCAATCATGAGGTGCTTTTTTCAATAGTTAAAAAAAAACAAAAATGTAAATTATGTTCAAAACCTTTATTTATCATTTGAAAGGACATTCTTTGACATTTACTTTTTGAATATGACTTCATTCAAATGTTGGCCGCAACTACGCTTAAGGTGGTCCATTCTGAAGGTCCAATTTTCAATCACTCGTTCGAGCATTTCGTGAATAACACGCGTAATGTTGGCTTCCAGAGCTTCAATCGTAGCTGGTTTATCAGCCGTTGTTTTCTCTGGGTGTAAAGGTAGCTCTTGAACCTGTTCTGGTTGCTCTTCATCCCAAATACTGCAATTTTGCTTATTGACGTAACCATTGAGCCAGAAATGCGCCTCATCGCTGAACAAAATTTTCCTCGAAAACAGCGAATCTTCTTCAAACGCTGATTTTCATAATACAGTTGAACAATTTGTAGACGTTGTTGCGGTGTGAGTCTTTCCATGATGAAATGCCAAACGCTGTTCAACAAATCCACGATGACAGTTTGCCACAACTCGCGCGCGATCTGTAAAAAAAACGCAAATGAAAAAAACTCCTCTTAATTGATCACCCTATATTTTCTTATATTGTACATTCAACAAGTGATTTTAATCGCGGATAGAAGCACGTGTTGTTAAAAAATAAAATGGAATCTTCGAACGCGTATAAGAGGCATATTTTGTATTTTTTTTATAAAAGTGGTAAAAATGCAACAACTGCTGCTGCAGAAATACATAAACACTCTTCACGGAGAGGATACCGTGAGTGTAAGGACTGCGCAAAAGTGGTTTTCAAAAATCCGCAGTGGTAACTGCGACGTGGAGGATGCCCCGCGCGCTGGTCGTCCTGAAGTCTTTAACTCCGACGCCTTGCTCGAACTCGTGGAAGCTGAGTCAAATTTGACAGTCGATATGATAGCTCAGAGGTTAAATTCATCGCATGGACCGGTTCACAGGCAACTGGTTCAGTTGGGAAATATTTCAAAGCTGGGAAAATGGATTCCGCATAGACTTTCCGTCGCCAACCATCAGCAGAGAGTGAATGCGTGTTCTCAGCTGCTGCAACGGCTTGGAAATGAAAGTTTTTTGAACCGTATCGTTGGTGATGAAAAAAGGGGTCCTTTGCAATAATCCGGTTCGCAAACGCCAATGGTTAGATAGAACACCAGAACCGACCCATGGAGATGGATGGTGGGATATGTCCGGTATTATTAATTATGAACTTCTGGAACCAAACCAGACGATAACTGCTGATTATTATTCCCATCAGCTATCAAACCTGAATTAGGCACTTAAAAAAATCGACCGTCTTTAGTGAATAGACGCAAAGTTTAGTTTCACCACGACAACGCAAAACCTCATTCCGCAAAGCAAACATTAGGCAAGCTGATCGAGCTCAGCTGGGAGATAATGCCGCATCCACCATACTCTCCGGATATTGCACCTTGTGATTATCACCTTCTCCGTGAACTTCAGTCCCATATGAGTAACAAGAACTACTCCTCAAAAGAAGCTATAAAAGGGATATCGAAGCGTATTTTGGCTCCAAGGAAAAAAGTTGTTTGAGCAGGGAATTAAAAATTTGCCTAAACGTTGGGAAGACATTTTAGATAATGAAGGAAAATATATTTTTGATTAATAAACACTTTAAACATCTTTTTTATTAATTTTAAAACCACCTTTAAAAAACGCACGAACTTATGGACTGACCTGATATTTAAATCGATTTATTGCAAATTTAGTACCCTGAAAATTGTAAGTCCTTTAAAAAATTATATTCACGAGTAAGTGAAAACCTGAGTGTGCAGCATTCTTCTCTGCATAAATTTTACTATCGCTCGGTGTATTAAGTTTTGCAGGGCGTTATAAAGAAGTTGTATAGATATTCAAACATGACTACTCGAGTATTGCCAAATTTGAATTTAAAAAGGAACCAAAAATTGAAAACAAACGTGTTCCCCTAAAATGCTAAAACATGAACATATATTCTAAGAAATAATTTTAATATGTATTCGTTCATGACGATATTGTAAAAATATTAACCTACGTATATTTAAAATGTCAAGGAAGGCCTACTTGCTCTTTATTCTCAACTTGCGGCCATAAAATTGACTTCAAGTCATACTTTGAATTTTGATAAGCGCAGTGCTGCCATAGTTTTCAATATTCCAAATTATTTCATGTTTTTAACTATCCATGAGTTTGTTTCACTTGTCCACCTGGAGCATTCTTACTCCGATGCCACTTTCATATCTCAAGAGATCAGATCGTTCAAAATTGATATTAATTAGAAATCTAGAAGTTATTACCTCCACAGCTCGCATAAAACTAATTTCGTGGTGAGTAATAACGTGTTTGCACTTAACAGAATTAAAAAAAACCAAACAAAGCAGCATAGAAATTCAAATCGCTTAACTGGCAATCAATCATTATTCCGGCATAGAGGTTTATATGTAAGTGCCTATCATCACAAGCGTACCTGCTTCTGTTCAAACTGCAATCCCTCATCTTTACTAATTAAATATTTAACTTTATTGACGTAAATTATTTTCGTAACTGATTCGCATAAAACCAAAAGTGTAAGAAAAGTTCAATAAAAAAAGTTATACCATCTTAAATAACTTTACTTATGACAAAAACCGTCGGCAACCACAACAATAGAGCGCCCCAAGTGCGCAAGCAGTGACGTTGAGCTATAACAACGTAACAGCATTAACCGCACACACTAACCCACCCATAGGCACTAAAGAAGTTATTCAGGTTTTGCATACTTTTTGGTGCTCGAGCCTGTACGACAAGGTCATACAAAATGCATGAAGTTGCAGACGATGGTGATGTTGAGGCGACAACAATAAGGCCAACAAAAACGAGTCAAAGTCGAAAAAATTGGAACAACACTTGCACGTGCACAACCAAATGCCAGCAGCGAAGTCAACTGCTTAAATGCACATGTCAACAGGCATTTACATGAAAGAGTGTGTGTGATTGTGTGCACGCGCACACCCGACACTGGGTTTGGCTTATGTGACCAGCTTCGTATGCAGGTGGATGCGTGTGTATGTGAACGGTGATATTTCGTCTACTCATAAAGTGCCACTGTTACAGAATCGCTGATGTTCTGTCATCAAAAGTGTCAGACACACAGCAATCACCCGAAGGCGCCTAAAAGTATGCACACATATACGTAGCTATTTAAATTTCATGCAAATTTTATATGGAAGCATACGAGCCAAATGAACAAAAAGAAAGAGAAGAAACATTTTTTTAATAAAATGAAAAAAGCGTGAAAATTGCTTGTAGCAGCGGTGACAAGGAAAACAACAACACAAAGCATCAAAAGCAAAATATTTGAAGGCTAAAAAGCTTAAGGGTCGTAGATAAGCAGAATGCAACGGTGATAGAAATTCAGCCGACAGAAGTGGATAAGTGCTAACCTGCTTAGACGACTAAATAGCTCGAGGTGTCGCTGGAAAATAGAAATAGAAGAGATGAAGAAACAGACGTTGGAGAAATGGATAAAGATCTGTAATATAATGCAAGTCATCCTTTGCAGCCGGGAAAAAATAAAAATAAAAAATATACGTATGTATATCTGAGCGCCTACCTACGAACTGTGAAAGTATTACGTGAAGGTAACGGAAGGCGCAGTGTGAAGAGAGAAATGTTAAGTGGCCCGTTCAATGGCAAAATCAGTTAAGGCGAAGCAGTTAAGCGCCGCAAATATAACTGGAGCGTGAAGAATGTTAAACGCTGGCCGATGATGAGATTAGTGAGATTAAATTTCTATTAAAACAGAGCATAGCCAGAGTATGGAGTTTATAGCAACAGCAAAAATATAACCATAAATATTAAAAATACTCTCCATCAATTTAAAAATTCTAATGAAATGTATTCGCCTCAGTAATAAAATGAAAATCTAACTACATCAAGCAAACTTTTGAATAAAAATTAAAAAAAAAATATTTTTTTTGGTGACAAAATCTATCAGCGCAAAGCCAGCAAACAAGTAATTTTATTGAAAGCAGCTACAAGCAAATCTGTCAACGAGGTGTACTTGCGAAACAAAGCAGATTAAATTTGCACGCGAAAGAAGACTTGGTGTAAAACAAAAATAGGCGCATGTATTTTTGTGTGCGTGTATAGGTATGTGTCTATAGACTTCTATTAACATAACCATTAATTTATTCATATCCTTTGTCTGGAAACTTTCGCGCCGTAGCGACGTTACTCAATGGCAGATTCGGCCTTGGCTTTGCTATAACCTAATGAAATTTACGCAAGTGATGCACCAATCATGGAAGGAGACGTTGAAAAACGGTTCTCACAGCTTTAATTGGTTTTTTTGTGTACAAAATGAGTCACTCAGATTCTTAACTCTAATATCATTTTTCTTTAAATACTCTTTGCGTGTCAATGCCAATAAGTTTCGAGTGTAATCAACGCTCGGCCGTCAAATGACAAATATTTGTTTGTATGGATGCGGTTTTAGTACATCGTAGAAAAAAAACGTATCAAGAACTCCATCTAGTCAATCAGCAGTCGTTTCTCTGCAGGAAATGGCAAAATCCGTTATGCCTGAAATCGTCTCTCAAAAAAGTCTGACAGACAATTGGAGGCGGAAAAAAATAGAATGCATTAAAGCTGTTAAAATGAAATGAGGCTTGATATTTTAAATTGCCCAGGGTTAACATTCTGTCCTTCCATAGAGCAGGGCATTCGCAATGAAAATGGAAGATTGTTTCCTTTGTCTGCGGTCGTTTACAAGTGTGACAGTATGTGTTGTGAGGGATGCCCATTTTGGCTGCTTCTCCGACAGACCAAAAGCCAGTTATGACTGCCGTTAGACTATTTCTTAAGGTTGTAGGTGGGAGGATTGCAGCTTGGCTATCCAAAAGAATAGCGATATTGCCCTTAAAAGTAGCCTACAAGTAGCCTTAGTAGCCTACAAACTTCCCCAATTGCCAGTACTTCCGCCTGGAAGACACTGCAAGCATTAGGGAGACGCACAGATTTTCCAATTTCAAGTTTATGAGAATATATGCCAGCTCCAACACCACAATCCATTTTACTGCCATCTGTATAGACTGTAGTGTCGAAGTTGTTTAGTGAGAATCCCTTATTCCATTGCTCCTTAGATGGAAAGAGAGTGGCGAAATTCCTACTGACTGTTGCCGTCGGGACGATGCAGTTAGTCCTCTTCAAGGTATACTGGGTTTGTCGCAGGAATAAACTGGCATGGCCATGATCTTTTTCCTTCCAGCGACCCGCTTCATTTAACTTAAATGCACTCACTGTTGCCATCTTCCTGATATGTAGATCTACCGGAATAACGGGTGTCAGAGCGTTCAGGGCCTCCCTAGAGCATGGTTTGATTGCTCCGACTGCTATTGCACAGGCTGATCTTTGTGTTCTATCAAGTAATTTGATCTCTAGATCTTTCCACCAAACCACCGAACCATACGGTAAAATTGGTCGTGTAACCGCCTTATACAACCATAATGAATACTTGGGTTGAAGACCCCATCTTCTTCCCAGCATACGTTTACAGGCATATAAAGCGATTTCTGCTCTCTTTATCCGTTGTTCAATGTTTAATTTCCAGCTAAGTTTGGAGTCCAGTTTTGCAAAAATAGGTTTTAAAAATAAAACTTCAAAAAACTTAATAAAATTCAGAAAGATAAAAAAATTTCAAACAAAGTTTCTGGTTAAAACCAAATATACAAATGGTCATACATTTTGGTAATCTGCAAGTAGTTAAAAAGCAACTTTACGGCAGCAATAACAATTCGGGCTTTAGATAGAAAACTAGAACAAAAAATACCGCAAATAGTATTAGGAGGTTGAATTAGTTTTAAAGGTGACACACAGATGGCGCTATTTATCACTTTATCGTGTTGGCAATACTGAATATATATTCATGACAAAGCCTCATCCCTAGGCTTTGTTTATCAGTATCTGTCATTTCGCTGAAGTATAAACAACGCAGTGTTTTCGTGCTCCGAGTATGTCAACTTTCGTGCCGTCGAAACGCAATTTGCGGGAAGCTTTGCTTTTCTGCTTCAATTTGAAAAAAAATACAGCCCAAGCCCGTGAATTGCTGCAGGAGGCCTACCCAGACCATACTCCGTCGATTTCAACATGTGAGTACTGGTTTCGAGGATTCAAAAGTCGTGATTTTCACACCGAAGACAAGGAGCGTCTTGGCCAGCCCAAAAAGTTCGAGGACGCGGAATTGGGGGAATTGGTAAACGAGGACTCGTGCCAAACCGAAGAAGAGCTTGCTGAATCATTGGGCGTTGATAAATCAACCGTTTGCAAGCGTCTAAAAGCGATGGGAATGATCCAAAAGCAAGGACATTGGGTCCCGTACGAGTTGAAGCTGCGCGACGTCGAACGGCGATTTTTTAGGTGGTGACTGGCGACGAAAAATGGATCCACTACGATAACCCAAAACGCAAAAAATCATGGGGTTTGCCCGGCCACGCATCAACGTCGACGGCCAAGCAGAATATTCACGGCAAGAAAATCATGGTCTGCATTTGGTGGGATCAGGTCGGCGTCGTATATTTTGAGCTGCTCCAACCGGGCGAAACAATCACGGGTGATCTTTACCGACTGCAATTGATGCGTTTAAGCCGGGCATTGAAAGAAAAACGGCCGGAAACGGTAAAAAGGCACGACAAGGTTATTTTGCAACATGACAACGCTCGGCCGCATGTTGCTCAACCTGTCAAAAAATACCTTGGAACGCTTGGCTGGGAAGTGTTACCCCACCCGCCGTATAGTCCAGACATAGCTCCCTCCGATTATCATTTGTTCCGGCATATGAGTCTCGATTTGGCGGACCAGCGGTTCTCCTCGTACAAGGCTACCAAAATATGGGTTGAGTCATGGATAGCCAAGCAGCGGCCAGAATTTTGGAGAAACGGCATCCGGAAATTGCCCGAAAGATGGGCGAAAGTTGTAGCTAGCGATGGCCAATACTTCGAATAAAATATTTTGTACCGTTTTTTCACAATAAAGCCCCAAATCTTCGAAAAAAACCTTTAAAACTAATTCAACCTCCCAATATTTAAAAGAGATGGCAGGAAATAGTGGCACTTGAAACGAAACTAAAAGGAAAACAAAATTAGATAGTCAAAAAACACATAAGTTCCGAAAAAAGAAAAAAATTACAAAAGCAACTGGTTGCAGATAACCAATGTACTACTTAAGTTGTGTCTTTTCGTTGCAAAACATACCTAAAATTATCAAAAATAAACAAGAAACAAAAATGTATGAGGAGTGAGTTTTAAATAAAAGGACTGACAGTACTAAAAAAGAAGCTCACATGCGCCAAACGCTAGCGGCCACCAGGTATTTAGCGTGAAGCTTTCTGTTTATGTAATGGAAAACATTGATGTAATTTATATCTCTTTCTCAGAAAGGTTGCCAATACTTCTATAATGGGGGTTAAATGGTAAAGTTAACTTTGTGCCACGTGTGTGCCAATCGTCTAATGACCGTTAAACAGAGCTACGAGTTTGAAAAATGAATGGCGTGGAGTCCTCAGGACTTTCTGAGTCCTGCGTCTATTGTACTGGGGTCAAAGGGTTCTTGAAATATCAAAAGAGTGTATAGAATAATATTTTATATTCCCCATCAAAATGGAAAAATCAAAACAAAATTAGTAGATGTAGGTAAGTACCTATAGCTTAAATACAAAAACTCTTAGATAACCCTGTTACCTACTCGAAAAATGCACATCAAACTGTAGTAACAAAAAAATTAAAGAATCAGGGAAAAAAAGCAAATATATTTTTTATTTGCCTTTTTTACTTAAATTTTTAAAATTGACATTGGATCCTATGGAAAAATGTAGTTTTTTTCTTAAATTTATTATAAAAAGTTAACAGATCAATATTACTTAATCTCCACTTAAAAATATAGGTAACTAATTTTTTAAGGCGGCCGCCGTAGCCGAATGGGTTGGTGCATGACTACCATTTGGAATTCACAGAGAAAACGTTGGTTCAAATCTCGGTGAAACACCAAAATTAAGAAAACAATTTTTCTAATAGCGGTCGCCCCTCGGCAGGCAATGGCAAACCTCCGAGTGTCTTTCTGCCATGAAAAAGCTCCTCATAAAAAATATCTGCCGTTCGGAGTCGGCTTGAAACTGTAGGTCCCTCCATTTGTGGAACAACAACAAGATGCACACCACAAATAGGAGGAGGAGCTTCGGCCAAACACCCATAAAGGGTGTACGCGCCAATTATATATATATATATTATATATACATATAGATAATTTTTTGGCCATAGAACAAATTTAAGGTAGCATCATGAAAAAAATCTTATTTTTGGACTATCCTCGTGTATACTGCAGGTGATAGGTAAATTTAAATTTAAATCATTGTGAAGTTAAAGGGAAGATTTTTCACTTTTTGGCAAACTGACCGTGTTTTTTATGGAGTCACAGACTTGCTTAAAGGTGAAGTAACCTAGGAATTTCACCATCTTTAGAAACAAGTAGTTATTTCCCACGGCAGTCAGTTCTATATTAGCGCAATGACCCGGATACCTGGCCAACGACTTGTCTCTCTAGCAGTATTTTTCGTATGTATGGGTAATTTTTTTGCTGCTAAAGGTACAACAGGTAATTTTTTCCAAATTTCAAGAATGCAGAGGTAACCCACACTTTTTAACAACTCTTAATAAGGCAAGCGCAAACACTCAATCCTGCGGTGGCTGTGATACAAAGCTGTATACACTCGTGCCAATGGGTGGAGAGTGAGAATTGCGTTCCGAACCAAATATATATTTGTATACAAAATGCAAAAAAAATTAAAGAAAAAAACAAACAAACAAATGAGCAAACCAAATTGAATAATAAAGCATAGCAAATTGAATAAAAGTTTACGTCCAATCAGTTGTGGTTCTGCGCATGAGAGAAATAAATACAAAGGTAAATACCCTAATATGTGTTGCTTCCCACTCTGTTCTCCGCTCTCGTTTCCTTTTTCCTCCGCAAATTCGCATTCTCATTTATTGCATTTGGCATTTTTTATTACTTTGCTGTGCTTTTTTATTCAATGAGTGATAATAGCGTAAATAAAAAATAAATAAAAGCGCCGTTAAAATACTAAACAAACGTTGATTGCTAAAGTTTTCAATGGCCCACACTCACACCCACTATGGTTAGTGTATAAAGAGCTAAACTAAAGCGCCCACTGCCGGCCAACTCTGGGTCAACCGAACAACCAGCACAGCTGCGCCATCGCATCCATTCATGTGTGTGTTTTCATTTATATTTGTTGAACATGATGCACAAGCGCAACTGGCCACCAGCCACCAGTGCGAGAGCTGACCAACTTGCTGCAAATAACCACCAACAAATACAAACAAATAGTACAAGCAACTAAACACATTCACTGCCATTCGTCCAACAAATATTTTGAGAAGTGCATACCAGCAAAACATGCGGACCGACGAAGCAGCAAAAAAACGAAAAATTCTCACAAGCGAAAAAGAAAAACTTAAAATTACCTACACATACATACCAACATGCATGTGGAGTAAAATGCGCAAAACCCCTTAAACAATTGTTTACAAACAACAACTACAGTTGAAGGTTAACGTCGTTCAAGATGGCCAATAACATATGGATGAAGTTAAATGTTGGACGCGAAGCAATTCAACGAAAATGCGGTCATTAGCTATGTATGAGTACACATACATACATATGTAGGTATCAGCATGCGCTACCCCGCCAATCATATGAAATGGGAATACATTAAATAGGGAAAACGAAAAGTTATGTTTGGAAATAAATAAATAGCCTCCAAGTTGATTTTGAAATTTAAAATATTTGGGGCTCCTAGCTACTTACTTGTACATTTTAGAAATAATGAGAGATATTGCGCTGAAGCAAATTGCACTCAGATTTATTCTCATATATAATCTTGAGAAGGTCGCACTGAAAAGCTTCATTTTAGTATTGAAAATCGCAAATATGTGGCAGCCATGTCATCTCGACGTTTATATACATCGCAAACGCTTATCAACGCAGAGCACTTACCAAGAGAGGGCTCACAACTTTAATTACAATGTCATCGCAGAAAACAAACACTCGTACCACAAGGATGATAGATTTGCAAGGTTTGCTCTTTAACTATGGTGAAAAAGAAAACTATGTAAAGGGTATTTTTTTAAAAGTTAGGTTTTCAAGATGAAATAAAACGTATATAATTTAACGTTATGGCCAAGAATTTAGCTTTATTATAAAGATAAGGGTTTGCCATTATGTTTTAAAAATGATTTCGGGCAAGTGGCCGCCGCGGCTAGCTCGAATAAATTCCAGCCGAGAGGCCCAATTTTCGACCACTTTTTGCAGCAATTGGGGCCGTATGTCAGCAATAACGCGCCGAATATTCTCTTCCAAGACGTCAATCGTCTCGGGCTTATCTGCGTAGACAAGCGACTTCACATAGCCCCACAAGAAATAGTCCAGCGGTGTTATATCGCACGATCTTGGAGGCCACGCCACAGGTCCACGGCGCGAGATAATGCGCTCACCAAAAGTTTCCTTCAATAAATCGATTGTTGCGTTGGCTGTATGGCATGTAGCGCCGTCTTGTTGGAACCAAAGGTCGTCCACATCAACATCGTCCAATTCAGGCACGAAAAACTCATTAATCATGGCTCTATAGCGCTCTCCATTGACTGTAACATTATGGCCGGCTTCATTTTTAAAGAAATATGGACCAATGATTCCCTCTGCCCATAGAGCACACCAAACAGTGACTTTTTGAGGATGTAACGGCGTCCCAGCAATGGCTTGTGGATTATGTTCACTCCAAATGCGACAATTTTTCTTATTGACATACCCATTCAACCAAAAGTGAGCTTCATCGCTGAACAAAATTTTCTTGTGATGCGTCGCGCGAACCGAACCATTATTTTCGTAATAAATTTGCACGATTTGCAAACGTTGTTCAGGTGTAAGTCTATTCATTATGAAATGGCAAACCAAACTGAGCATAAATCAAGTGACAGCTGTCAAAAAGACCATCTACGAAAAAACTAGTGCCAACTTGAAAACCTAACCTCTAAAAAAACACCCTTTATCACCAACACAATCTCAATTTTTTTGTAAACACATGCCAAGTCTGTTAAGGAGCACATCTTCGCAATTATTTTCCCATGACTCATATAAAGGATGATAGATTAACAGATTTGGTCATCCAGTATGGTGAAGATATAATTGTGCCACGCCACATGGGATGCGGCAGCCGAACTCCGCACGATCATTTGACATATGTTGACACACTTGTCAATCAATCGTTGTTCAGACAGCAACGAAGCAATATGAGTGTAGGCTGTGTTGATTTTTTCATATACCACCAACACAACCACATTTTTTTAGTAAGCAAACCGCGGTAATGACCCTGGTTACGTCAGCTAATCAACTAATCTTTCAAATTCTCTGAGAGCCGATTAACGATCTGATCTTGCCCACACCTTCTGAATTTATTTCACCACGGCCATGTACAGTCTACTCTCTTTCTTTTTCTTCTCGATCACGGAGGTGGGGATCGTGCGCATATTACTCAACATAGAAAGATATTGCTCATATGGAATTTGTAGATAAAAATACTTTTTAGTAACTAACTATTTTTGTATAAATAAGACTACTAAATTATCCACTTACGTTCCGTCCATGAACAACACTGCAAGTTGAGTGCGCTATAAATATGGTTCGCTTCCACACTCACATGGTACTCCAACAGTCTTACGCTATTTAATGCTTTTAATATTTGTAAGATTGAGTAATTACAAAGAATAACTCTAAATTTGTTCTGTATGCCCCTTGAAATCTTTTATCTGATAGCAATGAAATTTTGATGAATTTGCATGAGTTTACACGGAGGTTTTCAAGAGGTAGAAATATTAATACAAATCATATCTATATACAAATTTGGCTATGCTATTTCCCCTTGAACCATCCAGTCTCTCTGTTGAATCTCAAAGACTTCTTCAGGTGATATTCTTGGAGCCTGAAATTCCAAAGACCATTTATAGACAACATGAATCAGTAGCAATGCGGGGCAGATGAGAAATACTTTTATCCCGCTTCTGGTGTTTACAGTTTCTACAGCATAAGCTTTGGTATAAGCTTTTCTTCAAGCTTGCCTATGTCCAATGTGTTACCCGCAAAGTCCCTAAAACTCAGAACTCAAATATAGAGAATTGTGTTTCGCTTGTTTCTCAGATCGGTGAAGGTACATTACAAGATATTTAGTGTGATATAAAAATATTTTTGTTTCTATATATCAGTATAGCATCATCGACTCTAAATTGTTTTATTCAAGAAATGTTTGATGCACTTTGTGTTGTCGTTATGGACCGCGCCAATGGACCGTAGTTAGCTAATTCGTGAGCCAGTTTGTTGCCTTCAACACCACAGTGCCCCGGCATGCGAATATATTCGAGCCTTTTCAGCTTGCAACAGATTTCAGCCCAACTAATATCCCTGGTCTGATGAAAAGATGCGAGTGGATTTTAAACCTCTAGGGCAGCTTTGCTGTCGCTGCAGATCCTGATTTGATGTCTAGAAATTTAGAGGACTTTCAGTATTAAATTAAAATCTCAAAAAAAATATGTAATAAATGAATAATAAAATAAAGAAATAAAATTCCTTATTTACTCAGCCCTTCTACTATTGCAGTACTTCTAACATAAGATTTTGGGAAATTTAAATTATATTGATTTATTTTTTAGTCTGCAATAATGATTGGCCACAGTAGCTCAGTGAGCTTACCTACATATATTGGCGTCCCATGGTGGGGAGCAGTAAGCTTTCCGTAAATAATGGAAAAACATCAATGGTCAATCCGCTCTCAACAAAGCTACTTTTATACAAGTTAAGGGTTTTTTCTTCTTTGTAGAGCTTTTTTTTATCTGAAATACACTCGGAGTTTTTGCTATGCCTGCCGCTGGGCGACAAGTTCTATAAAAGTCTTTCTACCTTTTGGAGTATCATGTCCACAGTAGTGGGCTTCGAGCCCCAGCTCTTCAAATTCCAGTCACGCACTAGCCCATTCGGCGACAAGGGTATTTCTTTATGCTTCCAAAATAAATCAATTCTCTTTTCGTCTTATGTTTTAAAAGTATTACTGAAAAAAAATGTATTAAGAGGCAACCCTACTCGAAAAATATAAATAAACTTGTCCGATAGAGTGAAAAATGCTTAAAGTAAACAATTTGATGATACTATACTCTTATTACTCTCAAATAAATCTTTTAAGGAAGAATATCTTTAAATATTTCGTTAAAAATACTGCATCCTAAGAGACAGATTAATCTACTAAATCGAATATTATTCCTGCCCAAACCTTTAGTTGCATTTCGAATAAAGCTAAAGCAATTAGATATAAATTTACATGTATACATTTAACATACATACATATCTACTACACAAACATGTTAATCCTAAGCTGGTAAAATCCTCGTAAAGAGCCTACACGAATACTTTTGTTATTAGATGAGAGAAACAGGAGCAGCTAGCCAATTTTTATTTTTTTTAACTCTCTTTTTTGAAACTACGGTTTGATTAAAAAATGTGTAATTTACACAACTTTGTTTTATTTGGAGGAAAAATATTTACAAAACTCTGTAAAACTAACAACCAATGCGTGCATCGTTGTTTCAGCTCACCATTCCTACACATTTGTAGATTTTGTTAAAAATGAAAAACTTTGCAAATGTTATTCTCTTTTATGCGGGTCAGCCCACACAAGCTCACACATGCACACACGGCAGCTTACTCGTACGAGTAGTCTAGTGAAATCCAAAAACATTGCCATTGGCTGTTAGCGGCTTTGGAAAATACTAACTGTAACTCTGTGTGTATTTTTGGGAATTAAACCTCTGTATGTAATAGAACGGTTTTTGTATTTGTCTGCATATTCGAGTGGCAGTGTATTTACACTGAGCAATAGACGGACAGACTGTATTACAAATTTATAGTTGACCATATCAATGGTGCTCCGGCGTTTACAATGCGGTTGCAGTCTTCGCAGTCCACTTACAGCTGGTTGTTGCAATGCTGGCTGTATTTGTAATGGTGACCCTCACCTGTAGTGAGGTATCAATTTATAATCACATACAACATTCATTATTCGTTATCAAGTTTTTAGTTTTTCGTGGCTTCCGTTACAATTTCAAACACCATTCTTTATTTTTTTTTTCTTTTCCCCCATTTTTCTCTTTTTCCTTTTTGTCGACAATTTAGTTCCGGTTTAAGGTGTGGGCTTGTGGTTTGGTTTGATAGCACAGGCAGGTCAATACACACAAATTCACATGGATTGCATTGGCCAAGGGGCAGCAGGGGTGAGAGGGAATGCCTGTTAACTTATTTTAAGGGGATCGCGTGATACACTCACATAGATAATTGAGATGCTGCAAAAGGATGTGAAAATATGAGAAAGGGAGAGGGAGGGAATTGACTGGAACCGAAAAATATTTGCTGCGAATACACAGCGTACTAATTTTTTAAAACCAGTTAGAACTTTATTTCTAAACGTATAAATTTAGTAAAGTAAGCAGCTTTGCACGCTTTCTCGCTTTAGGTGAAACACAAAATTCTTATAGTAATGATTATCCTCACGCAATTGGTCATAAACCGCTTTGTAGCTAGTTTTTAATTCTTTGGAAATCAAAAAAGTGCTGTCATGTGAGCCTGACTTGGCGATTTCCTTCAACATTTTCGACAAATCACCTACCAGAATGTGCCTCATCTTTGACGTCTATATTACCATATTACTTGCCTACTGCATTCGATGCTATATTGCATATGTAGCATCCATTTTTCTACTTAAGCGTTACCTTAATGGCTTGCTAAGGAGATATAGCAAAAAACATTCATAATTACTACATCCAGTGAGACCTCTTGTGAAGGAATGAGTAAATGTGATGCAGGTAGCACCAGCAGACAAAAACGAACAAAGCCATGTATTCTGTTTTTACTTTTACTCACTAGAATGTCAAAATCCGTAAAGGCTTGTAGCAACACTTTTTCATGTTGCTAAGGGAATCTATTGATAAATTATTAGTTTTTTGAGAGATTATTTCAAATTTTCACTGATGATGAAAATTTGCTTGCCTTAAAAAGTTATGAATTAAGAAACCAATGCAGAAAATAACAACTTACAAAGGTATATGAATAAGAGATATAAACATTTCGGAACAATAGAAGGTAATTTTTTTTTAAACAAGAGTAACTAAGTGCTTCAGTACAATGGGAATATAAAAGTATGTACATATGTACAATATTTAAAGACGTTTAGTGGATAAATTCTTGCCAGCCTGAATTTCGAACCACTATCAAACGCAAAATTTTGTGGAGTACGAAACACTAAATTTTTTGAATTAATTCCGCTGGAAGCAATGAAGGATTATCGTCTACAGATATTGCTTAAAATCACCCAACAACGAGAACTTGGATAAAAAATGTCTCCAACAATACGTAGCTTTAGCCAACTTGGCTAAACAAAACTTTCCATGGACAGCGCTGTTACGAGGGGCATAAAAACGCGCATCGCATAAAAGAAGAGCCAAAATATCACAACCCAATTTGATATATGGCCAAAACAAAAGCATAATTTGCATTATCAGATCCCGATTTCGCCAATGGTGGAAGCTTTTTTGTGCTACAATGAATCGAAAATGAATTAGCTGGAGTTTGAAAAAAATTGTGTACTATTGAACTCAATATTCCAGTTTAGCTACATATATGTGCATAATTTTGTAATTGAACTATATAAAATCATTATTCTTTGGGTTCAGTAAATTACAAAAAACAAAAAAATTTAAAATAAAAAAGAAGACAAAACAAGTCAATGGTCTGTTTGAGCTTGTATCCATCAGAGTTGAACTAAATACTTTGAAATGATGAATATTAAAATTTGATATACATCTAGGGTTCATCGAAACTTAACTACCGTACATTGTCAGTAAAGACACGATCTAGAGCTCTTTGTATTCTGCATATGCAGAAGCCATTTAAGTTCAAGAAAATGTGGTATTAAATACCCTCAATGCTTTAAAAAAAGTAGTACTCATACTCCTAACAGTGAAAAAAAATGATGTTTCACTGTCAACAACTTGTCACGAGGTCAGCAATCTGCTGTCAAAAGTGAAAACTGCGGTAGCCTACCAATGTAGGTAATATTTTTTATGCCTTTCCAGTTTCCTTATACCATGTTCGCGTATATATACAATGTAGTCTAATGTCGCCTATAATCCTACTTAAAACAACAGTTCAACTACAAAAAAAAAAAAACAAAAACTGCTTACAAAACTTCTCTACAAGGCAAATGCTAACCGAGTGCTCAAAATTTACACTCATTGTCAATACTTTTAAGTCGCCATTTATGCTTGTGTTATTGACCAATCTATCAACCGATCAACATGAAATGCAAAAGTATTTTCGAAAAACTTCAACTTTTACAAAAACTTTTATAAATACCGCAAACGGTAAGAAGTATCTCACATTGCAACAATTTTACCCTCAAATTTTAGCCTCAAAATTGTTGCAGTGAATGATGTTGTATTCACTTTTGTGCACAAAACTTTTTCCATCAAGCGATGTGCCAACAAATTTTCACGTATGTGTGCATGGACGCACACATGCTGCGATAACTGACATTAAAATGTCTCACCCACCATACCACGCTTCGGATGGGCTTTCTTCAGTTCAATATTGGCCCCTCCCACTCCATTCCATTGTAGCGCCGACTGCTCCAAGTACGAATACACTTTTACAACATCTTTGCTGTGGCTTGCAAACCACAATGGGTGGTCAAAACTTCGACATGGCAATCAACTCGTAATTTCTGATCAAAGCTAAATGCGATACGCCAAAGGGATATGAAATGAAAACAGTAATAAAAGTAGCAGAAAATGCAGGTTACGATAAATTTGTGCGTAATTATGTATATGCATGTTAGTAAGTGGCAGTGAGTGTGTGTATGTGTGTTTGCGCATAAATGTGGATATAGGGATATAGTTGAAGCTAATGCTCACTGCGAAGCGCTTACTAAATGCTTGACACGTACAGTGTAGCAGTGCTCAGGTGGTGTGGCGTATACGTAACTTTTTACTTGCTGCATCCGGCATGCTCGCCTAGGTAACACAAATTTAAAACAAATTTACGCCTTTAAGCTGCTGCGCTAACTGCCGCCACCCCCCCTGCTGATTTGAGAAATTTAAAGTGAAGAAAAGTGCAACTATTTTTCACTGCTACTTTTTGTGTCTGCTCCCTTAGGAGGGGTAGTCAGTCCGCCAACCAGCAAACCAGCCGGCCAGCCAGCAGGTGTGGCATCTGAGGTTTTTTGCTCAGCATTAAAATTTTTTGCGAAAAAAAGTCAAACAGAATGCGAAAAACATACACATACATACATATGCGTTTCCGAGCTGCAAGTTTTCATACTGTTCGTGGTTAAATTTTTTACCCATTCACTTTGCCAGCATTCATTTATACCCCACCCTTCTTATTTGCAGATTTCATTGCTGGACTCAAGGATGTTTCGGTTACAATACCACAAGCGGTAAAACGTGGCAGCAATGCATTGCTCATATGCAATTACGATATGGAAAACGATACTCTCTATTCGGTGAAATGGTATAAAGGACGTCGAGAGTTTTATCGTTATACGCCAAAGGAAAATCCGGCAATGAAAGTTTTCCCTATGGCCGCCGGACTGAATGTAGAGGTATGTAAATATAATTGTTGGTATGGATATAAATAAGAACGTTTGTGAATTTTATAATGATAGTTGTATGTTACATGCCAGCATCGATAGAAATTGCAATCATTCCGCCTAAGCGTATGTATGTTGGCATATATTATTTTACTTTCAGATGTGAGTGCTGATGAAGAGACATTCATGAACGTTTAAAGGGCATCTATATTTCTGAAAATATATTTATTTACTAAGTGTGCGTCAATTTTTCACCTGTGCGTGAATTACTACATAACTTTTTCTTTCGTTCGCTCTTCATAGTATAAATAAATTTGAAATTTATACACACCGGAGTGTTCAAAGAAATGCGCTTGAGTAGGGAGAATTATTTTAAGACTAACTTCTAATTTTCTATGTTTGCCAACGCGGTGAGAGCTTTTTTTAATTATGAGCTTTTATGACTTCTCACATGCGGGCATATTTTATATTAATTAATGGATGAACACAGTGGTATTTTGCTGTTGTTGTTGTGAAATCTACTATATAGTCCTATGGTAGTCTATATAGTCTAACAATAGGTCCAGGAAATTAACCCTAGTTTCTAGATGAGTAGAATTTTTTCATCATTGCCATTAGCTAAGTTTTTGTGTAGTTTTACATCTACTAAGTGGGCTGCATTCGGTTCTCACACCATTTCTCCAATTATTCTTTTTGCACCCCCAGTTTACTAAAAACTAGCTCTTAATTTGACGTTTTCCTACCATGAAGCTTACATCCTTTATAGGTTCTTTGATCAAACTGCTCCTCTAATTTTTCGTGTTCGTCTTAATTTTATTCCACAAATAAAGCATCCATCAGCGCATCCCATCAGCAAGCTCCTCATACTGCAGTACGGCACCTCCAAACGGAAGAAGGCCCATTAAGAGAAGATTTTAGTATGACAGAAATATATTCAGAGACTTGTCATTGCCTGCTGCGGGCAACCGCTATTAGATACAACGTTTTATATCATTTCAGTGTTTTCATGCCTACCGCGGGTTTTGAACCCGAACACTACCGAATTATATTCACTCCCCAACACATTTGCCAACGCCGACCAAATATCATATTTCCCACTACCCCTCACCCATCTACTGTAACAATTGAAGCATACCGGAACCGATACTCAGTCAGCAGTCAGTTATTAGTGACTGTGTAAGGTATGACAGATGTAAGATGAATAAAAATTCTTAATAAAATATGCAATATTCTTCTCTTCTTAATTGGCGCGTTAACCGCTTACGCGATTTTGACTGAGTTAAACAAAGTGCACCAGTCGTTTCTTTCTCGTGCTAACCGGCGCAAGTTGAGCACACCAAGTGAAGCCAAGTCCTTCCTCCTGATCTTTCCAACGCCGAGAGGCCTTTCTCTTCCCCTGCTACCACCAGCTGGTACCGCATCGAATACTTTCAAAGCCGGAGCGTTTGTATCCATTCCGACGATATGACCCAGCCAACGTAGCCGTTGGATATTTATTTGCTGCGCTATATCTATGTCATCGTAAAGCTCATACAGCTCATCGTTCCATGGCCTGCGATATTCGCCGTTGCCAACGTGCAAAAGTCCAAAAATCTCACGCAGAATCTTTCTCTCAAACACTCCAAGCGTCACTTCATCGGATGTTGTCATCGCCCAAGCTTCTGCGCCATACGGTAGGGCGGGCATGATGAAAGTCTTGTAGAGTGTTAGTTTTGTTCGTCAAGAGAGGACTTTACTGCTCAGTTGCATACTTAGTCCAAAGTAGCATTTGTTGGCAATAGAGGTTCTACGTTGGATTTCAATGCTGACATTGTTATCGGTGTTAATGATGGTTCCTAATTATACCAAGTCTTTCACAACCTCGAAATCAAAGCAGTCAACAGTGACGTGGGTGCCGATACGCGAGTGTGCCGACTGTTTGTTTGAAGACAGGAGGTACTTCGTTTTGCCTCTTTATGCAGTTTGGCAGAACTAACAGCGCGGTCAATATCATCGGCATACGCCAGCAATTGTACGCTCTTATAAAATATTGTGCCTGAGCGATTAAGTACGATGCTCTCCAACATCAGGTTAAAGAAGTCACACGACAGCAAGTCACCCTGTCTGAAATCTCGTTTGGTATCAAACGGCTCGGAAAGATCCTTCCCAATTCTGACGGCGCTGCTGGTGTTGAGCAACTTCATCATGCAAAGCCGTATTAGTTTTGTTGGGATACCAAATTCAGACATCGCGCCTTCAGATAACTCCATACCTCTTAGATATAAAAATGCCTTTATAGTCATTGCTACATAATTTTTCATTAAAAAAATAAAAGTTTACCTTTAAATGATATTTCACAAGTCTTTGTATAGGGTTTTTCAATAGGTGCGCTTCAACTTTTTTCCGATAGGGAGGGCGAACGACGCAATATTTTTTATTTTTCGCTTGATATTTGTAAACTTCATTAGTATACATTTCATCATGGAACGCTACACACTTGAGCAACGATTGCAAATCGTGCAAATTTTTTATGAAAATAATCGTTCTGTTGCGGCTACTTTAAGAGCATTACGGCCATTTTACGGTCCATTTAACAAGCCGTCCCGTTTTGGGGTTATGTGAAGTCATTGGTCTACAGTAAAAAGCCGGCGACGATTTGTGAGCTCAGAGCCAATATTGAACGCGAAATTGCTGGAATTTCGGCCGATTTATGCAAAAGAGTGGTCGAAAATTGGGTTCAACGATTGGACTTCGTAAAACGTGCACGCGGTGGTCATGCAAAAGAAATCGAATTTCATACTTAAATGTATATGTTCAAACTCGGTAATAAAAAAAAAATTAGTTAAAAAGGTCAAACCGTTTGTGATTTTTCAAAAAAGTTCAAAAGTTGAAGCGCTCTTACTGAAAGACCCTATATAAATATCGATACTTTAAAGGGATTAATCCTGTGATGAATACAAGGTTCTTACTGACTAAGAATACAATCTCAAAGTTGCCTAATTCAGCTAAAATTCTGTTGAAAAGCGGTTAATTATTCCGATAGATTTGATATAATTTAGCTTTCGGAATGTAAAGATGCATATGTGTCACAGTGAGAACGAATATTGAGGATAATTCTCAACACTTGCGGAGTACTATCCACTTGGTCTTCTAAAATATCAACCACAAATAAGCCAGACAAAAATGCCTTCTGCAATTAAAATATTTTAGATGTACGCGCAGACATCTCGAATTAAATGCCAGAATAGGTTCTGTGAATTTTAAAGCAAAAGGGGGAGATAATAAATATTTTCTGAATCCGTTCAATTCTATTTATGTAGGTAACCTGATTTGGTGACCAAATAAAAAGTGATCTGGCAAATACTCCTGTGTAAAATTTAATGGAAATCGAATGTTGCAAGAAACCATCACTTTTTGTTATATTTTATATGGAATTGTTTTATACACAAATAACTAAAACTCTAATGAGACGAATCGCTAAGAGGTACTTTTGAAATGAAGTCATCAGACAGTTTATTTAGAATATTAGGAGCAGAGGCATAAAAAGTTGTTTTTTTTTTAATTTTATTTTCAATAGCAAGCTAAACCAATCGTAGCACTAGCAGAAGCATTCGGCTGTAATAAAGAGTGGTTAAGATTTAAGGGCCGGTGTTGATTTTAAATAAAATACAAGTTTTTAAGAAATTATTGTCATTTTTATTATGATAATATTGGTATGACTCAATTACGCATGGAATAAAATATTGGGCAAATGGCGACCGTGACCTCGGCGGCACACCTCCATCCGATGGTCGAAATTTTCGATGACGCTGAGGCATAATTGAGGTTCTATGCCGTTAGCGTGCCGAATTATCTCATCTTTTAGCTCTTGAACTGTTGCTGGCTTATCGACGTACACCTTTTCTTTCAAATAACCTCAAAGAAAGAAGTCCAACGGTGTGAAATCACATGATCTTGGCGGCCAATTGACATCGCCGCGACGTGAAATTATTCGGCCATCAAATTTTTCGCGCAAAGGAGCCATTGTTTCGTTAGCTGTGTGACAGGTGGCACCGTCCGGTTGAAACCACATATCGTCCCCATCCCTATCTTCCAATTCGGGCCATAAAAAGTTCGTTATCATCTCACGGTAGCGAACACTATTCACAGTAACTACTTGACCGGCCTCGTTTTGGAAAAAATACGGCCCAATGATGCCGCCGGCCCATAAACCGCACCAAACAGTCACTCTTTGTGGGTGCATTGGTTTTTCGGCAATCACTCTTGGATTATCATTCGCCCAAATGCGGCAATTCTGCTTATTGACGAATCCACTGAGGTGAAAATTTGCCTGAAGATGATTTTCTGCGAAATGCATTTTGATTTGAACGCCCGTTTTCATAATAAGCCTAAATAACTTTAACGCATTGCTTGGTTATGTATCTTTCTTTGATTTCAATTGAATTAGCTTGAAATTAAAAAATCTCAAATGAAATGCAGAAGAAACTTGACGTTTAGGTGTGGTTCACATTCAACATCGGCCCTTAAAATTTAACCACCCTTTAGAAAATTCTTTACCTTGATATTTGAGTATATGACTTAAAATATTTTTTTTCACTTCTTGCAAACTAGCAAAATAGCGTTGTTTAAAAACCTACACACTAATTTTCAAGCAAAATAACCTTGGCACATTGATAAGTAAAACCAATATTTTCAGCAGCAATAAAAATGCTTCTATCAAGTAATAGGTTCCTATACTTCTAGTACGCTTAAAAACATATAACCCGCTGACTTGAAGGAAGTCGAAGATTTTAGCTAATACATTATTTTATAATCACAAACGCATAGTTTATTAAGCCTTTTGGAAGCATAAAGCAACAGCGCAGCCACTTCGATGGAACGATTACTCCTTTCACATGGTAATCCTGCGATATCACCTGCTCGCGGATCGCTGAATACGTAATAATTAATTAATGAGTTCAATTATCCCATTATGAGTAGCCAACGTAGTTATTGTCATAAACACATACACACATATAAACTTGATGTACACATAAATTTATGTGAGTATATATACACGTAGACGTAATGTTATGTTTACAATACTATATACTTACATATATACATATGTACTTATGGCTCACAATCACGCAGCTTAAGTTGTAAATTTGTCCTTGAATGCATTTCGAATGTTTTTGGAATATATGTAAGGCGTAATTAACATCCTTTGTGTAAATGTGCAGTAGGGTGTTTCATTTTGTTCAGCATAGAAATGACATATAGAATTTTTGCAGACCTTTCGTGCACTTCTAATCTCAGATTTTTAAAATTAACAAATAAACGAACCAATCCGGGGGAAAAAAACAAAAGCATTTTAAAATCATAGCCCTACGAGGAACTGTAGCATTTTTCGCAATCATATGCGATCAATGAATTTTAAACGGCAATGAGTTGCTCATCAAATAGTGCTTAGAATACGTTTTACTATTTCAGAGTTAAATCAAAAATAAGCCGTGGTGAGAAGCTAATCCCTGAGGAAATAAAATTGGTCAAAAATATTTTCGGAAAAAAGGTTCAAGTGGCTGAATTTGCAGAGTACAGAGTTACAGTCAAAAAAAAGTTCCTATTATTATAGTTTTTTAAGTACTCTGGATGTTGCATTAAACCACACAGTTCAGGTCAACTTCGTCCTATCAGTGAATTAAAAAAAATTGCAAGTTTGATTGCTCACGAAATCGCTGCTCAAGCTGCATTGAAATCAACATTGACTACATTTAAGCGCTTCTTAAAATATCTGAAATCAAAAAACTTTACAAATTTATAAAATAGTAACCGCTACAAGAAGCACACAAAAAGGTTAAATTTCACTTCTGGCCGATTCGTGAATCATGACCGTCTTTAGTAGATCAATTCCTATTCATATGTAGAGCCTTCAAAATAAAACTAATGAGTATGGGCAACTACTTACTGCAAAGTCTTTCCTAGATACTTAATGCCATTATTAATTAGGTAATTTTTGATTCATTTTTTATAGGAACTGATGTCCAAAACTGAGCCACTTTCAAGATATTCGATCTTATAGATTATTTTAGAAAATTATTTTTATTTTTCTCGGACATCCACCTTTTTTTAAATATTGCTTCAAGATTTTTTTCTGGTATTATTTAATTTAATTGATAATCCTTGACAGGGCTAACGGAATGAGACATCATCTAACAGCAAGCGTCGTGCGAAGTAAGTTGAGGAAAATAAAGAGAATTAGTAGCAAGAATAGTGTCGGTCAGGTCGAAAATGAATTTTAATGCACCCAAAAGTTAGTAAAGATTTTTGCTTTTAGCCTCCTCTGGTGCAATTCGCAATCCACCAACGGATTACCTACTTGAGGATCGTGGAAAGTCAGAGAGATGGCCCTACCGGCGCATATCGAGGTTATGTTTAGCTAAAAGAACACACCCCAAGTTGTAGCCAGATCGGTCTATTTCTTTGTATTTGGCATTCGTTAGAATCGAGTTCTGGTTGCAAAATTTATTAAAATAAGGTTTCAACTCCCCAATTCCCCAGACTTCGCTCCCTTGGATCCTTCGGACTACTATTTGTTCCACAATTTGAAGAAATGGCTGGCGCAAAAAGGATTGTAGAAGCGAATGGCTGTTTTTAAGATTTGGGCAAATCCTATTATTCGGGAGGAATCAACAAATTACAATGAAATAGATAAGGCTAAACGGAGACTATGCCGAGAAATAAAAAAGCTTTACCCCAAAAAATTAATTGGTTTTTATTTTTGCACGGACTTTTCAAGTTACTCTCGTAATTTAAGCAGCATGCCTTTGAGATGCCTAAAAGGACATACTAGATTTTAAAGCAATTTGCAGAATCCTATCCATTCCCATCCATTTTGTTTTTTATTATATTAACTTAGTGAAAAATCGTAAATTCACAACTTCTCCAAACAATCATTTTGATTTGTTAGGACTTGGGTCAAGTTTCATTTATCATTTTTATTAATTGCTATGCGATCTAACAAAAAACTGAAACATTCATTTGAATTAAAATTAAAAAAAAATAGACGTACATTTTTTTTTTAAATAATCTTTGAAATCGAATATCTCGAAAACAGCGAAACTTTGGGCATCACGTCAAAACAAATTTAATCATCCTAAATATCCGAGAGCCATAAGAAAATCTCGTCGTTTGTAAAACTAGAATCCCTAATGCACATGTGCACGTGCATATAAACCTATGATATTATTACCTATGAACGCCTCATTAAGTTCACGATTCAGTGGTGCTTACACCAACGTCAGCATCCAGACAACTACAGTAAAAACAAAAGCTAACGCAAAGGAATATTTGAACGCCGTGTCTTGTCTCCGTATAATGCGAATATCAATAATCAATGTGGGCGTTAAGTTCTACGAGAGTAGCTATGTGTGTGTGTATGTATGTACGAGCATATATTGCTGCGTTTGCACACTCTCGAATTTAATGACGGTACTTAAATAAATGAAATGTTTAAACATGGAAGCAATCGCCAAAATATTTATAATAAAAGCACGAATAACAAAAATAACGAATATGACGAAGGAAAAATCAATTGAACAATGCACGTGTGATTTATTTTCGTGCATTTGTATATGTGCACATACTTTTCAACAAATTAACAGCATCGCATTTAATACTTTTTACAACGAGGCAAATTAATGCTTTAAATATTTATTTAACTTCGCCATAATGGAAAAGACATAAAACTTAATAACTGCAATTTTATCATTTTATTATATTTTATTTCATTATTTTACCTTCGTTATAATCTACTTCGACCGAATCAATGTTAAATGTGGCAGAAACACTTAAATATTAATGCTGCTGAATATTACGCAGATATTGCTGAAGTGTGTGTTTTCGTGTAAACATTATGTATATGTATTGTGTTCGTAAGTAGCCACACCCACTTGATGACAGCTTGGTGTATACTTATTGAGAAAACGCTGTTCATATGCCAATTATGGCGCAGTGTGGTGGTTTCCTACGTAGTCGCATTAAATTTTATTACAAATAAATTAAATTAGTAAGTTCGAGCCCAGTTCCAAATGAAAATACTGATTTCAAAATTGTTACATATGGATTGAAAAATTGCATATTTTTCTACATTTTTTCATGAAAATGAAGTGGCGAATGTTTTAGATCTTCTTCTGACTATTTCTTTATTCGATAGTCATTCGGAAACCCTGTCGAACACAGCTTTAATATTCCTAGTTCATCACCGTAGCCTCCACCATTCGGACAAAATATGTAATATAATAAAGGGTGGTTAAATTTCAAGGGCCGATGTTGAATGTGAACAATACCTAAAAGTCAACGACACCGTTGGACTTCTTTCTTTGGGGTTATTTGAAAGAAAAGATGTACGTTGATAAGCCAGCAACAATTCAAGAGCTAAAGAATGAGATAATTCGGCAAGTTAACGGCATAGAACCTCAATTATGCCTCAGCGTCATCGAAAATTTGGACCATCGAATGGAGGTGTGCCGCTAAGGCCGCGGTGGCCATTTGGCCCATATTTTGTTCCATACGTAATTGCGCCATACCAATATTATCATAGTAATGAGAAATGACAATAGGGTAAGGCTTTTTCAAGTGGGCATCAAAATTACCAAAGTGAATATTTTGCGATGAAATTTAGCCAGAACTGAGTTCTATCATCCTGAAGCACACTCAGAAAATTTTGTTGTAAAATTCTAAATAGTGTTTTTTTTATTAACTATCGAAGTTTTTTGCAGCGCTTGAATAATTATCACATTTCTCGTAAAGTAAGTATCCGATTACAACGATTTTTCAACTGCAGACTGATAAAGGATGATATTTTCCAAAAACGTTATTTTTGTTCCGAAACTTGATGTTTTGTTTTTGTAAAAATTTTTTTTAATAAACAATTAAAAATTTAACTAATTTCTGCGCCTCTGGGATGAAAACTTTTTAAGGATATTAACGTAATAAACATCTGTGCATTTATGTATGAAAAAAAATGCGTGCAATTCGAAAAGGATTAATTATAATTAATTTTTTTGTGCCAGAATGCGCGCTTCGACTTACGCGGACGCGCACGAACACACAAACGGCTACTCGCGGGCGGCTTGCGAAAAACCGTTTTTCGGACACGTCTCAACGCGATATGCTTCCGTAAGATCAGTTTTGCCGACATTGTCATTAGTTGTGTCTAGTCTCCTTCCGACTGCTGTGGTGATGTGTTTCGGTGATAATAAAAACTGTGATATGATGTAAATCGCGTACGTTAATGTGTACAAAACTAAGTATAGACTAATATAATGCCACATGCAAATCGTTGTTGTAACCCTTTCGGAAAACAAAACCATAGTCGTGTTTACACAAATCTAGTCCGAATAAGTGACCAAAATGTGAAATTTAGCGAAATAGCTGGACAATTTGTGTGCCGTTCTTGCAGGACGTCTTTATACCAAGGAAAAGTTCACGTCTCCCCTATTGTATGTTCCACATACTTATTAAAATACCGTATTTAGTGTACTTATAATTATAAATGCATCATTTACAGGTTAGCCTAACTTTCAAAAATGATCCTCCGAATCCCGTTGAAAATTTCCCTAACGAAATTATTACTACTGAAGATAATGAACAAGAAGATCCTAATTTCACTTGTGCGGCTGTTGATAACGAAATAAAAATTGATAATATCAATAATTTACTAGAAAAATTTGGCGCGAGCCCGGTAAAAATTCGCCGAGTCTCTTGTCCAACAAACAAAGAAAAAGTAAAATTAGCTGCGAGCGTTGATGAGTTGAAAAAAGGGACTGACTGTAGTGCGCGTCTTTCTAGAAATTCTGAAATCGGAGGATTTGACAAAAACCTTGAAGAATTGCTGGTATTGCTTAATAGTAAAAACAATTGTACAGATAAAATACATGTGCTCACTTTCATCCCAGACTCATGGACGATTAAAAAAATTCGTGAATATTTTCATGTGTCTCGACGAATGGCCGCTGCAGCTAAAAAACTTCGGAAATCGAAAGGCATTGGATCGCAACCAGAGAGAAAAAAAGGTCACCCAATCGATCCAAATATAATTGAAGCTGTTCAGAATTTTTATCGGTCTGATGAAGTAAGTCGCATGACTGCAGGTGTTAAACAATATAAAACAGTAACAAATATAGGAGCTGGCCATCGTGAACAGAGAAGATTATTATCAGATAAAATCGAAAAGCGCAAACTTTGAAAAATACGAGGCAGTTCCATTCTTTTATTCCAAAAGTTAAAAATTCCATCGAGTGCAAAATATTTTCAGCCCACGATCAATCTAAAATTATACCCATTATGTAAAAATAAACTACATGAAAAGTGTAAAAAGCGTGAATGATTTTCATTTTTTCTCGAAATAACAAATGAATATGCGATAGCTGTATAACTTTCTATATCTTTTCACTTTTTGTGTCCGTCCGTGAATTGTTGTTGTTTTTCAGCGAGAAATTTTAAGGGCATTTGCTGACTGAACTTACAATGTAGGTATAGATCTGATATATAAACATAAACGTTAGTAATAAAGAAGTATATATGAAACCTTGCATGACAGCTTATACATTCCTTTGAATACATTTGATTTAATTATCATTACGCATTTCCACGAGAGTCAAAGCGCAATTTCCGTTATACGTAAATTATTTATATGGCCAATCTTTAAAAACAAGTAAACACCAGTAATGGAAAAGTCGGCAAAACTGATCTTACGGAAGCATATCGCGTTGAGACGTGTCCGAAAAACGGTTTTTCGCAAGCCGCCCGCGAGTAGCCGTTTGTGTGTTCGTGCGCGTCCGCGTAAGTCGAAGCGCGCATTCTGGCACAAAAAAATTAATTATAATTAATCCTTTTCGAATTTCACGCATTTTTTTCATACATAAATGCACAGATGTTTATTACGTTAATATCCTTAAAAAGTTTTCATCCCAGAGGCGCAGAAATTAGTTAAATTTTTAATTGTTTATTAAAAAAAATTTTTACAAAAACAAAACATCAAGTTTCGGAACAAAAATAACGTTTTTGGAAAATATCATCCTTTATCAGTCTGCAGTTGAAAAATCGTTGTAATCGGATACTTACTTTACGAGAAATGTGATAATTATTCAAGCGCTGCAAAAAACTTCGATAGTTAATAAAAAAAAACTATTTAGAATTTTACAACAAAATTTTCTGAGTGTGCTTCAGGATGATAGAACTCAGTTCTGGCTAAATTTCATCGCAAAATATTCACTTTGGTAATTTTGATGCCGACTTGAGAAAGCCTTACCCAATAATTTCATAAAAAAATTGTATTTTATTCAATCATTATAATCAGATGAGTCGAGAAATTGTATATCAATCATACGTACACTGGACTTATATATAGGCCACTTCGATTTTAAAAGCATTAGTAAGTAGTAAATGGGCGAGTAGATGAAGCACCTGGTATAAATAAACATAATTGGTAGCATTGGAAAAGAGCTGGCAAAAATTACAAAAACTGTCAAGGTGCTTCCTTCATTAGTATTAGTAAGACCGCGTTCATACAGGGAAATATTTGTTGCAACTCCTTACTTGTGATGCTTGTGCTCTGTTAACACCCTTTGTATTCTCGTTCTTCTCAATGTTGTTGCTTACTTAAGACTAAAAACTTACAACTGAATAGAGAACTCGCAATTTTGAAGTAACAAAAAGCCAGTATGAATGCGATATACTGAAACTCTCTTGAAAGAGAGCTAGTAGCATTAAAAATAGTGAGTTATATCAGTTTTCTGAGGTACACCCATACTCACTAGCGGTGAAACTTTTTTGTTGCTTTCACATGTATATTTACGTCAAGGGAGCAGAGCCCAAAGATAGCTAGTAGAGTAGTAGCGAATAGAAGGCGCCTTATTTTCCTTCTGTATTAACTTGTTGCTAATGTAATGTTGCCAGACTCCCAGTTAATTGACGTTGGATGAAACTAAAAATTTAAAAATTTCGGTAAATGACTTCTTTTTAAGATCAGGGTCAAAAGGGTCAAACCTAATTTTAGCAGTCCTTAATCTCTCTCTCTCTCATAACTCGAGGATTACGAAATAAAATCATTAAATTATTAAACCTCCATCAAGAACCTTAACTTCTTAGTTAATTACTTGATCTTATAAGGATTCGGACAAGACCCCAATGTGAAGTAAGTGCTTTGTGAACTAAAGATCTTAGTGCCTTGCCTGATATGCCCTTTCAATGATCCAGCAAAATTTTATACTTAAATCACTTAACTAATATCACTGAATCCATCGTAGAAATGTCACGACTGCCAAGGCATGAGTATCCCTGCACCTGTGTATGTGAAGTAGGAAATATTGTTGCCAAACACAAATATTCTATTCTAGTAAATCGAAATCAGTTGGCAACAGCACAGAAGGCTAGCATAAATTTGCTGCTGAAGGGGTAGTCATTAGCCAACACATTTCCATATATTTTGTTGTAATACCACTGAATGATATATTAGTTCTGGGCCAAGTATAAAACCGGGTCGTTCCGGGAATTGAAAATTGTTAATGATGTACAAAGGGTGCTTGATGGTAGGATTACAGACAACGCATGTTCCGCGCACTTAAGCTTGTCATTTTGTTTCGTGCCTGATTACTCAAGCATGTTTCAGGCTGAGCTGGCGGTTATTTGGAAAAACCACATCATTGCTACAGTGGGATGCGGAGAACTTCATAACAAGAAGTCTACATTTTCAGGACGGTCATCAAATCTTTGGATAAAGCGGCGCTGATCACAAAAATGGCTGTGAAATATTGGCGATCTCTTAATTTTTGCTTGAGTCATTTCGTATGCATATTCCCTCAGTTCCGTGCCACTGCGACACTGAGGTTAGCTGCAAGGCTCACGAGCTAATTCTTCGAGGCGCCGCCCTACGTGATACTGACGTCAGACATTCAACAATATTCCGTTAAAATCTTGCAAACTGCTAATTAGTAAAATTTTTGTACGACTGTTAAGTAGCTCGGCACCATTACTCGACATTACATGCTCAACCCGCGATATCTCTACCCACCCGCTGTTAATTGAGCACTCCTGGAGACAACTTTTGAAGAAGTGGCCCAAATGTGAAGAAATTTGAAAATGATACTGTCCGCCACTTTGTAGGTAAATCGCTCAGCCAGAAGGCATTTCTTTAATAATTTGAAAATTTCAGTTCAACTAAATGTAATTTGAGCATTAATTAGTTTTAGGTTATAGAGTTGGTTGCTAGTAGTCACCCATGGCTTCACAAAATGCCTAGCACCTAAGCGTTTCTTTTTAGAACAATCGCTCTACTGAATCTAACCACTTTTGTGGGCTCACTTCGGATGGTGGAAATTATTCATTATGGGAATTACGTCTTAAAATTGTGATGGTCGCCTTAGTATTTCGGTAGCAAAATAAAAATTTAAACTTTGAATGACTTTAATGAGCTTCCGACCATCTTCTACTTCATCGGTGAGCAGAATTATGGGGTTATTCAATTTTCCGCAATACCATTGCTATATCTTCATTGTGCTTATCATGCACCGAGTACTCCATTTCTCCCTTCTGCCTCCTTCCAGGAGTCATATATTCCATAATCTACGTCTTTTCCACGCTCCATCGTTGCCTGCAATAACTCCGACGCAGACATTTATTATGAACTATGTGTGTGTATGCCCGTTTCGATGCTAATGCAAACATTTCATGCTACTAATCAATTATAAATTCGCGAATTCGGTTCAGTCGCTGCTTTTGTAAAAAAGGGAAAACATAATTTATTTTTGCACAAAAAAGAAAGTTAAATAATAAATTGTTTCATATTCCCAAAACGAAGTTTATTAACTTCCGTATTTCATTTTCCGTCAGCGTACATTCAAAGGGAGCTAATTAAATTTTTGAGCAAACATCCATAAGCATACATACACACACATGCTTAATTTAGTTAATTTAGCTATGCATACAAAACGCGATCTAAAGCAAACACACATACTCGCACACCCTCACACACACCCACACACATATGCAGCTATTTGATCGTACAAAAACTTAATTACTACGCTGCATTTGCCATATTGAAAAATTCAAAACTCATTTACCAGAATTTCCTCTATCTTTTTTGTTTACATTTTTCGCAAAAATATTCAATAATAATTAATTTAGCTGAATTTTTTCTTTACTCTTCCAAATGCATTTATTTTGCCGCTGCGACAGCGCAATCTCTCCAATCAAAGCCATGTCGTGCTGCTGGCCGTTCCGCTCAACATATCCGGCAAATTTACATGCGAGATTTCCGTGGAGGCGCCAACCTTTCAAACCGCCATGGTCTCTGGTGAACTGGAAGTCGTGGGTAAGTAAAGCAAACATACATACACGCACACTTACACATGCACTCACTCCTACGCTAAATCCTCTTCGTGTTCAGTACAGCAGTCAGTGGCTTTGTTAAGCAACGTTTGAAGAATTGCAATAATGAACTTAAAAAAAAAATTAGCTTAATATTCAAGAATGCTAAAAATATGCTGTTACCAATGCTAGATTTTGCACTTAAGTGCCCGTCAAGCCAAATTCATTAGAGCATACGCGTGATTTTAAAATTCTTGCAGTCTTCATTTGCCGAGTTTCCACCTCTACTCGATGCTTTTCCAATTTATAGCCAACAACTGGTGCACATTTTAATTAAATATCTTTTTTCCATATAATTCTTTAATTCGAATTTTTTTCACTTTTGTCTAATATTTTTTCGTTCTTTTCTTGTTCTCTTTCCTCCCGGTGGCGGCGCCGCTTAATCGCAGAGTTACCGGAGGAGCAGGCCATAGTTACGGGCATCCAGCCACGTTATCGTATCGGCGATTTGGTTGATGGCAATTGCTCAATTAAATACTCCAAACCGGCTGCTAATTTGACATGGACTATTAATGGTATTGTGGTAAGTTGTGGGGCTTTATATGGTGCACCAGCAACACTCTCTTACGTTGCTTTAAATTCTTTGCTGGCCGTCATGGGCTCTTAATTTTTTATGTTTCCCTTTTGGCCAGCATTTCCTTTATTTCCATTTTCTATTTCTCTTTTTTTGGTGCTTGTGAATTCAATTTTCAATTGCTATGCATTAGCGAGAAGTGTTTTGTTTTTTTTTTGGGTCGGGTGAAAAATGTGATGAGAGGAAGTGCAGTTGTAAATAGGTGGTAATTTAAAAATTGATAGCTTGGCGCATAAAAGTTGGCAACAAAGTTTTCAACTTTTAAAAAATTAAATTTAGAATGAAAATTGATTTTGCTGATTTCCGTTGGCATGCCAAGTAGAATTCGAGCCCAATTAGGGTCAATCATTAGCGCTTACAGAAGAAAGAATGTAATAGGAAAATCTATCGACTGTAATTGAAGTGAAAAATGTTGGCAATTAAAGAAATTGCCTTAAGCCAATGTTTAGTCAAAATAAAAGACTGGATGGAAATAAAATTTCTCTTAATTATATTAAAGCCTTTAGTTAAAATAAAAAAGAGAAGTATAAGTTGCAAACACATTCATCCGATTGAATTCAAGTTTTTCTCAGCAATGTTTCTTAAGTTAAGGCTACCAAAATGTATGCCCAAAGCTCCTTTCCTCTGCCGCGGTGTTTACATTAAGTTATTATTATAAGAGTTACACGAATGGCGGCCGCCGTAGCCGAATGGGTTGGTGCATGACTACCATTGGGAATTCGCAGAGAGAACGTCGGTTCGATCTCGGTGCAACACCAAAATTAAGAAAAACATTTTTCTTATAACGATCGCCCCTCGGCAGGCAATGGCAAACCTCCGAGTGTATTTCTGCCATGAAAAAGCTCCTCATAAAAATATCTGCAGTTTGGAGTCAGCTTAAAACTGTAAGTCCCTTCATTTGTGGAACAACATCAAGTCGCACGCCATAAATAGGAGAAGGGACCTGGGGCAAACACCCAAAAAGAGTGTACGCGCCAAGTACGGCGTAATATTATATATATATATTAGGGCGGGTCGATTTAAAAATCGCTCATTGCTCTGTGAAAATCGTATTCTAGGGATCAAAATAAGAAACTTTGCCGAAGTAACCATACCTCTAAAACGAATTCTGATGTCCCCCATTTAGAGTGCTCCAATCGAGTCCAAATGTATGACCGACCCCCACTAACTTTGGACGGCCAATCCACCCATGCCAGTGGCACACCCACCGGAACTCCCCTGGGGGGTTCCTCATACAATAATTTCAAAATATCACCATTTTTGGTCTTTACATGAGAAAAGAAACTAAAAAGTTCGACCCAATCGATCGAATGAAAAATGGACCTGATTATCATATTTGATTTTTGCCAGACATCTGAAAAAATTTTCTATGGTAGGTTGAGCACAAAAATGAAAAAAAACCAACTTTCAAACACTTACAACTTTTTTCAACAATAACGCACAACGAAAATATATATTTCCATTACTTCCAATAGGATGGCAAACAAATTCACAAATTTAGTGATTTTTCCAAGATTATAGATCGAATGAAAATAATTGTAAAAAAAATTTAATTTTTGAGATTCGTGTTTCTTTAGGTATAGCTAAGTGCTATTAAAATAATAAATACTTAAAGATATGAATTGCTTAGGTTTTTCGAAAATAAATTCTCACATGCTAAGTATAAATTAGAGTTCAAACTTTTCTAAGCTTAATCCTGTATTGCTAACAATCACTGAACAAACAAATAACGTAATCATCTCCTTTCTTATAATCCGATAACCCTTTTTGACATTTTGTCATTCCTAGTTAACCTTTTCTCTGCCCTCACCTAGCGGTAAGGTTTCACTTGTAGCTTTTGTTTCCAGAAATTCAAACGCCTGCGGTTTTGCTATCGGCTGTAAAAGCATCCAAGCAGGGTGTAGCTGATAAACGCCTCTTAGGGGGTGGAGATAGCGGGGAGAAACTCATTGATGCCAAATCTAGTTGCCGTTTTTATTTACGACACTGTAGTTGTCCGTTGTATGACGCGTTGCACAAAGGCGCCCAGTTCTGATTTTAGGATTAGAGGGCCGATACCACCGGATTGAGCACCGACACCGCGGTGATTTGACTACTGAATGCACAGAGACGCGTTATTTGCTTTCTCGCTCATGCACAGGGGCACACTTTTGGCTTATTTCGAAAGCGTACATACGCCTAGACACTAAAAGACAATTTACCAAGAGTATAATATTTCCTAATGCTCAAAGAAAAAAAAAAATAAAAAAATTAAGAATTAGAACATTTTATCGGTGTA
This sequence comes from Anastrepha obliqua, assembly GCF_027943255.1. Taxonomy (NCBI): domain Eukaryota; kingdom Metazoa; phylum Arthropoda; class Insecta; order Diptera; family Tephritidae; genus Anastrepha; species Anastrepha obliqua. Next base: position 1,636,286 of record NC_072896.1, read on the forward strand.
TTATTATTGATTTTATTAATTATGTATTTATGAATGTGGCTGCTTCTGCTGGCTTAACCCAATTTTCCAAAACCAAGATGGTGGTTTCTGTCCCCATCTCTCGAATGGGTTGCTCGATGTTTGCCTTAGGGACCAGCATCGTTAATTATCTGTTTGTATACGCTCGGTCTTTCACAGCACTCAATTAAAACTAGTCTCCCGATTTCAAAACAGAACTTCGAAGTGACATCGCCTGACATCGCCGAGACGATGATCACCGAATTTGGCGCGGAGAAGATAGACTGTGACACGCCATCCTGCTACAACTAAAGAACGTCCAAGTCCATAACTTTATTATATTATATGATACCATAAAAATTGCATTAAAAACGTCAAGAAACTGTTAGGTACTTGAATTAGCATCTCGAGAGATAATCATTAATTTTAAAACCTGGACCGGCAGACAAGGATCCGACAGATCCTTGAGGCTTCACACAGTCTGCGGGTAAAGCCAAAACTTTTATTAGAAATGTAATAGTTTGTATAAATAAATAAACGCAAGGAGTGAGGAACTTACGACAGGGGCAGAAAAAATAAGCAATGCTGGTAGTGGTGTTTTCGATTCGGGAATCAAAATTTGAAATGTTGAGTTAGCTAAATAAAGAATTCAATAGCATGCAGTAAAAAGTTCAGTGGGTTTTCGAAATTCCAATAAAATAAATTTAAAGCGCTGGACCCAAAGACAGACTAAATTTGCAATCTTCTGCTTGATTGTTCAAATATTGTGGCGAAAAAACCTTAAAAACCCTGTCTGATGGCCAACAATAACCAAATCATTGCCATTAGGCACTGACCCAACAAAATGTGAGCAACGCACAAAAACAAATACTACACTTTTCATTCAAAACGATTGTTTCGCACGACACGTAGCCGCCGTGGATTTCTGTGGCGAGAATTACATGCAAAAAATATACCAGCATGCACAAAAACTTTCCACACCACTATACGCGTATAGCAACAAAACCAAAAAAATAGAAAATACAAAGAAAGCAAATATACGCGTGGGCAAATCCGAAAATATGACTAAGCACCGCAATGCAAAAATGAAAAATCGCACTAAATGTTTTGTTGGCATGTTGAAGGTAAAAAAGTTGTGCGAACTGACAAGAAAAAGTGTAGAAAATAAAAGCTGTGCACAATTCGGTTGGTACGTAAAAAAATCGCGGTTACTACATTGGCCGCACAGGGGAACGCAGCAGACCAAACACCTGCAAGCGAAGAGCGATCAGCAGACATGTGAGGGCATTGAGGTGGGTTGGCGGAGCAGGCACAAAAGTTATTCAGGAAGATGGACGAGCAGATGCCCGCAGAACGAACAATTTCATTTATTACTGGCGTTTACGCTTTCGCACAGTTGGCGGGAGGGGGCTAAAGGACTTCATGCATTGCCGCAGGTATTAGACAATGAGTGGCCATGTTTTCTGGGCATATTTTTACCTTCTTTGTGAGGTTGTTTCTGAATTGTGTGGCATGTATGTATGTATAAGTGCATGTGTGGCAAATAATTGTAGGTATTAGTTTGTGTTTCGATACCCAAAAAATGGTTTTGTTTGTTCACTTGTTTTGAAAAAAACCTGTCACTACTCTCGGACATAAATCATATTTTTGCGTATATGTAAGTATGTATGCGTGGTAACACACATGCAACCACATATGCTTCTCGATATCTCCTCGCAGCCTTGGTAATCCATTTAATTCTTTATTCCTCTATGGCCTGATAAAAGTTTTAAAGAAAGGTTTTCAATAAACGCTTTGTGAAACAAAGGATTATTTCAGAGGGATTCATGCAAACAACAAAATGAATTGTAAAAATGTTTAAAGGTTTTTTGGACGAGTAATTCTTGAGTAATCCCGAAGGATCAAACACTAACGAAATAATCCATTACAAAAAATAGAAACAAAAGCAAAAAATATGTATTTGTTTACTAGCTATTACTCGGCGCGTTGCTGTGGCAGAAAAACTAATTTTATTGAAAGAGTTATCTTGTTTAGTTTTAGCATACAATGAGTAGACGTGTTGAAATTTAATAATTTATTAATGAAATTTAAAAAAAATATTTAAATTGATATACTAGAAATGCGTGTAGCATAGTATACATAACAGGAGCGAAACTTTCAAGGCAGACAAAGAAAGAGGGGAGACCCGAGAGAGAATAAGAGAGAGAGGGAGAAAGAATATATATCTAAATAAATTCACAACATTTGCAGAGAATACAAATAGACAAGATTTACAAAAAAAGCAGCAGCTGAGCGTATTGAAGCTTAAATTATGACAATGAAGAATTATTTTTGTACTCTAGCTTTAAAGTATAACTTGCGTGTAGGTGTGTAAGTATATATGTATGTAGTAATAAAGTAGTCATCGAACTCTGAAATTATTTTAATGCAAACGATATATGTACACACAAACATATGTATGTATGTAGACTCATTAAACGAAATATTCGCAATGTATTTGCACACATCCATAAACACATATCAACAACTAGAAGCTATCTATTGGAAGTTTTCGAAATCGCAAAACTCAATTGAGTTCCCCCAATTTCCTATCATATAATACCCGCAAGAACATGCATACATACTAGGCCGGGTCGATTTGTGGGGAGGCAAAAAAATCACCCATTGCTCTGTGAAAATCATATTCTAGGGATCAAAATAAGAAACTTTGCCGAAGGAACCATACCTCTAAAACGAAATATGATGTCCCCCAATTGGGGTCGAACTTTTTAGTTTCTTTTCTCATGTAAAGGCCAAAAATGGCGAAATGATTGTATGGGGAACCCCCCAGGGGGTTTGAAATGATTGTGTGGGGAACTCCCCAGGGGATGTGCCACTGGCATGGGTGGATCGGCCGTCCAAAGTTAGTGGGGGGCGGTCATACATTTGGACTCGATTGGAGCACTCTAAATGGGTCAAAGTAGGATTTTTCGTTCGACCCAAATTGGGGGACATCAGAATTCATTTTAGAGGTATGGTTCCTTCGGCAAAGTTTCTTATTTTGATCCCTAGAGTACGATTTTCACAGAGCAATGAGCGATTTTTAAATCGACCCGCCCTAATATATACATACATAATTAAATGCAAATTTGCATATTTTTATTAACACTAACATACAGATTACGAGTACTATACAAATCATCTCCCTAAGCTTTAGGATGTGCTTCTTTCTCACTCCCTTGTACACTTAGTATTCACTTATACACACAAACATACATAGTTATATACATATTTATATAAGTTATACTCACTAAATGTATATAAGGTATAGCTCTCTCTCTCCTTTTTCTATACGTTATATCTTTTTTCTCTCTCGCGGAACGAAAATGCCCAAAACGTTGCATGGCCTTGAAATTTTACTCTCCATTCTCGCTCGTCCATCGACGCCTTAGAAGTTGCACTTCAATAATTGGTTTGTATGGGAAGTGCCACGCATCTTTATTTTACATAAATTTTGCTATACCTATACATATTCTTCCGGCAATTGCAACCAATAAATTGGTGAAGTTTCGTTCCGATTCGATGATTGGTTTGGCCGCTTTGAAAATTCATACAAACAAACAAGTATTTATTTTTAGGGTCCGGCACTCGAAGTGTAACCAACTTCAGACCGCCCGCGCAACTGATGCAGGAGCATCAGCAGTCTATTGGTTGGCTAAGTGGCAGTCCAGAGTATTGTTTACAAGCGCGCGGAAGTGTTTTGCCGAGAGTAAACGCGAAAAAAGAAAATCAGTAATGGATCTCAAACGTAATCGTGTGATCAGCGTGTGAATCAGCGAATGTTCGTGAGCTCGAGCACCTTAAAGTAAATAAAGTTTTTGTTATCGCACCATTACTCGTTACAATGATACTGATAGCATCGCAAACGTCATGGATTCTCATCACGAGAACTGATCAAAAAGTGAAGAAACGGCTTGAGTGAAAAGCCCGACGAAGTGCCAATCAAATGGCGAAAGAACTGAAAATATCTGACCGTAGTATCCGGCACATACTGAAAAATTATCACAAAGTCAAGCCTTACAAGATCCAAATGGTGCTTGATCTCACACCAAAGCAGCAACAAGTCAGACTTAAGAGAGCGAAGGAGCTGCTTCGCTTGGCCGAAAGCGATGAAAGCGATCAATTTCCTAACATTATGTTTTCTAATGAGAAAATTTTTCAAACGGGGCAAACATTTCGATGGCAGACCATGGACATTTCAACCAGACTCGGCACCATCTCACAAAGCTCGAGTGAACCAAGAATGGCTAAAAACAACGTTCCGATCATCATAATTTCCACACAATTGCTTTCAAATTCACCAAACGCAAATCCGATGGATTATTCTCTTTGAGCAATTTTGGAGAACAAGGTCTGAACTAAAATATTCACCAGTCTCGAGGCGCTGAAAAAAGCCATTGTCCGCGAGTGGTCCAAAATACCTGCAAGTCACATTCGGGCAGCTTGCGATTCGTTTCTGGACCCTCTCAAGGCCATAGTCAAGACAAAAGATGGTCATATCGAGTAAAGGGAAATTGATTTTTAATTTTGTATTATTTTCACACATTTTTTACTTTGAATTGAATAAAAGTAATTCTCCAAACTAAATTTATGGTCTTTTTAATTAGTTACGCTTCGATTGCTGGATTCTGGACCCTGTGTAAGATTTATTTATTTACTTCAAATATAATACATTTCAAGTTAATATATATTTAAAAGAATAACTATTGGTTATGATTATAAAAAATTAAGAATCATTTAAGCTACTAATTAAAGTAGTAGTCGAAATATCACAGAAATGCTTAAATTTATCAATCATATTATATTATCATAATTCGGGTATTGATGTTATATAGTACCTATATAGTATTATAAGATTCCTTCGATATGCGAATTTGTGTCGGCTTGGATTGTTGTAATATATGAACCGATGTTGACTTACGACTCTGGCAATAAACTATCCATTGCGATGGACTCCCGTATTTCTTGTTGCAAGGATGTTGAAGGTCGCATTTATTTTCATTTCTTAAGAAAATTAAGTAGATAGTAACACCCTTAAGTTTTTACTACACTAATGGCCGACAGCCACTGTGGGATCCCAGAAAACAAGGCCGTCAACTTACCTTAGGTATCTTATTTTGCTGCTCGCCTATAACCGGAACTGATCTACACGTGTGACTACGACTAATATGTTAAGTCTCTCAATTATAATGATAATTTAGGAAAATACTTCAAGAAAGGTGTAGAGCGAGTTCAATAAAGGCTGTTATTTCTTGGTTATGAATATTTTAAACATTCAATAATTTTTAGCCGATATACGAAATTTGAAATTTTTAATTCTACGTTTCACTTAAATTCAAGGAAACATGCATTCATGTAACGAGTTCTGGCTGTTTTCCGCTAGATGCCTTTAGTGGACCATATACCACGACGGCTAGTTTACGGCTAGTCATGCTGGCACGAACTTTCGGACTGGAGGTCAACATCACAGAAACCAAAACTATGAGAGCCAATTACAATAAATCAAGACATATAATGGTTGGCGGGTGCCCTATGGAGTTTGTCGAAAGCTTTTGCTAAATTCACTTCACTATCACGGCAGACGGCTGACCACCTTTCGTCAGCAAATGCCTCCATATCATCTCTAAAAAATCTATTCTGGCCAAACACCATCAGGCACGACGCGCTGATGGGGAGCCAATCCTATGGCGAATCAAACGCAGAAAGTGGCATTGAATAGGTCGCACGCTTAGAAAACCACCAGATAACATCTAGAGAATGGCACTGGGCTGAAACCCGCAATGGAATAGAGGTCGCAGCCGGTCAAACAATACTTGGAGAATGTCAATTTTGCGCGAGTTAGTAGCTGCCGAAAACACGAAAACAGCAGTCCAGAACAGGGTACGATGGAAAAGCCTTGTCGAGGCTCTATGCTTCCGGGTGGAGTGTGCAAGAAAAACATGTCAGGATGAGTATATTGTATCGGTTCATGCCATACGATGGCTTAAAGGGATGTTATATTCCAAAAAAAAGTTATCGGACAGTACTGCATTTGGTGAAGTCAGTTGTGTGTTGCAGCCTTCTATCGAAACGATACATTCTTCAGTATAGAAGGAAGAGCAATCGGCTAAATAAATTCTTGATCTATAGCAATACAGTATCTATAGCAATAGAAAACCAGTGATTCTAATGATTTAGTTCTGATAATATGAACGTCGAAGGTAAGGAACCTTCTAGCAAGGCAATCTTCAAAAATCTCGATACAATCATTAAAATTGTTGAGTTTGGTGGGCATTACTAATTAACTGTTTTAAAAATTACTGTTACGAACTGTTTTTACATTACTAATGAACTGTTTTAAAAATTTCAAGCCAGTCGGAGCAAAGCTGAGCGAGTTTTAGTGATGGTTATATGTCAAAGTTTTAGGCCAATCAGAGCAACATTGTGGGAGTTACAGCAATTTTTCCGAGGAGATTTCACAGTTTTGGTGTTAGACCACCGATTTTCATGATTTTTACATATTTAGAAAGGCTGCTTTCGAGAAGAAGTTCGATGTATGGGTACTACACAAAATAATCTGAAATAATGTTTGGGTAGAACTGGCGCATGAACGTAAAGCAGTCGGTGGAACTTAACGAAATCCGCATATTCCGAAGCGGATGGTTATGAGGTAAAATTGAGCGAAGGAAAATGGATCATATATGAGAACAGACACAAAGAATTAGCACCAAGTGATTATCACCTCCTCAGGCATTTGCAAAAATTGTTTTGGTGGCACAAGGATAAATTTAAGAAAAACTTCCTATTAACTCCGATTCATAAAAATTTTTCGGAAAATACTATAGTGCGCACAAAATGCCAAATAATGGAAGTGAAAGTCTCACTATTTGTATACGTTTTTATACGCCTATGAAAATAATCGTCCAAAGTTTCTGAAAATATTCGTTATAAAATTCCTTTTTAATCGGCGTCCAGCACTTTTCACACTTTTGTTTAGCTTTTACGAGTATTTCATTGTAATGCTTTTCAGAGGCACAACACCTGCAAGCACTTTGCTGTCACTCACTCACCATTTTCGCACATCAAAAAACGTGCAACGGATATGAGCATTTTTCCATTGTCCCTGGGCGGGTCTTTAGTGCGCTCTCGTTGTTATTCTTTTATTTTATCAATATGTTTTAAAAGTATATCTCTTCACATACATGCAAAGTTTGCTGTTATGGGATGTTTTTCGTCCAACTTAAAAAAAAAATGTTGTCCTGCAATTTTTTATCGGCTTTCAGTTGATTGTTGACGTTGATGAAAACTTTTGACTGTTGGCAGTTGCTGCTGACACTGATTGTTGACTCATCACGCACGCACCCTTCGAAGTATGTGTTAAAAACATTGGCAGCGCAAAGTGTATGCAGTTATGTGTCTACTCGTAGTAGCAAGAAATATATAGGAAAATCAAGCGATTGGTAATTTTCGCACACACATAAATGAACGCACACACAAACACGTATGTGGAGCAAATAAAATATGCGCACACAATAACACATTGTCGATACAAATGCAGAAAATAGGCCATGTTAATAAAGCGCGCCTTTGTTTTTCAAATATTCTGTGCATTCACTTTGTTGGCGCAAAAATCGTGCAAATATTTACCACAAACATGTCATCAACAACTGTCAACTGGCAATAACAATAGTAATAATACCAACAACAGCACTCACATGCACATGCCCATATAAAATAACATTGCACACAGCAGCGCGAACAAAAAAAATTAAACAAACATAAATGAAGAACTAAAAAAGAGTTCAAATAAAATTCATAAACAAGCCCATAGTCATCGTCATCAGCATCATTATTATCAACACTGCAATCACAGAAAATTGCTCTCACAAAAGCACAAACAAGAGCACATAGCCCGCTCAATAGCCAAGCCAGTGTAGCGGCGCCAACTGACAAATTTGATTTGATGCGCCTGAAGGTAGGCTTGGCTGCTTGGCTGCTTTCCTGCTTGTCTGCTCCCTTGCTTTCCTGCCCGCTTGTCGGCACTTGTCGTTTGCTTGTGACTTTTAAGTGCTGTGTTGATTGACAGTTATTTGCATTTTGCTGGATTTTATTGTTGGTGCCAACAAAAACAATAGCAGGCTGAAACCGTTTAATCGTATGGGCTTGTCAAAGTTGGCTGCAGCGGATGGAATTAGGAAGGTAACTCCCGGAAATTGTGAATGGTGCCACTGGATGTTGCAACATTGAGAGGACTAGTGTCTGTTAGAATGAGAATTTCCTTGTGGGAATTAATAACTTTCATTGATGCGGCACCGGTGCGAAAGCGGCATACGGTCAGCCATACCTGAAAGTGTCTCCACCCTGCAGCATAAGCCGGTATTTCTGAAATTTTTGCATATAAATTAATTATGTATGCTACTGAACTATATTAAATAATGTTTGATGTGGTATTGAGCTCGAAATATTCTAATAACAGATGCATTAAAATAAGATTGAGTTAATCCTAAATTTTAATTTTAATTAGGGGTTTATAAGCTATCTGTGATGTGTCAATTCAACGTTTACTTTGAATACGTCATTACTGCCTGTACTGATGCTGCTCGATCGTATAACTAATCTAGGTGGTATTTGTTACCTGCGTGAAATTTCGTTATCATCTGCTGCAGAGTAAAAGTAAAGGATTTGCGCGGTCTGTGTTGCCATAATTTTACATATCAGCTATACTTCATTATAATATGCATTTGCTTTTGGATAAAATCCACTTGATCAAAAATATTTACTGGCTTTTAATTTACACTTCTTCACTTTTTTGACAAGATTTCACCATAACTTTCAATAATTTTCACACATTGCCCGAACTTCATCATGATAAATTTAAGTCTGAAGTGATGTTTTGATATCACCTTACGACAATAAAAAATGAATAAACTGTTTGCATTTAAATAAAAAGTTATTATGTCTCAACTTAAAAATATTATCCTCCTCAGAGATTAAAAACTTCTGAAGAAAATTCTCAACAACGAAAATTTGAAAAATCCACGTGATTCTTGAGTCATATCCACAAAAAGAAAACACTTCATTGCACGGAAATTTAATGGGCTATAAAACTGGGCATACCCAGAAGTTTTCTGCAAACTGTGAATAAACATTTGAAACTGTTGATGGATTTTTTTATTTTAAGTTTTTAAACTTTTTACAAATTTTTTACGAATTATTTATTTATTTATTAATATCTATTTTGTGCCCTTCAAAGTAATCCCCATGAGATATTATGCACTTGTGCCAACGTTTTTCTCAATCTTCGAAGCACTTCAAAAAATCATTTTTATATGTTGTTCAGCTCCTCCTTCGATGTCGTCTTTATCTCGTCAATCGTAGAGTAGCGTCGTCCTTTCATGGGCCTCTTCAGTCCGGGCCAGATCTGGGGAATACGGGGGCTTGTGGCATCATTAGTATATTGTTTTTGGAGAAAAAGTCGCGCACAAGCAACGATGTGTGAGCAGGGGCGTTATCGTGATGCAAGAGCCTATTTTTGTTCTTCCATAAATCAGGCGGTTCCTGGCGGATTGCTTCGCGCAAATTGCGCATAACTCGTAATACTCCCTATTGACCGTTTTACCTATGGCACGAACTCATGATGCACAACGCCACTGCAATCAAAGAAAACGGTAAGAAAAAATTTTTATTCGAACGAACTTGGCGCGCTTTTTTTTGTATTGGTTTGTGCGGCAGCTTCCATTGAGATGATTGAGGTTTGGTTTCCACGTCATAACCATAAACCCACGATTCGTTACCAGTTATGACCCTCTGAAGCAAATTTGGGTCGTCACGGAGAGAGTCCAACATCTCATTAGCAATGTTCATGCTTTTGGTCGAATTGAGCACGAATTTTGCGGCGACCCGTCTCATGCCCAAATCATTGAAAAAATTTGAATGGCACTAGCCAATCGATATGTCTAGGTCCTCAGCAACTTCTCTAACGGTAATTCCACGTTTGACCAATATCATTTTCTTCACTTCATTAATTTTTTCGTCTGTTGTTGAAGTGATCGGGCGTCCGGCACGCTTTTCGTCGTTCACATCTTCTCGGCATTCTGAGAGCATTTTGTACCACCGACAAACGTTGCTTTGGTCCAAAGTAGCTTCTCCGTATGGCTCAGTCAACATTCGGAATGCATCCGCGCACTTAATTTCGTTTTTCACACAAAATTTGATACAGGTTCTTTGATTCATCTTTTTGAATAGGTAAACATCGAAGACGAGCCGAAACACGTGCTAGCAAAGCAGCTGTCAACAATTAACTGAACATTCAAAATATCCAAACTCGTCGGCAGGAGTGAGAGACATGAGTACCAACATATCGCTACTAAAAAAAATCGAATATACGTAACCTGCGAAAATTCAAAATTCGCGATAGTTTTTGAACAAACCTCGTAGGGCTCGTCCTATATTGAAAACCTACGAAATACATAAAGGCTCTTTGAAAAAATAAAACATTTAAAAATTTAGATTCTTTCAGGTTTCACCATTTTTATTCAAAATATGAAAATGTGAAAAATTCCATCCGGTGAAACCCGCCACGCAGTCCATTCATGAATGCCTAATTGTTGAGAATATCGAGCTATAGATGTTGAAGGTTGTTCAGCAACGCTGCGCCACAGCAGCAATATTTGCAACAGAACGTCCCGTTTTTGATCTGACTGTCCTTTTTTATCCGCGACAAAACAAATTTCTTGAAATCTTTTCACCAACCTTTGAATTGTCTACTCATTCGGATGATTAAATTCACAAAAAGTTCACGAATTTTGCGATATGTTATTCCTGAAGGTCGACCATTTTCTAAACAAATTTCATTAATTTTTAGATGATGTGAAATTGAATATCTGACTACTTCACAAATGTCAAAAATGACATAAAAGCAAAGGTACCGTCTTTCGCTATTTTAAGACCAGTACACACATGAGATTCTTCTTTCCCGAAAAGTTCAGTGTAAGCGGAATGTGTTTAGGTAAAATATATGCAACTTTGAGAGTCAATGAATGGGAATGTATTCCAAGTACTTTGGAAAGGTAAAAGTTTTGCAGGTATGGATTAAACGTTAAAACAAAAACCTGTGTACCTTTTTAGGTCTTATATGGTATACTTTTTGGAAAACTGTGGATCATCTATTTAGTCAAAACCTACACTCATTCAAATGAGATACCTGCTCCTGAATTATTATTCTCTCACAAGCCAGTATGATACCTAAGACAAACATGGAGATTTGATGCAGTGCACCATTATATTATCGAAAAAAACCTTTAAAACTAATGCAACCTCCCAATAATTACGTTAATTTTTGCTTACCACCTTTTTTCTACCCAACTGCGCTACACCATTACCAAATCCAGCAGAACAATGGTTTCTAGATACCTGTCAACCCCTAAAAGACCAAATAATTCTGACTAGTCTTATTCTTCGTTGGTGCACACTGCTCTGCCTATGGCCTACGCTTCCTTCGCACTACGATTATAGGGATGGCGGTTCTCGAGGTGTGAAATACTAAATGCATACTCAGCGCTTCATAGCTAATGTCTCCGTGTCCGTGCTGCTTGCACCATAACGCCGAATCTGACGTTATGGACTTCAGTTGGTGGACGAATGGAAACTTCGCTTGCCATTGCATAACTGCAAACCTGCAATTGAATTTATATACACGTTTATATGTATGTATGCTGAGTTTTGTTTGTAGCTTAAAGCAATTTTTCATGCAGCTTTTTGTCATTGTTTTGTTGTTGGGTGCGTGCCGGGCGTATTTTGTGGTAGCACAATTGCGATCCCAAGGTGCCTGTGCTCGGAATTCTGTTTGTATTTGCGGAGTATTGTTGTTGCTGTGAACCCAAATTCTGCGGTTACGAAAATTGTCACACTTTATGGTGTTTTCCAACTATTATTTATGTTTTTGTTTTAGTTTTTGTTGAAGCTCGCGCTTCCTTCTGATGCTGTCGGACTGCCTTCAGTTCTCACCGACTTTGCCACCGTAACTCATCAGGACATCTGTCTTGCGGGCAGTGTGGAGTTGTTATTTCCGTCATTTGTTAGTTTTCCTGCAGTGTGAGTGATTTTTGTTGCATTCTTTTATGAGTTAAAAAGCAATCAGCCGCAATAGCAAATACAACGTGGCGCAAAATCAATCATTCAATTTTTTTGGAATAACTCTCTTACTATTTTGACCTTTCCTACAGCTAGTAAATATGACTGATGAGCGACATCATTTGAAAAAATTAAATCTTCCGACAGTGATTAATTTTGCACCACTTTACACATGCATATCACGTGCCACATATCTTCTTACTGACAGCTCGTAAGCAAATGAATAGCAGATCCTAAATTTGTGCGTTCTTTTTTATTACTATTGCTTCTGCTACGATTTCAAGTGCAATTGTGCAATTTTTTTTAGTGATATAGCATTTGGACATATTTTCAAAGCCGGAGTGTTAGTGTTCATGCGGACGACATGACCCAGCCAACGTAGCCACTGGATCTTTATTCGCTGCGCTATGTCTATGTCGTCGTAAAACTCATACAGCTCATCGTTCCATCGCCTGCGATATTCGCCGTCGCCAACGCACAGTGCGGCCGATTCCCAAAAATCTGGCGAAAAGTCGAAAAAAAAGTTTCTAGATAGATTTTTTTTGTCTTTGGGTTGGCTACAGTAATGCCTTGAGTAGTGAAAACCGTTTATAGCAACGTCCTGTACCCTAAGTATCCTCTGCATTTTCAGTCGCAACGTGGCCTTCGTTTGAGCATCGTATTACTGTCGATGAATAGTGAAAGTTGTACACATTTGAAAGATTTTGTAATAAAGTAAATTGAACAAAACCAAATGGAATCATCTTCGGAAGGTTAGTAAAATACGAGAAATCTTTAGTACATATCAATACCTCGACACCAAATTTTTAGCTGCAGCAATACGTAGATACATTTTTTGCAATTTTTTTTATAAAACTTGAGTTTTCAAACTGTATAGTAATGCAACGCCGTCATATGCTACTTTGAAACCTATTAAAGGTTACTCAAAAAAGTAATGGTTACTGAATAAAACAAGATTCAGCTGCTACCACTTGCTACTTTGCGACCCCGAAAACATATAAATTTACATGCATCTTGATTATGTTCTAGAATATACGCTATTTCACGTGAGGGGGTGGCCAATAGGGGTGGAAGGGGGTGGATTTTCAAAATTTTAAGATCAAATTCGTAATCAGCGACCCCGACAACCCCCGAGTAAGAAATTTCGAATCAATTACTTAATTTTTTGAGTTTTGGCCAGCTTTTCGGGAATCCAAAGGTCCAAAAAGTATTCGTATGACTTCACTTGGTGTGTCCAACTGGCGCCGGTTAGCACGAGAAAGAAACGACGGCCGCGCTTTGTTAAACTCGGCAAAAATCGCGTAAGCGGTTATCGGGCCAATTAAGAAGAAGAAGAAGTATTTGGATATAATATAAAGCGGCAGGCATTTTCTGTTTACAAAAATGTACAGCGTTTCAAAATGATAAGATATTATCTAAGACGATATTTTGTTGCATATGAAATATTTTGTAATGGAAATACCAGTTGTACCTTTACGGAAGCCCAAAATACTCCACAAACCAAATGTCTGTCAATAATGAGCTGCCAAATAAATTGCGTTTTGAGACGTATTTTGCCTCTTACTTTACTTAGAAATCTCTTTACCAAATTTCATGCATATACTCGTATGAAATAGTATGACATGATATTAGAAAAAATTACAGTGGGTTCAAGTGTCTATCATTTCTAAAAAGTATTCTCTAATTTTACAATATTTCTGAATGTCCTTAAAAGTCTTCTATAAAAAAGGACATAACTACTCAGCGCAAAGTTATTAAGGTGGTTGTTGTAGCGACTTTAAATATGGAATGCTAGAAAGATTACCACTACATACATATGGCAGCACCATCACGCCTGCGCTGACTGCAACGTCAACAGCAAAACCGCTGGTTATAATTCACCGGCGAGATGGCATTGCGGTTTCCATCTGTCAGTGCGTTGAAACAAACAACCGCTACCACTAACTCTGCCAAGTGTAGATAGGAGCAGAGTCATAAATTGCTTAGTAGGGACGCTGTGGAGCAGCAAATATTTTCTGCAAAAGGAAATTGCCGTTAAAATTAGTGAATTCTTCGTAATTTATATGTTGTTTGGTGTTATTAAGCTGAATGAGAAATTGACACACACACAAATGCAAGCTAAAAAACGTTTTCACTTACACTAGCGAATGGCTGAGTAGGGTATGTATGTATGTATGTGTGCATATGAGTTCAATTATGAGTTTCTTTGTTTGCCTTTTACTTTGCACGCCTGTGAGGCGTTTGTTCACATACCAAACCCTACAATCCGTATGCATTCCTTGTAATGAGAGATGGAATTGTGGTTAACATTGTTGACATTTGCAATGTGGCTACTAAGCTTGGCATGTGAGCGTCCATGTTTTTCTATGATGTATTCAACTGTGTGCTTTCACACCACAGCACATGGCACGTTTGCCCACATCACCATAAAACTTGTTAAACTAGCAAAATATTTTCAGCTGAAATTTTCCTAATTAAAATTTGTAGCTTCAAACCTCTGAGTGTTAGATTTGCCATTAAAATTATAGAAGAGTAATTATGTAAGAATATTTATCTACGAGTGCAAACGTTAGCCATAGACCTCGACATCAGCTCTAACTCTCTTGTGTGAAGGTTAAATCATAGTGCTGATTACCTCCTACTGCTTTTAATTAATTATATATGGAGAAAATACTACAAATCACATATCGAAGTGGCGGCCCTTGCCAAGTAAATTTGTGCGTGACCGCCGTTTGGCTAATCCCGAATGCGAAGCCTACATTGGAGACCGAATATCAGCACTTTCACAGTCTCCGAAAGTATTTCTGCCAATAAAATACTTTTATTTACTTCTCTTAAAACATCACCCATAAAACTGAAGGTCCCTGGTAGTAGACATACATTTTTGCGTTGCACGAATGAGCCACCAATAAAGGTTGCGCCTATGCCACAATATATTTTTCATACTATATAAGTAGTATATTGCTATGAACCACTTTATAAAAGTTACTTTCAGTTCCAACCCATGGAGCAATAATTCAAAGTGATATAAGATGTCTAATTTTCATCCCGTACCGGCCATCTGGAGCTACTTAATACACCCGTGATGTCCTCCTGGAAAATCTACCTTTTATTTCATAGCAAAGAGGCTTTGTCAAAGATTCATTCATATGTTTTTGATAATTGTAATTTTTTTGGGTTGACTCTTTTAATGCACTAAATATGTCAAAAAAAAACTATGTTCTGTGCTATAAAACGTGGGAAAATGACGGCATTAAGACTTTTCATGTCCTAAAAGGCGAAATGAAAAGAAAAAAAAAATTGACACCGGCTACTTAGGCAGAGTCACGCTTCTAACGACAAAACCTCTAGTTCAAATACTTGCGTAAAAGTCATTGTCCGATGCTCATATAACCCACTAGCGAACGGAGCTGCCATTGATCGGTCTTGGTGTAGGCTGCCAAAAGGTAACAACTGCTACAGTTGTTTTCGCACATCCCAACAAGTGCAATCCGAAGGTGTTGTACGTTCAGGCTCGACTTGTATCACCCATGGAATCGGCAGAGTTTATTGATACGGTGAACGATTGGTTCGATGTTTTTAACACCAAGTGTTCTAGTTTTCAAACTGCTGCTGCAAAAAAGCCCTGTGAGGTGAACTTGGACCAACAGAACGAAATTATAAGCTTAATCTACGCTTTGAACGATCAAGCTTGCACTTCTGGATGAAATTCAATGTTCTTTTTACAAAGGGGCATACAAGTAATCAACATTTCAGCCGGCACATATATCGTTATATGCAGGAGAATGTATGTGTGTAGTATATTGTAACGTATCAATTAAATCAGGATATACTGGAGCACTTTTTCGGGGTGATGCGTGTTGAAGGCGGTACGTGTGACAATCCTGGCTTTATGGAATTGAAATATATGCTTAGGTTACCTATTTTCTAAATGACTCAACGGTAAATGATCAGCACGTAGCACTTCAATCATAGATGATCGTGGCAATATTGAGATCGGCTCTGCCTTAACTTTACCTACTTTTTTAGAAACCCCCCGAAGATAAGGTAGCTTCCGCCGATTCTCCGTTTGCCAATGGCGTATTAAATGTGAACATCGACTTTTATAGCCTACACTACAAAATTGTAGTTGACCGATTGCTCGTGCAATAGTCCTACATTCACTTGGGGGAATCTTGTGAAAAAATCACGGAAATGGAATTGAAAATATAAATAATGCTAATCTATAAAATATAAAATCTATGATCTACATTGTTCTTTTTTCAAATTTTTACTACCTTTCCAGAAAAGGGATAAACGTATGCACCTTTTTCCCATTCTTCCAAATCGCTTCAATGGATTTAAGAGCATCCGAAAACAGTTGTTAAACTTTGCATAAACTTTTTTATTAAATCATGCTTCCAACCAAATGTTTCATCACACATTGAAAAACGATATTTGCCACAGGAGGCATTTAACAGATTTGTTTCATATTTTGCTCTTAGCATACTTTATATTTTCTCATGAACCAAACTGAAATAAAAGTGAAATACGATAAGTCTGCTGATGGTAGACGAAGTGCTCATAAAATTCAATTCTTTATGATACTGGATATAGATACACTATACGACAAAATCAAACTTTTCTCAATATAATAAGGCTCTGCAAGGGTTAATATCTTAACTTATGTACTTTGTGGTGCACATTTTTTTACATTGAATGTTGGGTATTGGCTTATTAAGAGACGTATATTGGAACGCCATGACAAATATTTCTGTGATACATTTTAGCCCTGAAAGATAGTTATAAGCATTTTTAACCCTGTCTCAACCCCTGACAATGTAGAAACATTTTGAAAAAATTGACCCCCTCTAAAAAAAGTCAGACTGATATTCACATTTTCATACACTGATATCCATATAAATGAAAGCGATTTGACACCAGTTTCCTGTGATATGTCACTGCTTATTCTTCATTAAATGTCCGGTAACACTAACTAACAGCATTTTTAGAACAAAAATTGACCACACAATCCTGATTTTACATCACAACTTGATTATACAATATTTGTCGAACAAAGTTATAGTCAAGAGCTTTTCAATTTGTTTACTGCGTCCATATTTTACATTTCAGTCTTATAAATCTTACGTACGAAAAGTTAAATAACCCGATTTCTGATGGGAAGGATATTGTCATTGATCTATAGTAGAACTTCGCGAGAAGTTGAGTGGAATATTTTAACCCATTAGCTCATATTTTGCGTGTCAATTTGCACCTGTATTGAAGAGGAGACCCAAAAATCTATTTAAATAGGATTGAAAACTAAGAGATTTGTGAAAATATTTGTTACAGAATTTAGTGATGGCTACCCAAGACACAAAACCAGTCAAAGCATTAACATTTGACAAGAATACTCGCCAGCCTATAAAGAATAATTTTTTTTTTGTTGGAATGTAACGGAGTAAATTGCATTAATACTTCAACCAAAAAAATTTAATTTACTGTCTTTAGTATAGTTTACCGTCTATAGAACAATCGCTAGGAAATACTTCAAGTTTATACTCCACTATTTTTTTTTCCATAACAAAAACGACAAAACTGGGTTATAGATGCAATTCATTATTTATTAAAAATATTTATTTCTGCTTTCTTTTGTTTTGGTTTAAAGTAGCGGTTCAGCAGAAATAAAGTTTCCATTTAGATCCAAATTTAGTAATATATAAAGAAAAATAAAGTCGGTTATGAAATTTTCAGCTTTTGCCCGTTTACCACTTTTGCCAAATTCAAAAAATTTTTTCAATGAAAAAATTTTTTATTTTTACAAAATTTTTATTTTACAATTGTTAAATTTTTCATTCAGCTTTAACAAGCCGCTTAATGTTTCCATTTTTCTTTAGGGTGCAACCCATCAATTGTTAAACCTATTTGTATGTGTGCAAAAAATCATAACAAGCAAAACCGCATTAACCGCATTCTACAAACAACTCAAATCAAAATCATATTAACAAAAGCCACAACAAAAATATCTATCAAATAGAAATAAGGATCCACAAATAAACCACAAAAAGAAAGTCTGATAAAAAATTGCATAAATATAATACAATAGAGCTCAATAAAGGTGAAGGCAGGCTTCAAATATGTAACATTCCATTCATATTTTTGTATACGTAGGTACATATGTATGTACATACATACATGTTCCTGCATACACATAGATGAATATAAATACTTTTATTGAAACTTGTTCCACTTAAGCACTCAACTGTGGATACTCGCAAATCAAAGGTTGCAAATTTTTTTCTATTATACGTAGGTAATTTTTTTCTACTGTATTGTAGGTACTCGTATACGAGTATAAATGGCTGTCAATACAAACTTTGTGCTATCTGTAGTCTTGCTTCCGCTTTTATATTGTGCAAACATAGGACTACTATTTGCGATATTGAAATGGTTTTTCTGAATAGATTTTATCAGATATTTTTCACCTATTCGTAGTATTTTTGATAGTATGCGTGGGGCATTAATTGAATCGTATAGCAGCTTAGAGCGCATTTCCAAGCAACTTTATTGGTTGGTTGGTTGGTTAGAGTGGTGATTCAGCCAGAATCCAACTAGCGCTTCCGCACCATTTTGTTGCCACATCCTCGTTACCAAATTGTTTAACAGTTATTTGCAGCAGGACTATATCCAGTCTGTGCGGTTTAGGAACCTTATTAGGTTGTTGACGTCTAAGCCAGACAGTTGCTCGAGACTCTCGAACAGCGGTTTGCCCAGGGTTAACATTCTGTCCCTCCATAGGGCAGGGCATTCACAGAGGAAATGGAAGATTGTTTCTTTTTTCTCCGGTTGTTTACAACTGTGACAGTATGTGTTGTGAGGGATGCCCATTTTGGCGGCTTGTTCTCCGATAGACCAGAAGCCAGTTATGACTGCCGTAAGTCTACAGGTGTCCCGTCGTTTCATGTTTATTAATGTCGACGATTGCTTGAGGTTGTAGGTTGGCCATAACGTTCTGCTGATTTTGCATTTCGTCTGGTCTCTCCATCTACAATCTGCAATTCGAAGGTATTTTAGGGAAATTGCGTTCTTGACCGCACCTAGTGGAGTGAATACTGGTACTGCAAGAGCGCTATTCATGGCAGATCCCCCTCTTGCCAGTTCATCAGCTTTTTCGTTGCCTTCTATGTTCCGGTGTCCCGGCACCCAAATTAAGGTTACTCTATGGTTTTCACTCAAGTTGGTGAGGCTATTCCTACTTTGCTCCACCACTTTAGAGGTTGTTATAGTCGCGTCCAGCGCCTGGATTGCGGCTTGGCTATCCGAAAGAATAGCGATATTGCCCTTAAAAGAGAAATCTGCGATTAGTAACCTACAGGCTTCCCCAATTGCTAGTACTTCCGCTTGGAAGACGCTGCTGGTATTAGGGAGACGCACAGATTTTTCAATTCCAAGTCTATGAGAATATATACCAGCTCCAACACCACAATCCATTTTACTGCCATCTGTATAGACTGTGGTATCGAAGTTGTTTAGAGAGAATCCCTTATTCCATTCTTTTTTAGTTGGAAAGAGTGTGGCAAAATTCCTATTGAACGTTACCATCGGGACGATGTAGTCAGTCCTCACCGAGGTTAACTGAGTTTGTCGCGATAATAGACTAGCGTGACCATAAGTTTTTCCTTTCCAGCGACCCGCCTCATTTAACCTAAATGCACTCATGGTTGCCGTCTTCTTTATATGTAGGTCTATTGGAATAACGTGTGTCAGTGCATTGAGAGCCTCTCTAGGACATGATCTGATTGCACCGACCGTTATTGCACAGGCTGATCTTTGTATTCTGCCGAGTAGTTTGGTATTGTACTCTCTCCCTAGAGCTTTCCACCAAACTACCGAACCATACGATAAAATGGGTCGTATAACCGCCTTATACAGCCATAATGTATGCTTAGGTTGAAGACCCCATCTTCTTCCAAGCATACGCTTACAGGCATATAAAGCAATTTCTGCTTTCCTTACCCGTTCTTCGACGTTCAACTTTATTACAAATTTAGAAAAATTTTAAAACTCGAGCCTTCTTTGATAAAACAAATATATAGTTTATTTATTTATTTAATTTTTTTTAATTTTTCTATTTACTAATTCAATCCTAACACAGCAAGATTATATATATATTAGGCCGGGTCGATTTGTGGGGAGGCATAAAAATCACCCATTGCTCTGTGAAAATCATATTCTAGGGATCAAAATAAGAAACTTTGTCGAAGGAACCATACCTCTAAAACGAATTCTGATGCCCCCCAATTTGGGTCGAACTTTTTAGTTTCTTTTCTCATGTAAAAACCAAAAATGGTGATATTTTGAAATGATTGTATGGGGAGTTCCAGGGGGTGTGCCACTGGCATGGGTGGATCGGCCGTCCAAAGTTAGTGGGGGTCGGTCATACATTTGGACTCGATTGGAGCACTCTAAATGGGGCAAAGTGGGATTTTTCGTTCGACCCAAATTGGGGGACATCAGAATTCATTTTAGAGGTATGGTTCCTTCGGCAAAGTTTCTTATTTTGATCCCTAGAATACGATTTTCACAGAGCAATGAGCGATTTTTAAATCGACCCGAACCAATATATATATATATATAATTGGCACACCCTTTTTGGGTGTTTGGCTGAGCTGCTCCTACTTTTTGTGGTGTGCGTCTTGATGTTGTTCCACAAATGGAGGGACCTACAGTTTCAAGCCGACTCCGAACGGCAAATATTTTTATGAGGAGCTTTTTCATGGCAGAAATACACTCGGAGGTTTGCCATTGCCTGCCACATCAAGATTAAACTTTATATAAGTCACAATACTCAGCAGGTGGGGGGAAATAATACATCCGAGGTAAGGCATGCCTGTCGTAAGAGACGACTAAAATCCGGCAGAAGAGAAGAGGCTCGGCTCGAAAGGCCTCATTTACCCCGAGTAAGACCAGCTGTAAAGCTCATCAAAATCGAGATCAGTAACATCCTGATTATGGTATACTGGAAAATATTCTTAGATTAGGAAGGCTATGGCTATGGCTGGTGAAAGTAATATTCTAGCACCTCAGTACAGGAGGGTGACACCTGACCGAAATGGCTAATAGGCTAATGCTACAATCGCCTCCGGCACGTTAAAACTCTGGCAAGCCTTCGGGTACGTTCCTTACATGTCACCATTAAGTTGGTGGTGCAGGCCCAGTGGAGAAATCCTGACTAATTCCTGTCCTGGCTCTGAACTATATTGCCCATGAAGCGTAGAGTCAACCCTCGCATGGCCCCCCTGCTCGCATAGATAATCATGGGGACACTTAGGGAAACTGCACTTTCGTGTAAGTATAGCGGTTTGAAGTCGAAATGCAAAAGAATGGAAAATGAATACTCAAAATAGAAACTAAACCACCGAGCAAAGAACAGATGAAGGAATCAGAGAGGTCGAAATGACAACGTGGATCCAAGGGCAGCCTTAAGAAAAGGTAGTTTACTGCTAAGATCCCCGCCGGCAAAGAACGCACCAGTCCTCAGTGCAGCTGGAAGCTGACCAGCCCGCACTGCGATCAAAAATATCAAAGCTGACAGCTCCGCAAACGGCAACGGGCACAGTAACATCAGCCTTCAGATGGAGGATGCCTTCAATACTGACATTGCAGGGCTACAATCAGCGCAGCATACGCTAACCAGCACTCTTGCAGTGGTAGAACGGCTCGTCATTCCCATTCCAGCGAATGGCAATACAGAAATGATCTCCACAAAAGAGAACGCGTCAATCGACGCTATTGAAATGTCTTCTCGGCTCGAGCTAATAAAAAACATGAGGAGGATGGAAGAAGAGGCAATCTCACAAGCAACGAAGTCAAGGCTGGAGTATCCAAAATGGCTAAGTTGCTAGATATAACGCTGAACGCTCTCGAACCTCCATAAGAACACTGCCATCCAACAAATAACAGATGCTCCCTCTGCGACAGCGAAACCGAAGCGAATGGCAACCAGCCCAGCTGCCCCCTGAGAGAAAGACAGGGCAAATGGACCCACAGGGAACAAAAAAGGACCCCCAGAGAAAATGGATTAAAGCTGGAAGTTACTAAGAGGGGCAATCAAAAGAAGACGAAGTATAAGCTAGCCAAGCCAAACAAAATGAGGAAGCCGCGAACGCAACACGCAATGCCAGAATGTTGTGATAAAACCCGCAGGAGGTCATAGCTAAGCCATAAAGAAATCAAATTAACATTTAAATAAGCAAGAAAAGTTTCTTATGAATTAATATTATCTATCTTAGTGCTAATAAATCTCTGAAGTTCGCGTCTAAATGTGTTTATGCTACTTATAGATAGTAAATTTTGTGGAAGAGAATTCCAAAGATGAGTCACGCGCACCAAGAACTGTCTCTCTGTCTTGAGTATTTAGCAGCGAGAAGTTTAGAGATTCTCACTGACTTCGAGAAAATTATTCTGAGGTCGAGGTGCCCAGGTACTTTCGAGTAGGAGATTTGTCTTTTATTTATATTTTATTACTTTTATCTACAGAGGAGAGGATACACATAAACTTCTGTAAATGCGAGTTTTTTCCATAGAAGGTTTTTATTGAAGATACTAAGTAATTAATGCCGCAGCAGTATTTAATTAGACATTTTTATTAACGAAATGTAAAAAAACTCAATTTTGAAAAAATTTCTGTATTAAGTGCATTCAATAAATATAATTTTTTAAGTTACTTTCTCTTTTTTTCTTGAGCGATGATGAACTTTAATTTCCCGTTTTTATATTTCGATATATCCTGCCACTTTTCAGGTGCCGTTGCATCACATAAAAACCTATCAAATCGAACGATATGAAGAGAGCAATTTGGAGTCGGTGGTGAGCGCTCTGCATTTCATGGTGACCACACAACATTTCATTAAAGGACAAATGAGGGTAATTTGCTGTGCTGTTCAATAAATATTAATTTCACATTTGTACACGCCAACGCAAGTAGTTGTATGTTTATGTGTATGTGTTTTCGTTTCAACAGCTCAAGTGCACTGCAAGCATATTTGATATATTCAAGGAGGAAATCGAAAGTGTCATCGAAGAGGATCGACCACGAATTATGGCCTCTGGGCGTTCATACGATATGCATAATAATTATCCGTATGAGCAGCACGCGAGCGGTGATGGCTTCGAGGATCATAATGAATCCTTTTTAACATATTCAGGTGAGTTATGGTGGGGGATGGTGAATAAAAGTAAACTGCATAGATTAAATATAATTACTGAATGTGGACAGCCGTGAAAACAATTCGGAAATTAATACGTGAATTTTTCTTAAAAAAGTAAGAGTAAAAGTAAAAGTGGTAATAACATTTAATGTTTTTAAATGCTTGTAAAGTGGACATTTTCTGATAGTTAATTTAGACTTAACTGTATTTGAAAGCTCATCAGCTGTCCAAGTTGCCACATATTTTTTTAACAAACAGTGGCTCAATTTACAAATTGTTGGTTTGAATTTTAATTCAAAATATTTTGTTTGAAACTTAAAATGAAATACGAGTATTCAAATTTGTATGTTTCGACAAACTATTATTATAGATCAAGAAAGTTAAAATAGTTTCATGAAGTATTTGTGGTGGAGGTGCGAGTATTGCAGCATAAATTCTAAGAACTGAATCGACACAATATAATTGAAATTATTTAAGAATTCTACAACAATTAGTGCAGGCAATTATTTTTTATTTGTGAAACTTATATATATATATATATATATATAATAGGACTATGGTTAAGTTCGTGCGGTTTTTTTTTCGAAATTTGAAACTTTATTGACGTAAAATGGTTACAAATTTAATATTCAAAGTATTGTCCATCGCTTGCTACTACTTTTTCCCATCATTTTTGGCAATTCACGGATTCCCTTTGTGAAAAATTCGGTCGGTTTTGCCGCAATCCACGAATCGATCCATTTTTTGACTTCATCGTAATTACGGAAGTGCTGGTCAGCCAGGCCATGTTGCATCGATCGGAAGAGATAGTAATCGGATGGCGCAAGGTCTGGACTATACGGCGGGTGGGGTAGGACATCCCATTTGAGCGTTTCTAAGTATGTTTTGACCACTTGTGCAACATGTGGCCGAGCATTGTCATGTTGCAAAATAACTTTGTCGTGTCTATCGGCGTATTGCGGCCGTTTTTCTCGCAGTGCTCGGCTCAAACGCATCAATTGTCGTCGGTAGACATCCCCCGTAATCGTTTCATTCGGTTTCAGTAGCTCATAATACACAACACCCAGCTGGTCCCACCAGATACACAGCATAACCTTCAGGCCATGAATATTCTGCGCCGACGTCGATGTTGAAGCATGGCCAGGGTATCCATACGTTGCCCGACGTTTTGGATTGTCGTAATGGACCCACTTTTCATCGCCAGTCACAATCCGATGCAAAAAACCCTTTCTTTTGTGCCGTTGAAGCAGTTGTTCGCATGCCATAAAACGGCGTTCAACGTCTCTTGGCTTCAATTGATACGGCACCCAATGGCCTACCTTTCGGATCATTCCCATGGCTTTTAAACGTTTGGAAATGGTTGATTGATCAACTCCCAAAGTTTTTGCAACCTCTTCTTGCGTTTGAGCCGGATCTTGATCGAGCAATTCCTCCAATTCGGTATCCATGAACTTTGGCGGCGCACCCTCACGTTCTTCGTCTTCCAAGCCAAAATCACCACTTTTAAAGCGTGCAAACCACTTCTGGCACGTTCGCTCAGTTAGAGCATGCTCACCATAAACTTCCACCAAGATACGATGACTTTCGGCTGCTTTTTTCTTCATATTAAAATAATGAAGAAGAATTCCCCGCAAAAACACATTATTTGGCACGAAATTCGACATTTTCAAGTGTGGTAAAAATATTGTTGTTTACGCTTCAAATAAAAAACTTATACTGACGTTTGTGCCTTACGACAGTAGCTCTCCAATGAATGTTTGGAAATGTGGATCGATGGAATAATAATCAAGTTACGCCATCTGTTGTAAAACCGCAAGGAACTTATTCATAGTCCTATTATATATATGTTTGAGGACCTACAGTTTCAAGCCGACTCCGAACGGCAGATATTTTTATGAGGAGCTTTTTCATGACTCGGAGGTATGCCATTGCCTGCCGAGGGGCGACCGCTATTAGAAACAACTTTTTCTTAATTTTTTGATCTTTCACCGAGATTCGAACCAACGTTCACTCTTTGAATTCCGAGTAATAGTCACGCACCAACCCATTCGGCCACGGCGGTAATTGAGCAAAAAGACTGCCTGAAATCTTTTGTTTCCACACAGGAAAATATCTTGTGCGGAAGGATAACAACAGACTCCGAGGACTCGTTGGAAACTTGTATGAAAACGCAAAGAGTTTAAAACAACAAGAAAGCATGATAGTGTGCTACGTTCCAGTCATACAGCCACTTTTGTGAATGACAAAAACCAGCTATTAAAAACGTTAAGAAAAAATTGTACTCGAAGAATGGCTTGAAAACATCAGGGAGAAAGCAACGGATAACTAATGTCGTTTCACTTCACCGCGTTACACACATTCTGTCCTATGAACCAAAACTCCTTTTTGGAAAGGGGATAAAAAATAAAAATACACGTGAATCGGCGATTTTCATATACACGTCAGAATTTTTTTTTTTTGTATTTTATAACTTGAAACGAGCAATTCTTGTATGCATATCTGTATAGCCACACGATCTCAGGATTAGCTTAACGGATTTGAATGAAATTGGGCACACGGATAGTGTATCACATTTCTAGACTTTTCACCTAGGTGTTGCCACTGACAATGTTTCACAGGGTTGCCACCTGTTCGAAATTAAAAAAAAAAAATTACATGAGATATGCCGATGTGGGTATCAAAAGAAAGGTATTTCACTCCGCATTACAATAGAGATATAAAACCCCGAATTTTTTTATTAATTTTATTATATTAAAATTAAAAATTGTTACATAAAAAATTAAAAAACTTAGGCCTTTTATTTTTGCGTTTGTAAGCATTTGTGCCAGTATCGCGACAAATAGACCAACAGTATTCGCCAAGCATATGCGTAATGTCTTGTCCTTTAAAGCGCTTTTCAATAGCTGCAATGTTCTGATGGAACCTTTCGCCATGTTCATCGCTACAAGTTCCTAAATCACCAGGGAAACAATCTAAATGATTGTGAAGGAAATGGATCTTTAGCGACATTAATATGCTCATTTCGCCATATGCCGAAATCATTTCTGCACCAATATTTTTATAATTGTCAGCTCGTGTTGTTGCACGTTGTTCGATAGCATTCAATTTTAATGAAAATTCATAACTTGCAACTATTTTTTTTATCTGCGGACCACTGAAAACACCTTAAATTATAAACATCATTAAAAAAATAAAGTTACTAAAAGCCTTCGTAAAAAAATACCTGCATGAATCTTTGCGCCACTCAGTTTCGGAAAAATATTGCGCAAACTTGCAATCGCCTCGCCCTCACGATCCAATTTTTTAACAAAATTTGATACGACACCGAGCTTAATGTGTAGTGATGGCAAAACGCTTTGAGATGGCCGCACTAATGGTAGATTTTCTACACTTTCTACGCCTACTTTGTAGCATGTTCGCGGCCTCCACTTGAATTCAGTGTAATGCTGATCTCTTTTGCGACCTTCAAATGTACACAAAAGCAAAAAGATGATCGGAACTTCTGGAACTGTAACAAACACACAAACGGCACAGAGTGTGTTGTATGAAACAATAAATTAAAGGTTAATAAGTTGTTTAACCAGTTAACTGTGTCGCCAGAATTGAGCTATGACGAGTATATTCGTCAATGACAGAGTAAGTTGCGCTGGTAAGATATTGGATGAAAAAGATAGTTGGATAGTTGCTCATTTTGGGGACATATGAACTAAAAATAAAACAATAGTAATTTACAGAACTTCTGGACAACTTTATAATATTTACGCACTTGAAATTTTTACGTTGCACTGTACTTATTTGATAAGAACCGCCGCCACTTGGTAAGATATGCACTGACACACAAGAGTTAGCTTTCTAGTTTATAAATCCACTTTTTGACTTTTGCCTTTGCCCCTTTTAGGTTAACATCTGAAAAACGTTATCATCGCACATAAATAAATTCATTATGCGAAATGGTGAACTTTTTCAATCAGTGCATACGGGGAAGCATGACATTATCTCAAACTGTTTATATTTTCTATTTGTTTGTTTTATTCCGGCATAGCCTCAAAATATTCTAAACATCTTGAAATTTGAGAATATGTGTTGTTTTTCTCAAAAATTGTAATTTAAATAGCCAATGGTCACTAATTTACACGCATGACGAGTATACTCGCCAATCACAGTTAACTGGTTAAAAATTTGGAGTCCCTTCAAGTTATGCCGAAAATTTAGAAAAAAAATTTAAAAAAAAAAAAAAAAAATTCTAGAAAATCTGAGAATTGATAAAATTTTTTTTTTTTAATTTTACATAATAAAAACATTCCCACGAGTCTGCCTGTAGAAATTCAGCGCGATTGGATCACGGAAAAAGGGTTAAAAATTGCTACGAGCTCTATATTTTATACATAAAAAAAAAAATTCTGTCGTGTACATGAAAATCGCCGATACACGTGTATTTTTATTTTTTCTCCCCTTTCTGAAAAAGTATATTTGGTTCATAGGACAGAAAAAAAGTTCGTTTTTGTAACGCAGTGCTTAGATCGAGGCAGAGTAGTATACCGGAAGTGTTAGTAACGAGACGAATTAAAGCACGGCTTGTGCTGAGAGCACATATTTTTTTTGCTAATCAAAGAGAGGATTTATTTTAATTTCTGACATTTGACAATTTACCTCTTCTAATTTTCTAGTCTCTGCAAAAAGTGAGAGTGAGTGCTGTCGAGCTTTTCTTTTTTATCTGTAGTCACAAAATTGTCAAAATAGTTGTGTGAAAATTTAATTCTTACGAGAAATGGAAGAAATAGAAATGTGTGGAAGTGTTGAAGTTTTCGTCCCTTATTCTCTTAAGAAATGCGCAACATGTTCGCTAGGCCTATGGCAATAATATCGTAATATTATAATGTCACATAATGAAAATAATTTTTTTTATTGAAAAAGGAAATCGTTACTAGAAATATCAAAAATGTATAAGTAAAGTTCTACTAGGTTAGATTCTTTGACTCATCGTCCTTGAATGGTACCGAGGATCTTGGGGATACAAGTGTCAGCTTAATCAATGTGTTTGCACTTAAAATAAAAGGGTTCAACGAGGAGTATCAGGTAAACTGGTATAACAGTAGATCTGCAACGGTCTAAGTGAGTTGATTTAGAGACCGACTGCCACTTCTACGTGCCTGCCTAGTGTATTCAAAATAAAATATAAAAATATATTCAAGCGCTAGACTCATTTGGCAGTATTTAAGCTCTGTCTAAGCCATCTTTAAGCAATTAAAAGCTAATAATTCCATATTTCGGATGAGCTCAAACAATTTAGCACTATTTCTTTAATTAGGCCTTTAATTTGTCTAGCTCTTTTATTTATAATTTTATATTTTAGGTCACTGCACCTTCCTCGGTTCCTCAAGTCAGTGTTAATCTAAACAAATTTAATGACGTTAAAAACCCAGCGCCACTAAATTTCATACTCACCAATTTTTAATGAAGCCCATGTGTGCCGACCTACACACATACACACATATATATGCATAAAAAACTTGAATGTGTGTCAACATTGGAAGCTATTTATTTAATGCAAATTGCAATAAACTTCAAATTTCTCGCTTCGTTTAATAAGCAAATCGACCTCCTTTGCCCACCACTCCTTCGAACGCATATTTAATCGAAAGCAAATCAACTTTAACAGAGAACGACTTTTGGTGTTGGTGTGTGTATACAAATTTGGAACTCCTTCTACTGCACTTCCTTAATATTTCAACGCCATATTCTCAATTCGTGAGTTTCCTGCCGCCCCCACTTTCTAAATAATGTCACACACATCGCAACGCGCCTGTTTGATTCGTACTGGTACACATACACACACGCACAAACCTTACAAAATGCAAACAAATTTCAACAGCCTCGCTGAACACATGCTCATATATTCATGCATACATAGCCGCCATACGTCTAAATAAAGTAGTGCATGACGTTATCCGCCTTCAAAGCATGCAATACATCGAACGACAACGACAACGTCAACGTTGTTGCTCAATATTTGTGAAAATATGATAAAGAAGGAAGGAGCAAAGATATGGTGTAGGGAGTGAAAGAACATGCCCTTTGGGTGTAAATAAAAAAGAAATTTCACTAAAGTGTTGCCACTTACTTGAGGCAACATTGACATACACAAATTCAAGCAAACACGCCTAAAAGCAGACGCAAAGAATTTCCGAAGCAGGCATGCAGTGTGCAGTGGAGAGCGCAGAGATTTCACACACATAGTTCTGCATGTACAAATAGTGAAACTTAAATTGAGTTAAGCCAGTGCCACTGAAGCCTGGTGGAAGGACAGTGGGTCTTTGGTGTGTTTTTACAAGTGTTGTAGCCGCTGCCTTAGCAACTTCCTTAGCTACAGCTGCTTATGATCAAAATAATAAACTAAAGCTAAAGCGCATTAAAATATGCAAAGATATTTATAGCACACATACGCGCATACATTAGCTCCCACTGGCAGGCATGAATCCACCGATACTCACTGTGCTACTAGAAGCAAGTGAGCCAATCAGTAGCCAACAACGCTAACGACTCTAGACACTGAAAATGTCGCCGCAAAGTCAAGGCAAAAATGTATGTCGTTCTGCCAGAAAAAAAAAATTGCATTGCTGCGAGATATTGCTTCGTAAATGGCTACGTTCATATGGGCACTGATCGCTGAGGGCTGATGGAGCATGGCAGACAAGTCGCTGCCTCAGATTGGCACTTACAGTTCATAATGCATGCAAATGCAATGTTAACATACACCAAAGTGTCAACAAAGTGCAAATTTACTACCATTTCCTACACTTTTTTGCTGCGCCTTGCACCCGCATGCCCTTTGCGTGCTTCATCACTGAGTTGCCCTCAATTGCGCAGATTTCGAACCAGTGTGGCTCGTTTTTTTTTTTGTTTTCAACTTATTTAATGGCTACTGGCGTTTTTCAAGAAATGCGGGTATGTTAGTTTTTACTCAAATATGTAAATATGTGCGTGTGTATGTGAACTTACCCACTTTCTTCCGAAAACAATCAATTTTTATTGTTCTTCAGCTTTGCTTCTCTGCTGCTCATATTTACAAAACCGTTACAAAATAAGTTCACATGGCACATGTAACGTATTTCTCTTAATTTGGTATCTACCCAAAGTGTTTTCAGAGTAAATTTAATCATTTCCAAATACATCTCGCGGGCTTTATGTTTCTCGCACGAGTTTCCTTCTACGCAGAGTTCTTTTACGCATTTAAGTACTGATAATTTGTATATCCCCGCGCGTAAGCTCATGAATAATATAATTTGGTCGCATAACGGTATTAATGTTGATGTAATGAAGAAGATTAATGGGACTTAGGTTGGCGCACAGCCCAAGGGTCTCGAAGAAAAAAGCACCCAGTGACCTTAGTCGTCTAGCTGACAACGCCGGACATTTAAAGTGAAAGTGCTCAACAGTCTCCTTCTCTGAAAGATCCCCACAGCTTCTGTAATGGGGATTAAATGATAACACTAGCTTTTCCGCATGTGTGCCGATCGTCCAGTGACTGGTAAACACTACTAAGTGTTTGAAAATTGAATGGCGAGGGGTCCAAAGGACTTTCTGAGTCCTCCGTATATTGTACTGGGGCCAAAGGGTTTTCGAAATAACACATGAAGAAATAGAGATCTACCTTTTCTGCGATTTTCCTGAGAAATAATTTGTGCAGTTCTCCTTTAACAACTGTCAGTGGGATGCCGATGAGCGGGTAGGAGGGCGCTGAGGCCAATTCAGTCCCCTTCCTGACAAGCTCATCAGCAATTTAATTTCTCCTCTATGTCCTGGATCCCAAATCAGAGAACCCTGCACACCCAAGAGATTTGATCTCCCCCTTACAGGAATTTACTAGTTTGGTTCTGCACCATGGCGTCGTCAGAGCCTTAATCGCGGTTTGACTATCGGAGAAAATGTTAATATCTCCCTCGGTCCCACGTTCCCTAAGCATTTTGCATGCCTGCAGAATCGCAAAGACTTCTGCCTGAAAAACACTAGCAGTATTCGGCAGTTTAAAGCAGATAAATCAATTAGCTGATTTAGAGAAAACCCCTGTTCCGACTCCCGATTCCATCTTGGAGCCGTCAGTGAAGACAGAGGTGCAAGCTTCGGCGCAGATTTCCCCCTCTATCCAATCTTGCCTATTTAAAAAGGTTTGCCTAGCACGACCCTCAAACCTAGTTTGCGGATAGAGAGATATGTTCGAAGTTCGGAGAAATACGGTTTTAATTGCCTGAAAATGCTACCATGCCCCTTGAGAGATTGACTCCAGAGGCCAACATCCTTTAATTCGATGTTGAGAAGTAAGTGCAAAAGGACATTCAGGACAGCACTGGGGCAAGTTTTACATGCTCCGGTGATGCCAATGCATGCAGTCCTTTGCACCCTCCCCAGCTTAGAGCTATTTTAGCCCTTCCGAAGAGTTTTCCACCAAACCAGGCATCCATACCTTAAATCTGGCAAAACCACTGCGTTGTACATCCACAGCACGACCTGTGGCTTGAGTACCGATTTTTTTCAAAACATAGATTTGCATAGAAGGCTATACTGGCCTTCATTTCCCGATTTTCAATGTGTCGCTTCCAATGGAATTTGGAGTCAAGCATTACTCCAAGGTACTTCACTTTCGATAAAGGCGGGAGAACGTGGTCGTTTAATTTGGGAAGTCAAAAGTATGGAGGTTTGTATTTTCTGATTAATAGCACCAGCTCCGTTTTTTCAGATATCAGATATAAAGATTTTTATATCAATATGGAGTCTGAAATTTTATTAGCTGTTTTGTAAAATAATCTGCGAATAAATATTTAACAATTTTTTTGATGAATTTTAATGAATCTGTAATCCCACAAGCGGCTTCACAAATATTATTCCGTTATACTTTGCTTTTCCGGGGAAAATTCGTCTGGTAGAGCAAGTCCCCTTTCAATTTGTCTTGACGAAGAAGACAGCTATAAAAATGAATTCTTTTTGGACTAGTTTCTAAGAATCCCTTTGAGCAGCATGATTTGAGAGTAAAAATAATGCGTAGCGTGCCAAACTGCTTCTTGAATTTAAATTTGGTGGCTTTTGATTGGTTCTTAAAAATAAAAAATGTAGAAAAATCGAGAAAAATAGAGCTTGAGATCTCATAAAAGTAGCAAAGGGGAGAGCAATACGAGCTTTGAGCTTCCCAGGGCACGAATAAGATCTAAGTAGAGTTATTCTAATGAAAACAACTCAGTGGAGATGTAAAATCAATTTCTCCGTTAATTAGACTAAACTTAAAATGGAGTGAGAGAGTTCATCTTCCATTTTCTAGAGGTATTAAATTAATAAGGTCTCAATGGAAATTGTCAGCAGCGGGTTTGGAATGGTATGATGTTTGAACCTAAGACGGAGTGGAATTTAATTCTATCAAATAAAAAAAAAACGTAACTGCAGCTAAGCACCTTTGTAATATAGTTATTTGTATTTGATTTCAAAGCTGACGATTTCTTAAACTACTAATTCTGGTTCTCGAATAGTCGTAGGCCAATGCTAATTCATACCGCTCGATTGTTTGGAAAGTTGCAGTAACTCGTTTTGCCAAAAACTTGTACAAAATGAAATAGCAGTGGGATTTGTGTTATAAAGGGTGGTAAAATTTCAAGGGCCGATGTTGAATGTGAACCACATCTAAACGTCAACGACACCGTTGGACTTCTTTTTTTGGGGTTATTTGAAAGAAAAGGTGTATGTCGATAAGCCAGCAACAATTCAAGAGCTAAAGGATGAGATAATTCGGCACACTAACGGCACAGAACCTCAATTATGCCTCAGCGTCATCGACAATTTGGACCATCGGATGAAGGTGTGCCGCCGAGGCCGTGGCAGCCATTTGACCGATATTTTGTTTCATACGTAATTGAGCCATACCAATATTATCACACTAAAGAGCAATGATAATAATTTCTTAAGAAAATTGCATTTTGTTCAAAATCAACACCGGCCCTTGAAACCTAACCACCCTTTAGCAGCCATCCTTAGGTTTTTCGTGCCAAGCCATTCCTAAGTCACTTCTATGGTATGTTGCTCAATATTTTCTATCTTCTGGAACGTTTTGCGGTCATAGCGATTGATACATCATCCGCAAAACCAATAAGTGATACTCCGTTGTATACTTGGAGACGCAAATTACCATCGTGCAGGCTATTCCACAGTAGGGGACCTACCACACCAGCTGTAACTTTGTAGTCGATAGCTTCAACGTCGCTGTCGTAGCACAAAACTCTTTCGGACAAATACCCCTGATGTTGAGTAGAATAAAAGAAAATACCATTGGTTGCCACATCTCGTACTGGGTTGCCCATATTCGACGGACCCATGTGTTTTTTTTAAATCCGCGGGCAACAATCTTTGCGTCAATTGAATCTTATACGGGAATAAATGCAAATCAATGCATATAATTCGTTGTAAAGTGGTCCGAGCAATGCCCAACTGCTGATAACGGCGATTTTGGGATGTCCTTGGCGACGTCTCAACACTGGCCCGTACAAGAGCAATATTCTCATCCCATCGCCTTGGTCGCATCACCAGTCGAAAACCTTTCGTACAAACGTTTAATGGTGTTCTTAGAAGGCGCACTTTTCACAGTATTTAATTTTTTACACGCACGTTGAGTTTTCACAATTGACTTCTTTTGTTGAATGTAAATTTCGACAATTTGGGAGCGCTTGCATGGCGTGTACTGTTCCATGGTAAAAATCTGCTTGGACTGACGCTTCCAACGCGATCTGACATTAAGCGATCTGACGTCTCTGTCAAAAGATACAGGGTTACCAGATGGGTCCGTCGAATATGGGCGACCCTGTATTATATATTTTTTTACCGGAATGTCCATAGAACGGCAGTGTTACTTAATTCTTAAATGCCCACCTTTTTCTTCTATGAAATTAAAAATATACTTGGAATCTTATTCCATTTTAAAGATTTTTGTTCCACAACTCTTCAGTTCAGTTTTAGACATTTTACAAAGAGTTTTGTTTATGGGTCTCTTACAGAACCGAAGACGTTTAAGCATCCACAAATGCTTGATATTGCAAAATGCATTTGGCGAGGTGTAAAAATAAATTAGAGAAGAGCACATCCGCTACGACATGCCTGGCGTGTATGTTTATGTTTCAGCCTGCTTAGAGTCGTTTTAAAATAAATTTAATGAATTAATTTTGATTTAATGTGTGGTTGGTTTCTGGCGCTGCCACTAGAAGTTTAGGGGTTAAACATCGTGGCCATAATTTTTTGTAGAGATCTCCAATCACCTTACGACCTTTATAAATAATTTCTCTCTATACGCATTTTGAATAATGTAATGAAATATTTTCGATTCTACCTCTCCATTTGCACCAACAACAACAAAGTTGTGCATTTTTCTATCTAAAAAGCGCAGCAGCTCTCCATTTTGTACGAAAACATACAATAAATTACATTCGAGATTCCGATTGATTGACACTAATGCACAATTTTTCTTGCTTATCAAAAACTCTTTTGCTCAGTTTCTCATCTCTCCATTCTGTGTCTGTCTCCCTTTCTAGCGGCCGACATCACATCTTCTGCAGCAACTGTACACCATACGACAGCGCACATCTATGCGAAAGCTCTCAAAATGCATTGGAAATACATTTGGACTGGTCTGATGGCGACAGCGGCAGCCATTCAGGCATCCAGTAGTCAGCAGAAGCAACCTGTAATGGAACAGGACTTGCAGCGCCACCGATATATCAAATGGATAAGTGAAGCAAGTAATGGAAAAGAAGAAGAAGAGGAGCAAGAAGAAGAAGAAGGAGAAGGCATAGCAGCTACAGCAATGAAGAATGTGGCCGCGTTAGAGCTGTTTTGTGTCGGTGAAAGCGTTGCTTATATTTTCGCTGCTATTTGCGCGAGCATCTTTGTATGCGCACTGACACGCCATTTTATAAGCCATCAAAGGCAGCCAAACAAATTAGTGAGGGCGGAAGCGGGGCAAGCAATGAAGCTACGAGAAGCATCCTCGATTGTCGCGCCACCATTGGCAACATTTACTGTCACAGTGTTGCTCTCGAAAGTAATAGACGCAGCAGCAGCAGCAGCAGCAGCAACGTATGATGCGAAAGGTGGGGCAGTCACATCACCGACAACAAAATCACCTGCAACGACGGTGTTAGTCAAACGGACATTGAAAGGACAAAAATCCTATCATAATTGCGTTACAAAAAATTTGAATTCATTGAGTGTAAGACTCTGGGGATTTCCACGAACGCTGTTGATGGTGGCGGCAAATCCATTACAAAAATTGCGAGTGTTGAAACAACAACAAACACAAAAGAAGCAATATGAGCAGCGTGAAAGCACAGCAATATTGCACAACGAGGCGCGCTTTCGGGGCAATGCAAATCAACAGCTGTCGCTGGCACTTGCCGGCAGGAGTCCATCACCTCCTTCAGCAATAATTTTCAACGAACTGGCATTTGGTGGTTCGGATGTAAGTGCTGCCATGCATGGTGCAATTGGCGTTTGCCATACCATCGGCACTTACAGCTGCAGCAGCAGAGGTGGCGGCAGCAACAATCAACCGATTGCCAATTTCGCTAAGGACGCGTCAAAGGATCTAACATTATTGATGATGATTGCGCAACGTTTTGATTGTCAACATGTTGACGATTTTGTTACAGTATCACCCGGTGTGAGGCAAAAACTGCAACAACAACAGCAACAGCAACAGCAGCTGCGTAAAGTGCAACTGCAGTCGATAGAAAATCATAAAGTGTTGGCGAAAGCAAAGGCGTTGCCGTTTAATTGGCAAGGAAACTGCGCGCCTCCTCGTCCTTGCTGGAGCGAGTGCTGATGCCGGCCAATGGTAGTATAAGTAAATGCTTGAAAAGACAAGCGGAAATAATAAATAGCTTAAAATAAATGAATAAATAATGAAGTAATGAAACAATAGACCCGTAAGCGGCGCGTTGACTTGCAAGCAAAGAAACAAAAGCTACTTTAATAGAAACAGGAAAAGCCCAAAAAGAACAAAAAAACAAAAAAAGAAAAATAGAATAATAAATTAGAAATTAGAAATAAGAATTTGTTGCTGCTTCTAATGGCACCAAAGCAGCAGTGTGTGTAAATACCCAAGTAGTTGAAAAACCTAAAAAGTTGTGAAAATACGATAGTCAATAATTTTGATTTACGACAAAAAATGTAGAACTATAATTTTTATGTAAGTAAATGAAAATAGAAATGTATGCCAAAAATAGAATTATAGTCAAATATTTATTCTTTATGGTAAAATAATTATTAAAAAAGCATTTAATGTATTAATAGGAGAAAAGCTCTTCATTGTAGTGACACAGCACCCGAAAATGCCCTGGTCAAGTCGATCCGCTGTGCTATTATGTTTGCTGGTTCAACCAATTTAAAGAATAAAAATAAAATAAAATAAAAATTAGTTTGCCGTAAGGGTTAATAAATAGCATTTAAGTAAGTTAAAACACATACAAATTAATTAATTTAAATGAAACAAATATCACAGAGGAAGAACAACTAAATAACTTTAATTCTCTTTCGAACAAAATATTTAATTTTCTTGCCAGTCGTTGTTTTTGTTTAATCGAATTGTCGGTGTGTTTCTATTGTTCCAACTTTTTTTTCTTAAAAATTAGCTTATATTTAATTCATTTTTATATATGCATGTATCGGGTGTTTTTTAAGCTGACTGAGAACTAGCGATATCGATAGCTATGGTTTGCCAGCCCAGAATGACAAATATATGGTTGCCATTTCTGTTCAGAAAGGTGTAGATAGTGACATCATCGGCCTTAACAACCGCGCTGTTAGTTCTGCCTTCTCCAAACTGGAAAGAGGCAAAGCGAATGGGTCAGGTGGTGAACGAGGACAAACCGAAGGAAACAGGAGATCTGTCTTCAAACAAACAGTCGGCGCACTCGCGTATAGGGACCCACGTCACAGTCTTTTTCTTCGATTCCGAATATAGGCGATCATACAATTTAAACAATATATATTGTATTGCAATTAAATATCGAATTACAAAAATATTTTACGTTTAATATAAATTTGTTATAATTCCATGGTAAAGGTCTCGATTTCTCGCTATCTCCAATAAAGTTCCTACATTGCCGATTCCAGTCCAATGTCTTATACAGGGTCCGCCATATAACTTTACGGAATTAAAAATGCTATAAAAAAGAAACTACTCAGGTGGAGAAGGACTTGGCTTCACTTGGTGTGTCCAATTGGCGCCGGTTAGCACGAGAAAGAAGCGACAGACGCGCTTTGTTTAGCTCGGCCAAAATCGCGTAAGTGGTTATTGCGCCAATTAAGATAAAGAAGGTTTGGCAAGTCGTCATGAATCGTTTGAAGCCAAAAAAGATGCTTCCAAATCGTGGAAACTCACATTTGAAAAAATAAATCTGTTTGCAAAGTTCATAAAGCACTGGCGGCATCATTGGTCTTTATTTAATTCGAAATGAGGAAGCAGCTGCTGTTACGAAGAATGGCGAGCCCTATCGAACAATCCTGACTTAGTAACGTTTTGGTTGCCACACACTTTCCAGAAGTGGTTCTGCTCATTGACCCCTCGTTCGTGCAATTTAAAGCCGCTGGATTACTTTTTGTAGGGCTATGTTGAATCATTTGCTTATGTTGACAAACCAGCAACGCTTGAAGCATTTGAAACCAATATTCAGGCCACCATTCACGCCATACGGACAGTTTATTGGAAAAAAGAGTAGAAAATTGGACTAATCGAACATTTAACTCTTAGCCGCGGCAGACCTATGCTAGGTATCATTTTAAAAAATAAATTACAACAACTATCTACCAGATTATGATGAAAAAAAAATGTATTCCAAAAATATTCCTTTTTTTGTATTATCATGTCAAGTTCCCAAAAACATAAAAAAACACCCGATATGTGTATTAATATTTCATTAAATTCAGTTAAATTTGTTGTTCTTTTGTTGCTAATATGGCAATGTAGATATTTTAGCCCGTAGTGGTAACAATATTCTAGCCAAACATTTGTTCCCATTCCAAGCGAAATTAGCTATCAAACGCCATATAAAATTCCTGGCCGTGAAATATGTTCCAAAAATTCACAATAATTTCACTTCAAAGATGTGCCAGAGAGCGTCACTGAAATCAAAAAATGTCGATGAAATGAGAGAACGCAAATGTCAAATAACTTTTTTTCGAGTTCTAAATTGTAGATCCGCTAGTAAGGAATCTCCTCTACTAACCACGCCAGTGGGAGATTCAGGACATTGCTTGTTGTAACCTAAATATAAGACGACTTCTGGCCAGGAAGGAGTCATAATTATGTCATACTATATATAATATTATAGTTGTGTATGAAAAGCACCGGAAAAAACGTTATTAATCAAAATAAGCGAAAGCAATTTTTTATTTTTCATTAACATTACCTGCTCATATTGCACAACTATTCGAATTCGAAATGCGCCAGAAGTATTTTAAAACTGAAAATTGTTCCGATGCAGCAAGGCACAATAGTTGCTGACCAGCATGAGCAGGATGTCCTTTTGCATAGCGCCGCCTGGAAGTATGCTACAAATTTCTATATCCTGCTGCGTTATTAGTACGGAAGTAGTTTGTATGAGCGCAAATCAGCTTTAGCTCGGACACAAACCAAGCGCCCACACACGGCTGGTTTGCACACACCCTGTGTGTCATGAAAACTGCAGTTGCAGGGAGTACGAAATATTTTAATTTAAAGAAACAAAAGAATATTTTTTTATGTATGGTTAATTTTTACTCCTTTTTGTTTTTTTTATTTAATTTCACATTAACATCCATACAAAATATTCTCTCCGTTTAATTTCATTCTACAATGTTGCGTGTTTAGTTATTGTACGGATGCTTTTGCTTGTTTGGTTTTATAAATTTGTTCAATAAATTTTTTTGTTTCGGCAAAGTGACTTGTTGTCTGTTTTTTTGCTGAGAAAGCAACAATATTTGCATAAATACATAAATATAAAAATAAACAAATACGAAAAAGAGCTAAGCTAGTAATCTACTCACATACATACATACACACATAAAATATTTGTACGAAGCTTAAATTGTAAATATGAAAAGCAAATCGAAAAGTGAAATCACTACAGTTGTGAAAAAAATGACCAAAATACTCAAAGAGTTGTAGGTACCACTGTGTTTCCATACTGCCGAGCAAATGGTGGATGTCTTTGGATGAGTGAATGTAGAATAGCGTAGATGTAAGCCCCATGTGTAGGTATTTATATGTATAGTGAATAGTTAGATGCAGAAAAGCATGCAAGGAACTTCAGCTTATAAAAAGTTATTAGAAAACATTTTCGGCTAAACAAAATTAACACCTTAATTTTTTAGAATTTTTTTTAGTTCAATATTTTATTTGAACCAACATTTGGCTTGGCTTCAAAATTACCGCAATTTTCTACATTTCTTTTGAAATTTAAAGATCCAACGGTAGATAGTTCCTCAATTGGAGTACACAAACAAATATGTAAATTAAAAAAAAAAAAACCTAAAACTGCATAAAAATAATTACATAAATATGGTTACACCAACAAATATGGAGCAAAATTAAAGGTACATTTAAGCTGTTACAAATAAAATAAAATCAAAATCAAAACACTAAGAGTGCATAATTTAAATATAATATATATTAATATTGGAAAAAATAAATAATATAAATGTAAAATGTAAAAACTGAATATTTTGCTAAAAAAGGAAAATAACTAAAAAAAACTTATTAGAGAATAAGTTGAGATATGAAATGGAAAATCTTACTTGAGTTTTAAGTTATTTTAAATGCATGCTAGTATCTTATTGTGTATTACAAAAATTCTCCCACAATTATTTACCATAAATGAAAGCTTAAAAGGTGACATTCACGGTGCAAGGCATTTGGTCCGACAAAAGTGCCGTCGGGTATTATTAAAATATAGATATTAATAGATAGTGAACATCCTTTTATGGAGTGAGGCCACACGGCTTAATGTGCTGCGGAGGCCAGAGAACGTAAATTGACTGCGCCTTCTCTATGAATTTACGTTCTCTGCGGAGTCTTTGGGATACTGCATTCCAGTACAGGGATATTAAATTACCAGGTTTGGCCTTCTGTAACTGAGTAAACTTCGGCTGCCACGTCACCCGGTACTCGGCAGCAGAATTCTGCCCGCTCATTTCATTTGCTCAGACGGCAATCTCTTTGAGTTTTTGCTTAATTATTGACCAAACATTTTCATTAGAGTTGGCATCAGGCGACTTTGACAGTCAATCTAATATTTCAACGCCATTTTGCTTTTTCCACTTTACACCCCTTCGGCTTCGATGCTTGGGATCGTTTTCCTCTTGCGAAATACAAGGTCGACTAGTTCTTTCAAACTTCTGCGCAGCTGACGGCAGTAATACTTTTTGGTAAATTTCATTCATCAAAGCAGCATTCAAATCGGTGGTAAACACAAATAAGCGGCCAAATCCTTTTTTGGAGAAGCAGCCCCAAATATAAACCTTAACTAAATAGATGCTTGATAGTTTGCTAAAGTTGTCGATTATCAATAGTGCACCAGAACCAATGTATGCAAGTATTCACAAAATAGAAAGCTTCGTCCGTCAGTACTACGTTTTCCCAATTCCGTAATTCCGTTCTGAATTTGTCTTAGCTCATGCAAGTATTTTTGCAATGAGCTCCAATGAAGGGTCTTCTGCACATAAACGTCCTCGAATCGTGTATTTGGTAACATTAACACCACTTTTCCTAAACTCGGATTCAGCTTGAAGTAATGATAAGTTCAGCTTTGCCACAATCAAATCAATCATCATCTGATCTGGCTTTCGAGAGGTATTTTTTGGTATATTTTTTCACCCTCAGTATACCATTGCACCCATTTATTTATGCACGTCCTCGAGTTCGTCAAATATTTTGCGACCAATACATATGACATTTTTGGACCTTTAGGGTGTGTAGATAGAAACACTACCTAGAATCGTTTTTCATACGCGCATCTCATTTTGTAAAGACAATGTACGCTCTCAAAATTTCTCACAAAACTAACAAATTGCGCAACGCGTATTGCGAAAAGTATACGATTATTTAATACTACGTAAATGCTCCCTAAATGGAGGAATCTACAGTTTCAAGCCGACTCCGAACGCCAGATATTTTTATGAGGAGCTTTTTCATGGCAGAAATACACTCGGAGGTTTGCCATTGCCTGCCGAGGGGGACCGCTATTAGAAAACACTTTTTCTTAATTTTGATATTTTGCCGAGATTCGAACCGACGTTCTCTCTGTGAATTCCGAATGAAAGTCACGCACCAACCCATTCGGCTACGGCGACCGCCACGTTCTCTCTGTGAATTCCGAATTGTACTCGTATGTTCTCTTATTAATTATTACAAAATCGTCCCCTTTCTGTGTTAGCCTCGTATCTACAAAATCATAATTTTCAGTAAATCGATTAAAATGTTTAGAGTTACTTAACTTCTATGAAAAGTTATAACTTATTTGATACGATACTTATATAAAAACAGGTGGTTCAAAAAGCTAACGCTATTTGGCCCACCCTGTAGTATGTAGATACGAGGTTTTTGAATTCGAACATGTAGATACGAGAGAAATCGAAACGCTCTGAAAAAAATTCTGTAATCATTATGAACATTCTATGTTTTTTTTTACGTAACAGGAGTGCTAAGGAGTGTTTTTCACTAAAAATCTCAATTTCGAAAAAAATGAAGTTACGAGGTTAACACAGAAAGGGGACGAAATGTAATATAGAATTTCGAATGCGTATTGCTGACATAATTTTTTGAAACCTCAGTAGACGTCATTTACGCGGTTTTCTTCCAATTGCTTGTTACTAGTAGCCAATGAAGAAAAACCTTTCAAAGCAGTATTGACAACTGATTGTCACTTTTGCACGTAATTTGCCATATGTGAACGGGTAGATTAATTTTGGGGATTTATAGGTGATTAATGCATAAATGAACGTATTTTAACAGAATTTACAATTTTTTCTACAAAGAAACTCTAGATTTGAATTTTGCCCGTCACGCTTCCATTATACAGACTGTATATATGTACATACATATATGGAACAGTATGTAGGTAGGTAGGTTAGGTGGCTGTCGTAAAGACTCACTTAGACCTTTCGCAGGTCCATTGTGATACCACTGGAGTTTATCCTTACTCTACGTGTTCCTTTTCAAACCATCCGGTAACTTTAATAAACGAGCAGAGCTTCGTTAGTTTTAGATGGGCTATGTCCGCTACATCGGTTAAAAATGCTGTATCAAGAGTGCGCAGCCTTCTCATAGCTAAGCTCTCACACTCACATAAAAGGTGTCTGACTGTTTCCTCTTCTTCTGTATTAAGACAGCTTTTACAGAAATCGAAGCACGGGAGTCCTAACCTCCTAGCGTGGCTGCCTATTAAACAATGACCAGTTAATACCCCTATTATTTCGAAAGTTGGTAGAATAGTATTTTGCAGAGCTTCCGGTAACGCATTACGGAGATAATAAAAAGTTATTGGCGAATCATTCGAGAGAGATTTTATTGAATAAGAAAAAACTAATTTCATATAAAACTTCTTCTTCTTCTTGATTGGCGCGATAACTGACTAAACCGGAGAGGAGCGTTGTTATCCGTTCGAACGACATGATCCAACCAATCAATCCGCTGGACCTTTATTCGCTGCAGGAAAGCTCATTGTTACATCGTCTGCGATACCCGCTGCCGGCAACGTGGAAAGGTCCAAAAATCTTCCGAGAAATCCTTCTCTCAAACACTCCAAGGACTCCTCATCGCGCAGAAGTTGGCCGATGACAAGATCCATACAAAACTTCACATTCTCTTATTTTTCCTTTCTGACTTAATAAACACCCTCTGCCGTGCTAAGCTAAAATCATTAGCCGCTACTAATACTAGAGTTCGAGCTCGGTGAACAGTCTTTGCAAATGCTGATCTTACCAAAAAGTTGCATCGTCAGTGAGATATCTGAGTTAATCTTTTTATTCCTTTTTTTGACGTGACAACGTCTTATAATTCAATTTAGCCGGCTGCACGCACGAAAAAATGTGTCGTTATCTTGCTCATTCGTCGTTACCTTGCTTGAACTGCAAGCGAAAGCGCGGAATGAACGACAAAGAGCACAATCGGCCCCCGCGTTCGGCAACGTTCGACATCTGGCTCTCTCCTACTTGAGTGAGCATATATATGTATGTATGTATATGCGCATATGTACATATATAAATTCACATATGCCTTCTTCCTGTGTGCATGGTAATGAACCATTTCTCTGTTGAGAATAGGTCGATGATAGATAAAGTAGGAAATGAAAGGGAGTGTTTCGAGTGTAAAGTGTCTTGAAAAAGTCAAATTGATGATGGTGCCTCTTAGTGTTGTTGACTTATTAACGTCTGATGCACAATCGAAATTGAAGATATCTTTCATGAATTTGATAAATGTTTCGTCATTTTTCACGTTTGTGTAAATGTAACTTGACCTATTCCATTGCAATTCCATTTACCTCCTTCTCTATATCCATACAAAATATCTATCGAACAAATAAAATTAAAATTTTGTTTTGAAAAATGCAACCATTCCATCAGTATTTTCTTATGACGTTGACACGTTAAACTATCGTCAGTATACCGACTTTACAGACAACCTCTTTTTTTGTTTGGTCGTCCTATACGCATGTCTCGTAATATTAAATTTAAGCTTTGTAAGCAAAAAAAATGTTTTGTTATTTTAAAGATAGGTGGCACCCTTGTACAGAAATATGTTTGGATTAATGTTCTGTAAGATTTCATTTCATCTCGCATCCTTGTTCGTATATTGTATTATATTTATAAAAAAAGTAAAAAAAGAAACACCAAGTAAAGCTCTGCCACCCAGTTACTGCTTATGTATGAGTAAAAATGAATTTAGTTGACTAAGTAGTTGATTGAGGTTTTATAAGATGGTTATAATAATTCGTGTAATACTTTTGTTAGTATTAATGTAAAAAACTGCGTAATAAATTAAGTAAAGATAAATTTTTACAAATATTCTGTAAGCTAAGTTGAGTTAAAATTAAATTTGTATAATGCGGATGCTTGTATTGAAAATATTAGAAAACTACTGAAATAATAA
This sequence comes from Anastrepha obliqua, assembly GCF_027943255.1. Classification (NCBI taxonomy): domain Eukaryota; kingdom Metazoa; phylum Arthropoda; class Insecta; order Diptera; family Tephritidae; genus Anastrepha; species Anastrepha obliqua. The sequence goes on from NC_072896.1 coordinate 1,680,776, forward strand.
TAGAAAGTAAATAAGTATAAATAAAATAAAAATTTGATTTATATAAAAGAGAATAAAAGAATTACGAACAATAAAATAAGCAAAATGTGAAACACGTACAGATTATTATCGATAGACTACAAATAATTCAGAGAAATAAATTAAATGCTAAGTCTTAAAATGCATAAAATATTCATATCCTCAAAACAGAATATAAATCTACTTGTGTATGTGTGTGTGTTAGCTTGCATGTGTTGGCAAGCGCATAAATACACGGTGGAGGGATCGCTGTAAATAGAAATAATAAACGTAAATGACAAAAAACAAAACACGAAAAACAAAATAAAAATAAAAATTTGTAAGCATAAGCAAATTTGTAGCGACACGATCGTTAGTCATCGTAAAGTGAGAGGTGTTGCCTAATTTGCCCATTTGTTTGTATGTATGTATGTAGTTTAAGGGATCATTGCTACCATGTAAAGCATATTTATTAATTATATTATAGTACCAATAAACGATAATATGCGTAAGTTTGTGTTTATTTAAGAGTAAACAATGCAAAATTGAAATAAAATATGTGAATAAAAAATATATGCAATAATTATTTATATTTACTACTTTTTCTTATTGAATACTTTTTGCTTTAAAGTTAGGACTTTCAGACTGATTTGCTCAGACCAAGAAACTTCGTCAGCTGCCTCTCGCCGTTGAGAAGTTACACCGATTATTCATCCTCTCAATTTGTTTCCCTACCGAACTAACGGTTATTTTCATCAAACTACCTTCGCATACATGCCTGCTTTATAGAAAATCAATCATCCAATTTTGTTTTAGAATAACTTTTTTACGAAAAAAAAAAATAATTTTTAGTGATGGAAATCTTTAGTTTGACCTTTGCGCGCTCCATTGATTGTCTATTTGCGTACTGCAGCTGTCTAGTTCACAAGTGCCAACTATGATTGACTTACGACGCCATTTGCAAAAATAATAAATATGAAAAATATCCAATAGGTCATGACATCGGTTTGTTTATGAAAATATTGAAGTTGTGTTAGTACGAAAAAAATGAACACAGCCCTCACTTCTATTGCTTCATTCCCGTTGGGACCATAGATAATAAGATGGGAAACTCTTTCCTTTTGAGAGAGAGCGCGCCCATGAGGACAGCACTCACACATATGTAAGTCTTATGTACACAATGTAATTTTATTGAAAAAAAAGAAAGTGTGTGGTAGTTCACGGAACCCGCACGATTGAAGTGAAACTTCTTTTATCAACAAATCAATAATTTAACTATTATTTCAATATAATGCATGCAGAAGTCATGGAAAGCATGGAATGGAATTTTATTAAACAGAATTATTTATTTATTTTAATATAAAAAGAAATGAATTTATTGTACTCAATTACATTTGGTTCTCGGCATTGTCATTATCATTATTGGATTCGTTTTCCAAAAATGAAACAAGGGCTTTATGGTAACTGAAATACGTAAAAAATGATCTACATTCTAATCTATCAAGGTATCGATGAAATACTGCATCAATGGTAGTTCCGCATCTTGTTGTTGGTACTTCACCATCATTAACCATATTTAAATTTAATTTTTCTTTGAGGAAACTTATTAGAGTCTTTGATCGCTCTTCTGCAAAATTGACATTAAAGTCGCCACTTAAAATCATCGGAATTTGATGATCATGTTGTCCTAGCAACTCAGACAACATAATTAGGTCCATGATACTGATGAAATGACCGCCCATCGACTGATCGATTTACGGAGAAATGTTCTTCATCGATATCCTGATGCACAGATGACAAATTATCACTTATCGTACAACCGGAGGATTCACTGTCACGGTGTTCAACAGTAGCTCTTAATTTTTTACGCTCCAAATACTCACGTTGCCGTTCAGCACCTGTTTTCGGTTTCCGTTTTTGTTGATTTGATGCCATATTTAACAGAAATCAATCAACAAAACAAAATATGTTTGTAAGATTTGCTCAAAACTACACACACACTCTATGACGCGTCTCGCGTTACTAATATAATATTGTGTTTGGGAGAACTGTCAACTGTTTCCACCGAAATGCGTTCGCAAAGTGTATGGTCTTTGGTATGGTAAACAGATTTATGATACATTATTTTGCGGCGACAGCACAGCGCAATAGCCCAGCGGCTAGCAATGTGGGCTTCCGATCCGAAATCCTTGGTTCGAATCACAAGAAAAATTTTTTTTTTATACATTTATTTCATTTTGTTTTATGATATGTTTATGAGCAGATTTTTTTCATGGCAGAAATACACTCGGAGGTTTGCCATTGCCTGCCGAGGGGCGACCGCTATTAGAAAAATGTTTTCATTAATTTTGCTTTCACCGAGATTCGAACCAACGACCTCTCTGTGAATTCCGAATGGTGATCACGCACCAACCCACTCGGCTACGGCGGCCGTCAATCAAATGTCATATTCGATAAGAATGCAATAATAAACGACCGCATTACATTCACGACGACACGCCACGCCAGTCTTTTAACAGATGGCGCTGGCATAGCGTGAGTTTTACGTAGTTTAGCGTAGTTTTACTCCTCACAGCGTTTCATCCACGCCACGCTTTTAACAGATGGCGCTGGCGTAGCGTCACATATCGATGAAACGCTATGGTTTTACTCCTCACAGCGTTTCATCCTTCGAGACAAAAGAAGTTTCACTTCAAAAAACTGTGTGTTGGTTTATGTAAATTTGTATATACGTAAATATTTTATGGTTGAAAAAAGTAGGTAAGGGAATTGAATTTTAGTTTGAGATATTTTACAAAAACTAAAGGTAATCTGCTTTAACTTATTACGTTCGTTGTTTGGGAATGTTTTTTTGCTACCCACTTTCTGTGTTATATTAAAACATCGCAATATGTCATGTTTTTAATTATAACTTATGGGCCCTTATTATGAGCAACATTCGATCTTCGACTGTAGTCGAAAGTGCTGATCGAACGAATTTTCATTTGGTATTATGGTGCTCATTCGTTGAAGAATAGGACTATTGTGAATTTCGATCGCTCGACGCATTTACAATAGATAATTTTTTCTTAGCTGATACAGCAAATCAAAATAAAAGAAAAACCGATTGTGTTGAAATTCTTTGCTAACAACATTTTTAAAAGTTAAAAAAAAGTATTTTTTGTGAAAATGAGTACAACGGAGTTGTGGTACCACGATTTATCGGACGATGAAAGATTAGCGGAACTAGCTAGAAGTAGAAAACAGTTGAGGGGCGCATCTAACCCCCTAGAAATGGCTTCCACTGAATACGTTTAGAATTTTCAAAATGTGTTGAGGTACTTAATATTACAGAAATTTCCTTACAGATTTTTAAAGAACTTTAGATTATCTAAAGAGGCGTTTATGAACCTACTGTCCAGTACAGAAAACCAGTTGCAGCAGTGCACCCGAGCCAAATCCATTCCAAATATTTTAAAGCTAGCCACAGTTATGCGATTTTATGATCAGGGATCGTACAAATTGAGTATTGGTAATGAAGGTATGCTAGGACTTGCTCAATCCACTGTGTCTGTTGTGCTATCGGAAATAATAGATGTCCTGGAAAATTATATTTGCCAAAGATGGATACAATTTAGTAGTACAGAGGTTGATCTACAACAAAGAAAAGCACATTTTTATAGCAAATACAGCATAAGAGATGAAATCCCTTGAATATTATAGAAAAATCTAAAAAGTATTAAATAGAAACCTTTACGCCACAGTTTCTGTTTTATTTTTGTTATAAATTTTCTTTATTCAATTATTCGTCATTCGAAAAAAATATGTATTTCAGTTCCTTTACGTATTTCAGCCCATACCTGCCAAGGGAAAATAAAAATGTATTTCTATAAACATCACAAAAAAAAAACCATTATTAACCATTTTGCTGCCGTGGTCCCAAGCAATTCAGCTCCGTTGTAAATTCCTCCCATTTTTTTGCTGCTTGAACTTTGGTGCAAATCCCTTTTGCGAATTATGGATGCTCTTCCATTAATGAAACTAGCCTTTCTAATTGCTGTTTGGTACTCACGAATTTCGACCTGCATAAAATTAACAAAATTAGTATATATTTATTATTTGGTTACTATAAAACAATAAATAATCGCAGACAACTTACATTTTAACAAGTTTACCCACAATACGCAACACAATCGAAAGTAAAATTGCATTCGACTCTAAATTCGGTATTCAACGAAAATTTCGACAGGGCTGCACCGCTCATAATACCAAATTGACATTCAATTTTCGATCTTCGACAACCAACGAATTTCGAAGATCGAATCTAAGTCATAATAGGGGCCATGTTTTTCGTGTTCATTACTTTATTATTATTAAATTGCTTTTATATTTCATTTTTAAATAATTTCATTTACATATAAATTTTTAAATTATTTGCTTTATTTTTAGTATATGTAGGTGTTTACGAGTGATATAAGGCTATTGGGCAACCGCACACTAAATACTAACCTCAATGGTGGTGTGGAAAGTAAAAATTCCCAATTTTTGATTAAAAAATACCCAATTCATGTTTCTACCGGTGTGGCAATATTGGCAAATTTTATAAAAAATGCACATTTTTCAGCGCTCTCACGACTGATTGGAGGAGTGTGTGAATACATGTGAAATGAGCGGGCAGAATTCGATTGCTGAGAGCTAACATATCGCACCCTAAATACAAAAGGGTCACAACTCAAAATGTTCCTTCTGCTCAAATATGAACGAGACGTTATCAATAAACCGGTCCGCGGATGGCATATGGCAAAAATAAATTTTTTGTTTTTTGGTAGGACTGTTATAAGCTTACATGGCAAATTTCAGCGTGATATGTCACATAGTTTGTTTTCTGTGCTACTGTAAACAAGTCAAGCTCGAGTGTGGAACATTTTGGGTTGTGACCCTTTTGTATTTAGGGTGCGATATGTTATAGAGCGTACTCTCGTCATCTCCTAGTCATAGCAGAATTCGCTTAAGCCCAAGTCTCTCACCCCAACGCAATTATGCAATGGAAAGAGTCCGGTTATTAGGCCAAGAATATATCGCAAATCAGTAATTTAGTTTTGCAGCTGTGTGGGGCGTCAAGGAGCATTTTTGAGTGGCGGCAGGTATTATGGTAATTACAGGCGTGTGTGTGCTGGAGCCATAACCGATTGCTCTAGCAGGTGATTCTCCATTTTCATTTCTCTTGACAACTGCGTGTTCGCCATTGTCTCCCTTGGTATGTACAGTGGCTCACAGCCAAAATTTTTCAGTTAAATGTTTTTTTAAGTACATTTGATAGTAAAATTTTAAAGATTATAAATTTGATTTTAGCTCTAAAGTATATACATATCGCTCGTCGATCTTATATTACCATTAAGATAAGACAAGACGCATACCGGAAGGTGCCTCTAGAATGACAATTTAAGGGTTGCACAACAAAGCAGACTTGGTTATTCATATAAAAGAATACCTTATCTTACGTGTGACCTCTTTTTGACAAATCCGCAGGTTTCTCACGTAAAAGAGACTTAACTTTTTTCAGTTTCGAAGCTGGCAACCAATTGGAAATTCCCGCAAAAAGTTTCAAATTAAGATAAATATCGGTGTTCTTCACAATTTGATATCAAAAAATCACTCTTAACTTTTTATTATTTTGAATTAACAAAAGCCAGAATGTAATCTTTAAGTTTTTTCACATTTATTTTCATAAAAATTTGTTTCGCATATATTTTGAAAGTTGAAGTAAGAGTTCTTGTATTTTTTCGATGTTTCACAAAAATTTTCACTTAGGCTAATTTCAATTCATTTTTAGTTACAGCATAAATAATATTTTTTTTTTAATTTTTTCTTTCAAATTGCGCTTATACCCTATGACAATACACAATCAAAGCATGCAAATTTCATAACAATAAATTATATAAATATTTTTTTTTGCAATTATTTGGTTTCTTATTTTTTCGTTTTTTTTTTTGTTTTTGGTTTTGTAGTATTTGTTCTTCTCACTATTCAATTAATATTCAATTAATAAATACAAAGAATAATAATAAATATGTAATTAGTTTAAAATAGACAACAGCACAGCTGTGTAATGCTCAACGAAACGGTCACTGACGAGCGATTGGGGTACTTGATTCTATATTTGCCTTATTTTTCTGCCTACAAATACGAGTATAAGTCAAGGAGAATCCTTTCAAGCTTACGTTCTTTAGTTGAAAGGATGCTTAAATGTCTTGCAGTTAAGTTTTAGGTTGGCAAGTCACAGAATCAATTATACTCGAGCGCCATTTCGTAGATTTTCTTTCCGTTCTCACCGTTCCTTACACAATTCAATATTCCTTTCAATGCGAAAGTCAATATTAATTTTCTTTTTTTGTTTGTGATCTCTGTTCCTGTGGCTTGAAGTTAAGGTGTAAAAATGTCCGTTTGGCTATAATGCATTTCCAGTGGATGATAATTAAAGTAAACAAACTTACAAAATATTACAATCAGCATGCAAACTTATGTCTAGAGAAGTTAAGCTATAAATATAGGGAGTAAAAGATTGATGACAATAAATATTAAATGGAATGCCTTAGGCGGAGCTTGGAGCTTCCCTGAATTTTTGTTTTACATAGAATTCATTATATTTCCATTTGTTGTTGATTTTGGAGAGTATTTTCCAACATTAGCTCTGTGTTTTTACCACTGGTTCGAAGGGCGTCGCTCGGCACCGGGTGCTGCTGAGCCCGAAAAGCGTGGCGATGAACTGTTCGCTTGTGGTGCAGTAACAATTGGCATACCGGCGTTGGTGGCTTCGCTGGCTTGCAGAGCGTTAATTGCCAACAAAAGCTTTCTGCGAGCGCCAAAAGCGGTTATGCCAAGTTCTAGTAAATTGTCTTCATTCAAAGTGGTGAACATTTCGAGATCGATTTCGTTGGTCACGAATGTTTCTAAAAGAGAGGGAGTCAAATGAAAATATTAAATTCAGTATATTTTATTAATTTCCTTCAAATAAATATGTATATATTATATGTGAAACATTTTAATAAAAAAAAATACTTGAAATCAAGGAAGGAAGACTAAATTTCGTCCTGACCGAACTTTATATACCCGCAAATATTTTAGAAAAAACTCTCATTCACTCTCACCGGGGACACCACCATCTTCCAAGCGGAATTATATGCAATAATGGAAGCAGCAAACATCATGCAACGTAGAAACCACAAGAGAGTAAAGATTAGAATACTCTCGGACACCCAATCAGTTCTAAAAGCTTTAGATAGCTATACCTACAACTCAAAAACTCTCTTAAAATGCCACAAGGCACTCAATAACCTAGCATCCAAAAACAATGTCTCATTAATTTGGGTACCAGGACATTAGGGATATGACGGCAACGAAAAGGCAGACTTTCAAGTCAAAAAAGGGACAGATGTAAATTTCATCGAACCTAGTCCCATGTTCGGATTCAACAAAAACAGCCTAAAACAAAAAGTAAAATACTGGGCAAAAACTCTAATAAATCAGCATTAGAACAACGTAGAGGGTCTTAGACACTCAAAAAAGTTCTTAAGTTTCAACGCTAAAAGATCTAACATGGCCCTCCCGTTAAACAAAAAGAGCATTCGCACTCTCACAGGCGCTCTCACGGGTTACTTCACCTGCAACAAACACTTACATAAATTAGGCATAACCAACACCAGCACCTGCATTACTACCATTAACCATTAACCAATAGAAAAACTTAATATGGAATCACAAGAACTCATGTAGAGTTATAACTGGCAACATCAATTGGACGGACGGATAATTACAGTAAAGAAAAGGCGTGGTATTTATTCTATGTCAATAATGTGGAAGATGGACGTAGTTCCCGACCGATTTCACTTACTTTCAATAAAAAAAATTATCTTAGACAAAAGGTAATATGTATGTGTACCAAGCCTCATTTAAAATTAATTTTGGCCTAAGCTATCGAGCGCACGGACGGAGAGACAGACTGACTCAACTTCGCTTACCATTCTGTGCCTATTAGTATTTAGACTTGGAGTCTGTTCCTTTATGACGTCACATACCGTGGTTATGTGAAGAAAATTATAATACTCTTGGGTACAAGAGGGCGCGGGTGTAATAAAAAGTGTGTTAATTTTACGATATTTAAAAAAATAGGTCATGTTGTTAACCTTAAATGGAGTGAAAAGTCGTCTTCTTCACTTCCAAAGCCGAAATATTTTAAATAACGTAGTTGGCTATTTTAAGATCAGATTCTGATTCAGCATCCCAAGAACTCTAGGTAACTTGTAATTTGTTTTTGTGTTTTTTGGTTCTAAAAGTAATTCAAATTTATAAAGTATTTTGCATTGCATAAAAAATTTATTTTTAATTGAACTATTGCCTAATTTCTCTGGTTCATCAAATATATAGCACAACACTATAATTAGCAAGAAAAACGTCGACTTAATAAAAACTAAGCAAAATTTTCGGAGCACGGGTTCGAATCTACGCGCATGAAACACCAAATAATAGAAAATGCGTTTTCTAATAGCGGTCGCCCTTCGGCAGGCACTGGCAAAGCTCCGAGAGGATTTCGGCCCTGAAAAAGCTTCTCATAAAAACCCTTTTGCTATTTGGAGGTGGCAGAAAACTTTATGTGCCAAAATTATGAAGGCGTACACCATAAATAGGCCAAATACCCAATAAAAGATGTGAGCGCCAATTATATACCTAACATGTGGACATACCTAATTTATAGGTTATATTTTCAATTTAACACTACAAAAGCGCATAAAAAAATGAACAGCGCTCAAGTACCAGCTTTGGATGTAGTAATAGCACAACAGAAGTGAGAGTAGTAGCGGGAGCCGAAGTTCGCATGAATAATTTCGCAAGCAGCGCTCCGGCCGATTCCAAGGTTTCTGCTACTACTCCAACTACACAGAATATTGAAATTGACTAGCACTCTGAGCTACTAGCAGTAGCGAAACGCAGCTTGGAGCGGAGTAAAACAGTTGTTCGCGCGGTTTGCGCTACCTGCTCTACTACTCATCTGTTCAAGTTCAGAGTAGTAGCGAGAGTAAAAATGAAAACTAGGAAGTAGCGGAGCAATTTCAATCCCTGGTATATACTATAACTTATATATCAGGTGAAGAAAAAATCATTATTTTAAGGATTTAGACCAAATAGAATTTGTTTCCTTAAACAAATTTTTAATTTTGACTGCACTTGCCCAGCTCTTTCTCACAAGCCTCTCTAATTATAAAGTACTAAGCAAAATGGTGATAATCGATTGTTATCGTGTCAAAACTATACGGTGAAGGTAATAGCACCGCCCGTTCAAGCTCCGGGAGCTTTTGACGTATCGGCTTCAACCGGATCGGCTGCTGCAAACTGGTCAACTGTTGGTGCAATTTATATAGGATATAGAGAGTTATGGGTCACTTAAGTCATTGAGGTGACCGCCCTGAAGTTTTTACTTCTCCTAATATACATCTAGGTAATTATTTATTTAATACTTAAAATTATTTGGCTTAGCTTAAAAAAATTAAAAAGAATAACGAAATTTTTATATAGGTTAAGTAATTTTCGATAAGTAAAGTTTTTTAAAAAGCCCAGATATCTGATATTGTCAGATTTTGAATCGAAACTCACTTATGTAGTGCTCCAAGCCGAGGCTTGTTAATAGCGTGTGTATGTCCTTGTGTTGGGGCAAATTGAGTCGCCGATTTGTCGGTGTTGCATCCAGCAAACCTACTGTTACACCGAGCGCGTACGGTGAAATCGGTGGACCGTTTGCGCCGACGTTCCCGTTGAAGTTCAAGCCGTTTAAGTTGCGTGGCCACATATTATCATCAACACTTTCCAAAATGCCCGGTGATGTGCGACTCAAAGCCATGCCAGCCCAATTTGGTGTAGGAGTGCGCAATTCACCGCTCACCGGTGGACGGTCCATGGCCTTGAAGCCCATGGCGCGCTTCATATCAAAGTCAAAAATGCGATTTTGCTGCAAATACAAAATTTTAAAAGTAATCATATTTGGCCAAATAATGCAACCGCTTACCTTCAAATCATATTGTAAACTGCGATAACTTTCAGCACTGCTCGGCATCATTGGTCCACCAAGTGGTCCGGAAGCGCCCAAACCCAGTAGTACACCATCACTGGAACGACGGCCCACACGGCCACAGCCGAGCTCGCTGCTAAAAGTTGAGTCAGGTGAATACTGACCACGCGAATTCATCTCACCAACGCCCCCATTTGGAGCTATCACACGGTTGCCAACAACGCCGGTGCCGCTGCTGCCGCTTCCACCACCGCCATATGGCGGATAGACTTGCTCCAACGAAGTGCTGCTGCTGCTGAAACTTTGATAGCCGCTCGTATTGTGGCAACTGTTGCGCGGTGAGACCTGTTGTTGTTGGTGTACAGCGGTCTGCGGAGTGCGCTGATGTGCAACATTTGTCGAGGTGACTTGCAAATAATTGTTGTTGTGATTCGGTTGCTGGCAACTGAAGCTGTTGTTGTGCATTGCCACGTACTTTTGGGTGGGTGGACAGATATTGCTTGAAGTGCAAGCGCCAAAACCTGGCGGATAAGATTTACTGTGATTATTATTGTTGTCGTTGTTACTGCTGATATTGTTGTTGTTGTTGTTATTATTGTTATTGGGGATTAATAAATGGTTGTTATTAAGGGTTTGACCATTGCTGCCGTAGGGGGACATCTGTAAATGGGCCGTTAACAGGCCAGGCGTCTTCGGACTATCGGGATAGCCTGCCAGCAATGACGTCAGCATCGTACGAAATCCAATGTTCATTTCCTTGTCTCTCGGCGCGAAATAGCTCTCCGGTATGGTCGCCTTTATAAGCGGCGTGCTGAGACGCAAAATCTCTTGACGCGCCTCGTAAATTTTGTCTAAAGTGTGAAACGAAAAAAGTAGAAATAACAAATTAGAAGAATATTTAACAAAAAAATGTATTTCTGTTACCTATGAATTTCTCGACACCCTTTACAACAATGGCCAAAGTGCTTTGTCTTTGCTTCTGGCGCAGGGAAATGTAAACGCCATATTTTGTGCTGAGGCCTATTATTTCAGAGGCATTGTTTTGATTGTCCGGAAAATCGAAAATCAATGCTATCGGTAAATTACCCTTTATGAAACAAAGATTTATAAATTTTATTTTCTAATTCACGTTTGAACTTCGAATTCGAACATACAAGCAATTGTTGTCGTGCCTTGTAGACACCGTCGATGGTCCCAGTGATAGTCACTTGAGATTTTTTCAGTGGTTTAACATTCAAGTCCGAGAGATCAGGAAAAATTATCTGAAAAATAATTTAAAAGAAAATGTAGTCTATAAAGCAGCTGTGGATGAACTAGGGTACTGTACCTTAGTTCTTGTACGTTCCATAATACCAAGTAAATTCGAATTATTTTTGCCCTTCACAATTTCATGATGCTGTGGCGAGATCTCCAATTGCATTTGCACCAGAATCTGATTCTGAAAGAATTAAGAACTGTATTTAAGCAAACTTCATAGTTCATTTTTCGAACTTACAGCAATATTTTCGCATGAAAAGTTGATTAGCAACTGTGTTGCATCCTGAACTTTGGTAGCTTCCTTCTCAGAACCCTTAACAAGCACCAAAGAAGAGTGTAATTTGGGACGAGATGAAAAAATTACCTGAAATATTTTAAAGTAAAGGTCACTTTTAAGTGAGTAGAGAGGACTCAACTGACCAAGAGTTTATATGCACACCTGGGTTCACAACGATAGCAGCGCGAAGCATTGCGAACTTTTGACTATTCATTTACTTTATTTAATTTTTTTTTATATCTTCTTATAAAATTACTACAACAAAGATTATAAAACTCAAGTTTTGAAAATTTTGTACAAATTTTTAAAGAACTCATAAAAATTATGAACTTTTCAGGCAGAATTTGATGAAAAATCCACGAGATTTATGAATCACTTACAATTAGTTCTTTATTATGCCAAAATCTTCCGAAAGATTTCAATTAAAAGGTGTAAAATCTTTGCAATATGCAATTATTGCGAGTCCAAGTGTGCATATGTATGTAAGTATACTTATTTTATAAAAATGAATATTTGTTCGTTTGTTTGTCTGCCCTTACCCTGAAGGTCAAATGAGATTTGAGATATTTATTATATATTCATGCCCATGGTGATTTTTTTTTTTTTTTTGTCGGGACAACTAGCAAGTGCAGCAATCAGACATTAATTGAGTCCATTGTACTACACTTGGATTCCCTTTTAATTTTCTTTAAATCTATCCGATCTCCGAAGAAATCTGAGTAGATCTTGTAGAGGAGCCAAGATGGTCGCTTCTTAACACATCAGTGCCAAAGACCTCAAACCTGATTCGAGCGAAGGCGGGACAGACACACAGGAAGTGGTCCGCCATCTCATCCTCCTCTTCACAGGCTGGGCAGAGTACACTGTCTAAGATGCTCAACCTTTCCATGTGCTTTGCCCACAGAAGGGCCACTTTCTGCTTAATGACAGAAGGGTTTGCGACAGTCGATCGGACATGGCAGGTAACATCAGTTTAGTCCATCTGCAGCCTCTCTCAGCCTGCCAAGCTCGCTTGTGGGTGGTAGTTACCCATTTGCTAACCGTGGCTGTGATGGCCGCAGAAGGGAGTTGCAAAACGGACTCTGGGCCAAAGAAGTTGGCCTTAGAGCCCATCTTAGCTAAGGAGTCAGAGGTCTCGTTACCCACGTGTCCCGGGACCCATGTTAGCATCAGGCTATTGTGTCTACCGACATAGTTCAGCCTGGATTTACAGGACTCGACTCGGTGATTTTGGCAAATGTTATGAGGCAAGAATGCGTCCTTCAACCTCTTCTATTTATTGCAGTACTGGATTCTGTATTAGAGAAAACAAATAGCGGTTCTAATTCCAACCTTATTAACAAAGCCAGAGCAAGTTTTTATAAATTGAACAAAATTTGGACTTCAAGAAATATTAGTAGACGTAGCAAACTAAGAATTTTTAATGCCCGTGTAAAAACGGTTGTTGTTGTTGTTGTAACAACATAAACATTCCCCATACAAATGTATATGGGGAATGCTGCTGAGGTGACAGTCCTTGCTGGATATAAATCCGAGTCGTTCCGGTAACGTAGAACCGACTGTCGTGGGAACGAGTGTAAAAACGGTCCTCTTGTATGATTGGGTAACCTAGGAAGTCACTAACAGAATCTCACAGGATAAGCAAAGCTTTGTAAACAAATATCTTCAACGAATTTGCCGAATTTTCTGGTCCGGAGTTATAACGATTGACAATCTAACCGGTGGCTAAATTTTAAAGGCCGATGTTGAATGTAAACCACGCCTAAAAGTCAAGTCTTTTCCTGCATTTCATTTGACACTTTTCAATCTCAGACTAATTTAATTTGAACCATGGAAAGATGCACAATCGAGCAAAGCCTTAAAGTTATTTAGGCTTATTATGAAAACGGGCGTTCAAATCAAAATGCATATCGCGCACTTCGTGAAGAAAATCATCTTCAGTGATGAGGCACATTTTCACCTCAGTGGATTCGTCAATAAGCAGAATTGCCGCATTTGGGCGAATGATAATCTAAGAGTGATTGCCGAAAAATCAATGCACCCACAAGGAGTGACTGTTTGGTGCGGTTTCTAAGCCGGCGGCATCATTGGGCCGTTTTTTCCCAAAATGATGCCGGTCAGGCAGTTACAGTGAATAGAGTTCGCTATCGTGAGATGATAACGAACTTTTATGGCCCGAACTGGAAGATATGGAGGTGGACGATATGTGGTTTCAACAGGACGGTGCCACTTGTCACACAGCTAACAAAACAATGGCTCTTTTGAGCGAAAAATTTGATGGCCGAATTTGACGTCGCGGCGATGTCAATTGGCCGCCAAGATCATGTAATTTGGCACCGTTGGACTTCTTTCTTTGGAGTCATTTGAAAGAAAAGGTGTACGTCGATAAGCCAGCAATAATTCAAGAGCTAAAGGAGGAGATAATTCGGCACATTAACGGCATAGAACCTCAATTATGCCTCAGCGTCATCGAAAATTTGGACCATCGGATGGAGGTGTGCCGCCAAGGCCGCGGCAGCCGAGATTAAGTGCCGATTATGGTGTTGGATTGGGCACACTTTGCGAAAGGAAAATAGCGACTAGATGCCACTCGAATGGAACCTCCAAGATTCTCGAAGAGGAGAACGACCCAGAAGTACATGGATAAGAACGATACATGCTGAATGTCACCAAATTGGTAGCTGGCCTTATATTCGAGGAGTTACACAAAATCATGCTAGTCTCCGCCCTATTTTCCGACTAGGAATGACACTAAATTAGAACGTTACTAATACTTTTATTTTTTATTTTTTTGTATTCCATTTATTGTCAATAAAAAAAGGGCGCAGGGATAGATTTATATTTCTAAAATCCATATTTGTGGTCCGATTTAATTGGAGAATTGGGTACCGAGGAAGCAATACTTTTGCAGATATAAAAATAAATATTTACGGTCCGATGTTGAGCCACTACCGCTGCGATCGAGACTCAGTTCATAGTAGTTTTTCTTATAGCAAATAATTCCGACAGATATTTCTCGGAGAACATTTCGGTTTCTTATGAGAACTTCGCATAATAGAAAACTTTACTTTCATGGTCAGTTATATGTTGCCTACTCTCGAGTGGGAAATCAAAAAATGTACCATATATAAAGAGAAAATAAAAAATATAGTGGATCCCAAGGTTTTAGAATAAAAAACCTTCCTTAATGCAAATTTGTTAACACTATTATTTCTGACGTATAATATACAATTCGACTTCTCACCTGCACATTATACTTTGTTTCGACCAACTTAACGTATGGAGTTTCATGGTCTGGCTGTGGGCGCCCCGGTGCCAAGATTGGCAACTCAAAAGAGATTAATAATGGCGTCGAAAGGCGAACCAAAGCACGAGCACTCTCAACACCCTCCAGAGATCCGCATAAGGAGACCTGATTGGATTTCTCCGTTGGATTTGAACGGTTGGAATCAGGAAAATGGATGTGTGTTGCAGTGTCCTCCATAATGCGCTTTATATTATTGCCACCGCGTCCAATAATATATGAATGATCAGTGTAGGACACATCCATTTTCATAATGACGCGAGTGCCCTGCGAAAAAACGTAAGTTCGGCAACAGAAAAATATATGAGTGAAAAGTATAAAATTATGGTATAGCAGAAATACTCGTGAATCCAAATTCGCTAGAACCCGCTCCTTGGCCTTTTGCACTTCCTCTATGCGTCCAACAATTCGAACATGCGGATCTGAAATCAATTGTTTTTAAATAATAAAGACCTGCCGCAACCATTTTCAATAAGATATTTGTTTACCTTTTTTGCTCTTCGCGCCAATCTTAAGGCGACAGGGCCAGCTGATATAAGTCTCGGTAAATTTCATGACCTGAAATATGCAAAAAATACTCACATGTGTACATATTTTGGAAAAATGTTTAAGAATTAAGTTATTTCGAAGCCTGCGACTTACACTTTCAAAAAAATACTCAGCGCCATTCATGCCTTCCACCAAACTATTCTCTGCAAATAAAACATGTTTATATGTAGAGCTTAGCTTTTTCGTTCTCTCTTACACACCTTTTAGCATCTGCTCCAACTTCTGACGATCCACCTTGAAACGCTCCGTATGTAAGTCATCCGGATTGGCTACACCCAATTTCAGTGCGATTGCTCGTATGTCACTCCAGTCGCTATCCGCAGACGAGATCTCGCTTTGTGTTTCACTCCCTGCTCCGCTAGATGCTGCGCCTAGCGAGTGGGGTGCACTGGAAGTAGCCGGGGCTACGGTGGTTAACTCGCCAGCAGTTGAGTAAAGTAGTTTGTTGATTTGTGCGCAGGATAACATCATAACTGCACCTTATTGTTGTTGGTGTCGTTCCCAAGGGTAGAGTGGGGTGGAGTCTTTGCAAAATCAGTGTACACTTTTTTGTCCTTAGCAAATTTCGAATGGTCCGCTCTCAGATATTTTTGCAAACTGGTCGTATTGTGGAAGTTTCAGTTATTTAGTTGATGGTTAAAGGAAGTGCTGCAGGTTAGCTAGAAAATAAGGTACATTTCGGTTAATTATGCTTAGTCACAACAAATGTGGATGAACATTTATTTTATTTGGCTTAGGAAGTTATATTTTAGGGCTGCTCCGGGCAATAAATGTAGGATCAGAAATAAAGAATTGTGTTTGAATGGAAGTGGTCATATCCGATTCTGCACTAGCAGCCTTAATATATATATATAATTGGCGCTTACACCCTTTTTTTGGGAGTTTGGCCGAGCTCCTCCTCCTATTTGTGGTGTGCGTCTTGATGTTGTTCCACAAATGGATGGACCTACAGTTTCCAGCCGACTCCGAACGGCAGATATTTTTATGAGGTGCTTTTTCATGGCAGAAATCGGAGGCACTCGGAGGTTTGCCATTGCCGCCGAGGGGCGACCGCTATTAGAAAAATGCTTTTATTAATTATGCTTTCACCGAGATTCAAACCTACGTTCTCTCTGTGAATTCCGAATGGCAGTCACGCACCAACCCATTCGGCCATGGCGGCCGTCTGCCTCCAGCCTTAATATGCAATGCTAAATGGCAAATAGGTTCAAATATATTTTTGATTCTACCGAGCATTCCATGGCATAATTAGGTATTAAATTTAGGACTTCTCCCTTACCGCTTAGTACAAGAGCGCGGAGAGAACCCCGCTAGCTTTTTTATTCGAGGCGGTTATTTAGCGACGATATCGCAGTAGGCAGGTGAACAAAGATCGTTTGCTATCGAAGCATATTTCAAGGTAAATGGTTCGTGTGCATCTGAGCGTCGTAGATTTACTTCACTTTACAACAGTCGGCGTTTACGGAATACCTCATGTAAAGAGTACAAAGCCTAACATTGAGAACAAATGGATAAATGAAAATATTGAACTCGTCACTAAAGGTTTGCATAATAATCCGCAAGAAAGCGGCAGCCCTGGAACTTCTAAAAAGTATTGTGCGTAAAATATTAAGGAAGGATCTTAGACGGCGGCTCTTTAAAATTCATATCGTACAAGCGCTTAAACGTAACCATTACAATTTAAGTAAACATTACTGGGAGACGGTGATGGAAAACACTATCTTTTAGGGTGATGAAACCCATTTTTTATTTAAATAAGTAAGTAAGCAAAATTTCCGTTATTGACCGCCTGAAGGACAGAATCCACTTTTGAAATATCAACAGCCACTTCATATTCCCAAAGTGACGGTTTGGTGTTCATTATCAAGCAGTGGAATAATTAGACCAGTTTTAAGGGCTAGAAATATCGGTGGACTCTGTCGCTTATCGGCGCATACTGAACAGATATTTTCTGCCAATAATAAGAGAATACCCTTCCTTCAGTACACACACATGGTTTCAGCAAGATAGCGCCAAGTCGCACATGCCCATGGAGACCATAGTATTACTGCGTGATTTCTTCCTAAAAACAAACTGATTAGTCGTATGGGTAACACATCCTGGTCACCCAGGTCGCGCAATGTTACTCCATGGACCTTTTTCTGTGAGATGCCTCAAACGTGAAGTCTATGAAAGAATTGCAGCGACCATTCAGGACTAAAAAAATGTCGTTATCAAGGCTGATGACGTCCCGACATCACTTTAGAGAAAATAATAAATAAAATCCACACTTATCTTCCTTGAAATAGTATTGAAATAAACTTTTATCATTGTAATTCTTTTCTAATTTAGCTTTTAATTCCTCACCCTGCACCTCCATTTTTATTTGAATGTCCGATTTTTCTGTTTTCAGTTAAAAGTATGTCAATAAATAAAAATCATGAATAAAGGTGGGACCAAACCCTGGTGCTTGATAAAATGTCTACTTCGCAACATTTAAAAAAAATATTTTTTATGAAAACTATTCTGTAAATCATTAAAAACTAATATGTGACCTGGTCTACGAAAAGGTATTGTACCTTACGTGCGAAAACAAGTTTTCGAGAAAACAGCAGTGAAAATTGAAACTTTTAATAACCCTTGTAACTTTTTTAAATGTTAATATTTTGCAATTCGGTTTGGCTTATTTTCTTCAGCATAGATCACATGTTTTTTATATATAAATAAATAAGAAAAAGTTAATGCAAATCGCAGAAATCGTTTTAAAAAATTAGTTAGCTTTTGTATTTTCATATTTGTACTTTTCTTTTTTTTTTACTTTTAACGCACTTTTAAACAAATTATGACTTTCTGGTTTTCACCATTTTAAAGAGCCTTCCACACACTATTCGAATCAACAAAAACGTGAAAAATGATTTTTGACACGTAAGGTACCTTTTCATAGACCAGGTCACATATGACATTTTGGCTATCCTAAAAGGTATGTAATTCGAAGAATAGGTGAAATAGACCCAGTAGCGCTATCAGATAGCTTTTAGATAGTGACGACCGCTTTCGACGACCGTGGTTTCGACCATATCACTTTCGAATGGTAGTCATGCACGTCCCGCTCCGTTGTTCAAGAACGAATTTCAGCACCTGCTTACCTACAAATCGAATGCTAACGTGAAATTTTCACTCAAAGTTGATAGCTGAAAATTTCTTTATTTGTGCATGTTCATTTCTTGAATCGAGGGGGCATTTGACTACAAACGACTGCAGTTCCTCATTCTCAATGACCACTAAAAAGGTTATGCGTGCGGATTAAATCCCTAAACCCCGTCTTCTTAGCATCGCCAATTATAACTTGGGTGCTCATGAGTCGGGTATGCAAAAAATGTATTTACTTTTGCAAAGCAAAAAAATATTGTCTATCAGAAAGCACTTGATTAATAACCCACTTGGACATAGCAAAACGAAATCATGCCTCTTTTCTACAAGATATTTCACCCAAAATTTATTTCCAAAATCTAGTGTTGTCTTCTTTTGCGCAGCCACGCGCTAGAGAGCAGGTGGCAATAAAAAAATTATATAAATATCACGTGTCACATGTCCGTTCTTATATTCTCCCCTCAATATTCTCTCCACTTCTTCCACAAAAAGTGAACGCGTGTTGCTTTATTTACTCAGAACATGCGATTGGGTCAAACGTTTTGCAGACGGCAATAAAAATAGGCAAGGGCTAGTCGCGGTATCTCTGTATCACGGTACCCGACCAAGTTGAACGAGTTCTTTATACTAAAATTAGATAATTTTGAGTTGAAGAGTTGGGTTGAAGCGGTTGTCCTGTGGGAGACACTCAGGCTGCATATTTTGGCTTAGCAAAGATTCCGTGCGTTTAGCATTGAGGGCGATTTTGCAGGTGGCTTCATTACGCCATCTATCGGCTGCTTTCCTTACGATTTCTTGAAAGATAAGTAGCTTACATGTTTGTAAGGGTATGCCTATGTTTGAAGGATACATAATACTACCACCCATACAGGGTGCGTCACCATCAAGATATTGAGGAACTCTTTTCCCGGTCAATCTGATGGTCCAAACTACTTCCTGTGGGGATATTTTAAGGGGCTGGTCTACGAAAACAAGCCTTAGGCCGCTTAGTTGCTAAAAACAACGTTCGCTAAGAAGTCTACAAATCGCATGCAGTAAATCTTAACGAACGTGGTACAAACGTTAGAAGCGGCCACTTGCCAGATGTTATTGTAAATATCAAGAAATGAAATAGTTGCTTTAAATAGACATATCCATTTCTCTAGATCATTGTTATCAATGACTTGCTGGAGGAGCTGGTGGGGAGAGGCTGTAGGGTGATTGCCTACGCGGACGATGTGGCATTAATTGTTAGAGGAAAGTTTATAGATACCCTGTACGATTTAATGCAGGGGTATCTGAACGTGGTTGTTCGATGGGCAGCGGACTGCGGCTTATCGGTGAATCCTCTTAAGACTGAGCTCGTTCTTTTCACGAGGAAATATAAAATACCTAGAGCTCAACTCCCTTCGTTGGGGGGCGCTCCGCTGGTGCTTTCTGACAAGGTGAAGTACCTAGGTCTAATCCTTGACAGTAAGCTAACGTGAAAGCCCAACATTGAGGAAAGAGTAAGGAAGGCAACAATCGCCTTGTATGGATGCAAGAGTGCAATTGGCAATATTGTTATATGGAGTCGTTGTCTGGTGGAATTCACTAGAGAGGAAGACATCAGTTAAAAAGCTAGAGAGAGTTCAAAGGTCTGCACTCATTGGAATCAGTGGGGTGCTTCGAACTACTCCCACTCTAGCGCTTAATGTAATGTTAAATGTGGTACCTATAGACATCGCAGGCAGAATTGCCGCTGCACGTACCGCAATTAGACTGAGGGGCTTGGGTTATAAGCTCAATCTCACATATGGGCACTCAAGCATCCTCAGAAACTTTGAGTTCATCCCCTCGTCGATGGATCAGTGCGTGCCTTCGCTTTGTCCAAGCGGAACTTTCTCCACCCCATATTCCTTCAAGGGAGGAGTGGACCGGGGGCAGCACTTGGGGACAGGGCCTGGTTAACCTGTTCACGGAGTTGGAAGGCAGGGTTGGAGGAGGAGTTTTCTGCAAAGAGCTCCCCATCAAACTCAAATTCAGGCTACCGAGGTGACCGCAATTAAAGAAGCAGCTGACTGGCTACTTACTAGCGTAATAACTGTTAAGAAGGTAAATATTTACTCCGATAGCCAAGCGGCAATCAGGGCCCTAGGCTCCCTAGGTCAGGGAATACCTGGTCTCTCACTCGATTGCATCAGAATTCTTCGATATAAAGATAATTTGGGTACCTGGTCACAGTGACATTGTTGGAAACTGCGAAACCGACGAGTTGGCCAGACAAAGGACTTGTGAGGCG
Source organism: Anastrepha obliqua (assembly GCF_027943255.1). Lineage (NCBI taxonomy): Eukaryota > Metazoa > Arthropoda > Insecta > Diptera > Tephritidae > Anastrepha > Anastrepha obliqua. The sequence continues at coordinate 1,701,588 of NC_072896.1, forward strand.
GTGTGCCCGCGAAAGGAGAGGTTCGGGATCCCCTTGACAACCTGCGCTCTACTCCTGGAAGGATGGGCTTTACACCAACTCAACGAGCGCTGGGTAAGTACACGAATGTGTAGGGTCGCGAAGTCCTCCTGGCCACGTTTGGATAGGAGGCGTTCGAGGGATATTCTGAGGATGACGAAATCTCATCTCTCAAATTTCGTGGACATCCTCACGTACACGCGGGGTCCACATGCCGTGAAACTCGGAATCACTTCGAGTCATTTTTGCGTTACATGTATGGAGGATGAGGTGGAATCATCTCAGCACCTGCTCCTCAGCTGCCCAGCTCTCGCGGGACTAAGATTCAAGTATCTTGGTTCTCACTTCCTTGCTGCGCCTGCTGATATAGCAGGTCTTGATAACAAAACTATGATGAACTTCATCAGTAGCATAGAGAGGTTAACACAACCGCAGACCAGTCACCGTTCATAGTCCACAAACACTCAACCCTCCCCACCCCTTTCCCTTTCGTCCTATCGTCCTTTTCCTTCACCTCTTTTCCCCCACTTGTAATGGTATAACAAAGGATGAACTAAACTCTTTCGTCCAAGTGAGCCCACTCTCTGGGTAACCATCACTACCTAACCTAACCTAACCTAAATAGACATATCACCTTATAAAGCAGCACTTTTTCCAATTATTTTTGAAATTAGAGTAAAATCAAGTCGGATGATACTTTGTGCGCCGCCTTTTTCTTCACAATATTTAAGTAATCAATATAAGCTGATTTTAAATAATTATTTTTTTTTGTTATTCATTCATAGTAATTTTCTTCTAAATTTGAATGTCATTTGCCTCCTATAATCGGTGATCAGTTAGAGGTTAATCAACTCTGTTGAGTTAGAAATCTAAATATATAAAAATGTGTATTTAAACTGCTAATAAATCTCAATTAATCATCAAACTGAATCTGCGCTTCGTAATTTTTGAAGGAATTTTGTGAAAATGGAAACATTTTCTATAAAATACATACCAAATTTCTCATTTGAACTCTTTGTGGAAATTCCTTAACTGCGCCTTCAAAATGGTGGTCAGAGTGCGTAGGCCATGTGTTTTTTCTTAATAAATTTATATGTACGTACAGCGAGAGAAAGAACTTCAAATTTAATTAGTGTGTTTTGCTATGAATTATGAAAAACTCATCAATTTCGGCGCCTGCTGAAGGGTTGTCAATTGAAAATCAGCTAGAATATAAATGTAAACTATCGCGAGAATGTGATTGCTCCACACTTAATTGCCTACTTAATCTGACAGCCTGTCGGAAGCACAGCCATAATTTAATTGGAATTCAAGCGATTATATATATATGCACAGGCGAAATTTCCAGTCGATAACCGCTAATTTCTGTATAACTTTCGCGCCCTTACAATTGGCAATACCACACTTTCACTAAATTATTGGATTGGGGAAATATTTCTAAATAATTTCAGATAGTTTACCTTTCTCTTAGAAATATCGAAATTTCACGTAGATCCAGAAAATATATTTGTGGCAAAAACGGCAATCCGTCAGCTGCCGTCGTCAGCCAAAAGTGCAAATTGTATTTAAAAGCGATTAGCGTAAGTTCTTTCACCTGCATTTAGACAAAAGTCGTTGGCCAAAATTTCCAGGAAACTTTGCAGTTAAAGCTTTTTCTTTCTATAGAAAAACTCGAAAGCCTATAATTTTCTATATTTCATAATAGAAATAAACAAGTTAATTAGACACTGTCAGTAGAGAAAAGTTGAAAAAATCTTGCTAATACTATAATATTCCCAGGCAAGCGTGAGGAATATGCAAAAGCAACTGAAAAACGGAGGAGCAATCAAAATAGTTTCAAGTTCGAATCGTACATAGCAAAAGTAACTCAAAGGAGCCGAATCATAAATACGTGATAAGTGAGCCGTTAAAGTGTTGTTGCCATAGTGGGTAGGAACAGTACGTTGGTCGGTGGGTCAGTGAACTCTTCGGCGATCGAGTGGTGAAAGTTATTGCTTGCAAAAATCAATTAAAAACAAAATAAGAGTGGTGAGTTTGTTCAGCTATGGACAAATTAGTTGCTAGAACGGATATTCCCCAAGTAGTAGTAAAGGTTGCTGAGAGCATTTGTTGGCACAGCAATGTTGCTGAGCAACAATGTTGAAAAGTTGAGCTTAGCAGCATCGACAGCGATTTAACAGGAGAGCCTTTCTCCTAAAATAACTTCACATACTGCCCCCTGACTATATATGAAATGTTATCAAATACTAATTGAAAAATGACTTTCTTCAAGGACTCTAAGCATGAAGCGGGATTTAAAAATTATTGTAACTTTATTTAAATTTTTTTGTGACTAGCTGCATTCTTTCATTTATTTTCACATTGCATTTCAAATCAATGTCCACCAATCACCTTTCTCAATGCATACTCACCCGATTTTGCACTTCATTACATTATTTTATTTTTATTTTTTTGAAAGAATGCAAGACGCTTGATTTCGTTAATTAAATCACAATTTCACATACAATATATTATTTTATTTTTTACTCAATCACAAATGTAAAAAGTTGCACAGAAAAAATTGGTCGACACGTGGAGGTTTTTTATATACATATTAACGTTGTTGTACTTGCAATTTACGTTAAATTAATTTTGCAATTAATTCTTGTCAATTGGTCAATAAAAAGTGGGAATCGTCAACAGAGGGAAGCAAGTAGTTTTTTATTGAAAAAATCACCTCTTCCAAAAAAAATGTGGTTGAAAAATTACATAACGCGTACCATAGTCAGAAATTGGTGAAAACACAGAAGACAGGGGCTTTAAACAGTTGAAGAATCGAAAAAAATTAACACAATTTTTATGAATTAACGATTTTATAAAACATTTTTTAACACTTCTTTAAGTAAAATAATTATTTTTAACACGAGAGAACAAAATTTATGCGTGCGACGATTTTTATATTTCCTTTGATTTTTTATAAATAGCTGTTGTTTGAGTTTTGGCGCGTAAATTAGCGTACGTCGTGTGGAACAGATCGTGTGCTAGGAGTGACTGAGTTACCTTATCGGCATTTGAAGGGCATTCGCACATTCATGCACTCCACTTGTCTACATGCGTACATATGTATGTGTGTGCAAGACCATGCGTTTTTAATTGACAAATGGTGATGTTCTTAGAATTTATGAATGCAATAACAAACACTAATAGAAGTTGTTTTGCTCACAAATGCAACGGTACTCATGGGTAATGTTGAAATAACACAGTGTTTTGATGTCGTGATTAACCACTCATAAGTGCGATTATAGACGTTTATAAAATGGGTTAATAAATTAAAAAAAAATTCAATTCACTTAAAATATATAAAATAAATATAAATTATAAAAAAAATGTATAAAGGGTTTTCCAATAATAGGCGTTATTTTGATATTCAAAGATTGGTTTCGTTGCTTGTGTGGCACGTAGCACCGTCTTGTTGAAAATAAACGTTTTCCAGATCAATACCATCCCATTCCGGCCATAAAAAATCGTTAATCATCTCACGATAGCGCAATCCATTCACCGTAACTGTTGCTCCAGCTTCATTTTCGAAAAAGTAAGGTCCAATGACTCCGCCGGACCATAAACAGCACCAAACAGTCACACAATTTTGCTTGTTGACGAAGCCACCGCGGTGGAAATAGGCCTCACCACTCAAGATGATTTTTCGACGGAATTCCGGATCATTTTCATGCATTTCTACGAACCAATCAGCAAAGACACGACGTTGTTGATGATCAGCCGGCTTGAGTTCTTGTGTCACCTGGACTTTATAAGCCTTAAGACCCAAATCTTTATGCCAAATACGGTGTAGTGACGTTTGTGGAATGCCTATCTCCAAAGAACGAAGAGGAATGGACAAACCTGGGTTTTCTTCAGCACTTTCGGCTACAACAGCAATGTTTTCGGCTGTTCTTGAGCGCCATGCACGGGTTTTATTCTTCACATTACGAACTGTCTCAACAGCTCGAATTTTTTCACCAATTTCTGTATTGCGGTCCGACAAGGGGCTTCACGATGACCCAAAAATGCTCGAGTATAACGAACCATCTATGCCAAATTTGCAACATTTTTATAGTGAATTTTAATCATTTTAATGCGTTGTTTAAGCGTGTATTGTTCCATTTTTATTAATGGTGTAGTTTCTACTTGTCAAATATCAAAAAATGACGGCTTCAAAAGTGGCATCTACCGAAATAGCGGGCTATTAAAAATAACACCTATTATTGGAAAACCCTTTATTTAAGCCTTTGATTTTTTCAACCTCTTGAGTAGAGAATTAGAAGTATATTCGTGATTAATATCAACTTACATAGATACGTCCTTTGTTAGATATTTGGCCGAGTTTCTCCGCCAAATTGTGGTCTGCCTCATCAAGAACGCTGCTTTATGCTGCCCACGAACGGCAGAAGGATTCGATTAGATGGCTTTTTATGACAGATATACTCATATTTTGTGAAGATCGCCCCACCTTGGCGAGGGGCAAACGCTATCAAAACAACCTTCTTCATCATTTGATTTGTCTTTTCCACAGTGGGCATCGAGCTCAGGGTTGCCTTCCTAAATTGTGTTCAATATAATAGACACAAATTAACATTCGAAATTTTTTAAGAAAATGTTTTCATGTAAACGTTCACATACACATGCACATATAAGCATAACAATATATAAGCAAAAAAATTGTGTCTACCTTTAAAATATTTGGAGTTAGATTTTTTTTATTATGCTTTTTTTGTAGCGTTGATTTTTTAAATTTACTTCTAGAGATGTCATATTTGTGTATGGTTGAAAATGATAAACCGCTGGAAAAATCTAAATAAGTCCACATTAACTCAGCGATTCTTGTTAATACCGTCCATAGCAAAAAAGCTCCATTAAAAGAACGCTTCTTAAATTTCGCTGCGCTTTTCGTAATACTTCAATGGTTTTATGGTTCAATGGTTTGTTATGAGCTGCTGTTTTTTTTGTTTTTTTACTTTTTAATCTTTAATCGTTTTAATTCTTCATAATTGAACAAAAACCAAATGATCGAACTTGCCAGAGAGGTCTGCTGCAATTTTAACATTCAGATAGTCGGTTTTGTCTATGGTTAGGTTTGTTCGCAGTAACGGCCGGTGGACGCTCTTTGTTCCGTCGACCATGACATCATATCAAGAAGTACGGATTCGGTACCAGAAAAAAAAGGTAAAAAACCACGTCAAACGGACGCCTCTATTGTTGTTAATCCATCTAATTTGAGAAGACGATTGAAACGCAAAAAATCCTTAGACTTAACGGGCTAAATAGAATCACACGTTAAGTGTAAATTCATAACAAATTGCTCGTTAGTTAATAATATTTTTCTTTGTATCTATGTATCTATCCATACGTATACCCATTGGACTTTTGTGTCGCGGGTATTTTAAGGAACAAAGTTGTCTCTAAAAGCAAAAAAGCGGTGGATACATCGAAAATAATTAGCGACTGGATGTTCGGGTTTTTTTTCATAAAAATGTAACCAGAAACAGGTTTTTTTAACTTGTATTTAAAGATTTTCTATTGTTCAAAAATAAAAATAATTAAAAATGGATAAAAAAATAGAATTATTACTTCAATCATATATAATTCATATATAAAATACAATATAAAAAAATTAACTAATAAAAGTTAGTAAGTTGCTATATATAAAAACATGGCTCCAAACTTAAGCCAACTTTACAAAAAAATTTTAGAAATTTTTTTAAAATATAGAAAAATAATTCCTATGCAAAGCCACTACACATGACAAGTAGCGATTGGCAAGCACAATTCGTTCATGTGTCGTTTGCAATACAAACATAACGGAACCTGCGAGCAGCACTCGGCTTGCCGCGTTAAAGTACGTCCGCCACGCTGTTCGTTTAGAATCATTAACAATTTCAGTTGATATGATAAATAATTAGATCACAAGATAGTATAAAAAATAACTTACAACTGGCAGATTCACAATTTCTATTATTACTCTTTCAGAATATAATGATTTAGTTATCTGCGAGACCCAGAAATGTCTTGGAAATCGAAGGGAATTGTGGATAGCCGTATATGCTTTCCAAGGCACTTAAGATCTATGGAGAGGATTTAAAGGATAAGCGGAAACCAGTGGGGTGCGGGATTCATTACTCCTCTGCAGACTACCTGAATTTTTTTTTTTAATTTTTGCAGTTTGTCGAGGGAAAGAAAATGCTGCTACTCCATTCGCAGTACATCCGACCCAAAAATGTTCTATCTAAGTCTGGTGAAGGCCGGACGGCAGCAAAAAAATTGTTTTGTACCATTCTTGCCCTCCAAACAAGATATGCGCAGTAGACCATCGAAGGTATCTATGGTGACCATATGCCGTCGCTATGAATTGTGCCACGTAATTAGTTCCATCCTGGATCGTAGCTTACTCCTCCTTTGTCTGAAAAAGAATTTTCCTACCACCCTGTCAAGCTTTTTAACGCAGCGCTTGATTGTTTTTTAGGTGTTACACTAATGGTGTTCCCATGAGCTTTGATGGATTGTTGTATCCGGCTACTCCCTTTATGCTTACCCGTAAAATTGGTTTAGCTTCAATGCGACGCTCCAGATAGCATTTATCTGAAGTTGCCATCAAAATGCTCATAGGTATTTTTGGTGGTGAATTGGAAAGGTGAAAAGTTGAGTGCACTAACTAGAAGTCCTGTTGCTTAGTCGCCTCAAGCTTTATGCATTAATATGCTATACGAAGTAGATTGATTCTGTTGTTTTTCTTTTTTTTTGTTGTATTTTTTTTTTTTTGTATTTTGTTTTTTGTTTACCCTGAATACTGGGATAGATATAAGGTGTGTCAATTAAATTTCGGGAAATTGTAAAAAAAAGTGAACTACATAAAAAATTTACTTGTGAACAAACATTTATTCTGAATCTTCACAAAAGCTTCCCTGTAATGATTCCTATATTACTTTCGCAATTGGAAGAGATATTCGTAATCCACCGCCCCTTTAATCTCTTTAAAGCCGCCCTGATGGGTTTTCTTGAGGTTCGATATAATATTGTGGAATAATAAACAGTTTCCTTGGGCGATATTGAGAATAATGGAATGGGTGCAGGGACGTTGAAATGCCTTTAGTCCCTAAAAACTTTTGCACAATGAACAAAAACGGGCAAGCGCGTGGTCTAGTCGCTTTTTGCGAGTTCGAACCCATACGGAAAATCCGTGCTCTCAGCCGTTTCAGGAACCCAACGTAGCAATGTCCTTCACTTTCTGCTAGGAAGGAATATACAAAATATAACATAACAACCATAACAAAAAAAAAATTGCGCTAGCGACTTCAAATTTTGGCTAGAACTAAAGGCAGATCCTCGTTTCCAAAATTATGTTTATGAACAACAAAGTGCTACCAATTCGGCAGCTATAGCCGCGTATCGTATGGGTCTCTCCAGATAAAAATTAAAAATAAGTCCTATTCATCCTTTTTAAGAACTTGATCAAAAGCGAATGAAAAAACCACTAAAATGTTTAATACATACAGGTATATAGAAATATCGGCCGGAGTACCAGAAGGCAGTATACCCCGACCGGTACAGCACTTACTCTATACTTTAGATCGGCCTGTACCGCAAACGTGCAAAATAGCTACATTTGCTGACGGTACTTGCATCTTAGCTGTTAGATAAACCGAAAGCAAGTCCATCATGAAATTGCAGAAATCCATTGACGAAGAAGATACAGTCGTTAAAGCTCCCTGGTACGTGAAGATTTGTATAAGAATTTAGGTATAAAAGCTCTGTCTTAATCAGTCAATCTCTTTGCACAAAAAACATGCTGAGAAAATAGCAACTCACATTAATGCAGAAGCTTCCCTACTAAGGGATGATCGACATGTTACCAGAAGATTTAAGAGAAAAAAACCTCAAGACTAAGATATCACTATTATGTGACTTGAATTCGAATTTTGTTGAATTGAAAAATATTTAATTGTTTTAAAGAGTTTGCAATGCCATGGATATTAATTACTACTAATATAACTTCAAAACACAAAAGAAAAATATGATAATTATAGAAAATACTTCCGAAAGGAGAAGAAGTATAATAGAATATCAACAAATTCACATAATAGTACATATCTATGTGCATAGGTGTGTCAGCAGGAATTTGAATTTCCCACATTTCTATTTAGGAAAAACGTTCAAATATTTTTAATATACATTGCAAGGCAAACACGTAGTGTCCGAAGCTCCTACAATATGCATACAAGCTTACACATCTGTACAGTAAATTCAACAAGGATACTGGCAAGGACACAAAGCAATTAAGTGTGAATGGACGTCGACGTCGCTTTGTATGTCCAACTGCTGAACAGGCATGTAAATATGTAAATCAAAACATAAGTAGACACACACTGGCATGCGAGTTGAATTGGGCTAGGCGTACATTATAGGTTTGTCTAAAATAATTTTTTATGCAGCTAAGAGGTGTCGTGATTTGATAAATGAAACCGATAAATCGAACACTTCGCTATTAATAAAAATGGATCTAGGAAGGGCTTTGCTTTGCATAAGTATTTCAGGAAAATAATGAAAATGTTATGTATCTGGGATGAAATTTAAATCACACTTGAAGTTGTACCACAGAAATAAAAGGCAGAATAGAAATAGCACCTGATGCTTTTCTCGAATATAAGAAGGTACTGAATGCTAAGCAGTCACCGAAGTATTCCTTGTAAGACGCTATATTTGGCCGATATTTCTCTATGCCAAAGAAGCTTGGACCCTTAAGATGGCAGATGTCAACAAGCTTAATGCAATTGAATTGTGAATATAGCGACGAGTTACAAAAATACCTTACACAGGTCATGCTATGAAAAATGAGGATCTCCAAGAATGAATTGTGATCAAGGGATGTTAGCAGCCATAAAGAGAAGGAAGACATCTTACTTGGGTCATATCACCAAATACGAGTTGCTCCAACTAATATCCGAGGAAAACTCGAAAGAAGACGAGTAGTATCTTCTTGACTGGGTGACATTGACATGGCAAGGGATAGAATGCAATACGCAGAAATAGTCAAAGAGTCGTAAAAATGTATTTGTTTCTAATTTTTGTATTAATAATAGGTTTGTGATTATGTTTTATGTATAATTAATATATAAAAAATGGTAAATATCAGAGATGGTATGTTATATTATATGATGACCTACATTCGACATCGAATTGGCAAATGAAGAAGAAGAAGAATAAAAATAAGGGATTAATCTGCATGTTGTCAATCTACCTGTTGTTCCGCCCAGAGACCGACGAAAGAGATGAAATGCGTCGGGTAGTCACTGGAAATGAATCCTGTCTGGCCCATTTCTCGTTCATTGTGCAAGAGTTGCTGATGAAAAAAGGGATTCAATGCTGTCGCACGCATCCTATAGCCCCAATATTGCCACAGGTACTTTCATTTATGCCTCCACATGAACGGACTAACTTTGGGGGATTAGCAAGGGTGCTTCTAATAGCCTCACTGAAATGTGTGAAGTTAGACTACTGTAGGGTCGAAGCGATATTTTAGAAAATTTTTCAGAGGGAGACTGAAATGAAGCAAAGTTCTGAAAAAGTTACTGTATTTTTCCCCCAAAGTAATAAAAAATTAATTAGCGGCTGTATTGCTTTTTTTGTTGGGCACGCAATTTTTAATTTAATTTTATATCGTCCTCGACTTTTGCAAAAATTACGCATTTAAAAACCAAAATTAAAATTTCCAAAGAAAAATGATTTGGAAATTGTCTATAAAAAAAATTACTGCGGGCATAATCAACTGAAATACTTCATTGCGTTTTTTTCAAGAAAACTCCATCCCCGTAAAACAACTTCAAGATACACACCATAATTTGTAGAAGAAACACCAATATGCCTATAATATCCTTTTACAATATAAACAGGAATCATGAAAAGAGCATTTCAGTAGTTGCGTTTGAGCTTTGGCAGTATGCAGCCACCATCTTGGTAAAGTTACAGCTGTCAGATCTAATAGTAGTAGTAATCAATAAATCTGAAATGTAAACATTGGATTCTTAGCGATTCAAGAACTCGTTGTAATTTTTAAAATTTGTTATCGAAATCAGTGCTTAGTTCTACAGAAAAAAATTAAATTTACTTATGGGGTTTACTTCTGATTCAGTGGTTTTGTAGAAAATCAAAATTTCCGGATTTGGCACAAAAAAAATTCAAGGGAGCTTTATCTAGCGCCCGTATATTAAAAAATATCATTGTGAGGTGTGGTGTATTTATCTTTTCCGATGATCGATTAGAATCTCGCGCAGTGGTGTCGGATATCGAACTTCTTATGGTCTAGAGGAGCCTCAAGGGACATTTGCCGAAATTTATACTCCGCATACCATATAGCAAGAAACAGTTTGTTTTATTTATTTTCCAAGTTCAAAATCTTTTTAATATAAAACCCCACACTACATACATATAGGGTTTTTCAATAGGTGCGCTTCAACTTTTTTCCGATAGGGAGGGCGAACGACGCAATATTTTTTATTTTTCGCTTGTCATTTGTAAACTTCATTAGTATACGTTTCATCATGGAACGCTACACACTCGAGCAACGATTGCAAATCGTGCAAATTTTTTATGAAAATAATAGTTCTGTTGCTGCTACTTTAAGAGCATTACGGCCATTTTACGGTCCATTTAACAAGCCGTCCCGTTTTGGGGTTATGTGAAGTCATTGGTCTACAGTAACTATCCGGCGAAGATTTGTGAGCTCAGAGCCAATATTGAACGCGAAATTGCTGGAATTTCGGCCGATTTATGCAAAAGAGTGGTCGAAAATTGGGTTCAACGATTGAACTTCGTAAAACGTGCACACGGTGGTCATGCAAAAGAAATCCAATTTCATACTTAAATGTATATGTTCAAACTCGATAATAAAAAAAAAATTAGTTAAAAAAGTCAAACCGTTTGTGTTTTATTCAAAAAAGTTCAAAAGTAATGGCTGCTTACAAAATTTATTAGGTGTCTGGCTGAGCTCTTTCTCCTGAGTGCGTATGCAGTAGTATTCCGCCTCCGAACGGCAGATATATTGAGCAATGAGAAGCTTTTTCATTGCAAAAATATGTTGGGAGGTCATTTGGTGTCTCTCATCCGCAGATTCGAACTCGGGCACAACTCGAACAAAAGCATACCAACTCATTCGGCTATAGCGGCCGCCTTGACTATGGTAGCCTTATTTTAATATCTCATCCTATCCTAAAACTTCAGCCCTATTTCTAGAGTTTTCTATTAAAATGTATTTTAAAAACTAAAATCTTTCAAATCCTGTACATTTTTGCAGTGCGCCGAAGTGATCAGCCGCCAAAGGTCGCTTCAATAAAGCCGCCAGTGTAAGAAAACAAATACAGGATCAAGTGTACGAGTATGAGTGCAGTGTGTGTTAACGAATCCAGGCATCTGTCTGTCAATTACTTTGGGCACGCATCGTTATATCAAACGTGCAAAAATGTCAATAAGCATGGCGAAATGAAGAAAAAAGTTTACAAATGAAAAAAAAACTCCTGCTAAAGGACGCAATGAACAGAATAAAGTAGACAGCCAATACTTACAACAGGAATGCAGTTGCGGCCTGCACGCCATTGGCATCGAAGCTTAAATTGGAAGGTGGCCTTTGCGGGCAGACTTTGAGAGTTACAAAAGTGGATACTTGCTTTTGAAAGGATAAAACCGTTTAAAGTAGTTATGCTAATATTACAGGAAGTAGGGACTTGTGGGGAAAGCGGTGCAAATGAAATTATGAAAGCGACTTGTGAAGTCAAATCAGTTTTGTCGCGGGCAAACCTACAGATGTTGTGTATCGAAAACGCAGCTCACACACTCTCCTCCAGGTACTTGCGTACATACTCATATGAGCCGGTATATGTATAAAATAGAAATGCGCAGCTGTGTAAAGGAATTGAGTGCTTTGCTCGGCATGATTACATTTTTTGGGACAACCAACCACATCAACCATTCAAAGTCAGACTTGAGAAAGCACAAAAAATCTTTAAAATCCTTCGCACATTTTACAGCCAACTGACCCAACTCGCTAACAAATCCATATATTTTCTCGCTGCATTTAAGAAATGGAAGCAAATAACCGCTTGCAAATTACCTACAATTTACATAGCCATTTCTATAAATGGCTTGTTACCCACTTTAGACCACATCAGGAAATTAGCCTTCAAGTGGGCAGCGCCCACAAACTGGTGGTGAGCAAAAGTAGGCGAATGAATATTAACTTGCTTGAAGAGTTAAAGGGACTTACGATGTGTAATAATAAATAAGTAAATATAATTTTTTTTAATTTTTAGTTGTTAATTTAGCGCAAGTCAGCGAATTTTGTACCTTGGGTGCCTGTAATTTTCTGTTCATATTAAAAAATAAATAATTTTAGAATAAAATCATTTTAAAATTTGTTTAAATTCTAGAACCGAGCTATGGAAACATTTTGTATAATAACGAGAGTTGTATATAAAAATACGAAATCAAAAAATATGTATTTTCAGTCATCGTGCATTGAAATAAAAAATGTTAATAAAATTCATCAGTTCAGAATAAATAAATACTCGATTTGTTTGGTGGGGGAAAAGATAAATAAATGGAAGAATGACAAAAAAGAGGACACTTCTAGCATTGGCTTTTGGCAACGCGCTATCGGTGCAGCCGATTTGGCACTCGTGCTGATAGTTTTGGTGGGCAACTGAACTTTATAGATTTATTAAAGTAGATTTTTATACGCTTCCTTTTTCTTTTATACATAGTTAGTAATGTACCCTTTTGACTGGGTGACTGAGTTGGCCAATACATAACTTTAGCATTATTTTGTGAAAACCATTGCATTGAGAAGTGTTTTGGGTCAGCCACCGAAGTGGCATATTCTCTTCAGCAAGTGGTAGCATCACTTCTTGAAGTATGCCCTTGTAAATAAATTTGTCCATTTTATTGGTTATGAGGTAAATAGGTCCTACTCCATATCAAGAGTAAAGCATCTCCAAATCAGTATGCTGCAGCACCATGCTTAGCTGTTTTTGTGAACCGCGGTGAGAACTCTTGTCCTTTAGGATGTCTGACATTTCGCTCAGCATAATTTCCAAATAACTTTTTCATACCTATGCTTCACACCATGACTTGTGTTCATGAGAAAAACTTTTCGTCTTCCTCTTTTTATTGACAATTGTAGTTACAGTTAACTATAAAATACAATTAGCTTATAGCTATGGCTACTGTGGCCTTAAGCTAATATACTGGATGTGTATATATGTATGTGTCTGTAGAGTGTTAGTTGAATTTAATTTAGGATATTATAATATTTTAAATAGCTTATAAGTTTAATAATGTTGTCTGTAGAGTCGTTTAAGGGGACAGATACCTGTAAACGCCCATATTTTCCCTGATTTTCAATAAAATTATTTAAATTGAAGTAGTCAATATATTTTCTTCAAAATTGGCATACAGTTTATTTATACATTAAAATAATATACAATTTTTTTTTTTTGCGGATGTACACTCAATTCTTCCAGGGAGGTCACAGCGGGGCTTCTCAATCGGCGGGCATTGTACATAAGGCGTCAGTGACCTTAATACAAAAACCCAAAATTTTTTTTGTTTATTAATGTCATAAGTTCTAGTATATGAATTAAAAACAAATGGAAAAAAATCGCGGAATAAAATGCTACAAAAACCAAAAAAAAAAATTCGTTTTGGGGCGAATTTTCCTACTATATTTGCTTAGAAAAAAATTTTTTTTTTTATTTTCGAAATTGTGTTCTTAAAGGACTATATTAACATTTTATGAAAAAAAAAAAATCGAAACTTTACAGGTATCTGTGCCCTTCAGAGTAGATCAGTAGATTTTGGGTTGTTTGGTGATTTTCTGTGATTTGTAAAATGTGTAATCATCTAAAATGCGTTTGATGTTTGGAGCTGAGTTATTGCAGTATTTGCAGATATTCACGTCTTTTTTTATTCGAAATTCTTGTGTTAGCCGTGTGTGTCCGAGCAGTGGTCTAATTATTTTTGTTCTTTTCCTTCTAGGTAGGTGAGTATTATGCGAAAAAATTCATTGATTGCCTGCTTCATTGGGTTAAAAAATTTGTACCAGCCTGTTGTTTTTTCGAATGTGGAGTGTTGTTTATTTTCGAGTATTTTGGTTATATGACTTTTAAAATCTGTGTGTAGTAGGTTTAGAGATATACTTAGGGGGTGGTTTTCTGCTTCGTTTGTTGCTAAATCTGCTAGTTCATTGCCCTTGATTTTCGCGTGCCCTGGTATCCATATAAGTTCGATTTTATGTTTAAATTTTAATATGCAATTTCTTATGTAGTCTTTGTAATAATTATTTTTGTTTATATTTTTTAATTTGCTTGTTTTAACAGAGATACTTTGCGAGCTATTCTGCCTGGGAGGTTTATTTTGTATAATTGACGCCTTACAGTTCTCGCTGATACTACATTGCTGATTTCAGCTGCAATGGCCTTTGATGACTTAAAAGGATCCCTCTTATCAAGAGCCACAATTAAATAATCAGCAGTTCAAGTCGTTTTCTTTATGTCACCATGTCGTCATGTGGACTTTTTGGGCTTAAGGGCATTTACAACAAAATTTCCAGGCGATAAATATGTAAGATTTCTTTGGTTTCGAAGACTGACACAAGCCTCTCCTCTTCAACTATGCAATGCTCCGCACGACCCATCTTTGAAAGAAATTCATATTACTTACATTAATTCAATATTTTTTAATTAGTTAAAATGCAAGAGTTATCCATAAAGTACCTATTTTAGTGGTCAGACAAAATTACGTTTTATAAAAATAACCGAATCTTTGCCACCAACAATGCAACTTTATATAACGGTTATTTTAAATTCATAACGATGCCATTTGTAAAAGAAGCGAAGTTTCAATAATAGGTTTACATTTTTCCGCGTGGCACAAAGAAATCGATCGATAAAGGCAGAGTACCTATTTTAATGGCCATATGTGTATCTATATACGGAAAACTGTCCTACCACCAGAAAAACTGTCCTAGATACTTAAGGACATTTTTATTAAGTAATTTCGAATTAATTTTTAACAGTGAAAGGTGTGGCTGTGATAGAAGAAAATAAATAATGGTTAAAAATAGTGAGCGCACTGAGAAGTTTTCCGACTACAAAAAATTCTCACTCGACCTGCTTCGATTGCTTAACTTATACGAGGTAGTGTTCGGAATTCATGTTTCGTTATGTTGGGCTACTTACCGAGCCTATTTAATTACACTATTTTTAGAACTCTTATACCTTTTTTGATAACTAAAAGTACATTAAAATACAGGGTGCGCCATTTTTTATATCAGTATGAAAACATTGGACCCTATTATGAGTTGGATTCGATCTTCGATATTCGTTGGTTGTCGAAGATCGAAAATCGAATGTCAATTTGGTATTATGAGCGGTGCAACGCTGTCGAAATTTTCGTTGTATACCGAATTTAGAGTCGAATGCAATTTTGCTTTCGATTGTGTTGCGTATGGCGGGTAAACTTGTTAAAATGTTAGTTGTTTGCGATTATTTATGGTTTTATAGTAACAAAATAATAAACATATACTAATTTTGTTAATTTTTTGCAGGTCGAAAGTCGTGAGTACCAAACATCAAGGCTAGTTTCATTAATGGAAGAGAATCCACATTTCGCAAAAGGGACTTGCACAAAAGTTCAAGCAGCAAAAAAATGGGAGGAGTTTACAACGGAGCTGAATTGATTGGGACCACCAGTTAGAATGGCGGAAATGAATTAAGGTTTATAATGGTTTTTTGTGATGTTTGTAGAAATACGAATATTTGAATAAAGAAAATTTATAACAAAAATAAAAAAGAAACTATGGCTTAAAGGTTTTTAGTTAATACTTTTTAGTTTTTGTCTATAATATTTTTAAGAATTTCATTTCTTATGTTTTCTGCTTCTCCGTTATTTGACTCCACTTCAATATCTCCAGCATCATCGTTGAGGGTCTCATCAGATAACTCTTCATAAGGAAGTTGACCATTGGAAAGCAAGCAAATGTTGTGCAAAGCTGCAGACACATTAATAATTTGTGTTGCTTTTTTGGAGAATAGTGGAGAGCTCTTGCCTACAACAAACATCTAAGTCGGGTTTTCAAGACTCCAATTGTTCTCTCAATGATACTTCTCGCTTTAGCATGCCGGTTGTTGTTTGTCGTTTGTAGATACCCTTCCTCAGAGTTTCTGAACGGCGTCATTAAATATGAGACAGACAAAAATTATTAAAAACAGAATTTCAATTGGTGTTTATTACATACCGAGGAGCCAAGTATTGCGACGGCCATTGAGATGTTGCTCCTCTAAATGCGGCGAAATGTTGAAAGCCATAGAATCATGAGTAGCTTCTGGATTTTTCGCTTATTTTCATTGTATGATCACAAACCTAAAATTTACATCATTTGCATTTAGAATTTATGACTCATATTTACATAAGTATATGCAAATGTCTAGTTATAATACAATCATAGCATTAATGTTGTACAGTCCCTTATTGTTGTAATACAAATGCTGAACTTCTTTCCTGGGAGCGACAATTTTAATATGCCTGCCATGAACACAGCCAATTATTCCTGGAATCCGGATTTGCTTTAAAAATGTGCTTTTATTTGTTGCAGATCAGCCTCTGTACTACTAAATTGTATCCATCTTTGGCAAATATAATTTTCCAGGACATCTATTACTTCCCGTTGTACTCATTTTCACAAAAAATACTTTTTTTTACTTTTAAAAATGTTGTTAGCAAAGAATTTCAATACAATCGCTTTTTCTTCTATTTTGATTTGTTGTATCAGCTTATCTATTGTAAATGCGTCGAGCGATCGAAATTCACAATAGTCCTATTCTGCAGCGAATGAGCACTATAATACCAAATGAAAATTCGTTTGATCAGCACTTTCGACTTCAGTCGAAGATCGAATGTTGCTCATAATAAGAGCCATTGATTTTTTTTCTCGTTTGTCATCACCTTCTCAAGCATTTCGGGTTTTATAGTATCGATTTTGGCACGAATGTTTGCCCTCACTGCTTCAAGAAGTTCATTGGAACGTCTTGGTCGTTGATGAACGGGCTGTTGACGATCTCCTACTTTCCCGTGCTCAAAAAAATTCGACACCAAATGACGAATAGTATTGTCAGACGGTGCCTGTTTGAGTTAGAACGCCTTCTTTCGCTGTAAAGCGATCCATGGTTGAAATTGTACTGAAATGACGTATCGAAAACATGTATGTATGTATATTGAAGTCGATCGGTTGGTAAAGGAGAAAGTTATTCAGCGTTTACATACCGACATAAAAGATGGCGCACCCTGTATATTTTAATTACGTGAAGTATTCAAATTTCAAAAATTAGTGAAAAATATAAAATTCAAAAATTGTATTGTATAAATTTTTATCAATTAGAAATACCCTAGATAATAAAATGTTCTTAAGTATCTCGAGCAACTTTCTCGCTAGCCCTGTGCATAAAGTATATAGCAAACATGCGAAATAATGTCACATAAATATTAGGACACAAAATTTGACCTAAATAGAAAACATTCAATTAAC
Source organism: Anastrepha obliqua (assembly GCF_027943255.1). Taxonomy (NCBI): domain Eukaryota; kingdom Metazoa; phylum Arthropoda; class Insecta; order Diptera; family Tephritidae; genus Anastrepha; species Anastrepha obliqua. Next base: position 1,719,208 of record NC_072896.1, read on the forward strand.
GCTCTATCCACTTTGGCAATGTTTGGCAATGTTTTTTGAAACGCAGGCTTTTAACACTCATAACTTTAGCCCTGCTTACATAATATTCTGCATTGAGCTACCATACCAATGCGTACATAAAGTTGCTTAACAAATTTCCTCATTCCGCCAGGAGTTTTGTTATACTTTGTATTAAATTTAATTATGAAAACTACTTAATTTTTCACGCTGCAGTGAGCAGTAAAAAAGTTCCGCTTGACGCAATAGACTCAGATTACTAGTTAAATAACCACTCGCCACTTGTCAGCATAGTGAGTACACACATATGCACGTAATTACAACTATGTATGTACATATGTAGGTATGAACTCCCACCACACCCTCATGCATATGTATGTCGATATGCTTTGCTGCATGGCACATTACATATTTACATATGTACATATGAATCCCCGCTTTGTATACAGACATACGAGTATGTACGCACATATAGAGTTTTAGAGACATGAGCTCGTGAGTGAATAGCCTGGCCATGCACCGACATGCTTAACCTCATTTGTCATCTACAGCACAAATACTCGTACATACACACATACATGCATAATACCCCCTATATTCAGAGCGTAATTTACTACAACTGCTAATGCGCCACATTTCGTACGCAACTGCATAAAAATTTCATGCCAAACTTTTAAAACTCATTTGCAGTTTGTCGTCACTAAGCGCAATAACACAAACACACAAACAACAAAAGCAATAAAGGAAAGCGGTCAACATAAATTTTGTAAATAAATACGTACATATGTACGCTTGTACTCACTGGTAATAGATGACAAAATGTGATTTACATCTTCTGCCTGCAGTCCTTTTTCCTCTGTACGGACGCTAAGTGCCCATTTACACGATGTCTCCACTGGAAGGGAAACATTTTGTTCGGGGGTGAAGGACGGCCGGGGAAGAGGGAAGGGAATTTGTCTCCTGTACTGGCGACACGCTTTGCTCTTCTTATTCGTATTTCCAATCTTAAAGCAATTTTTGACAGTTGCTTCATTCGTTTTCTGCTTTTGTGGAAGAAAGTTCTAAGTTATGTGTTGGTTTTTATACAAACGGAAGAAAACAACGATGACAAACATCCGAACGCTGCTTGGGAAATGCACGATTATTTTTGCTAGTAAAGTAGTATAATTTAAAATAGTTATGGGACATGTTTATGTTGATTTCTAATTTTTTCCTGCATTTCTAGATACTCAAGTTAATTTTAAGTTAATTATTTACATATGAAGTATTTTTAATTTAATTTTTTTTATTCAAGTATAAGAATGTATAAATATATTTCAATAAAAAAAACAACAAATTATTTATTATTTAACCAGTTTGCATTTTTCATTCATATATTTAAGAAATTGTTGACGAACCTTTACCGCTTTACATGTAAGCGTGAGCGAGAATACATCCGAACCATACGATGCTAAAGTATTAAATGTCAAAATGTCGCCGAAAACAATTTTGCCCGTGTGCCCGCGAATGAGACATGAAAAGAGAATTTCCAGTGTCTCCCTTCCAGATGTCTCCGTGTGTAAATGGGGTGCAAGCAGTTAGAGAGACAAGCCAACTAGCCTGACTGGAAGCCAAGTTTACTAAGTGCCCATTTACACGATGTCTCCACTGGAAGGGAAACATTTTGTTCGGTGGTGAAGGACGGCCGGGGAAGAGGGAAGGGAATTTGTCTCCTGTACTGGCGACACGCTTTGCTCTTCTTATTCGTATTTCCAATCTTAAAGCAATTTTTGACAGTTGCTTCATTCGTTTTCTGCTTTTGTGGAAGAAAGTTCTAAGTTATGTGTTGGTTTTCATACAAACGGAAGAAAACAACGATGACAAACATCCGAACGCTGCTTGGGAAATGCACGATTATTTTTGGTAGTAAACTAGGTAGAATTTAAAATAGTTATGGGACATGTTTATGTTGATTTCTAATTTTTCCCTGCATTTCTAGATACTCAAGTTAATTTTAAGTTAATTATTTACATATGAAGTATTTTTAATTTAATTTTTTTTATTCAAGTATAAGAATTTATAAATATATTTCAATAAAAAAAACAACAAATTATTTATTATTTAACCAGTTTGCATTTTTCATTCATATATTTAAGAAATTTTTGACGAACGTTTTCCGCTTTACATGTAAGCGCGTGCGAGAATACTTCCGAACGATGCTAAAGTATTAAATGTCAAAATGTCGCCGAAAACAATTTTGCCCGTGTGCCCGCGAATGAGACATGAAAAGAGAATTTCCAGTGTCTCCATTCCAGATGTCTCCGTGTGTAAATGGGGTGTAAGTGAACGACAAAGCTGCTGCACAGCTACTTCAGTTGCAACGTCAAAAGCACAAAAAGTTTAGCAGGTAGAAGCATTTATAACTGGGCTGGAAAAAATTATAAGAATAAGAGATATGCAATTAAGTAGGAGAATTACTTACGGGTACCACATACAAACATATACGAACATAAATGCATGCATACATACGCAAAAATGTATTACAATGCATTCCTGGATAAGGTGGAAATGTGCACATATGACATCTATTAGTAGCGAGGAGAGTTGAAAAAATGTTAAAGACCAGATATCTGTGCTATTTTGTAGTCGAGCGTAAAAGCTAAAAGAAAATGCAATTTATAAACAGGTGGAATTCGAAAAATATTTACCGTTAACGCATTTATATTTACTTCCATTCAATGGGCATGGGCTAACTACTTTTCTGAAAGAATTTTATGCAAGTACTTCGTATAATTGAAATTGTAAACACTTTTGCTCACGTAATTAAGTCACTTTATCTTTTTAACATTTCAGGCTTCTGATCATGCGCTTTATGTGGAAGAAAATTCTCAGCAGTGTATGTAAAAAAAATTGTGGAGGTCAGCGCAATTTTGAGCGACTTCTAGCTTGCACTTCAGCGAAACTTAATGAACTGCAAAGCTGCATACATAGCAAGATTTTAAGAACTCTAACTAAAAAGTTGAAAATTTAGATGACAGTTTTTTCATACTCGCTAAATTATTCCAAGTTTATTAATATACAAAATTTGGAACTTTGATTTATAAGACTTTTGTGATAAAATAAACCGTAATTAAAAAGAAAAAGTTACTAAAAAAATTAGCATGAAAAATATTACGAATATTGTAAAAAGATAAAGTGGCTTAATTATGTAAGCACATGTGTACATACATGCTGTTATGTCTATATTCTTGTCTGCCAAATACAATGAAATATCGGGTGTTTTTTAAGAGCTTGAAAACTTAAAATAACAATACAAAATAGAAACATTGGAATGTATTTTTTTTATTATAATCTGGTATAGGCAGCTGAGAGATATGCAGAAATGATTCAATAAAACAGAAAGCTTGTTTAGATGAGATTTTTTTTATTATAATCTGGTATAGGCAGCTGAGAGATATGCAGAAATGATTCAATAAAACAGAAAGCTTGTTTAGATGAGTGAAAAGTACTTTTTAAAGTATTCTATGCCGATAGTCACAGCTGATAGTTTCCTTACATGACATTATTCCAGTACATGATAGGGGTACTTATATATAGGGTTTTCCAATAAGACGTGTTATTTTGATATTCAAAGAAAAATGCTATTGACGTGATAACGTCTTATAATTCGATTTAACAGGCTGCACGCACGAAAAAATGTGTCGTTACCTTGCTCATATGTAGTTACCTTGCTCATATGTAGTTACCTTGCTCATATTAGTGTTACCTTGCTCATATTAGTGTTACCTTGCTCATATGTAGTTACCTTGCTCATTGCATTGAATGAACTGCAAGCGAAAGAGCGGAAGGAACGACAAAGCAAACAAAGCAAACGAACGGCAACGTTCGACATCTTGCTCTCCCCTACTTAAGTGAGCGTATATATGTATGTATGTATATGCGCATATGTACATATATAAATTCACGTATTTGTATTGGCATATGCCTTCTTATTGATTATTATTATTTTGATTTACTTGAAGAATTTCAAATAAAACCAAGTTTGTTAATAATACCTGTTGTTTTAATGTTATTATTATTATTTTTTTATTATATCTGAAGGAAAAAATGTATGGTAATATTTACCATATCTATACTAATATTATAAAGAGGAAAACTTTGTTTGTTTGGTTGTAATGAATAGGCTCAAAAACTACTGGACCGATTTTAAAAATTCTTTCACCATTCGAAAGCTACATCACGAGTAACATGGATTATATTTTATTTTGGAAATAGGGCTCGAGATATAGGTCAAAACGTGGACCCGGGTAACCTTCGGATGTGTATGTACAATATGGGTATCAAATGGAAGCTGTTGCTGAAAGCTTTAGTTCAGAGTATTTCCATCCGTTCCGTGACTAGGGTCTCGAGATAGAGGCCAAAACGTGGACCCTAGAATGTGTTTGTACAATATGGATATCAAATGAAAGCTGTTGATAAGTGTTTTAATACGGGGTAATTTTCATACCTATTGATGACTAGGATCTCGGAATATATGCCAAAACGTGGACCCGCCGTGTCTTTGAACCGAATTAAACCAAACTTACACACATTGTTAAGTAGGTATTGAAGATGATTTCCGTATAGTTTGAATACCTATTGGTAGATAGGGTCTCGAGATATAGGTCAAAACGTTGATCCGGGTAACCTTCGGATGTGTATGCACAATATGGGTATCAAATGGAAGCTGTTGGTGAATGCTTTAGTACAGAGTATTTTTCATGCCGCTCCGTGACTGGGGTCTCGAGATATAGGTCAAAACGTGGACCCGGGTAACCTTTGGTTGTGTGTGTACAATATGGGTATCAAATGAAAGCTGTTGATAAGTGCTTTAATACGGGGTAATTTGTTATGTTATGTTATGTTATGTTATGTTATGTTATGTTATGTTATGTTATGTTATGTTATGTTATGTTATGTTATGTTATGTTATGTCATGTTATGTTATGTTATGTTATGTTATGTTATGTTATGTTATGTTATGTTATGTTATGTTATGTTATGTTATGTTATGTTATGTTATGTTATGTTATGTTATGTTATGTTATGTTATGTTATGTTATGTTATGTTATGTTATGTTATGTTATGTTATGTTATGTTATGTTATGTTATGTTATGTTATGTTATGTTATGTTATGTTATGTTATGTTATGTTATGTTATGTTATGTTATGTTATGTTATGTTATGTTATGTTATGTTATGTTATGTTATGTTATGTTATGTTATGTTATGTTATGTTATGTTGTGTTGTGTTGTGTTGTGTTGTGTTGTGTTGTGTTGTGTTGTGTTGTGTTGTGTTGTGTTGTGTTGTGTTGTGTTGTGTTGTGTTGTGTTGTGTTGTGTTGTGTTGTGTTGTGTTGTGTTGTGTTGTGTTGTGTTGTGTTGTGTTGTGTTGTGTTGTGTTGTGTTGTGTTGTGTTGTGTTGTGTTGTGTTGTGTTGTGTTGTGTTGTGTTGTGTTGTGTTGTGTTGTGTTGTGTTGTGTTGTGTTGTGTTGTGTTGTGTTGTGTTGTGTTGTGTTGTGTTGTGTTGTGTTGTGTTGTGTTGTGTTGTGTTGTGTTGTGTTGTGTTGTGTTGTGTTGTGTTGTGTTGTGTTGTGTTGTGTTGTGTTGTGTTGTGTTGTGTTGTGTTGTGTTGTGTTGTGTTGTGTTGTGTTGTGTTGTGTTGTGTTGTGTTGTGTTGTGCTGTGTTGTGTTGTGTTGTGTTGTGTTGTGTTGTGCTGTGTTGTGTTGTGTTGTGTTGTGTTGTGTTGTGTTGTGTTATGTCATGTTCTGTTATGTTTTGTAATGTTATGTTAAAGTATATGTTATGTTCATGTTAACTCATTCTCTATATCCATACAAAATATGTATCAAACAAATAAAATTAAAATTTTCTTTTGAAAAATGCAACCATTCAATCAGTATTTTCTTATGACGTTATCACGTTAAACTATCGTCAGTAAACCGACTTTGCAGACAACCTCTTTTTTTTTAACATAAATGGATCGGATGTTTATTTCTTTATAAAGAGGAAGGTATGCCGTTAATAGTGGAAAATAACATCAGGTAAATGGCCACTACGACCAGGATTGCAGGACAATATCCTTTTCATGAAATTTTCCATAACCGAATTGCAAAGTGACTGCCCATTATCCTCGATAGCCTCAAGAATTCCATATTTCAGGTCTTGAATCGACCCTGGGCTGTTGGCGTAGACTTTGTCTTTCACGTGGTCCCAAAAAAAAAAGTCACAAGCTGTTAAATCACAAGATCTCGGTGGCAAATTGTGATCACTTCTTCGAGAGATAACACGGTCCGGAAACTTTTCCAGTAAAAGATCGATGGTTTCGTTGCTTGTGTGGCACGTAACGCCGTCTTCTTGAAAATAAACGTTGTCCAGATCAATACCATCCAATTCCGGTCATAAACAATCGTTAATCATCTCTCGATAGCCTTTTATATATTTAAGTAACACCTGTTATTGGAAAACCTTTTATAATAATACTTCATACAAATATGTCAAAAATATTATTTTTTTTTAAAAGTGTGTCAAAAAGTTAAATCAAATCGACAGAAAATCAAACATTATATATTTTGTGGAAAGTCTGAATTTTCTTATGATTTTGTGTGATTTCAAGAACTAATTCTATTGATCCCAATAATCGACTCATTTGCTTATGATAAAAATTAAGACTTTCGATAAGTCAGTCACTTTACTTGGGATTTTAATGCAGGTACCCATCCAAGATTTGTTATCGCGGAAGGGAAGAAAAAGTAACTTCATGAAGTTGAATTTCAACGCGGAAGTTATCGGTTTTTCATCTTCTTTCTACCAGCCTGCGTGACGTAAAAATTACACCTACATGTCTCTCAAACCATTCCGATAATCTGGTGTAATATTGGAATACATAATTCATTAAATTTTTCGTTGGTTTCGATTTTTGTTCACACAAAAACAAATAGTATTCTTTATGCTCGCCAATGAGTTAAGTACGCGATAGTAGTGAAATTTTTTTTTTTGGAAAATATGGACGCTCTTTGAGCTGGATGAGCAAACACTCTTTTAAATGCGCTCAGAGAATATATATGTACAGCTGGTACCGCAAATATTCAAAAAAAGAGATTTCCCCATTCTGCTGTAATATCTGACTTAGAGCTGCAAACAAAAGCGTCCATCGGATTTGTTAATGGTTATGGTCATATTTTTAGTGAAGTGATATGGCAATAAATCTGTTCACTTAAGTCGCATCAAATTCTATCCGAGTTAGCCAAGAAAATGTTCCTACAAAATTTTATACAAAAACAGCTTGAAAGCTGCGCAGGTACATATATAAAAAATTGCATGCACAAATCGTTTAGCTGTATTGGTACTTGAGTTACTATTGTCCACCGCTAACAGGATTATTACTTAGTCCAGTCAAAAGTTCAAGTGTGCATATTAAGGACTTAATCGGGCCTATTAAGGATACTGGTAAGTTTTACAAAAGGAGCTGATACCAACTATTCATTCAACTAATGCTCTAATATATGTGGATTAGGACACTTTACACGTCTAAGGGAATGTTAGGTAAAAAATGGGGTATTCAACCATTGTAAGGCCGATACTAATATATGCGGCACTAGTCTGGTGGCCTGCAACAGAAAAGAAATATAATACAACAAAACTAAGCTGAACAAGATACAAAGAACAGCGTGTATCTTAACAACAAGAGCACCAGTCCTACTTAAGCGCTCAATGTACTAACTCATCTGCTACCATTAGATTTACATATAAAAACAATCGTCGCCTGCAGCGCGGTGAGACTCAGAGACATAGGAAGCTAGACAACAAGGTCGTACGGTCACAGCAAGATCCTCCTACAAGGACCCTCGCTGCTCAAAAACAGATCAGACTACACTGTCCCCGACTTTAACTTCAAGAAAGACTTTCCGGTATGTTTCCCACCGAGAGCCGAATGGAGCAAAGGGAAGGTTGATTGGAAGATACGATATCGAAATATATACAGACGGTTCTAAGATGAACTGTGGTGTGGGAGCTGGCTTCCATTCGGTGCCGCTCAACCTATCTCAGTCAATTCGTCTTCCTGACTATGCCAGCGTGTTCCAAGCAGAACTGTTAGCGATCAGAGAAGTATGCAAATCACTAAAACTCTACAAGGAAGTTGATGCAAGAGTAGCTATCTTCTCAGACAGTCAAGAAGCTATAAAGGCCTTGGACTCCAACTCCATTTCATCCAAACTGATCTTCCAGTGTAGAGAAGAGCTGGAATTGCTTAGTCATTGGCTTGATATTAATATGATATGCGTTCCCGGTCATAGGAACATACGGGGTAATGAGATAGCGGATGAGCTAGCAAGAAACGGTTCGACACTAGAAATAGCAGAGGCGCCACTCAACACATTAAAAGCATCCATTGCTTCACACTATCATGCTTTAGCCGAAAGAAGATGGAAGCAACTAACTACATGTATTACAACAAAAAGCACATGGCCGTCATACAAAATCCAAAGGACGAATGATCTGTTAGGATGCTCTCGGCCAAACATCTCCCGCATCATTGCAACCCTTACTGGCCATTGGAAAGTAGGGGATCATGCAGCTAGACTCATCCTACCCTGTCAAGCGGAAGGAGCGAAGGAAAGTATTTTCCCCTACTTAAATAAATGTCCAGGGCTAGCTAGGGCACGACTCCACTCCTTTGGTAAGCCTTTCTTGCCGCAAATATATGAGATCTCAGACATCGAGATAAAGAAATTGCTGCCTTACTTGGACCTCACTAAATGGATCGGACTTCGAACAAAAAAAAAAAAAAAATAAAATAAAAAAAACATCATTATATGAGGACGGTGGTAGTAAAATGATGCTGGTCACTAATTAGGATTATTTCAGTGGAAATACTCAACCAATTCAACAACAACAACATATGTGGATTTGAACAATTTTACTAATAAACTAGAGTAATACGAGTATTGAATATTAATGAACATGAATGAAAGTGAACAGAAATTGTATGGCGCCATCTGACGGTGAAATATGGAAGTATGCTCAATATCAAGGACAAGGACCGGATACTCACACAGAAGACAGTGGTGAGCTTCGACAGGACTTAACGTGCGTTGGATTCACTTTAGGGCCAGTTATTCAGTACTAATTTGATGATGGATAATTTGGAAAACTTAATAAAACTCAAAACTTAAATACTCGATGTATAAATATTACCTGGACATTTGGGACATACATGAATAAGTGGGCGATAGGCATCTAATAACCGTAAATATTTTAAATTATATTAACACAAAATAGTTATGCATGCAATTTTTATTCCACTCTTGCAAGTATATAATAACGTAGGTATGCATTATAAATAAAGGGGCTCAGTTTTCTATACCTATATTTAACATACTTCATACAATATAGTTTCCTTGCTTTGAAAAAGTATTATTTAATTACAAATCTGGTAGATGAACTGTTAATTTTTTTATATTTTTAATCAATTTAAATGTCTCAGCGTAATTTTGTATGAGAAAAAGCAGTGAGTTACCGCCACTTGAGGTATAACAGTAAGAGAAAATTGAATAGCAATAAATATGTGGTGAATAAAAGTGAAGAGGAAAATTAAGGTTTACTACCCGACTAAGCGCTAAGCTGCAAAACAGCTCGAGGTGGGCCAGGAATTTCTGCAAACACGTTATGTGAGTGACAGCAGACACCACGACAACCTGTTGCTATATTTATATGGAAAATCAAATCAAAAAAATATCATTCGCTCTGTTTACAATTTTATGCGGTTCAATAATTTTACTCTCTCATCCACTTTCTGAGCAAATGTCCACAGTTGAGCGCAAAGCCTTTGCTTTCGTTTGGACTCGTTATTTTGGGAGCATTCAAACTCAACACACTTTCGTATTGTGAGCGCACTTAACTCTACTCTGCATATTTTAGTAGTAGTTTGTATTTTCTGTTTTCTATTTGAACTGTAAATGCTCGTGAGGCTCTATGTCGTGATTTCAAGCGGCAGTACGACTTTAGCGCCTCCCATCAAAGGACATATCGCACTTGTTACGTTAAAGCGTAACAACTCAAAATCTGAACATTTTCAGTAGAGACGAAAAACTGTTTCCGTAAATATTAACAATATATTACAAGGAAAAATATATGTATCTGCACGAAAATATCATTAAAAACTATACAACGGTTGTTCCATTCTTATTTTTGTAGTAGTTGCGCTAAAATAACAAATTTTTGAGTTGTTACCCTTTTCCTGAAATTTTTTTATACACTTAGTGGCATATTTTAAACAAACCGTTTGGTTGTAAACAGGCACAATTCAAAATGTTACACTTTATGTGAAACAAATTTGTTCAAACATTTGTAGACAACTAAAAATGTAACTCTTTAGTTGAGACAAAAGAAGTCATTCTGAAAACAAAGAGAGAGTCATAACGGTTTTTTTAATGAAAGACTAGACAAACCACTGAACGATTTTTACAGTGGGTGGAGATGACCACTGCACATTGTTTTCTTGCAAAAAACTAAAATTTGGAAATTTTGAGTTGTTACGCTTTAACGTAACAAGTGCGATATGTTTACGCCATATTTTATAATGTTTTTTTTTTTTGTATAGATTGGCACGTGATTTCTCTACAGCGCGTGGTTCATTTCATATTTATATGTATTTTAAAAAATTAACAGTTTTCTTTGTACCCAAATGTAGCATAAAAATAGTAAATTAATGAAAAAGACGGACTCAATGGCTAGGAGCCGCTTCTTGCGCGACTATATGCGAAAAGGCAATAAGGTTGAATGGGCATAACCTCAAAAATTGACCGACGGGAAAGACAGCCACTGAGTCTAAGAGACGAGAGTACGTATGTATGTATGTATGCATGAATGGCATAATGAACTTGGGTTTATTTGATTTAAAAGGCGGCGAAATTATATGTTTTTAGTTTAAATAAGTTTTTACATAATTTGGAGAAAGGATTCAAAATCATTTAAAGTGATATCCTGACCATAGCACCTATCTGCTGTATTTAAAAGAACGAACAATTAAATATTAAAAAAAACATAATTTACCAATTTTATCGAAATGTTTATTTTATTCAAATACAAATTAATGGCATTTCTACGCACACTGCGTTTCAGAAAAAGACTTCTAAACTTTGGCATTTGAAATAATAAAGGGTTTTTCAAAAGTGACACCTAGATGTCCGTAGTGAATAATTCCTAGACGGTAGCTTTTTCTATGTCATCTTTAACATTTTTTTTTCAAGTAGACAGATGAGGAGTTTTACACCATATAACAACGAGTTAAAATTATTCAAACTACTTATGAATTTGATCGATCTTTAAAAACGGCATATCGCAAAATTCGTGATTTTTTTATCCGAATGAGTCGCCAATTTCAAAGGCTTTCAAAAAAATTTCCAGAAACTGGTTCGGTCGAGGATAGAAAGGGGATTGTCAGACTAAAAACTGGACGTTCTGTTGGCAATTTTGCTGTTGTAGCGGAAAGTATTGGTAAATAAAGTTCAACATCGACATCTCGACGTGCTCAACAATCAGGCATTTATGAATCGGCAGCGACTGTTTAACGGATTTTACCTGTAGATGGGCTTACGGAAGACATTTAAAGGATGCTGTTTTTAACAAATACTTGGGAAGAGCCGTATTTTGAATAAAAATAGTGAAACACGAAAGTATCTAAATTTTTACATGTTTTAGTTCAAGTCAACATCTAGGCGCGCCTGTTGAAAAAGCCTTAGTATAAACTTGTTTTGCTTTTTATTTTTTTGTCTCTCTTCTTATTTGAGTCTTTCTCTCTGTCTTTTCCTTTTCCTTTTCTTTTTATTTTTATTTCTGCTTAGCGTCTTTTTTTTATATTTTAAAGTCAAATTCATTGAGATTAAAATACTAAATACTGAATTTGAATACTCAAACACAAAACATTGCCTGTGTTATTTATTAGCAAAAATACGCTTAAGTTGAGTGCACATTTACATACATATACACATATATATACGTATATATATTAACGTAAGTAGAGATTGCCAATCTCCAACTCAGCTCACCTAATCATCACAAGAGGAAATATTTGCAATTGTGTTACAAAGTTTACGACAGAGTTGCAAAGTTAAAAAATCTGATGGACCACAAAACTTATCAAGTTTAGTTGAAAGTTAAACGCTTAGGGGAATTCAAAGTTCAACGCTTGTCCCAAGGTACTGTGCAATATGTATGTTTGCATATACAGTGGGGAGCAAAACTGAGTACATGTTCGAAGACTTTGCACAAAAATGCCCACAGAATGAAAACGATCAAAGCAAATGAAACATTTTTTTTTATCTTTATTCAATAATAAATAATTAACAAAATTTCATAATTAAACAAAAAAAAGAATATTCCATAAATCGTACAAAAATAAAAAATGAATGGTACTCGTATGTACTCAGTTTTGCACTTTTTGAAAGTGCAATTTTGATGGCTTTTTTTTAATACTTGGTCCATAGACCTTTATTTTTTATGACTGAAAGAATACGTCTAGGCATACTTTCTACCAAATTATGCAAAATGTCGTGGGGAATTTGCTTCCATTCATAGTTTATTCTTTGCCATAACATGTCGTGGTTAGTGGGAGGAGTATAATATTGTCCCAACCGTCGCTTCACTATTGACCACAAGTTCCCAATCGGATTGAGGTCGGGACTTTGTGGGGGCCACTCCATCAACTTAAAACTTTGAGTCGTAAGCCATTCCTTAACCACCTTTGCTGTATGCTTGGGGTCTCCGTCCTGCTGAAATGTAAGTTCAGTTGACTGATATGCGCATACGTTCACAAAGCTGGTAAGATGGGTTTGAAGAATACTCAAGTAGTCCTCCTTTTTCATTATGCCATCTATTTTTACTAAGGGACCAAGCTTCCACCACGTAAAGCAACCCCACGCCATAACATTGTCGCCTCCGTGCTTGACGGTTTCATTTATATGACGTCTTTGCAATGATTCGCCTGGACGCTTCCAGCAATATTGCTTCCCGTCGGACTGGTAGCGGTTAAATTTTGACTCATCTGACCAAATAACTTTTTTCCAGTCGTCTATGGTCTTGTCTCGGTGTTTTTTGGCAAATTTTAAACGAGCCTGAACATTTTTTTTAGATAATTTCGGTTTTTTCTTTTTGATCTCAGCCACGTATCCGATTTTTTTGAAGGGCTCTCCTTGTTGTCCATCGACTAACATATTTCCCAATAATAGCCGCAGCATCTTTTGGTGTTAGCTGAGGGTCTCTCTTCAAGTTTGTGACTATGAGCCTTGCGTCACCATCTTTTAAAAGTCGTGGGCGTCCACCAGAATTTTTTCTTCATTCTTTTGATTTTTTATTTCTCTTTCACTGAAATGTATTCTGAATTGATACAGCAAAATTAAAAAAAAAAATTGTTTCATTTGCTTTGATCGTTTTCATTCTGTGGGCATTTTTGTACAAAGTCTTCGAACATGTACTCAGTTTTGCTCCCCACTGTATGTATTTGTTTATGTGTATATATACCTACGCGTACCGGCATATTATATATTTACATCTGCTTTCAAGCCATGCACGTGGTTCCCTAATGTTTTTGACCTTTTTATACAATTCATGAAGTTCTTTAATGAGCAAAAGTAAAAAAAAGAAAATTTAATTCGGCAGCAAACTGTCCAGCCGCCGTTTAATCTGGTTAATTTAATATTTACGCCATTCACTTAATGGAAGAATAAAACAAAATAAATAAATAACTAATTAGCTTCTCATCCTGTTTTGTGGCGTGCGTCTTGATGTTGTTCCACTAATGGAGGGACCTCCCGTTTTATGCAGACTTCGAACGCCAGAGAATTTGTATGAAGAACTTTTTCGTGGCAGAAAAACACTCGGAGATATGCCATTACCTGCCGAGAGGCGACCACTATAAAAACAAACTTTTTCTTTATGTGGCTGTTTCACCGAGATTCGAACCTACGTTCTCGCTGAATTCCGAATGGTAGTCACGCACTAACACATTCGGCTACGGCGATAGCCTTTTAAGAATACCGGAAGTTAATTTGGTAATATAGATAAAGTGATATACATTTACATATAATATATCGGTCTACCCTATGAGATATTTCCTGACCAGGAATCCACCATTCACGTGGCTTAGAATTATCACTTAAAAACCATATCTATGATTGAAAATACAATCTGCGTACTTGGAGTTGCCTGAAGACTGCATCTGATCATAGAAAAGCGACATCATTGCTCTTTTTCCTGAGTATATGTATATATACATATATCGCAAGTTATCTACTTAGATCAGATCGCGCTGCATCCTGTTTTTGACGCAGACTTGTTTTGGGAAGTTATTGAATTCTTAACCGGCAGAACGGCGAACCGCGTTTTGCTCGCCTCTGTCTATCGAAAATAAAATATCTGAACCCCATCTTGTCCATAAGTTTTGTTGCATATGATGCATTGTAAATTAGGTATGAAATCTTATCTTAAATAATGGTCACAAATGGATTAACAAAAAATAATTGTTAAAGAAAAAAAAAAATACTCCATCATTGAATTCTTGTTAATAAACCATTAAAGAGTAAATTTTGATGTACAAAGTATGCCCAGAAGATTTTGAAAGTTATAAAACTCTGCAGAAAATGTGTTCTTAATTCAATAGCTAACAACGAACTGTCTGAACTTTGCATACAAGTGAGCGAGTACGAGTACATAGGAAAATTTCGAATGATTGAAAGTGGAAGTGCCTGACTCGTGAGCAGCATACGAATGAGGCGGAAACAGGCAGAGCAGCAAAATTGGCAGCTAAAGAACGTTGCGAAGTGTAGTGAAAAGGAAAATGAAAATGAAAATACAAAAAAACTTGTAGAAAATTTACAAAAATCAATTTGAGGTCAAAAAGTTAACAACCGACAATTGTCCGCCGGCAACGCTTTTGCTTTTAAAATTTCGAGAGGATAGCAGCTAACAAAATTTTGGAATTTCTGCTGGACCAACAAACTTGAAAAGAAATGAAGTTTGGGGTGGCGAAATATTTGCAATTTTGGTTCATGTCTAAAAAAGTATCACAACAATGTTGCATATTCTTCTGCAAACGCAAAGAAAAAAACCGAAATGAATGACATTCAACAACAGGGGAAATACAAACAAAAAGTTGGGGAGGGTGTATGAGAATCGAAAGGTGACTAATTTAGTTTTAAAAGTTTTTAATTCAAAACTTTTAATTGTATATAAAATTTAGCATGCAATTTTGGTAAACTAAGCACTAAAGATCAGAGAGCAAAACACAAAAAAGACAACTAACAGTTTATACGTCAAAAAGCTGAAATAGCAAATGAGTATCGAAGGGTGGGCAAAGAAGGGGAGTTTAGCTTTTTACACCTGCAAGCGGCATTTTGAGAATATGACCGAAAACGAACTGAACTTGTACTATTTTATGCTGCGGACCGTTGGTTGATATCCAAATAGGAAGAATACAGAGGGTACGTAATTTTGACGACGAGGTAATAACAATTAGTTGGCGTTGAATTCAGAGGGTCCTTTGATGTTTTTGATAAATTTAAGATTCCCCGGCCAGAAAAAGTTTCAGGTATCGTAAGTCAATGTTAGACTGCAAAACATTTAGGAATGAACTGAAATGGATGAAGAAGTTGAAGATAAATCATTTACATTCAAAGAAAAGATCCATGCAACAACAGCCTTGTAAGTTTATATATATTTATATCATTGGCGCGTACACCCTTTTTGCGTGTTTGGCCGAGCTCCTCCTCCTATTTGTGGTGTGCGTCTTGTTGTTGTTCCACAAATGGAGGGACCTACAGTTTCAAGCCGACTCCGAACGTCAGATATATATTTTTTTTATTGACGTGATAACGTCTTATAATTCGATTTAGCCGGCTGCACGCACGACAAAATGTTTCGTTACCTTGCTCATTAGTATTACCTTGCTCATTTGTCGTTACCTTGCTCTTTTGTCGTTACCTTGAATGAACTGCAAGCGAAAGCGCCGAACGAACAAAGCAAACGAACGGCAACGTTCGACATCTTGCTCTCTCCTACTTAATTGAGCGTATATATGTATGTATATGCGCATATGTACATATATAAATTCACGTATTTGTATTTGCATATGCCTTCTTGCTGTGTGCATGGTAATGAACCATTTCTCTGTTGAGATTAGGACGATGATAGAAAAAGTAGGAAATGAAAGGGAGTGTTTCGAGTGTAAAGTGTGTTGAAAAGGGCAAATCTTAGTGTTGTTGACTTATTAACGTCTGATGCACAATCGAAATTGAAGATATCTTTCATGAATTTGATAAATGTTTCGTCATTTTTCACGTTTGTGTAAATGTAACTTGACCTATTCCATTGCAATTCCATTTACCTCCTCCTCTATATCCATACAAAATATCTATCAAACAAATAAAATTAAAATTTTGTTTTGAAAATTGCAACCATTCCATCAGTATTTTCTTATGACGTTGTCACGTTAAACTATCGTCAGTAAACCGACTTTACAGACAACCCCTTTTTTATGAGGAAATACACTCGGAGGTTTGACAAGTGTTGTTTCTTAATTTTGGTGTTTAAACCGAGATTCGAGAACATAGGTTCGCTCTTAGAATTCCGAAAGGTAGTCACGCACCAACCCATTCTGCTACGGTGGCCGTCATTATTAGTTGCACTCATGATGGAAAGAATAATGGGATGGCGCCTATTGTGTTCCCGTTACTTTGCTCTCAGCGAATTTGGCAACGAGTTACGTGATTCTAGCTCCAGTATGGCCAGATTACCATTTTCGTAACTTGATTTTGCATTTTTTTTTTGTTATTTAGTCTCGGAGTTTTAGTTCTTTCTTCATGACATTTTTCTAGCCTCTTCTAATAATTAAAATGTAATGTTTATAATTTTGTAAAATATACATTTTTTAATAATTATTTGAATAATTCACTCAGTTTTATTTAGCTTTACTTTTTTTAACATGTGGTGCCATTGCCCGCGATTGCAGGTGTTGTTGGTGTTCTTCTGCTTTCAGCAGTCAAATTTCTTTTTCGCTACTGCAGTATTGCCTAGCTTTGGATATAAAAACGCACTAAAATGCCCATTTAAAAAAAATAAAATACCAATATTTTATTGAATTACTTAAAGAACTTCGTATGCCTTACAAATTGTTTTTAAAATGTGCGTTTTTTTAAATAAATGTATTGTGCTTATGTACAATTAAATTTATTAGTTCTTTTTTGTTAAGCGAAACTCTTTTGTTAAGAGAACGACTGTTTTGCTATATTTGAGGTTATGTAACTCGATAAGGTACTCTTTTTGTAAAAATGTCAGTATGGTTTCTTTAGTATTTTCTGGTATTTTGTGGCTTATTTTTACAATGAATACACCTCTTGATGCCATATGTCCCACTAAGGATTGATGGCCAGAAGAAACGATTACAACGATAAGAAGAGTTGAGAGAAGAAGATTCAATATTCTTGCATAACCTTAAATGGAGCCAAAAATTAAATTTGCACTTTCAAATTATCAAAATTTATAAGAATCAACAAATTTTCATTAGCACTAAAATCTTCTCAGAGTGACCTTTTTTTAACCTTTTTCTGTTTAATAATATAGTTTTGTTTTTAACTTAAAGTTTCGGTAGCTTCAAATTTAAAAAAAAGAAACCAACACGAAACTTAAAAATGTTCGGATTTTGGGTATAAAAAAGCACTAAATTTATTGTGATGAGCAAATGGTTGGCAACACTGCACAACTCGGAAAAACGTGACGTCACGCACTCTTGATGGGCGCAATCTTCTTTCTATCATTCTTAGTGTTTATCGTGATTATGCGGACTCTAACCAATATTGCATTTAATTTTTTAGTTTATTTTTAATTACTTTTCTTTGGATTTTGAAAATACATATCTCTTTAGGTGCTGCTGGCCCCAAAGCATTTCTAAAAATTTCATTTATTCAAGTAGTCCAATTCACCTTACATTCAAAGCATACATACATACATATACATATTGACTACGCAAAAACAAATTAGTGATCCAAGTATTTTGGATATTGTCGTCAATTTTCTTGAAAATTATTTTATTTGTAGGCATGAAGTAACTGAAAATCTGAAAATTTTGTTTTCAAATTATAGAATTTTTTAAAGAGAATTACCTTTGGTTACTTTTTTAACTTTTATATATATAATAATGAGTAAAACGTCTTCTCTTGTCAAAGAACTTTATTTCACTACCATTTTTACAAAGACTCTTCTTAGCTTAAAGCTTAACTAATATCTTACATTTAATGAGAATGGGAGAAAGTAAAACTAGCAATGAATGTAGGAATGCATGTTGTGTGTATGTTGAGTGCGTGAGTAAGCGTGTGGGTGTAGAGTGTGAGAAAGTATGTAAAGCAGTTGTTGGTTTACATAAGAGTTAGCATAAGTAATTAAATATAAGAGTAAGATTAAGTTAGAATTAAGAGTAGGTATCATATAGGAATAGGTATATACGTATATAGGGTGATCATGTAACTAAGTATCTATAGTAGGATGTAACAATATATAACTATATATTTTTTTTTAATTTTTAAGGATATTTTAAAAATAAATAATAAAAGTATATTTTGTTTTAGTTTTTGGAGAGCATTTTTTAAGTAATTTTTGAAGAAAAGCCGAAGCCTGAAGTAAGAAAAACAACTTTTTTGTTAATAGCCTTGACTATGAAGTAATCCCTGCAAATTTCACATTGGTATTCCCATACATTTTCGAGTTATATTCAATCACAACAAACTTTAAATGCAAAAAGTAATTTCGCACAAAAAATATTACAGCATATCACGGCAGCGCATATCCGGTGAAAATAAAAAATTAAGAATCTAAAAATATTTTATTTTTTATTTTTTCAGGTTTCCTTATATAATATATATATGTGCATACTACTATTAAATGTCACAAAGAAGTCCTTGACAATCTCATTCAACTATGCTACAAGATTTTGTTGTATTTTATTCAAAAATTTTAGTTTTTAAATCCGACCTTTTGACTTAAATGCATTACATTCAGTCCAAAAAAAGCTGATTGCAACTTTAGTTTTGTACTTTCAGTCATATTTACCTGTGTACGATATGGGCTTAAGATAATGCACAATAAACTAAAACAAGAATTTATGAAAAATATGAGCTCACCTCCATACCCTTCAGGAAATCTGACTTGTTCTAAAGGGATTGTGCCCGATATCTTCAGAAAAAATTATTTCGTATTTCACATACATTACTGGGAAATTAAATACAGTAAACAAATTCGATTCCGACTCAAACTATAGAAGGTCCTAGCTATGTAAACCATTAGTATGAAAAAAGTGCAGTCTCTTTTATGACAGCAGAAGAGATGAAATTAATTCAGTTTTTACAACTGGGTACTTTTGTGCAGTCACACATTGAAAATGTAAAACAGTTAAAGCTTACCAAATCGGATTAAAGGATCCATGGCTGTGATTGTGCCAGTTCACATTACACACTTGTGTTGGCCTGAATACAGATATGTATTCACATTTTTATAAGTATCAGTTTTAACACACAAATTTATTACACATGAAATTGATGCGATGAATGAAATGTATAGTTTGCTCGTGGGTTTTGCTTAACTGAAATAAAAAGTGCCTCACATTCTTGAAAATAATTCGATGCATATTGCAAATATTATATACATACGTACGTAATGCATACATACATACAGTTATGTGCATGAAAAAGTTTTTATTTGCAAACAGAAAATAATTTAATACTTTTGGTTATGTACGCAAAAGGCCTTGAAAGAGCATTGGAATATCTTTTTGTTATGAATTTATGAGAGGAGTTCCTCATTATGTCATATTGCATTGGCCTACTGAGCTTATCTGTCTTCATATCCACATCCCACATACTGGTCGCTTCCTCTGTAAAAGAGACTACAAAATCGGACTCCGTTATCCATTTGTTAGTACGCAAGTTGAAAAGTATCGCCTACATAGTTTCATTTAATAAACCCCCAAAACCGTTCACTGCGACATCGTAACTAAATAACCCACACGAACAACGAAGCTAACGCGGTCCTCTCCGCTCATACGCCCAGCGGTTCGGGAGAAACTTTAAATGTAAAACCTAATTCTGACACCGAACACCCTGTTTCTTTTATAACTTTAATCTCTACAAAAATTGTATAACCCAAAGCTGAAAACTTTGTGCAAATTTACAGAAACTCAAAATATGATCACCAAAACACCGCATTTCTTAGTCAGAATTTACGGAGTGTGCAGTTTTGTAGCCCATTGTATTTTGGTAGAATAGAGCGGAGAGTATCGAATTCTAGCCTTTTTTATATCAAATAAACTACCAAACACCGTCAAGAAAAAAATTATCAATATGTCTCTGTGCTAAAGCTCTTTAAAGGAGTGCAAAATCAATCGAGATCATTAAAAAAATTATTATAGGGATCATATAAGTATTTACTAAGGATTGCAACATGAAAAAAATTTAAATTTAAAACTAGTTCGGAGTAACTAAAAAAAAGGTTGATACTTGGGCATCCCCGTGAAAAATTCACCTGTCGCTTAAATAGCATATAGTAATAGCAATACATTTTATTTGTAATAGGTGCTTGGACTATCTTGAGGCGAATTGAAGCATAGAAATTCAGTGATCTGAAAGTTTATATATAGAGCACTGTGTCTCCCACAGAACATCAGCGCGGTATTAAGTGTACAGCTCTAGCAATTTTGGTAGAACAAAACAGATATGTATCTGTTATGTCGCCTTCAATTCGAAAATTTAATTCACTTGATATAGCATGCCCTTGTATACCATTAAATTTGTATTTCTTTTCATTCACACTCGTCCCGACTTAGTGACTTTGCTCCCTACTCCATACATATTTGACACAATGCATGTAGTGTCAATTCTTCCGCTTCATTTCTGATAGGATAAATAGCAGGACAACTTACCATAGCCCAGGTAAGCAATGCTTATTCTTCTTATATTTGTATCACTACTATTTTCATCTGGCATACAATCAACTTGCAGACGCTCCATGCTCCTCGATCCCCTTCGCCTTTTATTTTCCTGTATGCAACTGACTTTCGCATTTGTTCTTCTTCTATCTGTTATGTATATATTGTTGTTGTTTCTCGCTTACTTTTGACACAATTTAATGTGACAAAGTTTGCACTTGCATGGACGAGCGCGCAATATAAGCCAAGCGACACGGTTGGCTGGTGGAAGGTAATACACACTCGCACACATACCCACATTAACTTAAAAAAAGGTTGAGAAAAGGAAAGGTTGCCAAAACAGCGCTACTTGCCATAAGGATTGTGCCAGTTTTTTGTGGCTGTCTCTTTTTTCCAGAAAATTGTTTTCCTTTATCCTTTATTTAAAAACTTGCTTTTATTTTTGCTATTTTTCACAACCAACCGCCTTGCGCCCTGCTGTAGCTGTTTACTTAAAACTTGTAGACTTTGTATGTAGTGGTGCTTTAGATGCTAGCAACTGATACATTGTCGATATTTCGTTTGCTGTGTTCTTTCTTTTCTGGGTTCCCAGACACTATTTTTCACACAGCTGCATACCCACTGCTATGTATGTAGATTGGTTTATGCTTCTGTGTGCTGCTTGAAATGTCTACCGAAATTATGGTCAAAGAGATTCCCATCTTATCGTCGGCGCCTCGCTCTTCTACCTCGCTCTTCTACCTCCGGTTTTACTCGTTTCATGGCTACTATTTTGGAGCATTTTACTTTCCTCTCACTTAGAAATTTAGCATTATTTTTCTGTATTTCTGTTCGTCTACGAATTGCCACTTCAGGATGCTTTCTATGTTGGTAGCATATTTTTATTAGTTTCATTGTTTTTCTTTTTAATTTCGTGGTTTCTTATACATAAACAAATGAGGCCGTTATAAAGCTTACATATGTGTTGTGTATGTACCCACTTGCAACATGCACGGTCACATACACCCATCCATACATACATACACATTTACATGCCCGTTTGCGGATTTGTCTTAGTCTTCTCTATGGCAACTCGGCAAGTGGATGAGTAGTTTCCGAACTATGTGAGTTTTTTCAACTAAACCACTAACCAAATAAAATAAAATCCTGCACAGAGCAACAACTTTTTTCGAAACTTTTATCGAAGTGGAAAATAATGCATTCTTAAACAGAGTTGGTACCTGCAAAAGAAGAAAGAAACATATGTGGTAAGCTACGGGGCACAAAGAAGAAAATGCACTAAAAACGGAGAAGTGCTTGGGGTGAATATGAATGTGAACAGTCATAGGTGTAGTTCGCAAGGTTTCCTACTTTGTGTGCTTATATTGTATGCCATTGTGAAGGTAGTTAAGAAATACTTGAAAATTTGTTTTTGTAAATTCAGAACATGGGAAACTTAACTTTATTCCTTTTATTTATAAATATGTTAATTTTTAATATTTACAAAAGTTTAGCAAACTCTTACCAAAATAGAAGAACGTAATAGAAGGATAATGCTTGTAAATAAAATTTTATCCAAAAATATGGAAAGAAAATACTCGTAAAACAAGGTCAATGTATTTTTAAGTAACTATTTTGTTTTAATCTGTACGCTCTTGGAATGCCATGAGAGAATTTCATACAAAATTGTTGTGTACCTAATCTGATAATGTGAGGGAATATAAAGTGGATATGAGCTCTCTCCCTTGGATTGGTATCTTCTTCTGAAGCATAAAGAGTGACTATGAAAAATATCTATCGTAATGCCCCTGTGAGTAGAATTCCACACCTTAGTGAAACAAAATTCTCAAAAAGCAACGGAATATTTCCGCAACTTCAAACTGGCAGTTTATTACAATAAACCTTAATAAGATAATAATATAAAATTGCATGTCAAAACTCTAAGTAATTTAATTTAAAACCACGAAATTGGGATGAAAAGTTTGTGGGATTTTTTTAATTTTTGTATAAAGTTTTAAAATTGAATTTATAATAAGCATTCAAAAAATATAAATAAATGTATTAAATAAAATAAAAATAGTCGAAATTGGCCGTAATGTGGTTGTGCTATAATTTATCGCGGGCGGTACTTCTGGGTAGAATTTAACCCATTGGGTAACGAAAAACCTAACTAAAAATTGTAGTTGTTCTCCGCATAGGCACAATTCAAGTGATAAATCTAATAGCCAGCATGTAATGCTACTCAATATTGCTAAAACTTTGAATGCTCTGCGCTCCGAAAATGCGTTAATAGTTACTGTGTTGAATGCCCCGAGTAGTGTTAATTCTCAGTTATCCCAAAAGTCTGATAGCTTGTTTGCTGAAATTCGCTCTCTATAAGCAATGAACAATGATAGTAATGCTATAATCTCTTCGTAAACCTCGGAACTAATATATGTTGCTCGCAATGTTGTTGCTAACTATGCAAACAAAACCAATCAACCAATCCCAGTGCAGCCAATAAAGATAATAGCAAGTAGTGGGCTGCAAAAACTAAACATCGAATCTCTAAAAACAAAGACACCAACAAAAGCAAAACTGCATTAAATGAACAGCCTCTCTTGATTAATTTGCCTCTATCTTCGAATATCAGCGTATAGCCCAATGAGAACCCCACTGTACTCACTGTGTTGATCTCTAATGCTGATGACTCCAATAATGTAATGCGAGTGAAGTATACGACAACGTCGGCGTCAGAGTTATCTGCTGCTGCGTCTACTAATACAACTAATGCACCTGCTGGTATGAAATTATGCAATCACAAATAATCAAAGGAAAACTATGCTGCGGGGTTTTAAAAACTAAAATGTCGGTTTTTTTACCTCCATGAGAACTATCAATTTCGACAACTATAATTTGACACCTGAAAATGCCAAACGTGTTTACATATTTGTTCAGTAAAGTTTGGCGAGTCATCATGAATCGTTATACGCCAGAGCAATACTCCCAAATTGTGGAAATATACTTTGAAAAGAAAAAATCTACTCGCGAAGTTCAAAGGACGAAGTGTTGAAGAAGACGCCGAAATGGCGATAGTCGTAGTTCTAAAATTCTTGGTCTATGTCCTTCAACTACGTGGAAAATTTTACGCGATCTTGGCCAATCTACCTATAAAATACAGCTCGTGCACGAACTGAACCCAAATTACCATCCTTTGCGTTACATTTCTGCTGATTGGGCTCATTTAGATTTAGTATTCAGTTTCATTGAATGAAATAGTCAGAAATTGGACTAATCGAATGGACTATGTAACTCGTAGTCGGGGCGGACATATTCCAAAAATTAATGTCATGAAGTTATCTGCCAGATTATAATAAAAAAGAGGTTGTCTGTAAAGTCGGTTTACTGACGATAGTTTAACGTGACAACGTCATAAGAAAATATTGATGGAATGGTTGCAATTTTCAAAACAAAATTTAAATTTTATTTGTTTGATAGATATTTTGTATGGATATAGAGGAGGAGGTAAATGGAATTGCAATGGAATAGGTCAAGTTACAATTACACAAACGTGAAGAATGACGAATAAATGAAACATTTATCAAATTCATGAAAGATATGTTCAATTTCGATTGTGCATCAGACGTTAATAAGTAAACAACACTAAGAGGCACCATCATCGATTTGCCTTTTTCAAAACACTTTACACTCAAAACACTCCCTTTCATTTCCTACTTTTTCTATCATCGTCCTATTCTCAACAGAGAAATGGTTCATTAACATGCACACAGGAAGAAGGCATATGCAAATACAAGTATGTGAATTTATATATGTACATATGCGCATATACATACATATATATGCTCACTCAAGTAGGAGAGAGCCAGATGTCGAACGTTGCCGTTCGTTTGCTTTGTCGTTCGTTCCGCGCTTTCGCTTGCAGTTCATTCAAGGTAACGACAATGAGCAAGGTAACGGCAAATAAGCAAGCTAACGACAAATGAGCAAGGTAACGGCAAATGAGCAAGGTAACGATAAATGAGCAAGGTAACGACACATTTTTTCGTGCGTGCAGCCGGCTTAATCGAATTATAAGACGTTATCACCTCAAAACCTAACAAAAAATTGTAGTTGTTCTCCGCATAGGCACAATTCAAGTGATAAATCCAATAGCCAGCATGTAACGACAAATGAGCAAGGTAACGGCAAATGAGCAAGGTAACGATAAATGAGCAAGGTAACGACAAATGAGCAAGGTAACGACACATTTTTTCGTGCGTGCAGCCGGCTTAATCGAATTATAAGACGTTATCACGTCAAAACCTAACAAAAAATTGTAGTTGTTCTCCGCATAGGCACAATTCAAGTGATAAATCCAATAGCCAGCATTTAATGATGCTCGATATTGCTAAAACTTTGAATGCTCTGCGCTCCGAACATGCGCTAATACATACTGTGTTGAATGCTCCGAGTAGTGATCATTCTCAGTTATCCCGAGAGTGTGATATTTTGTTAGCTGAAATTCGCTCTCTATACGCAATGAAGAATGATAATAATGCTCAACTCTTTGTTAACCGCGGCTTCTCTTGATTAATTTGCCTCTATCTTCAAATATCAGCGTATAGCCCAATGAGAACCCCACTGTACTCACTGTGTTGATATCTTATGCTGATGACTCCAATATTGTAATGCGAGTGAAGTCGACGTCAACGTCGGCGTCAGAGTGAGCTGCTGCTGCGTCTACTAATGCAACTAATGCACCTGCTGGTATGAAATTATGCAATCACAAAACTAAAATGTCGGGTTTTTTACCAGCGTGAGAACTATCAATTTCGACAACTATAATTTGACAGCTGAAGCGAGTTTACATATTTGTTCAGTAAAGTTTGGCAAGTCATCAGGAGTGGTTTAACGCCAGAACAACGCTTCCAAATTATGGAAATTTACTTTGAAAAGAAAAAACTTCTTCACGAAGTTCAAAGAACGAAGTGTTGAAGAAGACGCCGCAATGGCGATAGTCGTCGTTCTCAAATTCTTGATCTATGTCTTTCAACTACGTGGAAAATTTTACGCGGTCTTGACTAATCTGCCTATAAAATACAGCCTGAATCCAAATTACCATCCTTTGCGTTGCATTTTTGCTGATTGGGCTTATTTAGATTTAGTATTCAGTTTTATTGAAAGAAATAGTAAATTGGACTGATCGAATGGACTATGTAACTCGTAGCCGGAGCGGGCATACATATGACGGATATCTTATTCCAAAAATAAATGTCATGAAATTATCTACCAGATTAATATATAATAAAAAAAAATCGTTGCAACAATATTTTTGTTTTGCATTATCATTTTAAGATCTCAATCTCTCTAAAAAATATCCGGGTACGAAGTAGCTTTTTTTTTCTAAGCTAAATATTTGAAATAATTTTACAGTTGCTTTCAATGTTTTTTGTACAATCTAAGCAATTGAGGCAAGAACTAAACTGTGTGTTTACAAGTCCAGGTAGTGACTCTCTGCACATTTCAAAATATGATTCAGCGGGGCTGTCGGCATTCAAGTTTGCCGTATCAGTTGGCAATTGTGTACTAATGCATTGCTTTATTATAAACGAAATCGACGTTTTGCTTCTCAAGTCCGAACATCAGTTTTGGAAATGCCTCGCCGCCCGTTGCGCTGTTCTTGCTGAAAGTGATCAGGCTTCGTTTGGACTTTGCGTTCCGATATTTTGGTGTTGTCAATGGAGGATAACAATTTTTCAGAGTAACATTTGGCCTGACTTAGGCGGTGGTTAAATGATGTTGCATTTTTTTCGAAGCATACTGCGGCTTCAACCTTTGACGTATTTGTCGAAGACAGCCTGACCAACGTAGTTTAATTTTTAAGTTAGTTATGGGAGACTTCTCAAAGAAAATGCTGGGATACCTATTTTGGAATAGTTCACATGAACTCACTATTTATATAATGATGGATCCATAACATAGTTCTTTTTTAAATCTTTATAATTTTGTGAATATAAATTATACTTCAATTTTAAATCCAAAAATGCACCTCCAATGCTTTCAACAGTTTCTGAAAATAGAATTCAAGATAGTTTTACTTTCTGAACGCACCTAACATACATCTATAGATACTTAAATTTGTGTATGTATGTATGCATGTATCTATGTATAGCTATTCAGTCTTGACATGTTGGTTTGTTTCATTCGGAGTCTGTGTTGCGAATAAATGGCATCATATAAAGGCCAGACTGAGTTATCTGTCATAGAAATGAACACATATCTACGTGTATGGGCAAAAATAAATCTATTTCAATCTGTGTAACGTATATACATACGTACAGCGTGTTTTTTTAAGAGCTTGAGAACTTAAAATGATAATACGAATTAGAATGCTGGAATGATTTTTTTTATTAAATTCTGGTAGAAAATTTCGCGGCTACGAGTTGCGTGGTCCATTCGATCTGTCAAATTTTTGTCTACTTTTTCCAATACAAATGAATACTAAATCTAAATAAGCCCAATCAGCAAAAATGCAACGCAAACGACGGTCATTTGGCCACGTAGTCGAAGGACAAAGGCCAAGAACCTCCAAACCTTACAGAACGAAATGGCGACACAGTTTGCCATTCTCAGCTGTCAAGCCATAGTTATCGATATCCATAGTTGTAATACAGCAAAAAAAACACCCGGTACATACTTATGCAACACAGTGTTTACACACTCTCAGAAATTTGCGGGCAAGTTGGTGTTGCTGTCAATCATTTTGTTATATTATTTTGCAGCTCTTGAATTTACATATTTGTGCATGAGTGTACCTGTATAAGTATAAATAAATACAACATATCTCTGAATGTATATTTGGTGCATAAATAAGTACATGTTTTTCTGGTGTAGTGGCGCAAGAGTTACGGTAAATTAATAGGAATTGCAGCAGTATGTCGGACGTCATGACATTTATTCATGCCATTTACTTACACACACACACCCATACGAGCAGATATGAAATTTGACGCGTGACTGCCTTTTCTGGGTTAATGAAAGACTTACGTATTTTTAACAAATATTTGGCTCCAAATAAATTCAGAACTTTAATATACTTACATTTGGCTACGGAAAAAATTTAAAAAGTTTTTATAAAAAGTACTTTATTTGTATTTTATGCATGATATTCGTTAAAGAAAAGTTATATGTCATAACTTTGTTAAGGCAGCACAAATATTTTTCTCCAAAATGAACTCACATTAAATATGTTTCATCACACATATTTAGTTGGTGCACATGCCCTGTTTACAGTTCCAATCATATGGCATATTTACTTTTTTTGACAGATACAAAGTCCAAGCCTATTTTGGTGCACTCGGTGATTTTTCGCGAAAGGTCTTTTCTTCTTTGACCAAAAACAACACCGAAATCATCAAGTTGGGAATTATCGGAATACATTTCCAGATTGGTTGAGTTGACGGTGAGCATTTTTACCGATTTTTTTTTTTCAAAAGATCACTGCCAGAGTTAACAAACAGGATTGTCTCATGCGGATTTTAGTCGCTCAGCCACATTTCCGCAAATGAGCAAGAAGCCGCTGCCCCAGTTAATGGCGAGCTTTTATTGCGCTCTGCTAACTGATTTAGTTTTATCGAAATTGAATAACGTGACGTAATAACTTATGATTTCAACAAGACGGCGCTACATTCGCCAGCCAGAAGCTGCTCGACTTTTTCGATGGGGTTGAAGACCAATGTTACGCCAACCATCCAGATACGATCCAAGATTTGCAATATGAAATGGAAGTTGCAACTGGTGAGATAACTGCCGAAGCTCTCGAAAATGTACTGAAAATTTGGGTTGGCAGAATGAGCTACTGCCAGCCATGAAAATTATTTCAATCAAATCGAAAAATCACTTAAAATTATTGATGCCTTTTCTAACAGTCTGTCTCAGAAAAAAGGAACCGCAATTATTCATGAAGTATAAAATAGTTGTATTTAATTTTTTTGAAGGGAAAACTTCTTTAGAATCGTTGGGAGTGATTTGAGACTTGATGAAACGAAAAAGCGACACTCTTGGCTACGAAGCGTTATATGTTGATATACGTATATGTGTGTGGCTGCGTACTGCTGAGCCACGCTAGTATAGTGAGTATTGTAGTATGTATACAACACTGCCTATTACTTGCTTTGGTGTTTAGTTCAAGCGTCATACGTATGTATGTTTGTATGTATGCTAGTACGTATGTGTGCGCGCCTGCGTATTACGGAGCCACGGTGAGCAAGAAGGCATTATGTATACCTATACTACACTACCTAATACTTGCTTAGACCAAGCGTCCTACGAATGTTTGTGTGTATGTTAGTACGTCTGTGTAATATACGCGTTAAGACGCTCATAATAGCAAAATGACGGTGCTCGTATTGTAACTCCACAGATAGATCTGAATGCACAGCAACTAGAGTCGCTGTCTGTTCAGCTCTCTAAAGTGGGAGAAATATGTGCATGCGAAACCCGATTGAGCAATGGAAAAACAGTTTTAATTGTGGCAATTTATATTTCACCGAATCAATCAATAAATAGCATCACGGAATTCATTCACGAAAATTTAATAAAGTATACACCAAAAGTATCGCGGATACTTAGAAAAGATTACGATAAAGTTCCAATGATTTTAAGTGGCGATTTTAACGTAAATTTTGCATTGGACACTGCGGTTCCTTTAATTGACTTTCTCAATACAACATTCAATTTAAAAATGTGTAACAATCGCACTGAATCGACAACACGATCAAAAACAACAATTGACGCGGTATTTCAAAGATATGTTGACAACATCGAAACCAAAGCATTTGTATCATATTTTAGCTATCATAAGCCACTCGTATCATTTGTTGAAATTGAAAGCATTGAGGATGAATAATAATAAAATGAAGAAAATAAAATATGAACTTTATAACAATATTATAATGAACCTATAATTATCCCGCTCCTAATGCTGCTTTCGTCTCATTCTCTCTCAGTCTTTTTTACGGAAGGTTTCACAGCTATCATCTTCTTCATCGTTTGTCGAGTATAGCCTGGCATCTTCTTCATGCTTTGAACCAGCTTTTTTGCGTAGCTCGTCGACAAACAGGACTAGATTTTGCGAACTTGACGCACGAGTTGATTTAAATCATGGACTGGCCTTCCGGCAATATGTGTTTTCATAGTTCCCCACACATTTTCAATGGGGTTGGGCATCTGTGGACCGGGAAGGCCAGTGCAATACTGTGACGTCATTTTCTTGTTGTTTCTCAAGGTGTTTTTCTGAGAGCAGTGGTTTTGATGATGAGGGACGGTAGGATATGTTCGCCTCCTTCCCGCTTAAAAAGTTGGAGAATCACTTTATCCTGTTTTTTTGTCGTCACTCGCTCAAGGTCATCAACATTTTAGTACACCTTATACCGCTGATTCCACATCACAACAAACTTTTTCGATTTTTTAATTACTTTTGCAGCCGCGGCGTAATATAATTTCGAATGCGTGCATAAAATACCGCCTCAAAACGCGTCGCATGCTTCTCGCTCATCTTTTTTTGGTTGCGTTTACGGGAAAGTTTCGAACGACACTAACCTGAGTTAGCACTGGCGTCGTAGCCCATGAGTGGGACTATTATGCAGCAAAAAGCAGGCCGAAATATATCTCGAAGTTACAAGAAGGAAACCGTTTCCTTTCTTCTGACACAGACTGTATAGCCGATTTCATTAAATTCCAAATGCTGGACCACCCAGTAGCAAGAAAAACTCTAATTTTACCACACTTAGGGAAAGAAAAGGGTAAATATTATTTTACAAGTGCACACTAAAATAAAATAAAATTCCTTCATAAAATTACTTGCCTTTCTTGAGTAGTTGTATTTAGAATAAACTTAATAACATTTAAGGGGGAATCCAAAAAGATATTCTAAATAAAAGTGATGATATGGTTTACTTCACCAGGACAACATTTTTGTAGCTGTTATTCCCCTAGATGCCTCACAAACGTAACATTCAAATTGTATACTGAAAACTGCTTACCAAAGGTGATTAAATAAGAGAATGTAAGTAAATTCGGCCGCCGTAGCCGAATGGGTTGGTGCGTGATTACCATTCGGAATTCACAGAGAGGCCGTTGGTTCGAATCTCGGTTAAAGCAAAATTAATAAAAACATTTTTCTAATAGCGGTCGCCCCTCGGCAGGCAATGGCAAACCCTACGAGTGTATTTCTGCCATGAAAAAGCTCCTCATAAAAATATATATATCGTTCGGAGTCGGCTTGAAACTGTAGGTCCCTCCATTTGTGGAACAACATCAAGACGCACACCACAAATAGGAGGAGGAGCTCGGCCAAACACCTAACAGAAGTGTACGCGCCAATTATTTATCTTTTTTTTTGAAGTAAATATAGTTTAGATAAAATTTGTAACAAATGCTACAAATTATTTGCTTCATGAACAGATCTAATGTTTGCAAAAACTTTTCTTTACCTTTTCTTATTTCGGGATTGTAATGGATTGCCAACTAGGTTCTCATTGAACAACTATTGTAAATGGCTCGGCTAGCGAGGACAAATGGGACAATTTCACCGATTCATATTGTGCATCACTCTCCACTTCATCGCTTAAAGGTAGAGAAGGCCTTAACTATCTTCTGACAAAATCAGCGAATATAAGTTCGAATAAACTCAGCACTGCAGTAATAGAACCACAGAACCTATAGGGTGGGCCATGTAAAATTTGCTTTTTGAATCGGCTATAAAAAAAAAAACGAATCACTAGTTTTTCAAACTTTTTATTTTATTTTGAAGATTAAATATTGTCATTTATGAAAAATAACATCGTTCAAATGACTGCTACGACTGGCTTTACAGTAGGCCATTCGATCAACCCAATTTTTAAGCACATTTTCGATTGTTTGGGCTCCAATTTCATGAATGGCAACTTCGATTTCGTGTTTTAAAGCATCAATCGTCTCTGGATGGTTCGCATAGCATTTGTCCTTAACGGCTTTCCACAAAAAGTAGTCCTAGGGGCTTAAGTCACAGCCCCGAGGCGGCCAATTGATGTCGGAATTTCGGCTGATTATTCGGTTCTCAAAAACGCTAGCCAAAAGTTCGAGTGTAACTTTGGCAGTGTGACAAGTTGCACCGTCCTGTTGAAACCAAATCTCGTCCATGTCATCCTCTTCAATTTTTGGAAACAACCCGTTTGAGCATGTCAGGGTAACGCTCGCCATTTGCTGTAACCGCGGAAGAAGAAGTAGACTCACCACTTTGGAAATAGGTTTTCAATATTTCCCAATTTTGTTCAAGCGTATAGCGTCCCATTTCGTAAATATCAAACCTTTAAGTAAATTAAAGGCATATTTGACATGTCATTTGTGTTACCCTTCCTAAAAAAAATAGGTGGTTCAAAAAGCAATCGCTATATGGCCCACCCGTTATTTGAAAAAATTTACCCTAACTAGTGGAATAACTAAATTTTACTTCACTTTTCTCACAATTTGTCATTTAAATTTCCTTTTTATTCTACCCGTCTCTCCGGCACAAATATCGCTTCGACATTGGCGGTTGAACCTTTAAAGCCCTCTCGTCGTACACGTCCGCCTGGTACTGACTGCACGGCTCGTAATAATTTTTATAACTTTCGCTAGCACGCACACTCATTATTATGCCATAAATAGCGTAATCACACAAATGCAGTGGCAAATCGTGCGAGGGGAACTGGCAAGTGCAATGCCAATGAAGTCGACACTGGACCTCCTATGAATGCTGCGAAATACCAGTTCCCTGTATTCGCACGTTCCATTTGGCATTGCATGGCGGCGGCTTTATCAGCTATGCTTTTACAATGCATGAAATAAAAAAAAACAAATATGGGGGTTGGACGTGTGTAGCCAGTATAGCATTGGCATGTGCACACATACAAAAAGCTACGCAAATTTTATTAAACCAACAAAGCACGAACGTAGGTGGCAATAATAAGTGGCAACAATACAAATTCATATGCGCGTACAAATTTACATGCAGCAGGGATTTTTGCGGAATGCGCGTCGAAACGCTGCAGTTGCACGCAACCTTGGAATGCAAGAAATGCAACTAGCTTCTAACATGCACTTACTTACACGCATACATACATATATATACATGTATATATATATCTGCATACATACATACTTTTGTATAGACATTCACTCCAACATTTCCTTTGAAATCTTGATAGAATACGAGTACGAAGCAACCAGCCGTGCAGCAAGGCTTTCGTAATGCATACATACTTATTTATATATGGTATTTACGTCACGAATGAGAGTAATCTATATATGTGTCATATACTTGTATAACTGCTGTATATCTAAAGCAAAACATCCTTTAGAAAAATACGCCCTTACAATGAGAATAAGTTTCGAAGGGTTAAATCATGAAGAGCGCCACAGTCCACAGAAAAAGCCTGAGTTAAGAGGGATCTCGAGGTGCAAATAAGTAAGTTTTACAGGCTTCTAAATTAAGAAAAAATGATAAGGTGAGATTTGTTTAATGATCTAGTTGACGATGAGCCCTAGGTAGGTAAATAGGTAAAATGGCAAGAGTGCCACAGGCACACTTCAAGTAGCACTTACGGTAATGTAATGAAGAGAAAACCTTCTACAACCATTCAGTGCTGTTGAGGGAGTGGAGGAGAGAAAAGGGATCTAGGCTGGAGGATTTCTATAAGTCATCTCCAAAGGGAACGCTAAGGAATCTCAAGCGCCTATCCGCTAGAGCCAGACATTTGCAGAGAAAATGTTCAACAGTCTCTTTCTCTGCAGGATCCCCACAACTTCTGCAATGGGGGTTGTACGGAATTCCAAGCTTCTCCGCATGAGTACCGATTACCCAGTTACCATTGAATACCGCAGTGTGTGTGGAAATTGAATGGCGGGGGATTCCCATCACCTTAAACGTTCTGCTTCTATCATATTGGAGCCATAGTGTTTTCGAAATAGCGCACGATGAGATAGACCTCCATTTGTCTTGCGCTTTTTTAGAAAGAAATTATTTAGTTTCCCTCTAACAACGTACAAAAGGATGCCGATGTCTGAGAGGGGGACAGCTGAAACCGGTTCTGTCGATCCCTTCTTGGCAAGCTCGTCGGCAATTTCATTTCCTTCTATATTCCTGTGCCCAGGAATCCAGATAAGGGAGATATTTCCTGCTCGATCGAGATGTTTGAGTTCCTCCTTACAGGAGTTGACCAGAAGAGAGCTGCAATACGGCGACGATAGGGTCTTGAACGTAGCTTGGCTATCGGAAAAAATATTAATGTCTCCCTCCCAACGGCGATCCCTAAGTATTTTGCATGCCTGCAGGATCGCGAAGACCTCTGCTTGAAAAACGCTGCTCGTTTCCGGCAGTTTAAAGGAGACCGAATGCTGGCTGATATAGAGAAAATCTCCGCTTCCACTCCAGATTCCATCTTGGATCTCTCCCCTCCTTCCAGTATTGCCTGCTCGGAAAGATAGCCTTAGTCTTGGAAGGTTAAAAGGCGGAGGCTTGTATTTGCTGGTGAATAGCATCAACTTCGTTTTGTCAGAGTTGACTCTGAGACCGCAACTGCCAACCCAACTACTGAGTGTAGCCAGTGCACCTTCCAACATTTTCTTCCATTACTGATGAGAAGGATCCTGAGACCATTAGGACCAAGTCCTCGGCATATGCTACCACCTTTACTCCTCCTCTTTTTAAGAGAGCTATAGCTTCATCCATAGCTACTAGCCAAAGGAGAGGCGAGAGAACGCCGCCCTGCGGTGTGCCCCTATGTACGAATCTAGTGATTCTAGCCCCTCCTGTCACAGCATTTATTTCTCTACCACCAAGCAGGGACGAGATCCAGAGGTAGATAGGTCTTTCTACCCCCAGCCTATTTAGAGCAGTGACAATTGACTCAGCCGTAATATTATTAAAGGCGCCCTCTATGTCTATATGTCTATGGCCGCTAAGTGTCGTCTCTACATGTATTTTACTCATAGCAGATATCTTGGATTCAGGGGAATTTCTTTGTTTTACTCGCTACGCGGTAGCGGGGTCCGAAGCTATTTCAATATTTTTGAGTTCTTGAAACCGGCTCCACTTACCTATGCTTAAGCTTGCTAGCCAAGATATCTTGTATGCTTTGATTCAAGAACTTTTTTTCCTTGATTTATGGTAGTAGTCCGGTGTAACGACCGAAATTTCGACGTTTTTTCGCGTGATCGTGCGATCGTTTTAAAGTTTCTACATGTTTTTATTGGTGTTTTGAAGTATATAAAAAAAAATTTTTTAAGTTAATTTTATATTAATTTGTTTAAAATTTTTGACGTCAAAGTGGAGTCCTTAAAAAAAAGATGAGTTGGTTCGGGGAAACACACAGCCTTCCAAAGTCATCTGAAATAAAAAATTCTAAAAGATTATTATTCTGTAGACTTTATTTTAGGTCCTGAACCTAAAATATACATAAAAATAAAAAAACAAAAACAAAATGGCGGATTTGTGTAAAAAGTTCTCAAAATCTACTTTTTTTTCTTCATACATTGTTTAGATTAAATAGTTTATTATTAAAAAATTAAACGTTTTAAACATCCGGGATCTAGATATATGTGTCTAGAAAAAGGTGTTAAATTTTTAGCCAAATCGGCTAAAAAGTTTTGAGTCAGTGATTCCCCGAAATTTCAAAAACATGGTTTTGAGAAAAACGCGTTTAAAGTTTCAGAGCAGCTGCTGCTGGCGTGTCACACGCTTTCATACACACTACGGCTCGCTCTCTTATTTTAGCTATAACTTTAAAAATAATTAAAATTCCTGTCTGAAATTTTTATAGTATATTTTTAAGATGCTTTTCTTCCGAAAAATGTAAAAAAAATTCGAGTTTTTGAACCCGTCACACCGGGCTACTACCTTATAGAAAAAACCTAAAGTTTAGATAAGCAATCACTGCTGTCATAGTTTCATATACCTACTGTTCTCATTTGCTTGTCAACACCCTTTGCAAAGTCTTTGCCTATTCCTTTGATTTCGATTTCAAGCTTTGTTTGTTAACTGCATTGCATCAGCCGAAGGAAAAGAAAATGCACATACAGCTTACGAGCGAGCGGTGTGCAAGTGCCCCTGCTAGCGCAGCATTTACTGAAACTTTGTAATGTTGCCTTCTAAGTGCATAAATGCACTTAAGTGTATACCTAGTTTTACCCATAAATACATATTACAAGAAAATACGCATACGAGCACTCACATACATAGGGATATACATACATACATATAAATATACTTGCACATGCTGCACTGGCTGGTGTGGGTGCTCATTTGTTTGCTCCATTTGCTTGACGCTGCATCTGCATTTGACTTCAAAGAAGATCACGTGTCTGCAATACTTATACTCGTATGTACATATGTATGCATGTGTGTAGTTATGTACCCACTCGGAAATTAGGTAAGGAGCTTACAAAGTAGTACATGCTTTCTTTCAGTTCCTGTTTTTTATCGTCCATTAGGGAAACGCAAACTGATCACACCCGACTATGCCTCAAATTACCCCATGCAACAGTAATGGTTATCCTGGAAAAATTCCATATGCACGTAAAAGTAAAGATTTTTTACAGTAATGCCAACATTTCAGTATTTCACATGAATATAACTTTTTGAAGGACTTTAAATTTTTAAAGGACAAAAAAATGGTTTTAAGTACTTATACGAGCACTCATTCTATGATATTCATATAGATATAGAAGGAAATAGTTTATCTCTGATAGATAACACATCTGCGGCTATTAAAAACTCCCAAAAGACTCAACGACGAGATAAAATAATAATTCGACTCCAAACATATAGAACTGGTAACACAATGGACCCTAGAGCTCCAACTGAGATCTTTTTGCAGATCAGCTAGCACTACCTAACCTAATCTATTAAAAAATTGCGTGTTTACTTTTCGAGAAGGCAAATCTAGTACAATAATCTCCTAGGAAAAACGTTGCCTTAAATATCCTTCAAGTTTTCTAATGAAATATATGATAAAGGTTATACAGGGTGGGATATATAGCGTTTGCTTTTTCAATCACCTATTTTTTGAGAATCGTAACACAAATGACATGTCAAATGTGTTCATAATTTACTTAAAGGTTTGACATTTACGAAATGGGACGCTATACGCTTGAACAAAATTGGGAAATATTGAAAACCTATTTCCAAAGTGGTGAGTCTTCTTCTTCTTTTCTGACTTTCACATCGGTGGCTACGTCAATAAGTAAAATTGTCGGATTTGGGGCTCAGAAAATCCACACGTTACCGTAGAGAAGCAAATGCATCCACAACGAGTCACTGTTTGGTGCGGTTTTTGGTCTGGCGGCATCATCGGGCCATTTTTTTTCGAAAATGAGCGAGAAGGCGCTGTTACAGTAAATGGCGAGAGTTACCGTGACATGCTCAACGAGTTTTTGTTTCCAAGAATGGAAGAGGATGGCATGGACGACATTTGGTTTCAACAGGACGGTGCAACTTGTCACACTGCCAAAGTTACACTCGAACTTTTGGCTACCGTTTTTGCAAACCGAATAATCAGCCGAAATTCCGATACCAATTGGCCGCCTCGGAACTGTGATTTAAGCCCGTTGGACTATTTTTTGTGGGGAGCCGTTAAGGACAAATGCTATGCGAACCATCCAGAGACGATTGATGCTTTAAAACACGAAATCGAAGTTGACATTCATGAAATTGGAGCCCAAACAATCGAAAATGTGCTTAAAAATTGGGTTGATCGAATGGCCTACTGTAAAGCCAATCGTGGCAGTCATTTGAACGATATTATTTTTCATTCATAAATGACAATGTTCAATCATCAAAATAAAAAAAAAGTTTGAAAAAATTTTGATAAGTTTTTTTTTTTTATAGCCGATTCAAAAAGCAAATTTTACATGGCCCACCTTATATATGTATATGTAGTGATACGCCTCCGCTTCGCTATTCTTGGTGACTACGTCAAGTAAAGACATTTGACAAAAAAAAATTATCAAGTTACGATTTCCAATTAAGTATTTATTTTATTTTTGTTTCTTAAAATTTTTAATTACTGCATTTGATAAAAAATGAGTGTTAAGACAATTTGACTATTACGTCTCAGTCTACATACTAATGTGTCTGCATACCACTATTCGATCAATGTTTTGAGCAACTGCGTTTTCATTCATTCTCTCTGTTTCCTTCGATTTGTTGTACAGTAAGAATACTACGCACACCACATCTCCCTCAGCAATATCAAATGCATTTGGAGAGAAAGTCGAGTACTCCATACTGAGCGTAATTTATTTACACAAATAAACTAAGAAGTATGTCTGATGCCAGCTGTTAATTTAGGCAGTCGTGTACTCATTTGAGTACAAGCTGCAACCTGCTTGAGACTGTTTTTTTATTATTTTTTCTTTGATTTAAACTTTCTTGGTCCTTATTTTAATTAATAAATAAAACTTTATTGAAAAATATATTTGTGCTTGTCACTTCTAACGGGTTATTTCTTTCATAAGATGGTAATGTCAAGTAATGTCAATGGGAATTCTTATGACAGCAACAGGGCCCGTCAGATGAAAAGATGTTCAAAATGTCGCTTTCATTTTCCTAATTTTTTATTTGTGCTCCAAAATGCTTTTAATATCATATAAAGCCTTAAGATATGATTTCAAATGTCTTAACTAAAGGGTTTTCCAATAAGAGGTGTTATTTGATATTCAAAGAAAAATGCTATTTTTTTAATATAAATGATCGGATGTTTATTTTATTATAAAGAGGAAGGTATGCAGTTAATAGTGGAAAATAACATCAGGCAAATGACCACCACGACCACGCTTACAGAACAATATCCTTTTCATGAAATTTTCCATAACCAAATTGCAAAGTGGCTGCCCTGTGCCCTCGATCTCCGAGTTCGTGAAGCGAACCTTCTCTTTCACGTGGCCCCAAAGAAAAAAGTCACAAGGTGTTAAATCACAAGATCTCGGTGGGCAATTGTGATCACCTCTTCGAGAGATATCACAGTCCGGAAACTTGTCCCGTAAAAGATCAATGGTTTCGTTGCTTGTGTGGCACGTAGCGCCGTCTTCTTGAAAATAAACGTTGTCCAGATCAACACCATCCAATTCCGGCCATACAAAAACGTTCATCATCTCTCGATAGCGCAATCCATTCACATGTAACACTTGTTATTGGAAAACCCTTTATATTACAAGTACGGATTGATAAGTTTTGATGATTAATTTATTTTTTATTTAATTTTAATAATTGTTTTATAACTTCATAACGAATTTTCTTACAAAAACCATATAAATCTAAGTTTTAAACTTTGGGTAAATTTAAAAAAATTCAATGAATTTTCATACAAATTTACAACTTTTTATCAGCATTTTTAGAAAACTTTCATGTACGCAGTGCTATTCCCCTTTTAATTTGATAAAATAAAGTGCGAGTTTAGAGTGGTTCTAAAATCACGTTGATTTTCTCCTTTCTTTCTGGCTGTTGACACTCAAAATATGCTGGAACATATATTGATTGCCCTGCTTATAACCTATTTGCTGCTGTTATGACGTGCTCTAATTCCCACTGGGTGTGCTCGCCTGTATATATATATATAGGTGTGCGTGTGTGTGTATATATATTTATGATTTACCTTCTGTAAGCATTTTACTTTCGATTTTGTTTGTAAACGTTGCAAGTTGCATTAAAGGAGGCCCAGCGGTAGAGGCAAAGTAGAAAACAGTCGGAACTTTAGTTAAAGCCATATTAGCTCAATTTTCATGCACTAAGGTTTTTGTCATATCTCATGGAACGCAAGAAATAGAATGTACTATGGTAAAAGATACTACAAAGTTCAATGCACTCACGACCTTCAAGCTTTAATTTTCATTCGCTTAGTCTATAGGAAATTTTTCTATTATCCTTTTACTATCCTTTGTTTTGTTAGGACTGTCTTTTACTTGTGTCTCTTACTAAGTATTTCATGTATACAGCGAATGAGGAATAGATTATATTTGAAAAGCTTAGATGTCCTTCCTTAAGCAAATATAAATCATTGGAAAGTATTACATTCACAACAAAATGGTGCGGAAGCGCTTTTTGGATTTTGCATGAATCACCACTCTAACCCTCCAATTAATATACATTCACAGATTTACTTTCCACATCGTTAAGTATTATACTACGTATTAATACTCGCGAGGAAGTCTCAGACCGATGCGAAAAAATCACCAATTTTGCAATATATTGTTCTTAAAGAGTGACCATTTTTGTGATAAGTCTAGTAATATTAACGTGTTCCTCTGTAGTGTAAAATTGTACTTGTCTACTTGAAAAATGTAAAAGATGACATAAAAAAGTTACCGTCTAGGAATTATTCACTCTTGTAATAAGCATCACTGTTGAAAGCGCTTTTATCAGACTTATTTCATAAATTGAATTAACTCTTTCAAAATGGTGGCAACCCTCATCAAGGATATTTTTAACATTAAGCTTTTTTAAACTACTTGCATTTGGCATATATACTAAATTATTATAATTATTTATTAGTAATTATTTATTTTAAGTTTTAAGCAGATGGCAACCGTATTTACGAACGTATTCTATATTCAGATTATCCAAGCCTCTTTCCTGTGGCACTCATTTTGTTATCTTGTTATATTTAATTTATTTTATTATTATTTTAATTTTTAAACAGATGGCAACCTTAATCAACTTGTTTTCAAAATTAAGCTTTCTTAAATTATTTTCATTTGATACCCATTTGAACAGGTGGCAATCCTATTTAATAGCATATTCTACCATATATTAAGATTTTTCAAACCTCTTTCCTTTGGCACCTATACTGTAATATTTTCATATTTAATTAATTTAATTTTTCAAACAGGTGGCAACCCTATTCAAAATATTTTGAAGCTTAAGCTCTCTTAAACTTTTTCTCAATAATTTTTGTTTATTTTCTAACAAATGGCTACGAAATTGCATGTAAATCCATTCCGTCGTTTTCGTATAATTGCCAACATACAAACTTTCAATTTTTTAATACAAGTAGCATTTGTTTCAAGTCCAACGATTCCCAGAACCTTAAATTATTCTTACTTTTATTAGTTAATCAAAATTTGTTGCCACTGGGCGAATTGATTGAAACACTCATATTTCTTTCTTATACCTCTGCTAATTCCCTCTTCCCATCATCTTCTGCTCGATTTAATTTTAGCTAAAGTTGGTCTAAATTTTATTTTTGATTCAAATCAGTTTTTAAGTGCAGCCTTCTTGTAGTCGGAACAAACATGGACCACTGCACGAGTATCACAAATTAAAAATCTTTCCAGATTTGATGCCTTTGCGTTCGTAAAGCAACCCCTTTAAGAATCAATATGCAAACAACTTGACCTACTTTCAAAACTTAACCAACAATAATTTTATTATCCATATGCAGAAAGAAGCTTAAATTGCTGAAGAATGCGGCCGTGAACACAAAATGATTTTATTAATTTTTCATAGTTGTATAAAACCCAGTTCAATTTAATGAAAAATAAATAAAACTGAAAACTCCGCCAGCCTTGTAAAGTTGTTGGCAAAAAATCACACTGACAATTGCTATAAAATTGCAAACAATAAACAGCATGAAGCAGTAATTGCATAAGGAAGTGCAAAAGAGAAATAATGGGAAAGAAAATAAAACAGCACAAAAACGCGAAAAAAATAAACATATGAATTATAATGAAGTGAAAGCGAAGCCGCTCTTCTTCCACTGCATGGGCACGAGCATGGCACAAACGAAGGACTGCCTTGCGGCCAATGCAATATAAGCGTAAGCATACTTGCAGGCGTAATTGCTAGTGGTGCGTATAAATATGTATGGCGAAAATGCGAGGAAAATAAGAAAAGGAAGTAAAGCAAATAAAGCAAATAAAATACAGCCTAGAAAAGCGTTTTAAAAGGATTACTGTAATAAAATTTTAATTATTGTTTTTGTTTTTTTACCCATTTGCTATTTTTGCTCTGTTTCATTCTTTAACAATTTTCAAGTTGCTTTCTTTTGCATTTGCTTGCATACTTTACAGTACTGATTCTTAACTTCCATTCATGTTTTGCCTTCCTATGCAACAACGCACGAAACTACTGCACTTCGCTGCATCAACAAAGTGTCCGTTGTTTATATGCCGCCCAATGCTGCAACTCGTGGTACGAGTACTTGCGCCCGAACGCTTGCTTACGGCGTAGCAGCGGCGCTAGTGTTTATTACCCTGGCCGGGAGCAATGCACAATGAGCCAGCTCTCGTTTCCGTTTTTCTCTTTTAACTTTGTTGTTATAGTTACTTTGTTGCATTTAGTGGCCAAGGTTGCGGCTGGGGCAATGGTGTGTAAGACAGCCTTGGTAAATTGCTACTTTCTTACTATTTTGCTTTAAAAATACCCAACAACTTATTTTTCTCATTCTCTTGTACGCGTATGTAAACAATGAAACGCTAAGTTGAAATTTCCGTAACTCATTTGTTTATTTAGTCGTACCGCTTTTCTTCTTCCCGTTTGGTTTTAGAAAAGAAAGCTGTCTTATAATAATTGTGTCGGTCTTTAAGGGAAGCAGAACGTTGCCAGGAAGCCAAAAACATGCAATATTAATTTTTTTATTTCAAAAACCAATCAAAATTGGTCCATTGTGATGCCATACAGAGGCAAAACAGGGGAAAAAAGGAAGAAGAGCCTTTGAAAAGGAAGATAACGACCAACAGTGGCTAATTACATTTGTGTTAACCGCTTCGAGCTGCTGATTAAATTCTCCATGTGTGTGATGTTTCAACCTGCCATATACGCAGGTGTACCAAAAAAGTGAGAGTTATCTCGATCTTAGCCCGACGAAAGCTCAGCAGCTGAGGGGGAGGTATTGAGTTGATTCCACCTCATCCTCAAGACAGAAAGAGCATAAATACCTAACGGATAATGCCCGGTTTGGACACTCACCACTTTCGAAAGCTGCGGCTTTATTAGCCTTGGGAGTTACCTCGAGCGCCCCCTATCTACCCGTGGCCAGAAGGATCTCTGGACTTTGAATGTTTGCACACAAGCCTAGCGTTTGCTGAGTTCACGCGAGGCCAAGCTTTCCAAGAATATACCACAGGTTCTTAAAGTAACCCTATTCCTCTCAGAGTTCCTTGTCTAGCCAGCTCATCAACCCAGCGATTTCCTGCTATGCCTACGCTATGCCTCCGGGAACCCAAAATGAGCTTAATATCGAGGTATTCGGTTACGGTCTAGAAATAAATCAGGCATTCCTTTAGTAATTTCGAAAGCACAAACAACGAGCCCCAATCTCTAATGCCGCCTACGTGTCGAAATACATGTTTAACTCCCTTACTATAATTCCAGCACCACCTGTCCACTGATTCATTGATTGCGCCTACCTCCTCTTGAAACACTCCAGTGATCCGGTAGCCTAAATTTGAGCTTGTTTGGCAACTTCTCGCAGAATTCTCCTCCACTAACCCTTCCGCACAGATTCGGGCCATTCGTAAACATGTCTGCCATGCCCTGTTTCGACATTTTCCATACAGCTCACACATCTCTTGAGTTAATATGAAAGGAAAAAGCACCACTCGTACTCGGCAAGAGTGTACATTGATCAAGCACCCTGGGGATGTACTCTAAGTTTCTAAGAATACTTGAGTATTCGTAGCTTAAATCTAGCGTGCGGGACGAAAACACAATCAACCTAATTGCGGCGCGTGCAGCGGCAGTTTTCCCTGCTATATCACATTCAGCATAGCATTAACCGTTAGAGTAGGAGTGCTCCGAAGCGCCCCAGTTATTCCAATGAGGGAAGACCTTTGGAGCCTTGCTAGCCTCTTAGCTGATGTCGTCCTTTCCCGCGAGGTCCACCAGACAAGGACTCCATTCAACAAAATTGGCTTTATAATTGTGTTATACAGCGATGATGTAACTTCAGGCGAGGAGCTCCATCTTTTCCCGATAGCGCCCCTGCATTAATACAAGGCGACTGTTGTCTTCCTGATTCTCTCTGCAATGTTGAGCTTCCACGTTAGCCCTCTATAAAGGCTGAATTCTAGGTACTTAACCCTGCTAGATAGCAGCAACGCAGGGTCCGTTTTTGAGGGGAGTTGAGCTTTCATTCATAGCGTTACAACGTGGTCTATCTTGATCTGTTGCTTCGTAGTTACGTATTCCCAGCTTCTTAAGATCGTGTTCCACTGCGTCTATCCAACGGTTCCTCGGTCTGCCTTTGGCCTCCACGCCAAGTCAAGGCTTTCTTCACGGTACAGTCAAAAGGCATACGGATCACATGACCTATCCATCTTTTACGCTGCACTTTAGTAAAAGGCACAGCTGTCTCGTTCTGAGTTAGATCGTTCAGTTCAGAGTTCAATCGGATTCTATAGGTACCATCATCCATTCTTATTGGGCTAAAGATCATTCTTAAAACTGTTCTTTCCATGCGAGCAATCTGAGCACAATCATCAACCTTAAGAGTCCATAACTCACAACCGTATGTTAGGATTGGTCGAATAAGTGTTTTGTACATAGTGAACTTTGTAGCTTTAGACAAAAGTCGGGACTTGAACAAGTTAAGGTGGGCGTAATACGCTTTGTTGGTGGCGTTAATAGGAACCCTGATGGCGGAAGTTGAATCACCACTACATGCAAGCATAACTCCTAGGTACTTAAAATGCTGCACTGCTTCAAAAGTATAGGCTCCCACCTGAAAATTTGGCATCTGTGCAGGCCACCTCGATTTCAACAGATATTTGGTTTTGCCCTCGTTTACAAAAAGGCCAATATCGTTCGCAATTTTGTTAATTTTCAAGAAAATTTCTTTTAAGTCATTCCTATTTCTTGAGAGAATAGCGATGTCATCTGCATAAACACATATTTGGGTTGTTTCAGTCATCAAGGTACCACCTTTGTTGACTTCCCTTACGACAAAGTGCAGCATCAAATTG
Organism: Anastrepha obliqua; assembly: GCF_027943255.1. Taxonomy (NCBI): domain Eukaryota; kingdom Metazoa; phylum Arthropoda; class Insecta; order Diptera; family Tephritidae; genus Anastrepha; species Anastrepha obliqua. The sequence continues at coordinate 1,764,128 of NC_072896.1, forward strand.
AATATGACTGTTGATAAGGCATCACCTTGTTTTACACCTGTTTCAATAGGGAACGACTCTGTGAGCTTCCCTTGAATGATCACTTTTACTTGTGTATTTGTGAGCGTTTCGCTAACGAGCCTTATTAGTTTGGCAGGTATTCCAAGAATAAGCAACATGTGCTGGATCCTATCTCTTTTAACACTGTCGAAGGCTTGTTTGAAATCAATGAACAGGCAGTGAACATCTAGCCCGTATTCATAGTGTTTTTCAAACATTTGGTTAAGCACAAAACACTGGTCGATTGTAGACTTGCTCTCAGCATATTCGTTGATTCGTTCATAGAGAACATTTGTAAAGAGCTTGTAGGCCGTGTTAAGCAGTGAGATACCACGATATCTCTCGCATACTCTCTTATCACCTTTTTTGTGTACTGGGAAGATTATGCATCCTAGCCAATCAGATGGTATGGATTCTTTTTCACATACGTCTATTATTAAATGGTGGAGGCACTTATGTAACTCCTCACCACCTTCTTTCAGGAGTTCAGCCGATGTTGAGCTTTAATAATAATAAGACGAGCTCTATCTTCAAAGGATTTACCAATAGGTAACAACCTGTGGAGCTTAAAGCTTTGCTCTGGCAATAAGTGCCACGTCATCCGCGTAGGCAACCATCTTGCAGCCTCTCTACTCCATTAGCAAGTCATTAAGCACAACAACCCAGAGTAGTGGCGAGAGAGCACCGTCTTTTAGAGCGCCCCACTCTGCGATGTCCGTGTTAGCGCTAATCATTGTATGAACAAACCTAATAAGGTCGATTTCAACTTCCCGTTTTCACCTATGTAAATCCTACCATGCATACGATTTTTAGAAACTTCTCGTCTTTAGCGCCTAGGGATCTACACAAGTACATAAACATTCACAGAAAAACCTTCAACACCTTGTCGAAATTGTATTCAGAACAATAGATTCAAATGCATCCACTTTTATGCAAATACACCGACTCAGCTCATTCTAGCGATTTGAGCAGTCTCATAGCATGCGAGTGAGTGGTTTCAATAGTTGGGCGGGATGTCCTTCCGGGTATTGGTACGATTCTCTTTGATACTTTCAAGTGCACAAAATATTTTTTTTCGTAGACATAAAAAGTGAATGGGGTGTTAATCCATTTACAATGTTTGATTAAAACTTGAAATAGTCTAACTAAGATCTAACTTAACAGCAACAAAATGCATAAAATTATTTTAGAAATGGCAAACAGCGAAGCTTCGATACATAAACTCACTCAAACGTATTCCCACATATTCGCAATTGCATTCAATTTAAATGGTCACATTCAACTGCATTAGATGCAATAGCTCCCCTTCTATTCGTCCAAATGTTTTGGTGCTGTAAGTTTTAGCTATACATCAAGCAGGAGCTTGGCTTTTCGCTGTACATATACAAGTAAATGTCCATTGGAAAGCCTTTTAGTTGCTCTTAGCTATTAAACTTCCAACAAAGATAACCAGGTTGCTATTTTTTGCTTACGAGCCTCCTGATGTAGCTACAAATATGGAGTAAAAGAAGTATTTCCTTTAAAATACATACAGACATCCATCCATATGGGTCTATGTATTGCCAGTGAAGCAGGGGAAAGCGATGAGTGAAAAGCGCGTAGAACTTTTATTTGCGTTTTGTCACTTCAAAGCTAACAATATTAGTGAAAAGAACAACATTCAAAGCAGAAAAAAGGATGTGGCTAAATACCAAGAACAACAAATATTTTATGCAATAAAACAACAAAAGTGTGGAAACAGACTGAAAGAAAAAGAGGAATAAACGAAGCTCAAGCATAACTGGATGCTAGTAACGTCAACACAAATAAGAGCTGTAAAAGCCGCGTTAACAGCAACGACAATATTAGCTGTGGCAACAACAAATGGCAGACAAAGCTGACTGAGTGATTTGGCTGAGTGGGTTGGCAGGCAGTCAAGCAGTCTGTTTGCGGCAGCATAATTGTTGCTTATTTCAATGTTGTCATAAAACGTACGTAAGTAAGTGTTTTCATTATTACTCGCATTACTGCCTTGAGTGTTGCTTTTGTTTTCGTTTTCGTTGTAAATAATATTTACAGACAACAAAACCGACATGATATACACTTCCTCATAAATGCTGCCTGACAAATATTCAAAGGCACGCAGGCAGACAGACAGATTGCAGTAAAATCATGTGAATATGAATGCTGAAAAGCAATGCTGAAGCACATACAACCATACGCCAGCACGAACATGTACATGCACGCACACTTACATATGAAAAATAAACATTTTACGCGCCCTTCCCCTGCCTTGAATTTGCTGTAAAGTTAATAATTTTATAATAAAGTTTATAATGTGCTTACACAGCTAGTCCTACACACATTCTTAGCAACACATACACTCACATACGTACATATGTATGCATGAATGCGTGCTTTAACTCAACGGTTAATTGTTAACAAAATTTAATGCCCTTAAAAGTATGTGACACAATTTGTGCGTGAGGAAGTCAATGGAGAGGGGGCGTTTGTGTGAAAGTGAGCAAACAACAGTACAGACAAGTAATTAACTTTAAATGTGGATGCTTTTTACCCAGCAAAACTACACATACACACACATTGATATGCGAGCGTAGCTTGGCTTTGCGTCTATTTATATACGAATGAAGAACTCAAAGCTAGCCCGGCAAGTTGTTAACTACTCAGCCAATTACTATGAAAGCCAGCTGCGGAGTTAATGCCTGAACGCCCATCGGGTGACTGTGATTATGGACACTTGCATGCCACCAGAAGTTGTTAAGAGCATTTCCCAGCTGGCATACAGCCTCACACATACATTTGTGCGTATGTATGCAGCAGTAATGTCATAAAGGAGCAGCTAACATCAGCTGTTCGGCTGTTCGTAGGGCTACTTAGCCAATTCATAAGTCACAAATGTAATAAACTTTAATATATGTAATTTACGGAATGCTTTATATTAGTATTTATGCCAATTAGTACGGATATTATTTAATTAAGCCATTATGCTAGCTTTTTGTCATACTGCTGAATATTTATTATTTCTGTAGGAGCCATTCGTTTAAGCGAGCGAAGTGAATGAAATGTTATTATAACTTAATTTCTATACAAATGCAATCATGTTTATGAGAGAAATTCGTCTCTATGTACCCGCCTATACAATCCAGGATAGAAATATTTTAAGTAAAGTATAAATCTGCCTTCGCAATAGAGGAAAAATGGTGAGTTTTGCGAGTTATTCGATCCATAATAAATAAGCACGATATTTTTGACTAATGCGATGACCTCGGAGTGATCAGCAAGTTAACAATATTATACAGGGTTGTTAATATTCGTCGGACCCATTTGGCAACCCTGTATCTTTTGACAGAGACGTCAGATCGCTTAATGTCAGATCGCGTTGGAAGCGTCAGTCCAAGCAGATTTTTACCATGGAACAGTACAAGCCACGCGAATGCTCCCAAATTGTTGAAATTTACAAAAGAAGTCAACTGTGAAAACTCAACGTGCGTATAAAAAATTAAATAATGTGCGCCTTCTAAGAACACCATTAAGCGTTTGTACGAAAGGTTTTCGACTGGTGATGCTCTTTCTAATCAAAAGAGGCCAAATCAAAACCGACCAAGGCGTCGCCAAGGACATCCCAAAATCGCCCCTCTCAGCAGTTGGGCATTGCTCGGACCACTTTACAACGAATTACCCGCATTGATTTGCATTTATTCCCGTATAAGATTCAATTCACGCAAAGATTGTTGCCTGCGGACAAGCCTCGTCGATTGGAATGGGCCCAAGAACCACATGGGTCCGTCGAATATGGGCAACCCTGTATTTCGATTATTTATTTCCGATAGCTTCCTGAAAATTTCATGAAAGAGAAAATATTCACTGGTACTAAAGTGTCAAGGAACCCATTGAACTGGACGAAAGGATTCACTGCCGAATATTATGTAAGTATATTAGTACATCTTATTGTGGAATCACTATTATATGGTAATTATATTATTATATCTTAGAAGACGATTTAGAATAGAAGATAATTTTGATTACTCGGTTGAATCAAACATATTTAAGAAAAAGGATGTTACAATAACTGTTGAATGCGGCAGTACATCTTTATATGTTTTTATAGGGGCTTAACTTTCACGATGGAAATAATTTTAGAAAAACTTGCAGAAAGCAGGTGACGAGTCGAAGTTGACTAACAGTTTTTTTCATTGGACATTTCTTTATTTGCTTCATTATGCTTTACATGTGGTTTGTTTTCATTAAAAAAATATTTTTTGTTTTACTGTTAATTTTTTAGGCATTGAAAAAAAAACATAAATAAAAGTTAAAAATAATATTGCAGCCTTTTACCGTAGCGATTTCAAATTGAGTAACAATAAACGTTCATATGCAGATACCTATACATCTTGACCATAAAGTTCCCGGAATTCCCGTGGCATTCGTTGCGCCCTTGGGCAAAAATTCACGGATAAAGGTGCCGCTGTGCGACGGTGCGTTATCTTGGTGAAAAATCAAAGTATTTTTTCCCCATAAACCATTTCGTCTTTGGCGAATTGCTTCACTACCTTCCTCATCCTCCATTCACATCTCTTCTGAGGCGCTCATGCCACTCGTAAACGACTGTTTTCTTTAAAGTATCATTAACGAAACAGTTTAAGATTTCTAAGGTTTTTGCACCACTGAATTAATTTTTAGGGCAAAATTTAATACAACCTCGTTATTGCAAATTTACATCCATTATTGAAACTGTAAAAATCGAAAACACGTGCAAAGGTAGATTTTCTCAAGGCGGTGTAACTTTCATAACTGTCAGACAATGGCGATAAAATTCGGGTAGGATATGACAAACTGTCAAAAAAATACATAACTCAAATCAGTTGACTTAGGGCGTCACCCGGCGGGAACTTTTTGATCCAAGTGTATATAGAAAACGTAATAAATATGAGGAAAATTTGAGAAAAACTTTCTGAATCCGCTTTATGCAGTCAATATGGAACTGATGGCAAAGATAGCAAATTATTGTCGCATTATCTAGATGAGAGGATAAAAAAAAGAGGTTTGCCGCAGGTTAATAGCATGCAGAGCAGAAAATGCAATGCTATTTTGCCGCCCATGCCGTGAGACCCGGAATCACTTCGAGTCCTTTTTGCGTCAGCTGTATGGAGGATGAAGTGGAGTCATCTCAGCACTTGCTCCTCAGCTGCCCAGCTCTCGCGGGACTAAGATTCCAGCATCTTGGTTCTCACTTCTTTTCTGCGCCTACTGATATAGTGGGTCTTGATAACAAAAATATGGCGAACTTCACCAGCAGCATAAAGAGCTTAACACAACCGAAGACCAGTCACCGTTCATAGTCCACAAACACTCAACTCTCCCACCCCTTTCCCTTTCGTCCTATCGTCCTTTTCCTTCACCTCTTTTCCCCCTCTTGCAATGGTTTCACAAAGGATGAACCAAACTTCTTTCGCCCAAGTGGGCTCACTCTCTGAGTAACCATCACTACCTAACCTAACCTAACCTTGCCGCACAAAACCAGTAAGAAGAAATACCAGAGCCACTAAGTGGCATTCTTAGAGGGTACTATGACCTGTGAATTTCACTCAAGCATAGACATAATAAATTTTACCGCATAAGAATAAAAGGTTAAGTGTGTATCCCAAGCGCTTTAACGAGAGGTACCTCCTTTACAGATACAGAAGTCTCATTTTGATTCTTTTGAAAATATTTTTGGTTCAAACCCATATATATAAATTATCAGTTACTTACGCAGAAGTAGTAAAAAAGAAGGATGTTCTTTTTAAAATTTAGTAAATTTCTCTCATATTCAACTAAGTTCCTTTTAATCTTCCAATGTCTCACTAGAAAAATTATTTCCTAGGAGAAGAAGAATAATTAGCAAAGATATTTTGAAAAAATTTTCTGTAGTTAAATGCCGCTGATTTTTAATCCCATACTAAAACTGAATCCGACTTACAGAATAACCAGTTCTAATACAACTACTTCGGAGCTGACTTCCAAGTGTCTACAATAAGATGGAGAAATATAGCGAAAACCACTTATTCAAACAGATTTTACCCTCCTCGGCTGACCTTTTCCTGATATTAAATATTGCTTTGAGCTATGGAAAAGCCTCATCCAAATATTGGGTGCTGTAAGCATTGCACTTGAAAAAGGGTAGACATGATCTGCTACTGAAAACCAACATGAGAAAACCAAGCTCATTCGAACATACCTATAACCATCCCGAGTGAACTAAAAATAGCGATTTAGTGGAGCTAAGGTCAACTTGGTCGATTAGATATAGTTTCGGTTACAGAAAACGGATAGGCCATCGTACATCATCAAATACACTGATGGACGCGATTTCTAGTCGTTCAATAATTCCGAGATTTATTCAATGCTGGAAATTTTGGTCTAGAGTTTTTTTTTTTTTTTAAATGAAGTATCTGTGAGGTAAAAAACTATTAAAAAAAGACGATGGTCTTGTATCTAACATATCTTTTTTCATTAAGTATATTTATTTATAAACACATTTCAATGTAATAAATAAATAAATCGGGAATTTGGGAATTTTTTGATTTTTGATTTCTAAACAACACTTCCATCAGATAATAATTTTTTTTGTAATTTTTGAGAGACTATCTCCTCTAATCCTTGAAAGTTTCATAACGGGGCTCCCATCACTTTTCCCAGTTATATTGAAATGCGTACAGCAAAATTTTCAATATTGAATTCAAACATAAAAGTTATTAAAAAGTTTTCAAACTTTTACAGCTTAGTTTTTATTATTCTCAAGCCTAAAAGTAAATCAATTTTTCGAAGAACTGATAACAATGCCCACAATAATAAAAAGTGGTTAAATTTCAAGGTCCGATGTTGAATGTTAACTACACCTAAACGTCAATGAGACCGTTGGACTTCTTTCTTTGGGGTTATTTGAAAGAAAAGGTGTACGTCGATAAGTCAGCAACAGTCCACGAGCTATAGGATGAGATAATTCGGCACATTAACGGCATAGAACCTCAATTATGCCTCAGCGTCATCGAAAATTTGGACCATCGGATGGAGGTGTGCCGCCAAGGCTGCGGCGGCCATTAGGCCAATATTTTATTCCACGCGTAATTGAATTATACCAATATTATCATAATGAAGAGAAATGACAATAATTTCTTAAAAAAATTGTTTTTATTCAAAATCAAGACCCGCCCTTGAAACTTAACCACCCTTTAGATAAGGAACTATTTGCATTTGGTAGTCTTTGGAGGTGTGCCGCCGAGACCATGGAGGCCATTTGGCCGATATTTTAGTCCATACTTAATTGAGCCATCATAATGAAGAGAAATAACAATAAATTCTTAAAAAAATTATATTTTATTCAAAATGAACACCGGCCCTTGAAACTTAACCACCCTTTAGTATAACTTGACGTGGAGTCACGTAGCTGTAACAAACGAACTATGGACCGAATATGATAAATATGAGCTTTACTCGTTTTATGGCCAACGATAGTCAGGAAAAATACAAACATGTTCATAAAGCTTAACAAATCTGTAGCAGAAGTTCTTATTGGTGTCATTATTTGGTTGAATTGGTTGAAAATAGAATAATAGTGGATACAATTCACCACTTGCAATCAAAACAATTCAGGCTTCTTCCAGTGCCAACTGAGGACATTCATGGAATTAGCTAATTTTCGAGTTAATTGGAGAACTACTTAATTTACTGCTGGGAACATATTTATTCATACCATGCGATTAGCTTTCTCTGATAGAAAAATTTCGAAACGTGTAAATTAGCTTATTTAACTAAATTAAACAAACAGCCACAGTAGCAGCGGCAAACAAGTGAGGAAATTTGTACTCATTCACAGGGGAAAACATGAACCTAGGCGGCATGCACAGAGCGCGCCCAATAGTAGGCACTGAATTTCGGATAATTGTCATGATTGCGTGAAGGAGGAGAAAACAAATGACGGCGCTGCTGCATACATACGTAATGTACTCAGTCACATTAGTTAGCACACGTGTGTGACCCAGCAGTTTTTGTGATACTTGAAAAGTAGGTATACAAGCATAACTAAGTGTGTGGGTGCAAATGTGGTACAAAGCAGCAAGTTGTTCAGAAGAAGAGAGAAACGCAGTTGAAAGTGCGTATACTTGAAGTGCCGCACTTTTTGTGTGCGCGCGTGTGCATTACAAATGCATATACGAGGGTATACGTAAAAAGTAGTGGGCGAATCTCAGCGATAAAAAGCAAACACAAGTAATAATGACAACAAAGCAACCACGCACTCAATTGTATCTTCATATATGTATACACGGAGGCCGCCATAGCCGAATTGGTGCGTGATTACCATTCGGAATTCACAGAGGGAACGTCGGTTCGAATCTCGGTGAAACACCAAAATTAAGAAAAACATTTTTCTAATAGCGGTCGCTCCTCAGCAGGCAATGGCAAACTTCCGAGTGTATCGCTGAATGAAAAAAGCTCCTCATAAAAATATCTGTCGTTCGGAGTCGGTTTGAAACTGTAGGTCCCTCCATTTATGGAACAACATTGAGACGCACACCACAAATAGGAGGAGGAGTTCGGCCAAACACCCAAAAAGGGTGTACGCGCCAATTATATATTATATATATATATATATATATACAGAATGAGCTCACGCTGGCAGTCAGAGCAATAAACCATATCAAAAAATTGTTTACAAAATGTGGCAAGAGGTTGTCATTACTTTTAGACTCATATCCAGCAATTAAATTTACTAGCTCTGAAGTGCACTACTTTGGTTTGCAGAGCAAGTAGTTCGGCTTCTATACATTTTTACTACTAGCCAATGATATTTTTGATATGGAAATTTTCTACTAGACGTTAATGTTCCCAGCTTGTGAATCATCGTTATTAGTGAAAGAGTAAGCATCTGCATAACAGACACGAAGTATTCTAGTACAATTTGTGTCGAAAATCACTAGATTTCAATCATTTCGACTATTTAGTAAAAAAACCAAATTGTGAATTAACGTTTCGAAAATATTTTATTCAAATTTTGTTTCTATATCTGAGTTTGATGCTTACCTTAATCTGATTTAACTTTTAAAAATTATTTGCACTGAAATAATAAGAAAAATGATCAGACTCAAAAATATAATACTTTACGTGCAAAATTCCTAAATATTTGCTATCAACTCAGTACTTTTTAATACCTACGGCAGAGTCCCCACAAGAGTGCACAAATATGCTTTTATTATTATTATTATTATTTATTAGAATAATATAAAATATTACACTAACTTAAAAACAAAAAAAAAAAAAAACAAAGAGTACACTAGCTGCTGGGGCCTTCGGTGCTTATTATAATCTGTTATAGGTATTTAAAATAAATCCAATTTTTCTGTTTTCCAATTATAAAGGGTGGTTAAATTTCAAAGGCCGATGTTGAATGTAAGCCACGCCTAAAAGTCAAGTTTTTTCTGCATTTCATTTGATACCTTTCAATTTCAGACTAACTCAATTTGAACCATGGAAAGATACACAATCGAACAACGCGTTAAAGTTATTCAGGCTAATTATGAAAACGGGCGTTCAAATCAAAATGCATATCGCGCACTTCGTGATTTTATCGGTCAATTTAATCGTCCAAATGTGCGTATAATCGGAAAAATTATGCAAAGTTTGAGCGAACCGGATCTGTAGGAGATGTGAAAACACCAGTGCATGCTCGTACAGCTCGTACTGCAGAAAATATTGCTGCTGTTCGCAATAGTGTGGTTGAAGAGCCGTCCACCTCAACTCGTCGTTGGGCCCAACAATTGCACGTCTCACGCTCGTCGTTGATGAACATTATGCTTAAAGACTTGCATTTACACGCTTACAAGGTGCAATTGACTCAAAAGCCTCTTGACCATTTCAAGCGTCGTCAATGGTCAGAATGGTGGTAGGAGAGGCAACAGTGAATGACCAATTTTCGACGAAAATCATCTTCAGTATTGGGGCACCATTTTGACCTCAATGGATTCGTCAATAAGCAGAATTGCCGCATTTGGGCGAATGATAATCAAAGAGTGAGTGCCGAAAAACCAATGCACCCACAAAGAGTGACTGTTTAGTGCGGTTTATGGACCGGCGGCATCATTGGGTCATATTTTTTCCAAAATGAGGCTGGTCAAGTAGTTACTGTGAATAGAGTTCGCTATCGTGTCGATAAGCCAGCAACAATTCAAGAGCTAAAGGATGAGATAACTCGGCACATTAACGGCATAAAACCTTAATTATGTCTCAGCGTCATCGAAAATTTGGACCATCGGATGGAGGTGTGCCGCCGAGGCCGCGGCGGCCATTTGGCCGATATTTTGTTCTATACGTAATTGAGCCATACCAATACTATCACAGTAAAGAGAAATAGTAATAATTTCCTAAAAAAATTGTACTTTATTCAAAATCAACACCGGCACTTGAAACTTAACCACCCTTTATTTTGCATTTCGTCGAAAAACTTTGTTGTCTTATAATTTCTCTTTCGATTTAAGTTTAAGTTGGATTCTTATGACCCAGATGATTGATTGCATCAAAATTTGTATGCGTGTGATCCCCATTTTGTGCAGCATTCGCGTTTGAGTATTTTTATATATAAAAGCAAAATAATATTAATTTACATAGTGACCTCTAATAGGTAATTTTGCAGCTGGTACATTTGTAGCCACTCTCGAACTAGTATGGGCTCGTATTTTGTTGTTGAGTTTGTTCGCAAGCGTCACCTACACCGCGGTATGTGAAATGGTAAATACATCAATATTAGTTAAAAGTCAAATGAGAAATGGGCTTGGTTTGGGCAATCTTGGTTGAATGCGGACTGCCTAATTTTACTTTATAAAAAAGTTAAAAAATAATGGTAAATAAGCATTACGCAAATAGCAGTTCGTGTGAAGATAATGAAAGCGAGGGACTCTTTTATTTAAAACTCAATAGAAAAACAATAAATAATGCATAGCCATGATATAAAGGATAAAGTAATAAAAGTAAACAAATTTTTAGAGTGATACTAAAGCGTCTTGGTACCTCATGATTATTTAATTTTTATAATTTTCTATAAAAACTTCAAAAATGTTTGTGTTTGCGTAAGATTTGAAAGAAATTCTTGAAATGCTAATTTTGTATCAACCATCTGGTTATTTCATTGATGCGACAGTAACGCTCATACAAGAACCGCATCGTCTGAAACCGATTACTTTGATTGATTGGTTCATCTATACTACATATAAAGGTGAATGTCTGTACGTTGACGGCGCATCACTACGAAACGACAACACCAAATGACGTAGAAATTTGTATACATTCATATTTTCACCCAAAGAACGTTATAGGCATGTTTTTATGATGGAACCCCCTTCCCACAGCACCCAGGCTGCGCCACCACGCTCATTCGTCACTAATAATCGAATATTTGCTTAAACTTATCTAAAAAATCTTAGTTTTTCCTATTTTCCACTATTTATAGCACACTCTAGACTTCATAATCCGCATAAGCTGTTCAACTATCACCCTAATGCAAAGTTCAAAACCGGTTTGAGATAGAAAATTAATAAAAATAATTTTGCTTGATATTTTTGAGATTGGTTGTTTTGATTTTATTCAACGAGGCATAGCAACGGATGTCGGGTATTGTAATATTATGGTTATTAATAAAAAAATATTTTCTATGAAATTATTGTTTACAATTCTTTTATATACATATCCTAAATCCCTCAAAACTACTCCTACACGAGCGGGGCCGCGGGTTGAAGCTAGTTTCCTATACGAAAGTAAACAAAAAAAATTACGCAGAAGTTGAATATCATATCAAACAGACTGGAATGACACTGGAAGCTCTCACCTCGCTGATACGTCTTTTTTTTGTTAAGGTGGTACAAAGCATTGGAAGCCGCAAAGTGTGGGACTTGCCTTTCGACTCACACACTCCCCCAGCTCCGTGGGGTGGGTTTTTAGTAGTGGGGTTTTTAACATAAGAAGAAACAAACATTTTCATCATTCTTCTTGTCTGCAACGGGAGACGTGTCTGCAAGATAGTGGCTTGTGATTAATGCAATTAGCATAGAGACGTTTTTCCTTTACCCACGTCCGATTTTGGTTAAATTCTTACCTGGTCATAGAATAAAATAAAAATTTATATCGCGGTAACTATTTGCAGGACCAAGTGTATGAGTGCATAAAATTCTACACATTGACCCCAAAGCTAATACAATTCACAAATGATTTGTAGGTAATACCACCACAAGGCCAATAATTGCGGATAAAAACAGCGGACATTCACCATTTGTTTCTACCCGTCCGTCCATCTGTATTCATGATAACTCAGCAATAATAGAGATATTTTAATATTTTGAGTTGTTGCCTTTGATCCAAAGTAAGTTGGCGCTGAGAGTTAGAAAACTCGGTAGTTGCTGCACACGCGCTCCTCATACAATGGTAATTTTACTAAAATATACATTAGTTCAATAACACAGCTCACAATAAAATATGTTTTCGGCCTGATGATCTAACTATGCACACTACCTGTTTTTGGGTTTGCGGGTTAGAAGTTCATGGAGTTATGAGGTTATAAATTTAATTGAAGAGTGACGAGACACCCGGTGTTTTGTTTGAAATCATTTAGGATTATCGGCTTTAAAGGTTTTATTGTACATCTTTTAGAGTTTTTTAGAGTTCTTTTTTCTCGGTATTTGGCTTGGGCAACTGTCATAGTTCGTTTGCGTCTTTTTTGACTGATTTTATTTAAACTGATTTTATTTAAATCTAAAACATACTAAAATAAGTTTGATCTCGCACGAGAACTTTAAACAAACAATTAAATTTTAATATGAAAATATTGGATCTGTGAAAATGGTGTCTGTTTATCAAAATTGTGCATATTTTGATTCGTTATAATCATCCAATAGAGCCCAGAGGAAATAAACGCATCGATAAATTTTACTGTTGTTGTTGTTGTTGTAGCAGTAACTTTGCGCTGTCTAACGGTAGGCCCACGAAACTTGAAACGAAGCTGTTTCGACAGGTTGGGTCCAGAGGGAGAGGGGTGTTAGGTGAGTGGGTTGAATGGGGATGTGAAAAGGTGGTTAGTGTCGTGCGGGGTGCCCTCACATGCCGGACATGTGTTTAGTACGTCGGGGTCAATTCTGGAGAAGTAGGCGTTTAACCTGCTACTGTATCCAGAACGTAGTTGTGCCAAGGTTACGCGGGACTCTCGGCGAAGTTAGAGCTCTTCGTCTGCGTTAGGTGATGGTTGGACTCCGATGACGGTATTCAGATATTCAGATATCGGGAGCTTAAGAAAGTGGTAAGGGTCTCCTGATAAATGTCGCTTATTGTCTGTCTGTGCACTGCCCGATCCAGTAGCTGTTGGTTTGTTTTGTCCTGGATCTCGTCCGCGTAATTAAGGAAGTACTTCCTGACATGCCTGGGAGGTGGCTCAGGTCACTTGACTAGCGCGATGTAAGACGCAAATTCATTGCCAATTAACAACAAAAATTATTTACAGCAAATTGGTGTCTGTTTGAACACAGTCTGAACGTGCGAGATATACCTATGGTTTACCTTGAGACCCTCGATCTGATTTCAGTAAAACAACTGAAACACTTAAGACCCTATACTTGCAATTCCTTTTCAAATATCCAACACTTTGTGCAGACAATGAATTAAAAAATAAAGTAAAACAAATGCAAATATGTTTTTGTAAGGGCGGAAAAGAAACTCTGTAGGAAGCTTCCATTGACTGCCGCGATATAAAACATTAAAATTTTAATCCGATTATCACCGTAAATTGTGAAAATTGCAGAGAAAAGTGGCGACGACAGTAAAGAGTAAAAGCACAATGAATTATAAAGGAAAGACTGCGAAGTAGATTAAAACAAACAGAAGCTTCTTTGAAAGCTGAAATAAACGCGACAAAACGCCTTTCAAAGCTAATAATTTAATTGGCCGAACTCATTTCCAAGAAGTTTAAATTAAGCCTTAAAATACCTTGAATAGCGAAAAATATATCAATGCGCTTAGGAAATATTTAAATTCTACTTTCGTAATTGGAGTGCCTGCACAGTCAGAATTACAAATAAAATGAAATTATTGCGCTTAAATTTATTTTTCATCTTTGCTGTCCCGGTATTTGTTTATCGACTTATGATTTGGGTAAGCAAGCAAACGACTGATTGGAGAAGAGGGCATCTGAGTGTGCTGATTGCTCGGATGCGAAGAGTTTGACAGCAGTGCAAGCAGAAAGGCACACAACGCACAAACACACACCCCCGCATACGACTATACACTTTGCATTTAGATAGTCAAGTCAAGTAGCGCCCGCGGCAGGTGACAGCGAACAAATCATTTGGAAAATCAAATAAATCGGAAAAACGAAAAATCGGTAAAGTGCGATGTTTTTATTTAATTTTCAAATGCGCGCGAAACACTCAATAGACATTTCCGTTTTATTTCTGTAATCCACCTTTTTTATTTAATCTTTATCTTACAAACTGAATAACTGACTGATTCAATAAATTTACACACAGGGAAGCCAACAGCTGCTCCGGCGCACCGTCTGACTGCCTGACTGATTGGTTGGTTGAGTGCCTGACTGTCGCACGCCATTTGACTGACTACATAGTTGTTTTACATGAATAGACTAGCCTGAGTTGACGACATGCCGCGCTGATTTTTCTGCCTTGGAGTACATACTTAGATACTTACTTGTGCACCTACTTGGCGGCGTGTGCAGTGCGCCGGGGCGTATGCGTGATAAAATGTAAATGTTTACGCAAAGTCAACAAATTGATGTTGGCGTTCGCTGCAAAGTTGTGATGAGGAAAAATAACAACATTCAACTTGAATGTGTCACTCAATGCGCGCCAATGCAGCGCTAGCAAGCCAGCAAACAAGCAACGATGCAAATACCTACGTCGGGAATTCGCTGCAAATGCAATTGAAATTGTGAAGTGAGCCAAAGCCGTCAAATAAGTAGCAATAAAACTGGTAGTGTTGTGTGTATGTGTGTATGAGTGTTGCACATACATATTGATTTCGCTGCGCTGTGTGTGCGTGTGCCTTTATTTACAGTTGGTTGAATTAACATTGATTTGCGTGCAGGTAAAAAATGAGTAGCTGTTTTTAGTTATCATTTAACTTACTCACTTTTTTGCCATTCTACCTTTCTATGTACATTTTTTTATTTCGCACGTTTAGCATTAAAAGTGCATTTCGCTAAATTGTCAAAGTACAATATTGACAAGTACGACTTGTTTGTTGTTGGGCGCATGTGTATGGGCGGGTGTGTACTTATTCTCGTTTTGGAACACAACTTTAATTGGTTTTGCAATTCATTAACTTTATATAGAATTGTAGCGCTGGTAAAATAAATTGCACTTTTAGGTGTGAAATTAATTGAAATTTAATGCTCGTCAGTAAATAAAGAGGTCTAAGGGTTTTTGAAATTTCCAAAGGAATTGTTTTTTTTTTCAATATCTTATCAAACAGTGATATATGGTGTATCTAGAATGGACCCTCAAGCCAATTAGAATAGAAGTTGAGGGGATACTTAGTAACTGGGAAGCTCCACTTGCTATAGAGGATACGGATGGACTGTTTTGAAAACTTATCGCTTGTTTTTTAGCGATATGAATGAACCGAAATGCAACGAGCGCAGTAGTTGAGAAAGCACTGGCTCATCCTGAGCTTCAAATGCTATGGTGATGACAAATAAAAAATAATGCAACTTTTGAGGGAGCAAATTCTTCGAAAACAGCCAGATTTGAGGAAAGGTTTATTTGTTTTCATTTTTTATTATTATTTTTTTTTTTTGCTTATTTTTATTTATTTTATTTTAGGTTATTTTATTTTTTCTTGCTTAAACTTTTTTATTATTTTAGTTTTTTAATTCTGTTTTATTTTCTTATATTTTCTGGTATAGGATTTTATTTTAATACATTTTTTCAATTTTCCCGGATATCAACCACGGCGATTAATAAGGACCTGGTCCAGTAGTAAGTTAATTGGTCCTTTAATCAAGTAAAAGGCTTTGTCAAAGTTTTCGATATCACACAACTAGAAGGAAGTACGAATTTCAACGAAGGTTAAGAACTATTTTTCTTAAACTTACACCTACACTTCGTACGCAAAGACAATCATCCTGTAGGAGAACTTCATACTTCTGGTCATTTATTCTGAACCCATTTTTATTCTATACCCCATATCAACAAATATCTATACTTAGAAGGAATAACAGCTAAAGTCGATTTAGGACAAAGCTCAGTTATTAATACATTTCCATTCCTTGCAAAATTGTCCCCAAAAATTTCATATTTTGTAGTTATAACACTAAGCAGCTAAAGTTGGTATTTTGTTTTTTAATTTTGTAATAATAATCTATCTCAACCTTCTTCTTCTTAAATGGCGCGATAACAGCATAAGCAATTTTGGCCGAGTTTAACAAAGCGCGCCAGTTGTTTCTTTCTCGTGCTAACCGGCGCCAATTGGACACACCAAGTGAAGCCAAGTCATTCTCCACCTGATCTTTCCAACGGAGAGGAGACCTTTCTCTTCCTCTGCTATCACTAGCTCCTTCCGCATCGAATACTTCCAGAGCCGGAGCGTTTGTATTCATTCGGACGACATGACCCAGCCATCGTAGCCGTAGGATGTTTACGCTGCGCTGTGTCTATGGCGTCGTAAAGCTCATACAGCTCATCGTTCCATCGTCTGCGATATTCGCCTATTCGCCGTTGCCAACGTGCAAAGGTCCAAAAATCTTCTGCAGAATCTTTCTCTTAAACACTCCAAGCGTCGCTTCATGGGATGTTGTCATCGTCCATGCTTCTACGCCGTACTTTAGGACGGGCATGATGAGAGTCTTGTAGAGTGTTAGTTTTGTTCGTCGAGAGAGGACTTTACTGCTCAGTTGCCTACTTAGTCCAAAGTTGCACTTGTTGGCAAGGGAGATTCTGCATTGGATTTCAAGGCTGGCATTGTTATAGGTGTTAATGCTGGTTCCTAAGTATATGAAGTCCTTTACGACATCGAAATCATAACTATCAACAGTGACGTGGGTGCCGATACGCGAGTGCGCCGACTGTTTGTTTGAAGACAGGAGGTACTTCGTTTTGTCCTCGTTCACCACCAAACCCATTCGCTTTGTTTCTTTATTCAGTTTGGAAAAGGCAGAAGAAGCAGCGCGGTTGTTAAGGTCAATGATGTCAATTTCATTGGCATACGCCAACAAATGTACGCTCTTTTAACAAATTTTTAAGTGGCGGATCACCAAACCCAACGCACAACCAGCTATCCTGGAATGCTTCTCCTTCTCACTTTAGCTCACTCCCGAACGGGTGTTGGGAAGTTACGCAGAGGATATTTGGGCTAATCCGGGGAGTTGTGAGCTGCTTGAGCAATATGCATAAGAATCGTCCTGGCCAATCCCAAGTGAATTGCGATCAGTAACTTTTCCCACTTGCGTAGACTTCGACATATAGAACCATCCTCCTATCTCAACCTGCTTCAACATTTTTCCAAAAAAGTTTCCTAATTAGAATTAGGACTTCATTTCAAGCCGCGTCGTGAATTTATGCCGGCGTGAAAATGTTTGGCTAATCCGAGTTTAGTCATTACTTTGTTTGATAAATTGATATTTCTTACAAATTTGGAATAACAACCAAACTCGAGCTTAGTCATTATGCAGTTATTTTTCCAGTGTTGGGTAATAGCCAAAGTCGAATTTTGTCCTTATTCCAAAAGTGTAGAGTATTAGTTTCAAATTCGAAGTCCTCTTAAATAGTCTAAGATAAGCTTATTGTAGGATTTCAAACCAAAATCTTTCCTCATAGAATAACAGCTAAAATCGAGATAGAGTTTAGAAAAAAAAGCAATAAATCATAAAAAGCTTAACTTTTTTCATAGTTCACTTCTCTTAAGTTATCTTTGTTTTCATTATGAATTTCATTTCCAATTAAAATACTATAAAATTTCTAACATCGAGCATGCAAGTATTTGCTTAAGGGGGAACGCCACTATGAAAATTCAAAAAAATCGAGACTTTTTTGCAAGAATTGGTAGTATAATTACTCAAGAAAATTTGGTAAAAATTTTTAAGTGAAATTAGCTTTATTCCCGATTCTATGTGCACTTAAGTGAGCGCCCGTCAGTTCGGCCCCGTAGCGCTTACGATACGATGCTTTATTTCAAACGCCTTTTTCTCGAAACGACTTTTTTTGATACGGTGGCAACGATTTTTCGAAGACTAATGAACCGATTTTAGTTTTATTTCTTTCAAAATTTTTGTTATCGCATTGGCTATCGTTGTGCGAGTACGTAGCCGATTTTCAAAATTTTGAAAATAACTATTTTTTTGGGCCTGGTGAAAAACAAAAAAATTGCGAAAAACACACATCGAAATTCAAATCACCAACATTTTGTCAAAAAAAAAAAACAAGAAAAAAAAACGGCTACGTACAAAGATAGCCCCTATTGTGTAGATTCATAAAATTTTTGGTTTTTTTGATTTCAGATGATTATTCATTGCTGTATCTCTGCCACCAGATGACGTCATTCTTTTTTTAACTCGTTGCGTTTATTTACATAAATTTGTAAATTTTCAATATTCTTAAAAAAAACTTTACGTCAACGTAGTTTAATACATACATAATAAATTGCCTTTTGTCCGATCCTCGAATAATCATTCCTACTTACACAAAAAAAATTCCCAAAAATCGACTATTTTTTGACCCCCCACAGCGGTGTTTTCCCTTAATGAAAACTCACTGATTTCAAGCACCGATTTAAAGCTTAAAAGTAGTCTGCTGAGCACTTGCCGAAATCGAGTTTGGTTGTTAATCCTTGTGAGCGCAGATATGTTAAGTGAATGACGATACATATTGTCGCACAACTTATTCGATAATAGTCGATTATTTGATCACAAGCGCACAAAAAGCTTTCACATATTTACGTGTATAACCTCTGTAAATCCACATACGCACGCACGAGCAGGTTAAGTGCATACCGCAGATGCTAAGTGGCTACGTGTTACAGCCTCCTCAATTGGGCTGCAATATTTATCTGCTCTCAGTTATATTCACAAAAGCGGTCTTATTCAAAAAATTTTGTATTAGGTGTAGAATCGAACATATCTTTAGATTGTAAAAAGTGCTAAATGCATGCATACATAAAGGCGTTTACCGCATTCTGCGGTACACCTTTAGTTTGTTTTGTTCATTTTTGTACAAGAATTGCCTACAATCAAGAAAACTGTCAACACGACTGACATTTATCAGCAAAGCACGCCTTGACGCGTTGCGTTTTGTTATTGCTCAGCTGTCACAATAACAATGAAGGGTTGACTTAGGGTGGGGTGTAGGTAAACGTGAGCGAAAAGGGATGTGCTGTAAAACGCCTAACTGATGCTTGTTGAATTGAATTTGTATGTAGGTGAGCGTGTGCGCTTTGATGTGAACCGAAAGGATTTGAGTGATATTTTCCTGATGCTGTCACTCTTCTTACTTATTCATTCTTTTATGGTCGTTGTTGATTATAAATCGATGTGGTTTGCTGAAAATGATTGACAAAAAATTCTTTTGTTAAACTCTAAATAGATATACATACACACTTATATAGGAGCGTAAGACTGCACCCCATACATAGAAGCGCGTGAGATGAAAAGTAAGGTGAACGCAAATTTTGAAGTCTTACAAGTATGACACTTATAAGTAAGTTAGCGAGTGCAGCTGAAAGAGCTTCGTACCAAAGAAAATAAAATTAATAAAAAATGGAAAAACGTTTAGCAAACACACCTACATAGACATTCTGATAAATTATTTGAAGCACATCACTTTTAGGCGCATTGAAGTTAGAGTAAAATGCCATCAATACAATCAACTAACGAGGGAAGGCGCAAGAATGCTGCAACTTATAAAGTAAAACGAGTCGGCAGTGCCGAAAAGTTAATGGAAGTAGTGGCTGCTATATACCTGCATAAAACTTCTCTTCATTGACTTTCCCGTTCATATTCTAAACATAAACAACATACTTTATTTACCTATAAAATAAATTTCACCTTCAGCCTTATTGTGGCTTACTTCAAAATGGTTTTGTGTTTTCAAAATTCGAAATAATTAATAGAAATTAACTACCAGAACCTAGTAAAAAATTTAAAAACTCTAAGCACAAAATTCAATTCAGGAAACATACAAATACAAATATACATATACATACTTACTATATAAGTAAGATCTTACTCATTCGGCTACGGCGGCCGCCCGATTAGCTGTCGATTAGGTGAAAGAATTAGCGGAATTCCACATCGAAAGGGTATACACCTTTATTAGACTCAGTTATTGTCTATCTGCATGCAGTCTTTGCCATCTAGCTTCGAAGCTAGTTCTCTTCTCACAGCCAGATGTGTAATATGCACGGTAAAGATGTGACTGGTGTGGTAACGGAGAATGGCTTTGGCATAGATATTTCAAAGAGTGAATAGGTTGAGAAAACCAGCGGTTGGTTTTCTCAACAATTACTAAGGTTCGGTAATTGAGAACAGGGAACGAGTTAACTGATGAATGTCTGCAAGCATACATTAGGCCCTGAACTCTTTCTAGCTGCTCATTCTGCATTAATACAACTATGAATTGACGACTTCATGAGGTCTACCCATAGATGACGTTGGTCTGAGTTGGGATCCTGCAGAGTAGCTCAGTGCTTTGTGAAAGAACGAAAGAGGAAACTAGTTATCTTTTTCCTAAAACTTAGTGGAAAGGACCTGAGGGTACTATTCGGTGTAATTATAGAGCACAACGTCTGCGGTCAACATATGGCAACCATGGGAATCACTGACTACCCAATATGCCTATCCTAACAGAAAAATTAGGACACTGAAGAGCATTTTCACTGTAGCTGTTTGGCGTTTTCTAGATTAAGGCTTAGGCTATTGGGGTGCGATGTACTGAGTATACATAAAGTTTATATTCTTCCTTTTCCGGATCTCTTAAGATTGATCAGTAAATCCAAAAGATTCGCGGATGTGTGACTTTAAGCCAAAAGTTTCAGTCTTACTATCCATACTGTATCCATTCTGTCTCTCTCTTCCTTCCACTGTAATCCATCCGGATGTAGTACAATAGCACTTCTGGCTGAGTGCTTGGTCTTGTTCAAACCCCCACAAATCTACAGTCTACAAAGTTCGCTAATTATTAATGGGTGTATTTACAAACCTGAAGGTTTTCGTCTTTGCCGAACGTTTCCTAAATCACCACTAAACGAGAAAAAATTAGTTTTCTGCTAAATAAAAAGGGATGAGTATTGTTTTTTTCACCTTAAGTCTCCTGGTGGAGATAATATTGTGAGAAAAAGAAGTCCATTATTTTTGCGTAAAATTTTTGCGCTAGTAGTTTAAAACTGTATGATCGATCAACTTCGATTATTTCTATGAGGTGCATCTTTAACATCAAAAATTCCTTAACGGAATCGACAAAACCAAAATTGCACGAAATTAACTGTTTGAGTATAGTTTAGAGTTTGAGCCATAAAAACCATTTACAATTTCCACGGCCTGTCTTGCATTTTTGCTTTTATCAAAGAAAAACTGTAAAACGTACCGAATTTTCTACTTGTTGACTTTCATTGTTCACACTCTGTAACTCCTAACTGAATGGAAAAAATAAAAGTTAATATGGATTGGTCGGTCTTTTATGAGATATCGATCACTACAGCCATCCACCAAGAAAATAATGGATTTCTTTTTCCCCAAACTGATATTTGTAATTTCAATCAATATTTGTAAATCATACCTTTTGAATCAAAAATTTATTAATGCGCAGCGCCAGCCAAAAATGCTTTTTTCGCTTGAAATAAATTGAGAACTTGAAGTTGCTAAAATAAATATTTTTCACACAGCAGCTGATTTGCCGGTTAATCTAGCAGTCTTTACTTGGTCACTAATAACCCGTTTTCATTTAATTTCCGCATTATGCATACAGATACAATTTTTTCAATAAATTAATAAAATAAAGCGAAACTGCAGTGAAATTAAATCAGTCGTCAAATGTACAAAGCTGCAACCATTCAAAAGCCAATAACACTAGTTTACAGCGAAAATAGACACCACATGCCACCATACAATGTAGAAGTGCACGAGATTTCCCAAAATCGAATTTTCATGGAATTAATTTTAGAGACCGTTATTCAGCCTCTTATACTGTATCTTGCCATCCATTTTAATACATTGATATGAATTATAACAAGTGAAGGACCATAAACTTCTCCGTAAACAGTTTATACAATACATCACTCATTAATATTTTCTGAGAAGTTGATGAAGTATTACTGATCTCATTTTTTTTTTTTTGTGTGAAAAAACTCAAAACAACAAATTTTTGAAAAAATAACACCGTCATGTGCCTTACCTGTTTCCGTATCGTAATAGTTCAACTGGCGCGTAAGATATTTGCGGAACCACTTTTTGTGCTCCACCGAATAAGCGTAAATCGCAAATATCCCGAAAACTTTTCCACTAAAAGTAAAATGAGTTAGGAATTGGATAGTGGCATGCGGAGCGCAGAAAAAAACAAACATATTGTGAACCAGTGTAAGCAAAGTTAGTAAAGTATAATAGGTGTCAAGCAAAGCGTGCCATAAATAGTAACGGTACTAAAATTAAATAAATTATTTAGTTCCTAATTTATATTTTAAATAAAATACTCACTGGCAAAAAAGTACTGGTATTTATGTAGCAACCGGTTGTTTGTATGTGTGAGTTCATTACTTCGTTTTGGTAAAAGCCGCCACACACAAAATATAATTCATAATTAAATTATTTAATGATTGTGATTTACGATTATTTTATATCCGCTGGTAGGTGCGAGTGTAGACGCCACTGCGAGTGGGTTAATTCCTTGCCACTAAACATATTTTTGGTATCAGCCGGTAATAGTATCTGCGCCACAACAACAAAGACAAACCCATTAATTGTCCATTAAATATTAAAAACAGTAAAAGAACCATGTTGCAATAATATTTAATTAAAATTAATGATGAACTTTGTAGTGACCTGATATTAATACAATTTTCTGCTAATTGCATAGCCGCACTAAGCGAAATATCCCAGCCGCGAAAATTTATTTGAAAATTAGTGATAATATTCCGGCAAGCGGCAGTCAGTCAAAACTCGATTGAGTGAGTGACTCAATTTTATGCTTTAGAAGCTCAACAAAAATGGAGAGCTTTGCAATTTTTACTTTTTCTAATTTAAATATGACTATACTCGCTTTAAATTAATTAATTATAAATTTTGCGAAAAACAGTGTCTACAGGTATTTTTATATATTGATGCCAAAATTTTAAGTAGTTTGTTGATTAATTCACATCATTTCTAACTGTATTTCGGAATAAAGAAAGTGTCTTTCATAAAAATATTTTCTTAACTGATAAAATGATTAAAACGGAAATTACATATTTACTTAGCGTAGCCATAAATTCTGTGACCAATTTTACAATGCATACGGCAAGAACAAATTTACAAAAAAAAAATTCCGTTATTTTTGCTACTCTACTCATAAATTATACTCAGTCTCGTGGCAAATTTCGTTCTTAACAATGGAGTGGGGAGCTAAGAAAAAATACATTGCAGTGATTGCATTTCATAGGTGTGGAAAAAGTGCAAGTGAGATTTACGAATTGCTGAAGGAACTTAGTATTTCGAGAATGTTTGTTTACCGGACGATTAATCATTTTTTCCCAAACGTTTGAAGGGACAGACAGAAAAAGAAGTGGTTGGAAATCTCCTTCGAAAGCAGGAAATCATGTCCAGGGCAATGGATATATCGACCAGATCCATATCAAGACTAATTAGAAATGATCTCCACATGAAAGCCGTCAGTCGCTGAACTGGTCATCTTTTGTCAACGCGCTTGAAAAAAATTAGGCTCGACAAATGCAAGCAGCTTCTTCTGTGGCACGCAGTCAACGGCCATGAAAATATATTATGAAAATATGAAATTTTTTGGAGAATATGGCCTGTCGAAGACCTCACAGAAATTTTACAAGTCTCAAACAATCTTTGGTTCGAGCAGCGACATCAAAATCCATGGAATCCGTGCGTGCTGCAATAGCTGAATGGCCTAATCGTTTGAAAGCTTATGTAAAAGCAAATTATGACCATTTCGAATGAAAATTTAAAATTTTTTCTTTAATATTTACCCGATTAAATAAAACTAACTTCATTAAAGAAAAGTATTACAATTTCATATATATAACAAACTTAACTTGTAACATAAGTTAAGACAGGACTAAGTGCATTATGTGAGGTCAAAAGGGGAATCCCTATCGGAAACTTATTTGGATATTTCATTGGTGTGTTTTTTTTATAGTAGATCCCACACCCGACCCAAATCCTTAATGCGTAGTCCGTAGCTTATCCAAAGGACGTCATGTGGAGGCATGAAAGGACTTGAAACGAGAAAAGAGGAAAGACCATTGGTGATATTTGCCATTTTAAATATAACCACGCACTTTGCTTTGTAGTTTTGCTTTCTGTACCCCCAAGCATATGCCTGTTTAAAGAAGGAGGCGATCAATATGGGTATTGCCGCGAATCTGGGCAAAACAAAGTATCTGTTGTTAACGCAAAGGAGTCTTCGGGTCTTGGGCAATATACCAGTGTTGAAAACCAAGAATTCGAAGTTCTGAAGGGCTTTGTCTAGCATCAGCAACAAAAAATGACGTCAGCGTGGAGATCAAACGGAGAATAACTCATGCCAACAGGCATTACTTTGGGATTAGTAAGCGATTGAGAAGAAGAGCTCTCTCGCACCAAACTGACACTCTACAAAGCGCTTATCATTCCTGTCCTGCTATAGGGCGCACTTCAACAGCAGATGAGAAAGTCTTGGAAGCTTTGGAATAAAAAGTTCTCTGTAACTCTCTTTAGTCTACTGCGCTTTGGTGGAAGTATCGTGAACAGCGAGCTGTATGAGCTATATATGGTTAACATAGTTAAGCCCGGCCGCCGTAGCCGAATGGGTTGGTGCATGACTACCATTCGGAATTCACAGAGAGGTCGTTGGTTCGAATCTCGATGAAACACCAAAATTAAGAAAAACATTTTTCTAAAAGCGGTCGCCCCTCGGCAGGCAATGGGAAACCTCCGAGTGTATTTCTGCCATGAAAAAGCTCCTCATAAAAATATCTGCCGTTCGGAGTCGGCTTGAAACTGTAGGTCCCTCCATTTGTGGAACAACATCAAGCGCACACCACAAATAGGAGGAGGAGCTCGGCCAAACACCCAAAAAGGGTGTACGCGCCAATTATATATATATAGTTAAGCCCGTATAAACAAACGAAGACGCTCGAGGAAGGCAAATCTATGCCGGCACGGTACCCCAAAAAGGAACAAATGGAAGGGGAAGACCACATCTCTGTGGGAAGGATCAATTGCTGCAGCATCTATCAGCCCTCGAGATTTCTAACTAGCACCGACAGGCGCTTGTAGCACCACATAAGTAAGTAAGTAATGTGCTCGGTCATAATGCGCTGCAGAAACCTGGCTTTCCTGAACTGAATCCTCGAGGTACCGCAAGCACCTTTCTATAACTCCTGGTCCACGTAGAGAGGGTAGGACTTTTTTGATGTAATGTACGCCCACAGGCATTAGATACAATGTAATATAAATACTTGGAATTTTTATTAAAATAACATATTCGCAAGTTTCTGAAGTACATTTGTGATTTTCTGAATTACATTTGAATTTTTCTAAAATACGTTTGGAAACAATGTAGTCCGGAGCATAGTTCTTTGGATAGAATAAATATATCTAGTGAAATTTGACGGCAGATCGAAATTCTAATTCCAATCTTCATGGCTACTATATATTTGGACTACAGTGGAGCGCCGTAATTAAAGTCTGACTTATACGTTTATCTAGCGGATGGGTAGAGGTACTCTGACCATACAAATTTTTAAATCTTCGGTCTCATTTTTGGAATGGTATGGAGTGTCTTGGGAGTAACTAGTAATTCTGAGTTATTTGAAAGAGCCGTGCAGTAAGAATAAGTAGGTTTCCCCCCCCTATTCAATACAAATCATCCTGGTGGCCTATAACTACATGTCTTAAATTTTACCAGAAGCAACATGAATGTAGTCACTGCTTTCTACCCAACCATTACTACAAATGAAGCACTCATCAATTATAGACAAAACCTATTCTTTTATGCAGTCACTTGAAAAAGATCAAGCCAGAGCAGGATATATCAGAGGAGCTGGTAGCTGAACTATAGTTCATCTCTGCGAAGTTTTCATTTGGCATTCTAACATCCTACAAAATGTTATCCACTATTTTATGCAATGAAGCAACCCTCCACTAATCCTTTAAATGCCAATCAAATAAAAACCAACTCTTAAATCTTTAAAATCCAGCATAGCAACGCAAAATACCCATAATATAGTATTTGCATAAATATCAAATCACTTAAAATCCCAAATATTTGCCAAAAATGAATCTGTGCAGTCACAACAATTTTAATAGTTTATGTATGGTCACGAAATCAAGCGCAGTCAGTAAATGAAATGCACATTAAATAGTGTTTACACAGTCTCACCCCTTTCGACAATTGACACCCTCGTGGCAGGCGCGACGGCGAGGCACGTGCGTGCGCGTAATTCTATATTTAACGCACGCGTTGTTGCCACTAATCAAAAGTTCATTAGGCGCGCTAAAATAAACATTAACAGCAGGCAAAGCAATGCAGAGCAAATAAGAGTAATATTAAATATTGAAATGAGCTTTGCAGAAGAGATAAAAATGCAAGGCGAATTTAAATAAACAGCCCCACATGGAGAATCACGCACTTGTTGATCTACTGTGGACATTCAACGTACTTACATACACAGTCACAGTAGTTCAAAGCAAAACTCATATCTCGTATAGAAAACTGAGCGCTGTGTTTTGCATACCCCACTATTTATTACCAAAGACGTGAAAAAAGAAACTAAGTAAGCCTAAAATGACTAGAGACATTTTGTTTTTTTTAAAGAAGGTTCAACAATTAAGAGTTCAGTAGGTAAAGAAGGATTAATTTCTGAATGCAACAAACCGAGCATTAATGGCTCGAAAGGATTTAGGAAAAAATTGAAGAATAAGGGGAATTCTGCTCAAAAATTATTTAAACTTTTTGACAGTTTTAATAACATTTAATTAGTGTTCTATTAAAAGTTTGTTGCATTAACAAATGTCACGCATCCTTTAAAGCAACACGTAAAAAACAATGCCGAGATTAAATCATTCTAACCACCGAGTTAATTTCGAAGTCACCACCTTTTAATTGCATTTCTTATTCGCCACATACGCTGTCAGTGGGCCGCTTTTTTTGAATTTGCTTGCTTTTGTGTCGATGTGAAAAACGGGAAGTAAGACCGACGCCGACGAGCACTGAAGGAGTTCGAGTTCGAGTGGAGAGTAGCAGTAGTGAGTGCCGCAATAATATTCATTATCTTTTAAAAAGGCTAACTATAGGCGGCCGCCGTAGCCGAATGGGTTGGTGCGTGATTACCATTCGGAATTCACAGAGAGGTCGTTGGTTCGAATCTCGGTGAAAGCAAAATTAATAAAAACATTTTTCTAATAGCGGTCACCCCTCGGCAGGCAATGGCAAACCTCCGAGTGTATTTCTGCCATGAAAAAGCTCCTCATAAAAATATCTGCCGTTCGGAGTCGGCTTGAAACTGAAGGTCCCTCCATTTGTGGAACAACATCAAGACGCACACCACAAATAGGAGGAGGAGCTCGGCCAAACACCTAACAGAAGTGTACGCGCCAATTATTTATTTTTAACTTATAGCCGACGTTTTTGTAAAATGATATATGGAATTTAATAAAAATATTCATATGAATTTATATTTGTTTTTGAGGACAAAACGTAGTGATCGAACATCCTGATATATTGCCCGGCCGCCCATGTGACACAAGAATCTTATCAATTAGCAGTTACTTAGTATTTTTTTCTTAAACAGTCGTTGATTTTATGGCGTTTTCGATAAACGCTTTTCTTTATACCCAAAATTTCATCTTCTAATTACGTGGTTGCTTTAGTTGTCCCAAAGTAGAAAGTATGACTGGGATTTTTTAGCAATGAAACAGTAAATATCTCACTACATAAATATTAATTTTCACAAAAGTTCGAAATCAGGTTAATAAGGTGATTACAATGGGTATCAAAATTTCACTTTTTTTTACTTAGAAAACTCTTCCAAAATTATAAATCAGTTAAAATGAAAGAGAGGCTCCGTTCCTTAGACCAGGTTGGTCTGGTTCGCCGTGTTTTATGCATTTTCCTCAAAATTCTATTTCTGAGGTCAGTTAAAATTATTTCGAAGATTTTTTTTTTGCCACAACTACGTTAGGTTAGGTTGTGGTGGCAGTCGGTCCGTATGACCAACTCACTTAGACCTCACAGGTCCGTTGTGATACCACTGTGCGACACGGGAACCTTGTTTATTTACTTTCGTGAAACGATTTTGAGGCTCTTATGAAGGGCAGGATTGGTCTAGTCCCCGCGCCAGATAGTTCTGTAAGAGAATTGAATAAGTGTTTACCTAGACAGCCTGCTCTGATTTTAGCTAAGGTTGGACGGTTGCAAAGGAATGTCTCTACTTTTTCTTCCTCCTCCTCATCTCTGCAGCTTCTACAAGATTCATGGGAGAATACTCCTTGTCTCAAGGAATGCCTTCCAAATAGCCAGTGACCGGTGACACAAGCCACGACCTTCGAGATATCTTATCTTGAGAGGCTAAGCAATTCCTTTCTTGTTGATTTGCGGCCATAGTAGCCTGGCTGTTACGCATGTATCTTCTTCGTCCCATGACCTATTGACCTCCTGGATAATGTTGTTTTTTACTATTAATTTACTCGTGGCCAAAGGTATTCCAATGGTATTTTTATCGCTGAGCAGTACCTTTTTTGGCTAGCTCATCAGCTTTGCAGTTTCCCTCAATGTCTCTGTGTCCCGGAACCCAAATAAGGCTGACCTTGAATACGACGCTAATATCATTTAGGGCTGCTCGACATTCCTGTGCAACCTTTGATCTTAGTATAGCCGCACTCATTGATTTAATAGCCGCTTGGCTATCCGAGAATATGTTTATAGTTGTTTTTGTTACGGCATGCAAATTTAGGTAGCCACTTCTTTTAAAGCTGCCACAACTAATTGTATACTAAAAAATGACACCAGAAATTTTACCAAAAACAAAATTTTTTACAAAAAACTCGGGAAAAAATTCATTTTTGTTATTGTTTTCCTCAGCACAGCACGAGTTTTATCATAATTTTTTGCAACTTGGGATGAATCAATCGCGAGCTATTTGGACAGCACCAACTTTATTCCAAAGGTCACAGGCAACGAGATGCCAATGACTGAATTTCCAAAATTTTATCAATTTAACTTTCGCTACGTATATATATATTGTGTTTACTTTGTTTGAATCAAATATTTATTTTATTACAATATATTAGCATAAAAAAATAGAGAGAATCTAATGTAGACCTCAAAAACTATGTCCTCGGTGCCTCGTTCATTTCAACTTAAAGCAAAAATGTTTGCAAAGTGCCCCACACAACAGTGAAAGTAAAAGTGTGTGCCACAAGTGTACTCCGTTACAGCTAAATAAACATGCATATACACACGTACGTACACAAACACTAACAAAATTCAAACTGAAAAGCTCAAATGGCGTAGAGTTTAACAGCAGACTGAAAAGTAGTTAACAAGGATGTAAGCAAGGAATAAATTTAAAGAGTGTTTACAGTTGTAAGGTACACAATTCACATTTCTTGCAGGCTGAAAATGTGCAGCAAATTTTCGGTATGCCAGCATTTCTATTCTGACAGCTGTCATCACGCTACCGAAAAATACAAGAACTTCCATATACGAGTATGTGAAATGTGTGTGAGTATGTGTGCATGGATTTACAACGCCGGCAGCTGGAAACAATATTTTCACTTTTTCGCAACGAGTTACATTCACTGGCACTGCATTGTTCTTTGGTGTGGCCGTACGACGAGCATACATGTGTGAGTAAGCAACGAATATGTAATACTCACCCCACAGCGCAAAGAGCGGGGCGCTTGTTAATTTTATTTTAAACGAGTGGCAGCTGCTACTCTCGCCGACTTGCTTCTTAAATTTAAAATTTAAATGTTTAATTTTTCAGGACTCCCAGAAATGAAAGAACTTTTAAATTGAATATCACTTTATAAGGAACGCCTGATTAAAGTTCTAAAATTGTGTTTTACAAGCATAGGAAGTCAAGTGATTTTCCTTCTCCATCACGACAAGGCACCAGCTCACCTCTCAGTAATTTTGATCGCAAAATAAATGGAGACAGGGTTCAGACTATTATATTCTTGGCTAGACTTTGCTCCCTGGGACCAATACAGGGTTGCCCATATCCGACGGACCCGACGGATTTCGATGACTTTTTGGGCCCATTCCAATAGACGAGGCTTGTCCGCAGGCAACAATCTTTGCGTCAATTGAATCTTATACTGGAATAAATGCAAATCAATGCGGGAAATTTGTTGTAAAGTGGTCCAAGCAATGCCCAACTGCTGAGAACGGCGATTTTGGGATGTCCTTGGCGACGCCTTGGTCGGTTTTGATATGGCCTCTTTGGAATAGAAAGAGCATCACCAGTCGAAAACCTTTCGTACAAACGTTTAATGGTGTTCTTAGAAGGCGCACTTTTCACATTATTTAATTTTTTATACGCACGTCGAGTTTTCACAATTGACTTCTTTTGTTGAATGTAAATTTCAACAATTCGGGAGCGCTCGCGTGGCATGTACTGTTCCATGATAAAAATCTGCTTGGACTGACGCTTCCAACGCGGTATGTCATTGAGCGAGCTGACGTCTCTGTCAAAAGATACAGGGTTGCCAGATGGGTCCGTCGAATATTGGCAACCCTGTATTTGTACCGCCATTTTGAAGAAATACCTAGTGGAAAACAATTTTATTCAAATGAAGAGGTGATTTCAGAAACTAATGATTATTTTTCAGTCTTGGACAAATTCTATTGTTCGGAAGGGATCAGCAATTAGAACAGCGTTGAACAAAGTGTATAAACCTAAAGGGAGACTATGTCAAAAAATAAAGAAAACGGTTTACCGCAAAAAATTAAGTAGTTTTTAAATTTTAACGGACTTTTTGAACTGCCTTCGCACGTTTTATTATGAAGTGAAATCATTAAGGGTAAAAAGATATCTGGGAAGGGTTGACTCAACACTACTATCTCAGTAGAGATAAATAATCAACTATCAGTTAAAATGTCAACATCTTGATTAATCCAATTAACTGAAATATTTTTTATGCTCAACGAAAGTGGTGAAGTAATAAGCATTGAGATACCGTATTTAGGTATAATATTTATTGTTGCACTGAGAAGTACTCAGATATGACTTCTACATAACGCTTCGGTCATATTAAATGTGCCAAGATCAGTCATTTTTTTCTATTGTACAAAGTGGTGTTTACAATTTCATAATGGAAATATCAACGCAGCAAAAAACTTTTACAAATCAATTCAGTTTTATTATCAAAATAAACTTTCTGCGATTGCAACTTTTCGTACACTTCCGCAGGTTTCTGGTCATTCATCCAAGCTCACTATTCTGAAATAAAACCCGTGACTCTGCCGCTTTTATTAGTTTAGATCGATGATAACCCATTTTTATGGCCGAAATTGGGGGAGAAATAGATCTTGACAACATCATTGCAGGCAGTAAGTTTTAAGAAATTAGGCTCCTTCTTGTTTGAATGATCTTCTATTAAAAACTCAATTGTATCATTTGCACTTCACATTGACTAAAAAACATTTGAATTTTCTCCAAATGGTTGTGTTCTTTTTTCAAAAAAATCATTCCACGCTTAGTGATTGAACCTTTCTATTATTGCAATGAGACTACTGATAACAAACGATATTTCTGTATTAAGAACTTAATTATATAATATTACCTACCAAGTGGTTGTGCTTATTATCAACAACAGAAGGCCCAGTAGGTACGTGTTGCCCTGATCTCTCATACATCTACAGACATACATATTTTAATAAAAGCACACTGGGACAAGAGTGTTCATATTCTCCCACTTGAAACTTTTCCATTTCATATGTAACGTTATTGCCACGGCGCCAAATCGCAGTTCAATATTTACTCTGCAACATTTTTAAAACCTTCAGTAGTTTGTTGAACTTTATTTAGAGCGGCGCCACTGATGAATTAAAAAAATTTCATTGCAAAAACTTTGTGCACAGCAGACTTTTTCATTGCCGCAATGACGGCGGCGAAGTGCTACTCAAGTGGTGTGGCATGGTCAATGTGAGACTGAAGAAACGAGAACCTCTTCAAACTTCTCATATACAGAAAGGCATTAAAATTAACATTTTCAACTCAGAAGAGAAATTGAAAAATGTTTACCCCGCTCCACTACCGCTAAGGATATTATTTTGATACCAGCACTATTTGAGTGGCAAGGCCGCATCGGCATCAATTTCGCTGAGAGCTGCGGGAAAACATCCGAAAGCGCTTTGAATATTACTTTCTTTGTGAAAATGAAAAAGTGCTTGATTCTGATTTGCAGTGGAGAGCTTCTATGAGTTGGCACTTATTTTTTATAAATTTGTGCATGACTTATTATGACTTTATGTGTCATATATGATTTTATTCACAGTACCAATTTTAATTAAGAAAAAATCATCCGTTTCGTTTAAAGAATTATTGCCAAAAACAAGAGCTGAAAAGTTTTTACAAACAAAACTTCCTCATAGATGGATATAAATGAAGAGTACCAGCTTTTACCATAATAAAAGGAATTCATGTGCGAATAAAGGGTCTTTCAAAAGGGAGACCTAGATATCAGTAGTGAGTAATTCCTATCCGATACCAATTTTTACGTCATCTTTCACGTTTTTATTTATTGAAACTTATTATAAAAATAGTCGATCTTTACGAACAACGTACAACATAACTCGTGATTTTTTTGGGGGAAATAATCATCCGAATGAGTCGACACTTTGAAGGTTGGTGGTTAAAAAAGGTTAAAAAAGGACTGTTACACGAAAAACTTGTTGCTCTGCTGAGATAAGGAAAAATTATAAAAGGAAATTTTTCAATCATAATGCTTGAAAAATCATTAAATGTGAAAGTGTTCCAGAGTTACAAAATGTATTTAAAATTATATATAATAGGACTATGAATAAGTTCGTGCGGTTTTACAACAGATGGCGTAACTTGATTATTATTCCATCGATCCACATTTCCAAACATTCATTGGAGAGCTACTGTCGTAAGGCACAAACGTCAGTATAAGTTTTTTATTTGAAGCGTAAACAACAATATTTTTACCACACTTGAAAATGTCGAATTTCGTGCCAAATAATGTGTTTTTGCGGGGAATTCTTCTTCATTATTTTAATATGAAGAAAAAAGCAGCCGAAAGTCATCGTATCTTGGTGGAAGTTTATGGTGAGCATGCTCTAGCTGAGCGAACGTGCCAGAAGTGGTTTGCACGCTTTAAAAGTGGTGATTTTGGCTTGGAAGACGAAGAACGCGAGGGTGCGCCGCCAAAGTTCATGGATACCGAATTGGAGGAATTGCTCGATCAAGATCCGGCTCAAACGCAAGAAGAGGTTGCAAAAACTTTGGGAGTTGATCAATCAACCATTTCCAAACGTTTAAAAGCCATGGGAATGATCCGAAAGGTAGGCCATTGGGTGCCGTATGAATTGAAGCCAAGAGACGTTGAACGCCGTTTTATGGCATGCGAACAACTGCTTCAACGGCACAAAAGAAAGGGTTTTTTGCATCGAATTGTGACTGGCGATGAAAAGTGGGTCCATTACGACAATCCAAAACGTCGGGCAACGTATGGATACCCTGGCCATGCTTCAACATCGACGTCGGCGCAGAATATTCATGGCCTGAAGGTTATGCTGTGTATCTGGTGGGACCAGCTGGGTGTTGTGTATTATGAGCTACTGAAACCGAATGAAACGATTACGGGGGATGTCTACCGACGACAATTGATGCGTTTGAGCCGAGCACTGCGAGAAAAACGGCCGCAATACGCCGATAGACACGACAAAGTTATTTTGCAACATGACAATGCTCGGCCACATGTTGCACAA
This sequence comes from Anastrepha obliqua, assembly GCF_027943255.1. Classification (NCBI taxonomy): domain Eukaryota; kingdom Metazoa; phylum Arthropoda; class Insecta; order Diptera; family Tephritidae; genus Anastrepha; species Anastrepha obliqua. Next base: position 1,798,339 of record NC_072896.1, read on the forward strand.
GTGGTCAAAACATACTTAGAAACGCTCAAATGGGATGTCCTACCCCACCCGCCGTATAGTCCAGAGCTTGCGCCATCCGATTACTATCTCTTCCGATCGATGCAACATGGCCTGGCTGACCAGCACTTCCGTAATTACGATGAAGTCAAAAAATGGATCGATTCGTGGATTGCGGCAAAACCGACCGAATTTTTCACAAAGGGAATCCGTGAATTGCCAGAAAGATGGGAAAAAGTAGTAGTAAGAGATGGACAATACTTTGAATATTAAATTTGTAACCATTTTACGTCAATAAAGTTTCAAAAAACCGCACGAACTTATTCATAGTCCTATTATAAAATTTACAAGTACCGAGAAATACAAAATATGGTGGATGTGCATTAAAATTTGTGTCAGTTTAGTCTACAATGTTGAGCCCAATAGAGAAAACTTTTCCGAAATTATAATTTCATGTTCGGCCATTATTAACCCTCTACTGCATGGAAATGTTTAAAATAATGGAAATAAATAAAACACCGTAAATTTATGTTGATTGAGGGTAATTTATTGCGTATTTAACAAAAATTAAAAAAATCACTTGGTGGTTTGGAAGAAAAAAAAAGAAGCCATATATGGCCTTATATGCGTTTAGCGTTATTTTTGGGAAAAAAATTTATTGGGTGTGGAAACTTGTAAAACAGTTCCTTTTGTAGTTGTAGCACAAGAACACGTTGCACTTTTCGCAAAAGGTGTATGAGCGAAAACAGCAATCATTTTGACAAAGTTGTCGGTTTTTCATCCATTTCGGGAAATGGACTATTCCGTCCGTCCGCACAGAACTCAAGAAGAAACCCTGTCGCTTTCTTCTTTTACTGCTGGTAGGTATATTTTCTCTACTTGCCGATGGAGAGTTTGAGGGTGTGGATATAGATCGTCCTCGTTTTTTCAATTTACCAACTTTGCAAAGATGTTCAGCTATTGCAAGCTTGAAGTCAAACAATGGCATATATTCTTTCGTCTTTCGACGCCACAAAATCCAAGCATTGACAACGCACATATCAATCATATGAAAAAAAATCTTTTTATACCACTTTTTTGTCCTCAGTTGTATTTTATAAAGGCCTAGTAAAGAATCCAGTAAATCAACGCCACCCATATAATAATTATATACATCAACTGCCCTAGGAGAATTGATTTCAATATACTTCTTCTCTCTTTTACAGTACCGTTTTTTCGTTGACATAGGGTGACATCCGATGTAGGTTGTTGTCAAACCAAGTGACGAGACCAAGTTCAACTCCATCAATATATGTTACTTTTTCAACCATACTTCCACGGCCTAACTTTTTCATTTCTTTTTCGGTTGGCATCTTACAATTTGTGACACGATTTAACCTTACTGTGCCTAAAGGTAATATACCATTTTTCATTAGATACACCTGAAGCTTCGGACTGTTAAATCAATTATCAAAAAATAGTTTATAGTTTTTTCCTTTTGGTATTGTAGCTGCTAGTCTCGTTACAACATTTCCACTTACTCCTATATTTGGTGTTCCTTCCGGGAATGTATCGCTTTGAACTCCGGCAAATATATCAAAATCGTAACTGAAACCTGAAACTCCGCTCAAGACAAAATTTTTGAGTCCCCATTTTTGGGGTTTAGCTGGATTGCACTGTTTGAGGTGATGGCGGCACTTTGTGGAAATTATTTATTCATCAACCACTAAATGTTCTTCTTTGGGTACAAGCAACAATCAAGCAACAATCAATTTTGTCTAACAATGGTCGAATCTTAAAGAGCTTATCAAACCCGAGTTCACCTGGTGATCTTATATTTTCATTATTATTGAAGTGTAAAAATCGTTTGATGTTTTCCCATCTGTTACAAATTCTTGGCCAATAAATGTGTGCCAATAATGTCTGGATGATGGTAGTTTTATCAAAGACATGTATATTGTTATGCCTGAAATAATTTTTATAAGTAATATTTTTTAACTTTTTTACTTGAACTCACCTATAAACTAATCAATCTCGTTCCGAGTAATATTGGCAATGCAATTTGTAATGCAATTAAATTCGATTGTTCTACAATAAAGTTCATCAAATCGTCATTGAAAATAAAATTAAACATATCTGCTGGTGTCTCTAGTTCCTTAATAAGGTCAGGAAGGTTTGAATCTCCTTGAAATGGAAAATTTTCACTGGAATAAGGAGGCAAACAAATTTCTTTCCAAATTGGAGGTCTAGGCTTTTTAGCAGATTTTGCATTTGATGTAGAAGGCTTGTTGTATGCTCTTGTTCTGGCGGTTTACTTATAAAGTCTTCTTCGTCGGTTTCAGATATGTAGTCATCATCACTTTGATCACCTCTATTAACTTCAAAAACATACTTTAAGTTACCATAAAATGATCGTACATTCATTTCTAGGAAATTCCATTGCGATTTATCAAAAAACAAAACAAAAATATGTATACACATATGTTAGTTCATTATTTACCTACTATTAGTGCATGAAACGCCATATATGGCTTCGTCAATTTTTACAAAAAATCAAACACAAGATACTTACTTTTCATATAAATTATATTTTTATTCAAAAAATAACTTCACTTTCTATACAAATATATATTATTTGCTGTAGTCTTGCTTTTATTTTTTATGCAATAGTGCACATAAATCACTTCAAAATTTGCTTTTGTTCTCACACTTGAAGCACTCAAAAAAAGATAACGGAAAAGGTAGCTAAAACACTTGTTGACAATATTTAGTTTGGCGTATGAGAAGAAAACAAAGCATAGAATGTGATAATTACACAGGCCAACAAAATCTCGCTTTTTTACAGCTTTTAAAAGGGCTATGGGTGTTTCTTGAAGGTTTTTTTATGCTGACAACGAATATGACTTTGAAAATACTCCAGCACGTCAGGATTTTTGGCAATTTGAGGTTAAAAAGTCAAAAAATGCAGATTTTGGCCATTTTTTAAATTTTTTTTTGGGCAAGGTAAAGTTTTTTTTTAATTTTCCACAACGGCATGGCAAAGTACTAGTCTTCAGCTTTAAAATCCATTTTTAAAAATATTTTTGCGATTAATATAAAAAAAGTTATACTATTTTGAATTCGCCCTTTACAGGGGCGTTAGAGAGTTAGAAAGGTTGAATTTGCATATCTAAAAGTCTCCAATTCAAAATAGAATAACTTTTTTTATATTAATCGTAAAAATATTTAAAAAAATGGATTTTTAAGCTGAAGACTAGTACTTTGCGATGCCGTTGTGGAAAATTAAAAAAAAAACTTTAGCTTGCCTAAAAAAAAATAAAAAAAATGGCCAAAATCTGCATTTTTTGACTTTTTAACCTCAAATTGCCAAAAATCCTGACGTGCTGGAGCATTTTCAAGGTCATATTCGTTTTCAGCATAAAAAAACCTTAAAAGCTTAGTTAAAATTATCGAAAAAGTTTTTTGGTTGTTGGCCTGTGTTATTATTATCTTTTGATTAAGTCCCGTTTTTATAAAAATACAACACAATCAAAGGTAAAAGCCATATTTGGCGTTATATGCAGTAGAGGGTTAAGAGATGTTACTGCTGAAGGTAACATGGCTAGTTCGTATAAGTAAATATAAGTGAAGAAGATATTAGTCAAAGTGCTTGCACGCATTATGTACATAAGTTGTGGACATGAGCAGCTAAATTTCTAAAACAGCGATGGTCAAGTTTAATAATTTCATAAACTGTTATTGAATGTAAGAGCAATTCCATGTCAAACGGATCCAATTAGTTATTTCATTGTTGTCAATTTTTCTGAAAATGAATTTATTTATAGACCTGAGTATAATAAGAAGTAAACTGAAAAAAATTAAAAAAAGATGCATTAATTTTGGAATTTATTTAAGATTTAAAATTTAGACTATTGAGTTTTGAAGTGAAATAATCTTGGAACTTTTTAACGTGTACTCAGACTATTTCTTATATATTATCCTTAATATATAACTGAGGCATTGCTCAGTAATCCTTGAATGTTTAGTAGTGGGATTATCATAACTTTTCGAGTTGAAAAATCTGTGCAAAAAAAAGATCTAACGAAGCGCTAGCATGTGTAAGTGCTCGTAAAGTGTTTTTCAGAAGAGCGCTTCAACTTTTTTTTTTTAATAAAACACAAACGGTTTGACTTTTTTAACTAATTTTTTTTTTTTATTATCGAGTTTGAACATATACATTTAAGTATGAAATTCGATTTCTTTTGCATGACCACCGCGTGCACGTTTTACGAAGTCCAATCGTTGAACCCAATTTTCGACCACTCTTTTGCATAAATCGGCCGAAATTCCAGCAATTTCGCGTTCAATATTGGCTCTGAGCTCACAAATCGTCGCCGGCTTGTTACTGTAGACCAATGACTTCACATAACCCCAAAACGGGACGGCTTGTTAAATGGACCGTAAAATGGCCGTAATGCTCTTAAAGTAGCAGCAACAGAACGATTATTTTCATAAAAAATTTGCACGATTTGCAATCGTTGCTCAAGTGTGTAGCGTTCCATGATGAAATGTATACTAATGAAGTTTACAAATGACAAGCGAAAAATAAAAAATATTGCGTCGTTCGCCCTCCTTATCGGAAAAAAGTTGAAGCGCACCTATTGAAAAATGCTATATATTGCATAATAAATAATTTATTTTAAACAGGTAGGGTGTATTTTCCCAGGGCCGCTGCATTAGGAAAATTTCAGGGTTTATTGAGCGTAGTTTTCGCTATTAAGGTAAAAAATAACAATTTTAGGGGGTGTTTTTTCATATGTCAGAAACAAAAGTTTTTTTCCGAAATTTTTTTCAGCAAAACACTAAAATTGTTGAAAAAAAATATTTAATCCTAAAAAATAAAAAAAGAGAAGATATATTCCTTTAAACATTTTACAGCAAAAACCAAAATATTTTTTAAATTTTTTTCAACATTTTTTTAAAGTTGTTCAGTTTTGTCACAAAGGACGTACTAAGTTCGTAAGGGAAGTACAACGCAATTTTTTCCAATTCATCTCTCTTTTCTATATACCTAACCAAAGTTCTATTACCTTAGCCATTAAGGGGTCCCGGTGGTCTAGAGCTCTTAAATTTACTGTATTTTCAGGAATTTTTTCTTACAAAAAAAAAACTAAAAACGAGATTTAAAATTTTTAGGCTTTTATTTAACTTCTTTTACATTCAAAAATGAAAACAAAAAAAAATTTTTTTTTTTTTAATTTTAATAATTTAAAACATGGCGCTGAAGTTGACCCTCCCGAAAAATTGGACTTGGACGGTGTTGTCCATTTTGGCTCTTCTATTTATCTAAACACAAAACCCATAAAAATTATGAATTTACTACCGTACCCGTACTATAATAAAAAATTGACAAAATGGCGCGGTTTTGTATTGGACACTCCAAAAATCGGGTTTTTTTCAGTTTTCTAGTCAAATAAATATGAAATAATCGAAAAATGATATGATTCTTGTAAGGGCGATAGCCATTGATGTTATGAACAACATATCAAAATTTCAGACGATTCGATTGAATAAGTTCTTTTTTTTTAGACAACACCAGGTCGAAAAAAGTCGTTTCGAGATAAATGTGTTTAAAGTTTGAGGTACAGGAGCGCGTGGACCGCTCTCTACCCAGTTAGTGGGCTGTAGAAGCTATAATATTGGGAATTTCCGCTTGAAAATTTCACAGTATATTCTTAAGATACTATACCTTCGAAATATCGAAAAAACAAAAAAATCGATTATTTGAAATTTCTAGACCACCGGGTCACCTTACGGTAAATAGGGATTTGTATGGGAGGTGCCACCCAAACTTCTACCAGACCAACACGACCGGTGTATCGCAATCAACATTTTTGCGATTGGGAAGCAAATTAACTACGTCAAATAAAAAATTCAATGTTGCATGTAAATACATTTAAGTATTAAAGAAATCGTTTAAAATCGAGGAGCCTCTCTGCTTCCTTATATGATAAAGAGCGCCAAACTACATAGCCGTAAAAATTCAATTCTGGTAGAAAAAAAATATTTAAATGAAAATGTGGAGATTTACAAATGCAAATCTAAAAAATACTACTATAACTGCTGACCTTCTACTAAGAACAGTAAAATTTTCAATGTAGTAAAATTATTTAAAATACAATAATAATATTTCTATATACATATACATATATATATATTATTAATAGATAAATAAATAAATTAATAAAGCGTGGTCCTTGGAGAGTTCAATCAAATATGCTATCAAATAGCACATAGAAAGGACTATAAGCATACACACACATATACGAGTAAATACAAATATATTCGCATCTCAGCACATGCAGCAGCATTTAAAGTAAAAATGTTGTTAGTATAAACAAATTCAGTTTCAGAACTCACTACAAAAAGCAGAGTTTACAGAAAATTGCTTATTTATGTTGTTAAATTCAGGCATTAAATGGAAAAAGTTAAAAACACTTCGCATGGCAAAGAGCAAACTCTAACGAAAGGTGAGCGAGTACGAATAAAAATATTAAAACCACTTTTAATAAAAATATTGCAGTACCTAAAAAAATTTAAGTATATTTGTATGGTGTTTACTTTTCAATTGTATTTGCAAATATATCAAGGAAATGGACAGGTGTCACATGAACTTTATTAATTGAGTAAAAAATTAAAAAGTATAAAAAGTACCAATGCAAAATTTCACAGCGTGGTTTGCAAAATATTAACTGGATGCGTTGTGCGGCATGCATACTTCCCTTGGCTATGATATGCAGAGTAACATAGTTCATAATAACTCAAAATAATAACAGCAGATGTTGCACATATAAGTGCTCCACTACAATAGATAGATATATAAGATATATGTATATTTTTTTTTTAAAGTGTAGTGTGTGCTTTTCACAAAAGCACTTATATCAACTTGGCGTGTCTTACCTATTGGCATTTCCGCAAATTTGTGCAATTTGAAACAAAAACATTGCTTTCAAAAAACTGCACAATATGATAATAAAATAAGATATTTTATAGCTTCTGCATAAATGCATAATAATAAAAATACACACAAAAGTAATGACTTCTCCTTGGAAAAAAGTGGAAAATATCACAATTCAATATTTAATTGTTAGTTTAAAATCATTTAAAATGATTGAAAATATTTTTCCAGAATGCTCAAAAAAAGTGTGCAATATATTGAACAAAAGTACGCAAGGGTTGCAAGTGAATATATTTTCTGAGTGACATTCCCAGAACTCGACGCAAAAAATCAACCAGTACAGTGTAAAAATCAGCGACGTAAAGAACCCACCCATTTCATGTACTCCAATTGCAATATCTAGCTTTGAATCGCCCCTGAAAAATAGTCGTGTTTTCACAAACTAAAAATGAAAGAGGACAAAACGAAGTACCTCCTGTCTTCAAACAAACAGTTGGCACACTTGCGTATCGGCACCCACGTCACTGTTGACAGCTATGATTTCGAGGTTGTGAAAGACTTGGTATACTTAGGAGCCAGCATTAACACCTATAATAATGCCAGCCTGGAAATCCAACGTAAAATCTCTTCCAACAAGTGCTACTTTGGACTAAGTATTCAACTGAGTAGTAAAGTCTTCTCTCGACGAACAAAATTAACACTCTACAAGACTCTCATCATGCCAGTTCTAAGGTATGACGCAAAAGCTTGGACCCAATGAAGCGGCGCTTGGAGTATTTGAAAGAAAGATTTTGCGTAAGATTTTTGGACCTTTGCACGTTGGCAACGGCGAATATCGCAGGCGATGGAACGATGCGACGGCATAGACATAGCGCAGCGAATAAAGATCCAGCGGTGACGTTGGCTGGGTCATGTCGTCCGAATGGATACAAACGCTCCGGTTCTGAAAGTATTCGATGCGGTACCAGCTGGTGGTAGCAGAGGAAGAGGAAGACCTCCTCTATAATTTAAGATAGCTCTGGATGTCAGCCACCAGGTCGCCGTCTTTGTTCTTACAGGAAAACGCCCCGGTCTTAAAACCTTCTGTAAGCCGCCGAACTTTCTGATAGAATTTTCGAGCGCTTTTCCTGTTGGTCAGCATCTCAAGCTCCTCGCACTCACTTATTTCGGCCTCTCGTTTCTTCTTTCGGATAATACGTCTCTCGTCCTTTTTTAGCTCTCGGTAGCGATCCCACATGGCTCGCGTTGAGCCCGATCGCAGCGTGGCTCTATAGGCGGCATCCTTTCTTTCTGCGACATCATGACATTCTTCGTCGCACCAATTGTTTTTTCGGGCTCGCCAGAATCCGATTTCTTCTTCGGCGGCAGTACGTAGGGAACGATAAATGTTGCTCCATTGCTCGTGCAAGCCGGTTTGTTAGGCAGTGCTCTCTAAGAGCAGGAGTGAGAGTCGAGTGGCGAATCTTCTGGCTGTCTGTTGTGATTGCAGCTTTTCGATGTCGAACATTCTTTGCGTAGGTAGATGTACGTTTTTTGCTGCACAGAGGCGTGTGCGTAGTTTGGCTGCAACAAGGTAGTGATCCGAGTCGATGTTGGGTCCTCGGATCGTACATACATCTAATACACTAGAAACGTGTCTTCCATCCATCACAACATGATCGATCTGGTTTCGTGTTTTTCGATCAGGAGACAGCCAGGTGGCTTGGTGAATCTTCTTATGCTGGAATCTGGTGCTGCAGACTACCATGTTTCGGGCCCCGGCGAAGTCGATCAGATGTTTCGTTGTGCAGGCTGAATTTTCCGACTGTGGGACCAAAAATTCCCTCCTTGCCCACCCTGGCGTTGAAGTCGCCAAGCACGATTTTTATGTCGTGGCGGGGGCAGCGCTCATAGGAACGTTCCAAGCGCTCATAAAAGGAATCTTTGGTCGCATCGTCCTTCTCTTCCATCGCGGCGTGGGCGCAAATTAGCGAGATGTTAAAAAATCGCGCTTTGATGCGGATTGTTGCGAGACGCTCGTGCACCGGAATGAAGAACAGTACTTGGAGACGAAGTCTCTCTTCCACAACAAATCCGACACCGAATTTGTACTCCTTTACATGGCAGCTTTAGTAGACGTCGCAAGGTCCTATGGTTTTCTTGCTTTGCCCCGTCCATCGCATCTCTTGGATGGCAGTGATGTCAGCCTTTACTCTCACGAGGACATCAACCAGCCGGGCAGAGGCACCTTCCCCATTAAGGGACCGGACATTCCAGGTGCATGCCCTCAAATTGTATTCCTTATTTCGTTTGCAGGGGTCGTCATCAGTGTTGGAAGTCCTCATCCGAGGCTTTGTTGCTGTTTTCATTGGGGGGGATTTTTAAGTGGCGGGTCCCAAACCCAACGCACAATCAGCTATCCTGGAATGCTTCTTCTTCTCACTTTAGCTCACTCCCGAACGGGTGTTCGGAAGTTACCCAGAAGATATTTGGGCTAGTCCGGGGAGTTGTGAGCTGCTTGAACCATATGTAGAATGACCAGATGAATGGCGATCAGTAACTTTGCGGACTTGCGTAGACTTCTACACATGGAACCATCCTCCGATCAATCATCAAAAATTTCATTAAAATCCAAAAAGTGGTATCACAATTTATTGGTCTGAAAGCAGTACCTTAGTTGTTATCATAAATTGTTACGTCCATAAATTAGTTTCCCAAATCCAGATACAAAATAAAATTTAAATCAAAACTCTAAAATATTCAAAACATACTCTCCAGCCACATTTGTACACACAACTATTATTTACCGAAAACACTGCACAAATCATTGGCTCAAGCGTTCGGAATTTTTCCATTCCTAAGGAGAGACTACATGAAAATGCCAAGTGTTCATTAGAGTATTAATTGGGAATTGGAAAGGATTTGTTAGATGCGATTAAAAACGTAGTCTAAATTTTTAAAATAAGAGGCGAAATTTCTTGTAAATTAACCAACCAACCATTTTCTTTATTTTATTAAAGGCACTTTTGTTGTTAAAACTCATCTATTAATTTTCGAGTTGAGGATTTTTGCCCAAAGAAGTCAAGTTTTTTTCTACTGAAATGCAATAAATAAGTTTTAATAATTCAGTCTCAAATTATTGCGCTTATGGAAGTGCCACTGGTGCCAAGAGAAAATAATTTAAAATTTAATTCAGAACTGACATTGCAATTGAGGATACTAATGCTTCTAAGTTATCATTACTTAACTATATTATAAATTGGCCTCCAACTCGGTAAGGAATGAAATCGCGGGCAACATGAAAGTAATCGAAAACAGGTATCAGCAAGGCGGACCCCTCTATGCGTACAATCTCTTATTTGTAATTAAGAAAAATCATATGAAAAAGAACGTTAAATAAAACTTTATTCTCAAAAGATCACTGCATATTATCGTATTTGTACGTGTTCGTAAGTTGGTATTGTGCACCATTTACGCATACATACAAACAAAATCAAGAGACAATGCAAACGTCAATTACCATCTCGATACGTTTGCATTAAAACATTAAAGTCACAAAGTAAAATCGTATGTGCCACCGATCCGTCACCTGCATACGAACGAGAAACGCAGCATGCCACACGCGCAACATGTGTCCACATACTCCCAAATGGAGCTCGAGTATACACGACGCTCAAACGCCCCCAACTGTGGCAAGCCACGCTGAAGCGGTGGCATGCAAACTGTATGAATAGAGCCATTTTATTTGCCATTCTTGTTGGCCGTATGTTTTTGTTTATTTTTTTGGATTTTTGTTTTTTTTACTTTGTCTTTATGGAGGAATTTTTGTATTGGCTCGTTTGCTGCACTCACGTCGGGCTCGTTATTCATATTTATTGCACCTTTGTTGGCACCGCCAGCAGTCAGGCGAATCATGCGAATGGTAAAGAAGAAAAAGAAAATACACCATACTGTTTGTAAACAAGGGGAAAAGGGGAAAGTGGTAGCTATTGGACTTGTTAGTAACCAATGATTTAGGCATGAGTGAGCGTGCAGCTAAAGTATATTAGTCACAGCTGGTAGTGTCTGAGCTGTAGCAAATGGAGAACGATGCAATTTCCCAAAGGACGATAAAATGAATAAATGTTAGATTTTGACTGGGAGCATTCACAAAGAATTTTCGAGGCTATTAAAATATTTTCCCACCCACACTCGTACGCATTAATATGTTGCAAGTTAACTAGCGCAATACTCACACAGATTAATATTCTGGACTGCGCCCATATGAGCTAAACGTTCTTGCATTAGATGCAGTCTTATGGCCAGCAACATCAAAAACACTTTATTTTAGAAGTTTGTGTGACTAACTGACACATGTTGAGGAAACTTTAGAACACCTTCTGTGCGTTTGTCCGGCATTATCAAAAACGCGTTTAAAATGCCTGGGAGCCCCATTGTTTGAGGGTCTGCAGGACGTCTCAAAAGCGGATCTACCAGCGCTGCTTAGATTCGACAAAAGCGCTGGCATCCTACATGATGTCTACTTTCAGTATTCATAGAGGTCGGTCTCCATCTGGTATCGCTAGGGACCAAAAGGTCTATGCGTGGCTTGTTGCCAACCAGGCTAATCTAACCTAACTGACCCAAACTCACTCATTTAAGTTTAAACCATCATCATTGCAGGTTATAGGAACCGTGAGACGATAAAACCGAACTAGAAAATTTACTGAAAAAATCTGTTCTAATCTGCTTACATCATACAAACTCGTACAAGCCACAACAGTATCAGTAGTAGCACATCAACATTTTGACCAGATTTGATTAATTTTCTTTTATCTTTTCGAATGCCCATATCTGCACTACACTGCACAAATATGAAACTATATACCAAAAATCTTTCCAGAAATTCTAATTAAAAACTGGGAAGGAAAATTTGTAGAATTTTTGTATACAGTTTAAACGTTGTATTTGCATGATTTTTGCTAGACATTTTTTGTTTTTTTCATTTTTCTTTATTTATTGAATCTTTCTTGTATAAGAAACTAACAATAAGTTTACAAATCTTATATACTACAATGACAATGAGCTATAATTTTATGTAAAGAATACCTTTTTTAACTCCATTTATTACATACAGTCTGTCTTAAAAAATAGCATTTAGTATTATTTATAGTTGCACTTGAAAGAAGTTTAGCTTTGCGTAAGAATACCCAGTGGAATATGGAAAAAATGCGAAAGTATGAAAAAACTGTGTACATCAACAAATAAAAAAAATAGTCAAAACTGATCAAAAAGTGGATGTGACATAGTTTCGTCGGGGGGAGTATAGGTATGTCTGCAAATTTCTCTTTCTCTGACAAATTTTTACCTTTAACTAACCACAGGCAACACTTTCGCACTCTCAGTCATATGAAATGTGTATTATTTTTTCTCATATCCATTTTAAGTAAACGCAACTGCATTCATTGTGAATGAAAATGATTCTGTCTTGTTGACAGTTTGCTTGCTCTGTGCGGCTCACTAGCTGACTGCTGCGGCTGTTGATTGCGACTTACGGATTTATGGTGAGTTTTTTTGCTCTTTTATTGGTCATTTGCTCATTTTGCTCTGACTCACGCGCTTGCGTATTTGATTTGATGCAGGGAAGTTGCACTTAAGCATATTTCAGGTAAAAGTATTCTAAAAAATATAAGAAAGGTTTGAACTATCGAAATAATAGACCAGATGTTTAGAGCTAATTTAAAAAAAATAAATAAATAAATAATATAAAAAAAAGAACATTTCTCGAAAAAAAAATTAAAAATCTTTTGAATAGTACTTGCAAGGTATTTTTTTACATAACATAAAAAGTAGAGAGAAGTTTTAAATTGTTCGTCGTTGGTGTCCACGGCCGTTCGAAAATGTTGTAGGATTTTCTACACTTGCAAAAGCTTCCAGTAAATAGGACATAAAAATCGGGCATTTCACGGAGAGCGGCCTATTGATTGATCCACTCACTACTCAGGTGATGCTGATTCATTTATTACTTTCGAACGGTGATTCATTTTTTCCTCATTGCGCACTAGCAGCTCAAAAAAGGCGTATGACAAAAGCTAAGCGAATATAAACCAAGTATATTTCGGTTATATCCAGACTGATAACAGAAAAATAAAAGCAAGTTAAAATAAAACTTATTTAAAATTAATACATGGATGAGTACTCCAACTACAGCTAAAGACGATTCAAATAATTTTCGATGTAGTGTTTAAGTTAATAATTCTGACTGATTTTACCACTTAGAAGAGCCATTTAATGATTTAAATCTATAAAATTAGTTTTGTAGTATTTTAAAAAGATTTTTTAACTATAAAGATTTATAAAATATTAAATTCAAAAAACTAGATTTTCCATCTCCAAGTATAGGGTTATTCAATAGGTGCGCTTCAACTTTTTTCCGATAGGGAGGGCGAACGACGCAATATTTTTTTATTTTTCGCTTGTCATTTGTAAACTTCATTAGTATAAGGTTGGCCAAAAAGTCTTGCGGTATTTCCGCAAGCTTGTCTTTGCAAGCGCGTAGTTCTAGTTGTATTCGTCGCATCGGTTCAGGCTAGAGCTTTTTGGAAAGCTCTTTTCACGTGCTAACACGTGTTTGATTAATTGTTGTTTGCTTTTAGTCGTTCGTGAGTTATAGCGTCGCAAACATGGAGCAAAATAAAGAGAAAATACGGCATATTTTACAGTACTACTACGACAAAGGCAAAAATGCATCTCAATAAAATTTGTGCAGTTTATGGACTCGATACAGTTTCCATTTCCACCGCACAACGATGGTTTCAACGTTTTCGTTCTGGTGCAGAGGTGATCGAAGATGCGCCACGGTCCGGAAGGCCTGTCGTCAAAAATTGCGATAAAATCGCTGAATTGATCGAAAGAGACCGGCATAGTAGCAGCCGTAGCATCGGCCAAGAGCTGGGCATGAGTCATCAAACCGTTATAAACCATTTGAAGAAACTTGGATTCAAAAAGAAACTCGATGTATGGGTGTCACAAGACTTGACGCAAGAAAACATTTTTGCCCGTATGGACGCATGCGAATCGCTTTTGAATCGCAACAAAATCGACCCGTTTTTGAAGCGGATGGTGACTGGTGATGAAAAGTGGGTCACTTACGACAACGTGAAGCGCAAACGGTCGTGGTCGAAAAGCGGTGAAGCTGCCCAGACGGTGGCCAAGCCTGGATTGACGGCCAGGAAGGTTTTTCTGTGTGTTTGGTGGGATTGGCAGGGAATCATCCACTATGAGCTGCTCCCCTATGGCCAAACGCTCAATTCGGACCTGTACTGCCAACAACTGGACCGCTTGAATGCAGCACTCATGCAGAAGAGGCCATCTTTGATCAACAGAGGCGAATTGTCTTCCATCAGGACAACGCCAGGCCACACACATCTTTGGCGACGCGCCAGAAGCTCCGGGAGCTCGGATGGGAGGTTCTTTTGCATCCGCCGTATAGTCCGGATCTCGCACCAAGTGATTACCACCTATTTCTGTCCATGGCGAACGAGCTTGGTCGGAAGTTGTCCTCAAGAGAGTCCTGTGAAAATTGGCTCTCCGAGTTTTTTGACAATAGGGAAGCGAGCTTCTATAAGAGGGCCATTATGAAGTTGGCATCTCGTTGGGAACTCGTCATCGAACAAAACGGCGCATATTTGACTTAAATCGCATTATTATAACCAATTTTATGAACAATTGAAAATTCAATAAAAATCCCGCAAAACTTTTTTGACAACCTTATATATATTTCATCATGGAATGCTACACACTTGAGCAACGATTGCAAATCGTGCAAATTTTTTATGAAAATAATCGTTCTGTTGCTGCTACTTTAAGAGCATTACGGCCATTTTACGGTCCATTTAACAAGCCGTCCCGTTTTGGGGTTATGTGAAGTCATTGGTTTACAGTAACAAGCCGGCGACGATTTGTGAGCTCAGAGCCAATATTGAACGCGAAATTGCTGGAATTTCGGCCGATTTATGCAAAAGAGTGGTCGAAAATTGGGTTCAACGATTGGACTTCGTAAAACGTGCACGCGGTGGTCATGCAAGAGAAATCGAATTTCATACTTAAATGTATATGTTCAAACTCGATAATAAAAAAAAATTAGTTAAAAAAGTTAAACGGTTTGTGTTTTATTCGAAAAAGTTCAAAAGTTGAAGCACTCTTACTGAAAAACCCTATATTTATCAAAATGTATTGAGGTCCGTTTTTCGCCAGAATCCAATGCAGATAGGCTTTCAAGGTGTTCGACTGTTAATGACTGTCAGTGGACTGTTAACGACACCCCCACACAAAATGATTAACAGCAAATGCATATTTGACATCGGCTAATAATCGGATTACCGAACAACAGGTCGGTGATTATGACTCTGAATCGCTCATAGTTGACTTAAGTGCCATGTTCGGGAGTAGCGGTCACGTGGAAGGCTTCTAGTTCTCAAATGGAACAATTTTGATCGTTGACAAAGTCGGTGAGGAGAGGACGCCTCTCATGAGCAAATGTGTTGTTTCGCTCATACTGTGGCCCACCCACAGTGGATTACCATTTTTTGAGGTCGTTGTTGCGTTGGGCAGTGCAGCAGATATATACTTGTACCGGACGACACGCTGAATTGCATACTTAGACTTTTAAATACAGATGTTCTCTGAATCTAAAGGCCGTAGTGCTCCATTGCCAGAAATAACAACAATATATATATACTTGTAATTTGCTATTAGTCCTCTGTAGTTCAATATTAACTCACTTGGCTGCAAATATAAAGCGAAATGTACGCTTGTATACATTGGTACATAAAAAATTTAATTTTAAGCGTTTTTTTTTTATTTTTCAGCAATTCAAACCAGTTTCCACACTACAAGCCCGTTTACATACATACAAACATAAATATGTACGTAATTTTCAATTCGCTGTACAATTAAAAACACTGTGCCTGCGTATAAATATTTGTCATCTGTGATATCGTAAATGTCTACTTCAGCGCATCAGTGGCACTTTGTGGCATGTAATGTCTACCTCAAACACACAAGCCTCCACAGGTGGATACACACAAGCGCAACACCCAAGTTTGTGTCGAGATGTGCACTGCACACGCACACATAAATACGAATATTTAAAGGTATATATGTATGTATGCTCGAGTGCTATTGCTCAGACTTACTCGCGGCATTTCCACAGGATGCTGTACATTGCACTGCGACGCGCCAACATGTCGCGGCTTTTAATGCATTTTTATGTCATTTTCCGCAACGCAAAACAAACAGACATAAAATGCCGCACTGCCAAACAAACAGGAAAAATGTGTTATCCAGCAAAAAGGCAAATTTATACACACGGAAGCAGACCACATGCAACACATACATACGTACATACATATATATGTGCGGCACATACATACCTGCAGGGAAAAATCTCAGTAGCCAAACTCGACATGGCGTCATGGTTAGTTCGCATTTACTCTTATTTCCATATAACCAGGGATTGATGGATTTCTCATGGCGCTGTGCTGAGAAGTGCCAGTTTTGCCCGCAACTAACTGGTTTGCAATTAACGAAATCGCGCAAGCCAAAATGTTGAGCTAAAATTCGCGTCAATTGTTCCGCTTTTCCCTGCAGGGATGCAAAGCGTGCACACCATCCGATGCATACATACATACATACATATAGTTATACTACTTGAGTACGCGCTGCGAGGTTGTTTGTTTCATTTCCGCGCGTGTCACATTTCATTTGGGCCAACAACAAAAAGACTGACTAAATCAAACAAACAGTGAATCGAAAAGAAGACAAGCAACACACGACATACACACACACACATTCACAATGCAAAATATGTAAACGTTAAGATGAAGAGGAGTTTATTCACTTGTACCTCTGCCTTGCGAACATCATCCATCGTACATTGCCTCTGTTTCGCTGCCCACCCACTCAGCCAATTTGGCGACTTGTCGCTTTTTTGCCGCATTTTCTGTTCACTCTTCTTTCACTTCCACTTTTCCTGCTTCCTACGCCGAACCGTTTAAAGAGATTTCGCGTTTTTATAGAATTTGTTGCGCAATTTGGTATTTACTTTATCTGTAGATTCTTAAAGTTATTACCGAAATAAACTACAAGAAAAATCGCAGAAATCGATTTGGATTAAATTTTTAGCAAATCGAGAATATTTTGACAATCCGGCTTTTAAAAACCGGGCACTTACTGGCCAGGCAACATTGTTTTGTTAGAGAGTACGACTTCTCAACGGAAAGACAAATAGACTGGAAGTCTTACTAGACACAACTTTGAAATATTGGATTTGCTGAGAAGCTCTGAAACAATTTGTTTTAAACTCATCTGGTAGTTGTGTAATATATTAAAAGAAACAATTTTGTAAATTGAAAAGTAACAGTTTCAGTAGCAGCATTTCTAAGTTTCAAGTGAAATTTCACCACTTTTCATTGTTAAATCGCATGCGAAAGGAGGCTACTGTGTTACTGCTTTGTTTAAAGCGGTGAAAAATGATGACTTCGAACCCGAACGCTTCACGCTAATCAGATGGTGGTCACGGACATTTGGCGAAAGTCTTCTTTTCTATAGCGGCGTAAGCCTCATTATTTACCATGAAAAGCATAAAAAAGTTGTAGGCAAAGTGAGCAGAAATTTCTCCAATGAAATAGACGGCCGTAATTGACGTTAAAGACAACTATTGTAGGATTAAGGGAGTAATGGTAAATTTAGTTCATTGCACTGCAAGTCCCGAAATCTAGATCATTGATCAATATAAATCACATAAAATACCTGAAAAAAAGAAAAGAGTTTGCCACATGTGCGTTTTTTGTTCATGATATTTAAATTACATGATAATTAAAGTTATGAGTTACTATCTGTAAAAGAGAAAACCTTATAATTGGGCATTAATGAAAAAGAAATTAGGTGCCTACCAACTTGTATTGGTGCCAAACTGCGAACGTGAGACTTCAAAATTATGTGACCAGTGATGTTTTAATCTAAAGAGGAGTTCGCCAAGGATGTGTTTTATCACCAATGCTTTGCAATTTATACTCGGAATATACAGGGTGAACGATATGTGAAGGCTCGACTTGAACGAAATCCACGTCGAAGTGGAAGAAAAATGGCCAAAGAACTGAAAATATCGCAAGACAGCATTCGAACGCATATTGAAAAATGAGCTCAAGGTCAAGGCTTACAAGTTCCAAAAAGCATACGATCTTTCACCCCAGCAAAAAAAAGTTCGGTGCGAAAGAGCAAAGGAGTTGTTGCGCTTGCACGAACGTGGCGAATTTCCTAACATTGTGTTTTCTGATGAAAAAAATTTCCCAATTCAGCAGTTCATAAACACTCAAAACGATCGTGTTTACTTGACCGAACGCTCATACGAGAATTTGAGCCTACTTATGGGCACTCGAAGTAATTTCCCATCGCAAGTAATGGTTTGGGCCGCAGTGACCGCTGATGGACGCTCTCCAATCGTTTTTATCGAGCCTGGTGTCAAAGTGAATGCGACTTATTATCGGGAAAATGTTTTAGAGCCATGGACAAACATTTCGGTCGTGGACCATGGACGTTCCAAAAGGACTCGGCACCGTCTCGTAAAGCTCTTCTGAACCAAGAATGGCTAAAAAATAATATTCCACACTTCATTTCGTCCGCACAATGGCTTTCGAATTCGCCAGACGCAAATCCGATGGACTATTCCATCTGGTCTATTTTGGAGAGAAAGATGAGGACTAAAAAATATGCCAGTATGGATGCGCTGAAAAACGCGATTATACGAGAATGGGCCAAAATACCTCAAGATCACATTCGTGCAGCATGCAACTCATTTTTACCCCGTTTGAAGGCTATAGTCAAGGCAAAAGGTATTCATATCGAGCTAAAGTGAATATATGTTAAAATTGTAATCATTTTTGAACAATTTTGTCTTTGAAATCAATAAAAACTAATTTCGCACAAAAAAGTTTTGAAGAAGCTTTGGCATCAGTCAACTTAGGAATAAAAGTCAAAAGCGAAATAATAAATAACATACGATTTGCCGAGGGCACCACTATATTGGCTGACAAAATTAATTACCTGCAATATATCCTTTAAGAAGTCAACGGAAAAAGTCTGCAATACGACCTAAGATTAACACCCAAAAACAAAATTCATTTTTGTTTCAAAAAACTCTCAACAAATCACCAATTCAAACATTTATGTATAAGACAATCCGATCCAAAGAGTATCCCGATTTAAGTACCTAGGATGTTGGCTTAGCGAAACATGGACAAATGACAGAGAAAATTGCTGTCGGATTGAAGCAGCGAGTGAAGCTTTCTTCAATTACAGGAAAGTTCTTTCGAGTAAAAGCTTGAACGTAAAATTACGTCTTCAGTATCTTAAATATTACGTTTGGTCCGTTTTGTTGTACGGTGGACGCATGGACACTAAAGGTTACGAGTATGAATAAATTATAGGCGTTTGAAATGTGGTGCTATAGGCCGATGATGAAAATATCGTGGACTGGCAAAGTTAGTAGCAAAGAAGTCTTAACGATACTTAGAAAGGATAGAGAGCTGTTATTAACGATAAAGCGCCGCAAAGCCGCATATTTTGGTCATCTTATACACAGTTCTAAATATGAATTGTTGCAACTGATTGTGCAAGGTAAAATCGAATGCAAACGAGAAATTGGCAGAAAGCAAATGTCTTGGCTGCGTAACATAAGAAAGTGGACTGGATTAAGGACTATTGAGCAGTTGGTTGAGCAGCCCGAAGCAGATGTAAAAAAGAAGAAAGAACTATTTATCTTTTTTGTATTAAAATTAATGAACAATTTATTGCTGTAATCGCTTACATTCTGTATGAAGAATTTGCAATTTGCAAATAGAGAAGAAGATGAAATGTAGTCATCATGGCAACCCGAGAATGTCAACATGAAAGTTGATGCTGCCATAGTTTTATGATTCTATTAACTATATTTCTATTTCTAACTCCTAGATTTCCAGCTCTATTTATTTGCCACAGATCCACAGCACAATGTCTATGCCTTTATAACGATCGTACACTTCATAATTTACTATTCTTTAATACTGTTTTCCACGCGCCCACGACCACAATTTTTGTAGTTGCCTTGAATAGACCAGGTGCCTTCTTACCTTTGTCCGATCTCACAAACATTTCTATACCAAATGAAAATAGTTACGTAATAGACTAGAGGAGTTAAACGGGATTACAGGCGCAGTTACTTCAGATTGAAATTGCACTGCAACAGATGATTGTTGTATGGACTAGTAAACAGCTGGTTGGATAGTTTTGTCAATAAAGAGTGGACCACAGGCAACAAATCCGGGTATTAGTTGCCCTGATACTTTGCCAGGGAGAATAGAACATAAACAAATACGGTTTTTTTACCTTTAGTGGGCCTTCCACCTTAATTCTCAAGTCAAGCAAAATTTGGCGTCCTCAAGCAAAAAAAAAATTCTTTGTTCATAATCAATTTCATGCTTAAATTTATATAGCAATGATTTGAAGCATATCCTTTCTCATGTCTTCTGCCTACTTACCTCGTTATCAAGGTAACCTGACGATATGCTCAACCGAATGCGATCACCGTTCATACCGTAGCGTTTAAAACCTATTAGAAATCTTTTCAATCTTCACCTTATTTGCTGTTTCTGTCACCAGAATTTCATTCGCACAAAAACTTTCGATCACTAGGATTGCTTCCTTTGGCATTTTTAAATGGCTGAGATCACACAGATATATGAAAGAACACTACGCACTCTTACGTACAGTTGCCTAGTACATCGTTGCTTAGGACCTCCGACATCCAGCATCACTATTTTCAGTTTCGCTTCAGTGACTTTTGAGATTAATCCGTCATATCCGATGTTTCCAATTATTGGACCCCGAACGGATCTTTGCACTGATAACGCGCCTTCTAATAAGAGGAATGGACTATTTTGTACCTGCACAGGGGGCACTTGCTTTCGTGTGGTTCGACACTCCAAAGTCTTTCTTTTGTAAGCTGAATTAGAATGATGCCTTGCTTTTCGACTTGATAGTGCATTATAAGCGATATATCAGAGAATTGATTACATTACAGGTAGCTCTTTAGTTTTATTTAATACGTTGAGGTTAATAAAACTGCTTAAATCGTGTTAGATGGTTTTGCTAAAATTATTGTAGTTTTTTTAAATTATAGGACCCCAGCTATGCTAGAGCTCCTAAACTAAAGGGTGGTTAAGTTTCAAGGGCCGGTGTTGATTTTAAATAAAATACTATTTTTTTTTAATTATTGTCATTTCTCTTTATTATGATAATATTGGTATGGCTCAATTAGGTATAAAACAAAATATCGGCCAAATGGCCGCCGCGGCACACCTTCATCCGATGCACAGTGGTCCGGCGGCCGGAAAAAATTCAATTTTTCAACATTTTTGAAATAAAAATTTGATAATGCAGATGTTTTCTTAAATATTCAAGGCAGATTTCCTGAAAATATTACTTAATTTAAAAAAATTTTCCTTGTAGTTTTTTGACTTTAAACATGAAATTGTATGCAAATCGTACTTCATACAAGAGTTTCATTTTCATGTCTGCAAATAAATATTACCATTTGATTGTTAACTAAATATTGAAAAAAAAGATAATTGAATATATTAACGGAAACAGTAATAATTTTCTTAAGTTGTGGTACAAAATCCAATTTTTTTTTTTGAAATTTAAAAATTTTTCGAAATTTTTTTTTTTAAAGATCATTTTTTCGAGTGGTCCACACCGCTCCACTTGAAATCAACATGAGTGATGTAGCCACATATTTCAGCTATGATCTCAAACTGAAACCTGTTGCGCAAAGTTGCGCAAATTAAAAATAATGTAGCTTTTGTGCATTTACCCACAGGCAAAACGTTACATATGGCTTATCCAATTTTGTGTAAAAGACAGAAAAAGACATCACAGACCCCTTCAGTATTAAGAGACAACTAAAAAAAAAAATTTTATTAAAAAAACAAAATTTGTTTTTAATATTATTACAATATTAATATGATATAGGTATGTATATATAACACTATATACAATAAAATTATATAAAACTAGTTTGGACTATTTCTTTTTTTTTTTGTTTTTTGGACCTTTCTCTGTTTTTTTTTGTTATAAAAAGTATCGGTCATTGTCTAATAAGGTCATCATAAATCCAAGTTTGAATTTTTAAACAAAATTTATAAAAATTCCACCTCTTACCATTAACGCATGCAATAAATTTGTTTCTATGCGGAGAAAATGTGCAACACAACCGTCCAGAAAAAAATTATGCACTTTATTATACTAAAATTTAAAAATTGAATGCGAAAAATATGTCTAATAATTTTAATAAAAAACCGTGGAATTGGGATGAAAAGTTTGTGAAGTTTTTCTAATTTTTATATACACTTTGATTTATATAATTTTTATTAGAAATTAAAATAGACATTTATTAAAAATAATGAATATTCGAAAGAAAAAGGAAAAATTGTCAAAAATGGTGAAATGTTGATACATCTCTTTCTAATTCTTATCTATCCTTTCAAATAATAACGGTATTCTTATAAAGTGAAAGAGAGGAGAAATTCCTAAAATTCGTTTAACGGATTATTGTTTTTTAAGTGAGTCATGTTAAATTTCCTTATTGTCTGTTATTATGCAGCAAATTGCATTTTCTGTTTTTCATTTTATGACTTACTAGCAAACCCGGCCCCCTTCGCTGGACACACTAAAATAGAATAGATATGGTTTAGAAAAGAAAATATATGAATTTCATATTATTTATTTCTTTATTCTTTATTCAAGCGCTTTGGCATAAACAATATTTTTTGTTTCTCTATTTGTTTTTGAGTAAATATAAAATATAAATTGAAAATCAGGAAAAAAGAAGATTGTTTTTAAATTTCAAATCAACGCATATGAATAAACAATCGTCTTTTTTCCTGATCATCCATGAATTTTTCATTTCAATTTATATTGTATGTTTTATTAAGCATTGGAGCTTTTTTAACCATTATCCATTTATATTTATCAAAAAAAAAAAACGAAAAAAAATTGTTTTCCCACGAACACATAATTTCATTTGAACATTCGGATTTCACATTAAATTCTCAAATTTCGTAAGAAATTATTCACTGTTCCAAAATCCACTCCAAAAAAATTCACAAACAATTTTTACATGTTGCACTTACGTTTTTTCCTTATGGCATCCAAATCAGAAAGAAATATTGACACATTGTAACTCACACTGTCAATTTGACAGTTCAGTTCCGCCCCAAGCGTTAAAAAAGTAAGCGACATTATGGCTGGTTCAAAAGAACGCTGCACCCGTTGCCAGTGCTCCGAATTACAACCAAACTTTACGAAACCCATTTTCAATACTTACTTAACAATGTGCGTAAGTTTGGTTTAATTCGGTGCAAAGACACGGCGGGTCCACGTTTTGGCATATATTTCGAGACCCTAGTCATCAATAGGTATGAAAATTACCCCGTATTAAAGCACTTATCAACAGCTTTCATTTGATACCCATATTGTACATACACAACCAAAGGTTACCCGGGTCCACGTTTTGACCTATATCTCGAGACCCCAGTCACGGAGCGGCATGAAAAATACTCTGTACTAAAGCATTCACCAACAGCTTCAATTTGATATCCATATTGTACAAACACATTCTAGGGTCCACGTTTTGGTCTCTATCTCGAGACCCGGGTCCACGTTTTGACCTATATCTCGAGCCCTATTTCCAAAATAAAATATAATCCATGTTACTCGTGGATGATGTAGCTTTCGAATGGAGAAAGAATTTTTAAAATCGGTCCAGTAGTTTTTGAGCCTATTCATTACAACCAAACAAACAAAGTTTTCCTCTTTATAATATTAGTATAGATAATATAACATTTTTATCTGTCACTGGAGGAACGGGCATAAGCCGATTAGAATATTAACGAACATCTGAGAATTGCTTGTAATAATAAAATCAAAATGACGTATAGTTTTGAAAAAAAGGGGTTATTTATTTTTTTGCGTTCTTCAGAAAAAAAAGGTTTGAGTCAAAGAAGTTACAATTACAAGATTACGTTCTTGAGAAGCTTCAATACCATGATGATAGTGTGAAAGAATTGAAAGATCAGGTTTTGAAGATTGTTAGTGATTTTTGTAAAGATATTAATAGAAAATTAGAACGATCTAACAGACATTGGGGTCGCGTATTAAATGAGAATGCATCTTGGTTAGCTGAAAAAATTGATTTTCCCTTAAACGACAACTTTAAATCCTCTTCATCTCACGAAGCACGCAATAAGGATTTGAAAAATTTTAGACAAAACAATACACGAAAAATGTCGAGAACTGACACAATGACAGATTTATTAAATGCTTTGCTTTGTTCATCAGATGTAGTTATAATATCAAAAACTAAGGTTCGGAAAAACAAGCCAAAACCATTTTCAAAAAAGGTTCTTGCGCTTTTAAATTTGAAAAATGATCCAGCCTCAGAAAACAGCTCATCAGAAACCGAGGATTCTGAATCATAAAAAAAAATTAAAAATGAAAAACAAAAAAACAACTAAATATCCAAAAAAAAATTTAAAAACTAAAACAAAAACAAAATTTAAAAATTAAAAATAAACAAAAAAATTTTAAATTAAAAATTAAAAATAAAAAAAAAAAAAAAATTAAAAAAAAATAAATAAAAAAAATCTAAAAACAAAAAAAACTGAGGAGAGAATAACCTTACTGTAATCCTCCACGTGGTACTCTCTGGGGTCGTGAAAAATGTAAAAATGAACTCACCAGCTAATTACGGAAGTAAAAATGTATTTATAGTATTCAATGAATTTAAAATTTGCTAAAACTAAGGTCAGATTCGTCATCACTGATCCTTAAAACCCCTAAACATATATTTTCAGTTTAATTGAATGAGTTTTTGAATTTTGTCCGCCAACGCCTTCTGGTCGGACCACTGTGCGATGGCCCAAATTTTCGATGACGCTGAGGCATAATTAAGGTTCTATGCCGTTAATGTGCCGAATTATCTCATTCTTTAGCCCTTGGACATACACCTTTTCTTTCAAATAACTCCAAAGAAAGAAGTCCAACGGTGTCGTTGACTTTAAGGTGTGGTTCACATTCAACATCGGGCCTTGAAATTTAACCACCCTTTATTACCTCCATTTATGCACTATTTTGAAAATTTTCTGAGGAATTCTATTATTTTCCCGATCAATAATATTCAAAATTGATTCTTTATGAAAACAGAAAGCATTGTCGACAAGCACAGGATTTTTCTTTCCCAATCATGCCAAGAAAAAAATTTATTAAAAATTTTCAACTGCAGTAATCAACATATAAATATAAAAATTAATTGTTATTATTAAATTGTTTAACTTCATACAAGGAGATTACATTACGTACATGGAATTTGAATTTTTTGTAAACTTAATAATAGTTAATAGAAGTTACAAAAATCCTACATTTGTGCTTGTGTGTGTGAACACATAAAATTTTATCAAATAAATTGGTTTTCAATATTTTGCGAATTTTAAAAAAGACTTCATTTCAATTTTTACATTAAATATTTTTTTTCCAAATGTATTTTTAAGAATTTCCATCTATCGCACATACCTATGCCCACCCTTACTCCTCTCAGCTATAAAATTAGTTTGCTTAAACGACCCTTCGCAAGTTTCAACTTCCAATAGTTTAAAACTAAGAAAATATTAGCTTCCCAGTAGCAAAATACAGCTGTTTCAACAGTTACACTTTTTATGCTTTATATTCGTAACTACAGCAACAACAACAACACTCAACTTTAACGACCAATATTCAATGGGTTTTTGGGTTAAATTTACTCATCGTTTATAGTGATTATGCGGAAAAAAGAAAGCAAAAGAAGTAAAAAAAAACAAAAAGGAGAGAACAAAGCAAAAGTTGAAGCAAGAAAAAAAACGAGATCGCAGCATTCAAACTATATATAAGTAAATACACTTTAATTCACTTAACAGCTGTAAGCGAATGTCCTTGTTGGCTGACTACTTGACTGGCAGACTGATTGAATCGCTTGGGAAAGTGAAAGGCAGTGAGCGCAGTAAAATGTGTACACGTAGGTATGTATGTGTGTAAGTGAGTAGGAGTACACCTAAATACAAGTGCAGGTAGGGGAAGGAGGCGAGCGACTAAGTGAATGCACGAGTAGTTGACTGGCAGTCAGTGATTTGCTGCTGAACATTTTTTAACGATGATGCTCGCCACATTTTTGCTAAATTTTTTCTGTTTCTCCAGTCTTTTTTCTTGTTTTGCAGCCTTATTTTATTTCACTCACTTTCTGGTTAGTATTATAACGGCATGCCGCTTGCCTTTTGGGCACATTTCTCATTTGCACTGAATGCGAAAAATGTCCGCTTTCGGTTGAGATGCACATTCAAATATATACCTACGTACATGCATACAGCTACATACACACATAAGCATCGGGTACTAAATAAATAGCAAACGAAATGCTGGCGAAATAAAATTTTCTGCCCAAAAGCGCACAATTTTAGCACTAAAGCAGCTAAAAGAGTATTTTTTCATTCTAATTTCTTCCCCAGTTACAAGCGCATACTATTATATATATTTGGAACAGTTGGCGTTTAAATTGTTGTTGCCATTATTATCGTTTCCTTCCGGTAGGTTGCCACCAAAAGTTGAATTAAATGATTTTCCTCTACATTGAGTAACGCTGACAATGGCTGACGACATCCCAAACCCACGGCAGATTCAACAGGCCATGTCTACATAGTCGCCCGAGCGTAGGGGCAGTCGACTGGTTTAGGTGGGACAATTTAACATCATTATGTTACGCTTTACTGAATAAATGCAAATGAAGGGATTGTTGAGAGGAGAAATGCATGCCAGTTGCCGCCTTTCAATACTCCATGTTGATGTCTGCGAACAGTCTCGCGTACTCTTGTACTTATAACATTCTCCGCTACACATTCAAGATAACCTGCATGTACGTATATATGTGTAAGTGTGTACACCATTAGTTACCATTGGCAGCGCCGTCACTTGACTTGACTGTCAACGAGCAACGCAACCGCCTTCGTTCACAAGCACATAGAGTGCCTACATATACATACATGGAGAGTGCATAGATTTCTACTTGACAGACATAGTAGCGCCCCCTACTTTCACTTCGCCCTTAACTCAAACCACTCGTGCTGTCCTGAGCAGAGTGTGCAAAGTTGTCTTGCTGCCATGCAGATTAAATCGTTTTCGTTGAGTTAACACACTCCAATACTCTGTGGTGAGGCTTTCAACTAACCTTTATTCGCTCGTAGCCTCTGATGTTTTGATTTTTATTTTAGTAACCTCAAACTGACTGTTGGTTTCGCGTATTAGAAGAGGCCATCGGTATAGAAATGATGCTACGTGGTGGAAATAATGTCTCTCAAATAAGAAGTGAATAAACATTAAACGGATGTTGAAAATTATCGTTATCTTTATTTGATTGAGGATTCACTTTATATACTGAGGCACTTTGGCACTGCGACATTGTAGCTTATAATCATTACTTTATTGAATGTGAAAATGGGATTCGATTTATTGAATTTTTATTGACTATTAAGTGAATTTATTTGAAGCTTTTAACTATATTAAAATAAAGGAGTGATTACTAAATTTTGTTTGAAGGCAATACTGCGTAAGCTATTTTATGGTCTACTCACAGATAATCTTCAAATGCCGCATAAGTCGTCGTGTAAGCGTAACGTGTCCAGAAAGTTTTTATGCATTATGCTTTGCGTTTTTTTTTTTTTTTAATTTCGCTGATCCAGTTCTATTCTATAAAAGTCGGCGCTTGATCATTAATCTTAAAAAATTAGATATTCGAAGGATCATAGTCCTCACAAGCTCCCTCACTTTGGTTTTAGATTTGATAAGTGATGCGATCGGCAGCCCACCGCTACCCGAAAAAATTAATTTCAATAATCCTCAGCGAAGCTTACGAAATCATGATCTTTTTTTTTGGGTATGGTTCAAAACTAATTATTTTCCGATTTCTGGAACCTTGAGAGGATTTAACTCCCTTGTCTATAACCAACTTTTTCGACATTGTTCTATAACCGGGGTACCCGGGTACCTACCTTATATATAATATATATATATATATTATAAAATGCGTATTTAGTAGTACCCACGGTATTTTTTATTGTTAATATATGTATAATTGAAAGATCTGTAGCTGTTTGAGCAAGTACAGTATTTTTCAAATATTTTTTCTTTGCATTTTCCCTGGTCTATTCTTATAACGTACGGGCTTTTCAGATAGTCGCATGCTCCCCTACATATGGTAGGCAGATGTGCGACTACCCGAGCCCTATGACATCAAGAACTGATGTCACAAGGTGCCTGGGTTGTAGTGGGACCGCGCCTTTGGCATCTATTTCATTTAGTATTCGCTGAGTAGTTGAAAAGTGTAGACGATTTCAGTGTGATTCGAAACAAAAAACCTAATTGAGAATAAAATGGAAAAACTATCTAAGCAAGAATTCGCAAGGTAAACTTATATAAAATTAGTATTTCGGTATAAATTTACGACCTTGATGAAAGTAAAAAAATGATGTGTTATGTATTTCATTATTGGGTTGACTGCTGTAGAGAGGTCAGCGTATTGGGAGATGAGCCAGGCTCTGAGAGTTCCACGTCAGATAGTGAGGATGAAGAGTGGTTTCTGTTGGCGAGAGAACAGTCACAAGGTCAGATTGAAATTTCAGATAGTGAAGAGATACCAGGTGACCGTGATAGCGATGTCGAGTAAGAGGATCATCTTCCTAGCGAGCCTACTGAAATGGATACATCACATGAATCGGAGCCTTATTTTCTTGTGGCCATGGACGGTACAATATGGAATAAAACATCAACTTCCATTCAACGTCAAACTGCAGCTCGAAATATAATTCACCAACGATGTGGTCCTCATCGAAGCATGGAGACATTGTCAATCTTTTGGCCACTTTCAAATTGATTGTCACGAATGAAATGGTTGATATCATTATACGACATACAAACAGGAAAGCAAACATGGAGTGCCAGAAGTATAATGAAGCAAATCCTGAAAAAAAACAGTACGTGTGGAAAGATTTGACGCCTACAGAGAAATGCAATTGAAAGTGTCATTGGACAACCTCTGGCACCTCCGACTGTTGCACCGACCAGTAAACATCAACCACAAGCACTCGATAATTCCGGACGAAAAATTGTTGTAGGGTCGTGCTACATATGTTATAAAGGTGAATTTAGAAAGAGGAGGAAAACCCGAAAATCATGCTCAGAATGTAATAAGCCTGTTTGTGATGAGCATTCAAAATCTATTTGTAAATGTCTTGAGTATTTTAATGTTCAATAAATATTTTTCACGCATTTTTTTATCAATAATAATGAATTGTATGTAGTAATTCTGATACCATTTCTCCAATTTTACACTTTCAATATTGATTTATTGTAATTACAGCACGAACAATACACTGGAATCAAGTGGGTACCCGGGTACCCTGGTTATCGAACAAGCGCGTTAATTAGTTTGACCCCCAGGAATCAAATGCTATTTTCATTTTAAAAAAAAGTTAAAAACATAGATCGATGTAGAAATGACCAAATAACGAGGATTCGGGCGGAAAAACATTTTTATCAAGCAGTGTTTGAATTGTACTATCTCTAAGATGGAAAAGGGTATCCTGGTACCCGGTTATTGACATAAGGGTTAATTTGATTTCAAATTATATTGGCATAGATTTTTCTTCCACAAAATATTACTTCAAAATGTTACTAAATAAATTGTTTAACTATTATTTGTTAATTAAACTTACTTATTATGTGATTGAGCTGTGATGGTTTTCAAAAATATTTGAAGTTGTTGGCCGGGAACTCTTTCCAATAAAGTTGAACTGTATTTCATGGATTTAAGCTTGTTTTTATACTTTGTCTTTCAGTGTGTCAGCTTAGAATTTTTTATCTCATTCAAACTTTAGAATCCGCTAAACTCGTAGTCCGTGGAAGCAATGCAACTTCACTTTGCGACATTCTTCGAACCCTCTCTAGGAACTTCATCACCCTTAAAAATTGTGGCTTGACTAGCTTTTGAAGATTCTCTTAATTTTACTCTCACATACCATTAGTTGGCTTTTTTCCTTTAAAACCGAATACATGCTAACCCTGCACATGTGGTCATATTCACCTTGAGCTTACTGAGCTGGCTCGAGACCCGAAGCAAAAATAGTCACGCGGTAGAAATCCCAAAATGTTCTTTGGCCCAACACTACAGGAACGTCTTATATTTACTTTATTAGAAATTTATCGAACATACATAGTTTATGAAAGCATTTTATGGTAGGAAGAATGTTGAGAAGAAACTGAAGGCATTGGCATTCTTGACAAGGGGTCAGTAGACTAGTCTAGGTGTAAAAGCAATTGAAATCCCTAGTCCACTAAAAACACCTTACGTCTGAGGGCCCATCCTAAAGGCATACCGATTAAGTGTTACACCTGGAGGCCGTCGAGTACAATAAACCCAATCGTCAGTTACTTTCGTCTGCTGTTCATCTTGCTGCATTTTATCCATACGGCAGTTGCTCTTGCTGCTGCGTTCGTCTAGCCTCATTCGTTCGCTTACAATCAATGTTGCGAAGTTTCGCGATAATTCGTGTTGCAAAAGCTTGCACGGCCCTTCCCTTTTCATCCGACTCAAGCACTTGGGGCACTAGATAATTGGGCGTTAGAAAATCGCAAATTTTGTTTGCTTGGTCATCGTGATCCTTACCAAACCTTCAGCAATAAAATACTACATGTTCGGCAGTCTCCTCTTTGCCCACGCATTCGTGGCAAAAGGGACTCCCAGTCAAGTCTAAACGATGTATCGCTCTTCTGGTAGCAAAGCGTAAACGAACAGATGACCTGCATGCCGTAAAAGCATTTTATAGACAAATGAATTACGCGCCATTTATGTCAAATCAAAAGTAAATACTTAGTCATATTCTTAAAAACTTATATATTTTCGAAAGATTAAACAAAAAGAAATATACATAGGATATGAGATTTGTCGGGCATGTCATGAGATTATAAAGCAAAGTCAAATGATGGGGGCATATGATGAGGAAATATGATGAGGTGATACGATGCTATCCTTTGATGCGCTTTATTGTTAATTTTCAGGTAAATTCTGAGGTAAAGCTCTGTCTTATTTAAGGGGGGAGCCTGGTTTATAAGGTCAAAAAAATCAATTTTTCTGTTCATTTTAAGCGATTCCTAATATATATTATTTCAGAATATTCACACAAAGTTACAGAGCCTAATTCTCAATATTTCCGTAGATACAAAGCCAAAGGTAGGCGAGCGTTAGGTAGTTACGCTGTGACCGGACAGCTATAGTACAAACTTTATCTTCTTTTCTCGACTTTTCATTTTTATGATTTCTTTGAATTGGCGTACATGAATGAAAAAAAAACTAATGAACCTTTTGAAATGAATCATAGCGTATTCCCTTCAGTATTAAATTCTCTTCTATTTGAACTAACAAAATAGATAAAAAAAAATTTTTCAAGATTTTTATACCAAGTTGAAGTGAATTTTTTTTATAGAAAGGAATTTTTTTCTTTAAAACCTCCAAAAAGTTGAAAGTTTGGAATTTCTCTCAGTTTTCTTAGTTCATCTAGAATAAAAAATCATGATAATTAGAAATCCATTTGAATTTTTTGCTTTAGATAATAATTACGAGCTGTATCTTGTACGCCAGTTGGAAACTCCAGCGTTGCAGCGCTCTACTAATTTCTATGTTAGACATTTTTTTCAACTTATTTTAACCAGCACAAACATTTTTTATACTTTTTAAATGTTCATTGAAAGATAGAAAAAAAGTTTTCAGTGCTAAATTAATTTTTTCCTTAAAAAAAAACGCAAAGAGATGCAATTTTTAGACCTCATAAACCAGGCTCCCCCCTTAAGCTGCTCTAGAAATATAAAAATGATCAGCATAAGCTAAATGTACTAGGTAAATGTGAATAAGATCATAGATGAATTATTGCTGACTAAAGCTTAGTTTACAATATTTTAAAACAAATTTCATTAATCGCTTAACAATCTCAAGCTAATATTTTGAATTAAGAGCCGGAAATGCAGAATTAAAACAAATTGTGGAAACAAAAACAAGGCGCTCAAAAATTGCAAAAAACCAGCTCAGTAATCGATAGTTCTACGAAAATGCCATACAAAAATTTTAACTCAGCCTCATTGCTTATTTATTGATGCATAACCTCTACAATCGTTGCACGAGCAAAGGTTCAATATTATAGTCAATTGCATACTTTTCTACTCATATCTGCAGTATACCTGTGTACGTGCAAGCATACATATGTATGTATGCATATAAAAGCAACACAAGAATTGAGAATGTTTTCTTCTCCTTGCCTCCTCATCAGCAATGCCCACTTGAATACTTCCTGTCCTCTTGTCTTTTTATGTTCATTCCATTTGCAGCCACATTCTAGTTTTGTCCGCTTACTGCCTTGCGACCTTTTCTGCCTTTTGCTTAGGTGGGCATTGAAAATCGAGCTGTTTTCCCGGCGTAACCAATATTGTTTACTTTGGTAAACATTGAATGTGCTTCAATCTCGTTTTTGTTTACCGTTTAACTTTTACCGCCAGACATAAATATTTATCCGTGCCGATCTTGGCAATTGCACACACTTTTGGAAAGAAGTGTACGCTGAGAAAAGTGCCTATGAAGAAGAGTACAGTGATCAGTGGTGCCGTGGGAGAAATGTGAGCACGTAAGGATGCGCTAAGCATAATTTGTTAAATTTTATAAGAAACTACAAGTGTTGAGCATTACAAAAACAAAAGCTTCAAATGCCGCTGCTATTTCAATACTTGAAGGGCGATCATGTGGCATATCTGAGCTCTTCTTCCTTAAATTTAGTTTTTATTAATTTCGATTTGATTAAATATTTTTGAAAATTGCGCTTTAAATTTAATAACTCCAGACATTTTCAATTTGTTTTCTGTGTATCGCCAGACTCCAAAACAGTTTTAGGGATAAGGTAAGCATCTAACAAAAAGCCGCAGAAATGGCCACCGACAACTCGTTTACATATTTTCCACATAAATTTTGTATGACTTGACTTTCCATTTACGTGCTCGGAACTAGACATCCACTTGCACATACGCACTTGCGAAAGCCAAGATATTTACAATATAAACAGAAACGCCACGAGCTACGCACACACACATCCGGGCCGCCTTTACTTGCAAAGCCACTCACTTGAAAATGTCTTGATTTAAGTTGTTTTATTTATACGAACGATTTGGCAAAGTCAATACACACATACCTATATATTTGTATACATACACACACATCTATGCTGAGGATGGCGAATATTTAAACACACAAACAAATAAGCACAGCCGCAAGTATGGCTAACTTTCGAGCAACTAGCAACGCTCATGAATGTTTTGCAGTTGGCGAAACACCCAGCTCATAAACATATTCACAGTTCGGACGTATTATATTCGTATGTATGAATGTATGCGTGTATGAATGTTGGTGTCGCTTAGGCATGTGGTTGTTTTGGAAATTCCAAACTGGTTTTTGTGGTCTTCGCTTCGCCCACACATCGCTTGCCGCTCCTGACTGTGCTCTAAATTCCGCTTTACCTCATTCAATTTTAAATGAGCATTTCATCATAAATGCAATAAGGCGGACAATGCCACACAACCGCACACAACCGATTGCCTCGCTATAGTTACGTATACGCCATGTAGGCACTCCAAACCACACTTGCCTCTCTATAGCCATACATACGTATAACTGTGCATGTTTGTGTGTATGAATTGATGTGTGGTCGGTTCATTGGTTTCACCATTTGATATGGGTTCATTGAGTAAATATTGTGTAGGGATTTTATTATTTTTGCCCCGATCGTTTGTAATTTATGCTAAAGCATTTTTAACTCTTCATCTGCCAGAAGACTATTGCTTGTCCTACAGTTCATTAGAAATTTGTACGTATGTAGGTATGTGTCATTAATAGATAGGCTTTCAATGCATGCTTTCAAGATTGAACGAATTGCTCTTATTTGAGTTGTCTTGCTTGCTGGTTTCTTGTGTTTTGCTGTTTTTTGCTTTTGTTGTGGTTGCCAGTTCAGTTTAATACAGAAAGGCCTTATTTATTATGCCTGGTTAGGCATTTTAAGTAGGAAATCTAATCGGTTGAGATAACTTTGCGTGCAATAGTTTTCCTTTTTTCCCCTCCCCACTATCAGTACGCAGCTTTTGAGGTTAAGTACTTTCGGCTTTAAAAGATTTGAGTGGGGTTACTACTTGGAGAGCCATTACAGCCTCAATAAGGATTATTAGGGATTATGTAGTATTTATTTTCTGTTTGCACATTTTCTCCGATTATCAATTGGATGAGAAAATATGGCGAAGGTCACTTGGCTTCCTACTATAATAGTTTAAAGAGGTTAATGAAACTTGAAATTAAGATTACCACTACACAGATAACGAAGATAATTAATATTTATGAAGAGAAGAAAACTCCAAGGCGGAAAAATGTAAAATAAATGTTGTAACTAGCAGAAATTGTTAACTGGGAATTTTGCAAAAAACGGAAGTCATTGGAGGAATAATTCAGCCTAATACTGGCAAGAATATACCTTTGACTTATAATAACGCTGCTGATACTTCTATTTCTGTATAGAGATTTTCAATAAAGAACAGAACATAATTTCTGTTCACTCAATGATTTTTTAAATAATTTCCAAATTTGTACATGCATACATATAATTATTACTGTTAGTCCTATGCAGCTTGTAAGAACCTTGTATTCCTATATTCACTAAATGAATAAATGACTGCGAGGCTTCACTTCTTGAATTAAATTTATCTTACAAGGGCATAAGAAAAATTGTGTATATGTTCAAATCACTTCTTCTTCTTCTTAATTGGCGCGATAACCGCTTACGCGATTTTGGCCAAGTTTAACAAAGCGCGCCAGTCGTTTCTTTCTCGTACTAACCGGCGGCAATTGGATACACCAAGTGAAGCCAAGTCCTTCTCCACCTGATCTTTCCAACGCAGAGGAGGCCTTCCTCTTCCTCTGCTACCACCAACTGGTACCGCGTCGAATACTTTCAAAGCCGGAGCGTTTGTATCCATTCGGATGACATGACCCAGCCAACGTAGCCGCTGGATCTTTATTGGCCGCGCTATGTCTACGTCGTCGTAAAGCTCATACAGCTCATCGTTCCATCGTCTGCGATATTCGCCTATTCGCCGTTGCCAACGTGCAAAGGTTTAAAAATCTTACGCAGAATCTTTCTCTCAAAGACTTCAAGCGTCGCTTCATCGGATGTTGTCATCGTCCACGCTTCTGCCTCATACGTTAAGACGGGCATGATGAGAGTCTTGTAGAGTGTTAGTTTTGTTCGTCGAGAGAGGACTTTACTGCTCAGTTACCTACTTAGTCCAGGGAAGCACTTGTTGGCAAGAGAGATTCTACGTTGTATTTCAAGGCTGACATGTCAATATCATCGGCATACGCCAGCAATTGTACGCTCTTATAAAATATTGTGCCTGAGCGATTAAGTTATGCGACTCGTACGATGCTCTCCAACATCAGGTTAAAGAAATCACACGACAGCGAGTCACCTTGTCTGAAACCTCGTTTGGTATGAAACGGCTCGGAGAGGTCCTTCCCAATTCTGACGGAGCTGCTGGTGTTGAGCAACGTCATCTTGCAAAGCCGTATTAGTTTTGTGGAGATACCAAATTCAGACATCGCGGCATACAGGTAACTCCTTTCCGTACTGTCGAATGCAGCTTTGAAGTCGACGAAAAGATGGAAAAGATTTGGCGTATTGTGAATATTTGGTCGATGGTAGACTGGTAGACCAGGTCTAAAGCCACACTGATAAGGTTCAATCAGTTGGTTGACGGTGGGTTTTCAGCCTTTCAGATAATACGCTCGCTAGAACCTTTTAGACGATATTTAGAAGACTAATCCCGCGGTAATTGGCACAAATTGCAGGATCTCCCTTCTTATGGATTGGGCAGAGCACACTTAAATTCCAATCGGCAGGCATGCTTTCATCCGACCATATTTTGCATAGAAGCTGATGCATGCACCTTACCAGCTCCTCGCCGCCATGTTTGAATAGCTCACCCGGCGGTCCGTCGGCGCCCGCGGCTTTGTTGTTCTTTATCCGTGATATTGCTATTCTCACCTCGTCATGGTCGGGTAACGGAACGACAATTCCGTCGTCAACGATTGGGGTATCGGGATCTTCACATTCTCTATGACATGCGCAGCTGTCACTGTTTAACAGGTTCGAGAAGTGTTCCCTCCATAATTTGAGATTGCTCTGTACGTCAGTCACCAGATCGCCGTCTTTGTTCTTACAGAAAAACGCCTCGGTCTTAAAACCTTCTGTAAGCCGCCGGACTTTCCGGTACAATTTTCGGGCGTTGTTTCTGTTGGCCAGCATCTCAAGCTCTTCGCACTCACGTATTTCGGCCTCTCGTTTCTTCTGTCGGATAATACGTCTCTCTTCCTTTTTTGGCTCTCTGTAGCGAGAGCCACATGGCTCGCGTTGCGCCCGATCGAAGCGTAGCTCTATAGGCGGCATCTTTTCTTTCTGCGGCAGCACAACATTTCTCGTCGTACCAATTGTTTTTTCGGGCTTGCCGGAATCCGATTTCTTCTTCGGCGGCGGTGCGCAGGGAACGAGAAATGTTGCTCCATTGTTCGTGCATGCCGATTTGTTGAGCAGTGGTCTCTGAGAGCAGGAGTGAGAGTCGAGTGGCGAATCTTCTGGCTGTCTGTTGAACATTCGGCATTTCGATGTTGAGCATTCTTTGCGTAGGTAGATGTACGTTTTTTGCTGCACAGAGGCGTGTGTGCAGTTTGGCTGTAACAAGGTAATGATCCGAGTCGATTTTGGGTCCTCGGATCGTACATACATCTAATACACTAGAAGCGTGTCTTCCATCTATCACAACATGATCCATCTGGTTTCGCATTTTTCGATCAGGAGACAGCCAGGTAGCTTGGTGTATATTTCTATGCTGGAATCTGGTGCTACAGACTACCATGTTTCGGGCCCCGGCGAAGTCGATCAGATGTTTCGTTGTGCAGGATGAATTTTCCGACTGTGGGACCAAAAATTCCCTCCTTGCCCACCCTGGCGTTGAAGTCGCCAAGCACGATTTTTATGTCGTGGCGGGGGCAGCGCTCATAGGAACGTTCCAAGCGCTCATAGAAGGAATCTTTGGTCGCATCGTCCTTCTCTTCTATCGGGGCGTGGGCGCAAATTAGCGAGATGTTAAAAAATCGCCCTTTGATGCGGATTATTGCGAGACGCTCGTTCACCGGAGTGAACGACAGTACTTGGCGACGAAGTCTCTCTCCCACAACAAATCCAACACCGAATTTGCACTCCTTTACATGGCAGCTGTAGTAGACGTCGCAAGGTCTTATGTTTTTAATACCTTGCCCCGTCCATCGCATCTCTTGGATGGCAGTGATGTCAGCCTTTACTCTCACGAGGACATCAAGCAGCCGGGCAGAGGCACCTTCCCCATTAAGGGATCGGACATTCCAGGTGCATGCCCTCAAATCGTAATCCTTATTTCGTTTGCAGTGGTCGTCACCAGTATAGGGAGGTCTCATCCGAGGCTTTTTTAAACTTTTCATTGGGGGGGATTTTTAAGTGGCGGATCCCAAACCCACCGCACAACCAGCCATCCTGGAATGCTTCGCCTTCTCACGTTAGCTCACTCCCGAACGAGTGTTTGGAAGCTACCCAGAGCATACGTGGGCTAATCCCGGACGTTGTGAGCTGCTTGAACCATATGTAAAAGAATCGTCTAGCCACTCCCAAGTGAATGGCGATCAGTAACTTTCCCCACTTGCGTGGACTTCTACACATGGAACCATCCTTCAAATCACTTCGTGAGTTATATTATGTGTCAAATAAACTATCTATTTAATTAAAGCTCTTAAGTTTTTGTTATGTAACTATGTAAATCTAACTAAACTAAAACTAAAAAAATTAAGAATTGACCAATTTTATAGTTTTGCGCAATAAATCAGCAGGCTTTTTTTAATTACGAATTTTAAATTTTTTGGAAAATTTTACAAAAAAGTGTAGTTTGGTGGAACTAATTAAATTCGGGATATATTCGGTATTCTTAAGAGCTTGAGAGCTTAAAACGCTAATACAAAACAGAAATAGTGTTCTTTTATTATAATTAAGTAGATAATTTCAAGGCATTTGATTTTTGGCTATAATATCCGGCATATGTCCGCAGTGGCTACGAGTTTCCAATAAATCGATTGATACGTACGCTGTATGGCAACATGCGCTGTCTTGTTGAAACCAATGTTGTCGATGTTTAGCTTATTAATTTTAGGAAACCCAGTCAACATGGTTCTACAGCGCTCGCCATTCAGCTAAAACAAAAATAATTGATTTTTTCAAATGCCTTGCAAATAAAAAGAAATATGCTCAACTGTGCGGCACTTTAAGTACTAAAAAATTACAAAGTTTAAAAAGGTCTTTGATCCACCATTTTCCTTTGCTATGGAACTATCCAATTATAGAACAGAGCAGCAGCAATTAACACATTTATCGAAAGGAATCTAACCCTAATTATGAAAACTCACATATAAAAGTCTCCATTATAAGTGAAAATTTCCATTACTTTTCAGCGTACCACAAACACCATAATAAAAGCTAGCAAATCATTATTGTCTTACACATATACCCGCGTGCCCAATTTATCGCCTTTCACAGTAACCCTTTGCGTTCGTGCGCTATGTGCAATAACTGTTCGAGCATATAGACTTGAGCGCTTTAAGCTATAAAGTTGGAAATTTACCGACAAAGCTTGTTAAAAATGATAACAGCCAAAGAAGAGCATATCCTGGCAGTGCCAGCCACTTAAGTGTTGGTAAAGTGCTGAAATTGCAATCGTTGATTGCACTTCGCTTATCATCCAGGTTACAACGCTGGTAAACTAGCAAACGTAACTTCTTTGTAGGTGTCTACTTACACCTATAAGCTCATATGAATACATGTGTGTTAGCTATAAAAACTACATATGTATGTGTGTTCGAATAGTCACCTCTTGATGCCACAGAGCAGTACTAGTTAGCCACATGTGGCCCAGAATCCATTCGCAAATTTATTGAATCCCATACAAACACACATAAGTATGGTCTTTGGTGTCATTTTTCCCCCTTTTTATTTTGATCTCTGTTTCACAAAGACCTAGGAAACTCTTTTTATAAACTCTCACTTTTGCAGTGTCGCATTGCAAGTGGAAAAAGATGGACTATAAGCATCTCTCATACATCGGTGTGAGCAAATATTTTGCTGGGTTTGCTTTCAAAGGGAATTTAAGCTAAAAAATTGTCAGAAATCAGATCACTTTACAATAGGAAACTTTATGGCGCTTAAATCTAACTGCATTGTAATAACTTTGTAAAATCTATAGGTTTGCAGTTTTAAGCTGCTTAGTCAGGATGCTGGCAGCCAATGCTGTGCGCGACTCGTTCTAGCATAAACAGTGTGTTTTATTATGAGTCCGCCACAATACTTTTAACAACTCCAACAATAAATATATATTTTTATTAACTCCATTTGTTAAATACAAACTGCATTACATAACATTCAGTTCTACATTTAATAAAAATTTTGAAAAGTTGACAAGTGTAAGAATAAAAAAGTCCATTACTTATGATTACATTGCACTTGGATATAGGTATGTTCAGTACCTGCTGAGTTTATCCAATTACATTTCACATATATCGGGTTTTCCAAACAGAGCTCTTATTTTGATATTCAAAGAAAAATGCTATTTCTTAACATAAATGATCGGATTTTTATTTCATTATAAAGAGGAAGGTATGCCCTTAATACTGAAAAATAACATCAGGCAAATGACCATCACCACCCCGCTTACAGGACAATATCCTTTTCGTAAAATTTTCCATAACCAAATTGTAAAGTGGCTCCCTATGTCCTCAATAGTCGCACGAATTCCATCTTTGAGGTCTTGAATCGACCCTGGGCTGTTGGCGTACACCTTCGCTTTCATGTGACCCCAAAGAAAAAAAGGTTCTGAATTAATGTGTGTTTTCATTCTTTTAGTATGACAAAGAAATTGACTCAATCTGTTACAGTTTTTACAGCTAAATCCCTTGTGAGCGTACCAGAAAGCTTTAACGATTGCCTTGGTTGCCTTATTTTGGTCAGTACATCCTCATATTTTTTTTTTAATAATAAGCTGAGTGCTTTTAATACATTTTTTTTTAATGTTGAGAGTGGCAAACACTTTGAAAGTTATAAATTCAAAATTTTTCAAGCAGCCTTTTCTAACTGCCTGGGCTTGGTTTAAATCTCACAAAAAAATCGCACCTTCTAACAAAAATTAAAAAAAAGTGAAAGCCCAGCGAAAAAAAATTAATTTGCTTTTTAAATAATCAAATATCTCGGAAGCGGTTAAGTTGTGAACATCATGTCATATATTCAAATCCATTATATTTTTCGTTAAAATATATAAAAAATATCTTGATCTGGTGAATTTTTTTCAAATTCCAATTCTTGTATTTTTGGCCGCATGACCTTAGAACTCTCAGCCGTTAACTTTCTGATAATTTAGTGAAATTCAAACATTTTGGATACAACAATATTTAGGGCCGTTTTTGTACAGAGTAACCGAGAAAGTTATTTTACATAGTTAAAGGCACTACGACTTATGTCATTTTTGCTTAATTTGGATATTTGACCTATTGCGTTTATTTACCCGTTTTCGAGAACTATGATTTTAAAGATTATTTATTTACTTCTTTTTAATTATAGATTTAATTTTTTTATTTCTTAAATTAAATTATTAAAGGGAATCCCAGTTAATAAAACTCATTAATAAAATGTCTCAACAAAATCCAGCAGCGCATAGTAGGCGCGTCATGCTAAGTAAGGAATAGAGAACTTCTTTGTGATCTTGCCATACCAAATGTGACTGAAGTAACGAAACAAAATGCCATAGCTCACAAATAGCGACCAAAAAGTCATGCCAACGATCCAGCTTACTACGACCGAACTCTTCTCGAAGACGTTTAAAACGCGAAACGAAAGCAGTCCTTAAGCAGAGCGAATAGTGAATATTTTGTAAAATGTCTCTTAAAATAATTTAAATTATCAAATAAAATAATAGTTTCAATTTATATGGGCTAGGTACAACACTTCTTAAAGCTGAATAAAAATGGTTAATAAAAATAAAAATAAAACAAAAATATAAATCTTAGCCAAATGTTTTGAATTTCCGAATTTAAATTATTTAAAGAAAACAGTTTTAGCAAATTATTTTAAAAACTACTGGGTTGCCCATATTCGACGGACCCATCTGGCAACCCTGTATCTTTTGACAGAGACGTCAGATCGCTTAACGTCAGATCGCGTTGAAAGAGTCAGTCCAAGCAGATTTTTACCATGGAACAGTACACCCCACACGAGCGCTCCCAAAGGGTTGAAATTTACATTCAACAAAAGAAGTCAAAAGAAGAAGATGCTTTCCATTTCAATTCAACCGGGCTACTCGGGTCATGTTCTTCGATTTCGATGTAACTTAAATATGTTGCTCTCTGGTCAAAATAATGAGACACGTATTTTTTTGTTCGCCCGAAAAAAATTTTTTTCAAGAGTTATCGGCAATTTTGTTTTTTGCCTCAAACTCGATTTTTTTTAATTATATAAGAAAAAAATTTTTTTAAATGCCCATAACTTAGTCAAAAATGAACCGATTTTAATAATTTTGGGTTCAAAATGATCGTTATTACTTACACGAGCGATTTCATTTAGAAATAGTTGCAAAAAAGTAGTTGAAAATTTTTTATTTTGCAAAAAACAAAAAGTGCGAAACAGGGTGTTTACTTAAAAATTCATTACTCAAAAACAACGCATTTTAGCTACTAGGCATGCAGCTCAATTAAAGTATGAGATGTTTTTTTGATTTGGAAAAAGTTATAAAAAAAAATGCCCTTTTTGAAATATTGAATTTTGAAAAAATTTAAATTTTTTTTCTTTTTTACTAAATAAAAAATTTTCAACTACTTTTTTGCAATTGTTTCTACATGAAGTCGCTTGTGTAAGTAATTACGATCATTTTGAACCCAGAATTATTAAAATCGGTTCATTTTTGACTAAGTTATGGGCATTTAAAAAAATTTTTTTCTTATATAATTAAAAAAAATCGAGTTTGAGGCAAAAAACAAAATTGCCGATAACTCTTGAAAAAATTTTTTTTCGGGCGAACAAAAAAATACGTGTCTCATTATTTTGACCAGAGAGCAACATATTTAAGTTACATCGAAATCGAAGAACATGACCCGAGTAGCCCGGTTGAATTGAAATGGAAAGCATCAGAAGAATAAGAACAAAATCATCATGTCAGGCTAATTTCTTATTGAATGGGACGGTAAACAAGCAAAATTTCCGTATTTACGCCACTGAAAATCCTCATGAAATTCAAGAGGTACCTCTTTACGACGAAAAAGTCACTGTTTGGTGCGGCGTTAGTGCGAAAACGATTATTGGGCCGTTTTTCTTCGAAAATGAAGATGGTCAAGCTGTTACCGTCAATCAGGAGCGTTATCGCGATATGATAACCACTTTTGTGATGCCAATTATTCGTCGAAAGCGTATGAGGCAGTTCTGGTTTCAACAAGACGGCGCTCCACCACACACAGCTCGCACCACAATCGATTTTTTGAAGAAATTGTTTCCTCGTCGTTTGATGTCGAAAAATGGGTATTTTGACTGGCCACCGCGTTCGTCCGATTAACGCCACCTGACTTCTTCTTGTGGGGATATTTAAAATCAAAGGTTTTTATTAATAAGCCAAAGACCATAGAAGAACTCAAGAACAACATCCGTGAGGAAATAGCCGCTATTCCAGCCGAAATGTTAGCTAAAACTATGGAAAATGCTGCAAAACGGGCACAATACGCCGTACAGGCTCAAAGCGGCCATTTGAGAGATATCATATTCAAAAAGTGATGTCAACAAATCTACTTGAACCAAATAAAATGATTACTATCGTCAACAACAAAAAAATTGTGTTTTTCTTTCATTTAAAAAAAAAAACACATGGGCCCGTCGAATATGGGCAACCCAGTAGTATGCCCTTTAAACAATAATGTCATTATACGTACGTATAGGATGACTTTCCCGGTAAGTCCCTCTATTTGTGAACAACCTTTTCTTCTCCTCTCTTAAACTCTCATTTGATGACAAACAGGATAGGAATGCCCACTTACATAACCTTTGTGCCCAATCTGTTTCACCGTGAAATCTATTCAAGTATTGCCCATCCCATGTGTCAGAATCCAGAATAAGGTTTTTAGTGTGCGCATTTTCTTTAAAGTATTTTAAGGAAGTCAAACGACCTAACTGAACGAATATTAAAATTTTTCAAATATTTTTGGAGCCGCAGTAGCTCATTCCATTACTTATAATAGGTGCGCAACTAAGTTATCGCTGTTTTTTTTTTCATGAAAATACAACTTTATTCTGAAAAACTGGTTACAAGTGAATCATTGAAAGCATTGCCCATCGCTGGCTACTACTTTTTCCCATATTTCTGGTAGATCTCGTATACCGGCGCGGTAAAACTGTTTATATTTTTTGATGTCTTCATATGAATGGAACTGCTGGTCAGCTAGACCATGTGCCATCGATCGGAATAGGTGATAATCGGACGGCGCAATATCTGAAGAATATAGCGGGTGGGGTAGGATTTCCCATTTCAGTGTTTCCAGGCAGTGAGGCCGATCGTTGTCATGCTGTAGAATCACTTTTTCATGCCTCTCAGCGTGTTGCGGCCGCTTCTTGCGCAGTGCTCGGCTCAATCGCATCAATTGAAGTCGATACCGATACCCAGTGATGGTTGCGCTTGGTTTTAATAATTCATAATAAATAACACCAACTTGGTCACACGAAATATATAGCATCACCTTCACAGCCTGAATATTCGCCCGAGGCGATGACGTAGAAGCATGACCGGGCATTCCCCATGACTTTTTTTCTTTGGATTGCTG
Organism: Anastrepha obliqua; assembly: GCF_027943255.1. NCBI lineage: Eukaryota > Metazoa > Arthropoda > Insecta > Diptera > Tephritidae > Anastrepha > Anastrepha obliqua. The sequence goes on from NC_072896.1 coordinate 1,842,384, forward strand.
TAATGAGTCCGTTTTTCATTACCCGTCACGTTGCGAAAAAGAAAACTCTTCCTTTTTTGCCGCTGGAGCAGTTGTTCACAGGCGAAAAAACGACGTTCAACCTCTCTTGGTTTTAACTCATAAGGAACCTAAGTCCCCTGTTTCTGAATCATTTCCAAAGAATGCAATCGCTTGTAAATGGATCGGCGGGTAACTCCTAATACTAAAGCAAGCTCTTCTTGCGATTGACACGGATCCTCGTTGAGCACTGCCTCCAATTCTTCCTCCAGTCTTCGAAGGTTTTTGGCCTTCACGAACGCGGAGGGTCCTCAACACTAAAATCATTAGAATCACCGTCTTTGAAGCGACGGAAACAGTTTGCTTACCATATATCTAAGCTTGGTTTATGACGTTTAGGTTCTGTTAGAATCAATTAGCGCACACTGTTGGCGGCCTCTATTGACAAACAGCGGGAACTTAGTTGTGCTCCTAATATATTAACGAGTATTTTTGTAAAAAGTTCATTACAATAATGTGCTGCCACCTGTTACAATATATTACAATATAATTAGAGAGGCATAATAACTATTTTTTTTAATGTCAGTTAGACTACTCTCTGCTTCGAAAGGAATTTCCTAATGAAAATCTCTTCTAGACTGGAATGGTTTGAAGAAGATCCAACACCCAACACACCCGTTGAGATCTCAACGGACGGATCTAAAATGGACACCGGTGTAGGATAAGGGTTATGTTGCGAAGAGCTTTCTATTAGTGAATCCTTTGAACTACGGATCACTGTAGTGTTTTTCAAGCGGAAATAAACGCCACTCATGAAGCCTTAAAATGGTTAAAGATAAACATAATATCATCAACGGATATCTGCATTCTTTCACACAGCCAAGCTGCCCTACGAGCCCTGAATGCATTCCAAACAACATCAAGGAGTGTCTTACGTTGTCGCCAATCTCTAGTTAATAATTTTGTGCTGGGTTCCAGGCCACAGAGATATACCAGGGAACTGTAGGGCAGACCAACTTGCAAGAGAAGGTACCTGTTTGCCAGACATAAGTAATTTTATGGAGATACCTCTCGCAACTTGTAAGCTTCTCATTAAGGACGCATTAATCAGGTCTTCAAATCAGAGATGAATTAGCGTTAACACCTGGGAAATTGCTAGGCAAACATGACCAAGGCTAAATTTACGTCTGTCCAAGAGTATTATAAAACTGACTAGACTTCAAACCAGGACCTTAGTAGGGGCCCTCACAGGACATTGTCTCATAGGAAATCATGCAAGGAGATTAGGCGTTTACACGCATGATTTCTGTCGTAACTGCAGAAATAAGGAGGATTTGGAAACAATTCAACTCCTTTTTTGCACTGCCCAGCTCTAGCCAGAAGCAGGAACCGATTTTTAAAATCCTACTTCTTAACGAATATAGATAACACTGCACAACAGCATTTCTGATGATTGGGTTATGATACATGCTTTCAGTCCAATTTTTAAAGACAATTTCAAATCTGTAACTGAAATTCCTGTATCAGCTCTATATGACTCTATATGACACATTTGACTTTTTGTAATAAAACACTATAGATTTAAAGATTATTTTATTTTATTGCCTTCTTAAGTTTAAAAAAATTTTCTTTTATATGATTTCCTTGCTGAAGTTGAAGGCATAGAACTGTTGTTAATGCTCCAACAATAGTCGGCCATCATGTGTGTGTTCCAGTAACCTTGATAGTGTTCCTCCATCGTACGAAGGTCCTGGTGGAATCGCTCGCCCTGTTCTTCGCGGAGATCCCCAAGTTGGTTGGAAAATAGTCCAGATGGTTGTGAAGAAAGTGTAACTTAATGCTCATATTACATCCAACCCTTTGGAAGTGACCCATTAGTTGTTCGACGTGCTGAGAATAGTCAGAACTTTTCTTATTTCCTAAGAAATTTTGAACAAGCCAAACAAACTCATTCCATGCCATTTTCTCAATCACTGTCATAGTGTCTATGAAATTTGAGTCTTTTATTAACGACCTTATCTGTGGCCCGTCAAAAGTACCCGCTTTTATCTTTTCTGCACTCAATTTTGGAAACTTTTTAGACATAAAAAGAAAACAATTCCCATTTTTGTCAAGAGCTTTAACAAATTGTTTTATAAGCCCCAGTTTTATATGCAACGGAGATAAAATTATACGATCCCTTGATACTAAAGGTGGGTTTATCACGTCTATGTGCCGATCGTATGGAAGGATATTCCCATTTGTCTCGATTTTTTCGGTTAAAGTCAGTTATTTTTACCATACAAAATAACAGTCGTCGTAGTGGTTCACAGGTTCAATCCAGATCATAGCAGTTTCGTATTTAAATTTATTCCTTTTTTTATTCGTCCACAAACGTAGAAACCCAACGCACGTTTTGCATACCTTTTGTGGAATCCAAGGCTTATTTTTCATTTCCATTGGGTGACCGAAGTAATTTTTGTACGCCCCACTCACGAACGATGTTACATTCAAACGGTTTTCTTGAAACATATACTCTCCGCAAATAAAACAAAAACTATTCCGGTCATTTATACAAACTCGTCTTGACGATGCCATAACAAATAATATTAAGAAAACTTAATATTTGTTTAAATATTCGTCAATTAACACTGAAATATAGTGATTTTTTTGTGATAGCTATAACTCGTAAACAAGAGCTGTTACAAAAAAAATGAGGGTATATTTAGAATCAGCGTTGTCAAATTAGTAAACATCAAGTATCAAAAGGCATTCATCAGACAAAAAGTGCGATTTTGTTTTTTTGTGTAATCTATACATTTTAGGTATCAACAACCTTTTACGCTTTGTCAAAAGCTCAAGATGGTTTAATATGGAGAGGGAAATGTAGCTCAGCCCCCGCGGTTCACAACGGACTCATTTCGTGGTCTAAGTGGCATCGTTGTCTCTATGTGCGATGCGGCTGCCAAACCTAACCTAACCTAACCTAGACTACTCGGACTCCAAAAGTCTCACATATAGTATTGGCAAATATATTTTTTTCAGAAAACTCAATTGGTTGTAGTGTAGAAGAGCTTAGTAAATTATTTAGGTATTTATTTGCTGCAATTTACTATTTTTTTATTGCATACATATAATCTCCCTTTCAATTAACGGATATGACAAAATACGTAAACTTGAATTCAAATTCAATTCAGTAAACTTAGTTGTTTAAGTAAAAAAATTGAGAAATTATTGAGAAATTACTAAACTCGATCCGAATAAATAATATACAAAATCTAAGTAATAAAATTAGAAACTGAAAATTTAAATTTAGAGCTGCAGATTATTATGAAAATTTATTATTGCTGCATTACTTTTATTAAGCGTTGAATTGCGGCTAAGGAGTGCAAAACAATCAATACAAAGAAATTATAACAACAACTAGAAATCTAAATGGTAATTTATTAGATAAAGATAAATATTCAATAAAACAGAGAAAAACATTTTTAGTATTCGCGCAGTGGCAACGCAAACTGCTAATTTGAATTCCAAATTAAGTGGTGCCATATTTGTTGAGTGCCAAAGCAGACCCACTTCCGCATGCGTGTGTGTGTTTATCTCACATAGTTGGTGCCTCGCGCCTGCTGCTTTGCTCCTCGACCTCAATTTGCTAATACTGGAGATATCCTTTAACCCCGTGCACAAGTTCCAATTTATTGCGAAATAGGCCTAAGCAGTTGATTATGCGCCTAAGTGTATGCTTGAGCTCGGCATCTGTCTCTGTTTATGATAACCTATTGGCAATTTTATTTACATAATACTCCCACCAAGCATAAATATTTGCAAATTTTGCTTCAATCAATTGATTTGCTAAGCAACGATTTCATTGCGATTCCTACTTTTCGGAGTGGCATGCAAGTGAGTGTGCTATCTTTGGCATTTTGCTTGGCATAGGATAGAGTGAAGCTCATCTTGAATATACGAGTATGTAATTCATACATATGCACGCATGGTGCCGCTTTAAGTAGCTGCTTCGCATAGATATGATTTCAGGGGTGTTTTTCTTTATGTCTATATATGTTTGTTTATGTCTCAGTCTTAAGTACATAAGTCGCTGTGTCAACGCGAATGTCAAATTGGTATTTCCAAGCGCCAGACGAGGCAACAAAAACATACATCACCATTGCCACCACCACCACCACCACCACCCGTGTTGCTGTAGTACACGTGCACTAAACAGGAATTCTTAAAAAAATTGCCCTACATGTGTACGCTTATGTAATGTCTATGAAAGTGTATGAGAGAAAACTTACAAGTGTATATAAATATGTATACATGTATATTATACAAATACCCTTTAAATCAAGTGAAATCCACATTACAAGTATTGCCTTAATTTTTGTTTTCCCCTTCGCCAACTTCATCGCAGTAAGTAATTTTGCAAACCCTCCCCTGTATTATTTTCCATATCCTCATATTTTATCAGTCCTTGTCGGCTTATCGATTGCACACTCTACGTGTAGAACATTGATTCCGCAGCAAGACACAGCACAAGAGCAGCGGAATTTGCTTATGTTTGCACTATTTTATGCTATTGCACAAATTTCGACTTACATCCGTACCCTCAGTGGTATTTTAGAAAAAGAAATTTGGCGGAATATAACCACCCTAACACAAGAGATCGAAATCTGTTAAAAAAATCAAAAGTGCAGTTTTCCCCATGGGAAGTTTCTGGTAGATCTTGAAATGGAACTGTTAAAGCAAATCAGTGGCTCAGTTGCATTTTACCGATTCTTGGCGGTGATATTAGGCCAATTCTTTAGAGGCTGAAAAGATTTGATCACAGGGCTAAGGAACGAGAGCCACTTTCGAGAATATTAAATCCGGTAGAGCCAATATAATTTTCAAGCGGGCGATATAGTCCATATAGCCCCAATCGCTATTCCGCAAATGGTTGTAGGGGAGGGAACAGCTGCCTTCTCGCTATGGAAAAACTCAAAATACCAATATTTTTTTTTAATTATATAGTTTTCTCTAGCTTTAAATAAGATGAATTAAACTTATCCAAGACCCCGATCCGTGCTAAGGCATGCAGTCTTGCAAAAATGGTCCGTGGAAGTCAATATTAATATTCACTCAAAAAAATGCTAATTAGTGGATGGTCAAATACCAAATATATCTAAGCACAGATGATCAAAATCTTGTTGTATTAGCTTACATATAAATCATTAAATTCCGTGGGGGAACACAGGGCCACGATCGTTTTAGCTTTCTTTAGACTATTGGCTCTACACCACATAATGGAGCTTGAGCCAATTCCACTTCTAGATCCGATCTGTCTTTTTCATCTCAAACTCACGGTTTCGGTCTGCTCAAACCCCTTTAATGGATTAAAAATGTAGAAATAATGCATTTTTGGTTTACTGCCAATATTACAATTATTACTAGACATCATTTAGACCACATATTTAGTTAACGTTTAGATATTGAAATAATTAATAAATTAAAAGAGAGAGAGTATATAAATCAGGGTGCATTTATATATAGACGAATAGCAAAGAAAGACTAACGAATACATACTTGATGATGGCATCGACAGCTCCTAATAGAAGCCACACCACTGCTAAACAACTCAATAAAAAATTTCTGTTGCAGTTCGCCGTTTCACTTGATTCATACGAAAGCTGATCTTTTCGCAAAAAGGGGAACGGTTGATCGTATCTGTTACACGATGTATGGTTCGTCTAACGAACGACTTGCTCATGGATATTCGCCATTGTTCACCTACGTGTCGTCGATAAAATCTAGCAGGAAAAAAATTATAGTGGAAAAACCAAGTAATATAAAAGCATAATTTAGAATTGAATAAGTTTAAAGTTTACAAGATTTAACTGACGAAGTAGTTGTTATTCTGAAACCTCCAATTTTACTGTAAATCTGGAAAATTACGTCCTCAGCCAAGTCTGGAGATAACCGGAAAAGTTTTTGGGACTCTTCTGCAGCCTAACGGAAAGGTTGTCTCCACGCGAGAGGAGAAATCATAAGCCAAATACTAGAAATACATATTCAAACTTTTTTTTAACAACGTAGTTTCATTGTTTTAATTGAAACCTCTAATTGTTATTTTCTTGTTTTAGTTGACTGCACCAAAATTTTTGTGGTATACTTTGTGATATTCTACTTCTTAAGCAAAACAGCTGATTTGGTCTTATAGATTTTTGTTATGTCGGTAACCCGAATATAAAATTGGGTAAAATAATGTGTGTACTCGTAGATATCATACCAACTTTGTTTCTGAAAATTAAAAAAATGTTCATTCTGTTGGTGATATGTAAAAGATAAGAAAACCTAAAGCACCGAAAGAAAAATGACTCTATGGATGAATAAGTTAGATAGGCTAGATTAGGAAAGATTTCACTTGAAGAGGTAAAGTGACACCATCTATTATGTTAACACAGAACATAAATTAGCTGATTGAAATAGGGAATGGTCAAAGAGGCTAATTACTTGCGTGCTAAGAAAAATAATTTCGCAGATGGATGATATCCAAGCCAGATGAATCCTTTTTCTTTCTAAAAATTTCGGCAAGTGTGGAGTGAATATTAGGTTAAGAAAACCGTGCGACAGTGGAAACAATGCTGATCTACCCAATTATTCGTCAACAGCTGCCACAAAAAGGTATTTAAGTTTAATCTAAGTCGCGCCACACGGATTCCAATCGGAAAATAGTTATATTCGTATGGTTAAAAAGAGAGTTGCGACTTTTAAATACATAGAAACTTCACCGACCTCCTCTAAACTGTGCTTAGTTAGAAGGACTCTACTTAAGGCCTTTGCAAACTACTATTTCCCGGTACTCTTTTCACAGAATGTATATAAAAGAAAATACACCCATACTATAAATAGATAAATAGGTTGCCACTCATCCTAATCCTCGAGCTAATAATTTATTAGACAACAATTTTGCTTCGCATAGATTGGAAAAAGGCATCCCATTCAATTCATTACAACGTTTTAAGGTGTAAAATACATAAAATTATATGAAATGTTTATAGAATTATGTAAGTTCTATTTACAAGCAATACGGAATATTATTTTTAAATTACAGATTGTATGTAATAAATTGAGTTAAAAAATAAATAAAAAAAGAGGTTGTCTGCAAAGTCGGTTTACTGACGATAGTTTAACGTGATAACGTCATAAGAAAATACTGATTGAATGGTTGCATTTTTCAAAAGAAAATTTTAATTTTATTTGTTTGATACATATTTTGTATGGATATAGAGAATGAGTTAACATTAACATAACATATACTTTAACATAACATAACATAACATAACATAACATAACATAACATAACATAACATAACATAACATAACATAACATAACATAACATAACATAACATAACATAACATAACATAACATAACATAACATAACATAACATAATATAACATAACATAACATAACATGACATAACACAACACAACACAACACAACACAACACAACACAACATAACATAACATAACATAACATAACATAACATAACATAACATAACATAACATAACATAACATAACATAACATAACATAACATAACATAACATAACATAACATAACATAACATAACATAACATAACATAACATAACATAACATAACATAACATAACATAACATAACATAACATAACATAACATAACATAACATAACATAACATAACATAACATAACATAACATAACATAACATAACATAACATAACATAACATAACATAACATAACATAACATAACATAACATAACATAACATAACATAACATAACATAACATAACATAACATAACATAACAAATTACCCCGTATTAAAGCACTTATCAACAGCTTTCATTTGATACCCATATTGTACATACACAACCAAAGGTTACCCGGGTCCACGTTTTGACCTATATCTCGAGACCATATCTACCAATATGTACCCAAACAATACGGAAACCATCTTCAATACCTCCTTAACAATGTGTGTAAGTTTGGTTTAATTCGGTGCAAAGACCCGGCGGGTCCACGTTTTGGCATATATTTCCAGACCCTAGTCATCAATAGGTATGAAAATTACCCCCTATTAAAGCACTTATCAACAGCTTTCATTTGATATCCATATTGTACAAACACATTCTAGGGTCCACGTTTTGGTCTCTATCTCGAGACCCTAGTCACGGAGCGGATGGAAATACTCTGAACTAAAGCATTCACCAACAGCTTCCATTTGATACCCATATTGTACATACACATCCGAAGGTTACCCGGGTCAACGTTTTGACCTATATCTCGAGACCCTATCTACCAATAGGTATTCAAACTATACGGAAATCATCTTCAATACCTACTTAACAATGTGTGTAAGTTTGGTTTAATTCGGTGCAAAGACACGGCGGGTCCACGTTTTGGCATATATTTCCAGACCCTAGTCATCAATAGGTATGAAAATTACCCCGTATTAAAGCACTTATCAACAGCTTTCATTTGATACCCATATTGTACATACACATCCGAAGGTTACCCGGGTCCACGTTTTGACCTATATCTCGAGCCCTATTTCCAAAATAAAATATAATCCATGTTACTCGTGATGTAGCTTTCGAATGGTGAAAGAATTTTTAAAATCGGTCCAGTAGTTTTTGAGCCTATTCATTACAACCAAACAAACAAAGTTTTCCTCTTTATAATATTAGTATAGATATGGTAAATATTACCATACATTTTTTCCTTCAGATATAATAAAAAAATAATAATAATAACATTAAAACAACAGGTATTATTAACAAACTTGGTTTTATTTGAAATTCTCAAGTAAATCAAAATAATAATAATCAATAAGAAGGCATATGCCAATACAAATACGTGAATTTATATATGTACATATGCGCATATACATACATACATATATACGCTCACTTAAGTAGGGGAGAGCAAGATGTCGAACGTTGCCGTTCGTTTGCTTTGTTTGCTTTGTCGTTCCTTCCGCTCTTTCGCTTGCAGTTCATTCAATGCAATGAGCAAGGTAACTACATATGAGCAAGGTAACTACATATGAGCAAGGTAACTACATATGAGCAAGGTAACTACATATGAGCAAGGTAACACTAATATGAGCAAGGTAACTACATATGAGCAAGGTAACTACATATGAGCAAGGTAACTACATATGAGCAAGGTAACTACATATGAGCAAGGTAACTACATATGAGCAAGGTAACTACATATGAGCAAGGTAACTACATATGAGCAAGGTAACTACATATGAGCAAGGTAACTACATATGAGCAAGGTAACACTAATATGAGCAAGGTAACTACATATGAGCAAGGTAACTACATATGAACAGTAATGAGCAAGGTAACACTAGTATGAGCAAGGTAACGGCAATGAACAGTAATGAGCAAGGTAACGACACATTTTTTCGTGCGTGCAGCCTGTTAAATCGAATTATAAGACGTTATCACGTCAAAAAATGAATTAATAAGTATAAGTAACCTAGGAAAAGCATTCAAGATAGCGAATTGGGTACTGCTGCAGTGCTAGGAAAACTATCAGCTCTCCACAACTCCATCTGAGAATATTTCGAAAAAACGATGAAAATGGGGAAAAAACTTGTTTGACACCGAGAGTGCTTTTAGAGTTAGTAATGCTGACTGTGAAGCCCGAAACGCTATGTGTGGATGTATGTGCGTGTGTGTGCACTATGTAAACAGTGTCTGTCAGACGCCACTATTTTTGCTACCGTATTTGTGCAAGCAATTTTATTGATTTTCAGTACATTTGATTTCCTACGATTCCATTGCACTACACCTCCATCCCTCCACTCATCAATAGCGCCGTCTAACTCCAATGTCAAATTGGTTTGGAATGAATTTCTGGATTAATGTCAAACATGACTGTATAAATTTTCGCTAATGCCACAAAAACTAGTGCTCGAACTTTCGTTGTATGGCAGCACTCAAGCATGTACATATATACTCCACATATGTATGTATGTACACTTACTTGTGTTATGTGAAAGGCTAAAATATGTACGCTCGTGAGGGTGAATTTTGCTTTGTCGTGTGGGGTTGCTTTCTCCCCCGCATTTTAAATAACTTCATAGGCGCATAAATCAAGTGTATTTGGCCGGCGCAGCAATCTGTTGTTATTTTTGTTAAATCGCACGAGTCAAATCAGATAAAATTTCACGCATTTCTCGAACACGCCACGTTCAAAGGGCTCTGTGATTTTCTTTACGAAGCTCACATTTTAGGCGTTGCTGCCAACAGATTGGTGTATGTGTGTGTGTGTGTGCGAGTTCATTGATTTTTTTTTTCTTTTAACGCGTACTTCCCCCTTATTTCACTTTGTTTATCAAATCAACAAAGAAATATTTTATCTTATTGGAATAACAAAAACAACAATATGAATGCTGCTAAAGTCAAACAGCAGTGAGAGCGCATTGCGCACAGAGTTTTCCGCCTATTTGGCGCCACGCAAAGTTTTCACGGCGTAAAAAAGAGAACTTTCGGTAAAGTGGCGAAAGAAAAAAATTTATATAAAAGGGTAGGTTGTCGTATTGCAGCATTCCAGCTCGGCCTATGTGATAAATACAGAAAGCGTTTGGGCCCGTCTGGTCGGTTTTGCTGATTCTTTTATCGCTTACTGATGTGACATTAAATGGCATTTGCAAAACTTTCGCAACACTTCCGCTTTCGCAACACAAATTCCGGATTCAATTTTTATAACTTTAAAACGCAGAATATTATTTTAGTGTGGAAATTTGGCGAGCTTGAAACTTTTTAATAATTAATTGTTTTTGGGATATTTTGGTTTTTTTTTATGTTATAGATATATAATACATTCACATTTTTATATTTACTTAATCCTGCCAAAAGTTCTCTTACAAGTTAAGTACTTTATACATATCTAATTGTAATCCTTTTTTTAATGAAGTTAGTTCTATTTAATTATGTAATTATTAAAAAACAAAATTTAAAATTTTCATGCGAAATGGTCACCATTTGCTTTTACACAAGCCTTCAAACGATTAGGCCATTCAGCTCCTGCAGCACGCACGGTTTCCATTGATATTACCGTCGCTGCTCCTACCAGAGATTGTTTGAGCCTTTCTAAATTGCGGTCTTCGAAAGGCCATATGTGTATTCTCCAATTCTCATCACAAACAGTGGAATCAGATGTGGACTTCCAGATGGCCAATCTTCTGCCGCCATGAACGCAGGAATATTGTTTTTTTGCAAATGCTGGATGTTTTTTGCATTATGGGCTGGAGCGGAATCTTGTTGTGAGATCCATTGCTTACCAGTGAAGAGATTACTCCTCAGCTGCTTCTTCACGCCTTCTAAGACATCATTCTGGTATACTTTGGATACGGTCTTAAGCACTTTACAAGATTCTCCCCTCGAAACCACTACGGAGGCTGGACGGTGGCCACGTTGAACCCTTGGAACAACAAATATGATTACAAAAACCCTAGAGACTAGCGCTTATATATAGGTTAGGTTAGGTTAGATTGAAGCGGTTGTCCTGTGGGACACTTTCAGGTTCATAGCACATTGTGATGCCGCGTGCTTTTCAAAAATTTTAGAACATCCCCGATTTCTGCAGAACTGAGATCTTCCAGTTCATTAAAAAATTTAATTTAGCATTTTGGCTTGGCAGAGATTCTGTGCGTTTAGCATTGAGAGTTGCGATTTTGCAGGTGGTTTCATTACGTCTTCCTTCGCTGTTCTTACGATTTCTTCAAGGATAAGTAGCTCAGTAGATACCTATGAAACGAGACTTTTTTTCAATTTCAAATGCTTATTAACAAAAAATGGTTACAAATTTAATCTTCAAAATAGGAGCCATCGCTAGCGACACATTTTTCCCATCTCTCAGGCAATTTGTGGATGCTGCGCCAAAAATTTGGCCGTCTTTCGCCGCAAACCAATCACCGAGCCATTTTTTGGATTCTTCGTGAGAATTGAAGCGCTGTTCGGAAAGTGCGTGGCCCATCGATGCAAACAAATGATAATCAGAAGGCGCCAAGTCTGGTGAGTACGCCGCATGCACCAGAGGTTCCCAATCGTACGTCTCCACCAATTCCCGGGTCGCTCTTGTTCGATGTGGCGGTGCATTGTCACATTGACAGTTCATGCGGCACCCATCTTCCGACCTTTAAAATCATGCCCATGTCTTTCAAACGTTTGGAAATGGTTTTTTGGGTCACTCCCAACTGCTCTGCCATCATTTCTTGCGCTTGACCATCATCTTCATCCAACAATGCTTGCAATTCGGTGTCCTCAAACTTTTTCGATGGTCGGCCGGTCCTCGTTCGCTACGCTAAAATCACCACCTCGGAATTTTTGAAACCACCTGAAGCACTGTGTTCCACTTAAAGCATGTCCACCATAAGCTTCTATAAGCATTTGATGCGCTTGAGAAGCGTTTTTCTTCAATTGATAACAGAAAATCGGACATCGTTGATTGAAGGCACGAAATTCGATATTTTTGAGAGCGACAAAAATGCATTGTTGTATGAAACGTAACAAGCAATGAACTGAATATTGTTGATAGATGGCACATGAAAAAAAACAAGACATTTAGGTTTAAAAATACTCCTAGCGACATCTATGGACTAAAAGCTGAAAGTCTCATTTCATAGGTATATACAGTTCTTGTCTATGTAATCATGGGACTATTTGGTGCCGAGTCTTACTAGTTCATGGGCTCTGCAGTTACCCTCAATGTCGCAATCGCGAGGAACATGGCCATGATACACTTAGGCGAAATGCCTCAGCCAACTCATTCAGAGATGTTTGGCATTTCATGGCTATTCATGGCATTTCGGCTTCACTGCAAAAAAAAGAAAATATTTTTGTGAATTTTCAGCAATATAAATACGAAAAACCGTTTTCAAAATTGTTTCCACTATCACAGGAAGGCATCAAAAATTCACCTAATGGTTTCTACTAAGCATTATCTCACTTATGTTAGTAGTTCGTATATGTGCAAGTATATGTATGTATGTATATGTGTGCTGTAGGCCTTTTATATCCTCACTGTTTGCATTCATTCACTAGCCTATGAGCTGATAGCGCACCGCTCCTCTTTTTCCTGCTGCAATGAATTTCAAATTCCCCTCTGTTTCCTTTGTTCAATTTTGAAACGTTTCTCATCAGTTGCGCTTTGTTTTCCACTCTCTTATTTATCTACTTTCATTTTCCATAGCATTCTGCTAACTTCAAATTTATTATCCTGCATTTGCAATGCAATCCAACAAACAACAAACAACATCAACTGCCGGGAAAATGATTTGATTCACAGACAGGCGCACACACAAACAGCCGATTGCTGCATTTGTATGCAGTGGCATTTTATTGGATTTACTTGAATTCAATTTCACTACTCCCCGCACTTTCACTCAATTGCCCGCTTACAAAAGACTGGCTGTCATTTCTACGGAGGCAGCACTCTGATGATTTAATTCAAATGTTGCTATTGTTACTGTTTTGTTGTTGATGTTGTTTGTTAGTTATTTTGTTAAGTTGCATTGCCTCAATTGAATATTTTGCAGAAATCCTACGACTTTGATTTAATTTTGTCGCACTGAAATGCATTTAGCATTTCGAAATTCTAAATTGCGGCTTAGAGTTGAAGTTGTTATGCGATTTATTTGTCAATGTTTAAGTGATTATGCAATATATGGAATAGAAAAGAAATGCCATATTTAAAACTACCTTGCAGAGAAATTGACTACCACCGAACTGGTGTGTTTTTAGCGCCATGTGTTTAGAGCCATGACTCGTTCGCGTTCCTTCTGCTTTCCACACAACAGCAACTGGTGATTTTTAGATGGCGAGATCCTGGTGCTTCTATGCATGTTGTTGTTGTTGTTGTTTATATGCATAGTAGATCCACTTTAAATACTACACGTTACAAATATAGTATCTCCATCCTTAAAAACAACCCAACTAAGTTCAACTCGACGAACGGCCGTAAGTTAGTGACACTAGGAAGTGTAGATGGTCCTGCTGCATCCCTTTTCTGAGCTCTCAGCTCTGTGTAGTACTGAATTTGACAGTCGAGAATTATTAAGCTATTTAATAGTCGATAGAGAAAGGTTTTCTGATGATGTAGAGAATACAAAGGTGGCGCCTTAGCACTGCTTCTTTGTTTGACAGAGTCGGCTGTTTTGAGTGACGCGTTCAGTGAACATTTTTGTCCAGTGCCTTAAGTTAAATTATGAGCAGCTAGTTGTTAAACGATTAACTCACTGCATCCAAGTTCGAAGTCATCACAAGGCGTCGCGGTCGAAATGTCCCAAAAGGGCGATTCCATGTGTACACTTCTCCATTTTTCCGCTTTGATACATTCACGTTCTGAAAAAGCTGGCTACACACAGTATGGGGAAGTGGTTAACAATTATCAAATCGTTTTAATTCCGAGCTAGAATTTTGTTTCACTAGTTCAGGTTTTCCCTGCAGGGTACCGATGTTGATGTACAAATTTGCAATTAAACACTTAGCGCAATAATTTTCCGGAGAATTTCAAAGTGAATAAAGTAGTTTGTTACGAATTCAGCATTCGAATTACACCATTTCCCATAATAAAATTTCTTTATTAGTTATATTTGACGAAGGATTACTTCTTTTCATGGAATTGGTTTCGCAGCATTTGTAAATTACAGACAACAATTTTTTGTTTATTTTTTGATAATTTCCGATTCTGAAACGCAAGTTTCTTATTTTTCACTTTATATTTCGAGCTTGAATTTCATAACTTGTAAGTACCCATGTACATTAGGGACTCCCAGAACACGGTTTTTTTGGTATATGATGCAAAAAATACTTAAAAGAATAAAAATATTTAAATGAATGAAAGGCCTCGGCAACTAATGCTGACTACAGGGATATACTAGTTTGGGAAAAAGAGATCCATCCAAATGGCTTTAAACCTTTTTTATGGCCGATCTTTAGCTCCTCTAACAGGCCGATCCACTTCGATTATTTCTGTGATTTTATCGACATTATTGGCATTTCCTTTAACATCAAAAAGACTTGATCGGAATCAACGAAACCAAATTTACAGTATGGGCTCCGCGAACACCATTCACAATTTCAGAAGCCTGGCTAGCATTTTTGAACTTATCAAAGAAAAAGTGTAAAATAAAGCGAATTTTCTCTTCGCTTATTTCCTTTGTTAACATCCTGTTTCTCACAACTGAATGGAAAAGACAAAGAACAGCGAGAGGTATTTTTTAGTGCAAAATTTCACTTTGAAAACAAGCATAAACTTTAAACTGTATGTTAAAAATGTATTTATTTTTCCCCAAGGTTGTCCTTTCGTTAAAGTCGTCCTTTTTTCTAAGCAGTTGAATATTCCTCAATAAGAGCTTTAAGGAGTGCAACTGGTAGTAACATTTTCCACTCTCATATATGAACGCGACAATTATAATTCGGATAGGATCCAAATAAATATTGGGTTGTGGTACAGCGCAGTAGCTACGAGGCATCTTTGGGATCTGTCTGCTACTCAAACTTCTGCGTTTTTAGTCATATTTGCCTGTCATAGAGTCTATGAATCTCAATGTTTAATTTTAACACTATTTTGAGTTTTTCATATCTAATTTTTCTAATTCTTCTAATAGTGAATAGTGATTTTTCAAGAGCTATAGGAAAGTTTTTCAAAAAAACACACGTAAAAAAACACAGAAAACTGCATGAGCTTTTTATTTAAATCGATAGTACAGTCCATATAATTTAATGTTTGAATATTATTTCATGCAAATGGTGACCGCGACTGCGCTTCAAAAGGTCCATCCGCTTAGTCCAATTTTGGCATACTCTTTCCAATGTTTCGGCCGGCATCTCACATATAAATACTTTAATGTTGTCTTCCAATGCGTTAATTGAAGCAGGATTTTCTGAATAGACATGAGCTTTAACATAGCCCCACAAAAAATAATCTAAAGGCGTTATATCGCACAGTCTGGGTGGCCAATTGACAGGTCCCGAACGTGAAATGAAATGTTCACCGAACTCGCCTCTCAACAAGTCCATTGTTACGCGTGCTGTGTGGCACGTGACACCGTCATGATGAGATCACATGTCATGCAAGTCAAGCTCTTGCATTTGGGGCAAAAAAAAGTTGCATATTATTTCACGGTAGCGCTCATCATTCACAGTTACGTTACGATTCGCAGCATCTTTGAAGAAGCAGGGACCAATGATACCTCCAGCCCATAAACCGCACCAACCTGTGAACTTTTCAGGATACATTGGTAGCTCTTCAATTCTTCTGGCTGATCTTCACTCCAAAATCGACAATTCTGCTTATTTAAGTACCCATTGATCCAAAAATGAGCTTCGTCGCTAAACACAATTTTTCGATAAAAAAGTGGATCTTCGGCCAACATTCCAAGAGCCCATTCATAAAAAATTCTGGGTTGTGGTAGGTCGTTCGGCTCCAATTCTTGCACCATTTGTTTTTTGAAAGGCTTCACACCTAAATCCTTTCGCAAAATTTTCCACGTTGTTGAGTAACAGAGGCCCAATTGCTGCGAACGGCGACTAATCGACAATTGATGGTCATCATTAACACTGGCCGATACAGCTGCGATATTTTCTTCAGTTCGCACTCTACGTAAGCGCGTTGGTGGTTTGATGTCCAATAATGTAAATTTGGTTCTAAATTTAGTCACAATTGCTCGAATAGCCGCTTCGTTGTCGATTAAACTGACGTTTGTAAGACGATTCATGGTTGGATTATAGACGAAACTGAAGATGTTTGATAGTAAAACAAAACACGAAACGTGCGCCAGCTGTTTAACGAACTGTTTAAAAAGATAATAGCTAAAAAATTACCCGTTATATGTATAATAAAAATAATTAGCATTGAAGACAGTATGTTTTTCTAAGTTTACAAAACTGATCAAAGTAGACAACCTCTAAAAAATCCAATCTTGCTGAAATTTTATATTACTGCGACTTCCAGCGTAACTAAGCCTTCAAAAATTTAACATTTCACTTTTTGCTTTACAAAATGAAATACCCCGCTGCTCATTCGAAATCTACGGAGATCAAACCAAAATTCTTATGTTCAAAATACCACACGCGTAAGCGAAAAAATAGTACCTATGCGCATGACAAATGGAATAAATAAAGGATTTGAAATAATCAGCAGGAATTTCTAAATATATAGAATAAATGAAAATATCTGACTAAGTTAACATTAACACAGAAAATGGTGCAGCATATACATTCTTTATGCACACATATGTATGTGTATGTATGTAAGAAATTTGTATGTATGTAAGAAATATATCCACCCCCACTTTCTACCATACAAACCATTTAGGGAAGAAAAACTCCTCTCAGGGGTGGCTCATTCACAAAAACCCTTCTCTGCTGGCGTAGAATTAAGTATTTTTCGCATGTGCCACACTACGTCTGCCTTAATTACACTCAGTGCAACAAAATGCTGGAAAACTTTTAATTAGTTAATTTAGAAGAAATCGACACATTGGCCACCAGAGGGAGAATTACATACTCGTCCATGCAAAGGCAAGACACGTTGTCGTATGCATATAAATATAAACTAACATACGTGCGTGTGTGTGTGTGTATGTACATGCACTTGTATGTGACAGCAGAGCATCCCGCTGAGGTGTTGTTCTTACTCACTTTACTATCATTAATTTATGTTACCTAGAAACGATTGGAAGCGTGCGGTCGGAAGGATTTCAGTTTGTCAAATAGTTTCATTAAATTGCCAAAGTGCAAAATAATTACATGGATGGGAATGCCACTGGGCAAGTTCAAGTATAACAAGTTAATTGGATAGGTGTGCGAAGGGTTGGAAAATGAAAGGAAGACCGACGTTTGGGTATATGTCGGGTAAATGCATTTTGCTACATGTGTGTGTGTGTGTGTGTATGTGTATGTGCGTTGTTAAATTGTCTGCAATTATCAGTAAACGTAAATTGCTTTGGAGTTTATTTCGGAAATATTAACAGCCCATGGAAATCCAGAGATTTAAGTGAAAGTTTATAAAATGAAGTGTAAGGAAAAAGATGGCATTGCTTATAAAGGGTGATTAAATTTTAAGGGCCGGTATTGATTTTGAATAAAATACAATTTTTCTAGGAAGTTATTGTCATTTCTCTTTATTATGATAATATTGGTATGGCTCAATTACGCATAAAACAAAATATAGGCCAAATGGCTGCCGCGGCCTCTGCGGCACACCTCCATCCGATGGTCCAAATTTTCGATGACGCTGAGGCATAATTGAGGTTCTATGCCGTTAATGTGCGGAATTATCTCATTCTTTAGCTCTTGAATTGTTGCTGGCTTATCGACATACACCTTTTCTTTCAAATAAACCCAAAGAAAGAAGTCCAACGTCGTTGACGTTTTTCTCCGGTTGTTTAAAACTGTGACAGTATGTATTGTGACGGATACCCATTTTGGCTGCTTGTTCTCCGATAGACCAAAAGCCAGTTATGACTGCCGTTAGTCTCCAGGCGTCCCGTCGTTTCATTGTTATTAATGCCGACGATTGCTTGAGGTTGTAGGTGGGCCATAACGTTCTGCTAATTTTGCATTTCGTCTGGACTTTCCACCTACAGTCAGCGATTCGGAGGTATTTTTGGGAAATTGCATTCTTGACTGCACCTAATGGTGTGAGTACCGATTCTGCAAGAGCGTTATTCATGTCAGATCCCCCTCTTGCCAGTTCATCTCTTTTTTCGTTACCTTCAATGTTCCGATGTCCCGGGACCCAGATTAAGGTAACTTTATGGTTTTCACTCAAGATGGTGAGGCTATCCTACTTTGTTCCACCACTTTGGTGGTTGTTGTGGCCGAACCCAGTGCCTGGATTGCAGCTTGGTTATCCGAGACAATAGCGATATTACCCTTAAAAGAGAAATCTGCGATTAGTAACCTACAAGCTTCCCCAATCGCCAGTACTTCCGCCTGGAAGACACTGCTGGTATTAGGGAGACGCACAGATTTCTCTATTTTAAGTCTGTGAGAATATATACCAGCTCCAACACCGCAGCCCATTTTACTTCCATCCGTATAGACTGTAGTATCGAAGTTGTTTAGAGAGAATCACTTATTCCATTCTTCCTTAGTTGGAAAGAGAGTGGCAAAATTCCTTTTGATGGTAGGGTAAATAAGTTTTTCACTGTTCTCGGGACCGAGTGAGATATTATCACGCCCTGGGCTTTGCTATTCTTCATCGAATTCATCGCCACCTCCACCACCGAAATATTTGCATATTCACATCACATGCGTTGTACCCATGCATTGAGACTATGAGACTATACCCAGGATCCCGTAATCCTAATGACGAGATTCCGAAGATTCAGGATCGTAAAAATCTAAATCTATCTGCATGCCTACTACTGATATTGGCCCCATGAGGTTAAAGTGCTATTTCACTCGACTTTTGGGTAGATCGATCATGATTTTTTATACTCTAAGTCCTTGGCGTCATGAAAAGTGTGAACTATTGTGAGTTTTCGCAAATAAGTAGATATACAAAGGAGTGCAAGTGATATTTAAAGAGCACGAAAAGTACTAAATTCTCACTTAAATACTCCTTAAGATAAATAAAGCACTTTTTTCTTGATGTCCCTTGAGCTGCACATTCGGAATGTAATTTAAAATCAAATCAAAGCATAAATAGTGCTTCATCGTAGCAACTTCCTCACCACCTGAGTTGCTACCAGACTTATTGAGAGTTTACACGAGTCATATGAGCAGCTACCAGCACGGCTTTCCACACACATACACTCACATTTCGTTGCACACAAGAATTTGTGTCTTGGTCTATCCCGCCTTTTACAGCGTTTTCTTCGTGTAGACAATACTTTTATATGTATTTACAATACAATAACGGTGTAAATGCTGTAGATATTGCAGAAATGCACCTGTGTGTGCACGTTTTTACATTTTGCTTCGCTGCTTTCACAGACACGGCGGCTGCGGCTTCTGCTCCATTGGCCGGCATAGTCCAACACAATCGATTTCAACGCTGCACGTTACCTCTATTCTGTTCCAATGTTGTAAGCATTGAGTAAATGAGATTGCCAATCGATTGCACAGTCGGAATAAAATGCTCAGCAAATGCACAAATAAAATGAAGCTCACGAACACAAAAGGATTACTAACCCAGTACAATGTTATAAAATTATATGAATGTACAAGAAATATTTTGCTCTTGTAGGGAATGCACACACAGGAAGAATGCGGGCTTCTCTGTTAGGGGATTTTTAAATGAATTGAAATCATTACGGGCCATGAGTATATCGAGGGGTATGAAGCCGAGCTTCATTGCTGCTGGCTGATTGGCTAAATGATTTTGTAAAGTGAATTTCTGCAGTTGGAAGCCTTTTATGAAATATATTTCATTTGAATAGCTTGTACTGAATAATAAATTATCAAAGAAGTTGAACATTTTTTGTATAGTAATTTTATTTATATTAAAAAGAGTTGATATTTTAAAAGGAAATAAGCAACCACCCGAAAGAAGTATAACCCGGGGTTGCAAAATGAAAATTTGTTGTATGCAAGTATACAAAGTTAGTAATTTAAATTCAGATTTAAGTGGTAAATTCATGTCTGCAAAAATAATATATTCTTTAATTTCCGTTTACCAAACACTTAGCTTTTAATACCTTTTGTCTTTTTGTCCATTAAAGACTTCTCTTATTCCACAAATCTCATATCTTTCCATTTTAGTAGAGTAATTTGATACTTTTATTTATTCAAAACTTTTATGAGAATATGAGTGCCTTTTTTAATAATGCTAAGCTCTCAAAATTTTATTTATCAACTGAATGGACTGCTTTTAGGTTTGCACAAACACACCTGCATGCCAGTGTTTTCGCACGCATGTATGTGTTCGTTTGCTGCTAGGAAAGCATAATTTGAATTTTTATATAAATTTTTATTTTATTTACATTTATGCAAGCGCAGATGCACAATGGTATTCTTTACACAAGCCAAACAGGATTCTGTATTATACAGTGTGGCGCAAACGCAGTCAGCTTATAAGAAAAATCTTTTTTGTTTTTTGCTTATTTCTTTTTTCAACGCATCTTAATTTAAATTAAAGGCTGAAACTAGTAAAATATTATATAAAGACCACTTGGGAAGAAGAGACTAGCGGCTGATGCGGTTTCTGTCGGGTTCAATACCTTCCGTAGGCAGGAAACATCAAATTGTATAGTTGGTTTTCTAATGGCTGGCGCCGTACGTCTACCACATTCGTTAATTGTGCAGTAGACAGCTGCAATACGAGGGGTGCCTTTTATATGTCGGGATTTGACAACCCTGGTGTTGCAATCTGGCAACTGACAGCTGTATCGCAAAGTTTCACATTTTTTGGCTTTTACGTACTCAGAACGTTTTGAAATACCAGCGCTATTTGTGTTGTTTACAGTAACTTAACATCCCATCTCGGTCCAAAAATGGAATTAAATCGTGAACATTTTCGTGCGATTATTTTTTACAACTTTCGACGTGGATTAACTCAGCAACATTGCATGGATGAACTTAATTCATTTTTGGCGATGAAGCTCCATCAAGGACCAGTGTTTATCGATAGTATGGTGAATTCAATCGTGGTCGTAGTTCACTCCAAGACGAATTTCGTGAAGGTCGTCCAAAATCAGTTGTTGTTCCGAAAACCATTGATGCTGTGCGCGAACTGATATTGCAAGATCGTCATGTGACCTATCGTGAGATTGAGACAATCTTAGGCATTATTGGGACCAGCATACACTTGCATAAACATTTGACTGTCAAAAAAATTTGTTCGCGTTGGATCCCACACAATTTGTCAATCGCTCAAAAAAAGGCTCGTGTCAATTGCTCGAAGGAAATGCTCAAAAAATACAATCGCGGGACTTCGAAACACGTCTATGACATCGTGACAGGTGATGAATCATGGATTTACGCGTAAGAGCCCGAAAGTAAACAGCAGTCGACTGTATGGGTGTTTCAAGATGAGCCAAATCCAACAAAAGTGGTTCGCGCACGAAGCACTTCCAAGCAAATGGTCGCCTGTTTTTTCGGAAAAACTGGTCATGTCGCAACCGTACCACTAGAATTAACGAAGAATAGAAAATTCTGAGTGGTACACAACCATTTATTTGCCAGTTATCTTCCAAGAAATTAGGAAAACCAATCGCCAAAGACGGATCACTCTTCACCAGGACAACGCGAGCTCTCACACATCGGCTCAAACAACTGCATTTTTGAGCACCCAAAACATCGAATTAATGGGTCATCCGCCGTATAGCCCTGACTTGGCACCGAATGACTTCTTTTTATTCCCGTACGTAAAAAACAAACTGAGAGGTCAACGTTTTTCGACACCTGAAGAAGCGGTTGCGGCATTCAGAATGCATGTTTTGGAGGTACCTCATTCAGAGTGGCAAAAGTGATTCGACAATTGGTTCAAACGCATGCAAAAGTATATAGATCTTCATGGAGAATATTTTGAAAAACAATAAAGTGATTTTCGATGATTTAAATTTGTTTTTGTTCTCTAGTCCCGACATATAAAAGGCACCCCTCGTATACAAACAGAACAATGGAGCGCGAAAAGGTCAAAATAAAGACTTTCATCAGTCAAAGGCATTGCATTCAATAATAAAGTTATTCAGTACAAAAAAGAATTGTTTCGGTTTAATTTTACGCCATCTGTATACAACAAAGTTTCACATTTGTACAAGATTTATGGAAATTCAACGATTTTCAACAAAATTTCCAACTTTTTATTCAAAATTACAAAAAAAAAAATTTTTTTTGGATATGCAGTTTTACAGCCCAGTAAATTTGAGTGTAAGAAATTACCTCAAAAATCGCGTTGATTTATTTTTTTCCCTAATGGTGATGCGCTTTTTCTCCACACATCAACAATGATTTTCAGTCGCGACTTTGACGTCATCCACTCTTCAAAATGGTCCACACAATGGTGACTTTGTTAACGAATCTCATGGCTATAATCTCTGCCGTCGCTCTGAATTGAATTACAACTCGTGGCTTTTAATGCTAGGCAATAAATTTTGTGGCATCACAAGAAAGTTGCTTTCGAAAAACATGACCCGTGGATTTTGAAAACCCGTAAAATTATCAATACATTTCGGACTGAATTGGTTTGCGGATGGTCATCTTATCTTTCTAAAAAAAAAGTGGTTTGAATAAAAACTTCTGACGATGTTGTTTCTCAATCTGAAGAACTCATAAATCAACCGACGTGGGAATCATTATGTGAAGTTAGAGGGATAATATTGTAAGGATCGAGAGTAAAATATAGTCTCAACTTGATTTGCTAGTGTTTTATTGATAAATTCCGGGGAATTAATTATTATTTTATCACCTTTAAAAGGTGGACTAACATCGTTAACCCAGGTGCAGAAAATAGGTTTGGGAAAATAGTTGCAGGGGCCTAATCAAGTGAGTCGATGGATTTTAAAGCATTCTAAATTTTATAAATTTCACCACTCCGGCCATTTTTCGAAGTTATTCTCTCCCAGACGACTTAAGATGGACAAATAACAAATATTCTTTATTGAGCGCTTGTCTATCCGGCACGAAAGAATGATGTATGGTGCTCCCAAATCAAAAAAAGAGCACAAAAAAATGTGTTTCATTCAAAATATAGACTTGAGTGAGAATATATTACCCTTGGCTGATCTCAAGGCCGATAGGTAATAACTAAAGACTCTGAAATAAGCACGATTTATCTGCTCTCAGTTAGATGATAGAGATACTAAGATTTTACAATGACTAGGTGAAAGATCGTGGTGTACTAAATTGCTGTAAAATAACTGGAGGCTTTACCTGTTAATAATGCACTCATTGTGGGCTTCATGAAGCGACACGAGGCAATATCTGACGGCGGTATAAAGATGAGAGGGCGCTAAAGCCAATGCATCACTTCTTGGCCGATGCGATGTATTTAAAATAATGTGGTAAATATTTCAGTGGGTGCCGCTACTTCAAGCACCTGGACAGTTCGAGGTCTCCAAAATCTAGAAGAATTCTTTGTGAATAGTACGGGTACTGTCTCTTGGAAAAATATTCCAGAGAAGTATAGCGGCCGTTGGCTGGCAGAATATCATAAATACAAAAATTAAAAAATTTAAGTTCTTTATTTCCTATGCCTTCTTAAGTAAAAGGAGATTCTCTTAATAGAATCACTGTTAAAGGAGCTGGTGCCATTTCTGCATACTTATTTACTTAGATTATGACACTCTTCCAGTGAATGTGCGAAATGTCTTAGTTTTTATTCATTTCTGTTTCTGATTATTTAAAAAGCTCTACATACATACTTTATTAAATTTCGCGAGAAGGTAGCAAGCAAAACTAATATCCGCAAATATTCATTTAGCCACAATCGACATAGCTTACCTACCTAACTCGTATAAGCTTGCAAGTACTTCAGTAAGCATCAATAAATAATGCAAATTTATCTTACAAATAAAACCTTAGCAGAAAGGTGGAATTTTAATAAATTCGCCCATGCTAACCATTTTATTTCTACGCACAAAGAAAGGCAGCAAAACTTTTGTGTGAACTCTTTTGCATATTCGTGCACTCTAAGCAATTTAAATTCAAACTTAATCAAAAAAATACAATACTCGTACTGTCGAAAAACAGCAAACTAATAAAAAGTACACCCCGCTGGGGAAAAGAAAAACTAACAGCTAATGTGTGTGAAAGCAAACAAAGACATGCAAGTACATACCCACATACCAGCATACTTATATACATGTGCCTATGCATGAGAGTGTGTGCGGATGTGTGCCTGTGCTCCATGTTTTATTATTCATTGGTTAGCCACCAAAAATTGAGAACTCCATCTGCCATTCACTTCAAGCTGCATTGCGTATGTGTGTGTGCGTGTTTTGCATGCAAATATTTATATTATGCTTAAGTGAATTTTCACTTTTCAGCAGCTTACAGGCAGCAGCAGCAGCAACCGGCACAGCTGTTCAGTTAAAAAGGTCCTTTTTTCTTAGTTGCCTCTTTTTAACATATTTGCCAAGTTCCTCGTTCCTTTTTTCTGCGCTGCAAAATCACTTTTTCAACATCTTCATAATATGTTTGTAAACTTGTGAGTGTGTATTTGTTTAGGCCTTCATTGGCGGGCTTTTGTTAAACGCTATTGAAGCGCGCTGGCTTAGGATTTGTAGTAGCTGAGCGATGCAGAGGATTTTGGCTGCCGCTTTGTCCTTACAAAATGGTCTTAACCGCAAACAAAGCACACCAAAGCAAAGCTTCAGCAACAAAAGGACTGCCAACATTTATTGTGCCTGTAGTAGGTGTAGTTGTTGGTGTAGTAGGTATGTTGGTATGCGAGTGAATGTGATTGCTTGCGGTTTATTGCTAATAATACTAACGGCAATGAATGTCGGATGTCGCTGCGGGTGCATCCCGGTCAATGGTTTAGTGGGGGGCGCACTTCAGTGGTGTACGCTTCATTGGCTGCTAATAAATGATGAGTAATGAGAGCGATGTGCGCTAGTGGAGCCGTATAATGACTTCATTTTTATTCGCTTTGTGAGCTTTTTTCCTTAAACGTCTTCTCGCAAATTAGCTGCTTTATCATTGCTCGAAGGCGATTATTGTCAGGGGCGAGGAAATATTTACTCTTAAACTTAAGATACTAGGAGATGTATGTTTGGAATTGATAAGACGCGGCGTTACTATGCCTCAAAATAAAAGGCTTTATTTAAATTATTTTCAATGGAAGTGGATACGCACTCAATAAAATAAAATAAGGTGCAGACAATTACACTAGGACTAGAAAAAAATGTGGGGTTGAAGTTAACTGATAAATAGTCATCATTCTGCGAGAGATCAGATAGAGAATCCAAGCTAAAACATTGATTTGAGGGCTACAATAACACTATTTGCATAAACAGCGAGGCGCGAATGAAGAATGGGTTTTCTTTAACTAAGCCAGCCCACTTTTAGTTTACTTTGATTCGTAAGAAAGTGCATACATAAAATTCTATTGAGATCGGAGAATATATTGAAAAATATAGAGTCACAACGGTAGAATCTTTCGCTTCTACGGTTACAGAATTCATCAATGTAGTACTTTCTTATAAGAGTTTTTATGACACCCTGTACGAACAAAATTGTTAAAACCTTTCACCCTTCAAAGAGGAGTTCGGTTTTATTTCGAATAAAATATTTATTTTAAAGGCTAGCAATTTAGCTGTGCCTCAGTGAGTTATGCGTCGAGGATGTGTCCCTCTGCTCTAGTAAAAGCCAAAGCAAAGAGTAGCAGATACCGCCGACTAGAGAATAAGGGCAAAGCCAATTAATAGATAGCTGTGCTGGATTCAAGAAAAATTATTCAATGATCGCACGTATAAAAGGCTGGAAACTGCAGGTTTGCCTAATAAAATAATGGCAAACTTTTATGAACTTTTAGAGGGACATTTACGTATTAATTGGAGATCAATGTGCTGAAATTCCTCGCTGAATAGTATAAGCTATAAGCAGTTAATTCAACTGATGCAACCTTCGATTTCTTCATCACCACATACAAGTCCGGTCAACCGACATTTATACGCAGAAGCTCCTTAGAGGCAACTGTGGTGTACTTCCGTTGAAGAGCACTCAACACTCGCCAAACAATATTGTCTTGTAATTATCCACTTGTGAGCTTGTACAAATAACCTTGAAAAAACGTTGTTCTTGGCCAAGTTCCAAGCACTGCAAGCCAGGAGAAAGCATTGCAAAGGCACAGGGCAGAAAAGCAAATAAACAAACAAGCAAACCAGCAGACCAGCTAAACAAGAACGTCGCCGAATTTTTCTATATATATTCAAGCATGAAGGGCATTTATGTGTCCTTTTTCATGTCATTTCCTACTTTAGGAGACACAGTTACGCGACCACAATTCGAAATCACCTTAAGCGAAATGGTACAAAATTGTTGCAATTTCCAAAGTACGCAGGTATATTTGTACATATGTTTGTGTGTATGTGCATATTATATCTTCTATAGAAATTTGTTTTTTATTTGCAGTTTCTCAATTTTCTTTCTTTAATTTACTTTCTTTTTTGGTACCCTTTCTGATTGAGTAGCAACTGGAAAAGCTTACCTTCTTAACTTTTATACGAAAATCTTTGCACGTTTTCGCCTTAAACCAAATGCTCCACCTGTGTCGCAAAGGAATATGTTCCACTGTTTTTTTTTTCTAGTTTGAGTTTGGTTGGAGTTAGTACTTGTCTACTTCTAATGTGTGTACGTATTTATTTATTTTCTTTTGCATGTATTGATGCTGGGATTGAAATGTAATGATCCGAAAATTAGCAACAGGGGAATTCCAAAAGACACGCAAAATATCCTTTCATACTGCCATTGTTTCGACTAAGCACACACGCAACCACATTAATATTTATATGAAAAATAAGTTTGTCCAAGGCTAAATAAGATTCCATAGGCTTTGTGCCGCTATGCGAAGTCTTAAATGCGCCAAGTTTATTAATGCCTCCTTACATGGGATTTGTGTAAGGCTCTCATGTCATACAGGTACGTACATATGTATGTCTGTACGTGACCTGTGTATCTGAACATACATGCAAAAAGTACTGAGTAGTTGCTGCACAGATTCAAAACAAGCGTAGTGCCATAAATACCCCGCTGCAAAATCGTAGAAGCAAGTGGCAAGTTTTGACTATTTATTTATTTTTTAATTCGAATTATTTTTTTGAAAAATTTAGTTCTTTCTGCTACAAAACCCCTATTAATCCAGAAAAAGATGTCGTGCTTTTATCATTTAGATAAACTTACGTTTTATTGCATTAACTTTTAATGAGCTGTAAAACAGCGTACTCTAATTTTCTACTGAACTCTGAATTCTGATTAAATTTTTTTAAATTTCACAGATTTGAAGCTGAATAGTAGTAATTCTAATTCTTTATTTATTTATAAATATTACATCTTATATATACATATAATCGGCGCGTACACCCTTTTTGGGTGTTTTGGCCGAGCTCCTCCTCCTATTTGTGGAGGGACCTACAGTTTCAAGCCGACTCGGAACAGCAGATATTTTTATGAGGAGCTTTTTTCATGGCAGAAATACACTCGGAAGCTTGCCATTGCCTGCCGAGGGTCGACCGCTATTAGAAAAATGGTTTTATTAATTTTGGTTTCATTTAGATTCGAACCAACGTTCTCTCTGTGTATTCCGAATGATAGTCAGGCACCAACCCATTCGGCTACGGCAGCCGCTTACCTTTACATCTTACATTTCAAAAGTGTATACAATAATTCATTTAAATATATAAAAACATAAAGACAGAAATAATAAATTTCTGGCAATAACAATGTTGGGTGTCACAGCTCAAAAATTAATCAAAAATTAAACTCTGCAATAAGAAAATCTCTGTAGTGTAAGGCCGAGTATATAAAGCAAGGAATTTTCCAATTATGGCCATTAAGTATATCTATTACTTCGGCTTCATTTAGCTTCGCTGCGTTTAGGTATCTTATTCTGATCTCCTTCAGTACCGGACATCTTCCTAAGAAGTGCTGCATATCTTCTTCCCGGTTTAAATTGCAGAGGGTGCATATTTTCTGAGCATTTCCATACGTAGTTGCATTTAGCTTCAGTAAACCACATCTCGCTTTGAAAATTGTCGTAATATCGGCTAGCCGCATATATTCTTTAATATATGATTCCCCTTTTGAGTAGCCCAAATGTTTATAAATTCGCCGCGCGCTTGACTGTGCGTTTTGCCTTGCCATGTTGAGCTCTCTTATTTTCATTTCGGTAAGAAGTTGCACACAGCGATCTTGCCAGTCTATAGCGGTTTTCTTCAAATTTCAGATCGAACTACATACCCAAAATAGATTTTTACTTAAGATGTCTTATGCTAGTTTGTGTGGGAGTCTGTTCCAATTGTATTTATAAATGGTTTTCCAGATATACTTCATGTGTAGCTCTAAAGAATAAAAGTGACTATCTTCTAAATTAGTTTCTAGTGTTATTGCATAATTCGGAGTGAACTCGGGTAGTTTGAGGATTCTTTTAATGATGTAGCCCTCAAGTTTATTTACTTCACCGAATAAGGCATACCCCAAACTTGCGCTGCATAGGTTTGTATCGCTCTGCATACCGAATGGAACAGCTTCCATTTTGATTTTAATGAAACCAATGTTTAAGTTAAAGCTGTATATTTATTTTTATTTTTTACTTATTTATTTGTTTTCAAACACACAACCTCATAGTTATTTTACAGCGTTTGAACCTAAGAATACAACCTTAATGATAATTACAATAATAACAAAACATAAAATAAGCAGATATTTAATAAAAAGGGGCTAGCAGAATGACTCATTAGGATATAAGAAATGTAGAGGCTGAAATGGCGTATTTCTGATTATTTTTGTTTTTTTTTGCAGGGCTTTCCAAAGACGAATAAGGAACTGACTACTATATAAGTTTAGTGATCGAGATGATTTAACAAATTGAAGTCCCTCAGTTAAGTATTTGGAATCGTGGGAAATAATTACTTTGTGAAGGAGTATCCCTAACACTTTTTAACTCTTAACTCTTAACTCTTAACTCTTAACTCTTAACTCTTAACTCTTAACTCTTAACTCTTAACTCTTAACTCTTAACTCTTAACTCTTAATTCTTAACTCTTAACTCTTAACATTGGCAAGTCATCAAAGTGTATAGAAAAAATTTCTATTAGTGACTACACAAACTGGTGCAAAAGAGATGCAAAGTAGAAAAGTTGATATTCAGTTTGCCAGACTATTCGCTTACTACACACGGCATGATTGGGCCCCAAGTGTCAAAAGCCAAGATTGAAGATTGAATGACGTAGAAGATAGCTTTGTTCATAACAGAAGCCTTTTGAGGGAGTTAATGCATACAAGTACAATATAAGAATTACAAGCCTCTGGTTAGTACTATGAAAATAAACTAGTAATGAAGTCTCGACCATTCAAATCTTAGGCTATTTTATGGGTCTTTTGGGCCTTTATTTAAAGCTGATCCCGCTTATGCTAAAAACATCACACGTTTGCTTAGAAATTTCTATGTCTTGCTGACTTTGCTGGACCAACAACAACTTTTACATGTATTTGTCTTTTTCAATCTGGTATTTTTATTTTCAAAATTCCTATAAAACTGTTAACAGACAAATAAGGTATCAACAAAGAAGCAAGGCACTTTTACATTGGAATAAGCAAATCGCAAAAAAATCAAATCAGGTCTTAGAGCGATTTCGCCTTGTGTAGATTCGTTTTGATCTACGGTAGCAAAAACGGGTTTAAAATTAATGAAACACAGGCAATTTTCACAATTAATTACAAGTCTCAGTAAAAACAAAGAGTGGAAAGCGTTTATTAACATCAACAATGGACCAGGTTACCCCCAAAATGAACTAGTATCGCCTTAACCTGGATATAACTCGATTTAATGCGTGATGTTTTTTTGCGTTCATCTAGAATTTTTCTGATATGGTGTATACTACTTTAATAAAAGATTAGAAGGGCCAGCAGCAGGTGAATTTTCGTTTCATATTATAAATTTCGGTCGTTGC
Source organism: Anastrepha obliqua (assembly GCF_027943255.1). NCBI lineage: Eukaryota > Metazoa > Arthropoda > Insecta > Diptera > Tephritidae > Anastrepha > Anastrepha obliqua. The sequence continues at coordinate 1,872,963 of NC_072896.1, forward strand.
AAACAACAGCTGGCAAACTAAAAGCTAATTTAATCATTGAATGCAACGCATAGGAAACCCTCAAAAGGAAATAAAAATCAAATAATTTTATTATCATAAAATGACACGTTTTGTGAATAAACAGTTGCTAATAGAATATTTTTTTTTTTAATACAAACCTTAAATTTAGCTCATATCCCACAGGCGGAACTGCGTATAAATAAATAATTTTTAGATAGTAGAAATATGTTCAGTTGTTTGGTAGAGAGTATATAACACTGAGGGTGTTCATGGTGATCTTTTCCTATAAATATTGTACTTACCCTTGGCGCCAATTTTTAATTGTTTTTAACTGCACAAGATGTCACTCTTTACATATGCAAATATACTGACTTTTGCAACTTATTATATATATTATACATGTATTTAAAATATAAAATCTTTATTAATTAAATTCAAAAATAAGTTCAGTATTTAAATTGAAGTTAAAGTCAGTATACAATAAATAAATTTAAATAGCAAAATGAAAAAATGTTAAATAAATGAAGGAAAACACTACAACTGGAACCGATCAGTGGCGATAATCTTCCACTCCAACTGACAACTGAAGACGGATTTTGACCCGTATGTACTACTGTTAATTCTCTCGCGACAATCGCTGCTGACTGGAATTATAGTTAACGGGACCACAGACAGAATCCTCTGTTTTGTATGTATACAGTGGCCGAATGAAGTCTACATACATACACCACTCCCTTTCGTTGTTTACAAAGTACAAACACTTTGCTTAAAAATGTGTTTGTGCAATTTCATTTGAAATCTTTTTCTAATCGACTTAACTAAAACAACTCCATTTAACACAAAACAAGACAGTTATGCTAAACAAACGCAAAAACAGCGTTGACAAAAGTATGCATACTGTTGAAGTTATTTCTGGCAACACAATGCGTGTCATCTGTTATTACTTATCATCTGTTTCTTTATTCTTATTCTTCTTTTTTCGTGCATCGCATTACATACAGAAGCGGTTTCCTAGCTTGTACTCTGATATCCTATGTTGTGTTAACGATAAAATACCGTTTGTCAAATTCTTTCCTTTGTTATGTTTGTTGCTTTGCTAATATTGATTTTAGTTACAATTTGAATACTTAAGCATCTACAATGGCTCCTCGAAAAGAAATATCAGTTGACGTTAGAAATTTAGTTATTCAGCACAGGAAAAAAAAAATCATATGGCGAAATTTCAAAAATCTTAAACTTACGTCGTGCAACAGTCCAGACCATTGTAAAAGACTTTAAAAGTAGTGGTTCCACCGATAATAAGCCGCGCAGTGGCCGCCCGAGCAAACTATGTCGCAGAGACGTCAGCTTGTTTCTAAAAGAAGTGGACAAAAATTCAAAAGTTTCTGCTCCGAAATTGGCCGAGGATATAGCAAGTTCATCCAACAAGTGTGTTCATCCAAGAACAATTCAAAGAGCTCTGAACAAAAACGGCTTTCATAGTAGAACACCACGAAAAAAGTCTCTTATTTCTGAAAAAAAAACCGAAAAATTCGCCTGGAGTTCGCCAAACCACAAAAGGAAAAGGGGATGGATTTTAAGCAAAAAGTTTTGTTTACAGATGAGTCGAAGTTTAATATAGTATATTCGGTAGCGATGGAAGAGTAAAAGTGTGGGGGAAAAAATACTGCACTGAGTTCAAAGTATTTGGTATCAGCAGTGAAGCATGATGGACTACACCACCGCAAAGCCCAGATTTGAATATTATCCAACATGTCTGGGAAATTTTAGATCAAAAAATTAGAAAAAAACCCGATTTCAAGCGATTCAATACGCAAAGAACGACTATTAGCAGCTTGAAACAATATAACTTCTGCAGAGTTAACAAATTTAGTCACCACGATGCCACGACGGCTTTAAGCTGTAATTGGTGCTAATGGTGGACCAACTAAACATTAAGAAGCAATATTACTTAGAGTTAAGTGAAGTTTTTCACACTGGAGGAAGATATTTGTATACTATATGTAGACTTTTGTCAACGTTGGTTTTAGGTTTTTTTGCCATAGCTTTTCTATTTTATGTTAATGCATGGATTTTTTAAGTTTATAATGGTTAGAAAAACCTTTAAAATAAAACTGTGTAAACACATTTTTCAGCTAAGTTTTAGAACTTCCAATCCAGTGGAAATAGGGGTGTATGTAGACTTTTGTCGGTCACTGTATATATATATATATGTACATAGATTACTTATATATCCATAGCTTTGGTAGTTGTCTGAGTTCCTTCTCCTATTTGTGATGTGCGTCTTGATGTTTTTCCAAAATGGAGGAACTTACAGTTTTATGCCGCCTCCGAATGGTAGTTAGTTTTATTGAGGAGATTTTTCATGGCAGAAATACCCTCGGATATTTACCGTTGCCTGCTCAGAGACAACCGCTAATTGAAAAACTTTTGTTATCAGTTGTAGTTTTATGCCAGGGGTCTCGAAAACGGGCAGTACCGAATGACAGTCACGCCTCAGCCCATTCGGATATGACGGACGTCAACTTATAATTATAAAAATTCCACAAACTTTTCATTCCAATTCCACAATTTTTCCTTAGAGATTCTGGAAAGATTTTTGGTATGCAGTTTTAAAGCTTATGAAGTCTTTTTTTTGTAGTTGTTAAAAATCCTGTTGCGCGTCTTCTGCATACAAAAAAAAAATTGTGTTGTATATATGTATAAGTTTATATGCAAAGGCAAGCATATCTATAGTTCACTCAAATTCTTCTACACGAAGAGCTACAGAATGCAGAAGTAAATGTTCACCAGTCAGAATTTGATGAGGACAAACATTAGCATTCAAAAATCAATTGATGTCGTTTTATGCGCTATTTGAAGCATCTATAAATTAATGATCAACCAGAAAACTTTTCAATCATTGGCTGTTTGTGTCGAGCTCAGCCAAACATTAACAAAATGCAATAATTGTTCAAAAAAGGAAAAAATGTAGGTATTTCTACTAGTATATTCTAGAAATTTATTTGTTAATGACAAAAACGTTTTAGATTGGTTCAAAATTGGTTTTAAGATTGGTTCTAGAAATTTAAGCTGCCCGAAAACATAATCTTTAACATACGTAAATAGCACGAAAAAGAAGATAAAAAGAGAGGTGGTTCAGAAAAAGAAAAAAAGATTTCCTGATAAAACAAAAAAAGAGTTCAATTCTTCATTCCAATGGAACCTTAAATCAACAAATAGTATTAAGAGTTTCAAGTAAACGCATACATAAATAAATGTTCAAAAGCAACCATTCATGCAAGCCGCCGACTTATTTCCCATTTTGAATATCCTCGGCAAACAAAAATTTAATAAAATTTTTTGCCGGAATTGCGATGAATGACGGTAAGGACATTTAAGCCGAGGTGTAATATCCGGGCTTTCTTTTATGTGCGTGAACCATATGCATATCTGTCCGAGCGTTCAAAATGTGATACATTGCACACCTATGTATGTGTGTGTGAGATTGAATCTACGTCAGGATACAAGTCCATATGCACATATTAACACATTGTCAAAGTGTTTGTATGCACGGCCGGAGAGGAGCGCAACACGGCTGGAGGCGATACAAAATATGCAATACAATTTACCACAAACCGATACACAAGCGCTCAAACGCACGCCCAAATAGGTATGGATAGGTAGATACACTAGATACACGCGCACGTATGTAGGTGTGCATGGATTCATGCCAAGCTTTTTGCATTTTATAGTATGCGCTCGTCATACACGCGCTGATGATAGAGGGAAAATTGCGTTGATTTAAGTACTTACAAAGTCATTTATGTGTGTGTGTAGCACATAGCACACGAGCAAGTTAGCGAGGGTGTCATGAAAGGACAAGGTTATGACAAGGCTAACAAAAATGACAATAGGTGTATATGTACCATAAACAAACACGCACACACTCGCCCGTGTAAAATATATGCATATGAAAGCGGCTTAATAACCAACGATTTCGAACTCCGTCAAGTTAAGGGATATTCCATTTTATGCCACAAAAAATGTGTGTACTGCAAGCATGTGTGCATGTGTGTAGGTGTGTAAAACATATGTATTTATATGCTTCCGCACCCCCATAGCCATTATAGCCTCTGTACCTTTGACACTTGCCCGTCATTGTTTGTACACACATTGTTCTCTTACCTGTTGGTGTAAACATAAATACATACGCACGTATGTACATGTATATACATACATACATAAGTTAATTACAAGTAGCAACATAAGTTTGCATGTGAAACGCTTCAATGTTCGTTCGCTTCCTGGATGGCATTTTAATAAGTTTTTGCTACTGCGATAGCTCATGTCACCTGTGAACTTTTGTGGCCACTTTACCATGCACGCACACGCACACCTCTTAAGTTGAGTTATTGCCGCCGTGAGAAACTGCAAACGCCATGTCATCGATGAAAAAGCCGAAATAACCAAACGAATTGAATGTTATTAAAAGTGATTTGATTGGTTTATCGCACACTCGAGGAAAAGAAGCCACATACGGCCACCCTCCAACACTTTGCTTCGAACCCTAAAAGTCCACGCTTCACGTGTCCATTTATTTACGCATGTTGTGGCATTTATTTAACACACTGTTATAGAGACAGGTAAATACATACGCATACATACTTATGTGTCCAATATGCATATTCTTTTTTTATTGGTTTTTTTAAAACATGCGTTGAGATATCAAATTAGCCATCACGTTGTCCATATGAACCTCCTATAATGCCAGCATAATATGATTAGGTTCAGGGGCGATCTGCACAGGTAGCTTCAACCTTTTAGTGAAGAAATTATAAGCATAAATAGTTTACTACACACATTCACTACTATTGGATTATCATGGCCACATTTATATGAGAATTTTATGAAACAGCTGTGCCCACTTAACGCGGAGGCTTATAAAATATATTTCTCCATGTGATCTGTTTAGCCAAGCTTCCGTGCTCGGGATGAGTCTCAAAATCCAGCGCTCAGATGAGTTAGGCTTTTCTGGCGCTCGGCAGTCACTTCGGCTATTGAGAGCGATCTGCCTATTTGGGACATCGGATAGGTTCCCTGGAATTTGCTAGTCAACATATTTGCAGCTATTGTGCCAGCAACACAACCTAAGCTGCTTCATATGGAAATATACCAAATGCACTAATATGCCGAGGTCATGTTTCTGGCATCTGATTTATGTTCAATATAGGGGCAGAGTACATAATAACTGATTCCGTATTTTTCAGAAGCAGCTTTCAACGATGGTAACCCGAACCTCCGCAGGTCAAATTAACCTGGCCGATCAAAAATGATGTAACATAGCCCAGAATTGGTCCCTAGTGTAGTCAACATGGTCTGTGGATGCCTATGCTTTAGATCACAGTTTGTCTTTTATGACTTAAGTCTGATTTTGAAAGTCGTACAAGATGTTAGTGCATTCCACAATGTTTTTGCCTCCGCAATTCGACCCTATTTTCTTGAACTCATCTGTAAACTCAAAAATCATTTGTTTTAGTTCGGCATTGCTTCCCCCAAAGTGAATAGCTGACCACGCTGATGTGGACAAATATATTAACAGCACAGCTGTGATCAAGTGTTGCACAGAAAATTTTCAAATTTTCGTATCTGCAACTTTGATACAAATATCGCTCGAGACGTATGTAAGTCAATATCAAGTCAAGTCCATCATCTCCTTGTGGATGTGATTTGATTTTTAAGTTATAAAATACAACTACTTTTTTGAAGTGAAACTTCTTAGGCGTCGATGGATGAGGGAGAATGCAGAGTAAAATGTCAAGGCCATGCAACGTTTTGGGCATTTTCGTTCCGCGAGAGAGAAAAAAGATATAACGTAGAGGAAAAGGAGAGAGAGAGCTATACTTTATATGCATATTTTATAGTAATTTACCATCATAAATCCATTCATTTTCGGTTGATTATTTGCTGTTGACCGTCTGATATTTGACAGTTTATACAGGGTGGGCCATATAGCGTTTGCTTTTTGAACCACCTATTTTTTTAAGAATGGTAACACAAATGACATGTCAAATGTGTTTATAATTTACTTAAAGGGTTGTCATTTACGAAACGGGACGCTATACGCTTGAACAAAATTGGGAAATATTGAAAACCTATTTCCAAAGTGGTGAGTCTTCTTCTGCTTTTCTGATTTTCACATCGGTGGCTACGTCAATAAGCCAAAATTGTCGGACTTGGGGCTCAGAAAATCCACACGTTACTGTAGAGAAGCAAATGCATCCACAACGAGTCTCTGTTTGGTGGGGTTTTTGGTCTGGCGGCATCATCGGGCCATTTTTTTCGAAAATGAGCGAGGAGCCGCGGTTAAAGTAAATGGCGAGCGTTACCGTGACATGCTGAATGAGTTTTTGTTTCCAACAATTGAAGAGGAAGACATAGACGACATTTGGTTTCAACAGGACGGTGCAACTTGTCGCACTGCCAAAGTTACACTCGAACTTTTGGCTACCGTTTTTGAAAACCGAATAATCAGCCGAAATTCCGATATCATCCAGAGACGATTGATGCTTTAAAACACGAAATTGAAGTTGCCATTAATGAAATTGGAGCCCAAACAATCGAAAATGTGCTTAAAAATTGGGTTGGTCGAATGACCTACTGTAAAGCCAGTTGAGGCAGTCATTTGAACGATATTATTTTTCATTCATAAATGACAATGTTCAATCTTCAAAATAAAAGAAAAAGTTTGCAAAAATATTGATTAGTTTTCTTTTTTATAGCCGATTCAAAAAGCAAATTTTACATGGCCCACGTTATATATAGTTTTCCTCTCTCTCTCTTTCTCTCTCTCATTCTCTCTCGGATCTCTCCCTCTTTCTATGAAAGTTTGACTTCTGTTATGTGCACTTTTTTTTAATTTTGTAACTCACATTTTTATTCAAAGTTTTTGTTCACGACTTAAATTTTTCAAAATTTTTTTTTCTGATTTTTTCTAAATTTATATTTTTGGATTTTTCTAAATTTTTTTTTCTGAATGTATTTGAAAACTGTCATAACTTAAGTACTTTTTCCCGACCAGTTTTTTCGAGTTGTGTTTCACTTTCACTTGAAGAAAATTGTTTGGAGGTGTGTGCGCAAAAATGTCGACAAAAATATGTTAACAAATCCAGATATTAAGAAAAAAGTATTAACTGTTGCAGCTTTTGTAGGAAGCTTGGTTAAAAGGGCAGTAAGGGGCTACATATTCACAAGCCTTCAATAGGAAGGTATGGAAAAAGGATTATGTTGGAGAAGCCCGTTTTCCAAATGTTAGCTGGGGCTGTCTGGATGTTTTATGCATTTCGAGTCAGTGCCAAGTATGAGCCCCAATTGCATTATGCATTTTTAGATTTTCCTCCAAATGTGCCTCTTTACATTTTCATTTTACTCTCAAGCGATAGAATACTTTTTAGTGAAAAACCATTTTAGGACTAGAATGCACTGGAGGATTTGCATGGTACTTGTATGACATTGTGTGGATAGGAATCGAGCTTGTGGCCTCTGAGTTGCTAGTTTAGTTTACTTGCAAATGACTCACAAAAAGTCCACCGCAAATCGAGTTTTAATCTATATTGTGTGTATGCATATCTTTAATGGCATATTAATTCATTCATTTTTTTTTTATTATTGCATTCAAAAAGTGTGATTTTCCGGAAAAAAATTAATTTAAACAAAAAACAAACAACCTATAATCTCACCGCAAAATCTCTGCACCACTTTTGTCGCAGCCAAATAAACCATCTAACGATAAATAAGCTTAAAATCGTATTATAAAATAATAAATAAAAGCAAAACATGGCCACTCATTGTGGGCAATGCAGACAACTGAACGTCGAGCATTTCGGCCACCAAAAAAACTGCATTCAACTTTACACTTTCCTTTTTGGTTCATTCACTTTTTCGCTGGATTTACAATTACGAAATTTTTCAGCAGTCAAGCATCGCATTTTGTTTTTTCTTTTCTTGTTTTCCTATTTGTTTTATTTAATGTTTTACTCTGCTGCGTTTCAAGCGTGAAATACATAAATATTTCAACTAAGTACGCTGCCACATATTTTCCCTTGGTACAGTATGCACATAAAGTGTGTACTCCATTGGCATATACACGAAACAAATATATTTTATACTTATATACCATATAAAAACATACTAATTGGCACAAAGGAGGCTAAGGTCGCTTTGATCGGAAAAATTACCTTAATTCATATTTACTTAAAATTTCCAGTATTCAGTTCCCAGTTTCAAGTGGCTCAATTATCGCGCTGATATTCAACATTTTTTTGCTGACATTTTTCTCAAAACTCATACTTAATTGAATCAGTTGTATTAGACTTTTTCAGTCGATGACTTATGACGGATATTTTGTTCTTTTTTTGGCTTACGATGCCTGGTGCTCATTTTCTTATAAGATTAGCTTTAACATAAAACTGGTACGCCAACGCCTGCATTAGAAAAACTTCTTTCATGTCTACAATAGGCCGGTCGGCTGTAGCGGTCGCAGTCGGCTTAGGTACCTAAAAATACTAAACATTTCTTTAAATGCATCTTAATGCTCACTTGTGTATTTTGCGCCGCCCATGCCACTACACTGAACTGACTAAGTAATGCATTTTATGAGCCACCTAACTTCAAACGCTATTTGCCGCTGCTAATTTAGGCATATAAAGTGGCTGTGAAATGAATTCTGGGATAAAACGTGAGCGGCAAAACAAAAATGAAAAGAAATTCCAGTAGCATCTGAAGGCATCAGCTACTCAATGAAGATCGAATGCAACAACGCCACCAATAGCGGACGATGAAGTGAAAATAAAATGCAAGTCTTAAAAGCCAAATTCGAAAAGGCAGGCACAGACTTAGGCAGGCAATAACTAGATTTTGGTGAAAGTAGATACTGCACTGCCACGCATGCACCTTTGAAGGAGCAGATGAAGCTTTTACTCCAATTAAGACTAAAAAGTGTAGCATTTTTTACTCAGTATTTTCCATTGTCTTACTGCTGCCTTGTAAACGCTTTTTTAGAATTCTTTGATTTGTGTACTTAGTGAGCTACACAGAAATGAACAATAAAACAATTCGGTTTTTTAAGAACACGAAAGTTGTCTTTTTGATTCCATTTTGGGATGTATTCGTTTTTTCCGCAGAACTTCGTCATAAAAGCACTTTGCCACAGAAATCGTTCAAAAATTTAATAAAAATGAATAGAGAGCTTAGTGAGTACAAAAATGATGCAGTTATCTTAATATAAGAAGTGGAAATCATCTGGCTTATAGCGAGAATAGACAGGTTTTCTTTCAAAAAGTTAAAAATATATTTTACTGATAATTCTCCTAATACTCCAGAAAACTTCAAAACACTTCAGCGTAACAAGAATCATCAAAATTAGTGTAAGCTAAAATTTGTTTTGTTTCACGGCATTCGATTCTCTCCCATTGCTTGACATCTGTAAAAGTTACGCTGTCTTGAGTAAATCTACATCTGCACGTGCTTTCGATTTCTTACAGTTTCGAAAATGGATTTGAATTTGCAACAACGAGTTGGTATTAGATTTTGCATTAAAAAAGACAATGGTGCGAAAACTTTAGAAATGTTGCTTCGGTAATGATACTCTAAATATAAACTGTTTACGAGTGGCATGAACGCTTCCGAAAAGACCGTGAGTCCATCGAGAATAACGAACGTGGTGGCAGGCCGCCGACATAGATAACAGATAAAGTGGAAGAAAAGTTGATCAATAACCGCAAATTAGCCTCAGAGAGCTTGCAGGGGACTTGGATTTGAGGGAAAACAACTCGTGCATTTTGCGCCATGATAACGGATCGTTCACAGTGCCACCATTATCCGTGAATTTTTTGCCCAAGAATCATCCAACAGCCATCGAATTTACCTGATGTGACTCCCTGCGATTTCTTTCTGTTTAGATGGAATCAAAAACCACCGGGGAACGCGTTTTAGTGGCCGAAAAAAAGTGTTCGAAAAATCGAAGACGGCTCCGATGGATATACCATAAATATAGTGGCAGAAATGTTTCAAGAGCTGAATCAAACGCTGGTATAAGTGTGTTGCAATTGATGAAGAGTACTTTGAAGGTGATAATGTGACTTTTGAGAAGTAAATTTTGCATTTTGGATTTTGTGAATATATTCCCGGAACATCTTGATCCCTCTGGTATTTCTGGCCTTGGGTACTTTTGGTGTTGTCGGACTGCCATCTGACATTTCATATATTTTGATATGTGAGTCATATTGGTTTTGTTGGTAGTGGCTTTAAAAATCCATATCGCCATAATAAACGGAATTGAACTCTCAGCGTTTGCGAATACTTTTCACAACTTCCGATTGGGATTAGCAAGACAAAAATGCAGGGATGTGCTAAAACCTTTATACTTGCGTGCCGTTCATTCTTTAGCACCGTACAATGAATTTTCCCGTGACCGCTTTTGGCCCACCGACGAACTCCGAGTAGGTTGCCCGAAATCAGTTGTAGTGCCCAAAAATATCGATGCTGTATGCGGAATGATCGAAAAAGATCGTCACATGTCGTCCGATTAAGGCATCCTTGGGTATTAATATGACGATCATCAATAAAATAACCTTACCATAGGAATATTGGTTCTAACGAATGCAAAAGTGTATTGATGAAGATGGAGAGCATTTTGAAGTACAATAAATTCGTTTTCAAACACCAAGATCATTTCTTTCTTTGTTAGACCAGATGTATAAATACCAACCAATCCTGTTGCCACAACCAACCATTCATGCTGCCACAAGAGCTGCCAATGTAAGCGGCATGTTAAGTAAGCTCATGACAAACCTTGGAGGTCCAACGCAGAACAAGCGAAAAATTTTAATGAACACGACGAACTCGATTCTCTTATACGGATGCAAAATATGGGCAGATTCACTAAGGGTGCAATGCCGGCGGAAAACTCTGCAATCTGTGCAACGCAACTGCGCTCTCAGAGTGGCTTCGTCATACAGAACAGTAGCTGAAGCAGCGGTTTTAGTTATCAGCGGAACCATCCCTATAAATATTCTAGCACAAGAGCGCAAACGGAGATGGGAGGCAAAAGTCACAGGAATTCCAGTACCACGCTTCTCCGATATTAGAGTTGAAACGCTCACACTTTGGAAGGCAAGATGGAACTTTGAACGCTACGGTAGATGGACAGCGAGACTAATACCCGATCTATAAAAGTGTGTAGAAAGAAAGCACGGGGAGTTACTATTACCTCACACAGTTTTTGTCCGGACATGCGTCCTTTCGCAATTATCTATTTGTGGCGAATGGGAAAAGTAAGTCTACCAAACTGCATACATGGAGATACTGAGTATGATGATGCGGAGCACACCTTTTTTAAGTGCGAGAGGTGGAACATACAGAGAACAGGTCTGCAACGAGCTACTGGTGTATTTACATCTGAAAAAATAATCGAGAAAATGATAATAGACGAAGAAAATTGGAATGCCGTGACAATTTTCGTGGAGGATATTATTCTCGAAACAATGCGAAAGCAGTCCCCTGGTGGAGGGAAAAATCCAAGAGAAGAGGAGGGATATTTTTAGTGGAATCGCCTCACACGTAGCAGCAACGGTTACTTTATGGTTCGAAGGCATTTTTAACCTAGCCTCACCGCCACAAAAAAAAAAAAAACAAAAAAAGCCATAGATACCTAGAAAAAGAGGGAGGGTAAATAGTGAACAAATAGTAGATATTCTCACTTTAATTTTTTTCCGAAGAAACTATTCGAAATTCAAATTTAAGTCTCCTCGCTTTTCTCACCTCATATCAAGGAATACACAACGTTTTTAAATGAATAAACACTAAGATGACCACACTTTTCAAGAAGCAAAAGGCACATAAAGTACGAAAACGAAAGTCGAGCTCAAATTTAATAGTAACTTTTTAATCAAAAAACTAATATTCCGTTCTTAAAGACAAAATAAATACTGAGAAATATGTTTATGTGTTTATAAATGCGTATAAATAGAAAAAATCTCTGCCGAAAAGAGCTCTCTTTTTGTTCCTTTTATGTGCAATAACGGCTAATAGCAGCAATAACGTTGACTGCAACATTTATCTCTTTAGATTGAAAAAATAAGAAACGCTAGCCGGCGCTATTAGCTTTTATGAGGCCGCAGAATAGAAATGATCAAAAAATTAAAAATTAAAAAACGCGAAAATGGTCAAAATAAATCGAAGCACACAGCTTTAAACGCAAAGTGCACAACAGAACAGACCAAAAAGAATAATAAAAGTGAAGCCCAACAGCAGCCGCGTCATCCCATTGAGGAAAAATGATGGAAGTGAAAAACAGCAATTTAGGAGTTAAAGTGCGACGGCGCACTGAATATTCAACCCTCAGTTATTTACATTTAAGGCTCTTGCTTTAATATTTTCGTTTTACTTATTCAGATCAAAACAATTTTGTGGGTGTAATTATTTTCGTTTAAGATTTAATTAAAAACAAACACAGGGCGGAAAATTAAAAGGACGTAAAATAATTAAGTGAAAAACGTAGTGATGGAAGAGAATTCCAAACTCAGAAATCAGACACGCCAGCTCTAATTGAAGGTCACGAAGGAACTCGGAAAAGAAGCAGTGCCCTCGTCTCATTGAAATTTAAAGTATAAAACAGCAAGCGTACATTTCATACAACGTTCTTTGCCACTACTTTCCACATGCAAGTGATTTCTAAGATAGCAGCGAAACTACGCCCGATTTCTAAATAAAAACAGGGGTGCTTAAAAAACCAAACATTTTGCAGGTAGTGGCAAAAAATACAAAACAATAATTACGCGAAACTAAGCATCCACACACTTGTCCACAAGCTCACAGGCACAAATACAGCACACACGGAAACCACATAATTTTAGTGGCAGCAGTCCAAAGGCATGTACGAGAAGATTTCATTAGTCTGCCACAAGTGGAATTGTCTGCGAGCTGCTTTTACGACTGAAAATTGTCTGCAATTCGGTATTTTGTTGCCATTACAGCGAAAGCTTGCATTGTTTTGCATCGTTGGTTATTTCTTCATTTTGCTTCACTGAATATTGTTTTCCCTTATGTGAGTTGTTGTTGCTCATACGCCATGGTGCATTTAATTTAATTCACCAAAGCTAACAGGCGCCTAAACAATTTGGTTGAAATGTTTGAAAGATGCAAACGCTCATTGTGAGTTTTGTGTTAATGAAGACTGGAGTGTTTCTTTGCAACCGAATATTTATTAAATCGGTATATCATTGGGGCCTCTGCTTATATTTCGTTCATTTTTCGTATAGGCCTCGGCCCAAGCGCATAAGTTATAGTCGAAAACGATTTTATGTAATTATTTCAGTTGATTTTAGTAGCTCATGACACATGATTTTCATGACTTTCAGAAGGGGCAGTAATGTGCAACTTGAATACTGGTCCTGAGTTTTGCTTACTGTCAATCTCTCAACTTAAAACCTCTAGCGGTGAACCTGTTAACCCCACCTAACCCAATGGAAGGAAAGGGAGCAAAAAAGTGGGTAATTCGCTTCTTCTAGGGAGGACTGCTCATAAGGCTGACAACCTTATACCAGTATTCAATGTAGCGAATCTACAGTGGAAGTTATAGTCTGCACAAGACCGCAGCGCTAGTGATAATTATAGGTAGGTAGGTAGGTAGGGTGGTTGTCGTAAGACACACTTAGACCTTCGGCAGGTCCATTTTGATACCACTGGAGCTTATCCTTACTCTACGTGTACCTTTTCAAACCATCCGGTTGTTTTAATAAACGAGCAGAGCTTCGTTAGTTTTAGATGGGCTATGTCCGCTACATCGGTTAGAAATTCTGTATCAAGAGTGCGCAGCCTTCTCATAGCTAGGCTTTCACACTCACATAAAAGGTGTCTGACTGTTTCCTGTTCTTCTGTATTAAGACAGCTTCTACAGAAATCGAAGTACGGGAGTTCTAACCTTCTAGCGTGGCTGCCTATCAAACAATGACCAGTTAATACACCTATCATTTTTCTTATAGATTGTCTGTTGAATCTTGGCAAGATCTTCGATCGACCGCTGTTCCAGTTCGGCCATGTCTGTCTGCTTAGTTCGCATGTTGTGACGTTTTGCCAGATTGTATTTACCTTTTTGATAGTTTCCCTGTCTATAAGTAATTTACAAGTGGCTATGGGCATGGGTATCAGCGCCTTATCCGGTTCGAGATCGAGCGTTGTACCGGTTCGTGCAAGTTCATCCGCCTTACAGTTTCCTGCAATGTTCCTGCGGCCTGGTACCCAGATAAGGTGCACCTTGTAGACTTAGATACGTCATCTAGTAGTTTAAAACATTATAGATCTGTTTTTGACGAGTGCGTTTTTGATTCCAGCGCTTTTATTGCTGCTTGATTGTCCGAGTAAATGCAGACTTAATTTGCGGATAATACTCTCGTTTTTATTTCTTTAAGTCCCTCTTTTATGGCAGTGACTTCCGCCTGAAATACACTGCAATGATCAGGTAAGCGAAATGATTGGCATACTCCGAGTTTGTCGGAGTAGACCCCTCCACCTACTTGGTTATCCAGTTTTGAGCCATCTGTGTAGATGTGTCATTTGTCATATTTGTCATATGTCATTTATCTTAACAATGAGCCCGTTATCCCATTCCTCTTTGGAAGGAAATACTGTGACAAAGGATTTATTAAAATTGATGTCCTTGGTCCTACAGAAATCCGTTGTGCTGGAAATGCAGGGGAATTGTTCTAAAATTGAGGAGTGTCCGCTTTGGTACGTTCTGAGTAGGCCGATTTCTCTTAGTCTGAGAGTTGCTTTGGCAGCTGTTTGCTTACCGTATTGCTCTATTGGTAAAATGTTAAGCATAACATTTAGTGCATCTGTGGGTGTGGTTCTGAGGGTCCCGCAGATGCAAAGACTGGCCATTCTTTGTACGTGTGCCATGGTTCTTTTGATGTACAATTTATCTAAAGCTGGCCACCATACTAATATGCCGTATGTTAGGATTGGTCTGACAATTGCCATGTAATGCCAGTATACGATAGATGGGGAGAAACTTAGTCCTATCAGCTGTTTACAAGAGTATAGTGCTATTGTCGCCTTTTTTACTCTATCTTCAACATTTGAATTCCAAGTTAGCTGTCGGTCTAGTATTAGACCTAAGTAGCGGGCCTCATCGCTAAATGACAGTGCCGTTCCACCTAGGGTCGTGATAATTATAATGAATAATTGAAACGCCACTCCCCCACCAACTATTAGTCATATCCTTGAAGTCAAAAATCTACGTGTAATACTATTGAAAATTTCACTTTTTACGAAGACAACATCGCATTTGATACATACATTCTGGTGGCCATAATTCAAAACTTATAACCCGCATAAAACCTACTCAGAGATCTTAAGTGCTCTTACCCAAAATGCAAATATCCTCTTACAAATTTGGAACTTCAGCACGCCACTCTAGGCTATGGAAGGCTAAAACTTGTTCCCGTGCAAAAACCTAGGCAAAAACTGAGAAACAATTGATGTGAGAGACTTTTAAGTAAAAATACACAGTTCTTACCAATATCGATACACCGACAAGAGGCACTCAAATTTAGAAAACCACAAATATTTAAGCATACAATAATAACACCAAAGTCTACAAATTATATTGGGTAGTCGAAAAAGTCTTTTCGTATTTCTAATCAAACTTCAACTCATTTTTTTATATTTATAATGAACTTTATTAAACCAAATATGTACCATTTTGGTCGACCAACTTTTGTTGTTTCTCGGCGAAAAACTGCGACAAGTAATGAACTAAATTTACTAAATGTACTATGTACTAAAATTACCCCCTCCTCCTCTTAATCCTGCGGTTCCTTCCGGGGTCGTCAGTCAAGATACTCATTCGTGAGGCAGGCTGTTTCGGCCTTTCGTCCCCTCAGTTGTTTCTTAGACATTATTTTTTAGTACAAAGCCAGTGTGTCCATTTGTGTGTCACTACATCGACATTCCTCCCTGCTGTATTTGTGTTTGTCAAAAAACACCGCCTAAGTGCGTGTAAAGTTTTGTGGCAAGTTCTGCATTTGGCTCATTCGCCAGTCAATGCCAAAAACTTACACTTCCAAGTGCATGTGTGTGAAAATTTGAAAGTGTCGTGGACTTAGAGGGCGGCAACGCTCGAACAAGTGGGCGGTGATGTTGCAACACTCCCAAGTCACTACAGTTGCACAAGCAAATTGAAGTGTATGAATGCAAATTTATGCAAAAATGTGTACACCAATACACACACAAACATAGGTGCATGTGCCTGTACTACCAAACATATGCGCACCCAGAACTTTCACTTTCTCGTACTTGCGCAAAGTTTCTATGAAATTATGACACTTGCAACACCTTTCGGGTTGCACAAAGTTTATGCCAGTCGACAAGCTGCGCGTTAGTTATAATTAATTTGCAACTACTTTTAATTGTTTAAATAATGAAAAGGTAATTTACTGGTTGATGACACGGTCACGCACACACTCACACCTCAATACAAAAGTGCAACGGCTTAATGGGGCAAGAGGTCCTGTGGGGGAAACGACGTACTCGTAAATTGAAATTTAATCTGTGCAAGTGAATAGCGGCGGGTTCATAGACTTTTAAAGGGATTAAACGATGGAAAGTGTAAACAGTGCACGCGCCTACATAAATATGATTAATGTTGACAGTTTAAAAAATTGTACATCCAATATATCAGTTCATAAATACTTAAATGAAATATACAAAATTAATGCATTCGCGGGACTGCTCTTTTTATGCCCATCAATTTTGTCATATGTGTGTATGCCGGTATGTGTGTACGTGTTTTAGTGTGCAAATTTAATATACCTTTTGCAAATACATATGAATATTTTTAAAGCACCGCCATTGTTTGTACAAAGGCATGTCGCTGTCGTCACAATAAACCGCAATTACTGTCGGTATGTAATGCCGCCGCCATAATCGCATTTGAGCCGAGGCATTGCGGTCACATTGAATCAGGCGAAATGCCACGGTACTATGTCATGCTATGCCGCTTGCCGCTTGCCGCTTGCCTACGCTCGCGCCCACACCTCGCACACTACCACATATGCCAGCATTCCAATCAGTTTCAACATATTATGTTGCCTTCAATTATTTCGGCGTGTGAGTTAATATGTTTGCAGTAAAAATTAATAGCAACGCGGAGACTTCAGGCTAGGACGTACAACAAATTGAAATTGAGGCAACAGTAGAGAAATAAGAATTTTTGTGAGACTTTTTTGTTTTAACTTTCAATGCAATACAGTGATAGCATCGCGTACATCGACACAACTGGCAGTTGCACAAGCTCATTACCACGCAAGTCTGCAGGTTTTTATGTGAGCACAAAAATACAGATAATTAAATATAATTAAAATCGGTTGAATGAGCAGCACTTAAAAATATTATATATAGCTGCATTAGGGTGAGCCAACTTTTTAGATACGCGAATGTTATCCATCAATCATTGAGCGCTTACGGCGGTTTCCAAGACTAAGTATGTGTAGGTAGGTAGGTATAGTGGTTGTCGGTTGACACACCTAGGCCTGCTGTAGGCTCATTGTGATACCACCGGGACTGGCCCCTCTCCTCACTCTACATTGACCTCATTGAACCAACCTGTGGCTTTGATATATCTAACAAGACTTGTTATTTTTATATTGGCTACTTCTGCCAATTTATTCAGGGAACCTTTTCCTAAATATTAAACCTTCTTCTATCCAGAGCCAAGCACCCGCATAGCAAGTGCTCTATAGTCTCTTCTTCTTCGATGTCGTTACAGCTTCTGCAATAGTCGTTATAGGATGCTCCCAGTCTGCTGGCATGCCTGCCAATCAGACAATGCCCTGTTAGGGCCCCGATAAGATTTCTATTGTTTTTCTTGCTTAGTTTCAACAGTCGGTTTGTGTGGCCCATGTTCCATTCCGCCCACGTCATTCTGCTAGTTGCACAGGTTAGGGACTGAGACCATAACCTGTGGGTGGCACTGATGGTGGGTTTATCTATAAGCGTCTTACAAGTTGCTAAAGGTATTGGTATGTTCGCTTTGTCTGGTTGGACCGGTAATGTGGTATATAATCTCGCTAGTTCATCTGCTTTGCAGTTGCCCGGCACCCAGAGCAGGTTTATTACAAAGTACTGCGATAGTTCTGTCAGAACGTCAATACATTCTTTTACTGTCTTCGAGTTAATATTAGGCGATTTGAAAGCTTTCAGGGCCGATTGGCTATCTGAATATATGTTGTGAGGACACTTTTGTTTAGGGCTAGCAGGCCTTCCCTGATAGCCAATATTTCAGCTTGAAATACACTGCATTGATCCGGTAACCGGAATGAGATGTTGGCATTTATTCCTGCAGAGTGAAGGCCTCCGCCTACTTGATCATTCAGCTAGGAACCATTAGTATAGATTCTGATTCCCCAATCTTCTCTCGTTGGGAAGGTTGTGGTAAAGGATGTGTTTAAATGCAACTCCACTGAGCTACAGAAGCCTTCCGTTTGAAGTAGGAAGGGGTGTCTAGTATTCCTCTTTACGTCTTCTGTTAGTGACTAAGTTTGAAGATTCTCTCAACCTAAGTGCCGATTTCGCCACAGCATGACATTCACCGCTGCCGTGGGCGTAGTCTTTAGTGCCCCGCTTATGCAGAGACTAGCACTCCTTTCAATACTTTCTATGCATTTTACTGTTGTTCTTTTCTCAAGTGTTGGCCACCGGACTAAGACACCGTACGTCATGATAGGCCATACCACTGCTGTGTATACCTAGCCAATGTCCTATTTTTGGGGTTAGACCCCATATTGCCTGTGGCTGCTTGTTTTACTCCATCATAAATCGTTTGTTTCCACGAGAGCTTCCTATCTAATACTAGTCCTAGGTAGCTCGCCTCTTCTCTAATTGATAGTGTGATTCCCTCAAGGGTAGGGGTGTGCTTAGAACAGGTATTCATTATTTTCTGGTGAACATGATTAGTTCAGTTTTGTTGAGATATATCCCAAGACCGCTCGATACAGCCCACCGGCTTACATCGTTCAAACCATTTTGCATTAGGTCGTAGAGGGTATCTGGGAATTTCCCTCTTATTAATATTGCAACATCGTCTGCATAGGCCACTACGTGTATCCTCCTTTCTTCTTCATTCTTCAACAATTGATTCATTGCCAGAATCCACAGCAGAGAAGAAAGTGCACCGCCCTGAGGGGTGCCCCTCTTGACGGATCTGGTATCGTCGAGGGGCCCAACGTCGAAATTACGAACCTGCCTAGTAGCAACTGTTCTGTAAGTTTCACAAGGCCCTCGGCGACACCCAAATCAGTCATTGCGCTTGTTATGGCCTCCGGTAGGATGTTATTGAAAGCGCCCTCTATGTCTGGGAAGGCTACCAGAGAATACTCTTTATTCTCTATTGATTTCTCTATCTCTGAAACTAGTGAATTTAATGCTGTCTCTGTGGATCTACCTTAAGAGTATGTATGTTCTGATCTCGCGAAGGTGTCAAGTTTTCCCTTATAAAGGCGTCTATTATCGCTCTAGCGTCTTTAATAGAAATGTGGAAAGGCTAATAGGTCTGAAGTCCTCAGGTTTCGTTTGCGAGCTCCTACCAGCCTTTGGTATGAAAACCAAAGTCGTAATTTAGTCGTAATGTTGCTCGAAATATGGTTATCATCTATTTCATAATGCTGCCCAATGTTCGTTGTAGTTGTGCAGGGATTATCCCATCTGGTCCCGGTGTTTTATATGGTCGGAAGTTTTCTACAGCCCAAGTTACCTTGGCTTCTGTGACAATGTTGAGGATGTCGGAAACTAGTACCGCATCCGAGGTTGGGATATTGGCGGTTATCGCTTCCTCTGAATTACTTGGGAAGTGAGTATTTAGTAGTAAGTCTAATGATTCTTCGCCGGATTCTGTCCAGCTGGAGTCTGGCTTCTGAAGATACCCTATGGGTTGAGCAGACTTGGTTAGGATTTTTCTCAGTCGTGATGCCTCTACCGTAGTCTCGATCTCCCCACAAAAAGTTCTCCATGAATACCTTTTTGCTTTCCTTACTTCTTTCTTATATATTTTTAGTTTGTCATAATAGAGGTCCCATTCGTTTTCGTTTTGGGAGAGTTTGGCTCTGTTGAATTGTTTCCTGTAACTCTTTTGTAGCTTTTTCAGTTCGGGCGACCCCCAGGGTGGCTTATTCTTCCCTCTATGCTTAGTTGCTGGACAAGCCTTATGCAGTGCTTTGTTGCAGCAGTTAGTCAGTCTATTGACCATGTTATCTAATGTCTCTATGCTAGAAGGGTTGAAAGGAGGATCCGTGGGCAAACGTTTTGCTAGTTCTTGAGAAAATCTTAGCCAGTTTGTTTGCCTAGGGTTCCAGTAACAGATAGGCACAAAGTCCCAAAATTGAGAGGTGAAAAACTATTAGAGGGCAAACTAGAATCGGAGTCTAGGTCGGGTTCAAAATTAGAGCAAAAAAGTCAGCAAATAAATTGGCAGATTCTATGGCAGAATTTGCATATTTACCATTATAAAAAACACTGTTTGGCACCATTGAGCAAGACTTTTTTGATTTGATGAATTGCCAAAAAGCCTTCGAATCCGAAATAATATTATTTTCGAAATTCAAGATGTAATTTCTATATAAGAACTTGTTCAAACAGTTAAACTCTTTTAAATGGCATTGAAATTTTGAGAAGTGCATTGGATCTCCAGACCTTTTATACAGTTTAGAGAATTTGTTTTTTAGATTCTTTAGGTGCCTAAGCCGTTTGGTATGCCAAGGTGTCTTATATACTTTCTTATGATAAATAGGAATGTGCTTCAAACACAGCTCAGAAACCTTAGTCTTAAAAAAATGAAAACAAGAGGTAACATCATTGTCGTGGAAGGCATTATCCCAGTCAATACTTAATAAAATTTCGTTAAAAATTGAGAAGTCGCATAAGTTGTAGTTAAATTTGATGTTAGGCTCATCGGATACCTCAGAAAACTCATAAAATTCCAACTCAAGAGAAAGAGGAACATGATGTTTGTCAGTTAAAGATATGGGAGCAATGCCTTCCGACAATGTGTAGTTGATGTTATTTGAAATGAACACTAGATCTAGGATTCTATTAAGGCTATTATAAAAACCATTGATTTGTGATAAATCAATGCTTAAAAAGCTAACAATGACATGAATTTCGGCTGAAGAATTTACATTAGAAGCCATAAAAGCAGCCGAGTTTCTAAGTGGGGACCAATTCAGGCGACATAAATTAAAATCACCAAGGACACAAAGATGACTGTCACCAGCTATGCTTGATGCTAAGACACAACATTGTCAGCATGTGCAAAGTATAAATGATCCGGACTATTCGGCGGAATGTAGAATGCACACACATAAACTGATCCAGCTGAGCCATAAACACGTACACAAAGCTGATCGATGAGTGTGTCAGAATTGGTAAGTGTAACCAATGATGCCCGAAATTTTCTCCGAACAGCAATGAGAACACCACCTCCTCTGGAACAACCAGATTTGACAGGGTCACGATCTTTACGGAAAACATCGTACAAATTGAGGTCAAAAATTTCGCAGTCGAAGAAATTTTCATTCAGCCAAGATTCAACGAATACAAAAATATCAAAGTCTAAGAAACAACTTTTCATATATAGCGTGGAACATTTAGTCCGAAGTCCAGATATATTTTGAAAATACAATTTTAATAACTTATTACTAGCGATGGAGTTAGCTGCAGAAGTTACGGAATTAGAGGTGGAGTGACGTCTTTTTGAAAAAAAGTGAATGGCCGAATTTTTACGTTCGTAGGCCATATATCCGCATTTAAAAGCTTATCATAGGAAAATTCAGATACGCCTAGCTTAAAGTTAATTTTCTTGAAATCCTTTACGAGGGTATCCTTTTTGATAAGCATATAGCAGGACAGAAATTTGCGGTCAATTTCTGCATGTTTCGCAACATAGTCAACAATATCGGCAGCTGTCACAGTGTTTGAGAAGGACGATATGTGCAGCCACTTCATGTTAGGAACTACACTTAATTCACTATTTTGGTTTGAACCAATAACTAAAGGTTGTTTAACCTTTTTCCTATTAGCTCTAGTTACGGTTTTCCATTCACGTGTACGATTTGATGTAGGTGCAAGAGAAGTCGGCAATGCCGACGCTTTTCTGCAAGCTGATGTTGATGGGAGAACGGACGTAGTAGCAGCAGCAGCAGCAATTGGCGTCAGCTTCCCTGTATTAGTAACAGCAGCGCTATAAGAGAGCGGCGCATCACCAGCAGCAGCATGAGAATGCGAAGCAGAGGAAAACGAATTAGTCTCACCATGCGGAGCAGCAACAATAGACACGTTTACAGGCGACGTAGCAGCAGTTACTGGTAGTTGTTCCTGTCTCTTCGATTTGCTTTTCGCATTTTTTGTGTTCCTTGCATGACACTCACATGCAAGAATACAAGCATTAAGGTCTTTCACCTCAGCGGTTAGCTGTACCAGAGCAGAGGAGACATCAACCGTTTGATGTTTTCGTAACTCCTTTACTTCTGCACACAAACCACTTATTTGCGAAATCAGCAACTGCTTATCCACTTTGAGAGAGCTAATTGCAGCCATCTCACGAGCATTTTCTGATCTCAGTGCAGCAATTTCTCTGATAATTGTATTCAGACTGATATCTAATTTGTTTACGTCATCAGCTGATGTTGATTTCGGCAGTTATTGATGTGGTGATACCTGTGCACTTAGATTAGCTGGATTCACAGGTACATTATCAGCAGTGGCAATTTCGTCAACCAGGTTGATGGGAGTTGATGATGCTCGAAGGGATTGTCGACGAACAGCGGCACACTTATCGCAGATGAATTGCTTACCCGTTTTAAGCAAGAATTCAAGGTCAACAGGTAGTAGGTTGACACAATTTAAATGAAAGAGGTCATTGCACTTGTCGCACTGCACTTTCTCTTGTGTGCGCTCAACTTTGTTGGCACATAGACACGGCATTTTTAGATCAGTATATTATACAATAACCAAGAAGATTAAATTTAATAAAATAGAGTCACTGTCTCGCAAAGGAAATTACACAATTTCGTATTTATGATGGTTTAGGATCATATTTAAAACTTCGATAGCGGAGCAATCAAAAAACATGACCGTTCTCGTTTGCATACGTTATGCCATTTTAGTACCTTAGGAAGAATGTCTTCTTCCTGGAGCGTGCATTCTATATATCTGTGATCAGAGAATGAATGTGCATTGAGTAGCCTCCAATTCACTATTCTATCTATAGTTTAGTCTGAAGCTAACGTAATATCAAGAACTTCCTGACGCTTACGTACAATAAAGGGGGGATCATTACCGCGATTACACAGCAATAATTTGGTTCCCATAATAAAATTAAAGAGTGACTCACCTCGCTCGTTACTATTTGAACTACCCCAGGTAGTGTGATAGGCTTTTGCATCGCCTCCCAATGTTAGTTTTTTGCCGTAAGCTTCGCTGTCCAGTATCAGCTCTTTTAACAGGTTCGACGGTACTGGATCTCCGTGTGCCATATAAAAAGACCATAGATGATAGTGTTACTTATATATACGTTTGGGGAAAAATAAGTCCATTATATTTGCGTAAAATTCTTACGCAAATGGTTCAAAACTGTTTTATGGTGGACCTTTAGCTCTCGCGCGATAGTACGGCTACTAATTTGCCGGTCAACCTCGATTATTTCAGGGATTTTATCAACATTTTTCAACAACGGGCCTGCCTGTGCGAGGCGCATCTTTAACATCAAAAATGCCTGAACGGAATCGACCAAACCAAAATTGCATGTAATTATCTGATATAGTAACGGCTCCTAAACCCCATTCACAATTTCAGCAGCCTGGCTTGCATTTTCGAATTTATCAAAGATAAACTGTAAAATGTACCGAATTTTCTCTTCCATTGTTAACACCCTGTAACTCACAACTGAATTGAAAAAACAAAAGCAGCAAACGAATTTGTTTAATGTAAAATGTGAAATGAAACCTTGACAACGAGCATAAACTTTAAATTTTTTGATCGATACTTTACGACAAATCGATCATTAGAGCCATCTACCGAGAAAATAATATATTTCCTTTTCCCAAAATTAGTGTATCTAATACTGAAGCCTTCTTTACCGCTTTACTGAAGTATAAACATTTTTTCTCATTCGTTTCATTCTAGCACCTGCAGACTTTAGTGGGGTCCTTTCGTAAGGTATGCCTGGTCCATTTCCACTTCCTAAGTTTTATCTTACACCTGCGCTGATGCCAAAGATCGGCGTTGGAGATTTTTCTAGGTCACCAGTAGCGCAGAATCCGCCGTGGGCACTTGCTAATAAACATTTGTAGTTTGTCGGCGATCAAGTCCGTCATCAACCACTTTTCGCAGCAAATAGTGGAAATCGTTGAGGAATTCACGACGTCGTTAAGTTGCGCAAACGCGCCACGGGCTTTTTCGATTCTAGAGTGAATGTCATCTGCTGCGCCGTCGTCTGTAGAGATAACCTTACTTCTCGTTGCTTCCCAATCATTATATTTTTATAAAACTACTTTACTACCCATTTACTTGTGCTTACAACGCAATCAGTTATTCGCTGATCTTTAACTGTCCAGTCAGACACTGCCGAACATCTGACTAATAAAAATAAGCCTTAAAAAATTACCAAATGATAACTAAACCGATATTTAAATATCTTTATATACTATACGTATTTCATTTTCGTTTATCAAATTTCACGTAAGTATTGCAGATATTCCCAAAGAGAAAATGCATTTATGTAAGTATTCACCCTCACACAGTTGGACCACCCTAATGTGCATATATACATATATATTCACTGCATAATATGTTTTTATGCACAATCGCACACGTAGTTATGCAAACATACATAGTTATGCCTTTATAATTGCACTTGTCCACAATGTTAATTAATTTTTTGAAGGTGGTTTTTTCATGAACTCCGAATCAGCCAAAAGGCACAGGTACAACAACATGCGATTCATGTTAATTTCTTATGAAATATTTTTTACGATACTGAAAATGCATTTCAATTAAAAAATATCACCTATAGCATTTACTGACAGTTATTTATGCACTATAAATTTTCTTTTTTTTCTGGCTTTTTTTCTTTTTAGAATTAAAACATTTTTATGGTATGAAGAGGAGTTGCTGGATGTTGCCCCTGAACTAGTACAAAGAACAGTATCGGGCTTTTATTAGCATAGTAGGCTTGAAAACATAGAATAATATAAAAAACTATATATATGGAAAAATTATTTCGTCCTTATATTTAAAACACACACAAAATAGCTACCACATCTGAGAACACTGACTTTGTCTGGCTCGCATGCCGAGTTCGAAATATGAATGGTGAGCGCTCTATGAATTATGTTATTGTTACAGTTGGCATCATTCATTGAAATAAATGGAAGGTAGACAAAGCATACGGGTTAAAAAACTACAGAATAATTTAGTAATTAGTCATTTTCAACGCAGTCGAAGTCAGACAGGGCCTACGTGGCATGTCGCCAGTAAAAAATATTCCGGGGTTAGGTAATTTCCAATTAATAAGCAGTAAAATGTGCAGAGAAAATTTTTTTTGCAGTAGTTCTGTAGTTCTTCTAATGATATCTAGAAGTATATATAATTCAGAAATAAATAAACAATAAGCAAAAAAAAAGAAAATTCGACCTTCTTGAATTGTAGTTTCGTGAAAAATTAAATTTTTCGGTAGAGTATTCATCGAACTAAGTGCGTCGTGCCAATTTCAAAATAAAAGCATTTGAATATGTTTTCTTGTCCAACTCACTCGGCTCCAACATTGCCTGAAGGCAATTTTGTATGTCTATAATAATTAACAATTTTGTATCTGTAGTGGCCGACAGCCACCTAAAAGGTTTTTGTGTTCAGCAGCGTTACTTTTGTTTTTGTTTGATGAAGAGTAATAGTAATGGTAGTCATATGGGTCTGCACAAAATGTGATCAGATAATAACTCATTTACAGAAGATTTAGCAAATACAACAAGCTAAAACATTTCAATATTTGTTTAATAAATATAATAAAATCGATAAATGTGTACATAAAACAGTTTTCCAGCAAACGTCGATTTAAATAGTCATTTTCTTGTGAGTGACGACTAGTAAAAAACATACGACTGCCAAGCGATTAACGACTATCGATGGCATAACGAGTGCCGAAATATCGCCAGTGAATAGTTAGTTATTTATCACTCATCCTTTTATAGATATTTCTTTGTCGGTTGATTCTATTGACACAAATAGTTCATAAATTGGAAATAAAATACGGGGTGCATATGGCATTTGAAGGCATTCATATACGAGGCTATAACTTCTCGCATTTTTTTCTCGCCGTGTACATTAGGATGTCAGCATAAAATGAACTGGCGAAGAGCCATTACATTTACACCATCGGCGTGTGCTTCTAACTCCAACTGCATGTTGGATGTTTGGACGCAGTTTTGTTCTGTTTCTTTTTCTTTTATATTTTCCTCTAACGCGGCATTCCCACTTACAAATATTGTTCTTCGTCTAGCGCCATCATCTTTAATGAATGCGCCTTGATTCAGATCGACAATTTTTTGTTTCTAAAATCAGCAAACATTAAAACCGCTGCCAATATAGGAAATTTTGATTTGATACTAGTAAATTGTTACAAAATGCATAGAAAAAGAGATAAAGGGCAATCTTGATCATCAAGTTGCTCGTACTCAAAAGCAAAATCAGACTGATCCGAACAAGGAGTGTTCAGCACATTTTTGTTACGCTGAGACAGAGTGGAAAAAGAACGTGTAAAAGGTGTAACCATGCAAAATTTTAGAGTTTTATAAAATTCTTATGGGGATGGGAGATATGAAATTTCAGCATATGATTATTTACAACATTTGCAGTATCAACAAACAGTCAGTATTAGTCAAACTTATTCGGTAAGACACATAGGGCACTTGTACCGAAGAGATAAGGCAAGTTGCTGCGGAATTCAAAAAACTTCGAATCAGGCAGCAGTGACTTCTTTTTCAAATTTGTTAAAATTTCGGCAGGCAGAGAGAAAAGGCCAGCCTTAGGAAACCATTGCAAGGAAAAGCTAAAAAAAAGTATGCTAAAGAGCTATAGTTTCCTTTTGAGTCGCATTTCTGAAATATAATTAAAAATTGATTTTAAAGAAATGCCGCATCAAAATATGAATAAATGCTTCTGAGTAGAATAGCAAAAACGTAGTGATGTCAGCAGGCGGAGAAGGCAGCATGCCAAATCAGTGGGCACCAATTCAAAATGTATGTCGTTTTCTAAATCAAGGAAATATTTTATAAAAAATTACCATTATAATATAAAATCACTTCACTTGCTCAGTTACACAACCTTTCAACGTTCTCAGTGGAAAATGTGGAGCTTGGAGAGAAAAAAAAAACGAAATGCCAAGTGCAAAATGCAAAATGCAGAGTAAAATACGCAAATATGAAATCGCTCTGTGGGCGAATGATGCAAAAATGACAAGCGACAAGCGACAGTCAGTGTCGGTGTCGGTAACTGTGTCAGTTGAGTTAAAAGTGTCAGAGCAACAGTTGCTTTCCATATGTCCCATTCACACTGGTATTGTAAAAGTTACTGCTGTTGCTGCTGCTGTTGCTTGGGACAAATACAACTGCTGTTGGCAATTGGGAATTTCGCAGCTTTGCGCGCCAAAAGTGTTCATGTCACTGCCATGATTGTGTGAGTGTGTATGTGCTTGGGTGGTAAGTTGCTTACTGCTGTCACGTGAATGCTTTCCTGACACTGCAACTGAGCGTCTAATATTTTGCACTGTTATTGCTGTTGTTGCTGCTGCTGTACTGCTGTTAAAAGCTATCAATTGCTGCCGCCTAGGCGCTTCTACTTTTCTGTTGTCTATTGCAACTGTTTTTGCGCATTTGCATTTTTGACAATTTTCCTATTTTTCCAACTCAATTCTGTTTAGTGTTCTCTGTAGGCAATGATTGTCCTAGAAAGAAAGAATATGTGGTAAACATGAAAAGAGAGAAAAAAATAAAAGTGTGACAGTGAAGAATAAACATGTAGAAATTATGAACTAGAAGCACGACACACATACACACACGTATATGCAATAAAATATTTATATTTGTTGGAAACTAGTTTTGTTACATTTCCAAGCTGCCTTCTTTGTAATACTTCTCTTTTGGGAGGAGCAGTCAATAAGGAACTTTTCCTCGGTACTGTCAATTAAAGCATAAATCTAAAGAAAAGTTTTAGTGCGAGAAGCTATTTTTTCAAGTCATCTTCACAGCTGGATCAACTTAGTTTACCCATATAATAATTTTGTCGATAAAATTTTCCCTGATTCTAGTGCAATTCCTTTGTCTTTTTTTTTTAAGCAGTTAAAATTGCCATTTAATAACAATTGGACAGCCTACCACACCTCTCTCCATTAAAATCTTCCAGACACTTAAGAAATGTAAACCGTGCCTCCAAAGCAGTCCCTAGATTGAAGTATATCATCGCCGCTGGTACAAGAAGTTGGAATGATGCTAATTATTTTCGAATACGTGAGTTTGAAACATTTTTAAATATTAAGCGAAAATCGATAGACACTACACGAAATAACTAAACTGTTAACCTCAGCTTGAAGTTTATGTAAATCCAGCGAGTTGGAAATACTGGAAAATAGTTGTTGAAATGGTTGAACATTTCTGATCTGAAATGCTCCTAATTAGCACCGTTTTACTATCACTATCTCGTGTGAAGATTTTTTTTTTTTTTTTCTTTTTTTTTTTTTTTTTTTTTTTTTTGTTTGTTTCTAAGTCAGATCCATTTAGTGAGGTCCAAGTATAGCAGCAAATCCTTGATCTCTATGTCTGAGATTTCTTTAATTTGCTGTAAGACCGAAGGATCGGAGTCGTGCCCTGGCTAGTCCCGGACATTCACATAAATAGTTAAATAGTGGAACAGACTTTCCTTCGCCCCTTCCGCTTGACAGCTTCTACAGATAGGATTGAAGGGTAGATTGAGTCTAGCTGCATGATCCCCTTACTTTCCAATGTCCTGTAAGGGTTGCAGTGATACGTGAAATGTTTGGCCGAGAACATCCTAGCAGGTCATTCGTCCTTTGGATTTTGTATGACGGCCATGTGTTTTTTGTTTTAATACATGTAGGTATTTGCTTCCATCTTCTTTCGGCTAAAGCAAGATAGTGTGAAGCAATGGATGCTTTTAGTGTGTTCAGTGGGGTGGAGACTGCCACCGCCTCTGCTATGTCTAGTGTCGAGCCCTTTCTTGCTAGCTTAACCGCTATCTCATTGCCCCGTATGTTCCTATGACCGGGAACCCATATCAGGGTAATTTCAAGCCAATGGCTGAGCAGTTTCAGCTCCTCTCTACACTGTAGGACCAGTTTGGATGAAATGTAGTTGGAGTCTAAGGCCTTAATAGCTGCTTGACTGTCTGAGAAGATAGCTACTCTTGCACCAACTTCCTTGTAGAGTTCTAGGGATTTGCATGCTTCTTTGATCGCTAAAAGTTCTGCCTGAAACACGGTGGCATAATCATGAAGACGAATTGATTGAGATAGGTTGAGTGGCTCCGAATGGAAGCCAGCTTCCACACCACAGCTCATATTAGAGCCATCGGTATAAATTTCGATATCGTGTCTTCCAATCACCTCTCCTTTGCTCCACTCGGCTCTCGGTGGAAAACGTACCGTAAAGCCTTTCTGGAAGTTGAGGTCGGGGGCTGTGTAGTCTGATCCGTTTTTGAGCAGCGGGGGTCCCTGTAGGAGGATCTTACTGTGACTGTTCGGCCTTGTTGTCCAGTTTCCTATGTCTCTGAGTCTCACCGCGCTGCAAGTAGCTATTGTTTTAGTGTGTAAATCTAATGGCAATAGATGTGTTAGTACATTGAGCGCTTCAGTAGGACTGGTGCTAAGCGCTCCTGAAGTTAAGATACACGCTGTTCTCTGTATCTTGTTTAGCTTAGTTTTGTTGTATTTCCTTTCTGTTGCAGGCCACCAAACTAGTGCCGCATATGTTAGTATTGGCCTTACAATGGCTGTGTAGGACCAGTTGGATAATTTTGGTTGGAGACCTCATTTTTTTCCCAACATTCTCTTACATGTGTAAAGTGCTATATTCGCTTTCTTTACCCTGTACTCTACGTTGGACTTCCAGCTGAGTTTGGGGTACAGGATAACCCCTAGGTATTTTGCTTGTTTGGTTAGCGTGAGGCTGACGCCGTTTAGTTTTGGGAGATTAAAGTTTGGCACCTTGGTTTTCTTGGTGAATAGCATCAGTTCAGTTTTTCTCGCGTTTACACTTAAACCACAGTCCGTGGCCCAATTGCTGAGTAATACCAGAGCTCCTTCCATAATCTCACTGATTGTGGTTGCACTATGTCGTCCGAGTACGCCACCACTTTAATTCGCTTTCGGTTAAATTTGGTGAGGATGTTGTTGGCGACTAGTAACCACAGCAGAGGGGATACGACTCCTCCCTGAGGGGTTCCCCTGTTGACAGAGCGTTTTATCGTGCTGCAGCTTACCTATACTCGTATCATTGATAAATAAAACAAACAGCGAAAGCTGCAATTTAGTATTTCCATGAGGTACACCAGAGAACGCAGAGAAAGATGTGAGTTGAGGCACCATCAGCGGCAACTATAAAATGTCTATTACATAAGTAAGATCGCATCCAATCTAGAAAAACTGAGCGAAAACTCAGATATAGAAGTTTATCTAACAAAATTGTATTCGATACTTTATCGAACGTTTTTGAAAAACCAGTACAGGCACAGTCGACACAGTCGTCCTGCTAAGAAAGCAGCAATACACTACGAGTATTCAGCCAAAACGGCTAAATTAGAAACTACGGATCATGCCATGCAAAATTTCTTAAAAGTATGGGAAGCCCATAAATAAGAACGATATGAGGCTCCACCTGTAACTAATTTTCTTACTGTCTCAGTGTAGAACGAAAATTCTATGCGGCCTTGCAGTACATTGGCACCTGGTAGAGCCACTAAACGGTTGTAAAATCTACAGAATCATGCGATTTGACAAGATAGGATTTCCTTCTCTGTTTTTTTTTTTTTGCTATTAAGCATTAAGTCTTTGTTTTCATATAAAAAATCGAGCAACTACGAGGGTACGAAGGGTTTTAAAAGTATGGGCTGCCATGTCTCCAGCACTGGCACATATCGAGATTATGCTTAGTTAGTAGCATCTGTTTGAAAAACCCACACCAAGTTTCAGCCAGATCGATCCACTTCTTATATTTTGCATTCATTTGAATCGTGATTCTGATTTTTCTTTTCAATCACGAAACGCATCAACTCACGCCTCAGCAATTGTGGTCGCAAAATTAAAATCCTATTCTCCAGACTTGGCTCCTTCGGATTCCGCTGACTACTATTTGTTCCCCAATTTGAAGAAATGACAGGCGGGAAAAGGATTTTATTCAGACGTGGAGGTGATTGCAGAAATGAGTGGCTAATGGAAGACTACATATGTCGAAAAATAAAAAAAGGGTTTGATTGAAAAGTAATTAGCCTTATTTTTTTAAGCAGTTTTATTAAACCTTTTGGCTTATACAACTAATATTCTTCAAAATAGGACCCTTAAGCGTCAATACACCGCTGGTAGCGGTCCTTCCACTGCAAGAAACATTTTTTAAACTCATCCGCCGGAATCACGTTCAATTCGGCTGTCACAGTTTTTTGGATCGCCTTGATGGAGTCGAAATGCCTCCTCTTCAGCTTTCTTTTCAGGCGCGGGAACAAGAAGAAGTCCGGAGGGGACAGGTCTGGGCTGTAGGGAGGGGGGGGAAGCACCGGAACCCCTATCTTGGTCAATGCAGAGGTGCAGAGGAAGGCGGTGTGCGCCGGCGCATTGTCGTGATGAAGGGTCCAATTGTTGACGAGGTCGGGATAAACCCGGGCGACGCGGTTTTTCAGCCGAAGGAGCACTTCTTTGTAAAATGCCGGTCAATGCTCAAAAATTCACGAACCCGGTTCACATCTTCGTCTGTTTGCGTCGTTGAAGGCCTTCCAGATCGCTGTTCGTCTTCGACCTTTCTTAAACGACTTGTGCCACCGTTTTATCTGGGCACTAGAGAGAGATTGGTCCTCGTAAGCCTCCTTGAGTAGCCCAATGATTTCGGTACTCGTTTTGTTTTGCTTTACGCAAAATTTGATCGAGTAACGTTGCTCCAACGATCGCTGCATTTTCGCCACTGCAAAATCCTAACACACTTTTAAATCAGCTTTCACGCGCGGAGCTATGTTGACTGCACCGCTGTTGCCAGCGAAATGGGACCAGTTTCTAGTGGAAGGGCCAACGATCATTTTCCCCCACCAGCCAATTCGGTTGATCGCTTGGCAGATGCTCCGCGCGGAAAGGCTCATTACTTTTCAATCAAACCCTGTAAGCTATATGTTATAAAAAATAGTGGTGTATTTATAATTTTGCAACGGGGTGTATATGAAAGCAAACCGTAGGGGTATGAATTAACAGTGGTTAAGGCAAGTATTAGCCTTTTAAACCAAAATCAGAAATGTAAAACCAGAAAAAAGGAGTTCGTTAATATCTGGCGCCCTGCCGTAATAGGAAAATCCGAACTTTAAACTTTGAAAGCTGCGTATGTATGTACATATGTCATTGAGTTTTCGGAAATTTATAAATTATTTGTGTATCGCTTTGAATGTGAATCCTTTGCATTGGCTCTTAGTTACATGATATGCATTTTATGCAAAGCTACAGTGAATCTTTGACCATTACGATTGTTTTATTCATCTATGCATATCTTAGGGCGCATTGACCTTTTCGGCTTTTGGCTCTTAAAGAATATATAATAACTGTATAGCTGTGTATGTAAATGAAAAGCCCTTTTCTTGAATAATAATACCTACGCTTTATAATACTAACAATAGTCTATTTTATTTGTGAATATTTACGTGTATGTGTTTGTATTTTAATTTATTCCCATGCATTGCTTTATCTTTAATTACCCGCAAGCCAATGTGTGAATGGACTTTCTTGGCAAAACAATAATTAGCTCTTTGCATTAAAGTGCTCAAGATGCCATTAGCAACTACTTAACACATACATACTCGTCTACACACTCGCATAAAAGTGGCTATTAAATGCATACAAATGTATGTATGCAGGAGTATTTGCTAGCCACCAATTATCAGGCATCTGGTTTTGTAACGCAACTGCTTTGTAAGACTTTCATTGTGTGTGCATTTTCATTGTTGTAAGTGGTTGACTGTAAATGCGAAATCCATTCAAAATTATTCAATTTTCTTAATATGTGTCTTACCACTGCAACTGCCATTACCGTTATTAACACGAACTTAGAAACTGCTGATGCTCTTCATATGTGACACAATGCAACATAAACGCGATTCGTGTCTGTGTACGGGTTTGTATAAGTATTCACTTCAGGCTCAAATGTCTGTTGCTAAGAGGTATGACTTTTCAGTTTTGCTAAGTTGCGAAGGAAGTGCCTTGGATACAGCCTTTCATTTAATTGGTTTCTGCCTCGAACAGAGATATTTGCTATTTTTTCATTTATTTCCTCACTTCGTTGCGTTGTCGTGTGAAGCGATTCAGCGTTGATTAATAACAGTATAAATAACAAGTAATAAAATTTTGAAAAAAATTTACATGTTCTAAAATTAGTATTTAGTGCTAAGAGTTTCTTATTCACGAAAAATTCAAAATTTTTCTCAGGTTACCATGCATTTTTTTCCATAACTATTTAACACTTTTCAACAGACTCAGTGGCATAAGAAGCAATAGTATGATTTGGAACTACCAGCCAGTTTAAAATGATTTTACTCCGTGATTTCCGTGGAAAAATTAAATAATTCTGTAAATTCGGTGAAGTGATACAAATATTTTTTTTTTTAATTGGTAACTGGTTAAAGAAACTGTTTAAGACTAATTTGGGTTCGCTGAATAAAAAACTGAGTTTCGTTAATTTTTCCAAAGAAGATCTAACTTTTCAGTATCTTCCGTCAACGTTTTGGTATGCATAAAATTAGCGTAAGATGAGTGCCAAGAACGCCTGCACCAACAAAGTAGTAAAAGCGCGCCAAATGTTCACCAGCATGAATCGGAAACGCTTTTCTTCTTCCATCAACTTCTAACAGCTCGTGCTTCAAGTAGAAATATATTGATAATGTTCAAGTCAAGTGGGCTATTTCTGCAGATTTTGAGGGCTTAGTTTAGGTTAGGTTGAAGCGGTTGTCCTGTGGGACACACTCAGGCTCATAGCCCATTGTGATGCCGCGTGGGGAGTTTGTCCCTATCTCTCCTAAAACCAGTGTGTGTTTTTCAAAAATTTTAAAATATCTCTGATTTCTATAGAACTGAGGTCTTCTAACTCATTAAAAAATTGTCTACCCAGAATAGTAAACCTGCGTCTGGATAGAGCAGGGCAGTGGCACAGTAGGTGCGAGATTGTCTCTTCCTCGTCCTCATCTACACAGGGCCTCATCTGAGGGCTTAGAAGAAAACATTATTTTCTGTGAAATAGATAAACTTGCTTTAAGATGAGTGGAATACTTAAATTGGAATGTTTCAAAAATGTAAAAACAAATTTTTTAATCATTTTTGAAATAAATTTTTAATTTGACTTTTTATTCGGGGCAATTAAGCGTAAATATTTACCAATTAGCTATCGGATAGTTAAGCTTAGCATCCATCTTTGAAAAATGGGGTTGTTGGAATAATGACTGAGTAGAAACTTTTAGTTAGTGGAGGACATTTAACATAACTCACTAGTCGCTCTAAAACCGGAAAAAAATTAAGTGAAAGACTTCGAATCTAAATAAGAAAGTAAGTAAGGTAAAGAAGCCAGTTTTTTCCATTTCTCTACATATGCGAAATCAAGAGATGTGCATTAGAATGAAAGTCATCCTGTTATCAGCCGTTTCGGCGATGCCAAATGTCACCTCGTATGAGCGATTTGACGCAGTTAGACTTCTTTTTGAAGAATCCCGGGAAGAACCGAAGTTATGCAAGCAATAAAGTAACGATTCAGGTCCTGCAGAAGATATCGATCAAGCCGTTTATGAGATAGGGCCAGTAGGGAAACTAGGTTATAATGGGAATTTTATCTATTTCAAGTAACCCAATGTACCGAAAAAATTAATTTTAATTCATTTTATTGAACTTCTAAAATAAAGTGACTATATGAATCACCCTTTACACATTTAAGTGAAATAGATAGAAAAATGTGTAAAATTACTTTTACAACACACTGTTCCAATACACAAGCTTTTGCGCCTACGCAACATATTCACAAACTGGCCTACAAACTGCACAATTACTCCACCTATTCAACTTGGCTGAAGTGGCATTGAAGAAAGTATCGAGTTTTTTATTTGTTTACTTTTAATTTAGAATGAAATAACAACTAACCTTGCGAAACTCAGAAGTGTGGCAGACATTTTTTGGCTGCGTAATATAAACTTAGGCTCGCGGCGTAGTACGATCCGATGCGAATAATATCTACCGAAAAAGATAAAGTTTATTCGCTCTCCTTAGATATTTAAAAACCGCTGTTGTCGATCTATCCTTTGGTTAAAAAAGCACTCCAGCGAAATTTAGGGAATAACTTAATTTTAAAGGAAGATGAATATTAAGAAGGGCGGACTCGCTTTTTTCTGAGTGTCAGGCGTTTTTTTGTTGTGCCGCAATGGCGATGCTAAGAAATAATTTAACAAAATGAGGCAAGTCTACCACAACTAGGGAACAAAAATTATTCAGTCAGCGGGAATCGATAAGACGTAACAGCAGCTGCTTTCTCATTTCGAAAGAAATAAGGACCGATGATGCCACCAGCGTGTAAACTACACCAAATAGCCAAGTTCAGTAAATGTAACGGTGTCTTCACTCTAATTTAGTTTACTGACGTAGCCGTTTAAATGAACCCCAAAACTAAATGCAATACTTCGATAAAAATGCTCATATTCGGACTGTTCGAAACGAGTCCTATCAGCAAAAATGCCACGCAAGCGATGACCATTTGGCTTCAATTCTGGCATGAGCTGTATATTATAGGCACTTAAGCTAAAATCCTTACGGAAAATTTTCCATGTAGTCGAAGGACTACCAGCTGGTACCGCATCGAATACTTTCAGAGCCGGAGCGTTTGGAGCGTTTGTATCCACTCGGACGACATGACACAGCCAGCGTAGCCGCTGAATCTTTATTCGCTGCGCTATGTCTATATCGTCGCTCATACAGCTCGTCGTTCCATCACCTACGATACCCGCCATCGCTAACGTGCGAAGGTTAAATTTTCGCAGAATCTTTCTCTCACTCCAAGTGATGCTTTATCGGATGTTGTCATCGTCCATGCTTCTGCGCCATACTTTAGGACAGGCATGATGAGAGCCTTGTAGAGTGTTAGTTTTGGTCGTCGAGAGAGAACTTTACTGCTCAGTTGCCTACTTAGTCCAAAGTAGCACTTGTTGGCAAGAGAGATTCTACGTTGGATTTCAAGGCTGGCATTGTTATCGGTGTTTAATCGAGTAGAGTAAAATTAGTGCGAAAACAATCAATAACTGGACGAATTGCTTGTTCATTAGGTCGATTATGTGAACCGTAAAATGGGGCAAGTGCTCTATGAACTTCACAAACAGATTTAGTTTTTTGTTTTTTTTTTTTCAAAGTAAATTTCCACAATTTGGGAGCGCTGTTCTGACGTTAAGCGATAATTTATGACTTAGAAATATTACGCAAACCTTACAAACCATTATCAGCTGTCAAACCATAGTAATCGATATCCATAGTTATCATGCAGCTAGGAAAATACCCGATATTTAATAAGTATGGCAACTCACCATATACACCAAGACTACAGAGTTGATTCAAAAGTAATGAGCCTTCCCGCGCGGAGCGTCTGCCAAGCGATCAACTGAATCCGCTGGTGGGGGGAAATGATCGTTGGACCTTCCTCTTCCACTACAAACCGGTCCCAGTTCGCTGGCAATAGCGGTGCAGTCAACATCGCTCCTCGCGTGAAAGCTGTTTTAAAAGTGTGTTAGGATTTTGCAGTGGCGAAAATGCAGCGATCGTTGGAGCAACCATGCTGATCATCTTTTTCGACTCTCGAGGCATCGTCCACAAGGAGTTTGTACCTCCAGGAAGCACTGTAAACGCGGCATTTTACAAAGAAGTGCTCCTTTGGCTGAAAAACCGCATCGCCCGGGTTCGGCCCGACCTCGTCAACAATTGGACCCTTCATCACGACAATGCGCCGGCGCACACCGCCTTCCTCTGCACCTCTGCATTGTCCAAGATGGGGGTTCCGGTGCTTCCCCACCCTCCCTACAGCCCAGACCTGTCCCCTCCGGACTTCTTCTTGTTCCCGCGCCTGAAAATAAAGCTGAAGGGGAAGCGTTTCGACTCCATCGAGGCGATCCAAAAAACTGTGACAGCCGAATTGAACGCGATTCCGGCGGATGAGTTTAAAAAATGTTTCCTGCAGTGAAAGGACCGCTACCAGCGGTGTATTGACGCTTAAGGGTCCTATTTTGAAGAATATTAGTTGTATAAGCCAAAAGGTTTAATAAAACTGCTTAAAAAAATAAGGCTCATTACTTTTCAATCAAACCCTGTAATTTCTTTAATTTATAAGAATTCAAGATTGGGAACGTTTCTGATATAGATTCCTTGATTGAATATTTTGGAATCAGTCCTGGCTGCAAATTTTTTTTTATGGAAACTTACAAGTATCAGACTACTTGCTGTAATCAACCACAACTATTGCACTTCAAAGCGAAAGGTCCTTCTTTGCTATAACTTCTACCTCAATTATGTCAAAAACTAGGGCTAATGATCAAAGCGAACTAATAACCAGATTAGTGGAACCAGTGAAGCAAAGAAGTTGGTGGGCTTCGATAGTCAGGATGAAAATTTCTGTTCATTTTCTAGCACAGATTCCATAGCCCTATTGCAAAAGTCAATCATTTACTTCAATCAAGATTTTCAGAATTATCTAAGTGGTTTATCGTATCGTCTTACGACACAGTGCCGATAAGCCTACAACATAGCATAGCTTCCCTCAGCACATGCACAGTTGTTCATGTAATACAGCACACCTTCCATTATTACACAGCTTTTAATTGAGATCCAGAAGCACATTGAATTCAATTCGAAATTGTAACCCATAGTTGCAATTTGTACCTACGCGTGTGTGTACGCCCTGCGGCAGTCGAGCGAATAAGCCCTGCGGAAGGAGCAGAGTGGGCAGCCAAGTTGCACATTTGCCAGTATTACACATCGTTGTTGTACGAGTAAAAGTAGCTAGAAACGCACTTTATGCATGTGTGTGTGTGTGTGCATTCAGTTAATTGCTTACATATGTATGTATGCAGCATAGTGGCCTATACTTATGTGTATGTAGACAGATGGTAGTTGGGAGTGTTACGCATCGCTCGCCTACCTTCAATTCCTCGGCTGGGCAGGCTAACTTACTAAGCTCAGTATTTTCATTTAACTGGCGTTTGCTTCCCTGCCAGCTAACACAACTTTATATATATGTGCATATTTATATAGAAGTACACATGCACAACTATGTTGCACATTCCTTCCTCTGGCTGCGCTATGTTTGTATAAATTAACGGTTTGTTTGTGCTCGCGTGCAGTAGTAGTTTGGTTTAGCAAAGCACTTCTGCCCGTTACAGCAATTCAAATGCGTACAGATGTTGGTAAATTTATATAAATATATATGTATATGCACATGAGTATGTGTGTGTGCTTCAAGCTGCATACGCATGCAAAAGCCTCTTCCTTTACATTGTGCTTCACAAGCCGGTTTGAGGCAAGTTTGGTCGAGCTGCGAAGTTGCAACAGCAGTCATCATTGTCGCTTTTGTGCAATCATTTCTTTTTGCCCCCCGACCGACACTCTTCTTTAGCACTTTGAGCGTGACGTACTTGAAATATAAAACACTGAAGCAGTTACGCTAACAAATTCAGATGAAGAGGCACACACGCACACAAGCATACAATTTTCACTATTTGTTGTGATGCATTTCAACATAGTTTCATTCACACAAGCAGCCACACACACATGCATGTGTATGTAAGTATAAATATGAGGAATAAATGCAAGTAGGTACTTAAAGTTGTGCACTTCTCCCTCAAGTACCCCTTCGCATTTGAGCATTAGCAAAGCAAACTCTCCAGCTCACATGTACTCACACACATACAAGTATGTTGGCGTGCCTTTTCCCACAAAAACACTTCATTTTACCATTTTCTACGAGCAAAACTTCATTTAGCAGCCAGTAGTTGAGTATTACCGAGTCTTTTTTGCTGCCAACCACAATAATCATTATGGTACTTGCTAATTATAATTTCAATAAACGCTAAGTGCAAAGTTAAACTATCCTTCACCCACATTATGTGAAAGGGAATGGTATTTTAATGCTTACGAGTATATCTACTTGGCATGGAATCATCTCACTATTGACTGGAATTTGCAATGCGTGATTTCTTAAATGGTTCCACTGCATTCGAATTACTAAGAAATTATGAAGTGTGAGTATTTATTATAAATTTAAAATATGCAAGGTCGGCAAGAGCTAATGCACTTAGGTATTTATGTGCATACACCGTAAAGTACTCTATGCTCTACAAGAAAGGAGAAAATCGACATTTATCCTAGGTAAAACTAAGTTTTAATGCATGCACAGCTAAGAAATTTCTTTATTTCTTGAAAAACTCGGCATTTAAAGCTCGGATTAAAATAACATCCATAGCACGAACCTAGCATGAAATTAGCTGTTGTAGCCAGTTCACTTTTTGTGTGTCAGATATTAACAGTGCACTCAGCAACAGTTGTGATCAGTCTCATCAGCAATTACTGCTGCAACAACGATTATGAATGATCTGCCAAAATAATAACTTTTTATAAATTTTAAAAGGCCTTTGAACTTACTAAATACGAATTAAAAGCATAGAGGTGAAATTATAGTAAAAAAACACAAAAGAAGTGCCAGATGCCACTTTAGGAACCGTAACGATCTTTTTTGAAAAAGGCGTACCTTATCTTGTTACATAACCTCAAGTATAGCAGTGAAGTGTTTCTCGGCCCTTTTTTCAAGATATTCTTTAAACAGAAGTTTCAAATGCACGATTTTTAAAACTCTGGTTTTTCCATACAGTCTATTGCACATAACCATAGCACATTTATTTTACAAAACGTACACAGTAGATTTGCCACGCATACAAAGTTCTTTAAATCTATAATATAAAAATGAATCGCAAAATGTGTTGGTAAGCGCATAACTCAACAACGCATGAACCAATTTTAACAATTATTTTTTTTAAATGTTCCTTGAAGTCCAAGGATGGTTTGTACGGGCGAAAAAAATTCGAATAATTTCCGGGAAAAGCCTAAAACAGCCCTTTAATTTTTCCCATACAAATATTGCGCGTTTGTGTGGGTGCGTGTTCGCGTTGGATGATCTAATGCGTTCACACAAAAGTGATAATATTGCGAGCCCTACCAAATTGAAAAGTCAAAAAATGTGAGAGCTATAGATTTGATTGGCCTCGCAATATTCTTTCTTTTGTTTTAGTTTCAGAACGAGTTAAGGAAGGATTTCATTCACAAATAATAAATAAAAATAGTTAAGTAAATTCTAAAAATACTCATGCAGGGCTGAACAAATCCAAATATATTTTAAGAATAACAAAAGACAAACATATTTTACAAGATCTACGGAGCAATTATAACCTATTTGCTGGTGCAATGATTTTATTAGCAGGAGATTTTCGTCAAACATTGCCAGTGATTCCACGATCAACGCCAGCTGATGAACTCAAGGCATGTTTAAAGTCCTCCAATTTGTGGAAACGTGTCAAGGTATTACGTTTAAGCAAGAATATGCGTGTCGAGTTGCAAAATGACCAATATGGAGGCATGCTCGTATTCTCTAAACAGCTCATTGGCATTGGCAATGGCGAATTTCCTATAGACACCTTGACAGGTTGCATTAATTTTCAATTTTTTAAGTGTTTGTCAGTTAACTCGATCAAAAGAATAACTTATTCAAAAATTGTTTCCAGATGGTGCTCAAAATTACACAAACTATGATTGGTTGACTGCAAAAAACATAGATGTAAATCAAGATGATGCCGTCAACTATCCGCCTGAATTTTTAAACTCGCTGGATTTACCAGGGTTGCCACCTCACAACCACCTCTTCAATTAAAGATTGGATCGATAGTTATAATGTTGAAGAAATATCAACCAACCGCCTCTTTGCAACGGCACACAGTTAGCGATAAAAAAAATTATTGTACAACATGATAGAAGCAACTATACTGAAAGGAAAGTATAAAGGAGAAGACGTTTTGATACCACGCATCCCAATGTTTCCGACTGATGTGCCATTTGAATTTAAACGACTACAGTTTCCAGTGCGGCTTGCTTTTGCTATGACCATAAATAAGTCCCAGGGGCAAACATTAGGTGTTTGTGGTATTAATCTAGAAAACCCACGTTTCTCACATGGTCAATTGTATGTTGCCTGTTCCCATGTTGGAAAACCATCAGATTTGTTTGTATATTCAGCAGGTAATTAAACAAAAAACATTGTATATCATAAAGCACTACAATAAAAATAAAACAGATTTTTGTTAATAATTATGATTCACTTGGTTTACAATAAAGCGATTACTGAAAATACTTCTATACGTTTTATTTCATTATTCTTTATTATATCGGTTATTAACCCTATGTTAATAATAATAATTAATTATCTCTATGTTATGTCATTGAAGCACCCACTTTATAAATATTTGTCACCTTTAGGTTTTCCCACTGTACCTTTAGATTATTTTTCAATCAAGTTTGAACCTTAAGTTCCTCTCTTAGTTTGAAGCCCTCTAGCAAACATCCCAGTCGGGGTTTTTAGTTGGTCCCAAAAGGGTGGCCAAAGTTCGTGGAAGCGAAGACACTTAGGTCACCCGAGCTGGCCCTTTTCTTTAATTATCCTGAACAGAACCGTCACCATGATGATAGGGCGTTGTGTGAGGGTCAGCAGAGTAAAAACGTCTTAAGGTCGAAATATAAACTGCCACATTCAAAATCTATTTGACAGAACGAAGTCTGTCGATTCCGCTAGTAATTCAATAAAAATTAGGTATTCTCTTTTTTTAAAGGAGCATTTTTTTCCTTTTTTATATCCAAAACTAGGCAACACTGCAGCAGCGAGAGAGAGACTTGATCAGTTGTGAGAGAGAGATTCATTGCTGGGTGAACATGGAATACGGAAAAAAATGATTGCCATATATGGAATTTTTTTGCGTCTGAAAAGTGCGTCCTTATTGAAGGAAGATGAGAAAAGGTTGTGCAATTTGGTGCAGGACTAACTTAAAAGGCGAGATGAGTATTCGCATATAATTTTTAGTTTTTGCTTAGTACACGCACAAATGACACACGAGTA
Source organism: Anastrepha obliqua (assembly GCF_027943255.1). NCBI lineage: Eukaryota > Metazoa > Arthropoda > Insecta > Diptera > Tephritidae > Anastrepha > Anastrepha obliqua. The sequence goes on from NC_072896.1 coordinate 1,915,469, forward strand.
ATCACCAGCACCAACAATAATTGAAATCGCCGATAGTGTGGCAGGTGATAAAAAAATAAAACTAAATAAATTGACAAAAATTAAAAAAAAATTATATTTTACGAAATTATAAAAAAAGGTACATCTGAACAGTTTAAATGGAATATGCAATAATTGAAGACGTCTTTGCACTTACAGACTAGGCTGAAAATGTTTTTTCAACTTCTATCATCTACTAGGCGGCAGACGATTAAAAACGAACTGGATCCAAATATTTTTTCCACTATCGTAAATTTGTAAGCTTGACTATAATAAAAAGGAAGGTAGGTAGGTTTGGCAGCCGCATCGCACATAGAGACAACGATGCCACTTAGACCACGGAATGGGTCCGTTGTGAGCCGCGGGGGCTGGGCTACATTTCCCTATCCATATTGAACCATCCTGAGCTTTTGACAAAGCGTAAAAGGTTGTTGATACCTAAAGTGTGTAGATTATCTATATTCGTTAAGAAGTAGGATTTTAAAAATCGGTTTCTGCTTCTGGCTAGAGCTGGGCATGTGCAAAAAAGTCTTGCAAGTTGGTCTGCCCTACAGTTCCCTGGTATACCTCTGTGGCCTGGGACCCAGCATAAGATTATACGATATTGCTTGGCCATCTCATTTAAAGATTGGCGACAACGTAAGACACTCCTTGATGTTGTTTGGCATGCATCCAGGGCTCATAGGGCAGCTTGGCTGTCTGATAGAATGCAGATATCCGTTGATAATATTCTGTTTATCTTTAACCATTTTAAGGCTTTATGAATAGCGTTTATTTCCGCTTGAAAAACGCTACAGTGATCCGGTCATTTAAAGGATTCACTAATAGAAAGCCCTTCGCAAAATAACCGTGATCCTACACCGGTGTCCATTTTGGATCCGTCCGTGTAGATCTTAACGGGTGTGTTGGAATAAAAAGGAAACTGAAATATAAAAAAAAATAAAAATTCATACTTTTTCAATTTATTCAATGATGAAAATTTTGGTTATGGTAAATTTTTTAAAAGAAGTATTTTCGGTTATTTCTAACATTCAAATTTTTTTTGTAATTTTTTAGAATAAAATAAAAAATTTTTTTTTTAATAAATCTAAAAAAAAAATGTTTTTTTTTTTGCTAAACAAACTTTTAGTTTTTTAGGCTTTGTTAATTTTCAAAATTTTTTCTTTCTCTCTAATATATTTCTTTCGTTCTAAAATGTTTTTTAAAAAAATGTTTATAATAAGTCTAAAAAATGTTTGCTGAAACACTTTTTAATTTTATATTTTTTTAATTTTGAAAATTTGTTTTCTTTTCTGTTTCTTATAAATTTGATTACAGTGCGAAAAATAGGCAATCGCCAGTCTGAGAGCATTACTGCAGAATAGTTAATGCAAATACAATCACTGCACTCGCATCATCGCCCCAACACACACGCCCGCGCATCAGGGGTAATATGGCAGTGGTCTCTGCGAAAGGATATGTTTTGTTCACATCTCAATTTGCTAACGTCACCATGGATTTGATTGTCATATTCACCAGCGCTATCAGCAGCGGTGGCTGCGTCGACGACAACAGTATTCACTTGACCATGCTTGACAATCTGACTTGAATGTGGCTTTTCATTTTTACTCTAATCACTAGTGGCTGTTATTGCTATTGCTACTGTTTTTGTTATTGCTGCGGTTTCAACAAATAAATCTATCCAGGCGCACAAATAGTTTGCTTTATTTTGTTTGCATTGCTGCGGTGGACGGCGAGGGTTCCCGTTGCGGCGCACCTTGCTCATGTTATGCAGGCGACTGAGGTACCGAGTTCGTGCAGGTGAGCTAAGCAATGAGTAAGCGGAAATCCATCAGGACACAGCCGGACCGAACCATACCGGCATTGGCAATAACAATTTGTCCAGGCAGTTAACTTGGCAGTGGTGAAACACAACAAGCATGCACACCTGCACATGGACGTGTGTATTATTAAAATGTGCGTATGTATGTATACCGTTTTGGAAACTCTGTTGTACTCGTATGCCGGTGTGCGCTTATTTGCATAGTGCTCCCTCAAATGCGCGACCTTTATCTATACTGGCTTGTTGATGTGTGGCGATATGTGGCGAAATTTGGCGCAAGCCAGCGACGTGAGCTGGCTACATTGATGCGATGAACGACAAGTCAAGCGGTGATTGCAGCTAAGTAAAGCTACGTGTGCTCGTACCCTATGCGTTAGTTGTAGGTGGGTGGTGGCTATCAACGTTGGACTGACACCGCTGTCTGCCTGAGTGGCAGTTGACTTGAGTGCTGGTGTATTTGTGAGCGCAAATTTGCTTATGGTTTGATTTAGTTCCTAATTTTGTTAACAAAAACATTTTGCTTTTGTTGAGTTTCACAAGAGTTGATGTGAAGTTGCGGAGTAAATTGTAAGGATAAACATTTTGTGGGTATACGCCAGTGTTGACCAACTCGAAGAGTGTTGGCTTAAACTTTTCCAGGAAGTTTGTAAATATTTTTATTTACAAGTAAAACCATTGAAGCTAACCGGGTGCGGTTGGAAAAATATAAATACATTAATAATCACTATTCGTAGCCTCTATAAACTCGCACTTTTCTTTGATTCAGTAATACAAGGTTTGCAGAAATCTGGAACTTCACTTAAATTTTTGACTTCTTTTTTTTCTACTCTAAATAAATGTCGACGTCAACCGAGCATGACTGGGAAGCCATTGGTCGTTCTCCCACGTATGAATTTCCCATAAAATCCATCTGCTATTTGGAGTCATCATATAATTGTAGGAAAACCTTAAGACGAATATCGTAAGTTGGAGGAGAAGTTCGGTCAGGCACCTAATAAAAAATATGTGTACGGTACTATATACCGGAGGGGTTTAGGAGTTTTCAAACTTTAAATGGCTGCTTTTGTCGTAGTTGGAGTAAAAACAGTGCAAGACTTCACATTTTGAGTCGTAGTTTTATTTGTATAGAATCCTAAGGTTAAATGGGCATATGAAATTTGTATACTTCCGTGGTATTTACCACAACAATTGCTGGTATACGTATTTTCTTCCTTCTTAATTGGCGCGATAACCGCTTACGCGATTTTGGCCGACTTTAACAAAGCGCGACAGTCGTTTCTTTCTCGTGCTTACCGGCGCCAGTTGGACACACCAAGTGAAGCTAAGTCCTTCCCCAACTGATCTTTCCAACGCAAAAGAGCTAGTAACGTATCAAATGCTTTCAGAGGTGGAGCGCTTGTATCCATTCGGACGACATGACCCAGCCAACGTAGCCGCTGAATCTTTATTCGCTGCGCTATGTCTATGTCGTCGTAAAGCTCATACAGCTCATCGTTCCATCACCTGCGATATTCGCCGTTGTCAACGAGCAAATATCCAAAAATCTTACTCAGAATCTTTATCTCAAACACTCCAAGCGTCGCTTCATCGGATGTTGTCATCGTCCAAGCTTCTGCGCCATACGTTAGGACGGGCATGATGAGAGCTTTGTAGAGTGTTAGTTTTGTTCGTCGAGAGTCCAAAGTAGCACTTGTTGGCAAGAGAGATTCTGCGAAGTCTTTTACAACCTCGAAATTATAAATAATTATCTACAGTGACGTGGGCGCCGACTGTTTGTTTGATGACAGGAGTTACTTTGTTTTGTCCTCGTTCACCAACAGAACCATTCGCTTTGTTTCTTTATCCAGTTTGGAGAAGGAAGAACTAACAGCGCGGTTGTTAAGGCCGATGGTATCGATATCGTATGCCTACGTATAATATCACAGACACCTTCCTCCTCCACACAGCTTCTGCAGAAAGGACTTGAAGCAGTCTCATGCCTCATTGCATCTAATCTCATTGCAACACCTAACGGACAATATTAACCTACTAAATTCGAGACCTACGGTTTTGACAGCCCTCAATCTATTCGTGGCCAGAAGGATCTCGGGACATTGCTCGTTTGTGCACTAGCCCTGCGCCCGCTGATTAAACGTGGAACGATGGAACGTTGAGAGAACGTCTCCAGGGTCCTATGTCTAGCTAGCTCAGCAGCTCCCCTCTATACCGCTGGGACCGAGAACCCAAATGAGCCTAATATCGAAGCATTCGGATGCGCTCGAGAGAGTGTAACAACCTCGAGGCATTTATTACTGGCTGTTGGAGTAGATGTTTGCATCATTTACAGTAATTATAATACATAAGTAAGCATTGGAAAACACTACAGTCGTCCGGTAGTTCAAATTTCAGCTTGTGTGGGGAGCTCCTCGCAAAATACTCCCCCACCAACTTCGAGCCATCAGTAAACATATTTACATCCATATGTAGATCCACATTATCCCTCCAGTTTGATATGTTTTCAACTGTTTTGTCGTTAGAAAAATACAAACTGAAAATTCCCAGAGACACACCATTCGATATTATTTTGATCTACATTAATAGTAAAAACCACCATTTCATCTTAAAGGTTGAACTAATATTTGTAGGTATGTAAATTTCAAAAGTGTTTGTAAGTCTCACCAAGCACCAATAAAGCAGCTTACCGCAGAGAAAGCCCAAAAGCAAGTGAATATGTGTGTATGAGTGTACGTATGGTGTATGTATTGCGGCTCGGTTATGTAAGCAAGCCAAATGAAGATTTTCACTACCATCAAATACTCAGAGGCTAAAGTTGTCTGGCCACTTGGCGGTCTATTGCCTGCTGTGTGCCTGTTAATTTTTGTTAGCGGTTTATCCTTTGTGTTTGCTAATCGGAAATTGAGTTAGTAACTGTTTTTTTCCGGCGTTGATTGTTTGTGGATTATCTGCGAAATGTTTTACGGCTCGTCTCCTGCCGCCAAATTCACTCACACAAACCTTTACAAATGTATGCACACTCACACACAATTATGCACACATAGAAACTTACAACTGCACTTCAGTCCACAAGTTTGTACCTGCCAATGCGCCAAGAAATATGCTACTACACTTCGTTGAATGTTGCGCTTGGCTGCAGATTTTGTCTTTGCATTCCGCGCATTTCGCCACCACTCACCGTGCGCTGTTGTTATCTCAGCTGCCAAATTTGCCGCGGGCATTACTTGTTAGCCCAAATAATAGAAATGCAATGGTGCAGGTACAACGGCGGTGGGTGCGTGAGGCGGCGCACGAGATGGAAAACGTTTAGCGGAACACTTTGTGGAAGCAACAATTTGTAAGGCAAACAAGTTTTTTCAACAATTTAGCAAATTTACGCCCTCTCTCATGGCCATCCGTTGCCAACTCGTCGTTATAGGTGTGAGCACGTTCGCTTGTTGGCTCGTTAGGCGCCGTTTGTCGTCAGCGAAAGTGGCAACGGCCAGCGACCACGACCAACGACTAGAATACTCGTAGTACGGCAGCGGTGGCAAGCACGAGTAAGAAGAAGGTACAAAACTTTAGCCGCTCCTTCTATGGCGTAGTCCTTTAAGTTTTAAACTGATTTCACTAACACAATAAAAGAACCACAACTTATGGAAACGCAGATCGCTTACGGCATTCTTAAATGCGCATGTATGTACGTGCTTCTAAGTACTGTATGCAGGTTTCCAAGTGGAACGCGTAAGAATTTTAAAATTAAATTTCTAGCCTACTGAGATTTTTTATTTATTTAAAGATTTGGTTAAATATTTCTTGGAACTAAATGTACAAGAACTCGGATGTCAAGCGATTCTTTTATTTAATCACATTTGCTGGTGGCTTAAACTTGTTTATACAAATTTTAATTTTAAATCCTTCAAAGCGGGACTATCCTTCTCACCATTACTTGAATGTACGAGATTTTAAAAAAAAAAAGATGGCTCTTTAAATATCGCCAATTGCGTACATTCTATTTCAAATTTTTTTCATTTTTTTTTTTTTTGGTGTGTCAGTGCACTCATCGTTATCGCAGACACATATAAATTGACACGAATTTTGGTGTGTTTAGCAATTTTCTTGCATTTGCCGATAAAGGAACGACTCGGACTTTTACGATTGCAATGCACTATGCCTTCTCAGTTCTTACGAGAAGATCACGCGGTCAATAATTAATATAAATTTGAAGTTAATCAGCCGTCAGCGATATTACTTGCCCTTCGTATCCTTACGATTTCTTCTTATATAACAACGGGGTATGTTAAATTAGAAGCACAGCTCCATTTTTGTATAAAAATATAATTCATTTTACAACAGAAACCATATCACACAAAGCTTCAAACTTTGCACACAAATTTTCATCAAAACTCTAAAGTTTTTAAACAGATGCATACCTCCATCCGATGGTCCAAATTTTCGATGACGCTGAGGCATAATTGAGGTTCTATGCCGTTAATGTGCCGAGTTATCTCATCCTTTAGCTCTTGAATTGCTGCTGGCTTATCGACGTACACCTTTTTTTTCAAATAACTTCAAAGAAAGAAATCCAACGGTGTCAAATCACATGATCTTGGTGGCCAATTGGCATCGCCACGACGTGAGATTATTCGGCCATAAAATTTTTCGCGCAAAAGAGCCATAGTTTCGTTAGCTGTGTGACAAGTGGCACTGTCCTGTTGAAACCACATATCGTCCACATCCATATTATACAATTCAGGCCATAAAAAGTTCGTTATCATATCACGATAGCGAACACTATTCATAGTAACTGCCTGACCGACCTCATTTTGGAAAAAAAATAAAACCCAATGATGCCGCCGGCCTATAAACCGCACCAAATAGTCACTCTTTGTGGGTGCATTGGTTTTTCGGCAATCACTCTTGGATTATCATTCGCCCAAATGCAGCAACTCTGCTTATTGACGAATCCACTGAGGTGAAAATGTGCCTCATCACTGAGGATGAAGTGCGCGATATGCATTTTGATTTGAACGCCCGTTTTCATAATAAGCCTGAATAACTTTAAAGCGTTGCTCAATTGTGTGTTCTTCCATGATTCAAATTGAATTTGTCTGAAATTGAAAAGTGTCAAATTAAATGCAGAAAAAGCTTGACGTTTAGGTGTGGTTCACATTCAACATCAGCCCTTAAAATTTAACCAGCCTTTATAGTAGAGTAGAAGTTTCAAATAAAGCTTCATGAATAAGTTGATATATGTCGATAAAAATAGTCTTCTTTTTTTCTGAACAAACCTCGTATGCTTTCATTTTATTGCCTACTATGCGGTTCTATTTATTTTTTTTTACTTTTTATGTATATGTATAATATGTAAATATATTTCTCTGCAGCTGCTAATCGACAAAGCATAACATTCTATTTAAATTTGTGCAATCGTGCGCAATGTTGCATGCAACGGAAATACATTTTTCGCTTTCGATATAGGAGTGTATTTGTTTGCCACACACACAACTTTCTTTGTCAGCCAGCCGCGCCGTGGGCAGTTTTCATTTTAATATAATTTGAACTTGCAAGTTTTTTCCCACAGTTAGAGTTTAAAGGCTAAGAAGGATTTTGTTGTTTTCATATTTATAGCAAAATCTGTGGGCTAGTCAAAGCCGCTACGTAAATTTAAATTCGGAGATCGCTTTAATCATATGCGAGAGGATTTATTTATGACAAATCGAAATTTAATATGTCTTACAGGGCTTAGATATTACTAAATCGCATTTAGAAAGAAAATAAGATTAAAGTATAACCGCAAAGAAAATTATGTCATTTTTTAATTATTTCTCTTATTAACTTATATACGTCCCATATACTTAGGAGGTGCATAAATTTCTTCTTTAATGTTTGACTGAGCTTCTGCTCTAATATGAGGTATGGCTTTTGATCTTGTTGTTTTTCTATAATTTGGTGTTTCATGCCGGCAATGAGTTTAGAATCCGGACTCTACCGAAGAGTACACAGAGTAGACACGCGCAAACCCACTTAACTATAGCGGCCGTCTCCCTGTTTTATGTGACATATAAATATTCTTGAACATAAACCCGCTTGGCAGTTAAAGTCATTTATTATATTTTTTATTTCATCTTTTAATCATACAAAAATTATGTGATAACGAATATGCCAAGTTCGGTTTTTATGCTGTCGTTCAAACGTTTGCCCTGGTAAAATTGTAAAGGGTGTTTATTTTAAAGCTTGCGAAATTAAAAACATAATACAAAACAGAAATATTATTGGAATACTTGGTAGATAATTGCATGGCATATATTTTTTTAACATGATATCCGGCATATGTCCAAAGCAGCAAAGAGTTACATTTGTTCAACACATTTTTTGACTAATTTTTCCAATGTGTGAAAAATAAATGAAATGAGCCAAATCGGCAAAAATGCGACTCAAAAGATAATCTTGCACGAGCTGTATTTTATAGGCACGTAAGTCAAGATTCTTACCCACGTAGTCATAGCCAAGATTTTAATAGTGACGAAGAATCAATATTTTGGCTGCTTCTCCAACTCTTCGCTATATGAACTTTGCAAACAAGGTTTTTTTTTTTCAAAATAAATTTCCAAAATTTGGATGCGTTGTTTTAGCGCTAAAGGATTCATAATAACTTGCCAAGTCTTTTTTTTATTTTCCTTGTTCACTCCTCTCGGGAGCGTAGGGCCGTTGGTTTCGTTAATCTATTTGATTTTTGACAGAGTAGGTGATTAACCTGCCGCTACCAGTCCTAAGTGGTTCGAATGCCCACCTGTCGTTGCTTAGGAACAACGCCTTCTTCCTGCTTGGAGCGCCATCTGTGTTTCACATTTATCTGGCAGAAGGATCGCACAAATGGTTGAGAACATCGATGAATTTGGGTGTGTCTGCGCTATTACAACGGTTACCCGCTTCCTCTTGCTGACAATACTGATGTAATATGTAACTGTGTTTTTTTTATTTGCTTGTTTTAGCAGCCACAATGCAAATAGTGCGGGAGTAAGGATGGAAAGGATAAGTTTTTGGGTTTGAGGAATGAGATTTATTTTATTTAAAAACAGGGTAAGTAGGTAAATTTGGAAAAGTGCGAGGACCGTGCTTTACGTGGGACTCGTACCCACAACCTCTGGGATGGCAGGCTAGTGCACTTACGCTAGACTACCGAGGCACTTGCCAAATCTTAGTGAACAGAAATGTCAACATAGTTTGCCATTCTCAGCTTTCAGACCATAGTAATCGATAACGAACAACCGATATTTATCAGGTCTTTGTTTTCGCTTCAAGATCGAAATTTTCTCTTGAACTTAAAATTTATAGTTCATCGCTTTGAATGAATTTTCAAAGGCAAACTTTAGCTGTTGCTACTACTCAGTTGCTGTAAATACCATAGTCCACCATCCAGCTACAAAAATTTAATAAGCGTAACTCCAGAACTTTAAAGCAATTTTTGCTAACTGCATGTTGCTATTAAATAAACTGTAGATTTAAGAATTTCCTTAACTGACGAGCTTTTGTTGTCAAATTTTAACATGAAGATAATCTGATTTGAAAATTGTAAATAAGGTTTCAAGTTGGTTCTTTGTTGCTTTTTTCTTCTGCACTTCTCAAGGTAAATAAAAATGAGCTGACACAAGATGAATCAATTAAAGTACTTATATTTCTTTATACTGCCTTGTAAAGTTTTCCTTTTTATATGGAGACTTCTCTTTCCCCTCATTTGCGCTACAAACTAAGTTCCGCTAGAAACAAATATTTGAGTGACAAAATTTTAAAAATTGGTTGAAGTTAAGATAGGAGTTGATTTGGAAAAAATGTGGTTGAATGTTGGGCTATGGCTGCGGGCGTATATATATATGTATATCCAAAAACCAAAAATCATTTGTGAAGCAAAAGGCAATACTTGGAATTTTGTGGCGGAGAGCCTCTGCTGCTAGTTGCCTTAATTGTGTAGAATAATAATTTATAATTATTTTTCAGGAAAATAAATAATTAAAAATAAAGACTTTATCCTAATAATAAATAATATTCCATACAAAATGTGTAGTTATTCAAAGATAAACTGAGGAATAAAAGTTAAAGTTTAAATTTGTTTCTTCTTATTTCAGGCTGAAATCTCGGCTCATTACCATATCGTTAGACTCACGCCAGAATTATCATTCATGACGCAAATGTATTCATAAATAATGAGATGCATATAAATATTGTAGTTTGTATAGATTTACGCAATTTGTATGAAACACAAAATTATAGGAATGGGAAATCAATAAAAAGCAAGAGATAAACAGATCAAATTGAGATAAATAGAAATATTTCAAAATTACAATTGTTTTTATTTATATGTAGGTTAAAGACCCCGTTCGCTGTATTTGTTGCTTTTTTTCTTGATAATACACGAACAGGTGAAAACAGCACTCAGATTACATACAGACACATACGCTTGATCCCGCTATCAACAACACGCATTTCCTTACTTATTTTTTCTTTCCCGCTCCTACTTATTTTATAACATCTCTTTTTCACGTGTCTTAATTTGCTCCCTTACTAACTGATTTTTTCTTTAATGACATTGCCTAAACCAATCTCTTTCTCTTTGTTATATAACAACAACAACAATCCATACTTTGACTCTCACTATTAGGTTTTAAGCTCATGTTTGTTAACTTAGTTGTAAGAATTGTGTAACCTTGGAAATTATGAATAAAGCTACCTTTTAAAAGAATGGATTATTATTATATTGTTCTTTTTTTGTACAGTACTATTGCTCCCTTGTTTCTTTTGTGGAATGTTGGGTGCTTTGTTGCACATAAAATATATATACAGCATTCGTTACATGGGAAAATGCATGTGACCGCCAGCAAACAAAAAAAAAAACAAAACAAATTGTCAGAAATCAACGCGACTTTTTAATCACTTCAGGCTTACCTCGTGTTATACAATATTCAATAAGATATAGAACTGCATATTCTGACAAAAAGAGGTTGTCTGTAAAGTCGGTTTACTGACGATAGTTTAACGTGACAACGTCATAAGAAAATATTGATGGAATTGTTGCAATTTTCACAACAAAATTTTAATTTTATTTGTTTGATAGATATTTTGTATGAATATAGAGGAGGAGGTAAATGGAATTGCAATGGAATAGGTCAAGTTACATTTACACAAACGTGAAAAATGACGAAACATTTATCAAATTCATGAAAGATATCTTCAATTTCGATTGTGCATCAGACGTTAATAAGTCAACAACACTAAGAGGCACCATCATCGATTTGCCTTTTTCAAGACACTTTACACTCGAAACACTCCCTTTCATTTCCTACTTTTTCTATAATCGTCCTATTCTCAACAGAGAAATGGTTCATTACCATGCACACAAGAAGAAGGCATATGCAAATACAAGTATGTAAATTTATATACAAATGCGCATATACATACATATACATACATATATATGCTCACTCAAGTAGGACAGAGCCAGATGTCGAACGTTGCCGAACGCGGGGGCCGATTGTGCTCATTGTCGTTCGTTCCGCGCTCTCGCTTGCAGTTCATTCAAGGTAACGACAATGAGCAAGGTAACGGCAAATAAGCAAGGTAACGACAAATGAGCAAGGTAACGGCAAATAAGCAAGGTAACGACAAATGAGCAAGGTAACGACACATTTTTTCGTGCGTGCAGCCGGCTAAATCGAATTATAAGACGTTATCACGTCAAAAAGTCTGAAATTTTAAAGAACATTTTTTTAATTTATTTTGAATTTCCATAAAGTCTGAAACTTTATACGCTTCTTGTAGGAGAATGCGCTTAACTTCACAAAAACACTATAAAATTAAATAAGGAACAAATTAATTATAAAAACCTGTCAATAAGTCGCAGTATATATTTGATGTTATGCAAAAGCTCTGAATTAAAAAAAATAAAACAAATACCGCTTAAGACCCGCCACGCGGGTGTCTGTTCTTTTAATGCTCATTAAGTTCTCTCTGCCACATTCTTGCAAATTCAAATGGCAACCACACAAAATCATTCTGGGTTCTCAAAATCATTAGTTTGAACAGCACAAACTAGCACGGCAGCCACTACGAGTATGATGCATTCAAGCAACACGTGGATTTTTTTCAATTAGCAAAGAAAAGGGCAAGACCCTAATTGTAGATTCTCCCTACACACCTTTCACGCTTTGCGGTGGTCGCTCATACAATTAGAGAGACAAGATTAAGAGTTAAACAAAATACGTTTGTTTATTACTTCCGTAAGTGAAATAGTGAAATTGTCATTTAAAGACTCTCTAACGCTTACGAAATAGAAGGAACGCGCGAAAGACAACGTAACGGAAATATTAACAAGTGTTAACTCTCCACTGCCCAAACCATTTACCTCGCATAGACGTCTAGTAGCCGAATAATTCTGAAACGTATTCATTGGATTGCATTTCTGCTACCACCTCACTTACACGCATCGACTTCACTGAATCATTTTCCATTTTAAACTGTAGCAGCTGTTGCACCGGAGGTCTGGCCACTTCACCGCCACAACTGCAAGTGGTCGTTGGAAAAACTACTTCATAAAGTTTTATTGCTTATGCTAGCCAACCAAATTTTTTGCGACCAGTTTCCTCACTTTTACTTTTACTTGTGATCTCTCCTCAGTTTTGGGCTTAAGCTTTCTTTTGCTTCAAACTTTTTGCTTTTTGCTTTTCGCTTTTTGCTTTTTACATTTTGCTCTCATCTTTGAGCATTGTTGGCAAAACTACTTTCAAGTTTGTGCTTTCTGCCGCCGCAGCGAAAATGGATTTGAGTGCAGTTAATGGAATTGCTGAATGCAAATGGCTGTTGAAAAATCATTGGCCAAGTTCTCCATTCCTTTTGGACAATAAATTTGGAGGAGATTCCTAAAAGCGCAGAATGAACAGTCTTTTGTTTAAGTCTGCCTTTCAAAAAGATGAAAAAAGACATGGCCAAGACAAAGCGAATTTCTGATGAAAAACTATTTTGAGGCAATTTTACAACTATAATAGTGCAGCAATGTTTTGTTGTAAACTTTGTCGAGATCCAGAAAAAATATTTTCAATTTCTAAGCAAATCAGTTGTTTTGTCAAGCTGCTGCTGAAACAAACTAAGAATTATGGAGTGGAAAAGTAATTGAACTTAAAGAACTTTAAAATAGAAAATATTCAGAGCACAACAAAGATTAGTTTCATGAAAGGGGCGAAAAACTATGCACAATTTATTCTCAATTTCTTGAAACTAAATCTGAATAAATTACTTTCCTTAAGTCTTTAAAAAAGCATAACATAAATCGTCTATCTACGCAATACTAATAGATTTCCTACTTAAATCAAGCACTACATTTCTGCTTTTCAATCCCGCAGCTTTCCTCTGCCAATGCTCGATAAATTTGAGTAGAATAATAAATCTTCGTAAGCGCACAGCAAGCAGTGTAACACTCATGTTAACACATATATTTGCATAGGAGATACGGATTTCATAGGAAAAAATAACAAATTGACTTCGGTTGTAATATTCCGAAATAAATAAATACTTGTTTCGATATGAGAAAAGCTGTTTTTGTCTATTTGCATATTTTACAGATAATTCACGTGCGAATGTATGCACACATGAACTCCTGATAAAGAAATTGTGCATGGAATATTATAAATATCTATATACACGCACATATACGGTATGCAGCAACTATACAGGGTGTTTTGTTACCCACCATTATCATCGTCGGCGGTTCCTGTTTCTCTCATCGAAGCATAGGGCCTCAATAAAAAACTTCCATCTGTTTCTGTTTTTTGCAAAAATTTTAATTTCGTTCCAAGTCTTTTTTGATGCTTCAGCCAACTTTTTCTGAACCGTCCACGATGTTTTTGGACGATCAACCTTGCGAGTACCTTGCGGGTTCCAATGGAGGGCTTGACGACAGATTTCATTTCTGTTCTTGCGAAGCTTGCGCCCAATCCACCTGAACTGTTTGTCATACAAAAAATATACATATCGCGACTTTGATATTTTCATTTGATCCCTCACAACTTCCTTATGTAAGTGTATCCATTGCTTTTTTAGTTGTTAGCTTGATATTTGGCTAATAAAACATGCTTTATTACAGAATTTATAAAAATTTACAGAACACAAAAATCTTAGTTTATTTAAAAAATTGTAAATTATTTCCTGCCGAAGTTCTTCAATTAATTAGAACTAAAAAAAAAAATTTAAGAAAAAAATAAAGTCCGTCGTGCTTAACCAACCTTTCAGAAACTATTAAGCCTATAGCAAAGAGATGTATAGAATTTTTAGAAGAGTTCCATTCTGTTTCGTTCCATTCTGTTTTCATTGGACTAAAAAATGATGTAAGCGATGCAGTAACCAGCTTACTTCGGCTTCTCGAAGGCTCGGTTAGGCGCCTTATGGAGAGCGAATGGCGATTATATTGTAAAATGGTTCATAAAACAAGTTAAATTCTCAAAGGAAAATTGCTTATTAGTATCCTTTTGTAAATTCTAGGTGCAATTGTTCAACGCTTCTACAGAATGAATGTGAATGGCAGTAAAATATAAAACACATAAAAAAAAATATATAAAAAATTTAATTTATACGAAATTGCTACAAATCAATCGAAATATGTTTCATTATTTTTATTTATATTTTGTTATTTTTAAATATTATACGATGTGCTGCACTTGCGCTCAACTGAAAAAACTGCTGAATTTTTAAAAATCTTTTTATATTTGTATACCCTTGAAAATGTTCACTTCAGTCCGCCCAAGGCCACAAAGAGTGTTACTCTGTCGTTCTCTTGCCAGGAGTATTGCTGATTGTACTGATGAATAGCAGTTTCCATATCGACGGTGAATCGATTCCCCTACCACAATTGCTGCTGATTTAAAGGGCTATAGCAACTTACGCTGACACAAACGTGTGCTCCTACTCTTTTAATAAGCATGCAAATAATACCGAATATTGAAAATGAATATTTGCATATTTTCGCATTGGCATAGCGCAGGATGGACATGAGTAAGAAAACTTTTGTATTTTGGTGGCTCGCAACAGATATTTATTTAAGTACTTTGTATTTGCTTGTTTGTTTGTTAGTGCGCGCCACTTTGGCTACAGAAATGGACACATATAAACAAAGAACAAATTGTTTTACAGTTTTGTGGGTGAACTAACGTCAAAAGGGGATTTAAATCTATTTTTTCTATTGTTCCTACTCTTTGGCGATTTGTAAAATATTTCGTTGCATAAGTTTTGCAGCTGTTTTATTAGGCATTCGTTAGTTTTCCCACACTTTGTGAAAAAATGAATTGTTGATGCTGAAATGTCTGTTGCTGCTCACCAATATCACCGTTATTTTGATAGTTGCATTTGTTAACATGTTTTTTTCATTTCCTGCTTTTATTGTAAACCTTTTTCACTTCCACGCCAATTTTTGCAGCGCTCCTCTGCCAGTCACTGTTGGGTCGTTACGCTCAACTTGGTTATTTGGTTTTGTTGTTCGGTTGTTGACATTTGAAATTCGCCGCGAATTGCATTCAAATTCAAATTCCATTTTGTGGCACGTCTGTTTTTTCAGTCTTCTTCTTGCTGGACTTTTATGCATCGACCTTGCATGTATACTCAATACACCCAATACATATGTACGTGTGTGTGTGCATAAATACATTTTTCAGTGAAAGCAAAAACACCATCATGCATTTATAAATGCATCAGCCAATCCGCTGCGGAGCGTAGACATGCTCCTCCATCCGCCCCTCACTCACACCTCTAATGACTTTTTTAAATTTCATAGCTTCGACGCTGGTATGGCAAAAACTGTTTGCTTCTATTTTTTACTGTTTCGTTTTGTACTTTTAAGTTTGCCGAAGCTGGCAGCTATGCATTGTAGTTCAATTGCGTTTATTATACAATGAATTTGATGTTTTTTCAACTCGCTACAGACAGACAATTTGCTTTTTAGAATTCGTTTGTATTCCCACCAACAAAAAATAAGGAAGTCCAAAAAAACGCAAATAATTTTTTATGCGAAATTTTGATTGTTGCGGAACAGGAAGTTTGTTATTCTAACAAATGGCTACTCAAAGCTCTCATGTGTGTGTGTGTGTGGCCTTTTTTGTTTTTTCATATCATTTGTATGAGCCAAACCATCATGTGGATCTTCTGCATACTTGCTGAAAACATGTGTACATATGTATGTGTGTATGTAAGTAAGTATTTCCATTTGCATTAACGAGAGAAATGTAAGAGCTACAAATTAATTTTTAAACGGATGTGTCGCATGGAGCGGAAACCAGTGTTCTACAAAGTGCCAGTGAAGCAGAGCCCAGTAACGAGCGTAACGCAAGTCCTGGGGTTTTCTGGTGATGGAAATGAATGCATTAAAAATTAAAAAAAAAGTAAATTTTCAGATCAAATTATAGGTTAAGCTGAGGCATAAAAATTATTTGAATAATTAGAATTACACCTAATTCTGTTTTTACACGGTAGATTGGTTCCAGAAAAAGAAGCGGTAAAAAAAGACATTGATCGTATGCAATGTTAGTTGAGTGGTTCCTAATCTCTAAAACCTATTAAAATTAGTGAAAAACAAGGATTTTTCAAGAACAAGTATTCATGTTTATTTAATTAAATCACATATACAATGTTTATTTTTACAAGCACAGTTATTAAAGATAAAAAAGATATGCACTCTAATCTTAAAAATATTATGAATTAAATGTATGGCAAGTTCAGGAACTAAAAAAAATTAAAAAAAAGTGATAATCATAAATACCGTTGTTCGCCAATTCTTGCTACCTCTTTGTATAATTCTTTGTAACGAGCCATACAAGAATTCAGCTCACGATGGAATTGGGCAGCTCTTTCGACATTGGGATCATTTATGATGAAATGGTGTCCTAATTTATTTGCAAGTTGAAGTCCTGCTTGAATTAAATTTGCAGTTAATTTTACAGGTTCTTCACTATTACTGCTTTCTATAGAATCAGCATTCTGTGAGGCAAAATGTAATATTTCCTCTTCGCTAAGAACTTTATCAATCGTCAGTTCACCAATGTCATCGAATACCAAATCATCAAAACCCGCCCCACCAAATGCGTGTGTCAAATCAATTATATTAGGATATTCCTCTGTATTTGAATCCACAGGCTTTTACGTTTTACACATTCTGGCCAAATTGCTCTCCAACATCCGTTTAAAGTTGATGGTAAAGTTGATGATAATGCCAAAGCAGCATGTTTAACGCAATCTTTAATAGAAAACTTTTTCCAAGCATCAATTACTGTAAAAGTTTTATCCTTATCCACAGTGTCGGAAATGTACTGGAATGTTCTTTTGATGTAGTAAGTTTTAAATGTTGCGATAATTCATTGGTCCAGTGGTTGGGTTAGGGATGTGGTACTCGGTGGCAGGAAAAAAACTTGTACAAGTTAGTGGAACGTGCTAACTTCCCCAACTTATTAAGTAAGGATTATTAAAACCACCACTGTATGTTTTCCTCATTATCACCTTTAAATACTCATAATGATTTAATGAGTAAGAGCGACAACAACAAGAGTTGAATGAGAACGAAGCTGTAACTTCAACCTTAATGCTTGATTTTTGATATTGTTTCCGTCTACAGGAATTCGTTTTTGTACATTGTCCTGAAGCCATATTATGAGTGCTTTTTCTATTTGTTCTTTAGTAGTGTGGGTATAGTGGCAAATAGCTGTACCGATTCAATAAAATGTATTTATTTTGCGTTTAACTCCAAAATTAGGATTAAGTTAGAGTTCAAGAAAAATGTGCGCAATGCGAATTAGTACAACGCGTCTGTACTCGCCGGCGATTCCTTCGAACTGTCGTGCTTATTCAGTTATATTACGTTTTTATGTTGTTGTCTTATTGTCAGGGTTGCCATCGGGTCGTCCGTTCAGTAGCATCTCTAGTGTATGATGAAGACTTAACAGATAGTTTCGTTCCAGAAATCAACGATTGCCTAATTGAAATTTTATTATTTTTTATAGTTCTTATTGTGGCTTCATTTAAACCGAACATTTTGCCAAGAAATTTTAAGCCTTCTCCATTTCGAAGGCGATCTAAAATTTCAATTTTGGTTTCCAAAAAAATTGCTTTACGTTTTAATTTTTGAATTAGACATTTTCTTTTAGGGATACATAAAATATTTAACAAAATTAAAAATATAAATAACTTATAACAATAAAAAAATTCACGTCACACAAATTAGCTTGTATGCACAAAAAGGGAATTCCCCTAAATTTGTGATATGAACATATTTCGCAAAAATTAAATTTGGCAAAAAAAATTTTAGCACAAAAAATTTTAAATCGTGCTAAATGGAATAAAATCGTGTAAAAAAAATTAAAAATATCTTAATATCAAACCGTGTTATATCAAAACCGTAAAAAAAGGCCGTGTAAAAACAGAATTAGGTGTACAAGAAATTAGGAATAAAATAAAATATTTCTTACTAGTCGGCGGAATGCAAAGAGCGAAAAATGTGACTCTGTTTCACCTTGTGAAAACAGGAGTAATATGGCAGTGACGAAGTTGTTGGCTGCCTCTCACAACTTTTAAATACTATTTTATTTATTACGGCAACTAACTTTTCGCTGTCAACCTCTGCTTGCGAAGTTGCTTGTGTTGTTACACAGGGGCGTGAGCAAATTTTGGATACAACAAGAAATCGATGTACAGGTATAGCGTCAATGTTGGGTACCAAATCGTACATACCCCTAAAAAGTCAGAAACATATCATCCATCTAAAGTGGCATTATCGATTTGGTTTCGTGTTTTCCGATCAGATGACTGACATGCAGTTTGATGAATATTTTTGTGCAAGAACACGACAAAGTCGATCCGACTTGACTAAAATATTTCTCAAAGTCGTTATCAATAGCAAAAAGGTTTCATCATAGACTTTGTTTGCATTTCCTCACCGTGTGATTTATATTTGAGTTACATATTTGGAGCCAGGTGCTCCAAGGCAGACCCAGACTTACAGCCGCAGCTTCCTAGTTGATCCTTCAACTAAATACACTTCAGTAGGTCCATCAAAACTTCCTCTCTTCCTGCCGTAATTCCAAGGTACAGACAGATTGACTACTGCATTTGGGACATGGATTGCTTACGTAGCCTAGGGTATACCACTTATAAACTTAAAAAAAGGATTGAGCACCGATCTGAAGAAGCACAACCAGAATGATTGAAAACTGTATATTAAATGCAGTTTCTTCTAATGCTACAATTGCTCTAATTTATTCAATTGTTAATTGAGTCTTCTTCTTCTTAATTGGCGCGATAACCGCTTACGCGATTTTGGCCGAGTTAAACAAAGCGCGCCAGTCGTGTCTTTCTCGTGCTTACCGGCGCCAATTGGACACACCAAGTGAAGCCAAGTCCTTCTCCACTTGATCTTTCCAACGCAGAGGAGGCCTTCCTCTTCCTCTGCTACCACCAGCTGGTATCGCATCGAATACTTTCAAAGCCGAAGTGTTTGTATCCATTCAGACGACATGACCCAGCCAGCGTAGTCGCTGGATCTTTATTCGCAGCGCTATGTCTATGTTGTCGTAATGCTCATACAGCTCATCGTTCCATTGCCTGCGATATTTGCCGTTGCCAATGTGCAAAGGTCCAAAAATCTTGCGCAGAATCTTTCTCTCAAACACTCCAAGCGTCTCTTCATCTGATGTTGTCATCGTCCATGCTTCTGCGCCATACAGACAATTGAGTAGTCAATAATTAATATCTACGGCCAGTAACTAATAAAAAATAGTCAAGAGTTAGTAGTCAGTTGTCAAGATGAAATAATTTGTAGGCAGTAGTCAATAGTCAATAATTAACAGTCTGTAGTCAATAGTCAGTAGTCAGCAGTCAATAATCGTAGTCAAAAGTCAATAGTAGATAGTCAATATTCAGCAGAAGATAGTCAATAGTCAATAATAAAGAAGAAATAATCGATAGGCAGTAATCAGTAGTCAATAATTAACAGTCAGTGACCAATAATCATAGTCAAAAGTCAGAAGTCAGTGGAGTAATCAATAGTCAATATCGGTGATTTTCTAACATTGACTTATTTGCATAAACATCTACTTGCTTACAGAGCTAAATGCAGTTAAGCCATGATGACAATTTACGCTAACAACAATAAAAGCGCTATATTTGCTGTAAATTGCCTATCAAACTACTTCAGTTTGTCCTTTATCTAACAGATTGTCATCTGGAAACAAAAGGAACAAGGAATTATTTTCAGGCACACCTTTTTCCTTGCCCCTTATGTGAACATACAAATTCTAGCTATTTACTTGATTATCTAATTTCCGTGTAGCAGAATTAAACCTTTCCTTCCACTTCATTCGCATTAAGGTGTTGGAGCTCTTGTTTCTAGAGCTACACTTATTTTCACTACAATGCAACACTCACAACTATCGTATCGTAACACACTTCACGTCCACTCCACTTTGCTCTAACTTCAAGTGTTTAATAGGAAACAAGAAACTCTCATAAATTTGGTAATTAACTTCGTCTACTACTTTTTTGGGCATAACTACATACATATGTACATATGTGTTTACAAGTTAACTGGCTCAAGACGTAATAATTGTTGTGTTGTGTTCCAGGCAGGAAAGGCGTCGATTCACCCGGACTCACCTGGTGCCATATGGAAATATATTTCGAGAAATCTAGACAAATTTTGATTTTATAGATGTAAGGAAGTTCGGCGGCCTATCAGGGAGTCTAATAGAGTTTTCTTTTGTATCCCCTAACTATATGTCGACATCACGAAAATATTGTCAGCAGTGCAGTGAAAAGGGTTCATATTTCATGTAAAAAAAAGGGACGAACTTATGTACAGACGTAAGCCAAAATCAGTCGAACAGCGCTGACTGAGGCTGATCGTTTTTTGTAGAGGGTAAAAAATGTCACATAGTTTCCCAGAACATTCTTATTATTATTTTTACCGCAAGAAGCTTACCGCTGCTGAGAAATGTGAAGCTTAGTATTCTGCTTATATATAACTCATTAGTACTTTTGGAAGCCGTCTTAAGCTGTAAGGAAAAAATAGGACACACGGATTAGTATAAGTCAACTAAATTGAATTGTTCCAAATAACTTTATTTGATTTAGAGAAGATAATTACGAAGAATAAGTATTAGTGTAGTGGAGATGTTCAAGAGTAAACTAATATCCAAAATACCATTTCCAAGCTTAAAGTTGAAGAAAATGCTCAGTTTTATTTTTAAAGTGAATCGAGTTCTTGAACATTCAGCAAATTCTTGCCGAGTTTCTCGCAGGGATTAAAAAGTAATAGTTATAATACATGTGTGTGTAATACTTATAGTCGTGGGTATACGTACATATACATATGCGCATATCCTAAGCAAGAATATTTTATGGCAAACTTCCTTATGACACAAGTCCATATGTAAAAACTTATACTCGTATTATGTTTAGCATTTTGGCAACACCATGGCTGAGCTATCAAATATAGTAATAAAATTAATGGACTTGCAAGCCAACAACTTCTTTCAATTGAGAAAAAGGCAAAAGCAACGAACGAGAGGAGGGACCAACAAAAGCAGGCGCACATGCAAACATGGCATAGCATAGTAAACCGTATGTTTGTGGCAGCAACAACATCGAGCCACCGATTAAAGCAAAATGTGCTTAAGTAAGCTGTCGGGTCACTTTAACTTGGCGTGTGGGGGTTGGGGGTTGGCGAGTGAATAATGCGAATGGTAAAGAAGAAACAAATTGGTAATGTAGAGGCGAATGAAGCTATTGAGCTTTGTCCGATTAGACGCTGAACAGTAGCATTGATAGACACACTGACGACTACGAATATGGCATTGCCGTTGGCAATAAAAATAATTTGGCGGACATTTAGAAAGGAAATTAGGACACGAGGTTAATGAGCCCATTTGATGGTTTTATTGTTGTAAGCAGTTAGGAAAATCACTCTGGCAATTATATGTGGGAAGCTACGGATACATGCAAATGTAAGTATGTAAATCGGGAAGTGAGTATATACATATATTTGAGTGTATGCAATTTTTTTGGGTGCCTATTTGTATCATTCAGTCAGCTTCAGTTGTTTCAAGGAAATTAGCAGATTCCCGTTTGAAGTTTTTGGATATTCTTACTGTACTTCGTAACATTTTTTTTCGAAAATTAACCTGCACACTAGTACTCGTAAATAAGTTTTTAGTAATATAATACTTTTTGAAGATCAAGTTAACTTAGTTAAAAATTTACCAAGCATTTACCAGAGGCATCTCTGGGGATTTGCTGTAGGCTCAATTGAAGTGGCGATGGACCAAACCATTTTGTTCAGCACATTTGAATTTCTCTTTATGTACATTGAAAGGTTGACCCTACACAGTCTTCACAGTTGGGTTTCATAAATACTCAGCCATCATTAAGCCTACTTCTAACAAAAACAAAAAAAAAAACAAATAAAAATAAAACAAAATGCATATTTTTTGTGGCACAGATGTTCACAATGCCGCAAGAAATCGATTTAGAATTTTATTTTTTATTTACGATACTTATTTATTTTTCAAAAGCGTTGAACAATTCCACCTAGTATTTACAAAAGGATACACATACGCAATTTCCTTTTGATAATTTAACTTGTTTTAAGAGGCATTTTACAATATAATCGCCATTCGCTCTCCATAAGGTCTGCTTCCGTTGTGCATTTTAAACGTGTTCGAGGAAAATTCAGCCGAAGTAAGCTGGATTCTGCATCATTGATATGATTTTTTAGTCGCACAAACAGTTGCCATAGCTGTTACTTAACTCACGGTTGGTATGTCAAGATCACGATGAAGGTCGCTGTTGTTTGTTTAGTATGGCGCATTTATTATGCCCGCAGGATTTTCTTTTCCTGACGATCGATTTTGATGTATGTGCGATATGCGTATTAAATTAAACTTTTTCCTTACCTCTGACTCACTCTTTTTTTATACTGTACACATAAAGGGCCCGCCATATAACTTTACGGAATTAAAAATGCGATAAAAAAGAAACTACTCAATATTTTTCCAAACTGTTTTTTTTTTATTTTGAAGTACAATCGTTCCGGTTAGTGATAGAACACAACTTCATTCATATGGCTTCAGCTGCCGAACCAATTGGACTTCGTACGGCGTCATACCAAGGTCTTTACGCAAAATTCGTCTCAATTATGTCTCCGAAATGTCCAATTGTTGAGAACGACGGTGAACTGATGTTCCTGGTGATTCACGAACACTCTCGGTCACAGCAGCAATATCTTCGGGTGTACGCACGGTTTTTGGTCGGTCACGCGTTGGTTTGTCAATAAGCAACCCAGTGTCTCTTACTTTTTTCGCAAAGTAACGCACATACGCTTCATTCGGTGCTTTTCTTCTTCCCATTGCCGTAGGTAACTTTCGTACACATTCTGCAACATTACCAGGATTTTCAAAGTAATGTCGCAATATTTCCCAGCGTTCTTTGAGCGTATACCCAACCATTTTCGTTCAGCGGAAGAATAAAACTAATTTTCTGTCAAATCAGATGACAGCTAAGTGTTACAATTCTTCAAATAATACCTAGTTCAAATCCGTAACGATAGATGGCGGGCCCTGTACATATGTACGAAAATATGAGTTAGGTAGTAGCTGCAACGAGGTTAAAATGTTTACATTGCTTACTTACTTTTTAAGGCCCTCTTTGCAAAGGCCTTGATAGAGGGCAAAAATTGTTAACCCTCCAATATTTTCCCAGACTTATAGACAGATAGACAGATAGGTAGACTCTTTATTTTCTTTTGATTTGGTTTTGATTTAACAATTATTATAGTAAAATAATAATTATTAATAATGATAAAGAATTTACCTCAATGACTCTGTTGGAACTATATTTTTATAAAAATAAAACTGAAACCACAGGTTATGTAAGTATACACCTATAATCAAAACTAGCCAATATATAGAGCCCTCTTAATAATTTCAAGGTGGAACATAAAAGGCATACTCAGAAATGCAGAATTACGGGATGCAGTTCAGACTGCAAGGGATAGCCTATTCTCATCTTTGACCATAGAAAGTCGCTAATATGACAGAGTGTTATTAAAAAATTATTTATCCAAGTCCGAGCCACTTCGAAAGTACCGTAAATTATAAAAAAAAAATTAAATTTTTTAAACAAATTTCCAAAGCTCACGGTTTTTTTATTTTTATTTAATAATTTTTATAACAGAAGACAGTTCTTGGGCCAAAAGCAATAAAGAAAAAGCTAATGTTTTTTCTGAGTACCTCGAAGGCAGCTTTAAGCCATATGACACATCGAGCGCAGCCGGAATGCAGCCACTTAACTATGAAATTGATGCCGAAATTCCCCTTGTTACGGATTCTGAATTGCTTGGTGAAATAAATAAGCTAAAATCAAAAAAAGCGCCTGGGTATGACCTTATTACTTCTAAAACAACTTCCTCAATGCAAAATATCCAAGATTACTGAAATAATGAACGTCACATTCAAACTGCACCACATCTCTATATATTGGAAAACTACTGAAATAATTATGTTTAATAAACCAGGGAAGCCACTGCATGATGTCACATCTTATCGGCCTATCTCGCTCCTACCAATCATATCAAAACTGATGGAAAAGCTTTTAGCCAAACGCCTCAACATAATTATTAAGCAAAGAAATATAATACCAGTACATCAATTTAGTTTTCGCACAAAACACTCTACCATTGATCAAGTGCACAGAACTACTCGTATCATTGAAAACGCCTTTGAGGAAAAAAAGGTGTACTCTGCTGTCTTTCGGGACGTGTCTAAGGCGTTTGACAAAGTTTGCCACGGTGGGCTCCTCAACAAAATAAATGCGCTTCTACCAACACAATATTTTAACATTCTAAAATCGTACCTATCGGATCGTTTCTTCCGAATAAAATACGAAGACACATATTCCGAATTTAAGGAAATTAAAACTGGCGTCCTACAAGCCAGCATGCTGGGGCCCATTCTCTATATTCTTTTCACCTGTAATTTGCCTAATGACACAAATTACTCCACAGCAACTTTTGCTGACGACACAGCCATCGTCGGTAGGAGAAACCCATATTGACTCAATCAAAAACCTTGAAATTTATTTAAATAAAATCTCAGAGTGGACCATCAAATGGCACATAAAACTAAATGAAAAAAAATCGGTTCATTTAGACTTCACACAGAAGAAAACCCAATATCTGCCACTATACATAAACGACGTGCAAATCCAGTATCACAACAGAGTCTAATACTTAGGTATGACACTAGATACCAAGCTTAGGTGGAATGCTCACGTCAAAAAGAAAAAAGAACAATTAGAAATCAGATATCGAAATACGTACTGTAGGCCGGGTCGATTTGTGGGGAGGCAAAAAAATCACCCATTGCTCTGTGAAAATCATATTCTAGGGATCAAAATAAGAAACTTTGCCGAAGGAACCATACCTCTAAAATAAATTCTGATGTCCCCCAATTTGGGTCGAACTTTTTAGTTTCTTTTCTCATGTAAAGGCCAAAAATGGCGAAATGATTGTATGGGGAACCCCCCAGGGGGTTTGAAATGATTGTGTGGGGAACTCCCCAGGGGGTTTGAAATGATTGTAATGGGAACGCCCCAGGGGAGTTCCAAGGGGTGTGCCACTGGCATGGGTGGATCGTCCGTCCAAAGTTAGTCGGTTATACATTTGGACTCGATTCGAGCACTCTAAATGGGTCAAAGTGGGATTTTTCGTTCGTACATTGTACTGGCTTATGGGCAACCAATCAGCCTTATCCCTATACAATAAAATTCTCTTATATAAGCAGGTGCTTAAGCCAATTTGGACCTTTGGGATCCAGCTATAGGGCTGCTCAAGCTCAACCAATATAAAATCTATACAAATATTCCAAAATAAGGTACTACGATGCGCTGTTAATGCACGCAACACCGATATCGAACACTACCTTGGCATCTAATCGGTTGCCACTTCGATCAACAAAAACGCTAAGTCTCATATGGAAAGACTACGTCACCATGTAAATATCGAAGCCTCAGCCCTAATTGATCCCGGTAAATGGAAAGAAAGGCTGAAACGAAAAAAACCGCACCAACTCACGCAGTAGCCCACTTCTCTGCAAGCCTTGGGCAGAGCATTATTAAATTTAGTTGTATTGCACAAAATTAAATCCAAATTGTGCGTTAGTTTATAATTTATTATCTAGTTACAAGTACATAATACACAAAAACTTCGAAAGTACAGAAAATTATAAAAAAAATTAAATTTTCTATACAAATTTCTAAAGTTCACTGCTTTCAGAAAAAAAAAATTAGTTTCCCTGCGATAGCAGATTGCCCCTTTTGTGCTTTAGACAATCAAAAACTCCATCAAAATTTTCTTCTGCCACACACAAACTGAAAAAGTGTCCTTGACTAAGGCAAATATTGTTCCTACACAAAGGATTCATATGTCGACAAACAGCTTCCAGAAATAAATGAGAGCACAAAAGAAATCAAAGTGAGTTCAGCAACAAGAGGACATGATCAAACAACAGTTAAACAACAATAACGGAAAATTCGTGCTATGCGAGAGCAACTGCAACCGTTGTAGGACAAAAATTGCTTCATCAAACCGACTAAGATATGACTAGCGGTGAAAGTTCAAAAATTCACTTCAATTACAAATGCACTTACATGGATGCACACAGATGACAACTACGCCAATTTTGAATATTCACATTCAGCTAAAGCTGCGACAACGCTGAATGTCCGTGCCTTTATGAGCACGTATGCGTATTCCCAGACTGCAGTTATCGCTGAAGGCGTTCACGCTGAAAACACTTTTTCAAGAAGCAGTCAGCTGGTTAAATGCACCCATATGGATGTTAAAGTTGGTTTTCATTTCGAGATGAACTTGGTAATCTGCTGCAAAATATTATGTAAGTACATATGGAAGATTATTGATTGCCGGTTATCTAAATTACATGCACAAGTATTGAGATGTGTGTAGATATTTGCTTTAGAAAAATCCATTTATGCTAAATGAAAATTAAATATTCATGTATTTGCGCCACAAAACAATTAAATGCCTGAAGTGTAGTGAGTGCGAGTGAATGCGAAAACTAATTGACCTAATTGCAACATTTCTCTCCACTTGTATTAGCATAAATTTTTAAATGTCACTAAGATACGAGTGTCTGGTTGTAATGTAATGTACTTGTATGTGAGTGTAAGTAGCAGTTGAATGCCTTCGACAGGTTCACAAAAATTACAAAATATTCAAAATTCATTAAGCTGTAAGTATATTCAGAAAATTAATTTCCAAAGCATACTCGTACATATTTTGTGGAATTTTTTAAGCATACTTGTACTCAACATTGCAGCACTTTAATAATTTATTGTTATATATAATATTTGTAGGATAAGCATTTTACGAGGGGTGCCTTTTATATGTCGGGATTAGAGAACAAAAACAAATTTTAATCATCGAAAATCACTTTATTGTTTTTCAAAATATTCTCCATGAAGATCTATACACTTTTGCATGCGTTTGAACCAATTGTCGAAGCACTTTTGCCACTCTGAAGAGGTACCTCCAAAGCATGCATTCTGAATGCCGCAACCGCTTCTTCAGGTGTCGAAAAACGTTGACCTCTCAGTTTGTTTTTTACATACGGGAATAAAAAAAAGTCATTCGGTGCCAAGTCAGGACTATACGGCGGATGACCCATTAATTCGATGTTTTGGGTGCTCAAAAATGCAGTTGTTTGAGCCGATGTGTGAGAGCTCGCATTGTCCGGGTGAAGAGTGATCCGTCTTTGGCGATTGGTTTTCCTGATTTCTTGGAAGACAACTGGCAAACAAATGGTTGTGTACCACTCAGAATTTACTGTTCTGCGTTGTTTTAGTGGTACGGTTGCGACATGTCCAGTTTTTCCGAAAAAACAGGCGACCATTTGCTTGAAAGTGCTTCGTGCGCGAACAACTTTTGTTGGATTTGGCTCATCTTGAAACACCCATACAGTCGACTGCTGTTTACTTTCGGGCTCATACGCGTAAATCCATGATTCATCACCTGTCACGATGTCATAGACGAGTTTCGAAGCCCCGCGATCGTATTTTTTGAGCATTTCCTTCGACCAATCGACACGAGCCTTTTTTTGAGCGATTGACAAATTGTGTTGGATCCAACGCGAACAAATTTTTTTGACAGTCAAATGTTTATGCAAGTGTATGCTGGTCCCACTAATGCCTAAGATTGTCTCAATCGCAGGATAGGTCACATGACGATCTTGCAATATCAGTTCGCGCACAGCATCAATGGTTTTCGGAACAACAACTGATTTTCGACGACCTTCACGACATTCGTCTTGGAGTGAACTACGTCCACGATTGAAAACACCATACCATCGATAAACACTGGTCCTTGATGGAGCTTCATCGCCAAAAATGAATTAAGTTCATCCATGCAATGTTGCTGAGTTAATCCACGTCGAAAGTTGTAAAAAATAATCGCACGAAAATGTTCACGATTTAATTCCATTTTTGGACCGAGATGAATCTTTTAAGTTACTGTAAACAACACAAATAGCGCTGGTATTTCGAAACGTTCTGAGTACGTAAAAGCCAAAAATGTCAAACTTTGATCCCGAAATATAAAAGACACCCCTCGTACAAATTAGTACAGCAACAACAAAAGTCATACACCATTTTATTTACGGAAAACTCCTTAGAAGCCAGCCCTTACCCTGAAGTGAAAACGTGAAACTAGCCAGGTGGAATCAGCCGTATGCTGCTGACGTAATATCCTTTCCAGGGTTAGCCATTTTTGCACTGTCTATTCAGTGGTAGATAAAATACAAAATTCGCTATCGTGGAAAATTTTGCGATAGGGGAAAAAATTTCATTTTCATTAATCCTTTAGTAATAGTGAAAAAAGTGCATTATCAGTAAATCTAAGTGATTCTCTCTAAACAATTTCGACACTACAGATGACTTTAAAATGGGCTGCGATGTTGGAGCTGGTGTATATTCTAACAGACTTAAAATTGAGAAATCTGTGAGTCTCCCTAATTCCAGCAGTGTCTTCCAGGCGGAAGTACTGACATTTGGGGAAGCCTGTAGGCTACTAATTAGGGATTTCTCTTTTAAGGGCGATATCGCTATTCTTTCGGATAGCCAAGTTGCAATCCAGGCACTGGGTTCGGCTTCAACAACCTCTAAAGTGGTGGAACAAAGCAGGAATAGCCTCACCATCTTGAGTGAAAACCATAAAGTTACCTTAAACTGGGTCCCGGGACATCGGAACATTGAAGGTAACGAAAATGCAGATGTACTGGCAAGAGGGGATCTGCCATGAGGAATCGGTATTCACACCATTAGAAATGCGATTTCCCAAAAATACCTTCGAATCGCGGATTGTAGGTGGAAAGCCCAGACGCAATGCAAAATTAGCAGAACGTTATGGCCCACCTACAACCTCAAGCAATCGTCGGCATTAATAAGAATGAAAAGACGGGACGCCTGTAGACTAACGGCAGTCATAACTGGCTTTTGGAGTTATCGGAGCTATCGGAGAACAAGCAGCCAAAATGGGTATCCCTCACAACACATACTGTCACAGTTGTAAACAACCGGAGAAAAAGGAGACAATCTTCCATTTCCTCTGTGAATGCCCTGCAAAATGTTAACCCTGGGCTCGAGAATCTCGAACAACTGTCTGGCTTAGACATCAACAACCTAATAAGATTCTTAAACCGCACAGACTGGATATAGTCATGCTGTAAATAACCGTTAAACAAGTTGGTAACGAGGATGTGGCAACAAAATGGTGCGGAAGAGCTAGTTGGATTCTGGAAGAATCACCACCTTAACCAACCAACCAACCAACAAAATCTTTAGTGATACTTATTTTTTTCACTATCAATAAACTTTCAGTGAAACATAACTTTTAACTAAAAACATTTGAATTTATATTTATGTTCCATATAAGTTATAAACTAGTTTGTTGATAAAATCGATTCTTGGTGTATAAGCGGTGTAATTAAACGATATCATAATGCCAATCTAGCCAAACAAATCACTACCTCTTGGTGTCAAGAGCAGACACATTTATTAGACTCCATCGAAATTGCAATGCAGCTCAATAGTAGTACGAGTTAGTTATAATGTACATATGTTTGTCTGAATGTTCATATAGGTACATGTGCATTCATCCGAAAGAGTTATAAAACAAAGGAGAAAAAATCGAATGAGCGCTTGCCCTAGGTACATACATATATACATACATACATATGTGCAATATCTCTGGCTTATAAGGAAAAGCTGCTAAGTAGAACTCTGAACAAATATTTGACTCTGAAGCAGAGTGAAAGAAAGCGTCAGGAAATGTCATTGTTTTTATCTCTGTTTTAGTATTTAAAAAATTGCATTGAGCAGCCTTTCACGCTAAGCGACGATATGTAAGCATGCATTTTATACGATCGTATGCAACAATAATGGAGTTTTGAAGTTTTGTGGACCCACGTAAGTAATCTAGAATTTCTAGCTAAGCACAGGCATTTAGCTTTTTTCATCTGCTTCAGCAAATTTTACCTAAATGAAATAGGTTGAGATTTATATAATTTTAAGTCAGCGAGTTTGCTGCAAGAGTTAGAAAATGCACACAAAAACTAATACCCATTGAGCATTTGCCATATCAGGCAAACAACTCGTAAAAACTATCGACGAGTCGTAAAAATACCAGATGAACACCTGCACTCATTCATTTCGTAATTAATTATATTTCAAATTTGAAAAATTAAATAGCTCACCCTGTATGAGATTGGTTCTACTGAGGCACCTGAGCGGTCATTATGCGCTACTTTATTCAAATCGGTAATCTCAATATATGTACATACTTATTTACATATATATGCATACCTTTTGGCCATGGATAATATACTGGTGAAGACAGTGACAAACGTAGCGAGAAATTCATTCCATAATAAAATTAGGCCTAAAACGGCTTCCTCTTCAAGGGCTATAAAACGGTTTCAGCCAATTATTTTTTAATAACAAAAGTCTCAGTTTCTTTTGAAATTTTGAGTTTTTTCAGTTTTTTGGCCGCCATAGCCGAACGGGTTGGTGCGTGACTACCACACGGATTTCAGAGAGAGAACGTCGGTTCGAAAAGATTCCTTTCATTTAAAATGCTTCCCGGAATCTTAGATTTCCCAAAACTGAAGCTCGTCTGCGTTAATATCTCAATGCATCACAGTTTTCGTTACTTTACACAAAATATCTCAACTTCTTAATTCACCATTTCGGTGTATGAAAGTTTCACAAGAAAAACTGTTCTACAGAACTCAACTCGACATAGAATTCTTCTGCACACCACCAAGAAGTAAACAGAGAAAACAACCACTTGTTGGACGATGAGCGCGCACAACTTCTCTCTCTCTCTCTCTCTATAAATTCTGATGAAATCGACACCACATGCACCGATAAAAGCCGGTTACAAGTTAACTGTTCAACAAACTGCCGGTCACTCACTTTTCATATCACTCAGTCGTATTTTGTGGGCTGTGAGAGCTTAGACACTCAGCAACCTCAGCAGATTCACACGCTCTCACGAGCAAATGCAGGTTGTAACCACTGTCGACACCGCAAAATTAAATCACAGCTGTTTGTACCGCATCCCTCTCAACACAGCCGTGATGCTTTCGTACGAGCGCTCCTCACACCCACCGCACAGAGTGCAAGTGAGGGGTGGGAATGGCGATGATATTTCGTGTGACATCGTTTTAGTTTACTCACCACAGATCGCCTGTATATACAGCTAATGCACACTGTATTCAAAGCATCCTCGGCATGTTGGCATCCTGTCGTGCGGCCAATGCGTGCACTCGTTCTTTCATGCCGATTGGGTGCTGCTAGGCTGAGGATTCAGTTGGATTTTTACTCTCTACGTAAGTGAACGTATACGTCGTGTGTGCACGGGTAGACGCATTCGAATTGGTTCTTTGGTCGACGATGGTCCATGCGGTTGATTAATATTTGAAGTTCACGTGTGTATAGCGCGCGGTGAATATTGCGAGTTGATTGAAGACGAGAAATTTGTTTATGATAAAAAAAATTGGCAAGCAAAAATTGTGTGAGAAAACGGTAAAATAACAGAAGTATATAACGGTTGCATCTCAAAATACCTTATTTATAAGTAGAAATAGCTCTATATCGAATTTGTTGCACTCGCGGTCTGCTTTCATCTCTAGAAGGCAAAGTTGCAGTGTGCGTGACTTGCAGTGAAAATTTGCTTGTGCATTGCCGTGTTTCAGTCGAAATTTGAAAGCTAACTTGTCAGAAAAGAAAATCGCAAGGGAGGATTATGAAAAAAGCACACAAGCCGTGAAAACCAAAGCAGAAGCAGAAATAAAAATAAAAATATAAAACAAAAACAAGCGAACGAAGCAAAGCAGCAGTGAAACAAGTCAAAGAAACCAACAAGTTAACAAACCTGAAAACAGCACACAGAAAAAGCATAAAAACTTGGAAAAACTAACATCAAACTATGCGCCACACTTGCAATAGCTGCACTCAGCCACAATCACATACGAATCACTGACTGGCGATTGCATTCGTGTGCTGCGGTTGATTGCCGCCGCCGTTGCTGCTCAATTTATCGCTAGCGTGATTGCCGTTGCGCTATGTAGAAGTTTGTGTTGTTACTGTTATGCGCTATATTTTCATTTGGTTTTAATTTGGCTCTGAATGGGGCAAAAAATGTTTCGTTTCACTTAAATTCCCATGCGAGCTTAAATTTCATTACATAATTTTGGGCGTGCAACCTCAAGCAGGACTTAACACATAGCCTAGCATGTGTATGGATGTAATTTATTTCAATGTAATTTTACGCGTCATAATGAACGCGCAAACAATCTAAGGTGACCACAAATTAGAAAAAAATTTAAAAAGTTGGGTTGGTAACTCAGCTCAACGTAAGTCGCTTGTCCTGTATGAGAAGGAGTATGAGGAAAAAACTCATTCAAAACAGTTGCCGACAAGCAGCATTCAATACCAAAAAATTCGTACACTGCAAAACAACAGCAACAACAACAACTACTACTGTGACAGCAATGGCAACAGCACGACAGCAGGTTCATTAGCCCCTTGAACAAACAGAGGTAAAAGGAGTATCGGTTGTGCTGCAACAGTAGTGTTAAAAATAAAAGCAAGAACTCTGGTTGATGTTGAAGTTGTCTTCTGCCCCTCGCACCACTCTCGGGCTGCCAGCACACAGCTGAACCGCAGCATTTGGCTTTTGGCTGCAGCCACTTTTTTGCCTTTGGCTTCTACTGGTTGGCTGTGTTGGTTTTAATTTGCATTTGTTCAACCCGACTTGACACAAGCAAATGCGTATGTGCGTGTGTTGGTGTGTGATATTCGTGTTCTTACTGCGTGTTTGTGCATTCATTAAAATATATTCAATTAAAGGAGAATACACAATTTGTAATCAAACGTAGACACCAGGCAAACCGAACGTGTTAAAATATTTGTTGATACTTACTCACCACATTAACTTCTAATTAATGATAAAAAAAAGTAAAAATAAATGATAAACATCAAGCCAAACATAAAAATAAAATCGAAGAAAGTTTTACTCAGAAAAACTGTAGAAAAACAGCTGGCACTTGAATAGAAAAATCGCATTAATTTAATATTTCAAAATATTCAAAATATATATATAGTGATCCAAATTACGAGATTTATTATGGAGATTTAAGATTATATACCAAATTTAAGTGATTCTCAAAAAGGTCAGTGAAAG
This sequence comes from Anastrepha obliqua, assembly GCF_027943255.1. Classification (NCBI taxonomy): domain Eukaryota; kingdom Metazoa; phylum Arthropoda; class Insecta; order Diptera; family Tephritidae; genus Anastrepha; species Anastrepha obliqua. The sequence goes on from NC_072896.1 coordinate 1,949,116, forward strand.
CAAAATAAAAACAACATTTGATCAAAAATTTATATTCAAATAAAAACCACAGTGTCGTTTTGCATTTATTTGTGGACATATCACCAAGCAGCATCGCAACCGAATTTCGGAATATAGAAATTTAGAAGAGTAAGTGCCTTGAATGGATCACAGTTAATTCAGTTTCGTTGTTTACCTTTCATTAAAAACGAACGCAGGCGGAGAATTGTTTTGTTTTATTTTATTCAAAACATACAAAAAAATTTTTAAAAATTTTCACTGCCACCAAACGGGAAGAGTAAACATTTCGAAGTAACATCGCAGTTGATTACTTCTCCACTTCAACGGGATCTACTTGAGTACAAGTATCTATTTGTAAATAAATTTTTTATTTATTTGTTATTTCTTTAATTTATTTAAATTAAATTTACAAATTAGGTTTATACTTAAGTTGTCTCACTTAAGTGTGTAGCCAATCCAAATGAAGCGTAACGAGGTTCTGTCGCACGGCCTTCGTGGCAAAAATCAAAAAAGGCGCGAAGAAGAGGTGCTAAAACGTTATATAAAACAACGTTTTTCGATTAAATTTGCTTGAAAGAGGGTATCTTTGAAAAGACTATATGTCAGAGAGTATTTTAGTTTGATTATCTTCATAATTTTTCTTACAGAATATTTTTTTAAGTGGCTCTATTTTATAAATTCTAAATTTCTTTCCATACTTCCAATTTTTTTCTACTGAACTATAGCCAGTAAACGGACTAGAAAAAATATCTAAAAAAAGGCATTTTTCGAGATGGAGTCTCAAAGAATTTAGAAGTTATCACGGTTTACAAATGAATTACCAAACCAAGAACCGATTTCAATAGCCATGAAATTATGCAATTGTCGGGCTCCTTTAAAAGCTCGATCGTTAAAGATTTTCTGCGATTTGTCTTGTGTTTTCAATAAAATGTTTGAAAGATAGTTCTGCAATCTTTTTATTGATTATATTTAAGGGGTTACATATCTTGTGAGCCCGAAAAAATGGACGATTGTCATAATTTTTTTTAAATATGTTTTAGAACTTTTATTCAAAAGAGGCATATATCATACTGAAGCATAACTCTCGAAGAATACATTTTGGTGTTTTTATTTAAAAAAATGTTAATATTTATTGCTGATATCGCCCCTCCCCCGAAACGCCGTTTTTTAGAAGAGGCTTGCGGTGATCACGGTAGCGCATGATCAGCTCAACTGAGATCAAAAAAAATAAATGATTGTTGCAGAAAAAGGTTTTTTTGTGAATCTGAACGGTTTATTTACCCAAAAAAATTTATCTCGATATGAGGCCCGCTTTGCACCAAAAAAACGATTTTTTAGAGGATGAAAAATTAAAAACAAAAAAAATTATTCCAGCGAACTATGCAACTACAGGTATTTATAAAAAGTGAACCATTCTGATTCACGAGGTTGTAACTTCGAATAATTAAAAAAAAGTTTATGCAAATCGGTCAAATAGTTTTTGATAAATAATGATCACCGCGACGGTAACTTTCAAAAAACACGACTTCGAGATAATCGCGTCTAAAGTTTTGCGTGCAATTCCTTTATGGGTAATTTGCGCGCTTCCACGGTCTGTAACTTTCGTTCTTGTGCTCCGATCTTTATGATTTTTTTTAAATTTATATTTTAAAAATAATGTACTTTTACAATATGCCATAAAAAAATTTTAGATTTTTTAGTCCAACACAAGGTATAAGTTGAGAGGTATAAAATATAAAAAATAAATTAAAAAATAATTAAAAAATATTTTGTGCCAAAAGTTATGAAGATAACCAAATTTCTCTCTTCTTTCTTTCAACCTTTCCAACGACATCCCACTTTAAGCAAATCGAATTAGAAAATTCTAACTTATATATTGTAATATTTTAGCACCTCTTCTTAAGGGCTTTTTTATTTCACTCATTTGTTCAGTTATGAAGTTAACTTTTGTGCAGAAAACCCAATACTTTTAAGTCTACTTCCATTAGTTTGAGCATACACTGGGCTCATGTGGAAAATTAGAACTAAATCGAAGACCATGTTGCAGCAAATCACTGGTTTTTATTACACTTCATATAGAAACGCTGTGTGTGAATGAGTATAAACCTGGCTTAGTTTAAAAATTATTGATGTACAATTCTTGTAACTTTTCCTACACGGCAATCCCATGGGACGGCGCAAAAGTAACAGACAACAGTACGATGGAAGAGTCTTTTCAAGGTCCTATGCTCCCGAGCGGAGTGAACAAGGAAAGCAAAAAAGCAATGAAATAAAAAAACACGGGAGAATCTAACAAAGCTTTATAAGGCTTTGCTGCCACTTGCCTCTGTCATTATTTTTTTGTTTTTTGTTCAAACAAACAGCTTCATTGTCTTTTACAAAGAAAGAGGATATTATGCGAAGTTAGTGGTTCTCTTTGGTTCCATTTCCCTTTACGCCAAGCCATTAACAAGCGGATGTGATGGAAATTTTCACTGGAGGCCAAGCAGGTTGTTTGTGTGAACCATATTTGTTGTATGACATCGGTTTGTTTGATGGAGTTGTAATAGTAAAATTTATCATAACGCTGTCAAAATTTAACCAGAAATATTTTCAAATATGGGACTACTCTAAAAGCACAAAAAGTTGCTTATATGAAACCACTATTGCCGTAAGCTTTTTGGCGACGCTGCATCTCAGATAGTATAAAGTCTGATACAAAAGCTTGCCACGTGACACTCAGCGTAAATGCGAAAATGGAATATTCAGAATATATTAAATATATATTTTTTGTACTATGTATACTGATAGAACTTGCCAACTAGTAAACAATTTATGGGTCTTTGAGTCATCTTTTTTGTATGGGTTAAAAAAATAACTATAAGGCATAAGTGTATAAGTAGATCTTATAACTTTAGATCAATCTTGAATAATTCCAATCACTAATGGAAAACAATGTTTCGAATACTAAATGGTGTTTTTGTTTTTATGTTTTTTTTTTTTTTTTGGTTTGGGAACTTATTTTACGTTCTTTCCAAGTAAAACAACGCCGTTTGGCCTTAATGTTCGATAGTCACTACAAGACGGGCATATGGACATTACCATAATAGGATAGTTTATAAGAAAATAAGACCATGTTTTGTATAATTTGTATACGCAAGGCTACAAGATATAGAAATTTATGCGAGTAGGTTTTAGTTTACCTCTTTTAGTGCAAAAACAGTGCATAGCACATTTTATGCCAATGTCATACAATAGACCCTTATAACCAAGGTTTTCGGCCGAGCTTTTGCTTAAATTTGTGGTTTGCGTCTTGATGTTGTTCCACATGTGGAGGTGTCTGTAGTTTTATACCACCTACGAACGGAAAATGGTATTTTGAAGGTCTCTTTAGAATCACATATGACTGACTAAACGGACTCCCACTAAAGAAATCAATTAACAGGCCTATTCTTTGATTTAGTCAACGAAACATTGTCACAATGATTGAGTAGCGAGCCAAAAAGTCGCAAGCGAGGTAGTTGTAGGGATCCGTTATTCCGTGTCGTTGGGTACACCTTCAGTTTTGAATAAATATCGACCAGTAGTGCCGTCGGCTTACAAGCCAGACCAAACAGTGGTATTTTCTGATTGGTGCTTCAAGGACTTTTCGTCTACTTCAAATAAGGTATTATTTGTTATCAAAAAGTGATTTTCGTTTTTTTGTTTTTTTTTTTTTGTTTTGTCGTATTGATACACCTGATACACTGGACTTGTGAATGAATGATTAGACGGAGATTTACCACAATTGTGAAGATAAAATCCACACCGTTGGAAAAGCTCAGACCCTTCCAACGTGATTTCTGATTAGAGGTGGTGCGAGGATTGCAGAAAACGTTGACTCAAATGTGTTATATTTGATTACATTGACGGGGGCAACATAGATTTTGATTAATAATAATATTGTATAGAATGCATTTATTTTATTTTATTTGTTTATTTGTTTATATAAATAGTACATAGTAAGACTAAGGTCTTTTAATAGTACTTCAACAATATTATAAGCAACTGGAATATTTTTAACATACAAGTTTCTTAATCTAAAATTTTACACCAGTTACGAGTTAATCCAAAAAAACTTGACGCATACAATTCCGTTAGGTGTTCAGAGTTCTCCTCCTATTTGTGGTATGCCTCTTGATGTTTTTCCACAAATGGAGAGACCTACAGTTTTAAGCCGACTCCGAACCGCAAGAAGTTCTCCAGAGAAGCTTTTTCATGGAGGCTCACCATTGTCTGCCTAGGGTCGACCGCTGTTAGAAAGAACTGTTTCTTTTATTTGATGTTCATGCGCGGAAATTCAAACCAATGCACTCCCGAAATGGTAGTCACGCACTCACCCATTCAGCTACGGCAGCCGCCTCTGATTTTGCATTTTGATATACAAATAAATATTTTTGGAGAAAAGTAAAAGTACAACTTATCTTTCTGACAGTATACATTTACCTACACATTTATGTGGTTTAACTACAGAAATGCAAAAACACTAACTCTTCTCTTTGGAACGCCAAACCTATAGTTAAAAGAGTTAGAAAGAGCAGTGACTTCTTTTCTTTTATGGCATACTAGGGACTGGATAAAAAAACCTGTCCTACGATGGGACTAAACCATTCTATTAAAGCATGAAGCCCTTAACTTATGGCAGGAAAAATATCCACAGTCGAGCGCGCATAATGTGACGTAAAAAATATGTAGGTGTAGGTGTAATGTAATTTTTAAATACATACTTTCAGGCGAGAAGCTCTGAAATGCAATGGAATTACATAAGAGTTAGGCTGGTGTGTGGTGAGGAGCAGCGCGATTGCATAATATTAAGATTCACAACTACACCCACACATACATATATATGTATGTATGCATGTAAAAGTACAAAACAAAAGTTTAATTGCACACGGACTACTAATGCCATTACTTAACTTTCTACCTGGCGCGATAAAAATAATACAGCATTAGTCCCAATTTAAATATTTCAATTTCATTTGTTTATCTTTAATTTGCATCGAGCCGGGGTAGGAGAGTATGGGAAGAGTACGCTGGTGTAACTCCAAAAATTATATTTTTGCAAAACCGTCGTCTTGGCAGCGAAGCAGCAAGTTTTAATGGACACCATGAATGTACTGAGTAGAATCTTGCTGTGATGTGTGTGGAAAACGGGCAGCATAATTTTCAACCTAAACCGCGCACAAAAAAGAATAAATCGGCAAAATGCTATTGCTGTGTGCTCCTGTTATTGTGCTGTAGTCAGGCTATTGCCGATTAAATTCTTAGGCGAACAACTTTTGCGATGCGCTGAATACGTACGAGGACACAAACACACTCGCCCACACCTTCATATTTATTTATAAATGCATTCGTTGCACACAGTTAACCCACAAATAAAACACCAGTGCGCTCTGCCTCTCTTCTCCAAACACAATATGCAGCATTTATCCTTGTAACTCCTTCAATTATCCTCACGACTTAGTTCTTCCGGTTGTAGTTACTCATCGTGCTGCTATCGATGTTGCTGTTGCACCTGCTGTTGGCACCAAAGTTGCTCCAACTCGTAGCAAAGAAAATTTGAGTGGAACACGAGATAGTATCCTCCAGTCGCTCTCAAATCCAACTCCTCGAAAACTTTAATCCTTCAATAATATTATTTTTGCGCGCGATTCCTTAGCACTTCCTAGCAGCACAACCGACTACCGACTTGTACTAGAGTCGAATCATCGAAGTAAGACAAGCAAGGGAAGTGCTGCCAGAGGGTTCAACTGCTAGGAGAATGAACGGTAATAGCGTGGACGGCAACTAACCCAGAGTCGCCGTTGGGCACTTCATTTACTTTTCCCATTTAAGCTGTGTTATTTTTCGTTTTTTTTTTTCGCTTTTATCTACTTTATTTTCTTTTCACTGCGCATTTAATTCTCTACCTGTAAAACTCACTTCTAATTCCAAAGCTAAATTTATAATTACAAAATGAAGTTGTATAGAAAATAATAAATGTAGTAAATATATAGTACATATATACATACATACACAGATAGTACATACATTTATTTCCCTGGAGCAATATTTTATGGAATAAGTCGTTGACAAGGTAGCGATACTACTCAGCTTGGAGTGGAAATATATTGCTACTGAATTTACTTTATTTTCGCTTTTTGTTACAAGCAGCAAAGTTTTCCAGTGCAGATGCACTTACTTGCCACTCACGGATACCTCTTGGTTGATTTTTGAACCTCATTTTTATTTCTGCTTAATCCTTGTGAGTTTTGTTTCTTCTTTAATAGCTGTCAGCTTACTAGGAGATTAGTTTTATTTATCAAAAACTGCTCATTACAAGCGGCCAATGAGTTGAAAGTACCAGAAAAGCACTTTTGAGATCTCCAAGCAATTGAAAAAACACGCATACAAACTTCTCAAGCGAGCCATGTATTGGCACTCCAGCTGCTTCAGCCATCTCCAATTCCAGAATCTACAGGGTGTCTCTTTAAGCATCGAGCCTAATGAGAGCCATGAAAGCAAACCACACAGGTTTGCAAATAATTATGGGTTTTTTACCCAAGGGCCATGTTGCAAAATTACACGATATAACAAATGTGCGAAATTTCTTTTTATATGGAGTAAAGGCGCAGCACCGTCAAGGAATTTAATCATTAAAAATGAAGGGTTTTTTGGAAATCTAGAGGCTAGAACTAGCAGGTTGTGCCTGGTGGCAGTAGCTGCTAAGTCCACGATATTGAAGAAACGATTTAGGAATCCGGAAACAACATTCTTGGATATAAAACACTGTGGTAAAAAACTTTTGTAAAGAAACCTTCAGGATTACCGATAATTCTCGGAAAAAAGAAATTTTATAGAATTTGTGTTGCCAAAACAGTCGCTCCCCCTATTTAATTAACCCTCTGGCTGTGTGTAATTTAATTAAATTTTACCATACTTCCGTTTCCCTCATCCTCGATTTTGCATGCAACTTTCATAGAAAAAACTGTGGTCTAAGTCGTTTCTCGGGTGGTAGATTGGATATGGTAAGCGTAATTAGCTGGGAAATGAACAAAAAATTGTGCAATTTTCGTGCGTCAAAAACAAAACTTATGTCAAAGGAAGAAAATTTTATAATCAGAAAGAAGTTCCGGTTGGTCAAACTGTTCTACTCAATTTTCTTTTGCTTTATTTCATTTATAGAGTTGTGACATCCCAACTAAGAAGCTGGGATTTACATAAATCCCAGTTTAATTCCGCTCTGGTGGGAGCAGTCCAAATTCTACCCCCATTAATGCTGGTTAGGTGTTTAAAAATTGGCGAGTAATTTAGCAGGTATCTTTTAACGGTAAAGCAGGTAATCTTTAAAGCAGCCGCCATAGCCGAATGGGTTGATTCGGAACGTAGGTTGGAATCTCGGTGAAACATCAAATTGAAGAGACAATTTTTTTCTAATAGCGGTCACCCCTCGGAAGGCAATGGAAAACCTCCGAGTGTATTTCTGCCATGAAAAAGCTTCTCATAAAAAAAAATACCTGCCGTTTGGAGTCGGCTTGAAACTGTAGGTCCCTCCACAAAGAGGAGGAGGAGCTCGGCCAAATACCCAAAACGGGCGTACGTGTCATACATATATATATATATATATTTATAAAGGGTGGTTAAGTTTCAAGGACCGGTGTTGACTTTCAATAAAATACAATTTTTTTTTAGGAAATTATTATCATTTCGCTTTATTATGATAATATTGGTATGGTTCAATTACGTATGGAACAAAATATCGGCCAAATAGCCGCCGCGACCTCGGCGGCACACTGCGAAGGACCAAATTTTCGATGACGCTGAGGCATAATTACGGCTCTATGCCGTTAGTGTGCCGAATCATCTCATCCTTTAGCTCTTGAATTGTTGCTGGCTTATCGACGTACACCTTTTCTTTCAAATAACCCCTAAGAAAGAAGTCCAACGGTGTCATGATCTTGGCGGCCAATTGACATCGCCGCGACGTGAGATTATTCGGCCATCAAATTTTTCGCGCAAAAGAGTCATTGTTTCGTTAGCTGTGTAACAAGTGGCACCGTCCTGTTCAAACCACATATCGTCCACATCCATATCTTCCAATTCGGACCATGAAAAGTTCGTTATCATCTCACGATAGCGAACACTATTCACAGTAACTACTTGACCGGCCTCATTTTGGAAAAAATACGGCCCAATGCTGCCGCCGGCCCATAAACCGCACCAGACAGTCACTCTTTGTGGGTGCGTTGGTTTTTCGGCAATCACTCTGGGATTATCATTCGCCCAATTCTGCTAATTGACGAGTCCACTGAGGTGAAAATGTGCCTCATCACTGAAATCACGAAGTGCGCGATATGCATTTTGATTTGAACGCCCGTTTTCATAATAACTTTAACGCGTTGCTCGATTGTGTATCTTCCCACGGTTCAAATTGAGTTAGTCTGAAATTGAAAAATATCAAATAAAATGTAGAAAAAGACTTAATGTTTAGGTGTGGTTTATATTCAACATCGGCCCTTAAAATTTAACCACCCTTTATACTCGTATTTATCTTTAAAAGCAGATCTCTGTAAGCAACTTATTCGAAAGATTTACAAATTTTAAAGTTTTTAATAATTGATTTGGAACCAGCCGGTTGCTGATATTATGGAAGGCGTTATGATTATGCGATCGGATCTGTACATCTGTTGCGTCTCTATCTAAAGCGCGGAATAATTAGCCAATTTGATAAAGTAGCTGGGCTGCATATTTCGGTTAAGCGGTATGGCCACATTTATAATATCAATTCCTTTTCTCCTTATCGTAAATAGCGATATCTGGACTGCTCTCCGTGCCTGTTTTGCCAGTGTAGATGGTCCTATCGCAGTAAAGTTGTGCATCCTTATTTTCAAGCACTTCCACCGGGTAATACTTAAATTAAAGTCGATTTTTATCTGCAAGCCCATATAGCTTTGCAATTTCCAGATGAATAATTTTAACCATTTAACCACGAGATGTGCATTCATGAGCTGCCCTGCAATCATATACTCTTTTATGTTATTTCATTTTTTTTGTGTTTTTTCTTTGCTTTTATCTTATTTATTTATTTATTCTTTATTTTTCAAATGCTTCAATCATTCATTAAACCAGCAAAGTACGGACATTTTTATTTTCTTTCTCTTTTGAATTGCACGTCTTTCCCATTTCCAACTAAATCGAACAGTAATTTAAAGAATTCGAAATATTTGTAAATTTCAATATTTTAATTTGAATGACACAACTTCTCCATTTCATGAAGTTACAGTCTGCATTGGTAAAACTACGAAATCAATTTCAAATATAAAATTGTAAGCCATATAAATAAATGACATGATTGGCTTGCGGCAATCAACTCCAAAATGTGTAGTGAAGCACTCTGTTCACACGCCAGGGACGCTTTTAATAATGTCACGAGTCACTGATTTGCTTTCGCAATTGACAATTTCCAGCACTTCGCTGCACTTCATGACACGTAAAAAATAAATGGGCCTAATTTCTAACTACATTCGAAAATATTTCAACAGCATGGGAAACTTTTTACGAAAATGTTCCAAAGTGTTGTTCGCAGCTTTAGTAGTTTGTGAAAGGCACCTGATATCATTAGATTTAATTTTTTGTTATGCTACAACAAATTAAAGAGGTAGAAACCCCAGGTAAAAGAAAAGGCACAGACGCACCTTCATACGTACAAATGTGATGAAATAAAATTGAGTTTTTTATGTTTATGTGTTCGTACTCACGCGTGTTTGCCTTTCAAAAGCTCAATATGTGCAAGCGTAATTTACAAATATGTTTTTTACCTACAAAAACACTTTTTCACACACTACTTTATGTATTTGCAATTTCACGCCTCTTGAATTGCATTGCAGCGAAATGCACTGCAATGCGGAATAAAACAAAAACATAAATAAAAGTTGATTGCGCTGTTGAGTGGTCATAAAATGGCAAATAAGGCGTGAATGAGAAAGGGGCGAGTGGCCAGTGTACTGCTTAATCTTATATTTATTTATTTATTGATATATATATGTATATATGTATATATGTATTAGGGTGGGTCTTTTTACATAAAATTATAAGAAAAAAAGTCCACCAGAGCATAGCTCCAAGCCAATTTCAAGCTCTCCAAATTTTGAAAAAAAGCTATCTTCAATTAATACGAAATTACTATTTAAATCACTACAGGGTGGGCCAAATAAGACCTACTAATGTTAAGCACAAATAACTTTTTTTTTTTTTAACATATTTATTTTTCTCTTTTTGTGGGTTATAATTGAATTGTTGGAAATTTATTATGGAACCCTACATTGATTAAAAACTTTTTGCGGCCAATGGCGGAGCAGTATCCTAATTTGTGGTTTCAACAAGATGGAGCAACTACGCATACTGCTAGGCAAACTATGGACCTGCTGCGTAGTAGTAGTAGGTCTTATTTGGCCACCCTGTACTAACCAAAGTACAATGAATGTTATTTTTTAATACAGCCGAGCACTTGGGAATTTTGTGGTACGAAGAATTTATTTTTAATATCTATTTTTTTATTAAAGAAACCCATGATGGTGCCATAAAGCAAATTATTTGTAATTTTTTCTTGACTGCAATAGCAAAAGGGAATGCGCGCTAATCAAACTAGAACTTGCAAAAAAGACTGTAAACTTTAATATTAAATTTAGAAATATTTAAAAATTTAAAATTTTTTTTTTTTTTCATATGTACAATTTTTTTTACAATTAAGAAGGTTTTTTTTTCAATTATTATAGTTCTAGATATTTTTTACTTTCAACATTAGGTGCTTATCTTTTTTCTTATAAATTACTGATAACTTCTTTCAAAATTAGGGTGGCTAGAAATTGACTTTAGAGCTGTGCTGAAAATCCGAATGTGCTGGGAACGATATCGGAGCAAATGATTCCATACAAATTTACCGCCCGAACATATACACATAACATTATATACATTACATAGCCAAGGCTAATTTTTGTAGAGCGCAAATAACGAGTACCTTGAAAATTTAAATTTTTGAGAACTGGTCAAAAATATACAATATTTAGCTTTGATTTTGCTTTATAGTATTGCATTCGAATGGTTGAGTGTCTAAAACTACTTCAAAATCAAAATGATTTAGTCGAAGTCCTACAAAAATGCAAACTATGCAGCAGTCATTCTGATTTATGAATTGGTATTCCAAGGAAGAAGTAACACCAGTTCGGAAGAGTCTAGAATTGGGCCAGTTGCAAAAGGCCAGTTAGAAATGTTAGCAAAAGAAATATTTCATTATGATTGTTGCTAATATACCTTTAAATACGTCGCCGTCTCAACGCATTTCTGGCATCCCCAATTAGAACTCTATTTGCTAAAACAAGCCTGGGCTCAAAATTTTCTATTGAGTAACAGAAACTGAATGGGAACTTATAGCCAACGTCTTAAACAAAAAAATCCATCTCCGTTCACGTGTTTTAGACAAATAGTTTGCCATAAGCGAATACCTCAACCGACATGAGCGATATGACGTTGCGCCTTATTTTCCAAATAATTTGTCCATCGATTCACAAAAACTTTGTAACAAAACAGCGGGCCTGAACAAACATACTTGTTAAGGTCACTAGGTAGGTAGGTAAGATGGCAAGAGTACCCCAGGTACGCTACAAGTAGCACTTACGTGCCGTTTTGATACCATAGAGTGGACCACTACCTGTGAAAGGATTAAGGAAGGAGATAAGACCGTCTACAGCCATCCAGTGCTGTTGATGTAGCGGAGGAGAGAAAAGGGATCTAGGCTGGAGAATTTCGTCAAGTCATCCCCAAAGGGAACGCTGAGGAATCTCAAGCGCCTAGCCGCCAAAGCCGGACATCTGCAGAGAAAGTGTACCACAGTCTCTTTCTCTGTAGGATCCCCACAGCTTCTGCAGTGGGGGTTGTACGGAATTCCAAGCTTCTCCGCGTGAGTGCCGATCACCCAGTGGCCAGTAATCACCGCGATGAGTTTGGAAATTGAGTGGCGGGGGGTTCCCATCACCTTAAGCGTTCTGTTTATGTCATATTGAGGCCATAGTGCTTTTGAAATGGCACATGATGAGACAGACTTCCATCTGTCTTGCGCTTTTCTTAGAAAGAAGTTGTGTAGTTTCCCTTTAACGACGGCCAAGGGGATACCGATGTCTGAGAAGAGGGCAGCTGGACTCGGTTCTGTGTTAAGGTCACTAATCAGGATAGAAATGAAAAGTATAAAAACCATTTAAATCCAGATACAATCAAATTAACCAATAAGGGCAGAAAAATGCTATTTCCGAAAAACAACACTCGCAGCATTCATGTGTCACGCGTTGGACTTGCGATATTAACCCACGAAGATGATTTTCAGGAAAGCCAAGAAACATCTGTCCCTGGTTTACATAACTTTCCACTACTGACAACTTTACGGACGAATGTACTTTCCTTCGAAGTAAAAGGAGCCAACATTTCAAATACATAAAACTATTTTATTTGCATTTTATTTTGAGGCGTTAGGGGTAGTCAGAGGCCCTACAAAATTATGATTTTCCATCATTTTTTTTTGCAAGTCAATTGGTTTATTTTATAAAAATAAAAACATAGCATTAATATATTATGTTTCGACTTGACTTTAGCAAAATTTCAAAAAAAAAAATACAAACAAAAATTAATAATTCTAAAAGTTATCGTTGTTTGTGTGGAGAAATTCATCTAAAATCAATTGGAGAAGAGAAATTAGTTTTATTATAATAAAAAATAATCTTTGGTCTGATCGATGGTTTTTCTTATTTTCCAAAATTAACAATATGGCGGCCCCAGGTAATACTTTTCAGATTTTCGAAAAAAACCGGCATTTAATTGTTAAAAATTGTTAAAATTTTTGAAAAAATCCTTTGTGCCTGTTTTTTATGTTTTTCAAAGCAGTATCAATTTTATTGAATCTACCAAGCGGTTTTTAAGTTACAGTGATCAGCAGTTCAAAAAACATAGTTATGGGAAAAACGCAGTCTCAGTGTTTCAGTATTTTATAATAAATCAACGCACATTAAATAAATTAATTACAATTCTTATCAGTTCTCACATGAAGCAAATATTTATAAGCAATGAATTTAAGCATAAAAGATAGGATTTAAAACTGAAACTAAAGTTAAAATCAGCACCCAATATTTAGCAGAAATTATAATTCCTTACATCATAGAATGGAATGAATGGATGCCTACGAAACTTAGTTATTTTAGGCGCCTTCGATTCGCCACTTCTATGCTCGCTTTCTCTGGGCTCTGCTCGCATGACGAACAATTTGCATGTGAGAGCAACAACAAAGCTATTCAGAAGGAAACTGGCATAACTCACTATTTTCAATCCTGCCAACTCTCTTGCCTCATATTAGGAAATTTTCATTAGATCGCGTTCAAACAGGTCTACTTTTGTTGACTCAAGTCTTAACTTGTTGAAGACGGGTAGACTAAGAAAAGAGAGGGCACCGAGTTGTTTGTGTTCAGTCTAAACGCTTTGGGCCCTGGTTTTCTCAATGCTGACTAAAAACTAAACAAAAAATGTAAACTCAGGAGTTCCAGTGTGTGGAAATGACAAGCAACACAAAAAGAAAATTCGTAAAGTTGAATCAAAAAAAGTTTCCCTGCATTAGCACAGTATTACTGAGGCTTAGCACCACTTTCCCAGTATTGTGCACATATTTTCCTCTTATATCTTCGCCTCTCGCTAACACTGGGCGAATCGAAGACGTCTTTTGACTTCTCGTAAATATATTTTAGTATCTACGCAACTTAAGAAATTTTATTCGAAAAACATCGATAAAATATTTAGCTTTCTTTCTTATCATTAGTATTTAAACAATAATACAAATAGTATTGTAATAATAATAATTGAAACAAAATATAATTGATGATGATATTTTGATTTTTTTATATAGTCAGCCTAGTTTTGAGACACGAGTCAGTAGTATGTAGTCCCTGGACTTGTGATAGACAGAAATCAATACAAAATATTTCTTTATTTAAAAGTAATGAGCCTCCTCGCGCGGAGCGTCTGCCAAGTGATCAACCGAATCGGCTGGTGGGGGAAAATGATCGTTGGACTTTCCCCTTCCACCAGAAATCAGTCCCAGTTCGCTGGCAACAGCAGTGCAGTCAACATCGCTCCGCGCGTGAAAGCTGATTTAAAAGTGTGTTAGGATTTTGCAGTGGCGAAAATGCAGCGATCGTTGGAGCAACGTTTCGTTGGGCATCGTCCACAAGGAGTTTGTACCTCCAGGAAGGGGTTCGGCCCAACCTCGTCAACAATTGGACTCTTCATCACGACAATGCGCCGGCGCACATCGCCTTCCTCTGCACCTCTGCATTGGCCAAGATGTTGGTTCCGGTGCTTCCCCACCCTCCCTACAGCCCAGACCTGCCCCCTCCGGACTTCTTCTTGTTCCCGCGCCTGAAAAGAAAGCTGAAGGGGAGGCGTTTCGACTCCATCGAGACGATCCAAAAAACTGTGACAGCCGAATTGAACGCGATTCCGGCGGATGAGTTTAAAAATGTTTCCTGCAGTGGAAGGACCGCTACCAGCGGTGTATTGACGCTCAAGGATCCTATTTTGAAGAATATTAGTTGTATAAGCCAGAAGGTTTAATAAAACTGCTTAAAAAAATAAGGCTCATTACTTTTCAATCAAACCCTGTATGATGTTATTTGTCAGTGAACTTGTTCCCTACATGCTCAAAGTATTTGCTTCGTAATCTTATATAAGCTTTCTGTGGGTTACTTCTTGGTAAGATAGCTGAAGAAGAAATTTTTTGGTACCTGTTTATGTCATGAGAAAAGATACAACAAACTAAACCATTCAAATCTATATAAGTTAATAAGAATAGTGGAAAGCTTTTATTTCAACATCGAGTGGATGAATAAAAAGACGACGCCCACGAAAGAAATGGTTAGATGACGTTGAATCAGATCTTAAGGAAATGGACGTGTACAACTGGAGAGTAAGAACTAAATAGAATAAAGTGGAGAAAAGTTGTTAATGGAGCTATGGTCCATCGCGGATTGTGAAGCTAAGAAGAAGAGTTGTAAGTGTAATTGACACTTACACCCATTTGTTCGGTGTTTGACAGAGCTCGTTTTCCTTTTTATGGTATGCGTCTTGCTGTTTTTCCACAAATGGAGGGACCTACAGTTTATTCCAAATCCGAACACAGGCTTTTTACGAGGTACTTTTAATGGCAGAAATTCATGCGGAGATTTTCCAATGCCTGCCGAGGGGCGACCACCGTTTGAAAAATTTGTGTTTTTTCTTTACATAGCTGTTTCATGCCTGGGGTATTAAACCAGGGCACTACTCAATAATAATCACGCACTAATCCATTTTGCTACGGCGGCCGCTATATAAATTAATCTTCCTTTTAATAAAAGTTGAAGAGTTGTCAGTAGGTAAAACAGGTACTTGCAGTTATGTTAGCATGTGACCTATACATTTGTATATATGTACATACGTAAGCCCTGTACTACATCAATGACCCGAAATTCCCTGAATGCAAATCGAATCAAAACCAAAAATTGCGCTAAATTAAGACCGCAAATATGATTTTATTTAACTCCTTTTACATTAAGCACCAATAAAGGATTGCGGAAAGAGCAATGAAAGTGAATGGAGAAACAATAACAACAAATGTAAATACAAAATGTTAACAGTAGCAAAGCTGCCGATAATAGCCAGCTTAGTACATATTTGATTATGATTTTGATTGCATTGTTTGCATTGATTTTTGGCTTGTAATGCACGAATGGTATCGATACCGTCACAACTCTGCCACTCTGGAATGTGCATTCTCGGATCCTGTGCAGTCACACATGTCTGTGTATGTGCTCGTGTAAGTGTATGTGTGCATTAGAAAGCAGTTTCGCTTCACTATTTGCAGTCGCTTAGCACTTCTAAAACAGTTTCAATGTTGACAGCAGTTCTTGTTTGGCGATTATCGTAAAATTTTATGCACCGAGCGGAAAGTTTCTTTTTTTTTCTATAAATTTCTCAGTCGTCGCTAAACCAGCAAAGGAACTGTTTAAACTAATTTTAGTTACAAGCGTGTACACTTTTATATGCTCTTATTTTATTATCTTACTGTCTTTGTGCACGGAAACCAGCAGCAACTGCAGCCAGAGTTTGCTGGAGAAAACAGCTCAGAAACCTCGGCGTGTATGCAAAAGTGGTTAGAAATAAAGTAAACAAAGATCTCTCCACCTCGTTTGTAAACAAGTGACTGCAGCGCAAACTGCAAATTGGCAAATACAATCATGATGTGACGCACCAAAGAATTCAGCCGCATTTGCTTGTCTGCTCTGTGGTTTTAACTACCCAATTTCTAGTTATTGCTTCTTTCTAGTTTGTTTTTTTCTGCTTTTTTTAGCGAAAATAGCATTGCCAATGTGTATGAAATGAATTTCTGTCGCAGGACAACAACTATTGGCAATTACTTGCCTCTTTAGATCGCCGGCAATCAAGTCTTAGTAATTTGGCAACAGCGAATTCAAAGTACGAGCAAGTGCAAGGGGGCACTGCTACTCTTGTTTACTTTAGAACACAGCTCAAATACATTTAAACTTTTGGAAAAGGTCCACTTTCGGCAAGCAAAGAGCTGAGCGTAGTCATGCCCTGCAATTTCTTTTTTTACAGACTTTAGTGACACAATTGAAAACCTGCAATCGGAAACCATTTTCTTCGAATTTCGTCGAATCTAATTAATATATATCTGAAATTACCACAGACTGCGAGTACTTTCATTGGCGAGAAGATTGTTTTTGTTTTTGTGCATGCCTCAAGCGCTTCATTGAATGTATGAACGCGAGTGCAGTGTAATTATAATTACTAGTTGCCTTTATTTTTGTTACAATATTCTAAAAACCAACTACCAACTAATGAACCAAAATAATCAGAACCACGAGGAAGTTGCTGGCAACTGCACTCAAAAACTTTTACCGGCTTATTGATTTTATTTAGCAGTGCACTGTGGTTTCCTTCGTACAAAAATAAAAATTAAAACGTCGCGATTTCCAAATTTATCTTTGAATGTCATAGACAAAATCAAAAATTTAAGCATTCAATTTAAATTATCTGTTCCATCTCCGAAATGAACTCATCCTCAGTACCTCAACTACGCGTCAACAAAGGTGACCGCAACCCCGTACATATTTTTCATTATCTAATTGCTAATGCAAGCAAAATACCTGCGCCACCACATCTAAAAAAATCTTTCTGGAACAAAAACAAAGAGTAAAACACAAATTTGTTAGGCTCATGTTCACATATGGATCAAAAGGTAACTTTCCAACATCCTTTGCAGTTAATTTTAAGGACGTGGTGGTTTTGAGAAAAGTATTACTACAAAATCACTGATCCGTCTTTAGTAGTGGAATTATACTGATTTATCCAGCGTCTATTGTAACCTTTAAAGAAGAAAGGAAAGTTCTGCATTTGTAATGATAGCCAACTGCTTTCGACGTACTACAAAATATTAGCAATAACAACCCGTCAGTAACGTGCAACGAGTAACGAGATTTGCTCATCAAAACACAAATTGAATTGAATTGATGTGAATACCTGGCAAATGTGGAATTCCAGGCAATGAATGCGTTGACTTGGTTGCTACACACGCTGCCTCTACAGTATCTTGCGCTCTCGAAAAGCCGATGTGAAAAGGCTCATAACACAGCTCTACATAAAGAGACTTTACTTAAATGGAATGATTACCTCAACACTATACTACTATTAACCCTACCGATTCCTGCTGAATCGAAAATTGGAGGTATTTTGATATTCACAAGGCTTTGTTTGGGCCATACGCAAGTGCCCCACGGTTACCTGCTGAACCATGGAGACGCATATTGCTGCTTCTGCAAGGCTTCCACCTCATCAGTAAAACATATCCTAGATGACTGTTTTCAGTTTAACAGTAAAAGTCGAAGGGAAGGGACTAGCACACCAGTCCATTCGGAAGGAAAATTTGTATACTTTTTTCTTATCAAAAACAGCCGATGGTCTTGAGCTAGTGGTCTTATGACGTTATTTTTCGTATATTTATTTTCTTAATGGGTTAGGGGTAGTCAGAATGTTCAAAAAATTGATTTTATTTTTTTTTGCACTTTCTTAAAGTATAATATCTTAAAAATATTATGTGAAAATTTTAAATGAATCTGACGAATACTTTTCGAGTTATTTAACAATTAACAAAGGGAGCTCGGGCGCTCCAGAGCGTTCGAGAGCAAGTAGCTAGCAGCAGCTCCAAGCAATCGATAGCAAAACTTTAAATGCATTTTTCTCAAAACTATGTTTTTTGAACTGGTGATTACTGTAAAAAACTCGTGCCCTTTTTTCCCAAAAATTTCGATTTTTTTAAACAATTAACTGTCGGTTTTTTTCTCGAAAATCTGAAAAATATTTTCTGAGGCCGCCATATTGTTAATTTTGGAAAAAAAGAAAAAGCTTCGATCAGGCACAAGACTATTTTTTATTAAAACTAATTTCTCCCCTCGGTCGCCCCTCAGTAGGCAATGGCAAACCTCCGATTGTATTTCTGCCATGAAAAAGCTCCTCATAAAAATATCTGCCGCTCGGATTTGGCTTGAAACTGTAGGTCCCCCCATTTGTGGAACAACATCAAGACGCACACCACAAGTAGAAGGAGCAGCTCGGCCAAACACCCAAAAAAGGTGTACGTGCCTATTATATACCTAATTTCTCTTGGCCGATTAATTTTCGATGAACCTCCAAGCACTTGTAATGATCGCCGCAAGGGACTTCTGGACAAACGGGCTCCAGACAAACAGCGATAACTTTTACAATTATTATTTATTTTTTTTAATTTTGCTAAAGTCAAGTCGAAACATGATGTATCATATTAATGCTATGTTTTGTTTTTTCTTTTAAATAAAGCAATTGACCAGCAACACAAAATTATTGCAAATCATCATTTTTTCGGGCCTCTGACTACCCCTAACCTCTTAAATTAAGGAGTTACATGGGTTTCGTTGGTTCAAAAAATCGATTTATTTTTGTTTTTTTGCTTTGGAAGGTGTGCGCTTCAAGCCATTCTTATTGTTACTCAAAACTTTAAACGCGTTTTTCTTGGAACTGTGTTTTCAAAGTCGGTTGTCAAATGTTCTCGAAAACTATTCAACCGATTTTGATGAAATTTTACACAGGTGTTCAATATAAAATTTACTCGAGCGTGAACGAAGGATTTTGTTTTCTTTCAATTACAACTATTTAAAAAAAAACTAAATGTCAAGCAAATTTGACCGAAATTTAATTTTTTTGCAAAAATGTCAAAATGCCAAAACTCCAATTTTTACTTTTTTTTCTTTCCTCCGTTCAAGCACGAGTTTATGGTCTTAACTAAAGCACTTATTTTTGTTTTTTTCATTTTTGATGAGCCTGTCAGGAGTTATGCTGACAACGCGGACGCACCTTTTTTTCGAAGGGTCACCGAAAATGACGTCACAATGGAGGAGTTTTAATTTTTTTTTTTGAAAATTTCAGAAATTATTCTTTAAATACGTATCTATAAGACAGAAAAAAGTTTGAGTTAAAGAAATAATTTTTTACATAGAAAAAAAAAATATTGGAAATAGGCATTTTTTTACCCGACGAGCCCCATGTAACCCCTTAAAATGTAATTCTAATTCTAATTTTCTAAAATTTCTTGCAAATATAAAATTTAGAAACCTTGCAAAGTTTACCCGAGCTTAGATTACGGTGTTGGTTACGCCTGGTGATGATACCAACTACTGCACTAATGTAAGGTTACTCGAGTTAGATTGGTGACCTAAGAGGGGTTTCATCCGTTCCAAGTCTGTCGTACCTAGTTTACTCACAAGTGTCAATTACGCAATAAAGCGGAATAAGAAATTTTGTTAAGAAAAATCCGCCAAACCAGTTTCCACCAGAAACATACAGGTAAAAGTTGAGGTGCAAATGTCACGGGATCAACCAATACTTGAAGTAAAACACAACCATCCTTAGAATCGGGGGAAAAGTTGGCATTCTCTTTCCATTTATGTAATGTGAAAACGCCTTTTCAAATTGAGAACAACGTCTTTTAAAATTTCTTTCATGAAGATTTACTTTTATTCTTACAATTTCCACTTTTTCATACATATTCATATTTTATTTTTTTGCATTCCCTCCCCTATTTGAGCTTGCATTCTTTTCGCAGAGTAATTCTTTTCTGAATCCACCTTTCCTCCCTTAAAGCAACAGTATGCAAAAATGAAATGAAACTTTTAATTGCTTTTGTAACCATTCTCCACCATTTACCGCTAAATCCAAGTCAACTGGTATGTTGCATGTCATTTTTTATCGGCGACAGTTGCAATTACATGCAAACATACATACACCAATACAACTATACACACATTTGTATATGAGCTTGTAAGCGGCAGTGAGCATGGAAACAGTTATATGCACATTAATTTAGTCGAAATAGTTCGTGCAATGGTCGCAGACAACAGGGGCAATTATAGAATAAATCTCATTCATTGTTGGTTGGTTTGCTGTTTTAATTTGCTTGGAGGAAGAAAAAGAACTCATATTGTGATATGCGTATTTTAGAAAAACGAATTGTAACTTACGCGCAGCTGAAGAATGTTTATAAAAGTTGTTGAAAGTTATGTAAGAAATTTATTTCAAATCCTTTTCGAACTGAAAATGCTTGTATATGAGATAAGAGAAACTCCGCTACCACCACATAGCCATTTATTCTTTTACCACTTTTTCCCGCAATTCATATTTCACTCGTAATTTGCGCACTTGCCTTTGCCTTGAATATTCTGCTGAATTGTGTGCGAGTAAGCTGTAAATATTTATTAACGGATTAAGTCGAGCATTTATGCATTTACAATGGATGCCTCTCGTTTTCCCCTTGTGTCGTATATGTTGTATATGCAGTTCTCGTGTGCACTATTCACATTCGTTCATGTATTCGTTGAAAAATTTCCCCATGCATTTGCTGCCTTCACTGTGTTGTGTGGGTGTGAAAATTGCGAAAGGATCTATGGATTAACGTTATGATTGTGGTTGTAGAGATAGTAAAAGTTTATATGCAAATATTTTCACAGATTAGCAAATTGTGGCATAAAGCTGGATGAGTGGTAAATAATATGAAAGGAAAGGAAACGGTTTCATAAGTAATGCAAACGAGAAGTGCTATGTAAAAGGCAGATATTTTAGTATTATACCACCTGAAGCCGTTTCATTTGATTGGAGGGTCTCTCAAAATTAAATAAAAATATTATAATTTTCTTTATTTATCTTGATTGGGGTATCTTTTAAAATAAATTGCAAAAAAGTATTTGTTTCTTCTATTTAATTTGATTGGGGTGTCTCTTAAAACAATTCATAAAACAAATTTGTTGCTTCTTATTAACCTCTTAGATAGCGGTTGCCGTAGCCGAATGGGTTGGTGCGTGATTACCATTCGGAATTCACAGGGAGAACGTTGGTTCGAATCTCGGTGAATGATCAAAAAATTAAGAAAACGTTTTTTCTAATAGCGGTCGCCCCTCGGCAGGCAATGGCAAGCCTCCGAGTGTATTTCTGCCATGGAAAAGCTCCTAATAAAAATATCTGCCGTTCGGAGTCGGCTTGAAACTGTAGGTTCCTCCATTTGTGGAACAACATCAAAACGCACACAACAAATAGGAGGAGGAGCTGGGCCAAACACCCAAAAAAGGTGTACACGCCAATTATATATATATACAATATATAATTAACCTCTTGCGCTGGAAAGACATACAAGGCACGTTGACTTGTTTTTCTGTTTTAGACTGGCAATGGCATGCAATCTATGCCTGCCGGATTAACTCTAAAAAAGCACGTTACTTATTTTGAAAAGCAAAATAAATTCTAAACTCTAAGAAAAATGGAGTTAAATTGTGTGGTAATAAAGTGTCTTGTAGTACAGCCCAATCCTAATTATTTGGAAATATATCAGGTAGGTAGGTAGGTAGGTAAAATGGCAAGAGGCACACTTCAAGTAGCACTTACGTGCCATTTTGATACCATAATGTGGACCATTACCTGGGCAAAGAAAAATTTTTGGGAAGAGAAAACCTTTTAAAGCTTCCAGTGTTGTTGATGTAGTGGAGGAGAGAAAAGGGATCTAGGCTGAAGAATTTCTTCAAGTCATCCCCAAAGAACAATCTCAAGGGCCTAGCCGCCAGAGCCGGACATTTGCAGAGAAAGTGTTCAACAGTCTCTTTCTCTGCAGGATCCTCACAGCTACTGCAATAGGGGTTGTATGGAATTCCAAGCTTCTCCGCATGAGTACCGATCACCCAGTGACCAGTGAACACCGCAATGAGTTTGGTAATTGAATGGCGGGGGACTTGCATCAGCGCTCTGTTTCTATCGTACTGGGGCCATAGTGTTTTCGAAATAGCGCACGATGAGACAGACCTCCATCTGTCTTGCGCTTTTTTAGAAAGAAATTGTGTAGTTTCCCTATAACAACGGACGAAGGGACGCCGATGTCTGAGAGGGAGGCAGCTGAAACCGGTTCTGTCGACCCCTTCCTGGCAAGCTCGTCGGCAATTTCATTTCCCTCTATATTCCTATGCCCAGAAACCCAGATAAGGGAGATATTTCCTGCTCGATCGAGATGTTTGAGTTCCTCCTTATAGGAGCTCAACAGAAGAGAGCTGCAATACGGCGACGACAGGGCCCTGATCGCCGCTTGGCTATCGGAAAAAATACTAATGTCTCCCTCCCAGCAGCGATCCCGAGGCATTTTGCATGTCTGCAGGATCGCGAAGACCTCTGCTTGAAAAACGCTGCTCGTTTCCAGCAGTTTAAAGGAGACCGAAATGCTGGCTGATTTAGGGAAAATTCCCGCTCCCACTCTTGACTCCATCTTGGATCCGTCAGTGAAGACGGAGGTACCTATATCCGTGCCGACTCTCCCCTCCTTATAGTCTGGCCTGCTCGGAAAGATAGCCCTAGCACAACCCTCATCAGTGCGAAGAACAGAGAAGGAAGGGGAGATCTGCTTCAAGATGCTACTAGTTCCTACAGGAAATTGTCTCCAAAGGCCAAGCTCGTTCAACCTAATATCGCTCTGAATAGCAATGGATTTAACCTGCAGATCCACAGCAAGTAAGTGTAGAATAACGTTGAGCGCAGCAGTGGGGCATATTCTACAAGCACCAGTGATGCCCACACATGCAGTTCTCTGCACTCTCTCTAGTTTAGTGTTGTTGTAGCCCTTCTGCAGAGCTACCCACTAAACTAGGCAACCATATGTTAAAATTAGCAGAGCCACGAAGTTGTACATCCAAAGTACGACACCTGGCTTGAGACCCCATTTTTTGCCGAACATAGATTTACTGACGTAGAAGGCTATACTGGCCTTTTTAAATCGATTTTCTATGTGCAGCTTCCAGTGGAGCTTTGAGTCAAGTATCACACCAAGATACCTGACTTCCGATGCGAGTGTAAGACACTGCTTTTTTAGTCTTTGAAGCTTAAAAGGCGGAGGCTTTTATTTCCTGGTCAATAGTATAAACTGCGTTTTGTCAGAGTTGACTCTGAGACCGCAACTGGCAGCCCAACTGCCCAACCAAGAAATATATCACACTGAACAAAATTATTAACTGGGGAAAAAAGAAATATATTATTTTCTGTAGTGTTCGATATCTCGCAAAGTATCGATCAAACGATTCAATATTTATGCTCGTTGTCAAGTTTAGATTTCACGCCAAAAAAATTCTTTTCCTGTTTTTTTGAACCATTCAGTTCTGATTTATAGGGTGCTAACGATGGAAGTCAATAAAGAGAAAATTCGGTGGGTTTTACAGTTTTCTTTTGATTAAGACGAAAATGCAAGCCAGGCCGCTGAAATTGTGAATAGTTGACCGCCTTGTTAGTAGTTGTAGCATCGCCAAGGAACTGAAGATCGACCGCAAAACAGCTTTAAACCATTTGCGCAAAAAAAAATAATAAAAAATACGGGTATCTTATTCCCCAAAACTAATACTAATCAAATTTTTTATAATATTTATATATTTTATTTGCAAAACACACTCTGCAAAAAGCTTTAATAGAAATTATTCCACCCAAGAACTCTTATAAATTGGCTTACACAATATAGTCACCGGCTTTTGGAAATTAAGTTAATTTGCTCAAGGTGGTTAAAAAATAAAATAAAAAGGAATCATTTCTTTACTTTAATTTGGTCGCTGTGTCTTCTAAAAGAAATTGGAAAACTAATTACTTTTTCTTCGCAAATTTGCATTTTTTTATTTTTTATTTAATTCTAAAATATAAAATGGTGTTTTTAAGAGAGTGTGTACTGACAAAACTTTGAGTTACTATAAAAAAACCCTCTATGCAAAACATCTACGAGTACCTTTCTGAACGGACAGCAAACTAGTTTTTTTGTTTTTGTAAGCACATGATTTTATTTAGCGAATCGCCTAGAAGTAAATTTAAGTCTAACAGTAAGTTTTTAAATCTTAATCAAATATAACTGCCTGTTAATCCATTGAATTGACTTATTTCTTCCCACGCATCTCCAACTAACGCAGAGCGCCCAGGGTATCAATTGTGTGTGCGGGAGCAGTAGCAGGAAGTTTTAGATTGTTTTCCTCGCTTTTTTCAATTTTGTTATCAGCCATTGAAGATCTCTGGAAACTCATCGTCTTTTTGACGTACCGTATCGCTCTGGTATTGTTCTCATTAGGAACAACTCATTAGGAAGGAACTTTTCACTAGTTTATGTGTCAGTGCTTAGTATTACTTCGTTTGACAATATTTTTTACTTTCAAAAATTACATGCAATGAACAATTTTCAAAAATAAGTACCTTATAAACTCTTTTTCTTGCAGCTAACGTCAAAACTTTAACTGCCAATACAGAACTAGCCGAGTACAATGCAATAAAATCAATCGCTTAGAAGTCTTTTGAAATAATGCTTTTAAAATCAATGAAACCACCGGAAATAGATTTATAGGAATCGACTTCAGTTTCCGTCGTACAACAACAATTGAGAAAGAATTTAAAGGTTATCTAAAAATTACCACAAAACTTCCCAACGTTCGCAAAAATGCAGCACACTTGCATTTTTAACTGGTCGATATGTTGCACGCTCATGTGTTTGCTTGCAGTTGGTAAGTATGCATAAATTTTATTTCATAAAAAATTAAAAACAAATCTTTTTAACACTTTCTTTCATACCAAATTAAGAAAAACAATTTAAATATTCATTTTTTGAAAAATTTAAAAAACTTTAAACGTAACTCTCAGACAATATTACTGTGGCATTCTTTCTAACAGTTGTAAAGCCCGCGAAAAATGTATAGCAACTTCACATTTTTATACTTTTTTTTAATGTGCATGATTTGTTTTTTTATAAAAATATAGCTCATTGCCTAACAGAAAGGTTATAAATTTAAATTTTAAACTTTATATAAGTAATAAATAGTTTCATAAATATTTCAAAATTCATTATCAGAAAAAAAAGTTGTTTAACCCTTTAAATTTGGGATAAGTTTGAAGCTGTTGGAAAATCGTCGTATTTCTTATAATTTTCAGTAAAATTAATTCTTAATTCTTAATCCCAATTTTCACCGATCTTAAAAGTGGTTAAGGCACATATTTGTAATAAATTTGCTCTAGTCTAACCTCATTTCTGCAAAATTGTTATATCTAGTATGTATAAATTGTATGGTAATAAACAATATTGATGTGAAAATAAAATATTCCTTAACGTAATTTCAAAATTTTCTCTCAGAAAAAGTTTAAAAAATACTATAAAAAATTATTAAGAAAGCGATAGAAAATTACTTTTCACTTATTGTATATAAGAAGACTCTAATCCAATCCAATAATATAAGCATATATCCATATAATAATATAGAATACATATAATAATATCCACTATTACAAGCATACTGTATATTTCAAGATTTTGTAAATTTACTAGTTACGTATACGCCCCGGCATATCAGCATTTTATAATTTAATATTTGTCTCTATTATCCACCATTAGAAATAAACTCCAAATTAGCGTCGCAGCTAGTTTTTCTTTCTAGAGCTTGAGTTAAATTTGTTTTTTTTTTCAATTATTTAGTTAAAAACGAGTGCATCAAATATAACACAAGTAGATCTTCTCGTCAAACCACACATTTTCACCTTTCCCTCTAACTACCTTTTATGCTACGCGTCTAATGCTTCTACTTCGCTCAACTTGAAAATGGTATAAAACATTATTTCACCCTTAGCTCAGAGCGCTTTGTTAACATTACAACAACAATGCTAACAACAAAGCTGTTCACATGTTATTTTTAATTGGCCCTTGGGCCTATTTTAGCTTAACTTACACAAAAATGCAAAATAATAAAAAAACCAACAACAACAGCAAATGTTGTCATTAGCACCCAGCCAAAACGCAAATTATACTTTTCCAGAGCGTAGGTAGCGAAACAAATCTCTTAAACAAGAGTGGCCATTATATGTGGATGTTATGCTAATTATGCACTTGGGAAGTGCCTGTTCACATGGATACTTAGTATACCCTGCAGAGAGAACTTAAGCAAGTGAGATTAATTTATAGGTGAAAGTTGGTGCAGTTGTATGGAATGTGCAGATTTGCATAAGTTAAAGAGAAAGTAAGACTAAGAGATAAATTTTATGTATTTACCATTTTTCTCAAACATTTTCTTTGCTCAAAAATCTCCTTTCAGTATTAATGAAACCAATAAGATTTCCAAAGAGTTTTATTTTTGCTAAAATGAAATAAGTAGATTTAATTGTTTTCAACTAATTACAATGAAATGAAATTTTTGTTTAAGTGCGATATATAATTTTCTCCAATGAATTGTAAACCGTTGAATTTCCTACTTACATACGAGTTTAAGCTATAGAAAATAGAAATCTGAGGAATATAAACTCGAGAAACTCTTAGTTCGGAACTTGCTCTCCCAAACTGCTTAAAGATAATAGTCCATCGGATTCGCGTCTGGTGAATTTCAGAGCCGTTTTGTGAACGTTATGAAGTTCGGAACGTTGTTTTTAGCTATTCCTGGTTCACTCGATCTTTGTGAGACGGTGTCGAGTCCTCTTGAAACGTCCGTGGTCAGGCACTGAAATGTTTGTTTCCCCACGGTTTCAAAGCAACCTCCAGAATACTTTCCCGATAATATTTCGCATTTACCTTGATTTCAGGCTCGATGAAAATGATTGGGGAGCGCCCATCTGCGGTTACAGCGGCCTGTTCGGGTCCTGCCTCCTGGTTGCTAATCGACGACTCAAATTCTCGTATAAACGGTCGGTCAAATAAACCCTATCGTTTTGGGAGTTTACGAATTGCTCAATTTGAAAAAATTTTATGATCAGAAAACACAATTTTCGGAAATTCACCGCTTTCGGCCAAACGAAGCAACTCGCTCTCTAAAGTTTTACTTGTTGCTGCTTTGGTGGGAGATCATGCGTCTTTTAGATCTTGTAAGGCTTGACTTTGAGATCATTTTTCAGTAAGCGGCGGTTGCTACGGTCCGATATTTTTAGTTCTTTCGCCATTTGATTGGCACTTCGTCGGGGATTTCGCTCAAGTCGTTTCTTCACATTTTAAACCAATTCGCGTGACGTGAAATATGAACTTTACTTACTTTAAGGTGCTAGAGTTCACGAAAAATCGTTGATTATGATTTTCCAGCCAAATGTAATGCAATCACACGATTACGTTTGAAATCCATTACTGATTTTCCTCTTTCACGTTTACTCTCCGAAAAATGCTTCCGCGCGCTTGTAAACAATACTCTGGGCTGTCATTTAGCCAACTGACAGGCAGCTGATGCCCGTCCATCAGCTGCACTAGCGGTATGAATTTGGTTACACTGCGCGTGCCGGACCCTGTAGTTATAGCTTTGAATTTACTATAGAGCACCTGTCAAGCAACACTTTGTTTACCGACCGGATACGCATTTGCGCGGATTTGTATTAAGTATTTGCGTTTGTAGTTGTGCAGGTAAGTACTATGAGAGAAGGTGTGTTCTTCGGAGTGCCAAAGTCTTGATTATGCTAGGTTTTTATTTCCACCAACCTTCACTTCCGCTTTTATTTAATTTGTCACAACTTTTAAATTTACTGGCCGATATGGCTTAGGCTTCAAACTTTCGTAATAAATAGTTTTATATTTTTTCATTTTAATTATTTACATACAAAGTTTTCAAAATAGGCTACAGCGTTGATATACTGTGAGAAAAGTACGGCATTTGGATGTAATTATCTATGACTACTTTGTCATCTTTGTGAATATTTGCTGCTCTGCATTTTTCTATAATTTAGTAGACTGTCTAAAATGCTTTATGGCTCGTATGGCTATAAATTTAGTACAGAAAGGGTACAGAAACGCCTACTGGTTGTCTACATAGCTGTCCCAGTGCTGCCCTTAATGTCGTGTTGCACTTACTTTCCATCAACTTTCACGTTATTTCCATGGCTGCTCAAAGTGCAATCTGGTTAAAGGAGGTTGACCTGTGGGGCAATCTCTCAAGGGGCATGGAAACATTCTCATGAGGTTAACACCGTATTTCCCTGCACTTCGTACAGATCCCACTAACTTGACTTTGAGGGTCGTGCAAGGGCAATATTTCCAAGTAGGCAGGATTGGAACGAGGAGAAAATGTGTACTGGTGCTGGTACCTCTGCCTTTACTGACAGCTCTAAGAAGGAATCGGGAGTCGAAACATGGGTTTTCTCTGAATCAGTCAATTTATCTATTTCCTTAAAACTGACGAATACTGTTAGTGTTTCTCAGGCAGAAGACTTTGCGATACTGTAGGCATGCAAAATGCTTAGGCGACGTGGAAACGAGGGAGATATTAATATTTGTTCTTATAGTCGAGCTACAATCAAGGCATTGACGACGCCGTCTTGCAAGTCCAAGTGGGTCAACTCTAGTAAGGAGGAGCCTGGTGCTTAACCCATTTCACCTACCTACCTAAATAGCAAGGCATCCCTAGATATCATGGGAAGTGGGTGATTTTAATTCAAATGAAAAGAAATCGTTGAATGAATTTAGTGAAATCATGAAGATGAATTTAGTGATTTCTTAGAAAATCGCTATGTGGATAGCTTCTTTGAAAACTTGAGAATTCATGGAAAGTAGGGTAGCAGGGCAACAAGTGAATACACTGATTGTGAAAAGGAGTGTCACAAAGAATAGGTTGCCGACTTCTATTCGTAAAAAACTCGCCTTCTTTTTGAGAATAAAGGGTGCGCATTGGGCAAAAGTTAAATAATTGCAATACTTTCAGTTTTTGCCTTATTAAAAATAATGGTAATTCATAATCTAAAATGCGGTGGATAGTCTTAAGTAGTTAGGAAACATAAACTGACAAGAATCTAATCCCTCACCATCTGCAACCCGAAGCGTAAAGTCTTAATTTTTGTTTTAAAGCGAGCTCACTTTATATAGCAAAATGTACCCTCACACACACAAACACACTCATAACAACTGCATTTATGTTGAACGCATCCACTGCCTTAATTGCATTGATAAATCAACAATTTCTGTATACTACGCAACAACAATGTTAATGTATGCACTTGAACATTGGCAATATTGCCTAGTTGTGCTCATCAAATGAACGCAGGTGTGTAATTAGTCCAAGTGCATGCGTCAAATTACATACAACTATTTGCTTTTAACTAATCAACCCGTCATTATAATTTAATCATTCTAATATCTCTATGGACATTCAAACACGTTCCTAATATGTTAAAAAATTTTGAAATGCAAAGGTGATGTAAGTAGCTTAAGGCAGCATAAGCAGAAATTAATAAAAGCGCTCAATGCTGCATGTCCCATGCCGCTATTGATAATATAAATGAGCTCATTCTAAACAACACTGAATAAATCATAAAAATGTGCTTTAATATATTTTAAGTTAATTTATCGGTTTTTAACCAAATGGAGTTAACTTGCTTTAACTTGTAATCATACGAGTTGGTTAATGGTTAATGGTAGTAAAGGGTTAAGGTATGGGCCTTTAGCACTGCGACCATATTGATCTATTGTGCACCCTATGCGGTCTATTGACTGTTAAGTATGCTTATGAATTGTACCAGCTCCTTCTGAGGGAGTAATTGTAGGTCTTCATCTATAAGCATGAACGTTTTTAACAACTTTTTCCTTCTATGCGTCAACCCCAGACATTCGATTATGAGATGTTCTATAGACTCCTCATCTTCGCAGCAAAATCTGCAGGTGCTGGTGTTAGTTACGCCTAATTTATGTAAGTGTTTGTTGCAGGTGAGGTGACCCGTAAGGGCGCCTGTGAGAGTGCGAATGTTCTTTTTGTTTAACGTGAGCGCCATGTTAGCTCTTTTAGCGTTGAAACTTAGGAACCTTTTGGAGTGTCTAAGACCTTCTACGTTGTTCCAATGCTGATTTATTAGAGTTTTGGCCCAGTATTTTACTTTTTGTTTCAGGCTGTTTTTGTTGAATCCGAACATGGGACTAGGTCCGATGAAATTTATATCTGCCCCTTTTTTGGCTTGAAAGTCTGCCTTCTCGTTGCCGTCATATCCCTCATGTCCTGGTACCGAAATTAATGAGACATTGTTTTTGGATGCCAGGTTATTGAGTGCCTTGTGGCATTCTAAGAGAGTTTTTGAGTTGTAGGTATAGCTATCTAAAGCTTTTAGAACTGATTGGCTGTCCGAGAGTATTCTAATCTTTACTCTCTTGTGGTTTCTACGTTGCATGATGTTTGCTGCTTCCGTTATTGCGTATAATTCCGCTTGGAAGGTGGTGGTGTCCCTGGTGAGAGTGAATGATTTGTGGATTCTGGGCCCCACTACTCCTGCTCCTACACCATAAGGTGTTTTTGATCCATCAGTGTACCATTTTTGTGAATCATCATTCATCCATTTTGGGTTTGTTTTCCACTCGATCCTCTCAGGAAAGGTAACTGTGTATCCTTTTGTGAAACAGAGGATTGGGTCAATATGGTCTGAGACTTGAGCCATGCTTATGATGTTTTTGACTTTATTTAGGATACTTAGGTGACCGGTGAGGCTGCCTAATTTGAAATTTTCTTTCATGTGTAGCAAGAGTGCTTGCGTAGCTGCTTCGTCTTGGATTGCTATATGAAGTGGTGGGAGATTAAGGAGTGCTTCCAGCCAGCTGTTGAGGTAGTTTTCATAGCCCCTGTGATGCATAGGCAAGCAAGCCTTTGTACTTTTCCTATTTTGGTTACCGCTGTGTTTTGAATAAATTTGCTCCACCATACTAATGCCCCAGGACCATACGAGTTGGTAACAGGACTCTTGATTTGTCCTCACAGCCCGGACCCGCGCACTATTTCGATGCTAGTTACTCGAGAAATTTCCAGAATGAACTCGGCACCATGAAAATCAGTCATATGTAAGGAAATTGGATGGCATATAACTTAATACCGAAAGGGTTAGAAGGGTATTCTTGGATATTCTAGGATCGATATTGTCTAGAATTGAGTGTTAATTGACATCTTTTTAGACAAAAGTATACGACAGGAACTCATGAATGTAATAATACTTAGCTCTTCCTTGTAATACCAGTGAAAACATAGTAATGAGATATTCTAACTCAGCCACCTTAAACTCCGTACTTGGCTGGCTTTAATTTCTATTTGATTTATTTATATTCGAGATTTGATTCAGACTTTGCGTTCTCCAGAACAAGTCATAAATGAGCTCAGGAGAAGATATATTTGCTCTAGATAGAATGCGTAAATTTTTTATGGGATACAAAAATGAGCTGTTATAAACCCGAATATGTGGATAATTTTTAGCTATGCTCCGTAGTGAATTCAGTCTTGTTGAAAGGCCAAACTGTTTTTATAATATATCTTACACTCATGTACGAGTAATTATTCATTAGCATTAATTCGCATCTCTCAGTTACAGAGTTCGCATTTCTTATATAAAATAAATTACACTTCGCGTCTAATGAAATAAAATAATTTATATAAATGCAAAAATATGCAAATTAAGTTTGTTTAAGTTAATATCGAAAATTGAAAAAATTTGTTTTCATTAAAAATGCGCTCGTATTCAACAGAAGAGTGTAATTGAACCAAAATTATAATGAAATTTCAGTATGAATTTGTATGTATTAAATAGCCTGAAGGGCATTGCCATCAAAGGCACAAATTTGTACGTACACTTGAACTCTGAACTCTGTGGTGCTGATAAATCGACTCAGTTCAGATTTTACGCCAACAGATTAGCGTCGCCGCCTATTCTTATTGATTTTGTTATACCTACCAACAATTCTCAATTGTGTATATGTATTAGTATGTTGGGAACTGCTGCTGTTCATATATACTCGTACTTCCTTTGTTCTGTTAATTGAGCCTCATTGGGCGGGAAAGACGACCGAGGCCAATGATTATTTGTAGTACTTGTAATTCTATTATGGTAATTGAGCGGGTTGATTTAGTGGTTATTTGATTGATTTGCCTTTTCTGCCTTTGATGTCTGATCACAAATGTAATGAAGTATATCTGATGGATTGATTGGCCGCAATGTGTATCTGTTGATAGTTTATGGAGAAAAAGATATTAACTTTTTGCTAGCTAATATTTTAATTGGACTTCGCTGGTAAGTGGCTTCTTTTTTGGAAATATTTGTATGATTGGCATCTACTTTAATGGCTTTTGGAATTGGCAAAAGTCAGTTCATCACCGCACATAAACCCCACCTTATGACGGAAATTCAATGCTATTTGTTTTAATTTTCAATGAATGTTTTTTTTTTTTTTTTTTTTTTTTTTTTTTGAGTCATCCAGTTCATAAGTTACAATACTATTTACTGTTTTTGCCCGTCCGGTATAGGGCTTTGTTGCGCTTATATGGAGATCTTATTATCAAATCTATGTTGACAGAACTGAACATGGGCAAACAATGTTTGCCAAGTTCGCTCACTCTTCGATGCAGTTCTCGAATGCTGTTCTTCCTATAATTCATGCCTGCTTTTCGTTAGCCTTAGTCCACTGGTAAGTGGATGATCAATTATGTCGCTGTATTTTTTATATTTTATTATTAAGAGCGAAACCGACTGTTCCGGAAATGACAGACTTTTAGAATTAATTTTGCGATCCCTACTAAAATAATGGAAATGCTTACTACTTATTATTAGATGTTATATTATTAACACATGTTGGCAATCCTCTCACAATTTTTGTTTTATATTGTAATTTTTTCATGAAATTTGTACAGGTTAAATTACGAAGCTGACACAAATTTTGAACTAGGAAGTAGACTACACTTTCCCAGAGGATACTGACGTACTGAATTCAGATATGAGCTCCGTATATCTCGGCATAAAAATGCAAAAATTACTATTTATGGCTTTATTTGAAGTTACTTAATCTTATGAGATATTTTTTTTATATTTTACTTTTAATTTTTTTTTATTTTTTTGTTTTTTGTATTTTTTTGATATCCTAATATCATTTTAAAGTAGAATTATTTACCATCTCCATGTAACCTTTCTATTCACAATCTTTATATGCTCCTGAGCTTCTGAGATATTTCCTATTGAACTTACAGTGTTAATTTCATTTCCATATTTTAACCAGTTTTCACTTTTTATTTTTCTTCTTTTATTTATTAATTTTTTTTTTTTTTTTTTTGGATATACATTATTTCATAAAAGTATAGCTCATTATCTGATAAAAAAAACACAATTCTACAATCAATTACAATTTCTGCAAAGAATAGATTTAACTAAATAAATATTTCAGTTTATAGTAATTAAATATATAAAGTAATTCTATTAGTTATTTAATTAACTAGAAAATTACAAATGCCAATATAGACATCAAAATGTCTTTTAAATCTATTTTTGGTACGCAGCTTTTTTCGCTATTAAGTTTTAGTCTAACAGAGTGCAATTTTGAAGTTGCTACAAGTTTTTGTTGATTTTTAATAATTTTTTTCCTCACCGGTATTGCGTATTTCCTGCATGTAAAAAATGTATATAGTGTTTATTAGACCTGCCGCTCCTCGTTAAACCATTTTATTTTAAGTGCAAGCCCATTGATCTGGCTGACACTTACATCTCTAAGGTCATCAGTAACGTTCAAGAATGATGGGCCAAAGTATCTAAACCTAGTGGCTTGCCATGCAGGACAGTGACACAGAAGATGCTTGATAGACTCTGCCTCCTTCTCATTCTCACTATTTCGGCTATAGGCGAAATAAGGTTCGTTCAATCTTTGAGCATGTCGACCTAGGAGATAGTGGCATGTGTTTAAATCAACTAACATAGAGACGTTTTTGCGTGACCGATGAAGTAGCGCTTTTGAGCGGCTGGCCCATGTTGACCAAATTCTTCTAGTTAGACTATCAACCAATCTCGTATTGGCTAAAGTGGCAATGCTACTTCCACCACGCAGTTTGTAGGTTGAGAGCGGTGTACTGCAATCTCCATATCAAGAGGATATAGTATTTTAATTCGTCGTTGATAAAAAGTTGTGCAAAAATTATGAATATTCAAAAAAAACAAAAAACAAAAATAGTTAAAACTGGTGAAAGCTCGTCAAAATGTTGATGTGCTATGGTTTTGTCGCTTGGTGTGCTTTCGTGATTTCCCCTGTCTTATCTTATCTTTCATTTTCTTTCAGCCTCCTTCCCGATTTACATTTTCCCAGGCTTTTTTAAGCTGAGCAGTGCCTCCTAATTCTCGCAGAATTTACCATTTCTTTCACACAATCTGCCGTCGGGCGAGTATTTACACCATCAAAAGAAAATCTAGTTTAACGAATACTTTCGCTTATCTTCCTTCAATGAAAAAAATATAAAAAAGGTTTCACCGCTGAAATATTTGTAACTTAAACTCCAGATCGAGAAGTCTATAAAAATAACAAAACATTAACTCCATTCCTATTTTCACCAGAAGGACAACATTTTGAGACAAATTTCTGAATTGTTGTGTCTGTCTCTGATGCCTCAAACGAAATTTAAAAAAAAAATTTTCAGCACTTCAATTCCCAGGATCTTTTTATTGTGGTTTTTATTGTGATTTCATCAAAATCAATATTAAATGGACGGAATCAATGCGTATCAAACCGCATCGTTGTTTGCAATTGGAAAGAAACCATTGCTGATAGCTTTTGCTATTTGGGGTATCCATAAAAGGTTGCTCAATAAGAGACGTTTACAACCGAATAAATAAAAGACGTAACACTTTTGCTAGACTTCGTAATGTATGGCGCTCCAACCACATAAGAACTTGCATGAAGCTTACCATTTTTAACGTGTGCGTTAAGTCCGGGCCGTTGTAGGGATTAGAAACTTGGCTTGTGTCATCGACCACGAACGCAAAACTACAAGTGTTGATAAAGAAGAGTCTGCGTAATAGACTTAAGATACGGTGGCCAAGATTAATAACAAACGAGGAGCTTTGGAAATTACACGCCAAAAAAGCATCAACATGAAATAAAGAAGACAAAATACGGATGGATAGGGTATACTCTGAGAAAACCTTATGGTGAAATACCGCATGCTGCCTTTACTTGGAAGAAGTGGCAGACCACTGATGACTTTGCAAGGGACTTGGCAATGCAACTGGAAAATCGATCCTTGGAAAGGATAGGGACCTATGACTAGCAATAAACATCTTTGGAAAACTTTTCTTCAATCCTTAAGCTCCTAAAGTAATATGAAATAAATAATAATTAAAATCGCATTCTTTTGAGCATAAAGCACGAGGAATGGTTTCAAAACAAAAAAATATCGAGACTTATATCGTAACTCTAAATCTATAAATAAAACAAATATTTGGAAAAAATTCGAACGAATTTATATACAGTAAATATTTTTTTTAATTATAACTCTTCTTAATAGTGCTTTTTACAACTTGAAACGTTTTCTAACAATTAACTGGAGTAAGGATTTCAGACTGAGAATGCAAAGAAATATGTTCATAAGCAGAAATACGTGGAGCATTTTCGTGAAATTGGTGGTAAATGGAAAAATGTTAGATTTTGATAACAAAAAATTATGGCGAGACTTTAAAAGCATTTTGGTTTGATGGGCAATGAACTGTAAATTCAAAATACATGCAACTCTCAAAGCTAAATATAGTTCATTTCATTCTCTCCCCTCTTTGGCAGCTTTAGGCGTCGTGGTATTTAGTGCTGCTTTACTCCCAAAATCTGGAGAGTTGATTAGGTTTGTGTTTTGAATTTTCATTCCTGTTGTTTTGGTAACAAATAGAGAAATTGTTTTGCGGCTTAGCTGCTGGTGGTGATGCCCGCACACTGCATCCCCAAGAGGCCGACGAGCTTAGCCAGCCACTATGCAAACGAGAAATGTAGGCGCGGAGGAGGAAAATAACTGGATGAGTGAGTAAATAAATAATGAATGCTTCACTTATACACTTAGCCAATTTTTTGGTAGCTCCCTGAGGATGGGTGGGCTGTTAGCCACAAGCTGACTACAAACAAGCAACAGCAGAGAATATAAGCATTTCTGCTCCACACATTCTTTCCAAATAGCTACAACTCTACTGGCCTGCCATTCTTATACGTTTGACCCTATCTGGTTTGCCTGCACTTAGCATTTTCATCACTTGATGTGCTTATCATTTTTCTACACCGCTGCTCAACTATTCTTCCAGAGCAATGAACGTTGCAGCTTTAATTCTGACGTGCACGTAGAAAACACGTCGCCTTTCTCTTTACTCTGTGGAATTTTGCTAAGTGAAAGTTTATATTTGTATTCCATTCGTTATTGCTGTTGGTGTTTGTGAAATTTGGGGGAGCAAAGGAAATTGTTGAGAATTCAGCTTGATACATTTGTATACAAGTAAGAGCTGCTTTGAATTTTTCAAGTGAAATTGAAATGGACACATTGTTGCTTTGCGTGTGGCCATCAGTTTAAGGGATGTTCTTCATTAATGTGTGTGCTTCTGAACTGAAGCGTTTTGTTGTTGATTTTTTGCTACTATTGTCAATGGCAGTGCTGCATTGGTTACATATTACCTCCACTGTTGCTGACATCGCCATTGTAGTTGTTACAATCATAAATCTTCAGACACTGTTGATTTGGCTTTGACCTCTCCTGAAGGAGCAAGCAAAAGGGAGGGAAGAAAATAGGAAAGGAGGCTAAGTTGCCTAACATTTTCTAAATTAAAAGCAAAAATGTTTGAACAAAAACAATGAATAAAAATAGTCATCTAAAAAATATTTTTTACATGCAGAGAATATTCTACCAAATATATCAATTCCAAAGCTAATCCTCCCCATCACACCTAAAAGTCACAAAATGTCGAGAAATTACATACAGATATTTTCGCAAAGTAAAATATTTTTCAATAGGAACTTACAAAATATTTTTGCATTAAGAGATATTAGAGGTCTACAAAGATAGAAAAACAGGATTTCTGATGAGAGATATTTTTTGTATGACAGTTCATACAGGAATATTTTATATAAGTATTGCCTTCAGATATTTTTCTATAAATAAAAATTAGTTACATTTATAAAAATGAGTTTAACATTCAGTACAACAAAGTGTGATATATACATTCTAACAGGAGGGTTTTTCAATAGGGGCATCCAAAATATTTTTGCATTATAAGAGGTTTTCAGAAGAGAAAAAATCTATTAAATAAGATACTAGCTAACTAACAAACTAGCAGAAGTAACGCCCACTCACTGAGTGTTCTGCTTCGACCACCCATTATTAATTTAGCAATTTTTGTATTTACAAAGTGGTTGAATGAGATTGTATATATACAGACTGTGCAATTGTTGGTATTCTAATTTACATGAGGTGCCACTATTCTGTTATGCAAATAGAAAATTTGAGTACTAATTCAATATCGCCTTTATTTTTGACCACTCGTTTATATCGATGAAAGGGTGACCACTTGGTGCCCAAATAGTGGAAGAAGAAAACCTAAACTAGGAATACTCAGACTATAGTCACTATGACGGCCTATTGCTCCAAAATTCAAGTCAGATTGCATCAGATTCAGTTCGGAAAGAAGCGCTGAATTCTGTCAGGTACATTAAAACCGATATGCCGAAGTAATTCCGAGCAATCAATGAGGCCAGCAGTAAAGGCATAAACAAAAATTAGGGAATGTATATATTTTCCAGGAGAGAATTTAAGTCTACAAGCTTACAATTAGCTGTAAATGGCGCGAAAGGATCTGTAAATCGAAGCGGCTTCAGAGCGAACCGAATGAATTTCTGAGAGGCCCACAAATACGAATTTTGTTGCAATTTTTTTAGAAGGAAA
The DNA here is from genome assembly GCF_027943255.1 of Anastrepha obliqua. Classification (NCBI taxonomy): domain Eukaryota; kingdom Metazoa; phylum Arthropoda; class Insecta; order Diptera; family Tephritidae; genus Anastrepha; species Anastrepha obliqua. The sequence goes on from NC_072896.1 coordinate 1,987,413, forward strand.
TATACTCTTTTAAAATATTTTTCTCGAAAAAACATTTTTAATATTGTAGAAAAAACAATAATATTGTACAAATTACAATATTAACAAACATTTAAATTTTAGATTAAAGTGCATCCATTCATGAATAATATTTTTAAACGTTTTCTCAAAAACAATTTTTTTTTGTAAATATATTTCATCAGAAAAAAAATTTAAATATTAGATGAAACCGAGAGTAGTGCACTTTAAAAAACTCCCTATCAAAATTTTCTATTGAATAAATGTCAAAATTATAATTTTTTTTTAATATTTTAAGTTAACTTCTAATTATAAGTATATTAAAGCCTGCAAATAAACCAATTTTCAGAAGGATTTAAGACTGTGCCCAAAATATCAACTTGTACTACTGATATGGAATCGTGCATATACCTTTGAAAGAATTAAGAAATTAACTAACAACAATAACAAATTTCATATTCGTAATGCCTTAAAGATCAGCGAGTTTCACTAACTAAACCATTTGTTAAGACTATACATTGACCAAAATTTCCCTTATTGGATAAATTACTTCATCAGCTTGTGCCATGCGCCACCAGCTGGTTGGAAGCAAATATCGTCAAATTTTAACCAAACATTGTTTTTCAACTTACATCCGATCCATTCAAATCTCCTGCACGAAATTCCATCCATAGAGTATCTTGAAGCAAAAGCAGGGTTATTGCTTTTTTCGCAAACCATTCTTTCGGCTAAAAATGAACTTTGTGGCTGAAGATGACTTTTACATTAAATTTAGACGCTTCTTCTCGTGAGTTTATTTGATATTGTTAAAGCGTAGACCAACACCTTTAAACAACATTGAGCAAAATATGTACCAAAAACTATTGAGAGCGGCAGGAACTGATTTCACGCATTTTAAGCTGAGGTACTTACGGCTGCGATTATTATATGACTATTGTGAGCCCTCATTTTCAAATCTTAAAAAAGTTTAATGGTGCATTTGTATTTAAGCATAAAATATTATATTTGTATAGATTCCAATTGGAAAGTAAAGGGCTTTCCAAAAACGTCGATATCGGGAGATGATTAACGATTTTTTATGGCCGAAATTGGATGGTATTGATCTGGACAACGTTTATTTTGAAGAAGACAGCGTTACGTGCCACACAAGCAACGAAACCATCGATCTTTTACTGGAAAAGTTTCCGGACTGTGTTATCCCTCGAAGAGGTGATCACAATTAGCCACCGAGATATAGTGATTTAACACCTTGTGATTTTTATCTTTGGAGCCACGTAAGAGACAAGGTCTACGCCAATAGTCCAGGGTCCATTCAAGACCTCAAAGATGGAATGCGTGAGGCTATCGAGCACATGGAGCAGGCACTTTGCAATTCGGTTACGGAGAACTTCATGAAAAGGATATGGTTCTGTAAGGGTGGCCGTGGTGCTCATTTGCCTGATTTTACGGCATACCTTCCACTTTATAATGAAATAAACATCCGACCCATTTATATAAAAAATAGCATTTTTCTTTGAATATCAAAATAACACCTCTTATTGGGAAACCCTTTACTTAGACTGTCATAGCCGAGTTTAGCGTCAATAAAATAAATTTAATTTAAAAAAGTGATCGCATTCAGCGTCTAAACGTTAGCAATTTAAAAGCGCATCTAATCACAAATAGCTACAATGCTGGAGTTGCTTAACAATGGTTTGAATATCGACCAGATCAAATCTTACTTCAGATATGGAAAAATATGGAAAAATTAAGTAAAAAGAATTTACGACACTGAGTGTCTAAGCGACTTCCGCTTAATTTCGTTATACTTCTATAGTACGCAGCAAGTTGTGCTTTTGTTGATCATGATCACTTCATTTTCTGAGCAGATCGTTGCTTCTCTCAAAGGGCTTATGAAATTAATTGAAAGCATGAACTGCATGCTTGCAACAAGCCTGCCCCAACTAGTCGCGTCAAGAAGCTCTTTCTAGTATTGGCGGCTGTTTATTAAAATTCTCCGGGCCATAAGGCTCAATAATTTATCAAAAGCAGTTTAACTCTACCTCACCTGTGAGCGCTAAAAGACCTTCTGGGCTATTAAACTCAACTAAATAAACCCATAAATGAGCTCACCTAGAAGCTCGAGTAGCACTGCCTCAATTCTCGGTTCGCCCACTCAATCTAAAAAAAGTTTCACCTGCTTAAATTAATACCTTGCGCTTAACATCCCCAATTTTCCAAATTGTTTCTATATGTATGTATATGCTCCTACGCACACATCCTAAAGTCAACACTTATAATCCACACATCCACACATATGTACGTATGTATATCTGCACAGATGCGCACGCACTACCTTCGTGGCATCCGCACCATAACGGCTCGCCAATTTACGCAAATTCGCGTCAATGTCTGTCCTCACTCACGCATACCCGCCGCGGCAGACAAATGCTGGTTGTTTTTGGTAGGCGGCTTTTAACCCAAACGTACAACAGTCTCTAATCTTGATTGCTTTGTCTTACTATGTCCGCCTACATACACACGGATGTACATGACTCAAATATTTCAACAGCTAGTAAAAGTAGCAGCATAGTGCCCGCCGGCTTTTTGTAACCGGAACCCAAGTTTCAACCACATCAAAGTAATCCAATGCTTGGCTAAGGCATCCCGTATGGGAAATGACATTTCGTTGGGCCACTCCACGGACTTTGTTTTACTTTGATCAGCAGACGAACTGAGGACGGGCGGATGATCGTCATTAGTGGGTAGAGAAGCGATTAGATTAGGCTGCCCGCACAAGAGTGTCACTCTTTCGAATTACAAAGAATTCTCGCAGTGGAAGCAGACATAGCCATGTATAAGTACTACGCACTATTTTGGTTTTTAGTTTGATGTAGGCAGTAGCGGAGTCAAAAGGGCATAACTATTAGATGATGGATGGTCCCCTCACGTCCTTAATACGCGTACCTACTCTTTATTATTTCTATCAGATCTTAAATGTTAACCTTTTTAGTCCTTTATTATTTACTTTCATTAAAGTAAAGTAAACTGGCGATGACAATGTGTGACAAAATGTGTCCCAGTGTGTGCAAAACCTCCCTTATACAAAATACCATTTAATTTGCTAAGTTTGAAAGTTCAATGTTTTAGTTTTTGAAAAGCTCACAAATTTCCATACCCAACTTCACTCCCCTCCCACACTCCTTTCTATGTCAAATTAACATGAGACGCGCACAAAAGATGACAACATCGTACACCCAAAATAGCAGCCAACAAATTTTACTATTCCTGTCATTGTCAACGCTCGAAAGTTCGATTTCCCCCCGCCATCCACCCCAACTAACCCTGCTGCTGATCTGACCACACTGCAATGTCCTAACAAACAACCGCGAATTCCCGCCATGGACATGTCCTGTTATTGGCTTGTTATTGTAATTTTTTTTTTGGTTTTTGTGTGAGAGTGCATGGCTAAAGATTTTCACTTGTGCATAGCCAAAAACAACAACTTGTATGCTGGTGTTTATTTTCCGTTCGTCAGTAATTTTGTTGGTCAGTGTTTGAAACAAAATTTTGTGGTTTCCAATTTCATCTGCAAACTCCAAAACGAAAAAATAGGCACCCTTATTCGCAAATCAACAAAACGGCCACAGCGAAAGCCAGCCCTGTTTATATATAACAACACAAGTTGCGCATTGTTGCCCTTTCGATACAAATTGTCCCTAAAATTTTTTTTAAAGTTTAACTTAAAATAACACTTGGTTTAAGCTAAGTCCTGGACCTCAGAATTTGTTAAACTTTAACCCTACTTATAGTATTTCTAAATCATTCCAATAAAAGTAGTGATGGTAGATATTCGCTAGAAAAGTATTACATGGCTCCCGTGTATTCTCTAATATTTTTCCAATAAGTTAGTGGTGCGTCACTGGAAAGGATTCAGCTACTCGCTGCTCTGTACGTAACAAGAGCGATGAAAACCACTCCAATGGCATGCCACCTATTGACCTTATGGCGGAAAACCTGACAGCGAAATCCGCGAGCGGGTTAGTGGCTGCTGGAGTATTGCACAGACTACATGACTCCGTAATTTAATTGGGAGAGAAGGTTTCGTACTACAATTGAAAAGGAGGGATGGCACAAAGGCCTGGCCATAGAACTTTTCACATCTATATAGACGGCTCTAAAACTTTTTATGGAGTGGGAGCGGGCATTTACTGCTCAAAACTAGGGATAAGGCAGCCCATCAATCTAAAGCTTTTGCTATGTGGAAAGCTGCAGAGCTAGCCTACACAAGAACAAGAAAGAACTCAACAATTAATATATACGTGGACTGTCAAGCAGCAATAAAAGCAATAAGCTCATATTGTATTAAGTCCAAAAATGTTCGATGGAGCAGCGAGGCCATAGAAAGGCAGCCGCAAACAGTAGGCTGCATATCTATTGGATACCTGGTACCAAAGGCATTATGGGGAACAGTAGATGAAATAGCAAAAAGTGCTGTGAGACTACCATTTGAACAAGAGAACGACATACCAAAACCGCTAAACATAATGTACAACGAAATGGACGACCACATGAAAAGGCTAGTGGAAGCTAGGTGGACTAATTTGACCACATGCAAAACAGCAAAAGTCATGTGTACAACTAACGACAAAAAACTGACTCAATTCGTACATACTCTCTCGCGAAAGGACTGCAGAACTATCATAGGTATGCTAACAGGCCATAATCTATTGGCACATGCGTACAAGATAGGGATTGCTAACCCGAACAAATGCAGGAAATGCAGAGAGGATGTTGAGGAAACTTTAGAACACCTTCTGTGGCCTTCAGAATTCCATTACTTAATGGTAGAAATATTAACCTGCCGAAACAGGTAAAATTTTTAGGGATTATTCTCTGATTTAAATATTCTTTGAAAACGAATGCCGAAGATAAATAAATAAATTAAATAATTGGCGCGTACACTTCTACTGGGTGTTTGGTCTAGCTCCTCCTTCTATTTGTGGGGTGCGTCTTGATGTTGTTCCACAAATGGAGAGACCTGCAGTTTCATGCCGACTCCGAACGGCAAATGGAGTGCCGAAGAGCAGAGGAAAAACAGAATGCGCCCAATAGTGTGATTGCCACAAATACGGGACCATGATTACTGATAATACGTTCGATGTTTTCGGCAACTGAAAGACTCATTCCCATCTTTAGTGTGTTGAATTGGGGGTGGTCGCTTAACACTAACCCCCAACTGTTCAACCTGGAAAAGGCGCAATGGCTGGCACCACTAGGAGTGACTTAAGGCTTCGGATATTTAAGAAACTGAGGATATCAGGCCAACTAACTTTCAGGAGGTTAGAGAAACTACAGAACATTCTACCTATAGATATAGGTTTGTCGATAGTTGCCCGTTATAACGGAAATCAGTGTGCTAAGACTGTGTTTATTTTTTTAGCAGGCATTCTGTGGGTTTAGCGTTGAGAGTAGCCACAGTTTTAGGGCGATTCTGCATGTGGTTTCGTTGCGCCATCTTTCATTCGCTGCTCTTACATATTTCTCAAAGATAAGTGTGTGCTTATGTTATTGTGCATATACTCATCGATCTACTTGGTGCCAAGTCGCGCTAGTTCATCCGTCATGCAATTCCGCTCAATTTCACAATACCCATGTTACCTTTGAATGAAATGATTCCGCCATCTTTATTTATTTATTTATTTATTTATTTAAGTCTATGAATTACAATCCTTACAGACTATGATACAAAAGTTGCTTAGATTACGCTACAAATATATTATATGTATTTAAAAACTATACTAGCTACTAACTAACTATGTATAATATAGAATTCAAAAGATTTAAAAGTGCTGTTCTTGAAAGCGAGAAATCAAGAAGAACATCATTATGAACGGCATTTAATTCCCGTAAAGCACGAGTAATGGGAGCATTGCTGGCATACGTAGTTTTAAAGTTTCCCCCATAGTAAGGGTAGAAGTTCCTAAGAGATCGCTGGGGAACATCTTGTTAAGAGATGTGTAGGATTTCAACCTTAGAGGTTGTCGACTGCTTTGTGAGGCATTTTATTGCCGTCTGTCTATCAGTGAAAATGTAGATAACGTCTCATCGTCACATTGTACCAGTGTCGCGGTTTTATAATTGCCATCAATTCAGCCGAAATTACACTGGAATAGTCGGAGAACCGAAAACTAAAGGATATCCTCAAATGTTCGAAATATACACGTGCACCGACCTAACGCTCGAACTTTGAACCATAAATATATACATGTATGGACTCGCCCCCACCGTACCATCTCCACTCTTTCCTTGTTGGAAGGAGGGTCGTGAATATTGCAATGGCAAATGTGAGTGAGAGTGCATATTAAAGCCGTCCGAGAAGCTCCGAAATAACAGTTAGGATCTTACCGCGGTCGCTGCCGCCATTTGACCACTTACTGAAGGTGTTCAACCTTATTGCCGCACTGCTAGCGTTACTTTTTTTTTACACATCTACTGGAAGGAAGTCTAGTGTCGCATATCAAGCTGTTGATGGTTGCCATCGCACCGGTGATGAGAACAGATGCGGGTCTTTGAACGTTGTCAAACTTTTTGACACCCTTCTTAAGGGCATGCCGCCATACTGCAATACCATAGTTGAGACGTTTCCACGACAGTCGGTTCTACGTTACCGAAGCAGCATTCCCCGTATGTAGGTAGGGGGAATGTTTATGCTGCTACAACAACAACAACCATAGTTGAGAATTAGCCTAACCACCGCTGCGTAGAGCTAATGTATGATTCACGGCGATCTTGGAGTTGAAAATTGTATACCCTGAATTTCTTTTTTTTATGGATCCACTAGATCTAAGTTTTATTAAAAGCCTAAAAAGTCCTGTAAAATGGCGCAATTGATGACTAAAATATTCTACAAAAACATTTGTCAGACAATTTCCGCCTTTCTACTTCTATACAAAAAAATTTATTTTGTTCTATTGTGATGAAACTAAATTATTTTTAACAGGTTTTACTATAAAAACCCATGACGGAATTATATTACAAGTAGTAATGTATACAAATAAATTGAAGCCAAAATAAGCGACATAAAGTTTAAATAAAACCGTTTCACAAATTACATAAAATATGTATGTGTGTAGCTCGATCATACATTTAAATGTATTTTTTTACCTGCTTTTATTTCCCCAATAGAATGGAAGTAAGGTAAATACAGAGATTACGAAGAAATGCATAAAATGTATGCATTCAAAAGCAAACACCCTTTATGAATATTTTTATATGGGAGAAAAAATTTTGATTGCATACTTTTCGGTGTTAACAGCAATGAATATAAGGAAAAAAATCGTGCGCATGTGGGTAATATATTGATTGTATTACATGAAAAGTATATAGAGGTATGCATATTTACGGACGGCAGCGCGCACACACTTACACATTCATACGCACGCATATGCACATGGTTTTGCGAATCCGAATATCTTAGCATTTCTATGTGGAAATGCAGCCAAGCGGCATCAGCGCCGACAACACGATGCAATAATCCATCATGCAGACTTACGCTCAGCCATTCATTCTTCGGCAGGATTTTTTTGATTTTCTTATTTATTTTGTACTTTACATAGTACGTTTTGCTTTCTTTGTTGTTCATTGCATAAAAGGTAGCTGAATTTTCGCATGTAAACCAACCAAAGGATGGGCAGGCAGGCGTGTGAGGTGTGCAGCAACCACAATTCGCGACACAAAGGCAAACCACTCGAGCATACGAGGCGGCGATACGAACACACACACTCACTCATGCAAGCGCATGCACGAAATTTATGCAAGTAATGCAATAATAAAAAATATGTGCATTATTATAGCCGCATTGTGCGGTTGAATGTGAATGTGTGTATGCATGGGTGTGTGTGTATGTATGCGCACACGAGTGCAGTGATGGAAATTATTGAATTTCAACTAGAAAATACTCAGCTAAGTGTACAAATTGGATAAAAGTGCGAGCGGGGCTAGAGAGAGGGGGGAACGTATACTTGCTTATTCATACACACATAAATACATGCACGCAAGTGTGTGGGCGCACACAAAGTACGCGCTGGGATGATGTTGCAAATTCAAAAGATGTTGATGTTGCTGATAAAATGTCGAGGGGACGGTAATAATGACGATGACAGACTCTGCTTGTGTACAACCAGATGATGACGGTGATGATGACATGTGGATCTTAGGTATTGTCAGCATGTAAATAAATATGTATGCGTAGTTGTAAAGGCATGAGCTGAAATGTCTGCAGCCAAATGCATAACTAGCTGTTAAAGTAGCAAATACCGGTGGATTATGTAAACACCCTTTTTGTAAAGTAAAAAAACAAAAACAAAAGAAACGCAAAAAAAAAACGGGTGCGATGAACTAAATTACAGGGGGGTCCAAGTACAAGTATTGTTCTATGGAATATCGATCTTTATCAACACTTGACAAAAAGTACCCATATACAGGGTTTGATTGAAAAGTAATGAGCCCTTCCGCGCGGAGCGTCTGCCAAGCGATCAACCGAATCGGCTGGTGGGGGAAAATGACCCCTTCCACTAGAAACCGGTCCCAGTTCGCTGGCAACGGCGGTGCAGTCAACATCGCTCCGCGCGTGAAAGCTGTTTTAAAAGTGTGTTAGGATTTTGCAGTGGCGAAAATGCAGCGATCGTTGGAGCAACGTTACTCGATCAAATTTTGCGTAAAGCTAAACAAAACGAGTACCGAAACCATTGGGCTACTCAAGGAGGCTTACGGCGACTAATCTCTGTCCGGTGAACACATAAAAAGGTGGCACAAGTCGTTCAAGGAAGGCCGGGAGGACGTCGAAGACGGACAGCGGTCCATGAATCACTGTCAACGCGCATTTTATAAAGTAGTGCTCCTTCGGCTGAAAAACCGCGTCGCTCGGGTTCGGCCCGACCTCGTAAACAATTGAACCCTCATCACGACAATGCGCCGGCGCACACCGTCTTCCTCTGCACCTCTGCATTGGCCAAGATGGGCCCAGCTTTTGCGCAATCTCTCTGGTGCATGGCGTGACCTGCATCTCCCAGATGTTATACAATCTCTAACCATTCCAATAATCCGGTCGCTTGGGATCACTCGATATCTCTACTGCCAGAAATTGAAATTTCATAACCCGCGCTATCATTGTCCTATCTATTTGAAGGATACATCTTATTGGATCCTTGGAATCTACCAAACTTTTTGTATTTTCTCTTGATATATGGAAATTATTTGGAAACTCCGACATGCTTACTATGTAGGAAGCAGTCGTACGTATTGAATTCCGGTTACAGGCTCCAACTGTATGCATGTTTATGTTCTTAAAAGTTTAAACAATCGCGAAAATACTAGAGTGTAAATACATCCATCCATTCTAGAGTACCCCTTTTTCATTATATCTTCTGATCCACATTGCTCATGAAAGCTATATAATCTAAAATTTAACTATACTTTTTGGTCTGCTGGGGCTTCATTTACTGAACTGAACCAGTTTTGTGCAAGAGGTCAAGCCGAAAGTATTATTGGCTGCTAAAAACTTTTCACGGCATTTAGTATCTAGAACCGCGATGAAGTACTCTGGTGCCTTAAATTAAATGGAGTCATCTCTCCTCCAACTATGTACTGGTATTTCCATATCATTAGGTGGGAGTGTGAGTGTGTGTTTGTCACACGTTAGTCACTTTTAGTCGAATTTACAACCTGCTAAAACTTACCAAAACCAAAATGAAAATAAAATACATGTCAATTGTTGTCAAAACAGCACTGAAGTAGTCGAGTATTAGCAACCAGGCATTAGCAGACTAATAGACAATTTTGTAAGTCATTGCAAATACCAAACACATACAACTAAGAGGCGAAGGAGCTCTTTCTTACTTTGTGGTTGCACACATCACAACAGTGGCAAGATGAATTTCTCTACTCACAAATGTCTGCATACACACACACACACACACAAGATAAGAAAAGACATATTTGCATGCATGCAGGGATTTTGTATATCATTAATCTAATCATCGTCCCCGACACCATCGCCATCACCAGCACCACAACCAAAAGCATTACAACGCACCACATCTTACTCGCTTGCAAAGTGTCACATGCTTGAACGATCTCATAAGAACTCAAATCGACTCGACTGCCAGCACTGCTCCCACACCACAGTCTGTGCCGAACGTTTCTTGCAGGTATACATAATGCAATTTAATGTTTATGGTAACGTTATCTTCAATTCCTTCATCACCTCATCCATCTCACCATATCTCCCATGTGCTCCTCCCACACTGCCAATAAACGACTTCAAGCGCTTCGATGCAAATGCCTCAGACGATTTTCCACGCCTCACCGAAAAAGCTTCCCTGTCAAGTAGTGATCTGTGTGAGCTGGCGTTTGTGGTTGATGCTGTTTATAAAACCGTGTGTGGTTGTGCGTGGATGGGAAAGAGGATTTTCATATTAGTTTGCCAGCAGTGGCAGCGCCGGCAGCAACAGCTGTGCTGCTCAGCGCCGTCATTCGGTTGCAAAATTGCAAAATTTTTGTTCAATACAACAAAAGCGATAACAAAAGTGCCAGCAAGAACGAGAGCAACAAACCGCTGCATTACTAACTAAAAGGTGCAAAAGCAGCTGGTGCCTTTGGCATTTCAGCCCGTTGCCGCAACGCTTTCGAGCAGCGAGTAGAGTTGAGTTGCGCTGAGTAATTTCTTTTGCCAGCAGCAAAATGCGTATAATGCGGAAAAATGCTTACTGCTGCTGCTGTTGCTGCTGCTTCTTATAGTTGCTAGCGGATGAAATTACGCATTTTTAAGTTCAATCAAAATTTTTTTCCTTTCCAAAGAGATTTTTTTATGTGTGTACATACAAAGTCTTCGTAACGAAATATGTGCCACGAGTTCCGTTGTTCTCTCCACATTTTAAATTTGAACGTTGAACAATACGAATTCGCCTTAACTGCAAGTAAAGCGACACAATTAAAAAATAAAATTAATAAAAGAAAATTTTACTGCAGACTATTTTTTATTAAAGTATATTAAAAACAATAAATAAAAGGTGAAAGGGGTCATATTAAGAAGTAAAATTTTTTAATGCAGATAATGTCTAACTTCTTTCCCGACTGCATCCGAATACTTAGAAAGATGTTTCCCGTTTAGAGCTTCTTAGAAGTTTCGAAATTACACAAATTATACACAGGTTTCCCCATTACCCTGGGTCGTCCTATATTTAAACTTACGAACATTACTATTTAGGTAATTTCTGATGAATTTGGTTATATGGAAAGACGTCCAAAACGTAACCGTTTTCGAGGAATTCGGGTTTAGAAATTACTTGACAAAAACAATTGTTTTAATATTATTCTTAAATTTTAGTTCAGGAGTCCAATTTTTTTCTGTTTTTAGTAGAAGGGTATGTCAGTTATTAAAAATCGTAAACAAAATTTGAACCCATCTCTGACAACATATTAAAATTACATTATTATTTGTGATAAAGGATTTCTCATTTTATAGGGGGTTATCAAGGGGCAGTCTTTTGACTTCTAGAAGGGACAAGAATGACTAACCCAATTTCAAAGATGTCACTTAAATAGCCCAGGCGTTCAAAACGCAATTTAAAGGAAGCAACCTTTGTATTCATGTACGACTTTTAAAATGTTGTACGAAATTGGATAGAGCAAAAAACTCTTCCAAGCTAAGCACCGCCTAGTACAGAACGGTACCGTTCTTTTGAGAATGGTAACACAAATGACATGTCAAATGTGTTCATAATTTACTTAAAGGTTTGACATTTACGAAATGGGACGCTATACGCTTGAACAAAATTGGTAAATATTGAAAACCTATTTGCAAAATGGTGAGTCTTCTTCTTCTTTTCTGATTTTTACATCGGTGGCTACGTCAATAAGCGAAATTGTCGGATTTGGGGCTCAGAAAATCCACACGTTACTGTAGAGAAGCAAATGCATCCACAACGAGTCCCTGTTTGGTGCGGTTTTTGGTCTGGCGGCATCATTGGGCCATTTTTTTCCGAAAATAAGCGAGGAGCTGCGGTTACACTCGAACTTTTGGCTACCGTTTTTGAAAACCGAATAGTCAGCCGAAATTCCGATATAAACTGGCCACCTCGGAGCTGTGATTTAAGCCCGTTGGACTATTTTTTGTGAGGAGCCGTTAAGAACAAATGCTATGCGAACCATCCAGAGACGATTAGTGCTTTAAAACACGAAATCGAAGTTGCCATTCATGAAATTGGAGCCCAAACAATCGAAAATGTGCTAAAAAATTGGGTTGATCGAACGGCCTACTGTAAAGCCAGTCATGGCAGTCATTTGAACGATATTATTTTTCATTCATAAAAGACAATGTTCAATCTTCAAAATAAAAAAATAGTTTGAAAAAATATTGATTAGTTTTTTTTTATAGCCGATTCAAAAAGCAAATTTTGCATGGCCCACCCTATACAAATATTTAATACAAATTTCACAGCTCTCAATTCTATTATAATAATTCATTAAATTATTTTGCGGATTAGCCGAGCTATTGGCAATTACTTGTATCCAAAAAAATTGAATTGAGTTTACAAGGTATTGTTTTTTTTTTTGTTTTTCTTTTTCGTCAATTTGCCACAGGCACTAAAATTAGTTATCCAAAGCCACATAAAATGAACCATTCATAATGTCACTTACTTAATAAGAGTAATTAATTTTTTTTTCACTGGCAGACAGAAGTAAATGTCTGTTGCCGCAAAATAAACAAGAAAAATAGATGAGACAATAAGTAACAGCTGATACTAGCTCCAGAAGGTAACGGTAAAGGCAAAAAAATTCCGGAGCAATTACAGTGGCGGACATTGGAATCCGGGCAGGTGGTCGACAGTTAGAAGATACAGTAGATTAAGTAGAGAAAGCTCTTGTTTCATGAAATTGGGTCCAAAAGTGCCTTATTTTACTGATTTATTCTGAGGTTACAGGTAATTTCAAAAGAAAAACCGAGAAGGAAAAATACTGAGGAAAGAATGAAAGCGATCTGACACTAAAGAGAAAAATGTGCTCCGGAGTTATGAAAATGACTAAACCAAGTAAAGATTGGTCAGTAGAGTGAATCAGCTCAAAAGGATCGCCTCAAAACTATTGCGAACGTCCGAAGTTAGTTCATAGGGAGTAAAGGTATAAGATTTACTACTAGAACAGTCTGTCTACGATTTTAAGCTGCTGAGTTTAATACTTCACAGCCCGTTAGAGACTCTTTTTTTATTAGAAAACTGTATAAAAATCGCTTTTGAAAAAAAATCCAATATTTTCTGTAATAACATTTTAGTGGCTTCGCAAAGAGGTATTCATAGAATACCTCTGCAAAGAGGTTACAGGCTACAGAATGGTATCGGAGCGTCATTCTTACCATGGGCTTAAGACTGAAAAAGTAGCGCATTTTCCCATCCCAGGCTACAAACAAGAGTCCCACCACGCTTTTTGGGTATTGTTTTCCAACCAACTACTAATGAAATGCCAACACTGTTAAACATCGACATACCTATATACTTGAAGAAAATGTAGTTCCGTCAAGTACAGAGCACTTTCGGAAAGTGTGACGATCTCCCGCGCTGCGCTATATGTCCTTAAATTCTTTTCTCCCACTTGAAACTGTTTTTATAACATTATTAGTCCGCCGTTTACTTCCTCATCTCAGGTAAAGACTTCTTGCCAGACACTGGGGTTTTGATGCTGAGCTCATCAGATATTAGTTTCTGTCTGAAACTAAAAGAAAATTTTAGCATATGACGAAACAATAAAAAAGAGAAAACTATAGCTGGGCTTAATCAGATACGAAACATATTTGGTATCGTTCCGGAAACATAGTAACATTTGATTATTTCAAAGTCGCAACGCATAGAGTAAAAGAGTCTCTTCAAGATATTAATTTTAGTACTTTTAGAACCTTTTATGTGCTCTTTATTTTTGAAATTCGAACCAGTTTTCTTGAGTCATAAGGAAGTCGCTGAAATATCTGTTAAATCTGTTTTTTTACAAAGTCCAAAACATTTCAAATTATTAAATAAATTTTTTCATGTGCAAGTATTCTTAGCCCTTTCAGAACCATTGCTAAAGAATTGTATATTAATATATTATTATTCTTATTAATTATTATATCACTTTTATTTATTTTATATGAATCTCTGATCAAAAACTTTTTAAATTTTTTTTTTAAGTCTAAAAAAATAGTTAAACTCTAATTTTGATCTGCCATATGCGATTTATAGTTTTTATGGCTAGTAAAATTTACGCATTTTATGAAAATTTACACAGAAATCAATGAAGAAGAAAACCATTTCTCTTTAAAATTAAGGTGTAATACTAAATTTGCGAAAAAAACGCAATTTACTTATATGAATAACGGGGCACTCATTTTTAGAGGGAAGTTTGTGGAAACAGGATTTGAAGTACGGATATCTAAACGCAGTTGTTAGTTGAGCGGTGGACTGCAGCCTATCGGTGGATCCTCTTCAGATGGAACTCGTCTTATTTATGAATAAATAAAAAATATCCAAAGCTCTTCTCCCTTCAAAAGAAGGAGCTTCCTGACAAGGTGAAATATTTAGGTTTAATCCTGACAGAAAGCCAACATTGAGGAGAGAATAAGAAAGGCAACATTCGACTTGTATGGATGCAAGAGTGCTTTTGGTAAAAGGTGAGGCCTCTCACCTAAGTTATATAATACCACTGGGATGCCAATTCTGTTGTATGGAGTCATTGTTAAGTTATATAATACCACTGGGATGCCAATTCTGTTGTATGGAGTCATTGTCTGGCGCAACTCACTGGAAAGGATTGCAGCGGTGAAGAAGCTGGAGAGAGCTCAAAGGTCTGTCTCATTGAAATCAGTGGGACGTTTTGAATTACTCCTATTCTAGCGCTTAATGCAATGTTACTGTGGTACATTTGCATAGGCATCATAGGCTAATCTACTGCTACACGTGGCGCAATATGAGTAAGAGACCACAATTACGGGCATTGAAGTATTTTTAGAAACTGAGGGTTCATCCCCATGGCGACTGGTTCAAGTGACATATTCTCCACTCACATTCATTCAAGGGAAGAGTAGATGAGGTGTTGCTCTTATTTTCCAAAACAGTTGACACTGAGTGACAGGTGAGACTGAAAATCTGAAATATTCCACTGTAAAAAGCATAAATTTACTTGTCCGGATTCCAATTACCGCACCTGTATACTCGCATACATTGCGTAACAACTGAGTGCAAGGCAAAGGTAGGAAAAAACTTTACGCAAAAGGAAAAACAGTCCATGAAAAACATGTGTCACTTGCAATTAATTAAAATGTTGACGTTTTGTAAGTCGCACTGTAGTCATTATGTACAGAGCCACGCATAGACAGATGTGCAAAAGCAGAATGGGTGATAAGAGAAAGAGAGATATAGAATGGGTACCAGCACTCAAGTGAATCTAGCAGGTTACACAACGGTTGAACCGTAAGTTAAAAAGAAACCCAGCCACACATATGCCAGGATTTGCTCAGTGAAGCCAACAGCTGTCTTTCACTTATGGTGGCGAGTGATTAGAGCGGAAATGTTGTCATTTGCCACATGTTCACAGCCACATGTGCCCGGCAAAACAGCAACACAAAAGAAAATGTAGATAAAAACGTTGCCACACAACAACACTAAACATTCAGCATGACACATTTCAGTGGACAATACATTAATCCCGTAATTAATTAGCAAATTCACCTAACAACAAGATACAATACCACAAAAGTAGCAACGCTGAGGAGCCCATGTACACCGATATCACTTGTATTCATTATCAACATATGTATGTACATATACACTACTACATGCAATATATACAAACATATACATATGCATACGAACAATGCGTAGCTTTAAGGTTAGCAAGTCAAGCTTTACTTTACATCACTGAAACGCCAGATGTAGAGGATTGTTCGAGAGCTTCACGCACCCACACACACACATATACATATATGTAGATGTTTAGAGATGTACATACATACAAAACACCGAATTCAAAATGCGTGCATATATGTTGGTGTAAGTGTAAGTTAGCTAAGTACTAGCGACCAATTACATTCAATTAAATACATGTTTCTGCGAATGAGAGGGACAAATAAACTTATCTGGAACTAATAATGTGGATGATCCACCAAAAAAGGATTACTTGCCATTATGTATTTATCTCTGCATATAATTGATTCGTTTTTTAAAACTAACTGCGTGGATTTGAAGAAGACTCGCCACTCATTTCAAGCTTATCAATAAAAATCTCTTAATGCCTTTTTTATCTATTAGCTTTTTTTATTTTTAGCTTAAATTCTCTGCCAAGAACAACTATTCTTTTACTCACCTTTGTTTTGACACGAATAAAGGGGTAATTGATTCGCCTTACCTGCTTGAGCGCATTTGACATTTTTTACCTAGAGTGCGTCTGAACTCTTCAGGCTTCTAATGCTAGAGGCTCGCATGAATTTAATATTCTCTCAAATTCTTTGGTCAAAGATTCTCCTTTGCCTAGGTTAGGTTCGGTTGTGGTGGCAGTCGGTCCGTATGACTAACTCACTTGGAGCTCACAGGTCCGTTGTGATACCCCTGTGCGACGCGGGAACCTTGTTTATTTACTTTCGTGAAACCACTTTGAGGCTCTTATGAAGCGCAGGATTGGTCTAGTCCCCGCGCCAGATAGTTCTGTAAGAGAATTGAAAAAGTGTTTACCTAGACAACCTGCTCTGATTTTAGCTAAGGCTGGACAATTGCAAAGGAAGTGCTCTACTGTTTCTTCCTCCTCCTCATCTCTGCAGCTTCTACAATATTCATGGGACAATACTCCTAGTCTCAAGGAATGCCTTCCAAATAGCCAGTGGCCGGTGACACAAGCCATGACCTTCGAGATATCTTCTCTTAAGCGGCTAAGCAATTCCTTTGTTCTTTTCTTGTTTATTTGCGGCCATAGTAGCCTGGCTGTTGCGCATGTATCTTCTTCTTCCCATGACCCATTGGCCTCTTGGATAATTTTGTTTTTCATCATTAATTTACTCGTGGCCATAGGCATCTCAATGGCACTCTTGTCACTGAGTAATTGTAGAACAGTACCTTTCCTAGCTAGCTCATTGGCTTTACAGTTTCCCTCAATGTCTCTGTGTCCCGGAACCCAAATAAGGCTGACCTTGAATACGACGCTAATATCATTTAGGGCTGCTCGGCATTCCTGTGCAACCTTTGATCTTAGTATAGCCGCATTCATTGATTTAATAGCTGCTTGGCTATCCGAAAATATGTTTATAGTCGTTTTTGTTAGGTATGTAGCCACTTCTTTTATAGCTAGAACCTCTGCCTGATAGACGCTGCAGTAGTCTGGTAGTGAACGGATAGTTCCAGTCCTAATTCTTTCGAAAATACTCCATAGCCAACTTTATCGTCTAGCTTGGAGCCATCTGTATAAAAATTTAATTCCCCCCTTCTCCATGGCCTTGGTGTTTGCCACTCCCTTCTTAACGGTATACTTGTCTTGAAGAGCTTGTCGAAGGTAAGTTTAGGAGTAGAATAGTCTATTTCTTGTTTGTGAATGTTCAAGAGTGTGCAAAATACAGGCGTGTCCAAACCGCCGTTCTTTCCATAGCGCCATACTTTTGAGTCTAAGCGCCGAGGCGGCGGCCACGTTTTTCCCTACGAGATTTAGTGCAGGCAAATTGATTAGCACTTCTAGCGCTCTGTTCGAGGTAGTCCTTAAAGCACCACAGATTCATAAAAGAGCTGTTCTTTGGACCTTACTCATGATTTAAGCGTAACTCGCCTTTGCCTAAGTCTGAATTTAAATTATTATTACATGAACTGTGATTTCATAATGTCCTACATCCATCCCTAAGTAATAAGTAGGTGATTTCGTTAGTCTGTCAATCTTTGTTCATTTAATCACTATTCCATGAATAAATAAATAATTATTATTATCTTTTAATTTTTATATATGAATTCATAGAGCAAAAGGCAGCAGTAGCTAAGTCGATCGGCCTAAAATAATACTGACAGATTTTTAATTAATTATAAAAAATTATTAGAATAAAATGAAATTTTGTAGGAAATCACTGAACGAAATTATAAAAGATAAACCAGTCCAATTTGATATACTAAAAAAACGTATTTCTAATAAATCTGCAGGGATCCTGCCCTTATGTTGTTTGTGTCGCTGTTGTACTTGGTTAGTCTAATACGAGTATGTGAATAACGGACAGTGAACAGTTGCACGCATAGCAAATCGGAGCAGGCATTCCGTTTAGAAGTTGTTGGTGAGTGATTTTTGTGTCTCCTAGTCGGAGTCAGGTGAAGATATTTGACTGCTGCAGTGTTGCGCCTGTTAATATAAATGCCTTTAGTCATTCTGGATTTATGCATTTTTAGCTGTGTTTGTATGTAATCCTTTTCTCCCTTATAGTTGAATAAAAAATACTATCGACTAACCTGAGAATGTTGGTTTTAAAGAAAGAATCGAAACAGAATGTAGGAATATCTGCTGATTTTTTGTTTATTGGCAGTCTTAGACCTTCCGCCTTATTCGGCAAATATTGCGCCATGCAATATCTGATATATGAAACCATAGGAAAAACTTGTGATTACTGATTACTAATTTACTTATCAGCTGAACAGGCCACTTTACAGCAAAAAAATTGACCTTTAATTATATTCGTGCTAGAAGCCAAAGGTTGTTTATAAAAGCTTATTTTAAATATCCAAAAATACACTGATAATCGGTATCTGATCTAACATATCCAAAGAATACAAGTTAGTTGGTCAGTCCGTCACCCGAATTGGCAAACTCCCTATTAACCTCATTTACAAAAGTTCATCAAGCAAAACTGGCTTGTCATTTCCACCAACAATTCCGGCATGAAAAGGAACCTAGTCTATTATTGGAAGACAGAATTTTGTAATTCACTCCATTCACGCACACATGCACAATTTTCGTAAATTACAAAGAAGATGAAAACAGTTTCAACAAATTTGAAAAGTTAGCTTTTTTGGCCCACCCACAGCTGTGCAATTTTCTACTTCAATTCCCCCAAATTTGTTAACTATTCACTCTGGAATGCTTCAAATTTTAGGTAAGAATATTGTATATAATTATTTAAATAAGGATGTTATCAGATTAAAGCGGATGTATCGAAGTATGAGTTAAGACGTTTAGGTCAGTTGCATGCCTGATTAGATGTAAAGCACGCGAAAACAAGATAAGCGGCTATTTGAATAAAACTCAAATACAAAAACTTTGCAGCAACTCACTTTTGTTGCAAGACCTTTTCCGCTCGTATTGACACTTTGCTTTGCTTTGTTGTACGCTGGAAGATACATTTACCTGGCATCGAATGACTTCTAAACTTTGACTACTGACCAGACAAGTGCCCAAAATTACAATGGCAATAAGAAGGAAGATGCTCATGGAGAGAAGTATCTTATTTCATTTCGCAGACTGTATGTATGTACAAAGACGGCAGAGAATCCGAGCTAAGCAAAACAGAAGGGTACGAGCTAATGTGCCACTGCGAGATGGTGAACGAGTTAGTTGTTTCAGTGAGACTTTTGCCAAGTCTATAATCCCGAATCAGTAATGAGTAATGCAATATCTCCCTAATACTACTTGGCTTTATAAAGCATGATTCCATGCGTCAAACAGCAAATGCTATGAAGCATAGTCTTCTCACTTTGTTTAGTAAGAAGCTCAACAAATTGTATGTATCTGCTTGTTGCCAGCATTTTCTTTCATACAAACTGCATGCTAGAATTTTTTTATATGGAAGAAAAGAAATTGCCAAAAATCAACGGTACTCGATAATCACTTGCATCTTGCAACTAGCCCTTGTTGTACTTAAATGCTTAATACTGCAAATCCAGAAAAGTTCTGAAAATTCTGGTGAAAAAGTTTAACGTTTTGAGAAAATTTGAAAAATTTTGTAGCAAGTTTGCAACTGTTTGTAACTTGATTTTTATTGCACTATTCACTATATTTTTATAAAAAATTTTGCAACGGAGTGTAGAGAAGAAATCGTAGAGTTACGAATTAATAGCAGCTAGGACAAGTGTAACGAAAAATGATGGCTCTTGTTCTTACCAAGCCCGCATCCATTGGAATGCTTATCGCTTCCCAAAGTAAATAATTGTAGTCAAGATTTTAGATACGGTTACGTGATTTTAGATATTGTTCTCAAATATTTCGAGCTACAATGTTCCATCAAGTGACTGCTGCCAAAAACGTTGTATAAGTCTTTTTTTATGGAAATATTCGATGATGAGATGATGTTGGTGAAAAAATTGGAAAAAAATTTGTTCTGTCGCGAATAGAAAAAGTACTGGCAGACCAAAAATGTATTGCTTACTTACTGCTGTAGCGTAAAGTGTTGATTAATTCGGTATGAATCAACTGTTTGGTGGATTTCACAAAAATATTTGTATTTGCAGCTTTACAAAATTCAATTAATACAAAATAGGAAGCCAACAGATCATTGTCAACCTAGAAATTTCATGAACATGATGCTGGTTTTTCGTGGAGAATCAACATAATTGCCTCACTTGGGGAGAAGAAAACTCGGGTAATTTCACAAAAATCATTGCATCCACTAAAATGCACTGCTTGGTATAGCTTTTGGGCTGGTGGAATAATTGGCTGGTTTTTCTTCGCAAATGGAAATGGAAGAGATGTATCATTGGATTTTTCATGGCCTGAACTTGAGGCAATACACATAGATGATCTTTATTCTCAACAGGATGGAGGCACAAGTCACACAACTTGGGAAATATTGCAATATTGCGATCTAAGTTTCCCGGGCGATTAATTTCATGGAATGGCGACATAAACTGGCCACTTAGATGATACGATCGAACTCCACTAGACTACTTCTTATGAGGTTCTTTGAAAAGTAAAGTCTATGTGAATAATCTAATAACGATTCCAGAAGTGACAAGCAACATTCGGATCGAGATTGCTGAACTCAATGCAATAACGTGTGAGCGTGTCCCTAAAAATATTATTTATTTTAAAATGACATCTAGGCACATCTTTTAAAAGACCCTTTATTTTATTTTACATTTAATACCCATAGCAACGATTGTGAAAGGTTATTTAAATCAGATAAAAACGCACTCACCCTCTTCGTCGTGGAATAAAAAACACAACTTGGTAATAATAAAAGATAATAGGTATTTTATCTTTGATATGATGTCGATTAACATATTAAATTTGAGAAGCTAATCAATGACGGCATCCCCATTCCGTGTAAAATTGTCATCAGAAATTATTTAAAAAATCAAAATATATTCATATAAAATTTTTGGAGCATTGCAAAACGACTGCTTGAAACTTATAATTAGTATGCATTGCATTTGGTTCACAACATACAAAATAACAGGGATTAGAATAAATGATACATGTTGGTCCTTATGGAAGTTTCCTTTAAAAAAAAAAAAATTGACGCAAATCAAATGCGCGACATTTATATGAAGAAAATACGCAACACTGTCAGGGAAAAAATTGCAACAAATCTACGATATGTTTTATTTATAATATTTTATTTATTTAATATTTAATTAGCTATAAAATTACATACTAGAAATCTTTGTAGAAACTGTAGAAGACTAGACTTTTTCTAATTCCTCTATAAAGGTTAAAACTTGGATTATATGGTTTTTGCCTTTTGAGGTTTTTAAACACAAAATAGTGCTCATACCAGAACAGAGAAGAAAACTAGACAAAACTTGTCAAAATATTGATGTGCTATTGTTTTTTCTCAAGGTGCATATAAAATTGGCGCGAGCATCCTTCGATGGGTGCGTTATGATGTACGTCTTGTTGTTAATCAACAAATGGAGCGACCTGCGTTTTACGCCGCCTGCGAATGGGAGCTAGTTTTTGCGGGAGCTTTTAACCGGGAACCCGAACATTAATTGAGATGCTTTGAAAGAAACCCGGTACAAATTTTAGTACTGGTGTAAGGAAAGCAACTATTTCTAAAAGTTATAAATAAGAGCCATAAAGGACTATAGAGTTTCATTTAAAATATGCGCCGAGTATACAGAGTGCAATTACGCTCGCAGTTCTTGAAATTTCTTTACTATTTTCATTTATCTCTCTTTAGTACTTACTCCCAAACTTTTCGTGTGCTTTAAGTGGAAGTGTGAATACATAAATTTTTAGAATGAGTAGCCAATAGAAATAAAAAATTTCGCATTAATATTTTTACTAATACCTACAACTTTTTTTGCCTGTTGAAAAATCACAAAAGCTTCGACTACCTGCATGCAGCTTACCACTTCCAAAGTGATCAACGATTTATAAAAATCGAATTCCACTCAAAAGTGACAGTGACATGCTGCTGCATGCCATGAACACAAAGCTTAATTTAATTCGCAGCTTTTTGTCAATTTGCCTGCGACGAATAGGACCATTAAAGAGTTTACACCTGCTCAATACCGTAAGCCAGTAGAAATTTGCATTCGAAGCAGTCATAGAGAGCACATAAAACAACAAAAACCAGTGTGAAAAATATGTGTATGGAAAGTATGTGTAAGAATCACTAACGAGCGGAAAAACAAAATGTCAAGTACGCGATGACATGAAATCGAAGTAAAGTAGGAGGGATAAGCTACTGTAAAAAAATATTGGAAAAGGATGAAAAAGAAGCAAAGCTCGACAATTTAAAACTAGTGCAGGCAAGAGGATGCAGCAGCAAGTCGCAAAATGCTGACTGTTGTAATCGCTGCCACCTACAAGTCTCTTCGTCTTAATGCTGTCCGCTTGGATGCTTGTCTGGTTGTCGTGTCATTTTTCAACTTAACATAAGACTTTGAAAATTTCCTCGAACCGCTCTCGTTTTTCTTCTCATTTGTTTTTCACTTTGGCAAGCAAATGCTTTACTTTTTAACACGCATTTTGTAAGCTGCACTTTGAACGTTTCCAGCTCCTTTTTTACCTGCTAGTTTTGCTGTTACGTTTTTACCGGGGTTTTTTACTGCAGTGTAGCTGAATATTCTTTATTTCTTTCGCTACATTTTTCTCTTGTTAAAACCGCCGTTAATGAACTACACACATGTGATACGCCAAAGTATTGTAATTTTCACATGAATTGGCTGAAATTATGGCAACTATATGCGCGTAACAGTAGGCTGCGAAATTAACGTCTACCCCAGGAAATAAGAGAGGATAAGTACACACGGCGTGTAAAGAAAATAATAAAGAAAATCAGGCAATTTTTGAGTTTACAATATTTCACTTGATATACCCATTCGTAATTCAATACTCTTAAAAGTGGGAAGCCTTTACTCATAACACTTTTTAATGTACATTCATATGTGTATAGGTTTTTCACAATTCCATTTGCTTTGGGAATGGAAATATTCAACGCTATAAATAACTCTGCAATTCTGTGATAAATCAGCAGCCAGTAACAAAATGTAAGGCAATTGAGGCGAACAAACGAACGAATGAACTGGCGCGCAGTAATTATTTCTGCGGGTAAGCCACACGCTGAGCCATGAAGCAGAGAAGCATGTACACGCTCTAACCCATGCATACTCGTAGGTATGTAGGTACATACATATAAATCATTCGTTTTCACCAACATCGGTTGCTGCGGTCGCGTGCCAATTTCTGTTGAATTTAGTGACTACTAACGCCGCTCCCGGCAATGCTGTTGAGTTCAGTTGAGTGCTCATTAAAATATTTCTGAAAATATCCAGAAAGTTAAAACAATAAACATTCGGTTCATTGTGCTTCCAGAACAAATATATATACATATATATATATATATATATATACATATATACAATACATTATGATTATGTATGTGTGCTGATCCAAATATATTCAGAAGGTAAAAGATAAGAGCGAAAGTGGTTAATTAATTAATATTCAAACGTGCCTTGATTCCGGAATTTTCTTTTTTAGAACTAATAAGTAAAATCTTTCCAGTCTTTTTGCAATACGCGAGTGCTTATGTTTCAGTTACTTAGGCAAGGCTAGCTGTAGTGCCCCAAAAAGTATCCATTAAAGGATAGGAAGCCACATTTAGACAAACAGAAAATTACGAGTAGAGTTTATTTAACCTTCCCTTACACATATGCAAGCCACTGCTTCCTTTCCAGCGCTGCTGCAAGGGTGTGAAGCGCATTATTCGTACTGCTGGTAAGCGTACTATACCCTTCCCTTCCTCATCTGTAGGCTACTGCAGAAAATACCGCGAGAGTTCAGAGGCGGTTCTATATGACCAGTGTCTGGTTATCTGCCCGGTAAAAAAAAGTTACCACGAGTACAACAGATTTCTTATTTTATGGTGCCGATACTGTAACAGCTAATTACGTGCAATTTTGGTTTCGTCAATTCCGTTCAGGCTTTTTTTTATATTAAAGGAATTTCGCTCAAATCTCAGAAGTAATCCAAGTTTGCCGGAATAATAGTAGTCGTAGCATAGCCACTGAGCTAAAGATAAAACAGTTTAAACCAAACTGCAAAAATTGCCAATCCAATTTGCAAAAATTTTTCGTAAAAGTAATGGATTTATTTTTTCTTTCACTTTATATCAAAAATAGGAACTCCACTCAGCCATTTAAAAACTAAAAAAAAAAAAGTTTACCTGCACTTTGTGACTGCTAAATAAAGAAAAGTTACTCGAAAACTACCCCACACCCACACAGGGGTCGCGTGCGAGGGTACTGTGCGCTACATTTCCCATACCAAGTAGAATTCACAGACCTACAAACCACCTTATTTAACATTTAACAACATAATATTTCTGATTCTGATTCAGTGCGCGTATTATTTCGTTTGAATTCTGCCAGGATTTCCATTTTAAATACCAATGAAAAGATAACTTCACGGTAATCCAGCGATTGAATAATCGATTTCATTAATTAATGAATAGCCCATCAATGAATCACGAGATAGAGGTCATAAATTAATTATTCATATAATATAATTTATTGTTTCATATTACAGGAAACGCTAAAAGCTACTATACATAAATACACGAACACATGCATGCACCTCTTGCAAAATTTAGTCTCTTCAACCTACAGGCTTATCGCGCGACTAAATCTCAATTGGCATCGAGTGCGAGGCTACTGGCATACAGCATCAAATTCAATTTTTTTTTTAACAACAAGCACCTTTGGTTATTCAATGCCAACCTCAGTATGCATTTGCTTAAAAAGGATCTCATGAAAACTCGATTATAAAGGTCTATATTGAGTGGGACAACACCAAATCGCACACCTCAACTCAGAGTTCGGCCAACTTAAATTTACGCATCATATACAAGATGGCGCAAAATTAATCATCCATGTATGCTTTTGAATAAATTTTTTATTAAATACAAAAAACAAAAAAAAAAAACACATAAAGTGATGGAGTCTTTATTTTGACCTTTTCGCGTTCCATTGCTGATCTATTTGTCTAGCCGCAGCCGTCTAGTTCACAATTATCAAATATGATTAGTACGATGACATTTGTAAAAATTATAAATTTTTCGATAGGGTAATTAATTTTCGGCCACTTTGTACACGGCCGTTCATATTACCAGTTTTTTTCCAATTATGATTACTTTTTTGACAGATACATCTTCAGAGAAAAAGAAGATGTTAAAAAGTTAAACTGTCGTATTTGGGACTCGGAAAGCCAATGCACCTCAAAGAGTGACAGAGTGGGGCGGATTTTGGAGAGGTGGTAATATTGGCTCATTTTTCATTGAAAATGCTGGTAAAGGCGATTTTTCGGCTAACGGTGAGGGCAACAGAGGCATGATAAACAAATTTTTGTGGTCTGAAAGTGAAGACATGAACTTCGACGATCCTTGGCTTCAATAGATTGGTGCGCCAAGCCCCACAGCCCGTACCACAATCGATCTTGTGCGCACGAGGATCGGTGATCGTATTATCAGCCGTATCGCCAGAGTCAGTTGGCCACCGCAAAGCTGCGATTTGACGCCGTTAGATTTTTTTGTGGGGTGCCATGAAGAACGGATGTTAGGCAAAAAATTCATTAACGATCCAAGCTCTAAAGGCGAAGATCAAGCAAGCCATTCGGGGGTTAGAGCCGCAAAGCGTTACTAATGTCTTGGAAAATTGGGTTTACAGGGAGCGCTGCAACGCAAATTAATATGAGGAACGTTTGCTGTTTTGCATAGGCCAATCTATATAACTAGACACAACATATGGAGGTTGAATTAGTTTTAAAGGTGGCACACAGATGGCGCTATTTATCACTTTATCGCGTTGGCAATACTGAATATATATTCATGACAAAGCCTCATCCCTAGACTTGTTTATCAGTATCTGTCATTTCGCTGAAGTATAAACAACGCAGTGTTTTCGTGCTCCGAGTATGTCAACTTTCGTGCCGTCGAAACGCAATTTGCGGGAAGCTTTGCTTTTCTGCTTCAATTTGAAAAAAAATACAGCCCAAGCCCGTGAATTGCTGCAGGAGGCCTACCCAGACCATACTCCGTCGATTTCAACATGTGAGTACTGGTTTCGACGATTCAAAAGTCGTGATTTTCACACCGAAGACAAGGAGCGTCTTGGCCAGCCCAAAAAGTTCGAGGACGCAGAATTGGGGGAATTGGTAAACGAGGACTCGTGCCAAACCCAAGAAGAGCTTGCTGAATCATTGGGCGTTGATAAATCAACCGTTTGCAAGCGTCTAAAAGCGATGGGAATGATTCAAAAGCAAGGACATTGGGTCCCGTACGAGTTGAAGCTGCGCGACGTCGAACGGCGATTTTTTACGTGCGAATTGCTGATCGAGCGACAAAATCGGAAGGGTTTTTTGCATCGGGTGGTGACTGGCGACGAAAAATGGATCCACTACGATAACCCAAAACGCAAAAAATCATGGGGTTTGCCCAGCCACGCATCAACGTCGACGGCCAAGCAGAATATTCACGGCAAGAAAATCATGCTCTGCATTTGGTGGGATCAGGTCGGCGTCGTATATTTTGAGCTGCTCCAACCGGGCGAAACAATCACGGGGGATCGTTACCGACTGCAATTGATTCGTTTAAGCCGGGCATTGAAAGAAAAACGGCCGGAAACGGTAAAAAGGCACGACAAGGTTATTTTGCAACATGACAACGCTCGGCCGCATGTTGCTCAACCTGTCAAAAAATACCTTGGAACGCTTGGCTGGGAAGTGTTACCCCACCCGCCGTATAGTCCAGACATAGCTCCCTCCGATTATCATTTGTTCCGGCATATGAGTCTCGATTTGGCGGACCAGCGGTTCTCCTCGTACGAGGCTACCAAAATATGGGTTGAGTCATGGATAGCCAAGCAGCGGCCAGAATTTTGGAGAAACGGCATCCGGAAATTGCCCGAAAGATGGGCGAAAGTTGTAGCTAGCGATGGCCAATACTTCGAATAAAATATTTTGTACCGTTTTTTCACAATAAAGCCCCAAATCTTCGAAAAAAAACCTTTAAAACTAATTCAACCTCCTGCATAACATAATTTTTGGGTGTTTCGTCGAGCTTCTCCTCCTATTTGTGGCGACTCCGATGTTGCCGACTCCAAACGGCATTTTTTTGTACGAGCAGGTTTTTCGTGACTGAAATACACTCGAAGTATTCCCATTGCCTGCTGGGGAGCAACCGCTATTAAAAAACCTGTTTTCATTATTTTTGTGTTTAATATACGGGGACTCGGACCTTCGCACTTCCGAATGATTGTCGCGCACCAACGCATTGGGCTACGGCGGCTGAATAACCCAATGGTGTACCGGAAAAAACAAATTTTTTTTTTGTGTTTTTATGCATACACGGTTTTATTTACGGAATCACTTATGAGCAAATTTAAGTCTATCGAACTTAGCGAACGATCTTTTCTTTCTAGCCGTGATATACTGCTTGTCGGTGAGAGAGCAATAGTAACAATCCGAAGGTCTGCAATTTTTTTAAATAATTTTTTTCTTTTGCTATTCTAGATTACGTCATTTCGTCATCGACTATGGGTGCTTAAGTATTTTTGCATTCCCGATTTTTCATGTATCATTTTTGGATTTTGAAGTGAAAACTTCTTTAGAATCGTTGGGAGTGATTTGAGACTCGATGAAACGAAAAAGCGACACTCTTGGCTACGAATATTACATATAAACGTAGCGACGAACTAAATAACTTTTAGGCCAGCGCCGACAGCATGGCGCGATAGCCGAGCGGCTAGCAATGTGAGCTTCCGATCCAAAATCCTTGGTTCGAATCACAAGAAAAAAATTTTTTTTATACAGTTATTTTATTTTATTTTATGATATGTTTATGAGGAGCTTTTTTTCATGGCAGAAATGCACGCGGTGTTTTGCCATTGCCTGCTGAGGGGTGAGCGCTATTAGAAAAATAGTTTTTCTTAATTTTGGTGTTTTCACCGAGATTCGAACTGACGTTCTCTCTGTGAATTCTGAATAGTAGTCACGCACCAACCCATTCGGCTACGGCGTTTGTTTAATTTTACTGATGCAAAAATGAGGAAAAATATATGAATAAAGTTTGCTTACTGTTTACACATTTTCCAAAGGTGACGGAGAACCAAAAAAAAAAGTCGATTTTCAAACAAATACGAGTGCATATGTGTAAATGTGTTAGAGTTTCGGTCACGCCCCAGCAAAACCTGCGTGCATATGTGTTTGTAACATTCAAAAAAATGTAATTGTGTTAGAGTTTCGGTCACGCAGATTTTGCTGAGGGCGCTTATAATAGCAACCGCGTGTGTATTTTTATATTCGTAAATATTTTCATTTTTAAATATTTACCGCAATTATGTCGAAAAATAATGCAGAAAAGTGTCGTGAATATCGACAGAAAAAAAATCAATAAATAGCATCACGGAATTCATTCACGAAAATTTAATAAAGTATACACCAGAAGTATCGCGGATACTTAGAAAAGATTACAATAAAGTTCCAATGATTTTAAGTGGCGATTTTAACGTAAATTTTGCATTGGACACAGCGGTTCCTTTAATTGACGTTCTCAATACAACATTCAATTGAAAAATGTGTAACAATCGCACTGAATCGACAACACGATCAAAAACAACAATTGACGCGGTATTTCAAAGATATGTTTACAACATCGAAACCAAAGCATTTGTATTATATTTTAGCTATCATAAGCCACTCGAATCATTTGTTGAAATTGAAAACATTGAGGATGAATAATAATAAAATGAAGAAAATAAAATATGAACTTTATAGCAATATTATAATGAACCTATAATTATCCCGCTCCTAATGCTGCTTTCGTCTTATTCTCTCTCAGTTTGTTTTACGGAAGGTTTCACTTCTATCGCGTCTAACCGTTAGACTGGTATTTTTTTTTTAAGAAACTACTATATGAACCACCCTGTGCACATATATAAGTATGTAACCTATATTTAGTAGCATATGTATGTGAATGCATTGTAGTGTTTATATAAATTTTCGACAATAATAATTACCAGATAATTAAAGCAACATATCTCAGTACTCTGCCGACTTTCCATTATTAGTAAACTACAGAGATCGCAGTTAAAGTAATTAAAATAGTGTAACGTGCCACCGCGAAATATATAAAAAAATAGTTAACATTAAACATTTTGCCCATAGTACCTTCATTCAGGTTGGGCTTAACTTCAGCGAACGCGTTAGACCTGCACGTCGCCGGAAGTTATACTTCTACTTGTTTATTTAACTGTCTTAGCAACAGCAGAACTCGTTTCGAGTAAAAAATTGTAACAGAAACCTGCAACAAGCTGATGCACCAATAGCCAACAGTAAAAAGATAAATTTAATTTCGGCGTATTTCCTTAGGCAAATAGTCCCTATCCCACTGTACTTGCCTCTAAAGAATTCCCAGACAAGACCTGCTTAACTATCGTGCAGTTAAATTCTCAATATGAACAAAGCACAAATTTCGTAAGCTAAAAATAAAAAGAAAACACACAGCATGCCACATGCCGCTTGCCATCAAAGTAGGAACGGCCTGGTGCAATAAAACGGAAATCAGTCAAAGCAAACGACAAGTACGAAGCAGTATCGGTGACTAGCCCCGCAGAGACCAGTACAGCTCAGTAGAGCCCAATAGGCGAGAGCAAGTGCGGGCTTACAAGCAACTAATGGCAGTGCAGTCACAGACACCAGCAGGCGAATGTAAAATGTTGTTGAAACATGTGAAAAAATATGCACACACATACGAATGTTGCACAGAGCAGATATCCGCTACCAGAGGAATTCACCTTGGCAAGCAGCAAACCAGCAAAGTAGGTCGCAATTTCTTGGCCATAATTCACGGCAGGGCCTTGCCTTCTTCTGCTTCTGCCTTTACCTACTGCTTCTGCACACGGCTCGACATGAGCGCTTTCGCTCAATCATAACAATAAAGCGTGTAATTTTTGAGCGGTTTCCCCTGCTACTCAAAGCGGATCCAAAGAAAATGAAAACCAACGCTTCAGCCACTTTCGCTTGGCACAATTTGATTTACTGCAATAGCGCGCCAAGCAGACTTGCATATCCTGTAAAATATCCTTGAATTTTGAATTTTTTCGTTTTCCTTTTTCAAAAGGCCAATGAACAGAGTCAAGCAATTGGATTAATATTTCCGTTTGTGAGCTGCGTGACTTGCGGTTTATTAGCCGAATGGTTGGAATGTTGATGGGTGGAGCTCTCATTTCATTCGCTTGATTTTTACACCATGCAAATTATGTCAAATTATTATGATTAATTCGATTCGCCGGAATTTAATCAAAATTCACAGAGTGGCCTATAATCAAGTTTAGAGTGAATAATGAATACGTAGCAGAGCGGAAACCATGTAATTTAAATCGATTGACTTATTTCTTAAATACTATAATATAAGGTGTGAAATACTTACGTAATTTATGTTGGTGTCTTACGCTAAGTTCTCTAACTCTTTCACTTTTTAAAATCCTCTCTATTGAACGGAAACTTTTGTGGTGTTTTCATATCTCAAAGCATCAGTAAAAATGTGAATAAATTTTGATATCACTGAGGATGTAGTATTGGCTTTTGTTTTAGTTAGTCAAAAAATTACTTAAAAAAATAAGTAGAAATAACTTTAAAGTCACGCTTATTCTACAATGTTTTATTTTTATATCCGAGGCGATGAACTCGAACTCACAACGATGCTAAAATGTTGCACAAAAACTAAGTATATTTTATTTTCATGGAATGTATCCGTATACATACAATTCACACCTTCTATAATTTGTTCTGACCTCAGCGCTTTCAAAGATTTTCACCAAATTTTAACCAATTTTTCAAAGGCTGCCTCTCTATTTATAAAGCTTTTGACGCTTTTAAGTTAATTAAAAACTCATCGAAACGAATGATAAGAAATGGCAGAAAATTTTATAGAAAGCGAAAAATTGGAAAATTAACAAAAATATGTGAAATGAAAGTGACTGACCACTATTGCATTCATAGACAAGTCATATGGGAAAAGTGCTAAACTGAATGGAGGTGGAAAACAAAGTAGCACATGGTAAAGCATTGAATTGAAATGTCAAACGCAGGTGAAACAAATACAATACAATCGCATGTGCGCTAAGTAATACCAACGTTTGTATTTATGTATATTTATATTAGTGGATGCGGGTGAGAACGTTCCAGCGGAAAGCCAAACTACTCAGCAAGCATTCTAGTTCCTTTGATGGAAGAATTCGTACTAGTGCGAGAGCGACTTAAATTATCCCAGTTGGAGCTGTATGTAGAAAAAACCGAAAATCTGCACTCAGAAAAAGTACATAAATGGTCGTTTAATTTAAACTTTATGTCTTTATGACAAATTCATAGTCAGCGCAAAGGTTCCTTTTCGTAAAGGTACTTTTTCGTACAATAAATAAAAGGTATTAAATTCAAGTATTAAATTCTGCATATCGCTCATAATATAACTTCTTTGTCAGATTGCTTTTAAATAACGTTTTTTAATAATTTCT
Source organism: Anastrepha obliqua (assembly GCF_027943255.1). Lineage (NCBI taxonomy): Eukaryota > Metazoa > Arthropoda > Insecta > Diptera > Tephritidae > Anastrepha > Anastrepha obliqua. The sequence goes on from NC_072896.1 coordinate 2,019,386, forward strand.
GAACGCATTGAGGGCTTCAAATGCGGAACGTTGAAGTAAATAGAAAAACATCTTAAGGGGGGAAGCTGGTCTAGAATTTTGAAAAAATCGAAAATTTTTTTTTGTCTTAAAAGGTGCTTTAGGGTCTTAGAAATAATATACCAAATGAGGGATGCCAGCTAAAATGTCTAAATGCCCAAATTTTTCATTCGACGGCAGTGCCTCGCAGGTATGCCCCGAACGCTATTTACAACTTTAAACGCGTTTTTCTCGAAATCACTTTTTTTAAACTGGCCGAAGACATAACTCGAACAAATCTTTACCGATTCTTACGAAATTTTGACAATACATTCGAAATACCTTTCTCCGGAGACGTACGTAGGATTTTTTATTTATATTACATAGTTTTTTTTTAATCAACAATTTTATGTCGAGTGAAAATTGTAACTTTTTGTTCAAACGTGCACCATTTCGCGAAAAAACAAAATATCGAAAAGATCCTACGTACGTCTCTTTCTGTTGTTATATAGAAACTAAAAAAATTTTATTTTTTGATCCAGGACAAAAATTAAGGAGTTTACGTCTTCGGCAATGGACCCACTAGAAAAAAAGGCGCCTTAGGAGAACTGCTGGACAGCGGCCATTTTGAAATTAATTCAGACGAAAATTTTGTATTTGTACCATGAAACCTATATTATTAAACCTATTTCACAGATTTTCGATTGATTCCTTTGTTGAGTCAAAATAAATTCATAAAATATGCCCATTTTTTGCGCTCTAGACCAGCTTCCCACCTTAACTATTTAGAGGATTCGACATCATAAATATATATAACTGACAGTAGCTATGATATGAGCATTCTTACAGGAGAAACTATCAAGGATCTTAAAATTTCTAAATGTAACTGTAATGATCGTAAAATTTTGCACTGTGAGCTCAATTTAGCAACACACGATATATTATATAATATTTCAGCCAATCCTCGAGTAAGTGCACGGAGTTGTTTTAAATTATAATGGAATGCAAATACTGAATGGTTATTTTTGTAGGTGGACCATAAAAATTTGAATGTTGCACTACAAAAGCTTATAGATTACAAAAGAACACTTATTTTATTTAATTGAGACCCCTAAAACATATTTGATCCCTTCCTGCTTGCACATAAAAAAGGCGGCCTGCGCAAACAAAGGGCTTTGGTAACAATGGCGGTAGCGCCTTGCACAGAAGGTTAACATGGTAAACGTACAATATGCGGCTCTTAGTGATATAATGGGACTGAAGAAGTATAAATGAGCCAATGGCCCGCTGTTTAGCCTGAAACGATGTCTTCCCTACCGTATTTTTAACTTCTATACCATTTGGAAGCAGGTGACTTTGGTCAAGTCTAACCGACTTCCCGCTTTGTCGACATTCTGGTCCTATAGGGCGTGAATGTGCATTCAAATGTTTTCTTTCTTTCATGAACAACCACACTTCAGCATTCAAAAAGTGCTTTTTATTTTGTGTGTATGTTAGTTTGCTGCTTTATTTTAAAAAAATGTCACACGCAATACTTTTGAAAAAATTTGCTGCTTCCCACTTGCATTGGTCTATCTACACACGCATACATGCACACATGCATACTATTGAGTTAGTTTATACAAATACATGCACACTTATTTGTGTGCGTCGATGCGTGCCAGCGACATTCATGACATCAAAGCTTTGACATTTCGGCGAGGGCGAGCGAATAAGTGTGTGCGTGAATGCAGTTTTTGTGAGCTATTGAAAAAATGAAATATCGAAATTAAATTGAAAGACCTAAAAATCGAAAAATTACAAAATGAAAATGAAAGTGGGGGAAAAGTTGGAATGAAAATTAGAAATAAAAATGTCGGCACGGTGAGTGCAAAACAATGCAGCAGAACGAAAACACAAACTGCCGAATTTGAAAAAAGAACTTGCAATACAATCGCAATACTTAATTAAATAAAATTATAAAAATGCATCAAGTAATATTTAAAAAATAAATACATACATCAAAAAGAACTGAAAGAAAAATCAAAAGGTTGCTTAGAAAAAAATAATATTTCTACTTCAGTGAATTGAAAAATGACTTAAAAAGCTAGAAAAAAAAATAAACCAAGAAATTTCGGGAACTATTTAAAATTGTATAAGTACTACTCCGCTTACAACGAGTGTGGTGGCAGATGGTGGCATTTACATGCATTATTTTTCATACAAATTGGTCTAAGTCAATATTTTACTTCCCCCTAATTAGGGTGTTTCAAGGCGGTAGCCCGATTGATAGCAAAGTGTTGATAGCACGTAAGAGTACAACAAATACGGCGATTATTATAATTTAGCCTTTTCTCATTAAACTCTGTGTAGAGTTGAATTTGTCGATATTAGCAGAGCAATTGGCATTCCATGTGAGTGTACAATTTCCATGTGAATGCATACATCTGCACATAAATATTCAAAAATTCAAACTCATGTAGTCAATACAAATATATTCATTGTGCTGTGTGACTTTGGAAATGCTAATCTGGTCTAACTTACATGAACGGGTAATTACGTACAGCTTTTGACAAATAACTGGAAGCACTGCCGTGACATAAGTGTACTTATTCTAATACTGGAAGTTGTGGGTGCGATTGACAGTTGGTGTGCACTAGAAGAATATAGCTTCTCGTTTCGCTTGAAAAATAGGCGTTTGAATTTCAAAGTATACGTACACCTTAAGCTGAAGCACTGCGCTGTAAAAATAGGGCGATGTTAGGGCTTACACTCCTGCAGTCAGCTGTCTGATTCGACAATGCAAGTCGAATTTTATCCTGAATATTAAGTCACATAGGAATACCTGGAAATGGGGCATCCGGCCTTTCGTCCAGAGTGGTCCCAGAGCGGATTTTCCTTTGTCCACAACAGATTATTTTGTTATTTTTTTTATTTTAATAGTCCACAGTTCAAAGAACCTAGGCAAAAATGTAAAGAAAAACAAGCCAAAATGGGCAACTAAATTTAAAATTTTTAGAAATCTAGATAAAGCAAAATAAAGCAGGATAGAATTGGATAATGAGTTATAGTCTTGAAATGAGCGAGTAATGGGTGCATTACTCGGAAATTTAGTCTTAAATTTTTTCCCCACAAAAAGAGGAAAAATTGCAACAAAGACTTATTTGTAGAACATTAAAGATTATCCGCGCAAGTAGAAGCTGATAGTACAAGCTGACGACGCCATTAACAAAATTGAAAATAAACGAAACTAAAAGGATTGTCTTCCTCTTTTCCAGATATTCTAGACTAATTAGCTTTAGCCAAGAATTAGAGAATGGAAAAGGGCTCTCAAATCGTACAAAATATAATGTCTGCTTAAGAAATACCTTTTGGACCCGGTCAATTCTATTTGATTAAAGTTGGTCGTAAGGTCTCCAAATGATAAAAGCGCACACTAAGTGAGAACGAAGAACAGCCGTAAACAGCAGTTTAGAGGTAATTTTTCAGAAAATTCGGATGCATTGCGACGAATGAAGCCTAGAACCGAGTATAATTTTGAAAGAATAGAGTTAATGTGACCACTGACGGAAAATTCGTATCGAATAAAACTCCAATATTCCTTAATCTCTGTTTCGCATTGTAACACCGCGAAAATGTAAATTAAAACATTTTTAATTAATATTCAAAGCCAGTTATAGCACCCTTTCTTCAACTATCAAAGTTAAGAGCGGAGCCTGCTTTAGAGGGTTCACAAAATCAATTTTTTCGTGGATTTTTTTGGGAAGGAAAGAAATATTCGATTGAAACGAAACTTTCAGTTATTATTGCTATATATTTCAGCAGTCTTCTCAAATTTTTTGATTAAAATATATGTCATATTATGCCTGGTACAAGCATATTGGCGAGGCGCCTCGAGTGTGCATGTGTCGTGCGGCGGGAAAGATGCAGGTCCCAATTTTCATTTCAAACCAAAAACCCAAAAGAAAAATGTATTTTAGTATAGTATAGCTTCTAGTTAAACCAAGAAAATTAAACAAAAAGTGAGAAATTCACCAATTTTTCGCGAATTAAAAAAAAAAAATATTTTTTTGGAAAAACAAATTCACTTTAGATTGTTTAAAAAGTGGGTTAATCATAACTTTCTTAAGGTTTTTTAGGTTCAACTAGAAGAGAATTCAATTCCAAATACAATTAATGTTACCTCGTTTCGATAGGACGTTTAACTTTTTCCCCATCTTTTCCGCCAGTTGGGAAAAATCATAAAAATAAAAAACCGAGGAATCGCGCGTCAAAGTTTTTGTATATACCGGTCGCTCGTAAACCTGCTCGACGATTGCTCACAATTTCTTCTGTTACTCCGAAAATATTTTGAATTTGCTTCTGAAATTTTGAGGACACATTTTTGGATAGTTTGGGAAGACATTTACGCAAAAAAGTAATCGATTTTTAAAGCCTCTAAAGCAGGCTGCCCCCTTAACGTAAGAAAATTACCAACAATTTCAATCAAGTGCGATTCATGGAGTGACTGCTAGTAGTGTAAGCCCCTGATGCTCCCTTCTCAGAGCTACTTAGTATTTCTCCTCATATGAAAATTTGCATAAATGTAAAATTTCATTTGAAAAAATAATAAAACCATCGGAAGCACATAACCGACTCTAATTACCTATAAACAGCTGTGTTTAACTGCCTTCCTTTACGATGTATTAGATAAGCAAAATACTGAACCACAGCCATTTGCACACAAGCACAGCTGCAGATAGTGTCTATTCATCAAATATGCTCAATTTATCTTAGCCAGTAAATCTGTGTGTTTAATTGCGTGTCACAAGTTGTTGTGCAACAACAATGCACAAGTCCACGCAATGAGAATTATGTGATTATAAACGGCTAAACATGGGCATACACGAATACCTAAATACACGTGAATATGTAATTATTTGCATTAAGTATTTAAATTATGTTTACTTTTTGTTTCAGAAACCTTATTTCTGGTAATCGAATGAATTATCAATGCCTGTTTAAATCTGCTTTCATAATTACATTCACTCAAGGCAATTGCAGCAAGTTCTAACCATATTTATGGAAAAATTGATACACCTGCAAAACTAAAATATTTAACATCAAATGTCTGGTTTTGCATATAGGAGAGCGGAGACTTAGGACTTCTCGAGCGTAACGATTTGCTCGAAACAGTTTTTTATACTCTTCTTAGAATATAACTAGAAACGAACTGGTGATTCTCTAGTGAGTAGAGGCGGAATGAAACCATTTGAACGTGAATTCACTGGATTCTTTATCTTTTTATTATTATAATTTGCTTAGGAACCGATTATGGGACGCATAATGTCACATTCGTCATCTTATTTGTACTGAATTACTGAGGAACTAAATTCTTAATAAGTTACTGAGAGCAAGCAAACCCTTTTCTAAGGCACGAAAAAGTTATATTTCCGATACAGGGAGAAGCAGTGCGTATTCTCAGCGTCTATAAAAAAATTATGAAAAGTGTTGACTATCTTAAGAGGAACTGGGGAACTGCATATTCGCTGTTTTAGTTTCTGAAGGGTTGCTTAACTTTTGAAGCAGATTTTGTCTAAAAAGACCCCTAATGACAATTTTCGAGGAATACTTTAAGGACTTCACAAATGTATTTCTTATTTATTTATCCTAAAATGGGTCAGAAAAATTTTTCAGGGAGCTAATTATTTATAAAAATATTTCTTGTGGCATTCTATTATTAGCTCGGCAGGCAATGGTAAATCTCCATATTTTTGTCACGAAAACGATCATCTGCCGTTCGGAGGCAGCATAAAATTGTATGCCTCTCTTATAAGTGAAGCAAAATCAAAACATATACCACGAATTGAAGGAGGAGCTCGACAAACATCCAACATATTTCCACTTTTTCGAAAAGCACTTGGGTTAAAACTATGCAATTTACTGTATAAAAAATTTACTTTATCTAAATACAACTAGTGGATCTTTTTAGGAGTCCCAAAACCTAAATAGCTAAATAATTTTGACAAATTATAGTTATTCCGACCACCGCACGTTAACAGACACTCCGAGCTCTAAAAATCAAATAAATGAAACGAAAAAGTAATATGTATTTTAGAGAATATATTTTCGGTGCCCCCTTTGACTTTACTTTGTTTAAAGAAATTTTTTTTAATACATCATGTTTATTATTTCTCCTAAGAATACTTTCCGAAGTTGTATCAGCATATACGGAAACAGGAATGAAATTAATTCATAGGTAATAAAATAAAGCTGTCTGAAAAATACTGGCTCTTTGAGGGAGAACACCTACTGGCATTTTCTTGTGCACTTTTTCTATGTAGCAAACCAAGGAGAGTTCGGAATGAAATTAATTGCTGATGAACAATTGAGCCAGAGTGCAACTGCATTGCCTTGGCAAGGACAAGGCATCTTTCAACGATATCAAATAGATCCGAATGAAATCGATAATGTTTCTGTTGCAGATACTCTAAAATTTCTCAGCAAGGTGGAAAATTTACTGAACGAATTTGGCTTTCAACCAATACCTACCAACCGTTAAATAAGGAGAGTTCCGATATAAGCCGCGCGTATGACATTGTCCGTGGTGTCATGGATTGCCCAGATGTATGGCAAAGCGCTTTGCGTTTTCACTTTCCATTTTTGACAGCATTTCTGAATCAAATTATTTAAATTATGCACCAATTACTAAATGTTTAATAGTCTCGAACTTGATCTCGCCCTTCCTAGACCTCTACTTTTGTGTAAGTTGGAATCGGATTACTTTTAAGTCTTACCGTTAAATATTGCATCGAAGTTGTTTTCTAACCATGGACTTAATGAGTGAAATGAAAGTGCTTGTAATCAAGCTGGCCACGCAGCAAAGCGCACAAACTTTTCCAGCTGTAAAACTAAGTTCACTTCAAGCACTAAATTAATAGAGAAGTACAAAGCCACAAGACTGAATTTGAACTTGAATTTCAATTCGATCAAACAGAGCCGTCAATTAAAAATTAAATTGTCTTGAGTTTTCGTTTGTAAATTAAATTGGAAAATGCCTTTACATGTAATAAGTGCTGAAATGCACATTCATACATATAAAGGGTGGTTAAGTTTTAAGGGCCGGTGTTGATTTTGAATAAAATACAATTTTTTTTGGAAATTATTGTCATTCCTCTTTATTATGATAATATAATACTGGTATGGCTCAATTACGTGTGGAAAAAAATATTGGCCAAATGGCCGCCGCGACCTCGGCGGCACACCTCCGATGGTCAAAATCTTCGATGACGCTGAGGCATAATTGAGGTTCTATGCCTTTAATGTGCCGAATTATCTCATCCTTTAACTCTTGAATTGTTGCTGGCTTATCGGCGTACACCTTTTCTTTCAAACAACCCCAAAGAAAGAAGTCCAACGGTGTCAAACCACATGATCTTGGCGGCCAATTGACATCGCCGCGACGTGAGATTATTCGGCCATCAAATTTTTCGCTCAAAAGAGCCATTGTTTCGTTAGCTGTGTGACAAGTGGCACCGTCCTGTTCAAACCACATATCGTCCACATCCATACCTTCCAATTCGGGCAATGAAAAGTTCGTTATCATCTCACGATAGCGAACAATATTCACAGTAACTGCCTGACCGGCCTCATTTTGGAAGAAATACTGCCCAATGATGCCGCCGGCCCATAAACCGCAACAAACAGTCAGTCTTTGTGGGTGCATTGGTTTTTCGGCAATCACTCTTGGATTATCATTCGCCCAAATGCGGCAATTCTGCTTATTGACGAATCCACTGAGGTGAAAATGTGTCTCTTTTGGACTATTAAATTTACCGAAAAAATCACAAAGTGCGCGATATGCATTTTGATTTGAACGCCCGTTTTCATAATAAGCCTGAATAACTTTAACGCGTTGCTCGATTGTGTATTTTTCCATGGTTCAAATTGATTTAGTCTGAAATTCAAAAATGTCAAATAAAATGCAGAAACAAAATTGACGTTTAGGTGTGGTTTACATTCAACATCGGCTCTTGAAATTTAACCACCCTTTATAAACACATTTAATCAATAATAGTGCAATAATAATAATAATAGAGGTACGATTGTGCATGTGTATGTTTCCTTATGTAGGTATACAACACACCTTGGACTTTAATTTGTACTTATATGCATTCAAATGCCTTTTACATATACCTATACATATATAATTAAATGTGTGTAAATATAAATATGAGCACATTCACTTGTAAACTAACACACGGCACTAATCAACCGGCACTCTTATTTGCATTTATTTTATGAGTGTGTAATAATCTACATATTTTGACATCGATTTGACAAGTGAAATTAATAATGGAATTATATTGGAATTTATGGTTACATCTACACGCATACACATACATACGTCGCCTCATAAATTATGAGCATTATTGTGAAATGATATGAGCAATTTGCTTTTTCCATTGCCATTTTTATAAATTTTACTTAGAAAAGCATCGACTTTATTTAGTAATATTCGAGTTCTTCAAAAACAGTGCAGGCGATAGTAAGTAATCGCGAACACTTTCTCATAAAAACCATCAGTCACTCCAAGGCATTACAAAACTAGGCCCCCGCGTAGGATAACAACCAGTCGCATGCCTCTGCTCTGAGGAACAAAGCAGCAAGACCTGAACCTCTCCAGGCTTGACGTGTTTCGGTGTTATTAATATAACTTTTAATCTGTTTTTTTTCATTGAAGTTTAATTTAACTACTCGAGACTTTTTCGAAATCTCGTAAAGTGTCGATGAAACAATTTAAAGTTTATGCTCGCTGTCAAGGTGACATTTCACAATAAAAAATATTTTCTTCTGTTCAGCTGTGAGTTACCGGGTGTTAACAATGGAAATCACCAAAGAGAGAGTTCGGTAGATTTTATATTTATTTTATTTCTACGATAAAGGCGAAAATGCAGGCCAGGCCGCTAAAATTGTGGAAGGTGTTTATGGTACCGATACTATAACGGCTAATTTTGGTTTCATCGATTCCGTTGAGGCATTTTTGATACTAAAGAAAATGTCAGTAAAATCACAGAAATAATCGAAGTTGACCGGCATGTTAGAGGAGCTAAAGGTGGACCATAAATAGTTGTAAGACATTTGCGCAAAAATTTTACGCAAAATGTAAATGCCCAGAGAACCTAATGGGCATTTAGATCAAAGACAGACCAAGGAACCGATGGATAAATGCAGCAGGAAACGATCTCAAAGACTTGAGAATTTGTAACTACTTAGCAAATGTTCAAAACCAGCCACTTTGGAGGAGCTTTGCGAAAAAAGCTTTGATGCACTCTGCGTTGTAACGCTATGAATAATGGTGAATCAAAAACCCCGTAACCCTGCATTACGTGCTTTTTGCGAGTAGCACAGTTTCAGTCAGACCACACAATTCATGCATCAGGCCCTTACGGCAGGCTATTTTTATTTTACAGGGTGAACGATATGAACACCATAACTTTTTTGTGTGAAATTAGTTTTTATTGATCTTGAGGTATTTTGGCTTTTTTCAGCGCATCCATACTGGCATATTTCTTAGTCCTCACCTTGTCTCCAAAATGGACCAGATGGAATAGTCCATTGGACTTGCATCTAGCGAATTCGAAAGCCATTGTGTGGACGAAATGAAGTGTGGAACAAGATTTTTTAACCATTCTTGGTTCACACGAGCTTTATGAGACGGTGCCGAGTCCTGTTGGAACGTCCTTGCGTGTCCACGCACATACCGGTATTTTGATAATCTAGGCGGTCAAAAGTCAGTTTTGTAAAATGCATTAATTGATTTTAATAATGAATAAAATAGAAAGATAACACAATAGAGTATTCACTCCACCCCGTCTCGCGCTTTTCGTCGCGTGCGCTACCGCCGTATTGCCAGTCAAAAGTTCATTGCTTATCACACTACACATATCTCGCTCGGCGTTCGGCAAGCAACAAATCTTCAAAAAAGTAAAGTTAACTTATTTAAAGTTACATGTCTCGTTTTAATGATGGAAATTGAAGCTTCAGGTATGTTTTTTCCAAATTTAATAAATATTATATAGATTTTATACATTAATAACGTAATTTATTGAATTCCGTACAAGGAGAAATAGTGCATTTTTTACACATATTTTTTTTATTTGTTAAGCTGAAAGTTATACTTACAAGTCCGTCCAAGCTTGAATTTTTTTTCAGATTGTGTACGTATGCTTTGAGATGTAGAATAAAGTAGAATTAGCCGCAGAAAACCGCAGATTAATTAATTGTGGAATTTTAAAAGTTTCATGGAACAGTTTTTTTTAAAGCGTTTTCTATACTTGTTATTTTTTGGTTTGTTTAAGGTTCTCAAGGCACTTCAGGGGTTCGAATTATGACTCAAAATACCTATTCGACCGCATGCAAGCTCAGAATTTACCAAATTTGGACGAAAAATTAAACTCTTTACAACAGGAGCTTTTGTCAAGTGAAAAATACTCTGACGAACAGATATCAGCTCTTAAGCACAATTTTTCACATTTTAAATTACAAATCAAGAAAAAGTGGCTACAAGTACATAAAAAGGAAGATGTTTTCCAATCAAAGTACAAGTCTTGGTTGGAAGGAGGTTTTGAATTAACTGTTGCAGCAATACCGAAACGATGTGGCCGTCCTCAGATACATTTCAGGGACTCAGGGGAAAGATCAAAAAGACGCAAAACTGCAGAACTCAGATCTACAGTAAAGGACAAAAACTTGATTATGCATGCTGCTTCAGTACAGTTAATCAAAAGTGGAAAGAGAGATGCTTCTAAAGTATTAAAAGACATTCAAAACTCTCCGATAAGTGCGACAAAATACAAAAAGGCATTTTCAAACACTAGGAAAAAAGAAATCCACTCTTTATCACCAATGCAAGCATTGAAAATGATGATTGATGCTGATCTAACAAGTGCTCAGTACGAAGTTATAAGGAACTCATGTAAAAAAATGTTTCCCTGCTACACACTTATTCAAAAAACAAAAAATGAATTGTATCCGCCTACTGAATCTATCAGAATTACATGCACTAGTGCCGAATGTGATTTAAGCCCTTGGTCGATGTTACAGTGAAACGCTTATTAACTTATTTGGAAGAAGTTCTTTCAATCCTTAAAGAACAAGAAAGATTGTCGAATGAAAATTTGTAATTTTTTCCTTTAATTTGTTTCATTTTGCTTTAGTTCTTATTGACGTAAGATTATTGACTGAATGAAATATTTTTTTTTGGTTCAAATAATGTATTTTATTTGACACCTTCTGTGAAATTTGGCATTTGATAATAAATAATTAAAACATTAATAATGATGTCTATTTTACATAATTTAATCTATAAATAGCAAAAAAAAGATTCATTTTCTATTTATTCTAGTACAAAATGGTTGTATCTTTAAAGATACGACGGTCATTTAAGGGTTAATAATATAATAGTTCAATAAGAAAAGTCCATTGTCTAAATGATGATGAATAAAAGTATTTAAGACTATAAAAAACGTTAAAATAGTTTTGGCCGCCCAGATTATCAAAATACCGGTATGTGCCACGGCTCTAAAACATTTTCCCGATAATATATTAAGTCGCATTCACTTTGAGAGCGTCCATCAGCGGTCACTGCGGCCCAAAGCATTACTTGCGATGGGAAATTGCTTCGAGTGGCCATACGTAGGCTCAAATTCTCGTATGTGCGTTCGGTCAAGTAAACACGATCGTTTTGAGTGTTTATGAACTGCTCAATTGGGAAATTTTTTTCATCAGAAAACACAATGTTAGGAAATTCGCCACGTTCGTGCACGCCTAACAACTCCTTTGCTCTTTCGCAAGGAAGAGGGGTGAAAGATCGTGTGCTTTTTGGAAATTGTAAGCCTTGACCTTGAGCTCATTTTTCAATATGCGTCGAATGCTGCGATATTTGCGATATTTTCAGTTCTTTGGCCATTTTTCTTCTATTTCGACGTGGATTTCCTTCAAGTCGAGCCTTCACTTTCCGATTCTTATAGGCTAAGTAGAAATAATGTTTGGTTAATTAGCATTAAGAAAAAAAGTACAATTAAACTTTTTGTAGTAAATATTCAAGAATTTCTATAGGCGATCTTTTGAAAATGAAAAAACTTTCTGAACAGATATGCAGAAATTTGAAATATAATATAGTAACCAGCGATTTTTTAAATCGACCAATAGTTTAAACTTACTGAACTGGGTTCATTGCAAATTTTTGCAGATCCTTTTTATGAGTATTATAAATACACATTTTATGAAATTGCAGCTTTTCTACTTAGCTTATTACAACAAAACGCGTCCTACAAAAACTCGAATTTGAAATATTTAAGCATAAAAGAACTTTATAATTTGAAACATTTAAACACACATCGGCTAATCCAGAATCAAATGAAAGGTAAATAACACTGTGATAACAGTATCTTAATATAAATTAATATTTATATACAAATTATGCAGAAATGTACAAAAACAAAAAAAAATAACCGGCACAGTGTGAACTCTGTAGTTTATGGGAAATTAAAATATTTTACAAATTCATTTATCAGCATATTTTGCATTATTTTATTTCAGTAAATGAAAAATGCGTGTCAAAGTGCATAAACACATAAATAAATACATCACATCTACACACATTATAAGCACATTTGAATTTTATTGCTCGACATATTCCGCATGAAGTGAAAATTTAGCAAACTGTCAATGTACTTGTTTTTGTTGTTTTGCCTATGGTATTCATAATTAATTTAATTTTACCATTTTAAATAAAAGCCAGCAGCTGTCAATGCAAACAGTGCAAAGATTTCGGTCAAGTGTGCGGCTTCTTTGAATTCGAACAAATATATTCACACACATACACACATACTTTTATAGTTATATTAAACGTCCGCAACTTTGCTTCTAGGTATTGAAAAATTATTAAAATCAATTGACATAAATTCGAATATTTTATTCGTATTGCCTTTGATAACAAATAACTTGGAATAAAAGCTAATTCATCGATATTGAAACGTACGTGATTTCTTATATAGTACCAGAAAATGCCCGACATGCACTGCTCTGGCAATTTTTTCTTAAAAAATATCTTTTTCTTACAAGTAAACTTTAATAATTTGAAGACAGCGTTGAAGAATGAGATCATTCCATGATGAAATAGCGAAGTATAATGAATTAAAATATCTTTCTACCCACCAACTTGAAAAGTTATTCCTATGCAAAGCTCCAACAATTTAGGTTAAACCATATATTTCGTGTTTCCATCTTCTGTAAAAATAAGAATTATCCCACTCCAGATCAGGCAATATAGCATATAAATGGCAGAGCGAATAACACGGACTACCATTTGAAAGTGTCCTGGCTCGAAACCACGGCATGAAACACCAAATAATAGAAAACCAAAATAGAAATAATATAAGGTCGCCACGCGGCAGGTAATGGCAAACCTCTCAATATATTTCTGCCATGAAGAAGCTCCTCATAAAAAGAGGTTGTCTGTAAAGCCGGTTTACTGAGGATAGTTGATGGAATGGTTGCATTTTGCAAAAGAAAATTTTAATTTTATTTGTTTGTATGGATATAGAGAAGGAGGTAAATAGAATCGCGATGGAATTGATCAAGTTACATTGACACAAACGTGAAAAATTACGAAACATTTATCAAATTCATGAAAGATATCTTCCATTTCGATTGTGCATCAGACGTTAATAAGTCAACAACACTAAGAGGTATCATCATCGATTTGCCTTTTCAAGACACATTACCATGCACACAGGAAGAAGGCATATGTAAATACAAATATGTGAGTTATATACAAATGCGCATATACAAGCAAGCTAACGCCGCATGAGCAAGATAATGCTGCATTTTTTGGTGCGTGCAGCCGGTTACATCGAATTAAAAGACGTTATCACGTCAAAAACCATCTGCTATTAGGAGGCGACGCAAAAGTTCAGATCTCTCTACGTGTAGGAAAATATCAAGGTGTACACCGCAGGTAGGAGGAGGAGCTCGGTCAAATACCCAGCGATGAATGTAAGAAGCAATTATTGCAATTATTTTTCATCCATAACCTCAAGTGCTCTTGCACTATACTTTGTTTAGTGTCATGGAAAAGTCAAACGGCCGGGAAACTTGAATTCAAATGGTATAGTAGTTAGGGTCATAGGAATTTTTGAAATCAAACCATGATTTCCATTCGATTTACCATCGAACATTTTCGCTTCGAAAATGTTGGGTAAACGTTTTTTATAGCAAGACCATTTCGATTACATAACCGAGGTGGATTTATTTTGCGTAGAATAATCATAGGCACACCAACTTTGCATGGAAGCATATGTGGTGGCATTCCTGGTGAGTCCAAGGAATTCAAAAATTCGATAGCATAGCTAGCGACCTCAAGCATCAAGCGATTTCTATGTCTATATGTTTGTTGTATTTGCAGTATATTTGTATTTAGTCAAAGCACCAACATTTGTTCTTGCACTAATGAATTTTTCTACTATGCAGGATTTCCATAAAGGAACGAAACGCGTAAACAAAATATTCTGGGTCAAATTTCTGACTTTATTATACGCAACTTCGGTGTTGCTTAATAAATATAATTTATAAATAAAAATATTAACTCTTTTGAATTCAAGCTTCATTGCACTATAAATATGAGTTTTAGAGTTATCTCGGTCACGAAAAGCACCTATCTAAAAATTTTGTTCTTTTTTTTTACTTTCTTCTAACTGGCTTCAAGACAAACTTTTCTTAGAGTTTGTAGGTTGAAATCGGCCTCATAATATTACACTTTTAACTGTAATATTAAAATGTGGCGAGATATTTTTAGAGTTCTTCTTTTTAGTGTAATATTTTGCTGAGCACTCTCTTAACTGCAATAACATGACCACCTTTGTATTCAGGAATATATATAACAGGTGGCGCTAAAGTAATCCTCCTATCAGAAAATGTTATAAATTTTGCGATTGGCCCCTAATGTCAGTTCTGTATTGACATTTGTGTTGTAAACATAAGCGAAATACACGTTAATAAACAATGTTACGCTACACTGCTCCAGAACGCGGAATATTGCTGACTATTTATTTGACCAATAATCGGTCGGTGACTTTGGCACAACGTGAATTTCGTCGCAGATTTTCTCGCCTACAACGCGTACTGGTGAAGCACTGCGACGTTTGGCCGCTCGCCTCGAAGAGACTGGCACGACACGAGATGCTGCCAGGCGTGGCAGACCCCGGAGTAGCCGTTCTGCAGAGAATATTGCTGCTGTAGCCGAGGATGTCATGGAAGCGCCGTCGACATCGACCAGACGACGTGCCACGCAAATGGGTATCAGTCGACGGTCTTTACAGCGAATTTTGGTACAAGATTTGAAGATGTTTCCATACAAAGTCCAGACGGTGCATCAGCTGTTAGCTGTTGACCGCCAATCGCGTCTAACATACGCTCAAGCCATCCTTAATCATCACCAAGAGGAAGATGATTTTTCATCAAAAATAATCATGAGTGGTGAGGCCCATTTCCATCTTAGCGGGTACGTTAAAAGCAAAATTTACGCTTCTGGGGCACTGAAAATCCGCATATAACCCACGAAGAGCCATAACACCCGCCCAAAGTCAATGTATGGTGTGCCGTTTTCGCTGGAGGAGTCATCGGACCTTTTTTCTTCAAAGACTTCGCGGATCAAACGGTTACTGTGAATGATGAGCGCTACAAAGCAATGATCAACGAGTTCTTTTTATCGCAACTTGATGAATTGGGATTGGAAAACATATGGTTCCAACAGGGCGGTGCAACGGCACACACTGCACGTGCCACAACCGATATGCTGAAGGATGCATTTCCCGGGCGCCTAATCTCCCGTTTTGGCGATTTGCACTGGCCAGCAAGATTGCCTGATTTGACCGCTCCAGACTTCTTTTTGTGGGGCTTTTTGAAGTCGCGGGTTTATGTCAACAAGCCTCAGACTCTTGCAGCTCTTAAAGACAATATCCGTCAAGAATATGAGGACCTATCGCCGGAAGTTTTGGCCAAAGTGATGGAAAATGCCATAAAAAGGGCTCAAATGGCAATCAACTGTGACGGCGGCCATTTACATGACATCATTTTCTCGACTTGATGTAAAAAAAATTAAAAGACCAGATAAAAATAATCCACAAGAAGAATCAAAGTCTTTCATTTTTTTTTAAATTACAGCCAAAAAACATCGCAAGGTTACTTTTGCGCCACCTTGTATAATTGGCGCTTACTCCCTTTTTGAGTGTTAGGCCTAGGTTCTCCTCCTATTTGTGGCGTCGTCTTGATATTTTCCTACAAATGGAGAGACCTACACTTTTACGCCGCCTCCTAATGGCAGATGGTTTTTTACGAGGAGCTTCATCATGGCAGGAATACACTCGGAGGTTTGCCATTGCCTGCCGAGAGGCGACCACTATTTGAAAAACGTTCTCTTCATTTTGGTGTTTCACGGAGTTTCGAACCTACGTCTTCCGAATAGCAGTCACGCACCATTCGGCTACGGCGGCCGCCTTTAGCAACTAATATTTTGACTACTAAAATATTCCATTTTTCTGTTTTAATCAACACCTGACGTTGCTCTTATTTAGAAAAGCTCACTTAAAAAACAAATAAGTGGAACACATCCTTTTAAACTCTCCTTTATTCCTTTGAAATTTGTTTCACCGTTCCACACATACATACATATTTCATCATTTTGTAAAAACACACTCTACATAATAGCTTTCACAAATTTTTATTGCTGTATGTACCTTGGCGCCCTGGCCTTTGCATAAACAAATATTTTTTGCCGAGTTGCAACTTATTTTCAAATTTTGCCATTGTGTGCGATTATTGTTGTTGATTCAAAATGTGCATGCAAATTGAAAATATAACTTTTGCGATATAATTCCGCACTTTTTTCTCTTCCCTTACCTTTATCGTTTTTTTGGTTTTGTTTTTTGTTTTTCTTTTGTGATGTAAAAATTTATTTTCGTGAAAACAAATAAATAAATGGCAAAAAATAAAACGTATTTCCTAGATATTTTTGAAATTTGCAGTTGCTAAATAATGCTCGGCTAAGCAAAAATTTATGATGTTGGTTCAGTAAGCAAAACAAAAAACACGAAAAATAATTTGTTTTTGTAATTTTTGATTGCCAGTTTATTTATTATTCAACTTTTAAAGCAAACGGGAATAATATATTGCATTTCTATGTATGTATGTATGTATGTATGTATGTATGTATGTATGTATGTGAATTGATTTGCAAACAACCATACACACATGCTTCTCGTAACCTCTGTGTTTAGAAAATAATTTAAAAAATGAACTGTAAGCAAACATGCGAGCAAATGGACAAACGAAATTAAATAAAAGTTGGCAATGTTTGCATAATCGATTTTCATATAGTTTAGTCTATATGTATCTAAAAACACATATTCTTACAATCCGACTCGAAATAAAAACTGATAAGTGTTACAAATAAGTATTACAAAAGTAATTAAGGAGCGTTTTGTACAATAGTTACTTTCCCTTGAGTTGCAGTTTAAAGGTAATTATGGTATGTTGCTCTGACGCTTTGTGGAGCTTTTGCTGCGCAAAGACTCGGCTACACATTTCGATTTTAAGTTAAGGTTACAATTGTGGAACTGCAAAAAGAATTTATTGGCTGAAGAATTCACCCAAAACACACTTTCTACCTTTTGTATACCAACATTTCTGTCTTTATCACGGCATTTTATTCAAACACAGGTTTGAGCTTCTGTTCCAATATATTTATAGGCTCTTTATCACGAGAATGGTTTGGCAAATATCTCTGCTAAACTTGTTTTTTTCGTTCCTAAATAAAATTTTTTATACACTTTTGCATCGAAATTACGAAATTGCATACGATAATTAGAAGTACTTTTGAGCCCACCGATGATCCCTCCAGACCATAGGCCGTACCCAACGGTTGTTTTCAATGGATGTAATGGCTGTTCTTGAATGACTTCGGCTTTCTCTTCAGCCCAAATATGGCAATTTTTCTTATTGATCTACCGTAGAGAGATGCACAAACACTGCACGGATATCAGGGTGCCTGCGAGAAATCGCATGGAAACACAAGTACATGAACATGGAAAATAAAACACGAGTCTATAAAACAATTGTGAGGCCATATTGACTTATGGAGTAGAAGTCCGTGCACAAAACATGAAAACGAAACAACTGCTGCGGACTACTGAAATGCATGCCCTTAGCGTCATAGCTGGATTAGACCATATAAGAAACGAGAAGATAAGAACACAGAGAGACATTGTAAAATTCATTAGAGCCAGAACACGAGCATGGAACGAACATGTGACAAGAGCCCCTAGCAATCGGTTTATAAAAAAAGCTCGAGATGGAATACCAGAAGGAAGAAGACGAACAGGAAGACCACCAACAATGATATGAAATATATGCATAATATTGTACCGGAATGTACCACAATTTATGTGTAATACCACTAAATATTAAAATATATTATTGTATCAGCGTATATATGTAAACTTTAATGTATAAATATGCATATATCCTAATTGTTGTGTAAAGGAAAAATAGGCAAAGTCTATAATAAAAGATAAAGAAGCCATTAAGCCAAAAATAGGCCTCATCGCTAACGATTATGTACACCATAAGTTGGCCTGAGCGCGCGATGAACACTTTTTACAGAGCGTCGATTTTCGTAATACGATTCGTAACCGTTGTTGATGCGTTAAATGTGGAGCAAGACTTTTTATGACTACCCGAGCATCTGTGACACCTTTTAGTCGAATACATTCTTGAACATTACATTCCTGAGGTATCTTATACCATTTGTATACTACTACTTTCGAGCCCTGCTCAACTTTTTGAGTGTATTTCGGCAATTTTTTTTAAATATGCTATCAAAGTTTCTATTGGATTAAATAACAAATAAACAAACCCAATAAAACCAGCCAAGGGATTTCTGCTCATATATCCCATACTTTACTGAAATTAAAAAGAAGCCACATTCTGACCATATGAGCTTAATGCTTTGGATCGCTGCTTTTTTCGAGCAGCTCATGAAGTATAGTTGTAAAAGGTGGTTAAGTTCAAAGGCCGGTGTTGACTTTGAATAAAATACAATTTTTTTAGGAAACTATTGTCATTTCTCTTCACTGTGATAATATTAGTATGGCTCAATTATGCATACAATAAAATATTGGCCGCCGCGGCTTCGGCGGCACACCTCCATCCGATGGCCCAAATTGTCGATGACGCTGGGGCATAATTAAGGTTCTATGCCGTTAATGTGTCTCATCTTTTAGCTCTTGAATTGTTGCTAGCTTATCGACGTACACCTTTTCTTTCAAATAACCCCAAAGAAAAAAGTCCAACGGTGTCAAATCACATGATCTTGGCGGCCAATTGACATCGCCGCGACGTGAGATTACTCGGCCATCAATTTTTTCGCGCAAAAGAGCCATTGTTTCGTTAGCTGTGTGACAAGTGGCGCCGTCCTATTGAAACCACTGTTTCATGAGAAACTTCGACATCAAGCTTATCTATAAGCTTACTAACTGGATTTATTGTCAAAATCTGCGAGCTGCGCCTACTTTTCTCAACAAAATATTTATTTATTTTCAGTGGTCTTCCACTTGTAGATTTTAGCTCCAGCCTATTTTTTGGACGATTCATTATGTTTCTAACGTGGATATAACGTATAATTTTAATATACCGACTGAGTCACCTCAAGCGATGTCCGTTTTCCATACATTTATGCGTTTTTTATAATTTACGTACGATTTTTTATATTTATCAACAAATCACTTTTACGATCATTTGATGACTGATTGATGACTGTGTAAGAACTCAGTGAGGTTTATCAAATCATCTTAGCAAATGATGCCGAAAATAGATATGTAAAAATACTTGACAGCTGAGAGAAGTACTTTTTTTTTGTTTTTGTCCTTTCACTTCTGCATGCTTTGACGGACTCGAAAAGTTTAACTTTACAAAGTACTAGTAACTATGTAAGTTAATGAAGTAATTTCGAAAGCATCTCCAAATTCAATAAGAAGCGATGGTTTTAGTTGAAAAAGTGTAAATAGCTGGAATATTTTAGTATGTCAAAACATTTTCTTGACAAACTGTGTACGAAAATATAATATTACTATAAATAAAACTTGTACAGTCAAAACAGTTCTGTTAAGGATTTCATGAATAGAAAAGTCAAAACAGCGACTTTGCACTTATAACTACAAACATGAATGCTTGAATTATTTGAGCAAATTGTTGCATAAATCGCTATGTTAAGGTGGAGCGATTGCTGCTTTTAAAAGTTTTAATAAAAACCACAAAATATCACCTTCTTAGGACAACGTTTTGCTGGGGGCACCTCATAATAAAATTTCGAAAAATGCACGAAATTTTACTCAGCTGTTAATGAAATTTTAATACAGAAAGATTTCCAGTTTTATATTTGTAACTGGTTGAATAATTTTAATACTAACAATAAAAATATTTTTAATAATAAATATATTAGGAGCGCATCTAAGTTCCCGCTGTTTGTCAATAGATGCCGCCAGCACTGTGTGCTAGTCGATTCTAACATAACCTAAACGTCATAAACCAAGCTCAGACATATGGTAAACAAACTGCTTCGACACATTAGTGATTTTGTTTTGGTATCATTGACTTTTGGTTTGGTTTCGGCACTTGGGTTCCTTATGAGTTAAAACCAAGGTATGTTAAACGTCGTTTTTTCGCCTGGGAACAACTGCTTCAGCGGCACAAAAGGAAGGGTTTTCTTCATCGCATCGTGACGAGTGATGGAAAATGGATTCATTACAGCAATCCAAAGAAAACAAGTCATGGGGACTGCCCGGTTATGCTTCTACGTCGTCGCCTCGGCCGAATATTCACGCAGCGAAGGTTATTCTGTGTATTTGGTGGGACCAAGTTGGTGTTATTTATTGTGAACTGTTAAAACCAAGCGAAACCATCACTGTGGTCGGTATCGATTTCAATTGATGTGATTGAGCCGAGCACTGCGTGAGAAGTGGCCACAATACGCGGAGAGGAATGAAAAAGCGATTCTACAGCATCACAACGCTCGGCCTCACGTTGCCAAACCCGTCAAAACCTACCTGGAAACACTGAAACCCCACCCGCCATATTCTCCAGATATTGCGTCGTCCGGTTATCACCTGTTCCGATCGATGGCGCATGGTCTAGCTGACCAGCAGCTGCATTCATATGAAGACATCAAAAAATGGCTTGATTCGTGGATAGCCTCAAAATATGAACAATTTTACCGCGACGGTATACGAGATCTACCAGAAAGATGGGAAAAAGTAGTAGCCAGGGATGGGCAGTACTTTCAGTGATTCATTTGTAGCCAGTTTTCAGAATAAAGTTGTATTTTCATCAAAAAAACAGCGAGAACTTAGTTGCGCACCTAATAAATATTTTGCGCTCTTATTTCTGCGATAGGAAGCAAACTATACGAATATCCGCCTAAGCGATTAAAAGGAACAATTTCACCCCACCCTTATGTGTGGGTAGGTATTTAAAAGAGACTTACTAACAATAAAACGATACTTCACGGAATTAAGATATTCTATGAAAATCACACACTCAGCAACAATAACATAAAACAAAAAAAAGAACACACTCAAAAACAACAACAAACAAAATCAAATGGCTGACAGCTACATAAGCGGAACATAAAATGCCGCTGATGTTTGTGACAGTTAAAAGCCAAAGTTACTATTATGGAGCACGTTAAAATAACAGTACTCTCACACACATACACATGCACATAGCAAAAGTAAAAATGTATGTGCATGTAAAAATTCGAAAGAAAAAAATTGCCATCAGCTATTTAAGCACAGCTCAACCTAAGTGCTACAGTAAACATGTCGATGGACATGCCACACGGAGAGAGCAGAGAGCGGAGGGCGAGGCAGAAAGTGTGAGTGAAAAAAATTGCAACGCACCATATTGAAAGATAAAAAAACTTTAATTGTTAAGTGGACGATGCACAGCGGACAAACAAATAAACAACCAAAAAACTAAACTCACTTTTTTCCAGTTCCAAAAGTTCAGTGTGAAAAATAAGCGAACTGCCAAAAATTTGTTGGGCGTGGCTCCCGCGTGTCTGCCTGCCTGCCCCCCCAAAGTGTTTAGCAGCGAAATGCCAAAACAAAGCAAACAACTTTTTGTTGATGGGTTGGTCAAATGGCTGTTTAGGGAGGCAATATGGGCGGGTCCGCTGTTTTGTGTTATGCGGCGAAACTTTAAAAAGCAATTGACAGCAAAAATAATGGCCGACAGTTAACTTGTTAGCCGGCTTGCTCGTACAGAAGCGCAACAATTTTTTGCCATGCTGTCTTTATTGCGCTTTCCTCTTCTTTTTTATTACTTGGTTCTTATGTGCAGAGCATTTTTTAAAACTTAGTTTTAATTTTATATATTTGCATACTAATTTGTATTTTATTTAAAGCTGGCATTTCACTCTTTTGTAGTTCTCTTTAATTATTTTTTCCTAAATGCTCTTCTGTTGCAGTCGTTAAAGCTTTTTAAGCGTACTTTTGGACGTTGCTTGCATGCACTGAGAGTTGAATTGTTAAGTTTTTAAATTCAGCTTAATTTTTCCCCATAAGAAAGGAAAAGTAATAAAATAATTGCGAGTTGGTGCCACTGAGACACGAAATATGCAATGGTACTTTTTCGAAAATATTTTATTAAGTAAAGCTGAAATGATTTGCTAAAGTTTCTTGAAATAGCCGAGCAGATCCAACTGACAACAACAACAACAACAACAACAACAGTTAAAGAACTTGCTCGACAATTAAGAAAAAAGAAGAATTAGTGGAGGCGAATAACTTTTACGGCCACTGTGCGCCATTCACAACGAGAAAGTGAAGTAAAAATATATGGCAAGAAGAGCAATGGGAATTGGGCGCGGCATCAGCTGAGTGTTTAGAGCGACATGCTTTAACTCTCGAATTCCCACTCAAGCTGAGTGGAAAACCATTCTTATTTTGAGTTAAATTCCATACAAGTATAAGAAAATATATAAGAAGTTAAAAAAAAAAATGTACCAAAAATTGTATAAGAAATTTGGTCATAAAAAATCTTTTATTGTGACAAATTTTACTTAAATATACAGACAACTTTTTAAATAACAATGAAACAGCAAATAGTAAAAATACAAAATTAAAAAGGAAAAAGAAAAACTATCAAAAATATCCATCAAATTTTATTATAAAACTACTTTTTATTTTACATATGTAAACGTAAATTCTATTTTTGAGATTACGAAACTAAACCATAATTTATTACGCGATTTACCACTTTTTGCTCAAGGGGGCAGATACCTGTAAAATTTTGAAATTTTTTTTTTTTTCATTGCATAAAATGTTAATATAATCCTTTAAGAATATGTCAAAAAAATTTTAGAATGTAAATTTAAGTATATAAGTAAGATAAGAAATATTATAGATCGTCAACCGTGACGACTCTTTTGTTGGCGTTGGGGCGCTGGAAAAGGTATACATGGTTCGGTTGTATTCAGACTTTAGACGCGTTTTTTCTCAAAACTATATTTTTCGATCTGGCGTACACGATAACTCGAAAAGTTATAGAACGATGTCCCTGAAGTTTAGCACACATCTTTTTTATGATAGTACTTTCTATGTGAATTTACAAGTTTTCGAAAATTTTTCGAAAAAGTAATTTTTTCTAAGCAAAAATAGTAGGAAAATTCGCCCGAAAATTAATTTTTTTTTCAAGCATTTTTTTCCGGTTCTCTGTTTTCCCTTATTTTTTTTTAATTCATATAGAAATTATGACATTAATAAACAAAAAACTGTTCGGTTTTTTGTATTTATATAGGTCACTGACGCCGATGATACCTTCCTGGAAGAATTGCGTGTACCTGTAGGCAAAAAGTAAGGTGAATTTATTTGTCAAACTTCGCGGGATTAAAATTTCGCTCTAGTTATTTTTTTCATGAGTTGGCAGCACTGTTAATAACATCTGGGCCAACTTTCATGTGAATGTCATTATCAGTAATATATTTTCGCTTGTGTTTACCAAACGACCAAGAGTGCATTTATCGATTTTTACAATGTCTGATTTGATTGAGCAGAGAAGTGCCATTAAATTTTGGCTGCGGAAACGTTTAGCATGTTGCAGAAGGCATTTGGTGATTCGACCATGTCGCAGAAAAATGTTTATAAGTGGTACAAAGACTTCAAAGAGGATCGAGAACGTGTTAATGACTTGGAGCGCTTCGGACGACCATCGACGTCAACAGATGACCAACACGTCAATAAAGTGAAGGAGTTAGTGCTCAAAAATCGTCGGTTGACTGTTAAAGACCTTACTGATATGATCGGAATATCAGAAGGATCTGTGAAAACCATTTTGAAAGACCATTTGGGCCTACGAAAAGTCAAATCTCGTTTGATACCAAAAACTCTCAATTTCTTTGAAAAAAGTCGTCGCGTTGATGAGTGTGAAACAATGCTTTCAGAATATCAGGACAAGCTCAAATGAATCATTACGGGAGATGAGACTTGGATTTATTCTTACGACCCTGAAACAACCGACCAATCAAGCGAATATCGTGCTAAAGGCGAGGCCAGACCGAAAAGAGCACGTCAAACTCGTTCAAAAATAAAGGTCATGATGACAGTTTTTTTCGATTTTCGTGGTGTGGTGCACTATGAATTCCTTCCACCTGGCCAAACTGTTAATAAGGAATATTATTTGAGCGTTATGCGTCGTTTACGTGAAGCAATTCGTCTAAAAGGACTAGAATTATGGGCCAACAACTCTTGGTTTTTGCATCACGATAATGCACCGTCTCACACTGCACTCGTTCTTCGTGACCATTTCGCCAAAAATTCCACGCATATCGTTCCGCAACCACCGTATTCGCCTGATTTGGCTCCGTGTGACTTCTGGCTATTCTCAAAATTCAAGAGACCACTCCGGGGAACGCGTCTCGAGTCGATTGAGGAGATAAATGCTGAATCGAAGAAGGTGCTGATGGCTATACCGGAAATGGACTATTTGGCATGTTTCGGGAATTGGAAAAATCGTTGGCATAAGTGTATTTCATCGAGAGGGGATTATTTTGAAGGGGATGAAATTGATTTACAAGAATAAATAAAGATTTTTCATTTTACAACCAAATTCACCTTACTTTTTGCCCACAGTATACATCCGCCATTTTAAATGATTAAAATAAAAAAAAAAGTTTATATTATTTTAATGTATAAACAAACTGTATGCCAATTTTGAAAAATATATATTGACTTCTTCATTTTAAATAATTTTAATGAAAATCAGGGAAAATATGGTCGTTTACAGGTATCTGTCCCCTTAATAATTACAATCACTCTTTCCAAATAATTTAGGACCAATTTCTTATTAGAATTTAAAAGGTACGATTAAAGAATTATTATTATTGGGCCATAATGCATTGCTAGTTTTTATTGTAATATGAGCTACATTTATATAAGAAAATAATTAAAATTAAAAAAGGTAAATAAATAGTCAAAACTGTTCAATATATGGCGTACACCTTGTTTAGACGCTGAGAGTGCGTGTGTATGTGTGTCATACATTTTGCAGTTTACATTCCTGTTTTCAAAATCCTTCAAGTTGGTTTTCTGATATTGAGAAGTTTGCATTTCTTGATTGTTGGATGTTAGATATTTGAAGTTCTTCCGAAGCCTCCCCACCCACGCTGTCAACAGAATCAGAGTGTAATATAAACACAATTTGTGGCTGCACGTGAGGGCCCGCCCAAGTTACGAGTATGACTATGGAAAGGTAAAAGAAATGAAATGAGAAAACAAACATAAAAAATGTTATAAAAACAATAAGCAGTAAAAGTGTTGAAAAGTTGCAAAGCAAAGGATAATGAAATGTAGCCATAATAGCCAACGTGCTGGGACTAAACAAAATACAAAGACACACACATTAGTGGTGTTGAACGAATTGCCGCACTCCTTATCCCCTCTGCACTTTCTCGTGCTGACTGATTGTTGGCAGCTGATGCGGGCACTAAAATTGTTGCTGGTCACGTCGGCCCCTTACTCTCTCTTTATGTACAATGGTTGCCGTTCCGCACCGCCATTGTCATTGCCAGGCCAGAACGTGTGTGAATGTGTTTACGTCTGCTATGCATTCCTGCACACCTTTCTTGAGCAGGGCAGGACATGGCAATTGCCCCGTTGCTGAGGATTTAGTATCCCTCTATTACCGGCATTCCTGTTGTACTCCCACTTAATGTTGTCGCAGTCGTTTGCATAAATTGTCAATTGGCGTGAATTTGCAAAAAATTCAATTTTCTTAGCCGCACATGGTTGAAAAGATATGCGTATGTATGTGCAGGTGTGCTTGTATTGTTTAGTATTTACTTTGACTTTTTGCGCTTGAACACAAGTACATTTTTGTGTAGCTAGGTAGTTACATGTAGTAGAGATGAATTTTTTTTTCGGTTTTCATTATCCCGGAATTTTCGGGATGTCGCTACTGCAATGCCACGATTTAAATATACATTTTGCAAAAACTTAACACGAAAAACAGTTTATACGCATTTAGTAGCTCAATTCTTTGGATAGCTCATTTTTCAAAGCACAATATTGGACTATATTTCTCCTGGTGAAAAGTGAACAAAAAATTATTTTTAAAAAATTATTTTCAAACAATTTTGGGATTTTCGGGACTTAAAAACCCCGGGATTCAGAGATACCGTGATTAACATCCCTAGTATGTAGTATACAAATGTAACAGATATTTATATATTTGAGCCAAATTGAACTTTTCCAGTTTGGAAATATTTAAAAGGATTTACGCTGTAATACTTCAATAAAATCTTATTCGTTTCCCCTTTCGTAAAGAAATATTTTACTGAAAAATGTGAAATGTTGCTACCCGAATAAGTCCCGCTTCAGATTAGTTATCGCCTGATATACTGTTAATGCTTCCCATGCAAATTTTTCGAACTCATTCCTCGTCGTATATACCCGCACACAAACAAATAGAAGTATTATTATAAGTTAATAAAATTACATTGTTTTATGCGGGCCACAAACAGGCAACAAATCGGAATTCGGTTGCAATTCATTTCTCCACACATCGGGAATCGGTTGCACTTTTCATTTGAATTTGTTCATAGTTTGAGTAAACATGAAATGCGCAAAGAAAATAATTGTCACGCATGGCGGTGTCTACTAGGAACACTGAAATCCCAAAAGAAATAACAAAAATCGTTAACTTCGTCACACAAACGTAACAATTGCGAGAAAAAGAAAAATGTTTGTCAACTTTGTATCCGTTGTAAACAACGCCACGTCATGGAAATTTTCAGCCACATAATCTTGTGTCGCCATCTCTTTGTGTGAAGGAGTAGAGTCTCGCGGCTGTCACTACGTAAATATCAATCCAGCGATTCACTACTGTCTCTAGAACCCCGATATATGCAGCAGAGTTTACTCGAAATACTTGAGTAAATAAGTTTGGTGGCATGACTTGTGCTTTGTTACTCACAAAACCCAGAACTATAACAATGGCTGGAAACTTTGAGTGCATGGCAGCAGGAATCTGCTATTTTTGCGGTTGGTTTTTTGGTCTTGGTCAACATTTTTTCATCAGAACTCGCTGTTCTCGTGTATGGTCCGATATAAACTGTCTTCTACGCATAGCGTACGATTTATAATGGAGATCTTTATGGACCCTCAGAAACATTATGTTTATTCGCAAAGATCCTCATTGATCTTGAAGGGCCCTTGTCAGGGGCAGGTTGCAATTGTTGAATAAATTATGCAAATCGGATAGTGTCAGAACAGTCCTAGTATTTTTTGCGTTTTGCAACAGATTCCGCAACGCTGCGTGATGCTTCTAATTCACCACGAGCCTTATGAATGAATGAACAGACCCATTTAATGGAATTAGAGGTTTCTAAATCGGTGTGATTTGCTTGTACAGTGACGACAACTCTTCGTTGCCTCTTCATTTCTTGTTGTTACCATGTCTTACCTAAAAAGAGCGAAACAAAATTCATGGTTTTGGGAACTTATAGCCACATATGTGCATGTCTTCAAGTGCCGTAGGCACCCGGTGTTTTAAAAAATCACATGAATAAGCAATGGGGGCCTGCTTGCATCGTTTGCGAACTTGAAATTTTCTCTATTAATTAATCTCTCATCTAGTTGCGTTACTCTATCTTGCGCTTCGTGTTTTTTCCACTATTAAGTACCTGTTTTGAACATTTAATATCGTTATTGTCATCAAATGCGTAACCCTCAGCAACTATAATTGCGTTTTCGAGCATTTCTTTGTAAAATATGTCTCCACCTCCCTGACTTAAGTTTACTCATTTCACAAAGAGTTAAACGTCAGCTTGTTGCTGTTGCCATTAAAATCACTCCAACCGTCGGTGTGGCTAAAATCTTTATTGCAATTGACAGCTGCTGATGGATAATTTTCACAACTGCTTTTGAAGTTGTTTATAGTCATTTTGGGCTAAACATTATTTACATAAACATTTAACACTCAATCCCAATGGGAGGCTTTCATTCAGTTGAGCATGACCACGTTTGGTTTATAATGTTCAAACATATGTGAATACATTAAAATATCAATGAATAAAGAAATAAGCAGAAACCCTTTTCCGGGCCTTTTTACATTTTTTTCTGTTTGCTTTCTTTTTTGGTTTGGGTTGCTCTAAAATCCAAACAAAGCACATACACACACTTATTCGGAAATTTATTACTTGTATATTGTTAAGTGGTCATAAATGCTGGTCACACAACCCATGTAAAAGCCAACATTCAAAGCATTACACTCACTTCTACAAATGCCAGTAACACTTACACTTACTTGTCTATAGCCATACTGCGCATTCCTGTGTGTGAGTAGACAAAGTACGAGAAGTGAATCCCGGCAGTGCACCTTTGAATGGCTGTCAGCCTGCGAAAAGGTTCAGCTGACTTGTTGGCCACAGCTGACCCATTGGCGCTTCATCACACTCGCCTACTACTGCACTCGTACATACATACATACATACAAACACTATTGGCCAGCCCACGTTTACTCTTAACATCGCCAACACTTTTCACCCGTTTCGTTAAATTTCTATGCCAAAGGTTGGTTGCCTGCACATGATGGCGTTGTTGTGTGCGCGTAAACGTGCCTGAATGTGTGTGTTCGTGCATTTGTTTGCCCAAGGTTCAAATGTCAAAAGCGACATTTATGCTTGTCCGGTATGCATGTTGAGGTTTAAAGGATTTATCGTCCTATCGCCTAGGGCGCTTTTATGTATCCACGTGAGCGTATCTGCTGATATGAATGTTTGTGTGTGTGTGTGCTTTTGAGCTTATGCCTACGCACATGCATATGCGGCGTGTGTTCGCTTGATATGAAGCTTTTAAGCACAAAAGCCAAGTGCTGAATTAAAATCAAATCAAAACGTTTAATAGACAATTTGCCTCCGTCAGTGTACTTTATATTGCGCACTTTTATGTAAATTTATATTTTGTGCATTTGTTGGAATTTTAAAGCGCTTTATTCCACTCGTTCGAACGTGGGCTGAAAATTAATATTTTTATTAGCAGCCACGAAATTGTTTGTATTAAATATTTACTTGCATTTTTTATCGCTTCTTTCGGCATTTTACGCTCTCCACAGGTAAGCTTTAAATTATATATTCTTATAATTAAGATAGGACACGTTTTTATTGAAAAAATATGAGTGATTTGTTTTTATATAAGTAACTCGGCAAATTTCTAACCATGAGAAGGCTTACGGCTCCCTTTGTCCAGCGCTACCGACAATATTCAACCTTCCACTTACGACGTGGTAGTTAATTCTATACCCTTTTCGTGTCCTGCCGCTCCACTACTCGTTTTTATAAAAGAGACTGGTGAGGTAAGTTACCAATTTTATGGCGAAAACCAAAATGTTTTATATATTATTTTTCTTTCAGAATTCTGTAAATCGAATTGATTTAGTTCCTTTTATTTTCATATCTGATCCTTATAATACAAAAAAGAAAGAAAATGGTGTAACACCTACAAACACCCCTACATGCGAGGGCGAGCAGAACTGGCTAGATGTTTGCCACATTCATGCATTTTTGATTGCGGTAGGGTCATTATTCAAAATTGTGCTATCAAATTTTCAGGTTAAAGGCTTCTTTTATTAAGAAGTAAAACGTATTGATTCATTTACAAATAAAAAATATATTCGAAAAATAACAAAAATTCTATTTAGTAAATTTTGCACGTGTTCAAATTTGCCAGTGCGCATCAAATCTAATACACACAATTTGCGTTTTCAACTGAACATCATTTTTTTGAACTTCTAAATCGGCCCTCAGTAGGGCGTTTAAGACCATAGTAGCCCCTTGAACTGCTCAAACGCCATTAAGGGCGGTTCATTTAAACTTTGTTTACATTTGTACCACCTAAAGTTGATCATGGCAGCAGTTCATGACATTGCTTCAGGCATTAGAGCCTCAAGCCACTTAATTCGACTCTAAAGTTAACTGCCCTGCTATATTTCAGGTTTCTTATTATGAAACGCAAAAATTTCTATTTCCTTCCATTTTGATATCTCTCTATTTTGACCCACCATTGTCAACAAACAGCAAAATCTACTCGAGCAATCTAACTTTACAACCTTCGCGGATATGAATGAGATGATTTTATTAACGCATTTACTTGCTAAACAAGTTGTGAAGAATGAAAGAATGAAACGGCGTAGCAATAAAATCGAGTCTGCCGCGGTGAAAAACAATGAGGAGAAGCAAAACAATACAGATAGCATTCAGTGCTACAACAAAAATTAAGCGCTATAATAAAAACGTGAATGCAAGGAGAATTTTTAGCACAGAAACAACAGCAATTTATTCGTAAGCATACATTTGACTGAAGCACACTTTTAGGGGACGAAACATTTCGTTGCGCTGAACAGGTGTTCTGCCTAAGAGCAGCCAAAGATGGCAGGAATCTGTGGCGGAAGCTCTAGGAAATGAGACATTTTTTACTTGGGAAAGACAATAAAAATGTTTGCATATTTTGGGAGCTCATGCTGCGGTGGCACTTTAGAGTAGCGCGCATTTTTAAGCGTAGATCCGAGACACATTGGAATATATTGTAGGACATTTATTCATATTTTCATAATAGCGCAAGCGAAGGTGCAGAATAAAATATGCAACAAAAAATACAAATAAAATTGTAAGTCAGGTGAGGAAATCAAGAAAATGAAAATAATAGCAATCAGAGGGCTGCGTGCTGTGAAATACTCGTATGACTGAATATACGAAGGTATAAAATGTGTAGCAACTCAACAAAATGCGTACTCTACAAGGTTTCATGTAATAATACCTTTTCGAACAATCGTGACAGGTTTGAGCTCCTCTTAACATTTGTGTATTGAAGGAATAAAAAAATATGTCATAGTAGTTTTTTTTGGAAATGGTTGAAATGTGTGAGATATTGTTTGAATACGAATACCTTAATCACATTTAACTAGACTAGCGATACATATTCAAAAGGTACTCCTTCTTCATTGTTCAAAGTGATTGGGTAAAGTGACTGAACCTTGTCAACAAACTGACTGGATTTCGTCAGCAAGACTCCGGATCTCACAAATTTATCATCGATCATATATTCATAAAAGGGCGAATTCTAGAACATAACCGACACTCTCCCTACACTCTTTGTTTGATTTGAAACCCGCCTTCGACAGCATGAGAAATGATCAGTGAAGATGTCTGAATTTGGTATACCTAATACGTCTTTACAAACTAAAGTTGAGCAACATCATCAACAGCATCAGAATAGGAATACAAACGCTTTCCTCTCTATCGTTTAACTTCTTCAAGGTATTTAATTAGCGCTGCTGTGTACCTTTCCCTCACTGAATAAAGAAGCGAAACGAATGCGACTAGAGAAAATAACGACTTGGAGGAATTTGTATCTCCTTTCATGAAACAGAGAATGCTTGAGAGGAAGATTCCACGAGGTTAATGGGCACCAAGAAGAAGAATTTTGCATTCCTCTAGTTGGCACTTTGTTGAACTCGGCCAAAGAAAGACGACTAAGAGGAATGCGATCTAGCCGAAAGTATATATGCTTGGAGATACTATCCGCAGATACTAACGGATCTAAAAGGTGATTTATTAGGAGCTATAGGAAAGTTTTTCAAAAAAAGACATGTAAAATTCAGAAAAATGCATGAAATTTTTATTTATATCGATAGTACAGTCCATATAATTTAATGTTTGAAGATTATTTCATGCAAATGCGCTTCAAATGGCCCATCCGCTTAGTCCAATTTTGGCACACTCTTTCCAATGTTTCGGCCGGTATCTCACATATAAATGCTTCAATGTTGTCTTCCAATGCGTTAATTGAAGCAGGCTTGTCTGAATAGACATGAGCTTTAACATAGCCCAACAAAAAATAATCTAATGGCGTTATATCGCACGATCTGAGTGACCAATTGA
The DNA here is from genome assembly GCF_027943255.1 of Anastrepha obliqua. NCBI lineage: Eukaryota > Metazoa > Arthropoda > Insecta > Diptera > Tephritidae > Anastrepha > Anastrepha obliqua. The sequence continues at coordinate 2,051,892 of NC_072896.1, forward strand.
CAGGTCCCGAACGTGAAATAAAATGTTAGCCGAACTCGCCTCTCAACAAGTCCATTGTTACGCGTGCTGTGTGGCATGTGGCACTGTCTTGCTGAAACCACATGTCATTCAAGTCAAACTCTTGAACTTTGAAGAAGTACGGTCCAATGATACCTCCAGCCCATAAACCGCACCAAACTGTGACCTTTTCTGGATACATTGGTAGCTCTTGCAATTCTTCTGACTGATCTTCACTCCAAAATCGACAATTCTGCTTATTTACGTACCCATTGATCCAAAAATGAGCTTCGTCACTGAACACCATTTTTCGACTTTAAACTTTCTTAACAAAACACGCATTTTTATAACAAAATTCAATGATTTGCAAGCGTTGTTCGTTTGTAAGACGATTCATGGTTAAATTATAGACCAAACTGAAGATGTTTGACAGTGAAACAAGACATGAAACGTGCGTCAGTTGTTTAAAACAACTGTTTAAAAAGTTAATAGCTAAAAAATTACCTTTTACTATCGGTTTCCTAAATCTTCTGTTATTCCGATGATAGACTTTTTTTAGTAGGCTTCACCAGAACTCAGAATATCTTATAACGGTAGTTATAGCATAACCACGAGTTTTTTTGGTCATTCATGTTTTGGATCGATAGGCAAAATCGATAAAATGCAGTGGACATTTAAAGTTTATATGGAAACATTTATAGACTAAGGCCAGCATGACTACCGATAAATTCTTCGGGTTCGCCTCTATTACGCCCTAACAAATCCAACTGAACAGGAAAAAGAAAGTGGCAGGCTGCCAAAATGACTGACTTCACTCACAGCTGACTAATAATGCAAAGCTGTAGTGAATGACAACGCATGCGAATATGCCAAATACTCACACATTCATTAAATCAACTTGGTTGCTCGGCTTGCATTCCTGCTGCTTGCACGCCAATTTCTGCCTACAATATGTTTGGACGAGTTCAAAGAAGATGATTGGATGAGTTCATACCTATTTTCAACAAAAATCTATGTTTTTTATTGCTCCACAGACCTTACAATTTTTTTAATGGGTTGAGGCACATGAGACAACTTTGCAAAAATGAAGCATGGTCGACAATTCCCTGATTAATATTAGCAATAAAATACGGGCCCATTTCAATTAAAATTAAGAAAAAAATCTACCTATTTCAACTTCAAGAGACTAAAGTCGTACGAATATCTCGCTAGTTTAGGAAAGTCAATAACATCAAAAGAAACCCTCACTCCGTTAAAACATGTTTTTTCTCCCCATTCAATTATGACGTCACCCAATCCGCTTGCTTCCTCCACGCCATAATTTCCTTGATGATTCACCACAGCTGTCGGCATCCACCACACAATCTCAAATTGCTTCTTATGGAATTGCTTGTGACTTCTCCACAGACATGAGTAATGCGAGCATATTTTCTAAATACATATTTATTTGACTCATTGATTTATGGCATTGTTATGCCCCGCGGCGAATATGCGAAACAGCCCACACACCCATACCACTTTGCCAAACAACAGGAAATAGTGCCCAGAGCCAAATAAGCATTCGTCAAACAAAAGTACGTACAAAGCGAAGAAGCATCAGTGCATAAATAACAGATGGGGCGAGCCACAAATACACGCATTAATGGATTAAAAGATTGACGGGCAGTACTTTGAACACGGACATTTGCTTTTGATATTTATTTGCACACTTCTGTTGTCTGAATAGTTTTTCAAAATCTCTTATTTTCATGTGTTTGTGCAATTCATTTCTGACATGATTCGTTGCAAACCTTCACCCGCTAGTAGGACAAACAAAAGAAAATGAGAAAAATAGGGTGGAACAGAGAAAATATTGCAGAAAATCTGAAAGTGCGTCTAATCTAACTATCCAACCCATTGATTTGAATGAGATATAAGTGTGGATAGATAGCAAGTAGATAGACTTCCTAGGCATATAAACGTAAACTGGCGCAGACATCCTTTGTTAAGTTTTTGACTCGTGGGCGCTTAATGATGCTGCTCAACATCGAAGTTTCTCATTACCCGACGAGAGGTCACTCTTATTAATATAAAAATAACTAATATTAGGAACAACCTAATAGTGGCCATGCACAAACCCGCTATGTGGCTTCGGCGGTCACAGTAGTATTTATATATATTATATATATATAATTGGCGCGTACACCCTTTTTGGGTGTTTGGCCGAGCTCCTCCTCCTATTTGTGGTGTGCGTCTTGATGTTGTTCCACAGATGGAGGGACCTACAGTTTCAAGCCGACTCATGGCAGAAATACACTCGGAGGTTTTGCCATTGCCTGCCGAGGGGCGACTGCTATTAGAAAAATGTTTTTATTAATTTTGGTTTCACCGAGATTCGAACGAACGTTCCAACAGTAGTATTTAAGCCCTTTCAAAAATTCTAAATAATCGAAAGATCCATGAAGGTGGAAAAAAATGCACCAAGATTTATTGCAACCACTCATAGCACTGTCGCATACTGTAATCAAAATAGCAGTCAGAAAATTAGTCAAAGTCCAAGTACTTCCTCTGACTTAGTAAATGGAACTGCACACAACTTGTGAAACTACTGGCTGTCCAATTTTAATTTAATTTCTCAAACAACTGGATATGAGTGCATACATAACAACTTTAAGTAGATCAAATGCTTCGAGGAGGGCAAGACGATTAAAAAACTCTGCCGAACTTATTAGTAAGACTTCACTTCCACTCGCATCTGATTTCCTTATTACTCTGCTCTGGATATCAACTTACGGTAAGCTTATGAACCGAGTAGGTTGTGCACTCTCGAGATCTCTTGAAATAAAGGAGGTTTGGAGGTTTCCTTAGCTTTCTACGGTTTTTCTTTTGGACTGACGGACGTGTTGAAAGTCAGCTCAGCAAAGTTTGTGGAAAATTGCTTTTGTTTTTTGTGCAAAATTTGCGGCTTTACTGTCATTGTTTAATTTACACCACCTCATATTTGTTTCTTATTTTTTATTACTAGCCGAGACTACAGCTACTGAGTAATCCCTGAAAGTGTTACAGTGGAATTATCATAGCTTTTTAAGTTATATTGAAATACGTGCACCGAAGCGGTGCACCAAAACCAATGTAACATACAGCTCCAGCATACGTACTTAAGAATGATGCATTGCAAGATTTAGCCATCCGAAGCAAAACTGTGAGACTAGCTTTGCCTGTTATGTCATAAGTGGATTGACAGCACAATAGCACTCACTTATTGCATTATCGTAATCTTACACTCTTCCAATCAGTCTTTGAGTAATGGCTGCGTTGCTTATGCTTTCTTATATCACCAACTCAACCTCAGTTTTGTCGTAAATGAACCGCCGTCACGTTCCGTCTTATCCAAAAAAATCAGCTGCTTTCTATAGGATAAAGGTAGGTACAAGAAAGCAGTTTGCTCACCCCCTCTTTACAAACTAAAACAGCTTATCTTTTCGCGTACGGAAATATTGAGTTCTTTCTAAGCAGAGGTAAGAAAATGTGATAAAACATTTTTTAATAAAATCAGGTTCCTAGTTATACAAAACTATATAAGGCAGACACAATACTTCTCTAACTATTCTAAAACTAAATCTACCATTTCTAGAAGCTATAACATCAGTCTATACAATTCGCATTGTTTTCTCTTACTCGTCCACAACTTACGGTTATAACCACAAGTGCTGAGTCTTTGTCACATCTCATTTGTTCATTCGATGCTAATTGATTTGTTACCTGTTTAGCAGTCAAACCATAAAAATAATTCCATGTGCTGTCTTTGTCCTCAAGCTCTGCATATCTATCCCCCTACTTACAAATAGCTGGCATATGGCCACAAAAAATTAGCACGAAAAGTACTCTCGTAAATGACCGAAGCACACACATAAAAAAATAAAAAAAAGAAACATTTCATTTTCTATGCAGTTAGAACTCAATGAAGAAAAGTGCTTAAAAGTCAAGCAAATAATGTCTGACGAGAAATCCATTGAAAGCTCCACACAAAGAATATAAAGTAGATTTTTTTCTGTTGAATGCCAACCACTTTGTTGAATAAATCCCTCAGAGCATACATATGGACAACCATAACTTCACACACATATTTATAATTCCTCTAAGAGCAGCTAACATTCTGACATTCACGCACTTCTAATGTACGCAGCATCACTAAGCAGGATATCTGACGGAGGGGACAACTGCCTGGGGTGCCATTCGACAGATATGTCATCTTATTGATAGTCTATTGAAACGGCGGCCGAAGTAATGAGGGTTGGTAAGGTTGATTGAAATAATCCGAGTAGAAGAAAGTGACTCTTGATTTGTCAATTTACTGATTTATGGTTTCTAAGTTACATCATCAGTTAATTTACTGCAGCCGCTCTTCGTCAGTGATGTGTAGTGTCGGCGGCGCACACACGTTTTTGCACGCACTTACACACATAAGAACGTGTTCTGTACATCTCAATATGTGATTGGACTCAAACTGGACGCTTTAAGACGAATGACATGTTTTCAGTGTCACCAGTGGACACGTTGCGATTTGCTAATATAGAAAAATGAATGAAAGTATTTAAAAACCAACTCAATATGAGTGTGCGGAATGTGCCAGGTAATGAAGTCCCGAAGACCACATCTCGTAAAGGAGGCAGTTGAAAATTTATTTAATAGTATGGACTAGCACGAATCCAAAATTGACTAGTTCTGAGTTCGTCGTAAGGCAGTCCAATTTACTGCAGGTCATGACCTGAATTATCTCCCTTTGGCTTATTTTTCAGTGTAGATTTATGAGAATTTCAAGGGGCGTTTCATGTGCATTACCTCTACATTGACACTGATGGCTTTATTGTGGGTTATTTGTTGTTAACATTATTCAATAAAGATTTCATGAAATTATGTAACGTTGTTTGAACTTTTGCAGGAGGATATTTCATTGATTTTATATGATATTAAATTGCAACGCAGCACAACGAAGTTATTTAAAACCTGCTAGTTCGTCGTTTAAAAGCAAATTACACTGTGCAACAAAATGGGATCAGCAAAGAAGGCAAGAATATCATATGACAGTTGTGAAAGAGAAAAAAACCACATAAAACTAAATCTAAAATAAAATTTAATGGTGAATAGTTTTGGGGAACACTTCAACCCAATATTTCTTACCTGAGTGAGTCATTTTGATCCTCATTTTTAAAACCCGCAAAATATTAAGGTTGTCGGATTGGTCGTGGCTCAAAGTGTTCCACAAAAATATTCTACAGAGAATTTCAGTAGGGATCGTCTCAAACGAAGACAGTGTGCGTTAGCGGACGGTAGTACATCATTATTTTGTCAAAAAAACTATTCCCCTTTCAATTATTGCCTACCGCACTCTTCTGCTTGTTTAGCTCCTGCACAGCTCTACTGGTGGTAGGTAAAAATTAATAACTGAATGAGAGTGCCAAGAACTTATTACGGTAAAAAGTTTGTAGTCTTCAGCCTCTTGGAACATCTCGCAGCCAAGCCACTCCCAAAAAAGCTATCAAATGAATGCCCATAACGGCATTCACGGGACGGAGTACTTCCTGCACTGGCTATATGTATGTCTTCGTGTCTCACTAACAATAGATGGCTTCGCCTAGTCTAGTAGATTTATTCAGCACTAATGCATTGCGACCTCTAATGTAGTATATTGTGCTTGACCGCAAGCCTATAATTTCCGCTTTCTAGCGAAGGCATCTAGTAATGCGGACGGAAAGGGGACATAAGAGTACGAAGCTCAACTGCGGAACCTTTAGTGTATTCACAGAAGAATTTAAAGTAGGAAAATGAAGGAAAAACCTGCAGGTGTCAAAGAATTTAACCTCACTTGGTGTTCCATGAAACGCGCAACAGTCAAATAGAAAACTCTGGTGATTATCTTACCTGGGTCCAATATGTGATATTTGTGTATTGCTAAAATATGTACCAACACTAGCTTGCAGATAATAGAAAACAAAAAAAGTAAATCGGCAAACGAATGAGTAAAAAATGACTATTAAACTTTTCAAGACTCTTCATAGAAAAATCATGCATGTGATACTTTTTTTTTTTAATTATTGATAAGAAAAAATGATACTACAATGAATTAGGTGAAAACAGCATCCCAGAAATAAATTCTGTCTTCGCGTGAAAATAATAAAAACATTTTCGCATTTTAGTTTATCGAAAAAAAAAACGGACTTTGCTGGTTCATAGTACTTATATATGTATTCTAAACACTTTTTAACATTATTTTCTTATAAGCAAGTCGGCTCTTAATATAATTATTATGAATATTGATGCCATTTAAATATTTCCCTGTTAAAAATTGACATTATTCATATGCAGATTTCTTTATAAAATTCATTTATGCTTGAACGGCTCCTGTAAGAATTTTTTTATTAATTAATGATAGACTTTTTAGTTTTGTTATAGCTTACAAATATACACTCATACTATTGCAAGCTCAAGAATGTATATACACTAAGCGAAATATCTATATGAGACACTGAACAAACAAATTGTTATATCAAATTAATCAGGTTAAATCTTAAGGGAAGAAAACTAAAATAAAATATGTCAAAATATTCATTGCAGCCTTTTATTGTAAAAAAAATATTCAAAGGCGTAAAAAGAAATAGGTATATGAGACGAAACTAATATTAATTCTAAGAAAATAATAAATCTTAAGAAAATGATATAAAGCAATATTCAATAGCTTATATGTCCTCCGTTATTTATTGTAACTGATAATAGAAGTCCTCGCACCGAATTTACGAGTGACACCTTAGTGTCCGGTGGATTTTTGCTCATTCCTCTTGAATAGCTTTTTTAAGGTGCTGCAGGCTATTAAACTTGCTGTAAATTAGAGCATTGTTCTGTTGATACGCCCCGACGCCTCGCCGTAAAATTTTCAATACAGCATTCAAGACCTTTACGTAATCTTCTGCATTCATTTTATGCGAAATTAAACGAATTCGGGTCTTGTCACGGTAGCTAAAAGCACCTCAGGTCATAGTTAAGGGAGTCACCTTGGTAGTTTCGGAAGTGACGCGTTTGTTGTCGCTCGCGAATATCTCTCCACTACTTCTAACAACCATCAGACCCATTGAGATACATTTTTTTTTTTCATTTCTCGAAGTGATGGATAGCCATTTATAGTCCCAGAACTCGAGTCTTCAGAATTTGCTTTATTCGTCTTTTCATTGCAGGAAAGTCCACATCTAATTTGGTTAGTACTGATTTTTTATTGACGGCCAACAATCTTATCTCTGTTTTACTCCAGGTTTGGACTTAAGCTTTAAACCAGCTCCTTTAATTTGCATCAAAACTTTTCAAAAAGTTGTGGATGAAGTTTTACTCTTTTTTTTTTTTGATTTACTTTTAGCGCTTTTTTTCGAACTGAGACTCCCGACTACCAGCTAGAATATTAGCGCGCTCCTTGCTAGATTGCTGCGTTTCTCTTGGCTTAATGTTCCAAACAGTTATTTTCCCTGTATGAAATTTATTTATTTGCCAATGCAAACTACTTAACTTGTCTTAAGGAATATTATAAATTCTGAAGGGAGCATAAAAATATCACGCAAGAAATAAAATCTTAACGAAAGCACTTATCCCTTATTACTACATATTTCCTCTAAGAAGCTCAAATTTCAAGCAAAGTTCAAACGTAACGTAACTGGAAGCAAAAGACAAAATAATTTAAAGCTACTGCTAGTTCGTGCACACATCTAAATATATTATAAGGCAATTCGAGAAAATTCAGGGAGCTATTTGAGAAGAAAAAATTTTAAGGTTGGCTTGTCGTATTCCACTATTTCGTTTAGGGTAGGCGAATTCGATTTTGAACTCAAGCCAAATTGCGTGCATATTGCACTACCAATGAGAAGTATTACATGCATGCCTGGATCTAACAATGTTCCCGAAGTCCTACTGTAATTTCAGTTCCAAAGAAGCACCTTCTCCATTTTTCAATCTGTTATGCCAGCAATTTGGACAGTTCCCCAACCTTTAGCTCTAACTCTGCATTCCACCAAAGTTTCTATATAAAGAAGCGATTATTTTAAGGGAATTTTTGCACCAAGTTTTTAATATAATTCCATATTTACACTTTTTTAAAATCACGCCTCTGTCCATAGAAATTTACAGTACAAAGAATTTCTTATCATTAATAAATTACGAAAATAAATTGAAATTTCTTTGCAAAGAAGTATTTAAAGAAATGTCCTTAGAGTCTCTTTACCCACCAATATATTCCAACCCATGCCAGCCATCGTAATAATCACAAACAGACGGGAATGTTCCTATGGTTTCTTATTTGCTCCTTGGCGCACCTAGAAGTTATTGCTTTTAATAAATCCCTGTCTCGCCTTTCCATGGAAGAACAACTTAACTCGTTACCATTTCAGAGCCAGCTTTTGTTTCTGCACTCACAGAAATTCATTTGCATACCACATTCATCCAGCCAGATAAATTCACTACTTTACTACGTTTTGATTGCAATAGCAACAAAAAGTATGGAATAATAGCCACAAGGAAGCGAAATGTGCTCAAGTCATTGTGTTTAGTCATTTAATGTTGCAACAACTTTTACTGAATATAGCAGTTGATGTCATGTAATTGTTGTTGTTCAATATGTTGCGCTTTTATCTTGTTTTACTGAATTTTACGTACTAAGAACACATGTGCATACATATACACGCACATATATACTTATATACATATATACAAAAGTTGGCTTTGAGAGGACACTTGAGTCATCATTTAAGTGAGCCATCTCGGGGTATAAGTTCACATATCAAAATTTCGGGACATGAAAACAAGGTGGGATGGTATAAGGCAAAAGAATACGAGAATGAGAAAGGAACGAAACACAATAAGTGGTCGAATTTACAACAACATTTTACTCTACATTCTTAGAAATTTTCGAGTATTTTTGCAAGTCAAATATTTTGGCAAAAGGTTTGACAAGTTAAATACTCCACTACATTTCGACTAATCTGTGAGGACTGACGAGGAGGTAGGGGCGCTTACACATTTAGATAAATCCGCACATAAGTGCCAATCTACGAAATATCATATAAGGGTATTGAATTGTTTAAAACAGAATTTAGCGAAATTTATTTTGCGAGTGTGTTGGAGATCACAGAGTAAGCGCACTGCACAGTGGCAAAAAGAGTAAAATTTAAGAACCAAATATGTCAAGAAATGAAAAAGGAAAAAAAAAACAAAAATAAATTGACGACAAAGAAACCATATACTTCAAAACGTAATTTAATGATTTTTAATATTATCTAATACTTTTGGGACAGCTTCTGGTTAGAAGTATATTTTTCAAATGGCTTGTATTTAATTGAATTCTTTGATGGGAGCAAATAAATTTTAAATCACAAAAGTTTGCTCACAAAAGTTTGCTCGCAAAACTACTTTTTTTGAGTTAAATATACAATTAAATGGTTTCCATTGGAAAACTGTATCGTGCTTCGAGGGATTACACTGCACAACAGCATTTCTGATGATTGGGTTATGATACATGTTTTTAGTCCAATTTTTAATGACAATTTCAAATCTGTAACTGAAATTCCTGTATCAGCTCTATATGATTCTATATGACACATTTGACTTTTTGTAATAAAACACTATAGATTAAAAGATTATTTTATTTTATTGCCTTCTTAAGTTTAAAAAAATTTTCTTTTATATGATTTCCTTGCTGAAGTTGAAGGCATAGAACTGTGGTTAATGCTCCAACAATAGTCGGCCATCATGTGTGTGTTCCAGTACCTTGATAGCGTCCCTCCATCGTACGAAGGTCCTAGTGGAATCGCTCGCCCTGTTCTTCGCTGAGATCCCCAAGATTGGCTGGAAAATAGTCCAGATGGTTGTGAAGAAAGTGTAACTTAATGATCATATTACATCCAACCCTTTGGAAGTGACCCATCAGTTGTTCGACGTGCTGAGAATAGTCAGAACTTTTCTTATTTCCTAAGAAATTTTGAACAAGCCAAACAAACTTATTCCATGCCATTTTCTCAATCACTGTCATAGTGTCTATGAAATTTGAGTCTTTTATTAACGACCTTATCTGTGGCCCGTCAAAAATACCCGCTTTTATCTTTTCTGCACTCAATTTTGGAAACTTTTTAGACAGAAAAAGAAAACAATTTCCATTTTTGTCAAGAGCTTTAACAAATTGTTTTATAAGCCCCAGTTTTATATGTAACGGAGGTAAAATTATACGATCCCTTGATACTAAAGGTGGGTTTAAATCATCTTGGTTAAATGGTTTTGGTGTTCCCAGGTCACAATCAAAGTCACTATCGCTATTGTCTGTTTTTGCCTCAAAATGTAAAAGTTCTTCCTGTGAAGCACCAGGTTGAGGTTCAGATGACATCATAGGGCTCAAAACACGTCTATGTGCCGATCGTATGGAAGGATATTCCTATTTGCCTCGATTTTTTCGGTTAATGCCAGTTATTTTTACCATACAAAAATAACAGTCGTCGTGGTGGTTCACAGGTTCAATCCAGATCATAGCAGTTTCGTATCTAAATTTATTTCTTTTCTTATTCGTCCACAAACGTAGAAACTCAACGCACGTTTTGCATACCTTTTGTGGAATCCAAGGCTTATTTTTCATGTCCATTGGGTGACCGAAGTAATTTTTGTACGCCTCATTTACGAACGATGTCACATTCAAACGGTTTTCTTGAAACATATACTCTCCACAAATAAAACAAAAACTATTCCGGTCATTTATACAAACTCGTCTTGACGATGCCATAACAAATAATATTAAGAAAACTTAATATTTGTTTAAATATTCGTCAATTAACACTGAAATATAGTGATTTTTTTGTGATAGCTATAACTCGTAAACAAGAGCTGTTACAAAAAAAATGAGGGTATATTTAGAATCAGCGCTGTCAAATTAGTAAACATCAAGTATCAAAAGTCATTCATCAGACAAAAAGTGCGATTTTGTTTTTTTGTGTTATTATTGCAACTTGAATTTCAAAATTAAACTTGTTCGCACCACAAGTAAATGAGTTCTCAAAGAGATCTGAATTCCCTTAATGTCGTCAAATCTGTTTTCAAAATTAAAGAAAAGAGTTTGCATTGATGAAATAATAGTTTCTTTAAATAAACTGGTTAGTAAAGTCGTTGTCTTCCTTCGAGTTTCAAATTTAGTTTATTTAAATAATTTGTTATACCAGAGAGAAATACAAAGTCCAAAATAAATTCACTGCCTGTACTAATTTTTCTTTTCCAACCCAATTTTCAAAACGTAAAAATTCCAATACTTCTTTCCTTAGGGCAAATAATCTATTTAAGGGATCACCACGTCGTAACCATTGGGCTTCCGTGAACATTTTAAGGCCCTAATAATTGACACCTTTTAAAAATTACGTAAAATTCTTGTGGCTAGGAGAGTGATACCCTCCTCTTATTTTATTAATTGTTTCTTCTGCAGTTTTCAGGGTACAAAAAGTGCGTAAATATACTGAGTTCGGAGTGAGTTGATGAGTTACGCAATGAAACTAAAAACATTAAAATCGAACTTTTTAAGCTGACCCACGAAACCATCTCTTTTGCCAATCAAGACGTTTGCACCATCCCTACATTTCCCAGTGAATTAACGTATTTCTACTTAGGTTTTTATAAACGATATCAAACACTAATTTACCGGTGACCTTTCCGTAAAAAATTCTAACGAAATTGAACTAAATACATCGTTGTTGGAAGCCACGGCTCAACCGACTGGCAGAGCTCATTTATATCCGTGATTTTATCTACACATTTGCATATGCGCATGAGATTAATTTATTTATAGTTTCAGTTTCATTAAAAACACCTATTTCGTTTATGCGACGAGCTAATGATCCAATTTCGGCAAAACTTGTTTCAAAATTTTTTTGATATGGATATCATTTGAAAAAAGTATTTTTTAACGAAGTTTGTGCCTCAGTAACGCTTTCCCTATTTTTTTGGCAAAGCCATTCCTTGAGCTGAAAAGAAAATTATTTTTTTTTCCAGTAACAGATTATCTTTCCCCTCCGCCCACCCTGAAAATTATTAGAATCCTCATGAAAAATATTTTAATATCTACTGCCGATAGCGGTAATGCACCAAACGCATTTGAAATCATAAAATGTATTTTTTTCAATCATTTTAGCCATATACGTCCACTGTAGCATAAGAAAATTACCAGCAAATCCCCTGCTTTTATTACTTCATGAGTGTCAGAGCAACGACTGATTTTAAGAGCGTATGAATGCGCGTGTTTCGTACACTACTCGCACGAGTAAACTTTGCGAGCCTCTGGTTTAAAACATCGTTTCCAGGTACCTTTACATATTTACTTCGACTCTTTCCTCCCCTAATAAAAATAAATTATAAGATATGCAAAACTGTACATATGTACCAAACAATTCCATCGAGATATTCATTTCTTAAACCTGATAACTTTGGAGAGATTGAAGCAGCCTAGTATGATTTGAACCACATACTTATGATTGATTGAGAGAGAGCCCATGCGAAGAGCATAACTTTTCTTCGTAAGAGCATTTTTATCTTCCGCTAGCGGTTGTGCAGTAGTATGCAAGCAATGTGGGTTTTCAATGTATTAATTCATAAGTGTGTTGAGAGGTGCAGACATGTTCTAGTGAATGAAATTATGTCTTTATAGTGTTGCGATGATTTATAAAAATGATCTCAAACCTACAAAATTGGGTATTTAAAATTACTTTTACTGGAAAGCTGAGTTAGCTTGCACTAAAGAACTGGCCCTAATCAACTAGCACCGGCTGTGTATGATCACATTTTTATAGGCTAAGGACATAATAAGCACAACTCAATTAAAAACCACATTAAGAAATTTACCAAACTTGAGCAAGAGTGTCTTAATATATTGTGTGATTTTCCAATAATTCCCAAGACTCTCCACGCACGTTGAATTGCAGATTTACCGAGCCTAAGGTCACACTGAACAATTCCAAAAAGTAAAAATGTTATACGAAACTACATAAAAAAGAACTCGACTTTTCCAAGGGTCCCAATTTGTTTCTTATTGCTACATTGTTTCATTTCATTTAATTCTCTTGAATGAAAATTATATTCGCAGGCTCTTGCTCTGCTTTAAATGCATTTGCGAGGCAGCAAATTGTTCACGGATTGTTAAAAAACTGTAACGAAAAAATGTGTAGAATGTTGTTTTTGTTGCGGCCGCTAGATTTACGCGACATTCGAAAAAAGATTTTAAATTTATTTTTTTTTTTTGTGTTTTTTTAATTGTCAGCAAACAGAACCTCCATTTATATTCTTTTGCAAGTTGATTCACATATTTTGTGTGTATTGTGCGTGAAATTGAAATATTTTCTACCCAAATTTATTTCATTCAACCGTAAATAAAAGCGTCGCTAGCTGACACCACACGCTGATTCAATTAAATGCAAATATTCGTAGTAATTATGGGTATTGTTCGGCCTGTTTATCCGTTCATTATTTTTATGTGGATTGATTATTGTTTGTGGCGATTCATGCAGTGCACCACTAATATTTTACTCTTAATTAATTGACCCAAATACACCAAGGCGATTTAAAAGTTCTTTTATTTTAAATTGCAAGTTTTAGTGCTGTGCTCTGGTGGGAAATAAAGAAGTGAAATGATGAAATGGTAAAAGGCGTCTGAAAAAGAAATGACTGAATGATGTCGCAGAGCTATTCATTGGATTTTTGGAAAACGCACCTTAAGGATACCCACACGACTGATAAATAAACTAGAGGGAGGGTATTATGTTGGGCATACTGATATAACAAAGCTGGAAGTACAAGAGCTGGTATTTATTCGGATTAATATACGTCCGAGAGTGAATAAATTGGAACATAATTTTGATAGTTTCAGGCATATTATAACATAAACATGTAACAAAAAACTGTGGTAAGTGTTTGTGTGTGTCCCGATCAATGGAGCTTTTTAAATCGATGACAGGGCCGATGGTCTCACAATGTTTCTGAGGGGAATGCAAGACTTTTAATTCAGAACTATCGGGTATTTTTTTAAGAGTTTGAGAACTGATAATGATAATACAAAACAGAAATATTGTTGGAATGAATTTTTCTTTTTTAAATATAGGGTGGGCCATGTAAAATTTGCTTTTTGAATCGGCTATAAAAAAAACTAATCAATATTTTTTCAAACTTTTTTTTTATTTTGAAGATTGAACATTGTCATTTATGAATGAAAAATAATATCGTTCAAATGACTACTACGACTAGCTTTACACTAGGCCATTCGATCAACCCAATTTTTAAGCACATTTTCGATTGTTTGGGCTCCAATTTCATGAATGGCAACTTCGATTTCGTTTTTTAAAGTATCAATCGTCTCTGGATGGTTCGCATAGCATTTGTTCTTAACGGCTCCCCACAAAAAATAGTCCAACGGGCTTAAATCACAGCTCCGAGGCGGCCAATTGATATCGGAATTTAAAAACGGTAGCCAAAAGTTCGAGTGTAACTTTGGCAGTGTGAAAAGTTGCATCGTCCTGTTGAAACCAAATGTCGCCCATGTCATCCTCTTCAATTTTTGGAAACAAAAACTCGTTGAGCATGTCACGGTAACGCTCGCCATTTACTCTAACCGCGGAAGAAGAAGAAGACTCACCACTTTGGAAATAGGTTTTCAATATTTCCCAATTTCGTTCAAACGTATAGCGTCCCATTTCGTAAATGTCAAACCTTTAAGTAAATTATGAACACATTTGACATGTCATTTGTGTTACCATTCGCAAAAAAATAGGTGGTTCAAAAAGCAGACGCTATATGGCCCACCCTGTATCACCAACAAAATTTCAGTTTTTTCATAAACAATGTCAGAACCCCGCTTACGTCAGCCTATCAGCTGATTCTTTCAAATTCGGTCTAATACTGGTCACACCTTCTAAATTTTCTCCCTTATGTTTAATTTTCTTATCCAATCCACATTGGAATATGCATCTATTAACTGGAATACATTTTATGCCACCCACTCTGACAGAATTGAGCGAGTGCAATATAATTTCACTCATTTAGTCCTGCAGATGCTTCAAATTGAATACCCTTTTTCGTCTTTCAACGCTTCATAGATCTGAATTACCTTGCAAGTAGGCGCTACATTCAGTCTTCATTGTATATTTTCGACGACTACCCAGCACCATTTGAACAGCTGCGCTTCAATATATCAAACAGAGTAATATAGTATGTTACCAGTAGCCATTGTAGCAGTTAAATCAACTTAGTATTATTTTGTCCCCATTACAAGAGCATTCAGTGAACCTAATACCATCTATAGATTGATTTAGACATACCGAGATCTCAGCTTTCTTTTGCTATTATTCATAGAAAACTCTTTTTAGGCAGTCATTACGAAACTATCATTAAGAACTATTAACTAATTTCGTAAGTTTATTTTGTCTAATTTAACTTAAGCCTAATAATTTAAACCTAAGCGCCTCCAACATTGACGCTTACATATTTCACTCCGAGTCTATCACAACTTGTCTACTCAGTGGCCTCCGAAGGCATTTGTTCTGCGAAAGCGCCTTATATCATATTGGATTTCTAAGCAACAACAATAATGGATGAACAGTGTGTGAACTAATGCCACCCGTTGCATGTTGCGGTAAAGCAACAAGCAGCAAAATGTTATAGGTAGTTTTGGCGAAAAATCGCACACACTCCCATGAGCAGGGCACAGCACACGACCGCACACAAGCACATGCGCATATACGTATTATATTATATGAAGTCGTCCAGAAGGTCTATGCAAAGGCATGCAATTCGACGGATGTGTTGAATTCAAGAGAGTTGCTTGTATACGAATGTATGTGTGCTTTATTGCCGAAACGGCGTGCTGGCACAAATTACCTCAAATCCGCTTTACCGTCACGCAATGCAACATCATTTGTATCGCGCAGTGGGTTTCTCCCACTACATAGAGATCTTTGCTACTTGCCGGGTGTAGATCTAATGAATTCGCTGGTCTTGTGAAATATCGAATGCAAGGCAAAGTGTGTTAGCCCTGGAATATTTCGTAAGCAAAAACATGTATCGAACTTATGAAAACAGCGCAATTAAAGCATTCCACAGCAATTAAAGTGATTAATAAGCCATAAAGGAACCTCACTAGGGTCCGCACAGTACACCAATTTTCTCATTGAACTCCTTTAAAGTCTGTAGCGTTTGTTAACGGGATTATGACATCAGTTCCAAAGAGAAGTCTAACCAATATTCGGATGGTTGTCAAACTTAACCCTTTGCACTCGAGGCCTTTTTCACGTGCGCGAACCAGAAATCGAGACGATTTCGGCCAAATTAGGTACACATTTTGCAGGTACTTTAAAAACATTTATAAAGTAACTAACTGAGACTGACTGAACTGTGATAAAACTAGAGTGCCGTAGCAGCGTTGCTCGATTTCAGACTACAAACCAATCGGACGCTGCTCGAGCTCACACCTGCAATCGGCTAAGTGCTCAAGTGCAAAGGGTTAAAACATTCAAGGACAGGACATGCCTATGTCATTGTACCGAGTCTCGCTAGTTCATCGGCTCTACAGTTACCCTCAATGACGCGATGGCCAGGAACCTATATTATCCTTAGGCGAAATGACTCAGCCATCTCGTTAAGAGATGTGCGACATTTCATGGCTACCTTGGACTATTTTGTGAGGGATTTTATCGCCGCCTGGCTGTCAGTGAAAATGTAGATGTCAGTGTCGCGGCTTTCGTTATTGCCATCAGTTCGGCCTGAAAGGCACTACAGTAGTCGGGGAGCCGAAAACTGAAGGAGTTCCCTAGATGCTCGGAGTATACACCTACGCCCATCCTGCCCTCGAGCTTTGAGCCATCTGTGTATACATGGGTAGACTCGCCCTGTCTTACATCGTCCCGTTCCCACTCTTCCCTTGAGGGTAGGAGGGTCGTGAACGTTGTAATGGCAAGTGTGAACGGGAGTGCATAGTCCACCAATCCGAGAATCTCCGAAGTGCCAGCCAGGATTTTGCTGTGACCGTAGCTCTTATTTGACCACTTGCTTAGAGTGTTCAGCCTTATTGCCATGCTACGCACGATATATTTTGCCTGCTGAATTTTAATGTGACATAATGCTTTCGATGGTGTGGCTTACATCGTGCCAGTTATGAGAACATAGTTGTGGTAAGTGGAATTCCTTTTAATAAGAGATTAATATTTGGTGGATTTCTTTTCATCCGACCTGCAAAAAGAGTGTCCGAATAATTATATTTTACATTACATTACACATAATTACCGTTGATTCTCAAATTTGTATCAGAATGTCAACAGCAACAACAAAACATAGAAACCACCTAATCGTAAGAAAAGAAACATATCAAAAACCAAAAATTATTCTACTGCTATCACCCAGAAAAACGTTCATGACGTCCTATGCTTCAACTGGAGCTAAAAGAAAAAAACAATACAATGTAACCTAGTAAGGGTGCGCCTGGGATTTATGCGTGGGTCCACCAGTTTGACGTTTAGCTGGAATTTGTTTATATATTGTTAGCGTTATTCTTTTATACACGAATTGAAAAAAAAACACTCGTTTAAATGTTGACTTGTATGAAAAGCAACATCACAACACCTAGATACATATGTACATACTGACTCAGTAGAATCCAACAGGTATAAAACTATACGACTTGAGCTCAATTGTGGCACTATGGTGATTAATCGTTCAAGCAATTGGAAAATTTCTACCCAAAGGTCATTCTGTTTTGGTCTCCGTTCGTTTAATTTTGTGAATCAGCGACAATTTACATCAGTACTGCCATAGCTAAGTTAAGTGAATTGGAAGGTGCTTTTGCAATTCGTGCAAATAACTATACGGCTATAATACAAATACTAAATTGTGCAACATGGCGTTCTCATTTGCCTCACACATAAAAATTAATCCACATTACAAAAAAAAGCCACACTTAAAAATAAATCCGCAATTTCACAAAATATATACAAAAAACTCAACACGTCTATTCAGGTTTTACAAAGTGCCGGCTTAATAAATTCAATTAAAATACATCTACTACAAACAACAGTTATAAAAAGTTATGGTTATAAAAAGTTGAGAGGGTGGTAAAAAATGTTCAGCTTTAGCAGCCAAGTCATTTTGCATAATAATGAAAATGAATGGTAGTTATAGCATCAATATCCATGAACCTCTAAAAAAAATCATTAGAAAAATCTACTAATTCAATACTTATGACATTTGTGTGAACTTTTCTTTATAGCAGCTGATAGGTGCAACAGCAAAAATTTGGAGCCGAATTTATAACAGTATTCGCAGCCCAAAAAAGAGTCATTGACCAGAAATCAGAAAATAGTCACTCATTTGCAGCTTTTCCAAATGTTGGTTGACAGTGAACTGCAAACTGCGTTTGATGAACAATCCTCAATACAGGAATGCATAGATAGATATAACTGCCGAACTGTGCGCAATCAAATTCAGCTCACTCCTAAGTAGAAGTCAGTATCCTGAGTCGCAATAGAATTGGTGGAAGTAAAGAAACTGATACATGGACTAGAGATACCGCTGTTGCTACGAGTATGCCAATAAAACTTGAGTCTTTCGTTACGGCTGACAACACACACTTACAGAAGATCTCAGAAGGACAGAGAACAGAGAAAATTGTACGAGACCTTCACTGGTACTGCATTTTAGTACTACTCCGGGAGGAAGTTTTATGTGAGTGGCTTAAAATGCCAAATTAACGAACTGTTCCAGGAGTTGACTGTAAAATATAACTATTCAAGAAATATGCTAGAGTACAGAGGAAATGTGCATCTTGTTCCACGGTTTATTACTGACAAATCTGTGACAGGCCGAGTAACAATCAAAGTAATGAAAGGGAAGAAATCAAGTCAACCAGTTTTTCGCACTGTTTTTATTTTACGAAGTTTCAATGACTCGGACCTAACTTTTTTCAATCTGAGCATATTTTAAACTGCACTAATATATCTGCTAATTTCAATTTTAAAAATCTGAGTAATCACAGGTTCAAACATTGAATTATGCTAACTTTATGATATACTAATATTGAAAATAGTAGTAAAAATAATGAGATATGGTTAGTCAAATTTTATGGAGGCTTCTTCGGTAACTGGCTCACTGTGTATTATGCAAATTTATATGCTCCAGTTCACTAGAAAAACCATTGGTACTATCATAAATAGTAAGCTGTTTCTGTCGAAATGCGGTATGCTGCTTCCTAACCCATCTTTCTGTGCACCAAGACAAATCAGAAGTAAATCAAGCACTGCAGATATTTTCATATACCCGCAGCATGCGAATCGTATTGGAAATGCATAGGTAGGTAGGTAGGTGGGGTGGATGTCGCAATGACACACTTAGACCTTTCATAGGTCCATTGTGATACCACTGGAACTTATCCTTACCCTACGTGTTCGTTTTCAAACCATCCGGTAACTTTAATAAACGCACAAAGCTTCGTTAGTTTTAGATGGGCTATGTCCGCTACATCGGTTAAAAATGCCATGCCAAGAGTGCGGAGCCCCCTTGTCGCTAAGCTTTCACACGCACGTAAAAGGTGTATGACTGTTTCCTCTTCTTCTGTATTAACACAGCTTCAACAGAAATCGAAGTACGGGAGTCCTAACCTTCTAGCGTGGCTGCCTATTAGTCAATGACCAGTTAATACCCCTATCATTTTTCTTATAGCTTCTCTGTTAAATCTTAATAAGCTTTTTGATCGCCCGCTGTTCCATTTCGGCCATGTCTGCCAGCTTAGTTCGCATGCTGAGAGGTTTTGCCAACTTGTATTTACGTTGTTGATGGCTTCCCTATATATATAGTTTACAAATGACTATAGGCATAGATATTAGCGTATTATCCACTTGGAGGTCAAGCGTTGTACCGGTTCGAGCAAGTTCATCTGCTTTGCAGCTCCCTGCCATATTCCTGTGTCCTGGCACCGAACTAAGGTGCACTTAGTAGCACTTAGATACATCATTTAAAAGTTCATAAAATTCTATGACTGCGCATCTAGCGCATTTATTGCTGCTTAACTGTCCGAGTGTATGAAGACTTCATTTGGGGATAGTACTCTCGTTTTTATTACCGTAAGTCCCTCTGCAATGATCAGGTAGGCAAACAGATTGGCTAACTCCGAGTTTATCGGAGTAAACCCCTTCATCTATTCTGTTGTCTAGTTTTGAGCCATCTGTAGATATGTTTATATCATTTTCCTTAACAATAAGCTCATTATCCCATTCCTCTTTGGAAGGAAATACTGTGACGAAGAATTTATCTAAATTGATATCCTTGGTCTTACAGAAATTTGTTGTAACAGGAATGCAGGTGAATTTTTCTAAAATTGAAGAGTATCCTCTCTGATTTGTTCTGAGGAGACCGATTTCTCTTAATCTTAGAGCTGCCTTGGCAACTATTTACTTGCCGAAATGCTCTATTGGTAATAGGGTAAGCATAATGTTTAGTGCCTCAGTGGGTGTGGTCCTCAGGGACCGCAGATACAAAGACTAGCCATTCTGTGTACATGTATCATACCATGGTTTTTTTGATATATAATTTATCTAAAGCCGGCCACCATACTAGTATACCGTATGTTAGGATTGGTCTTTCAATTGCTGTGTAAAGCCCATATACGATAGATGAGGAAAGACCCCAAAATGCTTAAAAAATAATTATTTCTGCAGAATCAAGTTGCTTTGTAGACGAAAACATCAATATGTTCAGCCAAGATTAACTACCAAATCCAAGTTGATTCGAATTCTACGCGCGCAAATACAGCTATGAATACCCGAAAGGTAATAAGCAGCAACTCATGCAATTAATCCATGGGGCTGTATGTGTGCGAGAAAGCATGCTGGCCACATGACCGACTGGTAAACCATCTCGCTCACAGTGCTGCTCCTCTAACCTCTCACGAAAACAAATCGCCTCCATAGGCGCCGCACTGTTGGTGGGATTTTGTGGGGACGCTTTGTCATTAGCATGACAAGCTTGACTGCAGATGCCAAGTGAGTTGCCATTGTCAGACTTCAAGATAGGCAGCGGTGACAAACAAATGAATTGACAAATGTCACAACTCACATATGACTGCAACTGCGTATATACAGGGTGTCAGGTGACAGAATTAGGTTTTAAATTTAAAGTTTCGCCCTAGCGGCTGAGCGTAAAGATTAGCAGATTATCACTATCTTTTGGAGGATGGAGCTCATTTTCATTTTGAAGTGTAGATAAGCAAAATTGCAGTTATTGGTCACTTCAAACACAGAACCCTCTATTAAAATATCAACAGCCACTTTACAATCCCAAAGTGATGGTTTGGTGTGCATTGTCAAGCAGTGAAATAATTGAACCAAATTTTAAAATCGTAGACAGTGTCTCTTATCGACGCTTTCTGAACGACTATTTTCTGCTAAGATAAGAGACATTCTTCGCTCAGTACATACGCATGGTTTCATGAAGATGGCGCCTCGCCGCACACCACCAAAAGGACCATGGCGATACTCTATGAGTTCTACCTTAACAAACTGGCATATCCTGGTCGCCCAAGTCGCCCCATCTTACCAATGAGTACCTTTTCATGTGGGGGTACCTCAAAAGTAAAGTCTATGAACCCAGCCCAGTGACCATTTCAGCACCAAATAAGATCTCGTTCGTGAGGGCAATGGCATCCCGACATCACTTCTCTAGCGAATGGCAGGGAGTATGGCGGTCAGATTCTAAGAGTGTATGCGACGTAATGATAAACACTTGGAGGAAATAATTAAAAAAAGAAAATCTGCGTTTGTCTTCCTTGTAATACTTACTAAAATAAATTTTTATCATTAGCAAATCTTTTTTAATTTAGCTTTAAATTCCGGATTTTGCCACCAGACACCCTGTACAAGTGTTTATGTAATATAGAATACCGCACGAGCATATGCAGATGCATATTCTGATTGCAGAACTGTTTCGATGGTTTGTTTGTGTAGAAAAGATTACCCCCTGGTTGTTTGGCGCCCTGCTGCATGGCTTGCTGGATGCATCAAGGAAACTATAAACCCGTCAACGTGAGCAATCATGAATTTCGCAACGTTAGTGGGTAGTGAAAGTAATTCCAACACATTTAAGCAAGCATTCGGACATAGTGCGAATAGTGAATGCAAATCTTCATATGTAGATGCGTTCTAATGAAAATACCTCTGCAGTGCAGCAAAGCTGATTATACAGCAGAGCTATTCATATGCAATTGCGCCGCAAAGCAGCAGGTAGGTGAATGAGTAAGCAAGCAAGTTAGCAAGTATGAAGAGGGGCCAGGGTGTGTTGGTGTCACATCAATAAGGTTGATTGCTTGAAAGCCACAAATGCAATTATTAAAGTGCATGCGGCACCATATCGAAATGTCAGGACTTCACTCGTCATTGTTATCGACGCAGATCTCGCCAATGCCATTAAGCGATATTGGGCGGCAAAGATAGTTGGGGTATTAAAGAACTTGTGGAGACAACAAACGCAGATGTATGTAAATATTTATGTATATCTACAAAGTTACTTAGACAACTGAAATTAAGAGAGATACAAAATAAACTCAAGAATCTGAATGGAAAAAAATGGCTTTAAATCGAAAAGTTTTGTCGTGAACAAACTAAAGTGTTGAGAGAAAAATAAAAAATAAAAAAAAAACTAATTCAATTCAAAAATAATTATTTCATAAAGAAAATACTTTTAATTTAATTGGTTTTTCTTTTCTCTTTTTTGAAATAAATAGAATAAATAGATAGAACCCATTTTGTTAAAATTTGAATGAAATTTTTTTTTTGTCAGTCAAAATTTCCCTCAAATTTGTGTTTGAAATTCCCAGGTAAATATGTAGAATTTTTATACATTAAAACTTGTATTATTACTGTATTTTTTATAGAAATAACTATATATATATTTTTTATTTATTTATTGAGTTAAATTTATAATAAATTATAAAATTGAAAAGCTAGGTTACAGCGCTAGCTACCAGGGCTATTGGCTGTGTCGATAAAGTAAAAATAGGAGATTATATTTTAACGTTGATGGCAAAAATGTAATTATAAATGGTATTAATGTTTCGAGTAGGCCAGTTTACAGTACTTACAAATGGCTTTGAACCAATTTAAGAAAGATCTGAGCAGAATGTTTGATATTTCTTTATATTGAACAAAAACCTGACATCGTCAATAAAAATTTAAAAAGCCAACGCAATTTTGAGCCACTTTAAACTCGCTCTTTATTACACCAGCCCTGAATGGGGTAACTCAAAAAATTTCCTAAAAATTCTTGTGAAGAATTTGGAAATTTTGAAAACAAATGTGGTATTTTTTTTATAGTTGCTTCAATTTTGGAAATGGTTGTATAAGAGTACCAATTATAGAACGAATGCACGACATTTTTTTATTTTATGCTTGCACTTCATTGAAAAATTCAATGGGCGTACCCAAATTAAAAAAAGTTTGAAATGTTTATTAAAATTTGTAGAATTTTTCTGGATTCTGTACAAAGTTTGAAAGTTGGATTATTACGGTATTTGTTATTTGTTATAAAAGGAGCTATTCTTTTATAAAAAAACTAGCATTTCCCAGTGGGCTTCGCACCACCATACATAAAATGTTTTTTTTTATATCGCAAGAAATTTTTCATATTAAGTTTTCTTTATAGAACTCGTAAAATGTTTAAACAGTTGAATTAGTTGATTTTTTTCATTCAACATACTTTCTAAAGATGTCACAATAGCCTTTTCTGTACTTTTTTAAAATTTGATTGTGGTGGTCACCTATATACAGGTAAGGTGAAAGAGCCGATAAAAACTTGTAATTAAACTTTGATTCTTTAATTTCCATTTCAATTTTTTACGCTAAATAAATTATGCTAAAATAAATAAAGTTAAAAATGTTTTTCCAGTTCCTTGAATGCTCCAGTTTTTATTATATTTTCGTCCAAAATTAATATTAACATATTACACTTACAACCACAACAGTACAACAGAAACGCTCATAAGCGGCTGTGTATTTGTTGTTGTTTTCCCCATACAGGCATTTCGTATGAGAGGAAACCATTACTCACATGAAATGTCATAACTCAGGAACGGCTGCACCGATTTCAATCAAACTTCACACAAACCACCTCCTCAAAGATAAAAAAGAACTCTAAATTTTTGTGTCAATCGGTTCGGCGGTTCTTGAGTTATAAGATTACCAAGGAAATGTAACTTCTTTTTATATATATAGAAGATTGTTGAAATTAAAAACTGAACAAGCTAAGAGTAATATTTATGAATATGTAAGGTTCCTTGGTATATGTAAATATGCAAATAAATTTGAGAATTCGTAATTTTTTCTATTGGCAGTTTGAGACTCCTAAGCCAAAGTCAAATGCGATTATGAAACTTTAGTGATTCGAATAGATCTGGGAAGGTGGTGCTGAGGTCGAGATACTCTCAAACATTGCATTCATGACTGCTCCTATTGCACCATTCATGTCTCATGCACCGAGAAAGGTTTTTCAAAATATATACTCCCTAGATGGCGCTGTGGTACAGTTATTGAGGAAAGCGAATTTTTTTACCGATGTGTGTTAGTGTTTAAATTTAATTTCATTTGCAGAAAGTTCACTTTAATAAGTTACAAATTCCATAATTATTTATTGAATTAGTTTACTATTTATATCATTTAGTTTGCTTAAATATTTCGTTTGATCATAAATATCCTGTGCATAATCCTAGAGCTAATTTAGTATAACCCAATATGTTCTCGATTGGTTGGAGTTGTTTTCTGTTCATTAAAGCGCGCAAAAGCCCATTTCGCTTCTTTTTGACTACCCGTTACGGCGAAAATTTCAAATTTTTCACCACTTCTTTTTTTCTGACATGGCTGTGGCAAACCTCTGAGTGTATTTCTGCCTTGAAAATGTTCCTCATAAACAAATATCTGCAGGTCGCAGTTGGATTAAAATTGTAGGTCCCGCCATTTGTGAAACAGCATCAAAACGCATGCCACAAATTAAGGGGGAGGAGCTCGGCCAAACACCCAAAAAAGTATAAGCGCCAATTATATACAAGGTGAAGTCCAAAATAAACAAGATTGGCGTCATAAAAATGTGTTTGCTTGAGCCATCTTTTTAATGAATTAGTGCGTTGGAAGTTACATCCCTAGCTGTCTTCTAGTGAAAGCTTGGTGACACTCGGTTCAATGGAAGCGAAATTGTTGCGTCTAAAGTGTCAGTATGTTAGTGTCATCGGTACAAAAATGAATTTCGAGCAAAGAGCTAATATCAAATTTTGTTTTCAAATCGATAAAACGTTTACCGAAACATTTGAATTGATGAAAAAATTATGGCGATGATTGTCTATCTCGTGCCAGAGTCCATGAGTGGTTTGCACGTTTCAGTGATGGTTGTGAGGACATAAATGACAATAAACATACGGGCACAAAAGTAATCAAAATCAGTAATCACCGAAACCTCCATCGAAATTGCTCGTAAATTTATCAAAAATGAACCGAAATCATCACTGAAATTCATGGAATCGGAGTTGAATATCTCCAAAACATCGACTTATCACATTTTAACTGGTTATTTGTGCTCCCGAGAGGTCTGTGCACGTTTCATTCCGCACAAGTTAACTGAAGACTAACATTCGAAAGAGGCAAGAAAAGACGATAACTTCCTTTACAACATTGTAACTGGTGATAAAACGTGGTGTTTCTAAAATGAACCTGAAACTAATCGTCAACGTGCGGAATGGAAGGCCCTAGACGAGCCACCACCTAAAAAATTGCGTCTGGATAAGTCAAAAATCAAGTTCATGCTCATTTGTTTTTACGATTGCAAGGGAATTGTCCACAAGGATTTCGTGCCAACGGTGCAAACCGTGAATGCAATTTTCTATCTTGGCGTTTTGAAGCGTTTGTTACATCGCATTCGTCGAATTCGCCGTGAATACCGCGAAGGATGAAGCTGGCGCTTATTCCATGGTAAAACACCATCTCATCGATTCACTCTTGTCACTAGAAATCGCATTTTAACCATCAATCACTCACCGTATTCAGCGGATATGGCTGCCTGTGACTTCTATCTATACGGGAAATTACATATGGCCATGAAAGGAAAACGTTTTGCTTCCGTAGAGGCCATCCAAAAGGCTTGTACCGACAGCCTGAAGGATATTGCGGTCAATGACCTGAAGCACTCTTTCGAAAAGCTTTTAGATCTTGCGAAACAGTGTATCGAGGCCAGAGGGGATAATTTTGAATAAAAAATCCCGAAGTGCTGAGCACAAAGCTGCTGCCATTTCTGTTTTAGCACAATCTTGTTTATTTTGGACCTCACCTTGTAAGTTTATTTAACACAATTTACCGTGACATATCTAACTAATCAACGGGTTTCCGTTTTAGGTTGTGTCAAGTAGTAATAAATTGAATTAAAGTTTATCGAAGCAAAAAACAAGAAACAAAAACATAAAACTCCATAATATTTTGTTTTTCATTTTGCAAGAAAATAAAACTATTTCCCCGAATAGCCACAAGTGATCCGCCAAAATGCCTCCGCTGGAGTAGTTTGTCTCTACTGTGGGCATCACAGAGGGCCGAAGCGCCTGAAAGCGCCTCGCGTGAATGTATTTTGAGGTTTGTGCGCTTCCGCCAATGACGGAACTGTTGGCTCGCTATTGCCACAAGCAGAAAGAAATTGTTGCTTGTCAAGTGCGTGCAGTGACCCTGCAGGGAAAATCAAACTAGTTTAGAAACGTTTCAATTCAGATATTGGAATTAATGGAAGAAATCATATTACTGCGATCATTGAATAGAGTAATACCTGTTGTCTGCAAATAAAAAAGTTTTTTTTTTGCAAATAAGAAAGTTCAGAACTCTCCAAAGCATTGCGTTGATTGAAGGATTATTTATAAGCAGATGCTAATGAATGCTTTTATTTGGAAAACACTTCATCCGAGTCTATCAAGTGAAGGCAACAATGAATTAATATTTGCATGAAATTTATTCAATTTATATGTAGCCGCGCATTACAAGTCAGATTATAGTATCGATTTTATATTGTTTCCCTAGCTCAGTGCAAGCTTTAAAACATCAAACGAAATAATTTTTCCACTCCGCTAAAGTCGGCGCTGGTAGAACACAAAATAACTATAGAAACATTGGTTCAACAAAATTCTATGAAAGGGTCGATTAAATCGTGTTTTTCTCTGAACTCTGCAGATATTTAATTAAGATGAATGAAAATGTGATGCCGGAAAGCCGTACTTTGGTGATGTGTGTCACTTT
Source organism: Anastrepha obliqua (assembly GCF_027943255.1). Lineage (NCBI taxonomy): Eukaryota > Metazoa > Arthropoda > Insecta > Diptera > Tephritidae > Anastrepha > Anastrepha obliqua. Next base: position 2,079,206 of record NC_072896.1, read on the forward strand.
CGACCAGAAAGAAATGCAGAATTCAAAGGAATAAGTTTATCCTTTACAAAAGGCTGCAATAAAAAGTCTGCTTCAGCATTCTATCGGTGGAAATCTTAAAAAGAGTGCCTAGCACCGATATAGTAATGGAGTACAACATAGACTACACTCACGGAAATAAGAACTTCAAGGCACATACAAACTTCAATGCGGTTTTTGGATAATAAACTTCTCGATATTATCAACAGAAATATAAATATGGAGTTTTAATTAATATAAAGGGTGATTAGGTTTCAAGGGCCGGTGTTGATTTTGAATAAAATAGAATTTTTTTTAGGAAATTATTGTCATTTCTCTTTATTATGGCTCAACTACGTATAGAAGAAAATATCAGCCAAATGGCGCCGCGGCTTCGGCGGCACACCTCCATCCGATGGTCCAAATTATCGATGACGCTGAGGCATATGCCGTTAATGCTCCGAATTATGTCATCCTCTAGCTCTTGAATTCTTGCTGGCTTATCGACGTACGATGAACCAAAAATGCAATTAAGAAAGCACTTGAATTTAATAAAAAATTGTTCTTCCAAAATAGGGAACTCGCAGCAATCGAACTCCTAGAATATTAACCCAAAACTCAATTAGCATTAATTTTATTTATATTCTTATATTAAATGAAACCAAAACAGTTCACTTGGAACCAAAAGTCAATCAATCTCACAAAGAAAATTGAAAAAAATGTCTATATATTCTGTAAGAGATACTGTCACATGCCAATACTATAGCGCCATGACTTGCAAAGCTCAACTGGTGAGAATCAAAGCAGTTGAACTCAATTTCAAAATCCAAAAGCTGGTAAATATTCTGAGTGGTCAATTCAAAACAAGCTCCCCATTCACTCCAAAGTGCTAAAAGTGGTGTGGATCTATGGTCTTCAATTATGGAGATGTACTGCAAAGACCAACATCCATCTTACACAGCGTTTCCAAAACAAAGCATTCAGGAGAATTGTTAAAACTCTCTGGCACGTGCATAATGCAGATATGCACAAGGGTTTAGCTGCAAAAATTGTATCGGCTTCGGCCAATCTCTTTGCCGTAAAACATGCTGAAAAGATAAAAGCACACATTAATTCAGAAATTTCGGTATGGAGGGATGAAAGAACTGTTACAAGAAGATTTAAGAGAAAAAATCTGACGACTTAGTTGTGTTAAAAATATCACTGTAACAAAAATATCAAATATCTCATCGAAAAAGATTAAAGCTCGTTTTCTGGTTGAACTGAAAAGTGAACTGACAGTACTCAAAAGTACGTCCAATCAAATATTTTTCCCTGCAGGGTAGTTTTGCCTTGTGTGTATACGCGAGAGTGCGAAAATAAACACAGGCTTACTTGCATGTAAACAATAACACTACAGACGAGGGTCGCTTGAAAATGTATGCAAAAATTAAACTGCTTGATTGTTGGGGGGCAAATCTCTTTTATTTTTTGACATAGTCTCCTATTAGGGTTATACACTTCGTCCAACGCTGTTTTCGTCTGTTGAACCCTCCGAATAATGGGATTTGACCAAGTCTGTAAAATAGCCATTTGTTTCTGCAATCACCAGTTGTGCCACCTCTCTGACTTTGCACGGACTTTTCAAACGACCCCTCGTACTTACTTGTTGAGCAAACACATCGGTTAGCCAAGGCACTTATGAATCTTAGAGCAGAAAAGCGATGCGAAGAATTTAAAACTTGAATGCAGTTGTGAACGAGGTGATACTGGTGAACTTAAAATTAAAGAAATGATAAAAAAATTGGTTTTTAGAAATATTATTTCCCTTATTTGAATTTAAGGATACTCGAGCTATCAAGAATCGATATATGGTATTATGTTCGAGAAAGTAACTTCCCATTAAAAAAGGATTTTTGAAGCGAGCCACACTCTCTACTAAGATCAACGCCAGCTATACAACAAATCGAGAATTGTCGTTAAAGGTGCATCAACGCCAAAGAAAAAATAGGACTGAATAGAAATCTAACAACATTGCGGCAGAAATTATGGATCAGTGTCGACAAGTACTCATTTAAGGCATGACTACCCACACATACGCACGTTGAATCGAAAACTTCAGCAAGGCCAAACAAGCAACTACTAAGTGGGAAATTATCTCACACACTTACATACATAAAGTATTGGCACATACACACAAGTACATGTGTGCTTAGAAAGCTTTCATCGCCTGGGGCAACAATACGACACCTGTGCGAGTTGATAGATGTTGTTATTTTTTGAATAGCAAGCTTACTACTCTAACTTTTCTTGCCAACGCTTAACATCTATCAGTCACAGTTTGCTCCAAGTTGAAACATTTGCTCTACTCTCGTCACTTTCGCTCAATATCCAAGTACAAAATGCTTTGAAGCAAAATCTGTTACCGTTTGTGTGGTTACAACACGGAGTTGGCAGAATGACTTATTTGTTGACTGACTGTTATCGGTATCAGTGACATACATTCATAAAACCGTAGTTGGGAAATGTTCTTCTGGTTCTTCATAAAACGTACGTTCAGCTCTGGGTACCTTTCTGTTTGTTTGTTTCCTGTAGACTTTTGTGCAAGTAAACGCCAGCTAAGTAGTTGGCCTTTCCGACTTGTTGAAAGCGTCTGGCAATTTTTCGTACGTGCGACGTTGTGGCCACACCGTTGCCAACACTCTTTTGTAGTTCAGTATTTTATTCATTCATTTCAGGCATTTGTTTTGTTCTTTCCCTCAGGTCACATGGCGAGGATTTAAAACACTTTAGAATGTTTTTTCCCCTTTCACGGGTCAATTCCCCAAAACGAGATAACTATTTGATGTCCTGCTACAATAGGCTGTTTTGTATGAAAAGTACATTTCAGAAGAATATTTATCAAATAGGGAGATACAAAATGTATCTACTTTTGTTGGCAATACCGGCCTGCCAGATATTTCATAATTATTTTTTGACAATTTTGTGGTTAAAAAATGATTGCAAAATACTTTTTCTCATTCATAATAAATTTCGGACTTACACAACTTATACAACATGAGCTTTTTGCAATATTTGCATTACTCATTATTCATTTTTTATAGTTTATTCGCCACCGAGGTCACAACTATAAATTCGAATTTGGCCAGCAGGCTTCACTAGCAATCAAATTAATAACTGGATTTTGAAAAATCGTGTGGAATAAATCATATTAATACCTTGACTTCCTTCCTCCAATAAATTGAGCAACAGCTGCTGCATTGTTTAAACAGGAAATTAACACACATTCCGGCGCTTCCGGCCCGAAGCAATCCGCAATTTCGCTCGGTTGCACCGCCTCAAAGCACAAGCAATGAAGGCTTATTTATTCACACAATTTTTTATTTAGTTCCATTTCAGCATTTAAAGCACATAAATTGGAATTAATGACTCGAATTCTTGCTTCTTTGCTTAGCCTTGCCTTTATATTTATCATGCGACCTAGTCTGACTAAGAAAATTAACAAATAATTTCAATTTTCCTACAGATTTGCAATGTCAAAGCTGTAAAGTAAACAAGGAATGGAACAGTGAAGGGTGAAGTTGGTAGCAGGGAAACGATGAACAGTTTTTGCCTTTTGCTTTAACTGCCGCAGCTTATTTAATTTATATTTTGAACACAGTTAGTAGCAGTCGCCGCAGTTAGTACCAGCGAGCTCAGCTGCTGCCAGTTTCAACGAGTGGAAGTGGTCCTCGAAGATATTTGTGTACTGCAGTCAAGGGCGCATGTTTGCAAACAGTCTTTTTTTATTTGTTTCCAACTGTCCCTTTAACCTTCACCTTTACCTTTACGGCTGGATCCATCACCACCCTTTCACCTGAGAATTCGCAGCAGCCCCACACCACTTTCTCCTTGCTACACTTCCGGCGGCTCCATTTTAATATGCGCAGCATGTAAAAATCCTCGTGATTTTTCACCCAATTCTAATTTCAACACCTTTCGCTTTATCTTTAGTCTCCCTTTGCCCCAACTCCAGCTCACCATCCATACCAAATTTCCCCTACAGTTTTATTTTGCATAAAATGCCGCCGCAAATGACTGCAAACAGCAGCGCAAGGATTACATTTTATGTAATATTAAAAATATGTATTTAAGAAAGAAAACGTGAAATGAAAAAAGTAGACCGAAAATCCGCTTTCGGTAGAGAGCCTTGCGTAAAGAAATAAAAAAAATTCTGCCGACTTTACATATACGCGCCGCGATAAAATTTGTTTGTACGTGCCGCCATTCTCACTTTCGCCTCTATTTGCTCCCTTTTATGTCCACATCACATTGTGTGTGTCGTTCGTCGTTGTTTTTTTCTTTTGTTTCTGCTTTTTCTTCATTTTCATATTCACTCTCCCTCCACGCACAGCATTTCCTGTCTATTTGTTTGCTTTCTGATTTTTCACTTTTTCCACACAATTTTTTTAATGCTTTTATTTATTACATTTTAATTTCCGCCGTACACAGCGCAATTAAAATGAAATCAAGCCACTGATTTCCGTTACAAGCCCGGCAACACTGGCAGGTAGTGCATTTATTTTCACGTACCCAAGGGAATCTGTGTCATATTGTTAATACAATTTTTTTGGACCGCTAGAGAATACTTTGAAAAAATGTGTGTGCGTAAAATAAAAGAAATCTGACTTTTGTTTTTGGTTCATGATAAATGCGAAAAATGCGAATTGGCTTAAAGCCTTACGAGACTTTAGTGTATTAAATGGTCTGCTTCGTAGTTCGTACAAATTAATATTAACATGGAAATAAAAAGGGAAAATAAACGATTGCACTTATGAAATTTTTAGATTTTAAGTTTCGAGTTGCAAATCAAACATGAAATAGTTATAGTTAAGGTACTAATTTCGTAATCTAAACGTTCATGTAAAAGATTACAGACTTTGACTGATATATTTATTGGTAGGCAGGTAGGTTAGACGGCAAGAGGACCACGGGTACACTACGAGTAGCACTAGAGCGCCCTTTTGATACCAAAATAAAATAAATAAATAAGGTAGGCCACTACCTACGAAAAATTTCAAAACTTAAAGGAAAAAAACCCATCTACGGTCATCTAGTGCTGTTGACGTAGAGAAGGAGAGAAACGGGATCTAGGCTGGAGAACTGCCTCAGACTATCCCCGAAACGCACACTAAGGAAACTCAGGCGCCTAGCGGCCAGACCCGGACATTTGCAAAGAAGGTGTCGAACAGTCTATTGAGTTTGGAAATTGAATGGCGGAGATCCCTAGCACTTTAAGTGTCCTGCTTCTACCGCACTACGGCCAAAGTGTTTTTGAGATGGCACACGTTTTTTATCGAATAAGTTTTTATTTTATTTAGAATAATGTAATGGCGTCTGCAAAAAACTGGTTTATGACTTAAAAGTTTTTGACATTATAAGTTTAAGACCCAAAAACTGCAGTGCCTTCAGTCTCAAGTGAAAAACATTTTTTTTTTGCAATTTCACATATGTATAAACAGATAAAAAAAGTGTCCTTAGAAGACATTTTTTTTTTATGAAAGTATTAATATTTATGTGGATCCTTTGAATTCTAAATCTGAAAACGGCGAAGTGGGCAAATAGCCTGCTCAGTGAAAAGTGGGAACAGTCTGGACGGCGTCTGTAAATTTTCATTAACAAAACGACTTTAGAAAAGAAACAATTTTTATTTGTGTTGTGCGTATTCAAGTTTTTCTACAAACGCTACAGTTTTACGTCCCCTCTGAGCAAAAGATGTTTATTTTTGTAAGAGAAGGTTCTCATGGCAGAAATTCACTCAGAGGTAGCGACCGTTTCAACAAATTATAATGTTTCATACCCAATATCAATATCGGTCTCCCGAATATCTACGCTATGCGGCTGGCTTATTATACTTCCCTACATTACGGCACTGCGATCTCTAATGCGATCTATTGTGCATGACCGCGAGCCTATAAATTGAAGGGTCTTAATATGCTAATTCACTTCTTAATGGCATTTCCTCGAGCTCAAATATTCTATACTTCCAATGAATACAGATTCACACAATCTATTTGAATGGGTTTTCGTCTTGTGAGGACTGCAAATTTTTATCGACCAGCTCGCAAACACGGCTGGCGCTTGATGCTACTAATCCAAATCTCCTGAAATGATAGCGAAGACTACTTAATTGTGTACATAGTGAGAGTTCGTAAGACCTCAGTATTCAAAGGTCTACAGATACAAGTAGTATTTTCTAATCGTATTTAATTTTAATATTTTAACATCGCAGAACTGAATAAAATTTGGCTCGAACATTGTGCCTGATGTAAAATATCATACGGTTTTTCTTCTAAGGTTGTAAAATATTATTGATAAAGCAAAAAAAGCAGCTGAGAACAAAGTAGGCTGTCTAATACACAACGCGCCGCAAAACTCACAATCTTACAAGAAAATCAAGCAACACTTGATTTTATTTAATTCCACAGGCATGGTCCCCGAAATCTTCAAAGTATGATTCAATTATTAAAGATTTGCTCACTACTGACATTCGATTTTTGACACTCCCTTACAAAAGGTTGTATTTAAGAAGGTGAATCAAGTGAAACAAATTAAATCCTTTTTGGTAAAAATGGTAAAAATGTACAAGTTATTAGCGGAAATTGCCAAGTCTAATATTAAAACAAGAAATTATTTCACCTAGTCCAAGATTTTATTTTGTGAATTAATTGGTAAATTTAAAACCGATCGCGAAGTTGCGAAGCTTCGCCAATATGAAACTATTTTGTTAAAAGGAAATAAATAATTGGCACGTACAATTCTGCCAGGTGCTTAGCCGAGATCCTCCTCCTATTTGTAGCGCGCGTCTTGTTGTTCTTCCACAAATGGAAGGACCTACAGTTTCCGCCAGATAGTTTTTTATGTGGAGCTTTTTCATGTTGGTACTGTTGTTGTTCCACAAATGGAAGGACCTACAGTTTCAAGCCGATTCCGCCAGATGGTTTTTTATGTGGAGCTTTTTCATGTTGGTATTGTGCTTTGCTAAGCCTCCTCTAGGCACTTCATCCATCCATGGGAAGGTGGTTTCATTGGAAACAAGTTCCGTCAATCCCAACTTTTTTATAATGAGGTCTGAAATGTTATTGATCGCATCGGGACTATCCAATTATACTCCCTGCCGTAACTCTTTGAGAAATGCTAGCTCTTTGCAAAACATCAATTCCGTCTAAAACACCACATCATAAGAAATAAAGATTAAATTTAAAAAATTAGTAACATTTTTTTTTAAAACGAGAGCAATAATTGTAAAAATAATTGTATTTGTATGTCATTCACTGAATTGGCTAAAATTAAGCTGATAGAAGTCAGTATGGAAAATATATTAAATGACATTTTTTGTAACGTGAATATTTTATTTTCGTTTTTGCTCCCTTGGTGCTCAACTCAGTATAGTTTTGTCACAAATATTCTATTAAGCAATCATACAATAAATAGCTCTCACTTCGATTTCATATTAAAAAACTCCTTATTGGCACAATTGTGAAGAGAGATCCAAGCTGTGGTGTCGACGGAAATATTTACAGAATTTGCAAATGAAATATTTTTCCATCATCAAGCCATTAAGCAACCAGGAGCTATTGACGGTGGTAAAAACTTGTCCAACTAGACACACGAAAGTCGGGTATAAACTGCTTATCATCACATTTTGTATAGCGAACTTCTTTATAATTCCTTCTTATGTATTTATTAGACACCTTCGATTCGCCACATCTTTGCTTGCTATCCTTGGGGCTCTGCTTACTTGACGAACAATTTGCATGTGAAAACAACAAAGCAGCAAAGTTGTCGAGCCGGAATTGCCCCTAGCGAGGATGGTTATACCTTATAAAATTGGTATAAATCACTATTTTCAATGCTGCAAAATCTCTGTTCTGATATTAGGCGAGCTTTAATAGACCGCGTTTATATAGCGAGACTTTTGTGGCTTGAACTTTGCGAATTCTGTGTTGGTGTTCAACGTCGTGTGTTCACACGGCAATTCCGTTGCTGGCAATCGTTTCGGTTTTGGTCTACAGTAAACAGCAGCATTGAGAAGAATGAGAACACAAAGGGTGTTGAGAGAGCAGGACCTCACAAGTAAAGAGTTGAAGCAAAAAATGTTCACCTCTATAAACGCGGTCTTACTAAGACTCATTGAATGCTGCCAAATAAATGTAATTTTTGGCAGATCTTTTCCAGTGCTTAGTTATAACAGTGCCTCATCTATTCGCCACTCGCTACCACTGGGCGATACGTAGAGGCCTATTATTAACAAAAAATTTATCAAAAAAGTGCTGAAATTTCAAGAAAAGATTTATTTTGGGAGATACCTAAGAAAACTACTGGTAATTACGTGCTAAATTCATCAGGATGCTTTCCATTTCAATTCAACCGGGCTATTCGGGTCATGTTCTTCGATTTCGATGTAACTCAAATATGTTACCCTCTGATCAAAATAATGAGACACGTATTTTTTTGTTCGCCCGAAAAAAATTTTTTTTAAGAGTTATCGGCAATTTTGTTTTTCGGCTCAAAATCGATTTTTTTTAATTATATAAGAAACATTTTTTTTTAAATGCTCATAACTTAGTCAAAAATGAACCGATTTCAATAATTTTGGATTCAAAATGATTGCCATTACTTACACAAGCGATTTCATGTAGAAACAGTTGCAAAAAAGTGGTTGAAATTTTTTTATTTTACAAAAAACAAAAAGTGCGAAACAGGTTTTTTACTCAAAAATTAATTACTCAAAAACAACTCATTTTAGCTACTGGGCATTCAGCTTAATTGAAGTTTGAGGTGTCCTCTTGATTTGGAAAAAGTTATAAAAAAAACAAAAAATACACTTTTTGAAATATTGAATTTCGAAAAAATTTCAATTTTTTTCTTTTTTGCTAAATAAAAAATGTTCAACTACTTTTTTATGGGCATTTAAAAAAAAAAATTTCTTATATAATTAAAAAAAATCGAGTTTGAGCCGAAAAACAAAATTGCCGATAACTCCTGAAAAAAATTTTTTTCGGGTGACAAAAAAATACGTGTCTCATTATTTTGACCAGAGAGTAACATATTTAAGTTACATCGAAATCGAAGAAGATGACCCGAATAGCCCGGTTGACTTGAAATGGAAAGCATCTCCTATAATTTACTAAAAACAGCAAATTTATTTTTTAAGAAATGCTTCTCTTTTAAGCACTGGAGCCAGCCAAGCTTTGGTTTTGAAGAGCTCGATTTTCGTTACTTTTCGTACAAATTATTTAGCACCCTCTTTACAGAACGCTCCAACATTTTATTCGTCCTCTACTTATTTAGTTGAAAGAAAAGTTCCTTTACAAGAATGAGTTTAATTTTCTCAGTGCACGCACACTTCGCAACTGAACCAGCCATATTTTTTCTTTCATTTTAATTTACGCGCATTTTTTTTTTGTTTGTTTTTTTGGTTGCAACTGTTTTAACACCGAGCGCTTGGCGTCTGTTTCCGGCGGAAATTTTGAAAAATTAGTAGCAATTTTTATAAATGAACTTAATCGCCGGTGCAGGCCAACAGCAGCAGCAGCAGAGCACAAGCTTTTAACAACCGTAGAGCAAACCAACCTGATACTCGCACTCGTAACTAAAGGCGATTGGGTTGAGTTATTTCGGCCAAAGGGGAGAGGCATGTAGAGCGAATGCCCAACAATTTGTTTCTATTAATGTTAGTCATACAAAACAGCATACAAATACATGAACATTTACATATCACTTGCAGCTGAGTGGTGCTCACGCCTAAAAGCGGACACAAACTTACAAACACACCCTCGGGCATAGATAGTGCAAGCGAATTTTATGGGTGAAAATAAAGGAGATTTGTTGGTAGGGTAATAATGGTGTACACGTATGTGCCCATTAGCAGTGATATTTGCTGGTAATGGTAGATATTTGTTAGCATGCTGATTGATATGTGTATTAGTGTGCGTGCAATTTCACTAAATTCCGTGGCCGTTTAATTTCAATTAATGAATAACTAACGAGAGGCAAAAAATTGAAGCAAGCGCAAATGTATTCTGTTAAAGTGAATGTGTGCATGTGCATATACAAGAGTAGGTGTAGAAACGTGTAGGTGATAGATAATACACAGCCGGCAGCAAACAGACCACAGCCCACAGCCCGCAGAGTAAAACAGAGAAAAATTACATAAAACTGCAGAGCAAAGATAGAAAAATGTAGGAAAGTGGCCAAAGCCAAAGTGTCCGAGATAATCGTAGCTAGGCAAGAAAAATACCACAAAGCGCACAAGTTAATGGCGGTCGAGTAATGCAGGTAATCAACCGAGGGTTATGTAATAAATGAGCGAAGATAAATTAACAAGGAAAAAAAACGGACTAAACACTGAACGCCTGCTGATGGCTTGTGGTGCGAATTGGCTGACGTATCTAGCGTTAAAACAAATTGAAGTAGCGTGCGAAATAAAAACAAAAAAGAATAAAAAAAAAATTAGCAGCAAAGAAATTCCTTTAGAAAATAACTAGGAAAATAAGCGTTCAAGGAGAATCACCAAGCACACATACACGGTCACACATTTTCACTCACACAAGTGCACTTACTACATATAAGAGTAAGTAGATAGAGTTAAGCAGAGATGTGGCACGTCGTGGGACACCCATCGCTCAACATCAGCACACAATCAATGATGAAGCCAATGATAGGTCAACAAAAACCAGATGCAGAATAAAAATAAACGGCAACAGAATGAAATCAATGTGAGTTGTTGGAAGAATACATCAAGCCAATTCCACACTTTATACGAAGTGAAGTATACCGCGGGATGGTGGCGGTGGACTGTGGCAGGATATTCGACAAAAATGTAGCACAAAAAGAAAGAATTTCACAGAACTTCACGAGGCGCATTGGTACATAAAATGGCGTATATATATTTTTACAAGGCAAAGTATTCGACTTGGTTGACTTATGCATATATAGAATCCGATTCAATTACACTGTAGAACACAAAAAAGTACAAAAGCTCCGACAATGGATTTCGGTAAAGGCGATAAAAAGATACGGTGAAGTGAAAGTCTACGAAAGATTTTTATTTTTATTTTTTTAATCATTTAAATCCTCTATCTCCTCAAAAGATGGGTCCTTTTGTCTCTTTGTATAATGGGCTAATATGTACCACAAAAATATTTTTCATAAAATTTTACTATAAACATAACTTAAACTCCAGATATATTATTCAAGATGAAAAGTGAGCAAGGGTTAATTTCAATGTGTATTAGAAGTATCAGAAAGTGTGTGTTCAAAAATATAGCGAATTTTGTGTTTTTTTTTTTAAACTATTTATTTATTCATTAATATCTATTTGGTCCCCTTCAAAGTAATCCCCATGAGATGTTATGCACTTGTGCCAACGTTTTTCTCAATCTTCGAAGCACTTTAAAACATTTTTTTTATCTTGTTCAGCTGCTCCTTCGACGCCGTCTTTATCTCGTCAATCGTAGCGTAGCGTCGTCCTTTCATGGGCCTCGTCAGTCCGGGCGAGATCAGGGGAATACGTGGCTGTGGCATCATTAGTGTGTTGTTTTTGGACAAAAAGTCGCCCACAAGCAACGATGTGTGAGCAGGGGCGTTATCGTGATGCAAGAGCCAATTTTTGTTCTTCCACAAATCCGGGCGTTTTATGGCGGATTGCTTTGCGCAAATTGCGCATAACTTGCAGGTAATACTCCTTATTGACCGTTTTACCCTTTGGCAAGGACTCATCATGCACAACGCCCCTGCAATCGAAGAAAACGGTAAGCAAAACTTTTACAATCGACCGAACTGGACGCGCTTTTTTCGGTTTTGGTTCGTGCGGCAGCTTCCATTGAGATGATTGAGCTTAAACCCACGATTCGTTACCAGTTATGACCCTCTGAAGCAAATTTGGCTCGTCGCGAACAGAGTCCAACATCTCATTAGCCTTGTTCATGCGATGCTGCTTTTGGTCGAAATTAAGCAGTTTTGGTACGAATTTTGCGGCGACCCGTCTCATGCCCAAATCATTGAAAAAAATCGAATGGCACCAGCCAATTGATGTGTCTAGGTCCTCAGCAACTTCTCTAGCGGTGATTCGACGATTGGTCAATCCCATTTTATTCACTTCATCAATTTTTTCGTCTGTTGTTGAAGTGCTCGGGCGTCCGGCACGCTTTTCGTCGTTCACATCTTCTCGGCCTTCTGAGAACATTTTGCTTTGGTCCAAAGTAGCTTCTCCGTATGACACAGACAACATTCGGAATGCATCCGCTTACTTACTTTCGTTTTTCTCACAAAATTTGATGCAGGTTATTTGATCCATCTTTTTGAATAGGTAAAAATCGAAGACGAGCCGAAACACGTGCAAGCAAAGCAGCTGTCAACAATTAACTGAATATTCAAAATGGCCGAACTCATCGGCATAAGTGAGAGACATGAATACCAACATATCGCCACAAAAACATCGAAATTCGATATACGTAACCTGCGAAAATTCTAAATTCGCGATACTTTTTGAACACACCTCGTAAGTGTAAATAAAACCGAATTCATCTCGAACTGCTTAGAAAATCATGTCCCACATTTCACCGCGGACAGGAGGGAAATCTATCACAAGAAGGATTTTTGTTGTCGCGTGAGCAAAATAACACCAACAGGCAAAACTTTGAACCAAAGACATTGCAACTCGAATAACTAAAACGCGCGGTGCTTTAGGCAACAATGGTTTTCAAAGTCCTTATCAGTTTCTAAGCTAACCAGGATAAGCCAAACACTGTGAAAAGATGCCGGAGAAGACTGCAAGGCTGTACTTTCTTGGAATCCGCAAGACGCAAGAAGCTTTAGTAGACCAAAAACCTCCTAGCGACGAATGATAGATACCGACCTAAGGAACTCCAAGACTTCAATAACTATGTTTTGGCCCTATGCTCCACCCGGAGTTAAAGGACATTATGCTTATAAATGTATGTGTCCAATCTTCCATCCCCGATATGTCACTTCGTTACCGACACGCACTCTTCTCTCAATCACTACAACTTCAATGATCCGAGGTGTATTTTGGAGTATTAATTTATCAGACGCCTCTTACTTTTCATAGCCTACTTCCTACATGGCTTCCTATCTCTTTACCTTCCATAAATTCATCAGTGCTTTTCTAACAGCAAGTTTTCCTAGCGCAAAGCTTACCTCCATTCTTTCGTTCACACAATCGTTGACATGTCAACATTAGTTTCTGACAGACATACAGGTAAGTATAACCTGCATTAACTTCAGCTGGCTGCCAATAAATTTTTCGTTATGCATCTGCTTCCAATGACTTGCATTTATCTCAAAAATGTATAGATTTATTTTCATTTAAGATTTGTCGCCCTAAACTTGAGGCTTATTCAAAATTTACCGTCATTTATAAATGATCTTTATTAAAAATGATATACAAATGTTGACGGGTCGCCAGAATTTGTGTTAAACATTTTCGGCCATAGAAATCTTGGAGATGAAATCCAATTTTTGTGAGAGAAATGACTGGAAATCCAATATCATTCTCTGTCGATCAGATTTCAGTTCTTATAGATGTCAGATAGAATTTGATTTATTCTCTCAAGAACTTCTGTTAACATACAACTTAGTCATCCTGGTCATTAGCGTAGTATGGCGTTGACTTTGGCCGGTACTTAATGAAGAAAAAACTATATATATTTTCCGAAAGTTATATTTTACTTCCTGCAAGAAATCTGACGGAGCATTAGGCCATGAGTTCTATGACCACCAAGCTTGGATGCCACTAATGAGAGACAGAATTTATTTTGCTAATACACGACGGAGTGCAGTCTTGAAATACTTGCCGACCATTGCTACGATCTTATTGGAAAAGTTCGCCACATACGCCAAGAGGCCAAAATGATTAAGAAATAAAACGAAGCAGTATTAAATCCCTTTTCTTGGGGCGTCATGCTATTTGTGAAGTTTAAGTTAACCGAATCTCAATTTTCTTAGATCATACAATGAATATTTCGAGCTCACTTGATCTCTCTAACCTTTTTGTGTTACACACATAAAAGGTGCCCAATTTTTTCGTAAGAAAATAAATAGAAATAATTGAATGTTCTCTAAGTTTCCTGCACACTGTGCTCTAGCCAAACAATCAATCCACCTTCTCGTGGCCAAAGAAAGAACTGTAAACACCACGCCAACGCCATTGACTTGTGGCACATCAATTATGTGGCAACAAAACACATTCAACGACCTTTTATTAATGATGGTTTGGCTGTCAAACCGACAGTGGGTAGTCTCCACCAGCTAAGCTGACAATAACAATTACAGGAAAAGCATTCCAGAGAAAAAACAACAAGTACGACTTAGTTAAAACCGTAGTGAGATATCTTTTCATTGCATACTAGCAGGCGTCGACACGAATTTACGTGCGCCGGAACTGTTGTGGGCTTTTAGAGCATGCAAACCATGGCACATTTATATGAACATATAAATACATACATACATACATATTTGTGGTATTTCTTGCTTTTCCTTATTTTGTGTAAATTTAAAACTTGTTCTCGCCCGCAAACACTTAACGTCTATCCAACTGCTTGAACTTGCTGGCTGGCGGCCTCAGCATTTATCACTGTGTCTAGTCTCAGCAGTCAGTCAGTTAGTTAGCTAGCTGTTCGAGTGGTTAGCGCAGCTGTCACTTGTCATTAAGCCGATGCCACTCGGCTACGCTTCCACAGCTAGCGGAAATGGCAAGCACACAAACACACTCCCAGCATATTTATGCCAACACAGGTGTTGTGCGGCAGAAGAGATCGACGGAGACAACGAACGGGCGGGCGGCAGATAAGTGACAGTGTGTGACCGAGTGATAAGTTGATTTATATGCGCGGTTGATTGATGGTATGTGTGCGTTCTTGAAATGCGAGAAAAGGGCAGAAAATTTTGTATTGAAAAAGTAAATAAAATTTAAGTTGTCAATTGGAATGACACAAAATAACGAGAGAGCGATTGGAAGGGAACAGTGACGGAACTTGATTCGCCTCCAAATATATGTATATCATTATTTTTTATATTGGTAGTGGTACGAATTGATGTGGAACAGTAGAATGATTCAATTATTAAGGGCTCGCTCACTTGTGATATTAGAGTTGCGACACTCCCTTACAAAAGGTTGCATTTACGAAGGGTAGAGAAAGGGTAATATACATATATAGGTTTGAATATATTAATTAGTATAAATGCATATATGGTGCAAATTGAAGTTGTTTGCAGAAATTTCCAAAATTTTAAAACAAGAAATGGCTTAATTTAATCCGAGAATTATATTTTGACACCTAAATTTTAAACTTAAAACCGATCGCCTAGTTTCACCAACACCTAAGTTACCTAAGCAAAAACTGAATTCTTTCATAGAAAAAGCGGATTCATCATAAATTTAATAGACTGAACACAAATTTTATATTAAAACCTTATTTTACAAATCCTTGTCCACGTAAGTTTGGAGTTTTAAGACCCAAGTCATGATTATTCTTAAGTTACTAACTAACTATATTAAACAAATTATTTTTATATTCAGAAGCCATTTTTAATAATTTTTATATTTTGAACTAACTTTAACTCGCGGCCCCGCTCACGTAGGAGTAGTTTTGAGGGATTTAGGATATGTATATAAAAGAATTACAAACAATATTTTTTTATTAATAACCATAATATTACAATACCCGGCATCCGTTGCTGTGCCTCGTTGAATAAAATCAACGGGAAATAGGAAAAACTAAGACTTTTTAGATTAAATTTAAGCAAATATTCGATTATTAGTGACGAATGAGAGTGGTGGCGCGGCCTGGGGGCTGTGGGAAGAGAGTCCCATCATAAAAACATGCCTATAACCTTCATTGGGTGAAAGTATGAATGATTTAGAAATGTTTACGTCATTTGGTGTTGTCGTTTCGTAGTGATGCGCGCACAACGTACAGACATTCACCTTTACGAGTATAGTATAGAAGATTAATTGCTGCATTATTGTTTTCGAAAAAGCTTTTTGACACCGACGCTGGCATTCACATGCTCTGCACAACTCATGCCATTCATCCAAGTGAAGGTGCGCTTATTAGAGATATTTTCCGTCAATCCCAGCTTTCTTACAATGAAGCCTGCAATGGATTCCATCGCCACCTCGGGGAAACTATTGAATTTTTCTTCTTTTTTAACTCACGTTGAAACTTGAATTTCTTTAAAATCATCTCATCATCATAAAGAAAGGCCTTTAAATTCTCCCTCGGCTTAATTTTTTTTTTTTGAACCAATATTTGAAGGCAGCGGGTTGGGACTCCCAATATATCCAACTTTCGTGCATATTGCCTTCAAAAATGTTCCACGCTATCTTGATTTAAGCGGTCCGTGCGGAAGTATTCCATGTCGTGCTGGTCCTGGTTATATATAGCAAGTTCTTGTGAACGAAATGTTTGTCCAATTTTACTTTTCCTCCACTTTTAATCAAAACTGCTAGACCTGAGAGCTGATTGTCCAGAGGGAATAAAAAAACAAACTTTTCGGTAGATATGTCAGATATATTATGTCCAGTCCATCTGTCGGATTTTATTAAAATTATTAACGTTGGATTTTTGTTAGACTTCTCATTGTAACGAAGTCTGTTATTAGCGAATCTTTTTTGCTTTCTCGAGTTGTTTATATAAGGTGGCTTAAAATTAGTCACCCTATTTGATAATTTTTGCAAATGGTGTCGTATGTCTATCATATTTGGCACTTCTGAATGAGACAGCTGCAGCATACAAGCAGACTAGCAATGGAGCGCTTACCAGCCAAATAAAGATTTCCAACACTGTAAATTTTTTTTATTCAGTAAAAAAAAATTTTCAAAAACAAAATTGCATGATTAATTTTGCACCACCTTATACAATTTCTGTTATTCAGCTACACGTGACCCAACATAACCGTGAATAAAAAAAAAACCGTGTAAAAAGAGAATTTTATGTAAAGGATTTTCCAATAACAGGTGTTATTTCGGATAGCCCGAAATTTTGGTAGATGTCACTTTTGAAGCTGTCCTTTTTTGATATTTGACAAGTAAAAACCACGCCATTAATAAAAATGGAACGCTATTAATGCAAATGGAAAATGGTTAAAAAATTTGGCAGAGACGGTTCGTAAAACTCGAACATTTTTTTACCTTGTCGGACCGCAATACAGAAATTGGTGAACAAATTCGAGCTGTTGGGACAAGTTAGTAATGTGAAAAATAAAGCCCGTTCACGTTGCTCAAGAACAGTCGAAAATATTGCTGTTGTAGCCCAATGTGTTAAAGAAAACCCAGGTTTGTCCATTCCTCGTCGTTCTTTGGAATTAGGCATTCCACAAATGTCATTACACCGTATTTTGCATAAAGATTCAGGTCTTAAGGCTTATAAAGTCCAGTTAATACAAGAACCCAGGCCGGCCGATCATCAACAACGTCGTGTCTTTACTGATTGGGTCGTTGAAATGCATGAAACTGATCTGGAATTCCATCGAAAAATCATCTTGAGTGATGAGACCCATTTCCACCTCGGTGGCTTCGTCAACAAGCAAAATTGTCGGATCTGTGGCTCAGAAAATCCAAAAGTTATTGTTGAAAAGCCTCTCTATCCTCAACCTTACTTTTTCGAAAATGAAGCTAGAGCAACAGTTACGGTGAATGGATTGCGCTATCGTGAGATGATTAACAATTTTTTATGGCCGGAATTGGTTGGTATTGATCTGCACAAAGTTTATTTTCAACAAGATGACGCTACGTGCCACACAAGCAACGAAACCATTAATCTTTTATCAAATAGCACCTCTTATTGGAAGACTCTATATATCAACAAGTTCAGCCGCCCACTGCAAATTTATGCACGTCGGATTATTACTTTCCAAAATACAACAAGGAACGCAATGAGTCCCAGCACACCTCATACTCGTTTAATAGAAAAAATTAACTACCTTTCTCAATAAATACTCAACACTCAGTTACCCCACATTTTGCTCTATCTAACCCCCTAAACTTTTCAATTGTACTTCTTCCACTCATGGCACCCAATCACACATTTTACTCTCCTCCCACACATTACTCTTCAAAGCTGATTCTGCTCTTCCTTTAATAAAAGGTGCTTTTAACCGCTATTATTTTTGTTACTACAGGGTAGGCCATTTAAAGCGGGCCCATTTGTTTCTGAAAAAAAACATTGAAAAAAACATTTTTTTTTGTGTTGATATGAAAAATCATTTATTTTGATTCAAGGAGATTTGTTCCAGCTAGTTTTTGAAAATGATATCCTTCAAATGTTTGCCTCTGGCCTTGATGGCCAAATGTGTCCTTTTTTCGGCGTTTTCCATCGTTTTGGCCAATATTTCGGCCGGTATGGCGGCGATTTCGCGTCGGATATTGTTTTTAAGTTGAGTTAGAGTCCTTGGCTTGTTGATGTATACCTTGGATTTCAGATAACCCCACAAATAAAAGTCCGGTGGCGTCAAATCTGGTGATCTCGGTGGCCACGGAAAATCACCATCGAAAGCAACCTTCCAGGGAACAATGGCTTCAAATTTAATTTTTAATTTTTGTGCCATTTGAATTTTGTACGGAAACATTTTCAAATCAATGCGAATTATGCGCCTGAGTGTTGTCCTGGCGATGCCTAATTCCTGAGAACGACGATAACTCGATGTTCGCGGAGCCTCCTCAACACTGGCTCGTACAGCCTCGATATTTTCAGCAGAACGTCGTGTACGTTGTCTGGATGCGTGGCTGGTATTGCTGAGACTACCGTGGTTAATAAATTTTGCGTATAAACGCTGTAAAGTGCTTTTGGATGGCGCACTTTTAACTTTATTTTTTTTTTTAAACGCACGTTGAGTTTTCACAATTGAGAAGTTATTTTGGATGTAAAGCTGAATTATTTCAGCGCGTTCTTTTGGAGTGTACTGCTCCATGGTAAAAATTGTCTTGGACTGACGCTTCCAACGCGCTATGTCATTAGTCGATCTGACGTTCCTGTCAAAAGTTATAGGGTTGCCCGATGGGCCCGCTTTAAATGGCCTACCCTGTATTTTTTTCGGAATTATTTGGCGCTTAAATTTAATTATGCTGCACCTCGACAATGAAAACTTTGTTCACTATTTGATATTATTGTTTGCTCTTAACACTTCAGCGCTTTAGGACAACTTTACCAGCCAAGGTGGGCACAGCACCAAAATGGAAACAAAAAACATTTTGTTAAAGCAAAAGAGCGTAAAAATACAACAAAGCGATAAATACTTGTCATGTAATTAAAGATATTTGAGAGAGATGGAGAGAAAATTATCAGCAGGCTGGCGCAATCAGAACATTTTTACGCGTTCGTTATTTTTTATGGAGTCAATGTACTTTCAGCATCGTCCACATTATAATTTATTGTAACTCCATGAAAAAAACGGCAGAAGATTTGAGACCTCTTGCGGACTTTACTTCAATTGAATTCTCATGGAAAATACCTGTATGAGCTTATTGGGGTTAGAGACTATGTAAAACTGTTATATATTTGTGTTAGTAATTTTGTGTTTTCTGCTCGGGCACCTGGCTCATTTTTCTTCTTCAAACTTCCTTGAGAATACTGCGCATGTAAAACTGTCTGGAAATTATTTTTGAGAAATATTTGATGTCAATTAAATGATAATCAAAATTCCCGAAGAAGTCAATTGAGTACTAGTCGCTTCCTGTAATTTCTTTGGGGAAGAAATCAGTTAGTGATATTCCCTCACTATCCACTGCATCAACTCTCCCTTGTAGTCAAACTGTCAAATGCTGACGAATACAGGTTTCATGAATGGTCACAATGCAAATTGTTTCCAAATTTCTTTGAGTAACGCCAAGAAATGTTCACACCCTTCTAATCGTCACTGCTTGTCGAGCGGTGAGAGTAATTCTGATACCAAGATTATATTGCTACTATACCGGCTCGCTGTATAAACGTGCATCCATAGACCAAATGCCTGCTATATGTAAAGTAAAAGGTAACAGCCCTCCGTTGGACTCTAAACCTGGGCTAATTAATCCCCATCTTTCCGAAATAAAACGCTTACTGAAACCAGAAGCAAAGCAAAGCACAATGAATCGAATCCAACGTTGACGAACATCTTTAATATGAAACAGACTGCCCGAATTGAACACTGGAATGTACAAACTTTATACGAAACAAGCAAATTAGAGCAATTAACCATGGAGTTCCGGAGGTTCAGCCTTAACAGTGGGTGCAGATGGATGAGCTTTGGCGAACATAAAATAACGACAAACGGCGAACAACTTATTTACTCCGGGCACGAAAATTATCACATCGAGGGTGGAGGCTTGTTATTGAACAAACGGTCTGCAAAAACACTTATCGAATGGAGACCTATATTTTCTAAGTTTTTGCTGGCTCGCTTTCAACCTCGTGTTTGAAAAACCACGAAAGTAAGTCACGCCTATAAAAACCGCGGTTTTTACAGTCAACTTATGCCAGCTTTCGATTCCATCAAAAAACAGGGCGTTGAAATTCTTAAGGGCGATTTTAACGCTCAAACTGGTGGTATCAACACGAGTCTTCAGCATGTAATGGGGAAACATGGAACCAGCCGCATAAATGAAAATGAAGAACTCTTAGCTGACTTCGGCAACAACAGTGAGCTACTGATTGGTGGCTCAATTTTTCCGTAACGGGGATGGAAAAAGCTAATATTGACAAGCTTTAGAAAAAGATCTTAAAGCGATAAAAACGGCAAGGTAGCTCTTCACTAATCCGCGTAACAGCCATCTGCCACACCACAATTTAATCAAAATTAACTGCGCCGGTATTACAAGAGAATAAATTTGGGGCTTGCTTTTCGACCTCTGTCTTTTGTGCCCCGATTACCGTACGTTATTGTGTTGTCAACCGCCACCCGTATCTCTATAGTTTTAGTTTTCTGTTATCCACTTTTATTATTTCTTCATTCCTGTTGCATAAGTGCTTCTTCGGTCGTCCAATATTTACTTCTTTACTATTTTTTTCAAATTCCCAATTTGTGAGTTTCAATTGGTTGAACCATTTACAAATCGATTTGCCTGCCCGATTGATCTTTTCACGGACGCTCAACATTCATTTTCCTGTTTGCATACTCCTGCCATGCATTTCTTTCTATCCAGCCTTACAGTTCCACTCACCTATCCATGTTACACTTTTTTTCATCACAAATGGCACATACAAGCACACACAAACAGCTTTGGCTTCCAAGGCGAATCTTTTTTTCCAGTTTTTCATCTATGTACATCTTTTTCAAATTTTCTCATTTGTTTATTAGTATTTATCTTTCTGCCTTGACTCTCATATCGTATTTGTTACTACATTTCCATCCGTTTTTCTAAAATTTTTCACCTTCTTTGTTTCAAATAGTTTTTCAGTCCCCCTGGACGATTATTGAAATCACGGGTTCTGAGTTTTTTTCGCCCTTTCCTCACCCACTTCGCTTACAGTTTTTTTCTATAGCTCGAAATTTCTGAATATTGGTTTTATACACTGCTACAGCTGCACGGCTCCTAAAGGTATGCATCATTTTTTATTATTTCATCCCTGCAAGCTCTTCGTTTTCGCAAGCAACCAGAGGTAACAGTGTCGTCCTTACAAGCATAGATATATGCAGCCATTTTTTTCTATTTTTTACGGACTCGCATTGTTTCTGATTCATTTGCACTATTTCTCTCATAGCGCCATGCAGCCATATCAGTTGGGTGTCGTTAAAATGAATGGCCATCATTGCTTAGCTGATGATGGTCTTTTAACATAGCTTATTTCCCTTCTAAACTATGCAGTCACATTCAAAGGAGTGTTATTCTTGTTCTGGTTGTGTAACGGGTAGTTGTTTTTGCACACCCTCAAAAAAGAAGCCGTGCCTTTTGGCCCCTATATGCATGCTTTATATGAATGTTTAAGAGTAAGAAATGTGAGGCGATGTAAATAAAACTATTTGTGCAAGTGTGTGTGTACGTATATACAGAAATCCTTTATTGTTTAGTATTACAACCCTTTGTGACATGTGTTGTCAAATTCAAGCAACATTTTCAAACAAATGATCACATTAAGTTTATTTGAAGTGCATTGATTTGTGATGTCCGCCCAAAAAATACTCCTTCTGCGCGCTTCTTTGTAAATCTACATATATGTACATGCACACTGTCGTGCATGTGTGTGAAAAACTATACCGATTTCTCTAGCCCTTTGTGGCACTCACTCCCCGTCTCGGTTGCATTCACTCCGAGACAGTGTTTGTGCAAAAAAATGAATAAATGATTTGTTATTTGCAACAAATGACTTTCTTCAATTGAAATTTAATAGCTACATATATTGACTTAACAGATTTCTCAGTGCTTTCAACTCTTTCCCTTCGCTCAACTGCACCTTTGCGCACACAGCCGCTTGGCATGTGCGAGTAGGTGCAGATGTTCACTGATGTGTTGTATGCATTTGTGTGTGAATTTGTTTTTGTGCTTCACTTGGGCGTAACACAGTTTTGCCTGAATGCTCTGCAAATAATTTCATGCCTGCTGATTTTGTATTGCTGCAGGCCCTCGTAAAGGCTTTCACTTTTTCAACAAGCACATAAACATACACACATTTAAAGCAAACCTATGCCAGAAATATCCGTGCAAACACACACATGCGAGCATATCTATTATCTATAATACTTTCCTTTTGTGTTTATTTATTTAATTCATTTTCACAATGTCCTTGTCTTTGTTTCATTTCTATTCAGATCTTTAGATAAATGGTTGACAGTTATTCGCAGCAGGTGCCTCTATAAATGGATGTAAAGTGTAGAAGTGAAAAAAAAATGTATAAAGGGATGTGTGTTCTGCATTTGGGAGTGTCTGTTTCAAATGAGTTGTAAGCATGCGGCAAATGAAATAATTCCTTTTCTCCTGTCACTGCATAAAGCAGCAGTTGAAGGGAAAATTATTTTGCATACATATTTCTGCAATTTACTTAGCTACATACAAATATGCATTGTAAGCCTATGGCAAATAAACTCTTATATTTAAACTAAAATACTTATTGGTTTTTGCCCACAGCGCACGAAAAGTTAGGCAGAAGGATTTATTTAATCAGCTTCAAAGAATATGCGTCGGTATTTCCATCTCAATCATTTATTATCCGTAGCTGCTAGTCTCACTTATATTTGAGCCCATGTGAAGATAGTAAATTGTCAATCACAGTTCGGCAACATTGGTAATTTTTATCTGCTATTGTTTTAACGGCATCCATCATACATTTTTAAGAATTGCTGTGAAGTAAACTAGGCTGCTGTGGTAACGCAGTGCCCCCACTCGTATCATCACCAGGTCGATTAGAAGAAAATAAACTTGCATAGAGCTCGTTAGTTCTTTAAATTCTTTCAGATTTTAAATGAGATCGTCCCTTGTTAATCTACCTACGAAACCAGATATTATTAACGAGACTATCTAAAAATAGGATCAGGTTCAGTTTTTTAGCCGACACAGGTGAATTGCGAGTTAAAAAGAATTTTATGAGTTGTAATTCATACTCAGCATATAAACTAGTAATATCGTCATCTATTTTGCGCTAGTCGGGGTTAAACTTTTCGCATGATATCCAATAAAAGTCAGTCATGTTTGAATTGTATCTGTGGTCTGAAGGATGTTTGCTATTCCTTTAACAAATAATCCACCTGCTGGGAGTGGGAACAGGTATGGAGGTGAGCACTTCTTAAGCGTGTTTTTTGCTGTTCTTCACAGATGTAGATTAAGCTTAAAAAGGTGACAATCTCAGTTTTTCTAAACACAAAGTTATGTTATCTGTATGTCTTAAAAGCTCCTTCCTTGCTTTTAGCCTCACTAGACTAATGGAAATTTAGTGCTGAGGATTAGTGATGCGATAGTTGGTTCCGGGTGCACTTTGCGGCAGTTATGATAATGTGATGCTGGAATCATATGGCGCTTAAAGGACGATAGTAGCAAATTCACAAAGTGTATTGGTTAATAGGCAAATGTCAGATTCGATTCTTCTTTTTCCATTACTGCCTCTTCCTGTTTTGTTCAACTTCTACACTAGGTCCTTGAAGTTATTATGAATGAAGGTCTGAAATCATCTCAAACAAAGTTTCAAATAAAAAACATCTACCGTTCAAATTCGCCATAAAACTAAAAGTCCCTCCATCTACTAAATAACATCAAAGCACACAGCACAAAGTACGTGAAAAGTACGCGAAACGGACATATTTTGCCACACAATTTTTTGAGAGAAAGAAAATATTTATTAGCCGTTCATAAAACAGTCCCTTAAACTCAGCGGCAGTGGTAATAAGAAACCCTCTCTTTCTCTCTCTGTTGAAGCCTTAAAAACTGCTTTATTTATAGCTGACGGACCCTATGCTGTGTGGCTCTTCTTAAGAATAGAGTTTTGCTTTAGAATGGATATTTTCTCCACTATAGATGTGTTTATTGTAGAAACTCGATCTGCACTGAGAGCTATGCTGTTGAGAGAATGAATGACAATTGAGTTCTGGTGCATACTGATATACATACATTTATTATAAGAGAAATCTTCTCACTCGCAACTTAGCTGGTGCAAGAAGAGCATTCGCTCGTGAGCTTTAATTCATTTTTAGTTGGCCAACCTGAGAGCCATAGTCTTTATGTGATCCTTCTGAAACTTTTGTACAATTTTTCGATAGAATATACCTAGTAAGGCGGGTGAACGGCTGCTGCACAAATACGTACACACTTGCACAAAATATTTGAAGCGCAAGCATTTTTTTACTTGTCACTGCGATCAAAGTGTAAAATTGTGAACATGTACTGCCGCATAACTGTAAAAATGCACATTCAGCCATACATATGGTGAAAGGTATGTGTGAGTGTAATTGCACGCATGTGTAAGTACATACATATGTATTAGTGTGAAAGGACTATGAATTAAACGTAGTCGTATAACTGAATGTATTCAACAACCAACTGAACTTTTTCCAAACAAAACCCAGAGTGGTTATACATAAAATATTAAAAGCCACTCGCTCCGCGGCGGGGCGAAGCTGCCAACCACACACTGAATTATTGGGTTGCTAAGTTCGCTGTCAAGCAGAGCTACTGAGTGTAACATGCATCAGTAAGCGGTTGTTTGAAATACACGTCCCGCCTGGCTGGCGGCCAACGGGAGAAGTCAAAAAAAAATTAAAAAAGGAGACGAGTTAAGCGAAATGGGAAAACACAATCAAAGCAAATTTAACTCTACGTGGGCAAACATATGCATGTGTATGTGCATAAATGAATGCTTTTTATATTTGCGTGTCTTTTGCATGTGTGCACATGTGATGAGTAAAAAATTTATTGAGGATAAAAATAAGTGCACGAAAATCCCCACTATGCTTATGCTCACACTCTTGTTGCGTATTTGTATCCTGCAGGAAAACTCGCAACTAAGTATAAGAAGTCAAGGGGTCACAACTACTGATACTTCGAAGTATATAGTGAGCTTGCGGTTACTAGTTAAAATGAAACTAGTCCGGTTGTAGTAAGATTATTACGAGTTTGATAGTAATTACAATTTTATTTATTGAAAAGTGGCTAGTGTGATAGTTATTAGATTATGGTCAAGTTTTTTATTTGTTTTTTTATACTCTAGGAAAAGCTTGAACTAAGTGCAAAAGCCTCGGATGACAACTTCCAACACTGATGACGACCCCTGCAAACGAACTAAGGACTATGATTTGAGGGCATGCACCTGAAATGTCTGGTCCCTTAATGGGGAAGGTGCCTCTGCCCGGCTGGTTGATGTACTCGTGAGAGTAAAGGCTGACATCACTGCCACCCAAGAGATGCGATGGACGGGGCAAGCCAAGAAAACCATAGGACCTTGTGACCTCTACTACAGTTGCCATGTAAAGGAGCGCAAATTCAGCGTTGGATTTGTTGTGGGAGAGAGACTTCGTCACCAAGTACTGTCGTTCACTGCGGTAGACGAGCGCCTCGCAACAATCCGCATCAAAGGCCAGCTTTTTAACATCTCGCTAATTTGCGCCCACGCCCCGACGGAAGAGAAGGACGATGCGACCAAAGATTCCTTCTATGAGCGCTTGGAACGTTCCTATGAGCGCTGCCCCCGCTACGACATAAAAATCGTGCTTGGCGACTTCAACCCCAGGGTGGGCAAGGAGGGAATTTTTGGTCACACAGTCGGAAAATTCAGCCTGCATAACGAAACTTCCGGTAACGGACAGAGGCTGATCGACTTCGCCGGGACCCGAAACATGGTAGTCTGCAGCACCAGATTCCAGTATAAAAAGATACACCAAGCTACCTGGCTGTCTCCTGATCGAAAAACACGAAACCAAATCGATCATGTTGTGATAGATGGAAGACACGCTTCTAGTGTATTAGATGTACGTACGATCCGAGGACCCAACATCGACTCGGATCATTGCCTTGTTGCAGCCAAACTGCGCACACGCCTCTGTGCAACGAAAAGCGTCCATCTAACTACGCAACGAATGTTCGACATCGAAAAGCTGCAATCACAACAGACAGCCAGAAGATTCGCCACTCGACTCTCACTCCTGAGTACTGAGAGAGTACTGCCCAACAAACCGGCATGCATGAGCAATGGAGCAAGATTTCTCGTTCTCTACGTACTGCCGCCGAAGAAGAAATCGGACTCCGGCGAGCCCGAAAAAAACAGTTGGTACGACGAGGAATGTCATGCTGCGATTATAAAAAGTGGGCCATCTAACGTTTGAAATTTCAACTACTAATTATTCCTCATGTGTCAACAGTCGAAAATGTGCTGAGAAATTCTTCATAATGGCTATTGAAAGGCCAGACGTCGAAGTCAAGGAAATAGTGCCATAAAAAATCACGATGACAAAACGAAAGATGTTACTTACTACAGGGCAATATATTTTACCTTTTAGAGCTTAACATCACCTCACCAGCATGACTTTGTCGCCGGACGGACTGCGCTTACCAACCTAGCGGTCTTTAGCGAATACTGCATTGACAAATTTTTAGCGACAAAGTATCCCATGGCATTCCATTGTGCAAGCTAGCCATGTTTAGGTTCCAATCTATATTTATAAAATGGCAGAATTCATATTCAGTTAGTAGGAGCTATCTGGTCTCAATCGAGGAGATTTCTTCTTTTCCCTTTATTGCATCCTCTTGCGTGCCTCAGGGAAGTATCTTAGGACCTGTACTCTTTCTTCTTATTAATGATATAGGCAGCTGCTTTTCTGCGAACTGCTTTTTACGAACTTCATATAGTACCTCTGGTACTCCCCTTTAGTCTGTTGACGAGATCAAAGGCTTTGGTGTAATCTTCATTTTAATCCTCATTTTAATCCTCTTTTTTATTTTAATTTCACAGATCTCTACTCGCTGAAGTTACTCTTACCATCTTTTGTTCTCCCAAGGCTTGAATATGCAGCACTCATCTGGGGACCTCATCACAAATTAGCTATCGATAAAAATGAGCGCATTCAAAGGTCCTTAAATATTTCCTTTCTTCCCTAGATTTCTTCACTCCCATCGCTCCTTTTGATTAATCTTAAGTCCCTCGAAAGCGGAAGGACAGTTCTTTACTTGACTTTTGTGCATGGGTTGCTAGGTGGTGTATCAATTGTCCCGCACTACTGCTAGCTATCCAATTTCTTATTCCTGCGGGAAAATTAAAATTCCTTTTTACGTCAAGGCCCTTACAATGAATTTCGAAAGATATTCCCCATTAATGTATTCAACGGGATTTCGAATTCTATTATACTTGATTTTTCGTTGCCCAAGAGTGCGTTTTCTAAACTACAAAATTCAATTTTATTTCAGTGTTTTCTGTACTTAGCTCTAAATTATTATTTTAGTCAGTAACAACCTTTTCAGGTTCCAAATGTTGCACACCCTGTTTAAAGATCTCTGACAATTACTTCTTGCGAAGAAACTAAACTCGTAATTAGCCCAAATGTGTGTGCCTAATTCACCACACAAAATAAAACTGTTTTATGAATAGTGCTTTAAATTTGCTTACCAGTTTATTGCAGTGTTACAGACGATATGCCCTGAATGCAAAATTATTTATAAAAACTAAGAAAATTCCTAGTGCAAGAATAAGCTCATCGGATTATCTGGGTTAAAGTTGTATTTATTGAAAGAGACTTTTCGGAGAGTAATTTAATTTTTGGGAAATAAAGAGAGATGAAAATGGGCTTCTATTACGATGTCTGCGCTCAACTCGTTTGAACAAACATGGCTCTTAGCTTAGGAGAAGCGATTAACATCAGCTCATCAGTTGCCGGCAAGACAGGGCAAAGTAGAACGAGAGGTGGTGTTGGTTCCAATACTACAAAAACAGTAAATGCTCTTAGCCAGTGGCTTTCCCTGTTGGGTTTGTGCACCAAAGAATGTCTGGCTTGTCAAGTAAATTTTGATCTCTACGTTTGCTTATATTTCTCAGATTTAGCAAAGCGCTTATATCAGTGCGTACACACGTACTTAAGTGAGAGTATACAAGACATTTTAAGCCAAACATTTTATTCTTGCATCGTTGCTTGGTAGCCAAATTAAAAATGACAGCTAACAGATTTTTGTAAAAACAGTCGTAAATTTATGGCGCAACTCCATATGAAGATAATTTTCTACCACCATTTTATCTCCAAATAAATGTACATATGTATGTGTGACGAATACATTTTCTTACAAACTGATAATCCACTGGTGGTCTTCTTAATACTTTCTTAGAAGTCAAAGCTACGAAATTTACCAAAAATTTGTTATTAACTGAGCTGCTACCGAGAAGAAATGCCTCTGAGAAAATCTACTGAAAAGCTTCATTTAGGTTTATGTCGATATGGAAAAATGCATTAGGTAAGATTCTAGCTCTGTACGAGGCATAACTCGTGCATGAGAATTTAAAAATATTAGATGCCACTAACCAAACTCTCAACGCATTCCCTACGCGGTTGTTGCTTAGA
The DNA here is from genome assembly GCF_027943255.1 of Anastrepha obliqua. Taxonomy (NCBI): domain Eukaryota; kingdom Metazoa; phylum Arthropoda; class Insecta; order Diptera; family Tephritidae; genus Anastrepha; species Anastrepha obliqua. Next base: position 2,108,186 of record NC_072896.1, read on the forward strand.
ACCTCAGGTTGACATCGTTAGCTCCTAAACTTAAGTAGAAATTATTGTTTCCGGAAAATGCGACTTTACTCTGAGTGAAGGCTGCCTCGACATTCGCTTGGACGAATATAAAAGAGAAGCTGAGAAGCAGATCCTTGAACATTGTTTGGGTTTCTCGTTCTTCGAACATCCGAGTAGTTTTGGGGGTGTTTTGATGTTTCTAACGTAGTCGACTAATATCCCCGCGTTACGGAATCAAATATTTCTGACTGTTAGACCAAATATGCCTTCTTTATCCACACTGGCGTTCAGCTCATCAAGCACAGGTTTAATATTATATTTCGACAATGACACCGACTGCATTCTTCCTCTAGGCGCTTGGGGAGCCATCCTTTCATCTTATCTTTCCTTCCTCCTTCTTCATTGGCATGCACACAATGCACTACCAAATAGGAGAATGCCTGTAAATTTAGCTTTGAGACATATCCTGGCAATTCGTCCACTAACTGATGCGAATTGCCGAAATTTGGTATACACACCTGACTATTCACCATATGAGCCTACATAACACATTACCGAGTATGTAGGTCCATGCCGCGAGTAACCCATGTTTCCGTAAAACAAATAATTATTCAATGCGAAATTTAATTTACCTACAAAGCGAATTCTGAAAACTGTTTTAATTGTAGGCTTGAGGAAATAAACTGAAAAAATTAAAAGAAAAATGTGTAATTCTGAGATACAGATAGAGTTTCTTAAAGTTAAAAATCTTCGGTTCATTTTAATATTAAAAAAGAGTATTTAAAAAAAATAACTTATTTTTTAGAATAATATATATATTTTTTTTATTTTTGCAAGGAAATTATTATTTTTTTATTTTTGTAAAATTTTTTTTGAGATTTTTGTGAAAAAAATTGTTGGGTCATTTTTGAAAAAATTCTGAATGTCCGATTTTTTTCATTACTAATTGAGACTATGCTTAGTAATCCCTATAAGTTTCACATTGGGAGTGCGCTAAAGCATATTTTGCACTCAAGCAACCCCCAAGTACTTGTATATACCCATACGCTCATGGCAACCTTGAAACGTAAACAGGCACAAATGAAAAGTTATTTAGTTATTCAGCTGTAAATATAATTTTCTTGATGTTTGCTTTCAAAATTTTTTGTGTGCTTTTCATCTCCGTCCGAAAGTTAGACACTCTCGCACAAGGCTTTGGACTGGGCTCTCGTTGTCAAATTTTGGGAATGCATGAGCTAAAGCGCATTTGCACTGGCAAATATCCAGGGGATGCACTGATTAAATATAAGGATGAATTGGTGGAGAAAGGCGGGAAATACGCGATCTTTCAAATTGACGATGGGCCTGGGAACCATTACCTTTTGGCATTTGGTGATAGTGAATTACAAGATTGCGCCCGAATAAAAGTACACACACATCACGCGTTCCAATGCAAGCGCAAGGGAGACGAATGGAAAGATATCTGGCTGTCAGATGCTTTCATGAGATGTGTTGGTGTACATCTATACCTAACAGATGACCTAATAGACAATTGCATGTCGGATAGAGAGGCACCATCGAAGTTTACTGCATTCCACTATACGCCATTGGCATTATATCGTTCAGAGGCAAAAGATACTGGTAACATCAGCAATTTTCTAGCGATACTAGTGTTTTTTATATTGATATTGAATTCGCTATAAAATGTATTCATCTAAACGCTTTTACATACAACTATACATAACTATAATTTTCGCTCTTTCCCACTTCTTTCGTAGATTCACACACATAGCATTCGGCAACTTGTGAATAAATTTTGGTGAATTGTATTTACTTCAAAAATATATATATTTTGAGCAAAATTCATTCGTTCGGCTTCGAAGTTTTCTAAGAAATTGTATTTATGGTGCGGCTTTGGTTTTGTTCAGAATATTTATAAATTCGAAGGACTTGGCAGAAAACGGACTGCAAAAAATGTCTTAACCTAGAGAAATCTCTATCGAAATTGTCCTAATTACGTATGCAAATTTTGATAGGAATTTAACTTAAAAAGCGCTATGAAACACCGTTTTCCGCCTCATCTGTTGCATTGCTAAAGTTGTGATTGCGACAGGACTTGGAAGAGCAAACTTCGTCATAATCTGCAAGGCCATTATTCCTGCATGACTCCCACCATCGGATTTTGGTACATCAAATACTAATTTCCTCATCCAACTGTCTTTCCAACTGCTAAGTGAGTTTTTCACTTTAATTTTTTGCCTAATGCAATGCCTCAGAAATAATTCAAACAATATATATACAATATATCTGGACCATTTCACAGGCACATGTGCCAAAATTTTTCTTCTACCTTCACACATTAATTAACCTGCTCATACTCTATGAAAGAGAAATGACGACGATTATTGTTTTGCTCAGTCCATACGCCTTTCAAGCAACCTCGTTGCTGTAAGAGTCTGATGGACAAAATCGTTGGCACTTACAAGATCTCTTAAGAATTACTGGATGTCAACAAAAAAAAAAATTTAGAAATATTATCTAATAGTATGGAAATTAATACTATAGTGGACAAAAAGTAAGGTGAATTTATTTGTCAAACTTCGCGGGATTAAAATTTCGCTCTAGTTATTTTTTCATGAGTTGGCAGTACTGTTAATAACATCTGGGCCAACTTTCATGTGAATGTCATTATCAGTAATATATTTACGCTTGTGTTTACCAAACGACCAAGAGTGCATTTTTCGATTTTTACAATGTCTGATTTGATTGAGCAGAGAAGTGCCATCAAATTTTGTTTGCGGAATGAAATTTCGACTGCGGAAACGTTTAGCATACAGAAGGCATTTGGTGATTCGACCATGTCGCAGAAAAATGTTTATAAGTGGTACAAAGACTTCAAAGAGGATCGAGAACGTGTTAATGACTTGGAGCGCTTCGGACGACCATCGACGTCAACAGATGACCAACACGTCAATAAAGTGAAGGAGTTAGTGCTCAAAAATCGTCGGTTGACTGTTAAAGACCTTACTGATATGATCGGAATATCAGAAGGATCTGTGAAAACCATTTTTAAAGACTATTTGGGCCTATGAAAAGTCAAATCTCGTTTGGTACCGAAAACCCTTAATTTCTTGGAAAAAAGTCGTCGCGTTGATGTGTGTGAAACAATGCTTTCAGACTATCAGGACAAACTCAAATGCATCATTACGGGAGATGAGACTTGGATTTATTCTTACGACCCTGAAACAACCGACCAATCAAGCGAATATCGTGCTAAAGGCGAGGCCAGACCGAAAAGAGCACGTCAAACTCGTTCAAAAATAAAGGTCATGATGACAGTTTTTTTCGATTTTCGTGGTGTGGTGCACTATGAATTCCTTCCACCTGCCAAAATGTTAATAAGGAATATTATTTGAGCGTTATGCGTGGTTTACGTGAAGCAATTCGTCTAAAAAGACCAGAATTATGGGCCAACAACTCTTGGTTTTTGCATCACGATAATGCACCGGCTCACACTGCACTCGCTCTTCGTGACCATTTCGCCAAAAATTCCACGCATATCGTTCCGCAACCACCGTATTCGCCGGATTTGGCTCCGTGTGACTTCTGGCTATTCCCAAAACTCAAGAGACCACTCCGGGGAACGCGTTTCGAGTCAATTGAGGAGATAAAAGCTGAATCGAAGAAGGTGCTGATGGCTATACCAGAAATGGACTATTTGGCATGTTTCGAGGATTGGAAAAATCATGCATAAGTGTATTTCATCGAGAGGGGATTATTTTGAAGGGGATGAAATTTATTTAATTTAATTAAGAATAAATAAAGATTTTTCATTTTACAACCAAATTCACCTTACTTTTTGCCCACAGTATGTACATTTCGTTTTTATTACAAATTACGCACTAATAAAATGTGTGCTTATATAAATAAAAAAATTTAATTGGTTACTTTCTTCTTCTTCCTCTTCTTACGCGATTTTGGTCGAGTTTAACAAAGCGCGCCAATCATTTCTTTCTAACCGGCTAACCGGCCCTAGTTGGACACACCAAGTGAAGCCAAGTCCTTCTCCACCTGATCTTTCCAACGCAAAAGAGACCTTCCTCTTCCTCAGCTACTACCAGCTGATACCCCATCGAATACTTTCAGAGGCGGAGCGTTTGTAGCCATTCGGACGAATGGTCCAAAAATCTTGCGCAGAATCTTTCTCCCAAACACTCCAAGCGTCGCTTCATCGGATGTTGTCATCGTCCACGCTTCTGCGCTATATGTTAGGACGGTCGTGATGAGAGTCTTGTAGAGTGTTAGTTTTGTTCGTCGAGAGAGGACTTTACTGCTCAGTTGTCTACTTAGTCCAAAGTAGCACTTGTTGGCAAGAGAGATTCTGCGTTAGATTTCAAGGCTTACATTGTTATCGGTGTTAACGCTGGTTCCTAAATAAGCGAAGTATTTTATAACCTCGAAATTATAACTATCAACAGTGACGTGGGTGCCGATACGCGAGTGCGCCGACTGTTTGTTTGATGACAGGAGGTACCTCGTTTTGTGCCCTCTTTCACCACCAGACCCATTAGCTTTGCCTCTTTATCCAGTTTGGAGAAGGCAGCGCAATTGTTAAGGTCGATTAAGTCAATATACTTTACCAATATTTATTTACTATAGTTTCAAGCTCTTATATTTGCAAACTTAAACATCCCTTATCATGTAAAGTCCACTAGACTATATAATTATAATTATAATAGCCTATTATAAAAGTAAATATATGTATAAAAGGTTTGTTTTTCTGTATAATCTCTACCTTTCGCCTTATTTTCGTGACAAAAAGTCCTTTTTTCTTATAATTTGCGACTCCAACTCGTTGGTGTCAAACGCTTGAGCGAGTTGGTCTCTTGACTCTTTTTTTAGCGAAATTGAAATATGTGATTTTGAGAGTTTTGGCCTGAGCTGCTCTAGAAGCAGGAATAGATTTATGAAACTTTACGGGAAATCTAGACCATCGAGTCATAGTGTACCTACAATGATCGTTGTTATGACATCGACAGTTACTCAGTTGGAGGTAAACAACCTCGTTAGGAGTATTGAGGTATACATACGAATATATATATGTAAGTATATAATTGCCGCTTACACCCTTTGGTTGGGTGTTTAGCCTAGTTACTCCTCTTATTTGTTGTGTGCGTTTTGATGTTTTTCCACTAATAGGAGAAAATCTCACGGCAAATGCTTTGTTTTTTCTGTTTTTTATTATGAGCAACTTCTTGATGGCAGAAATACGCTCGGAGGCTTGCCATTGTCTGTCGAGGGAAATTTTTTTCTATCAATTGGTGATTCGTGTCCGGGGCTTAGAACCTGTGCGCTTTCGAATGGTAGTCCGGCACCAACCCATTCGGCTACGGCGGCCGCTCTAAAAATTGGGTTACCTAAGAATAAATTATCTCTTCTTGAAGCTCGGGTTTAGCAGTAGAGTCCGAGATGCAGATGAAAATTTCATGCTCCTTCCAATTCAGATGTATTGACCATAGAATTGCTGATAAAATGTTACACTAATGAATTGTGATTGAAAACTTGAAGGCTTGAACGATTTCCTATGCTGAAGTGTTCCCGACAATGCCTGTTAGAATACAAGGGGGCGCAAAATTAATCAGCCCATCGGAAGATTTATAACTTTTGCAAATGGCGTCTTTCGTCAATCAGATTTGACACTTGTGAAGTAGAGAAACAATGGAGCGCGTAAAGGTCAAAATACAGATTTAGTAGAAAATTTATTCAAAAACAAAATTGGATGACTGATTTTGCGCCACTTTGTACTTGCATGCTTCGGATGTTTTTTAAGAGCTCGGTAACCTAGATAACAACACTTAGTAGAGCAACTACCCAGGCAAGGCTTAGTAAGGATGGTACAACAACAACATTTCAATAAACTTCAAATATTATTTCCTTTATTCAATACTTAAATCAATGCACACGAAATGAAAGTTCTCAAATTTTGCACTTGCCTGGAGACCTGTAGTTGTTCACAGCGTATCGATCCAACTTACATTTTTTTATTTCTATTTATTTGTTGCTCTTTTAGTTGGTAACTATGTTAAGATGTGCACTTTTTACAAAACTGGAGTATTTTTATTTCTAAGCTAGCACCAGTAACCCAATTTGTTGAAGTGACTTTGTCGCACTACTTTTCGAAGCACGCGTAATTGAGGAAATGTTTTGAAAGAAGCTCACACATAAGCCCACTCACATATGTAGAATGTTTTCTTTTGCATGTTTATATGTATGTGCATGTACATAAGTGCGTAGGCAGCACCACTTTAGATTTAGTTTTTTCGCACCCATTGTGTAACTAGCCGAAAAGCCGCAACTGCAACTATGTATGTCAGATATGCACTCGCACTCGCACTCGTGCTCGTACTCGTATTTCGGTACTATGTAACTTGCGCTCAAGTTTTCAACTTTTGTTGACACAAAGTCAAATGAAGTGGATGCGCTCGCTCTCAATGGAATGCTACTTGGTATAAAATATGTAAGCATTTAAAAAGTTTCTAACGACACCACGATGTGCGATGATGAAAGTTAGTTGACAGTGAGTGAGTGAGTGAGTGAATGCGTGCGAGGGGGAGTGTCGAAAAGTCGTTAGAGTTTAGGAGTGGAAAATTTTATGCATCCATCAAAATATTCGGGGCAACTACAGCAGACATTAAAATGGGCACATATGAACCAATAAGTTTTTGAATACCGGCATTCAAAATGGACTGCAACTTAGAATAGATCGTTGGACATATCAGCAGAAAAGTTAGCAGAGAAAAACCATTTAAATTCATATATTTATTGGGTAAAAGAAAGTTGTTTCATATACAAATCTCCGCTTATCATGAAACATACAGTCAACGTTAAAAGAAAGTGTACAGCGTATAATGACAAGTTTCGAATACTTAGTTGATAATTTTTCAATTTTAATTAATATCCTACAACATTGTATAAAAATTATAAAAACTTGGCAAATTCGCAATAAAATTTCAAACTTCTTAATCAGCACTTCTGAACCAAATTTCAAGTATGCAATTTTTAAGCTTATTAAGTTTTGATAAAGAAAAAATTCTAGTTTCAAGTTACACTAAATTTTGAGAATTTTTTCTACCGCGGCCTGCTGCATTTTCATCATTAAACGACAATTCCACATATTTTACATGGCAGAAAACACCCGACACCGTCATCAGATAAAATGTAAATAACCAACGCGATTTTTTAAGCTCTTGAAACTTGCACTGTATGCACGAAAGTTCAATAGTCTGTAAAACTGTACACCAGTGAGTAAGGTAATAGACTCTTGTAATAGGGGGGTACTGTATCAAAATCTTACTAAATCATAGAATTTTATTTTATAGAAAAGTGTTACACATATCTAAGTAACTGTACCTCTAAAAATATACCAATCCTGATCCAAGATATTACTTTTGCTGAAAGGGTGATTAGTTGTAACTAACCGCGCAAAACTGGATTTCATTTGCCTTATAAATACTCACTGTGCATTCATTTCCAGGCATTAAATTGAAAAACAAAGAAAAAAAAAATTTTGTAATTTGGAGCGCTCAGTTTGAAGGCCCGTGCTCGTTAGTTTTGACCAATCAATCCCAAATAAATTTTCCTATATATTCAATATATCAAAATTACATAAAACTTAGAAAAAATGTAGGGCCGCAACTTTTCATTTAGCTCTAATGGGAGAGTTTTTACAATTTTTTTTTGCCCAATGTGCGGCGCTTGAACCTCATTCGTTTTTAAAATAGGTTAGTTCTTGTGCTTTCAAGAAGTGTCCTTTTACTGAAGAATATTCGGATTGGCCAAATTATTGAAACCACAAAACCATGCGTTATATAAATCTTCTTTTTTATTTTCGTTTATTTATCTTATTTTTTTATTAATATTTTTCTAAAATTAATAATCTTTATTGAAAAGGATTACTGATTAAAACGATAACTCAGTTTGCTTTTACAAATTCAACTCATTTAAAACCTTTTTTTGGAGATGCTCCTACATCTCTTCAACATCTCTTCATCTTGGCAGTACCAAGCAGCAAACGAATAGAGTAGAGTATTGTGCGAAGAGCTTAATAAAAGCAAAGTAATGAACGTTGGAGTATTCGTGCCCTATTTGAGCAGCAAATGTTGTTTCCATTAGATCGCTTTTGGTAAAAACCCATTGAGAACAAACAATATCACAATAAGAAAAGCCTTTAAATCCACCTCATGAACTACCTCAAGCTAAAAAAATTAAAAAAAATTCTAAATATTCTTCCACCAGATGTGAATGTACTTGTAATTCATACGAATTTACAAGTCCTACCAGGAAGCTGAGGCGCAAACAGCTTGCAAAGGTTTCTGCTCAACACATTTTTACTGCTCAAAAAGTTAAATAGCTACAAGTCATAAATATTTATACCGACAGCCTGGAAGTTGGCGCTTACTGCTGAGAAAATTCAAAGGCTCTACTTTCTTTAATAAAAATAAGAGTTTGACGTATGGAATCAGATTTGGGCCGATATTTTCCTTCGACTTTTTGCATAAATCCTGATATCTCTCCACAACTCTATTTTTTTAAAGCTAGTTTTTATTCCAAGCGCTTCGGCGCTCCTATCTGCGCTCTAAAATAATTTTCCATCACTTTAAAGTTTCCCCTTCGAGCAAAGTGGCGCCGAACGCAGGACATTGCAGGAGAGAAGCACAATCAGCTTTTACTATTGCAATTATGCACTTACTTTTAAATTAAAACAACCCACAAATTCCTGTAGATTGCAAAAGAATTGTATTAGCCCATAAAATGAAGTACACGCGCACACATTTGCACAAAAAATACATGCACATACACACATGCACAGATATTTATGTGGTACACCTACGCTACGCCAGTGGAAACGCAAATCAACCATAAAGTAATGCCACCAGGCGTATCAAAAACATTGGAGCGTATCGAACATTGCATGTCTCGCCGTAATTACTGGCCTGCGAAAAGGCAAAAAATGTGAAAACATAAAAAGATTATAATAAACCAACCCGAAGAAATAAATAACGGAGGTTCGAAGCAGGTAATGATCGAAAATAAAGCAGATATAGCGAAAGGTTGAGAATAAACCGAAATAAATTCCAAACAGACATTTACTGTCATAAAACAGAAATCATTCGTTCCTTGAGTTGAGCTGAGTGAATGGCAATAACAAAAAAGACAAAAAACAACAACCAAAAGTAATGACACTAATGCGACAGGGATGTCGAGGCAAAGCGAAACGCAAAGCGTGCGCCTAAATGTAAACTATAAATATTGTATTTGCTGTGCCTGGCTGATTATACGCTGCTCACCTGAGTGTATTGGGTATTGAAAGGTAATCAGCGCAGCGAAGCTGATTCCAAGGAAAAACGCCCAGCCTACAAGGATTTGTACTTTACCCGGTCGCGTGACAATCTCACTCGTCAAAAGTTGAGCACGATCTTCCATAAAAATAAATAATGAAAATGTACATTAACCTTGAGGCGCTGCTGGAACCAAACCAAATCGAATGAAATGCCGAGGACGGAGAAAATGACGGCAAGCGGCAAGTGAAAGGAATAAAGTGAGTTTAGCTGCCTAAAATAAAGGTATGCGCCGCATAGTAGACAACGCTGTATTTATATGTACGTGTGTATGTGTAGGCTACAGGCTGTGTCGTTGTCTATAAAATGTCTAATCAATCAGACAAATAATTTATGCATATGTATTGGTTTCTTTGGTCTGATTTTTTTCTTTTTTTGATATTTTTTCGTCTCTTTTCGCTTTTTTTCATTATTTTTTTGCAAACATTTCTTGAATGTGTGTCTGTATGTGTAAGTGCGCGCACTTTGGCAGTAATTTTTTTCTTGGTTTGTTAAGAGCATTTTTGTGGTTGTACGCCTGTTACACGTAGTTGAAATTAATTAGCGAATTTGTTATTCGCCTAAAAGTATACCATGCAGCGTTGTCAAAGTAATTTCAAAGCAAGAGGAAGTCGAAACAAGAGGATACAAATTAATTGTGCACCTGAATAAAAAGTCTCGCAGGAGAATGGCAAAAGCGGTGCAATGATGAAAACTGAACCGAGTTGATTGCTTCTGGTGACAGGAAAATTCTGAATTTATTGATTGCTGCCTATTTGTAGCGAAATACGTTCAAATTTGCTGATTTGTATTCAGTTTTTATAAATTTGGAAGTAGATATTTTTGCAACAAATTTCGTAGTATACGAGGGTCGATTGAAACGTCCATCCAAAGTCATAAACATGGCACTGCTAGCACGTATCGAGGTTATGCTTAGTCGGTCTATTTCCTTGTGTTTGGCATTCGTTTGAATAGAGGGAGTCGAGTGTTTTTCCTTTTTCATTATGACAACGCACCAGCTCACGCCTGAGAAGTTGCGGCCGCCAAATTAATAGAAATAGGATTCCAACTCGTTTCACACCCCCTATTCTCCAAATTTGGCTCCCTCGGATCACTCGGACTACTATTTGTTCTCTACTTTAAAGAAATGGCTGGCGGGAAAAAGATTTTATTCAGGCGAGGACGTGATTGCAGAAATAAATGGCTCAGCAAACTACAACAGCATTGGACGTAGTGTATAAGCCTAAAAGGAGACTATTTTTTATTTTTACACGGACTTTTCAAACGACGCTCGTCCCGTTACACACTCCACATTCAGTCTTCCATATGCCATTTATTAATCATTCTCTCTTTCTCTTTACAGATTATGTCACCTCTCTTCGCGATGTACGCGTCAAAATTCCTCATGCTGCGCGCCGTGGCGAGAAAGTGACACTGAAGTGTCTGTATGATTTGGAGGGAGACAGTCTCTATTCGGTTAAATGGTATAAAGGAAGACGCGAATTCTACAGTTTTACACCCAAAGAAACGCCAGCCATTAAAGTCTACCAAATCACGGGCGTAAGAGTGGAGGTAAGTGGGCAGCACAATATAAGGGGAATGCTATAAAACATTTAAAACGGAAAGGCTTTACATTTGTTTAATAATATTTTCTTTCTACACTCATTCTGACATCCACGCGCAATTTTGCGCCTAAAATTGTGCTAAGCACAGAACTCGCTTACTAGTGAAACACAACATCGTGACCTTTCAACCACACCCCGTCTGCTGGTGTGGATAGCCAGCTGACGGCTTACGACTTGAACGATGCTGGTAATTGTCGCTTGTAGTGGCAATTAAAATCAAGTTCACAATTGTAGATATTACAGCTTTTTTGACAAGCCACATTAAATGTCAATGGAGGCAATTTTCCTTAGTAGCAAGGCAAAGAATTTGTCAACGCCAGCAACGAGACAAATAAACTCTGTAACCACAATACCCCGTATGTTGATTATTTACATTGTAAATTTTGCTACTCGGCAGCTGATGGTGGTGCAAACACTTGGGCGCACAACTTTCACAACTAAAATTCATAGCAGAAAATTAAATTACTTTCTGTGTGCGTAAAACTTTTATGTTTACATTCAATTCATTGCGCCCGAAAGTTACTTCAGCACAGAACAGAGAGTGGCTTGTATTACTGTCACTTTGTGGGCGCGATCATGAAATCATGCGCTGCATATTTCCAAAAGTGTTGAATACTTCAAGACTCTCAACGGCAGAGCGCATGAAGAGCAAATGGCTGGTTATTAAAGTAAAAACTTGGTCTTGAATTTTCATTACTTTTTATTACTGTTTCGATCTGGTGTTTGTTTTTTCTTTTTTGTTGTCAGCTGCTTATGAAAAGCAGCGTTGAGACCTGAAGAATGCCAAAATTAATTACTTTTGATTATTTGGCCTAAATTTTGGCTGTTATGTTAAAGAATTCTAGCCTATAGAATGTTGGTAAATATTGCTTTGGAAAATAGTTGACATATTTCGCTTGATTTAAATAAAAATTTAACTAAATAAGAACGAATTTAGTATCAAAATTAAATTATTTGAATTTTTGATTTGAAATTCAATAAAACTGCATGCCGTCATGTCGGTATATTGAGAAAATTTTGTAAAAAAAGAGTTTGTATGAAATGGACGCTGTTACAGATTATAACAAGACCATTTTTCAAAATGTTGTCGGATTAATTACCTGCTTTTCCAGAAAAAGTGCTTAGAGACCTTTGATTTAGAAATATTTCGAAAAGGACTGACAACCTATCTAAAAAGTAAAAACTCCCAATAAAAAAAGTGTTAATACAATAAGGTATTACCAAATGGGTACCGAATAGGTATGTTAAATCCGGGATTCTGAAATGCCTATACCCCGAAATCTCTTTCTCTTCTTTAAGGGGGGGGGTAAGGGATAAACGCCAAAAAAAAGCACTTTTTTCATGAATTTATTGTAGCAAAACGGTTCAAGTCAGTTTATTAAAAGTTGTTGCATATTATAAAGTAACATTTCAAGAATAATTGATAAAATTTTCATGCAAAAATATTGCAAAATGAGCGAATGAGAGCACATTTACGTAGACGTCTTTTCAAAAATACATTTTGCAGTAGTCAGCATATCTCAGCGTAGAATCATCTGAAATCAAAAAAATCGAATAATTTAGTTAAAGTATGAGTTAAACTTCCCCCCCAACGTTTACTTTGACGATTTATTTTCATTTTCAGCCATTTGGTAGTCGTTTGAAGTAAAAAGTGATTTTTGACGAAAAAATGCCGCCATTTTGTAGGTGTAAAACTACCTTAATATAAAAAAAAATGGCAAAAAAAAATGTGGGGGGGAGGTTTTTTATATGTAAAATATGTGTGCAAAATTTCAAAAGGATCGGTTGAGTAGTTTTCAAATGCCAATGACTACGCACTAAAAAAAAAAAGGTTCGAGAAAACCGCGTTTAAAGTTTTAAGTTATCGCGGCAGATGTTTGAGGCGGCTCGGCTTTATGCTCTATAACTTAAAAAGTTTTGCTCGGATTGACTTAAAATTTTAACACGGTATTTTTGAAATGTTTTACTACAATAACATGCAAAAAAAAAAAAAATCGATTTTTATCCCTTGCCCCCCCCTTAATCCCAGCAACCCGAAATCGAAATCTTCGTCTATTATAATCTTCGGCTTATATATACGAGTAGATTTTAGTTTTTATAAAACATTTTGAATTTTCGGTTTGGTGAGAGCTCCACTGCGCTGCCTTCATTATTATTAGATGCAGAGCGCACTTTAAGAGCAATAACGCTTCCGAGCTATTCAACAATAAACAAATTTCAATATACCAGCGCATGCTGTGAATGACTAATTATAACATAATGCACTTACCAATTTATTTCATGCTATTGGTTGCACGTTCGATGTCTATTTGCTTTAGTTCATTTTTACCACAAATAGTTTAGGTTAAGTTTGATTTAGTTAGATTAGTTTATGTTACAGTATATGAGACTAGGTTAGATCAGACGACCTCAGCGTTTACATAGGCTAATTAGAGTGTTCAAGAAATATATCCTATCTAACTCCAGTATAATTAACTTTTTCGAGAGGCTGTGTCTAAACTATGTAGCCTGTAAGTGGAAAAAGTTCCAGAATGCCTACCTCCTTCACAGCTCACCAACTCCTACAGAAATCGCGCCGACACTGAATTTGCCAATCCACATTTTCTGAAGCATCTGAATGGGCTGAGACTCAATGCAGCTTAGATTGGAGATTCGATGTCACACTCTCGAACGGATTGTACCGATACTCCACTGAGCACTGTAAAATTTCGCTGATAAGATACGGAACATCCTCAGCTTACTCAAAGATGAAATGTCTAACTACTTATAGTTTAAATTTTCGCGCAGCAGTATCGCTCGACTCGTACACATTTTCAGAAGTTTTTTTTTTGAACATTTTGAATCTTTTTCAAATGTATTTATTAAGAAAATGTACGTAAATCTACTGCTGTTTACATGTAAAACCGAAAAAAAACATTGTTCACCAAAGATTAAAAATTAGAAATGCAGTAGTTAAGGTCAAGCAAACTTCAAAAAAAAACCAAAAACCTTGAAGAGCCGTCGATTACTTTCATATTACTTAAAAAATAATAACGTATATAATTTAAGTCCGTTTTGATTTACTTCATTGCCCCGCTGAAAATAATTCCCAAACTAAGCTTACTTATTTCGCTGCTACTGTAGCCTTTAAGTTGCATTGCTTAATACTAGAAATTTCATTCGAACTTTAAGCAACTACATACATATAAATGCGCACTCCCTCCACAATTCAAGTTTGAAAAATAAGATCATGCATGGCGCGATATTTCTCACGTAGCCGTTAAAAAGTCGTGAAGCAGTGCAACAGTAGGTCGCTCATACGCCACGTACAACGAACAGCACAAACCAGCGCGGCGAAAAAAAAATGAGAAACACTCGCACATGTGCCATGCATTGCGTGTAGAATGGAAGCAAAAAAAGGGGATAAAAAGCTAAAAGTTAAAGCTGAGTTAAAAGAGCAAGACGCCACAAATTCATGTTCCATTGTTTACCAAAACAAAGTCAGACGCACTTTTCACTTCACAATAGTACTACGCTTGCTTTCGTTAACGGCGGGAACTCAACTTTTTTATATTCTTTATTATTTTATATTCGCTGTCATACAAATTATTACGTAAATTTATGTTTCTGCATCTGAGTATATTGTGTGTTTTTCTGAGTACCCACTTGCGTGCTTTGTCAATGAAAATGAAGGTATGCAGCACCAAGTGGCGAATATTTTAACTGAATGGCGTATAGTAATAAATGTGTGAAGTACTTTATGTTTATCACTAGACTACCATAAAAGCATAAAAATGTAAAGACAAACAAAGTAAAAGTTGCATATGAGAACAGTTTTGTTATTATTATTGAGTCATGGGATAAGTACAACGCGACCTGTAATGTGGTCTATTATGAATGGCCTTTCGACCCGTAAGTGACAGCTCCTAGTGTTACACGAAAATATTTTTTAGTCCAAAGTGGTTCCAGAGTTACGTGGACGTTAGCTATGCCTTCTATGTTCCCTTGCCTGATAAAAAAGATATCTTCTCATCTAGCCTAATAAATTTCATTCAAATTCCTTTGAAAGAGTGTTCTCAGTATGACCACACACCTGAACCCATCACTAGATGGATAATATTTGTGTTGAAAACTATGACGATCAGCACCGAATTAGGAGGAACAATCAAATCTAACAAATCCACAAGAGGTTGCCCTTAAGGAGGCGTACTCTCTCCTCGTATCTGGACTCTAGCCATAGATGAACTTCTCCACAAACTGAACAACCTAGGATTTCACACTCAGGGTTACGCTGATGACCTAGTAGTTTATGTATTAGGCTGGCATGAGGAAACCATTTCGGAGCGCATGCAGCAAGCCCTTACAATAATAAACAAATGGTGCACGGAAAAAGGGCTTTCCATTAACCCATCCAAAGAAGCACTTGTACCACTTACTAGGAGAAGGAACATAAATCTCGAATGTCCGACCCTTAATGGAACAACACTTCAACTCTCGACAGAAGCGAACTATCTTGGCGTCAGTCTTGACAAAACGCTTACGTGGAATTCCCATATTGAGAGAGTTACTTCAAAAGCCACAAGGGCATTCTTTGCCTGCGCATAGCTTTTTGGAAAGACATGGGGACTAAACCTTACAATGACCTTCTGGTCATTTACCACAGTTGTGAGACCCATAGCCACTTATGCATCTTTAGCATGGTGGCCCAAGGTCAAGCAAAGAAAAGCAATAAGCGAATTAAACAAACTGCATCGCTTGATATGTGTTGGTATTACTGGAGCTATGAAAACATGTCCTACTGTAGCATTGGGTGTGCTCCTGATTGAAAGGGAAGCTCGCTCGAGTGACTTCAGATTAACTTAAAAGTGGGGATATGAAAGGACATTTAAAGATCTTAGAAGACTTCCTACATAGTTCCATTCTTCATAGGGATGATATACTATCATCCAAACCAATACTCTTCAGGAACTTCCAAGTTATAATTAATGAACGCACAAACTGGATAACTAATTCAATCACTTTCAAAGCTGGCTCTCAGCTATGGTTTACTGATGGGTCCAAATTGGAAAATGGTAGAACAGGGACAGGAATCAATGGGCCTAAATTCAAAAAATCGATTTCGATGGGACTCTACCCAACAATATTCCAGGCAGAAATACATGCCATTGAAATATGTGTGAGAGAATGCCTTAGCAGGAAAATGAGAGGTACTCACATCTATATACTTTCAGATAGCCAAGCGGCCACCAGTGGGAATTTTGCAATCGTTGGCCGGAAATATCAAGAATAGATAAGAAATAAAGCTTGAAGAATTTTAATTTCTAACAAATCGCATTTTTCTTACCGCTGTTTTTACAAGCTTCACCTGATAATCGGTGGAATGATAAAATCGACAGCTCAAATGCCAGTGTTGTAAATCTTTTTATGTCTGCATATCTTCTGAAAGAAAGGGCAGAAATTTAATATATATTTCAGATCCTCGTATTTTGTTAGAAGCAGTTAGGTGCTGTCAATTGATCGCTTAGAGATGCCATTCCATCCTGTTGCAGGGTGCAGTATTTCGCTCCCTTCCAACATGACTGAGAACTTGTTAATAATTGTGATTATTTCTTTAAAATTACCAAACAAAAATGTATAAAAAATTGTTTTGCTATATTCCTAAACAAACTCTTGCTTTTAGACCACCCACAGATATGTAGGGGTATTTAGACTGCCAGTGGAAGAGTTCTGAGTTATAAAATGGTATAAATGGGTCATATTTGTCTCCGTGATGTTCCTTAGGTATCCGCACATGACTCACTGTACCCATGAATATCCAATTGATTTTCACCCCAAAATACCAGCTCAAAAAAAGTATTGTTGTTGTTTAACTATTTGCAAAAACTTGCAATTCTACTTAGTATTGCTTACAAATATTTTTGATCGCTTTCCTATTACTCAATTTCTTGCCAGGAGATTGTTTAAAAATTGTTATTTTTTGTCTTTTTTATATTATTATTTTTTTTTTTTTTTTTGTAAGCAAAGACACCAAACTAACTATTTAAAAGTGCAAGCTCACACAAGCCCGTATGCCATTGCTTTCCTCAAAGGTTTTGTTTTGGCTTTTTACTGGCAGCTGTCGGTTTAGTTTTGAAACCATATTTTAACGAAAACTTCAATTTCATATGCAGCTCCCATTTTCATGCAAAATTGCACACCTGTGCAACAACTCTGACGTAAATACTAACACTCACAAGCCAACAGCATGTTTTTAATTTTCTACCAGCATGAATCAGCAAGCGCATACCACTGCAATAGTTTCCAGAGTGTCAAAGGTTCTCCTGAAATACTTCTTTTTTCCTTCATTTTACTTTTCTTTTTTGTTTTTTCTCTCCTTTTTTTTTGATAATAACACCTTGCAAACTCTCCAAATGCACTTTTTCACTTTCAGTCTGAAATTCTCGCATTTTACCACTTTCTTTCTTGGCTTTATATTTGGGTATATACGGGTACGAGCATAATATATGCAGGTGTTTTCTACAAAATCCTAGTGCAGGTGTCAAATTGGTTTTTTTTTCAGTTTCCGTGCCAGTTTATTCCCTGTCGATGCCGTCTCTCTCACATTTTTTATTCACCCGTGCAAGGACTTTTGAACACTTTTTCAAATGCTATTTTGATTCTACTCGTACATTCTACTTGTCTATATACTCATATGTATGTGTGGTTTCACACTCATACTGTTCCCATTGCACCTGTGCATAATCTCTTACATACAAACCTACCGTAAGCCAGTGAGCCATATGCCAATTTGTACATGCATGGGATCCACATGTGGCTTGTGTTTGTTGCTTTGTGTTATCAAAACCCGCTGCTAGTTCACTCTCACTTTCGCCAATATAATACATAATTTTGCCGAGGAAATTTAAAATACTTGCTTTAAAATTTAAAGTGTTGCTGCGACGGGAAGAAAATGACATGCCGATTTTACTCTTTCCATAAGGAGAATTTGGTAGCTGTTACATAGCTCATCCACCCTGACTGCTTGGCGTCGACCTTTTAATTTATAGCTTTTCCCTAAATATGAAGAGACCTAAAGTTGTCTACCATAAGCAGTTTCTTATAAAACTCAAAGCAATTGCGATTGATTTCACAGCATTCAAATAAATTCAACTTATTAATGCGCTAAACTATATTTTTTTTTTACATTATCACCCATAAAAGCAATTCCACCTTTAAATTTTATCATGAAGCCACTGGTATATGTACTGCATAAGCAGTCCTGTGTTCGCAATAATAGCAGCGTGGCATACACTTGGATCAAAAAGTTCCCGGAAACCCCGCCAGGTGACGCTCTAAATCAACTGATTTAAGTTATAAGTTGTTTTTTATACATTGCCATATACCCGAATTTTATCGCCATTGTGGGACATTTATGAAAGTTACGCCGTCTTGAGAAAATCTACCTCTGCATGGGCTTTCGATTTTCACAGGTTCAAAATGTATTTCAATTTCAAATAACGAATATGTATTAAATTTTGCACTAAAAATTAGTTCATTGTTGCAAAAACCTTAGAAATTCTAGGAGACTGTTTCGGTAATGATACTTTAAAGAAAACAATCGTTTACGAGTGATATGAACGCTTCAAAAGAGATGTGGATCCAGGATGAGGAAGATAGTGAAGCAATTATCCAAAGAAAAAATGATTTGTGGGACAAAAAAACACTTAGATTTTGCACCAAGACAACGCACCGTCGCACCACCATTATCCGTGAATTTTTGCCCAAGGGCGAAACGAATGCCATTTAACAGCCTAAACTTTCAAACTTTGCTGATATGGCTCCCTGCGATTTTTTTCTGTTTGATCGAGTCAAAAACTACTACGGGTAACGCGTTTAACAACCGAAAGGAAATAATGGAAAAATCGAAGACGACTTTGATAAATATTCCGAAAATAGAGTTCCAGAAATGTTTCGAGAGCTAGACGAAACGTTGGTATAAGTGCGTTGTATTTGATGGGGAGTACATAATATAATATCACTTTTCAGGGATAAACTTGTATTTTGAATTTTCTGAATATATTCCGGGAGCTTTTTGGTCAAGGTACATTGTTTTGATTATTTTTTCTTATTTTTGAAGTGAAAACTTCTTTAGAATCGTTGGGAGTGATTTGAGAAAAAGTGAAACGAAAAAAGCGACACTCTTGGCTACGAAGCGTTATATTATATGTTGATATAAACGTAGCGACGAACTAAATAACTTTTAGGCCAGCGCCGACAGCATGGCGCGGTAGCCGAGCGACTAGCAATGTGAGCTTCCGATCCAAAATCCTTGGTTCGAATCACAAGAAAAAATTTTTTTTATACAGTTATTTTATCTTCTTTTATGATATGTTTATGAGAAGCTTTTTTTCATGGCAGAAATACACTCGGTGTTTTGCCATTGCCTGCTGAGGGGTGAGCGCTATTAGAAAAATAGTTTTCCTTAATTTTGGTGTTTTCACCGAGATTCGAACTGACGTTCTCTCTGTGAATTCTGAATAGTAGTCACGCACCAACCCATTCGCTACGGCGTTTGTTTAATTTTACTGATGCAAAAATTAGGGAAAATATTTGAATAAAGTTTGCTTACTGTTTACACATTTTCCAAAGGTGACGGAGAACCAAAAAAAAAAAGTCGATTTTCAAACAAATACGAGTGCATATGTGTAATTGTGTTAGAGTTTCGGTCACGCCCCAGCAAAACCTGCGTGCATATGTGTTTGTAACATTCAAAAAAATGTAATTGTGTTAGAGTTTCGGTCACGCAGATTTTGCTGAGGACGCTCATAATAGCAACCGCGTGTGTATTTTTATATTCGTAAATATTTTCATTTTTAAATATTTACCGCAATTATGCCGAAAAATAATGCAGAAAAGTGTCGTGAATATCGACAGAAAAAAAAATCAATAAATAGCATCACGGAATTCATTCACGAAAATTTAATAAAGTATACACCAGAAGTATCGCGGATACTTAGAAAAGATTACGATAAAGTTCCAATGATTTTAAGTGGCGATTTTAACGTAAATTTTGCATTGGACACAGCGGTTCCTTTAATTGACGTTCTCAATACAACATTCAATTTAAAAATGTGTAACAATCGCACTGAATCGACAACACGATCAAAAACAACAATTGACGCGGTATTTCAAAGATATGTTGACAACATCGAAACCAAAGCATTTGTATCATATTTTAGCTATCATAAGCCACTCGTATCATTTGTTGAAATTGAAAACATTGAGGATGAATAATAATAAAATGAAGAAAATAAAATATGAACTTTATAGCAATATTATAATGAACCTATAATTATCCCGCCCCTAATGCTGCTTTCGTCTCATTCTCTCTCAGTTTGTTTTACGGAAGGTTTCACTTCTATCGCGTCTAACCGTTAGACTGGTATTTTTTTTATAAAATATAATTCATAACACAATAAAAACCATGAATAACACAGAATTTCAAACTTCATAAAAAAATTCAAAAAAATGCTTAAATTTTCAAGAAAATTTTAAAAACTTTTGGATGAAGATTTTTAGCTCATCCAATTTTAATAAAATAATAATATGAGTTTCCGATGTTTCTTGATAAAATATTTTTTTTTTGTTTTTCCATATGAAAAAATCTCAATAATTCGATGCATGCGTGTTGCCTTTGCCGTGATATATTTGCATTATTATTACAATTATCATATCCATCAACGTTCCAAATATGAAGGGTCATTTATAGGTGGCAAATGGTCACCAAGCTAGGGCTCATATTGGTCAATGGCACTAAATTGATGTATGAACTTGGGCAACATTCCATATGCATGCGTGCTAGATAATTTGTATTTGCTACACCCATTTTATTTAATCAGTAATTATCAGCTACCAGACTGATTCTGAACAAGAAAGTACAACAAACAAAAATGGAACAAAATATGAAATTAAGTAGATATCATCAACAACTAAGTTCAAAGGGCAAGCTCGTGCGTATTCGTAGCATAAGACTGAAAGCTTATCGATCCGGAAGTAATCTGTAAAAGCGGTGTAATTTGTGACTATACAAATAATTCCAAAGCTGCCTTATTTGACCCTAAATTAGGTATACTCCCCAATCACCAAAGATTGGCATGGCAGGAAAATTTTATAAGTGCTGCCCTGATTTCCATACGATAAACATCGAATTCATGCGTGATGTTTACTAAATATTTCCAAGCGTACTCATTTCAACAAAAAGTGACAGTACTTCATTTATTTGTAAATAAAAAGGCTCTTATCGCCCTCCATTGCCAGAATTTTGACCACAAATATAAATCAATTGTGTGCCGTAAAGAGTCTGAGGCGTGGGCGAAAAATAGTTGACAAACAATTGTGGTTAAACAACTGTGGCTAATGTTAATATGTGGTCAGACATATACTTATATATGTATTTACATGTGTAGTTATGTTAAGTGGCAAATTGCAGTTCTTATTTTATTTTATTTCTTTTTGCTTTCCTTTTATTTAGGTATATAATTAACCCCAAAGTAGGGTGGAAAAATACTAAATTATTTCGTGGAAGTCAACTTCACATAAATTGCAATCGATGTGGTTGACATTGGCGTGCAATCAATTTTACAGCGAATTCATATTCACAGAACTATTTGGTACGCAATTTTCAAGTGCAACTGAAAATAAATAAACTCTTTTCTCTTTGTTATTTTAATGTAAGCAAGCAATGGATTAATGGATTAATCTCATAGTACTACAGAAATTTACTACTTAATTTGTGCTTGTGTTTATATCGAGCGTTTTTTAAGAGTTTGAGAATTTAAATTATCATTTCATAATTTGTATATATAATTGGCGCGTACCCCCGTTTTGGGTGTTTGGCCGAGCTCCTCCTCCTATTTGTGGCGTGCGTCTTAATGTTTTTCCGCAAATGGAGGAACCTACAGTTTCAAACCGACTCCGAACGGCAGATATTTTTTATGGCACAAATTCACTCGGCGGTTTGACATTACCAGCCGAGGAGCGACCGCTATTAGAAAAAACTTTTTCTTAATTTTGATCATTCACCGAGATTCGAACCGACGTTCTCTCTCTGAATTCCGAACGGAAGTCACGCACCAACCCATTCACCCACGACGGCCGAATACAAAAGAGAGATATTGATATGGATTGAATTTTTTTTTATTATGGTCTGGTAGATAATTTCATAGCATTTATTTCTCGAATACGATATCCGGCATATATCCACCGCGTTGTCGTAGATCAGCCCAATTTTTGACTATTTATTCCAATAAATCTGGTGGCATGGCATCGATGGTGGCTTGAATATTGCAAAAAATCGATTTATAGTTGTTGTAGTAAAAGTTGAGCCATCTTGTTGGAATCAAAATGTAAATGAACAGGAACATTTTGAAATAAATAAGGGACGATGATGCCGCCAGTGGTCTATGAACTTCGCGAACAGATTTATTTATTTTTATTTTTAAAGTGAATTTCCACAATATGGAAGCGTTGCGCGACTTAAGACAACTTCTCAGACCTTATTGAAAAGAAATGCCAGTACAGTTTACCATTCTCAGCCGTCTAACTATCCACATCGATGGTTCTCATGCAACTAAAAAGCCACTCTATATAAAAAATTTCCATCTCCTTGACCGATTGACACACTTTGTTGAGCTATTCTTGAAGCATTCAAATCTGGATCTGCTTGTTAGCACCAGGGTGGATGAAATATGTACTTGGAAAAATAAAAATTATCGTCCAACTATAATGAGAGAAAGTTATGAATGCAATGAAAATGTAATTAAATGAAAATGGAAAATATCCCAATAATTGCTAATATTAGGCTATAAAAAAAAACTAATCAATATTTTTTCAAACTTTTTTTTATTTTGAAGATTGAAACTTTCATTTATGAATGAAAAATAATATTGTTCAAATTACTGCCACGTCTGGATTTACAGTAGGCCATTCGATCAACCCAATTTTAAGCTTATTTCCGATTGTTTGGGCTCCAATTTCATGAATGACAACTTCGATTTCGTGTTTTAAAGCATCAGTCGTCTCTGGATGGTTCGCACAGCATTTGTCCTTAACGGCTCCCTACAAAAAATAGTCCAACGGGCTTAAATCACAGCTCCGAGGCGGCCAATTGATATCGGAATTTAAAAACGGTAGCCAAAAATTCGAGTATAACTTTGGCAGTGTGACAAGTTGCACCGTCCTGTTGAAACCAAATGTCGTCCATGGCATCCTCTTCAATTTTTGGAAACAAAAACTCGTTGAGCATGTCACGGTAACGCTCGCCATTTACTCTAACCGCGGAAGAAGAAGAAGACTCACCACTTTGGAAATAGGTTTTCAATATTTCCCAATTTTGTTCAAGCGTATAGCGTCCCATTTCGTAAATGTCAAACCTTTAAGTAAATTATGAACACATTTGACACGTCATTTGTGTTACCATTCTCAAAAAAATAGGTGGTTCAAAAAGCAAACGCTGTATGGCCCACCCTGTAATTATAGCAATAGTTTTGGAACAATTTTCTTTTGGTCCTTAAAAGAACAGGCTTTATAAATAATCCTTTTATGTATAAAAAATAACTATGGTGCCATTCTCAGCACAATGTGCGAAATCAATTCACTCGTTCATTATTGTTATGGCTTGAATTAAGAACAGCTTCAGCTGTGAGACAATTTTTGTTATTACGTTTTGTTGGAAAATAATCCTTCACCAAAATGCGGTAAAGGCCTCAATCTTCATATCACTACTTACCCCACATGCACATTTTCGACTGGCATCACCTCGTCCGCAATGCACTACATCAGATTCTATTTAACTTAGATGTTCCCTGCCTCAGGCTGGGTATTGGTGTATTTCAGTAAATTCTCCGCCTTGCGGACAAACTTCAAAATATCTCCAAAGAGAGCTTTCGGGATATCATTCAGATCCGTTTGATTTCAGTGGCAGATTTACACTCTTCTCTTTGCCAAGGCAATATATTTGCCCAAGATAAGCTTTGTGGTTGCATCATTCTCCAGACAGTGTCTCTATCTCGTTCCCACTGTTTTGGGAGATGGTAATTTAAGTAGTAGTGACTTATTAGAAAACCTACTACATATTTGCCTCCTGTCTACTTTACACGCGTTGTGCAATTCTCTATTGTAGGTAAAAGGTCTTATAAGCGTGACTTTCCAATATGTAATCCTTTAAGGGGGGAAGCTGGTCTAGAGCGCAAAAAATGGGCATATTTTATGAATTTATTTTGACTCAACAAAGGAATCAATCGAAAATCTGTGAAATAGGTTTAATAATATAGCTTTCATGGTACAAATACAAAATTTTTCGTCTGAATTAATTTCAAAATGGCCGCTGACAGCAGTTCTCCTAAGGCGCCTTTTTTTCTAGTGGGTCCATTGCCGAAGACGTAAACTCCTTAATTTTTGTCCTGGATCAAAAAATAAAATTTTTTTAGTTTCTATATAACAACAGAAAGAGACGTACGTAGGATTTTTTCGATATTTTGTTTTTTCGCGAAATGGTGCACGTTTGAACAAAAAGTTACAATTTTCACTATAAAGAACGACATAAAATTGTTGATTAAAAAAAAAACTATGTAATATAATAGGACTATGAATAAGTTCGTGCGGTTTTACAACAGATGGCGTAACTTGATTATTATTCCATCGATCCACATTTCCAAACATTCATTGGAGAGCTACTGTCGTAAGGCACAAACGTCAGTATAAGTTTTTTATTTGAAGCGTAAACAACAATATTTTTACCACACTTGAAAATGTCGAATTTCGTGCCAAATAATGTGTTTTTGCGGGGAATTCTTTAATATGAAGAAAAAAGCAGCCGAAAGTCATCGTATCTTGGTGGAAGTTTATGGTGAGCATGCTCTAGCTGAGCGAACGTGCCAGAAGTGGTTTGCACGCTTTAAAAGTGGTGATTTTGGCTTGGAAGACGAAGAACGCGAGGGTGCGCCGCCAAAGTTCATGGATACCGAATTGGAGGAATTGCTCGATCAAGATCCGGCTCAAACGCAAGAAGAGGTTGCAAAAACTTTGGGAGTTGATCAATCAACCATTTCCAAACGTTTAAAAGCCATGGGAATGATCCGAAAGGTAGGCCATTGGGTGCCGTATGAATTGAAGCCAAGAGACGTTGAACGCCGTTTTATGGCATGCGAACAACTGCTTCAACGGCACAAAAGAAAGGGTTTTTTGCATCGAATTCTGACTGGCGATGAAAAGTGGGTCCATTACGACAATCCAAAACGTCGGGCAACGTATGGATACCCTGGCCATGCTTCAACATCGACGTCGGCGCAGAAT
Source organism: Anastrepha obliqua (assembly GCF_027943255.1). Lineage (NCBI taxonomy): Eukaryota > Metazoa > Arthropoda > Insecta > Diptera > Tephritidae > Anastrepha > Anastrepha obliqua. The sequence continues at coordinate 2,133,477 of NC_072896.1, forward strand.
ATTCATGGCCTGAAGGTTATGCTGTGTATCTGGTGGGACCAGCTGGGTGTTGTGTATTATGAGCTACTGAAACCGAATGAAACGATTACGGGGGATGTCTACCGACGACAATTGATGGTTTGAGCCGAGCACTGCGAGAAAAACGGCCGCAATACGCCGATAGACACGACAAAGTTATTTTGCAACATGACAATGCTCGGCCACATGTTGCACAAGGGGTCAAAACATACTTAGAAACGCTCAAATGGGATGTCCTACCCCACCCGTCGTATAGTCCAGACCTTGCGCCATCCGATTACTATCTCTTCCGATCGATGCAACATGGCCTGGCTGACCAGCACTTCCGTAATTACGATGAAGTCAAAAAATGGATCGATTCGTGGATTGCGGCAAAACCGACCGAATTTTTCACAAAGGGAATCCGTGAATTGCCAGAAAGATGGGAAAAAGTAGTAGTAAGCGATGGACAATACTTTGAATATTAAATTTGTAACCATTTTACGTCAATAAAGTTTCAAATTTCGAAAAAAAACCGCACGAACTTATTCATAGTCCTAAAAAAATAAAAAATCCTACGTACGTCTCCGGAGAAAGGTATTTCGAATGTATTGTCAAAATTTCGTAAGAATCGGTAAATATTTGTTCGAGTTATGTCTTCGGCCAGTTTAAAAAAAAGTGATTTCGAGAAAAACGCGTTTAAAGTTGTAAGTAACGTTCGGGGCATACCTGCGAGGCACTGCCGTCGAATGAAAAATTTGGGCATTTAGACATTTTTGCTGGCATCCCTCATTTGGTATATTATTTCTAAGACCCTAAAGCACCTTTTAAGACAAAAAAAAATTTTTCGATTTTTTCAAAATTCTAGACCAGCTTCCCCCCTTAAATATTTATTGTTGAAAAAAAAATAATGAAAAAAGCTGCACAATAAATTTTAAAGCACTCTTGGACGATAAAAGCACTATGGATAATCTTCCACACTCAAATGCACAAAGCTAAAAATTTTCTTTGCTTAGAATTGCAGAAAGGTGTAAATTCTAATATGAAATTCATAGAGTGTTGAATTAAGAGTGGTGCACTGTTAGTGTAAATGTATGCGACTCTTCACGGTCGTTTCATCATCTATAAAACATCCTTTCTAAGAGTGCTCTCTATCGGCTGCTAGTAGTTGAAAATATACATTAATATTTAGTCTTTGCGAGTTTCCTATAGAAAGTTGTAGCCCGCATTTGTACGGCTGTTTGTCTACTCATTTTCTAGCTAACTTTCGAGTTTCTCTAAATTTCTACTTGTTTCGAACGATTCCTTCCCTTAGCCCTCCCCCACGAAGTGTAGCATATGAAAGTGTTTGAAAATGTTAATTTGCTTAGCATTTAGCAGCACAAATTCAAAACTGAAATCATAAAAGCAGCAACAACTATATGTTGTTGTTGGCCTGTTTCAACACGACTTGCTTGGCCGCCCGCCTGCATCCTTTTCTCTTAGTTGGCCATAAACTTAGCCACAATAATGCTGGCATATAAGAAGTTTTGGTGCTTTTTGAGCACTTTTGGCTAGCTGAGGAGGATAACAGCAAAGATCTGATTGCCTACCGGAACGTGGTAACAAAAGACACTACTTTAGTAGTTTTGGGGCGATATGCTGTGAATGCAGCGAGCTTAGAGCGAAAGTTTTTGTAAATAGAAAACACAAAAAAACGAAATACTCTGAAGCCAACCGCAATCGTGCGGAAGTCCTAAGAGAAAAATATGCATTTGCTCTACAGCTTGGTGTCTATTAAATGCGAAAATCACCACTTAGTCCACTTCAACAATATAGCCCAAAACTATAAAAGTGTGTTGAAATTGTCTTAACCCAATTCGAAGCAAAAAAGTTAGCACAACTGCACACTTAAAAACCAACCAAGGCGGTGTAAGCAAATATTCATAATTATGTACGTATATATTAATATGTAGGTGCATCTTTTCTAAAACTTAACGGTACCAGTAAATTTTCAAGTTAGTCTGTTATAAAGTTTTCCATGTAAATATTAGCAAAAATTAAAATAAAAACTTGAAAATATGCTTAATAACCACAACAGAAATAATAAAAATAAAACATGGCAAGAACAACAACACCATTTACTAACGTCTTAATTTGTTGGTTTGTAGTGGTTTACTTTGATATCTCAAAAATGTATCTCACATCCGTAAATACTATTACAAAATATCAGCATGCAAAGTTAAAGTTCGCCAACCTTAGCACGTATGGCTAATTGCAAGGTGTTGAAGTTTCTGCTCTCCCACCTGTGCTTAACCTCAACTTGCATATTTAAAACTTTTTCAAGTATAAATTATTTAAATTATTTTCAGATGTGTATTCGCTTAACGAATTCACTTTGAAAAATATTGAAATATTTAAGAACTTTCCAAAACTGTGCAAGGTGGCGCAAAATTAGTTACCCTAGCAGAAGATTTATAATGCTTGTAAATGGCAGCAGTATACAAACAGACAAGCAATGGAGCGCGTAAAGGTTTCAAAACAAAGATTTCCATCACCTAAAATATTTTTTGTTTTTGTTTTTACAATATTTAATAAAAAAAGTTTTCAAAAACTAAATTGGATAAATAATTTTGGGCCACCTTTTATAAAGGGTGGTTAAATTTTAAGGCCCGATGTTGAATGTGAACCACACCTAAACGCTAAGAGTGATTGCCGAAAAACCAACGCACCCACAAAGAGTGACTGTTTGGTGCGGTTTATGGGCCGGCGGCATCATTGGGCCGTATCTTTTCCAAAATGAGGCCGTTCAGGCAGTTGCTGTGAATAGTGTTCGCTATCGAGAGATGATAACGAACTTTTTATGGCCCGAATTGGAAGATATGGATGTGGATGTGGTTTCAACAGGACGATAAGCCAGCAACAATATTTTGTTCCGTGCGTAATTCAGCCATACCAATATTATCACAATAAAGAAAATGGCAATAATTTCCTAAAAAAAATTGTATTTTATTCAAAATCAGCACCGGCCTTTGAAAGTTAACCACCCTTTATATGTTGGCATAAATATGTACCAGAAAATACACTCGGCTCTGCCGTCATGAGAAGCGAGAAGCACAATAACAACACTTTTCACCAATTTTCACACAGCGAATAAACATTCAAACAGCATCTTTGGAAAAAATGTCAGTTTATTTTTTTAGTTTTGATAGCAATAGGAAATTATTAACAAATTTACTATTAAATTTAACTAACGAAGATTGAATGATAACATTTCAAAGTTCTTTAGCAAACAAACAAACCCCCAATCCACTCAATCAACTTTGATTGATGTCAGTAAATAAATAGAAAATAATTCACTGACGATACCCTTTTCAAATCATCTTTGACATTTTTCTAGTAGATAAATGCACAATTTTATACTAAAGGGTTTTTTAATAGGAGGCATTATTTTGATATTCAAATGCTATCGTTAATATGAATGATCTCATGTTTATTTCGTTATAAAGAGGAAGTTATGCCGTTAAGAGTGGAAAATAACATCAGGCAAATGATCACCTCGACCACGCTTACAGGACAATATCCTTTTCATGAAATTTTCCATAACCGAATTGCAAAGTGGCTGCCCTATGTCCTCGATACCCTCACGAATTCCATCTTTGAGGTCTTGAATCGACTCTGGGCTGTTGGTGTAGGCCTTCTCTTTCACGTGGCCCCAAAGAAAAAAGCCGCAAGGTGTTAAATATCAAGATCTCGGTGGCCAATGGTGATCACCTCTTTGAGAGATAACTCGGTCCGAAAATTTTTCCCTTAAAAGATCAATGGATTCGTTGCTTGTGTTTCACGTAGCGCCGTCTTCTTGAAAAAAAAACGTTGTCCAGATCAATACCATCCAATTCCGGCCATAAGAAATCGTTAATCATCTCTCGATAGCGCAATCCATTCATCTGTAACGCCTGTAAAACCCTTTATATGCAGAACAAGGCGTTAAAATTTTTGAAACTTAATATGAAAATAATGGAAATAATCGTCCGAATAAGTTGACAATTCCAAGGGTGGTTTATTTATTTATTTATTTAGATTTTCTATTTTGAGCTTGATTTTTAAGCAATTAATTCTTTACATATACGAGCACACCCAAAATTATGTAAAACTTAAAAAGGCATAGACCCTTTAATAATTTGTTCTTCAATATTAAAATGAAATCGGCCGAAATTTAAAGGAGTAAGTCTCGTTTAATTCCAAGTATTTCAGCAGGATTCCAAACGGGTTTTGTTAAATTCAGTGTAATGAGTGGATCCGCAAATACTCTATAAGCTTAAATGAATACCATGTAAAGTATTACCAGCGGCCACAGTAGCCGAATGGGTGCGTGCGTGGCTAGCTTTCGGCAGTACGTAAGTTCGAATCTTTCTGCATGAAACATCGAATTAAGAGAAAAAGTTCCTGCAGTCGACCCTCGGCAGGCAATAGCAAACCTCCAAGGGTAAGAGCCAATTATATATAAATATAAGCGCCAATTAATATAAAGTAATACCCATGGTCTTCTTTGAAAAAATAAAAAGTTAGTTGATATCTATATAAATATTAAAACGGAGAGCAAAATTTTGTCTTACTATTTTTTTAATATTTATATTCAGATAAAAAGTTGAAACATATACCAATGGATAGCATATGTGGAGACGGTTTGCACAATGTATTAAAATAGATGCATAACTGAGTAGGTGCAGGTAAAATTAATCACACTATTCTACCTGTATTATCATATGTGTATCATGTTATAATATGTATCATGATATAAAATTTAATGAAACAACTGGAAACTTATATATTGTGAATTAATACTATTATAAATTTGATTCAGAAATTATGATGGTGTTGGATTAATTAATGATTGTTTTTTGTTATGGTTTTTCAAAAAAAATAATTTTTTTTTCCTTAATACATGAAATTAAATGTTTCCAATTCATGAATAAAAAAAGATTATGATATTTGAAATACACAAATATTGAATCGCTTAATACAGGTAAAATGGGATATTTTCCACATTTAATTTTACTACATCTATTCATATATATTATGTAAAAAGTTTCAACATAACCTATCCATTTGTATATGTTTCAACTTGTTTCTATGACTATAAATACTAAAAAAAAAATATGCCTGAATTTTCCTTTCTGTATATAACGTCGAAATTTGACGTACGGGTGATCCTAGTTTAAATAGAAAGCTAAATATGCGGGCTACCCTAATAATCGGTAGGCATACAGCAAAACCTCTAAGAACACCTTTTCGCCCAAACTTTTTCTCTTCTTCTTTTTATATCCTCTTCTTCATCTTCCTTTTCTTGCTACTATATTATTCTTTTTTGTATTCATCTTATTCGTAAATTTCATGGCATTTTCTTCTATTTTCAACTTTTTTCTTCTTCTATTGTCCTTCCTCTTCTTCTTCTTCCTCTGCTTCTTCTTCCTCTTTCTCTTTCACTTCTATTTTTTCTTAGTCTTCATTTCTTCCTTCTTGTTTTTTTTATCTTCATCTTCCTCTATTTCCGCTATTTATTTTTCTTATTTTCTTTTCTCCTCTAATACATTCCTTTCATTACAACCTTTCTTGTTTTTCCTCCTTTTTTCGTTTCATGATGGAGATCTCTATCTTTTTCCTTTTATTCGACGTCGTTTTACTTACTCTTACTATGCTCTTATTCTTCATATATCATTGAATGCTTCTTCTTCTACTTTTTCTCTATATCTTCGTACTACTCTTTTCTTCTTCCTCTAGTCTTCCTCATTTTCTGAATTTTTTTTCTTCTCTTTCTCTAATTATTCTTTATTACTTTTATCTTATTCTGCCTTTTTAATCTCTCATTCTTCTTCTTCTTAGCCTTTTACCGAAGGAAAACTCTTTCCTCTCGCCTTCGTCCTTCACTCTTTTCCCAGTTTTTTCTCTTTTTCACCTTCCCTCCCCTCTTTATTCTCTATATTTTTCCTATTCCTCGAATTCTTATTTTTATTCATTTATTTATTTACTACTTCTTCTCATAAGGTGAGTTCTCAATACCTTTAGCGAAGTTATGCCAACGTCTCTCCTAACCTCAACTGTCTACTGCGTTGATTTGTTGGTTTTAGTTGAGCTTTAGCTGGACTGCCTTGAGTGGTTGCCAAATATATTTCTATTTCAGCTCGGCATGCCACAAAGACCTGTTAGGGTAGCTCCGCAGTAGCATTCCAATAAAAACTGCTTGTAAAGCATGAAGTTATGCTCCCAACCTTAAAGTATACTTACCGCACTGGGATCATCGGAAGTCATTCCATTGCAGTCCGTACATCTTCATCTCAATTGTCCTACTAGCGTCCGGCAGACAATATCACCAGCAATATTTCATTATTTTCATCTTTTTCTGTACTCTCGCCACGATCGCGGTTATACGTGATGTAAACTATCGAAATATATCCAAAAATAACTTAGGATTACTTAAGGGGTTATATACCTTGTGGTCCGGTGAAATTAGCGAAAGTTGGGTTTTTTTTAAAGATATGTAGCAATAATTTTATTGTATAAAAGTTTTTATTATTGGATATTACAATGTTTAAAGAAAAAAAAGGCTTTGTTTGTGTAAAAATATTTAAAAATGGCGGAGCTATGGCGTTTTCCCCCAAGACCCTTTTTTTGGAAGAGGCTTGCGGTGGACGCGATTCAAGTCCACCAAGTCAACTGAAATCAAAAAATCGAAAAGATTTCATTAGTATAGGGTTATATCTTCTTAGTGAACGATCAATATATTAAATATTTTGATTTTTGTGAAAATAGGAACATGTTTTTAAAAAACTCCACTTCTACAGTCCTAAAATTGGCATTAAAAAATTCATATCTGCAAAATAAAAATTTATACGTAAAAAGTTGATCGTTCACTAAGAGGCGACATCAATTACGAACAATTTAAAAAAAAAATTATAAAAATCGGTTGAATACTTTTTTTGCAATCGCATCCACCGCAAAAGCATTTTTGGAAAAACACGTTTTTGAGATAATCGCGTTTAAAGTTTCAAGCGCCGCATGAGGCCGTACGCTCAGGACGTGACGACGCACAATTTAAAACGCTGTAACTTTCGATCTATTGCTCAGATCTCTATGAAATTTTTGGAAAATGTTCTCAAGGGATTGTACTTTACGATAAAGAAATAAAATTTATTTTGATTTTTTTGAAAAACACAAGGTATATAACCCCTTAAACTAAGAACCGGTGTATCATTTATATAATATTTAGCTAAAGTGTATCCTCCTGAACAAGCTGCCTGATTTTCTTACTTCTTCAGAAAAATGCGCTTTAGCTATGGTTTTCATTCACAAGTAAACTGGCACAGTTAGAAATACGAGGTTCAGCCAAGTCATCCTATATTTTGTTTTAATTTACCCAATTATGTTCACATCGCCGTCAATCTTAGTTTATAGTTTATTATTCCGCACTCGAAGTGACCCTTTACAAATCCATTCGCCTTTCAGCAAACCCTCTCCCGTAGACTTACTGCATAATGCGAGTACTCGTGCAACAAAGCATGTACATATGACAAGTGGCTTAAAGGTCCTCAAAACGCTAAAAAAAACATGCATTACTGCAGTACTAAGCTTTTAGTTCTTCATTTTTCATTACTCTAACCCTGACCTTTTTGTCTAGCATAGAAAAAGGTAGCCCGGCATTCTTTTAATGAGCTAACGTTATTGTTTTTTTTTTTACATTCGTAGGTTCATCCACGCCATTAAACGACATCGACATATAAGCTCGCATATTTTTGTTGTAAATCCCTTGTGGCTCAAAGCTAAATTTAGTGCCTTTTATAACCATTTTATCACACCCACGACTCAACACTTCAACACTCACGCGGATACGTGGGCGTAGACATAAAACCACAAAGTCATCTCTAATCGCTGTTATTAACTGATTGCATTCCACAAACACAAATACCCATGCAAGTACAAGTAAAAAAATAAAAAAAATAAAAAACTCAAGAGAAAAGGAAATGGAGCGTCAAAGAGGCACAGTAATTGCTTAAAGCCATTTGCAAACGAGGAGTAAATTTACATGCTTACGCTGGAAAAAAATGCCTGCCAGTGGCATTTATAGTGCAGTCGTACGTTATCTCCTAAATTTCACTGTCGCATACACTTGCGAGTGTGCTGAAGCCATTACGCTTTCAAACAACTGTGTACGGAGGTATGTTGCGCGCACAAAACCGCAAGCAAACAAATTTCTTCGCCAGCAAATAGTGAGTATGTATGGACATACGGGCATACATACTTACACATATTAATATCCGTGTTAGCATGCATTTAACTCTACACACACAGCACACACCCGAACATAAGGGCCAGCGCAACGCGTGTGCATAACTCATTTTTGCAATCTCCGCAAATTTGCCAAAGACCAGTGCTTATATGAATACTTACAAATACACGTACATATACACATACATACATGCAAATATCTATATGTAACGTGCCATGCAGAGGGAAATTTGTGTATGCTCTGGCACAAATAATGCAGGAGTCAGCACATATATTACAGCAACACTGTTGCACGTAACGTTTAGCGCAGCCACACCCACCAAAGTCGACCTTGTACTTCAGCCGCTAGGAACCTTCGCTTTGGCCGATCACAGTTTATGTCAGAACATTTTTTTTCTTTTCTCGTTACTGTCTTCATTCACAATTCCTTTATGGATTACAATTTCACCCGCTTAACTGCACTCAAAAGTGGTATGTTTTTAGGCTCAAAAGCATATGCAATTGACAAGAGTGGAAATTGGTTGCATTACGGCTTTCAAAAGAGTTTTAGGAATCTAACGTGTTACGCTGCGTTGTTAGCGTAATTCAATTTCCCAAACTCCTTGCTACATTCTTTGAGCTCTATTCGTATTTGCTTTCAGTGAATTTCTTTTTTCTTAATTCTCAATCACTTCAACAAAGTTCATACTATTCATTTTTCCATCCTGTCATTAACACCATGTGATCGTCAATTTTAGATCACAAACCCGATGGTAACATCAAATTTTAATTTTATTAAGGTTTTCGTTTTCATATAAGCAATTTCCAATTTCTGCAGTTTGTGAAAAAATTTGAAAAATTACACAAATATTTCATAGCAATTCCAATGCATTTACTTATGATTTTTACCATATAAATATATGGAAAAAATTCGTCACCGTCAGGAAAAAAAATTACGAAAAATCAAAGAGATTTTTTATGAACTTCACACTTATTTTTTATTATACTAAAATATAATAAGCTGTGCAACTGCACACCAGAAACCTTTCGGGAATAGTTCTAATTATCTAATACTGGCAATTATGTTTATATGACTCAATCCATTGTTTGACTCCCGTTTTTTAAAAATCTGGGCCATACGGTTAATGGTATACATATATTTTTTGAAAACAAAAATACAATCAGCATAGTTTGATAGGACTAGCCATTCACCATCACGGCAACTCCTTCCTTGTTTTGAAACCGATATGGATCGATAATGCCTCCAGTGCTGTATGAACTTCGCGTTCTTTTCTTTTTTAAAGTAAATCTCCACAATTTGGAAGCGTTTTTTTGGCGTTAAACAATTCATAATGGCTTGCCAATGAACCAAACGTCTTTACAAGAATAATGAACATTCGAAAAGAAACTAAAAATAGCCAAAATTGGTAAAAATGTTTATATGCTGCCATTTTGTCGCGGGGTCTATATTATTAGTATAGGGTTTTTCAGTAAGAGCGTTTCAACTTTTGAACTTTTTTGAATAAAACACAAACGGTTTGACTTTTTTAACTAATTTTTTTTATTATCGAGTTTGAACATATACATTTAAGTATGAAATTCGATTTCTTTTGCATGACCACCGCGTGCACGTTTTACGAAGTCCAATCGTTGAACCCAATTTTCGACCACTCTTTCGCATAAATCGGCCGAAATTCCAGCAATTTCGCGTTCAATATTGGCTCTGAACTCACAAATCGTCGCCGGCTTGTTACTGTAGACCAATGACTTCACATAACCCCAAAACGGGACGGCTTGTTAAATGGACCGTAAAATGGCCGTAATGCTCTTAAAGTAGCAGCAACAGAACGATTATTTTCATAAAAAATTTGCACGATTTGCAATCGTTGCTCAAGTGTGTAGCGTTCCATGATGAAATGTATACTAATGAAGTTTACAAATGACAAGCGAAAAATAAAACATATTGCGTCGTTCGCCCTCCCTATCGGGAAAAAGTTGAAGCGCACCTATTGAATAACATACGAGGACATATGTATGTATGTAATGTATTATATTTTGGCATTTCGTGGCGTGTACCTACCAAGTGCATACTCCTGAGCCCAAAATGTAGAGGTAGATATGGGACACACTTTTCATGGTTCGAGTTTTATTACATTTTGTCATATTTGTCTCCTACACTTGCAGCCTTAACATTTCATTTTCGAAGTGGCACCAAGCAAAGCAGTTCATTAAGCTCTTATGCAAAATTTATTAAGATAAGGTGCCAAGCCTCGGAATGACAGATCATGTCAAGACAGTCGTGCTAAGTTTTCTGTAAGGCAGTGCTCTCTTGACGATGATATTTGTGATATCTGTCCAACACTTTTGTTCAACCCAGCTTTCTTTTGCTATACGGTGGCCGCTGTAGCCGGGTGGCTTTGTTCGTGACTTCCATGCCATAGGTACGAGTTCGAATACGACATGAAATGAAAAAAGACATTTTAGAACAAAATGATTTCGAATAGCAGACATTCCTCGGCAAGTAATGGCAAATCTCCAAGCGCTCTGAAAAGCTTATAGAAATCCTTTGCTATTCAAATTCTGCATAGAACTGTAGTTATGGGCGTTTTCGTGGACGCAATATTATAGTTACACTGCACGATTAACTCTTACAGCAGCATATTTGCTGCACTTGCTGAGTACCTCCATTGACTTTATCAAAATAGTCTTGACCTCAAACGATACTTCCACGTGAATTATTTGTTCTGTAAGACGTACTCGATTTTTCACTGGTTATTTCACAATCAAGATTGAGTAAATTTTAATTAATTTTCATTGGCTTCCGTAAGCCGAAGAGAATGAGGTGAAAAATGGTGAATATATTAACGCGTATGCTCATGTAAGCAACAACAAATGTTACAATTACCTGAGCAAAATCCCCGAACAACGTGAATGCAGTTCAATCACACTTTATTCCTCGCGAACATTTCACTACAAACACAATGCCTTTGTTTGTTCTCCTTCACTTCCATCATTTTGCTTTTATTTTCCATTATTAGCGGCAGCCCATTAAGTTTTTTGTGTTTTTTACGTTTTCTTTACTTCAATTTTTCATGCACACATTGAATGTCTTAATTGACATGACTGTTTGCAGTTGTTGCTGATTTCATCTTTTTATCTTGAGATTAATTCATTTTCCTCGTAGTTCGTGTTCTTAAATATTATGACTTCATCATAGCGTTCTTGTTTCAATACGCATTCCATTTATTAATTTTCGTTATTCTTCTTCTTCTTTGCCATATTCTTTCATTGCAGCGTTCTGCCTCCAATGAAAGCCAATTGGTCCTGGATTCGGTCACTGTGTCCACCACTGGCAAATACAGTTGTGAAGTTTCCGCGGACGCGCCATCCTTTCACACAGAAATCTCCGCCGGCGAGCTGGAAGTGGTTGGTAAGTGTCACAAAACATACAGTTATATCGCAGAAAAGATATGAAAATTAAGAAATAATTATTCGTGCTATTTCGAGTAGGGAAAGGAGGAAATGAATGAGTACAACTTTAAGTTATTTCGGCTATATAAAAAGCATTACGAATACATTTGCCTTTAAATTTCCTTTACTTAATCCGTAGTTTCATTTCATGTCATTAAATATTGCCCTGGCCAATTTTTTAGTTGCTACTTTGGGCCAACACTTAATGAGAACTACAATAAACGTGCGAATTATTATGCAACCACATTTTTATTATAACGAAAAATCATTTAAACCATGCAGAAATTGTTTTCAAGACTTGTTAAGAAACGAAATCATAAAAATCAGCAGTTTCCTTAGAAGAAACTAAGAACTTTTTTTTGCGCAGGTAAGCGTTTTGTTTTTAGCAATTAACTGTGAACTGGTACCACACAAGTCATCATGAATCGTTTAATGCGAACTGCACTTCGAAATTCTGGAAATTTGCTTTGAAAAATTCATTTGTTCGCGAAGTTTATTTAGCAAAGTGTTGAAGAAGACACTGAAACGTCGACTTGTCATCGTTCTCATCTTATTGGCTTTTGTCCTTCGACTACGTGAAAATTTTACGTTCCTCTAAATTAAAAAATCGTTTGCGTCGCATTTTTGCTGATTGGGATCATTTAGATTTATTTCTCAAATTTACTGGAAAATGTAGTCAAAAATTAGACTGATCGAATGGACCATGTAACTCGTAGCTGTATGAAATTTTCTTCTCCTTCTTCTTAATTGGCGCGATAACCGCTTACGCGATTTTGGCCGAGTTTAACAAAGCGCGCCAGTCGTTTCTTTCTCGTGCTTACCGGCGCCAATTGAACATACCAAGTGAAGCCAAGTCCACAAGTCCACTTGATCTTCCAACGCAGAGGATGTCTTCCTCTTCCTCTACTACCACCAGCTGGTACCGCATCGGATACTTTCAGAGCCCGAGCGTTTGTATCCATTCGGACGACATGACCCGGCCAACGTAGCCACTGGATCCTCATCCGCTGCACTATGTATATGTCGTCGTAAAGCTCATACAGCTCATCATTCCATCACCTGCGATATTCGCCGTTGCTAACGTGCAAAGGTTCAAAAATCTTCCGCAGAATCTTTCCTTCAAACACTCCAAGCGTCGCTTCATCGGGTGTTGTCATCGTCCAAGCTTCTGCGCCATACATTAGGACGGGCATGATGAAAGCTTTGTAGAGTGTTAGTTTTGTTCGTTGAGAGAGGACTTTACTACTCAATCGCCTGCTTAGTCCAAAGTAGCACTTGTTGGCAAGAGAGATTCTATGTTGGATTTCAAGGCTGACATTTTGATCGGTGTTAACGCTGGTTCCTAAATAAACGAAGTCTTTTACAACCTTGAAATCATAACTGTCAACAGTGACGTGGGTGCCGATACGCGAGTGCGCCGACTGTTTGTTTGAAGAGAGGAGGTACTTCGTTTTGTCCTCGTTCACCACCAGACCCATTCGCTTTGCCTCTTTATCCAGTTTGGAGAAGGCAGAACTAACAGCGCGGTTGTTAAGGCCGATGATGTCAACATCTTCGGCATACGTCAACAATTGTATGCTCTTATAAAATATTGTGCCTGAGCGATTAAGTTCTGCGGCTCGTACGATGCTCTCCAACATCAGGTTAAAGAAGTCACACGACAGCGAGTCACCCTGTCTGAAACCTCGTTTGGTATCAAACGGCTCGGAGAGGTCCTTCCCAATTCTGACAGCGCTGCTGGTGTTGAGCAACGTCATCTTACATAGCCGTATTAGTTTTGTGGGGATACCAAATTCAGACATCGCGGCATACAAGTGACTCCTTTTCGTACTGCCGAATGCAGCTTTGAAGTCGACGAAAAGGTGGTGTGTGTCGATTCTCTTTTCATGGGTCTTTTCCAAGATTTGGCGTGTTGTGAATATTTGGTCGATGATAGACTTTCCAGGTCTAAAGCCACACTGATAAGGTCCAATCAGTTGGTTGACGGTGGACTTCAGCCTTTCACACATTATGCAGGATCAGCTAAGAACGATTAGAAAAGAAATTTGAATAAAACATCAACACTGTAAAATATTAAATTCGTGCTGGCCTTATTTGAAGCTGTGTACATATACGAGTATTCATACCGTCATGCGATTTATGGAATAGCTCATCACAAAAATGGCTCTGGTAGCACTTGAAGATACCGCTTCGCATTTTAGATAATTCGTTCCGGTATGTAGAGCTCTATTCTAGCAATAAAGTTGCGAAGTTTGGTTTCAAACTCGTTAGTATAGCTAAGGACTTGAGGTAGCTCCAAAAAAATAGTCAAGTCGCATAAGCGTTGCGGCTAATTTATGAGATGACCCAGTAGTCAAATTTCTGCTTCACAACTAGGAATGGTGTGTCTCTTGTATGACATCTAGCACCGTCTTTTTGGGGCCATATATCGATTTTGTTAGGATGTCAGCTAGCATCGCCTTACACGAGTGTTAGGAATGCCCACGAAAAACTTTCTCCCGAACCGAAGTTGTGAAAAAGTAAAAAATCAAAAAAAAATTGAAAATATTTTGTGCAAATTTCCGAGAATATTTCCTCAACAGTCCAAACAACAAAAATATATTACTTAATTAAGCTTGTAACAACAACAAGCATATTAAAAAAGCTTCATCAGCGAATGCAAATTGAAGACTTGTGTTTCCTCGAAATGTGAGTGATTTCCAGGAAGTCATTGCAGAGGCGGCGGGAGTGAACTGAAATCCGTTTGAAATTTGCTGGTCAACTGCTGTTCGAAGAATTTGAAATGAGCAAGCGAAAATTGAAAAAAAATTAAAAATGAACTGTAATTTCATTACCAGCACTTGCATGAGCTGAGTTTTTGTTTTTTGTTTGCTGTTTTTGTTGTAAAGAGTTGACCACCTCATTTGTTCTAAGGCATGGGCATTTCTGCTCTATACCGAAAACCATTAACGGAAATGGTGCATTCTTCCTCATTTCGAAAGAAATAAGGTCAGATGATGTGGCTGTGCCATAAGTCAATCCTTGTGGATGCGTTTATGTTTGGTCGAACACTTGTGGGCTATGTTTGTTCCAATAAGGGCAATTTTGCTTGTTGTCATAGACCAAAAAACTTCACGATGATGTTTACTTCAGGTATTTACAACTGGGATGGAATTTTTAATAATTTCCACACGTTCGGCACGCGTGAAACGATGCATGTCTTACATCTGCTGAAACATAGCAGTTTGGAAAACTATTGTATAATTGCTTTCTGATCTCCCGTTATTATTGGTGTGAATAGTAGTTTCAATTTTGCATTAAATCACGGAAAACAAATGCAGGTAAAAATACGCTAGGCCATCTCAAATGTACTCATTTTTGTTGCAGGAAAAAAACTAAAATAATGTAAGCAATTCTCAGCAAATCATTTCATTTAGTCGAATTTTCAAACTTCCCGTAGAATAAGGAAAAATATTGGAGAAATATAAGCAATGCTCCGCTTTTACAAAGGTATTCAATATTTCCTTTAGCAAGAAGTACTCTAGCCGAATGGGTTGGTGCGTGACTACCATTCAGAATTCGCAGAGAGAACGTTGGTTCGAATCTCGGTGAAAGCAAAATTAATAAAAACATTTTTCTAATAGCGGTCGCCCCTCGGCAGGCAATGGCAAACCTCCGAGTGTATTCCTGCCATGAAAAAAGCTCCTCATAAAAATATCTGCCGTTTGGAGTCGGCTTGAAACTATAGGTCCCTCCATTGGTGGAACAACATCAAGAACACACCCCAAATAGGAGGAGGAGCTCGGCCAAACACCCAAAGAGGGTGTACGCGCCCGTTATATATATATATAAGAAGTACTCTAGGCTGCCTTATTTCAAATGAATTAATTAAAAGTCTATATGTATAACAAATATATAGGCAGGTACTCCTGATGCAATTTATCCTAACATGCACATGTACCGTTCGACTAGATATTGTACGAAAAGGTACGGGAAAGTCAAAAAGTATAAACTAAAAATACTAACATCAACGCCATCCAATGAACTATGCGCATATTTTGCTAATGTGTTTTCGGCAACGTGCTATGCATCGAGACGCTTATATGTTGCATACTGCAAGGGGCAAAAGTAAGCACGCTCAGGAAAAGTTATAAATAAGCAACGCCAACGCAAACGCCTGCACACACGCACACACAACGCAAGTGAATACTGAATTCAAGAACGATCGACGCCAACTGTCGCTCCATCATTTTGTCATGGCAACATCCGTTTCAAATTGACCATTTGAGACGGTAAAAGCCAAAAAAGTTGAATAAAAAATGTGAAATGTGAAAAATGTACTAAGAAAAAATCCTAGAAAGACCCATAGAAACAGAGAGAAGTATGAGCAGCTGAAAATAGAGAAATTGCATGAAAATAAACTTGAGACACTTGACAGCATATCTTGGCACTTGAGGAGACCTGTGCAGACGGGTGGGCAGCGGTCGATGGCGCCAGACAAGCATTGATGCATGTTTGGCGCCGAAGTCTGTAACTTTGTCTGTCCAACAAGTGACGTGTGCGCATAACGAGCACCGGTAAATAAAGAAACATAAAAACCAAAACAACTGACGAAAAAACTACGAATGGTTCGATGAACAGACAAAAAGTTCTGCCATAAAGGTAAATGGACATCAAGCGAAAATTGGGAAATTTTTTGAAGAAGCACCAACAAGGCGATGTGGTGGCAGGATGCGCAAAAAACGAGGTACATAAAAATAGCAGTTGTAGTTCTATGGTAGGTGTTGGTGGAGTTTAAGTAAACTTCGTTTTGCAATGCCAGAGTGAAATGTAGATGGGCAACCGCATTTTATGGAAGCGTTGGCAAAAAGTGCATTAACTTTAACAGTTAGTTTGTGAGCATTCCATGCAGTATGACTTAGGGTGCTGGAGTGTGGTCCAAAAAGATTTATAAATTTTATATTCATTTTGATTATACCATAAATTTTCCAAATGAAAAAAGGAAGTGCATATACACACACACATATTTATAAACATGTTGCATTCTTCCTCTTATTCTTGACTACACGATAACCGCTTACGCAATTTTGGCCAGTCTTTCTTTCTCGTGTTAACCGGACGCCCCATGTGAAGCCAAGTCCTTCTCCCCCTGCTCTGTGTAATGCAGAGAAGATCTTCCTCTCCCTCTTCTGCCAGCAGCCGGTACCGCATCAATGGCCTTCAGAGCCAGAGCGTTTGTATCCATTCGGACAACTTGACCTAGCCAGCGGAGCCACTGGATCTTTCTCACTATTTCCATGTCGGCGTATAACTCATACAGCTCATTGTGCCATTGCCTACGATACTCGCCGTCGCCAACGTGCAAAGGCCCAAAATATGTTACATTAACTGAACTATATTTGTGGCTTTTTTTTTTCAAAAAGTATTCGAAGCCGGTAATACAATGGGAACGTTTTCATTGCTAATCAATACTAGGGGTGCCATTCATATTTCTGGCCTAGACATGGAAAAGTGATCATTGAGGGTTGAAGAGGCTTTTATTGGGTTTCAAAATATTCTTCCCGCTGATCAATACACTTTTGCATTCGTTCGAACCAATTTTAATAGCGCAAAATCTTATTGTTGCTTATCATACTGATGCCCAAGGGTGCCTCATCCACGCCTTATGTGACATGACGATCTTGCTCAACCACTTCGCACACCGAATCGATATTATCTGGCAGTGCAACTGACTTTCGACACCTTCCCGGAATTCGCCGGTGGTTTAATGCTAAGGGATGGTGATTGCTCACCGTATAATGGCTTCAGTTCACCGATGCATTCTTTTTTTGTTAATCCACGTCGAGAATTGTGCAAAATAGTCCGACGAAAATGTGTAATTTCATTTTTTTGCCGATTTTTTGGGAGTCGTCACTTTTAAGAAGTTTCGTATCATTCCGTTAATTCTTGGTTTTTCTCACTAGCATTTCGACCCCACATTTCTTTGGCGACAAAGCGCATTACTAGTGTTGTGGACACTACTCTCACTCAAAATACAGCAGTTGTGGTTAGTGGCATGCCTGCTGTCGCCAAACTAAGGCTTACTCACCTAGGTGGTGTGACTCTAGATCCATTGGTAATACGCAACAAAAAACCCAAGAAAGTGCTCAAATTCGTTAGAAACCTTGAATTTTAGGCTTGCGGTCAAGCACAAGAGCCGCAGTGCAATATGTCAAAAGTAAGACGGAAACCAACTCAGTTCACCTTCCAGTTGATTTTCGGCCCATTCGGAATGTGAATACATTCCTTCCACAAAAGCGATAGTCCAATGGCAGTTGGGCAGCGACGGTGACTACTTCTGTATTCACAGTACGAGCTCTTATGGGATAAACACTATCATTCAGACTTTGCTCGTAACTTTGCAAAATTCGGATACATTTTAAACATATATTTGAATACCCAGCAGGTTTTCGCAGGCTGGCGTCATGTGCCACACATTTTTAATATATATATATTTTTTTTAATTCTTATTTTCTTTGGTACACAAACCATCAAATTTTTAATAAACAAAATGCTAATTGTGATGCAGACTAATTAAAAATTGTCACCTTCTTATATTTTCAAACATAAAAGTAAAACTTCATTGCATATTTTAAATTTATATTATTTCTATTGAATTGTCTAAAAATTGATAGAGACAAGAAAACGAGCTGTATGCTTTAAAGCCCAGCGACTCCCTGCATGTTTCAAAATATATGACAGCGATGGCCATCAACACTCAATGTTGCCATATCAGTTAGCAAGATGAAATGTTTTATTAGTTTGAATATTTCCGCGACTAAAATTCGGTAGAAAATGTTGAGTGAAGCAAGCAGTCTAGCAGCAAGGGAAGTTGCAAGTCTTAATTTTCAAAATATGAGTAAAAATTATGTTTAGAAAGTAATTGAAATAGTTTTTAATTTCGGGTTTATACAAAATTTTGTCTGTATATGACCGGAGCCAAAACTTTGCTGGATCATTGCCTGTGAGCGTGAGGTGATGAGTGTTAAGACTCCTACGGAGTACGACTTTGGCAATGGTTTATGGATGTAAAGAATGGTTAAGTTTTAAGGGCCGGTGTTGATTTTGAATAAAATACAATTTTTTTAGGAAATTATTATCATTTCTCTCTATTATGAAAAAAGTGGTATGGTTCAATTACGCACAAAATAAAATATCGGCCAAATGGTCACCGTGGCCTCGGCGGCACACCTCCATCCGATGATCCAAATTTTCGATGGCCCTGAGGCATAATTGAGGTTCTATGCCGTTAATGTACCGAATCATCTCATCCTTTAGCTCTTCAATTGTTGCTGGCTTATCGACATACACCTTTTCTTTCAAATAACCCCAAAGAAAGAAGTTCAACGGTGTCGTTTACGTTTAGGTTAGGAAATTTAACCACCCTTTATAAAAACCGATAATATAGCAGACGCAACATAAATAAATCGAATGGAAATAGTGCAAAAAATATTGTTACGTTTTGCTTTGCACTCTTCAAATTTTTCTGGGCCGATTCCATCTTGGCTTTATTGTCTTATTATCAGATGATCTTTTTTGCCGTTTTCATTTCTTCTCGACATCCTTTCGAGTAAAACTGACTGCTCCTCCCTTCTTTGGTTATTGATTTTAATGTGCTATGTAGAAATCTTGGCAGTTTCGATACTTTCTGTATAGGCTCATTTAAAACATTGTACACTGCTAGTGCTCCAGTTTCTCACATTTTTTAGGGCTAGACTTATCGGATTCGAAATCAATACTCTATAACAGATTGCAGTATTATTTCTTGGGCAATAATTTAGCGTAATGCTATTGGAATTTATCCTTGAGCGCATTACATAAAAAAAAAGAAAAAATCTGGGTGTTTTGTAATTTTTGCATTTAACTCCAGACGTAAATAAATAAATTAACATAGCACAGTCTAAATTAAAGAGTTTTCGGCGCAACTTTGATTTGTTTAAACTTCACTGCTGCTCGAATTTAATAAGGCATTTTTATTGTTTCGGCAAAGAGTCCACTATGATGAGTTCTGTGCTTGAGTTGAATATTCTATTTAGTTATTCTTTAATTTGTTATTATTTTATTTATTTATTTATTATTTATAATTTATTTGTATGGGGATACTTTCTATTGTAATATTTATGTGCACTATAAAGCCTCGAATTTTCTGTCACTAATGATTTTGAATAATGATTTTTAATAAATGTCCACATTAAATAAAGGGGAAATATCCAGTAGCCAGCCTATTTGCTATACCATTACTACACGCTGCAAATCTACCGTTACTTATACACGTAAAGCCTAGCAATTTCAAGGAATACCTTCACACATAAAAGCATTCCTTTTTACAATTAGACCGCACTGAGGATTTTCTTCACATTTCAGTGGATATTAGAAAAAGCAAGAAATTTTTAATGTCCTCACAGGCGCCAGTGTACACTTTTGTGGAGCAGCTGCCAAAAATTGGTCACAAAATGTAGAATTATATTCGTTGTTAACAGGATAAC
Organism: Anastrepha obliqua; assembly: GCF_027943255.1. Lineage (NCBI taxonomy): Eukaryota > Metazoa > Arthropoda > Insecta > Diptera > Tephritidae > Anastrepha > Anastrepha obliqua. Next base: position 2,153,690 of record NC_072896.1, read on the forward strand.
TGCGTATATAACAGTATTTATTGCAGTTTGGCGCCCGTAGCTTTTATTGCTATTGCCAGTGGCATTTGCCACTAATGTCATTTTTAAAGCGCACTAAATGCTGCCATTGAAAGAAGTGAAGCGCTTAAAAGTAAAAACAAAAATATGCTCAAACTGATTACTACTGCAACTTTTCATTCATTTTCTATGCTGGATTTCGTTCTTTAATTTAGTCAACACTAAATATATGAATAAGAAGAAGATACCTAGCGGCGTTACCAGCGCCGAATTACAGTTTGCAATAGAAAATTTAATACAGGGTCACAGAAATGCAACACAAATTTGTCGATATATGGTATAGTAAGCTAAATTATAGTAAAAAATCCATAAAAGTATAAATTTTGTTGTATGCCTTACTTAAATACAGAGTATCGTCCGATGAAATCTGTTTCTTGGCTGTACCATGAATTTAGTGAATTTCGTTAGATTTCAAGGAAATAAAGAAATATTTTCAGTTTAAGGCACCAGTGTTACTTTACATGTTTTTATAATAATGAAATAATCTATCATTTTCTAATAAAGGCCCGTTTTCCCTTGACCACGTCTTTTACCCTGTTTGGCATTGAACGGATTAAAGATTAGAGATAATCCAAATTAATATTTGAATACTTTTAACAGTTTTTCGATTCCTTTCTTCACGCTTCTTTCAAGACGTGCTTCAGGTTTTCTGAACCCAATAGGTCTGGACAGTTTTCGGGCCAATCCAAGCACGCATTTCCAAAGAGCTTCTTGTGAAACGCAAAGAAATGAAGAAGTTACTCAAAATAAAAGAATTTGAAGCAATAGGGACTTTCCAAACGCACACGAGGGCAAGAAGCCGAATCATCCTGAAAATTCACAGCTTTGAAGTTAGCTGCTGTATCGTAGGGACACCTATGAGTGGTATGTAGGCTGAAGCTTCTAAATTCCCGAAGTTGGAGCTTTGTTGTTACTGTTGTATTTGATGAGCTGCCAGTACACTTCAGCCAATGTTCCTCATGGGCTATCTCAACTAACATTAGGACCTGAAAGCATGCGGTTTTTTCAATAGGTTGCGTCCAGAGAGGGAGACCAGTGTTATGAGTTTAAGAAGACATCTGAATAGGTGGTTAGTATCTTCACATTTCGGGCAACTATTGAGTATGTCATGGTTGATTCTGGATAGGTAGGCGTTGAACCTGCTACAATATGCAGAACTAAATCGAGTCAAAGTTACGCAGATCTCACGAGGCAGCTAAAGCTCTTCATCTACAATAGTTGGTGGTTGGACCCCGATGACGGCATTCGCAGAATGGAAGTGTTGAAAGGTTGTGTCCCGATGAATGTCGTTCAAGAATTTCTTATTTAACCATTCCCTTTTTCTGCGCCGTACTCTCAGTCCTCTGTCAGGTCCCATCCGATTAAATTGAGGCGCATCAAAGAAATGGGCTTTTTCTCAATTAGTCTGAGTTAGGAGAGGATTTTCGCTGGCCGACATGATGAGGACGCCGAGTCCTTGAGACGTTATGGAATTGTGCTGATGCTGCACGTAATCTCCATACAGTCGGCTCGTTGCTCCTTCAGTTTCGAAGCAAAAGCAATCCGGTTGCTACAAGCAGTCGTTTCAGATGAGCTTCTTCTCGGAACTTTTGTTAATCTAGTCGTCCAGAATTCGAGTGTAGTGCTTTTACAACGTTTATATATAGATAAAATTTTCACTTACATCATTTTTGAGTATTTGTCCGAGCTCCTCCTCCTATTTGTGCTGTGCATATTGATATTGTTCCACAAACGGAGGGACCTACAGTTTTAAGCCGACCCCAAACGGCAGAAATTTCTTATATGAAGCACTCTTTCGTGGCAAAATACACTCGGAGGCTTGCGACTGCCTGTCGAAGGGCGACTACTGTCAGCATGACTGGGCAAAAATGATCTCACAGTAGGCTCATTAAGCGATTGGCTTTGTATACAACTGAAATAATGCAAGAAGCTACATGTTTTTGAGGAAGAAATTAACCCACTTTCGTAAAAAAAGTAGCACATTTAAATGCTGTTGAGTTCAGTTCAGTTCGCTTATTTCTTCGAACGAGCATCCTCTCAACCTAATCACTTCTACAGTTACGTTTTACAGCTACATTAAAGCAAAAATACTGAATTTTATTGGCACTTACAAAGCTATTTTTTTTATCTTAAATTTGATGGAAGAAAAGATTAAAAAATCTCTAAAATATTTCAAAAATGAAACAAAAGTCCATTCATGACTCAGTCGATAAAGTTGCTTGGATTTTTCATAATGCTGTATATGAATTATAATAACCCCACAACAAAAGTTACCAATAATTCCCTCACAATTAACCTAGTTTTCCATAATATATAGTGAAAAAAAGTTGTAAGAACTTTTCGCTTCTGCGCACAACTGCGATGCATATTTCACGGCGCAACACACGAATATTCATTACATGCCACATAATTTGGTTTTGTCTTTCCATAAACATTTGGCATTTACGAACTTTTCTGCCGTCATCGGCGTATTGCGGCGCATGACTACCGGCTAAGTTTTTAAACAAATTTTCTTCCTTTGTTTATTCATGCGATGTTATTCACTACAAGCGTCGACAACCAAATCCAAAGGAAACAAAACTCATTAATTCCGAATTCACAAAATTGTTCGCATCGCAATGCACTACCGGAATTGGGCTCAAAGCAATAAAATATTTATGTTTTCACAGTGGCAATAAAAAAACAGCAGAACGAAATAAGAAACCAATAAAAGCATAAAAAGCGGCACATAAAAACATGAAATAAAATCGGGGTAAGAAATTGAAATTTGTCCAAGCTTCAACTGAAAGATCGATGGCAAATTGTGCTTTATAACACTAAAACTTGAAGTCGTTGTGGATGCATGACTTTCAGGCACATAATTTGGAACAACTCAAGTCACTCAACTCAAAACCTTTTTGGCATTTCAGTTATATAAAGATTTAAGAATGCAATTCTCTATTTGAGTGGCAAATAATCAATTTATGAAAATGTTATTTCACTTAAAACCAAATTTGGTAAAGGAAATTGTTGGCTTACAAGCACCAAAAATCGAAATTTTTATTCAAAACACCCTTAACTCAAAGCTCTTTACCAAAAGCATAGAAAAATAATATTAATTCCATTTAATGGAGTAGTTAAAAAAATAAACAAAACAGCTAAAATAAAATCACTCATCCTCTTAACACCCTGCGAAAATAGATAATTCTGTCTAAAAAAGCTAAGTATTAAATTCGCATTTCAACTATTCAACTTTGCAATTGAGCTGCGCTGCAGCAACTTACGACTCGCCACCCTGCAAAAAAATTATGAGTGCCACTTTTGTGCTCCACATTTAATTGTTTTTTAATGAAAGTTTTGAACTTTCGGGGCAGCGATGCAAATAAAAAATCTCTTAGATTACCAGTTGCTAGCATAATGGCTCACTGTTACCCCCACCGCACTTCGCAATTCAGCTGCACGTAATTAAAAGACTTTCATTTGTGCGCTTACAGAGAATGGGCGAGAGCGAGTGGGAAAGTGATAAAACAAAATTGTGTATGTAGAAAGTGCCGAAAAGTTTATTAAAAACCTATAAGAATGATAGTGCTCGCCGGAAAGGCTGCTGAGAATGGGCGACACTGGGCATTCGAGGAACTATGTATAGGTGTACAACAAATATGTATGCCGTGTGAGAGAGACACCTGCGCTGCTGCAACCGGTCGCTCATTTTATGTCCGCTTTAGGTGCTTGCACTTCGGTTTTATTTGCCTTTTGTAAATTGCTGTCTGGTCACCTTTTAGGTGTAAATTTTATTAATGATTTCGTTGCGCATTTCGCTTTGAAACATTTTCGTATGCAAAAGTTTTGCTCATTTACTGCACTTTCTTCTCTTCACATCTGCCCATCGGCGGCTATCCTCGCTGTTTTACACACTTTCCTCTTTGTAGTGCATTTCCGCTCCAACACTCATTAAACGCTAATGATTTCTCGCTCCTTTTATTATTGCTGACCAAAAGTTTGCAACTATATCGCATACATACATATTTTTAGGCGTTAAAAAGTTTCACCTTTGACCTGCATTTTTGTTGTACATTTCGCTTTCAACGAAGTTAATGATTTCGTCGCCACTATCGAGGCCTAATTAACCGATGACGCAGAGTTCATTTGTGCTTATAGCAACTTACACTAATACATATGCACTTGAAGCATTCTCTACCTGAGAAAATAGGCTGCATAGGTAGATACGAATTCAGGCATATTGAAATTGAACATTTGAAGAACTTAAATTTTCGTCTTTCTTTTCTCATTCAATGTAGTTCAATGAAGAAAGCAAAGATTGAAAATAACTTTTTAATGTAAACATGAAATTTTGTTAGAAATAAAAGGACAAAAAAGAGAGCATAACAAAGCTTCTTAGATGAAGAATTTTCGGTCCAGCTCCTTGCTAATTTTCTACATTTACACATCTTGCTATGTTAAGACTTTTGAGTCAAGCAACGCGCTACAGTTTTTCCGAAAGGTTTTGTCGTACTGAGTCTGAATCTCAAAATACCGCGAACATTTCAGGGTTTGGAAAGATTCTGCTGCGGATATTAGCAACATCCCTGCCTAGTGAGTCATATTTGGCCCACAAAATAAAATAACCGGCACAATTTAAATCTTTATAAAATAATTAAGGAAAATTATGTATTGTCACATAAATAGCGTATCAGAAAAAAACACAAGTGGGCGTGGCGCATTCACAACATGCATTATTTGTATGTGCGCAGGGAAATTGTTAAGTTGAAATCTTCCTCTCAAACTGATACTGATGGACTTTTAGCAGTTTTCTTAAAAAATTATCCAGCCTTGGACTATCCCCTGAAAGTAATATTCAGTAAATCTTTATTGTCGAGCAGTTTCGTTGACGCATGGAAGCTCTCTTCCATAACACCTGTCTTTAAGTGTGGCAATAAAAATTGCGTTAGAAATTAAAGACTTATTCTATCGACTATTTTCCAAACTTTTTAGCTCGCGATCAATGCAAAACTGAGCTTTGCAGTGACGTCTTTAATTTGCCCAAATAGCATGGATTTGTTGCCGACAGATCTACAGTATCTAATCTGACTGTTTTTAGTGAACACGTCATTGATTCTTTCTAGGCTGGTTTGCAGATTGACTGCATTTACACTGACTTTTCGAAAGCCTTCGACAAAGTTTCTCATAGAGTCTTAATTAAAATATGAGCTGGCTTTGGCTTTTATTCTTCTTTCTGCAATGGATAACCTCTTATTTGTCTAATAGACGTTGTTCGTTTTTCATCCACCCCCTTTGCTGTCACCTCAAGTGGTCCACAAAGAAGTATCCGGGACCCACGGACTAATTTCATATTTAGTATTGTTATCAAAAGTTGTTTCTCATTTGCCAAATCCTGATGGCCTTAAGATATTTTCAGTGATCTGGACTCGAGAAGATGCCATGCCATTAACGTCTTTTGCTGAACTTGTCCAAGTGATTTCAAATGTTTTACTCGAAAACATCTAACATTGTGCGTACTAAGTACAGTATCTCGATTTGTATTCCTCTGTGTTAGAGAGTTTAAGGACCTTGGCATTTTCTTGACAACAAATTGTCTTTTAATAACCATACAAATTATATTACTACAAAATCTTTTTCCTGGTTGGGTTTCGTCAGACAGAATGCAACTAAGTTCTTGTTAGATCTTATTTAGAATACGGTGTTATTATTTAATAATGATATATCAGAGCTCATATACGAAGGAATCCTCTAATAGAAACATATATAACAAAAAAACCTACTGGGATACATTTAGAGAAATAGTCATCCGTAATCTTAACAATAAAATAAGCTTAAAGACCTTTGACGAAATCGACAGTGCGATAGCCTATTTTAATCACACAATAATGAACGCCACTATGAAATCAACTCCACAAGAAACTATCTGTTCCTCGAGCTACAATATACCTGCACACATCCAAGAAAAAATCAAAATCAAAAACCGCTGGCAAATAACAAGGCTCCCACTTGACAAAAGCAAGCTAAACGCTGCTACAAAGGAAATCAAGCAAATGCTATTCGACCATAAAAATATGAAACTTAAGAGACGCATCGAAAAACTTGGACACGGTATAACGACAAACTATTCACTATGGAAAGTTACAAACAAAATCGAAAATAAAATTTTATACAAACCACTTATCAGAAAACTTGATGGCAGCTGGACTAGAACAAACCTTGACAAGGCTGAAGTTCTCGCAAAACACTTCAAAAGTACTTTTACGAACAATACGCCTAATGTAAACCTTTTCCCGACCCACGCAAAAAAAGATCCATGCAAACCAAAAAATGTTACATTAGAAGAAATAAAACAATGCATATGTAAGAGAACTGATCCTAAGAAGTCGCCAGGATACGACCTAATAACTGGAAAAATTTTAAGAGAACTTGTTCAATCAAATCTTGAACTTGAAATATTTCCCAAAAGTATGGAAAATTGCTCAAATTATCGCAATACCAAAGCCATGCAAAGATCCTACGCAAGTAACTTCGTACAGACATATAAGCCTACTACCAGTATTATCAAAAATTTTTGAAAAGTTACTTTTTGACAGAATCGATCCCATTACACAAAAGGACAAAATAATACCTTGCCACCAATTCGGATTCAGGCAAAAACATTCCACCATCCAACAAGTTCACAGAGTTACAAACAAAATTTTTGAAGACATCGATAAAAAACGAACGTGTGAAGCAGTATATCTCGACGTAGCCAAAGCTTTTGACACAGTATGGCACGCAGGACTTCTACAAAAGCTCTTGACTTATTTACCAACAGACTACTACGAACTAATGAAAAGTTATATAACTGGAAGACAAGTTTATGTAAAATTCGAAGATAAGTATTCTGATATACTAACAATGGAAGCAGGTGTACCGCAAGGTAGTGTCCTTGGGCCGCTTCTTTACCTTCTTTACACAGCTGATATCCCTACACCGGCAACTAAGAATTCTCTAATAGCAACATTTGCAGACGACACTGTCTTGTTAGCATCAGACAAAGATCCAAGAACGGCTGCTTATAAACTTCAGGAATTACTTGACAACACCACTCAATGGTTCGAGAAATGGGGAGTCAAAATAAACGAAGATAAAACCGGCCACGTCACATACACTAACAAGAGAAAAAACAATACAACCCAATTCATATTCACAAATCCACCACGACACAAGGGCAAAATACTTGGGTATGATTATAGACATTAAACTTAACTGGAAGTTACACATTGGACAAAAACGACGTGAAATCAAGACTAGGTTTAAACAACTTCATTGGCTTTTGGGAAAAAATTCAACGCTCTCACTAGAAAATAAGATACTAATATACAAAGTAATTATAACACCAATATGGAAATATGGTTCAGAGCTTTGGGGAACTGCGAGCAGAACAAATATAAAAATTATACAACAAACGCAAAATAAGATACTCCGTATAATATCAAAAGCAGAGTGCTATATACTAAATGATAATATCCATCGAGAACTTAAAGTAAAAACAGTCCATGAAGAAATACGCAACAACAGCTTAAGACACACAAACCGACTACTAGAACATTCTAACAGGGAAATTCGGCAACTTCCATTAAAAGAGGAAACCGAGACGAGGAGACTTAAGCGCCAACGACCAACTGACCTGCAGATGTAAATGGTGTCACAATTTTATGAATATATTTATTCATTAAATAATTAAATTAATTAAATAACGAGTTAATTTTTTGTTTTTTCTTAGATAAATGTATATAGTGGTATTGGCTTCTAAATACTGTTGAAACCCAAAAGAAAGAAAAACAATAATAATAAAGGGTAAAAAAAAAAACAAATTATTTGGAGGCTATGTAGCAGAAGCCTATCAGTAGAATCGTACGTACGCACCATATATACATCGCATCGTTCATATACCACCATATTTTTTTTTATTTTATTTGATTTAAAAGAGTAACAGTTATTAATAATTATTCCACTTACGAAATAAGCACTGGCTGCCAGGGCCTTCGGCTTATGGTATCTTAACTAGAGTAATAATATAGGTAAGTAACTATACAAGAGGATGAGAGAGAGCAGGTGGGGCAGTATTAGAAGATTAGTGGGTAGTGTGAGTTTGACCGGAGTATAATTTTATATTATATATCTAGTTTTCGCAAAGAGTTAAACTTTTAATGTAGTTAGTTTAATAATTAAGTTAAGTTTACAAATTAAGTTAATGCTATTGTCATCTGTGTTGTTGAGTAGATTCAAAAGTTCAATGTTAGGATGAATTGCATTTCTAGTGCATTTCAATCCTGGGCAGGTATCGAGGAGGTGTGTAAACGTCTGAGTTGCAAAGAGGGCAGTCTGGTTTGACTGTGCCGTTTAGGATGTGAACATGGGTGGCTATAGCGTGACCGATTCTTGAAGACATGTGTGTAGGATATATGGGCTTGATGCCAGTAGGGTTGTACTTTTTGTAGTGGTGTTGATAATTAATCCATCGACTATTGTACGCATCCTGAAGAGATTTTAGTATAATTTTCCGAATATGCGTTCTTGGGCAGCTTCTTTGGCTCTAGTATCAGCGCACTCGTTGCCTTGTATTCCGGCATGACCCAGAACCCATAAGATTCTTATGGAATTTTTATTTGATACAATAATATTTCGGATTTCGGTGATTATTGGAGTTTCGTTAGAATGGTTCAATATAGCGTCCATTACGCATTCACTAAGGCTGCAATTAATGAATTTTCCGCCTTTGTTGGAGGCATAAACTACCGCTTCAAGCAATGCAGCTGCTTCCGCTGTGAAAACTGAGCAGTAGGAAGGTAAAGCACCGACTGAAATTGTGGCACCAAGCTGGTTTGTGACTGCAAACGATGTACTGGTGTCTGTTTTAGAACCATCGGTATAAAAGAACTCCCATTCGTTTCTTAAAGGAGGAAATCCCTAACTAACTATAACAAAGAACTAAGGAAATCCAAATGAAACTCTTGGAACAACTTCTGCCAGGATCTAAAAGATACTCCAGCAACAGCTAGAATCCAAAAATCACTCTCCAAAGGTGACTCAAGTCCCATAGGCACACTAAAAGGTCCAAACGGAACTATTACCAACACATTCGTAGAAACACTAGAGCTTCTTCTAAAGACTCACTTCCCAGATTGTTAAAGTCATGACCCATCAATCGACAATAGTCTAGACATGGTGAGCATCAACGGAGATCGACGGTCTCATTTGTCAATAAAATCATAAATTTCGAAAGGGTAGAGTGGGCAATCAACTCCTTTAAGCCCTTTAAATCACCAGGGCCGGATGGAATATTCCCAACTGGAACTGATCCGAGTCATGGTGAAAATCTTCAGAGCTAGTCTAATATTGGAATACATTCCAAAGATATGGAGGAAAGTGAAGGTAATATTTATTCCTAAGGGAGGTAACAAACCCCCTGGTTCTCCAAAATCTGAAAAACTAATTGAATACCATCTAAGAGAAGAAGTAATCTTCAAAAAACCCCTTCATAAGCTGCAATTTGCTTACCAAAAAGGGAAATCCACAGTCACAGCACTGCACACACTCGTTGTCAATATAGAAAAGGCTCTAAATCAAAAAGAAATAGCCCTATGTTCCTTTAAGGGCATAGAGGGAGCCTTCGACAACACAAATTACAAATCCATGGAAACAGCACTCGAGAAAAGAGGTGCAAACCCAATATTAACACATTGGATAAGCCAAATGCTTAATCAGCGGATTATTAAAGCCTCGTTAGGCCAAGCTGAACTTAATGTCACAACAGTAAAGGGATGTCCGCAAGGAGGAGTTCTTTCTCCACTGCTATGGTCCCTACTAGTTGATGACTTGGTGCATCACCTAAACAATAAGGGATTTATAACCATTGGTTATGCAGATGACATATCTGTTATAATAAAAGGCAACCATGAAAGGACACTAACAGACTTAATGCAAAATGCCTTGAACGCTACATAGGAATGGTGTAAAAAGGAGGGACAGTCGATCAACCCTAACAAAACCACAATAATCCCCTTCACAAGAAAAAGAAAGTTAGAGTTTCCTACATTGAAAATAAATGAAACAGTGATAGAACTAAAAAAAGAAGTCAAGTATCTAGGTTTAACCTTAGATAAAAAACTCACTTGGGAACAGTGGCGGATCCAGGATTTCATAAAGGGGGGGGAGGTCCGGGGTATTTTAGAAGAGTGTTTTTATTAAAAATCAATTTCGTGAATAAAATATGGCATTATTCCAATAACAAGTTTCAAGCGAATTACATTAAATTTTCGAAAGATCGTCCGCCATATTGGATCAGCCATTTTTAATTTTAAAAAACTAACATCAGATTCGTAATCAGCGACACCAATGTCGAACATACATAGTTTTTGAAGCATCTGTTGCGCCATTAAAGAGGGCGTTAAGAAAATGAATTTGCATGTCTAAAAGTCTTAAATTCAAAATAGTATAATTTTTTTTCATTCATCCTAGAAGTCTTTTAAAAAATGGATTTTAAAGCTACAGAGTATTACTTTGCGATTCCGTTGTGGAAAATAAAAAAAAAATTTACCTTACTCAAAAAAAATTCATAAAGATGTCCAAAATCGGCGTTTCTTTACTATTTAACCACAGATTGCCAAAAGTGCTGACGTGCTGGAGCATTTTCAAGATCAAATTCGTTTTCAGCACAAAAAAAACTTCAAGAGACACTCGTAGCCGTTTTAGAAATTGGACAAAAATGAAATTACGCAGGCCTGTGTAATTATTCAAAATTTTGAATTGCGTCCGTCGTATTATAATTGTTTTTATTATAAAATAAATTAAAACTGGAAGAAAAATCTAATAAACTGCTAATGCATATAAAAAAATATTGTTTTTTTTAACTTGACTCATACAGAATTGAAACATAAAATTTTAGAGCATGATTCCAATGGGGGGGGTCCAGACCCGAAACCCCCCCCCCCGTGGATCCGCCACTGCTTGGGAATCACATATAAATAATATAACAAAAAAAGCCACGAAATCCTTGTGGACAACCAAACAATTACTAGAGAGCTCCTGGGGCCTCAGCCCTAGTATGGCCCTCTGGATATACACCCAAATGGTTAGACCAATAATACTGTATGGGGCACTAGTATGGTGCAGCAAATCTATCCAACAAACAGCGATAACCAAACTGGGAAAAGTACAAAGGCTTGCTTGCCTATGCATCACAGGGGCTATGAGAACTACCCCAACAGCTGGCATGGAAGCACTCCTTAATCTCCCACCACTTCATATAGCAATCCAAGAGGAAGCAGCTACGCAAGCACTCTTGCTACACATGAAAGAAAATTTCAAATCAGGCAACCTCATCGGCCACCTAAGTATCCTAAATAAAATCAAAAACACCATAAGCATGGCTCAAGTCTCAGACCATATTGACCCAATCCTCTGTTTCACAAAAGGATACACAGTTACCTTTCCTGAGAGGATCGAGTGGAAAACAAACCCAAAATGGCTGAATGATGATTCACAAAAATGGTACACTGATGGATCAAAAACACCTTGTGGTGTAGGAGCAGGAGTAGTGGGCCCCAGAATCCACAAATCATTCACTCTCACCAGGGACACCACCATCTTTCAAGCGGAACTATACGCAATAATGGAAGCAGCAAACATCATGCAACATAGAAACCACAAGAGAGTAAAGATCAAAATACTCTCGGACAGCCAATCAGTTCTAAAAGCTTTAGATAGCTATACCTACAACTCAAAAAGAATGCCACAAGGCACTCAATAACCTGGCATCCAAAAACAATGTTTCATTAATTTGAGTACCGGGTCATGAGGGATATGACGGCAACGAAAAGGCAGACTTTCAAGCCAAAAAGGGGGCAGATGAAAACTTCATCGGACCTAGTCCCATGTTCGGATTCAACAAAAACAGCCTGAAACAAAAAGTAAAATACTGGGTCAAAACTCTATTAAATCAGCATTGGAACAACGTAGAGGCTCTTAGACACTCCAAAAAGTTCCTAAGTTTCAACGCTAAAAGAGCTAACATGGCCCACACGTTAAACAAAAAGAGCATTCGCACTCTCACAGGCGCTCTCACGGGTCACTTCATCGCAACAAACACTTATATAAATTAGGCATAACTAACAGCAGCACCTGCAGATTTTGCTGCGAAGATGAGGAGTCTATAGAACATCTCATCATCGAATGTCCGGGGTTGACGCATAGAAGGTTTAAACAAGTTCATGCTTACAGATGAAGACCTTCAATCACTCCCTCAGAAGGAGCTGGTACAATTCATAAGCATACTTAACAGTCAATAGACAGCATAGGGTGCACAATAGATCAATATGGTCGCAGTGCTAAAGGGACATACCTTAACCCTCTACAACCATTAACCATTAACCATTCTTAAAGGAGCACCGATTTCATTGAAATGTTGGACGTATTCATTATAGTATTCTTTGGGGAATTTTAGCAAATCCTCGATAAAAATAATGTTTGGATTCAAGCCTAGGAAAACTGGAATCGGTGGCAAAATCGCATCTGATGTGACATTCAGTTTGTGCATTAGTTCAACACAACGTTGTATGGTGGACGGTTTGTTATTTTTATATTGTTGCTTCGCTGAGTTTACCAGTCTAAGTAATATTTTATTTCTGCAGTGAAGAAGCTTGGGTAGGAGCATTATTGTCTTGCGGTTGACTTTGTGGGATATATCCGGTAATCCGGCTTCTGCAAGAACAGATACACATATATACATCAAATTTACATAACACATAACGTAAATATGTCCTAAATTTTAACCAGGTCGGTTCTCACATAAAATGTTCCCAAATCCCGCGACCTCAGCGCCATATCATCCTGGTGAGGGAATTGTTTTACATTCCAATTACCGCCTGACCATTCTGCTGACTAAATTGTATGCCAAATAATATCTATGGGGCTTTATTTCATTTATTTATTTATTCTTTCATACTTGAAATTTAAGGTTAGCTACGGCTTAAATTTTTTTTTGTAAGGAGCTAAGCCACATAACTAACACAAATCCTTTTGTTTCAGAAGTACCGGGAAAAGATCCGATTATCTCAGGCATTAGACCGCGCTATCGTGTAGGTGATATAGTACGCGGCAACTGTACGTCGCGCCATTCAAAGCCAGCAGCGAATTTGACATGGACGATAAATGGACGAGAGGTAAATAAATATTAAGGAATTAAAAAAAAAATAGTAATCAGGGATATAAGTGTAAAATATAATAACAAAAAAAATAATAATTAGTATTATTTTATTTATATAATATATATATCGGTGAGGGTTTGTTTGGTTATTTGAGTCAACATTTTGGTGAGTAAATTTGGAATCGTTAACAAGTTCGTTTGGAACCCTTCAGACCGTCGTCTGCTCGTGTGCTCGATATATTTGTGTAAATCTTGTTCAGTATCCGATTAAGTTCATACTCAGTGTTTGGTGCTTGGTGTTTTCTTCCACATAAAAACCGTAGAGCACCCTTTATATGAAGTAAATCCAAACAACAGTTGTAGGCGGCATTGTTCCAAAACAGAGGCTAAAAACAAAACTCATAACAATGTTCGGCACCATCCCCAAGATGAAAATCTTTAAATAAAAACAAATGTGTGCGCTTTATAAACCCAATAAGTTATAGAACGCCAAAGCAGGGCGGGTACTTTAAGAACCAAATGGACTTCGAAATGAGGCTCGCTCTGGCAGGCCAATCGTAGGAAATGCCGAAAAAATCAAGGAAATCGAGCTATTTGAGAGATTTTTTTTATTTTATTGTCCAAGAACCAGTGATTTACTCAAGGCTAAAAAGTCTTACAGATTGCAGCCTCATTTTAATAATAAAAATTAATAAAAAATAAAAAAAATCAGCATACCACTTGGAGTCACTGACATAAAAAAATTGGAAGAAGTTTTTCCATATATACCATCTGTTAGGCACCATACAGGTTGACTCATAGAGCAAACAGTACCGACTTGGCGCATGCGGTTCTTCGCTAAACTGAACAAAGGGAATCTTGGAGTGCCAGCCCTTATAATTTTCAAGCACAGATTAATGGGCAGGAAAGTTTTACTGCATGTTTTGTAGGATTGGAGAAGAATAATCGATTACGCGACTCTTCAAATACTTAATGCGGTTCTCAATGGTCAACCACTGACCATATTAAGGGGTTACATGGGTTTCGTCGGGTGAGAAAAGGCCTACTTTCAATATATTTTTTTTTTTTTCCAATGTAAAAAATTATTTTTTTAATTCAAACTTTTTTCTGTCTATAGATACATATTTAAAAAATAATTTCTGAAATTTTCAAAAAAAAATTAAAACTCCTCAATTGTGACGTAATTTCCGGTGACCGCTCGAAAAAAAGGTACGTCCGCGTTGTCAGCATAACTCCTGACAGGATCATCAAAAATGAAAAAAAAAAATAAGTGTTTTAGGTAAGACCATAAACTCGTGCTTGAACGAAAGAAAGAAAAAAAGTAAATATTGGAATTTCGGCAGACATTTTTCCAAAAAAATGAAAATTTCGGTCAAATTTGCTTCACGGTTTTTTTTTTTAATAGTTATAATTGAAAAACAAAACAAAATCCTTCGTTCAAGCACGAGTAAATTGTATCTCGAACACTTGTGTAAAATTTCATCAAAATTGGTTGAATAGTTTTCGAGGCATAGTTTTGACAACCGACTTTGAAAACACGGTTCCAAGAAAAACACGTTTAAAGTTTAACAATGAAAGTGGCTTGGAGCGCACACATTCCAAAGGTTGTATCTCCGAAACTATTATTCGGATCGACTTGAAAATTTAGGATAACATTTTTGAAATGTTGTAGAAATTAATAAGCTAAAAAAATCGATTTTTTTAACCCATGAAACCCATGTAACCCCTTAAAGCAGGCGATTGAGCAGAAGAGGCCAAATTTGGAAGGGTGTCATGTTCCATGCAGACAACGCAAGGCCTCACACATCTTGAGCGTTGAGCCGGAGGAACTTGAAGAGATCGTACATGGAAAGTTCTTGACACAATCGCTGTTTATCCCGGATCGTGTACCAAGCGATTATCATTTTATGAGGAGCTCGCAAAAATTACTTGTTGTTATAAAACTGGCCTCAAGAAAGGCTTGTGGACTTCTTCATCTTCCACCAAACGGCACGTGTTTTATCTAAATCGAATAATCTTAAGGATTTTAATTTTATTTTTGGAATAGACCAAATAATTGCTCAGAGCTTACTGCAACTAACTTGAAGTAAAATACCATTTATGTTTTTTTTTTATCCTGTAATATATTTCTACTTAGGCAATAAATTCGTTCGCTCAATTAACTTCTACGTGAGTACTAGTATCTGTTTTTGAAAGCAAATTATTCAGGGCGTAAACGCCCAAAAATATGCAAAATTGGCTAAAAATAAAATAAAAATGCGCATAATTAATGCCGTGTGTGATTTTTCACAATTGCGAAGTACTAAAGTCTAGAAATAGCTTTTAGAATCAAACTTTACTTTTTGTTAAATAGTAATAAATATATAAATACAAAAATCTATTTACATGAGTTACATATCTGCTACATAAGGACCTGCACTATGCGTCCTTAAAAGGCAATAGAATGCGGAGCTTTCAGAAAATTTAAATAAAATACTTCCACATACAAGGGAATGTGTATGTGTGTATGAGCTGTGCTTGTAAACGGCGAGAAATGGTGATTTGTGGTATAAACAGAGCAAAAGTTTTGGAGAATTTTAAGCACTCGTTTTATTTGTCCAGTAAATTATGTATGTATGTATGTGTGTATTTATTTATGTAAATTTGTGCCTGCAAAAGTTTTGCGCTGAAGCGAGTATCAGCTGCATTTAGTGACTTCTTTTGGCTAATTTGCAAAATCTGGCTCGACTACCGAAATTTAAATGCACACAAAATCTAGCTAAAACAGCTGCATTACTCACACATGCTTGCACGCAACTCACACACATTCACATACACACAAATGCGCACAGTTGAACTTGCTGCACCAACACACGCGCATATGCTTGATGGCCACACCGCTGACACGCCTTAATGTTCCGGCTGGACATTATGCATAATTACAGGCATTGCATGTAATAGCAACGAAAGCAACAACAACGACAACAACAAGACCAATGCATTAACAGCCAAAACTGAAGTTGCCTATGCCGAGCAATTTAAGCGCCACTGTTGCATACAACACGTAGTTTGTAGTGAGACCACAGCAAACATGTCGCAACAATTTCAACATGTGCCAGACACACACACTCACATGCAAAGCCCATCACCGCAAGCCCGAATAGTGGAAGGCAACAGTTACCGTTTGCCTGACAAAACTTTAGCTGCATCCAACTGCAGCGCTTATGGCACACAGCCATGCATGCATGCGCGTAGAAAAATGTTGCAGCTGACATGTATTAGCAGCATTATTTTCAGTGCGCAGCTGCACGTTACGTACGTATGTGTGCTTTAGCTATCCTTACTGCTCACGGATCTGTTGGCCCATAAAGCACACCTTCGCTCCGTCAGAAGACCGCAAATTTTCATTGGAGCACACGTTGCCGCATATTTTTAGGCGTTAGCACTTTGAGTGTGCCGCTAGTGCGCCTTTGGTTTTTAACTAACACAGCTACTCGCAACTGAGTGCTTGGCGTAATTGGTGGCTGTAGGGAATTAAAAGTATTTTCAGCGCAGAGCGAGAGACATAAAAGGGATACTTGCAGCAGATTTGCTTTGTTTATTCCAACACAGGGAAACAAATGAGTTTGAGTTTGGGAATTTTCAAGTATTTTCTAATTATCCGATTGTTTAGCAACTTTGATTAGGGAATATGAATGCAACAAAGTTTATTTTAATTGTCAATTATGATTGTAAGGAAATTTAATGTTCTGTGTGAGTTTTGATTCAAGCTTTAGATTAGGCTTCATTCAGCCAAAATTTCAGAGGGGTTTCTTGGAGATCTTTGTCTTAGATAGCATAACCGGAACATATCAAAGTGCCGCAAGCTCCTGACTGGGATAGTAAGAGGTGTTCTGCTGAATATTTGAAGACAAAGTTGAAAGACAAAAATTTCTTTTTGTGCGCCTCCCTAATACCAGCAGTGATTAAGAAAATATAATCAAAGTCTGGATAAATATTTCGAGTATGCAGTTGAACGGGCATTCGGGTATTGAATTTTAGAACACTCGACATTTTTTTATATGAACACCCAACACCATAAGTAAACAAGCTAATAAAAACTCAACGCATTTATCGAGGTACTTCAAACCTGATCTCTGCTGCGCCAAAATTAAGTAGACTATAAAAATGTCTACTCGAAACTCTTAAAGTTTAAAATTTTGGTGGACACTTTTCTAATTAAAAAAACTTGAAACTTATAAATTCAAGTTTTCAAGTCTTTGCAGGAGAGTGAAGAGTATTTTCATAAAACCACTATTAAAATTAATAGAGAAACAAGTAAATTGTCAAAACTTGGCATAAGTTCCTATGATAAGCCCATCAGAGAGCGCATGACGTCACATTGGTGCAGTTGCATGAAAGATATTTGAAAATGCGAACAAGAATGCGAGAAAAAGAAGAAATTACACAAAAAACACCCGAATAAATTGCACAAATGCAACGTCATAGACACCTCGGACGAAGTTGCAATGACGCCAATTGGCGAAAGAACGAATAAGAGTGTCCGTGCTAAAAAAACAGGCTCGCACTATCAGAAATCATAAAAGAGAGAAGGCTTTAAATACATCCTTACTAAAATGGAAGGAGCATTCAGAAAACTCAACGAAGGGAAGGTTTATCTTTACGCTAGTTCCAACATCAAAAAATTGCTAAATCGAAGCTATGGTGAGCTTAACTTCCAGCTAACACAATTCCTGACAGGTCATGGTTGCTTCCAGAAGTACCTACATGACCTTAGGATACGTGACTCTCCTGTTTGTCCAGTATGCAATGAAGAGGTGATGCTTGGCATGTGTTTTGCATGCTCACGATTTGCGATTAACAGAGTAGATTTAGCTAAACTATAAGAAGATCCAATAGCACCACAAAACATAGGTGACATCATGATGTCTTCAAAGAATAACAGGTCTCCCCGGCAATCAGTGCCATGCAACATGCATTAAAGCACGCAGACGTGTACAAGTTCAGCGGCTGACAAACAGACGATACTTGTCAAAGAGACGGACTCTTATGTCGCAGTGTCACAAATATGGTAGAAGCGGGTGGACAGGCTCAACTGGGATGGTTCCCTTCGAAAATAAACAAAACTGGGGGAGGATTAAAGTACATGCAACCTTTAACGGGCTGCAAGTGATGAGTAAATGACGTAGAGACTAGTGTTCAACCGTCTCCCGACGGGTAAACACTCTCGATAGTTTTTCCTCCTCGTACAAAAAACAATAAACACAGCGATTCCGTCAAATTCGCTGAGAGCGGTAACGGTACAACGACCGGCGCCACCTTTTTATTCTCTCCGTCGTGCACTTTTTGAATATGTGTGGAGAGTTGAGGTGAGGTACGGTAAGCACAGGTGAGTTGAGGTGGCTTGAGCTGAGATACGTGAGGTGTTTTTGCATCTGTAAAAAAAAAAAACAAAACTAAAACAAAGTAATGTTTTTCTGAGAGAAAAATTATACACAAGAAATAAATTTTATTATCGATCAAAAAAAAAAAAAACAAGATTATTTTTGATGAAAAGTTTGAAACTCAATAAATAATAATAATTCCTGATCAGCAATAAATAATAATAAAACAAAACAATTATAAAAATAAAAAATAAAACAATTATTATTTTAAAGCCAAAAATAACACTTGAAAAATAAGTTTCAGTTTTGGTCAAAAAATATAACTCAATAAAGATTATATATTTTTAACAATCTAATAAACCTCAAAAATTTATTTTTATTATTGATTGCAAAAATTCAAAATAATGATGATATAAAATTTTTCTTTTTAATAAAAAGTGTAGTGATTACGGTCCCTGGTTTAGGATGCAGCTTTTTTTCTCTAGCTAAATACCTGAAAATAAATTAGTATTTAGAACTGGTCACATTTTATTTTGCTACAAAATGTTAGATATAAAAAGAAGGCAAGTCAATTAGTTATCCCATTCCGCATAGTTTTTCAGTAGATTTTCGGCTAATGAGAATGAGCCTCTATTTAAAATGTCAATGCGAACTTTAAATTTTCTTTTTTACTCTATCTGTATATACCGACGAAGTGCACAAATTACAGGTTTAAATATATTTTCAAATGAAACTTCTTGAATAGTAAACTGACTGCTTAAGTGCTTGAGCAGATGTCGTTAAATTTTTTCCATTCTACCAGATACAAATTAGGAATGCCAAGTGCAGCATCTGCATTAGGGCTGTCCGATTTAGAAATCGCTCATTGCTCTGTGAAAATCATATTCTAGGGATCAAAATAAGAAACTTTGCCGAAGGAACAATACCTCTAAAACGAATTCTGATGTCCCCCAATTTGGGTCGAACTTTTTAGTTTATTTTCTCATGTTAAAGCCAAAAATCGACCCTGCCTAATCTGCATGCATCTACCAACTTTCTGCAGGTACCTTCAATTCGTACCCAATGCTTAATAAGTTAACCAGCCTCTATGCCGTAGCTTATTTTTTTTTTGCTTTTGTAAAGCTCTTATGAAGCTCACCGCTTGCAGAATTACATTCAAATTCAATATCTTTAACAGAACCTCACCCATTGTTGTCATCTCAGAGGGCTATTAGAACTGTTGCATTCCGAATCTTTCAAGTTCCATCCTTCCAATTTCATACCCAATTCCAGCCATTCGAGCTCTAATAAATTCCCAACGCTCAACATTTTCAGCAGAACTGCGTATTTTGACATTTAGGTGAAATGAAGTGGGTGGCAGGAAAGAAAAAATTTATGGTCACGCAAGTCTATTATTGCGACATACTCAGTTAACCTCGGAGAGGACTGACTGCATTGTCCCAACGGTAACATACGATAGGAATTTTGCCACTCTATTTACATCTTAGGAGGAATGGAATAAGGGATTCTCACTAAATAACTTCGACACTACAGTCTATACAGACGGCAGAGCAATAGATTGTGGTGCTGGAGCTGGTTTATATTCTTATAGACTTGGAATTGAAAATTCTGTGCATCTCCCTAATGGCTGTAGTGACTTCCAGGCGGAAGTACTTGCAATTGGAGAAACTTGCAGGCTACTAATCGCAGATTTCTCTTTTAAGGGCAATATCGGTATTCTTTCGGATAGCCAAGCTACAATTCAGGCACTGGATTCGGCTACAACAACCTCTAAACTGGTTACCAACTAACTTACCACCTTGAGTGAAAACCATAGTTACCTTTATCTGGCTCCCGGGACATCGGAACATTGAAGGTAACGAAAAAGCAGAGGAACTGGCAAGAGGGGGATCTGCCATGAATAACGTTCTTGCAGTACTGGTATTCACACCATTAGGTGCAGTCAAGTGTGCAATTTCAGTAAAATACGTTCGAATCGCGGTTTGTATATGGAGAGACCAGACAAACTGCAAAATTAGCAGAACGTTATGGCCCACCTACAACCTCAAGCAATCGTCAATATTGATAAACATGAAACGTCGGGACGGCTGTAGACTAACGGCAGTCATAACTGGCGTTTGGTCTATCAGAGAACAAGCCGCCAAAATAGGCATCCATCACAACACATACTGTCACAGTTGTAAACAACCGGAGAAAAAGGAAACAAACTTCCATTCCCTCCGTGAATGCCCTGCCCTATGGAAGGACAGAATGTTAACCCTGGGCAAACCGCTGTTCGAGAGTCTCGAACAACTGTCTGGCTTAGACGTCCACATCCTAATAAGGTTCTTTAACTGCACAGACTGGATATAGTCTTGCTGTAAATAACTGTTAAATAAGTTTGTAACGAGGATGTGGCAACAAAATGGTGCGGAAGCGCTAGTTGCATTCTGGATGAATCACCACTCTAACCAGCCAACCAACGTATTTTGGCAATAATTCCCTATCATTCTACAGCTATAGTACTTGGTCGAGTACGGATATGAGAGTGGTTACGAAAACAAATACCCACAAATATATATTCAAACTCATAATGAAAATATAAATAAAATTAGTAGAATTCAACTATTTGCACTTTTGTGTATGAATGTGTGCATGCATGAGTAACTGCATAAAACTGAGGAACGTTTTTGGTTTTCATTGCACCCTCCGTCCTACCAACATTTTAAAAACCATGCATACCTTTTCACTTAGGAAAATAAATTCTCTCAACTACTTAGTAGTCATATTTTATATTTGTTTGCCACTAAAAACTTCCGCTAAATCCCACTGGACGCCCCATAGTTGCAAAGCTACGCATTCTGCTCATAAAAGGCCAAACTTTGCAACGATAGGTTCACTTATAAACAGTGTTTACCTACGTTTGGAAACTTCTATCCAGGATGCACACACACACAGCCACGCATGCAGCTGCCAAACTTGCACCTCGAAAGTGCATTGAATTTGTTGGCCATATTTTTCTGCAAACCACCAGTGGGAGCATACACAGCGCATTCAAAGGACTGCATATCCTAGGCGAGGCCAACACCTACACACTCACCTGCTAATATTTCAGTTTTACTGTCGCCTCGATGTGGTTTATTTATTTAAAGTTTTTCGGTGATTGTTATTCTTAGTGAGAAATGGAAAAAAACAAATGGAAACGTAATAAGCCATCTCTGAAAATTTTGGTCGTTGATATGTTTACTTTTTTAAAACATTCGAAAATAGTGCAGGGTAAACTTTTGTGCCCTTGCATTTTGCGTCTTCGATGCTTGTGCCAAAATGACACTGTTTTCATGTGCCTGTGCCAACGCATATACTTGCATGCTTCCGTATGTATGTACGAGGAAATTTGTGTATGTATGGGAGAAAAATCGTGTGCGCCTTTGCTGTTGCCGTTTTAATACAAATTGTCATAAATCTGCAGTTGTGTGCAAAAATACTCATTTCATTTTGCCGCAGCAAAATTGTAAAAGTTCTACAAATTATGGAAACGATTTTCGGCAATAACAATAATAATTTTTGCTGTTAAAATGACAAACCAACAAACAAACTGACAATTTAATACCAGTTGAAAAGTCATTTACGGAAATAATTTAATTTTGTTTGAGTTGTGCCAACAACACAGAATTGGGTCAAATAAAAAAGAAAGCAAAAATCTTGGATTACTATACTCGTATTTTATTTGAGCAGAAGGTTATGCTATTGAGAAAGTACAAGAGAGAAAAGGTGTCAATTTTTAGGGTACATTTCAGACCCATCTTAGTCCTAAGTCTAGGTCGTGTTGTAATTTTAAGTTTAGATAAAGTATATATCTAAGACTATGTCCACACCTATGCCTTTGTGGAGGTGTGGAGAAGGGGAAGCGTCAAAAGCCTATGGCCAAAGCCGTGGTATGGGGCTTAACCGCAACTAAGCCCCCCTTATGTCCAGCGGAGTGCTCCCGGAGCCTCATCGTTAAGTATTACATCGGGAGGCTGTTGTGTGTATGTTAGTACTCAATCGTTTCTCATTGTCTTTCTGGCTGTGCGCGATTCTTTGCAATGCATTGCATTAACGAGCTCTGTCTGCGGATCTACGGGCATATCCCGCGTATTGCACGATCTTCATGGTATTCGGGGACACTTCACATGCCATTTTCCAGTTTTCTTCATTTTCGCAAATATGTGGGATAAAATTTGACTCAGTTTTGTTTTCTTCAAACGTTTTCTCAAGCATATTTCGCTCGCTAACGAATCGCGGGCATTGCAAAAGGTTATGCCTACCGGTTCCGTGTTTCTAAGGGGCACTGCGGGCAGTAAGGAAGAAATCGATTTCTCCGTGTCTTCTTACATCGATTTTTTTATTTATGTCTATACCGATGTATGTGCATATATATGAAGGTTGGAATAGAAAATATTGAAAACATCATCAAAGGTGGCGTCACACCAGTGGTATGTCGGGCTTGCTCTCACTAACACTATAACATTTCTTCTCTTCGGCTGATTCCACCCTGGGACTGCTATAAGCATTTCTTCTGAGGGGAGCCGTATTTGTGCCTTTTTTACACACCACGTACCTGGGTCCAGGTGACACTTTTTATTTGGTATGAGTGTTATACGCTATCAAAATCCTCTATCACTTTGTGACTAATGGGGCATCGGAAAGTTCCAACATCGTTGGTCGATATCGACTTTTCGTCTGTGTGGGTTCATCTTGAGGCTCAGCTCAGGCATTCGTGCTTATCATCTGTTTGTAAATACTATTATCCCCACGGGGGATCTGCTTTAAAACGTCTTCTTTAGATGACGCGTCTGTTGGATGTTCTAGCTCAGTCGCATTCGCTTTGCTCTCGCTATGCGCTCCCATTTTATGTTACGGAGTTTTATTACAATTCTTTCTACAAACTTTTTACTACTCCCCATTTCTCTTTCGAGTTCAGTATTTGCGTTGCCAGGCTATCTAGTGTAGGGCCGGCGCCGAGGACACTCGAGCGCTCTTCGTAAAATCTGGCCCAGTGAAAAGTCATATGTTCTGCACTCTTATCTTCGCGGTGGCATTCCGGGCAGGTTGAATAACCTACCAGATTAAAACGGTGGATGTACGAAAGAAAGCCAACATATCCGCTGAGAATCTGGGTTAGATAGAAATCTGTGCCAGGCCTAATTTATTTCTGTGTAGATGACTACGTCCACGTCTATATATATATATATGCCCATATGTCTATGCCTGCGCCTCTGTAAGTTACTTAGAAGTTTATATTTGGTACAATAATATATGTCTCAACTTCAATTAGGTCTAAATCCAATCCGATTAGTTTTGAGATAAGTTCATTTTCAGGCATCACTTGGCCTATGTTCACTTATAACATCAATTGGCAAATAATACAAAGACATGAAGCTAATACTTTTTAATTGTTTTTATAATTTGTGGCTTATTTCTGCCAATCTCTTACAATATCAGCACTGACCAAAAATATGTATAAGAAACCAAAATTTAATTCAAAAACCAAACAAAGAAAATTAATAAACTTTCTTTCAAAATACACGCTTAAATGTCCAGTTTTTGGTCTGCCACTCATTTTTTTTTAATTTTTTCGCGAAACCTTGAATTGTCGACTCATTCGAACGATTATTTCCACAAAACCAAAAAAGAAATAAGAAGAGATTTTGCTATATTTTGTGCTCAAAGATCGATCATTTTTATAATAAATTGCTGTACCCGGTGCCAACAACTAAAATAAATTTAAGAAAAATAGCTTTAAAGAAAAATCAGTACACAAATATTCAATTCATTCTAAGCCATTTTATTGATTTTGTTTATTTCGAAAAAATTGTCACATTACAAAGTTTAGTTTCAATTCGATGTTTATTGAAGTGCTGTGGTATACAAAATATTTCTTGTTTTCCCATCTGGTGCGTAGACGAATAAATGAGAAGGTTTTCCGACACGTGAGCAAACCACATAGAGCTGTCCATGTGAGAAGCATGGATTCTCCAAATTTAGTCCCCTCACTTGTAACGATTGTCCTTGTGCTTTGTTAATAGTCATTGCGAAAGTGAGTCGCACCGGGAATTGTAGACGTTTGAATTCGAATGGCATATCTGTCGGGATAATTGGGATACGTGGCAACAGTACGTCTTCCACCTTTGAATTTTCTAGCCAAAATTGCTCATCATTTTCTTGACTGAGAGCCTGGTTCCGTTGCAAAGTCGTGGTGGATTTATGTTTCGAAGAAGAATGATGGGTACGCCAATTTTCAATGTAAGAACGTGCGGCGGCATGCCTGGCAAATCAAGCGAATTCAAGAATTCAGTTGGATAGTATTGACATGAAGTTGGTGGTATTGACATCGATGTTTTTGGCTGCTAATATAGCACGCGTACTGAGCCACTGATGGTTTTTGTAGTTTTGTGCAATGTTTGGGAAAACTTTTTGCACCAATTCGTCGATCCTTTCCGTGATCCTACGGAAGTTTGCTGGCAGGTATCACCCTGTCGTGTAGATTCATCAATTTCCGTTCGCCCTTATCCAATAGCCAATAATTGTTTTGCAAAATTTCCAGCCGAGGCATCCCGTTGTAGTTGTACACGCATGCTAGTTTTCAAAGTCAATTTCTGTAAATGACGCCATAGAACTGATGATTTAAGACATGCATTAAGTTCATTAGCGGGTGTTGAACGTGGTATAATGGGCAGTATATGTCGAAAATCACCAGCCATTAAAATGAGAATATCTCAGAAGAACTGGTCTGATTAGTACGTATTCGATCAGTTTCTAACCTTACTTCTCGTGAACATGTCATATTCGTTTCCTCTGTGTAAAAATACATGGTCACACTGAATTTCATGACAATCGGTTGAACGCGCGGAAGTTGCTACTCTGCAGCGCCCCCTGGTAGCGAGTGGCAGCAATGAGCATATTTTACTAAGCTTCTCCGTGGAAATATACGTATTTTTATAATAATTGGTCCAGTAGTTTTTGAGTTCATGGAGGACATACAGACAAACATTCATTTTTATATACAAAGATTTCAATTATTTTAACGCGTTGTTCTTACGCGTAAAATTATACATCTGTCTATTTGTTAAATGTCAAAAATGTTAAAAAAAGGCACCGTCTAAGATTTATTCCCTACTGACGTCTCGACGTCACATTTGAAACGTCCATTATAACTCATTGAAATTAAAGCCGATTTACCGATTTTATGATATACCTTTATTTTAATATTTATATGCTTATATTAAAACGCTATCAATAAATTTCCATTAAATTTACTACAATTTCCGTCAAGTGTTCTTTAGATTTAAAAATAATAATAAATTCATTTAGCTTCTCATCCACATTGACAACAATAAATTTATTTTCTATAAAAATAACTGTTGCATAAGGGCAATGATCACTGATCAGCCAATACAACTTTTTAATCAATTTTGAGTGAAAATTCTGTTTTCCAACTTTTTATCACACAATTTTGATTACTTACAGACCAACCCTTCTCACATACGGCACCACAAACCACAGCGAGAGGCACGCGAACTGGAAACAGCTATTTCGAGCATACACTTCGTGGTCACACCGCAGCACTTCAGTGGCGGGAAGTTAAAGGTAAGCAAAGAAAATGGTGAAGCGACTCAAAGTTGGATAGTCTAACAGAGAGACACATTGCGTGCCCACAAATGCACGTTAGTACATGCATGCTTTATGGCCATAACCCAGCAAACGGCTCACAAGTCATTCAAGTCACAACAGCCAGGAGCGTGTTGAATGCCCGCCAACTGCGACCAAGCGCGGCTAATTAAGCCATTATGCTATAAACAAAAACTTCAAACAGCAGTTGAGCAACATCAGCAGCACGTATACATACATAAGTACATACTCGTATATGTGGTAATTGAAATGCCCACAAGCAGATAGTGGGAAATGGACACACACTTTGCAAATGCACTCACACTGGTAGAGATACGAAGGCGGTCATATTCGTAAAAAAGAAAGGAGCTGCAAGGAAAACGGCGTTGCGCGTAGTCACGGCTACTTTTTATGAGGTCACGTTGCTGTTTAACCGCCCAACAACAATAATGATATACTTTAAGAAGCAACAAAGTATCAAAAACTTCATTGCAGAGGCGTTAGCGTGAACGTGAGCACGAAATAAGTACAAACAAACAAACAAAAATATATAAACAATTTCACATCCTTCACGCTTAATTGGCCGCAATGAATGTATGTTGGTTTTTTCTCAAGCGCAAGCATTTATTTCGAATGCTGCATGGTTTCCGGCGGGCAGCGCGCCATTGCCATTTAAGCCACTTGATACGATATAATTGTTTCGCTTGAGTGTTTTGTGACCACAAAAACAAACAAAAAAAACAAAAGCGAAGTACTGAAAGAGTTTTTATGTATGTATCTACTTGCGCGCTTGTTCCTTCTTCGATTGTCTGTTGCGCAGAGCAAATTGCCCGCTGCTCATAAAGTACAAATGGTTTATTGTTTGCGTGGGCCATTCATATTCGCTAAACAGCCAAGGAGTCAACAAACAAGACTATTTGGGATTTAAAAAAATGCACAGAGAACCGTTGGCTGGGCAACAACTACTTTGGAGCACCAATTTTTATGGCCGTCTGATGGCTTATAGTCATAAATAAAAATCCTTGAAAAATAAAAAACGTTTAAATGACCTTTAAGGCACTAATTGCGCTAAATACTAAAGACAATATAGGAAGTGTTTTATAGCTAACCCGGGTTAGTCTGAATAGATAAACGAAGTTATTTTTGGCTTCTCGTTTTCCTGCAGGACTGCCAACAGTCAATTCTCAAAAGTTAATAGCCAATATTGATTAGTCAATTGGTAATGGGCATGAGTTGGTAGTAAGTAGTCAATAGTCAATAGTCAAAAGTCGAAAATAGTCAGTGGTCCGTAGCTAATAGGCAACAGTCAATAGTCGGTAGTTAGTAGTAAAAAGTGCTCAGTAGTCAG
Source organism: Anastrepha obliqua (assembly GCF_027943255.1). Classification (NCBI taxonomy): domain Eukaryota; kingdom Metazoa; phylum Arthropoda; class Insecta; order Diptera; family Tephritidae; genus Anastrepha; species Anastrepha obliqua. Next base: position 2,181,258 of record NC_072896.1, read on the forward strand.
TTCTGATATTTGAATATCTGATATTCATAAGTCAATTAGTATTTAGTTAGCAGTCAATAGTCCAAAATAGTCAGTGGTTAATACTTAATATGTTAGACAACAGGAAATAGTCGGTAGTCATTAGTAATTATTCTATAGTGAATAGTCTAAAATAATCAATAGTTAATAGTCTAGAAAAATAGTGTCAGAAGTTAATAGTCAGCAGTCAATACAGTCTAAAATAGTCAATTTTTATATTGGTGAACACTCAGTAGTTAATAGCAGATATTCATTAGTCATTAGTTATAAGTCAATAGTCCTAAGTAGTCAGTAGCCAATAGAAATCAATAGTAAATAGTTACTAGTCAATGGTTTTGAATAATCAATAGAGAAATATTCATTAGTGAATAAGCGAAAGTCAGCAGTCAATAGTAAGAAGTCAACAATAGGTAGTAAAAATCAGTGATCTATAATACTCAAGAGCGAATAACCAATAGTCAATAGTTAATAGTCAATACTCAATGCTTACAAGTCAATATCCAAAAACAACTTTTTTTTTAGATACGCTGCACTGCACACATCCACGATGTCTATTGGAAATCCACTGAAAAATCGATTGAGGAAGAACGCCACAAGCACAACATAAACTCAGTGAACTCCTTCTCAGAAGATTATTTTGATTTAGAGGAAGAACAGCTGGTTGACCGTTCCGACACTTACATGACGCATATAAAGGGTAAGTGCAAGTAAACTCGAATTATAATTAAAAATTATATTTGGTTGCAAAAAAAAATATTTTACTCTTTTGCCATTCTGTGTGGGAAGAAGCAGATGATTCAATTACAAATATTGAAAGATTCAGCAATTAGAGTAATTTTTAAGTAGTAAAAGCCTACTTCGGTATGCCATACCGGTAATTTCCCAACAAATATTAAATCCACTGCCACACTTCAATGCACTTATGCCAAGATTTGGGATCCAGATATTATCAACGACGACAAAAAACTGTCGAATTATGCCAGTAATCTCACAAAAGCCTTCGAAATTTAATTTATGCTACTATACCTGCCATCACACGCGCATGCACATATTTACGTGTGGATGTTCGTGTGAGCTCATAAATAATTCCAAATGCACGCAGACTAAAATAGCATTCTTAAATAAAGCGCACGTCCTGTAGAAGGAACACACATAGATACACGCACACACGCAAAAAATAGAAGACACAAAATATCAGCAGGGTGGTGGAACATTTTAATTTCACTACTTTGTATTTTCAAATGCCTTAAAAGCGCAATGTCGACGTTGCATTTCATAGAGGAGTTATGAGCAAAAAATGGTAAATAGTACTCATATGCACACATGCACGTGCATACTTGTGTACGAATGTACGTATGTATGCCTGCTTATTTATAATGAGTAGATGTTTTGTCGGGGAAAAGCATTCAAATATATTAAGAATTCATGTCCCGTTTTCAAAAAGCTGGCAGTGATGTGTACAACAGCATAAATAGACCTGGAGCCTGGTTAGGAAAGACAGCCAAATAGTGAGACGAAAATATGGAATAAGTGCGCTTGTAAATGTTGCAAGCGAATATAGGTGTAGACATAGGAATGTATTCATACGGCGCATGCATCATAACGACTCAAAGCATATAAGATGAAAATCTGCTTCCTTTACTACATACAGAATATTCCTATCAAATTATTATACAGTTGCTCATATTCATAGCTGAACTATTTAAGCCTTTTACCGTTTTACGTATATGAATGAGTATTTAAAAATATATGTGTTTCAGCTCTTTCACAAAATTAGTTTTACAAACAGCCACCTGCATTCTTGATTTTAAAAGCTCTGCCGTTGGAGAAAGGAAATGTATGTGTTTTACGAAAAAATTGTGCAATGAAGTTATATAGGAAGAAAGATGAAACCGCCTAACATGTGCGGGCATCCTTCCGAGCACTGGTATATAAGAGTCACAAACATCTAAACAAAAATTTATTGAGGAAGTTGGGCTCAAAGAAGTACTCTGAATCTATGAAGGGACTGAATATAGCTTTCAGGTCGCAGTGCGGGTACGTAGAAGTGGCGGTCGGTTTCTAAGCCAACTCACTTAGACCATTGCACATCCATTGTGATGCAACAGTAACAATTTACCTGCAACTCTTCGTTAAACCATTTTATATTAACTGCATCCGGCGGACATTTATATCCATAAGGTCATTAGTATCATAGCAAATGATCAGCTAAAGTATTTAAACCTTGTGGCACGCCGCGCAGGACATGGCAAAGAAGCTGATATTCTTGCAGCTTATGCAATAGTCGAAATGAGGTAGTTTAATCCTAAACATGCCGACTTAGAAGACAATGACCTGCGATCAATGCAACTATCATCGAAACGTTTTTCCTTGACCGATTAAGTAGCGCCTTTGGGCGGCTGACGTCGCATTTTGGCCAAATTCTTTTTGTTGCGCCACATGTCAAACTATCAACCCATGAAGTGACACCACGCAGTGTTTAGGTTGGGAGAGATATATCTATAATCGCTATGCCAAGAGGGAGGCGAATGGTGGTATCCTGCTAACAATTCCCTGGTATGGCACTAGGCCCTGGCACCCATATCAAGTGGATGGAGAAATATTCCGCCATCTCGTTATGAGATGATCGGCAAATGTGAGCAATGATAGCATTAGTGACAGCCCCACCAAGTAATTTAATCGGCGCTGGGTATCAGCATAAATATAAATTTCACTAAAGGTAATTACATTTTTGCCTAGCCAGTCAGTGAAATACGCTACAGTGATTAGAAATATGAACCGAAGCTCTTAATTTTGTCTTGTTACAGTAGACGCCAGGCAATTTTATCATCAAGCTTTGAGCCATCAGTGTAGAACCGAAAGCAGTTTTTCCGACTAGGTACATTCTCCACCAACTCACCTCTAGCTGGAATTCTAGTTTCATACTGAGTAACCAATTAAAACATGGTTCATTCAAACAATAATCAAATCGCGCCATTGATTAGTTGCGGAAAACCGGGCAGCACCTTTACTTACATTCTGTTTACCAACCAAGCCCAGGGAGGGTATGAGGAAAAGAGTGCTCAGAGCATCAGAGGGTGTGGTTCTAAGAGCGCCGCTAATGTATAAGTTAAATAAAACTATATTTTATTTAAATATTTTTGTGTCGTTAACTTATATAAGCGCCTTACGTTGAACTCTCTGAAGCCCTTTTCTAATCGTAGTCTTGCCGAGAGCCGTCCACCAGACTATAATTCCGTAAAGGAGGCTAGGTCTGATAACGGTTCTATACAGCCAGTGAATATCTTAGAAGGAAGACCCCACCTGCGCCCTTTGGCTTTTTTGCATGAATATCGAGCTACAGTAATAGGTCTATGGATAAGTTCGTGCGGTTTTACAACAGATGGCGTAACTTGATTATTATTCCATCGATCCACATTTCCAAACATTCATTGGAGAGCTACTGTCGTAAGGCACAAACGTCAGTATAAGTTTTTTATTTGAAGCGTAAACAACAATATTTTTACCACACTTGAAAATGTCGAATTTAGTGCCAAATAATGTGTTTTTTCGGGGAATTCTTCTTCATTATTTTAATATGAAGAAAAAAGCAGCCGAAAGTCATCGTATCTTGGTGGAAGTTTATGGTGAGCATGCTCTAGCTGAGCGAACGTGCCAGAAGTGGTTTGCACGCTTTAAAAGTGGTGATTTTGGCCGCGCCGCCAAAGTTCATGGATACCGAATTGGAGGAATTGCTCTATCAAGATCCGGCTCAAACGCAAGAAGAGGTTGCAAAAACTTTGGGAGTTGATCAATCAACCATTTCCAAACGTTAAAAAGTCATGGGAATGATCCGAAATTCAAATTTCGAAAAAAACCGCACGAACTTATTCATAGACCTATTAGCTTTCTTATCCTGTCCTCTACATTCATGTTTTAATCTAGTTTCTTGTCGAGAATTATAAGAAATATTTGGCGCTATCTCCTCGAGAATTATTAGTAAATATTTGGCTTACACCATTTAATGTTGGCTTCACAAATTGTGGAGTTTTGTATTTCCTCGAAAACAGAACTAATTCTGTTGTGTGAGGGTTCACATCCAGACCGCTATTTATAGCACTTCTAGACAACTTATTAAGAGCGGTCTGCATTAGATCACTTAGAGCTTAAAGATATATTATAATATTTGCCACATGTGGCAAGAGCTATATCATCTGCTTAGGCAACTACTCTACAGCCCCGATTAATTATAATATTTAATATTACAAAATATTTTCTGATTCACAAGACTTCTTAACTTCGATAGTCAGCTTTTATATTCAACCTATATAGAAGTTTGGATTGGAAGAAGGATTAAAAAAATATCAAAAGAAGCAAACAGTGCCATATATCCAAAACCGTTAGTTTACGGCTCCATAATTTTTTGCTTATTTTAAGTATTTTTCTCTCTTTTTTTAACACCCTGTATAAGTAAACTATATTATCTCTAAATAATAAGAGCGTGTGTTTTGAAAATTCTTATTTCTGCATTAATTTGACTGTGACTGTGAATCAAAAAACGAATTCAGCAAGTTAAGAACCCTTTCTAAGATATTCGGTATGCATAAAAGAGCCAGGGCAAAACTTTGAAAATATTTGCTATATCTTTCGTTTGTGCTGTCGACTTTCATTATGTTGGCAAACAAAAGGATTTCACACAACTTTTTGAGCTCCCTTTGGTGGTTTGGATTATTCCAGAGTTTGTGTTTTCTTTTTTTCACTTTCGGTAATATCTGTGATCTGAAAAATCAGCGCAGTCCTTGCGAGGACCCCATTTTATACCAATATATAAAGATCATATTTGATTGTTTTTGATCTCGTCCGATTGAAAAGTCCTTAAAATGCTAGATAATATAAAAGATTACTTGAGTTAATAAACAGCACCATAGCTCGCGAGTTAATATGAGTAAAACACGAAAAAAATGGTTTTATGTATGCAAAAAGGCTTAGAAGACTCATAAGTTATAGCACTAGTTGCGGACTAACCCATGCTTTTTCCTAATGTATAAGTAGTTAAGTCTTTGTCTTGTAGTACTGGCCCATCACTAGCTCCGACGGCCATAAGAAGAGTATACCACCGTTCAACACCAAGATATTCCTCATAAAACTATGCGCTATTTATCCCAAATACAGGGTTGCCCATATTCGACGGACCCGACGGATTTCGATGACTCTTTGGGCCCATTCCAATCGACGAGGCTTGTCCGCAGGCAACAATCTTTGCGTCAATTGAATCATAAGGGAATAAATGCAAATCAATGTCCCAAATTCACTTTAAATGCTGCTACTAAAGATTGTGAGAAATAATTTTCATATTAGATTAGCAGACTAAAGCGGCACGATGATGTTCTTTTGAAATTCAATCGAAAGTGGCCCCAAAACCCTTACCATTAATGTAGATAATCCCAGTTGTCTTTTCTATAACTGTCCGCTTCTAGTTTTGATGTTTTTTCCTTTTTGATTATTTTCACAAGCTCACTTCTTTCTTGGATTCAATTGCAAGGACCTAAGTGTCACCCGGTTATAGATCTCTTTTGTTACACCCTTCACTGGAATGCCAATTAAATTGCACTCAGCTTTGTTTACTGCATGCAATCACTTTACGCTTTCCCATATACATATAAATTCGCTCATCTTCCACTTCTTATGCACTCATTGCAGGTGCTGTCTCATCCTTGAATGCCAATGGAGCTGCACAACAACACTGTCACTGTATGTCATTGCTCATGCGTTGCACAGCACTAGCGCTGGCGGCCTGGTATGCTCAGCGATATTTTCAACAATTATGCCAACAATTGTTTGTTTGGCGAAAAAGAATGGCGCCAAAGGCAACAACAATACAAACAGGCCAAACAATAAAAGCAACAAAAGCAGCGGAAGAAAGGGTCATAGTGACAGCCAAAGGGCAACTATTAAGTGGAGCAAGTGCCGATGAGGAAGCTTCAAAAGCGGTAATAATGAAAACAACAAATAAAACAAGAACTGCAACAACAACAACAGTAGCAGATTTCTCCGCCTGCCACGACTGGGCAGTTACAGCCGAGCAAACAAAACATCGGACGCGAAATGAAACGACGAATTCGCAATTAATAGAGAAAATAAATGTTCAGCAACAACAACAACAGCAGCAGCAGCAGCAGCAACATCAGCACCAAATTAAAATTGAGTGCGAAAAAAGGCTAGCAACACAAAAGCAAACACTCCAACTACAAAAGCACTTGGCGCGAGGGGCGGCAACACTAAAAACAATGCGAGTAGCAATTAAAGCGAAAAGAATACCAACAACAACGACAAAGACAAAAGCTGAAACACCAGCAAAAATGACGTTTGTGAATGCATCGACGGTAACGACATGATTTAATTGCCGTTAGTTTGCAGTAAATTAACAAAAACAAAAAACCTATTAAAACAAAAACATGAAAAAGGCCAAGGCATAGTGAAGCGAGGCTAGGGAGGGAATAGCAAAACTTTGTGTCATATTTTTAGCATTACTGCAAAATTGATTTAGCATTTTTCTAGATAAACTTCAATTAAAACTAAACTCCCGCTAGCTCTGCTATGTTTTTCATTCTCTTTAAAAAGTCACGGAGACTATAGACTTGTTTTAATAATACATTTTTTAAAAAACGCCCAGAAGGTATGAGATAGTAAGACAGTTGCTTTTTGTATCTATTTCTTTTTTGCTTTTTTTTTTGTATAGTTTTTTTTGTATTTCCTTTATTTTTTTTGCAAAGTGACAAAGGCGTGTTTTTTCATAAATGACCCTATTGTTTCAACAGTCGCTGGGCCATGTGTGAACACAGTGTCGCATTCGCCTCGCAGCACTATGCATGCAGTAAATATATTTGTAGCTAACTATTAAAAAGCACTAGTAAAAAATATGCATAGCGTTATATGTAGGTACTATACAAATATATATATATATATATGTGTGTGTGGTAATTTACAAAAACACTAATAAATATTTGCACAAACACCTATCCACTAATAATCGGTTAATTATTTATTCATATACATACATACTGCGTATATAACCATGCCCAATTCCACACTAGTAAATGCATAAAAAGTTCTATAAAAAACTGAAGCTGTTCGTGTGCATTTTTTGTTTTTGTTAATTTATTAAACAATTTAATTTCGTTTTCCAAATCCAATCAAAATTCCAATTAAAACGCTTAATTTACCTACTTAAGTACTTATACACTTAAATAACTTTAGTAATGCCGGCATATGTATGTATATGTGCATTATACTTGTACTTCCACAACCCCCAGCCATCCCTCACCACTACATACTATAGTTACACAATCAGCCACGTGCGGTATTTAACAGTTGATTAATTCTTAATTACTACGCAAATAAATATTTATGGTAATATATAAAGGTAAGTATGTATGTATGTGTGTATGTATGCTTGTATTTGTATTGTACAGTGAAAAATAAAAATGTGAATGTAAACCGATAATAACCAAATCAACTTTACGCCCCATGTTATTATACTTATATATATCTCACTGTGTTCCAGATATACTTACATATATAAGTACATATAAACATAAATATAAATGCGCCAAAATATTTGAACACGAAACAAAAGGTAAAGAGGGACACAAATTATTAATATTAACAGTTTATTTACAAAACAAAACAAATAATGCAAGGAATTCCATAGACATGCACTTATATATGTATGCTTATACGTATAAGTGGTCGAACTAAGAATAAAGATCTACAGTCTAGTATATCTTGGACTCAGAGCCAGTAAAGAGCCAACAAGACTTGATTTTTTTTAGCCGAAAAAAGAAAGAAATAATTGGACCGCACGCTTCTGTTAGGTGTTTGGTCCAGTTCCTCCAATTTGTGGTGTGCGTCTTGATGATGTTCGACAAATGGAGGGACCTACAGTTTTAAGACGACTCCGAACGGCAAATGGTTTTTATGAGGAGCCTTTTCATGCCAAAAATACACTCGAAGCTTAGCCAGAGGCGGCCTTAGCTTAGGGGCGGCCGCTATAAGAAAAGGCCTGTTTCTATAATTTTGGTGTTTTATATCATACACGGAGATTCGAAGCTACGCACTCCCGAATGGTAGTCACGCACCAAGTCATTCAGCTACAATGAATGTTTGTCAAAAAGATATTCTTTTATTCCTCGTTTGGGAATATCTACTGAGATAACAAATCCAAGTTCAGGCAAAACAAACAGCAAAGAACCATTAATTTTAAACAATAAAAAATTAAAATTATTTTTTTATTATATTATATTTGTTTCTGTTTTTTTTTTTTACTAAATGAATCAAATATTTGCGATTTTTACTGTTGCTATAACCAAATTTTCGATTTATTTCCATTAGAGGTCCAGAATGAAAACTTACTCTATTCACAGAGTTCTGGAGAGATCAAAACAACTTATCTGAAGGTTCAAAGTTAGGAATAGATGGAACAGAACCATCCAGCTAAGATCCTTCCGCTTCTGTCGGGTCATTAAAGATGCTTTATTTTGTTGAGAAAATAATAGCCAATAACAGCAGGAAGACTAGTCTGAACACCATGAAGGTACCGCCTTCACTATCTCCAACACTCCATGAACTAAGAGTAATATGCTCCTGCTCATGGGTAGATCAACAGAGTCCAGATCTTCGAAGAAGTGATTCAAATTCTATGGCATTTTAGAGATAAGAAAGAGTACAGAATTTTTCGCGAATACCATACAGGTCAAAAAAAGTGCTTCAAGTTTCGGAGGTACCACTTCTTAGGCTCTAGAAAATTCATGAACAATCTCGCTGGGGTGCTTATTGGATTTATTCAAAGATTTAGAGTCAATGGGCTTCTGAAAGGACTGATTGAAGTCTTTTTCCACCATATCTCGAGAAAAGTGGTATATGATACCGGTTTTGAATTTTCACTTATGGAATCATAGCATATTGTAAATATCTGAAGGATTTTATAGTTTCTGTAAAATAAAGCAAACAATTTGAACAAAAATTAACTAAAAATTAATAAGAAATTGGGCAAAAATCGTTTAGTTTTCAGCCGCCTTCTCGATTCGCAGCACAGTTCTTGTGGAAAATAGCATTTTCAGTAGTGGTGTAGAATATTTTGTTCGCACCCTGAGGGTTAAAAGCAACCCATCAATCCTTATATTGCCTAAACATTCGCTCATATTCCCGCTAAACACGCAGCATTCGGCAAATCGAGCAAGAAAGTTCACCACAAAAGAAACCATTTGGAATCAATTACAATGAGCCTAGAACACATATATATTTGTATGAGCATCCATCATTTTTGTTGTTGTTATTTAAAGCGTATAAAACATCCATATATTTTTGAGAATACTGCCGAAGTGACAGCCTTTGGTCGGATAAAAGTCAGGTTCGTTCCAGTAAAGTAGAATCGACTATCAGAGAGAAAGTCGTTTCTGAAGTAATTTTGTTTAGCTTTAAAACTGACCTAGATTTTGGAATATATTTAGTGCCACATTATCGTTAGAATATTTTTGCAGGCAAAAAAAAAGTTTTCTTGAAAAAGTTCGCAAGTCAATTAATATGGTATATTGTTCGATCGTGCAATAGGATAGGATTTCTCTTATTGATGCTTAGTATGACTAGAGCAACCAAAAAATTCTTCTAAAAAATCGTTTTTTAGCGCTTTAAATGACGGTCGAAGCTATCAAACTGGCAAATAAAAACTAAAAAATTGCACTAAAAATTATAAAACTATCAAGTAAAAACGGCTTTCATAACTTTTATTAAAATTTCCAAATTTGCTCTAATTTTTCAGTAGATAAAGCCAGAGTTCGCTAAAATTAATACTAATTTCAGTTCAACCTCAGCCTCTGTTACTCATAATAACTGTCTTAGCCGTGATTCTAATAAATTGGCAAGTGAGCCAATATTTTTTTAAGTATTTGGCATGAGAACCAACCGCTGTAAACCACTTCATCCAACACGTGACTTAGGGATCTGATGGAAGCAAGTTCACACTCTAGGAAATTAGCAAATTAGCAATAGGGGCTGGAGCCATAAGAAGCACTTTTTAAATATTTGCGATCAAATGATCCACCTGCGGATCGAGGAATGTTAATATTATCTACCTTTTTTCACGAAAGGGTTCAAAGAGAAAACTCTTTCATTACTTCTAAGCAAAAATGATAGAATAGGCGAATTGCAGCCTTGATGGTTAAGTACCTCTAAATCCTCATTCACTGCGTAGTGTCCAAAAGCATCGGTTGCCTCATTATTTAGTATTTTTGTATTCTTAAAGTTATGTTTCCTTTAAGAAGACTGCTTTTGGCGGTTACTATTGATTTATAAAAAAATTTCTTTTATGTGAAATATTGGCAAGTTTGGCTCAAATATAGCGCCAATTATTTCAAATTTCATAAAACGAACTCTATGGAAAACAGTTAAGTGATATCTGTCATATTTTGGTTGCTCTAACTATGACACTCAATCATCACCATCAAACTAGTTCCTCTAAGAGCGTAAGCGTATTTAACAGCATTCCGAGGTCATTTCAGCAAAGTAACACTGCAATTGAAGATTTTTTGGATAGTACCTGTAGACAACCAACTTCATTTGAATAAAAACGTTTGCGCAATATTTAACTCCTTCGAAGTATTGGTTACCTTTTGCTAAGTCTTCTAAGGTTTGCAATTTGAATAATTCAGCATGATTTGCAAAGTTTACGAGTTTTCGATTCTATTTGCGCTAATATTCACCACCATCTGGAAGCTGTCATTTTGCTTCTTTCAACCAACAGTTCCCGGGCGTACAAAAATATATTCCGATTTAAATTCTCATTCTCCTTTCCCTTGGATGAAAAGGCCATTAACTGTACGGCAACCTGGCAAAGTAAGACATTGTAATAATAAAACTAAACGTTCCAAATATTGATTCACGTTACATAAACACTTTTTGTTTTCTGTTTATATAAGAAGTCTGGAAGTAATCAAGCTACTGGGGCAATGCCAGTGGATCTCAAGTCACAACAGTACATTGAACGTACCGAGCTATAATTTGTCCATTAAACTTTTCCCTGGTACACTCTCAGAATCGTTCCCCCAGTTGACGGCATTAGCTTTTTATGTATGTCATAAATATAATACGACTGGAATCAAGGATGATAGTTTTGGCCATTAACTATGGTATCATTAACTTCGGCTGTTACGTCACAGGACCCTCGGCAGCCAATTTCTGCCCACCCAATTCACACACCTGCGTAGTCAGTAGTTGTGCAGACGGTACCGAAGTACAATAATATAAACGAAGTTTGTTACATCACCCCATCAACTGAGTCTGTCAAATTCGCTGATAGCAATACACCTGTAAAAATCTTTTCACCGCGAACCGACACGATGAGTGACTATACGGTTCCCACAACAGTCGGTTCTACCTACATAACCGGAACGACCCGGATTTATATCCGGCCAAGGACTGTCACTTCAACAGCATTCCTCGTATATGCATGGAGAATGTTTATGTTGCTACAACAACAACAACAACTATATGGTATACCATAGTGAAAAAAATTCAGAAAGTGTGGCAATATCAGGCCGCTAACCGGGGAAATTTTGCGAATTAGTGAATTTGTCGTGACAGTAGTTTGTCTACGAAAAAATTGGCATGAGCGGGCAGAGTATCCGGCGACGTCCAAGTCTAAGTTATATATATATATATTATATATAACTAGCATTTCCCAGTGGGCTTCGCACCACCATACATAAAATGTTTTTTTTATATCGCAAGAAATTTTTCATATTAAATAAGTTTTCTTTATAGAACTCGTAAAATGTTTAAACAGTTGAATTAGTTGATTTTTTTCATTCAACATACTTTCTAAAGATGTCACAATAGCCTTTTCTGTACTTTTTTAAAATTTGATTGTGGTGGTCACCTATATACAGGTAAGGTGAAAGAGCCGATAAAAACTTGTAATTAAACTTTGATTCTTTAATGTCCATTTCAATTTTTTACGCTAAATAAATTATGCTAAAATAAATAAAGTTAAAAATGTTTTTCCAGTTCCTTGAATGCTCCAGTTTTTATTATATTTTCGTCCAAAATTAATATTAACATAATACACTTACAACCACAACAGTACAACAGAAACGCTCATAAGCGGCTGTGTATTTGTTGTTGTTTTTCCCATACAGGCATTTCGTATGAGAGGAAACCATTATTCACATAAAATGTCATAACTCAGGAACGGCTGCATCGATTTCGGTTTGGCGGTTCTTGAGTTACAAGATTACCAAGGAAATGTAACTTCTTTTTATATATATAGATTGGCACGTACACCCTTTTTGGGTGTTTGGCCGAGCTCCTCCTTCTATTTGTGGTGTGCGTCTTGATGTTATTCCACAAATGGAGGGACCTACAGTTTCAAGCCGACTCCGAACGGCAAATATTTTTATGAGGAGCTCTAAGTTACTCAATTTAATTTTTCACCATACCAAACCTGGCAATCTATCATACTTGGTATGGTAGTTTTCACCGTGCCAAACCTGCTAATCTATCATCCTTGGTATGGTAGTAGTCAGTAGAGAGAATGTTGTACTCAAATAGACAGATTCATTCTTCGTTGGAATAACATAAAAAAAAAATAAATAATTGGCGCGTACACTTCTGTTAGGTGTTTGGCCGAGCTCCTCCTCCTATTTGTGGTGTGCGTCTTGATGTTGTTCCACAAATGGAGGGACCTACAGTTTCAAGCCGATTCCGAACGGCAGATATTTTTATGAGGAGCTTTTTCATGGCAGAAATACACTCGGAGGTTTGCCATTGCCTGCCGAGGGGCGACCGCTATTAGAAAAACGTTTTTATTAATTTTGCTTTCACCGAGATTCGAACTAACGACCTCTCTGTGAATTCCGAATGGTAATCACGCACCAACCCATTCGGCTACGGCGGCCGCCGTGGAATAACATAATCATGTTTTTTATGCTTCAAAGAAACGCAAGGTTACTTTGCTATTAAAACGCACGTTCCACTATAGTGACAGACTTTACATACAACATAGCAATTCAAAGGACTTTCTCTTCGTTAAAAATATACTTAGATTAAGGTAAATCAGTTTTGGCTTCTCACTCCACTTAAATTTTTTGAATATAACCCAGCTCAAGAAAAATTAAATAGTATTAAATAAAAGAACAAATGTACTTTAATACGCAACCCTAAGCAGGTTTCCCTTATAAAAAAACGAATAGAGTGTTAGATATCCAAAGGACATTGATTTATTATCAAATAAGGAAAGAGGAAATCAAAATTGGAAACTTAAACTTTAATATTAAGATGTAATTAAAAACAGTATCAGTTAAATAGGACTTAGGTGTATATATGATGTATGTATGTATGTGTATATCATATGGCATTTATGACACATACAAGTATATACACATATGTATGTAAATAAAGAGGCTTCAATTCCCTGTAAAAATGTAAAATGTGTTAAATTAAGTGGGAAATGTGAAAGCTAAAAAATATTTATGTAAAAATAAATGACGGTGTTTGTGGGAGCGCAAGCGTTGTGAAAAATAATTTATTTACTATGGAATATAAGCAACTATGGAAAATAATGCTTACAAATTTATGTACGAATATAAGTAATGGAGCAAACGTATTAGGGTAGTTCACAACCAAATGCAAACAAGCTGGCATCACGGCATTTGGCATGGCTTCCATGGCAATACAACAACTAAATGTATGTAAATATTTGTCATCGTTATTTGGAAATTCCTTAGTGTCAGGCCACTTACATTTACTTTTGAACGGCCCTAATACAAATATATTGACAAAAATAAAACAAATGAAGTTATATTAAAACTAGTAAAAAAAGTAAAATATAATAATTAAAATAATGAAACAAAGAATTAATATATGTAAAGTATATTTAAAAGCAAAATAGGGGCTAAAATTGTAGAAAAATAAGAAGGAATGGATAAATCTGACCAAAAAATTAAAAAAAAAAATAAAAACGCTAAATTATTTTACTGATATGCTTCTATGGTTTTTAAGAAAATTATTGCTTATTCAATGGCAGTTAGAAGTACGGCTGCCAAACATTTCCTAGCCCTCATTAGGATGTTTGAAGCAGCCGCGGGTATTGCGGAGGTTAGGACATCTTAAGCGGGATATCGGTATACAAAAGGTCAAGCATAAGTATAAGTCGCAGTATTTCTCTGTTCTTGTAATGTCCAATGTCTTATCTTGTGTTGACTCAAGGCGCCTGCTCGATTGTTGGCGTCGATAGATGACCGTTTGCAATTTTTTGCATGAGACGAGGCATTTTAAATAACACAAGTAACTTTTTTTCTAATAGCTGTCTAGCATTTTTTCTTTAAAGAGCATTTATCGTGAAAGCCGCTGAAAATATCGTAAGCAATAATACGACTATAGGCGCTTAAAAAAGGGGTTTTTTTTAATATTTTTGGGTATTCTTTGGATAGAGAAATAATGCTTGGCGTAATTAATGAGCACACATTTAAGTATTCTATAATATATTACAGAAAAAGTTTATAGAAAAATATTATGCAATGGCGTCACTGCAATAATTTTCCTCAGACAAGTTTACAATTTGGTTTTCGTCCTCTTCTTATTTTTACTTTCTGGTTTTTTGATTTTCTTTTTTTTTGTTTTCTTTTCTTTAAAGAGGTCGTAAGTTTAGAGTTTTGGCATAGCTCATCAGTGTTCTATACCGCACATTTTATCTGAAATTCTGTCGATGTTACATTTTTCAAGGTAGCTGAACTCACAAATAAAAAACAGTTAACGAATTGCTTGAAATTTTAACTGTGTCAGTGTGTTAGCCCGGGTCGGTCGCCATATGGAAAACGATGAAACTTTAAAAGCTTCTTGGTTTATGAATTTAGAAAAATAATTTGTAGGAAAACTTCCAATTAATTTTAAAATATTTTAGTATGGCAAAACAATCAAAACGGCGCTTTAGTGGTACTTGAGCAGTCCCAGACCGGCACAATCATTTCACCATGACAAAACAAAAAGGATAAAGGGATACAGGGAGAGTGCGGAGAGAAGTGGTGGTGGGATGGTTAGAAGGGTGGTTTAGAGTGTGTGGATTACGAACGATGACTATGTTTTCGTCAACCGCTTTGTGCTGCTGATGAAATTTATCAGATTTTTAATGTCATCGCCACCTAATTCAGCAGGCGCAGCCAAGAAGTAAGAGCCAAGATGCCTGGATCTTAGCCCCACCTGATCAGGGCAGCTAAGAAGGTGCAGAGATGATTTCACCTCATCATCCATACATCTAGCGCAAAAAGGACTCGAGGTGATTCCAAGTCTCACAGCATGCATTCCTCGCGCATAGTGACCTGTGAGAAAACCCACGAGATTCGAGAGCTGATATTTTGACCAGGAACCCAGGCTTATATCAAAGAATTCGGACGCAGTCGAAAGTGAGGTCAAGCATTCCTTGACCAGTTTCGAATGCACCGTGACTGACCCGAGAGCTCTTATTGCCGCTTGGCTGTCGGAGTAAATATTTACTTTCTTGACAGTTAGTACGCATGTGACCAACCAATCAGCTGCCTTCTTGATTGCGGCTACCTCTGCCTGGAACACACTGCAGTGGTCCGGTAGCCTGAATTTGAGTCTGATGAGCTCCTCGCAAAAGACTCCTCCGCCAACCTTTCCTTCCAACTTCGATCCATCCGTGAACAAGTTCACCAGGACTTGGCCCCAAATGTAGCCCCCCGTCCGCTCTTCCCTTAACGAAATATGAGTGGAGAAGCTTCCCGTTGGACTAAACGAGGGTATACAATGATCCGTTGACAGAGGGAATTCGAAGTTGGATGCTTGAGTGCCCTAAGGATGCTTGAGTGCCCATAAGTGAGGTTGAGCTTATAGCCCGACCCCCTCAGTCTGATTGCGGTACGCGTAGCGGCAATTCTGCCTGCGATGTCTACGGGTACCACATTTAACATTGCGTTGAGCGCCAGAGTAGAAGTCGTTCGAAACGCCCCACTGATTCTAATGAGTGCCGACCTCTGAACTCTTTCCAGCTTCTTCACCAATGTCGTCTTCTATAGTGAGTTCCACCAGACTATTACTCCATATAACAAAATGGGCTTTACAATAGTATTGTATAGCCAAAAAACAACTCTAGGCGAAAGGCCCCATCTTTTGCCAATTGCGCCCTTGCACCCATACAAGGCGATTGTTGCCTTCCTCAATCTTTCCCCAATATTGGGCTTCCATGTAAGCTTACTGTCAAGGATAATACCTAGGTACTTCACCATGTCGCCCCCTAGAGAGGGCAGTTGAGCTCTGGGTATTTTATATTTCTTCGAGCTCTGTCTTAAGAGGATTCACCGACAGGCCGCAATCCGTTGCCCATCTAACTACTACGTCCAGATATCCCTGCATCAAGTTGTACAGAGTATCCACAAATTTTCCTCTAAAGATTAGTACCACGTCAACCGCGTAGGCAATTACCCTGCAGCCCCCTTTCCCCAACTGCTCCAGCCGGTCATTTACGACAACAACCCAGAGGAAAGGCGAGAGAACACCACCTTGCGGAGTGCCCCTACTCACCTGCCGGTGGATGGAGATGACGCCCCATCCTGCCGCGACAATTCTGTCGCTCAGCATTTTATAGATAAATCTAATAAGGTCGTTCGGAGCTCTAAAGAAGACTACAATTAAATATGGAACTCTTCGAGACTGGAATAATGCAAACTTTCTTTCGAAATTCGGGTGTCAAATAACCAACTTATAGTAAAAACTATTTCAACGATTTTTAGAAGCATAAAAAAATGTTTTTTATGTTACCAAAATCCTGTGAACATAAGCTTTAATTGCAGGGTGGATTTTCGCAAACTCGAAATTGGCTTGGAAATCCTTGGACTAATATTTTTTATAAAAATGTATACATAATTTTTTTTTAACATTTTTAGTTTTTTTTATCGCATTGTTTCTACAAAAATCGAAATACCAAAAAAATTATATGTACATCTATAACTTTTAACAGATGTACATAATTGAATTTTTTTTTTTTGTTTGCTGGTGATAGTACATGTTATCACGCCATTATTACTAGTATTCACGAAGAGTTGATGAGACGGCTTTATATAACATTGCAAGAGATGCCATCTGCAGCCGCATCCCAATTCAGTCAATATGCAATGGACCCTGCTCAAATATTTTTAAATAAACATTTGGTATTAAAGGCCATCCGCGCTCCATAAAATCCTTATTCATCCTGAAAGTTTTATAAGACATTTCGCAACTTTACCTATGGGCCAAGTGACTCCTGATGCTCAAACAGCGCCAAACAAAGAGTATATAAGACACGGAACTTCTCATTCAGCAACTTACGACGATGTTTTAAATTTATTATTATTCACATCAGATTCATATATTTTAGGCCTAAGAGATAGAAATGAGCATGAAAGTTGATTCGAGTTCAGCGACCACGTAACACTTAACAAAACTGTAGCCAAATAATTTTTTTACCGGCAAAGGTGGAAAAAAATTTGGAATCTACAGGGTTTGATTGAAAAGTAATGAGCCTTATTTTTTTACACCGCTGGTAGCGGTCCTTCCACTGCAGGGAAAACTTTTTATACTCATCCGCTGGAATCGCGTTCAATTCGGCTGTCACAGTATTTTGGATCGCCTCCATGGAGTCGAAACGCCTCCCCTTCAGCTTTCATTTCAGGCGCAGAAAAAAGAAGAAGTCCGGAGGGGACAGGTCTGGGCTGTGGGGAGGGTGGGAAAGCACCGGAACCCCCATCTTGGCCAATGCAGAGGTGCAGAGGAAGGCGGTCCAATTGTTGACGAGGTCGTGCCGAACCCGGGCGACGCGGTTTTTCAACCGAAGGAGCACTTCTTTGCAAAATGCTACGTTTACAGTGCTTCCTGGAGGTACAAACTCCATGTGGACGATTCCTCGAGAGTCGAAAAAGATGATCAGCATGGTTTTGACCTTGGATTTCGACATCCTCCCGGCCTTCCTTGAACGACTTGTGCCACCGTTTTACCTGAGCACTGGACAGAGATTGGTCCCCGTAAGCCTCCTTGAGTAGCCCAATGGTTTCGGTACTCATTTTGTTTAGCTTTACGCAAAATTTGATCGAGTAACGTTGCTCCAACGATCGCTGCATTTTCGCCACTGCAAAATCCTAACACACTTTTAAAATAGCTTTCATGTGCGGAGCGATGGTGACTGCACCGCTGTTGCCAGCGAACTGTTACCGGTTTCTAGTGGAAGGGGAAGGTCCAACAATCATTTTCCCCCACTAGCCAATTCGGTGATTTGCTTGGCAGACGCTCCGCGCGGGAAGGCTCATTACTTTTCAATCAAACCCTGTATAAGTCCCAAAGTCCCAAAAGTCGATATTTTGTTGTTTTCTATACACAGCAGGCTTTCAATGGAAAATGTTCTTTAAACAAAAGCCTATCGGAAAGTCATCGGCTATTTTTGCGCGCATTGATTTATGTTTTCCACATTCATCGACTTTCGTGAATTTCGCGCCTTATTTGCTTGCGCTTTCGCAGCATTGTGACAGTTTGTGCCACTTTAATTTATCAGAGTAAGAAGTTGTCCCACTCGTTAATGCCGAACAGCGCGCATTCGAATTGGACGATAAGGTCATTGCTTTTCCTGCAGAAGACCCTGACGTTCTAGAACAAGGAACTACAATTGAAAACGAAGGATGTATTTGCTGAGAACAAGGGCCGTTCAGATTGGGATTTCTCAGGCGTGCTTTAAGATTTTTTTGTTGGAATGAGAAAGGTTGCTCGCAATTTTTTTTTAAATTTTGGATATATAGCGCCACCTAATACAGCAACTTTGGTATAAGGAGATAGGTGAAAAAAGTTAAGTTTTTTTGGATTTGTAACAGCCTGGTAGGCAAAGGAATGAATTCGCTTTTAAAAGAAAGATACTTTCCGAAAGCCAGATTATTTATCTACAGAATGAGGTCTTTCTGGTTTCATAGTTTCGCCAGCGAAAATGTATACGTAAGAAGAATGACCGGTGTTCCTTTGCTTATCAAAAGACTAAAGCTTTTCATGCTAAGAATAATGCAGCCTAATAAACGCTTTTAAAGAGTGTATCAAGAAAGTCAAAGGTGAATTTTTTGGCATGGAAAGCTAAAAGTTTTTTTAAATGAGAAAATTAAAGCTGATGGCCTTGAAGCCCCGCTCTTGTGTATTCTATTAAACTTTTGATTTATTATAGGTTTAATTATTTATAATAATAATAGTTAAAAAATATGTTATTGTAGCAAATATGAATTGAAATTTTGAATTAAAGAAGCTACATAAAAACTTTCAAATTAAGCTGTCCTTCCTTACCAAGCCAATTGTTTGGAGATACTGAAGTGTATTGCTACACATACATATGTAACATAATACAAGTAATTTCATAGAAATTAATCTAAATCTAATCACTGTATATTATGAAAAATGAACTCGCATATTTTTAGTACGTAAGGCGCGCACTACTTTTCAGTTATTAAACATTTCGAGTAGATAGTAGCCAAGGTTATGTTTTCCTTTGTAAAGAGCACATTTCTGATTAGACTATTTACTTAATGCTGCTAAGCAACGGAGAGTGTAGAAGTAGAAGAATATAAAAAATCCAATAATAAAGTTCAAGAAAAATTAAAAAACGTTTCACACACAAAAACCTCTTACTTTTGTAAAAAGCTAACAAAAAATAGAAAATGGAAAGGTTAAATGTGAACTTATACAGCAAACCAAATGAAATTGTAAAACAAACTGTAATTTAATTGCATAAACACAATATTAACATTAAAATATTACAATGAAATGAGCTACAGATATGAATTTATTCGTAAAATATTTGTGTATATGAAAGCAAATGTTAATCCATTAGCCTCCCGCAAATACATTTAATATAAATTAAAATATGAAAAGCATTAAACCAAAGAGTAAACTATGTTTTTCCATTAAAAACATTTTTTACACACACATACAGGTAAACAAACCAAAACACACAAACACAAATGCATAATCGACAAAACAAAACACAAAAAAAAATACACATTTCAACTTTTTGCTACACCCGGCCATTATTGCCACGCCACAAACACATGCATACATAACGGCATATATTGTATTTAACATACCAACACATATACATACAAATATATATCTATTGTAAAAATTCTACACAACAAAATTAAAAATTAAAAAAAAATCTATAATTAAAAGCTGCGTATTTGTGCATTACCATACATACAAATATTTGTTTATTGAATGCAAATACTTCAGTTGTAATTGAATTAATTTATTAAACAAAAAGCATAAATATTTACAAAACGGGTCTACCGAAATGAAAACTAAACCACGTAATTATGATTTAACCATAAATAATTCCATTGTTTCGAAATCATACAAACCACACAGAACCATTTCGAAATGTATTTATGTATGTACTTATGAATACCTTTGTGCGGGGGAAGAGAAGAAACATTTTTAGTGGAAAGGTGAACTTTTGGTAAGCGACATTTTTGCGCTAAAGCATTCATGTATTTTAAGCTAAGCCAATCGCTAAGTTGTATAAAAAACAAATGTCTATGAAATTCAGCCAAAACAAAAACAAGAAAAATGCATGAATAAAAAAAATTAAAATATAAATATTTAAAACAATGCACGTTTACTTTTCTCTGAGATTTCTGAAAGTTTGTTTCAAATTGGAAATAAATGCAGCAGCAGAGGAAGTTAAAAGTTCTCACCGTTTACCGCTAGGCGTCTTTAGTGAGTCATATTTTACAATTTTAATTCCCAGCGAGTCACACATCCTGTACGGCGATAGTACGTGGCATTACGCTTCAAAAAAAGTACCGCGGCAGTTTTGTGCTTGGTGAAGTCAGTTGTGAGCTGCAGTGTTCGTAAAGGTAGGTAAAAAATTGGGATACATTTCACCAAGACGAAAAGTCGGAGTATTCAGGTAAAGAAAAAATTTGTGTTTTTGTGGCAGTAATTCCTGCGAAATTTCCTAGGAAATTCATATAAATCGGATAATTTTTACTACATTAATTCCATCGACGAAATAACTCAAAGTTTTCAACTTTCCCGCATATTTAAATAGTAACGGAAAGAGTACTCAAGAGTACTCAACAAGGTAAGAAGCAAGACGTTTTCAATGGGTTTGGAAGGATACAACTTTTAGAAGTTACATCTTACACCGCGTTACACACATTCTGTCCTATGAACCAAATATACTTTTTCGGAAAGGGGATAAAAAATAAAAATACACGTGTATCGGTGATTTTCATGTACACGTCAGAATTTTATTTTTTTGTATTTTATAACTTTAAACGAACAATTCTTGTATGCATATCTGTATAGCCACACGATCTCAGGACTAGCTTAACGGATTTGAATGAAATTAGGCACACAGATAGTGTATCACATTTCTAGACTTTTCACCTAGGTGTTGCCACTGACAATGTTTCACAGGGTTGCCACCGGTTCGAAATTCAAAAAAATGCATGACATATGCCGATGTGGGTATCAAAAGAAAGGTATTTCACTCCGCATTACAATGGAGATATAAAACCCCGAATTTTTTTATTAATTTTATTATATTAAAATTAAAAATTGTTACATTAAAAATTTTAATGCTTTTAAAGAAACTTAGAAACGTGGTGGCCAAATTGTTGGTACAGAGTACTTTATTGTTGAGCTTCCATCAGTAAACTTGCATAAATTTCTATAGCAATAGTCGCACACGACTTCCGGAGTATACCACAAGTAAGGAACATAAGCAGTCTTGAATATTATCTGAAACGAATTAACCACTGTTTTCGTAATATTTTTAAAATTTTTACTTGGTGCGAATAAGCCACAAACGTAAAAAAAGTTATTATGAGTCGGGCACTGGATTTTTCGTAAGATGAAATATACAGAAAGACGTCTTCGCGCACAGAACTTAAAACAATTGTCAAAGTATACGTCTCGTAGTAGCGCAACTGTCAGATGATCGGAACTTCCGGAACTGGAACAAACACACAAACGGCACAGAGTGTGTTGTATGAAACAATAAATTAAAGGTTAATAAGTTGTTTAAAAATTTAGAGTCCCTTCAAGTTATGCCGAAAATTTAGAAAAAAAATTTTTTTTTTTAGAAAAAAAAATTCAAGAAAATCTGAGAATTGATACAATTTTTTTTTTTTAATTTTACATAATAAAAACATTTCCACGAGTCTGCCTTCAGAAATTCAGCGCGATTGGATCACGGAAAAAGGGTTAAAAATTGATCCAAAGTTTTTCACACAGGCGGACTACGAGCTCTATATTTTTTGTGTCATATTTTGAGTGTCACCTTGATCAAGTTGTTGCAATTTGTAGGTCATATTGAGTGGAAGGAATACCAATCCAATGAAATCCAGTTTATTTTCTGCGACGAGCATTGACACATTCGATTTTCATATTGAAAATGCTTATCCAGTTTCAAAAAAGTTGCCCGGTCGTCCATGCTTTGAAATTTGCCTTACTGTATAACCAACGGGTAACCACTTAATCCAGCGAAACCATCGAGGTTTGCTACTTCTTCGAGTTAAAAGAATTTTATGTTTTTCTGAACCATCCATATTTGCAGCCACCGCTGTTTGCTATTTTTGCCATCTGAAACCTTATGTTTTGTCTAGTAAATATTTAAAGAACGAACCTACTTCATCTGCGTTGAAACTACCACATGTATTGTACTTTTCCAGACGATTTAGCTCGATTTATAAAGAATTCTCGTTATAGAAGTTCGAGCTATGGAAAATCGACTGCATATACGAGGTGTGTTCAAAAAGTATCGCGTTTTTTTTTTTTAATTATTTATTTATTTATTAATATCTATTTTGTCCCCTTGAAAGTAGTCCCCATGCACCTGTGCCAACGTTTTTTTCAATCTTAGAAGCACTTCAAACATTCATTTTTTTATCTTGTTCAGCTGCTCCTTCGATGCCGTTTCGTAAACAAGAAAAGTCACATGGGGCCAGATCTGGGGAATACGGTGGCCGTGGCATCGTTAGTGTGTTGTTTTTGGCCAAAAAGTCGCGCACATACAACGTTGTGTGAGCAGGGGCGTTATCGTGATGCAAGAGCCAGTATTTGTTCTTCCAAAAATCCGAGCGTTTCTGGCCGATTGCTTTGCGCAAATTGCACATAACTTGCAGGTAATATTCCTTATTGACCGTTTTACCTTGCGGTAACAACTGATGATGCACAACGCCCCTGCAATCGAAGAAAATGGTAAGCAAAACTTTTACATTCGACCGAACTTGCCGCGCTTTTTTCGGCCTTGGTTCGTGCGACAGCTTCCAGTGAGATGATTGCGCTTTAGTTTCCACGTCATAACCATAAACCCACGATTCGTCACCAGCTATGACCCTCTGGAGCAAATTTGGGTCGTTGCGCACAGAGTCCAACATCTCATTAGCAATGTTCATGCGAGCTGCTTTTGGTCGAAATTGAACAATTTTGGTACGAATTTTGCGGCGACCCGTCTCATGCCCAAATTATTGAAAAAAATCGAATGGCATGAGCCAATCGATATGTCTAGGTCCTCAGACACTTCTCTAACGGTGATTCGACGATTGGCCAATACCATTTTCTTCACTCCATCAATTTTTTCGTCTGTTGTTGAAGTGCTCGGACGTCCGGCACGTTTTTCGTCATTCACTTCTTCGCGGCCTTCTGAGAACATTTTATACCACCGATAAACGTTGCTTTGGTCCAAAGTAACTTCTCCGTATGACACAATCAACATTCGGAATGCATCCGC
Source organism: Anastrepha obliqua (assembly GCF_027943255.1). Lineage (NCBI taxonomy): Eukaryota > Metazoa > Arthropoda > Insecta > Diptera > Tephritidae > Anastrepha > Anastrepha obliqua. The sequence goes on from NC_072896.1 coordinate 2,205,061, forward strand.
TTACTTAATTTCGTTTTTCACACAAAATTTGATACAGGTTCTTTGATCCATCTTTTTGAATAGGTAAAAATCGAAAACGAGCCGAAATACGTGCAAGCAAAGCAGCTGTCAGCAATTAACTAATGTTTATTCGAAATAGCCGAACTGGCCGGCATGAGTGAGAGATATGAGTACCAATACATCACCACAAAAAAAACCGAAATTCGAATATACGTAAAAATTAAAGATTCGCGATTCTTCTTGAACACACCTGGTATACTTGTAAATTTTCCCGTTGTTTTTCTCAACCATTTCATTTCTTGGAAATTAACCCATTCACGCAAGATTTTTTTGCTTAATTGCGTTGCTTTGTTTCCGTTGACACTTTTTTTAGGCGTTTTCATCTTAGACTTTTTTATCACACAGGTTGAATCAAACGAGTTAACTTCTTGCGTCTTTGTGGCCATAGACTAGGCACCCTGTTATTTTTATTTTTGTGGTATTGGAGGAGCCATGGCTATTACAATGATTTATAAATGAATTTTAAATTGGATGAGTTACATGAAAAAGCTACTGTGCAGCAGTACTTCAACTTAAGAGTCAAAGTAAAATTTGTTAACTTCCCGATGTTAATTTTAATTTTAAGCAAAAACTGACTAAAGCAACCCAAAAGGGAAGAGCATTTCATTTAAAGGTTTTTTGGCAAAAAAATTAACACTAAATACTATAATTTACAAATTTCTCAGAAATTTGTACAAAGTTCAAAATCACTTAAGGTTTGCACCAACTAACGTAGTACTCCTTCTGTTTTGTGACTCAACACATCCGTCTCCAAACATAATTGCTAGTAATTATGCAAAATACGATTCCATTAAAGATGCCTGTAGTGGCAAACTCATAAAAGCATAAATCAACTGAAGCGTGAGTGCCGGCAATTTTTTGTGCGCAAACATTTATGTAGTACAGCTGTGTTCACAATAATAGTAACGCCACATATTGCAGAGCTTTGACCATTTATTTTTTTTTTATTTAATTTTATCGATTTCTTTTTTAAATGCGTATTTAATTTGCAGTTAATGCTACAACAAAAACTATATAAGTCAAAGTTTCAAATTTGTACAAAATTAAAAAAAAAATCAACAAATTTTCATCAAAATTTGAAACTTTTTCGTTGAAATTTTTAGAAAATTTCTGAGTACGCCGTTTTGTAGCCCATTCAATTTAGTACATAATTATGGCAGCTTTCGTGGCTTAAGCCTCGCACTGATTTTTGATATATTTTTTTTCATTTTCTTCCATGTAACGAATACTCGAAATTTTGTTTTTCTAAACACAGGTGTACTCGCACTATATATCGTTGAACGCAATGCGGTTCCAGTTAAACGAGCTCAAGTGTCATTATTTGCACACACACACATACATATCCACATTTTGGTAACATGTCGCACAGTGCCTGCAAATATGCACTTGATTTTTGTTTTTTAGCGAAATCTGCAGGAAAATTGAAAATTATGCAGCAGCAGTGGCAATAACAAAAACAAACGCAACAAATCAGCACTACCACACATACAATTCACGTATAATAGCCACAAAAATAATAACTCCCATACGGGCGCGTGAGCATGTAGTTGAGTGTATGTGCGCGTAATCGCAACTAAAGTGTTGGCAACAGGCGCCGCAGTGCAACAAACGACGACATTTTCAACAGCATTTGCAACATCGGCAGCAGTGACACTCATACATGGTTTCAGCCATTATGCAAATGCAATCAGTTAGCGGAATTAAAATTGGCTTGAATGTGGCTTTAGGCGTCACGGTTCAGCTTAGATGAGCTTTCTAAAGTTGTTGTTATCGTTGAGCGTTGCTCGCTGTTGCTGAGTTGATATGGCAGGAGGGTAGTAAGTCGTTTTCGTAAGAATGGGGGCGCATAATTGGTGTTGGGGTGCATTACGCGGCAAAAGTTGTTCCGTGCGGACGTGTTTTTGTTTTGAACGCGAATTTTTATTTTGATCGCCGTGTCCAAACGGTTTATTTTCCTTACTTTTGTATATGCAGTTGGGAGATAGTGTTTAAGATTTGCTAATTAAAATCTTCACCATGCCGTGGGCAAAAGGTGGAGCTTTCTCACCAAAAAATTCAATGTATGAAATGCAATGTTTTTTTTTAAATGCCTGCGTTAATATTTTACCAGCTGACGCCGAATTTTTGCGCAGCTCCGAGCAGCTATTCTGTTGCAAAGTTTGTGCTGCTGAAGGCCGTGGTTCCATTCAATCGCCGAAGACATTTTACAAATATTTGGTTACATTTAAAAGTGACTTTGCTTAAGACATATTTTCTGTGAAATATACTTTCTAGAATAAAAATTCAATATTTCATAGGTAGCTCTTAGACGAACTGGATCGATGTTTTTCTTTTCAACCTTAAAAAGTCACATGAGGGTAAAGGCCAGTTCATTTGGGTGCGATTGTAGTCGATTTCGGTATTTTCTGCTTAAACTTTGTATTTTCTCTTTTATTGAAGGGATGTTTAAGTCGCGATGAATTTGGGCGTTTGTCACGTCCCACAGAGCGTTGACTAGGGTGCGTAGGATCTTGGATTGGAAGCGCTGCAGGATTTCTGAGTTTGAATTTGAAGCTGTGCCCCGCAGTTGGATTCTATAAGTCCATACTGCTTTTATCACAGTTTTGTAAAGGTTGAGCTTGTTGTAATTGAGAGGGTGTATTTACGGATTAAATTACATATTTCGAGTTATTAGTCCTAGAGCTTGCGTTTTCCACGTAAGCCCTTTATCCAAATGAATGCCTAAATATTTAGGGGTTTCACAATGAAATACGGGTTAAGTTTATGTGTGGGCATGTGATTCACTTTGTGGTAAACGTTAAGTGTTGAGACTTACTTCCATTCACTTTCAGCCGCCAGCTCCGGAGCCATTTGGGGATTTATTTATGCTTATTTGGAGCATTAATTTGGAGCATAGAAGAGGCTGCAGCGGAATCCGCTGCTGTCGTCATAATTGCAGTGTCATCGGCAAGAGTACCGGTTAGAGTACACCATTTGCGGAACCCCAACTTTAATTTGTTGCAAATTGGAGATTTCATTTTCGTCATTTACGTAGTCCATTCGTTGGTTTAGATAGGATTCAAGAAGTAAATAGACGTTTAGCGGTAATTTCTTTTTTATTTTAAAGTGTAAATCTTGGTGCTTCACTCGGTCGAAAGCTTGTGATATGTCCAGGAAAACTGCGGAACAGATTAGTTTTTGGTTGAGCGTTGTTTGTAGATTTTCGACAAGTCTATGGACCTGCTCAATTGTCGACAGTTTTAAGAAAGGCCTTTTCAAAAGCTTTTGACATTATTGGTAGAAGGCTGATAGGGCGATACGATTTCACTTCATCGCTTGGTTTTCACGTCTTGAACATCATTTTTATTTCCGCCACTTTCCATTGGAATGGGAAGATGAACATCGTTTAAAATATTAAAATAAGAACATCGCTTAAAAATTAGGGTCATGTCTCTGCGATTGTGGTTTAAGAAGTCCACAGGAAAGTAAGTGTAAATATTATTAACAATAAATGTTCACTACAATATTTTATGAAACATACAATTCAAACAATCGAAAGTGCATTAATCTATAAGAGGCTTTATATAAATTGTATTATTTGTAGTGAAACTTTGTGTAACAGCCTTTACTGATTTTGGCTTTCCTGTAAGGCTGCACCTCATCAGGGAGTTTGTGTCAGACGGTAGTCGACTTACGAGTATTTTTTCGGTGTTTGCGCGAAGATTTGGACCTCGCTCCTCAAACTCCTATGCCATCATTCATATTGACATAATTATACTATCGCATTTTTGGAGTCATCTGAATCAAAGAAAGGCATTTGCTAAATAATATGCTTCGATTTTCCAATGTCTCATAGCACTTGAAACCAAGAAGCCAAAAAAAAATCGCTAATTTATCATCATATGGTTAATGATTACTAACCAAAAATGTTCCAAGCGAATCGTCTAGTATATTTTGAGACACTTTAAACTTTTGCACACTAAAAAATTCTAAATACAACTCAGAAATTATTTTATACTTACACAGAGTCACTGATACCAGGTCCATAGAACAGAAAGTATGAAAGGCATAGTATCCTTTAATCTACACAACGCCACCTTAAAAAACGATTCTATCAAGTAATTTAATGAGTACAGGCCGATAGCCCCAGATGCTAGTTGCCCTACAACTGTAATGTAATTATTTTCATATAAAAAAATATGTGAATACATTAGCGCGTCGATCAGGAATAAAAACCGGCCTGGACCAACGGACACTCAAATACTCTTAGCAAAGACATTAGATAGATAGAAGTTCATTTTTGTTAATTACAAAAAATATATTCCATTTAAAATAAACATATAGCATTGACATATTAAGTCGTTTGCTGGAAAAAGCTTTGGACTAGATCAAATTTTCGTATTAATTAAACTTTAAGATATTATTTTGAAACGTTATGTTTGTAATATCCCTATCATCAATCCTAGGCAACCAAAAGTTTATTTATTGTCATCCGATATTGGTCGCCCCTGGCAGCAACTGATCTCCTGAAATAGTTTTAAGGAAATAAGGGCGATGACACCACCGGGCTAAAATCCACACTTTACAGTGACTTTTTCGGTGTGTAGAACGTAACAAGTTTTATATGGAATTTCGATTCCCGGTCATTTTCCCGAATCGAATTTCCCGAATGCCGCTGGCCCGAATGTCTAAAATTCCGAATAACCAAAATCCCGAATGCCATTTTCCCGAATGCCAGTTTCACGAATGGCTATGTCCCCGAAAAATAAAATTTTTTTTTTATTAGTAATAAAGGATTTACTGCAATAAATTTTTGTAAAAGTGAACATATACATATTTGTAAACCAATTAGAGCACAATATTATAAGAAATTGCTTTTAAATAGTCCAATTCTCTTTTTTTGTCCTCTATAATTATCGTAGGAAGCTGTGATCGCTTGGATTCTGCTTTGAAGCTGATACCATTTCTTCTTTGGTGCAGCTCTTACCGATCTCCCTAAACTTAACTCCGCAATAGCACACTCTGTATCGGCTTGCTCTTTTTGTATTTCTGTCAGAAGGGAGTACAAATCTGGGTGGTGTTTTCCCACTACTATCGCGAATCGGTTATGCCACCCCTCGCTGACGTTGTTCGTTCTGCAAGCTCCTTGGAGAGCAGCTTCATGTTGATTCCACAATTAAATTGGATATTAAGGCAAAATCTGTCTTCTACGGCCTCTTGCTGGTCGTCCTAGAACGTAATTTTCAGCAAAATAATCGAGGACAGGACGAAGTTCAATTATTTAAAAATATTCGGTAAATTAGTTATTCGGGAAATTGGTTTTCGGGAAAATGGATTCGGGAAACTGGCATTCGGGAAAATGGCATTCGGGATTTTGGTTATTCGGAATTTTAGACATTCGGGCCAGCGGCATTCGGGAAATTCGATTCGGGAAAATGACCGGATACCTGGAATTTCATGCCTTGAAATCCGGCAATTTTGATTGTTCAGGAAGGAAAATGAATTTCTTCCCGAAGTCAGCGCGTGGATCGTTTGACGAACAATGCATTTACAACTCTCTATTGAAGAAACCTCTACAATAAAGCCAGCATCAACCAGCACTAGCCACACCCATGTTGCAAAATGATATATTCTAAAGCCAGAAGTGTTTTTGGTATTATGTTGACTGCATTACGGTAAATAACTGCAGCGAAGATACTTGTTGACAGCTTTTGAGTATTTGTTTCTTTTTTTACTTTTTATATTTGTTTATGAAAATAAAACTTATTGTTCCAATTCATTTCCATTGTTCCATAGGAATCCAAAAATTCGACACATTTTTATCAAAATTCAACACTTCTTTAATATAAAGAATAGATCCGCATTCTTCTCTGAAATAAGTGACAGATAAAATATTTAGCTATATTACTTTTCATATGAAATACCAAGCATTGATTTCCAAGTGCACTTGTAATTTCCAAGTATTTCCAATATATATCGACTGTCCAGATTGGCAGGCTTTGAATACCTCTCACTGCTTAGAAATTCAAAAACAGACTCAAATTGCATTGAAAACTTCCCAATTTACTCACTGAGCCAAGCCCGAAAATCTAGCGAATGAACTAACTCAAAGCTGAATAAGCTTAACAAGCATTAATAATTGCTCTTATCCCAATAATGCCAAATTTAAACCGAAAATTTTCAAGCCGACAGGGCACAATATCGCATTTACGCACATACGGAAATGCCCTACAAATATCAAAGGCAGAAAAATTGCCCATAGATTAGCACAAAACGAGGTTATAAAGTGCACACTGCACCGACGCTCGAACACTTGAGCAAAACAGGCTTCAACCATTTGCTACCTTAGTCCATTTAATGTACAGCCATTAAGCTTCAAACACTTTGCGATACTCCTGGCTAGTCAGCTAGCCGGTAGTTTGACCAGCAACAAGCACTGCTGCCCAAATATTGCCTGTGTGTGTGTGTTGTACGCGTGTGTGCGTAAATGCATGCAAACGCTAGTGAAGGTTACTAATCACTTTCGGCTCAACTCTTTTAGCTGCCGCCTTTAGTGCCAGCCAGCTTCTCTGGATAGTTCGAAAATTGTGATTATGGATTGAACGCACAAAATGTTTGAGGATTTCGAATATTGTTGCTGTAGAGTTCATGGGGTATCTACCAGTTACTTTTATTGCTGTTTTCCCTGTTTTCGATGTTGTGTTTTTCACTACTGTCACTGCTAATCCTAGTCATCGTTCAAGCTAACTGCTATGCGGCAGCCAGTTATAGAGCTCAGTAAAACCAGGCGGACAGTTCAACAGGCGGGTAGTTAAATAAAGTGGAACGCACGTGTGTACACATACACACACACCGTCATACTTATGTATAATAGTATTGATAAATGTACCAGAGCTTTTTTCAACCGGAGCTGGTTGGAACGCAACAAATGAACTCAAACTTGAAATGCGCTTTCCCCTATTGCAGCTTCACTTTCGTTGTTTTGTAGTTTTTTTAGTTTTTGCCTTTTGTTTTTGCAATTGTTTACATGGCAATGGCAGTTATTTCTGTCGTTTTTGTGTCAGAAAATATGCGCCCATTTAAAATCACTCACAAGCCGGCAAGCAGACACTTAAGCCTATCACTGGCATTTCCAAAAGACTTCTTCCACTGCACCGCAACCATCCGGCAGACAGCCATCCAGGCAACCAACCAACAAAGCTCATATGAGTGCAGCAAACTTGTGCTGATTCTACATAATTGTATGGCTGTGTGTGCGTCTGACGAGTGCATTTCATCCACAACGCAATCACATCAAACTGAGCACACATACATGCACATGCACGCCCACCAATGTTATTCATACGCAGAGCGGCGCTAATCGTCCACATCCATTCGAAGAGTACTGGCACAAAATCCATTAATACACTTCAGTCTGCCAAAGAAGACTGACTCAGCCACGCTCGCTTGTTTGTATGGATGTGTGTATGTGTGGGCAGCTACAGCGATAAACAAATATAGCAACAATAGCAACGGCTGAAGCTTAGCATTCACTGCTTCAGCAGCATCTCGCTCACCCAACTCCCAGCCAGGGCGATAAAAAAGGGTATTGTTCAAAGGAAGTAGAGCTGAAGAAGTGTGGCATCATGCAGCAGTTGGGCCGTTTGATTGCTGCGGCTTAAAATAAAGAGGAGGTATGCATAAAAATAGACGATTGGGAGCAATGCATTTGGGTGATATTGCAACAATACTCGTAATGAAAATAACAACGCAAATGCAAAATGGAATTAATGAAGTGCAGACAAAAATTGGAAATTGATATATTCACCTACATACGGAAGTAGATAGGAGAGTAGTCGAAAGAAAGTAAGGACCTAACGCGGCGAAAAAATCGATTACTAGCATCTACTGATTGCATACTGATAATGAGCGAAGACGATGAAATGCGTGTATCCGGTTTTAGCACCAATTTGCATTTGATTTACCACGAGAATATTGGTGGAATTAAAAAACATAAAGGCTATTGAAACTTGCTTCAAAGTTGTGGATCTCACGCTATAGCCGTGTGCTAGAGGATTGAAAATATGCTTTACAAAGTTAGTCACCTTTTCACCATTTCGCTATTTTTCTCCAATACATGCTTTTGTGTCATACAGGCCTGTTCTGCATGTTGCTTTACATTTTGTAGGCGACAAATATTATTACTGAAAATTGTTACCCTATCCCTTAACAGCACAGCGTGTGCTGAAAATTCTTGTTCGAGCCGAAATGTTGACGTGTGAGAGGGGGTGCGTTTGTCATTCTTGACTTGCAAATTTATGCGGAAGGTTCTGTGAGCTTACTATTGCAGGAGAGACGAGGGAATTTCGTGTTTCGATTCCAGTAAATTAAAACTATTCATAATTATTTCAACTCTTTCAGGGGTTGAGACTGCAAGCGAAGGAGGAGTTTTGGGGTTCAAATCTAGGCTTACGTTTTCTGAAACACCAAACATTGAAACTCTGTATCATATATCACTGTATCACAGCTGTGTTCACAATAGTAGTACCGCGAAGTAAAAAAAAAATTTAATTCAAGGAATTTTATCGAAATTTCAAATATTTCAGAATTTTTACAAAAATGTAAAAAAGTATTCAGTTTTGTAGATCATTCAAATGGCTCAAAGTGCGCGTTGGTTTCTGATATATATAGTTTCTTTTGTTGAAGGGGTCACGCGCTTAGAAGTAAAAGGTCTTTCAAATAACGCACCTAGAGGTTGTTCTAAAATAAAATTTTAAATTTAGATTCTTTCGTTTCACTATTCGTATTCTAAGTACGGCTCTTAACAATTATTTTTGAAAACTTAAATCGTTTACATGTCCACCAAGAGGATTACCGGTAAAATCAAGTCGATTCATTAATGCCTACTTGTGGAGAACGTCAAGATATCGATGTTGACGGTTGTTCAGCAACACTTTGCGCTACAGTAGCAATATTCTCAACAGAAAGTCCAGTTTTTGATCTGCCAGTCCTCTGGAAGTTTTTTATCTTCAACAGAAGCAGTTTTTGAAATTTTTTCAACGACCTTTAAATTGTCAACTAATTTGGACAATTACTTCCACCAAGAAATCATGAATTTTTCGATGTGCTGCTCTTAAAGAGCGACAAATTTCATAACAAATTTCAGTAATTTTAAGGCGTTGTTCTATAGTGTAAAATTGCACATCTGTCTACATGGCAAATGTCTAAAATGGCTTAAACAAGTACCATCCAGAAATTATTAACTACTTACATCTAGGCATCACTTTTGACAGACTCTTTATCATGCTTCGATTTGTATACTTGCAATCTAAAAGGTACATGGATTTTTAAAATTTTATATTATATAAAGATAAGTTTGCATTTGGCTTTCAAATGCTTTTTGCGATTAACTCGAGCTCTGACGATATTTCTATACTAAATAAAAAAAATATAATACTGTTTTATTCTGACTAAGCGTAAGTTCATTCTCTTAAATGTATGTTCTGCATTTTTTAGGCATTACTGAATAAATAAATCAAAATTATTGGCAAATCCTAGAAAGGCCGAAACAAATTCAAAGGCATTACAAACCCTTACGCAAGGATACGATGGCAAATGTACTCGTACATACATAGCTTATTAAATATTCTGCGGCCGAAAATATAGTCCCAAAAATGATAGAAAAAGAAGAAAATTGGAAGATTATAGCCTTCTATATAGAAAACGTGCGACGCAGGAATAAGTGTGACCTGGAGGCAGTTTAACGAGTATTTTAGAAGTATTACGCCGAAAGCGCGGTTTAATGGGGCAGCACAACTTTATCTATCTTATCTATAGGGACTTAATTCCCACGATGGGAAGAATTTTAGAAAGAATCAAAACAAATGACGAATCGAAATCATATTACAGTTATTTTATATTCAATTTCCAATTGACAATAGTCAATAGTCATTGTGATATAGACCTACCGGTAACTAGTAAGTGAAGTGTAAGTGTCTCTATCCTTAGCGGTCTTATGCAATTTTCGCCTTATTGTAAGAGAATTTCATAAATTTAATTCTCAATGAGCAGTTGACGAAATTTCCAATGTAAAGCACTTTCAATTTCGAAAAAGTGTTTCCTACTAAAACGCGCACCAGCACCTGCATAGTACCCAGCGCTCGCAAAAGGCTGACAGCAGGTGGCAAATAGCAGCCAACAATGCCTTCCCCTCCAAACAATAAACAAAGAGCGCGCGAAATGAATACTCATTTAAATGTCCTCATGTACTCACCTGAGTGTGTGTGTGCTCCAACGCGAAATGTAATATCTAATACAAAAGTGGGTAATTTCCTTAGGGAAGCAACAAAAGCAAAAAACAAAAAACGTTACATAATAGACAAAACTGTCAAACGACCGCAGTTTTGTTAACCAGAAGCATTTTCGTAGCATTTGTCACAGAGAATCACAAGAAAAACACAAAAACACTGCAGCCCTAAACAAAGCCAGTGGGGAGGTGTGTCATGTAGGTACACATATACGTGTATGGAAGTGTGCGGGCGATGATTATGTGGGCTATATCTAAATAGAAGTGAAAAAATTTCGGAAACAATGCAAATAGTGATACAATATGGCATTGACGCTGCTGGTTTAAACTCAAAAGCAAATATGAGTGCAGACAATAAATAACGAAAGCTTTTTGTGCATGTGAACAAGCGAAGTGATAGTGAGAAGCGAAGGTGTTAATGTAAATTATGCACTTCAGTTCACTAGTGAAAGGAATATTAGTGCCGAGTTTAAAATTGGTACAGTGCACGAGAATGACAAAATTTTATTAAAAATTTGGAAATTATTTCTAAAAAATTTAATATTGCTTTCTTTATAACTATTCTTGTTCAGCTAATAGTCTAATCATATTTTTAAATATACAAAAAATTAATATTGTGTGTGTGTATAGTGGAATTAGTATTACGTCCGTATACGTCTAAATACGTATATATCGGTTTCGTTACACTCGTTCGCTGGGTGTATTTTCAGATATTTCGAAAAAGTAATGAAATACCAATATGAAACTTCTACGGATTCCTGAATGATTGTTCATTTTTTCAGAAAATATTAATGTATCAGAAAAGCATCAACAGATATGTTTTTCGGAAATGACAGAAAAATTATCCAAAAACTTTTTTAACAAAAATATTATATTTATCTCCACAAAACAATATTCTTTAAGCAAGTAAGTGGGTGATTTTTTAAGAGCTATAGGAAAGTTTTTCAAAAACACACAACTAAAATTCAGAAAAATTCATGAAATTTTTATTTAAATCGATAGTACAGTCCATATAATTTAATGTTTAAAGATTATTTCATGCAAATGTGGACCGCGACTGCCAATTTTGGCATACTCTTTCCAATGTTTCGGTCCGTAACTGACATATAAATGCTTTAATGTTGTCTTCCAATGCATTAATTGAAGCAGGCTTGTCTGAATAGACATGAGCTTTAACATAGCCCCACAAAAAATTATCTAAAGGCGTTATATCTCACGATCTAGGTGGCCAATTGACGGGTCCCGAACGTCAAATAAAATGTTCACCGAACTCACCTCTCAACAAGTCCATTGGTACGCGTGCTTTGTGGCATGTGGCACCGTCTTGCTGAAACCACATGTCATCCAAGTCAAGGTCTTGCATTTTGGGCAAAAAAAGTTGTATATCATTTCATGGTAACACTCACCATTCACAGTTACTTTACGATTCGCAGCATCTTTGAATAAGTACGGTCCAATGATACCTCCAGCCCATAAACCGCACCAAACTGTGACCTTTTCTGGATACATTGGTGAGCTACCAATTGCAATTCTTCTGGCTGATCTTCACTCCAAAATCGACAATTCTGCTTATTTACCTACCCATTGATCCAAAAATGAGCTTCATCGCTAAACAGAATTTTCCGATAAAAAAGTGGATCTTAAACTTTCTTAACAGAACCCGCATTTTTATAATAAAATTCAATGATTTGCAAGCGTTGTTCGTTTGTAAGTCATGGTTAAATTATGGACCAAACTGAAGATGTTTGACAGTGAAACAAAACACGAAACGTGCGTCAGCTGTTTAAACCAACTATTTAAAAAGATAATAGCTAAAAAATCACCAGTTACTTCACCAGTTCTAATACGATTTTCTTTACTTTATTGTATTCAATTTTTGTACTACTTTTTGAAAAATATTTTGATATACCTCCTTGCGTAATTCGCCACTGTTCGCCATCCTCGGCCGCCCTCTAATTGCATAGCACAATGATACATCCTTCCTGTCTGCCATTACCTCAATTGCAAACCACAAATGCCTCAGATTGCCTTTTTGCTAGTAAAACTCATATGAATTTGCCGCGCACACAAACGCACCCACTCTTACGCAACCTTTGTCCTCCCTCTCGTCCCATCCAATAAACACAACTTCTTCACATCAATGCACCTGCATGTCCTTCACTAATAAAATAAGGAAAATAAAAAGGCGACGAAACAAAATCGCATTGATGTTCATTTGTGTACAAAATACGCTGCCATTGGATTGCAGCGAAAGCAAATGAAAAAGGTGCCAACATGGAAACAAAGAAAGAGGCACTCATTGAAAATATATGGATAGCAATAGAACAACAACAAAAAACAAACAAGCAACCAAAACAATGACTGCATGTGAATTGATAAAGTACGTAGGTCGCCGTGGAGCGACAAGAGGGAATGGCAAGAAGAAGAACCGATGCAACAGGGTGTGAACTGCATGTCGTTGTCTACCCAGACTCTCCCTTGCCCACTTTATTTGGCACTCAACTATGCTTTGCTCTTCAATGGCATATTCATTCCTTCATCCATCAACTTTTTTTATAAGTTCGGTTTGAGTTTCTATGTGCTTTGGCGCGCAACGGTCGCACGTAATGTCAAGTGCAGCATTTTAGGCGCGCGCGTGTGTCCTCTCATGCCAGAGAACAAATACTCTCGACGAGGCATACAAGCAAAGTAGGCTGGCAAGCAACAACCAAGTAGTCAACCAACCATCCAACCATACATTCTTTCACCTATTCATTCACTCACTCGTTCATTCAAACAGTCAGCTACCTACTTATTATGTGAGAAAGTTGTTAATATGTAATGTAATGGAAGCACCAGTGTGCGAATGTATGTGTCCGTTCTTTCACATTTGGTTGCTGGTGCAGCAAGAGCTCAAGCAATGAATATTTCGTGCATTCGTAGTGATTGCTCAGCCGTGCGTGTGCACAAAACAATCAAGAAATGATGTGACTTTGCCGCTTCCGCCCCGCTAAAGCAGCGAAGCAAATATACACCCATCCACACATGCGTAAGTACATGCATGCATATGTATGTGCATATTATTATGAGGTTACCGATGTGTGGGTGCTTACATAAATGTATGACTTTTGTGACTTTTATAGCTTCTGTTCAAAAAGTATCAGGAATTCATTAAATATCAGAAAACGATTCATGATATTTATTTATTCCTTTCAAATTTTAATTTTTTTTGTGGGAAGGGAAGAAATATTTTGATTGATGCCGTCGTACTGATGATATGGGTGGCATGCTCCCACTAAAACATACTTCCGAGACCGGATTTACGCCCCATCGAGGGTGGAGCCGTGATTGTGTCTATCAACCCAAAAGAAATCTGCGTCCAGGGTTTCTATCTATGACGTATGGAGGTTATACATCGCTGATAGTCTTCATTTCTTTCGTTATGAAGCAGATGGAAGCTCAAAAGGGTGCGATAATGTCATATGCATTACCGTCATGGCTGCGTATGATATGGCCGTTAACTCAAGCGTCTGTAATTTTCGTCAGCACGTCTGAGTCGACCCCCTCTGGAACACTGTTTCATATTCAAATTAGTACCTGTCGGGAAGTTCGGTGTTATCAGACACGGCCTAGGGTGCGGATAATATAGGGTTTTTCAGTAAGAGCGCTTCAACTTTTGAACTTTTTTGAATAAAACACAAACGGTTTGACTTTTTTAACTAATTTTTTTTTATTATCGAGTTTGAACATATACATTTAAGAATGACATTCGATTTGTTTTGCATGGCCACCGCGTGCACGTTTCACGAAGTCCAATCGTTGAACCTAATTTTCGACCACTCTTTTGCATAAATCGGCCGAAATTCCAGCAATTCAATATTGGCTCTGAGCTCACAAATCGTCGCCGGGTTGTTACTGTAGACCAGTGACTTCACATAACCCCAAAACGGGATGGCTTGTTAAATGGACCGTAAAATGGCCGTAATGCTCTTAAAGTAGCAGCAACAGAACGATTATTTTCATAAAAATTTGCACAATTTGCAATCGTTGCTCAAGTGTGTAGGGTTCCATGATAAAATGTATACTAATGAAGTTTACAAATGACAAACGAAAAATAAAAAATATTGCGTCGTTCGCCCTCCCTATCGGAAAAAAGTTGAAGCGCACCTATTGAACAACCCTATATTTAGCTCTGGCTGCCGCTGCTGAAACAGTTCTATTGTTCACCTTGCCTGCTTAGCAAATTTGCATGTTGCATCTCAGCAATGTTTTGAATGTTCTTCAAAAGATTGGCTTTCTTCCAAAGATCGCGGCTAACTCCTAACGTTCTCTCAAAAACCTTGAACAGTAGAAGATTACATGTCGTGTGTGTTCAAACTTCTCTTGCTTCCGGTGGAATAGCGTTAACATTAATTTTGAATCAAAGTTTTTCTCACACAGTTCACTTCGAGGCTCACGCAGAGTTACCGTAGTGAAAAACAAACTTGTTTTTCTACAATCCCGTTTTCTTGCGAGGAACTTTCGTCCTCAAATCCGCTTGACCTAGCGAAAGGTTTTAGAATGGACCACACAAACTGAGAGCGGTCACGAAACCCTTGATTTTTGATTGACTTTCGATCTCACTTTTTGGACTCTACAATGAACTGGAATTATAGATCCAAGAGAAATTTAATAAATTTCAATGAAAATTGGTACAAATATTGCCCTTTGTCCAAGGTAGATTGATATTAAAAATGGGTAAAATCTGTCAATAATCATGCCCACCTCCCATATAAAGGTAATTTTCGAAACAAAATAAAAATTGTGTTCTAAATTAACTAAAATTACTCAAATTTAGTACAAATTTAGTACAAATGATGAACCCCAAACAAACAAAACATACGAGCAACTAAAAATTTGAAAAATAAGCGGTGATGCGTGGAACTCGAATTGCTTCCCGCCTCAATTATATTCGTCTTAAATATTATTGTTAAGACTATATTTCCGTCCGTCCATCTAATGTTTTTTTGTCGGGACAGACTAGCAAGTACAGCACACACCCACAATTAAGTCCATTGTACTGCACTCGGGTTCCCTTTTTCATTTTCTTTAAATCTACCCGACCTCCGAAAAAATCTGAGTAGATCTTGTGGGGCAAAAGAGCCAAGGTGGTTACTCCCTCATACATCAGTGCCAGAGACTTAAAGCCTGATTCGAGCGAAGGCCATGCAGACACACAGAAAGAGGTCTCATCCTCCTGTCCACATGCTGCGCAGAGTGCACTGTCTAAGATTCATATCTTTTCTATGTGATTCGCCCATAGAAAGTGGCCCGTCAGTAATCCAACCAGCTGCTTACAGTCCCTTCTGCTTAATGACAGGAGGATCTGCGACACTCGGTCGGACATGGCAGGTAACATCAGTTTTGTCCGTATGCAGCCTCTGAGCCTGGCATGTTGAGGCTCGCTTGAGGGTTAACGTAACCGGCTTGCTAAGCGTGGCTTTGATGGCTGCAGAAGGAAGTGTCCGAACGGGCTCCGGGCCAAAGAAGTTGGCCTCACAGCGCATCTTAGCTAAAGAGTTAGAGCACAGACCTTGGCCGGATATAAGCCCTGGTCGTTCCAGTTACTTAAAACTGACTGTGGTGGGAGCGTCAGTCTTCTTTACTGGAACTTTTGGAACAGGAGATATGTGCTTACACAAAGTTGAGCATATGAATAGGTAATAGCGCTGCTGCAAATTTAGCTCTTCACGTCAACGCGCCGCGCACAAGCGAGTCCCAGAATAAAAGAGATATTTACCATTTAGAAGATTTTATAATGTTTTTTTTTTGTCACTTGTTTCAAAATGGCTTCCCTGGCAGTCCATTTACAAAATTTTTATAGCAACATATGCCAAATGTTATAAAATATTTGAAAAAGACTAAATGAGTCACAGCTAACCTTCCCAACATTATCCACATGCACTTATTTAAAAGTTTTAGCAAACATACAATTCGGTATCAAAGTAGAAACATATCTGCATATCTTTCTGGCTCTACCCACGCACACTTGTGTGTGTGCACCTACCTTAAGTTGCCTTTCATACGGTACTCATACGCCATGGCGTACCCACTTTGATTGACTGCAATTTGAAATCACTTTAAATAAATATTACAAAATAGTTGAGCAAATATTTGATTAAAAGTTGGAACTCCCATTACCACCCCTTGACGCTTATTGCATTCCCAGTAAATACCTCTGGGTTTTCAATTAAGGTAATTGCTGCTTGATGACAAGATATTCGAAATATTTATCATTGCTCGCAAATAGTTCCAAAGGCGACACTCAGACGCTGAAAGTGCAGTTTATTTGCGAAGTTTCAAAAACTTCAACAGAAGCAAGGAAATATTAGCAAAGTATATTCGAAGAGCAATTAAAATAAAAATTCATAATAAAATTGATTTCATTAAAATAAGGGATAACAAAATTGTATTGAGCACAATGATAATTTCAAGTGGGTAAAAAATATTACTTTTAGGTGTAAATGGTAATTTGAAATGTACCATCACATTTTAACAGATTTTGCTATCAATAATTTTGATACACGAATGTTTGTTAGCCCAAGGAAACGCCAGCCAGTAGCAGCAACACACCATTACCCAACTAACTTTAACTTCCGACTAATTGCATCAATTTTTCACGCTGTCAATTTGATTTCAAGCTCAAACCTCAAAACTATCCGCAGACAATTTGCTGTGTTTATACGTCTCTGCCTTTCACGCCTGTCGAACTAAGTGCCTAAATTTCTAATGCAATGCAACAGTGCTAAGTGTCGCTGACGAAAGTATTGAAAGCAGATTCTTGTCTGACTGCCACCTATTTCTGCCACTTCCGTTTCCCTACTTTTGGAACTTTGTTTCGCTAAATTTCCTCATGTTTCATTCATGTCTTTTAATTGCTTTAGTTTGACACAGCTAACCAGCGAGATTCATTGACACCAGACCTGCCCATGAGACACTGAGACGGGCTACTTAACAATTCAGTACGCAGACAAATTCCAAACGAATTGCGCCAAACTTTCATAGAAAGGAGCGTGGAAGAAAAGTGTTACTGTTACAATTTCACTGCTCTATTCGATATTATTTTTACCTAAATATTGGGCGTTTGCAAATAGGCTTTGGGATATTTAGAAAAGATGAGCAGGCGTAAGTATCATTAAATTTCATTATAACTTTTTAGCGTAACTATTTTAAATTGTATTTAAAATGCAACTATTTTGAAAGCATACCTATGTCTATGCGTCATCATTCCTGTCTTTGAGGGAAACGCCCGTTTTTGTTTTAATTTGAAAAAAAAAGCTAAACTAACGAGCCGATTGCAGTGTCTGGTTATTGCGCAGGTTTTGTCTATAAGAGATTCCCCGTCAAGTGGCCCAAGTAATTTGGATGTTTCCGTAAATCTTTCTGAAAATTAATTAATTTGTAAGTTAGAGTAAAACATAAAGCAAGCTGAAAGTATTTGAAAAAAATTATTATTATTATATATTTCTTGTTTTTTTTTATTTACTCAATCCGGAAAATTTTGGTATGAAGTGTTTTAAAGTTAAATATCTTCAGTTACTTTTAAAATTTATATTTTATTTTTAGGACAAAATATAAATATAAGTATAAATATCGGTGCGCAACTAAGTTCCCGCTGTTTTTCAACAAACGCCGCCAGCAGTGTGTGCTAGTCGATTCTAACATAACGTAAACGTCATAAACCAAACTTAGATATATGGTAAACAAACTGCTTTGACACATGAGTGATTTCGTTTTGTTATCATATACTTTTGGTTTTGTGAAAATGTCTGATTTTGTGCCGAATAATCGTCATCGGGAAGTGTTGATTTTGTTCTTGCACTCGAAAAAAAAGGCGGCTGAAGCGCATCGAGAGCTACAAAAAGTTTATGAAGAGGCTGCTTTAAGTAAAACAACATACCGAGATTGGTTCCGTCGCTTCAAAGCTGTGATGTTGATGTTGACGACTGTCCGCGTGAAGCAAGAAAAAAACCTTCGTAGACGCTGAATTGGAGGCAGTGCTCAATGAGGATCCATGTGCAAAAAATATTTCTCAAATATGCCCTTCGGTCCCTGAATTTTATTGATCCCATGCCATCATATTCTGCTCGTCTCATGCTTATAAGTCTCAAGTCCTTAGAGATTCGTAGGACTATACTGTGTCTGTCTTTTACTCATAATATTATTACTGGAGTCATTGATTGTCCCTACTTGTTGGAAAGGATTCGATTTAATGTTCCCCAGCGATCTCTTAGGAACTTCTACCCTTACTATGGGGGAAACTTTAAAACTACGTATGCCAGCAATGCTCCCATTACTCGTGCTTTACGGGAATTAAATGCCGTTCATAATGATGTTCTTCTTGATTTCTCGCTTTCAAGAACAGCACTTTTAAATCTTTTGAATTCTATATTATAGTTAGTTAGTAGCTAGTATAGTTTTTAAATGCATATAATATATTTGTAGCGTAATCTAAGCAACTTTTGTATCATAGTCTGTAAGGATTGTAATTCATAGACTTAAATAAATAAATAAAATAAAAAAATAAAATGCAACAAAAGCTTGTTTTAGTATTAGGAGTTACCCGCCAATCCATTTCTAAGCGATTGCATGCCTATGAGTAAAAACCAAGGGATGTTGAACGTCGTTTTTTCGCCAGTGAACAACGGCTCCAGCGGCGAAAACGGAAGGGTTTTCTTCATCGCATCGTAAAGGGTGATAAAAAATGGATTCATTACAGCAATCCAAAGGAAAGAAAGTCATGGGGACTGCCCGGTCATGCTTCTCCGTCGTCGCCTCGGCCGAATATTCACTCTGCGAAGGTTATGCTATGTATTTGGTGAGACCAAGTTGGTGTTATTTATTATGAATTGTTCAAACCAAGCGAAACCATCACTGGGGATCGGTATCGACTTCAATTGATGCGATTGAGCCGAGCATTGCGCAAGAAGCGGCCGCAATACGCGGAGAGGCATGAAAAAGTGATTCTACAGCATGACACTCGCCTTATTCTCCAGATATTGCGCCGTCCGCAATATAATGAATAAATGTAAATATATATCTACAGCGCTTCACCAGAGCAGTATGTTTTTGATTTTTCACTCGTTCGCTGTACGAATTTGATTATAACGAATAAAGTATGTGTCCCAATAGGAATTTTTCATTAATGAAGAAAAAGAAATTTTTCCAAAAATGCTTTATTTAATTTTTTTCCGAGACAAAAAGACACAAATTTTGTAAAAGGTTTTTTAGGTATTTTAGTCTATAAAATTAAAAACATTTTGAAATGTTAAAAAGAACTGAAGATATTTGAAATTAAGAAACTCCATACCAAAATCTCCAACGTTGAGTAAATCTCAAAATATAAATTTAAGAAAAATATTCAAACTACTTGATGTGGAAGAAGACATTTTTTTTTAATATTAGGTTGGGAAAAAAGTAATGTCGTATTTTGTCAATTGAGCGCGACATTTAAACATATCTTGCGTTGCACTTATTGCATCAGGTCACACTAAACGGCGATTTGAAGACGACAATCTGTACTACAAGTGTATCTTTGACAGTGTTGTGCTCGAACGTTTCAGTCTTAAGTTATAGCGCGTCAAAGATGGATTATCCAAAGAGACCGGCATGTGAGCATTCGCTCGATTAGTCAGGAACTAGGTGTAGACCACAAAACCGTTTGGAACCATTTGCAGAAGATTGGATTCCAAAAAAAGCTGGATGTTTGGGTGCCATACATGTTGACGAACCGAATCAACGCTTGCGGTTCTCTGCTAAAATGGAACGAACTTGACCCACTTTTGAAGCGGATGGTGACTGGCGATAAAAAGCGGATCACGTACGACAAGGCCAAGCGAAAAAG
Source organism: Anastrepha obliqua (assembly GCF_027943255.1). Lineage (NCBI taxonomy): Eukaryota > Metazoa > Arthropoda > Insecta > Diptera > Tephritidae > Anastrepha > Anastrepha obliqua. Next base: position 2,225,247 of record NC_072896.1, read on the forward strand.
ATCGTGATCGAGCAGCGGCGAGCCGGCCCAAACCATCGCCAAGCCCGGATTGACCGCCAGGAAGGTTTCGCTGTGTGTTTGGGGGGATTGGAAGGGAATTATCCACTATGAGCGGCTCAACTATAGCCAGACCCTTAATTCGGTCCTCCACTGTGAGCAACTTGATCGTTTGAATCAGGCGCTTGACCAGAAGCGGCCAGAATTGGTCAATAGGAATGGTGTTGTAGTACACCAAGACAACGCTCGTCCTCACACATCTTTGATGACCCGCCAGAAGCTACGGGAGCTCGGATGGGATGCCCTATCGCACCCACCATATAGCCCGGACCTGGCACCAAGTCACTATCATCACTTCCGGTCCATGCAAAACGCCCTTGGTGATACCAAGTTGGCCTCAAAAGAGGCTTGCGAAAACTGGTTGTCTGAGTTTTTTGCAAATAAGGGGGGTTTTATAAAGGGGGGATAATGAAGTTGCCTTTTAAATGGCAACAAGTTTGCGAACAAAACGGAAAACGAAATGGAGCCATAATAAGGTTAGACAAACAACAGGCAGTGTGTTGGCACACGCAAGCTCGAGAGGTAATTACTTAAATCATTTAACAATAAATTCACTAAAAAACTTCCTGCTAAATATCGACAGGGGTTTTCCTCAATTACTAACAGATCACTGCTTGCTGGCATACATTCACTGACAAAAATTGCAAAAATGAGTATTACAAGAGTAGACCATAAAACATCTCTGTGTGTGTGTGACGTTGATGAGACTTCTCTTGGCGTTTTGGATGGGAGTGAATTCTCAAAGGACCAAAATTACTACATCAGTTCGCATTGGTTAAAAATATTTTAGGACCTAAGCGCCTTGAGGTAACGAAGTTTAGGTTTCTGAGGCCTTTGTCTTGACTTGCAAACTTGACCTCCACGAACTGGCAGTAAACTTGTAATCGAAGTCAATATTCCGCATGCCGATTCTAAACCGGCACGCAATTTATTTAACCTAAAATTTAACCTTAGTGTAGAACTAAGCTCTGAATCAAGTTAAGTGATGTTATATGAAAATTTTGGTATTTCGTAAATTTGCCCTAACATCGCAACCACAATTCAAAAGCTTGCCAGTTTTAATTAAACAAACATTTTTTTGGCTTTGATAGCAAATATGTACGCTGCACACTTTTATCCACATCAATCTTCTATGCCAGCCATTCTTCGTATGCACCTATGACTAGATCAGGTGGAATGGTTGGACGAATTCTTTGTTAATGTTTACAAAAGCACAGTAGCAATTTACAAAGGTAAATTGTTCACTTTTTGACGGTCTGCTGAGCCGCCGCCAAGCTGCCCACCCAGTCCAGTCGCCCTGCTCGTTCGCAGGCAACGTCTGATTGAGTCAACTTTGCCGGCGTCATTTTATTTTCCATCAATGCCATGACAATTGTTGATTTCGGTATTCTTAAAAGCCCATCGTCTAATAAAAATACGTTGTTGCTTGTGTTCGCCAGTCCTTTGTTAGACAACCAATTTCTGGCAATACTCGTGCGATTCACACTGACCTTTACCATGACTGTCTGGAAAGGAATTGCGATGAAACGTGTGCAATTTTCATCCACGTGCTTGGCATTTAAAAACATTCACGATTCATGCTGGCGGAGAGAGGAAGCTTAAAGATTTTCAAATTGCTTAAATTTTTACTACTGTCCGCTTGTTCTCTTTTTATACTTTAATTTACTTGATGTGCAATTCTTAGCTAACCGGTTCGTATTGCACTCTTTCGGTTATGAAATGCACGCATATGAAAATGAAAGACCGATGTCAGGCAATTATGATTTTATGAGTTCTCTAAAAGCGGTAGAAGGCGATTGCTTTCTCTGGCGCTTTGACTGTTCGATATAACATTAAAAATCTACGAGAAAAAAATATTTTCCTTTTTCAATGAAAAATTAAAATACTTTACTTACATATTTTCAATACATGGAAATCGAACTCATATTTCAAGTGCAACATTCCACCGTTGCAACGAATTACCGCAACCAATGGAGCAGATTCTTCTGTCCTTTTATAATTTAAAACGCAATAATATTTCTCTTATGCTTTCACCTTATCACCTTGGCTTTATTTTTACGATTTTCTTCAACACTCCATTACAACGAAATTTATTTTACCGTTTGCTCTTATCGCGAAAATTGCCTTTCCTTGTTTGCCTTTACTTTATTTTTTGTACTCTTTCAATTTCCAATTTTCTTCATTTAAGCTTTTCATTTGTGTCGCGCAAATTAATTGTTTTTCGAACGCAGTTGCATTGCCATTCGATTCATAATTAAAATTGCAAAAGCCCCTACCTGAGTGCAGCAAGTGCAAGTGCCCTTTCGCTCTGCCTTCCTTGCCTCAATTCGGCCCAGATGCGCGCTTATCTTTCTTGCTGCCAGCTACTATGGAAATAGTTTTCGTTTTCCTTTACGCCTGCTTGTTTGGTTGAAAAATAATTTTCCGCTTTTCCTATTGCAAATTTTTGCCCCGATGCAAAATTCGGAAATTACGAAAATTTTCTCATAACTTTCTATTCAATATTCAATATTCTGCCCGAATTCCCGCTTACCTTCTCTAACATTCACTTTTCGTTTTTTTTTAGCTTCCCTGCTTTCTTTCTTCTCTTTCGCTGTTCTCATTCATTTATTGCTTTTAGTCCTTTCTTCCACGTACTCATACATACACACATATACTCGTATGTACGTATCTCGATACCTTTTTAATCAATATATCCACCAGTTGGACTGATTAAATTCATAAATTATTTCTCGGCTTTTAATGCATTTCAATTATTTTGCAAGTCAGTTTCCACCACTCGATAGTGATCAATACGTCAATTGCCAATTGTCAGTCACTCATTCGTTCAATCAATTTGCATGCAAACGAAAGTTCAACAGACGCACAACAAATTCCAAAGATTCAGCATTTCGACTCTTCAACTATTTTTTTATCAGCGGTGAATGCATTGTGACATGTTGAGTGATTCAAGCCACGAACGAAATTAAGGGATAATTCCTATTAGCATAAAATTCATATATGTACGAGTATGCGCATGTTTGGGTTTGAAAATTGAAGGAAAAATCTCAATAAATTTGAAGAGGTTTTAACTAAAGAATCGCTAGGCAAAGTGAAAAGTTCTCAAAGTTTTTACGCTCTATTTCGAAGATTAAATTATCATAGCTATAATAAGTCTCATGCAAATTGTTCCAAACAGCTCTCTGGCTGATCTTCGATTCCTGAGCAATGGAATAAATACTCATATGCCTTTTCATCTAGACGACTTCCATGATTTGATCCACATTTCCGTCGATTGGATTACCAAAGCGCTTCTCATATTTGTTGTATATTTTAACATAATGAAATCATTGGAATCACTGGGAGCCAAACATCCAAAATATCCAAATTAAACTGAACTTTTTCAAGGGCCCAAAAAATACAAAAGCAGTGACATTTTAAAAATCAAGTAATTTTATTATTAGAAAAAAAAGCAACAAAAAAAATCCATTAGTTTCAACCACATTATACATACTTTGTTTGAAAAAAAAAAAACAAAAACAATGCTAATTTTTGCATGTGTAAAGCATTAATGTAAAAGCCATAGCTCATAGGCATTTCCACTTTGCAAGCGGCATCCACCGTAATATCGATATATTACAATATATCACGGAAGAATTCCGGAGAGTAGATGCACATTTCAAAGCAGCTTTTCAACAGAAAATGTAGTATTTCATGGCTGGTTGGTTGGTTTTTTTGCCACATACTCGTTACCAACTTGTCTACCAGTTATTTACGGCGTAACTATATCCAGCCTGTGCGGTTTAGGAACCTTTTTAGGCTGTTGACGTCTAAGCCAGACAGTTTTTTCGAGATTCTCGAACAGCGGTTGGCCCATGGTTAAAATGCTGTCCTTTCATAGGGCAGGCCACTCACAGAGGAAATGGAATATTGTTTTCTTTTTCTCCGGTTGTTTACAACTGTGACAGTATGTGTTGTGAGGGATACCCATTTTGGCTGCTTGTTTTCCGATAGACCAGAAGCCAGTTATGACTGCCGTTAGTCTACAGGCGACCCGTCGTTTCATGTTTAACAATGTTGACGATTGTTTGAGATTCTAGGGGGGCCATAACGTCCAGCTAATTTTGCATTTCGTCTGGTCTCTTCATCTACATTCCGCGATCCGGAGGTATTTTTGGGGGAAATTGCACTCTTGACTGCACGTAATGGTGTGAATACCGATTCTGCAAGAACGTTATTCATGGCCGATCACCCTCTCGCCAGTTCATCTGCTTTTTTGTTACCTTCAATGTTCCGATGTCCCGGGACCCAGATTAAGATAACTTTATGGGTTTCACTCAAGGTGGTGAGGTCTTTCATACTTGTATTAAAAATTCGTATAAACTTTTAATTACTCAAAGAAAAAATAAAGAAATATTCGGCCCAATTTTCGATTCGCTTTCCTATTCTGCTCTACTCATTGATCCTGTTGATAATTACAAATACCACCTAACTCTAGCGAATGGATGAACTTGTTTTGATGTTTTTCAAATGATTACAAAAATACCCGCAAATTTGCAAATCGATTCCTTTCCGTTGCGGGCTCATGCATAACTAAAATGTATGTATGTTTGTGTGCAAGAGCGCACTCGTGCATAAATTTTATTTATGACAAAATATTTGGTTGCACATTTGCATTTTTCGAAAACAATAAATAATACTGCAGGGAATTTTGTAGGCATTGCGCGCCGAGATAAAAAACAAATGGGAAAATAATTGCGAAAAATTAGAATTACAAACATTAAAAGCAAAGGACAATGAAATCTAAATAAATAGCAATTTTCAAAAATAAATTTGCACAAATACGCAAAACATATTGAGAAAAGTTATTGTATACTTTTACTACAAAGCACTTTCGCTCGCCATTTGCATAACTTGTTGTTCTTTAATTAACAAAACAAAAAATAAAAAAAACGATTTGGTTAATATACCAACAAAGTGCTTATACACTAAAAGCAACCATAAAAGCGACCAACCAAATTTATTAGACGAACTCTTTTTGAAGGAATTTAGAAATGGCAAATGTAAAATTTTTGCTCAAAGTATATTGCATTTGGTCCAGTTAATGCTTTTGCACTGCAGCTACTTAAATAACATAAAATGCCGAGAACATGAAATGCTTAAACTTTTAAACGCCAAGCACAGAAAAAAAATTTATGAGACTATAGCTTCGGTCAATACTGGCTGCAAGCAGCACTTGAGTGCAATGAAGAAGGCCACTGCAAACGTAATGCGGCAGCCAGCATTTTCTGAACAACAGTATGTAGGTCTATGTGTATGGATGTCTATAAATAGAGGCTGAAAAATAGCTTACTTAAGTGACATTTTAGAAAGTACAAAGGCAAACCGAAATCTTCGTGGTAGACCACTTCTAACGCCAATTGCTAAGTGGAAGTACGAGAAAGCTGCTTACTTCGGAAAATATGGAAATCGGCTTATACTAGAACTCACAAGAAAAATAAATATATACTACTGTGGGCAAAAAGTAAGGTGAATTTATTTGTCAAACTTCGCGGGATTAAAATTTCGCTCTAGTTATTTCTTTCATGAGTTGGCGGCACTGTTAATAACATCTGGGCCAACTTTCATGTGAATGTCATTATCAGTAATATATTTACGCTTGTGTTTACCAAACGACCAAGACTGCATTTTTCGATTTTTACAATGTCTGATTTGATTGAGCAGAGAAGTTCCATCAAATTTTGTTTGCGGAATGAAATTTCGGCTGCGGAAACGTTTAGCATGTTGCAGAAGGCATTTGGTGATTCGATAAGTGGTACAAAGACTTCACAGAGGGTCGAGAACGTGTTGATGACTTGGAGCGCTCCGGACGACCATCGACGTCAACAGATGTCCAACACGTCAATAAAGTGAAGGAGTTAGTGCTCAAAAATCGTCGGTTGACTGTTAAAGACCTTACTGATATGATCGGAATATCAGAAGGATCTGTGAAAACCATTTTGAAAGACCATTTGGGCCTACGAAAAGTCAAATCTCGTTTGATATCGAAAACTCTCAATTTCTTGGAAAAAAGTCGTCGCGTTGATGTGTGTGAAACAATGCTTTCACACTATCAGGACAAGCTCAAATGCATCATTACGGGAGATGAGACTTGGATTTATGCTTACGACCCTGCAACAACCGACCAATCAAGCGAATATCGTGCTAAAGGCGAGGCCGGACCGAAAAGAGCACGTCAAAGTCGTTCAAAAATAAAGGTCATGATGACAGTTTTTTTCGATTTTCGTGGTGTGATGCACTATGAATTCCTTCCACCTGACCAAACTGTTAATAAGGAATATTATTTGAGCGTTATGCGTCGTTTACGTGAAGCAATTCGTCTAAAAAGACCAGAATTATGGGCCAACGACTCTTAGTTTTTGCATCACGATAATGCACCGTCTCACACTGCACTCGTTCTTCGTGACCATTTCGCCAAAAATTCCACGCATATCGTTCCGCAACCACCGTATTCGCCTGATTTGGCTCCGTGTGACTTCTGGCTATTCCCAAAACTCAAGAGACCACTCCGGGGAACGCGTTTCGAGTCGATTGAGGAGATAAAAGCTGAATCGAAGAAGGTGCTGATGGCTATACCGGAAATGGACTATTTGGCGTGTTTCGGGGATTGGAGAAATCGTTGGCATAAGTGTATTTCATCGAGAAGGATTATTTTGAAGGGGATGAAATTGATTTACAAGAATAAATAAAGATTTTTCATTTTACAACCAAATTCACCTTACTTTTTGCCCACAGTAGTACATATATACATACATATTTTATAACTTTCTTTACTTTTCTTAAACAATATTATAGTTAGGCGAATACGTTATTGCCATTTCAAGTCGAGCCAAACACTATCGGAGCCTCTTAGGAGGTGGTATCTCTGACGTGCAGCGAAATGGGTTGGTGCAAGACTATTCACGGCATGCGATTCAGTAGTGTCTGCGCTCGCATCTCCTGGTCTGAAACAGATAATGATAGGATAAGTATTTTTAATAGCGATCGCCCTCGACAAGCAATAGCAAGCCTTGGAATGTATTTCTGCCATGAAAAAACTGTAGGTCCCTAAAGTTGTGGAAGAGCATCAAAACAAATAGTAGGAGGAGATCATTATGTTTTAAGCGAGATCATTGAGTTTTTTTATCGATAAACAACTATAAGTATTTAAAGAACTCTGACAGATTGTAAGTATTTTCTAACTTTATTAATATATTTCCTGACAAGAACAAAAGCAATGAGACAAATAGACTTTCTCAAAGTTTGATTTTTCATATCAGATAGTTTGAAATCGAATCAGCACCTCCCAGGCAGCTAATTGGAGTCAGCTGATAATGCGATTGTTAGAGGCACTGCGCAAAAGGTCGTACAAAGCTTGGCTTTAAGAACCGGTTACCAGCCGCTCTGCTGTCAGCTATAATAGCGAGAAATAAATGTTAATATCTTACCTTTATTACCTCATTATACCCCAAAGTTGTCATCTCAGTTCAGCTGCTGCCTGCAAGAAGTTCGACTTTTACATGAAATTCATATTGCAATACTAAACCGAAGTCAACTTCAATGTTTGGAATGGATCTATCATATATTGTATTTTTTTTTTCTCGCGCATTCGTTTGCTTCCTCGTTTTCCGAAACACTGCTACTTAAGTATATAGCGGGCCCAATATAGGTAGATGCTCTGGTTGAAGAAGTATACAAGATGACCGTGAAATTTTCTAGTAGTTTATTAAAATGGTGCTCAACCACGAAAAGATTTTTCATTTTAGACATTTTAAAAGGCATTAATAGAAATGAAAATAAAAAATGAATAGCACTTGAAGAGTTATGAACAAGAAGAGTAAAAACTACCACGCGAATCTGATTCTTAAAAAATGCACCTTATAACATTTTCTACAAAGGATCTTTAGACTATTCTAAATTCCACCGAAGAGAGGAAGCCCAAAAATATACGGAAATATTAAGCGACTCTTCGCTGCGATAGCCGAGTTCGGTATTGCCGATAAGCTAAACGGCTTGACGCGCTCGACTAAGCCCAATGTAAGGAATGTAAGAGTTCGAAACGATCTATCGTGAAAGTTCGCTGCCCTGAATGGAATCCGACAAAGAGATGGCCTCGCATGCCTTCTATTTAATAAAAAAAAAATAAATAATTGACGCGTACACTTCTGTTAGGTGTTTGGCCGAGCTCCTCCTCCTGTTTGTGGTGTGCGTCTTGATGTTGTTCCACAAATGGAGGGACCTACAATTTCAAGCCGACTCCGAACGGCAGATATTTTTTTATGAGGAGTTTTTTCATGGCAGAAATACACTCGGAGGTTTGCCATTGCCTTCTATTTAATATATCCCTTGAAAAGGTTATCAGGTTATCAATTATTGTTCCCAGCTAGCCATACTGATCTTTGAAAAGAGAGTTCTGCGCTACAATCATGAAGTGGTTGCATAAAAGAAGGAGCCGCCTGCCGCTCAGATGGATTGGCTTTGTAGATGAAGGCGCAGGTTTTTTGGGATTTCGGAAGAAGCAGACACGAAAAAGAGATAATTGGAGACATATGCTGGAGCAGGTCAAGACCCGACCAGGGTTGTCCAGCCATAAATTATGGTGAGGATTTCTATGATGGAAAGAAAACTTGAAATTTTTTGGACACATGGGACATTCTTAATACAATTCTTGTATAATATTCTGCCTTTGAGATCAAACGCACATAATAAGTAAACGATTAGTTGGGATGACAATTTCTATATATCTCTAAAATTGACCTTCTACGCACGGGGTCTGAGTGAAATACATTTTTTTACCAAAGATAAAGTTTTAAGTTTGTTTAGCCAAGTGGGCCATTATTTTCCTGTAGACTAAAGCCAGAGCTTTTTATTGATCATACTAATAAAGGGTGATTTTTAAGAGCTATAGGAAAGTTTCTCAAAAAAACACACGTAAAATTCAGAAACATGCATGAAATTTTTATTTAAATCTATAGTGCAGTCCATATAATTTAATGTTTGAAGATTATTTCATGCAAATGTTGACCGCGACTGCGCTTCAAATGGTCCATCCGCTTAGTCCAATTCTGCCATACTCTTTCCAATGTTTCCGCCGGTATCTCACATATAAATGCTTTAATGTTGTCTTCCAATGCGTTAATTGAAGCAGGCTTGTCTGAATAGACATGAGCATTAACATAGCCCCACAACAAATAATCTAAAGGTGTTATATCGCACGATCTGTGTGGCCAGGTCCCGAACGTGAAATATGAAAATGAAATCACCGAACTCGCCTCTCAACAAGTCCATTGTTACGCGTGCTGTGTGGCATGTGGCACCGTCTTGCTGAAACCACATGTCATGCAAGTCAAGCTCTTGCATTTTGGGCAAAAAAAAAGTTGGATATCATTTCACGGTAGCGCTCTCCATTCACAGTTACGTGACGATTCGCAGCATCTTTGAAGAAGTACGGTCCAATGATACCTCCAGCCCATAAACCGCACCAAACTGTGACCTTTTCGTGATACATTGGTAGCTCTTCCAATTCTTCTGGCTGATCTTCACTCCAAAATCGACAATTCTGCTTATTTACGTACCCATTGATCCAAATATGAGATTCGTCGCTGAACACAATTTTTCGATAAAAAAGTGGATCTTCGGCCAACTTTCCAAGAGCCCATTCACCAAAAATTCTGCGTTGCGGTAGGTCGTTCGGCTTCAATTCTTGCACCAGCTGTATTTTGAAAGGCTTCACACCTAAATCTTTTCCACGTTGTTGAGTAACAGCGGCCCAATTGCTGCGAACGGTGACGAATCGATAATTGATGGTCATCATTAACACTGGCCGGTACAGCTGCGATATTTTCTTCAGTTCGCACTCTACGTAAGCGTGTTGGTGGTTTGATGTCCAATAATGTAAATTTGATTCTAAATTTAGTCACAATAGCTCGAATAGCCGCTTCAGTGCGTCGATTAAACTGAGCATAAAATGGAAGAAGCGCGCGATAAACTTTCTTAACAGAACACGCATTTTTATAATAAAATTCACTGATTTCAAGCGTTGTTCGTTTGTAAGACAATTCATGGTTAAATTATAGACCAAACTGAAGATGTTTGACAGTGAAACAAAACACGAAACGTGCGTCAGCTGTTTAAAACAACTGTTTAAAAAGATAATAGCTAAAAAATCACCCGTTATATTATAATCCAATTTTTCATTACTAAAAATTAAATAACTGAAATTAAAATGAATCAAGCATAATTCCATGAGCTCAATCAGTTCTCTTGGCAAATATTTGTGAGCTCATACTGGTTATTCTTACTTTTCTTCCATTTAATTTTTCCCAATGCTATCCGTGTGGTACTCTACTATACATACCTATGTATCTATGTAAGTATGTATGTGCGTGTAAGAGTCTGCCTACTGCCATTTACGAAACTTGTATTACATTGTTGTTGACGCGGTTGTTAGCACACGCCGACCACAGTACGCCTTTGAAGAATACTAAATACTAAATGCTCCTTAGCATCAAAAGTGAAGCAGGGCTGCCGCAAGCAAGTTGTCCTTTCTCATAGACGCATTAAAAATATTTCAATAGAGAGAAGTCGGCCTTTACAAATTCGCCGGAAAATTGCTTCTTGTCATGAATTATGTAAGTTTCCAGCGATATTTACCAACTCTTTTTTGTAGAATTTCGCATTTTGTTGAACCAACTTAATTACTTCCGCAAACGCAAGCAATGTGAAAAGCTGCATATTTTGAGGCTGTCGAAAACTTCCGGGGGACATGTTATTGGCGGTAAGCGACAAAGCTTCTCTACTAGTATAATTTGTTATATGCGCATGGGAGGGCTTAGGGTAGGAAGTCTGATATATTAATGCAGCAGCTTTTGTACTCAGCAAATGTTATTTTATATCAATGCCAAGGTGTGATCTTGTTGTTGTATACTATTTTTTTCGCATCTTTTCATAGTAATTACAGTGAATTCACGTCAAAGCAGCATTTTGTTTTTTTCACGTCAAAACATACAATAAAGTATTATTTTCAAAATAGTGAATTTTGGTAGACGTAGATCCACTGTGGGCAATTTCGTGAGAAAGAAAATATTCAACTTGGAATCTTTATTTTCAATGCATGTAGATGGAATCTTCAAGTGGTAATAATATAAAAGTTAAGAACTATGTTGCAATTATTCAACAGTATGGATTTGGGATATGACTGGTCTGAAGAGGGCCCTCACAAGCTGAAGATCTCATTCGAGTTAATTTTTTCTTTTCGGACATACGCATCAATAGGGAAATGGCTTATAAGGAACTTAGCTGCATTTGCCATGCAACTTAAGTGGATGCTAACAGTGGAGCAATTGAGATTTTCAAATAATTCTTCTTCTTAATTGGCGCGACATTTTCAAATAATTGGGACACAATTTTGTCCGGCTTCTCATCTCGAAAGATCTCAAATAAACCAGTAGGCCACCATATTATGGAAGGAAATGTAGTAGCATATAAATATTTTGTGAATTATATATACAGGGTGAACGATATGAAGTGCTACCTATTCAAAACACCATAACACCATTTTTGTGTGAAATTAGTTTTTATTGATTTCAAAGACAAAATTGTTCAAAAATAATTACAATTTTAACATACCTATATTCACTTTAGTTCGATATGACCACCTTTTGCCTTGACTATAGCCTGAGTTTCCTGCTGCACGAATGTGATCTTGAGGTTTTTTGGCCCATTCTCGCTATTCTATAATCGCTTTTTTCTGCGCATCCATACTGGCATATTTTTTAGTCCTCACCTTGCTCTCCAAAATGGACCAGATGGAATAGTCCATCGGATTTGCGTCTGGTGAATTTGAAAGCCATTGTGTAGACGAAATGAAGTGCGGAACATGATTTTTTAACCATTCTTGGTTCACACGAGCTTTATGAGACGGTGCCGAGCCCTGTTGGAACGTTCATGGTCTACGACCGAAATGTTTGCGTGTCCAAGGCTCTAAAGTAGCTTCTAAAATATTTTCCCGATAATAAGTCGCATTAACTTTGACACCAGGCTCGATAAAAACGATTGGAAAGCGTCCATCAGCGGTCACTGCGGCCCAAACCATTAGTTGCGATGGGAAATTGCTTCGAGTGGCCATACGTAGGCTCATATTCTCGTATGAGCGTTCGGTCAAGTAAACACGATCGTTTTGGGTGTTTATGAACTGCTCCATTGGGAAATGTTTTTCATCAGAAAACACAATGTTAGGAAATTCGCCACGTTCGTGCAAGCGCAACAACTCATTTGCTCTTTCGCACCGAACTTTATTTTGCTGGGGTGAAAGATCGTGTGCTTTTTGGAACTTGTAAGCCCTGACCTTGAGCTCATTTTTCAATATGCGTCGAATGCTGCCTTGCGATATTTTCAGTTCTTTGGCCATTTTTCTTCCACTTCGACGTGGATTTCGTTCAAGTCGAACCTTCACTTTCCGAACCATTTCGGCCGTTGTTGCGGTTTTTTTTGGTCCACCTCCATAGCGTTTGGCAATGCTACCAGTATCATTCTAACGTTTTATAGTCCAACACACAAACATTTTATTCACTTTGAGGTGACTGAGCTCACGAACAATGGCTGAATGTGATTTTCCAGCCAAATTTAACGCAATCACACTATTACGTTTGAAATCCATCGCACAAAAAAATTCAACAAAACTAAGACGTAAATGCTTTTGATGGCTTATAAACAATATATTGAACTGTCATTACAACAATTTTGACGTTGATGTCATGAGCTGTTTTACAGATACAAGCACAAGTACACCCTTTTTAGATGTTTGGCCGAGCTCCTCCTCCATTTGTGGCGTGCGTCTTGATGTTGAGAGACCTACAGTTTCAAGCCGACTCCGAACGACAGACATTTTTATGAGGAGCTTTTTCATGGCAGAAATACACTCGGAGGCTTGCCATTAACTGCCATTAACCGCTATTAGAAAAATATTTTTCTTAATTTTCGTGTTTCACCGAGATTCGAACCTACGTTCTCTCTGTGAATTTCGAATGGCAGTCACGCATCAACCCATTCGGCTACTGCAAAAATTTGTCCAAAACAATATTTTGGCAACTTCAAAGCCTCGGGGATAGTTTTTTCCATAGTATCATATTCTGCGGCTTGGTCTAGCTAGTTTAACAATACTTTTCGGATATCGCTGAGCTCGGCAGTCGACAGTCAAGAAGCAAAGAGACAAATTTTTATGCGTTGACTACCAAATTACTCAGGCTGAGCTCAAAAGCACCGATCAAATCCTTTCTTTATGCGCGTCAGTGCTAACGTTTATCGAGAACTTGGAATTGCGCTAGTCAACTCGAACTGCTGCATTATCATTAACCAGGTTTTCCGATATTTACTGTTCACAACAGCCGTTCTCCCAAGATGTGCAGAATGAAAAGGTGTGGCCAACACCAACCTGTTAATAGGCTCTGAGCAAATTTGAACAAATCAGCTGATTTGTTGACGTAATAAGGGATGTGACAACGATTTACATACATCAGAGGCCAGCAAAAAATGTAATTGTGTTCGTCATGTAAGAAAAACACAACGCTGCCACTGCTCATTTCACTTCGTTGCCGTTTGAACAATGACAGATTGCTAGGAATTCAATTTTGCTTTGGATGGCCAAACCTTGTAATTCATCACTCTTGGTAATCTCCCAATGGATCTGTCTTGCAAGTGCGGATCATTTGTGTCATATGTAGGTATGAGTGATGTGAATTTTTGCGAATCTCGGTATTTTTTCAAAAATCTAACTCGAAAAATTTGCTCAATATTATTTGAGATACCTCTTTTGCTCCAGTACCACTATTTTCGCGCCTTAAAAAAACAAAATACCGGAATACTAGGTTTGGCATCCCTCGCAGGAGTTTAGCGTAAATTGGCATCCACCCTCTAGGATTTTTGCAAAACACAAAATAATATCAATCTAAGTTACTTTATTTTTGATAAGAAATTCCTTACCGCTTTCTACTGTACGAAATTGCGAAAAATGAAATATCATCTTCATATCCTTGGACAAAGTGCTCTTATTGTGTAATCTTAATATACCGGCTATTGAATCATAAAAATCAAATAAACAAAAAAAATATGACAACTACCAATAAACACAAAACAAATCCGCATCCCTCAAAATAGTCTACAAAATCTTATAAGTCGGTAATCTCACGATAGCTAACATCTTGTTGCCTCTTCGCCCCCCAAACACACAGAGCGTGTGAATACATAAAGCATCCAAATGCCACTAGTATGCACACAACACGAGTGCCAATAGTAAGTCGATTCACAATGAAGCACCCACTTAGAATTAGGCCAACATAATACCAGCTCACTAATCAATGTGGCACGCATTGGCCGTGGAAGCTGTGAATGGATTTGCCGGATTTAGCAAGCGGATTGATAATGGCAATGCAAGGTGGAGACTGAGATTGAGACCACATAAAAGGGCAGTGAGCATTGAAATTCATGCGTAGGCGGCGTAGAAAACGACAGCTGGTCAAAGTACGCGCCAAAGGCCTAAATTATATTTATATTAACAAACAAAAACACGCACTTGTACAACACAAATACAACAAGAATTCACATGCCTAGACATTGCAGAAGAACGCGGGGCATCATGCGGTAGTTCACACAAGTGGAGCTATGTCGGGCATATTAAGTAATAAAGTCATGTCAGGCGCCAAATAGCCACGTAGATGTGAGAAATTAGAGCTAGGGGCTTACATAAAGGAAGAACAAACATAAAAAAGCATGCGAACACAAAGCAGCATAAAAGCCTATTGTAGAAGAGGGTGAAGAAAACAAAATGAAATGAAATGAATTTCTGGATGTTGAGAAAGCTTGCTAGGGTCTAAATACTCACATATGCATTTGTGTATTTAGCGATGTTCGACCTGCTGTTGGTTATTGTTTGTATTCCTCCTCTTCTGTGTCATCCTCCTCTTCCGCGCAAATTCCCCTTAACATTTTGTTCTCAGTTCTGAGCCATATTGTTAGCCACGAATGGATTTTTTTTTGTATGTGCGAGGATTTCAATAACCTTTTCTGCACTGTACCATATCCATCCCATATCCGACCACCTCGCCGCAGCGGAATTTTATTAACAGCTTTTTGGGAATGCCAGGTATGAGTGTATTCTTACATATGTATGTTGTGTAGCTTGATGTTCTATCGAATATTACTAAGTGAAGCGAAAAGTGTGGATGTCAACGCTGAGACAAAAGGCTATTTTGACACTTACTCGAGTGGGAAGAAGAGCTATTGTTTTTGCGAGAGAGCTGTCACATTGGATGGTGGAAAGTGTTATGAGCCGAATACATGATGGCTCGAAGTTGGAGGGAAGTGCTGGTGGGGAGTAATTTGCGAGAAGCTCTTCATCAAGCTCAACTTTAGGCTACCGGACCACTGTAGTGTTTTCCAAGCGGAGGTAGCCGCAATTAAAAGTGCAGTAGATTGGTTGCTTACTTCTGTAATTACTGTAAAGGACTTAAATATCTGCTCCGACAGCCAAATGGCAATTATGGTCTTGAGCTCGTTGTTTGTGCGTTCAAAATTAGTCGAAAAATGCCTGCTTCTCTATCGTCTGCATCCGAAAACGACGTTATTAACCTAATCTGGATGTCACAGCCGCATAGAGGGAAACTGCTGGGCTAATGAGCTGGTTAGACAAGAGACCCTGGATAAGATGGGCCTCGCGTTAACTCAGTGAGCACTAAGCTAGTGCGCAAACATGCAAAGTCACGAGATCCTTCTGGACATGAGTAGATTGGGGGTGCACGAAGGAACTTCTAAGCCTAACAAAGCGACAGCTCCCGAGTATTTTTATCCTCCAAGTGAGAATGCCGTGAGACTTGAGATTGCTTCAAGACCTTTCGGCAGAAGTTGTCTGGCGCACCTTCCTCTCAGCTGCCCTGCGCTCGTTGGGCAAAGATTTCGACATCTGGGCTCTTTTTCGCTAAACCTGGGATAAAGCAGGTTTAAATATCACACACCTAATAAATTTTATCAGTAACATTTAATTAACCACTATTGGTCGTCATCCTCTAATTGAAGGCCCCTACTTCCCTTTTCCACTTGTTTGGTTCTTTTTCTTCTGTTGTCCCCCTGTATGGTATTTGATTTTGATTCCTTTTCCAAGTGGGCCCCTCGCATGGGCAGCCATTTGTTCTATCCTATGAGCTGATTTTGTATAATATTATTGAGAAATGGGAATGATTTTTATGTAGCGCACAACCAGATATCCTGGGTTTATTTGCTTTCTCACATTAGCCCGCTCTAAAAAGGATGTTTGGGAGTTATCCAGAGGATACTTGGGCGAAGCCCAAAAATTCTGAGCTACTTGGGCCATGTGCAGAAGTGTCGTCCTGGCCCCTCCCAAGTGAATGGCTATCAGGGCCAGGACACGGCCACACTTCCGAGATGTATTGACAACAGCGCCACCTATCGAATCAATCTGTAACCAAAATTTTTTCTTCGCATAGTTAATATATATTTCGAACTTGAGCCAAATTAAACCGTAAATACGATTTTTGTCGATACTTCAACCATAGCTCCAATTATTGGAAACGTGACTACATTTTCAAACACGAGCGGAAAAGTGGTTAAATTTGTATACATGTAAGGTGTTAAAGGTTTTGAGATCCGAATACCAGGTTTAGAAACTACTTCTAGGACTTTGCTCAAAGATCAAACGGATACAAACTCCCCGATTCTAAAAGTATTCGATGTGGTACCGGCTGATGGTACCATAGAATGAGAAAACCCTCCTCAGCGTTGGAAAGATCAGGTGGAGAAACGACTGGCGCGCTGTTTTAAGCTCTGGTAAAATCGCTTGAGCGGCTATCGCGCCAATGAATAAGAAGAGGAAGGTAGAAGCAGATGAAGGATACACATTTTAAAAATATCATCTACCACCGGCAGTATTAACCATTATGAAGGGATTTAGGATAGCCAAAAGTCATCATTAGTTACAAAAGTGGTAAATAAGTTCAGACTTCTGGTGAGGCAGATGATTTTTTCCTAAGCTCAATATCCCATAAAATTCCACAGCTGTAAGCATGAATTGCTATGCTATGCTGCACAAACAGCAAAGACTTTAGCACCCTTTACAAGAGTTAAAGTTACAATAAAGATTATTTTCTGCAATTTCGTGTAAGTATAGAAATGGAACTATGGCGGATAAGTGAATGATTTCATCAGGGGTAGTGACCACTTTACACCAAATTTTAATAAAAACTATTTAAATCACCTTCAATTCCTCCTAGGCACTCAAGTTAGAAGATTACAGCTTTCCCTATTGTCCTCTTTATCTTTCAATTATCTTTCAGTATGGTTTTCCAGAAGCCTTCTTCTATTAGTATCTTCTGCCATCGTTTGTCCGATAAGCGCGAAGATGATGAATGTAAAAATAAGTTCCCACTCTACACAGAATATTCACTTAATTTACACCTTTTCAAACAATGCAACACAATTTTTGCCCACATTTTCTGAACATCTCCTCAGCGCCTACACTTAATACGGAATACAAATTCGCATAGCTTTGAATTTCATGGGTTGATGTTCGAATGGCCTTCTGCGACTTAGAGCACCTTGCACGTTAACGCGGCTGAAACAATGAGTGTACTTGCGCTGACTGTCAGTTATCCTAGGGTTCGTAGGTCAACATGGCACAGACATAAAATTTCATTATGACCACAACGCACGTTTCTGTGGCACAATGAAGACGACGCAAATGTTTTGTATGTCTTATTCAGCAATATAATATTTCTTTTTTTGTTGTTAATATGTGCGTAAATATATTTTCATTTCACTTTTTTTGCTCTGTTTATTGCTTGATTTGGTTTTGCTTTTATTTTGATATTTTCTTTTTTTATATTATTTGTTTTTCGACACTGCGGTAATTGTTTTTGTTTGGACACTTGGAGTGATAAACTTCCTTAATGGCCTTGCTGTTTCTTAGGTAATTTAATTCAATTCAATTTTATTGAATTGCCCAAAATGATATCATAAAACCCTGCGTAATCAGAAGAAAGAAAAAGCGTTAGAGAGGAATGTGCGAAGGAATAATTCAATGTAGTTGGAGGGTCATAAAAAGGGTCATTTTATGCAAAATCCTTAAAGAAAATAGCCCTACTTTACAGCAATCCACTTTGTAATGGAGCGATTTATGCAACATTAACCAAAAGACACAAAACGCTGCGAAAAATATGATAAGGCGATAAATAAGTTATGTTCAAATGGATCTTAAATAGTCAAGAGCCTTATTTATTGATGCGGAAGCTATCATATTTGAGTACTTACGCACATTACAGGGAAGGAAGAGCGGCGGGTCGGATGGACGGATCGTAGCATTTGATTTTTCCAAAGAGAGTTTTTTCCAACCTTAAATTTAGGCTGCCTTTTCGCTACATGTAGGTGATGTCAAAGATGGTCGGTAGTCGGTTGGTTGTTTATTCCAAAATGTAAAAATAAAGCCAGTCTAAATGTATTCGAAAATTAAAGGAAAAATTTGGATCCTAGTTGAACTACGCTCTCTCTTCCACGAGGATAAGATTCAAATGTATGGGCTTTAGTACTGAAAACACTTTTAATGATCTAGAAGAAGTGGCTATATAAGTAATGTGACGCCATTTATTTATTAACTGCAAAGACATCACGCAGGACGGCCTTTACATGTATATTTGATCAAATGTATCTGCTTGGAACAATTAGCTTAACCCAACACTGCAAATCTAGTTTTCTTTAAATATGATATATTGGGTAGTCGAAAAATTCTTTTCGTATTTTGTCAATAGATGTCGTTGGAGTCATCTATCTCCAGTGCTACCAATCACATTGTGTCATATCATATGGTGTTAGAAAGGTGACATTCTAAGCTTCATTTAACCAAAAAAAATTAAATTCGGAGAAGTTGAAAAAAGTTATAGCTGTTCAAAAATGAGTGAAAATAGTGAAGAAATTCGCTATATTTTGAAATTTTTGTATAAAAAAGGGAAGAATACCACGCAAGTCACCAATGAAATTTGTGAAGTTTACGGAGACGATGCTGTATCAGTTCGTGTAGCACAACAATGGTTCGCTTCCATTCTGGAAATTTCGATGTGAAAGATGCACCTCGCTTCGGTCGACCCATCGTTGAAAAAATCGATGAAAATATGGAAAAGATTGACCAGGACCGTCACATAAGCTGCCATGACATCGCCAAGGCACTAAGCATACATTATCAAACGGTTTCGAACCATTTAAAAAAGGCTGGTTACAAAAAGAAGCTCGATATTTGGGTACCACATGAATTGTCTGTGAAAAATTTAATGGACCGAATTAACATCGCGATTCTTTGCGGAAACGAAATGAAATCGAACCGTTTCTGAAGCGAATGGTAACAGGAGACGAAAAGTGGATCAAATAGGCCAATAATGTGCGAAAAAGATCATGGTGCAAGGGTGGTGAAGCTCAACAAATGGTCGCAAAGCCAGGATTGACGCCTCGGAACGTTATGCTGTGTGTTTGGTGGGTTTGGAAAGGAATCATCCACTATGAGCTGCTCCCGCCTGCTCGAACGATTGATTCTATACTTTACTGTCAAGAACTGATGAGATTGAAGCAAGCAATCGAAAAAAACGGCCAGAACAGAAAGGGCGTCGTCTTCCATCAGGACAACGCTAGGCCACACACATCAGGACTCGGCACAAACTGGGAGAGATTGGCTGGGCAGTTTTGATGCATCCACCATATAGCCCTGACCTTGCACCATCGGACTACCATTTGTTTCGGTCAATGCAGAACTCCCTTAATAGAGTAAAGTTGAGAGAGAAGCCTTTGAAAATTACTTGTCGCAGTTTTTCGCCGAGAAACAACAAAAGTTTTACATTGATGGGTTAATGTCTCTAGAAGAAAAATGGTAAAAGGTGGTCGACCAAAATGGTACATATTTGGTTTAATATAGTTCATTATAAATATAAAAAAAAAATGAGCTGAAGTTTGATTAGAAATACGAAAAGAATTTTTCGACTACCCAATATAAATGCTACCTCTGAATCCGAAATGGGAATCCAGCTTTAAAGGGGTGAATCCGTTGTAACGGGGGAAAAACAAAGAATATTTTCTTTTTATCTTTTCAGCGGAAAATTTGAAAAAAATATATCTTTGCTATATTTCATCAATCCTATACATTTTTTATGTTCAATATTTATATAAAAATATTTCATATAAAAATGGCGATTACGCACCTTTACTTCGAGGAAGCCCTAAAGGTCGGGGCGCAGTGTTGGGCAAATTTTAATTAAACTGCCTTATTTTAAGAATCTTATTAAGAACTAAGAGTTAAAAATGAAAAAATTCCGATTACAAAAAATAAAAAATAATTGTACGCGAAAAAATCTCAGACTTTAAATATTTTCAGAACATTTTGTTTGACAGCTGTGCTGGAAATACGTTTTGCATTTAATTCCTTTGATTTTCGCTTTGTGGAGAGATGGAAAAAAATTTGCTGGCTTTCTCAAACACTTCGTTTGCTAATAGAGATACCTATAATAGCAGAAAAAATGTTGTTCCCGCGATTTCGGGATATTTTAAATGTAAGCTCGGGATCCCGTAATGCCGGGACTGACATCTTTATTTGCTATCCATTTCTTAATGTTTCGTTTGATTTAATTTAATTTTTTTTTAACTTCTTACATACCAGGTATATACCTATGATATGAGATTTTCAGCTATTAGTCCATAGATGTCTTTAGAAGTATTTTTAATCCTTCCCAAATGTCTTGTTTTTTCATCTATCATCTGTCAACAATATTCAGTTGATTACGTTTCATACAACAATGCATTTTTGTCGCTCTTAAAAATCTCGAATTTCGTGCCTTTGTAACCATTTTTTTTAATAAACGTTTGAAATTGAAAAAAAGTCTCATTTCATAGGTATATACCTTGTAAGCAGCCCCATTAAATTTTTTTTAAATCGAAAGATGCTGAAACATGTTCTATTTAACACCCTTATTGTCGGAAAATATACCTTGCAGGTATACCTTTCAGGTGCTCCGTGACCATATTTTTATCTATATTTTGACCGATAGTGACGCCAAAATGAAGTATACCTTTAACCAAAAATTTGCTGGAAAAGCTTTCTCAAACATTTCGTTTTCTAATAGGGATACCAGTACTAGCGGAAAATATTGATCCCGGGGATATTTTTAAAGTTATTTCGCTATCCCGGTACTGGCATCCGTATTTGGTAATATCTTGCTTCCTTAAATTATTTTTATTTTTAACTTTTTATAGTTGACAACCCTTTGAAAAATATTTCTAAAGTCTGGTACCTTTTTTTCTATTTTTGTTGAAAAATAAACCTTTTCGGTGCTCCGCGACCAAATTTTTATATATATCTTCTTCTTAATTGGTGCGATAACCGCTTACGCGATTTATATTACCGAGTTAAACAAAGTGCGCCAGTCGTTCCTTTCTCGTGCTAACCGGCGCCAGTTGGACACACCAAATGAAGCCAAGTCCTTCTCCTCCTGATCTTTCCAACGCAGGGGAGGCCGCCCTCTTCCTCTGCTACCACCAGCTGGTACCGCATCGAATACTTTCAGAGCCGGAGCGTATCCATCCACGTAGCCGCTGGATCTTTATTCACTGCGCTATATCGTCGTAAAGCTCATACAGTTCATCGTTCCATCACCTGCGATACCCGCCGTCGCTAACGTGCAAAGGTTAAATTTTCGCAGAATCTTTCTCTCAAACACTCATAGCGTCGCTTCATCGGATGTTGTAATCGTCCAAGCTTCTGTGCCATACGTTAGGACGGGCATGATGAGAGTCTTGTAGGGTGTTAGTTTTGTTCGTCTAGAGAGGGCTTTACTGCTCAGTTGCCTACTTAGTCCAAAGGAGTTTCCTTTGGTGAATACTATATAAGTAGCAAACCATCTTTGTGAGTAAGTGCACATATACATAAGGTTCATACGAGTATATGAAGTATGTTGGTAGTTTTTCATCAATAATCAGGCGAAAGGAAGACTTTCACTATGCGTCAGCTTTGACATATTAAGCCAGATCTTAATCTTCTTCCTGCATTCATATAACTCGTTAATAACCAATGAAGTCCGCTTGCGAAATTTTCAGCAAATTTTTTGAGCATACGAAGCGTCTGCTACGTACATTTCTATGCTTTCGAACCCCACCTACGAGAATATTCATAACTAATTTTCTTTTCTAATATCCGATTGGAATTGGTGACTTTTGCGGCCTTTCGTATTACCACAGCCATCTCTGGAGCGCAAGTTTCAAGTCTTGTGACCTCGTGTTATAATCAACGTATTAGTTTCGAGCAGACTTTCAGCAAATACTAATTAAATATGCCATCACACACGAATAATGTACGAGGTGTTCGGTTACCCCAAAATATCTCAAAACACCCACACTAGCGAACATATTTTCATATGTGGCAAGCAACAAATACACTTCGTCAGTGGCCAATGGATTCGCATTGCAATAGAATTAATTACAGGTACGAGTACAATAGCGTGGGAGCGCTTGACAAAGCTTATTATTAGTGTCATTTAGACATGCGACAAGGACCCTCGAAGTAAATACGAGCAGGTATTGCCTCCACCAGAAGCAGCAAAGCACTCACAAAACCGATTGTCAGCTAAGTAAGACATTTAAACAAAATACAATACACAAACGCAATCCCATGTGAGGCTGCCTGCCACATGTGACTTTCATTGTCCATGCTTGGCTGATTGTAGACGCATGGACGATGCATGCTTGACGAAAATTCATTATTCCATTTTACTTGGAAAAAACATTTAAGAGGAAAGTTATTATTATCCTTGATTCATACCGAGAATGCATGTGGCCAGTGACGCACATAAGCGCTCATATATGAATATTAACATAAGCGCATAGGTATGTAGCTAAGCGTATTTGTGTAGCACAATGTCAGAACAGTAGTAGAGCGACTTGTTGCCAGACATACTTAGCAGACAGTTCTCATTCGAAAGGCATTTAATTATAAGCATATGAATTCGTGCAAAGAACAGACAGACCCAGCGACAAGCCTTCACTTCGGATTTGGCAGTGAATTGTAGACATTGAGGTGGTGTGGACAAGCAGAGAAGCCGTATTTTATTTGGCATATGCACATACAATGGAATATATCTATTTATGAAGTGCCAGGCGATATTCAGGAGCTCGCTACTTATGTGCTTAACACATGTTGGTTGGTTGCAAAACACATCCTCCATGTGCTTCCTCCTTCAAGGAGAGTAATTAGCAACTCATGAATAGGATATTATATTTAGGGATGTGGTTGTGTAGTAATGGGCAATATCCACTTCCACATCCTTCCATTTCGTAAATTATTTTGCACAAAAATTTACTTCAATGAATGAAGATATTAAAAACACCAAAATATTTTTGCAAAAAGCTGCATCTACGCTCTACCGCACAATAATCCAGCCCGTCGGGAATGGGTAGGCATACACCAGATGAAAATGAGTAATTTGTGTAAATATAAAGTGAGTGGCGTAATGATAGTATCTCATAAGTTTTGAGAATATTTTTTTCAACTAATTGAAGCTTTTTTATGGAAATATAGTTCATTCGAAAGCAAAAATCACATTAAGCCAAGTTTAAAACTTTACATGATTTATAAAGAACCCATAAAGTTTGAAACAAATTTCACGCTTTTTGATAAAAATTTAAGAAAAAAAACTTGGATACGCCGCCTAAACCCCACTCAATTTTAATACAAAGAGTGCAAGGTTAAAGTGGCTCAAAATTTTCGTTGATAATTTTTTTGGCTTGGCTTAAGATGGTCTTTGTTAAAGAAAACCTTTTTTATCATTTTCTGTTTCATGCCCGCTTTAAATTTCGAACAGGAGCGGTACCGAGCGGTAGTCACGCGCAAACCCGTTCAGCTGCAGTGACCGCGATTTATAAAGGGTGGTTAAATTTCAAGGGGCGATGTTGAATTGGAACCACACCTAATCGTCAACGACACCGTTGAACTTCTTTCTTTGGGGTTATTTCAAAGAAAAGGTGTTCGTCGATAAGCCAGCAAAAATTCAAGAACTAAAGTATGAGATAATTCGGCACATTAGCGGCATTGAACCTCAATTATGCCTCAGCGTCATCGAAAATTTGGACCATCGGATGGAGATGTGCCGCCGAGGCCGCAGCGGCCATTTGGCCGATATTTTGTTCCACACGTAATTGAGACATATCAGTATTATCATAATAAAGAGAAATGACAATAATTTTCTAAAAAAATTGTATTTTATTCAAAATTAACACCGGTCCTTAAAACTTAACCACCCTTTAGAATAAAATATATTAAAAAAAATGAAATTAATTAAATAAAAAATATTTAAATAGGCATAACTTTGCAATATGTCGCGCTGCTATTGTTGTGAACACAGATGTACGTATCTACTTTCACAACTTAAGAGTTAAAAGTTTACAAAAATAAACCACACAAAAATTTAATATTTCAGAAAAACTTACTACATTCGCAAAGTTATTGCATGCTTCTGAAGCTGTAAAACTGAAATTTTATCGCCTTCTAAAAATTTATTGATTATTTTGCATAGCAAAATCCGGTCGATTACACAACCATTCTAATATTACGAACTTTTACGCTTGGCTGTAGTGGTCACAAGCAATGAGTTTCCAGTTTATATCTTATATATAAAAATGGAGACGTTTTTTTGTGTTCGTTAGTCGCCGATTCACGCCTAAACGCATTCACCGATTTCAATCAAACTTTCACAGATCATTGGTATTGATGCATAGATGGTTTATGTGAAGTTTTAAAGAAATCGGTAAAAGTATGCGTGCGTTGTGTAAGTGTGAAAAATGCAATATTTGCGTGTTTCCCTTATACGGACATTACGTATACGGAATGAGAATACACGCAAATGAATAGAATATACACAGACATGAATAACATCGTTTCGATGTCGAGTGACGTATCGTAACGCAATAGTTGTCCTCTCTTTTGTTTCCCTTTTATGCATGCGTGACACGGCATCAAAGCACATTGCTTTTTTTTAAACTGGAAAAATATTTTGAGCTTGATTTGAACGTTTAATGATTTATTTAAAATAAAAATTCGTTAAATATTGTATATTTGATTCCATTAATAACCATAAGCCTGTATTTTTCGAAGTTCAAAGTTTTTGGACAAATGTTGAAACGTTTACTTAAATTAAATGTTAAATACATATATATAAATGCGCAAATGTAAAAGTTTAGATGGATTTAAAATATACGAAATTATTCAGCGGTTGAATCCATACATTTTTTGAAATCCATCAATATGGATCGACAGTCGCCATAAATGTTCTTTTAAAAAATAAAATGTGTTAATTTGATGGTTGATGATTTTAGTATAACTTTGTTCATGGGTTTGCGTAATTTTTTTGTGGTGAAAGTCTAAAACCAAGAAAAGAAAACGCGAAAGCCGACGAGCAATATGTAAAAAATAAATCCTCCTGTATGTATATATATTCGAAAAAGTTATGCTAACACTTTTTTCATGCATTTAGGTAGACAATTTTATATGGGCAAACGTACGTTTACGAGATAAATGCCTAAAAGCAGGTATAACTAAAATAGCGCTCTCAGGGATTTCTGTTACAATACTTCTGTAAATTTCATGCTCCAAGTGTTCGAGCATTGGTAGAGCGCTGAAGACAAATGCTCAGGATATAATACAAAAATGCATATTTACTTGATTTCACATAGTAATATTATCATTGTTAAAAGAGAACAAGTTTGTATTAGGTAATAATTAAATAATGCAACCTTATGTTCTGCTTTGACGAGTGGAAAAATCAAAATAAATAATTATATTTGTATGTGTGTTTAAAAGAGGTGGATTATTTTGTGAGTGTAAGCAGTTTCAAAGCCAAAGAATAGTTGCAACATTAAAAAATACCTGAAACACATTTTCATTTAACAACTAAAATAGCAAATATGAGCAAAATATGTACTTTCTTCAATTTTCTTCTGTTGCCAACTTTCTGAAAAACGTGAATTCACCGCGATGCGATACAGAAACAAAAAGACAGCGACAGCGCGCAGAAGGTTTTGAGCAATAATATAAACTTGTATCAAACAACGCATTAAATAGTCATTTTAGTATACTTTTGGTGTTTACGTATTCAAGTAAATGCATGTATTAGTTTTTCTTTTAGAAATTTCTCTAAAATTTGCAACTTTTTTTTTATGATTTCTAAAGATTACTATTTTTGCCAAATTGCGTACGGAAAATTGTGTTGTACTTAAAACTTCACCACTATAAACTTGGTCCTTATAAAGTACTTTCACCACAGTTTGTTTACTGGATATACTGAGGTCAACATAATCAGCTGTATCAAAACCATTTGTTGAGTGGTCAAGAATTTTAAAGTACGTTTTTCATTGTTGTGTTTTTTTTTTTGGGAAAAAATTTATAAAAATAAAATATATTGTGCGTAAAATTTTAATAATCAGTGAAAATAAAAAAAACGGTGGTTTCGTTGTTGTTGTTAGCGATTGTAATGCACATTGTGTGTTTTTCATGTTTTTTTGATTAAATTCATTACTCTTCAATTATTTTGTTTTAACTAATTTGAAATCAACTTATGCGGCCAAAAGAATTAGAAATTTAATTTCAACAATAGAAAAAAGAAAATTATATTACTTATATTTTCATCGCTTTATTTTAGAAATGCCGCGCCCGCGAATAAATGATATTGGTCGTCGGTCGCGTAGAACGCAAAATAGATCAAATGAAAGGCAAAATCAATCACAAGAAGAGCGAGAAATTCAACACCAACATCAAAGGGAACGTATGGCCAGATCACGTTCAGGCCATTCACCTGAAGAACCTATGCAACGTAATGAGCAAGATAGATTAAAACAAACACAATAAACAAAGCACAAGGACAATCGCTGGAATTATGCGGAATTGACTTAGAATATCCATGCTTCTCCCACGGACAATTATATGTATCATGTTCACGTGTAGGAAAACCATCAGTTCTGTTTATTTATACCACAACTCAGGGCAAAACAAAAAATGTAGTTTACGAAAAGGCTTTGCGTTAGTTTAAGTTTAAAATCAACATTAATTTTATATTGTAAAAAAAGAATAAATGCACATAGTGTGAATTTAAATCGAGTGTTCATTATTCATTCTTAATTTTGATATGCCTAGCGAAGCAGGCAGAGGGTCCGCTAGTTTTTTAATAAAAGCCAACGCCAATAAACCTTCCAGCGGCTACGTTCGAAGCATTGTTCTGCAATATATTCTACACGCAAGATGTCACTAGGTATTTCAGAACCCAAACTAACAGCATCTTCTATCACTCCACCAAACATTCTACGTAACTATGCAGGTTTGCATGTTCCTGTGCAACGCGTACCCATGCGTATAGTTCACTCTTCATAATCAACATTTCATTGTACTCAAACATTTAGCGGCTCCATGTCCACTCTGAAACAATAAAACGCTCTTAAGTAATCCAATTACATTACAGCGGCGGACAAGCGTGCACACATACAAATGGATTGACTACACATATGAGTTTATATAGCCTGCATACACACATACATTGTGCGTACTTATGCTCTTCATTGCGGTACCCACCTGCACGGCAGCGACAACCATCTGCCAGTCGCTAGAGACATTGGCCGTATTGGTTGGTAATGAACTACGCGGAACCACCAGACGTTTGCGTGCTTGTAAAGGAGCAGTAGTGGTAGTATTAACTAGCACTTACACTGAGTGCTCCTCCCCCATTGGCGCTCAGGCAGTCACCGTCAACTGCACGAACTGCAGTGAAACACATGAAATGGTTGAGCGGTTAAGAAGTTTCACGTCATGGTGTGCTGTGCAAAGTGATTTTAATTAGCCTTAGAGACAAGCTGAGCAAAAGGAGGAGGAGAAATGTAACATTAAGTGAGCGCCACGAAATGGTGTTTTAGTGGAAGGATCACCACCTCCCCATACATTTGAGAGGAAATCATGTGTTGCGGCAATGCAGGGAATATGCGGGCAAAGCAGGCGAGAGAAAGTAAAACGTTGACTATGAATGCAACTAAAGTTAACCGGCAAATTTTTAGGTACTCTCTTGGGTCATTTTAATATTACAAAATTTGCATGCGGTGTACCGTTAATTTTTTCGTGCAAGTAAAACGTTTACAGGGGGAAAAGAAAATTGTTATGGCTATTAATATATAAGTATGTATGTACTCTTATATTAAAAGGATAGCAGTTAGCCCTTCTCAACTGGTAAAATACTTACATACTTAATGGGCAAACTTGAAGCTGTACGCATGGCTCCAGAGAAGTCAGGTATGCGAAAAATGAAAAACAAACATGAAAACTGCGACTGGTAGGGAAAAACGTTGTATGTTAACCGTGTGTGTAGCTCGAATGTTTTGTGAAACTCTGAGATGAATGTACAAATTTTCTGCCATTTCTCAAAAAATACGTTTCTATTTTCGATACCAAAAAATGTTGCATACAGCCCACTCAAACGGTCTACGCCAGCTCTACACCTCATAAAGATATTAAATACCAAAATACGCATGTACTCTAAAAACTGTACGTAGGATACTCTGATTTGAAACTTAGTGTTTTGAAACTTAGCTTCCCTGAAAAGTTTTCTTCCTACAACTAACTTTCTAGCTGCAGCAAATCAAAAATTACTCAGCTGATTGGTGGACTGTTTTTTTCTTATCAAACTTGTATGATATTTTTGTTTAAAATTACACTGCATTTCTCAGAATCACCAATTATTTCCTTCTACTTTTTTAATTTTGAAAACTGAAAGAGCATAAAAAGAACTTCTGTTTATACTTATGTTACTAAATGGCTTATAAGAATTGTGTTGCGTGCTCGTGTTCTCTAATGAATGATCAAATCTCAAATTTGAGGACGCACTTAGATGTTGTTAAAAAAACCCCGTGTAAAAATTTAGATTCTTTTAGATTTCACTATTTTTAATGCGAATCTTATAATAATAATTATATGCGAAAAATTCATCATCATAATTTGGCTCTACAGCTCTTTGTGAGCTTTGGCCTGCTGCACGTGGGACCTCCATGCGTCTCAAACGCTTGCGACTTTTTTCCAGTTCGTTATACTAAGTTTCTTGATGTCGTCCTCTAGTTCGTCGGTCCATCTTGTTCTCGGCCTTCCTCTTGCTCTAGTGTTGAACGCTCTGGCTTCTACGATTTTCTTCTGCTCCCTCGTACCGTCCATTCTTGTAATGTGACCCAGCCATCTTAACCGCTGCGCTTTGATGAAACGTATAACATATTCGCCCTTTATCAGTTGATCTAGCTCGTCGTTCCATCTTATCCGTCACTCGCCGTGATTTTTGATTGCTCCAAAAATTCTTCTGAGTACATTTCGTTCGAAGGCTTGCAGTTTTGTTTTATCTGCTTCAATTAGCGTCCACGATTAAGCTGCATAGCATAATACTTGTCTAATGATGGTTTTATACAGAGTCAATTTGCATTGTCTGTTTATTAGTTCTGATTTGAAGAGTTTCGTTAATGACGCATACGATCTGTTCGCTGCTGGAACTCTTTCATCGATGGTGAGGCTCACTGAATTGTCTCTACTCAGTTTGAAGCCTAAATAGGTAAAGGATTCAACGATTTTAAAAGAAAAATCGTAAATTTTCAGTTTGCCTGATGTTGGTTTATTTTGTCTGGACATCATCGTATATTTCGTCTTATCTTCGTTGATTTTTAAAATCAATTTTACTAGCAGCAATTTCTATATCAGCGAAGGTTTTGGTTAGGGCGTGGATATTTTTGCTGACAATGGCTATGTCATCTGCGTATGCGAATAATTGGGTAGTTCTGTTCAAAATATGTCCAGTCCGTTTTGCACAGCATAGCATAAGGTTGAAGATTGTTGAAATCGAAAGCTTGCTTGAAAGCAACAAACAGCATGTGCAGCCCAATGTTATGCTCTCCATGGACTGTTTGAGAGAAAAAATGTGGTATATTGTTGACCTTCCAGGTCGAAATCCGCATTGATACTCTGGAAGTACTCTTTCCGAGTGGCCTATAAGTCTTTTGTTAACAATTCTTGTGAAGATTTTATACGTTGTGTTGAGTAAGGAAATCCCGCGATAGTTTTTGCAGTTTAATTTATCGCCTTTCTTGTGAATGAGGAGTATTATTGCTGTGTTCCAGTCGCCTGGCAGTGTTTCATTGTTCCAGATCAATGTGTGGTCAGGTGATGCATTCTTTCAATGTAACAAGTACTTGCGTTTCTTAGGAGCTCAGCTGTTATATTGCCTTCTTCAGGCGCTTTGAAGTTTTTCATATAGTTGACTGCATCTAGTATTTCTTGTAATGTAAGTGGTTATTCGTCAGGGTGGTCTAGAACTGTGTTGTTGTTCGCATGAAGTATGCTAATATCTGCAAAAGCACCAATTTCACCAGCATTCAGTAGCTCCCTAAAGTACTCGACCCACCTTTCTACTATCTCCTGCTCTTCCATTTTTGTTCTTGCATATATGCAACCAAGGGGGTTGAAATCCGCGCTTTTCTGTCTTAGCTTTGCTATAAAATTTGCGGGTTTGCTTGTCGTTGAAATTTATGCACGGGTTCTCTATCTCCTTTTTCATGGAATCTCTTTTCCTTCTTTGGCACATTTTCGTTGATGCGCGCCTTTTTTCAATGTATGTTTCTTCAGCGACACGAGTTTTCTTCAGCAACCATTTCTTCCTCGCTTCATTTTTTAGGTAATCATCCACCATTATCCCGTCCATATGTAAAATCCGTCAAACAGGCGACTCGTGAATGCGTAATTGTTGAGAACATCGAGATGCCGATTTTGATTGTTGGCCTGCTTCGACAGAACCAGTTTCCTCAAATTTTTCTCCAATTTTTAAATTGTCGCCGCATTTGCGTAATTATTTCCATCGAAAAATTCACGAATTTCACGATGTGTTTTTCTAGATTGACTATTTTCTTAATAACGCATTGATCTATCGTGTAAAATTGTATAAAATTATAAATTGTATATAAGTATGTCTGCTTGACACATGTCAAAACTGGCATAAAAAAGGTGCCGTCTTGTAATTATTCACTACTGGCATCTAGACGACGGGAGAGCAGGAAAAGACGAATTTCATGCAGTTCTCGAAGTGGAGGTTCTATGAAATTCGAAGCACATCTGAGCAATGGGTATTTTTTTAGAATTTTTCGAATTTTGAGTTATTTAGTTGGTCTACTGGAAGAAATTCCCAAAATATGTTTATTTTCCCACAGCTACAGGGGCGCTTAAATAATTTTTTGCTGTCATATTCAAAACTTTTTTAATCATTATGACTAAATTAGGAATCTTGCAAGTAACTCGAATAATTGTAAGAATATTTTATTTTCAAATAATATCAACGATTTGCTCCTCCCGAAACAATATGAAACTGCGCTGAGTAGAATGGGAGTCCATACTATGGAACGCGGCGAAATGATCTTGTTGAACAGAGTTAAACACGCGTGATTTCAACGTATGATGGCGACTTCTTTCTTTAGTGCAAGAATAGCATATAACACAATAGAATAATGGCAAGAAGAAAAGTGATTGCCAGATTTATATTATTGTACAATAGAACTTGTCATAGGTCGATTCACCTACGACTTGAACTCTAGCTAAGATTGTAGGTATTAAATTATTATACTTAATCGTGGCTCCATTCATTGTGGGTGCCCCATCTCTATTCACAGTAAAATGTGGTGCTCATAAAAGCTCACCCTCTATTCTTCAAATTTTCAACATCTGTATGAGAAGCTTGTTGGGCCGAAATGACTGCAAAATCTCTTTCAATTCAAAAATACTCACCTCTGGTATATAATTCGCTACGCACACGCCTTGAGCTGTCATCTCAATCACTTCTACTGGAGGCGACACACGTTATGTGTACACGTCAGACTCGCTCACTCCGCCTGTGGAAAAAGTTGTGCATAATCTTTTACTACCTTGAATAGTAAAAAACAAAGGCAACAAAATAGCTAACAAGTTACAACAGATTGTAAAAGAAAAACAAAAACAAGGTAGCAAAGAAAAATGTTGCTGGTATGCGAGTATTCTAATGGTTTGCATGCATCAGGATGCAGGTAAATGTAGTGTATTGGTGCCCCATGGGAGTAAAAAATTTGTTGGAAACTTTGTTGCACGCAACATGCCTGAAGCTTTGTTTTTCTTGCAGCTTGCACAGTGAAATTGTGTATATTTTGGCAAAACTGTAAACTTTCGGTTGTGTGCGCGCTGCAAGTTTGAATAGTACATATGTATGACAAGAACTCAGAAAGTTTGAGACTTCAAGGTCTGTTGGCGTTACGCATGAGTGGCAAATATCCAAACTGATGGCTAACAGTTCACGGCACAGGTAATTCCCAGCATGTGGCCATCAATTGCACAACACTACGTGCATAAATAGATACATGCAGAATGACAAACATATTTGCACGTGTGTGTGTGTGTGTGTGTGTGTGTGGATGTATGTGTACATTGAAAATTGCACAGTTGCCTCATTGCACACACTACAGTGCATAACAACTGCAACTACTTCCACTGACTGGTGCTTGCAACGCTGTAAACGAAGTGCTGCAGTTGAAGTTGGCTTTGGCCACAGCGTTGAGTACAGCTGTGCTGCGCCGAGTCCAGACACTTTGCATGGTGATTTATGTGTAACAACATTGGCCCACCCGCAATTTGATGCTGTGCTGGCTCACGAGTGCATGCAGTTCTAAGCATGGATGTGTGCGTGTGTACCTGCGTAGGGATGTGTGTTTGAGTGACTGCCTCTAGATATACATAAGTGCGTCCGTGCAAACATTATCCCACTCACTTAACCGTAACGAGACAGGCAAGTGACAAACGAATGACAGTGTGGACCCATTGCCAGCCTCTGGCGTCCTCAACGGCTGGATTCTGTCTTTGTCGACCCCCACCGCCAGCAGGAAAGCCACCATCGTGTACGGATGTGTGGAACTATTCGATGCTGCGTAGCATCCGGCACTTTATCCGATCACTTTTGGCGCCCACTGCCGCATTTTGCTCTGTTTCTAAACACAGAGCTGCGTTCGGTGAGCTGCCATGGCAGTAACTTCTGGTTAGGCCACAAGGTTAAGTGTGCGTGGTTGTGCACCAGGGTTGGTTGCAGTGTTTCCATTGAGCCAAACTCGAAGGCAAAAGTTTTTTACATCTTATGCACTATTTGAACTTTTGTTATTACGCTCTTCGGTACCTCCCTTTGTTTAACCACCAAGTTAAGCAAAGTTTTCCTTCTCTTAGAAGCCGACGCCCACGTTCAGCGCATTTCAACAGTGTGAACCAAATGAGAGCTGGACTCGTTCGGATGGCGCTCATCAACAGAACTATCTCGCAATCTTCAAAAATTCACAGCATACACAGTAAGGTAAGGAATATTCCTCTGGAATACTCCATGGGCCTGTCTCATAATGCCATCAAAACGGCGCTTCAGTTTTACTTGGAAAGCGCCAGAATGACACTTTAACCATTTCTCCTACCTACTCCATAGTCATTGGCGCGAAAGATTGACATCGGCATTTCGCGTGCTTTTGGTTGCTCGAGAAAAAGCGTAACTTTTTTAATTCCTCACTTGAATCACTTAAGCACTTCATGGCAAGAGATTTTCTTCTGAGGAGTCAAATCGTGGCCTCGGAATAAACCAAGCGCTCTAGAGTTATAATATCAAAAGTGTATTGGAAGCTTGGACGAGTGCACGAGGTTCCTTCACGAAGTAAGGTGATTATTCAAATTTTGCGAGCCTTTAAACTCAATTTTCGATTTTTTTATTTTGCTGTGTTACGCGCATTTCCCAAATATATGTTGGAGTTTAATTTTTTTTGTCTGACAGTTCCAAAGCGTGTACGTATTTTGCTGGGCTCGTAGATTTTTTGCTATCAAAAAACGTATAAAAAAATTGAAATTTTGTGGCAAGAAATAAAAACGACATTTTCTTTTTCCCAAAACAGAAAAAAATGGAGACTTGCCACAAATATGTAGATGAAATCCGCATCATTGGGCCAAAACGCGCTTTGATCAGAGATATTGTTGGGAAATGTATTACATTTAAGCACAAGTATATTGAGGTTTGTATTTGAGATTACTTCGAAGGGGATAAAATTGATACTGATGAATATTATTCACCCGTATGCTGCTCTTTTGTTTGACAACGGAAGATATTTCAATTCCTCCTCTGCTCAATTTAGAAAATATCAGTAGTTGAAAGGTGTTTGGAAATATGTAAAAATATATAAAATTGCACCAAATCTAATGGATAGGCATGACAGAGTAGCACGAAAAGGTTTTTCTTTCTTTTGACAAGGTTCGTAGCAATTTTGTAGATGTTCATGGTATTTTTCATGACTTCGATGATAGAGCTTTCAAGCCTGAAGCCGTCCTAATAGGGTCCAATAAATTTATTGGGGATTGAATTCCTTGCTTCACATAATTAGTCAGATAGAACCTTAAATGTAATATTAAGAAAGTAGTTCCGGAACAGCTAAAGCAGTTTACAGGGTCTGCCTTCTTATACATAGATGGGTCAGATTAAGAAAATAATCAACTGTTTTTCTATTCGCAACAACTGCATATTTCCATTCACTGTAATGACATTCGTAAGAAAGTAGGAGCTGCTCGATGCCCACAAAACAATTTAAATACAAATGCACCCACAGAAAATTGATCTAGCGAAGTCAAAACATCTTTCAAGATTTATATTTTTCCAATGCTAAAGTTTATGGATGGACAAAAAGTACTCAAAATTACTATCGACATTCTGAGTTGGTGGTCGAAATTTAAATTGCCTTAGGTTAGATTGGAAAAAACGGATTCGTCCTTTGTGATACCATTATTAAGAAGGTGAGGTGAGAGAGGAAGACCGATGGAACGCGGTGAGAGATGGTACTGGGATGGTTAGGAGGGTGGGTTAGAGTGTGTGGATTACGAACGATGATTGTGCTACGTTTGCGTCAACCGCTTTGTGCTACTGATGAAATTCATCAGATTTTTAATGTCAGCGCCTGCTATATCAGCAGCCGCAGCAAAGAAATAAGAGCCAAGATGCCTGAATCTTAGCCCCGCCAGAGCAGGGCAGATAAGGAGTAGTTGCTGAGATGATTCCACCTCATCCTCCATACATCCATCGCAAAAGGGGCTTGAGGTAATTCTAAGCCTCACAGCATGCATTCCTCGCGCATAGTGACTTGTGAGAAAACCCACGAGATTTGAGAGGCTGATATTTTGTCAACCTAAGAAGCTGGCCCGAGCGCCCCCGATCCACATGTGGCCAGAAGGATTTCGCAGCCTTACAAGTTTGTTTATTTGCCCAACGCTCGCTGAGTTGGCGCGATGCCCATCTTTCCAGAAGCAGACCGCAGGTAGTCAGGGGGATCCCAATTCTCTCCTTTCGCGGGGAGATCACCTCACATGTCCCTTGTCTGGCCAGCTCATCCGCCTCGTAGTTTCCCGCAATGTTGCTGTGACCAGGAACCCAGATGAGGCTAATGTTAAAGAATTCGGACGCAGTCGAAAGTGAGATCAGGCATGCCCTGATCAGTTTCGAATGCACCGTCACTGACCCGAAAGCCCTTATTGCCGCTTGGCTGTCGGAATAAATATTTACTTTCCTGACTGTTAGTACGCATGTGAGCAGCCAATCAGCTGCCTCCTTCATTGCGGCTACCTCTGCCTACAGTGGTCCGGTAACCTGAATTTGAATCTGATGGGGAGCTCCTCGCAGAAAACTCCTCCGCCAACCTTTTCTTCCAACTTCGATCCAACCGTGAACAAGTTCACCACACCCTGTCCGCAAGTGTAGCCCCCGGTCCACTCTTCCCTTGATGGAATATGAGTGGAGAAGGTTCCGGTTGGACTAAGCGAGGGTACACACAGATCCGTTGACAGGAGGATGAACTCGAAGTTGCCTTAGACTATCGTAGTAATCGTCGCCCCAGACTGACTACTCAGGTGGATAATGCACGGATTGAAGGACCATAAATATCACAACCGTAAGTTCTTCAGTTCACGTGATCAAGTCAAGCTTTGAGAATCTATCAGCCTACATTCCAGCAAGTTTTGCGTAGAGAACTTTGTCTGCACTTTTACCATAGATGACTGGAGGTGAAACTCTCTCGTTTTATATGAAAGTGCGTCCAGAAACTCGTTTGAGAGCGCAGTGGCACTGCCAATCTCTGGGCTGATGAACAGCTGATAGACTAAATGGAGGGATGCCGCAATCATGGCACCAAAAATAACTTATGAAAACAGTTCGTTTTTACGTTAGGTGGCCCGATACGCATATTTTGCAGGAATTTATATTAAAATAAAAGAGAAGAAGAATATTGAAGAAGGTAAATATTACAGTTGGTGTAAGGTTGATGGTTTAAGCAAAGAAATTAGATTGTAAAGCTGTTTTTACAGCAACAAAATGTCGTTTTCGTTTCTAATATATAAAAAATTAAGAGTGATCTTAACTGGTTTTTTCTTTTACAAATTTGTTTTTACTGGGCAAACAAACAGCCGCTTGCCTTGAAATTTGTATTACACACTCATATGTTTTTTACGAGGAGGAAGCATCGAAACCCTAACCCTGTCAAAATGGACCTTTAATCCGAACTAAGCCTTCTACCGTCAAAGTACCGATCCCCTCGGTGCTACCGTTAAGTATTTCGTCGGGAGCCGGGTTGAGCACTGTACTCAACGTCCGTTACTGTACTGATGCATTACGTCAAAAGTTGACTCTGCTTGTTTCCGCCCACTGTTTACAGCTTTTGATGAGAGAGTCACCCCTTTCGTATCAGTACTCCCCCACCAGCCATGTCCCTGTCCATACTATAGAAAGGTGAGTTTCTATGTCTGGATTACCTGCACTTTTGTGTTTGATGGCTTACACGTTTTCTTGCTTTCTATATCGAAGTTGCTGCATTATTGCCGCAGTCGCATGCGTCGTTACTCTTTAGCATCAGTGGCACTAAAATTTCGGGCGTGGCGCCACAGGCGAGTTTATCTTTTAGTGTTTTCCTAAGTCTTCTGCAACGATGGCATACGAAAAGCAAATGGTGTGCATCTTCGTCCGTTCCTGGCTCGTAATGCTCGCAGTATGGAGTCTTTTCATGCCCAAAGCCATGAAGGTATGCTTTAAAACATTCATGACCACGAAGGGTTTGGGTAAGGGTGCTTTCTTTCAAGTCGTTCTTTTACTGTAGGGATGAGGCGGTGGGTCTGCCTGTCTTTTGTTGAACTATCCCATCGTGCCTGCCACTGGTCTACGCTGAGAAGTTTTACCACTTCTAAATGTTCATTGGGGCCGTATTGGGTTTTGTGGCACTTTATGTCTTTAGCTATACATCTCCTGCGCTACCAGGTCAAGTGGGATATATGGCAGCTATGGTGAGCGCCGCATCTTCAGAGACCGTTCTGAAGGCAAAGCAGACTCTGTATGTGCACTAACGAGCAGTACAATTTTGGTACCATAAAGAGAGTTTTATGAAGAGATTTTCAAGTCCCTTCCTTAAGTTAACAGCCATCATGCCAGATCATGTGGTTTGGTTCGATGGAGTCGTCGGGTTAGGCCTTAGGTGTTGAAGAGTTTGCAAGCTTCCTTATTCACGTGCCTTTGAAACCTGAGGGAGTGGGCTTCTGCATGTTTTTAATTTCTTCAGCGACTGTAGAGATCTGGAGGTCATGATGAATATCCTTATTGCGAACGAACCAAGGCGAATTGAGAATATCTAGAAGGATTTTATTCTGGAGTCGTTGAAGTATATTTATATTACTTTGCCGGGCACAACCCCATAGTTGCACGCCATAGAACCACACAGGCTTTTTTGTTGATGAAGTTTACATGAACTGACTTGGCATTGTTCAATTCACTAAGTCGTCCTCTGTGCTTCAATAACGTTTGTTGCATTTTGAAGTTTGGCTACAACTTCTTCAGCAGTTTCTCCAATTCCTAGGATGGCAGTGTCATTGGCAAAAGTGGCGGTCAAACTATTTGGGGGAATCGGCAAGTCTCTGGTATATAGAAGGTATAAGAGCTGACCAAAAATGCTTCCTTGCGGCACACCAGCATTTATTTCTTCAAGGTTAGAGTATTCGTTTTCTTGTTTATCGCGAAAGTAGCGTTCGCTCAGATACGACTTTAGGAGTTGGCAAAAATCATTTAGAAGGCAGGCATTTAGTTTGTTATTTAAGCCGTCACACAGTGCGGCCGATTCCCGAAAAGCTGGCCAAAACTCAAAAAATTAAGTACAATAATTGATTCAAAATTTCTTACTCGGGGGTTGGCGGGGTCGCTGATTACGAATTTGATCTTAAAATTTTGAAAATCCACCCCCTTCCACCCCTATTGGCTA
Organism: Anastrepha obliqua; assembly: GCF_027943255.1. NCBI lineage: Eukaryota > Metazoa > Arthropoda > Insecta > Diptera > Tephritidae > Anastrepha > Anastrepha obliqua. Next base: position 2,263,731 of record NC_072896.1, read on the forward strand.
CCCCCTCACGTGAAATAGCGTATATTCAAGAACATAATCAAGATGCATGTAAATTTATATGTTTTCGGGGTCGCAAGGTAGCAAGTGGTAGCAGCTGAATCTTGTTTTATTCAGTAACCATTACTTTTTTGAATAACCTTTAATAGGTTTCAAAGCAGCATATGACGGCGTTGTATTACTATACAGTTTGAAAACTCAAATTTTATTAAAAAAATTGCAAAAAATGTATCTACATATTGCTGCAGCTAAAAATTTTGTGTCGAAGTATTGATATGTACTAAAGATTTCTCGTATTTTACTAACCTTCCGAAGATGATTCCATTTGGTTTTGTTCAATTTACTCCATTACAAAATCTTTCAAATGTGTACAACTTTCACTATTCATCGACAGTAATACGATGCTCAAACGAAGGCCACGTTGCGACTGAAAATACAGAGGATACTTAGGGTACAGGACGTTGCTATGAACGGTTTTCACTACTCAAGGCACTACTGTAGCCAACCCAAAGACAAAAAAACTCTATCTAGAAACTTTTTTTTCGACTTTTGGCCAGCTTTTTGGGAATCGGCCGCACTGTGCGTCATGCGCAAAGTGTGAAGTATTTCTATCCAACTTGACAGTAGTCCACCTAGAAATGCTTCTAGCCGGTTTTTGATAATTAGCTCGAACAGCTTGCCGATGCACTACAACATATTATATATAGTGACCGATATGCCGTGGGAGACCCAGCGCCTGAGTTTTTTGGTATGAGTACCAATCTTTGCATTTTCCAGCTAGTTGAAAAAATGCTTTCTTGCAGGTACATATTGAAAATGTTTGGATTTAGTGCCACCGCTTTCTTCAGCGCAGAGCTTGGAAAGCTGTCTGGTGCTGGCGCTTTTCGAGGCGATAATTTGTCACTTGCTTCGAGTACTTCGCTCACATTTATCGGTAGAATTTTAGCGGCAGGTTCATTTCCGAGGTCCCTAGCGAACTCAGTCTGGAGACATATGTAAAGGTGTTTTGTTGTTTACTGAATTTTCTCATAAGTAAGTTGAAAAAAATGCACTTTCTGAGAGTGCTCTCACAAGTAAAAGAGTTTCGCATCTTGTCATCTATGCTTTTGCAGCATAAAACTAACTAAAAAGAGGTCTCCCCCATTGTCCTCTGAAAAAATTATGTTTTGTACCTATTGAAAGCCCATTTACAAATAGTGCCTTTATCCTTATGCCACCGTTTTTTTTCTACACAGAGAAATGTGAGACAGAAACATTTGCAACAAGGCAAAGAACTGATAAAGAGGCAAAGCGAATGGGTTTGGTGGTGAACGAGGACAAAACGAAGTACCTCCTGTCTTCAAACAAACAGTCGGCGCACTCGCGTATCGGCACCCACGTCACTGTAGACAGTTATAATTTCGAGGTTGTAAAAGACTTCGTTTATTTAGGAACCAGCATTAACACCGATAACAATGTCAGCCTTGAAATCCAACGTAGAATCTCTCTTGCCAACAAGTGCTACTTTGGACTAAGTAGGCAATTGAGCAGTAAAGTCCTCTCTCGACGAACAAAATTAACACTCTACAAGACTCTCATCATGCCCGTCCTAACGTATGGCGCAGAAGCTTGGACGATGACAACATCCGATGAAGCGACGCTTGGAGTGTTCGAGAGAAAGATTCTGCGTAAGATTTTTGGACCTTTGCACGTTGGCAACGGCGAATATCGCAGACGATGGAACGATGAGCTGTATGAGCTTTACGACGACATAGGCATAGCGCAGCGAATAAAGATCCAGCGGCTTCATTGGCTGGGTCATGTCGTCCGAATGGCTACAAACGCTCCGGCTTTGAAAGTATTCGATGCGGTACCAGCTGGTGGTAGCAGAGGAAGAGGAAGGCCTCCTCTGCGTTGGAAAGATCAGGTGGAGAAGGACTTGGCTTCACTTGGTGTGTCCAATTGGCGCCGGTTAGCACGAGAAAGAAACGACTGGCGCGCTTTGTTAATCTCGGCCAAAATCGCGTAAGCGGTTATCGCGCCAATTAAGAAGAAGAAAGAACTGAACCGGTACTACCTCTTCATATAGATAATACGCATGGTTTGAACCTAAATATTTATTTATTCTAAACATGAGTATACATTTACTTATGCATATCTAAACTAATTATCTGTCTTTGTCTGTCAAATTACGGAAATCGTTCAATTAAATATTTTAGCCATACTTTACCCAGCCACTCACCACTGTTCGTTTCGATTCTACGATTCCGTTAGCTTTGTAGTTGGTGCATGCCATTTCCACTGCTCATTGCGTGTGACAGATAATAAAGGGCCTAAGGCCATTCTCTGGTTAACACCTTGAGCTGTACTGCAACAAATACTTTCTCACAGGCAACCAATTGCCACAGCATCCGCCTCATCTGAGGCGGTGGCCATCAATGCACCTTGGCTGCATGGTTGCATGGCTGCATTCTTCAACTAATGATGAGGTACTAAAGTGATTAAATACTGGGCAGTTGGAATTACTATTTCCGACTCAGCACTTTTCCATCTGCACCTGTTAACGGCTTTAGTGCTTTTAAGTTAATTAGTTGGTAATAAGTGTACGGATGTGGTTAGCTGCATTGTACTTAGAAAATTGTAATAATGGAAGGGATGCAGGGAATTAATTACTAAGCAGGCACAGAAAACGAAAATCACCCTGAACAGGGCATAGTCACATTATATTCATAGCAGTCCAATGATTGATCGGGTCAGGCAGATGTAAGCGAATATTGGGTGTATAGAGACAACAGAGATGTAATTCCATTTTCATTTCGTTTTGGAAATTATACACCAACTCAGTGGAGGTAAATTATGCAGTGCAGCAAAACATAATCAAGTTGAAATACATACATACATACAAACAATACATTATTTTGCTTGTTGGTCGAAATTCGAGATTTGCAAAATCTTGATTTACAGTTAAAAGCTGATTTTTCGTACTTATAAACTGTGATCAAGTCACCACGGCGAGTTGAGCAATTGAGCAGTACATGCAAATGATTAACCTTTGTTAGGAACGATTTGGGGGCATGGTGACTTCTCCCGGAGGCTAAGTTTTTTCGTGGTTTTGTGTGGTTTTCTGAAGTATCTGGTCTATGCCAGTAAGTCGCGAACCAGTCAGCATAACCCATTGCTCAAATTCGTCTGGATCTATGCAGTAAAGTAAATGGCCAATAAAAATGATAGAAATAAATTAAATACCACAGGCCAGAGAAATGTAACTGGCCTACAGATACCAAAAAAACAGATTACCGAAAAACCGAAGATTTAACGTGCTGAATCAGCGTCTCAGAATAGCTACAGTGCACCATTTTTTTGAGATTTTCCGGCCTAATTGTTCATGAGTGTATGAATGGGCTTTGAAGGCTTACTAGGTTCGCTTTCATTTTTAGTTTCTTAAGATCAATGCAATGAAGCTGAAACGCTGATGAAGTTTTATACTTTTGATATAAATAAACTATGTATGTTATGCCCAGAAACTGGCGCTTTCCCCAAAGAGTGCTGGTGCCCTAGTTTTGTCTCCCAAAAGCCAAGGCAAAAAATTAGTCACTCAAGTGAACTTCTGCTAAGTCGCTCACAAAATTTTGCAAAAAATGCAGATTAGCCAGTTTTCGGAAATTCCTTGCTGAACCTTTAGAACGAGCACACCAAATCTCACCTATATTTAAGAAAATGTAATAAATTCTATGTATAGCGATTATTACCTGGTTAGAAGCATCCATGAACACATTTTCCTGAAGTTGCTTTTTGTGTGAACTGTAGACAAATAAGTGGTATAATCTCTCTACATCTTTTACTTCACTACGCATTCACATGTAGAAGTAAGATTCAGACCCTTCGAAGGGTATTCGTCGAGATACTTGTTGAACTCAAGCAGGAAATCGCTAGCTTTGAGTGCTAAACCTTCGTTCCCCCGATATATCCGGCCAAGGACTGTAACTTCAGCAGCATTACCCATATATGTATGGGGAATGTTTATGCTGCTACAACAACAACAACAATAAGTGCTAAACCTCCTATCACGAGTTATCTTATCTCTACCTTCTTCTTCAGAAATTCAAAAGTACGCGTAATATTGTGCAGAACCTCAAAACTCTTAATTAGAAAGTTATTCTAAAGTTTCTACTGTTACTCCTGACTTAAGTCAGGGTAAGATTTGGTTAGTCTCAACGCACTGATACACTGCTTATGGCGGGTAATAAATATTTTCCCAGTCCCACGCTTACCTATTTCTTCTTCCATTCTCATTTTTGCCGTATTCAGCCTGCCGTTTATTCAGACAGTAACTGACTGTAGCAGATCAATGAAGAACAGGTATCTAGAAATCTGAAGCTTATTTTTTGAAAGACTGAAGATTCGTTCAGAGATTCCTAACCTCACTCTTTGAATAAATGTCGATTGGTAGACTCCTCAACTCAGTTTGTTAATCGATTGGTGGGACTTGGAAGAGACGTAAACTTGAACCGCGGAATTACAGCATTCGTTTACACACTTTGTCTTCTTTACACCCCATTCCGCGCTATTTAGGGTGGAAGCCTCAACACTATTTATTCAGGAGTCAAGATAGTACAATAAAGAAGTCACTCCTCCGGGTACTAAATATTGTTCTATGTTCTCCGATTGTAAGAAACACTGTACGAGTATAGTTGGTGCTCTTTTCCTCAAAATAATCGCAATATACAGGGTGCGCATAGTATTTGAGAATAGCTTGAGAAAAAACGAATTGCCTTTGAACAAAATTATATCCGTAAAATCGTTCAATAAAATTCCATTAGCGGCATTAACTTCCTCGAACCGGCTACGGAAACGATTGCATATCCGCTTCAACTGCTCCGTATTCATATTGACCATAACCATTTTAATTGCAGCCTTCAGAGAAGAAGTGATGTTACGAGAATACTTATTGGTTTCCCGCTCAAATACATCGCATACGATGTATTCCAATGGTTTAAGGTCTAGGGAGTTAGGCGGCCATAAGTTCGGAGTGATTGCTGAAAGATGTATGGGCGTACACTATCAATCCAGGGTTTCACTACTGTCTCTAGAATATCGATATAATCAGCAGAATTCACTCGAAATCCTTGAGTAAAGAAGTGTGGTGGCATGGCATGTCCTTTATTGCTCACAACACCCAGAACTATAACAGTGGCTAGAAACTTCGTGTGCATGACAACAGCAATTGATGTAGGAGTAGAACATAGCCACGTGTCGTTCTAGCAATTTCCTAAAAATGTTCCTAAAGAAAATAGTAATATATCAGGCGTTTCAGGTTGTTTAAGTAATTTTGTTTAGTGGGGTTTTGATGGGGTAACCCACTGTTCTCGAGTTTTCTCCGGATTAAACCGTCTTCTGCGCATAACGTAGGATTAATATCAGAGATTTTCATGGACAACTCGATCAACAAGACCCTCGGAAACATTAAGTTCGTTCGCAAGAGCTCTCATTGGTTTTGAAGAGTCCTCGCCAATTATCGCTGGCTCTTGTCGAATAAATTCTGCAAATCGGACAGTCTCAGAACGCTCCTCGTGTTTTCCGTCTGATGCTTCCAATTAACTGCGAGCCTTATGAGCGAATGAACGGGAGCGTTTAAGAAAATTAGAGACTTTTAAATTGGTGTGATTTGCGCATATAGCGACGATAACTGCTTGTCTCTTCATTTCTTGAAGTTGTAGTTATCCGTGTCTTATCTAAAAAAGAGCAAAACGAAAAATAATAGTATCTGGAAGTGATAGCCACATATACATATACCGTATGCGCCCTGTATGTACCAGTTAATCCTGTCTCATAGGAGTTTTTAATGCCACCTAACGAGTTTTATGTCCTCCAATAACTTATGATTGACTTCCACAACTTGGACTTTGTTCAGCTTATTATCAAATTGGTACTGCAAATAATACCTGCTTTTCATTCATTAATTGGCATTTCCCGGCTCCTGATATCCATTGATTAGAAGTTTACCTAATAAGAACCCAAGGCAGACCTTTCGTGGAACTTTGGTCTGACAGAAACAAATTATTTTCAAGGGGCATCAGCCAAGAGATTTGAAAGCATTTTGCCAGTGGGCTTTTTCTAGGCCTTTCCCTATGCTTTCATCCACAGCCACCTAAACTATTGGACTCTTTTATCAACTTACCCCATAATAATATTTTTAATAACTTTTTTTTTATTTAATTCACGTACAGAAGCTTTTCCACATATGACTTCGTACCCAAATCGCGATCCGTTGCCTGCGGAAAGTGTTAGCAACTTGAGTCTGAAGTGGCTCGCAGTAAGCAACACTTGTACTTATTCGGACTCGTACTGGCAGCTACACTGGAATGCAACGCTGTCAACAAAGCGCGCAAAAGTAGCCAAAGTGCAAAAGTGGACTTGTCGCGCAACCGGAGGCATCTAAAAGTCGCAAAGGTGGATGGTTATTACTAATGCAAGTATGAGTTTGCATGTGTGTGTGTGTGTGTGTGTGTGTGTGTGGGTAAGTAGTGTCACACAGCATTCGAAGGAGAAGTGCTTGTTGGACATTTTGTTGTATGAAAAATGTATACGTATGAATGTATGTATGCTTGCACCTCTCGTTCGTATTATTTGTATCACTATTGTTGTTGTTGTTGCAGCAAAATGTTGCCTTAAAACATTTTTCTTCTTCAACACTTACTTATGTAAAATGCATGCGCAACATTACCCCGGGCAATAGTGCAACGTTTATGATATTGTTGTGCCCCAGTAGTTGGAGCATGCAACACACCCGCATGCAGCGTAACATTCTGCAACGCGCCCGACTTGTTAAGCATACGTAAGTATACAAAGCTGCACACACACACACGCATGTTGACGTACGTGTGTGCGGTGGTGGCTCACTTTTGCTGCTGGTGTTGTACAAAAGCCACTTGTGCAACACTTTCAGAGTTTCGCAGAAAGTTTTACTTGCAACAAACGCCGCTTGCATGTGGGGCAAGAGAACGACATGATGTCATTCCGGCAGCACTACTCGAGCTTGTGACTGCCAGCGCAAAAACTCACCCCTCCCCCCCCTCTGCCTGTTTCACCCAAACACGCAGCTGACGGCCGAGCTTTCTTTCGCTTTTACACTTCCTTATGTTGATTCTTACTCTGTTGTTGTTGTTGTTGTTGTTGGTAATGCACTGATTATATTAGTTATGCCATCGTGCTGCATGCCCCATTCCAATAGCGCATGTAACAGCTGTTGCTGTGCTACTGTTGCACCACTAGAGTGCTATTGTTGTTTTTGTAAGTGAAGTAGTCGCTTTTAGTTCTATTTTAGCTGTACTTACAGAAATCTCCCGTTGGTTGTTGTTTTTTTTTTTTTGCAAACAGTAGTTAATTTATATTTATGATTATGTTATGTCGGTCGTGGTGCGGCATGGACCTGCAACACATCGCGTTGCTTAGTCAACATGGTGTCGCCAACCTTTTTTGAAAGGTGTCATGGCATATGTTGTCGTAGTGGCTGTCTCTTGTCGCATATGTTGCTGTAGTGAGTAAATTGTGGAAAAATGTTTTAACGATACAGGTGAAGTCAGCATGCACACAGACATGTACACACATACAAATGCAAATGGGTTAGTATTTGTGGTGCCTTAATGCGAGGTTTCAGTTAGCGCAACGTCGTGAAACATGTGAAACGGCTACTAAACAGCACTAAACTGTGTGAAATAGGGGCGCTTTAAGGAAGTGAATATGACTTAGGTCACACACACACACACACATGCGCAATTATGTATTAGCTGCAAACTATATACATAAAATATTAAATTAGCCATAGTGGAGTGGCAGGCAAACATTCATACATATGGGCACATAAATAAAGGGTCTTTCAAAAGTGGCGCCTGGATGTCAGTAACGCATAATTCCTAGACTGGCTACCGTGCAATTTCACGTCATTTTTGTGATTGGTCAAGTAACAGATGTACAATTTTACAAGTTAGAACAACGCGGAAACTTATCGTAAAAATGGTCGACCGTTGAGAAAAACATATCGCAAAATTTGTGATTTGTTTGGTGGAAATAATCGCCCGAATGAGTCGACAAATAAAATGTTGGTGAAAAAATTTCAGAAAACTGGCTCTGTCGAGCATAGGAAAAAGATTGGCAGACCAAAAACTGGGCTTTCTGTTGAGAAAATTGCTGATGTGGTGCAAAGTGTTGCTGAACAACCTTCAACATCGATATCTCGACGCTCAACAAGTAGGCATTCATGAATCGCCTGTTGGGTGGATTTTATCTCTAGACGTCCTCCTGGTGGACATTTAAATGATGCCATTTTTCACATATAATTGTATATTTATTTTAGATATTTATTTGTGTTTTATTTCATTTATTTTGCATAAAAATAGTGAAACCTGGAAACTTGCAATTTTTACATATTTTCTTTTAAACAACATCTCGGCGCGTCTTTTGAAATACCCTTTATTATTTAAGTTTCTTCTTGCGCATATCTGCTAAGAGAATTCAGCTAAAACATTCGTAAGCATTCAAGCATTTCGAGTGAGTCCAGAGAGCATCAATAGGAGAATCCTCTCAGTGTTGCGAAGAATTTCAAATTCCATGCAAATAAATACAAACGAAAAATATTTGCAATACCTGTAAAATTTGCAACTGCGATGGCAAATGCTACTTTGCGTAGATTTTTTGGTGCAATTCATTTCGTTTAAAGTAGGTGTGGGCAATATCGACCCCATTATTTTAGATTCCGGTAGTTAAATATTCCGCCACTCACACTTAATTTCTTCCTCCATTTACCAAAGTTGCCTCACGTAGCATTAAACATTCCATCAGCAGCGCTTTCGTGGGAAAATTGTGAATTACGGTACAACAAAAAAATAAAAATAACCGTCGCTAATTCTGGTAGAGGGAACAAACAAAATTTGATTCGGCTATTTGAAAATTTACTTCTAATTTCTAATATAAATATTTTTAGGTGAGGTCAAAGTTTCTTCCTTTTTCCTATTCTAATTTTGAATAGATTTTTAGTTTATTTTTCTTTTATGGGAAATTCAACATAAACACCCAAGAATGATAGAAAGAAGATTGCGCCCATCAGAGAGTGCGTGACGTCACGTTTTTCCGAGTTGTGCAGTATTGCCAACCATTTGCCCTTCGCATAAATTTAGTGCTTTTTTATACCGAAAATGTGAAAATTTTGAAGTTTCGTGTTTGTTTCTTTTTTTTTTAATTTAAAGCTACCGAAACTTTAAGTTAAAAAAAGCTGTATTATTATACAAAAAAAAGGTTAAAAAAGGTCACTCTGAGAAGATTTTAGTGCTAATGAAAATTAGTTGGTTCTTATAAAATTTTATATTTTGAAAGTGTGAATTAAATTTTTTGCTCCTTTTAAGGTTATGCAAGAATATTAAATGTCTCTCTCTCAACTCTTCTTATGATTGAAAACCTTTTTACACATTTTAAAAAGCGTTTGAATTTTCTGAATGCGGATTAAAACCATAGAGATGTAATCGTTTCTTCCGGCCATCAATCCTTAGTGGCACATACGGCATCAAGAGGTGTATTCATTGTAAAAGTAAGCCACAAAATACCAGAAAATACTAAAGACACCATACTGATATTTTTACAAAAAGAGTACCTTATCGAGTTACATAACCTCAAATATAGCAAATAAGTCGTTCCCTTAACAAAAGAATCTCGCTTAACAAAAAAAAAACTCATAAATTAAATAGTACATAAGCATAACACATTTATTTAAAAAAAAGCGTACATTCTAAAGACAATTTGTCACGCATACAAAGTTTTTTAAGTGATTCAATGAAAATTTGGTGTTTTATTTTCTTTAAATGGGCATTTTAGTGCGATTTTATATCCAAAGTTAGGCAACACTGCAGTAGCGAGAGAGAGATTTGACTGCCGAAAGCAGAAGAACACCAACAACACCTGCAATCGCGGGCAATGCCACCAGATGTTACAAAATTGTAAACATTACATTTTAATTAGAACAGGCTAGAAAATGGCATGTAGAATGTCATGTAGAAAGAACTACAACTCCGAGACTAAATAACAGAACAAAAATGCTAAATCAAGTTACGAAAATTGTAATCTGGCCATCCTAGTGTTAAAACCACGAAACTCGTTGTCAAATTCGCTGAGAGCAAGTAACGGGACCACGATAGGCGCCATCTCATTATTCTCCATCCCATTCCATAATGATAGACACAAAAATTAAGTCATAACGAAAATTGAGTTTGTCAAAAAAACATTTTATTTAATTCGATTTTTTATATATTCGACTTTTAGAAATTAAAAGAAAAAATAATCACACAATAAACCACATCCGAATCGCGGCTGCCACACATCCGGCAGCTTCTTGTGAGTCAATATAGATGCTTGGGACTCGGTCTTATACTGATGAAACACAATTCCTCTCCTATTGACCAAAGCTGGACACTTCTTTAGAGGAGAATATGATTCCCTGCGAATTTCACCATGTGAGGAACAAAGCCTTATAGAGAAACTGGGTCATAAAGACAAAATGGATCCAAAGTTCTAAGCCATTTTCTAATTTACCTGCGGAATAAAATTTTCCGACAAACATATAATCCGCGGAAAAAATAAAACACTCGAACATTTTCATAATTTTTGACTCTTTGTTCACTTACTTTTCTGCTTAAATATTTTTTTTTTTTGTAAAAATATAGTTCATATAACCAATGCCATATTATTAAAAGTTTCAAAATTTGTAGATTTATAAAATTTCATCAAATTAAAAAGGAAAATTCCAAATATTTTAATCAGAATTCGGTTAAGTTAGGTTAATGTGGTTGTCTACTATGGGTCAAAATCAGTGTATACTTTTCAAGATTTTTAGAAGATCCCTGATTTCCACAGTACTGAGATCTTCAAACTCATTATAAATTGCCTACCTAAAATGATAAATCTACGTCTCAATAGAGCAGAACAATGGCACAGAAGGTGCAAGATCATGTCTTCCTCTTTCTTATTTAGACAGCTTCTGCAGAAGTCATGTATTTGCACGTCCATCCCTTAGGCAGTGTCCCTTAAAAGGGAAATCAGTATCTGCTTATTTTGGCTTAGCAAAAATTCTGTTCGATCAGCATGGAGAGTCGACCCCAATTGCTGGTCGGCCTGCAAGTGGATTCATTACGGCATCCTTCAATCGCTGCTCTTACAATTTTCTCTCTTAAATATCTGTAAGGTGATTGGCTGTGCACTCATCAGTCAACTTGGTGCAAGTCACCCTAATTTATCGGCCCTGCAGTTCCTCTCAATGTGCCAATGATATACCTCGTTGTATCAGTGTCACAACTTTTACTATTGCCATCAGTTCAGTTTGAAAGGCACTGCCGTAGTCGGGAAGCCGAAAGCTGAGGAGATCCCCAGATGTGGGAATATATACCTCCGCCCACCCTATCTTCGAGCTTTGAGGATAGCCTCGCTCTGTTGCTCTGCTGCATCATCCCGTTCCCACTCGCCCCTTGAGAGTAGGAGGATCATGCACGTTGTAAAGGAAATTATTGGTGGGAGTGCATAAGCCAACAGTCCGGGAAACTCCGAAATTCCAGTTGAAATCTTACCATGGCCGTAGCCCCTGTTAGGTCACTTACTTAAGGTTTTCAACCTTAGTGGCGCACTAGGAGCGATGTATTTTGCCTGCACATCTACTGGACGGAAGTTTAATGTCGATTAGAATACTATCAATGGCGTGGTTGACATCGCACGGATTATGAGTATAGATGCGAGTCTTTGAACCTGGTCAACTCTTTGACTGTTCACATCCTTCTCAAGGGTATTCCACCATACTGCAATACCATAGTAGAGAATAACTACCGCTGTGTAGAGCCAATGTATTATTCTGAGTTCCAACCTCCATTTTTCCTAATTAGCCTTTTGCAGAAGTACAACGCCGTCATTGCTTGGCGTACCCCATCTGCAAATGAGAATCTCCAATTTAGCTTCCCATTCAGCACACAACCTAGATATTTAGCCCTTTTCTTACTCTCCTCCCTTCCCCTAGGAATATTTGTTTGAGGACAGGTGCCTTGTGTCTCCTGCTAAGCAGTATCAGATCCATTTTTTCTGTATTTTATTCTAATTCTCGACCATTGCACTTAAGTTTAGTTTGTTGATGATCCCACAATGTTGGAATGTGTTTCCCCGAGATAGCTACTACGGTACCATCGGCGTATGCAATTATCTTTCCTCCAATATTTTCATGTTCTTGAAGTGGATTATTTGCTGCCTGCACTGAAGTGGGAGATTACACCACCTCGTCTGATGGAAAGAATTGCATGTTTTGTGGATTACATATGTATGCAATTTCAAGATGGAATTTCCAGGTATTACCGGTCATGGGCTATGACAGCAATTATCCTAGAAGACTATTAAGAATAACAATGGTCCTGTTCCCTTTCCTTTCAGCTGGCTCTAAATCTCTTCAAGTCGGTCAGCCTTTGTAGATGCAAACCTCGTATTTGACTTCTTAATTATTACGTTTGCTATGGAACTACGAAATTAATGCATGAGTAAACTTTGCCGCAAAAAAGACTCTGCAAATGAAAGAAGAACAGTTTCTCTGGGGAGGTTGTTGCATCGGAATATTGAGCAACCAGCAAACAACGAGTTCAACAACTGTCCATATGTTCAACTGAACTGCAGGCCATTGAAGGAAAACCTGCAAATATTACAAAAATATAAAACCACATAAATTAAAAGTGAAAACAAAAGAAAAACTTTCTAGTAACATAATAAAGACAACAACCAATCAGAGAAGACAAATACGCACAAGGCATAGCAGGAGATAAAGAAATAAAAACAATAACATTGTGAAATTACGAGAGTAAATTTAGGCAGCACACACTGAGATGTGCTGATGGAATGGTAATAGTAGTGGTGCAAAACAAAAACAAACCCAACATCGAACAACAATGATAAGGGAAAATGAAATTAATATGAAAATATACAAATGTAAGTTCTACACTTATCGAAATGGATTGAAAACACACAGGGGAACAGAAAGGGGTGACTTGCAGGCAAGCACCATGTCCAGATACTCGTATTAAGTAAAAATAAAACAACTGCAATCAAAAACTTGCGGGTGCAGTGGTTAGTTAAATTTAAAACTAAAATCTTGCATATGTATGCGTGCAACACACACATATACACACATGCTTGCACATGGCAAAGATTGTGGTTAGAATATGGCAAACTACTCCCAAGCGTCGCTCAGGCACACCCGCCACAATACCAGCAGTGCTCGTACCAGCAGACAGCAGACACTCATTAGACGATTCTCATATACTCGTAGACGGTCATGCGAGTAGACAAGCAGATTGGAGAGTGCATAAATAAATATATGAGCAGCCTCAGAAAGCAATAAAGCACAAGCATACAAATGTAAATGATATATGAAAGCGTAAAGTGGAAAGTAGAAAGCATTGACTACGATAGTACAACAGAATAGCAGAATGGAACGAAAGAGGTGTGGATATGAGCAGACAAACCAAATGAAAAATATTTGAAAGCTGCAAAAAATGCAACAAAATAAAACAACTTGCCGGATGAGCGATGCAATTGAATAAAATATTGATGTACGAGGGCTCACATGCGAGTGAGAAGAAGCAAAGTTGGTATTTGAAGAAAAAACATAAATAAATTGATTTGGAGTTCACATCAGAAGTTACCACATGGAAAATCGAATATCATACATTTTTAAGCTAATAATTTTAAATCCACAACGATCTAAAATCCTGGGTGAGTACACAATTTCATTTTCATATCTAAACCAGCTAAGCATAAATGGCGCATAAGTTTTAAAATTCGTCCGTATAACCAATATTGTATCTCGAGTTCGCAGAATGAACGTCTTAACCGAAAGCACATATTCAGATAAGCATGCAAGCCTTCAACGTAAAATCTCTCTTGCCAATAAGTGCAGAAATTGAAATTTGAAAAAGGCGAGCCAAAGAGCACCGAGAGATTGGTAACTCACAAAACACTCAGGCTAAAAAGCCCTCTTAAAAGTAAAAGGGTTGATAGGCAAGCAGGAAAGGAGAGAAGTGGCAGAGAAAAAGAGATGGGATGGTATGGATAGAGGCAGAGACAGAGATAGCTAGTCCTGTTAGAATTTTCTAGATTCATTGACAAATCTAAAAAATATCCTCCAGTTTGAGGGAATGAATTTTACTGATTCTCATGACATTGGAACCGAAAATTCATAGTCTTGCTCTAGCAAAGGCAGGACACTCACAGAGAAAATTTTCAATGCCATACGTCCGATAACCGAGTTGTGTTCTACATATAATAATACCGACGACCAATCGAGCGTCTTTTCTACCAAATTTTGGAAGAAAGTCTGGCAGTTTTCCGTTTGAGCTTGTCACAAAAGCCTTTACAGTTTTGCAGCGTTTCTTTATATATAATAAATTGCCCACATAATCGCTGATCCAATTCATGATTCCTCTACAACTGATGCCCATTATTAGCTCTGGCTCCTGCGGGGTAACCGCTGACCAACAGTTGGCCAATTTATCGGGAATTTCATTTCCTCCAACAAGTGCCGCTTTGGATTAAGTAGGCAATTTAGTAGTAAAGTCCTCTCTCGGCGAGTAAACCTCACTCTTTATAAGGCTCTCATCGTGCCCATCCCAATGTATTGTGCAGAAGCTTGGACGAGAACAGCATCCAATGATGCGTTCCTTGGAGTGTTTGAGAAAAAGATTTTGCGGAAGATTTTTGGATCTTTGCATGTTAGCAGCGGCGAGTATCGTATCGGCGATGGAACAATGGGCTGCATGAGCTTTACGACATCATTAACATAGCCTAGTAAATAAAGATACAGCGGCTTCGTTGGCTGGATTATCTCGTCCGAATGGATACGCCCTGGCTCCGGAAGTATTCGCTCTTATTTATGATGTGCAGAAAACACATGGCGATGTATGTTGGCAGCATTTCATTAGATGAAAATGTGTATTTACTGTTACTTAAAGAGACCAAGTACATAAATTTGAAAACTTTCAGGGCGTTTTTCTCGAACGATTGATCTTGTTGATGGAGTAGGTAGGAGTACATTTGAAAGAGGTATGAAGAACTGTAAGAACTGATGAGAATAGTAGAGAGTCGAGAGCAGATCGAAGTGAAAGAATGCACGTAACTTTTCGTAACGCAAATACCAATAGATGAGATGTTAAAGAGAACCAAAAAGAGGGTGTCACTAAAGTCAGTTTTTGTCAAAATAAGAAAAGACAAGGAGAAAACAATTGTTTGTTAGCAAAAAGAGCATTAAACCAAACTTACGTTAGCTCTAAAGCTAATTGTGTCACATTCATTTATAGTCGAATAGCGATACAGCTTTACTGGTGAATGAAATCTGGGTACCATATTGAGTCCGAGGTAACGGGCTGCTAAAATCTCATTTAGAAAAGAAATTTTGAAGTTGTAACTGGGTACACTATAGCTTGGTGGCTAAAGACTCTTTGAGACTTTATAAAAGAATACTCCGAACTTCCCCAGCTTGATTGAAAATATGCGAATATATCTAGTCAACACCACCAATAAAACGAGAACACCATATAATTTGTTCAGTTACTACTACTACTGTTGTCCATTTCCTCTCCTTGAGCATAGGACCTCAACGACTCTCTCTGCTCTTCTGTATCTAACTCTGTTTGGCGCCTCTCTGCATAAATCGTGCAATGTGTATAATGCTTCGGCTAACTCCCTTTTCAACTTACCACATAATTTCTGGAGCTCCAGGACGTGTGCCACTCTGCGGGTTCCATATATGCACTCGTCTTGCTATATTCCTATTGATCTACCTAAGGTATGTCTTCCGCATTTTCATTTATTCAATGAACTCAACCAAAAAGCCAAACTCATTAGCTTCAGGGTTCTAAATCCCCTGCGACTTCTTCGTGCGTACACTATTCTACAAAAATATTTCAAAAACCCCTTGAAAATTGCGAATGAAGTAAGAAAATAGAGTTCTTGGCAGTCAGTTTTGAAGCCGTCAAAGTCATGTGGATTTATGCTAAACTAACTTTCGTTTGGTGGCCGTCAGTGTCGGTAGCTGGTAGCAACGGTGGGAATCATAGGAAAAATTGTTTCTAACAATATATTCTCAACTTCCCATAGAAAACTATCTGCAATTCGAAGTCGACATTGTCCTGCATCCTGCCGGCAACATCACACCATAAATTGAAGAAGAATCTGCGCAAATTTTATATACCACCTTCATCTAAACGTTCGCAGAACAATCGGATTGTAAAAGTTATGCCGACCCAACGCTCATCCAACGCATCATTACTGAAGGCGAGGCGTAGGTCTATGACATCAGGCGAGACATGTAGAGCTCCAAATGATCCAAGATCAAAAAAAACCACGTCGGTTTCAGTCAAAACACAAAGCGATGGTGTTTTGTGGATTACAATGGTATTGTACACTACGAATTTTTGCCAGGAGGTCGGATAGTTAATGAGGGAGAGGTTTACGTGAAGCGATTCGCCAACCATGACAAAGTATGGTCGCACAGTGCCATCATATCTGTGAATTTTTCTGGCTCCTTCAAAACTCTAATTATTACATTTTATTGGTCGAAAAAATGTTGGGAAACCAGTTTTGTAATTTCTGAATTCAGCAGGAAGCAATCGCAGTCTGCTTCAAACTACAGTTGAAAGTTGCAAATATATTTCAATATTAAAGAATTCTTAATATTAAGTCCCCTTGAAATCTTGTCTCGCTCCTTTGGCTTAAGAATATGTGGATACGTACATATATCACGATAGAGATTTGGAATTATCGCCATCAAACTCACGAGTAAGTAAACGGGATTCTTAAAGATTTGTTCATGAAAAGCGATTAAGACTTATGGGAGCACCCTTTAAAAGTATGTGTGCACATATGCATAATATATTTTATATCATATATATTTTTCATCACCAACCGCAATTTTATTTCGAATCCTGTATAGGTATTTGCAAGCACTCGAAAGCTGACTGAGTTCAGGTTTATTTTTTAAGTGAACTGCACAGCTCCATTCAAATACACCCACACAACAAAAAATCTATGTAATTCCAGAGCAATACAATTTGCAGCACCGTTTGGTCATCTATTTGTCTGCCCTTCTGCCGTCTATGCAAAGCAAAAAGGGCAAACTCGGCAGATAGGCAGCAAACAATAGACCACAAATGGCAGTGAAAATGTTGGTGTAACTCTCGAAAGTGTTTTATACTATTTTATTTCTTATTTTTTTTTTGTTTTTTGTTTTTGAGGGAGTCACATATTGAATCGATTTTTACAAACACTTATACGGCTATGAGTTGATGTACAACAAACAAATCATAGATGTAGGCAGTGGTGCCGCACCGCAAGAGGCTTCCACATCTCCGACTTGCTAATTCTCAACTGTACATATTTTTTGCCTACGTAAGAGCGCATTCATGTGAGTGTGTAGGTGCTCATATGTACATAGATTTGCTCCTGCAAAGTGTCTGTGGTGTCTGTGTCAAGGATGTGCCAACATGTAGGAGCCCACAGACAGAATCCTCCAATTCCACAGGCACAATATTAAACATGCATACAAACATGCATGCATACATACAAACAGATGTACATGCACTTACATATAGATCTCTTGCATGAGATTTACTGCCCATACAAGTACATGTGTATGTATGTATGCCCTCACTCCCAATAGAGGACACAAATTCTTGTGTGTAAATACAATATCTCATACGAATATTGGCCAGAACATGGTCGGGTGATAAATTTCATCTCGTTGCGAAATTTGTAATTCCTTTTCAATATGTGTGTATGTACACTTGTATGTAATTGCATATTTGCTTTGATTTATGCATATGGCGTAAAATTGTGTTTCCTCGATCGTTTGCAAATACAAGAAATGAAGTTTTATTGGTATTTGTGGGCGGCAGGTGAGTTATTGATGCCGCACACTGTGACATACGAGTGCATATGTACTTGTGAATGGGTACGTAAATGCACATGTATGTTTGTATGTAAGCGTTTTCACCAGTTATGGTTTTGCTAAGTTGAACAAGAAAGTTCAAATTATGAAAGTTTGCCAATGGAAGTTCATTTACCACGTTTATAGATTGAACCATACGTGGGTCGCCAAACGGATTTTCCTAACACTTTTTTAATCTTCCTTTAAAATTTAAAAATAAAATGCAGGATTTAGTGGATCTGCGATCATCAAACAAATGACACAAATGCTCCAGAATCGTTTTGCAGTTATAAATAAATAAATACTCTATGTCCATAAGGCTAATTCCCAAAATATGTGCATATGTAAGCTAATAACTATGTACAGTTTACTCCAATTTGCACAGGATATTTTGTGTTTTGAAGCTAATCTCTTCTGGAAGGTTTTTTTGGCCATAAATTGCACAAATTTTCAAAAGAGGCGTGTCAGTAAGCCAAAATGTGTTAAAAATCATACAATTAATTTTCAAACTGCAACAAATCAAAAATGGCTCAACCGATCAGGGAACTGATTTTAGGTATACAACTTTGAAAAGTTTACTATCAATTCGCATTAATAGAATTAATCATTATGTCCTATTGCTTTTAAAATTTTGAAAGCAAAGGTAACATTTTCGCAAAAAAATTACTGTTTGTTTGTATGTACGCTGGGTGCTCAACTTCGCTAAGTGAGAATAATCAAGCAAAAAAGTTATAACAAATGAATGCTCTATGATTTATATTTCCTTTGATTATGTGGATTTTCACTTCATCGAATATACTTGGCTTTAACGGTAGAGCAGCGCATACTGGGTACCTGCTTGTCTGTTATAAAGAAAAAATACATTAAAGTCATGCCGTCAATATTTCTATCTTTTTTGCCGTCAATATTTCCAGCTTTTCCCGATTTTACCCTAACATATTCGCAGTATCTCCAGTCATTTTGATTCCAGTTGAAATGGACTGGGAGATTTGCCATTACCCGCCAAGGGCCAACCGCTATTACAAAAAAATTTTTCTATTTACATGCACGGAAATTCGAACCTACGCATTTCCGAATATTTATCACGTGCCAATCCATTAGGCTACGGCAGCCGCCTCTTACAGTAGTTAATGAATCACAATTAAGGCTATAGTGACACTTCATGCAACAAAAGATTCTCACTTTCATTTCTTACCTAAGCTCAGACAAAAATGTGCTGTTACTACTGTAAATTCCTCGCAACATCGCCTTAAGTACTGATGTCTAAAGGTAGCCGCGCCTACTACGAGGGATGAGCTTTAATTTCAAAGAGTTCACCACCAGTACAAAGCTGTTGCGACATTGTGAATGCCTACTGAACAACCACTGAGCTGTAGTATCGGATGTTTTTTCAGCTGCATGGGAACTATCGATACCAATACCTATTGTTTGGCAGCTGAGAATGGCATGCTCTGCTAGCATTTCTGTTCAGTAAGGTTTGGCAAGTCATCAGGAATCGTTTAACGCCAGAACAACGCTTCCAAATTGTAGTAATTTACTTTGAGAAAATTAAATATGTTCGCGAAATTTCAAGCGCATTCCGTCCATTTTTCGTGTTTCTTATTTCTTTCGAAGCAATTGCCACTGAAGTGAATAGCAAGTGCTATCGAGCCATGTTGCCTAAATTTTTGTTTCCCAAAATGAATCAACTAAACATCGACCACATTTGTTTCCAGCAAAAGGCCGCACCTTTCCATACAGCGCGCTTACTCAAGCCGCCATTGACGCCATACGGTCAGATTTATTTGAAAAGTAGTAAAAAATTGAACAGGTAGAACGAACCAGGTAATTTGTAGCAATTATTCATTAGCAAACACGTAGATCTGCCAGTCGTCACCTTTAACAAACCATGGGTATATCGTAGCAGGTGACGCCCTTTTTTAAATTTTCAAAACCAGTTCACCAGTTATCTATAATTCATCGCTTTGCGCCCTCTCGATCATAATGGAAATAGCCATCAACATTGTCTTATTTAGCTCTGTCGTCTTATTGATCATCACATTTCCCAATTAACACTCAGCTCAAAACTTGCGGAAGACTTGGTCATCTTGCAATATAACAAATCAACAGATAAAGTACGGTAAGCGGATGGTAATAGATGTCTAATGATGTCCAACCGCAGCCAATGCTCTAAGTGACAGATGACAAGCGATTAACGGATGACAGAGGAAGGAAAGTGAAGCTCGAAATTGTATACATTCATAGTTTAAATATGGCAATTGAGTGGTGACATATTGACTAATCAAGCGCTTCAGAAAATACATCCTAAGCACCAAATGACACTTTACAAACGACGAGCGATTGACATATGAGCCGCTCAGCGCACACATCGATTAACTCCATAAAATGAAAAGTTGAGAAACGCGATGATGTAATGTATATTGTTTTTAAAAATTGCTTTGATAATATTATTTCAATGATGGAATGCATAATTGCAGATATAGCTTTCATCTAACGGTATATAAAATTAATAAGAATAGAATTAGTAAGAATAGCCAACAAACAATCGAAAGTAATGTTACAGTTTTTATGTGACTGATGAAGTTAATCAATTTGGCAACTGAAAAAAGTAATAAAGTTTAATTTAGTCTTTTCATTTTTAAGAAAAGACTTTATGTTAGCGGCATTATTCTTAAGGATGATTCAGCAATATTATATAATATATATTATAATGTATTCTTCATCAGCTGTATGCAAGGATTCGTCATTTCGATTTGTTAACAAGTTCTTATAGTAATCGTGTTTAACAGGAGGAACGCGTTTTAGCAGGTCCATCATGTCCCTGCATTTTTTCTTTGCCACAGTTCTACCTTTGGGATATAATAAAGGCTGATCTACATTTTTCAAACTTTGCGGTTTCCCCAATAAATATTATATATATATTATATTAATGGCTTGAAATTCTGTATCTTCATTATAGTCACATTTGAATTGTACAGGGTGGGCCATATAGCGTTTGCTTTTTGAACCACTTATTTTTTTGCGAATGGTAACACAAATGACATGTCAAATGTGCTCATAATTTACTTAAAGGTTTGACATTTACGAAATGGGACGCTATACGCTTGAAGAAAATTGAGAAATATTAAAAACCTATTTCCAAAATGGTGAGTCTTTTAGAAATTTGAAAAAAAAAAATTCAAAAAAAAACATTTGCCAACAAGACAGTTTGTGGATCAATTTGTTAATCGTGTTCATGAAAGTGGATCGTTAATGGATAAAACAACACGTGAACGTGCTCCTATAGTGCGTACACCCGAAAACATTGCTGCTGTAGCCGAAAATGTGCGTGAACATCCAACAACCTCAACTCGTCATCGATCTCAAGCATTGAACATTTGACGCACTTCTTTGAGGAGAATTTTGCATAAAGACCTCGATATGAATTCTTACAAAGTTGAATTGGTGCAAGAACTGAAGCCTAATGACCATCCAATGCGTTTTCGGTTCGCTCAATGGGCAGAAAATCGTTTGACCGAAGATGAGCATTTTTACCGAAAAATCATCTTTTCTGATGAAGCTCATTTTCACATCGGTGGCTACGTCAATAAGCAAAATTGTCGGATTTGGGGCTCAAAAAATCCACACGTTACTGTAGAGCAGCAAATGCATCCACAACGAGTCACTGTTTGGTGCGGTTTTTGGTCTGGCGGCATCATCGGGCCATTTTTTTTTCGAAAATGAGCGAGAAGCCGCGGTTACAGTAAATGGCGAGCGTTACCGTGACATGCTCAACGAGTTTTTGTTTCCAAAAATGGAAGAGGATGACATGGACGACATTTGGTTTCAACAGGACGGTGCAACTTGTCACACTGCCAAAGTTACACTCGAACTTTTGGCTACCGTTTTTGAAAACCGAAAAATCTGCCGAAATTCCGATATCAATTGGCCGCCTCGGAGCTGTGATTTAAGCCCGTTGGACTATTTTTTATGGGGAGCCGTTAAGGACAAATGCTATGCAAACCATCCAGAGACGATTGATGCGTTAAAACACGAAATCGAAGTTGCCATTCATGAAATTGGAGCCCAAACAAAAATTGGGTTGATCGAATGGTCTACTGTAAAGTCAGTCGTGGCAGTCATTTGAACGATATTATTTTTTATTCATAAATGAATATTTATTCAGGAAATATAAAAAGTTATGACTATGCCAAGGGCTTTGACACTTAAATTTAAGATTTTTCAAAAAGTGGAGTTAATCGATGTGTGCATTGAGCGGCTTATACGACAAGTAAAAGAGAAACATGCAATAATTAGTTTCTCATTGATATTCTTGACCTCTACATAATAATTGTACGGCAAATATTAGATCATTCCCTAAAGCTTTATGAACTTAACAATTCAAGCTTAGATGACTTCTTGCTGTTCAGTTAGATATAAAAAAGTGTGGGTTATTGTCTGATAGAAGTATTCACATGAGAACCAATTGGCTCAAAATTAGCTGCAGTTTTGATTTATAAAAAATAAATAAAAAAAAAAACATAAATAAAAAGTAAAATGATTTTTCCTACGAATGCATGATGGACTTAAAACATTTGCCACGCACGTTGGGCTCTCGATCACATCTACAAAAATTCATATGTGCACATGTAAGTAGCTCTGATTACCCACTAAGCTGGTCCGCTTAAGCTTGCACCTGAAGAGCAATTATGCTGTGTGCTTCGTGTCACATTTCAGTTAATTATTTTTTCCTAAAGCCACTTGTGCGAGTGGAGTATGCCGCATACTTCTCTCCTGCTGCTCCATGGCGCCCACATATTTGACGTTGCATGCTTCCTTCCACTTCATTTCGCAAAGCTTGAGTGAAATACCCGCAGCTGAATTAAATTAACTAAGTAAGACGCCTAAGCATATGCTAAGCTACGCAAAGCTCAAGGAAGTAGTGCATAATTTACGCCGCCAAAGCCACATGATGAATGGATGAATGCATGAACTGAAATAAGAAAGTGTATTGCGAGGAACAAAGCGCCAGTCAAATTAATGGGCAGTTAGTCAGTAGTTAGAGGAGTAAAATGCAAATGGAAAGTCAAGGAAAAAAGCCAGACAGACAAGCTGATGGATATGCTGGAGTTGGTAAGTGGGTAAACACTTGGAATACTATGCAGACTGCGAACTGTGGAGAGCATTTTCATATGCAACAAACAGGCAAAATGTATTTGGTGGAGTTGATTTAAATTAAATCTGGTGTGCGTCAGCACTCTTCATCTTCAGTCAGTGACTAAAGACTAGCGTTGAGTGGCTAAGTGGCTTTCATCACATCACCACAGCGCTGCCCAATAAAGGAACTACAATCTGTCTAGGGATACATGCATATGTGGTTTTATGGCTGTTCTGATGGTTTTGTTTGTTTATAAAATAGATGACCGAGCTTTAGGCTGGGCTTTGTGGAAGTGCAAGTATTTTGTCGTTGTAGCCAGATATTGTATGCAAATTAGCCCTTTGAAAACCTGCTAAGCAACATTTGACAACTCAAAACATGCATAACCGGATAATTTATGTATATATTATACAACATTTGCTTGTATGTACACATACACACACGCATGTTTCATTACTAGAGATGCCCTGCCATATGGATGAATGTATGAAGACCTTTCCACAGAAACTCGCCGATTTTACTTTTAATGAGATATACAAACATTTACATTGACGCATTTTTGGGAGTAAATATTTGCGTAAGTAGGTGGATATATGTATCCCTACAAACACTTGTGTTCAAAATAACTGCAGCGCGACATAGTGCTAAGTTTTGACTATCATTTCATGTTTTTTTTTTTGTTTTTGAGTTTTAGTTTATATTAAAACAAAAGCCACATAGCTCAAAGTTTCAGACATTCTACAAATTTACAATAAAAAACTGCCACAAATTTTCATTAGAGTTTTAAACATTTTAGTCAAAATTTTTAGAAAAATTCCGGGTATATGGTTTTTAGCCCACTACATCTGGATATAATTTTATGTCACTTTAAAGTAGCTCAAAATTCATTTTGATTTTTAATAATTTTTTTTTTTTTTTGCCGACGTTGTTTTGTATTTTTTCCAAACAACGAGTGCTCGAAATGTTTTTATATGGAGATAATACACAAAACCGCCAGCCAAAAAGCATTTTTGAAAGGCTGGAAATCAGCACTTTATTATGCAAAAATTCAATGGGCTATAAAACAGCATGCAGCTTTTTTTTTTTTTGGAAATAATTTTTATGAGCATTTGCCATTTCTTGTTTTTTTTGTACAAAGTTTGAAACTTATTTTAAAGTATGACTTTTGTTGTATAAAAAAATTAAAAAACAATCAAAACTTTGTAATTTTTCGCCCTGCTAATTTTGTGAGCCCAGGTGCTTGTATTTCCTTTCAATATTTACCTTACCAAGCCTTTAAAACATCTTTGGATTTCTATCAGAATGTGTTAAGCAGACTTGAAACACTGCTGGTAAAAATTTGACTATTTTTCTGTACTCAGAATTCTTCAATTTCCCAATTTCTGAAAGACACCTTCCATCTTCGAAAAGCCTATAGCATGAAAGCTGGCTACCCAGACGTGGGTGAATAGAATTTGTCCTTTATGGATGCCGTTCTGGGCCCTCCCGAAGTAATATAGAAATCAATTCCGGGAAGGGTGTTTGCCTAGAAGGAGAGGAGGGATCGTTTTAGTTGCCACACCACACGATGCAGTAGACGACAGTCGCTATAAGTGCTAAGGCATTTTGCACCCTACCTCACCCACCAAAAAACAAAAAAAGAGGCAAAGACAGTTACTAGCCTACTTGTCTGCAACTTTCTTCAGAAACATCAGAAATCAGGTCAATCAGAGACCCAGGACAATCCCCCATAAGCCAAAATGTCTTTCGAAAATGTTTCCTAGATTCCAGAAGTGAATAATTCCTGGACGGTATCTTTTTTTTTTTTTGTTTTTTTGTAATCTTTGTCAGATTTTTCAGGTATACACATCTACTATTTTAACCAACACAAGAATTGAAGCCAACAGATTATTATCAACGCAGAAATTTCAGGAATTGGTCCTTTGTGGACGATACTGGTCTTTCACACTCGATGGATTTGTTCCCGCATCTGAGAAGAGTGATTTCAGAAAAAGCATTACATCCAATCAATTCTACTGTTTGGTGTGATTTATAGTCTGATAGGATTCAAAGAAGAAAATAAAAAGGCTGTGACTGTCAATGGATTTTTAGTGGCCTGAGCTTGAAGGAATTAAACATAGACGACTTTTATTTTCAACCGGATGTAGCCACAAGTCACGCAACACAAGAAAACATTGCATTATTGCGATCTAAGTTTCCCGGTCGATTAATTTTGCGTAATGGTGACATAAACTGACCACCAAGATCATGTGTTCTAACTCCATTAGACTACTTTTTGTGAGGTTTTTTGAAAAGTAAAATTTAAGTGAAAAAGCTGAACATTGAGGTTGCTCAACCCAATGCGATATTGGGTGAGTGAGAGCTTAAAAATATTAATTTTCGTATGGAAACCTGTGGACCTGCTTATTGTGAGCATTCATTTTTCACATATATGTCATTTTTAAGATCCGTATTTTGAATAAAAATAGCGAAAAATGAAGTAATCTTAATTTGTACATGTTTTGTTATAAAACAACATCTGGGCACGTCGTTGTTGTGTATACAATAATTTTTCTAGCAGTGTACACATGAGAATTTGCATTTTTTTCCCATCCTCAGTCCACCATAGGTCACTCAGTCAGTCAGTCAGCCAGTCAGTCGGTGTGAAAGCATTCATAGGGACTTATCCTTATATTGTTTGCATATTAATTAGGCTGTTAGCTTTGGCTAACGTTGATGAGCGATGTTGCGCAATACGAGCGAACTGAAACCAGACCAACGAATTCCCATACAAGTGGCAATACAAAATTGACAACAAATACCAAGAATAGATATTACAAAATGCTAGAAAAACAATGGTTCATAGAGACGATTGCAAAGGGGCAAAGAGCAGCGCACAGTGGTAGGTGTCATAAGCAGGCTAGCACAGGCAACAGCAGAGCGAAAGGGTCCTCGTTGCGCTTGTTACTGTTGTTGGTAGTAGTTTGCATTTCTTTTATGCAATTGACACAATTTGCATATGCAAACAAACAAGCAGGCATCATAAACACGTACACCCATTGCCATGCAGCCGAACCAAGTCACACTTGCGAGTATACGCAGACTGACCTCTTGCCGTGCTCCTGCTTACAATGGCTCTCTTGTCGCATATGTTTGCAATGAAAATATTTGCATATGCTAAGGCGACTCTGTACAACCGCAAATCTGGCTATGCAAATACGATTCAAATCGTTTGCAGCTATCGATTTGGTTATAGTGATCGTTTCGTTTCTCCCCTTCCTTCAATATTCTTACGTCAAATGCACCGCGAGGGTTTTCTAATAGTGGTTGGGGAATGTTTTGTAAAAGAAACAAAAAGAAAGTAAAAGTAGTGGGAGATGCTGCACTATTTCATATCGTAATTTTTTTTCTAAAGCAGCGAGAAAATGAGGGAGAAAATTTAATTTTGACACTATTTCTAGTATTAATGACAGAGCGGAATGCATATTTGCTTATTCGCCGTGACGAAAGTCACTTAGAGCAGTTTGTTCCACATGCTATAAACTTTATATTTTTCTTACAACACCGTGCGACAAGAATCAACGCTTTTTGTTATTTAAGAAAAATTTCATATGCGCGTGGAAGTATAGATTTTAATGAGTACCTTAATGGCGCATCCTCTCATCAATGTAATTTTCTCAAATACCTTTTTTATGTACTTATACTCGTTTTTTCGTTTCGTTGTTCTTCAACATTTTGAAATACTAATTTTCCGAATTTCCATATCTGAAGTTTGTTCAAAAAAGCGTTGTGACGTACAAGGCCATTATAATGTAAGTAATACAAGGAATATTATTTAAATAACCGAATTAAAATATTACTAAGGGGCTCTGCTAAATGTTGATATGCAGATCAGGAGCCTATAACATTGCACATCCCCCTCTTTGGCCCTACTACCGGCAAAAGCCCAGCACGTTTTTTCTCAGGTTTAGAAAATAACTTATACAATAAAATAAAAAGCCCACATACGCAAACATACTTGCAATTCGATATTTGTATATAGATTACGTAAGGTCATCGTTAAACATGACTCAAGGAAAAGTGATCATGGAATCGCTGAGTCTGCAGCTCCCACTAGCCGTACTACCCATAGATGGTATCACTAAGGTTATTAAATTTGAGGATCGAATTGGGCGATAAAGTAAAGTATACTTGCACTTGAAAGGAAGTTCCAAGAGTTTACAGTGTACTGATTGACAGAGGGCTGGAAGACACCCGAAGCATGGGCACTAGCCCCAAAACAAAGCGGACTGTACCGATATGTAGGCTTCTCAGCATTTTTCAAGCGATCGTGTAAGCCATGCAGATATCAATTTGAACAGAAATCTCCTGACTGAGCGAACTGCCGACACACTGGCGGCACTCAAAGCGTTGTCATCCGTTGAGGTTAAGTCCTCAGTGGTCCTTGCGTGCATCGAGAAATTGAACTTGCTGAGAATGTAATATCGAATGCGGCTTCCAGGACACTGGAGTGTAAGTGGGAGCTAACATTGGTAAGAGAGGCTGCGGCCTTTTTATTAAAAGTACCCGAGCTCTTTCTAATTATAAGACAACACAACATCACAGAAAAGCTTAGAAGTGAAGAGCTAATGCTAGGAGACGTGAGCTGACACCAAACTGTGGAGCTAAGTCAGATGAAGTACTTACCGGGCGGGTAAAATCACGGGAGAGGTGGGCAACCCATAACCTTCCCTCATGATAAACCGTCACTGGTCACGACAGACTACGTAGTCATCTGCACAGTACTGCTGTTTCTATTACTATTCCCCGAAGACTCCAGTACACCTTCTCTTCGAATGTGATAATCCCAACCGGATGCGACAGGAGATAGGCACGTACTCTCAGTCTAGCCCAGCTCTATCGTCGATTTATTAAACGGAACTCAGCTTGGATGAGTTACTATTAGAGGACACAAAAGACTATGAGATCGAAATGCAAGCCCCATTTTCATTCATTTTTCATTTTGTTTGATATTTTTTATACATTTTATTTCTTCCAATTTTTTTCTAAAAGCTTGAGGGTGTATTTCTGCGACAATTTAGGATTAAAAAAAATTTCAAAAAAAAACTTTCGCTGTGGAAAAAGGCTATTCGGTAATACATTAACCATTTGTGTCGTGCAATTTTTATGAGACAAAAGCGACACCCCGAGGGTTCGGGAATTCTCTGACAATCGATTCTATGCTACCATAATGATCCAAATTTATATTCGACCAAGGTCTCCCTGCAGCAGCGAATTTATTTGTGCTGGTACATTCACAAAAACAACAGCCGTGTTCTTAAAACCTTAAAACTGCTAATCCTTCCTTCATTGGAGTGAACGCCTGGTCATAGCAATCAAATATGTAGGACAAATAAACCCGCCGAAAATAACAAATACCTCTACTGCACACACATCTACTACAAGATAAATAGAAAATGGCTAGCATCGAATGCATTAAAATAAAACCCACGCGCATACAGTCATACCAAGCGCTCGAGTACATAAATTTATAATAAAATGCATTATTATTAGATGCTGCATAAAAGCCAACCAACCACTAACCACAACCCATGAGCCGGCAAACACGCCAACCGCCAGTCACTAGTCAGCCAACAACCCAATTGAAAAAACCCACACAAACAAAGAATCAACGAAACAAGCAAGCAGCCAGCCAGCCATCATTCACACATTCATTCGCTCACTCGCACACTCACTGAGGCAAAGCACTAAGTAGAAACAATGAGAAAATCAACAACAATAGCAAAGGCTGCTGTAGCCAACCATTATCGCTGACATGACAAGACAAATTTAGATTTATTGTGACATCAATGGAGCGAATAGAAATGGAAATGAGACTAAAATTGTGAGTACTCCCAAGTACGGCAGCCGCCTGAATTTGCAGCGCTTGAAATAGAAAGTCAGGCGTGAAACGTTAAAGCTTTTCCAGGAATATGCAGTTTAAATTAAGGCATTAAAATTGCAAAAGCTTGCGTTGGGGTGGATGGAAGGAAAGTGAAAAGAAATGCAATCTATAATTTTTTGTAGCGTGTTAAATTACAATAGCGATAAGGGGGATGTATGCACGCTGGGCTGGCAAGACTCGGATGAATTGCAGAAGAAGTCACATGTCCGGGGTGTGGTGGTAGATAATGTATGTATTTGGGAGCCATGGAGACCTATAACGAGCTGAACGAAGGCTCACGCATGTTGAGGAAATTGTCCATACTAAATACCTTCTGTCAAAAAAGTACCGGCAATTGATTACTTAAAAAGTGCGTTGAAAGGGGTAATCAAAATTCGAAACAAATGTCCGATAATAAAGAAGGAGTACTATTTGGGCAAAATACAACGTTTGAAAGAGCAAAATTATCGAAAAGGTTAGACATGTAAAAAAAGCGCAAATTTTGAACCATGGTAACGCGTCAGCTCAACGAGATCTCATAGTCTTAGATTTCTATTTTACCAAAATTTAATAAACTACCACTTCGACGTACCCATTTTCAGATGATAAAAGACATATCCAGAAATTCGTAGCAAGAACTGAGGCCTACTTCGGAAAACACGGTCGAAACATGTTTTGCTGATGGGATTTTTCGAAAGGTACTCACTTTGAAGACAATGTAATAAATTTGAATATATAATAAATATTTTTCGTCTTATTAATAAAACTTATTGATATACTAATTTTGAATTTTTTTTTTGGGTCAAATGTTTTTACAGTCGATCTCACTTAATTTTGGGACTTTTAAATTCGTTGGTGTCTGCGATTGTCTCCAGCTATCGAGGCGGTGGTATTTAAAAATGGAACTAGGGCCTCTGAGCCCTCATTTATTTCTACATAATAGTTTAAAAAAATGAGGAAGCTATCCATACAAAAAGTTAAGTTTAAGCAAATACGAAGGTCGTTTGAAAAGTACGTGCAAAGTCAGAAATATGGCACTGCTGGTACGTATCGAAGTTATGTTAGTTAATTAGTAGCATCTCTTGGAAGAACGCACAGCAAGTTTTCACCAGAGTGATTTTCAAAAACTGGACGAAAAAGTAATTCATGTGTGGAATTGCACGCCTCAGCCGTTGTGGTACCAAATTAATGAAAATAGAGTTCCAACTCGTTTCATATCCCTCCTATGGCCCATACTTGGCTTCCTCGGATCCCTCGGGCTCTTATTTGTTCCCCAATTAGAAAAAAATGGCTGGCGATAATAAGATTTTATTCAAACGAGGAGGTGATTGTAAAACGAATGGTTATTTTCCAGATTTGGCAAATCTCATAACTCGGAAGGAACCAACCAACTAGAACAGCGTTAGACGAAGTGTATTTTAGGTTTAGTAGACTATGCTGAAAAATAAACAAGGTTTGCTCCAAACAATTAAATTTTTTTTTTTTTTTTTTTTTTGGCACGTACTTTTCAAACGATCCTCATATGCTGCAAAAATATTAAAATACAGAAATTTTGAACTTCTACAAAGTTATTGGTACTATTTTGACAAAAGGTGTAATCAAAAATCAAGAAAGTGTATGTAGTACAAGGGAATATGTTTGTGTGTGCTCGCGTCACATAATCACGAACTCATTTGAGCAATCAGAAGAGGGTGGTGACAGCCATGCACCCTCTTCAAGCGTTGAAGGGTGGCGACGGAAGCGAACTCCCTCTGTCTTTAAATGTCTATTCCACTTGCAAAAGCTTCCACTTTCACAATTTCACT
The DNA here is from genome assembly GCF_027943255.1 of Anastrepha obliqua. Classification (NCBI taxonomy): domain Eukaryota; kingdom Metazoa; phylum Arthropoda; class Insecta; order Diptera; family Tephritidae; genus Anastrepha; species Anastrepha obliqua. The sequence continues at coordinate 2,294,540 of NC_072896.1, forward strand.
TTAAAAAATTACTATATACCATTCAGTGATGTGTATGCTCGTATGTTAGGCCTCGCCTTGTCTTTTTCGCAAATTCTTCATTTACACTTAAATTGCGTGGAAATTTTATCCTCATACTCGTTTGCGCATCTCATTATTGCTTTCAACCCCCCAGCATCTTTCCTCCCGCATAGCGGCTGTTGCACTTTCTTTGCAAACACTCTAGGGTGCTTTCCATTAGCGGGTTTCCCAAATATTTTATGTTTGAAAAAACTTTGTGTATTTAATTTCATTTGACTAAATTCTTCATAAACGTAACCGGATGCTTTCATGCAATTTTCCCTTTTTAGCGTGCAACTCGAAGCCAAATGTCTATTTCTATACAGTTTTTATCTTCATACATATGAAATGAGACTTTTTTCAATTTCAAACGTTTATTAACAAAAAATGGTTACAAATTTAATATTCAAAATAATAGCCATCGCTAGCGACACATTTTTCCCATCACTCAGGCATTTTTTGGATGCCGCGCCAAAAACATTGGCCGTCTTTGGCCGCAAACCAATCATCGAGCCATTTTTTGGCTTCTTCGTGAGAATTCAAGCGCTGTTCGGAGAGTGCGTGGCCCATCGATGCAAACAAATGATAATCGAAAGGCGCCAAGTCTGGTGAGTAAGGCGCATGCACCAGCGGTTCCCAATCGTACGTCTCCACCAATTCCCGGGTCGCTCTTGTTCGATGTGGCGGTACATTGTCATCAAGAAAAAGAAAAGAATTAAATCGGCGTCACAGATCGGCATATTCTGGGCGTTTTCGGTGTACAGCGCTGTTCAAATCGGCCAATTGTAGTTGGTAGCGTACACCGTTAACTGCTTCACCTGGTTTTAATAGCTCGTACCAAATCATACCACGCTGATCCCAGAAAACACACAGCATTGCCTTGCGGCCGAAGCGTTTTGGTTTGGCCATTGTTTTTGGCTTTTAGCCGGGCGGACCATACGATCGTTTACGCTTGAGATTGAAGAAATACACCCATTTTTCATCACTCGTAACGATTCGATGCAAAAAAGACTTCCTTTTGAACCGGGAGACCAGCATTTCACAAGTGGTTTTTCGATGTCCGCAAATCGTAGTTTGAAGGCACGAAATTCGACATTTTTAAGAGCGACCAAAATGCATTGTTGTATCAAACGTAACAAACAATGAACTGAATATTGTTGGCAGATGACAGACGAAAAAAACAAGACATTTGGGAAGGTTTAAAAATACTCCTAGCGACATTTATGGACTAATAGCTCAAAGTCTCATTTCATAGGTATATACCGTAGTTGGATCATATTTCCTGCCTCTTCTCCTTATCGTAGATGTGCTTATAATGTAGATGTGCTTGGCTCAGTGGGAAGTTAGAACAGTGACTAGCCGCATCACATAACTCTTTTGACAGGCTACAGGGAGTCCAAAGGGCTTATTTGATCCAAGTTGGTTCCCAACCTGACCCGCGCGTCATTTATGATCCGCAAATGTGAATCTCATTATTTTCGTCCATACTTTCGTCCCTCGGACATACTTCAGTGATCAAGTATCTAAAAAATAAAGCAGGTGAAAGGTTCTAAAACTGTTACAGACTTTAATAATCAGAAAATTTTGCTAGTTTACCTGGTATCAGACTCAAGCAAAATAATGGGGAATAAGTGCAAATTTCTTTTTCTAAAGGGTGGTAAATTTCAAGGGCCGATGTTGAATGTGAACTCCACCTAAACGTCAAGTTTATTTCATTTGATATTTTTCAATTTCAGACTAATTGAATTTGAATTATGGAATAATACACAATCGAGCAACGCGTTAAAGTTATTCAGCCTTATTATGAAAACGGACGTTCAAATCAAAACGGGCGTTCGAAGAAAATCATCTTCAGTGATGAGGCACATTTTCACCTCAGTGGATTCGTCAATAAGCATTTCGGCGAATGATAATCCAAGAGTGATTGCCAAAAAACCAATACACCTACAAAGAGTGACTGTTTGGTGCGGTTTATGGGCCGGCGGCATCATTGGGCCCTAGTTTTTCCAAAATGAGGCCGGTCAGGCAGTTACTGTGAATAGTGTTCGCTATCGTGAGATGATAACGAACTTTTTATGGCCCAAATTGGAACATATGGATGTGGACGATATGTGGTTTCCACAGGATGGTGCCACACAGCTTGTCACACAGCCAACGAAACAGTGGCTCTTTTGCGCGAAAAATTTGATGTCCCATTAATCTCACGTCGCGGCGTTGTCAATTGGATGCCAAGATCATGTGATTTGACACCGTTGGACATCTTTCTTTGGGGTTATTAGAAAGAAAAGGTGTACGTCGATAAGCCAGCAACAATTCAAGAGCTAAAGGATGAGATAATTCAGCACATTAACGGCATAGAACCTCAATTATGCCTCAGCGTCATCGAAAATTTGGACCATCGAATGGAGTTGTGCCGCCGATGCCACGGCGGCCATTTGGCCAATATTTTATTCTATGCGTAATTGAGCTATACTAATATTATCATAGTTAAGAGAAATGACAATAATTTCTAAAAAAATTGTATTTTATTCAAAATCAACACCGGCCTTTAAAACGTAACCACCCTTTAAAAGGCGCAAACACATTAGAACTTCGAGCTACACAAAAAACCTAACGAAAACTTGCAATGATTTTCTTGGAAGTAATTACGGAAAAATAGAACCTGTAATAGGAAGCAGTTGAAAATATGCCTAATACTGTTTGAATCTGCAGAGTTTCGCAATTTATCTCCTTACTATTTCTATTCTCTTTCTTATGCGCTTAATTAATTTTACTTCACCTAACTCCACTTTAAACCTAACTAACAAGTCTTTGAAAATGAACATGAGAGTTCAACAAGGTTTTGAGTGAGCGAAAGTTTGTTTTTGGATGTGATAAAGTGAGCTGTAATGTTAGAAGTTAATTATCGAAAAGGTCCTAAGAAAAGCAAATGGAAATTTTTGAATCGCGAACATTCGAATTCATATGAAATTAACTATGAATGCCACAACCAAAGGCAAGGAACATAACACTATGATCTTCAAGCAATTCCTGCTAGGATGTTACTGTAGGAACCGTGGTACTTTGGCCCAATTACATACAATTCAAAATATTAAGGCTCGGCGTATGAAAGTACCTCGACGACACTAACCACTTATTCGCTTGTTCCTTCAACCAGCTCATCTAATATAACATCTCCTTCCCTTTAGACCCACCTCATTCTTCTTCGGCTTAGGATGAGGTTGAGATGATAACGACAGGTAAATATAGTTAGAATATAAAATAGGAAATGGTTCTGTGTTGATATAATGTGCGTGACAGATGTAGAGTATTTGGTGTCGTAGAAAATAAAAGCAGTTGACAGGTCGGTGAAAAGAGATGACGAGTTTTATATGACAGGTGACAAATAGCCTGACTTGGGTAATGCCTGCGGCGGTGAGCAGAAATAAGGAATGTATATGTTTATCGATTTTATTGCTTACTTTATTACAATTTTACACATAAATTTCTTTAACTCCGGTTGGAGCGCAGGCACAATTTGGATATTTACGCTTTTTACACAGGCGTTACGCTCATCTCATTTCTTTAGCCCACATTTAGTTTTCTATTAAATTAGTAAATGTTTTAAGTTTTTTGGAACTTAAAATAGTACGAAATTGAAATTAGTTGCTCGGAAGGAGAGATGTTGTCTAATAATATGCATCCAGTGCCTTCACAAAACAGGAAACATCCTTTATTCCCCTACTAAATATGAAGAAGAAGGTAAAGAAAACTATTTTTTTATGAGTTTAATTTTTATCAACAGGAATGAAGTTTTCAACAAACAAATTATATAAGTTTTTGCGGTTCAAAGAAAAAGGGCAAATGTAGAACTTAATACCCCGTTGTGTATCCTTTGGCATGCTGTGATCTGAATATTGACTGGGAACACAATTGTCTAAGTAGAGATATAATCTTAAATGACCCTTTACATATACTCTTCTGATTGGGGGTGCCTGTTAAAGTTTGGGTTTAATAAAATGCAAATAATCGCACCCAGAGATTCAAGCCCAATTCATTACGCAGTCTGCCATTTATTTTACTATTGGACGAGTGAGACACGAACTCGTCCATCCCATTCTAAAAGGTTCTAATTACTTTCAGTGGTAAAAAAGTACCCATAGGCCACTTAGGCTGCACCAAGCTATTATTGGTTTTTCACCAACAATTTGTTCCTTTTAAGTTGATTTTCTTTAGCAAAGTTTATTTACAGGTACTTCTTTCTTGCAGTTCTGCCATGGAATTCACGTGTCTGTAAAATATTCCTAATAGTCTTTTTACACATTTTTTCGGTTAGACTTTTATGGGAAATTTTCAGCTTTTTGCTTCCTTGAAAGTAGTCAAATTATTTGTAAAAATGCGAGAAATTTATCTTTTTTTGCCTTACTGCCATATATAAAAGATTTATTCCACTTGGCGTTCCAATTGATATTTTGAATTTGCGAAATTAAGCTGTGCAAGTACAGCCCGCGACAAAAGATAGCTCATCAAAATTTTGGCTAGTTGATACAATTTTTTTTTTTTTGATTTTTTTTTTTTTAATTATCATTATTTTTTAAAACAGTTTAACTCATTCTCTCCCAAAAACTATATAAATCTAAACAGGTATGGTGAGCGATTACCAAACCTGAAAAAACTCAAATCAATAGAAATGATTGAAGATGCTACTGATAAATTAGAAGGTACTTTATTCAATTGCTTTGAGGAACTGTGCCCACTCAAGCAAAGTAGACAGAGGAAAGAGGTTCCTTGGTGGAACCCTGAACTATCGAAGCTTCGCTTACGGTCCAGAAAACTTCTTAATAAGGCCTTAAAGACCCAAACAGAAGAGGACTCGACTAATCATCAACTTACACAGAGAGAATCTAAGAAAAAAGTACGGAAAGCCAAACTTGAATCCTATAGAAGTTTCTGCAGTAACGACGAAGAAATAAGGGTAACATCGAGACTTTGTAAGGCCCTTCATTTAGACCGCTCAGTAAGAGCGTATGATGGTTCATACGCCATTTCCAAATCGGAAACGTTAAATACTCTACTCGAAACCCATTTTCCGGGCAGTAGAACTCTCTCTGAAGTAGAGAGTGGCATGAACAATAATGGAAGCGACGGTGGAACCTCTAGGTACAACTCGTATATTGCTAGTCGGATAGTGACAAAAGAATCGATAAGGTTTTCCTTGTCTTCCTTTGAGAACTTTAAGTCCCCTGGACCTGACGGAATATATCCAGCAATGCATAAGAAAGTAGCAGACAGACTGATTAAGTCCCTTAAAAGGGTCTTCATTTGTGTAATGAATACTCCAAGAAAATCACTTCCTCCATAAAAATACAACTGCATGAAAAGAAGCACGCAGAGCCGGTTACCAATAAACGTCCACCGTGTCTATGCAGTCCAATTCACATTCCATTTAGTGGTCTGCTCTTTCGCTGAGTTTAATCCGGTACATTGGAGTAGACGAAATAAAAATATTATAAAAGAGTTGCCCATACTTGCGCAAATAATGAATGCGAAATATCGCAAAACATTTCTATGGAATATTAAAATACCAGAATAAATAATACAACTGAAATATGTCGTCGAAAGGGGGGAATGCAGATTGCGATTATTAAGTATCTCGAGATGAAACACTGCGCACTCTGTAATGCATAAATTACACATTTACTTCAGCGTTTCAGCTAGCGCCAGCATCCAAAGCGCAAATATACGTTTTTGTAATAGAAATATGCAGAATTTTACGTTTTAGTGGCTCTCGCTGCCTTTGACTCATTACACCGAATGCTTTATGTATGAAACTGCGGGAACCATTTACCAAGCCGTAAATTATCCATTAGGGTACTAAGAAAAAGCTGAAATAAAACAGCGAAACTAAAAAACTAAGATAAATATAAACAGAAAATATGAAAATGAATATCTGGATGTATGAATTTAATGTAGCGTAGTGGCGGATGAAGTGTCAGCGTGGCGGAGTGACGACAGCGCTTGCAGTGCCAACAAATGCACAACACTTCCATTTAAATCACACATCCGCACACGCACACGTGCACTAAGCCAAACTCACCACTAACACGCCAGCATGCCGGCGTGTGTGTGTGCGCGTTTAGTGGCAGGACAAACAGCCGCCACAGGACTTGCCACGGACGCTGGCTGCCAGTTTGACGCTCTTGCTGATGCTGTTGCTGCTGATGACATTGTTGCTTTTGCTTTCGGCGTTAACTTGGCAGCCACCAACGAGCCAACAACAAACACCGCTAGACCGCTGCTATGAACCCATAGCAAACTAACCGACGAGTCAACCACCAAAGGGACAAACAACTTGTGAACCAGACGATGACTCACCAGTGCGGCGGAACCGAAAACAGCACTTCTGGTGAAGATTGTGACGGAGAGACAGACAGACCGGCAGAAGGACAAGCAGGCAGACAGGGAGTGGCGGGGAAAGAAGTAAACATGAGTCGAGACATTAACATAAATAATAGTCAAATTCATACACCAACAACAATGTGCACTTCCATATGCATGCACACATATGTGAATTTTGTATTGTTTGCTGCGCCAAAAAGTATGCATTACACGGATGCGCTGAAATGGAGGCAGAAAATAAGAGATGCTTAACAAAACACGCGTGCATGTGTAGATATGTCGGTGTGCATGCATGAAAATCAAGTGAGATGACGGCGTACGTGTATGAGCCAAATATAGCAAGGAAATAAAATGAGTAGTAAAAAATATAAAAAATGCCTTAAACTACAACAATAACGCAACACAATAATAATAAAATGAACGCGAACAGTACTTCGAAGCGCACTGACAGCGCAATACACACACATTTTATAAGTAATATAACTGCAAGCATACACACAGGCGCCCGAACAATGCTGCGCACAGTTGAAGAGCCAAAAAGTATGTATTGCCAAATGTAAATATAGCAAAAGGCAAGGCAAGCGCAAAAAAAAAAAACAAAAACAAATACACAACAAAGCATTGCAATAAAGAAAAGGAATGAAAATTCAAAAACAGTAAACAGTTTTTGAAAAGCGTGTAAAACCACGTTGGCATGTCGCAAATCTCCGCTGAAACTGCGGCGGCAGCAGGCAAAGTATAAAAGTATGCAAGCGAGTAGTTGAGCGGAAAGTTACACATTACCGAAAATAGCCCTTGAATGGATGAGGAAAATGCACCGGCACCAGCAACGGCAGCAGCAGCAGCGGCGAGTAGCAGTGAGTCAAATTGAAACATAGAGCAATAGTATTGTGCTCGTAAATAAATACTGTTACTTGTATTTCAAGTGTTGTTGCAGACATTTTTTCAGCTGCTTGGCTTTACTTCGACTCGTGTGTTTATTCGCTTTTATTTGAATTGACGCGGAAAGTTAAGCAGCGAAAATACTGCAGGGAAATGAGGCTGCTTAAGGCAACATAAATCAATGTTGTTGTTGCTGCAATTACTCTATCAATCTTGCTCTCCCTCTCTGCCTCTTATTGTCAAGGTTTTCGCAGTTGCCAAGAGATTGTTTTTACAGCTCTTTTTTCTTTAAGACAGAACTTTAAAAGTAGCGAGCAGTAAATAGTCGCAAAATATCAAGAAAAGGAACTGGCCTAGCATTGGATTTAAATATTAAGATGCACTAAATAGTGCAACAGGAAAATTATTATTAAAAACAATTAATAAAAGAAAAAAGACATAGTCAAAATGCCAAGGCGCATTCATTAAAGATGGTGGCACTAGACCAACAACAATGTTTTGTACGTTTGATTGTCAAAGCAAAGTATTGGCAAAGTAGAAAATAGAGAATGAATTCGAATGAGGAAAAAACAACAGATCAGCTGATTTACCGATGCTATCCGAGAATGATAGAAAGAAGATTGCGCCCATCAGAGAGTGCGTGACGTCACGTTTTTCCGAGTTGTGCAGTATTATCAACCATTTGCTCTTCGCAATAAATTTAGTGCTTTTTTATACCGAAAATGCAAAAACTTTGAAGTTTCGTGTTTGTTTCTTTAAAGCTACCAAAACTTAAAGTTAAAAAAGAAGCTGTATTATTATACAAAAGAAGGTTAAAAAAAGCCAGTCTGAGAAGATTTTAGTGCTAATGAAAATTAGTTGGTTCTTATAAAATTTGATATTTTGAAAGTGTGAATTTAATTTTTTGCTCCTTTTAAGGTTATGCAAGAATATCAAATGTCCCTCTCTCAACTCTTCTTAAGATTGAAAACCTTTTTACTCATTTTAAAAGGCGTTTGAATTTTCTGAATGCGGATTAAAACCGTAGAGGTGGAATCGTTTCTTCCGACCATCAATCCTTAGTGGGACATAGGGCATCAAGAGGTGTATTCATTGTAAAAATAAGCCACAAAATACCAGAAAATACTAAAGAAACCATACTGACATTTTTACAAAAAGAGTACCTTATCGAGTTACATAACCTCAAATATGGCAAATAAGTCGTTCCCTTGACAAAAGAGTCTCGCTTAACAAAAAAAAAGTCATAAATTAAATTGTACATAAGCATAACACATTTATTTAAAAAAAAACGCACATTCGAATGACAATTTGTCACGCATACACAGTTCTTTAAGTGATTCAATAAAATAACAAAAATTTGGTGTTTTATTTTATTTAAATGGGCATTTTAGTGCGATTTTATATCCAAAGCTAGGCAACACTGCAGTAGCGAGAGAGAGATTTGACTGCCGAAAGCAGAAGAACACCAACAACAACTGCAATCGCGGGCAATGCCACCAGATGTTAAAAAAAAGTAAATCTAAATAAAGCTGAGTGAATTATTGAACTAATTATTAAATGAATACTTTACAAAATTATAAACATTACATTTTAATTAGAACAGGCTAGAAAATGGCATGTAGAATGTCATGAAGAAAGAACTAAAACTCCGAGACTAACTAACAAAAAAAAAATGCTAAATCAAGTTACGAAAATGGTAATCTGGTCATACTGGCGCTAAAATCACGTAACTCGTTGTCAAATTTGCTGAGAGCAAAGTAACGGGACCACGATAGGCGCCATCTCATTATTCTTTCCATCATGGATGCCACCTTTAATAGATTCACTTTGCAGAATACTGTATGTATTACTTTACAAAAAGTTAAATTTTCTAGTAACCAAAAAAATTACATCAATAATCGTTTGAGAAAAAAATAGAACTGCTATACTTTAATATAGAAAAGACTTTTGTAATAAAAGCGGATTTCACCTTTTTTCGACATGTCCAAGGAGGAGCCGGTAATCCGTGTTCTGATCACTGGTGCCGCCAGTCCTAGAGCATACGCACTGGCAGGGCTTGTCGCCAACGGCATGGCACTCGGTTCAAAGCAGCCAATGATCTTTCATCTGTTCGATGTGCCAAACGAGACCGGTAAAATGGAAGGTTTAATGATGGAATTGATTGACTCAGCATTTCCTTTGTTGCGTGAGGTGATAACCACTTGTGATCCGGTAGTCGCTTTTCAAGATATCTCAGTCGCCTTTCTATTGGACGCCAAAACGCGCCCCTTTGACATGACCCAACGTGATCTTATCGTTTTCAACGCCAAGACATTCAAGGATCACGGCCTCTGTTTGGAAAATTTCGCGCGCAAAGACTGCAAAGTAATAGTGCTCGCCTATCCAGGCAATACGATGTGCTACATCTGCGCCGAACACGCACCATCAATACCACGTGAAAACTTCACAGCAAACACACGCCTGAATCACAATCGCACTATAGGCCACTTGGCATACAAGTATAAAATGCCTCCCGTTAATTTTAGGAATGTCATTGTTTGGGGTAATCAGTCGCAGTCGATGTACACGGATTGCTCGATAGCCAGTGTCGTCATTGGTAATAAGAGTAATCGTATCTTTGAATATATGCCAGATGAGATCGCCTATCTAAAAACTCAACTAGCCGAGCAAATAGCAAATCGTGGCACCGACATTATTGCAGCGCGTAAACTTCCATCAGGGCTGTCGGCAGCGAAGGCTGCTTGCGATCAATTGCGGGACTGGATTGTCGGTACGCCCCATGGTACGATAGTTTCGATGACTGTTTCATCGGACGGCAGCTACGGCACGCCGAAAGAACTTTTCTTCTCGCTACCCGTTGAGATAACACGCGGCAAATGGAGCATTGTGAGAGGCATTAAGCTGGATGAGCTGGCAAGGAATAAAATTGACGCAAACACCAAGGAGTTGCTGCAAGAAAAAATGCAAGCAATTACGGAGCTGGGAGATACGTAAGGGATTATCAGCATTTTTGCTTATAAATTTTTAAATTTATTTAGTTTCATTCTCTTATGTATTTGTTTGGTTATGTATTTTTTTGCGTTGAATGAGAAAATCAAAATACTGATAATTCGATAAATATTTATAGACTCACAAATTGTGTTACAAAAGAACGAGCTTTGAACTTATAATAAAATGAAATCTACTGAAATAGAAATTGACTCCAACTCGGATACACATTTTACCTTTCCCATTTGTTTTATTTAGTAAAAAAGTTAAACAAAAACAAATCTTGGCTGATGGCCTCTTTGGAGTAGCTGACTTGCTTAAACACCCAGTGCATCAACAGCAATTCTAGGACTTTGGGACTCAAGCGAATATCATTCCCACTGTATCACCGCAGGAGACTAGCGATTGAGCACCACTAGGGAAAGTTTCGGTAAAAGAAGAGTTACTTCATCCAAGAACATGGAATCGTTGAGCCTGCAGCTACCACTTGTCCGGCTATCCAGGGATTATATCATTAAAATCAATAAATTTGAGAAGAAGCTCAGAATTAAAATGGACGATTAAGTAAACTGGAGTACATCTGGGCTTGAAAGGAAACTCCAACAGGGTACCCTGTACTCAGATGGCTGAAAGACACCAGAAAGCACAGGCGCTGGAATATATAACCCCAAAATAAAACGTTCTGTGCCGATGAGTAGTTTTCTCAACATCTTTCAAGCGGAAGTGTATGCCACCTGTCTATGTACAGAAATCAACTTGGACAGAAACACCCGGAAGAGCGAATTGGTAGTCTGAGCGACAATGAAGCGGCACTAAAAGCATTGTCATCCTGTGAGAGTAAGTCCTCACTGATCATTGAACGCAGCGAGAAATTGAACTTGCTAGGAATGCACTATCACATCCGGCTCATATGGTTCCCAGGACACAGAGTTATAACTGGGAATGAAGTAGCGGATATATTGGCTGGAGAGGATATTATTAATTGGGCCCGAGCCCTTCCTAGCCATGGAACAACACAAAGCTCTGAAGTGAAGAGCTAAGACTAAGAAACGTGATCTGATACTAAATTACGCGGCTACGCCCAGCGAAGTCCAAGCTGGAGGCGGTATTGTCAAAAGAGGTTTAGAGAACTCATAATCTTCCCTATGGAGAAAGAGAAAATGCTCACGGGCATTCTCACAGGTCATTACAGTTTGCGCATTCCTCTGCACAGGATTGGGATATGGTTCAATGACTCCTGCCATTTTTGGGACTAGTCCACGGAATCCTGCACAAGGAAAAGTTAAAACAACGCGGCCGAATGGGGTCAGAAGAAAGGCACATACGCTCAACCCAACCCAGCTTAATCTTAAGTTTATTAAAAGAACTGGATTTGGATAAGGTACTGTGATGAGTAGAGGGCACAAAAAATGAAGTGCAAACCTCAAATTTTATTTATTCGTTCATAAACTGCCTAAATCACTGAGAACTGAGTCAGGGTACCTTCAGTAAACTACCAAAGCCAATGTGGCATTATGAAATACTAAACTTGAAATTTTATCAGTCAGTGATAGTTCGTGTTATTCAACTGAGTCTGATAGGAATCCATTTTAGTTATTTAGAACTAGCAAACCCGGCCCGCTTCGCTGGGCACACTAAAATAGAATAGATATGGTTTAAAAGAAAATATATGGGTTTCATATTACTTATTTCTTTATTCTTTATTCAAGCGCTTTGGCATAAACAATAGTTTTTGTTTTTCTATTTGTTTTTGAGTAAATATAAAATATAAATTGAAAATCAGTCAAGTTACCCCGTATTAAAGCACTTATCAACAGCTATCATTTGATACCCATATTATACATCACACGACCAAAGGTTACCCGGGTCCACGTTTTGACCTCTATCTCGAGACCCCAGTCACGGAGCGGCATGAAAAATACTCTGTACTAAAGCATTCACCAACAGCTTCCATTTGATACCCATATTGTACATACACATCCGAAGGTTACCCGGGCTCACGTTTTGACCTATATCTCGAGACCCCAGTCACGGAGCGGCATGAAAAATACTCTGTACTAAAGCATTCACCAACAGCTTTCATTTGATATCCCTATTGTACAAACGCATTCTAGGCTCCACGTTTTGGTCTCTATCTCGAGACCCTAGTCACGGAGCGGATGGAAATACTCTGAACTAAAGCATTCACCAACAGCTTCCATTTGATACCCATATTGTACATACACATCCGAAGGTTACCCGGGTCCACGTTTTGACCTATATCTCGAGCCCTATCCACCAATAGGTATCCAAACTATACGGAAACCATCTTCAATACCTCCTTAACAATGTGTGTAAGTTTGGTTTAATTCGGTGCAAAGACACGGCGGGTCCACGTTTTGGCATATATTTCGAGACCTTAGTGATCAATAGGTATGAAAATGACCCCGTATTAAAGTACTTATCAACAGCTTTCATTTGATACCCATATTGTACATACACAACCAAAGGTTACCCGGGTCCACGTTTTGACCATTTTCCCGGCAATTATTCGAATTTTTCTCACCTTTTAAACCTTCCCTAGACCTCCACGAATAATTCAAGACCAAGATAAGATAAATCCGTTCAGCCGTTCGCGAGTTTTAAGCGAATATAGGGACAGATTTTCAATATATAGATTTTCACATTTATATATATAGATAGATTGTTTGTCGATAAAAATATACAGCATGCAGTGAAATGTCCTTAAGTTAAAGCAACAAATCAATAAGCTATAACTCGGAATATTTGTACCACCAATATCCAGTTTTCCATTTAAAAACACAATAAACAAAAACACCCAATAAAAGTATTATAAAAATTGGCTGGCCACCAGCAATTGCGGCCATCGTAAAACTTAAGAGCTTTCGAAAATGGCAGGCAGTAAAATAATGACTGAATAGAATTGTTTTACAAGCTAGTAAAAGAAGGTTAGAACGGTGCAATCACACAGAGATCCGGACGGAAATGAATCGATAATTGGGTATGGGGAAAATGTTGAAAGCAGCAATAAAACGATAATAAAATAAATTAAGATAAAATAAAATAAAGAAAATGAAATAGAATTAAATGAAATATGAAAAAATTAAATTAAAACACTAGCTTTATGAGGTGATGGATGCGACAAAAGCTTTTAGTGATGACGTAGAAATGGAACTACGCAGTAGGTGAAAATATTACTATAGACAAGTTGCACTGCAGCGAATCTAATAAATATTTAGGATTTCTGCAACTGAAAGGAATCGACCACACGCAAGTAAAGCAAAGTCTCATTAACAAATGAAGAGAGCCTCTTGCTCGACAACACAAAGAAAACAATCCTAGTATTTGATACAGCGGTGCCTCTAGTGAGTATGTGCAACATCCGATTAACTCCCAACTAAAACGGATGTATAGGTACAAAACGAGGGAGGTGAACATAATTTCAATATTATATCTTCCATTAGATTAGTGCATAAGCATCTGATAAAATACTTAAATACTTTTAGAGGATGTGCCGAGATCGACCATACTGGACACATAACTCGAAGATTCTTTATTATATAAACAATAGCAATCGCATTGGCGTAGAACTTGGACCACGCTCCACCAGATCACAATCCCTTGATAGTCCGGAATGTGTAATCTCCGGTAACAAAGGGTGGTTAAGTTTCAAGGGCCGGTGTTAATGTTGAATAAAATACAATTTTTTTAGAAAATTATTATTATTTCTCTTTATTATGATAATATTGGTATGGCTTAACTACGTATGGAACAAAATATCGGCCAAATGGCCTCTGCAGCCTCGGCGGCACACCTCGATGGTCCAAATTTTGGATAATTGAGGTTCTATACCGTTAATGTGCCGGCTCTTGAATTGTTGCTGTCTTATCAACGTACACCTTTTTTTTCAAATAACCCCAAAGAAAGAAGTCCAACGGTGTCATTGACGTTTAGGTGTGGTTCACATTCAACATTGGCCCTTGAAATTTAACCACCCTTTAGTAGAAATAACACTTCCCGGGATCTATAGATACGTCATCGACAGTGAGGGAGGATCAGTTAACACCAGACCAAGGGGTCGTGGCTAACAAAAAAATCCTGGAGTCTGTCAGGACGTATCTTTACCCCAAACAAAGTACGATGGGCCGTTGGGTCCTTCCAATCATTTAAAGCACCAGGGGTAGACGGTATTTTTCCAGCCCTCCTCTTACGAGGGATAGAAATACTAATAAAACCACTTGTTGCCATTTTTAGGAATAGCTTTAGTATGGAATACATACCAAACGTTTGGCGTAAGGTCAACGTGATATTTATTCCAAAAACGGGCAAGAGGTCCAGTGAACTTCCAAAGTCATACAGACCTATTAGTTTAACTTCGTTTCTCCTAAAAACAATGGAAAGATTGGTGGATCTTCACATTAGAGAAAATCTAGAAAAGAACACACCTTTGCATAAATCGCAATACGCAAATAATAAAGGGAAATCTACAGAAGGAGCTCTTCACTTTCTCGTATCAAAGATAGAGAAAGCTCATTTTTCTAAGGAAATCGCCTTATGCGCATTTTTAGATATCGAGGGTGCATTTGATAATACAGATTATCGCTCGATTGATAGAGCATTACAAAACAAAAACATTGACAAGCCGACCATAGGGTGGGTAAAGGCAATATTGGAAAGCAGAGAAATCAGCTCATCTCTAGGAGATGTATCAGTCTCAGTCAAAGCATTAAAAGGATGCCCCCAAGGTGGTGTTTTGTCACCTTTATTATGGTCCCTGGTCATTGACGACCTCCTAGTCAAACTAAGTGAGTTAGGCTTGGAGGTAATTGGCTATGCTGACGATATTGCAGTGATTATTCATGGCAAATTCGACAGAACAATATCCAGCATTATGAATCAAACATTAAATTTCATTCTAAACTGGTGTCGTGCAGAAGGACTTTCTATAAATCCCAGCAAGACTATTATTGTACCCTTCACAAACAGATATAAGTTGGACCTTGGTTCAATTACTGTCGAAGGAACAAATATAAACTATTCCAATGAGGTCAAATATTTAGGAGTTGTTCTGGATAAAAGATTAAATTGGAACTCTCACCTTAAATCGGTGATAGATAAAGCCACCAGAGCCATGTGGGCATGTCGCAGTCTCCTGGGGAGAACATGGGGTATTGACTCCAAAATGATTCATTGGATGTATACAATGATGATTCGACCAATCATCACCTATGCGTCCCTTGTTTGGTGGCCCAAAACCACACAAGAAACAGCCAAGAAATTACTGGCAAGTCTTCAAAGGCAGGCCTGTTTGTCTATAACAGGTGCCATGCGAAACTGTCCCACAACTGCAATTGAAGCGATAGTAGGACTATCCCCACTGCATATATTCATATGGAAATGTGCAGCCAGAAATGCACTAAAAATGCAAATCTTGTCAAATAAGGAATACAGTGACTTTGGTCATATGAGTATTCTAAGAAAAATACCGGATAAGGATATTAGCTGTTCAGTAACAGACTACATGATTCCGAAACGGGTCTTCAATAGAAATTATGAAATAATTATCTCAGACCGTGATGAATGGGAAATTGGAGGACCTTGGGTTAACCCAAAAAGTCTAATATGGTTCACTGATGGTTCAAAAACAAATACTGGAGTTGGTGCCGGGATCTTTGGACCCAACACAAAAATCTCAGAACCCATGGGCAAATGGCCCAGTGTCTTCCAGGCCGAAATCCAAGCGATTTCGATCTGTGCACTGACAAATCTAAAAAGGGGTATCAAAGGGGCCCACATAACTATATATTCGGACAGCCAAGCGGCACTGAAAGCACTAATGTCTCATTCTTTGGAGTCGAGACTAGTGGAAGAATGTGTAAACAATCTTCAAAAATTAAGTACAAAAAATACGGTTGTACTTTGCTGGGTTCCAGGTCACTCTGGAATCGAGGGTAACGAAATTGCTGATGAACTGGCAAGGGCTGGATCGACATCAGACCTTATAGGACCAGAACCATATTGTGGTATCAACTGGGCGGAAGCTAAATCCAGGGTAGACCAGTGGGAACATACTCTCAGAATAGCTTACTGGGAAAATAATCTGAAACTTCGTCAAGCCAAGAGGTTGGTTAGACCCTTTACCTACAAAAAGGAACTGATTAACTTACGAAAAGTAGATATCAGGAAAATAGTAGGCTTTCTTACGGGCCACTACTATCTAAACTATCATCTTAACAGAATTCAACTCCTCAGGGACACTGAGTGTAGACTCTGTCTTGAAGATGATGAAACAACGGAGCACTTATTGTGCGAGTGCGTTGCACTGGCTAGAACCAGAATGCAAATTTTCCACCGTGATCAACTGGATCCGGAAGAAATAAAGAAAGCTCCTATTACAGATATACTAAGGTTTATACGTATAGCAGAAAAATTGTTGGAAGAACATGGCTTTCAACCAACTCCTTTCCAAAGGCAGAGAACAACTGGGCAAACTAGAACCTGATGTAGTGGTCGGGCAACTTTCGCGGATGATCAGAAGGATCATCCATATTAAATTAGGTAGCTTGACACAAAAGATCTTTTAGGTCGCAGTGTCGGTCATTGGACCACCTACTAGGATAAATTATTATTATTATTAGTAGAAATAAACGGAATATAGTTTTCATCAGGCGCCTTTTAGATGGGAGCAGTGCATCTATTAGCACCGTTTTTAAATAAATTAATAATGGTTTCTATAGTTCTACCGCAGGGTAATATTAAATTTAAAATCTTACATCGTTTATGAATCATTTGTGTAACAATAATCAGAGAAGCCAGCAAAATTTTTCACGGACTTCAATCCCAGCTCAAAGGAAATCACTTGGCATCACCGAAGCCAATCAAACGGGACTCAATGAGGTTGGCGTTGAGTAGAAAGGGAGTACCCATTCCCTGGCGCCCCTTCTCTTCCCCATCGTCCTGATCCTGCACAAAAGAGGCATAGTATGGAGTTTTACCAGATATCCTGAGGACCTGGACTTCGCCGATGGCATCTGCCTCTTCTCTCACAAACTCACTGGCATGCTAGACTAGTCACATTGGCACGCACTGTCGGACTGGAGGTCAACTTCGCCAAGACGAAGGCTATGAGTGTCAACCACAATAAAGCTAGACATATAAGAGTTAACGACCTCCGGTGGAATTTGTCGAAAGCTTCTGCTACCTAGGTTGCACTATCACGGCAGACGGCGGAGCAGATGAAGATGTCAACTGCAGGTTAACGCAAGGGCGGCGCTCGGGCGAATGCATACAGTATGATTGAGGCGCACTAAATTGCGAATATTCAGCTCATGTGTGAGGTCAGTATTGCTGTACGGAAGTAAAACATAGCTGGTCTCCTACACCTCACACAGAGGCTACAATCTTTCGTCAACAAATGCCTTCGTGGCGATGCATAGGTCACACTCTTAAAAAACCACCAGATAGCATTACGATAATGGCACTGGACTGGAACTCGCAAGCGAGCAGAGGCCGCCGTCGGCCAAAGATTACTTGGAGGAGGTCGAGCGGGCAGATTCTGAGCGCACATGGGACGGCACAAAAACAACAGTCCAGAGCAGCGTACGATGGAAGAATCTTGTCGATGTTCTATGATTCCGAGCGGAGTGAAAAAACGTTATAAAGAAGCTTTAGGCAATCAGATGACATTTTGCTATAACTACGGGACTTCCAACCCCATATCTTGAATTTCAGTCAACAAAAGCTCATATCGACAGTCATGCACTCAAAGCACTCACTAGTGACGCAAGTTTAATTCTAATTCTGGAATGTGTTTCCCTTTTCTACATTTTGAGAATGAACTAGCTGCTTTTAACCAACGATAACAAAACAGTTAGATATTTGACTTCACTAGCCATTGTACATCCATACCAATGCTTCGAATGCTTTGTAAATATAAAATTTTCAAGTATTTTCAGGTACTTGAACTTCTTGCGCTGAATGTCGTATAAAGGTGTGCCTAGGCTTAGATTTTCCTCTGTCACACCTCTTGCCACAAAGGATTTTCGATTTCCACATCCGGTTCTTTTAAAGCCTAAAGCCTCGTGCAGTTGACTTGTTTGTGAAAAAAACAGAGTTTGCAAAACTAGCCATGAATTTTAATAACTGAGTCTCAGCCGTTCTCGCGGCGGTCAGAGTGTCACACAACAGTCTTGTTTGAGTTGATTTTGGTATTTTTCTATTAGTCACGCACAACCAGCAGGTGCATGTGCGTTTTTTCTATTGCACTTCGTTCTCTCCACCTTAAAAGCCAAATTCGCCATGCATTCATTTCAGTTTCGCCCCTTTTCTCTTTAGCGGCAGTGGCGATGGATTCTGTTGTTATGGCCACAGCCGCAATGGATGTTTATTATTGGCGTACGCTCTTACTTTATACATATTCTCATATATATGTATGTACGCGCTTTACATACAAACACACACACATGGGTACATACTTGCACTTCGAATATGTGTGCGGAATCAATAGCGACAACTCGCATGTGAAAAGTCTACTCGAACGAATGAATTCTCGTATTTTTATGTGAATTGTTGTTTGTGAGTGTGTGTGTGTGTGTGTGTGTGTGTAGGACAGGAACAACAGCGGCGTCAACATCAGCCACCAGAATGATGACGCCGCCGCAAACAACAACAGCAACAACAACAAAAATAAACACGGCTGTGGCAACAGCACGCCAACGACCGAGATGACATCCGCCAAATTGGCGCCAATCTCCACTGAATTTCGCAAACACACACGCATTCACGCTCTCACACTAATAAAAATGTGGGCTGGGAAATTCAGTTGCATTGGTTATTTGCCTAGGAAACCGTCTGTCTGTCTGCTTGTTCATTTATGTATGCGCATGTATGCATGTGTATGCATGTGTTTTTTCCTCCAGCACTTCTGTTTCTTTTTTCTCTATGTTTATTGAATTGCAGTTCGAGTTGAAGCGGCGATGTTGAATTGAGCACGACGACTGTGTTGTTGTTTGTTTACGACTACAACGTCGACAAAGAACTCGAATAAAACGATGACATTACACTTCCACCCACAAAAGCTCGTAAATGCATACAGGGCCATTCGAAAGTTGAAATGATTACAAAAGTCTAAAGCTTGCAGTTACGAAAGTAAATCAAAATCTTATGGAAATGTGAATGATTCATTCTAGAATATGTATAGTGGCATATGAGAGGATGAAGAAAACACTAATAGTAGTAGTGTGTGGCGACGTCTTGTGGTAAGTGTTGTGTAATGTTATGTTATGCTATGTTATGTTACATTTTGTACTGTTCTTTTACGTTATTTTAGTATTCAAGTATTCTTATCAATTTACACCCTCATATTCCCTCAAGGGAGGGGTGGCGATGCGCAATATTTGGAGAAAAGGCATGGCAAACATAATGCGGCGAGCTCCCCAAAAAGCTCAAATCAATACTACTCCAAGCGGAGGTAGCCGCAATCAAATAAGCAGTGGATTGGTTGCTTACTTCTGTAATACTGTGAGCGCTGGGATTCGCAATAATGCACATTGGGCAATTTTTGGCAAACGATAATGTATTAATTAATGAAACTTGGTGGAGATGTTAGGGAGGTATTAAGGAACAATCTTTATAACTCCCAATTATTCGGGAAATAATAGTTTCGTAATTATTTGCCTTCAAAGTGCCCTCGGTAACTTCACTATAGCTTGGCACATAACACTATATACTTTTTTACACTTCACTAAAATCCACTAAATATCCACTCACACGCGTGTTTTTACTTATTTTTATACTTGTATTCGAATTATTTTCAATAAAATTAAATGCAACTGCATTTGTCCATATAATCAATTTCAAATTTCAAAAGCGAATAAGAAGAAGATTGGAATGACAACAGTATAGTGTTGCCGGATGCCTGCAAATGAAAACAGAAATATGATCAAAAATGAAGTATTTCAGTTTAGTGTTAATAATGGGGATGGGTGTCATAGGGCCTCCTTACTACACACACGCATATGACGTTTTAATTTTGGGTCCAATGGTTTTAACACGGAAAGGAGATCTACGCAAAAATACTGTTGATTGTGTAGCCGGAATTGGGCTGATGAGGGTTATTTTTTTGAAAGGAAACGAGTTTTTTAATAAAGACAACCGTTTTTTAAAAAAGATAATCGAATTTTTGTGGAGAAAATCTGTTTATAAAAAGCATGAGGACCCGTTTGTAAAACTGATCGAACTAATACAATATACTTATAAACCGTAATTTTGTTTTTTAATTACTTTATTATTTTTTGCAATATTAAATATCATTGGTTTTAAGCTTCGATGAGGTAAATACGTGCATAATATAATCCAGACAATCGCACTGTTTTTATTTTAAATTTCCTCCTGCAGCGCTTTTTGTATGTTTATATTTTCAAAAATGTTTCTCAATTTTAAACACAGCAAAAAATACGGCAGATTTACAATCATCCCTCCACTGAACATCTCTGCATACGAACTTCGTTTTTATTTCAGGTGTATGGCAACACCAACTTTTCGCTAAATTAAACAACTTTAACATTAAATTGATCAAAAGCTATATGTTTCCGGAGAGTGCGGTTTTCAATTTTGAGATTGGGATACACCCCTCTATACCCTCCTTTAAACCTTTTTGTCAAAGCAGGTTACATTATACTAAATTTTTCCCCCTGTGAGGGAGGTAAATATCTACTCCGGACATGGACTGGTTGTTTGTGTGCTCGAAATAGTCGGGGAATGCCTGATCCCTCTCTCCCTGCACTGCATCCAAATACTTTGATATTAGTCACAATTGGGTTCCCGGTCCCAGTGGTATAGAGGGATACAGCTTGGAGGATGAGCTAGCTAGGCAGAGGGCCCACAACACGACCTGCGATCAGCTCTTAAAAAGATCGACCTCGTATCAACTTAGGGAGCACTGGGCTAGTGCGGCAACGTTCAAAATCACGAGATACTTCTGGACACGTGTAGATCGGGGGCGCTCGAGGGAACTTTGAGGCTAACAAAGGCGCAACTCTTAAATTTGTTGGGTATCCTTGCTCGACATTGTTCGTATCCATGTGGCAAGACTTGAGATTGCCCGAAATTCTTGCTACAGAAGCTGTCTGGAGGATGAGGTGGAATCATCTCAGTCTTGTGTCTGTCCTTGAGCGCATAGGAGGAGGAGAGAAATATTTCGGAAAAATAATGATATTACGTGAGCTCGACCGACTTCAAACATATTTCCAAAAATCGAGTTTATAAACATATTTTTTTTCAACAAAAATCACCTCAGATTAAAAGGTCTGTATACATATGTTTAAAATTATTCTCAAAGGAGAGGAGGGGCGCGCACGCTGATATTGTAGATATTGTTGTTTTTCAATGATACCTTCGTCGAAGTCGGTCGAGATTTTCCTGAGTTATTCAAGTCCTCTCTCGACGAACAAAACTAACACTCTACAAGACTCTCATCATGCCCGTCCTAACATATGGCGCAGAAGCTTGGACGATGACAACATCCGATGAAGCGACGCTTGGAGTGTTCGAGAGAAACATTCTGCGTAAGATTTTTGGACCTTTGCACGTTGGCAACGGCGAATATCGCAGACGATGGAACGATGAGCTGTATGAGCATTACGATGACATAAACATAGCGCAGCGAATAAAGATCCAGCGGCTACGTTGGCTGGGTCGTGTCGTCCGAATGGATACGGTTCTGAAAGTAATCGATGCGGTACCAGCTGGTGGTAGCAGAGGAAGAGGGCGGCCTCCTCTGCGTTGGAAATATCAGGTGGAGAAGGTTTTGGCTTCAATTGGTGTGTCCAACTGGCGCCGGTTAGCACGAGAAAGAAACGACTGGCGCGCTTTGTTAAACTCGGCCAAAATCGCGTAGGCGGTTATAGCGCCAGTTAAGAAGAAGAAGCTTCAAGTTTTACTTAAACGTGTATCAAAAAATAGCAAACAAATATGATCAAATACCTTATTATTTTGATTCCGTTGATAACAGTTTTAAATATCTTTATGCAGACCTTTTAATCATAAGCTCTTTTTTTTTAGTTTTTTTTCTTTAGATGGTTTTTAAATTCTTTAGATGGTTTCGATTTCTGTACATATTTGCTTGGTCAACCACGATCTTAAGTCCTAAATATTTAATGTGACCAAAATTTAGAAATTCGCAGAAATTCTTATTTTTTGTATAAAGTTCGCTAACTAAGAAGGTTTCTTATCTATGGCTCAGAACTGTTGTTGGAAATTAACTTGGCTTTAAAAAATCTCCTTTTGAATGCACGACCACTGAAATAACATTTTACTCCTTTCTAGACAGCCATTCGCATAAAATACGTCTTTTAAACTTTTCTTCACTCCGCAGAGCACAAACAAATTTATCATTAATTTATTGGCATGCAAATAATGGCGAATATGACAATTAAAGTTTTGCTACTGACGGCTTGCATTATGTCTAGACAGACGCATTATGTCGGTACACAACTCAGCGTAAAGTGCAGAAAATTATCGAAAAATTAAACTTTTCGCAGAGTTAGCGGCAGAAAATCTCGTGAGCTATGGTGAAGGTGGTACCGAAAACTGGTTGGATGTATGGTTTGTCAAGTGCAATTGCATCACACGTGTCGAATCAGACACATTGAAATTAAAAAAAAAAATTATAATTCTTCCAACCCAACTCAATACCTCTTCAAAAGTTTTTCTATGCCGCAGGACGCTTTTACGCAGTGCATGAAAAAAAATGCAAATTAAAATACGCCGATAAGTGAAAGGAGCAAGGAACGGTTGATGTTGAATTAGATTGGTAAGAGTAACAGAATTTGAAGTTTTGAAATCGACTTTATTTCCATCTTAGAGCGGTCTAAGATATTGTGAGATGTATTCTCAGAAAATAAAAAATATCTCAACAGCAATAAACAGCTTAAGAAATGTCTAATTTCAGATCGACGAATTGAAAACGTCAGTAAGATCAAATTCAAGTGCAAATTCCAGTTAAGCTGTCGAGCTACAAATTGCAGCGTAGTTTTGGATCTAAAGGGTGGTTAAGTTTCAAGAGCCGGTGTTGATTTTGAATAAAATATAATTTTTTTAAGAAATTATTGTCATTTCTCTTTATTATGATAATATTGATATACTTCAATTATGTATAGAACAAAATATTGGGCAAATAGCCACCGCAGCCTCGGCGGCACACCTCCATCCGATGGTCCAAATTTTCGATGACGCTGAGGCGTAATTGAGATTCTATGCCGTTAATGTGCCGAATTATCTCATCCTTTAGCTCTTGAATTGTTGCTGACTTATCGACGTACACCTTTTCTTTCAAATAACCCCAAAGAAAGAAGTCCAACGGTGTCAAATCACATGATCTTGGTGGCCAATTGACATCGCCGCGACGTGATATTATTCGGCCATCAAATTTTTCGTGCAAAAGAGCCATTGTTTCGTTATCTGTGGGACAAGTGGCACCGTCCTGTTGAAACCACATATCGTCCACATCCATATCTTCCAATTCGGGCCATAAAAAGTTCGTTATCATCTCACGATAGCGAACACCATTCACAGTAACTGCCTGACCGGCCTCATTTTGGAAAAAATACGGCCCAAATATGCCGCCGGCCCATAAACCGCACCAAACAGTGACTCTGCATCTCTGGGTGCATTGGTTTTTCTGGGTGCATTGGTTTTTCACTCTTGGATTATCATTCGCCCAAATGCGACAATTCTGCTTATTGACGAATCCACTGAGGTGAAAATGTGCCTCAGCACTGAAGATGAAGTGCACGATATGAATTTTGATTTGAACGCCCGTTTTCATAATAAGCCTGAATAACTCTAACGCGTTGCTTGATTGTGTATCTTTCTATGCTTCAAATTGAATTAGTCTGAAATTAAAAAATGTCAAATAAAATGCAAAAAAGACTTCACATTTAGGTGTAGTTTACATTCAACATCGGCCCTTAAAATTTAACCACCCTTTAGTTCTGAACTAATTGAGCATTTAAAAAATTTGGAGACATATTCCTAAATACGAAATATATGACATAATTATTTGTTCCGCCATTTTTGTATTTTTTTATAAGTATACCACGAAAGGCGGAACAACCAGGTGACGCTATATATCGACTGATTGAAGTTCTGTTTCTTTTTTTTTATTTTTGTTAGATTGCCACATCTGCGATCAGCATTCCTATTAAAATTTTATCGACATCGCCTGACATTTTTGAATATATCTTTCTCTGCCCATGTTTTCTACTTTTAACAGTTTTAAAAATGGATTTGAATTTTCATCAACGAGTTAGTGTTAAATTTTGCATTAAAAATGGACTCAATGGTGCGAAAACCTTAGAAATGTTGGAAAACTGTTTCGCCAATTATATTCTAAAGAAAGCAACCATTTGGGAGTGGCATAAACGCTTCAGAAGACATCGTGAGTCCATCGAGGATGACGAACGTAGTTGCAGGCCGTCTACATCGATAGCCCATGAAAACATCAATAAAGTGAAACAAAAGTTGATCAGTAACCGCAATCGTCAATAAACATCAGAGAGTTTGAGGACATTGTATTTGCTGCAAAGTTGGCCCCAAAGGAGCTGAATTTCATGCAAAAAAGGGACCGCGTTGATATCGCCAAAGAGATGCTTATTAAAGCTCAATCGACCCAATATTTATCAGGCGCATCATTACTGGCGACGAGAAGTCGGTTTATACTGTACGGCAAGCCATTTGGGCATCAAGCGAGTAAGTAGAGAGCTCAAAATGAACCAAGACAAAAAAATCACGTAATTTTCAGTCAAAGAAGAAAGCGAAGCTCACGGTTTTTATGGATTACGCCATTCTATGGGAAACCACAAATTATTTGCTAGATAGTTAATAAGGCCAATTATTCGGACGATATGAGACGTTTTAAGGTTTACGTGATGCAATTCGCCAAAAAAGGAAGAGTTTGTGGAAAAACAATTCTTGGATTTTGAGCCATGATAACGCGCCCCCGCACAGTGCCACCATTATCCGTGAATTTTCGACCAAGAACGAAACAGATGCCATCCAACCGCCATCGAACTCACCAGGTATGACTCCCTGCGGTTTCTTTTTGTTTGATCGAATCAAAAACCAATACGAGAAACCATTTTAACAACCGATAGAAAGTAATGGAAAAATCGAAGACGGATCTGATGGCTATACCGAAAAGTTCCAGAAATGTTTCGAAAGTTGAAGTTAAGTTGCAGTAGATTGGGAGTACTTTGACGGGGATAATATCACTTTTGACGAATACACTTCTATTTGGAATTTTTTGATCATTAAGGGGTTAGGGATAGTCAGACACCAGAAAGAAATATGATTTTCAATAATTTTTTTTTGCTAGTCAATGGCTATGTTTTACAAAAATAAAAACCCAGCGTTAATACGGGTTGGTGTCGAAATTCTGTATGTACAAAATTCTAAAAACAAAATTCTGCTTTTTAAAATTCTGCTTTTTTAAAATTCTGCTTTTTTAAAATTCTGCTTTCTAAAATTCTGCTTTCAAAATTCTGTATTACAAAATTCTGTATTAAAATATAATATTAACAATGTTAAAGAGGTGATGTAATTATTTAATTTATTATTATTTTTTATTATTATTCGAGATATTAAATAAAAAATAATAATAATAATAATTTTTTCTTCAGTTTCAATAGAATCCACAGTATTTTTGCATAGAACTCATCTAAAAAAAACCAACAGCTGCG
Organism: Anastrepha obliqua; assembly: GCF_027943255.1. Lineage (NCBI taxonomy): Eukaryota > Metazoa > Arthropoda > Insecta > Diptera > Tephritidae > Anastrepha > Anastrepha obliqua. Next base: position 2,320,564 of record NC_072896.1, read on the forward strand.
AAGAATTATTAAGAAAAGAAATGAATTAAGTCACACTACATATTTAAAAAGAATTGCAAAAAATATTGTAATTGGCTAAACTAAAATATTGTTATCGCTTAAACATATACATATGTATATTTATGGAATAAATGTTTATTTTGTTACTTCTTGTATGACGAAAATCACAAAACTCGAATAAAGCAGAATTTTTCGCATTAAACATGCAGAACTTTGAAAAAGCAGAATTTTAAAAAAGCAGAATTTTAAAAAGCAGAATTTTTTTGCAATTTACAGAATTTTGTCACCCAGAATTTTGTAATACAGAATAATGACACGCTCCCCGTTAATACATCATGTTTCGATTTGACTTTAGCAAAATTTCAAAAAAAAAAAAAAAAAATTAATAATTGTAAAATTTATCGTTGTTTGAGTGGAGCCCGTTTCTCCAGAAGTCCCTTGCGGTGATCATCACAAATATTTGGAGACTCATCTAAAATCAACCGGACAAGAGAATTTAGTTTTAGTAATAGATAATCTTGTGCCTGATCGAAGCTTTTTTTTTAATTAACAATATAGCGGCCCCAGGTAATACTTTTCAGATTTTCAAGAAAAAAAAAAACAAACAATTTAATTGTTAAAAAAAATCGAAATTTTTGAAAACAAAAGCCTTCGATCAGGCACGAGTTTTTTGTTTTTCAAAAGCAGTATAAATTTTATTGAAATCTACCAAGCGGTTTTTAATTTACAGAGATCACCAGTTCAAAAAAGTTTTAGTTTTGAGAAAACCGCATTTAAAGTTTTACCACTTGCTCTTGAACGCTCCGGAGCGCCCGAGCGCCCTTTGTTAATTGTTGAATAACTCGAAAAGTATTTGTCGGACTCACTTCAAACTTTCACACAATATTTTTAAGATATTATACTTTAAGAAAATGCAAAACAAATACAATTTTTTGAAAATTCTGGCTACTCTTAACCGCTTAATCATCATTCGTTTTTCATAAATGATATGAAAAACAAAATTTTTAAATTTATTTTCTTCTATTTTGATTTGTATACTGTTTTACTCATTTATTTATCAACGCAGATGCCTTCCCAGAGTTTTCAGTGTGCTTGTAGATATAACACACCACTGTGTCTATACTGTAATAAAACTGTAGGACCGTTGAGTCTATATGCTTGTATGCATTAACCCCTGAAACGGATGAACCGAATTTGGGATTTTCACTATAATGTAAAGGAGTTTTCTGAGCAGGATATAGGCTACTTCTCATCTTGAAAATATTACTCTACGTGTTGCAGTGGCATCGAGGTTTTTAATAACATTGCAAAGCAAAGTACGCCGGTTATTTTTAGCAAGAAAAATTCAGTTTATTTGCCGGCCAACATCTTGAACTATGGCAGCAAAAATTAACATTTTTAATTGTAAATACATAATTAGCCGAAAACATTATAATCATCCATTATCAATGTGCAGGTGTAACCACAATGCATATCAAAAACTTATCATCACCCGCCACTCACTCATCCTACTAACTTTCCATGCAACAATAAAACATGAATACTTTAGGACACCTGCATACACATGGAAAGCTGTAAATATTATATTATATTACTTTGCCATTTATCAGAAATATTTCAAAAACAATCATATCACCTCAGTTAGGTGGTAATTTTATTTATTTGATGTATTCATTTCTAATGCATACAAAATTCATTCACTAAAATTTTCTAAGGTAGAGGATAAATGGCAAACAAAACTGTGGATATACCAACGCATGTACATATTTTGCGCAATTATATGCATCTCCAGCGGTAAGTAGAAGTACTGCAATGCTGTCGTGTGACTAGGACATTTCGAGACACTACTGGTCCTATATCGATTCGTTGTTGTATGCATAGTTGCTCGTAACAGATGCTGCGTCTATACTCATCCAGCCAATAAGGCTTCCTCCAAAACTTTGTACGACAACCGAGCAGCATCCAATTACGAAACCACCTAATTTTGCGCCACTCCTAGCGCGCTTCCCATGACTGTGAGATTTTAGGGCAATCGCCGAGCCATCGCTTTCTTGTCTTGTTTCATTCATGGACCAATGTGAGGCAAATCATAAAGTGGGTACTAAAGTGCATACTTTTGAACTAGTCCTTTCGTGCGAGTACATGCCACATCATTTCATCCCAAGCACTCAAATTAATAAATAAAAATAAATTTATACTTAAAAGCATTTGCGACTGCATTTCGCCACATACATACATACGTACAACTGTATTGCGTGTGCTCTATTCGATTATCTTTCCAACCAATCACTCGTAAATGTATTCCACAAGATGAAATTCGATTAATGCAGCCATTGTCAAGCCAAAGGATATTGCCAGGAAATTGTATTTACAAATTACGAAAATATGTAAATTTTGTTATATAATACATGTACATGGATACGTGTGTGTATGTATGTGCAATAAAATACAGGTGTGCGTATTTTGTGCTGTTTTCATTTTCCCCGCACCTCTTCTGTTTTGTTAATAGAGTTATGCATTTTAATCAGATGAAATATCATGTAATGTCAGAAGCTTGTTTATGTGCATATGTATGCACGAGGTGTGTTCAGAAAGTATTGCGAATTTTGTGTTTTTTTTTTAATTATTTATTTATTCATTAATATCTATTTTGTCCCCTTCAAAGTAATCCCCATGAGATATGCACTTGTGCCAACGTTTTTTCCAATCTTCGAAGCACTTCAAACATTCATTTTTTTTAATATAATATATCTTGTTCAGCTGCTCCTTCGATGCCATCTTTATTTTGTCAATTGTAGCGTAGCGTCGTCCTTTCATGGGCCTCTTCAGTTTCGGGAACAAAAAAAATTAACAGGGGGCAGGTCTGAGGAATACGGTGGCTGTGGCATCATTAGTGTGTTGTTTTTGGCCAAAAAGTCGCGCACAAGCAACGATGTGGGAGCAGGGGCGTTATCGTGATGCAAGAGCCAATTTTTGTTCTTCCACAAATCCAGGCGTTTCTGGTGGATTGCTTCGCCCAAATTGCGCATAACTTGCAGGTAATATTCCTTATTGACCGTTTGACCCTGTCGCAAGAACTCATGATGCACAACGCCCCTGCAATCGAAGAAACCGGTAAGTTAAACTTGTACATTCGACCGAACTTGGCGCGCTTTTTTCGGTCTTGGTTCGAGCGGCAGCTTCCATTGAGATGATTGAGCTTCGGTTTCCACGTCATAAGCATAAACCCACGATTAGTCACCAGTTATGACCCTCTGGAGCAAATTTGGGTCGTCGCGGACAGAGTCCAACATCTCATTAGCAATGTTCATGCGATGCTGCTTTTGGTCGAAATTGAGCAGTTTTGGTACGAATTTTGCGGCGACCCGTCTCATGTACAAATCATTGAAAAAAATCGAATGGCTCCAGCCAATCGATGTGTCTAGGTCCTCAGCAACTTCTCTAACGATGGTTCGACGATTGGCCAATACCATTTTCTTCTTCATTTCACTTCATCAATTTTTTCGTCTGTTGTTGAAGTACTCGGGCGTCCGGCACGCTTTTCGTCGTTCACATCTTCTCGATCTTCTGAGAACATTTTGCACCACCGATAAACGTTGCTTTGGTCCAAAGTAGCTTCTACGTACAACACAGTCAACATTTGGAATGCATCTGCCCACTTAATTTCGTTTTTCACACAAAATTTGATGCAGGTTATTTGATCCATCTTTTTGAATAGGTCAAAAACGAAGACGAGCCGAAACACATGCAAGCAAAGCAGCTGTCAACAATTAACTGAACCTTCAAAATTACCGAGCTCGTCGGCATGAGTGAGACACATGAGTACCAACATATCGCCACAAAAAAATCGAAATTCGAATATACGTAACCTGCTAAAATTCAAAATTCGCGATACTTTTTGAACACACCTCATATTTCATGTGTAGTAGGAATGTATATTTTTTATACTAATACTTTGAAGCTTTCTAGCGAACCAGGTCTTCGCCGAAATGTTCCCTATTTATTTATGCTGTGTCATTCGCATTTTTTATTTTGATTTTTATTTGCCACTCGAATTTTTAAAAAGTATTTAATATTTTGTAAGCAGGTTTTATTAAATAAAAATAAAAAACTATTAAAAAAACAAGTGCATATTTTCAACACAGAATTTTAGATTTTTTGGTGATTATGGTATAGTTGAAATATATCAACATCAATAAGCATTTTTGTTTGCTATTTGTGCCATTTTCATTGATTCAGTCACCAATTACGCCAGCCCTCTTTTTTCCCAAATCTGTCTACTTCAATATTACCACTGAGTAGAGGCAACTTCAAAAGAACAAAGTGGGCTTTTTAATCCTTTCCAAATATTTCACCGAGCTAATTTCACAGAATTTTAATTCAACTTCATTTGATCTCCAATTCCATTTTCCCATTACATTCTTTATGTAAGTATATTCACATTAGGGCGGGTAAATTTGTTCCAAAAATGTATAACCCACTTTGTTTCGACGACTGAAATATTCTACTGGGGAATTCAAGTAAAATATAAAATATTTAATTTTATTATTTGGTTTACCATTGTATATATATGCGATTTTATGCGAACAAACTACTTTTAATTTTATTTCCAACGACTTATAGATAACTAAAATCTGCTTAGGCTCCGCGTATACATTTGATCCTATTTTTCGTCATAAGTGTAATATAAAGGTTTAAAATTAAATACAAAAATATTTGGCTTAAAATTTTACTGTAAGCCTCTTAATAATGAAAAAAAAAGAAATAAATTATTTCAGACAGTTTGTACACAAAGTAATAGTTATAGAATGTTGTTTACATATATATTTATTACAAATGTCGCAAACTAATCCTGTTTTGTTATCAGTTTTTGGGCATAGTTGACATCGACTTGTTTTAGTTATTTTTTTTTTTCCGACGTGTTTCCAAATTGACCTGATGATGATGGTTGTGCATCCAGTTGAGAATCCTTTCGAATTTTTTTGGCAATTTCAAGTGAAAAATGTGCTCGTGGTAAAGTTTGTCGCTTTTTTATATAGGGTGTTACGAGCTGCATACCAAGGTTTTCCAAGTAAAAACGGCGCTTTGTAAGACAGCCCTCTCTCCAGGTGTGGTTGGCGGATTTGAATAAAACGAAAGCGTTATAAGCTGAAATGTCGATTATGTTACTAAACACTACTTGAGGCCACGGTTTTGTCATTCGTTTGCAAGAGTAACCGCTTACAGCTTTATCCAATGTGTCTACACCACCTTTACATTTATTGCAGTCCAGTATTATTTCTGGCTTTTACTCCCGATGATTACTAATTTTTGAATCATGGTGTAGAGTGCTAAGTAGGATCACAGCTCTATTCTTCTTAGGTATGTACGAAACGAGAGTTGTTTGTTCGGTAAAAGCGAAGATTGATGAATTTAGTGGTCTTCTTTTTATGTTCACTAAGTCTGGTGGTAGTTCGGGCTTGTTTTTGCGTATTGTTCCTACTATCGTAATACGTTTCTCCAATAATTTTTGTGCCAATTGATAAGACGTGAAAAAATTGTCGGTTGTGAGGTTATGTACTTTTAGCCCTTCAATCAAAGAACAAGAACACGCATGCCTTGTTTTTTTCGGGGGTTCTTCCGGTTGCCTTGCCAGTTGAATCACAAAGTACCCAAAATTTGATTCCATACTTCGCAGGCTTTGCTGGCATGTACTGGCGGAATGGACATCTTCCTCTGAAAGCTACTAATTGTTCATCGATGGTCACGTTTTCCGTTGGATTGTAAAGCTTAGGTAATATCTCAACCCATTGATTCCACAAATTACGTATAGGAGCAAATTTATCCAACGATCTTCGTTCACTTCGAGTTTCCCTGTTTTCGAACCTAATCACTCTCGATATTTTTTTGAAAGTCTTCAAAGGCATAGTTGCAGCGAATATTGGTCTTCCGGTTTCAGGGTTCCAAAGACTTTCACAGCTTTCGTTATTTGCTCGAAAAACGCCAGCTAATATTAGCAATCCAATAAATGCAAATAGTTCGATGTTTTCAATATCCACCCATTCTTCACCGTATATTCGTTTTCCCTCAATGTTTGTGTAGGTCAATATCGTACGTATCAAAGGAGGGGGAAAAAATAGTTCAAAGCTAGAAATTTCTTTTTCGGTAATTCGTGAGCACGAGTAACGCGTTAGTCCAGGAATCAAGCTGATAATATTTTTTCTTGAAGCTCTTCCGGCACTTGTTACAAGAGAGGTTTTTGTAAAGTTTATTTGACCATTTTTTGACGACATCATTTCAGAAGGCACAAGAGAATTTTCGTCATCACTAAAATCACTGTCGGAAGAATCTGCAACCTCAACATGATCTTCCAATTCAGAATATGATTCCTCATCATTCGAAAACGCGGCCAAAGAGAATTCACTTTCACTATCACTCATCGTTACGAAATAAATAGTCGAATAACCAACAAGGCACGTGCTTTTAAATTTATGTTTACTGTGAACTCAATAAAAGCAGATTAAATAATAGGACTATGAATAAGTTCGTGCGGTTTTACAACAGATGGCGTAACTTGATTATTATTCCATCGATCCACATTTCCAAACATTCATTGGAGAGCTACTGTCGTAAGGCACAAACGTCAGTATAAGTTTTTTATTTGAAGCGTAAACAACAATATTTTTACCACACTTGAAAATGTCGAATTTCGTGCCAAATAATGTGTTTTTGCGGGGAATTCTTCTTCATTATTTTAATATGAAGAAAAAAGCAGCCGAAAGTCATCGTATCTTGGTGGAAGTTTATGGTGAGCATGCTCTAGCTGAGCGAACGTGCCAGAAGTGGTTTGCACGCTTTAAAAGTGGTGATTTTGGCTTGGAAGACGAAGAACGCGAGGGTGCGCCGCCAAAGTTCATGGATACCGAATTGGAGGAATTGCTCGATCAAGATCCGGCTCAAACGCAAGAAGAGGTTGCAAAAACTTTGGGAGTTGATCAATCAACCATTTCCAAACGTTTAAAAGCCATGGGAATGATCCGAAAGGTAGGCCATTGGGTGCCGTATGAATTGAAGCCAAGAGACGTTGAACGCCGTTTTATGGCATGCGAACAACTGCTTCAACGGCACAAAAGAAAGGGTTTTTTGCATCGAATTGTGACTGGCGATGAAAAGTGGGTCCATTACGACAATCCAAAACGTCGGGCAACGTATGGATACCCTGGCCATGCTTCAACATCGACGTCGGCGCAGAATATTCATGGCCTGAAGGTTATGCTGTGTATCTGGTGGGACCAGCTGGGTGTTGTGTATTATGAGCTACTGAAACCGAATGAAACGATTACGGGGGATGTCTACCGACGACAATTGATGCGTTTGAGCCGAGCACTGCGAGAAAAACGGCCGCAATACGCCGATAGACACGACAAAGTTATTTTGCAACATGACAATGCTCGGCCACATGTTGCACAAGTGGTCAAAACATACTTAGAAACGCTCAAATGGGATGTCCTACCCCACCCGCTGTATAGTCCAGACCTTGCGCCATCCGATTACTATCTCTTCCGATCGATGCAACATGGCCTGGCTGACCAGCACTTCCGTAATTACGATGAAGTCAAAAAATGGATCGATTCGTGGATTGCGGCAAAACCGACCGAATTTTTCACAAAGGGAATCCGTGAATTGCCAGAAAGATGGGAAAAAGTAGTAGTAAGCGATGGACAATACTTTGAATATTAAATTTGTAACCATTTTACGTCAATAAAGTTTCAAATTTCGAAAAAAAAACCGCACGAACTTATTCATATTAATAAAATGCAACCGCTGAGCCGAAAATTTGCAATTAGCAAATAAATTTAATTCAAATAACGTCGGATGTATACGTTGGGTCAAATTTGACCCGAGGGTCGTAGATGTATAAAAATTTCTACGCGACAGAGCCTAAATTATTATTTTTTTTTTTAATTTTACGCTTATTATATAAAATATAATAAATTAGAAAAAGTCACGAAACATCAAGTCCTTAAAAAATTTGGTTCTTGAAAAAACTTAATTTTTTCCTGAAATGGGTCAAAAATGACCCGAAGACCGTAGGAAGGTTAATACACCAAAGAGCAAAATTCAGCTTAATTGAGAGAAATAAGTCAAAACGCAAAATGTATTTATGGTAAGGGTTAATTTCGTAAGAGGAAAAAACGGTTAATCTGTTGTGGAGATGGAGGGATAAAAACTTCATAAAAGTGTTTGCCGTTATTTTTTGCATAGTATTGCTAAACATCTTGTATCTAAAGAGTAAGATTCACATAGTTTCCTGTGCCGATGTAACATAAAAATGGGAGTACGAGTGAAAATCTTAACACTCCTCAAAATAAAATTTAGGCGTAAATTTTCAATTCACCGACACACGTACATTTATTTTTTGTCCGCTCTACCAGAATCCATTGGCGGAAACTCGTATTATTTTACCATTGCATTAGTTGTTGTGCCTCCTACAGTTTGATGAAGGTCAATTTTGTCGTGGATTAATATAATTAGATTGTGACTGATGATTTGCTGTCTAGCGGAGAGTTTTGAGCAAAATAAACACAAAAAATTTCTTAAGTATTGTAAATTTGGCAAACTAAAAACAGAAACAATTTATTGTATAAATTAAATTAAACAAATTAAAGAAGAAATATAACCCACCCTAATATGTATATTAATACTCGTATATACGAATGTATTTTTTATTCTTTTTATAAATTTTGTAGGTATGTATGTCCTGCCTAGACCCACATAATAATATTTCATAAGCGATTAGTTAGATCAAAAACCATATTCGCCTTTTGTACTTACAAATTTCACTGAATTGACCGTTTCCTATTAGAATTACAAATGAACAAAGCCGGGAAGGAAAAAATGCGAGAAAGACAGCCACAAAGTGCTGGGCAAACCAAAGCTAGCGAATTGAGAGATAAAACTTTCGCAACATACAAATATCCTCAATGGACGAGGGCTACTTACGGCGACTGCCGAAGCAGACAAAAGCAGACTTTAGCCACAAACAGCAAAAACACAAACAATAACCACAATGTTAAAAATATGAAAAGTATTATTATGCTCTTCTCCGACAATGCGCGCCATGGACCCATCCTACACCTTGCACGCACATACATACACAGTTACATTTATATGTGTGTGGGTAAGTATGAGTAGCCTTTGTGCATTACTAAGACCAGCACTAACCGACAAGGGCAGATGGACAAAATTGGTTGGTAGTTGCATACAAAGGCAGTCCAAAGTAAACGAAAAATCGGTTAAATTGATGATAGCTTTGGAGAGAAATGAGGGGCAAATGGATAATAAAAATCGTCTGGCGAAAAAATAAAATAAAATTAAGAAGTAGGAAGAAAAAATTGCAAAAAAGTAATTGTTACAAAGAATTTCAAAGAAATGTGTAATGAAGTTTGACGGACATACAGTGGCGGTAGATCGGAGGTAAACAGCAAAAGGCTGTAAGGAATGAGTTCGGAATTGCGGATTTGCTGAATTTGAACCACTGTCGGTAGATGTCTCCCAATTTCTCCCAAAAAAAATTTTTTTTTATTTATTTATTAAAAAGAGTAATAATTATAAATAATTATTCCCAAAAAAAGGAACAAGCTCTGGCTGCTAAGGCCTTCGGCGAAAAAAAAAATATTTTTAAGTATATTTTATAAACAAAAATAAAATAAAATATTATAAAAATGGTAAGAGCAGAAGATATTTGATTTTAAAAACTCCAACCCGAAATTTTCGACAATGACAAAAGTTATTAAAAATAAATCAAAATTTTTCCGTTTACCTCTTATTAGACTCAAGCCTTCAAATAAAATCACTAATTCAGAAAAATTTAAAATCATGTCCAAAATACTTGGAATCACTTGAAGATCTGAAAGACCTGGTTTACTGGCACATAGAATTGTCACATTGGAAAATCCTCATCCCGTCAAGGAGAAGTCACTAATGAGTGACAGTTTGGACCATTATCTTTTGGAAATAACCAAGAAAACGCCGCTACTCCAGGGTTTACTCTTTCTAGTAGTGAAATTAATTGGTCTTCTTTATCTTACCTCTACTTCCTGATTTAGAGATAGGGGGTAGTATTTCCTAGACCAAAAAATTGCTCTTATTATTCTTCTTCTTGGCGCGATAGCCCCTTACGCAATTTTGGCCAAGTTTAACAAAGCGCGCCAGTCGTTTCTTTCTCGTGCTAAACGGCGCAAGTTGGACACAACAAATGAAGCGTAGTCCTTCTCCACCTGATCTTTCTAACGCAGAGGAGGCCTTCCTCTTCCTCTGCTACTACCAGCTGGTACCGCATCGAATACTTCCAGAGCCGGAGCGTTTGTGTCCATTCGGACGACATAACCCAGCCAACGTAACAGCTGGATCTTTATTCACCTGCGTTGCCAACGTGCAAAGGTCCAAAAATCTTACGCAGAATCTTTCTCTCAAGCACTCCAAGCGTCGCTTCATCGCATGTTGTCATCGTCCAAGCTTCTGCGCCATACGTTAGAGCGTACATAATGAGAGCCTTATAGAATGTTAGTTTTGTTCGTCGAGAGAGGACTTTACTGCTGATTTGCCTACTTAGTCCAAAGTACATCTTTTTATTGGAAAAATTTTTAAGTGGCGGGTCCCAAACTCAGCGCACAACCAGCTATCCTGGGATGCTTCGCTTCTCACGTTAGCTCACTCCCGGACGGGTGTTCGGAAGCTACCCAGTGGATACTTGGGCTAATCCCGGAAGTTGTGAGCTGCTTGAACCATATTCAGAAGAATCGTCCTGTACGCTCCCAAGTGAATGGCGATCAGTAACTTTCCCCACTTGCGTGGACTTCAACATATGGAACCATCCTCCAGATATGGAGGTTGTATTTCCTAGACCATAAAATAGCTCAGGGCCTATAAATGGAGAGGCCGTCCATTTTCTAGCAAATCGATTTGCCAGAGTAATTCCTTTGTGTCCTAGAATCCATGGGACACATACCTGGTTGTTCAATCCTAAGATACTCAGCGTATTAAAACGTTCCAGCACCAACTTTGACATAACCTGGAAAGAGTTAAGAGCCTTTCTTCTTTATAGACCTCCCCTTGGAATATAAGCATCTCATGCCTAGCGCTTCCAAGTATCTATTCTCCGGTTCGCAGGTACCTGCCATTGGTTTTCTCCCCGGTGTGAAACCTATCTGTATGTCAGTTATCATGTTTTGTAATGTGAATAATTTTTAGATAAACCTTGCCATGACACTTAAGTCGAAACTATCTCCTTAATTGGCAGGCCGGGGAAGGAAATTTAGCAATAATTATTCAAAAAGTGTTCAAACAGAGAATTTAATGGCAGTTAATGAATGAAGAAAAATGATGATCTTTTATTGTTTCAGCTAAGTGCGAAAGTTCCTGCGACAGGAAACACTATATTTTTTTTTCCTTGTTCACTCCTTTCGGGAGCATAGGGCCTCGGCAAGACTCTTCCGTCGTATACGGTTCTGTGCTGTTGTTTTTGCACCGTCCCAAGTGATGGCGGCATCTGCTAGTTCGCGCAACATCGACCTTCTCCAAGTTTTTGCTCGACCGCGACCTCTATACCGTACAGCCACGAGCTCAGTAGTTTAATCGCGGAGCGAAATGTAACTCGATCTATAAAGTCCTAAAAATTACATTAGTACGGACGCGTTCTAAGAATGTACAGGAAAAAACGAACAAAAAAGTTTTTGAAGCGAAACCAGAAAGGGCGAGAAAGAGAGGTCGACCGCGGCAAAGATAGTTAGTTACAAGACGTAGAAGATGATATATGAAAGATGAGAATCCCACAACATAGAGCGACAGCGAAATGTAGACATAAATGGAGGGTATTGTAAAGAAGGCAACACGATGATGATAATTTTACTATATGTGGTATGTCTCAACCTTTCATTTAGCTCAGACAAATTTTTACTATTTTGCAATTGTCCCTTAAGTGTTCATTACTGGGTAGGCATACTTTCAGAAAATATTAACAATCCAGTCTGCTTTGGCCTGCCATTAAAAGTGTCGCCCAAAGTTATTGGATGTCGAATATACTTTCAAATATTTCAAATAATTCCACTTCTTACGAAAACTGTTGCAAAAGTACACTAAGCTTGAATTTTCCACTAACCAGTATTCACTTAGCTGGCCGCCACCGTACAGTGCTAAAAGCTTTGGCGCCAGAAAGGTGGCAGGCTAGTCGTAGGCCAGTTTCTGACCGGCCGCTTTGCTTCACAAACAGTAAACGAAAAAAAGACAAGTAGCTGCACAAAAGCTAAGAATCACTTTTTCTATTTAATTTAACTTTTCTTTCAAATACTTCGTTTTGTTTTTCTAAGCCATCTCATTGTACTTACACAGTGCTAGATTTCTTTCTGGTCCTTTATTAAATCCGTAAGATGAGCGTTTAAGTGAAAAGTGTTTTGTCTTTGTGCCCATTGTTAAGTGGACCGCTTTTGCTCTGTGTCCTGTCGAACGAAGACAATGGGAGCCAACTTCTGTGTCAGTCCAGCTAGATAACTGGCTACTTACCAAAGCTTTTTACATATCTGCCAGTCTAGTTATTTACATAGTTGGCCTTCTTACGCTTGGCCTTTTATCTCCATCCATCATCTCAAGACAGCGGAAAGCAGCAAACCAACAGAGGCATTTTTTATATATTTTTCCAAGCCATTCGCATTGGTTATTTGCGCTTCGTATTACGAGTACGCACATACATATACAGAGAGGGCCCACGTATACATACATAGAGTATATATGTAGATTATCTATGTGGCTGCCTCAGTTGCCTCGAATGGTTTCCTCTTCTATGTAGTTTAACTTTAAAATCAATAGTGAATAACTTTATTTATACAATTACAGTTATTTCCGCATTTCCAGCACCATGGCAAATATACTCGCATTATTGCTGGTGTGTGTATGTGTGTGCAATTTATAGTGGAACACAGCCTTTCCCGCCTGTCCCACAACTCGAACATTTTTTATTATTCTATGCCATAAAAGTTGTAGACTTTGTGACGGCTCCGCTTTTTTTATTTACATTTTCTCGCTGCCAGTTGCTGGAAAAAAATGTTTTGCTTTTGTTTTTTACTGCGCTCGCAATGTTTGTTTTGTTGTTGTCATATTGTCGTTCACTGTTTGTCATACCGACCAAGCATTTGGCAGAGTTGACTTACTCTTTTTTGGTGGTCGTGCTTTTACGACTTGGCGCTTTCAGTAATGTTCTGCGACACACACTCACACTCGCACATACACATGCATACAATCACACAATCCATTCGGCTTGTAAATATGCGCTTTATAGCTGCTGATGGCTTCATTGGCATTTTGTCAAAGACAAAGTTCAAATTTTTATTAGTTTGAGTAAGTGACTTTTCGCGTCTACCTCTTTCTACTCTATCTCTCTGTCTCTCTTGCTCTTATTGTGTTTGTATTGTGCCGTTTGTGAATATCCCGTTCAATGACTTTTGCTTACCAGAACGAATTCATATTTATTATGCGTGCGTACTTGTAAAACAGAATTTTTTGTTTGCTCAGATTTTTAATACCAAATATGAACATAAATTTTTGTGTTCAACAGACATATTTCTGTGGTCGCACACAATAAGCGCCTAAGTTGATATGAAAAAGTATTGAAAAAACAATATATACGAGTCCATCAGGTCGCCTCACTAAAAGGAGTTGCGGTTTTTCCGCCGGAATTGTAAGATTTGTTATGTTCTAAAACTTCCGCCAAGATATCTCGGAAAATAATTACGGCTTAGAAAGAAATAAAAGTAGTTTTAAAATACAATATATTTTTTCAAAAAAATACCCTCAGATAAGAAAAGAGTTTAAGCTTAACGAAAAGGCCATAAAAATGCTTAGCAACTTTATCAAGGGAATCAAAATATCGATTGGTGCTGTTTTTCACTTTCTTTAGAAGATAAATTTAAGGAAAACTTGAAAAAATTCAGCCAAATCTTTAGTGTTTTAGACTTCTATGATATTACTAAAAATACATTTTCTCCCTCTTTTCATTTTTCGTAAAATTAATCCATTCCCGTCCATTTTTTTTTCCTCAAAGTAAGACTACTTTGATTCTGTTGTTAAACATTTTAAAACATTGTAGCAGACTTCTTAAGCTTAAACTCTTTTATTACCATAAATAATTTTTGGAAAAAATATTTTGTGAACTAATTTTATGTAGGGCATGGGAATACTTAAATAATCTTAATGGGAATAAGTCTCCGCCCTCGTAAAAGAGGTGTCGCTGCTGATGCTACTTTTGTGTTCACTCTAGTACTCATAATATACTGGTGATTTGAAGGTGTATACGTGAGATCTCGATCGCGGTGGTTGGCATTCGTTTGAAGCGTAAAGATCCCTTTTTATCTGACGTCAAAAATGTCTACGTTCGTCCGGAAAAAACAGCATTTGGGGGAAGTCATTATTACCTTTTAAAGAAAAGTGCAGCTGAAACGTGTCGCATATTGACCACTATTTACGGTAATCAAGCTCCATCAAATACAACTCGGAGAGAATGGTTCGACGCTTCCAAAGTGGTAATTTCGACGTGAGTGATAAAGATCGCGAAGGGGCACCGAAAAAATTCGGCACTCAACTACAACAATTATTGGATGAAAATGCATGTCGAGCCCGTGTTATTTCTAAAGAGTTGGATGTTGACAGATCAACCGTCGGTAAACGTTTGCACACGATGGGAATGGTCCAGAAAGCAGGTAACTGTGTGCCACATCTATTGAAGAAGAGGGATATCGAGAGGCGTTTGGTGACGTGTGGGATGCTTCTTGAATGACAGAAAACAAAAGGTTTTCTGTTTCGCATCGTCACTACCGATGAAAAATGGATCTATTATGATAAATGTTGGAGCCGGCCAGGTGAACCACGTCCATCGACAGCGAAAAAAAAGTATTCATGCTTCAAAGGTTATGTTGTGCATCTGGTGGGATCAGAAGGGTTTATTATGAACTCCTTAAAGCATCTGAAACCATCACTGGCAATCGTTACCGACTGCGGCTAATGCGTTTGGATCGAGCTCCCAAAGAAAAGCGGCAGGGATGGGACGGTAGACATGACAAACTGATTTTCTGCATGACAACGCCAGGCCACATATTGCTAAATTGGTCCAGAAATATTTAGAGGGACTGAACTAGGAAATCTTGCCTCACCCGCCGATTCTCCAGACATTGCACCTTCGGATTACCATCTGTTTCAATCAATGTAGTCAGACCTTATTATTATGAGAGCAGCGCAAAGTGGCTGATTGAATGCATCAAGTCAAAAGAACCCGAATTTTCCGTCAGAGGAATCCGAATGCTGCGTGAAAGATGGAGTAAAGTTGTAGCTTCCAATGGCACATACTTCACATAATAAAGGGTTTTTCAATAACAGGTGTTATTTAAATATATAAAAGGCTATCGAGAGATGATTAACGATTATTTATGGTCGGAATTAAATGGTATTGATCTGGACAACGTTTATTTTCAACAAGATGGCGCTACGTACCACACAAGCAACGAAACCATTGATCTTTTACGGGAAAAGTTTCCGGGCCGTGTTATCTCTCGAAGAGATGATTACAATTGGCCATCGAGATCTTGTGATTTAATACCCTGTGACTTGTTTCTTTGGAGCCACGTGAAAGAAAAGGACTACACCAACAGCCCGGGGTTGATTCAAGACCTCAAAGATGGAATTCGTGAGGCTATCGACGACGTAGGGCAGCCACTTTGCAATTCGGTTATGGAAAATTTCATGAAAAGGATAGAAAATTTCATAAAAGGTTGTCCTTTTCCTGATGTTAATTTCCACAATTAACGACATACCTTCCTCTTTATAAAGAAAAAAACATCTCTGGAAAACCGTATATCATGTAATATTTGATTGTTTAAATAATTCGTAACTTTGGCTAAAAAAGGACGGCAACTTAGTCCCATACGCACCCATATTTCAACCAACTCGAGAAGGTACTTTCTAGTCGGTCAATCTCACGAAAACCTGAATATTTTTGTGAAAACTTTTGGCGGTTTATTTTTTTTTTAATTAAAAAAAATAAAAATAAAATTGTCTCAGAATATTATTCATTTAAGCGAAAGAGCAAATAATTCTATTATTTATGGGGCACGATTTCATACATATGGCTTCCTGGGCTTACCCTATTATCCCAGTCTTCCAAGATCTTGCTGACGATTTGTGGCTCCATCTCAGAAATGGCTTGCCCGATATCCGTCTTAAGGGTCAGAATCGTTAATGGATTGTTTGTACAATATCAGTCCTACATTATAAAGCATAAAAACGACGAGGTGATTAATCAACAATCACGAAACGGCTGATGGCGCGATTAACGCACTTTTACGCAAAAGATTGATTATGGCTAGGGTGGGTTACATGGCACGCCATCTTGCTAAGACCAGAGATCGTCCAAGTACAAGTCTTCAATTTCCGGCCACAAATCGTCCATTAAACCGGTGTAGACTTATGATGCCGCCGCTCGAAAACTACGTGTATCTTTATTAGTAGCTTGGTTAAGCAACCATCTTAAAAGCCGTGTAATTAAATTCTACAATTTTCTATGATAGATCAGAATATATTGTCCTCAAACCAAAACGTCTTAAAGTCATATAAATAGTTTTATCAAAAGTCCACAGATATACAGGGTAGCGCAAAATTAGTTACCCTACCGGAAGATCTCTAATTTTTGCAAGCAGCGTCGTACGTCAGTAATATTTGACACTTGTGAACTACACAAGCAATGGAGCACTACAGGGCAAAATAAATATTTACATAACTCAAGAAAAACTTTTTTTTGTTTATTTAGCAATAAAGCATTAAAAAAAACAAAATTTGAAGATTAATTTTGCCCCAACTTGTACTCCGGCTCTATCTTTGAATAATTTCCTCTATCGCAAAAGCTGTACCTTCCGAATAAAAACAAAATCTGTGCAACTGAAAATTTCTTCTTCTTCTTTAACCTCAAAGTTTCTGGCTTTAGGCTTCCGCTTAGGTCTCTTATAGAGAAGCTGAGTGCAAGTTTTCAAATGAAGCCAAACACAGTTTATTTTTTTTGGTAATAACCCCCTCCGCTCATAACCTTGATGGTCGTGTCTAAATAAATCTACAGATAGCAATACTTACAAAGTATATATTAGAGCGATGGCTGACATTGTGCCCTGTAATGCACTTATGCTCCTCTCGAGTATGTACAGCACGAAAATCGTTGAATTAATCATCATATCCCTACCCTGACTGAAAATGTCAAAATCCATCTGGTTTAAGCCACTGCAGGCAAAGCCCCGCAGCTACCTCATTAATGCAATTAGCAAAAATATAATATAAAATCTAATCGCTTCAAATGGAAACTAAAACACGTCAGCGGCAAGGAAATAAGTGCATATAACACCAAGCAAAGGGGAATAATTACATTTTGTGGTGTATGTTAACACATTTCCAATTTTGTTTAATTATGTTTTTCCATTAAATCCAGAGCTGCTCAGTCTGTTGGTGTGCTTTATAAAACAAGCAAAACGGCAGAAAAACCGAAAGTGCATAAATGAAATAACAAAACCGGCAGTAAAGTTTTGAGGCACCCCATTTAAAATGGCATTGAAAAGTTAAATGTTATCTCACCGGTATTAGATGAACGCATTTCAATAATTTCCCAAATGAATGGGGGCGGCAACGAGTTTAGTTATGCATTTGGACGTTCATAGGAAAAGTGCATGACCGGCGGCAAGAGACAAAAGCGATTTAGTTAGGTTCGTTTGAAAGGCAACGGCACTGACACAATTTCAATAGTGAGTTCAAATACTTTTGGCAATGTTAATGCACGTCAATTTTTGGGTAGCGCACAACTGCACGCTTACAGAAGTAAATACTTACTGATGGTGTCTCATTTCGATTTTTACGATCTCGAGATTTTCGGGATCCCATTATTGCAACTCTGGACAAGTCCCGGGATTTATATGCTCATTATTTTCAAACATCTCCATTTGACAAAATTGCGTCAGTACTGTTTGAGAAACTCTCTCGCCATATAACAAATAAGTGGGTTTTAAATAATTTTTTATTTAAAGCAAAACTGAAATCATTAGTAATAAAATACAAAGCAATAGGTAAATTTATAAGCATTTAATAATACTCCGGCACGCACATATCTGATAAAACAACTTAATGTGTGTCGAAAAGAGATCGATGATTTAAAAAAAAGTCATGAAAAAGCTCCTCATAAAACCTATTTACCCGCCGTAGTCGGCTTGAAACTGTAGGTCCCTCCATTTGGGGAACAACATCAAGACGCACACCATAAATAGCAGGAAGAGCTCGATCAAACGCGTTTTATTTTTTATATAAAACTTTAAAAGTAAGAAAATGTATTTTGTGCTTAGAAGCAGCGCATGTGTATTTAATTCTCGTAAACTTTAAGTGACTCGAACGGAAAGTAGTTGGTTAGATACAAATTCGCTTATGTTAAAATAAAAACTGAAATAAATCAGTGTAACTTCCCGCAACCATATTCGAGAATGTGTTCCAAATTTTACTATGTAACGATTTCCTTACGAATTGTGAAAAAACACACGATTGACACGCACTCGTATAGAAATTTCTGTCCAATTCATCATCATCTGTTCCTGACACCCCAATCGTCGACGACCATGACGAGGTGAGAATAGCGATAACGCGGTTAAAGAACAACAAAGTCGCGGGCGCCGACGGACTGCCGGCTAAGCTATTCAAACATGGCGGCGAGGAGCTGGTGAGGTGCATGCATCAGCTTCTATGCAAAATATGGTCGGATGAAAGCATGCCTGCCGATGGGAATTTAAGTGTGCTCTGTCTAATCCATAAGAAGAGTGATCCTGCTATCTGTGCCAATTACCGCGGGATTAGTCTTCTAAATATCGCCTATAAGAGCGTATTTGGTTGAAAGGCTGAAGCCCACCGTCAACCAACCGATTGGACCTTATCAGTGTGGTTTTAGACCTGGAAAGTGTACCATCGACCAAATATTCATAATATCAAATCTTGGAAAACACCCATGAAAGCAGAATCGACACACATCATCTTTTCGTCGGCTTCAAAGCGGCATTCGACAGTACGGAAAGGAGTTACCTGTATGCCGCGATATCTCAATTTGGTATTCCCGCAAAACTAATACGGCTATGCAAGATGACGTTGCTCAACAACTGCAGCGCCGTCAGAATTGGGAAGGACCTCTCCGAGCCGTTTCATACCAAACGAGGTTTCAGAGCTGTTGGGACAGTTCGTAATGTGAAGAATAAAACCCGTGCACGTCGCTCAAGAACAGCC
The DNA here is from genome assembly GCF_027943255.1 of Anastrepha obliqua. NCBI lineage: Eukaryota > Metazoa > Arthropoda > Insecta > Diptera > Tephritidae > Anastrepha > Anastrepha obliqua. The sequence goes on from NC_072896.1 coordinate 2,339,881, forward strand.
AAAAGTCGAAAATATTGCTGTTGTAGCCAAAAGTGTGGAAGAAAACCCAGCTTTATCCATTCCTAGTCGTTCTTTGGAGTTAGGCATTCCACAAATGTCATTTGTGCATAAAGATTTGGGTCTTAAGGCTTATAAAGTCCAGGTGACACAAGAACTCAAGCCGGCTGATCATCAACAACGTCGTGTCTTTGCTGATTGGTTCGTAGAAATGCATGAAAATGATCCGGAATTCCGTCGAAAAATCATCTTCAGTGATGAGGCCCATTTCCACCACGGTGGCTTCGTCAACAAGCAAAATTGTCGGATCTGTGGTTAGAAAATCCAAGAGTTATTGTTGAAAAGCCTCTCTATCTTCAACGTGTGACTGTTTGGTGCTGAAGCAACAGTTACGGTGATTGGATTGCGCTATCGTGAGATGATTAACAGTTTTTTATGGCCGTAATGGGATGGTCTTGATCTGGACAACGTTTATTTTCAACAAGACGGCGCACAGTGCGGCCGATTCCCAAAAAGCTGGCCAAAAGTCGAAAAAAAAAGTTTCTAGATAGAGTTTTTTTGTCTTTGGGTTGGCTACAGTAATGCCTTGAGTAGTGAAAACCGTTCATAGCAACGTCCTGTACCCTAAGTATCCTCTGTATTTTCAGTCGCAACGTGGCCTTCGTTTGAGCATCGTATTACTGTCGATGAATAGTGAAAGTTGTACACATTTGAAAGATTTTGTAATGGAGTAAATTGAACAAAACCAAATGGAATCATCTTCGGAAGGTTAGTAAAATACGAGAAATCTTTAGTACATATCAATACCTCGACACAAAATTTTTAGCTGCAGCAATACGTAGATACATTTTTTGCAATTTTTTTAATAAAATTTGAGTTTTCAAACTGTATAGTAATACAACGCCGTCATATGCTGCTTTGAAACCTATTAAAGGTTACTCAAAAAAGCAATGGTTACTGAATAAAACAAGATTCAGCTGCTACCACTTGCTACCTTGCGACCCCGAAAACATATAAATTTACATGCATCTTGATTATGTTCTAGAATATACGCTATTTCACGTGAGGGGGTGGCCAATAGGGGTGGAAGGGGGTGGATTTTCAAAATTTTAAGATTAAATTCGTAATCAGCGACCCCGACAACCCCCGAATAAGAAATTTTGAATCAATTACTTAATTTTTTGAGGTTTGGCCAGCTTTTCGGGAATCGGCCGCACTGTACGACAGTACGAAAAGGAGTTTCCTATATGCCGCGATTCTGAATTTGGTATCCCCACAAAACTAATACGGCTTGGGAAGATGACGTTGCTCAACATCAGCAGCGCCGTCAGAATTTGGAAGGACCTCTCCAAGTAATAGGACTATGTTTAAGTTCGTGCGGTTTTTTTTTCGAAATTTGAAACTTTATTGACGTAAAATGGTTACAAATTTAATATTCAAAGTATTGTCCATCGCTTACTACTACTTTTTCCCATCTTTCTGGCAATTCACGGATTCCCTTTGTGAAAAATTCGGTCGGTTTTGCCGCAATCCACGAATCGATCCATTTTTTGACTTCATCGTAATTACGGAAGTGCTGGTCAGCCAGGCCATGTTGCATCGATCGGAAGAGATAGTAATCGGATGGCGCAAGGTCTGGACTATACGGCGGGTGGGGTAGGACATCCCATTTGAGCGTTTCTAAGTATGTTTTGACCACTTGTGCAACATGTGGCCGAGCATTGTCATGTTGCAAAATAACTTTGTCGTGTCTATCGGCGTATTGCGGCCGTTTTTCTCGCAGTGCTCGGCTCAAACGCATCAATTGTCGTCGGTAGACATCCCCCGTAATCGTTTCATTCGGTTTCAGTAGCTCATAATACACAACACCCAGCTGGTCCCACCAGATACACAGCATAACCTTCAGGCCATGAATATTCTGCGCCGACGTCGATGTTGAAGCATGGCCAGGGTATCCATACGTTGCCCGACATTTTGGATTGTCGTAATGGACCCACTTTTCATCGCCAGTCACAATTCGATGCAAAAACCCTTTCTTTTGTGCCGTTGAAGCAGTTGTTCGCATGCCATAAAACGGCGTTCAACGTCTCTTGGCTTCAATTCATACGGCACCCAATGGCCTACCTTTCGGATCATTCCCATGGCTTTTAAACGTTTGGAAATGGTTGATTGATCAACTCCCAAAGTTTTTGCAACCTCTTCTTGCGTTTGAGCCGGATCTTGATCGAGCAATTCCTCCAACTCGGTATCCATGAACTTTGGCGGCGCACCCTCGCGTTCTTCGTCTTCCAAGCCAAAATCACCACTTTTAAAGCGTGCAAACCACTTCTGGCACGTTCGCTCAGCTAGAGCATGCTCACCATAAACTTCCACCAAGATACGATGACTTTCGGCTGCTTTTTTCTTCATATTAAAAAATTCCCCGCAAAAACACATTATTTGGCACGAAATTCGACATTTTCAAGTGTGGTAAAAATATTGTTGTTTACGCTTCAAATAAAAAACTTATACTGACGTTTGTGCCTTACGACAGTAGCTCTCCAATGAATGTTTGGAAATGTGGATCGATGGAATAATAATCAAGTTACGCCATCTGTTGTAAAACCGCACGAACTTAAACATAGTCCTATTAGTTTGATACCAAACGAGGTTTCGACGACATAGACATAGCGCAGCGAATAAAGATCCAGCGGCTACGTTGGCTGGGTCTTGTTGTCCGAATGGATACAAACGCTCCGGCTCTGAAAGTATTCGATGCGGTACCAGCTGGTGATAGCAGAGGAAAAGGAAGGCCTGCTTTGCGTTTGAAAGATCATCTGGATAAGGGCTACGCTTCACTTGGTGTGTCCAACTGGCGCCGTTTAGCACGAGAAAGAAACAACTGCCGCGCTTTGTTAAACTCGGCCAAAATCGCGTAAGCGGTTATCGCGCCAATTAAGAAGAATCAGGAGCAAAATTAATCATCCAATTTCGTGTTTGAATAACTTTTCTACTAAATAACGAAAACAAAAACGAATTTGAGTGATGGAAATCTTTATTTTGACCATTGCACGATCCATTGTTTGTATGTTTGGCTACTGCAGCTACCCAGTTTAAGGGTGTCAAATATGATCGACTTACGACGCCATTTGCAGAAATTATAAATTTTCCCATAGGGTGATTAATTTTGTGCCACCTTGTACTTTCAATTCCTACACAGTGTATTTCCTCTTACGAAATTCGCCAAACATTGGGAAGGGAAATAATTTATGTAAGAATTTTCAAGATTCTTCAGAGTACTCGAAAAATTTGGTATACATGGTTCAAATACTAGAGGCATATACTCGTATGCACGTATTGCGTTTTTATTAAAATAAGCCCAAAAAGCAAAAAAGGTCAAAAAAGGTCAAGCACACCCATATTTTCTAAAAAGTTAAAGTCAATGTTGCTTTTTTGCTATAAAAGTGGGTTTTTCTGTCTCCTTTTCATATGCAGCGTAAGAAATTACAAACCTTGAAAATCCCGCGATTGTTAGCAAACAGGTACGGAGTTGTCGGGACTCACAAAACACCGAACACCCGCTATACTTTATATATACATACACACATACATCCGCACATAAATACATACACGTGAGAGCTTATTATGGGCGACAATATTGTTGAATGGGCTAAAGTGTTATTGGAGAGTGTGCTTTGTGCTTACGTGCGTGAGAACTACAGCAAAATTTACCGATATTGACATATTCCAAAGAGGCACAATTTAACTGTCAGACTTGATGGCAATTGGCAAACAAAATCACTCATACGCCACGTGAGCCATGGCATTAATGGCCAGCTGCTGGCATTGATAATTTCGTTGGCAGTCGGTGGAATGGTAGTAATGAGCGTGCCGCAATAAATTCGAACATGTGTATGCGTGTACAGTCTCAACGAAAGTTGCAGCTACACACACAAATATTTATATGGGTGCATATGTGTGTGAATTCGTGTATGTACGCATGTCGATGCATTCCTTGGTAACGCACGTCAATCGTTTTGGCGGTTATTTTGATTTATTTCCGTGCAATTAGCGCCATTTATATTGACCAGAAGATGTTAGCGGTTTGATTTCGTGACTTGACCGCAATAGCAACAACAATTCAATTATCAGCCACCTCTAATTTCATTTCAGGTGGCTACATTCATTCATTCGTCTTAACATTTACAGTTGAACTACTATAATTGCCCGCTCTACTAAGTATCTGTGTATAGGTATGTGTGTATATATTGATAAACGATTTACATATGAATATATGAATGATCGCATAAGCAGCTGTGTGCCATTACATTAATACGCGAAGAGCAACCCAGCAAGAAAGTCTTTAGTAAATAAAACAAACAAATTTTTTCTTGCACAAATAATGCAATTTATTTTTATAAATGCGTTCCAATTGAAAGGGTCTAGACCGGGGTAAGTTCAAAAGTTTTTACAAGCTCTATAGCCGCTTCTGATGACTAACAACGTTTAAACATTTAATAATTTTAATTTGATTATCAACTCATTTCCAGTGTTTTTTCGGCAGGGCTCCTGTTTTACACGCTCGCCGGTGGCTTGCGGCTTTGTAAATATCACAGTGTCATTGGTAGCATTAGCGGCTACGCCGGGAGGCTTGTCGCCCTTGGTTTTATTTGCGGCGTTTATGCGGGTGTTGGTAATAGCGCGCATTCATCATATGAATAATTAAATTCGCCAACACACGGCGACACGCAAGCAAATACGTACGTTCATATATACGTTTGTAAACTAATTTATTTATGAGTTCGTATTAATCAAACTGATGTATTTTTAAAGGTTATGCAAATATTAAATTTGACCTCCACTTGTAAGTACGTATTGCATGTGAGACACGTAAGCGCTATGCCCTGTTCTATGGTCATGTAAGCCGTAATTGGTGGCATGAGCTATGAGGAAACCAGCTGACCACAATTTGAGTGAGGTCGAGATTTTTTTGTGGTTAAATTTTCATACCTGCATCAGTTGAAAAATGTAAGTATTTATTATTGTAAATGTATTATACAGACTTTCTCAATAGTTGCGCTCGAATTTGACTGTTGACGAACATATTTAGTTCGGACTTTTAACCATGAAAATTTACTTGATTCAACAAGGCGTTAAATCTGGTAAAGGTTATTACATTTAGGGTATTTCGGCCAAAAGTTCAGTTGCAAAGTCATCTCCAGTGAAGGGGCTCATTTCTGGTTAACCGACTTCCGAATAATAGGATTCGTCCAAGTCCGAAAAATTGCCATTCGTTTCTGAAATCACTTCCTCGTTTGAATAAATTCTTTTTCCTGCCAGCCATTTATTCAAATTGGGCAACAAAAAGTCGTCCGAGGGATCCGAGGAAGCAAAGTCTGGCCATTTCTTCTAATTTTGCAACCACAACTGCTAAGACGTGAGCTGGTGTGTTGTCGTGATTTAACAGCAAAATCACGCCACTTCCTCTATTGAAACGAATAATACTATACTATTGTATAATAAACTACATACGAGACCTCTTCAATGGAATAATTAGGCTACAATACTTTCCAAAAGCATGGAAAGTTGCACAAGTTATAGCGATCCCCAAGCCAAACAAGAACGCCACTGTTGCTAGCTCGTACAGACCAATTAGCTTGCTGTTTATCCTCTCCAAATTGTTCGTCCACTTGACAGAATTACCCCAATTCTTAAAAAATAGACGCTATCCTTTCTCACCAGTTCTGTTTCCGAAAACAACATTCAACTGTACAGCAGATTCACAGAGTAGTAAGACAGACGACTTCGATATTTACCATCTAAAATATTTAATAAAAAAAAAACAAACGACGATGAGTGCTTTGAAATTATGATGGCGACAGCTGGAGTACCTCAAGGAAGCGTATGGAACCGCATACTACACTTAGTATACACAGCAGGTATACCAACGCCAACTACTCGAGGGGTCCATGATAGCTACATTTGCAGACGGCACAGTTCTAATGTCAGCTAACAACAATGAAGAAGCAGCAACAAAACACTGCACCTATCAGCTACACAATGGCTTGAAAAATGGGGCATTGAGGTCAATAAAGACAAAACAAAATATGTAATACACGCGAAGAGAAAACCCGCAAGACATCCAAATTAACAGAGAAGACATAAAAACACACTCAAGTGCAAAATATTTAGGCATCACGATTGACTCAGTACTCACATGGAAAAAACAAATACTGAACAAGAGAAATGAGATGAAAAACAAATTTCGCCAACTCTGCTGGCTACTAGGAATACAATGAACCCTAAGCTTATCTAACCCTTAGGACTACTAGAGCACAAAAACTAAGAAACGAGATTGATACCGGAAATGAAACTTCTACCGAAGAGACTAAAGCGCAAAATACCCACAAATCTAGCTCGTACTGTCATATAAATAAAATAATAGAAAACTGCGTTGTGTTAGTAAAATTAAGAGAATAGTGTTCTCCTCTCAAGAAAAGGGAAATTTTCATTCCAAACCCCAAAACCAATTACTTGTTGTTAATATTAACAGATTGTAATTTATAATGGGAATAAAAAAACGAATTCCAAATACAAAGGAATAGGCCGATCTGGCTGAAACTTGGTGTGTGTTCTTCCAAGAGATGCTACTAAATAAAAATAACCTCAATACGCACTAGTAGCGCCATCCCTTCTGATCTGCCATCTGACTTTTCACTGGCTTTTCCAAGGAGCTTCGTACATGCTCCGCTGCTGGCGGCCACCGTAGCCGAGTGGGTCGGTGCGTGACTACTATTCGGAATTCAGAGAGAACGTAGATTCGAATCTTCTTGAAAGACCAAAATGAAGAAAAAGTTTTTCTAATAGCGGTCGCCCCTCGGCAGGCAATGGCAAACCTCCGATTGTATTTCTGCTATGAAAAAGCTCTTCATAAAAATATCTGCCATTCGGAGTCGGCTTCAAATTGTAGGGCCCCTTCATTTGTGGAACAACATCAAGACGCACAAAGAAGAAAACATTTTATAAATATAAAAAGGTTTGCAACCTATCTAAAAAATTAAAAGTAGTTAAATACGATATTAGAGATAACACACGAAAATTAGGTATTATAATGTTGGCACCAGGCGAAAGCCGTTTGAAACAGTTTTCATCCAAAATTATTTATAGCGTTGCCACGCATCCAAAAATCTTATTGAAATAAGTATGAGCAGAGCTAACATGGCCCCGTTAAATAAATAGAGCATTCGCACCCTCACAGGCGCCCTCTCGGGTCACTTCACCTGCAACAAACACCTACATAAATTATGCATAACTAACACCAGCACCTGCAGATTTTGCTGCGAAGATGAGGAGTCTATAGAACATCTCATCATCGAATGTCCGGGGTTCACGCATAGAAGGAAAAGGTGTTTAAACAAGTTCATGCTTATAGATGAAGGCCTTCAATCACTCTCTCAGAAGGTGCTGGTACAATTCATAAGCATACTTAACAGTCAATAGACAGCATAGGGTGCACAATAGATCAACATCGCAGTGCTAAAGGCCCATACCCTAACCCTTTACTACCATTAACCATGAACCATGAGCAGATGAAACGAAACGTGTTTAGGTAAGGGGGCGTCCATAAATTACGTGAGGGGTTTTTTTTTAATTTTATATACCTTCCCTCCCCCCCTGGTGAGATGTCGTGAGATTTTATTCAACCCCCTTCCCCATCCTCCAATCTCACGTGAGATTTTTCAAAATGAGGGTTTCTTATGTAAACTCGTTGGATTGTTATTGTGAAAAGTGAAAAAAAAATTTGCTTCGTGCTTTTATTTACAATTAGTTAAGACTAGTAATCAATATTGCTGAGAGTTATAAGGGTAATAAAAATTTAACAATAGAAGACTTAAATCGTAACTACTGCGATTAAAAAAAGAATATATACTCTAATTCAGTCCATGGAGAATCATGCGCGGTTTCAAGAGAGACTATTGGGACCAACATGTCCATATGATTTTCAGTAAAATCATCTGCTCCTTCAACTTCGTTCTGATCTAGCCACTCTAAGCCGTTGACGCTTGCGCACAGTAACTCATTAGCTCGTCTTGTGACAATCCGTGAGGGTCGCACTTTGCGGTACATACGCGCTTGCTTAGCTGGTGCAATGTGAGCTGCTCGCATGTGCTCTGCAGCTCTTGTGATAGATGTGAAGTAAATACCGCATGTACTGCAGCATCTTTTCTCTAAATTATCACATATACTTGGGCAATAGAGATCATAAGGCGTGCTGATGAAGGCATTCAGCGGTTGAATCGGTAGGCGTATTCGAAATGGAGCGAATGAATACCGTCATGTTCTTTAAAGTCCGAAATTGTCAAACGTCCATCAACCTGAGTGATAGGGTATGGAGGTGGCAAAAAACGGTCGTGAAGAATCATATGCAGATCACTCCGGCGTGCGCTGCAGCACTTAGGTCAAGCTCCATATGCAGCTTAGCAATCTGTTTCTTCATAGTAACTTGTGCTGGAGTGGGACGTACATTAGATGGTGTAGTGTTCGACATAGCTTCATCCACATCATCGCTGATCACAAGAAGCTGATTTTGAATTATGTGAAAACAGTGAAGGAAATGACCGCGCTAATATTTTGTAGTTAGGATTTTAGCATATTTTATCAAGAATTTCACTGTTTCAGTTTTTTTATGCTATTAATTGTAACAATAAACTTTATATAAAAAAAAAGTATTTTCTTAAAAAAATATATACCTATTTAACCTACCTTTTGAAGGAATGCTAAAGTAGACCGAACTTTTCTCTCAGTGAATTCCCTGAGAAGCCGTTCAATCTCATATTTAATGTGATGTATTAACTCTTCTTTCTTCGGGAATTTTTGCTTCGCTGTATTTCATAATTTTATCACATCGTCGTGGCAGGACATCTTCGCCTTATAGACGTATCTTTTGACGCATGCGTTATAAAAATCTTGATAACTCATTTTAAATTAGTAAGAGCATGAACTGAGTCGAGTAAAACATTTCCAAGAATAAACAAAGAAGGTTGGAACCTGTCCGTGTGTCGCTGCCACTCAGCTCGTACGCTCTTGTTCATCGAGTCGCGCATTCGGCTGATAGTGGCGCGAAAACAAACGACGGGCTACCCTGTACCGTAAATTCAGATTAAATTGCGCTATTTGGTATAAAACAAATATGGTGGTTTGACAGCAGTAATTTATAACGTCGAAGTATGAATGAAATTATTTTCTTTCGAACGAATTAGTGAATGATCTTAATCATACTACGATTACGCTTAAGATTAAATCTTAAGCATGTACAATCTGGATAATGGACCAAAATAGTATAATTGTTTTTGTTTCAATCAGAAAAAAATTTGCGTGATATTTTCCGAGACCCCCCCCTCTCTCCAACGTAAGATTAGATGAGATTTGACTCGACCCCTCCCCCCCTTAAAAATCTCACGTAATTTATGGACGCCCCCTAAATGTAATTCCGCAAAGTTTTTGAGTAGGGTTGCCCTTTTGTGAATTTTTTTTTTTTTACATTAATCAAATGGCATCACAAAATGGTTTCTAATAAAAAGTATAATTGCAGAAAAAGTCAACCTTTCTCTGTGCAAATATAGAAATTAATTATATGGAATGACAAATGCGTATAAAAAATTTTAAAAATTAAGAAATTCGCCATTTCATATGTGTCTTTCAAATTGAAAATTATAATCCGAATGAAAAATAGTGGCATTTACACACTTTAGGCTAAGAGCGCTAGGGCTTGAAATCTAAACTGGTGATGGAGTGCCTTAGAAAGCTTTACACACTTGACATGTATCTATGTAGCGGGTAACATTGGTATTGCCGTAATGAGATTTGCTGACGAACTCGCAGCACAGACGCTACATTACATGCCAATGCTGGCTTAAACTAAGTAATATTAAAATTAGGGTTAACATTTGAAGAGTTTCATGGGCGCAAATAACGACTGGTACTTGCAACCTCAAGCCAAGCATTTTCAAACCAAACAACTCTCAACCCAAAGCATTATTTTGCAATTGATATGTCCATTCATATTATGGATTAAATTTCATGTTTTAAATTATTTACAAGCCCACTCCAACGACAAAGAAACACCGAAAAACCATTAGCATACAAGACGACGGGCTATAAAAAACGATGATAAAAAAATCAATGCGCACAGCCACCGTCAAGATAAGCTTCTTTAGTAAGTACTTCCAAGCCGACACGCCTACAACTTTTGACAATTAAATCTGCGCAGCCAATGGAGTTTCATAAGCCCGTGTCAACTGAGAGCCAGCGCCAGCGCCAGGGCCAACCTGGACAACAGCAACAAAAGCAATAAAAGCGGAAGTAAGGCTCTTAAAAGTTAATGCCAAAAAAATTACTTCATTTACATTCAGACGAAGTTGACTAGCAAAAACATAGGCATTAGTCGTTTTTTCTTTGTGTTTTTATTTTTACTATTTTTTTCACAATTTTCTATTATTTTACTGCAGTTTGGGCTAAATTGTCATGTGATTTTTGGGTGGCATTTTATTTTGTCTCTTTACAGCTGGAACCTGTTTTTATTGGCGGCAAGGACAACAGGAAATGCGCCAAAAATCAAAGAAAAATTTCAAATTCCCAGCTGACTGGCGCCAATGGAGGGCACATAAAGTTTTATAATCTTTTAACGGACGTCAGTCAGACACGTGGAGAACAATGGAGCTTATGGACTTTGAAAATTTTAATAAATATTCTGACAAAAAGATGGATAGATATTCATATTCTTTCACTTTTTCGTTTTTTGTAGACTTTTTTGAGCTGCTCCTTTTCATGGGGCGCCTAACATTAATTCATAGAATGCAATTGGTGCGCTAAAAACATCTGTGCGTATGTATGTGCATGCATAAAATTCATTTCCACATACATATATGCAGGCATACATACATACATAAAATTACTAAGCCAATTGCGCCGCTGTCGTTTGTCTGTTTTTGTATTTTATGTATTTGATTTTGCTCATCCAACTGGAATGTTTTGTTTTTCGGAAGTTTCGTCGAACTGAGAAACGGACACACATTTCCAAAATACGTAAACTGGCTTTCCTGCCTGTGCGCCCAGAATTCGTTTCGATTGTCAGTCCGATTGAGTGCTGAGCACTTTAGGCACTTTCCAATTGTTACTACAAAAAAACAAATCCAATTTTTTGTGGAATTTTTTTCGATGATATTTCAACTATGCGATGGTGAGGCACTCATACTCGACCACCCGAATATAAAAAAGAAAACACGCCTGAAAAAACTCTCGCATACATACATATTTACAGCTTTTCCATTTTTCAATTTTTTCATCCTCTCGACGCCTCTCGTCCTGCAGGCGTTTATCCGCATATAGAGCGAAATTCGCATGGGCAAAAACTGCACACATACATGCAAAACTATAGTAAAATAATAAATAAAAGTGAAAAGTTCACTTGCAAATCGGATTTCATGCTTTAAATAACGTTTTGATTCGATGTTATGAGGCGAGGGGAAGGGGAGGCAAGCGAAGTAAGAAAGCAAGGAAGCTTGACAAAATAGAGGGAGTGGGTGTAATAGAAATCGAAAGAGCATTTTGGTATTATCCGCAATGGAATAAGTGGGAGTAGAGTAAACTGAATTGGGTATCGTGTGTGTGTGCGTGTGTGCGTGCAACCGCATAAATTTCATGGCACATTGAGTGACATAAAGAATGCAGCTACATGTTCAATCACTTATGGGATTATTTGGTTGTTTCAAAAATTGGTTCAACGGTTGCAAGCAACAGTTTCTCCTAAAACAGTTTATGAAATTTTGCGGTTGAGCAGCGCCGTGTATTAAATCTCTGCCAACACTTAAATTTTACATTGTTTTCACAAATTCTTAGAGGTTGTTACTCAGCACGTCATGACGCTGCCCTGCCAGTTGTTTTACTTTTTGAATAATTTTCCTCCAAATATACCAAAAAAAATTGATTTTCGTACGAATTCAAAACATATGGAAACCCGTCAAAGTGAAAATAAAAACGGAAAATATCGTTGGTGCAATCATGATGGCGGCCACCGTAGCCGAATGGTTGGTGCGTGACTATCATTCGGAAGTGGTCGGCTCTTGGCAGGCAGTGTATCTCTGTCCTGAAAAAACTCCTCATGAAAAATATTTGCTGCTCAGAGTCGACTTAAAACCGCAGGTCCCTCCATTTGTGAAACCACATCAAGACGCACGCCACAAATAGGAGGAGGAGCTCGGTCAAGCATCCAAAAAGGGACAGTCGATTTTCAAGGGCACTGTATGCCAAATCGCGCCGTCTTGTTGGAACCAAATGTCGTCGTTGTTGAGCTGTTTAACTTTTGGAAACAAAAATTCAGTCAGCATGGGTCGATAGCGCTCGCCACACACCGTAACGGCAGCTACTTCCCCATTTCGAAAAAAATAAGGGCCAATTATGTCGCCAGCGCTCTATAAATCTCGCGCACAGATTTTTGTTTTTTTTTTTTTTGAATACATTTCCACAATTAAACGATTCATGACGACTTTCCGAACTTTTCTGAACAGAAATGTCAACACGGTTTGCCATTCTCAGCTGTCAAGCCATAATTATCGACATCAGTAATTATAATGCAGCAAAAAAACAACACTCAATAAGGGTGGCGCAAAATTACTCATCCAATTTGGTTTTTATATAACTTGTTTACCAAATTAAAAAAAAAATGTTATGTGATGGAAATCTTTATTTTGAACTTTATGCGCTCCAATGCTTGCATGTTTCTTTACTGCAGCTTCCTAATTCACAAGTGTCAATTATGTTTGACGTGCGACGGCATTCTGTACATATTACTTCCGAATGGAGCCTAACTTTCACTGATGGGTCAAAAGCTGATACTTGTTTACTACTACGTTTGCAGTTGTCAACTAGAAAGGAGAAACAATCACGGCCGGCATCCTCCCTAGCTATCCCTAGCTATGCTAAGCTACAACCGAAGCTTCATGGTATTACCTTCGCTGAAAATTCTTTACCGAAAGCAGTAATTTGCACGGATAGAAAATCAATCATTTACTCGATAATGGACACAATGAACAAGACGCACAACGGGCCATGCAGGCATAAGAGAGAACAATCAAGCGGACGAACGAGTTAAACTCGCTGGGAAAGAACCACTAATAACTTTCGACTATATTTCGAAAAAAGACGTATACAAATTTTTACGTCAGAGGCACTATAATGCACAAACTATCCATTAAATTGGCGTTGCAACGATATCAAATCATTTGTCCGCCTTCGTCTAGGGCACACAATCGCCACACATTCAGACGTTTTCAATGGTTCCAGCCCTCTATGCTGCCAACACTGTCACTCACCATCTTTAACGGTCTGCCACCTACTCGACGACAGCCCACATTTTGAACAAATCAGGAAAAGTATCTTCCGAAACCAAAGACCTTCTTCTCTTATACTGTTAAGAACTACTTCCTCAGAAAATATATCAAAAATGTCAGAATTTCTAATTAAATCATGATTGAAAAAATTGATTTGAAGTTTGCTCCTCTAACATATATTAGTTACTACATTTTTACCATAGTCTTAATTAATTAAGTTTTCTAGTCTCCTTTTACATGTAAGACCTTTAACCCTTAACTGGTATCGTGGGGGCCGCGCAGACCCCACGCGTTTTATTTTTTTGAATTTCTTAAAAACTACGCATAGTATGCGTCTGCCATTTTGAGTAATCTCATTACGTCGCGACACGCGGCGGGTGTCGGACGTTCGGCGCTGAAGCTTTTACCAGAGCGGAGCTACGTACGTTGCGGGGGCCGTGCGGACCCCACTATACCCCCACTATACGTTGAAATACTTATGTTTTAGTTTATTTTTTCAAAGTTGATTTTATAAGAAATAAGAAAACATACATATGTTAGCTAAAGACTTTCGAAATAATAGTTTTTTTTTATTTTTATAGTGGTAAAAAAAATACCAAAAATTTTTCCAAATTTTGTGATCTCTTGTAGTAAATAAGTTAAAAGAAGTATATGAATAAAAACTTATTAATTTCATAAAACAAGCTTGTTATTTGTCCTATCGAAATAATTCTTGAAAAAAATTGTAGACATTTGTGTCCTAGAATCTAATATTAATAGGGGGCCGCGCGGCCCCCACGATACTAGTTTCGTTAGTCAAATTTACGATACCAGTTGAGGGTTAAGCTAACTATCTGTTACTTGTATTGTATTATTATTCCACGTCTGTAAATAAATAAATACTTCCAAAGATATGCGTATAAATAATTATGTTTGTATGGGAGGCGTCTAATCAAGGTAAAATCTATCCCATATTGCAAGTTAAGTTAAAACGCAAAAATTTTAATAATCTCCATTTCTATAATGGAATATATATAAGAAAACCCGTAGATAGAAAATTTGTGAAAAAAGTAAGTCTTAAGTCATACTCTCCATAAAAGGCCGAGTCAAGTTTTCCTTCATAATTTCGGCCTTACAAAATTTAACCACAAACCCACCAGCTGATTTGACTTAATTATCAAAAGCGACTTTATTGCCACGGAGCTCATTATTTCAAAATCCCATAATTGACTTATAATTAGTCTATATAAAAGCAAACATTATGTTTTGTTGTTTTTGTTTTTTTTTTTTTGTTCTTCATTTTATGCTACCTACACATCACGACAGTGTTCGACTTGGCAATGCTTGGACGGCGTTAATTTCATTTAATCTTGCCACAACAGGCAAAAAGTAGCAACAAACACTCTTGGCATTCTACCACTTGAAGGGTATTTGTTTTTATTTCATTCGTGTTTGGTTATATCTATGGTTTAATGCCATTAGCGACTTTTTTTTCAAAAAGTATAAAATGTTGTTAAGAATAAACAATGAATTTAACTTGCGTGCAAGAGATTCGACGCGATTTCACGATTTATGAGTTCGACTTGAAAGCAAAACTTTTTAATTGAAAATTCTAAAGCAACAGTACAAGTTTGTGTTTATGTGTATGTGTGCGTATAAAACCCAGCCAAGTATTCTTGAAAACTTTTTGATACAATTTACTGAAACAATATTACACCCATACACACACACACAGCCATTCGCACTTAAACACACCGCCATTAACAAAAATAAAAGCCAAATCAAACATTTGGAAGCATTACATACAAATTATGAAACATTTAAAACAATAAGGAACATTTTTAAGCGGCATAAAGACCAATTTAACCCTCGGCACCAGGTAGAAGATGCGGTTGTTGTCGGCAACAAACAATTGAACACCACAATTGCAGGAAATGTATCGCGCCTGCAACAAAGCAGCGGTTATGAACGTGATGGAAATCAAATGGCTTAAAAGTGCGAAGCTGAGATGCGGAAATGGGGGAAATGAGAGGTGAGAGATTAGAGTTGAAAATGGTGAAGTTCAAGAAAATGTCAAGCTCTTTGTAGCTTTCTGGCAAAAGGCCAAGGCAGAATTAGCGGAGTAATTTACAAAGTGGCTGATGCTGGTGTAGAATATCATCTTAAGTAGGGCGCGTTAAGGGATGGAGGGAGAGGAGTACATTCACAAAGCAGATGAAGAAGATTTCGAGTATTATTTATTTAATTATTTACTTTATGAAGAAAAAGTTGCTTGTAGACTATTTACAAAGTAGGGTAATTAACATCTAAAATATCAAAAGCTAGAATACTGCATTTAGAATATTAGACAAAAAACTTTTCAAAGCTGAGGTAGAGAAATCAAATCGGATAGAACTCACTTAAGGCGAACATTACTCGCCCATTCCACTTTTCAAGTATCCCCATAGAAAGGTAACGAATTACAAAGATTACGCTGAGATACATTCAAGTTAATTTGTTCCCAAAGAAAAGAGCATTCAAAGGCGCCGTTAATGGTAGTCTAAGGAACATAAAGCAAGAAAGCTGACCTTGCTTCCAAAGACTTCAGGTTATCAAAGCAAGCGCGACATGTACGAAAGAATTGGCTGGTCGGAACTTAATGAAGGCATATTTCAGACCAAAACTTTTTGGACCCACTCGATTTGGGGAGAAAGAAATACATTATTTTCTCGTCAGATGGCTGTAGCGATCAATATCTCGTAAAGTAACGATCAAACAATTTAAGGTTTATGCTCGTTGTGAAGGAGACATTTCACACTAAAAATTTATTTTTCTGTTTTTTGTTTGGTCCATTTAGTTGTGAGTTACAGGCTGTTAACAATACATTTTACAGATTTTCTTTGATAACGGCGAAAATGCAAGCCGGGCCGCTGAAATTGAGAACGGTGCTTATGGTGCCGACACTGTAACATATAAGATATTGTAACATCCAATTTTGGTTGCGTCGATTCCGTTCAGGAATTAAATAATCGAAGTTGACCGCCATGTCAGTAATTTTAGCATCGCCCAGGAGCTAAAGACCGACCATAAAACAGTTTTAAACCATTTCTGCAAAAGTTTTACTCAAAAATTATGCTTTTATTTTTCTCCGAATTTTCCAACCTGGGCACTCATTCGGCTACGGCGGCCGATTATTATAAATGATTATATTACACAATTAAGGTAAATAGCGTCTTTGTGCCTTGGCCTCCAGATGAAATTAACGTATTCCGAATTGAAACCAACATATTATATTAACTTAAGAGTATCTGGGCCGGAAATTTTGAACTATTTCATTTCATAAACCCTAATACCGACTAAGCTTTCGAAATAATATGACTTATTTAATTAAAATAAAAATTACCACAAGATTTTTAATTTCGTCGTAAGATATTACATTTTGGGGATATGTAGCTTAAGAGAAGACTGCAAATTTCTTATGGGGCCATGGTTCGAAGTCCAGAAGGAGGCCTTAAACTTCGTATACGGTAATTGGCATATTAAAATGATAAATAATTTCAACATCTTTCTAGCCACTAATTTGTATTTACTATTTTCAAATGTTTAGCATGAGGTCCTCTCTTTCGCATGCAGTACCTCTCGTTTCTGCCAATAATCAAAAAAGATACTGAATTTAAAAATTTTTGCTCGTCGATAAAAAAATGTTGCGCAAACTCACCTGTGTTGCTACATAACGAAAGATATAGGCCAAAAGCGCGTTTTTTGCACATTTGAGGTAAAATATTGCCAGCTCAGCTCGAAAAGCATTGGAAAAATATACTCTGGTTTCTGGTAAAGTACTTTTGCTGTATGTTTTCGGCTCCAATTCTATGCGAATAGAAGTTTAGCAACAACACACAGTTCGAAATAGTTGGAGAAATAGTGAACAAGTCAGCGAATTTAAGTGTCGGCCGCCTCTTGACTCCCCCGACGGTGGTATAGCATCTGATATTCAGCGAAGAATAGCCAAAACGGAGGGTACGTTCGCTAGGCTGTCGCGAGTGTGGCCTAACAAAGCGATTAAAAGAGTAAGAAAATTAAAGATTTCTGATGGTTGTGTAAAAACAGCTCTACTGGGAGCGAAACGTGGCATTTAAAGCAACAATCGGAAAGAAAACTGCAGTCATTTGTGAATAGATGTTTGCGTCGCATTTTTGGCATTTGGTTGCCCCGAACCCGGAATAAAAAGCAGTTGAAAAGGAAGCTATGCGCAGAAAGTGCAAAGGGATCGGACACACGCCTCGAAGAAATTTGGACGAAATATCCCATTGAGCTTTACAGGGGAACTAAACTAACTAACAACTAAATTGACTTGGAGAAGATGTATTAATAAGGAGGCCGGCAAAATCATTCAACGAACTCAAATATGTAGCAAAAAACCGTGATTTGTAGAAATCTAGTGAAGATAGACTAAGTTCCTAATTACGAGATGGATTGTAATGTTGGAACATACCAAGGCAAATCTGTTAAAGGTGGTATCGGTAAATCAGCTGATTTGTTTTTTTTTTCTTTCGCCGCGTCCATAGGGCTGTCAGCACAGAATGAAACAAGGCAAATTAATTTTTTTCTATATTGGCAATACCTTGCCGTGGCAATTAAACATACAAAACATTGCTGTTGGTCTAGTCATCATCAACCTCTATTAGCGTTACGGCCCGGGGAGCGCTTTAGCTGCACCAGCAATCTTCGTCCATTCAACACGATCCAGCGCAAGAGATCCCCAGTTTTTAAAGCCCAATTTTTTCAGATCTTCTGTTACGTTATGCAGTCAAGTTGCTTTGGTCTACCACGGGGTCTTGAGCAAAAAGGATTGTAAATGGGTTTTTTAATTAGAAGTGTTATTTTGATTTTGAAAGAAAAATGCTATTTTTTAATATAAATGATCGAATGTTTATTTCATTATGAAGAGGTAGGTATGCCGTTAATAATGGAAAATAACATTAGGCAGGACAATGTCCTTTTCATGAAATTTTCCATAAGCGCATTGCAAAGTGTCTACCCCAAGTCCTCGATAGCCTCACGAATTCCATATTTGAGGTCTTGAATCGACCCTGGGCTGTTGGCGTAGACTTTCTCTTTCACGTGGCCCCACAGAAAATAGTTACAAGGTGTTAACAAAAGATCTCAATGGCCAATTGTGATCACCACTTCGAGAGATAACACGGTCCGGACACTTTTCCCGTAAAAGATCAATGGTTTCGTTGCTTCTGTGGCACGTAGCGCCATCTTGTTAAAAATAAACGTTGTCCAGATTAATACCATCCAATTCCGGCCATAAAAAAATCGTTAATCATCTCTCAAAAGCGAAATCCATTCACCTGTAACACCTGTTATTAGAAAACCCTTTAGTCTACCAGAATTTTTTGTAGCCTACCGTCGTCCCTGCGGATGATGAGACCTGCTCCTCTGATGCGTTGTTGGTCTAGTGCCACTTTTTTTAATGAATGCGTGTTGGAACATGTCGATAACAGTGTTGCCAGTCTATTACAATTGTAATAGATCTATTACATTTTTTCTCAGTTTATTACGCTATTACACTTCATATGAAATCTATTACAATTTCCAATTCTAAGAGGAAACAGGAAAAAAATTCTTCATGTTTAAAATTACAATTTCAGCCACATTTTGAAAAAAATTTTTATAAAAGACGTATTGGGAAACCTTCTTTATCCATGGCTACTTATGTAAGTCCCATTGTTAACGAGAGAGGGCGAGCAGCAGCCATAAAAGTAAACATGATGTATACTAAAAGGACATATGTCTGGAGATATTTTTGTTTCATTCGCCCTTTTGACAATAATTTCTCCGCTAGTGCACATCGTCAATTTTGAATATGTATAACAACACAATACAACACGTTGCAACTTGCAACGTGCGCATTGGCCATAAAGGCTTAAAATATTAAACCCGCTAATGTTGGAACAATATATGTTAATTAGTGATATCCTGTGTTACTGACTGTGTTATGACGTTTATTTGACTCTGCCTTTCTGAATGAGCTTTACTGCTTTGTTAGAAGTTTATTCAGTTCGAGAATTGTCACTGTCATGAGCATGTCAGTGTGATAGTGAGTGTTTTGTTTTCGTTTTAGTCAATTAAATCCTGTTGATACATCAGTATGGAAAGGTGAGTGTTTCTGAACATTTTCTCACGTGAAATAATTGCGGATTATTTTTTCAATGGACCATGAACAAGAATTTAATATAAAAGAATATCTACATGTATGTATAAGAAGGAATCCGTATTTTGTCTTGCAGATTTATTATTAGACGAAAATTAGACTTCTGTTAGGTGTTTGGCCGAGCTCCTTTTCCTATTTGTGGTGTGCGTCTCGATGTTGTTCCACAAATGGAGGGACCTACAGTTCCAAGCCGAATCCGAACGGCAGATATTTTTTATGAGGAGCTTATTCATGGCTGAAATACACTCGGAGGTTTGCCATTGCCCGCCGAGGGGCGACCGCTATTAGAAAAATGTTTTTTTTTTTTTTTTTTTTTTTTTTTAATTTTGCTTAGACCCCTATTACGGAGTACAGCAATCTATTACTTTTTTGATCATCGCTTTAGTACGCTGCTGCGATTGGTTCTGGCAACACTGGTCGATAATATAAGGTTGTCAAAAAAGTCTTGCGGCATTTTTATTGAATTTTCAATTGTTCATAAAATTGGTTATAATAATGCGATTTAAGTCAAATATGCGCCGTTTTGTTCGATGACGAGTTCCCAACGAGATGCCAACTTCATAATGCCCCTCTTATAGAAGCTCGCTTCCCTATTGTCAAAAAACTCGGAGAGCCAATTTTCACAGGACTCTCTTGTGGACAACTTCCGACTACCAAGCTCGTTCGCAATGGACAGAAATAGGTGGTAATCACTTGGTGCGAGATCCGGACTATACGGTGGATGCAAAAGAACCTCCCATCCGAGCTGCCGGAGCTTCTGGCGCGTCACCAAAGATGTGTGTGGCCTGGCGTTGTCCTGATGGAAGACAATTCGGCCTCTGTTGATCAAAGATGGCCTCTTCTGCTTGAGTGCTGCATTCAAGTGGTCCAGTTGTTGGCAGTACAGGTCCGAATTGAGCGTTTGGCCATAGGGGAGCAGCTCATAGTGGATGATTCCCTGCCAATCCCACCAAACACACCGAAGAACCTTCCTGGCCGCCAATCCAGGCTTGGCCACCGTCTGGGCAGCTTCACCGCTTTTCGACCACGACCGTTTGCGCTTCACGTTGTCGTAAGTGACCCACTTTTCATCGCCAGTCACCATACGCTTCAAAAACGGGTCGATTTTGTTGCGATTCAGAAGCGATTCGCATGCATCCATACGGGCAAAAATGTTGTTTTGCGTCAAGTCGTGTGGCACCCATACATCGAGCTTCTTTTTGAATCCAAGCTTCTTCAAATGGTTTATAACGGTTTGATGACTCATGCCCAGCTCTTGGCCGATGCTACGGTTGCTACTATGCCGGTCTCTTTCGATCAATTCAGCGATATCGCAATTTTCGACGACAGGCCTTCCGGACCGTGGCGCATCTTCGATCACCTCTGCACCAGAACGAAAACGTTGAAACCATCGTTGTGCGGGGGAAATGGAAACTGTATCGGGTCCATAAACTGCACAAATTTTATTGGCAGCATGAGATGCATTTTTGCCTTTATCGTAGTAGTACTGTAAAATATGCCGTATTTTCTCTTTATTTTGCTCCATGTTTGCGACGCTATAACTCACGAACGACTAAAAGCAAACAACAATTAATCAAACACGTGTTAGCACGTGAAAAGAGCTTGCAAAGACAAGCTTGCGGAAATACCGCAAGACTTTTTTGCCAACCTTATATAATAATGGTGGGCCATGTAAAATTTTCTTTTTGAATTGGCTATAAAAAAACTAATCAATATTTTTTCAAACTTTTTTGTTTTATTTTGAAGATTGAATATTGTCATTTATGAATGAAAAATAATATTGTTCAAATGACTGCCACGACTGGCTTTACAGTAGGCCATTCGATCAACCCAATTTTTAAGCACATTTTCGATTGTTTGGGCTCCAATTTCATGAATGGCAACTTCGATTTCGTGTTTTAAAGCATCAATCGTCTCTGGGTGGTTCGCATAGCATTTGTCCTTAACGGCTCCCCACAAAAAATAGTCCAACGAGCTTAAATCACAGCTCCGAGGCGGCCAATTGATATCGGAATTCAAAAACGGTAGCCAAAAGTTGGAGTGTAACTTTGGCAGTGTTACAAGTTGCGCCGTCCTGTTGAAACCAAATGTCGTCCATGTCATCCTCTTCAATTTTTGGAAACAAAAACTCGTTAAGCATGTCACGGTAACGCTCACCATTTACTGTAACCGCGGCTCCTCGCTCATTTTCGAAAAAAATGGCCCGATGATGCCGCCAGACCAAAAACCGCACCAAACAGTGACTCGTTGTGGATGCATTTGCTTCATGCTTCTCTACAGTAACGTGTGGATTTTCTGAGCACCAAATCCGACAATTTTGCTTATTGACGTAGCCACCGATGTGGCTTCATTAGAAAATATGATTTTTCGGTAAAAATGCTCATCTTCGGTCAAACGATAGGTTTTCAATATTTCCCAATTTTGTTCAAGCGTATAGCGTCTGATTTCGTAAATGTCAAACGTTTATGTAAATTATGAACACATTTCACATGTCATTTGTGTTAACATTCTCAAAAAAATAGGTATTTCAAAAAGCAAACGCTATATGGCCCACCCTGTAATAACAATAACAATGTTGTAGGCTAGTGAAATTATTAGTAACCTTTATATGACTGTGGCATTTCCACTCCTCAGTAATAAAATTCAGTGTTACTCAAACTTCGGCACCTGCTTACTTACTTTTTTTGGTGAAATATTTTTTAATTTAAAATTTTTAAAATTTAAAATTTAATTTATAAAATCGCAATAAAATCAAACGGGTACCCTCATTTATTCATGGTAGCATCTGCAATTTCTATTGTCGAGTGGCAGAGAAATGGAAACGATCTCTACCTTTACCGTAAGAAGTTCCTACCCATGGCACCATTTACTAATTAAATGTAGCGCTCGTTGCATTGTAGATCAAATGTTGTCCACATGTCCATTGAGTTAATCCAGCAGCAAGAAGCTCTGTGATTACGGGACGTGCGTACCACAAACGCCGGCTAATGCACATGGCTTTCCTTTGTGCGCACATTTTTCCATTTCACCACTACAATCACACGCAGCCCAGTTCTAACAGCAATTTGATTTATGTGCCCAACTCATGGCTAAACGGTAACTGCAACTACCGTGCCATCACATGTGGTAAATGCACACGTGTGGAACAATGGCGAAAGCGCCTTGAAGTATGTAACACTTTTATACGAGTATTTGAGAGCACAAATGCCAGCACATGCGAGTGCGAGTGCAAAACGAATTAGAACTTCAAATTGTATTTACCAAAGTTGTTAGCAAATTCCATTAATGCAATAAATTAGAGACAAAAGAGGGGATGCGATAAAGCACATATCACAAAACCAAAAAAGAATTGAGGTAATGATACTCTGCCTGTTACAAGGTGTTAAAGTATAACTAAAGAAAACACACCAATAAGTCTATTATGAAAACTTTTGGTGTTCAGAAGTCATTCAGAAACACCTTCGTGTGGTTTCCGTTTTGGAGGGAGGAAAAAAGTACAATGAGACTTGGTAAAAATACAAACGAAAGTAGTTGCCACAAAGTACATTGTATGAATAACAGGCGAAACTTTTCCACTTTGAAGTCGGCACATCGCCTGCATAAAGAAGATATTATTGTTGTAATGCCTTTCAGCTGCTTGAAGTGCAAAGTTTGAAGGTGTGGTGAGTAAATACCCGCATGTATGTATTTATGTTTGCCTGCTGCCTAGCGGAGAGGGACGAAAGAGCTGCTGTGAAATAACCGCCTCTGTGGTTTTCGCTGCAGAGCGGAGGTAGAGGTGTTGGTGTTAATGGCATAATAGGTAGTTGCGGTTTCTGTTTGCGTCACTAACCGCACACATATACAAGTGCTCGTCCCAATAATGCCACTACATACATACAAACATACTTTTAATAACTGGAAATTGAGCACTAGCGCAAAATCTCCAATGTGCGTATGTATGTGCGTCGGTATGTAGGCTACCTGTTTGACTTCCGGCGAAATTAATTAATTGAAATTGACGCAATTAGTGCAAATAGCTAGCGCATAGAAGAAAAATAAAAGCTAGCACACAACAAACACAATAACAACTTAGAAAATAGAGCAGAGAGTCTGGAAATTAATTGAAGGGAGCAGCAAAAAAAAATTTGAAACTACGCGAACCGCAGTGAAGGGAAAGCAAAATAGTAAGTAAGTTTTAAAATATTTTTAAAGAATTCAGGTTTCCTTTATCAAAAAAAGAACAATCAATTATAATTAAAGTGTTGCTCATAAGAATTTACATTAACATCTTTACTTGAATATGACATTTAAAAACCAGATGGTTGCCTATATTTTTGCCTGGCGAAGAATATCTATGCGAACTGCATAGCCAGGGGCCTCCAAATTGTGGAGGGCCGTTAGGGTTGTCTTCAGGCAAGACAGGATTTCAGTCATTCATCTTTCTTGCTAAAAACCCTTGAGAGGCTGATTGGCCTGCCCATAAGAAGCGAAATTCCGCGAGGGCGTTTGTCGTACACCCAACGTGCATACTGCAAAGATAGAATCTGCATTACATACAATTGTTAAAGATATACAGGAAGCCCTATATCGGAAGTAGTTCACAGGGGTGCCTTTCGCGACATTGAGTGGACTTTTAATATTGTACTCCTGGTGGCAATCCCTAGGTATTTATTTAAACTGAGGCCGGAGCAGACCTTATACGGTTTATCTACAAAATGCTTAGCAACAGAACGCTCATGGTAGAGTAGCGCGGCGCCTCTCTCCACCAGCAGGGGAGTAGGGGCACAGCGGTATTCTCTCACCATTTGTCTAGATAGGCATTGTCACCGACATACTTGAGGAGCTGGTGAGCTGAAAAAATCTCAGCTTTAGAATTTCGTGGATGCCGTTACAGCACATTGTCCGCTAGGTTTGCATACTGTGAGACTCGGCCTTTGCATCAGTTGTATGGGAGATGAGGTGGAATCATGCCAACATCTTTTCCTTAACTGCCCTGCGGAACTAAGATTTACAGGATTCGGCACTCGAAATGTAACCAACTTCAGACCGCTCGCACAGCTGATACTTGGGCAATGGTTCAAAACGTGAAGAAGGGATTTGAACGAAATCCCCGAGGAAGTGCCAATCAAATGGCGAGAGAATTTAAAATATATGACCATAGCATTCGCCGCATACTGAAAAAATTATCTCAAAATCAAGCCTTACAAGATCCAAAAGGCGCATGATCTCCCACTAAAGCAACAACAAATCAGACTTGAGAGAGCGAAGAAGTTGCTTCGCTTGGCCGAAAGCGGTCAATTTCCAAACATTGTGTTTTCTGACGAGAAAATTTTTCACATTGAACAATTGGTTTCACAAAGCTCGAGTGAACCAAGAATGGTTAAAAACAACGTTACAAACTTCATAATGTCCACACAATGGCCCTCAAATTCACCTGATGCGAATGCGATGGATTATTACTCTTTTTGGGCCATTTTAGAGAGCGATGTCCAAACTAAAAGATTCACCAGTAAGACGCTGAAAAAAGCCATTGCCCGCGACTAAGCAAAATACCTGCAAGTCACATTCGGGCAGCTTGCGATTCGTTTCTGGACCGTCTCAAGACCATAGTCAAGGCAAAAGATAGTCATATCGACCAAAGTAAATTGATTCTTAATTTTGTATTATTTTCACATATTTTTTTACTTTGAATTGAATAAAAGTAATTTTCCAAACTAAATTTATAGCCTTTTTAATTGTTTACACTTCGAGTACCGAATCCTGTAAATATCTTGGCTCTCACTTCTTCACCACACCTGCTGATATAGCAGGCATTGATATTAAAAACTTGATGAACTCCAGCAGCAGTATGAAGCGGTTAACACTATCGTTACTAAGTCATCGTTCGGTCGTCATCAACAAATACAAAATGAAAAGTTTATTATTAAAACTGAAACGTCCGTGGTGAAGCCGTGGACTGATATGAACAGCTGATATGGTATTCAGATATTTTCGGCATTATTCGGCAGATATTTTTCATGAGGGGCTTTTTCATGGCAGAAGTACACTCGGATGTTTGACAGTACCTGCCGAGGGGCGACCGCTATTAGAAAACACTTTTTCTATCATTTTGGTGTTTCGTGGACGGAGTTCGAACCTACGCACTTCTGAATGTTTGTCACGTACCAAGTCAATCGGCTATGGCGTCCGATACATCATCAAGAGTCAAAGAATAGGATGGTTAAGGCATACGTTTAGATTGACCAGAAAACAGAGCTGCCAGTACAGTGTACCGCAAACTACCGATTGGACGCAGAAGGCAAGGGAGGCTGGATTGATGAGGTCACAGCTGACTTGCGAAAATTCTGAATCACAAACTGAAAAGACGTAGTAAAGTATCGATCGAAGTAGACAGCTGTAATTGCAGAAGGAATGGTCTGCACAAAACTGTAATACTAATGAGGATGATGATGAGAAAGCTAGTGGATCATCAAGCAGAGTTCGAAGACTAAACAAATCGGTTCACACCATAAAACAAAGTAGGGAATCTAGCCGCGTAACTCAGAGTAACTCTCCCAAATCTTGTTTTACCTACATACGTTCCAATAAATCAGGCCTCCTTTTCAGGCTCCAAAAATCTCCTAATCACCGCGAAAATGATCACACTATCCACATTCAAATACTTACAAAAAACGTGAGCTATTTTCCACATTCATGACAGTATTAAATTAACCCTTGCATGGCCAATGTTAAGTGTACTCAAACATTCTTACATTGGATATACAAGAAAGTGCATGCCCCATTACGTAGAAGTATGTAAAGAAAACTGAAACTGCAAACAAAACTTTGACACAGCAAAACGAGAAACATAAAAACGTGAACAATGAACACAACAACCAGCAACCCGGCAAATGCAAGCAGTTTTGACTTTGTCACGTGCCACATTAATTGAAAGTGTGGACGATGTTGCAATTGGCCTCGCATTGCATTCATTCTTTTTAACGTCCAAGCGATTGCCCGAATGCATGCGCGTACTTGACTCCAAGTCGGTACATAGTGCACACTTGCGTGACTGTAAAGTTATTGTGTTCTGAGTAAATATAATTTAAGTGTAAGTATGTGCGGGTGTGTTTACACATTTTTATTCTCTGAATGCGACAAATGGTCATGAGTTACTACTGCGGCCGCTGGTGTGCAGTAATGGGTGCATTGGAATAACCTTCATAAGGGACATTGTGTGGGATGCCTTCCGGTACCGGTCAATTTCGGTGACTGCCGTAGCAAAGGCAACAACGTGTTAAGGAAGGACACACATCAAATTTTGTAGCCTGTACTGAAGATCTGTTGCGATGGTGTGCAAAAATGTTAGCCGTATTCGCCGGAAACGGAAATACTTTTTTGAGAAACGCTTGTCCGTAATGCATGAAGAGCACGTGCCAAACGTCAAATATTCCAGTAATGCGTTCGAAACACGCAGCAACAATTAAAAACGCAGCAGCAGAGCTAAGAAAGTTATGCAGCGACCGAATATTGCACACGTCCGAAACGTAGTTGGTTGTTAAGCAGCAAGAGAGGGTGGATATGGCAAAGAAGAATGGAACTTTATATGGGTTTTCCGGCATTGGCGCTTTATTGAATGTGCAATGGTATTTTATTTTACAGATTAACTTAGTTTTAAACTAGAAAGGAGCAGTAATGTAATTCCTTAAGGCGGATTTGTAAGAACGTTATAGTTTTTGGAGCGGAAAGTCCCATTTAATAGACTCTGATAAGTATTTCTGAGCAATCGGCATTTGGCAAGTAATAAAACTTCTGTACTCGTTCCCTAAAATTTCAAATCTGAATATTACTAAGGGCAGAGTTTCAATGCATGTTTAACACTGCTTTCCAGCTAAACTAATTTTGGCCACTCAATTTTGCAAACTTAAAATCCTTTTAAAAGTCGCCACAAATAAACGCTGACAATCTAGCCCCAAATGTTATTAAATTAAAACATCAATATCTTACCACGAATGAGTTATATGGTGCAAGGGGTTTTTCCCTACACTCTATGGTGGATTTCACGCTCCTGCCAGTGTTAGTTGTGGTCCAGAATATCGGTTACTAGACAAGAATGCTATCATCCGGCCAATCTGCTACGGTGCAAAACAAAATTGAGCGAACAACTTCGACTGCTACATTACCTAGTATTCGCTAAAGTAATTTCTACCCGCTAATTTCACATAAGAATGATAGATTTATCAGGTTTGGCCAATAACTGTAGTGAAAGGCAAAATTGTGAGGAGAATTTCGGCTGGCACATCACAGAGAATTTGCCTGTCCTATCTCGCCGACTTATAAAGTAAGGCTCTCATCATGCCCGTCCTAACAAATGGCGCAGAGTGTTTGAGAGAAAGAGAATATTTTTGAACCTTTGCACGTTGGCGATGACGAGTATCATAGTATCGTGAATGTATACAAATACTCCGGTTCTGAAATCACTCGATACGGCACTAGCTGGTGGTAGCAGCGCAAGGAGAAGGCCTCCTATATGTTCAAAAGATGTGGTAGGGAAGAACTTAGCTTCACTTGGGGAGTCCACCTGAGGGCTCTGGCAGCTAGCGATTAAAAAGATTAAGTATCAGGTCAGTCCATAAGTTCGTGCGTTTTTTAAAGCTAGTTTTAAAATTAATAAAAAAGATGTTTAAAGTATTTATGAATCAATAAAATATTTTCCTTCATTATTTACAATGTCTTCCCAATGTTTAGGAAAATTTTTAATTCCCTGTTCAAAAAATTGTTTGTCCTTGGAGCCAGAATACGCTTCGATATCCCTTTTTATAGCTTCTTTTGCGGAGTAGTTCTTGTTGCTCGTATGGGATTGAAGTCCACGGAAAAGGTGATAATCACAAGGTGCAATATCCGGAGAGTATGGTGGATGCGGCATTAGCTCGTTCAGCTTGCCTAACTATGCGGAACCCATTTTCCCAGCTTTGAAACCTTTCCCAACTGAACCAGGTGCCTGTGAACTGTTCCATGTGATGCATTTAACCTCTGAGCTATCATATCGACTGTCAAATTTGGCTCAGCTTCCACGAGTTCGAGCAAGGCGTCGGAGTTAAAGACTTCAGGACGACCAGCGCGCGGGGCATAATCCACGTCGCAATTACCACTTCGGAATTTTGTAAACCACTTTTGCGCAGTCCCTACACTCCGCAAATAATTTTTTGTATACAAAAATCGTACAAAAGTGAAATTATGGTTGAATACGCACAAACTTATGGACTGACCTGATAGAATGACTACCTAAACTTATTATTCTTCTACAAAGTTTCTTGACTGTTGGTGAAGGTACAAAAAATTTCGGGGTTGACGGAGTATCAGGTTGATAGAGGGTTTCTGAGGTTTTTCCGTTTCTCATTCTTGAGAAGGTAAGATAGATAGTTTAGAAAAAAACTCCAAAAAATGCACTGAAAAAATTTGAATAAATGAATTTGTGTCCGTGACGTCCTTATTCGAGTTTCTATATATACAACTTGCGGTGATGAGAGCACCGTTTGTTGTTACCTCGACGTCTATAATACATCACACACCCGTGCAACAGTCTCTCAAAATTTTACTGTATAAAAGCAGCTACGCAGCAAAGACTTCAAAGCTTAGTTTCCATACGAATAAGTGAAGATAATAAAAGCAAACATGCACGCGTGTATTTTTGAAAAGCATACAAATAAACTCTGGTGCAAATGAGCACTTTTTATGCAGATGTTTACACCGAATTCTTTGATCCATACAAACATAATTCTTTAATCTCAAATAATTCCGGAAATCGCTTAATCGCCACATTAGTCAAACTAATTAGGAATTATATTAAATGCGATATTTGAAAGCAGCCAAGCATGAAATTATATGAATTAATATTTTACGCCGCTTTAAACAATACCCCTTAATACCCAAAAGCAGAGTGAATGGGGGTTTGACTTGGAGGGGGTCTTAATCGCCATAATAGGCGTGCACATAGTCACAAGGCGCACTTGCACGCACAGTCGCAATTGAAGAAACAAATCATTTTGTCTTCCTCTTGGCGCCGAATCTCGCAACGCACTCACCACCCATTAACGCAACTCCACACTTACAAGTTCGGTAATTAAAGAAATGTATTTGTTTTATGAGAGCGTCCGGGGGGCCTATTTATTATTTACGTGCTTTTATACTGAAATCATATAAATATACATACGCACATACATTCATCAGTTTGGTTGAGCACTGCACTCCTTTTCATGATAAAAAGTAAAAACAAGAAAATAAAAAGTTTGTTAGTATAATTTCTCAAGATACGCCGCCTCCTGAAATATGTCATACAAACAAAAGTTCATTAACAACAAAAGTAGCGTGAAATGGCGCATGTAACGCGAATCATTTTGAGTGTTTCATTTCATTTTGAATGTCCCCGGAAGTTATGTGTGCTTGTGTAGCTGTCGTAAAAATTATGGTAAACAAATTAGCACGCAATTTAAAATAATCGCAGGGGTGAGGAGAATTAGTGACATAATTTTTGTGCTTTGAAGAGTGTTAAATGAGTGAGGAATTACGCGTGCGGCGCTCTAATTGAAGTGTAATTTTGGGCGCATTAGGGGGCACTAAGTGGGCGAGAGATGGCATGGACAAGCGAAAAATTTTGAGCGCTTTCCGGCAGATGCCTTTAGTGAACCATATCTCACGATGCGTACATTGCATTGGGTCATACTTAGAGTCCTGTTACGGCGATATTGCGCTAGCCAGTGCTTCTTACAGTATTTCAAAATGGAGGTAAAAGAAGAGAAAATTCGTTACATTTTTCAACACCACTACAACCAAATGGAAAAGTGGGAGCAGACGGTCAAACCAATTAGTGCTGTTTATAGCCCGAATGCAGTATACAAAGCAACCACAACGTGGTGATATCAAGGATTGCGTTCAGGTAATATATACGTGGCAAATAAGATATATCTTAGTGGCTTAACATGCCATAGTCCGATCTTAGCCCTTGTACCATAGCTAAACGTCGCCGACGATTGAATTGGTTTTGTTATCCGAGGCTGATTGCTTGACTGTTCCTTCGCATATTGCGTTTTAAGTAAGAAGGTTGCTAGCCTTCCTACCCCAGCCTGGGGATAATTGAACTCTTTGCAACTCCAAGCAGGTGTTTGTCTGTTTTGGTCCGCGAGTGGTATTTTGTTTCCCCTTTACCCTGCTTGATGCCGAGCCTACCCGATCCGCCACCTGGGAACGCATCCGATGGAAGACAGACAAGTCCCCACGCACTATGCTCCAATCAGGAGTTAGCGGATCTTATATACATAAATCAGGTAGGCCACACGCAGCAAATGCCATTAAAATCACGGAAATTGTGAAATATGAGCACTTTAACCATTGAACATTCAACTGGAAATTAGCCACAAAGCCGTTTGAAACTATTTGCCCAAATCTAGCCTCAAGAAGAAGCGATCAATGTAATGAACTAAAACACAATGTTTGGTCTAAATATACACCAGGGGTACTTTGCTGAAACGTAAAAAAGCTGACCCATGTTTAAAGTGGAAGGTTGGAAACTTGATTTAGGTAGTGGTTCTCCATGAACCCAATTAACCCTTCCGCAACCTTTTGTTACCACCAAGTTATACGGACAGACTATATCCAGTCTGTGCGATTGAGAAACTTTATAAGATTGTTTACGTCAATACCAGCCTGCTTTTTGAGCTTCTCAAAAAGCGGTTTGCCAAGGGTTAACATCCTCGCCTCCCATAGGGCAGTGCTTTAACAGAGGAACTGAAAGATAGTTTATTTTTTCTCCGGTTTATTACAACTATGACAGTATGAGTTTTAAAGGATACCCATTTTGGCTCCCTACTCACATATGGATCTGAAGCCAGTTGTCACTGCCATGAGTCTACGGTCATCCCTTCATTTCATATTTATCAATTTTGACTTTTGTTTGTGGTTGTAGATGGGCCATAACGTTCTGCTGACTTTGCAGGTTGTCTGATCCCTTCATCTACAATCCGCGAGTCGTTGATCTTTTTAGAAGGTTGCATTCTTGATTGCACCCAGTGGTGTGAATGCTAATTCTGTAAGAATATCATTCATAGCAGATCCCCCTATTGCCAGTTCATTTGCTTTCTCGTTTCCTTCCATGTTCCATTGTCCCGGGGCCCAGATTAAGGTAAGGTGGTAACATGGGTTGCTTTATTCCACCAGTTTAGAGGTTGTTGTGGCCGAATCCAGTGCCTGGTTTGTGGCATTGCTTTCCGAAGAAATAGCGATATTGTACTTAAAAGAGAAGTCTGCGATAAGTGGCTTGCAAGCCCCATTGCCAATATTTCCACTATAAAACACTGCTAGTATTAGGAAGACAACCAGATTTTTCAATTCTAATCCGATGAGAATATATACCTGCTCAAACACCACAATCCAGGCTTGAACCATCTGTATAGACTGCAGTATGGAAGTTGTTTAGCAAAAGTCTTTTACTCCTTACTGGGTTATAAAAAATGGGTCATATACGAAAACAAAAACCGGAAAATAGTGTTTTAAATCAGCCTAAATGATCGCACAGCCTCAATTACGAGGGCTTTGTTGTATGATTGCTGAAATCGGAAGGAAATCATTATTTCTAAGCCGCTCCTATCGGATCAAACCCTCTACTCAACAACTTACCAGATTGTAACAGATGATTGACCAGAAAGGGCCGGGATTGGAAAGTAGGAAAACGGCTGTGTTCACATAAAACAACACCAGGGCAAACAAATCTTTAACGGAGCTTCAATGCAAGATGCTACCGTAAAGTTCAGATGTCGCCCTAATGTACTAAAGATTATCACCTTCTCAAGCATTTGAAATATTTTAACACTCATGAGCACTTTGTGTCAATTTGTCAACATCGCTTTATTTGGTGTGAAACGCAAAAATAATTTTTTTATTTGATATTTATTTTTCAATAAATTATATTATGATTTATTTTATATAAATATACAGACTTCCCCATCTTTGTGATTTTTCATTGCGCAACTTTGAATTTTTTGGTGTTGCGTCAAATAGTATTTTTACCGGAGTGGTCTCTTGAGTTTTGGGAATAGCCAGAAGTCACACGGAGCCAAAACAGGCGAATACGGTGGTTGCGGAACGATATGCGTGGAATTTTTGGCGAAATGGTCACGAAGAACGAGTGCATTGTGAGACGGTGCATTATCGTGATTCAAAACCCAAGAGTTGCTGGCACATATTTCTGGTCTTTTTAGACGAATTGGTTCACGTAAACGACGCATAACGCTCAAATAATATTCCTTATTAACAGTTTGGCCAGGTGGAAGGAATTCATAGTGCACCACACCACGAAAATCGAAAAAAACTGTCATCATGACCTTTATTTTTGAGCGACTTTGACGTGCTCTTTTCGGTCTGGCCTCGCCTTTAGCATGATATTCGCTTGATTGGTCAGTTGTTTCAGGGTCGTAAGCATAAATCCAAGTCTCATCTCCCGTAATGATGCATTTGAGCTTGTCCTGATAGTCTGAAAGCATTGTTTCACACACATCAACGCGACGACTTTTTTCCAAGAAATTGAGAGTTTTTGGTATCAAACGAGATTTGACTATTCGTAGGCCCAAATGGTCTTTCAAAATGGATATTCCAATCATATCAGTAAGGTCTTTAACAGCCAACCGACGATTTTTGAGCACTAACTCCTTCACTTTATTGACGTGTTGGACATCTGTTGACGTCGATGGTCGTCCGGAGCGCTCCAAGTCATCAACACGTTCTCGACCCTCTTTGAAGTCTTTGTACCACTTATAAACATTTTTCTGCGACATGGTTGAACCACCAAATGCCTTCTGCAACATGCTAAACGTTTCCGCAGCCGAAACTTCATTCCGCAAACAAAATTTGATGGCACTTCTCTGCTCAATCAAATCAGACATTGTAAAAATCGAAAAATGCACTCTTGGTCGTTTGGTAAACACAAGCGTAAATATATTACTGATAATGACATTCACATGAAAGTTGGCCCAGATGTTATTAACAGTGCTGCCAACTGATGAAAAAAATAACTAGAGCGAAATTTAATCCCGCGAAGTTTGACAAATAAATTCACCTTACTTTTTGCCCACAGTAGTACAACTGACGTCAAGAGATTCTTATGAAAATGAGATATGCAATCAGTGAGTTTATTACTTAACTTCGTATACACGAAAGGTATTCATACATATGTATGTTATCCTTAACTAAACACATTAAACCTCAATACCTTAACCAAAAACTCACTTCGGCTGCTTTAAAACTTATGTGGCATCCTGTGGCCACTGCTGGCCACCTGCATCATAATTCTGTTAAACACTCGCACACTTCATGTGACTTCTGCTCTCTTTATTAGTTACCACCAACAGCACAGGGGCAAATCAATAGTTTACACATAAATTCACGCTGACTTTATGCATTCCTAGCAGCTTTGATCACCAGCAAGGACAACGGTTACGTACGAGTATTACTTTGCCACATTAGCAGTGACCCTAGTAATGCGCGCAGTAGATACCTACGCTTTGCTGTTATTGTGTTGTAAGCGTGGCAACAGTATCCTCTTTTGGTTCGCTGCGAAATCACTATAAATTTCGCTTTTTGCGTCCTGTGCGCAAAAGTTACCGTCGCCTTGCAATCTCTCCGCTGTGACTTTAGCTTCTCCGTTAATATTTTACTATTTTACCGGGGTGTATCCTTTCGTTGCGATTTTGTTAGCGGGTGACTGTTAACGGCCATTAATTAGGAGTTAATTTATTTAGTAGCCACTTGGGAGTCATTTAACTTCCACAGTCTTCTCAAAAGTAAGCCCCCACTTCGCTCACTTACTCTTTCGCAGAGTTAGGTGGAATTTAGGCAATTTAAAAACGCTTGGTTGCTATGATTTAGACCTTTGTGGGTTTTAAAGGCTTCTGCCACAAGAATAGTCTGAAATTAAGTATATTTAATCCTCATTAGAATACGTCTGTATGTGTTTGGTTTTAAACTTCATTGGCTAAATTTCACCCCGAATGTCGGCAACCGCTATTCGTTAGAGAAAAAAGCTAGAAGAGGCATCGAAACCAAATTTGAGACATTCAGATGTCAGATAGTTTTGCTAAAAGCAATTGGCTGAGAAAATTTATTTTGTCGAAAGTGTTTGATTTAGAGAATTCCAGAATTCCTAGTGCTAGTGAATTACAATATTCTAAAAAATATATTTTTTAAGAAACAAAACCGGATATATTCTGAAAGTTTTTTTGGCGAATTAAGTTGAATAAAGAGTCGAAAACTATTGTAAAATAAATACAATTACCTCAGTAAGACCTAACACTACCAAATTCTATCAAACTGATAAAAGTAAGTTTGCCTAAAAACCTCCTTCTAATCATTCAAAACGGCTGACAACTACAGCGAACATCTTCAAACTCGTATCATTCTCCTGCCGGGAAAAGTTGTTCTATATCCTTATTATTTCGTTCGCCTAACATGCTTTCCTCTGCTTCCCAACCGGCTAATGAAATAGTTTATTGATAGCATACTCTGATTGCATCTTGTAATCAGGTTCAAATTCTTTCCTAAAAAAGAAAAATTCCTTCCAATTGCAGTAATTTGAGGTATATGAGTGGATCTCTGTGTTCTGATTAGAACTATATGGCTTACTCCCCGGCAGCCGAAACTAATCGAGCTATCAAACTCATATAAATAACTTTTATTCAATCAACAAAATGTTTACCAAATGGAACCATCGTTAAGTGGTGGTTATAGGCAGACATTTGAATCTCAATGCCCCAGTGAGATCTCAACGAAAGAATAATCTCAAAGGTTAATTTACGGGCCCTACGAGGCATGCTGCACGTCGCGGAGAGACGGAAACTAATAGTTCAGGCTGCACAAAGAGCAAAGGATTCTAAAATATAACGATGGCGAAAATCAGGATTTGTTGTGCCTTGTTCATTGAAATCTAAAGTCTGAATGTTATACTAAGCCAAACCAAAAACAGTAAATAATGGAAAAAGCAACCCCGGAAAATTGGTTTCAAGGAGGTAAGTACCTCTGTATGCCATCATTTATATAATGAAGAAATTTGACAACTATATACAGGGTGAACGATATTAAGTGTTACCTATTCAAAACACCATAACTTTTTTGTGTGAAATTAGTTTTTATTAGACAAAATTGTTCAAAAATGATTACAATTTTAACATATATTCACTTTGACTCCATATGACCACCTCTTGCCTTGACTGTAGCCTTCAAACGGTCAAAAAATGAGTTGCATGCTGCACGAATGTGATCTTGAAGTATTTTGGCCCATTCTCGTATAATCGCTTTTTTCTGCGCAGCCATACTGGCATATTTTTTAGTCCTCACCTTGCTCTCCAAAATGGAACGTCCACAGTCTACGACCGAAATGTTTGCGTGCCCACGGCTCTAAAGCAGCTTCTAAAACATT
The DNA here is from genome assembly GCF_027943255.1 of Anastrepha obliqua. Taxonomy (NCBI): domain Eukaryota; kingdom Metazoa; phylum Arthropoda; class Insecta; order Diptera; family Tephritidae; genus Anastrepha; species Anastrepha obliqua. The sequence continues at coordinate 2,375,846 of NC_072896.1, forward strand.
TTCCCGATAATAAGTCGCATTCCCTTTGACATCAGGCTCGATAAAAACGATTGGAGAGCGTCCATCAGCGGTCACTGCGGCCCAAACCATTACTTGCGATGGGAAATTGCTTCGAGTGGCCATACGTAGGCTCAAATTCTCGTATGTGCGTTCGGTCAACACGATCGTTTTGAGTGTTTATGAACTGCTCAATTGGGAAATTTTTTTCATCAGAAAACACAATGTTAGGAAATTCGCCACGTTCGTGCAAGCGCAACAACTCCTTTGCTCTTTCGCACCGAACTTTTTTTTGCTGGGGTGAAAGATCGTGTACTTTTTGAAACTTGTAAGCCTTGACCTTGGAGCTCATTTCTCAATATGCGTCGAATACTGTCTTGCGATATTTTCAGTTCTTTGGCCATTTTTCTTCCACTGCGACGTGGATTTCGTTCGAGCCTTTTTGGTCCACCTCCATAGCGTTTTGCAGTGCTACCAGTATCATAGTAACGTTTTATAGTGCGATACACAAACATTTTATTCACTTTGAGATGACTGAGCTCACGAATTGCATTGAATTTGAATTCCATCACAGAAAAAAAAAGTTCAACAAAACTGAGACGCAAATGCTTTTGATGGCTTATAAACAATATATTGAACTGTCATTAGAACAATTTTGACATTGATGTCATGAGCTGTTTTACAGATACAAGCAGTGTGCAATTTGTAACACTTCATATCGTTCACCCTGTATATCACAACCGTATAAATCACAACAATAAATACATTAGTCTTGGCATGAATTCTGTGTCAAATTGTACAATGCATACGTCGAGAACGAATTCGTAGAAAAAAGTTCCGTTATTTTTGCTTTTGTTCGTATGCATTTTGTACTCATAAATTGTAATCAGTTTCGTGGCAAATTTCTCGTGTTACGGATTTAAATTCAATACATGAACAAATCATAAAAAAATATACAGTTTTATTTTGTGATCGTGGAATTTACCGAGCCATTAAAGGGTTAAAGTAACAAATATAATAAAAATTATTCGAAACGAAAATCTTCTCGCATTTAAAACGTAAAATGTAGATTTCATTCTATCTTAATACAAATATTTAGCAAGTTATGCTACAATGAAGCTAATGAAAATTCAGTACAGGCACAAAAGTTTTGCTAATAAATTTGCGATTAAAAGAATTTAATAAAGTCTTGCATCAAGCACAAACTGTTTTTTCCAGACTCTTTAACGACCACTTTATTTTACAATTTTGCTGAAATGTATAACAAAAGCGCGCCAACACACCTACACTCCCCGACACTCACAGTAAATATCATTCTATGCATGCATAGAGTCTGTCATAATATTTCGCTCGTCGCTGTTCGCGTAACTTACGCATATGAAATAATAAAAATCTCAGCAGTACGCAACTAAAGTGACATTTATTTCAGCTCAAATGAGTATTTAAGTTTGCCTACTTCTAAACTTTGCCCGCCAGACTGCATACATTTCCTTTGCTTTCCCGTCTATTACATTTCTTCTGCTTACTCACAAAACTTTTTCAAACGACATGCTTCATATTCGCCCATTCGCACTCGGTGATGTAAGTAGCATATCTTCATCCTTTTTTGTTTATTTGTTATTACTTTCTCACCGCCTTTGAAGCTGCGCTCCGGTGCTCCTAGGTATAGGCTTCATAATTTACCAACGCCACCACAATTTTAATATTTTTACTTGTAACGAACTCACGCAGTGCAAGTGCACAGCGCACACACATGCGTGCATAACTTATAATTTTTTATTAACCGCCGCTCATACGAGTTCCAGCACATTTGAGTGTGCGAGAGTTGTTGGCTTTGTTTGACAAGTCGCTGGCTGTATGCCACCTTCCCTTTTATCTGGGCGTTTATGCATAAATATCCTAAGACATTTTAAGAGGTTTGCTTTTAAGTGAATACAATTTATGTACTCATACGTGCAGATATTTATTTCACGCTGTGTAGGGGTTTTAGAATTTGATGATATTGAATTACCAGTTAAGTCTATTCTATGCCAATATTTATTCTTACAATTGTACTCGGTTTTGCAAAAAAAGTCAATATGTGAAAAAATAAATAAAATAGGGATTAATGGAAATGATTGTAAAGGTTCGCGCGTTATGTGCAGAAGCCCACCGGAACGAAGTCTTTCTCCGCTCATCTATACTAATATTATAAAGAGGAAAACTTTGTTTGTTTGTTTGTTACGAATAGGCTCAAAAACTACTGGACCGATTTTAAAAATTCTTTCACCATTCGAAAGCTACATTATCCACGAGTAACATGGATTATATTTTATTTTGGAAATAGGGCTCGAGATATAGGTCAAAACGTGGACCCGGGTAACCTTCGGACGTGTATGTACAATATGGGTATCAAATGAAAGCTGTTGGTGAATGCTTTAGTACAGAGTATTTTTCATGCCGCTCCGTGACTGGGGTCTCGAGATATAGGTCAAAACGTGGACCCGGGTAACCTTCGGATGTGTATGTACAATATGGGTATCAAATTTAAGCTGTTGGTGAATGCTTTAGTACAGAGTATTTTTCATGCCGCTCCGTGACTGGGGTCTCGAGATATAGGTCAAAAGGTGGACCCGGGTAACCTTTGGTTGTGTATGTACAATATGGGTATCAAATGAAAGCTGTTGATAAGTGCTTTAATATGGGGTAATTTTCATACCTATTGATGACTAGGGTTTGGAAATATATGCCAAAACGTGGACCCGCCGTCTCTTTGCACCGAATTAAACCAAACTTACACACATTGTTAAGGAGGTATTGAAGATGGTTTCCGTATAGTTTGGATACCTATTGGTAGATAGGGTCTCGAGATATAGGTCCAAACGTGGACCCGGGTAACCTTCGGATGTGTATGTACAATATGGGTATCAAATGAAAGCTGTTGATAAGTGCTTTAATATGGGGTAATTTTCATACCTATTGATGACTAGGGTCTGGAAATATATGCCAAACGTGGACCCGCCGTGTCTTTGCACCGAATTAAACCAAACTTACACACATTGTTAAGGAGGTATTGAAGATGGTTTCCGTATAGTTTGGATACCTATTGGTAGATAGGGTCTCGAGATATAGGTCAAAACGTGGACCCGGGTAACCTTCGGATGTGTATGTACAATATGGGTATCAAATGAAAGCTGTTGATAAGTGCTTTAATACGGGGTAATTTGATGACTAAGGTCTGGAAATATATGCCAAAACGTGGACCCGCCGTGTCTTTGCACCGAATTAAACCAAACTTACACACATTGTTAAGGAGGTATTGAAGATGGTTTCCGTATAGTTTGGATTCCTATTGGTAGATAGGGTCTCGAGATATAGGTCAAAACGTGGACCCGGGTAACCTTCGGATGTGTATGTACAATATGGGTATCAAATGGAAGCTGTTGGTGAATGCTTTAGTTCAGAGTATTTCCATCCGCTCCGTGACTAGGGTCTCGAGATAGAGACCAATATGTTTGTACAATATGGGTATCAAATGAAAGCTGTTGATAAGTGCTTTAATACGGGTTAATTTTCATACCTATTGATGACTAGGGTCTCGAAATATATGCCAAAACGTGGACCCGCCGTGTCTTTGAACCGAATTAAACCAAACTTACACACATTGTTAAGTAGATATTGAAGATGATTTCCGTATAGTTTGAATACCTATTGGTAGATAGGGTCTCGAGATATAGGTCAAAACGTGGACCCGGGTAACCTTCGGATGTGTATGTACAATATGGGTATCAAATGAAAGCTGTTGATAAGTGCTTTAATACGGGGTAATTTTCATACCTATTGATGACTAGGGTCTCGAAATATATGCCAAAACGTGGACCCGCCGTGTCTTTGCACCGAATTAAACCAAACTTACGCACATTGTTAAGTAAGTATTGAAAATGGGTTTCGTAAAGTTTGGTTGTAATTCGGAGCACTGGCAACGGGTACAGCGTTCTTTTGAACCATCCATAATGTCGCTTACTTTTTTAACGCTTGGGGCGGAACTGAACTGTCAAATTGACAGTGTGAGTTACAATGGGTCTATATTTCTTTCTGATTTGGATGCCATAAGGAAAAAACGTAAGTGCAACATGTAAAAATTGTTTGTCAATTTTTTTGGAGTGGATTTTGGAACAGTGAATAATTTCTTACGAAATTTGAGAATTTAATGTGAAATCCGAATGAAATTATGTGTTCGTGAAAAAAAAAATTTTTTCGTTTTTTTTTTTTGAAAAATATAAATGGATAATGGTTAAAAAAGCTCCAATGGATCAGGAAAAAAGACGATTGTTTATTCATATGCGTTGATTTGACATTTAAAAACAATCTTCTTTTTTCCTGATTTTCAATTTATATTTTATATTTACTCAAAAACAAATAGAAAAACAAAAAATATTGTTTATGCCAAAGCGCTTGAATAAAGAATAAAGAAATAAATAATATGAAAATCATATATTTTCTGTTCTAAACCATATCTATTCTATTTTAGTGTGCCCAGCGAAGGGGGCCGGGTTTGCTAGTTATCTATAATAGTACAAAGTGGCGCAAAATTAATCATCTAATTTCGTTTTTCAACATTTTTACTAAATAAAACAAAATGATTCTGAAAACACCTTTATTTCTGAAATTTTAGTTAGGTATTCTGAAGAGCCAAAAAAAATTGTTAATGTTTCTTGAAACTGAAACTAAAAGAATTTGAAAGTCTATAGAATCTAACATACACATCCACATAACAGCCGCTGCTAAACTGCAATTTACAAATAAGAGCGCTCTCTATTGCTGTTAATGCATACGGAATGCAGTACAGATCAAGACTTGTAAGTGTTACTGTTGGTGTTGTTTCTTATGTTAAACAACTAATACGAGTATGATTGCATATACAGATCATGGAGGAGCGATGTAGGGATTTAACATATGTTGAGTCATTTATGTTATCATAAACGAATATTTGCATACAACAACTTACATTGCTGTTGGCACTTACATATTATTATTACAGGTAAGAAAGATAGCTCTGATTACAAAACTAAAATTATCAGGTCAGTCCATAAGTTCCTGCGTTTCTTAAAGGTGGTTTTAAATTTAATAAAAAAGATGTTTAAAGTATGTATTAATCATTAATATATTTTCCTTCATTATTTACAATGTCTTCCCAATGTTTAGGCGAATTTTTATTTAATTCCCTGCTCAAAAAATTTGTTGTCCTTGGAGCCAAAATGCGCTTCGATATCCCTTTTTATAGGAGGAGTAGTATGCTGGTAAGGAAAGTATGGTGAATGCGGCATTAGCTCCGATCCGAGCTCGTTCAGCTTGCCTAATGTTTGCCTTGCGGTGTGAGGTCTTGCGTTGTCGTGGTGAAACAAAACTTTGCGTCTATTCACTAAAGACGGTCGATTTTTTCTAAGTGCCTCGTTCAGGTTTGATAGCTGATGGGAATAATAATCAGCAGTTATCGTCTGGTTTAGTTCCAGAAGTTCATAATAAACAATACCGGTCATATTCCACCAGATAGACAGGAGAATCTTCTTGGGGTGAAGGCCATCTCTAGGGGTCGGTTCTGGTGTTTCATCTTTGTCTAACCATTGGCGTTTGCGAACAGGATTATTGTAAAGGACCCATTTTTCGTCACCAGTAACGATATGGTTCAAAAAACTTTCATTTTCAAGCCGTTGCAGCAGCTGAGAACACACATTCACTCTCTGCTGAAGGTTGGCGACGGAAAGTCTATGCGGAACCCATTTTCCCAGCTTTGAAACCTTTCCCAACTGAACCAGGTGCCTGTGAACTGTTCCATGTGATGAATTTAACCTCTGAGCTATCATATCGACTGTCAAATTTGGCTCAGCTTCCACGAGTTCGAGCAAGGCGTCGGAGTTAAAGACTTCAGGACGACCAGCGCGCGGGCTTCCTCCACGTCGCAGTTACCACTTCGGAATTTTGAAAACCACTTTTGCGCAGTCCCTACACTCACAGTATCCTCTCCGTGAACAGTGTTTATTTTTGCAGCAGCAGTTGTTGCATTTTTACTACTTTTATAAAAATAATACAAAACTAGTATGTAACCCCCGAAAATCGGGTGGGCTTTTTTCCCACGGAAAGTAAACAGCATATGTGACACTTTTATATATTAAAAGTTATGATGATTAGAAAAGTGTACATTTTTATTCATATGTAATATGTAAGAAGTTATGCATATAACATTTTTAAAATATTTTTCAGTTAAATCAGTAATTTTTTTTTAATTACTTCATTATAAACCACATTCAACGTCAAGTTTTCGTTATTGCCCATTTGAACTCGTATATTTTCCATGGATCTAACCCGGCTTAACGCAACATAAAGTTGGCCGTGAGCAAAGCAATCTTCCTTTAAATGAAGTCCCACCCTTGATAATGTTTGCCCCTGGGCCTTATTTATTGTTATGGCGAAGGCTATTATAATAGGAAATTGGCGGCGCTTCAACGTAAAAGGAAGTGTGGTTTCGCTCTGCTGCAAATTTATACGAGGCAATAGAAATCGCCTTCCCTGAGCCTCTCCGCATAACACTTCCGCGTGCAAACAATTCGGATGCATTTGTTTTATGATAAGTCGTGTGCCATTCACCAATCCTTCTGGGATTCTTACCTGATCTTGTGAATCTTGTGAAACAATCGTATCAGCGCTGAGATATGTGCGCTCTTGACCAGGTAGCATATTGACTATATTCGAGTTTATGATGACATATTGATCATTTTTTGGACATAATATGGCTCGGTCTTTTAAATTATCGATTTCTATTATTCCATTATTTGGTTGGAAAATCCAGTCAATGAGGTTTCCGTTTTTTTAAAGAATTTGATCAGGAATTTTTACTCTTGATGCATTGTCTTGCCCTTCGCCGTGTCCTATGCGCAAAAGAAAATTACAATAGTCGGGTTCTTGACTGCGCATATGATTGTGAGCTTAAATTATTTAAAAAATTTCCACAAAGAGCAACGCTTTAAACAATTACCAACTATGCCAGTTCGCGTACTTCTCGGTACCACAGGCAAAACTTGCCTAAAGTCTCCACCCAGAATAATAATTTTCCCACCAAAAGGCGTCTCATTTTGGTGAATATCGCGCAAAAGATTACAGAGTTCTTTGCCCATACAATGCTGAAAGAGAGCTGAAAGAGAGCTGAACAAAGCAAACGTACTCATATACATATATGCGTATATTTGTGTGTCATCCCGCTTTGCATAGACATCGCTGTTATCAATATGAAAATTTTGATAACTTTACACCCAAATATTTCATGAACAAATTAACCAATTTTAATTTTTATAAAATATGCTCATCAAAACCTTTCTTTTGATATATATTTCATATCTGTACATATTGTAGTTTAGTGAGAATAAGCGCCATGTTTTAAAATAATACTATAGATAAGCCTCTTATACGCGTTCGAAGATTCTATTTTATTTTTTAACAACACGTGCTTCTATCCGCAATTAAAATCACTTGTTGAATGCACAATATATCAAAGAAAATATAAATAGTTCCGTTATATTCCGCGAATAATTTTTTGTATGCAAAAATCGTACAAAAGTGAAATTATGGGTAAAATACGCACGAACGACCTGATAGCATTCTTTTGTTTAATATATCGCTGACTACTCAGGCCCTCGGTGAAGCATTTACATAGAAACACTTCTGATGTGTGAATTATTTTTTATTTATTTTTATTTATTTAATTTAATTCTTTGAATAATATTTAACATATACCGAAAATTAAGTCTTCTCTATCTTTCGTAGCAGTGGGAAACGAGCTTTCGAAAAATATTCAACTTTTAATAGGTCTATGAATAAGTTCGTGCGGTTTTTTTTCAAAATTTGAATTTCGGATCATTCCCATGGCTTTTAAACGTTTGGAAATGGTTGATTGATCAACTCCCAAAGTTTTTGCAACCTCTTCTTGCGTTTGAGCCGGATCTTGATCGAGCAATTCCTCCAATTCGGTATCCATGAACTTTGGCGGCGCGGCCAAAATCACCACTTTTAAAGCGTGCAAACCACTTCTGGCACGTTCGCCCAGCTGGGCATGCTCACCATAAACTTCCACCAAGATACGATGACTTTCGGCTGCTTTTTTCTTCATATTAAAGAATTCCCCGCAAAAACACATTATTTGGCACGAAATTCGACATTTTCAAGTGTGGTAAAAATATTGTTGTTTACGCTTCAAATAAAAAACTTATACTGACGTTTGTGCCTTACGACAGTAGCTCTCCAATGAATGTTTGGAAATGTGGATCGATGGAATAATAATCAAGTTACGCCATCTGTTGTAAAACCGCACGAACTTATCCAACTTATCCTATTAATTATTTCAACAGGCAGCAAATACTCAAAGCACTAATTAAAGAAGCCTATAAGCAGTCTTTAAATTCTGAGGGACGCAGCAAAATACCTATTCAAGAAACGACATACATACATACATACATACATATCTATATACATATCATACATATCTGCAAGTATATCATAATAATCATTTTAATATCATCAGGCCAAAGGATCCTTAAGCGCACAACACAGATTAAATTAGAAAGCAAGTGATTCCCTTTAAGCATAATCGCAGCATTTTAATCAAGATAAGAAATTCCCGCACATACAATAACCAATTATCAAAAGTTTAAGGCGACGCTTCAACGCGCCTGAAGTGGAAACATGTACAAGTATATACAGTGTTGAGGAAAAACTTAGCAGCTATAGGACTGATTGTCTCTTAAGCCCATCGTATTTCATTCGCCATTGGCGCTTACACCCTTTTTGCGCGTTTGGCCGAGGTCCTCGTCCTATTTGTGGCATGCGTCTTTATGTTGTTCCACAAATGGTCCCTACAGTTTTAAGCCGACTCCGAACGGCAGATATTTTTTTGTGAGGATCTTTTTCATGGCAGAAATACACTCGGATGCTTGACATTACTTGCCGAGGGGTGACCGCTCTTAAAAAAAACTTTTTGCGATTTTGGTGTTGCACGGAGACTCGAACCTATGTCTTCCGAATGGTAGTCACGCACCAACCCATTCCGCTACACAACACTTTAAAAAAAATCTCAGAAAATTATGCTTCAGTTTTAACCACCTATTTTGTAGGCCAACAAGTTTTTTTTTTTTTACTCGCAGATAATTAAAATTTTAGTGCAATGCAGGCCCATAAAACCTTAGACATTTCAGAAAGCGACAAAAACCTTTCTTAAGTTTCATGCCCTACTGTAAACTAATACAACCGAAGTGGCTGAGAAAAAAGAGTGACAGTCAGAAATGGTGCTCCGCCACAGCAGGCAACGTTGCCCACAATGCCAACAGATTTATGCCCACGAAAAAATGGATACGGATCTCCTTTGAATGCATATACGTATATATGTACGTATTATCAATGCATATGCATATTTACATACACTAATATGTATATGTATTTGCATACATAAATATGTAGACATTGTTGGTATATACATTAATGTGCAGCTATGCGTGCTACGGCAGCCAAAGTGTCGGTACATGGCAGGATAGTTTTTATGGCGGCAACTGGTGAGTAACTACATGGCTGTAGCCGGGCAGAAGCCAGCAGCGATTGCTGTTCACTGCTGTCGCTGTAATACAATAAGTTTATTATTTTATTATCCTGTTGCACAGCAAGGACACTGCTGCGCAGCTGCTGTGCATTAAAATCGCGTAAAATCGTGGAGAAAGTGCAATGCTGTTGTAAATGAGTAGCCTTATTAAAGAGCGACATGCCATGCAGAGAAGGGAGGTGTTTTTTCGCCACTCAAAACTTTTTGGAACACTTTGTGTGTGCAGAAGGCGAAGGAAAGAGGAAAACAAAAAAGCTCGGACGAAGTATAATAAGAGTCCGTTAGATGATGCTGGATGGTCCAAGTTACACTTATAGTGATACAGTGCAGAACTCTGCTATATTGAATACATTTTTTCTACTATAAAACCGGTAAAATAGGATTTTATGGAGCACAAATTTTTAGACTAGCGAACACCTTTAACTTTTTATCATTATTAGAAGAAGCGTATGTATATTTAGAATTATAATAAAAGAGAACAGACAACTTCATAATTTGTGCCTTGCAGGTGAGTAGCGCTTTTTTATGTGGCTTGTGCTGTATTCGCATAAATACTGGATCTCGTGTCTTAAACACCTATAAATACTATTAATACTTTCGCCCCTACTTTGGCTAGTTTCTATTGACGAAGTTCTGATAATGCTAAAAAAGGGTGAGATTAAGGTAGTATCATACGCCCCTCTTGCGACCGCATTAACTTCCCTGCAGCCAAGCAGGGACGAGATCCAGAGACAGAGAGGTCTTTCCACCTTTAGTCTATCTAACGCAGTGATGATTGACTGCGCCCTGATGTTATTAAAAGCATCTTCAGGATTTGATTGAAAAGTAATGAGCCTTCCCGCGCGGAAGCAAAGCCAAGCGATCGACCGAATCGGCTGGTGGGGGAAAATGATCATTGGACCTTCCCCTTCCACTAGAAACCGGTCCCAGTTCGCTGGCAACAGCGGTGCAGTCAACATCGCTCCGCGCGTGAAAGCTGTTTTAAAAGTGTGTTAGGATTTTGCAGTGGCGAAAATGCAGCGAACGTTGGAGCAACATTTCCCGATCAAATTTTGCGTAAAGCTAAACAAAACGAGTACCGAAACCATTGGGTTACTCAAGGAGGCTTACGGGGACCAATCTCTGTCCTGTGCCCAGGTAAAACCGTGGCACAAGTCGTTCAAGGAAGGCCGGGAGGACGTCGAAGACGAACAGCGATCTGGAAGGCCTTCGACGACGCAAACAGACGAAGATGTGAACCGGGCTCGTGAATTTTTGAACATTGACCGTCGTGCTAGTCCACGTGAGATCAGTGAAGAGTTAAATTTAACTTATTTCAATGTGCGCCTGAAAAGAAAGCTGAAGGAGAGGCGTTTCGACTCCATCGAGGCGATCCAACAAACTGTGACAGCCGAATTGAACGCGATTCCGGCGGATGAATTTAAAAAATATTTCCTGCAGTGGAATGACCGTTACCAGCGGTGCATTGACGCTCAAAGGTCCTATTTTGAAGAATATTAGTTGTATAAAACAAAAGGCTTAATAAAACTGCTTAAAAAATAAGGCTTATTACTTTTCAATCAAACCCTGTATGAAGACCGCCAAAGTGAATTGTTTGCCTTCCAGAGATTTTTCCACAGTCCCTACGACCCCGTGTAAGGCTGTTTCCTGGATTTCCCTTTCAGGTAAGCGTGTTTCTATGGAGATAATTTGGATTCGATGTGTTCTCGGATATGATAATCAATCAATCTTTCAAACACTAAAGTCCTTGGCGGAGTCGTGACCCCTCTCCCAGCCTTGGGTATGAAAACAACCCTCGTTTCCCTCCAGTTGGCGGGATCGTGATTAAGAGCGATACACGCCAAGCAGATTTCTTGCAGGACAGGAACCACCAAGGTACTTGTTTTCTGAAGCATCACAGGCAAGATATTGTCAGAACCAGGAGATTTAAAATGAGAAAAACTTTTTATTGCCTACGTGATTCTGTCAGGATAAGGTTCTGTTTAGGAATTATTCACTACTGACATCTAAGCGTCACTTTTGAAAGACCCTTATATGTCCGCTCAAATTTGAGATATTCCCTTGCGGAACTTATGTGGGTCGTATTTAAAACGTGATATAATAATATTAATTTTAATCATGTGAAATGTGGTTTTAAATTCCTATAATTTAAAAAGTTGTACATAAAATATAATAATAAGTGCAACATAATAAAAATACTTCAATCTTAAAATCTAAGATTCTTGTAATGACTTTTGCACCTTGTTCTCCCACCTGATACTTCCTATTCACCGTGACACTAGCCAGGCTCATACCGTTTGCTATTCACACTCAACCCCACTCGCCTATAACGGCCACCTGTAGGCTAGACCATCTTTCATCATTATATCCTTTCTCACTATACCCTGAGAGCAAAGTTCCTTGATGCTCCATGGGCCATGACAAATCCAAAAAATTCTGGCAGTCAAATGACTTAATTTTAGAACTGAATATCAGCGTGAAACCCTTCAAAACAACGGTACCATCGCCAGTTCCAACGCACTCTTATACCCATTTTTCCGCTCGCGCGCTTTATCCAACTGTTTAGCAAAATATTGGCTTTCTAAAATGGGATATCAGTATTTTAATTGTTTTCCACCCAGTTCTCAAAAAGCACAACAGACATAAATTCTTAAACCGTTTCAAGTGCATTTCGTAGTTAGATCAATATTTCAGATTAAAACACTGTACCATTACGGCAGATTTGCACAAACAGTTGCAATGAAACTAGAATCGTTTGCTATCAAAGCTCTTTAGCAAGCATTTGCAATACTTTGTGTCTGCCTACACGGATGCACATATCGATTCCACTCCGAATCGAGCCAAGTATTTGCCTAATCTAGCAGCAATTGCAATGAGTACTGACCGCATGCCATTGTAGCAGGGCCATGGGAATTTAGCAACACTTAATACTCGTACCGAAATGGCAAATATGTAGTTATTGAGGCTACTTTTCAGCTACTCGTTTTCATATCATTGCTTGAAGGAGTACTTGCCCTTATGCCTGCTGCATAGTTTAAAAGGTATTTGGGTGAAACGCAAAAAGTCAGCGGCAACGACCCTCGTCCTACACCGTTTAGTCTAACCCCGTAGGAAAAATTATCTCGCACTCGTTCGCTGCCAGTTTCAAACACTGATTGCTTTTTTTTTCTGTGAAAAAAAGTTGCTGTGACAAATTTTAAACTTCTATTCATGGGAGAAATTTAAATTATTAAGTAGTGTCACCTATTTCTTCTGCGCCTCTTTTAATATTGGTATTATCATTCCTACTTGGCATAGGTACTCGTTTATGCGTATATTGAAAGTCTTACAACCTACTTCAGAATGTCTGTTGTGGTTGAACAAAGTACTATTTAAGTGTTCACTCAGTCGAAATCGTAAGCACTTTAGTTGGCAACGTAAAGGAAATGCACAGTTAGTAGATGAGAAGAAGCATGAAATGGCTTTAAAATGCTTGCGCTTGCTAACTGTTTTGCCAGTTATGTGCTTGAGTTAATGAAAAGTATCAATTTTGAAATTTACAGAAACCAAGGAAGTATTTGAATTCTGCTCACATAACTGAAATAAATTTTTTATCTTATTTTTTATAATTGGCGCGTACACCCTTTTTGGGTGTTTGGCCGAGCTCCTCCTCCTATTTATGGTGTGCGCCTTGATGTTGTTCCACACAAATGGAGGGCCCTACAGTTTCAAGCCGACTCCGAACGGCAGATATTTTTTTGTGAGGATCTTTTCATGGCAGAAATACACTCGGAGGTTTGCCATTTCCTGCCGAGGGGCGACCGCTATTAGAAAAATGGTTTTCTTAATTTTGATGTTTCACCGAGATTCGAACCTACGTTCTCTCTGTAAATTCCGAATGGTAGTCACGCACCAACCCATTCAGCTACGGCGGCCGCTAATTTTTTATCATAACCAAAAAATATAATTGATTATAAATAGAGAAGCAACAGACCTGAAGTAGCGGCCTGGTACATGAATTAAACATGGGGTATTTAAAAAAACACAAACTAGCATTTTGCTGGCGACTATGCTTGCGCTAGCATGAAACAGCAAATATAAAATGTTTTAAAACTCTGTACCAACAATGTTCGTCCATCGGTGGGAAATGGCGAAATTCCGCGTCCATTTGCTGTTTACTCTTACTCTCTTATAAAAATATAGTTCATTCCAAGTTTCAAATTTGAACACAATTTAGAAAAATTTCCTAAAATCTTGGATATTGCAGTTTTATAGCTCATTAAATTTTAGTTCAAAATTCTCCTTGATTTAAAAAAAGTTGTAGCCTAAAAGTAGTGCAAAGTTTCTCCATATGCCGAATGCATGATATCTTTTTATATGAATACTAAAATAAAGCTACTACAAAACTGTAAACGCAAATTAAAAACAAGCAATTCTGATAAGAATATTTCAATTTTTATGGAAATTTGTCGAACTTTTATAATTGCATTATTATTGCCTTTTTTCTAAACATCATCATTATCATTACAGTTTTGTGTAGACCATTGTTTCTGCAACTATAGCTCTCCACTTCGATTGATCCTCTACTGCGTCTTTGCGTTTATGATTCGCAAGCTCTGCAGATCAGCTGTGACCTCATCAATCCAGCCTCCCTCGTCTTCTGCGCCCAACCGTTAGTCAATGGAACGCTATACTGGCAGCTCTAATCATCTTATTCTTTAACTTTGACGAAGCGTATCATTTCCCATCTTTAGGTACCAATGTGTCGAGCTCGTTATTATATCTGATTCGCTAGGTTCCGTTATATTTCAAATCTTAGTATTTAGACGGCGTCTACTGCCTTAATTTCCATACCTCGCTGCTGTATATACTACTGTGGGCAAAAAGTAAGGGGAATTTATTTGTCAAAGTTCGCGGGATTAAAATTTCGCACTAGTTATTTTTTTCAAGAGTTGGCAGCACTGTTAATAACATCTGGGCCAACTTTTATGTGAATGTCATTATCAGTAATATATTTACGCTTGTGTTTACCAAACGTCCAAGAGTACATTTTTCGATTTTTACAATGTCTGATTTGATTGAGCAAAGAAGTGCCATCAAATTTTGTTTGCGGAATGAAATTTCGGCTGCGGAAACGTTTAGCATGTTGCAGAAGGCGTTTGGTGATTCGACCATGTCGCAGAAAAATGTTTATAAGTGGTACAAAGACTTCAAAGAGGGTCGAGAACGTGTTGATGACTTGGAGCGCTCCGGACGACCATCGACGTCAACAGATGTCCAACACGTCAATAAAGTGAAGGAGTTAGTGCTCAAAAATCGTCGGTTGACTGTAAAAGACCTTACTGATATGATCGGAATATCAGAAGGATCTGTAAAAACCATTTTGAAAGACCATTTGGGCCTACGAATAGTCAAATCTCGTTTGGTACCGAAAACTCTCAATTTCTTGGAAAAAAGTCGTCGCGTTGATGTGTGTGAAACAATGCTTTCAGAGTATCAGGACAAGCTCAAATGCATCATTACGGGAGATGAGACTTGGATTTATGCTTACGACCCTGAAACAACCGACCAATCAAGGGAATATCGTGCTAAAGGCGAGGCCAGACCGAAAAGAGCACGTCAAAGTCGTTCAAAAATAAAGGTCATGATGACAGTTTTTTTCGATTTCCGTGGTGTGGTGCACTATGAACTCCTTCCACCTGGCCAAACTGTTAATAAGGAATATTATTTGAGCGTTATGCGTCGTTTACGTGAAGCAATTCGTCTAAAAAGACCAGAATTATGGGAAACGATTCCTGGTTTTTGCATCACGATAATGCACCGCCTCACACTGCACTCGTTCTTCGTGACCATTTCGCCAAAAATTCCACGCATATCGTTCCGCAACCACCGTATTCGCCTGATTTGGCTCCGTGTGACTTCTGGCTGTTCCCAAAACTCAAGAGACCACTCCGGGGAACGCGTTTCGAGTCAATTGAGGAGATAAAAGCTGAATCGAAGAAGGCGCTAATGGCTATACCGGAAATGGACTATTTGGCATGTTTCGGGGATTGGAAAAATCGTTGGCATAAGTGTATTTCATCGAGAGGGGATTACTTTGAAGGGGATGAAATTGATTTACAAGAATAAATAAAGATTTTTCATTTTACAACCAAATTCACCTTACTTTTTGCCCACAGTAGTAAGTATGGATTTCACTAGCGCTTTATATATTTTCAAGTATTTTTTATAGAATGAACTATATTTTTATAAAAAAAATTTTAATTTATAAAATGAGCAAGTTTTTAAATTATACCATTATAATAGTTTGGGGGGTGTTTTATAATATTGTTATTATTATTTATTGAGTTATTATTTATTTGAATCAATGTGGAAGTTAATTGGAACTCCAATCAGGTGACAAACTTCGGAACATTTTGCTATATTTGATATTTCGGCGACACATCCATGGCACTCGATCAAATATTTTGTAAGGGTTCAAATAACTTAACTAAAACACTGATACCTTCATTTAGTCGGAGAAAGTAGTGATGAGGAAGTGGAAAATAGGAAAAAATTTAACAATTCCGTCTTCTAAACTGCAAGTTTCTTCAGCGGGTCTTTCAAGCTCTACCACTTCAGAAATATAGTTTGCCTCAGCGATCTTCCAACATACCAAAGAACTATAAGATTTCCGCCAATTTACCAATCCAAGCTCCTATGCTATAAATTTCGGATGTAAGTCGTAAGACGTAAGCTTCTCCTATATAATTTCATAGTTAAATTTCAATCGCCAATGTATTTAAGGTCTCTCATGTACCGAGTGTTTCTTAGCTGCATGAGAATCGTCGATATCGATAACTGTGGCTTAAGAGAATGGCAAACTGTGTTGACATTTCTATTTCAGCTAGTTTTGGCAAGTCATCATGAATCGTTTAACGCCGGACATAAATGCCAAGAAATTATCTACCAGATTAAAAATTCATTCTAACAATATTCCCATTTTGTGTAATCATTACAATATAAGAACTCAAACTCATAAAAAGCAGATCAAGATATACCAAAACTCGCATATCAGAAAGAATTTTAGGATTGGAAAAAACATTAAAGTAGATTGCTTTGAAGGGAACGAAATGCATATAATGAATAAATATTTTTAGAGAAAAATAAAAAGTCACCATTTTCTGAACAAACCTCGTATGCGCAAGTTTTTTTTTACCTCATAATGTACGTTAAAGTGTAAACAATGTATAGTACGGTCACATTCTGCGAATGAGTAGAACTACAAAATAAGATCTTTGAAACAAATCCACAAAGCGATAGAAGACGAGGCCGAGAAAAAGATGGAGAAATGATATAGAATATACCGAGTGACGGGGAAGAAAATTGTAACGGAAGCAATGGTTCACCCCGAACTGTGGAGTGATTCTAAAAAAAGAAATCAGCTAATAAGTAAGTGGACCGATAAATTTTGCTATTTTAGTTAGGTTCTGTAAAGGAAGATTTAAACGACCCACGTATTTATATTCATTCACGGTTAATTTTGTAAATGAAATTAAATTTCATTGTCTGAATTATAAATATTTGCAGTTCAAAGAAAAAAACTGTTGGTAGGAAAACTGATATCTCATCCACTTTAAAGTATACCTTTTTTATTAATTATTCGTGCACAGCAAATTTTTTGTTTTTTTTTCAACAAATAAGATCAAAGGTTGCACAGGAATGCCGGGCAGCCCTAAATAATATTAGCGTCGTATTCAAGGTCAGCCTTATTTGGGTTCCGAGGCACTGAGATATTGAGGGAAACTGTAAAGCCGATGAGCTAGCTAGGAAATGTACTGTTCTACAACTGTTCAGTGACAAAAGTACCATTGGGATGCCTATGGCCACGAGTAAATTAATAATGAAAAACAAAATTATTCAAGAGGCCAACAGGTCGTGGGTAGATGAAGATACATGCGTAACAGCTAGGCTACTATGGCCGCAAATAAACAAGAAAAAGATAAAGGAATTGCTTAGCCTCTCAAGAGATGATATATCGAAGGTCGTGGACCGATCATTGACTATTTGGCAGGCATTCCTTGAGACTAGGAGTATTCGCCCATGAATATTTAGAAGTTGTAGAGATGAGGAAGAGGAAGAACAGTTGAGCACTTTCTTTGCAATTGTCCGGACTTAGCCAAAATCAGAGCAGGTTGTATTTTTCAATTCTCTTACAGAACTATCTAGCGCAGGGATTGCACCAATCCTGCGCTTTATAAGAGCCTCAAAATGGTTTCATTAAAATAAATGAACAAGGATCCCGTGTCGCACAGTGGTATCACAACGTACCTGTAAGGTCTAAGTAGTTGGTCATACGGGCCGTCTACCACCATAACCTAACCTAACAAATAAATCGAAAAATATTCAACATTTTTTCTCGAATCTGCTACTGCTTAAGTTTCACCACAAAAAACTAAAACGAGTCTACATACCGACTATGAAAGCTATTTCGGAAGCCAGAATATCTCCTCATCCGACGTACATTTTTTCGAAACTCAAATGTGAGTCAAAACCGCTGCGATCTTCATAATGTTGTTGCTGTTTCCAAAGTTGAAGAGTGATTATCGAAAACCTATTGCAAACTCCCTGTGAAACTTTATGGGAAATGTATTATGTATATTTTATACGTTATACGTTCGTACACTAAATAATAAAAACACGAAAAAAGTAACGCCACAAAAAAAAAATCCATAGAAAATTTTAAAATAGCATAAAACCCCCATAGAAAATAGATAAAGGCATGTAAAGTAACAATAAAGTTTAGTAAAAGCACGCACTTGCCTTACTGCTTGTAAATAGATGCAGAATGGAGATAACGTGGCAGAAACTAGTACGTGTGTGTGTGCGTATGCCCAATGGACGCAGCCACATTGTTGGTTGTGCTGTGGTGCAGAAAAACAACCGAGAAAAGTTGCAAGTGTTGTGTAAGTGTTAATGTTGTGGTCGGAATGGTAATAAAGTTGTTGTATTTGATTGAAGTTATTCGATGCGGAGATGCTCGTGCGGGTATGTCTGTGTGCAACGTGGCATTTTATTTGTAATTTACAGTTATTTTACGCTTTGCTTTATTTTTCCTTTAAGCAGTAAGGTTTGAAAAAAACCTTTTTTTCGCGAATTTTTATAGATAATATAAGAAGTATACCCTGAAGAGGGTTCCCGTAATATTCATTAGTTAGAGTGTTCGAGGGCCTCTAAAACAGCAGTTCACCGTTTCCTAATGCGTCTTCGTTGCGTTTTGACAGAAGTGTGCGTTTGAAACTGGTTGAGATTATAACTTAAAAAATAAATCGATTGCCTTGAATTTTTCGTAAAATACCTGAGGGATGTGTCCGTGTTTTTTCTCACCATTTTTTAAAACAATTTGAAATTTTTCGATTTTCACAGTTTTTACAGATGGAAAAAAATATGTTATTCATTTATTTTAGTTTTTTCCAAATTTTTTTAATATTATATATTTACTGTTTCCCCTAAGCAGAGATTGGAGGAGAGCGACAATTTTTTCCTACCTAAGTATCCGCTTAAGAGAGAGTTCACTCTGCTAGTATTTCATTTAGCTTAGAACTCTTTCAAACAGGTCGCAACCGTCTCCAAAAATATTTTTTAGTAAAAGCTTTATTTAATTTCTTTCATTTGACACCCATACTAAATTATTTTAATTATTTATTATTAATTACGTAATTTATTGAATTTAAATTTTCAAAAGGTAGGAACCCTGTTCACGAATATTTTCGAAATTAAAATTTGTCCAATTTTTTTATTTTGAACAATTCAATTTTTTTTCATTCGTTTTATTATTTTTACTTTAAATTAATTTTTCAATCCTCAACCCTATAGTTTTATTTATTTTCATTACTTTTATTAGAACGTCTTCTATGTTCTTGCCCTGCATTAGCTAAACCCCAAATGAAATGTTTAGGAGCTCTACAATATGAGAGGTTAGAATGTCTCTCGGAGTTAAAGCTTCAGAGCTTACTTAGATGCGCAAAATACGCAGGCTTATTATAAGAAGCCTTCTACAAGGAAACGTAAGGGTCAAGCTCCATCTGGTGCCACTAAGGGTCAATAGGTATATGTTATGGCTTTCAGCCAGCCAGGTCAACTTAACCTAATTATTATTTTTATTGTAGTTTTTGTTATTATTTTTATTTTGTTTATTGTTAAAAAACAATAATTTTAAGGTTCTCCTATTTTGTGAAATTAGAAGAATATAACAAAGCTTGACATTTTTGATTTTTTTGTCTTTCAGACGACTTGTTCGACATACGAAACAATTGCTTTAAGGTCGACCAGAGAGCGAAACATGGACGATAAAAAGCTATTTTATGCAGTTAAAATAGTGATAAAGAACCAACTTAAATCAAAAAATGGTGTCTCTATCGCGCTATAGCTACCTGTTTTGAAAAACTATATTAAAGATAGACGACCCCGTAAATTCCTTTTTCAAATACTCTTTTCTTACTTTTAACTGTGATTTTCCCTATATGTAGATGCTTTCAATTTAATACAACTCATTCGAAATTTATGTTTTGTAAAAGGTTTTCTATTAGCAGATGTTATGAATGAATGGATTGCGCTATCGAGAGATGATTAACGATTTTTTATGACCGGAATTGGATGGTATTGATCTGGACAACGTTTATTTTCAACAAGACGGCGCTACGTGCCACACAAGCAACGAAAACATTGATCTTTTACGGGAAAAGTTTCCGGATCGTGTTATCTCTCGAAGTGGGGATCACAATTGGCCACCGGGATCTTGTGATTTAACACCTTGTGACTATTTTCTGTGGGGCCACGTGAAAGAGAAGGTCTACGCCAACAGCCCAGGGTCGATTCAAGACCTCAAAGATGGAATTCGTGAAGCTATCAAGAACATAGGGTAGCCACTTTGCAATTCGATAATGGAAAATTTCATAAAAAAAGGATAATGTCCCGTAAGCGTGGTCGTGGTGGTTATTTTCCACTATTAACGGCATCCGATCATTTATATTAAAAAATAGCTTTTTTCTTTGAATATCACCTCTGGTTGGAAAACCCTATATTATTTTTCCTTTTGAAAAAACTTTTTATTTTTTACCACCTGTTCCTATTTCGAAAAACTTTTCGCATTACTTATAAGATCTCTTAATTTTTTTTTTGGGTTTTTTTTTTTTTTGCTTTCATGCTTTTTACTTTTATTATTTTAAACGCGTTTTATATTGATTTCCCTGTTCATAATTTTTGTTTTGTTTTTTGTTTTGCACACAAAGTGAAAAAAATTTCCAACACTTTATGGACCACCCTTTTTTAAAGCAATTTATACCTACATTTCGAATTTATTTAACATTTAGTCACCAACACCTAAGTTTTAGTTTATTTTTGTAATTTATTTACTAGGTAAACTGCAATAATAATAAGCTTTTTCTTCATTTTAGTATCCTCTTTTCTTATGTTTGAGACCTTACTTATAGTTTTAATATTTTTTCTTTATTTTAAAATATATATGTTCTCATTTAAGTAATATTTATTTTTATGTCCAAACATTTTTTTTATGTCTTTCCAAACATTTCTTTTAATTTTGGTTATATCACTTTTTTTATATCAAATAATTCTCTATTTTATTTTTTTCATATTTTCTTCTTCAATTTTTATTTTCTCCACACATTTTAATTCTTATTTTTTATTGCATTTTAGTTTTTTTCTATTTTTCTTAATATTCTATTTTCACCAACAAATTATTTATTATTCGGAACATTACTTACGCTTTTCATAGTTTGCAGTATTTTTAAACTTTTTACCAGTTTAAAATAGTTTTATTTTTTTGTGTTCCACTTCTGCATGCTTAGCTTTCTTTTTCTCTCCGCTTTCTTCTTTGTTAAGCTTCCTTTATAATATTTTTCTCCCTACTTCTTTCTTCTTTTTACTTTTACTACTTTATTCCTATTGACTTAGCCTACTTTACTTATGCCCATTTTTGCTTCACCTTGCTTCGCAAATTTTGTACATATTTCATCTTTTGGCACACTTTTTTCTTATCTGCTTTATTTTTCACTTTTATATGAACTTTTAAATATTATTTACGGCAGCACTTTGCATCTGTAAAACTATTTCACAGTCAATACTCGATGCATACTCGGTATATTTTTATTTTATCGCTTCTACTTATACTCACAAACACACACTTACCTACTTACATACATATGTAAATAGAACTTTGATAAAGTAACTACGCACATTACTTCCTAAGTACTTTTCAATGCACAACAACAACACCTTTTACGATGTAACACAAGCCAAAGCCGCTTCGGTAGTTTCTCAGCTTGGTCCATTTCCTTGCAAGTCCTCTCGCATTGCTTTTATCTCAGTTTTGTATTTATTTACATTTCAATGCCCTTGGAGACGTGCAGTTTATAGTATTGGCTTTTGTATTGCATTTTTACAACCAAACTATTTGCCACATCTCCGATTTGCTACGCTGAGTTGAAGTTTTATAATCCCAGCGAATAACTACTTTTCAATTATCCAAAGTATTCAAGGGGAATTACTCAATGTTATGGGAGAAATGTCTTACTGTATTCAGGAGAGAATTGAGGATGACAAATTTTTAGAAATCTGAAAACTGAAAACTGAATGTGAAGGAGCTTTGCTGAAGCTCAAATTTTATTAAGCGAACGCCCTTCGCACATTTAAAGAAGCTTCGAATTTGGTAGTGAGATTTTTATGAAAATATTTAATGCAATATGGCGAAAAATGTCATTTTGAATAATTTTATGAGTATTTAGAAAAACAGAGGCGTACTATGTATGCAATAGTAGAAAAAAATATTCCAATACCAGCTGATACCCGACATGCGGTGCTACGCCTCAGTAAATAAAGTAAATATAATAAATAGGAAAAATATTAGGCAAAATTGTTTTTTATGATTTTTTATCACAATCTAACAATACATAACTTCTTGGCCCTCCCATTTGAGAAAACTAAGACCAAAAACTAGAAGCTTTTCTTTATATCACAGCGACCTCAAATGAATGGGTTGCTTACTGATCCTCAAATAAACCTCCAAGATATTCAAATTGAAGAAAAAACTGGCCAAGTGAAGGTTTCTGGTATATTTAAATCTATTTAAATACCAACAAAACAAAACTTGTTTTTACATGCCCCGTATTTTTTTTATATTAACGAAAATTCGACTTGTTTTGTCAAATATTTCTGCATACATTTATATGTTCTAGTTTTGGCAGTATAACTGATGAAAGATAAAGGTACTCTCACAAAATATGATTCAGTTTTCTACACTTTCTCATAAGTGGGCACCTCCCATATGTGGACAAATTTTTCAGTACCTAAGAGTCCACTTAAGAGAGAGTACAATGTGATAGTACCTACATACATATATCAGTTAGCTTTCAAAAATAGCCTCGAAAAAAATTAAAAAAAA
The DNA here is from genome assembly GCF_027943255.1 of Anastrepha obliqua. NCBI lineage: Eukaryota > Metazoa > Arthropoda > Insecta > Diptera > Tephritidae > Anastrepha > Anastrepha obliqua. The sequence goes on from NC_072896.1 coordinate 2,398,879, forward strand.
CATTCTTAATTTTCTTTCACTTCAGACCCATATTACACTATTTTAATTATTTATTCTTAATTATGGAATTTATTGAATTTAATTTGTAAATAGGTGGCAACCCTACTCAAGAAAAAAAATTGGAACTTAAAATATTTCCGCCCTCTTTCCTTTGAAAGCGCTATTGTTAAATTTCATTCATTTTATTATTTTTACTAGAATTTAATTTTCGAAACAGGTGGCAACCCTTTAAGAAAAACTTCCGAAAAGAAGCTCTCCTAAACTTTTTTTTTCATTTGATATCTGCATTGTATTATTTGATCCAACTTATAAATTTAACAGGTGGCAGCACTCTTAAAAAAATAGCCTATTTTTCAATCATTACCTGTGTGCAAATTCTATCGCGTTTCATATTTCTACTACATATTCTTGTATTGGAAATGAGCTTGCTGTCTTAAAAAATTAAAATAGATGGAATATGTACTTAAGTTAATTAAAATATTACAAAATTGATATCAAACGAAAACGAAAAGTATAATTTTAAAATTCTACGATACAACCTACAGATTATATAATATAATAGAATTGAATGATATCAAACGAAAGTTATTTAAGAAGGTTTTAGTCTAGGCATATTTTTAAATTTTGTTGTTTGTTTGGGAATACTTTACTCAAAAATTTACTTAAACAAAATATCGATGCTGCTCGATACTTACTTGCATCCGACTTATTCTGAAATTCGCGCCGAAAAAACCTCTTTGCTCTTTTATAGAGGGCTCTTTTATAAATGAGCCTGTAAGATCTTCCCTTTCTTCTGGCGGGTTACTCGTAACGGCCAGAATCAATGCTTCTATATATCTTGAAACTACATTAAGATCTATTTTTGTATTTTTTCCCCCAGCACGAGACCTCGATTCTGCTCTCAAAAATCATAAACCATCGGAATCGAGATTCACTCTCGAGTTGGAGAGCTTCAGCCTTAACAAACCATATGCACTTTTGACACTGCTTGAGAATAAGCAGGATATGATATGAAGTTGTGATTATAGCAATGGTGCTATGGAACTCTTCTTGGTCGAATCATTTTTCTAGCCCTATAAAAAAGTGCCAAGGTCACAGTGACTGGACCCGAAGAAACACAGACAATACTTAAACGATATGCACCGAAAACTCTGAATGCCATTGTCGCCATCCATTGCAGGCGAGGAACTTCAGTTATCTCGTGAGACCCGACTTACTGTGGCACAATTGCGTTGTTGATATTGTAGCATGACCGCATGAATCTGACCACTTCTGCAATGCCTGCTTAAACCTAAAAAACTTGTTCTTATTTTGAACTTAATTTTGCTTTTAATAACTGATATGAGATTCAACTTATTTCGTAGATCATCGATGCACAAAATTCAATCTATGTTGAAATTTCAGCCGATTGAGTTTTTGCCAATGCAAAAAATGCGTGCATTGAAATCCTATTTACCCATTTATGGACGCATAGATTATGTAAATGTATGCGCTCTTGCATACAAAATATTCAATAGAACTGGTAGAATAATTTAACATAATTGTTTATTCACTTATAATAAATGAAATGAACCCAGTAAGTGAATGAATGATACCACAAACTCGAAAAAATCGTATTCATAATAGTTACATAAACGTTTGAAAATTGTGGCGTGCGTTATGTACAGCGTGTTTCAAGTTTATGTTTCTTGTTGTAAATTCAAAATATAAGCAACATTTTCCAAATCTCGTTAAATTGGCGCACTCTCCCGGTAATTCCACTCCGTGTGCTATGCTTCACAGATTCAATCGGTTTCGGTTTACTCATTCGAACTTTTAGGTGAAACAGTTTGCTATAAAAGAAAGAATTTGTGGAAAAGCAGCCCATAGATTTTGCACAACAATGCACCATTGCACAGTGTCATTATTGTCCATTAATTTTGAACCAAGAACGAAGCGAATACCATCGAATAGCCATCGAATTCATCTGATATGACTCCCTGTGATTTTTTCTGTTTCGCCGAGTAGGAAAAAACTTCGAGAACTCGTTTTAATAGCCGAAAGGAAGTAATGGATAAATCGAAGACGAAAAATCGGAAATCGAATCTTCTAGAAATATTTCGAGAGCAGCATCAAACGCTGCGTTGCAGTTGGGGAGTACTTTGAAGGCGAAAATATCACTTTTGAGGAATAAATTTGTAATTTGAATTTTCTGAATATATTCTGGAAACTTTCTGATCAAGGTGGTATCAACATGTTGCTGTGAATTTTCCAATGCTCGAATGAGGCAATTGTGGTTGTTTATACACTAGGGCGGGCCGATTTAAAAATCGCTCATTGCTCTGTGAAAATCGTATTCTAGGGATCAAAATAAGAAACTTTGCCGAAGGAACCATACCTCTAAAACGAATTCTGATGTCCCCCAACTTGCGTCGAATAAAAAACCCCACTTTGACCCATTTAGAGTGCTCCAATCGAGTCCAAATGTATGACCGACCCCTACTAACTATGGACGGCCGATCCATCCATGCCAGTGGCACACCCCCTGGAACTCCCCTGGGGGGTTCCCCATACAATCATTTCAAAATATCACCATTTTTGGCCTTTACATGAGAAAAGAAACTAAAAAGTTCGACCCAAATTGGGGGACATCAGAATTCGTTTTAGAGGTATGGTTCCTTCGGCAAAGTTTCTTATTTTGATCCCTAGAATATGATTTTCACAGAGCAATGGGCGATTTTTTTGCCTCCCCACAAATCGACCCGGCCTATTATACATCCTTCAAATGCAAGTGCACTTTGTCTAAGAATTTGATTTTTTAAATAAAACGCTTCGGTTTTTCTTAGATCAAATATGTGAAAATTTCCGATTATCGTACGGCTTCAACTGCGCCAACTGAAACTTGTGAGGCTTAAAGGCACATTTTTTATACAAATTCGCCATGCAGTGGTTGCCAAGCTATGGTCAATTGCCGTGGAAGCCATTCAATGACAAGTTTAGATTTTCTTCAACGCTTTCGCTCAGAGCAGCGATATTCGCAATTGAGCCACCGATGCGAAGATGCACTGATGGTTTTATATATTTTACCGTGCCTACAGGTTTTCTAAGATTGACCATTCTCGTTTCAAGTTTTTTGGGTTTCAAGTATTTTTATACCATTCACACTCTTTTAACAAATTATAGATTTTCCACTCAACATCTGTCAAAAACAAAAACGCCATCGAACAAAAACCCTGCTCAAAGAACGAACGTGGAACTCGAAAGACCCTTTACTAAACACTTGTTCATTGTATGCATATTCAAATAGCAATTATTTGAAAGTATGCGCGCGTATCTGCTTACTAACACCGTTACAATCACATATGGCATTCAACAAAATCATTGAATGTGCATAATTTCGATATCATCAACTTCACGGTCGAGTTGATAAAAAATATGCAATAATACAAGTTTTCGCAATTGGAAACAAAAACAAAAAATGCAATAAAATAAACAGCGCCAATTTCTATTTGCAGGTGCATAATATGCAAATATATTCATACATACATACATATATGCATTGTGTGTGTGTGTAGTTGTGGTGGAAATGTGGGAAAATACATGGAAATTCGTTATTTGAAGCCAAAAGTACCAGCATGAAATGGCGTGAATGCTGATTATGTGTGTGATAATAATTACTACGTGTATTATTTTGTGAGTGTGGTCGATTAAATTTACGGCTGACAATTTTCAAATTATTTGTTTATTTTGATATTCAATTGTCGCCATTCAAATGTGTGTGTATGTGTTTTGTGCTAAATCAATGGATTGTGTGTGCGTGTGTGTGTGTAAGTACATATACACAGAGGGATGTGTGTAAAAATGTAAACTTTTTTATCGTCGCTTTTTGCATTTGGATGGATTCTCACTAACACCTTTACATAAATAAATTAGAATTCACCAGCCACGTATTTGCGATGATTTACTTTGAAAGTTCTGAAAGTGTATGAAAACTATTTACGCAAATTTGTTGGCACCAGTCATCCATGGCTATGGGATTTTTGTGCGCTGACAGGCGGAAATCCGCTTTAAAATAAATTGAAATTTACACAAAAATTCGATTTAAATATTTCAGATTCCCAACTCAATCAAGGAATTTTTTTATGGCACTAGAAAATATATAAAAATTTAATTACTGATTAAGTACATAAAAAACGGCGGTTCCCAACAAAATAATTTTACGTGGCTTTGCCCAGCGCTAAATTAAACTAAAAATCAGCAAAAAAATTTGGTCAGATTCAATAAATTTAAAATGACCAAAAACAATTTTACCCAAATTCGACAAAGCAAATGCGGTATTTTTCACGCGTTAGAGTGGCAACTGAAATAACTGCAAAAAAAGGTAATATAATGGCAAAAACAACTGGACTCGAGCGACTTGAGCCACACGGCAAGCGGGCTGAGTTACGATTCCTTCATTAACACACTTTTATTAGGTCGGGTTGTATGTATGTATGTATGTAACGGAATCTTTGAGCTTAATTTTCACTGGCTTCTAAACATCTGATCGACTTGAAATTTTGCACACCTATCAAGGACCGATGACAATGCAATAATTTGATAAAAGTTTTCCATTATCCTTATTGGGATTGCCAGGATTAATATTTTCTTTTTTTACCTGTGGGCAAAAAGTAAGGTGAATTTGAATCTTTGAATCTTTTTTTTAACACACTTTTATTAGGTCGGGTTGTATGTATGTATGTAACGGAATCTTTGAGCTTAATTTTCACTGGCTTCTAAACATCTGATCGACTTGAAATTTTGCACACCTATCAAGGACCGATGACAATGCAATAATTTGATAAAAATTTTCCATTATCCTTATTGGGATTGCCAGGATTAAATTTTTTCTTTTTTTACCTGTGGGCAAAAAGTAAGGTGAATTTGGTTGTAAAATGAAAAATCGTCATTTATTCTTGTAAATCAATTTCATCCCCTTCAAAATAATGCCCTCTCGATGAAATACACTTATGCCAACGAGTTTTCCAATCCCCGAAACATGCCAAATAGTCCATTTCCGGTAGTGGTCTCTTGAGTTTTGGGAATAGCCAGAAGTCACACGGAGCCAAATCAGGCGAAAACGGTGGTTGCGGAACGATATGCGTGGAATTTTTGGCGAAATAGTCACGAAGAACGAGTGCAGTGTGAGACATGTGAGATAAATTTTCCATTATCCTTATTAGGATTGCCAGGATTAATATTTTATTTTTTAACACACTTTTATTAGCTCGGGTTGTATGTATGAATGACTGTAACGGAATCTTTGAGCTTAATTTTCACTGGCTTCTAAAAATCTGATCGACTCGGAACACACAACATAGATGACTAGATGGGAAACTCTTTTTCTCGTGAGAGCGCTGAAAAATGTGCACTTTTTATAACATTTGCCAATATTGCCATACCGGTAGAAACATGAATTGGGTATTTTTTTAAACAAAAATTGGGAATTTTTAGTTTCCACACCACCATTGAGGTTAGTACTTAGTGTGCGGTTGTGTAATAGTATATTACTCGTAAACACCTACATATACTAAAAATAAAAAATAGTTAAAAAAAAACACGCTTTTATTGCTAATCGAACTAAAAAGTAGAAAATAAAAAATAGTTTAAAAAAACTAAAAAACACGCTTTTATTGCTAATCGAACTAAAAAGTAGAAAATAAATTTTAATGACGAAGGGACCTATAATGAAGTAATAGCAAATCGAAGGATCAGTCATAGTCAACTACCTCAGAACAGAATTATAACAAAAATTAAGATACAAATAGAGTAATTCAAATTAGAGTTAAAAGCGTGGGATGCATTTTGCTTCACTTTCATAACCCTCTGTACATAGGTAGTTGCCAATAGAATGATTGTAATATTTACTATATCAAGCATCCCACGCTTTTAACTCTAATTTGAATTACTCTATTTGTATCTTAATTTTTGTTATAATTCTGTTCTGAGGTAGTTGACTATGACTGATCCTTCGATTTGCTATTACTTCATTATAGGTCCCTTCGTCATTAAAATTTATTTTCTACTTTTTAGTTCGATTAGCAATAAAAGCGTATTTTTTAGTTTTTTTAAACTATTTTTTATTTTTATTTCATTACGAGATGAAATAAAATAAAAAATTATATACTGAGCCCTACCGCATTTTTCATTTAGCATAAATATTTATTTTTTTTTGTCTCTCCGTTATAACTCTAAACAACGTGAATTCAATACTCTTCGTCTTTGGTCTACGGAAACCAATTTTCTCGCTAAACTCAAAGCTGCACCTCTGAAGTAATACCCCACAGCAGTTCGCCGGAGCTTAAACCCCTTTCAATAACTACTGTTGAATGCACCTTAACAGATGCCGGATTTCCATCACAGAAAGAAACGATTAATAACATACTCTTATACGCAGACTCAATTTTTGAAATTTACATTCAAGTGTGAAAAAGAGTTAAACAAGCCGCCGCCGCAGCTGAATGGATTGGTGCGTAACTACCATGCGGAAGTACGCAAGCTCGAGACACCAATTGATAAGAAAGGTTTTTCTAAAGCGGTCGCCCCTCGGCAGACAACGGCGAACCTCCGAGGGGATTTCTGTCATGAAAAGGCTCCTCATAAAAATATCTGCCGTTCGGAGGCGGTGTAAAACTGTAGGTCCCTCAATTTGGCGAAAAATTCAAAACACCCACCACAAATAATAGGTCTATGAATAAGTTCGTGCGGTTTTTTTTCGAAATTTGAATTTCGGATCATTCCCATGGCTTTTAAACGTTTGGAAATGGTTGATTGATCAACTCCCAAAGTTTTTGCAACCTCTTCTTGCGTTTGAGCCGGATCTTGATCGAGCAATTCCTCCAATTCGGTATCCATGAACTTTGGCGGCGCGGCCAAAATCACCACTTTTAAAGCGTGCAAACCACTTCTGGCACGTTCGCTCAGCTAGAGCATGCTCACCATAAACTTCCACCAAGATACGATGACTTTCGGCTGCTTTTTTCTTCATATTAAAATAATGAAGAAGAATTCCCCGCAAAAACACATTATTTGGCACGAAATTCGACATTTTCAAGTGTGGTAAAAATATTGTTGTTTACGCTTCAAATAAAAAACTTATACTGACGTTTGTGCCTTACGACAGTAGCTCTCCAATGAATGTTTGGAAATGTGGATCGATGGAATAATAATCAAGTTACGCCATCTGTTGTAAAACCGCACGAACTTATCCATAGACCTATTAGGTTGGTCAAACACTCAAATAGGATGCAGGAGCTAGTAAATAAGTCAATATTTTTTCTCCAACGACACGTAGCGAGTGAACCTTCCGACGCATGCTCACAAAAACTCACAAAATTTTCATCGCAATCGCTAAACAGGAGTCTATACACTACAAACAAACAACCTTTTATATTTAAACATACATACATATAAGATAATATTGCTTATCACCTGCATTCCGTTTCGTCAATATTTGACTGTTCTAAGTTCTGAGTAGTCGTCAGGGGTCAACAGTTAACTTTGCAACCGGACTAAACTCTCTTAACTCTCATGTATGTATGTAAGTATCTCCACTCCTCTTTTTCGGCAGACTTAGCAAGTGGCGAATAGATGAAGCAGATGAGCATATTGCGGCAACGCGGGAAGAGAGCTGCCTTAAATTACATGTGCTGGTAAGGCAACGCGGCCTAATGAGCTATAGCCATACTCGTTATCGGCGAATCTTACTCGATACCTTCGTTGTTGCTTCCGCATGCAAATTTTTGGTCAAATTAATCGAGCATAAAGATAGCGAGCGGGGAAATAGCGAATAGAAGAGGCCTTTCATTCACAGCCAAGTAAATTTTATGAAGACAGTTTTATTTACCTGAAAAACATATAGGCCCCTATTATGAGTTAAATTCGATCTTCGATATTCGTTGGTTGTCGAAGACCGAAAATCGAATGTCAATTTCGTATTATGAGCGGTGCAGCCCTGTCGAAATTTTCGTTGAATACCGAATTTAGAGTCGAATGCAATTTTGCTTTCGACTGTGTTGCGTATTGTGGGTAAACTTGTTAAAATGTAAGTTGTTTGCGATTATTTATGGTTTTATAGTAAACAAATAATAAATATATACTAATTTTGTTAATTTTATGCAGGCCGAAAGTCGTGAGTACCAAACAGCAATTAGAAAGGCTAGTTTCATTAATGGAAGAGAATCCACATTTCGCAAAAGGGATTTGCACCAAAGTTCAAGCAGCAAAAAAATGGGAGGAATTTACAACGGAGCTGAATTGCTTGGGACCACCAGTTAGAACGGCAGCAAAATGGATTAAGGTTAATAATGGTTTTTTTTGTGATGTTTATAGAAATACATTTTTATTTTCCCTTGGCAGGTTTGGGCTGAAATACGTAGAGGAACTGAAATACATATTTTTTTCGAATGACGAATAATTGAATAAAGAAAATTTATAACAAAAATAAAAGAGAAACTGTGGCGTAAAGATTTCTATTTAATACTTTTTAGATTTTTCTATAATATTCTAAGCATTTTATTTCTTATGTTTTCTGCTTCTCCGTTATTTGGCTCCACTTCAATATCTTCAGCATCATCGTTGAGGGTCTCATCGGATAACTCTTCATCCGGAAGTTGAACATTATAAAACAAGCAAATGTTGTGCAAGGCTGCACACACATTAATAATTTGCTTTTTTTGGAGAACAGTGAAGAGCTCTTGACTTGGGTGCACTGCTGCAACTGGTTTTCTGTACTGGACAGTATGTTCATAAACGCCTCTTTAGATGATCTAAAGTTCTTTAAAAATCTGTAAGAAAATTTGTGTAATATTAAGTACGTCAACACATTTTGAAAATTCTAAACATACTCAGTGGAAGCCATTTCTAGGGGGTTGGATGCGCCCCTCAACTGTTTTCTACTTCTATCTAGTTCCGCTAATCTTTCATCGTCCGATAAATCGTCGAACCACAACTCCGTTGTACTCATTTTCACAAAAAATACTTTTTTTAACTTTTAAAAATGTTGTTAGCAAAGAATTTCAATACAATCGGTTTTTCTTTTATTTTGATTTGCTGTATCAGCTGAGAAAAAATTATCTATTGTAAATGCGTCGAACGATCGAAATTCACAATAGTCCTATTCTTCAACGAATGAGCACCATAATACCAAATGAAAATTCGTTCGATCAGCACTTTCGACTACAGTCGAAGATCGAATGTTGCGCATAATAAGGGCCATAGGCCCCTATTATGAGTTAGATTCGATCTTCGATATTCGTTGGTTGTCGAAGATCGAAAATCGAATGTCAATTTGATATTATGAGCGGTGCAGCCCTGTCGAAATTTTCGTTGAATACCGAATTTAGAGTCGAATGCAATTTTGCTTTCGATTGTGTTGCGTATTGTGGGTAAACTTGTTAAAATGTAAGTTGTTTGCGATTATTTATGGTTTTATAGTAAACAAATAATAAATATATACTAATTTTATTAATTTTATGCAGGTCGAAAGTCGTGAGTACCAAACAGCAATTAGAAAGGCTAGTTTCATTAATGGAAGAGAATCCACAATTCGCAAAAGGGATTTGCACCAAAGTTCAAGCAGCAAAAAAATGGGAGGAATTTACAACGGAGGTGAATTGCTTGGGACCACCAGTGAGAACGGCGCAGCAAAATGGATTAAGTTTAATAATGGTTTTTTTTTTTGTGATGTTTATAGAAATACATTTTTATTTTCCTTTGGCAGGTATGGGCTGAAATACGTAGAGGAACTGAAATACATATTTTTTTCGAATGACGAATAATTGAATAAAGAAAATTTATAACAAAAATAAAACAGAAACTGTGGCGGATTTCTATTTAATACTTTTTAGATTTTTCTATAATATTCTAAGAATTTCATTTTTTATGCTGTATTTGCTATAAAAATGTGCTTTTCTTTGTTGCAGATCAGCCTCTGTACTACTAAATTGTATCCATCTTTGGCAAATATAATTTTCCAGGACATCTCTTATTTCCGATAGCACAACAGACACAGTGGGTTGAGCAAGTCCTAGCATACCTTCATTACCAATACTCAATTGGTACGATCCCTGAGCACAAAATCGCAGAACTGTGGCTAGCTTTAACATATTTGGAATGGATTTGGCTCGGGTGCACTGCTGCAACTGGTTTTCTGTACTGGACAGTAGGTTCATAAACGCTTCTTTAGATAATCTAAAGTTCTATAAAAATCTGTAAGGAAATTCCTGTAATATTAAGTACGTCAACATATTTTGAAAATTCTAAACTTACTCAGTGGAAGCCATTTCTAGCGGGTTGGATGCGCCCCTCAACTGTTTTCTACTTCTAGCTAGTTCCGCTAATCTTTCATCGTCCGATAAATCGTCGAACCACAACTCCGTTGTACTCATTTTCACAAAAAATACTTTTTTTAACTTTTAAAAATGTTGTTAGCAAAGAATTTCAATACAATCGGTTTTTCTTTTATTTTGATTTGCTGTATCAGCTGAGAAAAAATTATCTATTGTAAATGCGTCGAACGATCGAAATTCACAATAGTCCTATTCTTCAACGAATGAGCACCATAATACCAAATGAAAATTCGTTCGATCAGCACTTTCGACTACAGTCGAAGATCGAATGTTGCGCATAATAAGGGCCATAGGCCCCTATTATGAGTTAGATTCGATCTTCGATATTCGTTGGTTGTCGAAGATCGAAAATCGAATGTCAATTTGATATTATGAGCGGTGCAGCCCTGTCGAAATTTTCGTTGAATACCGAATTTAGAGTCGAATGCAATTTTGCTTTCGATTGTGTTGCGTATTGTGGGTAAACTTGTTAAAATGTAAGTTGTTTGCGATTATTTATGGTTTTATAGTAAACAAATAATAAATATATACTAATTTTATTAATTTTATGCAGGTCGAAAGTCGTGAGTACCAAACAGCAATTAGAAAGGCTAGTTTCATTAATGGAAGAGAATCCACAATTCGCAAAAGGGATTTGCACCAAAGTTCAAGCAGCAAAAAAATGGGAGGAATTTACAACGGAGGTGAATTGCTTGGGACCACCAGTGAGAACGGCGCAGCAAAATGGATTAAGTTTAATAATGGTTTTTTTTTTTGTGATGTTTATAGAAATACATTTTTATTTTCCTTTGGCAGGTATGGGCTGAAATACGTAGAGGAACTGAAATACATATTTTTTTCGAATGACGAATAATTGAATAAAGAAAATTTATAACAAAAATAAAACAGAAACTGTGGCGGATTTCTATTTAATACTTTTTAGATTTTTCTATAATATTCTAAGAATTTCATTTTTTATGCTGTATTTGCTATAAAAATGTGCTTTTCTTTGTTGCAGATCAGCCTCTGTACTACTAAATTGTATCCATCTTTGGCAAATATAATTTTCCAGGACATCTCTTATTTCCGATAGCACAACAGACACAGTGGGTTGAGCAAGTCCTAGCATACCTTCATTACCAATACTCAATTGGTACGATCCCTGAGCACAAAATCGCAGAACTGTGGCTAGCTTTAACATATTTGGAATGGATTTGGCTCGGGTGCACTGCTGCAACTGGTTTTCTGTACTGGACAGTAGGTTCATAAACGCTTCTTTAGATAATCTAAAGTTCTATAAAAATCTGTAAGGAAATTCCTGTAATATTAAGTACGTCAACATATTTTGAAAATTCTAAACTTACTCAGTGGAAGCCATTTCTAGCGGGTTGGATGCGCCCCTCAACTGTTTACTACTTCTAGCTAGTTCCACTAATTTTTCATCGTCCGATGAATCGTGGAACCACAACTCCGTTGTACTCATTTTCACAAAAAATACTTTTTTAACTTTTAAAAATGTTGTTAGCAAAGAATTTCAACACAATCGGTTGTTATTTTATTTTGATTTGCTGTATCAGCTGAGAAAAAATTATCTATTGTAAATGCGTCGAGCGATCGAAATTCACAATAGTCCTATTCTTCAACGAATGAGCACCATAATACCAAATGAAAATTCGTTCGATCAGCACTTTCGACTACAGTCGAAGATCGAATGTTGCTCATAATAAGGGCCATAATGATGATTATTTTTACTAAATGACCTAGTGAAACAGTTATTCTTGCACAAAGACATTATTTCATCTCAGATTATGAACAAAACCAAAAATAACGTAAAATATATAATAATTCAATAACTGCAAGTAAAACAGTTATTAGTTATTTCAAATTAGTTAAATTTGCTCATACATCTCCTGCCTGAAAAGTATTTTGTTGATTATCCGTTATTTTTTATAACTGTTTCAGACCTACGAGATAAACTTTCTATTAACTTTTGGCATCTCTCCTAAGGAATAGAGTTCCACGCTTCGTCTACTCCGTGCCATTTTTAATTTTTTTTTTTTGCCCAATCTTAACCTTAACCACAGATTTTCAATGTTGTTAAGGTCGGGGATTTTATTTGACTAATCAAGAACTTCAATTTTTTCTAAGGAAAGTCAATTTTCACCACTTTTGCTGCGTGCTAGGGGTCGTCATCGTGCATGAATAACCAGTTTAGTGGTATGGACTCCTAGAAATATATCTCAATCGCATTTCGAGAATATCAAGAAAGGCAAACTTATCCATATTGTCATTTATTCTCACTTTTGGGCCAACAACATTCTAAAAAATTAGTCCCCAAAGTTTCAAATCACCTACACTGTGCTTACGGTCATTGTTGTATAGCGAGGATTGAACTTTTGGTTGTTTTTCACGATGAACAACAGCCTTCCCATCAGAATCAATCATTCTAAGATTAGTTTCATCCGTAAAAAGTTTATTTCCTTAAATTTTATGTGTTTGCTTCTTAGGGCATTTGCGGAAGTTGAACGACGTGCCTAGATATTTTTTTTCGAAGGTAGCAGTTTTCTTTGCTGACGCGCCCGCACAATTCGCCCGCAAAAGTCTGCTTGATATATTTAGGTTACATTCCTTATTTATTTCAAGCGTTATCGCTCGAGAGGTCTTAAAAGGGGCAAGCTTATTTTCTTAACGATGGTCTTGTTTTGCTGAATTCTAGTCTTTCGCGGAGGCGTCCTTCGAATTTTCTGTTTTTGAAGCACATTTTTGACTGTACTAATACATTTGATGGCATTGTAATTTTGGTTGTTTTGTATCTTTTTCGTAAAAGTCTTAAATAATCTTTTTTTTTCAAGCGAATAACTTTTTTAAAGGAAATAATTATATTTGCAATTATAACAAACGTAAATGTATATTACCAAAAAATTTGTATCTTATCTAATGATTGAATTCGAAATAAAATATGACAAAGGGAAACATTAAAAAAGTTTGCGGGACTTACCATGGTATTGCCCGATATCTTCAGTTAATCTTCCCAGAAATAACAATTCGTATAGAGGACACTATTTCTCTGTCCATAGCTGTATGCAGTTTTATACAAATAGACCGTGATGGCTCATAGTATTAGCCATTTTATGGCAACTAATTGCCAACTTTACATCAATAGACGGCCAGGTGCCTAAACACTATGCAATAAACGGGAACTAGCGATAGATTCGGTCAACATGACACACATACATATGCTCGTCTCTCTCCTTCCTTGATGGTGAGTGAATAGAAATCATCCGATCGACTTGACTTGACTTTGACTTTCTCTTTTGGTTGTTTATTATTTGTTTCTACATTGGATGGGAAAATACAAAAGGTCCTGAAAGTCATGATGGTCGCAATAACTGCTGTAGTGAGAGAACCTTTTTCTGAAGACTCTGGGAATGGCATATAAGTCCCAGAAAAGTTATTATTTTTAATTAAAAAATATGACACACAAATATATACTACAAACTTTTAAAAATTCGCTACAATACTTTTTTTAATACATTCCAAAAATCACTAGATTCTTTGACACCCACATCAACCCCTTAATCAAACTTGCAGATAGCACCACTCACTTAAAAGTACTTCAAGTACCCGTATCTAGAAGGCATATTTAAAGCTCGACCGTAAATTTAATTATTTTTTCAGAAGTAAGCTATTTAAGCCACTATGCAAATAAATCTGAACATATGTATGTATGAATGTGTACACATATACAAGCCTACAATAGAGTTCCACAACAAGGCACTAAGAACGCACGCATACATATGTATGTACATACATATATATGTACACCTGTGTTCAAAATAATAGGAGTGCGAAGATTTAACAAAATTCCCAAATATTTAACAAATTTCAAACAAAAATACCTCAACATTTTTTGTGTTGAGCATTTTCTACCATATAAAAGACATGCTTCATTTGGAAGAAAATTCTTAACGTCGTATGCAAAAAAAATATTATCAAAAATGCATTTTTAAGCAGATTTGAACATATGTACACTTTCCTACCTTAAGTTTTCCAAGGATTCTGATTGAAAAGTTAAAGACTTCGGTGACTATCTTTTTTTTACTTTGTTAAATTTTTTGAATTTTGTGCAAAGTTTGGAGCATTGAGTTATATGGTTTTTGCTGTGGAATGCACAATGCTTTTATAAAAAAAATAATACAAAACACAAGTTCAGAATTAGTAATATGTCGCGCTCTTATTACTTTGCGCGCAGGTGTATGAATTTATCTACTTAAATACATTGCTCCGGAAGTACGCACGCTGTAAGCGCTTCTTAACACTTTCACTGCAGAATTCTTGGCAAGTTGAGTGGGTTGATTGTGCGAAGATACGAACTAAGCAAAATCAAAACTTTGAGTGAACTTTCGCAAACAGAAGCGCACTAGCGCACAAACACTTATGAGTATTTAAGCCTGTGCACTCATTAATTATAACTAATAGCAACAAACAATTATTATTATTATAACTACAATTTCTCATTATTTGCACCGTTAGCGAACAAAGTAGAGCGGAATCCATATGTTTAGTTATTTGTAAAGTTGTTCATTTTGCTTGTTAGTTTCGTAGTTTGCTTCTGCATTACCACAGTTGCACACACACATACAGACGTACACTTGCACGCGTATTTACCCACATTTATTTATTTACATAAGTTTAGTTGTTATTCAACATATTGTACACGTACTTCCATACACACACTCGTACTTATGCAGCTAATGTATTGTGTACTCGTATCATTGCCATCAACAGTAGAAAATGGCAAGGCTCTCACTACATAGGGAACCGTGCAAGTGTGAGAGATTGAGAGCGCACATTAACATTCCGAACTCGCAAAATCGTTGGGTTGTTTGCCGCTTCATTTGCTCGCTGAATACATTTCTCGCACATCAATGCACTGATTTTATTGTGTTTTATGTGCATTTCTACACACACATACATGCATATATCCAGTTAGTAGATATTTTATGAAGGCATGCAGACAATCACTCGCACATACATTTATATCTATTTATGTAGGACTTTGCATGTGGATATAGTTACATACATATAATATATGTATATCTATCATCTATATATTTTGTAGTTTGCGCAGCTCTTCGAGTGTGAATAATAATTATTTTGCAGATCTCAATTAGCATATTTATGTATGTATATAAAACCAAATAATCATAATCACTAGTCTGCTGGTAGGCATATTGATAGCATGAACTTTCATTGGCCTACTTCAGCAAGGACAACACTTTTGTATAGCTAAAATCGAAACATATTGCTATTCACTCGCACATACTTACATGCATACGTAAATAGGCAGATATATAAATTGATTGCGTTTTGTTGTTTAGAAAAACCTTTTTTAGCTACATGTGAACGGATAGAAGGTCAACTTATGTATATAAATGTCATCCAGTTATGAGCGAAGGCATTAAAGGCGTAGGGAAACTATGCATTTTAAATAGTATTTAATATTATTTAAAAAATATATAATTTAAAAAAAATATTACAAGATATGAAATATCAAATTATATTAAAAAAAATCACAGCTATCGAAAATTTTAGGATAACTTGAGCAAACTTGTATAAAGTACCGCCAGGCCTTGAAATAAAAATGTTCACCATTTATTAAGAAAGTCAAAGAATGTCTTATTATTCAAGTCTCCTTATTCAAAGAAAGTTCTAATGCGACATACTTTCTTTCAAGTGAAAATCACACAATAAAGGCCCCATCAGATATACATACTTACATAGAAGGAGAAGTGTCATTTGAACTCATTTTGCAAACAAAAGTGCTTACCTGCTATTTGAACCCTGGAAAATGTAGTTTGAGAAAGTTCTTTCCAAATTTTTGGAAATCATTTTCGCAAAGGAAACGTTCATATTCAATCACTGCGTGGACACAAAACTGGGTCACACAAAAAATAGTTAAAGTCCACCCCTGTATTTAAAGTTTATTTTAGGAGGATTTAGAAAAACAGTTTAAAGCAAAATTTTAATGAATTTCAAAGTACTTGAGATTGATGAAACAAGAAAGATATCTAGAGAGATACATCTCTGGGTAACTGCCCCAACTATACGAAATGCAAGATCGCGTATATCTAAAGGGTGATTTTTTAGCTATTATCTTTTTAAACAGTTGCTTTAAACAGCTGACGCACGTTTCGTGTTTTGTTTCACTGTCAAACATCTTCAGTTTGGTCTATAGTTTAACCATGAATCGTCTTACAAACGAACAAAGCTTGTAAATCATTGAATTTTATTATAAAAATGCGTGTTCTGTTAAGAAAGTTTATCGCGCGCTTCTTCCGTTTTATAGTCAGTTTAATCGACCCACTGAAGCGGCTATTCGAGCCATTGTAACTAAATTTAGAACCAAATTTACATTTTTGGACATCAAACCACCAACACGCTTACGTAGAGTACGAACTGAAGAAAATGTCGCAGCTGCATCGGCCAGTGTTAATGATGACCATCAATTATCGATTCGTCGCCGTTCGCAGTAATGGGGCCTCTGTTACTCAACAACGTGGAAAATTTTGCGAAAGGATTTAGGAGTGAAGTCTTTCAAAATACAGCTGGTGCAAGAATTGAAGCCGAACGATCTACCGCAACGCATAATTTTTGGTGAATGGACTCATGGAAATTTGGCCGAAGATCCACTTTTTTATCGAAAAATTGTGTTCAGCGACGAAACTCTTTTGGATCAATGGGTACGTAAATAAGCAGAATTGTCGATTTTGGAGTGAAGATCAGCCAGAAGAATTGCAAGAGCTACCAATGGATCCAGAAAAGGTCACAGTTTGGTGCGGTTTATGGGCTGGAGGTATCATTGGACCGTACTTCTTCAAAGATGCTGCAAATCGTAACGTAACTGTGAATGGTAAGCGCTATCGTGAAATGAAATGCAAGAGCTTGACTTGCATGACATGTGGTTTCAGCAAGACGGTGCCACATACCACAACAATGGACTTGTTGAGAGACGAGTTCGGTGAACATTTTATTTCACGTTCGGGACCTGTCAATTGGCCACACAGATCGAGCGATATAACGCCTTTAGATTATTTTTTGTGGCGCTATGTTAAAGCTCAAGTCTACTCAGCCAAGCCTGCTTCAATTAACGCATTGAAAGACAACATTAAAGCATTTATATGTGAGATACCGGCCGAAACATTGGAAAGAGTATGTCAAAATTGGACTAAGCGGATGGACCATTTGAAGCGCAGTCGCGGTCAACATTTGAAAGAAATAATCTTCAAACATTAAATTATATGGACTGTACTATCGATTTAAATAAAAATTTCATGCATTTTTCTGAATTTTACGTGTTTTTTTGAAAAGCTTTCCTATAGCTCTTAAAAAATCACCCTTTACTTATGTTCGCTATTTGAGGCTGTCAATACTATCATCATGCAGGCAGGGTTGTAGCGGAAAATAACATTTTTCTACGGCACAATTTTAATTTTAGTTCTAATTTTGATTACTTCACCTTCAGCTTTATTTATTCATATAGAATTATAAACACGAACTTAAATACTTTACTAGAGTACTTCAAGTAGATATACAGTGAACTCTCTCTTAAGCGGAAACCTAAGGGACTAAAAAAATTGTCCGCTTATGGAAGGTGTCCGTTAGAAGAGAGTACACTGTATATACCTGTACAATTGGTGCATACTTATTTTGTAGGGTATTGAGGCGAGATTCTCCTCTAATTTGTAGTGAACGTCTTGATGTTGTTCCAGGTTCCATTGCTCAAGAAAGCAAACTTATTTGCTAACAATGTCGAAATATCGACATTCATTTATCCCGCAGCTAGTTAAGGAATGATTTCATTCCCAAATAATAAATAAAAATAGTTTAGTAAATTCTAAGTATAATCATATGCAGGGCTGAACAAATCCAAACATATGTATTTTAAGAATAACAAAAGATAAACATGTTTTTCCTAAACAGTAAACAAAGAAACTAATATACAAGTCGTGTACCTAAGTTGAGGTATAAGTATAAATACGATTGTCAAATATGTTGGCAGTCAGTCCAGTATTAACATAGTGCTAAGAACTGCCCTAAAATTAAATTCATAAAAATAAATTTGTATATATTTTCCAAAGACAAGCAAGTCTTTAACTATCTTTGAAGTCTTTAACTAGCTTCAGCGTCAACGCATATTCAACAACGCCTACAGAAGAGTTCAAGCTCCCGTAACAATTAAGTTTCCTTGGCCTCCTAATTCAAAGAATGCAGCTAATGGGGCAAGGCAAAGAGGACTTCCGAACGCTCTAAAGTTTTCCAGACGAATATCTGTACCATGATCAAAATTGTCGATGTGCGTACTTGCAAAAATTAATCTATTTGGCCTACGAAAAAAAGGGTTTCGGAAAATATGAAGGCAGACTAACCACGTCAAAGACCCCACCTTTTCCCAGAGTGCTTCAGAAAGCGTCAAATGTATTTCAAAAACCGTAAAATGTACTTCAGAGTAGTCAATTGTACTTCTAAAACTGTAAAATATGGCTCAGCAAAGGTAAAATGTACTTTAGAAGACTTAAATTAAAACTTTTACCAAGCCAAATATTTCAACTACATTTAGTCCGCGCATTATTAAGCAAATTCTCTTCTACAGGGTGGCTGATGAATTTTGCTACATTAAGAAACTCAAATAACTTTTTTTTTAGTGTATGGAATTCATTTATTTTTTTTCAAGTTGAAGGTCATTAAATTTTATTAAATGTAGCTTAACTAGTTTTAAAAATAATTGAATTTAAATGCCCCCCATGCTCGTTGACACAAGTGCGGCATCTTAGTAAAAAGTTGTTCATTGCTGCTTTGAGAGTTGCGACAGGAATAGCCGCAATTGTTGCCCGAATGGATTGTTTTAGTTCATCCAAATTTGTTGCTTTGTTTTATAAACTTCTTGTTTGCATAAACCCCACAAGAAAAAGTCAGGTGCAGTAAGGTCAGGCGACCTGGGGGGCCAACGAAATTCGGAGTTTCTTGAAATCCGTTTATTGGGAAATTTTCGTCGCAACTCTGTCATAACAGTCTGGGCTACGTGAGACGTTGCCCCATCTTGTTGAAACCACACAGAGTTGAAAGGAATTCTCTTTCGGCGTAGTTCTGGATAGAAAAATTCTTTCAGCATTTTCAAATAACGGTCTCCAGTAACCGTAACGGTGTGACCATTTTCTTCAAAAAAATAAGGCCCGACAATACAGCGTGAAGAAACCGCACACCACACTGTCACGCGAAGAGGATGCAATTCCGTCTCGTGGAGTATCTGTGGGTTAGAAGTACTCCATATTCGACAATTTTGTTTGTTCGCATTGCCGTTTAAACCGAAATGGGCCTCACCAGACATGAAAAGGCAGTTTAACATGTTTTGGTCTTCTTCCACCATTTGCAGGATCTTCTGGCAAAATTCCAAGCGAATCGGCAAGTCTGCTGCATTCAGTTTGTTAACCATTTGAATTTTGTAGGGAAATAAGTCTAAATCTTTGTGCATTATTGTTTGCAAAGACTGTCGGCTGACACCAAGTTGAGCAGATAAGCTTCTTGTTGAAACCCTTGGATTGCTTTGTATAGCTGCAGCTACAGCATCGATCGTTTCCTCCGTCCGAACTGGTGGGTTTCGACGATAAGGCCTTCTTGCGACTGTTCCTTGCTGAGCAAAATTATTCACCAGTCTCATTATGGTCCATCTGCTCGGGGGATCGCCGCCAAACATCCGCCTGTACTCTCTCTGTACCAAAACTACGGACTCCAGTGCGTGATAGCGGCGGACTATCCAAATTCTTGTTTGCGTGTCCCAGTTATCCATTTTAATAAATTTTAAAGATCAATCTGCAAATTAAAACAAAAATGGAATAGATAACTTAAAAAGAAAAAAAGTTATTCAATTTTTTTTTGGTAGCGGCTTTCATCAGCCACCCTGTATTTTCTATTTCTTCAAGGTGGAAATGACAGTCTTGGTGGCGATTGTGGCAGGCCATTAAATATTCTACCACATTCTACCAGATGGACTATATTTATTAGATATACCAGCTACATTAATTAAATAATTATTTCTTTATTAAGTAGACATTCTGAACAACTTTAACAAAACTTTTCGTAAGTGGTCAACCGCCACGGTAGAATCCTAGCTGGCATTTCGGGGCTTCCCAAACTGGTGCACTATGCACTCCAGCCTACACTTGCCATTACAACGATTGCGCATGAGTGTACAAACAATGACATAGGCACACTTTTACAGACTGGTAAGCTACTTATCTTTGTGAAAACTGTAAGAGAAGCGAATGTAAGATGGCATAATGAAGCCACCTACAAGATCGCCGGACAATTGTTGCCGACTCTCAATGTTAAATCCACAAGATCTCTTCTAAGCCAAAATAAGCACTGGCTTAGCACACTGATTTATGTAATAACAGGGCACTGTCTAATAGCCAGAGATGCCCAGAGGATGGGTGTGCAAACACATGAGTTCTGCAGAAGCTTTTTAGATGAGGAAAAGGCGATCTCGTATCTCCTGTGCCATTTTTCTGCTCTATCCAGTCGTAGATTTACCATTTTAGACAGACAATTCTTTAATGAGGTGGAATATCTCAGTACTGTGGAAATAAGGGATCTTCTAAAATTTTTGAAAAGCACTCACTTGTTTTAGGAATTAAAAGGACAAGTTCTCCACGCGGCACTATAATGGGCTATAAACCTGAGTGTGTCCAACAGTTACAACCGCTTTAACCTAACCTAACCTGCTTCTAATTTGAAAAATAAATTAAATAAGTAAATATATTTGACATCACCATTAATAAATTATAATAAATAAATAATTATAATAATAAATAAATTACTGTTTAATTTTTGTATTTTGTTATTCTGACGTACATTTTATGGATTCTAAATTAGGATTGAGTATTCTACTCTTGAAAAAGACGATCGGTTGAGTCAAAACAAGCCTGCATAGGATTTCTGTATTTATATGTCAAGAAAATCACAAGTCGAATATAGCACAGCCATCAGGCACAAATAACCTGGAAGAAAACAGGAAATCACATTCACTTAAAGAGAGGCAGTATATTTGGGAGAGTGCACTTTAGATTTCTGAGGGACTGTCCCCTCGGCAGTTTCATCATTATAAATAGCTTCCTATGGGAAGATGGATAAATAAGGCAATTTCTTTATTACTTGGTATTATTTTTAGACAAAGTTTTTTGTTTTGTGCACGTAATATTCAATAGGGAATACAAGTAAACATAAGCTCATAGGAATTCATATTTCGTATAAAAACGTTGCTAAATGTTCGTTTCTCCTATTTCTTACGTAAGTATTTATGTACGTTTGTGTAAGTGCCATCTCTGGGTGTGTGTTGTAAATGTTACCTCAAGGCAAAAAAATAAATTGTAGTCTAATTGGCATCATTATTTTCGCTAATAAACGGATGTGCCAGGTGGAAAGGAAAACAGATACATGTTTCAGTTTGGGGCATATGGATACATGATATGCTTATCCATACATACATACATACACATATACATATCCACATACAATATTTTGGCACGTGATGGCCGACGAGTGTTTTTACGTGTATACAAACACTAATACAGGTGCATGTGTATTCGGGTGATTACTACAACATCCCGACAAGGAAGCATAAATGTGCATATGTTTGTGTATGAGTCGTGCAGAAAAAATATAAATGACTACCAAAACAATAGTTGGTATGATCAGATAATAGGAAAGGAGTAAAGGGAAATATTACAAGCAAGCATCAAAGCAATAGAATTCGGAATCACTTGAAATATGAGAATTTAAAATAGTAAAATAAAAATCCCTGCCAGCTATTGGCGTAAATTATGCACTTTTTGGTAGTTTTGCAACATGGCTTTTTAGATAGGAAAAGAGCTTACGAGAAAACGCTGCAAGCGGTTCATTTAGTGCGGCAAACTATGCTCACCAACAAGGTTGGCTGGAATAATTTGCAACATTTTATTGCTTTTCGTACTACTTATGCGTAATTATGTCAGTTGTAAACCGACAAGTGAAAATTATCTCTCGCACATAAAAGCGAAAATAATTACTGAAAAGCGTTGTGGCAGCATCGTTGATTTGATTGTTGAAATAGAAGTAGGAAGAGGAAAGTCACTGAAGCACTGAGGCAGTGCAAAGAAGAGACAGAAGAAGGGCATGGTTTAGGAACCACGAGTTAGCTTTGTCTTTGACCTTTTTCATTAGTGTAGCATTTTCAGCGCCTAAAATCATGCCATTTTTACGACTCTAATACAGCGGCATTAGCATTATCTACAGCGACTTTGAAACGTTTTCAGTTGTACTTACAGATTTCCGCATGCCATGCGCCAGTGTTTACTGACACACACAAGCAGCATCATGTGCAAACTCACACATAGAGATTACCTTTTGTAAAATTGAAAATGCTCACTATATCAGCAGCATCAGCTGCAATCAGCTTCGTGGGCTTTGGTGTACTCATGGTGTAGGTGTGTGTGTATGTTTACTTAGTTTCCGTGCTCTTCTCATAGCAACACTGCTTCCGGGTGATTGCGTAAAATTATTCAAGAGCGATGCCGCACGCACCGGAATAGATGCACAACCACATACACACACACGGTATGTGTAGACGTTTATAATGCCATATGTTTAACAGTACATTTCTGTTGGCTTTCTAATTTTAGAAATGTTTGCTTTCATGCTTCAATGCAGTAGTACATGAAATTATTGGGATATTTGCTATTCAGTTGAAATGAATGCCGAATTTATAGCCGGGAGTTATCAAAAATATCAACTTTTCCTTAAATTTGTATGAGAAAGTGTTTTACAAACAGAATGTGTCGGTTTCAAACAGTCTCTTTTTACAAATATATGTATGTGTGTGTATTTGTGGCATATATCAATCGACTAGTTAGCCCGACAGAAAGACCCTGCAAGGATAACTTAAACTAATGACACAATTTTCTGATTCAGCGTTTGTTAAGGGTCTGTCAAAAACGCGCCTAGATACTGTTTTAAAACAAAACATGTACAAATTTAGTTCCTTTCAGGTTTCACTATTTTTATGAAAAATAGGGATAAATTAATCTGAAAAATTACATCATTTAAATGTCGACCATGACCACGTCTACAGTGAGCCGATTCATGAATACCAAATTGTTGAGAAAGTCGAGATATCGATGTTGCAGGTTGTTCAGCAACACTTTGCGCTACAGCAGCAATACTCTCCACAGAACGTCCAGTTTTTGGTCTACCAGTTCCAGTACTTTTGAATTATCGACTCATCTAGAAGATTATTTCCACCAAAAAGTCATGAATTTTGTGATACGTTGTCGTTAAAGATCGACCATTTTCTTAAGGCGACACATACCTGTAAAATTTCGAAAAAAATTCTCTATTCTTTGTGTTCGAGCGCTGGGAGAGGTATAGTTACGTTGCCAACTTTAGACGCGTTTTTCTCAAAACTATTATATTTTTGGCGTACACGATAACTCGAAAAGTTATTGACCGATCTCCCTGAAATTTTGCACACATCTTTTTTATGATATTACTTTCTATGTGAATTTACAATTCGAAAATTTTTCGAAAAAATAATTTTTATAAAAATTTTAATAAAATAGTAGAAAAACTCGGCCAAAAATTCATTTTTTTAAGCATTTTATTCCGCGATGTTTTTTTTCATTTTTGTTTAATTCATATGGAAATTATGACATTAATAAACAAAAAAATGTTTGGATTTTTGTCATGTCACTGACGCCGATGCCACAATGCCCACCGATTGAGAAGCCCCGTTGCGACCTTCCTGGAAGAATTGAATGTACATTGGCCATTTTAAATGATTAAAATAAAAAAAAATGTATATTATTTTAATGTATAAATAAACTGTATGCCAATTTTGAAAATAATATATTGACTTCTTCATTTTAAATAATTTTAATGAAAATCAGGGAAAATATGGCCGTTTACAGGTATCTGCCCCCTTAATAAATTTCAATAATTGTAAGATTTTGTTCTATCCTTTAACTTTACTTAACAAGTGTCAAAGATGACATCAAAAAAATACCGTCTAGGCGTTATTTACTACATCTTGGCGTCATTTTTGAAAGACCCTTTACTGCTTCCCAAAATTTCAAAACGGTCGCTCGCGATTTCACTTAGTCTTCTGATGCTGTAAATTTTTGGTTCAAGCGAAAATGGAGGGAAAATGAGTTTTCGCGAAAAAGGAAATATTTTATAAAGTATTAATGATGTTTACGTACCTGTTTGTTATAAATAATAGAAACCATTATTGCTAGAATTTCCTATATGTTATGCCAAGGCTCTATCAAATGCACAGCGACATTTCGCGTATTTCTGGGATAAATTTTTTACTACTTAAAAAATTTAAAACTAGCCCGGACCTGTGGAAAAAGGCTTCATGCTTCAGGCGTACCAGTTTTTATTTTTTCCACTTCTTGTACAGAATTAATGTGATTAAAAACTTTAGTACTGCGCCGGAAATGTGGAGAGAACCATGAAAGACGTAACAGTTCTAATCTGTCCAGTTTAGTACTAGTTCCAAATTGTCAAAAAATGGTGCAGCGGAAGACGTATGAATTTGAAGGTCATTACCGTGTAAAATTCTTTTTAATCACAATCTTAAACTGTAGGTCACTCCATTTGTGAAAACTACATCATAACCCATGACAAAAATTGGAGGAGGAGCTCGGCAAAACACCTCAAAGGACTGTAAGCGCCAATTTTATATATACAACTATATATGAAAGAAAATTCTTATTTAAGCGAAACAAATTGTCAAAATTCAATGCGGTTTTTGAATGGCTTCGAATTTGCTCCTTATTGTATTACACTAAAACTAAATGGCCTAAAAATTCTGATTAAACAGTTTAAAATTTTGATGGCAATTTTTTTGAATTCAAAAAATTTATGAGAATTCTGCACAAAGTTCGGAAGTTTGATCCAGAAAGGGTTTGTTGTAAAATATACTTATTTTTGCAAAAAATTAACAATATAGCATAAAAACGATTATTTTAAATAGATATTGACCTAATTATGGAGCACAAGTGTACGAGTATATTGGCGCAGATATGTCATTCAAATCAGGTAAATTTCCCACATCTAATGACATGTCCACAGTGAAGCTATTCAATAATCTCTAACATTTAATCAGCGTAGCATTTAAAATGATGGAAACTATTTTTTGTAACAGCGGCCAAACATGCACCGAAAATTATTTTAGAATTTCGTTCCCTACACGCACGCAATCACCAACCTCGCAGTGCACTTCAGCTATGAAAAACTCTTACGTGACGTAGCATAAAAATAAATTCGACATCAATTTGTTAACTTTTGGTTAACGTCAGTGGACACCCCACAATTCGGAAGTGCAAGCCCTACTATTATTTCATTAATATTATTAGTTAAGTCCTCTTAGAGAGAAAATAGTGAAAGGAATAAGAAAAAGCATGGCTACGGACCGGTCATGCGAAATAGCCTCTTTATGTTATGTAATATGAAGTTCATGGAAAATTTAAATGAAAATAAAGAAGGGCATATTAGCAAAATTATGATTTTAATTAGTTTGTCTTTAATCCTAGAGTAGTCGCGTCCTTTCGGGAAACGCGAGTGATTGGGAGCATTTTGCCGGCGTATTTTATTTATTTATAGATCGCGAGGCTACAGAAATTTCAAATTGATAAGCAGCCATCTCGAATAGTATGAGAGTATGGGATCATGAAAACGAAAGTACAAGGTTTATAAATTTTATTTTAAATTTGGGTACGCAGTGTTATAGCCCATTGAATTTTAGTACAACAAAGTGCAAGTTTTAAGTCGCTAAAAATTTCGTTTCATTTAAAAAAAATGTTCCTCTCCTCCGATGTTTCGTAGTTTCTTCGCTTAAAAAACGTTGTGAACTCATTAGTTTTGTAATATGCAGGATACATATTATATTAATCAATTGCGAAATCCAAATTTACTCCTCATTTTATTATTTCATTTCTAACTTGAACACAAAAAAAGTTTAATTCGGTCAGTCAATTCATAATTTGTTTACAGGCCTCTTGAAATTGACGTTCAGTGTATTTTGTTACAACAAAAAAAATGGTATACAATTTTTAAAGGATCATTAAACTGAGCCTATTGAAGTTGAGCGAAATTATATTGAATAAAAAAAAATATTTCATTTAGAAGTTCACATTCGCTTATTTTTGCTATGGTACTTCTCCAAAAAAACTGTATTTTTTCCTCCGATATTTTCAATTGCAATCCTAAGTTTTAACCATTTTTTGGCTCTATATAAAAAATTTCAACATTTTTCTTTTCATGGAAAAAAATGCGTGGCCTTGTCAAAAAAAAAATTGTTAAAAATAAACGGTATTTTTTAACTACTTATATTTGTACTTTATTGTAACAAATTTGATTGAGCTATAAAACTGCATACCAAAAATTATTCTAAAAATTCTGATTAAAAAGTTGGCAATTTTGGTGAATATTTGCAAAATTTTTATAATTAATCCACAAATTAAAAAAAAAAACGACTTAAGTGGACTTTGTTGCATAATGTATTAAACTTTTAAAAGAGTTAATAAGCAATTGGCGCCATACCCGCTTAAGCAATTTTGACCGAGTTTAACAAAGGGCGTCAGTCGTTTATACCCATTTCATTGCCCATGAGTGTAAATCTAAGTTTGAGAAAAAGATCTGGCAACTTTTGCAAAGTAATGAAATTTTTAAAGGTATTTTCCACTCAATTCAACTAGCGATAAAAAACGGGGTTAAGAGAAAATATATTGGTAAGTGTGATAAAATACACAAAATTGTATTATTCCCTTGACCAGCGGCAACTTTTTAAGTTGAGCCACTTTAATATACAAATACACAAATTTGCATTGATAGGTCACATTTAGCTATTATAACAAATTCATTATTACGCTCTTTTGCCGAAGTCGAATTATTGATCTTTACTGATCTTCATCATTAGGGCACGCATACATTCAAGTAGGTGGAAAGCAAGCCCACTTCCAGCTGGGTATAATCCCTTCTATATTCCGGCACACACAAACACTCTTCCTCTTTTCCTCGCTCTCTCTCTTTTACAAACGTAGTTCGTTTACATTAACCGTAATGATAAGCCCAGTATTCCTACAACTACGCTTTAAATGCCCATCTTCAGGCGCCTCATTTGCTTCATTTCGCCATCTCGTATTGCCTCGGCTGGCAGGCGGCAGGCGGCAGGTGGTCGTTCCGTCGTCATCATCTGGCATTTGCTCTTTTTGCCATTCAACCATTCAACACTGGTAATTACGCAGGTAAATATGTTGGCCTTGGGCAATGCGATAGCTTGTGTTTGCTTCCTTTTAATGCTCCTTTTACTCGTACTCCACATTTTATCTCCGGTATTTCCATTGGATGTGGCAAGCAATGGGCATAAAAGTGTAATTTTTAGTGTTGTTAATTTTTTGCTATGATTTCTGTTCTTTGGTGAAAGTGAAAAACGTATCAGGCAAGAGAAGTTGCTTAAAAAGAATTACAAAATTACTGTTTGAAATTTCATTTGCGTTTGAGCTATTTTCGGAGCCGATGGGTTTGTTTGTTCAAAGGAGGGAGATATTGAAAAGAGTATTGATGGGATACCCTTTGTGCTGTCAAAATATGCTCTAAAGTGAGCCATTTTTGAAGCTTTTTTTATGAAAAACTGTTTTTCAGAAAAGAGAAGGTCTGATGAGGCAACAGCCAACACCTACCGTATTGCATCAAGGGAGGTAAATATGCATAAGAAATTATTTCAATCAGCAGTGCCAGAAACCATAAAGCTGAAGTCCAAAGAAAAGCCGTGAACGGTAATAGCACGTCAAAGGTAAGCTAAGGCACTTGCCATTGCCAGCCGAGGAGCAGCCACTGTTAAAAATACGATGATGCGAGTTTGAAGCTGGCCGAGCCACACACAAATCCATTAGATTGATTATATTATATTATATTATATTATATTATATTATATTATATTATATTATATTATATTATATTATATTATATTATATTATATTATATTATATTATATTATATTATATTATATTATATTATATTATATTATATTATATTATATTATATTATATTATATTATGTACTAGATATGTACGGGCACTACTTTTAATAATATTCTCGTAAGAAAAGTAGTTTTGGAGCAGTTGTTCGGAAAGATGGAAACTTCTTTCAGGTCGATCCGTTTTCTTCATGCTGCGTTCACATTTTTCCAAAGCATATTTTTAGTGCCGTCGGAAAACGATCTCCGAGGGTTAGTTTACAGGCATTCAGACGAAGGCAGAATTCGGATGAGTCAGATAGTGAGCGAAGATGAGAACAAATAGAGAAAGTCAGTACCAGATGAACAGACATCGACGGACATGTCGATATATGGTTGAGACAGAAATAGATTCGCAGGTTTGCCTTTTCTGCCGTAGAGCGACCGCTATTAGAAAAAACTTTTTTTTATCATTTTGGTGTTTCGTGCACGGTTTTTGAACCTACGCATTACCAAGTCCCTTACTACCTCAAAACAGTCCCTTACTACTACAACAGTGACTTATAAGTGTAAGATGCGCTGACTAATTGTTTGCTGGCAGGAGGTACATCGTTTTGTCCTCGTTCACTACCAGATCCTTGAAGAGAAGTAAGTCCTCATGCCCTGACGTTAGTCGCCACGAAATTTTTTTTTTTTTTTGAATTTGTCTTAGGCTAGGATGCTTTTAAGGGGTATACTATAAAATTATTAGAGCTAAAAGTATTTTTGTTTTCCACCTTTAAACGGGTTAAGTATCAAAATCAACACTTCTAATTTTTAAAGCAATTTAAAGTGACCCTATCTGCAGTGCGACATTTCGCCGCTGGTATAGCTAAAACGAATCATAAAGTGCGAGGTGTGTTGAAAAGTATCGCGCATTTTGTGTTTTTTGAAAAATTATTTATTTATTCTTTAATATCTATTTTGTCCCCTTCAAAGTAGTCCCCATGAGATATTATGCACTTGTGCCAACGTTTTTTCCAATCTTCGAAGCACTTCAAAAACTCATTTTTTTATCTTGTTCAGCTCCTCCTTCGATGCCGTCTTTATTTCGTCAATCGTAGCGTAGCGTCGTCCTTTCATGGGTCTCTTAAGTTTCGGGAACAAGAAAAAGTCACAGGGGCCAGATCTGGGGAATACGGTGGCTGTGGCATCATTAGTGTGTTGTTTTTGGACAAAAAGTCGCCCACAAACAACGATGTGTGAGCCGGGGCGTTATCGTGATGCAAGAGCCAATTTTTGTTCTTCCACAAATCCGGGCGTTTCTGGCGGATTGCTTCGCGCAAATTGCGCATAACCTGCAGGTAATAATCCTTATTGACCGTTTTACCCTGTGGCAAGAACTCGTGATGCGCAACGCCCCTGCAATCAAAGAAAACAGTAAGCAAAACTTTTACACTCGACCGAACTTGGCGCGCTTTTTTCGGTATTGGTTCGTGCGGCAGCTTCCATTGAGATAATAGAGCTTTGGTTTCCACGTCATAACTATAAACCCACGATTCATCACCAGTTATGACCCTCTGGAGCAAATTTGGATCGTCGCGGACAGAGTCCAACATCTCATTAGCA
Organism: Anastrepha obliqua; assembly: GCF_027943255.1. Taxonomy (NCBI): domain Eukaryota; kingdom Metazoa; phylum Arthropoda; class Insecta; order Diptera; family Tephritidae; genus Anastrepha; species Anastrepha obliqua. Next base: position 2,428,885 of record NC_072896.1, read on the forward strand.
ATGTTCCTGCGTGCTGCTTTTGGTCGAAATTGAGCAGTTTTGGTACGAATTTTGCGGCGACCCCTCTCATGCCCAAATCATTGAAAAAAAAATCGAATGGCTCCAGCCAATCGATGTGTCTAGGTCCTCAGCAACTTCTTTAACGGTGGTTCGACGATTCACTTCATCAATTTTTTCGTCTGCTGTTGAAGTGCTCGGGCGTCCGGCACACTTTTCGTCGTTCACATCTTCTCGGCCTTCTTAGAACATTTTGTACCACCGATAACCGTTAGTTGGGCCAAAGTAGCTTCTCCGTATGACATTGCACTGAGTCAACATTCGGAATGCATCTACGCACTTAATTTCGTTTTTCACACAAAATTTGATACAGGTTCTTTGATCCATGTTTTTGAATAGATAAAAATCGAAGACGAGCCGAGACACCTGCAAGCAAAGCAGCTGTCAACAATTAAGTAAAAATTCAAAATGGCCGAACTGGTCGGCATAAGTAAGAGACATGAGCACCAACATATCGCCACAAAAAGATCGAAATTCGAATATACGTAACCTGCGAAAATTCAAAATTCGCGACACTTTTTGAACACACCTCGTATGTATCAAAAGATATTCTTTGTGTGGAATTTCTGCAATATGTTTAATAGGAGTTTTAGTTTGATTTTATTGTTAAAAATTAAATTAAGAATTTTTGGAAATTGTCCGCATTTCGCTAAATATGCAGTGCATAGATGTAAAATCCAAATTACCGTTACTACGTACATACATATTTCGGCATTACATAACTATTGCACTCAAATATTTAACCGATAAGAGCAAATGGGTTTATTAATTGGAAATCTATCAATAATTGATAACAGTATTTGCTAATCTTGTCGCTCACATTATGCACATAGATAATTTGATATTACGCACAAATACATGCACCAACAAAGGCAATATAAAACACAAGCACACAATTTCATTATTTCAGATTAATTGCGGAGGGAGGCGATTGGGCTGTCAGGAAACTACTCAGCATAGTCGAGTAATCGGTAGATCGTCGGATATGGCAGCCGAGCAACCAGTAATTGAATTAACAAAATTTAATTAAACTAATAAATTCTGCAAATACATTAAGTAAATCATTGCAGTAATAACAATAGGGGAAAGTGAGGTTTAATGGATGCATTTATGCACACATGCAACCCTTTTTATGCACATTATATTAAATACATATACAGGTGTGTGTGTGTATGTTCGAATAGGTGTATGATAGTATGCTTAGGCGCACCTGAAACAGGAAATTGTTATCCCCATTGTTGTTGTTGCCAAAATGTATTGTTTTGTTGTCGCACAACAGGCCACAGGAATAATATCAATGCGGACGATGACGATAATTATAACAATTACAACGGCGACATTTGATAATTGGAACATAATTATGCACAAGAAGATAGTCATTGCAGTAACGAGGTGAAATAGCAATAGAGATAGCAAGCGCACATTTACCCGCACAACAACTGCCTGCATAGTGGGCAGGGAGCTAATCTGTGTGTGTGCTCTCTTGGAGAACTGATGGCAATGGTGGCCGCTACTGGACCACATTGCGTTTTCGGACAGCAGCCATGCATGGACAATGGAAAATTTATAGCCAAACCCCAAAAGCCTAAATGGTATGTGCACACAGAAATGTGCCACATTCAAATGTAACGATGGTTGCGCCCATTAATAGGCAATGGAATGCTAGGAAACTACGAGCACTACAAATGTTGTACAAGCAGGTATACGATTGTCACTTTGCGGGCACACAGCTAAAGCAAAATGTTCATATGAAAATGCTTGCATAAAAATTTATTTCCAATTAGTAGCACCGGGGCACAAGGCCACGCCGCGCCGTTGGCTATAAAAAACAGTTTCTAAACATAAATGTTTTAAGAATCGATGTCGCAGACTGGTCCCAACAAATCTGTTGACATTTTTGGCGTCCTTTGCTTTCGATCTTCTCATTCTTTGCAATGGTGCAAGTGTCCAAATGGTGTAAATGGTAATTTCTCATTTATGAAATGGCTTGAAAGTGTCCAAAGGGAGTGGCAACTCATTTACTGATATTTAGGAACTAAAGAAAGAGAAAAGAGAACAAATTAAATTAAATTGCATGGAAAAACGCAAAAATACCAGGTGTAGTTTGTGTTCGCCAAGTCTTCATTGTTTGGTGTATTCTGCGAATTTCGCTCTGGTAAATTCAGTTAAGTAAAGAATGTACTATTAATTTTGTGTTTCTAAGAAAATATCAGGAGTGTAAGTGTTGAAGATGCTGGCAGTAGCCATAATGTGGTTGAATATTTGCCCTGCTCTGGGTTCCACACACATCTGTGACTGATGGAGGTTAAAAACTGAGGAATGAAAGCTTAAGAGAAATGTGCGAAATACTCGATATAGTAAAATGGAGCCGTAAAAGAAGGCGAGATTGGAAGCAACATGTCCTCAGAATGACCGGCGACATCAAGCACTACACGCCCACGAGGAAGACCACTAAAGAGACAGAAGGAGTGCTGGACATCGGGATCAACATTCGATGATTAATAACACTGATTTTTGTATTGCATATTAATAAATATATAAGCTTTTGTTAGAAGCAAGATAAGGATGAAAAAGAATTCATGAAAAGGTCGAACAATAGGAGTTTTGCAGGCATAATTTGTTCTAAACCTATGCAAATGGAACGGATATCTATTACGTAAAGACGTGTTAGGGACCGAAAAGTTAATAATTTCTAGAAAAGAGGAACATTCAGTCTTCAACTTGATAATATTAAAACAAACGACAGCGATGTTCTACTTTCTAGCTGGGGTACCATGAGTACAACCTCTGGTGATGCCCTAAACGCTATGCTTGATTTGCTTCCCCTGGATCTTAAGATACAACAGGAAGCTATAAAAGCAATGTGTAGACTCCATAAATATGGTTTCTGGCACGAAGATGGAACTTCGGGACACAGAGAAGTCTTTAAGTTGCTGTCGCAGCAGTATCCACTGTTTTTGGCACCTAAGGATGACCTGATACCCACAGTTTCATTTGGAAGGAAATTTGATGTCAGATTTCCATTGCGTGAGCAATGGAGCAATCCAGAATGCATGCAAGGAGGTTTGACGGATATTTTCTTTACCGATGGGTCCAAGAATGAAACAGGGTCTGGAGCCGGATGGCACTTAAACGATAGTAATAAGTATCACTATGCTATGGGGGGAATGGCAACTGTTTCCCAAACAGAAGTTTTTGCCATCCTGAAAGTAGCCGAATGGATAATCGAGAGGAGATGGAGCGGAAAACAGATTGGAGTCTTCAGTGACAGTCAGGCTGCATTGAAGGCCCTGGAGAACGCGAGGCAAACCTCAAAGATTGTCCAAGAATGTAAGAAGAAGCGCAATTCTGTCGCAAGACAAAACAGGCTTGTACTTATATGGGTTCCAGGACACTCCGGTGTTCAAGGAAACGAAATTGCCGACGAATTGGCCAACCGTGGATCAGCGGTGCCCCCACAGGGGCCAGAGCCAATAATCGGAATCAGTTCCGCAGGAATCAAGAATTGGATCAGCGATTATGTAGGCAATCTACATAAAGAGCGATGGTCCGGTCTAGAACGCTGCAGAACTGCAAAGTGTTTTGAGACAATCTCGAACAGAAAACTTAGAAGGAAAGACATTCGGTTGATGGTCGGCATCATTACAGGACACAACCCATGGGGTCAGCATATGACCACCATTGGAATCATCGAGGACCCGGTATGCCTGTCATGCTTGGAGGAGACGTATAGCACTGAGCACTTTCTCTAGGAGTTTCCTGCGTTTGCTAGAGCACGGCTACGAGTATTGGGTTCCGATGTCATGAGAATGAGTAATATTCGTTCACTAAAACTGGAGAATATTTACAGATTTGCCAAGGAATCTGGAAAATTCTCACAAGACTAACTATCTCTATCTCTGTCTCTATTCTTTCCTATCGCTCTCTCTGATACTTTTCTCTTTCCCTCCTTGACTATCTACCCCCTTTCCAGAGCTTTAAATACAATGGGCTCTTTAGTCTGAGTGTTTTAGGAGCCACCAAATCTCCTGGTGCTCCTTGGCTCGACATTTTCAAATTTCAAGATCCCCTCAAGAAAAACTTGTTGAACTCGTTCAGTTCAATCGATAGAGAATTGTCGAGAAGGTGTCCAAATAAACACGCCATTACCATTCGGAATTCAGAGAGAAGGTAGGTTCGAATCTCGGTGAAACACCAAAATTAAGAAAAACATTTTTCTAATAGCGGTCGCCCCTCGGCAGGCAATGGCAAATCTCCGAGTGTATTTCTACCATGAAAGAGCTCCTCATAAAAATATCTGCCGTTCAGAGTCAGCTTAAAACTGTAGGATCATCTATTTGTGGAACAACATCAAGACGCACGCCACAAATAGGAGGAGCTCGGCCAAACACCCAAAAAAGGGTGTACGCGCCAATTATATGTATACATACATATATTCCAACTTAAGAGTGTAAGGGTCTACAAAGTTCGTGCTATTCCTTCTTATGAAACCAAGAATAGAGTAGGCTTTAGATAGAACGGTGGTTTCTGCCGAGTGGGCTGAAATATTTACAAAAATAGCATCACATATCGATTACTAAAGATATATTTTTTTAACTGAAATGTTATTGAAAGAATCTTTGCCAGTAACGAAGCATGGGTTTATGGAATGTCTTCGAAGTGAGTCAACGGAATGACACGGAAAGGAAGATCGATGCAAAATCAAGGTTTAGTTAACCGTAAATCGTTGGACCAGACCAAGATGCTTATATGAGCGTAATTAAGCGTTAGGGAGGGAATATTCATCGTAAAGGATGGAGTTGTAGATAAAGAACACGTGATTTCTTCACCACGGCTATACACCGACTAGCATAGCTCGTGCGGAATGCGATAATTTAAGCAAAAACAACGTTAATGTCATTCCATTCGCCCCATATTCACCTGGTATAACCCATTGCGACTTTCGTCCGTTTCTACAACTCAAGTCATCCCTTCGTGCTAGGTGAGGAAGTAAAGGATAATTTATAATATAAGCTGAAGGTAATACCAAATGAATTGTAGATTGGAAGAAACCTTGAAATAGGTAGTAGTTACAATCCAAGTATCTGAATCATTTTTGTTTTACATTCGTTTTATTTTAATGCATATTTCCCTCAAAATGCTTAAAAAAATTTAAATTCATTTCTAGTACTGTAACATGAATTAAAGATTCTACTAATTTGTTTATAAATATTTATATTATGAGTATATTTAATTTCAAAGTTTACTAACTTTTTCGAAGTATCGCATTTTTTAACAACAATTGCAGGTTTCCGAATACAAAATAGCGGACATGTAAATTGTGCTCTTATGTCTCTAATGAAAATACTTGACGTTGGCATTCGAATGCGCCAATGAGATTTATTACAGATTCGGGGAGAGATGGTCGGGGCAACAACACGCAACCAAAGTGAATGAAACAATATGAAAGAAAATAATGAAAAGACACACGAGTACATACATACATACATACAATATTAGCACGTTGACTATATGAACGCACACAGATGAGTGAACTGATTTCTTGTCCAATGTATCGATTGCGTTGTGTATGCATTTGTGGATTTGTATTCACACATTCACTCATGCGGTATAATAGTCGGTGACTTGCCATATTTAGATATCCCATTCAATGAGAAAGTCGCATGCAGTTCGAAGAACTGTGCAATAAAATGTTGCACTATTATTCAGTGATATTGGATTTTGATAAGTAAGGTTGAAGTTAGTCATTGCACCATATTCGAAATCGATTGCATTACTATAAATCTATCTTTGGTATTATTAGAGTCTTATTTGCTAAATATTCTTTTGAGATTTTGCTATGGGAGGTTTAAACTTTCATTTCCTTTTGGCTTTACCGAACACGTAGAATCTTCCTGCACTGTGAGTTTAATAGTGAGTGAGTTTATTTAGTGATTTTACACAACGAGACGCAGTCAATTCAAAATTAATCCGCCCTGTTAGCCGAAGTCGAATGGGTTAGTGCGTGACTACCATTCAGAAGCGCACGCTTTCGAAACCTTGGGCGCGAAACATCAAATGGTGTAAAAAGTGTTTGTAATAGCGGTCGCCCCATGGCAGACAATGGCAAACCTGAGTGTATTTACACCATGAAAAAGCTCCTCATAAAAAAGTATCTGGGGTTCGGTGTCTTCTTAAAACTGTAGATGCTTCCATATTTGGAGCAACTTCAAGATGCACCCCACAATTAGCCAAACACAAAATGGTGAGTATAAGAGCCAATTATATATTATACAGGGTGGGCCATATAGCGTTTGCTTTTTGAACCACCTACTTTTTTGAGAATGGTAACACAAATGACATGTCAAATGTGTTCATAATTTACTTAAAGGTTTGGCATTTACGAAATGGGACGCTATACGCTTGAACAAAATTGGCAAATATTGAAAACCTATTTCCAAAGTGGTGAGTCTTCTTCTTCTTTTCAGATTTTCACATCGGTGGCTACGTCAATAAGCAAAATTGTCGGATTTGGAGCTCAGAAAATCCACACGTTTCTGTAGAGAAGCAAATGCATCCACAACGAGTCACTGTCAGGCCATTTTTTTCGAAAATGAGCGAGGAGCCGCGGTTACAGTAAATGGCGAGCGTTACCGTAACATGCGCAACGAGTTGTTTCCAAAAATTGAAGAGGATGACTTGGACGACATTTGGTTTCAACAGGACGGTGCAACTTGTCACACTGCCAAAGTTACACTCGAACTTTTGCCTACCGTTTTTGAAAACCGAATAATCAGCCGAAATTTAAGCCCGTTGGACTATTTTTTGTGGGGAGCCGTTAAAGACAAATGCTATGCGAACCACCCAGAGACGATTGATGCTTTAAAACACGAAATCGAAGTTACCATTCATGAAATTGGAGCCCAAACAATCGAAAATGTGCTTAAAAATTGGGTTGATCAAATGGCCTACTTTAAAGCCAGTCGTGGCAGTCATTTGAACAATATTATTTTTCATTCATAAATGACAATGTTCAATCTTCAAATTAAAAAAAAAATAATAATTAGTTTTTTTTATAACCGATTCAAAAAGCAAATTTTACATGGCTCACCCTATATATATACATATCCCTAAATTAATAGTATTAAAATTTTCGTGGAACGTACAAAATTGCGGCTCAATAATCAGTAGATACGCAGATCCGAACTGTGGGCAAAGAACATTCTTCCCTGACGAAGCCTATAAAACATAAGTATAAATTCATCCGCACAGATGGACTGTTCGGTGCGGTGTATAGCATAGCGGCACCTCTCATTTTGATCCAAAAATAAAAGTCTTATATTATTTTTACACTGCCAGTTTTTCTCTCCTTAAAATCTTGACTCTCAGACCGTTAAATACTTTCGGTGAATAGCTTTTATAATTTATTTTTCGAGAGTGGGCTGTTTTGCCCAATCTGCTCGTGAATATAAAAGTGTTTTAAATGAGGCGCTGTTTCCTCTAGGCAGCTATGTTATAAAACCAGAAAACCTTATCTGTGGATCAAAGGGCACACTTTATTGTCGAGAAGTCAATGCATTCGTAAAGAATCATGTGTTCTAATTTTTGCAGGATGCCAGGATATTGCGTTTATCCTTGAGGTAAACATCATTCTAGTCATTCATGCAATACATCTATAAAGCATCATTGGTTTAATGCAATATTATTGTACTTTATGGCTTTATTATCTAAAAAAATTATATCTAAAAGGATATTCGCATTTCGACCCTTTCACTAAAACAGGTTGCTCCGTTTTCTCCAGGGTGCTTATCTTTTTCATTGCATTATCTTTCTCTTAAATGGTCTTCTTGCCTTCTCGCTCCTTGTTTTGTAGCTACCCATTTTCACAGCTTACTTATTGGAACAGCAGTTCCAAAGAAGATTATCAAAATCACAATCCAAATGGAGCTGAATAGTGCAATAAATCGATTAGAAAAAGACACCATTGAATAAGAACTATTTTGTGTTTCAATCTTCTCTCTACATATGCACGTATGTACATAGCACATAAGTACGTTTATTACAAAGTGTACAAATATTTGCCAATTTATTCTCCCTGTTTAGCTGCATAAACCTTTCGCTCATAAAATGTACCATTATCACGACTCGTGAAAATTGAATGAATGCCACTACGAGTACAACAAAGTATGTGGAGACATGAGGCTGCCTTAAAATATTCAATTATGATATCATCGTTACCCTGCAGTCGAACCAACTAGTCCTGAACTACCTTGGTTGGTTGGTTAAAGTGATGATTCATCCAGAATCCAACTAGCACTTCCACACCATTTTGTTGTCCCATCCTCGTTACCAACTTGTTTACCAGTTATTTACAGAATGACTATATCCAGTCTGTGCGGTTTAGGAACCTTATTAGGTTGTTAACGTCTATGCCACGCAGTTGCTTGAGACTCTCGAACAGCGGTTTGCCCAGGGTTAACATTCTGTCCTTCCATAGGGCAGGGCATTCACAGAGCAAATGGAAGACTGTTTCCTTTTTCTCCGGCTGTTTACAACTGTGACAGTATGTGTTGTGAGGGATGCCCATTATGACGGATTGTTTTCCGATAGACCAAGAGCCAGTTATGACTGCCGTTAGTCTACAGGCGTTCCGTCGTTTCATGTTTAACAATGTTGACGATGGTTTGAGATTCTAGGTGGGCCATAACGTCCAGCTAATTTTGCATTTCGTCTGGTCTCTCCGTCTACAATCTGCGATTCTAAAGTGTTTTAGGGAAATCGCATTCTTGACTGCACCTTATGTTGTGAATACCGTTACTGCAAGAACGTTATTCATGGCAGATCCCCCTCTTGCCACTTCATTTGCTTTTTCGTCACCTTCAATGTTCCGATGTCCCGGACACCCAGATTAAGGTAATTTTATGGTTTTCGCTCAAGGTGGTAAGGCTATTCCTGCTTTGTTCCACTGCTCTAGAGGTTGTTGTAGCTGAATTCAGTGCCTGGATTGTGGCATTGCTTTCAAAAAATATAGCGATATGGTACTTAAAAGAGAAATCTGCGATTAGTAGCCTACAAGCTTCCCCAATTCCAAGTACTTCCGCCTGGAAGACACTGCAGGCATTAGGGAGACGTACAGATTTTTCAATTTGAAGTCTATGAGAATATATACCAGCTCCAACACCACAATCTATTTTTGAGTCAAACGTATAGACTGTAGTATCGAAGTTGTTTAGTGAGAATCTCTTATTCCATTCCTCCTTAGATGGAAAGAGAGTGGCAAAATTCCTATTGTATGTTACCGTCGGGACGATGTTGTCCGTCTTCTCCGAGAATAACTGAGTTTGTCGCAATAATAGTCTTGCGTGAACATAAGTTTTTTCTTTCCAGCAACCCGCTTTATTTAACCTAAATGCACTCATGGTTGCGCTCTTCTTAATTAGTATGGTAGGTAGGTTTATTGGAATAACGTGTGTCAGTGCATTTGGAGCCTCCAGGGCATGATCTGATTGCGCTGACCGCTATTGCATAGTCTGATCTTTGTATTCTGCCGATTAATTTGGTGTTGTAAGTCGCCATTGCCTGCCGAAGGGCGACCGATTCGAACCTACATTCTCTCTGAATTCCAGATGGTAGTCACGCACCATCCTATTCGTCTTCGGCGATATCTTATGGAAAGTCAATTCTCAGCTTATCGAAAAAGCGGTCCTCGATACCCACGCGACCACTCCATTTATTATCATTGGCCTAATTATCATCCCATCACCCCCAGGATTTTCGTACTAAACGTTTCCATACCATGAACATCCGCTGCTTTGGGCAAGGCTGCGTCACCACATATTTTCCAGTTAAGCTTCACATCCAAGATAAGACCAAGTTACTTAACCTCGCTGACCATTCCATTAGCAACCCCGTTCGTATTGATTTCCCTCATCTAATTGTTATGACAACAAAGTGTTTTCACCGAGATTCGAACCTACGTTCTCTCTGTGAATTCCAAATGGTATTCACGCACCAACCCATTCGGCTACGGCGAATGAATTGTCGAAGCACTTTTGCCACTCTGAATGAGGTACCTCCAAAACATGCATTCTGAATGGCGCAACCGCTTCTTCAGGTGTCGAAAAACGTTGACCTCTCAGTTTGTTTTTTACGTACGGGAATAAAAAGAAGTCATTCGGTGCCAAGTCAGGACTATACGGCGGATGACCCATTAATTCGATGTTTTGGGTGCTCAAAAATGCAGTTGTTTGAGCCGATGTGTGAGAGCTCGCATTGTCCTGGTGAAGAGTGATCCGTCTTTGGCGATTGGTTTTCCTAATTTCTTGGAAGACAACTGGCAAACAAATGGTTGTGTACCACTCAGAAATTACTGTTCTACGTTGTTCTAGTGGTACGGTTGCGACATGTCCAGTTTTTCCGAAAAAACAGGCGACCATTTGCTTGGAAGTGCTTCGTGCGCGAACAACTTTTGTTGGATTTGACTCATCTTGAAACACCCATACAGTCGACTGCTGTTTACTTTCGGGCTCATACGCGTAAATCCATGATTCATCATCTGTCGTGTGTTTTCGATCGTATTTTTTGAGCATTTCCTTCGACCAATCGACACGAGCCTTTTTTTGAGCGATTGACAAATTGTGTGGGATCCAACGCGAACAAATTTTTTTGACAGTCAAATGTTTATGCAATATTGAATGTATGCTGGTCCCACTAATGCCTAAGATTGTCTCAATCTCACGATAGGTCACATGACGACCTTGCAATATCAGTTCGCGCACAGCATCAATGGTTTTCGGAACAACAACTGATTTTGGACGACCTTCACGAAATTCGCCTTGGAGTGAACGACGACCACGATTGAATTCACCATACCATCGATAAACACTGGTGCATCTTGCACTAGTATGGCTTCCCCCATCAAATACTAGTTGATAAATTAAAATGCTGAGTAGGTTGGCTTTGTTCACAGCAAGCTCGATATGCACTTGCATGTGTGTGCGTAGGTGGGTATGTGTAAGCTGCCAGTCATTTTGATCGTGATATAAATATTATTGGGAATATTTCAAGCGTGGCAACGAATTTCGTGTTAGAAGCAATGAACGAAGATAGGCAGTGCAATATGTTTATATAAACACAAAAAGCTTTCCGGAAATGTGCATAATAATGCGATACACCCATAAACGTGAGTATCCTGCCTAAATACTGCCAGAATATTAAAACAATTTCAGTTGCGTTATGGCCAGTTTGACAGTAAATCGCGTTTATACCGCAATTAAGCCATATTCAATATTCCTACCCATACAAGCATAATTGGTAAACACATACACACGCATTTATGTATACCTGCATACCTGGTTATGAACGAAATTATCGTAATGTGTGTACATTTTAGTGTGCATTTGCTTTTATTGCAGTGTATTATGTAAAATTTTTGGGCCCATGCATTCGCCCAAGTTTGGCTACTTGGCATTTACACGCATATCCTGTTTGGCTGAGCATATCCTGTTGTATGAATTTGCATTTCTGCTTTTACAGATACATTTTGCATATCTGTTATGCTCGCATGTAGTTGTTGCTACTAAGCTAGTTCTTGGTAAGTGTTTGTACAACTATTGTTGGTGTTGCTGTTGTACTCGTACGTTAGTTGCGGTAAAATTGCTTAATTGAAACTGCGGAATTCATTGTGGCATGCAACAAGCAAAGCACCGTGACACTGAAGCGTTCATATTTGTGTGTATGTATGTATTTATAATGTTGCAACAATTAAACCTCAAACGTGCGCAATTGTGGACACGAAATTTCCATTGAAGGAGCGTAAATTGAATTTAATGCCTGGTGTTTATCATGGGAATTATTGTGATGTTGTGATTTTGATCATCCACACCTACCACAGGAACAACGTAAAACCTACATCTCACAGGAGTGCGCACAACTTTTAATGCACGAATGTGAAATATGAGAGAATTCACTAACTTTTCCATGATTTAGGACAGAACGGTCCCAAAGCGGGTAGGTATTGCAGTAATTAAAGACACGGTGGGCGTAGTTCAGTCCATCAAATATAAAATCAGCACTTATTGATTTCCTTCCTGAAGTGCATCTAGGAGCTCATATTTATGTCGAAAACAAAGTCAGCTTCGAAACCCCAGGTAGAACTACTCATTCGAGTGCCACGATGGACCTGTAGTGAATAAAAACGGAACTCGTTGATACATCTGATGAAACATTTATTCGAATGTCCGGCAAATATCTTACCCGAGAACTCTATTGACTTTTGTTCTTAGGAAACGGCGCCTATTCCAAGTGATGATACGTTCAGTTGTATAGCCTCTTCGCTAATGTGGGCATACAAAACTCAGCAATGCACAGTCGTTTGAATCCCAACTAATAAATAGCAGATACTGTGTACTCGTGGTACTGCTTTTAAAAAGTTCTTGCTACCGTAGAAACGCGAATTCGGATATAATTATTTGAGAGACGAACGTAATCCCAAGTTTCCAGGCGCACTCTTGATATAAAAAGGCTTAATATAAATGAATCTACCGTTCAGAGACAGTGTAAGAAAACACGAAGATGCGCTTCAAATATCACCAAAGAAGCTCGGTCAAACATCTTACCATTGATGTACAATTCAATTTCAGTGTTTTAAAACTGAATTCTCTCAAATAAGACTTTTTTAATAATTTAACTTTAGTAAACGCGTTGACGAACAGTGTAAAGGATACCAGAAATTTAATTCTTTCAAAGTAATTTCCAACACATTTAATACGCTTCCCTAGTCAACCGTAGAAATTAGTTTCAAAACTAGTCCTAACTAGGTCCACTCACGACAGTCGGTTCTACGTTTCCGGAACGATCTGAATTTATATCCGGCCACTCCAGCAGCATTCCCCGTACATGTATTTGGAATGTTTATACTGCTACCACAACAACACCAACGGCTCTCGCTGCATTCATCATTTTTTTCCTATAACTAGTAATACGAGGGGTGCCTTTTATATTTCGGGATTTGGCAACCCTGGTGTTGCAATCTGGCAACTGACAGCTGTATCGCAAAGTTTGACATTTTTTGGCTTTTACGTACTCAGAACGTTTTGAAATACCAGCGCTATTTGTGTTGTTTACAGTAACTTAACATCTCATCTCGGTCCAAAAATGGAATTAAATCGTGAACATTTTCGTGCGATTATTTTTTACAACTTTCGACGTGGATTAACTCAGCAACATTGCATGGATGAACTTAATTCATTTTTTGGCGATGAAGCTCCATCAAGGACCAGTGTTTATCGATGGTATGGTGAATTCAATCGTGGTCGTCGTTCACTCCAAGACGAATTTCGTGTAGGTCGTCCAAAATCAGTTGTTGTTCCGAAAACCATTGATGCTGTGCGCAAACTGATATTGCAAGGTCGTCATGTGACCTATCGGGAGATTGAGACAATCTTAGGCATTAGTGGGACCAGCATACATTCAATATTGCATAAACATTTGACTGTCAAAAAAATTTGTTCGCGTTGGATCCCACACAATTTGTCAATCGCTCAAAAAAAGGCTCGTGTCGATTGGTCGAAGGAAATGCTCAAAAAATACAATCGCGGCGCTTCGAAACACGTCTATGACATCGTGACAGGTGATGAATCATGGATTTACGCGTATGAGGCCGAAAGTAAACAGCAGTCGACTGTATGGGTGTTTCAAGATGAACCAAATCCAACAAAAGTTGTTCGCGAACGAAGCACTTCCAAGCAAATGGTCGCCTGTTTTTTCGGAAAAACTGGACATGTCGCAATCGTATCACTAGAACAACGCAGAACAGTAAATTCTGAGTGGTACACAACCATTTGTTTGCCAGTTGTCTTCCAAGAAATTAGGAAAACCAATCGCCAAAGACGGATCACTCTTCACCAGGATAATGTGAGCTCTCACACATCGGCTCAAACAACTGCATTTTTGGACACCCAAAACATCGAATTAATGGGTCATCCGCCGTATAGTCCTGACTTGGCACCGAATGACTTCTTTTTATTCCCGTACGTAAAAAACAAACTGAGAGGTCAACGTTTTTCGGCACTTGAAGAAGCGGTTGCGGCATTCAGAATGCATGTTTTGGAGGTACCTCATTCAGAGTGGCAAAAGTGCTTCGACAATTGGTTCAAACGCATGCAAAAGTGTATAGATCTTCATGGAGAATATTTTGAAAAACAATAAAGTGATTTTCGATGATTAAAATTTGTTTTTGTTCTCTAATCCCGACATATAAAAGGCACCCCTCGTACGAAGTTCCTCCTGCCATCAAACAAACAGTCGGCACACTCGCATATCGGCACTGTTGACAATTATGATTTCGAGGTTATAAGAGACTTCGTTTACTTAGGAAGCAGCATTAAAACCGATAAAAATGTCAGCCTTGAAATCCAACGGAGAATCTCTCTTGCCAACAAGTTCTACTTTGCACTGAGTAGACAATTGAGTAGTAAAGTCCTCTCTCGACGAACAAAACTAACATTATATAAGGCTCTCATCATGTCCGCCATAATGTATGGTGCAGAAGCTTGGACGAAGACAACGTTCGCTGAGGCGTCCCTTGGAGTGTTTGAAAGAAAGACTATTGGGAAGATTTTTGGACCTTTAGACGTGAGTATCGTAGGTGAAGGAACAATGAGCTTTACGACGACAATGGATGCAAATACTCCGACTCTGAAAGTATTCGATGCGGTACCAGCTGGTGGTAGGAAAGGAAAAGAAAGGCTCTCTCTGCGTTGGAAAGATCAGGTTGGTGTGTCCAACTGGCGCCGGTTAGCATTCGGCCAAAAGGCGAAAGCGGTTATCGCGCCAATCAAGAAGAACAAGTGATACGTACCAGGCTAAGTCTTGAACTGATAGACCTTCCAAGAGGATGTATGGGCCTAAAGGTAGCTATTGCATTACTTATCCAAGACAACAACGCCTTCTTGCCTATGTTTGGTTATAAAATTATCTTATAATACTTAACTTATATAATATTTGCCTTGAGTCGCTAAAATACAACACATTTCCTGAATAAGAAGTAACGAACGAACCCTAATTGCAACAAAATAATGTTGCAAAGTTATTAACCTTTTAAGTGGCATACCACGCATCGAACCGCATATGAAACCCTTTAATTATCATCACAGTTTTCCCATAAGTTATCTTAAGAGCTTATCCAAGTACAAAACTTTAACTGGAAAGTGCATAGGTGCAGAAGATAATAAGAGCACAAGCATACGAGTATGTGCGCTTAGAGATGTCCTGAGCATACTCAAACTTATGTGTTCAGCTACATGCCACAAATAATGAAGAAACAAATAGTAGTTAAACTAGGAAAAACATTCCCAACTCTAATTAAAAAGTTGAGACAAATTTACTACACTCAACGCGATCTCAACAGCAACAGCAAATGGCGGCGACGACGACAACAGCGATACAAACAAGCAAATAAAATGTCGTACAGGAAAAACCAAGTAACAAGAGTGAAAAGGCAAGAGGATGGAGAAACGCATGGACATAATTATGGCCAACACATGGGAAATGCCACGACGAGAACATATCTAATAAACGTTAAAATATTACGCAATAACGTACGCAACCAAACATACGGAAACCAAAATGGAACTGAATCGAAATTGGTGGACATGCGAGCGCACACATACATGCATGTATATGCATATCTGTGAGAATATGTTTGAGGGTATGTGTGTGCGAGTCCCTTTAGTAGTCAATGTAGGCCCAGATAAAAGGTAGTTCTGCACGGGTTATTCGCTAACTGTATTCGAACTGCGAAATTGATGAAGCGTGTCGCAGTTCACAATAAGCTTTGGCTGTTCGTGCAGTGATTTACGGTTCCGAGTATTTAAAGAACCGGCTCCGGTTCCCAAAAAAGCGTAACAGAAACAGATAAACCTATGAAATAGTCAAACAAAGGATTATAACAACTTTTTAATATACAAAACTTATTATATATTTTTTTTATATTATTGTTATGAGCACCCAAATTTATTGAGGAAGCTGGGCTCAGAGAAATACTTTGCATCCATGAAAAGGCACATTAGATCTTTCAGGTCATTTAAACAAAGTGACAAAGTGAAAATATAACTATTGGACAGTACATTCTCGAAGGAGTAAAGAATTTCAGGTACCTGCGGGTACTACTAAATAATTACAATAGTGTTCAGGACTGCATTCATCGTCTTGTTGCAGCAAACGAAACTTTCTACGCCAACCTGAAACTACTAAAACCAGACTACTCTCGCGCAGCTATAAATAGAATATTTGCAGAACAATAAAAAAGCCATGTAAAAGAAAGCCCAGGAAACGTTGGCCGGCAACGTCATCAAAGATATCAAGAAACTGAAAATACATAACTGGAAGTCTGCTACCTTGAAAAGTGTAATTAGGAGAAGGCTAGTTAATGAAGCTAAAGCGCACCCCGAGCTGTAACGCTCCTTGATGATGATGATGCTTCCAGGCTACTCCGTGCCTTTGAAACAAGTTTACCAGCTCTTAAAAATTCTCTTTCGCTGGGAACGGAAGGAGCGCACTATGATAATTTTTTTTCTAGTGTGCCAAATAGTCCACATGCCTACTTATGGGATCTTCATCAAAATATTGACGAATTTCTTTGCTTCAGTTAGTATCTTCCTCGCCTCGCCGTTTTCAGTTCCTGAGACTTATTTTTCATTTGTACTTGTCTTGTAAGGCCCGCACCGGCCGGTTCAATAAAGAATCCGGCTCTCTGACCGAGATAGAGCTGAGAGCGAACTGGTACTGGTTCGAAATGGATGACTGATATACCCATCGCGAGACTTTCCAACTTACTGCAGGGATGTTACTTTAAAGTAGTTGCTAGCCGTAACTAACTGGCACTCAGTCAGATAATTATGTGTACTTGTATATATATACACATACATACATATAGTACGTATGCCGTATGTGTATAAACAACTCACAACTACATATGAACTTTCATTCAGGCCATCACATGTGTAGACAGATGAACAGCTCAGCAAGCATGCGCTATAATTAAGTTGAAATTAACGTAAAAATGTTTTCCACTTTAACGGGCAATGGGCGGAAAAATGTATCCGATGGCAGAGTTCAGAGAGCCAGTCACTTAACTATGCAAAGGGTGTTTTTTTTTACTTTTGGAGCTTTCGACAGAGATATCTAATACATAATTTTGACATTTCTTTCGAGTACAGTGAAACCTATCTTGGGCGAACACTCACCGTCAGTCAGCTTTTGTCAGTTCAAGAGAGGGGTCCACTCAAAAGAGAAGTTACCACCGATACATAAGATTTGTTATAAATGTCCGCTCAAGGAATGTGTCCATCTAATAGAGGTATCATTAGCAGAGGTTACACTGTATACTATGTATAAACAAAGGCTTCAACTGAAGCTCCATACCACGCGTTACCGTTTTCTGCGCTTTATTCGGCTATAACATTTGTTAGCACCCAAGTAAAGTTTATAGATCAAAATCCAGATTTACAAAGCATTTCGGCCGATTGGGTATGGGAATAAGTCAAATTATCGTATTTGAAATGAGAGCAATCCACAAGACACTCTGACGACCTCATTGCGCTACGAAGAAGATGCCACTTGGTGTAGTTTACAAGCTGGGGACATTAATGCTCTCTACTTTTCCAACGCCGAAGATGGTGTCAACGTTACCGTCAATGATGAATGTTACAGGCAAAGAACGCATGTCTGGTTGGTTTCTCAGGTTATTGGTTCAATTAATTGGCTGCCTAAACCCTGCGGCTTGACTTTTTTTGGACTACTTTCTGTGGTAGTACGTCAAGTTACTAAACTCTCTGATAAACCAGCAGCGATAAGCGACTTGGAAACCATCATAAAAGCCAATTTAGCAGTACAAGACCAGTTATGCCGTGATCGCCATCAGAAACAGTTCAGGTAGCCGAATGCTCATACGACTCAATGATGTGTAATGTTAAAGAAAATTTTTTAACTCTAAAAAAACACCCGTTAGTTAGTAATACGAGTACTATCCTCAAACACTAGCGGTTTGTAAATTTCGAACGAAAAAAATTATGCGAATAACAGTGAATATTAAGTTGTTCGGAAGTTTAGTGAAGCCTGAAAATTGAGATGGCAGCGGATTCGAATTCGATGTTCATGTATATATGTAAGTATGTGTGTAGAAGCACGGCGGGTAAGTAAGCTTAAGTTCATATATGCATATATACATACGTGCGATTGTGTATTTTTGGATGTGAACTTGGATATTTGAATCAACTGACCATTTGCCAGTTGACATTGTATTTGCCAAGTAAAAAGTTCTGAAAATTCCTCGCTTTATTTCGAGCATTAAACTCAAATATTTGGGACTCTCCGATTTGTTATAGATAATAAATATACGCCTTTTTCATTAACTTTGTTCCTCTTAAAAAAACCTGACTAACTGATTTTCACAGGCCACTCATGAGAGCAGTTTTGTTGTACAATCAGAAACATTTTGGCAATGCTTTAAAAGGTGATAATCACTTAGAGCTTAGGGAATGCAAGGAACGTGATAGGATATCCCATCCATGCTTTAGGCGGCTCTGGCATGCCACTAAATATGTGTGTACAGTCAGATGTTACCTTGAAGGAACACAACACCCTTCCTATTTTATAACTCTGGCCACTTCTGGTATATCACCTGGAATAATTTTGCCAGCTGTTAACAGTAGAACTCCGAATTCAATTGTTTAACCGATGAGCTCAGCAAGTGCATAATTCTCTGCCAATCCCAGGCATCCCTCTTCGTTAATCCAGGCATGACGATCGTTTGAGCCGACTCACAGCGATTTGACCAGATTTTTTCACTATTGTATGCGAATATTTTTCGTCGTGGATTGTCGACGGCTTCAATTATGGGTCGACTACTTTATATTTTTGCAGAGAATAGAAGAGTTTCTTCTTAAAACCAGTCTAATGCAAACAGCTTGAAATTGGCTTTATGATCATCTTCGGCTTCTGAACAATAGGATAAGTGCTTAAATTACTTACCATTCCGAATTTACAATTTGACAATTGGCCTACCAGGGCACTCCTCAACTTCGATCTCCAAATTGTCACTATCCCCTCGTTGTTGTTCAATTTTTTGTGTCACCTCCATCTTGTGTTTTATTTAGGAGAATTGAAGAATCTCTATAGCAAATTACTTATGGCCTAACCTATGGACCTCTGCGAAGTTTGCAAACTATAAAATCCTAGGTTTGATAGGAAAAAAAGTATAATTTTAAAGATTAACATATTTATATTATACTAAGGCTCATCATTTGGCACAGATGACGCTCCTACTTCGTACAAAAGAGCTAAAACCGTGCAAAACTCCATGTGTCACTGAATGTCACCTGATAAACCGAAATTTTTATGGTCACACAGATAGAATTATTCAACCTTTCAATTTCTCATGAGTGAGTGACTTAAGGCCGCCGGCTAGTGGTTGCGTGACTACCATTCGGAATTCACAGAGAGGACGTAAGCTCGAATCTCGGTGAAACACCAAAATTAAGAAAAACATTTTTCTAATAGCGGTCGCCCCTCGGCAGGCAATGGAAAACCTCCGAGTGTATTTCTGCCATGAAAAAGCTCCTCATAAAAATATCTGCCGTTCGGAGTCGGCTTAAAACTGTTGGTCCCTTCATTTGTGCAACAACATCAAGACGCACACCACAAATAGGAGGAGGAGCTCGGCCAAACACCCAAAAAGGGTCAATTATATATATATATATATATATATATGTATTAGTGACTTAAGGATTGGAATAGATGACTGTCTTCTTCTAGAACTCGCCGTAGGTATTCACAATAACCAATATGAAAGTATATATACGGACTTTCCATAACTTCCTATTCCATTCACACTAATTTAGAACAGGAATAAACTCGGTATAAGAAAACCTACTCGTATCACACCGTTTTATAAGATTAGGAGTTTCATTTCAAAAAATTTGATAAACTGGTGCAATGAAACCAAACAACCAAACTAGGACATTTCCCGCACCCAAGGGCAATTAAAGTAATGTTTGCATCCCACTGTAACCACTGTTCGAAATGTGCGAAAGATAATGCGGGCTTGTGCCCGAAGTAGTGGTTCAACTTATTTATCGTTCAATACAGACCACTGTGCCGCACTCCGCCAAGCCGAATTGGCACTATGCATCTGGTGAAAGAACCATTGCAACTTATTGCCGCATTACACAAACATTCCCCTCGTCAGTTCAATTCTCATTTGGTTTAAGCGTTGCACTTCCTTCTTTTGATTGCAGGGCCTTTACAAATGTTGTGGTACAACCATAAAATTGCAATTTACCGACAGTTTATGGCCAAAAAAGAAAATTCCACAACACTACAAACAGTAAAAACATGTGTAAATATGCATATATCTGTGCGTATATAAAGATTTGCGTGTATGTATGTGTGTGTATAAACGAAAAGCATTCAACCCGTCATCGGTTTAAAAAGTTTATAAAACTACAACTAGCAAGTGAGCAACAAGCATGGGCACACGGTTTGTCGCAAAGCCCAGTCCCCACTGGACGCATCAACTTTGCCGTCATCTTCGTCACCTTCAACCCTTAACTCAACTCACTTTTTGTCGCCAACATTAAAAATGATTAATGTCTTAATTAGATTTACAGTAGTGACATTTTAATTATGGTGAGAAAAACAAGTGGCAACAGCTGAGTGGCGACGCTGATCCTGTCATGCACTGTCTGTCCGCCAACAAAGTTACTAACACAGCTGCAATTCGCATGTTTTATTTTAATGATTTCAATATAGAGATGTCTGCAACTTGTGTCTTATTTTCCACTCACAGTTTTATGTGGCTCAGACATAGCACTTAAGAATTAACCTACAACTACATACAGAGATGCGTAGGTATATTGACATCCATGAGGATATTTTCACTTCAGAGATAATTAATAATATTTTGCTTGTAGTTGCAAGGAAATCGAAGCGAATTTATGGTTTTCAGAAAATTCATATGACAGAATCACTGACACAATCGTCCGCACAGTTTTTTATTGCGAACAGCCAACCGTTAAAGAAGCTGCTACTGAAAGCAATTTAATCGAAACTTAGTTTTGCGATCAGATGACACATTCAAAAACGTTACGGGGCATAAAAAGCGAAATTTACTATGTTCACTAAGTTTGAGAGGAGAAAAGTTAACCACAATAAGGGAGTTTTCAAAAAATGTAAGCAAGATTTTGACTCAAGTATCCTATTGCAATACCCTGTCTGCAGTAAAATGAAAGGTGACTGATTATCTTGGCCAATTGAAACTATGAAGATTCTTCACCTTTTTCTTAGTAAAGTATTAATTTTAATTAAGCGCGTCAGTCGTGTTTCCTCAAACTTTTTGCTAAGTAAGGTCAACTCCTTTTCAATACAGTGGGGGTCTTTTATGTTCTCTACCATCACAAACATTAAGAGCATCGAATATTTTCTGGACCGAAAGTTTTGGATCCATTAGTACGACCTAGCCAGTGGAGCCACTGGCTGTTATGTACACAGACTCGGTTTCTAGGGAAGGGAAGCGAAAGGGTATTTTAATAATATTTATTTCCGTGACTCTCAGTAGCCACTTACTCCACAGAAATTAGCTGTAATACTTAAAAATCCTCTGACTTAAGTAAATATAAACATGCTCGGGACGAATGCTGTATTATTTAAAAAAAAATTGTGAGCTTGCAAAAGGAAAGCAAAAGAAAATGTTGTTTACTATTTTCACTGTTATCAGCTATCAGTTTTTGTTTTGGTTAGCAACTGAAAAATCACTTTTTTAGCAGTTCTGAATAAGGTGATGGCACTTGAACATATATTTCATTTTTGTAAAACGTGATTTTTAATGTAGATATTTCCATGAGAATGTAAGCCACTCAATCAAGACACTCAATCGCAAAATAAGCCACTCTGGTGCAAACACCGTAAATTAATTCGCCTTGGTTCTGATTTTACGTTTCATCAGGCATTGAGAAAATGCGTGATGTGATAGGTAAAAGGATAAGCGATACGATTTGAAAGTGATACGAGTCTTGTCCGCGGTGCATACCAGGGGAATACGTCGCACGATTCGAATTGCAATGCGTTGGCGACACAGACACCTTCCATGGCTATTTAATACTACGAGCTACTCTAATGAAAACGTAGTAGTAAAATCAAATAAAAAATAGCTAATTATAAGAAACGTTAGAAAGAAAAAGTACAGTTTGATGGTTGTTTCTTATGAACTCTCTTTAAATCCAGGAACATTTAAAGAAATATGCCGAATAAGTTCGTATAGATTTCATTTGCTAGAGCAATTTGTCACACCTACTTTGCAGAAGCTGGACACGAAATTTTGAATCGCAGTTTGAGCTGCCGAGAGGTTCCTTATTTGAACAAGCACTTTCTAAAAGCCTAAATATTTTGCTAATGACAACGGAGAAACAACTACTGCACTACTTTGCATGAGTACGAAATGAATAATTACACTGTACCCGAATTTAAATTTTGTTTAGCTTTTATATTTGATTTTGATACACTGGAGCCTTCGTGCTCCGTGTAGTCACATTGGCTCAAAATTCGTCGACAAATTTCAGTTTAATTGAACTTTAATTTTCACTTTAACTTGAAGTTTATTATCCTAAAATTTAATGGACTATAAAACTGCATACCCATTTTTTTTAATTCTGATTCAAAAGTTGGAAATTTCGATGAAGATTCCTCAAACTCTTCAAAAATTTTATAAAAAGTTTAAATCTCTTTTTTAATGACATTTGCTGTAGAATAAACTACATTTTTATAAAAAAAAAATTTTAATTACAAAAAAAAGGAAAAATAGTCAGAAAATGGTTGTACCATAGTTTTTCGTCAAGTGTATAAAAATGTTCTTCTTCTTCTTGATTGGCTGGACAACCGCCTAAGCGATTTGACCGAGTTTAACAAAGCGCGCCAATCGTTTCTTTCACGTGCTAACCGGCACCAGTTGGACACTCCAAGTGAAGCCAATTCCTTCTCACCTAACCTTTCGAGCGCAAAGCGGTCTTCCTCTCGATCAGCTGGTACTGCTTCGATTACTTTTAGAGTCGGAGCGTTTTGTATCCATTCGAACGACGTAACCCAGCCAACGAAGGCGCTGGATTTTTGTTCTCCGTTGCTTACGTCGTAAAGCTCATACAGTCCATTGTTCCATCTCCAACGATACTTGCCGTCTCCCACGTGCAAAGGTCCAAAAATCTTGCACAGAATTTTTCTCTCAAGAGTCGCCTCGTCATAATAAATATTGCACAACAAATTAAATAAAATCATATCTCCTCAATTGAATAGCAATCGTAGTGAGTTTCGCTCCATCAGCATTGCCGCAAGTGAGCATAATTAGCAATCAAGTTTGAATTTCCTGAGTTTCCCTTTCATTAAGCAGCTCCAAATATTTACCTTAATGCTCTACGTGTGTTTTGAAATGCTGATATTCATTAGTGGCATGCGAGTTATGAGAAACGTGCTAAAAATGCACGATTATTTACGAGTACAAATGCTCACCCACACAAATACACAGGCAAATACACTCAAGAATGCGTATTAACACAATTCATCACACATACACACAAACACGAGTATATATGTGTTTTGCGATACACTTAAATAGCCGCAACTGGAATTCAGTAAATTGCCTGCATATTCTTGCTCCGCCCACACCGATCATCCCGCCCAGGAAAATCGTAAATTACGTACGAAAACAATTGAATGAAGTGATTAATTGTCAAACGGTTCATTAGTTCACAGGCAGTCAAGCATTTTGAGATTTTGGTATGTGGAATGCCGAGAAGAAAAGATGAAAAATAAAAAAATTGAAAAACTATAGAACATTGCAGAAATTCTTTCGTGAATTACAAAAGTGTTGTCCATCAAAGGCTGGAATAGTGTGTGGCCATGCATTTGAAAGAGTAAAGCTATGCTTCTGCCTCCTTTGGGCGGAATGAAAAGGGAAAGGGCGTTGCGGTGTAATTGCAAAAAGCTTAGAAACACTTTTAAGGGGTAACTCTCAATAATGAATGAGAGATATTCATGTAATGTGTTCCTGTTTTTTTTTGTATTTTGTAATTGCATGCAAAAACAAGAGGTTATCAACACGACTGCTTCTAATAGGCTTTTTTAAGATTAAAAAAAAAATGTTTGGAAAAAAGATAAGATTATCACTTACAGATAAAATTATATGTTCTTAATATATTTAGATTAAAATGGATTGCGAAAAAAGATTTTTTTTACTCATTTCTCAAGTTTGGATACATCAGAAAAAAATTATAGATAAAAATGAAAAAGTCCTCCAATAGATATAAAAGTTATTCGCATAAGTTAGAATAAAATTGCTAATTTTTGCAATGACCATAATTAAGTGAAGTTTAAGTGGCCACTTGCCAACACAGAATGAATGTTTGTGTTTTGGTTTCTTAGTAACAAACTAAAAGGTCTTTCAAAAGTGACGCCTACATGTCAGTAGTGAATAATTCTTGGAACGCGTTAAAATTTTTGAAACTTATTGGCATCCATAGAAAGGACCAATTCTATTTCCCCACGTCTGGGCACGCCATATTTGTAGCCAGCGTCATCGTCTTCTTGTGTCTCTACGTCAAGTAGTACGTCATTGCGAGTTAATGAGTCAAGTGTCTGTGGTTGTCCTCGTCCCTTCAATTTCGGTCAGCCTCCACTGCACTGCTGCTAATGGTGTTGCTACTATTGATTGCTACCGTGTCTTGAGCTCCCAATCGATTTGGCAGAGACGCATTACGATTTTTGCTGCGAAAGCTCGAACTCACGCCCACTTCCCGCTGGTTGAACACATATCTCTTGTGGGGGTGTTTAAGGCTATTGGATGCACCAAAACTATTTCAACTGCATCTCTATGATAGCAGCATGCATGGGAGTAGAGTTGGTGAAGGCGGTAAGGGTCCCTTGTTGTAGTTGCACATGCCCTGCCGATATTCCGTCGGGTTCTGTAATTGTAGCTTCTGTTGGATGTCGTCAGTGAGCTCAAGAAGATCCCTTCTGATGTGTCTGATAGCCGGATGGTAGCATGCCGATAGGAAATGCTCTCTGAGCACTGTGTTACCCTCCTTCAATGGGATCCAGTGTATCCCGAGTGCTATATTCAAGCGGGGCTGTAACTGCTTTACCTGTATGCCGCTAGTTCTGTGTTATTTCTTGGTGTAAAGGACTACCGGCTAACGATTCTTATGGCAGCCGATTCACAACTAAGCTATAGGCTCAGCGATCCAACTCTGTGTGGGAATTTTTAGGAGACAAGTCGTTTTCGTTTTTATTTAAAAAAGGTTTTTGGCTGGATAGAAAACAAAACGGCATACAAGAATTCGGGGAATCGGCTGCAAGTTGGAGATGTGTCTACAAACTGAGATTCAAATGCGCTAATACAAACACACACATATATGGATATTTAAGTGCATACATACTTCTGTACAAATGTGCATACAACTGTACGTACGTACAAACAGAAATGCATCCAGCACATTCTAGAGTTACGCACAGATGCACACTGACCCCACAAACACATTAATAGGTTTGACAAACGCTCGTAATTGTCAAATGGCAAATTTTAAGCAATAAATTTTCCAAATTCAATGCAAAACAAAAACAAACACTCAACACATACATATACACATACAAGTACATCTGTATGTTTGTATGCGGGAAACATCACTCCCACCCATTTTGTGAAATCTTTACGAGCCACACAACAGAACAACAACCACTACATTACAACGCAGCAGCAATTTGTGGCAATACAATATACGCCTCCCACACGCACAGCCACGCACAAATCTGTGCACAGCCCTTTGAAAACTTCCCACAGTATATCATGTGTTGCCAAATTATCTATGAGAGTTATTCGCACTTTCGGGCGGGCGAGTGTGTTGTGCAGCATGAAATAATCGGTTGTGGTTTATGGTAATCCACACAAAAATTTGGGAAACGGAGCTTTTTTTTTACAAGTACAGTAAGTGCTGGCACAAATATACTAAAAACTACCTCGAGTTAATAGTCTTCTTATCGTTTTTTAATTTTTTTGACGAAATAAACAAGTCATTAGGCAACTCAGTCAGTGCTGGTTATTTATCAAGTATTTGGCTGTTATGCCTTTGACCGAACCAATCATTAATTGTAAGCCAATGACGAAAACAAGATGTTGATTGAGTAGCTTAGGACAAAGCTGTGTACCTCAGCACCTCTGCTTTGTGTGGCATTCCCATTGTCGAAATTAAGAAGTGGAAATGGAAATGGATGGATAAATTAACATTAAAGTTTTTCCTTTGAATTTTCAGTCAACAAAGAATTTACTTTAATTATATCAATCTTAAAGCGTCTGGTAAAGTAAATGGTCAAATACAGTCCATGTAATGGACGCGTGGCAGAAAAAATTCAAACTTATACTTCCGTTTTACAAAAAAATTTAATTCTGCCAAATAGGTGGATCCAATTTGTTAGTTTTGTGAGAAATTTAGAAAGCGTACGTTGTTTTTACAAAATGAATTTTACTGAATACGAGTATTCCTATGTACACAGCCTAAAGACAAAAATGCAAAATCTACAGCAAAATAAGATGAAGAATTCAAAAAACTTCATGAAAGAATGGGTGCAACGGTACACCGAAGTTAAAAACATTGACGACTCCTCCGGACGAGGTCCAAAATAATACCTCTCCAAAAAAAGATCAGAAGAATAATTTATTATTTACCCAACTTATCGTTGCATGAAGCTGAGAGAGTTTTAAGGAAAAGTGGTGTTATCCAAAGACACCACTCGAGAACGTTTACGTGCAGAAGATCTTCAGAACACATTGAAAAGACTTTCCTGGGTTAAGGCAAATTCAGAACGGAATTGAGCAAACTTAATAGTTACACCTAGTTCACAACTATCAAGTAATATTATTTTATTAAATTCGACAGTATTTACAGGAAATACCTATATAACTGGAAGACAGCTGACAGAAATTTACATATATTTGTCAGTCATCAAAATGTCTGGAAAAAGATCATTTGGTTTTTTTCGTTTAAGTCTCCGGCATTGGTCATCTAAATTGGCAAGTCGCCGAGCCTCCGGGTTAGTATGTTTTTCGAGCCTTTCGGCATGAGCTTCAGCTGAATGTTTGACAACCTTCTGATACTAATGACATCTTGAGGTCACGATGTAAATCAGTGTTCCTCACATACCATGGTGCGTTTACTGCGTTCTTTAGAAACTTGTTTTGAAATCGTTGTATTTTTTCGATATGAGTTTGTTTGGCATAGCCCCATAGCTGTATACCATAAGTCCACACAGGTTTAACACGTTCCCGGTCCCAATACAAAAATGCAAAATTGACCGACAAGTCCAACAGGGTTTTTTGAATAATTTGTTTTTACTTTATTATCGTACCAGCACGTCCAGTGCAGAAACTGTACAGTTCCGTTACGTCCAGTCAAATAATTTGCTTTAGGAGTTTCATATACCCCTGACGCACATATGGCTCAGGAACGTATCAGTGCTTATCAGGTGCACGTTTCCTGAACCATATGTGGCTCAGCGGGCAGGGAACGTGTTAAATACTTGTTTATAAATTAAAAGTTTGTTTTGTATGGAAAGAGGAGACCTTCTTCCAGTAAGCCAGTTTAATTTTTGCATTTTGAGGGGAATGAGTTAAGGTTCATGTTTGGGGCTGCTTCTCTCAAAGAGGATTTGGCTATTTATTTGTGTTTACCGCCAACTTGAATGCAGTTTTGATAAATCAAATTTACCAAAAAACATTATTACCATCAGCCACGAAGATATTTGAAAGAACTAGCCAACCTTGGATTTTACAAGAAGCCAATGATCCCAAGCATCGAAGCTGAAGTCACGACATTCGATAGTTTAGGGAAAACTATCAGTGGTATCGTTTAGAGGTAAGAAACTATAGATAGTCAAATAATAAATAGGCTATTGACAGTTTCGTTTAAATTTATTAGTGTTTACAATATTAACTAAATATATTTAAAGTACGTTCACATATGCATTAATTACCAATAAATCCACCAAATTAATCTACCCGTTCACATATGGCAGATTACCTGCAAAACTTGACAATCAGCTGTCAATACTGCTGTGAAAGTTTTTCTTCATAGAAATTATTTTGGGGGAATATTTCGGTGTTTTTCCTTTGTTTAATTATTATTAACGATTTGAATAAAAGACAAAGAGAAGAAATAGTTAATTTAATTGCGCAATTGGCTGCAATTGATATTGTTTTTGTTGTAGCAGTAACTTTGCCCTGTCAGTGTAGTGTAATCACCGGCCGTCTTCGTCGAACTTATGTAACGGTAGGCCCAGGAAACTAGCTGTTTCGTCAGGTGGGGTCCAAAGGGAGAGGGGTAATAGATAAGTGAGTTTGATGAGGCATGGGAAAAGGTGGTTAGTGTCGTGCGGGGTGCCTTCACATGCCGGACATATGTTTAGTATGTCGGGGTCGATTCGGGATAAGTAGGAGCTTAACCTGCTACAATATCCAGAACGTAATTGTGCCAAGGTTACGCGGGACTCTCGAGGAAGTTGGAGCTCTTCGTCTGCGATGGGTGGTGGTTGGACTCCGATAACGGCATTCGGGAGTCGGGAGCTTAAGAAGGTGGTGAGGGTATCCCGATAATTGTCGTTGATGGTCTGTCTTTACACTGTCCGATCCGCGCAATTGGGGAAGTGCCTCCTGACATGCCTGGGAAGTGGCTCAGGCTCAAGCGGATGTCTGCACGGGTGAGGCCTGCGGTAACATCCTAGCAGGAACTGCTTGCTGAGCAGTTTGTTATGCTCCTTCACAGGCAGCAAATTGGCCTCGACGTGTAGGTGTTGTATCGAGAATATCATGAGACATCCTGTCGCAGTCCTTATGGCAGTGTTTTGGCAGATCTGTAGCTTCGTCCACTGCCAACCACTGGTTCCAGGCGAGCAGACAGGCGCAGCATAGTTTCGAACCGGTCGGCCTATTGCCTTGAAAGTCGACAGCAACATTTCCTTGTCATTGCCCCAAGTGCCGCTGCAATTGGCTGCTAATATGATAATAAACAATTGGAGGAAATCCGTAAGCGACGTTTACTGAGGTTGCAACAAATTATGGCAGCAGTACGCATGGGAAAGTCTATATTAAATTTTATAAAAAGTAATAAGAGGGCAAAACATTTGTGAACACTCGCTTTTTTCTGTAAAATGAATCCATAATTAATAATATTTAACAAAAAATGAATTAGAAATATGTCTACAAACCTGTTTTCTTTGCCGGCATCCATTTTATTTAGTTTTTACTTTCACTTTTTTTTACATTTATTATTATTACGATAACACAGAAAACACAGGGTTGTATGTCAAAAAGTATCGTTATTATCTAGGATTTTTTTATAATCTCAGATTTTGGGAGAGAAATTTTGTATAGGAAATCTCGCTTTTTAATTACGGATTGGAATTGAAGCACAAAAAAGTATATCATCTACTTATATGTACATATGTGAACGCATTATTACTAAATTTTTACTTACTAAAATTTAACTTGGATTCAAAATTTGTGGAACAACTGTATTTTTTTACATCTGACGATTGTCGAGTCGCGCGAAAGGAGTTGCCCATCTTTGAGCCTTGCTTTGGCTTTGGCATTACTCCACTTTGGCTCATATAAATGAATGTATTCATAGTCAGCTATCAGTCAGCTGTAAGCTAACGCCAACGCAATCGGAAAGTTTTATGTAGCCGGTCTTTGAGGCTTGCTTTACAAATGATGCTATTTGCAATCGGATCCGAAGTGACAATTTGTACAACTTCATCAAGAAAGTCGACTATATAGAAAAGTAAGAAGCAAAGGTTTCTATTGATGTTGAGTTCGATGGATAGAACATTTGCCGAAAACACCAATTTTTTTTGGATATGCTGAACAGGTAGTAGCAGTAGAGCAAAAACAGGAAGAAGAATGTACTTTGTTTTTGCTTTTTGTCCCTAAACATCAAAATCTATAAATAAAGATCGACAATTAAGAGTGATTTACTCAAAATTTGATAACTTAAAAAATAACGAAAAAAAAACAAATCAGCTGCTCTACTGATACTACCTGTTCATGTGGCTCACCTGGTTTTTCGGGTCACCCATTTGGACACATCAACTCGTAATCAATAATTATTGAAACGAAACCCAGTGTTCTTAGAGCAAAACTAAGTTGGTTATTGTTCCATATTTTCAGAAAACACGTTCGACGTGATATGAAATCTGCAAAATTGCGGTTTCAGCAACAGGTCATTGAAGTAGTAAAAGAGTAGGAATATTTTTATAAATATTGAGTGCATTATGCAGAAATAATGTGGCAGAACGAAGTGTTCGAACACACCCCATATCGCATTTAGATATAGGCAGTTTAAAAGAAACTTAACTGCATTTGGTTTGAATACAATCAATTAATTTTAGATTATCTGTGAGTTGTGTAATACAATTTTCTTTCGCATCGCATTACAGAGTGGCCAAGTTTTTTTTTTTTTTTTTTTTTTTTTTTTTTTTTGTATTATTATTAAACACCATACTTAGATTAAACTTATTTTGCTTCTAAGTAAATCGCATAAACTAAACTCTGCGTTATTATGGGAGACGATCGTGCACCTCCACCGGGAGGTGGCGGAAATCAAGCAAAGCCAATTGCAACCAAAAATAACCAGTATGAAACAATAATAAATCAGTTATCAGAGAAATTAAAAAATTTGGAAAAGCTATGCGCCGATCTTAAAAAAGAAGTAGTACACCTTAAATCAGAAAATTGCCAATTAAAATCCAATGTTGGAAAAAATGCACTTCAAATAGAAAATGCAAATGATAAAATATATGAAACCGATGAAGAAGAGCTAACCCCTGAAACGGAATGGATACTCAAAAAGAGATCCAGCAAAAAGAGGAAAGCCGATTCTTCCCCCGAACTATTGATTTCTTCACCAATTATTCAAAATCCTCAAGAAACCAAGGAAGTAAAAAGAAGGCCCATCGACCTCCACCTATAATGGTCTCGGTAGAGTGTAATTACCAACAGCTTTTTAAAATAGCGAAAGCTGAGGCAAGCGAAGAGTTTCAAATTAAACTGCTTAGCAACAAATATTACAAAGTATCTACCAAGGACCCAAATGATTATAGGAAAATTACGAAAGCACTGAAAAACAAAAATATTTCATGGTACACTTATGAAGATAAGCATTCAAGACCAATTAAGGTCATAGCCAAAAATTTACACCACTCATGTGACCCCAAGGATATAATTTCCGACTTGAATAAACAGGGATTAAAAATAACCAACGCGATAAACAAATTAAAATGGAAAACTAAGCAACCGCTTGATATGTTCCTTCTTACGTTTGAAACTTCGGAAGACATAAATAAAATTTATAATATAAAAACCATACTGCATTCAGTAGTCAATATTGAACCAGTTAGACAACCAACGTTTATACCTCAATGTAAGTCCTGTCAATCCTTCGGACATACACATAACTACTGCGGAAAGCAACCTAGATGTGTTAAGTGCGCAGGCAAGCACCAAACTTCTCTCTGCACAAAACCGGAGGAACATCAACCGAAATGTTGCAATTGTGGAGAAGCCCATCCGGCTAGTTACAGAGGTTGCATTGTAGCAAAAAAGCTACAAAAGATACGTGACAAGCAAACTAACAAAAATAAAGCTACTACCGGAACTTTACACCCAAACAAAGAAGTAGCTGAAGCCGATAATAAAGATGGGCTACCTGAAACAGAAAATAAACAGCAAACTCTGCTATCATCAGATACGGCACCAAAGGTGCTTACATTTGCAGAAACATTGAAGGCTAACAAAATTGAGGAAGATAACATTTTGAAACTGATCCTAGAGAAACTAACAAAACAACATGAATTCAATTTGGTACTCGAAAAAAGACTGCAAAACGTCGAAAAATATCTGCAAAATAAGTCATAATGCCAAACTTCCTGAAAGTAATGCTCTGGAACGCAAACGGGCTTTTAAAGCATCAAAAAGAGCTGGAATTTATTTTAGATTCTCAAAAAGTGGATGTATGTTTGATTGCAGAGACACACTTCACAAAGGAGTCATCAATAAAAATTAAAAATTACAATGTTTATCACACTATCCACCCTAGCAACCGTGCAAGAGGAGGGAGTGCAATTATAATCAAAAGAAACTTGAAACATCACGAAGACCAAAAAATATTCACGGAAGAATTCCAGGTAACAACTGTTACGATATACGCCAAAACTGAAATATCAATTTCCGCGGTATATAGCCCTCCACGACATACAATCAAATGCGCCCAATATATTGAACTGATAAACAGCCACAATAATAGATTTATAATGGGTGGCGACTTCAATGCCAAGCATACTCACTGGGGATCGCGACTCACAACAACCAAAGGAAGAGAACTTTACGATGCACTTAAGAAGACAGGATGCATTGCTATATCGACGAGCAGCCCAACGTACTGGCCAACAGATCCACATAAAACACCGGACTTAATTGATTTTTTCATCGCTAAAAAAGTATCAACCGCTTATGTAAACATTGAGAATGGCATGGATATGTCATCAGATCACTCTCCTATTTATCTAACACTGCACGAAAATGTAACGACAATACAACATCCATTCAAACTGACTAACCACCTTACAGATTGGGATTACTTTAAACACATTTTGGAAGGCCCAGATGACCACCTGCCGATAATCAGCACAAAGGATCAACTCGATGACGAAGTACTTCGATTGACAAATAACATCCAACGCGCAGCTTGGCAGAGTACACCAACTATAAGGAAAATCATTTCAGGTCACAAGTATACCAAAGAAATAAAGGAAATGGCATTGAAGAAACGGAAAATACGAAGAAGATGGCATCAAACAAGATCACCTCTTGACAAAGCTCAGCTAAATAAAATAACCAAAACACTTAGCGACGAAATTAAAGCGTACAAAAACAGTTCATTCACAAAATACCTGCAAGAGTTAACAAATGAACGGAAGACAAATTATTCACTGTGGAAATGTACTAAAAAATTAAAACAACCGTTATCTCAGAACGCACCCATCAAGATACATGGCAATAAGTGGGCCAAAACAAATAAACAAAAAGCAGACACATTCGCAAACTACCTCGAGGAGACGTTCACACCATATGGATCGGTAATGGCTGATGATATGGATCACGACGGCGATAGCAATGCTATAAATGAGATCCCTCCGGTTTCACAAGACGAAATATTAGAAGAAATTTCACATCTAAAGATAAAAAAATCGCCAGGCTACGACCTCATTACTGCTGAAATATTGAAACAGCTCCCGAACAATATTATTGCTGTATTGACGAATATCGTCAACAGCACATTTAAGCTAAAATATTTTTCAATATATTGGAAAACAGCGGAAGTCGTTATGTTCAATAAGCCAGGTAAAGATACTCACGATGTAACATCATACAGGCCTATCTCCCTTCTTCCAATACTATCGAAAATGGTGGAAAAATTGTTAATCAAAAGGATCAACATAATAATAGAAAACAAAAAAATTATACCGACGCACCAATTTGGATTCCGCACGAAGCATTCGACTATCGATCAAGTACATAGGATAGTGCGAATAATAGAAAATGCTTTCGAAGAAAGAAAAACCTGCTCTGCGGTATTTCTTGATATATCCAAGGCGTTCGACAAAGTATGCCACTATGGGCTACAGAAGAAAATAAATGCGTTGCTACCCAAGCAGTACTCCACCATCCTACATTCGTATTTATCCGACCGCTACTTCAGAGTAAAACAAGAAGATTCATATTCATGTCTCAAACCAATCAAAGCAGGGGTGCCCCAGGGAAGCGTACTTGGCCCTTTATTGTATTTGCTCTTTACATGCGATCTGCCATGCAATTCAAACTGCGTAACAGCTACTTTTGCCGACGATACAGCTATTCTTTCGATAGGAAACACGGAAAACACATCGACATCACAATTACAATTAGCCATAAATGAAATATATGACTGGACCAATAAATGGCATATTAAATTAAATGAAAGCAAGTCTGTGCATATAAATTTCACCCAAAACAAAATTAAATATGTTCCAATATATTTAAATGGTAGACAGGTTCCATACTCAAATACTGCAAAGTATCTGGGCATGACTCTAGACGCCAAGCTAAGATGGAAAGCCCATGTAAAGAAAAAGAAAGAAGAAATGGAATTAAAATACAGAAATATGTATTGGCTTATGGGAAAGGAATCAGCACTATCCACCAATAATAAAATGATTATATACAAACAAATTCTGAAGCCTGTATGGTCCTACGGCGCACAGTTATGGGGTTGCTCCAGCCAAAGTAACATTCAATCTATACAAAGGCTCCAAAACAAAATTATTAAATGTGCAGTCGGTGCTCCGTGGTATATCCGTATTATTTAGTGACTGGTATGACCAGTACTAGAATTATGTTTGAGCATTGGCTGCAGAGGCCATCAGCTCTGTGACGTCTGTGGCGTGATTTGGACATTTGTTGAGGATGTGGTCCAATGTTTGGTTTGAGTTGCAGGTTGTACAGATAGGGTGATTTTCTTTTTTTAAGATATGTTATGGGTCTGTGTTGTGTGGCCTAGGCAAAGGCGGGAGAAAATTCGGCATTTAAATCCGTGTATATTTCTTGGGTAGAGTGGAGGGTTTCCATTCTTATTAATATTGGAATAGTGTTCGTGCTTGTAGTTTTTTAATGATTGCCGCATGTTATGCATGTATGTATTTATATGTCGTTTTATATCGAGTCTTTCTGTTTTTGGGCTGGTTATAATTGGGGCATTGCAAGCGAATTTCGCTGCATTATCGGCATATGTGTTTCCCTCGATACCTGTGTGTCCTGGGACCCACAGCAGTTTTAGTAATTTACTGTTTTTTATTAGCAAATCCCTTATTTGATTAACAGTTTCCCATTTGTTGCAAGTGGGATTACTAGCCGCTTGAATGACTGACAAACTGTCGGAGCATATTATGGTTTTCGTCTTTTTCTGGATAGATAACACCATAGCTTCGTGTATTGCCGCTGCTTCTGCCGAGAATATAGAAGAGTAAGGGAACATGGTTTTTAAACTTAAAAATATGCCATCTTCGGATGTTACGCTGAATGCAACATTGTCTTCCGTTCTAGATCCGTCAGTAAAGACTATTGACCCGCCGTTATTTTTATGGGTATTGACTTTTTCGAGAAAAAGCTGCTTAAATATTGGATTGGTGGTGTTGTCTTTTTTATGTGTATGAAGTGTGGTATCAATGTGTGAGTGCTTAATTTCCAATTTTGTTTCTAAGTTATATCCGCGGGAAACATTAATGATTTTGAGTAGCGCAGACGTAACGTTGTAGCTTCTTTTTTTACGTCATCTTTTATAATTGATGTATTTAAGAAAAGTGTTTTTGGAATAAGTTTAGAGTTGATTTCTTGGATTCGTTCTTCAAGTGTAGGCAAGCCAGATTCAATATGGAGGATTGTTATTGGGGTGGTGCGGAAGGCAAATAGGCTGCTTCTGATAGCTTTGTTGTATATGGGTTTTATGATATTAAGTGTAGTTTTGGATGCGGAGCCATATAAGAAAAGACCGTAGTCAATTTTGCTTATGATTATTGCTTATAAGTGCTTATGTATAAGTGTGTTTATGTGAACATACCCTTTGTGTGATAGGTAAGATAGTAAATTGATTCTGGGCTGCAGGTCTTTCTTTAGTTTTCGGAGATGTTTCTTCCAAGAGTAGTTTTTTGTGAATATGAGTCCTAATATACGGAGTTCTTGGACGTTTTCGATTGGTTGTTGGTTTAGTTTTATTGAGTGGGTGTGATAATCGCATTTGGTCTTTTTGCATATGTTTAGCCTTTTCGTTTTTTCGAGCGAAATTTTTGCCCCTGAAGTTATGGTCCAGTCCTCAATTTCTTTCAAAACATCTTCAAGGATTTGATTGGATTCGGAAACATCCTTCGCTTTGCATAGTAGGAAAACGTCGTCGGCGTAAGCACAGTGGTCTACAAGTTTATGTTTTAGAATTATGTTGCTGATTTCGTTAAATAGGAGCGCCGGCATTCCAGATTTATATGAATACACAACTTTTTTGTACAGAATGTAAGTGATACTGTACTATATAGCGGTAAACCAAACGGACTGATAGTAGTAAAATTGTGGGCAAAATTGTATTGTCGGGGCAGTTACTTTAGAGCAGCAGTACTTGTTTGTTTTGGAAATAACTTTCAATTTATAAATTTAATTTACATAAAACTCGAAAAGTAACTAACCTACCAGCAATTTTAATAAACTATTGCTAATTTACGTGTTGGTTATTTGGTCCCAGTGGGTAGAGAAAAAGTGAGCAATGAAAAGGCTTAGAAAGAAGGGAAAAACATACAACGAAATTCAAGATACCATAGGATTTTCACTCAAATGGTAACAAATGCCTTGATTTTTAAAAATATGATTAAAACACGCGGACGAATGCTCAAATATTCGCTAAAGCCGATCTCAATTTAATATGTTACTGGACAAGTAATCCATTTGCATCAATCCGGATAATCCGTGACGACCTTAGTTGGCCTAGGCGTTTCGCAAGTACTCCACGAAAAGTACAGATACTGACAAAGAAACGCTTGAAAACTAGAGTTTGCAGAAGAGCATATGTCCTGGCCCGTGAGTAAATGCAAATTAAGCGATTTATTTTGTGTCAAAAATGTTTGAAATAAAACTATTTGATTTAAAATTTATCATTGCATATTTTTCATGCCGGCACTCGTATTATTTTGACCACAAATGTAGGTAAATACATATGCATATCGCTCTCATGCCGCAAGTATCATAATCCACAAAAAAACGTGAAGTATGCGGAAATTACCATCAGTTCTTCTTTTACGCTGCGTAAAAAACTTATTGCGATATCTACTGATTGCTTAGGTAAAAACCCAAACTAAATTATAGAAAATCCCCCACGGCCAAAAAGTTCCAATTGAACGCTAGATTGTTTGTTGTAATATGGGCAAATGTGAAAATTTTGTTTTTTAATCAAAACAAAGTTAAAATGGAACGATTTTCTCTCTTGTACCATGACAGCAAATTCATACTTAATTCTAATGTTACAAAAAAACGCACCGCTGTTTTTTAATTTTTTTAGTTTATGTAAAAAGTCAAGCCCTATGCATTTGATTTTTTACGGATGTTTATTTCTTTGACTTAATTTTCTTAAGGTAGAATTCCAATTCTTTGCCCTCTAGAATGTAACCATCACAACGACCGCATTGTCCTGGGCGGGATGATACGCAGGCTGCAAATAAAAATTAGTACGTTAATAAAAATGAACAGTTTTAAAGGTTTTAAAGTAAAAAAGTCCATGTAAAATCAGAGTAACTATGACAAGCGAAATCACATCCAACAGGCTTGAATCGCACTTAGAACAAGTTTGATACAATAAATTTGTTGGATCGCTTAGGAAATTAACATCACTTTATACTTGACTCTCTTACTGGCTTTATCATTAAAGAAAATACTCACCAAGGATACGTCCAGAGATGAATTGATCTTCAAGCGCAGGATCGACTTTAGCGAACTTTTGACGTTCCAAGTACTTTTTCATTACTTTTTCACTGCGCTTCTTGTTCAGCACGTCATTCTCATCTTCAGTTTTCTGATGCTTGGGATTACGTTTTCGTCCCAAAGGCAGCACATAGTGGGATTCATACCATTGACGGAATGGTGTTGCATCAATGACAACGATGGTGTTCTTTACCAAAGTCTTGGTACGCACCAATTCATTGTTCGATGCATTGTAAACAACATCGGCAATACGTGTGCGGCGAGCAATACCCTCAGACGCCCATGCAAAGTTACCGTTTTCCAGACGTAGAGAACGCAACTTGGAGTTACCACCGCGTGTGCGCACCTTGTGGACGCGAATGGCGCCGAGCTGAGGAAAAACATTAAGCACATTAGCTAATCGTCATATAAATGAAAGTTAATTAAGCGTAAAGATGTATGTCAGTAGTCCGAACATAATTATTGATTCATCAAAAAACTGTAAAGATCCAAAGGAACTATACGCGCTTACAGTTTAAATTTCACTCATCAGTACAACGAAAGGAGTAGGCAATGGGAAGCATTGCAGTTGGTAATGCTTATGAAAGAATTTGCATCTCCTCCTACATACCTCCTTATTGCAACACTCCGAATGTCTTTTTACAAAAACTCAAGTTGACGATTTTACATACCTTAGTATTGGCTGCTGGACGACCTAATTCGAACTTGCGCTTCTTACGGAGCGACTTGCGTTTGCCACCAGTGGCGCGGCGCTTGTGAGCACTATCGCGGCTAATACCTAAATAAGTTATTTAATGCATTAGTTTACAGTTCAATTTGTTTCAGAATAATCCCAACATAAAATTTTTCAAGAATATCCGTACATAATCACATTAACTGCAGTACTTGATAACAAACATTTATTACCATTTTATGGCCACCTTTGGTTTCGGCCTAGTAAATAAATGTACAATTTCACTCGCTAAACTCATATCTCCGATTTAAACACATTTTCAAATCGTTTTTCACCATTTAACACAAGGATGTTTTAGGATTTTCTTGAAAAATTTTTACATTCGGGAATAGCCGCACTTACCCATTTTGAGTAGAAACAAAGAAGGAAAGGAAGCAAAAAAGAAATCTAACAACTCGTGTCAAAAATTCAGTGATGCACGAGACTGACAGCTGATAGTAATAGAACACGGACGATATTTGACAACTCATTGTAATAGCTGTGTGTCAGTAAATAGCAATCACACCAGAGAACGTTCAACCAGTGAACCTACGATCTTAACAACACTACCATCATTTTTGAGCAGTTAACTTTGGCAATGGCAATAAACATCAGGAAATTTCATTTTTGCGCTACTTAGGGCCAATTTTTCAATGCAATTCTCACTCCGCTCTCCAGTTAAACTTATGGTCATATATTTTCTCGAAAACAAAATATTGTTATTATTAGTTCTTTGCATTAGTTCAGAGATAATTTAAGCTGTAGCAACGAGGCCATCAGCTTAAGCTTTATAAAAATATCACCTAATATTCGACAACTTAGCGAAAATCTTGAACAAGAAAAATTTATTAATTCTACAAATTACATGTTGAATATAATAATATGTATATATAAATATAAACTTCATTTAAAAAATCACCGCAGTTAAACTAGCACTCAAAAACAGGACCCAAGGAAGGCTACATTCAGCGCTCCTACGACAGTCGATTCTAAGTCATCGCAAAAAACAGCTATATCCGGCCAAGGACAGTCATTCACTGCAACAGCATTCCCCAAACATTTATGGTGAATGTTTATATTATTACAACAACAACAGCAACAAGAAGGCTAAATTCGGTCCGAACCAAACTTTTCTTTTTCTTTCTGGGTTCATTATTTGCAATAAATTATACTTATTTTTTTAATTTCCGTTATTGCCAATTGAGTCTGGTTACCGACTGGTTACCGATTTCGCTAATACCAAACTACCTAGGTCAAATGGTAATAGGCGTACCAAGTTTCTTTGAAATTTTTTTTGGATACGATCATACGGTTGGGCAGATGGTAAGGTTTTTATACGGAAAATAATGTTATCTCTATGAAAATTGCCTTGCACAACACTTTATTTTGTTTTAATGCTGACACCAGGCGTTCTTTTTCTTGCATAGGTTAATATTTGAAATGTGTGAAATTGGTCCGTAATGATATTAAAATTATTCGATATGTGGGAACGATTTCCATGTATTTTATTTGTATAAAATTTACCGACTACCTAAAAACTAATATTAAGTTACCGAGGTCGCAAGCACTACAAAGTTACAAACCTTGGTATTGTAAAAACTTTTTTGTTTGCCTTCATATAACTTATGTATATGTTCCATTTGAGGTCCTTATATTAATAAGACTAAAATTTCGCTTATGGCCCGAAAAGATAGAAATTATTCTTGAATTTCAATAGGCTTTTGAGTTTGCCACGATATCGTGAGAGGATAAAATAAATATATATAAAAAATAAAGTGAATTCCGTCAACTTGAATGATTTTTATTTATATAAATACATATATCCAATATATGGCATGTGGTATATTACATATATTGATCTTATTATTATATAGACTTCGGAATTTTT
The DNA here is from genome assembly GCF_027943255.1 of Anastrepha obliqua. NCBI lineage: Eukaryota > Metazoa > Arthropoda > Insecta > Diptera > Tephritidae > Anastrepha > Anastrepha obliqua. Next base: position 2,469,163 of record NC_072896.1, read on the forward strand.
TTAGTGTAAGCAATCTGGCAATGTCGTCGGCAATATTGATTGTCAGCCATTTTTGTTAAGTTGCTGGCAATCTTTTGTCACTTATTGCATTCTGTGGAGGAAAACTATAAATTTTTGAGGTAATTGTTTACTATGTAGTATTCAAAATTTTCAAAAAATTCAAAATAAGAAGCTATTGTATCTGTAAAATAAAAAAACGTTGCCTTGTTTATAAAAGTGTAAGTGAATAAAAAAATTCGGATTTGCTCTCACGTGGTTGAACGTTTTCTGGAAACAGCAGTCCTAACAAATAAACTCGGATGCATTAAAAATGGTGATAAAATTGTGAATAACTTGCTCATAATTCAAATCTGGAACAGTTCGAATTCAAATATAATACAACTTTAGATGCCTTTCTTAGTACTCGATCCGTGTATTCCTCTACAGTCACGCTTCTTCAGCAGGCTGTAACTGATAAAGTATAATATTTGTGTTCGGGTGGGCCAACATTGTCCTACGAAATGTTTTCTGCATCTTATAATTTTACCTGAAAATTCAAAGAGAGAGAAGAGGTTTTTAAAGTAATAACTTTCCTAAAAACATGATTAAATTATTTGGTAGAAAAGAAAATTTTTAGTAAAAAGAAAATATTTAGCCTTGATCATGTGAGAGATATCGTAAAGCAAAATTTCCCAAATTTGGCACAAATGTTGAACCCAGGAAAAAATGCGACTGGGGTCAAGTTTTGAAAAAGTGGAGGCATAACGTCCACTTTTGGGTTAATGTATGAATTGCAAAAAGACTCATCGCCGAAAATTTCACTAAAATGTGCGCCAGTATACAAAGTTTGAATTGAGTCTTTGTTATTGTTGTTGTTATAGCATAAACATTCGCCATACGTGCACGGGGAATGCTACTGGAGTGACAGTCCTTGCCCAAATATAATAAATATAATCGTGTCATTTGTTTAACATCTTAAATAATTCTTCTTGGTTGCCGAAACAATGTTGCATATTCACTATTGCATTCAAAACTTATTTTGATTTTAGCTGTACGGTTGTCAGGTCTTATTATTATTATTGATGCAATTAAATTTGTATTTTGAGGTTCGCCAATTGTCTTGAGGCCTGTCCACTCTTTGATGTTGCCAAACCAAGTTGTTCGATTTGTTCTTCGATTTTCCTTGTATCATATTTTGCAATTGTTGTAGCAGCATAAACATTTCCCACACATGTGCGAGGAATGCTGCTATAGTGACAGTCCTTGGCCAGATATAAATCCGAGTCGTTCCGGTAACGTAGAACCGATTGTCGTGGGAACGAGGTTACAAAACGTCGTATTTGTTGCCTTTTGCAATATGTCTGAAATAAGCGACTTATTTTTATGTTCGTTAGCATGTTCCTTGAAGTTTGCATCCTATTTAGCACTCCGCCATTTGGTATTTGTTCATTCCAGCTTATTCCCATCATTTTTATATAGCACCACATTTTAAAAGCTTCTATTCGGTGTAGTAATACCATCGAATCTAATTTCTGCAGTCTGATTCTAATATCAGATTGTATGCACTTGATGTCATATTTCATATACTTATTAACCGATAGTTTATAGATTGATTTGCATATTTCATATATTTAAATATTTTGATATATTGGATTCATTCAATGTATATTCGTATTCACAGAAAAATGAGAAACAAATGGAGTGTCAAACATATAATTGAGCTAATTGAGTTATTTAAAGCTCATCCTTCCCAATGGGATCAGAGTTCACGAGACTATAGGTTGAAGAGAAAGAAAGAAAAGGACCTATTGGCAATAGCTGGGTCTATGGGTGTAGAAAAAACTGTAATAGAAAAGAAGTGGAAAAGCCTTCGCACCATTTACAAATCGGAGCTTAATAAAATTGCCGCCAGCAAAAAGGCTGGTAACTTGTACGTTTCACCATGGCGCTACTTTGGCTATTTGAGATTTTTGTATGGAAACCGAGACGAAAGTGAAATCAGTACGCAAGAGCCTTTGTGTTCTGTAAGTAACTCTACTTTCTTCAGTTAAAATTTTGATCTCAACACATTTTTCGGAACTAATTTTTTTTTTCTAGTTTACCATGGAGATCGAAGATTCAAATGAGGACGAAACTGTAATTGATGATATTTATGAAGCAAAATCCCAACGTAATCAATTGATCGAAAGGTGAAGATACAAATATTATTTATTTATTGAAGACAACCATACAACCATGGGTTACTTTTACAATGATTGACTTTAAGATAGCTTACATAATTAAATCGTAGGTAAATGAATTAACAATAAAATCAATATTAAAATTACAGCTTATTGTAAAAAACTGATTGCATGTGAAGACCGATGTAACTTTCTGAGTTTTACTATAATATATTCTGTTTCCTTTGCAGTGAAGTGGACAAGTGGAGTGATGAAAAAATTATTGAACTCATTCAGCATTACGAAGTTCACCCATTGTTGTGGGATCAATCAGATGAAGAGTTTAAGGTGAATTCTAGAAGAGATGAGACCCTCGAAGAGATAGCTAAAACCATGGGTGTACCAAAAGAGGATATTAAAAAGAAGTGGAAAAGTCTTCGCAACCAGTTCAATTCAGAACTGAATAAAATGCGTAATAGTAAAAGTATAGACGATTTATATGTTTCACATTGGCGCTTTTTAAGCCCAATGCAGTTCTTATACGAGGACTGCAGAGAGGAAACTAGTTGTAATGAATACTATGTGAGTATAAACATATAGTGTTCAGTCATCTATATATATTATATGTGTATATCTAAATTTAAAAATTTCAGCTTGTAGAACAATGTGAAAATTCTGACTTAGAAGATGTTGCAATTCATCCAAGGTTCAACAGATCTGAGAATCCTGATATAGGAAAATATGAGTTGGAAGAAACGTCTGTTTCTACGTGAGTAAAAAAATACATAAATGCTGAGAAATATGCCCTATATTTTATGTACCCTCACAGTGATTTAAAAAGAAAATGGAGCCCCCAAGCTGTTTATCAACTCATTCAACAATATAAAGAGCATCCATCTCTGTGGGATAGATCTACAAGAGAGTATAGGCTAAAAAATATAAGAGAGAAAGATATTTGTCAAGTGGCTGAAAACATGGGTGTCGAGAGAATTGAGATAGAAAGAAAGTGGAAAAGTCTGCGAACCCATTGCAAGGCTGAGCTGAAAAAAATGAGGGAAGGCAGGGAAGCCGGAGGAAAACGTGTGTTTTTCTCAAATTGGCGTTTCTTAAAAGCAATGCATTTTATATACGATAATTGCAAAGAAAACGAAACACATTGTAACGGAAATTCGGTGAGTTAGTGAAAACTGAGTTGAAATGAAAACTTCTTTAGAATCGTTGGGAGTGATTTGAGACTCGATGAAAGGAAAAAACGACACTCTTGGCTACGAAGCGTTATATGTTGATATACGTATATGTGTGTGGCTGCGTACTGCTGAGCCTCGCTAGTATAGTGAGTATTGTAGTATGTATACTACACTGTCTATTACTTCCTCTGGTGTTTAGTTCAAGCGTCATACGTATGTATGTTTGTATGTATGCTAGTACGTATGTGTGCGCGCCTGCGTATTACGGAGCCACGGTGAGCGAGAAGGCATTATGTATACCTATACTACACTACCTAATACTTGCTTAGACCAAGCGTCCTACGAATGTTTGTGTGTATGTTAGTACGTCTGTGTAATATACGTGTTACGGCACTCGTAATAGCAACCGCGTGTGCTGTATTGCGTCCGTATTTTTATATTCGTAAATATTTTAATTTTTAAATATTTACCGCAATTGCAGGCGGTGTTTCAATATACCACAATCAAAATGACGGTGCTCGTATTGTAACTCCACAAATAGATCTGAATGCACAGCAACTAGAATCACTGTCTGTTCAGCTCTCTAAAGTGGGAGAAATATGTGCATGCGAAACCAGATTGAGCAATGGAAAAACAGTTTTAATTGTGGCAATTTATGTTTCACCGAATCAATCAATAAATAGCATCACGGAATTCATTCACGAAAATTTAATAAAGTATACACCAGAAGTATCGCGGATACTTAGAAAAGATTACGATAAGGTTCCAATGATTTTAAGTGGCGATTTTAACGTAAATTTTGCATTGGACACAGCGGTTCCTTTAATTGACTTTCTCAATACAACATTTAATTTAAAAATGTGTAACAATCGCACTGAATCGACAACACGATCAAAAACAACAATTGACGCGGTATTTCAAAGATATGTTGACAACATCGCAACCAAAGCATTTGTATCATAGTTTAGCTATCATAAGCCACTCGTATCATTTGTTGAAATTGAAAACATTGAGGATGAATAATAATAAAATGAAGAAAATGAAATATGAACTTTATAGCAATATTATAATGAACCTATAATTATCCCGTTCCTAATGCTGCTTTCGTCTCATTCTCTCTCAGTTTGTTTTTCGGAAGGTTTCACTTCTATCGCGTCTAACCGTTAGACTGGTATTTTTTTTTTTTTTTTTTAATTTTAATTGAATTTTTACCATTTTACCGTTTCACTAATTTTAATTTTCAGTTACCATGTGAAAGTGATGATTCCGAGAACATGGAGGTTAAGATGATAAACATACAGCAAGAAGAAAATGAATGTGTAGAAGGTGAAAATTCTGATGGCATAGAATCGGATGACGTTCCTAAAAAAATTAAGATAAGCACCAATGTGGAAAAGGATACATTGGAGCATAAAGCGAGCAAAACATGTAAGGAGTCTTACGGAACCAATGAATGCGATATATTTTGTTCTCTCATGGCAACTAAGCTACGAAAACTCAATCGTAACCTGAGGGATGAAGCTATGAGGCAACTGATGCGAGTCATGTGGGACTTCGAGGATACGCAGAAACGATCTTCAACGCCACCACCACCATGTGATTCGTTTGAATATATTATATAATCTAATTTGAATTATTTTTTTCACTATTCCGAATATAAAGTGTACGAAAACTAGAGTTGAAGAATCAGAATTTGGCAACAATAAAAAAATAGAAAGTAAGTAGTGAATCATGGAGTGCAGAATACATATTATATATGTAATTGGTAGTAACAATGAAATTACTGTATGTGCGCTTTAAAAACGTTGGGTATCAGTAAAAATACGCACCGTGTCGCTAGAAAAAGCCCAAAAACGGGCTCGGTGGAACTCTATGCCGATTTTTGTTTACAATTTAAAAATAGAGGATGTATTGCGTATATTTAATTACACTTCATTTGAATACGAGATAAAAATTGTGAAATGTCGAGATGGATATTTATTTGCTGTTAATTATATTAACCTTGCTTACTAATGCAAGTCTTGTTAAGCTCTATAAATCTATATTACGCTTGCCTTTTGATATCATTTTCGAAATGCAGTTTTTAAATAAAAATGTTGCTTTCAATTTCTTTAAAAGCTATAGTATGAAAAAACAACCAAAACGACTAATTTTTATAATTGAAAATTTTGTTTTCAAACTTTTTTGGAATTTGGATGATTTTTTTTTATGATGAGGATAATTAAGGGATTTTCCCACTGACAAGAAGTGCTATTGAACTTCCACGGTTTGCACGTATTATATACTTCGTGCCAGCTGTATAGTGGAACCATAAACTGGGAACTGATTTTCTGTTTTTATTTTAACATTTTCTACATCTTTCGGTAGTAACATTGACTAATTAATATATTGACTATATCTTTTCTCCAGTGTTCGTGTTAAAAAATGTAGTATACTACAGCTGAATAAAAAAGGTAACCTAATATTTTGCGCAAAATAAGTTAGTAATTTAATTTCATTAATGTTCAATAATTTGGCAACGTTCCATTTCTTGTATCATTGGAATGCAACTCTGTGTTCTGTGGAAATATTTAAATTGTGCGTGAAAGAGACCGAAAATGTCATAACGAAACAAATATATATAACATAAATAGTTATGTGCCAATGCTATTTTAGTATCGATACTTTTTTATGAAAACGTGTAAATCTATTTTCGTACGCACAAGTAACAAGGTGCATATTTGTACAAATTTCCATGCGCTCTTGTCATCTAACTTTGTACGTGGGTAGGAATACGGCTGAAAATTTATCTTACTCTTCATCTAACTGCTATTTTGTATCTTTACATTGTAAAAGTACACAAAATTATAAATTCGATTTTTTATGAATTCCTGCGGCCGTCAGAAATTTCTTTTCATAGGGCCCATGTGAGTTCAGAATTATGGTATTATTCAATACAAAATTAGCTATTTCAAAATCAAATTTGAGTGTATTAGTAACAATATTCGTAGGTTTTACGAAAATCCGTATGCGGTTGATCTAGCAATAACTATGAACCAATGTAATAAAAAAATATTCGTACTTATATTTGGGAGCACTGCATTCAGCATGCCCCTTATGAGCTAAGAATATAAAATAAATTTGCTTGAACATCGTTATACCGTTGTTGCTTTCACATAGAAAATTTTTCTAGGTACTTTTTACTGATAACTTTTTCATATATTTGGAGAATTTATCGATACCAAAGGTATTTTGGTCCATTCCTACATATGAAGCGATGAAAGGCAAAAGGTGATGTAGATTGAAATATAAAAGAATCAACCAGAAGCAGCTGTGTGAATAATTTTGCATAAGTGGATGAAAAAAATAAAGTATCTACCATTTTCGACATAAAATTAAAGTTTTGAAGTGTTTTAGAAAAGCTAGTAATTAAGTGAAAAATACGCTGGTCAATAGAAAGCTGACATTTTTGTTCGCACAAAGGTAATTACCAATTCCTGAATTTTGCAATTTCAAGTGCAGGGAACGAGGAGTCATCGCAAAAACAAATATTCTAAAATAAAATGGAATGTGCAAAACTTACATATTGATTATTCACTGTGAATGTGTATGTAGGCTTGTTTGAGTGTGCGTTGCACAAGGGGATATGAGACGCAATTTTTCATTGTAATAAACAGTCTTCCAATATAAAAAGGAGTTTCAATTATGAAAAAAACGAAAAATTAATAGGATAGCTCTTAAAGATTGTAACCCAACAAATTAATATTATGCTGGACTAATATCGTTAGTTTGCTTGGATTTCAAGGTCGCGAGGATACATTTGTGCGCAAAGATTGAAAGATAAATGAATATGAGATGCGCGGAAATGTCAAAGTAAAAAGTAATATTTGCAAGTTTCAAAAGTTTGTGCTGATAAATAAAAAGTAAGACTTTAATATGCTCTCTACAAATTCTTGTCACCAAAATGATGGGTAACATTTGTCATCGTCACGATATTTAAAAAATGGTAAATGAACTCTACAGCAGAGATAGTCACGAAAAAACCTCGTTCCCACGACTTTGGGTTCTTCGTTACCGGAACGACCCGGATTTATATACGGCCAAGGACTGTCTCTCTAGCAGTAGTCACCCGTACATGCATGGGGAATGTTCATGCTGCTACAACAATCAACAACAACATCAACGAGAACACCTCTAATCACGAAAGTAGCGTTAGAACTCCTTGCCGTCATAAACCTGTGTTTGTATGTCAGCGCGTTGCAGATTCAGAATAGGAAGACAGCAGCCACCACAAATAACTTATAAAATAAAAAGTACATAAGCAGACATCTACTGGATCTTGAAAGGGCTAGATTCATACCCTGAATGAATTTGAATCCTATCAGGCTAGGGGATAGACGGTAACGGATGCAGAAGTTATAGAGGCTGCGATGACAATAACAATATGATTTCGGTTTTTGGCAAAAGCCCCAAGATACTATCAAAGAAAAGAAAAAAAAGACTACTCTACTAAAAAATGTGTTATACCAAGTTTAGATGATAAGAACCCAATTAGTATCTAGTCGCAGAACACATGACATACATAAATAAACATATGTATGTAACGGAACTCGAATATCCACATAACTGATTGGTGAGGTTGAGCTTTATTAAGTTTCGAAACTTTGTCGCAACGAAGGAGAGACAAATTGGTGCTACTGTTTTAAGTTCGAATTAATTAATTAAACGGAGAAAATTCATCTAAAATTATGAAAAAATTTCATCAAGCCTGTGAGAAAGCTAGAACTGCTACCAACTAGTCTGTTAGTCAACACTTCGACATACAGTACCTGGCCATTGAATTATGACCGATGATAAAAATTACATATCTATGGCTTTGAGAGCGACTAAAAAGCAAACGGTTTTAAAGCATTTAAAAAAGTTTACATATTTGTTTTTATTAAAAGCTTCTTGACATTTTTGCATTAAAAATATTTATTTTAAACTAATATTTCGTAGCTCCTCTCTTTGCTGTTAAGACGGCCGCAATTTTGTTAGTCATACTGATTACGCACTGTGTTATCTTCATATTAAGATTTTGGTCATTATACCACACATCTTCGATGTTTTCGTTAAGCTATTGTATTGTGGAATTATTCCGCTGATATACTGCCGATTTGAGGTATGCCCAACAATTTTCGATGGGGTTAAGTTCTGGTGAATTGCCAGGCCATGGCAAAACCATTATTTCCATTGAATTCAGACAATTAATGCTCATCCTGGATGTGTGACATGGAGATCCATCTTGCATAAAGTTGTATTCGTCTCACACGCTTCACGGTTTCTAAATATGGCAGCAAAACGTTTTCCAGCACCTCCTGGTCCCTCTGAGGTTATACAGCCCCAAACCATAACACTGGGTGGGGGTGTTTGACCCTTGGAATCATACAATCTTCAAAATATCGTTCTCCGGCTCTTCGAACAAAATTTGCTGTTTTTGTGACCGCTTCCAATCGGCATTCATCGCTGAAGATGATCTGTAAAAAGAAAAACACAACCACAAAAAAGTGTGAATATTCACATCCTTTTACTACTGCTATTTGACAAAGGAAAAAAAAAAATTTTTTTTTAATTTACTTTTTTCCAAAATTCCGCTTTGAAGTCTCTTTGAAGTTGTGCCCAAAGTTTTCCGTCGATTTCGCATACACGGTGTCAGTTTTGTTGCTGTTGTAGCAGCATAAACATTCCCCCTACCTACATACGGGGAATGCTGCTGGAGTGACAGTCCTTGGCCGGATATAAATCCGGGTCGATCCGGTAACGTAGAACCGACTGTCACTACTCAATTCTTTCGCTTCTCAAATAGATTTTTATGCACCTCACACAAGATCGAATTAATTCGCACTGGCACTTGCACACTTAACTTTTCACTTATAAGCAAAAAAACTGATCCTTTTCTAATCGTCGCAGGCGAATTGACAGGAAATTCTTAAAAACATCTAAGAACAGGTTGAAAACCCCATTAATACCCTTTTTTATTTAGAAAAGCCCAGCGCCACCTTTCTAAATCTTAGAATAAATTTTATTTTTTTTTTAATTTCAGCCAAATACGATTTTTAGAGTTGACTCGACCACAGACGCTTATCGACTCGAATGGGAAAACGGAAATATTTTTATGTATCCATTTACATATAAAATATTCCAGTTCCTCTTTTCTAAACAATTTTAAGTTCACAAGGTTTGCATCGGTAATCTACTTTAAATATTTTATGAATCAAATATTTTTTAGTTCGTGGCCTCTGTTTTGTGAATGTCAAAATTGTCGAGCTTCTACATGATTCAATTATACAAGGTTAAGTAAAGTTTGACAACTGATTTCGGATGCTACTTAATCCATTGATGCAATTTGGAAGCAAGGAAAAAAGGGCATAAGTTTATCCCCTTTCTGAAAATGTAGTAAAAAATTGAAAAAGGTCGTTGTAAGCCATAGAATAATTTTATGTTATTTTATAAGTGGTACTTAATTATTTATATTTTTAACTTAACTATTCCCATGGGTTGGTGTCATATATGTATGTATTTGGACCATGCATCGGATTGGAATCTATATGTGCCATTTGTAAACCTACACTGAAGTAATAAATAAAACAACTTGAGAATAGTGGAAACTCTTAACGAGGAAAAACCACTTTTATTTCGTTACGTCCGCTAATCATACATTTGATTTTTTAACGAGATTACCTGCAAAGTTAGAAGTATAAAATCTGTGCTAAAAAAAGATAAATTTATATACAGTCACTCACATTCAAAGTCGGGCAGATGCATACGAAAACTTCTAGACATAATATCTATGTTTTGATGAAAGAAAACACGTTCTACCTTTTTCTGTTTTTTCACAAAAATTGTTTTATTTAAAAACAACAAAAAAAATATATTCCAAGTTGCTTTATAAAATGTTAATGTATGAAAAACTGAAAAAGGCCACTTCTCTGTCTCACATTTAAAGTCGGGCAAACCATGTTTTGCAAATATGCATACCGTTATTTCTAAATTTTCTATACTTGTATTAAAAGTTATTGTTCATTGTTGCCTTGTCTATCATTGGGTGAGTTTATAAAAGTATTTTGCAAAATGCCGCGTAATGGTAAACAGTCTACATTGGAGGAACGCAAAATAGTAGTTCAACTGCACTTAGACGGAAAATCTGAGCGAGCAATATCGAAATTGATAAAAAAAAGCAAGTCAACAGTGCACGATATTATTGCTAGATACAATGAAAATGGTTTCATTGCAAATAAGCATCGTGGAACCCGTCCAAAGAAGCTTTCCTCCAAAGATGACAGCATGGTGCTAAGGGAAGTGAAGAAAAATCCATTCATTTCTGCTCCAAAATTAACTGCGATGGTTAAAGAAGCTTCTGGGGTGGAGGTAAATCCCGAAACAATAAGAAGACTTCTTCGAAAAAATGATTTTCACGGTCGAGTTGCGCGGAAGAAGCCCCTAATAAGCAAGAAAAACCAAAATGACCGGCTTGTTTTTGCTCGCCAATATATGGCTAAGGATTTCGATTTTTGGAGCACTGTAAGTGGGGGAAAAATAACAATTTCATGATTTTAATATTCATTCTTTAGGTATTATTTACTGACGAAAGTAAATTTAATTTATTTGGATGTGATAGAAGGGGTAAAGTGTGGCGCAAACCGAACAAGGAGCTGGAAGGCAAGAATTTAAGAAAAACGGTTAAACACGGTGGTGGATCTGTAATGGTTTGGGGATGCATGGCGGCGTCAGGAGTTGGAAAATTGCATTTCATTGATGGAATAATGAATAAACACGTTTATTTAACAATTTTGAAACAAAATTTGAAAGAAAGCGTGAGAAAACTAGGCATCGAAAGTAGTTTTCAATTCTACCACCACAACGATCCCAAACATTCCTCATATGACGTCAAGAGCTGGTTGTTATATAACTGTCCAAAGGTAATAAAAACCCCTGCACAAAGTCCCGACCTCAATGCCATTGAGCATTTGTGGGATGAATTAGGTCGCCGGATGCAGGAAAGGCAGTGTACATCAATTCAACTCTTGAAAATTGCTCTGCAGGAAGAATGGAATAAAATAAGCCCTGATGTTTGCAAAAAGTTAGTGGAATCGATGCCAAGCCGGCTACAAGCTGTTGAAAAGCAAAAAGGTGGAGCAACGAAGTATTAATTTTGCGTTGTGTACAAATTTTTTCACACCTGTGTATATAAATTTTAAGCAGTTATTAACAAAAAATCAGATTGATAATCTGCAACAAAAGACTTACCTAAATTTGGCTATGTAGCAGCTATTTATCAATGTAATTTTCACAGAACTTTCAATAGAATTGAAAGATGCGAAAGTCTAAGCAAAATGGAATAGGCAAACCAATATTGCCTGCTAACTTTTTCAGCAAAAATTTTAATTTCTACGCTTTTGGGTACTTTTTCTTTAGAATTTGCTCTGAAATAAAAAGTAGCTTTTCCAAGAGGACAACACGGATTTATTAAGTAGCTTCAAGATGGCTAACACAGGGTGAAAATTGGCTACTTACATCACCTTTAATTATTGCTTCATGGAGCTTCTACATATTTTTCCCAACACATAATCTTTTATTTCATTTCATATATTTTGTTAACGATATATTTTTCTTATTTTACAGCAATAACACGCTTTTTATCGGGTAAAATCCAATTCGCAAATAAGTCGCTGGAAGTCACTACATCTGTAAAACTAAAGAGAAAAATAAAAACGTGACGGCAAACAAAATCTTATAACAATTAAATTTAATAATGGAACAGGGTTTCAGTTCCGGGGGCTCGAATGCCTCCGGCGATAGTGTTGGAGGCTTTGGCCGAAATAGTGCTATTGGAAATCCCAGTGCAGACATTGTAAGAGGTGGTGATATTATTTACAACAAGAATGTCACACATAACAGTGGTGGCAACGGTAACGGACTTACGCCTGAAGTGAAGGAGATCTATAGGTAAGAACTGCTTCATAAGCATTATGTACACGCAAAGCCAAGAAACGAAGTCAACGTTAAAAGTGGGAAAGTAATTTTTAAATTTTTTGGCGGATAATAGTTTATGCCTTATGGTCTCATAATGACATTGCTATTATTATTATTTATTTATTGTTAGTATTAATAATATTTTACATTTCTTACATTATATTATTTCTCTTATTCCAAATGAATTCTACACATTTTTGTTTAATGCTACTATATAGGTATATCTTGTCTCGTTTTTTGTTTCGATTGGTAATGCGTTGTTGCTATGACGCTTTAGCTTTATCATTATAGCTTCACGTGTAAAAATGGGACTACATATATAGGCCTTTCTAAACTTCTGCTGCCATATTCTAAGCTATGATCAAAAAATCATATTCGTAAACTCAAGTCGAAGTATGATAGTAAAACAGAATTATTTCTTATTCTCTGCATTTCTAGTGTTTTTAACACTAATTTTAATAGATTCTGCAGGGAAAAATATAGTACTCGATGTGAGCGAGAATATTATCAGTTCACTTTTAAGCTCAACCATTCGTGTTCTTTTTTCCAAGTTAGCCAGTGGTATTTTTAACATGGCGATGTCTCGCGAAATGTCAATTATCTGTTCATACCTTCCTTACCAGTTCATACTAAACAGAAACAATTCTAGTACAAAATGAATAGAATAACCAGTTTTAGACTAGTTAAAATGAAAATAAATTCCATTCCATTCGATTTAAAATAAAGAATATGTTTTTTTTTTAAATTAAATGAAACGTCTTCAGTACAATAAATAATTAGTCCAAAATAAAGCAACTAATTTGCACACCACTTGAACTTTTACTACTGCTATTACTCTAGTCAATGGGGAACTAGTATGATTTCTTCTCTTAAGCAGCAGCATCTGAACTAGAATGTTTCTATACTACGAGTAGTAAGGTTTTTCCCTGCAAGACATCTATGGTACATAAGCTTAAATACATCCATATGTATGTGCGTGTATGCGTTGGACCTCATATTGCGCTTATCAGTTTGCTCTGTGTTTCAGCTCAACTGCTTCGTCGAAGTGGACTCTGAATGGCAAATGCATATTAACCCTGTAGTCAAATGTACTAGTTTTAAACTCTCTCGCAACTAGTATGAGTAGTGCATCCGACTAGTCAGGAAACTGACTTCGTTCCATAAAAACAACTGGTATTTTTTACATGGCGATGCCCGGCCAGGTGTCAACTGTGTATTTCGATCAGAAATATACCAGTCTCATATTATACCAAAATAGACCAAAAATTCTCAAATTATTTATCAAAACAATTAATTTGCGATTAACAAGGGTATTTATTTAAGGTAAAAAATAAAAAGAGTTTATGAATACACACAGTAAAAAACTTTTTATTAAGAATGATTAAAAATATTAAAAAATTTAGCCTTTTGCCAAGAATTGATATAAATATTTAAAAATTCACATATCCCAAAGTTAAAAAAAAACATTTTTTAATAAAAATTTAAAATAAACATTTTTTTATCCTTCCCAGTAGTACAATATTAAATATATTTTTGTTGACAAAATGACGATATATTTAATTATATAATTTATATATATTATTCAGCTATATAAAAGAGTTTTATGCTGCCTCCGAACGGCAGATGCTTTTTCGTGGCAGAAATGGAGGAAATTATTAGAAAACCCTTTTCTATTATTTGGTATTCGACCCGGGCACTACCGAATGGTAGTCACTCACCAAACCATTAGGCTACGGCGGCCGTTTCAATTGATAGTTTCGAATATGTTCCCGCTTTAATGGCTTACAACATACCCAAATGAAAGTTAAATAAAAGTTTAAAGTCAAATAAAATAAGCCTGAATAAATCGTTTTATAATTGGTTCAAATGTAGTCTTTTTCGGACTAGTTCGATTTCATTCAGGATATACTAGTCGTAAAGTAGTACTTTTTCTGACAAGTTTGGTGCTTTACTGAGGGAGAGAAAATTTAGCGCTCAATTTCGTTACATACACACAACTGTTGCAACCATGCGCTGAATTATGGGTATTTTTCCGACACAGAATGTAGCGAGTGGCGCTTTGTTGTTATATTTTAAGCCCGAAGCACATTACGCTAGTGACTTCTCAAACCTACTTCAAAACCAAAAATGGTAGAATACATGACAGCGCTTTGCCATCAGCCATGATGTCAGTGCAGAAATTGAACAAACAAAAAGAAGAGGAAGAATAGTCGAAAATGAGTGGAAAGCCAACATTATAAAATAAATCTTGCCAACTTTTACATCTGCACTCGCACACATTTGAACAAAAAAGTTTATTTTCTGTACCAACGCCACTCAATTGTCAAATTCGTCAAAAATAAAGTAGATGTTTTCGGAAGGCGCCGCCTTCTGTATTCACTGCATCGTGCATCAAATTTGCTTATTGAATTTCCCCCATACACAGAAGCATAACTCTTCAAACACAAAATTTTAGTTTACTTCCGGTAAGCGGTGAGTGCCTCTGCACAATTTAGAAATTGTTGGGGGAAGTTGCACATAAAATAACAAAAAAGGAAATATATATTAATATGAATATGTGTAATGTATATTTGTATTGCTATGAATTATATTAAAAGTGTCTGTTCGTCCACTATTTTCACTGTCAGACTACACAAATGGTTTGATAAAACTTCGAAATGCAAAACGTTTGATTTTTCTTCAAAAGAGCGTCAAACGGCTTGTCAAACAAAGTTTTTTAGAACAGCTTAGATAATAAATACCAGAATTTGAAGCAAAATCTTTATACCAATGCGTTTCATGTTTATATCATAGATCTCTGTATATTATTGCCAAGCAACTGGACGACGAGAAAAAACACATTAGCACTATTTCCCAACTATTTCAACATGACCTGGAAGAGAAGCGTGCTCAGCTGGTGCAGCTTTGCAAGAAAATCATTTTCAAGGATTATCAGTCGGTGGGCAAAAAAGCGCGTGAAATTATGTGGCGCAAGGGGTATTACGAATTCATTGCTTACGTGAAGAAAAATTGGCATAAAGAGTTAAAGGACATCACACAGTCGGGCACCCAGGACAATCTGTTAAAAGTAGAGCGCTTTTTATGCGCTGGCATATCGAACTACAAACGTATGGCTGCCAAAATGGAGGAAATCTATGATCTAGACTTGAAGTACTTGATCGATTTTAGCATAATTAGCGATGGTTACGTGCGCGAAATCGAGCACAAGCAGTCGGACGACGACGTTGGCGGTGGCGACATTAGTGCCGCACATGCAGTGGATAAGAGTTTGGAAGCAGTTTCATTTGCTTTGGACACCATACATTCGGCTCTTTTAAGCTTAGGCGACTTGCATCGCTATTTCTTGGATTTTCGCATTGATACACGCCTGAAAGTCACCAAACAACAGGCGGCTAAGTACTATTTCGAAGCGTTTAAATTGAACCCTGCTATTGGTATGTCGCAAAACCAACTTGGCACCCTATACTATGGCCAGAACCATGATTTGGATTCCATTTATCATTACTTGTATTCATTGGTTAGCATTGTGCCATTCGAGTTGAGTGAAAACAATGTTTGTAAGCTATTCGTCGCACATGCTGAGTATTTGGAGAAATTGGATCCAGAGAAGATAGAATTCAGTTTGCAAGATTTCTATGCACGCTTCTATTTGATTGTGGATATATTTTTCTTCGATAAAGAAGTGCCCGATTTTAATTCACTCTGTCATTGTGTGCTGGTGGACCTGCGTAAAGTGCTCTGCTCGAAAGCGTTCACAATCGAAGAAGGCTGCATTTTCAAAATAGTCTCAATACTCTTCTTTTGCTTGTCGAAACTGAAGATGATAAACTCGCAGAAGGTTTACTCTTTAAATGCTTTTCTAGTGGCCGTATGCTCTGACCTAATGGATGCGTGTATTGTGAATCTCGAGCAAACAATCTTAGCCAAATCCGTTGAGAATGAGGAATTCCATGGCCTGTATGCCGATAAGTTTGAGGAATTCAATATGGTTGTGCGTAAGTCGCGCAACGAGTATAAAAATTGGCTTGTAACCATCGGCGAAGCTGATCGGAAAGAGAAGAAAGCTAACGCAAAACCATCTTTAAAAGAGTTCTCATCTGATTCTCGCGAGAGTCAACGCTCCAATGATGACTATGTCATCAAAACTCAGGATAGCCATAAGCATGCCAAAATGGATGGTGGGACGGATAAGAATGTTGATCCGATATCAACGCGTTCAAGCGACGAGGCTAAAGAAAGTGATCTAAAAACCCCGCTTTCCTGCAAGAGTAAGAAAAGAGGTATGAAGTTGCGTCGGCGTAGGCGCAAAATTGCACAATCAGATGATAGTTCCTGCTATGATACCGAGAGTGATATGGATACGGACTTTAGCACAGACGATGAGGACTATACCGATCTGAGCTCGAATTTCGATACTGATTTCAGCGATATTGAAGTTGAGCCAGTAGCTGATGACCGAGAGGAGGCAGACGAAACTGGTAAGTCCAACACTAAATATGAAAGCAATTGAAATATGATATAATTTATTGGTTAATGTTCAATATTCATTCGTTTAGATTTTGCAAAGCGCACTACTAAATCAGAACTGCAAGCGCAAAATGCACCTCGTTTATCCTCTGCCGCTTCCAAGGAAAGCCTCACTTCGAACGAAGGCGTTGGTCCGACGTTCTCCGATAATGAAGATATCGTAATTGAAGAGGAGAAAATTATTTATCCCGATGAACAGCAGGCACAGCTTGTAAAGCAACGCACTGACTCACAGGAAGTCGATAGCGAGGAATTGCTGCGCAGCTTCGAAGTTTTGCAGTTGAATGGCAGCGGCTCACTTAACTTTAGGAATACCGACAATGAAGAATCAATGCCGCCAGTCGCTGAATATAACGAAAAACGCCAGCCTGTTGACGATGTGAATTTAAATCCCGGCGAGCCGCCAAAGAAATTAGTTTATCGCAATAAGTACACTAAAATAAATCCCAATATTATTGTTGAGTTTGCCCGTCATGAGCCGACTATGCGTGCATTGAAAATCCTTTACGATTGGCTACGCATCAATCATGAAATACTCTTCGGCTGCTATCACTCCAACCCGGAGTTCATACACAAAATAATGAAGTTGTTAAATTATTGCAACATCGACATTTTCACTCGCAAAGTGTACTTCGAACGTGAGTTTTTGACTACACCCAATGTACGCACCCAACTCGGGGACTTATTTGATGTGCGTGCCAATGTTCCATTAGCTGAGGATTTCGTTTTCAAAAATTTCGACATATTCCAAGGCACACAACTTACTCTAGATTGGGAGACAACTATACGCGAACATGTTACACCCGAAGAGGAGTGTATTTTGCGCATTTTCAAAATGGTCGATTTCGGTTTCTTTATTTGTAAGCAAAAGAAATTCAACTATCGCTTTTGCGTAAAAACACGCCGTTTTACTGAGAACGCGAAGAAGAAGCGTGAGGAGAAGAAATCATCCTCGCGCCGTCGTGAGCGACGCACGATGAAAAATGCTACACGCAAGCGCGCCGAAGGACGCACTCGTCGCTACTCGGATCGCAAGAATGGGATCGTACGCAAGAGTTATACTAGCAACGAAGAAAAAGATACTGTTGAGGAGTGTAAGAAAGTGCCGCGCAAAGGTTACTTACGTAATCGGAATATTGAAAAATCGGTGACCAGCTGTAATTCCGGGGGGGCCGGGGGCGGCGGTGGTGGTGGCACGTCTGCCTCAACGACCACAAATAGCGCTGTTTGTGACAAAATTTTGATGCAATCGAGTAGTGGCGCCGACGAAGAGCGTTCAGAGGCAATGTCGAAGAAATGCGAGATTATGGGCAAGTTGTGGCTGAAGAACGAGGTCGAGACACTTGAGGAAGAGGTGAGTGTGTGAGCAATATTTCATTTCTCATTTTTAACTTCTTACGTAATTGATGAATCCAATCACGAAAGCTGTGGGACATTACACTAACAAAGACATTGCAAGCCACACCACTTGTCCAAAATGCCATCAGACGTTTATTTATTTATCTTATAAAGTCAAACAAAGTTCTTATTGTCTATTACTACTTAACATAAAGCTAATATTCGTGAACTATGCATATTAAGACAAATTAGGGAAGATGTAGATAAACAAAATTTAACACGGAGAGACTCGCATCCATAGATATAAAGACATCGCGAACGGCAGAGTTTGAGATGGTCTTAGGATATTTTTCGTGTAATTTGTCTTTTTCTGAGTAAAATGGACAAAATTTTTATTAAGTCCTCAAGGGAACAAGCAAGCGAATGCCTAATGGCAAATATAACAATTGAAACCTTCATTACTTATGCTAAAAGATCTGATGTGCTGATGCAATAGATTATCCAAAAAAAATTTCTTTTAACATTCTGGCAAATTTTTTTAAATTTCGATACTATACAAATCAAGCAGAGAAATCAATCCACCTTTCATTCCCATTACTTTAATGCTCCCAAACCATTTACCCTCAACTAATTTTGATAAACAACCCGTTGCAGTTACGGAAGAACCCCTTGAATATCATCATGACTCCCTTCTTGGTTGTCGATGCAAAAGCTTTGACTGAGTATAATGGCATTGTGAAAAATTTGGTGAAAACCAAAAAATTTATTGTGCTCATACCAAATGCAGGTAAAACAAATTCATTGTATGTTTATATTTCTGAAATTTTTAAAAGTTACTTTTCTTCCTTAATTAGTTTTGAATGAGTTGGACGATTTGAAAAAGCGCAGTGAAAATGCGCGCAATGTCATACGTTGGCTGGAACAGGAGTTTAAGCATGGAAATCGTCACTTACGCGCCCAGCGCGATAATGAGAATTTGACCCTATCGCTGTTGAAAATACCCAGGAAGTTGGGTAAGTTTAAATAAGATATACTAATAAATTTTCGAAAATACATTCATACATTAATTGGTTTGCAGATCGCGACGCTAGCGTCTTCCTGCAGATAGCCCAATTTTGTAACCATCTCGTTGCCAATCATTCTGATCCCAAATCTACCGAATTTCAAACAAATGTTGTCACTTACTTGTCCGGCGATTCACTTTATGAGAAACAACGCAATCAAACGAATTTCAGCTTCACGGGCATATTGGATGCTATACCAGTACGTTACGAACAGATATCTAATTTCTATGCGAAATTCAAGGCCAACAAGAAATGAACCCATACACGCTGCAGGAGCAACGCCTGCGTGGAGCGCCTGTGTGAACACGAGATCATAAACGCAAATGAAGATATGATGATTACAGCAGGTGAAAAATACGAGCTTACGAAGGAAGAAATATCTATGAAAATGAAAAAATCATATCAAATCAATTCAAACAAAACCAAGCAAACAACACAGAAACAATTCCAAAACGTAAATGATGAGTGAATTTATTCAACGCAATAACAACAGAGGCGGCAGCGGCAGTAATAGTAGCAGCAACAACAACAATTCAAAATGCAACTGTAGACGCGTACGAGCAGTTTGAAAAATCCTTAAAAGTAAAAACTACAACTTAAACGAGTTTATTTGAAAAATCAGGACTGCGATGATGGAGAGGAAGGTGGGTGAAGGCGATGATAATGGTGACGATGACGTTGACAACTTTTACCGTATGTTGAAGGTGTGACGTTGATGTTGAAGTATGGGAAGAAATCAATGGTTTCTGGCAACGGCATCAAAAGCAGCATTTAAACAAATCATGGTAACATGGGTGGTTGCGTTGGGCATAAAGCTCGACGTTGGGGAAAAATATAATTTGCGAAGATGATGGCGTGACAAATAGGCGATTCAGAGAGTTTATGCTGACGACTGCTACAACAATGTCAGCTTTTAGATGAGCAGTCATTTCGAAAATTATGTATTACAAAAAATTTAAAACAATAGTCCAAAACAAAAGTAAACAGGAATATATATAGAATACTACAGAATCCAGTCACAAAATTTAAGTACAAAAATTCGGGAATTTTCAGAAAATAATAAAAAAAGGCATTTGAACCATTCTTAATGTGATTAGTAGGGATGCAAAACTAATCTTTTTGACCGTAAAATCACTTGAGTTATTGCAAAAGTTTTTGCAGTTAGCAATAGTTGCTTACGTTACAAATTTCAACAAAATGTTTTATATTTTCAGTATATTATTTTTTTCAAAATTTTAGAAACTTTTAATTTATAACAATTCTGTTAAAATTTAATAATTGTTTCTCGAATTAGTTTACGCAGAAATTAATATTTTCTTTGAAGCTTATTTTTTTGATTAAAATTTTCTCGAACATAAATTCTTTTTCAAGTTAGTCCATAATTCTTCATAAAAAGTATTTCAATATATTATCACAAAAAATATGCTGAATAATTTTAATGTTTTACATTCTCTTAACGAAAGTGATATAAAAGTCTAAAAGTCCAAAAATTCAAAAATGCAAAAACCCATAATATCGTTTCCATGTACAATCCCATATTTGTAACTGCTCTCTGATGTACTCGATGCTCTGAATATCAGCAAATATACCCGTAAGGACCGCGCTATCGTCGAACCAACGTTTTCGTTGCTTATGTATTTGTGTAGTTATGTTTGTGTGCGCGCTGTTGCGTCGAAAGGTTTGTCTACAACCATTTCCAATGTAACACAAAACACTTTCAAACATCATCTATCAAAATATATAGTCTACATTCGCATTCGATTTGATATGTGAACTGAGCAAGTCGCTTATCATTTGCTAAAATCAAAAAACAAAAAAAAAGAAACAAAAAATCAATTGGATAGAGACCTTCCCGATTTTGTGAAGCAGGTTTAAATTTATTCAAACCATGTTTTTGATATTGTAAATGCTGCACCAAGCTTTTCAATAGCCAAGCTTTAGGCATCCCGCTTGCTTGCATAGCTGCAGTCTTTCAAAATGCACTATCGCACATATCCGGTGTGGTCTCCAATTCTTCTCTAAATGTAGGAGTATGTGTGCGCATCAGCACAATTGTTTTGTCGCAAGACATTTACATTTACATTCGTATACGCATAACTGAACTACGTCGTAACCCCCCAATACGAAAGAAAATTCGTGACACAGTTTTCCTATTGCACAGTGTGTCATACTCGTATAAAAATACAGCTAAATATTTACATATGGGAAATGCACTCAACTATCAATGTGTGCTCTATGCTTTAAATGTACATATGTAACGATGGCAGTTCGAATATCGAATGTATTTTACGTTTTCTTTTGTATGACGTTGAGCTTTACATTATTTCAGTAAGTTTTGTGGGTTTAAAAAAGTCACTAGTAAAACATGTATGTATGTTTGTATGGCACACTGTTCTTGGGCAACCGTCAGTAAGCCGTTTTCAGTCGTATCAGTTAGCTAAGGCTGGCGTATTTTTTAGATATACCGAGAAATTCAACTTTACTAAAAAATCTTTCACATACACATTTTTTGTTTAGATTAAAAAAAAAGTTTAGAATGCAGTAAAAATCTATTTTTGCCACCAAAAATTTCAATTTTAATTACATTTAATTTTGAGGACTTCGAATCCATGCAATACTCCAAAATGTTTGCAATAGAATTTTTCCATAATAAGCTGAAGCTGAATGATACTTAATACTCCATTTTCTAAGTTTCCTTGTACGGCATCCTAAAAATTAAAAAAGTTAAACTATCTAAGAATTTTCGCATAAATTTTATTTCAAAAAAACTCCTTATGTTTTTAAAAAGTGACTATCTCCTTCCTTCAACAAAAGCGCAATAATCCAAAATTGACGGCTGCTTAAAACGGTTTTTGCACAGATGTACATACATACTTAAATATTCGTTCTGTGATTTATAAAAGTGGATTAAGAAAGAATTACGCAGGACACAGCATGGGCATTTTCACATCTTAAACATTTCTATAAGAAACCGAAATCGTACGAAGAAATCTCTATTAAATCCCTCACTTTTGAAAGTAATAAGCAATTATTCATTATGGATAAATAAGTATCAACCGTAACCATTCAGAAAAGATTAAAAACAAAAATAAATAATTAACCTAAGAACCAAGTTCCCATTCATTCAAACCAGTTTTTAATCGGTGAAGTACCCTCTCCTTTCTATTTCGAATGCCCCTGCTGATTCCTGTGCACTTCTTGCAATTTACTTTTCATATTTCACGAATTTCATAATATTTTACTTAAGTACCAATTATTTTTACTACAAAAAAAAAAAAAATCATATCGGAACCTTAATTTCAAATCATAATTACTTTGTAACTTATGTTAATCATAGTCATAATCCGTACTCATTTTTAAGGCAGCTGATCTGCCTGCGTTATCGTTGTTTTGCATTAAACAAAGAAACAAAAACAAATTAATAAAAAACAAAAAAATTATAAAAAAAAAATTAATAAAAAAATAATAAAAAAAATAACAAAAAAATTATGAAAAAAAACTCTTCCCATGAAAGCTCCGCAAGTTGGTGTAGCTGCTTTCACAAAAGCTTTAAAGCTCACCGTCAAACTTCGGCCACTTGTAGGGCGTATCCCTCTTGTGCGCATAACTTGCACCTATACTGAGCTTTTCACTCCATATTACTATCGGTTTTAGATTACCTAAATCTTTGTGCACTTTAGTTTTTTAGTATTTACATTAATATTAAAAAATGAAAGGGCAGCATTAGTTTATAACTTTAAACGTACTAATGAATTTCCCTTCGATTTATATTCGGTTTGTGAACTTGAAAATTCCTCAACGCGTTTTAATAACAAACAAATTTTTATTCCTTAATTTGCCCCTTATTAAAATATATATAAACAGACATACAAATGATTTCCTTGCCTGCCCCCTCAATCTCCTTAATAATACTTGAAAATAAAAGTATAAAAAATTCTTGCTCGTCGGGTTTAACCAAACTTATGCATACCTTCTAACTGTATCTATACGCCGTTAATCTTCAAATTAAAAAAATATTATTAATTAACAAAATTTTAATTTGTTGTCTTTACATGTTTTATCTTAAAATATTTTAGATCATAAATATGTCTTCAAAATATTGCAGATTTTAATTCACTTAGTTCATATGTATTTCTCATAAATTGAAAATTTCTTGTATTTGTAAATTGGTTTATTACAATAGCAATAGCAATAAAGCTCGACAGCAACGAAATACGATTTTGTTTTATTTGTAATCAACATTACGGAGGGAGTTATTAATGGTTCACTACGCCTTAAAATTTATTTTTAAGAGAAATTTAAACTCGATTCACCGGTCTCCTATGCTGACGATTGTTCGATAATGGCTTCCGGCAATGACATTGATGACTTGTGCTCTAAAGTGAACGTTAATCTCGTCAGCTTTACTCGCTTTTTCTGTGCGAGAAATCTCCAGCTTTCCCCTACTAAATCCTCGGAGACCCACTTGGACGAAGGAGGTCAAAATGTCATTCTCGTGATGCTATCTGATGGTGGTGACCTATCTATCGCCACATTCTGCGTTTGATTTGCCATAGGATGGGTTCCTCATCCATTGATGGTGTTCGGCAGGAATATTCTACAGATGATGCGTATGCTTTTGTTGACGAAAGATTGTAGCCTCTGTGTGATGGTGTTAGGGACCAGTAATAACAACAATACCGACCTCACACACGAGCTGGATATTCGCAGTTTAGTGCGCCTGGATATTTGCGACCTCATCCATACTGTATGCATTCGCCCGAGCGCCGCCCTTGCGTTAGCCTCCAGTTGGCATCTTCATCTGCGCCGCCGTTTGCCGTGTTAGTGCAACCGATGTAGCAGAAGCTTTCGACAAATTCCCGTCAACTGTTACATGTCTTGCTTTATTGAGGTTGATTCTCATAGCCTTCGTCTTGGCGATGTTGACCTCCAGTATGACTGTTCGTGCTAGCGTGACTAGTCTGTCCGCTGTTCTGACGAGGCGGGTTATCTTAGCGGGAACTGACCGTTAATAACCCCAAATTTTTGGTTGTCACTTGGAGCAAAAGCAAATGAATGTTGCTGGCGACATTTGAATCCATTGGCCGGTCGGTACTAAATTACGCTGCGCCCCCCTGGTCGCCTGGTAGTAGGGATTCGCAGTGAACAAAGCTCTCGACCTGTCAAAATACTGCCAGGGCCTCCATGGGATGCCTTTTGATGTCTCCCCTGCAGCACCTTCACAATGAGGCTTCCATGCTCCCGGTCATGGAGCGTAGTAAAATGATAAGCAAGTAATTTCTGCTCGGGTGCTATCATAGCAATCACCCCTGCAGACTTGCTAGAGTCTGAGCCACCTTTCAGGTGAGCCAGGAGATATTTCTTCGACTACACCGACGAGATCCAGTACCAAATACGACTGCAATTACGGGATCGGACAGTACAATAAGTACAATTGAGGACACCACCTCCCTAAACTCTCGACCCCCGAATGCCGTATCGGAGTCTAACCACCAATTGCAGACGAAGTCCTTCAGCTGCCTCGTGAGACCCGCGTAACTTTAGCTCCATTACGGCCTACTTATCCGGAATCAATCCCCACTAATCTCCTTATATGACGGGTATGAGGAGGTACATCGCACGACACTAACCACCTATTCGCATGTCCTCTCAAACTCACTCACCTAGCACCTCTCTCCCTCTGGAACCAACAAGTTGTTGTTGTTGTAGCAGCACAAACATTCCCCACACATATATTGGGAATGCTGCTGAAGTGACAGTCCTTGGCCGGATATAAATCCGGGTCGTTCCGGTAATGTAGAACCTACTGTCATGGGAACGAACCAACCAGTCGAAACAGATCGTTTCCTGGGCCTACTGTTATATCAGTTAGACGATGCGGCAAACATCCCCTATGTCGACATGGTAACACCTTTAAAAATATAAAAAATAAACGCTTCTTCTAATAAACATTTGTTATTTTAAACTTAGTTTTATATAAATGGAGCGAAATTTTTAAACTCTTTGGTTTTATATTTAGAATCAAACAAACACATTTTTTATACGAATTAAGTGTGAAATTAATCTTCATCATGAAACATCATTTGCAATCATCAGCCTAAGCATATGCTGTAAAATTTCCAGCACGCGCCATCCGTTATTTTGTCAGACAGTCCAGCTGCCCTTCCGAAGCATGGACACCAACCGAGTTCTTACAGGGTGTGGTTTTGCATTTCCAATGGTACTTTTATTTTCCGTCACCCGTGCATTTTGTTAAAATTTACTTACTTTTTTTGTGTGTAACACGCTTTGAACAACGAAATTCAAGCTATTTATTATCAGTTTGATGAAGTGTTCTAGAAAATGTAAATACGGACATATAATACGAAATAAATAAACAGTTAATAATCATTGGGGAAGGTTTATCTGCAAAAAAGGTAGAAGGCAAAACAACAGCAAAATATAAAAGGAAAATATTGATAAGGCGAATTTTTATTTTTCTCAAAAAATATTTATTTATTCAACAATTTCTATTTTATCTCCTTCAAAGCAGTCCCCTTCAGATATAATACACTTGTGCCAGCGTTTTTTCCAATCCTCGAAGCAGTTCTGATATGCGCTTTTTGGTATGTCCTTGAGCTCTCTCAGCGATTCGATTTTTATCTACTCAATCGTCGCAGAACGCCGTCCTTTCATGGGTCTCTTCAATCTTGGGAACAGGAAAAAGTCGCAGGAGTATGCTAAAGGTGTTGTTTTTGGATAAACAACCTCTCACAAGCAAAGATGATTGGCAGGTGCATTATCATGATGCAAAAGCCATGCATTTTTTCCGACAATTCCGGGCGTTTTTTACGCATTGCTTTACGCAAACGGCGCATAACTTCAAGGTATAATTCCTTATTTACCGTACGACCTCGTGGTAGGAACTCCTGATGCACTAAGCCACGGTAATCGAAGAAAACAGTGAGCAAAACTTTGACGTTTGATTGAGTTTGGCGTGGTTTTTTTGGTCTTGGCTCTCCTAGACTCTTCCACTGGGATGATGGGCTTTGGTTTCGATGTCATAACCATATACCCATGATTCGTCACCAGTTATGACCCTTTTAAGCAAATCTGGATCATCGTTGACGTCATTCAACAATTTCTGACCTGACACTCGCTTCCTGCCCAAAATTTCCGAATGACGACATCCTCAACAACTTCTCTAATTGTGATTGGATGATTCTCCATAAGAATTTTCTTCACTTTCACAACATTTTCATCGGTTGTTGATGTGCTGGGGCGTCCAGAGCGAGCGTCGTCATTCACATCTTCTCGATCTCCAGTGGAAAGCTTGTACCACTTCTAAACATTTTTTTGATTCAGAGTATTCTCGCCGTATGACACTGTCAACATTTCAGGTGTTTTTGAGCACTTAATTCCATTTTTTATACAAAATTTGATGCAACTTCTTTGATCCATTTTTTTCGATAGCAGAAAATCGCCGAACACGCAAAACACTTGCCTTATTTATGCCTCTAACAGACAAACTGAACTACATATATTGCTAAAGCCGTGAACATATCTTCCTCTTGGCAGATGAAATGTTTCGGCTCTATAACGGACAAAGAGCGCGGCCCACACCAGGAGAAAAAGCAGCGGAGCGACTGCTGACAATAGGCTGATGGCAGCAGCGGTGGGATGAGTCACAAAGTGGACGTTGGACCTACAAACACATACCACGTGTTGATGAGTGGTTAATGAGAAAACATGGAGACACCGACTATCACCTTTCGCAGTTGCTCAGCGGACATGGCTGTTTTCAGGAATACTTGCACCGTTTTAAGCTGGCAGACAGCCCTTTCTGTCCAAACAGCCCGAATACTGAAGAAAACGCGGATCACGCCATGTTTTATTGGGACCGCTTTAGAGAGGAACGAGCTATCCTGGAGCAAGCCCTGGGCCATCAACCGTCCTGCAGCACCCTCATACGAGATATGTGCGCAACCAGCGGTAAGTGAGAGTCAGCGCAAGCGTTCGCAGGTAAGATTATGATGGGACTTCGCCATATTGATTGGGAACGCAAAGCGTTTCAGCAACAGAGAAGCGGACAGTTTCTGACGAACCGACAACAAGTACAGATGTTTGAGTGAAACACTCAATACAGTACCGCACAGAAGACAAGACGGTAATGAGTTAAGATTACACTACTGCAAGTTTTCCGATGTCTCCTTTACTTTGGAACCACCTATAAACACAGTGGGAGTAATTAAAACTATCGACGGTGTATAGCCTTCATATGCCTACAGGAGAGGATTCTGGACTCAGGTACCTGTTGTGTCTTCGGACATAAACGCGGCTCTACCCAGAAGTTATACTTTTGTGGTCCCAGGGTAGAATTAGCCGAGGTGGAGGACTGTTATAGTATTAGTGGGAGCGTGCCCTACATACCATTGGTGTGACGGCACCTTTGAGATGTTTCTGACATTTTAATTTCAACCTCCTTTAAAAAAAATATCTTCGAGACGAGTGTACCAACATAAAAAAAATAATAATCGAAAGTCTCCCGCAAAATATGAAGATTCAACTTACCTCGTAAACCTCGTAGACTCGGAGATTTGCCATTGCCTGCTGTCTACTCACTTGTTTGACATAAAACACTTTTAGTAAAAAGAAAACGCGCATGGGTTTTTAGTTATTTTTATTTTTTTATTACATACTTTTAGCGAATGTGCAAATTTCAATGCGAATTTTTCATACTGTTCAATAATTGTTATTTAAATATGTCCTTGCATTGCAACTAAGTTCCCTTAGAGTTCACTAAGTGGTATGCATACAATGAGTGCTCCTACAATTTAGTTGCAAGTACATACATACGTACATAATTGCTTAGTATTAGGCGATAAATGGAAAACAATTGCAAAAATCCCCGATTCAGTACAAAATTTACTAATTTCCAATTTACTCAATTAATTTATAGCTGATTTTTAGCCAAATGGTTGCATTGCTGCTCAAAACGGCTCAAACATTTTCATGCGATTTATTTTATAACAAATTATTTAATTTAATTTAATACACGCATACATATGCAGATACATACGATTTATGCATTTAAAGTCTTGCTTTTATGGTTAAGCCATTTTTTATGCCTACAATTTGTTTTATTTTTTTTGTTTCTGTTAAGTGTACAATTGAATTCCCTCTTATGTAAAGGGTGTTTTTTTAGAGGTTAGGTTTTCAAGATGAAATAAAACGTATGTAATTTAATGTTATGGCCAAGAATTTAGCTTTATTATAAAGATAAGGGTTTGCCATTATGTTTTAAAAATGATTTCGGGCAAGTGGCCGCCGCGGCTGGCTCGAATAAATTCCAGGCGAGAGGCCCAATTTTCGACCACTTTTTGCAGCAATTGGGGCCGTATGTCAGCAATAACGCGCCGAATATTCTCTTCCAAGACGTCAATCGTCTCGGGCTTATCTGGGTAGACAAGCGACTTCACATAGCCCCACAAGAAATAGTCCAGCGGTGTTACATCGCACGATCTTGGAGTCCACGCCACAGGTCCACGGCGCGAGATAATGCGCTCACCAAAAGTTTCCTTCAATAAATCGATTGTTGCGTTGGCTGTATGGCATGTAGCGCCGTCTTGTTGGAACCAAAGGTCGTCCACATCAACATCGTCCAATTCAGGCACGAAAAAGTCATTAATCATGGCTCTATAGCGCTCTCCATTGACTGTAACATTATGGCCGGCTTCATTTTTAAAGAAATATGGACCAATGATTCCCTCTGCCCATAGAGCACACCAAACAGTGACTTTTTGAGGATGTAACGGCGTCTCAGCAATGGCTTGTGGATTATGTTCACTCCAAATGCGACAATTTTGCTTATTGACATACCCATTCAACCAAAAGTGAGCTTCATCGCTGAACAAAAACCATTAGTTTCGAACCGCGCGAACCGAACGATTATTTTCGTAATAAATTTGCACGATTTGCAAACGTTGTTCAGGTGTAAGTCTATTCATTATGAAATGGCAAACCAAACTGAGCATAAATCAAGTCACAGCTGTCAAAAATACCATCTACGAAAAAAGTAGTGCCAACTTGAAAACCTAACCTCTAAAAAAAACACCCTTTATGTATGTGTGTTAAATGGTAAGTTGGAATTATTTATTTTCAAGTGCAAAGTTCGAAAGTTCTAAAGCATTGCTTTGCTATCGAAATTCATATAGCTTTTTATGTGTATGTGTATGTGTATATATGTATATATATATTTTGGCATAAAAGTACCCATGTGTGTGTATATGCCTACAATCGCCTACATATATTTGTATATATTTATATTTCTGTTATATATGTAAGTGTACTCCTATTCTTTTTTCGATATTTTCATATTTTCGGTGATTATCATTTCAAACGGCGCAACTTAGCGACTGTTTTGCTTATTGTTCATTTTCATATCTCATCAAAAATAGCATAACAATGCAGTAGAACACAAATTCTTTGCATATATACATTTTTTTTTTTTGAATTTTCGGGAATGCCTTAAGCTGTCATAGTAACACAATTTAAGATTCCTTTTCGATATTTACATACTACGAGATTCTTTGCATCTTTTAAATTATAGTACCAAGTTATGTATAGGCGCCTTCGTTGCGCCTTTCTGCTCGCTATCTCTGGGCTCTGCTTGGTTATACCTCCAGGATGATACAAGATTTCGCCTTCCGAATTCGTTGTGTCGTCAGGCTCCATGAATAAACAAACAAAGGAAGGGGAATTTGTGAAGAGGAAGTGTAGACAAAAGCAATAGAAATTACCAAACACAAGAAACAAACACACACACAAACTTTGCCACGGTGTCATCCGCATACAAACGCAAAAAAACGGTATTTGGAGGCTTTCTTTTGTGTTTTCACAATTTAGCACGCGGCAAACCGTTTTCATTAGTTTGTTTAGTTTGAATCTCACAAACCCCAATATTCCCAAGCCATTCACTGAATTTTCCCTAAACATGTAATTCCTCCTCCTTTTGTTTGTTTTGTTCGTTTGGTATGTATTGGAAAGGAGCCTGACGTTAGACTTGTCAAAATCGCGAAAAATAGAGTGACTGTTTTAGTCAGTATTCAATTCGCCTTGGTTATACCTCATAAAACTGGTATAACTCATCATTTTGCAAGAAAATGCAATTTTAGGCAGCTCCAGCGTTGCCAATATATGTTCATTTATAGCAGTAGCTTCATCTATTCCCCATTTGCTAACGCTTGGCGAAAAGAAGATGCGTAGAGTATCACGCCGTCTAGGGAATATTGCTCAGTTTTTTCCCATGGCTAGAATAAATATGAATAGTTTACTGAGCACTTCTATAATATACACAGCTCTCTTGTAGATTATGTGTTTACATACAACTATCTCCCTTCCATTTCAAAGTGAGGAAAGTTGAGGCTTTCCTGTCGCCATTTCTATGCGTTCTACTGCATTATTATACCTTAATATTTATTAAATTACTTTTACTTAATTAGTTTTCGCATGCGATTTGCGGTTTTGTCTTTATAAGCTTAGTCAAATAAGCGTGGTTTCTTCAAAAATGCTCAATTTTAATTTCTTCACCATTTCATTTAGGTTAATGATTATTATTATATTTAACATTTTAACGCTCATCCGAAAAAAAACAAAGTTTCAAAAATAAATTGAAAATGAGAAAGTTGAGATATTCATATTCCATTCTGCAATAAAATACTCGTATTTCTTATATTTTTTTCATTTTACAAATATGATTGTAGTTATAAGATTGCATACCTTATATGTCAACTTTAGTGTTTTCTCATCAAACATACATCCATAACTAACAAGCTTAACATTAATTTTATTGAATTCGTTATTCAGCCATTCCGGTCTTCTTCTTAAGCTTTTATTCATTTCATAATTTTATGAGGCAAACGCGCATCCTTTGCTTGATGGTTGCCATGGCTGTGAGGGAGTAGACAATTTTTGTTTGCAAATTCAAGTAAAATATGGCTCAAGTTTAAGCTGGTACAGGGTTTTGCCATACTGCGTTCTGTTTCAGCTAAAAAACTTAAAATATCAGCTTTTCTGCGGAAAAAAATAAACTCAAACAAAAGAGAAAATTAATACGCACAAATAACCAGGGAACAACTTAAAATATGGACAAAAATGTAGCTTTTTTATTTATTTATTTGCACTTTGCACAACAGGTGCATTGAGAACTACTCCAACGGCATCGCTTGAAAGAATACTCAACTTGTCACCGATTGATAATGCGGCGGAATGCCTTGCAGCTAAATCCGCCGTAAAACTTAGCGCGACAGGCGAATTTATCTGTAAAACATTCGGACATAGCTCAATAGGCATTAGTTATAGGGTCCAAACGACCTATATGACTGCGATATGCAATTGGGTGAAGAAATTCCGAACAGCAATAGAAGAAGAGGGGTGGAAAAAAGGAATGAAACCTAACCCAAGTACTCTTAATATATTTACCGATGGCTCGAGAATGGTAGCCGGAGTAGGGGCAGGGATCTATTGCGCAGAGCTAGGCATCAGGCAGCCATTTAAGCTTCCTGACCACTGTAGTATTTTTCAAGCAGAAGTCTTTGCGGTAGGAAAGGCTGCAGAAATAGCAATCGCAAACACATCAAGCAACTCCAAAATAAATATTGACAGCCAAGCTGCGATAAAGGCAATAAACTTATATGAAATTTCATCTAAAAATGTTCTAAAAAGCAGGGAAGCCATAGAGAGATTAGCCGCATATAGACGGTTGCATATCTATTGGGTACCCGGACATAAGGGCATTGCAGGAAACGAAATTGTAGATGAGATTGCCAAAAGCGCTGTTTACAGAAAATTCGAACAAGAAAACGTCATACTGAAACCTTTAAATACGGTATACAAAGACATCGCTGCGGACATGAAAATATGGGTAGATGGGAGGTGGAATAATCTAGCCACTTGCAGAACCGCGAAAATCATGTGTACACAGAGTGCAGATAAATACGTCCGATTCGTAATAGCTCTGTCTAGAAAAGAAAGCAGAACTATCGTAGGTATGCTGACAGGCCACAATTTGCTAGCGGCGCTCGCATAGAAGAATTACAAAAAATGATAGCTGCAGATTTTGCAATAAACCAGAAGAGAGGGAAACGCTATAACACCTTCCATATTCCTGTCCTGCATTAGCTAGCCAGATTAAAATGCTTAGGCTTTACAATATGAGAAGTTAGAAAACCTCTCGGGGATAGAGCTCCAAAGTTTACTTAGATGCGCAAAAAACGCAGAAACGTAAGGGTCTAGCTCCATCTGGTAACACTAAGGATCAATAGGTCTATGTGATGGCTTTCAGCCAGCCAGGTCAACCTAACCTAACCTATTTATTTATTTATTTTTTCGACCCGTGCCATTATTTAAACTTAATCGACCAAAAATAATCATCGTTTCCAAATTTTTAAAGAAAAAAATTAAAAAGCATCCAAATATCGTACATCTCTAATGTAGATATAATAGGGCAGATTATTCCCCACATCGTTCCAAGCAGATTCGGATTCTAAAATCAAAAGCCAATTTCGAGCAAAAAAGCAACTTAAAGGTTTATTTTTATTTCTGGCAGAAAATAACGCTCAAGAAATGAGTTGTATTTCCGATAAAAAAAATAAGACTTATATTTTTGATGAAAAATTTTAAACTCAAAAACTTATGATTAGTTCTGATCAAAAAAATAGTCAACTCCTAAAATTATCATTATTTCAGATCTACTAAATAACTCGAAAAATAAGTTTTATTTTTGATCAAAAAAATTTAACTCGATATATTTATGATTATATTTTCTGAATTAAAAACTCATCTAAAAATTTATTATTATTATTAATCGCAGTTTTCACAATCTCTAAGTAGAGATTAAATAAAGATATTTGTGGTAAAACTGATAATTATTACGATCCCTGATTATAAAGTATTTTGGTCCGACTCTTTCAAAAGTTTTTAGGCTGAATCTTTCGGCAATTTGCAGTCGCGAATTTTTCTTACATATTTGCCTGAGTTGCGATAAAAATATTTTCTAGCATTTTTATGTTTTCTATACGACGCCCTTAGCTTCCATAGGAGCTAAAGGGAAATATTAATAATATACGCTGCGGAAATCAATTCCATGATCAATAGATTCTCAGCCGATAAGCCCACCACAAACACAACTGACCTCAGCGGACTCTAACGTGGAGTGGTGGTTACAATCTTTTTTTTTGAACTTTTCAAGACAGCGATTTTTAGAGGTTCGTCTAAATTCAATACCGTACACGTTTAAATTTTTATAAAAAAGACATTTACAATAAAACAAAAATAATACGTGTGATTTAAATAATATTTTAATATATTAAATTTTTCAGATAACACAAGTCAACTAATGAGTTATTAAATTTTATATTCCAGAAAAAGCTATGAGTGAGAATTTTTTATAAACATGAAGCGTACTCGTTGGTGTTTTAAAAAATAACATACACATTAAATAAAATAATTCTAGAATATTGTAAAACAGTGGAGCAAACCAGGCGTTATAACATCACATAAAATAAATGTAAACAAATAAAGAAACACTTTTAAAGAAAAGTAGCACTTAAATTAAGTAGTGCATAAGTTATAAAAGATACCAACTTGATTTAGAAAGAAACACAATCCAATTACAGTTTGGAAAGTAGCGGCTTAAGATAAGTATTTTGTGTTTTTTAGGCGCTGATTTTCGTTAATCAAGATTTTTAAATAATTTTTTCCTGATTTTTGTTTGTGTACATTTTTTTGCATAGAAGTTTGTTTGTTACATAAAGGCAAAAGTAAATATAATTAAACGTTGAACGGACGAAGACATTAGTTTCAGATTTTCTTATCTTTTATTTACTTAACTTTTTAGGTAAACTTATGCCATATTTACTTGCCGAAACAAAAGCAAATTTTAAAAATTTAGTGGTTCAATTAAAAATCGAAAATACATTAATTACGAAGCAATACTTTACGTTAGTGAGATTGCGATTTTAAGTAATTTTTCTCCTAAACGACGGCGAGTGTTCAACATTTTTTAAGCGCATAAAAGCGAAAAAAACTAAAGCTTTGCATTGAGCTTCTTAAAAGAGAAGTTTGAACGTTAATGTTTCAAATTGTTTTTAGGTAAAAGTGTATGCATGCACTTGAAAGATTTCTAAAATATTTGAAACTTAGAGTTTAGATAAACAAAACGAAATAGTTCGATTACCACAACACCTCTATGTTGGTTGATTTGATCACAGCTGTAAGAATGAGGAGGAGGAAGAGTCTGCAAGACATAAACGGTTCACTAGTTCACACAGGGGCTAGTTTACTGGGGCGGCAGCCCTTGGTTGGGAAAAACCCGAGTCATTGTGGTAACGTAGATACGGCTGCCATGGGAATGAGTCTGTCAGACATCTTCTTTGTCGTTGTCCTGCGTGGCATGCCACTAGGTTAACATACTTTAGCTCATCTCTGATGACCTTAGGGATATAAGCCAGTTCAATAAGTTTGTACTCAAAACAAAGTGGTTTAACGAGGAGTAGCAGATAGTTTGAGTTGGTAAGTCAGTTGGTTTAAAGACCGACTGCCACTTTCCTCTACCTTCCTACCTACCGTAAAACGCTTTACCAGTGCGCGAAATAAATTCTATTTTACAATAAAGATTTGTGAATTGTCTCCAATTTTTGAAGCGGATTTTTCCTTTTGTTGAAAGATATTGTTTAGTTTTGAAGAACTTCATATTTGAATGAATTTGATGATTTTTTAAAATATTTGCATTATTTCTTTAACCATCATTGAAGCAAAGAAAGTAAGTTCCTTTATAAAAATAAAGCGCTTAAAGCTTGCAAAAATTGCGAGACACTTTAGTAATATTAGTAATAATTTTGTAGCTGTAGTTTGACCAATGGCCGACACTTCGACTTGCGAGACACTTTAAAGAGACGAGAAATTTCGAGTTTTTAGAGATTTTTTGATTATTTTGACTTTTTCGTGGTGCTGCTTTTACTTATTCATTACTTCATTTATATTTTTATTTAAAATTTATTTGAACACCCGCCGCAAAAAATTTAAATTGTTTAATATTTATACTTCAACGCCATGTTAACGATTGCCATTTTCAACTATATTTTGGTAGAAATTAAAAAATAAATAATGGTAACATAAATAAACTTAAATAAAAGCGATTTTTGCATTTCTTAGCTTTTCAAATATTTTCCACACACGTAATTTGCTAATTAAAACCGCCTGTCGGCTTATGCTTGGGCATACATACATATTATTAAGGTCTAACGTATATATATATATGTGTTTAAAAATAAACTGAGGTGCAGCAATTGCTTGCCGCTTAGGGGTCTGCATTGCTTAAAACATTCTTCTAAGTTTATGCCTACTTCTCTAAGTTCGCTAAACATTACGCACTCTGCGCGAGTATGGGATACTAAAGTCTACAGCATTTTACAGCATAGCACATACGGAAAACATATACTTATGTGTGTAAACAAATAAAAAAGGAAAAAAAAATACAGGCTTACAAACTTACTATACATTTTCCTCATCTTCATTAGACCAATTATTAAATCTAGTATTAACAGCATTGCAGTAAAATAATTTAACAACTGAAAGCTTGCTGAGCTCAAAAGCTTATCCATTGAGAAATACGTGGATTTCTCATTTTTATTTCGTTCAGTTAATGTACATACAGATTTTTTGGTTTTATTCAAACATACAGCTTTAAAATGTGAAATAAAAACTAACCAATATTATTTCCTGCTAATTAAAAGTTCAATATAATTAAACATATTTTTAAAAAATATCGTTTTATAGCTCCACATCGACGACACTTTCTATGTGCATGCTGAAAATTATTCATACTTCACTGAGTCCTAACTTTGGACAGACGTACATAAATATATAATAGATATAAGATAACTATTTTACAACAACTACACGTGTGTATGTATAATTTGGCCTGTTTTCAGCC
Organism: Anastrepha obliqua; assembly: GCF_027943255.1. Taxonomy (NCBI): domain Eukaryota; kingdom Metazoa; phylum Arthropoda; class Insecta; order Diptera; family Tephritidae; genus Anastrepha; species Anastrepha obliqua. The sequence goes on from NC_072896.1 coordinate 2,505,380, forward strand.
ATTACTGCACTTTCACTTGCACTTCTCGTCCTCCTACTCCTACTCCTACTCCTACTCAAATACCTCAACTGTTGAACAGCATTTAACTTAGACTAAAAACTTAGCACTAATCGCGAGCGCACAATATGCGCTGCTTTCCCACTCCCAATCATCACCGTACTAGTCCTTTATATGACACCCGATACGGTCTTCTCATAGGGCGTGCCGAGTGTGTCGCGTCGTCGCGGTAGCGTGCCACTCGCCGTCAGCGGCGCCGATTCTGGGCAACCCAAGCTTGTTAACAGCTCTACCAGTGCTGTGGTCTCCTCTACACTATATTGCGGCGCCGGTATGCCACCGTTTGTGGTTGCTGCTGCTGCTGCCGCTGCACCACTAGCTGCAGCGCTATTCGTCGCATTGCTGGTCGTTGTGGTCGTCGCTGTGGTGGATGCGGTTGAGGAGCAGGAACTCGTATTGCTTGCGGTGCTCGAGTTCGTGTTCGTATTGCAGCCATTAGCAGCGTTGGCGGCGGCTGCTGCTGCTGCGGCGGCCTTTAGTGATTTGGCGGTGGCCAGTGATTGTGCGGCGCGCGCATATGCCAGGCAGGTGCGTCCTTCATGGTCGGCATGCTTGATGTTGGCACCATTCTGTGTGGATGAGGGGGAAAAGTGTGAAATGCCAAATCAATATTTATTATGCAGGTTAAAATTAAATAGTTGGCAGATGACTTACCCAAATGAGCAGTTGCGCTATGGCCAAATTTCCGATGGCGCAGGCCAACAGCAATGGTGTTCGCACATCACGTGGACTCACATTGGCATTGGTCACTTCACTATTAGCGGTGGCGAGTATCAAGACGATCGATTTAATGTCCGATCTGAAATTTGAGGAAAAGGAAGGATGATATTAAAGTAAGAAATTGCTTAGTTTCTATTTTATAAGAAGATGTGATTTGTGTTCAATGCTGTTCTTTAGTAGTCGCTCAGTCAGGTGGTTTGTGTATTGTGTGTTTCTGTGAATTGTTTGTGTGATTTGAATGGTGTCATATCACGTGATGTAATATATTTCTTGTATGACGCGGCTCACAATGATCTTTAATCATGTGATTGCGCATCACCTCGTTACATCCAGTATGGCCACATGATGTCACTATGATTAAAGATCATATGATGGCATATCAGGTTATGTGATATTCCCGTATGTGATTTTTGATATTTAATTCTTTTTTTGTTTTTATTAGACTGTAATGCATTCTACAACAAAAACCAAATAATTCAATGCTCCGAATTTTGTATAAAATCCACAAAAAATTTATAAATTCCCAAAAAAAGAATTAAAATTTCCATCTTCTTATTTAGAATCTATATATTTGACATTTTCTGAATAATACAAAACAAAATTTATTTTTAATTGCAAATTTTAAAATCTCAAACTAATGATTAAATATCATTTTTTTTGTAAAACTCATTATTAATGTGGTGCCTGATTATACGTATTTAGGCATGATTCTTCCACAAGATTCTAGGCTGAACCTCTTCGTCAATTTGCAGGCGAGATTTTTCCCTACATATTTGTCCGAGGATTTCGGTCGATAAGTCCACCACAACCGGCTTCAGCGGACGCTAACGAAAAATTTTGTGTATGCAGTTTTATAGCCGATTGAAGTGTAGTGTAATAAAGAGTAAGTTTGAAGTGGCGAAAAATTTCGTTGATTTTTGACAATCTTTTTTTTCGCTGAGATGTTGAGCATCTTCTTTCATATAAAATTGTTCGCATTTGTTGAATTCATATGCTTTTTTTTCGCGGATAAGGAGGTTTAAAACAAGTAAAGTTTCATTATTAATAATATTGCATTAGAACCCCTCAACTAAATGCTATGGCAAACAGGTAGGAACTGAAAAGTTGACTTAATTTGCTTTGTCAAAACTCCACAGAGAAGATGTGGTGGCTTATCATTGCTTGTTTTGCAATGCTTCTTGTAGTTGTAGTGTTATTAGCGTCATGTGATTGGCTTTTGCATGTGATGTGATGCTTTATTGTGCTTTTGGTATGATTTTGGGAGATTATGGCATGCGTTATAAGGTGCAATTCAGTAGATTAGATTTATATATGTAAATATGTAAGTGTGGTGTAATTCTATATCAAGTGGTTTAGTTTTATGAACATTATATGAAAAGTTTGACTTGATATTTTTTTATTTTTTCCCGCTTACCTGATCACCGCTTCAATTAATTGCTGTCCCGGCGTTGTATTTGTATACGCATTGCACTGTGCTAAAAATTCTTTAGCCTCATATTTGCTACGTATCCACGCTTCCTTCTCTTCACGCGTTGAATTCGGCTTTGGTTTGCTACGTTGACGCGTGTTTGCCTCCCACACCGAATTGGCCAAACTATTGCCTATGGCCAACATTACACTGAGATGACCAGCCCTGGCGGATAAAGAATACAAATTTATTAAATTTCGCGCTTCATTTTTCCTAAACAAAATACTTACGGCCAATCATCCAAGCCCAGCGAACGGACTTTGGAAATGTGTGAGCCCAAGTTGCGATGAATGCCCGAGCATTCGATGCACATGAGCACACCCAGATTTAAGCTGGCCCACTCGGGATCTGTAAAATTTTGAATTTCAATAAATTGCGTTAATGCAATAATGCTAGAGCTTTTAAAATAATTATTGCTATGAAAAAAAAAAAAAGATTTGTTTTCTTATGTTTTAACTTACTCGGCGCATCACAGTCGACGCAATAGCCATTACCCGGCACTCGTGTGCGTATCGCCACCATTGAGGCCAGCTCACTAGTGGTCGCCGGTTTGGTTTTCGTGCTCTCAATACCCTGTAGACTTTTGAAGATCTCCTGCTCAATAGCAGCTACCCATTCGTCACGATCCTCGGAACTTGCCGCCTCAAAGTGCCATTGTTTCGAATCCAGCGATACAATGAAGAACTCATAAATATCCGAATCGTCCACTTCATTCGACTTGACGCTGCTGCTTTTCATGCGTCGATGACGTTTCTTAACATTGGGCGTTTGAGATTCCAATTTGTTGGCCGCATTGACGGCCAGTAGTTCGCGTTGTTGCTGCTGTTGCTGGCTATCACTGCCAGCAATGAATGTCTGTGAGTTGGAGTTGGACATAGCGATGCCCTCATCGCCACTGGTCTGTTGCGAAGAGTTCGATTTCACTGGCTCACGCAGCGTGTCGAAAGCGGTGAGCAGCACCTTTTCGGTCATCTTCTTCTCTTTATTGTCCTTCACAATCGACAGACAGCCAATGCCCTCGCTTAGTCCATTCTGTCCGTGGCTGCGTCCATTCGCGTGCATTGATGTTGTAAGTGCGCTATTGGTGATGATCGATTTCGAACCGCGTGGCTTTTGGCCCGGCACTTTCACTGTTACATATTGCAACGGTATTTCCTTGCCATGCACGTCGTCCATATAATCGTGTAGCGAAGGGTGATATGTAAGGCGTCCATCATCGCAGAGCGTCACATATTTCTTTTTCCACTCCTTGTTAAGCGATTTGCTGGAGCGCTTATAGAGGTAGCCCTGCTTGATTGGTATGGATCGTCCGCTACCCAATTCGCCATTCTTCAAATCTTTCTCGCCCTTCTTGGAGGAGGAGGGTATGAAGAGATTTGAACGCCGTCGACTTTTGCGACTTGTAGTGGGCGTGGATGTGGGTGTCGGCAGATCCTTACCACCGCCGCCGCCGCCGCTACCACCACCACCACTGCCATTATCCTTATTCTCACGTAACGGCACCAAACTCAAGGGTGGTAAACTTTCAGCTGCTTGGTGATTTGATTGTTGTTGAGAGTACTGCTGTTGTTGCTGGAGCTGCTGTTGCTGCTGGTGATGTGTCGGTGTAAATTTGGTGATGTTATTATTCTCATTCGTGAGCATCGAGAGTTCACGATCACGTTGCTGCTGTTCTTTTTGTTGTTGCTGCTGCCACGCTTTCTGATTGGGTGGCAAGCTGTGCTGTTGCTGTTCGCTGTGCACAAAATCGGCGCTCATGCGCATCGGTATGTGATGTGACGATGTGGACAGCGCGTGATGGCGGTGCGGCAGCGTCAGATTGCTAGTGGAGACGGCGCCCTGCACCGACGAGGTGGAGGCCGAGAAGCCATTCGCATTGGCGCCGCCATGATTGTTGGAATTGTGATGATAGGAGGCGATGCCGAGGCGTGTGCCTTGCGGCGTTGTGGGTCGGGAATTCACGGTGGGAGGTAGGGGAATGCGCTGCTGGAGGATCTTTTGACAAGCTGTGGAGGAGGGGAAAATTATTGGATATTAATAAATGCATGTGATAGGTGTTAGAATGTGAAATGGTAAAACGTTTGCGGAAAAGTACATAGAAAAGTGTCCAAAGAGAAACTAAAATCTATCTCGAACTAAAAAACTTACCATCTTGGAAAACGCGTTCTACATTGAGTCCATATGTCGCACACGTTTCGTAATATGAACAACGTTTCAGATCATTTGCCAACTTTCTCGCGCGCGAATCATCGATCACACGGGGATTTCGCTCACTAATGGCATCTGAAAATTTAAAAGTACATCAGTAAGAATGGAAATGCTTAGTAATTTCTGAATTAATACAACGAATGCTCAACATTTTTGAAGTGAAACTTCTTTTGTCTCGAAGGATGAAACGCTGTGAGGAGTAAAACCATAGCGTTTCATCGATATGTGACGCTACGCCAGCGCCATCTGTTAAAAGCGTGGCGTGGATGAAACGCTGTGAGGAGTAAAACTACGCTAAACTACGTAAAACTCACGCTATGCCAGCGCCATCTGTTAAAAGACTGGCGTGGCGTGTCGTCTTATCGAATGTAATTTGTAAATATGACATTTGATTGATGGCCGCCGTAGCCGAGTGGGTTGGTGCGTGATCACCATTCGGAATTCACAGAGAGGTCGTTGGTTCGAATCTCGGTGAAACAAAATTAATGAAAACATTTTTCTAATAGCGGTCGCCCCTCGGCAGGCAATGGCAAACCTCCGAGTGTATTTCTGCCATGAAAAAAATCTGCTCATAAACATATCATAAAACAAATTGAAATAAATGTATAAAAAAAAAAAAAAAAAAAAATTTTCTTGTGATTCGAACCAAGGATTTCGGATCGGAAGCCCACATTGCTAGCCGCTGGGCTATCGCGCTGTGCTGTCGCCGCAAAATAATGTATCATAAATCTGTTTACCATACCAAAGACCATACACTTTGCGAACGCATTTCGGTGGAAACAGTTGACAGTTATCCCAAACACAATATTATTAGTAACGCGAGACGCGTCATAGAGTGTGTGTGTAGTTTTGAGCAAATCTTACAAACATATTTTGTTTTGTTGATTGATTTCTGTTAAATATGGCATCAAATCAACAAAAACGGAAACCGAAAACAGGTGCTGAACGGCAACGTGAGTATTTGGAGCGTAAAAAATTAAGAGCTACTGTTGAACACCGTGACAGTGAATCCTCCGGTTGTACGATAAGTGATAATTTGTAGTACCAACAACAAGATGCGGAACTACCATTGATGCAGTATTTCATCGATACCTTGATAGATTAGAATGTAGATCATTTTTTACGTATTTCAGTTACCATAAAGCCCTTGTTTCATTTTTGGAAAACGAATCCAATAATGATAATGACAATGCCGAGAACCAAATGTAATTGAGTACAATAAATTCATTTCTTTTTATATTAAAATAAATAAATAATTCTGTTTAATAAAATTCCATTCCATGCTTTCCATGACTTCTGCATGCATTATATTGAAATAATAGTTAAATTATTGATTTGTTGATAAAAGAAGTTTCACTTCAATCGTGCGGGTTCCGTGAACTACCACACACTTTCTTTTTTTGTATAAGAACAAAATGCGAAACATCGTCAGAGAAAAAAAGATCAAAAATTAAGGGGAATTTTGAGCGACTTCAAATTTGCAGTTTAATAAACTAAAATTTAATGGACTACACAACTGCGTACCTAGATTTTTTTTTAAATACTGATTAAAAAACTTGGAACTTTGATGAACATTTGTTTAACTTTTCTAAATATTGCGCAAAGTTTACAACTTTTATTAATTTTTAATCATTACAGAATAAACTATATTTTTATAAAAAAAAAAATTGAAATTAAAAAGTAAATAAATAAAGAATCAAAACTTGGCAATAGTTGGTGTTTTTATAATTTTCTACGCTGAGAGGCACTTTTATCATTTTTGACGCATGCAAACCATTTAGACTCAATCTTCTCATCACTCCCCACTCTCATTCCTAGAGAACGGCCGATCGATTATAATTTCAGCCGTCTGCACCTAAACAAACAACATTTTTTTTAAATCCAGTATTTTTATTAACATTGTAAAATAGTAAAAAAGTACATAAACAACAAAAACAAAAAGTTATATCGGGTGTTTTTTAGCTATATGAGAACTATCGATGCCGATAAATAGCGTGGGACAGGTGAGAATGGCAAACTGTTTCTTTCTGTTCAGTAAGGTTCGGCAAGTCATCATTAATCGTTTAACGCCAGAAAGATTTAGACTGATTCTATGGACTCTGTAACTCGTGGCCGCGGCGGACATATCGTCCCCTTTCTGTGTTAACCTCGTAACTTCATTTTTTTCGAAATGGAGATTTTTAGTGAAAAACACTCCTTAGCGCTCCTGTTACGTAAAACAAAACATACAATGTTCATAATGATTATATAATTTTTTCAGAGCGTTTCGATTTATCTCGTATCTACATTTTCGAATTCAAAAACCTCGTATCTACTATAAGTATCGTATCAAATAAGTTATAACTTTTCATAGAAGTTAAGTAACTCTAAACATTTTTATCGATTTACTGAAAATTATGATTTTGTAGGTAAGAGGTTAACACAGAAAGGGGACGATATGCCGGATATCATATTCCAAAATTAAATGACATAAAATCATCTACCAGTTCATAATAAAAAAAATTCATTCCAACAATGACTGACTTGCAGCGCTGAACAATTGCCTGCTAGAAACTCACGGCATTTAAAAGCAATTTAAAAACTGGGGCCCTTAATCCCAGTTTTCAAAAAATGTTATACAACTAAAACTTTATACAATTTTTCAACAAAAAAAAATTAAAGAAATGCTCGGCTAAAGTTCGGCTTTTTTTTTGGCCGAAGCAGTACCGAAACTGAACTGAAATTTTGTGGCCGAATATGGTCGAAGACGAAGTAGGGCCGTTCTCTACTCATTTCTATTGTTTGCTTTCGTTTTTTTTTATTCAAATAAACTATAAATTAAAAAAAACGTTTATAAAATATTAATTCTTCTATGCCGTAAAGCGCCTAAGATTCAGATAAAAACATACTAATATTTAGATTTTAGTCTTAAATTTTATTTTGATGTGAATGGGTATATAAAATTGTGCAAATAATTGAAAGTGTAGCCGCGAGTACCGGCAAATACTTTTGCCACTTCCTTACTCCATAGAATGGATGTTTCAATAACAGTTACAAGGAACCTAACCAGTTTCGACTGAGACCAACGAATTAAACAATGTCATGCTTTTCTTCCGTTTTGTATTTGATTTGGCATTTGTGCATATGCGCTACGGGTCATAAATTGGAAATCTTTCTCACACAAAAATTTCAAAATAATTTTTTATATACTATTTATGAACGGTTCTACCTAACTATTTTTTTCATGGTGTGTGGTGTGGTGAAGGTGAAATAAATATCTCATGTTGTTGGTTTTACTCGAAAAAAATGTCTTCTCATTATATGAAAATATTACGAAAATATTGTTATGTGCCCTGCGAAAATATTGCGTATTTCAGTTGCGAAAATGTTGCGTATTTACTTGAAATTTCCCAATGAATTTTTTTTGGAAAAAAATGTATGTTGTTTTATAAAAATAGAATTTAAAAAATAGTTGAACTGCCTCTCTATGAAATAAAGTAGAAAATTGTTCAAAACACGCGCCTAAATGTTGCATTAAAATAAAACATGTAAAAAATTGAAAAATTACATTATTTAAATGCCCACCATGGGCACGTCTACAAGTCAAATCCGCCAAAGAGTTGATTAATTAATGCCTAATTGTTAGGAACATCCAAATATCGATGTTGGAGTTGGTTCAGCAACACTCTGCGCTACAGCAGCAATATTCTCATCAAAACGTGCAGTTTTTCGGTCCTTTTTATATCCACGACAGAACCACTTTTTTGAAATTGTTTCACTAACCTTTGAATTGTCGACTCATTCGGGCGATTATTTTTACGAAAAAAAAATTACGAATTTTGAGATATGTTGTTCTTAAAGATGTACCATTTTCAAAATGCATTTCAAAAATTTTAATGCGTTATTCCATTGCATAAAATTGTACATATATCTACTTGACTAATGTCAAAGATGGCTTAAAGCAAGGTCCCATCTAGGAATTATTCTCTACTGACTTCTAGGCGTCACTTTCGGAAGTGACATCAGACTTTTGAGTCAAACACTCACTACAATATCGCACAGAAGACAAGATAGTAGTGGGTTAGTATAACACTCTTCACGCCTCCTCTACTTTAGAACCAAATTTGCAGACAGTGATTGGGACTATCGACGGCTTATAGCCTTCATAAGCCAGCATGAGAGGAACCTGGACTCTCATGCTGGCTTATGAAGCCTGTGGTGCCTTCGGACATAAACGCGGCTCTACCCAGATGCTATACTTTTGTGGTCCCAGGATAGAATTTAGCCGTGGTGGAAGGATTGTTATGGTATTAAACCTAAGAAAAAAAAAACACGAAAAAAACACATCCTTTATATGGATATCTCGTTTTCCCCTACGAAACTATGATGATAAAATGAAAAACTAGAACATTCTATAAAATCTATAGATTCTTGTGCAGATGAAATGTTTCCTAGATGACCAAAAACTCGATTTTTTTCGCAAGAGGTTATTAAACGCGTGTATAGATTTATCTATTGTCTTTTGTGCTATTACTAATTAAATCATTTTCACTTTAAATAAAAAAGTATACTTAAAATCAATTTATTCATTATTTTTTCTGTGGTAAAAGAGCTTCTCAAACAATAAATGAACGCCTGAACTAACATCTATTCATCAATATGCAATTAAACTTCAATTTCAGAAGTGATTTATGTATTGAAAAACATTTTCAAATATCAATTGTAATAAAATTTAAGGGTAAAAAGTCATGCCCACTTCAATGTTAAAAATCAAAACACTTACCTTGTGTGCCAACTAAAATCATTGGTATATCTTGACCATTGCGAAAATGCGCCATTTTATTATAATAATTGTAGATTGTATTGAAACTGCTCTCGTTCTCAAGACTAAAGACGAAAATCACGGCATCAACCCAAGCGGCAAACTGTAAGAATAGAGAAAGAGGGTTGAATTTAGTAATTGGTGCATTGTAGGGAATAAAAAAAGCAATCAAAAATATAAAACAAAACATTCAAATATATGAATGCCCTCAATCTGATGAACTCCACCGCCAGCCAGTAGACTCCGAAAGAAAAAATATGCAAGAAAAGCGTCTGCGAATATATGAGCCAATAAATAAAAACAAAGCCTGAATGCTAAAGCATTAAACAACCAAAAACAAAGTTTTCAAACTTAAGGGGGAAAATAATGCTTCTCATAAAAAATGAATATGCATTCGAAAAGAAATTTGCTCGCAAATCGCGTAAAATACTTGCATATGCAAGCCCTTGACTTTGCTATGCCTTAAGTAAAGGTTAAGTAACCAAGGTACCGGCCAGCTATAACAAAACAAATAACGCACAAGTATACATACTAACGCAAGCACAAACAATACAAATAAAGAAAATGCATATGCTCGTTCACACATGCATACACACGTATGCAAGCGAGCTTAGAAGTGTTGACGGCGACAATGTAGTGCTTGAATAAACAAAAGCTTTGAAAAGTAGGCGGAAAGCATAAAGAAGTGTAAAAATTCTAAAAGCGTGGTATGAAATCGACGAAGGGGTACTTTGGGAAAGATTGTTGGACAGCAGTGCTTGCAGCTCGAAGTGAAATTTGTTTAAACTTTAAATTCATAGACTTGGGTGTATTTTTGAAAGAAGTGCACACACACACACTTGGAAGCTAACAAACAACGCGCACAGAGCACTTGACGCGCGCTTTGCATGCATATAAAATGAAGTGGAGGCAAGCACTGCGTAGCATAGTTTTGGGGGCAAGCAGCAACTTGGCTTCGAGAACATATTTTTTTATCAATCGCTCACAGCACTTTGCATTCGATTTTGTTTGCGAGTGCATAAAATTGAAATTTTTGGTTTTTTTCTGATAATGAAATGAAGGCGCGCCAGCAAACAGCTAGGAAACAAGTCAAGGCACAGGATAATGAACTTTTAAAAAATCTTTAGAAAAACTCACACGCACACATGTGTATACATGTGTATGTATAAGAGCCAGAAAAGCATATACAAATACATAGGCACATATGAGGCTAGGAAAGCGCACATTTGCATACATATACGTGCGAGTACACATATACATATATTACATATGTAGTAGAAAGTGCCATGAATGTTTGCGTTTGTCTGACTATACGCTTCGCCCGCATGCAGCATGCAGGGCATTGAAGTAGCAAATTACTGATTGTTGTTATTGCTTTGTTGCGTGCAATGCAGAGAGCGTCCATGTCAGTTGCTGTTGATGGTGCTGAAGTTGTTAGTGTTGTTGCAATTGTAGAAGCTGCTGAAGCTGCCCGCTCCACTGCCTATTGCATTTGGGGTAGACGCCACTGCACACTGCGCAGGATTATAAAATATTATCAGCCTCAAAATGCAAGCCGCTCAAAGGTATGCGAAAAGGTGGCAAATTCAGCCTGCAACCTGTATACGCTTTTTAAAGGTTTTGAGGGTGTTTTTTTGGAGAGTTTCAACCCACTACCGGAGTAACAAATAGTTGCTCTCTGAGCGCAATGCTCAGTTAATAAAATTACTTATACATACATACGAAATATATGCATTTGAGTGCATGTAGTTTGTGTTGGAAAGCTACTCTGGTAGCAGAGCAGCGCCTGATTTTCCACAAATTCGGTTAATTTTGTTAAAATATTAATATTTGCTTACCCTTTTCAAGAGAAAATACTGAAAGAGTCACAAGATGCTAAGATTTCACAACTGTTAATAATCAAGCCATTTGGCGCCTTAAAATATGCCTTCGACGAAGCAAGTAATACAACACAAAGAAAATTTTGTAACACAGCTTTACACGCTAAGCTTAATTTTGCTACCGTCCTTCTCGCCAGCTACCACAACACTAACTCGCCAACCAGCCAGCCAGCGAACCAGGAAGGCAGGCAAGCAGTCAGCCGGCAACAGCATTTTCTACAGGATTCATACATTTGAAGCAAACAAACACACACGGTTGCGGAAAAGCTTCGGAGTCAGCATCAGCTTCAACTTCAGCCTACGTTTGTGTTTGTGTTCGTTTGTGATTTTCTATTCCTGTTGTTTTTATTGTTATTGTGTGCATTTGTAGGCAAATAAAATAGGAAAAATTGCTGGCACAGCTCAGTTGTGTATATTAACGATGGGCGAGAACAAGCGCGGGTGTGTGATATTGTTGTAGTTGCCGGGGGAAATCCACTTTTTGTATATGTCGAAACGCCAGACGGCGACGACGTCTATGTACAAATATGAATGGTTATGTTGGCGACGGCGGCAAAGAAAAAGTATGATGAAATGGCGTGTAGAGAGGACGTGTTGTTGGTGGTGGCACAACACACACATACACACACATCGTTGTCAGACAATTGTTGGCGCTGGGGCGCTGGTGGTGGTGCCGGTTATGGGCCTCTGTGGATGGTAATGATGTCCTCGAGCGACGCGCTGGCGACACGCAAATGACTGATGATATGGCATGCATGTTTGTCTGCTTGTGTATATGTATGCAAGCTATAAAATGTTGGCACGAAATAATTTTGTTTTCTTTCATTGTTTTTGTTTTTGTTTTTGATTTTAATGTTGTTTAGGCAGTTACATTGGCGAAGCGGAAACATGTATGGCACAAAACTCTGTCAGCGGAAAGCGCGCAAGACCTACTGTGGGTGGTTGGTGTGGTTCACGGTGGTGATGGCTTGTACGCTTATTATGCAGAACAGTAACAGGAAAAGTGAATTTGCTGCGCAGTTGATACCGATTCAGATTCACTTTTTTGTTTTCACCATTAAAATCCGATAAACCCATATTTATATATTTTTTCCAAATGACTTTGGACGCTTTCTTAAACGCTTTCAATTCAATTCCAATTCATATAAGGAGCTTAGTAGGGAATACTTAAAAACTAAGCGCTGCATTCATATGAACAAATGCATTTTTAGTTTTAAGGAATTTATATATTTTTTCAATAGATAAATACGGAGCCTTAGATTTTAATAAGACAGTTTTGACTGAGTAGTATGAGTTTTTGGAATTTATTTAAGATATTCATACATTTCATAAGACTCCCTTAGAAACAATATGTTTCTCCCCGTCCACACTGAAAATCCCGATAATACTTGCTTAACCGCTATTAATTCGGTACCCCTACGATTTCTCTGCATATACACGCCGTTGAAAAACTATAAACACAAAAATATTTGTTATAAATATATGGTTCATATAACAAAACAACCCATATAAAGCAAAGTTCCAAAGTTTGTGCCAAACTTTAAAATTTTTTCGAAATTTCACGAAAACTTTCAACTTTTTAAAAAGCATTTTTAGATTTTTTTTGAATATGCAGTTTTATAGCCCATTGAATTTCAGTACAATAAAGTGCAAGTTTCAAGTGACTTGAACATTGCGTTGATTTTTGATAATTTTTTTTGCTGTGGTATCGCGCCTGTATGTACACTAAATTTTTTTATATGGAAGAAAAAGCATAGCACCGTAAGCAATCAAAAATTGAATTCAGCAGTTCTTCAGCTCATTCAATTTTGGTATTATATTGTGCTAGTTTAAAGTTGCTCAAAATTCGCATTGATTTTTGATAATTATTTTTGTTGACAGTGTTATGCATTTCCCTCTTTATACTGAAAGGGGGCTTCAAAAAATCGATTTTTTTACTGCAATCGATAGATATATTATAGGAGAATATGCTCTCAAAATTTTATAGCGGAATTCAAAGTGACTTCGGAGTTACCGTCCCTCGTGTGAGTATACTGTCTATACTGTCTAACTGAAAACTTTGAAACTCGTTTTCTCAAGACCAAGTTTTTGAAAATGGCGTGTAAGATTTAAAAAAAACGACGAAAGTTATCGTTTCAAACCGATAATCTATATAAAGATAATTCAAATGCGCAACTAATTAACAAACAAACTACAAAAAAAAATCATTTTTTAATGTTATTTAACACCTTTTAAAAAAAAAATATCGAAAAAAGCACTTTTTTCAATAATTAATTGTGTGTTCATTTTTTCATATTTTTATATAAGAGTAGTCTATTATATGCGGGAAAGCCTTCTGAATAAGACAATTTCTTTCTTTTGTGTTTCAGGTGAAAACTACGACCGCAATCTTACACGCCGTTTTACTGGCGCGCAACGAGAAGTAGTGCGAGATCCCTCATATGTCCGCCATTTTGTTTTTTTATTTATGTTAAAAAATTGTTTATTACTCTTCAATCATGCCTTGAAATAAATGCAAACGATTATTTTTAATGATTATTTTTATTATTTATTTCAAAGTCTGAGTATACCGCTTTCTATGCACTAAGCAAAGGAGGCAAATAAGTTCCTGCCTCCATTAAGCTGAAGTGATAATACAACATGTCAAATAAGCCACACTTAAAGCTACTTTGTGTTTACTTAAATACATCAAAAGGTAACATTAACATATGTAACACATACACACATACATATTTACGTACACGTAGGTAAACTGACCTTAACAAGCATGTGCTTGAAATACTATAAGTACAAGCGTGGTTTCAACAACTTCCTGCTGCGGTATTCAATAATACATTGGTAGGCATACACGCAAATATGTGGCAGGCAGCTATTCACACTCTGCTGGTGCTTTGGCAAGTGCTTGAACTACAGCACATAGTTTGTGGTAAGCACAGCAAAATCTCAAGGAAATAAAATTCGCTAAACCTCTTACTCTCGGAGATTTACGTGTCTATCAAAGATCTTAACAAACGTATGGCGCATGCGAATAAATGGAAATTGCGGTGGTGCTCAGGCAGGGTAAGTAGTGCATAGTTTCTCAAGTACCCGTACTATTTATTCCAAGCAACTAATTGCCGAGACTTTAGTTATTGTTCTTTGTTGTGTGCGAAGTGCATTTACGTATCGAAGGGTAAGCAGCACTATTAGGTATTTCAGCCAGTAAAGGAAGATTTCAGAACTATTCGGATATAATGTAGAATTTAAAAAGCAGTTGACATTTCCTAAGACATCGCGGAGCAAAATTCAGCAGCTGCTTACAACATTCGAATTAGGAAATAATTCACATATACATGTATACTTATATATGTAAGCGCGTATTTGTGAATCTACGTATGTGTTTATGTTTAAACCCTGCAGAAAATAGAACTGAATAAAACTACATGACCATATCGCAATCAATTCTGGAGATACGAGTATAGGCAAAAGTGTGGGTCTTGGCGGCCTCGGACAAGGTATACAAAGTATATTCATTACAATATTGGTATTAAAAGTTTTGGTGTTTTAGAAAGCTTTAACCTCTTCAGGGACGAATGTTTTAAAGTGAAAAAACGTTAATTTTATTTTTCATTTTGTTACGAGTTATTCAGCTTAGATTTATAACAATTCAGTAAGATAAGAAAAAATAGAAAATAGTAATTTTTCCAAAAAAAAAAAAAAATAATGCCCACATATGTGACCATTTAGAGTAGAGTTCATCTATGAATGGAAAGATTTCAAAAAACCTAAACGTACACATATGTGCCGATATCCCTGAAGAGGTTAATTAATTACTTGCACTTTTATTCGAGAAATGTTTTTGAATGTGGTTGCCACTTAATTTTAAAATACAATTTTATACAAAATTTTTCGTTTCACATGGCAGAAAGTGCCAGCATACAGCTTTTTTATGATGATGATGTTTTTTTCTAAAAGCACTAAATTAAAGTTTGCTTAGACACATTTTCTATTTGGAAGTCTATTTATTAAAATAGTTTGCTTATAATCGAAGTATATTAAAAGCTTAAGCTTTTCTTGCTGGCGCCATTATTGACTTTTGCAACTGTGACATTCCGCATCCGTTTCCCATCAGTTTCTAGTTAAGCAGAAAATTTTTCTCCTGGTATATATATTCCTAGACATTTTTCAGATGCTGAAGATAATTTTTTTTCTGTTTCGGATACTACACTTGAGATTTGATGGAGTGCCCATGATAAAGGCGCAATGCAGAAAATGTCAAATATATTCCGCTGTCACTCTGCCACTTGCCAACGACAACCTTGAATGCAGCCTTGAATAGCATCCAACGCACACACACACAAACACATACGAGCGCGCTCAAATAGACGTTTGAGTGAGTGAGTCTTTGTTGGCGTCGCAATGGCTATAAATGAGGATATTGTATGATTTCGCACAGTAGCACTAGAAGTAGACTGCAGTTTGCTGCTTGTACTGTTATTTACTTGACACTGCCACTGCCACTGCCACTGCTGCTGTTGATACAAGACATTATTAAGCAATTTGTCGGGTGTTGTTTTGGTTTAGAGCGCAGAGAGCTGCGCGTGTTACCCTGCAGGCGCTTGCAGATGAATCGGTGGTGGAGTTGGTGGTTGTGCGGCTTTTGCAAATCACTGCAGCGCTACAGCACTTCTTTCTATCGCGTGCAAGATAAATAATAGACGCAAAGCGATAGTGACAGTCGTAAGAGTGTTGCATCACCAGAAAAACAAGAAATAAATAATAAATAGCAGTCTGCAATGGCAATCTGGCAGGCGCCAATGTTTCACGCAAGTGGCACGAAGGAGGGTAACATCAGAACTTAGCCTTTGACAATAGTTCACTTAAGCTGGAAACTTCAGAGCAGGAGTGTAGATGGAAGGTGTAAAGCCTGGTACGGTAATGCACAGTTATTATACACAGAGACTATTTGTGTTTTTTCTCACATTCATGTTGCAGGACGTGTGCCGCACCTTCGTCTGCTTGGTTAGCGTCGGTGGCACGTGCACTTCAGACGAATATCACTTCAATCATCATCTCTTACTCTGCACAGCAACGATCGTTAGTCAGTCGTTAAGTATTACTCAAACTGCAAACCCCATGTGCAACTTGGCAATGGGTTGTATGCATCACACACATACTCCCCTCCCCTATGGCTGCACTGCAATCTTGAAAGCAAACACTCTGTGACAATATATTTTCTATGCTTCGGCACATTCCCGCACCTCCTTCAGTTAGCTGCCATTTCCTGCATCCTTCCTGTCGGTCATATAAATCACACATTTAGTTACATCTTATTGCCGCATACTTGCATTTGTATGAGAATGGAAGAGCACCCATTTCTCGCTGCATTGTTCAAGGTGTAGCAATTGCTATAAAAATTAAATGGCCACCAGAAACGCAACGCGCGCTTCCCGCAGGCTATTCTTATTCTGCATCGCCTTCTTTGTAGCAATTCCACAGCGCAGGCATGAATACTCGCACTCTGTTTAGCGATGGGTAGGCGGTTGGGTGGTTTCAGTTTCCACGCATTCAGCTAGCGTCGCCCTCTTGCTTGCTGAGAGTGCGTCGCTCGGATCCAAGCCGTTGCGTTTTCCGCTTGCCGCTTCATTTGTCGTTTTGTGCTTTTTATTTCTGCTGACTTCCACAGCACACTTGTGGTTGATTTTGCTTTCCTTGCCGTCGTTGTTTTTGCGAAAGTGGTTGTTTGCTATATTTCTTTCACTTTTGTGTTTGTATGGTTGTACGAAGTTACACTTTGGAATCTCATTTATAAACTGTGCATTTTTAGTGCAAATAAAATTGTGATTTATATGAGAATTAAATACTTTCGCCTGCATTGTATACATACACACATACATACTCTTTTATTGCGGGAAAATAAGTTCAAGCAGAAGGCTGATTTAATACTCTTACACACTGTGGGAGATTGGAAAGGTCCACGTAATTTTTTCGACATAAAACATATGGATGGATTTTTTTAATTTTATACAATCAGGAATGATAGAATTTAGATTTCGTATTCAACTCGAAATGGAGTGATCTGGTCTGATCTGTTTAGCTGAAGGGAGCGGCTATTAATTTAAGGCTCAATGCTATCCTACATCTTATGACACTTAAGTAAAATTAAGTTCCAACCATTGAGCAATTTTTAATTTTAAATTTTGCTGAAAATTGATCAAATTTTTATAAATTTTCACGAAACTTACATTTATATGACATTTGTTGTCTAATGAATTATGGTAATATATATTTTGACCTTGAGCTCATAAAATAAAATCACAAAAAGAAAATTTTTGGAGGCCACTAAAACAGTTTAAATAATTTTTATAAAAACAAAATGATTTGAGTCAAATCACCACCAGGAATTTCACTTCAGTTAAGAGCTCTGCTTAGTTTCGGTTGGGTTATGTTTACATCTGGGGCTTATTGACTATAGTTGGTCATCAGAGCTGTATGCAATGTGAAGAGGGTCTGCTGCAAGTTACGTGTTTTTGATTTGTTTTCATGGGGTTTCTATTTGCAAATAATGAAATTATTTTTTTCATTTATTATAAAAAACATAAATGTACATATTTATTTATGTTAAAAATAAAGGAAAAATTAATTTTCATGTAGAATTAAGGCATATCTATCCACGACTCCGGCTGCGCCTGAATGCATCTTGTACAAAATTTTTACATTTGCTAAGCGGTGCTCACTGTTAACATAACATTTCCTGTTATTCTAACGAAACTAACTCCGTTCTAAAAATGAGTTAGACCTTTCAGATCTATGGCTAAAGTACTTGTGAAGTATTTATAATTTTTCGAATATAATATTATTTTTGAGCCTAAAATATAATTTTCCTTCATAATTTTTAAGGAATAACACAATTGATGCGCTTCTAAAAAGTGTTCGCAAAGATTTACTTTATTAAAAAAAAATAAAATTATATTACTTTTACATATAATTTTATTAAATATTAATGTATAATTCACTTTTATTACAACACCTTATTTAATTTATAATACATAAATATCAAACCTCACTTGAGGGCCTAATTTTCAAATATGACGAAGTAATCTATCTACGGGTTAGATAAGATTTTACATATTTTTGTCAAGTTCACTTGACCTTAAAATTAGCGAACGGCTGGCTTTCATACCAGCTGCTGGAGACTGCCGTATTAAAAAAGGTCGGTTATGAAGACTGCTTGTAAGCGTAAATGATACCGGTAACGTTTTTGGTGTTGTTTTGTCAGAATTGAAGTAATACAATTTAAAAGTGACTACAATGAAGATGCGGCATTTAATGCCATTAATATAAAGAAATCTGTAGCAGGTAGACCGAAAAGTTGGAAAAATATAGATCAGTTTCCATTATACTCGTATGTATGCTAAAAGTGAAGGTATGATGGATCTGTTTAACTTCATTTGCCATGCTAAACATGATCACTATAAAAATTGCATAACAAATCAAAATGACGAGTCCTCACATATAGCTGCTGCAGAAGCCATTATTTATGTTGCTGAGTAATTAATCACAAATCATACATTATAACAGAACTGTCAACTTTTATTTTTATGGAAAATCTGTAAAATAACTTTTCCTGTAATAAAAAACTTAAAAATTTAAACACTGAATTTAATTTTATAACTTTTTTCAGTTGCCCAATCGATTAACTCCATGAGTCACATAAAATTTGTTACATTATTGACGATTATTTTTTGGCTATTTTTTTATCATTAATTTTATATACCGTTAGAGGAAAGCTATAAATGCGACGTTGAACTACAAATAAACAGTAACTTTAGCTACAGTGAGTCGCTGGAAATAGACCACAATGCTCGTTTTTCGTTGTTGTTATACGAATTCATCAAATCCCTACTAATATTATAAAAGTGAATGTAAGTTTGTTTGTTACGCTTTCACGCCAAAACCACTTAACCGATTATTATGAAACTTTGTACACATGCTTTTGGAGGTCTTAGAAGTAACATAGGATACTTCTTATTAAATTTTTTTTTTTGAATGATAAAAAAATTGTTTGTCAAAAAATCTCAAAATTTCAGCTGTTTGAAATTTTTCTATATTTATTGTTTTTTTATTAAACAATTTTACGAGTATTTAGCTTGCCCAGTTTATTTATTTGTTTGTTTGGGTCAAATTTGTAATTGGAATTTTACCCTTTTCTTGATGACAGATTGATCTGATATTTGGTTTTCTTCTGTTATTTTTATATTTTTATATAAAATATATAAAATTTTGATTTTTGAGGTTAGATGTCACTTGATTATTTTCAATCTTACCACTAATTCTTACTCTGTTCTTCTTTAAAAATGCCTCGGAAACGGAAATCTGATCTATCCAAAAATTCGTCGCGGCTCCGTGCGGCAAAAGTTGCACGAAATCAAGAGTCTTCGATTCACGCAGAGCTGAGAAAACAACAACATCACAGCGACAAAGGATTTTGAGAGCAACTAAAACGCATTTTCAAGCACAAGTTCGCTCAGAAAGACAAGCTGAGCTGCAGGCAGCTAGAAGAGCAATAGAAACCCCAGAGCAATCGCAGGTGAGAAGAATTCATAATGCAGAAATGCAGAGCACGCGCCGTAGAAATTTTATAACTAAGGAGTGGTCTGTATTTAATGGTACTGGATCTCAATATGATCCTTCAATTGAATATCATAATCATCCTTTAATTGTTATAGGCATAATGAATAAAAAATGTCAGTATTGCGATGCTTTCAAGTGGAAAGAACAAACCACTGGAATGTGTTGTTCCAGTGGTAAAGTTTCACTTCCAGTACTTGGTGAACCAGAAGAGCCTTTAAAAACTTTATTGTTAAATGTTACAAATAAGTCAAAGTAATTCTTAAACAAAATAAGAAAGTATAACTCTTGCTTTCAAATGACATCTTTTGGAGTTGATAAAGTGATAAGAATGCGCGGATTTTCACCAACTTTTACTGTACAAGGGCAGATATATAATCAAATTGGATCACTATTTCCGGAAAAAAATTATTAGCATAAATTTTTGCAAGTTTATTTTATGGGTGATGAATAGGAAGATTCACCCATCTGTAATTTCAGTAAAAATAGTTCGCGAGGTAGGATGCTGCGACAATGTAAGCTTTTAGTGGGGAATGAAAGTACAATGTCTCACAAGAAGGCTATGGAAGCTTTAAACCGGACTCTCCAGGACTTGCGAGATAGTTCAGATATAATGGGAGGAATGGTAGTTTTATTGGCTGGTGATTTCCGACAAACCCTCCCAGTCATTCAGAGAGGGACACCAGCAGATTAAATTCAAGCATGTATTAAAGTCTACGGTCGAAAGTTGAAAAACTCAGCCTGAAAACGAATATGAGAGTTCATCTTCAAAATGATGTGGATCTCATCGCTCATGTTTTTCCGGAATTGCAACAAAATTTGAGTTGTGATCAGTGGTTGTGCGCAAGAGCAATATTAACGCCAAAAATGAAGTAGTTTCTAGGATCAACACTGACATTTTAAAAGAGGTGCAAGGAGAAATGAAGGAATATTTGTCAATGGATACAATTATGGATACGGAACTAAGTACTTCATATCCTATGGAATTTTTAAACTCACTTGAACTGTCACATAAAATTCAATTAAAATTGAATGTACCAGTGATGCTTGTGCGAAATCTAAATGCTCCTCTGCTATGTAATGGAACAAGGCTTCGGATAACAAAATTGGGGCAAAATATACTTGGTGCTACTATTTTAATAGGTATGGGTAAGGGGAAAAGTGTTATCATACCTCGCATTCCAATTATTCCCACTGACCTTCCATTCCAATTCAAAAGGGTTCAGTTTCCCGTCAAGCTTAGCTTTGCTGTTACCATACACAAAGCACAAGGGCAGACATTGCAGGTAGCGGGAGTGCATTTAGAAAAGCCATGCTTCTCTCACGGTCAACTATATGTAGCATGTTCGCGAGAGTCTAATGCCCGAAATTTACACATACCAGGACTATGTTGATGAATAAAAACGAATTTTGGCAAAAAAATGTTTTTAATTAATTAGTCACACACATTATTGAACGAAGTGTTATTTGCAAAAGACGGAAAAACTTATAATATAGTCTACAAAAATATCCTAGATTAATACTCTCCATTATATCTTTTTGAATTATAAGAATTTAAAATTATTTATTTTTGTTACAGTGAATTATATTTTAACATTTGTTGTTGTAATTAAATAAAGCATATTTTAGGTTTTTGAAACTCATTGTATGCAGTAATTTTTAAATACTAAATCACATTGATTCAGTCCTATTGAAATGTAATGACCTTTGATATTTATTTAAGGGCTTCAACGCGAGCGAAGCCGCGGGTAACAGCTAGTAATTTTCTAAAAAAATATTTAAAAAAAATTTATAATTTAATGCCGCCATTCTATTAATTTTCATATCAATTGCATTTTAACGCTAGATTAATTTTTACATTAATTTCGTTGTAATTATTGTAATTTGAACCTTTTCTCGACGGTTTCAGCAATTTTTCATGTAAATGCATAATTCCTTTACAATATAAATACACCAATGCAGGCACATACATACCTACATACATATGTATGTATATACAATAACTCATAGTTGCAAATTGAATTTTTAAACCTACCATAAATTTCTCATTTAATATTTACCTTTCAAATAGAATTTAACGCATGAACTGACATTTCAAATATTGTAAAATTATGAAAATCTACTGAAAGCCAAAGGCATTAAAGGCTTTGCAGATTCAACCAATAACATATTACATTTGCGCGTAGTGTAGCAGTAAAAAGCGTGCGAACGGTAAAATTATATACTCGTACATTTACTTACATATAATTGGCGCACACATCCTTTGAGAGGTATTTGGCCGAGGCTCTGCTTCGAGATGTGGTGCGCGTATTCATGTTGCCCTACACATGGCGGCATGCACAGTTATGGCGCACCTGAGGTGGTTGCTTTTGACGAGTATGAGAAGAATTTTTCTAACGGAAGTGTACTGAGTATTTTGCCATTGTCTATAGAGAAGTGAGCGCTAACGAAATACATTTTTTTAATCTTATAATGCTTCAGAGTGGGCATCGCACCCGGCACCAAACGAATCCTAGTCACGCACAAATCTACTCGGCTACGGTGACCACCTAAGCGGGGAAAATCGCAGTGGCGAAAATAAATATGTGCATCACCAAGACCAAAGTTGAAAAAGAGTAAAATGCTGTGCAAATAGTAAAGGGGGTAAAAGTAAAATACAATAAAAAAACCATGCAACGCGTGCCAGACTCAATCCAACGGTTGGAAGAAAATTCTTACTGTAAACATATTTCAAACGCATAAGTAATAGAAAATTGTGAAAAGCGGGATTAAAACTATAATCCCAGTAACTATCGCTTTTTATATGCGAAAATTACATAAATAAAGCTTGTAGCTGTGCGTTCGCATGTGCGGCTGTGTGCGGAAGGAAAATTGCAATACTGCCTGCGGCGCTGAGTGCGGTTGGTTGGACAGAAATTTTGCGCGCGCTGTATTACTTTTATGCACATTTTTCTATATACCACCTCGAGGTTGACAAATATTGACATATTGAAAAATTGCACAAACAAAAGCGATGTGCTGGCTTTGTGCATGAAAAAAATATGGAGTAGAATTTATAGTTGCCGTTGTATTGGTGCTTCGAAAGTACGCAAATACAAAGCTCAACGATTTTATATACAATATTTGCAGAATGGCTTAAAGGAAATAATAAAAAGGTCACGAAAAGTGAATGGTGAAGTGGCACACTGTGTTCCGCCGCACCCAATCCCCTTTGCATGTCACTTTCGCTTACCAAATATTCGCGCCTCCATAAAGGAATCGAAAGAAAAAAATCGCTAATCGCCTGCTGGCATTGCAGGATCTGATTGTGCGATTTTACAATTCAGCGCTTTAAAGCGCATTTAAATAACAAAAAAAAATAAAAATCACTGAGAAACAATGATAAAACACTCGAATTTGGCCAGCAACGCATCAGCCGCAAATAATTAAGGGTTGCAAGAACAAATCGAGAGCAATAACCGAAGCTGAGTTGCAAAACCGCAGCCACACAAATATACATACACTCACATATCCACACAACTACACAAAAGGTATTTCACTGCCTAAGGCACTCACATCGCTTGCATACCACCAGTGAAGCGTCTACTTGAGCGCCTAAAATGCCGCAATTGATTTGCCATCGATCCGTTCATGCGGTAGGCTCGCGGTTGGTCTTTCGTTCGGTCTGCATGCTTCGGCGTGTAAATGCACTAAGTTGTGTAATTCTGTAGGTAGCATGTGAAGCGTGTCATATGGTCGTCAATGGCTACAGCAATACAGTTGACTGACCGGCATTTGCAGACTAGCGAACAAAACATAAAAAACGCACTAAAAAGGCTCCCACCCCAGAAGTCGGCCTCCGCCGCGTTTTAATGAATATTTAACCCAGACTGTCTCATTTGCTGCGGTTTGTTCACTTTAAACTGGCTGTTTTTATGCATTTGAATGTGTTTAGTGTTGCTGTGACAGTTGTTCTTTTGTAATGCGAGTTCACACTTTGACGCTTTGCAAGCAAACACCCACTTGAGCAGGGGTCAGGTCAGTACGAGTATATGCGAATTTATGTGCATTGTACGCTTTTTCGCTTGACATTTAGAGGGATGAGATAAATACCTCAAAATGTGGTTTACGTTTACTGCTCCTATGCTTGAAAGAAAATCGATCTATTTACATCGAACAGGTACTCGTGTGTTTGTTTGTCCACCTTGGTTTGGTATTTGCTAACTGCTCTGGTATTTATTAGCTCAGTCTGACTTAAATTTGTAATAGTACATAGGTCGTGTCAACGGTTCAAGCTGCTGCTGATTTCACTCTCACTACTTGTGCCCTCTATGAATGTTATTTGAGTTGAAATAGGTAAAGTACAGTATAAGAAAATGAAACACAGATTAAAGCTCAAATATGCGCATTTTTCCTTGTAAAAGCTGGTAGAAGATAATATTATACTGAGTAGAAGATATACACCCCGCGTCAAAATGGTAGCCAAACACATGCTGGCATCGTGTCCAGCACTGATGCATAACCGAAACAAACACTTGGGTAAGCATATTCTACCAGAAGGATAAGTAAAACTCAATTAAATAGGACAAATACCAAAAATTTATTGAGGAATTTGGGCTTAGAGAAAGACTCTCAATCCATGAAGCGAGCGCAATAGATCTTTTAGGTCGCAGTGCTAAATCTCCTAAAAATAATACTCGTAATAATAATAAGAGTCCTAGCAATACTATGGCAGGATCAACTAAAAATACTTTATACAAACTCTGTACTATTTTTTTAAGATTTCCAATTAATTTTAGTAGAATTTTTTATTTTAAGATATATCGCTCTTTTTCATAAGGAAAATCGTTATAACTTAAAAAGATACCACTTTCATTTTTTTTACTGCATAAAAAATATCTGATGATAATAAAAGAAAAAAGCGCTGATAGCGGACGCCGCTAGGCCGGCTGTGGCAGACCTCCAGTGTATTTCGAGTACGAAAAAGTTACACACACATATAAACAAAGGTATATTTGCAGTTGTTTCAGCAAACTAACAGCTAATAATTCAATTTAGGAGTATCTAGAATTCAACCTTTTGAAACAACTAACTAGACAATGCATAAATATTTGCTTTCCCAACAACACACACACAAAGGCAGCAAAAAGGCAGCCGGTTAGTGGCGGTGTCACTCGTATTCCGCATAGTGACAGCACAATGGCCATTTGACATGTATATGCATGTGTAGAAATAGTACGTAAAGAGAAAGGAAAAAAGTAGAAAAATACACTTCAGGGTGGTCCAACCATCATTGGAATTTGAACTTTACATTTGTTTGACTTAAACCGCTAAAATAATATCCGAGAAGTGTTAGAAATTTAGCTTAGGGTTAGGAATTTACAAAACCCTATAAAAATCTAATATCGAAAATTGAACAAGCAGCCGAAACGGTGTTGCCACCCTAGAAGTTGCGATTTAACTCCATTAGACTATTTTTGTAGGGCGCCGAAGATGGCATTGGTGGGTGAGATAAATGCCGACACTTACGAAATTGTACTGAAAAAGTGGATTGCAGAATGGTCTATTGTAAATCCAGATGTTTAAGTCATTTCAATGAAATTACAGGGTTTGATTGAAAAGTAGTGAGCCTTCCCGCGCGGAGCGTCTGCCAAGCGATCAACCGAATCGGCTGGTGGGGGAAAATTATCGTTGGACCTTCCTCTTCCACTAGAAACTGGTCCCAGTTCGCTGGCGACAGCGGTGCAGTCAACATCGCTTTATACTTATTTTATTTACAGCCAAATAAACTTTTATTCCGAATGCTAGCGGAACCACCCTACATAAGCAAACGTTTGTTGTAGTCGCTTTTGCGAGCATGTAACAGATGAAAGCTTATTTTGTAAGTACGAGTAAATAAAATGTTTGTGAGTATGCATGTAAATATTAGAGCAAATCTAATCGGATTTGGTAGTACCGTAAGTGCAGGTTAGATTTTGTGCATTGAAAAGTAATATGAAGCTTTGCATTGTTTTGCTCGTATGGATGTCATGCGGGTACCTACAGCTTTGTTGTGTCATCTACGAATGTACATACGTTGCCCTTTTTCTTTATTCGCAAATACTCGTATTTGCACAAACTATAGCTGATTGTGAGTCGGCGAAATGTCACTTACATAAGTACGTATGCACATAATAATATGTAGTGTGTGCACTTATTTATCGAATTTAATGTATGAGTGAATACACTTGTGTGTATGTAGATCTGTATCTTGAGAATCTGTTTCTATTGAAAAACAAACAAAGCAACCTGTTTATTTTCGCACAAAGTGCAGATTTTATTCATTGATGTCTCTTTTTTTTTGTATTATGAAAATACGTAAAAGGGTTTTTAATAAAGCGTTAATGCGGGGCGACATCGTAAATTTCGGGATTTCGGGGCTTTAGAAGCTTCATCCCAGGAATCTGGGATTGTTTGCGGTAAAGCATTCATCCAGTCATCCAACTGAAAAATTGAATCCGCACCATCCCAATGTTACGTCGATAATCGGAACTATTGAGCAATTGGGTCAGAGTTTCAGTTTGGACCTCGAATTATGGTAGGTATAATATATAGTAGGGCGAGCCGATTTAAAAATCGCTCATTGCTTTGTGAAAATCGTATTCTAGGGATCAAAATAAGAAACTTTGCCGAAGGAACCATACCTCTAAAACGAATTCTGATGTCCCCCAATTTGGGTCGAACGAAAAATCCCACTTTGACCCATTTAGGGTGCTCCAATCGAGTCCAAATGTATGACCGACCCGCACTAACTTTGGACGGCCGATCCACCCATGCCAGTGGCACACCCCCTGCACGCCCTGGAACTCCCCTGGGGGGTTCCCCATACAATCATTTCAAAATATCACCATTTCTGGCCTTTACATGAGAAAATAAACTAAAAAGTTCGACCCAAATTAGGGGACATCAGAATTCGTTTTAGAGGTATGGTTCCTTCGGCAAAGTTGTTATTTTCATCCCTAGAATATGATTTTCACAGAGCAATGGGCGATTTTTTTGCCTCCCCACAAATCGACCCGGCCTAATATATATTATATATATTATGCTTTTCTTATATATATGCTTTTCTTGAAAAAAACTACTTGAAAGCATTTGTCAGTCAATTTTAACAAAAATTTAAATTTTTTTATATTGTAGAGCAAATTTTAAGATCAGCGTTTCAGAAATTTCGAAAAGTGAAAAAACGAACTTATATAATATAAAAAAAAATAAATAAATAAAGAGAAGTGGGTCGAGAATACTACTTTGAACACCAGACGAAACCTGGAAAGAACGGGAAGTTGTTTTCCAGATAAATATGATGCTTTCCAAAGTAGGAAGGTGGAATAGAATCTGAAATAAGCTAATTTTCTTAGTAATATTTTAGAAGACCCTATGCCAATACTAATTTCATGTTCATCTGTTATACCAGCTATCACAATAGTAAACTGTTACTATGAATGAATATGAACAAAAACGTTCTGCAGAACTCAGATCTTCTAATTCATTAAAAAATTGTCTACCTAAAATAGTAAACCTACGTCTGGATAGAGCAAGATTATGACAAAAAAACTTAGTCTTAGAAGAAAAAATATGTCAGTCTGGTTTGTACCACTGTTAGGATTATGTATGTCTCCGTATCATGAAGATAGCACTGTACTAAAACAATTTAAAGATTTAAAAAATTAGCTTTCTTTAAAAAAAAAAATGATATACAAATCTCTGGATCCCGGAAGCTTAAGCCCGATATTACAGGACGCGGGAAACACCGACTTTCGATGCCCTAATATTAGCCTCTGTAAGAAATATGTACTACTAAATACATCTAAATTCTAAATGTATAGTTGAAGAGGGTAAGGGGTGAGAGCTGTCGATAGCTTATCGACAAAACAAAGGATTTTATTTCATGATCAGTTTATTTATTAGAGGTTTCTCTGAATAATAATGGCAATCGTTTGCTTTTGGTTTCTATTATTTTATTTGTGGCTTTATCATTGAATGGGATCTAACTAACATCGCGTAATAATTGCTTACTGCGCTATTCTACGTATATATGTACGGATGAATTATCTTTTCAAATGTATCTTGACGTTCTATGACAAGCTTACTACTTATGTAACAAAACAATGCAGTACAAAGTTTTTCAGATAAACAAACAGCAGGCAAGTCTCAAAGCTTTTTTGATTTGTGAAAATATTAAAAGTGGAAGAGTTTGGGGTAGTGCCGTATACAAAGAAAAGTAGGATTAAGCAAAAAAAAGTAAGTGTTAGTGTAATGAAAGCTTCCAACAGCATGACGCAAGTGTGGAATAGCACGGAATGAATTTATAGTGAATAGTGAAAGCTTTTTAATAATATGTACGAAGTGGTCTTCGCTGTTTATGACACAAGTAAATAGTATTAATTTTATGTAGCGCATTGACGTTTTCAAAATCAACAAATTATTTCAGTTCAGTTTTGATTTTTAGTCATTATTTTAACTGAAATTTTTATATAGTTTCGGAATTATGCGCAGGCTATAAGATAACACTGTGGTACAAAAAAAAAAGTTGCAAAAAAACTTTGGATCGGACATGGTGAGGGTTGTAGCTTATGAAAAACTGAAAAGAATGGTATAGGAGAAATTTCCAATACACCCCCAAAATCTCATTTTATGGCCATAAAACCGTTTTTCAGTAGGTTGATGTGAAGAATAACTCCTACCTTCGCCAATTTCCATCCGATTTCGAATTTGTTTTTTTAGTTCGAAAGAACAAAAACAAGCCTTTTTGACAGTGTGTTAACATTTTTCCTGAAATGACAACTGACGAGACTGTAGACGGAAGTATTTAGAATTTTTTTATTTTTTCTCTATTTTTTCGACTTTGACATAAT
Organism: Anastrepha obliqua; assembly: GCF_027943255.1. Classification (NCBI taxonomy): domain Eukaryota; kingdom Metazoa; phylum Arthropoda; class Insecta; order Diptera; family Tephritidae; genus Anastrepha; species Anastrepha obliqua. Next base: position 2,533,994 of record NC_072896.1, read on the forward strand.
TTTTACGATATTATCCGATATTGAGGATTTTTTTTAGTACCCTACTGTGTTAGTAAATTTAATTTTGCGTCGAATGAGCTATATTTGACTGTAATTGAATTAAAATTAATAGAGTTGTGTGGGTTTTAAGATTTTTTCTTTTTTTTACTATGAGATTTGGTATGCGTTTCGAAGCATGAAAATAATAACAAGTGTCATTATAAACGCATAATATTTATTGGAGTATTGTGCAGTGCAGCACTGTACGGTATGGTACGGTGCAGTACACAACGGCACTGGTTCCAAACTTAAAAATGCATTGGAAACGGCCCTTTGGAGTTTAGTATGGTACGGTACATTTGTCATTTCTTCATCAGTTTTGAATACTTCTCTGTAAGAAATTCGATCATCATCATTCATCTGAAGTCGTCATCAACTAAATTCCGTTGTTTAAATCGAGAAGCGAGCGTTTCAGATTGTCTTCCCGATAGAAGTATGTAAATCACGAGAAAGATCCTGAAAATCTGAATTTGATACAATGTGTCGTTCTGAAGACTTAGAACCAGACGGAAAGTACTCTTCATCATCAGGTTTATTGTTATCAGTTTGATCATCATCAGCAATGAGTTGAACTTCCTTCAGTTCATGACTTCCAGTTGAGTCAATCATATCGTCCAAGACTACGGTGTTCTTAACAGTTGCAACATCAGCATACTTTATGTGCTTTCGAGTTTTATAATGATGACCGTTTACGTCAGTTTTACAAAAATAACAATCATCTGGTTTATGATAAGGCTGATGATGCCACATAATCGGAGAATATTGAGAAATTCGACTTTTCTGGCAACGTTTTGATTTATATCTCTTGAATTTCAATGAAACAAACAATAAAACTTTGACGTATTAATAAGGTTAAATTATAATAACAAACTTCTTTTATTAATCAATGTACAGTGTGATCTTAGGTACACTTGGGAGCCTTTTCATATTTCCATTGAAAAAAAAATGTGTGATAATATGTCAGATATTTTCGTAAGTTCTAACCAGTTCTGTTGTATGCAGTACAGTGTACTCGTATGTATACATATATACTCCAATAAATATTACGTATCTATAATAACGCATCAAAACACGCCCTTATTCCCATTTAGCGTAAGTTATACCTACATACCAAACCAGTAAAAAAAAAATAAAATCTTAAAACTCACACAACTCTACTAATTTTAATTCAATTACAGTCAAATATAGCTCATTTGACGCAAAATTAAATTTACTAACACAGTAGGGTACTAAAAAAAATCCTCAATATCGGATAATATCGTAAAAATTATGTCAAAGTTGAAAAAATAGAGAAAAAATAAAAAAATTCCAAATACTTCCGTCTACAGTCTCGTCAGTTGTCATTTCAGAAAAAATGTTAACACACTGTCAAAAAGGCTTGTTTTTGTTCTTTCGAACTAAAAAACCAAATTCGAAATCGGATGGAAATTGGCGAAGTTAGGAGTTATTCTTCACATCAACCTACTGAAAAACGGTTTTATGGCCATAAAATGAGATTTTGGGGGTGTATTGGAAATTTCTCCTATACCATTCTTTTCAGTTTTTCATAAGCTACAACCCTCACCATGTCCGATCCAAAGTTTTTTTGCAACTTTTTTTTTTGTACCACAGTGTAATTGCATTCAAAGACATGGAAGAAAGAAAAATAAAAAGGGTAATATATTAAGAAAATGTTAAAAAATCATTTAAAAAAAAGTCAAGTTAAATATTGAACTACTAATCCTTCACTTTGCTTGACCATTGCAATTTCAGAAATTTTCATTACACATTTTTTCGTTACAAATGCGTCTTTACTGTTGAATAACAAAATCAATACAAACATATAATGCCATTTTCCCTTGCGTTTTGTAGACAAACAAAATTAATGCACATCAACTGCCGCTTAAGCTTCATGGAAGCTAATCCATCACTTGAAGTTTGACACTACGAAAACTCAAAGAAATCAATGGACGAATAGACTTTATTTGATATTCATCTTAAAGAGAAAAGCAAATAAAGATAGAAAAATAGATAATAAATGAGGTAAATGGGTCATAGAAGCGGAGGTGGAATGGCTCAATGTGGGTTGGAAGATGGTTTCGAATAGAACAGTGATAAAAAGGGGGTGGTAGACAGGCACTTTAAAGTTGATGCAGGTGAATAGCAACATTGCTTATCTTACGAAATTGTACCAAGCTGCACAGTACGAGGGTTGCTTTTATAATTCTAGTCTAACAATGGAATAATGAACATTAGGTTTTATTTATTTATTTATTTATTAATTCAGAGACGTGAAATAATAATACAATTATTTTTACACGTAAAAACGGAGCACTGGTTGCCAGGACCTCCGACTCGCTGATGTAAGAGTAAAAGAAAGTTAGCTTAAAGGACTTACATGTAAAATGAGTCTAGAAAACTTAATTAATTAAAACTATAGTAAAAATATAGTAACTATGTTAGAAGAGCAAACATCAAATCAATTTTTTCAATCCTGATTTAACTAGAAATTCTGATATTTTTGATATATTTTCTGAGGAAGTAGTTCTTAACAGTGTAGAAGGTCTTTGGTTTCGGAAGATACTTTTCCTGATTTGTTCAAAATGTGGGCAGTCGTCGAGTAGGTGGTAGACCGTTAAAGATGGTGAGTGACAGTGTTGGCAGCATGGAGGGTTGGAACCATTGAAAACGTATGAATGTGTGGCGATTGTGTGCCCTAGACGAAGGCGGATAAATGATTTGATATCTTTGCAACGGCAATTTAATGAGTAGTTTAGTTTTATCCCGTTTGGATTATTTACGATATAATGATGGGAAGAGGATCCCCAATTGACCATTTGTGCATTATAGTGCCTCTGTTGTATAAATTTGAATACGTATTTTTTCGAAATATAGTCGAAAGTTATTAGTGGTTCCTTCCCAGCGAGTTTAGCCCGTTAGTCTGCTAGATTGTTCCCTCTTATGCCTGCATGACCTGGAACCCACATAAGTTTTATGCGGTCGCTATTTTTTAATAATTTGCTCCGGATACAGGAGATGATGGGCGTCTTGTTCATTGCGATCATTATCAAGTAAATTACTGATTTGCTATCCGTGCTTTCGGTAAAGAGTTTTCAGCGAAGGTAATACCATAAAGGATCGCTGCAGCTTCGGCTGTATAAACGGAGGCATAGCTAGGGCGGAAGCCGGCCGTGATTGTTTCTCCTTTCGAGTTGACAACTGCAAACGAGGTGTTAGTATCAGTTTTTGACCCATCAGTGAAAATTAAGCTCCATTCGGGTAGGTTTTATTATTTTTCCAAATATTCTCCATGATGCTCAATACACTTTTGCATTCGTTTGGACCAATTTTCTTAGAAATTTGTCGAGTCGAGTTTTTTAAATTGTGTAGGATCTGACACGATGCCATATCAATGCCCAATGATATTGGGCGAACTTACCGGAATTCGTCGGTGAGCAAACAGCGGCCGCCAGAATATTCATTGTTTAAGTTTTTTTTGTGCTAAAGAATAGTGTTTGCTTGCCGTATAACTATTTTAAATCATGGATGCATACTTGTCTTGTTAATCCATGTCGAAAATTGAGAAAAATAGTCATAGAACGATGTTCACGGTTTAATTTCTTTTTTTGCCGACTTCAATTTTTAAAGCCTTTGTAAACAACAGCAAACTGGCTCACACATCAACACTTTTTGAAGGCGTGTATGTCATGCTTTAACAAACTTTCCAATGGAAACGTGAGATTGCATCTGAGGGCACTAGAAGTGCCCAAGGCCAGAAATATAAATAGCAACCCTCGTACTTCCGTAATTTATTACAGACAGATAAGTACAAGAGAAACTGTATCTTTGACTGTTGTTAAAAAAAAGAAGTATGAGTTTAGTAGAAATATGCAGAGAAGAAAGTGATAACTGCAAAAGTTGATAGCTCCTATTTCAATTTAAATTTTTTCCCCTTTTTCGTTTTTTTATTAATTTTTAATTCAGAATTTTTCTCGTGTTGATTCTTGTCATACGACTTTACTTATGTACATACAAAGTCAACCGTTCAAATAGATTTTTTCCCCTTTAATATTTAATATTTTGAGCTTTTAAAAGTTCTTTCTGCTTTATTAATTCCCAATACTTAATACACTCACACTCTTCTATTGAAACAAATTTTCCCTGCAGTACATTAACCTAAATTCAATCATGTGTGCAATTCAATAAAAGCTAACAGCCGTAGTAGACCTTTTGTTAATCTCCACGTTACTATTGCCATTATAGAAAATGTCACTGCGAGCCTGTGCCGTAAAAACTATTATAACTTTATGTACATATTCTGGCTGGCGAAAATCCTCCACTGAACCCTCCCCGAGGGTGCCAGCTGGTAATAAGTACCACAGTTTTCCTATTTATAGGAGGTACTTAGCTAAGTTAAGGATACTATGGGTTGGGTTCGATACTCCTCAATAGTACAGCTCTACCCAAAGTACTCTTAACGTGGTCGGGGGTGAAGGGCTGGATTAAGGTGTGATGCGACCCGTGCCGAGAATCTGTCAGGCTTGGGGCCCTTCTAACAAATAACCAAGTCTCGAACGGAGCTTACGGATACCTGGCGCCCTCCGTAATAACTAGCCTTACCCGTGTAGTTCGGAGCTATGCACGGGCGGACATCCTTTCTCCGACACTCGTGGGTCCAAACATGCAAGACGTTTCAAAAACAATTAAAAAAAAGGAGATCGGTCCTCCTTCGAAAAGACCGACAGGAACAAACAGTTCCACAATAAGAGCAACGGTTGCACCGAGCTCACATAGAACTCCATCCATCGGCCAAATAAGTCGATCAAAGCACACAGCGACAACTTCAGCGAAAGCGAGGCCAGCTGCCACACAACCAGAGCTGGACACAGGTCCAAGCACAAGTAGGGGTGCACTAGCCCGGCAATCTACTGTGATTCAGCCCCCAAAAACGGCCCCGACCGGAAGCACAGCTACTGCTAGCTCCGGTACCGAAGGATGGCCGCTTGTGAGGGTGGTAGACCCAGCGAAAGCGAGCTACCAGGATCGCAGAAATGCAGCCAGGCTCCTAAGGAGGGTGCACGAAACTCACCCAAAAGAAGGCGAATTGTCTCAGGAGTTGAAAGAGGCGATTGATAGAGCGAAAGCGATCATTCCTGATTTCAACCCTGACTTCAAACCAACACAGTCGGCTCCAAAACGACAGCGGTCCTTGGAGGAGAATAAGCCGAGTGCAAAAAGGCACAAACCAATGGGCGTGACGCCCAGAAAATCATTTGCGGAGGTTGCAAAAGACCGCTTTATCATAGGGGTCCTGGACCAGAACCATCCTGAAGGTATGATCCCCAAGGCCCAATGGAAATGGGTAGAGGCCGAGCTAACGAAAGTGGCACTGAAGGTCATTCTGGAGAACCCCGGCCCCCCGCCTGCGTGCGAAGACTTAGGCTGGCACCAAGGCCAGATAAAAATAATAGCGTGCGACGATGAGAGATCGGTTCAGCTGTACAAAGAGGCCATCTCCAAAGTTGGAGAAGTGTACCCAAATGCCAAGCTAGTGGTCGTGGACAGGAAGGATATTCCGTCCAGGCCTCGAGCAAGGGTTTGGTTACCTTCAACCGTCGAAGACCCGGTAGAGATTATGAAGCTCATCCGGGTCTGCAATCCAGATATCCCAACGCAGGAGTGGAGATACGTCAAAACCATCACCAACCAAAGCAGCGCGGACGAATCGAAAGAGCAGAAGCGCGCCACCATGCAGGCTCTCCTGCTCCTCACGGAGAACTCAATTGAACCGTTAGCGAAATGCGACGGGCAACTGCGGTACGGTTTTGTGAAGGTGAAACTCCACATTTACAAAACCGACACGGATGCTATTGAGTTCCTCGCCACGAAAGAAAGCGAAAAGCCCATGAGGGAGCTGGAGCCCATGAGTGAAATCGAGCCCATGAGCGAGGACGACCAGCCCACCGAAGAAGAATACGCCTCTTCAGGCTCAGAAATGGGCTTAGGGAGGTTGTACTTCGTACGGGAGGGTAAGTATCCCACACAACAGCGTAAGTATTCCGAAAGGGAACGTTTATGCGAAAGCAAAGAAGACCCAGACGTAACGTTAACAGCTAATGCATCTTCTTCAGATAAACCTACACCATTGTAAAGAAGCCTGCCATGCCCTCCTGGATCGTCTGGCAGAAGATCAGCCGGATGTAGTCCTCATCCAGGAACCCTGGGTACGGAATGGCGAAATCTGCGGTTTGAGGACACCAGGTTATAAAGTATATAAGACTAATTGTGAAGGTACTAAAAGAGCATGCATAATGGCAAAAGTACATCTTAATATCTTTATGATTCATAATTTCAGTAACGCAGATACTACGACGGTTAGCTGGGAAGTGAGCGGAAGCAACACCTGGCTAACCTCGTTCTATTTTGCCGGAGACGACACAGGTCCACTGCCGTCACCGCTAATAAGAAGCCTTGTGGAAGACTGTAAAGCTCACAACCGCAAACTAGTACTAGGAGGTGATGCCAATGCCCACCATACCATATGGGGGAGCTCGGATACAAACGAACGAGGTGAGTCTCTCTTTAATTATATTATATGTAGTAAGCTTTTAGTGTGTAACAAAGGCAACGAACCTACATTTATTACGCGTAATAGACAAGAAGTTCTTGATATTACGCTGGCAAGTCAAACCCTTTACGGAAAGATGACGCAGTGGAGGGTTCTGAATGAACACTCTTACTCCGATCATCGCTACATAGAAATTAAATTTGGGGGAAACAACCCACGGGCTCCACCCGCCAATAGGAACTTGAAAAAGACCAACTGGCATATATATAAACGGGAACTTAAGGAAAGACTTCCAAATTCCCAAAATATTACTATTGAAGACAGAGAATCATTGAACGAACACGTACAAACCCTTACGGAGGTCTGTAGAACTGCGCTAAACAAGGCTTGCCCTTTAAGTAGGTATAAGGGGAAGAAAAAGCCGCCCTGGTGGTCAGAAGACCTGTCTACATTAAGAAACGACAGCAGAAAACAGTTTAACAGAGCGAAAGCGACACGGGAGAGTAAAGACTGGGACTGCTACTACAGTAAACTAAAAATTTACAAAAAAGAAGTTAGGAAAGCGAAAAGGTCTGGTTGGAGAAAGTTCTGTGGAGAAATCGAAGGAACCACAGAGGCCTCCAGACTGCGCAAAATCCTCTCAAAAAAACACAATCCCATCGGATACCTCCAAAAACCGGACAGGAGTTGGACTACTTCGAGTGACGAAACGTTGAAGTTGCTAGTGGACACGCACTTTCCCTGCAACGAATCATCTAACGTAGTAATCGACAATGGTACGGAAAGATCAAATTCTGACATTGAAGAAATAATCACTGAAACTAGGATAACCTGGGCAGTGAACACGTTCAAACCATTTAAATCACCGGGCCCAGATGGATTATTCCCGGCCCAAATACAACATTCACTCAACTACATCATGGAGTGGGTGACGGCCATATTTAAGGCCGCTCTGAAACTGAAAAGTGTCCCATCAACATGGAAAGAGGTAAAAGTGGTCTTTATCCCTAAAGCGGGAAAAAGTTCACACACAACACCTAAGGATTTCAGGCCAATAAGCCTATCCTCCTTTCTGCTAAAGACATTAGAAAGAATTCTAGAAGAACACATTAGGGCTAACATCAGCCCTAATAAGCTCAGCATCTCACAACATGCGTACTGTAAAGGGAAATCAACCGAAACAGCACTTAACTCACTTGTTACAGAAATCGAGAAGTCAATGTATAACAAAGAATTCACACTGGTAGCCTTCCTAGATATCGAGGGCGCTTTCAACAACATCCTACCGGATACCATAATAAAGGCACTGACGGATTTCGGGATCTCTGGAGCTCTGGTTGAGTTCATCAAAAACATGCTCTTGAGCAGATTTGTGATCGCAACCCTAGGGGCCACAGAGATCAAGAAAAAAGTTAGCAGAGGAACACCTCAAGGCGGCGTGCTGTCCCCTCTCCTATGGGTGCTGGCACTAAACTCATTGCTAAAGAGCCTAGAGGAGAGAGGACAACACGTAGTAGCATATGCGGACGATGTTGCAATGGTAGTAAGGGGGAAATTCCCCAATACACTCATAGAAATCATGCAAGATTTACTAAATATGGTTGAAAACTGGTCAAAAGCAAATGGGCTAAGTGTCAACCCCAATAAAACTGAACTAATCCTATTTACCAGGAAACACAAAATACCGAATATAACTCCTCCGACTCTAGGAGGAACGGCACTGTCATTTAGTGATGAGGCCCGCTACTTAGGTCTAATACTGGACCGAAAGCTAACATGGAAGGCAAATGTCGAAGATAGAGTAAAAAGGGCGACAATAGCACTATACTCTTGTAAACAGCTGATAGGACTAAGTTGGGGTCTCTCCCCATCTATCGTATATTGGCTTTACACGGCAATTGTCAGACCTATCCTAACATACGGCATATTAGTATGGTGGCCAGCTTTAGATAAATTGTACATCAAAAGAACCATGGCACACGTACAAAGAATGGCCAGTCTTTGCATTTGCGGAGCCCTCAGAACCACACCCACAGATGCACTAAATATCATGCTTAACATTTTACCAATAGAACAGTACGGTAAGCAAACAGCTGCCAAAGCAACTCTCAGACTAAGAGAAATCGGCCTACTCAGAACGAACCAAAGAGGGCACTCCTCAATTTTAAAACAATTCCCCTGCATTCCCAACACAACGGATTTCTGTAGAACCAAGGACATCAATTTGTATAAATCCTTCGTCACAGTATTTCCTTCCAAAGAGGAATGGGATAACGGGCTCATTGTTAAGATAAATAAAGTAAACATCTACACAGATGGCTCAAAACTGGATAACAAAGTAGGGGGAGGGGTCTACTCCGACAAACTCGGAGTATGCCAATCATTCCGCTTACCTGATCATTGCAGTGTATTTCAGGCGGAAGTCACTGCCATAAAAGAGGGGCTTAAAGAGATAAAAACGAGAGTATTATCCACAAATGAAGTCTTCATTTACTCGGACAGTCAAGCAGCAATAAAAGCGCTGGAATCAAAAACACACTCGTCAAAAACAGTTCTAGAATGTTTTAAACTACTAGACGACGTATCTAAGTGCTACAAGGTGCACCTTATCTGGGTACCGGGCCACAGAGACATTCCAGGAAATTGTAAGGCGGATGAACTTGCAAGAGCCGGTACAACGCTCGATCTCGAACCGGATAAGGAACTGCTACCCATACCTATAGCCACCTGTAAATTACTTATAGAAAGGGAAACCATCAAAAAGGTAAATACAATCTGGCAAAACCTCACAACTTGCGAACTAAGCAGACAGACATGGCCGAACTGGAACAGCGGTCGATCGAAGATCTTGCTAAGATTCAACAGGGAATCTATAAGAAAAATGATAGGTGTTTTAACAGGTCATTGTTTAATAGGCAGCCACGCTAGAAGGTTAGGACTACCTTACTTCGATTTCTGTAGAAGCTGTCTAAATACAGAAGAAGAGGAAACAGTCAGACACCTTTTATGTGAGTGTGAAAGCCTAGCTAGGAGAAGGCTGCGCACCCTCGATACAGCATTTTTAACCGATGTAGCGGATATAGCCCATCTAAAGCTAACGAAGCTCTGCTCGTTTATTAAAGCAACCGGATGGTTTGAAAGGGAACACGTAGAGTAAGGATAAGCTCCAGTGGCATCACAATGGACCTGCCGAAGGTCTAAGTGCGTCTTACGACAACCACCCTACCTACCTACCTACCATGTACATATTCTACTACCCTTAACTAAAGACAATAACGCCAGCACTGCCCTACTGCATTCTTTAAGTTTTTATTGTTTTCCTCGCGCATTTTCCAGTCGACACCCCCATAAGAAGTATGTGCCAGTAAGTGCTTGTATGGATAGAAAACTCCCCTCGGATTTAGAAAACAAAACATACCCTCAGCATTATAAGACAATGCATACATCTATGAGGAGAACTCCTTCGCATGCAATATTCTTAGATAAGAAAAAGTACAAAATTGACCTATATTCAAGACATTTGCAATTGAAATTTTTCTGTTACTTAGACTTAACACCCTCGAACTCTCCACTCTAAGGAAAAGTATCGACCGTTTGTCTTGTTTTGTTAACACGAAAGCGATTTGAACTGTCTTGGAATGATAAACGATGCAAAATGTGAACGGAGATGTGAGTAGAACTGCCATGTGTGAGAGTTTGCCTCATGGAGACAGGAATCCCATATTTGTGCGCTTCTACTACCAAATGCAATGCGGCGTAAAAATCTGCTCTGACTTTTATACAATAGAGAGGGTTCATTAAAACTCCTTTTGAAATTTTGAAGTAGCTCTTGTTTGACTCCGTAGAAAATAATATTAAATACGCTTTTTGACGTTAACAAGCACGGAATAGTAGCAAATAACGAGTGCTCAGCTAAAGCTTTGGCATTTTTACCTCACTGCTTTTAACTTACATACAAGCAGAGCAAAAACAAAAAAGTAGTAGCTTGTGTAGTGGCACTACAAAGAAATAAATAAGAAAAGAGCAGAAAAGTTTTTGTTGTTTTGTAGTCAAGTGTTTGTGCATGTGAGTTGCCGTGTGTGATGGTGCCCAGCAGAGCAGCAAAACTTAATGATGTGCGAATGTATTGTGGTTCTACCCATTGGAAAAAATACAAGTAGTGGTTTTGTTAGCTGTGCAAAGTTTTCAAATAAAATGTGCCCAAGTTGGTTGTTTGGTAGTTTAAGGAAGTAATTAAGTGCAAAGTGAGAGAACAATTTTATACGCATAATTTCCTTTTTTTTATTTTTGTAGATATATAAATATAACATTTTCTAACCCAATTAAATTAAATATTAGACTAGATTTTTAAAATAATATACAATCAACGTCAAAAGAACGTGAGAAGTTTTGACTACCTATTTATTTGCTTTTTAATTTCAGTTACTTTTTATGAAACTTTAGTTTATACTACAACAAAAACCATATAAAGCAAACTTTAAACTTTGTACAAAATTTGTAAGAATTCGGCAAATTTCCATCAAAATTTCAAACTTTTGATTTGGAAGACAAGTGGTAACACCGCCAAAAGAAAAAAAAAACAATCAACGCGATTTTTTACAATGAGGGGCAAGGTATAATACACGACAGTTTTGGGATTCGATTTTTTGATATACATATACAAGGTGGCGGTCGTACGTCAATCATATTTGACACTTCTGAATCATATAGCTACGGTATACAAACAGAGAAGCAGCGCAGCGCGTGTAGGTCAAAATAAAAATTTCCATCACTCAAAATCATTTTTATTTTTTTAATTATAAAAAAAGTTATTAAAAACCAAAATTGAATGATTGATTTTGCGCCACGTTGTACAAAGTAGAAGCTTTGGCAATTGTTACAGTGAATTCTATTTTATTGGAAAATCGCTTTAAAATAATAAAAAATCCACTATGAAAATGGTGGATCTGAAAAAGTTACACTTCGTAAAATTCGCGATAGGTTCTTCCTTTTGAGACCGCTAATGAGATTTGGTCGACTGGTTCGGTACATAATGTGCAAACCAATAACTGGGTGTTGAAAAGAAAACATTGCAGTTGTGGTCTAGAGACGCGATTGTATAATTTTTTTTGAAAATTTGTCTAGAAATGAGGTTCCGGTCAAAGGATTATGCTATCGAGAGTGTTTACCTTTTATCGCTGAGTTTTGGCGTATTATTGGTGATATGGAAATCCCTGCCATCTGGCTTCAACAGTACGGTGCCACATGCCACACATCCACTGAAAGAATGAATTTATTCCAAACCAAATTTCTCGACCGCACAATTTAACGAAATCAGTTGTTAATTTGCAAACCTGATCGCCACTGGATTATTTTTTGTGCGTCTATGTCAAAGATAGAACCTTCACCCATCGAATCGAGTTCAGCGTTAATACTCAAACTCACAACACCCCTTTTCTGGGTGTTTGGCCGAGCTCCTCCTCCTATTTGAGGTGTGCGTCTTGATGTTGTTCCACAAATGGAGGGGCCAACAGTTTCCGAACGGCAGATATTTGTATGAGGAGCTTTTTCATGGCAGAAATACACTCGGAGGTTTGCCATTGCCTGCCGAGGGGCGACTGCTATTAGAAAAATGTTGTTCTTAATTTTGGTGTTTCACCGAGATTTAAACCAACGTTATCTCTGTGAATTCCGAATGGTAACCACCCATGGTAACCACCAACCCATTCGGCTACAGCGGCCGCCTACGAACGAAATAGAATGGTCATTGGTCATATGGTTATTTGAGTATTTAATAAAATGGTTATTTGAGTTGTTTAAAGCAGTTGTTACATACTTCAATTTGTTTGCTGCGTTGACTCAAAGAAAGCACTTTTTAATCGTAAAAAAATGTTTTACTTTCAAATGCTGCATCTATACAGCACTTAAAGACTTATTCTGCTGCTCAAGTTTGCAGTCTTTCAGGTAAAAAATGAAAAACAAAAAATTACTTTAGGCCCCTATTCTTCTTTCTCCACTTCATATTTTTCACTTTGCTTGCAGGTTTCAAAGGAAAGTTTAAAAATAATTTAAAAATAGAATATGCAGCCGTTTCATTGCAAACAGTATTCAGTGGCAAATAAAAGCCAGGGGAAAGTCAATATAAAGCTCGTTGACTTAAAAAGCATTCAACAAAAGTGCAAAGGCAAATAGAAATTAAATAAAAATATCCTTAAACAATAATATTTGTAAGTACATATGTGTGCGAAATGCAAGCAAACGTAATACACACATATACACAAACAGTTTTACAATAGAAATTTATAAAAGCTTTCACTCGCAGCTATTTTCATATCCTTCGCTTTGACTTTTACCTTTAACGAGTGGAGTTGAATAAAATTAAAGGCAACACTGAGGCGGGCGAGATGCTGATGAAGATATACATAAACAATAGGTAAATGAGGAAGAAACTGAGATGTAAAAGCGAGACAAATTTAAGTGAATTAAAATGTGAAATGTTCACAAGACAAAATATTCTGAAAGATATGAATATTTTTTTAGAGAGAAACTAAGTTGAATGCCCCACACTCTAATCGTATCTCTTTGCGCATAGAAATAAATAAATTAAATAAATATTATTAGTTAAATTGTGAATGGACTTAGTTTCCTTAGAATAAACTACAATTTCCTAGCAACTTTGACAGCAAGATATAGCGCTTTTCCCACACAGAAAATAGCATTACTGAAACTTTTATAAACTACTTAAGGGTAAGAATAATTGAACTTTCTTCCCCACAACGAACACACCCTCTAAGTGTATTAATAATATAATTATATAACTAAGTGATACACTTAATCCCCAAGTTGATTACACGCACTTTTGCAATGTTTGCAAAATGTTTTACAGCTCGAGAGAGCTTTGTGCGCCTGAAAGTATGCGTATGTGAAATGTTGTACAGAAATAGCTGACGCCATTAATCACAAAGTCGTTAGGTAAAGGTGAAGAATGTAGCAGTACTACGCCGGACATACATAGATATGGACTTATATATGCATTATATACACCTGTGTTCAAAATTATAGGAACACGTAGAACTACCAAGTTGAAAGGACTTTTTGTATCTAATTTTGTTCTTTATTTTTTATAAAAGTTTGATAAAAGTATTCAACAACAAAACAAATTCTACAACAAAAACCATATAACTCAAAGCTCTAAATTTTGTATAAAACTCATAAAAGCTTAACAAGTTTCAAGAAATTGTCATCAAAATTTTCAGCTTTTTTTTAATCAAAATTTTTACGCAACTTCAAGGCATGGAAGACGCTCAAAAATCGCATTCGTTTTTGAACTTTTCTTTCGTACGATGTTGGCAATTTTCTTCCATATAAAGCCCATGCTCAGACGCCTTTTATATGGAAGAAAATGCACAACCCCTCAGTAAAAAAAAATTTTAAATAAAAAGTTAAATATAATATAATATTTTAATGCTTTTTTTTCAACTTGTTAAATTTTTGTTGTAGTGCGCTGTACTTTGATAAAAACATAACAACAAAATTAAATACAACCAAAAAAAGTTACAACTTGATAATTCGTTGCGCTGCAATTATTTTGAGCAGTAGTGTATATATGTATTGCGAATACATTTTTAATATTCACTTGCGTAGACCAAACATAGCATGCCAAGTAATATGGCCAAGTGACCAAGCCTAAAAAGCTGCCATATTCAAGTTTGTACGCTTGCAATAAACGCTACGGAAAATCATTGCATGCTTTGTGGCGCTTAAGCTGACAGCCAAGAAAAACGTGTAACAACTGACGTAAATTAACGCAAGATTGTACATAGTAATAAAATAGTTTAAATTGCGTTATAACTATTTTTAGGTTACATCGTGAAAGTTACGCGCTGACATCAAGAGTGGCCATGTTAAATGCAGTAGACAGTGCGAGTGAAATTAGATCAGAGAAGAAGCGATTATACAGGTGTATGTGGCAAATTAGTGAAAAGCGGATAAAACCAAACGTGTGGTAAAGTTCATGAAAACCATAAATTCAAGGTTAATACGAGAACTTCGCTGCCGGCCAGGTGATAGTGTTAAATAGGCACTGAAACTATGACGTTGCTCATACGCCATCGCCAGCCACCCACCCACACTTTCAGTATTTTAATGGCTCACAAACTTAAAATGTTGCTAATTTCTAGGTACTTATAATAAAGTTGCTCTGCAAAATGTGTGTGCGGATATTTTTCCTAACCTGTAAATATTTTTTTTTGTTTATATGTACATATAATAATTTTTATCCTCGTTTTACTTTATTGAGATGGTTTGTTGTTTTGGTAATGAGAATAAGGAGAATATCTGATTTTGTAAGACTTTGATTAATGACCATTAAAACAACTACAGGCTTCAAATATCGAAAATGGAACAAAGTTTTTCTATTTAATTAACTCCAATGGTAGAAAACCTTATATCAAAACTTTCATGGCGTCTTAAAGCAAGAAAAAGAAAAATTGCACATTATTTGTTTTTATAAAACTCTGGCCCTTTCTTAGTCATAAAAAATCGTATTATATTTTATTTACTATAAACTTAGCTCAAACAACAAACACTTCTACATAATTTACAGTTGTAGACTAAAACCAGACTTTTAACTCGTCACTTTACAGGCCACTGCAGCCTGAGATATCACTTAAACAAAGTTGGTTTCTTCGATTGGTCAGTTCGAGATAAAATTGAAGGTAATGACAGAAATAGGAGACAAAACACTGTTCTGAAGCTCTAAAGTTGTTAAATTTCTGTTACTTTGGGAAACTCTTGAAGATTTTTAGAGTAACAGAGATAAGATCAGGCAGGGTTATAGATTCTTGCATTCTTGTGCATTTTAAGGGGATTTGCTATGGGGTTTCTGCTGTCCGAGAGTTCGAATAAAGGCAGTGTAGTAAAGATAACCGAAGAAAATGTCAGAGCTATTCAGAGGAACTATTATTATTATTATTAAAAACTTTGGATTCTTAAAGGGGTTGTCTTATATGGCAGCTATTCGTTTAATCATTGCTTCGGAGTTTGTTTGCTGATGAGCTATAAAACCAAAATACTTTGGGGTTTTCTGTAATATAATCCTAAATTACGTCGTTATAAGCTTGATATTAGCTAGGGTTGTTTTTATACATAAACCGCGTAAAAGCAGTCACTTTTACCCTATGGACTATAGGGCAATTAGCCTCACATCTTTCGTATTGAAAACGTTCGAAAGACTTACTAGATTCAGACATTAAAATCAAACCTATCCATCATATAATCAAAATAATTTTTTTATTAGTAAAAAAGTTATTCGAAAACAAATTCGCATGATTAATTATAGGGAACACGTACCAACGTCGCCAAATGTACGTAGCTAACATTTGAAAAGTGCTCTTTTATTGAACAAACCTCGTATAGTATCGAACTTTATCTATTGCATCTTTACGAAATACATTTTTTTTCTGTACATAAAAAACTTACCTGCATTTCTGGTGGTCCACCCTCATCTCGTATCAGTAATAAATAACTTTGGCCATCTATGAATACTTCCTTCTTAAAGCGCCCGCCCTCAGGCGACTCCTCTTGCATATAGGAACCAGTTAAATAACGATGCACTAAAGCTGATTTGCCTGAGTTCAGTGAACCAACAATGCCCAAACGCAAATCGGGCACTGAACGTGAGATCGTCCATTCTTGACTATTGACAAAGGAGTCTGGAAGAAAAAATGCGAAAAAATAAATTAAAACCTGAAAATCTGAATGACAGCTGCTAAGTGAACAATTTTTTTTTAAATTTATTTCTAATATTATATTTTCTAAATCATTCCCACATACCAACACGTTTCGTTTCTTAGCAATGCGGGCCAAACCCATTTCCTCTTGTTTTTTTATTCACAGAGTTTTCGGTAGTTACGGTAAAACCGAGTAAAACATAATTTAAGAATTTATTCAAATTACCCAAAAATATTTAGCCAATTAGTATGCAAAGCATAACCGATTGGTAATAAGTTTATTATTCAATAATTGATTGCAAATGCTGATTTGTGTGCGCTGCAAGCAAACGAAAATATTAAATTGCTGACAGCACTGCCTGTCAACTAAGAAAAAAAGAAAAAGAAAAACCAAAGAAAATAAAGTAAAATATCTTATGAGCATTCAATTGGCAGTGCTTATGTTGTTAGACAGAACTAGCGCTTTGATAATAAATCTGATATCGCAATTAGTGAATAAATATTTACTTCTGTGTGTATAAATACCACGTCGGCTCATGGAAACTCTCAAATAAGTAATTCGCACATTTTATGACAAGCGTTAGAACTGACACTTTGACACCGTTTTAGATAAGCAAAAGTTGAATCGTAAAACAGAGAAAACTGAGAATAAATTGGGTAAGTACAGTTTTTCAAAATAAATAAAAGAATAAATGATAAATTAATAAATATAGGTAAAATAGGTAAAATGATAAACCCCATTGCAGAAGCTGAGGGGACCTTTCAGAGGAGGAGACTGTTGAGCACTTTTTCTGTAAATGCTCCGGTTTAAGCAGCTAGACGATTAAGGCCACTGGGTGCTCCTTTCTTCGACAGCCTGGAACAGGGCTCTAACCGAAATCCTATCAACTTTCTCCAATAGAGCAACAACACTGGTTGGCTGTAGGTATCTGCCTATTGTAGGTCTCATAATGGCATTAAAACGGTGATTTAGTGCTATTTGAGGATTGCCAGAGTGGTATTTCCAGCATTTCACCTACCTACCGACCTATTTTCGAAAAGCTCTAATACAAAATTTCTTATACTTCGAACTTATCACATTTCCGTTGAGTATTTTGAACTTAGCAAAGTTGCTTTAGATAAATGAAGAAGAAATGGTTTGATATTTAAGGAAACGATAACTTTTATTATTTTTCTTGTTTCTTGCTTTAAAATAGCTGTTTTTCGAAAAACTGGACTTAGCAACTTTTCACTCTAAGTTAGCGACATAATTTTATGAGTGTTTGCGCCATTCAAGGAAAAAATGTACATTACTATTTCCAGAAAAAACTTTGCATGAAAATCATTCATAGTCGTTTAAATGTCAAAGCATTTAGTTTTCTAGGAAGTCCAAGAGTTATAAAGCTTTAAATGTGCAAAAAAAATTGAAATATTACTTCCTACTTCAAAAAATATGTACAAGTTGAGAGCGCAAGTTCAGCGAACTGCAAGAAAAAAGTGAACAACTGACAATTGTCAACGTGCTTTATGGAAATAGGCACTGAAGAACATAGTTCATACATACCTACATACATACGCACACATATGTATGTTTGTGTCTGCAACAACAAGCAGCAGTTAATGTTTAGCACAAGCAGCAAGATAGTTTTTATTTCATTGTTCTTTTTTTGTGATACTGCCGCTCATTCAGGTCAACCAGCCAACATCCAAGCACTTGAGGAGAGCAGCGACTGGTTTGCTGGGCGTTCCCTCCCTTTACTCACTTTACTCACTTTACCCACCAACATATTGCAGTTGAGACGGAACTTGTTTCCGACTTCCTTTTGCCTACTATCGTTTGCTTTTCGTTGTGCTGCTACCGTTTTTGCGACATATGCAATTAGCAGTGGCTTTGTTTTGTAAGGCGTAGCCGTGGTACTACAATAAAGCAGGCCTGAGGCTCGAGCCTCGATACTTACACAAACCTATGAATGACATTCTTGTATATATGGCAGGCAAATGCTACAAATTGCAATTGTGAGATCCTTGGAGTACAGTGCGCTAATGTATGCTCTGCCCTTATGGTTGCTCTTCATCATAGCGCATCATTATTAGCCTTTATTGTACGGGTATGTCCTTGCCGTTCATTCCTTCACAAATATATGTATATATATGTATGAAAGTATGTACGCATGTTTGTACTCTGACAAAATCACATGCGTAGTTATAGTTATTTCTTGTGCACGTCCATCATGCCTTTGATTGACAGCTAGACGGCCGAGCCAGGCAGGCAAGCAGGCAGTCTTCAAACGACATATTATCCTCACATATTCCTTCTCACACAAAGCCAGTTAGCCTGGCAGCAGGGCAACAACTGTCTGCTCTCTGTAACAATTGTTTGCTTTCTGGCTGGACACTTTTGTGATTTAAATGCATTGCTACAGTCTCAATTTTTCGGCAAATTTGTAACTCTTATTTCGACATTGACGTGGCGTTGACTTGTATAACTTGCTGCTGTCGAGTTACTTGAAAGACAATATATTTTGTATTTTTTCATTCAATAAAATCACATTTCTTGCAGTCTTCCACTTTCTGCCTTTTCATTTTCCTTTACTAATTTTTTGCTCATCTTTTTTTGCAATATTGTTGCCATTTGCCATTCGTCACTGTGTGACATTTCGAGGAGCGTAACAAATTCACAAGTGTGTCAGCTGCTTGATGCTGTCAAGCAAACGTCTCATGTCACCATTATTATAGGTACATATGTACATATGTAGTAATTGTGAATGTAGTTATTCAGTGGACTCCACAAGGAGGCGTATTTCTTCACATAATGTTATAAAATGTTTATATGCTGGCATATATTGTTGCTCCTGCGTACCACATTTAGCAGCGGTCGAAAGGCAAGTATGGGAATATCTGTCTTTGGCTCCTACATTGCACTATTGCACCGAAATGATTTGGGTACCTGTGTAAGTACCAAGAACAGCGATTGCTAATGGGTTGACTAAACAAGGCGTTTTGGAGCAGTATACCCAGTAAAGGTGAATATTAGAGCCCCTCGCCAACTTTGAAGCTATTAACTAATAGCTGACCAGTGGAATAGCTTAGAGCCTCAATAAGAACGAAAACTTTGTTGCCTAAAATTTAAAGTAAGCCATCAGAACAACTGTTCGAACTAAAAAACGTTAATTTCATATCTGGTATTTGGTATGTGCACACAGGAGGCTACTTGTCATATTAGTAAAAACAGCGCTTTATTTAATACTAGCAAACCCGGCCCCCTTCGCTGGGCACACTAAAATAGAATAGATATGGTTTAGAACAGAAAATATATGGTTCTCATATTATTTATTTCTTTATTCTTTATTCAAGCGCTTTGGCATAAACAATATTTTTTGTTTTTCTGTTTGTTTTTGAGTAAATATAAAACATAAATTGAAAATCAGGAAAAAAGAAGATTGTTTTTAAATTTCATGAATTTTTCGTTTCAATTTATATGTTTTATTAAGCATTGGAGCTTTTTTAACCATTATCCATTTATATTTTTCAAAAAAAAAAAAACGAAAAAAATTGTTTTTTCCACGAACACATAATTTCATTCGGATTTCACATTAAATTCTCAAATTTCGTAAGAAATTATTCACTGTTCCAAAATCCACTCCAAAAAAATTCACAAACAATTTTTACATGTTGCACTTACGTTTTTTCCTTATGGAATCCAAATCAGAAAGAAATATTGACACATTGTAACTCACACTGTCAATTTGACAGTTCAGTTCCGCCCCAAGCGTTAAAAAAGTAAGCGACATTATGGCTTGCTCAAAAGAACGCTGTACCCGTTGCCACTGCTCCGAATTACAACCAAACTTTACGAAACCCATTTTCAATACTTACTTAACAATGTGCATAAGTTTGGTTTAATTCGGTGCAAAGACACGGCGGGTCCACGTTTTGGCATATATTTCGAGACCCTAGTCATCAATAGGTATGAAAATTACCCCGTATTAAAGCACTTATGAACAGCTTTCATTTGATATCCATATTGTACAAACACATTCTAGGGTCCACGTTTTGGTCTCTATCTCGAGACCCTAGTCACGGAGCGGCATGAAAAATACTCTGAACTAAAGCATTCACCAACAGCTTCCATTTGATACCCATATTGTACATACACATCCCCAGGCACATCCCCAGGTTACCCGGGTCCACGTTTTGACCTATATCTCGAGCCCTATCCACCAATAGGTATCCAAACTATACGGAAAGCATCTTCAATACCTCCTTAACAATGTGTGTAAGTTTGGTTTAATTCGGTGCAGACACGGCCGGTTAGCGAACACACACTTAAAAAGTTGACTTTATTTTATATATAAAATTTTTTTCAGTTTGTGTCCGAAAAATCCAAATATCTTACGGAACCCTATTTTTTCCAAAATAAAATGTAATCCATGTTACTCTTGGATAATGTAGTTTTCGAATGGTGAAAGAATTTTTAAAATCGGTCCAGTAGTTTTTGAGCCTATTCGTTACAAACAAACAAACAAACAAACAAAGTTTTCCTCTTTATAATATTAGTATAGATATGTAAATATAAAGAGTGGTTAAATTTCAAGGGCCGATGTTGGATGTGAACCACACCTAAACGTCAACGACACCGTCGGATTTCTTTCTTTGGGGTTATTTGAAAGAAAAGGTGTACGTCGATAAGCCAGCAACAATTCAAGAGCTCAAGGATGAGATAATTCGGCACATTAACGGCATAGAACCTCAATTATGCCTCAGCGCCATAGAAAATTTGGACCATCGGATGGAGGCCATTTGGCCGATATTTTGTTCCATACGTAATTGAGCCATACCAATATTATCATAATAAAGATAAATGACCATAATTTCCTAAAAAAATTTTATTTTATTCAAAACCAACACCGGCCCTTGAAACTTAACCACCTTTTATAATATATCATTTATTTATGCAGCGAAAAAAATGTATAAGCTTTTGCCAAAATATCCGCATTACTTTTCCCAAAAAAGACTTAATTTAAAATTTGTGGCGAAAATTCTCAAAATGAACTTAACATTGTTCGAGCTGTCAGAAAAGTTCTTACCCACACAAGGCTGCTGTCAATGTCAATGCTTCAAACTGTCCTCTGTAGGTGGGTGCTAAGAAATCGATTATGCTAATTATTATAAATATATCTGTATAAAATCACCAAAACGGGCAGACAAATGCTTGCTAAAGCAGAAAATAAAAGCATATAAAACTCAAACTATTAAGCCTATGAAAATACTATAAAAAGACAAGCGTGTGCCAGTTTGACAAATGCGTCAACAGCGCTTGCAGGCGTTCGGTGGCGTGTTTGTCCATAAAAGGGCAGCGCGCGAGGCAGGTTAGCGTCGGCTTTATGTCACCATTGGGAGCGCAACAAATTACAAAGACTTGCATGCGCGACTGCTCAAAAGACGGTGACGCATGCGCAATGCCTTAGCTAAATTGTCTATCTGTAATGGGCGGGTGTATTAGCGCTCGCCTTCAATTCGACGATTTCGTGCAGTTGTCAATGTCATCACAGCCAAATGATGCACCCAGGCAGTTTATTGACATGCAACAATCGCGGTGGTGGTAGTATCAATAGCAGAAAAACCAGCTGAATAAAGCTGAATAATGAGTTGCAGCAAACCATAAGTTTACTTGGCAGGCTGTGGCAAATTCGTTGCTTAATGCTTTAGCTGCTTTATTTTCTTGCTACTAAGTGGGTTAAACTGGTTGCTTTGCCGTGAGTTTTGGAGGTTTTTTACATATTAAATTTTTTTATTTTTTTTATCATTCATTTCTCAGCAAATTTGGCGGCATTAAGTGAAACTAGTTCTTGATTTGTTATTTACTTATACTCGTATAGATGAAAAAAGAAATATTTGAATAATTTTATTTATCATTGGGTTGCTGTTTTTTGGTTTTAACAATGAACTCGAATTCTGCTCTTCAGATTGAGAATAAGATAAAATTTCGAAGTAAAAGGAAGCCGCAGCTGAAATTGTAAGTCTACTGTTCTGAAAAACAATCTAGAAATAAGTTTGATGATGTTTCCGAGAATATTTCGATTTCGCACGGTAACGTACTGGAAGCACCTATATTTACCTGCTATATGTAAATAATTGGCCCAGTTTTGCGGAGCAGTCTTCTTTTTACTGCTCAAAAATGTCACCTTAAGCTTTTGCTAGTAATTTCATATACTGATCAGACTAAAAGTGGTTCCACCGCGCGAGGAGACTCAGTTGACATCAATAAAGATCCTCGATTGCAATCACATTGACTCAAGCCCTGTGACTTGGCGAGAAAGGATTAAGAGCTTCCGCTGAAGTCTCAAGGCTAGCAGATACTAATCAACCAATTTTGTTTTTGAATAACTTTTTTACTAAATAAAAAAAATATTTTGAGTGATGGAAATCTTTATTTTGACCTTCACGTACTTAATTGATTGTCTTCTAAACAGGGGCAAATGTCAAATATGATTTTCGTACGACGTTATTTGCAATAATTATAAATCTTCTGATAGGGTGATTCATTTTGCGCCACCGTGAAGAAGTGCCTATAGAAGATTCACGATCAAAAATTTGTGTTTTAGACCGATAGGAGATGGAGAAGCATAGGTTGAGCATTTATGTTTGCCAGTATTCGTTCCCCTATCCCTATTTTCTACTTATTGGCTGCCCTCGCCTCTCTACCCTGCATGAGTTCACTGGTCTGGGTATTATTTTTGACTCAAAGTTTTCATTCAAAGGTTCCATCAGTCAAAATTAAATGCTATTGTTTGATTCTTGCGTTCACTCACAGTCTCAATGAGCTCCCCTTCTGAACATTTTATTTTGATTTTCATATGCCTTGAAGAGCTTTAGCGTTAGTTTCTAGTTAGTCTGATATGCGAAACAATTTGGCAACATTTGGGTTTTGGTGTGATGAATGAGGTTCGTGAGTTTTGGGTTGAGAAACTGAACGGGAATGCTGCCTCTTATTCGTTTGAGCTGCTCTCTGAATACTCCGAGCATGCGAGCTAAAAATATTTCATTAAAAAAACTTCTCACTCAATTCAGAAAAAATGGGTGGTCGCTATGGCACAAAAGAATATCACCACCAAAACAAATTAGCCACTTCGCCCTACATTAAACAGAAATAAAAACAGATGCAAACAAAGGAAAGATGAAATAAACGGTGGATTTCAAGTTCTCCACACACTTCAGGGTTAATAAAGTGCGATCAATTTCATAAGCCTGCCACTTAAGAAAATATTAGAAAAATCAGCAGCAATCAAACAACACAGAACAAAAAACAATTAATCTCAAAGAGAAAGAAAGCAACAGCAAAGGAAATATTTTCGATACCAGCAATGAAACGAATGAAACGGCCAACTCGATTGTTATGTAAATTATGTAGGGAGTGATGCCCATAAGAATGCAAAAAGGCCTCCTCTTAAAATAACACAAGACGAACATTGCATGGACAATAGCTGACCAGAAAATTTGTTACTATCATAGGTATTCGCAGATGTGTATGGCATGAAAGGCAGCAAATCTGAAAGGACGGCTAACCTTCATATGGCAGCGATTACGCGAAGTGAGAGGGTTAATCTTGCAGGGCAACAAAATACACGCAGACAAGTTTTTGGTAACTGGATACCGACAGCTACACGTGAAAATTGCTGTATTATGAGTTGTTAAAAGATCGTAAAAGAAAAAAATAAAATCATAAAATACGCTTAAACATTAATGAAAAAATCACGACAAAGCAATGAGACAACAACACAAAATCATTTATGTATGAAATCTACTCCAGAAAACAGGAGGTGGTCAGCAGAGACCACAAGGCGTTGTTCAAGTAAACAAAAGGCAATGTGGAGAAGGGTGAAGAGGATGGCAGTGAAATCGAAAGTGCACTTACACATATGTGGATATGTATGCGTGTAGGAAGGCTATATGTACGAGTATGTGCGGCAGCTAAGTAGGAAGTAAAATGGCAAGATATGGCATTGTTCGTGTAAAGGTGGTTCGTAGGCAAAAAAGCACGGGTCAGCATAGAGATATGATACTCGTATGCCCAAAAACCCTCCGTGATTGTTGTTGATATTTATATTCACTGTAGCGGTATATGCTTTATTTATTGCCATTTTGTACGGGTACATTGCCGCCTTGTTTGGCAGCCTTGAGATGTTCTTGTCGCCAAGGCTTGTGAACGTGTTGTTAATGTGTATTTGAAGAGCTCACTTGATTTTTCTACAACATTGGGAAGAATTGCCAATCGCCGTATGTACTTTGTTGCTGGCAACACGTTTAACCAGTTCACTAAGCGGCATGAAATTAAATATAAATAAAACGTGAAAAGAAAATGTCTTTGCATTTGTATTGAATTTTATGCATTGCTGGGGAATATTTATTTTCTTACAATTCGTTTGTGAAGCAAGTATGAATGGCAAATGGGTTTGCAAAATTTGCTTTGAGCTAAAAAAAAAATATGGCAATGCACCAGATTTGCTGGTAAATTAGCGTAGCGCGGGTTTTTTCAGCAAATGCAATTTATATGCAAATTCTAATTAATATTTTGCAAGATTTTTGGTTGAAGCCACTTGCTAATGGGGTTGAAATTGAAATTTTGGTTGGTTGATAAGTAATTGTCAGATACAGAAGGCAAAAAGTGAGCATCTCCGTCAATTTGGTAAAAAAAATTGTAAATCTGAGAATTTTTATAACAAAATAATAACAATATAAAAATAAAATATATTGTTTGGATGGAATATTAAACTCCAACTCCAAACACAACCTCGACGGACTACTAGGCTTTATTTAAAATGCACCATTGCACTTTTTCGTTTAAAAAAAAATTAATAACTAATGATGTGTAAAAAATGCATGGCCATATCGATTAACAGTATCTTAATAGGTAAAACTGCGTCTTTACTTACGGGTAGTACAATGAAAACTTTGAAGCCGTTTTTGTCGACATATTCTTTTTTTATTATGACGCGTTTGCAGCAAATTAGTGATATGTATTTAACGCATTGAGTCCTATTTATGTCTGCCATTTATATTTTACGTTTATTAAAGTGCGATGTATGCAGCCAGCAGTCCGTCTATAGCTAAACTTTAATCTAATTTAAAATTTTTCTACCGTTAATTTCAATGAATAATACTAAAATTTAGAGTTTAGAACCAATGCCGTCTGAGGCATGCAATTATCCTATACTACTCGTACAGTGTGTTTAATAACTATAGCCCAGCAACTTATTGATAATTTTTGACTATTTATTTATTTCTTAATTAATTTTAATAATTTTTTATACAAATATAGTTCATTATCACATAAAAACCACATAAAGCCAAGAAAAAAAAAACAAAAAAAATTCACACTTTTATGATCCTTTGAATTTCGGTATCGGATGTTTTTTTAGCTGCACGAGAGCAATCGATGTCGATAACTATGGTTTGACAGGCGAGAATGACAAACTGTGTTGACATTTATGTTCAGTAAAGTTTGGCAAGTCATCATGAATTGTTTAACGCCAGAACAATGCTACCAAATTGTGAAAATTTTCTTTGAACTTTACTGTTCGTGAGTTCATAGAGCATTGGCGGCATCAACGGTCTTTATTGCATTCGAAGTGAGGAAGAAGCTGCCGAATTTCAGCTGACTAAATTTTTGTTTCCAAAAATTAATCAGCTAAATATCGACCACATTTGCTTCTAACAAGGCGGCGCCACTTGCCATGCAGCGCGTTTAACAAAAGCTTAACTTTGACCCTTCAGCACACCTCACAAAAAACAAACCAATACTAATGTGAAATACTTCTAAATGCAGCTCAACTGTTAAGCGATTGTGTTGCATTTACGAAAATATTACTCTGATTTACGCGAGGAGATCATCCAGTACCAAAATGAAATGGTTCGAAATTATTTTTATTGGAGAATCGAAATTCGAAAATTCAACAACATATTTGCAATCGCCAGAAATTTTCAATGAAACTAAATTACGAAACCTGCCCGATTAGTTCGCTTTTTGCTTTCATATCTTTTTCCCCATTTAATTTCATATTTTATTTATTTTTATCATTTCTTTTTATTCCTTATTTTAAAATCAACTCACAAGAATCCTTCTTTTTCCTCCTTTCATATCTTTACACTTTCCGTGCTACTTTTTCCATTTACTTCTGCTCAATTCATTTTTCATCAAATTAAGAGCTGAAATTTGCCTTATATGGGTATTTTCAAGATCTTTCGGAAAACCGCTTCTGAAGCGGAGTTAATAAACTGTGGAATAGCTGGAAAAAACATCTTCAGCCTAAGGAATATTTTAGGTATTGAAGAACAAAAGTAGATTTACTCATTAATTCGTATTATCTAATCATCAGACTAGGAATATACTAAATGACCCAGTATATGGCGGCTTCCAATGTGTTGAGCTAAATATGTTAAGCGCAACGAATGTAACGTCAAATAGCCAATTTGACAACTGTCACATTAGCAAAGTGAAAATAAAAAACAAACCACGTCAAAAGAGCCAAGAAAGTAAGCAATCGAAATATACTGTAACAGAATTAAGGAAACCCAATTCCAGCCATAAGTGAACGATTAAAACCATTTGTTAAGTATTAAAGTATGTAAATTTATATTAATTGCGCTCTATATGCTTGAAATTGCTGTAAGACGAAGAATAGAGCGAAAGTCTTTTAGATAGGATTAACTTTTGACAGACGACAAATGAAATGTCAAATCTACCAATGGTTATTAGCGAACTGAAATCTTAAGCTACTTTCAAGCATAATTACTCACTTACATACATACATGCACACATCCATACATATGGTTTTACTTAAGGAAAATACGAGACATGTAAATATCGCTCGCTGACGTAAGGGTCACAACTATTTGGCGCTTAAATGTCAAACTGACAGATGAGCACAACACATGTCAAACGCAATAAAAGCGAGAGTTGTAAAAGAGGGTAAATACTGCTTACTAGCTGAAAAAGATATTAATGATGGCTTATGTAAAATTTAAATTAAAAAAAAGTATAAGAAAAATGAACGCAGTGACAAATGCTCAAACGGACGGTGGCATACTAATTATGCAAGCGAACAGTGCGGCGAGTTTTCCACATATATTTACATATATCCATATGCATTATGGCATTTATTCTGTTGTATGTAAATTCCAAGAATGCTGTGAGATTTGTAACTAGTTCACTGCGAGAGGTGATAAATAAAAGCAAGACCAACGACAGAGGCTGACAAGTTTGTTGTGAAATTTCTAATTAAAGAACAAAAGCGTGAAAGTGAGCTGTGCGCTGTGCGCTGTGCTCGGCAAAAGAAAGTGACAGAAGGTGCAAGAAAAGGTTACGTAAGGAGGTCACAAAACATGGAAGTAGCATAAACATACACCTAATATAAAAAAAAAATAAAAATAGAATAATAAACAAATAAAGCGAGGAAGTATGTTTTGAAAATGTTGTTGTTTTTCTATTATTTTTATGGATACGTATGTATGTATGTATGTATGTAGGTATGTATGTATGTACATATGTAACTAAAGCAAACCAACAAACCAGTTTTGGGTTAAGTTTGTGTTGTTCCGGTTTTTTCTTGGGTGGCCCAGCTTTGAATGGAAGGGTCAAGGAGGCTTAGAATATAATAAACATGACTTGAGTAAACAACTATAAGAGCTAAAATTTGTAAAGTAAACAAAATCCATATAATAGAAAAGTACTATTTATAGTGGCATACACATGAATATGTAAGTGTGCCTACACACACATGTACATATCACGATGAAGGTATACATATATGAATGGACATACATATGTACGATAGACTACTTCACCATAAAAGTTAAAGATTTTCCCACCGGAATTACAAAATGTATTATATTTTACGACTTTTGCCAAAATATTTAAAAAAATATTTAGATTTACGTGAGCTGGACTGATTTGAAAGTACCTCCAAAAATCGAGGTATAGTTTTTCAAAATACTTTTTCCAAAAATAACCTCAGACAATAGAAGAGTTTAAGCTTAAAAGGTCTGCATGAAAAATTTAAAAATTGTATCAATGGCACGGCGCGCAAAAATTTTGAAGTGAAACTTATCTTCCAGTTAAAATCTAACATCAACTTATCTAAAGTCAAAAATCTCTTCTTCTTCTTCCACTTTATTTAAGATTATATCTTTTTATTTACAACGAAATTTTTCTTAATGTTAGAAATTTATACATTAAAATACACAATTCTTATAATTATACAAGATGCTTTCCATTTCAATTCAACCGGGCTATTCGGGTCATGTTCTTCGATTTCGATGAAACTTAAATATTTTGCTCTCTGGTCAAAATAATGAGACCCGTATCTTTTTGTTCGCCCGAAAAAAATTTTTTTCAAAAGTTATCGGCAATTTTGTTTTTCGGCTCAAACTCGATTTTTTTTAATTATATAAGAAAAAATTTTTTTAAACGCCCATAACTTAGTCAAATATGAACCGATTTTAATAATTTTGGGTTCAAAATGATCGTAATTACTTACACGAGCGACTTCATGTAGAAACAATTGCAAAAAAGTAGTTGACAATTTTTTATTTAGCAAAAAAGAAAAAAAAATTGAAATTTTTTCGAAATTCAATATTTCAAAAAGTGTATTTTTGTTTTTTTATAACTTTTTCCAAATCAAGAAGACACCTCAAACTTCAATTAAGCTGAATGCCCAGTAGCTAAAATGAGTTGTTATTGAGTAATGAATTTTTGAGTAAAAAACCTGTTTCGCAAACTTAGTCAAAAATAAGCCGATTTGAATGATTCTGGGTTCAAAATGATCGTCATTACTTACACAAGTGATTTCATGTAGAAACAGTTGCAAAAAATTAGTTGAAAATTTTTTATTTTGCAAAAAACAAAAAGTGCGAAAAAGGTTTTTTACTCAAAAATTCGGTACTCAATAACAACTCATTTTAGCTACTGGGCATTCAGCTTAATTGAAGTTTGAGGTGTCCTCTTGATTTGGAAAAAGTTATAAAAAAACAAAAATACACTTTTTGAAATATTGAATTTCGAAAAAATTTCAATTTTTTTTCTTTTTTGCTAAATAAAAAATTTTCAACTACTTTTTTGCAATTGTTTCTACATGAAGTCGCTTGTGTAAGTAATTACGATCATTTTGAACCCAAAATTATTAAAATCGGTTCATATTTGACTAAGTTATGGGCGTTTAAAAAATTTTTTTTCTTATATAATTAAAAAAAATCGAGTTTGAGCCGAAAAACAAAATTGCCGATAACTTTTGAAAAAAATTTTTTTCGGGCGAACAAAAAGATACGGGTCTCATTATTTTGACCAGAGAGCAAAATATTTAAGTTTCATCGAAATCGAAGAACATGACCCGAATAGCCCGGTTGAATTGAAATGGAAAGCATCACAAACAATTTTATGGTAAACAATTTAATACCACATATCACAATTCACTCATTTTGCGATTCAGACGTCTAGCACCTATGCCGTCGTTTCGGTGGTCTATTGGCTATTGGTTTATTCTCCATTGCGATTCTGGCTATACGGTCAGGTCCCATTCTCTTTACGTGTTTTGGCACTCTTTCCGACATCTTAGACTCCATTTTAGAATGTATTGAACATCACATAATGAACGGATCTCTTCGTTTCTGATATGGTCAAGTCTTGTGCGCCCACAAACTGCTCTGGGCGTTTGTATTTCTGTGGTGGTAAGGATTCGCTGTGTTGTGGTCGTATCTGCACGGGTTTCGACTGTATATGTCATGATAGGGCGGACACATGTTTTGTATATACGTGTTTTACTCCTAACACTCATGAAGAACGTGTTTTAAAAACCAATTCTATTTATAAAAAACTCGATTTTTGGAGATACTTACGTTTTATAATTCCAATGGAAAAACAGTGTTTGGTTTGTTTTGTGCGAAGGGTGATGCACCCTAATGTATGCACATACATATAATTGAGTTTTATTGATATGCTGATATTTATGATCTTAAACAATTGAACTATAAAATTCGTACGCGACTAGTCACATTTACAAGTTTTTTTAATTGCTACCATCTCCTTCTCAAACTAGTAGGAGCTGCTCTGACATTGTTTCTTCCTTTTTATCACTAACAACATAATAGATTTTTATGATGATTGAACCGCAGTGGTAGTAGTAAGGGCATAAGCATTCAGCATGGAAAATTATTGGCAAATATTTACGGCTGGCGTGTTATCTCATTTTCCAGCTGTCACATCTACAACACTTTCAGTACCAGAAAAAAAAACTAAAAAATTACAAAAAAATTACCTCTGTGCGCGTCTAAGAATTCCTTTGCTGGCACAGCAGTAGTTTTTACGTTTATCTATTAACTAACCGCATTAGGTTTGGATACAAAATGTCGTAAAATTTTAATGATAATGGGCTGTTTATTTATATTTGGTCAAAAGACGTGCACCCCATATGCATGTATGCAGCCATACACACAGCACAGCAAATTTTGCACCTTTCGGCAGTTGAGCTGAAATACAGGCAGGCGCCTTAAAGGTCATACATACATACATGTGTGCTGAACGATATCATCAGTCTAAGCTAACTACCTTTATTCTCCTCTAAATGTACAAGCATATATTTTTATTTTTATAGTTTCTAACAAAGTGTCACATGCCTCTTCAGTTGCTTAAAATAATACATACAGTCAACGTTAAAAGAAAGTGCACACCGCATATTGATAATTTTTGACTATTTATTTATTTATTTTGTATATTTCAAAATATTTTTATAAAAGTATGGTTCATACTAGAGCAAGAGCCGTATAAAGCAGTTTCGCAAATTTGCATACACTTTAAAAAAATTTGGAAAATTTTTATCGAAATTATAAAAATTTTTATTCAGAATTTTAAAAAAAATTACGGGTATGCAGATTTATAAATCATTGAATTTTGGTATAATAAATACAAATTTTAAGTGGTTCAAAAATCGCATTGATTTTTGACAATTTTTTCTGCTGATGGTGTTGTGTGTTTCTTCCACATAAAAAAAATGTGGAGTAAGCGTTAAATTGAGAAAATGCACAAGACCACGTCTGAAAAAAACTCTCACAAATCAGTGTGATGTTTAAACTACTTGAAACTTTTACTTTTTCAAAATTCAATGGGCTATAAAACTGCATATTTAAAATATTTTCCAAAGATACTGATTTGCAATTTGAAACTTTAGGTTACATCATTTTTGTTATAGTATAAATTATATTTTTGTGTAAAAATATAAAAAAAAATTAAAAAAAATTAAATAGTAAACTCATCGTGCTCCTAATATTCTGAACTCAGGTGTATGCATGTGTATATGATTATGTCCCTCGTGACACGTGTTATATTGCAACTGCTCTGCCACCTTTACTATGCGGCGCCGTAATGGGTCTGTCACAATACTTTCCTCCTTCCTTTCCTTATCATTGAATTTTTTCTTTTATTTTTTTCTATTTCTATTTTTTTGTCTTTCTGTTTTTAACAAAGGAGTGATTTTGGGCTTTTTTTGCTTCATCTCGTTTAATTTTATTTTACGAGCGTTTTGTCTCAGTGGTTTCTATCGGTCAGTGGCGGCATTTGACTTTTACGATTTTCTGTATTATGTTTCTAAGTTTTGGGCTGTACTTGTATGCCATAGAAATGCGCCTTTATGCTGGTGTATATTACAGACAAATGTTTGAATCTAAGTAATTATTAAGATTAGAAGCAATTCCATTTAAGCACCGAATGTCAGAAAATTTTGCATATTTCGGCTCTAGTTTTTATTGGAGTAAATATTAGTAACATTTATAACTGAATATGAGGAGTACTAAGTGACCTTATATGACCGTATAAAAATGTATATATAAGTAGATTGTTATTACTATTTATAAAGATATAATGTTGTTGTAAAAGTAATGGTCATTGTTGTTAAATATTTGGTACTTAATTTTATGCTGATGGCTACTGTAAAAACTAAGAACATGTAAAAGGTGAAACGAAAGTTTTACAGGCAGTTAGTGTCCCAGTCGTATTATCTTTTTGGGCAGCTAGAGAGCAATTGGAACTTTGGATTGTGATAATGCGTGCTCTGAACGACTCCTTAGTCATTTGAGCGCTACAAAATCCACCTTCGATGGATACCAGATTGAAATATGACACAGTGCGAAAAATTTTAACTGAGAAGTACGGTTGCATGGTATAACGATCACTAAGTTTCCTGATTTGTACTCAGCATAAAGAGCGCGACTAAACATCCATTTACTTTATTTACTTATTTACTTTAAACATTACATTTACTTATTTAGAGTTAAATCTTTTGACTTTGTTAATGTAAAATGATCACTCAATGATACAAATGAAGCCAGAAGACATTATAAAATAGAGTGGCTCGGAAATACGCTTGTCAATTGAGGTATTAAAGGGTCATTGAAAGATATAACAAACACACAACTGGGCCTAATCAGAACTACATCTACCAAAACTGTATTTTTTTGGACAAAAAATAGGGAGAGGACAGAATCTTCCCTATCCTGCTTTCAGCAGAAAAGATGCCATGAAGATGCTTGAGAATTAATAAGAAGGACCAGCTGTTATAAAGAATTTAAGTACACTAATGTAACTCCTCTAATAGGCATCTATTCCCTTTTTAATACAACTCATTTACTACTATTTTTTATCTTTTCGTTAATCCTTCTACAACTTCAACTTTTTTACTACTAACTATAGTTACAATTTAAGGTCAAGCATTGTAAAAATAATCTGTGAGTGTATGTTGTACTTAAATAAATAAAAATATAAAATTAAAAATTTCCACTTTTCTTACACAGAAAGTCACTTAATTGACTACTTCATAAAAACTCACTACAATATAAAAAATGTTTTTTATCCATCAATTGTCGTGCACATTTCCGTTCTATTTCAGGTTGTGTAACCATAATTTCCGCTTTAGCTACAGTAATTTTCTGCTTCAAAAAAAGAACAATACTTTCTAGTTAATTAAATTTCAATTATTTACGCCTACTTCATGTAGGTATGTATGTATGTATATCAACGTGCTTGAAAAGTATTAGAACTAATTGTTTGGCCCTTTATATACAAATGCGAAACCGTGCCGACCGATACAATTCTTATCGGTTATTTGCGTGTGATAAAATTTATACTCGTATGTCTGTATGTAAGTGCATGTTAATAACTCGAGCGGCACTGATGACCAAGGGAGATGTATGCGATGGAAATAATAAATGTGGCACATCGAAGGTGAAATAATATAAGTTGAGATAAAAAATAGTATAAAAAATGTATAATATTTGCATACAAAAAAGGGGAAATTTACTTATACATGCATAGAGATTTCTTAGGTAATGAAACTATCAAGATGGGAAAATGAAAAAATGCTGCTGCAAATTTGAGTTCTAAACTACTTATATACAATTTTATACCAACTTTCTTCAGAAAGTTTTAGCATAACTCAATTTTCAACTAAATTACTAAACTGTAAACTGCAATTTCCACTTCCTTCAATTTTTCAGCGTTCAACGAATAGTCATCTAACCTACACAGAATAATATTCAGCTGATTCTTTACCCAAGAGTCAGTTACTGTGCCCGCTTCTTCAGGTAAATAGTTTGACCATAAGAAAAAATCTGATAAACGCCCTTTCTTCTTGTTTTGCCTTTATAATTGTAACTGCACAACAACCAACGACAAACTCAGCGTTGGTGGATAGCCCGAGCGACCAGTTTTGCAAAGGAAGCAACTACCAAACAGGAAGCAACCAACCAACAATAAGAAAAAGTAACAATCCGAAAAGAGAACGGAGAATTTTAGCAGCTGCTGCAAAATAATGTGGATTATCTGCTTTTGTTTAGTAGTTTTTGCAGCAAACAAAAAAAAAATAATAATAATAACAACAAGAATCACATAGCAATAAGAATAGGCTTAAATACCAAACCTCTGGTGAAATATTGGACCATAGCAGGACAACGCGTAATCGTATTGCGTAAATGGGATTATTGTGATGAAAATAAGAAAATATTTGAAAGGCAAAAGAAGACTATTTAGAAAATGATTATTAAATGGGTGAAAAAGCATAAGTGCAAAGGAAATATAAAGAGGCAGGCGCAGAAAATTGTTAAGGTGATACTTAAGAAATATTAGAAATTCAATGTCATCGAAAATATTTTGGGTCTTTATAAAATATTTTTTTTGTAGTTATAAAAAACACGTTTATTTATATTTTAATTTAATAAAAAAACTGCTTTGTTTTATTGCGAGACATCTTAGATAGATAGATCGATAGAAAATCGGTCGCAGCTGAATGAAATGGCGCTGCCCTAGAAGATATTTTGTATGCTTGGAATGCTGCCCATCACGGCTGGCTGTTTTATTTGGTTTCAGAATGGCATAGCACTTTTATAGGAAGCTTTTTCACGGCAGAAATGTGGCCGTGTCTGAATTTGACAGATGTAATACATTGAAAAAAAAAAAACAAAAAAATGTCTGAATTTGTTCCAGCAAAGAAATCTACACTGAAATCACTACAAATTACGTTTGACATTTTTTATATGGAAGAAATGGCTAGCACTGCCAGCAATGAAAAAAAAACAACAAATAGTCAAAAATCAACAGTATTTTGCACTTTGCATTTTATTGTACTAAAATTGAAGGGGCTATAAAACTGCATACCAAAAATTATTTAAAAATTGAAATGTTTGAAATTTTGATGAAAATGTGCAGAATTTTCATAATTTTTACACAAAGTTTGAGAAAACGATTTTTCTGGTTTTTGTTGTATAATTAGTTAGACTTTTATACAAAATTAATAGAAAGTAAATAAACGAAAGTTAAATAGGTAAACCTGGTCAAATTCTCGTAAATTTATTTCATTGTCCATTGGCAGTTTTATGTAAATAAAGGGGTTTTCAAAAGACGCGTATTTTATCATGTAAAATTGTACATCTGCCCACTTGACAAATGCCAAAGATGACAAAAAAGAAGGTACCGACTACGAATTAAGCATTGCTGACATCTAAGCGTCACTTCGACCTTAAGACCTTTTTTATTATATTATAATATAAATTTAATAAACATCAAAAATTGTATTTTACTCTTGATAAATATAAATAAGTTTTAAAATAATGCTCTCCTTTACTTTGTGCTTTTCTAACAGTTTACTAATGTCAAAATTTTATAAAAAAAATAAAAAAGAAAAAACGTCTGTCTCATTGTTTGTTAGACATCAGTTGCAAAATTGCTCACAATAAAAAATAACCTGGCTATACTCTGTTTTTTCTAAGCAATTACTCGTAATGACACATTTCACGCCACTAATTGCGTTTGCTGTTCTGCAATTATCTAATTTTAATACAGTTTAATTGATGATCAACCCCTTTTAATGATTAATTGATAACTTCATTAGCAAAGCAGGAACTAATTTTAAAGCTATGAAGAATAGAAAGAGCGAACACGAACTAGAATAATGAGAATCTAGTAAAAGGGAAGTAGTATGGGGATAGAAGAGTAGTAAAGTGAAGGCCAGTGATTGTAATATTTGCTGATTGTCTTTGATTACGGCCGCAATTAAGGGCTCAATAGATTTGGCTATTAATGGATATAAAAATAGATATAATAAAGAAAAAAATATATAAAAACAAGGTAAGCATTTTAAACGGCTTGCAGTGGTGATTGAAAGGGCAAAGAACACTGCAGAGATAATTGGCAAACCAATTTGAAAATTTTTATTAGATCGATTTGAGTTTTAGTTGTTCGGCTCTAAAATTGCAGTCGTTTTAAATTAACTTCACGATTAGTTATAGGCTTGAAATTCAGCATAATTCAGTACGAAGGCAATTTGAAGCAAAGTAACAATAAATATGCCAAATGGTGCAGAGTACAGATATTTGGACAACCACATTTGTGGTCAGATGTTGGTAATATTTGGAAAATGTTTTACATACATTTAGAACACACATACATACATAATAAAAGCGCGAGTATTATCCACAAATGAAGTCTTCATATACTCGGACAGTTAAGCGGCAATAAAAGCACTTGAATCTAAAATACACTCGTCAAAAACAGTCTTAGAATGTTTTAAACTTCTAAATGATGTATCTAAGTGCCACAAAGTGCACCTTATTTGGGTGCCAGACCACAGGAATATAGCAGGGAGCTGCAAAGCAGATGAACTTGCTCGAACCGGTACAACGCTCCATAGCCTATAGCCACTTGTAACTTACTTATAGATAGGGATACCATGAAAAAGGTAAATACAAGTTGGCAAAATCTTACAACATGCGAACTTAGTAGGCAGACATGGCCGAAATGGAACAGCGGACGATCGAAAATCTTGTTAAGATTTAACAGAGCAGCTATTATAAAAATGATAGGGGTATTAACTGCTCATTGTCTAATAGGCAGCCACGCTAGAAGGTTAGGACTCCCGTACTTCGATTTCTGTAAAAGCTGTCTTAATACAGAAGAAGAGGAAACAGTCAGACACCTTTTATGTGAAAACTTATAAGAACTTTTATATGAAAACTTATTGAAAGCTGAGCTATGAGGAGGCTGCGCACTCTTGACACGGCATTTCTAACCGATGTAGCGAACACAGCGCATCTTAGAAACTAACGAAGCTCTGCTCGTTTATTAAAGCTACCGGATGGTTTGAAAAGGAACACGTAGGGTAAGGATAAGCTCCAGTGGTATCACAATGGACCTGCGAAAGGTCTAAGTGTGTCGTTACGACAACCACCCAACCTACCTACATATATAGATTTTACATGAGTAAAAATTCAATAACTGAAAGCATTGTGGCATACTAAATATGACATATACATAGATGGTTAAACTCACAGCTTCTACACTAGGATCCGTTTTTTGTAAAAATTTTCAAACAACAAAAACTCACTCAGTTCGACTTAGTGATGTATGAGTATTTATAAATATTTTTTTCGAAACAGTCAGTAAATAATAGTTATTTTTATATTTTCGATAAAAAAAGTTAAATTCGTTTGTATTTTTCCAGTACAAAATAAAAGTTAAAAGGACACACGAAAAATCGTCCAAAATAGATTTTTTAATTAAGACATGAAGTTATGAAAATGTAAGCTGAAATTTAGTCGTTATCTTCAGCCTACAAAAGAAATGTCAAATTTTAGTTTTTAAATTTGACCGAAAAATAGAAAACCCAAATTTTAACATTTGATCGATTAAAAAAATATAGGTTGTTGTTGTAGCAGCATAAGCATTCCAGATACAGATACGCGAAATGCTGCTGAAGTGACAGTCCTTAGCCAGTCTGGTCGTCCCGGTTACGTATAACCGACTGTTGTGGGAACAAAGGCGATCTGCTCCCTCGTAGTTGAAAAGGTTGCCACATCCCTCAATCCCGGAATTCCCGGGACCTGAATAACACCGAGATTCCGGAAATGGCATTCCCATTAGTAGGTATAGCAAATTATTTATTTCAGGCATGATTAGATAAAGGGAAATTGCGATGAATTTGAGATGCATGAATTAAAAATTTCATACAGATAAGATTAAAAAGTTTATATTATATTACAAATTTTACATTATATTTTAGTTGATATATGTTTTTAAACCGTTTTTAATCTATTCTGAAAATTATAAAACAAAGTCCTAGAAGGGCTGAAAATTGGAAGATACGTGAATTTTTCCATATTTGTGACTGCGTAATTTTTATAACGAAAAAATTGGGCGTTTTAAATCACATTTTATCCAAATCCCCTATTTATGGCATATTCGTATTATTAGCGGCACAGAAATTGCTAAAGTTAATCAAAATTCGAGTGTTTTTTATGAAGCTTAATACCAAAACCCCTTTACTAAGCTCACTGATACTCAGAAATGTGTTTTTAAGTACAATACATAATGTATATATGTACATACATACATACCTCAGAGTGCGTTTATACAAAAAGGTATGGCTCTATCATAAATTAAAACCTAGGCCACATTATATTCGTTCACCCTCACACTAAACAGCCCAGCCCCTACTTCCGGCGTTTAGAGCCAAGCACAAAAACAAACAAAGGAAGCTCTCAAAGGTCGTAGCTAATCAACCGTGCGTTATTTTGGGCAAAAGTTTTTCATTGACACACAAATTAAAATAAAAAAATAAAAACTGCACTTTCTGTATAACTGTTTAATAGAGCATAAAAATGAAAAATTGTGTCGACTTATGAAGATTTAAAGAACTCATCGCATTCCGCTGGCGGCAAAATCAAAAACAGAAGACGTTCAAAAATCGCAAAAGTAGTAAGTAAAGTAAACAAAAGTCACAAAAGAAATAGAGGCCTTCAGTTGTCATGAAAAATGCTCTCACTTTCAAGCAAAAGTAGCCACATGTGTTTTGGCGTCGCGAGGGAAGGACAAACGATACGTTTCAAAGTATTAATAGACCGCTAAAGTAAACCGCTGGGCGCGGGAATAGTCTCATTTTTGTCCCAACAAGGATGAATGAAAGAATTGCAAAGTAGTTTCAAGCTACTGAATAAAACTCGTAAAACTGTCGTTTGGATTAATTAAGCGACAAACGCATACTAACAAGAAATAAAGAAAAAAAGCATGCAAATAACTGTGCGTGTGTTTGTGTGCATGTGTTTTGCAGAAATAAACATTTATGATGATTAAAGGGGACCTTCCTTCGTATAGACAATTTGAGCAAGTGACTGAATTAGTCCATTATGAATGAGTGCACAACAACACTACGTGCGTATGTATGTATGCATGACAAGTGCAACGCTAATTAAACAAATCGACAGACACAAGATTCATGAGTTAAAAACAAAACTACGAATATATGCACGCATTTCATGGCACATATGTTGGCCTTATGTGAATTGGGTGCTTTATGGGAAATATGGGGAGTATATTTTTTGTTTGTGGCCGCAAGAAGCCGCCTATACGACGATGAGCAGCGACTCATGGGAATGTGATAAATGAGGTATTTTAAAATGGCAACGTGAGGCACGTACAAATGTGTGTGCTCTGATACAAATGCAGCAAGAAACAAAAACAAAAATTATGTATGTATATAAATTAAAAGAAATAAGGGCAGTGGCACAGAGGATTTCATGCGAACATGCCACAAACATATGCATGTATGAGCCACCACAAGGTGACTAAGTAAATAAAACGACAAAAGAAAGAAGTCTTGTGAGACAAAGTATATTTTTAAGATTTTTAGACTTTTAGAGAGAAAAATTTGTGAAACTTAAGAGACTTAATAAATACAGAAAACGTAATTGGAATAAATCTTTAGAGGCATAAAAATATATAACTTGATGTTATGTATTTAAGAGATGTGGCATAAAAAATTGAAAAAAAAAACGAATAACAGCGAGATTAAAATATACTAGGATCGCCCATACGCCGAAGTTTCGACGGAGCAAAATGTAGTCATACCTTTTTTTAGTATTATAGTCATAGAAAATTGAAACATACATATATAAATGGATAGCTTATGTTGAAACTTTTTACATGATATATGTGAATAGATGTAGTAAAATTAAATGTGAAAAATATCCCATTTTACCTGTATTAAGCGATCCTATATGTATGTATTTCAAATATAAAATTTCATAACTTTTGTTTTATTCATGAATTGGAAACATTTAATTTCATGTATTACGTATAATTTTTTTGAAAAACTATAACAAAAAACAATCATTAATTAATCCATGACCATCATAGTTTCTGAATCAAATTTATAATACGACGTCTATCGGTAGCTTGGTAAGTTGCTTGTGGTTGAGTGTCGCTCCTGAACCACAAATAAGGCTCAGCACTGAATACCGAATACTGAGCTACGGGTTGCGTTTTGAAAATTTTTAACTTATATTACAGGCTATCCGGCACTCTTACACCTGCGTTTACAATAATAGTAAGGTGACATATTGCAAAGTTTTGGCTATTTACTTATTTTCTATTTATTTTTATAAAAATATATATAAATATATAAATGTTCATGCAAATTTCAAACTTTTTTATCCAAATTTTTTGAAACATTTTTCGAGTATGTAGATTGATGATGATACAATTTTAGTTTAATAAAGTCCCAGTTTGAAATGGCTCAAAAATCGCATTGATTTTTAGCAATTTCTGATTTGTTGGCGGCATTCCTGAATTTTCTTCACATAATATTTTGCCTCAAAAAAACACAAAAAATATTAAAAATCTTCTCTAAGCTGGTAGGAAATCTATTCTATAAGTAGGAATAATCTTGCAACCTACTACGTCATAACAAAATATATTCACAAAGATAAAATTAGAGCATCAAAAAAAAAATTATAAGGGTTGCTTATTACGGGACCCCTTTTTTAACTACGCACCATTATTACCTTCGTGCCACTTTCCACTTGCATACATACATATGTATGTACGTATGTAAATATCAAAGTATAAATAATTGGATACAATTGCGTTCACCGGTTACAATGCCTCGATCGCTAATGAAGTGTCTTGCATTAAATTAATTTTCGTTTGGAATGCAATTTATTGATTGTGGAAAAAAATGCAATAAAGAACAGCGAAAGTACACAAAATAATCAATATTTCGACACAGCTCATTGGCTTTCAACGTCAAGTATAGCAAACACCCTAACCTAGTAACCCTCATAATTACATACAAATGTATGAGGGTACCTTCTGGCGACTCCGTGGTGTAGAAGAGGGAGGTAGAATTGGAACAAAATAAAAAATAATAATAATAATCGCGGGTGGGTATTGGGCTGCTCGGAAATTGCCCATATTTTGTTGCTTTTGAAAATAAGTTTATTTATTTTATATGTTGTTGTCGTTGTTGGTATATCAATACGTAACTGTCTTGTACAAGTGCATCGAAATAAGCCATTGAATAGCTTGATTTATTACCTAATTTTAAGCAACAACAAAAACGCTAATTGCAGCGGAAAAATATTGTACAAATATTGCATTGTTTTCTCGAGGCAATAAAGAGCAGTGGACGGAGGGCGGGAGTAGTAGGCACATATGGCTTTGTAACAATTGCATTTGGCTTCTGTATATGTATATTATGAAATCAAGAAAGCAAGGGGAAAGAAAAATCATGCAAGTAATTGAGAAAGTTGACTGTGGGAATTTCAAACGAATTCACATTTTTTTTAATGCGAAGAAAACGCGAAATGTTGTCAGGCGAAAAATTATCAAAAACCAACGAAAATTTTAAGCGACCTGAAACTTGCACTTTGTTATACGAAAATTTAATGTGCTCTAAACCTCCGCATCTAAATTATTTTTACTTTGGGTTACTATGATCTTAGTTATAGAGCATTTTTGTAAAAAAAAACGATTGAAATTAAAAAATTAAATAACTAAAGAATCAAATCAGTTTCCAAAGTATTATGTAGTTTAATGTTAAAGAACGAAGTTCGTATGGAGTTTGACTAGAAGGGTGTTTGGGAATTTGTAAAATTTTTGCGTAGAAATACTTTCCAAATTTTTTTGGATACCTTCTACTTTAAAAGAATAACAACAATAGTACCAGACTTAGAAGATCGAGATTTCCACTTAATGTCGCTCTGACTGTAGTTATTTCAGTGACTACGAAGCTATGAAATGTTTATTATCACTTTGCATTAGCAAAAAGAATTAATTATTTTCTTTTACTAATACAATTTTTAAAACAAAAGGAAATTTTTTATTGATATTTAATTTTAATTTGTTTTAAATTGCTGTTTTGTGAGTGTCCGCTCGCTGTGTGCTTAACTCCACTAAGCGAGGAAAAAAAGGGAAAGGCAAAGTTAAGAAATGTGTGCTCCGTTCTGAGTTCTAAATCTGCTGATTTGTTAATGTTTTGCTCACTACTCTTCCGTATGTAGTATCCTTTGCCTTAACGGAAGAGCAGTGGGCCACTTTCCCTGTGCAACCCTTTTTAAAATTTATCTAGTCAAATGTCGTGTAATCATATAAATCAAATAAACTTAAAATAACGTTTCTATATAAACAAAAACACCCCGCCATTAACGACTTTGTTAACTCTCTCAAGGAAGGTAGTTCGGATATCTTATGGCCCTCTAATTAAACCAAATAAAGTTACACGAAAAATTAAGTAACAGAAATACGGAAGAAATGAGTTAGAAATCACAGGCTTCAGTAATGCCTTTTTTATTTAAATTACATATTTACCAAACATTCATCCCAGGCCCTATTGTAGGGGCATTGATGAAGGCGCAATTTGCATAAATTTTAAATAATTCACAAACAAAAAGGGAAAGAGGCTGAGGCAAGATGATAGAAAAATGCAAATATGAGAAATTAAATTCAAATAGAAAATAAAAAAAGCAAAAAGTCGCATGCTTGCGTCTGGGGCAGAATATGCGCAGCGCACTAAAGAAAATGTAGGGTAAACAGATAACCCTGAAAGGCTTTTTTGCACCTGGGTGCGTCATGTATCTGCTCCACATGCCTTGACACGGTGCTGACAATTACTGCTACACAGATCTTACTACTTGAAAAATGTATTACCTAATAATGGGCAATGCTTCGAGCAAACCACTCCTCACCCTTATTTACAGAGAAGAAAAAAAACACAGAAGAAGAAGTAACTGCCCAAGTTATTAAAAGTGAAGCTGCATGGAAGAAACTGCTAAGGGGTGGTAAATGCAACTTAACGATCACTCAATGAGAAGTCGCATATTTGTTTATGTAGAACAGAAATGTATTATGTAAAAGTACGAAAAGAGGGTTGGCTTGTGATTTCAATCCTCTGCTTGCAATGCAAACTTGTATTTTTCATAAACGTATCAGTTAAAAACTTTCGACATTTGAACAAGAAAGAAATTTGTTTTTCAGCGCATGTTTGTGCAGCCTTACTGAAAATAATTATTCTGCGAGGAACGCGAACTCGTAGAATTATCCATTTACGTTGCAGAAAATATGGATGCATGCACCTAGAAAATACATCAGTATATGTATGTATATATTGTAAGATGTATATAAGGAATATAAGATCTTATACATAAAAAGGTAGGCAGACTACAGGCAGTTAATATTCTCTTGTAGAAACCACGCCTGCCTTTATGTATATCATTCATTGCTCACGAATACCTTTGCCTCTGATTGGTAAAATTTCTTGACCACTTGGCAGAGATCAGTGCCAACAGGCAGAGCCCATTTGTATGAACAAAAGGGTTGTTTCTTGGTGTGCTGAAGAATATTTCAAGTTTCCCAGTACATACCTGAAAAAGAAAAGAGAAAACCTTAGTTAGTGAGGAAAAGATACAAAAATTGGCAAAATGATACAAAAAATTGATAATACATAAAACACTTTTTAGTACCACGCTCCAGCCGAAGTTAAGGGATATTATACATACATAAATTTAAAATCAAAAATCATATCATTTCTTTACTGCAAATCTTCTACAGAAATACAGATCTGATTTTGTTAGAAACAAAAGGCAGTTGTAGATATAATTGAGACTTAAAAATTTTAAAAATCTGATCTAAGTTGACTACTCTGTTCCCTAGTTGGCAAGCTGAAACACAGAAATCTATTCCTTCTTTCGAAATATATCCTCTTTAATACAGAAATTTTATCATCTGCGAACGTCCAGCGCAAATAACTAATAGCTTGAGACGTTAATTTACTTCAAAAATCTTTCAATGAATTTGAGTTAAGCCGTCATGTGATCGACCGTCGGTGTCTCTGGATATTTTCAATTCACAGCTATTTATTAAATCCACTTTATTTACGTAGGCTGAAACTTCATACATGTTTTCGGATTGCAATTTCGCACATTGGTTTCCACCAGTGACATTTTATTTGGAATTGCATGAATGAAAATGAAGGCTACTACTTTTGATGTTTTTATTCTCATTAGTACCTTCTATGCGATCACCAACGTACCAAGATTAGTTAACTACATTTAGCTTCTGAGGTAAGTATTTTACCCTAATTGCACCCATTGCACATCCACGAACGTTAAGTGACCATTCTGTTAAAAAGTACCGGTACTGAGTACTGAGTTGGTGCGCGTCTACCATTCGGGACTGCTTAGGTTCGAATTCCGCGCAGGAACACTAAATAATACAAAACGTGTTTTTCTAATAGCGGTCGCCCCTCGCCCCCATTCGTCGTTCGGAGTCGGCTTAAATCTGTAGGTCACTCCATTTGTGAAACAACATCAAGATGCACACCATAAATAGGAGGTGGAGTTCGGCCAAAAACCTAACAGAAGTGTACGCGACAATTTTTTATTTATTTATTT
The DNA here is from genome assembly GCF_027943255.1 of Anastrepha obliqua. Classification (NCBI taxonomy): domain Eukaryota; kingdom Metazoa; phylum Arthropoda; class Insecta; order Diptera; family Tephritidae; genus Anastrepha; species Anastrepha obliqua. Next base: position 2,578,526 of record NC_072896.1, read on the forward strand.
ACCTATTTTTTATGGTACCACCCAAAGTAGTGTTCCTTTCTGCGAAATGATGCACTGATGCCAAGGTATAATCCAATTAAGAAAGGATCCTTTCATGCGTAGATTCCAGAATCAGCCTCAATTCTCGGTGTGAATTCTCTATTATTTCTTTTATTGACTAAAGTGGTAATTTCAGATTTGGAAAGATGAAAAAATCATTAGGTAGATACGCTGCTTATTCGATGATATTCATTTAGTTATTGTCAGAAATTCGCTGAAAATAATAGCCGCTCTGTCAGAGTTACGTTTTTTAGAGGCGCTCGAAAAGTATGCTTCATGAAAATTTTTCAGTTATTTTTCGACGATTTCGTGGTGTTTGGTATTTTCTGATGCTTTTACCGAGTTTAAGATTTCTGTCTAAATTTTGATATTATCCTGCAAATGCCGCCGGAGAACGGCAAACATGAGAAGCTTTTTCATGCACTGCAATGGTTTTTTAAATGAAATGGTCTAACAGTGGTAATCGAAACCGAGAGCTGGGACCAACCGCATGGCAATGGCAAAGTAACTTGGATGTTAAAACAGCACTTTTCCTGTGCCTACCTTTAGATGAGTTAGACGATGACGATCGGTGCCCACACCGCACTAGCAGGAACTAATGAATTGCTTCATTAACAACAACAGTCGCTTTGTTAATTGAAATTTAATTAGTCCCTGTTCGCTCTTTTACATATACACATACATACATACATCTCTGTTCGCAATAATAGCAATGCGACATATGCCAATGTTTTTATTATTTATTTATTTTTTATTCAATTTTTCTTTACTTTTTTATAAGAATATAATAATTTATACTAAAACCAAAACTATATAACGTAAAGTTTGATTTTGTACAAAGTTTAAGAAAATTCAACAAATTTTCAAACTGTTTTAAAACTTGAAATTTTCCGTTTTTTTAATTATTGCTACATTTTTTACATTATTCGAAATGCGAATTTTAGTGGTCATTTCTAAAAGTAGTCAAGCAATCATTTTGATCATAAATTACAAGGGAAGCGTGCAAAAAGTCATGTGGGACCGCACAAAAGTCTAAGCACTCGCACGGGGAATAATTCTTATCTAAGCATACACACATACATATATGAAAGTGTACTAGTGGTATACGAGTACGTATCTGTGTATGGTTACTGTGTATTTCCATGTCAGACTGATACCCTTTTTAATGGCAATAAGTGCAAGTACATCTACGAGCAAATATATTTACAATTACGCACAAGTTCTTATGTATGCTTGGATGTAAGTACAAACATATGTATAATACTTGAACAGTATCGTGGAGGTATCGCAAGTTTATAAACGCTTTATTGTGTTTTATACGCACTGTAGCCATTTGTTTGTTTGATAAAAAACGATAAAAGCAAGCCTTTTATTTGCTATTTATTGATATACATACATATATATGCCTGTATATATTTATATTCATATATGTGAGTACTTGTACTCATAAAACGTAAATCCATACACACTTAAAATAAAATTTTTCCAAAAAAAAAACAGAAGAATAAAAAATAAACGTGAGACAGACAAAAGCAGAAGACTTGCGTTACAAAAAAATTACATGTAAGGAACTTACGAGTAAATGTAAAAAAAATTATCAAAATCCAAATAAACACAAGTGGATGTGAAAAACAGGCCAGCATGACGGCTTGCGTCGTATAGCATACCCAGGTGTGATTTTTTGTATTTTTTATAATTTTTTTTTGTGTAAAGGAAATAAATAACTTTAAGTGCTAAATCGAGTGCGACGCTTATCAATAAATTCCACAAAAGAAACGCACACATACTCGTACATAAATTTGTAAACAAAAATGTTCGTAACTTGTGAATGTATAGGTGTGAGTAAATATAAGCACGTACGCTTGTATGTTGGCAGACTTATTTTTAAATACTTTTTGCTAGCCTCGTGCTTTTTAAACAAATTGCTAATCGCTCATTGTTCGCAATAAATTACATATTTTGAAGTAAAACCAAAATCTTGTGGCTTTCAAAGGAATGGATATTGTAATGGAATTGAAAAATTAATCAAAAATAAAATACTCTTTTAAAGAATTTTACAATTAAAAAGCTTATAAAATTTTTTAAAAATGAGTGTATGCTGAGCACTTTATGTTTCTCATAAAAGATTGTGTTATTGTGTTTTATGCGTTCAAGTTTGAATTTTTGTTTATAGTACGACTTTTCCAGCAAGAAAGCACTAGAATAGATGGTTGTGAAATATCATACATATGCTGCATGCAATTTGCAAGTCATTTCATTTTGAAGTTGTAATCGTTAAGGAAGGAGCTAAAAAATTTTCGCCAAAGAATTTAACGACATTTATAGTTTTAAGTGAAAGCTAAAATTACAGATTTTTTGTTTGTTTTTTGCCTTTTCCGTATTTTATTTAAGACACAACTTTCCGCAACACAAACATTCATTTGCCAAAATTGCCTAGAGAGCGACTGCAGGACAAGCCACCAACGTCATCATCGTGTCCTTTATCTCCCACTGGTGCAACATAGGACCTCGAGGTTACGGCTATAGATGAACTCATGTTAATGTTATATGAATTTTGCACCTCCAAATTCGATTTACCGGCTGCCAAAGCAGGGGAACCACAATTACCCCTAGGAGACTTTCCGATCTTGACGTTTTGATCCATGTTTAAATTAACTCTTATCTAAGTTAATGGATTTCCTGCGATAGTTATAAGAGCGGGAGCTTGATCTTATTAGTTTTTCTTTTTTTTTTAAATGCCTTTATACCCACAGCGACCGTCGTCTACTGCGTTGAGTTGTATGACCCCTAAAACAATCACTCCTCCACTTCTGGGGAGACTACCTTCGCGGGACTACTTTCTGCATTACTTCGGCGTGGCCCAGAAAGGCGTACATGGAATGGAGCAGCTCTACATATTTACCCACGTCTAGGTCTACCAGATTTATAAAAAGCTTTCATGCTATAGGCTTGCTTTCTTATGTCTCTGTCTGTGAGGTTTCACTTTGTTGTGTTGTGTCGAGGTCCTTTAATGACAAGTGATCTGGGTATTATAAACGTAGTCGTAAATTTCTCAAAATTGGTGTCTTTGTAGGTTTTAGTGATAGAGTATTCAAAGTGAAGCAGTAAACTGAAAAAGTTTCGTGAAAAAATTAATAATTTTTAAATTTTTTCAATATTGAAAATTTTGGTGTCGAGTTTTTTAAAGTAAAATCTGGGCATTTTTACACGTTTGAAAAAATTGTGTTTAAATTTTTTAGGATAAAATTAATTTTTCGAGAAATGTTTTTGTTAATATGGTTTAAATTTCTAAGGATAAAAAAAACTTTTTAAAAAATTGTTTTCAAAAACTATTGTATCTTTTTGCTTATTTTTATGTACATTGTTTTTTTTAACGCTCTCTTCAGATTTATTCATTAAAATCCGCAACTGTGCTTCAAGTATCGTAGTGGGATTCCCATAACTACCAGTGATATTCAAATACGCAAAATACTGCTTATCTGCTTACTAATGTATAGTACGTAGCGATGCTTCGATCGATTTGCTGCTACATCAAGAGTACGTATGCTAGTAGCGCTTTGTTAGGCAGTATTTTATATTGTCTCAGCTATTAATGAAAAAAAGCATAACAAAAATAGTTTTCTCCAAATATGAGCAAAAAAAAATTTAATTAAAAAAAAAATTGAATAAAAAAAAAAAATTATTTTGAATAAAAAAATTTTTGTTCAAGTATTTTTATCCCTAAAAATTATAAAAAAAAATTTTAAAAGAACGAATTTAATAAATTCACAAATTATAAATTCCTTTCCTAAATTTTTTTAGTCTACTTCTTATGCTAAAGCCTACAAATAAACCGATTTTTAGAACAATTCACGATTATGTCCAAAACACTCGGATCACTTGTCATGGAGTTGCGCTAAAGTCTTGAGAGAATTTGTTTTTTGTAAACGTACGTACAAGCACATTGAAAGCAATTAACTACTTACATAGTTGTCCTTGTAAGCCTCAAGTTAGACATCCAATTTTTTTATCTTAAAATAGATATCAAATCTTATCATACGCTCCATGTAAACATGAAAACAACAACACAGCAATAAATAGTAATACAAAAGAAAAACCAATTTTGAACTTTTGTTTGCAAAAAATTCGCGATAAGGTTGAACATTTCTAGAGTGGGAGTGCAAAGCAGCAGTTTGTATGGGTAGAAATTACAAAAAAAAATATTGTTCATGCATATTTTTAGCATTTAGTGGCCCTCTGAAAATAAGTTTGCTGATAATGAAAAACGGTTTTAAGGCAATATTTTACATGGCGGCGCAGAAAGACTCATGTACAGATATCTTGCGAAGCCATACACACGGCGTGCTAAATGCACGAAATATTAAAAATTAATTAAAAAGACGGCAAAGGCAGGTTTTCACGATTGCGATTGTGTTTTAAAATAAACTTTATTTTACCTCGTTTTAGTCAACGTAAAATAAGTTTTATCTCTAAATGGGCGTTTTAACCATAGAATGATGTGAACGTGACTACGGAGCTTTAAAAATAGGTTTAATTTTGAAAAGGCATGTTTTGCACATAATCTTAAAAAATTAAAATAATTAGTGGAAATCCCTAATATTGACGAACCTAGTAATAAAAGGGGACTTTGATTCAGGCACATTGTAGAAGGTAACCCTTTTTAGAGGAAATTAAGATAACGCAGCTCCAAATGTGGACTGTCGTTTTGTGGCTAATGGCAGAAGTTGGATTGTAAGCTAATCGGCCCCTACGCGGCATATAGGAACGGGAGTACGAGGAGTTGGTCTTCGAGGGATTAGTTTATGTGTTCGAGCCTTAGATGCACAAATACGATGACTTGGTATTTGTATGTGATTTGGTGCTTGTTAAGCGAAGTCGGAAATAAAGAATTACAGCAAAAAGGCTTCAATATGGTGAATGGATAGTTAAGCACTGCCCAATCGTTTTTCTCGAGTTATACAGGATTGTTGCTACTACTTTTAAAATGTTGCTAGTCGAGGGTACAAGGAAGGAGAGGAGATGTAAAGAGGTAATATCTATATTTAGCTAATGGATTGCCTTGGGTTCTGTTGTGGATGGGAATCCATAGAACTTTCAGTTTGTTTGGGTGTCTTATTAATTAGTCTCTAATTATGGAGATGGTTTGGAAGTCAATGTGATAAACTATCTGTGCAAATTACGAACTTGCCTTATTAGTTATTAGACACTCAATGGCTTTTAGAATTGCTAGCGCCTAGGCATTTGGTTTTATTGTTACTTCATATCCACATAAATATGTAAATAAGAATTACCTAGCAGAGGGAGAACTTATAAAAAAATTAGATTTCTTTTTAATTTCTTATGGGAGCGATTTCATGTCAAGTGACCCACATATTTTGGACATTGTCGTAAATTTTCTGAAAATTGGCTGATTTGTAGGCTTGGGTAGATGGAGATGTAATCTGAAAAAATTAAAAAAAAAATTAATAACTTTGGGATTTATTCAGCTTTATATCGGCCATCCGACCCAGATTAGGTTTACGCAATGGCTTAGTCTCAACCTTCACAAGAACTTCCATACTATTTGAGACCTTGAGATATGGTTCTATGGTATCGCACTTGTAATTCATACATACCATACCTACATATCTACATACAGCATTCTATTATATGTGAACAAATTATTCTACAGACTACGCCAAGAAATTTTACGAAGGTCATACGACAGCTAAAAGCGGAAGAATTAAATATAAAATAGAAGAAATACGAATATCGCACAATGAATCAGCGGAAGTTGGCGCATTTGATAGATAAATGTGCACAGTACATAATTATTTATTTTCATACATACAAACATAAGTAAGTACGTACGAGCATGCACATGGTGCCGTATGGGGCAGCGAACCTAGTCATCTCCTTGTCGAGTCTGCAACTTTTCATGAGTGAACGAAAGGCTGGTGTGCGATGACCTTCACGCAGCAGCCGCTGTCAGCTAGAGATACTGTGAAGATTAACGGAGCGCGGAGAAGGGTTTGTCGTCACGGTTGTTGGACTTAAAGAAAAACTTTTTGTCCCCCACAAACAATTTTGAAAAGTTGACGTGCATGTTTGTTTACTTGCGGTTTTCTACAAATACACACACTTACATACCTACGGGCGTGTGCCTTTGTGCGAAAAAAATGAAAATGGCAACCTTGAACCTCAGTGGCACGCACATGAAAACGCGGCATTTTCCCAGCACGCAAGTGAAATATTTGAAATTTTTGTGTGTGCGAGTACAGTGAAGGTGATTTTCTCGTTTATTAGTTGAAAATAAATGGGGAGTCACTGGTATGCGAGGGAGTGGAGCTGCGTGCATAAACAACATTTTTTCACCGAAACCGCAAACAAATAGTTTTCATACGTACTGCGCGTTTTGTGTTTTTGTTTTTTGCACAAAATTTGTTTGATGTGGTGAGCGGAACTTTTGAACTGGGTAAATGCAAAATATGCCGACTGATTTAGTGAATTCCTCGCTGAGGGAGTGAGACTGAATGTTGTTCAATAGTTTTTTTTTACGAAAAGTGCACTCAGATCTGTTAATTAAACGATAAGCAAATATATAGATAGAGAAAGAGATATGCAAGTCTCAATTAATTCAGGCCACGATCGTTACTTTTCGCTTTACGGTGTATAATTTTCCATTTTCTTCGTTGCATTCCCATACCAAAAAAGACAACTCATTCAAAGGTTTAATCACCCATCCAATCATCTTTTTTGCCCTACTTTCCATAAACGTTTGCCCACTCGCTGTCGCTTGGCCTTTACGTAAACTTAAATACTTTTTTAGCACACTTCGACTGCCAAATTCTTTGACTCACTGACATCTTAGAGTGTCATTTCCCAGCAATGTACCTGCCAATTTAGTGATTTCAATGGAATTCATTTCAGTTCGTTGTGCTTTTAGCGGCTGTCAAATAAACTTCTGTGCCCTTTTGAATTTACTGCTCTATTTCACAGACAGTTAATAGCATTTTCGCCCTCATTCGCTTATCAAAGTGAAATATAATAAGAGTGATAGAAAATATAAAGAAAAATTTGCACACATAAATGCAAAGGAAATTGTTTTTAGTGATTTGTGAGAGCAGCAAGAGTAAGTCCATATCAAGTGTGGTCCAAGTATGGTAGACACTGTCGTAAATTTTTTTGATAATGCTTTTTTCTTTTGTAGATTCAAGCCATAATAAGACAAAAATTGAAAAAATTAAAAAAACATTTTGTATAATTTTGATATTTATTGCATGTGGAAAATTTCTGGACATAGACTTTTAAAGTTTTGATTTGCTTCCTTTTTAAATTCTTAGTATATATATTTTAAAAAACGAGGGCCGCCGTAGCCGAATGAGTTGGTACGGTACCACCATTCGGAATTCACAGAGAGAACGTAGGTTCGAATCTCGGTGAAAACACCAAAGTTAGGAAAAACATTTTTCTAATAACGGTCGCCCCTCGGCAGGCAATGGCAAACCTCCCAGTGTATTTCTGCCATGAAAAAGCTCCTCATAAAAATGTCTGCCGTTCGGAGTCGGCTTAAAACTATAGATCCCTCCATTTGTGGAACAACATCAAGACGCACACCACAAATAGGAGGAGGAGCTCGGCCAAACACCCAAAAAGGGTGTACGCGCCAATTATATATATATATATTTCTAAAACCAACACAACACCTGAATTCATTTCACCACTCGCACGCTACCTTCAACCCAGAATACAAAAAAATAATCTACCTAATCTAATCAAAAAATCATCTACACTATCAAAAACACAAACCCCCATCTTCATCCACTTAAGAATTGGCAACTCAAAACTAGCACACGAACATCTCATTTTATCTACGCCTTTTTCCGCTTGCCCATTTTGAGGAAATAGATTTAAAATTCTACATGCCTTTAATAACTTTTCTGCTTTGTGCACGAAAAGACAATCTCACTTTGGCTCCACACAACCTTCCGAACTCCTAAAAAACATTATCGTAGAAATTCTGTTTAAAATATTGAACTTCATAAAAGATGAACGTTGTCAAACTTAAAAGGTTAATATTATATTTTTGTATCCGTAAAGTAGTATAAAAAAAATTAAAAATTAAAGGATCGTAAGCCTAAATACAGAGTGGCTGATGAATTTTGCTACATTAAGAAACTCAAATAACTTTTTTTTAGTGTATGGAATTCATTTATTTTTTTTTTCAAGTTGAAGGTCATTAAATTCTATTAAATGTAGCTTAACTAGTTTTAAAAATAATTGAATTTAAATGCCCCCCATGCTCGTTGACACAAGAGCGGCATCTTAGTAAAAAGTTGTTCATTGCTGCTTTGAGAGTTGCGACAGGAATAGCCGCAATTGTTGCCCGAATGGATTGTTTTAGTTCATCTAAATTTGTTGTCTTTGTTTTATAAACTTCTTGTTTACATAAACCCCACAAGAAAAAGTCAGGTGCAGTAAGGTCAGGCGACCTGGGGGGCCAACGAAATTCGGAGTTTCTTGAAATCAGTTTATTGGGAAATTTTCGTCGCAACTCTGTCATAACAGTCTGGGCTATGTGAGACGTTGCCCCATCTTGTTGAAACCACACAGAGTTGAAAGGAATTCTCTTTCGGCGTAGTTCTGGATAGAAAAATTCTTTCAGCATTTTCAAATAACGGTCTCCAGTAACCGTAACGGTGTGACCATTTTCTTCAAAAAAATAAGGCCCGACAATACAGCGTGAAGAAACCGCACACCACACTGTCACGCGAAGAGGATGCAATTCCGTCTCGTGGAGTATCTGTGGGTTACAAGTACTCCATATTCGACAATTTTGTTTGTTCACATTGCCGTTTAAATCGAAATGGGCCTCATCAGACATGAAAAGGCAGTTTAACATGTTTTGGTCTTCTTCCACCATTTGCAGGATCTTCTGGCAAAATTCCAAGCGAATCGGCAAGTCTGCTGCATTCAGTTTGTTAACCATTTGAATTTTGTAGGGAAATAAGTCTAAATCTTTGTGCATTATTGTTTGCAAAGACTGTCGGCTGACACCAAGTTGAGCAGATAAGCTTCTTGTTGAAACCCTTGGATTGCTTTGTATAGCTGCAGCTACAGCAGCGATCGTTTCCTCCGTCCGAACTGGTGGGTTTCGATGATAAGGCCTTCTTGCGACTGTTCCTTGCTCAGCAAAATTATTCACCAGTCTCATTATGGTCCATCTGCTCGGGGGATCGCCGCCAAACATCCGCCTGTACTCTCTCTGTACCAAAACTACGGACTCCAGTGCGTGATAGCGGCGGACTATCCAAATTCTTGTTTGCGTGTCCCAGTTATCCATTTTAATAAATTTTAAAGATCAATCTGCAAATTAAAACAAAAATGGAACAGATAACTTAAAAAGAAAAAAAGTTATTCAATTTTTTTTTGGTAGCGGCTTTCATCAGCCACCCTGTAGCTGGTGTGCTCTATTGATTAGGATAATATATCATATTGCTTTCATAAATAATAACAACAATATTTAAAAAAAAATTAAGAACAAATTTGTTTTATTTTTTTGTTTAAAATATTTGGAAAAATCATTCTTTTCATTATATTTTTTTTAAGAATTTTTTTATATTTTTTTTGTTTAAAATACTTTGAAAAATATATACATATTTTTGTAATTTAAAAAAATCCCACCTACATTTTTTTCTTCTTTTTTATCAATAGCTGACACTATGCTCAGTGATCCCTAAATGTTTACGAGTGAATTTCAAAAAATTTTTTTAAACAAATTCCACCTACATTTTTTTCTAATTTTTTTGATTAATAGCTGACTCTATTCACAGTGAACTCTGAAAGTCTCATAGTGGGATTCCTATAATTCTTTGAGTGATATTCAAAATACTGTGTGCCTGTTTATTAACACACGTAGCGAGGCTTCGATCAATTTGCAAATGGACTTAAAATGCGAGTACGTATGCTAACGTTTCGCTAAAATTTGCAAAAATGAAAAAAAATGATTCCCAAAAACTTTGGAAAAAAATATTAAAAAATATATATAAAAAAATATAAAAAATATAAAAAAATAAAAAATTCCAAAAAAATATATTACTAAAAATATTTTTTTAAGTACTTCCTATCTTATTTATCTTGAAGGCGTATTTTTCTGCTTCTATTGATTTTCGAATTTACTCTTTCATCCCAGATTTTTTTTGTACTAAGTTGGAAATGTTTTTTTACCTATTTCTGATGCTTGCTCATTAAGGCAACATTCGAGCTGCTTTTAGCTCAATTAAATTCGAGCATAAAAGTAAAGTTACAAAGAGAAGACGGATACCCAATGCAAAAATTATTAAAAAAAATTGCAAGCATAGTAAAAATTCGCCTGCAAAAATTGTTCAGATAGCTTTAAAAATTACTTATTCCTTGCAAAAACCAATAGATTTTAGAAATATATTTTATTAAGTTCGTTTAATTTGGTGAAAATGGTTTCTGCTGCCAAATATTTGCTTAAAAACTAAAAAAAATAATAACTGTAAATATGAGTTGACTGAAACATACATTTTTAGCATGACAATCTAAAACTGATTCAATATATTTTCCGACGAGAGCACATACCAATTTTTCCCTCCTTTAATTTTTGCTATACACATTTCATCTAAAGAAGCAAAAAATGCATCAAGCGCTCCACAAAATGGCCGGCATCAAACATCAACACAACGAATTTCTTTCTGACATAATCAATAGCCTTGACATTTTTACTTTATGAAAAAAAAGAAAGTAAGAAAATTTTGAAATCCCAGCACTAAATGTAACACAGATCCCAAAATCGCAAGCCGCATAAACGCATTAACACGCACGTGCAAGTGAATGCATGTATGAAAGTGTGTAGATTTACCATAGTGAAATGCGCAGTCAATCAAATATTGATGATGTGAGGAGTTGGAAAAGGCGCACCCCGGACCTTCTAACACACATGCAATCACATAAATACATACATACCCACATACAAATGCAAAGTCAAAGGCGCTGTTGCACTCTATTAATTTTGACATATTTATGAAGTGTGCGACAATAGTGACTCCATGTTTTGCGACACTCCCCCTTCCCCTCTCCCCTCCACACAACACACATTACACCAATAGCTGCACAAGCGGCGGTTTTCCCTGCCAACTCATCATAACTGCCGGCAAAAGGAGTCTTCAAACGTGACTTGGCTTTGCTGGTATCTTTGACTGCTGCACCTTTCTTTCTTGCTAAGAGATTTTACACTTACGTGCACATGTGTATGTGTATAGTACATATAAATATGGAATTGTACACACTTACATTGTCGCTTGAAATTATTTGCCTTCAATGTCAGCTGCGATTGAATTGCAATTGTATTGTAAGTGAAGGTTTTCCTTTTGTCTTGCACTTTTCATGCGGTGAAATTTTATGATTTTTAAGATTTCTTCTTTTGTGTTATGAAATACGTATTATTATTGTATTATTTTTACGATTTTTGTATTGCATGTTTTGTTTGCTTTCCGAAGGCCGTATATTGCTAAAAGTTGGGAGTAGGGAGAGAGAGAAAGCAGTGGACGGTGGTTGTAGCGGTAATTTGGTGGTAAGTGGGAGAAATAAAAGTGAAAAGTTTGAAAAAAAATGTTTCAACTTCAAACTTTCAGCTTCAAGCGAACGTAAAATTATACGCAGTCAATCCCGAAAATCAGGAATTCATTCTTAAAGCTGGAAGTAAAAAAAGTTAAAAATTTTATTTATGTGTAATTAGTGAAAAAATTGTATATCCGCGTCGTTGTCGTTCTTTGCTCCTCCATCAGGTGCTAACAGGCTACCCAAATACGGGAACTCGTCCACCTCTTTAATTGGTTTGACATGAACCTTGAAAGATGCACAGAAAATGTTGATGTTTAGAGCTCTCGTTTTGTCAACATTTATTTTTAAGCCAACGCCTTCTGCCTGGCATGTTAAAGTGTGTAGTTTTTATTGCATGCGATTTTTTGTGGCTGTCAAGAGGAGCACTATGTCGTCCGCATAGTTTAGATCTTCCAGCTGCTGCATGCGTATTGGATGCCATAAAATATCTCTTCCAGGCTTCGCGTCTATTGCTGCGCTCAATACCTCGCCAGCAACGACGAGGAACAGGAGTGGCACAGTCGCACACATACATACATATTTCCCAGTTTTTAAATTGATAGTTGTATTTCAGTTTGCATGCATTTTTAGTTACTCTCACACATACGTTTCTTAATTAAAGCCCTTTTCGAAATGCGCATTTCTGCTATCACAATCAACATGCGGCAGCTATGCAGCATGTGCAACATGCAATAACAAAAGCTTTAGAGCAGAGTATGCATACATACATACAAAGCATATGCATAGATATGTGAGTATGTATGTATGCATGGGAGCAGCGCGCAACGCCGGAGACAGCATAATACGAGTGAGAAAAAATAAAGCGAAACTCAAAACAATAATCAATTCAGAAAAAACTCCTACAGGTGTTTAATTTTTGGAGCTGCAACGTGATGCTGCTGCAATGGGTATTCCAAAAAAGTGCAGACTGAAATAAAACAACAAAAAGGAAAACAAAAAACAAAATAAACAAACATTGTGCATGGGTGGAAAAAATCTGTCAACTGTAAAAACACCAAAAATAAAAACATAAAAAAATAAAGAAACAACAAACACGAGTCCGCTTGTGACCTTATGCTGTTGCCTATGTATACAAGATACAAATATGTATATATAAGTACATACGTAGGTATGCCTGCAAAGGTAAGGCAGCCAGTCGGTCGGTGGATTATTCAGCTGTCGAATTGGTTAGATGGCTGTTTTGATTGGTAGCGTTGGCTAGCTTTGGCTGATTTTGGTTTTTTGTTGTTGTTTGGATTGCTATTTTCTTGTCAGCTTTGTGTTGTATTGTTAGTCTTTTTTTTAATTTATTTCTTTTGCTTTTGTGATAAGTCATTGACTTTTTGAAGCACAAACAGAGTTTACACTCGCTTGTTGCAAGTTAAATCTCATAGCGAACTAAACATTTCGTGGCAAGAAAATCGTCACTTTTCAAAAAATAATAAAGATTAGAAAGAATACATTTACAGTGAGTCCTAAAAAAACTATACAAAAATTAATTCCAATCCTTTGGTTGGTACTGAGATATGATTTACTTGAAAAAAAGCTTAAATAACAATAAAAATAAAAATTGTACTGGAAATCTCAGCACTTTACTGGTCAAGAATAGTACAGAAATATAATACATATTTTTCAAGAAAATTATTTTTCTACAAGAATGCCAAAGGAAGGTGAAGCGACGAAAACAACGCGACTTGCGAAAAATACACATTTCCCGATAGGGTGAATAATTTTGCGCCACATTGTATATACTTTCCCTCACAATACCAGAACTTAGAGTAGGGTTGAAGAAAATTTTCTGCACGCGTTAGGGTCGGGCTCACTTAGGAATGCTGTAGATTCCCAGTAAAGCAAGGCACCCGAGATATAGTAATGTTGCGAAAAATTAGGAAGCAGGCGAGAAAGTGCGAAGAAAAAGTTTGAGACAGGATTTGGGCTCAAGTATAAAAGTGACACTGAGCTTCTAGTTTACTCAAATTGAGAAGCCTGCTAGAGCAGCTATTAGCAATAGGTCGACTAATTTTCATAGGCACACTCACCGCATTTGAATGGTGAATGAAGAACGGAGAATTTACTGAGGCTCTCAAAAACGAATATACTGGAAGGCTACTGGACATTGGACTCATGGCAGATAGCTTCGGAGCTTTATTGACAGGAAAAGGTGCCTATTAAGGCTCCACATTTCAGCGTAACCACTTCTTGGAGGATTTGGACAAAACATATTTCTGCAGTATCGGGTGATAGCGGTCGTCAAAATATCGTGATGGTTCAAGCAAAAGTTGGAATATATGTACATACGGCCACTTTCGCTACATATATGTATATACGAGTATATACATATATACACATTTTTGGCGCTTAAACTCTTTTTGGGTGTTTGGCCGATCTCCTGCTCGTATTTGTGGTGTGCGTCTTGATGTTGTTCCATAAATAGCAAATGTTGGAATATGACTAAGAAAATTTTTCTTCGGCGACACAATAGGCCTTCAGGGCCAACGAGCGAATTTTTCTTTTAAGAGCAGTTCGTGTAGCCTAACTAATCTAAGTTTAAAAAAAGAAAATAAATCAGATTCTACATAGTCCCTCAATTTAAATTTTATTTATATGCGATTACCTTTGTGGCCATAAAAGAAAATAAATTGCCCATATTCGCAACGAAGAAAACGAGAAAAGTACTACATGACCAGAAAAACGAAAACAAAATAAAAATTATTTGAAAGAAATAGAATAAAAACAGCCAAACTGACTTGGCCACTATTGCCAAATCTTGAATTTTTGCATGCAACTTCGTAAGAGCAGCCAACACAGCTGCCCGCGCACAGCTGTAAAGGTAAAGTGGTATTCCTTTCCCGCTGGCACGAGTACACAAGCAGACATGCACTCCGATGTGCACACATATACTCGTATATATGTGCATGTATATGTTTGCAGATGCATCTTTGGCCACACAATTTTATGCAATCTTTGTTTTTCGGCCACTTTAGCTACATAGTTGCGCCTTAGCAGGCAGCTCCATTGCCTTAGCAGAGCTACTCGACACAACGCATTGCGCAGGCAGAGCGATGCACACACACGCACATGCCATGCCTTGCATACATTCACGCGCCCAATAGCAAACATTCACAGTAGTTTGGGATTTGAATTAAATATTAACCATTTTCTGTAGGGAATGCACTGTATTTTGCACTGTCAGTAGCAGCAGTGTTGGAAAGCAGGAAGCGATGCTATAAAACAGGCGGGCGGCTAGTGGAGTAGAAGGCGAAAAAATAAATGTTAGCTGCTGCACTGCAGTAATTCGGTGTGAAGAGTGCGCTGCAGCTAAGAAGTAGCTGAAATTTATTCATTCTCACCAAAGTGGCATGCGAGCTGCTTGAACGGCATACACACACAGACAAATGCGCATGATTGAAGAATCGTATTTTATTTGCGTAGCAATCGTACGCTTTTTAACAGTAGGAAATTGAATGCCAACCTTTGATTTTTGATAAGAGTTTGTTGTGGGGTTGTGAGTTGGAGAGAATTGCAAATTTCTGGAACTGGTCTAAATAAGATTGGCATTTCAGGAAGCTAAAGAAAAAGAATATTACTTGGAATCAGAGAAAAGTGATACAATATTCCCAAAGCAGTAAAAATAAGGATTAAAATACACGATTAGTTGAATTTATTCAAAAAGTGTTCTTTAAGAAATTTTTTTCAACAGCGGGAAATTTAAAATTTTTTTTAATTTAGTGTTTTTTGATGTGTAAAAGATTTATGTTACAGCTGTGTCTGTGTTTATTAAAAAAGAGAGTACAAAACAAAAAAATAAAAAAAATATATAAAAAAATATATTAATTAAAAAAAAAATACTAATACATACTACACATTATAATACACATATTTTTAATAACTACAATTCATTCTTGGAAGTCGGCTTTGGAGCACACATGGACTCGACGTTAAAAAAAGCGTATAATAATGCACAAAAACACATAAACCCAAGCAGCCTGTGGAAATTCTGAAAATTAATTTCCAACATTTATTAAAAACAAAATTTCGCCGAACGCTTCATCTTAAGTCTAGTTTACAGAGATTGAGAGGGAGAGCGAATAAATAAATGTTTCCATTTGGAGCAACACCTATGGCTTGGTGACTCTTAAACTCCAGATGCAAGCATTGGCGCAGTTTGTGGCCATTGAGGTAAAATCGGAATATATTTCTCGAAAAAAATGGATGCGCACCATCAATTCCGCCACGAGCTACAAAACCATTTTTTACTCCCAAAAAGTACCGAAACATGCTTTGGAAGGGTTGTAGTTTCAGGCCCTTACGATTATCGATTTAATGAAGAAACAATTTGATGATGTAAATATCTCCACAAGTACACCCGCACTCTGGTTGTTGTTGTTGTGGAGTAGCACATTGGTCTCCAATGCCGCTGGACTATTTTGTGAACTCTAACACTCCAAGAGAGTGCCTTGAACAAGTAAAAGACATTAAACAATTTAAAATTTTCTATAAGTTTTTGTCTTTCCATTTGAAACCCCCATCTCTTCAAAATATTACTAAAAAATTTAAGTGGATGAATAATAAAAATCGCGTAAGCGGTTATAGCGCCAATTAAGAAGAAGAGAGAAGAAGAATAATAAAAATAATCGCACATCGCAAAGGTTCCCAAACTTTTTTTAATGTGACCACCTACTTTTACAGAATTGATTTTTTGCAACACCATTCCCACAAAAAAAAGTAAAAAAAAAAACTACTTAAGCGCCACCACACTTCTTTACTCAATAATTTCGAGTGAATTCTTCTGCATATATCGAGGTTCTACAGACATTAGTGAAACCCTGAATTGATAGCGTATGCGATGACACCCATACATCTTTTTGCAATTCTCTGCTCCTTCACATAAAGCGATCGCGACACAAGATTGGATGGCTGAAAATTTCCATGACGACACAATACCGAACTTATGGCTGCCCACCTCCTCAGGGGGGAATCTAAAAAACATCCTCATAGCACCATTTCTTCTCTGAAGCCAGCAATTATTACCGTTGTGGTCAGTATGAATAAGAAGGACTTGATTAGGGCATGCTATCGTTTCCGGACAAGAATCGAGAAGGTTATTGCAGTTAATATTTTATTAAATGATTTTATAGATACACATATAATAAGTTAATTCGTGAGACGAACAGTTACGAAACCACTGCGGCATAGTATTCCATCTACAGTACTTATTTGTTTTTCACCCCACTGACATAAATGAAGAGTATTTATTTTTCTTTATTTTTGCCATCCGAAATTAAGCGCTTTTTAAGTACGTGACGATCTGAAAATGACCAGTGCTGCTTTTCGCCGTTTCTTGCTTCCTTTGCTCTCTCTTTCTTATAATATTATAGGTGACGTTTTACTTTTTTTAATATATTTATATCTATCATACTTATAATTATTTCTAACAACAGCTTCCTTTTCTTCACATTTAAAATGCTACATTCTTGCTCGAGAAATGCCAAATAATAAACTTATGACGACTATTGTCTTCCTGGGCCACTGGTTATTCAATGCGTGTATGTATGTACAGGAGTACATATGTAAAAGATACAGAGCGTGTATGTACAGAAGCATTCTGCGTCTAAGGTGGAGTGTTTTACGCAATGCAAGCCATTGAAATACGCAGACGAATAGTAGAAAGATAGAAGGGACAGCAGAATAAGACGCAGAAATAATAGACTCTTATAAGGCTATTACTTTCTTATTTATGGGTGTGCCACAGGAACGGAACAATGTCACATAAACAAACTGCGGCCAGTAGTCAGCAGCCACACGGCTTGATTTCGAATTTACCCACACTCGTACAATGGAGTTTGGTTGCTGAATTTCTGGCCACATGGTACGAATGTTAACGGTATTTGCTGTAGCATATTTCATCATTGATATGTTTGTAATGTAGTTTCGAGGGTACCAAAGCGCCTAATATAATGAACTTTAAAATAGACTATGAAAGGCAAAAGGTGCGAACTGCCAGGCTGTTGTGAAAGCCGATTCTAGAAAGTCTAAATATTCTAGAAATGCCAAAAACATTAGTAAATTAATTATAATTTTTTTTATAAGATCTACTGTTGCCGATCAATAAGATATATACTACGTACTCAAATACAGAATGTAAATCAAAAAGCAACTGATGCTAATTAGCCCTTCATTAGTTTTATATGTATGCTCACAAATACCTATGTTTTATTTCTTTTAGAAACCCAAAAACAAATCTTGAATATGATTTATTGAACTTTAACTACCGTTTTATAAGGCATAATAAATTATTTTCAAAATAAAGAGTAAAATGTCGATATACAGAGGCATCAACAGCGTAGGTAAATGTAGTGGCTTACGCATGTAATCCATGCGCATGCGCAGTCATTGAACCATACAAAATCGACCAAAGCTGCGCACGCACATTTAACTGCGTATTTGCCAACAAGTTTTGCATGGCAAAGAAGTGAGGTACTAAAAAAATTAAAGGCTGCTAGGCAATACTTGTGAAATGATTGCTGAATTGACGGAATAATAAATTTTATGCGTATGTATGAGTGGTAAGCAGCAGTAAAAACAAAAGGGAGATAATAAAGAAGATATAAAAAGAAGTGAATAGAATTGAAGCATTAAATTCGTCAAATAATGGACTGGATAAAATAAGAGAACGAAAATGATTTCATGGAGAACTGTGTGCTACGAATGTTTAAGCGAAATAATATCTTCCGTATTCGAGCTGGTTTTGCATCTCCTAAATTTAGGCAATTAAAGTCCGACTTAAGAATTTTTAATGCACACTCGTCAAACTTTGAGCTCTCATAAATTCAGCGCACTGAGCCTTGATAGAATATTTAACGTTTGCGGAGAAAAGTGAAGAGTTAAATTTAAAGTTTCGTGGTGACTTCTTATGGTTCAATGCTGAAGTTTATTGAATGCTGAAGCTCCAAAATAAATTTATCTGATCTCGATAGATTTTTGAATAGTATCTGAGCTACTAAATTAAAAATTTTCAGATTATTAATTTCCCACATGAAGCCCATGGTGAAAATAATTCAGAAGGTGTGGCCAAGATCAGACCGTTAACCTACTCTAAGCGAATTTGAGAGAACCAGTTGATTGGCTGACGTAAACGGGATCATGGGAGCGGTTTCCTTACGAAAAAATTGATATTGTGTTGGTGATATACGAAAAAAATCAACACGGTCTCCACCTAGGCTGTTTCGTTGCCGTCTGAACAACAACTGATTGGACGAGTGTGTGGATACGAGTGAAATGAACGAGCAGGATTCGACCGCCGGGTACCCGGTGACGTAGTAGCCGAAGTTCCCCTTCTATCATCTTTATGGTAAGCCCATCTTTGTGGTAAAGATTAAAGATGTTAGGGCAGACTAATTAAACGATAGTTTATGGTGCGGCTTACTGCCATTTATTTAATATAAGATTTTAACTCGATGGCTCGGGATTCTAACTGTCTGTCGTAGGAAGCTTGTTAAAGGATTAACTTAGTTGGGAAGCTAAGGAATGCTATTGGTAAGAACTTTTTGTATAATAAACAAGCAATGTGTGCTTTTACTTAATAATTTCATAGCCCAGATAAGAATTGCAGAGCTATATAGTATGCAAATGAAATAATAAGCACACAGTGCAACTCGCTACAACACTACTTTGACTTCGAAGAGGCATCTGAACACATCGCAGCTTGTCGTATTGGTCATTTAAAATGGTATTAAGTAAGTAAAATAGTATTTAATTTTAATTGTAAAATTAAAAGTAAAAAACTAGTAATTTTTTACGCTCGTTAAAATATATATTTTTGCTCAAAAATTGTCAATTTTAACAAATAATTTACTTATGGGACTGAAAGCGTTAAAAAATGTTAATTTGAAAAGTTAAATGTGAAAAGTAAAACTAACCAATAAAGCGACTTTCAATCGCTGTTTATTTGTATTTATTATCTGTATGCCGAAAATGTTCAATCTCTAACAGAAATCAAACAGTTTATTTATACAGAGCAAACAGCATTCCGATATGATGAAGGAAAAATGGGATTAGCAGGCGTTGCTAGATTTCTTGATTCCCAAAGATTTTTTCAAAGATCCACAGATACTGATTTATTTTGATATATGCGCAGAATTTTTTTGCGAACCAAAATAAATTAAAAATCATCTAAGCATTTCACAACACACCGAATTGGCTGCCAAAGTAGGGAACATAGCAGAGTGGCGTGTGAGTGCGAAAAATCACGTCACAGACAATAAAAACATCCGGCAAAACAAATGTTCGTGCTGCGATAAGAGAATATAATAGATGGGCGTACATACACACATGCACACGCACAGACCGCTAAGTGCTAAAAATTCCTCTTTATTTAATTCATTGAATTAGTTAGTTAGCGAGGGAACCAACAAACGAACAAATGAACGAACGAACGAACGAGTGAATGATATGTTAAATGGTCGTTTGAATTAATTAAATTTAGTGAGAGATGAAATTCCACAGCGTGCACGATTAGCTAAATTTCCCCAGACCAACGGACAGATGCACGAATGCTTTAGTACAGAAAGTAACAAAAATAAAAAATAAAATAATAATAATAAATAAAAAAATCAAAACAAAGCGAAAATTTTCAATCACAGTCATGAAAGTTGTAACAGACTTTTAATGCTTTCTTTCTCTTGCAGTGTGGAAACCCAACCGATTTATAAATAATGCTAGAATGTTTGAAAGAATGCAAACGAGGCAACAAGAAATAAAGAGAAAAACGTATTGGCATTCTAAAATAGTGACCCACACATACGCAGTGTGTGTATGTATGTAGTAAATAAATAATGGTGTGATGTAAAGTGTATAAAATTTAAATTAATTCACTTATCTAACATTGAGCGAGGCCATCTGAAGAGGGCAGCGAAGCAACAAGCAAGCAGTATTTTTTCTATGCACTGTAAGACGAATTGATCTTGAATAGAATGAAGACAATAAAGTAGTGGCCATAAAGTTGCCAGAAACCAGTTCGCCTTTGAATATATTATTGGACAAAATGAATGCTGCTCTACTCATAATGTGAAAAAAGGTTTCAGAGTACTGAAATAGGAGGTATTATAAGAAAGAAGCGATCACACCTACTCAAAGCGATCTACATAATCACGTATTGAACGCAGATCCAATTAGATACAACATTTAATAATTTATGATATAAGTTTTGTTTTCAGTTTACAGATTTACAAGACAATGATCAGAAATATATGCCCACTAATATGAAACTAGACATGCAGCAATTGAAGAACTAAACGAAGATGGATCGTTCGCTAATTAAATTGAATTAATTTCATGTGAAAAATTTGGACTCTTTCAAAATTACTCACTCTCAAAATTCTACTAATAATTATATTTGTTGTACGGTTGAACATTGAGTTTTAAGCCCAAACCGAACGGAACCGAACTTTAGCCAATTTCAGCCGAAGCTGAACCGAAACTGAAACGAAGATTTTAAAGTATGCAATTTATTAAGCAATACTTGTTTAAAAAACTAGCATCTTTTTTTAATAAAAAAGTAAAAAATGTACGTAATTTCAGCGCATAATCCATACTTATGCTTGTTAAAATTACAAAAAAGTTAGGACAGCTAAAAGCTGAGAATGGCAAACTGTTTTGACATTTTTGCGGACATTTAGTTTGAAAAAATAAATAAATCTGTTTCTGAAGTTCATAAAGCGAAGTGTTGAAGAAGACCCCCAAAGGTCAATTCGTAGTGGTTCTCAACTCGTTGGCCTTTGTCCTTCGACAAGTGCAAAATTTTACGTAAGGATCTTGGCTTACGTGCCTATAAATTACAGCTCGTGCAAGAATTGAAATCAAATGACCATTGTTAACGTCACATTTTTGCTGATTGGACTCATTTAGATTTATTATTCAGATTTATTGGAAAGAGTAAAAAAAAATATATTTATTCCTACATTATTTCTGTTTTGTGTTATCATTTCTATTATTTTAAGTTCTCAAGCTCTCAAAAAACACTCTTTACTAATTATTTGATACTCCTGGTTGAATAATCTTATATTGTTATGTAAACCAATAGCCTATCGACAGTTTCTATATGTCACCATATCTCGGTACAGAGTCGACATGCAGCGCTGAACGATTGCCCAGTAAACACACTTGATGAGAACCAGATGATATTTCAAAGCAATTAAAAAAATATTGGGGCTTTGATTCCAGTATTCCAAAATATGTTACAAAAACTAGATTTTTATACAATTTTTTAACAAAAAAATGTAACGAAATGTTCGGCCAAAGTTCGTCTATTTTTTGAGATTTTGTGCCTGAATATGGCAGAAGTCAAAGTCTACTAATAATAATAGGCTACTGGGAATGTGTATACAAAGCCCGCGACAAATGATAGCACATCAAAATTTTTAGCAGTCTTAACTATGTTCCTTTTTGTTTTTCTTTTTTAATGCTCATTATTTTTTTTCATAAAATTAATAAAAAAATTAAAAATTCCAGAAACTTTTCTTCACAATTCACAAATTGTTGAAGCGAGTGCTATTGGAAGAAATTTTTTGATATTTAAATTCCACGTGGGAACCGAACTCGGAAGTGCTATCTTCATGTCACGCACAAAGGCACTAAACTATGACAGTGGGGTATAAAATAAATATTTATGTTCTCCAGCCGCCGAAACTGAAGGTCTCCCCAAAATTGAAGAATCCTCAAAATTTCACGGCCAGCTACTAAGTACTAACTGAAAATTTATGATCGTTTAGTATGCAAATGAGCGTTAAGAATTACACTTTACTTTTACTATATATTCTTCTTCTATATATTCAAACAATTGATGGTAGACTTTATAGGTGACGCGAGTGAGTAGATCTACATAACTGATAGCCGTGTTTCTCACGTATCTTAGCGTTTTAACGCTTACTATTTTTTATTTCGCTTTTGCTCACATCTTTGGAGAGTATTTTATTTTGAAGAACGTTTTCTATCAGTCATGTCCTAAATGGCGTGAGATGTCCGCTGAGTAAATAAATATCTCACTTGTAGCTATTGAAATTTATTTTGCATATTTTAAAATGATCGCATAATTTATCTTATGCGCTTCTTATCTAATAAATTAGTACAATTCTTAACTTCTTTTCTACTATTTCTTTCTAACATTCTTGGCGTATTTTCATGTTTCTTATCTTGATTAGGTTTCTTGCCTTACACTAAATGCGCAGTTGAGCGAGTTGAGTGGTACGAAATCGCCCCCTCTAATTTGTTTACTTTTCTAGTATTATCGAGTAGTCTATTTTTCTTATTTTAAAATTCATTTGCATGAGAGAAATTTCCCAACGATTGTGCAGAAAGCAGAGGCCACACTCAGGTGAAATGCTTGAGTAATTAGCTTAGGAATGTTTTACATATAATTTATAGAATTTTGTTTTCGTTTTTGAAATGTATGGACATATTTTTAAAATACATATTTATGATTAAGTATGTATGTGTGTTTGCTATAAACAGTTTGCCTCAATAATTAATTTTATTTTGAGAATGCTCGTGAGTAAAAATTATTTTTTACTAATATAAATTATATAATAAACAAACAATATTTTTATCAACTTTGGCTACTTTTCTTTTGTTTTTTTAATTTTAATAATTTTTTGTAAAAATGTATGTAAATCAAATTTTAAAACTTTGTACAAGATTTATAAAAAAATGTTCGAAAAATGTTCATCAAGCTATCCAACTTTTTAATCGGAATTAAAAAACATAGGTGTATAGTTTTAAAGCGCATTAAATTTCAGTAAATAAAAATGTGCAAGCTCGAAGTGATCCGAAACTCTCGGTGATATCTATTAAGTTTTTTCTCCTATGGTATTGCGCATTTTCTCTATAAATGCTCGACGTTTTTGTTTTTATTAAATTTTTAATATTTTCGTTCTTATTAAATTTTCGTTAAGCGAAAAAAATTTAAAACTTTTTGTATATTAAAAAATTATTTGTAAAACCATTTCTCACCCATTCCTACTTCAACCTCGCGAATATTCCGAGGCATAACATAACACAACAGAACACAACATAACATAACATAGCATAATAATGCATAACATAACAAAAATAAACATAAAAAAGCATAAAACCATTTCCCACCCATTCTTACTTCAACCTCGCTAATACTCAATCACTTTCAACATAACATAACATAGATGAACATAGCATAGCATAATAAAACATAAAAAAACCACCAACTCTGCAGGTTTTGACACCTACTTCGTCACCAGCAGTCACGGCTGAAACCTGTCACTACTGCTAACTAAAAACAACTGACAGTTATGCATACAAATGTGTGTATGTATGTGTATTTGCACTTAATAAATACTCTTTCGTATGTTTGCATGGTAGTTTGCTCGCTTGTAAGTGATGACGTCCATGTCGCCATTTGTGAAATGCGTGCCAAATATTGACTGACTTCTGTATGCAAAACATTTTTGCGTCTTGTCAACATGCAAAGCAACAACAAATGGCAACAGTTAGTGTGTGGTGCCAACAGTTACCTCTTGTTTATTGTAATTTTATTTATAAAACAAAAACAAACATGTTTATGGCGAAATTGCGTGACAGGATAGAGCCAACGAAGTAACTACCAACCATTTATTTTTAGTAATTTTTTGCAAAGTCTTTTGGTTGGCACAAATGGTTCACAACTACTTGCAGTGCAGTCAGAGAAATGGTATAGGGGTTTCTATTAGGGACACTTTGATGTTTGTCTGAGCTACTGTATAATTCAGTCACTATGCGCTCAAATTCCACATAACTTATGCCATTGCTCAAATTCATACGGTTACTGATAATTGGACCCTTTGAGAAAAGAGTTGGTTTTCATACGTAGTGGCACACTGAGACTCTCAAATGAAAACAAAGTGTGAATACCTCATGAACAGCTTGTTTTATTCCATTTCAATATCGGCGCGCCCTTATTAGAAAACCCTATATTACATTACAAAGTACAACATAATAAATTTTCATTTATTTGTTAGCTCGAATTTCGACTGCTAATGTGTGGCAAATTGTAGCGAAAATTGGCGCAGAATGTGGGTTAAGCTTGACTGCTCGTACTTGCGCATTCCAAGCGAATTTTGCTCGTTTTCCTGCCAAACTGTTGAAAGGTCGAAAGGCCAAGGACTTGTGAGTGCTGCAATAAATATGCATGTAAAGCAATTTAAGTAACGTAGCAAGTTTGCGATATTAAAAGTGGGCGCCCATGGCCTTGACAGAAAAAAATGGGAGCGCCCGAGCCCAAGCTGTGCAGGGAGCGCTTTCGGTGACCTTTGGTAAGCACTTAAGCACTTTACATATTCACACAACATGTTTCTTATTTAATTGGGAGTAGCAGAAAAGTGTTGAGGCAGCTTATCAAATTACAAATTGCTACTCATATTACAGTTAATAGAAGCGGAAGCAGCTGCGTCAAGAACAATTAAAATGATTATTGCACATCCTTGTTTGGGCATTTTTTTTATTTGGCTAAACTTCGACCGACTTTAGGTGCGCCTTAAAAGAGTTGTTTATTCTATAGTATAAAAAAAAAATTTGTATGTATTTTGTGTTTGTGACACCCATACCAGAATGGCTGCGCCTGTTAATTAGCAATTAAGTGCGACTTCTGCCAAGTCAGCCAGTTGCTGAGTCACACACAGTGGAGATGAGTATATGTAGTTTGTGTGTATGTATGTATGCTGAGGCTGAGCTCCATAATGCTCGCCTCTCAGCTAAAAATTGGATTCACCAAAAGCATCCTACGCCTTCCACTGAGTGTGCATTAAAAACGCCCACTTGTTTGTTGTTAGGCTTATTTTTTGTCACATTCAAGGCTTTTAAGAATCAGTTAGAGCTGGTGTAGCTGATGACAATTAATGATGCAAGAATTAAAGTCACAAATAAAAGTGAGTCTGCCATTGTGAGTGTGCCTTTTTCGGGGCCAAATGTAGCCCTATATTCCAAGTGCTTATGTGGATATGTGGCATAAATATCCGAATGATGGTAGGTTTCTTTCTACAGTGCCTTAAAGTAGACAGGTCGATTACTGAATTTCACGTTTATTTTAAATCAAATTTCAATTAATTTCAGACTTACATCTTACAGGTACATCCTAGGAATATAACCTCTTTGCCACTTCAATTTCAACTATTAAAATAGTCACAAAAAAGTCAACGAACATACCTGCAAGTAAAGAGAAAGAATTATTATTTAATTCGATATTTCATTCTAGTTCCTTATTATGTTTTTTTAATAAATATTCGGTTACATAAATATACAACATCAACAAAAACAGTGAACACTTATGCTCACATAATTAGCTCACTTTATCTTTTTATAATATTAGCTATATTTTTTTAAGATAATTTTTTATAAAAAAAAAGTTCACTCTACAATAAATATCATATAAATCAAAGTTTTTAACTTTCCGCAACATTTATAAAAATTCGGTAAACGTATCAAAATTTCAAAGTCTTTAATCAGAATAAAAAAAAAAATAAAAATTGCGTACGTCGGTTTAAGGCCCATTAAATTCAAAATTTCCTTGATTTTTGTGAATTTTTTCCGCTGACGGTGCTGCGCATTTTCTTCATACATAGAAAACAAGTCGGGGATTCCTTGGAGCAAACTTGTTAATATTTGCTGCCCTTAAATATTGCAACGGCTTTTGTATATTAGCTTTGTGGCATGTAGCGTTCACTAGTCGGCTGAGTAAACTTCCGACGTCTCTAGATGGGCCTCATTTACATACTTGCTCGTCCACATACACATTTATTTACCTAAAGGTTGTGGATAGAACTTGACTATAAATTTCTTTTAAGATTTGTCTGACTTTACTTGCTATAATCGCAAAATTTCGCAGTTGTAGAATCACTACTGTGACCGCAATATAGCAGTTTTTTTCCCGGTAATACCACAAAAGTAAAATGAGCAGTTTATAAAAACTATTCCCATGCATCGAATTCTTTTTCACGCAACACACTTTTTTTATCAAAAAAAGCTGATCAATTTGAGGCAAATAATTAACTAAAAAAATATAATAAAAAGAATTGCCAACGGTTTCAGCGACAGTCTAAACATATTTGGATTGTAGGCTTTAAGTCCATTAAGCTTTATTACTCATTAAGTTCAAGTGAAGCTTATTAAAAATTCTACACAAAATTAGGTTAAACCTATAAAATATGCAAAGGGCGAAATAAACGCAAACATTGCCTAGCTAAGTAGCCATTAAAGGCATAAACACCTGACCAACCGTGTTTGGAAGCAAAAATTAAATTAAATAATTAAAATTGCCAAAAACAAAAAAATAAATGCGTGACTTTTGTGTGCATGCACGCTTACACAGTAGTACAGAGTTTTTCAATAAGGGCTGTTGTAATAGAATATAGTGATTATTTTGTGAAGTGTCAACATAATAGGTCTATTAATTAGTTCGTGCGGTTTTACAACAGATGGCGTAACTTGATTATTATTCCATCGATCCACATTTCCAAACATTCATTGGAGAGCTACTGTCGTAAGGCACAAACGTCAGTATAAGTTTTTTATTTGAAGCGTAAACAACAATATTTTTACCACACTTGAAAATGTCGAATTTCGTGCCAAATAATGTGTTTTTGCGGGGAATTCTTCTTCATTATTTTAATATGAAGAAAAAAGCAGCCGAAAGTCATCGTATCTTGGTGGAAGTTTATGGTGAGCATGCGCTAGCTGAGCGAACGTGCCAGAAGTGGTTTGCACGCTTTAAAAGTGGTGATTTTGGCTTGGAAGACGAAGAACACGAGGGTGCGCCGCCAAAGTTCATGGATACCGAATTGGAGGAATTGCTCGATCAAGATCCGGCTCAAACGCAAGAAGAGGTTGCAAAAACTTTGGGAGTTGATCAATCAACCATTTCCAAACGTTTAAAAGCCATGAGAATGATCCGAAAGGTAGGCCATTGGGTGCCGTATGAATTGAAGCCAAGAGACGTTGAACGCCGTTTTATGGCATGCGAACAACTGCTTCAACGGCACAAAAGAAAGGGTTTTTTGCATCGAATTGTGACTGGCGATGAAAAGTGGGTCCATTACGACAATCCAAAACGTCGGGCAACGTATGGATACCCTGGCCATGCTTCAACATCGACGTCGGCGCAGAATATTCATGGCCTGAAGGTTATGCTGTGTATCTGGTGGGACCAGCTGGGTGTTGTGTATTATGAGCTACTGAAACCGAATGAAACGATTACGGGGGATGTCTACCGACGACAATTGATGCGTTTGAGCCGAGCACTGCGAGAAAAACGGCCGCAATACGCCGATAGACACGACAAAGTTATTTTGCAACATGACAATGCTCGGCCACATGTTGCACAAGTGGTCAAAACATACTTAGAAACGCTCAAATGGGATGTCCTACCCCACCCGCTGTATAGTCCAGACCTTGCGCCATCCGATTACTATCTCTTCCGATCGATGCAACATGGCCTGGCTGACCAGCACTTCCGTAATTACGATGAAGTCAAAAAATGGATCGATTCGTGGATTGCGGCAAAACCGACCGAATTTTTCACAAAGGGAATCCGTGAATTGCCAGAAAGATGGGAAAAAGTAGTAGTAAGCGATGGACAATACTTTAAATATTAAATTTGTAACCATTTTACGTCAATAAAGTTTCAAATTTCGAAAAAAAACCGCACGAACTAATTAATAGTCCTATTAGAAGAACGTTAATGGGAATAAAAACAGCAAAAAATCAATACGAATACGCTTACTTCTGTGGTTCAACAGTGATTTGACGAAATAGAAACAGCAAGCGACTTTTGATTTACTAAGAGGCAAGTCTTTACAACCATTCACAAATTCATATTTCAGAGCTGGATAATGGACTAAGGGATAGGGAAAAGTTTATTATGTGCCTCACCTCATTAGGAAGCCAGCTTCCTGTTAAAATAACAATATTTCAGATAGAGAACATAGAAACAACAAAGGACCCTAAAGAGCTGACAGATTCGACAGAAAATATATTCCTAAGGGTTAGTGTTACCTGAATCGCTGGTAATCAGGGGAAAAAAAAGTTTTTTTTATGATAAAATTAAAACGATGAATTGATAATGGTGAATCAAAAAATACAGGATATGCGGTGGAGACTATGGAATTCTGGTTGACTTTTTGGCAAGCGAATGCCTAATAGCGCACCGGTGCGAAACCAGTTTCTGACTAGTTTCCGACTAGTGTCGGACTAGCTTCTGATTTTTTTCTTTGTGAAGCTTATTGAGGTAACTTCAACTTGAATATGACCACAAGCAGTCGTGTTTTGTAGCTTGAAAATCACTCAATCTTCTAGTTTAGGCTTTTAATGAAGAAAAAAATATTTTCTACTGATTTCAAATAAATACGCCGACTGAGACACCCTATATAAATAACGCCTACTTCTGAATATCAAAAATAATAAAAATAAATAAATCACTCAAAAACGAGTCTCGATGCGTTCGTGGATGTGAGTTTTTTTTTCAAGCTGTTGAAAGTAAATTTTGAATATTTTTCTATGAATGAGTACTGGTGGCTTTAGGTTGTGGGAAATGAGTTGCTTATTCGGGAAAATATTAAAATGCAAATCACACTACTGACAGGAAAAAATTAGTTTATGGAAAAATGTTGCACAAAAAGGTTAAAATTATAAATGGAGTGTTATCAAAAATTGGTTGGCGTCACCACTGAAGCAAACGTATGCATGCACCCACACACATATGCACATATATATGCATTAGTGTATGAGAATAAAATGCAATGACGTTGACGCACCAATGAAGTGACTGTGTGCGCAAACTGGAAACTTTTTGGAGTTGAAAAACTGTTCGTTATGAGCTGCAGCTACTGACAATTTCAGCACATGAGCGAGCAACGAATACATCTACACAATTTGAGTTGAGCGCCCATAGACTATCAGTCATTCATAGAATCTGCCTACTGCGCCTCATGCGAGTATAACTTGCCCACTTATTTCCTCTGTTGGGTTACATGAGTTATTAGAATGACAATGGGTTGGGAGTTGGCTGAAACAACAACAATAAGTGAATTGTAAACAAAAAAATTGAAAGGGACAATTGCAGGCGTTGTGGTGTATGATAAAAAAAAAAATTAACATAAAAATACGTAAAATAGCAGAAATAGAGAAGTAATCACGTGCATATGTAAATATGTACATATATGCGTATGTAAGCATGTGTGCGTGGTGCTGTGGGCATGAAAATGAAAACTTCCGCTGCAAAGCCAAAACAAAACTTTTACTACAAATATATGTATGTATGTGTGAGCACAATTCAACATACAAGTCCATGCATACATCAACATAGAATACAATCGAAATAAAATTTACTAAAAAAGAACCATGCGAATACAACAAGTGGAAGCTAAAAATAAATGTACTCGTACACCTTTAAAAAAAATTATACACAAAATGCGCAAAATTTAAATTTAAAAATAAAATCATAATTATAAAATGCCTTTTCCGAACATACACACATACATATGTTTTTAATATACGCCACTTTCTACATAAAATCAAAAGAGCGATTAGAAGATACGCCGACATGATCTCAATAGAAATCACATGGAACTGGGAATGGCTTGAAAGTGTGTTGCTATGACATGCTTTGTTTTTACTTTAGATATTTAAAAATAACTGTAGAGAAAATAAATATTGAATAAAAAGAAGATTTTAATCCTAAAAACCCTTAACTTATAGTTCTACATAAATTTATTTGTGGGTACTCTCCACCCAAAAATTCTTCCTTGTATGGAAGAAAAGGTTTGAGACCACAGCGAAAAAATTTGCCAAAAATCAACAGTATTTTGCAGTCACTTGAAACTTGCGTTTTGTTATACTAAAACTTAATGGGCTATAAAACTGCATACACAGACAAATTCTGCAAATTTTCAATAAAAAGTTGAGTGTTTATGAAATTTTGAAATTTTTTTTTTAATTTTCTATAAAGTTTGAAAGTTTGCGTCATATGGTTTTCGTTGTAGTACAAACTATATTTTACAGAAAAAAACAGTGATGGGTTATAATTTTTCAACGGGGTGTATATGTGAACAATCGACGGCTACGAGTTAAGACGAGTAAAATAATAACAAGTCTTATTACAGAAAAGCAATATTTTCAAAATATATTTTTTTAATTACTTTTAGATAATATTTTTAAGAAGAACTGAAAAACTACTATAAAAAGCAACTCTCTGCACATATTATCGCTCCTAGTCAGAAATTTTAAAAATATTACAAATACAAAAGCCTTTCTTGTCGAAAATAACCCCACTGTAATATCTTTGCACTAAACTTTCCTTATTTTATCAGCCACTTGCTGCGAATTCTTCATCGTCCTCAGAATCTGTCTCACCTTAGCTAAATAGCAAACCAGATAATGTATCATCCTTGTCTATATCCCTTTCCAGTAGTTAAAAACTGAACTGCTGAACTGAAAAAATAAATTTCATGGCAACCATTAAATCTAATCCCGAGGTAGTTTGAGTACATCGCGCATTTCGAGCGGTAATGCAAAAGGGTTAAGCTGACAAATTATGATCGAGATATTCTTATAGCTGTAAAAATATTTGTCAATTGAAAAGTTCTTTATTTCCATTTATGTAAAATAAATTTTGCAAATCGGGCAAAAAGAGGCATAAATGCGAATTTTCCAAATACCTCGACTTCCGCGCTATCTAACGGATTTACTCCTTTGTTGTGCTAAACAGACTTTGAGATGTGAGAAAAGTTTTTAGTTAAAGAAAGTTAATTTACTGAGCGGGAAAAAGCACGCAAGCGATTAAAAACAGGTTTTTTTTATATTTTTTTAGAAAGGCATCTGATATTTAGTATACTTTTATTTTGCTTTAAAACCCGATTAATATTATCTATTAGCTTAGATGGTTTGTTTTTTAAACAGCTTAACTTTGAAATTATTAAAATGAAGAAGCTCTCATTTGCCTAGTGAGTTTGATCAAAATGTTATAAAGAGCTCCTCTTTTGGTGCCAACACGCCCCCTAGGCCCGTGAAGTGAACAAAAATGTGTGTTGAGTATTTTTATAAAAACGATTTCAAATCCAACACAAATTCATCCGGAACGAGTTTATTCCGCTACCGGGTCTTTCCACATCAACAACTAATGGCATACAAAGGCTTTTGTTAGACTCCCATTCACGACCTTCGCTAAGCCCTTTTGTCGGCGTTCGCTGGTTCGGTTGACGACTCAAATGCGGCAAAAAATTACAATTTAAGTTGAATGTGGCAAGTGCACATAGGCTGATTAGTGCTCGAATGAATATGTGGATTCACACATACATACATACCTACACATGCATCCAAGTAGTAAGCGAGTGTGCGTCGTTATGCATTCACGCCAAGTGACCAAAGGCTTTGGAAAAAGTGTATGTAATTTGTTTTTGTTGTTGTCATTACGTACTTATATATGTATTTTCCAATGTTCCACTTGGCAGCGGAAACATTCATATGGCTGCGGGTGACCTTTTGTGGCGGAAGAAGTACATAGTAGTGAACAGTTTTTTTAAGCTTATATAATCAGGTGAAAAGGGAATTGGAAAATTTCGATTGTTGTTCTTGTAAAGGTATTATTGGAATAGAATTGAGGAAATATGTATTTAGTAAAATATAATAGCTACCTATTTATGATGCCTTATTTGAGTTATACATAAGTCAGGTTATGATGGCAGCGAAAGCCGTCAACGCACAGGCAATCAGTAAGCGCCTAACCATGATTCCACAGAACATTAGAACCAGTTCACATAGGCGACGAAATTGTAAATAATAATGCATTCGAAAAAAATTATACAGAGTGGTTTGCTAAGAAAATTTCCCAGTTTCACAATAATAACGGTAATTTTTCCTTAAAAAAATTAACTCGATTTTCGGAATTAGTTATATAGCGATTATAATTTTTTTGTTCGTTTTTTTTGTGTTTTTAATAAAGATTTTTTAATTAAACTTTTTTTATAATTTTATATCCTGCCTGTACTTATAATTCCCAGAAGACCTTTTACAAATATTTGAATTCATTTAAAAAGTGACATGATTTAAGTATTAAATGCATATTTTTTGTGAAATATCCTCTCTAGAAAACAAATTAATCGTTTTATGATTAGCTCTTAGCTCGGTGGTAGCGCTGGATCAGTGTTTTCCTTTTCAACCTTAAAATGGCACGCATTGGTGGCATGAGAGTAGAGGCCAGTTTATGTGGCTGTGATTGAAGCCGATTTCGGTATTTGCTGGTTAATTTTTTTTATTTCCTCTTTTATTAAAGAAGTTTTTAAGTTCCGCTGAATTTGAGCATTCGCCCCGTACCATGGATCGTTTCTACATGGGAATTGAATAGTGGCATCCGTTGCGCCAAAAAACATCCCAAATTTGTAAACCAGTGTTACCAGCCTCTTTGATTTCATAAATAATCATTGTATTTATGTGAAAGGCCGAAATAACTGAAATAATTCATAATTTCCATACCGAAAATCTACAAAGACTCTGTCAGAAGTACTCACATTTCACCAAGTTTCAGTGAATGGGCGCACAGTGGGATGCAAAATATGAAGCGCCCTATTTTCACTTTAAAGGAAACCAGCATTTTTATTAGTTAAAAATTCATTTTCATACAATAACACAACATTATTTTAAATTTTTATGTAATAAATATATATAGAATTTTTTACTATTTTATGTACATCTTTGATGTTAGGACTCTCCACCGACAACTTTGTTACTTTACAAGTGCTCTCAAATTCGCTGAAATGTGGCGTGACAAACAGCACCTGTGAGCCAATTTCTATTATATTTCTCTAGAAAAAATGCGAATATTTGCCAAGCAACGGAGGAATACTAAATTCAAACAATTAATTTAAAGAATTTCTGCAAATAAAATCAATCTAATCAATTCTATTAAATTCTAAAAATACCTTCAAAGGCAAAAGTAAAATGTGCTGGTGCACCTGTTATTAGTCGCAATGCACAATTCTTTTGAAACTGAAAAAAGCAGAATTACTACAATTTATCTCGTAAACATTAAGCTCAAAATAACTTTCCCCATATTAGCACACAAGTGCACCTGTATGGTTAGAAAACAAATACTTTCCCATTCCCAAACATCGATCACTTTCCACGTGCCAAAAGAATCCGCATTCTTTGTCTAAGAATAACTTTTTCTTACAAAACAGCGAAGAAAAAGAAAAAAAAAAAACATTTTGACTAATAAGGAAGGCAAACAGAATGCTGCAGTGCAAGTATCATACAACCGATTGGCATTTTCAATTTCTATAGTAAATGGCAAGAGGCTATTTTTAAAACCATCGACCACAAAGAGCGCGGCGTGGAAGAAAACCTAAATAACTATGTATAACGAGCGTATATTTCTCGCAAGTACGGCAGCAAAGCCATGATAAGCGGACAGACAGCCGGCGCGCTTGGCTTCTGTATTGCCTACCTGTTTGCGCTGCGTCTAATGTTTGGTCGCTGCAACTTGCCGATCGCCGCGATCAACGCTGATCAACGTCAATTTGTACACATCGCAGCGTGAATCTTTCACTGTCGTCAATGATTTGGGCGACGCGCCGCAACCAAGTGTGCAACTACTAACTGTCGCTGCCTTTTCTATTTTTATAATTTTTTTTTTGTAATTTGCACGCCTCTTTAGCTAATTGAACCGGCTACGATGCGCAGACGAGACGCACAGCAATTTGCTTTTGTTTGCTGGTG
Source organism: Anastrepha obliqua (assembly GCF_027943255.1). Lineage (NCBI taxonomy): Eukaryota > Metazoa > Arthropoda > Insecta > Diptera > Tephritidae > Anastrepha > Anastrepha obliqua. The sequence goes on from NC_072896.1 coordinate 2,612,936, forward strand.
TTTAGTCGGAGGTTGATAGCCTATTGGCGAGCGCTAGTTGCAGCTACTTGACATAAGCGCCTAGGTGGCGCACAAAGAAATTAAGTTTGTTATGAGTTTTCTCAGCGGCGGCACACGCTTGGGGCGCAAATCGAACTTGGGAAAGGCGTTGCGCCGCACGAGATAAATCACCGGTCAGCGTCCGCAGCCGCTTGCGCAAATAGCTGTCAGACAAGGTGTCTTATCTACCAAACGCAATGCCTGCGCCAGCGCATAAAGCCAGTCGCCTTAAAATGGCAGATCTGGCAGACCAGGCTTTCCTAAAGCGCCAGCTACTTTTTTCGCGGGCTGTGGCGTTGCAAATTGCACATGAATCTGCTCCACAGCATCTGCATACAAACATACAATTATTCAGATCTCGCATAGCAGAGCGTTGTTTAACAGGCGTGTCTGTCTATCTTAGCCACTTCTTGGCCTGTTAGGCATTCAAGCGGCGCCAATCTGGTTGGCTACCGTTTAGTTTTGGTTCCTTATTGCTGGTTACGCCACTCAAATGGTGCAGTGTGGGCAGCTTGTTGCCAAAAGGGCGTGGTTGATCTAAACGACGCTTTACGCGTGCACAGCACCGTTAGAAATTACCGTAATTGTTGCATGAATGGTGGGCAATTTAGCGTGCAAAATTTGTTTTCGCCCAAAATTTGTCGGTTTTAAGAAACATTTTGCTGAAGAAAATTTTAAAATGATTTTTTTTTTTATTTTTTATGTAAGAAACTGATTCAATTAAGGAGTCTCCTATATTATCGAAAGCGACAAGATATTCAGTGACATTTATTAATACTTTACGGTACCCTCGAAAAGCTACAAAAATACGCTCGGATTTGATATGTTAATAATAAAATGCTATTAAAAACTGATTCCCAAAAAGGAGATTTCCCTTTTACGAGTATCAAGATTCCCATACACAAATAATAATATTTCAAATTTTTATCTCACCACTTTTATTTATGAACTACAATATTTTTTATAAATGCAATTCAGATGTGTCATTAAAATTAATTCATTTTTCTACTTTTCACATACAATTTTTTAAAACGCCCGCACACTCGTTTTCACGGTCACTTTTGATGAGTTATTTATGTATAATTTTTGTTGATTTTAAAAACATCTCCAGAATAGGTAAAAATTGTCATGTATACTCTTATAAAATGATATGTCTATATGTTTCATGTCAATTGCTGTTATGCCATAAATGGAAATAACAAATTGCCTGTAAATTTTAGGTTGAGCCAAAATGATATGCAAAATCATCACTCACTCTTTAGGTATTGCAGGAAACATTTTGTGTGATTTTAATACAACTGCGAACTATAACTCTGTTGACGCCTACAACATATAAGCATATGGCTTAAGATAATATAACATCACCCCTCTTACTTTTAACTGCAATTTCAATTTCAGTTAAAGTTTTTTGCTCAAGATAGGCGCGAATAATATCAACTAAACCTACAGCAGCACACAATTTTATTTTAAATGTACAAGAATGATATCAGAAACTGAAATAGGATTTTAAACAAATTTTGGAAAAGAGGTGAGACTCTGAATATAAGCTCGGTAGTGTTCAATATCTCGTAAGGTATCGATAAAACAATTTAAAGTTTATGCTTGTTGTCAAGGTGGCATTTCACAGTAAAAAATCTTTTGCTCTTTTCTGTCCATTCAGTAGTGAGTTACAGGGTGCCAGCAATGGAAGTCAACAAAGAGAAAATTTGGTAGATTTTAAAGCTTTTCTTTGGTAAAGGTGAAAATGCGAAAATGCAAACTGGGATAGTGAATGGTGTTTATGGTGCCGATACTGTAACAACTAAATACGTCGCTTCCGTTCAGGCATTTTTGATGTTAAAGAAAATGTCGATAAAATCACAGCAATCTTAGCATCACTCAGGAGTTAAAGTTCGACCATGAAATAGTTTAAAGAATTTGCGCAAAAATTTAAAGCAGAAGAAATAATGGATTTATTTTCTCCCAAATTAATATAATATGAATTACAACTCTATAGATTGTAATATATTATATCAAATTTACAATTTTCCAAATTTCTCGTTTCGTTCTCATTCCTGAGATAGTATGGATTCAATGCTAGTTTTGTACTAAAACGTTCGAAATTATATTAATTGTTTTGATATTTCGGAGCGATTTGAGAAATTGCAATTTAAGATTTTTTTTTTAATAAATAATTTTGCTTAGTATCGCGGCAGCTAATACCCGTATTTCTTGCCTGCGGCCCATATTTTGCTGACAAAACTATCCAATAAATAAATCAGCTGTTCTCTAATTCGCGAAGCAACCGTCTGTCACGATACAATTTTAATCAGATTAACTGTCCCGGCAAACCGGATCTCTTCTGCTCTGCAATGCTACTACTCGCTCGCTTAACGCTTGTGACTACAGAATCAATTACTTTGTATTTTGCAATTTCGAATGACAACAAAGAACGAAGTTCCTGAATGCATATTTCCATTAGCACAAATTAAATTTCAAATGAAGTTGTCTACCTCAAAAATAAAATATTTTAGAGCAAACACTTCGATTTCCAGCTCCTTATAATTGAAGTCGAATGCTCGGACTAGCTACGAAAATATATATTAAGTTGATTAAGAAGTATGGAAGTTTTAACTTAGCTTTCAGAACTCCTTTTACATTCATTCATCTACAGCCTACAGCATACAGTTAGCGCTTCTTTAGGCATAAAAGTAACAGTAACACCCTCGGTTACATATAAGCAATCAATCAAAAAATTCTCAAAAAGGTTAAGATGTACAATCGCATGCAGCTTACAACCTTTATCTGTTTATTTTGATCAAAAGTACTTATAAGCCACCAATGCAGAAATTTCATATGTCAAACAAGCAAAACAAACATGAAAGACAGTAACATCTTACACAGTGGAAAGCATTTAATGATCTTGAGAGTCAACATGACAACAATTTGGATATTGCGATACGCCCGAAAGTGATGCGGCAAGTCTTGAGTAACAAAGCAGGAAAAATTAAAATAATGATAGTGTTAAAATGAAGTCATCAAAAGCGTTAAAAAAGGCCACTAAAGAAATGTGGATCATTAAAAAGAACTGTTCAGAAAGTGATCGTCAATAAAGGAACACAAAAAATGCGTAAAAGTGCAAGTCATGCTCTACGGTTGGCACCTTTCTACGTTACAATGGATATCATGTACAGCTAATGAATATATGAATTGCATACGGCTGTGAAAAGATAGACTGATAGAAAAATTATGCATAGAAATTATTTCTAAAAAATGTGTGCAGAACATTTTTGCGACAACTTCATTAATTTTGTATGGAATGACTGGCGATTTAGAAAGCATGAAAAGTTCATGGATGAATTATGATGGTTATAAAGCGAGGGGAATACCGAATGAAATTAAAAAAAAAAATTAAATTTATGGGTGCAAAAAACCCATGCATTGGAAAAATTATGTGGTCGTGTGTTTTGACGGTCTGGAAACACAAAGGTTTAAAATTTAGTTGAAAACAGGAACAGTAAGAAATTTTGGTGAAAAGGTTTGAAAGAACTAAAATTAACGTTCGGTATTTTTTAAGAATGTCTTAGACGATTGAAGAGTAGCTACCGAGCATGGTTGGTTCTTTCATTAAAGAAAAAAAGAAGGGCATGCGCAATGCTACCAACTGGTAGAGCTTTTCAATACCTCTGCATTTTCTTGCCATTTTGAGGTTATTTTGAGAGTTAAAGTATACAGGGTGATGAAATACAAAAAACAAAAAAACAAATTTTCAAATATTCCTCCAATATACGAAACATGGCACGACATACGACAGCGAAAATGGAAATGGATTGGTCATACTCTGGGCAAGTCAGCGAACGACAAAGTTAGAGTGGCGATGGGCTGGATCCCAGAAAGATCGCGCCAGAGGAGAATCCCTAAAGGATCTTGGCGAGGTGGCCTTAATGAGGAACTTTTAGAAATTGACGAATCTCTCTGATGGACTCAAATTAAGACGAAAGCGAGAAGTAGACAACATTGGCAAAAATTTGTTGCGGCACTATGCCCCAAAGCCGGTGTGATAACAACCAATAATAATCATAGTAATTCTTTCAACCCCATGCATGGGGCACATTCATAGATATATCATTAAAGAACCGTAACTAGCTGCCTTATAGGTTCTTCTACGTTACCAATGGAAAGCGAGCGCATCAACGAGCGGTCATATGACAACTGTGATGGTTCAAGAAACGCTCCATAAACTCGTATGAATAATGAGGAAATATGATACTGCATTAAATATTATAAATGTACACACCTACTCGTACATACCTACTTGAGCAGGCATGAACAGCTAACGAACACATCCATTGCGCACGATTTGGGGGTACTAAAAAAAAGACTAAAATATTTTGTGTATTTAAAATTTTATTTGAAAAATTAATCACTTTATGGAGCTACGTGACGCACATTAATTTGTTATAGTTTTTGTTGTTTTTTAGGTTACTTATATATGTATATCATCTCTTTGAGGTTTTTCTGCGGGTCAGATGCACAATTTCACAGCAGTGGTGTACAAAAAAAATTGTTTAAATATTACCAGCAAATTACAAAAAAATTATAAAAAAATACAAAAATAATAAAAAAAATTATATAAATTTGCTAACGTACAAAATGTAATGATCTCATCATCTATGATATAGCCAGCCCGTCACTTTTTTTCCTTCGCGCATACATGAGTATGAAATTATAATTATTTTTGTACAATCGAAAAGATAAAAAAAAATCACAAGCATAAAAGAGTGTGAATGGCTTGGAAAATGAAATAATAAACAAGTCTGTTGAAATGTTTGTTGAGCGTTTAAATGGATTTTCAACATTTGCCAGCAATTATTCCGGCAGCGATAAAGTGATACACACACACACACACACGCATGTGTATGGAAGTGTATATTGTACACGTTTTTTAATACTTATAATTGATCTTGGTTAACAAATGCGAAACAAGCGAAAAAGACGCAATTTTTTCTTCAAATAAAAACTAATGAAACAGAAATCGGCGAATTGTAGCAGTTTGAAAAACGTTTATAATTTTATAATTGTACGCAGTTTGGGATAGCAAACATTTTTTTTGGAAATTTAATACATATAAAGTTTTTACTTGCGAAGTACATTGATATATAGCGCTAACGACAATTTCGTTCTAATAGTTACCTGAAAAGTGAATAAAAATAAAATAAAAACTGATTTTAAAGGCGAAAAATGAATCCTTTATGAAGTAATAATGACTAGATTGATTGCTTGAAGCGTAACAATTTTTTTTTTATTATTTTTTGCGCTATACCTGATTTTCTGGTTTGCTTTTGTTTGCATAAAAATTTCACAACAGTAGAGCTCTCTTAGGCTGTGAACAGACGAAGTGTTTGCTGTGGAGGCAGAAGTTTGAGCAGATGCTTGGATGGTACCTATTTTATTATTTATTTATGTCTAAAGCATTTGATATTTGAGTACTAAATTAATATTAAATAAAAGGTACTCAAAAAATTATTCTTGAGTTTTAAAGGTACAGATGTAGTAAAAGAAAAATCTAAATCTAAAAAAATTGAGAAAAAGTTACATTCAATAAGAGTTCTCTTTATCGGATCATTAGCACGGTGAACTGTCCTGTTAAAACCAACAATAAAGACAGCATCATTTCCACGGCAGTCAGCTCTACTTTACCGGAACGACCCGTATTTATATGCGGCCAATGACGGTCACTCCAGCAGCGCTCCCCATAAATGTATGGGTAAACATTCCCTAAGCAACACCTAAGCAACAACAACAGCATAATTACGAAAATATCTGCATGGGACATTAAAATATATTCGCTGTAGAAGAAAAAATGAGTCAATCTTGTCGGAAGCCAGATCAAAAATGAACGAACTGACAAGAGAATTCTTCCATCTGGCAGTGATAATAACCTAATCAACGGGCATCGTGATTTTTAGAACGGAATCGGGCCAGAGAAGATGCGAGAACGCAGAGCAAAACGACATGGTAAAAGACTTCATTTCAAGTGCGATAAATTAAAGGCTTTTCATACGACGTGCCTTTCTATCATTGATTATATGACATTTCTATTCGTATGCAGTTAGCCTTAGCACGAATTTTCAAATACTGGAGTTTATTGTCAAAGCTCACAGATCAATTATCTGCGAATGTGTGGTTTTTAATTACCAATGTGGCGTGACTTCGATGCCATTATTCTTTTGAAAGAAATGTAATTGTTTACTGAAGCTGTAGCTGTGGCAGTAGCGTGATCCAATTTTAGTTCTCTAAATATGTGAATAGCAAGCGAATCACCTATAGTACTTTGTTAAAATACTTACCTATATACTTATTATAGTAACCAATATAAGTAGCCTCGGATGTACAAGCAACTAATCGCGTAATGTGGAGAAGCCTTGTAGAGGCCCTACCCTTCTCAAAGCAGTAATCAGAAACCAAAAAATGTGACAAAATATTTATGTAATCGAATTGCTTGACGATAATTCAAGAAAATGCTTCTCTACTCAGTGCGTTAAATAGCAAAATTGACAAAATGCTGTGAAAAAATGGTCAGGTCAGACATCATACATGCTCCATTATAGTATACACCGTTGGACAATTATAGCACCACCACATATTTAAAAGATTTTACTATTTTTTTATAAAGGGTGTTTTTTTTAGAGGTTAGGTTTTCAAGATGAAATAAAACGTATATAATTTAATGTTATGGCCAAGAATTTAGCTTTATTATAAAGATAAGGGTTTGCCATAATGTTTTAAAAATGATTTCGGGCAAGTGGCCGCCGCGGCTGGCTCGAATAAATTCCAGCCGAGAGGCCCAATTTTCGACCACTTTTTGCAGCAATTGGGACCGTATGTCAGCAATAACGCGCCGAATATTCTCTTCCAAGACGTCAATCGTCTCGGGCTTTTCTGCGTAGACAAGCGACTTCACATAGCCCCACAAGAAATAGTCCAGCGGTGTTATATCGCACGATCTTGGAGGCCACGCCACAGGTCCACGGCGCGAGATAATGCGCTCACCAAAAGTTTCCTTCAATAAATCGATTGTTGCGTTGGCTGTATGGCATGTAGCGCCGTCTTGTTGGAACCAAAGATCGTCCACATCAACATCGTCCAATTCAGGCACGAAAAAGTCATTAATCATGGCTCTATAGCGCTCTCCATTGACTGTAACATTATGGCCGGCTTCATTTTTAAAGAAATATGGACCAATGATTCCCTCTGCCCATAGAGCACACCAAACAGTGACTTTTTGAGGATGTAACGGCGTCTCTGCAATGGCTTGTGGATTATGTTCACTCCAAATGCGACAATTTTGCTTATTGACATACCCATTCAACCAAAAGTGAGCTTCATCGCTGAACAAAATTTTCTTCGATGCGCCGCGCGAACCGAACCATTATTTTCGTAATAAATTTGCACGATTTGCAAACGTTGTTCAGGTGTAAGTTTATTCATTGTGAAATGGCAAACCAAACTGAGCATAAATCAAGTGACAGCTGTCAAAAAGACCATCTACGAAAAAAGTAGTGCCAACTTGAAAACCTAACCTCTAAAAAAACACCCTTTACTTTTATTTAATACATTTTTTATTTCAATTCTTTTTTATTTTAATTCATATTTTATTTAAATCCATTTTTCATAGAAATATAGTTAAAATTTTGTATACGATTTATAAAAATTCGACAAATCTTCATCAAAATTTTCTCAAAATACAGATTTTTTATCAGAATGCTGCGCCTTTTCTTCATACCACCTTGATCAAAAAGTTCCCAGAACAACCGCCAGGTAAGCTCTAAATGAACAGATTTGAGTGCTGTTTTTTTTTTAATTTTTTTTTATAAAGCACCGCCGCACAGTGCCATACTTATCCGTCCAACAGCCATCGAATTCACTTGACCATTCACGTGTTTAATAGCCGAAAGGAAGTAATGGACGGTTCTGATGGCTACACCGAAAATAGAGTTCCAGAAATGTTTCAAGAGCTGGATCAAACGCTGAATGCACGACATTTTGCTTTATGTGAAGAAAATGCGCATCAGCCTCATGAAAAAATTTATCAAAAATCAACTAGCATTTTTATTTATATAGATATATATGATATATATAATTGGCGCGAACACACTTTTTGGGTGTTTGGCCGAGCTCTTCCTCCTATTTGTGGCGTGCGTCTTGATGTTGTTCCACAAACAGAGGGACCTACAGTTTCAAGCCGATTCCGAACAGCAGATATTTTTTATGAGGAGTTTTTTCATGGCAGAAATACCCTCGGAGCTTTGCCATTGCCTGCCGAGGAGCGACCGCTATTAAAAAAAAACTTTTTCTTCATTTTGGCCTTTCACCGAGATTCGAACCTACGTTCTCTCTCTGAATTCCCAACGGTAGGCACGCACGGCTACGGCGGCCGCCTTTTTATTTATACTAAAATTTAAAGGTCTATAAAACTGTGTGCCCTATTTGTTTTGTAATTCTACGACAACAGTCAAGCTATGATTTCAAGCGCTGATCTACAGTTTACACAGGCTTGGCAAATGGGCTTTACATTTTGTGTGAATTATTTCAAAGAGATTGGCTTGCAGAATACCCTAGAATCAACAGCTCCATTTACATTTATTATAAAAAGAAATTCATTTTTATGGAAAAAATCTTAAAATGCCTATAGTTATCTCAAAGGCGACTCCCCCCTTAAATACACAAAATTGATTCAGGACGTCAAGCCCTACACTTTTTAATTTTTCAAGCCTGTTCATTTCATTCTTTCATTTTACTGTTTTTAACTCCATTTTTATTTAATCTTGACAATCAATTCTGCTAATTATTTTTGCACATAAATGCAGTAATGATGTCATATGACAAATTTTTTACAATCTGCAAATGTGTCAGCGACCGGTTGAAATTTTTCTGAAACGTGCAAATTAACGACGAAACAGGTATTAATAAATTATTTTGCGTTTTGCGAATAAAACCTTTGTGCCAACACAAACAAAAGCTACTGAGTCAACAAAGATTTATTTACGGCAAATATTTATAAAAATGGTATGTTAATTAAAAAAACAAAAGCAATGGAAAATATTCTATAATATATGAACAAGGGAAATTTTTTGAATATAAATGCAATTTCCGACTTCCTGGGCCACTGAATGAACAAAATGAGTAAAATGTTGGACAACCTTCTCTTCCTTTCCTTTAAATCTAGCTAAGGCTGCTCAGATCTATTCAACTATCAAAGTAAGGTTTGCCCAAGCACCTCATTCTAGTCACACACACTGTTGAAGTAGCTACAGAGAAGATGCACCACCATTTCTTCCATACTGGGGAGTTAGAAAATATTGTGCTTTGGGCTGAGCCAGCTGCGCGAGTCAATATACCTACTGTCTTTTGCTTTATAAAAACAGCGGTTAGTGGGGGATATAAGCCGGCTTTTAGCGATCCTGAAGATCGTTTGAAAGAGCACAAACTCTGCAGAACTTGAAGCTAGACAATATTTATCAGTATTGGGGTATTCGACCCTTGATAAATCTAAGGAGTTCAATAACCTCTTAGCTCTCTGAAAAATCTGGGGAAAACGCAGTTTCGAGTCAGCGTAAAATATTCTGTGACTATGAATTTTATGGTGCCTCTACACTTACCATTTGCGACAATCTATGTAGCGCACTTCATTTTAAATAAATTTAATAGGATCATTTTACAAACATTTAAACTTCCTTATCACTTCCTTTCTCTAAAATGCGATGAAATCCGCGGGTATCTAGAAAACATTGCGTATTTCCCCGACACATCAGCATTAATGACATTAAATTGACTTAGGAATTCAACAAAAAATATAGATTATTATCGCCCGCCTCACACGTGATAAATTGCGTTTATATAAAACAAACATTGAGATTTGCAATTTCATTACTGCACTCAGCTTCGATAAAAAATACTTGATAAGATAGCGGGCAGTGACAATTGAAATCAGTAGATTAACCAGCCTCTACTCGCCCCTATTTTGCAACAAATACTTTTATAACAAAGAAAGCAATTTTAGTAGAAAAATTCTGATGCAAATGCTTTGAAAGTGGCTAAGTGTTTCAGCTGTAGATAAGAAAGGTTTTTTTGCGCAAAATTATCTCATAAAAATAATAATAAATTGCTAAATAAATATCGCTTATATGTTTACGTAGTTGGCTGTACACTCGGCTTTGAGGCGATGATTTATGAGCGGTTGCACGTAAAAAAACCCATTTGGCTAGAAAAATTCAAGGTGAGTGGACTTTTTTTGCAATGGAGCGAGAGAAAAAGAGATTGCAAGAAAAATATTTGCAGTAAATACAGAAAAGTATAGTTATTTAGAGCACTGAGCAGGCAAAAATGCAAATGGGACATAAATGTAACTAAGTAGGTACAGGGTGGCGCAAAATTAATCACCCCATCGCAAGATTAACCATTTTTGGAAATGGCGTCGTACGACGAAGGTCGAAATAAAGATTTCCATCCTTCTAAATATTTTTTTTATTTAGTAAAGAGGTAATTAGTACAAATTTTGCGCCACCTTGTATTAATAAAAATATCCATGTGCAGGTGACATTAAATGTACGGAAATTAACGTGCCGGTTTTGTTTTCTAACACTTGTTGCAAGTGATAGAAAATATGTTTTTCTAGAAATAAATTCAATTAAAGCAATTAAGCTGCATTACATTAAATAAATATAATTAAAAACACTTAAAATGCAATAAAAGTTTACTGCTGCTAATGTGAGAGGGAAAATGATAACCTCGAAGCGCAAAATGTTTAAATCTAAGAGAGATAAGACTGAATACACGTCTCAGCAGTTGCTTAATGTGACTAGAATAACATAGAGTGAAGGCAAATGTGTTGCAGTTCGAAAGATCAAGCATAGGGTAGCCTTAGACAGACGATACTAAGAGTGCGCGGTAAACTAGTTTTTGCATGATAAAAAAAACCTTGCTAATACATATAAAAGAAAATATTGTTAGCGAACTGATCGCCATGTTCCAAATACACTGCGAGAAATATATGTTTGAATAATAATGGATTTAGCGTATATCTTTAGGAGGATCTCATTCTAAATGTGACAAAAGAAATTTTTAAAGGAAGTATGAATAAGTCTTATCTAATGCTGTTGGAAAATGCTGTATTCATCAATAAATCCGTGTATGTTTTACGATTCATTTTGCTCGATACACAGCAAATATTTGCCTTTCCTCTTGATGAAAAAGCCGCTCATTCCATAACGTTGCCACCACCAAAGTTTCTCTTTGGCATACTGCCGTTGTTATTGCGCAAATTGTACCCATAACGAACTTGAGTCTAGGCCATCTAAATTGAACTTTTTTCATCGAAGAACACAATATTGCACCACTTATTTTCCCACTGAATTTTTTTTTGAGCGAAGTCTATACCCGATTGTCTGTGATGCATTTTCAGCACAGGCTTGCACACCGGTTTTTTTTTCAATTTTACTTATTCTGTGTTGCGTAAAATGTGGGAGATGTGCCTGGTTGTCACTGGAAGACCCAGCTTCTCTTTTATTCAAATCGTATTTAAAAAACTTTTCATGGCTTCCTTATAAATTTGGTCTACTTGGCGGTTAGTCAGTTTTTTGTTGCCTTTCGTAGGATTTCTAACACCATAATTTTTGACTTTTTTTTTAAAGAGCGCACCATTGCCTCTGATCTCCCGATTCATCGTCCAATTTCTCGACTTGAATAGCCCTCCTTATGGTACAGGTTGATTTGGACCTTTCATTATCAGAATCATTAAGATATTTTACCTCTTGTATTTTGATACAAATCTTAAAAAGCATATTATTAAAATAATTTTGTACTAGAATTGTATAAAAAAAAACCAATCATGAATTTAAGACAAAAAAATGTTATTTTTTATTCACTTCAATTTTTTGGGCTTCCTTATTCAGATGTGCTTAAACGAATATTTCTTTTTTTTATTTTTATATTTATAAAATAACTATTTAAGTACAACAACAACAACAATGAAACTTAAATTTTACATGCAAACGATATGAGTTAGAAGTTGTTTTGAGCAATGCATTGAGAAAAGAGAGAGAAGGTAGTAAAGCTAAATTAAGAGTGCGTTTATATGTACGTGTCACTGTTTGCAAAATTTACACTACCTATTTATTTTGTATACATTTTTTTTTTTATAAAAATATTGTTTATACTACAATTAAAACCATAAAATGCAAACAAATGTTTATAAAAGTTTCACACTTTTTAACCAGCTTTTTTGGAAAAATTTCGGGTATCCAGTTTTATATTATATTTAGGGCCCATTACATTTTGGTATAATAAAGCGTAAGTTTGAAGTGGTTGAAAAACCACGTTGATTTCTGACATTTTCGTTGCATTTCCGTCAACAAAAAAAAATTATTAAAAATCAACGTTCACAATAACAATATTTTACCAAAATTAAAAAAGCAACAAAATTGCATACCCAAAATTTTTCTAAAAATTCTAACTACAAAATTTGAATTTTTATGAAATTTTTTTTTATTTTTGTGAATTTTGAACAAAGTTTGAAACTTTAAGTTAAAGTTTTTTTGTAGTTTGAACTATGTTCGCGTGAAAAAATACAAAGAAAATTATTTAGAAAAAAAACAAAAATAAATAGTCTAAACCGCTTTATTGTGAACATAGAAACACACAGAAAAAAGTTTAGTTAATATCAGAAAAATATTTCACAAAACTAATAAAAGAGTAATAAAAAAAATAAGATATTACACGAATTTTTGCAATATGAAAAGTGTAACTAAAAATTGTGCGCAAAAACATTTAAATAAGACAAACAAAATTGTGTTAAAAATTTTTTTTTTAATACTAATTTATATAAACAAAACTTGACAAATTTCAGATGGCGTTAGCGAACCAGAGTTTAGTATTTCTGCCCATACACACATACATATAGTATTATACATATGTACATTAAAGCGAAAAACGAGTGAACAATTAATTTTCTTTAAAATATGAGACACTAAAGAGTGCCGACACTGCTGAGGAGTTTGTTAGGAAATAATAATTATTTCGGCAATTGCTGAGTTCGTTTGCCAATTAACGAGCATTTATGGTTTTGTAGAGTTTTTAATAAGTTGTCTCAAATGTCATAACTGACTGATTGTGGCGATTTCTGTGATTTTCATTGGAAAGCCAGCGCACGTTGAAAAAAGAAACCGGAGCACGAGCTCGGAGCTGCAATATCTCCCCATTTCAACACTTTGTGCTTTTCGGTAAAAGTTGCTGCAACATAACGTAAGCTATTATTAAAATTATTATGCATATGAAACTATATATGCACTTACATACATATGTTTGTATATCTATACAGTTAGTATGGCATTACATTTGTGGTAGTCATAGATGAAAGACAAAACTTTGCTTTGACGAGCTGACCAGGAGAATCAATAAGGCGGAAACGCTCGAATGTACGTATAGTACTTTCGCCAAAAGTACGGTAAAATGTACACAAATACACACACACACGTGTGCACATATAATTATTTACATATATCTGCAATATTAGTTGTAGGAAAATAAATTAGTTTATTTAGCTGCGCCGTTGTGAAGCCAAACAATAGTGGCCAATCTCATAATGCAACAAAAGCGAGTGTATTTTTGTACTTTTTGTGGGTATATGTACCCATATTTATATATGTATGTATGTATATGCGAGTATATAACTTGCCCACTCACAACGCTGCACTGCAACGCAAAAATAATAAGTCGCAATTTTGGTGAAAAGGCAATAATTTGCGTGGTAAAATTAGAAAGAAAAAAATATCCGCCCTGTCCAGCGCGCTGAGTGTGGTTGTGTTCCCTTGCGCGTTTGAAAGTTGCCTGAACTTTTACTTTTCAACTGTATGCAGAAAATTACTGTTATTATAATACCTTTTCGCACATTAATGATGATAAGTAATTTTTTTTAATTACAGTGTACTACAACAACAACAAACATTTTCCATATAACACGCTAGCATGACCTGAGCTGACTTTTGCTGCATGAAATCGCTGCGGCTGCAAAATATTTGCTAGTGACTTAGGCAAAAAACAAGCAGATGCTTGGAGATTTATGAATTTCGGCTGTGAGTAATCACTTAATTATATGTTTACATTGTATGTGCATATACACATAACACTAAGATCGTATTGCGTCGCTTTATGCAGATTTTTTTATTAACTGTTACGTGTTCGCTAGTGCTTTTTTGGTATATTGAGTGTGAAAGTTAGACAGAAATAATTAAAAATTATAAAAAACTACTAGAAAGTGTAATATTTACTTTACTTTTGCTATTCGAAAAGGATATTGAGATTACAGATGATTTGTTTCTCCGTCACTTCCTCATCAATAGATCTTCCAACACACTGAGCCACTGAGCTCTAATAAATAAAACAGTAAACGAGTATCTGAAAGTTAAAGACTTCTCAATAGCAACTGGCATCTCACTCTCTAAGCTAAACACTTATACGGGTATAAGTTCTAAATGACTAACTCGAGGAGCATACACCTGATTTGTATTCATAAATCGCTTCTTAAGCATATTGACAGTAAAACTTCGTGCAAATTTAAAAAAAATTCTTCAAAATTGTATACTTTTAATCAGAATTATTAGGAAAAACTCGAGTGCCCAGTTATATAGCCTTAGAATTTTTTGAAATGAAGTAATTTATAAAATTATAATTCTAGTAAAATTAAAAATGTTTGATTATGATGAAATTTTGATTTTTTTGATCTTTTTTAAATTGCACAAAATTTGAAACTTGGATTTATGTGGTTTTTATGGGAGAATGAACTAGGTAAAAGAAGTGGCAGTCGGTCTCTAAACCAACTCACTTAGACCAATTCACTTAGGCCGTTGCTGATCCATTGTGAAAATGAACCACACTTCCATAAAAAATTCAAATTCAGGAAGAAACAAATAAAACAAACCGCGTCAGTACCTAAGCCTCTGTTCCATAGTTATTTAACGCACTGTATATGCATTTTGATGAGCAGTGCGAATGAATTTTTTGAAAGTTTGTTTGCTCCATTACACAAGGGCCTTTTCGAGCTTCGTTCAAATTATGAGGTATCCAACCTCTACAAAAATTCTTCATAACTAAATTATCATACAAAATCGAAGAATGATAGATTACCCGGTTTGACCTTCAGCTATGGTGAAAAATTAAAGTAAGTGAGTAATTCAGCTGCCACGTCACCGGGATTCGGCACAGATTCTAGCCGCTCTTTTCACACGTATTCATACACTCGTCCAATCAGTCGTTGTTCAGGCGACAACGAAGCAGCATAAGCGAAGACTGTGTTGATTTTCTTCGTATATCACCAACACAATCTCAGCGCATACAAGCCGCTGTCATGACCCTGGTTACGTCGCTCCACCAGCTAATACTTTCAAATTCGTTGAGAGCCGGTTAACGGTCTGATATTGGCCACATCTTCTAAGTTTTCTTCAACATGTTTTCTGGAACAACAACAGTTGATGGCCGACTTTCATTGAGACTAACACGGCTCCGTTTGAATTATGCGAATCACTCGTTTACGGTTGTCTTGAATAGTGTTTGAGGACGAAAAACGCAATGAAACTGATTGTTGCCTTATATTTGAGTTTGGTCGCATTGGAAAGAAATAAATGTTTATATTCTTATGAAATCGAACGCTGTTGAATCGAAAATGCTGAACGGATTTTTGATTTGTTAATGCAGTTTCCCATGAAAAATGTCCAATTTTATATACTCAATAGGACACATCCGCCAAATGCCATTTAGGGATAGACTCCATAAACTTTTAATGTTGCCCTGAGATTTTAAGATATAGGCGTTAGAGTAAGCAAGGTGTGATTTCCATTTATAGTTGTAATATATGCATTGGGGTTTTAAATTAGATTCAGTTACATATTTCAAATTGCATTTTTTTGTAACTTGTATTTTAGAATGAATTTTATCCACCTTACTACGAGTCCTCACCACACATCTTCTTATGTTTGTTCTGCAAATTTGTATGCATTCAGGAAATGAGTTCGCCTCTCATTTTGCATACCAAAAAGCAGCCCTATTTTCCCATAATCCGCATTGTTTATTCATTGAAATATGCAACACGTACAAACTTAAACGAGGAGAACAATATTTAGCATGTACTGTGACAGTACAACAACTATTTGTTGTTGGCAAGGTTGTCGCATTTATTCGACCTATTTTCGTCCAAACGCAATTCCCATCATAAATTCCAAAACATTAGAGTCACTAAATACATAAATTCCACGTCGCATTAATACAACGAATTTCAATTTGTCATGTCATATTTGCAGTAGCAAAACTAGTTGAATGTGTGTGTGTGTGTGCACGAATATAGAACATAAGAATGTGCAAATGTGTGAGCGATCGTTGTGTGGTTTGAAGATGTGTGCGAATTCCCAACATTTAATCTGATTTTACTGTTTTTCCCATTTTTTCATTTACGCATAAATTTGTAATGCGCTTACATGCGGGCACATGTACGTACGTATGTAAGTGTGTAAATATTTTTTTTATTAATCTAGCAAAAATGTTGTTGACAACTGTCACCGCTGCAACAACTGACAACTATGATATTTAGCTGCTGCTCGTCTGTCGGTAAGAGTATTTTTTCTCAGACAATTTTGGCGTACAGTGTTAGAGAAAAGTCAGCACATACTTATGTATGCTAGAATGTAACCTGTGTATTGGAGAACTCTTAGCTACTCTTTATTTTACATTCATATTTTCTGTTTTTCGTTTCTTGACGTGATTTACTCCAATTTGAATATGTTTTTGTTGCCGTATGTGCCATTCTTAATCGATGTCAATTGCAATTTTGACGCATATGACAGAGTTAGGTTATTTTTATTATAGCAGAAAAGTGGAAATGCAAAGCTCGTAATTGAAATATGTGCGAAGATGTGTTGTGGAAAGTTCGTAATTCTTAATCAAGTGAGCAAATTGAAATAGAACGAAAGGAAGAGTTAATTAACTGTATGAAATTCTTAGCAAATTTAGTTGACATGATAAGGAACGAGACATAAGTAAATCGGATTTACTAGTTAAATGAAAGAACCATTTCTTCAAAAAAAAAAAAAAATAAATAAATAACTAACTAAAATAAGTGTAAATTTTTCTGGCACGCTTAAATAACGCATTGAAATTATTAAAATTCACTAAAAAAATGGTGAAAATTTGACAGAGACGGTTCGTAAAGCTCGAACATTTTTGGGCCATCGTGAAGCACCTTGTCGGACCGCAATAGAGAAATTGGTGAAAAAATTCGAGCTGTTGGGACAAGTTAGTGATGTGAAGTATCAAACCCGTGCACGTCGCTCAAGAACAGCCGAAAGTCGAAAATATTGCTGTTGTAGCCGAAAGTGTTGAAGAACACCCAGGTGTGTCCATTCCTCGTCGTTCTTCGGAATTTGGCATTCCACAAACGTCATTACACCGTATTTTGCATAAAAATTTGGGTCTTAAGGCTTATGAAGTCCAGTTAACACAAGAACTGAAGCCGGCCGATCATCAACAACGTCGTGTCTTTGCTGATTGGGTCGTTGAAATGCATGATAATGATGCGGAATTCCATCGAAAAATCATGTTGAGTGATGAGACCCATTTCCACCGCGGTGGCTTCGTCAACAGGCAAAATTGACGGATCTGGGGCTCAGAAAATTCAAGAGTTATTGTTGAAAAGCCTTTCTATTCTCAACGTGTGACTGTTTGGTGCGGTTTATGGTCCGGCGGAGTAATTGGATCTGACTTTTTCAAAAATGAAGCTGGAGCAACAGTTACGGTGAATGGATTGCACTATCGACAGATAATCAAAGATTTTTTATGGCCGGAATCGGATGGTATTGATATGGACACCGTTTTTTTCAACAAGACGGCGCTACTGGCCACAAAAGCAACGAGACCATTGATCTTTTATCAAAATAACACCTCTTATTGGAAAACCCTTTATGGAATTTGGAAATTTATGTGTGAATCTCCAAAAAATAAGCGCATATCTTCAACTCTCAAAAGTCAACGATGCAGGACTTATAAATATTTCGAAATCATAAATATCTCGTCATAAAAGTGTTTATCCACCGATGTTCGTTTGAAACAGATACGAGTTTGTTACAAAAAAAAAACAAAAAACAGTAATAAAATATAGCTTAAAAAAACTAAAAAACACGCTTTTATTGCTAATCGAACTAAAAAGTAGAAAATAAATTTTAATGACAAAGGGGCCTATAATGAAGTAATAGCAAATCGAAGGATCAGTCATAGTCAACTACCTCAGAACAGAATTATAACAAAAATTAAGATACAAATAGAATAATTCAAATTAGAGTTAAAAGCGTGGGATGCTTGATATAGTAAATATTACAATCATTCTATTGGCAACTACCTATGTACAGAGGGTTATGAAAGTGAAGCAAAATGCATCCCACGCTTTTAACTCTAATTTGAATTATTCTATTTGTATCTTAATTTTTGTTATAATTCTGTTCTGAGGTAGTTGACTATGACTGATCCTTCGATTTGCTATTACTTCATTATAGGCCCCTTTGTCATTAAAATTTATTTTCTACTTTTTAGTTCGATTAGCAATAAAAGCGTGTTTTTTAGTTTTTTTAAGCTATATTTTATTTTCTACTTTTTAGTTCGATTAGCAATAAAAGCGTGTTTTTTAGTTTTTTTAAGCTATATTTTATTTTCTACTTTTTAGTTCGATTAGCAATAAAAGCGTGTTTTTTAGTTTTTTTTTTAACTATTTTTTTATTTTTAGTATATGTAGGTGTTTACGAGTAATATACTATTACACAACCGCACACTAAATATATACTAACCTCAATGGTGGTGTGGTAACTAAAAATTCCCAATTTTTGTATAAAAAAATACCCAATTCATGTTTCTACCTGTATGGCAATATTGGCAAATGTTATATTATAAAAAATGCACATTTTTCAGCGCTCTCACGAGAAAAAGAGTTTCCCATCTAGTCATCTATGTTGTGTGTTCCGAGCCGATCAGATTTTTAGAAGCCAGTGAAAATTAAGCTCAAAGATTCCGTTACAGTCAGTCAAACTCGTTGGCATAAGTGTATTTCATCGAGAGGGCATTATTTTGAAGGGGATGAAATTGATTTACAAGAATAAATGACGATTTTTCATTTTACAACCAAATTCACCTTACTTTTTGCCCAGAGGTAAAAAAAGAAAATAACAATCCTGGCAATCCCAATAAGGATAATGGAAAATTTTTATCAAATTATTGCATTGTCATCGGTCCTTGATAGGTGTGCAAAATTTCAAGTCGATCAGATGCTTAGAAGCCAGTGAAAATTAAGCTCAAAGATTCCGTTACATACATACATACATACATACATACATACATACAACCCGTCCTAATAAAAGTGTGTTAATAAAACAAGGAAGATGATCTTGAAAGTTTTTATTGTAGTTTAAACAGGCAAAAAAAAAAACAATTTCATCGGCCTATCACACCTCCGAATCAGCTTGAATTTCAAAACACTGAAAAAGTAATACTTAAAAAGCAGCAGAGTCGATCACACAGTTGAAGAGGCATTAAAAATACATCAAAATATACAAACAGCAAAAAGGAAACCGACGCAAAACAGTAGTCAAAAAACAACAACGAAAGAAAAGCACAAACACAAATAAGTAAAAGTGGCAATGGATATTAAAAAAAAACACTAAAAGAAAACAGCATTCGAATAACCACTAAAACAGATATGACTGCCAAGTTTTAATAGCTTTTTCAATAGCAAAAATAGCAACAAATTTGCTAGCGGCTGCAGACAAGTATCGAATTGAATTGGTAGGTAAAATCAATGCTTGCCTCCAACCAACTGGCTTTTTAACCATTCCACCGCCGCAATGGCAAGCAGTGAACTGCAGTAAAGCGGAAAATCGTTACCAAAGTTTATGGATGCTTGCATTTCCTCGAGTTGCTGGTTAAGCAAACCTACAGTCATTAAAGCAAAAACCCAACAAATTGCAATAAAAGCAATTAGGTAAGCATTAACGGTAATTATTGTGTTACGTACGAGCCATAGACATGAAAAGCAGGCCAAGTGCTGAGGCATAAATAAGAAAAACCAAAAATAAAAAACAAAAGTTGCGAGACAAAAAATTAACAGGCCAACACTATTAAATAATAAAAATTAGCTAAAAAAAGCTGAAAAAATTAAAACAATAACATTATTAACATTGAAGAGAAAAACTAAAATTTACATTTATGCCTGTTTGTAGGTAGATCCCCAACAGCCCCGCTCTTCCTATGCGCCTTCATGTAAAATCAAATAGGCGATCGGCGCCGTTCGTCGAGTGTCTAGCGCATGCGACTATTTTATGGCCAGCAGTTAACACCAATGTGTGAAAAGTATTGCCTCTTATTGTTGTTGCTATTTAATGGATGGCTATTTAAGCAATTGTTGTCCAACCAGTGGCTACATGCAAGCGGCCCGCCGCACTTGTGCGAATTTCAATAATTTACAACAGAAAAAATGGAAAATGTGTAATTCGCCAATTAAGCGCGAAGCCAAAATGTTCTTACTTAATTGTATCTTTTTTTATTTCTTTTTTTTTGTTTTGTCGAAGTCATAAATGTTGTAAAATTAATGTCACAATTTGTGGCAACCAACATAAATTAACTGACAATTTGTGACTTGTAGGTAGATTTGGGCCAGTAGTTGATAAAAGCTTAATTTTCAGGAATTTCGAATGTTTTTTTTTTCAAAAATTTGCAACCAAACTGGATATTATTAAGGCAATGGGTGGCTTGTATGACGTTTAAGAAGGTTATGGAAAAGTTTTAAATTGCTATCCCAGATTTGGCGAAAATTAATACGAAAAATTTTAATTCGTAAATTGAAATCTTCGAGCTTTTGTATGTGAAAGCTCCAGAAACTCACGATAGTTTTAAAACTTTCACAACTAATTACCGTTTTATTAATACCTGATTTTATTTAATGAATCGCGTATGAGTAAATTTAAGTCTAATAGTAACTTTTTAAATCTTAATTTTATCTAACTGTTTGTTAGTCTGTTTAATGGGGTCTTTTTGTTCTACGTATTTTCATCTCTCTCTCTCTAATACGGCGATCTCTTCGTTCTAGACGTGACATGCTGGGTTTTTTAAGATATTTTTCGCAGCAACCTTTCATTTCGCCATCGACTACTTTAATAACATTTTTGCATCCAAATTTAGATTAGCTTAAAAGTTTGGCATTAAGGCTGCCATACTCAAAGATTTTACATTTTTCTTAAGATAAATCTAGAAATTTATGAAAAAAATTCAAATTTATAAAAATTTACAAAAGCTCCATAAAATGTACGAAAGCTTCAAAAATTTTCCAAATGCCTAATCCAGAGACTATTAGGATAAATTTAGAATCAAAAGCAAAACCCTCTGCAGTTTTTATTCCAAATTCCAAAGGGAACACACTTATGGAAATGTTTTTCGCAAAGCGTTTGTAAGTGTTTAAAATTAAAGCTCCATAAGCTCATAAACATTTCATACCTTTTTTTTATCGTAGCTAATTAATATTATAAACATAAATATGGACTATCCTAGAAGTGTTATTGGAATTTCATGTTACCAAGCTCAAAGATCTAATATTCACGCAAATCGAATACTAAAAAATTCACTTAAAGTTTCACAATCTAACCTTAATTATTAGATACGTTTTCTTATTACGACTAGATATATTTTTAGAAGCGGCTCCCCTTCGCACTCCACTCAACCCTACACTCTGAAAAACAACACGCTACCTCACCTGATTTCCGCTTCTCGCGATCGGGTACAACCAAACTTTTGGCGCGCTTTACACGCAGCGAACGGCGTCGTATGGAGCGTAGAAAAGCTTCAGGCATGCGTGAGAAACGCTGTGGCGTTTCAGGCGGCTTAGCTGTTGCGGGCCGCTCGGGTAAGAAGAAATTCTTGACGGCCAGCATTTTGTTGCTGTGATTTGTTGATTCAAAAAACCAGTGAAAATAACTGAATACTCCAATTGAATTCGCTTGAATGAGAGCCGGTGCCGATACAAAGTTTTCAACACAAATTTACTTTTGCGAATGCACAATTTTTAAACACTTAATTTACAAGTTGAAAAGCTTATTAGCGCTTTGATTTACAATTTTTTCTGACACATTTTTCGGCACTAAAAATTTTTGTTTAAGAATTTATATGCGTGTGGCCGCCAATGACAACCTTTGTCATTTTATCTGATTTTCGTGACTTTTCAGGTTTCGCATGCATTGTGTAAAATTTAATTTCAGCGTCGCAAAATAATTTGCATGTGTAAATATTTATTAATATGTGACTAAGACATTTGATCATGCGTAACACTTTTAACTTTTGCTTTTCGGCAGCTTTTGAGGCGCTTTAGTCACCTGCAAACATTGATGAGTTGTATAATAAATATTTTTGAATAAATTTATTTAACAGTTTCCGACGTTATGTGCAAATCACTAATGCCATGCGAAATTTTGTGTGACATAATCAATGTTATGATGAAATCCAGTATATGAATAGATAGTCGAGGTTTCTATTGATTGCAGCGGAAATGTGGTGTAAATATTCGTTTTATAATTTTTGCACATTTTATTTGTTTATGGTTGTTGAAATTTTTAATTTTTTTCTAATGTTTCTAAAAATTTTTACAAACAGAAATGTTTCGTCATTCACTTTTCTTGAACAATTTTTCTTAATTCTATCACCCACATTATTGCGTTTTTATGCACTTTTAACAACGCAAATAAATCGTTTAATGCGTGTGCATTTCCGGTTTAGCGAATAACAGATCGCGTACATAAATTCACATTGCGCATATAAAATAACACAATACACATCGAATATTACACACTAAACCAATTCAACGCGCAGTCAAACTAAAACTGAGGGAAATTCTGCTTCAACAACAGTGTTTAACCGGCAAAAGCAATAACATGTGACTGAATATGCAAGCGACCGATAATCAACGAGCGGCCGAGTACGCAAACGAACTAGTTTGTTTACAGCAAAATAGCAACAGTGCAACCCATTCAACGGCCAGCAAAGGTAAACAAAATGTTAGTAACAGAGGCGAGAGCAGAATGCTGTTAACCTGCTACTGAACGCTGTAAATAGTGTTTGTTTACTATTGCTAATTAGGTAAAAGGAATGTTGGCGTCTAATGGGTTAAATGATCAGGGATTTTTAACTTTGTTAAATTTCGTAAATCGCAAAATCATAAAACCAACAACAGCTAAGTAGAGAGCTGCCACAGATAACAGAGCACTTGCCAATTGGGAAAACAAAAATTCATAATTTTCAACTGCGTAAATATATACGTATGTACATACATTGCATGCCTTTGCAGTTACACGTCAGTGTTGATTATGTGAAAGATTTTGTTTATTGTTGTTCATGAAGGTAGGTTTCATGTTACGAAATACATCTTTCTTTTTGGTTAGTGTAACAGAGGCCAGATACCGGCAAAATTAAATTAGTCTATATTTGTATGATATACATTATATAAATGCTTATATGTTAGCTGCTGGTACTTTAAGCGAGCCGACTTGTCGTAAAGCTTTTTGAAATGTATCAGCAAATGTGGTAAGCATGCGCTTACGCATTGAGCCAGGCAATTAGGCAAAGAAAGCGGTGTGAGTCAGCAATCGGCGTGAGAAGTCAAGTGAAGGGAAGCTGAGGTCATAGTCGTGGTATTAAATAAAAAAAAATATATATGAGTGAACAAAATATGTGTGTACACATGTATGTATGTCGAAAGAGGGGTGCTAAGGTATACGCGTTTATAGGTTTTTTGAAAATTAATAATAAAATAAAATACTAATAAAATACAACGTGTATCTACCTACGCAAAGAATGTTCGACATCGAAAAGCTGCAATCACAACAGACAGCCAGAAGATTCGCCACTCGACTCTCACTCCTGCTCTCGGAGAGCACTGCCCAACAAACCGGCATCCACGAACAATGGAGCAACATTTCTCGTTCTCTACGTACCGCCGCCGAAGAAGAAATCGGATTCCGGCGAGCCCGAAAAAACAATTGGTACGACGAGGAATGTCATGCTGCCGCAGAAAGAAAGGATGCCGCCTATAGAGCCACGCTGCGATCGGGCGCAACGCGAGCCATGTGGGATCGCTACAGAGAGCTGAAAAAGGAAGAGAGACGTATTATCCGAAAGAAGAAAGGAGAGGCCGAAATACGTGAGTGCGAAGAGCTTGAGATGCTGGCCAACAGGAACAACGCCCGAAAATTCTACCAGAAAGTTCGGCGGCTTACAGAAGGTTTCAAGACCGGGGCGTTTTCCTGTAAGAACAAAGACGGCGATCTGGTGACTGACGTACAGAGCAATCTTAAATTATGGAGGGAACACTTCTCGAACCTATTGAACAGTGACAGCTGCGCATGTCACCGAGAAAGTGAAGATCCCGATACCCCAATCGTTGACGACGGAATTGTCGTTCCGCTACCCGATCATGACGAGGTGAGAATAGCGATAATGCGACTAAAAAACAACAAAGCCGCGGGCGCCGACGGACTACCGGGTGAGCTATTCAAACATGGCGGCGAGGAGCTGGTAAGGTGCATGCATCAGCTTCTATGCAAAATATGGTCGGATGAAAGCATGCCTGCCGATTGGAATTTAAGTGTGCTCTGCCCAATCCATAAGAAGGGCGATCCTGCAATTTGTGCAAATTACCGCGGGATTAGTCTTCTAAATATCGCCTATAAGGTTCTAGCGAGCGTATTGTGTGAAAGGCTGAAGCCCACCGTCAACCAACTGACTGGACCTTATCAGTGTGGCTTCAGACCTGGAAAGTCTACCATCGACCAAATATTCTCAATACGCCAAATCTTGGAAAAGACCCATGAAAGGAGAATCGACACACACCACCTTTTCGTCGATTTCAAAGCTGCATTCGACAGTACGGAAAGGAGTAACCTGTATGCCGCGATGTCTGAATTTGGTATCCCCGCAAAACTAATACGGCTATATAAGATGACGTTGCTCAACACCAGTAGCGCCGTCAGAATTGGGAAGGACCTCTCCGAGCCGTTTGATACCAAACGATGTTTCAGACAGGGTGACTCGCTGTCGTGTGACTTCTTTAACCTGATGTTGGAGAGCATCGTACGAGCCGCAGAACTTAATCGCTCAGGCACAATTTTTTATAAGAGCGTACAATTGTTGGCGTATGCCGATGATATTGACATCATCGGCCTTAACAACCGCGCTGTTAGTTCTGCCTTCTCCAAACTGGATAAAGAGGCAAAGCGAATGGGTTTGGTGGTGAACGAGGACAAAACGAAGTACCTCCTGTCTTCAAACAAACAGTCGGCGCACTCGCGTATCGGCACCCACGTCACTGTAGACAGTTATAATTTCGAGGTTGTAAAAGACTTCGTCTATTTAGGAACCAGCATTAACACCGATAACAATGTCAGCCTTGAAATCCAACGTAGAATCTCTCTTGCCAACAAGTGCTACTTTGGACTAAGTAGGCAACTGAGTAGTAAAGTCCTCTCTCGACGAACAAAACTAACACTCTACAAGACTCTCATCATGCCCGTCCTGACGTATGGCGCAGAAGCTTGGACGATGACAACATCCGATGAAGCGACGCTTGGAGTGTTCGAGAGAAAGATTCTGCGTAAGATTTTTGGACCTTTGCACGTTGGCAACGGCGAATATCGCAGACGATGGAACGATGAGCTGTATGAGCTTTACGACGACATAGACATAGCGCAGCGAATAAAGATCCAGCGGCTACGTCGGCTGGGTCATGTCGTCCGAATGGATACAAACGCTCCGGCTTTGAAAGTATTCGATGCGGTACCAGCTGGTGGTAGCAGAGGAAGAGGGCGGCCTCCACTGCGTTGGAAAGATCAGGTGGAGAAGGACTTGGCTTCACTTGGTGTGTCCAACTGGCGCCGGTTAGCACGAGAAAGAAACGACTGGCGCGCTTTGTTAAACTCGGCCAAAATCGCGTAAGCGGTTATAGCGCCAATTAAGAAGAAGAAGAATAAAATACATACGAATTATTTCATTAGCTTTTGATGATGAGCTATTGATAAAAAATTCCATATGTCTTCGAATACAGCTGTAAAATTTTATATAAAGTATTTTTCATTAAAAGAAAACACGATTTATTGATAATATTTTTATTTTTTGTATTTGTACAGTAAGAAAAATGAGTAGCTCGCATCTAAAAATAGATTTACATCATCTATTCGCAAATCGCCGTCACTACAGAATTAAAAAATAAAATTTGCATGGCGCATTAGCTGAAAGTTGACGTGGCTTCACTGAGTGGATTTGAGATTAATATGAAATGACTTGACAAAAAACAAAAAAAAAAAACACGTGCGGAGTGCAGTCATGCAATCAATGGCGAACTGATGTGAGGCCACATGTAAGGAAAATATTTATTATTAGCACAATGAATTACATAAACATATAGAATATTAAAATAGCGATGATTAGAATTTACTTGTTAGCAATTTAATATTTCCCTAATTTTCTTCTCACATTGAAAATCAAACGGCAAACCAGAGAATGCTATAAGAATGAGAAGGCGTAAATGTTACTGTTAAGAATTTTTAGTACAATTGAGATTTGAAAGGTTTGTAGTAAGGGATTTTAGAACACCGACTTTATCGACACCAAACTGAGTTTTGATCACACAAAAATTGAAAACACCACACATCTTTCACCTCAATTAAATTAATTTAAATTTTTTAATATTTTCTTATTTTTGTAATAATGAGCGTACATAAAATTTATGACACAAAAAAAATTTTTTTTTCGATTGCATTAAAAAAACATTAAAAGAAAATAAAAAAATTGTAATAAAATTGAAGTCGGTGTTCTAAAATTCCTTACTGCAAACCTTTAAAATCTCAATTGTACTAAAAATTCTTGACAGTAACATTTGCGCCTTCTCATTCCATTAACATTCTCTGATGCAACGTTTATAAAATGTTAATAGCATGTACATTAACACTCTGCCCAACTGTTATTAAGCCTTAACATAACCAACATGTTCGTTGTTCGATCGGGTTGCAAAAAAATTCCCCCCAACCACAACTTACAGGAAAATTCCCTCGATGTTTTGATTACCTTGCTGGAAAAGTAGGTGATTGGTAGAGTTCTTGCAACATGCAACATGCGACATGCGACACTCAATATTGCGATTGTTTTTGCATATGGTTTGGCAAGTATTTTATGCGCATGCATACATACATAAGGTGCAGAAGTCGTAAAAAATGCTTCTATAACAAGTTGAAAAGTAATAGCCAATAACTCTCACTGTGCATTACCTGCTTTTGCCTATGTATAAGTTTACATGCAATACATTCCCCCATAACCTATTTGTTTTTTGAGCTAATCTAACTTTTGCCATGGAAACTAAGTAGTCAATATTCTTTATAGGTATGAACGTATGTCTGTGGTAAGCATTATTGTAGAGATTATGTCATCGCGGTGCCAGCGACGGAGCGGCGCATTGCAGTAATGACTCTATTAGAAGCGCGTTGGTATCCTGTAAAAAGGAAAAATTGGCCATTGCACTTGCACTACTAAACTTATGTAAGATAAATGAAGGTAGGTATGTGTGTGAGTTTGTGGTATGTATAAATGTGTGTAGGGAAATTGTGTCAGGTTGCTGGTTGGCAAATATTATTGGAGCCAACCAAACGTCAGAATTGATTAGCTGACTGATGTCGTGAGTGAGCTTTGAAATGTGAAAGGGATTTTTAAATAACCAAATCAAATAGATGGCAGCAAATCGGATAAAGATGGTATAAAAGGTCGACTCATTTTGTGGAGAGAAAAGACGTAGAGGAATTTAAAAAAAGGAAAGTAAAGAATTTATATGAAACTGAGGGCGTTAAATTGAGAAACGAATATTTTACCTTGCACTGGGCTTCAAAATTAAAAAAGGGCAAAATTATATATTTATATATGCATAACTCTAGAATATGTATAAATATGGGACCCTCTAACTTCTAGGTGGAGCATAGGGCGTCGACAACTCCTCTTCGACAACGAACATGGTTTTGTGCGAGAGCTCTAAATTCATTCCAAGTGTTATTCTAAGTGCTCATTTCCAACTCATGGTTGGTGGTCTGCCTACATTTCGTCTAGTCTGTTGGAAGGTGGGGTTCCATCCATTTTCATACCCTAGGCAAGGTTGTCGTTGCGCAGAAAACTAGAAAATTTTTAATTTTGTAAAAAATAAAAATAAAAACTAATTGGGAACAGCTCTCTTACAAGTGCAATCTGCCACACCTGCATGAAGCCATATAGTAAGCAACACTTCTCCATGGAACAGTATAGAGCATCAACACACACAAGCTAAATTTAAAAAAAATGTTTAAAAACTTGGGGAGTAAGGGGGAAGTAAGGGGGAAGCATTCTATCAGTATTCTATAACCTCAATTCCTACTCTCACATCCAGGTGGTACACCCTGGCAGCCTGAGCAACTACAGCCGAAGACGACGTATCCAACTCGCATAGGAGGCGTGGTCAGAGGTAACGAGAAGGGAAGCTTTAGGAGGGGATACTTCTACACATACAATTTAAAAGCCTCCCTAAGTTCGGAGCGCCGGTATTGGAGCGACTGACTGCAAAAGGTGTCTGTTCTTCAGGTTAGAAGAGGCTTACTGCTACTGAGTATCTGGTCATCTTACCCGTGGAGCACATCAGATCTTTCTTAGGCTTGTAACTTATGGATGTACTCCCCATTTTTCGAGCTACAGATTTAAAAACATGAATGTAAACACACGCGAAATAGAGGCGCTTAGCAGTACCCACAAAAATGTGGGAAATCCACTTGCTACGGCAGCATGCACGTCGGATTTGGAGGTGCAGAATTTGTGTTATATGGAAATAGTTCTACAACTGGAACCTGATGCCCTATATATCGTTCCGGACAAACGGAATTGGTGATGATGAAAAACTAAAAAGCAAATACAGGTCTTTTACTTACATAAAAATTCGCATAGCGAAGGGTAAATCCAAATATTGAAGGCTTTGAAAGAATCATACACTAAAATTGCACAAATTTTCCTCAAGAGCATGAAGCTTTTGTGCTCAATGCCACACAGGGAGCGAGGTTAAAAAAGTATATGGACATTTTGGATTTCAATTGCAAACAAAATATTTTTTTTAATAATATTTGAAATGGCATTAACACTTTTTTTCAATGAGAAACTTAAGTTATTTATTTAATAAAATACAATTTACAGAAATTTAATAATGCATGTGCGAATACTTTTTACTACATCTGTACGCCCAACAAGGTTAATTTCAGTGAAACATCTACAAATAAAAGTCGCTATTCAACGATACTCCCCACACCACATTTCCTCTTTCTTGCAGCGAAATCATTCAAACGCGAATTTCCACTTCGCAACAATGCAACAGCTGAAAGCCTAATAATTTTTTCACTTGTGCAGAGACAAACACACGCAAGTGCTTGCGAGTTAATAAGTTTGATGCACCAAATGACGTTTCCGCTCCAAAAGCATAGCATTTCAACCTACAGCTTCAACGTATTTGTAGTAAGGACAATCGCATAATACATTTACAATATTTGTTGCATTAATGAAAGGATATTCCACAGCCTGCTTGATTTTTATCACGACAGACGCGCACACTTTCAGTGTCATTTTTGACACTTCAGACGCAATTCGGTATGTAATTAAAACGAAAGGACTCAATGACTCTCTCCTTTGTCTATGCTTGTGTGGAATACCCTCTGTACGCCAACAATGGCAAGTGGGTGCGGCTGAGTGTGAAATCGCAGCTGCGCCGCCTTTCACTTTCAACGGAGCTCGTTCTTTTGTACAGACTATGCCTAGAGAAGAAATAAGCCGCAATTTCAGATATTTTTGACATTTACGCATCATAGCCTTGATGCTGTCACCAATCTGGTTGTGCTGCGTAATCGTTCACCCATCCCAGTGTTATTCTTCATTGCTCATTTAATAATGAAAAATTTAATTAAAAACTCATTGCGATTGGTTTGGTTAGGAATTTAATAAAACCTTGGGTGACTCGTGTGGGAGACTCCTTTAAAACAATTGGCTCGGTATTTCAGACATCTCAAAACTTATACCGCATTTTTTATCAGGTAGTTAAAAAGCACTAGAGACCAAGAGGCATGTGAATTTTATAGATCCATAACTTACATTTTAAAATTTTAATTTAATGGAATCGTTTATTGGGGATAGTATTCAAGAAATCAAGCTAAATGAACGGATATCTTCGGAGATGTTAATTGATTTTTCGGTTATGTGTAGAGTGGATGATAACCGGTCAAGAAAACTTAGTATAGCTTAAATCGATGAGTTCATAAAGTGTTCGCATCAGCAGAAAACGTGCTGTTTAGATTGGACAACATCTTAGCAAGTTTTTAATTAACCCTCAGCATATGCCGTTCAATGCCAGTTGATAGACTGTGGTACCAAGAGGTGGAGGTTCGCTGAACCTCCGTTTTAAACTAAGGTGAATATTAGTGTGTCTAGAAGGCAGAAGAGCTTCCAGCAGTTGTCTGCCAGGCTCAATAGATACTATGTACCATTAGCACTCCAGCAAAAGTTGCTTGACGACAGTCAATTCTATATGTTTGAATACCACGAATTTAATCCAAATTGCAAATGCAAATTTTTCTTATTACCTATCACTGAATATTGAACTAGCGAAATATATTCTGTTGTTTCTACGACACGAAATGTAAGAGTATGCCACACCTTCTTTTTCTTCCTCTTAATTGACGCGACAACCCCTTATGCGATTTTGGCCGAGTTTAACAAAGCACACCAGTAATTTCTTTCTCGCGCTAACCGGGGGCAGTTGGACACACCAAGTGAAGCCAAGGTATTCTCCACCTGATCTTTCCAACGCAGTTGGTGCCTTCCTTTCCCTACCACCAGCTGGTACCGCATCGAATACTTTCAGAGCTGAAGCGTTTGCATTCATTCGGACAGCAATGCAAAACCTTCCTGATTCTATTTCGGTCCCAATGATCCAGGTTAGGAGATAGATTTCTCAAAAGATTTGAAGCTAAATTATTTACCTCAAAGAAGACGGTTTCAAAAGAATCTTTATGTATTTTTATGGTAATTTTTTAAAAGCTATAGGAAAGTTTCTCAAAAAAAAAAACACACGTAAAATTCAGAAAAATGCATGAAATTTTTATAATTTAATGTTTGAAGATTATTTCATGCAAATGTTGACCGCGACTGCGCTTCAAAAGGTCCATCCGCTTAGTCCTATTTTGGCATACTCTTTCCAATGTTTCGGCCGGTATCTCACATATAAATGCGAAATGTCTTCCAATGCGTTAATTGAAGCAGGCTTGGCTGAATAGACATGAGCTTTAACATAGCCCCACAAAAAGTAATCTAAAGGCGTTATATCGCACGACAATTGACAGGTCCCGAACGTGAAATAAAATGTTCACCGAACTCGCCTCTCAACAAGTCCAATGTGACCTTTTCTGGATACTTTTTTAGCTCTTTCAATTCTTCTGGCTGATTTTCACTTCAAAATCGACAATTCTGCTTATTTACGTACCCATTGATCCAAAAATGAGCTTCGTCGCTGAACACAATTTTTCGATAAAAAAGTGGATCTTCGGCCAACTTTCAAGAGCCCATTCACCAAAAATTCTGCGTTGCGGTAGGTCGTTCGGCTTCAATTCTGCACCGCATTTTCCACGTTGTTGAGTAACAGAGGCCCAATTGCTTCGAACGGCGACGAATCGATAATTGATGGCCATCATTAACACTGGCCGATACAGCTGCGATATTTTCTTCAGTTCGCACTGTACGTAAGCGTGTTGGTGGCGGTGGTTTGATGTCCAATAATGTAAATTTGGTTCTAAATTTAGTCACAATAGCTCGAATAGCCGCTTCAGTGGGTCGATTAAACTGACCAGAAAATGTAAGAAGCGCGCGATAAACTTTCTTAACAGAACACGCATTTTTATAATAAAATTCAATGATTTGCAAGCGTTGTTCGTTTGTACGACGATTCATGGTTACATTATAGACCAAACTGAAGATGATTGACAGTGAAACAAAACACGATACGTGCGTCAGCTGTTTAAACCAACTGTTTAAATAGATAATAGCTAAAAAATTACCTGTTACATTCTAAAAGCAAGGCAGTTTGGTTAACTTTCGCATTTAGAAATAGATGTTAAACTAAATACGACAAAGTGGCCTTCCAAGTACTTCTTGTAGTTCAAAATAAATTCAACATTTAGCAGCGCCTAACTCGACTTTTGATCTGGATTCTCATTCGCGGAAAAGATCAGTACTATTGAATTATTAAAGACCAATGTAGTCAGTTGGAAGTCAGACTCTATGTAACAAAAGTATACGAGCGCTTCGCATTTCACAGCAGATATCCCTAAGAATGATGGAACACAAGGTTCGGCCGTCTTAAGAAAAATTTCGAGATTGGTTGTTCCGCCGCACGGATTTTGTCAGCAGAATTGTGCTGGCTTATGTTACACGTGCGTTCTTGCAATCAGTCGTTTTTCAGGTGAGCAGTGGTTGCGTTGCTTTTTTCTTTTATCAGCAAAAAAAAATCAATATTTCAAAAATATTTTCTCATTGAAAAATCAAATATTTTCTATACGTACTACGTTAAAATTACACAAAAGTATGCACGTCCATATTTATCTTCCGTCTGTTACGCAAACATGTAAAATATTTATATTTGTACAGAATATTGCAATTCATAAATAGTGAATAAATACCTTCTTATGAAAAAGTTACAAAAAAAAATAAATAGAATTAAGAGTAAATGTAAAATCAACACGCATAGCAAAATGCAGAAACCAAATATGCATTCAGACAAGCTGTTTGAATGTATGCATATGCAAAATGTATGAACGCATATATGCCAAAGTATGTAAATACCTTGCCATGAAAAGCAAAACTACTGAGCAAATACTTTGGTTCCAGAGCAGGTACATGTGGGAAGAAGTCATACTAGTTCTAGAGTGGTTAGAATGGAACCAGTTGACCGACTAATGAGAGACCGACTAATGCAAAGAAATATTTTGCTGTTAAATAAGAATGATTTAAGCGTTAAGGATAAACGAAATAAAGACTAGACGAATTTAAATGTTGATAGAAGCAAAATCAGCTGTTTTTTTGTTCATTATGAATTAATTCGTTAACTGGCACAAAGCTGCTGCGTGTGCTCACAATTGGGAAAATAATAATAATTTCTTTTTTTTATAATTTTATTTTAATTGCCATATAATACTATCAAGAAAATGACAAAGTTTCGGAAATGCAAGCAACTGGTTTAAAAACTTTTTTATTTTTTTTAAAAAGACATTTTTATTCGGCGAAGTTCTTTTTTCAGCTGTAAAGTGAATTTGGTAGTAAGTAACTCTGAACTAGTGGGTTTGACTACAGGATGTCTGGTTAGGCGCATACACTTATATGGGCATATGGCCATATGTACATAGTTACATAAATAGGTATGTAAATGTGTTACACTGTTATTTTGGAAACATGTTTGTTTTAAGATTTTTTTTTTCGAATGCTAAAAAATATGTGCATCTGTGTATAGGGAGTACAAGCTTCAAAAATTGAAATTTACTTTTCTTTTTTGAAAAACATATTTTATCATGTGTGCATGTGCAACATGTGTGTGCAGCATTTTGCGTCAAAAATAGCTTGCGAACTTTTCTTTTGGAGGGAAGCAATTTTTAGAAAAAATCTGCAATCGTTAAAGCAATGCATATTTTTAGCAGCGAAAAAACATTGAGCAACGATTGTGAAAAATGCACGGCAACATTGCGTTGATACAAGAATTCTTCTTTAAAAGTAATAATTTGTGCTACACATCTACACTGGCGAGCATAATTGGATGCGTGGTGATTTTTTTTTATACAGGGTGAGCCAAATAAGATCTACTAATGTTAAGCACAAATAACTTTTTTATTTTTTGACATATTTATTTTTCTCTTTTTGTATCATAGGTTATATGTAAATGAATTGTTGGAAATTTATTATGGAACCCTACAGTACAACACAACGCGTTAAAATTATCGAGTTTTTCTATTCTTACACAATTAGCCACACAAATTGATTTTTTAAATAATGTTTTGATGTCGGATGAAGCGCATTTCCCTTTAAATGGTTATGTCAACAAACAAAACTGTAGATTGTGAGGCTTTGAAAATCCAAGGGCAACCAACACCAACATCAGTTGCACCCATCTAAATGTACTGTTTGGTGCGGTGTTATGGCCTCTAGAGTTATTGGCCCATATTTCTTCGAAAATGAGGATTTAACGCCGGAATCGATTTCAGGAGCTTCTTACAGAAAATTGATTGAAAACTTTTTGCGGCCAATGACAGAGCAGCATCCTAATTTGTGGTTTCAACAGGATGGAGCAACTGCGCATACTGCTAGGCAGTAGTCTTTAATCATTAGTAGGTCTTATTTGGCCCACCCTGTATTTCTTTACAATGTCTTTTGACTTGAAATGTTTCACGCTTCTTTTTTTAATTTTGCACATGCCTTAACCAAAATCATATGAATCACACTTTCAAACCTTATACAAAATTTGGAAAAATTAAAAAATCATCATCTAAATTTAAAAATGTTTAATTCTACTTTTTAGAAAATTTGTGTGTACGCAGAAATAAGTGCAAGTTGTAAGTGGCTAAAAAATCGAGAATTTGCTGATGTGGTTGGTTTTTCGTATAAAAGTAGTGTGGTTTATAAAAACTGTAACTATTTTTTTTTTTTTTCCAAGCGGTCTTGCGCATTTTCTTCTACAAGAAATTCATAAAACTGAAAAACAATTATTAAAAATCAACGCGAGTTTTCAGCCGCTTAAATCTTGCACTTACTTTACTTAAATTTCATTGGCCATATTTTGCATATCCATAAATTTTTTAAAAATTAAAATTTAAAAGTTGAAATTTAGATAAGGTTTTCTATTAGTAAAAGGCCTTCTATGAGTTATAAGTATAGGCAGAATATCAAATCAAGCTTAATAAAAAAAATCTGTATAAAGAATGATTCATATGATTTTGGTTGAAGCTTGAACAAAATTAAAAAAAAAATTAAAAAAACAAACAAAAAAAAAAAAAAAATTATTTAAGCCGAAAAACATTGCAAATATTTAAAACAAAGTCACCACGCGTCCACTTATTCTCGCCAGTGTACATGCACACATATATACATATCCACATATACAAATGTATTTGTAATAATTATAAATTTGTGCAATCCTCTCTTTCAAAAACTCATACTTGCATTCTTCGCCACTTTTCTTTTTGGCGACTTCGAGCGT
Organism: Anastrepha obliqua; assembly: GCF_027943255.1. Taxonomy (NCBI): domain Eukaryota; kingdom Metazoa; phylum Arthropoda; class Insecta; order Diptera; family Tephritidae; genus Anastrepha; species Anastrepha obliqua. The sequence continues at coordinate 2,648,358 of NC_072896.1, forward strand.
CCGACTCCCATGTGACAAAACGTCATCAATCTTCGGATATCAACCCACATGCATTCAGATGCGGCAGACAAGGTGTAGACAAGTGGCATGAGGTATGTGGTTGCACACATGTACATACATACATACACATTCACTGTATCTTCAATTGCATTTGCATTTGTAGTGTGTCGCAAACATTTTTATAGCCCCTATGGCCAACTAGACCCGGAAAAATGAATTTTTGTTGTCCATTAAAAATTGTGCAACACACTTTGTTGAAGTGCGGCAAAAATACACCAATGGCTGTTTGCTGTTGGCTGTTGACAGCCAATGTGTTGCCACCAACACGAACTCCGCAGTCAGCAACTTTGGCCACCGTACAGTGCTAATGAGTCGCCTCGACCGAGCGAAATTAACCAAATCGACCGTAAATGGCTGAATTGTGCGTATCTGTGATTTTTACGAATGGTGTCAAATGCAAATTGCCGCAAGCGTAAGCGACTAAAATTAGAGTGCAAGTCAATGGAAATTTGGAAGTGAGCAAATGTTGCAAATAAATTCGAAAAGAAAACAAAACATTCATGTTGGCTCACACAGGTGCCTCGGGTGACTCAGCCATTCGCCGCGCAGCCCAACCAATCATCACCGGCTGGCTTTCCACGGCCGGAGATTTCAATGCATACAAATCCCTACGAATAAATTCCTGCTATTAATGATGACCGCTTGTGCCGCGTAGGCAAAATGTAAAAAAAAAAATTGAATTTTATATTGGCAAATACAATTTTCGTATGACGCAAATGTGAAGTAGCCCTTTTGGGCATTTATCAGATACATTTTTACACATCGAAAAAATGCGTGCGGTACTGAATAATAAATAAAAACATTTGCGGCTGACTTTAAAGTACGAGTAGTACTGGCCGATTCGAAAAATTTTGAGTGTGCAATAAAACGTACTTTTTAATATGCAAAATTAATTTCACCACAGGGAAGGAACGATAATTTTATTTGATTTTTGATTTGCTTTACTTTTCGCGAATACGAAATTATTGCATTTTGGTTCGATGTTTGGGGAGAAGCATTTATAGATGAATTTTAAATTACAGCCATGGATCATATAAATGAGATGAGGTCACAAAAATATGGAGGAAATGTAGAAGTGTGAAAAAATAAATTAAAAAATTTGAATAAATAAAAATGCGGTGTACTTACAATTTAATTTTTATCTAAAAATTGTATTTTAAATTAAGTTTTTTATTTGTTTTACAATACTGACAAAATAACACTTCGAATAAAATTTTTATGAAATTTTCGATTAAACCAACACGATATTTAAGAAATACAGTTTTAAATCCACAACTTACAGTAATACAAAAAAAATTGAACCAAAAGCAAAGCAAATTGAAACCACAGAAACATTTCGATCTAAATCCTATGTTCCTAATTTTTTAGTCGACTTTGTATAGTATTTAAATGTTTAACCCTTGAATGACCGAGTTGTTTTTCTATTCTAATTGAGATATGAACCTGAAGCAGTATTTCCGCGCAGAGAAAGAAAAAATCGTGTCAATGTAATTCACGTTTTTATTCTAACTGCCGTTTTTACATTTTTTGTCATCGCCTACTATCTAGCGTATTATAAGTACAAAGTTCTTTTGGCATCGCCTACTATCTAATGTATAATTGTACAAGTACAAAGTTCCATGTAAGTGAAGTACAATTGTTCGTAAAAGAGAGCAGGATTGGTTTGCAGAGTTGCATTTAGAATTCAACAGAACCTATATACGATACATGACCGATGAAACTCTAGGAGTCGTAAAAAGAAGTAATCGCGTAATAAAATCAAGCAATAATTCAACTGCTCTCTAAAGTACTGATTGGTTCATGGCGGTATCCGCAGGCATTCACGGGTTAATCCAGTTCGGTGAACATAAATGCTGTTATGCCATATTCATTAACTTGAAGCTACAAAGTGTAATTAAAATTTTGCACAACTTTTCAGTCGGAATATTTAATTATTTTTAATGGGTTATTTATCATAAAAAAGTATGTACATACATTTGGTGAAAGACAGAATTAATGTACCTACATATGCCCATATAAACAATTTGGTTTATTGATTTAATTAATTTTGGTTTGTAGGCTATTGCCTTGCTGTTAACATAAATTTTTAAAATAAATTGTTTGAAAATTAAAAAAATTGTATGATTGTTTGTTTAATACCAATTATAAACTTTTCTTTTTTATTTCATTTTTTTATTCTAACACATTTTTGCTCTTTATTATTTTATTTTATTTTATTTAGTTATTTTATTTTATTTTATTTGTTTTATTTTATTTGTTTTATTTTATTTGCTTTATTTTTTTCCTTTATTTGGTCTCTTTTAACTTCTTTCTATATCTTATGTTATTTTTTGTTTATTTGATTTAATTTATTTCAATTTATTTAGTTTCCTTTACTTTTTTATATCACTTTATTTGGTGTTTTTATTTTGTTATTATAATTTTTTTTGTTTACTTAATTTTTACTTAAAAGCACTTCAAGTTACTTTATTTTATATTATTTTTTAAATTTTAGCTCAATTTAATTTAATTTTTGTATTTGTTGTTATTTAATTTTTTGTTTATTTGATTTTGCTTTTATCTTATTTTATTTATTTTTATTATTTATTTTTATTTAATTTAATTAAATTTAATTTAATTATTTATTTTCTTTTATTTCAATTTATTTAGTTTCTTTCAATTGTTTATTTTATCATTTGTTTTTCTTTTTTTATTTAAAAGAATTTACTTTTATTTCATATTATTTTATTATTTTTTTCATTTTTGTTTAGTTCTATTGAATTTCTTACTTGTTTTGGTTTTATTTTTATTTTTTGCATTTGATTTTATATTTATCTTATTTTATTTTATTTTATTTTATTTTATTTTATTTTACTTTACTTTATTTATTTTTTCTTTTGATTTTTTATCGCATTTCACTTTCCATATTTTCAATTAAAGCTTAACATTTCCCACATAGAGAATTTATAAATACAAATCCTTTCAATTCGTCCTAATTGCAGCCTCTTTGAGAACACAGCAACCTAATAAACTGCACGATTTCCCCTGTGCCACTCATTTGGCAGCTCAATTGCCGTAACATGTGCCGTTTTTTCACTACCACCAGCACTTTTATTTATGACCAAGTCATTGATTTACAAATTGGAAATTATTGCAACTCTAACGGAACCGCAAGCGTACAAATAAAAACAAAATGTGGCATCAAATTGCCATAAACAGCAACGAACCAACGGAAGGGTGTGAAATTACCAAAACAAAAACAAGTGATGGTCAAGCGCGGCCCCTCACAAAATGCTTAAACACTGCCACTGCTCGTAATTACGTCGCATGTCCGGCATTTGGTGACTAAATTAATTGCATTTCATGCAACAAATTACGATTATTGGCACAGGATGGAAGTAAGGAGCGAGGGAAGGTGGATAGTGGGCGCAAAAGGGCGTTGAATTGCTCGGTAAAAGCTCAGGCAGCACACCCTTAACGCTAAATCCCCCAGAGAATGCTCATGCAAGTGCTTATTGACTTTTTGCTTAGCCTGCTTGACAATTTTGGGTGCAAAATAAATGAACTCTGACAGGGTAAGCGACGTGAGGTGAGGTGAGGTGTCAATTAAAATCTTATCGCGGCTTTTAAGGCCATCATAGCATATCAAAACTACGCGGGTTGAGTGGGAATGGAAGGGAAGAAGGGAGGCAGGGAAGGGGAGTGTAGTGCTAGTAAACAGCAAACAACCCCTTTATAGTTGATGGGCGGTGGGGGTGTAACTTCGCTGCTGTGCTTTGAAGAACTTTCCACCACTTTTTTGCAGCGATGCACATAAATAAATGGGTCGCATTTTTGGACGACTCAAATTGCAATGCAATGGAATAGTGTTAGTGTTGCTTTTGTTGCGACTTAAGTTGCAATTCATTTTGATAATAACAGCGGCGAAAAGTAGCTACATTCATCATACAGATTAGGGTGCATATTTTATGGAGCTTTCTCTGACTACCCTTGGTGATTGTGAAATTGCATGGGATATGGAAAAAACCGGCGTGGTTTGAAAAGGAATTTTTCAGCTTTTGCTTTTATTTACTTTTAATTTCTTCTACGGAGGTGTGCCCGGAATGCATTAACATGCAAAGCCGAACAAAAGACGGCGATAAGTTTGGAAAATGAAAGTTCATGTCGCGCATACATACAAACATAGGTACATACATGCATGCATAGATGTGTAAGTGGCAAGTAAAAGTATGCTAGGGTGCCTTGCCTATTCTTTTCTTATTACAAGTGCATTTTTGGGGTGTCAAATAACACCCGCAGGCTCAACTCAAACTGGTCAAACCTTTTTCTTTTATTATTTTCATTTTTTTACCGTTTTCCAGCAACTGTATGACGTCTCAAATTTCTATTATGAAATTACATTTTCTTTTTTAATTTTACTAATACGATTTTACCTATTTTTCCTCGGGTTGCACGTCTCGTTTTTACCCGCAAGTGATTTGTCTTTTTATGCGTAAGTACATATGTGTGTGTGCGCACTGTGACGTCATAAATGCTGAAGAAATCAATTTAAATGCTCAGGCATTTGTAACTATCCCAGCGTATCATTTTTATTTGTGAGTGGTGTGTGGTCATTTCATAACAATGTGGATTGCCTCCAACGTATAAAAGACGGTAAAGCAAGCTTAGATTTGCTTTGGAATTCGCTTGCGGTCTGCCTTCGTATTATGCTATTTCTTGCTTTTTTGTATCAGTGGTTTTCATGGCGACTTTATAATGGGAAATTTTATGTGCGTCAAAATTCTTTCACTAACCTTTTAAAAATACCCAATTTTTTTCTTAGAAAAGATATATTGAATTCTTTACGATTAATTATATCAAAGTGTAATATTTTTCGTTTTTGATTCTGTATAAAATTGTCCAAACATCAGAGAAACTTCCAAGATGCAGTGAAATTCTTATGACTCAAGGCATATTTTTCTTCGCTCAATATGCATAATTGGAATTCATTCATTAATTATTAAAATACGACTATTTTTCACCACTTCATTTTGTGCTGATATCCTGATATCCAAATCAGCTACTCTACTGATATCACCTTCTCTAGATTCGTCTTAAGCTGCTCCATATATTCCAGAAATATTATTTCTAATTCAGCAGTTCGATTAGTTACATTATTTTCCGAGTCAATAATCACGTGAATGCATAGTTTGTCGCATTAATCAATTCACTCAAATCTGAGTCTATTGTTGTACCACACACCCTCCGAGCGTTCTTTGTCTGAAAACTACATAGTTACAGAATGTTTTCTCCTTACTTTGCAGGAGAGTTCTGTTCGGATGAAACAATATTCATGCCGCAGGTTTCCTTGGGGCCAGTAAGTCCAAAACTATATACACGATTGGATATCTGAACGTCTAATCTTCGCTCGTAGAAAGAGTTTCAGTCCAGCTTCTCTTTGGATTATTCGAAAGTACGACAGTATAACTGGTACGATTTGATCCATGTCCGGGTACACAAATAATAAAGGGTGGTTAAGTTTCAAGGGCCGATGTTGAATGTGAACCACATCTAACCGTCAAGTTTTTTATTCATTTCATTTGACATTTTTCAATTTCAGATTAACTCAATTTGAACCATGGAAAGATGCACAATCGAGCAACGCGTTAAAGTTATTCAGGCTTATTATGAAAACGGCCAACAGTGAATGACCAATTTTCGAATCACCTCAGTGGATTCGTCAATAAGCAGAATTACCGCATTTTGGCGAATGATAATCCAAGAGTGATTGCCGAAAAATCAACGCACCCACAAAGAATGACTGTTTGGTGCGGTTTATGGGCCGACGCCATCATTGGGCCGTATTTTTTCCAAAATGAGGCCGGTCAGGCAGTTACTGTGAATAGTGTTCACTATCGTGAGATGATAACGAACTTTTTATGGCCCGAATCTAACTTATTTAACACCGTTGGACTTCTTTCTTTGGATTTATTTGAAAGAAAAGGTGTACGTCGATAAGCCAGCAACAATTCAAGAGCTAAAGCATGAGATAATTCGGCACATTAACGGCATAGAACCTCAATTATGTCTCAACGTCATCGAAAACTTGGACCATCGGATGGAGGTGTGCCGCCGAGGCCGCGGCGGCCACTTGGCCGATATTTTGCTCCATACATAATTGAGCCATACCAATATTATCATAATAACAAGAAATGACAATAATTTCCTAAAAATATTGTATATTATTCAAAATCAACACCGGCCCTTGAAACTTAACCACCCTTTAATATGAGCGATTAACGATTTAGACACAGAGTGTATTTGGATTTGGTTACTGTAGATATTATTAATAGTATTGCCTAGTTATCAGAAAATATAGTATAACTGCTTTTTTTATTCACTTCCTTATGTCTGAAGACCCTGTTTGCTTCGTACACTCATTTTATTTCCACTTAGAAGAAGATCGCCAGATTTACGAAGCGTATTGACTGTGACGCCAAATTTTTCGGAATAAATACGCCCGTTTAAAGTTAGATTATTACCATGCCAGCAAACTGATCGCTTCTCAATCCCTCCAGAATGAGAAGCGTTGTCTATCAGTGTGTTATTTTTATTCGACCTATACCCAAGGGGACCAAGCCGAAACAAGCGTGGCACCGTGGCGCTCCATTCAGATGGAGATCAATAGGAATCCGGTACAGGATAAAGTTGAGTACCTCTGTTGGAGAAGATCTTGTTGTACCCATTATAACCTGCATCTACTGCGTACTCGCAAGACACCAAATTAAGACGCCATTTATTTATTGGTCATATGTTAGTGGTCAACATCACAAGGCGTGGATTGGGTAGTTGCAACTGAAGTACCGATTTTGGTTGAAAAATTCGCCCATCGCTACCTATTTTTATATTTTACAAGTATTACAAATGACTACATTTTGGATATTGCCTTGATATTTGTATCTATCCTTGCGCTAAACGCACTCTTAGCACATACGGAAGCATTTTATCTCTCTTCTTAATATTTTAATCTCAATGGGATCTAACTAAGTGTTGATAGTTTACACACTTAATTTAAAGTTAATAAAGCATATTTCTTTGATTGCTTTCCCGTGTATAGAATAAAATGCTAAAAGTACTTTTTTCTCATCTTTGCCCGAGTATTCAAATAATTGTTTGGCAAAAGCAACTATCTTTGTCATTTTGTCCAGATGCTCATACTTCAGGTGGGTGTTATTTATAATATTAAGAAACAACTTACTTAAGTACGAAATCCCATTAGCATACACAAAAGAGAACTTGCAGACGAGCGCTTGCTTATTGTAAAATGTAACCGGCATTAAGAGCGCCAACTGCACATATTCCTGTAGACTCAAATGGACGGGCATCAAAAAAGTCAACTGATATGAAATAAGTTGCAGAAAGTTCCCACACAACTTGGCAAAACTTAATACTAACTAGGTCACCGTGCAACCGAAAATACTTACCGAGTGCATTCGCACATACAAGGTGGCCGAAATTAATCAACCCATTGGAAGATTTATAATTTTGACAATCAGATTGTTCACTTGAGAATTAGACAGCTGAAGTATGCAAAGCAATGGAGCACGCACGTAAAGGTTAAATTAAGCTTTTATCATTCAAAAAGTTTTTTTTTTTTCAAAAACGAAATTGGATCATCAATTTTGCGCCACCTTGTACATATACGAAAATGATTAAGACATAAGTACGTATGTATGTATTGTGCGAAATGCATTCAGATGCCATGTTCTGCAAGTTTATTAGTATACACTTCTCTTGCTTTTTAGAGAACTCAAGGCTGGGTATATTAAAAATGTGTGTGATGTCATTGAAGCAAGTGATATTTGAAACTTTTCTCTTGTGTGAATGGAAAGGAATTTAAAGGATGTTTACGAATTGTTGGCAAGTTAACGAAAGATTACATTTTAGAGCTGAAATAAAAGATTTCAATCACACACAAACCATTTAATCACAGAAATTACTCTCAATCTCATCGCTTTCACAGACTGAGGAGGAAGTCAGAGGGAGGTATTTGTAAAAATCACACCGTCTTGCTTAAATCTACCTCTGCACGTGTTTTCAATGTTTTTACATTTTTAAAAATGGATTGGAATTTGCAACAACGAGTTTATATTAAATTTTGCATTAAAAATGGACTCAATGGTGCGAAAACCTTTGGAAAACTGCTACGCTAATAGTACCTTAAAGAAGAGTGGCATGAACGCTTCAGAAGAGTAGTAGAACTGGCCGTCGACCTCGAAAACTGATGATAACAGCAATAAAGTGAAAGAAAAGTTGATCCATAACCGCAAATTAACCATCAGAGAGCTGGAGGAAGACTTGAACATTGCTTAAGGATTCGTTCAGGACACTGCCAAGTTGGTCACAAACGACTTGAATTTGCAAAGGACAACTTGCAAAAAAGGGACCGCGTTGATATCACCAAAGACATGATTTGCAAGACTGAATTTTACCCGAAAATCGAGGACGGCTCCGATGGCTATACCGAAAATAATGTTCCGGCAATGTTTCGAGATCAAACGCTGGCATAAGTTCGTTGCATTGTTGGGTAGTACTTTGAAGGCGATAATATCATTTTTGTGGAATAAACTTGAATTTTGCATTTTGTGATTATATTCCGGGAACTTTTTGATCAAGGTGGCACTTGAGGAAAGCTACATGTTATAAGGATTATCAACAGACATCCTTTAATAGTGGCTTTCGCTAGTGAGGCGAAATAGAAACCCTGACGTGAATGCATCTCCTCTTATCTCTCAGTCCTTCTTTTGATGTGTGGTGGGGGTCTATGAAAGAGTAAATGTTCACATACTAAGCTTTTCTAGGCAAACGAAGTGGTTTGATTCAAGAAAAATAGATGTATGCGGAATAATTTTTACGGAGAGCCTTTTTGTTTAAGTTTTTCCTTCTTTCTGCAGAACGACATTCACTATAACTAAACTAAAGAGAAAAATAGGGTTCAATTTGAAATCTACTCCAAAAGCAAAAATAACGATTTTTTCTTCAAAAACTTATTTCTCTATTTGTATGCATAATAGATATCATTTTCTCCACACACCCAGTCATTATGAGCAATTACAGCTAAAATAAAATTAATTATCCATTTGCGGTCAACCTATGACTAAAATTTACTGCTTCAAGCTTTTTTGCAAATAACTTCCACAAAAATCGTGAATAAATTTGCAATTATCTGCGCACGGAAAGGAACATTCATCTTCTGTTTGCGGCACCGCTATAAATAAAAATATACAAATATATGATAAGTGTGACAAAAAATAGTCAAACCAAAGCTCAGCACAATCAATGACGCTTTCTACGAGGTGTTGAGTACCATAACAGGTAAACTATGAATTATGACTAAGCTAAGAATAAGCAATCAACTTTGTAGTTAACCCATTTTTAGTTACAACAAACTCGCTGGCACGCCCGCTGAAGTCATGCACTCCATGTACATATGTATGTGTGTATGTATGTATGTCGCCGTTAAGCCATAAGTGATGTCAGTACCATAATGAAGCACGAACTTACCTGAAATGAGTAAGAGTAAGGGGAGAGAAAAAAGTATATTAGTAATTAAATTATGCAAATTTTCTAAGGTAGTCAGTCAGGTGCGCAATAAACAATTAAAAACGCAATTAAATGCATCTTTTTTATTTTTGTTGACATATTGTAAGCGCTTAGAAATATTATAATGCGTGGTAGAAAAATAGAAAGTGGGCCAGAAGATAAAACGAAAAATTTACTATCACAAACTTTGGCGGCGTTGAGTTGCTTTTTATGGAATACTCGTACGTTTGGTCAGTCACACAAGAACAGAGACAGCACATAAATGGGCTAAGAATTCTGAGAGATTTATTTAAAAGTCATGGCTTCAGATAAAATTAAAAAATTCAAAATGCGGTTAGCTGCAATCAGCATACGCGCACAACCCAAATCTCACCGCAGCAGTCAATTGCTTAAACTCACAAATATTTGCACTTTAACTCACTCGATTAAGTGCAATTTCTTATGCTTCCACCACTTATGCATTTATTATTTTTTAATTTTTTTATTTCTTTTTTTTTTTTGCTGGGACCGATAACCTTTGCAGTGGTTTTAATTAAATTGACATTTTTATTGAATCAATAAAGAGTTGCAAGAAAAGCACAATTCAAAAACACGATTCAATGCAAAAAATTCTGCAATCTTTCAATCATCGAATGCAAATGACAATAAATGCGTGGCTAAGGGAGTTAATGAATGCGTAAATGTGAAAAACTGTGGAGCAAAAAAAAATATAAAAATAAAAATACTGATTGCTTCGGCATTTATTAGCGCAATAAAATATGGTAAGCGGAAAAAACTATGGACGCAGCACAATAAACAAGTGCGAAAAAATAAAATTAAAAGTCAATACAATTATCACACAGAAATCAAATATAACTGAATAAACACAATTTATAAATAAACGCATTTGACCTCTGCCCCGCGCTTTAAAATTAAACGAGCGATAGCACGGAGTATAAGAAGAAGAGCCAAATGGATGGGCTGAGTTGGTTGGCCGATTGCTCCAGATAACTGTTAATCAATGGTTACACTAAGAAGCAAGCGTCCTAAAAAGTAAAAAGGATTGGGAAAACTAAATGTTCATATATTTTAGAATTCGAAAACTAGGTTGTCAAGCCATTAGCGCCGCATAGCGATTTGCACTGAAGCCTACTTATGGGATATGCATTCTAAGGGTCATGAACGTTCGAGGCTGCCAGTCATTCCAAACATACCGCAATTCGAATAAAATATATTTAACACTTTTTTGAAAAAGCTAGCTGTACTACTTGTACTTTAATAAAATCTACGAAGGTTAATGGTAGGTAGGTAGGTAAAATGACAAGAGTGCCCCAGGCACACTTCAAGTAGCACTTACGTGCCGTTTTGATACCATAATGTGGACCATTACCTGTGCAAAGGAAAATTATTGGGAAGAGAAAACCTTCTACAGCCATCCAGTGCTGTTGATGTAGTGGAGGAGAGAAAAGGGATCTAGGCTGGAGAATTTCTTCAAGCCATCCCCAAAGGGCATGCTAATGAATCTCAAGCGCCTAGCCGCCAGAGCCGGACATTTGCAGAGAAAATGTGCAACTGTCTCCTTTTCTGTAAGATCCCCACAGGGGTTGTACGGAATTCCATCACCTTAAGCGTTCTGTTTTTATCGTATTGAGGCCATAGTGCTTTTGAAATAGCGATTGATGACAGACCTACATCTGTCTTGTGCTTTTCCTAAAAAGAAATTGTGTAGTTTCCCTTTAACAACGGACAAAGGGACACCGATATCTGAGAGGGGGACAGCTGAGACCGGTTCTGTCGACCCCTTCCTGGCAAGCTCGTCAGCCATTTTATTTCTCTCTATATTCCTGTGCCCAGGAACCCATATAAGGGAGATGTTTCGATCGCGGTGTTTGAGTTCCTCCTTACAGAAGTTCACCAGAAGAGAGCTGCAATACGGCGACGACAGTGCCTTGATCACAGCTTGGCTATCGGAAAAAATATTAATGTCTCCCTCCCAACAGCGATCTTGAAGCATTTTGCATGCCTGCAGGATCGCGAAGACCTCTGCTTGAAAAACGCTGCTCGTTTCCAGCAGTTTAAAGGAGACCGAAATGCTGGCTGATTTAGAGAAAGCCCCCGCTCCCACTCCAGATTCCATTTTGGATCCTTCAGGTAAAACAAAGGTACCTATATCCGTGCCGACTCTCCTCTCCTTCCAGTCTTGCCTGCTCGGAAAGATAGACCTAGCACAACCCTCAACCCTAGTGATTCTAGCCCCTCCTAACACAGCATTTATATCCCTACAGCCAAGCAGGGACGAGATCCAGAGGTAGATAGGTCTTTCTACCTCCAGCCTCCTCCAGCCTCCTCCAGCCTATTTAGACCAGTGACAATTGATTCAGCCGTAATATTATTAAAGGAGCCCTCTATGTCTACAAAGGCCGCTTAAGTAAATTGTTTTCCCTCCAGAGATTTCTCAACAGTCCCTAGTACCTCATGTAAGGCTGTCTCCGTAGATTTTCCTTTCAGGTAAGAGTGTTGGGTTGGAGAAAGTCTGGTATCCAAGTGCTCTCGAATGTGATAGTCGATCACTCTTTCGAACACCTTGAGAATAAAGTAGGTAAGACTTATGGGTCTGAAATCCTTGGCCAAGACGTGGCCCCTCCTTCCTACTTTAGGAATAAAGACCACTTTGGTTTTCTTCCAGCTTGCAGGGACGTGGTTTAGCGAGATACACGCCAAAAAGAGCTTATGGAGAACGGGAACCACCAAGGTTTTAGTCTTCTGAAGTATTACTGTCATGATGCCATCGATACCTGGAGATTTGAAAGGGGGAAAAGCTATCGATTGCCCAGTTTATTCTGTTGAGCGAAGGTTAATAGTTTTCTCTAATTTACTTCGAAAAGTTTTTTTAGGTCATTGACCGTTTGTAAAATTTATTCTGTATCTACTAATAAATATTTTATTTTTATTTGATTTATTTATCGAGAAATAAACATATCTAGCCACACAAAAACCTTGCTACGGATAGAGAATACCGACGCGAATTGCAGCTGTTGCGTAAGCTCCGATTCATACTACGATGCATAGAGTACAAAGATGGCGCCCACCTCGTACTGCAGTTCCGCACTCAGTGAATTTGACAGAATCGCTCTATGTGCGACGTCAGTCTATCGCGGTTTATTGGTGTGTTTTTGTTTTCTTCTACTTCTTACATTCTCGTTCCCAGTTTCAGATTTCCTCTCACTCAATTGCACCAGTGTGACGTCACCCCTCTCTGCTGGACGCACTCTTGGATGCATACTCGTATGACGTCACTTCACGAAGCATTTTTGGCAAAATTTCATGCATAAAAAATGTATCCATAACCCACAACCCAACATCAGAGAACTGTTCACGAAAAAAGGTACCATTAGTGAGGAAGCAACTCGAGGCGCTGAGGCACTTCTCGTACTGCATTCGTTGGTCGTGGCCAGTTGGTTAAAAAATCTATCGCTATAAGGAAATTGGGTTCCGCAAGCACTATCCACATATGACGTAGCTTCATGAGAATCATAGCTATTCAATAAACTAAAGCGGCCACTTCGAAGACACCACTCTTTGATCTCTTTCTCAGCGCACACAACCGCAATTACCACTAAAATCCAAAATCGCAATAAGGTCCTGAAATCGCTTGCCGGCAGCACTTGGGGCAAAGACAAAGAATTGTTGCTATCGACATTTAAGGCAATTGCTCGGCCAGTTCTAAACTATGCTGCGCTTGTCTAGTCGCCTGGAACTAGTGACACGCTGTGGCTAAAGCTACAAACATGCCAAAATACTGCCATTCGGACAGCGACCGGTTGCCTCCTGTTATTCCCTATTCAACACCTTCACAATGATGCACAAATGCTCCCTGTAATGGAGCACAACAAACTGCTCAGCAAGCAGTTCCTGCTAGGGTGCTACCGCAGGTTTCACCCTTGCAGACACCTGCTTGAGCCAGAGCCCCCTCCTAGGCACGTCAGGAGACACCTTTTAAACTACGCCGACGAGATCCAGGGCAAAACTGACAGAAATCTACTGGACCAGACAGTGTTTAGACAGTCAATAAACGGCAGTCACCGAGAGACCGTCACCACCTTCTTAAGCTCCCGTCCTGTGAATGCCGTAATCGGAGTCCAACCACCACCTATAGTAGATGAAGAGCTCCAGCTAACCCGTGAGACACGTGTAACACTGGCACAACTACGTTCTGGATACTGTAGCAGGTTAAACTTCTACTTATCCAGAATTGACCCCGACATACCAAACATATGTCCGGCGTGTGAAGATACCCCGCACGACACTAACCACCTTTTCACATGCCTCATCAAACTCCCTTATCTAACACCCCTCTCCCTCTGAATCCCACCTGTCGAAACAGCTAGTTTTCTGGGCCTACCGTTAGATGAGCTAGACGAAGACGGCCGGTGATATACCCTACACTAACAGGGCTTCTATTACTGTTAAAACAACAACAACAAGACACCACTCTTTCGTGGTCATAGAAGAAGTTTATAGTAATAGACTGCGTGAACTAAAGTCTGCTGCGGAACTGTTGCGAAGAACAGGAAAAAGTTTGCCTTAAGTGTATTTTGCCTGAAAAATATTATGTTTCGTTCTCAACCACCTGTATGCAAACACTTTCCTTAGTCGCACCGGTGTTCCCATTTCGCATGCCCAGCTCGCTCGATTCGAGTTCGATTCGATTCGAGAGTTTAGTTTGCTTGTGATTTCTTTGAGTCAACTAAAAAAACATTTATTTCCGCTCATCAGGCTTAGCAAGTGCCTACCCTTCACATGAAGTAACAGAAGAAAGTTACGTAATTTGTATGTGTGCATATGTATGTATGTAAGGAGATATATATGTATGCATGTAGCATAAGCAATTACTTCCTACGAATTGGTTAGCTCAAAGGTAGTTTGCTTATTTATCAGTTCGCCGTTTACTTTTGCTTTTTATGTTTCAGCCGTAGATACGGGCATAAATAAACTGCATCGTAAACTCTGCTTCCGCCAATGCAACAGGCTAAGGTGTGCAAAGTGAATAAACTTGAATAATTTTCAATTTGTATTGCAAGTGAAAAAAGTCGAAAACCTGAACAAAGCAAAAACATTCAACAAGCATTGAAAACATATTAGCTACTCGAAAGTTCATGTACTCAGATGAATATTAATATATACAAGTACACGTACACCCATACATACATAAATATATATTACACTTGCATTAAACATTTTCGTATTTGTTGTTATACTCATTTTTGTTTGTTATACGCGCATTGATGTTGTAGTCAAAATAAATGTTGTATTTGTTTTTGTTTTTGTTTTTGCTATGTACGCCGAGGCCGGAAAATGTTCACCTTACGCCAAAGACCGCTAATACTAAGTGAACAGCCGGAATGCATTAAAAGCTTTTGAACCAGCGAAAACAGCCAACAGCACCGACATTATTTGATTCGTATACACTTTTAATGACTGCAATTACATGAAATCCATTATCATGGCTGCACTGCTGATCTTGTCGAACGGAAGACGGCATCATTGTAAGAGGAAAATCTTTTCGCTTTTTTCACTCGCTGAGTTTTACCTGAAAGTTGGTGCTGCACCTCCAAACATTTCATTCATGAACAAGCAACGCTCGATGTTCATTGCATTGATTTGAATGGAAATTGAGTGTGTAAGTTTTTGGTATAAAATTTTTCTTTTTTACTTTTCGGTATAATAAAATTCACTGTACAATAAAACTCATATTTTTCAAAATAGCAAAATTTCGTCAAAGGGATATGGCAAAGGGACCACGTAATAGTATCTCCTATGCAGGGTTTCGACTTGAAATGCGTTATAGTGTAGACCATCTGAGGACGAAACGGCGTCCGAAATCATAAAATCAGAAACAGAAGGAAAAGAACCAAACAGGTAAAAAAAGGAAGAAGGGCTTTTGGATTAGAGGATGACGACCAACAGTGGCTAATTACATTTGTATTAACCACTTTAAGCTACTAATGAATTTCACCGGGTGTATGGTATTTAAATCCAAGTCATTTCCGATGTCCGAGTCGAGAGCTGCGGTAGCCTTTGTTAGCCTTAGAAGTTCTCTTGAGCGCCCCCCATCTGGTGCCCGTGGTCAGAAGGATCTCGCAACTTCGCACGTTTGCGTACTAGCCGTAGCGCTCGCTGAGCTGCTAGGACCACAAGTTCTCAAGGGAGCCCCAACCCTCTCGTTTTGTGATGAAACCGCCTTCAGAGTCCTCTATCCAGCCAGCTCATCAGCCCAGCAGTTTTCCTCTATGCGGTTGCTGCGACCGTGAACCCAAATGAGCCTAACATCGAAGTATTCGTATGCAATCAAGAAAGAAGTCAGACGTTCTCCGACTAATTTTGAATGCACACACAACGAGCCGAAGGCCCTAATTGCCGCTGAGTTGTAGGAGTAGATATTCACGCCCTTTACAGTAATTACAACCAATCAACCGCTTCCTTAAATGTGGCTAACTCCCCTTGGAAAACACTACAGTAGTCCGAAGCCTAAATTTGAGCTGGATTTTATGATTATTTAATATATTTATATAACTAGCACTTACAATATTTTCCCAGTACGATTTTTTTTCTTTCTGAATACTGTCAAATCCGTGCATTGCCACAAAAATATGCTTTGTGATATCCTGATTAAAGCGGTATGCCAGGGGGTTTTTGAAGTCGTACTGGTCCTGGGCATTCCGAACAAGAGCACTCTTTTCAAAACGAAAAGTTTTTCTACAAATTTTACTTTTCCTCCATTTTCACTCAAAATTTCTAGAGTTAGCAGTGTCTTGCTAAGGGAGCCAATTTTTCAGGAGGGCACTAGAAAGCTGCTTACTGAGCAAATTATGAACCAAAACCATATAAATCAAACCTTGAAAGTTTATGGAAAACTTAGAAAAATTCAAACAAAAATGAAAAATTTAAAAATCGCTGGACTTAAGGAAACAAATTCTGACACCTTCTTGCTCTTTATTGAAAATGAATTTTTGTGAGAGAAAATGCGCAAGACTATTGCAAAAAAAAAAAAAATTAACTCCAGTTTTTATAAATGGCACCTGTTATATAAAAAAACCCCAGAGACATCAACCAAAAAAAAAATTCTAAAATCTACGCTATTCTATAAGCGCTTAAAAATTGCACTTATTTTTCTAAAATTTCATTAGCTTTATTACCGCATACCTAAGTATTTTCTTGAAATTCGGATTAAACAGTTCAAAATTCACATGTAAAATATTACGAATATATGTAAAGTTCGATTTATATGGTTTTGGCTAAGGAATAAATAAAATTAAAAAAAAAACACAAAATAAAAAAGAAAATTTACGAAAAACATTATATGCTAATTATTAAAAAATAGTCATCATACACTTAATTATGTTCGTCCCTGTATGCATCAAAATTTTATAAAAATTTTTTACCGCAACGTTTCATGTTTTTTTTTTTTCTTTTTTTAAGGCAAAAAGTTCCACATGAGCGAGAGGTAATAACCCTCTAGATGTCCTACGGGAATATAATCGCTGAATATATATTTCCCAACTTAGTTGTAAAAATCTTGTGTTTTTGTATGCCGTTTCCTCCTAAGAGAGGGTAAAATTCTTTACAAATTGTGTATTATTTCTTATAAAATTTGCCCATTTACGAAAAGCCGTTGCCAATACTTTATTATTTATTTTTAGTGCGACACAGTATAGTCGAACTTTTGTATCCGTTGTTGTTGTTTCTTTCGCCAGAGGGGGACCCCATCGTAGTTTTCTTTCTTTATATTTGTAAAATTCTCAGCTGCTGCCATTTTACTTCTACTTCGCTTGCCGTCAATAAACATCACTGCCAGGTTTCCTTTTTAAGTTTAATTTTATTTTATTTAATATTTCTTTGATCTGCTTTTCGAGCATTGACCAGATAAATAAATGCCTACATATGTACATACTTTTAAAGTGTGTATGTATGTATGAAACGTTTTATGCTAATGAAGCACTAATCACCATAAAAAATATGCAACTTTTAACACTTGTTGAAATAGCTTTGAGAACTGTTTAATTAGCAGAAAGTAAAGTGGAAAAAATGCATACAAAAAAAAAGAAAATTTGTATCATGAGAAATTTGATGTATTAGTATACACTTTATTAATTTTGTTCATAATAAATTGCAGACTAATTTTATTAGCCCAAAATATTATAACAAGAACGAAAATAATTCCCACTCAATAATATAATTTGGTCTTTCACTGAACAAAAAAACCAAAAAAACAAAAATTCAATAAAAATATATTTCTGAACCAAAAACTTGCAAAGAAATTTTGTTTGTGTTTGAAATACAAAATATTTTAATTTTGAGCCTCATTCAATTTTTCGAAATTAAAAAGAAAAAAATTGTTTGCCTACAAATTAACCAATTTTCGTAAAAATGTACGACAATGCCAAATATACTTGGATCATTGTGTTTTTTATATTGAAATTTGATTATCCAACTTCAAACAGTTTCACTACTTTTAATCGTTTTTCGACACGCCACACAGTGCGGCCGATTCCCGAAAAGCTGGCCAAAACTCAAAAAATTAAGTAATTGATTCAAAATTTCTTACTCGGGGGTTGTCGGGGTCGCTGATTACGAATTTGATCTTAAAATTTTGAAAATCCACCCCCTTCCACCCCTATTGGCCACCCCCTCACGTGAAATAGCGTATATTCAAGAACATAATCAAGATGCATGTAAATTTATATGTTTTCGGGGTCGCAAGGTAGCAAGTGGTAGCAGCTGAATCTTGTTTTATTCAGTAACCATTACTTTTTTGAGTAACCTTTAATAGGTTTCAAAGCAGCATATGACGGCGTTGTATTACTATACAGTTTGAAAACTCAAATTTTATAAAAAAAATTGCAAAAAATGTATCTACGTATTGCTGCAGCTAAAAATTTTGTGTCGAGGTATTGATATGTACTAAAGATTTCTCGTATTTTACTAACCTTCCGAAGATGATTCCATTTGGTTTTGTTCAATTTGCTCCATTACAAAATCTTTCAAATGTGTACAACTTTCACTATTCATCGACAGTAATACGATGCTCAAACGAAGGCCACGTTGCGACTGAAAATACAGAGGATACTTAGGGTACAGGACGTTGCTATGAACGGTTTTCATTACTGAAGCCAACCCAAAGACAAAAAAACTCTATCTAGAAACTTTTTTTTTCGACTTTTGGCCAGCTTTTTGGGAATCGGCCGCACTGTGCGCCAGGGAGGTAATCCTAACACGATTGCCCAGTGAAATCTCACAACTAACTGGGTTTCGGTAAACGATTCCTATAATGCATGAAAAGTAAATAAAAATAAAAATTATCTCTCAGGAAATTTTTAAAAACAAGAAAAATTTAGTTTTAATGGTCCAGATCTCTTAAATGGATGTGTGTACCCATTCGAGTGTGTAGACATTCGAGAGCAAAAGCTCATATATTTTTCATCGCAGTTTGGTGGTGAGAACGCCATGATGTGGGTAGTAATTTCATACACGAAAACATTGAATCTGTCCAAACTGAATGTACAGCATTGACTACATACATATGTAATACGTTCTCTTCGAGATTCCTGTTTTTGTTTAAATAACTACTGGCATCACAAGGAATTAAATAGTAAAACTTTCTGTAAAATATCGTAAACTCAATTACGAAATATTGTAATTCATATAACAAATGTGCTTCAGAATTGAATAAAATAAAAACCAAATTTCCTTTTCTCAATAAAGAATAAAAATAATATTTTATGCCTCAGATATAAAGAACTTGCGGTTCTGTATGCTGTTTTATCTGGGGAACACTAATTTTAGTCTTGAGATCCAAAAGAAAGCCTCGTTTTCTAAATGGATGCTTTGGACTTAGTATTGATTTCAAGCCCTATGCTCCAATGGGAGATACAGAAAACGATGATGATGATGAAGATTGGTTTCAATGGTAAATGAGTCACTCGTATAATGAGCCGGATTATAGATTTGAACTTCATTTGAGATAAATGAACAGAAAAGAAAGAAAACGGAGAATTTAAGTGATACGAAAAGACTCAGAAACTTTGGAAATAATTTCTTTTAAAAATTGGCCTCTATAAATTAGCTCATTTTTTAAGGTATTAATTCATAATTACTAACTGAAAAAAAACCTTTTTAATCTCCACCTGACATATGCACATATAAACTCCTACTAAAATTTCAAGCCATCAATTTAATTTCGGTCGAAATCTCTGCATGTATGCCCACCAAGCAAACCACTGGCAAGTTGAGCCTTGAAGTTGAATGTGGAAATGCCACCTGAGTATATATTTTTATACGCTTGTGGCTTTTAGTGGCAAAACATTGTGAAATAGATTGGCAGCGAAAGAGTCAGCGCCATACGTACACACATATATAAGTGAGTGTGCATGTATATGTAAATATATATGTATTTTATCTACCGGGAAACCACTGACATTTCCACTAAGCCTTTTCAATTTAATGCATTTTTGTCGAACGTAAAATTCGTAACTCACAAAAAATCGTATCAATGCATTTAGAAGAGAGCTCTTATCGGATGTGTAAATGTTTGTGAAAATGTATATTCGTGCGTGGTGCTATTAAAATCTGCTTGCAAATGCCTGACACATTTTTTGTTGTAAATTTTTGACATATTTTCATAGTTTGTGCTTCTTCCCAAGTGCATTTCGTTGTAATGTTTGCGGTGACATTTTGACAGTAAATTGTAGCCGGTTTTTAGGCGCGTGTTACTTTAACTATTTTGCAGCTGAATCAGTTGAAAATGGAGAATGTATTGCAGAATATTGGCTGTATTGGGTAATTGAATTTTTGAATTAAATTTCAGATTTTTATTTTATTGTTGATTGATTGTTTTTTATCAACAGAAAAGTGTTGGTGAAAGTTCCCAACAAATTTTTGTAACTTTGAATGAAAGAAAGCTATCGGCATTTAATCGGTAAGGCATGTACGTGAAACTTTAAAGAACGAGTACAGATACTTCTACAAGTAGGAACGATTCTATGTCAAGTGCTAAAACTATTTGGGGCAGTCTTATTGGTGTATTTGTAGGCTTCAGTACAATAAGAAGTAAGTTGAAATTATTAAAAAAAAAAATTAAAAATTTTTGAGATTTATTCAATGTTGAAAATTTCTGAATAGAGCTTTTTAAAGTGAAATATATTAAAATTTAGATCTTTCCTAATTCAATTTTTTTGTAAAAATTTTGTTTAATATATTTTCTTTCTTTTTGAAACCAGTGAAAAAGTATTTCAAAATATTGCTTTAATGAAGCGCTAGCTAGCGTACGTACTCGCACATTTTCGGTTCTTTTTAAAAATTTTAATATTTTTATAATTTTTTTTTTTCAATTTTTTACTTTTGTGGGATAAAATATGCTTTAAAAAAAATTGCATGACCACCGCGTGCACGTTTTACGAAGTCCAATCGTTGAACCCAATTTTCGACCACTCTTTTGCATAAATCGGCCGAAATTCCAGCAATTTCGCGGTCAATATTGGCTCTGAGCTCACAATCTGAACTTACATCGTAAAATGGCCGTAATGCTCTTAAAGTAGCAGCAACAGAACGATTATTTTCATAAAAAATTTGCACGATTTGCAATCGTTGTTCAAGTGTGTAGGGTTCCATGATGAAATGTATACTAATGAAGTTTACAAATGACAAGCGAAAAATAAAAAATATTGCGTCGTTCGCCCTCCCTATCGGAAAAAAGTTGAAGCGCACCTATTGAATAACCCATTATATCTTTGGTTCTTTTTAACATTTCTATATTTTTTTCTTTAATTTTGTAGGATAAAATATCATCATCAATTCCTTCTGTTTCGAATGGAACATAGGGCCTCCAGGATAAAATATAATTAAAAAAAAAAAATTGTCCATTCTTTAAGAAACATAGGACCTTCAGGATGAAATTTACTTTTTTAGGTTTAAATTTTTGGTAATAATTTGTTTTTTTTTTTGGCTTTTTTGAAACCAGTGAAAAATCAATACAAAGCAGTGCTTCAGCGAAGCGCTAGGGCTCGCTATTTGTATTTGAATATAACTCGAAAACTTATGGGAACGCCACCATAACATTTTCTGGGATTACTGAGCATTGTTTTAACAATTAAACTCTGAAGCGTGGTGCTTAAAAAAACAAATTTTTCCCAACAATTTTCCAAAAAGATTTTTTTAAGAATATTTTAACCTCGAAATAATAAAAAATATCTGAAGAAATATCAAAACTATAATAATTTTATTATATATTAATATTGTATAATAATTTATTTTTTGACAATGGAAATAAATAACTTTTTAAGAAAAAGGAAAAAACTATTTAATATCCTAAAAAAATGAACAATAAAAACGATCAAAATTTTCAGTACAATTACAGCGATTATTCATATTCACCTTATTGAAAGTTTTCGGCAACTTTGGCTGCTTTTAGTAAAACGGAAATTTATATTATTTACCAATTTCATTGGTGTATAAGGAAAATAAACAACATTTAGTGTAAGCAAACACCATCAACTGTGCGAGGCGTTGCTCTTTGGAACCAAAATAAAATTCGTAGACGCCATCGTTGAAATACAATGGCAAATTTCGTTTTCATACTAAATTTTTTTAGTCTATTTTTTATATTTTTTGACGTGAACTCACTATTCAAGGATACACTTCTCTAAATTAAATATTTACAAGAAAAACATGCACTTGTCCTCAAGAATTGTTTATAAAATTTATGCCGCTACAAAATGAATGAATCAAATAAACAAAAACAATGCCTACAGCGCTGGGTAAATAAAAAGCTTTGTGAAAACATTCGATTTAATTTATTTATATACACCTATGGACCCGTGGAGAGAATCTGTTTAATTGCATAGTCAGAGTCCGAGTCAGAGGTCGATTGTCATTATTGCTTATTTCGCCGGTGCAATTTTTTTTGGAATGATTGCGCCCCTGGTGTACATATCAATCACAATTGACGTCATCTTCATTAGCTCATCTTTAGTCGCTCAACCAGACGCCTTTTTTGGATTCGCAAGAAACAATTCATAAGTTTACATTAATATTAATTAGTCGCTTGTTGCTGTCAATTTCACAGATTTTGATGTGCGTAAATACGTAGGTTTCACTATGACTAAGCGATTGAGTGAATGAGTAAATATTATTCGAGATTTTGAATACTATTTTGAAAAAGTTATGAAAAATAATTATTCCATGAATTTAGATAATATTTAGATATTTTACTATAGCCTAGCCATACCCAGCGTTCGGTGCTGTGATTCAAATTTGTTACAGTTTAATAGTTGCGCTGAGTTGCTTAAAGGGTTAGCCACAGCAGTGGAGAAGATATACTATTTTTTTCTTCTTCATTGTTTTTTGAACGGCGGTCAGCTGGACCTACTGCAAGTGCAAGTTTTATTTCAGAGTGAAAAACTCTTCTTTTATCATTTATATATGTGACTAGCTATAGAAGTACATAAGAAATTTCTGATATATCGATTTTTGCATATTTCTAAAAAAAGTTAAAAATTTTGAAAAAAAAAGATTCGATAATTATTCATAAAAAATTATATGTAATATATTATATATAAAAAATTCATCCATACTTTTAGGTATTTTCAAGTCAATCGGCCATTATTTATTCAAGTTATGAGTCCTGCCGACCTCAAAAATGTTGTTTCGTGAAAAATCAGTTAAAAGTTTTCAGTACGGTACGTAAAGTACGTAAAGCGTCTTCGTCACAATTCAAAATAAAAGTATTTACACATTTCTCCTGCTTCAGTCCTGTGAATATGTAATTTTTCAGGTTCTAGAACGCTTTTCATTAATAATCCATAGATTTTTTGAAATTTTTACAGTGACCTAATCACTTAAGCCTCAACTATAGGGTTTTCTTTACTAAAACAAAATATTGTATTAAGGATGTAAATTAAGGTCGGAGAACAAAATGTAATTAGGGGGGAACACCACTGTGAACGCGTGAAAATTAAGTGATTTTCATGAATTTTTTTTCATAAGTAGGGAATATTATTTGAGGATCGGACAATTTCAACTATACTGACATAAATTTTTATTAAAAAATATTAAAAATTAAAATTGTTATTAATATGAATGCAATGACGTCATAAAAAACTGATGCACCCTGGTGGCCACGATACAGCGGTGAAAAATCATCTGAAAACAAAAAACCAAACATGGCTATCGTCGTACGAGGCGGTTTTTTTTGTTTATTTATTTATTTTTTTTTTTGAGAAAATGGTGCTGGTTTGAAAAATTAGTTTGTGTGTTTACCCTTTTTTTTGGTTTTCGAATGGGTTGAAAATATATTAATTTTTGGAATTTTTAAAAACGGCTATGTGCGAGTGTAGCCAATACATGTACATAAATTAAAAAAAAAAAATTTAAATCGGTTCATAAGTATTCTAGAAATCGAGGCCACCGTGTTCAGAAAAGACGTTTAGAGAAAAATGCGTTTAAAGTTTTTATTGGCCGTTGTAATTCACTACCTGCACTTATTGTATTAGGTATAACTTCGTCAATTTTCAAGATTTCATGTGAAAATTTTTTACATATTTTTGAATATATCTACTTTTTTATGAGTACGGATGATTATTTGAGGATCGGACAAAAGTCTAAGTTAATGTTGCTTTTTTTGCTATAAAAGGTATTTTTCTGCCTCTATTTCATGTGCTACGTAAGAAATTACAACTATTGCCTACAACATCTGGATTTTCGGCACCTAAACCATGTCGAAATTTCGGGATTGACAGCCCTAATACATATGTAAGTAATAGTATTTGTTTATGTATTGCACGGAAATCGTTTCAATGAATGTATTTATATGCGTGCAGTCAAATAAAGACCCTCAAATTTCAAATTAAATTTTCAAAATTAAATAATTCAAATTAATTACTTCTGTTTGCGTTAACGCCGATCTGTTTAAAAGCCTTGAATCTCTTAATTTCTGTACACGTAAACTCGTATTTTTAAAACACACACACACACATCCAAAGTGCAGCAGATATCTGACTTGAGATTTCATCTTTAATTGGCAGCTGTTGAAAATCACCACAATTTTGTTATCTGCTGTGATTTCTGCACTACATCTACATATTACTCGTACATACACATTTGACTACTGCAAACTTTCGCTGCCGTAATTTTAAATCAATAAAGTCAATTTCGGATGTTGCTGGCGGACATGAACTCAGCAGACATGAAGTAAATTGATTACTTTTTCCTGCGGTTATCTCTGCCGATTTGCAGCGAATGCCAATTTGGCTGATTGCCGATTTGCTGTTTCGTTGGAAGTTTTCGGAATTTGAATCGCCACACAGACAGATAGGCAGTTTATGTGACTCGCTCACTTGTATTGAACTTACCTACCTCCGTCGCTGGTTTGTGCGGTGTGCCGCAGGACATATGACAAATTGTATACAACAGCGGCGACATCATTGTTTTTTCGCATTTGGTGAGATGCCAGAAATGTTATGTGTACATATATCATAAATAACAGTGTATAACGAAAAACTGATTTTGTTGCTTATTATTTTATTTATTATGGAAACGTTGAGCTGGCATCCTCAAGAGGATTACAGAATATATTATGAGGTTTTATGAAATAAAAAATTCAGAATACGAATTTATGATTTAACATTAGTTGATTGCAGCTTCTTAGGATATTATCTACAAACATTTCTAGTTCTTTAGCAGCTTCACACAAATCATTTCAATTGTATTTATTTGTACAAATTTATCGACCCAGAAATTCAATCTACTATGAAAATTAGATTCCTCTGGCAAAACAAAATTTATGAAATATTTCTGAATTCAAAAATCACATATTTTCAGCTAAACAAATCTCCAGTGGCTCAGTCGTTGTGTACAGATTTGCCAGAAATACAGCCCATAAACTACAACAACAACAGCTCACAAATCATGCCCACTTTATGAGTATTTCACAAATTCGAAAAATATTGCATTCTTTCTCCGTTCTCCGTTCTTTGTTAATTCATAATTTTTGCTCCCAATAACCTTCTCGTTTTTCTGCTGACAACAAGATACATATGTACATATGTTTTTTCATTTATGAATTCTTTGCGAAAATTAAAACATGACCGCATAAATTTCCTTCGCAATTGCGATCAATTGGCAGGCGTTGCGAATTCAACACATTTTCATTTCCCGGAGGTACGAGTAGGTATGTATGCACGTAGTTAGACCAATACATATAAAAGTATGGCTGTGCGTCTTAGAATAGTATGCAATTAATATTTGTCGCTTGTTGTTGTTATTGTAAGGCATACGTGTAATAAAGTTGCCAAAAAACACATGTCAAAGTGTCACAATTAATTTTTAAGGCAAAGAAAGCGAAACATTGTTAGAAGGCCGAAGAAAAGGTGGTTCGAAGATTGAAAATGAGGTAAAAGTAATGAAAGTTGATGATTTGGGGTAGTTTTTGCTAAACACCTTTCACAGATGCGCCTAAATGAATTTCATGCCTGCTAACCTTAGGTTTCGAACTTTGAATTTGCTTCATTTTTAACTAAAGGGTCTTTCAAAAAATGCGCTTAGATATGTTTTTCAATAAAACATATACTATACAAATTTAGATTCACTCAAGTTTCACTACTTTTATTCCAAATACGGCTTTTAATAATTGTATGCGAAAAACGGCATAAATGTCTACCATTAACACGTCTACCGGCTGTCATACGGGAATTGAAATTTCTAAGGACTCGCTTAGAGATTATCGCATTGAGTTC
Source organism: Anastrepha obliqua (assembly GCF_027943255.1). NCBI lineage: Eukaryota > Metazoa > Arthropoda > Insecta > Diptera > Tephritidae > Anastrepha > Anastrepha obliqua. The sequence goes on from NC_072896.1 coordinate 2,674,745, forward strand.
AGCAAAGAACCATTTCACGAAATTTCCGCATTGAAAATGATCTGCTGGCTTCAATTCTTGTGCTAATTGAATTTTCTAAGGATGCAAATGCAAATTCTTATGTAAAATTCGATTCACGAATACCTAATTGTAGAGAACGTTGAAATATCACAAATTTTACCACTCACTGTTCTTAAAGATCGACCATTTCCATAGTGAGTTTTAATAATTTGAACGCAGTTTTTTGTCGTGTGCAAGGTGAAGTCCAAAAGAAACAAGACTGGCGTCATAAAAATATTTTCGGTGGCGCCATCTTTTTAATGAGTTAGTGCGTTGAAAGTTACATTCGTAGCTGACTTCCAGTCAAAACTTGGTGACATTCGGTTAAGTGGAAGCGATGTTATTGCGTCTAAAGCGACTGTACGTTTCAGAGAAATCGTTCGTAAATTTATCCGACCGAAATCATCGTTAAAAATCATGGAATTGGAGTTTAAATCTCCAAAACATCGATTTATCCCATTTTAACTGATCATTTGGGCTCACGAAAGGTCTGCGCACGTTTCATTCCGCACAAGTTAACTGAGGACCAAAAATTGCTCAGAATTCAACATTCGAAAGGCTTCATTAAAGAGGCGAGAAAAGACGAGAACTTCCTTTACAACACTGTAACTGGTGAAGAGACGTGGTGTTGAAACATGAACCTGGAACTAAGCGTCAAAGTGCCGATTGGAAGGCCCCGGACGAGCCAGCTCAAAAAAAATCGCGTTTGGAGAAGTGAAAAATCAAGTCGATGCTTATTTGTTTTTTACGATTCCAAGGGAATTGTTCACAAGGAATCCGTGCCAATGGGCGAAACCTTCAATGGAATTTTCTATCTTGGCGTTTTGAAGCGTTTGTTGCATCGCATTCGTCCGATTCACCCTGAATATCGCGAAGGAGGAAGCTGGTGCTTATTGCATGATAATGCACCATCTCATCGATCCACTCTTGTGACTGATTTTTTGACTAGAAACCGCATTTTAACCATCAATCACTAATCATATTCGCATGATATGACTCCCTCTACCTATTCGGAAAATTGCATTTGGCCATAAATGGAAAACGTTTTGCATCCGTAGAGTCCATCCAAAAGGCTTGTACTGACATCCTGAAGGACATTCGGGGCAATGACCTGAAACACTCTTTCGAAAAGTTTTTCCATCACGCCATACAATGCATCGAGGCCAGAGGGGACCATTTTGGATAAATAAGCTCGAAGTTATCAGAACAAAACTCCTGTCGTTGCTATTTTAGCTCAGCCTTGTTTATTTTGGACTTCACATTGTAAGTATCCTTGGTCTACGTAGCAAATATCAAAGATGACATAAAAACAAGGTAGGATCACCTAGTGACCTTGATCGCCCAGCTGCCAAGCCCAGATATTTACAGAGAAAGTGTTCAACAGTCTCCTTGTGTGGGAACCGCTTCCGCCATAGCGATTAAATTGTAAACCTAGCTTTTCCGCGTATGGGCTCCGATCATCCAATAGCCGGTAAACACAGCTCCGAGTTTGCTTTCGTACCTCAGAAAGGTACCGTCTAGGAATTATTCACTACTGACAACTAGGCGTTACTCTTGCAATACACTTTATTATGTATTTACTTTTCTTGAATCAGTTTGTTATAGCTTAACTTAACTTAGCAAAGCTTAAAATGACATAAATTATCTCATTTAACTTAACTTAACCATACTTGGCCTAACTGAAATTGAACTAACTCAGCTTAATTTAATTTAACCTCACTCAACTTGACTTAACCTCGCTTAACTTGACTTAACCTCACTTAATTTGGCTTAACCTCACCTAATTTAATCAACTAATGAACTCAACTTGACTTGACTTACATAACTTAGCTTAATTTGACTTGACTTAACTTAATCGTATCTCAACTAACCTAACTTTACTTTACTTGGCATAACTCAACTTGACTTAACTTAATCGTATCTCAACTAACTTAACTTTACTTTGCATAACTCAACTTGACTTAACTTAACTTAACTTAACTTGATTTAACTTAACTTGACTTAAATTAACTTATCTTAGCTTAACTTCACTTTAATTTAATTTAATTTACAATAATTTACTTCACTTCACCGTTAAATCACTACTTCAATTTTATCTCAGCCGAAAGCTTCTGAAGCAAGCGCTGCATTAGTTTTAGTTTATAGAATAATTTTATGGTAATGTAGGCTTTTATAAAATAAAAATAAAAATAAGAATAATTTTTTTGCTTTATTACACTTTTACCATCTCTAAGCGTTTTACCTTCCATTCCAATTTTCGACCGCAATAAATACAAACTTTGCGGGATATCTGATTAAACATTTATGAATTTCCTTTTGCACAGTTTTTGTTGAAATTTCGCTTAAACCACAAGCAAATAAGGAATCTTATTTACAAATGCGTCTACATACCTATTTGCTTTATGGTCGGTAAAATTTATGTAAACACGGAAGATTCCTCCCAAAGCGAAGTCCCTACAAGGAGTAGGGGTTGCAACAGATTTGAACAATAAAAATAACCGCACACAAACAAAAACCATCTTGCTTAAGAAAAGCAAACTCATTTCGAAATTATTAAATTTGAATGCAATATTTGCACGAAAAATGCTTCTTGCCTCTAATTAAAATTTCAATTTCATTTTGTAAGAGTTCGCAACGTTCGCTCAGGTAATTGCTCATGCAGACGTATCGCAGCGTTCGGGAATATTTCGAAGTTTGCCATCGCATTTTATTGAAATTATTTTCCTTAAAGCCGCACAATATTTCTCAGCAGCATGAAATTCGTAGATTCCCGTGCGCACAGACATTCTTGCTGCTTCTCATTTGATTACACCCAAATCTCCTTCCAAAGCCTTCCTTCCGTGCGCGCACACTAATTCATAATTCATATTTGCGCACAAAAGCGCCGAGTGAAATGAAAATTTATTTCGCAAATCGAATTAGTAGAAAGGCTGAGAAAGTTTGCCTAAAAATTCCGAATTGCTAAGCAGTGAGTTGTGAAAAAATATATGCAATGACAGCATCCTGTGCAATTTGCGCCAATCATGCGTGAAAGGAATATGAGTGTGGCGCGAAATTGCATGACATAATTATTAGCGGTGCTGTGCAATCATATAAACAAAAGGTAGTTAAACCCTTTCACGCTCTTGAATGCGACATATTTTTATGTTTTCCATTTAAGATGTGGTGCGAAAGTACTTTTCTTTGTATGGCATTGTGTTGGTCTGGAAAATTTGCTCAAATTGTCTTCTCATAAGTGAATGAGTGAAATGCTGCCATAATTTTTTGGGAATTTGTTGCGCTTTTGCTTCAGACTTTGATTGGTGGAATAAGATTAAAAATTGTAACTTTGTATTGAGAGGTGAAATGTTGCATGGAGTTAATGTTGGTCTTAATTTTAACAACTGGAGATGTTTTCATACTCTTTTTTAAAGGATTACAACAAATTGCAAATAAGAGTTTTCTGAGAAGGGCAAATCACCAGCTGTAGTCTTTATTTATATTAGCAAGTGCGCATTATTTTCACTCCAAAATGTAATTTTTTTCGGACTTATTTAAAATATATTACCATAGATCGAACACTTTCCCTTTTATAGCTTCCATTGCTTATAAATCTAAGAACATATTTCATAAGTCTAATTCATAGGTGTGATATTGCGGGATGTTCAGAGCTATTAGCTGCTTATATACGAGTGTAAGTAGAGCTGAATAGCTGCAGAACATTTTTCAGCATTTCGCGCCTAGCGATACCTGAAAAATTATTGCATTTTCACTTAGGACCAAAGATTCACATTTGTGTATGTATGTAGCTATGTTTATGGGGATATATCTGGCTCACCTATTAACACATTTGACAGCCATTAATCAATGAAAAATCCAGCGGATGAGAGAACTTACCTGAAAAGAAGAGAACAGAAAGGTAATCAATAAAGAGAAAGGATGTTACTTTTTGGCTGTTGAGGGAATAAATTTCTTCGCATTTTAAATTCAAGAATGATTAGCTAGAAATAAATGTGCTGCAAGAGGGAGACACATGTTTGGTTGCGCTCATTTGAGCATCGAAATAAATGAATAATTGCACTCATTTATCACTGAAAGCGCTTAAATGCTACAAATATCCCATTTCCTGACGTCGCGTCCTTTTTTCGAGTCATTTGACAACGCAAAAGGAAACAGAGTTTATTTTAAATATTCTACGAAAATTACCAGACAAGCTAAGTGGAAAGGACATGTCGCGCACCACAATTATCTTTCGGCTACAAAACTGACCGAAGCTATCTGTTCCCACTGACTGAACGGTAATCTGTAATTTCACTAAAAAATAGCAACAAAATAAAATTAAAGAGCAACACGGCAGCAGAGCAACGAAATTACAATAGCATTAAGGCGCAGAAAACAGAAACGCATACGAATATATGCACACACACTTTTGAATTTCGTAGTTAAGGGGGGACCCTCATTTATCGGGTCAAAAAAATCGATTTTTTGGAAATAATTTTAATCTATTCTACAACTATTTAAGAATATACTTTCAAAATTTCAAGTCGATATCTGTATTTTTGAAGGAGTGACAAAATTTTTAACAGGACGCGACGGATGGCCTGATCGCCTGTATCCAAAACTTTAAACGCGTTTTTCTCGAAACATCATTTTTCGATTTTGTGTACACAATTGAGAACGCTGTATTGAACCAATCAGGCTTTACAATAGCTCATTTTAAAGATAATTAAATTGTTTTCAATGTGACATTAAGTGTTTTTTTAAAAAAAAAGATTTTCATATTTTTTTGTAATTTTAAAGTCAATTTTTATGCATGAAAAATCACTTTTAACATAAAACTGGGTAAAAAATATCAATTTCGACATTTTTTTTTAAATCAAAATGTCACATCGAAGGTATTATCCTAAAGTTTTAAAAAAAATTTGGTTTTTTTATTTCAGAAAAAAATTCAGAGCGCTAGAATGTACACAGATAGAATGAGGTGCCATGGACGAGGTGTATATTTCCATACTTAAAATGTTTTTTTTCTTCTCCGAAAATTTTTGTAGACAGTCAAGACATTTATTAAAGTACTTTATGAATTACAAAACGTTTGAAGTTATTTTACCTGAGAAAAAAATTCCCAAAAATGATGCATTTTTCGACCGTCTAAATGAGGGTCCCCCCTTAATGCACCAACGCAGACACAATTATTTCATTAATTTTAATGCGGCGCGGCAACAAGCCTCCGCAACAGCCACTGCCAGCAAATCTACCTGCAGTGCTGGCTTTCTGTGCTACCTTTAGATTCAATATATTTTATTTTCGCTTGTTTTTGACCGCACAGTGCCTACCGTAAGTATGTGCACACAAATGCTACTGTGTTGGCGCAGTGGCGCGAGCATAGAGGAGGTACGCGTGCGTGTAAGTGGCTGCAAAGGTGGCACGCGTAGTCGGAAAAATGCCGTACAAGGCGTACGACAGCAACAACATCACATTAACTGTATTCACTTGCTGCGTGGACGTGCGGCAGCTCGCGAGTGGCAACTTGCGACTAAGTCCGTCCGTCGGTTAGTTTGCTGCCAGTTCTTTGGTTAAGTGTATAATTATCCTGACGGCTAAGCTATTTGTTTGTTGTTATGCCGCTTGTATTGCCTCAATAGATGTTGGTGCTGTGTGTATGCCATATCCTTTGAAGTGCACCTGAACATTGGGGGGAAATGAGTTGTGCACACGCCATACATAGCACATACTATTCACTCACACATACATATACAGTAAAAGTTAATGCGCTGGAATTTTTTTTTTTTTTTGAACCTTGCTTTCATTTATTATGCTTTCCTTGCGAGCAGATTTCAAAGCACGCACTATTTAGATCAGAGACAGCACTCTTCCAAAGCAATAAAACTAGCCAAGGCGAACCTATTAAAGGTGATGTTGGTGAACCAGCAGATTTTTTTCTTTCGCCGTGTAGATTTGGAGGTCAGCATAAAATGAAAAGACGTGAAGCCGTTCCATTCGCACCATCGTCGTATGCCTCTAACTCCAAGTTCATGTCAGCTGTGCAACAAAGTTCGTACTTTTCTTTTTCGTTTCTATTTTTTTTTTTGTTGTAACATTTCTAATGTACAAAACGTTGTTGTTGGTCTAGTGCCACCACCTTTAATGAATGCGCCTTGAAAAAAGCTAGGTAAATTTTCTTTATAACTTTAAAAGGATGTCGAGACACTATAAATTTAAAATTTTTAGGGCTTTGCATTTTAACTTCTCTTTTATTTCTTTTTCTTCTAATTTCTCAACCAGCATCTAGCCTCATGCCAATAAGCAGATTTTCCTTATCTTAATTATTCCCATACTATCCATTTGACCTCACCAAATACCCAGCATTACTTTCGAGTCATGACAATTCTTTTATCCATTTCTATTATCTGTGTGTGTGTCTGCCGAAAAGTATTGGGTAGGCCCCAACCACCTCCATGGACGACATATTCGTAAAAATGTAACTCAATTCAAAGGTAATATCGCCGTCACGCAAGACGACAAGGCCCTCCGAATTGCCACCCAATAAATTTAATGTTTCACGAGACACCTACCTTTTGAAACTACGTGTTTGTGAAACATCCAATAGTTAATTTTTTTTAGAGTGCAGATGGATCTGCTGTAGATTTTTGTAGTTCAAAATCTGGCGATTTTCCTTCAGTATGAAGCCAATTAACCAGAAATGAACCTCATAACTTCGGGATCACTTTCTTCTCGAACGTTTGGCGAACAGAGCGTGGATTTTGATTACAGATTTTGGCGTTTTCAACACTCTGTGGAATTAACATATAAAGCGTGGCATAGTTAAATGTCAAGACTAAATACTAAAGCTTTAACAAGATGATCGCTATAAACTGCCAACTTTCGAGTGCACGTATAAAAAAGGACCTCGGTAAGTCGGACTACATAACTTCCCTCTCTTTGAAAGTTTGTGTGCTTATGCTAAAACAGATAAGAGTCGCGTAGATTAAAAAACTAAACGTGTAGCAGTAGTGAACTCTTGTTCCTTAGATCGTAACCAGTTAACCAAAATCATTTTAACATAGGAGTTTACAAAATAATGATAAAATTAGATTGATAGATGCGTTATCCTAACATACATTTGTATTTATTTAGGAGTTTAAAACTTATTTTTATATACCTATGACTTTTTTTCAATTTCAAACGTTTATTAACAAAAAATGGTTACAAATTGAATCTTCAAAATAATAGCCATCGCTAGCGACACATTTTCCTATCTCTCAGGCAATTTGTGGATGACGCGCCAAAAAAATTGGCTGTCTTTGGCCGCAAACGAATCATCGAGCCATTTTTTGGCTTCTTCGTGAGAATTGAAGCGCTGCCCGGAAAGTGCGTGGCCCATCGATGCAAACAAATGATAATCGGAAGGGGCCAGGTATGTTGAGTAAGCCGTATGCACCAGCGGTTCCCAATCGTACGTCTCCACCAATTCCCGGGTCGCTCTTGTTCCATGTGGCGGTGTATTGTCACATTGTCAGTTCATGTGGCACCCATCTTCCGACCTTTAAAATCATGCCCATGCATTCAAACGATTGAAAATGGTCTCTTGGGTCCTCCCAACTGCTTTGCCATCATTTCTTGCGTTTGGCCATCATCTTCGTTCTCCACGCTAAAATCACCACTTCGGAATTTTTCAAACCACCTGAAGCACTGTGCTCTACTTAGAGCATTTTTCTTCAATTGATAACAGAAGTTTGAAGGCACGAAATTCGACATTTTTAAGAGCGACAAAAATGCATTGTTGTATGAAACGAAACAAACAATGAACTGAACATTGTTGACAGCTGACAGCTAGCGACCTCTATGGACTAATAGCTGAAAGTCTCATTTCATAGGTATTTTGCATGTCTGTGGCATAATTTTTTAAAACTTATTTATATTCTCCCAAAAAGGGCTTAAAAAGAAGAAAACCTATATTAAACTTCTATAATTTATTTGGCTATAAATTGATCAATGTTATAAATTGGGAGTATGACTCGCTAGCTGAGGTTGTAAATGGATTGAACTGCTCAGTTTTAGAAAATAAAGATATGTTGCTATTTGCTGGCAATGAACAACGCATAGAGCTATAGCTGCTGACAGGTAATTTTTCAAGGCTTGAACACTTCAATGTGATCGAAAAATATATCAATCCTATTTGTCCTGCCTGGTTTGACGTAGACAAGACAGTACAATATTGTTTCTGTGTCTAAACTGGCACACAAAAGTCCTGTCCCTACTCTGTTCCTGACAATAAGTTCGTAAAGCTTTCAAGTGCTATTTAATTTGATTATCTACATAAAATTAGTTAAATTTCCCGAATTTCCGAAAATCACATTTTAGATACTTTGCAAGCAGTTTCTGCATGCCATAAGCGAATAACTCCACTAGAGAGTTTGTCTCTTATACTTAAAAAACTTGTGAAATAAAAATATTTTTTTTTTAATTCAGCATTTTTTGTTGCTACAGTAGTGTTTTCTCTAAAAAGTAATATTAAAATATATATACGAGCCAGAATGCCAATCCAAGAACCCCGAGATTCCGGGATTGCGGCCTTTTTTGAATTTCGAAAGTCCTGAGGCTTGTTGATTAAAACCCGCGATTGAGAATACTTTTTTTGCATTAGATACAATTAGTAAAATTTTCATTACAAAAATCCCCCCATGTAAGAAAAAAAATCTTTATTTGCAGTGAGGGTTGAGCTTTAAGCGTTTGCAACGCTTTTCTTTATTAAACAGCTGAGTTTGTGGCGGAGAATTGTGCTTTTAAAGTGTGAAAAAGTAGCAGCCGAAAACTACGGATACTCAACTAAGTTAGGCTGAAGATTATTTTATTGTATTACAATTTAAAATATTACATAAGCCCTCGCTACTATTACCTCACCCTGGGATTTCTGTTTCATAAAAAAAATCCAAGCACGTACTTTGTATGGAAGAAAAGGCGAGACACAACCTCACAATTAAAATGAAATTCAATTGGCCTATCCAGAATTCTAAAAATTCTAGTTAAAAAGTTGAAGGTTTTGATGAAATTTAGAAATTTTTTTTTATAACTTGAAAATCCTTTACAATATTTCAAACACTGCATTATACGGTTTTTGTTGTCATATGAAGCACGCTTTTAAATAAAAATAGTGATGTGTTTATAATCTTGCAACGGGGTGTCTATGAGAAGAAATCTTAGGGGTATGAATTAATAGTGATTAGGCCTTATAACACTAAACTTCACCAAAATTATAATCGGTATTTTGGGATTACGCGATTACATAACACGGTCATTAAAATCTCGAACGTTTACATCCCTAATATGAGTACACTAAATATAAATTTACTATCAACTACCTCGTGTTGATGGCATTTCAACAAATATTATTTCAATATATTGCCAATCATTTTCTCAATTACCCTTTTATTACACAAAATTTAAACACGACTGGTAGCGATAAATTAAAATAAACAACTTTGTATTTGAAGTATGTGTAATTAGATAGTAAAATGTATTCATACATACATATACAGCTGTCCACAAAATAATAGGAGCGCCGACATGAAAAATATTCAAAGTTCATTTTTTTAGAATAAAATGGTTTTATTTCAAAACTTTTACCGTGACATTAATCACATGAGCTATATATGTACATCTATTCGTAGTTAAAACATTTCAATTAAACGTATACATAAACTTAAAATTTAATTCAGGTAAAGATATATAAAAAATTGCTTCCACATAAAAATAGGAGTGATTTGTATAATACTTAGTTTCTCTAAACTTTTAACACTAAATGGTCTTAAAGCTCTTCGAAACTATTTAAAGACATTAATACTTCGTGGTATATCCTCGATTTCTTAACACTGCTTCGCACCTTCGTGGCATTGAGTCGATGATATCCTGACAACGCTTAATTGGGATTCCTTCCCATGCCTCTTTTACCACCTTCCATGAATCTTTCGAATTGGTGGGTTTTTGTTCATCAACACATTTGTTAATATCGGTCCATAGATTTTCTATTGGGTTGAGGTCGGGAGACTGAGCAGGCCAGCGCATAAGCTCAATCCCATTGACTCTGAACCATTCTTTCGCTGACTTACTCGTGTGCTTAGGATCATTATCCTGTTGAAATATCCATTTTAGTGGTAGCATAACTTCTTCTAATATATTTTGTTTTTCCGCTGTTCTTGAGACTTTCGATTAAAGCTCGCTTCTCTTCCGTACAATGCTTTCCTCTATCCACTAAGACAAAATAAATCAACCCAAATATTAACAATAATTCTTCGAAATTACTAGTAACCTTCTTTCTTTTCGATTTTTGTAAATATGTTTGCTAGTTTATCGATATTTTAAGAAACAAAGTTCGCACTCCTATTACAATATTTTGTGTAGCGCAATAACAACCTTCTACAACAAAATGTATTACAGTTTTAAAATAGGGAAAGCAATAATAAATTTCGATTCACATTTCAATACTAGTGACCCGTTAGGTGTACCGTTATGAATCGGCGTCACTTGCGTTAGCGATAAAAAAAATTGTGCACTCACTTATATTTTTCATATCGGCACTCCTATTTTTTTGTGGACAGCTGTATATATATGCAAACACAAAAATAATTAACTTATTTCTCCTTTTGATTTTATTGTCAGATAAAAGTTCGTTGTGCTTCGTAGCTATTGCTTCTCCGTTTAGTTATAAGACTTGAATTTTTAAAGCTAATTATGACGAAAAAATAAATATTGTATAATAAAAATATATTTTGTAAATGGGGGTAAGCCTAAATAGGCTTATTTTATAATTTAACAAATAAAAATTTAAAAACTCTATTAAAAAAATTGTTTCTGTTATTGCGTTTTTTGTTATAAATACTTATCGATATTTCTGGTCAACCAAAGATATATAAATAAATATTTTCAATAATTTGACACAAACTTATCAATTCAGTTTAAACATCTAAGACACCACTGATAACCAGCGCTGAGTGTCAATATGTTCCGATTTTAGCAGAAGGAATGACAATCGGTTCTATGGTGTAATGGTTAGCACTCTGGACTTTGAATCCAGCGATCCGAGTTCAAATCTCGGTAGAACCTTGACCGCCAAATATTTTTACTCCAACAAACACAACACAAACTCGATTCAACTCAATTCACAAAACTTGTAAAAGTAAAAGTATTCGTTTGTGGCATAGTTTATGTTAATAGTTGCTATGGTAAATAATTATAAAACATTAAAATTTGTGTGCAAAGGAAGAGCAGCAAAGAGAACAGGCTTTGCTTTTCTTGCTGTTGTGCCACTTTGGAATTTGTTTCTAGGAAAACGTAAATTGTTTAAGCAAAATATTTAATATTTTATTTGCTTACTGTTGATGAACTAAATTCTTTGTGATTATAATTAGATCCTAGAATTTATAAGGCTGAATGAGCCTAGAACTGTGGGAGTGGAAGAGGAACTGTGATGAGTAGAGGGCACAAAATGCCATGAGGTCGAAGTGCAAACCTTATAAGGAGTCTAGTATAATCTAGTCTAGACCTGATTTCTATAATTAAAATTTTTCGCCAACTCGATATATGCAAGCTTTGTAGCCGATTAGTCAATATTGAATTTTTTTAAGAAATATTAGAACCTGTAGATTTTAGATTCTTAAGTTACGACCTTACGTTAAATGGAAGAGGCGAGGGAGCGAGAGAAAATGATTTGCAAATTTTCAAAAAAAAAAAAAATTATATAAAACAAAATTTTTCAAATGAACTTATTTGATACCAATCGTTGCCGATTTCATACGGTAAGTTGACTATGTTTAAGAGGTTGAGAGTGCAATAAATGAAAGTTTTCTTTGTTAATCAAAAGGCAATATTTTTAACATTCAAAAGCGCATTTAATAACAGAATCATCGTTAATCAGCGTTAAAAAACTATAGCACAAGTTCATATTGACAAGTTTTGACAATTTATTTGTTTCTCGGCTAATTTAAATATTTTTTCTATGATAATATAGTTCGTTTTATTATTTTAAAACCGTAAAAATCCAAGTTTCAAACCGTGTAAAAATTAAAAAAAATCACCAAATTACCATCAGAACTTCAAGAGCATTTTTACTGCACATTGAATTATGGTATAATAAGAAGGAAGTTTCCAGTGGCTCAAATTTTTGTTTTCTTGATGATAGTCTTGGGTGTTCTGATTCATATAAAAAATGATGTATTCTCTCTCCAAATCTTGACTGATGTCTCTCTACGTCAGTGACAAGTGAACACTGAAGAGATGCAAATACTCCATTGGGTGATTTACTGAAACATTTCTTTACCGATAGCTTCAACCCAGAAAATGGAACTGATAATATCTAGTATTAAAAGGAAAATACTAAATTCCAAAATTTCTCAAAAAGAGAGTGTTGTGGCTGAACATACTTGAGATCATATTTTGTATTCAAAGTTAAGAACCTGCGAACTGACGAATTTTCAGACCATCCATAAGGTGAAATTTAGTTAAAGCCCCAAGAGAATAGGGAAACTTGCCACTGAATTTTAGGGAAAGGAAATACAGAATATTTTTTTTAATGTCTGGTTTTTACTAGACTCAAGTGACACATCTTTGGATCAAAAGTTTTTAGAATGGATTGTTATGAAAAATGGAGAATGAAGAGCCTAAATGTGCGCCACTGGAAATTATGTTCACCCTGTCGGTATTATTTACGTTCATTGACACAAAAAATTATATTACGTCAGATAAAGTTTTAACCGGAGGAAATCGATATTGAGGTATATTTTACTAAATTACTCATAATTTTAATGTGTAAAGTTAGAAGCAGCATCCTCAGTATCTACCCCATGACGGAGTACAGAAAGCAATTTTATATATAATACTTCTTATATTTTGAGTCTGGAGTATTCAAGTTTGACTGTGACTTGTTCGCAAGTTTTAAAATTTCTCTACTTTTTAGTTCAACTGTACTGGAAACATTTTAGACTTCACGTACATACATACATACATATGTAGTTATGCAAAACTGGTTGACTATATTGCAATTAGAGCAGCGCACGAAATTATTGCACATTTGACCGTTGCAACACTCAAAAGCGCAAACCACTTAAGCGACCAAAATGACCAGCAATTTTGAGCCGCCGAACAGCACCGTTGACGCTATAAAGCTGCGCTATGCACTTGAAGGGCTTAATAAACTGGCGCTGTTCACGAACATTTGTATACACACACATTGATGAACATAGGATACACCACAGGACACATGTATGTATGTAAATATGTCTGTCACAAAAATCATTACGTCACTTTTCGCGTGCATAAACCCTCCCCTCTTGTCCCACCGCGGTGGGCTGGCTACTTGTTTTTCTGGCATGTGCGGCGAAGCGCGTTAATAAAGCGTTAAGTGGTTGCGCATGCGCTGCACTGACCAGTCAGTGACTCAAACGCAAATGATGTTATTTGATGGCCGGCTGGCACAAGCATTCAATTAAAATGCAAAATTTGAAAAGAAAAAAATTCGTTATAAATGCAACGAAACGAAAAAAAAAACAAAAAAACGGAGAAGAAATGAAAAATGACGTGGAAATTGTACAGTTGTGGAATTGCACGCAACTTGCAACATTTCAATTATGCAGGACATGCAAAGCAATTATCCTGCACAAGTGGTACAATGCAACGTTCAGCAGTACAAGAGCCATGCAAACGACAGCTATGCCGCATGTGCCACAAGGGGCGCACGTGCGATTGGGTGCAGAACAATTTGCACCTTGACTTTTTGTGCGCGACACTCTGCAACTATTTAAGTGACAAATCGAAGAAGCCAGATGAAAAAAGGATACGCTTGGCAGTGTCTGTAGTGGCAGTGTATGTAAAAAATCTGCAGTTGTAGAAAGTGAGTAACGAACGGGGATTTACAGCTACGTGTTGCAAAAGTGTCCTAAACGAATAAACCTAAATGTCGAGAAAAACAACTCAAAAGTTTTAAATTTCCAATGTCTCCTATGAGCAAAAGTAAAACATTTTCTCATCTATATTAATAAAAGAAGAGCTTGTAGTCAGTTCCGCACGAGAATGATAGAAACAAGGTTGCGCCCATCAGAGAGTACGTGACGTCACATTGGTGCAGTTGCGCAGTGTGACCAACCGTTTGCTCTTCGCAATAAATTTAGTGCTTTTTATGCCGAAAATGCGAATTTTTTGTATTTTTTTTTAGCTTAAAACTACCAAAACTGTAAGTTAAAAAAAATTTGTAATTGGCTAAAAAATACCCCTCATGCATAAAGATTATGATGAGAAGATTTTAGTGTTATTGAACATTTGTTGGCTCTTGTTTTGAAAAAGCAAATCTCATTTTTTTGGTATTTTGAAGTTACGCAAAAATATTGCATCTTTTTCTGTCAACTGTTCTCAACTGTCACTTCAGCAGCACTCCTCGTGCATATATGGCAAATATTTATGCTTACAACAACCATAACTAACCATAGAGTTGTATTCATCGTAAAAACAAAAAACAAACAATACCGGATAAAACTGAAGAAACCATAACGACTTTTTCGAAAAACGAGTACTTTATCTTGTTAGGTAGCCTCAAATATATTAAAAAAGTAGTTTTTGTCCGTTTTTTTTGAAGAAAATGTAAATAAATAGAAGAAATGTCACACAAAAATAATACCAACACCAGCAATAATCGCTATCGTCGACAATGTGACCAGATAATAAAAAAAGTAAAGCCAATTAGAACGGAGTGAATTATTTTATAATTTGATGAAACATTTACATCGTACATAATTACAAACAAAACATTTTAATTAAAAGAGGCTAGAAAAATGTCACGAAGCAAGAACTCAAGCTCCCACGCTAGAGAACAAAGGGAATGCTAAATCAAGTTACGAAAATGGTAATCTGGTCACACTGACTACCAATTTCACCAGTGTGGCGTCATGTAAATCAGCCGATATTGTCAAACTCGTTGAGTGCAAAGTAGCGGTACCACGATCGGTGTCACCGTGACTTCTGCACACTTCCACTCATGGACATTACAAAAGGTGTACGGCATTTTCCTTGAAAGTACGTTCCACAATTTTGCTATATGAAGGAAAGTGGTTAGACCCAATAGCGAAAAAAATTATCAAAAATTAGCTGTATTTCGTAGTTTGAAATTTCAGTGATAATTTTGAAGAATTTTTGTACAAAGTTTGAAAAAAATACTTATCTGGTTTTTGTTGTATAATGAGTTAAAATTTTATACAAAAAATTAATAGGCACTAAAGAACAAACGTGAAATAGCTAAAGCTGGTCAAAATATCGCACACCAATTTTAAGCTCATGAGGGTACTTACAATTTTTTTCGAAATATGACACCCTTACAGCAAATAATTCATATATTTTTATAACAGATCTTTTTATCATTACTTTAGTACCAAATTTTTTTTTAGGTAATATCAATTTGATTACTGTTTGGTTAAAAAATTAAACTCCGATTACAAAATCACTTACTAATTTGTTAAAATTTGCGAAAACCCTCCAGAACAAAATGAAATTAATTTCTCTAAGAAGAATTTACATGTGCGTTGATAACCTTTCGAACAACAAACTTGTGCGCTGAAAAAAAAACAAAAAAAAACCACGTCCCACATTAGAAAAAAAACAAAGCAAACGTGCTCTAACAGTGCACAACGAGGATAACACGCGTCTCCCATTCATACCTTTTGCAATTATAGGTAAATACGCGTTTCAACGAATCTCAAAGCTGAAAATCATAATTCCATGTAACTTTCATCCTCACACATACACACATCTCTAACAAACTCTCAGCTCCCTGCACAACTCGGCTGAGCGCTTCGGCTAGTATGAAATTGTCCGGCCTAAGAACGACCGTTGAAAATTCGTAAATAAAAAATCCTTTTTAATTTATATTTCAACGGTGAATGTTAATAACAAAGAAGAGCAACAAAACAGATGCGGTGCGGCGAGCAAGCGTATTATGAAAGGATCAGTTACTTTGGGCAAAACTCCCCCTTTTGCTTTCACTCTCTGCTAAGTCCTTTCTAATTATTCTCTGAAATGCTTTGAGCAGTGCTTAATACGCGTTTGACAATTTTGCATCATAAATGTCAAATAAATTCCTGATGTTTATGAGGCTATTTGAGGTTATGGTGAAAATGCGCACACTATTCGAGGTACAATAGAAATTGTAGAAATAATTTTAGAACTCATGAATAAAGTAAATATGGCAGTTTTTGGGTAAAATTATGTAGGAATAGCATGGGAAAAATTCATGTTTGTTTTCTGCATAGATACTGTACTAAAAAGTTCTGATTGAAACAAGAATTCGCACATATCCGTTTAATCAACGTGATGCCTAATGAGAAAAATTAGTTCGCAAGTCTCTGTAGTGCCGACAGTTTCCAGCTACGGGACACTATAACGGAAAATATGATAATTAATTTTCAGTTTCGGCGTTCATTGAATCTTGTCAGCGGGCAAGCCGAAGTCTCCATATCTAAGAGTAATGCTTAGGCTCAAATTTTAAAATATTTCATTTTACTTAAAATTTTCATAAAAAACTATTTTTTATTTTCTTTACTTTCACTTTATTGTGTTTACCTATTACACCTCTGATGCTATTTCCTGTTATTTGAAGGCGTAAAATCGGCAACAGTGTCAAGCTTTCAATAGCCGTGATCGTCTAGTGGTTAGGACCCTACGTTGTGGCCGTAGTAACCCAGGTTCGAATCCTGGTCACGGCAATGTTTCACCGCAAACATTGTCACGGAAGAAAGCGTGTTTTTTTATTAAAACAAGAAATTAATTGGGAATTTCAATATTCTTATAAAATATAAAATATATGTACGGGTATACATATAACTTAGCTTTCTTTATATAAATATTCATTTAAATATTAAAATAAAATAAATTACAGACGTGATCACCATAATAGTGCAATGACATTTTGTTAAGTTTTTGATTATTTATTTATTTTTAATATTTTTTGTAAAAATATAGGTTATGTTACAAGAAAGACCATATAACTCAAAATGTCACACTTCATACAAAATTAAAAAAAGTATCAACAACCATTTATCAAATTACAAACTTTTTAGTAACAATTATTAGAAAAATTTCGAGTACGAATTTTTATAGCTCATCCAATTTCAAGTTTAAAGTGGCTGAAAATTGACATTTATTTTAGACAATTCGGTTTATTTACAGTATTATTAATTTTTTCCATACAACGAATGTTCTGCATACCCAGAATTTTTCTAACAACTCTGACTAAATAGATTAAAATTTCCATCAATAATTTTATAAAGTCTGAAACTTTGAATTATATGCTTTTCAGATTAAGCGCTACGAGCTTCTGCAACAATGGAGTTAAACAAATTTTAAGTTTTTTCACAGAAGTTATGAAGGTTGCAGTTAAAAAAATTTTAATTTTCTTTACAGAAGTTATGAAGGTGGCAGAAATCAAAAAAGTCCTTAACAAGAGAATGCCTCTTACCTTACCAACATTTTCTGATTCGATTTGCATGTACGGATATCAGATAGCTGAATTAGCGAAATCGCCTATAGTTTCCAACTGGACCAAGGACCATATAAAGGAGCCATAACAAAGCGTAGGAAATTTATTTTCAGTTGTTAAGTTCATTGAACTTTGCCATCGGATATGCGAAAGTCTCTATGTAGTGCAACTATTTTTAAGCTGCTGAGATGTCAATATTGCAGTTTCTTGGGATTCTTTCTTCGCAAAATTACGCATAAAAAGCCCGGCAGTAGCCGAAATTTGTTTTAAAATACATAACATTCACTTTGGAGGTAACTTTTCAATATCTTGAAGCGCTTTAAAAGCGTAAAGCGCTCTATTTCGTACTGCCGAAATATCCTATGAAGCTCTTTCAGCAATATTTGTATGTAACCAAGTAGCGAATGCTTTCAAAAGAAAATAATGGCTTACGCTTGAGAATCTCCTCAGCATTGAATTATACCGATTTGCAGCACGTTTCATTAAAACTCCTCAAGAATAACTAAAATGGCAAGAGCCTAAAAACTTCGATGTTCTACTCACTGATATGTACACCAAAATCCATATAATATAACACAAACAAAAAACAGTGCTTTTAGAACATTGGTCCAATGCAGGTACCCTGTATTTCCACACACTTGTAGTGGGTACAATATAACATTTGTTTCATTTTTATCAAGGCATTGTTGTGGAATGCTCAACAACTCAGAGTAAATTTAGCTTAAGGCCACAGTAGCCATAGTTATAAGCTTATTGCATTTTATAGTTAACTATAAATTCTATTGTTAATAAAAAAAATTATACATTTTTCATTTTACTTCAAATATATCTAAAAACAAAATATTTTTCATTTTCTTTACTTTCACTTTATTGCATTTATGCATTACACATCTGATGCTATTTCCTGTTATTTGATGGCGCAAAAATGGCAACGTCGCCAAGCTTTCGGTAGCCGTGATCGTCTAGTGGTTAGGACCCTACGTTGTGGCCGTAGTAACCCAGGTTCGAATCCTGGTCACGGCAATGTTTCACCGCAAACATTGTCACGGAAGAAAGCGCGTTTTTTATTAAAAAAACAGAAGTAATTAGAATTTCAGTTTTCTTATAAAATGTAATATGTATAACTTATCTTTCTATTAATATTAATATTAAGACAAAATAAATTATGTTTATGCGGTGCAATGGAGACTAAAAAAATTGTTGCGCTTTTGAGAAATCTTTGAAATATGTATGCACATACAGGCGTGGTCACAATAATAGTACAGCGATATTTTGACAAGTGGTTGACCATTTATTTATTTTTAGTATTTTGTTGTAAAAGTATAGGTTATGTCACAACAAAAACATATAACTGAAAGTTTCACCTTTTTATACAACATTAAAACAAAAAACTAACAACTATTCTTCAAAATTTCAAACAATTTTCAGAAAAATTCTGGGTACGCAGTTTTATAGCCTGGCCGATTTCAAGTTTAAAGCGGCATTGATTTTTGATAATTTTTCTTTTGTTGACGGTGCTGCGCATTTTCTTTAATTGACCCATTTAAAATTTGTAAAAAATTATACTAAAACTAAATGGGTTATAAATTTGCGTACTTAGAATTTTTCAAAAAATCCGATTTAACACTTAGAAATTTTTATGAATATTTTTTGAATTGGTGTTTAAGTTTTAAAACGTGGTAAGCTTTAAGTTATATCCTTTTTTTAAAGTACAGCTTATTTTTTATAAAAGAAAAAAAAAAGATGTAAAAATGTAAGTTTGCTATTCTTGTGACCGCGTCTGTAAAAATGTAACACATTGACCGAAAATTTAAAATAGATATTTTGACACACACGTACATACATATGTACATACCGATCGCTATTTATAGGTAAGCAAACATTTAATATTAGAAAGCTCATACAGATATTTCCATGGCCTTATTGATTCTCCTTTGTTTAGTAAAAAGACTTGTTTTTTTTTATTTCCCACATTTCATAAAATATTTTTTGAATTTGCTTTCTATTACATATATGTACGTATGTATATGTACATACATATTTACAGATAACAGCCAAATTTTTGAATGAAATATTTTTTTGTTGCTTCCATCGCACATTTTCTTTGCATTCACTTTCGTTTATTCAGCCTTGCTTGTTATTTGAAGTGAATTGATTCATATTTTAAGTAATTTTGGTCATGCAGTGGTGGTTTGGTCAATATTACGTTGTAACCGAATAATTTGGCACGCTTTCAGTAGCCGTGATCGTCTAGTGGTTAGGACCCTACGTTGTGGCCGTAGTAACCCAGGTTCGAATCCTGGTCACGGCAATGTTTCATCGCAAACATTGTCACGGAAGAAAGCGCGTTTTTTTATTTTTTTAATTTTTCAAAATAAAAAAAGTGAGAGTTACACTGCTAATTGCAATATTTTTTCCTTATAAGATAATGTTTTTGTAAATAAATAAATAATTATTTTTTTTATTCGAACACTACTCTAAATTATAGTTTTCTGTAATTATCCTGTTAATGAAAAAAGTAAGCCTTCCTTGCTTGTTTTACAAAAATAGTTACATTTATGCTTTTTTTTATATCGGTGAAACATATTTTTTTTATGTAAATTGCGTCAGATTGCTAGAACGAAATGTCATGAACACGACAAAGAGAAAATAAATAAAAGCGAGTTCCAAAAAACAAAAACAAAAATTGGGAACAGATTTTCACCAAAATGTCAAACTTTTCAGAAATTAAATGTAACAAAAGCAGAAATTTATTTATGGTAAAAATGCGCAACATTGCCAGGTAAAAAATTATCAAACATAAACGAGAATTTCGAACCACTTCAAGCTTGAACTTTCGTTTACGTAATGAGCTATAAAACTGCGTGATGAGCAGTGGACTCTGCACTCTTCCAATTAAATGCTACAAAAACAAAAAAACAACACAGACAAGGCGAGGAAATGCCGCCTTTAAATGTTCCTTACTGGGCGGCTGCAAATAGCGTCTGACTGGTAGTAAGCGGCTGTATTGGAAATGCTGCTCCATCCAGCTAAATTACAGATGGTGTGGATTGAGACCCCAGGCCAACAACCTATAGCTTCTGAAATACAATTGTTCTGAAACCCAAACAAATCCTTCATAAACCGCTGCTATAGAACCATCCTGCCCATAAGGTGGCCCGATAACCTCACCCGAATTAGGCAAAGGCCAGTTGAAATTGAGACTCGCAAGCGTAAATGGAGATTGATTGGTTATACTATGCGAAAACCAAAGGATTTCTATTTTGGAGGCGAAGCTCGTCCGATGAATAAATAATAAAAATAATTATGAATTTATAATATTAATAATTAAAGTCCGTACCAAATTTTTTTCTTGAAATTTAAATTAATGAAAATTAGAAAAACGAAAACAGGGGACGAACTATTGTTTTGTTCATAAGTGTATATTAGAAACTCATTCGGAATTTTTTTCTTTAAACGAAAAGCCTAATTCAATCATTTATTTCTCAATCGGTTTTTTGTTTGTTTTCTTTTACTTTTGACTAAAGAGTTAACAAAGCCTTTATTTAAACATTCACTGAAATTTTTAAATAAACAAGCAGACTAATTTAAATGTGACCAACCCAGTTTGATACCAAATAACAACACCATTCAGTTCATGCAAATCCAAACGTAAATGAAATCATAAAAAATACACATCATTGTCCTCTTGCAGTATACAAAAAAACATATAAAAAAAAAAAAGCTAAACGTAAATCTTTACCCTTTCGTTTGCACTTTACAATCCTTGCAATCCTTGCACACATGCGCTTTCACTTCAATTATTTAATTTCCTGTTTAATTGATGTTTTTTTGGCTTTGCATTTCAATTAAAACAAAAATCTTTGAAGGCATAACCTATACTATTACCAACAACAACATGTGATTTCGTAATTAATGAGCGCAAATGTGCAGCGACGCAGCGACTATCCATCCCAATTCACGTACATATCCTGTCTTGTAAACTGCTTCAGGGGCTGCCTTGAATGTCCTGCGTGAAACAACCCCCCATGCCAGGTGGCGGTAGAGTTCGGTGACGCGAAAACAAACGACGACTGACAGTTACTCACTCAGTCAAATAGTCGTCAGCAATAGCACCATCATTACTCACAAACGATACAACAACACCACCACCACCAGCAAATTTACCAAAAACTCCAGTAGAGCAAAATAAAGGCCGGTTGTTTATTTTGGTTTCATTGCAATGCGCGATTCGTTTTTTATACGGCAGCACAATTTTTATAAATTATTCAGCTGGACAAGCACATTTGTCCGGCTGCAGGATGCAGCGTCACATATACGTGTTGGCAGGCGGGTGTTTGTGTGCATGCAAAGTATAACTACAACCAGAGTATTGTTTAAAGCAATCGCACAAAGTGAATGCAGCCTCATTAGCGGCGCGGAAGCTTTATCGACAGGCCAGTAGCCTATGAGTGTTTGTGTATGGGTGTGTGTTTTTGCTTTTTGTCTTCTGGATGTCCCGCTGCAGTGGTCTGTCAGCAGTTTGTTTACTTAATAGTCTGTCTGTACGCTGCTTGGCCACAGAGCAGCCTGTCAGCTTACAATCAACTCCACTTCCCGAACGCTTCAAATGAGAGCTGATTTGCGAGTGGCCGGTACAGCGCATGAAAAATTATCGATGCTCAACACGTTTCAACTCATTTTGGGCGCAAGTAGTAAGTAAGCGGAGCGTCATTCAAAGCTGAATGCGCTCTTACTCTGCACGTCGTCATTTGACATTCGACAGCAGCGTGTTTTGGTTAGTTTTCCATTTTTTCTTTTGTTTATTTGGTGTTTTGTTTTGATATTTTCATTAGATAGCAGCAGAATGGACTGATCAGAGCTGCACCCCATTGGCCTGTGTCAGGATTAGACGGAGCTTATGCGTGTCCTCAGATACTTTCAATTAATAGATCAACATACATATGTAGGTAAAAAAATGAAGCACAACATCAACATCTGTCAAATATTTGCTTTTAATTTCAAGGGAATATTTTCTAACTTTAAAAAGTAAAATGTAAACAAACATGAATTTTAATAAATAATAATAAGAGTATATAATAAGATACATACAGCGTAGGGTAGCAAGGAGGTTTACCTTAACTTTCTTTAAGCGGGGTAAAAGTAAGGATCTACAATAAGCTTTATTTCAAACAATCAAATCTTAGCAGCGCCAGCCGTTTCTATTAGACCTTTGGTAGTATAGCTAGTTGTTGGTTGGATCACTTTGCAAACATGACCCTTTGAGGCACAGACCTCAAAACTGTCAGCCTAACGTGAAATCCTCCTGAGAGTTCTCCCCACGGCAAATTTTATTTTTCTCAGGAAATTATTTTTATCTAACGAATTAATTTTTTTTAATCTATGTAATCTTTTTCCGGCAAAGCTAGAGATAGATATGAAAAAAATGTTTCCTTGGAAAAAGAAATTTTGAATTTCGGATCAGCAGGGAGATGTTTCGGGACGCGTGGCCAATGCTGCCCATTGGTTATTCTTCATGTAAAAGAAAAAAAAAAACATACACCAAAAAATATATCTAGAATATATAATATATAATAATATATTTAGAATAAACAAATATGCACAAAAATGTGTAGTCTCTTTTTTAGTCTCCTTTTTATATTTCTGTACTTTTTACAGAAATTTTAAACTAATATAACTTTAAACTATATGGCCGCAAAGCTAAAATGATGCACCTATAGTAAATAATTCACCTCACTTCCATTTTAATTATATAATATAAAATTTTCTTCAATCCCTTCGAACAAAGTTTTTTTCTTAATTGATTGATTTGTTGGTATTTTCTTACTCTGTTTCCTTTTATCACCAGACTAATCAAGAATTTTTTTACTTATGCGCTACGCGGACATTCTTCTTCTTACACTTCCTGAACTTAGACTCGGACAGACGTAGATCCACATATCTCAATTAATCAGTGCCCCACTTAATTACGCCAACCAGTGACCATAAGCCGATACGATCGAGATAAATTGGTGGCTTGACCCCATTTTTATTGATTTTTAGGCAGATTTTTCTGGTAAGTCTCTTGACCAATTTGACATTTGGTCTTTTTACTAAATTAAGCTTAAGCTCACGCTGATAAAAAAAGTGAGATGACTGCAATTGAATCAGAGTTGTGCAAGAGCAGTTCCGCGCCTATCTTTGCTAGCTCATCCCCGAAGCAGGTTCCGGCGCTTATTAGCAGGAGCCCAAAAATGTTCGTAGAGGCCACGTCGCTAGTTAATTCAAGGCACTCGTACATTCGATTGCTCACTTCGGAGAGGTGCTATTGAATTGTAGGGATTCCATGGCAGCTAATTGACAGAATAAATTTAAAAGAAAGCTTTGCTGTGTAAGTATCTTTAAGGCAAAGTAGAGGTAGGCCTACGTTTAATCAGTACCTTTGAATTTAGCCCCCATTATCCATCCTATCGCTTAGTTTTAGTTTAGATGACTCGGTAAAATGGCAGTGGAATTTATATCCAGATCAGAGTACATTTTCCTACTAGATCCTCACAGGAAAACTTGTTTTCATAATTAAAGACGAGACCTTTAATAAGGTCAGATGAGTTTCTCTTAAAAATAGTAGCGGCAGTGACCACAGGTGTCTAGCCAATATTTGAGAACTGCAACGCCAAGTTTTTTAGCTCTACTACTAATTTCAACTCTTGCCTAACATTTTTTATTTAACTAATAAAAATTCTAATGATGTGGGTCTAAATAATACCCAAATTCAAAAAAAACGGCTTAATTCTAAGCGATCCAATTGGACATGGTCTTCTATTTTTCTGAAAATTCTTTTATTAGTAGGTTTGAGTATGGTAATAAGTACACTGAATGGTTAAAAAAAATTGTAATTTTGAAATTTATTAAATGTTGAAAATGTTTTTTCAAATGAAATATATACGTTTGTATGTACTACTGTGGGCAAAAAGTAAGGTGAATTTATTTGTCAAACTTCGCGGGATTCAAATTTCGCTCTAGTTATTTTCTTCATGAGGTGGCAGCACTGTTAATAACATCTGGGCCAACTTTCATGTGAATGTCATTATCAGTAATATATTTACGCTTGTGTTTACCAAACGACCAAGAGTGCATTTTTCGATTTTTACAATGTCTGATTTGATTGAGCAGAGAAGTGCCATCAAATTTTGTTTGCGGAATGAAGTTTCGGCTGCGGAAACATTTAGCATGTTGCAGAAGGCATTTGGTGATTCGACCATGTCGCAGAAAAATGTTTATAAGTGGTACAAAGACTTCAAAGAGAGTCGAGAACGTGTTGATGACTTGGAGCGCTCCGAACGACCATCGACGTCAACAGATGACCAACACGTCAATAAAGTGAAGGAGTTAGTGCTCAAAAATCGTCGTTGTTAAAGACCTTACTGATATGATCGGAATATCAGAAGGATCTGCGAAAACCATTTTGAAAGACCATTTGGGCCTACGAAAATTCAAATCTCGTTTGGTACCGAAAACTCTCAAAACTCTCTGTGAAACAATGCTTTCAGACTATCAGGACAAGCTCAAATGCATCATTACGGGAGATGAGACTTGGATTTATGCTTACGGCCCTGAAACAACCGACCAATCAAGCGAATATGGTGCTAATGGCGAGGCCAGACCGAAAAGAGCACGTCAAAGTCGTTCAAAAATAAAGGTCATGATGACAGTTTTTTTCGATTTTCGTGGTGTGGTGCACTATGAATTCCTTCCGCCTGGCCAAACTGTTAATAAGGAATATTATTTGAGCATTATGCTTCGTTTACGTGAATCAATTCGTCTAAAAAGACCAGAATTATGGGCCAACAACTCTTGGTTTTTGCATCGCGATAATGCACCATCTCACACTGCACTCGTTCTTCGTGACAATTCCAACATTCCAAAAATGCCACGCATATCGTTCCGCAACCACCGTATTCGCCTGATTTGGCTCCGTGTGACTTCTGGCTATTCCCAAAACTCAAGAGACCACTCCGGGGAACGCGTTTCGAGTCGATTGAGGAGATAAAAGCTGAATCGAAGAAGGTGCTGATGGCTATACCGGAAATGGACTATTTGGCATGTTTCGGGGATTGGAAAAACCGTTGGCATAAGTGTAATTCAGCGAGAGGGGATTATTTTGAAGGGGATGAAATTGATTTACAAGAATAAATAAAGATTTTTCATTTTACAACCAAATTCACCCTACTTTTTGCCCACAGTGGTATATTTTTGATTTTCACAATCGGAATCGCTCAAGTGTTACTTGACCATCGCAGTCCCACCCCACTAAGTTTCCGCTCCATTTATAGACAGAGTTCATAGATCTAATATCGGGCTGCCAGTACGGGAGTCATCATGGCATTTACATTAGAATTCCAGCAAGAAGTGAATGAACAAAACAAAAAAACACAGACATCGAATACCATCCCCTTGAAACGTAATACTCACACAGGCATATTTTGTGTGAGTGAAATTTAAATGAATTCCATTCACTTAAAGCTCTACAACTGTCACTTATTACCTGCATTTAATTTTAATGACTTTCAAGTTTCTACACTAAGGACGAAGGCATTCTAACTAATGTTGGTGCTATTAGGTGAAAATTGCAATAGTTTAGAAAACGCATTAAAACGCACAAAAACAAAAAAACAAATGGCAACACTTGCATGCTGCATCTTGCCCCTTGAAACGTGTCACACATGCAGTGTCAGCGCACCTTCTCTAGTTGCTGTTGTTGTTGCCTTTATTGCTCGTGTACAGTGCACAGGACATGCATCATTTTTCACTTATGACAGCCGGCATCGGTTGGTAGCCGCCCAGCTGCACATGGCCATTTCGGTTGCTGAATGTTGCACCATTAAGTATGAAGTGTCAACTTTTTGTGGTGGCTGCTGTCGTTGGTTGCTGGTGTGGCACATGCCACTGGAAATTGACTTCATTTGCACGTCGCACGCTGCATGCTACAATAATTTTGCGCCTTTCCACATGCTGTGCCTTACCCCTTACATTCCAAATCCCTCTTCGCCTGCTGTCTGCACCAACGTAAACCAATCCGTACTTATCCTGCATTTATGCAACATATCGACCAGTTGCACGAGCGGACAGACGGACAGTCAGTGGCCAACGTGTTATGTTGGTCACCTCAAAAATTTGCTTGTCATTGTGCAAAAGTGAAGGCGCCGCACTGGCAGTGGCAATGACCAGTTGTACGAATGTGCGAAATGTATGTATGTATGTGCGATGGCATGCCCTTGTGTTTGTCCAGTTGTCCGTGCATGCTGCTCCTGTGGCGCATTGTTGTGCGCTCTGTGCATTATGATCGCCACTGGATATCATTTTCATTGTTGCCGTTGACACATGTTATTGCAGTTGCAATCTACTTCAAACATACAAAGTATTTATTTAAGAAAATTACAAAAACACAAAAAAACATGTTTTCTACTTCAATTATGACAAACAAATTTTAAGTGTCGTTGTTGTGTTAGAAGTGAAGTCTGCAACAGCTGGGAAATATTGATTTGAGGAAGGAACATTTTTCTATTTGATTGCTAAAACAAATGTTTTTTCCATCGTCGTCATTATCTTTCAAAACTGGTTTGATTTTCCATCCTTAGACAGTGTGCCTTTAGTCCAATAAGTCCAATATCAGACTATCAGTACTTGAGGGTGGGATGGGGTGAGGATGGGGTGGGATGGGGTGAGGTGGGTGGCAAAATTCTTGTTCTTTTATTTTTTGATTTTCGCTACAACAGCCTAACTTAATTACAAAAATCGCGCCAGTCATTACTTTCTCCTGTTGGAGTTTCTGCCACCACCAGGAAAAAGTAAGCGACGTTATTCGATATTGGCTTCTCCTTGAGCACTTCAGTAGCTGTTTTATTGCTGTCGCCAAAGATTCTGCGCCATACAATAAACCAGTCATCACGAGAGCTGATTGATTTTGTTATTCATCAAGGGAAGCCCCGGAGATCTAAACATTCTTTTGTAGGCTTGAAATCGTTCTATTGCAAAATTATTTAATAATAATAATATTATTTCCCGTATTTTCCCCCATCCAAAGTTTCCAGTTTCTGTAGAAGTTAGCAATATTTTTTCAATAATAGGCAGGGAAAAGAAACTCCAAATTGAGAATTAAGAATTTTCTTCCATATAAAGTACATGTCCCGAAATATTTTATATGGAAGAATATGTTCAACAACGTATGCAAAAAATTAAAAAATCATCGCGAGGGACTTCAAACTTACATACTATTATACTAAAGTGGGTGTCCAGTAGTTTTCTAAAGATTTTGCTTAAAAAATTTGACATTTTGATAGCAGTTTTTTGAGATTTGTTAACTTCTTGTGAATCTTTTATAAAATGTGGTTTATAAGGGTTTTGTTATGCAACGAACTAATTTTTATAAAAAAGTAGAATTTAGCACTACAACGTTCACGACCCTCCTACCATCAAGGGAACGATGTAAGATGGGACGAGTCCATCCATGTATACACAGATGGCTTAAAGCTTGAGGGCAAGGTGAGCGGAGGTGTATATTCCGAACATCTGGGAATCTCCTTCAGTTTTCGACGCCCGACTACTCTGGTGTCTTTCAGGCTGAACTGATGGCAATAATGAAAGACGCGACAATGGGTGGCCATAAAATCTCTCACAAAATAGACGACAACCGGCCAAGGCAACCAATAAATACCGCACATCTCTTGACCAGATGGCTCAGTCATTTCACCTAAAGGTAACATGGGTTACTGCCCAATTAACTAGAGCGACACGGCACCAAATTGACCAATGAGTACATAAACAATGACATAGGCATACCCTGACAAATATGTAAGCTACGTATCTCTGAGGAAATCGCAAGAACAGCGAGCGAAACAAGACTTAATGAAACCACCTGTAGAATCGCCCAACAATTGTGGCCGACTCTCAATGCTAAACGCACAGAATCTCTGCTAAGCCAAAATTAACACAATCTTAGCACACTGATTTCAGTCATAACGTGGCACTGCCTAATAGGCAGGCACGCCCAAAGGACTATGTATGTAAACACATTACTTTTGTAGAAGTTTTCTAGATGAGGAGGAGGAAGAGATTGCAACTTCTTTGCTTCCATCCTAGTTAGACAATTTTTTATTGAATTAGAAGCTAAGTTCTGCAGAAATAAGGGTTTTTCTAAAAAGGTTTAAAAGCACACACTGGTTTTAGGGTGATAGGACAAGTTCCCCACGTGGCATCACCATGGGCTATGAGCCTGAGTGTGTACCACAGGACAACCGCTTCAACCTAACCAAGAAATTAGCACGAAAAATATGCGCATATTGGAAAAAGAAAAAGTGAAAAGAAAAGGAAAAAGTGAATTCATTATAAGAATACAAGTGCGCATATATTGTTAGCTGTTAAAAAGAGGTGGAACTACCACAAGAGCTTGTTGCTGAACACAACTAATGCTTTTGAACAGAGTATTGAGGGAAGAATTACGAAATTCGAAGAAACTACACATGGCAGTAAAACTTGTCCGGCAGTACTAAAATGGAAGAATTTACCATTTTATTTCAACCGTCGTATTTTTTAAACATCGCTTACACCATTTTCAATTAAAGGCCCGCCATCTTAATTTATCAGTTCTGTCGTTCTTAAGAGGAGATCAAAATTAAGATTACATGAGCTTTTTTCATATGGAATGCAAAAGATTCCAGAAGGACGGGTGCATGTTGCAGCAAGTGATATTTATCTAACTGAATACTCAGGTATTTTTTACATCAAAATCGGTACTATTTTACTCAGCAATTGAGCTCTGAGTCAGATGAGGGCGGGGAAAGACATTACCAAGTCGATATGTCTTTTGAAAGAAGGTACCAACCAGCTTTACTATTAAAGTTACTAATTGTTTACTTTGTATTGATGTATATCTGCATATTTATTTTATTTTATTTTAAAACATGAACCGTTATTGTGAAAATTTATTCACATAATGATTTATGCAAAGTAAAAGGAAAAGGTAAATGTAAAGGAAAGAAAAAGCTGACGACGTAAAATTTGCTCGAAAAATCACGCTGTTATTTCTCAAGCTTGTCACACTGAATTATGCAAAAATTAACAGCAAAAAAAATCGCTTTCATGTTGAAAGGTAGGCAGGACATGTGAACACAAACGCCCGAAAAATCAAGGTACCAAAGTGCAAACGAAATGCAGCCAAGAGCAAAAAATGCATAATGAATAAGGATCAAGAAGGATATATGAACAAAGTGAGAATAAAAAGGATGCAAGCATGCAGAAAGTCGGGCAAATAAGAATTGCACATGAGCTATGGGTAAAAACCATACAAATACATATTTACAAATGTACCAGCACACGCGTATGTATGTACCTGTCTGCATATGCCCGCAAGGAAGAATCGACAGGAAACAGTCTGCGCGCATATTTCGCTCTATAGAAGAAAAAAGCAAACAAATAATTTGCACAGCAACACAATTGAACGAAAAAAGGATATTTAATCCTTTCACTTTGGCACACAAATCGACCGCCAACTGTGCACCAAATGGCGATTAGCACTTAAGAGGCTCTGATACTGTCGCCGTCGGTGTCGGTGCTGTTGCAGTATTGACACTTGGACACAAATGCCTACATACATGCCCGACATACACACATATACACATATCTACATGCACTAAATCCGATCTGTACGCTGGAACGAAAATTGGTACACAAGTGTTGATGGCATTTGGTACCGCAAAAACCGGAAGGATATCGGCACAATGCGGTGCAAGGGTTGAATTACTTGCATGCGACGCTCTTGTGACATGTAGCAGTGGGTAGCGGGGCGGCAATGTTTGCCTTTAGGCTGATTGCCCCATATTGCACACAGCGTCAACATATCCTAGCAGGCGCACTTAAAGGAGTTAAACACTTTAAGTGCGTTTTGCTTCATCTTGTAATTGTGCGCATTTTGTTTTGTGTGCGATTTTTACTGTTTGCTGTTATTGCTTTTCTTCGACGGCGTCTGCTTGCTGCGCTGGTAATCAGCCAAAATTCATTTAAGCGTTTGCATGAAACACAAAGATTGAAAATAAAGTGAATATTGTATTTAGGGTATGTCTGTGGCGGCTGATGTGCTGACGCATTTTGTTTTTATTTTAATTCACTTACATTTACGCAGGGTAAACTCGTCCTGGTTGCTTGGCTGCCTGCCTACAACAGCGCTGTTACACGCCTGTCAGCCTTTCGTTGGCACACAGGCTGCCGCTGGGCCTCAAGACGCTGCTGCTGCAGTGTTTCTCTCTACAAAATTGGATTTTCCTTGCGCTTTGCAGAATTTTATTGTATGTTTACTAAACTGTTGTCAAATGCTATGCGAATTTGTTTTGATTGAAACAGATCTGCTGCCGGAAGCATCCTTCGCGAGCCGACATTTTGACAAATTCACAAATGTGTTGCTCTGTTGCTTTTTCTTAACTCTTTTTTGTTATTTTTAATTTCGCAATCAAGTAAAGGATTAGTCTGCTTTTCAGCTTGCGACAGTTTACAAATCGGCAGAAATTTATTTATTTTGTATTTTGTATTTTGCGCGGCCAGTCATGTGTTTCCCTAATCCTGCTTAGTTGATTGTGAGCGTAAATCGAATGTTGGTAATTTTTGTGCAGCCCTTCCGGTAGCCTGTCAGCTGATTCTACCTGGAGATTATTTGTGCAATTGGGAAGAATAATTTTCGCTTGTGTTTGTCGTTTACAAAATTTAAAGTGATTTATTTTTTGACATAAAAAATTAAGAAGATTGCAATACTGCATAAAAAGACAGCAAATTTCGAATCTGTCTTAAGAAGCATGCAGTCTGTCGTAATTTTTGTTCAGCACTTGCCGAATATTTGTTATACGGGAATAGATATACTTCTTTAGGTCCATCAATATTGGGTAAAGTACTCGAATCAAATCCGATTTGTGAATTTTTGTTTAGAATAAGTCGGCCATAGTTGGCCAATTCTTCAATTTACCACCGTAGCGACGACCATTACGAGCACTCGTGGCCCGAGGCCAGTATTAAGTATACGAACAGTGATTTTCAACATTTGAAGGTGAGAGGATCCAATGAAATTATCACTTTTCACCTCTTTATTCGCTGCTCACAGCTATAGCTTTAAAGTGCTAATAAATAACTTTGCTTATTTGGAAACCAGGAAAAACGCCATTAATAATATCGACATTAACAAACCACTGAGCACGAGCTCCCTCGAACTGCATAGGCAATTAGGCAGTGAAGTGCTCTCCCAACGAACAGAAACCAGACTTTATAAGGTACGCAACGCAGAAACTTGGGCTATGCCAATATCTGGAGAAGTGTCATTGAAGGACAAAGCACACATGAAAGATTCTGCTGAAGATATATGGCATGGAATTTTTCACGTACCCTTAACGACAGCCTATACCGCAAGTGAATAAGTGGTAATGACATAGCCATGAAGCGAATAAATTTCAAGCAGCTTCGCTGGCTAGCTCATGTCCAGCTCTGAGAGTATCTGCTAGTACTGAAAAGACCAAGTGATGAAGCTGTTAGATTCACTTTGAATTTCTAATTGGACAACTTAACTCGAGAAAGAAATTAGTGTACAATTAGTGCAAAATTGCTTAGGTGGAATCGGGCCGATTCTGATCCCGGGCGACCAGAAAGAATTAGTTATACTGTTAATATCAGATAATTTGTGAAAAACAGATTAGATTGCTCTAATCCTTATCAGCATTTCGCCTTTTGTCGAGCTAAATTCTTGTCTGTATTTCCATCGTTAAAACACTAACGGATCGCGAGATATTTACTTACTTTTTTGCAATGTCGCCTATGACTTGTTTTTTAGACCAAAACTGGCTTAAAACATTTCGTCCCACAAAGGTGGTGAATAAGCGATCTTTCCCTTCCCACGCCACCCTAGAGAACATCAGCCTATTAAGTATGTAAATTTAGGGTCTAGCCGCAGCAGAAGAGAAACTTTGACAACTCTGCAAAGTTAACAGTTAAAGGTAAAGGGATAACCCACTATACGCCAGCAAGTTGCCAACAGCCGTACACCCAAACACAGTGGCAGAGAGCAAACTACTGATCACTGCAACGAAGATAGAAACTACGAGTTACTATTCTTAGGTATGCGCTTCGGAGGGTCAGCATCTTGCACCTAGAAACCAGTTGCACTTTGCTGTAGCCAGACTCAATTTATAGTGACTCTGAAATTTGGTAACAAGCTAAGCTCTGACCCAAAGGACCAGAGGATGTGCGTAAAAATATCCTTGCAAAGAAAATACCGGCTCTCAGCCAGCTGGTAATACACAGAAAATTTTTGTTAAAATTTAGTGATCACACACAATTTTTTTAAGACTAGCAGCATTTGATTTGCCTCCAACATTTTCAAACATTTTAATTGCCCGCTTCCTCAACTTTGCTGGACACAGTTCTCTTTCTTTCTTCGTATTTTTTCGCTTATAAAATATAAAATCAGATAACTCCCTTACGATACTGTTCGTTTTTGTGGTTCAACTTTCAAAGCAACATCTTCTCAATTTCGTTTTACTTTTCATCAATAGATTAATTACATCGCCAAAGCATGCTTTTATAAAAACGAAACAAAATATATCAAAGCACAAATTTCAAAACACCTTTATGCAATTCTTTCAATTTACGTTGAATGGCCTTGTGAAAGTCCTTCAGCCGTAAACACTTTATCTAGCCACTGGCATACAGAATACTTCGGTTGACCCAAATTTAAGTAAAATATACATACACATACATATGCACTTTTTACACACACATATATAATCATAAGAGCAGCTCATGCGAAGTATTGCATTTTAAATGAAAATCGCTCAACAATGTTTGTTTTTCATTTCTTCAGTCTTCTCATTGCTTGTGGCTTCGAAGCCGTAAAAGGCTAGATCTGGATACTTATACACGTATTTCGCAAAATCAACACACCCATACATACATATATAGGTAAGGGTAAACTGTGCTTTCAATAAATTGCAATTTATTGCTGTGCGCCCTAAGAAAGTGAAATTTATTCTTTTAAATGAAGGCATATTTTGTAATTTTTTGTTGCACTCATTGCAAGGAAAGTGCGATTAATTTGCCTGCCGTACATTTTGCTAGGTGGTTGAATGCGTCCTTTGAAAAGTATGGCATAGCAGCATGGAAAAGGCAAGAAAAGTGTTTGGTTTGGCTGCTGTGAAATCGAAAGTTGGGCTATTGTCCGAAAAGTGGGTTTTTCTTCCTTCATAAGTAGCAACAGAGCTACACACAAACATAATAGAAGATACAATGAGTTGCTAAATAACACTGCCCTAATTGAGAACAAAATGGAAAAATTGAAAGTGATGAGTTTTGTAAAGCAGGGCATCTATGTACAGATGTACATATGTAAAAGAGTAAATGGGTAATAAAAGTAACTTTGTTTTCCTTTCTGATAGTCTAAAAATAAAATGGTGTTGTGTTCAAATAAAATGGCATAAAAATAATTGGGGATTTTAAACGAACAAGTTTTTCATAGGTAAAATTGGTTGCTTTTTTTTTAAGTACTGTGTTTCGAAAATGCTGACTGAGCGACTATCTGATTGAGGTCGACTAAGAGCTTACTTCCTCTCATCCGTCGAAACGCTCACTGAGTGAGCGATGGAGATCCCGATAATTCCTTCGCACCTACCCCTTTATATTAACCTATTTATTTTTCTTCCTGAGTGATACTTCATGTCTGCTTACGCAACTTTATATTTAATTCAATAGTAGGAGGGGTAGTCCAATGTGCCTGTCGTGCTTGGAGGAGGCGGACAGCACTGAGCACTTTCTCTGTGAGTGTCCTGCCTTTGCTAGAGCACGGCTACGAGTTTTGGGTTCCGATGTCGTGAGAATGAGTAATATTCGTTCTCTAAAACTGGAGGATATTTACAGATTTGCTAAACAATCTATCAATTCTATCTCTGTCTCTATTTTTTCTATCTCTTTCTCTGATACTTTTCTCCTTCCCTCCTTGACTATCTACCCTCTTTCCAGAGCTTTAAACACAATGGGCTTTTTAGCCTGAGTGTTTTAGGAGCCACCAAATCTCCTGGTGCTTCTTGGCTCGACCTTTTAAAATTAATTTCAAATTTTCAGGAGGGGTAGTAATTAACATGGCAATTCGTTCCAATACTCCACGTTCATAAAGAGTTAAAAGAAATAACAATTGAATATCAACAGAAACTTATTCCTGATGTCCTCATGCGTTGATTGGAAATTAAGGAAATGGAGGACCACCCTAGGCTTCCTGTAGTAAAAATTGCAGCTGGATTTGTCCCCCTCAAGAAGAGTACGTTGATTTTAACACAGGAATTCGGAGACTATGACATCAATATAGCATTCATTTAGCTACTTATTTTGCAATACTAACTGTAAATCTATGAAGCCATTTCTTTCAGAAATGAATCAAAGTAAAGAAATGCGTAAATTTTTTAGCGGATATTTAATGATGAAGGCTTATCTAAAATAAGTCATATTTAGTCATATTAGTCACTGTCAACACACGAAGAAAATGGGCAGCCATGGGCATTGCTTGATCAGACCAAGTGACGGAAGGATTAGCAACTTCTCCGCTATCCAGGAAGTAGCCTGTTAACTATGTTCTTGAGAATTTAGAATTAAATATGTGTCCTGGAACAACAGCGATTTGGTGGCTGACGTCCAGAACATACTTAAGTAATGGAAAGAACACTTCTCAAACTTGCGGAATATTGACTACAGCGCATATTACAGAGAATGCGAAGATCTCTAACCCCAATTGGCGCGGGAGTCGACGGTCTGTTAAAATGAGTGTCGGAGCCGACGGAGCAGCACGCTTCGACTCTTATCCAAAATATGGTCGGATGAACGAATTGGTGAGATATTCACAAAACGCCAAGTCTTCGAAAAGTGGAAGTCGCATGAAAGGGAATCGATACAAACCATCGATTTTAAAGCCGCATTCGATAGTACGCAATGTCTGAATTGGGTATCCTTACAAAACTGATACCAAACGAGATTTCAGACAGAGTGACTTCCTGTCGTGTGACATCTTTAACCTGATGCTAGAAAAGACGGCGCCAGCTACATATTATAATTGCTCAGGCGTACCATTGCGCAGCAGTTTGCCCCAAGAATTCTGCTTTCTGAGTTTCTCACATTGAGACTAAAACAATTTATGTGGTTATCCTTTATTTTTTCATTTTTTATTTAATAAATGTGATCTTGCAACAAATTCCGAAAAAAAAAACATTTTATTAAAAATTGAACTGCATATTAATTTTCAATTTCTCTTTTCCCATAAGACATACAAACGAAGTCGCATTACCCTCAATTAAAAAATGTGTGCAGTATTTAGTCATAAAAAAATATCCAAGATACAATGCGAAATTCGGAAGCGAAAAGAGAGCGGCGTTTGTCTCGTCAAGCAATTAATAAAAATTATGATCATTAATAAAAATTACAACACACCAGCCATTTGACTCAGTGACCGACAGAATTGCCGAATGTGGCGTGTGATCCCGCAGGATATCATGACACGGCAAGAACCGGAATTTGAGGCTTTTGTGGTTTTATGCACAAAATTTTTGCTAATCATAAAGAATAAATGCCAAAAAAAAGGAATAATGAAATAGTGCATTGTAGCCAGTGGCATAATTATAACAGAGCGCAGGACACCAGTATGATTAATGACCGCAAATGACAGTGCAAAACACTTGGGAACGTTAAACACTTCAAGCGAGAGTATTACTCGTAGGTGAAAAAAAATATTATCTTAACGCTGCTGTGGAAAATGAGTGCAGGCAACAGCAAGAACTTGAGGCATCTTGAATTTTGTTACGTTGCCATTGAAAATTATAAGATCGTTTTTGATTGATCGCTATTTGATGACAATTTCATTCATGGCTATAAACTAGATAACAGTCACATTAAAAGAGGATGCGATATGATCTAAGAGATTCTTTAAGAGGTTGCCCGTCAAATAACACAAAATCTTTACAGCTACGCTAGACAAGAAAGAAACAATTGGAATCTAGTCTTTGGGAAAAAACAATAGCGCCAATTCAAACATTCAACGATTTAGGTATTTTGTTTCTTTTGAGATAAAAAAAGAGATCAATTACTTGCAATGGGAAAAGACCCAAATTGGGAAGCACCAGAAAAAAAGAATAACTTTTGGAGCATCTTGTGAATATCCATTTCAACGTCATAGAGCAACAATTACATAACGCCCAACATACGCATAAAAAAGATGTTTTTTCGTAAGAAAAAAATAAAAAGTAATAATATTTTTTTGTGCCGCATGAACTTCAAAACGCGCAGCATTCCGAAAGTCCCAAAGAAAGAAAAGCTGTGCAATGATTGAAAATATTTACTCGAGCATAACTGACGCTGATTACAGAAGACAGCAGATGACATGAGGGATAATCAGATCATTGCCGCCAAGCACATTTCGGGATTAGACACATTCGTATACCCAAATATCCAAAAAACATAAAAGAACAAAGAAAGAGCACGCAATTGCAGGAAAAAGGTAGGGAAAATATATGAAAAACCGCAAAACCAATAAGGAGCATACGCTTTGAAATATTATATAAAGAAATAACACGAAAATTGTAGTTGTGATGCTGTGGCAGGCAAACAGGCCGCCATCGCTCTGGCATGCATTCTTATGCGATTAAGAATGCAAATCAGTGTTTGGAAGCAAACTAATTCCGGCTTGTGTGCGTCGCATTCGCTCCCATACTTATTTCTTGGCGATTGTTTGCTCAAACATGACAGCTACATGTCACAGGATAATACATTTTCATAAATGGCACGATGTTTTTGGTATTCGTTCTTTCTCAAGAGGGAAAGAAATGGGGCAGCTGTGTTGGCATACATACACATGTACACATTTATGACTGCGTTTGCTTGTATGATATTTGTATGCATGGGAAGCAAAAGAAAAGCGGAGATTAATACGTTGTACAGGATTTGGTTTTTTTTTCTAAAAAATTATTATTTAAAAATATTTTTTTTAATAATTAACTGAAGCGTATAAGGATTAGACACTCTTTTGTTAAGGCAACAAGCGGGAATGAATAATGTTGTGTTTTTTGAGAAATTAATTTTTTTTATTTAAAATTAAATTAAATTTTTTTTTTTAATTTTAAATTTTTAATATGGTATTTGCATGATCAGAAGAATAAAAAGAAAAAAATGCCGTGGGTGGCGGAATATATATTACTATTAGGCCTCTTCGATTCGCCAAGCGTTAGCAAGTGGCGAATATATTAAACAACTGGTATTAATAAAAACACATTATTAATTAAAAATTACATTAATTATCGATAACGCAGAAAACACAGGGCTGCACAGGAAACATTATATTTATTATCTGAAATTATTTTATAATCTCAGATTTTGGGTTAGAAATTTTGTATGGGAAATCTCACTTTTTAATTAAGGATTTTGAGTTAAGCTCGAAAAAGTAGATAATCGTTTAATAATGCGTTCACATATAAGATTTGTTTTCCCATACAAAATTTCTATCCCAAAATCTGAGATTATAAAATAATCCTAGATAATACCGATACTTTTTGACGTACAACCCTGTGTTTTTTAATAATAAATTAATTGTAATTAAATGTAATAATAATTACAAATGTAAAAAAAAGTCAAAGTAAAAACTAAATAAAATGGATGCCGGCAAAGAAAACAGGTATGTAAACATAATTCTAATAAAATGTTTGTTAAATATTATAATTAGGCATTAATTTTACAGAAAAAAGCGTGTGTCCATAAACGTTTTTTCCTCTTATTACTCATTAGAAAATGCAATATCGAATTTCGAATGCGCATTGCTGCCATAATTTTTTGCAACCTCAGTAAACGTCGCATATGGATTTCCTCCAACTGTTTATTATTAGCAGCAAATTGCGCAGTTAATTAATAAATTAGCTATTCCTCCTCTTTGTTTTTTATTCATATTGTTAAAAATAATTAAACAAACCAAAAACGAAAATATTTTCTATGAAGAAAAACATTTCAAGGCAGTATTGACAGCTGATTGTCAATTTTGCAGGTAGTCTGCCATATGTGAACGGGTAGATTAATTTCGTGGATTTATTGGTAATTAATGCATATGTGAACGTATTATAAGTGAACCTATTATTATATTAGTTTTATGAGGTATAACCATACTCGCTAGCGATGCGTCTTACTCGATAACTTTGTTGTTGCTTTCACATGCAAATTTTTCAGCAAGTGAGCAGAGCACAGAGATAAGGAGCATAGAGTGGCGAATCAAAGGCGCCTATTATCTCTAAAGAAATTTCAATCTAATCTCTTTGTCATACTGGATATATGTATGTATGTACGTTGATATCTCATCACAGTCATCTACATGCATTCAATTCATAAACATACACAGACAACAACAACAACATTTCTGCAACTCCCCCATGGTGTTCTCTTCACGCACGCTATCTCACCACAACCATTGTTGACAGAATAAATCAATGCGTTATAGGCGGAAGCAAAACGAATTGATACTATCAGTGAGCAGTGAGGTGTTTCGTTGTGTCTAAAGTAGCAATAAGAAATATATAATCAAAAGAAAATTAAGTTCGTATACGAAGTGATAAAATCTAGGCCACTTGAAGCACTTAAGTCTCCAGAGCAAAGGTCACATCATTAAAGGATAATAAAATTTGAGTAGGTAGCATTAGCATATTTTACGCAGATGTGGCAAAGGATAAGCGCCACTTACAAACACACTTACATACGCCCTTATGCCAACTACATACATCAGACATAATAACCCTTTAGTATAAATGGGAAAGCCAAATAAAATATACCAACAATGAATGTAAAAGCGTTGGAAAATCTTGAATTCGTACGATTCGAAATTACTACAATAAATATTGCCAATGACAAAGCAAAAGTAGATAAATAAAGCAAAATAAACAAACACAGCTAATTAAACAGCGCAATAAACATTTAAACCGGATAATACAACAAAAAAAAATCTTAAAGAAAAACGAAGAAGAAGGCCAGATTTTGTAAAGCCAGTTTTCAAAGCGGCAATTTTTAATAGAACAATGAAAGGAGAAACGAGAGCATGTAGAGCAAGTAGATACAAAAGAAAGGGGTCCCTTCGCTAAAACTTGAAAGCAACATAAATGTCACGATCGGCAAACAGCACAGCAACAAAGGTGAAAACATTTGACAAAAATGTCAAAGGGATAACGGCTAGAGTTGATAGATAGGACATGGAAGGGGTACCGATACATGCCACAAACATACATACATATGTGGTTGTACATGCATATGTAGTTGTGGGACAGAAAAGGTTGTGCAACAGCATGTAGAATATTTTTATATACATACGCATTTACTGTACATATAAAAGAATAGTTTATGAAATAATTCACCAAAAGATTTACTGGTACATACAGACATACATATTTCGCCATCTTTCCCGCCTTGGGACCTTAGAGTGTAAATATTAGTTATTGCAAATTGTTTTGAGTGAAATGGGGAAATGGAGTTCTTAGAAAACGGGCTGCAAATGCATGACTAAATTGTACTCGGATGTGGCCGCAAAAAAAAAAAAATAAAATTCCTCATAAATATGAATATGTAAAATAACTGAATATTTATAGGTTTTATTACAATACTTTATTTCTAAAAAGTGAGAAAAACTTAAAAATAGACATACGTACATAACTACATACATACATATGTAAGTGTCTCCCCATATAAAATAAATAAAAAACGCATTCAATGTTTAAACAAAAATATTCCATCTCTTTTTATTTTATTTTGCACAAAAATTAAGTTCAACAACAGCAAAAGCGGCACATTTCAAAGTTTCTAACCTTATGCAACTTAAAAAAATGCAACAAATTGCAAACAAAATTTCGAATCTTTTAACCAAAATTTTTAAATTTTTTTCTGAGACGTAATTTTATAGCTCACTTAATTCTAGTGCAACAAAAAGCGAGCTTGAAGTTGCTTAAAACTCCCGCTGATGTTCAATATTTTTTGTTCTTTTGCTGACGGTCTTGCACATATTCTTCCATACAACGCTTGAAGCGAAGAAGACGCAGTAATTTCAAAATCGCATTTTGTTGCCCTAGAATTAAATGTACTTTAAAATAGAAATAGCTGAAAAAAATTTCCAAATTTTGAGTGGAATCTGGAATTATGATGGGAATTTCATGATTTTTGAGAAATTCATACATTTTTGGCAAAATTTGCAACTTCGATATATACGAATTTTCATACCAAAAACTATATTTTTATACAAAATAGTGATAAAATTTTTAGCATGAAAAACATTGTGAATATGTTTTTTTAATACAAAAACAAACGAAGCACTTTGCTTGATTTTTAACGATTTTTTTTTTATGCCTTTATAAAAGTTAGTGCATTCTTCAAGAAAAACCATATAAATCAAAGCTTCAAACTTTGTAAAAAATCACAAAAATTTTAGAAATTGAAAAATATACATCATAATTCCAACTTTTTATTCAGAATAAACAAAAAATTCTGGGTATTCATGAACATTAACATATTCGCACACGAAAAACACATCTTTGACAGACATAGAGAACCAAGAAAAAAAGCCTGAGGGACGCCTGTTACGTTGCTTTGACTTAAAAAAGATTAAATTCGAATTAATTAATGAATCTTCATTCATTTGCAAATACGTGGTGTGTTAAAAAATATTTCTTTCCAATTAATCAATCACCTTTCGAAAACGAAAATACCTATAAATTGTAAAAAAAATTGTGTGCCTCCCTTTCCTTAGTCAAACAAAATTTGCCTTACCGAAACTGCAACCGCATATTTATGTACAAATCATAATTTCTTTTCAGTCACATAAGTAACCAGATATGCATAACCAAAACATTCTTGAGAAGCAAATTAAAGCCAATTATTTATTTT
Organism: Anastrepha obliqua; assembly: GCF_027943255.1. NCBI lineage: Eukaryota > Metazoa > Arthropoda > Insecta > Diptera > Tephritidae > Anastrepha > Anastrepha obliqua. Next base: position 2,716,218 of record NC_072896.1, read on the forward strand.
AAGTTATCGCTCATATGACGGCATGAGAAATTTTACGTTCACACTGATTGACAGCTGTCAAATTTCTAATCAGTCAATATTGCAAATGGACGCGCGCACATTTAAACCCTTTTTAAAGAAACAAATGCGGAAATCGCATTTCATGAAATAATAAAAGGATGAAATCAATACCTCATAGTGCCAATTGAGAAGTAAAAGACTTTCCAATTGATTAGTCGAGTATAGATTGAAGCGGAATTCCCTAAATACATTTAAGTTGAGTAACTGAAGAGCAAATAGAGGCAGCAACTCCCTGAATTGGATTGAAGAGGAACAATTCGAAAGAAAATTTGATTGAATTTTTTACCAATTAAGTACATTTGTATTTAGTTAAAGAGGTTTTCAATAGGGTCTTAACAATTTTGTATTTATAAGTAAATAAGCGACGGAATAATTGGGTTATCGGGTTAAAATTTATTTCAGATATATTTGATTGATTTTATATACAAGGTGGCGCAAAATTATAAATAAAAATAAATAAATAAATCATATTTGACACTTGTGAACTAGATAGTGGCAGTATACAAATAGACGAGCAATGGAGTGCGTAAAGGTCAAAATAAAGTTTTCCATCACTCAAAATAATTTTTTTTTATAGATTCTATATTTTTTTTTTTCTGTAGAAAAAAATTTATTCACAAACAAATTCGGATGATTAGATTAGATTGGATTTGTGGGGGGTTGGACAATTCCAAGCACTCAGTCAGTAGACCATTGTACTGCACCCGGATAGATATCAGTAAAAAGAATTAAGGTAGGAAAGATAAAAAGCGGATGGTAAGACGGATAAATTAGTTTGAGGTCACTCTTCCACAAATCTCTGGGATTCATTGATGAATTTTAAGACATCCGGAAGAGGAAGAGTATGAACTTTGTCCATACTCAGTGTATCGCAACCCAGTATCCTAAGTCTGATTCTGCAAAATGCAGGACAGCTACAGAGAAAATGCTCTGCAGTGTCGTCATTCTCAATACACGATAGGCATATCGGGCTGTCTACGACTCCCATGGTAGCCATATGCTGACCACAGGCGTTGTGCCCTGTGATTACATCCACCAGTACTCTCAGGTCTTTTCTGCTGCGTTTTAGGAGAAAGGTCGCTGTTTTCCTGTTTGTTCTTTCACAAAGCAATTAGCTACTCTGCGCGAATTCAACTCAGACCAACGACCTCTGTGGGTAGACCTCATGAAGTTGTCAATCCATAGGCATAAAGGGAATCACCAGATGTCGTACTCATGGCACCTTTGACACCCAAGCACACACTTCTCTGTAGCCTCTTTAGGGGTTTTACTCTGGAATTAACCATTGTGGCTTTCCACCATACTACAGAAGCGTATATAATAATGGGTCTAATCAGGGTGATGTACAGCCAGTGTACTATCGCCGGTCTTAGACCCCATGTCTTGTCAAAGGTTCTCTTACACTGCCAGAAGACTTTTAGTGTTCGAGAGACCTTCTGCTCGACGTGCTTACTATCTAAGATTACTCCTAAATATTTAACCTCAGAAGACAGTGGTAGTGTTACCCCTTTCAATGTGGGTAGTAACAGGCCTTCCATATTGCGTTTCCTAATGAAAAGCACTAAGGTACTTTTTGTAGGATTCCCCGAAAGACCATGCAATTCGCACCAATACTCAATCTTATTTAGAGTTACCTGCATTTTATTGCATATAACTACAAGTGAAGAAGAGAGTCCACCACGAAGCACCAAAGTAGGGGAGAGAGTACACCGCCTTGTGGGCAACCCTTCTTAACCGGATGATTAATTTTGCGCCAAGATTGTTGAAGCAAATAACTGAAGAAGTTTTTCCTAGAGGAACCCACTCGTAAGTTTGTCATAATCTGCAGAAGAGCAACCGCTATACAAAAAACTGTTTCTATTATTTTAGGTTTCTTGCCGACACCAGTTTTCGAGCCCAGGCCAATCGAATTAAATATTGAACAATAAGTTTTTTCGTTCATTGCTCACTTTTCCGCTTTACACAATGCTGGTCGCGCTTTTAAATGCAAAAACTCAATTGTAACAAATCATCTTAATATTATTACAAAGCGACACTTTTAATATGGTTTCATTAAATCCATTTGTCATAAGCATAAGTGCAGATATTTTAAACAAATATTTTTAATATCCTACTATATACGAAATGTGTTTAAATTATTTAAAATAAGTATTTGCCGTAGCTGCTTAGTTTAAGTATTTCAAATGCTTATTTAATCTGTGAAATAATTGCCAATAAATGATTAATGATTGCGATTTTTGTGATAAACAAAAAACGAATTGATTTTCATGCTCGCCGCTAATAACACAAAAAGTTTAAATGAAAATGAACACATAAATCAGTTCGTTAAGCAGAAGCTAAAACCCAACAAAAGCAAATGAGCAAAACAACTCAAGCGAAAAAAGTTAAATCATTTTGCAGAAATTGCGTAAAATCATTAGCGCCCAATTCAAATCACGCAAACATACATAAGTATGTGTGTTACACTCGTCGTACGGCTTTTTGTTCGTTCAGCGTCGGTCACATTTGTTGAATGGCACGCGACATTTTTACATTTGCAAGTTCCATTAGTGGTGCCTATTTACGAGTATTAGTTAAATTCTAACCTTTTAGGTTAGCGAAGTCACCACCAACCGCCCATACATACAAATATATATATATGGTATATCCACTTATCCACCCCACATCGCGCTTGGTTCAATCAATCAATACACCGATTGCATCAAACGCATGAATTACACGATTCTATGCAGAAACATAAATTCCACCACCACCGCAATCGCCAAAGCTTATAGCGAAGCAAAAAAAAAACAAAAAAATGAACCCTCGCTGCACATACATATCACAGTCATTAGATCGTCATTATTCGGGTGCCTTCAAAACGTCCAACTGATTGGATGCATTTTTGTGCTACTAAATTACTTTAATTCACACTTTTCTTCTTTTTTTGCAACATTTATGGCATTTTTGTTCAATTTTGTTTTCTGAAAATTATCTCTTGTATCCCTGTGTTCCGCAGGTCATTGCTTTGAGTGTGTTTGAGTAGAGGAAAATGGATTTAAATGGCAGCAATCATCTCTGGTTGAATGCGTTTGAATAAAAAATGTTTTACTACGAATGAGAGAAGTGGTGTTTGAAGTGTTGGTTGTCAGAGTTTTGATTTGATTTACATCAATGTGCTTAATGCTTAGCTCCTTGATTGGCACAAATTTCTAAATTTTTCTCTATTTTCATGAAATGATTTTAGTCTTTTATTCACAAACAAAAATTCTCGAAGAACACAGAAAATCCACAAAACCAAAATATTTTCAATTAATTTTGCAACATTTAAAAACCAAAAAATAAATAATTCTGCAGTTACTCATCTATTTTTAATAAAAGGCTTAAATTTTCACCTTTTCTAAATAAATGAGAAATAAAATCTTACTCATTTCAATTTTATTAGCGCAGTTAAAAAACTTAATACCCAAGTAAAAAAAAGAAATACGTGCCCAGTATGAAAAATAGCTGCATGTGTACTAAAAAGAATTATTTTTACTCTTGCTCGTAGCTCAGTGTGTAAATACTACACGTTTTCAGTGCGGAAGTTGCGGGTTCGCATCTCAGGTTAGGCACCAACTCTTTTATTTTTTTACTTTTTATTTTGTATTAATTTATTAAATCAAAAATGTAGTTTTACTATAACAATTAATTTTTTTGTAACTTAGTTTGCCAAACTTCAAAAATGTTTTATCATTACAAACCTGACATAAAGACCAAAAGAAACTATAAAATACCCGAAATTGTTGTTTTTGCTCTAGTTGACTAATACCTGTTCAACATGGTTTCGATATGTTTTGATACACCGCAAATATGAGAAGAAAACTCTTTATCAAATGTACGTAAACTGGCGCCTTAGTTAGATAAATTGAAAGACAAGCCTTTTTTTAACTTAAAAGTTTTGACAGCGCTTTTTCATAATCCTTGAAGTAAAAGTAACAGTTATTTGCGATTAATTTACAATATTTTTACATTGATTTTTTATAAATTTACATACGTACTATTACTATTTTCATAATGTATTTACACGCAAACGTAGTCAGCACGTTTTTGTTTTTTTAACTAATTTCATTTAGTTTTTGTCTAAATCTCAATTTGGGTACGACAGAGCAATATATCTGCTTACACATTTGTAACAATTTATTCACATGTCAGGATGGCCGAGCGGTCTAAGGCGCCAGACTCAAGTGTAATAACTTACCTGTAGCGATACGGGTTGTGTATGGAGCGTTCTGGTCCTCTCTGAGGGCGTGGGTTCGAATCCCACTTCTGACAAGAGTTTTTTGCTTTTTTATTTTAAATGCTTTTTAAAGATTTTTTTTTAGTGCATACATGTTTTTAATTCCTGTTTTTTATTATTATTATTCTATTTTCCATTTTTCTCTTAATTTTTTTCGTAGAATTTCATTTTAAAATTTTTTAAATTTATTTTTCTTTCAGTATAATTTCATCTTTGAGATCCTATTTTTATTTTTATAAAACCTAATAAGTTTTACTTTAATTCTTTCTGATTCGTTATGATGCCTTGTCATAAATGTGTTACACTAAAATATTTAAATACCTTTTTTGAGTGTACCATCGTTTGCCCGATTTCATTGAAGGCTCGTATGCACTGATTTGGAGAAAATAACTTCCTTTACCAAATGCTAACGGCAATATAAAGGGGCGTGGCATTTGACGTATAGACCGAAATTCGAAAACCAAAAACCAAGCTGGAATGCCAATTAAGCTCGGGAACTAAAACTTGGCCCGAATGCATAGATTGTATATTACCGTACTTGGGCACAAAAGACCATGATATCGAAATGCAAACCTCATAAAGAATCTATCTATCTACTATATACCGTACTTATGGCGTAAAGTGGTAGCAGGTATTGGAAAGGCGTATAGCACCCCTCATATAAATTGAAATTCCAAATCGGAATTATAAAAGATGAGGTAATGCACAAATTGCCAATGCTTGTCTTGTGGTGAAAATGAGAACTTAAAACGATAATACAAGACAGAAATATTGCTGGAATGATTTTTTTTTATTATTATCTGGTATGATAATTCGATCAGTCCAATTTTTGAATACTTTTTCCAATAAATCTGAATAATAATTCTAAATGAGCGCAATCAGCAAAACTGCGACGCAAACGAGGGTCATTTGGCTTCAATTATTGTACCAGCTGTATCTTATAGGCATGCAAATCAATATCGTTAAGTAAAGTTTTCCACGTAGTCGTAGGACAAAGGCCAACAAGTTCAGAACGACAACGAATCGACATTTCGGCGTCTTCTTTAACACTTCGCTCTATGAACTTCGGGAACAGATTTATTTATTTTTCTTTCAAAGCAAATTTCCACAATTTGGAAGCGTTGCTCTGGCGTTAAACGATTCATGACGACTTTCCAAATCTTACAACACAGTTTGGGATTCTCACCTGTCACTCCATAGTTAACGATATCGATAATTCCCATGCAGTAAAAACACCCATACATATAGATTTCAATAAAAATTCGCATATGATTTCCAAACAAGAAAAACCCAAATTTAAAATAAATTTAAAATAGGAATTTCACAAAGACGCATTGAAAATCAACCATAATTGAAATTTAAAAAATTTTCTTGGGAAATATAAAAACAAAGTCTTAGAAAAAAATCATACCGCAGTAAATTCCAAAACTCATTTATGACGCACTTGATTTATGCAATTTGACATTGTGACACAATGCAACAACAATTGGGGTGTCTGGTGAGGTATAAGGACATCCAGACACAAAGTCAATGCTGCTACAAACCGCAAGGACCTTTCGCTGAGAAAAGGACATTTCGCAATAATTTAACAAGCGCGAAGTAATAATTCAAAAAAATATGATTTCAATAACTGAGCTAGAAGTAAAACAAGGGATAAACATGAGAATTACGTGCTTAAGTAGGGGCAAGACACTGAAAATGAAAAGAAGATTGAAAAAGAAAATTTTGCACATGAATAGAATTAGCGCTGGTTTGGATATAAATCAAAAATATTTTAAAACTTCAAAATGAAAGGTAAAAGATACAAATCCATATAATTGCACGTAAATAGTATACGTAAGCAAAGCCGTGAGGAATAAATATTTGTGAGCCGCAGCAAAATCGCAAACGCACATTTCGTATGAGAATCCAGCAGATGAGGGAAAATGCAAGTCAAGGTTATCATGCAAAGATCACTTAAAGTGCGCAATTCGCCATTCTGATAACTTCCAACTGCCAGTAAAGCTAAACGATTTTTTAATTTGCGCGACCTTTCACAAGTAAATAGAAATGGTACAGCCAGTCCTAATGTGATTGTGCTTGCCAAGCCAACTGGAAAATTCCTTTGCTAACCCAAAGGAAGGATAAGTTACTTTTGAAAAAGACGACTGATGCCTAGCAGCACACGCAAAGTAGAGCGCGAACGTACAATCCTGGGTAATTGATTTGAAAACATTGATGGGGAGAAAAATTAGAAACGCAGCAGCAACCTGGTAAAGGCTTATGTGATGACTGCAAAAGCACAAATCGGGGAAGAAAAACAGCAGAAAGGAAATTACTGCACTTAAGTAGTAGAAACGATAATGAAAATTACGAAACTGTGAGTAAATATGTATCTATTCAAGTGGAAAATTGCAGACAGATGCCAAAAAGTAAAAGCGCATATAAGGGAACTGCATTGGATAAGCCTATAAACCTATAAACAGTCAAAATTTGAGAAGCCGTGCATCTCAGAAACCACGAAAATTGTGCGGAGAAGAGTGGCAACGGTAGAGAAAGAAGAAGGAATGTTTGGGTCTAACAAACAAGATATAACTATGGAAAAGGATGCGAGGGATAAAATGTGTTGCAAATAGTATCGGGTTAGATATGAGTTTGAGAACTTTAAAATATAATACAAAACAGAAATATTGTTGGAATGAACTTTTTCTTTATTATAATCTAGTGGATAATTCCATGCCATTTCGCGAAGATCCATACGTAAAATTTTCCACGTAGCCGAAGGATAAGGTGAACAAGTTGAGAATGACTACGAATCGGCATCTCGGCGCCTATTTCAACACTTCGTTCTATGAACGATATCGATATTTTTCATGCAGCTAAAAGAAACACCCGACACTTTTTAAACTTTCTATCTGTGGCTAAAGACATCTACGAGTACCACCAACTGCTATTACCTTCTACTTGCAGTTCTTTGCGTGCTTTTTCAATCTCACTCGCAGTGGTGAATTCACTTTCACTTTTACTTTCATTTCTCTTTTCTCCTCTATAGCATATTCACATGCTAATGCCTTCAGCAGCAAAAAACATGGTCAGCAAATATTTACTACGAAATCACTAAACTTCATTTCCATTCAACGCCACAGAAGCTCTTTTGCTTAAATTGCCAAGCTATTAACGAGGTCGTTAATGAATAGCGGTGACAGACGCTATCAGCCTAAATGGCTGATTTATACGCCTACATCTCTAGTTGACAGCCCACTCTACCTGCAGTATAGTAAACTTGTAGTAAAGTCGGTTGTATAAACAAAGAATTAACCCATTTTGGTACAGTACTAGTCCACATTCAATTACTAATAAATAGTGGCAACCGTCTTGTAAGACTAGTTGAAAGGCACTCATGCTCTTAATTTAGTTATATGGAAGAAAATCGGTATTAAGACAGTTAGCACACTTCTCATAAATTCCGTACCAGTTACTTCGCAGCTAGTCACAAAGTGGACGGCGCTCAACTAGGGCTTTTCTTCAAACATCCTTCGTATTCACATTCCCGTTATGTTATGCTGCTTTTAAGGCACTTTGCTCATAATGCAGCATATGCGGGAATTTGTGACAAATAAGCCTCTAATGGAACATCCTTACACACATACATACAAACAAGCTTGGCATAAACAACTTAAGCTCGTAGTAGACACATCATGGGCATAATGGCGACTTATCTGTCTCGTGTTGACAGGTGGATGAATTGCAAGTAGGTCACACGTATGCCATTGAGATTCACTTTGAAGTTTTACGCAAGAGCCGTAGAACAAGTAAAAAATTGCAGAAGGAGCTGAAAATGAAAGAAATTAACTGAGTAGGTTTGATGCCTAGAGCCAGACGCTGTGGACAAAGCTATATAATAAATGGAATGGAATGATGTGAAAGCAAATATGTCCCTTTCATTTATTTCAAGTCTAAAACATAATAATAGTTTCTACAAACCACTTAAAGCTAATATGAGCTTAAAATACTAATGATATTTAAAAAAATAAATTAAAAAAGAAAGAGTTTAGAAATTCAAAAAATTTCTTCTTTGGCACCGAAAAGTCAAACGAGTCGAACTGAGTCCTATTCTCGGGATCTCACTGAATTTAAGATGAAATGGCGATGTGAAAGTGTATGAACATAGAAATGAATAATCAATTGCTCCTTTAATTCCGACTTGAGCGCATATTTAAGGAAGCTTTCTGTGCTCGTCAAATTCTCTCAATTGCAAATTAGTGGCAAGGCCTCCAGATAAATGTTTCATATTCTAATCAATACGCGTATTTTTAGTGATTTAAATCCAACCTTAAACAGACTCCCATCAAAATTTCACTATTTTTAATCAGAGTTTCTAGAGTATGGAGTTTTATCGATCATTGAATTTTTGTATAATAAAGTGGAAGTTTTAAGTGGCTCAAATATCAACGCGAATTTTTGCTTTTTGCTGGCAGTCTTATGCCTTTTCTCCATAAAAACAATTTTCGAATATTTTTTATTCGATATTCAAATGGGATTGTAATACGAATCTACTTTAATAGATATTTAGCTGGTTTATTCAATAAATGAAATCAAACTAAAGACACATCAATCAGAAAAAGGGATAATTAAACACTCTGACATTAAAGTCACAAAGATCAGTCAGAGTGGATCATGTATAAATCTACTTCTAATGACACTAAATGTATGCAAAAATATTAACCGACTTTTTCCAAACATTGTTCATACGCACATGCCTTTTCACAATAAATCATAATTAAAACAGCGATCTAATCCGATTTATATACGAAACAAATGTCTAACAAAACAGACGTCAAAGCGCAAGCCATACGAACCGACCGACCACCAAATATATCCAAACGAAGAAGTAGAAGCAATCATCTAAGCTGCCAGCGGGATGTCCAAGGATTTGACACACACAACAATCACAATATTTGTTGTTGCTGCAGTATTTGCACTTACTGCAACAGCCTGCAATTCGAGCCCAAACGCACCGGGTTGGCAGCGTGCTCGAAGGAACAAAGAAAACCAAATAAAGAGTATAAGCGAAAGTGCTGCACCGTGCGCTCAGCATGTGGTCAGTCAGTTCAATCATGCACTCGTAGATTTTCAGTGCCGCCTAGCCAGTTCGATGTAACTGCTTTGTTGCTGTGCTGCAGACTCTTGGCTTCTGCCAGTTTGCTGATTTGTGGTCTGTATAAGGTTCGTTTGGTGATGACATTAATGCCGACAACGGAAGCTGCTTAGCGACTGGTACAATGACAATGGCAGTCGAGCGAAGTTATCGCGGCGGTTGCATTTGCGATAGTAACTGACAGCAATGCGGATGGATGCGGGTAAGTGTGCAACGAATTCATAAGCTAGCGTTGATTGAAATTTTCTTTCGAAAAGAGAGATGGTATCTTAAATAATAACTTAAATTTAGTATTTTGAAATCCTTAATTTGAAATTTGTGTTGTGTAATCAAAAAAGGTTCAGGCAGCTCATAACCCTCCCTGAGCACCAACCAAGAATGGTCACGGGCATTGGGCAGCCATCTGTATAGGCTTGGCACTGACACTTGTCGTTTCTGCAACCAAGGCTCAGAAATTCTAATACACCTTCTTCTCGAATGTGATGCCAAAGCGAAAAGAAGTATTAGATAAGGTGGAAGAAAATCACAAACGTTCAGCACAATCCAGCTCCATCTTGGATGAGAGAGCTGGGTTTGGATGAGATACTAGGGAAAAGTGAACATAAAATACCGTGAGGTCGAAGCGTAAAATGACTTTAGTATTCAATTCATGTAATTTGAAAAGTTATGGGAATTCCTTTATGAAACGTTCAGGGCTTACTAAGTATAGAGCTATTAATGAAAAACTAAAAAAAAATCTGAGGGTGCTGTTTTTCATAAATCATAAAAAACTGTTTTTTTTTATTTTTTAATATTTTTTTTACGTTATAATATTTTGTTTTTGTTTTTCAAATAATTTTAAGTATATTTTATCTTAAAAAATATTAAAAAGAATCGAATATATTTGTATTGAAAAGACTCCATAATAAAATTTTCAGGGCTGCAAACTCAGTTGAAGCCTATAAATACTTAATCAATAATACTAATAAACAATTCTCAGTAAAATTTAAGACCATGTCCAAAATACTCAGATCGCTGGATATGGAATCTAGCCAACTATGGAAACTAGCCATTCCTCCATTTAGATTAATAATCACCTTCGTGCTCTTCCCTTTTAGTCAATCATAAATAAGATCAAATACACTATACGAGTATGACTTCCAAGTAGTTTCACAACAGTCATAAACCACAGAACATTTTCATCATTTCAAAGCGAGGCTAACACACTCAACTGGGCAAACCTTTTTTCGAGCTGTCTTTTATGTATTAAATTTTCTTCATATTTTTTTTTTGTTGCATACGCACATTCACACATAACAAACAGTATACTACTTTTATTTTAGCGGCATATTAACCCTCCAAATAGAGCCATCTGTGGATGTACCTACATTGTTGTCGGCGCAGTTGTTGCCCATATTGGTCCATAAATTTCATACGAAATGAGCCAAAACGAATCTGTGCAAGCTGCTGCAGTTTTAAAAGAGAAATTTCTTCTTCAAAGCCTTTCGGTTATAACTTCCTTCTATTAAGTGATAAAATATGTGCCATATGTTTTTGAAACATAATGACTCAATTCTTGACAGTTACGAGTATTAGATAAACTCATAATTCGCGTAAATTTCCGACGAAGCTACACTTTGTGGGTGATCCAATGTACGAAGATTGTGCAATGCAGTTTCATACGGAAAAATATATGGTTAGCAAATACATACCGCCTTATGCTCGATTATAAATGGGTCGGTTTAAACACTCACCTGAAATTAGAAATGCAGCAATTAATAGAGTTCATTATATTTATATGTACATAAAAAATGAGTATTAGAATTTTTTTTTGTAACATGAATATTAGTATATTACTTAGTGTATAGTAACCCATTTAGGCAACTCGCTTAATGTGAAGAGGAATAAAAAATTGTATGTAAAAAGGAGTGCAGACAGAGATTTCTTATAATTGGCTATATGGTGACGTTGTTCTAGATGGCATTTCGCCATAATATCAGCCTCGGTGGTTCTTTAGACCAAATCTCTATGTAATTTTAGCATAGTGTTGGAGCAATTTTACCAATAGGGAACCTGATTTTTTCTTTTAGTTCTTAAATTATATTCGGGATTCTGACGTAAAAAATATCCATTCAGCAAACTAAAGAAAACAAACCAGAAAGTAATAAATTCATCTGTTTCAGTTTCAGAAAAAAAAGACTTTCTGATGTACCAATCAAGTGCGAGTATTTCTGTGAAAGCAGCTAAAGTTTTCGATAAAAAACATTCATACTCTATCATATGCTTCAAGAGTGTTTCGCTTCAGTCTAAATCCTGATTGTAGCAATCCTTGTTATAGCAGCATAAACATTCCCCATTGAAGTGACAGTTCTTGGCCGGGTATAAATCCGGGTCGGCCGGCCGGTAACGTAGAATCGGCTGTCGTGGGAACTCTGCCTCTTTAGCTCTTCTTTAGGAAAGGTATCATCATTAAGGGATAAGAGAACCCTTTCTTTTTTCTTAAAGCTACAGCACTGGCCGCATCGAAAAAAACCAAGAGTTAATCGAATAAAGCAACTATTTATTAAGATCATGAAAAGATTTGTGCGTGCAGATGAGTGTCTCTTCTCTACCATTTTCACATTCGATTGCTTTATTGAAGCAACATCAGTAGGCTCTACAAATGTATTTTTGTAAACCGTGTGTAGAGCATAATTGACACCACTAATAAAAATAAGTATTCAATTATTCCTAGGCGCCACTCAAACTGATTTAGCAAAGCTTCTTTTTAATTTAAGTGCTACTGAACATTTGCAAATAATTTTTTATAACAGCTCACGCCCGCAAAGAACTGATTTGGTTCAGAGTCAGAAAAAGTCCGCCACTCATCTGCATCTCATTATTAATCGATTAGTGATTCGGTTATTTGGAACAATAAATTCGATTCGATTAAACCACTTTTTGAAAAAACTTACTCGATTAATAATCTTCATTTTATTAATCTTGGCATCCCTACTCATATGATATGTAGATAGTATACAATATTCAACAGAAATATAACAATTATGTATTTAAAATAAACGCAGCCCTAAGTCTTTTCATAGCCTAGTAATGCCAAACTTCATTTAAGTTCTCGAACGAGCAATATTTGGAAATTATTAAAAATCATCTGTTCTGAGAATTTAAATATCCAATAGGCTGATCCGGGTCCTTAATGAAAATGAATTTTTGTTTTTTCATTTATTAAGTTTACGATTGGATTCCAGCTTAGATAAAAAAAGATATCTAGGAAGAGCGAAATCAAGATCGAGACTATTATATTAAAAATTCTATTTTATTCGCCGTAATAGGCAGTCGAACGAGATCAACCGTTTTACGGGTACGACATGAAAACAGTTCAAATTACATAATAAATTGATTGCTGATATTTTATAGACAATTTCTTACTAGTTCAGAAAATGCTAAAAAAAAATCAAAGTAAATATTTGACGGTGAGGTACTGAAAGGAGAAGTGGATAATTATGACGATGAGAGGAATATTGGACAGTATGTGGAAAAATAAATGTTACTATGTTACATCGCCGCCACACGATGTTGATGAGGTCAACGATGATGTCAAATTCGACGTCGTATCCAAAAAATACAGTTTTTATATAATCGGAGTTTCGTCTTTACTCTAAAGAACCTTACTTCACCTTTCTTCTATGGCAGAGAAGACTTAATGAATATGACTTACCATTTCTGAGATATGATCGTTTGCGCAAAAATTGTTTTATGGGTATTTAAATGGCGCTTAAAGCACTAATAACAATCATAGGCCGTTCCGAAGAAGTGGGAATCTCTGAATGTACATCGTGGCAAATTCTGCATACAAATATCCCACACTATTACACAATTAAGTTTTGCAGAAGGAGTGAAGCCACTTGATCGTCTGAATTTGTCAAAACTTCTTTTGAGTTACACAGGAACATTTCCAAACCAACGTTCCGACCAATATTAAAAACTCTTTAGTAAAATATTATATAGAATTGTGTTTTTATAAATATCATAACCATTTTGGCATAATACATTTGTTACCCATTCCTATCTCGATTCTATTAGTCTATTACAAACAACAATCATGATAACAAAGATATTTAATAATACTTTATTTTCACTCTCAAAACAAGTATTTCCAATTCTTCTTTAACACAAAGTCTCCTGCGGTAGTGTACCCTCAATAACGCCCAACATTAAGGCAACTAAACCAATCACTGACACTTCATCCAGCGCTTTAGTTGCCAGTGGCACGAACCAACGTTGCAGAGCCGCGTCAACTTCCTTCTCACTGTCGTTAAATGTCTGATTTATGAACTCTTCAATCCAAGCATTGAAGAATTTCGCCATCGTCGGGCTATTCATAATTCCAGTCAATTCGGATTCCACACCCCCAAGTTCCGTTGTTGCTTTGAATTTCGTCAATTTCATTGTGCCCGAGGCCTTAGGGCGCACTATGAAGCTACCATAGATACGCAAATTCTTCAAAGTCAAATGCAGTTCGCCATCACCATAAACGTGCACTTTGGGACCGAAAAGCTTGGTGATAATATCAGTTTTATAGTCACCAGTGAAGAGAATCTCTGGGAAATTCAAATCGTAACGCACTCTGCGAAGTAAGTTGTTGTAATGGAGTTCACGTATATCAAATTCATCGAGGCCGGTGACAGTGAGCTCGGTAACGTTGCCGCGAATCCTGGAGGGGATGAAATTTAAGGAAAAGTGAAAAAAAGATGAAATTGAACTTCTATTCATCAACTTACTCCGATTTGCTGGTAATCCATTCTACCTCTCTATAGGGGGCATACAAAGGCACTAGTGGGGGAATTCCTGCTGGCGCATAGCCACAAGGCATTTGCAAGCGCAGAAACTCCATTACTTCACGCAGATAATCATCGAAGTTGGTGCGTCCTTCGATTTCCAACTCCTCCGATTCACTAGCCAGCTGACCATGTGCGGTCTGTAAAAGCAACAAAGCGCAGAGAAGGAACCAAAAGCTGTACATTGTTAACAAAAACTATTAAACAACTGAGCTACAGTTTCACTTTCCCTTTATAAAGCAAACGCGCAATTTTACTCTTAACTGCATACCACAACTGGAACACCTGCCTGTTTGAAGCCTAATCTTTTGTTGAAAGTACACAAAAAATTTGCGATAATGCGGCTATAAGAGGTAATCGAGCCAATAAAATTTGGACTATCAGATTTTTATCAATTTTAAATCGGCTCTGAAAGGAACAGTAGCTGATAAATATGGTAAAAACCAAATGATTACGGCTGAACAAGAGGACTGTTGAAATATAGAGCGAAAAATGTATGAAAAAGTACCTAAAAGCTTTGAGAAAGCGCTCTTGGGGGTATGCGAAAAGCTTACACTGTACGACAAAATCAAACTTTTCCCAAACTAACCAGGCTCGCGCAACGGTAAAGGGGGTAAAAAAATATAGGTCTTCGGCGATTTGAAAGTTTACTAAAGGTTTTTTTGAGGGGATCAAACTTTTCACCTTTTGGGCATTTTTATGGTAAATCGGCATAGGAAACTACGTGATCTTTACATTTTAGATGTGTGATGTGCTCAGCAGTTCTATGTAAAATATTGCGAAACATATTTTTGTAGAACATTTTAACGGGCAAAATTTACTTATACCAGAGTAAAAAATTGTACCAGAATATACGGTTATACGACCAATTTCATCATACGGATCGGTAGTAGTTTGGTGGGAAGCCTTTGGAAGAGATTACAATATCAAATTACGTGGCAGAATATAGAGGTCAGTCTGTGCAGTAACGGATTGTCCAATTATAACATGTCCTAAGGAAGCTCATAATGCAACTGACACACGTTATTCCGGTAGATCTCCATGTCGAGAAGATGGCTACCATGAGTGCATTTAGGTTAAATGAACCAGGTTGCTGGAAAGAAAAACTTACGGCCATGCCAGTCTACTATTGCGACAAACTCAGTTCACCTCGGAGAGGACTGATAACATCGTGCCTACGGTGACTTTCAACAGGAATTTTGCCGCTGTCTTTCCATCTCCGAAGGAATGAAGTAAGGGGCTTTAACTTAACAACTTCGACACCATGGTCTGCACAGATGGTTCAAAAATGAACTGTGGTGTTGGGGCTGGTATATATTCTCATAGACTTCGAATTGAAAAATTAGTGCCACTTCCTAATACTTGCAGTGTCTTTCAGGCGGAAGTATTGTCAGCTTATAGACTACTACTCGCAGACTTCTCTGTTAAGAGCAATATCTTTCTATTCTTTCGGATAGACAAGCAGCAATCCAGGCGCTGGATTTGGCTACAACAACCTCTAAACTGGTGGAAAAAAGCAGAAATAGCCTTACGACGTTGAGTGTAAATCGAAGACTTCGGAACATTGATGGAAACGAAAAAGCAGACGAACTGGGAAGAGGGGGATCTGCCATAAATAACGTTCTTGCAGAATCGATATTCACACTACTCTAGAAAGTATCGATAAAATTATGGAAATCAAGAAATCAGACTGGCACGCGAGCACTTATTTGATTGCTTAGAAACTGAAATTGAGTCAGAAGGCCTTTTGGCATTATTTACATAAGGAAGTTCACAAAATAAGCTCGATGAGTGGGAACTACACAACTTTGAGCTGATTTCAATAATTTTTTTTGTGAAAACGTTTCACATAAACAGCTTATCAAGGAAGTGTTTTGGCATCTGCTAATCTAGCGTAATTAATAGATATAATACTTAAAAAAAATATATTTTTTTTCAAGGTTTTCTTTCAATCTTTGGTTTGGCTAATATCAATAATTTATAGCCAATAGTAGAAAATAAAACTTCTTCGAGTTTAACAAAGCGCGCCAGTCGTTTCTTTCTCGTGCTAACCGGCGCCAGTTGGAAGCACCAAGTCAAGTTCTTCTCCACCTGATCTTTGCAACTCAAAGCAGGCCTTCCTCTTCCTCTGCTACCACCAGCTGGTACCGCATCGTCCTGGCCACTCCCAAGTGAATGGCGATGAGTAACTTTCCACACTTGCGTGGACTTCTACACATGGAACCAGCCTCCACACTTTGTAGTCTACTTCTCATAAAATTAATAAATTTTTCAACATCATGGACCTGGGGTATCATGTGCCATTCTTTTAAAATAACTGGATTAATATTCGGGCTTTGGGCTCCAATACTTTACTGCAATAAAAAGTAACCACATTCTGAGCATAAGAGCTTTATGTTGGTAGAATTTGAACTGAGGTTTGCTGAAATGAAACAAAATTTTATTGCACGATTTGCAAATGGCTTTGCAGAATATTCAAATATTATCGCGTAACCATTTTATCTTCTATAAACACCAAATCATCCATTCCCTTATTGGATGTACAACCCCACACCATGACTGAAAGTTTGCTAAATCTCACTGACGGTATTATATTTTGCCTTTCCAATACTTTTAATGACTGCCTTCACACTCTACAGGATCCATCGCTTTAATACAGTCTCATCGCGGAATATAATATCATTCCAGTAGCTATCCGGATGAGGTACGCACATCATAGCGAAAGATAATCGCTTCTTAATATGCTGTGCTGAGAGGAAAGGCTTATTTCGAGAAACTCGTGAAATATATTTGCGCTTTTGCAAAACTTGGCGGTTTTATGAGAAAATCGACCCCATCATCATTTCTAAGCTCAGCAGCAAGGTTTCTTTTTGGAATCTATGGATTTGTGGCTACATTTCATAACAAAACAAGTTCGGCGCGCTCAGATATTCTCCCTAGTCTTCAACTTGCAGATTTTGGCTCCAGCCTATTTTAATTATTTGCACGATTTATTATGTTTTAAACAGTTTGTCGGGTTAATAAAACATTTCATTGCACTCATCTTCCTCTTCTATAATTATAATAGGCGAACTGAGTCACTTCAAACGATGTCCGTTTTCCAGACCTTTTTGCGTTCTTTATAATTTATGTACGATTTGAATATTTGCTCAACAAATCACTCTTACGATCCCTTTATGACTGACTGATGAAAAACGCGTGTGTAACAACTCAGTAAGATGCCGAAAATAGATATTTAAAAACACTTTATCGACAGCTGAGAGAAGCATTTCGTTTGCTTTTATTTTTGTTTTTACTTGCTTTTGTGTTAAGTTAATGAAATTTTTTTGAGAGACCCTCCAACTTCAATCAGAAGCGTTAGAGAAGTTAAGAACAATTGTCAAAATTTCAACAAAAAAACAATTGTGAAAATTCGATGGACATAAAACTGCATACTCGAAATTTTTCTAAAAATTCTGATAAAAAAGTGAGCTATTTTCATGAACAACATGAGTTTCAACACTCTTAAAAAATAGCACGGAATCCACTCATTCAGTTCATCTCCTTATCATTGTATTAACTTTTATTAAGACAATATTTATACAAAATTAATATCCTTCAAATTATACACAAATATGTAGTTTCCTTTAAGCCCAAGGATCCTCTGGCGGTTCACATGTTGTGGTAATTGGGTCATCTTCACTCTCATCTTTATTTATAATCAAATCCAATATAGTCCAGAAGTCTTTGCCCTTAAGCAACTTGTTCACACGTGTTACTACGTTGCTCTCAATAGTCTCGGAAATCGATGCCTGATTATCGTTTATGCTCGATACGACCACACTTTCCAGTTTACGATTAATCAGATCATTTAGTTTGCCATCGCCTAAGATACCGGTGATGTCAGACTCGCAACTATCCAATGAAACAGTGGTTTTCAATGAGAGGATTTTGATGGATCCCCACAAGATGGGTATTTTGTATCTTAGTGTACCAGCAACACGCAAATTTTTCAAACCGAAACCCAATGAACCATCACCTTCGTATTGCACGGAGATTCCAAGTTTCTGCAATGCATCAATAATAGTGTCGGTTTCAAATGCAGCAGCGGATACAGTTATGCTTGGGAAGGTGAAATCGAAAGTAATTTTCGAGATAATCATGTTCAGCTTGAATTTATTGATTTTGAAATCATCCAAGCCATCTACGCGCAAACGGGTAAACAGATCAGTGGTTCTAGATGGTAGTGAAAGTTACAAAAATAAATAAAATTCCACTTTATTATTTTCCTCTACTTACTCCAACATGTCATATTTCAAATGAACGGAAGCTTCTCTCTTTTTCAAAGGCGCTAGCGGTGGAATTCCGTAACTTGGGAAACCGCAAGGCATTTGCTTCTGCAGTTTACGAATGGCGCGGCGTGCTTGCCACGATACAATAAAACGAGGAGCAACTGTGCCGGCAAGAAGCAAGTATTGCATTAGGAACTTTTGAGACAAAATAATTTAGAATAGCCAACTTACTTTCTACGTTTCCATCTTCGTTCTCGTAGATGACTTCAATTTCACTATCATTATCGATTGGCGAAATCCCGTACTGTGGCAGTTGTATGGAGCCGGCAAAGGCGACGGCTACGAATGCCAATAACAATAAGCACTTCATTTTGAAACTTTTCTGAAGAGTGGTTAGCTAACCTTTAGATCTGCAAGTTAACAACCGAGCAACTGATTCCTGCACAGTTGTAACCTTAACTTTTATACGTTCCGATTAGTGACACGAACATAACCCGGCGCAAGCGTCGGATTTTTCGTACGAGTTTGATTTGTTATCAGATTTGGCTGATTAAGTGGTAAAATGTGATTTATGGTTATTTGTTAAAATAGGTGAATGATTTCCGATGATATTAGTTTCTAATTTATTTACTTTGCTAGTATGATTTTTTTCGAATTAGTTTAGTTTGCAAGTGGTCACTGTGACAACTTGAGTGAACACAAACGTAATTTTTGCGTGACACATCGCGACATGCAGCTGCACGCGTGAAGGCTGGCTCTATATACATGTAGTTTATGAATAAATTTCGGAATAAAGACGCAACAGATTCGGACGGAACGAGACGGATTCTATGACTCAAAGGGTGATACTAATTTGTGAACCTTCAAAGCTTTGAAATATTGAAATTTGAAAAACAAGAATTGAAAATTTAGCACTCAAGAAAAGACAGGCGATAAAAGATCACTCAACCCATACTTCATAACCTCACACTTGAAATTTTAGCACTCAAGAAAAGACAGCCGATAAAAGATCATTCAACTCATGGTCAGTACTTCACCGTTTTTAATAATAATAACTTGAAGCATACAACCCAAAACCAATTAATTTACAACACTTTTGAGTATTTTTCAAACAATGATTTTTATTTTATATATTACGATTTTCTTAGTTTTCCACATCGGTCTTATTTTGCTGCACTGCCAACCATGGCGCTGGGGTTGGGTCGCATTTATTGTTCGATCCTGTCATTTGACCAAACAACCACCAGATTTTGTGTCCCTTCAAGTAGGCGTTAACGCGTGGCACAAAGTTCGACTCAATTTTCTCGCTTATCTCTTTCTGATTGTTATTGATGTAGTTGGGGATGATGGTTTCGATCTGTTCATTGAGGTAGCTATTTAGGTTTCCATTACCCAAAAGGCCGCCAATATTGGAGGTTACGCTGCCCAGAGAGACAGTCGCTTGGAACTTGTAAATTTTGATCGAGCCCAAAAAGAATGGCATCTTATATTTGAACTGTCCCTCAATGGCCAGATTCTTCAAGGCGAATTCCAATGATCCAGAACCCTCATATCGCACTGACAAACCCAATTCATTCAATAGATCGATTAATGTGTCCGTGTTGTAAGCTTGAGCTGTGGCCTTCAGCTCCTTGAAGATGAAGTGGAATTTTACTTTTTTGCTGAATGTATAGCTAACTTTCAATTTTTTTATATCCATTTGGTCAAGACCATCAAAACGAAAACGAAGGAGTTGAGTTATAGTCCTTTAAGTGGAAGAACAAAAAATGTGCTATTAGTATTAAGGTTTACAGACAAACGGCAGCCACTTACTCGACCACAGATTTGGTCAAATGCAAGGTTAGATCAGCATTTGTGTAGGGTGCTAGTGGGGGAATGCCAAGATCGGGCCAACCGCAGGGAAGCTGCGCCATAAAGTTCTTTAAAGCCTTTTTGGCTTGTGAGTTGAGTATCAAACCACGACCTTGAGCTTGAGTTAGTGAAGAAAAATATCACATTATAAAGGGTAACAAAAAAATACTTTTACAATGTACTGTGCACCCACCTTCTTCCAACGATATATCCCACTCATCTTCGTCCAAGTCTGTTGCCTGGTTGGCGGCAGCAAAAGCTAAAAGGCCGAACAAAATGAAGACAGTTGCGCGCATTTTATATTTCTCGAAAAATAACTGTTCTACACCAAACTATTTTTTGATGTGTAACTGTTAAATGACTGAAACACCGCCTTATATAGCGAAAAAATATCGATATTCCATATATACCTGTTTCCTTGGTTACAAGGGGTGGGCAAAGGTGAACGTACCATAAAATAGAAACGTAATAATAACGGCTATTCCTCGCTGGACTTCATAAATTATTTTCAAGTGCATCGAGATTATCCTCAGTTGAACTACAAACTCCTGCGTTAGATTAAGCTATCAATCAATCATCAATCAACATTCGAATAACGAATACGAACCAAGAGCCAATATTGCAGCGACTCGATTATTTTCTCCTTTTGTGTGTTTATTTAAAATGACTTCTCTTAACTATGTCAATAGAATCATAAACATTTGATTTATTATTAAAATATATAAAAACACGTTTCAAATAAGAATAAAAACATAAAAGAAGTTAAGGGTGTTGTGGTATTCGGGCGGCTAACTGGGAATGCAGTCATTAGGATTAATATTGGGTAGTCGAAAAAGTCTTTTCGTATTTTGTCAATAGATGTCGTTGGAGTCATCTATCTCCAGTGCTACCAATCACATTGTGTCATATCATATGGTGTTAAAAAGGTGACATTGTAAGCTTCATTTAACCAAAAAAAAATTAAATTCGGAGAAGTTGAAAAAAAGTTATAGCCAAGGCACTAAACATTCATCATCAAAAGGTTTTGAACCATTTAAAAGAAGCTCGATGTTTGGGTACCACATGAATTATCTGTGAAAAATTTAATGGACCGAATTAACATCTGTGATTCTTTGCTGAAACGAAATGAAATCGAACCATTTCTGAAGCGAATGGTAACAGGAGACGAAAAGTGGATCAAATACGACAATAATGTGCGAAAAAGATCATGGTGCAAGAGTGGTCAAGCTCAACAAATGGTCGCAAAGCCAGGATTGACGCCTCGAAAGGGATTGGAAAGGAATCATCCACTATGAGCTGCTCCAGCCTGCTCGAACGATTGATTCTACACTTTACTGTCAACAACTGATGAGATTGAAGCAAGCAATCGAAAAAAAGGGGCAGAACTGATCAGCGGAAAGGGCGTCATCTTCCATCAGGATAACGCTAGGCCACAAACATCTTTGATGACTCGGGAAAAACTGGGAGAGCTTGGCTGGGAAGTTTTGATGCATCCACCATATAGCCCTGACCTTGCACCATCGGACTACCATTTGTTTCAGTCAATGCAGAACTCCCTTAATGGAATAAAGTTGGCTTCAAGAGAAGCCTGTGAAAATTACTTGTCGCAGTTTTTCGCCGAAAAACCACAAAAGTTTTACACTGATGGAATAATGTCTCTAGAAGAAAAATGGCAAAAGGTGGTGGACCAAAATGGTACATATTTGGTTTACTAAAGTTCATTATAAATATAAAAAAAAATGAGTTGAAGTTTGATTAGAAATACGAAAAGACTTTTTCGATTACCCAATAGTAACAGATTAACGCTAGATTGGCATAAAATATGGAACGATTTCCCCGGGCAGGAAGCGTGTTAGACTTTCAAGCACATACTTGGAAATTGAAACGGAGTTCGAATGAAATTCGAGCGAAATCAAGCGGGAAGTATTCAAGAGCAACCAACCTGCTCATGCAGGTTCTTAGAAAATATTGTTGAATTTTTTTTGGAAGCGGGTTCAAAACACCATCTTCTCCTCGGCTAATCATCAACATCTTCTACGGTAGCTTATTGCTATGTTCAGATTTTAATACTCTAATTATTATTTCCATTTTTTTTCCTTTCCTTTAACAAAGGGCGTCTCAACCACGTCTTTTTGCCAACGGACACGGATTTGAGCTATACTTAAATCCCAGTTCGTTCCACGTAAGACCAAGAGAGTTCATTTCAGCTTTTGTTGAGCCTACCCACTACTCTACCCAGCTAATTATTCCATTAGAAAATTTTTTTCAAACGTTACCGTTATTTTGACAAATTTCTAACGTAGACCCTTCATTTCAATGAACGGCATAAAAATATCGGCAATACGTGCACTTGGAATTTTAAAAACAACGTCATAAAGCGAT
This sequence comes from Anastrepha obliqua, assembly GCF_027943255.1. Classification (NCBI taxonomy): domain Eukaryota; kingdom Metazoa; phylum Arthropoda; class Insecta; order Diptera; family Tephritidae; genus Anastrepha; species Anastrepha obliqua. The sequence goes on from NC_072896.1 coordinate 2,738,991, forward strand.
GCAACTGTGGTCAAAGGCTTTTATTTTATTGAGATTATATTTTATAAAATATGGGTATCATATTGGCGATTGCACTGGAGTATTGTGCATATAAATCACGTTTCTTATTGTTATTTGTATCTTCTCTAGCAAAAAAAAAAAAAGATATTTACTTATACGCAGCTATTTACTTATACATATAGGGTTGCCAATATTCGACGGACCCATCTGGCAACCCTATATCTTTTGACAGAGACGTCAGATCGCTTAATGACATACCGCGTTGGAAGCGTCAGTCCAAGCAGATTTTTACCATGGAACAGTACACGCCACGCGAACGCTCCCAAATTGTTGAAATTTACATTCAACAAAAGAAGTCAATTGTGAAAACTCAACGTGCGTATAAAAAATTAAATAATGTGAAAAGTGCGCCTTCTAAGAACACCATTAAAAGTTTGTACGAAAGGTTTTCGACTGGTGATGCTCTTTCTAATCCAAAGAGGCCAGATCAAAACCGACCAAGGCGTTGCCAAAGACATCCCAAAATCGCCGTTCTCAGCAGTTGGGCATTGCTCGGAACACTTTGCAACGAATTAGCCTCATTGATTTGTATTTATTCCCGTATAAGATTCAATTGAGGATTTTGAAGATTGAAGATTTTGAAGGTTTTTGCCTGCGGACAAGCCTCGTCGATTGGAATGGGCCCAAAGAGTCGTCGAAATCCGTCGGGTCCGTCGAATATGGGCAACCCTGTACATACAAAAAATTGGATACGCCAAAAGTTCTCTAACCCTCATCCTACAAATAAATGGCACCTCTAGCGACACTATCTTCAGCAAACAGCAAATTTGGAACGAAACATGGGCTTACATATAAACTGGCACTGAATTCAAATGCAGTGATGAAGTCGCTGCCCCGAAGACGCAAAAAATTAGCGAAGTAGTTATAGGGAAAAACAAAGTTTTAGTAAAAAATATTTTTCTTTTACAATTCGATTACATATAATGGATGGTATATTTCCAAGCATTTGTATGCAATTAAGGTTCTTGAAACTGTCATATTTACAAGAGTCAATGTCATGATAATTTAAATCAAGGCCTCTGGAATGCCACTCACATAAAAATATAGATTCATTACCTGTATTTTTCAATGGCTGATAAGCTCAAATATTATAAATAAAATGATTACACACTCGCCATTAAAGGTAAACTGATTTTGATGATAGTATGGAGACTATTTGTGGAATATTGTGAATAGAAAGACTTAAATTTTACAAAAATAATTTATTTAATTAAATTTTTTTTACAAATACTTAGTGTCCTCCAGCTACCTATGTAAGCACATTGAAGATATTCTATGCCTATATAAAACATAATTTTTTCTGAAATGCAAGTAGTAGTAAGTTGTAAAGCCTTATTTGCAAATGCTGAGCGCTATAAAAAAAAATTCAAAAATAAATCTGAAAAAATAACAAAACAAAAATGGCCTTTCAGGTTGTGCTACTCATCTCTCTTTTATGGCTTACCGGAATTGGTTCCAAGGATTTTCGAGATGACATGAAATACAAATTGGACAGTGACTTTTATAGAAAAGGTATTTTAAACTTGAAAATATTCTCTAACTAATATAGAGCGGAGGACCTATGTACCAACTTGGAACTCTAGGAATTGATGATGAACATAGAGCGCATAATGATTTTAAAAAGTAGGCTTATATTAAGTAAAACTAAAAAAAATAAAAATGTTAAAGATTTTAAGAATATGCAGCTGATTCACTACCTGAAAAGACGTGAAACTGATCGATCTTTAAGAACAACAAATCGAAATTTTCGTAATTTTCATACTGACAAGTTTTGATTTTTTTTATTTTATTTTAAGTATTTTTTATAAACAAAAATCATATAATTAAAACTTTCAAACTTTATACAAGATTTATAAAAATTCGACAAATTTTCATCAAAATTTTAAACAATTTAAAAATGAATAAAATAAAAAATTTTAAAAATAAAATAAATAAAATAAAATTGTTAAAAATCAAAGCGATTTTTGAGCCACTTTAAACTGACACAATTTTATATCATAATTCAATGAGCTAAAAAATCGCATATGAAATATTTTTTAGAAATTATGATTGAAATTTTAATGCAGATTTCTTTAAATTTTGCAAAAGTTTGAAACTTGATTTAAAATGGTGTTTGGTTGTTGTTGAAGTGGTTGAGTATTTCCACTGAAATAATCCTAATTAGTGACCAGCACTGTTTTACTACCACCGTCCTCGTATAATAATGTGTTTTTTTGTTGTTCTAAGTCAAATCCATTTAGTGAGGTCCAACTATAGCAGCAAATTCTTTACCTCGATGTCTGAGATCTCATTAATTTGCTGCAGGAAAGGCTTACCAAAGGTGCGGAGTCGTGCCCTAGCTAGCCCTGGACATTAGTGGAAAAGACTTGCTTCTTCCGCTTGACAGCTCCTGCAGATAGGATTGAAGGATAGATTGCGTCTAGCTGCATGATCTCCTACTTTCCAATGACCTGTAAGGGTTGCAGTGATGCATGAGATGTTTGGCCGAGAGCATCCAAACAGATCATTCGTCATTTTGTGTGACGGTCATGTGTTTTTTGTTGTAATACATGTAGTTAGTTGCTTCCATCTTATTTCGGCTAAAGCATGATAATGTGAAGCAATGGATGCTTTTAATGTGTTGAGTGGGGTGGAGACTGCCACCGCCTTTGCTATTTCTAGTATCGAGCCTTTTCTTGCTAGCTCATCCGCTATCTCATTACCCCGTATGTTCCTGTGACCGGGAACCCATATCAGAGTGATTTCAGCCCAGGTGTTTGGTATAGAATCAAGTATATTTTTAATTAAAAAAAGATTGAAATTAAAAAAATTAATAAATAAGTAGGCAAAACTTCTCATTATGTGGCGCTCTCATAATTTTACAATGGGACATATTTGCAATATTTTATTTACATTTTTTATTTTACAAAGCAAGTAAAGCATTTCATGTTCATTTCATTTCCTGCCTTTGCGACCGGCACGAAGTTACGAAAAGCAATGGAAGAAATACTACAACAAATGACTTTGAGTTGGCCGCAATATGGTGTACCACCTTTAGCGCCCCTTAAAAAAGAAAACCTCACAATTGTCTACAAAAATGTCTTCTTTACGTAAGCTCTTAACAACTATATGTAAATGTATATGTAAAAGCTCGCCTCCTTCAACTTTCAGATTCTGCAACTACTTTGAGGACCCACAAATCTTTAATCTGAATAAAATGAAAATCGACAACCTCGATAATTTATAGCTAAGACGTAGAATCGATTCTTCAATTTCTCCAACATTACCGCTGTAAGAAAACCTAAGCTTAGCGACTTGCTTGATCTGCGCAATATCTTGGGTTTACGTTCAGACTTCAAGGCACAGGGTGACTTCAATATTGGCTTCGAAAATTTGCGCTTAAATGGCTTGTTCCGTTATGATTTGGCTATAATCTTTGGCTCATTGCGCATTCATGACCTACAAATGACTTTGAGCTTAGAGAGCGTAAGTTTCCAATTGCAAGGTGTCATAAATTCTAAGCCCATAACAAATCGGCTTAATAATCTGCTCGAACAGCAGGTGTTAATACAATTTAATAAGTATAAAAGTATTATAAGCTGGCTGACAGCGCACACATTAGAGACACAGGTTTATCGTCTGTTGTTCGGCAAGAAGATTTGGTATTTAATTCGTTTGGCAATTATGAAATCGCCCGATAAGGATGCAGCTGTTTCACTTGAGCAATAACTGTCGCAAAATATGGTGAATAAAAGCCGTTTATGGAATAAAATAAAAATAATGAATTGGTTATGATTTGTAATACCTCATATCGCACGGCTGTAAAGTAAATAATTATATATAAAAAGGGTGATCAATTTAGAGGTATCGGATTTTAAATTGAAATAAAACAACGAAAATTCAAATTGTACAAAGGTGTGAAAGCACACAACCTTCGTGGCCCATCCACTGGTCCGAGACGAGGGATAAATACCGCAGTAAATATATTGCTGCGCGGGCTGTATTTGGGTAAAATATACTGTAAGCAGTTTGCCTTGCATGCTCCTTGTAAAATATATTTGCATGTATGTGCATATGCAAAATCTAAAGAAATCATAGAATAAATGAAAATTATAAGGTTCTAAAATCCTTCTCCTCTTTTCTATGCATACATCTACATTTGAACCACTTCAATCTTTAAGGCAGATCTGCATGCGTGCAAAAATCGTATATTCTATTTATTTTCTTGTAACCAAGCGACTTCTCTTAGCGTCACACGTGACAAACCCAGCAATTATAAATTAATGCTAATCTTGTCAGTTGAATCAGTCGTCTGAGTTCCCGAGCACAGAAGCATTGCTTATTTTAACTTTGTATTTTAATATTTACAATATTTTTATTTTTAGATTAGTGGAAATAATAATGCTTCCTCTTCATCCAACGCTTAGAAATAGTAAATTATTCTTGGTGGATGTTATGAAAAGCAGTCGTCATGCACGTGCTGTTCACACTATTTCTTGCCGAAAATTTATGGCTTTGTTTTTGAAACTCGTGTTAGAAATGCCTATAACAAATCAGGTAAATCACGTTAACCATCTTAAAGAGTTTTATTATTTTTTTGTAAATTAGACTAGAAAAATTTATTACTGCACCTTTCAGAAATGACAAAAAGCCTTTGATCTAAATACGAGTGAATTTATCAACAAAATTATAAAAGCACCTTGTCAATGTCACCTGTTTGTTTATTTACTGCAGTTATTTTTTTATAAAAGCGTAGTTCATTCTACAACAAATATCAAATAATTCAAAGGTTCAATCTTTTCAATCAGAAAAAAAAAAAAAACAAATTGGGCACGCAGTTTTATAGCCTATTAAATTTTAGTGTAAGTGCAAGTTCGCGTTGATTTTTGATAATTCTTCGCCTGATTTGTTGCACATTTTCTCCATGTAACGAGTAGACGACATTTTTATGCCTTCTAAATAACTTGAAACTTATAGATGATGAGAATTTACAACTACAGACTGACTGAAATTAACGCTCATCTCCCTTCCAAAAAAATTTAGTACTGCAGCACTGCCATGAATATAGATTGACAAGTCTAATGAGTCGCGCCCTAAAAATATTTCTTAAAGTTCTACACAACAAATGCGGAGAAACAATGGGACAAACGCAATTTGGTTTCCGTGGGAAAATGGGCACTAGAGACGTCTTATTTTGTATCCAGGTGCTTGTTGAAAATTGAAGAAATATGCAAAAGTATGTCTTTTTATGTTTCATAGACTACGGAAGAGCATTTGAACGTCGATGAAAATCCAAGCCATTCAGAATTTATATTATCATCTAATGAAGAAGTGCTGCGAAGTGTTCACGGTGACTGGAATGGTACTAGATAGCTAATAGAAATGTAGAAGAACATCGCATCTGGATCATATTCTGCAAAATCCGAAATATGAACTGCTACAGCTCATATCGCAGGGCAAGATCGAAGGAAGAAGAGGTATCGGGCGTAAGCAGTTTTCTTGGTTGAGGAGCATCGGGCAGTGAACCGGTATACAACGTGTGTCACCTCTTGGTAGCTGCTTCCAGGTAATTCTATTTTCAAATATGGTTTAAAATTTTTATTAAAATTTTTTTAATAATATATTATTTTTAAATTGTACGAGTATAATTGCTTCAGACGCGTAGCAAATAAACCAGAAGTTAAATAAAAAAATAAATTTTGTAGACCTGTGTAATTTTTCTTGCTGCATTTTACCATTAGTAGAATTTTAGGTAGGCAGAGTCCTTTGAGCTAAGGTGAAATTAAAAGGAACCAACTATTCAGGAAGTCGAGAAAAATAAATCTTATACTGCTATCTGCTTATGGAACTTAACCTGCCCATTTTGCGGCCGCTATTAGAAGAAACACTTGTTCCATAATTTTGGTGTTTGATGCACTGAGATTCCGAATGGTAGTCACGCATCAACCCATGTCGCTACGGCGGCCGGATCCATTTAGTTTGTAAATTTTATGTCTGGTCCACTTATATTCTTGTTGCGAAAATGGAGAAAATGGTTACGTATGCCTCTGGAATACTAAAAACCCTCACACAAATCAAACAAAAGCTTAAAAAGTGTTATGGGAACTTTTTACCATTCAATTTAGTCGCCTATGACTGGTTTATTCCATTTTGGTGCGATCGTATCAGCTCAGTAAGTGGGGTCACCATACCCAATAATAGTCCAATACACTGAATGATATTAGATGATCGGCTAGTGAAGGTGCGATTACAGCCCAATAGAGACCAAGAAATAGCTGAGACTTTCGACTTTTCATGGGGATTGGCAGCCGACGAAGGCCAAGGGAGACATTTCCAACAACAACTTCAAGGCAAAACGATCACCGACGCATATTATGTTGAGCGGTTGGATCGACTCCACTCTGTTTTGAAGTAAAATGCCCAGAAAAATAAGTTATCTTCCACCATGACAGCGCGCTGGTATACAACTTCGCTGTCGCTACGGCAATTATATGAATTAGGTTCCTATGCATGAGAAAATGGCTTGGCACCGTGAGATCTAGGTTCAGAAAGCGTATAGTTTTGAGGTCATCGAAATATTGGATAAACGTAGGAGCAGAAGGAAGATTATGCAGCTGAAGGAAGACTGTATCGAGCTGAAGATTATGTTAGAAAATAAAATATTATTTTGAGCAGTGATGCTCCCTGTTTCAATACTCAGAGACTGGTTGACTCACTCGTATACTCAGATACATATATCTGCACTGAAAATCGGTTCTTTGTGTCATAAAATTTGAATGATTGGTGGAAAGAAATACGAAATGAGCATATTTCACGAACAGGGCAAGAGTTTTTGCGATTCCATTTAAATCGACTTTTGTGCAGTGAGGGGCCTTCAAGTATTACGCAAGCACTATGCGGGGGTAGGGGTGTCTTTGTTTTGCTTATTTTGGATGACATGGGGGGTAGGGGAGTCTAGATGATGATTACGTCATCGGTAGTTATTTACTTTTTTACACGAATGGCAACCCTCACATTGTCTATGCTTGAAAACGAAACGCATTTTCGGGGATTCCCGCAAATATACACGCATACGTTTAGGCACTCGCTTTAGGGTACGTTTATAGTGAGCCAGGTTGTCGACACTGCAGTATACTGCAGTACACGTACTGGTAGCCGTACATAATGAGTCAGGTGAATCTGGCTGTTGTGACAACAATTTTTTTTTTATTTGGACTTTTCGTTTTTTATAATCGGGTGATATAGCCAAAAATTTTGACGGGGTCCGATAATAATAGAGTCTCCGAGAAACCGGTAATACGTTAAATCAAGAAATCAAGCTGGCGACCGAGCGAGACTATCGAATCCGGGATTGCAGGCCCTAGGCGATGAAATGATTTCTTTATCCGGAACAGACAGACACCCTAGACACCCAAGATGATAAAGCTCGAGTCCCTATTGGCGTAACTGCGGCAAATAAGCAAGCACCTCTTCTAATGCACATGGAATATAGAATCAAATTATCTGACCACGATTAGGTAATCGCTGAGCGTCATAAATTAATACCATCTGTTTATGCTGTTATCAAAATCACTTCCAGTATGCTAGGACAACCGGAAGCCGTTGGATATTCTGGACCAACATACATCGCTATTCTAAGTGAAAAGCATAGTTCATCTACTGCTAATACTCATGCTCAGGATTTCGAGACGCTTCTCGAACTTGAAGAGTTTCGACCATTAGCTAAAACTGACCATGGACTAGTAAAACCAGTGGTAATCATGACGGTTGATGGAGGGCCAGATGAAAATCCGCGTTATGAAAAAGTCATAGGGTTTGCTATACAACACTTTAAGCGATATGATCTCGATGCATTGTTTTTAGCTACCAATGCTCCTGGAAGAAGTGCATACAACAGAGTAGAGCGCAGAATGGCTCCTCTTAGTCGGGAACTGGCTGGTTTAATATTGCCTCATGACCATTTTGGGTCTCATTTGGATGAACGTGGGGTTACAATTGATGAAAATTTAGAAAGATCTTATTTCGAATTTGCAGGAAATGTATTTGCTGAAGTATGGAGTTCAATGGGAATTACTGCAAAATATGTTGGGGCAGGTCAACAAGATGTTCCTGATTTTCCAGACATTAAATGGTATTCAGAACATCTGCGTGAAAGCCAATACTTGCTTCAAATTGTGAAATGTAGAAATACAGAATGCTGTCGTCCAAGAAGTGGCCTATTCAGATTACTAGGTAATAGGTTTCTTCCACCACCTATAAAAGTAAAACAAACAGTTGATGACTTGGTTTTGGATGAAGGAGAGCAATTTCTTGATCTTCCAGTCAATTTAGCTCTACGCTTAAGTGCTTCACTCAAAGATTTCCTGCAAATGTCCTACGATTATTTTTGTCATGGTAAAATTGAGGCTATGAAGTCGAACATGCAAAACGTGTGGTCTTTATCATGCTTCCATCAAGTCACTAAATCGTCACATCGAGAAGATCCATAAAAAAGTAAACACGCACACTGATAGGAATGTTAGACCTGTAAGAGTCGCTGCTCGTCGTGCTAATGAACTGATGTGCATTATTTAAAATTTAGAGCACCATGATGTTGAATGGCTCGATGAGAACGACGTAGACATTCCAAAATCGGATGAAAGTGAGCAGACTCACAACACGGAGCAGCAATCGAAGCAATCCAATGTCATCGAAAACTTAGAATCATGGATTCGGGTTTCATGGACTGAAGACTGTCAATTTGAATTTAATATGTGTACCAAAAATTTTAAATAAGCTTGTTATGTTCGTAAGATTATAATATTTTTGTCCCTTACTCTATGTTGAATACTGCATCGGTAAAATCTAATCTCTATTCTAAATCTATTTTCTTATTTTTAAAATTATAATTATAACATTATAATTATAATATAAAAAAATACATTTTTAATAGAAAAATGTTTACGTAAGCATGGGGGGAGAGGGTAAAAGCTTTGCTTACTTTTGCTGACAAGGGGGATGGGGGGGTAAATAATTGTAATAAATCTGCTTACGTAATACTTGAACGGCCCCTGAAGTTCAGGAGTCAAGTTAGAATATAAAAAAAATAAATAAATAAAAATTAAAAAAAATAAATAAATAAAAATTAAAAAAAATAAATAAATAAAAATTAAAAAAAAATAAATAAATAAAAATTAAAAAAAAATAAACCAAATGTCACACATAAAAAAACACAAAAAACAAAGCCCTTATCCACTTCACTTGAAGTACATCCATATATCAATCTAAATTTCTTACTCAACAAGAATAAAGGAAATTGTTTCAATCGTTTGGGATAATAAACTGTGGGACAAGAGCCGCACTAACTTTTTCACAAAATCATAAAAAAAAGCTTTGCAATGTGAATGTATGTTATGATTTTATTCTGATTTTATTGGCTTCGTTTGTATTGGTTTGAGTTTTATGACTGATTATTTGATATTGGTAACTTTTAATATTTGGTTGGTTCTATAAAAAGCCATTACCACGCCAAGAGAGAGAGTAGTTAGGCAACTGTTAGCAGCACGAGCAGTTCGTATTTACAATGAAAACCGCAATCATTTTCTTGGCCATTGTGGCCTTCGCGACAGCCGGACAAGACACTAATTTACTTGGTAAGTTGAGGGTTGAATGCGTTCGTTTTGGGAAATTAGAAATTGCATATATGAACATACAGGTAAAACAACACTTATACATTTAGCCCGACGGCATTTATTAAGCATTTTTCATCGGAAGATTTTTCAAGGATGACTGGGAATCGAAAGAACTTTTCGGCAACAAGAACTCACACCTACGCTGTGGCATTCAGATTTCCTCAAAATATTCCTTTATAATATTCGCTTTGAAATTTCTTATTACGCTTTCCCATTTAACTTATCCACAATCTGTTTCACATTTCAGCTGATCGCTCCCTCTCCACCACAGCCGAACAAATTCTTGTGGACATTCGTGATCAGATGCCATGCGGTTTCCCTAGTAAGGGTATTCCACCACTCGCTCCACTCAAGATCCCACACAAAGAGGTCAACATCGATACCGAGTCTTTGAAATTGCAAGGTGTTGTGGACAACTTCCGCTTGAATGGCTTGAACGAGTTCGAAATCGATGAGATGAAAATTAATGCGATCACCAGCAAAGTAACCTTCCGCTTAATTTTCAGCAATGTGAACGTTGACACCCAATACGATTTGAGTGCGATTTTGAAGAAAGCCGGTTTCACTATTAATTTGGTTGGTAATGGGCAAGCTAAATTCGCTGTTAAAAATATCGATATTTCGGGTACCATCAAATACTCGTTGGGCATTTTAAGTGGCAAATTGAAGCTGAAGACTTTGTCCATTAGTACGCACATTGGCGAGGTGGAGTCTGATATTCAGGGTATTTTGGGTTCAGCTGGCATAAACGAGAAGATGAACGAGATGTTGGAGGAAGTGGTGCAACTTGCCGTCAATGAGAACGAAGAAACTATTACAGAAACTATTGAGTCGATTGCTTTACCAAAAGTGAACAACTTCCTAAATGACAATTCTATCTTCGATTTGATCAACAGTGGTAATGAGAAGGTGGAGTGTATACCTCCTTCAGATAATTAAGGCTGTTGACGGCGTTGTAGGGTTGGAGTTTGTTTTAATGGCCAACTTAAATGCCGTTGAAAAAATGGAATAAAATGTATTGTTTAAAATAAAATTAATTTCTAAAAGTTTCTAACTGTGATTATGGGTAGGGAGGAACTCAAAAAGATGGAGCAACTGGTTATCTTTGGGAGGTTTTGGATACAAATACATTAAAAACTAGGTGGTAGGTGGTAGGGGCCACCAGATTTTGAGTATCTAAGGATGGTGTTCCCATGAGAAATTTGTTTCCTGCTCGATGCTTCTACAGCATCTTCGAAAAGCCATAATCAGTCTGTGAACATGTTTTATTAAATGTTTGGCAATGTCTTGCAAGTACTCCGAAGATAGTAGATACATCTGCCCTTCTATGTCTCGAGTTCGTTTCCGGTCCTATTTTGGTCTCCACAATCTTTGTTTACATTCAAGTGAGCTGAATCCTCTTCTGTTTAACCATCTTCTGTGGAGATCGGCGACAGTCCACTGCAAGTTTGAATTAAAAGTGAATGAACCAAGGGCTCTAACTGCAGGCTGGCTATCACTACGTACGGATACGCCTGTTCCTTCCCAGGTTCTATGATATCAGAGACTCCAACCTCGGAGAGTTTGCTGGACTCCTGAAAAGATATCTGCCAGCAAGAGCTATTCACGCTAATGGCTGCACTATGCAGTAGCCGTGATCAAGCAAAGCGATCTAAATACTTTTGGTATGTGCGAGTGTCCTAGTATATCAATACCTCTGGGGGAACGTTCCTCCAGCGCAGTGAGTTAAAAATTTCCAGCTGACATTCTGCAAGGGCTATAAGTGCTAGAGCTTCACTTTGGATGGTTCTGAGAGCCCTAGTGATATAAGTCATCCTAAATCTTTGCACACCAGAATGTGGGTTTCGGTTAAAATACAATACATTCGGTTATAATACAACGAATCGGTGCAGATCAAAGATTTAAGAGTACATTTTTTTTGTAGGCAGACGGATGACGGAGACAATGTCTATTATTTGTTTTTCCGATTGATACTGGGTTGAATTCTTCGTTCAAATGAATTTTTCGGATGAAATAAAGGGTGACCAGATAGCAATGACAGTTTTCCAACTGTTATTTTTCAACAGCTGCCACAGTTACCAATGACAAAGATTGATAGTTAGGTGCGGATTGCAGCATACCGGCATCATCGGAACTTTTTCTTTCCAAACGAGGAAGGAGACATCGTTATCGTCAATGCTCCACCGTATAGTGATTTGTTAACCGACTTTTTGTGGCTAGAGCTCGAAAACATTGCACATTCAATCTGTGGTTTCAACAAGACGGTGCTCCATGACACGCAAGCAACGCAATGACCGATGTTGTGAAGGGGAAATCTGGCTAGTGTTCATCTATTAGCCGCCGCGATCGCCTTTGCGTACGCTAGCAAGCCCACCACATTGGAGGAGTTCAACCTATTACCGCAATAATATCGCGGGTCAACAAAAATTAGAACGATCCTTTGAAGCACTGCCTGCGAAGCCATAGAACACATTTTAATGACGTGCTTTTCTATCTGTGTATAAAACGTAACTGCAAAATTAGGTCGGAATCAATTTGATATCTCCCACCACTGTAGTTTTTTTTTAAATTCCATTTCCTATCTGGCGTTGACGTCATTGGTTGTTAAAAACGCAAAAATAAAGTGGCGGTTTTCAAAAGGCGCCACCTTCTGAATTCTGTACACCATAGTTGTTATCTCGCAAGCAAAAGCTTTCACACTGAAAGTACAAAGTTTCTTTTTCTCAACAAGAAAATTAGCCGATTGCTGCTGTATTTTTGCCAAGGCGTCTTTGCCTTGCTTTGCAATTTGCCAATTACTTCTGTGGCGATGCTCATAAACTTGATGTATCTTCTCACGAAAAAAATTCTTTTAATTACGGAATAAATGTGTTTTTTCCAATCTGACCCTATTGGGGTTTCCCTCAATAAAGCTGGTACAGCACAAAACAAAGTTTCTACAATGAATTGTGATAGAGATGGCAAAAAAAAAATATTTGGTATGTGTAACGGCGATATGGAGGACTGCGTCACAATTTTATTTTACGGTTAGGGGCTAAGTTGCCACACTTTTACACATTCTTATGGTAAATCGGCATAGGAAACTATGTGATTCTTACATTTTAGGTATATGAAATGTTCAGCTGTTACAGTTAAAATATAACGGTAAACATTTTTGTGGGATATTTTAGGTACCACAAAAATATAATATTTGTCGAAGCTTTTTTCGTAGCTATTTATTAGTCAGTAAGTAGTTAGGGCGGCCGCCGCACAGTGGGGATTTTGCGGAAAAAAGTCAAATTTCCAACATACCACCTACGCAATGTTTAATGGTATTTCTAAATTCCAGAATAGAACCAACAATAAAATCAAAAAGAATTACTAAATTCCGACTTACAGTTTTTTTTTATAGATATGTGAAAAGTATAATTGTTTTATAGTATTGAACTGACTAAGAAAAAACCTCAAAGCCCAAGGTGGTTTTTTTTCCTTTTGCTTGAGCCGACTTCGAATTTTTTATTTTTCATTTAGGGTACGATATTTTTATATATTTTAGCCGGAAGAACAAAGGCTGTGAAGCATTTGATTATCTATTTATAATTAATTTTACAAAAACAAAAAAAAAAAATCATATTCCTTCATATTCTTGGATCTGCAAGTTGAGCTACATTTACCTACGGTCAGAAACTAGTATCAACGTGTTCCTTAATAGCGTCTCTTTCAGTTTTAATCAATTGCAGGTGCCACCAGGCGCCACTGCCTTTTTTTTTGGCAATGATAACACAGGGCAACAAAACAAAAAAAAAAAAAATCTGCGGCAATAATTTTGTTAATGGTTTTCATTAGCACTATTAGCATCATTATATATATTGAGTATGAAATTACATATTTTGAATTGACTCTGGTTCTTGAGATAAACGCAAAATTAAAAATTACTAAACAAATTTAAAGTGCCCTCCTACAGTTGCACTAATTTGATTAAACCTAACTACGGTTTCGTTATCTGTTTGCATATTTAGGTACAACACTTTCTGCTGTTAGACTGAGAAGTTATCAGTTAGTGTCATTTTTCAGTTTTAAAGTTGTCTCGAAAATATGAGTTCGTCACGAAAACCTTGTGTTAACGATTGCAACAGTTTTTGTTATATATGTGGCAAATTTTGTTCGCAAAAGCAAAGAAAACAGATCACAGAGTTTGTGAAAACAACCTACCAAGCATACTTTGGGATAAAGTATGTACAAAAGAATAAATATTGGGTGCCCAATATTGTGTGTAAGTCTTGTGTAGAATCTTTGCGATACATGGACCATCTTCTGCTAACTGTAATGACATTGAAATGTTAGAGAATTCTGACAATCAAGCAAGCAGCAGTGAAAGCGAGTTCGAAGAAAGTAGTTGTATGAAACAAGGATTTTCGCAAGCACAGCTTAGCGACTTGGTTCGTGATTTAAATTTATCAAATTCTTTCCCTTTCCCTTTTCCCATTTCGTCCACTTTGAACTAGCGCCTGTATACAAATGTACAAATTATCAATAATAAAATGCTTCAAATTCATTTCTACACTTGTTTGCTAAAACCCAAACAAATTTAAATCATGTATCCTGTGCGTAAATATTTTCTGGTTTATATTAATAATAATCTGTGAATCGTAATAATTATACTGTTTACTGAGTTTGTCAATGTAAACAAATATATAATGGAAAGTTTCACCATTTCATACGCGGATTTATGCACGAAGCTTCTGGAATGTGACAACGATAGGAGAAAATTAAAATTATTTTTGGAACAATCATACATTGTCATAAGTGAACATAAAAGTGACCGTATTGTGGATGAAGTGTACAAACGTTTTTACTCTCAATTCAAACGAAGGTGGTTAGATTCTAAGCGCTCAAAATCGCGATTTGAAAGTAAGAACGCAAGTTGGCTTGAAGGAACTTTTAAAATTGACTTAAGTAATGATGAGTGTGAACCTTCTACCAGCTCTAAAACTGGTCGTCCACGAAAATCCTTTGACGAGTGTTGTGATCGTGCTAAGCGATATAAAAGGGATGAAGTACGTGCTATGTTTCCCCAAAAAGTGATTGATTTTGCTTCTACATCTAATATTTCGAAAGCTGATCAGAAAATTTGCCCCAAAAAAACAGTTGGTTTGTTTACAAAGCTAGAACTCACAAAAGAAAAATATGAGTATCTTATGCACTGGTTACAACGTGAAGGATATAACATACTTGTATCTTACAAAGCACTCTCGGAAGAAAAGACTAAAAGTTATCCAGAAGGCATATTTATTACTGAAAGTTCAGCAAGCGTACCCTTACAAAAGCTTTTGGATCACACTACTAAAAGAATTTTAGAGACTAAATCAATAAACGAGATAAGCCAAATTACAAGCGAAAATCTCACGTTATACTCTAAATGGGGTTCTGATGGAGCCTCGGGACAAAGTGAGTATCTCCAAAGTTTTTCAACGGAAGAAGTGTCTGACTCTCATTTATATATGACATCTGTAGTACCACTAAAATTATCACGAAGTGACAACATAAATCAATCAGTGTGGATTAATGATAAAGCTTCCTCCACACAGTATTGTAGAACATTACAGTTTTCATATGTTAAAGAGACTTCTGAAGTTATACGAAACGAAAAGAGAAAAGTAGATGAGGAAATATCGAAGCTCAGAGAAACCGAAGTCACAGTAAATAATCGTGAATTTAAAGTAAAACATCAATTATATTTTTCGATGATCGACGGTAAAACAGCGCAGTTTGTGACAGAAACATTAGCAGCATCTTCTTGTTTTATTTGTGGAGCAACAACCTCAAAAATGAATAAAATTGAAGAAGTTCAATCCAGGCCCGTAAATGAAGAAGCACTGAAATTCGGCATGTCACCTCTCCATGCTCGTATCAAGCTGATGGAGTGTCTTCTGCATGTAGCCTATAATATGGAATTTAAACGAGGACGAGTCGACTCACATACTCGCCCAATAAAAGAAGCCAGAAAACAATTGATAAAGCGAGAGCTAAAAGATAAAATTGGGATACAGGTTGATACTGTCAAGCAAGGATCCGGCACAACAAATTCCGGAAACACGTCACGAAGATTCTTTGCTAATCCAGCCTTAGTTTCTGAAATAACAGGTTTGGACGAAGATTTAATTAAAAGATTTGCTGTTATTCTTGAAGCCATAACCATACGTGAGCCAGTGAACCCAACAAAATTTGGAGATTTTTGTATGGAGACAGCAAAAAAGTTTGTTACTTTGTATGAATGGTACAATATGCCAACTACTCTCCATAAAACTCTCATACACGGTAAGGATATAATGGAAAATTGTATTTTCCCTGTGGGTATATTGTCTGAAGAGGCTCAGGAATGTCGAAACAAAGACTACAAAAAGTATAGACTCAGACACTCCAGAAAATGCAGCAGAATTGCCACGAATCAAGACATCATGCACCGAATGATGGTGACATCAGACCCGTTGATATCACATTTGACACCTTCTTTCAATAAGAAAAAGCACAGTGATTTAAGCAAGGAAGTAATTGCGCTTTTACAAGAATAAAATTTGCAAAAAAATATGTTTTATATGAATATGTAATGTGTATAATTTGTGTATGTATGATATCATTAAAAATAAATATTTGTTCATTATTTATTCACTTGCCGGCAGTCCATATAAAAATTTTCATATTTTTACAAATAACGCAGTAGTATATATTTCTATATGGAAAAAACATTGATTTTCAACATTTTTTTAAAACAGTTTTTAAACATTGTTTTAAATCATGTTCTTTCCATATATTTTTAAAAATAAAATTTATGAACTTTAAAAAACATTATTTTTTTAAATTTTTTTAAAAATTTTTTTTAAAAAATAGTTTTAAAAAATAATGTTTTTAAACATGTTCTTTTCATACACAAATATATATAACTTCGTTAGTAGTAAAAATGTAAATATTTTTTGGTATGTATACTTTTTTCCGCATCTCAGTACAAAAATCCCCAGTGTGCGCCGTGCCGAATGGGTTGGTGCGTGATTACCATTCGGAATTCACAGAGAGGTCGTTGGTTCGAATCTCGGTGAAAGCAAAATTAATAAACACATTTTTCTAATAGCGGTCGCCCTTCGGCAGGCAATGGCAAACCTCCGAGTGTATTTCTGCCATGAAAAAGCTCCTCATAAAAAAAATATCTGCCGTTCGGAGTTGGCTTGAAACTGTAGGTCCTTGCAAATGTGAAACAATATCAAGACGCACGCCACACATAGGAGGAAGAGCTCGGCCCGAAAGGGTGTACGCGCCAATATATAGTAGTTGGGGCACTGACACTTTAGACACAATAGCCGTTTGTAGCATACCTAGTGGGATACGCGGACGATATAGCGGCGGTCATACCAGCTCGGGACACTGAGGACGCTAGAAGGAAGCTGAACCAAGTCATGGTAAGGACGCAAATATGGCTTGAGGACCACGGCCTGGAACTCGCCAAACATAAAACCGAGGTCATCCATATGACACGAGGTCACATGCTACTCGAGGTCAGCAAGCAAATAGGCGACACGTCCTTAGTAACCCAAAAAGTAGTAAAATACTTAGGTATTCAACTTGACTGCAGGCTTACTTTCTGGGCCCAGATACGGCATGCGGCTACCAAAGCAGCAAAGGTCACGGGTATGCTAAGTAGATTAATGGCAAACATCGGTGGGTCAACACAGAGTAAAAGAAAGCTAATTATGGCTCAATTCTCCTGTACGGCAGCGAAGTATCGGGAATCCTGCTAAATTGCAAAGCCAAGCGCAAAACACTGGAGGCTTTGCAATGAACAGCGGCACTCAGAGTTACCTCAGCCTACCGCACTGTCTCAGGCGCTGCAATTTTCGTGATCAGTGGTCAGATACCCGTCGACCTCATGGTCTGGGAACGAATGGATGCGTGGGACTCCAAGAAGGAACACGTCATCACTAGCTTCCCAGAACGGAGACGCCAAACCATGCTGCGGTGGCAAAGCTGATGGGACACTGAACCGAGTGGCAGATACACGGCGAAACTTATTCCATAAATTGATAAATGGGTCCAAAGGAACTTCGGAGAAGTGAATTACTTCTTAACTCAGTTCCTCTCGGCCCACGGATACTTCCGGAGTTACCTATACCGTATGGGCAAGATAACCGATTCCAAGTGCATATATTGCGAAGCATCGAGCGATGATGCTGAACACACGTTTTTTAGTTGTGACAGATGGCTCGCAGAAAGTAATGCTCTGACATCGCACATAATCAGCAAAATGCTCGAACGCGGGACAAAAAAAAAGATTGACCTCGACACAGTGCAACAAAGCAAAGCCGCACAGATAGAGACACAAGAAGATGAGCCTATAGCATGAAAGCTGGCTATAAATACGAGTATGGTGAATAGAATTGGGCCTTTATGGATGCCGTTCTGGGCCCTCCCGAAGTAATATAGAAAGCAGTTCCAGGAAGGGTGTCTCCCCAGAAGGAGAGGAGGGATCGTTTTAGTGGCCACGCCACACGACACAGTAGACGACGGTCGCTGTAAGTGCGAAGGCATTTTGAACCAGAAAAACAACTCTTCGTAACTGATGGTAAATTATATTCATCAAAACTACAGTTAATTTGGGGGTAAACACAAATAAACGGCCATATCCTTGTTCGGAGAAGCGGCCCCAAACAGGAACCTTAACTGGATCCTTGAAGTTGTCGATTATCAGCAGTACACCACGACCGACGTATGTAAATATTCGTCCAAAAGGAAGATTCTTCCGTGAATATTACATTTGCTCAATTCCGTTCTGAATTTGCCCTAGCCCTAGCTTTTTTCAATGTGCTCCGAAATTTGAGGTATTCTGCACGTAAACATCCTCGAATCGTGCTTATGGATAAAATAACACCACTTTTCTTAAAAACTGCTTCAGTCTCACGCAACGATTAGTTACAAACAAATCAAAGGTCTTCTGATCTTGCTTTGGATAGGTATTTTTTGGGGTTCATCCGCGGAATTTACGCTGCAATTCTGTTATAACAGGCCATGTTATGTAACAAGTTGCACCATTTACTTCAAGAATTAAGGCCCGACAATGCTCCACACAAGTGGATGTAATGCCAAGTGTACTCGTATGCAATTCTTTCTCGTGGAGTATCTGTAGATTAGGGTCACTCCATTATTACATCATATAAAAATACAGTTCAACATGTTTTCGTTCTCTTCCACCATTTGAGTGAACTTCTGGCAAAATTCTAAGCGATTGTTGTTGTAGCAGTTCACTAGGTCCTGTCACCGATCATCATCGGCTAACTCACCTAACGATAGCCCCGGAAACGTGCTGTTTCAACGGGTTGGGTCCAGAGGGAGAGAGGTGTTAGGTGAGTGGGATTGAGACGGCACGTGAATAGGTGGTTAGTACCTTCACATGCCGTATATATATCCAGAATGCTGGGGTAGATTCTGAATAAGCAGGAGTGTAACCTACTACAATATTCAGATCGTAATCGAGTCAAAGTTACGAGGCAGCTAAAGCTCTTCGTCTGCAACGGACTTCGATAACGACATTCGGGGATCGGGAGTTTAAGAAGGTAGTGAGAGTCTTTCGATGGATGTCGTTTAATGTCTGTCTATATACTGTCCGATCCAATACAGGGTTGCCCATATTCGACGGACCCATCTGGCCACCCTGTATCTTTTGACAGAGACGTCAGATCGCTTAATGACATACCGCGTTGAAAGCGCCAGTCCAAGCAGATTTTTACCATGGAACAGTACATGCCACGCGAGCGCTCCCAAATTGTTGAAATTTACATTCAACAAAAGAAGTCAATTGTGAAAACTCAACGTGAGTATAAAAATTAAATAATGTGTAAAGTGCGCCTTCTAAGAACACAATTAAACGTTTGTACGAAAGGTTTTCGACTGGTGATGCTCTTTCTAATCCAAAGAGGCCAAATCAAAATCGACCAAGGCAATCGAATGAGAATATTGCTCTTGTACGGGCCAGTGTTGAGACATCGCCAAAGACATCCCAAAATCGCCGAACTCAGCAGTTGGGCATTGCTCGGACCACTTTACTACGAATTATTCGCATTGATTTGCATTTATTCCCGAATAAGATTCATTGTTGCCTGCGGATAAGCCTCGTCGATTGGAATGGGCCCAAAGAGTCATCGAAATGGCTGAAGATGACGAGCAATTTTGGAACAAAATCATCATGTCCGATGAGGCTCATTTCTTATTGAATGGACAAGCAAAATTGCCCTATTTACGCCACTGAAAATCCTCACGAAATTCAAGAGGTACCTCTTTACGACGAAAAAGTCACAATTCTGGTTTCAACAAGACGGCGCTCCACCACACACAGCTCGCACTACAATCGATTTTTTGAAGAAATTGTTTCCTCGTCGTTTGATGTCGAAAAATGGCGATTTTGACTGGCCACCGCGTTCGCCCGATTTAACGGCACCTGACTTCTTCTTGTGGGGATATTTAAAATCAAAGGTTTATATTAATAAGCCAAAGACCATAGAAGAGCTCAAGAACAACATCCGTGAGGAAATAGCCACTATTCCAGCCGAAATGTTAGCTAAAACTACGGAAAATGCTGCAAAACGGGCACAATACGCCGTACAGGCTCAAGGCGGCCATTTGAGAGATATCACATTCAAAAAGTGATGTCAACAAATCTACTTGAACCAAATAAAATGATTATTATCGTCAACATCAAAAAAATTGTGTTTTTCTTTTATTTAAAAAAAAAAAACACATGGGCAACCCAGTAGTTGAAGTTGTGTTTGGTTCTGGATCTCGTCGCTGTGGTCGAGGACCTTAGTGGCAATTGCGATTGTATGTGCCGAAAAAGAGGTCAAACTGTCGGAGGTGACACCTATCATTTTGGGGTTGTTTACGGTCGATATTGGTGTGTCATCGACTTTCACCTTTACCTGCAGTTTAACTTCCTTCGTCCAAGTAGAAAAGAGGGTCGTCATGAGTTTAGTGAGGAAAGCGGAAGATACCTCGCAGTGAAAAAGCGAGATAACGAGACGTTTGCTCACTTTGAAACACAAATCATCAATTCATTGCCGGACGCCTTTAGCGAACAATCGTCAGCATAGGAGACCAGTAAAAATCCCTCTGGTGGTTGGGGCAGTTACAGGATATAGAAGTTGAAAAGCAAGAGTGAAAGGACACCATCTTGCGGCACACTTTGCTTTGTCCTCCTGTATTTTGAGCTATGGTTTTGAAAGATGATAGACCATAGCCAAGCACATAGATAGTACGCGGACCACGTCCTCAGTCCCTGCCGGAGGTAAACTAGCCTTGTCTAGTGTGCTGTACATCACCTCATTCCAAGTCTTGCAAACATACTGAAATTGTCTGTACTGACTGTCTACTGCTACCGATTTGTGCAGATAACTCCTAGAAATTCTAGAAATTCATCTACGCCAGCGATAGTTTCCTGCCTTTGAACTTTTCCGTCTCGGCTTTCTGACTACTGTTCCGCGCTCGGTAAGACTATTCAAGAGCCTCAAGACTCCGACGCGTGAAAGCAGCGCAATCCATTTCCTATTTTCTTTGTTCTAATCCTCCATTTTCGTAAAATAAGAAGATTTATGAATAAAATGAAAATAAAATTGAGCTGTTTACCTACGCAGAAGAAAATTTAATAGGTTTGTTTTCTTGAAGCCACTTTCAATAGCCACCCTGTATTATGCAGGGAAGAAGAATCAAGAATCTCATTTAAGAGTAAATTAACACAGTGAGTAAGGTGAGGCGCTTTCCTATTAAAGCTCAAAAGCTTCCCCAGGCCGCATAATAAAAAAATCTAAGAGAAGCATGCGAAAGCAGGCAATGCCTTATTTACAAATATTTCTTTTGGTAGGATTTTATGATGGGATTATCAGGCGTTTAAGAGTTTATTCAGAGCACTTTTTCAATTTGTTGCCAACAAAACGTCCCTGTCCTGAGCAGCTAATGTCTCGCACGAGTTTCACGTGATAAACAACGTGCACCCATTATTAAGATTATCTGCTTATGATACAGAATTTTATAATACGCATACTTTTTTTAATATGTAATACGACTGAAATAACTACGAGCTTTATATTTTTGTTAGAAGGTATGGCTTATCAAGTCCTCTTAATAAAAAATACCAACAAAAAGCCTATATGTATGTATGTATATGTGAATGTACTCGCTAAGATCACAAACATATTAATTTTATTTTAAAATCAAATTGAAGCAATAAGTTTATCTTAACCTGAAATAGACTGGCGTATAAAATCAAGCGATCAGCCACTTTTGCCGTTTAGTTTCCTGGCTCAGTTCGAGGCGAACGCATAACTCCAAAGTGTTGTTAAAAATGAAGTTCCTGATAGTGATGTTGGCGTTTGTGGCGGTGGCCACCAGTTACGAGTTTCAGGAGCGTTTGGGCGGTGAGTATTTAAGTGTATTAGGAAAAAACAAAAACAAAAAAAAAGTTTTGCATGTGAATTTCCGAGACTTGAACTTGTGCGAATAGGAAGTTGGTAATGTGGACACGATTTTAACTGAAAGCCGGAAGGATCAATGAGTTTGAGTTGAGGCGGATAAATACTTGTATTTTAAATAGTTTCTATGCAAAAACTTGTTATTGCCCTCAATTGCTTAAATAATTTCCTGATCAAAAATTAATCAAAAAACTTTACTAAAAATAGAAAAGTTTGAAGCCTTCTGTAGATGACCACAACTAAATTTTGCTGTGCGCCTATCAGTAGAAGGACCTACAGTTTTATGGCGTCACCGAATGGCAGAAGGTTTTTATTAGAAGTTTTTTTTCATGGTAAGACTAGGTCAGGAGATCATACGAGAGCCTATTGCGATGCAAAAGAAAAAAAGAAATTGGGCTTTATTTTCCTATACCTACCCACTTAGACCTTACAATGTCTACAGTTTTCTAGGATTTGGAAGCGCATTTGCTACAATAATGTCAACTCAGTTAATTTTTATTCCTCTACTTGTTGAAAAATACATGACAATGTGGCCAGTCTGTCGCTTTTCATCGATTGTTGACTGGAGTAAATGCAATTAATTATTATTGCGAATTTGAGATCTATTGTGCCCACTTCAAGGATTTAGAGAGTTTCCGATAATCCTACTTGTGAGAGAAACTTTAGTGTGCACTCTAAGTCCTTGGAATTCATCGCACCATTGATTGTTAAATGGTCACCCAGGTTTGTTTTGCGTTTGTGACTCAGTGCTGGGCAATGCCCAAGTATGTGCTTTGTAGTTCTGTTGCCTATTTTGTAGAATTTTCAGATTGCACACAAATACATTCCCAGTTTAGTCAGGTCTGCTCTCAGCCTCCACTGCACTGCCAGAATTACCATCATAATTTTGAAATTATTCTTAGATAAGCGCAGACAACTCTTAAAACGTTTCTGGAAGAAGTGCTTTGGAATGCTCCAAACCTGATAGGTTTTCCCACCATAATTCTTTATGAGAGTAAACGTCACATTAATTTTAGTTTTCCTGTTAAAAATGTGCTTGGACTGACGCTTCCAACGCGGTATGTTATTAAGCGATCTGACGTCTCTGTCAAAAGATTGCCAGATGGGCCCGTCGAATATGGGCAACCCTGTATTAATCGTAGCGCCTTTTCGATTTGCGAGTTAAAGTGGAGGAGTCAACTTTTATTGTCCGACTTCAGACGTATTTTCCGCGGGTCATTCCATTAATTGACGAACCTTAATACCGAACGGACGTTCTGCTGCTAAATAACTTGCAGGGATCTTCAACGTTCATTTAAATGAGTACAACCGAACTGATAGTGACGGACCTGGGGGGTTTGATTGTTGCTTGACTTTTAACAAAAAGGTGAATTTGGCAACCTATTTGCTTTCCGGTAGAAAAGTTGCTTAGAGAAGGTGCCTTGCACTGCAATACTCTCTATTTCTAAAGTAGCCTTCAGTTTTTAAGCTTCGGGGCTGAATTTGTCTGGTGTGCACTGGTTGTCCTAAAATCATATATCCAAAGTCGGATAGTCGAAATTCTTCAAAATAACCTACATTTTATTCAAAACACTTGAACTGGCGAATCCTATAAGAGGGCTAGATTTCTCTAAGTTTGCACAAAGAAAAATTTAAAAGAGGTTCCCGTTCATATTTGAGCCGATGGAAGCCTTCTGATATCCACGGAACATCACAAACATAGTGGGGTATGTTTAGGAGTTCAACGTCATTTTAATTCGGGGATATTACGGCAGAGACCCTATCAGCAGATATATTCTAGAAGCCGATAAATACTAAAAGCTACATTTTTTTTATACACTTTCGCTAACCAGAAATACATCGGATAACCAAAGAGTACGACACAATATCGACCGCTTCGAAACGACATCCAAGAGACTCTCAACTCTTAGGGGTTTACCTATTAACAAACGAAGTGCTTCGGCTGGCACAGAATCATGAGAACCGCCTTACATTGGCACAACTCATGATCTCTTCCTCGCGGTCTGAATGCAACGGAACAACTCCTTTCTTGTGCTTATCGACAACAACGACGATAACTGATAACCGTATTGACCTAAGCTGAGTTTTTATAAGCTGCTACAAGAACTTCTTGATCGCCTAAAGTGAAACGCTTTTTTAGCTGAGTTACAAGTCCTTCTATTTCCTTCTATTACCTTCTACGTCTTTAGGCATAGAAACTGCAGTTGCTTTGGAATCCAAAGGTGTTATGGCTTCCTATACTGCAAAAGCAACGCCTTTACTTCCACCTGAGTGTCGATTTAAAAATTTCTTCACTCCCTAAATAATTTCGGAAGATAATGGACGTAACTAAGTTGCCGCTAGCGGCTAATCCGTTCGCTTCGCATTCCTGGCAAATGTTTTGAAAGCAATTGTTTTATTGTTGGTGCTATTTGTGGACGCATAACCAGATTAGGAAAATAAATTAATTATTTTATCGCACTTATTATCGACCGCGCAATAAACAACTGAATGGCAGTAGCTTCTTCAGAGATTACCCCTCACTGAAAACAACAAATACAATCATAAATTGAGTAATAAAATTTCGCTTGGCTGTTGTTATTGTTATGTTGATCTTTGGAATTTACGGCACATTTTATTTTCAAATTCTCATTTCTTCCTGCAGTTTACGATCGTTCCATATCCAGCCAAATGGTCACCTTCATTGAGGGCATCCGCACACAAATGCCATGCGGCTTCCCAAGGCTCGGCTTGGGTCCATTGTCTCCAGCGCGTCTGTCGCACCGCGAAATCGTACTCAACTCAGATGGTTTAGCTTTTGAAGGTGAAATCGACGACTTTATACTTTACGGTCTGGATGACTTTGATATCGTCAATTTTAAGGTCAGCGTTCTGCTAAGCAAAGTCACCTTCGAATTCCACTGGCACAAAGTGCATCTGGTTACAAACTACAAAATGGATGTGAACACCGGCAAACAAATAAAATTGGGTCGTAGTGGTGGCGCCAAGTTGGCCATTGAAGATCTGATTGTGGTCGGTTCGGCCAAGTACAGTATGATTGGCAAGTTGCGCCTGAAGGAGTTCAAAATCAGTGCCACCATTGGAGATGTGACGTCGGAAATTGAAAATTTATCCTCAATTAAAATTATCAATAAGAAATTTAACCAAATTATTGAGGAATGGATTATGCTGGCGGTTAATGAGAACACGGAGGAAATGGAGCAGTTATCCAATAAGTACGTGGTGCCACTGGCGAATGATTTGATCGGTGATGCTACTTTGGCTGATATTATTGCTCTGGTAATTGGCAATGGCAGTGGTAGTGGGGGTGACGACGAAGAGCGAACGGAGTGCACTCCCCAGGGGAACGAGCGTGCTTTGGTTGATGGGACAAAAGTTGAATATTAAAAACAAATATATTTTGTGTTATGATAAGAATTTAAGTATGCAAAGGGGCATTTTTGATGGGAACACAAACCAAAAACTGTTATCTATACAATAAATTTTACAAAGTCAAACGCTTAAAGCGCAATATTAAAATTGCGCAGAATGCGAAAAAAGGTGTAACAAAATTTAGAATAGAAATAAAGCTGAATATTCTGCTTTTGTTATTTTACTAGAAAACAAGAACATGATTTGCATTTTTATGAAAAAGTACCGGGGTGAAAACAATATGTTACGTGTGGGCATGCGAAGTGGTGAGGTAAATCAGGTTTCCTATTCGTGGGTTTTGATACCACATTTTGATGCTTCATACACAAAAAAATATTGTAAAAAGTCAACTTTGCATAAAAAATTTTGTTTGAGAGCGTAAAAACCAAGCCAGAGTAAGCCAAGAAGAAAGAAATTGTTGATAGAATCCTTTGTGTGTGCATGCAAGCGCGCGGATACTTATTTTAGTATACCAATAATAATACAACAAATGCTAGTTTTTGTTTTACAACAAAATAATAGCTTAGTGAATGCAGCAACCACATTTAAAGGTTGTAAGCCAATGCAACAACCATTACTGCTAAAAATGTATCAGAATTTCCCTAATGCTACGTTCCTGGCACAGGGCGCTATCGATGCACGTTTTCCCATTGCTTTTTACCGACAACGGCTTAGCACATATGCAAACCTAATACGAAATTAATGCCTAAAATATTTGTACACAGGGTGTATAAACGTACTGGAATGCAGGAAATTCTGAGCGCAATTTTCCTTACGGTCAAATAGGAAACTAGGGAAATTGGTATTCGGAAGGAAATTACTATTCGAAATTAAATTCTCATTCGAAATTAAATTCTTATTCGAAATCAAAACGATATAACCAAAGAACGTAAATACGATATAACATTATTAGAAGAAAATAAACAAAAAAAAACAATTCCCAAGTCGTCGTAAAAGTCGGTACCGCCAGTCTAGCGGCAAGATGTCATTAAGAGGAAAACAAGATTTCCAGGATCAGTAGAAAGATTTACTACTACAGAACATAAAACAGTTTCAACAAATTCTGTGTTTTCTAATATCTTTATAATATCTTCTCATATAAATATTTTCTTTAAATCACTAAGGGACAAATAACTACGAAAAGCTAAATTTTCTCCGACTAACTGGTACTACCATCAGAGAAATTTGCCAATCGTAAAGGGTTAACTTCAGGATTTGATTTTATTTAGTCAGCGCGACACGCCATGAGTAGCCTGCTGAGCAAGTTGACGCTAATTCCCTTACTTTGACCTTTTGAAGCAATTTGAAAGCCCTGCAGAGTATATTGAAATAATAACAAATAAAAAAATGTAAAAATGTTAGTGGACTTCTAGTCTGGTGTGGAAGGCTAGCGCATAAACCACAAGATGCCTACTAAAACATTCATGTAGGGGATACAGGTAGGTAGGTAGGTGAGATAATTGAAGTGCTAGCCTGGCACTCCTCAAGTAGTAGTAAAGCGTCGTTTTGATACCATTACGAGACCTCCAACAGGCAGATCTGTCGATATAATGGAGAAGATTGATTGGATTTAGGCTGGCGCACGGCCCCAGGCTGTCGAAGAAAGGAGCTCCCAGTGACCTTAGTCGTCTAGCTGATAAACCCGGGGCATTTACAGAGAATGTGCTCAACAGCCTCTTTCTCTGAAAGATCCCCACAGCTTCTGCAATGGTGGTTAAATGGTAACTCTACCTTTTCCGCGTGTGTGCCGATCGTCCAGTGACCGGTAAACACAGCTAAGAGTTTGGAACATGAATGAAACAAACAAGATTTTCGTTATATGAACGAAATGTTGCCCAACTTTGTTTTCAAAATACAATAAAACGACCAAAAAATCAATGAAAATGTTTCGCCACCTCGAACTTGCATTTTGCTTTATACTATGATTGAATGGACTACAAAACTGCATATTAAAAAAAAAATAAATAAAATAAAAAGTTTGAAGTTTTGATGAAAATGTAGTGAAATTTTTTTTTTTTCAATTTTGCACGTAGTCTGAAAATTGGACTCATATGGCTAGGGTATAAACAGAACCGTATCCGCATAAAATATAGGTTAAAATTAAATAAAAATTAATTAATTTTCCTATTATTTTGAACACAGCTTGTTTGTTGTTTAAGTGTTTTAAACATTTGCTGAATTTGTCTGCAAATTTTATTACTCAGCTTTGCGCTTCCTTAATGATTATTTGTAATTTTTTCCTTCCTTCGCATTGCTCTTTACTTTAGTTTTACTTTCACTCCAGCAAACTTCGAGTTGACACATTTGCTCCCAGCCTGAGTTCAGTGCTGCTTGGCTCCTCCCGCCAATGAAAGCTATAAATGCGCATAAAAATCTGCAGCAATACAAAAACTGTTCTGTATGTTTCCTTAATGACTTCCGCAAATGTCACTTGCGATTTATTTTCACTTCGGACTAAAAGTTCTGCCAAAAATCATACCAATACAATCGTTACTCGGCCGCCATATAACATTTTTTTTTTAATTTTTCACCGTGATATCTCTTATAGAAATTTCGTAGCAGACAATTTTCTTAGCTTTTCCAACTTTTGCTTTATTTCATCTTCTCCGCTTTCAAGTGCGCTTGACTGCTGCTGCCAAACTCTTTCCTCGATTTCCTTTTATTAGCCACAGACATAATTTTTCAAATGGTCAACCGGACCGAAGCGCTGTAGACAAGGAATAAAAAAATTATGTCCAAATTATAACTATTTTTTTCATACAAGCAAGCAAACTGTTTGAAAATCTGTAGCTTTCGCATTTCTTAAAGAATTTCTACGCCAAGTGGTCATCTTCGTTTTCCGTTGGTTTCCCTCTTTAAGTGCCATAAAAAGCGGCAAAGTGGAGCGCACGTAGGATATTGCACGAGCAGCAACCGAAAGCAGCCACAGAAGCAGAAGGATATCTCCAGACATTTTCTAGGATGCTTGAGCTGCTGTGTGAAGTGCGTTCAGGTGTGAAATATTTCGTGGAAATTCGAGTTTAATGGCCACAGAAATAACGAAACAAAAGATGTTTGCCTGCTGTGGTGTGGAGTTTTGGTGTTTATTAAATTATAATTCTTTGCTTGTGTAAAGCTAGTGGCTGCAGGCATGTAATTACGAAACTCAGTTTTTAAAGGAGTGAAATGTGAATTCCATTCCATTGCACCCGGCCGATGAGTCATCTTCCTCGCAAGTCATCTTCTGCCTTCATCATACGTCACGGTCACATAAATACCAATGAATAAATAAAAGCAAAAGAATACATCTTATACAGGATCCAGGATCGTTGGAAGAATATTTTACTTCACATAAATTATTACTATATTATATTCGGAAGCTATATTTAAAATTTGGTTTTAATTTATGCTAATTACTTGCTAATCATCCTCTTGGTATTTATAAAAATTATACACTCATGTGAAATATTGAGTAGCCCAATTGACTCTGCTGAGGCTGATTGGAACCAACAAATCAATGTTTTAATTGAAATAGATTTGTACAGTCGCGACAAACGACAGCACATCAACATTTTTACTATTTTTCTTTCTTCAATATTTTTGTGTAAAAGTATAGCTGTTCGTCTAACAAAAACCCTAAACGTAGTTTTTTCCGACCATCCACCAACTCTTCATCACAACTCCAAGATTCTTAATTAGAATTTTTAGAAAAATGTTTGGTATGCAGTCCGATAGCTTATTAAATTTCAGTATAATAAAGTGTAAGTTTAAAGTTGCTAGAAAAACTCGTTTATTTTTTTGATTTTTTTTAATCTCATAATAATTGCATGACTGTTTTAAATGTCTTTAAATGACTACTGTTTTTTCGTGGAGTGTATATATAAGTTTGTAGCCACGCAGAGAAGAAACGGCCTTCTCCGTGCGATATAAATACTATATATCAGTTTTTATTAGGAAAATCCAGTCATTTCACGCCCAACAATTGGAACTTCAAGGTCAAATAAATTTACGTATAGAGTTATAGGCTATTTTGATGGATGGTTTTAAGGTCCCATATGGTCTAGTGGCTAGGATATCTGGCTTTCACCCAGAAGGCCCGGGTTCGATTCCCGGTATGGGAAATTATTTTTATTAATTGTTACATATGATTGAGATATTTTTTTGGAAATTTTTATTTTATATTTTTGTTTTGATTAAGAATTGATGTAATTTATATTTAATGCTCACGTATCAAATAAACTTGAAAATAATCGTTAATAATATCTTTTTTCCAATATATTACAGCAACAATTGCCAGTTACCACTTCACACAAACAACTCTTGGTTTGATAGATTTCAGAGATAGATGAAAGAAATCAAATGATAACTTTTAAGAGCTACCTCTTTTTGTACTTTTCCTTCATTTAAATTTCAAAATAAGTAAACACAGTCCAGCGCTTGCAGTTTACGAACAGAAATTGCCGTTTTGAAAAATGCTGCCAATCTAATGTGCAAAATGTGCCTAAAAATATGCAACGTTCTAAATAAATTAAAAAATGTGGAGCGAAATATTTTAAGGTAGTTTATATGCTTGCATAACATACTTATATGTATAGGGTCCTTCAAGGTGGAGTTTTTTTTTGAAAATTTAAATCAAAAATATGTTTTGAATGGGAATTTATTATCTTTTTATTGACATATGTATATAAAAATTTACAATTTATGAAAGATAAAGCATACTTAACAAATGCCCCCGTATACAGGCTTATAGATGTCCCTTCTTTAGTGAAATGTTCGCTGATATTTTTGCACAACTGTGAATGTTATATTTTAAAAATAATTTTTTATGATTTATTCACATAGACTCTGTGTAAAGCCCTAAAGTGGTGCAGAGTATAGCAAAATAATTTTTTCCGGGAATTCCATTTGCAATAAAATGATTATTTCATAGGCTGTGTGTCACTTCTCACCGTCTAGTTGAATGCACATATTGTTAGTATACATGCCCTCAACAATAGGGCGAATGCTCTTAAGATATCTCGATATCACATTTTGTTGACGGTAACCACACCACATCACACCACCACAATGACAATGACCGACGGTCGGAACGCATGTGGAGTTATACCGATCTAGTCGACTTAAATTTGCGATTAACTTTTTTATTCCTCAGTTGGACGATTATAACGAATGAAAATATCAAAAATTTCAATAGATTCACGATTTTTGCATAACATTTTAGTTATTTGTAGACGGTTCTAAATGCGAAATCGAATACTTTTTAGCAAGCAGCTTCTTCTCTACTTGACATTTGTCAATACCGATGAAATCAAATTGTGACAGCTGGCGCAACAAAACATTTTTAAAAAGATAATTTCACTTGAAAGACCTTGTGTTTTATAAGACTAAGTCTTATATTTAAAATAACTATTATTAAGAAAGATTTAGTATTTAACCTTGCCCCCGTGCGAGGCTTTTATGACAGCTCCTTCAGGGCACTTTCCGCTTTTCCTCTCACAACCTCAACAGACATACATCTTTTTCTTTTTGATTAAGTTTTCATCTGGTTGAGATCCAGCGAGTAAGGCTGATAGTCTAACACTGGGATGTATTTGGCTAAAAACATCTGGACTATGTTGAAGCCACACTTCGCTGAAGTTAGATTTCATATAAACACAGAACTGCGAAATAGTTGTTCTTACAAATACAACATCTTGATTAATGAAAAAGATTAGTCCACAAGGACAGTAATTGCGATTTTTTCAGCAGACTATTTTATAGTCCTTTATATATAACCCAATGCAGTCTATGATATTTGCTATATCTTATTGCTATTTTTATAAATCTGCATTACTACGTATCTTTTCCATACCTACTTTTAAAAATTTTACAAAACAGGTACTACACTTTTCAAATAACAAAAGCACAAAACGCAAAAATTAGTACATATGTCGAGCCATAAGTGAAATGTTATGAAGCAGTTAGTCAATTTAAGCACGAGGACAGCAAAAAGAGAAAATAAATGAAATTATTTTCAGTCAGCTAGAAAAGCAGATGGGCGACCCCATAAAATGTCTGGCGATAAAATGAAAAACTTTGATTGAATGAAAGTAAAAGTTCTGTCAAAACCGCGCAGGATGAATATGAGTAAACAGAAATATGCATACTCACACACATACATACATAAAATTGCACACACGTAAATATTTTCTGCTTGCTTGCATGTTGAAGGTATGCGCCTGTGATTAGGCAAAATATGAATAGTGTAGGTAGTAGTAAGCGTGTTTGTGTATTAGGAATGCACAAACGAATGTTTTAGTTAGGGGAAATATTTTAATACCAGCAATTTCTGAATAGCAAGGCGCAGAGCAGACGGCAGAGCAAACAGAACTTCCAGTTTCCTGCTAGAGAATTTGTATTTATCGAAGGCGTTCAAGAAAGCAGTCAGAGACAGCCAATTATGGAAAGGGAAATGGGGTGAGAGCAAGGAATGAGATATCAAAATGCGAGGAGGCGAAGAGCAGTGAGACTGTTGACGAATAGTTAGAGGCTTTCCAACTACTCGCGGGTATTAAAAAATGAGCAAAATGTTGTAAAATGCGTTAAAGATAGTCAGAAATAGTAGAAGAGAGAGGGAGAGGTGACAAATTTAAACAACAAAAAAACCAAAACTGATTTTTTTTTATTTCTTTCTTCAACTTTGCTTTATTTTTTCGGCAAGAATAGACGGTGGCTTCAAACTAAACTGTAAAAAGTGCGAAAATAAGACTTAAAAAAGCTAAGCACAAAAATAAAATAAAATAAATTAGGGTTCGAAATTTAATGCAAGCAAAAGCCGTACGATAAAAGTAAGTTAAAGGAATACACGGAAGTTGAAGTGAACTGAGGATGAGCTAAGTGCCAGCGTATATTTTATTAGCTGCAACTGAAGTGACAATAGCCTCAGCGCAGCCGAGAACTCAGTGGGCTGCAGTAACTACTGTACACTTGCCTTTATTCCCGGCAGCACAGACAAATAGTCATAGAAATCGATGACAACGGCGACATCCGGTGCGAGGCTGCTCGAAGCTGTTGCCCACCGTACCACTTAAGACGCCTGCTTATGCCACTACGACGAATCGGCGTAATTTAGTGTGTCTGTGCGCCGCCACCAAAGTCAAGGAAATGAAATGAATATTTATTTGCAGTTGAACTTTGACGGCGAAAAGGAGTAACAAAAACAAATTCAAATAGAGCGATTTTATTTTTTCTTGTGTAAAATTTTGCGACGCGTCACTAAATTGAAATTTATTGCGAAACGCATTAATGCTTTGCTGTTGGCGGGCTTGTTTGTATTTGGCAGCAGCACTTACAGCGCATTTTTGGCAATAAATGAAAAAAAGTAATAGAAAAGCTTATCAAGGAAGGTGTCACATAGCTAAATAAAACTATAGAAAATGAAATCGAAGACGATTAGTGAAATTTATGTAATATAGTAAAATGAATTTTTTTTAATTAGAATAGGCAAGCGTTGGGTTTAATGGGTATGAAATACTATTTTTTTCTTAATTTAATTAAATCCATTTTTGTAGTATCCTATAACACTTTCCTTCAAGTATATACTCAAGTCGAATGAATGCCATCAAATTATGTTAAATTATTATTTTTTCAACTGTTATTCCGAATTTTCGCCCTTCCCTGCAAACGCCACAAAATTCAATTTCTGCAGCCTTTCACCCTCTCTCGAAAATTGCTACATTTTGCCCGCATGTAAAGTTTGCCTTTCCACATTTCGCTTTCGTTTTCATTTGTCACGAACACAAAGGCCGACAGACGGCGATTTACCTTCACTAGGCAGGTGAAAAAATTTCTTGCTCTTCCTCCTTGCCGGGAGTTGGGTTTTTGTCTAACATCGTCGAGCGACATTTTTCGAACTTTGCAAGTGTATGCAGATTTATTAAATCCACGTACTCGGCTCTCACTTCCCTGGCAAAGGTAGTTTCAGTGTTGCATGCGCAGGCAGTAGGAAATTTAGTAGTCAAGTGTAGTAATACTTAGTGACAATAACTTATGATCCAATAAAATTGTCTGCTTTTTCGTTTGCCTTGCTTTTTTCTCTCCTAGTGAATTGCTTACATACCCACATCGAACTGCCGGAAGCCTTTCAAATTGAAATATTAATCTCTCAAACGAGTAGCTGTGGCAAACGAAGGAGTGGAGTAGCAGCGCTGGTAAATCGGTTAAGCGGTGGCAATTCAAGCGAACGTTACTTTAAGCATAAAAATTTAAAGAATATTTGTTGGAATTTTCTTAAAAAAATTTAGTATTAAATTTCAGAATTTTAGGTATAAAATTATAGGTTTTTGTAATTGATTTTTAGCACTCAGTTCAAACTTATGAGCTAATAGAGGTACTTTTGTTTCCAAATGAAAGAAAACGATTTTGCGTTAGCTTTAACGCAACCTCTCGACACTCAATCGTTCATTTGCTGCCAGCCGTGCAAAATGGCAGTCCATTACTTCGCAGTTGTTGGCAATATATGACTTAAAATATTTCATGGCATGCATTGCAAACTTCATTCAATTTACTGTCGCGATTGCCAATTTCATTGAAATCGACCATTGCAAGTAATAAAAAATTTACTGTCGAGATGCCTAGTTATTCCGAGCGCAGTTGAGAATATTGAGCCTAATCTGAGTACCGTCGAGACAGGTCTTCGGTATTTCATAATCTCACAAAGCTATATACCTGCTATAAAACCTATGTTTGAGTCCTCTATTGTGTTTTTATGTCTCTTATTCTAAATCTCGTTCTCCTTTACCCACTTCCTATCATAAAGATGGTTCTAGATTACCCAACTAATTGGAATTACTGAATTTGGGGTGGAATTTGACTTTGGATTTTCTTTCCGAGGATATATGCCGTATTTATTTGGAGCCATTTTTATGCTTGGAGACAATACTGAATGAGTCCAGAAAGTTTTTGGATGCAATGCTTTGCAGTCTTCAGATTTTATCGATCCTATTAAGTCGGTGCTTGCTTACTAATCTAAAATCGTAAGAAACCAGGAGCCAAGGATGATAGATTACTAAGTTTGGCCAATCTGCTGTGGTGAGAAATAAAATTGTGCGAACAACTTCTGCTGCCACGTCACCCGGTACTCGGCATTCGAATTCTATTCGCACATTTCACACGCGCTCACCCACTCGTCCGTTGTTCAGACGGCAACGATGTAAAACGAGCGAAGGTTGTTTGGCTTATTTCGTATATCACCAACACAGTCTCAGTTTTTTCGTAAACACACCACTGTCATGACCCCCGTGACGTTAGCCAATCAGTTGATTCTTTCAAACGGACTGAGAGATGGTTAACGGTCTAATTTCTGAATTCTTTTAACCATAGCTCTATTCAAGCAGGCCGATTTCTCTCCTCTCTCTACTATAGCAATTTCAATTTTCCTCAGCGAAGCTTACCGAATAATGATATTTTCTGGTTGGGTACGGTATGAACTAATTATGCTTCTAATGCTCTGATTTTTAGAACTACTTTATAAGATCATTTGATTCGATTTCAAATCCTATTGGCCTTGTTTTTTATTCCAAAAACACTTTTTCAAAATAAAATAAATAAATATAAACTGGTTTCTAAGTGATCTCTAACTGTTTTTTTTTTTGTAATCTGTAAGAAATGTCACATTTTTAGACTAAAACGAAACAAATCAATGTGGCAGCCATAGTTTATTATACTCAAAAAGAAAAAATTGTGATGGCAATCAAAAAAGGCTACTTGGGAATCGAGAAGATAGAATTTTTTCATATAGAAAGAGTTTCCCAGAGTGTTTTGTCGAGTTCGGTGTCTAACTTTGCATATACTTATTTTAAATAGCAGTGATACGCAGTAGTGTAGTATTCAACTCCAGCAATTCACCGATAAAAGTTGATCGAAGAGATACAATTAGCTTGTCTTGTCTTGTCTTGACTATAGAGGAATTGGCGAATAGAACCTTTTTCATTTCACTTCAAAAGATTTAATCGAAAATACTTTTTTCTACAGTGCTGGACTAGTTACGTTGCTCTCCGATAGTATTTATACCCTTCAAATGCTTTCTCAAAAACAAAAAAAAAATAACAGAAAAACTTAGATTTTAGTTGTCTTGAGCAAAATTTTTTTGCAAACTAAATCGATTTTATTCGATTTTTTATATCTGGTCTGTTATAAAGAACCCTTTAAACCAGCAAAACCAGTTTAAGTTAAAAAAGAGCGCTTAGGATGGCTCACATTAGAGCGACGAGGACAAATCAATTTTTTTGCTATTTACTCAATATTTTTCATTTCCATGGCTTTATAACGTAAGCTGCATGGTTGTCTGCTTTAAGAGTCCTAGAGCTAATAGTGGCCTGTCATAGTACATCTAGACATGACATAACATTTCCTTTCGAAACCATTTTTGTGCTTGAATTGGCGCAGTCGATGTGAAAGTCATGGGATGGAATACAAAATGCGATAAGGATTTTATAGGGAGTGTTGCTTTTATCAAAATACGCAGTTCTCTGTTATAACTGAGGTGCAACTTTCACAGCACATCGCTTTATTCCGTGAAATTAATTTAGAAGTAAAAAAAAGAAAATGTTTCCTTGCCCGTTACTGCAGTGCATATCGCCCAATCACAATCTCGATATTTAGAAACAATATTCGCGAGATCCCTATAGTTATTAACTGAACTTTAAAGATGACTTACATAATTGTTTGTTTTAAAAACTAATATAAAGCATGGGCACATACCTGAAATGAGGAGAGAAGAATTTATTAGATTATGGTAAAATATTACGATTAACATTAACATTAGCATTTTCATCTATTATATATTTTTTATATTTTTTAAAAATCTCCAAATTTTTCGAGGGTGGATCCATATACTCTGAAAATTTAAATAAGGATCACTCTATTCGGTAAAAAATGTTCTTTTCTTCAACATGGTCTCCTATGAGACTTAATATTAGCCACCTGATGAATTACATGAGTTGTTGTTGTAACAGTTAACTTCATCAGTCGCATGAATCGGTTAACCAAACAGTAATTCAGTAATTTCGGTCATCATCTGAAAGAATAAATTTTTCAATACACACTAGCGAAGTGAACTCTGACATCCTTTCCATTTTGACTCATTTCTGGAGCGGAAGTCGAATTCTGAGCTTTGGTGTATTAGGAGACTTATAGTATAATTTTATGACAAATATTTTTGTGGTACATTTCAACCCGAAATATATCGGGTATAGTCTGGTATAGGTATTTTGCGCACTCTTCCGAAAATGCCCATTTATTAAGGAGTTAAGGGGTTAAAATGCTCCACAAACCTGTTTGCCGTTACTTTTTACATTTCACATTCCTAAAATGTAAGGAACACATAGTTTCCTGCGCCGATTTACCATAAGAATGTGCAAGAGGTGGCTTGGTTGACTTCCCCAAAAAATAAACAGATCCGACGTAAACTTACAAGCCGCCGGTACACGTAAACATTTTTTGTACTCCCCTTCTACCAGAATCCATTGCCGGAACCAAAAATATCTTGGAAAAAGTTTTAATTTGCCGTTAATTTCCGGCATGGTGACCTCAATTGGGCACGTACACGTTCACCATCACTTCTTCTGCTACGACAACACCACAATTTTTCCCCAGTGGTGAATGATTTCAACCGTTGTCGCGGAGTTTTCGTAATACTTCTCATGCTTTTGTTTGGTTAGTTGGACGATTTTTTCCTTGCAAAGAATAGTGTTTAATGGACACATGGGCCTACTGTTAGATGAGTTAGTCGATGATGATCGGTGCTGCTATAACAACAACAAAATCAGTCTAAAAAATAGGGTAAGTTTTTGATTTAGAAATATACCTCTTCACAATCAAAATGATGAATTGGAAATAACCTGCTTCAATTTTCAGATACTTATGGAGCAACCCTCGTATTCACCACAAGATACATCTAAAAAAAGATGTATCACGCACAAGCCCCATTAATTTTCGAAATATTCTATATACTACTTAAATTTATTGCCAAAAAAATAACCGCTAACAAGAGGCCACTGAAAATAATGCAGAGATGTTCTGTGTGCGGCTACTAAAAATAAGTATCTGCTTAGTGACCAAGACCGCACACTTGTGTCTAGTGCTGAAAGTTAGAGGGGAAAACGCTACCACCGCCACTCCATAAAGGACATTAGTGAATTTTGTGATATACAACTTTTTTTGCATATTTTTTTCTACAAATCACTTGAAGTCTTGCGAGAAGTTACATACGCATGGTAAGAAGCAGAAAGTCACATGAATACTGCAGACAACAACAACGTGTGCCGGCTGATTTATGCATCAAACTACGCGAAACTATTGAACTGAGAAGAGGTACTTCATGGACATGGGATTTTCATACGCAATACTGACCGAAGGCATAAAGTAAAGTATAGAAGCGGATGCGCCGCTGAGGGACCATAGAAAAGTGTAGTAAAATGATGGAAAACTGCAGCTATAATAAATGCATGCGCTGACTCGAAAGTGATTTCAAGTGCTTCTGACTTTTTCGACTGCTAAAAATGTGAGTTTGCCAATACTTATTCAATCACATACACAACACAACTTGCAAGTATGCGAATATACAATAACTGGTCGTTTCTCGATCCCTTGCCATGTACTTTATCCCTCCATCAACTCCAAAGGACAGTTTGAAAATTTATGAGAATTTGTTTTGTAAACTTGAAACTTTGACCCTCGAAAAAAAGGCAACATTTTTGTATGCCGGCAATGTAATGCGAGTGCACGTATTGTATTTCTATCACAATTGTATATATGTATGTATGTATGTGGCTGTTCATGTTTAGGTGTATAAAAATGCGCACATGATTTGTTATTCGCCAGCAACTCGGAAGCGAATTTTTGTTTCCGCAGACAAAGCAACTAAAAAGGGTAGCAGAAAAGGTGGAGTAATATTGAATAACAGGGATTTTGGGAGTTTCAGAAGGACAAGTTTTTAGTTGTTGCGTCTAGTGCACTTGCCTCTTCTCCCACATTTTCGTTGCGAAGGGTGACAAAATGTCTAAACTCCATGTGATGGGTGCAATAAATATGGCAAAAGAATTTAAAAGTAAATATTTGTGATAGTTGCAAGGAATGGAAACTATTGTCAAACGCTCTAAAATTGTTGTATGTGTATGCGTAAGTTGTGAAAAGGACTAGTAATGATACGTAAAATCTCGAAGGAAAATAAAATTTGCGATTTTCTACAACTCAAATAGGATGCGTTGAGATGTAATATAGCCCGCTATCTACCGCACCAATGCAAGGTTTTAATATCAGATTGTAGATATTGGAATATTTTGTAAGAAGTTGGATTATTGTTGCCGTCAAAGTGTGGTGTGATTATATAGACTTGTAAGTAGTTTTGATTTGTTTGGCGATGTATTTAAGAATATTTTTGGTGTTACTGAATTTACTTCCATATTAAAGCGCATGTTTGGAAAAAAATTGTGAACCTTTCAGCGAAATAAATATTTTCAAAAATCAACGCTATTTTTGAGCGACCCCAATCTTACATTTTATTGTATTCAAATTGAATGGGCTATAAAATTGCATATACAGAAGTTTTCTGAAGACTTTTATTATATACATATATACAGTGTAGGACAAAACATATTGGACTAATACCTATTAGTGAAGATAGTTCTTTTTACTCTTGCAAATATTATTTTAAATAAGAAAAAATATCACAGAAATGAAAAGCAACCAGTTGTTATATGAAAACATAAAAAATATTTTCTAAGATAAGACTGTATTGCATTATATGCGAAAAAAGGCAAAAATATAAAGTATTTATTGCGACAAAACACATTGGACTCGTCTCAGTTTATCGAAGTAGGCGACCAAAATTCCGTTATTTTTTGCAAGCCATGTATACTAAGATATTTTTTTTATTGCGGTCAATGTGAGCGTTGGAATAAGAGTCAATAGTAGTTTTCTATTGAAAATTCCCGACCTCTGTACTTTTATTAAAAAAAAACGTGCTAATGGCGGGATTAAACATTCAGTTCAATTGAAAAAAACTAATTATAAACGACTACAAGCACGGTTTATCGCAAAAGGATATTTGTCAAAAGTTCGCAATGAAAAAATCAACAGTTAGTTTCATTATAAAAAAATTCCGAGAAACTGGAAGTGTTGAAACTCTTCATCGTGGAGGACGAGCCAAAGATACTAGACAGTACGACGACTCGAAAATATTGATAGAATTGAAGAAAGATCCAGAGAAGTCGGCAGCAAGTATAGTTAAAGAGCTGAACTTAAAGGTTAGCAGCCGAACTGTACAACGCAGAGCATTCGCTCGGGAGCACATTAACTGGTCAGTGAAACGATGGAGAACTATACTTTTTCCTGATGAATCAAAATTCAACTTGAAATACTCAGGCGGAGTTCGCCGGCCAAAAAATAAACGTTTAGATCCTTCATACTGCAAAGGTACGGTTAAGCATGGCGAAGGTGGTATTATGGTGTGGGGTTGTTTTTCTGGGTCTGGTGTTGAACCTCTCCATTTAATAGATGGAATTATGGATAGGTTTGTATACCAAAATATACTACAGAGCGTGATGCTTCCCCATGTTGAATGGAATATGCCACTTTCGTGGTCGTTTCAACAAGATAACGACCCAAAGCACACCTTGAAGTTGGTAGCAATTTGGATCGCATCGGAAAAAATCAATATGCTCGAGTGACCAGCACAATCTCCGGACCTCAATCCAATTGAGAACCTTTGGGAGATACTCAATAGGAGGATAGACAGGCAAGGAGTAAATGGGGACAAAAAGAAGCTATTTGAAGCTGCCAAACAAGCCTGGTTGGATATTCCACTCGACGTTATCAACAATGTACTACCTTCCACACCAAAAAGATGTAGTGAAGTTATAAAAAATAATGGTTACGCTAAAAATATTAGTTAATTATTGTTATTCCAATATGTTTTGTCGCTCTGAATATCGCATATGTTTTGTTTTTTACGTATATACCATAATTTTATGAAATAAACTATTTGTAAAGTGTTTTTATTAAAGTGGTGCACAAGTCGACATGTATGTGCTTTCAAGTCATTTGCTAAATTCACACAACAATGCAGTGTTTTGTTCTCAACTAATAGTAACAGGCAATAGCAGCTAGAGAGAAAACCAAATCATGCTTTTGTATGACTTGTTTCTCTCTCAGCATTATCACAACACACATATTTCGGCAAGATAGCAAGAAAAGCAATGACACTGAAAGGCAATGAAAAACAATTCAATTCAAACAAGTGAATTGTGTCAAATGTGGATTATTTACTTACATGAATTCCTGATATTTTAAAATCAAATAGGCAGTTAATGTTTGGTATGATGGTTTTGTAGAATAAAAATTAAATTCTGATTAATATTTGAATGTAACTTACACTTTGCCTGCAAATATTCTTCTGCGCACTTTATTGGATTTTAAGTTTACTAAAAGCTTATTTCATAACTTCAATAGCTTTGAAAATTATTCATCGAAAGTTTACCGTTATTTATTAATATTCTCCCCTTAATACGCAAAAGTGCGCGGGGAACGAAGAAATGTGTATGTTTGCAATTTTCATACATCTCGAAGGTGTGCTAATACACACTACGTACATACATACATATGACACCAATTCACACATTGTACTTGATGTCTTTCGGCAAAGCTTGTATGAGAATGTTTTTCTACCATTGCCATGCAAGCATATAAGCAGCGTCGTGCAATTCGTGCACTGTCGATAGAGCCGAAGTAGTATTGCTTGTTGAAGACAGTTTTTCTTCGTTGCTGTTCAAGTTGTGTGCCTACATTGCTTTTTCTCCTCACAAACAGTGTCACATGCAATGTGTGACTTGTTGCTTTGTAATAAGCAAGTCATTTGTGCACCACTTTAGTTTTTATGCATTCAAGAAATAAATAGTTCGTCTTAATTTCTGGATATTTAATTTATATTCAAAATGACATTTTACGTTAGGAAAATATAATTACATCAAATATGTTTTGTCCGACACTGTAAGTATATAATTTCCTTTAGCACCAGTTGGAGCGTAGGGCCGGCTGGCTTCAGTAATCAGTTATTTCGAAAAGATGGGGCTTAACCCCAAGACTCTTATTCACCGTTGAAAATTTCGGTGACAATTTTTTGAAATTCGTTAAAATCAGAAAACTTCAACATATGCAGTTTTGTAGCTCATTAAATTTTAGTAGGTGAAAGTTTGAAGTCGGTAAAAAATATGCTAAAGAAAAGAAAAAAAAAATCCTTAACACATAGACGAACAGAAATTGTCAAAAATCAGCAATAATTTTGAACCACTTGAAACTAGCACTTTACTAAAATTGCATGGACTATAAAACTGTGTGTCCAGAATTTTTCTAAAATTCCGAATAAAAAGTTGGAAGTGTTTTTTTGAAATCTGTTAAATTTTTCTCAATTTTTTATGAATTTTGTACCTTTGAGTTATATGGTTTTTGCTCTGGGACATAGACATCGCAGGCAGAATTGCCGCTGCACGTACCGCAATTAGACTGAGGGGCTTGGGCTATAAGCTCGATCTCACATATGGGCACTCAAGCATCTTCAGAAACTTTGAGTTCATCCCCTCGTCGACGGATCAGTGCGTGCCTTCGCTTAGTCCAAACGGAACTTTCTCCACATGTACATATGCCGTGAGACTCGGAATCACTTCGAGTCCTTTTTGCGTCAGCTGCATGGAGGATGAGGTGGAATCATCTCAGCACCTGCTTCTCAGCTGCCCAGCTCTCGCGGGACTAAGATTCAAGCATCTTGGTTCTCACTTCTTTTCTGCGCCTGCTGATATAGCGGGTCTTGATAACAAAAAACTGATGAACTTCATCAGCAGCATAGAGAGGTTAACACAACCGCAGACCAGTCACCGTTCATAGTCCACAAACACTCAACCCTCCCCAACCCTTTCCCTTTCGTCCTATAGTCCTTTTCCTTCACCTCTTTTCCCCTCTTGCAATGGTATCACAAAGGATGAACCAAACTCTTTCGTCCTACTCTCTGGGCTACTATCACTACCTAACCTAACCTGGGAACCATACTTTTATAAAAAACGTAAAAAAAAAAATTGTATGCAAAAAAACTCCTCCACTCTTATTATTTTGAACACAAATTTATGTATGTGAATGTTTGTGGCTTTAAGTTACTGTGGAGCCGAGTACTTTGAGGAGTACATCTTTATGAGTTTTTCAATGAAAAAAACAAACGAGCGGAAAAAGGCTTAAAATGTATGCATAATTTAGTTGGCAGATAACCCAAATTTGAGCTGCCTATTAAGGTATCCCCTCCCTTTCTGCAATCAAAATATGCTCTTTTTACTTATATTCACTCATATTCTGGGCTGTACTGCGTGTAAGTGCTTTTTTGAGTGCCTTTCTAACTTTACTCTGATTAATCCCATTTAGTTCCAGCCGTAACTGCGTTACAGTCTTTCCTAATTTCACTGAATAGCCCTTTTAAGCTCCAACTATTTTATCTAATTCAAAGTTTTCTTTTCAACGCAATCTTTAACTAATTAGCGCAACCCAAGTAACACAATTTAGTTGAATTCACTCCTTTTTTCCTTCGCCAACTTTAATTGCACTTGTAACCATTTCAACGCTCACCGCTTTTTACTACTTTACTTACTAGTTTTACGAGTATTCCTACTGCTTTGCTCAAGTGCTACCACTCGCTTGTGTGTCCCAACCCAATTAGCGTCACGCTAGCGAGTACAATGTAATTACCAACCGCGATTGCCCTTCGGCGCAAATCTCAGCGAACGAGGCAAACAAACCAACTAAGCATGTGCATATACATATATTGCCTGCGAACGCGCCAAAATGTATGCTTCGCATTAATGGTTGAATACTAAATACCAATGGCATTGGTGTGATTTTTCCGCATTCGGTTAATATTACACGTACGCAAACAAGCTTAAGCTTCAATTATATTTGCATTACATGTGTATGCGTGTGAGGAAATATTTTTATTTGTGTTACTAAAGAAATTTTAGTGTATAACTTAGAAAAGAAGCAGCAAAAATATTTGAATGCATGAAAATTCCTGTGGTCTCATATGCATCTAAATGTCTAGCATCGTAAAGTGTTTGTGTAATGGAAAGAGGAAAAGAGCAGAATACGCTTTTCAGCGCATTCATGCGCAACTCAAACAGCCGGCAAAAATGTGGTATTTGCGAGTTTCGCCGCCATCGTGCTGCATACTTACAGGCGCACTTAACTTGTTTGCTGGCTGTGGTAATTCGAATTTGTTGTCCTTCGGTTTACTACACGTTTCGGCACTCATGCCATATTTATGTACCTTTGCTCATTTTTCAGTGTATTTTGTGGTTTTGGTGGCATGTCAAAATGAGGTTGTCTGTATATCGATCGTTCACGGATACACTTTTACATGCACGTGCATAAGTGTGGGTATATATTTAGGTACGCAGCTGTGCCACTATTTAATCATGAACTTTTCCGTTCGTAATAAAAGCGCATTCGTTATGCATGCACTTTCAAATATTGTGCCATTAGAAAGTTTAGTAATAGGAAAAGTAATTAGCTATAAAATTTTAGTTACTTGTTTCATTTGTCAACGTTTATTAGCGACGGTAAGAGGAATAGTACTATAAATATTATATTTCGGTGTTTCAAGGGAAACGTTCTTGTAGTAGTAGATGTTGTTTGTGTATTATAGTTACTAAGCCGTATTAGGTGATTTCCTCTTCATCCTCTTCTGAAATTAGCAGTCTCAACTTCCTATAA
This sequence comes from Anastrepha obliqua, assembly GCF_027943255.1. NCBI lineage: Eukaryota > Metazoa > Arthropoda > Insecta > Diptera > Tephritidae > Anastrepha > Anastrepha obliqua. Next base: position 2,783,356 of record NC_072896.1, read on the forward strand.
TACGACAAGAAACAATTCTCAACTACTCTCCAATTATACTCCTACGGTCCGGCAGCAGGTGCTGGTGCCAAAATCTATTTCAGACATACTCCATTGAAATGTTAAAATGAATACCAAGGGCATTTGCGCTTTGAAAAATATATCCATTAATATCTCACCGCATGCAACAAATCGGAGAAAAACTAGTTCTAAGAACTTGACAAGAATGAGTGCATTACGGAATTTTGGGGAGATTTTAGCGGTAGATAAGTACACATGTGTTCAAAATAATAGTAGCGCTACGAACAAACAAGTTTTAATAATTTTTTTTGTGTTTAGTATTTTTTATTTTATTTATTTTTATGAAAGTATAGCGAGCATGCGCATTATTTGGAAGAAAATATTTAACTTCGTATGCGAAAAAAAAATCAAAGCGATTTTTGCGCGACTTCAATCAAACATTAAATTGAATTTGAATGGGCTATAAAACTACATGCCTCAAAGTTCACCAAAGATTAAAATTTTGAAATCGATTTCTTAATTTTTTGTTTAATTTATTAATTTTTGGTGAGTTTTTTACAGTTTTTAGTTATGTGGTTTTTGTTGTAGCCGTTATACTTTTATGAAAACATAATAGAAATTAAATACAAAACAAAAAAATGTGAAAACTTGTTAATTCGCTACGCTCCTATTATTTTAAACACAGGTGTATACACTTAACAATTAGCTAGCTTGAGAAAAAGTTGCAAAGTTCCCTCCTTATTTGAGGTTTATCTTTAGAGGTTTTCGATACCATAACAATGTTTTTTCCATCACCCTAAGAATCGCTGAAATGGTTTACTAAGTTGAATATTTAACATTCTAGTCTTTTTTTTTTGCGCCTCTACATTCTACACCGAGAGTTTCAACCATCACAATCTAAGCTACCTTGACATCCGATTTTCAAAACAATATGTTTTTTTGTTATACTCTCGATGAGTTCTATATTTCGTGCCTTTGAGCTTCGAAGTCGTCTTCACTTATTTAAGTCAGTTACCCGAGTTGTGCCTACCTAAGATGTCCTTTTTTCATTAAACTCTCTAAAATATTGTTTTAAGCTGTTTCCCTAAATTCATTAGAAAATCGGCTCTGCTGTCCCTAAAGGGCGCGTCTCCAGGTGGTGGATAGGGAAATACTTTCCAGAAATGGGTGGTAGAAAAGAAAGAAAATATCTCCCGTGAACCACACAGATGGGAGACGTTAACTTCGTTAAAAAAGAATACATTTCTCGACGTCTGATTCAACATGAAAGATGAGGTGGTAAGCGCATCTCTGTACCAGTAAGCGGCTCGCTCTATAAATGTGTTGTAACAGGTAGAATTGGATGCCTTAAAACGTACCTCACTTGTGAGTTTTCCATTACACAGGGTTGCACCCAGTTAATAGGGTTGGAAGCCCGACCGTTAAACAAAATTACGCAACGGGAATGGAGACCTTCCGTCTTATGTTCCATCTAGGAATGTCAATTAATCGTAATGTTACAATTTTTTTGTGGAGCAACATCAGGACCCACGCCACAAATAGGCGGGTGAGCTTGGCAAAACACTCAAAAAGGGGTTAATCGCCAATTATATATACGAAGTGCGTTCAAAAAGTATCGCGAATTTTGAATTTTCGCAGGTTACGTGTATTCGAATTTCGATTTTTTTGTGGAGATATGTCTCTCACTCATGCCGACGAGTTCGGTCATTTTAAATGTTCAGTTAATTGTTGACAGCTGCTTTACTTGCACGTGTTTTGGCTCGTCTTTGATTTTTACCTATTTAAAAAGATAGATAAAACGAAATTAACCAAAAACAACACACTAATGACAACACACCGTATTCCCCAGATCTGGACCCCTGTGACTTTTTCTTCTTCCCGAAACTGAAGAGGTCCATGAAAGGACGACGCTACGCTACGATTGACGAGATAAAGACGGCATCGAAGGAGGAGCTGAACAAGATAAAAAAATGATTTTTTGAAGTGCTTCGAAGATTGGAAAAAACGTTGGCACAGGTGAATAATATCTCATGGGGATTACTTTGAAGGGACAAAATAGATATTAATGAATAATTAAATAATTTTTGAAAAAAACACAAAATTCGCGATACTTTTTGAACACACCTCGTATATTAATGCATTTTTTATATTCAATTCATTGGCAAGGAAAAAAAAACCAAATCGGAAGTTTTTAGAAGCGGAAGAATATAATTATGCCCTCGAAACGCTCTCAACATAAGCTTTAAAAACAGAGGTGAAGTTTTAAAACTTTTTTCTTACGGCGACCGACCCGGTCTAATATAATATAATAATCCACTACTCTAGAATAAACACTTAAAAAGTATAGTTCAATCACTCCTCCTAAGTAAAGAACTTCAACACTTCAGCACAATAGCCACTTATCGTTATGGCCATTTTATTAATTTCCTGACTAAACGGACACGTTTCGATACTTTGTAAAAAATGTATAAACTATTTATTTATATACTTCTGCATACCCACTTAGGCATGCACATCAACAGATAAACCAACTGATTTAACTGCATAACGCAGACAAAAGGCTGGCGCAGATACTCGTAGATTGATGGCTCAGGACACACCCGGCCAAGGCAAACGGTTCGCACTAGAAGTTTATGCAACGAATGATACGTCCTGCTGGTGGAGATACTCCCACCCAAATAAATACCCGTACTCGTACATATCTGACTTTGTGCTTTTCGTTGCTCCCTTTTTGTTGTTGATTATCAATTCACATCACGCCAACGAGTAATTCGGCACGAAGTGCTGATGAACGCGTTGCTAAATCTAAACTGTTGCCCGCCAAACAAAACAAAGTTTCAGTGAATGATAGTCTGGGAGGGAGAAAGACACTTGGCGTGCAAAGAAAGGAGCGCTATTTCCTTTCACATGCCATACAATGCATGTAGATATTTGTATGTGTGTTGGTCTGAGCTGACAGCTCGGCTGGCCACTGCAGACATCACGGAAAGCCTTTCAATCAGTTGATTGAAAAACAAAACCAATAAAAGCGTGGCGGGCTAAATTGTTGGTGGGCAGTGGAAGGGATGTAAGCAACTTTTTCAGTTGCATAGATAAAAGCTACTGCCATTCTGGTGAAATGAATCTATAGATTTTATTGAGGTAGGTTGAGTTTTTATGAATCTGTGCTGCAAAAAAAAGGAAAATTTTGCAAAAATTGTATAAAATTCAGGTCGACATTTAAGGGACGACCTGAAGCCATTTTTTAGTTTTAAGTGTAAAATTTTATTTCTTTATCACACTTTGCGTGGCTCGTGCTGAGGGAAAGTAAAATAGACGTTTGATGTGCACGTAAGCTTTGTGGAAAGTTATTAGAGGAAAGCAGAAAAAATACGCTTGGGGAATATGAAACGCAGGATGTACTATACGCACAGTTATGCAAGCAGAGCATGGCAAATGTGGATATGGATTTTCGCAATTACACCATATTTTTCCAAACCAGTAGATTCACACAAAACGCCGCCGATGAATAGTTTAGTGCGGCGCTAGTAAAAAAAAACAAGTTTATGTGGGTAGGAGGGAATTTTTGAAAAGCCATTTGTTTACAAAGTTTATAGAGGGAAATGTAACATGAAAAATTGGTAAAGGGATGTGGATATGGGATAATGGAAAAAGTATAAATATGTGAACGAATGCTTTGCTATATATTTGTGAGTAAGCTTCTGTTTTTCGAATATAGGCTCATACGACCATTCACACATTAAGGCCATCTAAAAATTAATTTTTGACTTTAAGTCGGCCTGTACTGTATAGCTGGTTTTTTAATCATCTGCTATTTTGACAGTGACAGCTTTCTCCTAAATTTTGTGGCCGAAAATTAAAGATATGGACTTAGACGATATTTGGTTTCATCAGCATGGCGCATCATGTCACACAGCCCAAGCTCGGTAATCGTGTTACATATTAGCCACCTCGGCGATGTTAATTGGCCGCTTCGTAGCTGCGATTTGAGGCTGTGAAACATCAATGTTGTGGGAGAAATTCATTAAAGATTCATACTTAGACGGTAGGAGGTTTAGTTCGGGTTAAAGTGCAGTGGCGGGATAAAGTCTTTCGTTGCTTTTTTCTTGTACAAAAAAAAACACGAAATCCTGGATTCTCGCAGGGACACTAACGGAGCACTGGATTACTGGCCACATGGTTCCCAGACCTGGTCAGGTATTTTATAGTTATAGATGAGGAAGAAGCAGACTCCATCCAGTGCTTTGAATGCGAATACCGCGCACTAAGAAATACGCGTCAGGTTTCTCCGAGTTGCTTCTGAGAGGACTGGTGAGTTTAGCAACAGTTTCGGTGGCGTTAATTGGATTGGCCAAAATATCGATAGAATTACAACTGGAAAGATAAATTTTAGGCATCGTAATGGACTCCTGCGCCCACCGAGTAAACTCTCGTAAAGAGTAATTAACTTTTAGCGTACAAGGTAACATTTGGGTTTCAATGATAGTAGAATCTTTCACACTCTACTTAACTGGGAGTAATGCACAGAGGCTTTAAATATCGACATGGATTTGTTTGTTCATTTGCTATATGATAAGATTTGAATTATTTTATGCCTTTTGTGTAAATATAATAAAAAATACAATTGAAAATGAAGCTAAATTTTCGAAAAAAAGTTTCTCTTAAAAATTTAAATAAATAAATTACGTGAACGAACATCGAAAATCTAATTGTCCTGCAACTTAAAGCGAAATAACGCGGAAACTCTGAGGCGCTCCAAAGCAATCAAGCAGAGTGTTGCATAGTAAATGTCGTTAGAGTTTGCAAAAGCAGTTAAGTGACAATTGTCTGTAGAGAAGAATACAATGAGGTTTAAGGAAGCGTAAAAGGAATTATTTCAGATGCATTCCAAATGCAAACTGCAATTGAGTAGTTGCAAATGACATTAACATTAACAACAACAAGGAACGGAGTAAACGCTCAAGGAGTGGAACAAATGGAGCACACAAAGTAAATGGAAATGATGGGCAAAAAAAAAAAAGTAAAAAAAAGTAAAAAAGGAAGTAAAGTTAAAATTTGTAATGTAGTTCTAAGGACGTTCAGTGAGCAATCACTATGCAAAAGCAACAACAGTGGGTGCACTACCTCATTTGGGGTATTTTATATCAAATGGTAGTAGGGCGATTCTGAAGTGGCTTTCACTACAATATTTGATTCAAGAGACACACCAAAGAGTTGAATATGAAAAGGTACTTTTTCCATACTAGTAAACTATAACTCAACACTGGACTGAAGCGCTTTATTGGAACTTCATTTATTCAAAATCCGACAGCTGATATTAAATTTGAAACATTTATTTCCTTTATTCTTCTTTGCAGATGTAAGCACAGTGGAGAGAATACAGAAGTTGACGACACCCGCGAATCGCTGTATTCTTCACAGTGAGTTTGATAGAATCAGCTGATTTACTGACTTAATTATTGGATATTTGTTTTCATTTTATTGTTGTATTCTTTTTGATTTTTACCGTTATTCACGTAATAATCTCATGGATGTAGCAATCTTGAGATGCAAAAAGTGTACCTTAGACCAAATGCATGCCGTGAAACAAGTAAAGGGCAAATAAGTTACGAAGAGAATAAAGGTGGAATTTCAGAGCTCTCAAGAGAATAAAGTGAAGGAATTAATCAAAAATACGAAAGAATATAAAAGTTGTTGGTATTAATGTCAGGAGAGAATGTAATCAAGTGCCATGCGATTAAAATTCCAAGGAGCCGAACGAACACAAGTAAAAACAAATGAAAAAACTATCAGAACCATAAAAAAGCTTAAGTGCGAAAGAGAGAAATTCGAGGCATTAACTACCAACAAAGTAATGGGAAAAGGAACAGCGATAAGGATATAAAATCTTCGAAATGATACCAAGCGGCAGCCATGTAAAGCATTTTCTAGCTTCACTAGCGCAGGTGTCCTTTGGCAACAAAAAAAAAAAATACTAATAAATAAGTAAACATGAATGATAAAGATAAAGAGAAACTTGTAACGTAAGTTTTTTAAGAAGCAACAACGTTCGAGTAGTAAAATCTTTAATGCCAAAGTAAAAACAAGTAACGGCACGTGATATGAAAGCTAAAATTAAATAGGAAGCAAATGAATGAAAATTCGGCCCCGTAGCGGGTGGCTACCATTCCTTGGTATCCACGTATGAAACGCGTGAGCACAAAACACCAGGTGTTTTTTAATATCGGTCGCCTCTGGGTAGGCAATGGAAACCTCCGCCACGAAAAGGCTCTTCATAAAAAACCACCTGCATAAAAATTTAATTAAAAAATAAAATGTAAGCGCGCGAGTCAATCCTCAACAGCTTTTGGTACTGCTTGAAAATATGTGCCGAACAGTGGGAATAGTGGAGTTTTAGTGCAGATATTATTCAAAATCAATGCCAAGACTATCTATACTTAGCCTAATTATTTAAGCAATTGGGATATGGGTAAAGTTTTACCAGTGAATTCTTCTTTAAGGGGACAGATACCTGTAAAATTTTGAAACAAGAAAACATTTTTTTTCCATAAAATGTTAATAATAATCTTTTAAGAATATGTCAAAAAATTTTTAGAATGTAAATTGAAGTATTTCTTATATTATAGATCGTCAACCGTGACGACTCTATTCTTTGCGTTCGAGCGCTGGGAGAGGTACAGTTACGTTGCCGACTTTAGACGCGTTTTTCTCAAAACTATATTTTTCGAATAGCCGTACACGATAACTCGAAAAGTTATAGACCGATCTCGCTGAAATTTTGCACACATCTTTTTTATGATATTACTTTCTAAGTGAATTTAAAGTTTTCGAAAAAATAATTTTTTCGAAGCTAAAATGAAAATTCACCCAAAAATTAATTTTTTTTAAGCATTTTATTCCGCGAATTTTTTTAATTCATATAGAAATTATGACTTTAATAAACAAAAAAATTTGTTTTTTTGTATTCAGGTCACTGACACCGATGCTACAATGCCCGCCGATTGAGAAGCCCCTTCCTGGAAGAATTGAGTGTACATCCGCCATTTTAAATTATTAAAATAGAAATAAAAAATTATATTATTTTAATGTATAAATAAATTGTATGCCAATTTTGAAAAAAATAATTTTAATGAAAATCAGGGAAAATATGGCCGTTTACAGGTATCTGCCCCTTTAAGTTACTGAAGAGAACATATTTTATTTATTTATTTATTTAAAAGAGTAACAGTTATTAATAACTATTCCACTTACGAAATAAGCACTGGCTGCCAGGGCCTTCGGCTTATGGTATCTTAATTAGAGTAATAATATAGGTAAGTAACTAAACAAGAGGATGGGAGAGAGGAGTTGAGGGAGTTTTAAAAGATTAGTGGGTAGTGTGAGTTTGACCGGAGTATAATTTTATAATATATATGTATGCATATCTAGTTTTCGCAAAGAGTTAAAGTTTTAATTTAGTTAGTTTAATAAATTTACAAATTAAATTAATGCTATTGTCATCTGTGTTGTGGAGTAGCTTCGAAAGTTCAAAGTTAGGGTGAATTGCATTTCTAGTGCATTTCAATCCTGGGCAGGTATCGAGGAGGTGTGAAGTCGTGTAGTCGTCTGAGTTGCAAAAAGGACAGGCTGGTTTGACTGTGCTGTTTAGTATGTGAACATGGGTGGCTATAGTGTGACCGATTCGAAGGCGTGTAAATATCTTGAGGTTCTTGGAAGGCATGTGTGTAGGATATATCGGCTTGATGCCAGTAGGGTTGAACTTTTTGTAGTGGTGTTGATAATTAAACCATTGGCTATTGTATGCATCCTGAAGAGATTTTAGTGCAATTTTTCGAATATCTTTGGTAGTAAAATGTGCACTGATGTGAAGGGGTTCTTGGGCAGCTTCTTTGGCTCTATTATCAGCGCATTCGTTGCCTTGTATTCCGGCATGACCCGGAACCCACATGATCCTTATGGAATTTTTATTTAATGCGATATTATTTCGGATTTCAGTGATTATTGGAGTTTCGTTAGAGTGGTTCAATATAGCGTCCATTACGGATTTACTATCGCTGCAAATAATGAATTTTCCGCCTTTGTTGGAGGTGTAAACTACCGCTTCAAGCAATGCAGCTGCTTCCGCTGTGAATACTGAGCAGTAGGAAGGTAAAGCCCCGACTGAAATTGTGACACCAAGCTGGTTTGTGACTGCAAACGATGTACTGGTGTCTGTTTTAGATCCATCAGTATAAACGAACTCCCATTCGTTTCTTAAAGGAGCAACGATTTCATTAAAATGTTGGACGTATTCATTAGAGGAGGTAGACTCTTTGGGGAATTTCAGCAAATCCGCGATAAAACTAATTTTTGGATTCAAGCCTGGTGGGAAAACTGGGATTGGTGGCAAAATCGCATCTGATGTGACATTCAGTTTGTGCATTAGTTCAACACAACGTTGTATGGTGGACGGTTTGCGGGTATTTTTATGTTGTTGCTTCGCTGAGTTGACTAGTCCAAGTAATATTTTATTTCTGCAGTGAAGAAGCTTGGGTAGGAGCATTATTGTGTTGCGGTTGACTCTGTGTGGTATATCCGGTAATCCTGCTTCTGCAAGAACAGCTTTTGTTGGTGATGTTGGAAACGCGCGGATACTCCTTCTAGCTGCCGCATGGTAAGGAGCATTTAGTAGTTTGATATTTTCTTTGGCACAGTGACCGTAAATACAAAGTCCAAAATCGATTTTGGATAACAGTAAGGCCTTTGTTACGTTAGCAAGTGTGTGTGGATGAACGTGGGAATGCTTAGAAGATAAAAACTTAATTATGTTAAGCCTTAAAAATAAGCTTATTCTAATGGCTTTACAATGTTCTTTATATGTAAGTTTTTTGTCGAATGTTAAGCCTAAAATCCTTAGTGTGTTAGAATGTGGGATTAGTACATTGGAAAAGGACAAACTGGGGAAGCAACATTTACGTTTTCTACATATATGAAAAGTAGCGCATTTATTTGCTGAGATGTTAGCGCCTGATGTTTCTGACCATTTGCTTATACTGCTTAAAATGTTCAGGAAAGTATAAGTGACTTCGTTAAGGTTTTTTGATTTAGAAAATATTAAAACATCATCAGCATATATAACATGTTCCACCTCGGCATTAGAGGCGATAATTGAACTAATTTCATTGAAAGCTATTGTGAACAATGTTACTGAGAGAGGTGAACCTTGTGGTATACCATTAAAGAGTCTATGAGCCTGTGATTTACAATTATTAACGCTGACTGAAAACTTGCGATTACTTAAAAAGGATTTAACGAATTTATATATTTTGTTTCCGATTTTCCAGCGCTTGAGTTGGTTAAGAATAACATGAATGCCAATTCTATCGAATGCTTTCTCGAAGTCTAAACTTAATACGGAAACGTGATTACCTGACGCTAATGCCGAGGATGCGAAATGTTCAAAGTATAAAAGCGACTCGGTCACTCCTATGCCTTTTTGGAAGCCAAATTGGTTGGAACTAAGAAGTCCCTTTGCTTTAGCGAACCACAGAATTCGGACGGAAATGATCTTCTCAAGGATTTTGGACATGCACGGGAGTAAGGAGATAGGTCTAAAGTTCGTAATGAGGGAAGAGGGTTTATTAGATTTAGGGATAGGGACAATTAAAGCAGTTTTCCATTCTTGAGGAAAGATTCCAGCATTGAAAATATCATTGTAAAGATTCAGGAGTCGGATTTTGAGGACGCTGGGTAGGTTTTTTAGTATTTCATAGGATATTTTATCCAAGCCGGGTGACTTTCCTGTCATTTTTGAGATCGTGGAATCGAATTCATGTTGAGAAATTTGGGATTCTATGAGCGAAGCTTCAATTGAAGGGTATGGGTTGGAGTAATTTTCAGGTAGGGTTAGATTTTTTTGCGAGTTGAAGGCGGAATGAAAATTGGAGTCGTGGGAGTAGGTCGACCAGGATTTAGCAAATTCTTCAGCGATATTATTCAACACAAAATTTCACTAGGTGTATTCTCAGAGAAAATATTTATACAGCGTTTTTCAATAGGTGCCCTTCAACTTTTTTCCGATAGGGAGGGCGAACGACGCAATATTTTTTTATTTTTCGCTTGTCATTTGTAAACTTCATTAGTATACATTTCATCATGGAACGCTACACATTTGAGCAACGATTGCAAATCGTGCACATTTTTTATGGAAATAATCGTTCTGTTGCTGCTACTTTAAGAGCATTACGGCCATTTTACGGTCCATTTAAGGGGGGACCCTCATTTATCCGGTCAAAAAAATCGATTTTTTGGAAATAATTTTAATCTATTCTACAACTATTTAAGAATATACTTTCAAAATTTCAAGTCGATATCTGTATTTTTGAAGGAGTGACAAAATTTTTAACAGGACGCGACGGGTGGCCTGATCGCCTGTATCCAAAACTTTAAACGCGTTTTTCTCGAAACATCATTTTTCGATTTTGTGTACACAATTGAGAACGCTGTATTGAACCAATCAGGCTTTACAATAGCTCATTTTAAAGATAATTAAATTGTTTTCAATGTGACATTAAGTGTTTTTTTTAAAAAAAAAAGATTTTCATATTTTTTTGTAATTTTAAAGTCAATTTTTATGGATGAAAAATCACTTTTAACATAAAACTGGGTAAAAAATATCAATTTCGACATTTTTTTTTTTAAATCAAAATGTCACATCGAAGGTATTATCCTAAAGTTTTAAAAAAAATTTGGTTTTTTTATTTCAGAAAAAAATTCAGAGCGCTAGAATGTACACAGATAGAATGAGGTGCCATGGACGAGGTGTATATTTCCATACTTAAAATGTTTTTTTTCTTCTCCGAAAATTTTTGTAGACAGTCAAGACATTTATTAAAGTACTTTATGAATTACAAAACGTTTGAAGTTATTTTACCTGAGAAAAAAATTCCCAAAAATGATGCATTTTTCGACCGTCTAAATGAGGGTCCCCCCTTAACAAGCCATCCCGTTCGACAATCGATCGTCTAGTGAAAAAATTTGTATCTACTTTTTCGCTACATAATGTTCCGGTGCCAGTGAGAGCAAGAAGTGCACGAAGTGTTGAAAATATTGCTGCCGCCAGGGCTTCAGTTCAAGAAGACGCAAATGTGTCGCTCACACGACGTTCTCAACAATTGGGCCTTTCTGTGGCGTCATTGTGGCGAATTTTGCGAAAAGATCTTGGCCTACATCCGTACAAGATCAAGCTGACACAAGAACTGAAGCCGTTTGACCATTTGAAGCGACGTCGATTCGTAAATTGGGCTGAAGATCAACTCGAAAATGATCCAGATTTTTTCCAAAAAATCATCTTCAGTGATGAAGCTCACTTTTGGCTCAATGGCTTTGTCAACAAGCAAAATATGCGTTACTGGGCGACAAGCAATCTACACGTGATTCATGAGGCACCGTTGCATCCCGAAAAAATCACTGTTTGATGCGGTTTACATGCCGGCGGCGTAATTGGCCCATATTTTTTCGTTGACGAGAACGATCGCCACGTTACTGTAAATGGAAATCGATACCGCGACATGATAAACGATTATTTTTGGCCGCAATTGAATGGTATGGACTTAGACGACATGTGGTTTCAACAGGACGGGGCCACAAGCCACACAGCACACGCTACAATTGATTTGTTGAAGAGTAAGTTCAATGAGCGCATTATTTCCAGAAATGGACCGGTCGAATGGCCGCCGCGCTCGTGTGATTTGACGCCTCTAGACTATTTTCTTTGGGGTTATGTGAAGTCATTGGTCTACAGTAACAAGCCGGCGACGATTTGTGAGCTCAGAGCCAACATTGAACGCGAAATTGCTGGAATTTCGGCCGATTTATGCAAAAGAGTGGTCGAAAATTGGGTTCAACGATTGGACTTCGAAACGTGCACGCGGTGGTCTTGCAAAAGAAATCGAATTTCATACTTAAATGTATATGTTCAAACTCGATAATAAAAAAAAAATTAGTTAAAAAAGTCAAACCGTTTGTGTTTTATTCAAAAAAAAAGTTGAAGCGCTCTTACTGAAAAACGCTTTACAAAGAACGTAAAGTCCACTGAAAGTAAAAACACAAGTATGTCCCCTTGAAATATGCAGCAACTTTATTATGCTCTCTTTGAGTGGCAATTACCTTGGTTTCTACTAAAATTATGTTCTCTTGGAAAAACTTTAAGGTAGCAAAAATTAATGAAAATTACTTTGCAAAACTACTTCGAGCTGTACGTAGCTACAATAGTACACATATATAGCTTTGTGAGCAGTATATTATATGTATTAGTTTTAATTTATATTTAATAAAATTAGTTTAATAAAATATTTCATGAACATTATTTTGTTTCTTTATGATTACATTTATGCATTAAATCAATTCCAATACGCATTAAAAGCAAGCAATTTGAAGCAATGAACAATGTGCGCTTGTGGTGGACATTCAAATGCGAATAACTTTGCCATTTATGATCGGATTCTTTTCAAATAAATTGCATAAAATAGAAGACAACGAGGGCTTTCGATCCCAATTTTCAAAACAGTTTTGAGATTTCGAAAAAGTATTGAATAAAATATAATATAGTAATAATAGCGCTATTTCTAATTTCAAACTCAAATTATTTAAAATCGGCCACGTGAACTGATTTTAAATTCTATATTAAAACATTCCCTACTAACCCAAGAATCATAATCAAAAGGAATTTCGAAGTGCCAACTCATTTTTATTTAAGCCCCCTTCTAGAGCACCGTGTGATATCATAATACACAACATCAATGGTACTCTCTTTTAAGTACAAATTGGACGCTTTAAATGTATGGAGCATTTGCTGGAAGAACATCATATTCCGAAAAACAGGCTCAGTATTTGAACGAGTCACAAGGTGCATAAGTATAAACCTATGCGGTTATCCTCCATTGAGTAGACCAACTTTCTTCTGAAGTCGAGTGGGCTGGCATTTGATCACCGTGAACACCACCAGTGTGCTCTCGAAATGGTCCATTAAAGGTGGTCTTCCAACCTACTTTTCACTCAAATATTTGGTTACTGGCAATCGAAGGCGTAAATTTTCATATCATACCCCTGAAGTCTAAATAAAATAACAATAAAACCAACTGTCATTACGTAAAATATACGCATAGGAGCCTGAAATTTTAAACAGTTTGTAGATAATTCATTGAATTTTGTGTTGTACATTGTGTTTGAAAAAACGCCATTAAGCCATTCTTCTGAAACTACGCAGTTTTCCTGCTCCCATTTCGCCACTTATTTCATTTTTCAAAAGTAAATGGGTTTAATGCTAATTTTTTCCTTTTTTAAATTAACTATGCCTACTTCTCATAGAGTTAATCGAATATAACTTCTAATTCGGAGCAATAAATCTATATATACTTTTATCATTTTATGATAGTTTTTCGAACCATGGGAACTAATCGAAACTTTGAAGCCATCTTAGAAAATCCTACTTGCTACTTAACAACTAGGAGCGCATTTACTCCAATTGAGCTCTGGAATGGCTCACAGATTTTTTTCAAATTCATTTTTTTTTCGCTCTGTGTACCGTAGTAGAGTTACAGGTAGGGTCATCCTAAATGCTTAATGGTCTTATTATTCAAGCCATTTCTAATTAATTAGTGTAAATTAATATAAAAGAGTTAAGCGAAAAAGGGCGTTTTCGGAAATGAGAGAAATATTGGCCGGAGTACCACAAAGAGGTATACTCGACCGATACTGTATTTGCTATATACCTCAGACCTACCAGTACCGAAAACGTGCAAAGTAAGCTACATTTGCTGTCACCTGTATCCTAAATGTTAGATTAACCGAAAGCGAATCCATAATGGAATTGCAGAAATCCATTGATGATTGTTACAAGGACTGAAAATTGGAATATGAAATTGATTCAAACCAAATCAGTTCACGTGGATTTTACTAAAAAGAAAATTGTATGTGAGTCTGTTATATTTCTTTCAGCGATAGTGCCACATGCCATTAGTGCCAAATATCTTGGGATGCAACGCTCAAGAGGAAAGAGCACATAAAAATCAAAGCTGTTGAACTCAATTTAAAAATGCAAAAGCTTCAATGGTTAATTGGCAGAACTTCTGTGCTGTGAACTCAAAACAACCTTCTTATTTACAACCAAGTACTAAAACCGGTGTGGTCTTATGGTCTTAAATTATGGGGATATACCGCAAAGACCCACATTGATGTGATACCGCGTTTGCAAAACAAAGCAATCAGGGGAATTGTTGAAGCTTCTTGGTACGTGCGTAATGAACACCTGCACAAGGATTTAGATATAAAACCTTTTTCACATTCAGTCAACTCTTTGCCATGACTTATTCTGAAAGGTTAATAACACACACTAATGCAGAAGTTACCGTTTTAAGTGATGAAGGAATTGTTAGAAGAAGATTTAAAGAGAAAAAACCTCAAGACTTAGTTGTGAATATTGCATGATATCAATTTGAATTTTTTAATTGAAAATTGTGTATTGGTTTCAAACAGCAAGTTTGTAAGCAAGTAATGTTATGAATGTTAATTCTACTTAAAGAATTTCAATAAAAAAAGAAAAATTAATATAAAATAAAAAAAACGACATGTTGGCCAAAACTTCGTTTTCGATACTTTTTGAAGTGAAACTTCTTAGGCGTCGACGGACGAGCGAAAATGGAGAGTAAAATTTCAAGGCCATGCAACGTTTTGGGCATTTTCGTTCCGCGAGAGAGAGAAAAGATACACCTTATATATATCTTAGCTACACTTTAGGCTATTTTTCCTGAGTTTTTCCTTCTGGTTGCTAATTTCTAGTGAGAAATAACACTGCCTACTTTTTGGCGCTTGTTTGTTGGTGCAAATTTATAGAAAATATATTTTTGGTGCCTTCTTTTGTGCGTTATATTTCCTTGGTGCCTACTTTTTGAGGCGTTTTTGGACCGAATTTTTTTGGCGTTTTTGTTTGGTTCCTACTTTTTGGCGCTTATTTTCATCTCCTGGGTAGTGCTTGTGCGTATCTATAAAGTGCTATCCATTCCGGCGTATTTATTGGTATTGCCTTGCAGTAATTTGTGCCGTTGCTGCGGTCCTGGAATCGCTGCGTTTGTGCTGGTGATAAACGCTCGAAGTAGTGCGCGTTGTTGCCACGGTTTGTGTCCGGCATTTACCTACACCGGTCGACTCTTCTTCTCTGTTTTTTGTAAATTTTGTCTATTTGTATTCTCTGCAAATGTTTACAATTTACTTAGATATATATTTTTTCTCTCTCTCTCATATTCTCTCTCGGGTCTCTCCCTCTTTCTTTGTTTGCCTTGAAAGTTTTACTTCTGTTATGTGTATCATACTACGCTGCACGCACTTTTTTTCCTCTCAACGGTCCGATTTCTTCTGTTTTCATTTAAAGGGCATATCAATTAACTAAATCATTAATAAAGTTTGAGCAAAACTGGCTGCTTGATAAAATTTTTAATTTACGATTTTTCAATAATTATTTCCTACTTCACATCATTAAAAACAATTATGTGGAAACAATTCTTCAAATTAATTAAAAGCAGGTAGTCCAATATAACGAAAGATAAGCATCGATCTTTACATCTTTTGTGGTTGGACCTGGCATAATTGAAACAATCGAAAAAATTGGGGTGAACAAATTTTTGCGGTCGAGACCCTCTATGTTTCCATGCTTCATTTGTAAACGTTATTTTTCCCCTGGTGACCCTATATAATCAAGGTATATTAAGGCGCGTACGGTTTCCGCTTTGCTGAGCGCCAAAATATAATAGAAACAAAGTGTAAAAGTGAAAACACGGAAATAAACATGAATGTATTGTGAAACTAGTAGAAACGACGAGGGCAATAAAAAATCATAGCCACTCATATGTTAATAAGATTTTACAAAAATAAATAGAAGGCAAGTATGAAGAAAAATGGTTCTGTATCCTACAGCGCAAACGGCAATGTGCCGCAAAACGAAACTAAATTCAGTAGATGAACTTTAGCGAAAAGTTAAAAGAAAAATAAATAAATGAATAAATAAAGTGGCAGAAAAAACTAAGAAATAAAATAAAACATGAAAGAAGAGCAGCAACCAACGGCATGCCATTATTTAAAATTTAACAACGCTTGATTTGAGTGCTGGCGCCAAAGCTTCATTTTCCTCTTCTTCTTCATTTGCTCAGCAGCCCAGGCGCACTTTACTGGTTGCTGACTCACTGGTTGTTGTGCCCTAAAGTATGCTTTGGTTTATTAAAATGGTAAGACATAATAAACGAAAATGCGCGCGGAATTTTTGAGCACTACTGTTGTCGCGAGACCTTCTGCTGGTTTGTGTTGGTGCGTTTTTGCTGTTGTTTGCGTTTGTTTAGCGGGTGTTGGCTTGTTGATTTTCGAAATAAAAGTTGTTGTTGTTGTCCGCCAAAAAATTTCGTTGGTGCTTCTGTTATCTTTGTACTTGTGGCGGCCGGCAACAAGCAAAGTATATAATTTTATTCCACCTACACTGGGCGATGATGGGCGGTGGCAAACGGCAAAGGGCAGTGGAGCAACAATAAAAAACTCAACAGCAGCAGCCAGCAATTTGAAAGGAAATTTGCTTTTACTCGTTACTTCTCCGTTTTGTAATTCGACATCTCCTTTTTCCGGTCTATTTAAACTTTCGCGTCATTATGTTGACGAGAAAAATTAAAATCTTTCGCTCTTGACCGGTTCGCTGAAGATTGCCCGCCGACCCTGATGCAAGCAAGCCAAAAATAGAGTAAATGAAAGGAGTAAAAATAATAAAAACAGAAATTTGCTGAAGTCTGAAATTATTTTGCTGTTTTTTTGTCTTCTTTGCGAAATCACTATTCAAGTTGTTGACGTTTAGTCTATAGGGATTGCAGTAAGGGCAGCAGTGGTCATGAATCTGAAAGGCAGCCGTGGCTATTCGTGACTGTGTCACGTAGGAAGGCCAAGTGAAAAGCAATAATTTTAACTAAATTCTTTATAATTAAGAAATGCTAAAAAATGTATTAACTTTCGTAAATCCTTGCTTTCTTTTTCCACAATCTACTCGTTTTTCACCACTTCCATTGATAGACTTTTTTCTTTACTTTTATTTCACAACGTCGGTGCAATTATTTCTGATGCAAATAAACAGCGAATGCAGTGAAACTCATCTGGGTTGAAAAAAGAGTTTATTAATTAAATGTGTAGAGCTATTGGTCGCTTGGTGGTGCCCACAAAGGAATGGCTGATTTAATCAATTTGTTGGATTTTCTAAAGCTTGGGATGAAGAGTTGAAGATACAGGTACAGTGAGGTAGTCCTCATGCCTTCACGCATGAAAAACATATTTACGAGCACTCACTCATCTTCTGAGAGATCTAGATATTTAGAGTAACGAAAGCCGCCGTAGTCGAATGGGTTGGTGTGTGATTACCATTCGGAATTCACAGAGAGAACGTTGGTTCGAATTTCGGTGAAAGACCAAAATGCAGGAACATTTTTTTCTAATAGCGGTCGCCCCTCGGCAGGCAATAGCAAACCTCCGAGTGTATTTCTGCCTTGAAAAAGCTCCTCATAAAAATATCTGCATTTTGGAGTCGGCTTGAAACGGTAGGTCCCTCCATTTGTGGAACAACATCAAGACGCACACCACAAATAGGAGGAGGAACTTCGACCAAACACACAAAAAGGGTGTACGCGCCAATTATATTGGGTAGTCGAAAAAGTCCTTTCGTATTTCTAAACAAACTTAAACTCATTTTTTTTATATTTATAATGAACTTTTTTAACCCAAATATGTACCATTTTGGTCGACCACCTTTTGCCAGTTTTCTTATAGAGACATTATTCCATCAGTGTAAAACTTTTGTGGTTTCTCGTCAAATAACTGCGACAAGTAATTTTCACAAGCTTCTCTTGAAGCCAACTTTACTCCACTAAGGGAGTTCTGAATTGACCAAAACAAATGGTAGTCCGATGGTGCAAGGTCAGGGCTATATGGTGGATGCATCAAAACATCCCGGCCAAGCTCTCCCAGTTTGTGCCGAGTCATCAAAGATGTGTGTGGCCTAGCGTTGTCCTGATGGAAGCCGATGCCCTTTCTGCTGATCAGTTCTGGCCGTTTTTTTTCGATTGCTTGCTTCAATCTCATCAGTTGTTGACAGTAAAGTGTAGAATCAATCGTTCGAGCAGGCTGGAGCAGCTCATAGTGGATGATTCCTTTCCAATCCCACCAAACACACAGCATAACCTTTCGAGGCATCAATCCTGGTTTTGCCACCATTTGCTGAGCTTGACCACTCTTGCACCATGATCTTTTTCGCTCATTATTGTCGTATGTTATCCACTTTTCATCTCATGTTACCATTCGCTTCAGAAATGGTTCGATTTCATTTCGTTTCAGCAAAGAATCGCAGATGTTAATTCGGTCCATTAAAGACAATTCATGTGGTACCCAAACATCGAGCTTCTTTTTGTAACCAGCCTTTTTAAATGGTTCAAAACCGTTTGATGATGAATGTTTAGTGCCTTGGCGATTTCATGGCAGCTTATGTGACGGTCCTGGTCAATCTTTTCCATAATTTCATCGACTTTTTCAACGATAGGTCGACCGGAGCGAGGTGCATCTTTCACATCGAAATTTCCAGAACGGAAGCGAGCGAACTATTGTTGTGCTACACGAACTGATACAGCATCGTCTCCGTAAACTTCACAAATTTCATTGGTGGCTTGCGTGGCATTCTTCCCTTTTTTATACAAAAATTTCAAAATATAGCGAATTTCTTCATTATTTTCACTCATTTTTGAACAGCTATAACTTTTTTTCAACTTCTCCGAATTAAATTTTTTTTGGTTAAATGAAGCTTTAAATGTCACCTTTCTAACACCATATGATATGACACAATGTGATTGGTAGCACTGGAGATAGATGACTCCAACGACATCTATTGACAAAACACGAAAAGACTTTTTCGACTACCCAATATATATAAAAAGCAAGTCTATAATTGTGACAGTTTTTTGGTGTGTTGGGATTCCTCAAAAAATGTTGTTAAACTCTCTTGCTTTCTCCTATTAACTATATTTGTCTACCTATTATTTTTTCTATTCATCTTCTTTCCTTTCCTATGCTTCTACCTCTATCTCTTTTTTCTCTTTTTCTTGTTTTTAATCTTCTTTTCCTTTTTCTATTTTTCATACTATTCCTTCTCCTTCTCCTTTTTCTATCCTCCTCTTTCATATTATTTTTCTTTTCCTTTCGTTTTACTTTCCTTCTTTTTCCCTTATTTATAATTTTGCTTTTCCTTCTCCTGTTACTTTTCCCGTTTTGCTTTGCCTTTTCTTTTCTTTACCTTTACCTTATCCTTTAATTTTTTATTTTTCTTATTATTTTTCTATTTTCTTTCCCCTTTCCTCTGCCTGTTCCTTTCCCAATTTCACTTTCTCCACCTTTTTCCTCATTATGCTTCATTTTCCTCTTTTTTGTTTCTTTTTTTCTTTTGGTTCTCTCCTCTTTCTTTCCCTTTCCCTTTCCCTTTCCTTTAATTTTCCTTTTCGTCTTTCTCTTCCCATTACCCTTCCCCTTTTCCCATTCCTATATCTCCATTTTTATTTTCCTTTTTGTTTCCCTCTTTTTTCTTCATTTCCTTTCTTTTCAGCATCTTCTTCCCCTTCTTTCTCTTCCTCTTTCGCTAACTTCTTCTTTTGTTTCTTCCACCCTTCTTATTTTTTACCACGTACAAATCATGCTTTTGGGGATATATCAGAGATTAGAGCTAGGAAAGCAAGCCCATAATTATTCTAAAAGACCAGCGCTTATCTTCAGCTTTCAAGGCAAAAATACAATAAAGATTCCTCCGGAATAAAGTTTTCCAAGCCCAATTTTGATTTCTTTAAATACTGCCTAACATCGCAACAAATTTGCCTTTTAAGTACTTTAAATCTATTCCACACAAATGCGCAGCGCAATTGAACAACCAGCAGCGTCGGCGCATGGAAACTAAACTTTTTAACTAGTTAGTCACTTATACGCCAAGTTGCGTTTAATCCTCCAGGAGAGCGAAGCCAGAGAACTTAGTTGAAATTGGCAACTTTTCAACAATTCCTTTAGCAAAGTGCGGCGACAACTGCGAATACTATCAACAACTCACTGCACCACGCATTCCTCGGGATTTGCGCGCCTTTTGGCTGCCTCTGAAACAAGGTTGGCTTTTTGTTTCAGCGCATGCAACACCGAGCTGGTTACAATCAACAAAAGTAGCTGATAGTTGAGTATACTTTTGTAAGCGTCTCCCTTCTCCTTTCTTCGGCGCTGCTTTTTTTGAGGAGCACACAAACTTTTTGATGAATTTCAGCAACTTTTGACGTCGAGACGTAGCGAATTTGTGGCAGCGTGAAATGAGCTAAAGGAAGATTGGGAAATAATAACAACAACCAGTTGGGAGAGAAATTTAATTCATAAAGTTTTTTAACGTGAGCCAATTTTAAATGCTGGCTGTTGGACTGAAGGCCGCTTGCACCCACCAAAGACGGCCGGGAGAAAAGTGGACGCGGTAGCGAGTATAATGGGCGAGTATGTGGTTAATGCCAGAATGATGATAAAAATGCAAAGTTAATTTGTTTAAGAAGTGGAGAGAGTAATACAAGTTTAATTTGTTCATGGAAAGAAATTGGATTTTTTGTACTTTGAAAAACAAAATAAATTACTATGAGTGGCAAGTGAGAGGTGCTGTTGCTGTACTGGTTGGCCAGATTATGCGCGCATGCCGAAAGTAAGGACTTTCGCACACAGAATTGGTCCGAGAGTATTTTGCTATTCTCCACACTCCCAGCATATTTTTATAACCTCCTTCAAACCTCACTTAACTCAGCTCTCATAAATACTAATTTAAAATTTCTGCAGAAATGAGATTATGTTGTCTTGTCTTCCACACTCTTATTCACCTTTTCCACATATGAAGTTGTCCGAAAACTACGTAATCCCATAAACTTTTTTCTGGTGAAAGTTCCAAATTACCTGCATTCAACAGGAATAGTAAAATTGCCTAAAAATCGTTGCCTGTTGCCATAATAAAAACATATAAATTCAGTATTTCATGCAACACAGCACAAATCCTTACTGCTGCTTACATACATACGTGAATAACCTTAAAAGGATTGGCTTTTAATTGCCTTAATAGCACTGTGTATGAATTTAAATTTACACTTTACTAGAAAATTCATATTAAAATCACATGAAACACCAGCTGATTTGCATTCATAGTCGATGTGTAGCGATACAACAAAAGCGTTTGCCGCACCTGTGACTAAATGCACTAAATGTATACGAATACATGCATACACACATACATATGCACCATCTATGCTTGCTTGTGCAAAAGCATATCCTGGCAACCGGTGGTCCATGGTGCGGCCTGCACCCCTCACTCCTCAGTCATACAATAGTTGCTGCGAGTATAACGTGTTAATGCAAATTTGCTACAACAGCTACCAGCATGCAGCATAGGGTATTATGTCGTTACAAGGATATGAGCAACAGCTACAAAGGATATGCTTGAGAGTAAGCAAGAAAAGACACAACAATGACGCTCAGCTGCCATGGCAATTCACACTTGCATAAACTCTGCACCTTGCCAATATCCCGAGCACCCACACCCTCTTCGATTCAACTCTTGGTGGCGGTGAAGTGGGTGGCTTGCTTCTCAGAATTTTGCACAATTTTCTTCCTCGTTTTTCGTTTTTAAGTTGCCAATGATTGCTCGATATGCTTTTGCCACAAATGACATCCTGTCGCAGCCGTAAAGCTTTTGCCATTGCATACTTACATACCAGCTGCAGATGGTCGTTGTTATATTTCACATTGTTGTTAGCGTTGTTGTTGTAATTGAATACGGCCAACAACACAATAGAGCTGAGCAATCGCCTGCAGCATTCGAGTGTGTCTGAAAAATTTCTACAATAGCGAACTCTTTCTGTAATATATCCTTTCATTTATTGAGAGCAGCACATCCTGTAAATTGTAGGAGTAAAAATGCTGCAGTACGCTCAACTGCATACATACAATTTTCTGCATTTCATCTCATGAGGCACAACTTTTTTGATTTCGTTTTATTGTTGTTTTTTGTTACGATATTCTCAAGTGATTGATGCGATTGTGTTTTAGGTGGTACGTTCAATGGTTCCGCAATACTGTTGGGCTGTTATGTGGAAATTCGTGTAGCCTTGGTGGCTCGGTCATTAGAAGGGGAAGAAAGTTGAAGGGAGCAGCAGACCACAGCGCAATCGAGCGGCCGTCAGGCACTAGAATTCGCAATGGACTTAATCAACTGGAGTGTTACGGTACGGCTGGATGGCCATGCGCTGAGGTACTCTCAGAAAAAAAGGTTTTAAACGAATGCGGTTTAGAGGAATGCAGCAATTCAAAAATATATTCTTGTTCGGTCTTAAAAATATATAATATAATTCTTTTCGCTAATTTTTTTAAATATTTCAATTTATTTATTTTTCTAAAACTTTAGAGTTAGTACTGAAGCAAATTTTCAAAAAGATCGATTTACTAAAAAGTGCAAATTCTTATATCTTACATTCTGTTTTTCAAGCTTAAGGCGTCTAATGTAGATCGGCCACTCCCGATAAATGCATTGTGTTCAGTAAATAGATTCAGTCCTAAATTTTTGTTACATCACAACAGTTGCCTCAGATTTGTTTTGTAGCATTTGCTATGCCGTAACACTTTGTTGCAGTTGTTAGAACCGTGGCTGAAATGCAAACACTTGTACCTTTTTACGATTAGCCCGTCATGTACGGGGTAGTCATTCCAACTAGTAATTCGTTTCTTTGATTCTAAGACCTGTAGGAAAAAATTATGCTCGATTTCAAGTGTCACTCTGCCTCCTATTGAAAATTTCAAAACTCATACTATTCTAGTTGCCTGCTTATTAATTTAAATTTCTGCAGTCTCGGCGATCTATTTTGTCTTTATCTTTTGTGTTTGATATTACCCAAGGTTTTTCAATATGGGCCGCCGTAGCCGAATGGGTTGGTGCGTGATTACCATTCGGGATTCACAGAGAGGTCGTTGGTTCGAATCTCGGTGAAAGCAAAATTAATAAAAACATTTTTCTAATAGCGGTCGCCCCTCGGCAGGCAATGGCAAACCTCCGAGTGTATTTCTGCCGTGAAAAAGCTCCTCATAAAAATATCTGCCGTTCGGAGTCGGCTTGAAACTGTAGGCCCCTCCATTTGTGGAACAACATCAAGAGGCACACCACAAATAGGAGGAGGAGCTCGGCCAAACACCTAACAGAAGTGTACGCGCCAATTATTTATTTTTATTATTTTTCAATATGGGCTTTATAAGAACTTTCGGTGCAAGGAATGCACCCGTCATGAGAGCTCTGATTGAATTTAATACTATTCACAAATCTATTGGGATTAGATTTTTTTCTTTTGAATACTTTTTCATTCAACTTTTTACTTTGTTTGCCCAGAAATAATTTTAGTTAGTATGTTTCGTTATATATTTTCTAAAGAGTTGAAATTTTTATTATTTATTTATGTTTTAGTCTATAAAACAATTAAATAAATAAGTAAATGCAATCAATTTTAAGACTTTTAGCGACAGACAATTCTGTAAGCCTTAAAATAACAACGTTTTAAATTTTTTAAAGTTACCATAGAACTCAGAATGTTAGCTACTAAATGTTAACTAAGGTTAGAAATGTGGTAGATTCTGATAACTTTCAAAGGTAAAGGGTAATTTAAGATTCGTCTTTTAAGATAAGTTAAATTTTGTGTCCTACTTCAGCCGAGTGAAAAAGAGCTGTAGTTTCAAGATATTTTTCATTCTGAAGTAAACTTTCACGTGCACCAAAACTGGGAACTACGAAGGGATAAAAGCTAGTACTGCATTGTGACTATGACGTAATTGAACTATGTTACTATTTCGTCTCTGATAGTCTCACAGCAAGCAGCCCTCGATGGACCAAGCTCAGACGAGTTAGCAAGAGAAGATTTTTAGATGAAACAGGCGAGGATTTGATTCTAAATAGTTCTAATATCATTAATGATCTAGAGACCAACACATTTTTTTAGTGAAGCTCCGATTGTTGTGTCCGATGATTGTGCTATCCCCTTCGACATCGTTCCTGATAATTTCACTATGTTACCTGCATAGCGACTGGTTTTGATTGCTGCAGATACTATAGAGGTGAAAATAAACTGGAGATTGTTAGGGTGAGTAGATAGGGTAGTTAGAGAAGGGTGGGTACTCAACTTTAGTTGGAAAACGGAAAACCACTTTGGGAACATTTGAGTACAATTCTATATAATATAACAGGTGGCGCAAAATTAATCACTTATGGAAAGATTTATAATATTTGCAAATATCGTCCTACGGCAATCATATTTAACACTTAACAGACAAGCAATGGAGCACGTAAGGGTCAAAATAAAGATTTTCGTCATTCAAAATAATTTTTTTTTTTTTTTAGTAAAAAGTTGA
Source organism: Anastrepha obliqua (assembly GCF_027943255.1). NCBI lineage: Eukaryota > Metazoa > Arthropoda > Insecta > Diptera > Tephritidae > Anastrepha > Anastrepha obliqua. The sequence goes on from NC_072896.1 coordinate 2,807,845, forward strand.
ATGGCGAATTTTGCGCCACCCTTTATATAACTATAGGGTTTGTTTTACTACAGCCACCAGAACTTCCTCAGCTCTATTATCAGCATTGATTGGTTTTAATACATAGTATACTACTTACTTGGACGCTTAGTCTCTTTGCCGGCATCTTAATCTAATCTCTCTATGACCCTGAGACAAAAAATCGTAATGATTATTCTTTAGTTACAGATCTCATAGCCACAACAAAGAAAAACAGTTTCTGGGTCGGAAAGTGAATGGGTTGAGACCGAAAATGAATTCTTTGCGATAATAAGGCGGGCTGACTCCATCGAGTACAACTGGAGATTCTGCTACTTCTTACTTTGCGTTTGCGTTCGCTGCTGAGCGGTGAAGCGAAATATGATATTATCTTTATTGCATAACTATGCACTGGGATAAGCCAATAAATTATCACTCTACTTCTTAGGCAAGTGGCAGTGAGAAAGGGATTTTATATGGATTTGACGTAAAACACTGAAAGTAAATGGACTTTTCTTTATCGATTATGACGATTCTTAAGCGAATGAAAGATAAACTGAAGAATCAAAATCATCATATCTCCAAATGTAACAAAACAAAAATGTTTTTCCTTTATAAATCGTATATACTCGTATAGGGAATGCCAATTGTTAACTTACTAGTGCCGAAGTGTGGTCTGACAGAGGCCGCAACGAATAAAAGTTTTTTTAGTACCAAAATTCAATGGCAATCTGTAAGGGCAAGCTTGGTCTTAGTCTGTGCTTTATCCTTTCTGAGAACACTGGTTTGTACTTATGAAAGAAAATGGCACATCGATAGTAGAAATTTAATAAAGATTCCTTTTATAGCGTTCTGTACGGATCAAACCTTTATATCATTCGAAAGAAATATACAGACTTTTTATGACTAGTTTCCCTACACTGAATTTCACCGGTTAAATCTCGTTAAGACTCGTTAAACAACTTGTAGATGTATAAGTACCATTACTCTTTGACTATCTACAAACCTCTTCAACAAATTTTGGCTATAAATTTTATTTACAACTCACAAAACCACGCCCATCAAAGGCCATTAAGCACCGTACTTAAGCTCGTACTTAAGCACAATGCCGATCTGCTTTATGGTATGCAAATAAAATGGCAACAACAATGCGGCAATATCATAAATAGCCGGCAGTTCTGAACACCAACTGTCAACTGCAGGTACCAGAATGGACAAATGTGTGTATGTAAATATATTGTAAACTGGAAGTGGAAGTTGGTAGGTTCGTAATGTTACAGTGAAGTACGTCCAGGATAGCTCAATTTGCCAACTTCCAATTTAATTGCGTTCCGGTAGCATTTACAAGTAGATACAGCAAATCATGGGCTACAACTCGCTTCAACATTACAATTGCCTCAGCTGCTACAGTCAATTGACGGCCAGTGCAGGAGTGCCGGTGAAAGCGATGAGCTAGACGATAAGTCTATGTGGCGGGCGACGCAATGGCTGCGAGTGTCAGTTCGACTGTAAACGCGTACACCAGTCTTTGCATGCCGATGTGTGCGTGCCCAAGTGATGAGCCAGTCTGCTTATTCGGCCGCTTCGCTGACCCATTCCTTGCTTTATGTGCGGCGCAAAAATAGAAATATGAGGCTATTAGAAACCAAGCGCCCCAAGGACATCAAGAATCAAAGCTACACTGTTGCTTGGGTAAAAAGCAAAAAGAAAAGAAAAAAAGTTGAATAAAAATAAAACGAAATTTATTGATTATCTCTAGTGATGATTTTTCTGGTCTCTGCTATTCTCTTCATTTACTCTTTGTTTTAGTGCTACCGTCGCCATCGTTTTCGCCAAAGTGATGACAAATAGGCGTAAAGTGCGCGCGTTCGGTTGACCAAGCAAAAGCCCCTGAATGTATGCTATACAATTCAATTGAATTGTTGATTAGCGGAAACGGAAACGACGCGGCGGCAGTGGAATAAAACAGCAATGATAGCAAAAAAGGGAGCACACAAAACAAGCAGGAAATTGAAAATATTTCACGAACTGAGTTTGTGGTGCAGGAGAACAGGGAGCAGGAGAGCTCACCAAGCAAAAACCGGTGGAATACGAGAAATGTAATAAAAATAACGCAAAGATGGCATTAAATGCTTAAAAGGAGTCGCGCGTACGTTTTCTCTGGAAAACCAAATAATACAGCCAATGCGCCGGAAAAAACGAAGCACTCGAGCATAAAAGGAAGAAACGGAAAATGCGTTCGAGAAAATACCGGAAAGAAATATGACCGGGATTATGCACGGCTGCTGAGCGCGCAGAAATATTTCGGTCGGCACTTCTTCATCCCGGCTTTATTGCAAGCGCAGGCAATTAATGAATATGGTTATGCGTAGAATTCTCTGGGGATGAAAATGCAACATGAATTGCTACAAAGGGTAAAAGTGTGGGTATGGAAAGAGAGACGATGCTGTAAAGATAACTGCACAGGCGTTTAGTGAGATACAAGAAAATACGAAATATGCTTTAGGCTTCAATTTTATGGCGCTAAAAATATAATTGTTTGTTTTTAGCTTACGGGGAAATTTAATTTAGCTTAAGCGGATTAAACAAGTAGCAGAGCGATTAATTGGTATTTATAAATTAGTTTAGGTATAAAGTGATTCGATTAGAGAATTCTAAAGCGAAAGTTTTTGTTTAGTGCAGAATAGGGACTTAGGTTGTTTGGGTGTCATTTTCATAATTTCGTACTAAAAAATAAAGTAGAAGTCTGTGACTACTTATCTATCTGGCAGTCCAACGCAATAGTAATACTTATCACGCAGGCATGGCATCGGAGAGTAGGCTTTTTAGAGTTCTTAGACGCTATTGATTAGACTTGAAAAACTATTCCAAGGCAACTTGAGCGCGAGATCTATGAGAAATACCATGTCAAGTGAATCAAGTATTTTGGATATTGTTGTACATTTTTCTGAAAAAATCGGTTTATTTTTAGACTTAATTAAGAACTTACTTAAGAAATTTAATATAATTTTGAATTTATTTAGTGTTGAAAATTTTAATATAGAACTTTTTAACGAATTTTTATAAAGTTTTCTTTCTTTAGTATAAAATATAAAACAAAAATTTTTTAAAGATTTTATTTTTTCTGAAACATTTTTGGGGAAACATTTTTTTGTAATTTTTTAAAAACTCTCGAAAAATTTTGAAAAAAAATTCGATTTCTTTCCAAAAAAATAAAGAAGTTTTAAAAACTAAATTTTATTATACAAAAATAATAAAAAGGTTAAAAAGAGACGAAGATATTTCATTTGAAAAAACTATATCAAAATTTTAAAAACTGAATAAATCCCAAAATTAAAAAAAAAAAAATTATTTAAGTCTACAAAAAAAAACAACAATTTAACAAAAAAATAAAATTATTAAAATATATTTTAAAAACATTTTATTGTTTCTTCAAAGTTCAAACAAAAGTTTTGTAATTTTTGAAAAACACTCGAAAAGTTATAGGTATTCCGCTAAGAAACTTGTAGGGATGCTGATTAGAAAATTAGAATAAAAATTTGTTGCCAAATATTTTGAACTAAAAATAAAGTCTTTCCAAAAAAGAAAAAGAAATTTTGTCTTAAAACAAAAATTGTAAAATGTTAAAAAGACACTAAGATATTTCATTTGAAAAAACTCTATACTAAAATTTTAAAATTAAAAAAAAAATGTTACAAAAAAAATAAATTTCGTTCAAAGAAAAAGGTATTTTATTTTGTAATTTTTGAAAAATACTCGAAAAGTTTTAAGAATCTCACTAATAAATTTCTAATCTCTGCTATTAATGAAAAAATTAGAATAAGAAATTTTCACCAAAAACTTTAAACAAAAAATAAAAATAAAAAATGTTAAAAAGAGCCGAAGACATTTCACTTGAAATAACTCTATACCGAAATTTTCAAAATTGTACACTTCCCAGAATTATAAAATATTTTTTTACTCAAGTCTACAAATAGACCAATTTTCAGTTGGTGAGACTGTCCAAAATACTTCGATCCAGTGACAAAGATGAAGTGATGGGAAGACTTTGCTTTCAAATGTTATTATGAAGACTTATGATCCATAATTGGTCAATATAACATGTAAATATACAATAAATGCCTTGTAGAGGCACCGAAGGTGAGGCATGCGTCTAGTATTTTTTGCTATCGCCATTCTCAATCGAAAGTTAAAATTTCAATAGCAGTTGACAGAAGAGGCAAGCTATAATCGGCTCTACGTTACCGATACGACCCGGATTTATATTCGGTCAAGGACTGTCACACAGCAGCGCGCCCCGTGCAACAATAACAATCGTACTCTACACTCCAAACGCAACCGAAGAGTCATAGTCAACCAACTTGAACTTCTAATAAATTCTTATTCAATTTTAAGAGTTATTTTCTGCTATTAACTACTATGGAAACACTCAGCCTATGTGAGTCCACTTCTTGGACTGCTGGCTCAATATAATCTAAACTAAAGTGCGATTTACTCGCAATTAAATGTTTTGCCATTTCTCATATTTAATTGCCCACGCATTCTAGAGATCTGCAATTAAAATTCAACTGCGCTGCGTCACGTGACTATCATTTCTTCACGTACGGGACACCCTCAGCACTCACACCAATACCACCTGCCCAAATACCCTCCCCGCTCGCATGTTTAGCCTAATGTGCTTGCATAAAAAATGTATGTACTTAAAAAAAGTGTATGCGGCACGGCACACACGTTCCCAGTTTGAGTCATAAATTTCAGTGTTTGCACCCAGTAGCATAAATTTATTTATAACAATTGCCGATTTTACGCTTTTTTCTGTGCGTGTTTGTTTATATATCCATATACCAGTACATAAATGTGTAATCGTAAATACTCCTACTGGAGGGCTAAGGTATGTCTGTATGTATGCGTGCATCCTTTAAAAATCCGTTAAGCCACAAATTTATGCGTCGCATAAATGACAAATGAAACATTATAGCTGGCGAAATGAGTGTGTGGCTTTTATTAATGGGCTACTTAAAAATTGTGGAATTTCTCTTAAGTGGAAGAAGAAATAGGGTGGAGTGAAAGAAATTACCGCCTGACAATTTATGAAGTAAATTCAATTAAATGTTATTTTAAATTAAAAATTCTTACCAAGGCTGCTTAGCAATTTCTCAAATATGTAAGTAAGTAATAAGTGTCAACGTACCTAAAATGAAAAGAGAATTTGATGTTAAAAAAATTCATAAGTAAAAACACATATATATATATTATGTATATATTTTGTAAATTTTAAACAATTAAATACATTTAATATCACGAGCATTACGCATTTTCTTTCGTACAATTTTTTTTTTTAAATCAACGGTATTTTGTAGCTATGGGCAACTGGCACTTTAATGTACTAAAATTTAATGGATCATAAAACTGCATATCAAAAATTATTCTAATAATTCCGATTAAAAAATGTTAAACTTCGATAAAAATTTACAAAAGTTGAAAGTATAATGGATATAGTACATATACAGGGTGTCTGGTGGCAGAGTTAGAAATTAAAAGCTAAATTAAAAAAGTATTACCAACGATAAAAGTCGTCGCAATGCCGAACGATATTTTTTTAGTGCTGAGAAGGTCGCGGGGTTTGTTTCATAGACTTTGGTACCTCCACAGAAAAAAAATCTTTGGGGTACGTTCGACCGGAGTGGTCAGGATACAGGGTTTTATTGAAAAGTAATGAGCCTTCCCGCGCGGAGCGTCTGTCAAGCGATCAACCGAATCGGCTGGAGGGAAAATGATCGTTGGACCTTCCCCTTCCACTAGAAACCGGTCCCAGTTCGCTGGCAACAGCGGTGCAGTCAACATTGCTCCGCACGAGAAAGCTGTTTTAAAAGTGTGCTAGGATTTTGCTGTGGCGAAAATGCAGCGAATGCAGTACCGAAACCTTTGGGCTAATTAAGGAGGCTTACGGGGACCAATCTCTGTCCAGTGCCTAGGTAAAACGGTGGCACAATTCGTTCAAGGAAGGCCGGGAGAACGTCGAAGACGAACAGCGATCTGGAAGGTCTTCGACGACGCAAACAGACGAAGATGTGAACCGGGTTCGTGAATTTTTGAACATTGACCGTCGTGCTAGTCTACGTGAGATCAGTGAAGAGTTAAATATAACTTATTACAATGTGTGGGAAATCGTGACCGGAAAACTTGAAATGCGCAAAGTGTGTGCCAAATTGGTTCCAAAGGTTCTGACTGATGAACAAAAGCAATTGCGTGTGGAAAAGAGTCGTGAAGTATTGGAAAGTGACCAACAGGATAATACTTCAGACAATTGTATCACAGGAGATGAAACCTGGTGCTTTGAGTACGAAAAGAAAGCTGAAGGGGAGGCGTTTCGACTCCACCGAGGCGATCCAAAAAACTGTGACAGCCGAATTGAACGCGATTCCAGCGGATCCATCAAGAGTTTAAAAAATGTTTCCTGCAGTGGAAGGACCGCTACCAGCGGTGTATTGACGCTCAAGGGTCCTATTTTGAAGAATATTAGTTGTATAAACCAAAAGGTTTAATAAAACTGATTAAAAAAAATAAGGCTCATTACTTTTCAATCAAACCCTGTATGTCACCGAACCGGCTTATCAGTTTGTTATAGAAGAAATCACGCAGCTTCGCCATGATCTCTCTGGCTTTATGTGGCATGGCGCTATCCTACTGAAAGCATGTCTGTGTGCTGAAGGAAGCATTTATCTCATTGTTCAGCATGTGACGACAAGAAGCACAGTCCACAGAAATTGCTTGCCCTCGACAGTTTTCAAAAAAAATGGTACAATTATTCCACAGCTTGCCCAATAAAGGCAGTTTTACTTATTTGCATTTGATTGCGTTTTAATGAAAATGGGTACGGTAAGTACGAAATCGCTTCCACAATATCCACAGAAATTTACGTAAATAATAAGATCTTTTCATGCACAATAGTTTTTGGAAATCCCAGAGTAGCTGCTCTCTTGCGCGCGGACTGATGCTGAGTATTGTGCAAACTTGTAGCGACGAATAAAAATAAATGATAAAAAAATACATAACACAAAATAATTGCAAGCATTGAACTTAGGTAATAATTGGATTATTTGTTTTTCTATTCTCCGTTACTCATAATCATCTATATGCCTAAGTGAGATTCTAATCTTACACCGACAGTTTAAGTCCATTCGTTCACTTTTGACAACCTACACCGCGTACTTCCTCAAAAACACGCAAGCATGCACTTATTACTTAAATCATATGGAACTGCTGTGTCGCAAAACTGTCAACACAATAATTGGATTAAAATAAAAATCATATAAATAGCACTAAAGCACCAAGTATGAACGTTCACAAAACTAACAAACATACATACATACACATCCACAGGCATAAGCAAGCAGCATTTAACGTTTGCTTGAGCACTTGACGAGGTGTTTGCGGTGCTACAAAAGCAGCAACAGCAACAAGCAGATATGTAGAGGGTGACAACTTTTCTAGGCGAGCTACTCTATTACAAACAGCATTTATTACATATGCACATACATATGTGTGTAGACTTTTGCAATGCAACCATGCAAGTTGAAATATGAGTGGCAATGCAGAATAAAATGCGAGTAAATAAAAAGTCAAGTGGCAACAAACTGCTTAAAAAGTAACGACAAAAGTTACAAACACCCGTTAGAAAGGAGAAATCTATTATACTCGTATAGGTGTGAATAGAAATATTAGAGCGAACTTGAGAGAAGGTTAAGGTTGTAGAGTTGGTATGCACATATACATGTGCACATCCTCATATACGTATGAGAGGGCTTAAGTGTGCAAAAGCGTCTTAACGAGAAAAAAGAGTACGGTGGGTGGTTTTAAAGTGATAATGACTGGCTATAAAGGAAAAAGCTTAAATATTTGAGACAATGAAGAAGAAAATAAATATTTTAGAGAGGAAGAAAGCGTGCAGCTTAAATATAAGGCATAGGCAGGTGGGTGTGGATGTTTGTCCAAGCATGTTCCAAGCCAACAAGTTGCAAACTCGGCACTAAGGAATTAAATCTGCTAGCCACTGCATACTTTTGAGCGAAATACAAAAACATTTACAGCTAAAGCCATACGGTAATGGAATCTTATACACTCAAGTACAAGAATTTCTAACTTTTAAATAAACTCACATATACATATGTATGTCTGCCTGCATATGCACGAGTCTTAGCTTTTGAAGATGATTAAATTTCCAATGGAAGTAAGGATAGCATAGGTATGAGGTATATACGTATATGTATATATTGTACTAGGGCGCATAATTTTTTTTTATCATCGTTCATTCAGATTCATAAACTTACACGGGAAAAAGGTCTATCTTTTAAAATGAGTTCCTAGCAAAATGACTCTCCCTGATAAATATAGTACAGACTTTTTTTAAAAAATAAGTACATTTGGGTGTCTCACCAAAAAAAGTTGTGATTCTACCATCGAAATTATAATACGTATTATATATATTAGATTATATGTACGATTTCCATCGAAATATTTTTGAAACATTTTAAAATTTACGTGATCTCCACAAATCCAGATTTTTATAATTAAAACTCTCCTTCTTCTTAATTGGCGCGATAACGGCTTACGCGATTTTGGCCGAGTTTAACAAAGCGCACCAGTCATTTCTTTCACGTGCTAACCGGCGCCAGTTGGACACATGAAATGAAGCCAAGTCCTTCTCCACCTGATCTTTCCAAGGCAGAGGAGGCTTTCCACCAGCTAGTATTGATCCATTGTATCCATTCGGACGACATGATCCAGACAACGTAGCCGCCTCATACAGCTCATCGTTCCATAGCCTGCGAAACTCGCCGTCGCCAACGTGCAAAGATCCAAAAATCGACGACAGAATCCAAGCGACGCTTCATCGGATATTGTCATCGTCCATGCTTCTGCGTCATACATTTGGACGGGCATGATAAGGGCCTTGTAAGGTGTTAGTTTTGTTCGTCGAGAGAGGACTTAACTGCTCAGTTGCCTACTTAGTCCAAAGTAGCACTTGTTGGCAAGAGAGTCTTTTACAACCTCAAAATTATAACTGTCAACAGTGACGTGGGTGCCGACTGTTTGTTTGATGACAGGAGGTACTTCGTTTTGTCCTCGTTCACCACCAGACCCATTCGCTTTGCCTCCTTATCCAGTTTGGAAAAGGCAGAACTAACAGCGCGGTTGTTAAGGCCGATGAGTCAATATCAATATCAATAATTCAAATTAGTGTTTAGAAATTTTTTTTTGCAAATACTCGCCTTAGATAGAAGAGCTTATGCTTGAAAGATTTACATGAAAATTATTACAAATTTTATCACTGGAAGTACTTTCTTCCAATTTGAAAGAAAGTCTTCCAATTTTGAAGTCTTAAAATATAATAAAGTATTTTTTTGCACCCTAATGCACATACATACATATGTATGAAATGCCAAAAATCCTGTGCTGCGCATATATACTTTTATTGTTGTATTACAACGCAGCAACAAAGTCAAAAGTAATTAGTTCTTCTTCAAAGTTTGAGAAGCCACTTTTTAAATTTTAAATTAATTCGTTAATGCATGTCTTAAAGATATTTCATTATTAAATGCAACCCATAAAGTACTACTCAGAATCTTAGTTGTTACGTAGGTTCCGCTATGGTTTGGATGAGGCTTAAGTGGTGGTCTGACCCCCAAATAATAGGGACCAACCCAACACGAACTAAGAGGGAAGCTCCATATAGGGATTGGTTAGTCATCCATCTGCTTTACGGCGTACTTGGTGATCATCAAATCATCATGCGAAGATCACCGTACCGACGAAGATCCCTTTGTCATTCCCAAACCTCCGTCATCGCATTATTTCCTCTCCTTGCCCACCCCTTAATCCAGGGGGTTATGCGACACCGTGCCCATTGAATGGTTCACAGCCAGGGCTGCCACCAAACCGGCTGTATTTCAACGGCGCCTTCCTAACACCGGGCCGCCTTAGGAAGTAACTGGGGCCTTGCCACGGCATGGGGCGGTGACGTAGTGGATCGTTTGAATTCTCCTTTATTTAAATTGACCACTATGCTCGCCTCGTCGAGCAGATGGTCGTACGAAAAAGCTAAATACGAACAATAACTCAAGCGACAAAACTTCCACTGTAGCGGGAGCAGGTTACGGTGGTCGTAATGCTACTGCCAGACACACGCATAACGCTCTTCATCGCGGAGAGGCCGATGCCTACGAAGACTCGGACCACGAAAGCGTCGGGAGCACAAACACAGCTGAGGAAGAGACTCTTTTGCATTCTCCGGCTGGGTCCAATGCTGCTGCTTCGGATAGCAAGAACAGGCCAAGGATCAAGCCCGATAAAGAGAAGCTGAAGGCGAAAGCTCGATACAAGGCCGCGTTCAAAGTTTGTGACCGATTTGGCAGCAAGTCCAACCTGACGAAGCAAGAGGAGGAACGGTTGGCTTGGGCCAGAGGAGATAAAAAATGGCCGGGCCTTCTACGCAGCAAAACCAATGTTTGCAGCCTCCAATCCGAAGTATGCGAACAAAATAGAAGAAGAACCAGCCATCAAGCAGCGTTGTGCGGATAACGAGGCCTCAGTGCCATCGAAAAAGCAGAAGCACATGCACGAGATGGCTAAACCGAAAAACGAAGACAACGAAAGACCTACGACGTAGAAGGCAGCAGCAGCGGCCAGTGAAATTGCCAAGAAACATCTCATAGTGGCACTCACTGACCGTAGTGACCAGCTGGGGCGAATGTCGCAGGAACGGTGGACGGTAGCAGAAATGAAGCTACTACTGCATAACTGCAACTGACTACACTACTGCGTCAGAGCTAGCACACATGGAATTGGTCAAATAGTTTCTAAATTATGGCGATCACGTTTCCATTAGACAGACAGTCGGTTAGCTGTTGGTTAGCTCTTTCGCAGCACCACTTCGGCAACTGGGCGCCTAAATTATATCCATAGTTTATCTCAGATAAACAATACATTGCTCCAAGATTGCTCCATTTCATCCTAGATATTTTAAAAATAGTTTTTGCATAATGAACCAGGTCCATAAACATTTTAGGTAGCGGTCTTATACCGGATCTGGGTTATTTCAGAACTGTGACCCAACATAGGGGCAAACAAAGGGATATCAATAATCTGCCGATTTGGACCAAATTTCAGAAACAAAATACAAGTAAATTTTGGTTTTGTAATACTGCTACCGGCTGAGCACTCTATCAAGGGTTATGAATATTATCATTAACGCGGAGCTAAATTTAAGATCACCAAATTACTCGTAGATAAGAAAAGATTTAACCTTTAATTATAGACAAGGGGTCTCATAGATCACAGTGATCTCATCTCGTAGAAGACCGTTATACTTTTTGGATCCTTAGAATAAAAATTAGTTATTTAATATTAAATATTTTCATTTAATCAAGTCTTATAATTCTTTAATCAATTTTAGTAGGAATTGCTGCCAAGCTGTAAGTTCCCGTAGATTTAGCAGTCTGTGAGACCATAGTCTGTAGGACTTTTATATGATTTTTAAGCGGAAATCTGCACTCAAAAATATTTGAGTATATTGAAACTGTGAAAGAGAGAGTGGTATTCATTCAATCATGAACGAGCTGACAGAAAAACTATCCAGTACTGTGTCAAACAAAACGGAATGGCAACCACTCTCAAACCAACCGGTCAAAGGTGTTTAAAGTTGTGTAAAGCTTACAGTTCGTTGCGAAACATTGAAACTTTTCATCTGAAGTAGTTTCGGCCAATCAATGAGACCAGCTATAATGTCATAAATTAAAAAAAAAACAGCGATTGAATGGATCATCACAATTAAGGTAACCTTATCCTTTACGGTACTATATGTAATTAGAAAGGCAAAATGATCATAGAAGTTAGGTGGTTTAAGAGCATGTAAAACTCCGTTGGAGTATTTCCATTCGATAGAAATAAGTTGAATAGATCGGATTCCAGATTAAAGAAATATATTCCAATTTCGATCGCACTAACGAATTAAATTATATTTTTCTATTATATGGCTTTTGAAAGTCCCTTCCATATAGCCATAGAAACACTAAATTAGAGTAGGCTTTAGTAATAAAAATATTAGGCTGGTTCAGAAAACTAAACCCCCAGTGATCCACATTCCTGGAAGGTAAACAGACTACCATCAAAAAGGAGAACAGGTTGACCAAATGAGATTTAAATTTTTGGGTATTGTTAAAGCTCTTGGGCTATGCAATACAAAGTACAGAAAAGGGTACGAGATTTGTGACTGTTGAACGTCCTCAGAACTAACGAATAACCTTTGACATTTTGCAAATAGTTTTGAGCAACTAGAAAATTCGAAGATTTATGCGTACGTCTGTAGTTCTTAACCTTGATTAGTTTTTAAATTTATATTCAAATTAATATTAAAAAAAGTATTTCAACATAATCCTAAACTAGAGCAATCATCAAAGCGATTCAAAAAAACAAAATGAAAAAAATTAAATTCTATTTTCGTTTATATGCCGCGAAAATATAGGATTTTGAGCACGTTTCACGAGTCCACCAAACGATCAAAGCTAATATTGAAAAATCCGTTTTAAGCGGCCACAGTTGAAGTTTTGAAAAGGGTAAAGACAAGAATAAGATATAACTGCACTAAAAAGATGACAGCAAATGAAAGTTACTTTTATAACACGCAACAACAAACACAGCGGATATGCCGCTTTGTGCAAGCTCTGGAAATAACGGATGTGAAAAGGATTTAACTGGCTGCCATTCGACGGTGGCTTTGCAAGAAGTCGAAAGAGAACAAAACCTATCGTTCGTGTTGGTGTGACATAATCGGCCAAGTCTTTAGTTGAATATAATAGAAAACACAGAAAATGATTATGACAACATCAATGGGCCGGCAAAACTGACAAACTGACTGACAGACAGACCGGCAAAGAAACAGCAATATAACTGGATAAAACTGAGTAGTGACGCATTTACACAGCTCATGCAGTCATCAGACCGAAACCCACGCCTCCTTGCTTGACATTTAGACTTCCGACTGACAGAGAGGATAGAGGTGTTAGCAAGCGTGAAGGAAAAGAATACGAGTATAATGGGAGCACATTGTCATTATCGTGCGCGTTGAGTAAGGGATAGATGAAAAAGAAAAGAACAAAACAGGCAGACGGACGTAGGTCGGGAGCGAATGCGGTGAAATAGTGAACGAAAAGTGGTTGAGGGCTGCGCTTAAATGAGTTGAGTTGGCGATACCGGAAAGAGGAAAACTGTTACTGTCCTCGCTGTCGACATTGCACGGGCAGCTATTCTGCAAATTCTCGACGCCGCATATCCTTCGCTACCCACAACTGTATGAACCTTTGTAGTATTGTGTTTGGCGTAACGCTGTAAAGGACACGGACAATAATAAGGCTCGTTTGTTTGAATGGCCCCAAAGATGCGTTTGGGGAAGGTGACGAGGCTAAGAAGATACAAAAAAGGAGCGCGCAACTCATGTTGAAGTGTGCGTGCTTTTATAGAAATACAAATGCACTGATGAGTGTGGTTTTATTTGGAAGCTGGCAATGAAAGCTTGATATTGCAAAAGACAGCACCTGACAGATGGCCATTGAAACAAACCTGCGTACACACCGGCGGAAGTTAGACAGAAATATGATGGGCAATTAAGGACAATAAAAGCTTTGAACTTATAGGATAATAAATGTGAAACAGTACGCATAAATACGTACGTTGAGTGCGTTGTTAAGGTGTCGGAAAGTTAATAAAATGTTCATAAAAGTAATGGATGTTGGCGGCGGGATTATTGAAGTCAGTTCGGGTAAGATGAACTTTTACTTTGAATGCGGTAAAATTTTTCAATTTTTCAAAAAGATTCCCGGAATATATTGAGAAAATTTAAAATACAAGTTTATTGCTCAAAAGTTATATAAACGCCTTCAAAGTACTTCTCATCCACTGCAACGCACTTATGTCAGCGTTTTATTCGGTTCTCGAAACATTTCCGGAACTCTATTTTCGGTGTAGCCTCAGATACGTCTTCGATTTTTCCATTACTTCCTTACGGCTGTTAAAACGCGTGAAGGGTCAAGTGAATTTGATGACTGTTAGATGGTATTCGTTCCGTTCTTGGTCAAAAATTCACGGATAATGACGGCATTGTGCGGCGGTGCCGTATCAAAAACAAAAAAAAAGCAAAAAAAGCAGAATTTAAATCAGTTGACTGATTCAATTTTATTTTAGAATGCTGAAAATTTCCAAAAGTGTCCAATCTTTACTAAGTTTAAGTCATGGGAAGCTTAAACTGGACCGTGATGATATAAAAATATTACTTAGCATTAACGTGAATACTTCTTCGACTCAGAGCCTAAGGAAGCTCGGCGCAGAAAAGTAGTAGATTAAGGCTTGGGGGGCAAACAGCTGTCAAAGCGAAAATAATAGCCCAAGAATCCGGCATTTGCTCATCTATGCTTTTTATACTAGATAAAATTTAAGGTCAATAGGCTATTAACAAAGTAAGAAGATATGCTCACGAAGTGATTGACGAACCGGAGTTCGAGGATGGCAAAGACCGAATATGTATCAATAAAATGTAAACAAATACATTAATTAAAGCCTCGCCAAAAAAAAAAAAAAAATTATGAAATCTCGCCAACCAACACAACCAGCAGCAATTAATCTGATGATATTTAATATTTCTGTATGAGTCGCTTATTTTGCATCTCTTCAATAAAAGCCAATATTGACGAGCAAGACAAACATACATATGAATTCCAAGTGCTTCCAAGCGTCATAAAGGTCATGCAAATGTACTCGAAGCTGCCTTAAAATTTGCCCCATATTTGCCGGTGCACAATTTCGTATGCAAATGATTGGTCGCTGGCTGAACAACAGGTAATTGAACTTCACTCAAGCTTACATCAATTTTAGTCGCAAATGACTGGTTTTTTTTTTCATTACATAGCACTTTTATATAATAGTCATAAACGAGTATTTTAGTGTTATAAATATTTCTTTCAATACAACAACCACAAATGAGCCCAGTTAGTATGCCACCTCGAATCACCACGAAAAACCGGTTTAGCGGTGACTTTTTTAAATTGAGTTATGTATACATGTTTTTCGCCTCTGACTTTGACATATAGGCGCGTTTTTCAATGCAGCTAATTAAAGTGTTAACAGGCGAAAAGCAAACGTAATAACGAAAAATGCGGTTGCTGACGAATGAGGAACAAAGGCACATCATTCAATTTGGAGTCAGACAAATATTGAGCTTCGGAAGGTCGTAGTAAGTGGATTTAATGAAATATCTATCTGAATTTATTGAGATCTCTTAAAACACAGAAAATTAAGAGAAGTCTGTACAAAGGTCGTTTGAAAAGTCCGTGCAAAGATTAAAACTATTTAGTTGTTTGATGGCCAAGCAATATCGTATTATCTTATGCTGGGTTCCAGGCCACAGAGATATACCAGGAAACTGTAACTTGTAAGCTTCTCATTAAGGACGCACTAATAAGTTCTGCAAATCAAAGATGGATTAGCGTTAACACCTGTGAAATTGCTAGGCAAACATGGCCAAGGCTAAACTTACGTCTATCCAAAAGTATTATAAAACTGAGTAGACTTCAAATCAGCACCTTAGTAGGGGCTCTCACAGGACATTGTCTCATAGGAAATCATGCAAGGAGATTAGGCGTTTACACGCATGATTTCTGTCGTAGCTGCAGTTTGGAGTAACCTAGTTGTTTGGAGTAACCTTTTTATTTTTCGACATAGCCTCCTTTTAGGCTTATACACTTCGTCCAGCACAGTTGTTTGTTGATCCCTTCCCAACAATAGGATTTGTCCAAGTCTGAAAAACAGCCATTCGTTTATGCAATCACCTCCTCGTTTCAATGAAACCTTTTCCCCCGCCAGTCATTTGTGAAGGGAAGGAAGGAGGAGGAAGCGAAGTCCGAAGAATATGGGGAGATGTAAAACGAGGTGGAACTCTACTTCCACCATTAATTTCCCGACCACAACTACTGAGGCATGAACGGGTGCGTTGTAGTACGCTTTTTGAAATCTCTCGACTTCCTCGATTCAAACGAATACCAATCACAAAGAAATATACTGATCTGACTAAAACTTGGTGTGTGTTCTTCCAAGAGATGCTGCTACCCTACTTAAACATAACCTTGATAATCGCCAGTAGTGCCACTTTTTTGACTTTGCACGAACTATTCAAGCGACCCTCGTATACTTATGTATCAAAATATATTGAAACTAAATGAAAATTAAAAAAAATATTCATTGTGCTTCACATTTTTCACACAAAATGAAGCGATTTTGTGGTGAAAGTGATTTGAAATTTTAATATGTTGTCACAACATCAATGGCTATCGTCCGTACTAGATGCATATTATAATTTCAATTATTTCGTATTTTTTTATTAAAAAACTGAAAAAACCCGATTTTTAGAGTGTCAAATTAAAAATTTGTTCATTTTGTCAATTTTTTTTTATTCTAGTACGGGGTATAGCTACTGATTAATAATTTTCGTTTCAGATAAATGGAAGAGCCAAAATGGACAATACCGTCCAGGTCCAATTTTACGGGAGGGTGAACTTCAGCCCCATTTTTCAAATTGTTAAAATTAAAAAAAAACATCTGTTTTTTAAATTTGGATGTACATAAAAGAAGTTAAATAAAAAGCCTAAAAAATTTAAATATCGTTTCTCATTTTTTTTATTGTAAAAAAAATTCCTGAAAATACACTAAATTTTCAAGCTCTAGACCACCGTGACGCCTTACATAAACCCACCTTTTATTGAATAATATAAGTATATTTGCATTCCAGTCAGCGGGTTAAAGAATTATTAATTTATTTATAAAGGGTGGTTAAATTTCAAAGGCCGATGTTGAATGTGAACCGCACCTAAACGTCAACGACACCGTTGGACTTCTTTCTTTACGGTTATTTGAAAGAAAAGGTGTACGTCGATAAGCCAGCAACAATTCAAGAGCCACAGGATGAGTTAATTCGGCACATTAACGGCATAGAACTTCAATTATGCCTCAGCGTCATCGAAAATTTGGACCATCGGATGGAGGTGTGCCGCCGAGGCCGTGGGGTTCATTTGGCCCATATTTTGTTCTATACGTAATTGAAGGATACCGATATTATCATAATAAAGAGAAATGACCATAATTTCCTAAAACAATGGTATTTTATTCAAAATCAACACCGGCCCTTGAAACTTAACCACCCTTTATATTAAAAATATATTGTACAGCCTCATTTCTGTATATATTATGCAGAAAAACCTATGCTGTAAATTCAAGTTCATTGACAAGCAACCGGACCGCATGCCGCCATATTGACTGTCATGTCGCCCATGACAAACACAAAAACACGTCTCATTCCCCGCCCACATAACTTGACAAACGTGCACACATTCTGTGCTTCGATCACTGTGCTCTGATCAGTACCAAATTTGGACGCGCGCCAAAAACTACTACAGCCCAGTCGATTTTGGTAGCACAGTCCCCACAGATCAAATACAACGTGACTTAATTTGACAACTCAAGTTGACAAATATTTTCAACGTTTAGGCTTTTTTTACGCATCATAATTACTTCAAAATGTAAATTATTCTTGTTTAGCACAAAATACCTAAATACAACACATTTTTATGCTTGTTGCCTGACAAAGCTGGTTTAGCTAGTTTTATGACAAAAAAACGAATATGGAAAATATTTGAAAAAAAATAAAAAATAACACGAGCACAAGCATTCAAATTCCACACTTATGTATACATGAATGTGGATTTATGTGCGAACTGGCATTGCCATTCAGTTTTTGCGTCTTCAATATTCTAAGCATCCATGCCTTTCAAGTGTAATAATAGAAATTTACCGGCTTAAAGTGTCAATATTTGCTTCTAGACAACATATTCGTATTGTAGTGAATGTAAATAGGATGGCTTTTTTGTGGGTGCCTTTCAGATGACATAAAACATCTGCTAAAAGCTTTGTATCTTCCTTCTGAACAAATTCCTTTGTTGAATTTTTACTTTGGCAAGAATTACTGATGTATTTAAGCCAACTACTCTGCAGCAAAAGCAGAATTTTCCATTTATTCCGGAACACACATTTGTAATATCTTTCATTCGCTTATGCTTTTTTAGCGATTGCTGCACAAAAAGCAAATAGGAAATTATAGAAAATATAGATAGGTATGTATGGGTGCACTAATGTAATACTTGAAGATCATAGATGGCTTCAGTTGATATCTGTTTGGTTGAGATTATACACCCAGTGATACGTTTTGGATATTTTTACTTTAATTAAAGATTTAATCTATATTTATTTATTGTATTTTATTTCGTGAATTTTTACTCATCCATATTAATTATTTTAAGTTATAATTTGATTTTCGCATATATGCACATATATGTACAAAGGTATGTATAGGCAAAACAAAAATTTTGCATTTGTTATATGGAGAAAATGCGCAGCATCGTGACGGTGAAAAATTATCAAACAACAACGGGATTTCTCAATAATCTCAAACATCTCTTTCTTATGCTAAAAATGAATAAGTTATAAAACTGCATACCACAAATCGTCCTCAAAACTCTAATTAAAACCGTGCAATTCGATGAAAATTTTATTGGTAGCATTTTTTCTAATATTTTTTTTCTTAATTTTTACTTTGCATATAATATTTAGACAATAATTTCTTACAGACTACTTAACAATTATACTTAGGCTGGGGCATCACATTAAGAGTATTAGTCACAATTATTTTAGGCAAAGAAAATCAAGCAAATAGCCCTTCCAATAGGTGCACTATCAAAGGCAACGAAGCGCGAAGATACCTTCGCGGAACATTAAAATTTATTCTTTCTAAAAGTGATTGACAGTCATAAACTTCTTCGATAATGCAAAAAGTAAAAGTTTAACACAATATTGACCTCCTTTTGTCGAGCGATTTCAAATTGAGCAGCGCTAAACGTGCACTATACGAAGGTATAGGAACCGAGAAACCGAAGTAACGTAAGGCAAATTTGAAAAACACCTTCTGCACGCGCTCTATCCTATCAATGTGGAACTGGTGAAAAGGGCACCACATTACTGCAGCAGTCTCTAGATGCGAGCCAGCAAAGGAGATGTAAAGCAGTTGCATGGTGCACGGCCACAAAAATTCTAACGGCGAACAATTGGCTTTGGTGGTAACGTCATGGATTACCCAGCGAAGTACTTTTACTATCTGGAATTATTGTAGTTTATCTACTTTTCATCTCTGTATAAATCAGGTGCAAACCACTCCCATGGCTTACTATATTGATAGAAATCAGCTTTTCAAAAACACGCCTTCAGTTTCCCTGTTGTTGTAGAAGTATAAATATTTCCTATACATGTACGGGGAATGTTGCTGCAGTGACAGTCCTTGGCCGGATATAAATGTGGGCCGTTCCGGTAACGTAGATCCAACCGTTGTGGGAACGCCAACCGATAGGCTGCTTCTAATTAGACGGCCGTCTTAACAGTATAAATTCTAGTTGCTCAGTTTTAATATAACTTTTTCTCTATTAAGATGTAGATGTGGTGTAGGCACATTGTGATCTTATTATATGTGGGGGGCATCGGAATCTCGATCATCAGCACGGAGAAAGAAATAGAATCCATCACATTGTTTCTGAATATCATAGTAGCATATGCATGAATATGAGAAAGCAGCCCTCAATGATGCAGATAAAATATTAAAAATATACTATGTACTTATACCTATGACCTAAAGATCGATACACAATTACATATATTCCTTGCATGTATAAAATTTCAAGTATAACAATTTTCAAAATAACAATGATGCAAAAATAATTATATATGCCACGTTGCTTACAATGCAAAAAAAAAAAAACAAAAACATTCATAATAATAATAAAAAAATATACTGTGGAAATTGATACAAAACGAGGAGTGACTAATTGATCTAATTGAAAATTACAGACTCTGGTCATAAACAATCAGACTGATGCTTCGTTTGTTTTCATTTTATTAAATTCAATAAATATTCCTTTAGTTAGCAGGGGCGAGCGAGCGAAGTTGATTTCCATGACAAATATGAGCGCAATTTTATTCGCATTATTTCACCACCCACACTTGCACAGGTTGTTTTCGAGGGTGCTCTCAAATAGGTTGTTGTTGATGAGCTTTTAATAATACTTTACTGGCGCCATAAAGTAAAAACAATCACAAATATGTACATCATATTAATGATTTAAAAAGGCAATTTAGAGAGGGATAAGTTGGTTTTATTGAATATTTATTTTAATCAAAGTAGGTGTATAAGCGATGGCTCACCTGCTTGCAGGAGGTTTTGGCACTGCGAAGATACACTTATTTTTTATGCAAAAATTCTATATTTTGTTATTTAATTTTATTTCGTATTTGTAGGTATAGTCATATGCATAGGGTGGGATGTGGGTAGGTGATTTACGGCAGCGGTGGATTTTCACTTACGATTGACTAAATGCCGCTTACGTCATTTGTTATTTATTTTTTTATATTTCGGAATTAATAATATATAGGCACACATACACACACTGATTGGATATTATTCAATAATAATAGTCGCGATACAACCGACATTAAACTGATTCTAACAAAGATGAGGAGTAAGATAAAATCAAGTATAATAAAATAAAATTATATAAAATGAAATTAAGTAAAATAAATTAAATTAGATGAGATAAAATCAAGTAAAAATAAAATTAATAAGTAAAAGTAATGAAATTAATATAACACACAATAAAATAAAATTAAATAATAAAAAAAAATTTATTTATTTGTTAAATTAAATTAGATAAAATCGAGTAAAACTAAATTAATAAACTTAGATCATATAACAAAATAGACAAAAAATGAAATTAATTAAAGTAAGATAAAATAAAACAAAATCAAATCAAATCAAAAGAAATGGAATTAAAAAAGTAACCAAACAAAAAAATTTAATTAGATAATATAAAATAAATTAGATACAAAATTAACTTATTAAAATAAAAAAATAATAATAAAATAATCAACCAAAAATTAAAAAAAATTATAATAACTTTAATTAAATACGTTAAATTAAATTAAATAAGATAAAATAACAAATTAGATAAAATATGAAATTATTCAAGATAAAATAAAACAAACTAAAACTAAATGAAATTAAGTAAAATAAGAGAATAAAATGAAAATGTAAATTGTTATGACAATTGCGACTTTAAAAAAAGTTTAAATTATGATAACAACATTTCTTACAGTATTTTATTTTTTCTCATGAAATTTGTTACCTCGCATATTTAAAATTTTGCTAGTGCTGATTAAAAAATACTTTATACAAAGAAAAATGCTTTTATATAGAAAAATTCCTGCTGAAAGTGGGATTCGAATCTACGTGCTCAAAGAGTACTCGAGTATGCAAGTACAATACGTGCCCACACAGAAGCAAATTATTACACCCGAATCCTTTACTCACATTACATCGTTCAGACAACCTGAAATGTTGTTGCTTTCTGGCAAATATGTCAATGAATTTAGTGGTGAGCTACGAGTAAATGTGATGAGAATAGAAAACAATGAGTAACTCCAAGTGAGAGAGTAAACAATGCAGAACGATGAGTAACTCCAAGTGAGTGCGCACACTGCAAATTGTAAGGAACGGGAGCAATAGAATCGACAGAGGATGAGATGATAAAATAAAAATAGAGAAGAGAATTACAATGAAATGCGAGGACTGAACAAAAAAGATACAAATCAGTAAACGCTTTATCCAGACATAAGTGTGCATAGTTACATGAACGCGTAGGTACACAAAAGTAACAGAATAGCAACATAACTGTATGCGATTGCTATCCGGAATTAAGTCATATGAAGAATGGACGGCGAAGTGCTAACAGATATACGAGAATGATGCAATACGGCATAAATAGTTTGCTCATAAATTGGAGTTATAAGTTATCCCATGTTTTATTATGGCATAAGTTATTGTATTTAAAAGCATAGGAGCACTTCATCGTCTGAGAATTTACATAAATTCTGTAAGTAATGGCACTACTTGCACTCTTGCATTTGAACACCCTCTATGCAAGAGGAAACATTTTTTATAAATGGAAACGAGGTATACCTTCGCCTTCTTCTTCGATACTCAATTAAGCACGCATATTTTTACAATATAGTATATCGTTTTTACAAAATCTACGATCTACGTATGTTCCTGTCGTCACCAAACAGCCATAGGTTATCAAAGCAAGTGAATGTGAATCATTCACAACTCTTGACCGATCGATAGATTTTTTGGCTGTCTGTCAATTTTTCAGACTCACATTTCTATTGTGTGCACCACATCATGAAAAGTTGTCACTATTTATTAATTTTTTTTTTATTTATTGTTAATTTTTTTATAATGATCAAACCTTCCAACTTTGTTTTATAAAAATTTTACAAATTTTCATCGAAATTTGAAATTTTTTAATTTAAATTAAAAAAATTGGGAGCGTAGGCTTATAAATTTTAGTACAATAAAATGCAAGTTTCAAGTGGCTCGAAATTTAGGTTGATTTTTTCACAATTTTCTTAGCTGGGGGTTTGCGCCCTTTCTTCCATATAAAAAATGTCGAGCATTCTAGACTCCATAAGATCTAAGTATATCCATCAAAATTTGTCGGAAAATAAATTAATTAGATTCTTATCTCCCGAAACTCTATACTTGAAGTAGTGAAACGAAAAAAAAGTCCAGGCTGGGTAATTGCTGAAAAGTTTAGATTTTGAAGCGAAGTGTTCCAAGACGTTATTTTTTTTTTTGACGAAAAGTGTTTATTTTGGTCGCTGTCATAAAAACCGGCGATATTTAGCAATTCCGTCAAACTGACGATAAATTACATCACAATGGCGGATCGCTACTGACTTATAGAGCTTTTGAATATGTGGGAAAGCCTTTGCTTTGCTTTATACCAACCACGGCAAATGCGAACATTCACGAGAATCTGCTGGAAGATGCACTTGTAGAATTTTACAGGGAGCTTCTACTGAGATTCCAGAATCTCCCAGCAGAACACCACACTAATTCACACTACGGACACTACTAAAGAGTTCTTTTCGTTCAGAAAGATACCGGTCAGCAATTAACCTGGACCTAAGTCTAGTTGAAGACTTGTGGGGGATACTTTCGACAAAAATTTTTAGGAATTTTCGGTAGTTTGGTACTATTAAGCAGTTCAAAATGGCTCTTTAATTGAGTGGAATGAAATAAGCATTTCAACGCTAAAACAGCTTGCGCACTACTTGTCAAATGCAATAAATTAGGTGAATAAAAGGAAAGTGTATTAATTATTAAAAACTAAAAATAAATATTTTATTCAATAGTATTTTTCCTAAAAAGTAATTTATCATCTGAAGTATGAGATTAACTAATCAATGCTTGCTATATTTCCACTGCTCACATACAAAAACCTTTATGAACTGTTTAACTGTTTTTATGTTGAAGACAGATATTTTAAGTCTTCTTAGTCAGTGCTAAGTCTTCGAACGGTTAGTGTTTTCCAACTTTCAGCACTTTACATGGGGCTATTTTCAAAATAACTGCTTGATGGCAACTTAAGGGTTTGCAATTTTCACAAGTTTCACTATTCAAAAAAATTATTTTTAAAGTGTAGATAAAACTCCTAACAATTTTACTACTCTTCTGTTGACAATTATATTGGCTTTTACAAGATGTACACAAATTAATTATTGCATGAACATTTTCTATCTTTAATTTGCACTTCAATTGTCTTCAGCCCGTAGCATTTTCTTATTTTATAGTTTCCAGCAAATTGCACTAATCAATTATCGTAAAGCTTTTGAGCCGCTTATCTAATCACAGCTGCAAGCATCCATATAAATATTTTGTGTATTCTTGCAAGGAAGTTAGTTTGCTGTAATGAAATGAAAATCTAACGAAACCCACATGCAATTAAGAAAATTGCACACAATTGAAAATGAGAAGAACAAGAAGAAGTAAAGCAAGCAGAAGCCACCGCAGCCAATAAGAAATGCTGTCTGGTGTAAATGACGAGTGAAACGAGGGCAAACGCCCTCCATAGCAATACAGTAATTAAAAAAGGAGGGCAATGTTCCACAGCAAGCCGCAGCGAGTGAAATGATGCATTGGCTGGCTTCTCATACGCCTACGACTTTATCAGCTATTTATACCAATTATGGGCAAGCTTACAATTAAATAAAAATATTTGGAATATGCCATATATGATTTAATAGTTGGAATAAAAAAATGGTTTTCATTTTTAAATATTCATATTCGCAGAATAATATTTTGGTTTATGATAATAGGATCGAATACTTCAGATCGCAAGAAACTCAACATACGAGTGTAAAGGAAAAATTGTACCGAACTGTGCGAATAAGCTAACCCAGTTTCTCATTGTGCGTTCGGTGAACCGGTACATAACCATGACCACCTTTATCAATGTAACGGTAATTTTCTTATAAGCAAAAAACCGGATTTCTTTATTTTAAATTATTGCCAAATTCGGTAAAAATTATGAACCGAAGAAAAGAAATATGGCAGAAGTGCCACGCCCACATTTGAGTAAAAGTGTGTATCTCGATAACGACTTACTAAAACTCGTCCAAACTTTGTAAGTGCAATGCTCCCCAACTCATTTAGATCCGACCTACGCTCTATTGAAATCGGATAAAACCATACCCACTTTTTTATATGTTAATAAAAAAATTTCGTCCATCCATCTGATGTTACAAGAAATTCTTTGCTCCTTACTTGTTTGAAGTGAATTTAGCTATAACTTTTAATAAGAATTTTGGTTGTCAAGAACTCTACTAATTTTCGCTGCAAATAAAAATTTACATTGAAAAAAAATTAAATAAAATCATTTAGAGGTCAACTCATAATGAAAACACTTCAATCGCCGTATTCACCTAATATTGGAGCTGTTTGGTCTAAGTGTTCAAGAATTTCCTAATGCCTAATGTAGAGAGATCTCTTTACATTGCAATGCTAACTACCTTGGAACACCATTTGCCGTTTACTCGCTTAAAGTTAGTCACTGTAGAGTTTTTCCAAAGCATGAAATACAAATACAAATACAATATACGACATACTACATACGACAAACAATATAAATAATCATATTTCACAGCCAAATAATGCAAACAATGACGCAAATCTGTGCGTGTGTGGATGTACTTATTTTCCATAAAATTGCAACACCATGCAAACATGCAATGAATTTCCAAAACTCAAATACAACATTGTTTCATTAAAGGTAACATTGTTTGCAACAACAAATAAGCCATTGGCAATAAGCTTGCGCTAGCCGCAAAATTAATAACAATGAAACTTGTAAGGTTGAGAACAAAGTAATCACTTGCAGCACTTGTCAGCAGCATTGTTCTCTCTGGTTTTGAGTTCATAGTGTGAGTGTGAGCAACATTTTTGGTCAGATCGAAGAAGACTTCGACAATTAAATTATGCACTCGATGTGAGGTAGAAGAAGCTCAACCAGGCGGCAAATATCATCTGTATTAGGTAACGGTAGAAATGCACGAACTGAAGTCTCTCCCAATCGCCTGAGGCTATACTTAATCACAAAGTACACTTAAGATGCTTTTCCGCTTCAAAAATCCATAGCTCCTTTGTGTTAGCGTGACAATTTGTGGAAGTCAGAGTTGTGCGATAATCGAACTGCCGCACTGTCTCTGATGTAATGCTGATAAGACACAGCACAAAACGTTTTATTACTATGAAAATAGTTCATTATTGTAGCAGTTTGTTCATTTCGTATATATTATGGACAGTAGTCTGGTACTACCATCAACTGGCATTGCACACAAACTCCGCAGCGCTGCAAAGTGAGCTTCAACTTGTGGGTAGCGGGTTAATGGATAAGCAAACAAACAAACATACAAATTATGGATATGTTTGAGAAGCGTTGTTGGTTGTATGGTGGCTGGCTCCTGTTGGTCGGTCTTTTGCTGCAGCGGATAAGTTTACTTAGTAATTAAGAAAATGACAATTAGTCAAGTGGACGATTGTAGACAGCATGAAAGATTAGAGCTCAAGCAGCAAATTTCATAGCCTGAGGACAATCATATTTACGTTAGTGTAGGCGGAGCACAAATGTCGATGTACTCGTATGCTTGAAACTTGATTATCAAGATGAAAAAATGTCCTAGGATAATTTGTTAGCTAAATATGTACGCGTGTATGCATGTGATTAACAAAATATGATGGCCTAATAAACAGCCTAAGGCCAATCAGACAGTATTGCTGCGGAAAAATTGCCTATCATTTGGATTGCCAGCGAAATTCCAGCTCCATCAGTTGAATAAATACTTTAAATAACCTCGATTTGAGATGAAAGCGTAAAAAAGCAAAAAAATATATTCTTTATAAAAACATCGAAATCCTGCTTGAAATGCTTTCGCATTTTATTGGCAACCGGTGACATTGCTACAGAAGATTAAGCTTGGCGATTGTTTGATATGGGCGTCCGGCAATGACATCGATGACTTGTGCTTCAAAGTTAACGTTCATGCCGTCAGCATTTCTCGCTTTCTCACTGCGAGGAATCTGCAGCTTTCCCCCACTAACGACCAACGGCGACTCTTTTTACTTTATCTCCTGGAGGAAGGAGGACAAACTGCAGTTAAAAGTGAAAGCCGATGACGCACCAAGAGTGTCACCTTCGAAAGTTTGTTTTCCTTTTCGGCGCATACAATCGCACTAAGGTCCAAAACCGCAACCAAGTCCTCAAATCGTTAGCCGGCAGCACTTCGGGCAACGATAAAGAAATATTGCTGGCGAAATTTAAAGCAATTGACCAGTCGGTACTAAATTACACTGCGCCCGTTTGGTTGCCTGGTGCTACTGATTCGCAGTGGACAAAGCTCCAGATCTGTCAAAATTATATTATCAACCACGGGATTACTCCTGATGTCTCCGCTGCCACACCTTCACAATGAGGCTTCCATGTGTTTGGTCAAGTAGCGCAGTAAAATGCTCAGCAAGCAATATTTTCTTGGATGTCACCGTAGGAATCACCCTTGCAAACATTTGCTAGAACCTGAGCCACCTCGCAGCAGATATTTCTTCGACTAAGCGACCGGATCCTTGACCAAAAACAACTGCAACTACTGGACCGGACAGTAAATGCCAGACATTAAACGACATTCATCGGGAGACTCTCACCACTTTGCTAAACTCCCGAATGCCGCTATCGGAGTCCAACCACCACCCATTGCAGACGAAAAGTTTTAATTGCTCGTGAGACCCGCTTAACTTTGGCTTAATTTAGGTCTGGATATTAAAGCAAATTAAACTCCTACTTCAGCAGAATCAACCCGACATAATCCATGCATATTTCCGGCATGTTTACGTACCCCGCACGATTATGCAGGCTGTCGAATACTTCACCAATGGCTCATGACTCGTGGCTAGGATGACGATTTGAAGACTGTACATAATAATATTAATGACCAAAAAATTGAACAAAAATTAAAAAAATTAAAAAAAAAATCATCACAATTTCAAAAGTTTTAATCAGAGATTTAGAAAAATTCTAGTCACGGAGTTTTATAGCTCATTCAAATTTGGAGGAATATTGTGTCTGTTTACCGTGGCTCAGAATTCGCGTTGATTTTTTTATAATTTTTTTTTTGCAAACACTGTCACATTTCCTCCCATGTAACGAAATCTCGAAAAAAATGTATACAGAAAAACTGCACACGGCCGCCAACAAATAAAATTGCCAAGAACCAACGCGAGTTTTGAGCCACTTCAAACCTACAGAAGTTTGAAATTTTTTTCAGTTCTTAAATTTTTTTTTTATTTTTTTACAAAGTTTGAAACTTTGAGTTACATTTTTTTTGTTGTGGTACTATATAAACTATATATTTTTATGAAAAGTATCTAAGTTACAACTAATAATAATAAATAAATAAATAGTCAAACTGTGTGCGCTGCTATTTTTATGACAAGAAACGTTTAAATTTTAAATATAAATTGCATTGTCCGTAATTTTCATCATTATTTTAGTGTGAGTTAAAACATAATTTGACAACAATCAGATCCGAATAAAATGCAGATTGAATTCGCCTCAAAGCGCGTTGCCAGAGTTCTTGGACGTTCAAAAGCAGAAAAGTTTAAAAATTCTAAATTGGTTTTAGGTGACCCAGAAATGGTTGTAAGCCAGTTGAAATTAATTTGTATTGTGTGCCCCACCTGCAAGCACCTTCATCACAATACTTTGCAGTAGTCACGTGACCACACAAGAACGCATACAACCTCAAACGTTAAAAAATTTATAAATATTTTAAGCAAATATTTACAACGAGTACAAGTTGTGCCGACACTTAAATGTGCTAGAGGAGAAAGATGTCTCCAATATGGAAAAATGCAAGAATGTAACTGCAGTTAAGTCAACAGAAGACCACTAAGGCACTGCAGAAGCCAAGGGAACGCCCCCAAAGTCCATGCCACGAAGCATGCTCCTTACATACACTCATGCACACACATACATGCAGAAGTATCAGTCGGTGTATTTATACATATTAATTGAATGTTACCCTACATTTCCAGTAGCAGCGGCGCCAATCAGTGCCACTTCGTACGCTCCAGTACCGCGTTCGCATTTCATGCAGTTGGTTACTTCTTTTTTTATTATTTTTTTAATTTTTATTTTTGTTCCTTCATGATGAGCGGTAGGCTGTGTGAACATGTGCCTGAGTACCCAGCCAAGTGGCACAAGTGTTTCGATTTTGCACTCATCCTCCGTCGCTTATCCACCTCATTCCGCTGACAACCTTCCTTTTTCCAATGGATTTTATATTTGGCCCGCCTGCTAACAAGTACTTGTATGCTTTTTCATGCTTAAAGGACCCTTCGGTTTTGTTCCATCTTTTGTGGGTTTTGTTTTCCCATTTTATTCCATGTACTTGTATATGATTACGTGCATTTTTTTCATAGCCTTGCACTTCATTTGGCTCGCCGCCTGTGTGAGTGTATGTAAACTGCTGAGCATGTCAGTGTACATTTAGAGTATGTACAGTACTGTCGCGATAACCCGGATGCCCAGTATCTCGGAGTTATCACTGTAACTGAATAAGTTTAGTTTTTCTGAAAGAATTCTTTATTGAATAAAATACTACCTTTAGAGAAGTCCATATTTATTCTGATAGCCAGCAAGCAGCCATTAAACCTCTTGGTGCAGTTGTCACTAATCCCATCATTGCTCGAAAATGCCCGGTATCTCTAGCATCCTTTTGATATGGGCCCAAGGGCATAGTGACATACAAGGGAATTGTAAGACAGCCAAATTAGCGAGAGAAGGCACTAGCGCTCGCCTTTCTTTTGATATGGAGATTGCATGCCACTTGAGCCAAAACGAGTTTAAGGACATATGACCTACTTCGGACCTATTTATGTAGCGACCGAATGAACTCATTTTGAAAGCAGGTTGTCTACTCCAGCCCAGCGTAATATTCTGAATCAAATATTTATTTGTATTGTAAAATCAATAACTAATCATAAAATAAAATTATAGCGAGAACCCTGAAGCAAAACAAAAAAAATGTTTTCTGAGATCAAAAATGAGTACGAATTATCTAGGAAGCACTGTATAGATATACTATGTACGTATGTATTTAAGTACCACATATTGCCAACAGATGATGTGTTTGAATTCACTCACACTCGTGGCTCTACGCGACCAACACACAAACAAACAACAACACTTCAAGGATATAGTATTAAATGAAACCAGGACAAGAAGCTGTTACTGTCACTGCTGTCACGAATATTGTGTTGTTAGTGAAGCCGTTATGGGGCGTGCGGCATGTGTGGCAAGGATAATCGTTTATGTACTTACCAGTTGGCTTACATGGTAATTTAACAATTTAAGCGTCCCTAGTATTGGGTAATGAGGGTAGCAAGGCAGTAAATATGAGAAAACTCCTGAATTGATAAAAAAATATGCGAACGACAATTTAAAGTGCCAAAAAATTTGTAACTGTAATTCAATTTTGGCAATGATGCAAAAGTTTTACGCCACTTTCGCCATTCATAGACCAAACCAAAAAATTAAACTTAGATGAATGCATTGTAGAGTTTGTGAGAGTGACACAGGTGACACATGTATGACTACTACTACTACTACTAGTACATTTAAGTGTGGGTACTAGTAGTTCAGTTACAGGTGCGGATAACTAAATGAAGCCATCAAATATATTTCTTTCACACGTGCTTTTATTTTTGTTTTATTTATATTTTTTTTGTAATAATTTATTATTTTTTTATCTTTATTTTTTTTCTTATTTTTTTAATTTAAGTTTTTTATTCTTAGTTTTTCGTTTTTTTATTTTTTATTTTTTTATCTTCTTTTGCCTTTTTCTTTGTTTGTTTTTACTTAATTTTCATTTTGATTTCCATTTTTTTTAATCCTTCATACATATTTTTTTAATATATTTAATTCTTTATTTTTTTTTTATAAAATGTTTCCACATAATAAATTATTTAACAAATAATTACTAAGCAACGCTAGCAACAAAGGTCTTCGTCGATTTAGTCGAGGTGTGTTCAAAAAGTATCGCGAATTTTGTGTTTTTCAAAAATTATTTATTTATTTATTGACATCTATTTTGTCCCCTTCAAAGTAATCACCATGAGTATTATGCACTTGTGCCAACGTTTTTTCCAATCTTCAAAGCCCTTCAAAAAATAATTTTTTTATCTTCTTCAGCTCCTCCTCCGATGCCGCCTTTATCTCGTCGCCGGACCTTTTCAGTTTCGGGAACCAGAAAAAGTCACAGGGGCCAGATCTGGGGAATACGCTGGCTGTGACATCATCAGTGTGTTGTTTTTGGCCAAAAAGTCGCGCACAAGCAACGATGTGTGAGCAGGGGCGTTATCGTGATGCAAGAGCCAATTTTTGTTCTTCCACAAATCCGGGCGTTTCTGGCGGATTGCTTCACGCAAATTGCACATAACTTGCAGGTAATATTCCTTATTGACCGTTTTACCCTGTCGCAAGAACTCATGATGCACAACACCCCTGCAATCGAAGAAAACTGTAAGCAAATCTTTTACATCCGACCGAATTTGGCGCGCTTTTTTAAGTCTTGGTTCGTGCGGCAGCTTCCATTGAGATGGTTGAGTTTTGGCTTCCACGTCATAACCATAAACCCACGATTTGTCACCAGTTACGACCCTCTGGAGCAAATTTGAGTCGTCGCGGACAGAGTCCAACATCTCATTAGCAAAGTTCATGCGTTGCTGCTTTTGGTCGAAATTGAGCAATTTTGGTAGAATTTTGCGGCAACCCGTCTCATGCCCAAATCATTGAAAAAAATCTAATCGAAATATCACGCGCCAATCGATATGCCTAGGTCCTCAGCAACTTCTCTAGCAGTGATTCAACGATTGGCCAATACCATTTTCTTCACTTCATCATTTTTTTCGTCTGTTGTTGAAGTGCTCGGGCGTCCGGCACGCTTTGCGTCGTTCACATCGTCTCGGCCTTCTGAGAACATTTTGTACCACCGATAAACGCTGCTTTGGTCCAAAGTAGCTTCTCCGTATGAGACAGTCAACATTCGGAATACATCCACGCACTTAATTTCGTTTTTCACACAGGTTCTTTGATTCATCTTTAGGTAAAAATCGAAGACAAGCCAAAACACGTGCAAGCAAAGCAGCTGTCAACAGTTAACTGAACATTCAAAATGGCCGAACTCGCCGGCATGAGTGAGAGACATGAGCACCAACATATCGCCACAAATCGAAATTCGAATATACATACGTAACCTGCGAAAATTCAATATTCGCGATACTTTTTGAACACACCTCGTATACCACTAATATGGAGATTAGACAAGTTTTTCCACTCATGAACTTCCATATTTCAACAAAACTTGAGGCCAGGATGCATATTTTAAATATTACTCCAACAACAACTAACAAGCAACAACGAAGAAAGAGTTTCACTAGAGTATAGTTATTAAACATTATGTAATCAAATTGCCTCAGAGGCTTATCAGCGAAGAAAGATGGAGATATTAAAGAATCTCCAAATTCACTACCATCTGGCGGAAAATCTTTCTCAACATATAATACAAGCACCGTCAGGTGGGGATGGTAGAATTTTGCGGCAATCAGCGACAAAAGTTTTAACTTACAAACTTTATTTGCAGCAGCCAACATCCTGAGGGCAGGTACCTATCGACTACGCAAACACAGCCACGAATCAAGAGGAAAGGTGTGCGGGGTGGCGGTGATAAGGAGTGCGCTACTTCCTTTTTCAAAGAGCACTGCAAACAAACATAGAAAGTAAGAGTTTTCAGGTGAGCGAGAAAAGAAAAAAAGTAACGGTTTACCCGCCACAGGAAAAGTACCGTAAAAGTTTATGAGCAAACAAATGAAGGAAAAAATGGCAGTAAGCGGAAAGAAAGGGTGCAAGTGGCAAGCGGAAACTTTCGAATGTATGTGTGTATCTACTAAGTAAAAGCTTACTTGCACACTTGTGACAGTTTGTCTTGAATTATGTCGCAGCAACGTGCGCAATGTTAAATTAATAAAATTACAGACACAGCGCGAGCACCACACACATGCGAACACCTACACATACGAGTAACAGCAAAGCCAGCAAAAAGGATATAATAATAACTCAAACGCAAAGAAGGCGCAAAGTTTTGAGCGAAGCGTGGAAATGTGGAAAACGTGGCTGGTTAGCCGTTGAGAGGATGTTGAAGAACGGACGAAGCAGAAAACGGCTGTCTGCTGGGTACAGTGCACAGCTGGTACCTGCGTCGGAAGTTTTGCCTGCGTCAGAAGTTGCTGCATATGAAGCCAAGCAGCGACAGAGATTAGGTAGTCTAAGTGGCCGTTGAAGTCCGTAAAGTGTCAGTGCTTAAGGAGTTTTTGAATAAGGAAACTTTTATTTACAACAGGATAAAGGATGGCATACGTGTGCGAGTGCGCGTGTGTGCGCTTGAGCATATTTCATATTTAGTAACAAAATATAACAAAGCTGGGCTAATAAAAGTTTCATTAAGTTGAAAATTGGGAAATCAATTATTTAAACGAATTAGTTTTTTTTTTAGATTACATAGAATAAAAGACATTTTTATATTTTATGGAATTTTAAACACGCAATTCTCTGAAATTTGTTACCCTAACTTTTCCTAGGGATTACAGAATTTTTCATCGGCATTGAAATTATTAAAGCTTCTCTGAATTGTGCTATTGCTTAAGGCCTCAGTAGCCATAGATGTAAGCTTTTGCTGCTATTCAGTAATTTATACCAATCTTGAACTACTAAATTTCGGATTTTGGGCTTGATAGGTAGGTATGGATCCGAAAAGCGTAAATTAAGCAATACAAAATGTAAGAAGACTTTCTGAATTCGTCGCAGACCCCGGGGACTAAAGCATGCATACTCCAGTTTGGAACGTACAAAGACCGCATACAAAAGCTTCAGCGTATAAGGGTTCGAGAAATCGGGCCTAAAAAAAGAAAGTATGGCGTAAGATTTGGTAATAATAAAATTTATATGACTAGCAAAAGTAAGTTTCGAATCAAATATTATACCCACGTCTTTAATTTCGCTTACGCGTGACAGAAGCGCGCTAGAAATGTGAAAGGAGTTATCAATAACAGTGGCACGCTTAGTAAAGGCAATTCGGAAACACTTACTTATATTCAGCGGTAGACGATTACACCGCGTTACACACATTCTGACCTATGAACCAAATATACTTTTTTGGAGAAGGGATAAAAAATAAAAATACACGTGTATCGGTATTTTTTTGTATTTTATAACTTTAAACGAGCAATTCTTGTATGCATATCTGTATAGCCACACGATCTCAGGATTAGCTTAACGGACTTGAATGAAATTGGGCACACAGATAGTGTATCACATTTCTAGACTTTTCACCTAGGTGTTGCCGCTGACAATGTTTCACAGGGTTGCCACCTGTTCGAAATTAAAAAAAAAAATTGCATGAGATATGCCGATGTGGGTATCAAAAGAAAGGTATTTCACTCCGCATTACAATAGAGATATAAAACCGCGAATTTTTTTATTAATTTTATTATATTAAAAGTAAAAATTGTTACATTAAAAATTGTAATGCTTTTAAAGAAACTTAGGCCTTTTATTTTTGCGTTTGTAAGCATTTGTGTCAGTATCGCGACAAATAGACCAACAGTATTCGCCAAGCTGCTTAAAGCGTGATGCAAAGAGTTCGGCTGTTCTCTTTGACAAATTTCCTTCTCGTACAAGGTCATTGAAGTCGGTTTGCGTTACTAAATGCGGTACAAATTCCGACACTTCTGGTGCCCCGCATTTCGCATTCGATGCAAGAAATGTTGATAGCATTGTTGGTGCTACTGTTGGTTCTCCATCCCTTAATTCGGGAACATCATCAAAAATCGCCATTGAAGCCGCTATACGTTCTTCTGGTGAGTACAGAACCGCTGGAATAACCGATTCTGCCTTGAATATTTTCTGAAACGAATTAACCACTGTTTTCGTAATATTTTTAAAATTTTTACTTGGTGCGAATAAGCCACAAACGTAACAAAAGTTATTTCGAGTCGGGCACTGCAGTTTTCGTAAGATGAAATATACAGAAAGACGTTTTCGCGCAACAGAACTTAAAACAATTGTAAAAGTATACGTCTCCTAGTAGCGCAACTGTTAGATGATCGGAACTTCCGGAACTGGAACAAACACACAAATGGCACAGAGTGTGTTGTATGAAACAATAAATTAAAGGATAATAAGTTGTTTAAAAATTTGGAGTCCCTTCTAGTTATGCCGAAAATTTAGAAACATTTTGTTTTTAGAAAAAAAAATTCAAGAAAATCTGAGAATTGATAATTTTTTTTTTTATTTTACATAATAAAAACATTTCCACGAGTCTGCCTGTAGAAATTCAGCGCGATTCGATCACGGAAAAAGGGTTAAAAATTGATCCAAAGTTTTTCACACAGGCGGACTACGAGCTCTATATTTTATACATAAAAAAAAAATTCTGACGTGTACATGAAAATCGCCGATACACGTGCATTTTTATTTTTCTCCCCTTTCCGAAAAAGTATATTTGGTCCATAGGACAGAAAAAAAGTTCGTTTTTGTAACGCAGTGTTATTGATACACCAGTTACTGAAATTATCTGCATCAAATCAGAATTGAGAGAGCCGAGTGATCGGCGAATAAATCTTAACGCCGTCTGCATAAAGCAGGAATATTACTAACGCGAAACAAGAGCAAATATCATTGATAATCACAACAAAATAAAGCGGGACGAGAATACTACCTTGCAGAGCGCCAGAGCAAGCAACGAAAGGAAGAGAGAGAGAGAGGAGATTAGGATAAATATTTCATAGTTTGATAATTTCTGCAAATAAATATCAGCTGACACTGAAAAACATTAATTTTTAGCGATTATTCCATATCAAAAGGGTTATTCAAAAAATAAAAAAAATATTAGATATAGTCACAAATAGAGCCTTTCAGTGGAGAAATCTCAGTTTTACACCAGTTGCTATTCAGCAAGCATTCGTTAGTCTCTAGTCTCAAAAAACAGTGTATATTTGCGAGAACTGTGAACTTATAGCATGTCACAAAAAAAAAAATACATATAAGTTACGGATTTTGGGTCCGTTACACTAAAAAAAAATTAAGGGCCAGCTGCCCAGGAGAGAAACACTTATAATTCTTTTAATAGTTCACAATTATTTTTATTCTACACAAATTACTTAATCTAATACAGCTAACCCGGAACCCGTCCCAAACTCCACTAACTGGACGTGGTGACGGTCGCTTACTTTACACCTTCATTCTCCAGCTGCGGCGCAGTCGTTGTGTAATTTGTCTGAGACCGGACTTGGCCTTGACTTCCCACGGGTGCATTATTGAATGTAATTGTGCAACAGGTAACGTCTCCTGTTGCGTTGCATTGTGAAATTTAAATATGCTGACACTGCGGCACGTGTAGCGAGCAGCCGTGGGAGCGTCGCAACAAATGCGACTGCAGCGTGTTAACTCTTCCCCCTCTAAAGATCTGCGTCCCGCAGATCATGATTTGGAGAGGTGACGTTTTTTGGTCGGTTCCGAGAACTTGATTGCAGTATCGACATATTCAGCTCAGGAAGTTTTGCTCCAGTT
Organism: Anastrepha obliqua; assembly: GCF_027943255.1. Classification (NCBI taxonomy): domain Eukaryota; kingdom Metazoa; phylum Arthropoda; class Insecta; order Diptera; family Tephritidae; genus Anastrepha; species Anastrepha obliqua. The sequence continues at coordinate 2,844,057 of NC_072896.1, forward strand.
GTTAGCTTTCTCCAAATTAGCAAAATGAAGACCATTAGCAAAATAAGTCCTAGGGCTTCGGATGTTGCAAACCAGTTGGTTTTATCTTTCAGGTAACCCAAGAGTCGTATGTTTCCGGAGGTCATCTCGTGGACGAGATTGAGATCCACTGCCAGGCTTCTATTTGTTATGGTGGACAACACGGGTGGGAGCACCTGCACGCCTGAGCTGCTAGTACTCCAGTAGGTTTGGTTATTTATTGTAATAGTCTCGTTCTCCATCTGCAGAATATAAGAGCCAGATAAGTGTTTAGGTATTTTACCTGACCATATGCTGCTGTTGAAATTATCCAAGAATATTGTGTCCTCCTTGAGCACCTCAACCGTTGTTTCCGTGCCAATTACGTAGCGGCAACTTGTTTGCCCACCCTTGAGTAGACGTGGTAGACATTCATCTTCGGACAATAAATCTAGGGCTTCCTGCTTGCAGACCATGGCGGTGGCGAGGTGGAGACAACTATTTTTAATACCATATGTCAGCTGTTTATTAATTAAGATTGTCTTGTACTTCAGATCAACTCTATGACCATCCTTCAAAATAGAGCGCGTGATCAAGTGATTAAACCTCGTTTGGGCCACCTTTGGCATGGACAGCACGTAAAGTAGAAGAGTGCCGTTCGTGTAGATTGATGGTTCACTATATTCAATGGCTTCGACGACGTTACTGTACGGAAGGACTTCGATTTCGCTTATTAGGCTATTTATTTCCTCTTTATTCAAAAGATTGCTGTTTGCTACGCCTGCTTTAGCCATTTGACATGCCCGTATTAATTCACTAACGTCATCTTTGAGAATCATCAATTTGTGCTGAATCTCCTGTGAAAATTTGGCTTGGTGAGTACGTCCCAGGACGTCGTTCGTGGCCGTTGCAATCCCGTTCACAACCTGTAATAACTCTTCAGTTTTCTTGAAAATTTCAGAGTTTACCTTATACTGTAAGTTATTGTTGTCTATTATTTCATTTTGGCTCCGCAGGATTTCATCCCAATCTAAAGCATCAGGTGAGCCAGCAATCCACTTCCAAGCTGACCCAATCCAGTTGATTGAACGCTTTGGTCTTTTGGCTGTAGGACCCTTCAGCTCCTCAAGTTGAGTTCGAATTTTTTGTAACTGATAAATGGTGACATCTGTGATTGGATCGGTCTCGTTCATCCTGGCAGTTTCATATTCTAGCCGGTTTACAACCCTCTCGTAGCGCATTAAGCCGATGATGTGGACCAGTTTGAAGTGTCCGTTGATTATCCAGCCGTACCCATCACGAACAGTTAGAACAGGGGAATCTAGGTTGAATACAACATATGCTTGTGCGTTTGCACAGAGGCAGATTCTACAAATTAAATTACAAAATGTTAACTTAATCCTACTTTATTTTCCACACAGTTTACCATTTTATAAATTGAATTTAGACTAAGTAATGTTTACATATTTGGTTGGAAATTACGACAGAGGGAAATTTAAACGTAAATACCAATTAAATAGAATGCAATTGATTTTGAACTTAATTATAGCTACTTGAAATTTATTGTAGTTACAACCTTCGAAAACATTTCTCCATTCATTGGCAATCAAACTTAGTAATAAGGCCTTAAATTTCTAATACTATTACTAGTGAGTGGAGTCTGGGAGGCTAAGGGTTATCGGAAGTTCGTGAGGACTCAGGAAGTGATGTTAAGAGTGGAACTTTCTTTGACAATTATTTTTTAGTATTTTATTACTATGGTTAGTTTTATTAGTAAACGTTAGTAAGTTAGACTAATTTTATTGTAGTAGTTTCTGTAGATTAATAAGTTAGTTTCGTTTATTAGTTTTAGTTAGCGAGTTAGTGATTCTTTATTTTTTTCTTTAGGAATGCTTTCCCGTTTTTTTTTTTTTCGCTTTGTAGCGTTTATTCGTGTGCAATTCATGCACTTTTATTTTTATGGTCTTAAACCTTTCATATTTCCATCGCTTTTGTTTGCCATGGCACAATTTTATTTGTCGTTTTTTTTTATGTTTTTTTTTTCCTTTAACCATAGGAATACAGACGTAAACTCAGATGACATTGGAAGGCTCGCGGTTATCCCTTTTAGCCATAAGCGTTAATGATTGCAAATGGCCTACTCATGGCACGAGTGACTTCACGTCAATTAAAGCCATAGCCTTTTGGTGGAGTTGAACCACTTCGATTGTCGTCACTCGAACCATCGAGTAAACTGGAATTGAACCAATATGACTTGATCGAATACAAACAAAATTTGTACCCAAACGCCTGGGACTTAAGGATCTATGCATGAGTTTTTTGTCTCTTGACCAATGTTGGTTGGAATATTCTTGACATTTTTTTGTCTCATTTGTGTGTGGGATTTCCCACTTTGGATAACATTAGTATTTTTTTTATATTACTAGACATTTCTTATGTCTGATTTGTGGAATTTTTTCCCACTTTGCGTGATAATAGTCGCATTTCTGTTTTCAGCGACAGCTTCTTTTTTATAAAGCGGTTTCTTTTTGCTTTTAATTTGTTTGTTGGCGATAAATAATTCATCACCACTATGAAAATTGCGAGGGGGCGAGCGAGTTTTATTATGTCTTGTATTTCTACTTTCTTGTTCGTGTAATAGAAGGGCTTTTACGTCATCATTAGTATGTTCCCTAAAGTTTGTCAATTCTTGGTAATTTATTCTCGCAGTTCTGTTAAGGAAAATATCAGCGGGCTTCCGTTTTGTTACCGAATGTATTGTATTATTGTACCGGTCTACCGTTATGGCAACGCGCTCTTCGGGTGTTAATCTAGGAAACTCAACGCAAAGGCAGCGATATATTTCAATCAGAGTGGAATGTAATCTCTCGACTTGACCATTGGCCTCACTTCGCTGCGTTGGCGTTTGGTAAACCTCTATTCCTAAGGATCTAATATAGTTTAATACAAGTGGTGTCAAAAATCCGCGCTCATTGTCCATAACTAAAGCCCGTGGCACTGTGAAGTAGTGCAGCGCAACTGTTAGTTTTATTCGCAAATGGGTGGAAGATTTGTTTTTTATTGGAAATAGTTTGGCAAATTTTGTAAACTTATCGATGCAACTCAAATATTTTTGTCGCTCTATTTCGAAAATATCGATGTGTAGGATCTCACACGGATAACTAGGAATTGGGGTTGGTTGAAGGTACGGTTTTGAAGGGTGCCTATCATACTTATTTAATTTACATGTTTCGCATTGACTAACATACTCTCTGATTTGCTTGGACATTGCTGGAAAATAGAATTTTTCAAGGATTTGTTCCCTGTTTTCGCGAGCATTTCGATGAGCACGTTTGTGTTCTTGCTCGATTATGTTGAATACCCTATCAGCAATCGTTACATCCTCTACTATGCGTTGCGTGATCCTGATTTTGTATTTACTGAAGTTATTAACATACGCATTTTGCAAATTATGAATTGAACCTTCAGGTATTTTAATTCCGTTTATTACGTTTGGGTTAAGATTCTTTTTGAGAAGAGGCACCAGGTTTTCACAATTTAGTATGGGCATCGTAATAAAGTATCTTTTATAGCCCCTATGCGGTTCTTCGCTACATTCGCAACTCGCCCCCTGCCTAAGTATTATTTGGTTCCTAAACACGTTTATGGGTGCTTCTACGTGTGGTATGAGGTCTGAGCTATCCTGTTCGGCAGAATGCATAGTACCTTCCGATGCAGTATCTGTATCAGATGGTGCGTCAGCTACAGTACCCGATGGCAGAGCAACGATTGAGTCTGTGAGTGCGTTCACTTCCGTCTTAAGACGGGAGAGTGCATCGGCGACCACATTCGTCTTTCCTGGTTTATAAATTATCTCACAATTATACTCCTCTATTCGAGCTTTCCATCGCTTTAGCTTTGCGTTGTAGTTGCGATTACTCACTGAAAAGGTCAGCGGCTGGTGGTCTGTGTAAATCTTAATTTTCTTTGCACCATACACATAGGAACGTAGATTGTCAAGTGCCCAAACAATAGCGAGGAGCTCTTTTTCATTCGTGGCGTAGTTCTCTTCTGACTTATTCAGGGATCGCGAAATATACGCTATAGGTTTATCTTCGCCTATCACCCCTTGTGATAGAACCGCAATCTGGGAAGGCTAAGACATCAGCAGACACTAAAAGTTGTTTCAAATCGTGGAAGGCTTCCAGAGCCTTCTCGTCAAGCTCAATTTTTACTTTTTTAGAGGCGTTGGCTTTTACCTGTGCATTTACCCCTCGTGTGAGGTTGGTCAAGGGTTTAGCGACCTTGGCATAGTCCCTAATAAACTTCCTATAGTATGAGGTCATACCAAGGAAACTCTTTAAATCCTTCAGGTTTTCTGGAGGTGAAATCATTTTAATTGCTTCAACTTTTTTAGGGTCAGCGCGTACTCCTTCGGGAGTAATTATAGTATATAGCCAAGAAATTCGACTTCTTTTTCAAAAAAACATGTTTTTTCAAGATTAACTTTCAAGTTTGCTTCTAGGAGTCTTGAAAAAACCTTCTCAACGTTATCCAGGTGTTCGTTTGGGTCTTTGCCAAGTACGATGATGTCATCGATGTAGACATAGCATATTTTGCCAATGTATTTCTTCAACACATCGTCTATCATTCGCTGGAAAATAGCGGGCGCATTTTTTAGACCAAACGGTAAACGGAGGAATTCATATTTCCCGTTCATCGTAGAAAAAGCCGTTTTAGAGATGTCCGAGTCTTTCATTGGTATTTGGTGGAATCCAGACGTTAAGTCTATTGTCGTGTAGTAATTCGCCTGTCCAAGGCTGCAAAGGGTCGCGTTTATGTCAGGAATTGGGTAAGTGTCAGCGATCGTCACTGTATTTAGTCGTTTGTAGTCGATCACCATTCGGTACTGTTTTTCCCCGTTCGCCTTTGGTTTTTTAGGCACTACCCATATTGGTGAATTATAAGGGCTCTTTGAAGGCCGGATGACACCTTCCTCAAGCAGCTCATTCACTTGTTTTTCAACTTCGTCCCTCATACACGCTGGATACGGGTAGCTTTTACTGTATATTGGTTCGGAAGTTGATGTTTTTATTTCAGCACGGATGTTTGTCTCTACGAGCTCATTGCCATTTAAAGGTTTAAAGAGCTCCGAGTATTTTTTTAACAAGGTTTCGACCTTCCCATGAATTCCCAGAGGCAAATCATTGCCTATTGTAAAATTGACATGGCAAGACGTGTGTGCCTTGAGTGGAATTTTGTAATCCCCTATTTTTAATAAGTTATTTTTCCTATCAATTACCGCACCTAATTCTCTCAAGGTGTCGTCCCCAATGATCCCGCAGAATCCACTTAGAGTAGGTAATACAAAGAAATCAAATTCAGTGGAGTTCCCAATGCTTTCAAATAATTTTACTTGTACCTTATCTTTTATTGGCACAGTACCCCCCACAGATGCCACACTAAAACTTTTCTGCACCGGAGTCGTTTTTTTCGACATGGTTTGTCTAATGAAGTTTTTGTTGGCACCGGTGTCTACTAAAAAATCTAAAACGCGGCCATCCGGCATCGTATATTCTAGGTATGGTACGCTAGATGGCCGGAGGACAGAAAATCCTCAGATTCTTCGTCATTGCTAGGTTCTTGATTGGCATCCTGTTCTTCGCTCACCCCTTGAGCTATGTGACTTTGCTGTTTGACGTCCTGTTCCTCGCGTTCCTCTTGCACAGTGTGATACAGCCTTTGTTGCTTCCGTGGGAGATTTTCAGACCTCGCACTACGTTTAAAAGGATTGGGTCGATTGATATAGTTTACTTTGCGTGTCTGCACTGAAGGATCAACCTCCATCCTCTCAACTGGCGGACGCGACGTGGAACTGTGGATGTCATCTCTTGAAAAAGGACGATAATTTTTTGGGTATTGTGCACGCTGCTCTTGAGCGTGCCATGTAGGTTCTGGTGGCAATTGTGGAGGTTTGAACCTATTTGGGGAGTAAGGGGTGCTCGGTAAGTTGTTTATGGGCACCACCACACGATTGCTAGCCGTGGAAGAATGAATTGCAAAATTTCTAAAGTCGACGTTTTGGATCTCTAAGCATGCCGAGTAAGCTTCCGGCAATGTTTTAGGACGCTGTATAAGCATCATTCTCGACATTTCCCCATTCAACCCGCCAGGACACGTAGTGGACAGGATTCCCATCAAAAATCTGCAGCTCCTTGACACAGTCAGGGAGTCGACTGATGTCCCTTATGTCGGCTTCCGTTTTAGGGGCTTGTGCTACCATCTCTTCACTGGGTTCCGTCTGGTCATTGGCGGTTGGTGTAAACATCCTGGAGCTTATTGAGTCCAGGCGGGATACCCGTCTTTCGATGGTGTTCATTTTATCAAGCAGGGCGTTAACTGCCCCCGTTAAATTTGTTACCGTGGCCCTCAAATTTTCCATCTTTAAAAGAAAATATAAAAGGAAATGCTTTAGTCAACTTACGCAAGGATACACTCTAGTTTCATCAGCGCCTTTATTGTATGTTCAGCGTATTGTGGCTCTCCTTGGCCTTACGCCCGATGATCCTTTAGTTTTTTGCTGAGCAGGTTTATCAAAAACCCTTTTTCACTTTTTTTAATTTTGCCAATCGTTTTTTTATTTGTTTTTTGTTATTATTTAATACACTTTCTTTTATTTCGTCCACTCTCACTTTTAACACTCCTGGGTCCCTGCTCGGGCGCCAGTTACGGATTTTGGGTCCGTTACACTAAAAAAAAATTAAGGGCCAGCTGCCCAGGAGAGAAACACTTATAATTCTTTTAATAGTTCACAATTATTTTTACTTATTCTACACAAATTACTTAATCTAATACAGCTAACCCGGAACCCGTCTCAAACTCCACTAACTGGACGTGGTGACGGTCGCTTACTTTACACCTTCATTCTCCAGCTGCGGCGCAGTCGTTGTGTAATTTGTCTGAGACCGGACTTGGCCTTGACTTCCCACGGGTGCATTATTGAATGTAATTGTGCAACAGGTAACGTCTCCTGTTGCGTTGCATTGTGAAATTTAAATATGCTGACACTGCGGCACGTGTAGCGAGCAGCCGTGGGAGCGTCGCAACAAATGCGACTGCAGCGTGTTAACTTATATATACAGAGAGCGGAAGAGATTATTGCATTTAATTTGATTAAATGTTTTCTTGAATACACTGTTTAACAAATACGAAGAAAAAAGAATTTGTTTTTTATCTAAAACAGTCCATCGAAAATTTTTGGCCACTTTACGAAGTGTGGGATACCTACCAAAATCATTGTGCTGGGTTCCAACACCCCACTCAGAAGTCCTAATTCTCTTTCAAGCTGGGTTTAGTTAAATAGTCATACACAGAAAGTTAAATATTTCTATCATTTAGGTTTATGCCAGTTGTATGTATACTCATTTTCAAATAGCTCATTCAAAGCCACTTACGAAATGGTAATTTATCTGCAATGAACCAGCCCTCTAAATTTGAATAAAATAATTCATTTAAAAAGAGTAACTACTGATTAAATAAAATAAATATTAGAGCCTACACTAAATAGATTGGCCACATCAGCATACGTTTTGAATTCAAGTGGAAGGTGATGTTGCTACAGCTTAAATTTAGAAATGTTTTTTTTTCTTTTCTCAATTTTACAAAAAAAAAAAACTCAGAAAAGTCCTACCTTCAAGAATACCTCTATACCTTTTTATCTATAATAGGGATAAATAATATACCTCTCCTCACTAAACTGTGGGTAGAGGCTTAAGTGGATATGATTTTATTATAATTTTGGTATTTCCCTATATTCAAATTTAACTTTTTAACCTTTTTAAATATGAAATTTATGCCACTTCCACAATTCAAATTTCAGATGCATCCGAACACATGGACCCTCAGCATTACAAATCCATGCTATTAAATCTATATTAAGATTTAAGGGTCAAAATTGCATCATAATAGGCATCATTTGTATGTTCATTACGTAAGTATACTTATATGCATGCACATATATATCCACAGCTATTTATAAGTGCGCTCCTATGGCACTAAAGTGACCTATTTCACTGAGCCAACAAAGCCGCAAACATTTCTTACAGTTTGACCAACTCATAAAACTTCAGCTAATCATATTTTACCTCTCTTTGCGTGATACAACAACTCATAATATGGGTATGCGATTACGATGGGTTATACATACGTGCGTACATTTGTATGTGTGTACTCATACAAATAATTCAATGGAAAATAAATCAAGAAATGCCTGAAACTGTCAGCTACATGGATCGGCACAAATTGAAAAGTTAGTTATGAGCATTAAAACGGTAATAAAACCACAGATACGCAGCAGACCGCAAATGAACGGAAGATCAAAAATGGGAAAATAATATCAAATGAAAAAAAACTTAAAAAAATACCCGTAGAGTAGGAAGTTGAAGTTGGAAAATGGAGATGTTATGCAAAAAACGAAAAAATAATAATAATGATAAAATCAAAAACAAAAAAAAGAAAAAAAAAAATCTGCAAGCAACCGGCCACCACTCAGCCAACCACTTAAAAGCGACCAAAGAGCTGGCCAACAAACACGAATACGAGTAGTGGATGAATAGCAGAGCAGAGATCGCCAGACAAGTAGGCAGTATCTACATGAACACACATGCGCTCATATATGTCTGTATACACATGGAAACACATATGCATGACGAAAGTCGTGGTACACACACACACGCTGTTAGCTAACGTGATTTCGTTTTTTTGCAAGCTTCGCGCGCCCATTCAGGTGTCAATGAACGAGTTGGAAAAAATGCGATAAAATTTATTTAACTAAAAATAAACGACAAAGGTGCAGTTTTAGAAGTGACGAGGAAGGCAGCGGCGAAGTGATGGTAGGCAAAAACAGGTACAAATATAGACTTAGATAATAAATAATAAAAAAAAAAAAAACAAAAAAACGAATAATGAAATAAAAAAATTAAAAGGCCAGTACAGCAATGTGCAAATAATTTTCAGTAGCAGATACATAGGCATGAGTAGAGCCAAATGTATGTATGTATAGATTTATATAAAATGATTCACTTGCCGGCTGGTACTTACATAGACTTTTGTGTATTTTTCGGCTAAGCAAAAGTTGCAAATTGGAAAATGTGAGGCAACAAATAGTTCATACGAAATGAGAATTCCGTCCATGTAATGAGTCATAGCTGAAAATCGATACTAGTGCCGTAACGAGTCGAAATTGAGATCAGTAGACAAATTGCGCCTGCGGCTGCGACATTTTTTAACTTACAGGACCTAGAACTAGACCACAATTTTCTTATGATTTTCAGATTTTTTGATGAACTATATATCTGAATCTCAACTTATTCAAAATATGTTACGCATCAGGGACAAATACATGTTTTTGCATATCAAATAAAGAATGGATTTTTTTTTAGTTTATTGTGATTAGAAAAAAGTTTCAAAAAAAAACTGTATGAACACATTTTTCAATAAACTTAGATTTTTAAAGCAACGAAAATAGGGGGTGCATGCAGACTTTTGTCCGCCACTGTAAGTATAAGTATGCCAAGTTTCTCTTATGTATCTTCTGTTCTTATTTCAGATGTTTCTGAAAAAGTCCACAAACGAACAGGAATCGAACTTTATGTAAAGGGTGGTTAAATTTCAAGGACCGATGTTGAATGTGAACCACATCTAAACGTCAAGTTTTTTTCTGCATTTCATTTGACATTTTTCAATTTCAGTCTAAAACTCAATTTGAACCATGGAAAGATACACAATCGAGCAACGCGTTAAAGTTATTCAGGCTTATTATGAAAACGGGCGTTCAAATCAAAATGCTTATCGCGCACTTCGTGACTTCAGTGATGAGGCACATTTTCACCTCAGTAGATTCGTCAATGAGCAGAATTGCCGGATTTGGGCGAATGATAATCCAAGAGTGATTGCCGAAAAACAAATGCACCCACAAAGAGTGACTGTTTGGTGCGATTTAGGGCCCGGCGGCATCATTGGGCCGTATTTTTTCCAAAATGAGGCCGGTCAGGCAGTTACTGTGAATAGAGTTCGCTATCGACAGATAATAACGAACTTTTTATGGCCCGAATTGGAAGATATGGATGTGAACGATTTGTGGTTTCAACTGAACGGTGCCACTTGCCACACAGCTAACGAAACAATGGCTCTTTTGCGCGAAAAATTTGATGGCCGAATAATCTCACGTCGCGGCGATGTCAATTGGCCGCCAAGATCATGAAATTTGACACCGTTGGACTTCTTTCTTTGCGGTTATTTGAAAGAAAAGGTATACGTCGATAAGCCAGCAACAATTCAAGAGCTAAAGGATGAGATAATTCGACACATTAACGGCATAGAACCTGAATTATGCCTCAGCGTCATCGAAAATTTGGACCATCGGATGGAGGTGTGGCGCCGAGGCTGCGGCGGCCATTTGGCCGATATTTTGTTCCATACGTAATTGAGCCATATCAATATTATCAGGGTAAAGAGAAATGACTATAATTCCCGAAAAAATTGTATTTTATTCAAAATCAACACCGGCCCTTGATACTTAACCACCCTTTATTATTATTATTTAGATGCTGGTATGAATCTAAGTACTAAACAATGTATTTGAGTATTGGCTACAGAAGCCTTCAGCTCACTTTATGTAAAATGGCAGATAATCGTGTGTTTTAATCGATTTTAATAATTTTAATAATCATCACTATATGTAGCTTAATATACTTGAAAATAGGTTGTACAAGGCTCATTTGCTCAAACTTTTTAAAGAAGCGTATTTTTTCAGATATAATTCCTTATACAAAATTTAAGCCAATCGGCTTAACTGAATACTGAAATATCGGTTTTGTTTGCATATTTCACAATTATTGTTATATGGAGGGTGGAGGGAGGTAATGTCCGATTTAACTAATTATCGTTCACATGTATCTCATTGTAAGTCGTATTCTTTTGTAAACGAGTTAAAAAAGAACACTCGGTTATGTGACGATTTGAATGCAAAGCAAAAACAAACAAAAAACTCGTATATGTATACCTATATTAGTAGAATCCAACTCAAATAAAGCCGTAAGACTAGATACGGCGTGCTGCCAAGTTCAATTCTGACACTATTGTAATTGATCATGAAAAAACTTACGAAATTCCCATTCAAATGGCATTCTGTTTTGCTTTCTGTTTGATTACTTTTGTGAATCACTGATAGTTGACAGTTTATATCATCATATTTGAGTTAAACGAGTAGGAACGTTCTTTTGCAACTCGTATACAAAATAATAGGCCCGTTGTAAGAGTTTCATTGAGTACCCAGACAAACGAACAGGCAGACAGGCATTGCTAATCCATATTTCGATTTTTTTCGTCGTGCTTACCTATGGGATATTAAAATCTATTAGTGAGATTGTCAGAGCAGAAATCATTTTGGTGATTGGCTGTAAGCATAGTTTTGATGCGTAGTGTACGTAAGTGAAACTCATTAGGCAAGCAATATCTCGACGCATGAAATGCGTATCGGCTTTTGAGTTACACGACCCGTTGATGTTGTAACTCAGCGCATTTTTGAGATACCGTTCTGCACTGCTGAGCTCATGGAGAAGCGCTGAAGCGTAAATGGAGTGTGGAATACCGGCACGGCGTAATTTGTGTTTTTTTCTTAGTATGTGTATGTCTGCATTTATTTTTTATTTTTCAGCTAGTTATTTAATTTATATTTGCAAAAGAGCCAGCTGTACTCAATTTATGACTAATTGTTTGTCCAAAAGCATGGAATTTTATGTAGAATTATTTATTCAAAGAGATTAAAAAAACAAAATCGAAAACAACATGAGCTAATTTGTATTTTCATTTCATTATTATTTCATATGCTAAATTTTAATTCAATGCAAATAAGTAATTATGCACATATTTATTTTTATTGCAAGCTCTACTTGCCACACGCTGTGTGTACGTGCAACAATCAGCACACCAACAACCAGCTGGTATAAAAATAGCAAATGTTGCAGCAAACAGCAACAACAAACACTAAGAGCTAATGCACAAGACATAATAAATACCAAAGTAGGAGAAAAATGTTACAACAACAACAAAAACAGAAATAATTAGGAATAAACAAATGTCAAAAACATCAGCGTAAGCAACTACACCTACACACGCGTACATTGGATGATTAATGTGGGGCACGAGCGATTTTCTTGTGCGAAATGCACACTTGCCAACGGCTTAGGAGCTCAGTTGTTTGCTTAGCGCAGTTACACTTGCTTAAAAGAAGAGCACTCAAAAACAATTTTATGTCTTTCTCCACTTTTCGTATTGTTTTCAAAGCAGTAACTTCAGGCGCTGTGTTTACAGTTGTCTTCGAAAATGGGGCGCTTAGGCGACGCGTTAGCATTTTAAAGAATACTCGCATAAGCACATGCAAAAAAATGCCTGGCAACATGGCACGCTGATGTATACTTGTGCACTACATATTTGGATACATATATACAAATTAATTTAAATTATTAAAAAAAACAAAAATTAAAAAAAAAATAGCAAAAAAAACTGTGCCGCCCGAGCAGGGACTTGAACCCTGGACCCTTGGATTAAAAGTCCAATGCTCTACCGACTGAGCTACCCGGGCACATAATTAAATCCTGTCACAGTTCTAACATACAGCAAGCTAATACTTTTCTTTGTATATGTGCACATATACATACACACCAGAGAACTGCAGCGGTGTACTGCTACTGCTTGCCCACCGCTTCAATACTCTGCTTCACGCATTTGAGCGGAAAGCAAAAGAGCGGTGTGTGTGCTGATCAATACCGCTATTACCGCGATTGCTGAGTGTATGAATATCTCGTATACTCGGGTGTTAGATTTGAAAGCAATCGTATATTCAACTTCGGCTAAGCGGTGTGACGTGTGAACTCTGTCAAATGAGGAAAACACCGCAAACACCGCGTCGTCATCCCTTGCAAATAGTGAGATAGTAGCGCACGGAAAAAAAGGATTTTTATAAATACATATGTAGCAGTATTTTTAAATGAAAAGTTTTTTCTTTATTGAAGCAGTGATATTATTTTATTATATTATTGTATATTACTATTAATTATGACAGAAAATAAAATGAACTTTAAAATAAAAATTGAAAACCAAATTCATTCTTTTACAAATTACTTATCGTACAAAAACAAATAATAATTTTTCTTTTAACTTACTTCTAAAGATACTTATATATAAAGATATAAAGAAAATATAATATTTACATTTGCAACTTATTGAAGTTTTTATGCATTGAATGCAAAAATAACAAATTGTCAACTGTTTTGGGCCCAATTCTATTTCGCTTTTCGGTTATAATGTTACCCGCTAATGAAAATGCATCGTATAATTGGAATTCCACCGAGTAGGACAATCATTTTTTAAGGAACTTGGTAACTTGTGCTGCAAATTTGATTTCTTAAAATATCTCACAAGTTTCTTGCACGACTGTAGTAGTAGTTTGTAATAATGTATGTTTGCAGTGTATGTATGTAGTGTAGTGTATGTGGCAACGTCGTTAACTCGTGCTAATCATTTATGTATTGAGTGAACGCGCGATGGCATAGATATTTTTTTGCGGTACTCTTTTGCTTGTGTGTTATGATCTATTTGTGCAGGCGGTGTTTTCAGTATTTTTGTCATTCGGTAGCGGTCATATGCAGCACCGCATAGCCGAAGTGATCGCACAAGCGGTAGTTATAAACGAAGCAAAGACTGAACAAAGGACTCGGATGTACAAACGATATACATAGAACATTTACTGCTCTGTTGCGGTTCTGCTCAGCGCAGACACCGCTTAGTTTGCGTTGGTCGTACATATTGATACCGCTTTTTTTGTGAGTGGATCGCAAGTCAGAAAAATACCACCGCTTGCAGTTCTCTGATACACACATCAAAATTTACGACGCGAACTCATTTGTGAAAAATTAAAATAATAATGACCAAACAAATATTTTACTTAGAATCTGATAACCCTGAGAAAGAAACTATTTCTGAAAATCGAAAGTTTGTATGTTATTGTAAATAGTTTATATTTTGTTCTTAAACAATTTTGAACTTCTTTCTTCAACTAGTGGGAAATTAAATATTGATTGATAATAAACTAAGTTATAAGTTTATACGAAAGCAAAGGTTGGAAAAATAGGCTCTGTTACCATAAGTCAAGATTGTGGAGGTACTTATCAAATTTCATACAGTTTGTCAAGAATATCTTTGCATATTGAAGAAAAATTTAAAATTCTAGTTTTGATCGAGAATTCCAACAACAAATGAAAAAGCAAAAAACAAAATTATACGCACATTCCATTACACTGTACTTGTCTACGACTATTAGGCGCCAACAGTTATTAAATAAACACACACATTACAAAAACAACAACAAAAAAGATGTTTACTCTATTTAAAAAGTGTCAAAAAAATCTTTGCATAACTGATGAAAACAACAAAAAATGCAGTCTTTTGGGGTTAATATTTTGTATGTCCTCCTTGGGCATCAATTACCGCTTGAAGACGACTTCGCATTGATTTAATTAGTTTCGGAATATCATATTCCAATGGTATTTTTCCCCACTCTTCTCTGATGAATCTTATTAATTCAGTTTTATTAGTTGGCGATCTTTTTCCTACTTTTATTTTTAAATGAACCCACAAATTTTCGATTGGGTTAATGTCGGGACTTTCGGCGGGAGTATCCATAACTTTGGTGCAGTTGTAAAGTAACCAGGACCTGCATAAATAAGATTTATGTTTGGGATCATTATCTTGATGGTATTTGTATTTAAATTTGTTCGAGTTTTCCGGGTCAACAAAGCCGAATTTTCTAATACTGAAAGTCAATTCGTTTTTTTAAATATCAAGATATACTTCCCAGGTCATTATTTCGTCCAAAATTTTGATTTCACCCACTCCCATTGTTGATATACTACAACCCCAAAACATTTTGTAGTGCTGTGAGAGGCTTACGCCAAACTCTCTGGGGTCCATCATGGTAGTAGAGCATCATTTTCGTCTCATCTGAGAAAATAACGTCATCCCAGTACTCTGTGGGTAGCGTTATGTGCTCGGTGGCAAATCGCAATGTTTTATCAACGTTTTGTGCTGATAACAGGGGCTTTTTTTCCTAACCACTCTTGAAGAATATTTGTATTTTTGCAACACTCTTCGAACAGGTTCATGAGAAACTCTTAACCCGTAGTCTTTTTCCGCTTGAAGAGCTAATCCTCTTGTACTGCTTTGCGGGCTATTATAAATAGTTTTAATAATTTTACGTTCGCTGCGTCACTTTTTTTGGTCTGCCTGTAGACCCTTTCAACTCGAGTCTTTCTTCATTTTCAGCACGGTTTATTATATTATATACAGTTCTAATTTTGAGGGGAAACACATCGGCGATTTCTCTGGCTGATTTGTCTTTGTAGTGATTGAAATACACTAATTGAATAATATTTTTTGAAACTCGTTTTCGTGGCATTTTTTTCATTCAAATCTGAGATCACTTGAAGCACTGAGGACAATTACTTTATAACTTTTAGACAGACAATTACTCTATAATTTTCTTACCCCTTTCACATTCCATACCATTTGCAAAAAACCCAAATGAATGAAATTCGCGGAAAATAGCTGTTTTTTTTATTGTTTTCATCAGTTATGCAAAGATTTTTTTGACACTTTTTAAATAGAGTAAACATCTTTTTTGTTGTTGTTTTTGTAATTGTTTATTTAATAACTGTTGACGCCTAATAGTCGTAGACAAGTACAGTAATGGAATGTGTGTATAAATTTTTTTTTTGCTGTTTTATTTGTTGTTGGAATTCTGCATCAAAGCTAAAATTTTATATTTTTCTTCACTATGCAAAGATATTCTTGACAAACTGTATCTCGATTCTTGTTTTACTCCACAAGACCATAAGAAACATAGCATCACTTCTCAGATATTTTTGAGTGTTCGACTACACTGTCACTCTACATGAAAAGTGTCCAGCGTTCACCGATCAAAAGGACACAAATTTAGCTTAATTTAGTTCATTAGGGAACACAATATTTTTTTATTTTCACCCAATATTTTTATTGCAATTAAGTTCTAAATCCAGCTTTTCAGACTTTTTCTAGCATTTTTGATATTTTTAAACTCTGCAACTCTACAAGATACCAAGCAGGTAGTGAGTTAATACGGGCACAAGTATGTGTGTATGTTTGTATGTATTATGCTGCACAAAACCCACAACAATGCATGAGGTGCAGCAAACTATGCTATAGTCAACTGTTCCATGTACACGCCTATAAGTAAGTATTACACCGCTGCATACACAAATACGCCTTCATATTATGACTGCAGCCAGTAGTGGAGTTGAGCCGAGAGGAAGGAAAAGCAGCAAACCAGAGAGATCAACGCTCCAAATCTGCTCCAGTTTTGTCGCTGCTTTTCAAAGTTGGCTTTTGTGCTGTGTTGCACTGTCAAGTGACGTGCAACATCTGCAATGTTGTCGATGACATTGTTGTTTATTAAGATTTTTTTTCTTACTTTTTGTGTTTGTTGCTATTGCTTTCATTGCTAAGTGCAAAGTGAGCATGAAAAAGCGTCGAGAGGCAGGGAGTCTGGTATGTTGTACGTGGGGTGATAGTGAAGCGCATCCAATTCGCTCCCAGACTAACAAATGGATACGGTAGCACGACGCTGTCACTATCATAGCTTCGATGCGGCTGTTATTATTGTTGTTGTTGTTTTGGTTTTTGCTAGTGTTTTGCAAAAATTTATGCAAATATGCTGCACAATATTTCTATTTGCTGCATATTTTGCCTTTTTAGAGTGCAGCAATGCAGAATCACACACATTCGCAGACACATTTACGTATGTATGTATGTATGTATATGCAAATAGAAAGAGATGAGGATGGGGTGCAAGCAAACGCAGTTGCTCGAATTCCCGCTTGGCAATGTGCCATGAAATTTAAATCTGCCATCTTCATGGTTGCTGCTGCATGCACTCATTCACTTATTTATTTATAATGCATACACTTTTAGATATCGTATATTTGTGCGTCTTCCTGTGACATGCAGGGTGTGCCAAATGAAGCTATGATTTTTAATAATACTGAAGTGACGTATCACTCAGCCAGTGGGTGTTATATCTCCGCAAATAAGAATGGATGCAGTTTTTAACCAATTTTTGATTTATTTACAAAGAAAATAGCTGCCTAGTCCAAACTCTCAACTTTGGACGAGAAGCACTTTAATATCGGAGGTTTGGTTTAAAAACAGATTGACAAATCAATTTCCGCAATTGCGGAACTGCGTGGAAACTACAAACTGCAATTTGATTGTTATAAAAGGGAGGCATGCACGCATTTACACAGACGTAATACCAAATTGACATACTTATGACCTGCTGTTTAAGGTTTTCCGGTTTCCCCCTGTTTAGATCGATTTTTTGATTACATAAATGGTTAGTTAAACTACTCAAGAATATGTGGTTAAAATTTTGAAGCGAAATTCGCATTATTCCTGATTCTATGAGCACTTAAGTGACTGCCCGTCGGTTCCGCACCGTAGCGCGCATTAGTTAGAACGACGTTTTTCTCTAAACTACTTTTTTTCAACTGGTGGGAATTCTAGCTTAAAAAATTATCGACCAATCATTCTAAAATTTTTCGCGATTTTGTCTTTATTCAATTCTAATCTATATGAACCTAAATCTGGGATTATGTTATTATTTAAAATATGGTTTTTTAAGCAAAATAGATGAAAAAATATGGTATAAAATGCTACTTTGTGTTCAAGCGCCTCAAAGATAAGCAATTTTCAATATTATTTTATCAAAATTAGGTTCATATTCTTAGGAAATGCGTTGTTAATAAAAAAAAATTGCTGTTGATTTCAGAGAAAAATTGCAACTTCAGGAATTCCCACCAGCAAGACACTCGGATGGCGATCGTCCATGAACAGCACGCTCTAACGCCACTATCTCCCGCGGAAATAGTTTCAAAAAAATTTAAAAGTGTACTTAAAAATATGAATAAAACATCCTCCATGTTTAAACAATTTCTGATTATTCCTTCCTCCTAAACCGGTTTTCCCCTTAAGTGGTAATACTTTTTGTTTTTATAAAAACATTATTAGAGTACTTCACAAAACATGTTTGTTCATTTTTTTTTTTCATTTTTAAAAATATACCTCAATTAGGAGCAAAATTAATCACCCTATCCTAGAGAAATCAGAGAACGTAAATTCATAAAAAAAAAATGTTTCATAAAACCAAAAACAACAAGTCTAATATGTAAACATGCATACAAATCATATGGACATATCAAATGAACAAATCTATTCTGTACACAAGCAAATGTAAGCTAATGGAAACTACATTTGTTCACACTTGCGTTTCACTCTCTCCCTCTCATTTCTCTCCGGCAGCCATATTAATTAATTTCCTACTGTTAACTTGTGGTGAGGTAATTCCTGAGTTGAATTTCTTACCCGTGTTTTGTTAGAGCCCAAAATGAGGAACGAGACTGAGCCTTCTCTACGAATTGACGTTCTCTGTAGAAAGAATTCTAACTTTTGCAATGGCATAAGTGTCATATTTGACATATGTGAAGTCATATACACTTTTTATTTAGAAAGTTGGATGCTTAAATTTGCGCCACCTTGTGTTTGAATCACCCTGCAATGTGTGCCCATATTTATATTTGTATGCCTGTGTGCTATTGTTGTTGAATCTCACATTTATTTGATATGAAAAAATACAAAATACTCAAATATCGTATTTATTTACGTTGATTGAAAGGCAGACGCTGTGCCGGCAGACATTTAGTCGAATAAACAAATAAGCAGGCAGATATTTATGTTTAGCAAAAAGTTTAAAATTTGTTTTGAACAAGAAAAGCTGCCATCATTTCTCTCGATTGGTAAGTAAAGTAAATTGTGAAACAAGTATTGGAAATGAACTCGCATTGAAATTAAAATTAATTGTTTAGGAGCTACTCAACTTGATTCAAATGGCTTTATATAAGAACTCGTACATTACATCCAGCCAGTAGGCCCTGAAGTCAATCCTAAATATCGACAAGTTTGCCAGAAAGGTTGTCCACTGGCAATCATTGACAAGCCACGCTTTCGAGATGACTCTGGTGAATATAGTCGCATAGTTACATGAACTATTCTATTTTTTTCTTGGTAAAGGCTCAACATTCAAAAGATAATTTAGCGCAGAAGCTCTAATTACAACTGCCTTATGAAGAGCAATCAACCTTCAAACTTTTCAGGAGCTGGCAGTGCAAAAAAATTTGCGTTACCTTTGTGCTTCATCAGATGGGTCGCTACATCAGATGAGGTGCTACATCAGATGAGTCGCTTCAGTAAATTATGCTGCAGTTGCACTTGACTTACTCAAATCCACAGACCTCCAAAGTTGCCGATTTTTTAATAAATCTGGATTCTGAGATCCATAACGCAAGTGTTGAGCTGTTTTGGAAATTAAATTAACGCATTTTAAAGCCTTATATTAAAAAAGCAGTAATAAAGACGATTAATTAAGTTTTAGTTTATTGCAGTTTGAAAATGAATTTCTTGATTTTTTAATGCATTTCCGCTTACAGATTTGTCTCTTTAGTAAGTTTATGCAATTGATGTTGGAAAGAGATAAACTTCAAAATGCAAAAGAACCTCAGCAAAACGGAGCATTCTACGCATAGTCATTGGCATACGCATGAATGAGTGCACATATTTTGGAGCTTTATTGTAAAAATGTAGGAATGAATATGTAATCAACCTCTTTCTTAACTGTAACGTGAAATATGCATTAACCCTCCATTATACAGATGATTCTGACTAACCTTTTTTGATTAAAATTGTGAATGAAATATTTTCTTTTCAACTATCTTCACCAAGTTTCGTGCGCCTTTCTCAAATTCCACTAGCTTTACATGTGTAAGCATGAAAAATAAATATTTTGCCGTGTGTTCCATATAAAGTTTATGCACATAAGCCTGACAAGGCCCACTAGGTGTAAATGCGACTATTGAAATGTCTGCGTATCGGTATTTATATATTATATTTAACGCAAATTTGCAATTTAATTGCGTTTTTTTTCTGTTTCACTATATGTAGAACAACAAAATCAGCAACAAAAATAATGGCAGAGAAGCGGAAATGCCACACTAAAATATTTTCAAATTCAATTACTACCTTGGAACTACTACAGCAAAGTCAATTGCGATATATTTATATTTTCCCTTTCATAATTTTTTTCTGGTTAGTTTTGCAAGATGTTTTTCGCAAGATTCTGACTGCACGCAATGCTAAAAATAATTAAAGCAAATCGCATTGCAAGTAAGCACACAAGTGATGTAAGGCGCAACAACTGCGCAAAGTGCATACAGACATAAGACGTACGTAGGCACAGACATCCTCGTAGAAGTTGCCTTCCAAAGTAAACATGGCTTTTTAAAAATAGGCGTTGTTTCGATATGCGTCGCACGTAGATTCCTCAAAATATCGTCGATTTGTACCAATACAAAGTGGCGCAAGCAGTCTCACTTTACTAGAAGACGTTAAGACTTTTGCGATTATTATTAGGTGCTAGATGCCTTTTGTGGGTCATTTCTCAACTAAAGATCACAGTACGCTTCAAATAGAGTTCTCTCAGCTTCGTGTTTCGTCTAGCCAATTGTGTGTTACAGATAGAGAAAAAAAGAAAATTCGATGCATTCTCCAGTATTCCCAAAAGCGAGGTCAAAATTAGCAGCGGGAAGCCAATACAATTTTAGCTCATTATGGAATGGTAAACTTATCGTAGGAAATGTTGATAAAATCATGGAAGTTGTCCAATCGGACGGGCAAGTGAGCGCACAAGCCATAGCCTAGAAATTAAAGATTAAGTCGATCAACGTTCCCACGACAGTAGGTTTTAAGTTACCGGAACGACCCAGATTTATATACGACCAAAGACTGTCACTCAAGCAGCATTCCCCGCACATGTATGGGGAATGCTTACGATGTTACCACAACAAAAAAAACCTTGATTAACGAGTACTTAATAGCGCAGATGGAGGAGTTACATTCTTTTTTTGCATATGGGGTTGCAGGAAATACGGTACCACCGCGCACACAGCGCGCAACATCATAGGATTTTAAGGCACACTTTTCCAGTCTGTTTGATAATAGTCTCAATAATTTTAGTGAGCTAGTGAGATCATGCGATCTGACAGACCTACACTACTCTTTGTAGGAGTTTTTGAATCAACTGGGTTACATAAACAAGCTTTAGAACCTCGAAGTCAACACGAACAACATTTGCCAAAGACTCCGGACAATTGAAAGCTGGAACACTTGACGAATCGAACACAAAATGTCACGAAAAGAGCCGAAATTTCCGTCAATTCTGGGACGTCCGTCTAGGCGACGTTATTGGTTCAAATAAACAATGCCGTGAAAAAGAATATTTCTTTATTTACTTTTGGAGTTATAGAATTTTAGTTTGGTTTGTCATTTTGGAGTTCTGTAATCCCGAGATTTTCAAACGGATCTGTGATTAAGTGTTTTTTGTATACACGTCTTGTTCTGTACAAGTTGGCGGGCGCTCACAAATTTCTCCGTGTTGCTCATCACTTGCAACCAACTCTCCCCCTCCTTTCAGTTGTGTTTTATTTTTACGGAAAAATATAAGGAAAATATACTACAATACTGGTATTAAGTGAAAGAAGTTTCATAAGTCTTTACTACAGACATAGTTTTGAAAAGGAGTTTTAGGGGTTGTTCCACTTGTCGCTGATCGACAGAATTTCGCCAGTGCTCAACGATTTTCTTCTTCTCCCACTTTCTGAGGAATTCCCTGATGTGGCCTTTTGACAGTTCACAAGAAGGCTCAGGACCAATTAGAGGAATGTTTGACCCTATTTTAGCTAGATGATCAGCCGTTTCATTACTTTTATATCCCTCATGGCCAGGGATCCAAAGCGTTATGAAGGTTCAGACAGCCACTTACCATTTCTGAGCTGATTCAAATTGATAGAAGGCTTTCAAACCCATACGACTATTTGGAAGCATGCAAATTTGGGTTCCTCTCAGACACGAATTACTTCTCTCATGAACAAATATACTCGTATGTTGCACCTTTTAGAGTTGGTAAACGAAACAATTTGTACAGGCAGTGGAAGAAACAAAACTATTGTAAAGCCACAAACACTGCAAAAGTAAACACATTAGCAGACTGAATTTGGATTTTTCTATTCAACTTGATTGAACCGGCCGGAGCGGCCAAAAAGACACAGTTGGCGTATTATAAATTTGCGTCATTCGTCAAATATTACAAATAGTTTAAATTCAATAATAAATGCATGTGGCAGGATAATTCATGTAAGTTTTTGTGCTTACTTATTAGGGCGGGGCGATTTAAAAATCGCTCAGTGAAAATCGTATTCTACCTCTAAAACGAGTTCTGATGTAACCCAATTTCGGTCGAACGAAAAATCCCACTTTGACTCATTTAGAGTACTCCAATCGAGTCCGAATGTATGACCGACCCCCACTAACTTTGGACGGCCGATCCACCCATGCCAGTGGCACACCCCCTGGAACTCCCCTGGGGGGTTCCCCATACAATCATTTCAAAATATCACCATTTTTGGCCTTTACATGAGAAAAGAAACTAAAAAGTTCGACCCAAATTGGGGGACATCAGAATTCGTTTTAGAGGTATGATTCCTTCGGCAAAGTTTCTTATTTTGATTCCTAGAATATGATTTTCACAGAGCAATGGGCGATTTTTTTGCCTCCCCACAAATCGACCCGGCCAAATACTTATATATCCCTATGCATTAGGGTGGTACTCAAATGTGGGAAGAAACTGTTTCCTATAGATTTTCTAAACCTCAACACCTACGTGGATGCGACGACCTAGTCGAAGTTGACTTAGTCAAAGATATCAAAAATAAATTTGGCCTCGATTATAGATTGTTAAGGCGACAGATGTAAAATTTTTTTTCATAAAAATAAAATTTTTTTAATAAAAAATAGTAGGAAAATTCGCCCCAAATTTTTTTTGTTTTCCCTTTTTTTTTAATTTATATAGAAATTATGACAGTAATAAACAAAAAAAATTTGGTTTTTTGTATTCAGGTCACTGACGCCCATGCTACAATGCTCGCCGTTTAAGAAGCCCCGCTGTGACCTTCCTAGAAGAATTGAGTGTACATCCGTCATTTTAAATGATTAAAATAAAAAAAAATTATATTATTTTAATGTATAAATAAACTGTATGCCAATTTTGAAAAAAGAAATTGACTTATTAATTTTAATAATAATAGCATAGGCGATATTTTCGACAATAGTAGTATCGATTATGGGTATTAGATTAAAAAAATAATAATTACAATTTTTTAAGTCTTCCTAGAGTGATTTGAACTTTGCCCCCTGGGCGACACACCCTAATCTTCTACAATAGGGATCACAATTTATTTATATGTGAGACATCTTTGACCACCATCAATTGGGGGTGAATCTGCAAAACATCCTTCATTTATTTTTTAGTGACCATCCTAATTTATGGTTTTGTAAATATAAAGGAAAAAATATCTAAAAAGAGGCCTGCATTTGCAAATTGTGAAAATATTATATTCAGAGAAATAAAAAAAAAATTTATTAAACAGAACACCAGACAAATTTTATGAACTGTTAAGAATATTTTTTTCTATTTCCATTACGTTTTTGGCAGCGGCACATGTCGGCTGAGTCAGCCAAATTTTAGCAGCCACGCAAAATAAATGCAACACAGCTACTAAAAACTGAAAAATATGAACTGAAATGCCAGTAAAACGCACAAATTTGAATATTTGCCAACAAATTTCGACTACATTTAATGCTTTTTGCTCTTTCGCAATTCGTGTGCGCACTCTTATGTATGTATGTATGTATGTATAAGCGGATATGCAAATGGCTAAATGGAGAATCCCCTGTAAAAACAAATGTCTAGCTGCAGACGCCAACCTGCTGTGGTGTCAATAAAACGCAATGTTTAAAAATAAAACAAATAAATGAGCAGAACTGACAAGACTTGCAGGAACAAGAAAAATTAACACTCGAAATATTCAATGAAAATAAATTTGTGATCATACATATGCATGAGTGATTCACTCGGTCATTCAAGAAATCAAAAAATTCATTCAAAATAAAACCCGAAATGCGACAATTTTCAAAACAACCAAAAACAAAAAATACAAAGCATTGAACAGCTCAAAGAAGTAGAGCTGACTAGAGACCAAAACTGGAAAGCAGAAGACCCATTTAATATTAAATTAATTTTACAAAAATAGTAACTGAAGTTATTTCCTTAAGAAAATGACAAAATATCCAAACAAAAATACGCCTGGTTCTAATTCATGGAGTTGGAGTGGTTTTCGAATGGACGGAATATAATATTATAGCTTTTGATTTTTTGAGATAATTTCATAACTTTCCAATAATAATGGTAATTTTTGACGAGATAAGGTATGGCACTTTTAAGAGGAGATAAAAAAAAATGCCCAAGACCTCCTCTATTTGGTTCTCTGAAAGGAGAAGGGATTTCTTCCACAATCAGCAGATGCCACGCGTAATAATTTCAAGGTTTGAGCTTTGTAGATATAATCACGTCATGATTTAGCCAAGAGAACCTTAGAGTCCCAACGCCAGATGCATTCGGCATAGTCTGGAGGTTACTGTTTTTTTCTGAAATATTCATAAGATTGTTATAAAAAATAATGGGGCCTTAGCCTCGTTAAAGCCAGATAGTTCGAGAGCGAAGTTGTTGAGTATATTCCATATAATCATATTCTGCCTTTGTAGGTATCTGAAATAAAAAAGCTTCAATAAGATCTTAATGTTAGCCTAAGAGGCTGCCTGGAATGCCGCTGATTAATTTTCGAGCGAATGATTTGGCGACATTAAATGTGCTGGTATACGCAGTAGACTTTCTGAGCTTATATAGAGTGGACGAGGTGTGGCACTGGTTGGCAGTACCTGGCGGACCTGTTCACGGATGGCTCAAAGTTGGATGGAATGGTTGGTGGAGGAGTAATATGCGAGAATCGCCCCATCAAAATCAAGTGCAGACTGCGGTGTGTTCTAAGCGGAGACAGTCGCCATCAAAGAAGCAGCTTATTGACTGTTTATTTGCGTAATAACTGTCAAGGGATTAGGCATATACTCCGACAAACATACATATACACAGACAAACGCCAATTAAAGACCTGAGTTCGATGATATGGGGCTTGAAACTAATCAAGAAATGCCTAGCCTCCCTTTCAATGGCATCCCTTAACATTGGGACTGGATCAACTGGACGCTTGGTCGCAGTTACATTGCGGGAAGCTGCTGGGCGGATAAGTTAGTTGAACAGGGCACCCGTGACGAGGTTTCCCTCCGTAATAAGGAGATTGCGGTCACTTGACTACCTGTGGGCTGCTTCTGGAAAGATAAGACTGCTAGGGATATACGCACACTTGTAAGGTCATGAGATCCAGCACTCCCAGAGAATTTCGTAGCATCAATTGCAACAGAATGCCAAAAAGTGAATAAAAGTAAGGGTTTCTGCACTAAGTACTAAAGGAGTTCCTATTCTTTTGCACACCACTGTATATAGTGCAGATTTTGTGCTTTAAATTTTATAAAAACCTTAAAGTCGAAAAATTCAGTAATGCGAATGTCAATCAAAGCATAAATAAGGACTCAGCACACTTGCAAAGTTCACAGCATACTTATAGGCACTTAAAAGCACCTTTAAATTTTTCATAAACCACTATGTGTATGTAAGAGTTGTACGAGTACAAGAGAAAATGGGTTAAAAGCGCCCATAAAATTTTATGCAAATACGCAAATGTGCTGAACATCAAAGTGCGGCAAAATTTTCACGCCGTGTTGGGCTGATTAAGTCTGCCAGTTAGACAGGCAACAGTGAGCTTGAAAAATAAAAACAACACAACGCGCATGCAAGAAAGCCTACAATTAGGCGCTGTACTACTTGCAAATTACATTTGCATATTAAATTATGCGCGAAATGATGTTGAACATAGCCTGCCTGCCGCCGTAGACTTTCAATTCGTGATTTCTACTCACCCACCAACTCATACTTTCGCTGATTGTCACGCTTCAGGCAGGTGTAGATGTGTGTGAAAACACATAGAAACAGTTCGTCATTTGCGCGCTATGAAGATGGCCAGAATGCATACCAAGTGATTACTTGGTTGATGGCAATCACTTTAGGTGGAACTTCACTTCTTATTAACCCTTTGCTTCCAAGTGAACAGAAGGAGGGGCGCAGAAGTTGAATGAGCTGCTTGCTTGTTTGCTGACATGGTGCAAGATGGCAGTACACACATAAGTTCCCTGGGTACGTAACATGCCCACCCACACATGCATATGAGTTAACACACACACACACACACACATACATCGGGGACGAGCAAATGTCAATTCAAATAAAAGCTCCAATCACTCATACTCAGCTCAACTCGGGAGCTGCCGCCGAGTGTAGGCGTGCAAAGACCGGAGAAACGTACGAAGGGGTTATAGGCTTTCAGCAATCACTTTGCCGCAACATCCAACAGCAAACGTCAATACGTATTGAGAGCGGGTTGCTGGTGGCGGCCTAGATGTTAATGACGCCAGGCACTGGCACGAGTGTAGACTTTGTCTCTGCATAGGGGCATAATGACAGCCACATCGATGCGTGCAATAACAACAACAACAACATAAGCAACAATCACTATCACTGACAATGACATCGTCAAACAAATGATGCACCACCTCCTCTTGTGTGCTCGTACATACATACATAGGCATATGCATGGCAGCGCGCCACCACTAACCGCAACGGCAGCATTAGCAAAAGCAAAGTAGCGCAGAGCAGCGCGTAACTAACCCAATGCAAACAATTCTACAATTGTACTTCCGGCCACAGTCAATTATGTCGTTTGATTGTTTCGAGTGCATGCACAACCACATACTATACGCACATGAATGCCGCATGCCATATGACACAGGTTAAAATGAGTAACATTTATAATGCATTGCAAGAGTCGTGACCGCCAAGACATTGCTCAGTGGTTGGGTGAGTTTAAGTGCCGTCAATGGCTTTCTCTATCTGAATAAAAAAATGAATAAAAAATGGCTTGCCACAATGGACACATGTATGTATACGAGAATACAAAAGCGAATAGACGTTAAGTTGCAAGCTGCAGGTGACACCTGAATGCGCGTGATTAATGTTCAGAGTGTGGCGTAGTACACTTATAGGCGCAGGAGCGCGTTTCAAGGGCAAACCTTTACAAATGCGCTGAGCATAAACTCGGAGATGGTTAACTTAAGTGATTTATGTTTTTGTTTTTCAGGTTTAAGAGTGTCGAGCTCTTATTTGCTGTCCTCTTTTGTAGACATGGGCTAAGACTGCTAATTGTGCTTTGGTGATGTTTTATAACTCCACTAGTACTTCGTTTAAAATACCAAGTTAGAGCAACAAATTATTTTCTACATTTACGAAAGACTGTTTGATGCTACTGGAATGATTTTCTAATATTCAAAACCTTTATTCTCTTTCAAGAAACAATCGAAGACGTGAACCTCCACTAGTTTTTTGAAGGAAGCCTTTAACCCAAGTTTCTTAAGCATTTTTTTTCAGACCTATTAAAAGTCTTTATAAATTTATTTACTTACACAAATTTCGGTTAAGGTTTAATAATTTTTTTCTATTCAAGCTCTTTCTACGGGTATTTCGGAATACATTGTTGCTTTAAAAAATCCTAAGACCTGTAGCTGAATGGGTTTGTGCGTGACTACTATTCGGTGGATCCGCGTTAGAAGCCCAGGCAGGCGGGGCAAACCTTTAAGTTCATTTCTGCCAGAGAAAGGTTTCTCACAATAAATATTTGTTGTTTGAAGCGGGCATAAAATTGTAGAGAAGCTCGAATTTTGAGCCACTTTGACATATTATTATGCCACTGTATTAATAAATTTAGTTTTTTTAAAACTCTGATTAAAAATTTTGAAATTTTGCTAAAAATGTACTGAATTAATATTCCGCTAAGTATTTCACATAGCCTGCAAATATCAAAGTTCACAAGCCCTTTAAGGCCGGCGGGCCAATTAGATGCCCTAAATTCAGTAGTTTTCGCGAAGCGTTGTAGGATGAGAAAAAAAACAATTAGCCAAATGAAGTTTTGGGGATAGTTTAATATATATTTGAACTAAAAAAAAAAATTTGTACAATCTCCAACAATATATTGTAAGCCGAGTTATCAATAGATTCCCAGAGCGCCTTGCCACTGAAGTATCCAACTTGTGTACTATACAAGATACAACTTGCAATTTTCATCTTAAAACAAAAAAAAAAAAGATTATTAATTTTGATGTAATTATCTTCGATGTGAACTAAGAAAATTGGGAGAAACACGTAAAATTCGAATTTTTGGGGAAGGTAGAAAAAATAAAGTGGTTTTTCAAGGAAAAAAAAATTCTTCAACTGGGTAAAAGAGTCGCTTAAAAAAAGTTTTTGGATGTTTTTTTTAGTTCACATAGAAGAGAAAACAATACTGAAGATAACGCATTTTGAATGAAATGGATAGCTTGTTTAGTTTTTTTGCAATCGTGTACATAAATTAGGTAAAATCGTGAAAATGAAAAGCCGAGAAAACGCGCTTCAAAGTTTCAAAGTAAGCGCACGGTTGCTTGACGCCGCACTACGCTCGGCTCTGTAGCTCTGCAAATACTTGGAATTTAACTCTGAAAATTTGTGTCTCATGTTCTTGAATATCTAAGCTATTGATTTCAGGAAAAAAAAAAAATCGATTTTTTCGACCTTTTAATTGGCCCGCCGGCCTTAAAGCTACTTGCCAGTCTGAACTCCTTTGCTTCACCGAAATACTCAGAACAATTCCAATGTTCAACAACACAACGTCAAACTATTTGTATAATTAAATGAAGTTGTAATGTAAAAATCGATTTGCCTAAAAGGTCATAAATCAATGCACAAAACTTTCAAGTTGCTGCCACTCTTATTTATCCGAAAACAACTTAAATGCATGCTTTACAATATTTAGATTGCAATTTAATTAATATATACGAGTGTAGAGGGGCCCACAGCCAAAAAGACAGACAAACGGGCAGACAATTAAACAAGCAGCGCCTGAGAGCGCCGCATCGTCCACGAAATGAGAACTACCCCGACCCCTCAGCTATGTAAGCGACAATGAAAATTCAATTAATCACAACTTGCAGCACAGAAAAAGTGGTAGTGGAGGGGGTTGGGAAGGCTTAAAAGCACGCAGCAGCTAGGCCATGCATTTTCACATTTGTGTGAACGCGTCGCTGCGTACAAAGTTGTTCCTACATTTCCGCGAGGTAATTCCACTTGTAAGCCTATTTCCGCTCTGTATCGCATTTTATTTTCGCTTATTCTCCAGATTTTCCCTTTGCCCTTTTCATTTGTTAGTGCGCAACGAAAGTACTTGTATTGGAGTGTAATTTATATTTAGTAGTGCGCCTAAAAGCATGCACTCACACTAACACACCACTAACACACTCACATGCCAAGCAAAACAAACAAGCACAAGTGCAAATGGAAGGCGATGAGGGCAAAGGAGTTGACAACAAAGTAAAGGTAGACTGGCTAGTGGCGGGTAAGCAACGCTAACGACAGGAAAAGCACGCAAGAGCTTGTTCGAGCACTTTCAGTTTGCGTGATGGAGTGTGTGCGCTTACAAGTGTTGAGTGCGAACAAGAAAAATAGCATAAAATTTATTAAACTTGTACATTTGTTTACTAAACTGAGACTGAGGCGTATTTAAGTAAGTGGCGCAGTAGAAAAGGGGGAATAAAGCATCTAGGTATGTATGTGTGCGTGTACATTAGCTTAAGGCAGACATGAACCGGTGCGGAGTGTTGCATACATTTCGCCAAGGATCAGTATCGCTGCTGTTGTTGAGGTTATGTTCATAGTCGATATTTCATTTGTATGCGCCGTAAATTATACGACAGATAAATGCTTTTAGGTGTGAGTGCATTGGATGGCTGATGGAGATTTAAGTGGTAAAAATGACGTGGCACAATAATGGTTGGATCAGTGTAATTCAAATGGAATAATAAAATGATATAAATGGCATTAGATGGTTTGGAGATACCCAAGCGTGGAAAATAGATAAATGAGTGAGTAAAATTTTATTGTAATGGCTACTGGAGCTAAAGAAAATAAAGCCTGCATTAATAAAGTGGGGAAAAGAGTACGGAATTCGTGCAGCGCTACTGATCCCATAGTGGCTTTCAACTCTTTGCTTCCAAAAGTTTAAAAATTTTGACAGTTTAAAATTTTGCTCGCATATTTTTAGGCGCTTACACTCAATTTTAATAAAATCATTGCTGGAATGAAACGGAATTGTGGATTGCCGGAATTTTCCACGTAAGACAATACTGTCCATTGCATTTAAGGTTTGTAGACAGGATTTAAAGGATAGAGAAAGACAAGTGGGGCAAAAATTCATTGCTCGTTTGCTAACTGCCCAGACTCTTAGCATTTTGTTGAGGAAAATATAATACAGCCCAACCATTTTCAATACATCCGACCCAAAGCAATACCCGCGAAGGCTGGGCAGCGGCTGAGAAAAGATTCTGGTTTATCCGCATTCTCCAATCGTCTTGGAGATGAATGCAGTGAGTTTTCGATGACGCATGTGGTGACAATTCTTTTTGTTTGAGAAGGAGCTGATGTCTAACTCGATTTTTTTAATACAATTCGATATACGTACGGAGGTAGTTTGTGAATATATCCCATAGCTGCGAACTATTCTGGCCTGATTTGAAATCAAACTCTAAGCCACAAAGCAAAAAACAAAACACAAAAGCCAACTTCAACAACTTTTAACTCATTAGTGGCTTCAAAATCAGTTTTACCATTTCAAATGCCGCAGCACAACTGCAAATTTACAAATGCAGTGAAGCACAGCATATTTTACGGCAATTCTGCAAAGCCCCTCTACGTATGCACGTGCACAGTGTAAACAAGAGCACACTTTCAGGCGCTTGGGCATCGCCGGCTATAAGCCGATACGCCACATGTAAATCTGATTAACAAACAATGCATGGAAAAAAATGGCAGTGTGAGATGGCAAATATGAGGAAAGAGGAAACAACAGGGGTACATATACGCTCACGCACCAACACATGGACGCTCGTAAAATTCCACATATGTGTTCGTATATATTAAAGCAGATAAAGCCAAATAAATGTAACAACCAACAAACCCAATGTAGGCGCAAACTGGTGCAAATCCCCGCGCTCGTAGATGCCAAGGTGCTGTTGACAATGCCATGTGACCGGTGCGCCAGCAGCAATGGCCACAGATATGCCCGACATTCGATTGTGACGTTGTTAACAACAACAACTGCTAACTGAGTTATATTTGACCACCGGCAGTCATGTGCCTTGCTGTTGCTTTCCATGAACAAGCGAATCAACAAATTTAAGCAGTGAACTATCCAACAAATCAAAGCAATAGCGGCTCCTGCTGTTAGTGCTACTGCAGTGACGGTTATCGTCATGGCGACGGAAGTGCCATGGGCACATTTTCTGGACCAAGTACGAGCGAGTTGTGTGCGTTTGCTGTTGCGCCATAGCAACCATCCTAAAATGGTGTGCAAACTGTAACATAAATCGTAATAAAATGTGCACGACAACGGAGGCGAATGTTGGACCACTGAGAGGAATCAGTGAGCTCACCAAAAAGAGCACTAAATTAAGTTCTTGTAGTGTCAATTTCGCTTAACTATACAAGTACAAGTACATGCGCTTAGCCTAAATGCGTCGAAATATTTTCCCCTCTACACGTTTTCAAGTTTTGAAAAGGGCCAAATTGGGATGGGAGATCTGTAAAGAGTGCTACTTTCAAAATCCGGCCTCGTTTTGCTGGAAATTCATATTATATAATTTGCTCTCGAACTCTAATGCTCTTGATTTCTGCTTCAATGAATCACGCTTTAAATTATCAATAAATGGAAGGTTAAATGGTTAGCGATTAGGCTGATGGGCTGTCAAAATTTCAATTCCTTAAGGAAATTACTTCTTTACTGTTTTTCTTCGACGAAGACTTAATTAACCTTTAATTTACCCTTAAAAGTTTGAATTTGGTAGACCATGAAAATGTGTATTGTTTCGACTATGTTCCAAGTCAGGGGTCAGTAGTCAGATAGAAAGAAAAATTTGCTTTCAAAAGATCTATTAATCGATTAAAATTAAAAAGAAAAACCTAGATTCGGCTCCACATCAGACATAAAAAATCAAAAATTATAGGAAATGAGATTATATCCAAAGGAGATATTGAAAGTTATCGCAATTTGGGACAAAACCGCAATGAAAACTATTTTACTTATTTTTTTAATTTTATTTATTTAATCGTCCGATGCTAACACAATTTGT
Source organism: Anastrepha obliqua (assembly GCF_027943255.1). Lineage (NCBI taxonomy): Eukaryota > Metazoa > Arthropoda > Insecta > Diptera > Tephritidae > Anastrepha > Anastrepha obliqua. Next base: position 2,876,505 of record NC_072896.1, read on the forward strand.
CATTGTTGCAATTAAAAAGAGCAATCGATTTGAGGAATGCTCCCTTCTCCTTAGGAGAGGTCAACAATAATCAGAGCGTCAGTCTTTGTGTTGCTAGATTTTCGCATTCGAAAAATGCTCTGTGACTCTAGGAAGTGTAGTATTAATTGAGATACAGATATTGTACCACAGTCGCGTTAAATTCTCTCCCTGGTGTGCTAGTATAAACTGTAGAAATGCATCAGCGGCGGCGATTTAAGCAATTTCGTAGCGATCAAGCTGGCTTCATTGTGAGCAGACTTCTACGCTAAGAGAATCATTTGCACACATCTCCGTTTTAGGAGTACGCAACTTCTCTAATTCAACACATTCACGTTTCATGATCTCTACTCTTTCTTCAAGAGTTTTTACGCTTTGCTTTAGGCTTGTAAGCTCAGCTGTAAGTTCTCATATAAGTATCAGTATGCGCTCACCTGATTCCCTCGTTGAATCTTTCACTGCACTCATGATTTTTACCTCCAGTTGCGCCACCCATGCAGCATTAGGCGTGCTCTCACCTTTGCTCAAATTTTGCTGTGTTGTTGGACTCAAACCCAAAGAAGGACCCAAGTTTTTGTACACAACTTAAAACAAAAGAGCGGGAGAAATCAATAATGCACTCAACGGTAGCAAAAGCGATATAGAGCGAAGAAGCATCAACGGAAACACGAAAAAACGAAAAACAAGTTTTTGTTTATGCGATTATTATTATTTTTTTTTTTTTGTAAATAAATCAGCACTTATTCTGACACCACACCGCTCAAAGATATTTTGATAAGCTTGATATAATATAATACTCAAACAATTTAGCGTGAAAGTCGCGAAAATTGAAATTTCTGTACTGAGCGAGAAGAATCACGTCTGTGCTCCCGAACAGTTTTTGTTTTTACCAAACTGAAATTTATTTATTTAATTATAAGTGATTATATTTCGCAATTACGGCAACTAACCACCGAGGCCATGTGCTTGAATTTAAATATAAAGAAGTTGCTGTAGGGAGAGCACGAAGCAAGATATAATATTTGCCAGCTGATTTTCGAATTCTCCCAAAGCTTTGATGCTTATTTAATATTCAGCAAAGAAACTTTTAAAACAACCAAAAATAGAAATTAATTACTAGAAAATTCAAAAAAAAAGTGCAAAGCAAATCCTGTAACTATAAAATACATTTTTCAGAATTTTTATTTATTTCAGTTAGAGCTCCATTTACTCGAGTATCGAGCAATTCATTGCTCAACTGCTCAAATACTTGTTCGAAATCTTAGATCATAATAATAATTCGCCAACTGCTCGCGCTCTTAATGAGTTCAAGCAGATCTCATCTCTTATCGGACCGGATTTTTTTTTTGCCCAATGATGTTTTCATTAACCTTCGTAACCTTAGTTGTCTGTAAAATTTTTTTGTTCACAGACTTTATATATAAATAAATAAACAAATATTATAAATAAATTTACACAATTTGAGCAGCTCAACAACAATTGTAAATTTTATTTGTCATCATTTCTTTAGTTTTCCAACAACGTTAGCACAGTATAAATAATTTGTAAAAAAGTGCTGACGAAGAAGTCAAAATAATCAAAAGTGTTGCTCGAACAGGTGAGCGGGTACTCGTTGCTCATTTGCTCGACGTTTTCAAAAATGTGCGCATCAAGACCTTTAATTAAATTCCACAAAAAAAAACGATACAATCCAACGCAAGGGTATTAACCTTGTTAGGTAATTATAAGTAGCTTTTGAATTGAGTGAACTTCTCATCAAAGGACCATAAAATGTTTTTGAAGTGTAACTTCTTAGGCGTCGATGGACGAGAGAGAATGGAGAGTAAAATTTCAAGGCCATGCAACGCTTTGGCCATTTTCGTTCCGCGAGAGAGAAAAAAGATATAATGTAGAGGAAGGATATATATATCTGGAGGAGGGAGAGAGCTATGCATTATATATATCTTAGACACACTTTAGGGTCTTTTTCCTGAGTTTTTCCTTGTGGTTGCTAATTTCTAGTGAGAAATAACACTGGCTGCCTTTTGGCGCTTGTTTGTTGGTGCAAACTTGTAGGAAATATATTTTTGGTGCCTACTCTTTGGCGTTACATTTCCTTGGTGCCTAGTGTTTGGGGAGTTTTTTGGTCCCAATTTTTTTGGCGTTTGTTTTTTTTTTGGTACCTACTTTTTGGCGCTTATTTCCGTTTTCTGGCTAGTGCTTGAATACTCGTATAAAGTGCTATCCATTCCGGCGTCGGGTTTATCAGTATTGCCTTGCGGAAATTTGTGCCGTTTCTGCGGTCCTGGAATCGCTGCATTTGTGTGGGTGATAAACGCTCGGAGTAGTGCGTGTTGTTGCCACGGTTTGTGTCCGGCCTTTACCTACACCGTTAGACCCTTCTCCGTTTTTTTGTAAATTTTGTCTATTTGTATTCTCTGCAAATGTTGTGAATTTATTTAGATAAATATTCTTTCTCTCTCTCTCTCTCTCCCTCTCTCTCTTTCTCTGTCGGGCCTTTCCCTCTTTCTTTATCTGCCTTGAAAGTTTCACTTCTATACTACGCTACACGCACTTGTTTGCTTATTTGCGGAGCCTTCATTGTGTTCTTTTTTGTGCAATACTTCGATACTCTTATGGGGCTGCAACCCAACAATACTGACTAGAGAAACCAAAAACGACTTTTATTACCAAATCCCACATATTTTTTATTTTTTGTAAAGCATTGACGGATACTCCATCTCATAATAATTTCTCGCAGTGTCTTCAAACAAATTCTCCCAAACAGAAGCAGTGGCGATGTCAAATCAAACAAAGTGTTGCTTGCCATGCCGGGTATTTATTCCCAACTCCCACAACCATCATGCAAACTACTCGCATCGAATAAAGCAGACTACGTGAAACGTGACGGCGAACTGGACCCTATGCGCAACGGTACAGCGTTGCACAATACTAATATTAGCCTAGTTAGGTGTGGCGAGTGGCAAATGTAAATTTACCAAATAATAAGCAGAGACAAAATATGGTTAACAGGAACCGGCTATATCTACCCACCAACGAACGAACTAAGCACAGACAAATTTTTGCAGGAAATTCGATTCGAACCGCAGTTCCAATTGCAATTGTAACTAAAATCAACAAAGGATGCAGAGGTGGCGCAGAGGTTATCTCGGCCAGAAGGATATGCGGCAGTGTGATGTTGCAAAAAGTAAACACAGATCATTTATGTTTGCACGGGACGAGGCAGGAGATGAGTGCAGTTCAACCAGTAGTTTGCATTTATCGCAGTCGGAAAGTGGCCATGTAGTTGTAGTTGTGGAAAGTATTTCCCAGAGTGCTGCCTGCTATAGCCGCAGCCGTTAGCTCTCGTACATAGAATACTCAACTATTTAATACATATTCGAAATTGTCGCGGTCAAATGGTAACAATGAATGTGTAAACTTGTGAAATTGAAAATTGCTATAACAGTGGAAAATTGCATTTGTGAATTCACTATTTGTATGAGTATTAAATGCAATGTGACTGGTAAGAATAGCTTGGCTATTTTGCGAATTTACAATAACAAAATGTCGGTAAGAGAATATTTTGCCTTTGTTTGTTACAAAATTGGGCATTAAAAAACATCACTTTTACGAATTATTTACTTTGCGTCGCGTTTACGTCCTACTTAGCGGTGCACCGCCTCAAACAGACAGCAATTCATTAACGGTTAATGTGGTTGAGTCTAAAATGATGGCATAACATGACCTGCAGACATTGGTCTGCTAACAGTTCAATTTCAAATCGGGCATACCTGCAACGAGAAGAGAGAGATTTTAGGTTAGTTTAGCGAAATAGTTGGAAATCATTTAATTTAAAATATTCAAATATTAAAATTTACTAAAATTAAGTAAAACAAACAGTTGTGGAGAAGCAAGTATGCAGTGTTAGAAGATTCAACAAGGGTGACAGCGAAAAAATTCTTTTCATCATTTGATGGGGGGCATCAAACCGGAAACTAGTCGAATGACAGTAGCAAAAAAATACTCGACAACGGAGTGGTTTATAACAGGTGGCGCAAAATTAATCAATTATGGAAAGATTTATAATATTTGCAAATTTCGTCCTACGGCAATCATATTTGACACTTGTGAGCTCGACAGCTGCAGCATACAAACAGACAAGCAATGGAGCACGTAAGGGTCAAAATAAAAATTTCCGTCATTCAAAATAATTTTTTTTTTCAGTAAAAAGTTTAATGGTTAATTTTGCGCCACCCGATTAATACGACAGAAATCAGTGGAGAGCACACTTTGATTTTGCGACGATATCGGAGATAAAACACGAATCGCTAGAGAGCTTAAGGACATTCCAAAAAGTGCATATCAAAGTGCTTCGAGGATTGGAAAAAAGGCTGGCACAAGTGTATTATATCTGAGGGGATTACTTTGAAGGAGATAAAATAGAAATTGATGAATAAATAACTATTTTTTGAGATAAATGGCAATTCACCTAATTTCTGGAACACACCTCGTATTACTATTATCTTCCAAGTCATGAAAGCTTGGAGGCCAAAAAGAAGCTCAGGGTGAATGAGCTAATTTTTGAACGATTAACATCAAATCTTGTTTTTTTGGGCACTATTTAATTCTTGAGTAGAATCGACCGGTTTATCGATTTAGGGTTAGCAATTATTTCCGCAAGACACAGTAACAGTAGGAAAACAATAACAACGAAAACAGGTGACGGCGACTATCGCTAGTGTCATCAGGCAATCGCAATCGAGCTAAGCTCGGCAGTATGAATGAAGAGCCACGCCACAAAGACCACACGGAGAGTAGTGTGGCGCTTGGGGAGATAAACTAGCAGCACATGTATGCATCTACATATGTATGTGTGTATGAGTGCATAGAGTTAAAAGCCAATCGGCGCTAAAATTTATGTCATAATTTGATTTGAAGACGAGAAGCGCAGTGTGTGTGGCGTAGCGTCTCGTATAGCGGTGATTTAGAGGGTGGGGGAAATGGGCAATACACAAATTATACTATAACAAAGTGATAAGAGCTGGCTAAACACAGCAGCGGAATGCAAAAGCAATAAAGATGATGAAATAACGCACACTATTACGGGCTCTCTGCTTTTCAGGTTATCAATTTGTACGTACATACACAGAGATGTATGGGCAGTAATTCAAACTTTTCAAAGTAGAAAAATGTAGCTGTTCGCAATAGTCGAAGAGGGTATTTAGCAGACGTAGCCGGCTGCAATGAAGCCCTAAAAGTATTCAGCAATAAAACTGTGAGTCAGGTCGTAGGTCAGTAAGGAAATGCGCAAGCAACGAAACCGGCGAAACCAACAAATGTGTCAACCTTTTACCGGTTAAAACAAAGGATAATTCCACAAAATGTATGCAACATTTGGGCGGTTGCCCGACATGCCACAGCAGTTAAGTATGCATATTTACATACCCACACAAAAAACCAACGGATTTCAATTTACTCCTCACTCAGCCTTAAAAACGATTACAATAACAGCTGAGTGCACACAAATATGCGTTAATCGTTTGTGACATAGAGCCAAACAAACAAGCGAAAAAAATGTGTCGTCTACCATTCAATGACCACCTCCTCAACACCACCAACCGCGTGCGACGTTAGACGTCCAGTCCAACCTGATCACTGCGCTGCCCCTCCAACCTGTACAACCTTTGACGGCTTATGTGGGCTGTAATTTTTCGCTTGAAATACATTTTTATTGCATAAGTACGGGCGCAATCACCAGCCATGCATAATTAAAACACGCATTCATTTCAGTGTGATTTACATACGATGAGCATGCACTCGTACATACAAAGGTGTGTATGAATAATTCGTTTTGCCTCAGAGCTCAGCTCGACAGTTTTAATTATTTGCACAAAAATAAACGCATAAGCGGATTGAAATCAAATTGATTTAGCGCGACATGCCCGCGAATATGAACATATGTACGCCATAGGTGGGTATAGCATACATATGGGCGTCGTAAAAATATATACATACATACATATTTACAGTGCAGTGTCAGTAAATTGGGAATAGCGTTGATTCTAATGGAACTACGAAATTTAATATTACAAATGTAAAAAGGTGTAATTGGCAACCCGCGGGAGTACAAAAGAGGTGGTCAAAAGAATAGAGAAACGTCAGGTGGCAGAAGTTATGGGAATTGAGAAGTTATAGAGCGTAAGTTGAAGTTAGCATCGTGCATCGGGGGAAGTTAAACAAGGCGGTCGCGAATTAATTGGGGTCGAATCGGCATTCACGTCGTCATGTAGCCAAAATATTTGCCCGTCTAAAAGTGGTTGAAGCTTTCAAGTCCTGGGTGGTTAAGCGATGAAGTCCTCGGAACGTTCAAGCCGTTCCTGAATCAACTCTTTTAAGCATTATAAAAATATTATATCAAACAAAATATTTTGTCGAGCATTTCATGCTTCAGTTTACATAAATTAGCAGCAATTTCGAGAAATTGTTGCTCTCATTCATGCTAAACGGCATAGTGATCGCTTAGAGGAGGATGTGTAGCTACAGTTTTGAGATATGGTAAAAATATCCATCAAGAAAAAGCGTACAATTTAGTTTAAGGTTAGATTTTAAGAGCAAACGCTAAATGGGCCGCATTATGGTTCGAAAAGTATTGAAAAACCACTTTGAAGGATGGAGCTGAAGCTAAAATCATATCATACCATAAAACGGAAAAAATTAAGAAACAAAACAAAAATTTTAAAGATTAAAAAAGAATATAAAAATTAAAAAAAGAATATAAAAATAAAAAAAAAATATAAAAAAAAATTTTTTGTATCAAACATTTTTTATGAAAAAAAAAAAAAATCCAGCAGACTGGGAAAAGGTATTCGGGTAGGTTTTGTAATTCAATCTCTCGTAAATTCCAATGCAGCACTCAGAAGATAATGCATAAAAATGTGTAGTGTTCATAAATCGATGCACTGTACTGTAAACGTAGGAGTACATGTTGTTTTTTTTAATGTTGTGCATTTCGCAGTTAAATGGAGATTGAAAATAAAATAAGCATTTGTAGGAGATTAAGCTCATCTGAATTTAAAATGAAACTTTAAATTTTATTTTAAAGTTAATAATTGAAGTGAATTATATGATGTGGAGCCTGCAAAAGCGGCTTAACGCGGTACAAACGAATGGCTGCTGAACGGAGTTATGTTTCGTTCACCATTGCACAGAAATTATCTGATGACTGGCCTACACGGTGTACCGAATTCAAAACAGCTGATTTGCTAGAGCAAATGATTATGATTAACAGTTAAGCGATTTGACTATTTGTTTAGCTTAAGAATCTAATTATTAAGAATTAATAGAATCCGATGTAGGCAAAGTAAAGGCCAGCTGATGTAAATTCGACAATATATTAAATTCCCGAAGTGCTCGAAAAATCGGTGCGTTGCTTTCAAATTTACGACAAAGGTCGACATAAACTGAGATTGAGTTGGTGATATACGAAAAAATACGAAAAAATCAACGCAGCCACTGCTCATGCTACTTCGCTGCCTTCGGAACCATTGATGAGTAGATGCAAAATTCTCTTATTTCATGAGAGAACGTGCCCAGGTACTCAAACTTGGCAGCACTGTCAATCCCTGGATAGATAAACAGCTGCTAGACGAAATGGCGAACTGCCAGAAACAAGGCGGCAAAATTAACTGACGAAAATAGTTCATTTTTACGTTAATATCGCGATTTACATATTTTCCGAAATTTATACTCAAATAAGAGAGAAAAACAAAAATGAGGAAAGTAAATACAAAAGTTAATGCTAAGCTGATGTTTTAAATTAATAAATTATATTGTAATACTGTTTTTTCAGCAAGAAAATGTCAAAAGTAAAGAAAAAGTTGCTGCGAGGATGCTTCGGAGCAATGAGTTTTTAACTTCCACCTAGCAATGGTGATAATGAGATTAGTGAATTGAAATTGAATTATGATATTTTTAATTAGTGATATTTTACATTTTTTCTATACTATCCAGAATTAAAAGTTATTCTTGTTAATTTACTTGTTATTTTATAAATTTGTTTTTGCTACCTACTTTTTTGTTATAAATATTCAAAAATTGCATTTTTTTTATTTTTATTTTTTTTAAATTTATTTTTACCATATCTATATATGTAACTACGTTTTTGCCTTTCTTAATTTTGTCTTTGAATGTTTGGTAATTTCATTTAAATCTTAATTATTGAATTTTTGCTTATTTATTGTACGTATTTTATACTGATTGCCCTTTTTTTGTGCTGATGTGGAAATTGCGAAATTCCCAATTGTTTTTAAAGCACCCAGTCAATGTTTGTTCACGCCCCTCCTTACTAATTCATCGTCGCCGCACCTGAACTTCCAATTTTACGGCGCAATTGTCGAATTTCACGCTCTTTCATCACAGCAGTTGTTGTTGTCGCTGACTTATTTGGTGTCTTCGTTGAACCGCGCGCTTACTTATCCCCACTATCTTTGCACATTCGCTTATGCATTGTTGCTGCCCAACAAGAATGATAGAAATCCCTCCCGTATTATATTCGCCTTGGCTGCCCAATAATTAACTCATATAAGCATTATTTTTTTTCAAACTCTCTTCGCTGATTACATTTCTACCTGTTATCTCAGAATATCACAAGACAGGTGATTTTAACATCGTAGAAGCGAAAAAGCAGTACATTTTCATTAAATTATAAGCGTCCGAGCTTAAGTATATTTTTCATTTTTTTAATAGTATGCGATTTATTCTATTGTCAGCCCTCAAATATAGAGCATCGTAAATCTACAATCGAGTGTTTAAGTATTTTAAAAACATTATCTGAAATCGTGGAAAACGCTTCACAATTCATCACCGTTTTTTCCGTTTCCCATCTACATAGTTATCTATGGCCTGAATCTTTATATATATATTTCTTATGTTCGTGTGTTTGTCACTGAACTCCTCCTAAACGACTGAACCGATTTTGATGAAATTTTTTGTGTGTGTTCAATGGGATTCGAGAATGGTTTAGATTCACAATTTGGTCTCCTGGAAAATGTCTAGGGTCTCGAGATAGAGACCAAAACGTGGAGCCTAGAATGTGTATGTACAATATGGGTATCAAATGGAAGCTGTTGGTGAATGCTTTAGTTCAGAGTATTTTTCACGCCGCTCCGTGACTAGGGTCTCGAGATAGAGACCAAAACGTGGAGCCTAGAATGTGTATGTACAATATGGGTATCAAATGGAAGCTGTTGATGAATGCTTTAGTTCAGAGTAGTTTTCATGCCGCTCCGTGACTAGGGTCTCGAGATAGAGACCAAAACGTGGAGCCTAGAATGTGTTTGTACAATATGGATATCAGATGGAAGCTGTTGGTGAATGCTTTAGTTCAGAGTATTTTTCATGCCGCTCCGTGACTAGGGTGTCGAGATAGAGACCAAAACGTGGAGCCTAGAATGTGTATGTACAATATGGGTATCAAATGGAAGATGTTGATGAATGCTTTAGTTCAGAGTATTTTTCATGCCGCTCCGTGACTAGGGTCTCGAGATAGAGACCAAAAGGTGGAGCCTAGAATGTGTATGTACAATATGGATATCAGATGGAAGCTGTTGGTGAATGCTTTAGTTCAGAGTATTTTTCATGCCGCTCCGTGACTAGGGTCTCGAGATAGAGACCAAAACGTGGAGCCTAGAATGTGTATGTACAATATGGGTATCAAATGGAAGCTGTTGGTGAATGCTTTAGTTCTGAGTATTTTTCATGCCGCTCCGTGACTGGGATCTCGAGATATAGGTCAAAACGTGGACCCGGGTAACCTTTGGTTGTGTATGTACAATATGGGCATCAAATGAAGACGTTCTAATACCGAGAATTCCAATGATTCCACCTGAATTGCCATTTGAATTCAAGCGTTTGCAACTACCCATTCGCTTAACATTTGCAATAACTATCAATAAATCACAAGGGCGAACTTTAGAAATATGCGGGATGAATTTAGAAGAACCAGTATTCACCCATGGTCAACTATACGTTGGCTGTTCACGTGTTGGGAAGCCAACAGCATTATATATTTACTCAAAAACAAATAGAAAAACAAAAAATATTGTGTATGCCAAAGCGCTGGAATAAAGAATAAAGAAATAAATAATATGAAAACCATATCTTTTCTGTTCTAAACCATATCTATTCTATTTTAGTGTGCCCAGCGAAGCGGGCGGGGTTTGCTAGTCTATATATATAAAAAGAAGTTACATTTCCTTGGTAATCTTATAACTCAAGAACCGCCGAACCGATTGGCACAAAAATTTTAGAGTTCTTTTCTATCTTTGAGGAGGTGGTTTGTGTGAAGTTTGATCGATGCAGCCGTTCCTGAGTTATGACATTTTATGTGAGTAATGGTTTCCTATCATACGAAATGCCTGTATGGGAAAAACAACAACAAATACACTGCCGCTTATGAGCGTTTCTGTTGTACTGTTGTGGTTGTAAGTGTATTATGTTAATATTAATTTTGGACGAAAATATAATAAAAACTGGATCATTAAAGGAACTGGAAAAACATTTTTAACTTTATTTATTTTAGCATAATTTATTTAGCGTAAAAAATTGAAATGGAAATTAAAGAATCAAAGTTTAATTACAAGTTTTTATCGGCTCTTTCACCTTACCTGTATATAGGTGACCACCACAATCAAATTTTAAAAAAGTACAGAAAAGGCTATTGTGGCATCTTTAGAAAGTATGTTGAATGAAAAAAATCAACTAATTCAACTGTTTAAACATTTTACGAGTTCTATAAAGAAAACTTAATATGAAAAATTTCTTGCGATATAAAAAAAACATTTTATGTATGGTGGTGCGAAGCCCACTGGGAAATGCTAGTATTGTATAAAAATACAAGTTAAAAACCTGTTCTGTTCCTATTTTTTGACAGGCACCCGTGGAGTGAGTTTGACAGGCAGTCAAGTGTGTAATGGTGTGAGTGCTTGGTCTGTTTGCTTGAGCGTACTGGTGCAGTTGCTATACCAAGAATTTTTATGGTAACATTAAAAACAATGGAAAATCGACCAGAGAAAAATCGATAGTACGAGTAATACCTTTGACTTGGAAAATTTACACTAACAAATATCATTAACATATTTCTTAGCTATAACAATTATTTTATTGGGATATATCAGCATTTTTATGTTATTTTTTAGACTTTTTTATACGTTTTTCCATGAAATTTCATAATTTTTTATGCAACCATTTTACAGAAACAACGTTTTAAAATAAGGTGATCTCAGCTGTGGGCATTTTTTAACAACTAGCTGAGAGTGTTTTTACTTATGAATCTGCACAATGGGTATGGATAACGACTGATTGGAAGTGTGGAGTGTGAAGAATGCGTGTGAAATGAGCGAGCACAAATCTGTTGACAAACACGTCGAGACATAACATCCAAAGTTACTCTCACAATTTGCTTCGGATAGCCAAACTTTGTATTCTACCATCCTAGACTGTCTTAAACGAATGAAAAATGAAATCTTCTAAACAACTGCATTCTCCGAAAGTGCTTAAGAATAAAGCAAGAATACATTTTATTTCAGTTTATCATAACCAAAAGAAATTTCAATATTAAAAACTTCAATTTGAAGTAGGCAGTCAGTAGAGCGTAATCGCTCCTGCAAGCAAAATTTCATTCAAAAAGCATATAATAAACCTGGTAATTTCAAAATACTCATACGCGTATAGAAACTAAGTTCGCTACCCACAGAAAGCTGAAGTAAAAATGTCTCACATCTACAGAGGCATGCAAATTATATTACTACTCCCACTTGAATGTCCTGCCACCCCAAGAACAATGAGGGAGTTTTATGCATTTGATCTGACATTGTTATGCTCGCACCAAAAGTGGAATCATCCGAAACACGTGTCAGAAATTATCAAAGATATGTGCCCAAAGTACTTTTGTGAATGTTTAGGAAATGTCATTGCTTTCTAAAATGACAATGAAAATAAAGTAATAACGTTTGGGCGCAAAAAACAGCCTTTCTATTCATTCACTTCCTAGACACCATTTTCTAGGCAATATTCAGCGCTCTTACCGATTTGTTTTCTTTCTCCTTTTATATTTTGCATTGGAAATTTCGAACATGTGTGTAAATTCTCGCATACATTTTCACCAAAGGGGATTCACGAAACACTACCACCTATAAGTGGCAGTGAGTGATGATGAAAACATAGGCAAACGGCGAGCGATTGGGGCAGCAAAAGCACTCTTTCAATTATGGGAGTTTGTTGGGTGTGAGCGGGGACAAGTAAGTGTAAGTGTGTGAGAATAAAAAATAAAACAAATACAACCCAAACAAAACCAAAACAGATTTCAAAGGAATAAGCGAACACAATAAAAAACATTTCACAGCTGTTTTGAGTTGAAAAGGGTTCAATGACAGTTAGACGGCCCATTATGATGATAGGATAGGAAAATACACTGGCGGGCGGCCAATCGATAAGACACCGAAAGGAATTCATGTAATGAATGAATCTATCGACGGCTTGCGAGAAGTGTGACAGGCAGGTGACAATGGTGATAAGCGAAAAATATTTTATAAAAGAGCTACTAAAAAAGCAGTAAAATTAGTTTGGTGTAGCAGACATTTCATTCAGTTTGAAATTTCAATCAAATAGAGTAATCGCATTTCACATTGAATGTGACATATTTGGCACGTAAATTATAATTTGATTAATTTATTTGTTTCCATATTTAAGAAATTTCAATTATCTCTCCCATTTTGGCATGCGAGTTCAATATGTAAATATACGAGTATATGTAGCAATATTCATTTAAAAATATCTGCGTTATCAGCAGCCAGCTAAGCGAAATGATTTTTCTCCGACCTGATAGCCCGCCAGTAGCGCCGCAGTGAGGCAAATGTTAGCTGATAAGCCAGTAGCGTGATCAATAAAATTCATGTCTCGACTTAGGCAAAAATATTTATTTACATAAAAACAAATCCTCAGTAGCAGTTAACTAGCAGAAGGTGTTGTAAGCATTTTGTGTTATATACGGAAACGCATACTTTTGAATTTTGTGAAAGTGCATATAAACGAAATGACACAGAAATTGTTTATATTAGTTTTAATATTTTTGTTAAGTGCAGAGGTAAGTAGTATTTTTAGCAAAATGATCAAAGCACTTAAAAATTTAGAAAACTTTCATATCTGCTCTTTTCTGTGGTATTCCCCACAATGTAGCACCTCACATTAGCCAGCATAATACGTGTGCGGCGCAGTGCTGAAAATTATGGATTCGTTACAACGGAAAGACCTGATGAGAACTCCTTGGAAGACAGTTTCATCAGCAGTGCCACCCGAAAGCAATTCGAACGCGAAGCTTTGAATGAGACGAAGACCTTCCTAGATAACCTGTTCCGTTCGCAAATAGATTATTTCAGCAAAGTCAAGGCTTTTCTTCCGCCCACAGTTAAGCGAGTGGCTGACATTGAGAAGTATATTGAGAGATTGGAGAAGGCCATATTGGCGGACTCTGTGCAAGACAAGGACAAAATGTGGCGCGACACATTTGTGGAGGTGAGTGAGCGAAGTAAAGTAAGATGAAGTCAAAGTGGAGTAAAGTTGAGTAAGTAGAGTCAAGGAAAAGCGAGTTAAGTAAGGTAAACGAAAGTGAAGTGAAAAAAGTAATAAAGCAAAATAAAAGAAAAGAAAATGAAGTAATGCAATCATAAAGTAAAGTAAAGTACAAGAAAGGTAAAGTAAAAAAAGTCAAATAAAAGTAAAGTAGAAGTGAAATAAAATAAAACGAAATAAAGCAAAGTGAAGTGGAGTCAATTAAACGTAAAGCACAATAAAGTAAAGGAAAGCAAAATTAAGTAAAGTTAATTAAACAAAAGTTAAGTAAAATTACCAATGACCTTATCAATGAGCAGTAAAAGAAAGAAATAAAATAAAGTAAGCTAGATTAGAAAATTAATTAGGCAAAGAAAAGTAGTATAAAGTAATTTGAGTAAATGTAAGTAAGTGAGTAAGCTTCTCATTAAGGACGCATTAGTCAGGTCTGCAAATCAAAGATGGATTTCCGTTAACACCTGTGAAATTGCTAGGCAAACATGGCCAAGGCTAAATTTACGTCTGTCCAAGAGTATTATAAAACTGAATTGACTTCAAATCAGGACCTTAGTAGGGGCCCTCACAGGACATTGTCTCATAGGAAATCATGCAAAGAGATTAGGCGTTTACACGCATGATTTCTGTCGTAGCTGCAGAAATGAGGAGGAGTTGGAAACAATTCAACACCTTTTTTTGCACATGCCCAACTCCAGCCAGAAGCAGAAACCGATTTTTAAAATCCTACTTCTTAACGAATATAGATAATCTATACACTTTAGGTATCAACAACCTTTTACGCTTTGTCAAAAGCTCAGGATATGGAGAGGGAAATGTAGCTTAGCCCCCGCGGTTCACAACGGACCCGTTTCGTGGTCTAAGTGCCATCGTTGTCTCTCTGTGCGATGCGGCTGCCAAACCTAATTTGAGTAAATAACGGTGGGGGAGTTCAGTGATTAAGAACATCATATGAAAGATCTATAAAGCATTTTAGATAAGGTTGAGCACACAGCAATAAATCCGACCTGAAGATCAATGTCGCTAAGAAAAAATAATTACAATTATTTAACCTTAGCGATGATCGAAATATCAGATACTTTGGTTGTCAGCTTATTTAGGGCATATTCTACGAAATCGCACGCGCGAAATGTTGCAACTCGTCCTGGAAGTTAACAAAGAAAGAAGACGAAGTATTGGAAGAAAAAAAATATCATGGATGTGCAATATTAGACAATAGACGTCAGAGAGTTGTGGAATGTGACAAGAGACAGAGAGCTTTTAACGAAACCACACACAATATTTTTTAGAAACTTTAAATTGTAAATTACAATTAAATTGTAATGAAACTTGAATTGTACGATCGCTTACGTTCGAAAACGAACATGCAAATTAAGAACAAGAGAGTTTAGTACAGTAAAGTACACTTAAGTAAGGAAGGAGTAATGTAAATGAAGGAAAGAGAGTTAAATAAAGTAAAGTGAGAGTAAAGCGAAGTAGAGTGATTTAAAGTATAGCAAAATTGAGTTCAAATGAATTGAAATAATGTGAATTAAAATTAATCGAATGGAATTAATAAAAATAAATTGAATTAGATTAAACTTAACTAATTAAAATGGAAATTTGATGCGAATTAAGTGAATTGAATTGTAATAGTCTTAATTGATTTGGACGTAACTAAAGTTGATTAGCTGCCTTGACCTCGGTAGAACTGATTGATGACTTAACTGTAAAACTAAATAACAGAGTAACTAATTCTATAAGTCATATATTATTTTTGCTTTAAATACCTAAAGTTGCAGTTGAAGCCAAGTAATCTTTAAAACATTAAACTAAGCATAGCAGAGTCGGTCAGGTTCAGTTCTCAAAATAATACGAACTGACTGCAAGTGAGTTAATTTAAATTAAAAAAAATATACGGAATTTGAAAACTTTTATTCGATTGAATTTCAAAGGTGAATTAAAAAACAAAACCATTTAAATAAAAAAAAAACAATTGCTTATGAAATTAGGGTTGTCATTCTCTCCTCTTGATTATTTCTCAAATGATATTCACACATTTGTTTCAGTTCAGTGACACTGCCTTCCTGCTGAATAATGAAAAGGATACTGGCGTATCAAATACACGTTACCTCGAAGTTCTAAACGATAGTGGCCTGGAGGAGACGACTAAGAAGTTCCTAAGCGATGTGTCCGTATATTTCTTGAAAATGGCAAAGGCGAGTGGAAAAGCCATGGGATCAACTATCGACGAACAGATTGAGAAATGGCAAAATAAATGAATTTGAAAAAAATATAAATTGCGAAAATTAATTTGAAAAAAGTCTGAGACTAAACACTTTGTTGAACGAAGTACAAAAAGAAGAAAGTTTTTCAAAATATATATTTAGTACTAACTAAAACTACATAGATTTCATTATAAACTTTTGGAAATACTTGTTTATACCAACTATAAGTGGGATAAAAATATGTATGTAGATAGGGGAAATGAGTTTTTTATATCAGTGTTTAACACTACGTGTGCTCTCGTATTGTGTTTGCCAGTTCGTAAATTACCCCTCACAACTGTTAACAAATGTTTACACATGAAGACACACGGATGCACACAAATACGTGCACAAACGAGGCATCCCTTCAGTCTCGCTCTACACTTGCGCGCATATACGCACACATGCATACTCCTGCCGACTTGACTCGATTGGACGTGCCACTACATGCACTCGTTTTGCGCGCGTCAAAGTTGGGGTCTCCGTAGCGTAATGGTTAGTGCGATTGACTACCATGCGAGCACGTCCAAGTTCGATGCCAGGCGCTGAGGTATCCAGTGGACTAACAGAGATTGGAGTTACTCTAAAATTTATGGACAAGGAAGACCCTACAATCTCCGGCTCTCTTCTCATAAGCGCGCAGTCAAAATGGAGATGGGAGCCGAAAAATCCCGCAAAATGCCTGTTAATGGCAAATCCTGCGCGGGTGTGAACGAATCTGATTCACGGTTGTAATGACTAGTTAAGTTATCATCTAATACATACTTACACTACTACACATGCATATAGAGTTAAGGAATGCAAAAAGGAGTTAAAAAAATAAACAGAATAAAACAAAAAAATCTTAAAAAAATAAAAAAAAAATAAAAACCGGAAAAAATATATTTTGTAACGGTTCATGGCTAAAATTACAGACTTAAGGATAGGACTGTTTTTTCTCTACTACTCCACAAGTTTCCTAATTGTTTCAATTTTTTTAGAATTTTGTTATAACTGAGCAGTCCCAAAAAGTTCAAATAACCTTTATATTCATTCATGTATGAAACAAGCCCACAAACTACATATAAATGCGCATAAAAAACTCTGGTCATGTGAATTTCCGTTAACCGACTGCACAGTTAGCTTTTTGTGGTAATAGAAAACAAAAAAAAAAAAAGAAAAAAAAGAAGAGCAAACCAAATTGAAGTGGCGCCAGTGAAGTGACAATCAACTGATGTGCTAACGGGGGCGATACAGTGACTCAAAGAAGTATTTCGCATAGTCTCTTGCATGCACAAATTTCAAATTTGTTATCTTTTAAGTAGGCGAACTTAGTTTTTTTTTAAATGCGTTTTCTTATTGTTGCGCATTTCCTAAAAAAATTGTGCACCCAGCAAGCACAAATATTGTATTGTTAAGTAGTTATAACAAAAAGCAAGTGAAAATGAGATTCTGTGCTCCTATAAGGAATTTGCTTATTGTTTTTGAAACCGTTAAACGAACCAGGTTCGCTTTTTTATTTAGTTTTAGCTGATCTGGGGGCAACTAAAGTGTATCATTTCTAATGCAACCTTTATTTGAATACATTTTGTTTGTACTGTTTATATCAAAAATAACAAAGGCTAAAAAATTAACTACAGCTGAAAACAAATACTTCACAACGACGATAAATCTGTGAAATAAATTTGTAACAGATTTAATCGATGTCGCTAAATGATAAAAAGCGAAATAAAACAGTGCAAAAGCGCTGTATTTTAGAAAACTGAATACATTAAGGTCCACCAAAGCGGCTGACGGGTAGAGAAGATCGCCAAATATTAAAAGAAAAAAGTGAGGGCCCCCCTTTGTCAGACCCAGCGGTTAACAAGAAACTAAAGTCAATATCCCCAATATCCGATGAGGTAGTGCGCAGAGTACTTAGGAGTTACAACAGCCACGGCCGCGTAGCACCAAAAAACCTGGTTATATAAAAAATTAGAAAAGCAATTTTGTTCGCCAACATCTATAAAACATAAAGTTTTGAGTTTTGGAAAGCCGTAATTTTTAGAGAAAAAAGTAAGTATACCAAATTAGGAGCCGATGGACGTCGTATGGTATGATGAAGACTATGATTAATTGCTATCGCGCCGTTCACTGGGCGCATAGTGTCAGCACAATTGATTTCCATTTATTTTGCATTTCAAGTTTTCGTCCTCTATTTCGTGCTCCCAGTGAAGTTTCTAGGTGCGTCGTATAGCGGCAGCCAAATAAAAAGTTGCGAATCAAAAACGTAAACTCCATTGATTCTGTCATGGTTTCTGGTTGTATGTCAGTTCATCCTCAAGAAAAATTTGTATTCCAGTGCAGCAGAAATGCGAATGTCAAGAAACGAGTTTTTTATTTCAACACGATATCGATTATGAACATACAGCTTACGGTGTTAAATGCGGATACTTTTCAACTCAAAGCATTTAAAAACACCTCCGCCAGTTTTGACATAAACACTACATATAGAAAATCGTTGGGCCTATCTCGAGGATTTTAATTTAATTAATAATTGGCGCGTACACTTCTGTTAGGTGCTTGGCCGAGCTCCTCCTCTTATTTGTGGTGTGCGTGTTGATGTTGTTCCACAAATGGAGGGACCTACCGTTTCAAGCCGACTCCGAACGGCAGATATTTTTATCAGGAGCTTTTGAATGGCAGAAATACACTCGGAGGTTTGCCATTGCCTGCCGAGGGGCGACCGCTATTACAAAAATGTTTTTTTTTGTTTTTATTAATTTTGCTTTCACCGAGATTCGAACCAACGATCTCTCTGTGAATTCCGAATGGTAATCACGCACCAACCCATTCGGCTACGGCGGCCGAGGATAACGTGCGGAAATAAAAAAATTCATTAATAAGTGACCTTAAAAGGCTATTTTGCTCGAGGAACGGGAAAAATACGTGCTGAATTTAATTGAAAGACAATAACAAATAACAATTATTATTCATTAAAAGTTTTGCTGAACTATTTTTGTAGTTTCAATATAAATAATCAAATAATCCATAATTCAATATCAAATAAATTATAAAAAATACAAACATTTTAAGGTTAACATGCAAACTACTTTTCTGAGAACATACCCAAACAAGAGCCAGGCATAGGTAAAATATTAAACCTCAGTGCAAAATTCAATCTCCCTACAAAACATCCAAAAAATATCATCCAGAACTCGCCTTCCTGAATACTAAACCCTAAAGCAATTAATACTAGCCTAAGTAAGTTAAACAAAAACAACACGAATCCAATCCAGTATCAAAGTTTTACGAAATTAAAGAGAAATACCACAACTATAACTTCATTTACACAGACGGATCTAAGATCGACAGCAATACTATTGGTTCTATAACTTAATTTTAAGGATTTTCTGAGTGAATTTCTAGCTTTATTATAAAAATTTAGTACAATATATTTTATTCAAAATATTGTCCATCGTTAGCCACTACTTTTCCCCATCTTTCTGGTAATTTGTGGATACCGTCCCAAAAGAATTGCGCCGGCTTGGCTGCCAAGAAGGAATCGAGCCAATTTTTGATACCCTCAACTGAAATGAATCGTATTCCAGTTAGTGCGTTCTGCATCGACCGGAACAAATGGTAGTCGGACGGGGCAATGTCTGGGCTATAAGGCGGGTGAGGTAAAATTTCCCATCCACTGTTTTCCAAATATGTTTTGGCCGGTTGAGCAACACGCGGCCGAGCGTTATCATGTTGTAAAATTATGGCCTCATGCATATTCTGGCCGTTTTTCGGCAATTGCTCTCTTCAAACAAATCAATTGTGTTCGGTAGAGGTCCCCTGTGATCGTCTGGACCGATTTCAACAGCTCATAATAGATCACACCTTTCCGATCCCACCAAATACAGAGCATTACCTTGGCGCAATGAATATTCTTCTTCGGTTTCGCTGGTTGGCCGGGCTTCACGTATGATATTTTGCGCTTAGAGTTGTTATAATGAATCCATTTTTCATCCCCAGTCACAACCCGATGCAAAAACGACTTCAATTTGTGGCTTTCAAGCAGCAATTCGGCCATGCATTTTCGCCTTTCAATGTCTCTCGGCTTCAGTTCATGGGGAACCCAATTTCCAAGCTTCTGAATGGATCCGGCTGCTTTAATGCCTCTAATTCTTCATCTTCAAACTTTTTTGGCTGTTCTGGACGTTCCTTGTCTTCCAAGTCAAAATATCCACTCTTAAACCCAAACCAGTACTCACACGTTTGTTGCGATGGAGCATGTTCCCCATAAACTTCATACAGCAATCGATGACTTTCAGCTGCTTTTTTCTTCCAATTGAAACAGAAAAGTAATGCTTGATGTAAGCAAGAAAACATTATGATAGCGAAATACTCTAAAATCAAACAAATTTGGGTGCCCGGACACGCCAACATAACCGGAAATGAATTCGCTGACTACACCGCCAAACAAGCACATCAAATACCAACACTATTGACAGATAACTTCAACTTAACCGACATGAAAAAACATATAAAAAAAACATTTCGATAACAAACAGCACCATACATGGACCTCAACCAATGACTGGTACCAACAGGTAAACCATACAAAAACCCACATAACGGACTTTATAAAAAATAATAAAAATAGGGTAACTCAACTAGACGTCATAAAGTTCGGGCGTCTTCGGCTAGGGCATACAAAGACTACACATGGGCATTTCATGACCAACACCAACCCAACTACGTGCACGTGCAACCCGGGCGTAATATGTACCACACCCCATATCCTCCTTCATTGCCCACTATGCACCGCCCACAGAGGACGAATCTTCAGCAACTCAACTCCAATGACGCATCTATCTTCCCCAACCTCCGATTCAATATCTTTAGTAACCAAATTCCTTAAAATAACCAACCTATACCATAGAATTTAAGATACAATACAAAGGACTCCATATAGACAGTTTAAACGTAAGGCCTCGACGCTATCGCTTTATGTTACAATTAGCTTATAAGATTTACTCTTTAAGTCAATTTCTAAAATAAATAAATAAATAAACTTTTTTGAGACACTGTAGGTAGTGAAAAACCCAATGGCTGCTTTAGATCATATCATACAAAATTTTTGTATAGGCGTCCCTTTGTGCCCTTTGTGTACATGTGTACACACATAAACGTATATGAATACAAAATATGGACCTCAGAAATAACAAAAGTGAGTGCCCTGAGTGCTACAATAACTACGTACACTTCAATTAATGTAATTGGACTTTCAGATTTTTTATCTGTTGAACGTGTGAAGATGGTAATATACAAATAGAAAACTACACATGTATTTAGATATGTATGTATGAGCGTAAATGTTGCTATGCCGTGTTGAGGAAAAATCGAATTTATGGTTCTGATGGGAAAAAGAAAATAGAGTATTGTATGTATGTATATTAGTTGAGTGCCTCCTTTTGGAGGAGAAGTTTTCAAAATCAAGGGAAAACTTGAACAAGTGAAACAAATTTTTGGCTCATTTCTGCTGTTTCGGTAACTGGCTTCTGGACGCAGTTGTTAGTTGTCGTTTAGAATCGAGCTGGGTTTATCAAATTTAATGAATTACATTTTAGTTCTGTAATAGGTTGTTTTTTTTTTTTAATTTTCGGGCAAATGAGCATACGAACGAAATTACTTCTTAATGGAGTGTAAACCGCCGAGCAGCTCCGGAACAAAAAAAATCATTTTTTGCCCGAAACAAAACGCCGAAGCTATTTGTTAGTGTTTATAGTCAGTTTTAAGTCCTCTTCTTCTGACTATTGACAGCTGACTATTGATTAATACCTCTACCTCGAAGCAATGGGAAGCAGTCTCGACGTTCAGTTAAAAATCCAAGAGAAGAGGAGGGATTTTTTTATAGTGGGTTCCCCACACATGTAGTAGCGGCGGTTACCGTATAGTGGAAGGTTTTAACCCAACGTCACCGCCAAAACAGCAAAAAACAAAATTGACTCATGCCTGATGGTCATTGGCTACTACGATTATTATTAGAAGGCCATTACGCACTGCGACCAGAGCTGATCTATTGTGAAAGGTCTATTTTTGTAACCCTAGAGTTTTAGGCTTTTTAAAAATTTTAGCACAATTTTAGGTTTGTTGTTCCAAAGATTGCATGGAGATACTACGATACCACCAAGGTGATGAAGTCTCCGTCTGCCCAACGCAGGACATTCACAAAGCACATGTTCTGAGCTTTCTATGTCCATTTCGCAAAAGCGGCAGACATTGGTCTCAGATAGACAAATATTATTTAGATTATGTCTCAGGCTGCAGTGACCTGTAAGATATCCTGTTAGATCTGCGTCTAGATCTACTCTGCTTAGTGAGAGTAGCTTGTCAGATATTCCTTTGTTGGGACTTAGGAATAGTTTGGCTTGACGCTGACCGGCACAGTTTAGCCAGTGTGCGGCAAGTTTTCTTTCCTCCCATTTCCTAAGGAATTCATTAAGGGGTTACATCTAGTTAGAATTTTCAAAAAATCGATTTTTTTTTAATTTCATTTTTGTCATTCCGAAGATTATTTTTGAAGTTATACGCATAAATGTAACGACGCGTCAGAGCACTTTAAATTAGCTTTTAAAACTTTAACCTTGTTTTTCTCAAAACTGTGTTTTGAAAGTCGGTGACCACGATTTCTCGGAAACGGCTACACCGGTTAGTCTGAAATTTTTACACCGGCTTCTGAACTATATTTTCTAGTACTTAATCGAAGCTTTTTTAAACCGATAAACATTTTTTGTTTATACACAATTTAAGGCCAAAACTATTCCAAAAAATAGATTTTTTTTTTGAGAAGCCGCCATTTTGTCAATAATTTTTTTTTTGCTTATTCCTTCGATTAATTACAAGAATATACAATACTTTAATCAAATCCGTTAGGTTTTTTCATTTCAGATAATCCACTTCGGAAATATAGTGGTCACCGTAAAACGTCTTTTTTTGGAGGGGTTCCTGGAAATCTGCTGTAGCAGCTATAAAAACTGTTATTCTTGCAAATAAAATTTTTTTAAATATTATTCAAAGTTACCATAATATGTGTACAAAGGCTTAAAACAATTAATTCAGAAGTTTTCTCAGGAAAATTTTTTTAAAAACCTCATTTTTCAGGGCTTCTAACTAGATGTAACCCCTTAATGTGGCCTTTTGTGAGTCCACAGAAAGGCTCAGGACCAGTAAGTTGCATATTTGCTCCTTGTTTTGCAAGGTCATCAGCCATTTCATTTCCCTCATGTCCTTCATGTCCCGGAAACCAGCCTAGTGTTACTATGTTGAGGTTTCCTAACGCGTTTAGGAGGTTTAGGGAATCATTTACCAATTTAGAGGTGGTAGTTGTTGATAGAAGGGCTTTTAGAGCCGCTTGGCTATCTGAAAGTATGTAGATGTGAGTACCTCACATTTTCCTGCTAAGGCATTCTCTCACACATATTTCAATGGCATGTATTTCTGCCTGGACTATTGTTGGGTAGAGTCCCATCGGAATCGATTTTTTTAATTTAGGCCTATTGATTGCTGCCCCTGTTTTACCATTTTCCAATTTGGACCTATCAGTAAACCATAGCTGAGAGCCAGGTTTGAAAGTGATAGAATTAGTTCTCCAGTCGGTGCGTTCGTTAATTATAACTTGGAAGTTCCTGAAGAGTATTGGTTTGGGTGATAGTATATCATCCCTATGAAGAATGGAACTATATAGGAAGTCTTCTAAGATCTTTTAATGTCCTTTCATATCCCCACTTTTCAGTTCAGATATACCTTTTAATCTTAAGGCACTCGAGCGAGCTTCCCTTTCAATCAAGATTGGAAGTGGTGGTATGTTCAGGAGCTACTACGATTACTACCGACAATTCACCGATTATTGACTTTTGACTACTTAACGATTGATCTTTGGATATTGACTTCTGATATTTACCCTTGACTACTGACTATTAATTATCTTCTCTTGATTATTGATTATTGAGTATTGACAAATTGATATTACATAAAATCGTCTTTTCAGAAATAGACATCCATTGAAAAATCTAAATAAGAGTCGGAGGCGGCAAATAAAGGGTGTAAGAGCGAATTATGTATATAGAAGTATATGACGGCCGCCGTAGCCGAATGGAATTCGGAATTCACAGAGAGAACGTCGGTTCGAATCTCGGTGAAACACCAAAATTAAGAAAAAGATTTTTCTAATGGCAGTCGCCCCTTGGCAGGCAATGGCAAACCTCCGAGTGTATTTCTGCCATGAAAAAGCTCCTCATAAAAATATCTGCCGTTCAAAGTCGGCTTGAAACTGTAGGTCCCTCCATTTGTTCAACAATATCAAGACGCACACCACAAATAGAAGGAGGAGCTCGGCCAAACACCCAAAAAGGGTGTACGCGCCAATTATATATATATATATAATAAGTATATCCAATAAAGCCCCCCTTGCAAAAGATAACTGTGAGAATAACAGATATTTGCTCTTCTTGTGGGCTGAAGTAAGGAGTCGCAGTCATCATAGCCCCGCTACGGTTTACGTGCCGTCTCGAGCTTCATCTCTTTAAGTGCACTTATTTGCCCACCTTATCGCTGAAGTATTTTCAGTACGAAAATTCTAAGCATGTTATTGATTTTCTTCCACGCCACGCTTAGCCATAATCAGCATTTTCAAAAGTCCCAACCCGTAGGTGTTTGATCCAGGGCACAATAATGGTTTCCATTGAACTGTCGACTTCGCTTCCGCAACACTTTTATGCACCATGATGAAATGTAATTTTTCCCAATAGATGATTTACCATATAAATTTTATGTTATAAATAATTTGTCAGAATTACATACAGAGAAAATTGCAATGTGTGCCTGAGAGTCTTCGCCTGTTGCCTTTATGAATTTTTTATGAAGCCTTTATGGTTGCTATCACGCTCGCATGAGTTACATAATCGTAAAAAACTATAGGTGCTTCCTCGTTTTGTTGCATTGACTTTGACTGGCAGAAGAACGATGTGGCGTGTCCTGCTCGCGCAACTCCACTCACCTCGCTGTAGGACTATCTCGTGCTGTTTGCGACACGTTAGGTCGCTGTCATAAAAGATTTGTTGTTGGTAATATACTTTTCATGTTTTCCTTTTCTTGTTTTATGCTATTAAGTAAGGCCGCGCGCAAGGGGATTCGCCCAGAGCTGTTAGTGTGCGCTGCCATACATATACATATGCACATTGGAGTACGTAAATGTTTTCAGTAACTTCTAAGTTTCCAAAGCTTACTTTTATTATTAACGACTTCTTCTGGTATTTGTTAGTTAGACGCGTAAACGGAGAGTACAAAATCTACTGCGTACTTGGGATTTCCTTACTCTACAAAATGGGCGGTTGGTAGCGGAACCTACAAATACATACTTATTGAACGCACACACACATGCATAAAATATAATAAAAATGCTGTTGGAGCATGAGAATTGATGTATGTATAAGCTTTCTCGTATTTGGTAGTTTCTTGCAAACACCGACTTTCGAAGCTTCCTTTAATGCAAACGAAATATTACATCTTCGCAATACATAAATGTGGTTTGGGTCCCTTAGAGCATCGCGCAAAAATGCGGTGCTGACGACAGGATGTATCCTGCGGTCGCATTGGCGCAGATACCCACGTACAACTTTGTACAGCAACAAATGCGATACAGAGACCACTGATGTGTCTGCGTATGTGGCAGCCAAGGTGGATTTTCTTGACATTACAGTAACATAAACGTATTTACTTAGAAGAATTCCTCTCGTCGTTCGAGCGGCTTACTTGTTTAAGCGCATAAATTCACTTTACTTCCTTGTTAGCATATTCGGTGTTTTTTTTTTGGCAGTTGTGTTCCTTAGTCAAATAAACTTAACCGAGAGGTTTGCTGAAAAGAAGACGACAGGAAAATTTGTTATATGCCATTGTGTTCGGTGTTGCTGGGTAAGAGCAAAGTGTTGCCGTTGAATCATCGCATATTCGGTTGCCAAAAGAAGCGCCGCACTGCAAGCGACGCACTTTTCCCTCGTTTATTTCACTGATTTGTTGTGCTCCTGCTGGGGCTGGCTCACTCCCTATCTTTCACTTAGGGCTGTGTGTAATGGGTAGGCATTATGCCGCTTATGCGCTCATGATTGGTTGATGGGCGTATGCCTCGTGGCATTATGCTGCGCCATATTTGGTTATGAAGGAGCAGCAATCATATATTTACATATGCACAAGATGGCAGCGCTGAGTAACTCGGAGAAATGCGGCAAGATTGGAGTCTGTCGAAATTGCAAAATTTAAAACATTGCAGTTTAAAACGTCTTGAGGTTTTATCTCGCAACTACTGGGTGTACAAATTGCTTTCATGCGATTAACGCTAAATATTACCTATCGGCAGGTAATGACAAACCTTCAGCCTACCATAACAATCATATGCGATCTGCCAAAAGCTCAAATTTTGGCTCACGAATTCCATGTATGACAACTCCCAAATTCTCAAAAAAACTTTTTTGGTTTTTTGATTTACATTATGGACTTGGAAATCGCCCAAAATATATGAATATTCGAAATCTCAGCCGCCATAGCCGAATCGGTTGGGACGTGACTACCACTCGGAAGTTCAGAGTTTCGAAACCCGGGCACGAAGCATCAATCGATAGAAACAAGTTTTTCTAATAGATTCGCCCTACTGGCGGTAATGGCAAACCCCCGAATGTATCTCTGCCCTGAAAAAACTCCCCATAAAAAGCCATATGCCGAGGCGAGTTAAAACTGTAAGTACCTTTATTTGTGGAACAGCACCAAGACGCGCACTATCTATAGCAGACGGAGCTCGGCCAAATGCGCAAACAGCGCCAATATATATATATATACGTATAATCTATTCTAACTATATATGGGAAGCGGAAAATTTTTGCTAGATGCCGGAAAAGTAACAAGAATCGACGCAACGTCGTTAAGGAAAGAATAGCAGGGGGATGAGTTTAATAATTTGGATGGCCAGTTTCGTGGTGCTGGCATTGCAGATCAAAAGTTTGTTAAATTTAGTTATGCATTTTCATTACAGTAAAAAAAATCTTCTTAGAGTTGAAGCTGTTCCAAAATAAAATTTTACATAAATTATTTTATCTTTGAAATTTGTTGTAGTTAGTTGCTTGGTCAGACAGCTATGAAAAAACATACCGTTTTCAAAATGCTGGAATCCGACAATTCGATATGAGCTTTGCAGAGCTTTATAAGCCTGATATGAGAGTTGAAAATATTATCAGCAGGCGAGTTGGGCGATTTGAGCGACTTGGTGAGACTTGCTGCTAGGGATGCAAGATCAATCAAATGAATAGAGTTCATCTAGTAATTTTTTCAGAGAACGAATTTGCTGTTCTGATTTATCGAATCATTATGAAATTAACTGAACGCAACATTTTTTCCACATCGAAATTGGTACTAAAGGGTTTTTCGCTCTATGAACTTCTCCAACAGATTTATTTTTTAAAAGTAAATTTTTACAATTTGGCGTTAAACGATTCATGATGACTAGCCAAACCTTACTGAAGGGAAATGTCAAAACAGTTTGCCCATCTCAGCTGTAAAGCCATAGTTATCGATATCGATAAAGAAACACCCGATATTTAGGCACACCATCGTAAATCTATCCTATAAAAAGTGAAATTTGGAGAACTTTCTCAAAAATTTAAGATTCTAAAATTAAATTCCAATCCATACGTTTGCCTCCTTTCCTTCATATAGCCACACTCGACTTGTCTATCTCTACCCGCAAAACGTTTGGTGTCTAAAACCGAAAGCAGATTAACCAATAAAAAAACTATGCACCTAACTTTTATGTAATTTTTTTTTATAATATATCATACCAATATAACTTCGAAAACAATTTTTGAAATTGAAATTTGAAAAGGTCGAGCCAAGGAGCACCAGGAGATTTCGAGGCTCCTAAAACACTTAGGCTAAAAAGCCCATTGTATTTAAAGCTCTGGAAAGGGGGTTGATAGTCAAGGAGAGAAGGAGAAAAAGTATCAGAGAAAGAGATAGGAAAGAATAGAGATAGAGATAGTTAGTCCTGTGAGAATTTTCCAGATTCTTTGGTAAATCTGTAAATATCCTCCAGTTTTAGAGAACGAATATTACTCATTCTCATCACATCGGAACCCAAAACTCGTAGCCGAAAACTTCATTAATTTAACATCAAACAGAAAAATAATCGAAAATGCCGATTAATCGATAATATCTTGTATTTCATTGCAATTAATTTTTTGGTCGTGCAATTAATGATAGATTAATCGAGTAATAAATTGGTTTCCCATCCCTGCTAGCGGCTTGAAACTCCATAAGAAAGGTCTTGCTGTTATTAGTATCAGTCGAGTGTGATAAGGCTGAGATTTAAGTAATACGCACACACTCCACGCTTTCAGTTTGATGTGTTAGGCAATAAATTTGATAAGCATACTTATAGGCGAAAAAAAAGAAGCTAGCGAAAAATGAAGAAGCTAGCGAAGCATACAAAATAAACTTTTCTAACCACACACTTACTCAGTCCACATCAAATTCCCTTGAATTTCCGTAAGAAAGTAGGTAGGAAATACTTTGATCAGGGGCTTGACTAATAAATTGAAATCGAATGCATATTTCTCTAAATTTTTTCTATTCATCGGGTAGTTCAACGGCTATAAATTGTAAAACAATACATGCATGGGAAGCAATCGCCAATGACGATCCAACCACACATCGTTTGACTATATATTTACGTGATATACCTGCCTACCTAGAAATGCTTTCGCTTTTTTAAATATTAATAAACAACATAAGGGATTCACGTATTGCATTCTGTGTCTTTTCACAAACACAACGGCAATGAAAGCGTGTGACATCTGCGAGCTTCTGGCAGCTAAGGCTTAAAGTTTTTGATACATAATATAGTACTTTTAATTTGTGACTGAGTTCCTTTATAAATTGGTATGAACGGCAAGGTTTCTCTAGTAAATGTTACTTTCCCTTGTGAATAAAATTACCAAATTTTTGTAATGCGCCACACATTCAATCATTACAAATATAAAAATTTGCGTTTTCATTCTGCTCATCACAACAAACAGTGAGTCGTACATTTTAAACAAAAACTAACCAAATTCCGGAAATCTCATTCTCTGTTATTAATCTAAAAATGTGTCAACACCATGCCTTTGAGCTTTAAATACTCCTATACTTGCATACATAACGGAGCATAAAGGCAAAAAAGGGTTGCCATAATATCCAATTGTCTACGAAATATGCAGCCAAGTTGCTACCCAAAGCATATGCGAATTGATTTGACCCATCTTAAACTCAAATGAATGCGTACTTAATACAGAAGCAGTAACCGCCAGCCATTAAAACAAAGAATACAAAAAGGTCGCTCACATACCAATCGGAGTCGCCCAACAGGAAATATTAGGTTACGCAAGGGGAGAAAAGTACGGAAGGGGAGGCCAGTAATGGTTCTCGCTTTGTAATAGCAAACAAATGGAATTAAGTAAAATAGCCAAAATGACCAGAAACAGAAGAAAACAAAGCTGTTCATGCAAACCATTTCTCTTTCAAACCATCCTATAAGGTAAGGAAGCGAAAAAATTCCTACTTGCCTGTATGCAAATCATGCACAATGACACATTCCAATCAGCCACAGCTGACAACTTCTTAATGGAGATTACATGAGTAGTATTTGTATTTGTACACTACTACCCTGCAGGAAAAACTTTAACCAGTGAAACAGGAATTATAGAATAAAAGTTGATGCAGATTGAAGTAGAAAAATGAGCGTATCTTTGCCGCGAGCTACATTTGAATGAGATGTTTGAGAGAACTAGGAAAAGAGTGTCAAGTGGGGAACATTGGTAAAGAAATATGAGAAGGTAGTTTAAGATAATGAAAATAATAGAATAGAAGAATAGAAAAGAAATTAGAAAAAAGGTTGTTCGTTAACAAATAAATTTAGGTAACACTCTACAATTACGTCAGCTCAGCAGCTGATTTTGCCAAATTCACCCACAGCCGAGTAGAAGTGCCACGATATGCGTAGTATTCTTTCAATTGCGAGTTATTATGTCACATTAGAATTTCAATAATAATGAGCTGAATTATTATAATGCATATTTAAAGAAAAGAAATTGAGAGTAAAAATCGTTTATTCTCTTCTAAATATAGAAGCTAGAGTTTCTTTAATGTATCCAATACTTGTATCGACTGTTGCGACGGTGGCAGCAGTGCGAGCTAGTTCCGTTTCTCATAATAATAATAATTTTTAGTATCTGTATTCTCCACCTTACCTGTCACAAAACTTACTATTTTCCTGATGTCTACTTTAGGAATCTTCCCAATTGCAAGTAAAAGCCCTTATAAGCCTTCTGACTTGACGGATTCCTGTGTGACTTCGTATTGTGTAATTCTGGACCGTAAAAATCTGCAGTCGATCCCGCTCTAGCGAGTTCATCAGCAGTTTCATTAGCTTTTATTCCAGAGGCACTCGAAACCCAGCAAAATACAATTTTATTTGTCGTACTAAGTTGATACGTTTGCTAAGTATTCGTACACTAGTTTCGATTCCACATAATACGAAACTAGTGATTGTAAAACAGCTTGACTGTTCAAGTTTATAGCTCTGACCCTCATAAGATTTATTCTCACACAGATTGAAATTGCTTGAACTTCAGCTTGAAAGATAATAGACCATTTGTGCATTGGCTCGGAGGAGATTTTCGTGTTTGGACCATAGATCCCCACACCGAGCCCAGTGTTTGTTTTCGAACCGTCTGTGAACTTTACGAAACTCCTTCCATTTCTCAAAGATACGATATATGTATTAGGAATGGTTCGGAACTTCGAAAAGTGACATGGAAAGGGCCCAATTGAAGCATGCGTAAAATTCACTCGCTAGTTACACTAAAAAGAAAGGAAATATCAACTAGCCATGGTTCTCAATCCGCTAAAAGTGCACCAGCTCGTCACTAGCGAATTTCCTAGCAGGTTACTACTCAATTTGCGCATGTATGTGTGTGCCTCACTGTGTTTTCTCACCCAGGTAGGCAATGAAAGTGCAAAAGCAAACTAACCACATCTTTAGTATTCACATCTAAAAGCACCGATGTGACCCTAATTTAGACAGTTTTATGAGTTAAACTATCGTCAACTAGGGAGTTAATTTGTTATAAGTTTTACTCAAATTGATTGCAACCGATGAACGAGCAAACCTAACGGACAAGACACACAAAAGGACACATAACTCGGCGGCAATGGTTTTGCCTCCTGAAGTTTCCAGAAGTTTTCACTTCACTCAAATATTTGATTACAATTGTTACATTCATAGCCGCACATTTCCATTTTGAAATGGATGTAGAAAATGAGATTAGATAATTACAACAATGCTGGGGAATATTTCATTGTTTGATACGTAAAAGAGCTTATTGGGGGCTATTTATGTACTTTGACTTTCCGAAAAAGATTTTCTTAAATTGTCAATGTCTGATGAACTGCTGCAGCTTTCCTTGTTATAAAAAGCCACAAATTTATGGGTTTTATGGCATACCAAAACTGCTTTGTTGGAAATATTTCTACATTTTTTTTGGAGGGCACACGAGATTGGGCAAATTTTAAAGGACGAACATATTGAGTGATACGTCAGACCTATTAAGTCCCAAAGTACATTTGCGCGAAGCGTTTAATAATTTTTTCCAGTCAGATACAAATAAATTTTAACAAAGGCAATGTTAATAAAATTTATTATTTGTTCAAAAAGCAGCAATATATCTTAAGGTTGCTTGTCATATCATTACCGCTATTTATATTACCTGACCCTGTGATGTCATCACAAAGGTGGAAGTTGAGTCTTCCGAATCCCTTTTTTCTGATCCATCTCGTTCGTTTATTTTAATCTTTTGTGTCTATAAGCAAAAATGAGAGCAATGCTACAAAATAATCGCTCAAATTCGGAATGTGTGCAAAGATCTCGGCAGTATATGGCCGGGTGGTTTTATCAGAATTAGTTTGTGACGTCGATTTATTTCTTTATTTGTTCGGGCTTAGATATTGTAGAATCTCGCATGCTTTTGAATCATGATAAGTTCCACATTTGTTTTGGTAGGCGTTAAAAGTAGGTATCTGATAGACTTTTTTAGACTTTTATAGTTATTTTACTCTAATAAACAGAGTTAGCTGAGTACCGCCCGTATCTCTTAATACGATTTCATATCTGCTTTGGCAAGTATACACAAGGATTAAATATTTATCTGGCTTTTACGTCTATATATACAAAATTACGACCTACCCAGGCTAACAGTGAAAAGCGCCAGTGAAGCTGTCGCTAAGAGGAAGGAAGAGCTGTAGAATTTTGGACCACCTGCTGTTTTGTCGCTAAGCGTCACAATTTTTGCTTACGGTTTATAGAAATTCTTCTCATTTGATCTCCCTTTTGGTGTTTGGCCGAGCACCTCCTATTATTTGTGGCGTGCGTCTTGATGTTGTTCCACTAATGGCGTTACCTACAGATATTTTTATGAGGAACTTTTTAATGGCAGAAATACATTCGGAGGTTTGCCAATGTCTGCCGAGAGGCGACCGCTATTAGAAAAGACTTTTTCTTCATTTTGGTATTTCACCGAGATTCGAACCTACGTCCCTCTCTGAATTTCGAATGGTAGCCTACGATTACCATTAATAAAAAATGTACTGGCCATAGTTTGGTAAAATAACTTAACCCAATATTTCTTACCCGTGTGGATAATTTTGACCCTTATTTTAAAAAATCTGCAAACTATCAAGTTTGAAGGGTCCATGGAGGTCGAAATTTTTCAACAAAAATATTCCCAGAATAATTGTTTTAGGCCAAAAAGGGCGTCAGTTTGTAGATTTTCTTACTGTAGTTGTTGTGGTAATCCTTCACGAGTGGTTTAAGTTCGGCATTTTGCGACCAATTTTTCCTGGCGCGGCATAGTTTAGTGGCGAGAATTCTCTCGGCTTTATATGTCTCCCTAGGTTCTCTAGTGAGCCTTCTTAGCATTCTTTGCCGAACTTTATTTTTCTTAACCAGGGCTTAGGTGCATTCAGCGTCGAATCAGTTATCGTTTTTGGCTTTAGGCAGCTTGCCTACGCTTCCAATATCGACATTTGTTAGAGAAAGTTTTGAAATATTTTGGCCTTTGTAAAGTGTGCAATTTGGTTTGTGATCCATTTTGGACTCGTTAAGCCTTTTGCTTGCTTGTGCCCGGTTATACGATGATTAATTTATGGCATACGATTCGTATTATTGTCATATTCGTTGTTATTAAATTCTGCATCACATTTTTTCAATGACCAAAATGAGTTGGCTAATATTGCATTCAAGTTTTTCTGTTTTCATATTTCTTAACGATTTCTTTTATTTTTGCATTCGCAAAAAATGTGTTGAAACATTTCATCATCGTCCACGCATAAGGTAGTAGTGTGACGGGTTCAAAAAATCGAATCTTTTTTTTTACATTTTTCGGAAGAAAAACATCTTAAAAATATACTATAAAAATTTTAGACAGAAATTTTAATTATGTCTAAAGTTAAAGCTAAAATAAGAGAGCGCGCCGTAGTGTGTATGAAAGCGTGTGACACGCCAGCAGCAGCTGTTGTCGAAACTTTAAACCAGTTTTTCTCAAAACCATGTTTTAGAAATTTCGGGGAATCACTGACTCAAAACTATTCAACCGATTTGGCTAAACATTTAACCCGTTATTCTAGACACACATATCTAGATCCCGGACCTTTAAAACATTAAATTTTTTAATAATAAACTATTTAATTTAAACAATTTATGAAGAAAAAAACTAGATTTTGAGAACTTTTTTCACAAGTCCGCCATTTTGGTTTTGTTTTTTTTTTATTTTTATGTATATTTTAGGTTCGGGACCTAAAATAGTCTACAGAATAATAATCTCTTTGAATTTTTTTATTTCAGATGACTTTGGAAAGCTGTGTGTTTCCACGAGCCAACTCATCTTTTTTTAAAAGACTCTTCTTTGACGTCAAAAATTAAAAAAAAAATTAATACAAAATTAACTTTAAACAAATTTTTTATATACTTCAAAACACCAATAAAAACATGTAAAAACTTTAAAACGATCGTATTTTATTTTCTTTTTAAAAAGGATTCATGACAAAACGTCGAAAGTTCGGTCGTTATACCGGACTACTACCATAAAGAGAAATCCAAAAATTTTAGGTTGTTGGAGGCTTTCTAATGTACTTCAGTACTTACACGGATTTGATTATACCTAAAGCAGATTTCGGAAGCCTCGAGTGAATAAACCACCTTTTGCCAACTCGCTGGCGACCTCGCTAGCGGCGACCTCACAGTTCATTGCATTCGTTTGAGAAAAAGTTTGCATAATTTTCAACTTTTTTCACGCAGGTGTTATGAAAATAAAGAGCTGTGAGAGTCAAGCGGTAAAAAGCTGTAGCGCCATACTGTGCGATTATTTTGGGTATTTCTCCATGCTTTTGTTATCTCTATGATAACCTGCGTATATTTATTTATTTACTTTGTGAGTATGAGTTGGAGTTAAGCCTGCTGCCTCTACTAAATTTAGTTTATGGATAAAGCTTCCTAAAATTATAGCGGCCGAAAAGTTCTTTGTTCTTGTCCACTACGTTTTAATATTACAATGTCCGACAAAAGAATGGAAGCGCAACGAAAAACCAAGTTTCAACTATTTTTTGTTTTGCATTTAATTTCTTTTTTATGTTTTTACAAAGTAGAATGCATTCTATAATAAAAACTTTTTAACTAAAAGCTCCAAACTTTGTGCAAAAATTTAATAAATTTAAAAACGCGTTCTGAACATTTTTCAAAATTTAACCAAAATGTTGAAATAACGTCAATATATTCTGTTTTAAGGTCCTTTCAATTCTAGTATAATAAAGTGTATGTTTGAAATCGCACTCATTTTTAACAATCTTTTTGCATAAGCATTGTTCGGAACAATTTTATATGGAAGAAAACACATCAGCGTGAAAGGGTTTTTTTTTAAATCAACGAAAATGTTGAGCCACTTTAAACCTACTCTTTATTACACCAGAATTTAATGGACGATAAATTTGAGTACTCAGAATCTTTTAAAATTTCTGAAAAGATGTTAGAAATTTTGTTGTACTTTTTTACACTCGTTACATTTTTGTGAATTTTGTACAAAGTTTGGAGCTTTGAGTTCTATGGGTTCTATGGGCAGTCGAGTGTACTATACATTTATAAAAATATAACAATTAAAAATAGTTAAAAGTGGTTTAGTCGCTCTCCTATTATTTTAAACACAGGCATACATATATGATATTTTCTAAAAGTAGAACTAAAAAATTGCCCGTATTCGGGAGATTTCTAGATTATAGTAAGTCGTTTATGTGTTTTAGGTGCAAAATTATTCTTAATTCATATTTCTCGTATCACGTTTTTTTATAAAAAAAATGCTGGTCCAAGTGTAAAATGTAATAAATGTCCAATGTAAAATTGTCTTCTAAATCCAAATATGATAAAATAAAATTAATAGAAAAATTTTGTAGCAACTTTTGTTAAAACATGGATGAGCTTATTTGACCCAGAATATTGCGACTACTATAATAATTAATAATTAGCAGTAAGTGTCAATCGCAATTTCGCAATTAAAGTTTTTCCGTCAAATAAGTAAAAAAAAATTAACAGCTGTGAACAAAGCGAATTCAAACAGCAGCAAACAAAAAACTGTAATCCTGAGGCGAATGAAAAAATAAAATCAGCTGTTCTTCTATCATTACTCTTATTATCAATATTATGATTAATTTTACATTTCTTATTATTTTTATTATAGCTTTATTTTATTTATTACTGTTATTATTTATTTTTGTAATTTACTTTTTGATATCTGATTCTGCATTTGCGGTATTTCACTTGCTTTTCGTGGCCACTGTTGACCCTACACACACGGAAAAATTAAATAAAAAACAGGGCCTTTCAAGTTCGAGTAAGTTTTTTTAAGTGCTTTCAGATAATAAGCAGAAAATCTACTCTAAAACAAATTTAAATTGCAAAGTTTGGAATTCGAAAATTTTAAACGAGTAGCTCGATAGAAGACAGGAAACAATTATTAAAGAATATCATTTTTCCGCTGAAAGACGACCACCAGCTGAAGAATTTTGGGCACAGACTTAAATTTTAAGCCCTAAAATTATAAGTCGGTGCAATAATTGGAACCATATAACGAACGGCAGCGCAGAAAATTACTTAATTTTCTTTAAGGAAATCGGAGGGTTTTGCTTGAACGCACAGAATTGCCGTATCTGGGCATTGGAAAATCTACAGCAATATGGTGAGGAGCCTTTAAAAAGAAGGTGCATTATACCATATGATCAACGATAAAGCAATAAATTTCACAAAAATCGCTCACTTTAACGGCTTAGAATTATTTTTCTTAAAGTTTTGGCACAGATAGAGTTTATATGAATAAACTAAGAAGTTCGAAAGGCAACATTCGGAGCGCAACAGGTGTGGCATCGAAAATTTCACTAAAAGTATAGACGCTGATTGTTTAGTAAGGAAGATTTTCCGAATTTTCAAGTTTCTTGGGGAGCAGAGGAAGCCCTCAGAGGAAGACTCTGCCAGTCTATTGTGTTTGTAGAATATTTATTTATTGTAAAAGTAAACTTAAATAAATAAAAAATAAATACTATAATCAAGAGAAAGCCTAAGTTGTACATTTTATCATTAAATTCAATAATGCGGTGATTGAAACAGTTGAATAATTTTTTTTTTTCGAAAAACATAATTTTTTATATTGAGTTTTTTCACAAAAAGAATGATTGCATATCAAAAAAAAAAAACTTATTTTATAAGCCTTTTCTTCCATACAAAGTGCATGCTTGGATTTTTTTAAGGAAAGAAAAAGGCTAGCACTGCGAACAAAAAAATTGTCAAAAATCAACGGTAGTCTGTGGTCACCTGGAACTTACACTTTGTTATACTAAAATGCAAGTGGCTATAAAACTGCATAGCCAGAAAAAAATTGGTTACAAAAATTTAAAGTTTGGATGGAAATGAAAATTCAAACCTCTACGTTATATGGGTTTTTGTAGTATTAATTACTTTATTATATTTGTATAAAAAACTGATGTGCTAAATAATTTTGAACGGCGGTGTATATGAGTGGAAATCGTACGGACACGAATTAGTAGTGGTTAGTGATCAATTAAGAGGAGTTTTTTTCATTTGCGTTTTTTTTACAGATCGCGCGCGAGTTGTGGCAAACTGTCATCGTGGATTTGTTGAACAGCGTTTGGCATTTCATCATGGAAAGACTCACACCGCAACAACGTCTACAAATTGTTCAACTGTATTATGAAAATCAGCGTTCTGTGACAAGCCACTTGCCATACAGCTCGTGAAACAATGACTTTATTGAGAAGTCATTTCGGAGAGCAGCTGATTTCACGTTTAGAACCTGTGAGTTGTCCACCAAGATCTTGTAATATCACACCTTTGGACTTTTTTCTTTGAGGATTCGTGAAATCCAAGGTCTATGCTGATAAACCAGCTGCGATTGAAGCTCTGGAAGCCAACATTACGCGTGTTATTCACGACATACCAGTCGAAATGCTCGAACGAGTGATTGAAAATTGGACCTTCAGAATGGACCACCTTAAGCGTAGTTGCGGCCAACATTTGAATGAAGTCATATTCAAAAAGTAAATGTCAAAGAATGTCCTTTCAAATGATAAATAAAGGTTTTGAACATAATTTACATTTTTGTTTTTTTTAACTATTGAAAAAAGCACCTCATGATTGATCACCCTATATGATCAGGGCTGTGCAATCAAAAGCAAAGTAATGGAGGAAGTCTTCAGCTCAGAAATTATAAATCGCTCCATGCCAGGTTTCTTGCAGCAACGCCTCACAAGGGTTATGTACGTAAGATGCATCAACCTTGGACGGTGAGGCCTTTAGCTTTCGCTTTTAGAACCAAAAACTAAAGTTGAATACTTTTATCTATGCCATGGGTTGAGCAGTGCAAAAAACAGTTATGAAAATTTAATTTTTCATTTGCTTTTGTTATTTAGGGCGCACATTTGGAACATATCATTCATAATTCATAAAGTATATACCCTTATGGCATTTAATTTGAATTCAAAGAAAAGCTCGTACTTGAAAGACCCTGTAAAACACTTTCTCCTCAAGATTTGTGACATTTTTACAATCAGTTTGCTTTTTTACACCTCGTCCCACAAGCGAAAAAGCGAACGTCACAAAAAATATTGTTTGCATACCTACGAGTATTTATTTATAAACATACAATCTTATATATACCAACTGACTACTGTCTATTAATCTTCGCTCGGGCTTTGTGATGAAATGCGATGTTTGTTTTAGATTAAGTTAAGACGCATATCCCAAAAGAAAAACAAGTGATGCACGGAGGGCAGCTCGACTGCCTATAAAGGTGTATGATTATTTGGCAGCTTCGTTGTAAACCGTTAGTTTTTCGCCGCCAGTGATGGAGTTCACAAGTGGAAATTTCATTTTAATAAATAGATGAAATTAAAAATATTTATACAGGACGAAGAAGTTGTCCTTAAGTAAAAGAATTCACAAATTTTTGAAACTTAGACAGATTTTATGAATAAAGAAAAAATCTAAATAATCCACCGACTTATAAAACAAGTCAGAAACATGTTTTTCAACTTCTGTAATCGTTCTGAGGGCGTATTCCGCAGTGAATTTCGCAACCAGTTGTTAGCGACCCTAAGTGGTAAGTCTAAGGATAAGTGTGGAAATGGTGAAAGTGTGGTTATGGTGAATTTCTCAAATACTCTCACCAGCTGAGTGTTTCGAATGAGTGAAATGTGTATAAATTTCATAGTTGTGCTGAAAATAAAAACCCAATTAAAATTTTTCCAAATGCCAGCATTTAAATAAATCTGCTATTTGATTGATTTAAAAAAAAAAATTATAAAAATGTGCTTTTTCTAATTGACATTCTATTCTAAAATCTCCTTCTCCCAGTTACCATCATCACATTTTGCAATGGCATCGGCATTGGTTGGTTCGCGCCCATGCTGGCGAAATTTCAGTCGCCCACTGAGAGTCCGCTTGATTTCACCGCCTCCGTGGAGGAGAGCTCCTGGTTGGGTGCATTTGTATGTGCGGGAGGTTTTACTGGAAATATAATCTTTGGAGTTCTTTTGGATCTAATCGGCCGTAAGCCGTGCATTTATTTGCTTGCTATACCACATATGGTGAGTAACGATTCATGAGCGAGCGCAAACGTTTAAAATTAATCAAATTATTCAAAAAAAAAATTCTAGAGCTTATGGCTACTCGTCTATTTTGCGCCGTCTATTGAATACCTCTATGCTGCGCGCTTCGCATCTGGCATCACTGGTGGTGGCACTTATGTTGTAATACCAATTTTCCTAGGAGAAATCCTCGATCCAACGTGAGTTGGAATTTCTTGTTTCATTGTTGTAATTTTTTGTATTACCTTTGATTTTACAAACTCCTCTTTCTCTTTATTATTCTGCAGCATACGCGGGCGACTTACCTCAATGTTCACGCTCACGCTCAACATAGGCATGATGACGGGTTATGTACTCTCCTCATATGTGCCATATCACATCATACCAATAGCGGTGATCTTACTGCCTTTGCTGTATCTACTACTCGAAACCTTCTTCCCCGAAACGCCACCTTATCTTTTGCACTGTGGCAAGGAAGCGCAAGCTGAGTTATCACTGAAGTTCTATATGAATTACAAAGCTTCATCTAAGCTGGACATCGAACAATTCAACATCAAATTCACGGAATTGAAAAGTGCGGCTAAACATCAAAAATCACAAACGGATGCGGTAACAATCCGCGATTTCTGTGAGTTTTCCATCTCCGATTTCCATTCAATTAACTTGTCAATACTTGCAAGTCTCACTAGCGCCCTAATGTTGCTTATTCATTTTCAGTCACCAAAGGGGCACTGAAGGCCATCGGCATCGGTATGACAATGATGTTCATTAATATATTCACCGGTAGTTTTGCGTTGCTCAGTTACATGTCGACCATTTTCGTGGCTGTCAAAACGCAAATACACCCAGATACGAATACCATCATCATTGGTGTGGTTCAAATTGTTGGCTCTTACATAGCCATCTCTTTGGTAGACCGCTACGGTCGAAAAATTCTGCTCATCATCTCCACAGCCACCACAGGTGCTTGCCTGGCCTCCTTCGGCATGTACGCCTTCTTGGCTGAGGAAACTAGTGTGGATCTATCAGCATACCACTCCTGGCTGCCACTTGTACTAATGGCGCTTATTATATTCACTGCCAATGTGGGTTTAATACCTGTACCTACTGTGGTATTGGTGGAGATTTTGCCCCCAAAGGTAATTATCATCCGGACAATACGCGGAAATATTTGCACACTTTGATAAAGCGCTATCTCTGTGTACGTGTGTTAACTTTTTTCATTGAATATTCAAATAACACCTAGTTAATATCTGAGTACATGAAAATGTTGATAAATTCATTATACAAACAAACACAATCTCATATTTGCAGATTCGCTCAAAAGCCGTTTCCTTCTGCGTAACATTGCTGAGTCTTTTCGCCTTCATTATGCTAAAAATTTTCCCACCATTCATGCACGCTTTCGGCTTGTCAGCGACAATGTGGGCTTGTGCGTCATTTGCTGCTTTTGGACTACTCTTCATAACTGTATGTGTGCCGGAGACCAAGGGAAAATCCATGAATGTGGATGACGAGAAATAAAGACCGAAACCGTTCGTTTTTTGTTTTCTACGAATTGCAATGAAATACAGAAGTTTCATAACTATGTAAACAGTGCTTAAAGGGATCTGGACATACAGCCATACATATATACACACACACGCAGTGTACTAAGCTGAAGTAAATCTGTGTTATCACACAATCAAGCGTAATATTCCTAAAGATGTAGATAAATGAGTGCGCATTTTTCTGTTCTATTTTTATACTAAGACATTTTTTAATTTCGAATAATTAAACGAGTTTCTCTTTTTGGTGATTATATTTGGATGTATGCAAATGGATCAACAGTAACGCAATACATACAATAAATTTTTTATACGTAATATAAAATTACTATTTTCTAACATTACCTGCAAACGAGCGACAATTATAAGAAAAAATTTCTCAATACTGAGTGTCCATGTGCCCATAACGGGCCTAGGGATGAATAGAATCACAATTTTTTATTTTTTTGTTTTTTGAAGGAGGTTTCAATCAAAATCTCAGAAACATTTCGAAGGTGCCGCTATACAAATGGCACCAATTAATACTATCACAATCCTCCCACCTCGGTGAAATTCTACCTTGGACCCACAAAAGTATAATACAGGGAGAACGATATGAAGTGTTACCAACTTCACACTGCTTGTATCTGTAAAACACCTCTTGACATCAACGTCAAAATTGTTCTAATGACAGTTCAATATATTTTTTATAAGGCGTCAAAAGCATTTGCGTCTCAGTTTTGTTGAATTTCTTTTTTCTGTGATGAAACTCAAACGTAATAGTGTGATTGCGATATATTTGGCTGGAAAATCACAACCAGCCATTGTTCGTGAGCTCAGTAAAATGTTTGTGTATCGCACTATAAAACGTTACACTGATACTGGAGCATTGCAAAACGCTATGGAGGTGAACCAAAAAAACCGCAACAACGCCAGAAATGGTTCGGAAAGTGAAGGTTCGACTTGAACGAAATCCACGTCGAAGTGGAAGAAAAATGGCCAAAGAACTGAAAATATCGCAAGACAGCATTCGACGTATATTAAAAAATGAGCTCAAGGTCAAGGCTTACAAGTTCCAAAAAGCACACGAACTTTCACCCCAGCAAAAAAAAGTTCGGTGCGAAAGAGCAAAGGAGTTGTTGCGCCT
The DNA here is from genome assembly GCF_027943255.1 of Anastrepha obliqua. Lineage (NCBI taxonomy): Eukaryota > Metazoa > Arthropoda > Insecta > Diptera > Tephritidae > Anastrepha > Anastrepha obliqua. The sequence goes on from NC_072896.1 coordinate 2,918,273, forward strand.
GCACGAACGAGGCGAATTTCCTAACATTGTGTTTTCTGATGAAAAAAATTTCCCAATTCAGCAGTTCATCAACACTCAAAACGATCGTGTTTACTTGACCGAACGCTCATACGAGAATTTGAGCCTACTTATGGGCACTCGAAGTAATTTCCCTCCATCGCAAGTAATGGTTTGGGCCGCAGTGACCACTGATGGACGCTCTCCAATCGTTTTTATCGAGCCTGGTGTCAAAGTGAATGCGACTTAATATCGGGAAAATGTTTTAGAAGCTGCTTTAGAGCCGTGGACACGCAAACATTTCGGACGTTCCAACAGGACTCGGCACCGTCTCATAAAGCTCGTGTGAAGCAAGAATGGTTAAAAAATCATGTTCCACACTTCATTTCATCCACACAATGGTTTTCGAATTCGCCAGACGCAAATCCGATGGACTATCCCATCTGGTCCATTTTGGAGAGCAAGGTGAGGACTAAAAAATATGCCAGTATGGATGCGCTGAAAAAAGCGATTATACGAGAATGGGCCAAAATACCTCAAGATCACATTCGTGCAGCATGCAACACATTTTTTGACCGTTTGAAGGCTATTGTCAAGGCAAAAGGTGGTCATATCGAGCTTAATTGAATATATATTAAAATTGTAATCATTTTTGAACAATTTTGTCTTTAAACTCAATAAAAGCTAATTTCACACAAAAAAGTTATGTGTTTTGAATAGGTAACACTTCATATCGTTTACCCTGTAGCTGGGGAGAGCCGCGTTTATGTCCGAAGACACAACAGGCACCTGCGTCCGGGTCCCTCTCCGGTAGGCATATGAAGGCTACACGCCATCGAGAGCCCCAATTATTCCCCCTGCGTTCACGGACAGGCAATGGCAAACCTTTAATTAAAAAGAGAACCCGACTTAACTGTGTCTGAGTGCTGTACTTGCTAGTGTGTCCCGCCAAAAAAAAAGAGCTTAGAGCTCTTTAATTTTTAGAATCAATTCTTTATATATAAAAACTAAATTTGATAAGCCCTTTGGATCATCCAAAGTTGTTAGGAATATAATATTTTATATCTCTTCCTGAATACTTCAGCTTATCCACTGGTGGTTGTATAGTGAAACCGCTGATTTTCCTCTCTTCTGCCTAAAATCAAAGAATATTTTCCCCTGTACGCGTCTGTAGAAGTTCATCTCATATTATCTGAGTGTTTGCTATGATTGAAGTCCAATATCTTCGAGCTAACTTGCAAAGAAAATCATACTGGAACTATCCGCTGGGTTTATCGAAATCGAAATCAAAGATAGGTAGCTTTAACTTAGCCCATTTAAATACTGCATGGAATTAAATAGGGCATTACGGATTGAACTATCATCTTATTAACCTGGGAATATACTCCAATGAAACTTGCATCTTCTGTAGAGAGAAGAACCTGACCCTCGCAGTGTTTAAAGGCACTCTCGCATTGGTTTTCACATAATCTGCTGAAGTTTATGCTGAAAAATGGCACCTTTTGAACTCAACGGCAACAACGTGGCGTAACCTATGACAGCCAAGCGGAAATTAGGGGCCTGAGCCCGATGATGGTGAGCTGGTCGGGGAATAACCGGCTTCTCTCTCGATCGCATCACTTTGATGTCAGGCTCAACAGGGTATCTGGTCATTGATATTTGATTGATGAAGGAGCTAGATACACATTGTAGAATGGGTTTAGACATTGTGAAGTGGTTTCCCCGCGAACTGAAGGAATTGAGCTTCCCTTGATTATCTGCAGTTTGCTCAGCTGTGGTTCAACCAACGAGTGCTGGGAAAGTAGATAAACTTGCAAGGTCGCGAGATCCTTCCGCCACGTATGAATCAGAGGCGCTTGTGGGAGCTTCTGAGTGGAACAAAGCCTCATCTCTTGAATGAGGTGGAATCATTCTCCTCATCTCGGAGGATGAGATGGAATCATTCTACTTCTTCATGGCTGCCCTTTGCTCTCACTTCTTTACTACGCCTACTGATACAGTAGGCTTAGATGTATCTTGTTTAGTGTCACGTTTTCGCCTCTAGTTCCCTATGTGGTGAAGCCACTTTGTCTCCCTAATAAAACATGAAAAATTGTGAGTGGCTGCGAATTCAAAGTCTGTCAGATATCCCAAGAAGTGAGAGTTGAGACAGCGATGTGCTACTCTAGCCAGAGTGTGGCAAGCGTTCAATCTTCACCACTTCCTCCTCGTTCCTGCAGCTACGAAATAAGCCATTAGGCAACGCCCGGTGTATTTATGGGCTAATAGAGAGATTAATAAGGGACCTACTTCTATAGGCCAGACCTATCGAGTTATTTCACAAGTATTTGACCTGTGCGGAGTACATCGACCTAACCCAGTGTTTTTCTAGAAAATCCATACAAATAATTCTCGGCGTGCTCGATTACTATTTTAATAATGACTTTCTTCTGCTCCATTGAGAAATAATGAAAAAACAGTTTTATAAGCTAGTACACACCTGATATTTCTCAACAAATGAAGCGAGTAACTCTTTCGCGATAGAAAAAATATGGAGCATTTGCCAAGCGAGTAGAGCGGTGATCACGACCTCAGCGACCGATTACCAAAACGCTTTGTTTTATCGCGAATGTTAATTACAACATGAAGACTCAACTTTTCTAAGCGTAACCATTTCAACTAACTAGGCTTTGGCAAGCTAAAAGTTTCACTTCAAATATTTTCGGATGCTGGCTGTGAACTTTGACATAACTTTTTCCATTAACCTCAGCCCAAGTTAAGGCTTAAAACGGTGTCCACACCGCGCGTGCCACATACATTGTCTAAGTGGAAACGACTGACGACTCTACGACATACCAAACATAACAACAATAACAACGCACGGAAGTGTACTTGAATGATTTTAAGTGGAAATGTAAACAAAAGGAACTTTAACGAAATTTCGTGTTTGTTCGATTGTTTATTCGTTTTTTGTTGACGTAGGACAATTGCAACAACTTGAAGTCAGCATTTACTTATATTGCATGTAGTAGTTGTTATTGTTTGCTGAAAGTGGAAAGTTTTTCAATTGCACATTGTTGTTGTTGAGAGTTAAACTAAACGAACCTGGTTATACAACAAAAACGGCTTATTTGAGCATTATGGCAAGAAGGGTTTGCGTTAGGAATGCCAACTTGTTTGGTTCTTACGATCCCGGGATTCCTGGATTAGTCTCGGGATTTTGATATTCATTATTTGGCAACCACTTACTCCTACGAGACAATAAATAATGAATAATTTGAATAAATTGAATGAAGATGAACTGGTCAACTCCAGGCTAAACAAACCAAGGGCGGCGTTCGGGAGAATGCATACAGTATTGGCGAGTTCGCAAATCTCCAGACGCACTAAATTGCGAATATTCAGCTCATGTGAGAAGTCATGGCTGGTCTCCAGCACAGAGGCTACAAATCTTCCCCAACAAATGCCTCCGTATCACCTGTAGAATTTTCTGGCCGGACACCATCAGCAAACAAAATGTCAGCAATAGTTGGTTTAGTGCGGATCATAACCTGTGTAATGTGGTTTGACCTTCAAATGATAAAATCAAAGTTTTATTTTATTATTTGTATGGTATACATAGCTCAAGTGGATGGCTGGCCGATCACTCCTAATATTTAAATATTAAGATTTCAGTAATTTGAAGAGTTGAATATTGAACATAAAAACCCAGCTGACTTTTACTACAAAGTGTTGTAAAGACAAAGTGCTTTTCAATTCCATTCATATTATTCATAAAGAATTACAATAAATATGCCGAAAATAGTTGGCAAGCAATCCCGGGATTTTTGGGACTTAAAAAATACCGGTTTCCTGGGATTCCGAGATTGACATCTCCAGCTTGAGAAAATGTGCGGGAATGAGAATGAAAGAAAGGTTAAATGAATTTTTAGTTTATTTTCAGTTGATGTTATAGGGTTTTATTTAAGGGGAACGTGTAAAGTACCTCCACACGTTTCATAGTTGCTGACTCATTTAACCATGAACTTCAAATTGAAGTGATCATTGTTGTTATTTCAATGGTTTTGTGTTTTCGGTTTCCGCAAGTATGCATTTCAATTGAAGGCGAACTTATGAATGTAGGTATGTGCGCGGTTCTGAGCAAAGAGGCATTTCAAGGGCTTTTAGTGTAAGAAAGTAAGAAACAAATTCAAAACAACTTTTTTTTGCATTTCAAATTGAATCTACATAGGCATATAAATTGGCATATAGGCAAAACATAAACCTACAGAAGTTACATTCTTAAATGGTTTTTAACTGCCTCACCGACCTCAGTTACTACAATTTCAGATTTACTATTTAAATGAATGAACTGCATATAACATAAAGCTGCTATAGTTTTCGAGCTGCTTAGTGAGGCTCATAAAGTACCCGTAGAAATCCGTTTATTTCTTATGTTGTTATTGCTGTATTTAATTTTCCTGTTTTTTCTCTTATTTGTGAATTTTCATACTCGCCTGGCCCAAAGACAATTTATCATTATTTCACATTGCACCAATGAATGAAATTCAAATAGAATTTAGACAATCGAATTGAAGCGATATAATTCATCACAATTCAATGGCATTCGATTTCATTGACAATACGCGTACTTGGACCTGAAATTTCTTCTGCGCGACTACCAGTTTGAGACCGATTTTAAGCGATCGGAATTTAGTATACATTACTTTTTATATAAATGCATATCTGGCGCCTGAGGTTCATTTTTTCAATTTAAATCTCATAAATTAATTATAATATCTTTTGCTAAAATTTTTAAATCAAAACTTATCAAGGCTAATTCTTTGAGCGAAGAAAAATTATTTTCAACATAGTCTTACTTTAGCTCATTTATAAAAACGTGGTATATTATATGCTTTTGGACTTTCATTTTTGTTTTAATTTTAATAGAAAAAATTAAAAACTTTTCCAAATTGTTTTATTATTATAATTTTCAATAAGTGTCCAGGAAGAGAACAATCAACTAACTCAGATTTATCGAAAACATCAACTCGCGCAGATTTGGAGTTTTCATTCAGTTGATATTCTCATTAGATCGATCAGCTGACAAGACCTACGACTTTGCGTTGGCCACTACTAAAGCCTCAAATGAGTGGAGTGAAGCATTACGAGCTGAAATGAAACGGGCAGTGCTGAAAAAAATTTATTGGTGTTAGGAGAATAACTGTATCCGTGTAAGGTCGAATTGAACGGAGGCCATCTCAACATCGTGCGAATGGAAAATTAACGAGTTTACTTACATCGTCGGTACATCTTCAAGTGGTCTAAATATGAGAAACATCACTGGATGTGGTTTTAACGATCGGTATGCTCGATGTTCGCTCTCCGCTAATGTTTTGGATAGTGAGGTACACATTAATGCGAATGCCCATAAGGAAAAATAAGTAAAAAGTGTTCTTGACCATTTTACTGAGACAAAAAGCGGATGTTTCAACAAGTTTCTGCTCGAACACATAAAACAGGGGCCAACCTGTACCAATACCTGTGATCGGACCCAGAGTTTTAAGTAGAAATAAGTTTTGAAAGACTAAGATTGCACAATAACGGTTTTTTAAAACTCAGACAATCCTATTTTTAGAATTTTTTTTTAATAACGCTTACATATTGAAAATTATTATTATTACTATTAAATTGTCACATGAATAAAGGATTTTGACAAGAGTTGTACAGGATCTAGATATATGGCAAGCAAATAATTTTCGCCTCATATCTAACACATTTTAATATTTAAGCTATATAAAAATTCAAGGCAAAGAAATTTAAATTGTTTGAAATTACCTGGATGTATATTTTCAATAATTTTTTTCCTTGATCACGCAAAATTCGAGAATCTACGTACTAAAACCCATGTAATTTACTGCCACACCTCTGACAGTTGGTTCTGCGTTACCGGAATGACCCAAACTTAAATCTGGCCAAGCACTATTACTGCAGCAGCAAACTACAAGCACTTTTTCACAGAACAGAAAAGCTTTTTGCAAGTCAAAGCCATTACTTGCCACAAGCCACAATGACAATAAAAAATTCGTATTCTCGAACAGCTGTTAAAAGCACTAGCAGATAAGTACTTAAGAGCTGGTAAGTTGTTGTATTTCTGCCATCATAGACCTGCAAATACATGCAAAATATAAACTGCGGGATATACTCATGACTGCCACTAACTGCTTTTTTGCTGGTTAGGCGGCTGTAAAATTTGCGACGTGCCAAAAATCATAAATGAGAGAACGAGAGGGAGTGAGTGAGTAGGCACGGGATGGGCAAAGTGGTCTAAATACTCGCAAACAAATGCAAAGCGAAAACGTCGAAATGTCAAAACGGCAACGACGCCCTTGTGGCATGCCTCATTGTGCAAGTGTTTTTTAGAGGGCTCAAGCATATTTGCCTTTACGTGAGTCATGTAAACACATACATATGCAATATGTATGCATGAGCGAAGCCCTTTCCGAGACCCAATCGTACGACACTCGAACGCGTGCAGAATTTATAATTTTTCTTTGGGTGCACGGTCAGCCTCGGGTGAATTGTGTGAAATGCAAATTCGCCGATAATATTGAAATAGAAAACGGCAAAAACCATGCAATCGATGAGCAATAAACAATCAATTTTTGCAATTGAGGTGGCTGACCTCGAGACACTCTACTAAAAGTGTAGTGCGCACAAGAATGGGGTGTATGGCGGTCACGTGTGTCAGCTAAACAACATTTTTTACGTGCAACTATAAAAATGGTTGATGGTAGTCAGCCGTTTTGGGTTATTTATATTTTTCCAACATTTGATATTAAAATCACTTTGAAGCGCTTAAAACTTTGCAAAGTAGAAAACCAATACAATGGAGGCCAAGAAATAAAAACAGGGCGTGAAATTAAAAGAATGTTTCATTTTAGAGGAAAACGTTTTTCCTCTTCCAATAAAGTAGTAACAGCTGAGGAAATTCTATGCAACATAATTATTTTCGTAAGCCGGAAAAAGGATGGCAGTAAACATTCGACTGTGAATTATAAAATACTGCAAAAAAGTAGTAAATAGCAACAAAAAGGTTTACATTTTTTTAATATTAAACTCTGGGCAAGAAAAACGACTATCAGAAGGGTTAAAGAAAATCTTTTGTTTCTCCCTGGGTCATCTCACGACGAAGGTTCATCGACTGGGTGCTGCGATCATACGACTTGACAACTCATGATTATTATTTCAGTGGCTACGGTTCCAAATCAACTACTTTGGATGAGGTCGCATATATTGGACCGATTGTTTGAAGCGCTGACAGCAACGCCCAGACGATTATTTGAATGATGGTCTAGACCATACGTAATTGTATGAGTGTCATGAAATGATGGTGCAGAATTCGGTTGCAGAATCTCCCTTGTGATGTTGTAGCCGAAGTTCCCCGCATAATTTTCTTGCTCTCCATAGTTAGAGAGCAAACTTTGTAAACCTATCATCCTTGTGAAACAAGCGCGTATCCAGTGACGTGGCAGCCGAAGTTACTCGCTCAATTTTGTTTTTCACCATAGCTGAAGGCCAAACCTGGTAATTTAGCATCTTTGCTTTAGCGTAGCACCAATTTGGCATCTCACATTGAGGCTTTTACGCAAATTTTTTTTCCTATCTTTCTTATCTGTTCACCCTATGGAGATATACATAAGATTAAGATTATCATCAAAAGTGGGAAGTTTTTTGAGAAGGCGTCATTTTGTTCAGAAAACAAATTCCTTTTATTATTCTTTATTTATCAAGCCTAAGTATTCCGTATTCACAGTCAGTAGCTTGCTTCAGAGCACCTCAGGTAGATCGATGCCCGCATATTGCAAAATTATTATTTTAAAGGAAAGATACATGCATAGTTGTGTATGTCAAAATAAAAGAAATGTTTACGTTAATAAATTAAATTATTTTTCTCGGAAATAATTTTGAAAAATTTATTTCACTCAGCCTCTTTAAAGACTCCTAATGCAAGGCAAACTAAAGGGATATTTTTAGAAATAAAGAATTTGTTAATTTTAGGCTCCATATTGGCTGGCACTCGCATTTGCTTTTGGCACATAACTGTAACTCCACTTTGCCTCCAACTGGTATCGTTGAAATATCTCTATTTGAGCATTTTCCGTTTCACTTGACGGCAATGCGCAATCTTAAACTGTGTTTACTTAATTTCTCGCGGCTTTTTTTAACACTAAACATCCTTTACTTTCGCTATTTTTAGCACAACAATGTTGCACCATCTAAAACTGTTCTGGTGCACTCGCGCACACACACTGACTCATGGACACGCATACATTGCTGGAAAAAATATCAAGCGTGCAAGTGAAGTGTTTGTTTTGTGTTGATTTCTGCAAAATAAAATTATTGCCAGCAAGCGCGAATCTGTTACATATCTTATTTTGTGGCACAAAACACCAAACAGACAACCGCCGCGATATGCAAGATTTAATATTTGATATGCGGCATGTGCCTATGACGTTTTGCAGATTGCGTAAAGAGCAGGTCTGGATAAAATTTCAAGGGGTTGCCTTTGCCAAGAAAAATGGTAAGCAATACGAGGAAATATTTAGCAGAAAGAGTTAGCGCTTTTATGGCATGCATGATGAAGGGCAAACACAAAAAAAGAAAAAAAAACAAATAAAAAATACAAAGCAAGTTGTCTACAAGCACTTAGCAGGCTTAGGAAGTGGGTTTCAATTACTCTATACAGTACGTAGTACAAAATTTATACAAGCATATTTTAATGCCATACAAATTTGAGTGAAATATATTTTACACATTTTTTATTTACTAGACTTCAGTGTCTCCTTAAAACTTTCTCACGCAGCAGCAATGATAAAATCTAAGATTGCGCGTGGGTTTAAGGGCTAATTTGTGCCGTCTGCCTAGAAGAGAAGCTTAATTAAGTTTAATTGTTACAATAATTCCCTTTTCCTTTTTAAGGCAGCTGGGCCTTTTCTATAGCTCAGCCCAAGAAGCATTTCACTCGTAGAAGGGCTACGGTGCGTCACTAAAGCGTATTGGTATAGAGTGAAAGAGTAAAAAAATTAGAAAAAGTAAAAAAATTAGAAAAAGTAGAAAACTGAAAAAACTCTACAGCTGTTTTAACTCCGCTAGCGAACGTGATTTATGAATATCCATCACGCACGCAGTTGGCAAACCACAAAAGGCTAACGTGGTCAGTGAGTAGAAAGTGAGCCTCGAGAACGAATTCCGCATTGTACGAGTTTAATAGAATAATTGGACGCTGACCTAATTAATTAAAGCTTTCTAAGTTTGAGCTCACACAGGAAATAGCAAAAGTTAGGGCATACCCACGCACACCCGCACCTGCTTACATGCGCGTGCATGTGTATGTACATTAGGATGGGCCAAAAATCAAGTTTCTATTTTCTTGACACTGCCGCTAAATTTGTTCTATGGCGAAAAAAAAATTAAATTAATAAATTAAAAATTACCATTGAATTCCCATGGTAAAAATGCACTTTACAGATGGATATTATTTAATCTGCTCTTTAAAGCAATTTAACCATTTTTTATAGCGACGCTGTAACCAGAAAACCCAATGCAAAAAAGCTTTGAAAGTGAATTAAGTTCTCTCAGAGTTCTGGAAGTCGGAGAAAAATCAAGATCAGTAGGATTTAAATTCTCTCAGAGTTCCAGAATTCGGAGCATTGGAAGCATAATTAGTTCTAACAATCTCTATCAAAAAAAGAGGTTGTCTGTAAAGTCGGTTTACTGACGATAGTTTAACGTGATAACGTCATAAGAAAATACTAATTGAATGGTTGCATTTTTCAAAAGAAAATTTTTATTTTATTTGTTTGATAGATATTTTGTATGGATATAGAGAATGAGTTAACATTAACATAACATAATATACTTTAACATAACATAACATAACATAACATAACATAACATAGCATAACATAACATAACATAACATAACATAACATAATATAACATAACATAACATAACATAACATAACATAACATAACATAACATAACATAAAATAACATAACATAACATAACATAACATAACATAACATAACATAACATAACATAACATAACATAACATAACATAACATAACATAACATAACATAACATAACATAACATAACATAACATAACATAACATAACATAACATAACATAACATAACATAACATAACATAACATAACATAACATAACATAACTTAACATAACATATCATAACATAACATAACATGCTGTTCAAGCAAGGTAACGACGCATGAGCAAGATAACGACGCATTTTTTTGGTGCGTGCAGCTGGCTACATAGAATTATGAGACGTTATCACGTCAAAAAATAATAATAACATTAAAACAACAGGTATTATTAACAAACTTGGTTTTATTTTAAATTCTTCAAGTAAATCAAATTAATAATAATCAATAAGAAGGCATATGCAAATACAAATAAGTGAATTTATATATGTACATATGCGCATATACATACACATATACGCTCACTTAAGTAGGAGAGAGCAAGATGTCGAACGTTGCCGTTCGTTTGCTTTGTTTGCTTTGTCGTTCGTTCCGCGCTTTCGCTTGCAGTTCATTCAAGGTAACGGCAATGAGCAAGGTAACGACATATGAGCAAGGTAACGGCAATGAGTAAGGTAACACTAATGAGCAAGGTAACGACACATTTTTTTGTGCGTGCAGCCTTTTAAATCGAATTATAAGACGGAATACTGAAGTACATATTCTGGAGTAACGATGCGGAGCCAATAACCCCTCTTATCAAATTGAAAATTAAAATGAGGGAGAGAATAGTCTTTTTACTATCTACTGCTTTTAGGTTATTCCCCAAGCACTCACCTCTACAGGTGGGTTTTTGCTTTCGTAAACAATCCGAAACGGACTTACAAAAAGTTTGCGAAAGCTTTAAAAAGTTACAAAATACTTTAGCCCGGGTAATAAAGCAATTTAAGTTAGATATTAGTGTTAAGCTTAAGAACGAAACAGGACGGATCAAAGGCTGCGGTGACCGTAAGAAGGCGGAAAACGTGGTGTCCACGCTGAAGAGAAATCCAAATCTTTGCGGAAGAAATATAGCTCGAATGGTGAGATACTTGGAGCCATTTGGGCGTAGAACTAAAGCAGAAATTCCGGTGGTACCCTTTACCTAACCTAACCTAAAGCAGAAGCTGGTCTGAAAACATACAGTTCATAAATAATCGTAATGGAATGCAACGAAGAATGATGTGGCTAAAATACGCACCAAAAGGATGTACGCAGATTTCGTGCAGAAACATTAATGTAGCTATGATCAAACGTACGCACCTTTTGACCCTTCTCAACTTCGCTGCCAAGAGTTTTATGCTGCTGACTGCCAAAGGAAATGTCTCAGCAAAAGTTAGGACTTTGTGTCCTGAACAGTAAAATTTTCGTCACTATTGACACAGAAACCTTCACCAAAGAGTGCTTACTAAAGAGACTTTGGCCATTTTTACATCACCATGACGTACATGGCCTGATCTGGCTTCGTGCCACTACAGTAAAGCAGCTCTTAAACTGTACGAGAAAAAAATGACATCGTTTTTGTGCCTACTGAAGCGATCCCTGCCTATTGCCCAGAACTTCGGCAAATCGAGAAATATGCGTCGAATAAAAGCATGTACGGCATATGAATTTGCTATTCAATTCTCTTTAAAAAGCGAATCTAGATTCAAATACCGCACGAAGCTCAATAGTATCATTTGGGCAACGTAGAACTACCAGTGTAGTAGGAAGTAGGCATAAGAGAACGAGATTTTCACAGCCTTGGCGCCCCATTTTTGTGGCCATAGAATCCATCTAGGGGTTAGCAACAAGAAAAATATTTTAGGTTTTTTTTGGGACACCCTAATGTACATTCTTACGAATATTTCTAGTGACCTTTTATGGATGCCTCAGTCTAGCCAAGAATAAGAATATTCGAAGCGCATTTTCTAAGACAGTAGCTAAGACACATTCTATGTAACTGTGAGAAAGGTAAGTCTGAAGGCACTTTTAGACACATACTTATCACACACACACATATATATAAAATGCTTATCATGTTCACGTCAGTCAAACGTCGATCGGCGGGTCAATGCAGTAAAAGTTTAGCAATTCTTGCAAATTTCCAACACGTTCATTGTCATTTAGAATTTAGTCACGTCGCTCTTTAGTCAGTCCTCTGCTGTAAGTCGCGTTATGGACATATGGTTGATTGGAGGTAGAAAAATGCACAGAAGTATATAGCGGCCAGCGCTTATCTACTCAGAACGGATGGCTGAACTCAATCAAGGGACAGTGAGTGGTCTTATCACATAAGTCTTCCTCTTCTTGTTGTTTTCGTTCCTACATTCGCGCAATAAATACAGAAAAATTAAACGAAATAAAAAGAAAACTTCAAGCAAGTGATGGAGCAAAACCAAAACAACGCAAAATGTAAATAAAATCATTAAATAGGAAAAGAAAAAAGCAACCAGCCAACAATCACCTGCGCAACTCAAAACAAAAGATAAAGCAAATATAAACTGGAATCTCCGCTAAAATAAAGCATATTGTTGGAAAGTGAAAACAAAGCAAAACGTAAATGAACTCAGGATGCGCGAGTTCATATTTAACTTGTATTTTATGGTCTCGTATGTGCGAGCACGTCAAGTGACACTTCATTCAACTTCACTACACTCGACTTCATTCCACTTTCAAGCACTGCCGCACTCAAATTCCTCCGCTGCTCATCAATTTTTGCTGAACTGACATTTTTTGAGTAATTTGTTTAATTAATTAAATGACATTTGTACGTGTCCGAACGTCAGGCGTTCGGCGTACGGAGAGCGTTTTTTACACCGATGACAGCTTCAGCGCAGCGCAGCGGCGGCGCCTCGGTTTTTGTGGACACTCACGTTCGCCCGCGTAAGTAGCTCAAAGGAGCTGAGTGTGTGGCGGCAACTCATTCACACATCATGTCACGTGTCAACAACAAGTCAGCCGGACTGAGCAGCCGAGTCACCAGCCATAAAGACGACCGCGTGTATCGCAACGTGTCAACAATGCCTGGCATCCACTGGTGGCTCTTGTCTCATAAGTATTGTTGTCATGGATTCTTTCTTTGGTCGCTGCCAGCGGCCACTTGACAGTTAAGCACAATATTGCAGTTGGTATTTGGTAAGGCTTGGCGCCAAAGGTGAAATGCCAATGCACGTAAGCACATATCTGTGCCACGTTCCAAGGTGTGTAATCTCTTCTTCTATTCCTGTGCTCCATCTTATGCTCCCATATGTACGTATGTATATAATTTCTTATTCCACCCGTTCGCTTTTCGTTTAAGTAATTGAGTTAATGAGCGTCGGTGCATGTAGCAATTTGTTCTTTAGGCGCCATATTGCAAAACTTGCTCGTAGCCACCGCTGCCTCTGCGAGAATGTGCGCTCGTCCGGCGGCTGTCGGCTTAGCAAAGTCTTACTTTTTTGCTTTTAGCTTTTAGTTGGTGTTTATTTGTACAGCTTATGGCCGGCTTTGAATTTGTGGTGGTCATTAATCTTCAATAGCATGGCTGATTCAGGTCTGCTTGTTGTTGGGAAGTTGTGTTGTATTTGACAGATTGCAGACTTGTAGTTAAGGTAATCACATAAAAATGCTGGTAATCAATGGGAAAGGTACTTTCAAAGGTTTACTCTTTTGTGAAAAAGTAATTGGAGAGTGTAAAAAAATTGGTAAGTAACACTAAACGGTTTACGGACAAATCAATAGGAAAAAGGGTATGTGTGCTTGTGCTTGGAAAAAGTGGAAAAAATCTACGTAGCCAATTTGCTGCAAATGACTTGGCACATTTTCGCTACTTTTGGCGTGGCTGTACTTAGCTTAGGAAACGAAAAATTTACTGAAACATGAAAAGTGGTGGAGTAAAAGCTATTTTCATACAATAACATTCTCAGAATAATTGCAAATGTATGCCTCCATTATATTACATATATTCAGAACTCCTCATTAGTACGGTGATGAGGCATTTCATTGGACCAAAAAATATTACAGAACTTTAATTTAAACACGATTCACAGATTTTCTCTTATTTTTTTTATTAATGGCTTAGGCTTAGCTATGCAATGAAAGGAAATGAGGAAATATTAGAATTCCTATGGCAACTTGCAAACTAAGAATACAAAATAATATTCTCGAAGAAGCCAGTAGGTCAAGGAGAGAAGAAAATACTTGTGTTACAACCAGGCTAATTTGGCCTCAAATAGATAAAAAAGGTCAGGAGAATAGCTCAACCTCTCTCGAGAGAACATCTCGAAGGTCGTGGCTTATGTTACCGGTCATTGGCTGTTAGGTAGGCTTTCTTCTGCGCTAGGAGTAAATGGTTCCATGATGAATATGCCCTGTGGTTCCCGTGTTACAAAGTGGTACCACAACGAACCTACATAATCTAAGTGAGTTGGCTATTCTAAACCGACTGCCACAGAAGCCTAACCCAACCTAGGCTATGCTCAGTAATCTCTGAAAGTTCCATAATGGAATTCCCATAACTTTTCGGGTTACAATCTATCTAATAGAAGCGTGGCCAACATAACTAAGAAACTATTTGACTAACTCGATTCGAACCAACTGCTTCGTAAAGGCTTTTAATATTTATTATCCACAATATATTCAAAAAAGTCTAAAGTTTACTATTCTCTATAATGGCGTCATATTTTCGCGACACAATTTGTTTTAATTTCTGCGCAAATTGTGGAGACAGTCGCTTCAAATCAGCCCAAGTTTTTTGATAGCTATTTGAGCGTCCATATTAGTTTTCCTTCGAATGTTTCCTCAACTCTTGCCCAAATATTTTCAAAAAGGTTGGTATCAGGCGACTGTAAGGCCATATTACATTCGCCCAATCCCATTTTGCTGTTTCCACTCTACACACCTTCGGCTTCGATACTTGAATTCATTATGTTCTCGTAGAATCCAAGATTAGCTAGTTTTTTCAAAGATCTTCATATCTGACGGTACTAATGCTTTTTGGTAAATTGTGCTAATAAAATCGGAGGTAAATACAAACAAACGGCCAAATCCTACTACTTCATAGAAGACCATAGTTATTAGTTGCCTAGATTTATGGTTTATTTTATAAATTTATTATGTCAATAAATTTTGTATAAATAAATAGAATCTATCATATTTTTCATCACCATTTAAGATCGTTGGTGAATGACGTTAAACGCCAACCTGCTGAACGGACATTAAACTTATCCTGATATTTGCCACATAGCGAGACACACTACGTGGCATCCGCTAGTGAAGAATATATGTATCTTGTCTTTTCAAACATGTCTACTCGTACCCAAAATGCAAAGAAGCAAAACTGGGTGCTGTTTAATGCGTCACTTTTCCTCAGTGTCGCTCAGCAGCAGCTCCAAGTGACAGCAAACGAAGAAGACATTAAGTGTCAGATGTCAAATGCGAATATGATGAGCGCTAAAGGAATAACGAAAATGGCAACAAAAGCAAATACATATTAAACAGAAGCGGCCGTAGTTACGCTCGTCTTCGTCGTGTAGAAGAAACAGCGGCTAGGCTGCTTGGTTTTAATACAATTTGAATTTTTATTAAATTTTTTGTTTTGATGGTTTTTATGTTTTTGTTTTTTTATACTGTGAGTGTGTAATGGGCCAAATAAACGACGCAGACAGTTTGTCAAACCTCGCAACATTATGTTTGTTGTTGTCGTCGTGCAGGCTTACCGGGAAAGTCGCCTTAAGTGCTTAACGCCATTATTATTTAGGTAATTTCTGATTAATTTGGTTATAAAGCATGATATGTCTAAAATTCAACCGTTTTCGTGATATTCGATTTTAAAGATTACTTAAGAAACATATTTTCTTTTGCTTGTACCCCTGCTTTTTTTAAATGCCAGTCCGATTTTTCCCTCAATTTTTTGTTCAAGGATATGTCAATTAATTAAAATCATCAATGAAATTCTAACCAAATAATTAAAAACGGCTGCCAGATAAAGTTTTGAATTTACGATTTTTCACTAATCGTTGCCTAATTCCCATGTGAAATGGTGAAATGTTTGCAGTACGAGACTGTCACTCTCCGACTATCATTAAAGCGCCGTTTTGATATCATTATGAGACCTCTACAGCCACCGAGAGGTGTTGATGTAATGGAGAAGAGCGATGGGATTTTAGTTGGAGCCCTGCCTGTCGAAAAAAAGAGCACCTAATAACCTTAACCGTCCAGCTGCCAAGCCCGGACATTTACAGAGAAAGTACTCAACAGCCTCGACAATGGGGATTAAATGGTAAAGCCAGCTTTTCTGCGTGAGCGCCGATCGTCCAATGACCGGTAAGTACAGCTACAAGTTTGGAAATTGAATGGCGTGGAGACCCCAGGACCATCTTCGTCCTGCTTTTATTATACTGAGGCCATAGGATTTTCGAAATAGCTCCATCTGAACTATGCTTTCCTGACAAATTAGTTGTGCAATTCCCCTTTAACAATCGTCAGGGGAATGCCGATGGGGGTGTGGGAGACCTCTGCTGGCATGGAAACTGTTCTGCAAATTATTCTAGAAACTAGTACATATGTCGTTTTAGCTATCCAATTTATAATACTTAAGTTAAAGAAGAACCTTGTAGGTGGAGTAGAGGCTCGACTAGTGGAGGCTAAAATTGCATCAGGAAAAAAAGTGAAAATATTACTTTAACGTTTTTTCATTATATTTCCTATTTCTGATACAAATTATCATTCTTTCTCATCTTTTTTTCGATTCTTTTAATGGTTTGAATTATGTTCGGTACTAAATAGGCCGTCTTTGGAGTTGATTACGTTGGACTACCGGCTAGTCTATTGGGAATAATTTTATTACTCTTAGAATATTATACTTTTCCCGGTAACCCTGTATTATAGACTTGCCATTCACTGCAGCGGCATTGAAAAACCGTGCCCTCAGTCATAGAGCAAAGTTAGTTAGTTAAATAAATTACATAAATAAATAAATGAACCTGAAGTAATTGAGGCCACTAGCGTCTGCTGGTTGTTGCATTTATAATTATATTTCATGTAAAATATATATATATAATAAATGAATTAAAAATATATTAAAAAAAACAATAAATAAATAAATAATACAAATTTATTAAAATATTGGTTGTGGATAGGAGATCCAAAATCACTATATGAGAAAAGTATGTAAGTTTGACAAACCGATTCTGTCGTTTATTTGGCCATTTAAGAGACGCCAACTTTTATATGCAAATGAGAAGGGGAGATACTGGTATGGAGTGTAAAAGTGAAATAACACAAGTGCTTCACTCATATGTGTGCATTTAATTAATGAAATTCGCAAGATGATCGCGCCGGTTTATGCGCCATTTGGCTGCCCGGGTGACATGTTTTGACTGTGTTTGAAATTTATGAATGGCATTAAGCTTAACTGGTGGCATACGCGTTTATTCATATGTATGAAAGTGTACTTTAAATTGTCGTGAACACGACAATGTGTGGCACAAACAATCACAATTGAAATGACAGCGAAAGGATATGAAAGTTTAATGAGTGAAAAAGAGTCAAAAGAAATTGAGAAATAAAATACAGAAGAAGCGGAAAAACTAAGTGCGCAATACGAGAGACAAACTGTAAAGGAAAATGGACATAAATAGAAAAGCAGCAAAGCCGATTTAAAAATGAGTACTGCATGGAAGCGCATTGGTGTCGTGCTAAGTATTCGTGACCCACCGAATGAGGCCAAAAAGGACGCTGAAAGAAGCAACAAATTGTATGTAGCATAGCAAGAATCTGAAATTATTTTTAAATCGAGTTTAAAAATAATTATTGGAAGCGTGAAATTGCGCCTTGATCAGAAGAATCAGGGAAATTGAAATGAAAAAATTTGCAGCTTTATTGATATTGGATAGGGAATATTTTAGTTGTTATTGGAGCCTTTTTGTGACAGATTTGAAACCTCCTTAAAGATGCATGCTGAACAATGAAAAAAGAAAACTCATGCAAGCGGATGATTATCAATAAACCAGCTCAAATATATTGCTACAATGGGTAGGTAGGTAATTAATCACATCTTAAGTTAAAAATAAGTATGTACATTTGCGTTCAAAATAATAGGAGCGCTACGAATTCGGCAAATCTCAAACTTTTTACTCAGAATTTTCAGCAAAATTTTTATAGATCATTAAATTTTGGTGCAAAGCGCAAGTTTCAAGCAGACAAAAAATTACACTAATTTTGTAGAATTTTTTTTGGTTGCGTGTTACCCACTGTAAGAAAAATCCCAGTAGTTGCTCTCATCAAAATGTTTGCAGTGCAACTTCTAAAATTACTCTAAATTTATGGCGTTGCCATATTCAAAAATAGACAGAACTTCGCGTGAAACCAGCATATAAATGCAGCCCAATTATTCGCAACTTTAATGGCACGTACTCTCAAGAGTTCTCAAGATTAGCAAACTGTTGAACTTTGGCCGTCTGCACACTTTGAACTTCACCTCAACATTCTGTCTTGCATTGCGAGCATTCACAGTGCACCACTTGCATTTTCCACACAACTATTATTTAATTAAAAATCTTGCAACTGTCATTTATCAAATCAATTTTGCATAGTTTATTTAATTACAGCTGCAATGGCATGGCAAACTTAACCTCATTTAACAATTGCTTGACAGCCGCTATGCGCGCTCGTACCTATGCTCAATCTACACTCGTCTCCAACCACAATGCAGCTCTCTCTGTGCCTGCACAAGTGTTGTGTGAAAAGAACTCTCTGCGCGTCGCTGCCGTTTCTCACCAGCTCAGCCAATACAAATTGCTTTACAAGTTGAATTTTGTGTAAACTTTATTTTGTTGGTTGACTCGTTGCATGACCACAAATATTGCACTTTGTCAAGGGGTGCGCTTCGAGGGCGAAGCTGAAGTTATTTAGTTATGCATTGATGTACACACACACATATGAATATATGCACGCGAGAGAGTAGTAAATTTGTCAGCTGTAGTAAATTTGGTGTAGAAGCGCATGAATGCCAAAATTGAGGGTCCTTCTAGCCATCTACCTTCCTTACCACTTCTTTGGAGAAATGTGCTAAATGACATCATGTCCTTACACATTTCGGAAATGCATTGCCTTGCCTTTACAAGAAACTATAGAATGTATGCACATTTATTACAAGAGTCCAACTACTGTTGACATGTTGAGGCAAGCAGAAATTCTGTGGCAATAAAAAAATGTGTTGTTGTAACTTACAAATATGCGTTGGTCGAAATTTGTCGGAGTGGGTTGGTAGATATGTAGGTATGCTTAGTATGCAGTTCCTGTTTGGATGGCTTAAGAACTCTTTTCGAAAGCAAAAGTATTTGTAGTGAAAGTGAGAAGCTGAACAGACTTTATGGTACGTTTGGCTGTTTTACACTAAATTACAATATAAAATACATTGAAAGGTGCTTAGAGCAGTTCCAAAAGGTGGGAAGCGATTGTCTGGGAATTTCGGTGAAATATTTTTCATGCTCAACATTCCGTTTTAAATACATGACTCATTCGAAAAAAATTTCTTTGATGTGCTCTTAAGCATTTAATCTACTATTAGACACAAAGTAACACTTCAAGTGATATTTTCATCAGTTTATAAGCTGAAGAAGAAATAAAGCATAATTTAGTAAGGAAACAATATTACATTTATGAAAATTATTTATTTGGCGGGTCCCAAACCCACAATCAGCTATGCTGGGATGCTTCGCTTTCTCACGTTAGCTCACTCCCGAACGGGGTTTCGGAAGCTACCCAGAGGACACTTGGGCTATTCCCGGGAGTTGTGAGCTGCTTTTACCATATGCAGCAGAATCGTCCTGGCCACTCCCAAGTCAATGGCGATCAGTAACTTTCCCCACTTGTGTGGACTTCTATATATGGAACCATCCTCCAAATGCCAATTACCGCGGGATTAGTCTTCTATCACCTATAAGGTACTAGCGAGCGTATTGTGTGAAAGGCTAAGGCCTACCGTCAACCAACTGATTGGACCTTATCAGTGTGGCTTTAGACCTGGAAAGTCTACCATCGACCAAATATTTACAATATGCCACATCTTGGAAAATACCCATGAAAGGAGAATCGACACACACCGTCTTTTCGTCGATTTCAAAGCTGTATTCGACAGGACGGAAAGGAGTTACGTGTATGCCGCGAGGTCTGAATTTGGTATCCCCACAAAACTAATACGGCTTTGCAAGATGACGTTGCTCAACACCAGCAGCGTCGCCAGAATTGGGAAGGACCTCTCTGAGCCGTTTGATACCAAACGAGGTTTCAGACAGGGTGACTCGCTGTCGTGTGACTTCTTTAACCTGATGTTGGAGAGCATCGTACGAGCCGCAGAACTTAATCGCTCAGGCACAATTTTTTACAAGAGCGTACAATTGTTGGCGTATGCCGATGATATTGACATCATCGGCCTTAACAACCACGCCTTCTCCAAACTGGATAAAGAGGCAAAGCGAATGGGTCTGGTGGTGAACGAGTACAAAACGAAGTACCTTCTGTCTTCAAACAAACAGTCGGCGCACTTGCGTATCGGCTCCAACGTCACTGTTGATAGTTATAATTTCGAGGTGGTAAAAGACTTCGTATATTTAGGAACCGGCATTAACACCGATAACAATGTCTGCCTTAAAATCCAACGTCGAATCTCTCTTGCCAACAAGTGCTACTTTGGACTGAGTAGGCAACTGAGTAGTAAAGTCCTCTCTCGACGAACAAAAGTAACACTCTACAAGACTCTCATCATGCCCGTCCTAACGTATGGCGCAGAAGCGTGGACGATGACAACATCCGATGAAGCGACGCTTGGAGTGTTTGAGAGAAAGATTCTGCGTAAGATTTTTGGACCTTTGCATGTTGGCAACGTCGAATATCGCAGTCGATGGAACGATGAGCTGTATGAGCTTCACGACGACATAGACATAGCGCAGCGAATAAAGATCTAGCGGCTACGTTGGCTGGGTCATGTCGTCCGAATGGCTACAAACGCTCCGGCTCTGAAAGTATTCGACGCGGTACCAGTTGGTGGTAGCAGAGGAAGAGAAATCTTTCCAATATAATAATATCTTCCTCTGCGTTGGAAAGATCAGGTGGAGAAGGACTTGGCTTCACTTGGTGTGTCCAATTGGCGCCGGTTACCACGACAAAGAAACCACTGGCGCGCTTTGTTAAACTCGGCCAAAATCGGGTAAGCGGTTATCGCCATTTAAGAAGAAGAAGAGCGCCTGGAGATTTGCGCACTTGCCCATACTGCATGCATTCGCCCGAACGCCGTCCCTGCTTTGTTTGGCCTGATAGTGCAGCCGAGGTAGTAGGTGCTTTCAAAAAATTCTACCGGGCACTCGTAAAGTTCAGAGACTGAAGGGCATATTTCAGAAAAATGTTTTGCACAAGTTCGATTCTATTGATAGCTTGCTGACTTCATGGCCTCTAAATAAAAACAGCCTACACTAAGTGAGACCTAATCAATGTTTGCTAGAGTAACTTGACGGTATAAGGATCAGAGAACTTAATGGCATTCCGTCTGAAGAAGCACAACATGGAGACAGATATTGAAGTAATATAATTTATATGGTTATTAAAAGAAAATTTGCTATCAAAGACAACACCGACCTTAATCTCACAAATCCACTAAAGGACACAAGTCGAGATATTGTAATTAGTAAGCACAATGTTAGATATTTTCGAGCATGAAAGCAGTTGGGCAAGTTCAGCGAAAGACATGATTTTTGGCATTTGGCACCATGGCATTCGGTTGGAAGATTAATTAAATAATCAAAGCGATTTTTGAGCGACTACAAACTTACACTTTATTATACTAGAATTGCGTTATAAAATTGCATACCCAGAAGTGTATGTACATATGTATGGTAAAGGTTCTTGTTAAAATATTCAAAATTTTGTTCCATTTTTGAGAAGTTTGTACGAGTTCAGAGCTTGGATTTAAAAGGTGTTTTAATTAAAGTTTTACAAAAAACTAACGAAACAATAACATAGAAATGTCATGTCATTTTTCATTAATATTCATTGTATTTTCAATAAAAATAGTAAAACCTTTCCGAGGATGCCCTTTTGTTAAATTATCTACGATTTTTATTTAAAGGTCACTTGTCTATCAATGCGCACTTAATTTACTGTTTCCTTGAACTCGTGGATTTTTATTTATACCTCGAACTTTAAGAGTATTGGAAAACTCATTTCCGAAGATAATTTCCCAGAAGTTTAGCTACATTGTTAACGGATCGTAAAATGTTTAAACCCACCGCAGCCATTCACTGGCTGTTTATTTCCCTTTGTGTGGTTACTGCCGAGCTGCGAAAAGCAATACCAACACCAAACAAATTTATTAATATCATTATCGATTGACACGACAAAAATCATAAACAAGATTAATACACAATTCAATGCAAATGAAGCCAAGATGAACACACAAGTAATAAAATAACTGAATGCCTGGTGGCAGGCAAACCGAATGAATGAATTCAGTAAATGAATGGCTCATCAAAATTTCCAAGCACGTCGACATGGTACTGTGGTTTTCTGCCTATTTTACAACCTCAAATAAAATGAGACGGAATGGACACAGGGGAGATGGAGTAGGGCCATGGGGACACCGAAAGTCAGTTGCACTCAATGAGAGTAGAAATCATTTGCGGCGAGAATACTGTGGAGTTGGCAAAGGCCGCTCAATGGCTCAATGGGCAGACAGCCCAAAAAGTATTTATGTCATATTTTATGTAGACAAATAATAAATAAATCATTTTGCAAATATTTCTGGTGCTATGGATGCGGAAAAATATAGATTTTCGCTCACAGATATGGAAGAATTAGTTGTTTACTCATCGGACAAACAGGCCCGAAGAACGGGAAATTGAACAGGTGAAATGTGTGTGCTTTTTATTGTATTGCTAGAAGGAAACACTGCAAATTTAAGTCAGAAGTGGTAAATGGTAAAAAAACTAAGCAGAAGTAAATGGAAAAAATAGCATGGAAAGTGCAAAGATATGAAAGAAGGAAACAGAAGCAGTCGTGTGGAGTTGATTTTAAAAAAGAGGAACAGAAAAGAACGATAAAAAATGAAATATGAGATATAAATTGGAAAAATATATAAATGCAGAAAAGCACACTAATCGGGGTGAAAAAGAGTTTCTTTGAAATTTTCTGGCAATTGCATTGAGATTCACTTGGCATTAAATTACAGAATTTACCAAAATCTTGTTGAATTTTTTATTTGCGATTTTTCAACGACAATTTCGAGCTATTTCATTTTGATGTGTGTGTGTTTAACTCTAAATTATAATACTATACCCGTTTTTCAATAATTTATGTACATATATACTGAACGAATTATACAGTGACCGACAAAAGTCTACATGCACCCCCCATTTCCACTGAATTGAAAGTTCAAAAACTTTACTGAAAAGTGTGTTTACACAGTTTTATTACAAAGCTTTTTCTAATCATTTTAAACTTTAAAAAATCCATACATTAACATAAAATAGCAAAGCTATGGCAAAAAAACCGAAAACCAACGTTGACAAAAGTCTAAATACAGTACACAAATGTCTTAGTACAGTGTGAAAAACTTCACTTAACTCTAAGTAATATTGGTTCTTAGTATATAGTTGGTCCACCATTAGCATCAATTACAGCTTGAAGCCGTCGTGGCATCGAGGTGACTAAATTTGTTAACTCTGCAGAAGTCAGATTGTTCTAAGTTTCTATTAGTCGTTCTTTGAGTACTGAAGCGCTTGAAATTGGATTTTTTTAAATTTTTCGATCTAAAATTTCCCAGACAAGTTCAATAATATTCAAATCAGGGCTTTGCGGTGGTGTATTTAATTGCCTTGGAGCATGGTAAAGCAGCCACAATGTGCGCTGTGTGCTTTGGATCATTTCCTGTTGAAAGACCCAACTTGGACCAAGCTCCAAATCATCCACCAAAGATTTCAGATTAACTTCCAATAGTGATTTGTATTTATAACGATCCATATTTACTTCAATAAATACTAATCTTCCAACTCCAGAGGCAAACCATTACATTGCCGCCACCATGCTTTACTGTTGATACCACATTCTTCGGACTCAGTGCAGTATTTTTTTACTCCACACTTTTGCTCTTCCCTCGCTACCGAATATATTAAACTTCGACTCATCTGTAAACAAAACTTTTTGCCAAAATCCATCACCTTTTCCCTATGTGCTTTGGCGAACTCCAGACGAAGTTTACGGTTTTTTCAAAAATAAGAGGCTTTTTTCGTGGTGTTCTACTATGAAAACCGTTTTTGTTCAGAGCTCTTTGAATTGTTCTTGGATGAACACACTTGTTGGATGAGCTTGCTATATCCTCGGCGAATTTCGGAGCAGAAACTTTTGGATTTTTGTCCACTTCTTTTAGAATCAAGCTGAAGTCTCTGCGAGATATTTTGCTCGGGCTTCAGTTTTCAAATTGTAACTTAAATTAATATTAGCAAAGCAACGCACATAAGAAAAGGAAAGAAATAGACAAAGGGTATTTTACCGTTATCACAACATAGGATATCAGAGTACAAGCTAGGAAACCGTTTCTGTATGTACACTTTTGTCAACGCTGTTTTTGCGTTTTTTAAGCATAACTGCGTTGTTTTATGTTAAGGAATGGATTTGTTTTAGTTAAGTCGATTAGAAAAAGATTTCAAATGAAATTGCATAAACACATTTCTTAGCAAAGTGTTTGTACTTTGTAAACAACGAAAGGGATGGGTGTATGTAGACTTCTGTCGGTCACTGTATGTATTTGTGAATATGAAATTTGTGTCACTCTCAAATATGAAGACTATTTGCTTTATGATGTCGATTTTTTAATTGAAAAGGGATTCTGTTAAAATTTTTATGAATTTTAAATAAGCAATAAAAAAATAAATAACTTTCCCGTAGAATAACATTTTTGTTTATATTCATTTTTCTTCACGATATGACCACTTTAACGCAATCTAGGCTGTTGTGTGTATAATTTTGTACGCTTCTGCATACAAATTCTGTGAGTCGTCTGTTGCCCAGTATCACTATGAACGTTGGGTAAAACAAAAAGAAAACAAATATTGTAAATAAGCAGCAAAAAATGGTAAATGGAAAAATGGAAACAAAAACAATCAAATTACGTAAGTGGTTACAGTTTTCCCAAATGAGGCGAACATACAGTTGGCATTCGAATCGAAAATATGAAACGAAAATCTTATGTATTTTAAGCACTTAAATGAAATAATAAATAAACAGAAGCAAAGTGGTTTAAAAAGAAGGTAATCAGAAAAGAAGTAAATGAAAATAAAAAAGAAAAACAAAAATTAAAAAAAAAAATTAAAACTTGAGACAAATTGTATAAATAAAGACGTCGAGGTGCCGTGCCCGTATTGCACTTGTTAGCGGCACTGTTGTTCTTATTATTCATAAAATGGATGACGACGCAGATATGAAATTAAAAATCAACACAATAATAGAGAAAGCAGGATGCAAGTAGGAAGCGGGCGGGGCGAACTGCGCCAACGGGCATAAGGGCAATGCGAGTAGCTGCACTACGAAGGACCAAATCATCTACTTTTCGAAAACGTAAAGGGTGTATGAGCTCTTTAACGTATATGTATGTATGTATGTATGTATGTATAGCTGCATGTGCAAATAACTGTGGCAGCGCAGGAGGTTGTCTGCTGCTCGTGCACGTAATGTAATAAAAATTATTTTAACATAAAATAAATATGCACCGAAAAATATGGCAGCCCTGCAATGATTACCGCTGAAAGTATTCGTAGTCATTTTGTGGGTATAGCGGTGGCGCCACAATTACTATACTAGCAACTGAGTGTATTGCGTTTTTCTTTTTTCCCCTTTTTTTGGATAGAATTATCAAGCTGTGGCATATTTTGACTGCTATTACGCCGCCCCTTACACACCCACTCGAGGAAACAAGCATTTGGTGTCTCCCTTACGCAGGAACATCTCACTTTGCATGATGATGCAGTGGGTGATTTAAGTGGAAGGGGAAGTGGTTATTTCGCATACTTTACATAAAATTTTCGCGTAACTCTATCTTTTTAAAACGGCTTAAAATTACCATAAATGCAGTAATGTCAATATTTTTTCGCCGCATTTTTACTTTGCGTGTGGTTGATAGTCATCAGCAAGGACATGAGCATCGGCGACTCATGCGACAGCATTCGTATGTGAGCACATACTTATACATATACATACATACATACATATGTAGGTGTATAATGTTACATGTATTGGTGTATTAAGCGAAACAGACACAATAAAACTCGAAAAAGGTTTACACAACTGTGAGCCATTAATAAATAAATATGAGCACAGTGTATCCGCGAAGTTGGGTGAGTCTGTAATACAAGCTTTTGAAAAATTAATGTACATAAATCTGGCGAGAAAAACACAGCACTAACACATGCGAATATTTTTGTTCGCCCGCAATACTCGTACGGTTTCGTCGGTGGATATATTAAGTCGGAAGTTTTGACCCTCGTCGACGGAATTGCATTTAAATTACACAAACCACGGCAAGCATATTTGCACACATACATACATACAGCGATATATGCCAGCTGGACCAAAAAGTTCCCGGAACAGCCGTCAGATGACGCTCTAAGTCAACTTATTTTTTGAAGTAAAACTTCTTAGGCGTCGATGGACGATTGAGAATGGAGAGTAAAATTTCAAGGCCATGCAATGTTTTGGGCATTTTCGTTCCGCGAGTGAGAAAAAAGATATAACGTAGAGGAAAAAGAGAGAGAGAGAGCTACACCTTATATATATCTTAGATACACTTTAGGCTTTTCCTTGTGGTTGCTAATAGACACTGAAATAATAGAAATAACACTGCCTACTTTTTGGGGCTTGTTTGTTGGTTCAAACTTGTAGTAAATATATTTTTGGTGCCTACTTTTTGCCGTTATATTTCCTTGGTGCCTACTGTTTAGGGCGTTTTTTGGTCCCAATTTTTTTGGGGTTTTTTTTTTGGTGCCTACCTTTTGGCGCTTTTTTCCGTTTCCTGGCTAGTGCTTGTGCGTACTATAAAGTGCTATCCATTCCGGTGTCGGATTTATTGGTATTGCCTTGCGGTAATTTGTGCCGTTGCTGTGGTCCTGGAATCGCTGCGTTTGTGCGGGTGATAAACGCTTGGAGGAGTGCGCGTTGTTGCATATACGAGTTGAACTCTTCAAAAGAGATCGTGAGACCAACGAGTGAACCAAAAAAATGAAAGAAAAGTTACTCAATAACCATCAGAGAGAGAACTTCAACATTGTTTATGGATCCGTTCCATTGCTGCAAAGTTGGTAACAAAGGATTAGAATTTCATGAAAAAAAGGATCTCGTTGATATCGGTAAATACATGATTTCCAAGGATGAACCCAACCCAACATTCATCAAATGCATCATTACTGGCGACGAGACATGGGCTAATGAGTTGGCCACGCAATCCAGACATCAGACGAGTGAGTGGAGAGCTCCAATACCAAAAATTGGATTACGACGCTATTGTATACCAAAAACTTTTACCAGAAGATCAGACAGTCAATAAATACTATTTTTTTGGCGTTATGAGACGTTTTATGGTTTACGTAAAGAAATTTGCCAAAAAAGAAAAAGAATTGTGGTAAAAACTCGTGGATTTTGCATCATCATAACGCACCGCCGCACAGTGCCATCATTATCCGTGAATTTTTTACCAAGAACGAATCGAATACCATCAAACAGCAATGGAATTCAACGGAAATGGCTCCTGTAACTTTTTTCTGTTTCATCGAGTCAAAAAACGTTTAAAAGCCGAAAGGAAGGAATGGAAAACGGATCTGATGGCAGTAATGGAAATAGAGTTCCATAAATATTTCGAGGGCTGGATCACTTCTGAGGAATAAAATTGTATTTTGAATTTGTTCAATATATTACGGGAACTTTTTGATCAAGGTGGTATGTGTGTGTATGTATGTCGCTGTGCAAACAAAAGTATGTCTGTTGGATCACTCGGATACCTTAAACGGATGCAACTGTTGTTTTCTTGTTGTTGTGCCATCGTAGAGCCGAAGGTGTATGCAACGGGATATCCTTTGGGCATCCTATTTGGCCACTCCTGTCATATTTGCGCTGTGATTTATTTATGTTAATCCTTCGAGTTAGTCGCGTAGGTGGCGTCGCAGGGCGCTGTGTGTGGAATGTTTGCTATACCCCCAGGAATGTGCACTCAAACGTATAACGACATGCACTCATACATACACATGTAAAGATATTCCGACGCATAAAGGACACTAATTGTGAAAATAACGCTTGTGAAGGTTTCATATAGTCGTACAAACATACATACATATGTAGGTAAGTATACGCGTATGTAAGTCAATGTAATTTTGCGATTAAAATGACGTTGTAAATGCAGGTGACTGCTCAGCCAAGTGAATGTAATTAAAAGCATATATTTATTTATGGAAAAGCCATCAGCATTGGTATTTGAGGGCATTAAAATTGTATCCACTATCATTGCAAGGAAATATCTCTTTTAAATTTAATAACAACTTTACATCCACATATTCCTCAAGAATTTGGTACTAAATATAATATTTCACCTAGGCTAATACAGCATCTTTCTAGAGGCAGAGTCTGCGACAAATGATAGCACAACGACTTTGTGACCTTTTTTGACTTTTTGACCAGATTTGACTTTTTTACCAGGTTTGACTATCTTTCTGTTTTTTCTTTTGAACGTTTAATTATATTTTTTTTTCTAAAAACATAGTTCATTACTAATAAGAACCATATAAATAAGTATATATTTAGCACTTACACCCTTTTTGGGTGTTTGGCCGAGCTCCTCCTCCAATTTGGGCGCGCTTCTTAAAGTTATTCCTTACACCACTACAGTTTTAAACCGATTCCGAACGGCAGATTTTTTTATGAGCAGCTTTTTGGAATGTTTCTTGCACCAACCCTCATGGATACGGCGG
This sequence comes from Anastrepha obliqua, assembly GCF_027943255.1. NCBI lineage: Eukaryota > Metazoa > Arthropoda > Insecta > Diptera > Tephritidae > Anastrepha > Anastrepha obliqua. The sequence continues at coordinate 2,947,278 of NC_072896.1, forward strand.
CCATATAAATCTCAATTAAACATTTTATATAAAAACAAAAAAATTCCAAAAATTTTTATCAAATTTTTGGTACGCAGTTTTATAGTTTATTAAATTTTAGTATAATAAAGTGCAGGTTTGAAGTTTCTAAAAAACCCCGTTGATTTTTTATAATTTTTTCCCTGACCTAATAACACGGGTTGAACGATCCACTTCCGTCGCAAAATTCGATCGGTAAAACACAACTGCGATGGGAACGGAAAACTCTATTGCGACGGGCCAGTTTTCAGCTGACATTTTGTAGTTACAATAAAATTAGTTTTGTAGTGAAATCTTTTCGTTTGCTATATTCGAGAAGCAACTCGTTGAAGCTCATTGTTACAAAAAAAAAAACAACTTCTTTCCAAATTTTTGATAATTTCCAGGAATGCTTGCGCAAATCGAATGACATTTGCTTGTTAATTGCCTGTTGTTGTTTGTAAACAAATAAATTGTCATCAAGTAATCAGAAAATCAGTCTGAATCTTCAACTCCTTGGAGAAAATAGAAATTAATTTAATTATTTTGCCACCGTAAAAATACCCAGCGGCTAAGAATCCCGCAATTCTGTGCAATTTCATGCTATTAAATGTATTCTAATTTTGACAGCGTGTATCCGTCAACCCGTTAAGGGGTAAGAAACTCTGTTGAAAGCGAGTTGGCAGCAAAATAAAGGGTTTTCCAATAACAGGTGTTATTTAAATATATAAAAGGCTTTCGAGAGGTGATTAACGATTTTTTATGACCGGAATTGGATGGTATTGATCTGGACTACGTTTATTTTCAACAAGACGACGCTACGTGCCACACAAGCAACGAAGCCATTGATCTTTTACGGGAAAGTTTATCTCTCGAAGATAGTTGGCCACCGAGATCTTGTGATTTAACACTTTGTTATTTTTTTCGGGGCCACGGGAAAGAGAAGGTCTACGCCAACAGCCCATGGTCGATTCAAGACCTCAAAGATGGAATTCGTGAGGCTATCGAGGACATAGGGCAGCCACTTTGCAATTCGGTTATGGAAAATTTCATGAAAAGGATATTGTCCTGAAAGCGTGGTCGTGGTGGTAATTTGCCTGAAGTTATTTTCCATTATTAACGGCATACCTTCCCCTTTATAATGAAATAAACATCCCATCATTTATATTAAAAAATAGCATTTTTCTTTGAATATCAAAATAACACCTCTCTTTGGAAAACCCATTTAGAGAGTTATACCAGTTTTAAGAGGTATAACCACATTCGTCAGCAACGAATCTCGACAACTGTGTTGTTGTTTGAGCCTAGAGATAGCGAGTAGAGAAGTGGCGAGTAGAAGGCGCCTGTTTATACAAACAGTTTGGCTGGTTCACGAAAATTTTAACCTAAGTGTGATCCCTGCTATACCTTTAAGTTTAGTTTGAAAGAGCCCCGCAAATGATTTGCCACACGTTTTATTAAAATTATTTACGCGCATGAATATAGTATAAACATCAAAAAATTCAGCAGTCCTGTGAGTAAAAATTAGAAGTTGAAATGGTTTGGTTTCCGTCGCTTAAAAGTATGATTTACTAGCTTTTCAAACCCTAAATATGCGAACTGGTTAATTATCACGAACAATATTCGTCTATTGTCTATTAAATAGATAGTAAAGCACAAAAAAATAATCTCACAGCTGTTGCTCCCCTCCTCCTCACCGCTAATAACCCTGCACAGGTATGTTTGCTATTATTAATTGCCTGCATTGTCCATTCACGCTTGTTTGCCATGCAATAACAGCAGAGAAATACAATGGAATATATAGGTATGCACATACACATACGTAGGTACGTATGCACAATCATAAACATGCACGGAGTTTATCACATTTTCCATCAGCGAAAACCACTTTGTCGCCGCCCACCCACAGCTATCTGCGGCAGTCTCTTATTGTTCACATGTGTTTAATTATTTGCCATAACCGCAGCAACATCCACAAGAAATTAATTAAGTTTTCCGCACGCGTATAACTGCAGAGAAAATTTTGGAATTTCACTGTCATCACTCAACATTTCGCAACATTGCAACAGCATCCGCCTGCTCCGGAAGGATATGGTTGAAGCGTTCGCATTGCTGTGCGTAAGGATGCTTGATGGATGGGGGATGGCAGCTGCGCTGATGATGTCACACTTCCATCATCGACTGCGGCCAAGTTTATTAAGCTTTATTGTTTATGCCGACGATGATGGCGCAGCAGGCGCTTGTTGATGGCATTGATGGCGCCGTTATTTACGGCCCAGTGTATTTGTTTGACAATCAAACCGATAATATTAATAAAATCACTGGAGCAGTGATAATTGCATTTTCAGTGCGACTATTTTGCACAAACACTAAGAGTAGGATACAAAATATAGTGGCGCATGGAGTGAGTGTAAAATGAAACAATCGGAGCTTGCCTGCCTGCCCGCCTGCCTGCGCTTTAGGGGGGAGCAATGCAATGACGCAGTAAACAATTTATTAGAGAAATTTTTATGAGTAAGCTCTTAAAGCTGTTGGCAAAGCTATAATATCATAATTTGGGGATTGAAAATGAACTCATCGGCGCATGGGTACTTACAAATTTACGACTGCAAGGGAATATAATTTTATTGCAAATCTGACAGCTGCCAGTTTAAATTACGTACATAGTCGCATATAATAGTGGATTTACGAACCTGCAAAGAAAAGAAAGAGAAAATTTTATTGTTATTGTAAATTAAGATCATTTAAAGGCTAAATATTTATAGACAGCGAAATTTACTTAAACAAACATCTGCGCAAACAAGTGCCAAGTGTCAAATCTGACACTCTCCAGCTGACACTGGCAAGCGGTGACATTTGAACAAGCTGCGTGTAATATTTTATGCTGATAAAAATAATTGCACGCAAATGGCGAAAAGGGAGAGTGAGCAGGACACTTAGAGAGCTGTTAATTACGCTTATCAGCATGTAAATATGTGTACAAGCACTTATTTGTAATGCGAATACGGAAATGGAGGCAATAAAAACGCAACACACTTCGCAAACAACACAATTGGGCAACTGCCGAGAGCCGACACCCAGCAGGAAATTCGATTAGTGTTATGTATAATTTTTTATGCACGATTTTAATAGTGGCAAAAAGTAAGGTGAATTTGGTTGTAAAATGAAAAATCTTTATTTATTCTTGTAAATCAATTTCATCCCCTTCAAAATAATCCCCTCTCGATGAAATACACTTATGCCAACGATTTTTCCAATCCCCGAAACATGCCAAATAGTCCATTTCCGGTATAGCCATCAGCACCTTCTTCGATTCAGCTTTTATCTCCTCAATCGACTCGAAACGCGTTCCCCGGAGTGGTCTCTTGAGTTTTGGGAATAGCCAGAAGTCACACGGAGCCAAATCAGGCGAATACGGTGGTTGCGGAACGATATGCGTGGAATTTTTGGCGAAATGGTCACGAAGAACGAGTGCAGTGTGAGTGCATTATCGTGATGCAAAAACCAAGAGTAGTTGGCCCATAATTCTGGTCTTTTTAGACGAATAGCTTCACGTAGACGACGCATAACGCTCAAATAATAATAATAACGAAAATCAAAAAAAACTGTCATCATGACCTTTATTTTTGAACGACTTTGACGTGCTCTTTTCGGTCTGGCCTCGCCTTTAGCACGATATTCGCTTGATTGGTCGGTTGTTTCAGGGTCGTAAGCATAAATCCAAGTCTCATCTCCCGTAATGATGCATTTGAGCTTGTCCTGATAGTCTGAAAGCATTGTTTTACACACATCAACGCGACACACACGACGACTTTTTTCCAGGAAATTGAGAGTTTTCGGTACCAAAAGAGATTTGACTTTTCGTAGGCCCAAATGGTCTTTCAAAATGGTTTTCACAGATCCTTCTGATATTCCGATCATATCAGTAAGGTCTTTCACAGTCAACCGACGATTTTTGAGCACTAACTCCTTCACTTTATTGACGTGATGGTCATCTGTTGACGTCGATGGTCGTTCGGAGCGCTCCAAGTCATCAACACGTTCTCGACCCTCTTTGAAGTCTTTGTACCGCTTATAAACATTTTTCTGCGACATGGTCGAATCACCAAATGCCTTCTGCAACATGCTAAACGTTTCCGCAGCCGAAATTTCATTCCGCAAACAAAATTTGATGGCACTTCTCTACTCAATCAAATCAGACATTGTAAAAATCGAAAAATGCACTCTTGGTCGTTTGGTAAACACAAGCGTAAATATATTACTGATAATGACATTCACATGAAAGTTGGCCCAGATGCTATTAACAGTGCTGTCAACTCATGAAAAAAATAACTAGAGCGAAATTTTAATTTCAGTTTGACAAATAAATTCACCTTCTTTTTTGCCCACAGTAGTATATATAAATACATAAAAACACCCAGTAACATCCCAAGCTACCATGTTTATTTTTAGTGTGTTTTATACAACGAAGATAGCTTTAGCCGAAAATATTACTCCACAATTTAATTTCCACATGTGCTTCAAAATAGCATTTTTAACCAAATATAATGGAACTGGAGTTTTAGAATACGAAACCACATTGCATTTCTTTCTATTAAGAAACAATTGATTAGCAGAACACCTCTGCTGACACACAGTAAAATCGGAAGCAGTTTCTTGAAATATTTTCACCAAACTTTGAATTGTCGGCTCATTTGGACGACTATTTCCACCAAAAAAACCACGAATTTTGCGATATGTTGTTCTTAAAGAGCAACCATTTTCATAATAAGTTTCATAATTTTAACGCGTTTTCTAATGTGAGCATATTAATAAAAAAAAGAAAGTTTTTTTAGATCCATGGCCTACAGAAATGAAAGCCAGGAATGTTTACTTTAAAATTGAGTAAAAAAAGGTATAGCTGCAACCTTTACGAAGGGAAGGTAAATTTATAACGTTAAATGCTATTTTCCCGATTTTTGGTTGAATTATGACACTCTTTCACCAAACGCGTGATACTAGCAATTTTAATTGGTTTCAATCTACTTAAATCTTGAAACTTCAGAATTTCATCAAAAGAGATTCGGTTGGGTTAGGTTGCACTGATTGATTTGCGATCATAGCGGTACCAGATGGCGTTCATTAGTTATATGGTTTGAAATAGTAGACTCGCATGATGCCTGCCAAAAGAAATTGTTAGAAAAAAAAATAGAACAAAACAGCCATATCATCATCTTATTTTAATCATATTATCATCGTATTTTTATTGAAGTAAATTTTTTCGTCGCATCTAACGATAGTTGAATGTCAGAGAATCAAAATTTTTCATCCTACAGTTTTCACTTTTTCAATAAATATGAACATTTTTTATATCCCCCTTTCCTAAAGGGCACTCATCTGCCCGTAGGCATAGATGGTGCGATAAGCATCGCTGATTGTGTAAATAAACAAATTGTCACATACACTAATGTAAGTGCGCGAAGTAAAATATAACCCGGTCAGTGGCCGCTGCAGCCGCATAAACAGTTATGTGAAAGACAACAAACTATACATACGTACACATGTAAATATGTATATAAATAAATGCAATAAATAATAACACCTGTACGCAAAGTTACCGAAGCCTGACAGCGGCCCTCGCGCATTATCACAGTACCCAAAGAAATGGACTCGGCTGTAGCAAAATCATACATTTGGCACTTACTTCGAACAAAAGTTATCAGCTAAATGAATTTTTTATTACATCGCAATGCTGTGTTACTTCTGAGTTGGTTACTGAATTGTGTGTTAATGGAATCCAATCTTGTCTTGGATTGTTGCAGAGATAGAATGTACAATGTAAGTGAAATTTTGACAGAAAAGTAAGAAAAAGCTCTTCCACAGTTGGATAATTTTTTTTTAATGAAAATATGTAAATGAAGTATGTTATAAATTTATAGTGTTTTCAATAAATTTAAAAATATTTTTAAGGTGCTTTCGAATTCGCCAAGCGCAAATCCGATGGACTATTCCATCTGGTCCATTTTGGAGAGCAAGATGAGGACTAAAAAATATGCCAGTATGGATGCGCTGAAAAAAGCGATTATACGAGAATGGGCCAAAATACCTCAAGATCACATTCGTGCAGCATGCAACTCATTTTTTGACCGTTTGAAGGCTATAGTCAAGGCAAAAGGTTGTCATATCGAGCTAAAGTGAATAAATGTTAAACTTGTAATCATTTTTTAACAATTTTGCCTTTAAACTCAATAAAAGCCAATTTCACACAAAAAAGTTATGTGTTTTGAATAGGTAACACTTCATATCGTTCACCCTATATTTCATTGAAAATCGTTCGTAATAAAGATTACATATTTTTTAGATTTTTTTCGGAGAAGTGCTCTATTTCGAAGTTATATTTATCAGGAAGGTTAAAACTCCTATCACACTTTCTTTTCCCCAATTTTTATCAAAATTATGAAGTAATTGCAAATTTTATAACAATAAATTTATCTAAAACCTCTTTCTATGCCACACCTAGCGCAGAGTTATCTAAACTGCTGTAAATTTACGACAGGACGGTGGTAAAGCGTAAATTACCAGTAAATTATATTGCAATAAAGTTTTATGACAGCCATTTCTGCTTTGCGATTTTTTATGATTCAATCATCGGTTTTAGGAAAGGAAATGGCGCCTTACGGTGTCAGCAAACAAAAAGGCGTACCTACAGACACACGCACAACTCAGCCACGCAAACGCAGCGAAAGGAAGATGGGCAGCATTGAAATTGGCGGTCGCTGTCTAATGTTGGCGGCGCAACAAAGGCCGTCACCTGCACTTAATGCGGCGGCTGATTTATGCTTTAGCAGTAGGAATTCTCCGCATTTTACACATTTTCAATTTGTATTTGTATTTCCGTGTACAGAAATGGCTTCACTGCCTTAACGGTCGGGCTCATAAGTTTAGAAAAGACTTCAACCAACTTTGTAAAACTTTGCACCAATGACCCACAACAGCAGCCAAACTCACTTTCTATTTCTTCGTTGCACAAACATTTCTACTCACCCATTAGTTAGCCTATAGTAAAATCCAATCGAAGCCATAAATTCAATTTGCATTCTCAATACGAAAATATCGCCATTTTTCGCCAGCTAAAGTGCTACAACGTGCGATTATTCGACACTTTTCACGGCAGCAGTTCATTTGTGTACAAACATACACATAAATGTAAAATGGAAAAGTAATAAAAAGAAAATCTCCTAGCGCTGGAATACCGGTTCCACATTTATAGGTCAGAAAAACTGGTGGTGGCATTGCTGCATCGAGCAAATCAAGCACGAATATACAGGCATACATACATATGTACATATTTTTCCGTGATTTGCTTCGCCTTTTATGTGCATACAGCCGAGGTTGCCTCTGCCAATCGAGAGGACAAAGTTGAGTCTAGCCAGATTGAAGTGAGTGTTTAGCGCATCAAATATACATACATACATACGTATGTATGTAAGTATGTAAAATGCCGATGAAAGGCTACTGAATGGAAGCATTAGCAAAGCTTGCACAAAGTGACAAGTGACAGTTCTGGCCCAGATAGAAAATGAATGCACATAAAAGGAAAGGATAAGAGAATAAAATATGGAACATTGGGAAATCTGAGTAAATTAAAAGAAAAAATACAGTTTATTAAAATGAATAAAAGTTTTAAATTAATTAAATAAAAAAATAAATAAAATGAAAGAAGTACCGCGACATTATTAGCTCAGTGCATTTGTGCTATATATAATAATTTTTCAAATAGCTGTCGCCCTTCACCGGGCGACAAGTATTGACAAGTTTTTACTATTTATTTATTTTCCCAATTTCAATTATTTTTCTATACAAATGCAGTTCATTCTATAACAAAGACCAAAGGAAACCACATTTCAAACTTTGTATAAAATTTATAAATATTCGTCAAAATATCAAACTTTTTACTCAGAATTTAAACAAAATATCGGTCTTATGTGCCAGGTTTCAAATCGTGTGTTTGAGTTCATGCAAATGTTCCTCAACTGATTACATTTTATTCTTACTTGTTGATGTTGCAATAATGTGAATTTTAAGGCGGGAAGGTTATTGGTCTACCGCGTCCGAGTCTGAGTGCTGGGGCTGCCTAAGATGGATTTTGCTTTGAGGCTCTAGGTTAGGTTAGGTTAGGTTAAATGGCTGCCCTAGCTAAAGGGCTCACTTGGACAAATGTTAGGAAATTCGTCCGTTGTGGTGCCATACATGGGAGAGGAGGAAGGAGATGGGAAGGAATAAGGAGCCTTGGGATTAGAAACGATGATGACCATACACTTTTACGACGGCGCCGACGGGGGCTGATTTGCGTTCGTAGTTAGCCGTAACAAGCTACTGGTGAACTTCACCAAATTTATGATATCTACACCGGCTATATCCGCAGGCGTAGCGAAAAAGTGAGAGCCCAGAGTTCTAAGTCTTTGCCAGACGAGAGCAGGGCAGCTGAGAAGAAGGTGTTGAGATGATTCCACCTCGCCCTCCAGACAGTTTCTGCAGAACGGACTTGAGGCAATCCCAAATCTTACGGCGTGAACACCTAACGGACAATGTCCGGTAAGGATGCCCACCAAATTTGAGAGCTGGGGCTTTGTTAGCCTTAGGAGTTCCCTTGAGCGTCCCCGATCTACCCGTGGCCAGAACGATCTCGCGACCTTGCACGTTTGCGCACTAGCCCAGCGCTCGCTGAGTTGACTCGAGGCCCATCTTTCCAGGAGCAGACCACAGGTTCTCAGGGGAACCCCAATTCTCATATTTCGCGACGAAACCGTCTCCAAAGTTCCCTGTCTAGCCAGCTCATCAGCCCAGCAGTTTCCCTCTATGCCGCTGTGCCCGGGAACCCAAGGCTCTATGTTCCATATAGCAATTAAAGAAGGAAATATGATATATATATAAATGTATATATACAGACAAAGAACTGGGTATGCAGTCTGGGTATAGCCCCTTAATTTATACTCTAAAAAAGTGCAAGTAAGAAGTGGCTCAAAATTCTCGTTGATTTTTGATAATTTTTCCCCTGGCGGTGTTGCGCATTTTATGCATAAAAAAATGGAAAATGCATAACACCTTCAACAAAAAATGTATAAAAATCAGCGCTAATCTTGAGCCACTTTAAACTTGCCGAATATTATAGCAAAATTTTATGGGCTACATAGCTGCATTCCCAAAATTTTTCTAACTTAAAATTTCCATTCTAATGAAAAATTTCTTCAATTTTGTGCAAATACCCCCAGAATTTTTCTAACTAAAAAGTTTGAAAATTTTCTGAATTTTTTTAAAATTTGTTCAAATACCTAGAAGTTTTCTAAGTAAAATGTGTAAAATTTTGATGAAAAATTTCTGAAATTTTTAAATTTTGTTCAAATACCTGGAATTTATCTATCTTAAAATTTTAAGTTTTAAAGAAAATTTTTTGAAATTTTTAAATTTTGTTGAAATGCCCAGAATTTTTTAAAACCAAAAAGAATTTTCGTTACTGAATGAATCGTTCTAACCAAAAAGTTTTAAGTTTTCCTGAATATTTTTTTTTTTTAAATTTTGATCAAATACCCAGAATTGTTCCAACTAAAAAATCTGAAATTTTGTCGAATTTTTTTTTAATTTTGTATAAAGTTTGGAACTTAGAGTTAATACGGTTTTTGTTGCAATATGAACTACATTTAAAAAAAAAAAACCATAAATAGAGAAAACTAAATAAGAAATAAATAAAACATCAAAACTTTGTAATAAGTCACACTGCTATTATTATGAACACCCCTGTATATGCATACTTCAAGATCAACCCCCACATTCTGCTTGAAAATAGTTAAATGCTTCGAAATTGCGCATCTTTCATTGTAATTTGGCACACAAACAAATATCCACGCTCGAAGCCAGCATCACAATTATGACATGGCACACACACAGGCGTACTTAAGTGTATGTAACTCAACATTTCTTTCATTTAACGGCATACCCGAACTACAAAGCGTCGCGTATAATTAGTTTTACTGCCGCATCGAAGCATATTACGGCAATTTATATTGCCCAACATTTAATTATGAGCAATTTTTTTACCATTACTTATCTCGATGAGAATTAGTGATGTAAAATTAAATGAACAAAATAAAATTGCCGCCACACACTAGGGTTGGCTCATTCAAGTTGGCATCCAAAAGTCTGTAAACCGGATTTTCTCATTGAAAATAATGCAAACACATCTAATAGAGAAATATCGTCGGATTTAAAGATAAAAATTTTATAAAAAGAAATATTTCATTAAAAATTGCATTTAACTAAATTTTTCTTTTTAAATTACTTTAAACAATTTTACTTAAATTTTAAAGTTTTTTTGTTTTAAATTACTTTGAAAATTTTATTTAAATTTTAAAGTTTTAGTTTTTGTTTAAATTACTTTAAAAATTTTATTTAAATTTTAAAGTGTTTGTTTTTTTACTTTACAAATAACTTTGAAAGTACTTAAGAACGTAATGAAAAAACTTTGAAAAATAAACGTAGGCGTTTTTGCGATACAAATTTAAGTATCCCAATTATCAAAGCCAATTTAAGTTTACCATTGGTTATTGAGTTCTCCTGTTAAGAATTTATAGACATCGAAATATGATGTAGCTAAAATAAAAAGCGAAAAACTAAAACTAGGACATCGATAATATTTCGTGGTTTATGATAGCATGCCATTGTCGGGTATGGAGAATACGCTTAATTGAGCAGATAGATTAAAAATATGGGGTGTAAAAGAAAACTAGGGTGTCTTGTGACTTAAAAGGTCTTCTAAATCTCCGCAAATCAGCTCTATACCTGGCTACTCAAGATACTCTCTGTCCGCCTTAAGAATGTTAAGAGATCCTTGGTAGACGAACCCCCAACGCTAAGGTCTTAAAAGTACTTCAAGGCCGGTTATTTACACAGAAAAAATTCGGGCATCTGGTCATCCTAAAGGCGCTGGAGATGATGGCCGATTTAGTAACGAGTGCGCAACCTAATGTCAGCTTTATTTAATTACAGAACAGATAACCAAATAGCTGCTGTCTGAATCTGAGACTCCGTTTTGAGGTAATTAAAAATAAGTTAAACAATTTTTACAAATGGTAATAATAAATGCTTAAAAATTACCTTCAATCAAAATAAAGTTCAAAATATTTAGCAATTTAAGAGAGTCACATCCTAAGTAGCAAATAATTTAGCGATGCGTACTTAGATCGCAGAAAGTGTGACAAATAAATATTTTCATAACCTTTAAGCAGTAAGGCCTCAGTCAATGGCTTAAGTCATATTTGACGGATAGACGGTGTCTGGTAAAAATCGATGGAGTTTTATCGAACCACTTGGTTGCTACTTCAGTTGCCGCCGAAGGGAGAATTTTAGCGCCATTTCTTTATATCATTTTTATCAATGACTTAAGCAAATGTTTTTCCTTATCGAATTTATTGCTCTTCGCGGATGATTTAAAAATGTGTTCAATTGTTAAGGTCTCGGTGGAGCTTCAAATCGATTTAAAAAATGTTTTCATTAAGTAGATTTTTAAGATATCCATAACGAAATTTTCTTTTTCCTTGATTGGCGTGCTAACCGCTTAAACGATTTTGAACAAATTAATGCAAATGAAAGAAATTTTCCTTCAGTGGTCGCATTAATTTGTGTTTTCAATCACGAGCTCATCATTGGAGTCGTTGTGTAGACTTAGGGCTAGTTTTTCAGTGCAAGTCTAACTCGGCCTCTAAGTTTAAAGGCACAATTTTCCAGAGTTAAACTCAGTTTAAAAGCTCGTCACAGCTAAACTAGCTCTAAAAACTCGACATTAGGGGCCAATAATAAAATTTTGCTCTTAACTTTACGTGTTTGTATTTTATTGCCGAAACCCCGTAACTAAATTGCCCCACCTAGTAATTTTCTTACCAATATATTTCAATCGAATCTGCTCGTCATTACATGGTAACCTTCATCTTAGTGTACAGTCCATTTGAAACTAATTTGTAATTGCACACTCTGCCATTTAACAAGAATATCAACAATTTGCTGTGTGCCGTCGCGCAAAATCCTCATTCGCCGTTTTATCATTACTCTCAATCATCGTACATTGACTTTTCACTGGTAAATTAAAAATTATTACACCAGCAATGCAACACAATAGACTACACATAATTTCGTGAGTGAGGAAAATCGATCACTTCAAACGGATTAAATGATAAATAGTCATCGAAAGAAATAGCTGACAGCTACTGTTCTCTGTTGATTACTTAGAGGAAAGGAATGTGCTTCACTATGAGCCAATAGCAGGATCCATATGCATACCTGCCAATCCGTACAGGGTGCTCTCAAGCTCGCCTTGGATTGCTCCCGGTTTTTGTTTTTTTTTTTTGTTTTTTGCCTAAGACAACTTGCGCAATCATCGCATTAAAACTACTCTGCAGGCAGCTAAGAAAAACAAGAAGAATAGCAAAACGGCATGACAAAGAGGTATACAAATGGAAAAAAGTAAAAACAAATGCCAATTACAAATGTTTAGAAAAAGAGAAAACAAAGCATTAAATCAGCTAATAGTTGAAAAGCAAAACAAACCTTAATGGCAAAGTTATAGGTGAGCAGCGAACCGGCGATGAAAAAACGGGTCAAAGCGTTTAGTTAGCGAGGGCTTCAAAGCTCGCCACTACTCCACGCCTAAAGGGGGATTTGTGTTATTCATTGTGAGCGTTTAGAAATTAGTTAGTTTAGTTTCGCTTAGCTTCGTTTCGCTTTTAAAACATTGACAACTGTGAGTGACGGCTCATTAAGCGCCAATACAGCACCCAGGCAAGCGAAGTGGGTGCGGAGAAGAGGTAAAGTATTGAAATGAGGCGGAAATTTATGGGAGACTGTTGTGGGCAATGTATGCATTCGCCGGCTAATATTCGACTACTAGGTGTAGCTATTCAGTAACGGGATTCTGCAATTATAGACAAACCTTAACACGACTAGTTCGTAATGAATTGACGGAGACAAAGGTGATGGTGGAGATGGTTGTGATTTTGCAAATTGAAAGGTACTTGTAGTTCCACTTAATGTCAATAGCAGCCATATTAGCTATTTGACTTTTGCTGGTGCTATGACATTTTCGTGAAAATATGGTAGAGCTAACAGACTGAAAGATGTGATTAATTCTTTTTTTCAATTGCCTTCAATATATTTTAGATTCATTTTAATGAATAATAAAAAAATAAGTGGCGCATTTAGGGGCTGCAGAAATCAAGATACCAATGCAAGGAAGCCCGTATACAGTTACGAAATACCATAATTTATTTTTAACTAATAACAATTTGGCCACGCTGCTAGGAGAATATAAACAAATTTGAGGGGAAAGGATGGTGAAAATATTTTGAAAGGTGTGCTCTGCAACAGACTGTTATTCGGCTCTGAACGAATTCGAGAGAATCAGCTGACGGGCTGACATCACCCGGGAATCGTTAAAAAACTGAGAATGCGATGGTGATATATGAGAAAAAAAAATCAATCACTGACACTTCATTGCTGTATGAACAACGACGATTGGACGAGTGTGTGAATACATGTGAAATGATCGCGCTGAATTTTGCTTCCGGATCTCGCACGTGACGTGGCAGCCGATGAGCAGAACACAATTTTGTTTTTCACCATAGTTAAAGAGCAAAACGTGTCAATTTATCATCCTTGATTGAAACTACCTTATTTTTGTATCATTTGTATCATTGATTCTATGTTCAGTTAACGTCAAAATAAAGTGTACCCACATATTGACAAGTTTTAACCATTTATTTAATTTTTAATTTTAATTATTCTTATATAAAACTATAATTTATACTACAACAAAAACCATACAACGCAAAGTCTCTTAAAAATTCGACGAATTTTCTTTTGGAAAAACTTCGAGTATGCAGTTTTGTAATCCATTAAATTGTGTGAAAGTTTTAAGTAGCCCAAGAAAGACATTAATACATACATTTTTTCTGCTGACGGTGTTGGGTGTTTTCCTCCATATAAAAAAAATTCGAGCATTCGACCATTCAAAGCTCATTATAGAGAATCTACGTAAATTTAAAATAAGAATAATCAACATTCAGATAAATTTTTTATGGATATAGGATTTATATTAGGATTAAGACTTATATGAAAATCTAATATCTACATAAATCACCTAAAAATTTCCTTCATCGAAAGGGAAGAAAAACAAAAAACAAAGTAGATTCAAATTCATAAAAAAGTGGCAGCACAATTGTTTCGAGATACTCAAGTACAGAAGTACTGAAATATTTAAGCGAGTTCAAAGCATGTACGCATGTATGTATGTGTGGATCTGCGCGTATAACGATAAAAGAGTAAAAACATACTGTACAGATACTTAATCATCAATGCTCGCATTGTTATGCTAATTGTCGGAATTTGTATACAAAAATTACCAAACAAAAGCTCGGCTGCGATGCGACGGGATGAGGCAATGAGCACCGAAATGCGAGCAAATTCAAAAGCAAATTTAATGGCAGCTGCGCAAAGCTAAACTAAAAGCGCTTACGTTCAAAACTAAGTATGCGTGTGTGTGTATGCATGTATGTAAAATACCAGTATATGTCACAAGCACGTAAAATATAATTGCTATTGTTGTTGCTTGGTAAGCGGAGCATGCAAAAATTAGAATCAATTTAGTGGCATATTTTCTCATCTTTTATTTTCATTTAAAAATATTTCAAGTGCTACGTGGAGTATAGCGCACCGTCTAATTAAGTGAATTACGAGTGAAACGGAATGTCAAGGCTTTTGGCATTGCATTTTGCCTGTTTGAATTAAAATTAATTAAACAATTATTTTCATACTAATGTAGAGCTGTGGAAAAAGTGAAAGGACAGTCCGTTGTAATTAAATCAAACGGAACGAAAAACAAAAACAAATAAAAAACCAAATGCACATAGAAAAGCGCAAAAACAAACCAGCAGTTAAAAAACAAAAAAGAAATCGAATAAAATAAAAAATTCTTGTCAGAAGTGGGATTCGAACCCACGCCCTCAGAGAGGACCAGAACGCTCCGCAGAACAACCCACATTTGCAGATAAGTTTTCACACTTGAGTCTGGCGCCTTAGACCGCTCGGCCATCCTGACATCTGAACAAATTGCGGCAACGACAACTCTAATGAGCCAACAGTGCGTGGCAATAATAAACGTACACAATGTGTAACACTATGTAGGAAAGTGTGTTGTCCACCCACGATTTTATAAAATATAAGAAAAATATAGCTTTTTCTACAGCATACAATAAATTTCATTTAAATCAAAGTTTGAAACTTCGTGCCAGATTTACAAAAATTCTACACAAATTGTCATCAAAATTTTAAACTTTTAAATCAGAATTTAAAAAAATGTACGCAGTTCTATAGCCCATAAAATTAAGTGCAACGAATGCACAACCTGTTTTTGATATGAGGAAATGCGCAGCACCGTCAAAAATTATCAAGCATCAATGCTATTTAACGCATTATATACATACAAGGATTGCTATGATATACTTTGACTTATATTATATTTGTTGTAAAATAAACTTTATAAAAAATGATATATTTAAAGCGTAGTCGCGAAACTTTTCCCCCGAATTGGAGGCCTCTATAAACAGCTGTTTTAATTGTATGCATCATCTTAATTAAATTGAGGTCACATATTTTTATTATTTCTGATTTTTGGCATTTTGAAAGAGCCTAAAAGTATTGCCATCACTCGAATTCCCGAAGCCAGGCTTTGGTTTTTAAAAAACTGCCAATTGTCTTTTAAAGTTCCTTCTGAATTCGTGCTATATTTTGAGAAAGTAATAGTTTTGCATTTTCTGGGCTGACTTGCCCCTTTTTATCGGAAGTTTGCTCGAAATATTGAGCAGACACTTAAAAAATCGAATACGTTATATTATATAAATCGATATACCGAAAAAACCGCAGACATTACGCAATTTTTTTTCTTTTATTCACAAGGTCCATAGTATTTGAAAATGGAAATACGTTTGCCTAGCTCTGCCAACAACCTTATTTTTACGGTTACGATAAGATAATAACAGTAAATTAAAAAAAGTCACTTCATATTACTAAAATACATGAACAAGAAGGTTGCATTACAGTTTTTGTTCTATTTTTAAAGAAAATTTAGAAAACTATCTACCTATTTAGAAAAGCTTGGAAATACCAAATATTAAATCACGTCTTTCACTTTGCGCTCACAAAAATGGTGATCTTGTGATAAAACTGTATATTTTTGAATTAAACAAACTTTGTAATTATTATTTTTCATTACTATTGAAATATCGGCATTGTTTACCTCAGTGTAAAAACAAGATACTCAGAATAGTTCAGTGCATCGGTCAACCTATTTGAACATAACTCGAAAAGCTATAGGAATCACATTATTGAGCTTGTGGAGATTACTGAGCATATTCTAGGTTATAAACAAAAAAAGCTGTGAAATTTTCCCAAAATTGTGTTAAAAAAAAATACTATTCTTCTCCAAATCATTTCTTTTAAAAAGGATATTTTATTCTACAAAATTTAATAAAAGCATTTTATTTTTAACAAAGAATATATTTTCTCTTAAAATATTACAAAAAAAATTATGAAAATGTTAAAAAACCAAAGATATTTTAATTAAAAAAGCTCTATACTAAAACTTTCAAAATTTGAAAATTATAAACTCTTTTTATTTATCTCAGTTTACTTATCTACTATACTCCAGCCTACAAATAAACCAATTTTTAAAAGAATTGACGACTATTTATAAAATATTTGCATCACTTGGCGTGGAATCGCTCAAATACACAAAGAAAAATAAATAAAAGCAATTAAAAAAACCAAATAAAATAAAAAATTCTTGTCAGAAGTGGGATTCGAACCCACGCCCTCAGAGAGGACCAGAACGCTCCGAACAATAACCCACACATTGTAGGTAAGTTTTCACACTTGAGTCTGGCGCCTTAGACCGCTCGGCCATCCTGACATCTGAACGAAATGCGGCAACGACAACTCTAATGTGCCAACAGTGCGTGGCAATAATATACGAACACGATTGTATATATGTATAAGTATGTAAGTATGTAGATATATATTTAAATAAATATATTTATAAACATTTAATTGTTTTTTTTATTTTCCAATTCATTATCTAGAATTTAGATATGTACATTCGTGCATATGCCTCATGTAGCGAACATTGCAAGGGGAAAAAAATTTGTGTACACTGACAGAGACATCCATTTCTGCCCACGCGCCGCTACAACGTAATTGATTTCCGCGGCGGTGATGTCTTTGATAAGATAAAAACAAACACCAGCCAGCTGTTTCGTCGATTTTTTATTGAGTGATAATATGAAACCAGATAGTTCAAATGAAAACAACAGTGAAACGTATCTACTATTAGTTTTTTTTTTATACAAATACATATGTATGTACATAAGTACATATGTAAGTATGCATATTTCTATTGAGTTATTAAAGCTGCTTAACTACTAAAACTTCGTATAATTGAGTGCCTTTTGAGGACATAAACAAAATATGACAAGTAGCTTTTGATATCTTAGAATTACTTTCGGGTATTTAGATAATTTTTAAGTACTTGCTGAGCCTAGATATGTATGTATGTTTGAGAGAATACACTTGGCTGGGCATATCGCGGTACCTCCACTTGACTCGCAGCGAATACGATAGAATCAGCTGTAAACCTATCACTATTATAGAGTCATGATTACATATTTAGTTTCTCACTCTCGTCGTAGTTCTCTCACACAGCTCATCTAAAATTACGTCGGGGTTTGTTTTTTAACACACAACTTTGAAGGGTTCATGAACATAAAAAATACAACTTTAAGTTGTATTCAACCAAAACTGCAACCTGAAGTATACTGACTTACTTAATTTTGCGGTTATTTTATATTTTTAGTGTACCCCGGAAAAAATGCATACAAAATGCATCTATATATATATATAATTGGTGCGTACACCCTTTTTGGGTGTTTGGCCGAGCTCCTCCTCCTATGGAAGGACCTACAGATATTTTTGTGAGGAGCTTTTTCATGGCAGAAATACACTCGGAGGTTTGCCATTGCCTGCCGAGTGTCGACCGCTATTAGAAAAATGTTTTTTCTAATTTTGGTGTTTTCGCCGAGATTCGAACCGACGTTTTCTCTGTGAATTCCGAATGGTAGTCGCGCACCAACCCATTCGGCTACGGCGGCCAAAATGCATCTAACAAAACAAAAACGAACACTCCTCAAATAGTAGCTATGGGAGTAATAGCAGCTCAACACAAGTGGGAGTGGTAGCTGGTTGGTGGTTGGTGGGAGTTGTAGTTTTTTGCTACTACTCCAACTGCAGAGAGTACTGAACATTTTTCTACTATTACTCTGAGCGACTAACAGTAACGAAATGTATCTTGGAGCGGAGCAAAACGGCATTTCCCGTGTTTTACGCTACCTGCTCCACTATTCATCTGCTCAAGTTCAGAGTAGTAGCGCGAGCAAAAATTAAAACTAAGAAGTAGTGGAGCAATATCAATTCCAATCTATCACTTGATAGATATTCCCCCATTCCTGTGTCAACTCGATCAGTGAGATTGAGGGGGAACGCCACTGTGGAGGGTCAAAAAATAGTCGATTTTTGGGTTTTTTTTTGTAAGTAGGAATGATTACTCGAGGATCGGACACAAGGCAATTTATTATATGTGTATTAAACTATGTTGATGTAAATTTTTATTAAAAAATATTGAAAATTGACAAATTTATTTTATTTACGTAACGAGTTAAAAAAAATTACGTCATCTGGTGGCAGCGATACAGCAATGAATAATCATCTGAAATCAAAAAACCAAAAATTTTATTAACCTACATAATAGTGGCTATCGTTGTACGTAGCCAAAATGGTGGTGATTTGAATTTCGATGTGTGTTTTTCACCATTTTTTTGATTTTCAACAGGCCCAAAAAAATAGTTATTTTCAAAAATTTGAAAATCGGCTACGTGCGACAACAAAAATCTTGAAAAAAAGAAAATTAAAATCGGTTCATTAGTCTTCGAGAAAGGGTTGCCACCGTATCAAAAAAAGTCGTTTCGAGAAAAAGGCGTTTGAAATAAAGCACTACGGGGCCGAACCGACGGGCGCTCCCTTAAGTGCACATAGAATCGGGAATAAAGCGAATTTCGCTTTAAAATTTTTTCCACGTTTTCTTGAGTAGTTATACTAACAATTTATGCAAAAAAAAAATCCATTTTTTTTTTTTAATTTTCACAGTGGCGTTAGGGATCTGGGACTATACGAGTATTTCGACTCGAAGCTCATATTTATTTTTTCATTAAATCTGTATGTAATAATAAAAGTATAGATATTTAGTTTGATTCACAGGTGCACAAAATCATATTTTAAAAAATAGAATTCCAAATGTATGTATGTTAATAAACATGTACAGAGTGCTCCGATTTGCACCGGGCTTTTTGTATTTTGAAGCTAATCTACAAGCTAAGAAGCCATGTCTATAAGCTAAGATGTGTTAAGAAATAAAAAAATTCGTACACAAACTGCAAAAATTTAGAAATTACTCAACCGATTAGAGTACTGGTTTTTTGTTATGAAATTTTGAAGTGTTTACTGTCACTCTGCATTCATCAAATGTATCAATTATTTCATATTACTATTGAAATTTCGAAAACAAAACGCACACTTTTTTTTTAATTCATGTTTGGCTAAGTGGGAATAAGCCGGCAAAGCAAAGATAAAAAATGATTGCGCTCTGTTTTCTACGTCACTTAATTTGTTATTGTGTTCCCCATTACTCTTTCGTATATGCTTTGTCTTAGCGGTGGAGCAGCGTATGCCTGGTGCAGTTATAAGCAGAACAGAACATAAATAAAATAATTATATGAAATAGGAGTTATTATCGTTATTACTTTATCTAATTTTCAACGGATAAGGGGGAATCGTAGAAGGTATTTCGCTCAAGCGAATTTACTGCAAATCGATTAATATTCGCAGTAAAAACTCAATCAAAGTAAATGCTTTTAATGGCATCGTTAAATGAGGAATGCATTAATTTTTCTACAAACATACACACACACACACACATCTATATTTATAAATTCATAAGCGCTCAACACTGACGATAATGGAACTTTTAATTAAAACGTGACTGCAACGAAATTCTATAGTAACCAAATAAAAAATGTATGCATGTAAGTATGCGAGTAAATAAATCGACGAGACACACGTTTCACGCAGATGAATTAGCTGAGAATTCTGAGTATGACATTTGATATAGAAAACAGCTGCATCGATCGTGGCAATAAACTTTGTGTTTGCTTTACAAAAACAGCGAAGCCAAAGACAAATAAGTGTACTACACCCTGTCCGTGTGTGTGTGCGTGTGTGCGGGAGAGGGGTATAAAAGGCTGACAAGTATCGTTAGTGGCGTTTTACAAGCACACACACACACACACGTACACACAAACCAAAGTAAACACGATCACAGGAAATCAGCTACAATATGTTGGTAACAATACACCAACAACACACCATATGCACCGTTTGGCTAACATGAAAAGGTCAGGGACACAAAAGGTCGTTGAAGTAGCGGTGGGATATTTGAGCTACAGTGACTGCTGTTCAAGCACAAATGCGACAGGATCATTCACTGCAGCAGGGAGGCACAGCAAGAGGGTGAGCAGCAACGGCCACTGAAGTGCACTTTTAGGTATCCAACATAGCGTGGAAAGTGCGCGCAGTTATATGTAAGGTTTCGAAAATTTTAAAATTTAACTAATATATGATTTACTTTTAGAATCTGCTGAGTTGACCTGCTTACCCCGTCTTTCATCCATCTTCCGCTTACTCAATTGCCGGCATGCTTGTAGCCCGTAAGAAGAAAAAACCAAAAAAGGCCGAAAATAAAACCAGTTTGAGTTTCAGCTTCAGTGAAACTGCTAACACACACATTTAACGCAAAACGTAAGGAATCAGCCGCCAGTAATGCGCTCAAATTACGCACGAGAAACTGGTTTCTTTGGACAGTTTTTATGTACCGAATAGTTGCAGTTTCATGCAATGCCGGCTTCATAATTCTTTTGTTTTTTTTTTTTCTTTGGCGCTTCCTTGCTATGTTCGTGAGCTATAGTTTTTTCTTTTCATTAATTTTTTTGGTTTCCTTTTTTGTGTTTTCTTTTTATTTTTATTTTCATTTCTCATTTATTTGTTTATTTTTGTTTTCTTCGTGGTGATTCTCCTCTCCATTGTAGTTGGTTTTGTTTTGCGACTGTGTTTGTTGTTTTTTTACGATTTGTTGATTTTTCAAACGCAATCTTAACCGCTAAATAAGCATTCATGTAGGTACGTACTCGTTTATAGGATCTGCGGCCCTTACAGAACAAATACACGAAAGTATCTTGCAACTTATGGCGCGCTGGTCACGACACGAGTGCTCAACTGCCCAGCTACCACAACACCTATGTACCTAAACGCTCTGATGCTGCCTCCATCTACATACGTACATACGTACGTTCACAACAATGCCTGCTCTGGTATGCTTTCGTGGTATCCATAAAAAGGTTCTTCTGCTCATTCAATTACCTTACAATAGGCTTCCAGCCGCCAGCCATTAAGCCGATTTATTCCAACAGGAAAAAAGTTCACCCTTTTGTCAATTTGGCATTATTTGATTTGTTCCCTTGTTCTTGTACGTACACACATACAGATGTACGCAGACATCTTATTTCGTTGCTTTTTTAATAAGTATTTTATTAACATTTGAAAGGATATGCGGATACATTTGTAATTTTCTTGGTTGTTAAGTGTGAAGTGATGCAAATTTCGGTTTTGTTCTCCCGTCTTTACCTCTTTGTCTGCGATCACTCCGCAAGTATTCTCATTTGCTTTGTGGACTGACTTTGACACGTCTGCTAGTTGTTTCGACGAGTTTTAATATGTAATATCCTATCTTTTTTCTTGTTGGTAGTTAGGCCACAATTCTGACATTTCCTGTGAATGTGGGGTTATTTGATAGGGTTTAAATGTCGTTCGAGTATTATGGCGCATTATAGTCTTGTTGACTTGTGAGTGATGTGAATATTTTACATATGAACGTATGCATGCTTTTGTGGTGGTTGGGGAAAACAGCTTGCCTCGAAAATGACATTTTTGATATAATGATCAGATTCAAATAATTTTTATTATAACTTGTATGGAAAAACCATCCTCGGTCATGGTGCTGACGAGTCAAACTGATTTAAGCAACTTATAGCCACCTAATTTACCAACTGGGAGTCGCTTATGCAGCTAAATGGGCTACATCAACAAACTCATGCATTTCCAACGCGTAGTGCTTTTAAGTGAATTATTGTGAAGAGGAGTGCGCGCAATAGATATTATATTAAATCACGAAGCTGAAACTCTATAAAGAAATAATTAGGCATTGCGTTACTTATGCATCTGAAACCAGATCACGTCACGCTTACAACTATGAATACCTAGCCGAGCTCATCGACTTACGAATAGTGGACTACATCAAGCTACGCCAGCGTTTAAGTGGGCTGGACATGTTCTGTGGATGGATCTCAACGAAATTGCAAAAAAATCTGCAATAGTTAGCTGTACGTACCTTATAATAGGGGTCGCCCAAGAAAAACTTAGATTGACACAGTTGATAACAAGGTCAAAACCTTTGGATTGAAAAACTGAAGAATGCCTGCAAAGGATGGATATTCTCGGTCAAAGCTATTCAGGGAGACTGAGGTTGAAACTGGACCGTCACGTCAACAATGATGATGATGAGACATGTACATACATATACACTTAAGAACTAGACACTATCGGTATAGCATTAGCCAGTTGTCATTCTAGAATATGGGAACATTAGAAGCGCCAAATAATAAATCTTCGCAAATGGTATTCTAAACAAATACACCGCAGAAACTATAATTATGTCAGTCTTGAAACGGAGAATCTCTTTTCTTATCAAGTATTACTTTGTACCAAGTAGCCTATTGAGAAGTAAGGTCCTCCTCAACGAAAAAAAAATCACACTTTATAATCTCATCTTGGCCAGCCTATTATAGCGCGCAGGAGCGTGAACGAGGACAACATCTGATAAGGTGGCACTTGCGAGTGTTTGAGAGAAAGAATCTGCGGAACATTTTCGGACCTTTGCTCGTTGGCGACAACCGGTGAAACAATGAGCAGTAAGAGCTTTACACCATCATAGAGTTTAAGTCTGAAAGGTGTAAATAAAATATTTAATTATTGTACAAATAAACTAAAAATAATCAAAAGTAAATAATAAAAATATTTAAAAATTTTATTAATGGAATATTTTTGACATTTTCGGAAAGACAGGTTTAATGAAAACTTGAATAACTAAGCCAAATCTTGACCGATTTTGACTTCTAAGGTATCATTGGAAAGGTATTTTATCACGCTTGTGCAATTTTTGCGCAAGTATGGACACCACTCCATTCCGTTAACTGCGTTAATAAAATTTGTTAGCATTCTTATGCAGACCTTTTAAGCATACGCTTTTCCTTCAACTGGGGTGATTTTTTTGGAAGAAGTTTTTTTTAAAACTAATTTTATTTGTGAAAAACTAGATTTCTGGAGGTACTTTCAAATATTTTTGCGAAATATTTTGGAGGAAGTTGTAATATATAAAAAAAATTTTAATTCCGGTGTGTCAGCTTCTTTTTGTGAGACACTTTATGACATGAAGTAATATATTTTATATTTCCAAATCCGAAAATTGTATTTAGATTGTAACTCCTCCAAAAAAATGGGCAAGGGCTTTACACTACGACAGCCTTTATGTCACCCAATTAAAAAAAACACCAGATACCATCTAAGCATACATATCTACATACATATAAGAGAAAGTTCTTTTGAAGTTCCTAATGAAATAAACCGAAATTTTCACCATCTGAGGTGCGAACTTGTAGCGAGCATGGAATGAGCAGATAGAAAGCAATCAACAAACGAAGCGTAAAAATGAGCAACAATTTATTTTTTTTGCTTTTTTCCAATGAACATTGGCGCCAAGGACTGACCGGGGAAAATTGAATCACCCGAAATCACAAAAAACTTAAATCAGAATTTGCCTAACCAAAAACGAAAAATAAAGCGAATGATGATTGCTTGCGGTTTTTTTTTTCAATACAGTTCGTGTGTGGAAAATATCCAAAAAGGCAGAAATAATACAACATATGAGGCCTGACTAAGCAAAACTGATGGACATACCGGAAGAGCGACAGCGATATTTGAGTCGGTGAGCAGTATGGGCAAGAGGGACTCATGTCAAGTGACCACACAGCACACAGGTATACACAGGTACGCACACAAACGCATTCACACAAGAGTGCCATTGAGGCAATCGACAAAATGAGTTTCGGTGCCATGATGGAATTTGGATTTTTTTGCACAAATGCTTTTGAAACAGAAGTGACCATTTGCATTTCATGGCTGTTGGAGTAGCGGGGGCAGAAGCAGCAGTCATTGGCATTAATAATGCATGAAATTGAATGGAAAAGGTCAAACGATTAAAAGGGGCATGCAGTAGAAGGATGCGGAAGCTTTCGTATTAAGCCTTTCCAAAGAGTCGGGAAAGGAGTATGGAATTCGCACTATGAAATTCAAGTTTGGTTTCTTTCGAAAGGAAAGTAATCATTATAGTTCGTTATTTTAGATAATCTTCACAGCATTTCGATTAATGTAACTTATTTTACTTGGGCAAACGTGGGTGAGGAGTTCAGGAAACTAATCGAATGGCCTTAAGAAACATTAAAATGTTTGGGTAGCTAATAAAGACAAAACAATATAAAAATGTGTCGAGGATCATAAATCTATAACCTAAATATCACTCTAACGGAACCATAATTTTAGTGTTTCCCGCCTATGCGCCATCTAGCGGATAATTTTTTGCACGAATCATAAATTTTCAATGATCGCTGCGGTTCAACTTTGGCCAAAAATTGACCAAGTTCAGTTCGCTCGGTCTTAAAAATAGATTTTGCGAGTGTATGGGAATTTTCTCTCGTAGCATTTTTCTTACTTTTCCAAGACCTACAACCTGTGTAGGTCTCCATCAAAATGCCGGAACACAGTCATGCAGTGCAATTAATTTAAAGAATAAATTAGCCCCATAATCAAGGCAATTTTTATGCGGCATAATTTAATCAATCGAATTAAATAAATAATTGAATTAGTTGCCCATAAATTGCACTGTCGATGGATCAGAATAAGAACATAGCCAACATGGCTATAATAACAACAGCAACAACATTTGCTTACAAGTAGCTACAAATGTCAAAAATTAAAAAGAGCAAAATCAATAAAGTCAACAGCTTTTATGTCCAGCATAAATGAATTTTTAATATTTATTAGCTATTCGCCCGGCTGACGACGCTGTCAAGCACCTACGATTCGATTCGCATACAGATAAATGCTTATGAATAAATACAAGCAAAATGCAAAAACAAAAGCAAACAGCAGTAAACAAATTTACATCTACTTCTGTGCGTTATATGGGCATGCAGCAATAAATATTCGCAAACACCCGCGCTCAGTCAGGCGGCCAGTCAGCCAGCCAGCCGGCGAGTGTTGCCAGCCAATTTAAATGCAAAACGCATGCAACTTCATCTTTCATTCTCATTTATTGAATTTAGCGCTTTAGCAAGTTCTGTATGCACATATTTTTGTTTTTGTTGCTGTTATGTTTTTTTTTTACTTTGTGGCTTGCGCTTTTAAAACGGAAGTTGCTGGCTGTCCATCTTCACTTTGACACTGTGCTGCCACCCCTTTAATTTTCTAGTTTTTGCTATTTGATTTTGCGCTGCCATTGACAAAAACTTCACTTTGCATGCAAAACACTCGCATTCCGATGTTTTTGTTGCTTGTTGTTTTTGTTTTGTGTTTCAATGCGCAAAAAACTGCTAGAAAAGGAAATAAAAATGGCAGTGGCAAAAATAAAGCCGGCACCGGTTGAACCGGCTGCCATTCATTATCAATGTCAACGCTGTTGCCGGCTGCCGGTGGGCGTAAACACAGTCACCCACACTCTTGCACTCCCACACGCACGCGCACACACATGTGCGAACATTTTCAGCTCGCACTCGAAACCTAGCCCACTTGTTGTTTTGCATTTGTATTTCAGTGAATTTTTTGCTCACTTCGAAATGAAAAGTAAAAAAGTTGTAACCCAAAGCAAGCAACTTCCCTTTGACTTAGGAAATCTTTGCACATCCATCCATAATTTTACACCACATCACCACTCTCACCTGGTGTTATGCATCTTTAGAATCACCTACAACTCCCTAGATCCTGTCATAAACAAATACCCATACACAAACACACACACACACAAATACACGAGCATACGCAGTTTTGACAGTGAAAAATGGCCATTTACTCGGCGTGTTTGATTTGTTCTATAAATAATCGTTAGTCCATTTTACGGTTGATTGTTTGCCAGACACACTGATATCAACTTATTAGATCCCCCTCTTCCCGTTCTCTGATGCGCTTTCCCAACACATCTCTGCATTGTCATCATTCTCCTCTTTTTAATCAAGACAATTTTTTGTGATAGCAAAAGTCTGCCATCGAAAGGAAAATTTGCATCTCACTGTCTGACTACGAATTGAGATTTGATTTAGTGACTTTGATTTTTAAAGTGAGTGATTTACTGGCAAATGTCAACTTAATTTATAGCTTCAGTTGCATGAAGTGAACTTTTGCGACTATAAATGTAGTGGTACAACGGTGAGCAAATTCTATGGCGTTGACTAAATTGAGATGCATACACTGCGTTAAACAACTATTGCATTAGGAAATTTTTCTTTGCTGGCAATCTTGCGCATTTTCTCCATTTAATATGATATTTTTTTATTAACAAAAAAAAAAATGTCACAACTCAACTCGACTTTTGAGCCACTTGAAACTTGCACTTTTTTCAACCAGAACTCAATGGGCTATGCAACTGCATATCCGACATTTTTCTAAAAATTCTGATTAAAAAGTATGCAATTTTTATGGAAATTTGTTGAATGTTTGCTAAATCTGCACAATGTTTGAAACTTGGTATGGATTTTGGTGGAGAGTCAACTATTATATTTAAAAAAATTATTAAAATGACTATCTACTGTTAAAATTTTGAAGTTGCCCACTGGCTACTCAATCGGTCCCAATCGACTGCGTTTGCCTATGAACTGGTCTGTTACTGGTCACTGAGTCTGTTACTGTTGTAGTTGTTATTTTTGAAAAAGCATAAACATGCCACATACTTGTTTGGGAATGCTGCTGAAATATCAGTCCATTGTCGGATATACGCCGGTCCCATTCATATTGTTTTTACAAACAAGCTTAGACAAGAAACCAACATAGGAAACGATAGTGAGACAAGAACTGCCTAAGCGAATTTATGAATTTGCCATTAGCGACAAATTTCTGGTCACAAAGATTTAACTGATATTTCGAATAAGTGACCGCGTCTGGGAAAAAGGTGGTTTACGACCAAAAAATCGATTTTGCGGATTTGACGATTTCTTGTCACGATTCTTTATCACCCTACAAAGTCAATGTCAGCAGTTCCAAGTAAAGACATTTTTTTGCAATTGTTTAAACAAATTAATAAAAATGTATTTCGATTGAATTTTTTCATGCAAATTACGCTTAGCATTTTCGCTAAAATTTTGGCGAGGCACTTTAAATGCATTTTTCGCGATAAGTTGATTGCGGAGTTGCGATGTTAACCACCTTTTCCCATAACTATAAGAAAAAAAGTCTACTAGAGCTCTTAAGGGGGGAAACCGGTTTAGGAGGCCAAAATTTTGGTATTTTTCGGGAATTTTTTGACCAAAAAAGGAATAATCAGAAATTGTTTAAGTTTAGAGGATATTTTATTTATATTTTAGGTACACTTTTAAATTTTTTGAAGCTATTTCCGCGGGAGATAGTGGCGTTAGAGCGTGCTATCCATGGACGATCACCATCCGAGTGTCTTGCTGGTGGGAATTCCTGAAGTTGCACTTTTTCTTTGAAATCAACAGCACTTTTTTTTTCATTAACAACATGTTTCCTAAGAATATGAACCTAATTGTGGTAAAAAAATATTGAAAATTGCATGCTTTTGAGGCGCTTAAACACAAAGTAGTTTTTTTATACCATATTTTTTCATAAATTTTGCTTAAAAATACATATTTTAAATAATAACATAATCCCAGAATTAGGTTCATATAGATTAAAATTGAATAAAGAAAAAATTCCGAAAAATTTTAAAACGATTGGTCGATAACTTTTTGAGCTACAATTCACACCAGTTGAAAAAAAGTAGTTTCGAGAAAAACGTCGTTCTAACTAACGCGCGCTACGGTGCGGAACCGACGGGCAGTCACTTAAGTGCTCATAGAATCGGGAATAATGCGAATTTCGCTTTAAAATTTTTACCACACAGTCTTGAGTAGTTATACTAACGATTTATGCAATAAAAAAATCGAGTTTTTGATCGATCTAAACCGGTTTCCCCACTTAAGTCAATTTCGAGCTCCCTGAATTTTAAAACAACCCATATTTAATTAATATGAAGTTAATATTGAGGCTTATATTTACTTAAGTACTACAATTCACGAAAGAATTAACAGTCCAAGATGATTATGATGACATCTGCGAAAGCAATAAAAGAAAAATGTTCCAATATCACTGTGTTTTTACTGGCTTAAAATGGTATCTCATAACGAAAATTATTCCATATTTATTGCTGGTTTGCCGTTTGTTTTAATTTAAAAGTGTAAAATGCAAGTTTTTACGTTAAAATTATTATATAACAAGTGCTTTTGATCGCTTTATCCCGCTTTCTTATTTATGTGGCTGTTTTGGTTTAGAAATAAACAAATTTGCCGCGCGGAAAAGCTTTGTCTGAATTTGAGCAATTACGAATTTTAACACGGAAAGAAAGGCCTTAAAATACGAAAGATGGCTTTAAATTTAAAAAGAAGCAAAATGGGTGCCTTTCATTAGTTTCATTTAAAAGAAAAGTACGGATGTACCAAGAGAAGGTAGAAGGTAGAAAACCAAAACTTAGCGCTAGAGATGCTCGGGAAATCAAACGTGTAGCTATACTCGTAAATAAATCAAATAGCCCTGCTGAAATTAAACTCTTAATGTAGAAGTTACTACCCGTCGTGTGCAACAAATTTTGCAAGCGGACTCTAATCTAGAATATATAAAGCGAGAAGCTAAACCTAAGTTAACCACACGATACAAACAGGCCAGAATGACATTTGCAGAAAAGTATATTACCAATTTTGGGAAAATTAATCGGAAAGAGTATTTTTTTCCGATAAAACAATTCAATGTGGACGTACCAGATGGTTCTCAAATGTATTGTCATGATAAACGGAAGCAAAAGGAGCAGAGAATGGCTCGTAATTTCGGAGGGGGTTCTGTCAAGGTCTGAGCTGCCATTAGTGTCAAAGGCAAAACGCCAATATGTTTCGTATCCACAAAAATGAATAGTGCTAAGTATAAAGAACTTCTAGACGAAGAACTTTTTACTTTTTTGAAGATAATTTGGATGAGGAGTGGATTTCCCAGCATGACAACGCAGCTATTCATACCTCTAAAGCAACAACGAAAAAAATGATTATTTTAGAATGGCCTGCCTGTATCGAAAATCCTCGTTAACGTAATCGAAAATATATTGACAATACTTTAACAATCGGTTTTTAAAATGGAAGGCAGTTTGGTAGCGCTGAGAGCCTTAAAAGGTGGATCAATGTTGAATGATCAAAAATTTAGGAATTTCTTGGGGCGAAGAATTTATTTTTTTATATATATATTTTTTTTTAAAGAAAAGCAAGATGGCGTTATACGTGTATGTTTGTTTCTTTTTTAGTTTTTTTTTTGCCAGTTTCCGTTTGATTTACATATTAAAAATTACATATAATATGACTAGCACCGCTATCTTACGATTTTTTAAATAAAAATTAGATATAATTGGATATAATTTTTTTTTGTTTTGCATACACTTTCTTTCATGTAACAGACTTCCGGACGTGTGCTCTATATGGAAGAAATTCCTCAACATCGTACGCAAGAAAGAATTGTCGAAAATCAACGCGATTTTAATCGACTTTAAGCTTTCACTTTATTATACTAAAATTGAATGGCCTATAAAACTGCAAAACCAAAAATTCTCTGAAAAATCTCATTAATAAATTTAAAATTTTTATGAAATTTTATGAGATTTTTAAGAATTTCGTACAAAGTCTGGAACTTTGATTTATTAGTCTTTTGTTATACAGGGTTGCCCATATTAGACGGACCCATCTGGCAACCCTTTATCTTTTGACAGAGACGTCGGATCGCTTAATGACATACAGCGTTGGAAGCGCCACGCGAGCGCTCCCAAATTGTTGAAATTTACATTCAACAAAAGAAGTCAAATCAAGAGGAAGAATCAGGAGCGTTATCCCGATATGATAACCACTTTTGTGATGGCAATCATTCGTCGAAAGCGTATGAGGCAGTTCTGGTTTCAACAAGACGGCGCTCCACCACACACAGCTCGGACCACAATCGATTTTTTGAAGAAATTGTTTCCTCGTCGTTTGATGTCGAAAAATGGCGATTTTGACTGGCCACCGCGTTCGCGCGATTCAACGCCACCTGACTTCTTCTTGTGGGGATATTTAAAATGAAAGGTTTATATTCATAGCCTAAGACCATAGAAGAGCTCAAGAACAACATTCGTGAGGAAATAGCCGCTATTCCAGCCGAAATGTTAGCTAAAACTATGGAAAATGCTGCAAAACGGGCACAATGCGCCGTACAGGCTCAAGGCGGCCATTCGAGAGATATCATATTCAAAAAGTGATGTCAACAAATCTACTTCAACCAAATAAAATGATTATTATCGTTAACATCAAAACAATTGTGTAAAAAGATTAAGTGACGTGATTATATGATCAGAAGTGTAGCTTCTTTCACAATTTGCGCGGCGCAAAATTGGCTTAGAGTTATGTTCTAATGAAATTTTCTTATAATTTTATGTGGATGTCCAAAAAACAAAAAACAAATAGTTCTATAAAAATTGACCCACCCGAATGTTCATACATCTTTTCTGGTATGCCATTTGAACCAACTAACCATAATTTGGATTTCACACTTATCGGTGTAGAGTAATCCCTACTTTACTAAAGGGGAAGCGTCTAACTGCAATTTAAAGCCACCATATCAGTAGTTAAACTGCACTATTCACTTCAAATCGAAATATTTGTAAAAGAAAAATCTGTCAAAATATCCCCTTATCCCTGTTGGAATCACAACAGAATTGTTATTAACCTCGCGAACTCTACAATCAAATATCTCCTTTCTTTTTTATTTTTTTCCAACCAGATTTCAGCGCAGTTTAACAAAATTGTCAAATCAAAATTACTCTTTCATGTGCTGCGTATTTTATTGGATTCGTTGCTGATGTCGCTGATTCGCACCGTGGCAATGACTCACACACTGTTATTTACATATATGCGATTTTAAGCATTTCCATTGCTTGGATGTGCCACGCGGTGGGGTAGCAAAGTGGCTGTGCTGAAAAATTGCATTTTATTGCAAAATCACGCGTGCAGTGACTTTTATGGTATTTTGGCTGAAACAGAAATAAATACATGTTTTTATAAACATTTGTATGTCTGTGTGTGTGTGTATGCTTGACTTGCTGCAAGCAAAATTCGTATAAAAGCATGTACTACTTATGCATGTATGTGTAGCTGCTGCACAGATTCAACAACAGGGCCACCAAATATGTGGCAATCACAATGGCCACAACTCAAACGGCCGGACATGCGACAAAAGGGAGCGAAGGACAGCGGCGACAATACAGTTAGTATGCAACAAGCAAATCCCTGTCACATACCGACGCCTGTCCGACGCATTTCCGCCGAACAGACACGTGCCGCACAACGTGCAGACACTTACACATGTAAATATGTGCACACATACATACATACATGGCTTCTGCGATATTATCACTTTGGAAATTTTCGGGCGAAATATGCAAGGCATGCAATTTGACGCAACTATGGCGATGAGGCGACCGGAGCAAGAACGGAGAGAGAGAGGGGTAGGGGTAGTAACTGATGGAACAATGGTTTATCAAATGTCAGGCAATCAACGAAGAGTGGAGCTGCGGTGAAATTGAACTGGCGTGCTGGGCAGGAGAATGGTGCAGTGCCACGAAACATACAATGACAACAAAAACAACACCATAAGTGGCTGTTGATGATTCCAGATAGCAATTGCTGTCTCTGCTGGTGCTACTGCCACTGCCACTTTTATTCGCTGCAACATTGCAGATGAGGTGTTAATGTTGCGAGTGTTGAAGCTTTTTATTGTTGCTACAAGCTGGTAAGCGGTTAATATTTGTATGCCAAGGGTCGTGTTATTGCTCCCAATTCTATATATATGTATGTATGTATATGGCTGTATATGGGTGTGTTAATGTATTTGAAATACACAAACATATGCACGGAACATCATCTTATGCCGACGAGGAATCAAAGTGTACGAAGAAAAATGCAAGACTCAGCTGAAAGCGACTCCCATCAAGGAGCGTGAGCGGTAGCGAGAAAAGGGACGAGCAGAGGAAGAGAAAAGGGAAGAGCAAACAACAAAGCAAAAGGTAACGGCAAGGATAAGCGGAAGTATGGATGGCGCACACAGCCCCTTTACACGTGAAAGCACTACCATATGCCCCATCCACTTTGACCGCGTGTAGTTTCCCCGGCTCTCATCCTCCTCCCGCAAAACAACAACGCTAGACGCGGCCGAAAGGCAATTAAACGTGATTTATTGCTACCGATGTTGAGTTTGCAATTCGCTTGTTGTTATTTTTTTTTTTGTTTTCTTCATTTTAGCATGCACTTTCCAGCATGGCGCTGACGCGAAATTCGAAATTGTAAAAATTTTTATTGCGACAAATTACTTTTGCTACGACATTTTTTGTTTTAGCCCAAATTGGCTCATATATAAGAATTCGCAATATTACGACGGTTGCATGAAATTCCATGCAAAAGTGTAAATCTCATAAACCTATACTTGAAAAACAAAACAGAAACAGAAACACATCAGAAAACAATAGGCGTTTATTTGCTCTGCCACATGGTCTCACGATTATTAATGTGAGTAATTTTTTTGGTTCTCCAAATATTTGAGTACAAAAATGTATTGCTTCAATGAAAATGTTCACAGGGGAGAAACCCACATTTCAAGAGCTTCCTTAGTGCTCGGTGCAATGAATTTTCTGAGCATACATTCATCATTACTCATGTGCCACGCCTTTATTTGAGTAGCAGATACTTTCCATATGGGACTTTTACGAGAAAGGTTGCCATTGAAAGAAATAATGAAGAAAATGAAATATAATAAAATTGAAGTAAAATAAATAAATTCAAAATAAAAAATTTTATTAAATTAACTCAAATTAAAAAAAAAAAATATTCAAAATAAAAAGACGAAATAGAATAATAGAAATAATAATTAAATTAATTAGAAAAACTAAATTAAATTAATGAAACAATTTTTAAAATCAATAAAACATTTTTTTGCATTTTGAAATAAATTTTATTAATAATTGAAATAAAAAATAAATTAAATTAACTCAAATTAAAAAAAAAATTAATCAAAATAAAAAAACGAAATAGAATAGTAATAAAAATTTAATTAATTAGAAAAATATTTAATGAAAAAATATCTAAAATTAATCAAACATTTTCTTGTATTTTGAAATAAATTTTAGTAAAATAAAAAAATTAAATTAAATTATATTAACACAAAATATTTTAAGAATTAAAAATAAATTTTGTTGTTTGTATTTTAAAATAAGTTTTACTATTCAATTCAAAATAAAACAAAACAAAATCGAATCAACAAAAATAAGATTTAATTTCATTAGCTTAAAATAAAAAAATCTGAAATTAATAAAATATTTTCTCGTATTTAAAAAAAATGTATTATTAATTAAAATGAAAAATAAAATAAAACATTCAAATAAAGTAAAATAAAATAATATATGTTGTAGCAAGCACAAAAATATACTTACCACACATTTAGAGTGGTGGTGACGAATTTAGCACTCTATGCCAAGAAAACATTCTCGCAATAGTTTTTCTTCTTAGCAAACTAAATGATTACTAACATTTTCTCAAATTCAAATTCAAGATGCCACTATAAAGGTTTCTTTCCTTTCTCTTCCTCTCATAAAACTCATTTACATGCAAGTAGTACCAGTAATGGCTGGACACGAATTTAGCATTTTTAAGAGTAGCTTATTTTTAAAAGAAAATAGAAGCAAATGACAGGGGAAAAAAGGTGGAAATCCCTTATTTGCAATAACAACTTCACACCGCTGAGGCAAACTCTTCTCAAGAGCCGCACAAAAGTAGTCAACAACTGGACTCAACATATGCCGGATATGATATTCAAAAAATAAATGCTATAAAATTGTCGACCTGATTATAACAAACAAATTTGATTCCAACAATTTTTTTTTGTATTATTATTTTCAGTTTTCAAGCGCTTAAAAAACCCCGATACTTGGAAAATTCAGCTAAACGTTAAACCGGTGGATACAGACATAAAATCGAGCGCATCCAAAAAAGCAAAAACAAAAAAAAAAATCAAATCAGCTATTATACCTACTATCACTTAGAGTAGGTATAATAGCTGATTTGATTTTTTTTGTTTTTGCTATATTTTGTACCTTCACAAAGTGATTAGCTGTTTTCTCGTTCTTTCACTTGTTTGTTTACATTTTGATTGAAATTTTGACACCCAAATCAACAAATTGCAAAAACATGCAAATTTGAGTTGATTCTAGAGGATTGGGCATCGAACCTTATAAAAATAGTGGCAATTCGTGACGCCTTTTTTATTTTGTTACGCAGTGTACAAATAAACGAAATGTGACAGCAAAATTTATTAATACAAAAATGAAATGTGTATCAAATTTGAAATATAGAAATATCTGCTCGAAAAGAAATTAGCTCAATTTCAGATTGTAAGTCAAAATTCAAAAAATATTCAAAACTCATACGTGATTTTTAAAATGCCTTATAAATTTCTGCTGGGAGTTTCACTTTCAGTTTCCCTTCATTGTATTATTTTCCTTATCATCCCTAAATCACAGCACACGGTCGCACGCTGCATGCACACACACACACATCGATGTTTGTAGAGAAGTGAGCACTTTGGTTGTGTATAAATATGTGCCCGGGTAGCTCAGTCGGTAGAGCATTGGACTTTTAATCCAAGGGTCCAGGGTTCAAGTCCCTGCTCGGGCGATAACGAATCTTTTTATAAACCTTTTTAAAAAAATTATTTTATAAAACAACACTGAAATCTGAAACTCAAGTGAATAGACTTGAAATGTTTTACCTTTACAAGGGGAAAAGTTGTAAGTTGAAATGTAAAGTCTACGATTTGGAATATTTGCTATGCCTCGAATACACCAAAAGATTTTGATGAGAATAATTCTAATGAGTTAAATCTTAATAACTCCACATTTTGAGGAGTATTTGCTCGATAAAAGCGTTGTTGTCGTCGAGCAAAAATTTTTGCGCTCGATCGAGTAGCAAAGAATAGCAAAAACAAAGACAAACAAGAAATGATACGCAGATGTGTAGGTGTTCACAAAATGAAATCCAAAATCAAAGTATATTTTGTTTTACAGCTTTGATATAAAGTCAAGTAAAATGTAGCATAGGGTTGCGGTGTGCAAAACTAAAAAATGTAGTAGGTGATGCCACCTTATTATGCTATGGCGCTCCGAACAAGTGTTTTTTCGCATATAACGGTTATGAAAAGTGAAAGCCAACATTACTTGAAAATTTTAGATTGAATAATTTATTATTATAATATAAATTGAAAAATTTGCAAAATACAGCCCGTAAAAAAACTTAGTAGAACAACATTTGGCTAGTTTTGGCTGCTTGTTTTTTGTTTTATTAATTTTCATAAGTTTTTTATAAAACTATGGTTTATTCTACCACAAATACTTTATACTAAAAAACAAAGTTGCAAGTTCCAAGTGATTCAAATTTCTAATGGATTTTTGCTGTTTTTTCTCCATATAAACAGAAATGTCAAGTATTTCGTTAAACGGAGTAATTCGACAGGCGAAAAAATTATCAAATAATAATGAGAAATATGAGCCACTTCAAACGTGCACTTTATTAGTCTAAAATATTTTAATATAGTATAATAGAATTTAATGGGATATAAAACTGCGTACGCATTATTGCTTCTTTTTTTAGTTCTGATTAAAGAGTTTGAAATTTTGATGAAAATTTGTCGAATTTTTATAAATCTTGAACATAGATGAAAACTATGATTTGTATTATACTTGCTGTAAAATGAACTATGTTTTTATGAAAAAAAAAATTTATAAAAAATATATGAGTATTAAAAAAAAGCAAATACAACTAGTCAAAGCTGGTGAAAATGTTGTGGTGTTATAGTTTTTTGCAGCGTATTTATGTAGATACAGAACTGAACATATTTTATCTGCAGACGATAATTTACGAAAGATTTTGAAACAAAATTAATACAAAAATATTTTCCAAGCATAATTAAATTTCGCTGAAAATGTTGCATTGTTAATAAAAAACTAAGTACAGCGAAATTTATTTATTCAAAATTAATACTTCATCAAAAAAAATTTAAAACAGCAAAGAAAAACAAATGCACATTCCATCTTTCTATCGGCGTTCTAACCGAATTCGTTTATTTAGAAATGAATTTTAGTTGTAGTTTTTATTTTAAAGCTTCCAGAAATTCCTTTTTCCCGTGTTTTGTTTATTTTTGTTTTGTTCAGGCATTGCAATAACCATATTTTACTGCCAATTTAGGCAACTACTGTGCATTTCATCACATCCGGCAACCCTTGCCCTCACTACAGTTCAGCTATTCTTCACCACAGAAGCTACGCAGAATTTATCACTTTCGGTTTTCCCATCAATTGTGACAAATTCATGATTCACTCGTGTTTTCGTTGGCCGCGCCCTACCTCATCAACCCACCCACAAACACTGCCAAATTTCAACAAAGCTTTCTTAGATTGCGGCAAATGGAAGTGAGGCGAACGGAGTGCCTTAAGATGTTAAGTAAACTTCATTTATTCACTTCGCTTCATTTCGCGAGACGCGCGCAAACTCAAGTAATGGTATCTACTTGTTGTTGGGCTTACTGCAGCGAATAACAAAACGAGTCCCCTCAGCCCTCACGGGCAAATCTCCAAGCCACCCCACAGCAAAGCAAAACACATCGAAATGGGTCCCAGCTGACAGTCAATCAGTCCTTGCCAGCCGAAAACTAGCGCAATTGCTGGTGTTGTTATTTGTTGTTATTGTTATTGCATTGATTTGTTGGCAAACGTGCGGCAGACATGACTACACGCACAAAAGCCACCCAGCACTGCTTCACACAAATACACCGCTGAGGGCGAAGACCCATTTCTTTTGGCCTTCCTACTCTTCCCATGCTCTGCCTAAAACTTTCTTTTGTACACATATACTTTCCCTTTTTCCCTAGCCACTCTCCTTCACCCCATCACACACAACTCAGCTGGCAACTCGTCAAAATCATTTGTGGCAACTTTGCGCAAAAATCCTATTGTGCGCTTGCAGAGATAATTGCGAAATTCCTTGCGTACTCTTATGCACACACACACACACACGCACACAAACAATTACTACTCCACCCACTTATCCTCAACAAAGTCTGATAATAATCTACTGAAAAATACCCACGTAATGCGAATGTTTTTGTTTTTGTTGTGTGCTCTATACTCGGCAAACTGGAGCATCTTGGCCGCATTCGATGTTAAACAGCGCAACAACGACGATAACGACAGTCATTCCTTCGGTGGTGGCAATAAGAAATTGTTGCTGCTGGTTAATTCTAGCTTGCAGCATACGTGTGGTTCTGAAAAATTGGCATTAGCTACTAACACCAGGCCACATTCTGCGCATGAAAATCCCGTGACCACCCGCTGGCCCCAATCCATAGCCACCGGCATCCACATCACACCGCTCACGTTCATCCCTCTTCACTGCATTGCATCTGGATAATTGTAGTTGTCACTGGCGCTTGCTTGCACGTCTTACAATTTGTATTACCTTTTCTTATACGTGGCTGCTATTTTTCAATGCTCTATTTTTCTTTTCCTTTTCTCAATTGTCATTTATTGATTTTCTGTTTCATTGTGATGTCCTTTGCAAAATAACTTTTATTTGTTGCCGATGCTGCAATTTATAATGGGGCAGTGCAATTCTCGGTTTATTTCTATGTTGCATTGAAAAGAAAAGAAGGAAATTAGGGAGACATGAGTACAAATTGGCACAAGTGCATTGTTCGGCCCTTTTATTGCGCAACAATAGAAAAAAGACAAAACTACCAATCAGATTACAATTTCTTTTTAATCCCAGGAGGCGACTATTCATATTAGGAAATATTTTATGCTGAATAATCAAGGGATTGATCGATGAACGCTGTAAGGTATTATGGTGTTAATTTACCACGCTTTGAATTCAAGATATCATAAAAATAAAAAAAAACTTAATACCAAAAATATTTTGAGACAACTTTTGAGAGTTAAATTCCGTCACAAAAGTTCCGGGGCTGATGTAATAAAAGACCACACAATTAAAATCGAAATTTAGTTATTCCTAAAAACAGGCTTTAATTGAGGCCCCGATTGAGGTTCCACTTAGGAGCCATGGGAAAATTTATATACATAAATAGGCTCATATTCAGCTTTCCTCTCCTTTCAACGAATAATTGAAGCCAATCTGGATATTGCAAAATTTATATTTTTCGGTTGTCCTAAGATGCTTCAATTTCAGTCAGGAAACCCGTAAAATTCCAACATCAAACCAAATTCGGCTAATAAATCGCGAAAAACGAATATATTTTGGGGTGTTAACTACAATAAAGGGTTTGATTGAAAAGTAATGAGCCTTCCCGCGCGGAGCGTCTGCCAAGCGATCAACCGAATCGGCTGGTGGTGGAAAATGATCGTTGGACCTTCCCCTTCCACTAGAAACCGGTTCCAGTTCGCTGGCAACAGCGGTGCAGTCAACATCGCTCCGCGCGAGAAAGCTGTTTTAAAAGTCTGCTAGGATTTTACAGTGGCGAAAATGCAGCGATCGTTGGAGCAACGTTACTCGATCAAATTTTGCGTAAAGCTAAACAAAACAAGTACTGAAACTATTGGGCTACTCAAGGAGGCTTACGGGGACCAACCCCTGTCCAGTGCCCAGGTAAAACGGTGGCACAAGTCGTTCAAGGCCCGACCTCGTCAACAATTGGATCCTTCATCACGACAATGCGCCGGCGCACACCGCCTTCCTCTGCACCTCTGCATTGGCCAATGTGGGGGTTCCGGTGCTTCTCCATCCTCCCTACAGCCCAGACCTGTCCCCTCCGGACTTCTTCTTGTTGCCGCGCCTGAAAAGAAAGCTGAAGGGGAGGCGTTTCGACTCCATCGAGGCGATCCAAAAAACTGTAACAGCCGAATTGAACGCGATTCCGGCGTATGAGTTTAAAAAATGTTTCCTACAGTGGAAGGACCGCTACCAGCGTGTATGACGCTCAAGGGTCTTATTTTGAAGAATATTAGTCGTATAAGCCAAGAGGTTTAATAAAACTGCTTAAAAAAATAAGGCTCATTACTTTTCAATCAAACCCTTTACTTCGTATGATAGTTGACTAATTTTTATTTCAATACAGGGTGGTTTTCCCAGCGTTTGGAATTAAAACTCTCGATTTTTTTGCCTTTGATAGCTAAAATAACATGCATGATTTTTCAGAAATTTAATTTATGGTTACAATTTTACAAAATAGGCGCTTTCACTTGAAGAAAATTGAAAAACATTAAATCCGAGTACCCAAAATTTAAAAAAATCGCATAATCAGCGGAAACAGTGATATCAATTAAGCCCCTCAGAAGCTGCGATTTGACTCCATTGGACTGTTTTTTTTGTGAGATAGCATTTAAATAAATAATATGTCAGCCATCCAGAAGCGATTTAAGCATTAAAACATAAAATTGAAGTTTCCGATGATGAGAGAAGTGAAATGCTGAAATTCATAGTCATTGAAATAATTTTAATGAATTTGTATTCCATGTGGAGAGAATCTCTCTTGCCAACAATTGCTTTTTTGGACTAAGTAGGCAATTGAGTAGTAAAGCCCTCTCTCGACGAACAGAACGAACACTTTATAAGGCCCTCATCATGCCAGTCATACCGTTTGGCACAGAGGTTTGCACGATGACAATATCCGATGAGGCGTCGTCCCTTGTACAATTCAAGAGAAAGATTCTGCGAGATATTTTTGGATCTCGGCACATTGGCGACGTGAGAACTGATAATTTAACTGTGACTCTTGCTAAGAGGGATGCTTTTAAGTCATCAAAGAAGGCCATTGCAAACGCAGTATCAGCGAGAATTGAAATCAAACGTAGCAACAGCCAGAACTGCGCGGTGTCGATTGTACAACATAAACTCACGAAGCAGCATAGCTCCTAAATTCTCTTCCGCTAAAAAAAGCAAATTTATGAAACAAGAAAAGTTTTTCTCAAGAGCGCAAGGCATAGTGGGCACCAGAGGATATAAAAAATGATTTCAACATACTTTGGGTCCTTGAAACAAGAATAAATTTATTTGGAAATGATGCTGGGCGAAATGTCAGATGTCCAAAAGGACAAGAGTCCTCATTGCGGTTCACAACAGAGATAATCAAGCACCATGGCGGCAACGTAATGTTTTGGGAATGCTTCTCTGGGTATGGAGTAGGACCTGTTCATATCATAATCAATCAAATGGACACATTTTTTTACAAGGACATATGATACTTCAGAAGTGATGCTCCCGCTTGCTGAGGAGAATATACCACTTCGGTGGTTTTTTATGCAACATAATGGCCCAAAACACTCCGCAATGTTAGTGCACGAGGGGTTTTTATAAAATAATGATAAAGTTATGGATTGGTCAAGCCAGTGACCGGACCTAAAACCTATTGAAAACCTTTGGGGGATTTAATTACGCGAATCGGGAAAGAAACAGACAAAAATTAGAAGGATTTATGGCAAAAAAATTGAAGAAATATGGTATTTCACTCCCATTGGAACCTACCGTAGGACTATCAATTCTATGCCAAATAGAATATGAAAGTCATTGACAATTATGGCGCACAAGGTGGTCATTGATTAAACTTCGATAATTTAAACAGCATTTTTAATTTGCTTTTTCGTACCTTTGTAATAACCACATGAATATTTCCTTTTTGTTCTTATCGCCATTAATTTAAGTCTTAAGAGATCGTTGAATTATTATTTATATTTACATATTAATCTTTGAAATAAAAACATAAATTGAATATCTGTTATTAATAATTTAAAAAAAATGCGTTTCCCGTATGAGCGTGGAAGTACCTATTTTATTGATCATAAGTGTACATCTGCCCACCTAAATGTGCATCTTAACCTATAAAGAGAAAAATTAATCTACGTAAAGAGAAAAATTAATGAAATTATAGTTCTTTGGAATTTGGATTCAAATTTTGAGTGTACGAATAAATTCATGCAGGAATTTGCTAACAAGGGTAATAGTTAATGGACTGCTATTTGTGATCACTGTACCTAATACTTGCCGTTCAACGCATTCCTCACATTTTCGTCTGAGATTCCAAAACTAAAAATTCATTTATATCTCACAGGCTTTCAGAAATAAATATCAACTGTATCTATATATCTGTATCTATCAAAAAATCGATTTTTTTCGATATTTCGAAAGTATAGTATCTTAAGAATATACTTTGAAATGTTCATGCGGAAACTCTTAAGGGGGAAGTCTACTGTGACGAGGGAAAAAACAGGCTTATTTTCCGGATTTTTTTTCTAACAAAATATTGCTCGTACATAAAATCTATTTAAACTCTTATCTTTATTATATATTTAAGTTTTTGAAAAAAAAATTTTAAGTCAAAATATTCAAAATGGCCGCTGTGGCACTTCTGCAAGCGCAGGTCCGCTTTTCTTAGGTGCCTAAACGGTGTACATGAAATTTTACGCCGTAGGCAGCCAACAAGAAATGATCCTGAGGCGCCATTTTGGAAAAAAAAGTTAAAAAAAAAATGTTTGTACTCTCGAAAGGTTAAATAAAGTTGTGTTAAAGCTTCAAAATAATATAACTATTTTATCACCTTTAAAAATACGTTGAAAAAAATGACCGATTTTGAGGCTTCTACATGGACTTCCCCCTTAACTACCAGTTTATTTGAAAATTTCCATAGTTCCATGTTGGATCTCTAAATTAGTGCCCCTAAGTTATGCCACAGAGCTAGAATACTTCATTTACATACACACGTACATACATATATTCACCTAAACATTTTCATTTCCCCCTTTCTTCATTGAGCAAAGGGTCCTAATACATCCGCCTAAAGGCAGTGCGCATAAAATAAATATTGTAATTAAAAATAAAACAATAAATAAGCAAATAAACAAATCAACTAAAAATAAACGCGCTGACGTCAAATTTGGAATTATTCATTGGTGCGCACAAGTGTGTAAAACCACCCCTCTTTACAGTTCCCTCCACCAACACCAACACTAATCGGTGGGTGATACGGCATTAAAAGATTCAATCGAGTCCAACACAACAAGTGTGTGCTAATGACGCCCACGAATCACAGCACTGATCAATACAGACATCGTATCTGTACACAACTCATTCAGACATATTCTCATGCATACATGCGTAGATGCTTACATACATACAAATGAGCGCTCTTGACATATTTTGGAGAACCCAGCCGCTGTGCTGCATGAGGGAGCCAAAATCTTTGGGTGGAATGCATACAAAACTAGGCGTGTTAACAGCATTCAAATGTATACATGTATGTATGTATGTGTGCGTGTGCACATGTATATTTGTATGCTTTAAAATACAATTTTTGTATGTGCCAGTCATTTGTTTGACAGCTCGAATTCGACAACTCGATTGCCACTGTTGCGCTACGAATCTTGTTCCCTTTCGTAAGGAAATGATTGATTTTCAATGTTCGCGCAGGCAATTACAAGTCGATATGGAGCAAATTGGAAGCGAGGGGAACGAAATGGATCACTTGTCATCTACTTTTCGGCACTTACAT
This sequence comes from Anastrepha obliqua, assembly GCF_027943255.1. Classification (NCBI taxonomy): domain Eukaryota; kingdom Metazoa; phylum Arthropoda; class Insecta; order Diptera; family Tephritidae; genus Anastrepha; species Anastrepha obliqua. Next base: position 2,990,493 of record NC_072896.1, read on the forward strand.
GAAGTCAGAAGTTCCGTAGCGAAAGCGCAACGTTGTGGAAATGCTAAGATAATATTTTGGAAAATATGTGCAGTCATTCTCATTGTAAGCCCTTTCCCCTTGACGAAGACAGCCACTTTTACTTTCACAATAAATAAAATAAAAAGTAAATAAATTATAAGCGTAAGCGAGGCACTCCAATCAGTAAACTCAATCAAGTATCTAGCCACTCAACAGAAGTTGTTGTATTGTATTTACCAACCGTCAAATGGTTATCAAAATGATGCCATGCAGTTTTCGCCGATAAGTTGTCAGTAATTTTTTGTATTTATTTTTATTTTTGTTTTAATATTTCTGCGCACTTTTGCAAATTTCTTTACTTCTTATCATGTTTTTGCATTTTTTGTACAGCAAAGTGCAAAAAAATGGGACTGTTTTCGCCTTTAATGGTATATATTTAATTCAATGTTGCATGCGAGACAATACGGATTATGGAGGAAGATTTATTATTACGCAACTATTTAGGAACTCTTTGATAGCTCTAAACTAAAAATACCATTTTTTATGTTCTATTAATAATTTTTTTAGACAATTTTCTACCTTTCGAAGAACGCCCACGGTAGCCCCACTATTTCGAAACATTTGTTATTTCTTCCATGATTTATGCGCTTAATTATAGAAAAGTTTATTAACCCTCCGTTGGACTTTTTTTTAAATCTTTGGGTGGGCACCCGGGTCTGAGCTTTTTTTGTCCTGTTCGGGGATCCCTTTTAAAAGGTTATATCCATAAATCGATAGAAAATTAAATTTTAGGAAGCTACCTGGTGGCTCAAGTCGTTAGCTTTATAAGAAAGATGTTAAATTCACGTCCAAAGTCAAAAAACTCTGGCCAGAGCCGGGTGCCCAACGGAGGGTTAAAGCGAAGATGGATGCCTCAAATACGAGATTACTTCTAAGTCATATGCTATTTTTACAAATGACCCCCTTTATAGCTCAAAATTTTTACTGTTAGTTAGTAACCCATATCTCGGTGGCAGAATTTATTTTCCGTTGAACGATTCCCTTCCAAAGTGGGTATTTTATTTATTGAAAAAAATGTTTGCCGAAATGAAACACCCACTACAATATTAACAGTTCTGTAAACATATTGTCAGTCATTGAAGCTGCAATTTAGAAACGATCCAGCGAATTTCTTCCGAACCAATTAAAATTTGAGCTGCCGGAGGTCTCTGTGGTATGAGAGTGCGAATATCATCATTAACAACAGAGATATCAGGAGATATTTGAGCCTCACAAGGATCAAGACAAAGCATTACGCAAGAAATTTTGAGGATGAGACGAAATCAAATGCGGTTTATTTTGAGATTGCTGCAAAAACGGCATCGCATATCTGCCCCTAACCATAAAGAAACAATTCCTCTAAGACAAAATGTAATCAAGGGTACCATTATCAGGGTCGAGGCATGGGTACATGAGTATAAGCTTAACGAACGAATAGTCATCAGAATTTTATTCTCAGGGAAACCGAAACCCAATGAAAAACTCATCAAAGTCAGTCCAAATAGAAGGGTTTGCTAGGTTGGAATGATAGGTAGGTAATTTCATGGCCTTTATTTTTGGAAAGTGATACCGGGCATATGTCCGCCGCGGTTGCGAGTTACAGGGTCCATTTGATCAGCCCAATTTTTGACTAATTTTCCAAATAATCGTATGACGTCAATGGTGGTCGGAATATTGCAATAATTTGATTGTTAAGCGCGCTGTAAGGCAAGTTGCGCCGTCTTGTTGAAACCAAATATCGTCGATGTTTGGCTGATTAATTTTTGGAAACAAAATTTCAGTCACCGTAACGCTAGCTCCTTCTTCATTTCAAAAGAAATAAGACCTATGGTGGCGCAAGTGCGCTATGATCTCGCGAACAGAGTTATCACTATTATTATTATTTTTTTTTTTCAAAGTAAGTTTCCACCATCTGAGTTGTTCTGGAACTAAACGATTAATGATGACTTGCCAAGCCTTAAAGACATTTGTGCTTGCTATTACCAGCTGTTAAACCCTAGTTATCGATATCGATAGTCCTCATGCAGCTAAACAAAACAGCCTATAGAAATAATTTGCCACCTTGTGACGACATAAAACCGTAGGCCCAACATCACAAAAAAAAAAATTAACAAATTGAAGGAAAAGCTCAGCATTAATGTCAAGGTTGCTTCCGTCACATTACACTTACAGTTTTACGAGTAGTATAAATGTATGTGCATATGTATGCATACTAGGGTGCATCATCCTACATACAAAAAAAGAAATGAAAAAGAAGAAAAAAGTTTAATATTTTAAGGCTTTAAAAAATATTAAGATTTCCGTGAGGGACCTACAGTTTTAAGCCGACTATGAACGGCAAATGGTTTTCATGAGGAGATTTTTCAAGACAGATATACACTCGGACGTTTGCTATTGCGTGCTGAGGGGCGACCTTGCTTTTTATAATCTTTATACTTTCCCGAAATATTTTGGCGGAAATCCTAAACTATAATAAGTTTTATAATTCCGGTGGAAAAACCTCATACTTTTTCGGTGATGCACCCTAATGTCTGTATATAAATGCAAGATATCGCCTGGCGTACTATTTCATTCGTCTTATACTTTTAATGAATACCCCATTTCATGTATTTATTCTTTTTGTGCCCACTTGTCTACACATTTCAATTGTAAACAAGTCATTTTTAGATAGCGCAACCCTTCCGCTGCTGCTTTCTTTCTTGTTTTTCTTCTTCGTACACCCTGCCCTAGGAATGCACATACACACATGCATATGTATGAGTTATACTTGCATTATTGATTTGAATTTTGCGGTTTTGTGATTTGGTTTATTTTTGCTTTTTATGGGCCAGAAAAATGTATACTTTTGTGTATGTATTAGTGCCTGTGTGCAATTTTCATATGCGAATCAGTGCGAGCCTAAAGAAAAATGAAATACAAGGTCTTTAAGGTTCGCGGTGTATTTTTTTTTTTAATTCGTTGTTAATGGCATGCGTAGTAGAGGAGACACAGCTTAAGAATGATAAAATATATTTCCCAAATGCACCTTTACCATAGTTGCAATCATCTACTCTTTTTCTGACAATTAGGTCTGAAATTTCGCGCCAAAAATTTTCAGAAATGAGTCCAAAAGCGTTAAATCGAAGGATTGAAACGGCCCAATCGCTTAAGAAAATCGAACAATCTGACATGTTGTTTTTTGTATCAGGTGAAGTCATCTCATGATAGACTCAAAAAACAGGCTGTTTGACAGAATTCGACCAGAAAGAAAAGGATGTTAGATTTAGATTAGGTTCAGGCGGGCAAGTGAAGGGGTGATTAGTGTATATCATGTATGGGGAATTTATCAAGCTTAAATATCCCGAACGAAATTCTGCCAAGATGCGGCTGATCTCACTAGTCAGCTGAAGCGCTTCGTTTGCATTGTCTGGTGTTTGGACTCCAATGGCAAAATTGGGAGCGAGAATTCTAAAAGATGGCGATAAATGTCGTTGATAGGCTCCTGGTATACCGTGAGGTTCAGCATTTATTATATTTACATACGGATCTCCTCAGCCAGTTGATGCAGATGCTTTCTGGCGTACCTAAAAGATGGCTTAGCCTCCAGCAAGTGCCTGCTGTGAACTCCAACGTTAATATGCCGCATGTCGCAGAGGCTTATTAAAACCGCACATCGTCAATATCCAGCTTCAAAAACAGTGTTAAGATATATCTTTATCGTTCAATAGCTGCAAACGCCGTTTAACTGACACATTTTATGCTTCTGCAGCGCTTCCCTTTACACTGGCGTTTTTATGTCAAGTTGACTAAAACTTTTCGTTTCAGGTTTTTTTTAGTCCGTGACCTGTTGAACCTTCATAAGGACCGAAACTAATCGCAATTTTGTAAAATTGTGAATTTTCACGAATTCGCTTTTTTCACAGCGGATTGTAATTATTTCTACAAAATCGAACTAATTTTAGTAAATTTCATATTTTCTGCTTAACTTTTGGCAAAAAGAGTGCCATCGAAATATGACAGCTGTCAAAACAAAACACTACTAAGAAGAGGCTCCAACTCCAATTACCCTGTATAAGCAGCATAATATTAAGCGCATACAAAGCAAGGTCGTTTTTGATCGACGACGCTTACAAGGTTTCCCATCTTAGCGCCTACACTGGCAATGGCTTGATTACGATTTGAACGACGGAAGTGCTGGTGATTCTTTTTGACATTTTGTAATATTTTGTGATAAATGCAATTTAAAAATAAGTTCAATGTTTCAGTTGTATTAATAATAATAAATTGTGAATGTGTCGGAGAAATTATTGCTGGATTATACAACTTTTTATCAACATCAATTTATTTCAATACTCCCATCCAAAAGTTGTTTCATGCGAAATTTGCGTTGTAATCGCCTTTATTAAAATCCCAAAATCTATCAGAAGCAAATTTAGCGCTTATTTTTGCAATACGCTCTTTTCGTGCAGAATAATCCAATCACAAACACATAACATTTATTTGCCCGCTCGGTTGCGCTGTATTTCAGCAAAAAATAAAAATTATATTAAATCGATTAACAACGACGACTTTCCCCCAAATTAAATTATACATAAAATTTGAGTAGAAAAAAGAATGGCAGAAACAAAACCAAAAAGCCTGCAAAATTCAACAACCCACATACACATTAGGACGGGTTGAATTATCTTATATATCATATATATATGTAAATATGAATTTTTGTCTGTATGTCATCGATAAACTCAAAAATTACTGGACCGATTATTATAAAAATTAGTATATATATGTATTTTTCCACGGAGAAGCTTTGTAGAATATGCTCAATGATGCCACTCGCCACCAGGTGGCGCTGGAGAGTAGCAACTTCTGCCACGTTCAACCGATTGTTATAATAATAGGACTATGTTTAAGTTCGTGCGGTTTTTTTTCGAAATTTTAAACTTTATTGACGTAAAATGGTTACAAATTTAATATTCAAAGTATTGTCCATCGCTTACTACTACTTTTTCCCATCTTTCTGGCAATTCACGGATTCCCTTTGTGAAAAATTCGGTCGGTTTTGCCGCAATCCACGAATCGATCCATTTTTTGACTTCATCGTAATTACGGAAGTGCTGGTCAGCCAGGCCATGTTGCATCGATCGGAAGAGATAGTAATCGGATGGCGCAAGGTCTGGACTATACGGCGGGTGGGGTAGGACATCCCATTTGAGCGTTTCTAAGTATGTTTTGACCACTTGTGAAACATGTGGCCGAGCATTGTCATGTTGCAAAATAACTTTGTCGTGTCTATCGGCGTATTGCGGCCGTTTTTCTCGCAGTGCTCGGCTCAAACGCATCAATTGTCGTCGGTAGACATCCCCCGTAATCGTTTCATTCGGTTTCAGTAGCTCATAATACACAACACCCAGCTGGTCCCACCAGATACACAGCATAACCTTCAGGCCATGAATATTCTGCGCCGACGTCGATGTTGAAGCATGGCCAGGGTATCCATACGTTGCCCGACGTTTTGGATTGTCGTAATGGACCCACTTTTCACCGCCAGTCACAATTCGATGCAAAAAACCCTTTCTTGTGTGCCGTTGAAGCAGTTGTTCGCATGCCATAAAACGGCGTTCAACGTCTCTTGGCTTCAATTCATACGGCACCCAATGGCCTACCTTTCGGATCATTCCCATGGCTGTTAAACGTTTGGAAATGGTTGATTGATCAACTCCCAAAGTTTTTGCAACCTCTTCTTGCGTTTGAGCCGGATCTTAATCGAGCAATTCCTCCAATTCGGTATCCATGAACTTTGGCGGCGCACCCTCGCGTTCTTCGTCTTCCAAGCCAAAATCACCACTTTTGAAGCGTGCAAACCACTTCTGGCACGTTCGCTCAGCTAGAGCATGCTCACCATAAACTTCCACCAAGATACGATGACTTTCGGCTGCTTTTTTCTTCATATTAAAATAATGAAGAAGAATTCCCCGCAAAAACACATTATTTGGCACGAAATTCGACATTTTCAAGTGTGGTAAAAATATTGTTGTTTACGCTTCAAATAAAAAACTTATACTGACGTTTGTGCCTTACGACAGTAGCTCTCCAATGAATGTTTGGAAATGTGGATCGATGGAATAATAATCAAGTTACGCCATCTGTTGTAAAACCGCACGAACTTATCGATAGACCTATTATAAAAATTAGTATGGCCCTGTATTTTTACGCAGAGGAAACGAATATGACATGTTCATACCTGTAAGTCGCCACCAGATGGTTTAGAATGAATTGAATATTTGTGTACTGATATTTCTGACATTGCCATTAGGAAGTTTTGTTATTTGAACAACAAACATCTACCGACGTTTCTTTTTACATACTTGAAACGCTAGAAAATTCTTTGTGCTCAATTCTTTTTTTCGGTCAAACAGAAATATTATTTTAATTTTTATTTATTTACTATTTATTGAAAGAGTAATTAATAAATAATTATTTCTCTTAAAACAATAAGGCATCGGCTACTACAGCTGCGGTCAATATAATAGTTCCACGCACAAATTTATACTGACTCCGTTTACATCTGTTTAACTGTTGGGCCGATTCAACTCAAAACAAAATAATAAATTCTTTGATGTTAATGGTTTATTATCATAAGAAATTTTTTGGTTTTTTTAACAGTTTATAATACACTAATTAATTTAAACAAAAAACTTAAAAACTACACAGTCAAAATAATAGCACTTCAGTTCATTTTTAACAAAAGTTAGTGGTCTTTGTTAAAATAAATAAAAAATTTCACTCAGATATCTTGTAGATAACTTAATTGTATGGATTCAATACTTTGTCGCGTGCCCTTTGTTTGCTATTACCGCGGCACAACGCCTTCCCATGGAATCCACTAAGTGCTGGCATCTTTCAACTTTGATGGAACTCCAAATTTTCTGTCCAGCCTCCCAGAGCCCTTCAATGATTGTTGGTTTTATTGTAGATAAACCCTTCTTTATGTCCGTCCACAGATTTTCGATAGGGTTCAAATCTGGGGACTCCATTAGATTGATAGAGTTATCGTTGAACCATTTTTTGCCATTTTGCTGGTGTGTTTGGGGTCATTATTTTGCTGGAAGACCCACACCAGCGGCATTTCGTAAGAAGCATACGGCTGCATAATTTCATCACGGATTTTTACATAAACCGATGAATCCATAACGGTTTTGATCCAATATATAGGACCCACACCTTGAAACGAGAAGCAACCCCATACCATAATACAATATAATACTATGACCTCCATGTTTGATAGTTTTTTCTGTGAATTGTGGCTTGTATTCGCTGTTAGGCGGCCTACGTACAAAACATCTGGAACCCTTTCCACCTAAAAGAGTAATTTTGCATTCGTCAGTTCATAGCACATTTCGCCACTTTTCCTTTGGCCAATTTAGATGTGCTTTAGCAAAAGATATCCGTGCTTAGAGGAAAGTAGCGGTACATTTCGAGGACTACAGGCATTGAGGCTGTTGTCTCGAAGTCCGCAGCGAATTGATTCCATGCTTGCCGGCACATTCAATGTTTTTTTTAGCTCTGTAGCTGTCATAAAGGGATTTGCTTTAGTCGTCCGTACTAACCGTTTTACTATTAAGGGTGACAAAACTCGCTTCCTACCACGGAACTCAACTTTTTGCTCATATCTTAGGGCATTTATTATCATTTTATTTGAACAGCCTAGCAATTCTCTTATTTGAGAATACGATTTACCCTCGGACACAAATTTTTTTATTACATAGTCCACGTTTTTCAGGGGACCCATAACTAAACAATTTTTATAATATTATTACACGACTTTATAAAACGTTTTAAAAAAAATTTTATTACCTTCCGTTTTCACTTTTGTTCACAAAATTTTGCAAAACAAAATTAAAAACGCCTACTGGTGCTATTTTATTAACTGCACAAATTGGTAAGTGTTGTCAAAAGACCTTTAATAACTGATTAACAGTTACGAAATTTGACAACAAATGCACACACTCTGAGATAGCATGAAAAATGTAACTGTTTTTTACACTCCAAAAAAATAATATAGTAAATAAGTGAAATTTTTACATCTTTCGAATCAGAATATTGCAACTGGTGCTTTTATATTGACCGGCTTCGACTTTCAAAAATATTAATTTCCCAATAAGGAGGTAGAAAAGTCGCTCTGGCCTAATGTAAAAAACATCTGTGTGTGTGTCAAGCATAGTTTTATATAAAAATATCAATCTTACCAACATACGAGTGGAAAATTAGTTAACTGAGAAAATTGTATTCATTTATGTGTGGAAAATGTATATTTGCGCTACGCACACACACAGCTACAACAACTACAGTTGTATGTCCGAATTACGTGAAATCAATTTCCATTTGCAAATAGTCAGCTGAGTATAGACTCCCGTTTGATTTTGCACACCCCCACACCTCTTTCCCCACTTGATTTCACCGCACCTTCCCCCCATCTATCGCATTTCACCTTTTAAACTGAATATTTGTGTATTTGTATGCACTCGTGTGTGTGGTGAGGTATGTTTTGCACTCACCTTCAATGCAAACAACGTGATCGCGTATCTGCTGTGCGATCTGTGCATCGCCGATTGGCAGCAAATCGATTAGATCGTAAATTGCATAAATCGATGGATGCACGCTCTCGAAACGCTGTATTTCTTGACGTATGGCCAGCGAATTGCTAATCAACGGCTGGTGCTGCGGCGGTGACTGATGCGCCTGCTGGTGTAGATGTTGTTGCTGTTGCGCTGGCAACATCGGCAACGGTGGCTGCGGTTGCGGCAACAGCGACGGATGATGATGCGGCAGCGGCGGTGGCGGCGGCAAATGGTGATGGTGATGCCGCGTTACAGGTGGCGGCGTTTGGTGCTGGTAATTATTCATTGTAAATATGATTTGAACGCACACTCACGAAAATACCGAAATATATATATTTATATATTTTTTTCTTTGTGAGCAAATGAAATTAAACACTTTGTTGGAAAACCACACTAATTTGTAGTTTGTTTTTACAATTGATTATTTGCGTGCTAGCGAGGCAATATTTTCCACATTTCATTCCATTATTTCACTATTAGGCCGACTTTCTTGTTGGGCACAAATTTGATCTTTTCTCAGAGGCAAATCAGCACTGAAATTTTTCGGGCTAAGTCGGCTAAGCCAAATTTTTACTTAACTCGGATTTTCCTTTATGCTATTATCAGAGATTAAGAAACATTTTTGTATTTTCATACTGATTACGTAATTACGATTAGAATAATTCGAGTTTTAAATATTTCTTCTATGTTAATTTAAATTTAATTTTTATACTTTACTTTTGATTGTAAATTTCCGGTTGAATTAAATATGTTTAAATTAAAAATGTATTAATTTTATTATTTTATCCATTCTTCACGACACTATAACTTAAACTACACACAGGTTTAAAAGTTGATGTGATTTTGCTTGTTTGTTTTATTTTATTTTTTTATACCTTATATTTTTTCATTTAAATTTTCGATAAATTTTTCAAAGCATTTTTCTTTTATTTTATTATTTTTTTTGGAATTAATTAGATTTCAAGTTGATTATTTTACTTAATGCGTTAGGACTTTAATTCGCGAACCGATGAAACTTTTAGCACATTTGCCTGCAATTAAAAATATGGAAATTTAAATTAATAGCCAAATGCCTCAAAATATGGAAGAAGAGAACTTTTATTAAAAAATTAAGCAGAAAAAACCTCCGCTCGGTTAAAGTCTAAATCTAATCTAAAGTGGACGTAGCTTAGTTATGATTCCAAGAAAAGCATTTTATACATATTTTTAATAATTTAAATAAAAATAATTTAATAAATAAATTTAATAATAAAACATATTATTCCACTTAAAAAGATTTGCCTTTGTCTTTTTGATAAAAAAATCACTTTTTTGACTTTGATACTTTTTACAATAATAGTTTAATAATTTTTGTAATTCCAATCAATGTTTTAATTTAATAGTGCATAATTCTTTGTTAGAAAAATCTTTTAATACAACCCAGTTGATCAAAACTGAATTAAAAATTATTTCATTATTGCTTTCAAACTCTGCAAATTTAATGTTGAGATAGAAAGCTTCAAGTTATTGTTGTTCTAACAGAACACACACCTTGCACATGATGGGAAACGCTTCTAAATATAATATTTGGTACATGGCCAGATATAAATCCTACTCGTTCCGGTAACGTAGACCCGACTGTTGTGGGTACGAGGACGCGTGGCGTTGATTCAAGCGGTTATGTCAGGAATCCACAATTAGGTTAGGTTGAAGCGGATGTCCGCTGTGGGACACACTCAGGCTCATATCCCATTGTGATGCCGTGTAGGAACTTTAACTTATCTTTTCTAAAACTAGTGTCTACTTTTCAAGAATTTTAGAAGATCCCTTTTTTCTGAGATTTGCAATTCATTGAAAATGGTCCACCTAAAATGGGAAATCTACCTTTGGATAGAGCAGGACAATGGCACAGGAGGTGAGAGACCTGCAGGTGGTTTTATTATGCCATCTTTCATTCACTGCTCTTGCTATTTTCTCAAAGATATTAATCAGTCAATTTGGTGTCAAGTCTCGTCAGGAATCCATGTTACCTTTAGGTGAAATGATTCAACCATCGTGTAGAAAGATACGCGGCTTTCCTTGGTTACCTTGGACGTTGTCGACTGCTTTGTGAGTGATTTTATCGCCGTCTGGCTATCAGTGAAAATGTAGATATTATCTCTAGGTATCGATTCACGTCTTACCAGTGTCACGGCATTTATTATTAAGTAGATAAAGTTTTCTATAAAAGTCAAATTTAATGCTTTAGAAATTTTTGATAACATCGTGTCTCCAAATTTTTTTAGGTTCAATATTTGCTATTTATAATCATGTGGCGCTACAGCTACTGATGTGCCTTGGCCTGCAATACTATTTGTTTCCATACTTGTCTGTCAATTATTTTCCACTTCCAGTTTTTTATTCCTATTTTTGGCAGATTTGCTCTCGATTTTATGGAAATTATGTATGAAATATTACATCAGACAAATGTCGCGTTTTCTATTACACCACATAATGTTTCTGGTTGAAGGCTCAGTATTTCGTCTCGAATATTTTGCTTCAGCTGTCTAATAGTCTCTGGTTTATTAAGATACACTTTGTCTTTTAAATGTCCCCATAAAAAGAAGTCGGACGCGGTCAAAGTTGGCGATCGAGGTAGCCAAGAGAAATCTGAATTTTTGGAAATCAGACGTTCGCCAAAAATTTCACGCAGCAGATCCATAGTTTGCCTAGCAGTATGCGCAGTTGCTCCATCTTGTTGAAACCACAAATGAAGATACTGCTCCGCCATTGGCCGCAAAAAGTTTTCAATCAATGTTCTGTAAGAAGCTCCTGAAATCGATTCCGGCGTTTCATCCTCATTTTCAAAGAAATATGGACCGATAACTCTAGTGGCCATAACACCGCACCAAACAGTACATTTAGATGGGTGCAACTGATGTTGGTGTGTTGCCTTTGGATTTTCAGAGCCCCACAATCTACAGTTTTGTTCCTAACTTCAACTCCAAACTCCTAATCATGAAGGCTGTGGGAGTTGATCTGGAATTAAAATGTTACCGATATTTACGCTGCGTTAAAACAATTAATCGTTGACAAGAAAAGGAAAACTCGATAATTTTAACAATTCAATTATAACCTAAAAAAAGAGAAAAATAAATATGTCAAAAAGTAAAAAAGTTATTTGTGCTTAACATTAGTAGGTCTTATTTGGCCCACCCTGTATTTGATTATCTATGATTTAATTAATTTCACCTCGTCCTCTTCTGCATATCGCCATTATTTCTGGTCCACCCTTTCGTAATGCGCTTTTATCGGCTCATTATTTTCAGTATCTTTCTTTCGAAATGTTTTAAGTATCTTCGTCATCGTCGAGGTTTTCGCGCGCTTGTACAATACAAGCCTCACCGTTGATAAAAGTTCGTTGATTCACATTTCTTTTTAATTTATTTTGACTTCTATATTTTCGTAACCCTTTATTGCGGTTTGTAATATCTCTTTAATCTTCGATTGCACCGCATTGCCATTACACAAAGTTGCTCTTAGATACATAAATGTTTTCACGCCTTCGAATTCACGCATTCAAATCAGTGGCCAACTATAGCAATGCCATGAGCGGAGGTGCAAATTTGTGCCGCCGTGAGCAACATGTGTCCCTGCAAAACTTTAAATGAGAAGCTGCCGTTGATAGGACACCTTACTGCTTGACTCCCATTTGCACAGCAAACTTCTGTGATATCTTCCCTTTTATAATTAACTTCGAAATTGCAAATATCTCTGATATCTCTCCTTTTATACATATTTACTTCGCAAAGTTATCTTAATTGTCACCAGACAAACTAGTTTACCAGGGATATGACAACGGATCTGTGTGTCCGGTATTTATGGTCTGTTTACACTATCAATTCCTTGCTTAAAATCCACAAAATATTGCATTCGTATCACTTTTCCATTGATTGTCTGAGGGCGAAAATTCGACCTTTATTTGATATTTCTGGCCGACACTCGCATTGGTGGAACTCGGGCTTAACTCTCTTAATATATTGTGCCAGTTTATTGTTTATTATTTTGGCAGCACTTTACGTATGATGTTGAGCAAGAATGTCCCTCTGTGGTTGGCACAATTGGTCTTGCCTTCTTTCTTATGAATAGGTCCTCAGGTACCTGTGCTTTGTCCCACACGATTCTTATTAATTTGCGCACTCGACGCAAATGTTCATCATTGGCATTTTTAATTAACTCAATCATGAAGTTGTCTTTGTTGCTCTTCATATTACCTGTTGCGTCTAAAGAATCCTCTTATGCTGATGGGTCATTTCTATCTTCTGGAGTGAATCCTTTTGCATTTTACTTGGTCACAAGTCTCGTGGTTATCTGATGTGCTAACATTTTTATCGTACACTTTTATTTTGCTTTCCATTTGTCACAAACGTTTCAAATGAAATAATGTTCCTTTATAAATATTGATTGATGTTGCCTTTTTGATTCAGAATTCTGTCTAGTCGCCTCGCTACGTCTTATATATAGTTAAGTGATATGAATTGTTCTTCAACACTCTCTCCTCTCTCTCTCTGTTCGACGTAATCGATTTTTGTCATATAATGCCAATATTTATAAACGATGTATCTATGCCCCAACAATGTTTAACGTCCACATCTTATCCGTTTGACACCCTACAGAGCCGGTCCTAATGTAAGCTTGATTTACAACCTTGAGCAATGTAAGCCTGCAAGCAAGGAATATTCCGGACGTTAAAAGTGCGCTCCTATTTAAATTAATAACATATTTTCATCTAGTTTTCTTAAACGCCCTCAAAACTACGTCTTTTCACTTGCCTATATGTGGATACTCGTACATACATACATGCATACAAACATACACACATATTTTGGCACTTAGGTGTTCACAGATCTAAATAAAATCGTTTCTACTATTGAGTGATCCCACGGCGTGAATTACTGAGCTAACGTCAGTAATCATTCAATACTTAAAACACTTACAATTACACAATTCATTAACCGCCATAGATGTATGTAATTATTAAAAATTTCCCGTCTTGACATTTGAGCAGACGAAGCTCAACACAAAAACACTTTCGTAACGAACAACAACTCTTGCACAATGTAAAGAGATCAATCAAACATTTCAAATTATCTGTCTACGCTAACAAAATTACTTTAAAGCCACTAAAAGAACAAAAATCGTACAAAAACGCGATCAACGCAAAAATCTGTTATGCACCCGCGCTCAAACTGGCATCTTTTTTTGACATTTGGAGCAATTCATTAGATGATGTCTAGCTTCTCTTGCCTATCGCGGTAGTTTGTGCTTGCGTATGTGTTTTTGTGCGTTTGCCTTTTTAAAGTCGCTTGTTTTTGTTTATGTGTTGTTGCTAGTTTAATTGCCGTTTTTTCATGTGTTCAACAGCACTTCATCTTGCTTTTATGCTGCTGCTTCGCATTATTTTTGTTGCTATCACTGTTGCTTCTCATTGGTGTTTTTTTTTTCTTTTACTATTTTGTAATGTTGGAATGTATGCATGTGTAATACATACTATGTATTGGTGTTTGTGTGTTTTGTTAGAATGTTTTCGTGTTGCCTGGGCATAAAAGAAATCGTGAATAGTTTATTTCATTATTGTTAGAGTTTTCATCGTTTATTTATTTTTGTGTTTTGTTTGAATGTTTATTGTATGAAGTGGGAATTGGAAATGGAGGTGGAATAAACGTAGGATTCATTGTTGGCTGACGTTGATAGGCTTTGCGGTCGCGCAAGAATTTATGTTTCAAGTGTGTAAATGTTTCAAAGAACTTAAAATTTGTAAATTTCTTAGGAAATGCAATTTAAATAAAATATAAATCACTTTTTGCGTTATAGTTCAAGTTGATTGCGAAGCGTTTTTTGTTCTTTCTTAGAGTGAGGTATTCAACATTTCTTTGGATTTGCAAATTTTCCCGCCCTACGACGAACGAAGTTAACTATTTAAATTGCGAATTATTTTATTTGCACTTCTTTTATTGGGTCTTAGCAATAGCTGTCAGCAAAAACATTAACTACTATTTTCGTACAAAAAAAAAAATGTAGTAGGCTTCAAATTACACTCTGTTTCTTCTGTTTAGATATATTATTTTCTAAAAAACCATCTCAGTGCACAAGAAATTAATCCACAACGCTACTCTTGCAACTACATAGGTTTTGTATATAATCGGTTGTTGGCCCACCAAATCAGCAACACTACATGTTAGTGCCGACATGCCAAAACAACATTCAACACACTACGCCTCGTACTCGAGTTGATTCAGTGAAGCAACACTATGGCGCAACGCACGCAAATATTTGGAGCGGTGCAATTCCACTTGCTTCCTTTACACACTCACACACCCACATAAAAACATCCCAGTAAACGCACAAAAAACAAACTAGTAAAATAATTTGCAAGCGCACATAACTTAATTAAATAAAGATTTTTAAAAATAATTACACAAATATTTTGCAGCGCAATGAGACTATTTCACCGTTGTTTGATTTCTGTATTTAATTTTTGGCACCGCCGACAAATCAACACAAAACAAAACACTGAGGCACGGCAACGTTTACAACGCACCCAATATTATTCAAACGAACTCAAACACGTCGAAGAACACACTGACAAGAGCGAATCGGCACAAAATTTTACTTGCACTGCCGCTTGCTGCTGTCAGTTTACTTTGGGATCCCTCGTGAGTGTGTGAGTGTGGATTTGTTGGTTTTTGCTATTCAGGTTGGGGCTTTGGATACGGAGCATTGGTGGTTGATTTTAAATGTGTGCGGTGTGTGTGATAAAATGCAGCGGATGTGTGAGAGAGAAATGAAGAAATAACTTCGCAAAGCGAAATGTCAAAATGACAGCTGTCACCGCAGGAATTTAAAAACAGCAAATACTTCGTTTGCACCCCGTAGCGGAGAGTAGCTTGAACATGAAGTAGGGTGCCTCCAAAGCCAAGAAAAAAAAATACAAATTATTTGTAAACTACGTTAATTCATGCAAAGTGGCGGAAAATTAATCTACAATTTTGTTTTTTAATACTTTTTTTTCTAAATCAAAATGTATTGAGTGATCGAAATCTTTATATCGACCTATACCCGCCTTATTGCTATCTATTTGTGAAGAGAAGAAGGGTCAAATATAATTTTCCTAGGACGCCAATTGCAAAAATTATAAATTTTCCGATAGCAGGTTTAAGCTTTTTATATCGGCGGTATTCATTCATGTTTTTAAATTTACCTAGGCACTTGATAACAGTTTTGTGTAATTTTTTTGGATCACTGTCAAATATTAAGTAACAAATGCGGAAAGGTGAAAAGCAAAAATTAATTTATTTTCAAAAAGAAATTCTTACGTTTAATTTTCTGACGTTAGACATTTTAGGCAAACATTGTTTAAACTAATGTTCTTTATTTTATTTAGTACTGTAAAGTAAATTATTTTACAGACTAGACAAAAATGTAATCAAAAACAACCCAAACTTGGCAACTCAAATATTTACAATCAATGCAAATGCAATATTGCGAATACAATGGTGCCATTTCGCACCTTAATCCCATATCGATGGGTCATTCGTGTCCAGCGAATTCGTTGAGAAATCATATATTTTTTATGAAACTACCGCACGGTGCATATTTTATAAAGGGTGTTTTTTTAAGAGGTTAGGTTTTCAAGTTGGCACTACTTTTTTCGTAGATGGTCTTTTTGACAGCTGTCACTTGATTTATGCTCAGTTTGGTTTGCCATTTCATAATGAATAGACTTACACCTGAACAACGTTTGCAAATCGTGCAAATTTATTACGAAAATAATGGTTCGGTTCGCGCGACGCATCGAAGAAAATTTTGTTCAGCGATGAAGCTCACTTTTGGTTGAATGGGTATGTCAATAAACAAAATTGTCGCATTTGAAGTGAACATAATCCACAAGCCATTGCTGAGACGCCGTTACATCCTCAAAAAGTCACTGTTTGGTGTGCTCTATGGGCAGAGGGAATCATTGGTCCATATTTCTTTAAAAATGAAGCCGGCCATAATGTTACAGTCAATGGAGAGCGCTATAGAGCCATGATTAATGACTTTTTCGTGCCTGAATTAGACGATGTTGATGTGGACGACCTTTGGTTCCAACACGACGGCGCTACATGCCATACAGCCAACGCAACAATCGATTTATTGAAGGAAACTTTTGGTGAGCGCATTATCTCGCGCCGTGGACCTGTGGCGTGGCCTCCAAGATCGTGCGATATAACACCGCTGGACTATTTCTTGTGGGGCTATGTGAAGTCGCTTGCCTACGCAGATAAGCCCGAGACGATTGACGTCTTGGAAGAAAATATTCGGCGCGTTGTTGCTGACATACGGCCCCAATTGCTGCAAAAAGTGGTCGAAAATTGGGCCTCTCGGCTGGAATTTATTCGAGCCAGCCGCGGCGGCCACTTGCCCGAAATCATTTTTAAAACATAATGGCAAACCCTTATCTTTATAATAAAGCTAAATTCTTGGCCATAACATTAAATTATATACGTTTTATTTCATCTTGAGGACCTAACCTCTATAAAAAACACCCTTTACCATTTCTTTATAATAAAATATTATTAAAATAAAAAATGTTGAAAAAATCTCTTCGGATATAAAGTTTAGAAGCTACCTTCTGAATTTTTTCTAATTTTCTGTTGGCGCTATATAGTAGAAAAAGGCGCTGGACGCAAACGATCCATCGACATGGGATTAAGGCGCCATATGGAACGAGTCTATAATTTTTATAAAATTTACGAAATCAAGCGGGTTAGAATTGGATAATGAATTATAGTCTCTAAGTTCACGAGCAATGGGCGCATTACTCGCACATTAAGTCTTAAAGTTTTACCCATAAAACAGATAAAAATTGCGAATACTTTGTGGAACCTTAAAGCTTATCATTTACTCTTCAGCTTCTTTCTAATTCCTTTTTATTGCAGAAGACCAACGCAAGCTTGAGGTAAAATTTGGGTAGATTTTTCATTTTACAGTTCCATTTCCGGAAAATTTGTCTTCAAGTTTTAGTCATAAAAAGGATAAAAACTGCGAATACTTCTTTGTGGAACCTTAAAGTTTATTATTTACTCTTCAGTTTATTCTTAATTCATTTTTATTGCAGAAGACCAACGTAAGTTTGAGGTGAAAATTTTGATAGATTTTTCATTTTACATTTCTATTTTGCAGTGCGATTAAAATTTTTGGTGAGGGCTGAGAAACTGATCGAGGTTGCAAATCAGGTATGCTGTGGTAAACGTATACGATTCATGACGTTTAAATGGCATTTACACGCTTAGATGTATACCCTTAATACAATCGTATTTTCAATACTATTGTTGGTATTTCTTTACACAATTTTTGGGAAATATTTAGTATAATGTACTATATATAAAAGGGGGGATAGAGGGGTGTATCCCCAACTTGAAACTGAAAACCGAACCTGCCGGAGGCTTGTAGTTTTTAAGTAATTTAATGTTAAAGTTCTCTAATTTAGCGAAAAGTTAGTGTTGCCATATACCTGAAATAAAAACGAAGTTCGTATGCAGGGATTTTCAGTGAAAGGTTCATTGTAAAACTGCAATATTTTTAAATTGAGAAATATTTTTCAAAATAAAAACATACAACTCATTGAAACTTAAAAACAATGATATTGAGCGTATCACAAAAAATAATAAAGTAATTAAAAGCCAAAAATTACGGTTTATAAGTATATTGTATTGCTTCAATCAGTTTTACAAACGGGTCCTCACGCATAGAATTCCTTTTCGCGTGGGCGGCCTTTGGCCGCGCTTCATAAAAATAACACTCATCAGTCCCACTCCGGCTACGCAATCCATAGTATTTTTGCGTAGAACTCCTTTCCGTGTTAAAACCATTGAACCCAAAATTAAAACGTCATATGCGTGTGTGAGGCACAATGACCCCCATCCCCATGGCAGCCGGTTCTACGTTACCGGAATGACTCGGGTTTTTACTCCCGACCAAGGGCTGCCGCCCCAGTACACTAGCCCTGTCTAGTGCACCGTATTTTACCCTAAACCTTTCGTCACAGGAGCAACTCATTGCAGCCAGTTTGCTCCAAATACTTCTCTTCCGGGCTGGCGTCGAACCCAACCCCGGACCTGAAGTATTTTACTGCTGCATCTGCCACAAACGGCTCCACCCGAACTCCACCTCGGTTAGGTGTAACCAGTGCAACGGGTGGTGCCATCTTAAGACCTGTTCAGGCCTTAAGACCCACAGGGAGTGGTCCACAAGGTATGTGGCCACGTGTTGCTCCCGCCCACAGGCGGTCACCGCCTCTACGGCGACACTGCCCTCAGTGCCGGCACACCATACTGCCGCCACTAACAACACCTCAACGGCCAGGAGCCCCCAAGAGCAACACGACTCCCTTTCCAACCCACAACCCTCCTGCTCCTACCCCAGTGCGGGGACAAACCAGCAGCTCTTGGTCCCCCGCACAGTCTGCTCCGTGTGCCAGACCGTAGTACCTCGGAACTTGACAACTATCCAATGCAGTTCTTGCAGTGGCTGGTGTCACTTTCGGAGGTGCTCCGGCCTGCACACCACCCGTGAGTGGACGCGCGACTACGTTGCCCCCTGCTGCAGAGCTCTGCACCCGCAACCGCCCCCTGTGGCGCGGCCTCCCGACAACATCAGGCCACTCCCCATTTTGCGGAACGCACAGCAGGTCCAACGCAGACAACATCACGCATCCCTCACCCCCCGAATTACGACGACCCTCCCGCGAAGCTTCAAGCTTTTGCAACTGAACTGCAACGGACTAACGAGCAAGATTGACGAAATAGTCGACTTCATGAATCGGTTCGGAATTAAGATAGCTGCGGTCCAAGAGACAAAACTGCACGCTAGCTCCCCCCTGATTACCAGGGACGGCTATAACGTGCACCGAAAGGACCGCGAGCGAGACAACGGTGGTGGCCTAGCGTTCATAGTACACCATTCAGTGCAGTATCGTCTTATTGATGAAGGCATCGACCGCAGGGACAACACCTTAGAACGTCAAGGTATAGCTGTCCGGTCAGGCGATGCCGAGCTCGAAATTTATAATATTTATATACCCCCTGTCACCTGCTGCCCGGCAGGATATCTCCCCGATATTGGTGCGCTCATCAGGGGAGAAAACCGATTGGTAGTAGGTGACTTTAACGCGCATCACGATCTTTGGCATTCAAGCCTGCCAAATGATCGTAGGGGACAGCTATTGGCAGAGCAGATAGACGATTCGACGTTCAGCACTGTAAACGACGACGCCCCCACTAGGGTAGTGGGCAATTGTAGCAGCTCGCCTGACATAACAATTGCTAGCGCTGGTCTGATAAATAGCATAACCTGGCGACCTATGCTATCGCTTGCATCAGACCACTTGCCCATTATCATCTCGATCGAGAGACCCGCCGATTTTGTTTCCGCGGATCACCGGTCATATATCAACTTTAACAAAGCTGATTGGACCAGATTCGCGGAATTTACCGAGAACATCTTCGCAGCCCTACCCACTCCCACCGATGTGCGCGCAGGCGAACGCGCATTCCGCAAGGCGATTACAGCCGCCGCGGCTCGCTTCATACCTGCTGGACGGATCCGGGAATTACGTCCCAATTTCCCAGCCGAAGCAGCCGTTATGGCAAACGAGCGTGACCGTCTACGCCAGGCCGATCCCGGGGATCCTCGTATAAAGGATCTCAATTTGGAGATCCGGCAACTGGTCACTCAACATAAGCGGACCAAATGGGTAGAGCATCTGAAGTCCTGCAACTTCACCTCTGGTGTGAGCAAGCTCTGGTCCACCGTAAGGTCCCTGTCGAACCCGACGAAGCACAACGACAAGGTGGACATCACCTTCAACGGTCGTACTTCGTCGGACCCGAAGAGATGCGCGAGCTACTTTAGCCGGCAATTTATATTGCATCCTCCGGTCGACAGATCCAAGCGTTGTGCCACCAGACGGCTGCACAAACTGCCCTACAACAGTGCACGGCTTACTTTCACCAGCGACGAGGTTCAGGGGGCCATCAAACACATGAAACCTTCAAAAGCCATTGGCCCCGACGGACTAAACATGCTGATGCTGAAAAAGCTGGGTCCATTGGGAGTAGAATATCTCACAAAGGTCTTCAACCTGTCTATGGCCACTCTCATCATTCCTGATAAGTGGAAATTAGGGAGAGTGGTCCCACTGCTGAAGCCTGGGAAACCCGCCAACCAAGGGGAGTCTTATCGTCCGATAACTCTCCTTTCCCCAGTAGTGAAGACACTTGAGGCCCTTCTACTCCCACTCCTCACTCAACACCTGACTCCAGCCCCACACCAGCATGGTTTCCGTAGAGTGCACAGTACCACCACGGCACTCACCGTCATAAACACCCAGGTAAACCGCGGCCTCAACCAAAACCGCCCCTGCGAGAGGACTGTCCTAGTAGCGTTGGACCTACAAAAGGCTTTCGACACAGTCAGCCACGCCACGCTACTAGATGACATTTTACAGTCGACACTCCCGCCAGGGCTGAAGAGGTGGACCGCGAACTACCTGAGTGGTCGTCACTCGTCGGTAGTATTTCGAGACCAAACCTCAAAACAAAGAAAAATAAAGCAAGGAGTACCGCAGGGTGGTGTCCTTTCACCCTTGCTTTTTAATTTCTATATTTCGAAACTCCCCCAGCCACCAGAGGGAGTCTCACTGGTCTCATATGCCGACGACTGCACGATAATGGCGTCGGGCAATGACATTGATGGCCTATGCTCAAAAGTAAACGACTACCTCGCCAGCCTTTCTCGCTTCTTCACTGCGAGAAACTTAAAACTTTCTCCCACTAAATCCACGGCGACCCTATTTACCACCTGGACAAAGGAGGTCAAGCTGCCACTTCAGGTTCACGTCGATGATACCCCAATTCCGACGATAAACAACCCCAGAATTTTGGGAGTCACCTTTGACAGCTTGCTCTCCTTCTCGGCGCACACAACCGCTATTGCAACGAAAGTACAGAATCGCAACAAGGTCCTCAAGTCGCTTGCCGGCAGCACTTGGGGCAAAGACAAAGAAATGTTGCTGTCGACTTTCAAAGCAATAGGCCGACCGGTTCTGAACTATGCCGCGCCTGTCTGGTCGCCTGGAACCAGTGATACGCAGTGGACGAAGCTTCAGACCTGCCAGAATACTGCCATCAGGACCGCGACAGGATGTCTCCTGATGTCCCCTATTCACCACCTACATGACGAGGCGCACATGCTCCCGGTTAAGGAGCATAACAAAATGCTCGGCAAGCAGTTTCTGCTTGGGTGTCACCGTAGGCCTCACCCATGCAGACACCTGCTCGAGCCTGAGCCACCTCCCAGGCACATCAGGAGACACTTCCTCAATTACGTGGACGAGATCCAGGACAAAACGGACAGACCTCTCCAGGATCAGACAGTATACAGACAGGCTATTAACGACATTCATCGGGAGACACTTACCACCTTCCTAAGCTCCCGACCCCCGAATGCCGTTATCGGAGTCCAACCACCACCTATCGCAGACGAAGAGCTCCAGCTTCCTCGAGAGTCCCGCGTAATCTTGGCACAACTACGTTCTGGATATTGTAGCAGGTTAAACTCCTACCTATCCAGAATCGACCCCGACATACTAAACATATGTCCTGCATGTGAAGGTACCCCGCACGACACTAACCACCTCTTCACATGCCCCATCAAACCCACTCATCTAACACCTCTCTCCCTCTGGACCCAACCCGTCGAAACTGCTAGTTTCCTGGGCCTACCGTTAGATGAGCTTGACGAAGACGACCGGTAATTTACACTACACTGACAGGGCGAAGATACTGCTACAACAACAACAACAACAACAACCCCCATCCCCATCATTAACACTAAACTCAAACACTTAATTTTTGTTCATATATTTGTTTTCATTTGCAGGCATCCGGCAACATCATACTGTTGTCACTCCAATTTTCTTCTTATTCGCGTTTAAAATTGGAAAGTGATTGTATGGACAAATGCATTTGCATTTAATTTTAATAAAAATCATTCGAATATAAGGATGAAAATAAGTAAAAACACGCGAGTGAGTGTATATTTGGTGAATTTTAGTGAAGTGTTAAAAAACATATAGTGTAATGTGGCAAATTATAGTGAAGTTCCCGAGGGCATTTTGAAGGCAAATAATTACGAAATTATTATTTCCCGAATAATTTGGAGTTATGAAGAGTGTTCCTTAACACCTCACTAACATCTCCACCAAGTTTCATTAATAAAGACATTATAGCCAAAAATATGAAACTATAGATTTTTCTCAGGAACCGTCTGTCCCATAGTCTTTATCATTGTATTACTAACCAGCCCTCTATAAATTCTGATTGTGTACCCTCTATTTATTTGTATGTATATTGCCGATTGGCGTTTGTTAAATAAATAAATAAATAAATATAGTTTGCCAAAAATTGCCCAATAGACATTATTCTAAATTCCAGCCCAATTTTTAAACTGGCATTTTTAAATTTATTCAGTTATATAAATCCAGCTGGCAGCGCTACACAGGATCGGTAAAAGTGCGAATATAAAACCAAAACGGAATAATAGGAAAAAAGGTAAACAAAAACCTAATTGGAATGAACGACTTTTGATTGAATTACAACTGGTACTTGTTAAAAAATCGATAATAATATTAAAAAATCAAAATTTGACGTTTGGCGGATACTTTATTTGTATCTAAGAGTTTAATTAAGTCAATTTGTTGCGATATAAATATATTCAAATGCGTGCATGAGATTAATTACAGCGCAACAAATAATCACATTACAATAATTGTAAAATTACAGGCCTATAATTCATATACTATATTTTCTCTTATATTCTATAGATCGCATTCAAGAGATTACTGAGTAATTGACGCGGAAACCACGTCTTGACCTCACCGGTATTAGCAGTCAGTGCTGAGTATTTGATATTGAACTAACATTTACGAAGCTCAGTTCAGTCTCATTCGGCCAGTGGATCATTGCGTTAGTTTGACACGGAAGAACGAAAGAACGGCGATTAATAACCCGAGAAAAGTATGAAGAAAAGGAGTGTTATTATACTGCAGATTGCATTGCACACAGTGCTCTCGGCCGCGGTAAGTTGGTGATCTGGTTATACAGGTTTCCAAATATGTTTACCCCAATTTCCTACTTGTCTCTCTGCAGTCCGTGCGTGCATATGCTGCTGATTCTGCTGGTTCGTCCAAATTGGAAGCGCGTGCTTTTTTCGAACGTGAAAATGAGTTGCTGCGTCAACGTCGTCGCAATGAGTTCCTCACCTCGTACGAATACAACACAAATGTAACAGAGGAAAATCGCAAAGCAATGATTGCTGTAGCCACAGCAAATGCAGCTGCAAATAAGGAGATGACACACAATGTCATCGCATCGGGATATATTGAATCACCCGATGAGGATATCCGACGCCAAGCCACTATTCTTGGCGACTTAGGCATAGATGTGTTGCCTGAAGATGACTATAAGGAATTGTTAAATGCAGTCAGTTCAATGCAGTCAAATTACGCTACTACCACTGTATGCCCATATAATAAGGAGGGGAATTGCACGCTACAATTAGAGCCACACATACAGGAGCGTCTTTCCAATAGTCGCGATCCGAAGGAGTTGAAGCACTACTGGCGCGAGTGGTACAACAAAGCGGGTACGCCAATGCGCGAGAATTTCAAAAAATATATTGAGCTGAGCCGCAAGGCAGCGCGTTTGAATGGTAAGTTGCCGGCATTTAAGTGCTGATAAGAAATGTTTGTTGTTACTTGTACTCGTATAACGTCGTGTGTGCGTATACAGTTGTATGTGTTGTGTGTGACGCAGACGTCGGATGATTTGATAAGAGTGAAAGATGCAGCATCAATCCGCCTTATTCAATGCCTAGGCGAGTATTTTAATGGGTTGTAAAGAAAATCATACATGTTTTTATATTTTTACTAGCATTTCCCAGTGGGCTTCGCACCACCATACATAAAATGTTTTTTTTATATCGCAAGAAATTTTTCATATTAAATAAGTTTTCTTTATAGAACTCGTAAAATGTTTAAACAGTTGAATTAGTTGATTTTTTTCATTCAACATACTTTCTAAAGATGTCACAATAGCCTTTTCTGTACTTTTTTAAAATTTGGTGGTCACCTATATACAGGTAAGGTGAAAGAGCCGATAAAAACTTGTAATTAAACTTTGATTCTTTAATTTCCATTTCAATTTTTTACGCTAAATAAATTATGCTAAAATAAATAAAGTTAAAAATGTTTTTCCAGTTCCTTGAATGCTCCAGTTTTTATTATATTTTCGTCCAAAATTAATATTAAGATAATACACTTACAACCACAACAGTACAACAGAAACGCTCATAAGCGGCTGTGTATTAGTTGTTGTTTTTCCCATACAGGCATTTCGTATGAGAGGAAACCATTACTCACATAAAATGTCATAACTCAGGAACGGCTGGACCGATTTCAATCAAACTTCACACAAACCACCTCCTCAAAGATAGAAAAGAACTCTAAAATTTTTGTGCCAATCGGTTTGGCGGTTCTTGAGTTATAAGATTACCAAGGAAATGTAACTTCTTTTATATATATAGATTTCTAATACAAACTTTTAAAAAGTTCGTATGTTTTGGGAAATAATTTTAACTGTGCATAATAACTCAGCTGGAATCTACTAAAGCTTTCATTTATTTGTATCAACTTTAATTTCATTTTTACTTTCACTCTACCAGGTTATACCTCTTACGCGGACTATTGGATTCACTTCTATGAAGACCCCGACTTCGAATCAAATCTAGACAAAGTATACAAAGCCATACTGCCGCTCTATCGTGAAATACACGGCTATGTTCGTTATCGCCTGCGCGCTTTTTATGGTGATGAAATAGTGCCGGAAAATGGCAACATACCCATGCATTTGTTGGGGAATATGTGGGGTCAACAATGGGATAATGCGCTGCCACTCTTCACGCCATACCCCGAGAAGCCATTTGTTGATGTGACCGGCGAATTGCAGCGTCAAAATTACACAGTGCGAAAACTCTTTGAGCTCGGTGATCAATTTTTCCAATCGCTCGGTATGCGTGCGCTACCAAAAAGCTTCTGGGACTTAAGTGTGCTGACACGCCCGGCCGATCGCGAAATAATTTGCCACGCCTCGGCCTGGGACCTGTATCAGGATAGTGATGTGCGCATTAAAATGTGCACCGAAGTCAATACCCACTACCTGTATGTGGTGCATCATGAACTCGGCCACATACAGTACTATTTGCAATATGAAAACCAACCGACCGTTTTTCGTGGAGCACCCAATCCCGGCTTCCACGAGGCTGTGGGTGACGTTATCGCACTTTCAGTGGCTACACCTAAGCATCTTAAAACGATTGGACTCTCGAATGTAGACCAATTGGATGAAGAGAGTCGTATAAATGAATTGTTTAAGAATGTAAGTTGGATGAGGGTTATTTGATTAGTTTTTGCTTCCAACAAGTTTTATAAAATCTGCGTTGCAGGCGCTTAAAAAAATCGTATTCCTGCCTTTTGCCTACACAATGGACAAATATCGCTATGCCGTCTTCCGTGGTGAGGTTGAAGAATCCAAATGGAATTGTGCCTTCTGGCAAATGCGTTCTGAGTTCTCTGGTGTTGAGCCGCCGATTCGTCGCACAGACGACGACTTTGATCCACCAGCAAAATATCACATCGACGCCGACGTTGAATACTTGCGTTACTTTGCGGCGCACATATTTCAATTTCAATTTCTTAAGGCCATGTGCATTAAATCGGGACAGTATGTGAAAGGTGATCCCGAAAAAACATTGGACAATTGTGACATTTACAACAGCAAAGAAGCGGGCGCAGCTTTTGGGTAGACAATTTATTCTTTATATTTAGTAATTATGGCGAAACTAATTTGTGTTATTTACTTAGCAAATTCCTCTCACTTGGCACTTCCACACACTGGAAGAAGACGCTCAAAGAGTTTACTGGCGAAACTGAAATGGATCCCTCTGCGCTCATGGAGTATTTTGAGCCACTCACCAAATGGTTGCAGGCAGAAAATCAACGCTTGAAAGTGCCAATCGGCTGGGGTGATACCGACAGTAAGTGTTGCCAATGCTAATACGATTTCCCGGCAGTAAATTGCTATTAGTATTTCAAGAATGGAAGTATTTGTAAATGAAGGAGAAATGCAATTTTTTGCAAAAACTAATCTAAAAATATAATCATTAAATAATATTTGATTTGAAGTATTAGCACTGCTTTTAGAGTTGGTTTAAACTTATTGTTTTTCCTTGCAGAAGTTGCAGGCGATTGCTGCCAAGTATTCAGCACTTGACAATTAGCGAAGCCTAGCGACAAAGCGTACTGTGAAAATGCGGATACTTGCGTCTGAGATAAAGAACAAAAAACGCACCTTAGCTAAAGCAAAAGGGAAGCTGTCGCTGGCTGAACGAATATCGAATATATTTTTATATAACACATTTAATTTTGAAATGAAGGATTTTGATACGATGACAAATTTTGAACTTTAAATTAGCCAGTGTTTTATATCCAGCTTTATAAAAATAACAACAAAAAAATCCAAGTTTTAATATCTGTAAACAATTTTAATAAAGCTGTTTGTTTCCGAATAAACATAAAACAAAGTAGACAATTGCCGTTTTATATGCCGTTTCATTCCGCTGTATTTTTAGCCATATGTACGGTCAATACGAATTCTCCTTGTGTATGGCGGTATGCGCCAATTTATGGTATCGCGATATGTGTAACCTCCCGTTACCACTGGTTGAACGGCGTTGAAGCGGCACTTTTCTTGCGTCTAACGTCTGGAAATCCGGCGAGAACACTTGCCAAAAAAAGTGATAAGAAGAAAACGCGAAAATTGAAAATTTTCTGGTTTGGCTTCCTTTAAATTCTGCTATATTTCAATTAAACTTTTACTTCACGAAATTAAAACTCCACTTTTTGCAAGCCCAAATTAATTCAGTTCATTGCTCCCACACAAGAACTTTCACCTACAGAGTTAGAACTCAGTGCGCTATTAAATACTTGACAACATTTGGAGTTCACATTCACAATAAAAATTATTTAGTGCTAAATAAACAACAAAGAAATTATTTATATATATAAAAACTGAGAGCGCACATTTGCCTATGCCGGCAACGCAGTGACGTATCTTGCCGTTAGCGCGTCTCTTCAACGATAATCCATTTCAGTCTGAGCACAGGTAGTCACTATTTTTCATGTTCCCAATTTTCCACATACAATTGAACTTATCTCCCCATGTCCATGCACCCCATGTAGGTCGCCAGATTGGTCAGCGCTCGACTTCAGCATCATGCCCGTCTCAATCGGCCTCTCCATCTTTTTTGATATCTCACGCATGTTTGGCTGGAGCTCGGACGGCGATAATGGCGATGAGAACTCAAGCTGGCGGCGACACGCTCGATATCTCAATTTGCTGGTTTTCACGCTCATGCTTCTAACCACTTTGGTGCTGATGCGTATCGACGACTCGATCAATGCGATTAAATAATTGACAATCGGCGATCTTCTACGGGCTAAGTTTGTATAAAAGTCAGTCAACTGTTACTCAGCGCTTTAGTTTGCGTGGCGCGCTCTTCATGCGCGTGAGTTCCTCTGCCTTAAGTTTGTGCAATTTGAAAGTGGGTGAGCGTTTTATATTTGTTTAAAAGAAAAATAAAAATAAATTATGGTGGAGCATAAAAAATTAGTGACTTGTGAAATTTAACAACAAAAAAAAAAATTAACATTAGAAACCGTTGTTTTTGCATAGCCAATACAGGCATAGAAATATTATATATACATACATACATATATACATATTTATTTACACATAAGTTGGCATATGTGTATTAGTTGCAACGGTATGCCTAAAACATTTGGAACCACCATAATTGGTGTACATATATACATACTTATATAGGCACATGTGTACATACTTATGTCGATCGGCGTCCAATGCACTCACCATAATGATCTTGATCTTATTGCTCAGTCAATTATTAAATTAAGTGAAAATGCATTTTTAGACCTCCAGTGATCAGCTGACAATTACATGACATAGATAAATGCGCATATGTATGTATGTATGTATGTATGTATGCACTCGTACGTGTGTACATACCTATTTTCGCAAACCTGTAAAATTTTAAACAGAAAAACGCGCAAAATAAATAATTAAAAATCAATTAAGCTGAAGCGGGAAGACAGTTGGCCGAAGCCAATTACAGTAAATTGAACCAAAAGTTTCTTTATATTTCAATTTTAAAAGCTTTTTCTACACAAAAATGGCAATTAGTCGCGACTTGTTACGATTTTTTTTTTTCGAAGTGTTCAATATGCCATATGCAGGTGTCTTCTTTGTTTTAAGCCGATTCGTTTTTTATATATTTTTGTGTGCGATATTTTTTCAAGAACACCAAAAGTGGCTTAAATATTAATAAAAATATGGGCGTGAAGTTGCTAATTTGCCAATCAACCAAAACTACTAAATTCTTTAAGCTTCAACTGTGCAAGATTTCTATGGAAACGGTCAACGAATTCTGTTATGGCTCTTAAGGGGACAGACGGCCATATTTTCCCTGATTTTCATTAAAATTATTTAAAATGTAGAAGTCAATATATTTTATTAAAAATTGGCATACAGTTTATTTATACATTAAAATAATATAATTTTTTTTTTATATTTTAATCTTTTAAAATGGCGGATGTACACTCAATTCTTCAAGGAAGGGCGCAGCGGAGCTTCTGAATCGGCGGGCATTGTAGCATCGGCGTCAGTGAGCCGAATACAAAAAACCAAACATTTTTTGTTTATTCATGTCATAACTTCTATATGAATTAAAAACAAATGGAAAAAAATCGCGAAAAAATGCTTCCAAAAAAAAAATTTTTTTTTTGGGGTGAAATTTCCTACTACGAGTAGTTTTGCTTCGAAAAAAATATTTTTTCGAAAAATTTTCGAAAACTTGAAACAATAATATCATAAAAAAGATATGTGTAGAATTTCAGGGTGATCGGTCAATAACTTTTCGCGTTATCGTGTACGCCAATTCGAAAAATATAGTTTTGAGAAAAACGCGTCTAAAGTTTGAATACATGAAAATTCCTCTCCCACCGCTCGAACGCAAAGAATAGAGTCGTCACGGTTGACGATCTATAATATAAGAAATACTTAAATTTACGTTCTAAAATTTTTTTTACATATTCTTGAAGGATTATATTATATTAACATTTTATCAAACATTTTTTATTTTTCGAAATTTTATAGGTACCTATCCCCTTAAAGATTAAGAATAGTCAGCTGACAGTTATTTATGTTCGACCCAAGCATTTTCTGCTGGCTTGGGCCATTGTACAGATCTATAAGTAGAAACACTCTCAGCTGCTCGGCCAAAAATGCCCACAGCTGAGATCACTTGATTCCAAAACACTCGTTTATGGGGGGAGCCTGCTTTAGAGGCTTCAAAAAATCGATTTTTTCGTGGATTTTTTTGGAAAGGAAAGAAATATTCGATTGAAATGAAACTTTCAGGTTTTATTATTATATATTTCAATAGTCTTCTCAAATTTTTTCATTAAAATATAAGTCATATTATGCCTGGTAAAAGCATTTTGCCGAGGCGCCTCGAATGTGCATGTGTCGTGCGGCGGGAAAGATGCAGGTCGCAATTTTCATCTGAAACCAAAAACAAAAAAACAATTTTTATTTTAGTATAGTATAGCTTCTAGTTAAACCAAGCAAATTAAACAAAAAGTGAGAAATTCAACAATTTTTCGCTATTTAAAAAAAAAAATATTTTTTTGGAAAAACAAATTCACTTTAGATTGTTTAAAAAGTGGGTCAATCATAACTTTCTTAAGGTTTTTTAGGTTCAACTAGAAGAGAATTTAATTCCGAATACAATCAATGTTATCTCGTTTCGATAGGACGTTTAACTTTTTCCCCATCTTTCCCGCCAATTAGGAAAAATCGTAAAAATAAAAAAACGAGAAATCGCACTTCGAGCGATCCGGCCGCTCGTATACCTGCTCGACGCTTGCTCACAATTTCTTCTGTAACTCCGAAAATAATTTGAATTTGCTTCTGAAATTTTGAGGACACATTGTTGGATAGTTTGGGAAGACACTTATGCAAAAAAAAAAAAATCGATTTTATGAACCTCTAAAGCAGGCTCCCCCCTTAAAATTGTATGAAAAAAATTGTTTTTTTCGAAATTTTACAGGTATCTGTCCCCTTAAAGATTAAGAATAGTCAGCTGACAGTTATTTAGCTTCGATCCAAGCATTTTCTGCTGGCTTGGGTCATTGTACCGATCTCTAAGTAGAAACACTCTCACCTGGTCGGCCAAAAATGCCCACAGCTGAGATCACTTGATTCCAAAACGCTCATTTATGAAAATAGTTGCAGAAAGAATGATTAAATTTCATAGAAAATCGTATCAAAAGTCTAAAAAATTACGTGCAAATTTTGATATTTCTAAAAAAAAACTATTATTTTAGCTAAGAAATTAAGGGTTCTCCAATAAGAGGTGCTATTTTGATATTCAAAGAAAAATACTAATTTTTAATATAAATGATCGGATGTTTATTTCATTATAAAGAGGAAGGTATGCCGTTAATAGTGGAGAATAAAGGAATGGTCAGGCAAATGACCACCACGACCACGCTTACAGGACAATATCCTTTTCATGAAATTTTCCATAACCGAATTGCAAAGTGGCTGCTCTATGTCCTCGAATTCCATCTTTGAAGTCTTGAATCGACCCTGGGCTGTTGGTGTAAACCTTCTTTCCACGTGGCCTCAAAGAAAGAGTCACAAGGTGTTGAGTCACAAGCTCTGTGGGCAATTGTGATCACATCTTCGAGAGATAACACGATCCGGAAACTTTTCCCGTAAAATATCAATGGTTTCGTTGCTTGTGTGGCACGTAGCGCCGTCTTGTTGAAAATAAATGTTGTCCAGATCAATACCATCCAATTGCGGCCATAAAAAATCGTTAATTATCTCTCCTGTTTAACACCTAACACCTGTTATTGGAAAACCCTTTATATTAAAAATATTGGTATTATTAAATATTAGTGAATTTGTTTGTTGTAATTTGCTATTTTTTGTCGATATTCTATTGTTTTTAATGTTAGCACAAAAATTCTAATTTATCCTAGCAGCTCCGCCATTACGCTCAAGTAGGTAAAACAGCCAAGCACTCAAGCCATCTCGCACTTAGGAGCCTGTCAAAAAAATAGTAAGAAAAGCGTTTTTACTTGTAATTTTGTACAATGGGTTAGGCCAGTAAAGCTTCTCCGAAATAAAGTTGTAGCCACTCTTTGTTTGGTTCCAATATCTCGCCGAAAAGACATTATAGCCTCAAACTTTTAGACACCTACGTCGTCCTTAGTGAAGGATATTGATGTATTGGTTGACATCAAGAATGGTAGAAGGAAGACTACACCCGTCAGAGAGTGTGTGACGTCACACTACTCTAGTTGTGCAGTGTTGCCAAACCCTCGCTCTTCGCAATGAATTTTGTGATTTTTTGTAACCAAAATGCGAATTTTTTTTGGTTTGGTTTACATCGAATGTATTTTTCAAGATTTACTCTTCTCTTTCTAATTGTTTTACCGAGAAATATATGTGATCTTAATAATATAATACGGGTCATTTGACCCACATTGGTAGGAATAGGAATACATAAAATTTCGGGTAGGTTTAGTGTTAAAAAAGGCTAAAAAGGCCACTTTTGATTTAAAGCTTTTGCTGAAACGATTTTAGTGCTATTGAAATTTTTTTTTATTCTCATAAAATATGATGCAAAGTGAAAGTGCAAATCTAATTTTTTACTTCTTTTGAGGTTATACAACAATATTGGATCTTCGTCTCTCAACTCTTCTTAACATTTAACAGCCTTTTATAAATTAAAAAAAAAACCTTTGTCATTACTCAATACGCATTAAAGCCATAGAGGTGTACTCATAGTAAAAATAAAAAATAATAAAAAAAAAAAAAATAGCAAATAATACTAAACAAACCATAACGACCTTCTTGACCTTCGTTCCCACGACAGTCGGTTCTACGTTACCGGAACGACCCGGATTTATATCCGGCCAAGGATTGTCACTTCAGCAGCATGGGGAATGTTTATGCTGCAACAACAACCTTTTTGAAAAAGGAGTACCTTACCTTACATAACCTCAAATGGCAAAGTAGTGTTTTCCGGCCTTTCTTAAAACTCTGTTCTTACAATACAGTCTACTGTACATAACCGTAAAACATTTATTTAAAAAAACGCGCACAGTGAAGGCAATTTGTCATGCACACAAAGTTCTTTGTATTGGTTGGCATGAATTTCTCCTTCAACCCTACAACAGAGTTAGGTTAGGCTAATTTTGTGTGGTTGTCCCTTACGCGATACACTAGGCTCCTTCGCTTTGTGGCACCTGTCCTCCAAAAGCAATTAGTTCTCAAAATGAATTTCATTACGTTCCCCACAGGTAATATTCAATTACTTGAATATTGAGCTCTTCGCCTGGCTACTGTGACCCAGTGCCAGCTAAAATGTTTATAGCCTCCCAATTCAGTGAGCCTCCCAGAGTGCGGAAAAATTCTAATTAACATTTTCGTTCGCAAGGAACCTTCTATAACTCGCTATGATAATGTTGTTAGTGTTGTTGTAGCAGCATGTTTATCCCTGTCAGTGTTATGTAGATCACCGGCAATCTTCGTCTGGCTCATCTAGCATCTTCCCTATGATTATCATTTCAATCATACGGGAGATGTTTGTGAATATGAGCTGGTCAGGTTTTGCACCAACAGGGACAAATTATACTCCAATTGCGGAATTATGAAATCATTTTTTTTTACTCTATTTAATACATACAATTTTTCATAAAAAATAATATTTAGTATTATTTATAGTTGCAATTGAAAGGGGTTTAGCTTTGTGTAAGAACACCCGTGGACTTCAATCATACATACGAGACATATTTAGTTTTATAAGTTCTTACATTTTACATTTGAAATTTTTGCATTAATTTATTAGGCACACATTTTTTTAATCTTCGTGAAATGAAGTTGTTATTCAAAAGGTTAACTCCCCGAGGATTTGAATGAGTGGCAAGCTGACTGCTATATCGCTGACTGATATTGCTGATTTCTTCGAAAATTGCCGTAACATTTAGTTCTCGGTGCAATGATTTGTTTCGTTCAAACCATGGCGCATTGCCACATACCCTTTTCTAGAGTCTCTGCAGCTTTGCCAGGTTAGATTTTGAAGCCGAGCACCATATTTCGGCCCATCTTGGTTTCAGGATTGTTTTGTGTATGAGGACTTTAATGCTGGCTTTTGGCCAAGCAATCGGTAAAGTGAACGGAGTTTCAGCCCAAACGTTTTCGCTTTAAAAATATATACGATCGCCACGTGAGGCGCCTAGCTAGTAGAATACCTAAACATTTGGCATTATCTGTCTAAGATATCAGATAGAGCGTTGCTTGCACGGTAGAGCTTGAGCCTTGCGAAGCGTGAAAGTAATCTGCATAGACTTGGTTTCGTTCGCTTTTATACGCCAGGCTTTCAACCACGAACTCACAGTGTTGACGTTTTCTTAGGTAGTAGGAAGCAATAGAGGCATGACTACTTTTGGACATTATAACCGTATTATCGGCATAAGTGGCTGTGTGTTTGTTAACAGTAATAGTAGCCCCGCCAGTGTCGGGCATATCACCGGTCGTCTTCGTCTAGCTCATCTAGAGGTAGGCCCAGGAAACATGCAGTTTCGACGGGATGGGTCCAGAGGAAGAGGGGTGTTAGATAAGTCGGTTTTAGGTGGCATGTGAAAAGGTGGTTAGTGTCGTGCGGGATGCCTTCACATGTCGGACATATGTTTGGTATGTCGAGGTCGATTCTGGATAAGTAGGAGTTTAACCTGCTACAATATCCAGAACGTAATTGTGCCAGTGTTACACGAGTCTCACGAGGAAGCTGGAGATCTTCATCTGCTGTAGGTGGTGGTTGGACTCCCATTACGACATTCACGGGACGGGAGCTTAAGAAGGTGGAGACGGTCTCCCGGTGAATGTCGTTTATTGACTGTCTAAACACTGTCAGGCTCAGTAGATTTCTGTCAGTTTTGTCCTAGATTTCGTCAGCGTAGTCTAAGAAATGTCTCCTGACGTGCCTGGGAGGCGGCTCAGGCTCAAGCAGGTGTTTGCAGGGGTGAAACCTGCGGTAGCAACTGCTTGCTGAGCAGTTTGTTATGCTCCATCACTGGAAGCATTTGTGCCTCGTTGTGTAGGTGTTGAACCGGGCACATCAGAGTAAAAAGAAAAAAAAAAACATAAGTGGCTCTGCATTAAGAGTAGGTCGGCTATAAACAAAACGGGTCCTAGGACACTTATTTGCGGTAGGTAATTTTAAGCTTGTGCAGCAGGCCTTCGTGCCATACCTGATCAGAAGCTTGCGTAATATCTAAAAAGACTGCAGTGCAGTATTCCTTTTTTTCGAGTGCTTCTCTAGCGAATTTGTACACACAATTAACCTGCTCTATCGTGGAGTGAGGTTTGCGGAATCAAAATGGGAAGAAGTCATCGAACTGAATGGCTCATTTGAATCGGATTATCCTAATGTATGCCAATTTTAACTTAGAAAAATCCGAAAAATGCCCAGACTGTTTACTTGACGTAATGTTTTAATAAATTTAGGTATGTGTGTTTGTATGTATGCATTTTTAATTACATACTTGCAGTATAATGAAATAATGTTATTAACTTTGGCACTCGAATAACTCTTTAATAAGCACCACTACTTGAAGCAGAGCCTCGCGATCTCATAGTCAAGCCAAATGCACTTACAACGTCTAAGTATCTGTGATCACATTTCTGAAGTATAGTTTCTTACAAGCACATACACATATTAATACAAATACAAATACAGATTAATAATATAAATAAGTCTAATTACTGCTGAAGTAGTTTCCGTTAATTAAACGTCAGTATTTGATGTGCGTTAGCTGTGCTCACAAGTAATAACCTTAACAACCGACTAAGTCAACTTTCGGCTATCACTTACAAATATATAAAGTTTTTCCCCCCAAATATAATATTCGTCTTAGACCCTCATTGCTTGTGACCAAAGCTGTGTAGATTGAAGAGTGTTATAGCAAAAGTGCAGCCTATCTTAAACGTCCAACAATCTTTTCCTATACACACCCACAAACGATGCGCAATTTGGACCCTGGTAGTTGTTGAGTGGAGTTATCGCTTGCAGCCGGCGCTGATAACCGCCGCAATCAAGTGCATGCGCCTGAACTGGAAAATACTGCCCACAGTCGTAGCGCTGATCGCTTCTTGTCACGCATCGACATCATAAACACTTTTAATATTTGTAATGTAATGAATTACAATTGTCCATTTGCAGTAGACAGACTTTCCTATAATCAGGAACAGACATAATAACGGTAGTCTATACATACCTACATACTTATTTATATTACGTTACATTATACGTATTACAGCTGGACATTGTTTTCTTGATGTACCGCAGGTCGAGACAAGCAATTTTCTCATAGCACTTAAGCCGCTGTTACTTATAGTCGTAAGTTACCCATCTTATGGCACTATAGCCTTTTGTGAACTTTAGCCTGCTGGACGGGACCTCCATACAACTCGATCGCTTGCGCCTTTTTCGAATTCCTAATTCCATGTTTATTGATGTCCTCTATTTAGTTGGCCCATCTTGTTTTTGGCCTTCCTCTTGCTCTAGTGTTGAACGCTCTGGCTCCTACAATTACAAGAAGCGTTGGTTGCCATCCATTATATCTTATAAAATAAATTCATAAAATACGTGTGCACTGGGGCTGAAATTTTCGGGATTTGACAGATCCCGTCATTTTCGGGGTCTTATTTTATTATCTCGGGATCCCGATATTGTCTTGAAATTAAACAAGGTATGAGTTTGTTGCATTTAAAATATATTACAAATTACTTTTTAATTGAAATTATGCCTCTATGCGCCTCTTTTATCACCAGGAACCAATTGGTAGATAAAGTGTACTTGTCCTGCCATAAGTTCTGCTACAAGTTAAGTCCATTATATGATAGATATGAAATTTTAATACTTTTTTTAATGAAGCTAGTTTTATTTACCGATAACAATGTGAGCCTTGAAATCTAATGTAGAATCTCTCTTGCCAACAAGTGCTGTTGTTGTTGTTGTTGTTGTTGAGGTGGTTGAACATTTCTTAGCTGAAATGCTCCTAATTAGTGACCAGCACCGTTTTAATACCACTATCTCGTGAAATGATGATGAAGTGTTTTTTTTTTTTTTTTTTTTTTTTTTTTTTTTTTTTTTTTTTTTTTTTTTTTTTTTTTTTTCAAGTCAGATCCATTTAGTGAGGTCCAAGAATAGGAGCAAATCCTTTATCTCGATGACTGAGATCTCCTTAATTTGCTGTAGGAAAGGCTTACCGAAGGATCGGAGTCGTGCCCTGGCTAGTCCCGGACATTCACATAAATAGTGGAACAGACTTTCCTTCACCCCTTCCGCTTGACAGCTTCTACAGATAGGATTGAAGGGTAGATTGAGTCTAGCTGCATGATCCCCTACTTTCCAATGTCCTGTAAGGGTTGCAGTAATCCGTGAAATGTTTGGCCGAGAGCATCCTAACAGGTCATTTGTCCTTTGGATTTTATATGACGGCCATGTGTTTTTTGTTGTGATACATGTAGGTATTTGCTTCCATCTTCTTTCGGCTAAAGCTTGATAGTGTGAAGCAATAGATGCTTTTAGTGTGTTCAGTGGGGTGGAAACTGCCACCGCCTCTGCTATGTCTAGTGTTGAGCCCTTTCTTGCTAGCTCATCCGCTATCTCATTGCCTCGTATGTTCCTATGACCAGGAACCCATATCAGGGTAATTTCAAGCCAATGGCTGAGCAGTTTTAGCTCCTCTCTACACTGTAGGACCAGTTTGGATGAAATGTAGTTGGAGTCTAAGGCCTTAATAGCTGCTTGACTGTCTGAGAAGATAGCTACTCTTGCACCAACTACCTTGTAGAGTTCTAGGGATTTGCATGCTTCTCTGATCGCTAAAAGTTCTGCCTGGAACACGGTGGCATAATCAGGAAGACGAATTGATTGAGACAGGTTGAGTGGCTCCGAATAGAAGCCAGCTCCCACACCACAGTTCATCTTAGAACCATCGGTATAGATTTCGATTTCGTGTCTTCCAATCACCTCTCCTTTGCTCCACTCGGCTCTCGGTGGGAAGCGTACCGTAAAGCCTTTCTTGAAGTTTAGGTCGGGGACTGTGTAGTCTGATCCGTTTTTGAGCAGCGGGGGTCCCTGTAGGAGGATCTTGCTGTGACCGTACGGCCTTGTTGTCCAGCTTCCTATGTCTCTGAGTCTCACCGCGCTGCAAGTAGCTATTGTTTTAATGTGTAAATCTAATGGCAATAGATGTGTTAGTACATTGAGCGCTTCAGTAGGACTGGTGCTAAGCGCTCCTGTAGTTAGGATACACGCTGTTCTTTGTATCTTGTTCAGCTTAGTTTTGTTGTATTTCCTTTCTGTTGCAGGCCACCAAACTAGTGCCGCATATGTTAGTATTGGCCTTACAATGGCTGTGTAGGACCAGTTGGATAATTTTGGTTGGAGACCCCATTTTTTCCCCAACATTCTCTTACATGTGTAAAGTGCTATGTTCGCTTTCTTTACCCTGTACTCTACGTTGGACTTCCAGCTGAGTTTGGGGTCCAGGATAACCCCTAGGTATTTGGCCTGTTTGGTTAGCGTGAGGCTGACGCCGTTTAGTTTTGGGAGATTAAAGTTTGGCACCTTGGTTTTCTTGGTGAATAGCATCAGTTCAGTTTTTCTCGGGTTTACGCTTAAACCACAGTCCGTGGCCCAATTGCTGAGTAATACCAGAGCTCCTTCCATAATCTCACTGATTGTGGTTGGAAACATTCCTGAAACCATAAGCACTATGTCGTCCGCGTACGCCACCACTTTAATTCCCTTTTGGTTAAATTTGGTGAGGATGTTGTTGGCGACTAGTAACCACAGTAGAGGGGATAAGACTCCTCCCTGAGGGGTTCCCCTGTTGACAGAGCGTTTTATCGTGCTGCTGCCTACCTCACCGATGATTATTCTAGTTTTGAGCATGTTCTCTATCCATTCGTTGAGACCTGTGTCTATGCCTAACATGTTAAGAGCCTCAATTATGGATCTTGTGGTGACATTGTTGAAGGCCCCCTCTATGGCGACTAGTGAGTATTGCTTGTATTCTATGCTCCTCTCAATCGCACTTACAACCTCGTGAAGAGCTGTCTCTGTGGATTTTCCTTTGAGATAGGCATGTTGAGATGGTGAAATCGTTGAGTCTGTAATCTTTTCCCTGAGATATACATCCAACAGTCGCTCGAGAGTTTTGAGGATGAAGGAGGATAGGCTGATGGGTCTGAAATCCTTCGCTGTATCATGACCGCGTCTACCAGCTTTAGGGATAAATATCACTTTTACCCTCCTCCAGCTCTTTGGTATGTGCCCTAGCATAAGGCTTTTCCTGAAAAAGACCTCCAGCCAAGGAATCGTCGTTTCTCGAGTGTTCCACAGCATGGCTGGGAATATCCCATCTGGACCGGCTGCCTTATATGGTTCAAAGTTTTTTATCGCCCATAGTATTCTATCATGGGATACGATGTGGTTGATTATAATGGGTGATAGTTTGGATGTTTGAACACTGTCAGTATTGTTCTCAATATATTCTGTGTTGCCTGGGAAATGTGTATTTACCAGATGTTCTAGTGTGTCAGCTGATGATTTTGTCCACTCTCCGTTGTCTTTCTTCAAGAAGGAAGGGCAGGAGTGTTCCTTGGATAGAAGCTTGCCTAGTCTGGCCGTATCTTTGGTCGATTCTATGGAACTACAAAAATCTCTCCAAGCCTCTGTCCGAGCCTCTTTGATTGCTTTCTTGTATTCCCTAAGGCAGTCTTTGTAGGGTTTGAAGTATTTGTGTTTGTAGCAGATATTGAAGATTTCTCTTGTCATTTTCCTGAGTTTACTTAGATCTTCATTCCACCAGGTAGGATAGGTTGTTTTGCCATATGTGGCGGGACATGAGGCTTCAAGTCCTTTCGTCAGGGAAGTTTCGAAAGCTCTTACTTTCTCATCTAGGTCTTCCCTTGACGTTATGGTTCTATTTAAGTTTTGAAGTTTAGACTGGGTCACTCTACGGAATGTATGCCAGTTTGTTCTTCTGGGATTTCTATATGGGAGGGGTTTCTCAAGCTTAAGATTAATATCGAAGAGGATCCAGTTATGGTCTGAAAAGGATCTCTTGTCGGATACCCTCCAATTTGTGACTATTTGGGAATTATTATTTGTGCATAGGGTAATGTCTAAGACTTCTTCCCAGCCTGGAAAATTTGCCGAGCTCGGAAAAGTGAAGGTTGGGGTGGTCCCTACATTACATATGTCTAGGTTGGTGTTTAATAGGAATTCGAAAAGTGACTCACCTCTTTCATTCGTCTCTGAACTGCCCCAAAGCTCGTTTCTTGCGTTTGCGTCGCAGCCCATCAGTAGTTTGTCCGTGCTGTTCAATGTTGACAGGAAACGAGCCACTTCATCTGGCGGCGCCGGTTTCTCATGTGGCATATACACCGATGCCAGGTATATCGCCGATTTCTGTAGCTCCACTTTCACCACCGTAAAATCGGGAGTACTAAAATTAGAACACAGAAAAGCTTTTAAGTGTTTTTTAGTGATTATGCATGACCGTGGCTTACCGTCTGCTTTGTTGTAGAATATGTTGATGCTCTTGTTGTCTTGGAATCCCTTAATCTCGTTGTCTCTGACCCAGGGCTCCTGTATGAAACCGATGTCGATGTCCCCTTCCCTGAGGAAGACATCCAAGTTCTCTGTAGCACATTTCGAGTGCTGCAGATTCACCTGTATGGCTCTAGGCATCGGATTTATTGTTGTCTTCAGCTAGATCGAGCTTTTCTAGTCTTTCTAGCTGTATATTGTTGTCTGCCTCATCTGGGTCTTCCTCATTTTCATTGCTGTCTGCTTTGAAAATTTTTAGTTTGGCCTTTCTTAGACCAAACCGCATTTTGTTGTCGTGCTGTTTTAGTATTGGCAGGCACTCATCGTTAATCTGCAGAACGAATGACATGCTGCTCTTTTGCGGTTTTTCTGCCTTCACGATTGCCCAGTCGTCCATCGGCACCGCAGGGTTGTGTGACTTCAGGTACTTCAGCACTTCTGCACCGCTCAAGTCCATCACCGGCAGCCAAATGCGAGCGCGAGGAGGGCAGGGGATGTCCTTGGCCGGAATAAGCTTAAGTTTTAAGCCTTCCAGTGTGCTGCTGATCTCAGCAACACACCTTTCTAGGACAACCCTTGACCAGTCGTCGTCGCACTTGATAACCCTACAGCCGCGAAGTACTCCTGCAGAATCGAAGGAAGGGAGAGTTCCGCCCTGTGCTCCAACCACATGCTTGTCTAACACGAGCTTGGACAGTTTGGCCTCCACTTGCCTCCACTTCTGCAGGACCACTTTGCCGCTGTTTGTGGTCTCGTCGATCAGTGCATATAGGAGGTTATCCTTAACCACCTCACTGAACGGTCGTTGCTTTGTTTCTTCGATGCTGCTGGACACCTTAGGTCTCTTCGGTGCCTGGTCGATCACGTCCTGTGACCTGTTCCTTTTCATCGCATCGCCTTTTTTTTTGTTGTCCTCCTTGGGTTTGTTGGATAAGAAGTCTTCGTACTCCTTAACCACCTGCTGGTATTTCAGTTTGTCGGCCGCGTCGCGCTCGTCAGTCGCTCCAGCGAGTTCATTTTTGGCAATCTTGCTTAGAATGAACCTCGCCTTCGTGTAGCGAGACTTCATGAGGGCACCCTCGGATTTGTGTTTTCTAGCAACCTGACTCTCTCTCTGAGTGCCGTCCGCCGCCTTTTTCGAGGTTTGTGGTAGAACTTTTTGTTGTTGTTGTTGCTTGTTTAGTAGGGGTGTGCTATGGCTGGTACTTCCCTTACTCTTTGCTGACTCAGCCGTTTCTTGACTTGAGGCCAGCAGGGTATCCTCCTCGGAGGATGGTATTGTGTCGCAGCGCGGCACAAATTTTTTGTTTTGTTCGTTTTTTTGTGTGTTCATATCATCTGTTTCTTACGGTTGCTTCGCCTGACTACGTCAAGCTCCACAACCCACGAGTATTTAGGGGAAGTAATGGGGTCCCCCGCGGCAGCGCCCCTTACCGCGGTAAGGCCACAGTTACTCTCGAAGGCGGCCAGGTATTCGAGAGGGAAACTCCGTTCGCGATGCACATGTTTTAATTCCCTGCACCATTCAGTCCTCGGCACGATTCCAAGTACACCTTGACTTGGGAATGTGTTGGTACGGTACTCTCCGTATAGGTGGTTGGACGAGCATCGCACACGCAGTATCGTGTAAGGGTGTTCGACCAATCCCCATACAGAGCTTCCCTCTTAGTTCATGATAGGTTAAATTCCTAAAAGGAGTTTAGCCTTCATTTAAGCCCCATCCCCGCGGCAAGGAGACCAACTACGATGAGGGCCAACAAGTGCTACTTTGGACTAAGTAGGAAACTGAGCAGTAAAGTCTTCTCTCGACGAACAAAACTAACACTCTACGAGGCTCTCATCATGCGCGTCTTAACGTATGGCGCAGAAGCGAACGATGACAACATCCGATGAAGCGACGCTTGTAGTGTTTGAGAAAAAGATTCTGCGTAAGATTTTTTGACCTTTACACGTTGGCAACGGGAAATATTGCAGGCGACGGAACGATGAGCTGTATGAGCTTTACGACGCTCCGGCTCTGAAAGTATTCGATGCGGACCAGCTGGTGGTAGCAAAGGAAAAGGAAGGGCTCCTTTGCGTTGGAAAGATCAGGTGGAGAAGGACTTGGTTTCACTTGTTGTGTCCAACAGTCAATTAAGAAGAAGAAGAAGTTTTATTTATTCATGTGAATATAAAAAAAAATACTTAAATTTTTATTCGAAATGTTCCCCATTTGCTTTTGCACAAGCATTCAAAGGATTACGCCATTCAGCTATTGCAGTGCGCATGGTTTCCATGGATATTGACGTCGCTGCTCGAACCAAAGATTGTTTGGTTCTCTTCAAATTTCTGTGAGGTCTTCCACAGGCCATGTGCTCCAATTGTGACCACAAACTGTAGTCAGATTCAGATCTAGGCTTCCAGACGGCCCATCTTCTACGGCTATGAACCCAGGAATATTGTTTTTCAGCCACTGGTAGGTGGTTTTTGTCTTATGATCTGTAGCGGAATCTTCTTCTAAGACATTCTCATCGTACACTTTTGCGCCAGTCTTAACCCATTTTTTTGCAGAAATGAAGAGATGTAACGTCTTTACAAGACACTTCCCACCAAACCATTACGTAGGCTGGATGATGGCCATGCTGAACTCTTTGTGTTGTCCAGATTTTGTCGTTTTGCTTATTAAAAACTTCTTCAAAAGTGAACATTTTCTTATCTGTGCAAATAATATTTCCATGGCCGTTGACCGTGTGCCACCGAAGAAGCTGATTGCATCTGCCGAGTCTATTTTTTTTAAAGGGCGACGGAAGGCTTTCATGTGGAGATCATCTCTAATTAATCTTGACATGGATCTGGCCTGCTTTCTATGGAATTTCTGCGAATTCTTTCTCGAACGGCTTTTACGGCTGCACTGATTCGAACCACGCGAGGAGGACCACTTCGTTTTCTGTCTGTCTTCAGACGTTTGAGAAAAATTACTGATTGTGCGGTAAACAAACGTTTTCGAAATATTAAGTTTTTAAACCAATTCGTAGATCTCGCTTGCACTTTTATCACACTTAAGTAATGTAATCACTACAATGCGATTTTTCTGAGCTCCCCACTCCATTGCTAACAAGCGAAATTAGCCACGAAACTGAGCGCAATTTTCGAGAAGACAATGCATACGAACAAAAACAAAAGTAACGGAACATTTTTCTGCCAATTTGTTCTCGTCATATGCATTAGAAAATTTGTCACAAAATTTATGGCAAGGCTAAGTATTTCTGCGATGAAAAAGCTCGTTACAAAAAACCATCTGTCGTTCGGAGGCGACTGCATCAAGTTTCGGAATTCCGAACTTTTATTGTAAGGCATTTCATATTGTGGAAAATATACATTGATATTATATGCACATATGTAGGTGTGTATAGGTGTGTGTAAGCAAACACGTTTTGTGAAAGCAAGCAGTGAAAGCAATAAAAATCAGTCGTAAATAAAAATTCATCGCAAATAAAATTCAAAATCGATGCAGTGTGTTTCAAATATGAAATCTGATAGTGCAGTAAACAAGG
The DNA here is from genome assembly GCF_027943255.1 of Anastrepha obliqua. Lineage (NCBI taxonomy): Eukaryota > Metazoa > Arthropoda > Insecta > Diptera > Tephritidae > Anastrepha > Anastrepha obliqua. Next base: position 3,034,555 of record NC_072896.1, read on the forward strand.
TTTTCCTAAGTTTTAAGAAAGCAGGTTCTACTTATAATTCCAATTCGAAGCTGATGCAATACTTGGGCCTTGTGCAGTATCCTACAGATTTTTGCCATCTCCGAAAAGCAGATGATTTTTATGATAATATTTTTCATGATAATAATTATGGCCGTGACATTGGCATAGTGTGATGCGATGCCTAGAGATCATATCTACAATTTCACTGACAAGCAGGAGGCGATAAAATCCCTCGCAAAGCAGTCGACAGCCTTCAAAGTAGTATTCAAATGCCACACATCTCTTTACGAGACAGCTGAGTCATTTCTACCGAATATATCATGAGCTCTTCGCGATTGCAACATCGAGGGAATTGTAGGGCCGCCGGACTAGCGAGACTCGGCACTAAACTTACCAACGAGCACATAGACAACGACGTAGATATAGCCTTTTGAAATTGAAATTTGAAAAGGTCGAGCCAAGGAGCACCAGGAGATTTGGTGGCTCTTAAAACACTCAGGCTAAAAAGCCCATTGTATTTAAAGCTTTGGAGAGGGGGTAGATAGTCAAGGAGGGAAGGAGAAAAGTATCAGAGAAAGAGATAGGAAAGAATAGAGACAGAGATAAAGGCAGTTAGCCCTGTGAGAATTTTCCAGATTCTTAGGCAAATCTGTAAATATCCTCCAGATTTAGAGAACGAATATTACTTATTCTCATGACACCGGAACCCAAAACTCGTAGCCGTGCTCTAGGAAAGGCAGGACACTCAGAGAGAAAGTGCTCAGTGCTATCCGTCTCATCCAAGCACGACAGGCACATTGGGTCGTCAATGATTCCAATGGTGGTCATATGCAACCCATGGGTTGTGTCCTGTAACAATACCGACCATCAACCGAACGTCTTTCCTTCCCAATTCTAGTAGAAAGTTTGACAGTTTTCTGTTCGGACTTGTCACAAAACACTTTGCAGTTCTGCAGCGTTCTAGACCGGACCATCGCTCTTTATGTAGATTGCCTACATAGTCGTTGATCCAATTCTTGATTCCTGCGGGACTGATTCCGATTATTGGCTCTGGCCCCTGTGGGGGCACCGCTGATCCACGGTTGGCCAATTCGTCGGCAATTTCGTTTCCTTGAACACCGGAGTGTCCTGGAACCCATATAAGTACAAGCCTGTTTTGTCTTGCGACAGAATTAAGCTTCTTCTTACATTCTTGAACAATCTTCGAGGTTTGCTTCGCGTTCTATAGGGCCTTCAATGCAGCCTGACTGTCACTGAAGACTCCAATCTGTTTCCCGCTCCATCTCCTCTCGATTATCCATTCGGCTACTTTTAGGATGGCAAAAACTTCTGTTTGAAAAACAGTTGCCATTCCCCCCATAGCATAGTGATACTTATAACTATCGTTTAAGTACCATCCGGCTCCAGACCCTATTTCAGTCTTGGACCCATCGGTAAAGAAAATATCCGTCAAACCTCCCTGCACGCATTCTGGATTGCTCCATTGCTCACGCAATGGAAATCTGACATCAAATTTCCTTCCGAATGAAACTGTGGGTATCAGGTCATCTTTAGGTGCCAAAAACAGTGGATACTGCTCCGACAGCAACTTAAAGATTTCTCTGTGTCCCGTAGTTCCATCTTAGTGCCAGAAACCATATTTATGGAGTCTACACATTGCTTTTATTGCTTCCTGTTGTATCTTAAGATCCAGGGGGAGCAAATTAAGCATAGCATTTAGGGCATCACCAGAGGTTGTACTCATGGCACCCGTGATGCATAAACATACACTTCTTTGCAGCCTGTATAGTTCCCGGATTGTGGACTTAACCATGCTCCGTCGCCACCAGACCACAGAAGCGTAAGTGATGATTGGTCTGATAAGTGCCGTGTATATCCATAGGACCACAGCAGGTTTCAGACCCCAAGTTTTGCCAAAGGCTCTACGGCATTGCTGAAAAATCTTCAATGCACGATTCACCTTCAGTGAAACGTGTGTCTCCCAGGTCAGCTTTTTATCCAAGATTACTCCTAGATATTTAACTTCGTTGGAAAGACCAAGTGTCACACCTTTCAGTGTTGGAAGACTGAGTCCATCCAATTTCCGTTTTCTCGTAAACAAGACTATTGTTGTTTTGTTTGGATTAACGGAAAGACCTTGTCTCATGCACCAATCATCGATTTTGTCAAGGACTCTCTGCACTTTCGTGTAAAACCTCCTTAAGGATTTATCCGATGTTAGCGCACTGACATCGTCCGTATATGCTTGGACGTGAAAACCGGGTTCCTGCATCTCCGCTAGTAGAGAGTCTATGACGAAGCACCACAGCAGCGGAGAAAGAACATCCCCTTGGGGACATCCTTGCTTGGCCCTGACTGTGATTAGTTCGTCAATGCTCCCACCAGCGGTTAACAGCCTTTCAGAGAGCATGGAATATATCCATTTTACAATGGTTTGATTAACTCCGTGTCGTTCGGCAGAAGAACATATTGAGCCGAAAGTGGCATTATTAAAAGCCCCCTCAATGCCCACGAACACGCCCATTGTGTATTCGTCATCTTCCACCTCGGCTTCAATCTTGCTAGCAAGATCGTGTAAGGCTGGTTCACATGATTTTCCACTATGGTAAGCGTGTTGATTTCTACTAAGTGGACTTCTCGGCAATACCCCCACTCGAATATGTTTCTCCACCACTCGTTCCAGACTTTGCAACATGAACGATGTCAAACTGATTGGTCTAAAATTTTTTGCTAGGGAATAGTCATCTTTTCCTGGTTTCGGTATAAATACTACACTTCCGCGTCGCCATTGGGATGGTATATAACCAAATGCAAGATAGGCTGTGAAGATCCAGATCCTCCTTTTCTAAGCATTGCTGGATATACTCCGTCAGGTCCAGGGGACTTAAAGTTCTCAAAGGAAGACAAGGAAAACCTTATCGATTCTTTTGTCACTATCCGACTAGCAATACACCAGCTGTACCTAGAGGTTCCACCGTTGCTACCGTTATTGTTCATGCCACTCTCTACTCTACAGACAAGCACTTATTTTTGAGAAATTAATAAGAACCGCAAGCGCGAGATGGCGTAACGAACCCACCTGCAGAATCGGCCGGCAATTGTTGGCAACTTTCAATGCCAAACATTTAGTATCTCTGCTGAGCCAAAAGAATAATAGTCTTAGCGCACTGACATTTTTCTAAAAATTCTGATTAAAAAGTTTGAAATTTTGATGGAAATTTGTTAGGTTAGCCTGGTTGGCAATTTGTTAAATGTTTTAAGATTTTTTACAATGGTTGAAACTTGCAGTTATGTATTTTTATAAAAAAAAAAATTAAGTAAAAAATAAAAAGTGGTACAAACTTTGTAATATGTCGCGTTGCTATTATTGTGAGCACAGGTGTATACTCGTACATACATATATATGACCATAACTAGTAGGAAGGCGATCTGAGAATTTTGTTTCCATATTTAATTAAATTAATTAGTTTTCTAAAGAAAAGTGGGAGGGATATAATAATTAGAGAGGGGTAATTTTTTATATATAAACAAATTTTTGTATGGCAACTAAAAGTACTTGAAAACTATTATATAAATACTTAAAGGCTCCAAAACGGGGACTCACGCCTATTTGCTGATACTTGCACGTATTTGTGCCTGTCGACTATTATTAAATAGGTTGTCTTTAGCAGTTTTTGCTTTTAAGTCTACAAATCTTGATATTCAATAGAAAAATTTAATACGCTGATGATGGGTTTTATGACAAAAGTATGTATATATGTATGTATGTATTATTATAGGGCAAAATGAAGGTAATTTTTTGTTAATCAGTATGCAAAGCAGACCGTTATCTGGAAACCAGCAGAATTAATTATATTACGAATAGAAATGGGCAAAGCAAATGCGAATTGTAAACTTTTTTATGAATACAGAAATGACCTAATTTCAACAAATCTCGAAAAGTTTTTTTTCCTATATTATTTTTGTATTGTGATGGGGTTCTCAATAAAGACGTAACAATTTTGTATTGAATTAAAAAAGCATAGTTAAATTATTTTATGATCAAGCAATGCCAAAATGTTATGGAAAGGTTTATTCTACATTTTTTATTTATTTTTTTATTATGAAAAATTACCACCGAACTTCTGAGCTGATGATCTCAACTTTAAGCTGCTTTTGGCTGTGCGTGCTGTAGGCTATAGGCGCAGTGGTAAATTTGATTCTATATATTCGTTATTGAAAGCTCCTGTGACAGTGAGATGATTTACTTTTTGAAGTATCGAGTCGGAGTCGTAAGTGCCTTAGTTCAAAATGCCCCAAGTCAATCGAGTTCGCACGTTTCGTAAGAATTGAGAATCTCTTGGTATGTTTTTGCGTTAGACCTTGGTCTACATGCTTGCGAGATCAAACTATCCAGAAGAGTTTCTAGCGTTGAGACTTGCCCGATAGGATATGAAAGGGAGGATTGGACGTTAACCCCCGATTGAGCTGTGAAAAAGTTTAAAGACAATTTTTTTGATACAAATGTCAACGAAAAATCTGCTTCAATTTTAGAAAAAATTTAAGCAAAAAAAATTGTGGATCAGGTGCCGAATATGTGAATCGAACGCAATTTTTCTTCGTTAAAAATTATTGCTATGTTACAATCAATGGAGCTCGCTTTATGAAATATTGGAAAACGAATTATGATGACTAGAATTCGGTGGACTTGACATCAGTAAAATGCGGTTTCGTCAAAATAGCGTCACATGTTGCACAGCTCACCAAATAATGGATTAATTGAAGGAAAAGTTGGGTAATCGTGTAAACTCACAAATTGGTTCGTTCGATTGGACAACTCGCTTATGCGATTTAATGTCGTTGACAATGATCTGCATACGTTAAAATCAGGACCCCATTAGCCGGCCTGCTGTTACTTGGCGGCACTTTTTCTTATTGCTGAAAAGTGGAAGAAATAAATGAATATAGTCTTCGCTATAAAATAAAGTAAAATCTTCACAACAAATACCCGTCACACAAATAAAAGCCAAGGGCCAAGAACAAAAGGGAAGCTGCCCAAATGAATTACGAATGCGCCATGGAAACAGAAATTTAATCTGTTCAAGTTGTCTGAGCGCATCTTTTATTTTTTGTTTTCTTTTTATTTGTGTTTTTGTTGGGGTGTTTCAAAACCTAATTTTGCCGTTTATTATTCGAAAAAAAAGAAAAATGCCTATAACGTCATTGAACTCCGTAATATACAAACCCATGCATGTGGGTGTGTGTGTGTGGAAATGCATAAAACCTGCACAAACGCAGCAAAAAAAAAAATAATAATAAAGAATAATAAAAAGAGAAACCTGATTAATATTTATTTTGTGTTTTTGTGTTGCTTGGTGCTTCTATATTTAATTTCGCGTGATTTTAATTTGTTTTGTGCTTTTAGAGGCTGACTTTGTGGTTATGCAAATTTGATTTTTTTATTTCATTTTTGGTTTGCTTGTGTTTATTTTGGTGATACAATTTAAATTCATAACATGTACCGGCGATTGTTATTCGAGAGAATCTCAATTCAAAAATCAATTGCCAAGCAATATTTTTCCATCGGTAAACACAGCCGTGTATGTACATATGTATGTATATATGGATATGTAGTTTCTATGTATGTATTTATCTATGTAAGTACATTATCGAGTAGGAAATTCAACTCACTTTAAATTGACTAATTGCAAACTATTTTTCACTGATACTTCCACATTGCTCTGATTAGTCTACCATCACTTGATGTTTTCATCCAAGGAGAGGCCTTGAAGGCCATCTGCAGGCTGAAGCACAATGGGAATTGGTACGGCCCCTGTACGGCACTGGACAACATAGTAGGCATGGACTTCGATCCAACGGTCCTTGCCATGCCCCTTGACTCCGTGCCTTCCAGAGTCCTGCTTGACAACAGATAAGGTGTGGTGCTGCCAGAGGCTCAACTGTGGTCAAACTCAGAAAATGAGCCCGGCAAACACCGTTTTCACGAATGACTCCAGGACCGAGCACGGCTCCGGCTCTGGGGTCTTCGTGGAATCCAGCAGTAAAAAACTGCACTTTGCTCTTGAAATGCATGCATCTATGTTTGAAGCGGAGGTGTATGCAGTTCAAGAAGCGATGAACTTTGTTGTGGAAAACAGATGGAGAGGCAGATGTCTGTCTATATGTGTCTGCAGCGACAGCCAAGCTGCGCTCATGGCCTTAGACAGCCCGCCAACCACTTCAAGGGTAGTCGAGTCCTGTAAATCCAGGCTGAACTATGTCGGTAGACATAATAGCCTGATGCTAACATGGGTCCTGGGACACGTGGGAATCGCAGGAAACGAGATCTCTGACTCTTTAGCCAAACTGAGCTCTGAGGCCAACTTTTTTGACCCAGAGCCTGGTTTGCCACTCCCCTCTGCAGCCATCAAAGCCACGGTTAGCAAACGGGTTACTCTAACCCATAAGCGAGCTTGGCAGGCGGAGAGAGGCTGCAGATGGACAAAACTGATGTTACCTGTTATGTCCGACCGACTGTCGCAGTTCCTCCTGTCACTAAGCAGAGGGGACTTTAGGAGGCTGGTTGGACTGACGACGGACCACTTTCTATGGGTAAGTAAAGCACATGGGAAAGGTGGACATCTCAGACAGTGCACTTTGCCCAGCATGTGGAGAGGAGGATGAGACGGCGGACCACTTTCTGTGCGTCTGCCTCGCCTTCGCTCGAATCAGGCTTGATGTCTTTGGCACTGATGTGTTAAGAAGCGACCACCTTGGCTCCTTGGCACCAAAATATCTACTCAGATTTTCACACTTACTACTTACAAGCTTTTGACTGAGAACTTTTGCATGTCGATGGCGCCTACAATCTGAATATCTTAAAGTTGGCCAGATGCTTGTTTGACTTGGAACGTTCCATAAATAAAGTGTGCATTAGGGCGGGTCGATTTAAAAATCGCTCATTGCTCCGTGAAAATCAAATACTAGGGATCAAAATAAGAAACTTTGCCGAAGGAACCATACCTCTAAAACGAATTCTGATGTCCCCCAATTTGTGTCGAACGAAAAATCCCACTTTGACTCATTTAGAGTGCTTCAATCGAGTCCAAATGTAAGACCGACCCCCACTAACTTTGGACGGCCGATCCACCCATGCCAGTGGCACACCCCCTGGAACTCCCCTGAGGGGTTCCCCATACAATAATTTCAAAATATCACCATTTTTGGCCTTTACATGAGAAAAGAAACTAAAAAGTTCTACCCAAATTCGGGGACATCAGAATTCGTTTTAGAGGTATGGTTCCTTCGGCAAAGTTTCTTATTTTGATCCCTAGAATATGATTTTCACAGAGCAATGGGCGATTTTTTTGCCTCCCCACAAATCGACCCGGCCTAGTGTGCATGTATATTGTGTGTATGTATATTATTTTTAAAATATTTCAAAAGCTTGTTTATGCAATAAACTGAACTTATCTTTCACAGGAATGTTTTATGAAAAAGAAAGGTTCTATATTAAATTTTTCAAGCCATAATTAATTTTTATTCAGATCGTAAGTCCGCATCAACCTTAAATGCCTTACCTACATAAGTACATATATAAATATCAAAATAATTTTTTTGTTTTTGTTGAAAACCTAGTTTGAATTATAATTTTTGTGACGCATATGCCGTATACACCTTACGGTCGTGTGCCATTCCACAATCTGTTGTTCATTTCTAAGTAATTTTCAAAAAAAATTTTATTACATAATTTTTCGCATCGAACTAATCGCCTTATTTTTTCTCTTTCCAAAATTTTCAGCTCAAAATTGAAATTCAAAAATATAATTTACTCAACATGAAACTTATTATCGTAGCGCTTTTGGCCACATTGGCGGTGAGTAAAAAAAAAAAAATGTTCTATTAACATTTTTTAAATTAATTTTCACCGCATCCTCAGTTGCACAGCGTCCAGGCAAATCCAACAGATGAGATTAGCGCCGCTGAATACCTTACGAACCTCAACAAAGAGATAGCACGTCGCACAAACCTCGAGACAGAAGCCTCCTGGGCATACGCCTCCAACATTAATGCAGAGAATGAGCGCAAGAAGAACGAAATCTCCGCCGAGGTGGCCAAATTCCAGAAGCAAGTTGCACTTGATATACAAAAATTCAATTGGCAGACATTTAGGTCGGAAGATTTGCGCCGCCAATTCAGAATGCTCTCGAAATTGGGCTACTCAGCGCTCAGCGAGTCTGATTATGCGGAATACTTGGACGTGATGTCTACCATGGAGTCGAATTTCGCCAAAGTTCGTGTTTGTGATTTCAATAATGCCACCAAATGCGATCTCTCGCTTGATCCGGAAGTTGAAGACATCATTTCAAGCAGTCGCGATCCCGAGGAGTTGAAATACTATTGGCGTGAATTTTACGCAAAGGCCGGAACCGCTGTGCGCCCTTCCTTTGAAAAATATGTGAAACTGAATACCAAGGCAGCCAAGTTGAATAGTGAGTGTAGTTGGGATTGCGTTTGATGGAATTTTTTCTATTTGCTAATTTTCTTTAATCCGACAGATTTCACCTCTGGCGCTGAATTGTGGCTGGATGAGTACGAAGACGACACCATTGAGAAGCAACTTGAGGACATTTTCGACGAATTGCGTCCACTCTATCAACAAGTGCATGGTTATGTGCGCTATCGTCTGCGTCAATTCTATGGCGATGAAATTGTATCTGAGAAGGGGCCCATCCCAATGCATCTGCTTGGCAATATGTGGGCTCAACAGTGGTCGAGCGTTGCTGATATTATCGCACCCTTTCCCGAGAAACCGCTTATTGATGTGACCAATGAGATGGTTGCACAAGGCTACACGCCGTTGAAGATGTTCCAGTTGGGTGATGATTTCTTCCAGTCGATGAACTTAACCAAGTTGCCACAGTAAGTTACTGGCTTTCTATTTTTTACTGGATGCCACTTCACCTTTCAAAACACTGCAGAGATTTCTGGGATAAGAGTATTTTGGTGAAGCCAGACGATGGTCGCGACTTGATTTGCCATGCCAGCGCCTGGGACTTCTTTGTGGTGGATGATGTGCGCATCAAGCAATGTACGCGTGTGACGATGGACCAATTTTTCACGGTACACCACGAATTGGGCCACATTCAATACTTCCTGCAATACCAACATTTGCCCTTCCTCTACCGCAACGGCGCTAATCCTGGTTTCCATGAGGCAGTTGGAGATGTGCTCTCACTCTCGGTGTCCACACCCAAGCATTTGGAGCTTGTTGGTCTGTTGAAGAACTATAAACGCGACGAAGAGGCGCGCATCAATCAACTCTTCTTGGCTGTGTGTGAAACATGAATTTTATGGTTGATCGATATTTTGCATATAAAGAATTTCTTTGCAGGCGTTGGATAAGATTGTTTTCCTGCCCTTCGCCTTCACCATGGATAAATACCGGTGGGCATTGTTCCGTGGTGAAGTGGACAAAAAGGAATGGAACTGCGCTTTCTGGAAGTTGCGTGAGGAGTACTCTGGCATTGAACCACCGGTCGTCCGCACTGAAAACGATTTTGATGCACCAGCTAAATATCACGTGTCCGCCGATGTGGAGTACCTAAGGCAGGTTCAACTTTAAATGATACAGAAATGTTCGGCTACAGAAAATTGCTAAAAGAAAGGATATTCTCGTTTTATAGATATTTGGTTTCGTTCATCATTCAATTCCAATTTTACAAATCTGCTTGTATCAAGGCTGGTCAGTACGATCCCTCTAACCCAGAACTGCCTTTGGACAACTGTGATATCTACGGCAGTTTTGAAGCGGGTCAAGCTTTCAAGTAAGTTCGAGGGAAGATCTAGGACAGAGTTGCCATCACAATAACATTTAATACCATTTAGAAACATGCTTTCCTTGGGCGCCTCAAAACCATGGCCCGACGCATTGGAGGCCTTCAATGGTGAACGCACGATGAGCGGCAAAGCTATAGCAGAATACTTCGAACCACTCCGCGAGTGGCTGGAAGCAGAGAATAAGAAGAATAACGTACACATTGGCTGGTCGTCGTCGGACAGTAAGTGCATAAGCTCGGATATTTGAACTTCTCTGATTAACTGATCCTTGACTTTCGTTACAGAATGTGTTTCTTTGTGAGCTCGGCTCGTTCCCCTGATGAGTCAAAGCGAATAACTGCATGCTGGCATTGAGTTTGAAGTCTATTAAATTAAAAAATTTGAATTCCTTAAAAATTTGTAAACTTTTTTCGATAAAAAATTCAGTATTAAAAATTAATGCATAAATTAGAGTACTTTTCAATTTTGGGTATGAACGGACAAACATTTGATGAACACTGATGGCCTCTGCTTATAATCCAAAGTAATGGGTTAAAATTATGGCATCGTATAAATTCTTCTTCTTAATTGGCGCAATAACCGCTTACGCGATTTTGGCCGAGTTCAACAAAGCGCGCCAGTCGTTTTTCGTTCTACCCCGCGTCAGTTGGACACAACAAGTGAAGCCATGTCCTTCTCCACCTGATCTTTCCAAAGCAGAGGAGGACTTCCTCTTCCTCCACCATCGTATAAATTATGTTTTTGTTTTTTGCTTGCGATATAATCCCTACTTTGACTATTTCGAAGAACTTCTAGTCTTCTGATCTAGATTTCTTTTATATTCAAGAGAAGTAGGGCGAATTGGAAATAGAGACACTTATCTAGTATCCTTAGGCAGTCTAGCGGTCTCATATATACCATTAAGTTGAGCTCTATCACGATTTACTGTTGCCTTGTCACGGCACATTGGGTCCAGAATGCAATTTGTCGCCTTGCGAATCTCTTTCAGTGACTTTTTAAAATCAATGACACTATATTTATAGTGGCTCTCAAATGAATCTCAATATCACGATCTTTGGTGAAGTTGAGGACCCTTTAAGGGGGGAAGTTAAAATCAATACTAACACGTATTAAAACATGTCGGCGCCCTTCTAGATCTATCATCAATCTCATTTTTTTTTCATAAACAAACCGCTCTCATGATCCCGGTGACGCCAGCCGATTAGCTGATTATTTCAAATTCGCTGAGTGTTCGTTAACAGTCTGATCTTGGCCATCCTCTCTAATTCTTTCACCATGCCTTGTACTATTGTCCCTATGCAGTTTTCGACTACATATGAAAAGAAACAGTCACACCAACTAACACTTTTGGCCTAACAGCAATGACTCGATCATGGGAATAAACCTAGAGCCGGTTTTTACTCGGGGGCTCTGCAAGTTAAGCAGTCATACCAGCCGCTGGATAACTGCTTCCGGTCTTGGAAATAAATATGAAAGGACTTCTAACCTCTTATTTTCTTTATTCTCTTTAGCGAAAGGCTGCACTGAAACAATCTGTAGCATCTAAACCAGAGCAATCAATGATTGTAAGGGAATGTCAGCAGAAATTCGATGCCGCCTCGGCCCGTTTCTCGCGCATGACATTAATTGAATAGCGGACATGTTGGGATAGTTCAAAGCTCGCTTTTTGACATCAGTAGATAGTTACAGAAATATGCTAAAGCGGTTTGGAATGACTTCTATGTAGACTAATGATAATAACTATAAGGATTTCAGGCTTCTGAAATATTTGAGATCTTGCTAACTAGCAGGACACATGAGATAATGAAGGTAGATTATCGAATATATCTGACATAGGAAGTGGTGCAGTAGAGAAAATACTTTTTATGTTACTTTTATTGTTAGTAGGATTGCTGGTTACGGAGATTCCGTATATGCGCCCGCTACAAAATCCTCTCAAAGTTCGGAAAAAAATTACAAAAAAAAAAAAATGTTTAGTTCTGAAAAATGTAATTCAAATAACAATGGAAAAAATAAAAGCAGTTAGTCGCATGAAAATAAATAAACTATAACTTCATCAACGTGCAATACAACAACAACGTTTTGTACTTTAGAATGTCAGGACAAAAGAATATAGAAAAGAAAAAGTAAAGGACGAACTGTGTTGAACAGCCGACTTAAATTTGATGCTAAAAGCATATGATGATAAAACGAACGGACTTTTGTCATTTCAATTTGTGCGGAAACCCGAATGTAAACGGCGAAAGAAAAAAAAAACAAATCAGAAAATCTACTGGTATCACCTTTAATAGATGCCCTTTGAACTTGATTCCGATTCTCTGCTTGTTTTCCGCAAATTTTTCTAAAACTCTTTCCACCGCTCGTATGTTAGGTTAACTAGTTTAGTTAAAGTTGGGTTAGGTTATGTTAGGTTAAATACACTTGATTAAGGCCAACAATTTTCGGATTAATTTTTGTGTCAAATTTCTTTTCAGGGTAGTCAAACAAATTTTGTGTTTAACCCTTGGTTGCGCGATTGATAAAAAGGATTAGATAACAAACACGCATTCGAATACGAATGCAAGTGAGAACGACGACACGAATACAAACCCGAATATTATTGAGAATATGAATGCAGACGATGAAAAGAATAATAAGCTGGCGCCGATCGTTACGCCGCTACTGCACCAATGGGACGTCACACACTCGCAGATGAGCGCAGTATTGTTGCTATCGTTCTTGACGAATGCGTGTGAAAATACGAATATGACTACAAATACTCATATAAATACGAATGCGAAGACGAATAAAAGTTCGAATTAAAATTCGATTATGAATATGAATTTTGCTAAAATAATTTAAAATCCTTTCCCTTCCACGGTTAGGTGAACATTAGGATGGTAAAAAAATAAGGATAAAAAAGTAAAAAAAAAAATGTTTAATGGTGGCCAAAAAGAAGAGACACTCATTGGCCCCTATTATGAGTTGCATTCGATCTTCGATATTCGTTGGTTGTCGAAGATCGAAAATCGAATGTCAATTTGGTATTATGAGCGGTGCAACGCTGTCGAAATTTTCGTTGTATACTGAATTTAGAGTCGAATGCAATTTTGCTTTCGATTGTGCAGCGTATTGTGGGAAAACTTGTTAAAATGTAAGTTGTTTGCGATTATTTATTGTTTTATAGTAACCAAATAATAAATATATACTATATTTCTTAATATTATGCAGGTCGAAAGTCGTGAGTACCAAACAGCAACTAGAAAGGCTAGTTGCATTAATGGAAGAGAATCCACAATTCGCAAAAGGGATTTCCACCAAAGTACAAGCAGCAAAAAAATGGGAGGAATTTACAACGGAGCTGAATTGCTTGGGACCACCAGTTAGAACGGCAGCAAAATGGGCTAAGGTTAATAATGGTTTTTTTTATGATGTTTATAGAAATACATTTTTATTTTCCCTTGGCAGGTATGGGCTGAAATACGTAGAGGAACTGAAATACATATTTTTTTCGAATGGCGAATTCAATTAATAAAGAAAATTTATAAAAAAAATAAAACAGAAACTGTGGCGTAAAGGTTTCTATTTAATACTTTTTAGATTTTTCTATAATCTAAGAATTTCATTTCTTATGTTTTCTGCTTCTCCGTTATTTGGCTCCACTTCAATATCTCCAGCATCATCGTTGAGGGTCTCATCGGATAACTCTTCATTCGGAAGTTGAACATTATAAAATAAGCAAATGTTGTGCAAAGCTGCACACACATTAATAATTTGTGTTGCTTTTTTTGGAGAATAGTGAGGAGCTCTTGGCTCGGGTGCACTGCTGCAACTGGTTTTCTGTACTGGACAGTAGGTTCATAAACGCCTCTTTAGATAATCTAAAGTTCTTTAAAAAACTGTAAGGAAGTTTCTGTAATATTAAGTACGTCAACACATTTTGAAAATACTAAACTTACTCAGTGGAAGCCATTTCAAGGGGGTTGGATGCGCCCCTCAGCTGTTTTCTACATCTAGCTAGTTCCACTAATCTTTCATCGACCGATGAATAGTCGAACCACAACTCCGTTGTACTCATTTTCACAAAAAATACTTGTTTTAACTTTTAAAATTGTTGTTAGCAAAGAATTTCAACACAATCGGGTTTTCTTTTATTTTGATTTGCTGTATCAGCTGAGAAAAATTATCTATTGTAAATGCGTCGAGCGATCGAAATTCACAATAGTCCTATTCTTCAACGAATGAGCACCATAATACCAAATGAAAATTCGTTCGATCAGCACTTTCGACTACAGTCGAAGATCGAATGTTGCTCATAATAAGGGCCATTATTTTTTTAATATTTACCCGTGCCCTCATCGCTTTGAAAATTACCAATGAATTCCTAAGGTGCAAAAGCACTTTTCCGTAAACTTGCAACAAAGTGTTTGCAGGTCGATATAATTAAGCTCTTCCTTAATTGCGCCATTCCTAAGTCTTTAATAAAAAAAAACTCAACCAGTATTTTTAGGTACCCTGAAAATTATCCAAAATAAAAAAAAAAAATGTTTGGGCTATCCTAATATTTACATAACCTGTTTGTTTCACATCAGGACCTCGGGCATGTGAGCCATACTCATAGCTACGTGTTTTTTCTGAACTGTAACTCTTTTAGTATTAACGTCAAATATATTGGACACATTTTTTGGTGTCCTTAATGCTACTTTTTTCGTACATAAGAGTATTTGTTGTTAAGAGATCAACTGTTTTCTGTTTTGCGCAATTCTATCATTTTTCTTTTCCGCGTTTCTTTAATTAAATTTTCTTTCTGTTGTCTGCGTAATTTATAAAGACCATAAAAGTCGATAAAATTTAATTTTTTTCATTGAATAGAGATACAATTTCTTATTATTCTTCATAGTTCACATATATATTTTTCGAAATTAATCATTTAAAATAATTTACAGTTCCAAGATAGTGCTCCAAGAACCCCGTTTATTGGTCAATTGCGCTCAAAGACAGAAAAAATCCGAACGAAATTTGTTACTTTTTGTTTTTTTTTTTTTGTTTTGTTGAGGTTATGGCATTATTCTGAAAATTATTCAAATGGATTAAAGCTGGGTAAACGTGAAAATAATTCTTTTTTCTTTTCCATGAAATGTGTTTCAGTAAAATTAATAGAGCTAATCAAGCAATGAAGTAACCAATATAGAAAAGATTACTTAGTTTTTTCGTCATCTCGGGTATTTGGAAGTTGAATAACGATAAAACTAAACGTTTTTTAAAATTTTGGATTTTAGTTTTAAAATCAACGACACAAAATTAGTCGGCTTACAAAATTTCGGCTGTTTAACTCAACGGCTGATATTTTGTACTGGAGGAATTAATGTCTTCTATGTGATGTGCTTTTGAAAGTCTAATCAGAGCCCATGAAAAATTCAGAAAAAATAAAATCCCTGTTACACCTTTTCTACTCTTCATGAGTGGCAACATTAAAATTATAAATTTCGCGATAAAAAGCTGTAAATAAGTGTAGGTTTGCATTTTATCAATAATTTTATTCTAAGAAATATCAGCTGAGTTAAATTTTTCCACTCAACAACGCTTCTGGCTGCTATTACCAACTATAATTATTGATCTCTCCGTGGCCACTGAGCCACTTCGCAGCTGCATGTGAAAAGCTATATTTTCGCGCTCATTTTGAGTCGCTACCGAGACGCGTTTAGTTATTCAGCCAAGTTGCGGATGAATTATTGCAATGTGCGTAAGCACTCAAGCTATTACCGCGAAGGCTAATCACTATGGTCAACTCCATGCCGGCACACCTGGACGGTTAGTTGCCAATTTGAGACGTTCAAGACCAGACCTACGGATGGAAGTGGCAGTGGTGGCTTAGCGTTTTGGTAGTTGAAGGGCTTACAGAAAACGAGGCAAACATCGAAAGTGCGGATTTAAAAGCAAAAAAAAAAAAATATTATTTTATTGTTTAGCTGAGCATTAAACCAGTAAATTAATATCAAACGAAAACGTGGAGTGAAGATAAAGTAAATATTATTATAGTTAAAAACATTTTTTGTTGTTTTGTTGAAAGTGAAATGTGACTTGAACGCAATGAATCACAATTACGTGCGCGCTTGTTGAAGCAGGTAGTACTCGTACGAGTAGAACTGCAGTGCAACATACGGCGAACACTTGGAGTTAAATCATTACACCGACAAAAATACATACGAATGTTGGGCTAATTACTTTTTTATCAAACATTTTTTATTTGGCTTATTTTTTGCACTTTAATTTATCGGTGAGTTGTTTTGTTGTTGTGAAAGCCAGTTGATTTGCATTTGAAATATGCATTTAATTTAATTAATTTGAGAAAGAATTAAAGATAAGTAGGTTTATTTACCCATAATGAACCGGCTTTTAAGTTTTGTTTCAATATTTTCAATTAATTCCTAATTTGTGTGAAATGGTGAGAATTAATATTATTTTTTTTTTATTTGCTGCAAGAGTGTCATGAACCCAAATAGAAAAAAAATCGAGAAAAACGGCCTCCAAATTTTTAGGCTTCTCCAAGGAAAAATAGAGACACATTTTCCCCTCATGAGATATGTTAAGTAATACCACGATGAATTTTGTACCAACGTAAAGGAAGAGGTCGTGGTTAGTTTTTTTTGGATTATGACGACCAAAATAATGACAGCTGACTATTAATTTGTTCAACATTTTTATAAAAGATATTTTGTACTTAGCGGCCGCCGTAGCCGAATAGTTGGTGCGTGAGTACCACTCGGAAGGGCGCAGATTCGAGTTTCCGTGTATGAAAAACCAATTGATTTTTCTAACTGCGGTCTCGCTTTGGCAATGGCAAACCTCCGAGTGTATTGCTGCCTTGAAAAAACTCCCTATAAAAAATATATCTGCCATTCGGAGCCGGCTTAAAACTGTAGGTCCCTCCATTTGTGGAACAGCATCAAAATGCACGCCACCAATAAGAGGAGAAGCTTGGCCAAAAGTGTGTAAGCGCCAATTAAATATATACAGGGTGGGCCATATAGCGTTTGCTTTTTGAACCACCTATTTTTTTGAGAATGGTAACACAAATGACATGTCAAATGTGTTCACAATTTACTTAAAGGTTTGACATTAACGAAATGGGACGCTATACGCTTGAACAAAATTGGGAAATATTGAAAACCTATTTGCAAAGTGGTGAGTCTTCTTCTTCTTTTCTGATTTTCATATCGGTGGCTACGTCAATAAGCAAAATTGTCGGATTTGGGGCTCAGAAAATCCACACGTTACTGTAGAGAAGCAAATGCATCCACAACGAGTCACTGTTTGGTGCGGTTTTTGGTCTGGCGGCATCATCGGGCCATTTTTTTTCGAAAATGAGCATGCTCAAAGAGTTGTTTCCAAAAATTGAAGAGGATGACATGGACGATATCTGGTTTCAACAGGACGGTGCAACTTGTCACACTGCCAAAGTTACACTCGAACTTTTAGCTACCGTTTTTGAAAACCGAATAATCAGCCGAAATCCCGATATGAATTGGCCGCCTCGGAGCTGTGATTTAAGCCCGTTGGACTATTTTTTGTGGGGAGCCATTAAGGACAAATGCTATGCGAACCATCCGGACACGATTGATGCTTTAAAACACGAAATCGAAGTTGCCATTCATGAAATTGGAGCCCAAACAATCTAAAATGTGCCTAAAAATTGGGTTGATCGAATGGCCTACTGTAAAGCCAGTTGTGGCAGTCATTTGAACGATATTATCTTTCATTCATAAATGACAATGTTCAATCTTCAAAATAAAAAAAAAGTTTGAAATAATATTGATTAGTTTTTTTTTATAGCCGATTCAAAAAGCAAATTTTACATGCCCACCCTATATTTGGTAGAAGGGCTCTCAAAGCCGCCTGGCTATCTGAAAGTATGTAGATGTGAGTACCTCTCATTTTCCTGCTAAGGCATTCTCTCACACATATTTCAATGGCATGTATTTCTACCTAGAAGATTATTCCATTGAAATCGATTTTTTGAATTAAGGTCTGTTGATTCCAATCCTTATTTTACTATCCTTTAACTTCGACCTATCAGAAAACCATATCTGGGAGTCAAGTTTGACCTACGTACGGACACCGTTCATTAACAAGAACTTAAAAGATGCTGAAGATAATGGGTTTAGATGATAGTCTAACGACTCTATGAAGATTAAGATTACGTCGAAAGTCTTCTAAGATCTTTGAGCGCCCTTTCATGTCCCCACTTTTTAGATCGGAGGTGCTCTTTTATGCCAATTAAAATGCGAAGCAGCGGTATGCCTAAGAGCACAACTAATGCGTCAGTTGGGCATGTTTTTATTGCTCTCCTTATACCAACACAACGAGACGGTACAATTTGTTGAATTCATTTACCGCCTTTCGTTGCATAACTTAAGGCTTCCATACAAGGGAAGCGTAAGTGATCATGGGTCTAGAATTGTAGGGGATTCAGTTCCTAAGTTTTTCAAAAAAAGCCTTTTACAGGTAAATAACGCTCTTGAGGCTTTTGCAGCAACTTTCTCCAGATGAGAGCCAAGATAGTTCACTTCTGTGGAAAGTTGATGAGTTGATTCATTTAGGACAGGACATTTAAGGTAGATGCTCCTTTACCTAGTAAATCAGACCAATAAATTCTATTTTTAAAGATATCTCAACCATCTGACTTAATCGGGTGGCTACTTTTTCAGTTTACCGTCACATATGTACATACGCGGAAAATCGGCTAAATTTTTTTAGATTAATAGATAAATAAATATATAAATATATAGATAAACATAAAACTCTAACTTAAAATATTACTGTAATATAGAATTCTTCATCGGAATATACTTTCTCAAACCGCTTAGAAACGACTCAAAACATTAGGAATAAAAAATGCATTCAGACCACAAAATTCTCACCACTGATACGGCGCCCTTGATGCAGTATAAATATATATTTTACTCGCTCGTGAGGGCTCCACCTCACCTTATGATACTTAACTTTACTCAGTTATAAATTGACTACACACCGAGTTAGATCCTTGACGTTGTGTCGGAACTCCTGTGGAGGTTTGTTTGTTTGAAACTCTTCTTTATTACTCAGCCAGATGATTTTAGGAATTCATATTTTATGAACATCTGGTAAATGCACCAGAAGAGACCTTAAGCGAGAGAGAACGATGATAGACCCACCATCTACCACTACTTTTATACCATCCTGTATAAAACAATTGTGTCCTTAAATTGGATTCTTAGTCTAATTTTAATAGTAACTACTTCAAGGCCTTGCATGTTTCTTAAAAACTGAAATTAGCCTCCCACATCATTTCAGATACTTCCACGACATTTTGGCATCATCTTTTCCACCGACAAAAAATATCTCGAAAGGGCTTGTGGAACACATCAAGCACATCATTAACAATATGAGGTCCCTAGTGCTGGTAACGCTTTTGGTAAGTAAATCAGTAAAAAAAACAAAAAAGCTCTTACATCACCTTTTACGAGTATTGCTATTTTCACATATTTTTCCTTATTTCTTTCCAAAACTTCAATTCTCCAGCTCCAGTGCCAACTGCACCTCACCATCTCAGCAGAGAATTCCACTGCTGTTCTGGCCAAATTTCTAGCAAATGTCAATAAAAATTTAGCTGCACTCTACAACCGCGAGGTATTCGCCAATTGGCAGCTGGAGATAAAAGGACCAAATGATTTATACGCTCTACTGCAGTCAGAGCTGGCCAGTGACGAAATCATGAATTATATACAAAGTATAGCACCAAAATATGCCAAGTTTAAACGCCTAAAAATCGGCAATGACCAGCTACAACGCGAATTGGCGCAAATACCCGAAACCGGCTACGAAGCATTGCCGTCCACGGATCTCAAGTTGATGTACATTGTCACCACAAATATGGGCGATATTTATAAAAATACAAAACTCTGCGCTTTTCACGACCAACGCCAATGCAATTTGACCCTGATACCAGCGGTGCAGAATATTTTACATAACAGTAACAATGTTTCCGAGATCGAGTATTACTGGTTGGAATGGCGCCGGAAAACGGGCATGGCGGCGAAAGAGGATTTTATGAAGTTTGTGGAGCTGTATAGGAAAACGGCGCAGTTGAATGGTGAGCTGAATTAAGAAAAACCTGCTCCCGCTGCCTATAACTTAAGAATTCTCATACATATTTCCTTGTAGGTTTCCCAACACCGTCAGACTTTTGGTTCAAAGATCTTGAGGAGAATAGCGCACAGGCTGTCAGCTTATTGAACCGTTTCATGCAACGTCTGCAACCACTTTTCCAACAGTTTCATGCCCATGTGCGCGGACAACTGCGTAAGCTGTATGGCGAAGAGCTGATACCGCGCGGCAAACCGTTTCCACAAAATCTAGCTGAGATCTTCATAGGCAACGCCTATCGTCGCGCCGATCCCGAATGGTATATAGAATTTCCTTACCCTGAAGTGGGCATGCCAAACATAACTGCCGGTCTGCTGCGCCGCGGTTTGGATAATGCCCAGCGTGTTTTCTGGAATGTCGCGGACTACTTTCGCTCGCTGGGTATGCCGCAAATCGAAGAGTGAGTTTTTGAGGCATTTCCATAGTAGACAAGTTGAATATGCTTTGCTTTCAGCACATTTTGGATGCAGAACGTTCGTCCAAAGGCCGATTTAGACGACGAGAGTATGCGTTGCTGGCATAAAGCGTGGAAGTTCTACGGCACACAGCGCGTTAATTTCTCCTATTGTCCTTTGGTGGATGAGGAACGCTTCTTTAATATGTTCGAGGCACTCACCGACGTCTACTACTATCGCGCTTATGAACACCAGCCGACACTCTTTGCCGAAGAACCTTTTCCGCATTTCAGTGATGCTTTGGGAAAAATGTTCTCGTTGGCAGCCTCCTCGCCACGTTATTTGGAGAAGCTGAAGATTTTGGATCGTGGTTTAGTGTCTAAAGAATTGAGGATTAATCGACTTTATTGGCAGGTAAAACGAAATAAGGAAAATGGTTTGAAATTCTTATCGAAGTAATTAAAGAGAGAGCTTTGGTGAAATAATATAAAAAATCGACGGTGCAAATTCAATACTGAGTACTCGTTTGCTGCCCATAACTTTGTAAATCTTATCTGTGAAACTTAAATGGTATCTGCGTTTTTTCTCTAAATTCCAGGGTCTTCGTACCATCTTTTTGTTGCCTGTATTTTACGTTTTGGACCGTTATAGGGTGGATGTGCTGGATGGGCGTCTAAAAATTTCCGACAACTGCGCCTATTGGCAGCTAACAAGCGATTTTACAGGCGCGGAACCACCAGTGAGTAGAAGTAATGCAGATTTTGACGCACCAGCTAAACTACTGGTGGAAGTGGATGATCAATATACCAGGTGCGTGGATGAGAAGTAAAAAAAAGAGTGAATTTTATTGCTACTTTTTATGCCACTCATTTATTACGCTTCCTATGGCACGTTTTAAATGAATCATTCTGCTAATTTCAGTCAAATAATGAGTACTGTGTTGCAATATCAACTCTACGAGCACTTCTGTGAAATATCTGGCCAATATAGACCGGATGATCACAATTACCCACTGGATTTATGTGATCTATCAAATCAACGTCAAATCGGGCCCTTAGTGATGTGAGTATTTTGCTGAAAATTAATAAATTTGTATCCCATTATTTTCCGAAATTCTTTCAATCGAGGCAGGCAGGCGATGTCTCTGGGCTCATCCAAGTCCTATAAAGATATTCTGCAAATAATGACAAACGCATCAGAAATCAACATAGATGGTTTACTGACATACTATCAGCCTTTGTACGAGTGGCTGGTGGAGCAAAATCGCTTAGATGGTGTGGAAGTTGGTTGGGCGCCAACAAAAAGTAAGTTATCCATTGGGGAGACAATTAATAGTAAAATACTCAAAATTCGTTATATTTTATTTGCAGAGTGCAGTCCCGAAAATGACGTAGTGTAATTTATTTAAGCCAAATGATAACACTTTGCTCAGAGGGTTAACGGGGCAAACGGCTAACTAAAAATGGTAGCATACTTTCAGGCGCGTCTGGTTGAATCGCGTTCGCACAGAGTGATTTGCCAATTTCGAAGTTAAACAAAATTTGTATATACTTGAAACAGAAATAAACACACACACATGCATGCATACATACATACGCATTCAATAATTACGCGGTTTGATATCAATATATATGATTCTTAGGCTTCTTTGCTGCTTCTTTGCTTCTACAACCTTACTCGCTAGCGGCGAATCTTGTTCGATAACTTTGTTGTTGCTTTCACATGCACATTTTTTCGTCAGGTGAGTAGAGCCCGGAGATAGAGAGCAGAGAAGTTTTTGCCACTTCCTTAGTTTTTGATAAGCAGTTGTTTGAATAAATCATAGCTTTTTTATGTCTTGTATTTATAAACTAAATTCTTCCAAATGCTAAGTAAGCAGACTGAAAAGAAATCTAAATATTTTCCGTTCGATTTGGTAAATGAGTGGCTAATACCAATGAAGGCCAAAAAGTTAGTAGATCGGCTGAATCTTACTTTTTATATGAGGTTCCTTCAATTCCTACCTGGAGCATAGGGCGTCAAAACTATATAAAGGTGGGGCAAAAGTAATCACCCAATTTTGTTTTTGAATCATTTTTTTAATAAATAAAAAAAAATATTTTAATCTTTATTTAGACCTTTATGCGCTCCATTACTGGCCTGTTGATATACTGCAGCTGTCTAGTTCTCATGTGTTAAATATGATTGACGTACACTATTTGCAAAAAGTATAAATCTCCCGATAGAGTGATTAATTTTGCGCCACCTTGTATATATTCATAGAGTGTAATAAGCTATGGTGGTACACTCAACGCTGACTCTCGCGTGTGGGTTTTTGCCGGATGTGGTAACCATCCTGTGTGGAGATTTAGAAGGGTCGCTCCGATGTATTCGTTTCCAAGATCCACTAAAGTGGTGGCCGCCGTAGCCGAATGTGTTTGTACGTCACTACCATTCGGTACTGCCCAGTTTAAAAATCTCGGGCAATACCAAATTAGAAAAAATACTTTTTCTAATGGCGGTCATCCCTCGATAGTCAATGACAAACCTCCACGTGTATTTTTGCCTCGAAAAAGCCCCTCAAAAGAAAAAGCTGCCATTTTGAACGTAATTTTTCTCAAAATTTCAACAACAGAGACAAAGAAGAAGAATATTCCGATCTCCCAACCGTTTACCACGAAATTGGCGTTCTGCTACCCAACCACGATGAGATACGACTGTAACAGGACTGAAGCACAAAAAAGCTGGTGGAGTCAACGGGCTGCCGCCAGTTGAGTTATTGAAGAACGGCGGCTAGGAGAGTTTCGCAGACGGATTTCAAAATCGATACCAGTCCAAAATTATTTCAGTGCTTCATACCACCCATGGCATAATGAACAAATTATGGTTTTAGTTACTTAACCTCACTTTTGCGGCAGTTTTATCCTAGTCAGGAGTTTGAAGATATTGTGGTATTCGTACCACTTTTTAGGTGTTATTTTCGATTTGTAGTTTTGCTTAGTTATGTTAAATAAAAATTGTAGTGAAGTGAAGCTCGTTCGAAAAAAACTGTTCACGTCGAAAATATTCGAGCAGAATAAAAACATCTTGAAAGTGTGCATGAAAATAATATATAAAGCAATTCATTTAGAGAAATTTATTCCGGCTGTACGAAGTTTCAATGCGAAAGAAAAAGAGGTTTAAATTTAACAGTAATGGTTTTGAGAGGTGTTCTTAAAAGGTTATATACCTTATGTTGGACTAAAAAATTGAAAATTTATTTATGGCATATTCTAAAAGTACATCCTCTTAAAAATATAAATTCAAAAAGTCATAGGGATCGGAGCACTAGAATGAAAGTTACAGACTGTGGAAGCGCGCGACATTATCCATAAATGAAATGCACCCAAAACTTTAGACGCGATTTTCTCGAAGTCGTGTTTTTTGAAAATTACCCTCGCGGTGATCATTATTTACCAAAAAATACAATATTTGACCAATTTGCATACATTTTTTTTTAAATTAATCGAGGTTACAACCTCGTGAATCTGAATAGTTCAATTTTTATAAATATTTGCATAGTTTGCTGGCATTAATTTTTTTTTTTCAACCCCTCAAAAATCGTGTTTTTGCTGCAAAGCGGTTTTCATATCGAGAAAATTTTTTTTTTGGGTAAATAAACCGTTCAGATTCACTAAAAAACATTTTTCTACAATAACCATTTAATTTTTTTGATTGCAGTTGAGCTGCTTATGCGCTACAGTGATCGCCGCAATCTTCTTTTAAAAAACGTCCTTTCGGGGGAGTGGCGATATCAACAATAAATAATAATATTTTTTAAAATAAAAACACCAAAATGTATTCTTCGAGAGTTACCCTTTCAGTATGATATATGCCTGATTTGAATAAAATTTCTAAAACCTATTTAAAAAAAATTATGACAATCATCCATTTTTTCGGGCTCACAAGGTATATAGCCACTTAATGGGAGAAAATGGGCCTCAAACGTGTCAAAGTAGGTCACCTTAAAATCATTTCGAAATGGGAATGTAAAACTAAATGGCTAAACACCTGAATGGATAGGTCCGTAACTACCTTTCAAAACCTCGGAGTTGAAACACCAAATGATAGAAAAACCTACTAATAGCGGTCACCCAACGGCAAGTAATCGCAGAACACCCAGTGTATTTCTGCGATGAAAAAACTCCTCATAAAAACCATATATCGTTCGGTGGCGTCATAGAGAAGGAGGATTTCTACAAAACAACCAACAAAATATGTGAGCACTAATTATATATACAAGGGAGGCTAAATTTCTTCCAGGCCGGGCACATTTTAGTAAAATTGAATTTGGGCCTAACCGGCTGTTAGTTTTTGGAATGAAACAAACTCATGGACAATGAGAGTTACAGCTTGTGGATGTAGCTTTTTACATCTAAAGGATGTGGAGAGCATTGCATTTAGCAAATTTGCACCAGTTAAATAGTTGCTAAGACATTCTTGAGAGAGAGCAAAATGCATCTACATCTGTTTGAGATGATGACGTCATCAATGGTTAGGGGGAGGTCTTCAAACTTAATAGGGTAGTCGAGCTTAGAAGCACCGTCATCACTTATGTAGACTCGTGTTGGACTCAATGTTTCAGCTGAAAAAATCCGTAAAGAGATTAGGGGCTTCTACAGAGAAATCTGCAGAGATTTCAGTATAAAAACTGGCAAAGGAATGCTTGTACATGGAGTTCATGAATACATATTTTACATATATTCCTTCTTCTCTGATATTTTTCGGAGTGAGTGGAGTTTATACATACATATATATATACAAGGTGAAGTCCAAAATAAACAAGACTGGCGTCATAAAAATGTTTTTGGGAGCGTTATCTTTTTAATGAGTTAGTGCGTTGGAAGTTACATCCTTACATAGCTGACTTTCAGTGAAAGCTTGGTGACATTCGGTTCAGTGGAAGCGAAGTTATTGCGTCTAAAGTGTCAGTATGCCTGTGCCATCGGTGGAGAAATGAGTTTCGAACAAAGAGCTAATATCAAATTTTGTTTTAAAATCGGTAAAACGTTTAACGAAACACTTGAATTGAAGTTTATGGAGATGATTGCCTATTTCGTGCCAGAGTTCATGAGTGGTTTGCACGTTTCAGAGGTGGTTCAGTAATCACCGAAAACTCCATCAAAATTGTTCGTAAATTGATCAAAAATGAATCGAAGTCATCGTTGAAATTCATGGAATCGGAGTTGAATATCTCCAAAACATGGATTTATCGCATTTTAACTGATCATTTGCGCTTACGAAAAGTCTGCGCACGTTTTATTCCGCACAAATAAACTGAGGACCAAAAATTGCTCAGAATTCAACATTCGAAAGGCCTCATTAGAGTGGCGAGAAAAGACGAGAACTTCCTTTGCAACATTGTAACTGGTGGTGAAACGTGGTGTTTCCAATATAAAACTAAAATTAAGCGTCAAAGTGCCGTCTGGAAGGCCCCAGACTAGCCACCATCCTTAAAATCGCGCTTGGAAAAGTCAAAAATCAAATCGATGCTCATTTTTTTTTATGATTGCCAGGGAATTGTGCACAAGAAGTTCGTGCCAATGGGTCAAACCGTCAATGTAATTTTCTATATGAGCGTTTCATCGAATTCGTCCTGAATACCGCGAAGGAGGAAACTTACGCTTATTGCACTATCTCACCAATCTACTATTGTGACTGACTTTTTGAATAGAAATCGTTTTTTAACCATCAGTCACTCCCCGTATTCGCTTGATATGGCTCACTGTGACTTCTACATATTCGGAAAATTGCATTGCAAACTTACCAAACCACAACTTTAACTTCGACAAAATGGGTTCCATTAGTATGAAGATCAGGTTAGTTTGGTACAGGAGTAAGTTCCTCTTTAAGTGATATGAATGTATTTTCTTGTTATCTGTTTGTTTGTTTCTACCGGGTTAGTAAGAAAACGATAGTAATAAGTATCACTATGCTATGGGGGAAATGGCAACTGATTTCCAAACGGAAGTTTTTGCATCCTGAAAGTAGCCGAATGGAGGACATAGAGCGGGAAACAGGCCACAAGGGCGAGAGCCAATAATCGGAATCAGTTCCGCAGGAATCATGAATTGAATCTGCGATTATTATGCAATCTACATAAAGAGCGATGGTCCGGTCTAGAACGTTGCAGAACTGCAAAGTGTTTTGTGCCAAGTCCGAACAGAAAACTCTCAAACTTTCTACTAAAACTTGGAAGGAAAGATGTTCGGTTGATGGTCGGTATTATTACAGAACACAACCCATGGGGTCAGCATATGACCACCATTGGAATCATTGACGACCCAATGTGCCTGTCGTGCTTGGATGAGACGTATAGCACTGAGCACTTTCTCTGTGAGTGTCCTGCCTTTCCTAGAGCACGGCTACGAGTTTTGGGTTCCGGTGTCATGAGAATAAGTAATATTCGTTATCTAAAACTGGAGGATATTTACAGATTTGCCAAAGAATCTGGAAAATTCTCACAGAACTAACTATCTCTGTCTCTGTCTCTATTCTTTCCTATCTCTTTCTCGGATATTTTTCTCCTTCCTTCTCTGACTCTTTGCAGAGCTCTAAATACAATGGGCTCTTTAGCCAGAGTGTTTTAGGAGCCACCAAATCTCCTGGTGCTCCTTGGCTCGACCTTTTTAAATTTCAAATTTCAAGTAAAAATAAAAGTATATGGGGACGTAGCTTAAGTGGTGAGGTTGGACCGGTGAAATTATTTTGTACGAGTAAAACTGGTTTTTTAGATTTTTTTTTTTTAATACTTAAGCAAATTCTAAAATTTTTAGTTATATTGTAATTTTTCGTTCGGCTACTGTATATAAAACAAGATTTCTAAATCCACCGAATTTCGAAATTTTGAATACTTATCCGTCGAGTTAATTGGAGCAATTCCCTACAGAACTGCAAATCCTTTGTATTTCTCAATAGCACTTAAGCATAATCTACTAAAATCATAAACGAAAAATTTTAAAGCTGTAATTAGATACCTCGGCAAGCTAAAATACTGGCAAACACAAAAACAAATAAACGAAAAAAAAATTTAAACACCGACACGACCGAATGCATGAACACTTCTGCTCTAAAAATAACTCTATTCGTTGGGCGGGCGCTGGCAATTGAGTTTTTTATTCTCGGTCATCGGCGAGAGGGCGCTGCAAGTGACTCATAAATGAGAAAAAAAATTGCCAATATTATGTGGTTTGGAATAATAGCTAAGTAATAGCACATTTTAAATTGCAAATATGTAACAATCAACTGGCTGGGGTGTCATTAAAAATTTACGACTAAACAAATTTTATACAACTCGAAGTAAGATTTGAATAAACACAGGCAAACACACCGTTGACTGGGATGAAGTGTAAACAATTAAATCGGAGTAATAGCACTGAGCTCAGTAAGGCACCGAGTGTGCGACTTTTATGGGAGTGCATTAAAAATCAATTGAGAAGTACTGAAAAAACATTAGCTTTTGCTACAATGGAGTTTTTGAAGTTGAAGTACTAAAATGTTTTTGTGTTTTTGGCTCATTTTGTTTAAGGCAAAGAGGTCAGTAGTTTAGTTGATTATTTTACTTCATTCAGCCTCCTGTTTAATATTGAAATCAGTAACGATTCCCTGGATAATGAAATTTGTGTGCACCTACCGCTGAAATCACCCATATACGAGTGTGTGTGCATAAGTAAACCTCCTCCAATCGCTCCCAAACAACTCATTCATTCATCAAGACTCAACGAAGCGCTGCCAATGCACGCTCAGCACAGCAGCGAAATTACTATAATTTCAATTGGTTTTGCTTAAAGAGATGCAATCTAAAATAATTATTGTACTTTCATCAACTGCTGGAGTCTTGGCGCTGGGTCAGGGAACGAGTGCATATAAGCACCTGTGTATGTGCATGTGGGTGTACCTCTCAGGAAATTCTTTAGCCAATGTGGCTAACGCTGGGAGTCAAATGACGTTCTAAGCAAATAAATATAACTCACGTATTCATAATTTTCCTCCTAATCATCTAAGGCTAATTAATTAAGTCAGTCATTGTTTGAGTCATTAATATACAAGTAAGTATGCCCAGTAGGGCGGGTCGATTTAAAAATCGCTCATTGCTCTGTGAAAATCGTATTCTAGGGATTAAAATAAGAAACTTTGCCGAAGGAACCATACCTCTAAAACGAATTCTGATGTCCCCCAATTTGGGTCGAACTTTTGGGTAGGGGCAAATTTTGAAAAATCCCACTTTGACCCATTTAGAGTGCTCCACTCGAGTCCGAATGTATGACCGACCCCCACTAACTTTGGACGGTCGATCCACCCATGCCAGTGACACACCCCCTGGAACTCCCCTGGGGGTTCCCCATACAATCATTTCAAAATATCACCATTTTTGGGCTTTACATGAGAAAAGAAACTAAAAAGTTCGACCCAAATTGGGGGACATCAGAATTCATTTTAGAGGTATGGTTCCTTCGCAAAGTTTCTTATTTTGATCCCTAGAATACGAATTTCACAGAGCAATGGGCGATTTTTTTGCCTCCCCACAAATCGACCCGGCCTAATGGCCAGGTGTATACGAGTACATGCGTGAATAAGTACATACCCACATACCCATTTATGTTAAGTGTAATTATCTTTCTTACTTAATAAGCGGAAATACCTTCCTTGCATGTCAGTCTCAACAATGGAACTAATTTTTTGAACTACTGATTCTATTGTTTCGAAATTTTTTGAATGACAACAAATGTGTCGGCCTGGAATGCTGAGAGAAGTACTTACTTACATTTACAGCCTAATGCTGTGTTTTCTCAATTTTTGTCAAGCAAAATCTCCTGTGCAACTTTCATTCCCTATAAAGCGAACAGTTGATAGTCCTCAAATTTGAAGAAGATGGATAATGGAAAAGTGTAAGCTTATAAATACCATTTTATTGATAATGAAAAAACTTAAAAATATTCTTATTCTTTCAGTAAAGGTAAATGCGATCGTGCAACACACGAGCAACTTCAGTATTATATTCATTTTTGCTGCGATAGACCAGATTTGCCTTTGAGTGAAAATTGTACCAGACCCCCAAGCAAAGTCAAGAGTTGTGCACGGAATTGGCGGAAGGAGTTAACGCTTTGCGTAGACCAACCAGAACCAGTACAAAATGAAAGGAAGTAATGTAATTCGCTTATTATGGCGGAAAAACGTCAATGCAAGTGAAATTGCCATTTGAAATGAAATATTTTAGATGTGTGGCAAAGCCAATTAAAGTTGCGAACAAGGCGGATCAAGAGTAGCCAGATTATAACTGGTGGCAGCCCATGTATCATAAATAGCTCACAGAGCTAGTTTTGAACACTTTTGGTGCAGCAGCAGTCACAACACAGCTCAGTAGTACCACAGAGTTTCCACGATGTTCCGTTGCAAAGTCCATCCAGCCTGGCAGCTCTACAAATTCATGGGTCAGAAGAGCGAGTCTGAAGGGCGAAAAACTCTACGAAGTTCTCTGAATGCGAATAGTCAAAGCTAAAGACGTTTTTCATAAATTCCGCTTCTATCAAAGAAAATGGGTTACTGTTATGACGTTAGAAATCCTGAGTGCTGACAGGTGTCCAGCACTTGGGACTTCCAACGGAGACCTGGTTTTCCTCTCCCTCGTATTCCTCTGTCTCATCTACCTTTTTGGGGTACCGTGTCCTCGGTTC
The DNA here is from genome assembly GCF_027943255.1 of Anastrepha obliqua. NCBI lineage: Eukaryota > Metazoa > Arthropoda > Insecta > Diptera > Tephritidae > Anastrepha > Anastrepha obliqua. The sequence continues at coordinate 3,064,625 of NC_072896.1, forward strand.
ATCTTGCTGAAGCGTCTTTGTTCATACGTTCATGACCCAGCCCGTGTAGTCGCAGTATTTTTACACGCTTAACTATGTCCATGTCCCTATATAGTTAATGCAGCTCGCTGTTTCATCGTACACGATACTCTTCACCAGCGCTGCGAGGACCTAAGCTCTTACGGACTATTTTTCTCTTGAGGGCTCCCAAAACTTGTTCATTTAATGTTGACATCGTTCATTCCTCTGCAGTTCGGGAGTGTCAAGTTGGTCCTTCGAGAGAAAGAAAAACCTGTTGGCAAGAGTTATTTTCCGTTTGAGCTCTCGGTTGACGTCGGTTTTGTTGTTAATGCTGGTCCCAAGTTGAACAAAGTCGTTCACCACTTTGAATTGTTGGCTGTCAAATTGAAATATTATCCAAGACGCGAAGAGTCCTTGTGGGCTGACAGCAGGTACTTTGTTTTGCCATCATTCACCGCAAGACCTACATTGCTTGTCTATGTCTTTGAAATGGTGTATGCCAAAGTATGCAGCGCGGTTGGTTTCGCCAATAATTTCGATGCTATCCGTGTGGGCTCGTAGCATAGGAGATGGTACCTTCCCTTGCTGAAGATAGTACCAGCGTGGTTTAGCTCACAGTGCAAGTGAAAAAGTTGAAAAAGTCACAGGATAGAGAATCACCTTGTCTGAAGCATGGTTTGGTATCGGACGACTCGGAGGGGGTATACTCGTATAGATCAGACTTTATTACAACAAACTGGAATATTACATATTACTTATAGACGTAGAAGCGCCACCTGTAAACATCTTTAGTTAGTTTTTATCGTCCACGAGCCTATAATGGGAGGCCTCTAGTGAGTTTGAGCACTTCCTCACACTTTTTATCCCATATACAGGGTTTGATTGAAAAGTAATGAGCCTTCCCGCGCGAGCGTCTGCCAAGCGATCAACTGAATCGGCTGGTTGAGGAAAATGATCGTTGGACCTTCCCCTTCCACTAAAAACCGGTCCCAGTTCGCTGGCAACAGCGGTGCAGTCAACATCGCTCCGCGCGTGAAAGCTGCTTTAAAAGTGTGTTAGGATTTTGCAGTGGCGAAAATGCAGCGATCGTTGGAGCAACGTTACTCGATCAAATTTTACGTAAAGCTAAACAAAACGAGTACCGAAACCATTGGGCTACTCAAGGAGGCTTATGGGGACCAAATATCTTCGTTGAAGAGGAACAGCGATCTGGAAGGCCTTCATCACGACAATGCGTCGGCGCACACCGCCTTTCTCTGCACCTCTGCATTGGCTAAGATGGGGGTTCCGGTGCTTCCCCACCCTCCCTACAGCCCAGACTTGTCCCCTCCGGATTTCTTCTTGTTCCCGCGCCTGGAAAGAAAGCTGAAGGGGAGGCATTTCGACTCCATCGAGGCGATCCAAAAAACTGTGACAGCCGAATTGAACGCGATTCCGGCGGATGAGTTTAAAAAATGTTTCGTGCAGTGGAAGGACTGCTACCAGCGATGTATTCACGATCAAGGGTCCTAGGTACCATAAAAAATAAATCAGCTCAAGGTCAAAGGGATGCTATCATTGGTAATTCTCGTATTCATGTAAGCATTTATTTCTTTACTTTTTATGTGCAATCACTTTTGCCTCCACATGCCCTTGCAACTGACTGACAAGTACAAGTACAAGCACCCGCATCCTATTTACCCTGTAACCTAATTACTAAGTCAAATGTGACTGTCGCAAATATTCAATATTGTCGAAGCGAACTTTGCAAAACATTTTCCCACACTGCCATTTATGGGCGAACGTCTGTAATAAAACATTTCCATTTCAAACAGCTGCAGTAAAATAGTAACCGCATCTACATACATACATACATATGCATATGTTTGTATCAATGCAAATGTGTGCTCCCAAAAACACCTGAGGCAGTCAAAGGGATGCCGTCAAGTATTTAAATAAACACCAAATAGCCGTGAATGAAGTGGGTGTTTTACATATTTGCTTAACTTCACACGCTCGCGTAAAATGCACACAGCAACAACAAAAATGAGCTTATGAAAGTAACAAAAAATAACTAAACAAAACAACAACAACATGAAAGCAAGCATTTAATCAGTAACTAATTGAGTGGATGGATGAACAGGTGAATGGAGGCAGTTTGACACAGCGATCCGCTTAGTGCTGCTATGCTCACTTTCAAATAAACAAATATGTGCAGTTGTATGTCGACAAATAATTACACAGATACCCTTACGAAATTGCCCGTAAAAATTAAGCGATTCGGTGGAAAATACTGCGCACATGCGCATTTGCTCGGGTCGAGATGACAGCACCCGACGTGCCGGAGACGGCAAATTCCAAATGTCCAAGTGAACTGACTGTGACAGCAGTGACTGACGCTGACGGCAAAGATGACGGATGACGATATTTGTTTGCTGCTCATTAAACAGATCAACTTGTAGGTGCGAGGGTCGTTTTAAAAACCTGGGCACAAATTAAAACTGCTTAATTGTTTGGGGTTGTTGTTGTTGTTGAAGTGGTTTCCACTGAAATATCCTAATTAGTGACCAGCACCGTCCTCGTATAATGATGTTTTTTTTTTGTCGAGCCAGTATGTTCCTGCGACCGGGAACCCATATCAGAGAGACTTCAAGCCAATGACTGAGCAATTCCAGCTCCTCTCTACACTGTAAGGCTAGTTTGGTTGAAATGGCGTTGGAGTCCAAGGCCTTTATAGCTGCTTGACTGTCTGAGAAGGTAGGTTGAGCCACTCCGAATGGAAGCCAGCTCCCACACCACAGTTCATCTTAGAACCGTCGGTATAGATTTCGATATCGTATCTTCCAATCACCTTCTCTTTGCTCCATTCGGCTCTCGGTGGAAAACGTACCGTAAAGCTTTTCTTGAAGTTCCGGTCGGAGACTTTGTAGTCTGATCTGTTTTTGAGCAGCGAGGGTCCCTGTAGGAGGATCTTACTGTGACCGTACGACCTTGTTGTCCAGCTTCCCATGTCTCTGAGTTTCACCGCGCTGCAAGTACCTATTGTTTTAATGTGTAGATCTAATGGTAGCAGATGAGTTAGTGCATTGAGCGCTCCAGTAGGACTGGTGCTAAGCGCTCCTGTAGTTAGGATACACGCTGTTCTTTGTAGTTTGTTCAGCTTGATTTGGTTGTACTTCTTTCCTCTTGCGGACCACCAAACTAGTGCCGCATATGTTAGTATTGGCCTTACAATGGCTGTGTAGGGATAGTTTTGGTTGGAGACCCCATTTTTTACCCAACATTCTCTTACACGTGTAAAGTGCTATATTCGTTTTCTTTACCCTGTGCTCTACGTTGGACCTCCAGCTGAGTTTGGAATCTAAGATAACACCTAGGTAGTTTGCCTGTTGGGTTAACCTAAGCCTAACGCCCTTTAGTTTTGGGGGACTAAAGTTTGGTACCTTGGTTTTCTTAGTGAATAGTGAATGATAGTTTGGCTCGGGTTTGCACTTAAACCGCAGTTTGTGGCCCAATTACTGAATAATACCAGAGCTCCTTCCATAATCTCACTGATTATGGTTGGAAACATTCGTGATACCAAGAGCACTGTGTCATCCGTGTACGGCATTATTTTAATTCCCTTTCGGTTGAAATTGGTAAGGATATTGTTAGCGACTAGTAACCACAGCAGAGGGGATAAGACTCCTCCCTGAGGGGTTCCCCTGTTGACAGAGCGTTTTACCGTGCTGCTGCCTACCTCACCGATTGTTTGGGGTAAAACTTTTTTATTTTACAACATAGTCTCTTTTTGGGCTTATACACTTCGTCCAACACTATTCTATGTAGTTTGTTGACTTCTTCCATACAATAGGATTTGTCGAAGTCTGAGGAATAGTCGTTCGTTATTGCAATCACCTCCTTGCTTCAATAAAATCTTTTCCCTACCAAATCTTTTTCCTTCAATTGGGAAACAAATAGTCGAAAAGATCCAAGAGAGCCCAATCTGGCGATTAGGGGGGATGTGAAATGAGTTGGAGCCATATTTCTATTAATTTTGCGACCACAACTGCTGAGGCGTGAGCTGCTTCGTTGTCGTGATGGAAAATGAAAATCACTTAACCTCCTCGATTCAAACGAAAGCCAAACACTATGAAATAGTCCGATCTGGCTGAAACTTGGTGTGCGTTCTTCCAATAGATGCTACTAATTAAACACCACCCCGATACGCGCCAGTAGTGCCATCTCTCTGACTTTGCACGGACCTTTTAAGCGGCCCTCGTACGTACATCATTAAATGAATCTCTGCTGGAGGAGAGGGAAGATTGTGACGAAAATCAAGTAGTTGATTCGTTGATTTAACCTGACAGATGGGCTTACATGCCTGTGCACATATACACACGTATGCAAAACACATCTACATATGTACAAAGTGCGAGTACTCGCAATGCGGCTTAGTAAAAAATTTCAGTATTTTTAACATTTTTGTTTACTGATATTAGGCATTTGTTGTAGTTGTTTACAACTGTCAGCACCTTTTTTTGTATTTGCGTGTTTGATTTCTTCTGTGCGTTAAACGTGAAAAATTTCACATGCACTTCGGTCAGTACATACATACATACTTACATACATTTATAATAAAGCTTTCCAATTTTTGTTTCTATTTTTTATTTCTCAACCGACAAGCCGCCTTTTTTGTGTCGTCAGTTTTGTATTTCTTGTTGTAGCTGTGGTTTATGACGTCCAGCCTTTATTGGAGGCAGTGTCTCAGTATTAGTGTCGACTATTAATACCTGAAATATTGTACAAGCAAAGTGCAAATTATACGCAAATTTGGGTTCGGCACAATATTTGTATTACACAATATTCTGTATTCAAAATTATGGCTATTAAAACTCTGCACTGGGAAATTCTTGAGGTGTAAGGGAGTTTTAGAAATCCGAGGAGGCAGTTATCGGCATTCTATAACCTCAATTCCTTCTCTCACCTCCACGTGGGACATCATGTTAACCTGAACAACTATAATTGAAGATGAGGTACACAATCCGCGTGGGAGGCATGGTCAGGACTAAGGAGAGGGGAAGTTTCGGAGGGGGAGGGGTTACTTTGACGATTTAAAAGCCTTCTGAAGTTTGAAGCGTCTGTCTCGGAGCGAGCGCCTGCAAAATGCGTATGTTCTTCCAGTTAGAAGCGGCTTAACGCTATTGAGTATCTGGTAATATACGTGTGGACCTCACCAGATCTTCCTTAGGCTTGCAACTTATTGATGTACTTCACGTTTTTCGAGCTACAGATATGAAAACATGAATTTAAACCCGCGAGAAATACAATCGCCAAGTGGTACGCACAAAAATGTGGAAAATCCACCTGCTACGGCAGCCTGCACGTTGCATTTGGAGGCGCAGAATTTGTGTTTATATGGAAATATGTAGTTCTATAACTAAAATCTGATTCCCTATGTTCCATTCGAGAGAAAAAGAATTGATGATTGTGAAATTCTGCTTGATAAACTTCTTTATTACGAAATTATGTATTTCTGAATCCCATAGAGCAAAACTCTGAATTAAAAAACCTAACTACAGACTAAGAAGAAGAAGAAACTCTTACTAAAGAGAAGAAGTGCGCAGTTTTTTCTATTATCCGTATGGTTTTTAGAAAGTTAAATACAGAGACAGAGACAATAAAATAACTGGTGCTAATTTCAGAAATGTTTAAGATCGCTGAGAATTTAACCGTATTTTAATTTTTCTTGTATTTTATATCATATTTCTTTATTCCGTATAAAAAAATAGTGCATTGTTAAATTGAGAAAATGCGCAATATTATCACGGAAAAATATGATCAGATATCGACGAGAGTTTGGAGCCACTTCAAACTTTCAATTTATTATACTAAAAATTAGTGGGCAGATTTCTTATTTTTAGATTTCTCATTGGGTAATCAGACAGCTACCTCAGTAAATAGTTAAAATTTGAGCCTGAAATATGCTACAGTAGACACCAAAGCCAACTTTATCGCCAATCTTTCAGCCATCAGTAAAGAACCGTAAGAAAATTTTCCGCCCAGGTATATTGTCAACTCACTCACGTCTACCTGGAACGTCTAGTAACAAATATGTACATATATATGCATTAGGCCGGGTCGATTTGTGGGGAGGCAAAAAAATCGCCCATTGCTCTGTGAAAATCGTATTCTAGGGATCAAAATAAGAAACTTTGCTGAAGGAACCATACCTCTAATGATGTTCTCTTCTGATGTCCCCCAATTTGGGTCGAACTTTTTAGTTTCTTTTCTCATGTAAAGGCCAAAAATGGTGATATTTTGAAATGATTGTATGGGGAACCCCCCAGAGGAGTTTTAGAGGGTGTGCCACTGGCATGGGTAGATCGGCCGTCCAAAGTTAGTGGGGGTCGGTCATACATTTGGACTTGATTGGAGCACTCTAAATGGGTCAAAGTGGGATTTTTCGTTCGACCCAAATTGGGCGACATCAGAAGAGAACATCATTAGAGGTATGGTTCCTTCGGTAAAGTTTCTTATTTTGATCCCTAGAATACGATTTTCACAGAGCAATGAGCGATTTTTAAATCGACCCGCCCTAATATACATATATATATACATATATGCATACTATACTAGTAAATATCCTATTAAAATATGATATGTACAAACTACAGTCAGTAGGATTAAATGGACCCAGTGTTGTGGCCGAGTGTCCAACACCTAAATCGCGCTGCTTTCAGTTTACTAACCAAGTCTAGGGAAGGTAAGAAGAAAATAGTACTCAGAGCACCAGAGGGTGTGGTTCTAAAACCCCTCTGATACATAAGTTATGCATGCCATACGTTGAACTTTTTGAAGCCGGTTTATAATCGTAGTTAGAAATTTAAGGGGACAGATACCTGTAAACGGCCATATTTTCCCTGATTTTCAATCAAATTATTTAAAATGAAGAAGTCAATATATTTTTTTCAAAATTGGTATAAACTGTATACATATATATTACATTAAAATAGTATAATTTTTATTTTTTTATTTTAATCATTTAAAATGGCTGATGTACACTCAATTTTTCCAGGAACGTCGCGGCGGGACTTTTCAATCGGCGGGCATTGTAGCATCGGCGTCAGTGACCTGAATACAAAAAACCAAAATTTTTTTGATTATTAATGTCATGAATTAAAATGAATTAATGGAAAAAAAAATTCGCGGAATAAAATGCTTAAAAAAACGAATTTTGGGGCGAATTTTCCTTATTTTTTGGAAAAATTTTCGAAATTGTCAACTCACATAAAAAGTAATATCATAACAAAGATGTGTGCCAAATTTCAGGGAGATCGGTCAATAACTTTTCGAGTTATCGCGTACGCCAATTCGAAAAATATAGTTTTGAAAAAAACCGCGTCTAAAGTCGGCAACGTAACTATACTCGTACCTCTCCCAGCGCTCGAAGGCAAAGAATAGAGTCGTCACGGTTGACGATCTATAATAAATGGTGGTTAAGTTTTAAGGGCCGGTGTTGATTTCAAATAAAATACAATCATTTTAAGAAATTGTTGTCATTTCTCCTTACTATGATAACATTGGTATGGCTCAATTACGTATGAAACAAAATATCGGCCAAATGGCTGCCGCGGCACACCTCTATCCGATGGTCCAAATTTTCGATGACGCTGGGGCATAATTGAGGTTCTGTGCCGTTAATGTGACGAATTATCTCATCCTTTAGCTCTTGCATTGTTGCTGGCTTATCGACGTACACCTTTTCTTTCAAATAACCCCAAAGAAAGGAGTCCAACGGTGTCGTTGACGTTTAGGTGTGGTTCACATTCAACATCGGCCCTTGAATTTTAACCACTCTTTATAAGAAATACTTAAATTTACGTTCTAACATTTTTTTGATATATTCTTAAAGAATTATATTAACATTTTTTTTCCAAATTTTATAAGTATCTGCCCCCTAAGTGAATTTTAATAAAATACGTAAATTTGACTAGCGTAAATGGAGGGCATTTGACACACTAATTGAAGAGTCGAATTAGGTGTTTGGTGGATGAAAGTTTGGTTGACAAAAAATTGTAAAATTTCCACAACTACTTTAGCCCCGTATCCTTTTCAGACGCTGATAGATGCAGATAAAGAAATTTGATTTATAGGTCACGATTTGTTTTAATTTTACTTCCGATTTCCCGTTTGCCTATCCGCATTATATTAAATGTTTGCATATGTACACACACGAAGTATACGTCTATTTACATATGTATGTGTTAGTGCTAATGTCTCCAAAAAACCCTGACGGAACTGCATTTTGGCACAAATTGTTTAACTATTATTATCACCTGGCAAGCAAAAGTGAAGCGCTCAATTATCGTAGACGCGTTAAAAAAAGTATTTGCGTAGCTCAAATTGTAAATCGATTACTCATTAAGTCGAAGTTTCCAGCTTAAATGTTTGTGTGTAAATAAGTGCGCGAAAAACACCTGCACTTCGTAAAATATCACTTTCGTATATTCACAGACACACACACATGCGCGCCCTACTTGTCTGGCTGCTGTCACTCACGGCGACTGGCTGATTAAAGCCACCCTCAAACTGGAAATGGGCGCTGTGCGAGTACGAATGCGGGCGCAAATCTGGCGCTGCGTGTGTGTGTGTGTGTGAACATCATTTGTTTTTAAGTAGTAAGTACTTAATTTTAAATTATACTCATATGAGCTATGTTCTGTATTGTGCCCACTGTTGTTGTTGTTGCTGATAATTTCAGAAACTGCTTCTACTACATATGTATGCGCATATTTGCGTTCCAAGCACAGGATTTTGCCTTTTTTGTTTTTGTAAAAACCAAAACATTTTTTTTTACCCGTAACTACTCATACCTGTCGTGTTTTAAATATTTTAATGTGAATTTTGCTTTTGTGTGACCCAATCTATTGTTGTCAATTCTAGTTGCTGTGGTTGCTGTTGTTGTTGTGCGCGTAGTTCAGTGCTAATTGCGATTATCTCATGCGAGTACAAGCCGCACTTACACTTGTTAATATATTTGTACGTATGTGACGTGTGTGTGTGTGTGTTATTGTTATCGGCGGCGCTTTCCTACTACTGCCGCCACCGCCTCACATTCATTGCTGCTACATTGTCACTTTAGTCGCGTCGCTGTCGCGCGTGTGTGACGTTACAATTTGAACAATTTTTCCCCCTTCAACTTAAAAAGTAAAATTTTGCTTAATGCGCCACAAATGCAAAATGAAAAATTACTAATTTACTTTTGTTTTTGTTTTCTTTACATTGTGTTTTTGTTGTTTCGTTCTGTTTTTTTTATAATAATTTGTTCTTATGTGCAAAATTGAGATTTGTAATTTGCGCCAGTTGAAGTTTGAAGTTTTTCAGTAGTGTTCGAGACGCGCTGGCAAACGTTGCGCTTCGCATTAAAGTTTAGAAAAATTGTGATTCCCTTCATTGAATGGAGAATAGAATTTTTTGTCATGAATTCAAATGTGCAACAGAGTAACTAATAATTGAAAGTGAATAGTTGTGATTTTTGTTGTTGAATTTATTGGATTTATTTTGTGGATTATTTGACATTCGAGTGTATTTGTGCGTACAGTTTGAGAGCCATTCCGTGTGGTTGTGGTAAAAGGATTTCTGCCGTTATTTGTGATTAAAAATTTAATTATTTTGAAATTGTGAATGAAGGGTATAATAAAACTTGATGAAGGAGAAAGAAATCTTCTAGGACACAATTTTGGGTAAAATATAATGAAACAAAAAAAAAAAAAAACTAAAACCAAATGTCTTTGGTAAAGTAACAAAATTTCTGCAGCAGCAAATAAATTAAAATGAAAAAAAATAATTTTTCAAAAATTTTGCAGATTTGTAATAATAGAAAAGTAAAAAAAAAATAAATCTACCAGAAATGGATTAAAAAAAAATAAAAAATTTTATGATAAATAAATAAGTTTCATTTTTAAATATAATATTAGGTGCTGAATGTATGTGAAAGTGTTTCAATTTTTTTTTTTTCAATCTTTCTTGTTTCACTGCTCTTAGGTCTTAGGGCACCTTTAAAGTAAATACATTACAACAATTGTAGGTTTGCAATCGGACTTACGCATATTTTGTGCCCTCAATATTAAATAAAAAATAAAAATAGATTAAAAATAAATCATTGAAAAAATTCGCCAACAAAAAAAACTGTTTTTATTTATTAAAACTTCGATAGTTCGCATGGATATCTAAAGAAAAAAACGATGTAAGATGTCTAATTTTCTCCCTGTGTCTGCCACTTTGAGCAACTTAATAAATCCGTGATGTTCTCTTGGAAAAGCTACTTTTTATTTCAGAGCAAATTCTAAAGAAAAAGTACTCAAAAGCATAGACATGAAAACTTTTGCTAAAAAAGTTAGCAGGCTATACTGTTTTTGTTGTGCCACAAAACGTGGGTGCAACACCCTCTAAGTTTGTTAATGATGCTCTTCCGATTCCTATCAAAATTTTGCATTGTTGGAACAACACAGTAAATCCTTTTTTATTTAAAAGGCCTAGTTTTATTTAAACGAATTTTGATTTGGGTCTTTTACGGAATGTCGTTTTGAAAAAGAATGGCCCATCTTAAGGAACGACTTCTGAAACTGGATCATGGTAACATAACATGGTATTTAGTGCTCTCGGCGGTTTTTGAATACAAGAAAAATGACGGAAGGATTGGAGCCGAAATGAGCATGTCATTGCCAAAGTGAACGCTGTGCTGATGCGGGACCGTCGTGTGACTATCCGAGAAATTGCAGAAGAGGTAGATATCAGCAATTTTTCGGCGCACTCCATTGTGACCGAAGATTTGGCCATGAAGAGAGTGGCGGCTAAATTTGTGTCGAAGCTGCTGACGGGCGAGCAAAGGAACTTCATGTTGAAGTCTCACAGGACATGCTGGACTCCATAAACAGTGATCCTGACTTCATGAACACCATTATCACTGGCGATGAGTCCTGTGTGTACGGGTACGACGGAAACCAAAATGAAGTCGTCAAAGCATTCCACGTCATCAAGGCGTATTCAAAAACCGACGAGAGCACTAAATACCATGTTACGTTCACACTGCTTGACAGCAACTGACGCCAGCGACAGGCAGGAAAAAATTCAGACATGTGCAGGAAGGTTACAGGCCTGCTTATGCAAGCGCGCGTAATTCAAATTTGTCAGGTGTTAGAAATAAAAAACAAAGTCGGATAAATTTCTAACAGGCCTCGTAGGGATTAACATACCTACTTCTTTTAAGAACGGGAAATATATAATTTTTTGCGGGAAACTTTTTTTCAAGATATAGGTTATCAAAGGGTTTGTGTTCCACTTTTTTTCAAATGCGCAACAGTGCTACAAAATATATGTACAGGATCCTCTAACTCATAGTTGCAGCATAGGGCGTCAACAACTCCTCTTCACCATCGAACACGGTTTCCTGCAAGGGCTCTAAGTTCATTCCAGATACAATTTTTTGATTTGATTACAGCCTCCGTTGAGCGGCGCCGGGTGGTTCGTGGTCTGTCTAAATTTCGTCTTGCCTGTTCAAAGGGGTTCCATCGCAGCGTCTATTTGGCGATGTTGTCCTCATTCTTTCTCAGTCCACATGATCCATTGCCATTTCTTTCCGAGGATTTCAGTCATCACATATAATTGATTTGCTCTCCTCAATAATTTGGTGTTAGATACAGTTTGAGGCCAGAAAATTCGCATTATGCGATGATTAATGAACGTTTGGAAACGCCTTGTGATCATTGCTAATTAAAATAAACAATTCTTAAAATTAAAAATAATAATTTTCTTAATCCTAAAAGTGCAATAAGAGTAAGTTTTGGTATTGAAGGAAAAATAAATTTATTTAAATTGACTTAAATTTTTTGTTAAACAGTATTCATGATAAACAATTGAATATTAAAATAACAAATAAAAACTGTGATAGTCGTCAAAAAAACTGCGCGCGTTTCCATCAAAGTGATAAGATTCGCTACACATCGAAGTTTGAGTGCCACTGCAGTTCCAACTACACGCAGTATGACTGAAGTAAACAACAAACTGACCCTTAGCATTTTTGCTACCCTGGTGCATTTAGCATTAGTGGTGAAGGCGGACCCACAACTCGATTTGCCACCTTTGAACCCCGACACACAGGATCCAGCACTATTTTACAATGCCCTCACACCCAGAAAACCAGCGAGTCCACAGCAATTACAAGGCGACTTGGATCGCAGTCAACGATATGGGCCGCCATATGTCAGTGACGGACTCAACGATGATGGGGCCGATGATTTTAGAGTAAATAGTGAATGAATACATTCAGTACAGAGTTTTCTAAAAAAATTATTTTCCCAACAGAATGGCCAAACGTACGATGAACGCATGCGCTACGGTTACACCTACCCGGCGAGAGCGCAAAACTTTTCACTTCCCGTAGCTGATTCACCATTTAGTGACTATAACAACAATAATTTAGCGCAACAACAACGTGACAATCTTCGTTATCCCAATCATAATTACGACAATCCCAGCGATCGTTTCAACAGCAACAATCGTTATGCAGATGGTTTTGATGGTCGTCAGCAGGAGCGCTACAACATCAACGATCGTGAACAAGATCGTTTCAATAATCCCAATAACGATTACAATGCACGTTTCAACGGGAATCCACCACCACGCGAAGGCAACTTTGATCCCAATAGGCCCTTCAATCCGAACAGCCCTTATGCTAACGATCGCAGTCGTTATGAGAATCCTTTCCGCCCGAATCAAGATCGTTTCAATTTGAATAACGAACGTTATTTCGAACGACAACGCTTCCAACAGGACCGTCGCTATCAAATTGAATTGGAGAAGTTACGCAACCTGCTTGTGGAGACAGATCAGAGGGGGTCATTGGAGTGTACTGCCAATGTGGCAGCTCAATGGAATTTCGAGACAAATGTGAATGAGCTGACACAAGCGGATGCGGTAAGTGAGAGAGAGAGAGAGAGAGAGAGAGAGCGAGAGGGGGAGTGAAGTAGAAGTACAGTTTTTTGAAGAGAGCGAGGAAAGTTGGTTAGGCAAACACAATTCTCTCGCTACTAAATGCAACAAAAAGCAAGTGTTGTTGTGTGACAGAGTGCATGCAGAAAAAACAAACGCAGGCTTTGCAAGGTCATACTCATAAAAGCCATTCGCTCAGTCGCTATGCACACGAGCCTCATAAATGCCTGATTTTGTTTTGTGTACTTTTTTGAGAAAATTTCTCAGCGCTGCAGATCGCATGCCTTTATTTGAGATAATTTCACATAAAAAAGTCGTATGCTTTGTTTTTCGTTGCTTTTAACCAATAGGTTTTCTCACGTGCAAAGCTTCCCTGCCTATGTGGCTGTTGTTGCTGCGTACTTTATCTGTACGTGTTTGCGTGTAATGCGGTCACAGTGACAGCCGGCCGTCAAGGTTCGATGTGACTCCAGTGGCATATGTACATACATACATGTGCACGCTCATGTGCGGGTGTTTATAGATTCCATCTTGTATTTTGTAGAATTCAATGCCATTTGAAGTTGTCGGTTCCTTGCCGAAAGACAAACGACAAACGTCAAAATCACGTCTTAATGCAAGTTTAAGGTTTGTTTTAGTTTTGGACATCCAAGGTTAGATGTTGATAAAATAAAAATCAATTCTAAATAATCAGCAGCTTAAGTTAGGCTAAATGGCTTCCTCGACACGAAGGGCGCTACACTTAGATAGTTGAGTGCAGATAAATAACCAATAAAAAGCTCGAAAAAGGTTGCTGCTTCAATTTTATTACGATTTGTGAGCCAACAACTGAAAGCATTAAAGGAAAACTCCGACTTAGTCCCAAAGGGATATTGAGGCTGAGCGAGTGATGAGTTATTTCGGGTAATCAGAAGAAGCAGAATACGGGGGTAATATATGTATATATACCATAACGTTCTCTCTGTCACACACCAACACATTCGCTACGGCAGCCGCGAGTCACGCACCAGCTCATTCGGCTACGGGGGTAATATAAACATTAAAAACAATGTTGGCTTCATACGAGGGCGGGTCAATAAGTCCGTGACTTTTTGTATTTCTGACCTCTTTACTGAAAAAGAAATACTGCTCCAGGAGTCAACTGCAGACTGGCAGATGCCTGTTGACAGGAGCAGTATTTCTTTTTCAGAGGGTCAGAAATACAAAAAGTCACGGACTTATTGACCCGCCCTCGTACATTTAAACGATTAACATATAAAGGATCGAGTAGAATTAGCAGTCTTGCCTTGAGCAGCTCCATTTGAGTTTACACGGCTCATGTTTTTTGATCAGATTTCCAATCAGTTAGCTTTGGATAGCATCAAACTTGAAGACAACGAAACGACTTCAAGGTGCTAATCATTTTTTATTCTTCATCTTTCTAGCATCACAATTCTTGATGAACCATTGTTGCTTCATTCACAAACATTCTCTATTCAAAACCAATGCCTTACGTATATCTTCTTAGGGTCTATTTTCACATATTCGAGCCATATTTTTGTTAAGCGTCCTCTTCTTCGGTCTCCAACCGGGCGCAATTCAAGCGCTTGTCGTGGTGCTCGTCTTTGGGCATTCTCATAACGTGCCCGAGCCATCTTATCCCCTGGGACTTAATGAACCGTATCACTGTTTTCGTTCGTGATTGTATCTAATTCGAAAAGAAACTTCTTGCTGCCTCACAGGTCGAAAAATTATAATATTGTAGTTTTTATAAACAAAGCGAATAACTTTTTGATATCAACGGATTTCTTTACCTTGTTTCGAAGGCAAGCAATAATTTCTAAAAATTTAAATCAGTTGAACTTTTTTGACTTGAAACTATTGTCTCTCTTATTTTAAAACGCCGGAAAACACTTAAGTTTGCTTTGGTCACGGATGATAAGTTATATTGCTTTATCTAGCCAAAAAGTGGCTCCATTTAGACCGAATCATTAAGCACGAAGCGGTTGGCACAACCATGATTAGTCATCTTTCAATCTTTATCATAACCCACATCTCTATGCACCCATCCTGTCCTCGTTTTTTTGTGCTTTAACTTTTTTCAACTGCAATGGTATCAGAAAGAACGAATTTGATTTCTCATCCAAGTGGACTCTCTCATCGGCAACCCAACTTAACCTAGACCGAATCATCTGTAGTGCCACTAGAATATATTTATGATTCAAGGTTATCTCTGAATATTTTTGCTTACTTGATATTATCAATGGCCGATCTAAACAATGGAGAAAGCTCTCCTTCTTATCAGTAGTCCAGTTTTTAACTTTCCAAACGGGATATCCACAGAAACTATACTATAGAGGGCCGTTGAAAAAATTGCTTCTCGGTCACATCTTGTGACGCTTACTTAGTACATCCTAAAACCGAAGTTGAGATCAAGACAGAATTGCAAAAGCACCACGGATTCAGGTAAGGTTTCCTTGCATGTGGATTTCCATCAAAATTGAACAAAATTGTAGGTTATGATGAGTGATTTTCCCCTGAAATGAAAAATGGTTCTCAAAATTTGCATCGCAATCGGTCTGCAGTAAAGTGGTAATGAAAGCGCGAAAAAGCAGCTGAAAACTTTTCTAGACGATTAACAAAACTTTCACTCGAATATCCCGCTCTTGGCTGCATGCGACATTGTAATCTAAACTCTTACCTCTTTGGACCTGAGTCATCCAGAATTAGAATCCGCAGTGAGCCACAATTTTTCATTATCGCACAACTACGAAGCGGTTTCACCTAAGTAAGTGGTATCACAATGGGCCTCTAGGTCTAAGTGAACACTTCTACAGCTTCTTGGAGAGTGGCAACCACCGAAAACTAGTCTGGGTGATGAATTATTTTGTAAAAGTTGATTTGAATAAAAGTTTTATGGAAGGCATAAAAGAAATAGTTTGGTCATGAATTCATAAAGTAGATATATTCAGATACGTGATTCAATTGCTTCTGCCCCTATAAGGAACCCTGTGCAGATTTATGGACAATTTCGCAGTTAATGTTTTCTATAAATCGATCTTTTGATCTCAAAAGCACTATATGAGTAGTAAGATTGATTGCATTTTAACATTACACTGAAGTCATCACCATAATTGCGATCTTTTCATCCCAACGCTACATAGAAATCCGATTAAACCAATTACCAGACTTGCAACTTAGTACAAATCCTACACTTCTACTCAGAAGCTCAAAGGTCTACCAGTGGGTCGGCCAAACTTACATACGATTTTTAAGAGGAACCCTTTTTTTATAAAGAAATTTATGTTACTTATATTGGAATGTAATTGTCAAAAATTTTATTGAATAATTTTTTATCCACCAGTTCAATGCTCAACAAAATTACGTCGACTTCTTACGCCTGGTCAGCGAACAATCGAAGACTATCAATAAAGAACTGATTCTCGATCGACAACTCTATCGCCAGTTGATGTTACAATCGGAGGCGGGACCAAATGCTTTACCCTTAGAAACTTTGGACCGGGTAAGTTGGAGAGATAATAATTCAGAGGCTAGTAGATATTTATTCTTCCATTTCGCCAGTACAATCGACTGATCAATGAGATGTTGTACATCTACAATGAAGCCACGATTTGCGCGTATCAACAACCCTTTGTCTGCAATCTGCGTTACATACCCGATCTTAAGGAGATTATGTCCAAAAGTCGCGACTGGGATGAGTTACAGCACACCTGGGTGGAATATCATCGCAAAGCGGGCCGTGAAATGCGCGATGGTTATGAGCAGCTGATTGACGTTATGAACGAAGTAGCCTATGTGAATAGTAAGTCATGCTTCCTCTATCCACTCACGCACTCGACCTCACTCACTATTCAAACGTTAATTTTCCACAGATGTCACGAATGGTGGTGAATTCTGGTATCTTCCCTACGAGTCGGCCAACTTTCGGCAGGATGTCGACATTGTTTGGGAACAAATACGTCCGCTATACGAGGGTCTACACTCGTACGTACGTCGAAAATTGCGCGACTATTATGGCCCGAATCGCATAAATCGCATTGCACCAATACCATCGCACATACTCGGTAATATGTATGCACAATCGTGGTCGAACATTTTGGATATCGTCATACCTTACCCTGGGCGCAAATTGGTCGATATAACGCCGCGCATGATTGAACAGGGCTATACGCCTTTGCTAATGTTCCAATTGGCCGAAGAGTTTTTCACGTCTATTAACATGTCGGCCGTAGGTCCAGAGTTCTATCGCAATTCGTTGTTGGAACAGCCGCTGGATGGGCGACGTGTATTTTGTGAACCATCTGCGTGGGATTTCTGTAATCGCCATGACTTTCGTGTGAAAGTGTGTTCGGAAATTAGTCAGAAGGGCCTGCTGAGTGCGCATCACGAGATGGCGCACATACAGTACTTTTTGCAATATCGCCACTTACCGAAGGTGTTTCGAAATGGTGCCAACCCAGCTTTCCATCAAGCGATCGGAGATGCTGTGACGCTGTCCATATCGACATCGAAACACTTTCAAACGATTGGGCTGCTGCAACGCTCTGTCGACGAGTCGAGCTACGACATAAACTACCTCATCACAATGGCCTTAGACAAGGTAAGAGTTCTTTTGCGCAAAGTCAATGATGTCCGCGCTAGCTGGGTGAGTGTGTACGTAACTAGCATTCGGTTCGCTTCGGAATTGGTCCCCACTGTGGGCATCGTATTATATACACACTCATATAAGTTTTTTTTATTTTTTATCATTAATTTATTCTTCTCGGCTAAATATGTTGCCTTTTCAGGTGGCTTTTCTTCCATTTGCTTTGGCCTTGGATAATTGGCGTTACGATGTTTTTAGTGGGAATACCAACAAACACATGATGAATTGTCACTTTTGGAATCTCAGGTTAGTTTCGTTTGTACGGGGTGTAGCAAAACTTATTCTAATTCATTTATGAGAATTAAAAATAAATTCAACTGTGAACGCTGAGGAATCTTCTTCTATCAGTCGCCTATTTTGTTATACCAGTTTTGCCGCATGTTGTACCTTCAAATGACACAGATTTTCTAAAAATCTCAATATTTGTTTCAGAGAGCGTTATGGTGGTATTAAACCGCCAGTACTACGATCAGAAAAGGATTTCGATTTGGGTGCCAAGTATCACATTCCAGCAAATATACCGTACATCAAGTGAGTGATAGAATTAAGATATATGTATATTTGGGGCAATCATATTTTATCATCTTACAAAGATTCTTCTGAAGGAGGGAAGGAAATAAAGTCGGGTTTTTTAGTATTTAAAAAAAGTGTTGCATTAAATTTTCTAAATGCTTTGAACGACACAAATTGATCTGGCATTTATTTATACAGTTATATGTTAATCCATATTTTTGTGTTAAAAATTGTGCTGTGACAATTTGGCTTAGTAAAGCCTGTTGAATGTGTGACACCAAGATTGAAATGGGCGATAAGTAACATCTTCCTGGAATTGTTTTAAAAGGGACTTCTACTTACCAGGATTTCTAGAACAAATGTCGCAGTTGTGTCGCAGTTATGTATATACATACCAAAAATATGGAGGAAGGCGAAAAGTATTTATACCGAAGGCAGGAAAGAAGAACCCACTTCATTTTAATGCCTTCGACCCAATTTTTTTACCACATTTATATTAAAAATGATAGAAAGGGTAGTAGTAGGCAACTATATTAGGAATATGGTCCTAACAGATGCACCACTGCATTCGGGGGAACTTGCATATAGGGCTGGGTGATCAACATAGATCGCATGGAAAATAGAATGGAAAATTTCTCGACTAGACAAGGGGGCGTGGCACCTCCTATATAAACTGAATTTTTCATTCTGCATTCCTGAAAGCATTTGTGATAAAGTACTTTTGGGAAGAAATGAGTGTAAGATGATATGAAAGCTATAGCTTTGGATTTAAATTTCTTTTCTTTTGGCATTGCCAGCTGAATTTTATTCCAAAAACAGTAAGCTGAAGTAACAAACTTAAGTTGACGGTAAGATTTATATTAGCGTCAAATAAAAGGTGTTTAAAGTGCTTTACAATTTTTATTTGGTGTTGCCACCTGATTTTTATTGGAAAATAGCAACCTAAGACACATTTTATTTAAATACCAAAATATGGATATCAGATAAAAGGTATTTAAACAAACTTAAAAAAAAAAAATTTGACAAGTGTTGCCAACTATTTTTTTTTGGAAATTCATAAATTTATACAGAAATATGTTAATTGTAAAAAAATATCTGCACATATATCAATGGAACGTTAAAAAAAGCTTTAAGTCAATAATATTTTTAAACGGCGTTGCCATGTAGTTTTGAAGAATAAATGCAAATTAATAACAAAATTTAATAAGGGGTTCGAGTATGCGCATCAAACAATATATGTTCAAAATAATGACCATGGCGTTGTCACCTAGCTCTAAAGGTGAAAATAATGAAAAATAGAACAGATGAATTAAGTCTCAGAATGTGATTCGACCACCATAGCCAAATGGATTGGTGCGTGACAGCCATGAAAGTGTCCAGATTCGATTCTTCGTGCGTGCAACACCAAATGTTAGAAAAGGATTCTTTTGCTATGGCCGCCGTTGTTTGGCATTATTCGTGATAGACACTCGATGCTTTTTTCCCAGCGTATCCAGGTTCATTTTAAAATTTAAACGACTATCATTCATCACTCCTGGGTATTTAATAATTGGTTTTGAAATAATAGTTACAGTTCCAATATTTACATTCATAGTTTCCACTGTCTTCTTGCTGCTTTTTAGGACTACATCGATTTTGTGCTCAGCTAATTGCAGCTTCATAGACGACAATCAAGTCTTAATTCGGTCTACTGATTCGCTGGGGATGCTCTCAATAACTTGGTTGGGTTGATTGATCTGATTTCTATATTTGCAATTTGTGATTGCATTGCTCGCCACTCTTTGGTTTATTTTTTGCCTTAAGTAGCCCATGCCGCGTGTTTATAAGAAGAATTCAATAAATAATTTTAATTCGTTTTGTACTAAGAGACCAACGTTCAGTACTTTCCGCTTACACTCGGTTTTTTCTTTGATTACATACATACATAATTGGCGCTTACACCCTTGTTTTCACGGATTAAGTAGTCTAAAAGGCTATTCGATATTCCTGATACCCAGGATGAGTTTTTCTACTACTAACAATGTTTTTCTAGTTAGAATTTTCTTGTTACTTAATACTCACTAAAGCACAAACACCAAACTTTGAAACTTTATGCAAAAAATATTGTAGAAAACTTCGTTCAATTTTTAACTTTTTAATATGAATTTGTAGCAAATTTTCGGGTACTCAGTGTCACGGCTCATAGAATTCTAGTAAAATAGGCGCAAGTTTTAGGCGGCTAAGAAATCTCTTGGATTTTTAACAATTTTTTCCTGGCGATTTTTCTACTTTCTTCAGTATAAAAATTAATTTCTTGGGGGAAGAATACCCAACTGGTCTTACAAAACGAAACAAAATAAAAAAATTTTAAGAGAAACGCATTCCAATTACAATGCATGTAAAGTCCGAAATATCATTTAATTAATTTATTAATTCAAAAATAATTATAATCTGTAATATAAAGAGTGCTATCGAAAAGTATGCACTAATGATTTCATGTAACGAGAGTGGTGATGTACTTACAATTTTTCAAATTCCTTCATACATTTCCATGAAGTAATTCTATTTAACTCTCAAAATAAATTATTATGGTAGGAAATGCAAACTAAAACCAAAAAAATGTTTGAAAGCTACATCGTTTTATTGTCATTACTTTCCTTTGTTGAAACGTTACTGTGCAATGGCTTAAATCCCCTTTCTAGGTCAGTTGCTCAGCAGCTCTCGAACTGTGTCACTCTACTTTGCCTTAGCCTTGAAAAGAAATTCAAGCCTTTCGTCTTCCATACATTTCACCTCTCACTACCACTTTTCTTCTTTCTCTATGCTTTTTTCACGCATACTCACACAAATTTCCCCCATAATATATCTTTAGGTTTATATGTGTCTGCACTTGTACGTATCTATACAAATTTGCACACCTTTCACGCTCGTGCGGTTGAAACTGAAAGTGGAAAATGTCAGCTGCTCTGTAATTGAAGCCACATCTAGCCAGACTTTCTTTACTTCACTTTTTACTTGACATAACTGCTCGCATATTTACTCTTCTCGCATCAAAGCTTTCTTAAATACCTTTGTTTGTCTGTTTGTTTACCAACACAAGTGCATTGGGAGTTTGAAATGTGCACAATGTATGACTATTGTTTGCATTTTCCTGAATGTCTTGCATTGTTTTACTAGCTCTTTTTCACTTGAGATTTCTTTTTATTGTATTTTTTCTATGTGTATGTAAGTATATTTGTATATGGGAGTGTGTGTATGTGTTTTTGTCATTTATATTAGCTTTGGTCACTCGCTGTAGCCAGTGCTGCCAAAGTCACATACCTTTCTGACCCAGTAAGCAGATTTTCATACTTCCCCGCTAGCAGCTGCTTTACGTTGCTTAACAACAACGAACTTGTTTGCTTCGTGCACTCGTGGCGACATTGAGTTGCATATACATATAGAAAAGTGTGTGTGCTTTAGAGAAGGTGGGAGTGGTTGCATGTGGAAGACAGAAGGTGAATGAATATGTGGAGCAATGTGGGGGAAATTGTGTGGAAAGCTTGTTGACCCCTGTTTAGCAGTATTGGCTGATGCAATTGGCGGCTTGATGAAAACTGAAGTTGTGGTTGTTGTTATGCTGTGTTCGCTTATGTAAGTTAAACAACCCGGTTTACAGGGGCTAACAAAAAAATGACTCGGACTAGGCCGGTCTTTATTCGTTGCTGTATCTTTTACAACTGACTTTACAAATTATCTTAATTCCAAAACTAAGTCTAAAAGCTAAGCACGTGTGCTTCCAACGTGATCGATATTCTCTCTGAAATTTCTTGAAAAACTTTTTGGTAGCGCGTGTGGAGTGTTGGGTTACCATTATATTTTTGTTGAGTTCTGTGAAGTATTGCGTTTGCTTATATAGCTGATGTTTTCTGTTTCGGAAAATTATACAATTTCTTAGACCTAGAAAGCAACTTCTATAAGTAAGTAGCTTCTTTTCAATGAAACTCAAAGAAAAAATATTACTGCATTCCGCTTAACATCTACTCGTTTATGAGTGCTTAGAAGTGGACTACATTTGTTAGGTCATATATACTTTTTGTAATATACACACCTAATGTTTAAGTATTTCGACACTTCATTTTTTAGAGAGTCTTTAGCAGACGAAAGGGGGAGGACTGCAACTAATAGTAGTATAAAAACTTTTATCACTGCACATTCCGGCGAAAAAATCAGTTATCGGAGTTTCAGGGCCTCCTATGTAACCTTAAGCGAATGTGATCAAGGCCAGTGCATGTACAATAGAAGAGCCTGCTGTACACGTGCAATATCCTGCTTATCCACTTAGTATCAACAAGAGGTATCCGTTAGTTTGTGAAAGTAGTGTCTTTCTCCTTACCTCTTTTTTAACAATCTACATCTTATCTTATCAAATAGTGCTAATAAAAACTCTATCTGCGTTCTTTAAAAAATAAAATAAATAACTGGCGCGTACACTTCAGTTCGATTTTGGCCGAGCTCCTCCTCTTCCTATTTGTGGTGTGGGTCTTGCTGTTACTCCATAAATGGAGGAACTTACAGTTTTGAGCAGACTCCGAACGGCAGATATTTTTTATGAGGAGCTTTTTCATGGTAGAAATACACTCGGAGGTTTACCATTGCCTGCCGAGGGGTGACCGCTATTAGAAAAATGTTTTTATATTATTTTATGTTCGTGCACGGAGATTCACACTCCCGAATGGTACTCACGCACCAACCCATTCGGTCACGGCAGTAATAGAACGCCTTTGCGTTCTTTACTAACCTGAAATAACCTTTTAAGAGGTCTGGTTCTGGTTACCTGGTTAGGTTTCTTTAGTCTAAGGAGTTCGACTGATCAATTTTGGGTCTCAAAGAATTCACCTCATAGAAGTTTTTACTATCATTGTTATTATTATTACTAGGCAATAATGATCTGCTATATCTGATAAGGCGCAACGTACTTGATCGCAGTCTTCAAACTGGAAGCCTCTGATGAATTTCAGTAATTCTCAGTCTTTTTGTTCCATATCGTCTAAAGATTCGTAGTCACACCATCTAGGTGTACGAATCTTCGTTAAGTGACAACTGTACATACACAGAGAATGTGGTCTGGAGCTTTAACATCCAGTTCACGAAAACAGCAGGTTTTTCTAGTTCTAGCTTCCTGAGATGATAGCTAAGGCTGCAATGTCCCTTATAGTATGCAATAAGAGTTCGTAAGCCCTCTCTATCCAGGCTTAACAGCCCATATTATGGTCTTCTGGAGGGAAGGATAAACTGTTTAGACTGTCTCTCTTCATTTTTCCCCATTATGTTTCTTCAGCCTTTGATAAATTCCTCTATATGGGATTCTCTTTCACGAAATTTTTCTGATAGCGTCTAGCTTTGCAAGGCAGTTCATCTGTTACTGGCTATCATAACCTTCAAGTTCTGGTATCCAGCCCAACAAAACGGTGTTCTTTGCTCCTTGGGTATTGACGGAATTGAGTAAAGTGAATAATAATAATTTTGTATGATTTTGGATGTTGTTATGTGATTATTATTATTATTATTATTAGAAGGCCATTACGCACTGCGACCAGAGCTGATTTATTGTGAAAGGCCTATTTTGCAACCCTAGAGTTTTAGGCTTTTTAGGAATTTTAGCACAGTTTTGGGTTTGTTGTTCCAAAGATTGCATGGAGATACTACGATACCACCAAGGTGGTGGAGTCTTTGTCTGCCCAACGCAGGACATTCACAAAGCACATGTTCTGAGCTTTCTATGTTCATTTCGCAAAAGCGGCAGACATTGGTCTCGGATAGACCAATATTGTTTAGATGATACCTCAGGCTGCAATGACCTGTAAGGTATCCGGTTAAAAGACGCAGATCTACTCTGTTTAGTGAGAGAAGTTTGTCAGATATTCCTTTGTTGGGACTTAGGAATAGTTTGGCTTGACGCTGACCGGCACAGTTTAGCCAGTGTGCGGCAAGTTTTCTTTCCTCCCATTTCCTAAGGAATTCATTAATGTGGCCTTTTGTCAGTCCACAGAAAGGCTCAGGACCAGTAAGTTGCATATTTGCTCCTTGTTTTGCAAGGTCGTCAGCCATTTCATTTCCCTCATGTCCTTCATGTCCCGGAATCCAACATAGTGTTACTGTGTTGAGGTTTCCTAACGTGTTTAAGAGGTTTAGGCAACCGTTTACCAATTTAGAGGTGATGGTTGTTGATAGAAGGGCTTTTAAAGCCGCTTGGCTATCTGAAAGTATGTAGATGTGAGTGCCTCTCATTTTCCTTCTAAGGCATTCTCTCACACATATTTCAATGGCATGTATTTCTGCCTGGAATATTGTTGGGTAGGATCCCATCGGAATCGATTTTTTGAATTTGGGCCCATTGATTCCTGCCCCTGTTCTACCATTTTCCAATTTGGACCCATCAGTAAACCATAGCTGGGAGCCAGGTTTGAAAGTGATAGAGTTAGTTCTCCAGTCTGTTCGTTCATTGATTATGACTTGGAAGTTCCTGAAGAGTATTGATTTGGGTGATAGTATATCATCCCTATGAAGAATGGTTGTTATGTGATACTGTAGTCCACTTAAGGCTGCCTGACTGTCTTATAAAATGCATATGTGCTTCGAAGTTGTGTTTCCTCTAAGATATTCTCTGCTACAGATTTCAGTGTCATGGATTTCTGCTTGAAAGTGTCTGGGATAACTGCCCTTGGGTATCGGTTTTTTATAGCTCGACTCAAAGACACCCGCACCAGTCCTACCATTCACAAGCTTCGAACCATTTGTATGCCGGATTTGTAATAACATAAATGCAGAATTGCCGAACTATTCCATTATCCCAATGAGCTTTATTTCATAATTCTATATAGAATGAAGTTATTCCCCTTATCATATCTAAACTCCCCTTCAGCGTAAAAGTTCATGAGTCGAAGGTCAATAAATTTGAATGAAAATAGTAGCAAATAAATCAAACTTTAATAAATGCAAACCATTTCGGTGGCTCATCACTTCACATAATCGATAATAACGACATAGGTAGGCATGCCAACAAAGAGTGTTAAAAATAGCTCGATATTTACAATGACATCAAAAATGTTGTATCAAAGGCAACTGCCCAGCAGGAAAACTTAATTAACTTAAAACTTTCTATACAAATGGAATATATTAAGGCTTTATGTTTTGAATTCAAAAGTAGCGCCATGTTTTATATGGGTTGTACGGCACCATTGGTTTTAAACTATTTAATTGGGTAAAGGTAAAGCAGATGGTACTGGTGGGGAACAAAAAAAAAAGACGACACATCTGCTATCATCAGATAAGTAGCTAAAATTACCATACATAATTTTTTTCATGGTTAATTTTAATAAAGTAATTTATTGGGATGAAATTCCGTTTCATATTTCATTGCTTTCTTTCAAATAAGCAGTGGTCTTTAAATCAAATCTCATTGCAATGGAAAATATACTTGTATAACATAGGTTAGGAAGCGCATACAGCTCTTCAGAATTAAATTAAGAAACAGCAGGAAAAAGAAAGTAAAAATTGAACCAGAATATTTCAAAACGATTTCAGTTTGTATGAAGTTAACAGCCCAACACTGCCCGCTAAAATTTCGGAAGGCAACTTATGGGGCAAATTCCTCTTTCTAGAAGATTCAACGAAGAAAGCCAAAACCCCATAACACCTTAACAAACAAATAGTATAAAGATATATTGTATTATTTTCTCCGATCAACTTTTGTAAGAATTTTTATTAAAGAGATATTAATTATATTGATTAAAGCAAGCAGTGGAGGCGCTTAAAGACCTTTCCTTTGCACAGCGTTTGCTTTCTATGATCGGCGTAGTTGAATGGCATCTCGCCTAAAGATATATATATAATGGCGATAATGGCAATAAATGCGAAGTATAAGTATGTTTGTGTATAAGTATATTCCGTTACATTGTAGCACCACCACATATGGATAATTTATTGGATATTTATTATTATTGATTTCGTTATTTAGTTATTTATTTATCAATTTCAATTTTTTTTTTGTAAAAATGTACTACGTTCTATGGCAAATCCAAGTTTCAAACTTTGTACAAGATTTATAAAACTTCGAACTATATTGATAAAAACTTCATAATTTTTAGTCACAATCTAAAATCGGCGTAACCTAGCAGAATTATATGTAGTCCACTTTTTTTGCTGACGGCTTGGGTTATTTTCTTCCATATAAAAGGTGTAGAAAATTCGCAATACAATAAAATAGAGTATATTTTCTACGATCGAATTGTATAAGTGAAATGCAAAGAACGCGATGCATAACGTGCAAAGACTTCCTGAATACCTTCAGACTTACAAATATGACACGCTTTTAATTATAAATTTATTTTTTCCTAGCGGGTTATTACAAATGCTTAAAACTCGTCTGAGCTAATAAATATGATTCAATAGAAATAGCGTTGACCCCGACTGTACCTTGAGACGTCACCAAAAAGGTTACTATAAAAAAGGGATTAAAAAATATTAGCTATTCACAATATTGCAAATTACAATAAATACAAAAAAAAAAAAAAAACAAACAGAAACCATGAATTTACCTTAGAGATATAGATTTGTAAAATACCGAAAATGTTTAATATATTATACAAAAATATTAATAATTATAAAAAATAATAACCCACATTAGGAGCATAATAGTTATGCAAAAATGTTTATTTAAAATTCTCATTCATAATTTCATATCTGTTTATCCCTGTCTATCTTCAGCAGTGGTCACCACTCAGCCATTTTCACACGAGTTTTTCCGCTCCTATAGCTTTGAACATATTGAAGTAGGTACAGAAGGCTGCTATACATAAACTGTGCCTAAGTTCTGCTATAAATACTTTAATACTTATAGATATGAACAACTTTATAAGCATACAACACTGAATATTTACAAAATATATTTTGTGAGCATGCAAAGAAGATTTATTGGTTAGACGTTCATGTGTTAAGCTTCTGTAGAGCAAACAAATACTGGCTGTGTTCCAATGGTCAATGATCGGGATCTGAATAAAAATTGAACTGTTCTGCTGGTTTTGCATTTTACATTTTACATTTCATGCCGAATGCGGTCTTCTGCAAACAATTTTAATGCTAATGATGATGGCCCGGATTGTCGCTCGAGTGGGAATTGAGCGTGTTGGACAGAGTTTTCTTCCATATTCTTCCAAATATTTCCGAAATATGCGCTTTATATGGAAGGAATTTCTCAATCTTCTTCTTAATTGGCGCGATAACCGCTTACGCGATTTTGGCCGAGATTAACAAAGCGCGCCAGTCGTTTCTTTCTCGTGCTAACCGGCGCCAGTTGGACACTCCAAGTGAAGCCAAGTCCTTCTCCACCTGACCTTTCCAACGCAGAGGAGGCCTTCCTCTTCCTCTACTACCACCAGCTGGTACCGCATCGAATACTTTCAAAGCCGGAGCGTTTGTATCCATTCGGACGACATGACCCAGCCAACGAAGCCGCTGGATCTTTATTCGCTGCGCTATGCCTATGTCGTCGTAAAGCTCATACAGCTCATCGTTCCATCGTCTGCGATATTCGCCGTTGCCGACGTGCAAAGGTCCAAAAATCTTACGCAGAATCTTTCTCTCAAACACTCCAAGCGTCGCTTCATCGGATGTTGTCATCGTCCAAGCTTCTGCGCCATACGTTAGGACGGGCATGATGAGAGTCTTGTAGAGTGTTAATTTTGTTCGTCGAGAGAGGACTTTACTGCTCAATTGCCTACTTAGTCCAAAGTAGCACTTGTTGGCAAGAGAGATTCTACGTTGGATTTCAAGGCTGACATTGTTATCGGTGTTAATGCTGGTTCCTAAATAAACGAAGTCTTTTACAACCTCAAAATTATAACTGTCAACAGTGACGTGGGTCCCGATACGCGAGTGCGCCGACTGTTTGTTTGAAAACAGGAGGTACTTCGTTTTGTCCTCGTTCACCACCAAACCCATTCGCTTTGCCTCTTTATCCAGTTTGGAGAAGGCAGAACTAACAGCGCGGTTGTTAAGGCCGATGATGTCAATATCATCGGCATACGCCAGCAATTGTACGCTCTTATAAAAAATTGTGCCTGAGCGATTAAGTTCTGCGGCTCGTACGATGCTCTCCAACATCAGGTTAAAGAAGTCACACGACAGCGAGTCACCCTGTCTGAAACCTCGTTTGGTATCAAACGGCTCGGAGAGGTCCTTCCCAATTCTGACGGCGCTGCTGGTGTTGAGCAACGTCATCTTACATAGCCATATTAGTTTTGCGGGGATACCAAATTCAGACATAGCGGCATACAGGTAACTCCTTTCCGTACTGTCGAATGCAGCTTTGAAGTCGACGAAAAGATGGTGTGTGTCGATTCTCCTTTCATGGGTCTTTTCCAAGATTTGGCGTATTGTGAATAGTTGGTCGATGGTAGACTTTCCAGGTCTGAAGCCACACTGATAAGGTCCAATCAGTTGGTTGACGGTAGGTTTTCAGCCTTTCACACAATACGCTCGCTAGAACCTTTTAGACGATATTTAGAAGACTAATCCCGCGGTAATTGGCACAAATTGCAGGATCGCCTTTCTTATGGATTGGGCAGAGCACACTTAAATTCCAATCGGCAGGCATGCTTTCATCTGACCATATTTTGCATAGAAGCTGATGCATGCACCTTACCAGCTCCTCGCCGCCATGTTTGAATAGCTCACCCGGCAGTCCGTCGGCACCCACGGCTTTGTTGTTCTTTATCCGTGATATTGCTATTCTCACCTCGTCATGGTCGGGTAACGGAACGACAACTCCGTCGTCAACGATTGGGGTATCGGGATCTTCACATTCTCTATGACATGCGCAGCTGTCACCGTTTAACAGGTTCGAGAAGTGTTCCCTCCATAATTTAAGATTGCTCTGTACGTCAGTCACCAGATCGCCGTCTTTGTTCTTACAGGACAACGCCCCGGTCTTAAAACCTTCTGTAAGCCGCCGAATTTTCTGGTAAAATTTTCGGGCGTTGTTCCTATTGGCCAGCATCTCAAGCTCCTCGCACTCACGTATTTCGGCCTCTCGTTTCTTCTGTCGGATAATACGTCTCTCTTCCTTTTTTAGCTCTCTGTAGCGATCCCACATGGCTCGCGTTGCGCCCGATCGCAGCGTGGCTCTATAGGCGGCATCTTTTCTTTCGGCGGCAGCATGACATTCCTCGTCGTACCAATTGTTTTTTCGGGCTCGCCGGAATCCGATTTCTTCTTCGGCGGCGGTACGTAGGGAACGAGAAATGTTGCTCCATTGCTCGCGCATGCCGGTGTGTTGGGCAGTGCTCTCCGAGAGCAGGAGTGAGAGTCGAGTGGCGAATCTTCTGGCTGTCTGTTGTGATTGCAGCTTTTCGATGTCGAACATTCTTTGCGTAGGTAGATGCACGTTTTTTGCTGCACAGAGGCGTGTGCGCAGTTTGGCTGCAACAAGGTAATGATCCGAGTCGATATTGGGTCCTCGGATCGTACGTACATCTAATACACTAGAAGCGTGTCTTCCATCTATCACAACATGATCGATCTGGCTTCGCGTTTTTCGAACTGGAGACAGCCAGGTAGCTTGGTGAATCTTCTTATGCTGGAATCTGGTGCTACAGACTACCATGTTTCGGGCCCCGGCGAAGTCGATCAGCCTCTGTCCGTTACCGGATGTTTCGTTGTGCAGGCTGAATTTTCCGACTGTGGGACCAAAAATTCCCTCCTTGCCCACCCTGGCGTTGAAGTCGCCAAGCACGATTTTTATGTCGTGGCGGGGGCAGCGCTCATAGGAACGTTCCAAGCGTTCATAGAAAGAATCCTTGGTCGCATCGTCCTTCTCTTCCGTCGGGGCGTGGGCGCAAATTAGCGAGATGTTGAAAAATCGCGCTTAAATGCGGATTGTTGCGAGACGCTCGTCCACCGGAGTGAACGACAGTACTTGGCGACGAAGTCTCTCTCCCACAACAAATCCGACACCGAATTTGCGCTCCTTTACATGGCAGCTGTAGTAGACGTCGCAAGGTCCTATGTTTTTCTTACCTTGCCCCGTCCATCGCATCTCTTGGATGGCAGTGATGCCAGCCTTTACTCTCACGAGGACATCAACCAGCCGGGCAGAGGCACCTTCCCCATTAAGGGACCGGACATTCCAGGTGCATGCCCTCAAATCGTATTCCTTATTTCGTTTGCAGGGGTCGTCATCAGTGTTGGAAGTTCTCATCCGAGGCTTTGTTGCTGTTTTCATTGGGGGGGCTTTTTAAGTGGCGGGTCCCAAACCCAGCGCACAACCAGCTATGCTGGGATGCTTCGCCTTCTCACTTTAGCTCACTCCCGAACGGGTGTTCGGAAGCTAACCAGAGGATACGTGGGCTAATCCCGGACGTTGTGAGCTGCTTGAACCATATGTAGAAGAATCGTCCTGGCCACTCCCAAGTGAATGGCGATCAGTAACTTTCCCCACTTGCGTGGACTTCTACACATGGAACCATCCTCCAATTTCTCAATATCGTGTGTAAAAAAAAATGCCAAAAATATTCTTAAAATTTACACATTTACACATTTTCACTAAAACGGTCTATAAAACTGCATATCCGAAAGTTTTCTGAAGGCTCTGGTAAAAAATTCAAATTTCTGTTGATCATTTTTCGAAATTAGCTAATTTTTGTGGATTTTGTAAAAAGTTAGGGACATCGATTTATAAGCATTTTGTAAAACAATAAACTATTCTTTTTTTATTATATAAAAAATTTACAAAAAATTTAATATAAGAAATGTTATGAATATTGTGAAAAGATGAAGTGACTTATTTACGAGAACACAGGTGTAGCTTCTTTTAAAATTTGGGGGCTCGAAATTGACTTTAGAGCTATGCTCTAATGGAATTTCTTTTTATACGAAAAAAATAAAAAAATAAAAGAATACAAAAAATTAAAATATATAATAAAAAATTAAAATAAAAAAATAGTTTCACTTACATTGGCCCGCCCTAATGCACAAGTATATTCGTTTCTCGGTAAATAACGATATTGTTATTTTTTCACAATTTCAGAATAAGGGTTTTATATGAAAATATTTGCATAAGGTTGCCACTTTTTTTAAAATATTTTATAATTAAAAGGTGGCATTTCTAAAAATATTTTGTAAGTGAATAAAATATCAGTGATAGATGTGAATGGTGTCTTTGCCGGCTATAATTATGAAACTAATGTTTGTTCCAAACAGGGTTGCCACTAATTTCAAATACATAGTTTTTTCTATAGTTAATATTTAGAATTAGAATAAGAGTAAAACATGTGAATAGTTGTGTGCGCAGGTAAAAATAGTATGTTAAAAAGCGTAATCTGGATGGATGATATATGTATGTATACGTACATAACTTATATATGTATGGCTGGGTGCTATCCCTGCATACATAAAAATTAAATAAGAATAAGCTATAAATATTTTGGGACATATTTTTTGATAGAATTGTTTTGAAAAAGGGTTTGCTAGAGAAAAAGCAGAAAGCATATGATTTTGAGAAAGATGTTTGTTGTACATTGTTAGTGTGCAATTTAAAAAAAGGAGAAATAAAGGGTGGTTAAGTGAAGGGCCGGTGTTGATTTTGAATAAAGTACAATTTTTTTAGGAAATTATTGTCATTTCTCCTTATTATGATAATATTGGTATGGCTCAATTACGTATGGAAAAAAATATCGGCCAACTGGCCGCCGCGGTCTCGGCGGCACATCTCCATCCGATGGTCCAAATTTTCGATGACGCTGAAGCATAATTGAGGTTCTATGCCGTTAATGTGCCGAATTATCTCATCCTTTAGCTCTTGAATTGTTGCTGGCTTATCGACGTACACCTTTTCTTTCAAATAACCCCAAAGAAAGAAGTCCAACGGTGTCAAATCGCATGATCTTGGCGGTCAATTGACATCGCCGCGACGTGAGATTTTTGTCGCAAAAGAGCCATTGTTTCGTTAGCTGTGTGACAAGTGGTACCGTCCGGTTGAAACCACATATCGTCCACATCCATATCTTCCAATTCGGGCCATAAAAAGTTCGTTATCATCTCACGATAGCGAGCACTATTCACAGTAACTGCCTGGCCGGCCTCATTTTGGAAAAAATACGGCCCAATGATGCCGCCGGCCCATAAAGTGCACCAAACAGTCACTCTTTGTGGGTGCATTGGTTTTTCAGCAATCACTCTTGGATTATCATTCGCCCAAATGCGGCTTATTGACGAATCCACTGAGGTGAAAATGTGCCTCACGAAGTGCGCGATGTGCATTTTGATTTGAACACCCGTTTTCATAATAAGTCTGAATAACTTTAACGCGTTGCTCGATTGTGTATCTTTCCACGATTCAACTTGAATTAGTCTGAAATTGAAAAATGTCAAATGAAATGCAGAAAAAAACTTGACATTTAGGTGTGGTTTACATTCAACATCGGCCCTTGGAAGTTAACCACCCTCTATATAAAAAGTTAAATAAAATATTGCATCTCTTTACCTCGAATGAGTTATTCTTGTAATATTATGTTCGCAACTAAGGTCTCACTGTTTCTTTTGATGAAAATACAATTTTATTCTGAAAAAATGGGTACAAGTGAATCATTGAACTATTACCCATCGCTGGCTACTACTTTTTCCCATCTTTATGGTAGATCTCGTATACCGTCGCGTAAAACTATTCATCTTTTGCGGCTATCCATGGATCAAGCCATTTTTTGATGTCTTCATATGAATGGAACTGCTGGTCAAATAGACCATGTGCCATCGATCGGAATAGGTGATAATCGGACGGCGCAATATCTGGAGAATATGGCGGGTGGGGTAGGATTTCTCATTTCAGTGTTTCCAGGTAGGTTTCAACGGGTTTGGTAACGTCAGGCCGAGCGTTGTCATGCTGTAGAATCACTTTTTCATGCCTCTTCGCGCGTTGCGGCCGCTTCTCGCGCAGTGCTTGGCTCAATCGTATCAATTGAAGTCGATACCGATCTCTAGTGATGGTTTCGCTTGGTTTTAACAGTTCATAATAAACAACACCAACTTGGTTCCACCAAATACCTGGCATAACCTTCGTAGCGTGAATATTCAGCCGAGGCGACAACATAGAAGCATAACTGGGCAGTCACCTTGACTTTCTTTTGTTTGGATTGCTGTAATGCATCCATTTTTCATCACCCGCAATGATGGGATGAAGAAAACCCTTCCTTTTTTTACCGCAGAAGCAGTTGTTCACAGGCGAAAAAACGACGTTCAACATCCCTTGGTTTTAACTCAAAAGCCCCAGTCCCCTGTTTCTGAATCATTCCCAAAGCATGCAATTGCTTGGAAATGGATTGGCGGGTAATACTGAAGCAAGCTGACGCACCTAATACATATACATATGTACATTAGGGTGCATCACTCTCCACACAAAAAAAATTATAACAGGTACAGTAATTCTAAGTATTTTTCCGAAATATTTTGGCTGAAATCTTAGAATGTAACAGCATAAATTTGATAATTTCGGTGGAAGAAACGGAATTTTATTTTGATAAAGCTGCCCAATATACATAGATAAGCAACGAGTTTCTCAAACAAAATTTCTAAAGATGTTGATGAAATTTTTGAATTTATTATGGGAAAATGAATGACGCAAGAAAATATAAGCCACATTTCCCGTGGAGAAATATCACATCCTCTCGGCAAGCTCGAAAAACGTTGAGTAAAACTTGGTTACCCAGATGTTAGTTAAAATCTTTACATGTTAATTTATGCGTTATTTAATTTATTCATTTTGTTCGTTTGCTTTCCCATTTAATGTAAGAGAAAAAAATTATGATAATAGTAATAAAATGTGGCACACCACCTGTTGCACTCCACGCCACAATGCTTGCTTATGCAAATATATGTGCATGTCTGTATCCTCTTCACTTCCCAGTAC
Organism: Anastrepha obliqua; assembly: GCF_027943255.1. Classification (NCBI taxonomy): domain Eukaryota; kingdom Metazoa; phylum Arthropoda; class Insecta; order Diptera; family Tephritidae; genus Anastrepha; species Anastrepha obliqua. The sequence goes on from NC_072896.1 coordinate 3,098,653, forward strand.
TTTCACATGCCCACAAATCTACTACGTAGTGTAGTGCATCTTTCAACACTTATACCGTTAATTACATAACTGTCAATACCTCCACCTGTGGAGCTCAGTTATGACATAATTGCTTACCGGCACTAGCTGAAGAGTTTATCAGTTGTTGTTGTCACTATATCTCTGGCATAGTTGGGGGTTTCTTCTTCTTGTGGATCCACATTCCGTATTCAATCACTATAATTGTCATTAAATGCGATTCGTTATCTGATTGTCATTTTTTAATGGCAACATAAAATTATGCAAATTGATATGTAATGCTGTGTGTGTGTCTCTGTTAAATATGTTTTCAATATTTTTTCTGTTACTTTTATTTTTCTTTTGCTGGCAAAGTACAATGCCTCGTTGTTTTTGGCGCTTTAACAGTGTGACAAAAAGTTCATTTCTTATGCATTCGCTTGTTTACTACTGCTTTGACCGATTTTCCTCCACAATAGCCCGAAAATCATCCGAAAATATTCCAAAAAACTGGGTTAATTATGGCCGCAGTTGGCCATTGTTGGCAAGACTTTTGTTATGAGCAGCCGCATTGTTCCCCTTTCTGTCATCGCTGCTTCTGCCGTCTTGCGCACTGCTGAGAGCTTTTTAGATAGCCGCATAAATGTTCGTACATATTTACCACAAGTGTTGTTAGTGTTGCAGTTATACATACATGTACATATAAATATAGATATTTTATTCAAATGATCACCCGTCATATCTGCATGCGTCAGTTTGCCGCGTAAACAAAATAATTTTATAGTGAACTGTCATTGATGCTTATTTTATTTATTGTTTATTTTATTGTTGTTATTGTTGCTGGTGTCACTATTTTGAGTTTTAGTTTGTATGCTACTACCAACGCCCTGCTCTTTTTGGCCCACCTCAGTGCCAAGTCGAGTGAAGCAAATGTACATGCCCACCTGGGCCTCGCAAGCCATGGCTGAAATTGCTTCATGCTTGGCTTAACTGTGCTTTAGGGTTTTCCGCAAGCAAATCTAACTAGTCGCTTAATTAACTGAGTTAAGAGTTTGACAAGTTGATGTGCCGGCGACTTTGACGTGCTAACCGTGGAATCTGTGAAGGTCTCGTCAGCTGTCATTTGTCGCTAGCCGCGAGCAGAACTCTTTTTATTTTACGTTGCAAACTTTGGCAAAGCCTATCCTTAAAACGATTTTTCTTTTATTTTTCACTTTGCTTATGTTCTCGCAATACTCAAAATGTTTCAAAGCAAACAAAAAACAAAAATGTAGCAAACAAGAAAAATCTTGAATATTTTTTCTTGCCAGTCTTGTATTGCTTATGTCATGGCGCATAACGAACTTCGTATTCATAGGTACATATGCACAAATACATATTTATTTCATAGATTTCACTAACTTCTCAGATATTTCACATTCCCACTCCAACTCCCTACTTTAGATTTGTTAATTTACTTACTATATAAAGCGACTCACAGACTGATTTGTTGTACAATTTGAAGTTTGTCACTTATGCTAACATGTCGAAAATGACAGACTAGGGAAACTGGACGGTGTTCACTGAGAAATATAGAAAGTCGCTTGAGCTCCGGAAAAATGAAAGGGAAAAGTTCAACAAATTTTGTAAGCTTTGAGTTCTGTATTTTGTAACTAACACAATTATAAAGTACAACTTGAAAAATCATTTGTATTTTTCAACCTCTTATGACAATTTTTCCTTTTTTTGACACAATTTGGACAAATTGAGTTACAAAACATCGCAACATGTGAGGCTAACCCCCAAGCTTTCGTACGACTAGTCGAGTAACCTGATGACATCGTCTAGGGTTGTTTTAGTGCGTAGTCAGTAGAGCCTCATATGTCAGCTTAAATAAGTTGTTGTCACTTAATGACACTGCCAATTCGCTTGCACTGCTCTTTTTAAGCACCGTAGAAAAAGAGTGCACAGCATAAGAATTAACGGAACTCTTTGAGCCTAAAAACTAGCTTTGAAATGTATATAGGTTTAGTGGTTTGATATCTATGGATACCAGCTACCATTCAAACTGTTTCTACCGTCTACCGAATGGTAGTCACGTACCCACGCATTCGGCTGCGGTGGTCGCCTTGGGCATAAAACCTAATGATAGAAAACGTTTTTCTAATAGCGGTCGCCCCTCGGTAGGCAATAGCAAACCTCCGAGTGTATTTTTGCCATGAAAAAGCTTCTCATAAAAAATCGACTGTTGTTCAGAGACGTCATAAAAGAGTAGGCCCCTCCATTTGTGAAAAAAAAAAAATGTCAAGACGCACACTACAAATTGGAGTAGGAGCTCAGCCAAACACCTAACAAAGGTACCAGCAATATACATACGAGCAAAATGTATCTCTAGCGAGTTTGGTTATGCTCTTAAAACTGGTAAAACTCACTATTTTCAATGCTGCCACATCTCTTTCAAGAGAGTTTCATTAGACCGCGTTCGTACAGGGAGACCTCAACACTGCGAATTCTCTTTAGGTATTGCCAGTCATGTTCATCATCCTGTTCGACTGTTTGGCGGATTTTACCTCTAGATGCTAATTTTCACATACAATTTTTATTGATTTTGTTTAAAAATAGTGAAACCAGAAAGAATCTAAATTTTTACTTGTTTTATTTTAAAATAACATCTTTTGAAAGACCTTTTGCTATTGACCACGAAACACCACCTGAATCTTGAGTATTAAAGGCTATTAAAGACAAAAATAAGAAAAAATTACAAAAAAAAGATTTTTTCTTAAACTCATTTTTCTTACATTTTTTTTTTCAAAATTTCCAAAAGAATAATTCCTAAAATTCGTTTTCATAATATTTTTTTTCCCAAAAAAAATTTTTTTTGATTGTTTTTTTTTTCTATAAAAATGTTTAACTCCAAAAATAAAATAGTAAAAAAAAATATTTTTTAAAACTCTACAAAATTAAAAAAAATAAAGGTGTTAAAACGAACCGAAGATATTTTTCCTTTGCTATTGACCACGAACACCACCTGAATATTGAGTAACTTTCGGAGGAGTACATTTGTCGAAAAGTTATGTGAGATCTTTGTTGTAGAGGGGTCACTTCACTATAGAAATATGTACTAGGGTTTTCTGTACCATTATTTTTTGTAGAGAAAAAAAATTGTAGTCCAAAAATTGCATGTAATACTGTATTATTTTTCGACACGTCATAATTTTTAGAGCAAAACTAAAAATGCAAGTGGTAACAGTAAAAAACAAACCAACCGGCGAAGTAACGGATACTCTAATGTGTGCAGACCCATGTAATTTTTTGTTTACTGAGTGTAAAACTAAAAGTCGTATAGGTACAGGTTCATTTTTAAATAATTTTAATAATAAATCTTTAACAGGTGGCAACTCTATTCAAAATATATTTAGAATAACAGTTCCATCACCTAAAATTTCCTGCATATCAATTCCCGCATTCTCATTTCGCTGCCTTAAACTATTTTCATATGCACTTAAAAACTAATTGAAAAAACAAGACAGCAATTTTACTTGTCTTCACGCCGCGACAATTGCCCATTCATAATCACAGCTTTGCACAACCACCCGTATTTGTATGTAAATCCATTAAAATGAATCCAAGAAACAACCAAGAAGCAGAGTAATCACTATTATATATTTTGCAACACTTGAAATCAATTGTTGCCGACACTCAAAGTGATTGCATCTAGAAAATAATGTTGCACCATGATTCGTACAACAACACTACCACGGTGACTAAAATGAGTGCACTGAATGCGCGGGCTGGTTGGCTGGCAGCGAAGAAACCCAATAGCGAAGCACTGTTGCAACATTATGTGGTACGGCAACTAGTACGCGCACGAGTACTTATGAGTGCGAATGTGTGGTAGTGTGTGAATATGCAAATCACACGAAACCGGTAACAGTGAACGGAAAGCAAAATGATTGTCAAATATGAGTAAGTCCAAAGAAAAAAGCAAGCGTGGAAAGTGATATCGTATGGAGAGAATGCAGAGAATGGAGAATGGAAAAATAGAAATGGAAATGGAAATGGAAATGCAAGATTGTGCGCGAAATGCATTTCATTGATGTCTGTGATGTAAGTTGATTAGAGTGTGGTGTGGAAATGAGGTAAACGTTGATAGAAGAAGAAAAGTCAGGCGGTTGACATTTGAGATCATTCAGCTTAGTTAGCAGTCTCTACCATCACTTATTACATTCACTTGAAATGCAAATTTATAAATAAACAACATTCACTCACCCACTCACTAGGATTGGCATATACCTCTCACACATTGCAGCCACACATTCGATGAAATGAGATGTGCAAGAGACCCAGTGTTGGAACGTAAGAAAATGAGAGTGCGTGAAATAAATGCCTGCATGGGGGAAAGAAGGTAATAAAGTTACAGGTGTATTCAAAATGGAAATGCATGCGAAGGGGAAATTTAATAACTGTCATTGAAAGTAAATTGCGCAAAAAACTGGAGCAAAGGCAACTTTTGTTAATAAACATAATATATATGCTTGCGTGCTACAAATATACATATATTTATATACATATGTGCGAGTATTTGTAAAGCCTCTAATGTTTATACTTGTTGTTGTATTTTCCGTGTGCACCGCTTTGCTTTAATTTTTCAAACTTCAATTTTCTTTGCTTACTTTTTCTTGCTTTTCCTTACAAGCTTGAAATTTTAAGTGGCAATTTCGCCAACATACCTGTCTGTTAGTGGCGCAGTGTGGCACAGGAAATGCAACGGACGTGGTAAGTGGTTTAGTTGATTGTACCATTAGTGGAAGTATAAAGCTATTTGTTTTTACTTTACTTGAGGAAGCAATTCACGTAGTAAAAACACGATCTAACACAAAAGGTCTAGTTCCAGCACCAACTCCATTATGGCTGAAACGAATTGAATTAATTGATGTATTTATTTATTTATTTATTCAATTGGAAATTAATCTGCTTATATTTTTGGCCGCGGGAATTCATAATTAATTTGGCTACTTTATACCGCACGGGTGCTCTTACAGTCATCCTATAAATATTGCTCGTATGCTGAACAAATCGGGTGATTCTACGCGCACAGCGAATAGGTGAAGAAGCAGTGCAAAATACTGATCTAAATACGTATTGCTCTACATACATACCTACAATATTCTTCAATAGTTTGCTATACGTATTTGAATATAATTCGAAAAGTTATGGGAATTACCCTATGAAACATTCAAGCCTGATTGGGCTATTAAAGACAAAAATTAGACAAAATTACAAAAAAAAATATTGTTTCCTAAATCTGTTTTTTTCTACACTTTTTTTCAAATTTTCAAATAAAAATTTTATAAATTTTTTTTCCATAATATTTTTTTTCCTAAACATTTTTTTCCCTAATTTTTTTTTCTAAAAATTTTTAACATTAATAATTAAATAGTTAAAAAAAATTATTTTTTAAAACTCTAAAAAACTAAAAATTTACAAGCATTAAAACGAACCGAAGATATTTTTTCAAAAAACAATTTTTTTAAGTATATTTTGTCGTGAAAAAATTCTAAGAATACAAAAATTTCAAAATGGTAAAAGAATCAAAGATATTTCGCTTCGAAAGGTTATGTGCCAAATTTTTCAACATTGAATAAATTTCAAAATTATTAAATTTTTTCTAAAAGTTATGGAATTCCCCCTATGTAACTTTCAGATAATATTAAGAATAGCCTCGCCTATTAGCGGCTATTACAAACAACATTTTTTTTTGTTAAAAATATTTATTATATTTTAAACAGCTTAAAAAAATATGTTAAAAAATTTTACAAAATTAAAAAGTTAAAAGTGGTAAAATGAAACCAAAATATTAAAAAAGATATATTTAAGTACATTTTGTTGGAAAGAATGTAAGAAAATAAAAGAAGATACGTTAGTAAAAAAGACCAAAGATATTTCACTTTAAAAAACTGTATACCAAAATTTTCAAAATTATTCAATTTTTTCCAAAATTTTTCAGTTTACTTCATATTATAACTACATAAGTTCAAAATAACATAATTTTCGGAAAAATTTCCGATACTGTCTAAACTACTTGGACTATTTGAGATGGAACCGCCTTGACATAATTACCAAAAGAAAAGTCGCAAAAATGATTGAGATAAGCAGAAATAAGAGCAAATTATTTTTCCTCTGCTCTGCCTTTATGAAAAAAATGTATAACAATATCCTTTTTATATTTATGAAGACTTTAATGTCGGGTTTCTCTTGACCTTCGTGCTTTACCATAAGACACTCTTTCAGAAAACGAGCGAATTTACTGTCATATAAACACTAGATGAAATGATAGAGTATTAATGGCAGAGAGCTGCGTGAGGCCGATGATATCACAAACGGCGGCATGAAATCGTCTCAAAACCGGCCCTTAAATTTTGGGCTTCATGTGGGATGAAGGGCTAACGTTTAAGGCACACACTTAGTATCTAGTAGAAAAAGCTGAAAAAGTAGCAGTGGCACTATCTCGGCTCATCCTGAGCTCGGGAGGACCCGACAACAACGTAGGCTGCTGTACGTAAGCGCGGTCTGGTCTGATGCGCTGGATAAGACCTCACGCGCACGTGGAATGAGATCCTTGTATCGCCTTTACTGTGTAAGAGTGCGTAGCGCGTTCTGAACTATAGCAGATTAGGCAGCCCTGGCAATACCTGGGCTTTACTCAATAGACATTTTGGTGAGGAAGATAGCTGAATCCTCAAAAAAAAAAAGGTGAGTCATCACGCATTGTTAGCAGAAGTGCTAGAGTGGGGGGAGCAATTCACCGAATGAACGTTGGACCTTTCGCCTAAATTCATCTGTACGAAGTTGGCTGGACGGACGAAATGGGGAAGTGGATTTTCAACTTGCCCAAATATTGATTGGACACGGTTGATTCAAATTTACATAAATTCGGACATGAAGAGGACTTTTACTGCATCTTCTGTGCAAATGATGATATGGAAGACGTAAAGCATTGCTTGTTTTGTCTGTTCGGAGTTTGTAACCGAATGGATTGGCTAGAAGATTTAAGTTTAACAACCTGGTTGATATTTTACTTGAGCCAAAAGAAAGTTGGTCCGCTGTTTGCAATGTAACAAATAAAGTCATCACAAAGTTATGTGCCGCTCTCCCTCCGCGAAGCAATAGGAGGCTTCGGCTTTCAATGATCTGTGCCACTTCTACAACAAAAAACAAACCCTCTGATGATGTTAGTAGAAGAACTAAAGGCAGTCGATTCCGAGCTGTGCGAAAGAACTTAACCTTTTGCAGTTAACAACTTGGCGTATTTGAGTCGGAACTTGAGTCTACACTCGCACAAGTTTCAAGTGACAATGAGGCCACACGTTGTTGAACTAGACAATGTGGTTCGTTCGCTGACTTTGTTTCGGAGAGTTGGAAGGGGACCACAATTTCGATCCAGAAATAAACTTTAGCAACGAGCGTATTTTTGGGTGAATGATTGTAAAATTACCAATGAAAAGTAAAATTACCGATATGGGACGACTCAAGAGGTTCACCAGCTGGTAATATATCTATAGAAAGGTGCTATTTGAGATGGATTTACCCGAAATGGTCACCTCTCTCGAAAGAAACTTGAATTTACTATTAAGATTATGAAAGTTGAATCTGCTAACCTTTCTCTTGTAAGGCTTTTCCAGTGGAAGACAATACTCGTATATACGTCAGGCATTACAAAATTAGTTTTACAAGTATTTAGAAAAAGAGTATTAAAATGGCTTGAAGGTTTTGAAGCCTCCTTCTCTTTAAGAAAGGAGGGCTGATTAACTATGCCATTTAGTAACTAAATCAAAAATTAAATGCCCTATAGCTCTTTACGATTATGGGTTTCCGTCAAATTGATGAGCCTGAAAAGGAATATTTGTTCATGAATCCCCTGATAACTAAATTTTCTCACGACAATAACAGGCATTGTTTCTGTACGGACCAGTTTAGTTCTTTTAAATGGACGGTATTGTACAGAGTTTGATTGAAAAGTAATGAGCCTTCCCGCGCGGAGCGTCTGCCAAGCGATCAACCGAATCGGCTGGTGGAGGAAAATGATCGTTGGACCTTCCCCTTCCACTAGAGACCGGTCCCAGTTCGCTGGCAACAGCGGTGCAGTCAACATCGCTCCGCGTTTGAAAGCTGTTTTAAAAGTGTGTTAGGATTCGGTGCTTCCCCACCCTCCTTACAGTCCAGACCTGTCCCCTCCGGACTTCATCTTGTTCCCGCGCCTGAAACGAAAGCTGAAGGCGAGGCGTTTCGACTCCATCGAGACAATCCAAAAAACTGTGACAGCCGAATTGAACGCGATTCCGGCGAATGAGTTTAAAAAATGTTTCCTGCAGTGGAAGGAACGCTACCAGCGGCGTATTGACGCTCAAGGGTCCTATTTTGAAGAATATTAGTTGTATAAGCCAACTGCTTAAAAAAAATAAGGCTTATTGCTTTTCAATCAAACCCTGTATCGAACAATGCAATCTCTAAAAGCTGGATCGCTACATAATTTCAACGGAAGTGGCTGTGACATATAAGATATCTCTCTCTAAATAATTTAGAACGGCACATTTGATACCTTGAGCTCAAAACTACACAAATTGCTATAACCAAAGAAGTAGAGAGTAGTTCGCCGACACAAGCATCTTTCAACTTTTCAGATCTACGGTTGATGAATGAAATACCCACTTAGCTCTATTCGCACAATAATTGATATGGAAATTAAAATCTCACTAAGAGTTCATCGTAACACCTTAGCCAGTAAAGTTAGTTAACAGCTCAATGTTACACTTAATTCCGATTGTTATGAGCAAAAGATTGAAAATATCTTTTAGAGAATTATTTGCCTCATGCCATCTAACTGCATTGGTCAAGTTTGCTAAGCTTTCAGCGACATGCCACAGAGATTTAGAGTAGTGGAAGGTCATTTACCTTGCAAAAGTGGACCGAGGTGGCTGCTTTGAGGCACGCCGGAGTTAACATCATTTATGAGCTATTGCGTTTTATGCGGTGCGCGTATTTAATGCTGAATAAAAAAATTAATTAAATGTTGCAAAATCTTAGGAGGCTTTGCAATTACCATTTCAATTAAGAAATGTGAGTTTTAGTAACTCTTTTATTTCTGCTTAATAAAACGAGTTTGTTTTCTAAATAATAGAGGCGCTTTTCTTGCGCCTTTCCTGTTCGACGCTCTAAGCACCATTCGGAAGTGAGTTAAATATTTAGTGGAAAACAAATTTGTGTTTCAGGTTTTAGGTTTGAACAATGTTTTATTTCACATCTCAACATTACATCAACAATTTACACATTTTCATACGTTTTATCAGTTATTTGGTAGTAGTAAAGAGTATGTTTTGTTTTTTATATTTTTTGTGGTTTTTTTTTGTTACATATTTTTAGTAAGTTTTTTGCTTAGCTTTTGTTCTCGCAGCATAATAAGTTCGTATAAAAAATCATAAACTAAAAATTAAAAATTTAATTAAAAAATAATACAATACGGTCACACTAACTCACACAGGAGCATCACTTAAGCTAATTTTTTTATTTTTTATTTTTTGTTTCTTTTTTTGTTTTGATTTATTCTCTGTTTAATACGAATATCGAAGATTATGATATGTATTTATATATTATATATAAGTGGTATGTATGTAAGTTGTATTCAATTTGCGTATAAGAATATTGCATATAAATCTTTGCAGGTATGTGTTGCATATTTTGCTAAGTAATAATGTAATTATAAAATCATTAAAAATATATATTGCAATATTACAGCACGATTAACACTATTACTTCGCTAAGAGAAATGTTTACATATATTTACAAACATATACATATACAGTTATACTCTTATATATATAAGTAGCATTAAAGGGAATCTCATATTGAATCACTTGCAAGTCTTTTACGCATTCGCATTAGCTAAGACTTATAGCTTACATACATACATCGCTACATATACAAATATACATATGCAATATATTCGTATACATATTACCTCCAATGGGAGTAAATTAACTCAAAACAACAACAAGATCATTTATCACTTAACGAACGAACTCGAACGCCACCGGCAACGCTCCATTTGCGACTGCAGCTCCAAAATATTCCACATGCGCCCAGAGTAGAGCAAGTGTTTTTAGGAATGTGTTCACAAACTGTTGAATGTGCTGGTGGTGTGCGGAGGACGCGATTGGCCATGTCACAGGAACCCCACCCTGTTGGACGTGTCTCAACGGCGCCAAATATCACTGATGGTCGGAATATTGTGTCATATATTCCTTTGTACAACTTGAAAACTGCTTAAAAAACACTTAAAACTATTTATATGTATGTAAAAAAGTTTTTTAATGTTGAGTTTGCATAAAAAATTATGGCTTAAACTAAAATCGCAATCATAAATGTACATACGAAAAAAAAAACAGAAAACAAAAACAAAAAAAAACACGAAACAAATAAAAATAATAATAATAATTGGTAAAAGATCAGTTATGTTTATGTGTCTATAGTACGTGTTTCTCAAATTCCAAAACGTTTCGCCTAATTCGAGTTCCAAAACGTTCCATTATCACGATCACGCGGTTACGGTAAATTTTTCTCAATTCATCTCACTTTTCATATTTTTCGTCTTTCGAGTCGCATCATCCATATCCTTTAGCTCGCTTTCTCTCTGGTTCGTCTGAACGTCGAGTGTTCGAAGGTCTTTATTCACAACTTTTTCTCAATGCTGTAACGAAAGAAAGAGGGAGAGAGAGAGGGAAGGAGCAGACGTGTGACGGAGTTTACGTAGACGGAGAGCAAGGCAAAGGCATATGGGCATTATGTGTGAATGAGGTATATGAGTGAGAGAGATGGAGAGAGATAGAATTGCCATATTAGTATTCATGCTCCTCATGTTCGTATTCGCCATATGATTCCACCTCATGACCACCAAAGTCGTGGCTCTCTTCATGATATTCTTCATGGTGATGGACGGGCTCGTGTTCATGGATTTCCTTGTGCACGAAAACGGGTTCCTTATAGGAGATGTGTTTCTCATGGTAGACGGGTACGTGTTTTTCAATGTGAACGGGCACTGGTTTCTCGACTGGTACCTTGACTGGGTAGGGCACATGTTTTTCAACCTTGACTGGGATTTCCTTGATAACTGGGTAAGGTGCTGGCACATGTACTTTCACTTCATATGGTACTGGTTTGTCAACATGCACAGGCACGGGGTTATCGTAGGGTACATGTACTGGAACGGGCACCTTCTTGATAACTGGCACTGGCACTGGTTTCTCCACATGGTATGGTACTGGTTTTTCTACATGATAAGGCACAGGTTTGTCGACATGCACCTTGACTGGATAGTGCACGATCTTCTCAACTGGGTATGGTTTCTCAACCTTAACTTCCACCTTTACTGGCACATGCACCTTCTTCTCAACTGGGTAGGGAGCGGGCACGTGCACTTTCACTGGCACATGCACCTTCTTTTCAACTGGGTAGGGAGCGGGTACGTAAACTTTCACGGGCACTGGACGATCATAGTGTACATGTACTGGATAGGGCACCTTCTTCTCAACCGGATAGGGGGCGGGCACTTCATGTGGCACCTTTACGATTTCCTTCACCTCATAAGGTATATGCTTGACCACGGGATATGGTTTGGGCACTTTGACCTTAATCGGCACTGGTATATGCTTTTCGACGGGTACGTGCACAATCTTTTCAACCGGGTAAGGCTCTGGCACTTTCTTGATAATGGTCAATGTTTTCTCCTCATGAATGGGATGATGGTACGAATGGTGATAATCCTCGAAATGATGTAGACCACGTTTGGTTTTGGTGCTCTCGCTATCGTCGGCGGCAGAGGCTTTCTCGGCACCTTCTTTCGCGGGTTCAGCGGATTTGGTTTCGGCGGCTTTTTCTTCTTCGGCGCGTGCGCTGATGGCCAGCAGCAACACTAGGGCCAGCAATGATGCTGAACGCTGTTTGGGAGAGAAAGAGATAGAGAAGAAGGGAAAGAATAGGCGGAGGAGAAAGATTCACAGTCAACAAAAGTAATGGCAGAATAAGAGGAATAAGTATTTAGGCATAAGGAGAAACAGTGTTAAGAAAGAGTAGGAAGATGAAAATTTGTGGTTAGATGCAATTGAAAAAATTGGAGTTATTCGAGAATTAAAAAAATGCCAGTTGTCGTGTAAGAGAATTGTTTGTGAATTATTTTTTAAAAGAGAGCAAAGCGCAGAAAATTGCGAATAGTTTGAAATAGTTGAAGTGCAGGAGAAGGAAGAAAAGGAATAAAAATTAGTAAATATTTTAATTTCTGTTTTTCTCAAAAGGCAGTTTGTGCCTCCCTAATGTTTTTAAGACTTTGGTGAAACAAGCTATTTTTACTTTAACTAATTAATTTTTAAAAGCTGGTGAGTCTTTTTGGAATTTGTCTAAAACTTTGCAGTATTTAAATGCAGATTCTGTTAAAATATGGTTTATAATAAAAAAATTATTGGATGAAATTTATTGAAAAATTTAAAATCATTTAGAAAACTAAAAGTTTCATAACATATTTTTTGAATTATATTTACAAATGGAACTAAAGTTTTTAGGAAGGATAACGCGAAACATTTTCAATGAAGTAATTTTTAATAAACAGGTGGAAGAAAATTGCTTTAAAAATTAAGATTGTTTTCAAAGATATAATTTTGAGAAGTGAGAAATTTTTTTGCAAATTTATGTAGTTACTAAACCTAATACTGCTGTACAAAAACCAGAAATATTAAAAACGTATTTTAGAATATAAATAAATATTAACACATTTACTGAGCCTTAATGTGATGGAGAGCTTTTAGCCTTTTAGTTAAGCCTGCATATCAAAATACTCAGTTAATTAAAGTTAAAAAAAAATCGCGAAAATATATCCCAAATACACTTTATAAATCTAAATAATTTTTTTTTTTGTGAAATTTTGAGAAGCCTATGGAGAATTCGGTAATTATACGACGGGTAAAATTAATTTCGTAGTCTCTGATAAATATTTAATATATAAATTTTTAAATTCAAATATTTAAATTTGTTTTTGAAATATGAAAAATAAATGATTTTGTGAGTTTACTACAAAGTAGAAAAACATTTTGACATGCAACTTTAAATATAAAATATCAAAAAAAATTGTAAACTTCAAATTTTTACTTTATTATTAAATTTTCATATAAAATTTTTGTTTAGGAAGTTTTAGATTCAATGGACTTTCTATTGCATTTCTTACTCAATAACAAAAGAAACAAAAAAAAAACAGTAAATTGCAAGCATTTTGAAAACTTGCCAAAAAAATGCTTCTTCTTTCATCAAATCAATTTTTATAATTATTTTAGGTAGCTCTTTGAAATTATATAGAAAATAGTTACTCGTCTTTCAGTCGGAATGTTTTGAAAAATTTATTTAATCACAAAATTTCATAGCAAATATTTTTAATTTTAACCGAATTTCAATAGATTTTTGCCACTTTTTTCATCATCAATTAAATTTTTAATTTTTTCCCACTTGCACATTTGTTTTAATAAAGCAGGAAATGTGTAGTCCAAAATGCACTATTGCTCATCCATTTTTCATAACATTCCACCACAGATTTTGACTTCATTGATGTCTTTGTTCAATTATCCCCTTTCACTCAATCCAATGTCATTTTCATGTCATAAATCACTTTTTCTACAGTTTTAGCTTTTTAGCTTTTTATTTTTGTAATTTTTTATTAATTCTTTCGTTCTTTTGAAAATTTTGTCTGCACTTCTTCGCATACATACCAGCAGCTTCATCCTAAATCACAATGACAACGAAAAGTTGAAGCGAACGAAACGCAAAATCCCTTCCTGATATCCTGCGATGCAATGGTATTGATAATCCTCACGCACACAGCAAATTCACAATCCTTTTAACACTTGTGCTTTGATTTTAACGCTTGCGAAAGGAACTACAAACAAATGAAACGGAGAAGAAACAAAAGACTTAAGTAACGAACTTGAGCACTGTACGATTTTAATTCGTTGCTGTTTAACAGAACACTAATATTTTTTCCAATAATCGCTGAATTATATAGAGCAAACCGTCGAAAGAAATATTTTTTTTTTAATTTTTATATATAATAAATTATAATTTTTTGTATGTTGCATTACTTTGTAAACGCCGCACGATCCGTGCACGAGACGCGAGTTTTTGCAGCTACGTGAAGAGAGGGAAGAACGTAAAGCTATATGATGTGTATAGCTGAACAGTAAACGATTCAATGATACCAATTGGGGCCACTGTTTGCACTTTTATAGTTAATTCCATTTCCATTTGGTTAACCAAATCGTGATTGCTGCTGAGCGTTGCCGAAGACGTTGCCGAAAATGCCAAAACACCACGAACCACGTAGTGCATGAAGAAGCAGAAGCATAAGTGAACGAAGACGAAGACGAAGAAGTGGAGCAGCGAGTCATGCAAAAATATGGCAGACAACATTGGTGCAAATCAAGCACAACAACAATGCAGAAAATGAGTGTTGTATGCATGAAAAGCAAGACTGCTGCAATAGCCAACAAAACCAGCAACAACTGGAAGAGCAGCGGTGCTCAAAAACCAAACTTTGAAACCATGGAAGTGTGTATGTGCGCGTCTGTGCCGAAATGAATGTGCGCAGCCAGGCGCAATGCAGGCAGTTTGGTTACCAGAAAAAAACGATTTGCCTGCAAGTTGCAAGCTGAGCTTACGACTAGGCTAACGTAAACACATACGCACATACACACACATATATGCATAACTTGCAGAAATGCAAAACCAAGTAACCGTGCAGTGTGGCGGTTAAAACGAATGCGCTTCTTGGTGTTGTCACAGTTGTTTGTTTGCTTTTGTTTCGCTGTTGTTGCTGCTACTCTATTGCATATTTGCTATTGTTGTTGCTGCTCTTTGTTACTACCTATGTCTGCAAGCACTTTTCAGATTAGTAATTTTATATGTGTGTGTTGTTGTTGTGTTTTTTTGCACATTCGCTAATTTGCTTTATTTTGAGATTTGCTTGTCTTCTTCCATTTTTCTATTTTGTCTGGGTTTCTAGCGTAAACGTAATTGAATTAAAAACGCATTCAAAAGTGTTTTTGCCGCTATTGCACTTATTAGTGTTTCAATAAAACGTTTGCTTAGCACTTTTTGTTCCTACCCCCGTCCCTTCAGCTTCCTCTTTGCTTATGATGCGCTAGCGTAATAGTAATTTTTTTCTGCCGGAACGCTTCAGGAGCTTTGTGCTCGCGTTTTGGTCAGTTACTTTTACTACTTTACTTCTCGTAAAACGTGCACATGTCCAGATTTCTTCATGTCATTACAATATCCATTTTTTGTTGTTGTTTGCTCAAAGTGTGGTAATCACTTAAAGATAATTTAATTTGATAAGCCATCACTTTAATTGTTGCATGTCAATTGCCTTACAAGCTCAGTCGGAGGCTTTCAATGCGTATTTTGTTAGAGTGACATGTGAAACTTTTAATGGAGGGTCTTTGAAATACGGTTGGAAATACTTTTCTTATATTTGGTAAACCTCTTTAGGTAGGCAATATTGTATTACTGCAGAAAATCTAACAAATATTGGTAATTAGATATTCGTGCATTCGCAAGTTATGTAAAGCACCTCCAATGAAGGATAATTCCTGGTATTGTTGAAGTAGCAAATAACTAAAACTATTTCCTGGCCATTTGGGCTTTGTTTTTTTATGTAGTTCACTTAGAGGAATTTAAATGGACTTATTACAGAGTTACAATAAACAAAAGTATGACTGCATCAGCCAACATATTTATGATATAATCACCAGAAAATTAGGAAATTAACCCCGTAACAGCCAGGCTACTATGGCCGCCTGGACAAAGGAATTGCTTAGCCTCTCAAGAGAAGATATTTCGAAGGTCGTGGCTTGTGTCACCGGCCACTGGCTATTTGGAAGGCATTCCTTGAGACTAGGAGCATGCCCCCCATGAATATTGTAGAAGCTGTAGAGGTAGAGATGAGGAGGAGGAAGAAACAGTAGAGCACTTCCTTTGCATTTGTCCAGCCTTAGCTAAAATCAGAGCAGGTTGTCTAGGTAAACACTTTTTCAATTCTCTTACAGAACTATCTGGCGCGGGGAGTAGACCAATCCTGCGCTTCATAAGAGCCTCAAAATGGTTTCATGAAAGTAAATAAACAAGGTTCCTGTGTCGCACAGTGGTATCACAACGGACATGTGAGGTCTAAGTGAGTTGGTCATACGGACCGACTACCACCATAACCTAACCTAACCTAACCTAACCAGTACCAATACACTTGTTCAGCGGGAGTTTTCGCCTCCTTCGCAGTCAGGTCATAGAGGCTAGATGCAGAATCACTAAATTTACATGGCCCGAAGAAAATCCTTATAGAGTTCCTCAGCAAAGCATAGACCTGAAATCGCGCGATTCATACTTTTATTTCCTCCTTTGGGAATATATGTTTCTTCTTCTTCTTAATTAGCGTGATGACCGCTTACGTGACTTTGGCCGAGTTTAACAATGCGCGCCAGTCGTTTTTTTCTCGTGCTAATCGGGCCAGTTGAAAACACCAAGTAAAGCCAAGTCCTTCGCCACCTGATCTTTCCAACGCAGAGGAGGCCCTCCTCTTCCTCTGCTACCAACAGTTGGTACCACTGGCACCCAGGTGCTTTTTACCGCTTATGCATCAGTGCTGGATACCAGTTTGGCGGTGTTTTCTTTTACTCCCAGATTAGTAAGATGATGACTTAATGCGCTGCTAGAATTCCTGTGATGATACTAAAATTATTTTTATTTCTATTTTGACTGCAACAAGACCGGTGGATTGTCCTAGTATGGCCTTCTATATCTTTCTTCTATTTCTAATTCCTAATTCAATTCAAATGAAATACACTTATGCCAACGATTTTTCCAATCCCCGAAACATGCCAAATAGTCCATTTCCGGTATAGCCATCAGCACCTCCTTCGATTCAGCTTTTATCTCCTCAATCGACTCGAAACGCGTTCCCCGGAGTGGTCTCTTGAGTTTTGGGAATAGCCAGAAGTCACATGGAGCCAAATCAGGCGAATACGGTGGTTGCGGAACGATATGCGTGGAATTTTTGGCGAAATGGTCACGAAGAACGAGTGCAGTGTGAGACGGTGCATTATCGTGATGCAAAAACCAGGAGTCGTTTCCCATAATTCTGGTCTTTTTAGACGAATTGCTTCACGTAAACGACGCATAACACTCAAATAATATTCCTTATTAACAGTTTGGCCAGGTGGAAGGAATTCATAGTGCACCACACCACGAAAATCGAAAAAAACTGTCATCATGCCCTTTATTTTTGAACGACTTTGACGTGCTCTTTTCGGTCTGGCCTCGCCTTTAGCACGATATTCGCTTGATTGGTCGGTTGTTTCAGGGTCGTAAGCATAAATCCAAGTCTCCCGTAATGATGCATTTGAGCTGGTGCTGATAGTCTGAAAGCATTGCTTCACACACATCAACGCGACGACTTTTTTCCAAGAAATCGAGAGTTTTCGGTACCAAACGAGATTTGACTTTTCGTAGGCCCAAATGGTCTTTCAAAATGGTTTTCACAGATCCTTCTGATATTCCGATCATATCAGTAAGGTCTTTAACAGTCAACCGACGATTTTTGAGCACTAACTCCTTCACTTTATTGACGTGTTGGTCATCTGTTGACGTCCATGGTCGTCCGGAGCGCTCCAAGTCATCAACACGTTCTCGACCCTCTTTCAAGTCTTTGTACCACTTATAAACATTTTTCTGGGACATGGTTGAATCACCAAGTGCCTTCTGCAACATGCTAAATGTTTCCGCAGCCGAAATTTCATTCCGCAAACAAAATTTGATGGCACTTCTCTGTTCAATCAAATCAGACATTGTAAAAATCGAAAAATGCACTCTTGGTCGTTTGGTAAACACAAGCGTAAATATATTACTGATAATGACATTCACATGAAAGTTGGCCCAGATGTTGTTAACAGTGCTGCCAACTCATGAAAAAAATAACTAGAGCGAAATTTTAATCCCGCGAAGTTTGACAAATAAATATACCTTACACAGTAGTACGCTATATCAGAACGAGATTATTACGAGATATTAGCAGTTATGGTAAGTTGAGTAGCTTATAAATGAAACTGAAGTCTTTCTGTAATATTGGCTTTCCACGCTTTATTACTGGGGTGGAAAATATATTCATATCTGTAGGGGACTTAACTCAACGACCTGTGTTCGCTGTCATTGGTTTCTTAATTAGACTGGAAGGAATATTCAGTGCAAGGCCTATAAAAAAACCAATTCAAAATGCTTCCTTGGACTTATTTAAAACCATCTCTTGCCCAGATGTTTTAATATTAACTACAACAGGCACTGGCAAGACACAACTTACGAAGTAAGTTGGAAGTAAAATATTGAAGTTTTCAATAAATTAAAAACCAAAAAATTATCATGAGTATATTCCAGTTATTTAGCTCATTCAATTTTTTAATCAAAATTTACTAAAATCCACATTCATAGGTGGCTCTATAAAAATTTCTGATTGACTATTACATAAATTTTCTTACATAAAACATGGAATGTGAAGTAATTGCTGGACCATAAATATTCAAGAAAATACAATTATAATTAACAAAAAAATTTGGGGCAACTATTATTCAATGTGCAATAAACTGTGGCATAATTAATCATATTGTGCTGTCTTTTATAGCCAAAGAACGGACAACTTTTATACAGACTTTAAAAACAAACTTTGCCATCGAGAAAAAGAATTTCGCTCTGTTGAATGACAAAAACAACAAATAAATGAGCAACAGAAATGACAATTAGTTGATTAGATGCGCTCTGCTATACATTCACACACACATATATATAATGATATTATATCTCCGACAGAATTAAGAAGAAACCATCCGAGTTGTATTGGAATATGTGAAAAATGGAATTTCAGACAAAACTTGTATTTTTGTGCCATTTATGATTGCTGCTTTTGGCAAAACTTAAGCAAATCAAATATTAAATTGAAGTTTTATAATTTTATAGCATGCAAAATATTTTGCCACTCGCACTGCTTCTCTAAGGGATGATGGGTCGCTCATTGTAAAAAAGAAAAGTGCGCAGAGTTAATACGAGGAGGTGTAGTGAGTTAATCCCTCTTAATGATGGTGTTTATTTCTTGAGCGATGAGGCTCCAAAGTATTATTATATTTATCTGAACTTTGCCGCTCAAGAGGCTTGCACTGCCGGGGAGCGACAATTCTACTACGTAACTGCAAGGCTGTCTAATGACAGGGTTGTTCACAGTGAGGAACACACTTAGTCTTACATAAATATATATATATAAATATATATACATATACACCTATACCTCGCTTTACACGGTATTCGCTTAACACGGATTCATTCTTACACGGTTTTCAAAATCAAAATAAATTTTTGTTATTTATTTTTATGTTATTTATTTTAGCATTGTTTGAAATGTAGATTCTGAAATCTGTACTTTAATCAAAACAAAAACGAAGAGGGAATTAAATGCAAAAGCAAAAAAAGTTTTACCAAGGGAAAAGCAAGAATTAACAAAACCGGCATGAAGAGAAAAATTATTTCTTTAGAAACTAAAATTGAAATTTTGGACCGCTTAAGAAATAAAGAAATAATAGTGAATATTACTAAATTTTATTCAATGAACGATGCAACAATAAGATCAATAAAGAAAAACGAAGATTCAATTAGAAAAAGTGTAGCAGCTGTAATACATACGAGTAGCGCAGCTAGCGGTCATAAGACTGCAAAAGATCGTTTACCGATTCTGCTTTGTAGGAATGCTTCTGGAGATCATATTATGAAGCCGTTGATAATTGGTAAAGCTAACCGACCACGAGGTTAAAGGTTTGAATATTAACAATCTTCCCGTTTATTGGAAAGCCAGTAAAAAAGCTTGGGTTACCGCAACGTTATTCAATGATTGGTTCCATAACATTTCTGTGCCAGATGTGTAAAAGTATTTAATCAAAAAAGGGTTCCTTTTAAAGTCCTTCTAATTCTTGATAATGCTCCAGGACACCCTCAAGACTTGTAACTTGAAAATGTTGAAGTTGCTTTTTTACCTCAAAGTACGACTTCTTTGCCGCAACCCCTAAACCAAGGGATAATTTCGACTTTCAAGGCCCTGTATTTAAAAAAGTCTTTCAGATATATTTTAGATCATGTGGAAAATAAAGGAACCCTTTCAATTATTGATGCCTGCATAAAATTTACAATGTTGGATTGTATCAAACACATAAGCATGTCGTATAACGAGATTGAAAAATCAACGCTGCATACCTGTTGGAAATCTTTATGGCCTAATATATTTAATGGTGAGACTAGTAGCGTAGCTTTTGAGGAAGAGTATTCTCGGATAATTGAGTTGGGTCAAGAATTAGGTGGAGAAGGCTTTGACGATATAACTCAAGCAGATATTAAAGAATTAATGCAAGATCAGGAACTAAATGCAGACGACTTAATTGAAATGGTTAAAATTGTGAGGAAAATAGTGTTGAATGTGACTTTGAATCTGACATCGAAAACAATGAATCCAATACCTTCACAGCTATATTTGTTTACAAGGGACTTGTGCTAGGAAGAAAACAAGGAAACCATTTTCAAGGACGAGATGTTATTTTAGATCGAGGTCTTAAATTTCAACGAGCTGTTAATGACCTATTAAAACAATATGAAGAGGTCCACAAAGATATGACAAATAAAAATAAGCAACAAAAGCTTATTTCAAAATTTTTTCCAAAAAAAATTCTAATCAAACTATGACTACAAGCAATTCAGAAAATGCAGAAGAAAAATCCAATGAGATTATTTTATCCAGTGATGAGTCAGATATTACAAGTTCGTAAGAGAAAACTAATGACCGAAAGTGATAGTAATTAAGCTTAAAAATAAGGATGAGCCGTACATATTTATATAGCTATATTAGTATCCAAATTTTTTGATATTTATAATGAAGTACATATGTATATTTTTTTTTTAATGGAATGCATTTTTTGTTTTACCCATTCCTATGTTTTTATGACTTAAATTATTCTTTTATGTCTTATTAACTGTATAAAGCTAAACATAATAGGACTATGAATAAGTTCGTGCGGTTTTACAACAAATGGCGTAACTTGATTATTATTCCATTGATCCACATTTCCAAACATTCATTGGAGAGCTACTGTCGTAAGGCACAAACGTCAGTATAAGTTTTTTATTTGAAGCGTAAACAACAATATTTTTACCACACTTGAAAATGTCGAATTTCGTGCCAAATAATGTGTTTTTGCGGGGAATTCTTCTTCATTATTTTAATATGAAGAAAAAAGCAGCCGAAAGTCATCGTATCTTGGTGGAAGTTTATGGTGAGCATGCTCTAGCTGAGCGAACTTGCCAGAAGTGGTTTGCACGCTTTAAAAGTGGTGATTTTGGCTTGGAAGACGAAGAACGCGAGGGTGCGCCGCCAAAGTTCATATATACCGAATTGGAGGAATTGCTCGATCAAGATCCGGCTCAAACGCAAGAAGAGGTTGCAAAAACTTTGGGAGTTGATCAATCAACCATTTCCAAACGTTTAAAAGCCATGGGAATGATCCGAAAGGTAGGCCATTGGGTGCCGTATGAATTGAAGCCAAGAGACGTTGAACGCCGTTTTATGGCATGCGAACAACTGCTTCAACGGCACAAAAGAAAGGGTTTTTTGCATCGAATTGTGACTGGCGATGAAAAGTGGGTCCATTACGACAATCCAAAACGTCGGGCAACGTATGGATACCCTGGGCATGCTTCAACATCGACGTCGGCGCAGAATATTCATGGCCTGAAGGTTATGCTGTGTATCTGGTGGGACCAGCTGGGTGTTGTGTATTATGAGCTACTGAAACCGAATGAAACGATTACGGGGGATGTCTACCGACGACAATTGATGCGTTTGAGCCGAGCACTGCGAGAAAAACGGCCGCAATACGCCGATAGACACGACAAAGTTATTTTCCAACATGACAATTCTCGGCCACATGTTGCACAAGTGGTCAAAACATACTTAGAAACGCTCAAATGGGATGTCCTACCCCACCCGCCGTATAGTCCAGACCTTGCGCCATCCGATTACTATCTCTTCCGATCGATGCAACATGGCCTGGCTGACCAGCACTTCCGTAATTACGATGAAGTCAAAAAATGGATCGATTCGTGGATTGCGGCAAAACCGACCGAATTTTTCACAAAGGGAATCCGTGAATTGCCAGAAAGATGGGAAAAAGTAGTAGTAAGCGATGGACAATACTTTGAATATTAAATTTGTAACCATTTTACGTCAATAAAGTTTCAAATTTCGAAAAAACCCGCACGAACTTATTCATAGTCCATTACATACAAATATGAATATATTTGTGATGAGCTGTTTTTTTTAGCTTATTTTTCAAGCTGCTGCTCGCAAAGGCAAATAAATTCTTTCGTCGTTAACCACGAGTTTCTGCATATCTGACATTTGTAAGAATCAGCGTGACTTAAGCACATTGCTTCGATATGATGAAGGCCGCTGTTTTATAAGCCGCACTATTTCATGCACTGCAATATAACAGATGGGCTAAAAAGTCCCGTGCCTATCAAAGACAACACCTCTTTTTTTCTACGTTCAAAATTAGCTTTATTCATCAACGTAGGTTCCATGAAGAACAACGCCACCATTCCACCGCTGCTCTAACATTTTAATACCATTTTTGTAGAACGACTTATCTGATGCCTCAAAATATGCCTCAGTTTCAGCGATAACTTCTTCATTCGAGCAAAACTTCTTACCGGCGAGCATTTTTTTGAGGTCTGCCAGTGGTCACTGAGAGCCAATTTTGGCAAATACGGTAGATGTTGGAGCTATTTGAAGCTCAATTCATGCAGTTTGGCCATTGTTTTCATTGCTCGCATTTGG
This sequence comes from Anastrepha obliqua, assembly GCF_027943255.1. NCBI lineage: Eukaryota > Metazoa > Arthropoda > Insecta > Diptera > Tephritidae > Anastrepha > Anastrepha obliqua. Next base: position 3,121,625 of record NC_072896.1, read on the forward strand.
ACGTCCACTGCGTTGTGCATCATCGGTGTCTGAACGGCCACGTTCGAGGTCAGCAAATCAACATTTTATTGTTGTTTCTTATGGATTGAAGTCCCCATAACACTTTTAAAGCCATTTCTTCGCTTGAACGGTATTTTTTCCCATCAAGAAGTAGTGGTAAATTAAAACACGAAATTATTTTTGATCCTTTGTTTTGAAAATAACAGAAGTAGCGTCGCTCTTAGCACAATAACTCACGAACTTATGAATAGAATATCAAGAAATTTTAACAGCTGCCAGTTTAAGTTCATTACTAACTGAAAAAGAGGTGAATGCAGTAAAACTAGTGCCATCTATTTGTTAGGCCCGGGTCTTTCCAGCCCATGTGTTAAATTAAAATTGCATAACTTTAAGTAGTATTTTTAACGCGAGCTCAATACTTGTTTATGACAGTTGGTTAAAGTAGAGTATCTACGAATTCTGATTGATAAATGCTATTTTCTAAGTAACACTCGTGTGCACGCTTACAGATATTTGATATTTCTTGTCACCAGCTTCAGTAATAAGACAATCGGGTGATGCATAGTTGACTTGACTGCACAGCTTTGGAGTGGATGAAGTAACTGATGGATTTTTCTGATAACCAGATATTCTCTAAGATGTATCGCACGTTTTGTTTGGCAAATATTCTGCACTCAGCGTCGTAATTACTTTTCCAACGACTTGCAACAATGGTCGGGTACTTAAATAATTGGTTCTCTGGTCATTACCTACTTGTGAAGCCGCTGCGTACTTTAATCGTGGTTACGGCTTTCTCCGAAGTGTGGTCTCTACAATCCTTCTACCAAAGTCCTACCAGGTCTAATAGTATTCTGTATCAAACATCCCTGCCATCGCACAAAAATATTTTAACACTGTATTTGTTAGACCGTATATGGTTTGGGGAATATAAAGGTATTCAGAAAATGAAAGAAAGAGGCAAGATATCGAACAACGAAGGTGTCAATCCCAATTTACAATTTGATTAATTGTGAGTTGTCTTACCATTTTGTTATTGAAGTAATAAATTAGCTGGCATCGCCGTCAATTAGCATTACAGTAAAATCACTTCCTGCAAGAAACTGCAAACATTGGTTTTGGTGCAAATAAACTAAATACCGCAAAATTTAGTTTTTATTGGTCACAAAAATGTTGCATACGCGCACGTGAAACAAATAACAAAATTTTAGTGGTAATTTTTGTTCACAGTGTTTCGGGATATTTTCTGTGTAAACCTCAGCTTCCGGGACTCATCTCGGTAAATTTCTTGACAGCGAGGAAAACGAAAAAAAAATTATTATATTTTATTGCCTATATTTTTAAATTTTTACTTGACAAAAATACTAGCGCGAGAGTAAGAGATTGAAATTTTTTTATTTTGTTTAAAATGAATTTGCAAGACTATAAATATAAAATTTAGAGAGTAGCATTCACTCTGATGATTAACATATCAAAAATTGAAAATTTCGCAATTTGTTTCAATAAGATTTTTTCAAATTATTTCGGGACTCATATCAACCAATCCCGTAATTTCGGTGCGCACCCAAAGTTAATGGTTGTAATACGTTGATCGGTGCTGAAAAAATCCGAAATCCTGAACCAGAGTTTACGGGATCCTGGGATGGACATTCTTAACCCCTTGGGCACATTTGACGCCTGAGACACGTCATGAATTTCTTTGCTCTAGGAGTGGATGACTTGTTTTGTTTTTATTAATTTATTTCGTCTATTAAAAAAATACCGAAAATTACCGAAATAGACGGATGCCTTAATACATAAATTGGTACTTAAAAATATTGAGTCCCGATCCCGAAATTGGAAAGCGCCGGACTGGTCATTCCTAATGCACACTTACATCGATTTGTAAAACTACCAAAATCTCGATCCCGAAATGAAAGTGTCGCGGGATCAGCATCCCTACTACATATGTACATATGCATGCAAAGTATATGAGCACCTCTATGTGCATCCAGCAATGCCCAATCATTGTAATACATTTCATGCCTGGGTATGTTCATTGTGTTTGAAATGTAATTCATTAGGTTACTTGGTTAGGAGGCAGTCATCAGACACCAAAAACACCAAGTAAACATCCAGCCATTCAGCGAGTTAAGCAGCTATCGGCTGGTGACCAACATTTTCCATAATTGTAAAAAAATGTTTCATTGCTTTTATATCTCTGCAAATTACACATACAACTACAGACGTACGAATATAAATGTAGTTTTTTTTCCCAACTGGATTTGCTGTTATTATTGCATTTCTACAATAATGACTGCAGACGATTACTTGGTTACGGCTGTTGCATGCAACGCACATTAGTAAGAGGCAGCAGACAACAGCAAGCAATTAGTGTGTGTGCAAGCAGGTATGAATATCGCATGTGTTGTATGCGTGGTTATCAGTCGTCTGTAAAGCAGCCACTATTTCTGCTGCGGCTGCTGCTGCTGCTATCAGTGCTTACTGCCACTTCATTTGCTACTTGAAGCTGGCCGATGTTGCTGCCATAGGCGCTCGCAAAACACGTTTCGCTCGCTTGCATTAATTTGACGTCTCTGATTACCTTCCTTGTTATTATGTCAATGGGTCTTTGGCATCATTTCCATATTTGCCACTTCTACCGCTAGTGGCCAGCAGCTGGCGTCTGGCTGGTGGCAGCTCAATTGCTTTGATACATCGACTTTGTTTAGTGCAATTTTTGTTAGCTTTTCACTTTTGCTTTCTTCTCAATAGATGACCGCATAGCTGGTGCTCTTAACGCTCGCTTTAACATTCCGTTATTCATATAAATGCACGTATGTATGCACATATATAAATTGCTGGCATCATCATACAACAACAACTTCATCAGCTTCGTGGCCAATACTGCTTTCGCTCCACACAAATTTTGCATCGTCGAATAACTTGTCAGTTCCCGCATAAAAGTTTGCTGTTTGCTTTTGACCATCGCATCCGCTATGCAACAATTGTTGCTACCACTTAAATCACTTTGATTGTGTTTGTTACTTTTGTTGGTTTTGTGGCCATTACTGGTGTGTTGCAATCTGCTTGTTTGTTTGCATTTTTTCACATCTACCTACGCAAGCTGTGCTCTCTGCGGAGGCCATTATTGCCATTTTCAGTGTGTAGCGCCGTACAGTGGGCGCATATGGTGAAGTTGCAAATTATGCCCCATTACATTTATTTATTTTATCTTATTTTATTTAAGTCCAACATACAACCAGAGGTTATTTTTACAATAATTGACATATTTAGCAGATATATTTAAATCTTAAATAAAAGAGTAAGAAAATAGTTTAAAGGAACATTATTTATAATAAAATTAAAATTAGAAATAAATATTGAATGCACTATTATGAAGCTACATCAACCCACAGTGTACACAGTGAGCCAGCCGTTGACGATATGCTTATTTGACAATTTGCATGTGAAGTGATTTATATGTGTTAACAGTTTGCCTCCATTAACCCAGAGAAAGCAAAAGAGTACCTAAGAATTTCCTATGACATTTCAATTAAAATTTTGTATTGCGTTTGCTTCAAAACTTTATTCAAACACTTGATTCGAAGAAGAATCCTTTGCTCACTGCATACACGGTGCCTCAGCCTTCAATATTTCATTATAAAAATTCGTTAAATTTCTTCTCTCCGGTATTTGTTTGAATTTCTCACCTTTTTCAAAACAAATTCTGCTTCGCTTCATCTCTTACCATTTTTCTCTACAACTCGGCGCTTGAGTGCCCACTGTGCACGTGTTAGTTTTGGCAAGTTGGCTTATTTTGCTTTTTTCCCTTCATGTTGTACATCTGGTTCCAATACATTTCTCGCTTTGACATCTTGCCAAACATAATTTGAAAATTTTCTTTTTACTCGCTATTTTTCTGCTTTCAGCGCAACTGGCGCAACAGCTAGCCAGCCAGTTAGTCTGCCACAGAGTTGGGATAATTTACTTTACGGCGGGAGTTTGCTTGTTTTAAGACCAATATCAGCTATAAGCTGTTATTCCAAAATGCAACTGTACACGAATCGCAAGCTACAGCTACAAATAAAATAAATTGTTTTGCCGCTATTGTAAACAGCTGATTATGTCATTCAACGCTGACTGTACGTACGAGTAAACATAGTCAGTTATGCATATACTTACGTACATACGTACATATGTATATAGACAATCAGCTTCCAATATCAGCGTGCGTCACTTCTTTTCTCCGCTTTCCCTTCGCCTCACTGTCCATAAGATACGCTTTACCTTATTATAGCATCTCATAATTTCCTCTTTTGGTTTGCATTGCATTGCTCGACATTACAAAGCAATTGTATTTGTGCGAGTATTTGCACTGAATTGCTCGTGCGCGTCTGATACATTTATTACGATTTTATGCTATCGCACATTCGAGCGGCTCAAACTTATAAACTATTGTTTTAGTTAAGCAATATACGAGCATCGCCTGGCTTCCCGGCTGTTGTCAGTGAATGTGAGATAACTCAGAGTGGTTTTTTTCGACTTTGGCTTGCCTCCACTGCGACTCACTACTCCACTTTCCTACTGCTCCACTTACCATGTGTTTACTTCCTTGATTTAATTATGAAATCACAGGATAAATCTCGTTGAATAATAGTGGTATAAAATAAGTGAGTGTTGTTGTTGTATTGGTGTCAACTAATTGACTGGCGATTAAATTTTCATTACATGGTTTTATGATGCTTATGTAAACAGTAACTGATTAATAATATGCAGTTAAATAATTATAGAGCCAAACATAAAATATTTATTATTTTCTTATGTGCCAGTGAGGTTATTTTTTACTTTACCAACACACCTACGCAGCCGTAGGAAACTAAAGGCTTTCAAATATTTTTTCAATTAACTAGTTTTATTATTTGTGAATGCGATCTGTTAAAAATGAGAGTAGCTGGAGGAGATATTAAATTTGGGCGAGGAGTGCCACTTTGCTGCTAAACTTAAAGGCATTTTCTACAGGCGATGCTGCGATTAGATGCAATGTGAGCTGTGTTCGGTCGCTAATAGGAGAATACAATTCTATCAAAAAGTTTTAAGGCCACCTCGTGCCGAAATTAAGCGACTGATATGACGAGCTTGCTTAAAGTAAGGACAGATCGACTTCTCAGCCTGATAAATAAAAACTGCGATGTAAATATTTAATAGAACAGCCACCGATGCTCCAATCGTTCAATACGGAATTGACATGCCTTGCTGGACCATCACGGAATATGTGTAGCAATGGTGTACCTAAAAAGCAATAACGCTGCAGAAGATGACGTACAGAGTGATCCAATAAGACCGCATGTTTTATTTTACAAATAAAATAAAATGTATCGAAATAATTTTCTTTATCTTTTTATTTTTTCGCGGCTATGGCAATTAGGTATGAGACACAATATCCATTAAATATCCACCACGGCTCCTCTGCTCATTTTATGACACACGTTGGGCCTGTATAGCATCTATAATTGGTTTCGTTTTTCAGCCGTGGAATCATTTGAGGCATATTGGCGTAACGATAATTTTCACTTATCTCCAGAAGAAGTAGTTCAGTAATGCCAAATCGCAAGATTCCGGCGAACATTTCGTCGTTTTGTGAGACAATACATCCAGGGAACTTTGTTGTTCATTGTGTGGGCATAATTTTTTTTTGAGTGACATTAGATTTTCGGCACTTAGATGAAAGTGCGCCTCGTCTCTCTTCTTGATTGAAGTACGACCAGTTTCAAAAATGTTTGGATCACTTTTACGCGTTGCTCAATTGATTATCGCTCCATGACTATAGACACATATATATGTATAATTGGCGCGTACACCCTTTTTGGGGGTTTGGTCGAGCTCTTCCTTCTATTTGTGGTGTGCGTCTTGATGTTGTTCCACAAATGGAGGGACCTACAGTTTCAAGCCGACTCCAAACGGCAGATATTTTTATGAGGAGCTTTTTCATGGCAGACATACAATCGGAGGTTTGCCATTGCCTACCGAGGGGCGATCGCTATTAGAAAAATGTTTTTCTTAATTTTGGTGTTTCACCGAGAATCGAACCTACGTTCTCTCTGTGAATTCAGAATGTTAGTCACGCACCAACCCATTCGGCTGCGGCGGTCGCTCTATGACTAAGTCTGGCAAGTAATAGCTGTCAGAGCCTTTAGCCCCTTTGAAATAATAAAAATAAAATTAACATTTCAAAGATCTGGGATTTCAGAGCGATGAATCACCTGATACCATCAACTCTACCAAAGCCATCAAATATGGCGGCGAAACTTTAATGAGAACTGAGAGTCTTAAACTTACACTCTCCAAAGGAAATCAAATTAACTTGAATCGTAATCTTTTAAATCTGACTCCTTTTGCTCCATCCAATAATACCACCGAAAACAGGTTTTCCAATCCTCGTAAGCGCCTATTTTGCTTGCTATATGTGAGCCATAAAAAAAAAGTACTTTGAGCTTATTTTCTTGACCGAAAATCTACTTTAGCACTCGTGTTTTATGAGAAATTTGGAAAATCTGTTTTTATTCCCTATTTTTGCCATCGCCGATGGCGTTTGGCACATTCTTTCTAAAATAAGGAAAAATGCCAATGAGGCAGCCTCATATCGTCCAATCTCACTACTCGTGCTGACGATACAACTTTTTGGGAAATTATATGCTCCACGCCCAAAAGGAATGATATCGCTCAAACAATTAATACCAACACATCAATTTGGGTTCAGAGAAAAATATTCTATGATGTACCTGTTCATAGAAGAAGCTCTAGAGCAAACATCTGCTGCGCGATTTTTCTATATGTAGCATAGACGTTCGATAAAGTCTGGCATGAGGGACTAATCTACAGCCTCAAAATACTACTTGCAATGGCGCTTACTGAATTACAGGCCTTTTACCGTAGATACCTGTGAAATGAGACTCTCTGTTTTCAATTTCAAATATTTCATGTTATTAATAAAAAATGGTTACAAATTTAATCTGCAAAATAATAACCATCGCTAGCGACACATTTTTCCCATCCCTCAGGCAATTTGTGGATGCCGCGCCAAAAAAATTGCCCGTCTTTGGCCGCAAAGCAATCATCGAGCCATTTTTTGGCTTCTTCGTGAGAATTGGAGCGCTCCTCGGAAAGTGCGTGGCCAATCGATGCAAACAAATGATAATCGGAAGGCGCCAAGTCCGATGAGTAAGCCGCATGCAGCAGCGGTTCCCAATCGTACGTCTCCACCAATTCCCGGGCCGCTCTTGTTCGATGTGGTGGTGCATTGCCATCAAGAAAAATTACTTTGTGACGCCGATCGGCATATTCTGGGCGTTTTCGGTGTATAGCGCTGTTCAAATCGGCCAATTGCCGTTGGTAGCGTCCACCGTCAACTGTTTCACCTGGTTCTAATAGCTTCTACCAAATCATACCACGCTGATCCCAGAAAACACACAGCATTGCCTTGCGGCCGAAGCGATTTGGTTTGGTCGTTGTTTTTGGCTTGTGGCCGGGCGGACCATACGATCGTTTACGCTTGGAATTGGAGAAATACACCCATTAACAATTCGATGCAAAGAATACTTCCTTTTGAACCGGGAAAGCAGCATTTCACAAGTGGTCTTGCTGCCTTTCAGTCAGTTCATGCGGCAACCATCTTCCGACCTTTAAAATCATGCCCATGCTTTTCAAACGTTTGGAAATGGTTTTTTGGGTCACTCCCAACTGCTCTGCCATCATTTCGTGCGTTTGACCATCTTCGTCCTATCTTCGACTATCTTCGTCCAACAATGCTTGCAATTCGGCGTCCTCAAACTTTTTCGGTGGCCGGCCACGTTCCTCGTTCTCCACGCTAAAATCACCACTTCGGAATTTTTCAAACCACCTGAAGCACTGTGCTCTACTTAGAGCAAGTTTCTATAAGCATTTCGAGAAGGGTTTTTCTTTAATTGATAACAGAAAATCAACGATGTCCGCAAATCGTAGTTTGAAGGCACGAAATTCGACATTTTTAGGAGCGACAAAAATGCATTGTTGTATGAAGCGTAACAAACAATGAACTGAATATTGTTGACAGATGACAGAAGAAAAAAACAAGTCACTTGGGACGGTTTAAAAGTACTTCTAACGACATATATGGACTAATAGCTAAAAACCTCATTTCATGGTATCTACCTATATTGACGATCGGTAATTTCGTTTAAAACATGGACAGCCACATACCAGCATTAGGAAATTAAGGTAGCATACTTGGGCCTATTTTGTACTTGTTGTATACTTCTGAATTACCAGTTCCAGAATCCTGCATATATTTTGTGTAAACATTCTTGTAAACATGCTTGCAATGCAAAGTAGTTGGGCATGACGTTAGATGCTAAGCTTAAAGGTGGGCTAGGGTTAATTCCACTAAAAATATGCACTTATTTATGAATTTTTTTTGGAAAGATAATTCTTGTAAATTTATTTATCCATTTTTCACAAGAAAATATACAAAATTGAGCCGTTGACAGCAGTTCTACGCAGACGTCTCGAAAAAAAGGCAATTTGCTGTGGACAGTTTTTCTCAGCATTGGATAGCCGAGTCGGAGCGGCCAACGGTTATAATGCTCTAACTTTGTGAGTTTTGCACCGATTGACTTAAAATTTGGGCACAACATTCTTGAGATTAGATACATTCATTTTCTCAAATAAACCAAAATCGATTTTTTTTACCCTAAAAACCCTACCCCCCCCCTTAAGTGGAAGCAGCATGCCAAGACTTAATTTAAAATACAAAAAATGTACCGGATTACGAACTAAAAGAAAAGGAAAATGGGTTTTGCTTCATTTGTTCCACAATTAGCTCCGCAAATATTTTTAATTTTTTTTCATATTTTTCGTAATGCTAGCTCTCTGCATATTAACAAATTTAAAAGATTTGCTAATAAAAATTCTGAATTAATTCGGTGCAAATTTAAGAGTTAAAGGAATTCCGTGCACTCTTTGACATCAACCGAGATATTTGTTCCTGTGTAGGTAATCAAATATAACAAACCTAGATATTTAATTGAATTAGTTGACAAAAAGGTCATAAATCATAGTTTTATTAAATTTTATGTTTCGCTCGTGTCCACCGCTGCATTCCGCTATTTTTAATCATCAAAAAGACTTCAGTACATGAAGTAATATTTTTATAGCATTCATTTCATTTTTGTTTATTTACATGCATATAATTATTTTGTTACCAAATTTAACGCCACGATTAACGATTACAAAATTGCATAAATGAAAATGACTTCAAATGTCGAACTAAAAAAAAAAACAACAAAAATAAAAAACGATTGGGCATGAAGTAGCAGCAGCAGCAGCAGCTAAAGTGGCAGTAGTGGCAACATATGTACATTCACTTTCAAACTGGGCAGCAGTAACAGTAATAATAGCAGCAAAAATTACAGTAAAATAAAATAATTGTTTGTCTGTGAAGAATTGAAATCATAAAGTCATAACAACAACGACCTTGACCGAAAACAATGAACCATAAAAGGTGTTGCTGCTGGCACACATACACATACCTATCTTTATCTAATTATATATGTATGGAGGTATAAGAAAGCATGTGTGTTATTTGTTGCAATTACTGCAACTTAATTGTTGTTTGCCACAGCTGAGGATGCGTCGATGCCATTTCGTACGTTGTTGCTTAAATAGAGCAAATGGTTGTTGGAGCTTAGCGGCTAAAAAACTTAGTAATCTTCGTACACGCACATATGCATGCCCACTAAGAGTTTATAGGAAGAGTTTACGTTTGAAAAGTGGAAGAAATATGGTATTTTTAGTATGTAATTAGTAATGGTTTTAAAATTTCTCGTAATAAGAGAAGTGAGTTTAAAATAGTAAATTGTGTATATTCCACTCTGAGCTTTCCTTATTACCCAATGCCATTACAAAGACAAAATTAAAATATGATTAACATACATCAGTTTCTCGTCCACCTTTTCATTGAGTTAAGACAAGTTCGTGCCTTAAGTCTTTAGTTTGCAGTCACATGGTATAGCTGCATTTTGAGGCTCACTTAATGGTGAATATAGAATGAGAATTCATTGTACATTACTTGACATTTTAAAAATTTTGGATAAGCATTTTTTTTTAAACAACCTAGTAGTAAATAACCTAATAAAATATGGTTCATCCAAACAACAGTAAACAGGATTGGTAGGGCCTAGACCGAGTGTTATGGCCAAGTGTCTAATACCTAAATGAACCAGTGTTACCTGCATTTTGTTTACGGACACAATCTAGAGGAAGTAGGATGAAAGGAGTATTCCGAACAGTAGTGGGTGTGGTTCTATGAGTGCCGCTGATACATATAAGTGCCATACATTGGACTTTCTGAAGCCTGTTTCTAATCGTAGTCTTGTCGCGAGTCGTCCACCAGACTATAATTCCGTAAACGAGGATAGTTCTTATAACTGTCCTAAATAGCCCTTGAGTGTTCTCGGAGAAAGACATTACCTGCATCTTATGGCCTTTTTGCATGAAAATAGGCTACACATAAATATTTGGCCCTATCTCCTATCTCCTCGAGAATCCTGTTTTCTGAGGGTTCACAGCCAAACCGTATATGCATGGAGCCCATCTATACGAGTACAGCTTATTAAAGGGTTAGGGGTAGTCAACATTTTCAAAAAATTAAAGTATAATATCTTAATATATCTCTACATAAATCGATAGCATAACTTTAAATGCGTTTTTCTCAAAACTATGTTTTTTGAACTTGTGATCACTGCAACTTAAGTGGGAACGCCACAGTGGGGGTAAAAAAATAGTCGATTTTTGGGAATTTCTTTTGTGAGTAATAATAATTATTGGAGGATCGGACGAAAGGCAATTTATTAAATATATATTAGACTATGTTGATGTAAATTTTTATTAAAAAATATTGAAAATTGACAAATTTCTGTAAATAAACGTAACGAGTTAAAAAAAAAATAATGACGTCATCTGGTGGCAGCGATACAGTAATGAATAATCATCTGAAATGTTGTTTTTTTTTTTTGTCAAATGGTGGTGATTTGAATTTCGATGTGTGTTTTTCACCATTTTTTTGATTTTCAACAGGCCCAAAAAAATAGTTATTTTCAAAATTTTGAAAATCGGCTACGTACAACGATAGCCAATGCGATAACAAAAAATTTGAAAAAAAAGAAAATTTAAATCGGTTCATTGGTCTTCGAGAAATCGTTGCCACCATATCAAAAAAAAGTCGTTTCGAGGGCGCTCACTTAAGTGCACATAGAATCGGGAATAAAGCGAATTTCGCTTTAAATTTTTTATCACATTTTCTTGAGTAGTTATACTAACAATTCATGAAAAAAAAATCTCTTTTTTTGAATTTTCACAGTGGCGTTCCCCTCTTAAAAACCGCTTGGTAGATCGCAATAAAATGTATACTGCTTTTGAAAAACATAAAAAACTCTTGCCTGATCGAAAGATTTTTTTTTAATTTCGATTTTTTTAAACAAATTAGTTGTCGGGTTTTTTCTCGAAAATTTGAAAAATATTTCCTGAGGCTGCCATATTGTTAATTTTGAAAAAACAACGCTTTGTTCAGGCACAAGATTATCTATTAATAAAACTAATTTCTCTTATCGGACTGATTTTAGATTAATCTCCAAGGACTTGTGATGATCATCGCGAGGGACTTCTGGAGAAATGGGGCTCGACACAAACAGCGATAGCTTTTACAATTATTGATTTATTTTTTTGAAATTTTGCTTAAGTCAAGTCGAAACATGATGTTTCTAATGCCAAGTTTTTATTTTTCTAAAATAAAGCAATTGACTAGCCACAAAAAAAATGATAGAAAATCATAATTTTTTCGGGCCTCTGACTACCCGTAGAGTTGAAAGATATTTGCCACATGTGGCAACAGCTATGTCATCTGCGTAAGCAATTACTTTACAGCCCCGACCTTCGAGCATCATAAGCAGATCGTTGACAATCAGATTCCATGGAGGAGGAGAATGAACACCTACTTGAGAAGTTTATCTGGAAACTGTGCGAGCGGTGCAAGTATCACAAAATTTGGAAATTATTTTCCGACTAACTAGTCGGCTGCGTACTAGTAGTCTAATTTGCACATCAATTCCAACCTTATAAAGGGCCGGGAGTAAACGCACCTTCAATGTCTAGGGTGACTGCTAGAGTATGTGTTTTAATTGAGAAAGATTTCTTAATAGTATCCACAAGTGGGAGCATGGTAATGTCGGTTGATCTACCTTTAGTGTAAACATGCTGAGTTGCCGAGAAGTTACCACCGTTCAAGCAAACTTTTATGTGAAGGTCGATCAAACATTCCAGAGGTTTTATGATTTCATGGGTTTTCATGGTTAACATGAATGACAAACAAAGTTCTTGTTGAATTCTGCTCTAAAGGTCTCAGGGCGGAAATTATATTTGAAAACATTTTATAAATATATTTTCAATAAATATTCGTACATTCGTATAAAATTTTAAAATGATAATATTAAAAAAAAAAAAATTGGATCCCCCTTGTCTTTGGCAAAGTTGATTCTGGAGACATCCTCTTGGAGTAACCAACATTTGGCAGTGAGTTTAGTCTCCTGACAAGTTATTGATGTGTAAATATATTATATATATTTCGAGCAGAATAAAAAGTAACGTTTTGTTTGAACAAAATCTCGTATATGAGACGGCCTAGAGATGAATGCCAAAGCCTGCACACAATGAGTTTACTTCTTTACACAAACAAGCCCACAAACAGTCTTTTCAACCTTCGAATGCATTGAAATGTAAATGCCCGCGAATGTCTGGTAAAAAAATAAATGGTTATCTCTTTTATCCAAAGTGTACTTAAATTAAGATTTGCATACAATTTTCATATCAATAAACTGAGTGGTAGCACAGTAACTTCTAACTGGCCACCTGTGAAAAATCAAAACATAGCTTGTTTATAGGAGTTGATGAAAAATATTTTTAGAAAAGAGATATTGTTAGAAATTGCAAAATATGTTTTTTACGGTGAACGTGTATTTTGTTTTTCTTTTTTTTTAATTTTGTTTGCATACCTTGTGAATTACGAAAATTCAAACTTCTGTGACACACTTTCAGAATAACATTTTTATTGTTCATAAAAATAGTTGCTGATATTTATACGGATTTGCAATCGCGGTATTTATGCTGTGACATTTTTGCCAGTTTTAAAATTGTTTAGCATTAGAAAATATTGATTATAAAATTAACAAGTAACTAAATATTGAAAGATATTGAAGAAACATGTGAAAAAGTAATTTGCTTTGGCATTAGTGCATAAACTTAAAATTATCGAGAGGCAGATTTTTTTGTCTATTTTGAACAAAGAAAACTCGTCTCTGCATCTATTATGTGTTTTGGCATTTAAATTACAAAAATTTATGTTTTCAACATTTAAAAAGCACTAAAATGAGTTCTCCATAAAAGCTGTTGACATCGGGGAGAATAATAGCAATATGGTAATTAGTACCAATTTTGGTAGTGATCGCATGGTAGCTTTTCCGAAAACTTCTTAAGGCTATAAAATTTACATACGTAAATAATTTTGAAAGGTATTGTGCCAAACGGTGCCAGATCTATTACTATTGTTCCATATTGTTATACTTGATTCAAAGATTACGACTATTGTCGTTATAAGTGTTAGATAAATTGGTCAAGGTATGAATGGACATTTTATGTGTACTCGTGTGTATGTTATGTATAAAGCATTTGAAAGTAAACGAATAAATAAATTTATAAATAATAAATGTTTATCAAAATTTGAAGATTGCATAACAAAAGTGGTATTAAATTCCCAGAACAGGCATATAAAAATATATTAAAATGTATTCATTGTCACCAAAATCCAAAACTGCTCTGTTTTCAAAGTTTGTGGGCGAATGGTTATACTCTTATCCTTGAATATATTGTCCGGCCATTTTTTCCAAATTTCTGGTCGGTTACGCATTCTGCTCAAATACGGCGATTATCAATGCGGCTTCAGAGCAGAGCGATCAACAATTGACCAGTTGGCAAACGCAAGTTGCAGATGGCAGTGACATTGGCAGCACTTTTCTCGATTCATTATTTTGTTGAATACATTGTTTTATATAATTGAAAGAATTCTATATAAATATATGAACAGTGGAATGTGTGTATTAGCATCAAAGACATTTTATGATTTAAAAAACTAAAAGTACACATAAATATCAATATTTGCTTACTACTAAATAAACTTTGAAATTATTAACTTAAAAATAGAAATAAGTAAGCATTTGCTTAAAGTAAAACCGCTGCAGCAAAACAGACCAAGAATTTAAGCTTTAATTGCATACTTAAAAAAAAAAAAAAATTACAAACAAATTTAAATAAAAATTCACACACTATTAATCTTTACTTTAGTTAAGTACGCCGAAAATGGCAAAAAACAAAAACAAATAAATTCAATACTCCTAATTTTGGTTCGGTGTGAAAAGTTAAACCCCTAATGAGTATTATTGAAAAATTATTGCCACAAAACGCATTATTAGTTCACACCAGCTATTAAGTTATTGTTTTTTTTTCAGTTGAGTTTTCATTTCGCTTTCAAATAAACCTTAATCGCTTAATTAAATCATTAACTTTTTCGGAATTTGCATTTGCCACCGTAGCCGTCGTTTCCCAATTCATTTTTCCTTTTTCCTCAATGTCTGCCTTCATATTCGCAGTTTACACATTTGGACCGTCAATTAGTAATCTATGTAGTGTATGCAAGTGTGTTGGCTTCAACATTCATTTAAACATCGTTAAGGCTGTTAGTAGGGCAGTGCTTAAAAATGCAAATTTAAATTTTTAAAGGACGTTTCAATTTATTTTGTTCCGTGCATGAAATAAGGATCATCACACAAATTTCAAAATTTTAAAACATATTTTAAGAGTCGCTATCAGAGTTTAAAAAAATTTAAAATTTTCAAATTTCAATATATAATATTAAATTTATTTATAAACCTTGAATCTCAACAACTAATGCTACCAGAATTCAGAATCTATGCTTCGTTTTAAAATATTTTTTATTAAAAGGTCAATATCAGGCAATATCGGTGAATAAACTGATTTAAGATAAAATAAAATTAACAAATAATTATTTCATAAAAATAATTTAACAAAAACTAAATATAATACATAATACCTATTTAATAAGTCAGCTATCTCACGGGACTCTATTTAAACAGTGTAAAGGAGCTAAACAGTATTTTTTTATGCTTTTTCGCAGCAACTGTCGATTTATTCGAACGCAAGTTTAGTTGGATTTTATTAAAATTCAATAAAATTTACTTACCCAAAATGAATTTATTTTGTCATCAGTATGTTCCTCTAAGAAGACAGAATCTGAAGTTCATCAAGTTACCTTTTGCTGATGAAAATCTACATTCATAGCTGTGTGCTTATTGTGTGTCTATAAATGATTTATTGCTCTTAAAGAACTTCAAAGAGTACGCGAATGTTGACAAGATGTACTATGAAGAAATTTCTAGACTAATAGTGGCATTTGGCTGAAGAAATAGTTAGTTGAAATTGAATTTTTTTATAACAATGTCCCTTTTGGAAAAAAAAAAAAATAGCACAAGCCTTGAAAAATTAAGACAATTTTGAACACTTGAATGATGTCATCCACCATAAAAGACTTTCCTGTAAGGAGCAATATGTAGTTATTGAGTTTTACGGATTTACCGTTTGATTGTAGTATCAGATAAAAAAATAGTAATTGCTGTGGTTGACCTACAACTACGAAACAAACATTAAAACTCTGAATTGAATGATCTCAGAAAATCCAACAAAACAGTCGACAAGCAAAAATATTTGCAGGCAAAGCAATTGGTTAGGAACACATGCCAGAAAGCCAAGAAGGATTGTTATGAAGAACTGGAAGAGAGAATCAATAAAACCGCAAATTCAAAAGAATGGTGGAGCTTTGCCAAAGAAATAAGGGGAGAATCATTTAAAGTTGGTGTAGATATTACGACATCGGAGTTTAACAAAAGATATTCATTATGCAGTTGCTTTGCATACAGATATGGTCCTTGATAAAGATGTAACAATAATCGAAGTCCAACAAATAATTAAACATGCTAAAACAAACAAACCACCTGGAGAAGACAGAATAGCTTATGAGTTACTAAAGGCTGCCTCAACATAATTTATCATGGACCTAACGAAAGTATACAACATAATCGAGACTGGAAAAATCGAATCTTTAAAAAAGGAAATGCAAATATAGCACGAAACTATCAGGGAATATCCTTTGTGAACTGCATCGCAAAAGTTTTAATGGTGTTGATTAATGAAAGACTTACAAACTGGATGCAAAACATTAACATGCTCACTGAATTTCAAGCCGGCTTCAGAAAAAACTATTCAACGGTGGATAATATATACAATCTTGCATCTATAATACATTTAAAGTTTAACGAAAACGAAAGAGTTTATGCATACTTTGTGGATTTCAAAGCGGCTTTCGACAGGGTACCCAGGAGGCCATTAACGTACAAACTTCGACAGATGGGATTATCCAACAAAATAACAAATCTGATTGAAAATATATATTCGTATACGAGAACAGCAGTTTGGACAGGAAGGGAAGTATCAGATTACTTTGAAACCGGTACAGCGGTGAAACAAGGTTGTCCGTTATCACCGTTACTCTCCACATTATACCTGAATGATCTACATGACTGTTTGAAAGGTGGTCTACTGATTGATGGAATAAATCTACGGCTTCTTCTATATACTGATGATATTGTTCTCTTAGCTGATAATCCTAATGTCATGCAATCTATGATTAAAAAACTAGAAATATATTGTGCTGAGTGGAACATGGAAGTAAATTTAATGAAATCTGAGATGATGGTCTTTAGAAAAGGTGGTCAACTAGGCAAGGCAGAAAAATGGTGGTAAAAAGGTGAGGAAATAAAAGTGGTAGCAGAATATAAATATCTTGGTGTCATTCTCACATCCAAAACTGCGTTTGCTAAACATGTGCAAGCCAGAAATAATTCAGCAAAAGCTAGCATTAATAGTACATGGACCAATTTCATAGCTAAGCCATACATATGAAATACATTTGGAAAACTATCTATTTACAAATACAACAGCAGTAGACAAACTTACGCAGTGCATATTACGAAAAAAGGTGTTTTGGATCAAACAACTCAATGACTTAGGTATGGAGTTTGGCCTAAAGCTTGAAGAAAACATAATTGCCATGGACTGGCAAGATCGCTGTATCCAGCTTTTATCAAACATTAAACTACAAAATTTAAACATGGCCAAACAAAAAGCACTATCAAGCACCACACGAATATATAAAGACTTAGATCACTCAAAAGGAGAATCATACTTTAGAGAAGATATGCGGATAGCCGACATAACAACAATATTTGAAGCAAGATGTGGTTTGTTATAACTGAATGCAATAGCTTATGGAAACGCGATAAAAATTTGTACAGTATGCAACTCAAACGAAGAAGAAGACATGTATCACTTCTTAGGAAGGTGCCCTGTACTGAAGGAAATCAGTCAAAGATACTTAAATGCAGAGAAGCTAAACGACGCTGAAGTAATATATATACTAAATGGCCAAAATTGGAGAACACTAACTGGCTTCATATACTCAGCCTGGCACTCTAGAGATTTTCTTATATCAGAGTTCAATTATTAATTAATTTAAGAGCGGTGACAGACAACATCGTTATCGTCAAACAAATTTTTATTTATTTCTTTGTTTACTTTAATATATTAAATGAATTAATATATGAATCAAATCAATTGTTAACCATATTTTTTTATAAATTAAATTAAAGAATTCCCTACTTCTACTTTGAATTGATATTTTAAAATATAGCCAAACCCAGGACGATGAATTTAAATCACCGATAGATTTTTCTTTTTAAGTGTAATTAGAACGTAGTTGATGTTGTTACACAAAGGGACCTACAGTTTTAGGCCGACTCTGAATAGCAGATATTTTTATATGGATTTTTTTCATGGCAGAATTACTCTCGGAGGTTTGCCATTGCGTGTCGAGGTGTGATCATTTTGGTGTTTCATTCTCGGAGATTCGAACCTATGCACTTCCGAATCGTATTCACGAACCGAACCATTCAGCTAAAGCGGCTGTCATAATAGTGACTAATAATACAGAAATCAACGTAAAACGGACAGAAGTCGACTTTAAATCTAAGAATAGACATTTTGGTGCTTTTCGATGCTTAACCCTTAAAGGGTAGAATCAGTCCTTAAAACCATGCTATAACTTTTTAATAAAATTTCTATAATTTCTTTTTAATAACTATAAAAAACGAGATGGCTGTCCAGGCATCGGTTAGGCAGATTTTTTTACTACAATAGTATTTAAGAACCACCCTACTAAGTAGATACATAGTAAATTATGCACACATAGTAAAGCACATAATCGTTTACAAAAATCATCGCTTCAAGGCAGCAGCTCAGTACGTTTAGTGAGCTAATCAGCTGGCCATTTAGTTATAATCACTTACTAACAATCACCTAAAGGCAGCGGCGTTTAGTCGTAGTGGTCAAAGCCATAGGCTTGCAACAGATATGTGCTTCGACCGCGCCGTCATGCTAGGTATTGCAACATTTTATATTTTTCAATTTAAAGAGCAACTGCAATGGTCATGCTTACCTACCTATACTTATAACATTGACCTTGAAAGCCGATAATTATACGTAATATTGGCAGTAAAATGAAAAAGGTATTTTTCATGGCATTCGATATTTTTCTCTAATTATTTTTTGTAAGGTTTTTCATAATTTTTTTCCAGTATATTAACATAAACGATAGTAGGTTTTAAAGTAGTTTAAGACAATATGAGAAGCAGTCTAACAATTCTAGTTTGTTCAAGCGAAGGGTTACCTATTTATTTAAGGAGTTAAGTTTAATTATTTCATTATAGAAACAAGCGGGGTTCAAAAGTAATTCCATTATAAATTACCAGAATGTTAGATTAGTCTGTGCTAAGTGGCCCAGTTGCTTTTAAAAATCACTTGATTTTTGTCCTGGAGAAATTTTCTTAGTCCTTTAATAAACCAGCACACACTTTTGGACGAGTCCAATTAAGGCCTCTAGCGGTGCTGAGCAAATCCTCGAATAAATAATTTCTAAATAATCTGAAGCATCTTTTTGAAGTATGTGTATTTCGTGGATGAAATGCTGAATGGACTCTTCTCCGTATAAAAATCCTTACTTGGCGGACGGCCATGTAGCCAATAGTCTAGTGGTTTTCGTCATTTCTTCTCTAATAACAGAGTTGTGTTTGACGTTTGTGTTTTTGCGAGATCCGTTAGGTTACTTTTTTTGCACTTTACCAAGGTGATTGTTTCAATATATGCAACAGCCAAATCTCTTGAAATACCACCGAAATATCACTCAATGTTACATTAAAACTATTTTTTTTGTTCAAAGGGGTTGGACAGTTAAAGCAGAAAACCGAATCAGTTACGTTTGAAACTTTGTAGTTAGAATGATTTCCTATATAAATTTGATATCAAAAGAAGGACTTTTTTGCCTCTAGTTCAGGTTCAATGAGAAGCTAGAATTTAAAAAGTCAGTGGCAATCATAATTAATTGTAAAACTCGTGTCATAATTTCCTGCATTATTTGTAAATTTAATAACACATAAGGTTAGTTCTGCTTACAAAGTTAAAACTAACATACAACTATTTAGTATAGCACTGGCTACTGAGAACTTTTGCTCTTTTTATAAACTTATTTTGCGCGAAAGAGAGAACAACTGTTCCGAGTAACAAGAAAAATGTTCAAAAATTAAAGGCATTTTTGAACCACTTTAGACTTGCAATTTAAAATTCAATAGGCGGTAACTCTGTATATTCGAAGCTTTTCTAGAGAATTCTGTGTGTACAATTCTGACGAAAATTTGTTGATTTTCTTAAGATTTTGTATAAAGGTTGAAACTACGATTTATACTGTTTTTGTAGGGATATTAATTTTATTTTTGATAAAAAAATTACTAAACTCGAATAAGAAACATGAAATGAACTGTCAAAATTGCCAAAAAGTTTTTCTCGTATAGCCCTGATTAGAAATATAAAAGCTTATCTTAAAGCTTATGAGGATTTTGACTGCATTTTTAAGTATATTTTTAAAATTTAATGCCATATTTTAAGTACCTAAAATAAGTTTTTAAGAGCATATTTGGGACTGCATACATTTGTAAAAAAAGTAGTACGAGCTGCCAGATAAAACGACTCTATATTAAAATTTATGAAGATCTCTGCCTGAGGAGTAAACAATTTAAAACTCAGAAACTACTTACATTTTTTATTATTTGCTTAGTCGCAATTTTTTAGAAACAAAATTAAAGTGCTGATGTTGCTGCAGACATCAAGGATTAGGAATTCAGATGAAGTCTTTAGTCCAAAATTAATTTCCCTTCATTAGTGCACTGGAAGGTGCACATAGAAAATCGAGTTAAGAAGGCCAATATAGTCTCCTACGTCTTTAAATCTATGTTCGGCAAAAATTGGGTCTCAAGCCACGTATAGTACTTTGGATGTAAAACTTAGTGGTTCTGCCAATTTTGACATACGGTTGCCTAGTTTGGTGGGTAGCTCTTCAGAAGGGCTCCAACACCACTAAACTAGAGAGAGTGCAGAGAACTGCATGTGTGGGTATCACTGGTGCTTATAGAGCATGTCCCACTGCTGCGCTCAACGTTATTCTGCACTTACTTCCAGTGGATCTGCAGGTTAACTCCATTGCTGCTCAGAGTGCTATTACGTTGAAGGAGATTGGCCTTTGGAGACAACTTCCTGTAGAACATAGTAGCACCTTAAAGAGGATCTCCCCTTCCTTCTCTGTTCTTCGCACTGAACTCTTCACCCGCAAATTGTGCTTTGAGGGTTGTGCTAGGGCTATCTTTCCGAGCAGGCAAGATTCTCCCGGCACGGATATAGATACCTCTGTTTTCACTGACGGATCCAAGATGGAGTCTAGAGTGGGAGCGGGGGTTTACTCTAAATCAGCCAGCATTTCGATCTCCGATCCGAAAAGCCGCTGAGGTAAAGGGAACCCGTTTTACGTTTTCAATCGTTACAATAGGGAAAATAAAAGCATTCCATCACTTCAGGATTCGAATCGGGTAAAAAGGGGGGGTGGGAGGGGCTGGGACATATATGTCCCGTCAGTGTTTTTGAATGGGGACACATAGGTCCCGTTCGGATCAAAAGGGTTAAACTGTCGGAAACAAGCAGCGTTTTTCAAGCAGAGGTCTTCGCGGTCTTCCTGCAGGCATGCAAAATGCTTCGGGATCGCCGTTGGGAGGGAGACATTAATATTTTTTCCGATAGTCAAGCTGCGATCAAGGCTCTGTCGTCGCCGTATTGCAGCTCTCTTCTGGTGAACTTCTGTAAGGAGGAACTCAAACGTCCCGAACGTGCAGGAAACACATCCCTTATCTGGGTTCCGGGGGCAGGAATATAGAGGGAAATGAAATTGCCGATGAGCTTGCCAGGAAGGGGTCGACAGAACCGGTTTCAGTGGTCTCCTTCTCAGACATCGGTGTCTCCTTGACCGTTGTTAAAGGGAAACTACACAATTTCTTTCTAAAAAAAAGCGCAAGACAGATGGAGGTCTGTCTCATCGTGAGCTATTTCGAAAACACTATGACCCCAATACGACAGAAACAGAACACTTAAGGTGATGGGAATCCCCCGCCATTCAATTTCCAAACTCATTGCGGTGTTCACTGGTCACTGGCTGATCGGTACTCATGCGGAGAAGCTTGAAATTCCGTACAACCCCTATTGCATAATCTGTGGGGTTCCTGCAGAGAAAGATACTGTGGAACACTTTATCTGCAAATGTCCGGCTCTGGCGGCTAGGCGCTTGAGATTCCTTGGCGTGCACTTTGGGCATGACTTGAAGAAATTCTCCAGCCTAAAACTCTTTTTTCTCCTCCACTACATCAACAGCAATGGATGGCTGTAGACGGTTTTCCTCTTCCTTAAATCTTTTCACAGATAGTGGCCCACATTATGGTATCAAAACGGCACGTCAGTGCTACTTGAGGTGTACCTGGGGTACTCTTGCCATCTTACCTACCTACCTACCTACCTCATTTGTCTATGTTACAGCACTTGTGAAAAAATATTTAACAAAAGGTTCTTCGGGATATATTGGGCTTTGTTCATGTGGATTACCTATGGGAAGATATTCCTGTCTAAGTTTCAGTATGGTATGACCAATTCAGAGCCACACGAATACGATAGTTGGGAAAAAACACATGTAAACATTTTTGTACAATTTTTGTTGAGTATAAACCAAGAAATATTTTATTCTAACTCTTAAAAAAATATTATATCAATAGAAATCAACATATCGTGAAGAGAAGCTGTACGTTTGTGAAATTTTTTCTTTCCTTATTTTAAAGTTCTAAGAATTCAGCTGTTGGCATCTTATTTTTTGGGAAGATGACCTAATAACGTGCGATAGATTCATCTGAAGTTAAAAAAAGGAACATATTTTTGTTCATATTTAGTACGTATTTAATATTTACATATGTACATATTTACATAACATTTATATACAATATATAGTCCGCATAGAATTGTTGAAAAGAAAGCAGCTGTTTTGGTATAATTTGCATCGGGTATGATTTTGTAAATTTATTTGTTAAAAAATCTTTTCTAATCCGATCATTGCATAATCTATATAAAATAGAGTAGAAAGTATGATACTACCACTTTTATTAAACTTACACTCAAATGTTAGGTTCGGTTCTTACAACTATTTGTGTTTAACAAAAGATTTAAGCCACGAACTTGTTTTAGCAGTCAAAGCCAAAGAGCTCAAATAAAATAAAAATATTTTAGATAAAATTGTGGAATAACAAATAATTGCTTAACAGCGTTGGCAAAAAGGAGGGGTGATTTTTTTATGTTTGGTTGCAATATAAAAATATTTGATCCGCATTAGTGCAAATTTGAATCACCACTTCAATGCTAGTACAATTCATATTTCTGTTGATAAAAATGGCTGGGAGTAGTTTAAAATTGAATTATTTTTTTAGTTATTATATTTACTGAATACATTTTTTATGTATAATTACATACACCAGAATATGTCTTTAGTAAAATTAACAAATTGCGTGCAATTCGTTTATGGATTGCATAATTTTTATGATTAATGTAATAAAAATTGTTTCAACCTATACGAAATAATAGTAGAAAATTAATATTGGAAATGTTACTTGTAATATTAACAAATAAGTCTGTAAAAATAAATAAAAAACAACCTTAGGCATACATATGTAACTGTACATGTTTCTGCGCATAAATGCGCAATGTAACTTTGCTTGCATTTCATACAAAAATCTGTTGTTACTCGGGCTTAACTTACTCAAATCTTTATACTGAAAATGTACATACATGTATGCTTACATATTCGCATATACTTGTGTGTGCACATTCGATTAAGCTTTGACTGGTGTTGTCCATTCGGCTGCACTGAGGCATGGGCCAATTAAATTGTATTTTTTTCTCTCAACTCAGCTGCATCGTAATTCTTTGGCCAATATATATTTTATTTAATTATTTTTGCTTTATTATTTGATAGCTTTATGTTCATACTTTACACACCAGCGAGTGCCATTTTATGTGAGCAACGCTTGTTCAGTTAACGCCCCGCCATACGCGCTCATATAGGCACTAACTAATTTCAGAAACGAGTGTGTAATTAGTTGACTACAATGAAAACAAGCCTAAAATGGAACGAAATTCAGCGCCGAACATTAAAATCTCTCATAAAAAGTAATTAAAACAACCGTAACAAGTATAACTATAACAATATTAGGCATACATGCCCTCACATTAGGACGGGTTGTGTTATACCAATTATGTGAAACGATATCTCAAGCTGAGTGAGCTTTTCTAGAGCAAAGAATGCGCCACTTTACACGGACTTCTTTTATTTTTAACTTAGTCACTCCTGTAAGAGGTTTCCGATAAAAATTATGCAAACTTAGAAATTGCTTTATACACTCGCAGCAGTGCACCAATGGACAGCGCAAGCAGGCCTAGGGATAAATGACAAGATCCCCTATTGGCAATCCTCGAAGCTAAAAGACGTGGAACTAATTCTTAAAAAGCACACAAAGTAGCTTGGAGTAATTTTGGATGGTAAACTATCATAGAAGTACAATATATTACAGAGGAAGAAAAAGGCCAGTAATGCACTATACACATGTAAAAAGATGCTGGGAGTTACATGGGGTGTATCTCCTGCTATAATGTATTGGTGCTACTCAGCTATAGTAAAGCCAATATTACTAAACGGTGCTGTGGTGTGGTGAACTACGCTAAGAAACCGACACATAAAAAGCCTATGGAAAGTAGGTAACGTCTTGGAGCACTCTGCACAACAACAGGTGCATTGAGAACTCCAACGGCAGCGCTTGAAAGAATACTCAACTTGTCACCGATTGATATTGCGGCGGAATACCTAGCAGGTAAATCCGTCGTAAGACTCAGCGCGACAGGCGAATTTACCTGTACAACATTCGGACATAGCGCAATAGACATTAGTTACAGGGTCCAAACGGACTATATGACTCCAAAATGCAATTGGGTGAAGAAATTCCGAACAACAATAGAAGAAGAGGGGTGAAAAAAAGGAATGAAACCTAACCCAAATACTCTTCATATATTTACCGAAGGCTCGAAAATGTTAGACGGAGTAGGGGCAGGGATCTACTGTGCAGAGCCTGGCATCAGGCAGCCATTTAAGCTTCCTGACCTCTGCAGTATCTTTCTAGCAGAAGTCTTTGCTGTAGGTGAGGCTGCGGAAATAGCATTCGCAAAGACATCAAGCAACTCTAACATAAATATATACGTTGACAGCCAAGCTGCGATAAAAGCAATAAACTAATATGAAGTTTCATCTAAAAATGTTCTAAAAAGCAGGGAAGCCATAGAGATTAGAGATAGACTAGCCGCAGACAGACGATTGCATATCTATTGGGTACCCGGACATAAGGGCATTGCAGGAAGCGAAATTGTAGATGAGATTGCCAAAAGCGCTGTTTACAGACAATTCGAACAAGAAAACGACATACTGAAACCTTTAAATACGGTATACAAAGACATCGCTGCGGACATGAAAATACGAATAGATAGGAGGTGGAGTAATCAAGACACTTGCCAAACCGCGAAAATCATGTGTACACAGAGTGCAGCTCTGTCTAGAAAAGAATGCAGAACTATCGTAGGTATGCTGACAGGTCACAATTTGCTAGCGGCGCACGCATAGAAGAATTAAAAATAATGATAGCTGCAGATTTTGCAATGAACTGGAAGAGAGGGAAACGCTAGAACACCTTCTATGTTCTTGCTGTGCATTAGCTAGAGTCAGATTAAAATGCTTTACAATATGAGGAGTTAGAATGCCTCTCGGGGATAGAGCTCCATAGTTTACTTAGATTCGCAAAAGACGCAGACGTATTACAAGATGTCTACTACAAAGAAACGTAAAGGTCTAGCTCCATCTGGTAACACCAAGGATCATCTATATGATGGCTTTAAGCCAGTCAGGTCAACCTAGTCTAACCTACAAAAGGGGTCCTTTAGACAAAATGTGTTAAAAAATCATAAAAATTTTCGTCAGACTGCAGCAATGCAAAGGAATCGATTGGAATACTGTTTTTCCACTATGAAACTTTGAAAAGTTTACCATGATTTTGGTAACATATAAAGAAACAAAAAAAAAAATGTAAATGTTAAAGTTAGTTCATAAGTTTGAAATTGAATCTCTAACAGTCTGTGAGTCTTAAAGCGAAATGTCATTTCCAGTCTAAAGTCGGCAGAATAATTTTAGACTCTACCATCTTTGTCCACTCACGGACTGATCTGCCCTAATAAACTTAAAATTTATTAGTTTCATATGTAAGGTTGCAGCAGCAGCGTTGGAGGTATAGAAAATTGCGTTTTTTGTTGTTGGTGAAAAATGTTAAAATTTAGTGAATCGCAAACCATTGCCTCATGGCGCGCTTAATGAGTTTTGAAAATTGTGCAATTGAATAATTATGGGGTAACTAAATCACTAAATATGTGCAGAAAAAATGCAACTAGTAGACGTAGTTTGATTTTGCAAATAGCTTGGAAAATTTGGAATTTCAGCTAGAGGGTAGGTGAGAAGTGAAACAAAAAAAAAATAATTTACTTAAAAGGGGACAATTGCATTTTTATGTTGATTAACAATACATATTAAAAAATTCTGAAAACGAATTGATCATCACAATATTACCTTTTTGGCGTTCACTCTTACAATGTGACTAATTTTAGTTAAAAAGCCAAAAATTGTGATTACTTTTCAAAAGACTATTTTTTTCCTGGCTTCTCTAAACGCTAGCCGCGTTTCGAGTTTCTTTTTAATTCATTGAGATACAGTATAGAAAAATAAATAACATTATATTAAGAAAGTTTATAAAAATTGAGTTAGATAAAATTAATTTAAGTCAAATGAGACAATTGTGCCTGCTATTGGATACAGGCTTGAAAAGACTTAAGTAACAAACTCGCTTATGTTATATGAATAAAAATTTCTGGCCATTTTCTGCTTGATGTTATTAATGGCATATATTTCACGATCTGTATTGGGTTATATTACATGCAGATTTAAAGGTAGAATGATGCTACAAAGCAAGCTATTTCACAATTTTTTGTTTGGTGTAGTCAGTCTCGTGTTGCAGCGTTCAAAAAGGAAAGCAAAAAATAAGGAAAAAATTCATACCTTCTTCAGTAACACTATGGCCAATTTGTAAATGTAAAAGCAGGCAGCCAAAAAATATGTGCTTTACATCGATCCAATACAGTTTCGAATGATACAGTAAAGCGGCTATTCTAATGATACAGGTGGTTTTATGGATGTGCAGACGAGGCATATCCTGGTAGGCAAAACTCGCATTAAAGCCAATAAGGATTTGCTGAGTATTTGGTGAAATTGGAAGGGAATAATTTACTACAAGAAGCTCTTGTCGGGTGTAGCCCTGAAATCAGAGCATAACTATCAAGAAGTGACTAGATTGAAGCAGGCGATTTACCAAAAGGGCCAAGATTTGGCGAATAGGATGAGAATTGAGTTCCATCGAGAAACCACCAGGCCGTACACATCTTTGGTGTAAAGTTAGAAACTCCAAGAGCTTGAGTGTAAGGGTCTATTGCATTTGCCGATAAAGTGTAGAGCTTGTGCGAAGTGCTTGATATCTTAAAATTTTGTTCGTATTATCAAACTTAGTCATACTAAAAAACTTTCCTCAATAGAGGCTTGTGAAAATGAGCTGGTCAAGTATGCTAGTAACAGATGTATGGACTTATTCAACCACGAAATTATAAAATTGCATTCAAAAAGGATAAATGCAATCTACTGAAATGGCTCATATTGCTTGGAATTCGGATAATCCTAGCTAAGCTAATTTCATCTTCGAAACAAAGTGGGTGGTCTTCAATTCTGCTGTCTTACATTCTTTTGGGTAAAAACACTGGAGATGAGAAAAAATTCTAGGCAGCAAAAATTCCTTTGTTTAGTAATTTTATATTTTCAAAATTCTATGAAGACGAAATAATGTGAAATCAATATCTGGGTATCAAAACTCTGCATACGAATTTACTCTGGGCTATAGATCTGAACTTTTTTAATGCACTAAAGGATGATTTTTTAAGAGCTATAGGAAAATTTTCAAAAAAACACACGTAAAATTAAAAAAAAAATACAATTTTTATTTAAATCGATAGTACAGTCCATATAATTTAATGTTTGAAGATTATTTCATGCAAATGTTGACCGTGACTGCGCTTCAAAAGGTCCATCCGCTTAGTCCTATTTTGGCATACTCTTTCCAATGTTTCGGCCGGTATCTCACATATAAATGCGAAATGTCTTCCAATGCGTTAATTGAAGCAGGCTTGTCTGAATAGAAATGAGCTTTAACATAGCCCCACAAAAAATTATCTAAAGGCGTTATATTGCACGATCTAGGTGGCCAATTGACAGGTTCCGAACGTGAAATAAAATGTTCACCGAACTCGCCTCTCAACAAGTCCATTGTTACGCGTGCTGTGAGGCATGTGGCACCGTTTTGCTGAAACCACATGTCATGCAAGTCAAGCTCTTGCATTATGGGCAAAAAAAAGTTGGACATCATATCACGGTAGCGCTCACCATTCACAGTTACGTTACGATTCTCAGCATTTTTGAAGAAGTATGGTCCAATGATGCCTCCAGCCCATAAACCGCACCAAACTGTGACCTTTTCTGGATACATTGGTAGCTCTTGCAATTCTTCTGGCTGATCTTCACTCCAAAATCGACAATTCTGCTTATTTAGGTACCCATTGATCCAAAAATGAGCTTCGTCGCTGAACAAGATTTTTCGATAAAAAAGTGGATCTTTGACCAACTTTCCAAGAGCCCATTCACCAAAATTTCTGCGTTGCCGTAGGTCGTTCGGCTTCAATTCTTGCACCAGCTGTATTTTGAAAGGCTTCACACCTAAATCCTTTCGTAAAATTTTCCACGTTGTTGAGTAACAGAGGCCCAATTGCTGCGAACGGCGACTAATCCACAATTGATGGTCATCATTAACACTGGCCGATACAGCTGCGATATTTTCTTCAGTTTGCACTCTACGTAAGCGTGTTGGTGGTTTGATGATAGCTCGAATATCCGCTTCAGTGGGTCGATTAAACAGACCATAAAATGGAAGAAGTGCGCGATAAACTTTCTTAACAGAACACGCATTTTTATAATAAAATTCAATGATTTGCAAGCGTTGTTCGTTTGTGAGCCGATTCATGGTTAAATTATAGACCAAACTGAAGATGTTTGACAGTGAAACAAAACACGAAACGTGCGTTAGCTGTTTAAACCAACTATTTAAAAAGATAATAGCTAAAAAATCAGCCGTTACAAAGAAAAAAATGTATGTTTTGTTTTCTATAAACAAAATTATTATTTATTGAAAACTGAAAATAAAAGTTTCAGACTTTGTACAAGACTTATATAAATTTTAGCAACAGTTGTTTTATTAATATTGCCTTAATATAAGCCTGTGCATTAACAATTTTGAGAAGCGCACGGACAATGGGATGAACTGCGCACTTCTTTAAATTATCGGTAGGTTCTCACAATTTTTAATACAGAGTTGTGCAATGCCGAATTTTCACAACACAGAATTTTGAAGAATAGATTTTTAAATACTTCATTCCCCAATAAAGAATTTTATCAAGTTGAATTCGACGATACTGAATTTTGAATGTAGAATATTGCACCGTGCACATTTTTTGACCCGATCGAAGAAAATGCAAAACAAATTTCGCGTTGTAATATGCCATCAGCTCATCAATTATCAAAAGAATTCAGAAAAACCAACTTTCCTTCCCAGTAAATATAAATTATTTTCCAAAATATACTTTAGAGGCTCGGCTTGTGGGCCATTTATTTTTATAACGCAAATTCCGTTACTGAAAAAAATAGCTAATCAAGCAGTAGCTTGCTTTTCGACATTTTTATAAGTAATACAGGACAAATTTTAATTGAAAGTAAAGTATTCAACAAGCCGTCATATAATTTTAATTGCCTTCGGTTTAGGAAATTAAATGCCATTTTTAACGCGAATCCAATTTATGTAACAATTGCTTGAAAAAATGTCAATAGTATTAATTTGACGCCATAAAATGTTTTCATTTATCAAACGTCTAACGCGACTTGTGGCTTGAGAGCTTCCTATGTCGTCAAACCCGGCTCGCGTTGGTATTTGAAATTAAAAAGTAAACAAAAAACGAAAAACGAAAAACAAAAAACGACAGCAATGGTAAACAAACTCAAGTCATGGCTTGTTAAAGCCTGCCGCAAATTAGCTACCATCAGTTAGCAATGAGGCGGAAAGGCCAGCAACAAAATAAACGACAAACTATTTGCTGCTCTTTAATCCTCAATCAAATGCTGCGGTTAATCACAATCGCTTTGCTTTAAGCCCGCCTTGCGCGCCTCAAAAATCAGATGAGAAAAAAATCAGCTAACATTCAAATGTTAATTTTAATCTTTCTCCAACTGACACAAAAAATGAAAATGTTTAAGGAAATGCGCACCACTCAGCACTCAACACTCAAAATTGTAATAACAATACTGAAATAGTAAAATATTGAGGAAAAAATTATGTATCCCGCCAAAAACCAGCCGCCGCCAGGCCTGCTTAACCAGCTGTCCGCTGACCACGCAAATGTGTGGTTGTGTGCCGCCGCAGCTGTGACGCGCTTACTTTTATAGACAATTCCACTTGCGGCGTTAAAAGCATGAAATAATAGTGCAATTGATGCTGGTGGCGTGGTGTTTCCCGGCTTTTTGCCTTTGTTGTTTTTGTATTTCTCATTTGGCCGACTGACTGCTAGCAAAAGCTGGTTGCAATAAGGAGGTTTGTGTGTTTTCGGTGTTGACCAACTGGTTGGGTCATTGGGGCTTGGTGCTGGTGCAACCGGTTTGTTTAGTAAGTTTTCAATTTTATTTTTGGATTTTTAAGGAAATTGGATACTTCGAGTTTCCCAAATTTATTGGTCCGCTTAATGGAAAGCTTTTGATATTCGTAGCTGGTGGTAGTACCTTTAACATCAAAGTGAAGTAAAATAAGGCAAGTAGAAATACAAATTGATAATAAGGAATTAGAGTAAAAGCGAGTAAATATGGCCAAGTTTATGTAGGCCAATCCTTTTATGCCCGAAAGATATGTTAATAGGTTAATAAGCATCTCAATTAAGGTGCTGGGTGCACCATCTTAATCTTAGGGGTGGTTAAATATGATAAGTTAGCCAATTCTCAACCGATCGGCGTCATCAATTACGGGTTTAAATGTGAATTTAGTACAACTTGCATGGAGATATGCACTTGCATTGTATTTATTATAAGTGCATTACATGTGTCAGTAATCAGCAAAATCTTACCTAATCATATAATCTTAATATTAATCTAAATCTAATCTAATCTTCGCAATATAAGGCATTGGACGGGCATATGCAATGTCGCAGAATTATAGGATGCAGCTAAAATAGAGAGTTTTATAATATTATACGTTCGCTATATATTCGTAAACGAATAAGCAATACAAAAGAAGAAGAATCTAATCCTATCATCTGATTATTGAAAAAAATCAGTAAACGGAAAATTTATGCTGCTATGTTTTTGGCAAAAAAAAAATGTTGAGGCTGATGTTCTAAATTCTCTGCTAAACGCTAAATCCACTGCTAAGTATGGAGTTTATTATAGGATCATTAATGCATATAATGAAACACTGTTTTTCAGGAATGTGGAAAAAAGCTATTATGCTGCAAGTGGCAAAAAAGGAGAACGCTATGTATGCAAGTGACTTCGGCCTTTAAGTATATTGCCAAGCTTTTCAAAAGATTGTGAAATGGCGGGATACATTTCTGTATTAATACAGAATAACATACTATTCTCTCCATTACAATCTGGCTTCAGACCAAAACATAGCTGCTCGACAGCAGTGGTAAAAATATTGGTCGATATTCGAGTTGACTTTTACAGTGGCGACTTAAAACTTTTTGCTTAACTTAATTCTCTTAAGGGTTTGAGTATTTTTGAATGAAATTAATTTAACAACGCTACACGCTACATACATACATACATAAGATCGGTAGATATGATCATATTTCTATGTGGTTGAGAATACTTGGTTGTTGCCTTGGAAACTTTTTATTTGCCAGAAATTGTGTTTTGATGCATAAACTCCTAATGTGGAAGACACCCACATAATAAATTACTTAAGAAGCTTGTATCAGCGACATGACGGAGACTGCGTCGTCTAGTTGTGCTAAAACTTAACTTAACTTCTACTAGGCTATTTTTCATTAACACCGTCAAAGTCTGGCTTTAAATTCCTCCTCCTCAGTCAATAAAGGCTGGGTTAGCAGATTCAACTACAAGCCACAAATAAAGAAATGTTTTAAAACAATGCGATTATAGGCTATCAAGGCATTATACTTTGCTCTTTCTTCCTTCCTCATTCTCATTTTATCTTTCACTATCTTTTCTACTATTACTATAACAATTTTAATTTATCTCAGATTTAAGTCAACCATTTTTTAAATTTTGTCATATGCAAATTTATGTGTGTGAAAGTACTTCTGAAACATTATATTATAGTATTACTTTGTACTGCATGAATAAGTAAATAAATAAATGATAATTAATTGCTATCGCGCCGGTCACTAGACGCGCAGTGCCAGGTTGATTAGCCTAGAATCCCTATCCTCGTGATGGAGCTGCCACCTTAGGTATAGCTCGCGAGGAATATCATTTTCAAGAGACAACTATTCCCCACGAGACAAAGGCCCTTATTATGATCAACATTCGATCTTCGACTGTAGTCGAAAGTGCTGATCGAACGAATTTTCATTTGGTATTATGGTGCTCATTCGCTGACGAATAGGACTATTGTGAATTTCGATCGCTCAACGCATTTACAATAGATCATTTTTTCTTAGCTGATACAGCAAATCAAAATAAAAGAAAAAGCGGTTGTGTTGAAATTCTTTGTTACCAACATTTTTAAAAGTTAAAAAAAGTATATTTTGTGAAAATGAGTACAATGGAGTTGTGGTTCGACGATTCATCTGAATACGAATAATGGAAATTTTAGGTTTGTGAACATACAATGAAAATAACTTATATAAATGGGCAAAATCCAGGAGCTACTCATGATTCTATGGCTTTCAACATGTCGCCATTGAAAGCGCATTTAGAGGAGCAAAATCTTAATGGCCGTCGCAATACTTGGCTCGGTATGTAATAAACACCAACCATCGAATATCGAAGATCGAATCCAACTCATAATAGGGGCCATACATTGTTTGAGTCGCTCCTCACTCGCACACAAATACTGAAATGTGGAATCAGCGCAGAATGCTTATTCTAAGGCTTATCTTTTCGCCTTGTCGCTAGGAATTAGGCGACGTTGTGGATTTTTTGAAGGACTTGCCATACACCAAGAAAACACCATTCACTCCTATTATTCCTACCCGCTGCTTGTTTGTTAGGTTAGGGTGCAGCGATTGTCCTATGGGACGTATGCAGGCTCATAGCCCAGTGTGATACCGCATGGGGAGCTTATCCCTATCTCTCTTTAAACCAGTGTGTGCATTTCAAAAAGTTTACAATATCTCTGATTTCTGTAGAACTAAGACCTTCCAACTCATTAAAAAACTGTTTACCTAGAATAGTAAATCTACGTCTGGATAGAGCAGGACAGTAGGGACTACTTATTTGTAATAAAATACTTATTCATAGTTACGCCTTAGATGTATAAGTGTCATGTTTAAAAGAAAAGGCGAAAATTCACGATTTCAAACAATGTCTTATATATATATATAATTGGCGCGTACACCCTTTTTGGTGTTTGGCCGAGCTCCTCCTCGTATTTGTGGTGTGCGCCTTGATATTGTTCCACAAATGGAGGGACCTACAGTTTCAAGTCGACTTCGAACAGCAGATATTTTTATGAAGAGCTTTTTCATAGCAGAAATACACACGGAGGCTTGCCATTGCCTGCCGAGGGGCGACCGCTATTAGAAAAATCTTTTTCTTAATTTTGGTGTTTTCACCGAGATTTGAACCGACGTTCTCTCTGTGAATTCCGAATGGTAGTCGCGCATCACCCCATTCGGCTACAGCGGCCGCAAACAATGCCTTACCTACACTAAAATAAAGACACATTTTCTTCTAATAAGCTGTGACTTCAAATAAAAAAAATTAAGTTTGCTTTTAATATGGAAATTTTTCCAGCATTCGCGCGATATGTTGCTTAACGTCAGCGTTGGACATTTTGGACTACCACTAAATTCCACTACGATATGTATTTGACAAAAGTTTTAAGTATTATCTGTTAAAATCAAACCGCGATTTTATTTGACTCAAAAATTCTGTACAAATGAAATTCTACTTTGTTAATTTTTAGTATTTCACACCCCTCTTTTTTGTGCGTCCACCTTACTTCCAATATATACATCTTCAACATATAAATAGTCTGCTATACCTTTTTTTAATAAGCTGGTATTCTCCAGCTAATTTTCTTTCTTTTCAATGACTATGAAATTATTTTCAGATTGCGAGAAACAAAAAGGTGTTTTGGTCATACGTCAGTGAGAAAATTACCAAATTAGAGAGAGAAAAAAAATACCACTAATTTTGGTTAGAAATAACCGAAACGGGAAGATTGCATACGATGCCCTAAAAAAGTGTAATAAATATTTATTAAACTATACATATTTATGTACTACCAGGGCTGCATCGCGGGAAGCAGTTTTAAATCCACTGCATACGCCTAATGCGCACAGCTGGTAGGTTGAGAACAGATGTTGCGGATACCAGTTCAGAGTCTAAAATATCAGTCAGACTGCCCTAAAGTCAGTAGAAGGTACTCGATTTTTTCTCACAATACCATCTGGCAATTAAAGCTGAGGCAAATGCCGAGGCGTTCAGACGAGCAAACTGAGTAATAAATAGGCGGTCTGTTGATCTGCGGCTCACCCAATAGCGCCACGTCTACTTTCAGGTGCACCTGCTTGTAGGAGTTTAAGAGCACAGGATACAAGATATCATCGATGCAGCCTCAACAGCTGCAAAACAAACAAGTGACACTTAAGCGAACCAATAGGATTGAGAGTAGAAGCTTAGAAGGAATAAGCTACGAAGTTCATTGCATTGATCATAAGACACAATTCTTGAGGCTCACATATAGCTGCAATTAGTATCATAGACAATCCATCAAGTGTCCTCTGCTGGGAGGAGGATGGCAATTCAGAGCACTTTCTCTGCTTGTGTCCGGTGCCGAATGAACTAGGAGGGAGAATTTGGAATTTTTTGTTTAAATGAATTATGAATTCTCCATCCTTCGATAAAATACTCAGATTTTTAAAATATCCAAGGAAGTTTGAAGAGGAATCAACCGTGTGAAACGCGTCCTTTCCTTTCATTTGCCCTACACGTACTTCCTGTTTGTCTTTTTAGGTCTTAAGTTTTAAAGTGTATGACGTAAAGTATGATTTACCGACCCACTCAATTTCAGTTCAGTTCCATCCCGTATTCCCATGTCTATTCTGCAGAAATTGAAATGAGTATCATATCGCATGGATCGCATAATCGCAGTTTTCGTAATCGAATTTAACTTTTGGGTTTCGCGAGATTGTAACTCTGCTGTCATAAAAATGAAAAAAGTGGAGACAATAGTTATTAAAATAATAATAACATCTATTTATTTTTAATACATACAAGCTCCTCGACCGTAACTCGGTAACGGGTTGTTATGGCCACCTAAGTAAGTAAGTAAGCTCCTCGGTACTCATGAAATCTTTCAAATTGGAAAATACAGTTATTTTGGCTTCAATTTGAATTTCAAATGAACGCATATTTTTCCCCAAAACCAGTTTCCTCATGACGTGTGAAACAAATACGCACATCAAAGCACTTAAAGGAGCAGATAGACTCACACTTTGCTATAATTACTCACACAAATGCACAAATGCATGTGAATTGCAAATGACAACTGCAACATTGATCTTGCCCTAAACCTCGAAACATTGACAAAAACAAAACTTTGCAAAACATCAGCCTGCATGCAGCCCAAATATTTGTGTACGTACATATTTACAACAACATCCAGTAACTTAAATAGTGCATTTGTGTGAGTAAATAATTGTAAAAAAAAAACTCGAAAGAAATTGGCAAACAAGAAAAGCGCCACGCACAATGCCACGCACCAACCACAACAGCTTCGTAATTATCAACAAATGGATGTCAGTAGGAGAGTTCCATAGTAAGCATGTAACAAAAAACGAAACAGAAACAAAAACAAACAAAAAATACAAATGCTGAAGTAAATTGCCGCTGACGCTGAAAAACTGAAACGAGAAGTTGATTGCGAACAAAAAAAAGAAAAATATTATTACTGTTGAAAAAAAACGATAATAAAAACAAAAAGTGACTGTTGAACTTTGGCAGTAAAAAACGCGGAAAACGGGCAGCGTATAAATGTTGTGAACGCTCCCAGCTGGCCGTAGTTGGCACACAAAGCGACTCCGGCTCAAAAAGTCAATAGCAGTGAGTGAAAAATGGTGAACGTACGAGATTATGTATATGAATGCATGTATGTTAGCAGGATAAAAGTTATGGGGGAAAAATGTGTACAAAAAAGTGCGTTAATAAAAATTTTTGAAACCAAATTGAAATTTTAGGAAATTTAGTTGGCTAAATTGGTAGGATCAGGTTTTATATGGATAGTTTTATGAAAATCGTAGACCCACGAGCGACTACGTAGTTATTTGTTTTTGTTTTTTGTGTATTGTTGCGTTAATAAAGACATACATCTTTAAACATTTAACAAAAAAACATTTCACAATAAAAATAAAAATATATCTTTAACAGCTATTTATAATTAAACAAACACTAGTCACCATATCCTGCGGTTTAGTCTCCTCACATCATTCAGGTGATATGTTGCTGCAGCTTTCAGGCGCAGCGAGAGCCGAAATTATGTAAATGAAATTATGTATGAAATTATGTGGTACAAAAAATTCCACTTTGGTTTATGTTATAGCAACTGTAATACAGGGTGGCTCATCCAGTGTTTGGAATTTATTTTGATTATAAAAAAAGACGTAGTAATATTTTCAATAATTTGTTTATTATTTTTATTTTTTTATTGAAGAGAGTAGATCATCAAGAAAATAGAATTTCATTCAAGTGCCTGCCGCGGTTAGAATTACAGTAGCCCTTATTGTATTATTATATTTTAGTTAATTTTTGCAAGTTCCGCCAGCTATACTTCGACGCCATGTTTCAACTTTTGTTATGTCTTTAGAGTGTCGGTGTGACATTTATCTTTAATGGTGCTCCACAAAGTAGCCTAATGAAGTCAAATCACTGCTTCTAGGTGACCAATTGACATCACCAGAATAAAAGCAACTAAAACACAATTGTATATGATTCGTAAGTTCGAAGAAAATCGGTTTTAAATAGTACCTCTACCACCCATAGATCTTTTCTGCTCGTCTTCGATTTTTACCTATTCAAAAAGATGGACCAAAGAACCTGTATCAAATTTTTGTGGGGAAAACCCAATTTAGTGCGCAGATGCATTCCGAATGTTGACTGTGTCATACGGAGACGCTACTTGGGGCCAAAGCAACGTTTATGGGTGGTACAAAATGTTCTCAGAAGGCTGAAAAGATGTGAACGACGAAAAGCGTGCCGGACGCCCGAGTACTTCAACAACAGACGAAAAAATTTATGAAATGAAGAAAATGGTATTGGTCAATCGTCGAATCACCATTAGAGAAGTTGCTGAGGACATAGGCATATCGATTGGTTCGTAACATTTGATTTGGGCTCAATTTCGACCAAAAGCAGCATCGCATGAACATTCCTAATGAGATGTTGGACTCTGTCCGCGACGACCCAAATTTGTTCCAGAGAATCATAACTGTTGACGAATCGTAGGTTTATGGTTATGACGTAGAAACCCAAGCTCAATCATCTCAATGGAAGCTGCCGCACGAACCAATACCGAAAAAAGCGCGCCAAGTTCGGTCGAATGTAAAAGTTTTGCCTAACGTTTTCTTCGATTGCAGGGGCGTTGTGCATCATGAGTTCTTGCCACAGGGTAAAACGGTCAATAAGGAATATTACCTGCAAGTTATGCGCAATTTGCGCTAAGCAATCCGCCAGAAACGCCCGGATTTGTAGCAGAACAAAATTGGCTCTTGCATCACGATAACGCCCCAACACACCAATGATGCCACAGCCACCGTATTTCCCAGATCTGGCCCCCTGTGACTTTTTCTTGTTTCCAAAACTGAAGAGGCCCATGACGCGATAAAGATGGCATCGAAGGATGTGCTGAACAAATTAAAAAAAGTGATTTTTTTAAGTGCTTCGAAAATTGGAAAAAATGTTGACACAAGTGCATAAAATCTCATGGGGATTGTTTTGAAGGGGACAAAATAGATATTAATGAATAAATAAATAATTTTTGAAAAAAACACAAAATTCGCGATACTTTTTGAACACAACTCGTATGTACTTTATTCAGTTAATTGTTAAAATCCAGAAAACTGTATTTCAAAAAACACCCTTTACTAGCATCCAGCCTTGTCCAGTTTATTACATGTACATATGTGTTTTCGCCTTCGCCAGCAGTGGACGGCTTCAAGTTTTAACTTCAATCATCTGTAGCCAATACCAGGCGCGCTGCTTTGTATTTGTTATTGGTTTTCTCTCACCGTTATTACGGCATCGATACGCAGCTAAGTGTCAGTGCTGTTAATGGCATGACAGCTTTTCACAACAACAAGAAGTTCACTTTCACGTACGTGCAGGCTGCTGTGGACATTTCGCATATGCACACACACATACATATACACATACACGATTATGTAGTATCTTCACTTCACCACTTTCGCATGGCAAATTTTTCAAGCCAAGAAAGACGAGAAAAATTTCGCTTTCAATAAATACAGGCGCCCGTGTGGCGAAAACATGCGCAGTCTGCTGTTAGCCGGCGCCTGTGGCACATAGGTGTGCATGTTGCGACCGAAATATTGTTGCAACCCTAGCAGGCGATTAGCCAGCCACAATAAAATTTAAAGAAGGTAAAATCAAAAGTAAGCTACAAGATTTGTATATTAAATAAAAGAAAAGTAAGTGCAAAATTAAGTAAACTATCGCAAATCCCCTTTACAACCGACACAATTGCAAATTTTTGCTGCCTCGTTGTTAACACTTCAATGTTGCACTGACAAGCCGTTGAAAAATTTACAGCTAAGCAAAGTTTTGCTTATATTGGAGCACTTTTTTTTAATTTTTTTTTTTGATATTTCTTCACGAGACTGACTGGCTGCACTGATTTATTGCGCCTGGTGATTAAATATATTGCCGTAAACGGCAGCAGCAGCAGCAGCAATTTGCAGAGAACAAGCACTTTTCTCGAATGCTTTATTGGCTGTAAATTTAGGAACACACTTTTTGATTGCTTTGGGGTATTATTAGACATATACCATACAACGTAGACTATGCACCTAATTGCTCTTTTGGGTATTGAGCTACAAGGAAGACTGAAGAAATGACCTTGGATGCCATGCAATGCATTTGACCTGTTATTTTACTGACTTCCACAGACAGTCGAATTTTTTACTTCAATTTATTTGGTTGCTTGTTATTGGGTAGTGCGTAGTCCTAAAGGTGTAAAGAACTAAGTCGCTAGCTTAGAGTGAACAGTGGCTAAGGTTGCTTTTTCTAAAACCATCTCTTCTAATACAAGAAGCAATAACAATAAAAACTGCATCGTTTCCTAAAATATCAAAATACCTGTTTTATTGCTAATCGTTTCTATTCAGTGATGAGCAACTTTGCTAAGTCCAAAATGCTTCCGGAAAATGAGTTAAATTTCAAAGAATATACTTTTCATCAACGTTGTGGGCGTAGATTCTTTTGGAGTTGTTATAGCTTGGTATATGCGACATTTTCTATTAAAAACATTTTAAAATGTGTGCTCTAAGAAAATTACTATGAAAGACTTTTTCTTTACTGTAAATTTTGAAAATCTGGACTGAGCTATTTTTCACTCTAATCAAGGGATATGTAAAACAAAAGTTGCAAGGAAGTAAGCTCTGCGAGTAAACTGTAAATTTTAGATTGCATTAAAGGATTGAGCCATCAGTACCATATCACGTAAGGCATGGACATTGTCTCTCCGTTCTTCTGTCAATAAAAGTAATCTAAAATTTATGCCTGCAGTCTCAAAAGTTCTGAATATCTGCTCGAGTGTGGATTTTCCAGATCTAAAGATCTAAAGCCCCACGTAGGAGATATTCACTATGCGTCAAGTCTTGCAAAATACCCATGAAAGGAGAGTCGACAAACAAAATCTTCTTATCGATTTCAAAGCTGAATTCGACAGCACGAAAAGAAGTTGCTTAGTATATGCCGCGATGTCTGAATTTGATATCACCGCAAAACTCATGTGGCTCAGCAAATACGCCCCAGCAACGCCGCCAGAAATGGGAAGGATCTCTCCGAGATGAAAAAGAAGTCTCAAAAGTTATTTTTAATTTCTCTCTCACGCCATGTACATCGGCGTGCGTCTGTTTTTAAATAAGGGAGTACTTTTTTTTGGAAATTTCTTATTTATATCAGAATAACTGTTTGAATTTGTGTAACTTTAATTTAACTAAAATAATTGTAACACATCCATTTAAAAATAGACGCAGATAGCAATTTCCCCGCACTTTTACGCTCTTTGGGAATCTAAATATGGAGATTAGCTTATGGAGGAAGCTCTCGCAAGGACTGTGTTTACTTTTTTCGGCTTTAGTTCTTATGAATTTAACCTTTAGGTTTAACTTTAGGTTGTCGATTTAGATGAAAAATTGGCATCGCCTAGACATTAATGAAATACATTCGAGCTTAAGATTTTAAAATGGAAAATACAAAAACAAAGTCTTAGAAATATATACCATATACCAAAACAGCAGCATCTGGGGATCAAAAATGGCGCACGCGGTTATCGAGAAGCTATTGCATCCTCAGAGATCAACGCCAAGGCCTTGGAGAACTGGGTTAATGGTGTGCGCTATTGCGAATCTAGCCGAGGCAGCCAGATGAATGAAATCGCGTTCCATAAATAATATACATGTTTTTTTTTGTGAATAAACCAAAAAAAACTGGAAAAATTTGAAATTTGTGTTTGATTTGTTAAAAAGGAACCACTCTAGGTACCACTCTGTATAACCTCAAAAACTGTAATATTATTTTCGTAATTTTTTTATCAACTTAAAACTTTAGTACGTCGATAGTCACTAACATCTTTGCATACTCAAAACAAAGAAAAAGAAAAAATAATTTTTATCTTTCAAATAATTTGGTCGATTTATATGAAATTTTGATATAGTTTACATTTTATGACTAAAATATAAATAATTCGATATCAAAAATATTGTTTTGTGTTTTATAAATTTTTTATGAACTTTTATTCGCACTCCAAGTTAGGTCACATATATTTATTCAACAAAACCAAAAACAAACAAAAAAAAAAAAATTAAGCCAATACTTACAATGAAGACGTAGAATCTTTCACATCTTTGTAGTAAAGAAATTGACTAAAATTAAATACTATTATAAGTTTTACCCTATAAGCTGTCCACCTGGTAACAAAAAATTTTTATAAGTATTTTTATTTTCAACTGCATATAATTTCTATAAGCCTTATTATTCGAAAAATATCCTAAGCTTTATATGTTTAGCCTTTGCGTTGGAAATTCATGTCCGACCTCCCTATTGCATTCATGGCGTTGCTTCGAGCCACCCTAGTCTGCTAACGTGCAATAAAAATTGAATTCATTTAAATGTTAATTGACCACATTGAGTGTGGCAAATGGATCAATGCGGTGCGAGTATGTAATGCAACTGCCGCCATATAAGCCAAGCCACTTTCGTACCGGCGAAACCCGCGCACACCTCACGTAATAATGAGGAAGTTTTACAAGGTGTTCCAGATATGTGAACATACACACAATATGTAGACGAGTGTATTCAATATGAACCGGCAAAATGTGGGCATAATTTATTTTTTATTTAACCAAGTCTCCTTCTGTAATTCAATTGAGTTTTTTTTCAATTTAAGTTGTACGATTTTTTTTTCAAGCAATAGAAATTAAAAGAAAATCAAAAGAAAAGCAGAGACAAACTGCGGATTTTAACTAGATTTGATACTCTAATTTTATATAGGGTACAAATGCCCATATGATTATTAGATACTTACCTACTTAGGTATAGCTGTAGTATAGTATATTCACAATCTTTCAGTTAGGTCTTATTTTCAATTCGTTTTAACGGGTGTTTATTTTTGAGAGTTCTTTAACTCAAATTAATGAAATTACAAATTACAAATTTCTTGGTATGAGGGCTTTGGAGCATAGATGATTAACGATTTTTTATGGCCGAAATTGGATAGTATTGATCTGGATAACGTTTATTTTCAACAAGACGGCGATACGTGCCGCACAAGCAACGAAACTATTGATCTTTTACGGGAAAAGCTTCCGGACCGTCTTATCCCTCGAAGAGGTGATCACAATTTGCCATCGAGATCTTGTGATTTAACACTTTTGTGACTTTTTTCTTTGGAGCCACGTGAAAGAGAAGGTATACGCCAACAGCTCAGGGTCGATTCAAGACCTCAAAGGTGGAATTCGTGAGTCTATCGAGGACATAGAGCAGCCACTTTGTAATTTGGTTATGGAAAATTTCATGCAAAGGATATTGTCCTGTAAGCGTGGTCGTGGTGGTCATTTACCTGATGTTATTTTCCAATATTAACGGCATACCTTCCTTTTTATAATGAAATAAATATCCGATCACTTATATGATATTAAAAAACAGCATTTTTCTTCTAATATCAAAATAACAACTTTTATTGGAAAACGCTATACATATGTAAATTTAGCTGTCATG
Organism: Anastrepha obliqua; assembly: GCF_027943255.1. Lineage (NCBI taxonomy): Eukaryota > Metazoa > Arthropoda > Insecta > Diptera > Tephritidae > Anastrepha > Anastrepha obliqua. The sequence goes on from NC_072896.1 coordinate 3,164,211, forward strand.
CCAGTAGTTATTCGAATGAAATTCATTCATTTTACTCTTCAACGTTTTAGTTATTCCGAACCCATTACTTCTTATACCGCACGCTGCATGCTGATTAGTCTGGCATTGCGGAAAAATAGAAGAACTGTTCATTCGAACACCGAATTTGCGCTCCTTTATATGATATGTGTACTAAACCTCACCAATAATCTTCTTTCCTTGTCCCGTCCATCGCATTTCTTGGATGGCAAGGATGTCAAGCTTAGTCTTTTCGGAGATTGCAGTTAATGCCCTCAAACCATGTTTCTGTGATCGTTCCCTGTGGTCATCAGCAAGAGGAGTTCTCCTCCAAGTCACTGCTGTTCTGCGCTTTGGTGTTTGGTTTTACATACCGAGTCTCAACCCAGCGCACAACCTGGGCAGTTTCAGGGCTTCAGGGCCAAACTGGAGTTCGGAAGCCACCCAATGGATATAATTATTTGAGTGAAATACGGGAGTTGTGCGCTGCTTCAACTGTGAACAAAAGTGAATGGCGATCAATTTCACCACTTGCGTGGCCTTCCACACCAGGAACCATCTTCCTATTCAGATTGTACTTCACATACAATAAAAATCAGCGAAATTATTATAAAATGCGTTAATAAACAAATATTCAAAAATAAAAAAATTTAATTTTAAATGAAATTATAAAACCTTAAAAGGGTAACAGAAACATATTTGTAAAACACCAAACCGACTAATTCAAAACTACATAAAAATAAAGTTATTAACATCTAAAACATGGAATTTTTTATAAAAGGTAGTTAACAAAAATTTGTTAGTAAATATCGGAATTGAAAGAGATCACAGTTCAAATTCAGTTCAATTATCTACGCTTTTAAAGCAAAAATAAAATATCTACATAAATTTGCCTTTGGCATTCTTTTGCTTAGAAACAGTATTACCATATCATTATGACCTTAAAATTTTGAGATTGTAGTAACTTTAATCATTACTTTCCTCATTTTTATTTTTTTTTCTCTTATTTCAATATAAATTCCCACAAAATGTGTAAATCGTGACGCTAACGTAAAAACTTTCGTTTTCTTCAGTTATTTTTGGCGCCTTATTTTTAGCGCCAGCTGTTCATCAGCTCGACATCAGGTATTGGCAGTGCTGCCAAGTACTCAAACGAGTTTCTGGGCGCTCTCTTACATAAAAAAAGCAAGTTTTGCATCTAGTAATCCATATCCTGGTGGTGTGGCTAACTATCTTTTTTAATGTTTATGGAGCCTTGCGGAGGACTCGAAGACTCTCGAAAAGCCTCCCTGTTATGGGACGGCGCTTTTTATTCATTTGTTCCATTTGTTGTATGCTTGCAGTTTATCACTTCCTGAGTTATTAGGGAGAAAAGTTATTCATAAACGAAACTGAATGATTAATTTTGCGCCACCTGGTAAAATTTATTATATATCTATACTAATATTATAAAGAGGAAAACTTTGTTTGTTTGTAATGAATAGGCTCAAAAACTACTGGACCGATTTTAAACATTCTTTCACCATTCGAAAGCTACATCCTCCACGAGTAACATGGATTATATTTTATTTTGGAAATAGGGCTCGAGATATAGGTCAAAACGTGGACCCGGGTAACCTTCGGACGAGTATGTACAATATGGGTATCAAATGGAAGCTGTTGGTCAATGCTTTAATTCAGAGTATTTTTAATGCCGCTCCGTGACTAGGGTCTCGAGATAGAGACCAAAACTTGGACCCTAGAATGTGTTTGTACAATATGGATATCAAATTGAAGCTGTTGGTGAATGCTTTAGTACAGAGTATTTTTCATGCCACTCCGTGACTGGGGTCTCGAGATATTGGTCAAAATGTGGGTAACCTTTGGTTGTGTATGTACAATATGGGTATCAAATGAAAGCTGTTGATAAGTGCTTTATTACGGGGTAATTTTCATACCTATTGATGACTAGGGTCTCGAAATATATGCCAAAACGTGGACCCGCCGTGTCTTTGCACCGAATTAAACCAAACTTATACACATTGTTAAGTAAGTATTGAAAATGGGTTTCGTAAAGTTAGGTTGTAATTCGGAGCAGTGGCAACGGGTACAGCGTTCTTTTGAACCAGCCATAATGTCGCTTACTTTTTTAACGCTTGGGGCGGAACTGAACTGTCAAATTGACAGTGTGAGTTACAATGCGTCAATATTTCTTTCTGATTTGGATGCCATAAGGAAAAAACGTAAGTGCAATATGTAAAAATTGTTTGTGAATTTTTTTGGAGTGGATTTTTGAACAGTGAATAACTTCTTACGAAATTTGAGAATTTAATGTGAAATCCGAATGAAATTATGTGTGAATGAAATTTTTTTCGTTTTTTTTTTGAAAAATACAAATAAATAATGGTTAAAAAAGCTCCAATGCTTAATAAAACATATAAATTGAAACGAAAAATTCATGTATGATCAGGAAAAAAGACGATTGTTTATTCACATGCGTTGATTTGAAATTTAAAAACAATCTTCTTTTTTCCTGATTTTTAATTTATATTTTATATTTACTCAAAAACAAAAATAAAAACAAAAAATATTGTTTATGCCAAAGCGCTTGAATAAAGAATAAAGAAATAAATAATATGAAAACCATATATTTTCTGTTCTAAACCATATCTATTCTATTTTAGTGTGCCCAGCGAAGGGGGCGGGTTTGCTAGTTATAATATACATCGGATGTTTTTTGAAGAGCTTGAGAACTTAAAATAATAATATTATACAAAACAGAAATATTGTTGGAACGTATTTTTTTTTATGATCTGGTGGATAATTTTATGGCATTTACTTTGTGAATTTTAATTTCCGGCATATGCCCGTCGCAGCTACAAGCAACATGGTCCATTCGATAAGTCCAATTTTTGACTACTTCTTCTACCTTAAATATTGCAATAAATAGATTGTTAAACGCGCTGTATGGAAGGTTCCGTCAAAACCGGTGCTAATACATTCAACCGTGCTGTAGTAGACATGGCTGTATGTTATCAACACCTGGTGATTTAAATGGACTGAAGGTGGAGATCGCCCATTTAGTTTTGTTCACTGTAAAAATTTTACGCTTAAGGGAGAGTTTCCTGCTTGTAGACATTAAGAATCGGATGCCTCTAGTGTCTCCGCTGTCCTCACCCACACCGAAACAGTCTGGAAAATGAGTGTCCAACAAAAGCTCTCCCGTTTCCTCCAGACTCTCCGTTAGCCTTCTCGAGAGTAGGAAGGCCATTTGAGTGATCTTTGCTGAGTGACTTTTGAAATCTGGTAGCCGCTGGTAGGGATTCAATCTCCTCACAGTGCTTCCTTCACGAGTCTGTCTTTGATTTTTTCAGCTCGTTATTGTACGCCATTAAGGCACTTCGAAAAGAGCCCAGTCTCCAATTGCCTTGGCACTATTGAAGAGCTGACGGGTTTTCCTCTGAAGGACAACTCCTTACTCCACCAAGGAGCACTCCTTCCTTTCGTCAATTTAGTACGCAACTGTTTTCGAAGACTGCCGTTATTGCGTTCTCCAGTTTGTTAACTTCAAGACGCTCAGAGTCCCTATATTTTCCTCCAAGTAGAATTGATATAACGACCAATTGGTCTTTCTAACATTACTAATCTGAAAGATATCTTCAATTTCCCCTATTAGATTGAAGCGAATATACCAAGGAGACTTTATCTAACACCCTCCAGTTCGAAATGCTATTCGATAGTTGGCTCATTGCCTCTATTTGCTACCACTATATTATTTGTAGTAATAAAATCAAAAAGTGGCTCACCTCTTACATTGATGTCCGAGCTACCCCAGACCGTGCGATGTGCGTTGGCATCGCTGTATATGACCCATTGCAACTTTCGTTGGCGGCAATAGGCTATAAGCTGCTGGAGTTCGCATGAAGCAGCAATCTCCGCATCACCTGGAAGGTATAGCGAGGCCATGACAATCGTTCTTCTTCCTCGGGCACTGGGTACTTCTGCCTGTACTGCCACCAGATCACGTTGTATGAGCTCTGACATTGGAAGAAAGTTAATGTGTTTACCGATCAATATTGCCGCCTTAAGACGGTCAACATTGGCATCGTAAATCAACTTACATGTTTTTGTCTGCAAACCTTTGACGGTTCCGTAAGAGGCCCATGGTTCCTGGATGGCCACAAAGTCCAGACACGTTTGTTCCATCATGGCATTAAGTCTGATTGAGGCTCCTTCTACCCGGTGGCGGTTTATTTGAAGACAGCGAAACTGCCTCCAAGGGTTACGTTGTTTTTGGGGTGGAGCCTGGAACATTATTTCATAAGCTGGCCCTTCCGGCCTTTACCACCCTTTGTGCTCCGTAGTATTTCCGCAGCCTCTGGGTCTTTCCTTTCGATATCGTTAGTTCTCATGTAGCTAAACAAAACACCCGATATAACAGATTATATATTAAGAGGTTTCAAATGATTTAAGTATTTTGGAAATGGTCTTACATTTTTCTGAAAATTTATTCATTTATACGTTTTAGTAAAATAAGAAGGGCGCTGAAGCAATTTTGAAAAAAAAAAACTATAATTTTTAGATTATCTAAGTGATATATCTTCCGTTATTTTAAAAGACTTTCATATTTTTCCATAATAAAAAAAATTACTTTGTCTTTTTTTTATTTTATAGACCTAATTATACTTTTTTAAACTATGTAATTATTTGTTAAAAAGTTGTAGGACATTTTTTTAAATTTTTTTAAAATTTTTTTCCTATTTTTTCGTAAATAGCTGAGCCCGTACTTAGTAATCCTTCTAAGTTTTATAGTGGGATTCCCATAACTTTTCGAGTTGTATTCAAATACGTGCAGCGAACGATTGAAGGCTTGTCGCTAGCATATTTTTGTAATAAATCTAAATTTTCGAAATTATTCTACGCTCTGCTCTGTATTGCGTTACCGCTTATTGCTGCAATGAAAACCGTACAAAGAATCTGAGTAACAAAAGGAAACTGACACCGAAATTAAATCCTCCTCACGCCGTTGGTCAAAAGCGAAAGCATCGGAAGACTTGAAGTGCACTTGTACAGGTAGATATGTGCATATGTATGTGTATGCTCATGCATTTAGATGATGAAGTGTAAAAATATGCGTAATAGTGGTCATGCTTAGCACGTTCCGACCACACAGGCCTGTCCAACCGGGCATGCGGCCACACGACCAGTCATCAGTACATTCATCCAACCATTCACGCGCCTTTACGTAGTCTCTGGTTTACAGCTTGCGTACGACTTCCTTATTACGTGCACACATACATAAAGTATAGACATGCGTATGTGTGGAAGCATATATGTGCCTGCCCGTGAGTGTGTGAAGTGATGTGTGTAACTATGGAAAAAAGTTACTATTAAAAAACAGCTCGAAATTCCTACATTAAGAAATAAAATCATTAATGCATACATAAATTCCACTGCTGATTGATTTGTAATTGTTTCTTTGCAAAATCGACACGTCATTAGGCAAAGCATTTTGAAGGCTCATAGCTATTGAAACATTGAACTACTAAATATTTATGCAGCTCTATTCGTTTTTACTTATTTTCAGATTGTTTGTGTGGTGGTCAGGTTAATTCTTCGCGCTCTAACTTTTTCTGCTGAGTGTGAGGAGTTGCATAAGCAATGTTTTTGTAATAAATGGTGCACTGCTGCAAAACACATACAGACGTACATCAACATGCATGTCAACATACAGATATGTAGTTATGCGAACGGGTGCATACGAGTGCCCCCTAGGAAAAGTAATCAAATGTTAAAAATGCACTGATATCAGATTTGGCCAACCTACAGAGGCTTTAGGAGTGGAAAGGCATTAATATTTTGAAAGTTTTTTTAGTGGAGCAATGAAATGAATCGAAATTCTGAAAGTTCTCTACTGTACTTAAACTTATTCAAAATACTATAAAAGAAAAGGACGACTGTACTTCCAAAAAATTCGATAAAATCTTTTTTGTTTACATTCAAAAAGTTTTTTTTTTATTTTAATTTTAATTTAAAATCCAAATTTTTTTTTTTTTCAATTATGCCCACATGTGAACAACTACAGAGTATGCAATATTTTTTTGGAATTTGTTGAATTGGGGTTTGCTTGTAGCATTTTGGTAATTTAGAACTATATATATATATATATATTTATATATAATTGGCTTACACCCGTTTTGGGCTGAGCTCTTCCTCTGGTGTGCATCTTGATTTTGTTCCACAAATGGAGGGACTTACAGTTTCAAGCCGACTCCGGACGGCAGATATTTTTATGAAGAGCTTTTTCATCGCAGAGATACACTCGGAGGTTTGCCATTGCCTGCCGAGGGGCGACCGCTATTGGAAAAAACTTTTTCTTCATTTTGGCCTTTCACCGAGATTCGAACCGACAGTCTCTCTCTGAATTCCGAATGGTAATCACGCACTAACCCATTCGGCTACGGCGGCCTATACAAATACTTATTTTGTACATATCGCTCATTTGCTGCAACGTCGTCATAACTCAAAAATCGCATTTTATTTAATATCCATATTTTTTTCTCTTATAATGTTTAGTAAGGTGCAAATATAATACAGTCGCAAGTCAGAATTTGCAACAGGTTTTCAGCTATAAAACTTTTTGTTATTTGCAGTAACGTCACAATTTTAATTATGTCAGACCATAAAACCTATTTTTGCAGCAACAACGTCATAAGAAAAACTCGGAGTACTTTTGAAGCTACAGAAAAAAGTCCATTATACATTTCAACTTTTAATTTACATATACGTCTTAAGCAGATGCTATTTCAGCAAATTTGACCATAATCTTCTTTTCATATACAATTTTAATATTTTATATATAAAGCAATTTAAAAACTGAAAAATGCGTCTCCTGTAAAATCAAAATTTTTGAGTTATGACGATGTTGCAGCAAATGAGCGATATGTAGACAAAAATGATCCGTTTTTGATGGTTGAAAAATCGATTTGAAAATTAGAGAAAATCGCCGTGACTCAGCTGATTCCTCTGAGAAGCAAATAAAACGGAAAATTTCATCTAAAAAAGATTGTCGTATTTTGTATTTATTTCAGTTAAGTGCAAAATTAAATTTTAGTGCAAGGAGCGACAAGTTTACCAGTTTTTCGGTGATCATTGTAGTTTTTCCTATAGACTAAAAGTACGTTCACATATGCATGAATTACCAATAAATCCTCAAAATTAATCTACCCGTTCACATATAGCAGATTACCTACAAAATTTACAATCAGCTGTCAGGGTTTTCTTCATAGAAATTATTTTAGAGGAATATTTCAATGTTTTTGGTTTGATTAATTATTATTAACGATGCGAACAAAAAGACAAGAAGAAGGAGTATCTAATTTAAGGGGGAACGCCACTGTGAAAATTAAAACAAAAAAACCATTTTTTTGTTGCATAAATCGTTAGTATAACTACTCAAGAAAATGTGGTAAAAATTTTAAAGAGAAATTCGTTTTATTGCCGATTCTATGTGCACTAAGTGAGCGCCCGTTGGTTCGGCGCCGTAGCGCTTACGATACGATGCTTTATTTCAAACGCGTTTTTCTCGAAACAATTTTTTTTGATACGGTGGCAACGATTGCTCGAAGACTAATAAACCGATTTTAATTTTCATTTTCTCAAAATTTTTGTTATCGCATTGACTATCGTTGTACGTAGCCGATTTTCAAATTTTTGAAAATAACTATTTTTTTGGGTCTGTTGAAAATCAAAAAATTTGTGAAAAACACACATCGAAATTCAAATCACCACCATTTTGGCTACGTACAACGATAGCCACTATTGTGTAGGTTAATAAAATTTTTGATTTCGAATGATTATTCATTGCTGTATCTCTGCCACCAGATCACGTCATTTTTTTTAACTCGTTACGTTTATTTACATACATTTGTCAATTTTCAATATTTCTTAATAAAAATTTACATCAATATACAGTGACTCACAGCTTATTTCGTGTGAGACAATATTTTTACTTCTCATTGAAAAATAAACAACAAAAATGCAATATTACAAAAAAAAAATGTTTGCATTTTATTCTTTATTCACTTCTTCGTGTAACGGGACAAAAACAAAATTCAAAAATATTATCAAAGAAGAAAATATATAGCAACAACAAAAGCTATTCCAAAATCGTCGTCGTTTGTTTCAATTACCCGTTATGTAAGAGTAATACAAAACTTCAATTGACTTTTGATTTGTTTTTTACCTGCTTAATATGCTATTAGAAATTATTTCACTTATTATTTTGGTGGCTATCAGGATGGGCCGACGCGCATCGATTGAAAGGCGTGAAATCGTGATTAAACACTATAAGGAGGGCAAAACCCAAAAGAAAATCGCTGAAATTGTTGAGCTGAGCCCTTTAACAGTCCAATATATTATACAGCGCTTCGTACGGGAGAATCGCATTGCAGATAAGTGCAGAAATGCTCCTTATAAGATATTTAATGAAGCTGATGAAATGTGGATTCTAAGAAAAATTAAGCAGGATCCAAAAATAAGTGCACCCCATTTAGCTGCGGAAGCAGAAAAGTACCTTGGAAAAAAGAGCAACCCGGAAACCATCCGCAGAATTCTTCGGAACAACGATTTTCACGGTCGAACGGCTCGAAGTAAGCCTTTTATAAGCGCAAAAAATAAAAAGGTTAGAATACAGTTCACAACGGAGTACCTTGGAAAGCCAGACTTATTCTGGGATACGGTTATTTTCTCTGATGAGAGTAAATATAACCTATTTGGGTCTGACGGAAAGGTTTGCGTGTGGAGGAAACCAAATACGGAGCTCCAAATCTACGTGGTACTGTAAAGCACGGCGGTGGTCATGTGATGGTTTGGGGGTGCATATCGGCAGCAGGAGTTGGAAGCTTGCACTTCATTGAAGGGAATATGGACAAAATTCAGTACCTAAATATTTTGAAAGCAAATTTACTTCAGAGTGCGGAAAAATTGGGCATAAGAGAGAATTTCAGCTTCTATCAAGACAACGACCCAAAGCACAAGTCGGGTGTAGTGCAAGCATGGTTGATTTGGAATTGTCCACATGTGCTCCAAACGCCACCCCAATCACCATATATAAATGTAATTGAAAATTTACGGCACCTGCTTGAAACAAAAATCAGACTTTATAACATATCCAACGTAAACGACCTAAAAGAGGCCCTAAAAACTGCATGGTATAAGATTTCCCCGGATTACACAAAAAAATTGGTTTCTTCGATGAATTCTCGTTTAAGAAGTGTGATAAAACAAAAAGTCTACCCAACAAAATATTAATTAGACTTTTTTTAAGAATTAGACTTTTAATAAGAATTGTTTTTAAGTTTACCATAGTATATACATGAAATAAGCTGTGACTTTGACTTTGTATGAATTTTTGTTTTTGTTATATTTTTTCTTATTTTGAAACATTTTTCAGGTATTGTTTTGTCCCGTTGCACGAAGAAGTGAATAAAGAATAAAATGCAAAAAAAAATTTGTTTGTCATATTGCATTTTTGTTGTTTTTTCAGTGAGAAGTAAAAATATTGTCTCACACGAAATCAGCTGTGAGTCACTGCAGTTTAATACATACAATATAATAAATTGCCTTTTGTCCGATCCTCGAATAATCATTCCTACTTACAAAAAAAAAAAATCCCAAAAATCAACTATTGTTGGCTTCACCATTGCTTTTGTTGCTTGTACAATTGCATAAATACTTTTCTTTCGTACTGTATTTAATACTTTGTGTTTTTGCTATCACTTGCCAAAGTTGTTGCATACTTTTGGGCCTTTCGCTGGCAAGCGAATCAAACAAATAAAACTACCGACTTAACTGAAGCTTCTACAATTGTTCTTGCATAACTTGGAGGCTGCTTTTTTACGCCTTTTGGCCGAAAGGGTGTTTGGTGGATTTTTTATCATACACTTGTTGAATACTTTCAGGCCTGTCGCTGGCAAGCGAATCAAACAAATAAATTTTTTTTTTTGAAAGTGGATTTAATAGTAAAATTTCAAAGAATGACAAATTAAAGCTTGTTAAGTAAAGTTTTTCATTTACATTCAAAAGATTTTTGTGCAAATCAATATAGGTAAATTGAATTTTAATATTTATTTATTAATTTTTTTTCTTGTTATTAATTTAATTTATTAAAAATAATTATGTAAAATAATGCGTTAGTAGTTTTTAGTGAAAAAATAATTTTAATAATATCAGGTCAGTCCATAATTTCGTGCGCATTTTACCCATAATTTCACTTTTGTACGATTTTTGCATACAAAAAATTATTCGCGGAATATAACGAAACTATTTACATTTTTTTTAATATATTGTGCATTCAACAAGTGATTTTAAAAAATAAAATGGTATCTTCGCACGCGTATAAGAGGCATATTTTGTATTTTTTTTATAAAAGTGGTAAAAATGCAACAACTGCTGTTACAGAAATAAACACTGTTCACGGAGAGGATGCCGTGAATATAAGAACTGCGCAAAAGTGGTTTTCAAAATTCCGAAGTAGTAACTACGACGTGTAGGATGCTCCGCGCGCTGGTCGTCCTGAAGTCTTTAACTACGACGCGTTGCTCGAACTCATGGAAACTGAGCCAATTTTGACAGTCGATGTGATAGCTCAGAGGTTAAATTCATCGCATGGAACAGTTCACTGGCACCTGGTTCAGTTGGGAAAGGTTTCAAAGCTGGGAAAATGGGTTCCGCATAGACTTTCCGTCACCAACCTTCAGCAGAGAGTGCATGTGTGTTCTCAGCTGCTGCAACGGCTTGAAAATGAAAGTGATTTAAACCGTATCGTTACTGGTGATGAAAAATTGGTCCTTTACAATAATCCTGTTCGCAAATGCCAATGGTCTTCAGCCCAAGAAGATTCTCCTGTCTATTTGGTGGGATATGGCCGGTATTGTTTATTATGAACTTCTGGAACCAAACCAGACCAAACTGCTGATTATTATTCCCATCAGCTATAACACCTGAATGAGGCACTTAACAAAAATCGACCGTCTTTAGTGAATAGACGCAGAGTTTTGTTTTACCCCGAAAACGCAAAACCTCATAGCGCAAACATAGGCAAGCTGAACGAGCTCGAATGGGAGCTAATGCCGCATCCACCATTCTCTCCGGATATTGCACCTTGTGATTCTCACCTTTTCCGTGGACTTCAATCCCATAGTTCCCAAGAACTACTCCTCAAAAGAAGCTATAAAAAGGGATATCGAAGCGTATTTTGGCTCCAAGGACATCAAATTTTTTGAGCAGGGAATTAAAAATTTGCCTAAATGTTGGGAAGACATTGTAAATAATTTTTTGATTTATTTTATTTTTTTAGTATTAATTATTTAAAATTTAATGAACTTTTAATTTTTTAAAATCATTAATTTATGAATTATTGATCCATTAATAATGATTATAAGATTAAGTTATGATACTTTAGGGATAACAGCGTAATTTTTTTTGAGAGTTGTGTCGAAATATCGAATTTCGTGCCTTCAAACTACGATTTGCGGACATCGTGAAATCACTTGTGAAATGCTGCTCCCCCGGTTCAAAAGGAAGTTTTTTTGCATCGAATCGTTACGGGTGATGAAAAATGGGTGTATTTCTCCAATCCCAAGGGTAAACGATCGTATGGCCCGCCCGGCCACAAGCCAAAAACAACGGCCAAACCAAATCGCTTCGGCCGCAAGGCAATGCGGTACAATTTGGTACGAGCTATTAAAAGCAGGTGAAACAGTTGACGGTGCACGCAACCAACAACAATTGACCGATTTGAACAGCGCTATACACCGAAAACGCCCAGAATATGCCGATCGGCGTCAAAAAGTAATTTTTCTAGATGACAATGCACCGCCACATCGAACAAGAGCGACCCGGGAATTGATGGAGACGTACGATTGGGAACCGCTGGTGTATGCGGCTTACTCACCAGATTTGACGCCTTCCGATTATCATTTGTTTGCATGGATGGGCCACGCACTTTCTGAGCAGCGCTTCAATTCTCACGAAGAAACCAAAATATGGCTCGATGATTGGTTTGCGGCCAAAGACGGCCAATTTTTTGGCGCGGCATCCACAAATTGCTGAGAGATGGGAAAAATGTGTCGCTAGCGATGGCTATTATTTTGCAGATTAAATTTGTAACTATTTTTTTTTTAATATTATAAACGTTTGAAAGAAAGGTATTCAGATTCGTAAGGGTCCTAATAAAGTTGATTTAATAGGAATTCCTCAGCCTTTTTGTGATGCAATTAAGTTATTGGCTCCGACTCCATGCACTACCCCCTCACTTGTTTTGAGAGAAATATTACGAATTTTTCAATGAAATTCACAGGAGATGTTCATTTCGTGCTTATTTTATACTAAAACTAATAGGTCTATCGATAAGTTCGTGCGGTTTTACAACAGATGGCGTAACTTGATTATTATTCCATCGATCCACATTTCCAAACATTCATTGGAGAGCTACTGTCGTAAGGCACAAACGTCAGTATAAGTTTTTTATTTGAAGCGTAAACAACAATATTTTTACCACACTTGAAAATGTCGAATTTCGTGCCAAATAATGTGTTTTTGCGGGGAATTCTTCTTCATTATTTCAATATGAAGAAAAAAGCAGCCGAAAGTCATCGTATCTTGGTGGAAGTTTATGGTGAGCATGCTCTAGCTGAGCGAACGTGCCAGAAGTGGTTTGCACGCTTTAAAAGTGGTGATTTTGGCTTGGAAGACGAAGAACGCGAGGGTGCGCCGCCAAAGTTCATGGATACCGAATTGGAGGAATTGCTCGATCAAGATCCGGCTCAAACGCAAGAAGAGGTTGCAAAAACTTTGGGAGTTGATCAATCAACCATTTCCAAACGTTTAAAAGCCATGGGAATGATCCGAAAGGTAGGCCATTGGGTGCCGTATGAATTGAAGCCAAGAGACGTTGAACGCCGTTTTATGGCATGCGAACAACTGCTTCAACGACACAAAAGAAAGGGTTTTTTGCATCGAATTGTGACTGGCGATGAAAAGTGGGTCCATTACGACAATCCAAAACGTCGGGCAACGTATGGATACCCTGGCCATGCTTCAACATCGACGTCGGCGCAGAATATTCATGGCCTGAAGGTTATGCTGTGTATCTGGTGGGACCAGCTGGGTGTTGTGTATTATGAGCTACTGAAACCGAATGAAACGATTACGGGGGATGTCTACCGACGACAATTGATGCGTTTGAGCCGAGCACTGCGAGAAAAACGGCCGCAATACGCCGATAGACACGACAAAGTTATTTTGCAACATGACAATGCTCGGCCACATGTTGCACAAGTGGTCAAAACATACTTAGAAACGCTCAAATGGGATGTCCTACCCCACCCGCCGTATAGTCCAGACCTTGCGCCATCCGATTACTATCTCTTCCGATCGATGCAACATGGCCTGGCTGACCAGCACTTCCGTAATTACGATGAAGTCAAAAAATGGATCGATTCGTGGATTGCGGCAAAACCGACCGAATTTTTCACAAAGGGAATCCGTGAATTGCCAGAAAGATGGGAAAAAGTAGTAGTAAGCGATGGACAATACTTTGAATATTAAATTTGTAACCATTTTACGTCAATAAAGTTTCAAATTTCGAAAAAAAACCGCACGAACTTAAACATAGTCCTATTAGCACCAACACTATTCAGTTAATAATAGTTTTTCAGTTATTTGTTGATAAAATTTGTCTTTTACCTTCACCAAATTTCGATAGAATAAGTGCACTTATCACATTTATTTTAATAAATATTGAACCTATATTATATTAACATACACACACGTTTTTAACTCTTTTTATTTATTTATACCACAAATTAACAATTTATATTGCATTTTTAAGTTGCTAACTCAAAATATGCCAGCTAAATTTACAATAACTGAAAAGCATGGCTGAATGGAGTGCTGCCAGAAGCAAAAAATACAATAATAAAAAAATAGAATGCGATTGAAAACGAAGCAACATAGGAACATAATTTCCACACACTCTTTTTCGTTAGAATAATGAGGGAATGGGGGTTTACAACCTCTAAGGTGTATATATTGAGTTCATAAATATATATAAATACAATATCGATATGATTTTCGAAATACAATTCAGCTTCACGCAAAACTACTATGTGCAGCGGAGACGGGCCAACGCGAAAAGGAGTTCTACGCAAAAATACTGTGGATTGCGTAGCCGGAGTTGGACTGATGAGGGTTATTTTTTTGAAGCGCGGCCGAAGGCCACCCACGCGAAAAGGAGTTCTACGCAAAAATACTGTGGACAGCATAGACGGTCTAGTATCCGCCTATTTTATTTATTTATTTTTTTAAGCGCCGTCGAAGGCCGCCTACGCAGAAAGGAGTTTTACACAAAAATACTTAAATTTCTCCCATCCTACTCAAATTTCTCCTATCGTACCTACTGGGAATGCATCCCTGCATCTTGGAAAAACGGTAATTTTTACTTTCATTTTGTTTTGCATTTTCGTGTTTTCCATTTACCGTTGCCATTTAAAACGCGTTGAAAGTTTTCGATTCAGTGATTTAGATTATATTTAATAATACAAAATGAGTCAAATGGAAGCAGGCAATTTATTTCTTATAAAACATATATATATTGAATTATATTAATATACTTTTTACATGATAATATACCTTCCACAAGCAGTGGAAGGACTTTGCAAGAAGAAGCAATTTCTAAAAGCAATGCTCTCACTGCTGCTGAAATAAAGCAGCGCTGGAATTTTGCAAGAGTGATAAGGAGATTGGGGACAACAGAGCAGTGCGTCCAATTTGCCGAGGATAACGGCCTCATTCTGCGGTCGAAATTATGTACAAAGCATAAGACACAGATGTCACTGCATATGAGGGGCAACAGCTCACTGGGCATTTTTCGCTGCAGAAAAGCGTCATGCCGAACTAATTCTGGGGTGTCTAGAGCGAGCGGGACTTGGTTCGAAAAGGCCAAGTTTTCGCTCCCCCATATTTTTCACATCATGTATGGGTATGCACATCACTGGTCGAATGCCATGACTAGAGAAGAAAATTTCGTCGAGGTCTCCTGCTTGTCTAACGAAACAATAACTGACTGGTACAGTTATTGCCGTGAGGCTGTGGTAACATACCAGGTTGACAAGCAGGAGTCCGAAGGAAAAATAGGAGGACCGGGCAAAATCGTGCAAATAGATGAGAGCAAATTCGGCAAAAGAAAATATAATAAAGGTAAATTTTGTATGCCTGCAATATAAAACATTTTATTAATTAAAATATTTCTGTTGTTAATTTAGGGAGAAGAGTGGAGGGCCATTGGGTTCTCGGTATGATAAAGAACGGCAGCCTTAAGCTGGAGGTATGTCCGGACAACGTGCGTTCGGCGGAGGTGCTCATACCTTTGATTAAAAAGCATGTGGCGGAAGGCACAACAATCCACACGGATTACTGGAAAGCATACGACTGCCTTCGCGATCATGGGTATGAGCACCTAAAAGTAAACCACAGCGACCCGGACAATCCGTTTGTGACGAGCGATGGTATACATACGCAGAGGATAGAATCTCAATGGAGGGTGGTAAAACGGTTCTTCCAAAAGGATAATTATAACAATCCAAGCAACTTCGCGGATATCATTGTTGAGTACCTTTGGCGCAAGTCAATAATTAAAAATCGCTATGATCCCTTTGAAAAGCTGATTGATGTCATCAAATACAGTTACAAACCATAACATTCTGTATTTTTATTCATTTATGGTATTCTTTTTAAAATTTTTTAACTATTCTTTTTTATATATAGATATTTAATATATAAAAAAGAATATATATAATATATTCATAATATAGTGAAAATTTGGAATAAAAAATCGCGCGATTTTTAATTCCAAATTTTCGCCTGCGGCGCTATTTTTTCTTTTTTTTTAAATATATACAGTGCACTCGCGGTAACTCGAATAGCCGCTAAGTCGAACGACGTGCTAACTCGAACACATTTTTTCCCGTATTGACTTCTTTGTAACTCGAACAATAAAAAAGCGCTATAACTCGAACAAAAAAACAAATTTATTTGTACACACATTCTTTTCAAACATGTACATTTTGTACATAGATACATATGTAATAGTATATGTATATAAATTATATGTATACTAGTGTATTGTCCATATGAATATTTCGGCGTTAATATCCCGTTAGTTTTCTGGGAACAACATCTTGCATTGACCAAATTGCTTTAAATTTGTCATTTGTAGTGTATCAGTGCACGTGAGTAATGGATCGTAAAAGGTTGAAGTGTTTAACATTAAAAGAGAGGGCTGAAGTCCTTAACAAAATTAAACGTGGACGTAGTGTTACTTCTCTAGCGAAGGAATATGGGGTAGCCAAGTCCACCATAAGTCTTATAAAAAAGAAAGATAAGGCAATTTATGGCTTGCACTAACGCTACCGGCAACCATAAGCTTAAACTTCTCGTTATTGACAAAGCAAGAAATCCTCGTGTTTTCAAAAATTTTAACTGTCCGGTGGAGTACAAAAATTCCAAATCAGCCTGGATGACTTCGGCGATTTTCAAAGACTGGTTTCATAATTCGTTCATGCCGCAGGTAAAATCCAGATTCATTAAAACAATTTTTTTAACCAAGTTAAATGACTTTAATATTTAGGTAAGAAAATATTTGAAAGATGGGGGACTACCTGAGAAGGCTCTTCTTCTAATTGATAATGCCCCATCACATCCCAACGAAATCGAATTAAAGTCCGAGGATGGTTTAATGTTTATGCCGCCGAATGCGACACCATTGATTCAGCCAATGGACCAAAATGTAATTCGTATAACGAAACTATACTACAGAAATTTTCTACTGGCTTCCATTTTCAACAACCGATCGAAAAATCGATATCGATGACTGTTTTTTGACGTGATAACGTCTTATAATTCGATTTAACAGGCTGCACGCACGAAAAAATGTGTCGTTACCTTGCTCATTACTGTTCATTGCCGTTACCTTGCTCATACTAGTGTTACCTTGCTCATTACTGTTCATATGTAGTTACCTTGCTCATATGTAGTTACCTTGCTCATATGTAGTTACCTTGCTCATATTAGTGTTACCTTGCTCATATGTAGTTACCTTGCTCATATGTAGTTACCTTGCTCATATGTAGTTACCTTGCTCATATGTAGTTACCTTGCTCATATGTAGTTACCTTGCTCATATTAGTGTTACCTTGCTCATATGTAGTTACCTTGCTCATATGTAGTTACCTTGCTCATATGTAGTTACCTTGCTCATATGTAGTTACCTTGCTCATATGTAGTTACCTTGCTCATTGCATTGAATGAACTGCAAGCGAAAGAGCGGAAGGAACGACAAAGCAAACAAAGCAAACGAACGGCAACGTTCGACATCTTGCTCTCCCCTACTTAAGTGAGCGTATATATGTATGTATGTATATGCGCATATGTACATATATAAATTCACGTATTTGTATTGGCATATGCCTTCTTATTGATTATTATTATTTTGATTTACTTGAGAATTTCAAATAAAACCAAGTTTGTTAATAATACCTGTTGTTTTAATGTTATTATTATTATTTTTTTATTATATCTGAAGGAAAAAATGTATGGTAATATTTACCATATCTATACTAATATTATAAAGAGGAAAACTTTGTTTGTTTGGTTGTAATGAATAGGCTCAAAAACTACTGGACCGATTTTAAAAATTCTTTCACCATTCGAAAGCTACATCACGAGTAACATGGATTATATTTTATTTTGGAAATAGGGCTCGAGATATAGGTCAAAACGTGGACCCGGGTAACCTTCGGATGTGTATGTACAATATGGGTATCAAATGAAAGCTGTTGATAAGTGCTTTAATAGGGGGTAATTTTCATACCTATTGATGACTAGGGTCTGGAAATATATGCCAAAACGTGGACCCGCCGGGTCTTTGCACCGAATTAAACCAAACTTACACACATTGTTAAGGAGGTATTGAAGATGGTTTCCGTATTGTTTGGGTACATATTGGTAGATATGGTCTCGAGATATAGGTCAAAACGTGGACCCGGGTAACCTTTGGTTGTGTATGTACAATATGGGTATCAAATGAAAGCTGTTGATAAGTGCTTTAATACGGGGTAATTTGTTATGTTATGTTATGTTATGTTATGTTATGTTATGTTATGTTATGTTATGTTATGTTATGTTATGTTATGTTATGTTATGTTATGTTATGTTATGTTATGTTATGTTATGTTATGTTATGTTATGTTATGTTATGTTATGTTATGTTATGTTATGTTATGTTATGTTATGTTATGTTATGTTATGTTATGTTATGTTATGTTATGTTATGTTATGTTATGTTATGTTATGTTATGTTATGTTATGTTGTGTTGTGTTGTGTTGTGTTGTGTTGTGTTGTGTTATGTCATGTTATGTTATGTTATGTTATGTTATGTTATGTTATGTTATGTTATGTTATGTTATGTTATGTTATGTTATGTTATGTTATGTTATGTTATGTTATGTTATGTTATGTTATGTTATGTTATGTTATGTTATGTTATGTTATGTTATGTTATGTTATGTTATGTTATGTTATGTTATGTTATGTTATGTTATGTTATGTTAAAGTATATGTTATGTTAATGTTAACTCATTCTCTATATCCATACAAAATATGTATCAAACAAATAAAATTAAAATTTTCTTTTGAAAAATGCAACCATTCAATCAGTATTTTCTTATGACGTTATCACGTTAAACTATCGTCAGTAAACCGACTTTGCAGACAACCTCTTTTTTAACATAGCACACTCAATTGATAAGTCGAACAAATTCGATAAATCGAACAGCGCCTGTTTTAATTAGTTCGAGTTATCGCGAGTGCACTGTATATGTATACATATATATCATATATTCATAATATAGTGAAATCTAAATACACCCAGCAAATACAAATCTGTAAACTCAAAATGCATACAATCAACATACTTTACTGAAAATCAAGCATTAATATATATATGTATATAAATATATACATATATCCATAAATATATCTATATATATATATATATATATATATATGAATAGACGTATATAATATAGAAATAATTTGTAAAATTTTGTATTTTTATTCATTTATTATCTTCTAAAATTGTTTATTTATACGATGTCTGGCAGCACTTCGGCTTATTCGGATTATTGGTCAATTTCACAATTTTTAAACTCAAATAACTTAAAAACTACAAGTCGCCTAGAAGTGAGGTTTTCACTTTTAGAAAGTAGAATACCCCCTCTATCCCCCCTTAAACTCCTTTTTTTAAAACAGACGGGGTAGGGAATGGGTATTTTCCCAAGTTATTTACTAAGGAACAAACTTATCCTCTTTTATAAAATTATATTTGTTATTATTTTTCACCTTTTTTCATTATTTATTTCTTTAATTGTTTGATTATGTATTCCTTTATTTGTAAAGTTATTATCTTCTAATTTAGGTATTTTATTTTTTTTTGTGTTATACTAGACTGGGGGTTTATGCTGTTATAGTTGCTGTTTGATCTTCTAATTCTAATTATGCTTTATTAGGAGGGTTACGGGCTATTGCTCAGACTATTTCTTATGAAGTTACACAAACCATTAGTATTGAAGTGGTTACTGCGCTCCTGTGCCTGAAAGGAAAAAAATTTGAATTAAGTCTTATAATTGCATTTGAGTTGATGTTTTTAGTTGTCCTTATACGTACTTATACGTCCTTCTTGGTGGCCTCAACGGTGATAGTGAAAATCGTATGTGAGCGCGATTACTGCTCATTCATGGCAGTAGCCGCAATAGCGCGGCTTGATGAGCCAAGCATAAGACAGTCAATTGTTTCGTCAACCGATGAAACCAGGGTTTCCGTTAATCCTGGCATAACAATGCCATTACGGTTCTCGCGTATTTCTACAATAAATTGCTCACGGGGCTGATGTGACAACAAGTCATATAATTGCTCCTGATACAACTCCATAAAAGAACATTTCGCTACGAAGTCATATTCACTTTGTAAGCTTTTGATGCGTTTAAAGATATCGTACATTAATCGAGGCATGACCACTGTATTTTCATTCAACTCTCCGCCAAAAGCTGTACCTATTTTACTCACTTGCCAGAACCAGTCTGACCGTAGGCAAATATTGTGGCATTGAATCCGGAAAAAAATTTGTCCAATACTCCCGTCACAATTACATCATAGACATATTCCATTCCGATACAGTCAATTGTTTATCCGGTGCTGCGGATATAAGCAGGCTATCAACTGCACATACTTGTATGGTGGCTTCTCATTGTGGTATAAATCGTGCTGTAAAGAAAATCAGGCAAAAAAAAAAAACATTAGCAAATAGATTATGCAGGTATGACATAGATATTTACGTTTTGTAAATTGTTGTTCCTATAGTTGTTGTAATCGGCTTGATTCTGACGAAAACCTTGGCGCGGTCTGGCTGGGCAACTATTGTACATAAGATCGGCAAAGCACCGCACATTATTTTTATGTAATTATACTAAAAGGAAAGCAAACGCGCTATCGCTTTCGTGTAGGCTAATTACCACCATCGGCAGCTCGCTGCTCGAGTGACATGCCCGGCGAGCCTGGGGTCGATTGAAAAACAGTATTGTCTCGCGAATTGTCTGCAAGTATAAATTAAATTAAACATTTTAATATTTATTTTTCATATTAGCACCACTCTATGCGTACCCATATGACGGGGCTTCGTCTGATACCGGTAATCCCTTATCCAGTGCTGTGGCTATAGCTACCCAACGCCCCTACCTACCGCCTGATACTTTTGTTCCAAAGTGTGGTTTGGCTCTTGGAGTATTTGGTATTCTGGAGTATTTGGTATTGCACTACTAGTATTTATACCATCGGTCGCAACGGCTCCCTGTGGTGGTACAATGCTTTGTAATGCAGCATTTAGGGAGCTGCTCATTCTATAACTTCCCCATTAGCGGCCAACAGTTCAATAGGTAACTGTTGTATGGCACTCTTGGCGATCGGTTTATTTTTAATTTTACGCGCACGGTCTGCATAGCAAAGGGTCTCAGCAACATTATAGTCGGCCGGACTAACGCAGGCTATCATAAGAATGATCGGATTGACGCCTAGGGAGTCTTGCAACAAACGAGTCAATTTGAAGTCCCGAAAGCGGACAAAACCAGAGCCCTGACTAGCTGTAAAACAATAAAGAATTATATGAATATTTGTATGTATTTATGTATAGTATAATATTTTTGTAAAGTAGAAGGAATCGTTAGTAATAAAACGTATCTACACAAACCATTAGTATTGTTTCCATACGTTATAAATACTCAACTATAAGGTTTTTTGCACTTACAATCAAGCGCCGATACGTAATCTCAGGGTTAAAAGATCCTGATTTATTTTAACACCCTCCTTAAAACGATCACCTGTAGCTTGTGTCTTCTTAGAGCGTTGTGAACCAGCCAAATCTACTAAATGGAACTTTGAAGTAGTTACTGTGCTCCTGTGCTTGAAAGGAAAAATATTAAATTAAGTCTTTGAATTGATGTTTTTAGTTGTCCTTATACGTACATTTCGTCTTTCTTGGTGGCCTCAACGGTGATAGTGAAAATCGTATGTGAGCGCGATGACTGCTCATTCATGGCAGTAGCCGCAATAGCGCGGCTTGATGAGCCAAGCATAAGACAGTCAATTGTTTCGTCAACCGATGAAACCAGGGTTTCCGTAAATCCTGGCATAACAATGCCATTACGGTTCTCGCGTATTTCTACAATAAATTGCTGACGGGGCTGATGTGACTGTCAATTGCTCCTGATACAACTCCATAAAAGAACATTTTGCTACGAAGTCATATTTACTTTGTAAACTTTTAATGCGTTTAAAGATATTGTACATTAATCGAGGCATGACCATTGAATTTTCATCCAACTCTCCGCCAAACGCTATACCAATAGTGTGAGTGTTGCCAAAACCAGTCTGACCATAGGTAAATATTGTGGCATTGAATCCGGAACACAATTTGTCCAATACTCCCATCACAATTACATCATAGACATATTCCTGCGTGTCTCGTGCATCAAACAAATTGTAGATGAATGTGTCGCTGAGAGGGTCTACAATTACCCCTGCAGAATCGCCCACACGCTTCACAGCTTCTTGGCAACCACGCTCTCATTCTGAAGGCACAATACTGCTTTTCCCTAATACCGTTATAACAAAACAGAAAATATGTATATACATATAACTAAATTATATGTAAAACATAGATAATAAGACATAGGAAATAAGCAAGAATGATAGAAACAAGATTGCGCTCATCAGAGAGTGCCTGACGCCGCGGATGCCAAGTTGTTCAGTGATGATAACCATTTGCTCTTCACAATAGATTTAGTGCTTTTTTATAGCCAAAATACGAAAATTTTTAAGTTTGGTGTTTGTTTCTTTTTGTTTTTAATTTAAAGCTACCCAAACCGTAAGTTAAAAAAAACTGTATTATTAAACAAAAGAATGTTAGAAAAGGTAACTCTGAGAAGATTAATGCAAATTTGTTGATTCCTATAAAGTTTGATATTTTGAAATTGCAAATTTAATTTTTTGCTCCTTTTAAGTTAATGCAATAATATTAAATTTCTTCTCTCAACTCTTCTTAACATTGAAAACCTTTTTACACATTTTAAAAAGCGTTTGAATTTACTGAATGCGAATTAAAACCATAGAGGTACTCAATCCTTAGTGGGACTTAGAGCATCAAGAGGTGTATTCATATTAAAAATTAGCAAAAAAAAAAAAATACCAGAAAATACTGAAAAAACCATAACGACATTTTTACAAAAAGAGTACCTTATCTAGTTACATAACCTCAAATATAGCAAATAACTCGGTACCTTAACAAAAGAGTCTCGCTTAACAAAAAAAAAAACTCATAAATTAAATTGTACATAAGCATAACACATTTATTAAAAAAAAAACGCACATTTCAAAAACAATTTGTCAACCATACAAAGTTCTTTAAGTGATTCAATAAAAATGTGTTGGGTTATTTTCTTTGAATGGGCATTTTAATGCGTTTTTATATCCAAAGCTAGGCAACACTGCAGTAGCGAGAGAGAGATTTAACTGCGGAAAGCAGAAGAATACCAACAACAACTGCGACCGCGGGCAGTGCGTTTTTGTTGTGTTCTAGAACATTTTGGACTGCGTGGTGCCAAAGCGGCCTTCGCATATCGCTTTCTATTGCTTTTGAGTCAATCAAGGTATTTTGTTTTTGTAAGTGCAATATTCGGACTATCAAGTGATGGAAGACAAAAGTACACGGAAGCAAGAAGGGAGCGCTGTGCTGGCGCACATATGCATGTATGTTTGAACGTGCATGGATGTAGTAACATATGAATACAATTATTTTATAGGAAGTTTAGAAGGCAAGTACAAACTTACACACATTGTTAAGGAGGTATTGAAGATGGTTTCCGTATTGTTTGGGTACATATTGGTAGATATGGTCTCGAGATATAGGTCAAAACGTGGACCCGGGTAACCTTTGGTTGTGTATGTACAATATGGGTATCAAATGAAAGCTGTTGATAAGTGCTTTAATACGGGGTAATTTGTTATGTTATGTTATGTTATGTTATGTTATGTTATGTTATGTTATGTTATGTTATGTTATGTTATGTTATGTTATGTTATGTTATGTTATGTTATGTTATGTTATGTTATGTTATGTTATGTTATGTTATGTTATGTTATGTTATGTTATGTTATGTTATGTTATGTTATGTTATGTTATGTTATGTTATGTTATGTTATGTTATGTTATGTTATGTTATGTTATGTTATGTTATGTTATGTTGTGTTGTGTTGTGTTGTGTTGTGTTGTGTTGTGTTATGTCATGTTATGTTATGTTATGTTATGTTATGTTATGTTATGTTATGTTATGTTATGTTATGTTATGTTATGTTATGTTATGTTATGTTATGTTATGTTATGTTATGTTATGTTATGTTATGTTATGTTATGTTATGTTATGTTATGTTATGTTATGTTATGTTATGTTATGTTATGTTATGTTATGTTATGTTATGTTATGTTAAAGTATATGTTATGTTAATGTTAACTCATTCTCTATATCCATACAAAATATGTATCAAACAAATAAAATTAAAATTTTCTTTTGAAAAATGCAACCATTCAATCAGTATTTTCTTATGACGTTATCACGTTAAACTATCGTCAGTAAACCGACTTTGCAGACAACCTCTTTTTTAACATAGCACACTCAATTGATAAGTCGAACAAATTCGATAAATCGAACAGCGCCTGTTTTAATTAGTTCGAGTTATCGCGAGTGCACTGTATATGTATACATATATATCATATATTCATAATATAGTGAAATCTAAATACACCCAGCAAATACAAATCTGTAAACTCAAAATGCATACAATCAACATACTTTACTGAAAATCAAGCATTAATATATATATGTATATAAATATATACATATATCCATAAATATATCTATATATATATATATATATATATATATGAATAGACGTATATAATATAGAAATAATTTGTAAAATTTTGTATTTTTATTCATTTATTATCTTCTAAAATTGTTTATTTATACGATGTCTGGCAGCACTTCGGCTTATTCGGATTATTGGTCAATTTCACAATTTTTAAACTCAAATAACTTAAAAACTACAAGTCGCCTAGAAGTGAGGTTTTCACTTTTAGAAAGTAGAATACCCCCTCTATCCCCCCTTAAACTCCTTTTTTTAAAACAGACGGGGTAGGGAATGGGTATTTTCCCAAGTTATTTACTAAGGAACAAACTTATCCTCTTTTATAAAATTATATTTGTTATTATTTTTCACCTTTTTTCATTATTTATTTCTTTAATTGTTTGATTATGTATTCCTTTATTTGTAAAGTTATTATCTTCTAATTTAGGTATTTTATTTTTTTTTGTGTTATACTAGACTGGGGGTTTATGCTGTTATAGTTGCTGTTTGATCTTCTAATTCTAATTATGCTTTATTAGGAGGGTTACGGGCTATTGCTCAGACTATTTCTTATGAAGTTACACAAACCATTAGTATTGAAGTGGTTACTGCGCTCCTGTGCCTGAAAGGAAAAAAATTTGAATTAAGTCTTATAATTGCATTTGAGTTGATGTTTTTAGTTGTCCTTATACGTACTTATACGTCCTTCTTGGTGGCCTCAACGGTGATAGTGAAAATCGTATGTGAGCGCGATTACTGCTCATTCATGGCAGTAGCCGCAATAGCGCGGCTTGATGAGCCAAGCATAAGACAGTCAATTGTTTCGTCAACCGATGAAACCAGGGTTTCCGTTAATCCTGGCATAACAATGCCATTACGGTTCTCGCGTATTTCTACAATAAATTGCTCACGGGGCTGATGTGACAACAAGTCATATAATTGCTCCTGATACAACTCCATAAAAGAACATTTCGCTACGAAGTCATATTCACTTTGTAAGCTTTTGATGCGTTTAAAGATATCGTACATTAATCGAGGCATGACCACTGTATTTTCATTCAACTCTCCGCCAAAAGCTGTACCTATTTTACTCACTTGCCAGAACCAGTCTGACCGTAGGCAAATATTGTGGCATTGAATCCGGAAAAAAATTTGTCCAATACTCCCGTCACAATTACATCATAGACATATTCCATTCCGATACAGTCAATTGTTTATCCGGTGCTGCGGATATAAGCAGGCTATCAACTGCACATACTTGTATGGTGGCTTCTCATTGTGGTATAAATCGTGCTGTAAAGAAAATCAGGCAAAAAAAAAAAACATTAGCAAATAGATTATGCAGGTATGACATAGATATTTACGTTTTGTAAATTGTTGTTCCTATAGTTGTTGTAATCGGCTTGATTCTGACGAAAACCTTGGCGCGGTCTGGCTGGGCAACTATTGTACATAAGATCGGCAAAGCACCGCACATTATTTTTATGTAATTATACTAAAAGGAAAGCAAACGCGCTATCGCTTTCGTGTAGGCTAATTACCACCATCGGCAGCTCGCTGCTCGAGTGACATGCCCGGCGAGCCTGGGGTCGATTGAAAAACAGTATTGTCTCGCGAATTGTCTGCAAGTATAAATTAAATTAAACATTTTAATATTTATTTTTCATATTAGCACCACTCTATGCGTACCCATATGACGGGGCTTCGTCTGATACCGGTAATCCCTTATCCAGTGCTGTGGCTATAGCTACCCAACGCCCCTACCTACCGCCTGATACTTTTGTTCCAAAGTGTGGTTTGGCTCTTGGAGTATTTGGTATTCTGGAGTATTTGGTATTGCACTACTAGTATTTATACCATCGGTCGCAACGGCTCCCTGTGGTGGTACAATGCTTTGTAATGCAGCATTTAGGGAGCTGCTCATTCTATAACTTCCCCATTAGCGGCCAACAGTTCAATAGGTAACTGTTGTATGGCACTCTTGGCGATCGGTTTATTTTTAATTTTACGCGCACGGTCTGCATAGCAAAGGGTCTCAGCAACATTATAGTCGGCCGGACTAACGCAGGCTATCATAAGAATGATCGGATTGACGCCTAGGGAGTCTTGCAACAAACGAGTCAATTTGAAGTCCCGAAAGCGGACAAAACCAGAGCCCTGACTAGCTGTAAAACAATAAAGAATTATATGAATATTTGTATGTATTTATGTATAGTATAATATTTTTGTAAAGTAGAAGGAATCGTTAGTAATAAAACGTATCTACACAAACCATTAGTATTGTTTCCATACGTTATAAATACTCAACTATAAGGTTTTTTGCACTTACAATCAAGCGCCGATACGTAATCTCAGGGTTAAAAGATCCTGATTTATTTTAACACCCTCCTTAAAACGATCACCTGTAGCTTGTGTCTTCTTAGAGCGTTGTGAACCAGCCAAATCTACTAAATGGAACTTTGAAGTAGTTACTGTGCTCCTGTGCTTGAAAGGAAAAATATTAAATTAAGTCTTTGAATTGATGTTTTTAGTTGTCCTTATACGTACATTTCGTCTTTCTTGGTGGCCTCAACGGTGATAGTGAAAATCGTATGTGAGCGCGATGACTGCTCATTCATGGCAGTAGCCGCAATAGCGCGGCTTGATGAGCCAAGCATAAGACAGTCAATTGTTTCGTCAACCGATGAAACCAGGGTTTCCGTAAATCCTGGCATAACAATGCCATTACGGTTCTCGCGTATTTCTACAATAAATTGCTGACGGGGCTGATGTGACTGTCAATTGCTCCTGATACAACTCCATAAAAGAACATTTTGCTACGAAGTCATATTTACTTTGTAAACTTTTAATGCGTTTAAAGATATTGTACATTAATCGAGGCATGACCATTGAATTTTCATCCAACTCTCCGCCAAACGCTATACCAATAGTGTGAGTGTTGCCAAAACCAGTCTGACCATAGGTAAATATTGTGGCATTGAATCCGGAACACAATTTGTCCAATACTCCCATCACAATTACATCATAGACATATTCCTGCGTGTCTCGTGCATCAAACAAATTGTAGATGAATGTGTCGCTGAGAGGGTCTACAATTACCCCTGCAGAATCGCCCACACGCTTCACAGCTTCTTGGCAACCACGCTCTCATTCTGAAGGCACAATACTGCTTTTCCCTAATACCGTTATAACAAAACAGAAAATATGTATATACATATAACTAAATTATATGTAAAACATAGATAATAAGACATAGGAAATAAGCAAGAATGATAGAAACAAGATTGCGCTCATCAGAGAGTGCCTGACGCCGCGGATGCCAAGTTGTTCAGTGATGATAACCATTTGCTCTTCACAATAGATTTAGTGCTTTTTTATAGCCAAAATACGAAAATTTTTAAGTTTGGTGTTTGTTTCTTTTTGTTTTTAATTTAAAGCTACCCAAACCGTAAGTTAAAAAAAACTGTATTATTAAACAAAAGAATGTTAGAAAAGGTAACTCTGAGAAGATTAATGCAAATTTGTTGATTCCTATAAAGTTTGATATTTTGAAATTGCAAATTTAATTTTTTGCTCCTTTTAAGTTAATGCAATAATATTAAATTTCTTCTCTCAACTCTTCTTAACATTGAAAACCTTTTTACACATTTTAAAAAGCGTTTGAATTTACTGAATGCGAATTAAAACCATAGAGGTACTCAATCCTTAGTGGGACTTAGAGCATCAAGAGGTGTATTCATATTAAAAATTAGCAAAAAAAAAAAAATACCAGAAAATACTGAAAAAACCATAACGACATTTTTACAAAAAGAGTACCTTATCTAGTTACATAACCTCAAATATAGCAAATAACTCGGTACCTTAACAAAAGAGTCTCGCTTAACAAAAAAAAAAACTCATAAATTAAATTGTACATAAGCATAACACATTTATTAAAAAAAAAACGCACATTTCAAAAACAATTTGTCAACCATACAAAGTTCTTTAAGTGATTCAATAAAAATGTGTTGGGTTATTTTCTTTGAATGGGCATTTTAATGCGTTTTTATATCCAAAGCTAGGCAACACTGCAGTAGCGAGAGAGAGATTTAACTGCGGAAAGCAGAAGAATACCAACAACAACTGCGACCGCGGGCAGTGCGTTTTTGTTGTGTTCTAGAACATTTTGGACTGCGTGGTGCCAAAGCGGCCTTCGCATATCGCTTTCTATTGCTTTTGAGTCAATCAAGGTATTTTGTTTTTGTAAGTGCAATATTCGGACTATCAAGTGATGGAAGACAAAAGTACACGGAAGCAAGAAGGGAGCGCTGTGCTGGCGCACATATGCATGTATGTTTGAACGTGCATGGATGTAGTAACATATGAATACAATTATTTTATAGGAAGTTTAGAAGGCAAGTAGGTGTGTGTATATGTACGCATGCTAGGACTTAAAGTAGATTTGTATACATATACACCTTCATGGCTATAGAGCAGAATTGTTTTTGTACTTGTTAGGAAGAAACTTATAAGAATGTAATGTGCTGTGCCATGTGAATAAATAAGTCAAGGTTATTTGGGCATACAGGCGTATGCACATATGAAAGGAAGATGATGTTCTTGCGCTTGTGCATTATTGTTTTTCATATACAAATGTACATACATACATATGTAATTTGCCGTCGAATACATAAACTATAAATTGAAATATAACATAAAATAAGCGTTGATTTATCTTAGGTAGGTAGGTTGGGTGGTTGTCGTAAAGACACACTTAGAACTTTCGCAGGTCCATTGTGATACCACTGGAGCTTCTCCTTACTCTACGTGTTCCCTTTTAAAACCATCTGGTAACTTTAATAAACGAACAGCTCTCTTCGTTAGTTTTAGATGGGCTATGTCCGCTACATCAGTTAAAAATGCTGTGCGCAGGCTTTTTATAGCTAAGCTTTCACACTCACATAAAAGGTGTCTGACTGTTTCCTCTTCTTCTGTATTAAGACAGCTTCTACAGAAATCGAAGTACGGGAGTCCTAACCTTCTAGCGTGGCTGCCTAATAAACAATGACCAGTTAATACCCCTATCATTTTTCTTATAGCTTCTCTGTTAAATCTTACCATGATCTTCGACCGATCGCTGTTCCATTTCGGTCATGTCTGTCTGCTAAGTTGGCATGTTGTAAGATTTTGCCAACTTATATTTACCTTTTTGATGGTTTCCCTGTCTATAATTAATTTACAAGTGGCTATAGGCATGGGTATCAGCGCCTTATCCGGTTGGAGATCGAGCGTTGTACCAGTTCGAGCAAGTTATTTATCTTAAACCATTATTTTATTTTTGTAAATTTTGTCTATTTGTATTCTCTGCAAATGTTGTGAATTTATTTAGATATACATATATTCTTTCTGTTATGTGTACTACGCTACACGCACTTATTTTTTCTAATAGCGGTCGTGCTCGGCAGGCGATAGCAAACCTCTGAGTGTATTTCTGTCATGAAAAACTTGTCATAAAAAACCACCTGCCGTTTGGCACCGGCTTAAAACCATAGTTCCCTCCATTTGTGGGAAAACATGAAGTCATAGTAGTTTTACTACTAGCACGTCGGCTTGCAGGTGTAGATTTTTTACCCTACCTTTACACCGCAGTTCACTGTCTAAAAGATGGCTGTTTTTTCAACGCGCTGACCTATTCTTCATGTCGAAAGGGTCTCTTTTGCAAGAGTTTCATACAGATACCTTGCACTAGCAGATATAGTACAATAGTTAAATTACCATTCAGGGACATAAAACTTAATTGTGTTTTTATAACTTTTTTAACTGGACTTGCATGAATGGCATTACACTTAGTTTCATGCATGTAATAATCCCAGGAAATAAGCGATAAGGTGTTGCATGGGTTGTCCTGTTTATTACCCGAATTATTCGTGTACTTAGCGTACTGCATATCATTTTACTGTCTTCAACGCCTATTCCGCTTAGATCCTGGAGGATGAAGGGATTACAGTGATTACCAATCTTGTTAAAAGTGCCCTCTATGTCTGGGAATGCCGTAAATGAATACTGTTTGAATTGACATTCTGGAAATATTGGACTTAGAATTCTGCAGCTGAAAAAAATATTCTCATATTTTAGAGAGGATAACCGCGTAATTATGCAAGGCTGTTTTTTAATTGCAAACTCCTGAAATGTGAAATAAATACTAACCAATAAAAATAAATAAAATAAATAATTGGCGCGTACACTTCTGTTAGGTGTTTGGCCGAGCTCCTCCTCCTATTTGTGGTGTGCGTCTTGATGTTGTTCCACAAATGGAGGGACCTACAGTTTCTAGCCGACTCCGAACGGCAGATATTTTTATGAGGAGCTTTTTCATGGCAGAAATACACTCGGAGGTTTGCCATTGCCTGCCGAGGGGCAACCGCTATTAGAAAAATGTTTTTATTAATTTTGCTTTCACCGAGATTCGAACCAACGACCTCTCTGTGAATTCCGAATGGTAATCGCGCACCAACCCATTCGGCTACGGCGGCCGCCTTATACTTACCAATACTTACAAAAAATGCAAAAAAATCTTATTTGATACGATGTTAATTTTAAAATTTAATAAAAAAATAATCGAAATTATATTAAAATTGCCTTAAACATGTTAGTATTTGAAACGTAATATTAAATCAAGCTCTTCTTAACCAGAGCATCGACTCTAAATGCGATTTAAAAAATTATTTGGCGTGACCAGATAAACTAAAGGAAAATAAATAGCGACGATGTGAGATCGCAAATTGGTTTTTGGGTTTATTTTGAAGCGGCATTAATTCCGTTGTTAGCATGTACGGATAGCGCAATATTCAAATGACCACCTCGGCTTCGCTGACAGTACGCACATGAGTTAAGTGGTCGTTCCTATTTTCGGTGGCACGATGTACGGCCTTATTTTTTTTCTAATGTTAACTTCGAGTTTGTCCAATATGGGTCGTTTGTCATGAGGGACTGCTCGCGTCAGCCAATTATTGATAATTCGCTGTGAGATGATCCAGTCGTCAACTTCACAACTTGGGACGTTACGTCGCTTTTATGATATGTAGCGATGTTGTTGTGCTCTGGCTACAGAAATTCAGTTAATGCTGCTGTATATCCATGGAGAAAAGATTTCAAAGGTTAGGTCTTTAACGGACCGTTATTTGGCTCTGAGCGAATTTGACAGAATCAGCTGATGGGCTAACGTTACTTTAGGTGAAAAATAGAAAAAAATAACCACTGACGCTTCGTTGCCCTCTGAACAACGGCTGATGGTGTGAATATGAGTTTGGACGAGTGTGTGTTAATATGTGTGAAAAGATTGTGTTAGTGATATATTAAAAAAACAACACAGTTCTCGCTCATGTTGCTTCCTTGCTATTTGAACAACGATTCATTCAACGAGTGTGTGAATACATCTGAAATGATCGTCTAGGATTCGGCTGTCGAATCCCTATGTGACGTGGCAGCCAAAGTTCCCTTAAAAATTTTATTTTTCACCCTAGCTGAATAGCAAATCTGGTAATCTACCATCCTTGCTCTATACCGAGGACTATTGATGTCATTTTCGCAAGAAATGAGGTCAGATGTCGCCTATTTTATACACCACACCAAGCAGTCAATATTTTTGGCTTGGTACTCGTAGAATATTTGTGGATCGTGTTCACTCCAATAACGGCAAATCTTTTTGAATCATAAACGGGTATCGACCGAGGAGTTTCTGTATTTGCTTTAGCGAAATTTAGATCCGTGTATTTACAAATGTGGCGGAATTTTGCGTGCTTGACACGTTGAATATTACTGAATATTTGGATAGCTGGATGACAGGCCTAACTTTCATAGTTGCTGAAATGTTATGTACTTAAGTGTACTGGGTGTTTGGCAAGCTTCTGCCCCTATTTGTGGTGTGCGTCTTGAAGTTTTACCAGAAATGGAGGGATCTACACTTCTACATATGTCGTGCCTGAATGGTAGATGGTTTTTTATAAAGAGTTTTTCACGGCAGGAATACACTCGGGGGTTTGCCGTTGCCTGCCGAAGGGCGACCGCTATTACAAAAAAATGTTTCTATCATTTGATGTATCACGCCCGAAGATGCGAACCATTACAATTACATAACCGACACATGACAAGTACAAGAACAACCATTCTTATTTGCTCACTCTATTCAATATGTAGTTGTTCACTTTTTCGGCAAATAAGTTTGCAAAATTTTTTTGGTTAAAACTCTATCGGAATTTTAGAATTTTTTCCGCAACTTATTAAAGCATACTATCAGGCTGTTTATCAATCAAATGTAACATAGATTGACATAAATTAATAGGTATGTAAAAAGCCATCCAAGTAAAATGCCTAAAACTATGCAAGAATTTTCAATTGCGCATTTTCCTCCAACACGAAAACGTGTCGAAATTCGAGATACAGGAGGAGTAGATTTAAGGCCTCTTCGATTTTCCAAGCGTTAGCAAGTGGCGAATAGATAAAGCAACTGGTATAAATAAGCAATTGTTCGTAGCACTGCAAAAGAGCTGCCAAAATTTACATTTGTTTAGAAGTAATTCATGAGTATTAGTAAGACCGCGTTTATGCAGGGAGACATTTGTTGCTTCGACTCGTTACTTGTGGTGCTAGTGATCTATCAATAGCCTTTTTGTTCTCGTTCTTCCCAATTTTTGTTCTTGACCTTAGACTAAAAACTAGCAACTGCCAACTCGCTAGCGGTGAATCTGGCGCGACAACTTTGCTGTTGCTTTCGTATGCAAATTTTTCGTCAAGTGAGTAGAACGCAGAGTTAGCGGGCTGAAAAGTGGTGAATAGAAGACGTCTAAATCGTATCTTTCCCTACAATTAAATAAAACATGCTCATAATTATTGTCTTATGTATTCTTCGATAATATCTTGTCGTCGTTTTATTTACATATTTAAATTATATACAAATTAATAATTGGTACAAAAAACAAAGATCATATCATTTTGTTTTTAAAAAAATCATGAGCGAAGGACTTTTGATGATATTCAACGCTTGCGAAAGGGGCAAAATAAAGAAGCTGCCGAAAATTAGAAATATATGTATATGTATGTGTGTATGTATGTAGAAGCAAACGTTGCAAACTACGAATCTGTGCTATTACAAATAATAGGTGTGGCGGGCAAGTTCATGGACTTTGAAGTAAATGAAAGAAATGAAACCTAGTGTTTTAAGCTGAAAACAACAGAGTTCTCATAGTTTTGCTAACACATTTTTATCTACTATTTACATTACACTCAGCGTTTTTGATTTAGCTTTTCTTTCATTTCACGCTTAACTGAATTTCCACACCTTCCAATCGTTTTTCAAACTGTTTGCCCATTTGGCTTCAAACATTTTCTCTACTGGGCATCTCTTTGCACATTTCGCTGCAGCGTTTTTAAATACTCTCCAACGCCTTCCTTTAATTCGAAATTTTTATCACAAACTAAAAACTAAATCATACATTAGGGAAAGAAAATAATAAGAAAGAGTAAGAAAATACAGTTGTCTCATTTGATACACGTTCTCATTCTCATTTCACTTCGATCCGGTTTAGCGCAATTTTCGCAGAGTAAATTTTTCCGAGCAATAATGGCCGTACATTTCAAATTTTCAACTAAATTATCGTATTTTCTAGATGTACATATGTAAGTCCTTTTCCTAAAAAAATCTCACACCCTCAGCGAGTTACTGTCGGTGGCAATTTACTTCCTTTTGTGGATATGTCCATGTCCATGGCCATAGCCATAGCTGATCGCGTGACCACCATAACCTCCAATCGAATGACCGCCATAGCCGCCAATACCGCCAAGAGAGTGGCCGCCATAGCCTCCACCTCCGCTGATTATTGTAGCCGCTGGTGCGACATGGCTTTCAACATGAACTGGCACCGGAACAGGTACTTTGTAGGGCACATGTTGCTCAACGGCCACTGGGACATGCTGCTCGACATGAACGGGGCGTGGAACATCGACTGGCACCTTAACGGGATAGGGCACTTTGCGCTCCACTGGCACTGGGATTTCTTTGATGACTGGGTATGGTCTGGGTACTGCCACCTTCACAGGCACAGCTACTGGACGATCTACCGGCACTGGAACTGGGTGATCGACGGGCACCTGCACGGGTATGGTGACGCGTTTCTCAACAGTGTAGGGCACAGGCTTCTCTACGGGCACTGGATATGGTTTGATTACATGCACTGGATAGGGACGATCGACGGGCACTTTAACAGGTACTTGTACAATCTTTTCAACTGGGTAAGGTTGTGGCACATGAACGGGTACCTTGACAGGTACCTGCACGATCTTCTCCACAGGGTAGGGCTGCGGCACTGGTACTTTGACGGGGACTTGAACGATTTTCTCCACTGGGTATGGCGCTGGAACGGGCACCTTTACAGGCACTGGACGATCTACGTGTACGGGCACTTGCACATGCACGGTTTTCTCCACTGGGTAGGGTTGTGGTATATGCACTGGCACTTTGACGATCTGCTTTACGGGCACTTGTACTGTTCTTTCGACTGGGTAGGGTTGTGGTACAGGCACTTGTACTGGTACTTGAACGATTTGCTCCACTGGGTATGGCACGGCGCGTTCTACCTGATAGGGCACGGCGACTTGGCGTTCGACATAGGAGGTTTGTACATTCGTGGGTATGGCAGCGCCAACAGCAATGCCACCACCACCCAATCCACCACCTAATCCACCACCGAGCCCAGTGCCGCCAATAAGAGCACCGCCGCCATGTCCCCCACTGATAATGACGCCACCACCACCATGTCCACCGCCATGTCCACCGATCAACACTGCGCCACCACCACCGTGTCCACCGCCATGTCCACCGATCAACACTGCACCACCACCACCATGTCCACCATAGCCGTAGCCGGTGCCGGAAATGATGCCACGTTTCTCCTGTTTCTTTTCGGCCGTACTGACCGGTTTCGCTTCGGTGGCGGCAGGTGCGGGCTCAGCGGACTTGGGTTCGGCGGCTTTTTGCGCATCCTCCGCATAAGTGAGTGTAGATAGGACCAAGAGGCCGAAAATGAACTGGAAAGAGAAAGAAAGAAAGAGGGAGAGGGAGATAGTAAGATGATGTAAGAAATGTGAGACAGAACTTTATGGAATAATATTTGAAAAATTTATATTTGTTTGATGAATAAAAATACATAGTTTGAAACTTTCTTGTGATTTGAGCAAGGCTTTTGCTCCAACTTGGAACTCTAGAAATTGGTGAAATTCAATCTTATTTTTGTTCGGTTAAATTTTTAGCACTAACAATCGCTGTTTTATTGCAAACACTTTGCAGAAGAAAATGCAAAAGCTTAACGATCCAATGCCGCTGCAAAGTGAGAGCTCACATTTTATTTCATTTATGAACTCGATACGATTATTAGGGGTTTTGACCATCAGAAAAAAAAATGTAACCAGGTATTTTTGGTTTTGTATTTTCGCTTACTTTTAACATTGTAGTGACAACAATTTCACCATTTTTTTCTAAATTAGTTTAAATTGGTCTAGGTTGTTGTAGAGACATTGTTGACTGCTTTACTGATCTCAAACGCTATGAAAAAAATGATTGGAGGTAAAATAATTTCTGTAAAAGGAGGGTCCTCAGGTCATTTTCTGCGCCAGAGGGCAACACCAAATGGTATGAAAAATTATTGAAGTTAAAATATTTGACTTTAAAAATGAGGAATTTCAACCCTCTCCCACGTTGGAGGGTTAAGCGATATAGTCTAGTCAATATTCTGATTTTTCAATTTTTATTTTTCATTTAAAGTTAACAAAGTAAGTCACACTTTACACTTTTTTTAATTTAATATTAATAAAGTTATTGAATTTTTGTATTTTGTTGGCGCATTTACCGATTGACATCTGTTACCGTTAATTTCTCCCAAGACCACAATAATCAACTCGCCATCGACCAGACATTACATAACTAAAAACTGGGCCACTGATGCCCATTCAGCGTGCTAACACATTAACCTGCATTTAATGTGGCACCAAAAATGGCTGCACTTCCGCACCGACCAGTTCCAGCCGGTCAATCAACGGCCAGTTCCATGCGCAAATGGTTAGCGGCATGCCATTTCTGGCACACAAGGCGGTCGTTAAGTCCAACCGAAAGCAAAATTATTATTTTTTTCTGATAAATAATAGCAACAGCAACAAATGGCAAGCATCTAATATGATATTATGTCGAACGTATGCGCATGCGCTTCCTTTTTCTATGCGGTCAAGCGATGTCAGTGACCAAAATTGCCGATCAATTTAAAAAAGGGGGGAAAATAAAACAAAAAGCGAATAGCAGAATTTATAAGGAAAATGCAGACAAAACGGGAAGACGATGATATAATAAAATTGCATGTTTTTTTTCTTGTCATGCTGTGTTGTCTTTTTTACAAATTTGATGCCATGATAGCCGCAAATGAAGTGAAAAATATTGTAATGAAATAAACTCAATAAAAATCCATATCGATGGATGGCTGCGTTGTGAGTGTGAAATTGCATACCTAGCCATTGTTTTACTGCTTTAGCCACAAATCCATACGTGCCGTGTGCGGTATTTGATTTTTCTTTTGCTTGCACTTGCACTTCTTTTTTGCCCTGTCGCGCGCGCTGTAGTTTGCGCATGCGCTTTTTCGATTTATTTAGTAATTTACCACAAATACTTCAGCTTGGCTGGGCTTCTGTTTGTTTTCAGCGTACTACGTTTTGCTTTGGTTTCGTGGTTTTGCTTTGGCTTTGAGCCAAGTTCAAGTCGCAAAGTGACACTTGTGCAAGAAATTGCATAATTAAATATTTTCTTTATTGTTGTTTATTATTAGCTTTTTACTTTAAGGGAGCCACTGCTTTTCACTTTCATGCTGGCAAGGCTGGTGGTTTGTATGGTGATAATGCAATAAATGCGTCGGTGGTGCGTGCAAAGAAAAAGCTGACATTGGGCGAAATTATTTTGCAATGTCGATTGAGTTGAGTTGAGCTCAGGTGTGATGTGATGTGTACATTTCGTAATTGGTGGTATAATATAATTGAATAAAATATAATAATAATGAAAACCACTTTGAAGGTATTGACCTTGGTGACTGCGTGAAACGACTGGCTCGTTGTGTCAACTTTTAGTCAGGGTTCAGGTTAGCTTGATGATCCTTTTTAGTGCTTTGCGTAATTTTTAGAAAAAAATCTATGAATTTAGAAATTTTAAATTAAATACAAAAAATTTCTACTGCCTACAGCTCAGGTTAAATAGCCGTCGGAATTTTATCTTTTTTTGAATATCAGCACAAACACAGCCGTAGTCTTAATTAGGCTAGTCTTATGTGTAGTTTGAGCAGTAATAATATTTCATGGCCTCCACTAACCGAGTTCAGAATAATACACCTAATACTTTAAACATCTTTTTTATTAATTTTAAGACCACCTTTGAAAAAAGCACGAACTTATGGACTGACCTGATAATATTGGATTTCTTTCTATCTTTAATTATAAGAAATTATTTTGATTTCCAATACTAAATAACGGTACTTAGAAAATAAGAATCCCATAAGTATCACGGCTGTCAACGAATTAGTTAATAAAAGGTAAAAAATGGAATACATCTTAAGTACTAATTGAAATTTATTACTGGCTGAAATTTACTACTCATTGAAATTTGCTACCTCTTGGAACTTCGTGTTTTTTGAAATTTACTACATATTAAAATTTAATACTTATTGAAATTTAATACTCATTGAAATTTCCAACTCATTGAAATTTATTGCATATTGAAATTTACTACTTATTGAAATTTAATACTTATTGAATTTTGTTACGTATTGAAATTTACTACTTTTTGAAACTGACTACTTATTGATACTGATAATTTATTGAAATATACTTCTTATTGAAATTTCCTACCTCCTGAAATTTTTCATTTATTGAAATTAATTAGTTATCTAATCATGCAACTATATCCTAAATATGAGAAAAGTCAAAACACGTAAAGGAATATTTTTATGTTACCAATAATGTTTAGGCATAGAGTGTCTTAATCTTTTAGAATTTCTTGTGTATTGGATCAAACGGTATGCTAATACATAAATTTAAAAATGGTGGGGAATACCACAAAATTTATATTCTTTCATTTTTACGTGCAATAGAATGTAAACTAAGTTACTCCAGCTGCATTCAGTAGATGATAGATTCAATGATTCCTATTCTCTTTCTTAAAAAAAATTTCGTTTTAAAAATCTTCTACTTTGGCCTCCAATTGCATTTGGCTTATACTTTTTGGTAGCCTACGCATCCGGTTGAGAGAGGCTGTGGTATAATTCAAATTATAAGTATTTATATACCTTTCTCTGACTTGGCTACTTGGCAGTCTTCTTTTTCTAATATAATATTATTTTTTAGAAATTTTACTATCGAAAATTTTTCACTCTTGAAAATATTATATTTGGTTCCCAATTGCGGATTGTCTCAAAACTTTTGTTACGCATGCGATTGAGAGGCGCTGCACCGAAATTTAAAATAAATACTTTTTTTACTTGGAGTATGCAATTATTCAGGTGTTAGGACAACTTTATGCACAAACATCGATTTGTTGAAATCTACACAGTGGAATAATAGCTATAGTAACTACTAAACTAACTAATAACTAGTTATAACTCTAGTGATTCGACCGGAGTAAATTGGTTTTTTCAATAATTTTTTTAATATCTTCCTTAGCTTTCATAACTAATTGGAGAAGGCTTAAAAATGCAAATAGACAGGAATTAGTTGCATTATGCTAAACTAAATGTGAAGAGCTTTAACATAAAAGACTTAAGAAACAAACCCGATTTGCTTGATCGACTTTTATATCAATCATTTCGGTAATATTTAAGAGTTTATAAAGTACAATCAACAGATTTTAAAAAATCTATATTGATGATAACTTTGAGATTGAATTCTTTAAAATACTTTAGTAAAGAGAAATGTGTTTTTAATTTTTCTTTTACGCAAACCTTCAAAAATTGAGCTTACAATAAAAATAGTGATTTTTTCAATATTTAGTGAAGATATGCAAAAGGGAAAATTCCATTTCGATCTCAAAATTCGTGTCACAAATCTCTTAAAACCAAAAACAGGTGCTTTAGTGCATTGTGAAAAATTTATCTGCACATTTGTTTCTATTAAAACAATTCAATTTCTATTTCAACAATTTCTTAGCACTTAGCACCATTGCGCTCTAGATTGTGCCATAAAACCCGCTGCTGTTTGTTTCTTAAATCCACTTCTGTTTCAATATTACATTTTTCTTCTTTTCAATAATAATTTTATTTTCACTTTTCACATTTGTCTGTGCTTTCAGACAATTTTTGAGTCTTTTGAAAATGTTTTTGTTCATATAAAATTATTTCATATCATTTTCACACAACATACCAATGACTTCATCTTGTTTCACAAATTTAACTAACACCAACAACTTGACGCGGTAGTCTGCTCGCTTGCTTCGCTCGTCTTTTTAAGAACTCAGTTAAAGAAATGAAATGAATGAATCTGAAATCAAAAACACACAAATGTTTTCAATTTTTTCTCAATGCAAAAGTCAAAGTAAATATTACTTGGAGGCTGAGGTCGTTCTAGTAACAACGAACCTACAAAAGATACTGAATAATTTTGACCAGCCGCCACAAGCTTTTATACCGACGCATGCTTATAGAACGACGACCAAGCGTTGACGGATGGTCTGATTAGCGGGCGTGAAGGGAGAGGCACGGATGTGACCAACAGTAACAGAAACAGCAACAGCAGCGGCAGTAGCAGCCCAGGTGAGCACCGCACATGAACGCTGTCGACAGCGCCAACTACTCACGGAGACTTTTGCAATTAGCTGGTATGAAAGAAATAATAAAAATAGTTAAGGAAAAATTGACAACTAAAGCAGCTGTATGAAATAATTCCTGCGGTAGCTGCAGACAGGCGATGGTAGACTTATGGAAATTAAGCGCAAGTAAAAGACATTAAAGTTGTTGGTGGCATCGGTGCAGAGCTTGGCAGGCGAGAGTGCACAAAGTAGTGAGCGCAAAAGCAAAGCAAAGTCTCGAAAAGCTCAACGGAGTCAGCGCAAAGGTGATTTCGTGTACGTATACGCTGCGTGCGTATGTTAGTTGTATATGAATAGTGCAATGAAAGCAAGAGTGATTCACGTACACTGTACGTGTGCACCAAGTGAGATTCGCACCAGAGTTGTGTGTCTGTATTTGTGGAAAAAGCTCTCGATTTCATATCCGTACACAAGAGAGCCGTCACACGCACAGTGTAGGTGTATAAATGGATTTCTGTGCGCATATTTGATTATATTTGTGTGAGTGTGTTTGTCCGCTGGCCGCTTTTGGCGCCAAATTATTATTTTCAACAAATTGTGGCAGTTTTTCTTGAACGGTGAAAGGGTTGACTGTAACAAATTTTGAAAATCTTCTCTGCCACAACGCATCAGTGCAACATTTTTACTCAGCTCGTGGTGAAGTTTATAAAACCAAATTTGCATCTTGGACGTTGAAAGGACTATAGCCTTGAGTTTCCTGTTAGTCACTTTAATAATTAATGTATCAACAATTAGAAAACTAAGGAAATTCAATACATTGTAGCTTTTTAAATGAAAAATAGTTATCAATAAATATTTTGATTCATTCATAGCGAACAA
Organism: Anastrepha obliqua; assembly: GCF_027943255.1. NCBI lineage: Eukaryota > Metazoa > Arthropoda > Insecta > Diptera > Tephritidae > Anastrepha > Anastrepha obliqua. The sequence continues at coordinate 3,205,442 of NC_072896.1, forward strand.
CTTGGTTTTCTTTATTGTGCTTGCGAGAAATATTTTTGTTTTGGTGGTGTGGTTGTGACATAAGTTGTATAGACTTTATTTGAAAATTGATGTTTGCTGTACAATTTATGATAAAAAACGAAATAAAATTTTGAGAATCTATAAATAAGATTTGTGATGACTGCGAGCGGTGATGAATACTCAAAAATGGTGATGAATACTCAATAAATTGCCAGTAAAATGAAAAGTAGAAGAAAATGGTGTAATGAATATACGCAGGAGATTAAACAGGACCTTACAAAAACAATCTAATATATTTAAGGAGGCAATAGTATGAAAAAAAGCAAAAACGTTTTATAAACATGGGTTCACAAAGCAAAGGACCCATGTCTTAGATATTTCTTTCCAACCACCTGCGTATGTATTTTGTACAAACCAACCAGTCAAACATACAAAGCAAAATTACATAAGGTGCTGGAAGTGCCATCTTTCTGTTTCCAAGTAGGAAAACAAAAGCTTTGTTCGAAGAATGGACGACCTGTTTCTAAATCCCCTTCGGTGTTAAAATTTAGTGATATCTAATGCTTAGCTGCAGCTCTTTAGGGCTATTTACTGGGTTAACATAGTAAAACGTGCCTGATGCCCAGATTACTTTTGAGCATAGGCCGGTAGCCATAACAGTTAATTATAATTTTAATTATGGCTGAATAATAAAAAATAAAAAATTCATTGGAGCAGGTGTCTTTTCGTTGGCTCATAAATATGTATTGTGAAAATCAATAATTTTATTTCAAGTGAATCCAGTCTCATCACTAAAAGGAATATTGACAAGTGTACGGAGGATTTCATAATCATTGCATAAAAGCAGCTTCAAAACTCTGCGCCACTCCCAACCGAATTTCGTGCCATCCGTGCTAGAATTTCTTCCTCAGATGAAGAAGTAGAAGTGTCTTCTTGATCTTTCTGATAAATATCGTTGTTTGCTCAATAAATCGCGGTGACGTTATCTCCGGTGAACTCTTCTAAATAGGCGATGTTGAATAATCCATCTATTTAAATGTATAACGAATTTGAAATTTTGTTTCGGGTGCTGAATAAAAATAAAAATTAAAAAAAATTATAAATTCTTACTGATAGTTGGTACATCACATACTGTATGAAAAACGTATAATTTTCCTGAAACTCAACGCAATTAATTTTAAAAATATATCAGCCAGCTATGATGCAAATCTTCAAGTAACAGAGGAGCTAAAAAAAATATTACTTGCCATATCTTTAAAATGTTTAGCTTGTGAACCCATGCTTATTAAGACTTTTTTGCTTCTTTTGATCAAACTTTGATTGCCTTCTTAAATACTTATTTTAAAACAATTCTTTATAAGTACGCTGGCGAACCCGAAAACGCTTTACTTTGGCTCAATTTGTTGTGAAATTAATTGAGAAGTAAATAAAATCATTCTAGTACATAACTGTAGTCAGATTTTAATATCAGAAGACTTGTGAGAGTTCAAAGAACTTGTATGCGCTCTGCTCTCCTTGCTTTAAATTTATTTTAATAAATTTCGCATATCTAAATCCTTCTATAGTCTCACATGTCTACTGATAAACTTAAATCCGTTAAGAAGTAGGAGAACTATTACTTGATATCATAAGGGGTTTGACTGACTCTTGTTTATTATTTGAGCGTTTTCATTTTCACATCTCTTAGCACCTCTAGGAGCCTTTGAAATAACGTTATTTTTTTCTGGAATGAGTAAAACAATTTATGCTTTTAACTCTTGCATTTTAAGCGCTATGAAAGAATTTACTTTGCTCGAAAGTCTATGAGTGATTGAGTTTTTTTAACAGAATATAACTTTAAGTTATTATCTGTGTTGGTTTTACGCGCATATGCGCCTGCGCTTAGCATTTGTATGAAGTAATAGCCGCTTATGAAATAGTTGCAGTTGACATCGTGATTATAATTTTTCTGGAGGAAAATGATTACTAAAGCAATGATCTAGTAACACAAAGGCTTCTGTTAATGCAAGTGTAGACTGTAGTTTGCTCGAAAATCAACTCGCATCAAAATATTATTCCATGTAATGGTGTTTCGCAGCAGTAAAACTTGAGCAGCTGTAGTATTGTGAATGATTTATTGGTTCACTTGAATATAGGCAATCAGTTTGCTTACATTATTTGGGAATTATTTATAGCTATGGATAGTTTCTCAATTCTATTAAAATGTTTAAGCGGAAAGTTTTAACAGATGCGAAAAAGACAAATCATTATCTTGTCATATCGATGTCAAAGGGACTTTCAAGACGCCAAATGGCCAAAAATATTGGCCGAAGTCCTAATATTGTGGATCCTACTTACTTCCTATGGTACAAAGGCAGAACCACGATGGCTTTGTCACCGAAGGAAACCCGCAAAATCTTTAGAATTGCATCCACTCTTTCAATAGCAAAAGTTAAAAAATTGGCAAATGTTTCAACCAGAATTCTAAAAGCGCCACAGCGGAAGCATAAAAACTTACAAAAGAACCACCTTTGTATAAATTTCGCAAAGAACGCCGCTAAGGCGTGGTGTTCTTTTACAAATAACGATCCCGGTGAATGGAAAAAAGAAGTATTTAGTGATTAAAAGGAGTTGAATCTGGATGGACCGGATGAGTACAATTACCATTTCCATGACTTAAGAAAGGAAGAAAGGTACTTGAGACGACATCACAGTCGTGAAGGTGGTGTTATAGTATGGGGTATGGTATGAATTGAACATTGTAGACTAAATGACGGGAAACAGCTATAAAGCTGTCTTGGAATCATCTTTATCCGAGATTCGTGAAACATTTGCACCTATTAATTGGATCTTTCAACAGGATAATTTGCCCGTATACACATCTAGGGGGGGTCGAAACTTTGATTACGCACCAAAACGTTAAAACTTTAGAATGGCCACCGAATTCTACGGATCTGAATACTATTGAAAATCTATGGGGAGGGTTTACTCGTAGAGTTTATGAGAATGTGCACTAAGTGGAAGACAAAAAGATTTTAATTCGAATCAATGGTTGAAAATTTAGTCAAAATGAAAGCTTTTTATTCCCAATGGGGAAAAATTAAAAAAAATTTTATTGACAAATTTAAATATGAGAACTATGCGCCAAACAACGACTTTTTGTGTTATCCAATAAAAATTTCATGTGCACATTGAACTAAAATTTCATGTTATAATGCTGCACACCCAGTTTTCCATTCCCTTATCAATTTAATTTTTTAAAGGACTCTAAATTGCAAAGGACTATATTTTCGAAGGTTGGTTTGAAATATTTATGATCACTCTTTGAAATTATTGTGGATATCAAACGGAAGAGAATATAATGAGTTTTTAAAACATTTTTTTTTTACTTTTCGCTTGGAAAAATATCGAATTTACTTTATTTCATAGAAAGAGGGTTCAACAACCAAGTTTAATCATTTTGCTTTTGGAAGCATAACGAAATAGAAAGGTAAAAGAAAAGTTATTTTAATAGCGGGTTACATTCTCTTTTGTTTAACGTCCATGCTAATAGTATAAAGTGAGTAGAAGTTGTTGAAACAATTGAAATACTGTCTTTTAATAATGTGAAGTCGTTTAAAAATAGAATTAATAAGGAAATGAAAAACTGGGTATGAAGCGTTACTACATGATACTTTAGACATTTACCGGGACAACAAACAAATTTGATTTTTATCCCACGGTGTTGTAAACAATTTATGGGATTTAAAATGGAAAATGTGGGCGCTGCGATATAATCGAGGCGATGTAATTCATTAGCCATCATACTAGATTTAATTGCTAATAAGTCTGCAGACTATGATATGAATTATCTCATCTAGGATTTAAACTATCAAAAGCATATTGGAATTTTTTGTCCTCTACTTTGACCCAAAACTGCACAATTAAAAATTTGTAATCGATTTTAAGCGATCGGAATTGGGTATACAGCGAATTGCATGTCAATTCAGGTCTGTTGTTGTTCCTGTTGAAGTGGTTGAGTATTTCCCCATGAAATAATCCTAATTAGTGACCAGCACCGGTAGTAAAACCGTCCTCGTATAATGTTTTTGTTTTTTTTTGTGTTCTAAGTCAGATCCATTTGGCGAGGTCCAAGTATAGCAGCAAATTCTTTATCTCGATGCCTGAAATCTAATTAATTTGCTGCAAGAAAGGCTTACCAAAGAAGCGGAGTCGTACCCTAGTTAGCCCTAGATATTCACATAAGTAGTGGAAAAGACTTTCCTTCGCTCCTTCCGCTTGACAGCTTCTGCAGATGGGATTGAAGAAGAGGTTGCGTCTGGCTGCTTGCTCCCCTACTTTGCAATGACCTGTAAGGGTTGCAGTGATGCGTGTGATGTTTGGCCGACAACATCCTAACAGATCATTCGTCCTTCGGATTTTGTAGGACGGCCATGTGTTTTTTGTTGTAATACATGTAGTTAGTTGCTTCCATCTTCTTTCGACTAAAGCCTGATAGTGTGAAGCAATGGATGCTTTTAATGTGTTCAGTGGAGTGGAGACGCGGTGGTAGTCTCTGCTAACTCTAGTGTCGAACCTTTTCTTGCTAGCTCATCCGCTATCTCATTACCCCGTATGTTCCTGTGACCGGGAACCCACATCAGAGTGATTTCAAGCCGATGACTAAGCATTTCCAGCTCCTCTCTACACTGTAAGACTAGTTTGGATGAAATGGAGTTGGAGTCTAAGGCCTTTATAGCTGCTTGACTGTCTGAAAGATAGCTACTCTTGCACCAATTTCCTTGTAGAGTTTTAGTAATTCAGGTCTATTCCATGATTTTTGATTTTATTTATTTATTCATTCAATTAACTAAAAATGCAATATTTCTTACAGACTAAGAACCCCAGATTAATGCTAAACAAATCAAATCTAATAAATTGCTTGCATTGATTATAATCAATAATTATTGTTAAATTTTACTATCCTTACTTTTCAAAATTAATTCTATGCGTGCGGAAAAAATTATTTTCTACATTTTAGTTCATTTACTGAAACTTGTTATGTTAGACATTTGTATTTGTTTTGTTTATTGCAGTACTTAAATCAATGGAGCTCCTCCCTCCACTGCTCAGAATCAAATGCTCGCATTATAAGTCACTTTTACCATAGAAGTGCATACGTCTTAATACAAGACTTTGCAACAAATTGCGCTGCAATAGAAATTAATAGAACAAGAAGCAGAAAACCAGCAGAATACCAGAAAAAAGCACACACACCAAAATGCTATTAGTCGTTTCTCAAGCCAATGACATCTGGAAACGAGCATTTATGCAATTTGCCATAAATGCATGTGCACGCCAAGAAACTAGGTTAGTTAGTACATACTCGCATTCGAATAAGAGCACATGCACGCATACACATACACACACATGCACGAACTTACACTTACGCTAGTTGCATTGGCGCGCAGAAATGCGCCATAAAAAATTAGCTAGCGATCATGTGCGCTTACTAGTTAATATAGGTTTGTGTGAATGTACACCTGCAAAAAGCAACAAAAACTCGCTGGCGTACATTTGTATCAATTTATAAAAAACAACTACTTTTAATCTCTGCCACTTGTACTTGTACATATCATTTAAAGATTGCAAAACTGCGCTGAAATCATCAATTAAAAAGTGCAGAAAAACCCACTATAAAAATGATCTGAACTTGCAATGCGCATGCGCAGTACAGCAGTATTCGCACTGGTTGCTACAAAATACAGAGTTTGAGAAGCTTTGCTGAAACTGAAATGTTTGTACAGATCGCAAATACCCACTTGAAAGAAGTAAAAATTAGTTAAGCTTTGCTCTACTTATACATATACACATACATACAGACTTGCTGATGCAAGTAGGTACCTGAGCACTTTAGTTGATGTAATTATTAAGTTATTGGCATTAAGTCATTAATTGAGTTCAATGTTTTGAAATTATGTTTTAAGCTCAGACAAATATTTGAATTTCAATGTATTTGTTAATTGTTTGTACTTCGGAATTTTTTGGTTGGAATTCGATGAATTTTGATGCGTTCTTAATCTTTTTTACTTCGATTTGCAATAAATCATTTTTACTGCTCTTTGTTTTCAATGTTGCATTCTTTTACTGATCTGCAGATGGAATTTGGCTTAAGGTAATTGTAAACATTTTATGATTTTTTTTAATATTTGAGAAAAACTTAATTAAAGTTAATATAGTTAAAGCTGTATGATAAGAATGCAATATTAGTTTTATAAATTTCGAGAGCAACGTTTAGCTTTATTTGTTTTTCGTTTAAAATTGCTTTAAGCCATATTAGAATCATAATGGATTTTTTGTGTTCAAAATCAATATAATTTATAAACCTTAAATAGCTGTACTGCAGGTGGGCTATTTAAAGTGGAGACGGCGCACAATCTATCAACTCAACTTTTAGTAGCCAATCCTTTGGGTAGTCAATCCTGAGATACCGTAAGCGCATAGTCGTGGATCTATGGTGCATTTCAGGACCTTGAAATGTCTGAATTTTTTTCCTTGTTCACTCCTCTCGGGAGCATAGGGCCTCGACAAGAGTCAGTCTTGCGTTTATTTCGTTAATCTATTTTTGCTTTCTGACAGGGTAGGTGATTAACCTGCCGCTACCAGTTCTAAGTAGTAGGAATGTCCACCTGTCGTTGTTTAGGAACAACGCCTTCTTATTGCTTGGAGCGCCATCTGTGTCTCACATTTTCCTGGCAGAAGGGTCGCGCAGATGGTTGAGAACTTTGCTAAATTTCATGTGTCTCCGCTATTACCGCAGTCCCCCGCTTCCTCTTGCTGACGTCACTGATACAATAAGTTTCTCTTTCTTTTTTTGGCTTGTTTTAGCAGCCCCAATGCAAATAATACGCAGACTATTGTGCGGGAGTAAGGATGGAAAGGATTAGGTTTTTGAGTACAGGAATGGAATTGGAGGAATTTTTTTTTATTTTGGTTTTTGTCTTTTTTTGGTTTTTTTAGAAACAGGTAAAGTAGGTAAATTTGGAAAAGTGCTAGGACCGTGCTTTATGTGTCTGAATTAGCTGGTCTCAACTCCGGGATTCCGAAAAATTTGATATATCGAATTGCGAGTAGTAAAAACTTGTTTGCTACGAAACTCGATTCCAATAAAAATGTTTCAATGGCAAAGAAACTTGTTTTAATTTACTTGTATCGGGTGTTTTTTAGCTGCATGAGAGCTATTGGCATCCATAACTATGGTAGCTGTCTTGAGCTTCTATTCAGTATCGTGCGACAAGTCATCATGAATCATTTAACGCCAGAACAACGCTCAAAGTTGTGGAAAGTTACTTCGAAAAAATAAATAAATACGTTTGCGAAATTCATAGTATACTTCGTCCATTTTATGCGCGGTTCACACGCTGCCTGCATTATCGGTCCTTATTTCTTTCAGAATGAGTAAGGAGTTACCTGACTGAAATGCTTCCTTAACACTTGCCATACAGCGCTTAACAATCGATTTATTGTAATATTCCAGCAACCGTTGACGCCATACGGCCAGATGTATGGGAAAAAGGAGCTAACAATTTTATTGATCGAATGGACCATGTAACTCGTAGTTGCGGCGGGCGTATGCCGGATATTACATTAAAAAAATAAAATCCATGAAATTATGTATCAGATTAAAGGTTAATGCAACAATATTTCTGAAACAATATTTTAAAGAAACACCTAATATCCCCAATGTGGTGAAAATTGATTTGAATTAGCACATTACCTGTAGACTCTACTTCTTAAGAAATTAACTACAACTTTTCAAAATTATTGGCTAAGAATTTTTCTCTGGAGCAAAACCAAGTAAGAAAAAAAAATGTTGAGAAAACAAAAATTCCTTTGAAAAAATAAAGTAATAAATAAAATTGAATATTTGATTAAGTTTTTAATAATGTAAATTTTTTTTTGGATTTTTTTTTTAGATATCGGTCCTTTGATTCTAATGAACTGATTTTGCTCTTAATGCGAAAATAAAAAAATTTGCTTTTCATTTAAGACCACTGACACTCAAAACTGCCGGTTTAAATACAATTTGAGAAACTTCAATCAAAACTGATTTCAGAATTCTCATCGTAATGAAAAGAAATTATTTTCATAAGTCAAAATATTTTTCCAAATTTTGACACTATCTACCTCTTCATGTGCCTGCTAAAAATCCTTTTCTCTCTGGTCAGAATCTGTTGAGAAAGCCAGTTTCATGGGACTATTATTAGATGAGATAGATGACGATGACCGTTGCCTTCATTGCACTGTACATAGTTTTGTGAACTGTAAAAACAATAAAGAATAAAAGATTTCAACATACTTTTTCTGTTTCTCGAATTTAAATGTCTATTTTGACGCTTTTGAAGTATTTAATCCGGCGCCTAGATCTTATTTCATATGCCTTTTAAAGTTGCGATTTTTAGCTCTTCAAACTTCTGGCTCTTTTTCAGTTTTACGTAGCGTGTATGTATGGATACATCTTAAAATTTTCAGTAAAAAATATTTTCCAAGTATTAGTGACAAAAAATAAAATAATAAATTAATTGGGGATTAGGAACTTAATACTTCCATTTTTGGAATTTTTTTTGACACTTTTATTAACTTGGTAAATAATACAGCTTTGGAGTAGCATGATCTGGAGGGCTAATTGAAGTCACAATTTCGACGAGTGGAATGGTCAGCAAACGCTTTGCAATAAAATTTAATTATTTCATGATTTCTGTACCAAGTAGTGACGTACTATGGGAAATAAAAGTCAACCTCTCTCAAGAAATTCAGTTTGTGGGAAAATTCAATCAGTAAATCATCTTATTCCATATCATTTACGAGCAACAGTAATAACCAGAAAGAGTTACCAGGTAGCAATGCTAGCTCAAAATCCTTAGCAAATTTATATAAAGCTACTCCATTATTTATAATAACTTTTCAGAGCCTCGGTGAAACAGCTCTGCATATATACGCGGGTGGAAGTTTGAAGATATGTAGACTTCGTTATATGGAGGGAAATGTTGAAAAGTTCGGTCAGTTTCTGACATCCATTTAATAACAGAATCTTTGATCTGCCGGCTTTAATTTTGGTGCCAACTGTGACTCTCGAAATCCTTGGGCACCTTTTGAGTTGCAGTTGAGTTATCTTCAGTTTAACTGGTTATGATTGCGAGGGTGGTAAGAATTTATGATTTTAGACTTTGACCAGAATAATTATGTATTCAGTTGGTTTTTAAACCTGTTGATTGAATATTCACAAATATAGAATTTGGGTAGAATTAAAAATATTTCATCTATTCATTTAAAACCGATTAATAAAGAATAAGGTGAGCTAAATATGTTTGCAACTATGCAATAAGGAAATGACTTATTTATTTAAACTTAGCAATAATTTCTTAATATATACAATTATTAGCAATTATTACACCTAAGAAATGAGCTGGCGCGGTCTTCGGTTTAAAGTATTTAGCTAATTGACAAAAAAAGAAATTGACTTTCGAAAGGGAGGGAACATAATTTTCGGTAGATGGCTGAGTTTTTTATAGTAGTGATAGGTTTTTATGGAACAGTTTAGGGGAAGTACCTTCAAATGGATATAAGAACAAAAAAAACAGAAACAAACAAAAAGAAACTGGAATTAGAAGTATTAAAAATAAGCCCTAGGATATTTGTTCATAATAAATTTTACTGTAAAATATCTTTTGTAGATAGAAGGCAAAAGTGGTAAATAAATATTTATTGATCTAAAAGTGGTTTTTTGTGTTTGCAAGTTCAAATAGATTTCGCGTTATGTTAATGAAAGTGTGGGTTTTATAAATAATAGTTGAAGTTATTTACGACAATGTCTATCCAGTTTTTTTAATAAAATTTATATTGCGCATTCACTTTTAACACTTCTATTTTAGGATAGAAATTCAAACAACTTCACTATGTCATTTAATTTTTGATTAGATAGACTGCAAAGTAGATTGAAATCAATCTTCTGTGAATTTCCATTTAAAGCAATGCATTTTAGTTTAATTTTTTACTCATAAGTGGGAAATTATGCATCACAATTGAGAAAATGTTTTAAAAATCTGTGAACTAAAAGACAATCGAATGGGGAAGAATATTAAGCTAAGAATTACTTAATAATTCTTTATAAATAGTTAATTGTACTGCGATTTAACTAAATAGCTTTAGACTTCTTGTAACTAAGCCAAACTGAGTTCAATTTTTTTTACGGGAATTAGAGCAGTAAAATTACCGATAGTATCCATATACTGGATGCTATTTTATTATATAGGTTTGTGACTATCGATACTAAAGCGCTAAATTTGTTTTTTTCATCAATATTGACATACATTTGTGAGTGCATGATCCCCAAGCCAAATAAATGAATGTCTATGGCTTCTTATAACACTCGCTTTTTTCTAATAAGCCTTAACTCCTTGTCTTTTGAATCGAGCGACGATTGTGTGTGCCACTTTCGACGAAAGCCTTTCTCGTGCGTAAAACAAATTTCATATTTGATTCGAGGTTCTCATGTTTGGCCAGAACAAGACATTATAAGTTTCAATTCAGACACGAAAATAGCATCACGTTCTAGGGCAAAGGTAAATATACCTTAGTAACTAGCACAACTGTACTCCCACTGTAAAAAATTTTATCAAAAAAAAAAAAAACGTTTACCCCAATGGCCCTACAAAAAAATTAGCTCCAACAAAATTGTTTTCTTTTCAGGGACTCCCACTTAAAGCCATTCCAAACCATGCATCTCGATAGTATTTTTTATTTTTATAATATTAAAATTTTATTCACTTACTTTTTTTGTGTGCTAATTTTTTCTGCTTTTTGAGTTCAGTTCGCTGAAAGCTTTGACTCAAAGGTATATGACATTTGTATATGTTATATGACATATATGTAAAAGTATATTTGCATAAGTATTTACACGGGTATGAGCGCGTGTGATTGCCCTACATCCTTTTTTAGGGAATGGGATTTCGTGTTTTAATGCAAAAAACAAAACAAAAAAATAAATAAAATTAAAAATTATAAAATGGCCACCTAATTTATGATGTTAACTTTTCAACAGAAATTTGACGCAGAAAGGCTATACAAAATCAAAATTAGTATAAAATGTGTTGTAACGAAAGGGAAATGAAGTAAACAAAAAAAAATAATAACAATAATGGAAATAAACAAATGCGAAAACCCAAGTTCAAGTTCAACGGTACCATATAAATTTACATTACAAATGAGCCGTGCAAACCGTAAAGATTAGCAAAAAAATATAAAAGCAAACACCCAAGCGCAAACAGCAAATCAAGAGCAAACGTAAAACCCAAAGCTTGGTACTCATGCCAGCTTGACGGGACTAAAAAAAAAAGAAAATAAGTAAATAAAAAAGGCAAAACAAACAAGCAGCGAAGATGGGCTAAAATCGATGAACTTACCAGCGTAAAAAATGCATAAAACAGCAAATCTGTTTTTTTATTTACGTATTTAAATTTTCTCAACAAATGCCATAACCAGAGACGTAAATTGGTACTGCTTTTTTCTTCGTTTTGCGAACATTTACAATTTTTATAATTTCATAAATTTTAAGCAACGGAGAAGAGGAGATAACTAAAGTCTGTTATTGCATACCTATTTAAATTATTACTGCTACTGCAAATGTACTAGGGCTGCCTAAAAGGTTTGAATGTATCTCGGGCTTGGCTTGAAAATTACTCACTGAAATTTGAGATATTTATTGTTAGGTAGTTGCTCGATGTGAGTGCGAATTAAATATTTAGCACCGAAATACTTAAAACCTTGCAAATATTAAAGGCATATATGTTTAAGAATAGGCTAAAGTTATTAGTAGGGTGCTTTGTGAAAGAAAGCCGGCAAAGTATTGAAAAATATGGTAAGAGGCACTAATAGCTATTAAAACAACATACGTGCTGTGATTTTTAGAACCTTGGCTAACATTTTTCTGATTATAATCTGCCACCTTGGATTTCGAATTTTGAAATGAAAATTTATAACGCATTTGTAATTAAGGAGACATATACCTGTAAAAGTTCGAAAAAAAAATTTTTTTTCATAAAATGTTAATATAATCCTCTAAGAATATTTCAAAAAATTTGTAGAACGTAAATTTAAGTATTTATTACATTATAGATCGTTAACCATGACGACTCTATTCTTTGCGTTCGAGCGCTGCGAGAGGTATAATTACCTTGTATTCAAACTTTAGATGCGTTTTTCGCAAAACTATATATTTCGAATTGGCGTAGACGATAACTCGAAAAGTAATTGACTGATCGTCCTTAAATTTTGCACAGATCTTTTCTTTGATATTATTTTCCAAGTGACTTTGCAAGTTTTCGAAAAATTTCCAAAAAAATAGCAGGGAAATTCGCCTCAAAATTCATTTTTTTTAACACTTTATCCCGCGAATTGTTTTTTTCCATTTTTTTTTAAATTTATTAAGAAATTATGGCATTAATAAATAAAAAAAAATGTTGGGTTTTTGTATTCAGGTCACTGACGCCGATGCTACAATGTCCGCCGATTGAGAAGCCCCGCTGCGAACATCCTGGAAGAATTGTGTGTGCATCCGCCATTTTAAATGAATAAAATAAAAAAATAAAAATTATAATAGGACTATGAATAAGTTCGTGCGGTTTTACAACAGATGGCGTAACTTGATTATTATTCCATCGATCCACATTTCCAAACATTCATTGGAGAGCTACTGTCGTAAGGCACAAACGTCAGTATAAGTTTTTTATTTGAAGCGTAAACAACAATATTTTTACCACACTTGAAAATGTCGAATTTCGTGCCAAATAATGTGTTTTTGCGGGGAATTTTTTAATATGAAGAAAAAAGCAGCCGAAAGTCATCGTATCTTGGTGGAAGTTTATGGTGAGCATGCTCTAGCTGAGCGAACGTGCCAGAAGTGGTTTGCACGCTTTAAAAGTGGTGATTTTGGCTTGGAAGACGAAGAACGCGAGGGTGCGCCGCCAAAGTTCATGGATACCGAATTGGAGGAATTGCTCGATCAAGATCCGGCTCAAACGCAAGAAGAGGTTGCAAAAACTTTGGGAGTTGATCAATCAACCATTTCCAAACGTTTAAAAGCCATGGGAATGATCCGAAAGGTAGGCCATTGGGTGCCGTATGAATTGAAGCCAAGAGACGTTGAACGCCGTTTTATGGCATGCGAACAACTGCTTCAACAGCACAAAAGAAAGGGTTTTTTGCATCGAATTGTGACTGGCGATGAAAAGTGGGTCCATTACGACAATCCAAAACGTCGGGCAACGTATGGATACCCTGGCCATGCTTCAACATCGACGTCGGCGCAGAATATTCATGGCCTGAAGGTTATGCTGTGTATCTGGTGGGACCAGCTGGGTGTTGTGTATTATGAGCTACTGAAACCGAATGAAACGATTACGGGGGATGTCTACCGACGACAATTGATGCGTTTGAGCCGAGCACTGCGAGAAAAACGGCCGCAATACGCCGATAGACACGACAAAGTTATTTTGCAACATGACAATGCTCGGCCACATGTTGCACAAGTGGTCAAAACATACTTAGAAACGCTCAAATGGGATGTCCTACCCCACCCGCCGTATAGTCCAGACCTTGCGCCATCCGATTACTATCTCTTCCGATCGATGCAACATGGCCTGGCTGACCAGCACTTCCGTAATTACGATGAAGTCAAAAAATGGATCGATTCGTGGATTGCGGCAAAACCGACCGAATTTTTCACAAAGGGAATCCGTGAATTGCCAGAAAGATGGGAAAAAGTAGTAGTAAGCGATGGACAATACTTTGAATATTAAATTTGTAACCATTTTACGTCAATAAAGTTTCAAATTTCGAAAAAAACCGCACGAACTTATTCATAGTCCTATTACTATTTTAATGTAGGTATATGCATACAGTTTATACCAATTTTGAAAAAAATTAAAAATAATAAAAAATAATTTTAATGAAAATCAGAGAAAATATGGCCGTTTACAGGTATCCTCAAAAACACATTAAAGAATAGAAATTTCGTGCATTCGTTATATGGAGAAAGTCTGCAAAACCGTGAAAGGCAAGAATTGTCAAAAATCGTTGAGCGAATTCAAACTGCCATGGACAATATTGAATGAACTACCAAATAGCATTTTTAGAAAAAATTCTGACTATTCTGATTTTGATAGTTTGGTAGACATATTTTTTTTTTTTGAATATTTTGCAAGGTAAGGCTTTTGTTTTAGTATGAACTACCTTTTAAAAACAAAAAAAAAAAACAAACAGGGAAAATTAAAAGACTACCCAGAATGACATAAAAATGATAACGACAAAGGCCTAGGTTCAACAGTGAAGGCAAACGGATAGATGAAGCTGATGATGGAAAAAATAATTAGGAATTTATAAAATGTCATGCTGCTATTATTGTGAACACTGAGTTATATGGGCACATAAGCAGAACAAGTAATTTGCGGTTATCGTGAGTTGAGTTCATGCATTAAGGCTTAGTATATTTAATTGTTCTCTCCTCTTACTCATTCGTATTCGCTCTAACTGGGTTGCGCTCGGAAAACGGATATTTCGGTCGAATGATAGGGATAGCAGGCTCTTTGCCGAAAGGCACGGCGAGTGGTTTTGTTAACGGGTTAAAGAGATAGCAGCATCATTGAAAATGGTATTGAGTCTTTTAAGGATTCTATTTAGAAAATGTAAATAATTAAAAAAAAGTGATTAGTTCTCTTGTTATATGGAAAACTTCACAGATAGCCCTCGTGTGTGTGACTAAATGTAGCTGCTTAACAGTTGAAGTGTGAATGAAGCAGCCACAGATGCTGGTGATAATGAAGTTATTAATGTAAACTTTAAAGGCAGTGTGCGTTTAACGATCTTCACGTGCGTGTTTGTATGTGCATTTTTGTATCTATGTGTGTGCATTTGGCGATTATTCATAATAATTTTGCTGCTGAATTTATTTTTTCCTTATTCTTTGATTATAACTGGATATAGCTTTGATGATATCTATTACTCGGAAAAGTTCAATGGATTATTCTCCATTGAACTATGGCGCTTGAATCAAAATGATGATAATTGGCATGGCAATGAGTCGAAGACCAAAGGCAAAGCTGGCAAAACCGTAGTCTGTTCGCTTATACTTAGTAAATATTGCGTGTTTTACGTATTAAAATTTTTACTAGAGTGATACAAAATTGGACTCAAATGCCTAAACTTCATTTGTATTTTTTGTTAGCAATAATGAAATTATCATAGCATCTTACGCTGACTTCTCAAATTTCGATTTACCAAAAACGTGACGTAAATTCAGGCAAGTTTGTTCAATAAAATTTCATTAATTATGTATCGAACAAAATGTCGGCATTTTATGTGCAACATTTTGTTTTTTGCTTTTTCTGGGAAGTCATTAATTACTGAAGGTTGGTTCGAAAAAAACATACTAAGCAAAGCGTGAGCAAACTGTATTAGTCATGTGAATAGTACCGACATTTGATTAATAATTCCTTCTTTTAATAGAGCAAACATATTCTACTATGTATCTATTTAGGTGAATGTACTCGTAGTAGCTATAATGAGAATATTTTCGACTTGGGAATAAATCTAAGAACTCCAATTGTGAAAAACATTAAATAACAATGTGCAATTTTTAATGATTATGAATTTCCTGCTGCGAAATTGTATAAATTTATTTTATATGATTTGAAGTAGTCTACCTAGTAGATTTATTGAAATTCAGCTTTAAATCTAAGTATATTATGCGTACTACTGCCGTTCTTTATCAAGCATTCAAAGGCTGATTAAGTAAGATTAAAAATTTGTATACTTAATCTTCAGCATATGAATTAAATTTCATCTAATTTTAAGCATGCCAGCATTTAAGCATTTAAGCCTTTATGATTTTAATTTTTTGTTATTAAGCTTGATTTTGAAGTACCATGAAATCATTGATTACCACTGAACAAGTTCGTTGCTTAAGTCTTTTGATCAGATCGTTTGTATTAGGGAAGCCAATCTGTGCATCCCGTAATTGTAAGATTTTCAGGATTTTTAATTTTTTACGAAGCACGTGAAATATATTCAGAAATTTCCCTTTTACAGCAAAAAAGCAAAACTGACTTTAACTTTTTAAAATGTCTGGATATGCTTCAACGCTATTGTTGTTATTTTCTTTTAATATAAAAAGCAATGCACATATATATATATATATATAATAATATATGTATATACATGCTTATACGTAGGTAGAGGAGAAAGACCAATAAGTTGAGAACGACGACGTATCGACATTTCGGCGTTTACTTCGCTCTATGAACTTCGCGTACAGACTTAGATTTTTCAAAGTACAAGACAATTGAATGCGCTGGCGTTACTGAACAGTAATGTCAACACAGTTTGCTATTCTCAGCCGTCGAACCATAGTTTTCGATACCGATAGTTATCAGGCAGCTACAAAAGTACCTGATAGTACAATCAAAGCCTCCGTGAACATCTTTTATTTATACATATCCATTACTAATCCATATAAAATTTCGAAGTGATTAATTTAAAACAAATTAGTGGGTGCCAACCCTGTTAGAAATGATTTAAATTTATCCCAAATACCTACCGCTCATTTGATGCTCTTATTTTAGTATTTAATTTACTCAAGCTAATGACTCTTAATTAATAATTAATAATATATATACCTTTGTACACATTTTGACTGAAAGCCAACAGTGCGTATGAGTGACGCAGTAGTTCTTCATCTTTACGTTATTATGCCAAGAAATAATTTGGGTACAACAATTTGTTAGGGCAAGAAAAATTGAAAGGCTAAAAATTTAAGGAAATTACCTCAATTAAGAAGCAATCAAGCATTAAAACGTCAGAGTACTTACCACACATGTCACGGTCAACTGTTTTAATAATTATTTGGGGGGAAAACAACGAATTATAGTATAAATGAAAATTGCTAGAAAATTAGTACAAATCATTGACTAAGTGGACAAATTTTGTTGGTAATAAAAAAGTATTTAAACACAAAAACAGACTTAATAAGAATAGTGTTAAAGAATATATTAGAAAAAGTTTACCACACTGCATTGAATAGCTACGCAATAATTTATATGTATTTTTGTATGTGGCATTGGTTTGCTAGTAAAAGTGCAATATATTTCAAACCATTGCACTACTCAATTTTTATTTGCTTTTGCGTAAAAGTTTAACTCGATACTAAAAGATTCGAATACTCCGCTAAATTCAGTAGCTACTGGCGCTGGTGCCAACAATATTGTTAGCTCATTCAGTTTTCATGGGGACAGTTTCTTCATTTTATTTCTTCTTATTGTATGTATTTACTTCACTGCTTCTCTATGCCACATATGTATACAATAATACATAACTGCTTGGTGGCGACACACGAATACATGCAAGAGTGTAGAAATATCTGAATAGCAAGACTCAGCATGATTACAACACTAATAGTCCATCACTAAGGCCAGCGAGCGGTACGAATATTTGCGACAACCAACAACAACGGAACAGTTACATTTGTCAAATTGTTCTCCTTGTTATTTTTTTGTTGTTTTCATTTCGCAGTGACCTTCGACATTTGTTTTGAGTGGCTTTGGGTTTTTTGTTTTCTCTAATTCAGCTGCTACCAATACTATTGTTGCTGTTAACTGTTTTTCTACAGTTTTAATGTTTCTGCTTGCAATTGCCTTGGTTGATTGCTATTATCTGTAGTTTATGCGCATTATTACATTTAATTTGGTGTAATTTTTTAATTTGAACTTAATGTTTTGCGCAGAAAAATGTAAAAGGTCAGCTATAAAGTGGGAAGAACAATATAAAGGAGAAAGAGAGGGAGAGAGAAAGAGGAGATTAAATTAAACTTGGCGCAGACAAAAAGTTAATAAAATATAAGAAAACAATTTAGGCTGAAATATGTATGCAATGAACTATGAGCCCTGTAGTGAATCCCTGCCACAAATACAAATTCTATGCTGTAATTCAAAGTGTTAATGGTCACTGAAGTTCCAAAACGTTAAAATTCCGCTGCCCATCATCGATAAAAACTGAAGTCATACATATATTTAATACTGGTATTGATTTCAAAGAATACTTAATAGAAAATACCAATTTCCTGGGCGTAGACAATTAGATATTATAAGTTTGATGCCTACAGTAGTAATCAGACCTTTTACATATATATGTACATTCAATTGGTATACTAGCCGATTTAGCATACAGTTTTTTTCTTAGTACGAAGCCGATTCAAATAATTTTACATCCTTTAAATCGCGGTAAAAATGTATTGATAAAATTATCTATACTTTTCCTCTAAATTTAAATAACGAAATGTACTCTTGAGAAACATTTTCATTTATTTATTTAGAAGAGAAAAAAGTATAAAACATGGGTTTTAAGGACATACAATTTATTCGAATATCTTTACCATTCAACTCTTCTGAGGCAGTTTCTCAAACAGTTATTGGATAAGGCTAAGCATAAAAAACTGGTCTTTTGCCCGCAAATTTTACATTTTCTTCGGAATCCTTCGCTTACG
This sequence comes from Anastrepha obliqua, assembly GCF_027943255.1. Taxonomy (NCBI): domain Eukaryota; kingdom Metazoa; phylum Arthropoda; class Insecta; order Diptera; family Tephritidae; genus Anastrepha; species Anastrepha obliqua. Next base: position 3,223,992 of record NC_072896.1, read on the forward strand.
AAAATGAAGCAAACCTATATTGAAAGATGCTATTCTGCTGAAAAGCACCTATTTTACCCTTTCTTTTTGGGAATTCTCGCTTGCTTCTGCAATCTGCTCGGCTATTAATAGCAAAGGCTCAAATTGAGCGTATGGTCAGATGGGATCAGCTCATTATGTATGATTAACTTCCAAACGCAAATGCCTTTGGGAAATTAGTCCGAGTTTTTCAATTGTTTTTGCCCGCTCACTGCAATCTGAGCACGGTCTTTTTCAACTGTCATTTTTGTATCTAATCAATTTTTTATCTTCAATTACCATCAGCTAAAAATGGGTCCAGCTTGCTTCATTTCTTATTAAAATGATTCCTAATGGGTTTCTGATTAGTTTTCAGTTCCTGAGTAATGAAAAAGGGGAAATGCGATAACCGGAGTAATAATTTAGATATAAAAAGCTTTAGAAAGAAATTTTGAAAAATTCAAATAGCAAAGATTTTTGTTTGATCTTCTTCTTTTATTTTCCAAGTTTTTTTGGCTTAAACGCATTGAGATACCTGACGAGCACCTTAGTATATTTAAAAGCCATTTTGGCGTATTTCTGTTCGATTTTCTGTTTTCTTTACTAATCCCAATGAAAAATATTGGAAAATAAGAACTCATACAATCAACAACTAGAACCTACATACAGCTATAGCACAACAAACTTTCATAAAAATTTCAAAATCTTCAATCAGAACTTGAAGAAATATTTCGGGTATGCAGTTTTGCCGAACCGTATTTTTGTAGTTAAAGTGCAAGTATGAGATAGCTCAAGAATTGAGTTGAATTTTGACAATTTTGTTTCACTGTTAGTCCTGCGCATTTTATTCAAATAACTAATATTCAAAAATTTTTTATATGAAAGAAAATACCCAATATCAAAAAAACATTTTTTTTTTCAAAAAATCAACGCAATTTTATATAATATATACTTTTTTATCTCAAATTCAATGGACTGTAAAGGGCATACTCGAAGTTTTTGTAGAGATTAAAAGGTTTTTAATTTTAATTATCATAATTGCAACTCTTCTTATTCCTCTTCATCATCATTAGCATTACAGTCTTGTGCAGACAGTTGCTTCCACAACTACGGTTCTCCACTCCGATCGATTCTCTACTACTGCTTTCCAGTTTGTGATACCCATTTTCTGCAGGTCGGCTGTGACCTCATCTACCCAGCGTTTGTTTGGTCTCCCTCGACATCTCCGTCCAATTGGTTTTGTATGGAACGCTATATTGGCAGCTCTCCATTTGGGCATTCGGTACATGTGCCCCAGCCATCTGATTCGTTGACTTTTTATAAAGCGTATTGCGTTTCCATTACGTATCAATGTGTCTAGCTCATGATTGTATCTTATCCGATACGTTCCGTTATCTCGCCGGGAAGGACCATATATTGTTCGCAGTATCTTTCTTTCAAACCTTAGTATTTGGTCCATGTCTTTTGTTTTAAGTACCCATACCTCACTGCTGTATGTTAGTATGGGTCTTATAAGCGCTTTATACATTGCCATCTTTTGATCTCTTGATAGCAATCGGGACTTGAATAATTTTATGTGAGCAAAGAATGCTTTATTTGCCGCACTTACTCGGTCATTTATTGCCACGGAAGTGTCAGAATTACTGCTGATGAAAAAACCTAAGTATTTAAATTTGTCGACCTTCTGTATGCATTCACCATCTATTTCAATGTGTGCATCTTCACTCGGTTTCTTTGCGAAGTGCATATATTTCGTTTTATCTATGTTTACCCGTAGACCCACTTCTAAAGCTGTGTTTTTCAATCGCATATAAATTTTCTTAAGCTCATGTTCATTCTGTGCAATCACGACAATGTCATCGGCATAAGCTAACACTTGCGAGCTGCAATTAAAAATCGAATTGCCACATTTCAGTTTGCATACTACCTCATGTAGTAATAAATTAAAAATAGTCGCTGATAGTGAATCGCCTTGTTTTACACCTGATGAAATGCTGAATTCGTTGGTAACATCTCCATTTATCATAACTTTGGCATTAGTGTTTGATAGTGTCATCTGAATTAGTTTTATAATTTTTACCGGTATACCTTGTTTAAGCATTATGTCGTTCAGACAGTTTCTATTGATGCTGTCGAAAGCTTGCTTAAAATCAATGAACAGACAGTGCAGATTTAGTTCGAACTCTCTGTGTTTCTCAAGAATTTGCATTAGTGTGAAACATTGGTCTGTTGTGGATCTACCCTGGCGAAAACCGCACTGGTAGTCATCCAAAATTTCCTCAGCATATACGCTCAACCTTTTATTGAGTATATTTGTAAAGACTTTATAACCAGTGTTGAGGAGAGATATGCCTCGATAATTATTACAATTTGTTTTGTCGCCTTTTTTATGTAATGGTACTATAAGGCTATTGTTCCATTCTTCCGGTAGATGTTCGGTTTCCCAAATTTTGCGTATCAGTTCTGTTATCATGTTATTGAGTACTTCACCGCCGTATTTTAGAAGTTCTGCATTTATTTGGTCACTTCCGCTGCTTTTATTATTTTTTAACTTTTTCAGACTTTCTACCACTTCGTTACGACCCGGTGCTTCTATGAAGTTTTCTGCTGTAAAGTATGTCTCATCTATACAGTGTGGACCGTAGTCTGTTGCATGTTCTATATTCAGAAGATCACTAAAGTATTCTTGCCATCTATTCAAAATTTTTTCTCTTTCTGTTATTATTTCACCTTCCTTGTTTTTGCACAAATTTGTTCGTGGCTGATATGTCTTTGTTTGGCTTCTAATTGCGCTGTACATATTTCTTACATTTCCTTGACTGAAATCATTCTTGATACGCTGAACTTTGCTGTTGATGTCCTGTTTTTTCCTTTGTTTTATAATTTTCTTTGCGGCTTGCCTTTTTTCGTTATATTCAAGTAGGTTTTGTCTTGTTCGTTTGTTTAAATATTTTCTTCGCGCTTCGTTTTTTGTTTCAATAGCTGCTTTACACTCTGCATCGAACCACTCATTTGTGGTGCATCTTTTTGTGCCTATTTTCTCTTTAGCTGCTCCAATAACCGCATTTTTTACTTTAGCCCAGATTGTTTCTGTTGAGTCTTCCTTTGTTACGATTAGATTACTCTTTATGATTTCTTGGTATGCACGACGCTCTTTCTCATCCGCTGAAATTCGCTCAGTACTCCATTTTACTTTCTTGAACCTGCGATCGTTGCCTATATTTGAAATTTTTTGCCTTATCCTGGCAATCACCATGTAGTGGTCAGAGTCACAGTTTGCGCCTCTAAACGATCTGACGTCAATGACCGAGGTTGCGTGTCTTTTATCCATCAATACATGATCTATCTGGTTCGATCCTCTCCTTCCGGGCATTTCCCAGGTTTGCTTATGAATTTTCTTGTGTGGAAAAGAAACGCTGCTTATCCACAGCCCGCTGCTTAGACAAAAATTTATTAGTCGTGCACCATTATCGTTCGATTCGTCGTGTAGAGAGTGCTTTCCCCCAACGTCTTTGCTAATATTGGTGTTTCCCACCTTTGCATTTAAATCTCCGAGGAGCATTTTTATGTCATATTTACATGATTTTGACATCACATATTCCAGTTCTGCATAGAAGGAGTCTTTTGCAAAATCGTGTGAGACATCGGTAGGCGCATACGCGGCTACAACTGTTATGTTCTGAAATCTTCCTTTGAGTCTCATGAGGCAGAGTCTTTCACTAATTGGCTCGAAAGCCATTATACTTTCTCTAAGTTTTTTGTCAATGTAAAAGCCCACACCTAGCTGTCCTCGTTTGTTTGGACCACTGAAGAAAATTGATTAGGTTTTCTTTCTTATCTCACCATGATCCGCAAAGCGTATCTCTTGTAGAGCTGCTAAGTCAATATTATATTTCATACACTCATCCGCTATTTCGGACATCTTGCCGGCTTGTAGCATTGTTCGTATATTCCAAGTAGCAAAACGTAAATCATAGTCCTTAATTCGTTGCTTGGGTCGGTATCTTTTGATTGTATCAGTTATCCGAGGCTGTTGTTGTGGATTCGCGACAATAAATACTGGTATAAGGTTGTCAGCCTTAGGACCAGTCCCCTCTAGGAGAGCCAGATCACCCACTTCTTTTGTTCCCTTTCCTTCCACTGGGGTTTCCCACTTTGTGAGGTACCCAGTCTCTGGTTAGGGTTAACAGTTTCACCGCTCGAAGGATTCAAGTTGGGAGATTGACAGTAAGAGGTGATATACATCATATCTCAAGATCAGTATTCCAGTTGCACATTACTGCCCCTTTCCTCTTAATCGGTGCAATAATAGCTTTCGCGATTTTGGCCGAGTTTAACAAAGCGCGTCAGTCGTTTCTTTCTCGTGCTCTCAATTGTCAAAGTAGCACTTGTTGGCAAGAACGATTCTGCGTTAGATTTCTAGGCTGACAATAGTGCAAGTGGGGAAAGTTCCAGATCGCCATTCACTTAGGAGTGGCCGGGACGATTCTTCTACATATGGTTGAAGCAGCTCACAACTTCCGCGATTAGTATCTTTGGGGTAGCTTCCCAACAGGCGAAGTATCGCAGGATAGCTGGTTGTGCACTGGGTTTGAGACACACTACTTAAAATTCCCCCTAATGAAAAGTTTCTCATGGTCTGTTTAGAGTTTTGAAAGTGAATATTTCGCGATTGTGATGCACATTGAGTTGTCATAACTTAGTTTAATTCCCAAATATGTGAAAATGTTCACCGTTTCAAATTTATATCTTTCGCTGTTGACTGTACTGGGTACTATCTGATCTTTGTTGGACAACCATAGGAAGCAAGGAAGTACTTAATATGAGAAAATAAAGCAGCTGTTATTTCTTAATAAAGGAATATTTCATAAGAACGAAATTCACTTAATTTAATTGAAAAATCTGCGAGTACAGACTCGATTATAGAGGTCACTTGAAATAGTTTACTGTGGAGCCTCTGAGGTCCCGTCGTGATATCCAGAAATGAGTTCTCTAGTCTATTTCTACCCAACCTCAAGTCTTTCCAATCTTTTGATTCACATATAAGTTGATTTCATAAAATTTGAAGTGAATTCCTTGGAATGTAGAGATATTTACGATAGAAGTATTAAATGTACTTAGATTACTACTACAGAAATTGTTATGCGGGGCTCTTTGGCTGTGCCACAGTCGTCTTCTGCGTCGTAGCAAGAACTCATATTTAAGTATATTTATTACAGTTTTTCTTTAGTGAAATTTTGCAACGAGTCACATACGAGGCTCTTTCAACCAATTTGTTGATGATATTTTTAAATTAGTTTGAATGCGGCTTGCAAATATCTTTCTAATTCTGAAAACACCAGTGATAATGACCTACTTTGTTGAGTTTTGAAGTAATAGTTATCAAGTTATAATTAAAATAAAGCACCCATGACTATATATAAAAAATTAATGACCAAAAGCGCAAGGAAATTTTAGTTAAAAACAGAAATATTAAAAAAAAACCTAACGAAATATTCACAGCAAAACGAGCTTCCTAATAGAGCCAACCCAGCACCTACACAATTAAAGTTAATTATACGTGGACGTAAATGCAGCTCCACAGTGCGCGTTGTGATGACGCAGTACGCCAAAATAACAGTAACAAGAAGAGGAGGTAAACATTAACTTAAAAGCACAAAATTCAGAGCAAAGTGCCAACAGCGCCAAACGAACTGCCAACCGCAAAGAGAATTAAATGTTTTACACTGTGTTAAAGGTCAAACGACGGTAAAGCAAAACAAAACAACAAAGACGAACGGCGAAGAAAAAATTGCTAGGGAAAAAGCAGAAGCGGCACTTGAACGCAGAGAAGGCAAATTATTCTTCATTCAACAAAAACTAACAACAGGAAATGATTAATGGTGGTGTATTAGATATAACAATCCATTTGAGTTTTCTTGACTTTCAGGCATTTAATTTGCTGTGAATGCTTTCAAGTTGTTTTTGCTATTAATTTTTTTCCTCAAAAGAGGTGTGTTGGGCGTTGAGGCTTACATTAATGAGTAAATAAATGTCGACAATAAAGGGACGCACAACAATATTATTATTTTTAAAGTAACCCCACAAAAAATTGTTTCTGTACAAGTAAATTATAAATATTTTGTATGAAATTTCAATAATAATAGGAAGCTTAGAAGATATTTGTGACAAAGACCTACATTTTTAGTGGCTTAAATAATTTGTTTTCCGTCTAGCACTAAATGCTACGAAGAGTAAGTGGTCCATAGATGTCGCTAGGAGTATTTTTAAACCGTCCCAAGTGTCTTGTTTTTTTTGTCTGTCATCTGTCAACAACATTCAGTTCATTGTTTGTTACGTTTCATGCAACGATGCATTTTTGTCGCTCTTAACAATGTCAAATTTCGTGCCTTCAAACTACGATTTGCGGACATCGTTGATTTTCTGTTATCAATTGAAGAAAAACGCTTCTTAAGTTCATCAAATGCTTATAGAAGCTTATGGTAGACATGTTCTAAGTAGAGCACAGTGCTTCAGGTGGTTTGAAAAATTCCGAAGTGGTGATTTTAGCGTGGAGAACGAGGACCATAGCCGGCCACCGAAAAAGTTTGAGGACGCCGAATTGCAAGCATTGTTGGATGAAGATGATGGTCAAGCGCAAGAAATGATGGCAGAGCAGTTGGGGGTGACCCAAAAAACCATTTCCAACGTTTGAAGGACATGGGCATGATTTTAAAGGTCGGAAGATGGGTGCCGCATGAATTGACAATGTGACAATGCACCGCCACATCGAACAAGGGCAACCCGGGAATTGATGGAGACGTGCGATTGGGAATCGCTGGTGTATGCGGCTTTCTCGCCAGACTTGGCGCTCTCCGATTATCATTTGTTTGCATCGATGGGCCACGCACTTTCCGAGCAGCGCTTCAATTCTCACGAAGAAACCAAAAAATGGCTCGATGATTGATTTGCGGCCAAAGACGGCCAATTTTTTTGGCGCGGCATCCACAAATTGCTGAGAGATGGGAAAAATGTGTCGCTAGCGATGGCTATTATTTTGCAGATTAAATTTGTAACCTTTTTTTGTTAATAAACATTTGAAATTGCTAAAAAGTCTCATTTCATAGGTATATAACTGGTAAATCTCCAGTATGCGACGAGTTAAAAACACGGAACATCAAAGTTGTACAAGTCCTTTTGACAGTTTCGAAAAGAGCGAAAGATTAGGGCAATAGCTGCACAAAACTTTCTTACAAAAATTACGAGTATTACAGTCAATAAGGTGAGGCATTTATCTGTGCAAGAAATCAATTAAAATGAAAAAAAAAATGATAGTGTTGCAAGCACGCAAGACGAAGACGGTCTCGAGGGGTGGAGTTCAGCGCACCAAGCAGAGTAAGTGTACTAGAGCGGCAGCCCTCGATCGAGAAAACCAGAGTTATTCCGGTACGTTGAACTGCCTGCCGTTTAACACTCCTAACATCCTTCTGGATCCAACACTTCTCAACAGCATATTGACTTCGCTTACAGTTATACGAGATTGATGCAGAAAATTGCGACTTCAATGCACTTAATAGGTCTTGGCAAGATGTTGTAAAAACAATGAAGATATCTTGAAATTTCACTAAGCTACTAAATCACAGAGCGAGTTTATTAGCTTGAATTTACCTCTCTTGTAATTCTAGTATGATATTACGGTAAGGGGTCTTTCAAAAGATGCCCCTAAATCTTGTTTTAAAATAAAATAGGTAAAGATTTAGATTTTTTCAGGTTTCACAGGTAACAATTATAAATGACAAATGACATCATTTAAATGACCTTCATGAGTCCGTCCGCTGAGCAGTTGACTCATGAATGCCTAAAAAGTCAGTTGTAAAAGTCTCAAAACAGCGATCTTGAAGCATTCAGTAATATTCTGCTCTACAGTAGCAATATTTCCAACAGAACGTTCAGTTTTTGTTCTACCAGTCCGTTTCCTATCCTCGACAGAATAAGTTTCTCGAAATTTTTTCACTAGCCTTTGAACTTTCGACTCAGTCTCAAAAAGTTTCGACCAGTTTCATAGAAGTTTCCATAATTTTAACGCGTTACTCTATCTTGCAAAATCGTCATCTGTTTACTTGACAAATGCCAAAGATGATATTAAAAATTTAACGTCTAGGAATTAAGCACTACGTATATCTAGACGTGACTTTTGAAAATGCGTCAGTAAACTCCAAAATGGTGGCAGATTGTGTTATTTTATTTGTTGATTTTCCTCTGCAATAATGAAGTTTGTCCTTTCAGTGACTTTATTAAGGGGTAACACCACTGTAGAAATTTCAAAAAATTGAGTTTTTCTTTATAAGCTTAAAAAATTCTTTGAACCTTTTAAAATACGGAACAAAAAGTTTTATACGTTACCGAAGTCTATTTCATAAATATTTTAAGCTTTTAACCAAGCGTTAGTGACTGCTACCTAACGACTTCTCCAAATTTCCAAACTTTAAACGCGTTTTTCTCAAAACACGTTTTCTGAAATTGGCACGCAGCATAACTCAAACAATTTTAAATATTTTTAATCAGGTTTTTCACTACGTCTGTATAATAACCTTCTTAAGAGAAGAGCGTAGGGGATTTTCGATAGATTAATTTAAACGATTGTTATAATTATTTAAGTGCCGTTTTTTAGTCCAAAATAGAGTTTTTTTTCTTCAAATGCTTACTAATTCCACAAAAATAAATATTTTTTAAATCCCCTACGTGTTTCTCTAGCTATTCTTATCTAGATTAAGAAAAAAAATGTTTCTTTGTTCCAGATTAAAATTTGCACCCTCTATGCTGCGTGCCGCGGAGCTCCTTCAAGAGAAACCACATTACAAAAATGTCTCCAATGCCGCCATTTTGTAAAATTTTTCGATCAAACTTTGTAGTTTTGTATTTTAGTATATAAGTAATAGCTTCCCAAATCAAAGTGATTGTTTCCCCTTTCCTTCTATACAAAAAAATTCTTTAAAAATCGTGTTTATTTTACGCGTGTAAAGTGGTGTTACCCCTTAAATAACTTTTAATATATCCCTGCCGATTTTTATTTGTATTTGTTTCTGTACCTGTAATTTTAGCTCTGCAGAGGCTGTTGTATGTCACAAGCGACATTTAGTTTTCATGTCTTCAGAGAAAGGTACCTGGTGTTATTTGGTATCCCACAGAGAGTTCTATGTACTTCAATTATACCTCTGCCGATTCTACCGGACTTGGTTGGATGCTCGCCTTTGTCTGTGAGAGAGTGTCAGCTTAAGGGTTTTTATTGCTATTTTCTGGAGGAACAGTGGCCCGTAACTCTCAGACCGCAACCTGCAACTCGCTTTTAATGCTAATTATTACACTTTAATGAGTTTTATATGAAGCCCACATTTTTTTCCCCCCATATAATTTTGCATTAATGTAATATCTATACCCGAAAACCTGCCTATCTCTGCTCTAAGTTTTTATTTGAATATTAACTTACTATGTATTAACTTACAGTTCAATGAGTTGACTCCCTGGTACAGGTGTTGCTCATTGAAATGCCCATATTTTTGTGAAAATGTGTGCAAATGCTTGTAACATAAAATAAACCTCTTTCAGACCACCCTATTTTATATGTGTGAATAACGCGCTTTTAGAAGTCTTTCGAACTCACCCATTAACACACAACAGTGAAATATATTTCTCAGCCGCCTTTTCCACATAAAGTGTTACCAAATCACCACTTTCATGTGAACTACGCGCTATAATATCACCATCAGCTATTGGAGACACCCACTAGCGCTACCCACCGTCACTACCGCTAGCAGCTTGCAGAACTCTGGCATCATTCAAACAGGCAGCAACATGCAAGCGAGCCCAGGCAACATCTGCAGCTGGCAACAATACCAACAACAACAGCCGCAAACATGCTAATGACAATATGCTTTATGACGTTGTCAACATTTGGCAACAACAACAACATGCGCCAAACACGACAATTGTACGGGAGGTTGTAACGACTGCTGCTACCACGCAAATGCAAAACGAGCGCCATCAAACTGCAAAACAAAAGAAAAATGCAAAACAAAAATACACTGCAATAAAAAATCATAGAATTTACAATGATTGCATTAAAAGTGGCACAATTCCCACCGAAACCAACAGTTTGGCGGCGACGGTGCTTTGGTGTGATTATTATATGGTACTTTGTTATTGTTATTGTTGATGGCATTTCAGCAGGCAATGCTAATTTGCGGGCGCTACAAACGTCATACAAAGCTGCCAACTGGTAGCGCCATATGAAAAATAGATATAAAAAAATTTGACTTACAAAATATGGCAAATGTTTGTGATTTATTCACAATTGTTTTAGTTTTTGTATTTATTCGCTACTGTCGTGATGCCTTGGAAAATTCACAGCCCAAACACGAACACATTGAGAGCGAATTGAAAGACTTAGGTAATAAACTATATGAAAATGTAGAAAATCAGATATTTGTCACATGCAAAGTGCGGGAGGCGGAGGTGGTAGCAAACCTCAGAATACGAAGTAACTGTAATTATATAATACATGCATACATATATACACATGTACACACAAATTTTAAGGAAACAAGCTAATAGTGTGTCAAACCAGTTCGCCACCAGCCACAACAGCCAGCAGCATTCGAAGTTCGATTCCGTGTTGCAGATAGTTTTCTTTTTCATTTGGTTTTTTGCCTTTTTGTGCCGAAGAAGTATTAGTCACCTCGGGCTAGTACTTCTATTCTGGTTTTCCTTCACACTAACACACCTGCATGCATACACCTGAGTTGAAAATAATTGCAGCGCGACATATTGAAAAGTTTTGACTTTAATTTTTTTTAATTCTTATAAAAAAATATGAATTATGTGACAGCGAAAATTACATAACCCACAACTTTAGACTTTATATATTACAAAATTTCAAGTAATTCAGAGAACTTTCATAGAAATTTCAAAATTTTCAGACGGAATTTGCAATAAAATTGTGGTTAAGCAGTTTTATTGCCCACTGAATTTCATAATAATAAAGTGCAAGCTTGAAGAGACTCGAAAATTAAGCTGACTGGTTTCAAAATTTGGTTATTTTTTCACACTAAAACATTAACTGCGTAACTCCAAGTTTCAAATTTTGTACTAAATTTTAAAAAATTCTACACGTCTTCATTAAAATTTGAAACATTTGAATTAGAATTTTTAGAAAAATTTTAATTTTTTGATTTTGGTGCAATGAAATGAAATTTGGAGTAGGCTAAAAAATCTAATGATTTTTTTTTTTAATTTTTGTCGGCAGCCTTGTGCGTTTTCTGAATTTAGAATAAGAAAAAAAAAATCATGGCAAATTTTTAGCCACTTAAAGCTTGAAGTTTATGGTACTAAAATCTAAAGAGCTACAAAACTGTGTTCCCAAAATTCTGATTAAAAATTAAAAAAAATGTAAATGTTTTTAAAATTTTGTGCACAGTTTGAAGATTCGAGTTATATGATTTTGGTATGTGTTTGTTGTACAATTTTTATTCTTATAAAATAACAATTTAATAAATAGTCAAAAGTTTTGTAATACGCCCCTCTGCTATTATTGTGCACACAAGTGTACCTATGTCAGCATAAGCATTTACATAAATATTATAAATATTATAGAAAAACTTGGTAAATGAATTACAACATTGCGCTTTTGCATAAGCTGCGGCAGCGACGGCAGCAGCAGCAGCAATGGTTTCAAGGTGGTTTCGTTTAGGAGCGCGCGCTTTTCGGTTGACACAGTTGGTTGCCACCGGCTGCTCAACCAATCGACCGAACAACCGAACGACCGTGTAAGCGGGTAAACTGCGACCGGTTGCTGGCGCGAATGTCAAATGGCAAAATAGAATCTAAATTTAGATTTTCATTCACTTGAGCTCCTTCTAGTGCATGCGTGTGAGTGTGTATGGGTGTGTGATATTTATTCTTTCGTTTATTCATGAATGTTTGGCGCGCTGCTTTTCGTGGTTTTAAGAAATCAATCTTAGGAGCAAAACGTGCAAATCAGTTGCGAAAGATCAAAATACACAAATAGTAATAGTCATGCTTTGGAGCGGAAAATTCAAATAGTCGCAAGTTCGGGATTTCAGCGAATGCTCGAGATTCGCTATGGAAATTATATTTTAAAAGAACTTTGTAAGATATCTAAGAAAATCATTTGTCCTCTTAACTGCCCTGAAGCTTTCGTCTCTTCGTTGTTAGCTGCCTCAGTTTGCTATTTTAGGTAGAGGTTGAATTTGTTTGACAGCGGCACACATGCATTCAGGAATATATTTGTTTCAGTGATGAGTGTTTCAGTGAAGCCTGCTTTGCATGTCTGGATGGCATCACTGCTCCTTCAAATGATCTGGATCGTATTTCGGATTGCAGAGTCCGGCACTGAATGAAATTCTGAAATGTTTTGTTTGGAAATGTCAAGCGTTTACGAGTTAAAAGAGCTCGCTATTTTTAGGCCTTTCGGATTGAAGTTTAAATGTTGTTAAAAAATTGATTTTTGCGGCCAGTGCTTTATATCGAAGTGATTTTAATATATATAACTATTATTATCATATATAATATATAAACAAAATTGGTTTTGAAAGTCTTTTGCGGACACCATGGTTGAATTGGTTGGTTTTTTTTTTCAATTTCATTAGTATTAATGTTTAATTTATTATACTTTTTAGTAACATTGGCAATATATTTGTGGTTTTAGTGATGCCCTTTGTTATTTTCCGCTAAGATATTTTCAAAGTCAATGCCAAATTTAATTATTTTGCCAGCTGTTGTGAAAAGTTGATTTTGCATTGAAAAAACTACAATGCAAATGAAATCAGTAAAAATACAAAGTCTTGATTGACAATAGGGTAGCTCATCAGAGGTATTGTGATGCAAAAATTTCAAAAAAATGTTAAAATCAGTAAAAAGCACCAAAATAAAAAAACAGTTAATTAAAAAAAATAATAAGAACAGATAAATGCAAGGCAAGTGATTTTTTGTGTTAAAATATTAAAAATTAGTATTCTTTTTACAATAAGAAAAATATTATAAACACACAACGACTAACTGACGTTATTTGCATAATAAAGGTGCTAAATAACGCGTTAAAAACACAAAAGATGTATAAAATCATGAAATATTGAAAGTGAAATACTAACTGTCTGCACAATAGATCCGCCATCCGTCAAGTTGCCGGTCTAAAATTGTCAACAAGCAAGCGCATATGCTTCAAATATTCAGTAACTGGTTTGGTGTTGGCAATTCTAATATTTTGCGCAAGTTTTTTCACTAAAAAGTGCAAAAGTAACAAATCAAAAGTGAGTCAAAAAGATCAACAAGTATACGAGCAACTAATGGGGAATTTGAACAAGTTGGTCAGATAAAAAAACGTCGGTCCACTTAAGAATTTTATAACAAATAGTCTCAACATCCAAGCAGTATTTTGATTTTTGATGCCATTTGGATATGCAAGCATTTTTTATATATGAACACAAGTTGCTCTCTTAAGTCTTTTGTGCCCATACATTAGTATCAAACTTGAAAGGCTTATGCTAAAATGCAGCAGTCAGTCACACATATGTATGTTTAATAGTGAGGAGGACAATTGCGACCAAACAAAGATGACATTAAAACAAGACTGTGGCAATGCTATAAAAAACTCGTATTGACGCATTCAACAGCGTTACTGCATTTTGGTTTTTGTTTCTTTTCTTTTATTTTAATTCTAAGCAAATTTACATAATACGGCAATACAGGTGGATAACAATACATCGAAAATGGGTTAATTGGTAGTGTTGCAAGCTGCTGAACTTGAACTTTGCGGCTTACCACTCCTACCTGTTTCACAGTTGCATACAGCCAAACAAACGTACAAAAAAAAGAAAAACAGATTTAATCAAAACCACGACCTTTGGATGACCCTTTATGGCAGCAGCAAATAGTAATGTACTTTGCATTCCTCGAACAGTTTTTGTCTTCGCAGCTGGCAGTGAACGACATGCATCAATGGTAGGCATTCAAACTGCGCGTACGTGTTTATTAACCCTTCCGAAACAATTGATGTAATAATGAAAAATATGTAGCTAATAAAGATTACAATGGATATCGCTCGAGTAAATTTTATGGTTAAAAGTCAAAACCAAAATCAAATATTATCAAAATAACCACGCCATACTTTACTAATCAAGCGGCATTTAGTAGCAGTGCGCACTCAGCCATAATCTACTTTTCGGCCATCTAAAATAGCCTCAATCGAGATTTTTCATACAAAGAAAAAATATATTTATATATTTGTATATACTCTACAAAAAAACAAAAGAAATGAAGGCAATGCGTTGAAAGGAAAAACAATTTTAACGGCCTCAACCTTCAACTTTTTCTCTGCCGCTTCTTCTGCCACTTCATGGTTTTCGATGTTTTCTGTAAAACAAACCAACAGCTTATACGAGTAATCTGTTTGCACTTTTACTGCTGTCTGCAGTGTCACGCTGCGATCACACTGCGTGCGCGCTGCGCGGGGACTATAGCATTAGGGGTCATGGGAGCTAATTGTAAGTACTTAAGTTACTTTACAAAATGATTATGTGGCTGGTTAAATCAAATAATGAAATGGAATTTCCTGTAGAAGGCCACGCCGAGAAGATCGCATTGAGTTATATGTGCATATATGGAAAAACGGAAAGGCTGCTGCGCGTTTACCCACTCGTTTGTCAATAAGTTAGGTGTGTATCAATTATGGGATCCAGTTCATGCACTAGCTGCAAGCAAAAGCTGAAATTCGTAGACCCGCTCTTTAATTAGTTTCTATGTACAGAAATTTATTTCTTGTTATTGTCAAAATATTCCGAAGTGTACTCTTAATTGTTTTATGAAAAAACAAACCTGGAAATGTTTTTATTTTTTCGTCGTTTTATTGACTCTATTATTAATTGCCTTAGTGAATGAACATTTACATAAGTCATAGCAAATTTAGAAAATATGTATATTAGATATACAACTAAATTTCTTATTATTAACTGCGGATGTTTCCAGTGATACGATCGGCAACAAAAATTAAACCTCTTATGACGACTGTTTTCTTCCGTTAAACATGGGGCCGAAGTATTTGGGTACAAGAATAATCTCTTTTCATAGTCGGTTGCTGTGTATATTATTTTCTCCTTAGACGTCGGTATTGTGATCCGACGAATTTTGATATTATCAAAAAGTCGCAAATCGTTACATGCAACTTTTATATCACAAGTGTGGTTACTAAAATATAACGTCTCTTATTTGCATACACGATGTGGAGGATTTGGAAGATAGTTCCATATGTAGAAGTCCACGCAAATGGGGGAAGTTACTGATCGCCATTCACTTGGGAGTGGCCAGGACGATTCTTCTGCATATAGTTCAAGCAGCTCACCACTCCCGGGATTAGCCCAAGTTCCTCTGGGTAGCTTCCGAACACCCGTCCGGGAGTGAGCTAAAGTGAGAAAGCGAAATATTCCAGGATAGCTGGTTGTGCGCTGGGTTTGGGATCCGCCACTTAAGAAGGGCGATCCTGCAATCTGTGCCAATTACCGCGGGATTAGTCTTCTAAATATAGCCTATAAGGTTCTAGTGAGCGTATTGTGTGAAAGGCTGAAGCCCACTGTCAACCAACTGATTGGACCTTATCCGTGTGGCTTTAGACCTGGAAAGTCTACCATCGACCAAACATTTACAATAAGCCAAATCATGGAAAATACCCATGAAAGGATAATCGACTCACACCATCTTTTCGTCGACTTCAAAGCTGCATTCGACAGTACGGAAAGGAGTTACCTGTGATAATTTGGTATCCCCACGAAACTAATACGGCGTTTCACGATGACGTTGCTCAACACCAGCAGCGCCATCAGAATTGCGAAGGACCTCTCCGAGCCGTTTGATACCAAACGAAGTTTCCGACAGGGTGACTCGCTGTCGTGTAACTTCTTTAACCTGATGTTGGAGAGGATCGTACGAGCCGCAGAGCTTAATCGCTCAGGCACAATTTTTTATAAGAGCGTGCAATTGTTGGCGTATGCCGACGATATCGACATCATAGGCCTTAACAACCGCGCTGTTAGTCTTGTCTTCTCCAAACTGGATAAGGAGGTAAAGCGAATGGGTCTGATGGTGAACGAGGACAAAACGAAGTACCTCCTGTCATCAAACAAATAGTCGGCGCACTTGCGTGTCGGCACCCACGTCACTGTTGACAGTTATGATTTCGAGGTTGTAAAAGACTTGGTTTAGTTAAGAACCAGCACTAACACCAATAATAATGTCAGCCTTGAAATCCAACGTAGAATATCTCTGGCAAACAAGTGCTACTTTGGACTAAGTAGACAACTGAGCTGTAAAGCCCTCTCTCAACGAACAAAACTAACACTCTACAAGGCTCTCATCATACCCGTCCTAACGTATGGTCCAGAAGCTTGGACGATGACAACATCCGATGAAGCGACGCTTGGAGTGTTCGAGAGAAAGATTCTGCGTAAGATTTTTGGATCTTTGCACGTTGGCAACGGCGAATATCGCAGACGATGGAACGATGAGCTGTATGAGCTTTACGACGACATAGACATAGCGCAGCGAATAAAGATCCAGCGGCTACGTTGGCTGGGTCATGTCGTCCGAATGGATACAAACTCTCCGACTTTGAAAGTATTCGATGCGGTCCCAGCTGGTGGTAGTAGAGGAAGAGGAAGGCCTTCTCTGCGTTGGAAAGATCAGGTGGAGAAGGACTTGGCTTCACTTGGTGTGTCCAATTGGCGCCGGTTAGCACGAGAAAGAAACGACTGGCGCGCTTTGCTGAACTCGGCCAAATTCGCGTAAGCGGTTGTCGCGCCAATTAACAAGAAAAATTTGCATACATTTTCCCTATTCGAGATATTCAAATTTATTTCAAATCCTTTCACCAAGTCTGAGGACTCACACGTTCCATATTTAATGCATTTAGGTTGCGTTACCTCAACACCCGGACGCCATATGAAATGGTACAAAATAAGTGCGCACCAAGAAATTATGTAGATTATGGTTTTTCACTATGCAATTTCCATATCCACAACAAATCCACAACAGCGACA
Organism: Anastrepha obliqua; assembly: GCF_027943255.1. Lineage (NCBI taxonomy): Eukaryota > Metazoa > Arthropoda > Insecta > Diptera > Tephritidae > Anastrepha > Anastrepha obliqua. The sequence goes on from NC_072896.1 coordinate 3,241,070, forward strand.
AAGATTTACACTATGCAATTCACAGACACACACAATCAAAACTATATCCAGGCAGCATTGAGCTGCAATGCGCGGGTGGCAAGTATGGCATCATTAAAAATTTGTCTGCACTGCTGATTATTACCATATTAAAGTATATCTAAGCGACAGCATCAGTGTGGCAAATCTGCTGACGGCGAGAGTCAGTCTGAGTGGCAAAGGCAAAGGCAAAAACAACAAGAAATCAAATCGCATAATCTTAAACAATGGCAATAAATTGTGGCAGCAGCTTATGGCTGCCATTAGGCAAACAAGTTGTATGTATGAATGGATGTAGGTGCGAGATAGAGGCTGGTGGAAACCACCTATGCATATGTGTATGGATGTATGTATGTATGTATGTATGCACATTATCATATATGCAAACTCGTAATACTTACCAAATATTACAACAAAGTTTACGTTGTAAAGCGGGAACATTTTTGAATTCAATTGCTTTTGCAGTTTACAGATAAGTGCTTGAAAAAATGTGAAAAACCATTCAGATGAAAATGAGAAAAATGAAAAAATGTTGCTTTAAATGGCGCATTTCAAGCTAATTTGACAACAACAACAAACAATTGCGCTGCCTGATGCATAATCTACAATAACCAAAAAAAGTAAAAACAACACTAATACAACAACAGCAACAAACTGCTTTAAAAGCGATTCATTGCGAATTTGGCTTGACATCTGGGGGGAAAAATTAAACGAAATTTTGCTTTTGCTATTTTGACTCACTGCCTTACTTATTATGCAGCTGCCTCTGTTATAAGAAGAAAAAGCAAAAAATTGGCTACAAAATTGGGCGTACTGACTGCAGTTCAAAAGTGCAGTCACGTTTCGTGTCAGCAAATTTTAATGAGCCAAAGTAGCGGCACTTTGTCAGAATTGCGCGAGCCAAGTAAATGAAAAAAACTACACATAATCGAAAATAACTGTATTAAAAGAATGCCGGTATTTCACTGCATTTTTTGAGTTATTTTGAAAGCAAAAAATTGAATTTTAATCAGAAATTTACTCCAATATAAATTTATTTTAATTTTTTCTTGGTATTTTATGTTTACGTGCAAATAATTACTTTTGCATTAAAGTGAGTTTTCTTGCTTTGTTGCATATTAAGTAATTAACATACTTATATGTATGCATGTAAGTATTTTTATGTCTGTATTAATATTACGTCTTCTATTTCTAATGCGGCTGCACACTTTTTTATGGCATTTGAGACTAAGTAATTTCGCCTCACTTCTTGGCGAACCTGCGCCAGTTGGGCAATTCCAGCTTTCGTTGCGAGTTGTGTCGGTTGCGGTATGATAACGTAATGATCTGCTTAAAAGTTTTGTGCTAACTTGTGATTTTTTTTCGATTTATGGGCAGAAAGTACAAAAACATTTTGGCTTTGGTTTTTGTTATATTTTCATTAATCAGGCAATTAAAAAGTGAGAACATTAAAAAATTTATTCAATCCATTTTGGATGAGCAACTCCAATTACATGGAAAGGCAGCTGCTTGATTGTCACCCAAGTCAAAAATGGCAAGGGATATTTTTCGGCTGACTTTCTCCCTAAATCAAGAGCATTTTTCTTTGCCAAAATCACAGTGTGTATAAGTACATATATCGTCCCTTTTCTGACATTTCAAGCTTCTAGACTGCTTCGGATACAATTTCGGTCAAAGTTGCCTGATAGTCCCATAAGTTATACTTCGATAACTAATTTGACCAGCTGGTTTATGTTTATACTATATCTTAAAAAATATTTTATAAGTGGCATACCATATGTCATAACATCGCATGGCGTCTGTAATTTCATCTCTCATCAGACGTATTTTCCTTCTACATATATGTATCTCTATCGATTCCCTTTATGCCTCAATGGTTCCAAGTGTTGTCTAGCCATATCTTGTCGAGTTCGGCGACAGTACAGGAAAAGCTTTTAATTCAACATGAGTGTAGCCTGGTTGTAAATAAATATAGAGAAATATTATTTTAAGGGTTATGTACAGGTTTGTTCTACAACCTTCATAATTGCTGAGACTTCAGAGGTCTGGAAGACACTGTAGAGAGCTGACAATCGAAAAGTGAGGCTTGAGAATGGTATTCCTAAAAGAATGCCAGAAGTACCTATCATTCTCCGGATTAGGGTCAGGAATATCTTTTTTTCCTACATCTAGGATATACATGCATCTGTTTGTACATATTTAAACCAGGACACCCCGCAGAATCCACCGTATGCAAATATTTTTCTTTAACTCCTAGGGGATCACAATTTAGAGTCTCGTAAGTAGGTTGCAAATACTCAGCGGCCTGCTCCGCTTTAAGGCTCAAAGTGAGCTCACAATGGAGGACTGTCACACATGGACATTCAACCATCTTAGACTCCTACACGGATATACCCAGTGACTGCGATTATCCCCTCCCATTCTTTGCTTCGAAAGGAATTTCCTAATGAAAATCCCTTCTATGTAGACTGGAATGGTTTGAAGAAGGTCCCACACCCAACACACCCGTTAAGATCTACACGGACGGATCTAAAATGGACACCGGTGTAGGATCAGAGTTATTTTGCGAAGAGCTTTCTATTAGTGGATCCTTTGAACTACCGGATCACTGTAGTGTTTTTCAAGCGGAAATAAACGCTAATCATGAAGCCTTAAAATGGTTAAAGATAAACATAATATCATCAACGGATATCTGCATTCTTTCACACAGCCAAGCTGCCCTACGAGCCCTGGATGCATTCCAAACAACATCAAGGAGTGTCTTACGTTGTCGCCGATCTCTAAATGAGATGGCCAAGCACTATCGTATAATCTTATGCTGGGTTCCAGGCCACAGAGATATACCAGGGAACTGTAGGGCAAACCAATTGCAAGAGAAGGTACCTGTATGCCAGACATAAGTAATTTAATGGAGAAACCTCTGGCAACTTGTAAGCTTCTCATTAAGGATGCATTAATAAATTCTGCAAATCAAAGATGGATTGGCGTTGATGCCTGTGGAATTGCTAGGCACACATGGCCATAAAACTGAATAGACTTCAAATCAGGACCTTAGTAGCGGCCCTCACAGGACATTGTCTCATAGGAAATCATGCGAAGGATTAGGCGTTTACACGCATGATTTCTGTCGTAGCTGCAGAAATGAGGGCGAGTTGGAAACAATTCAACACCTTTTTTGCACATGCCCAGCTCTAGCCAGAAGCAGGAACCGATTTTTAAAATCCTACTTCCTAACGAATATAGATAATCTATACACTTTAGGTATCAACAACCTTTTACGCTTTGTCAAAAGCTCAGGATGGTTTAATATGGAGAGGGAAATGTAGCCCAGCCCCCGCGGCTCACGGACCCATTTCGTGGTCTAAGTGGCATCGTTGTCTCTATGTGCGATGCGGCTGCCAAACCTAACCTAACCAAAGTAGGTTGATAGCCCGCTTATCTTAGCTTGGTAATAGATGATAACTACCTCAACCTCAAAGAAGGTTTTGCCCGTTCTGGGCCGCAAGTGGTATTTTATTCCCACTTACCCTGCATATCTGCCGACCGTTCCTCTATCCACCACCGATGGAAAACAGGCGTGCTACTAAATCACTCTTGCTAGTGAAGCCGTTTCGCCTTACTGAATTCCTTCAATAAATTTTGCGAAGGGATTTTAGCAAATTTGTCCCCTAATTTGCCTCACCTAAAACCTTTGAGCAGACTGAGATAAAGCTTGAAGCTTAACAATGACTTAGAACTCCTTAAATAAAGCAGGCTAATTTTGAAATATGCTCGGCATGTTGTTCTTCAATATTTTTTTTATATGAATTCCATTCTGTGTTTTCCAAATTTTTTCACAATTTTGTGTTTATTAGGGATAATTTTACTGTGAACTATCAAAAAAAATATTTTCATCAAAAACCTGCTAAGTTTTTATAAAACATTATTTGCTCTAAGCCACTCAAAATTTTATGTAATAAAGCTAGTCTTCCTGCATACTCTAGTGCTATATGGCAAATAAATGGAGATCAGCATGAAAGATAAATCTGTGACATTTTTCCTTTATTGCTTCCGAGAAGAACTGAGAAAGGCTTAAAAAAGAAGTAGTGGTTTTTAAAACCCATGTTTATGTTGTAAAACTTAAGACAATTAAACCCTTACAGGACTAAAGGGGAATGACTTGGTGGATTATTAAAAAAAAACTGCGCTGTTTAAACGATTTTAAACAATGAACTAGCGCTGATTTTCCAATAAATATTATTCAAATTTGCAATTTTCTTTACTAACTAGCTTTCCTGGGAAAAGAACCCCCCATTTTTCTTAATACAAAAAAAAAATTAAATTTATTGCTTTTAACGCATAGCTGGAATAGCAGCTATAAATTAAAGTTTATGTGTCAATTAAAACCAAAAATGCTATTATGCACTTCATTTGAAGAACAATAAAATGACGAAGTATTTAAATTGGTTGTTCTCTTCGTCAGTTGTAGCTACTCCATACGCCTTGGTGTAGCAGGAGTGCAAGAGAAGGGGATGCCATTAAGAATTTATTCCTACTTTTTGATGGTTTTTAGGTGAAAAAATAAATAAAAAATGCTCCGTTAACAACAACTCAATAAACAATTTGCTTGGCAAGAATTTGCAATTTTTTGATTTGCCATTAAAAAAGGTCCGATCTTTATCAACATCGCCAGTGCCAGTTGGTTTCTTGTATTGTTCGTTAGCAATAATATTTCACTTTACTGACATTTACAAAAAACAACAGAAAAACCATAGCTATACGGATGGGAATTATTTATAGCCAATACTAAAGGCAATTCAGGCTGGATTAGTTTTCAGAGTTTTTTTATGTACGAACACGTCTCATTAGAGTGAGTAATTAATGGCTAATGGTAGCACATTTTTTTCTCACCGAGAAGCTCATGGCTGGTTTTGGATTTTTAGATTGATCATAACGTCCCCTTAGTATTAAAATAGCCTATAAATTTTTTGATGTTTTGAGAAAATGAATTTCAAACTTTTTGTCGAAAGTAGCTCTCACTCAAATCTCGTTATGTCTGTAAATATTTATTATTTTTTGACTGACGTTTTGACCCACATTGTGGAACTAGAATTTGACAACATTTTGACCACATATAAAATCGACGATGGAGAATCCAAAAATTCAATAAAAAAATAATAGCCTATGAGCACATAGGGTATTGTTATACTAAGGGGACGATAAGTAGAATTCAGGAGCAATTTTTTTATCATAAAAACAAAACTTCTTTTTAAAAAAAAAAGTTTAAACAAAGTACTTTATGTTAAGCCGAAAGTCACTGTTGTCAGTGCTTTAGATATTAAGGGGGGAAGCTGGTCTAGAATTTTGAAAAAATCGAAAAATTTTTTTTTGTCTTAAAAGGTGCTTTAGGGTCTTAGAAATAATATACCAAATGAGGGATGCCAGCAAAAATGTCTAAATGCCCAAATTTTTCATTCGACGGCAACGCGTTTTTCTCGAAATCACTTTTTTTAAACTGGCCGAAGACATAACTCGAACAAATCTTTACCGATTCTTACGAAATTTTGACAATACATTCAAAATACCTTTCTCCGGAGACGTACGTAGGATTTTTTATTTATATTACATAGTTTTTTTTTAATCAACAATTTTATGTCGTTCTTTATTGTAATTGTAACTTTTTGTTCAAACGTGCACCATTTCGCGAAAAAACAAAATATCGAAAAAATCCTACGTACGTCTCTTTCTGTTGTTATATAGAAACTAAAAAAAATTTATTTTTTGATCCAGGACAAAAATTAAGGAGTTTACGTCTTCGGCAATGGACCCACTAGAAAAAAAGGCGCCTTAGGAGAACTGCTGGACAGCGGCCATTTTGAAATTAATTCAGACGAAAAATTTTGTATTTGTACCATGAAAGCTATATTATTCAACCTATTTCACAGATTTTCGATTGATTCCTTTGTTGAGTCAAAATAAATTCATAAAATATGCCCATTTTTTGCGCTCTAGACCAGCTTCGCCCCTTAAGTAAAGTACTTATTGTATAATCATTTTACTTCTAAGTAAATAAATAAATAGAAATAATTTGTTCTAAAAAATTTAAAACATTTTGTAAACATGTTAAAGAGAACCCAATACATCCACTATAGAAAACTCTGTATCAGAATTTTCAATATTGATTAGAGATTTATCCCTCGCTCTGTACGTAATCGAATGACTCAGATATTAAATAAAAATGAATAAATAATTGGTATGCGCCTTCTTCCGAGCTCCTCTTCATATTGGTGGCGTGCGTCTTAATGTACTTGCAGTTTTAAGCCGACTCCAAGCGGCAGTTTGTTTTTAAGAGGAAATTTTTAATGGCAGAAATACACTCGGAGGTTTGCCATTGCCTGCCGAGGGTGGCTGTTATTAGAAACAATTTTTGCATTTTGCTGTTTCATGCACGGGGATTCGAACCTACGCGCTCCCGAATGGTAGTCACGCACCCACCCATTCGGCTACGTTGGCCGTTTGATATTAGTTTGAGGAACATAAATCCACTGGCTGTAGTGATCGATATCTCGTAAATTATCATATCAATCAAACAATTTAAATTGTATGCTGGTTGTCAAGATGACATTTCACACTAAAAAATTCTTTTGCTGTTTGTGTTTCTTCCATTCATTTGGGAGTTACAGGCAATGGAAGCCAACAAAGATACAGTTCGGTACATTACGCAGTTTCTCATTGAAGGCAAAAATGCAAGTCAGGCTGCTGAGATTGTGAATGTTGCTTATAGTGTCATTGGCCAAAAATTTTACGCAAAAGTAATGGATTTTCCCCCCAATCTAATATTATATAGTGAGTTAAGATCTAAAGCCTGACTATTTTCTGACTGATTGTGGCAGAACAAATGGAGGACTTCTCTGTGACAGAGTCGGCATCATTTACAATTTCTAATTGGTGTTGGGTTGCGCGTGAAAGAAAACAAGCTGCGGATGACTTTGATGGCCTTTGAAATCGCAAAGGTGGCGCATGAGCCATTAGAAAGATGAAAAATTATCGAATTTCCGTACAGGTTTGCTGATAATGTTTTGAGAATAACGTTGCACGCAGGCAAACTGCCCGGTTGCTGTCACATCAGTCAACTACACACACATACATATCGGCGTTGAAAGAGTTTATGCAAAGGAATTTTGAATATGGATGCCTGAGATAGTGCAACAACATAAATTGCATTCATTTACGAGCGCACAGTTTAATAGACCGTTGGCATTTTACGATAATATAGTTATTAAATTGCTCCTTTGCCAAATTTAGCTTTCGAAATCCATCATGCGTAAATGCTAATACTTACGTTAATGTATGTGTTTATGTGTGTAGGTGCAGATATGTTTTCAATTATATTCATGTGCATTTCTGCTATTTCTGTGTGTGTATGTGTGTATGCACACTTGCATAATATCAGTCAAGTACGAATACAATAAGAAATGTTGTAATAAATTCCAAAGAATTTTCATACCTAAGCTTGATTTGTGTGCTTTGCCTGTGTATGTGTGCTGAGTTTCACTTGGGCATTACACAATTTTCGGAATCTAGTTACAAGAAAATATCAAAAACAAAACAATAGCACATTTTTATAGAGAAATATGCGTTGAGTGAACAACAATAAAAAAGGCTTAGCCAACGGCTCATGAAATAATTGTCGTGCATGCCCCTTCGAGCTGCAATTAATATTTATTGCAACGCTGAAAAAGTTCCCTTAGCTGCTTGGCGCAGATGATAGCAGTTAATGGTATAGCTACTGCCGTTGCTGCTGCTGCTGCTGCCGTGGCTGCTAATTAAAAGCCATAATGTAAACAGCAGGTAGCAGTAGCAACAACAACAACAAATATTGCTCTGCATATGCCTTTGTACGTACACATGCAAGTGTATTTGTAAGCGCGAGTATGTCCGTATGTGTGCTGGGACATGCTGACAATCTGCCATAAATAAAGTTGGTAAAATTGCATAATATCAATCGCTAATTTCGTCTTGGGTATGTGTATTGATGTCTACAAACATACATAGATGTATGTGTGAGTGCTCTGAGAAAAAGTCACAAGAGCGTTTGCGCCGTTGCAGTGCACCAAAGTGGAAAAGTCAGCCAACTAACAAGTCTAAGTGTATATGCCGACTTATACATGTGAAATTCCGCCATGCAGCACACTGTTGTTGTTCGTCTGTTTGCAGCAGAGCTGGCAGCGTTCAATTGCAACATCGTCAAGCCACAAAGACGAGCCATTTTTAGCTAACTAGAAGCAGCCAATGAGCGTAAGAAGGCGAAGAAGGAGCAGCAGTAGAAAGAAAAACAGCAACAGCCACAATAAAAAATAGCCAAAATAACAAAAGATATACAAATTTTGGTCTAATGAAGTTAGTGAAGCGAAATACAATACGGAAAACCCCAAGAAGTAGTGAGTGATCTAAGCTTAAAATTAAATAAAATGTAAAATAAAGAGAAAAAAAGTTGTATATAAAACAAGCGAAACAAAAATGTTGATGAGTTGTAAAACTTCAATAACAAAGCAAAAATAGCTTTATAATTTGTGGACACAAGCGAAATGTTGCTTTGGAGGTCGTTGGAATACAGCAGGCAATATCTGCTCTGATTTATTTTTATTCACTAAAAAAACTGAAAAATGGAGGCGGTTGACGAATTATGATTAATTAACATTTTCGGAATATTTTTGTATACATATTGAAAAGTTGTAGTGGAGTGCGTAAAAGGCATACAGTGCACTCAGAGCTCATTGTGAACGCCTATTATCAAAATGAGTGATTGAAAAATTTTCTTAATAGCAGTCGTTATAAGTAAACCCTATTAGCCGCTTCGTCTTTATTTGCTATTTGTATTCGAACACAATTTAAAAATAATATATTAAAAAAGAGTGTTTTTTTTTAATTTTGAAATATATTTAAAAATAATTTCGGTCTCCAGCTACTGAAAAGTGTTGACCCACATGCAGAGTACTGGTCCACTGTCTTATGTTCGTCAACCGAGAATTCTGCATTCACGAAATTCCTATTATTTCTTCGATCTTGCGCTACAATATGGGGTCTAGCTACTCCGGAGAAGCTACATTATAAATGCTCTCACTCATGTCTGCAATTCCATGGTTCATATTTCCATGCCATACAGCTGGACTGAGCATACATAACATTTTATGAATCGTAGGTTTAGGACTTTGCCATGTTTAAGAAATGAAAAACTGGCTATTTCAGCCCGACATGTTATTTCTGTTAATCCATCCCATTTTTCGTTGAGTGCGCAGCCAAGGTATCTATATTTATTTATTCCTTCTAAAAGTAAATCTTAGAGGAACAATTTGTATGATAATATCAATACATCACAAATTGGAGAAACATCTCGGTTTTCGCTCATCCATGATCCCTCATCATCCTCTGGCCTGCCCATCGGATGAATACTCATTGCGAAGTGCTCGGATAAACCAACCCTAACAAGGGAATATCCGGATTTCGTAAGCCTCGCTGGGGAATTCTGAAATTGATTTTCTCGAGTAGCGATAGGAATTCAATTCAATTTGTGGGCTAGAATTGGATTAGGAAAATGTTGAGACTTTCAAAGACTTTCTGGACACGTTCAAGCTCACCAATGTCACAATCATGGTATGGCATCCCAACAAAGGCGGCATATTCCAGATTTGAGTGCACCAGAGAGACCAACAACGTTCGAACTAAAACGCCAAATAAAAGTAAATATAGAATAAAAGTTTGCAATTGAAACGCGAATATGAAGTCAAAGCAAAAATAAAAGCCATACCAAGATCCAAGTATACAAGTCATATTGATAAATCGTAATCAGTTCATCCATAGCTGGTTTTAGTTGTCTACTCAGTCTTTATTAGGACCTTACAAATAATAGTTTCCAATTTAGCTGTTTTCGCTGAATACTGTATTACAGCTTTCCTAGCAGGGCAAGAGGTCCACTGTATCTTTACTGATTTTTTAAAGCATTCGATGAATTTTTATTTAAATTTTATTAGATGAGTTTCTACGTTTGGGTTTTCACTCAGTTTTTCTAGATTTGATGCGATCCTACTTATGTAATAGACTTTGGATAGTTCCCGTTGATGGTGTTTCGTCCGCACCTCTCTCTGCATTCTCTAGTGTAACCCAAGGTGAGTATTTTGGGTCCTTTGCTTTTCGTTTTATTTATCAATGATGAAAGTTGTTGCTTTTCGTTTGCCAACTTCCTTCTATATGTCGATGATTTAAAAATTTTTTCCATTAGTTCTAGCTTGGCGGATTTGCATAAGCTTCAAGCTGATGTTAACATGTTAAGGCTTTAAGCTGTTTTAAACTCACATTTTCAAAAATAATTAACATCATTCCTACTTGTTATACCATCGGTGATACTTCCATGTGTTAAGCAATCGAATAGCTTAGGGTTGTTTTTGACGCACGTTTCACATTTCGGAATCATATAGATTTTATTCTATCTAAAGCTATTCACAGAATTTTTTCGAGTTCAACTAATTAAATTTAAACAGCTAGAAAGTAGAAGATTGATTTGGTCGCTGTGGTTTTTTTAATATTATCAGGGGGGCAATTGTCTGTTCCGCTCTTCTAGAAAATATTAGTTTTTCGGTCCTTATCAGGGCATTATGTCCGTTTCCCTTAAATAGGTTCAGACTAAATTATGCCTGCAATGCCCCTACTGCTCGCTCTCTTCAATGAGATCCCGAATTCTATTCTATTTGATTTTTAATTTGATCTATCTAAACTTTGTTGTACTGATGAATTGAACCATTTATTGCAATCTAACTTTTTGATAAGGATAATAAAAACTGTTTATTGATTTCAATAAAACTAAAATAGTGGGAAGGCTGAATTTGCTGGTGATGTGCATTTTAAATATTCTACGAAGAAAGTTCGGACATTTCTTCTATTCCCAAAGATGGATGGTCTTTTAAAGTCGGAAAAAAAATTTATGAACGGTAGGCAGCCAAGTAATTTCAAGCAAAATGCGAAAGCAAAAATCGCAGTTCGAGTTAAATTAGTTTGGTTATTTTTGTTTTTTAATAAAAATCACTTTAGTCTGTCAGCCAATCAAGTACTGGCCATCGCATCGACTGCAGCAGTACTAAAAATTGCAAAACATTCTTTTATAGCTAACAAAAAGAAACCAAAAATAAAACTGGATGGTATTTTCAGGCCTTTTGCGCCGCACTTTGCTGTTGGTGGTGAAAACACGATAGCAAAAGAATTTGGTCACAAAATAATTGCACCAGTTGCTCTAGTTGCCGGCCAACGCATACCGATTGCCGATCATACGAATGCTATGGCATGTGAGCAACGATATCTGCAACAGCAATAGGAATAGCAATATAAATTACGCCAAATACTGCAACGGGACATCAGTGTAATAGCAGCAAGTAGCAAACAGCGAGCAGCGAGCACGAATGCTGATGCGGTGGCAGTGGTTGCGTTGCTTTTATTGCTGTTTTCTGATAGTTGTTCTGTCGTTTGTTACGATTCGCCAGCGCCAGATGGCGAAATTCATCTCTGTTATGGTCGTTTGGCTGCTGTTGTTGGTTGAATTCGTTGAACCAATTTATCGGCAGTTGTGCATCATTGGCGCATTGTTGTTGTTACATTTAGACAACGTGCTGCTAGTTTAGCTGATTGCGGCCATTGTGTGCTATGCAGACTGCCACAATAGCCAAGCAGGTGAATTGATTTGACCAAATACCGATGAAAAAAATCAGCCACAGTTGAAAATGGAAGCAGCAACAGCAGCAGCCTACCTTAATGGCCTCTCTGCTTATATTTATGCACCATTTGAGCTTTACTTTTGGTTTGCCTAAAGTGATTGCTTTTATGGCTTTTGCTTTATTGAATGCCACTATTATCTGTTATTGATTTATGAGGTTGCAATTGTTGCGTTCCAAACGCAGATACGTTTTGTATTTGTATTGATATGGCTTTGCGAAATATTAGGTTAAGTAAAAAGTTCTGACCGTACGTCTTTAGTGCTCCATATCTGACGACGTATACCTTGCAAATCCGTAAAAAAAAATTTGGTAAATAAATAACTAAACTAAGAAATATTTAGAAGAAAATATTATAAAATATTATTAGATATACCACTTAAAAAAATTTTTTTTTTCGAATAGTACTTTATCCTAAAAAAAATAAAAAAATACAAAAATGTTAAAAAACCCTATATCAACATTCTCAACATTTAAGAAAGCCAAAATTATTAAAACTTGAAAACAAAAAAAAATAGAGGTTGTCTGTAAAGTCGGTTTACTGACGATAGTTTAACGTAACAACGTCATAAGAAAATACTGATGGAATGGTTGCATTTTTCAAAAGAAAGTTTTAATTTTATTTGTTTGATAGATATTTTGTATGGATATAGAGAAGGAAGTAAGTGGAATCGCAATGGAATTGATCAATTAATTCAATTCAGTCCGATTAAGGGAGAGACCTTGTCTCATGCACCAGTCATCGATTTTGTCCAGAATCCTCGGCACTTTCGTGCACAGCCTCCTTAGGGATTTATCCGATGTTGGCGCACAGACATCGTCCGTATATGCTTGGACGTGAAAACCGGGTTCCTGCATCTCCGCTAGTAGAGAGTCTACGACGAAGAACCTCAGCAGTGGAGAAAGAAAGAACCTCAGCAGTGGGGACATCCTTGCTTGGCCCTGACAGAGATTAGTTCGTCACTGTTCTCACCAGCAGTCAACAGCCTCTCAGAGAGCATGGAATATATCCATTTTACAATGGTTTGATTAACTCCATGTCGTTCGGCAGAAGAACATATTGAGCCGAAAGTGGCATTATCAAAAGCCCCCTCAATGTCCACGAACACGCCCATTGTGTATTCGTCAGCTTCCACCTCGGCTTCAATCTTGCTAGCAAGATCGTGTAAGGCTGGTTCACATGATTTTCCACTCTGGTAAGCGTGTCGATTTCTACTAAGTGGACTTCTCGGCAATACCCCCCCTCGAATATGTTTCTCCACTTCTCGTTCTAGACTTTTCAGCACAAACGATGTCAAACTGATTGGTCTAAAACTTTTTGCTATGGAAGAGTCGTCTTTTCCTGGTTTCGGAATAAATACTACTCTTAGGCGTCGCCTTTGGGATGGTATATAACCAAGTGCAAGACAAGATGGGAAGATCTTTTTCAGGGCCTCAATCAGCCTGTCTCCTACTTTTTTAAGCATTGCTGGATATATTCCGTCAGGTCCAGGGGACTCAAAGTTCTTAAAGGAAGACAAGGAAAACCTTATCGATTCGTTTGTCACTATCCGACGAGCAATATAACAGCTGTACATAGAGGTTTCACCGTTGCTACCGTTATTGTTCATGCCACTCTCTACTTCAGAGACAGTTTTACCACCCGGATAAAGGGTTTCGAGTAGAGCATTAAACGTTTCCGATTTGGAAATGGTGTATGAACCATCAGGTTTTCGAATGGAATCCACCCTTACTGAGCGGTCCAGATGAAGGACCTTACAGAGTCTTGCTGCTTCCCCCATTTATTCGACGAATTTCTGAATTTATTGACATTTCGTATAAAACAAATAAGTATAGGGTTTTATATGGCGGCCGCCGTAGCCGAATGGGTTGGTGCGTGATTACCATTCGGAATTCACAGAGAGAACGTTGGTTCGAATCTCGGTGAAACACCAAAATTTAGAAAAACACTTTTTTAATAGCGGTCGCCCCTCGGTAGGCAATGGCAAACCTCCGAGTGTATTTCTGCAATGAAAAAAGCTCCTCACAAAAAAAAAAAATCTGCCGTTCGGAGTCGGCTTGAAACTTGGTTATTATTACCGCCTATCTATAAAAATTAGGGAATAATAAACCCCAGAATGTGCTACAGTTCTACAGCCTAATAATAATAATATTTATTTATTTTTAAAATTTATTGATTTATTTATAATTAACAAATACCCTTTAATTTAACAAGAGGCGACTAAGGCCTTCGACTCAGGACTTATACCTATACTGCTGTTTTAGAGATAATTTACACTACGGTTGTACAACTTAGGTAACAAGGTAACAATAAATTTATATATAATAGGTTTTCAGTTCAGCTTAGATTTGAAATTTTATGATGGCGTTAATACTATCTGAGTTTGCTGATTTCAGATGGTCACAGGGTTTGCTGTTGCCAAAAACTGTTGTTGGAGCTGACTTAGTGCGGGGCATTCGTGCAGGAGATGTTTCACTTATAAACCTGGTCTATTTATTATAGTGGGAAGTGAGTGTCTAATTCTTACACGTGCAGAGGTTCTGATTCCTCTGCAAGGAGAGTTTAATGGGAAAGTTTATTTAGTTTCAAGGAGATTATTTAATTTGTTGTGGTGTTGATAGGTGGCCCAATCGTGCGCGAGTTTGTCGGCTAAGTAATTTGATACATACATCTTTAGATCCTTTGGAGTGATCTTTGGGCTTCGTTGCCTTTTATTCCAGCGTGACCAGGAATTCACATAACTTTTATCACGTCTTTGTTTTCGTGTATTGATGAGTATGAAATTTTTTTTGGGTTCTGCAAGGCTTCAATAACGGATTTGCTGTCGCTGCATATAACATGTTTTTTGCTTGTTTGGGAGGCAAACATTACCGCTTCATACAATGCAGCTGCTTCTGTAATAATAATAAATAATATAATACAAAAACCCCCCGGCATTCGGTGGTTCGCTTATTTCTATGGAAAGGAACAGTTTCACAAAGGTTCGCACTTAGTATGTGGCAAAAATAATTAGATTTAACAATTTCCTTGTTGTAAAAAATACGGCTTGCTTTAAGTCGAATTGAAAATAATTTAAAAAATAACAAAACTTAATCAAAACCTCAAAATACGCTTAAAATGCATTTAATCAATGATGATGAGCAAAGCGGACAACAGGGCGGGGACAAATGCACTCTCAGTCACTTTCGACTGGAAGAGCAAACAAAATGCCTTGATATGAAATAAAATTGAAATACCAAAAGTAACAACAGTAGCAACAAAAGCAATCAAATACCATTAAACAGTTTCATGTCGACAAATTGATGCGATCGGCCGCATTGCCTTCAATGCAATAAGCCAACTAGGAAATTTTACTGCTAACTCACAGCAACGAGCAACAACAGCATCAGTAGCACAACCCAGCAACAACCGCATTGTTGTAAATAAGCGCTGCCATCATTTTTATTGTTGCCAGAAATATTTTGTTGTGATTTTCGCAAAAAGTTGCATAAGCTTTTTAATTCACTGGCGCTTTCGGCGCTGACAACACACAGGCGTGATGAGAGAGAGGAAGCGAGAGAGAGCGAGATAAGGAGAGAGTTATTTCGAATTGGTTATGTTGCATGCGATCGCCAAACTGTTGCCTGTTGCCCGTTGTATGTTGATGCTGCATATTTTCTGTTGTGGCGCACATTTTTGCTGCTTTCGTTGCTGATTGCCTACATTTATCAACTACTTAACCAGCCGTCATCTGCCATGACAATGTATGTGCACGCACATGTGTGTGTGTGCGTGTGCTATTTTGTCTGCATATCGACTATTCCGTTTGTAAACTCAGTCAGTCAGTCGGTCAACCACTTAATCAGTGTGTCACAAGCGACATTTTAATGAATTTGATGATGTGCGAATTGCGTCTTCTTCACTTGCACCAAGAAGTGTGATTGCACTTTGAATAGCGAGATGGGTAATGTGGTGTTGCCGTGTTTTGTTTGTTGCACTGCCCGTTTGCCCATTTGCCAGCTTACCCAATTGCCATTAACGCATCACCAACGTGCAATTAAAATCTAACACCAGCTTGGATTTCTCGGCAGATTATCGTCGAGGTATTTATGATGTGTTTATTAGCGAGCAAATAGTAAGTGTTTTTTAATCACTTTTTTATGATGACACGTGATGTATTGCGTATATTCGATGGATGATTTACGTAATCAATCGCTTACTTTATGATAATTTAAAATGAAAAGTAATGAGGGTTAAAAACTGCATTAACATTTAGTGCCGAGTGAGAATTTGCAGTAATAGTCTATTGTGGACTCTTGTACACTGCCATCGTTAATGGCAGTTGAGATACCACCAAAGACTTTGGGACCTTTCCTGAGTGATTGCATTGATTCTGCATTTGACTTGTAGCCTATTTGTCTGAAAGCAAACACAGATTGAAATGAGACGCTGATGAAAAGATGATGCGCTGATGTTAGTTAACCCATTCAGTACTATATTTTTTATAGTCATATTTTTAAAATAAATAAAGTTGTTTAGTATTTGCATTTCAGAGATGCACACAATTTGGCTAAGATCTCCCTTTTGTGTGGGTTAAATCAAACCAATGGAATCTATTATCTCAAACGAAGGAAAACCCGCTTAAAAATATATATGTAAACAAGTATAATTTTTATTATTATTACATGGGGATTCAGAGCTGCGATCTGATATATCTATTTTGACCCCTTCATGGAATTGTTTTTGGAACTTCCCCACAGTGGATCCTCTGTTTGTGGGATCAATATCTTCTCTGCCACCCATAAATAATGAGCCAAATACTTAATAACTTTTTGATTATGTAATTTGATTTGACCACACAAAAATCCTTGTCACCTAGTTTGCGAAAATCGACTTCTTAGCCAAAACAGCTGATTTTCGCTCGTCGATTTTTGTTATGAAATGAGCTACCGAATGAGCTACCGAATTTAAATTGGCGGCGTCATCTTCAATCTCTCTACAAAACCTGCAAGTTGCATTGAAGTATATCCCCAAATTACAATAGATGAGGGTTACAATGTCCTGTTAGAGTTCCTGTTATGCATCTAAAATTATTTTTATTTAATTCCATACAATCCTTAAATCGGTTTAGGTTAAAAGTTTGTTATCAACAATGAAGCAAAATTTTGTTGCACTATTTGTCAAATGGCATTGCAGAGTATTCAAATATTGTCGCGCATCCATTTTGTCTTGCATAAAGACCAAATCACCCATTCTCCTGCTAGATATGCAGCCTACACCATGACTGAAAGCTTGCCAAATTTCACTGGTGCTATAATATTCTGCCTTTCCAGTGTTTTTAATTGCTGCCTCCACATTTTATTAGGTTCAGTATTGTAACACACAATGATTTTAGTCTCATCGCAGAATATCTCATAATCGCAGTAGCTATCTGGTTGACCTAAGTGCAGCCTAGCGAAAGATAACCGCTCTTCAATACGCTGTGCAGAGAGCAAGGGCTTCATTCAAGCACTCGTGCGATACATTTGTGCTTTTGCAAAACTTGGCGGATGGTTTTATGAGAAGCATCGACCTAACAAGATTTTTTTTCGAAATCTGCGGGCTTGCGGCTACTTTTCTCAACAAAATGTGTTAGACGCGGTTGAATATTTTCTGTGTCTTCTACTTGCAGATTTTGGCTCGAACCTATTTTAATTTTTTACATAATTTATTATGTTAGAAATAGTTTGTCGAGTTAAGTGAAACATTTCTGATAACTGTTTTGCACAATTTTTCCTATTTGCCATGTAATTATAATGAAGTTCAGTTTTGAAGCGTTTCATAAAACTGAGGATCATCATCTCAGATGCCATTGAGATAACAGGTATTAGTCCAGCATTAATATCGAACTTCCTCTGCTGTTCGATTTACTGCGAGATTTTAAACCATTGGCGGAGTACAGATTAGGACCATCTCTTTACGAGGGGTGCCTTTTATATGTCGGGATTAGAGAACAAAAACAAATTTTAATCATCACTTTAAATCACTTTATTGTTTTTCAAAATATTCTCCATGAAGATCTATACACTATTGCATGCGTTTGAACAAATTGTCGAAGCACTTTTGCCACTCTGAATGAGGTACCTCCAAAACATGCATTCTGAATGCCGCAACCGCTTCTTCAGGTGTCGAAAAACGTTGACCTCTCAGTTTGTTTTTTACGTATGGGAATAAAAAGAAGTCATTCGGTGCCAAGTCAGGACTATGCGGCGGATGACCCATTAATTTGATGTTTTGGGTGCTCAAAAATGCAGTTGTTTGAGCCGATGTGTGAGAGCTCGCATTGTCCAGGTGAAGAGTGATCCGTTTTTGGCGATTGGTTTTCCTAATTTCTTGGAAGACAACTGGCAAACAAATGGTTGTTTACCACTTAGAATTTACTGTTCTGCGTTGTTCTAGTGGTACGGTTGCGACATGTCCAGTTTTTCCGAAAGAACAGGCGACCATTTGCTTGGAAGTGCTTCGTGCGCGAACAACTTTTGTTGGATTTGGCTCATCTTGAAACACCCATACAGTCGACTGCTGTTTACTTTCGGGCTCATACGCGTAAATCCATGATTCATCAATTGTCACAATGTCATAGACGTGTTTCTAAGCCCCGCGATAGTATTTTTTGAGCATTTCCTTCGACCAATCGGCACGAGCCTTTTTTTGAGCGATTGACAAATTGTGTGGGATCCAACCCCATGCAATGTTGCTGAGTTAATCCACGTCGAAAGTTGTAAAAAATAATCGCACGAAAATGTTGACGATTTAATTCCATTTTTGGATCGAGATGAATCTTTTAAGTTACTGTAAACAATACAAATAGCGCTGGTATTTCAAAACGTTCTGAGTACGTAAAACCAAAAAATGTCAAACTTTGCGATACAGCTGTCAGTTGCCAGATTGCAACACCAGGGTTGCCAAATCCCGAAATATAAAAGGCACCCCTCGCACGCCCTTTCTTTTACTAAGCCCTCGAGAAAGAGCGCGCAAATTATACCTGCCTATATTAAGAATTCTGTTGGATTGAAGGTCTTATAAGCTGCGGTTACACTTTTATCTTTCCTATTTGTTCACCCCTTTTTGTTTTTCGGTGATCTCAGAGAAGATAAACATTACTTGATTTCACTAGCTAGTTCACCTATTTGTTGCCATTTATAAACCATACGAGTATTATTGCATTCCAGGCAATCAGAGAATCGGAGAAGGTTCTGGGAAGATTTTCACGTTGGCGACGGTGAATATTGCAAACAATACAATAATGAGCTGTATCAGCTTTACGGCGACACAAATATAATGCAGCGAATAAAGATCCAGTAGCTCCGATAACTAGGTCACGTCGACTGAATGGATGCAAATGCTCTGAAGTATTCGATGTGGTACTAGCTAATGGAAAAGGAAGACCTTCTTTGCGTCGGAATGATCAGGAGGAAATGGACTTGGCTTTACTTCGTGTGTCCAATTGGAGTTGGTGAGCACGAGAAAGAAGCGACTGGTGCGTTTTGTTGAACTTGGCCAAAATTACTTAGGCAATTATCGTGCCAATGAAGAAAGAGGAGAAAAACGTTATAGAGCACCTGGATGTCCAACATAGTGTACATATTTGCCAACCCGAGGATATTTTCTGCCCAATTTTCTATTGCCTGTGGAATGACTTTGTGAGTAACGAGTTTTGGGAATCTAGTATAAATTGAGCATGACCAGTTTTCCCACCTTCAATGCTGATAGTCTTCCGCTATGCTAAATTTTAATTATTTGCTCATTGCACCCAAATGCACACATGCTAAGGTGAGCCTAACATTGATTAATGACACGCAGAGCTCATTGGTTGCAAAAGTCTTTTGTTTCGATAATCAGTTTTCACGTAACCGAAGCACAGGTGCATAAACTACACGAGCATCGAAGACTAATGTTTTTTAGACACTTGATATAATCGTTCCCCTTAGCAGCATGTTGCATGATTTACTTTGAATTTGCCTTTCAAGTTTGTGCAACACCGCTGGCCACTGACCATCATCGTCCAATTCAATTAACCACAATATTGTTTGCACTCAAAAATCGACAACGATGGCTGATAGCTGCTAACGCTTTGCCAAAAAAGGCCTTTCATTTTCGTCACAATCCATTAAACCAAGAAGACGGCGTATAAGTACGCAGAAACACATTAAAGTGAAAGGACAATAACGAGCAGAAGTAAACCAGGGTAAGCGCGGAGCAAAGCCGCGCATAGCTGCGGCACTCCCGATCGAAAAATATGAACAATGAAGCGCGCTGAGCCCAATTCTTTCGATTTTGGGAGTGTGGGGGGTGAGCGAAATCACTTACGTGCCGAAAGCATGTGCACCCGAAGTGGTAAATTGTGCCAACGAAAATGCATTTTTTGGCTTATTGCGCAATTATTCAAATAATCAGTTGCGGTGGTTGCTAGAGGAGGTGCAGGAGGAGAAGAAAGAGGGTGGTAGGCAGCAGGAAAAAGCTGGCGACAACAAACCGATCGAGTATGAGAAGTGTTATAAGTGAGTTAACCAACAGCTGGAAATGTGCGAGTGTGTGTTTAGTAAAGAGGCTCGAAACTTGGTGCTGGGGAAAAATCGGTTAGAGGCAGAAAGTGGGAAAAATTTATTTTTGAATATATAAAACAAAACTCAGCAACAGTGGGCATATTTCTGACTGGAATGTGGCAGGATATCAACATTTAAATTATATGCAGTTTTAGTTACGTCCAATGTAGCTTCGGGATCTGTTTTGTTAATGATCTGCATTGAAATCAGAATTGAAATAACATCAGCTTTTGTATGTCCAGCTTAACTCATCAGAATACCTCATCCAAACCCAGTTTCCTCAATATTACTAGAATGTTTGTGCCTTTTTTTTGCCCATACCAGGCCAAGATTTCTAATGATCGCAAAATGGACAGGAGTCGCTGAACTATGCTCCAGACCTAAGTAGTTGGCTGCGCAGTCTGCAGTGAGCTGTGGTAATGCCAGTGAGCATTCTCAGTTTATCCTTGGGGTGAAATGTCTAAATCTCTTTTTTTATGTATTTATTTATTTATCTCTTTAATAATCTAAAAATGCAGTATTTCTTACAAGCTATGAAAAACAAATTAATTCTAATTCAATCAAAAATAAATTAGGATTAGAATTTATTTATTTTATTTTAATGAGGAATATATAAAGATTCTTACAGTTTACAGAGAAAAAATATTAGGGGAACTTAAAAACTACAATAGTTAAAAACTTCTTTTAGCAACTTTTTGAAGAATTGGGTTGCTCGGAAAGTAATTTCGTTTTTTCCTTAGAGGATTTAATTGTATTTTTTCACAGCTAACTTCACACTTAAGTCGCATTGCCATTATATGTTTTGACAGCTGATATAGCAAAGTTTGTGTGTACATAAGCTCAATTGATTTTACGCAGTAGTTTTTGGTGGTTACCCTTTTAAATATGGAGAGCAATAAGCAGCATTTTCGTCATATTTTGCTTTTTTGCTATAGAAAAAGTAAGAATGCTGATCAAGCCTGAAAGAAATTAACCGATGTGTATGGAGAAGATCTCTCGACAACACGCCAGTGCCAGAACTGGTTTGCTAATTTCGATTCGGCAATTTTGATGTCGAAGATGCACCACAATCTGGAAGGCTGGTTGAAACAGATAAAGGTGCGATAAAGGCATAAGTTGATGCAAACCGGCGAATAACAACGCGGGAGATCGGTGAGAGGTTAAATTTATCAAATTCAAGTGTTTATGACCACCTTACAGGCCTGGGTTTAACCTCGAATTTCGATATACCCACAAAAAAAAAACGAAATTACTTTCCGAACAACCCAATAGTTTTTTTTAAGGAAAAATTTGGGCCAATATGGTTTGAAAGCGAATTAAAATTTCTCACAGTTCTAGAAATCGGAGCATTGGAAACCTAATTAGCGCTAACTATCCTATTATGATTTCGTCAGCTAATTTTCTTGAGCAGCGATAGGGACTCAATCACCTCAATTTTCAAATTAAAAACGAAAGTGAGCGTAAGAATAGTCCTTATTTTATCTACATAGTGATTTTAGGTTAATAGAAAGCACCGACCTTTATAGGATCGAATTGAATCAGTGAAATGCATGGAACGCAAAGCATAATGGACAAAGACTTTCCAGACACGTTCAAGCCCCTTAATATGACATGGCTAATCTTTCATCCCAACAAAGACGGCATATTCCAGCTTCAAACGAACGACGAGATGTATGTAAAGCTGTAAAGTGTATGGGTCAACAAAATCCGAACTAAAACGTCGAATAAGAGCAATTACGGAAAATTACTTTGGAATGGTGTTCTGATTGTACCCCTTGTTTGGTACCAGCTTATCCTTAACTCTTCGCTTAGAGAAATAAGCTGGTACCAAACAAGGGTGATCCGCCAGGCTAAGTTCATATTAGGGGTGCAAACTCTTCGCTTTTAAGCTCTTGCTGGGAGATATATTGTCGCATGGTACAGAAAGGCTCGGGTTCTATTAGGAGCGGACCGCAGGCTTTTAATGTATCAGCCATCTATATTACGTTAGTCAAAATCCAGTCATCAAATGAAAAATGGCGCTTGAAAGTTGAGTTGAATCATATGGAGAATTGGAGTGACGCTAGTTTAATGCCGCACAACTGGGAAAAATAATGTATTTTGAATTCCCTGGTACTAAGGGAATAAAGCAAGGCTCATGTACGAAACAATTTTTTGGTCTTGCGCTGTGGTATCTCAAAAGAGCAACCACCCAGGCCGGTCTTCCCTGCTCGCCTTTCGAACAAACAACCAATTAAACTCAGGATCATGAAAGTAGCATTGCATTATAAAGCAGGTATAATTACTTAGATGCTACGCATACTCAATCATAAATTGTAGCTACTAGACTTTCTGCTAGTCGGATCAAGCATATTTCTTTTGAACTTTTGAAATTTCTAATTTATAGTGTTTTTCTAGATATTTTTCCCTCTCTTTCTCTCTCATAAGAGAAATCATTAGTATATGTGTATTATAAATAAAACCCTAATATTATCCCCGTTGTGTTGGGAATTAAAAAACTTATCAACCTACCTTCAGTGTATAGAAGTAGCAACATTTTTGAGGGCAAAAATTGGTTTTAAGTCATTCCTTGCCGAGTAAAATTTAGATAAGCATTGATATTTAAAACAGCAAGGCTGAAAGAAAATTTATTGAAATTAAATTTTTGCAACACAAGTTAACGATTTGAATCTTAACGATTCTATCTGTCGTATGCCCAATGGCCGACATTTCGATCTAAAAATATCTTTTATGCTCATAACGGTTTCTCTTAATATTTATGACAGGAGTTTAGTAAACATTGCTGATTAATATTGCAGATTTTGCAGTTTTAGTTATACTATAACTGGCGCGTGCATCCCTTGTTAGATGTTTGGCCGAATTTGCTCCCCAAATGGAGGAGCCTAAAGTTTTATGCTGTTTAGTTTTTTATGAGCAGCTTATACATAGTGGAAATATACTCCGAATTTTGTCATTGATTGTTTGGGGGCGACCGATATTAGGAAAAAACTACCGAATGGCAATAACGCCCACACCCATCGTTTACTCAAACCTTAATAATGGGAAAACAAACATCTGTTATTGAAAGTTTAAAACATATTTTATTGGTTTTCTCAGTATTTTCAATTATGACCAATACATGTGCATTCCCATAAACAAATTTTTGAATCACTTCGTCCAGCTGGGTTTTCAGGGCGCTGTATGTGACCCACCTGTGATCATGAAAAATGTAATGTTTTTTTCATTTCAGGCACAATAACTGATTTTAGGCGTATTTTCCCGAATTCATCGGTGAGCAAGCAGCGATCACGGGAATATTCATTGTACCAATTTTTTACGATGCTGAAGGATGGTGTTTCACCGCCGTATAATAATATTAGTTTATCGACACGTTCTTGTCTTGTTAATCAATTTGAAAAATGATAACCCGAAAATGTTCACAGTTCGACTACATTTTTTTCCATTTCTTTTTTTTTTTTTTTGAATTTTTAAAACCTCTGTGAGAAACTTTAATATTTCTTAGTGCATTTATGGTGAAATATATCAAATTCTCTATTAGCAGTGTCAGATGGAGTCTGCCAACGCTAGATGTGCTCAAGGCCAGAAATAAAGAAAATAAATAAATAGAAACCCTCACTTTACTGCCTTAAAATTGATTCGGGTACAACTGAACATATGCTCGCACACGTGTGTGATATTTCATAGCACTCAAGGCTAATTGAGAGATTCATTAAGTAAAATTATTATGTGGCCATCGAATACTTCTTATTGCTGTATAGCATAGTGCGTAATTTTTCTAGAACCAAAGTGGTTCCACATCTTAACATTCCACTGAAAAATGAAAAAGACAGCAATCGAAAATCTACTACATATAATGCTCGACATTGACGGAAAAGTTCTCTCCGGCGTGATCTGTGAAGAAATATGCCCCTTTTACTTTCATCCGTCACCATAAGACAAACCAAAGATTGAGGTTTTGTGTATATAACGGTGGCTCAATAATGGATTTTTCCTCTTATTTGCTCCCAATTCCGCAATATTGCTTGATTACGTACATCAAACACAGTTGTTAAACGAGAGTGAGCCTCATGGCTACACAAAGCAGCAGTCAACAAGCATTGCCCACTGAACCACGATTTATGAAATAAATTTTCCAAATTCACAAGCTGTGTTCTGGCGTAAGCTTATTTGTGGCGAAAGGGTAAAACATTCCTGAAGTAACACGAACATTAAAAATGCTTTCAGAAACATGTGTAAAGATAATATTTTATACATTTGGGTTTAGTAAGGAATTACCACAAATTGGTTAAATTCCTTTGAATATTCAATTCAAATGTGTAATAAATATGTATTTCTGCACCCTCGCAACACTGTGCAACACCATGTTGCAAACGCCAGAAACAATAGAAATGCATAGAGAGGAAAAAAAGAAAAGAAGGGAAAAAAGAAAATACGAAAATCGCCTGAGTTCACCCAATTTTTGCCAAATTTCGCGTGTGCCTGATAAATGCGGCATATCTGCTTATATGCAAATAACAGTAAAATTGTGCCAAGGCGCAAAACTGCTACTTTGGCGGTTGCATTATATAATCGCATTGGGTGAGAAAAAACCAAGTGGCTGCCTACTTGACTGACCGGCCGACTAACTTACTACCTGACTAACTGGCATACGTGCATACAGGCCGATACTCGTATAAGGCGGACATAGAAACTTGTGTGCACTTTAAGCCCCAAGCAGACAAATAAAAATTGTCCAAAAAGTGGCAGATTCGGGATGAAATGCAGAGATGTTTCAGCAAGGTAGTGGGGCGCTGCAAACTGCATTAGTCAGGTATTAAATGTAGTGCAGCAGGAAAGAAAGGTAAGCAAGTCGACCAGGCAGGAAAAAATTGTGCACTATTTAATTGCGACCGCATTGCATGCTGGGAGCTGCCGTCAGCGATTAACGAGTATTTGCCCACCACTCATATGCACGCCACCTGAGCCAGGCCGGCCAGCTAGCTCAAGAGCCAGTAGCAATCAGCTGGTGGCTACACTTGAACCGCCACGGCGCATGCAGTGAAGCCGCAAAAATTTACAATACAAAATAGCGGCATAAATGAGGCACATGTTGCACTAATGTGCATAGCGTTTGTTGCTTTTTTTGTATTAATTTTGTGTATGTAGCACGCAATGTAATTTGCTGCTCTCACATTTTCTTTTCCTGTTGGTTTAAAGCGCACCGAGCAATGCAACTGATGCCATCACGTTTTGTGTTGGTTGGTTTGATTACTGAAAAATTGATAGATGATTTTTTATGGGAAAAAAGTCAAATTGTAATTCATATGTGAATAGCGGGAATCATAAAGAGGGATTAAATGCAAATAAGACAAGTCGTATCACTTACATTTGATTGAATTTACGCAGTATGAAAATCGTTTCTTGCATTTTGGTTAGCTGTGTGGGTATGGGTGAGTATGAGTGTGTGTGATTGAAGTGTGAAATGTGCAGTGACTGTGAGGGTTCGTATTACGTTGTCGACCAATCTTTTTGGGTTTCGTTGCATGCAGAGAAGAGGAACTGAAAGTAAAAACTGGTACGGGAGAGGAAGACTGTTAACGACTAACCCTCTCTTCCTTCTTCTTGCAGGGACCTATATTAGCGAAGTATTATATTTATGGCGAAATAGAAAAAAAAACTGCAGAAATAAATTGGCTTAAAAAATAGCACCGTAAAATTTCGGTTTATTTAAATTCAGTTAATTTAAAATTAAACATATCTTACTAAACGAAATATGAGTTCAAAAATAAGTATATTCGTAGACATGAAAGAAAAAATGAGACCTGCTAGTCGTCGTTTTTTGGCCAAATTTTTTTCCAGCGAAAATAATTAATAAATTTGATTAATAAAGAGTGATAGTAAACATTTCATTGTTGTATGGCAAAGAAACGCTACTCCAATCGAATGAGTCGATTCTAATTTATTGAAGTTTGAAAAGGTATAAGCAGACATGATTTTTATGCAATTTATCTCTTTCTAGGAGAGATTAGTTTGAAAACACAAGAAACCCTGTGCAAATCGGAGCATTGGGAGGAGAGTTATTAGCATACACACGTATTTCTGTATTTTAGTTTGTAAGATTAAGAGAGAGGCGGCCGCCGTAGCCGAATGGGTTGGTGCGTGATTACCATTCGGAATTCACAGAGAGGTCGTTGGTTCGAATCTCGGTGAAAGGAAAATTAATAAAAACATTTTTCTAATAGCGGTCGCCCCTCGGCAGGCAATGGCAAACCTCCGAGTGTATTTCTGCCATGAAAAAGCTCCTCATAAAAATATCTGCCGTTCGGAGTCGGCTTGAAACTGTAGGTCTCTCCATTTGTGGAACAACATCAAGACGCACACCACAAATATGAGGAGGAGCTCGGCCAAACACCTAACAGAAGTGTACGCGCCAATTATTTATTTATTTTTATTTAACAACTAAATGATGAGTTGAAATTATCCAAACATATATATCTACTATTTAAATATCTTGACTTAGCAAACATATAATTGAACTAATAAATTCTAGAGAGCATCTCGATACCATCGTTTTCGAATAACTAAACACATTTTGGTAAGTTTTAATATGACCCAGAACTGATTATGATAAATGATTATAGTTACGGGAAGAGTTGTCCTAGTTTTTTAAGGTTATTTTTGTTTAGGTAATTTTCTTGTTTTAGTTGGGGGTTTCACTCCCACTTTGGGCCCCAGAGTAGGGCTCAGCACACAAAAATTCATCGGAAACTACTTTAATGTAAAATAACGCATATCGACCTTGGTTATTCATATTTTATAATAGTTATTTATTAATCAAATACACAACCAAAAGTTAATTTGCGGTGCTTGACCTGAGTCCAGAAAGCTTAAAAATAACATTAAAAATAGATGTGTTTTTGCGCAAAAATGTTTCACTTGAATAGGCTGTAAAAAGTTGAAGTAGGTGAAGAAGAACAAGGAAAGATGAGAAGAACATACAAGAAACTTTTTCTTTTTTTTAATTGGTGTGATAATCGCTAACGCGAGTTTGGCCGATGTTAGCCACTTTTTGCGTAATGTAGGAGTTCATTAGTAAAGCGCAATGTACTTCGGATGGTTTCGAACTTTTCGGCAAACGAAGAGCGAAATCGGAGTACTGACGTTCAGGAAAAGGCAACAGCAGGATAAGTTCTCGGACCGACCTATGTAGTGAATTGAATTCGTTCGACAAGATATTTGGGCTCACGCGACTGATTGATTTTGTGAAGCATCAGTAGGAATTTCACTTTTGATAAGTCATCAAATTTTACAGAAAATATTTTTAAGACACAAGCTGATATGTGATAATGACGTTTTATACAATACACTTATCTGGTGATGCTGCTGAAGATTACATTAAATTTAGACCGACATTCACAACTGGCATACAATTCACATCCACACCATAAATTTGGTAACAGAAATATTTTAGCCAACAGAAGTGAAATTTTCACTTTTGCCCCAGTGAATAGCCCTTAATAAATGGAACATGCCATAGACCTTGCATATTGCACTGCAAATGTGATTATTCCACGATAGACTTTGATCGAAAATTATTCCTAGATTTCTAGCAGTGTCAACAAGTTTTATAACAGTGTTGTTCAATTCACTGTAGCCTTCGAGTTTAAAAGTATTCTTGTAAATAACGATGCACTTTGATTTATATATATATAATTGGCGCCTACACTCGTTTTGGGTGTTTGGCCGAGCTCCTCCTCCTATTTGTGGTGTGCGCTTTGATGTGGTCCATAAACGGACGGACCTAGGAGGGACCTCCTTTCAAGCCGAACGGCAGATATTTTAACGAGGAGCTTTTTATTGGCAGACATACACTCGGAAGTTTGCCATTGCCTGCCGAGGGGCGACCGCTATTAGAAAAAACTGCTTCTTAATTTTTAATCTTTAACCGAGATTCGAACCGAGAACATCTCTGAATTCCGAATGGTAGTCACTCAATGGTAGTTACTCAGATTTAAAAGTCACAAACCCACTTGATGACGAGATTATAACCGAGATGAGGCTATTAATACTTTTATTGACGAATAAAAAAGAGCAGCTAACATGTAATTCGACATCATCTGCATATGCGAGAATATTACAATAGTTCAATAAAATTTGAAGAGGGCCGAGAATCGAGCCTTAAGGGACATCTTCAGATACGTGCATGTAGTTAGATATATTGTCACCAGCACAAATAGCCTATCTATATGATTTATAGCCTCTAAGTCTTTTCGAAAATCTGGAGTTGGAAGTTTCGATAACCTCGATAACCTTGGGGTAAGCCCTACCACAGCACGTATGTTGTTAACGAAATATTTATGTTATATAGCTTGGATGAAGACCGCAATAGTATATCAATCACTTACTCAAAAGCACATTATAATATTTTATTCTAGGAATATCACGTCTATTTCCCAACTATTTCGATTATTTTCTTTATTAAATATTGATTTTTTTGCCTAAAATTTATTTTCCGAGTTAATATAATTTATATTTTATAAAATGTTTCTACCGAGAACTTATAATCTTAGAAGATTTATTTGATTGAAATCTGTTTCTTTGGCACGTTTTTGATCGAGTGCCTTCTCTAATTTGAAGTATGCGTTTTGATATGGTCCTTTATTTGGAGGACCTACAATTTTATGCTTTTTCTGAGCATGGTTGGCACATGATTTTAAAGAAAAGTTTTTTCTGACAAAAATTTATTTGAGGATGATCACTTTCTGTTTATTAATGAAGACGCTATTTTAGTGAAGCTTCGAATCTATAATAAAGAGCTCACCCTGGATCAACTGAGTTGTACGGAAGCAGAGACCTACTGAGTTCAGTGAAATCTGAGGAAATTTGGTTTTCATATCTGGTCGATAAATGCGTCCAATGTCCTTCTATACTTTTGCATTCCTCACCAGCTCTTACCAGTAAAACAATACGGCCGAATATGTATTTTAACCTTTTTAGGTCCTCTTGCCAAAGAAAGCAACAGCCTTACAACTTAAACTAAAATTACTAAAATGACATTTTGTAGATTACCTGCCTGTTTACAGATTAAATTATTTTACTCTTGAACGCAGTTTTACCAGGATTTGATTAGCGGATCAAATCGGCACAGCTTTTTTTATAAGTTTGTCATAAGACCCTGATTGGCAGCGCTTTCCTGTTTGGTATTTAGTAAAAATAACTCCGAAAAACGAAAAGTATTATGCGCAGAACCGTAAACTAGGCCATGTCTTGCAGTCAGTGAAGTAAAAACTCTAAGAAACAAGCAAACTTTCGCAGGCTTCAAACAAAAAAGTAAAAAAATACCTTCGAAGTAATCAAAAGACTTAAGCGCCAAACCTGTTCGCAGTGTCAAAAGCAAGACTGTCTATTTGGCAGGCAGATGTGCCGCAAAACCAAGAAACCAAACCAGCATAGGTCAAAAGTGCAGTGTCATTATCTGCGCGTGGAACTTCACACTTCCCTTCTACTGCCCCTGGGTTGCTGTCATTCCGTGAAAGTAGTGCAGTCACGCTTTGTTGTGCTAAATGCGCCCAATTAACTGGTTATCAGTTGGAAATAAGTTTTTTGTTTGCCACACCATGGCACACGTGCTCACAAAAATGTTACATAATTTAAATGTCTGCACCACAGCCTCTGCCCCTGCAGTACTTAAGTGCCGCAAAGCGCACGTCTGCAGACCATTTGTTATGGCATCGCGTAAGTGAACTTGTCTGGCAACGTCTCCGTCCACTTCTGTGGCATATCTTAAGCCGGCAATTTAACCTTGAACGTGTGTTAGTTGGTCATAAATGCCCTCGCGTTAACTTGCATATCTGTACGAGTGTCCGTTGCATTTGCGTGTACTTGATGGCAGTGATAAAGTTAAATGCTTTGGACGTGTGCAGAAAAAACTCTGTAACTAAATTAAAATTTTCAACAACAAAAAAATGTAAGAAGTTATTAAATTGAAAGTAGTTCAAGTTGAGGCAGCTGATTCCATCGGCATGGCATCTCTTATCAGGTAATTCATTAACATCTGACATCCTGTGGTTAAAATAATACTTTTTGGCTGTTATCGACTATGATTGATTATTTCGTTTAACGTTACGTGTAAAAGATTTTGGATATTGCTTTGCATGTAAATGGAATTGTGTTTGACAGCCAAGGTCACCAAGATTGGCTGCGCAGATTTCGCAGTTAAAATAAATTACTTTCCTTTTTTTAAGGAAGATATGGTCCATATAACTTATTAGAGAAGAAAGTAATTTTAGTTTATTATAGTAAAGAATCTGGCATATCTTTGACATTTGCCATGTAGACATATGTACAATTTCAACCATACAACTGTTAAAATTTTTGAAAATTATTACGAAAATGGTCGATCTTTAAACACAACATAGCACGAAATTCGTAATGTTTTGGGAGAAACAATCGTGCGAGCGAGTTCAGAATTCAAATGTTGAGGATGAAAACAGGACTAGCGAACAAAAAACTGAACGTTCTGTTGAAAAGTGCTGCTGCTGTGGCTCAAAAGGCTGCTGAGCAACCCCCAACATCGATATCTTGATTTTCTCAACAACTAGGCATTCATGAATCGACTGTTTGGCAGATTTTACCTATAGACGTGGATATTTAAGAAATGCCATTTTTCGCATATAACTGTTAAGAGTCATAGTTTCAATAAAAATAGTGAAACTAAGAATCTAAATCTTTACATTCAGGCGCGTCTTCTGAAGGACCTTTCACCTTTTTCTGACTGAGTGAGCCTTTGTACGCATAGGTGATAATTCATCTCAACATTCAAAAGAACCGGAGCGATCCGGATTAATATCCGGCAAGGACTGTTATTTCAATATCATTCCCCGTATATGTATGTGGAATATTTTTGGTTTTACAACAACAACAACCAGCTTTGTTTGTTATTCAGGAAAAATTTTGTAATGCTGGATATTCAGTTTTTCATTTTCTCCCAAATTTATGTTGTGACAGACTGTAAAGTTTCAAAACACTTAATTTTCAAAAAAATTTATTTTTATATTTGTACTTTTTTATGATAGTATGGATATCTGAGTAAAGGGTTTTCTAATAAGAGATGTTATTTTGATATTCAAAGAAAGATGCTGTTTTTTAATATAAATCGGATCGGATCGGATGTTTATTTCATTATAAAGAGGAAGGCATGCCGTTAATAGTGGAAAATATTATCAGGCCAATGACCACCATGACCACGCTTACAGGACAATATCCTTTTCACAAAATTTTCCATAACCGAATTGCAAAGTGGCTGTGCTATGTCCTCGATAGCCTAACGAATTCCTTTTTTGAGGTCTTGAATCGACCGTGGGCTGTTGGCGTAGACCTTCTCTTTCACGTGGCCTCAAAGAAAGAGTCATAAGGTTTTAAGTCACAAGATCTCGTTGGCCAATTGTGATCACCACTTCGAGAGATAACACGATCCGGAAACTTTTCCCGTAAAAGATCAATGGTTTCGTTGCTTGTGTGACACTGAGCGGCGTCTTGTTGCCTACATCAATACCATCCAATTCCGGCCAAAAAAATCGTTAATCATCTCTCGATAACGATAGAGATTATCTGTTATTGGAAAAACCTTTATATATTATGTTATTGTCCTACAAATAATAAAAGGTAATTAAAGTCGTTTGCCTTGGCCTGCTATGCGGGAGTCACTGAGATTACCACCTGTGTTAATATTGCCTACGCGGGAAATTAAGTTTTCTAGGGCTACGAATTTGTATACAAGGTTATCAATCGTCCTTCATCCTCTGTGCTTATGGATAGTATTATTTAGGTAATTTCTAATTGAAGTAGTTGTATAAAATATTGGCGAACACTTAACCGTTTGATTTTGAAGATATTTAAAAAAAAATGTTTTTGTTTTGCTTTTACGCCCACATTTTTAACACACTTTTGTTAGTTCGGGTTGTATGTATGTATGTAACGGAATCTTTGAGCTTAATTTTCACTGGCTTCTAAAAATCTGATCGACTTGGAATTTTGCACACCTATCAAGGACCGGTGACAATGCAATGATTTGATAAAGGTTTTCCAATATCCTTATTAGGATTGCCAGGATTAATATTTTCTTTTTTTACCTGTGGCCAAAAAGTAAGGTGAATTTGATTGTAAAATGAAAAATCTTTATTTATTCTTGTAAATTAATTTCATCCCTTTCAAAATAATCCCCTCTCGATGAAATACACTTATGCCTACGATTTTTCCAATCCCTGAAACATGCCAAATAGTCCATTTCCGGTAGAACCATCAGCACCTTTTTCGATTCAGCTTTTATCTCCTCAATCGACTCGAAACGCGTTCCCCGGAGTGGTCTCTTGAGTTTTGGGAATAGCCAGCAGTCACACGGCGCCAAATGAGGCGAATACGGTGGTTGTGGAATGATATGCGTGGAATTTGTGCAGTGCAGTGTGAGACGGTGCATTATCGTGATGCAAAAACCAAGAGTTGTTAGCCCATAATTCGGGTCTTTTTAGACAAATCGCTTCACGCAAACGAAGCATAACACTCAAATAATATTCCTTATTAACAGTTTGGCCAGGTGGAAGGAATTCATAGTGCACCACACCACGAAAACCGAAAAAAACTGTCATCATGCCCTTTATATTTGAACGACTTTGACGTGCACTTTTCGGTCTGGCCTCGCCTTTTACACGATATTCACTTGATTGGTCGATTGTTTCAGGGTCGTAAGCATAAATCCAAGTCTTATCTGCCGTAATGATGCATTTGAGCTTGTCCTGATAGTCTGAAAGCATTGTTTCACACACATCAACGCGACGACTTTTTTCCAAGAAATTGAGAGTTTTCGGTACCAAACGAGATTTTACTTTTCGTAGGCCCAAATGGTCTTTCAAAATGGTTTTCACAGATTCTTCTGATATTCCGATTATATCAGTAAGGTCTTTCACAGTCAACCGATGATTTTTGAGCACTAACTACTTTACTTTATTGACGTGTTGGTCACCTGTTGACGTCGATGGTCGTTCGGAGCGCTCCAAGTCATCAATACGTTCTCGACCCTCTTTGAAGTCTTTGTACCACTTATAAACCTTTTATGCGACATGGTCGAATCACCAAAAGCCTTCTGCAACATGCTAAACGTTTCCGCAGCCGAAATTTCTTTCCGCAAACAAAATTTGATGGCACTTCTCTGCTCAATCAAATCAGAGATTGTAAAAATCGAAAAATGCACTCTTGGTCGTTTGGTAAACACAAGCGTAAATATATTACTGATAATGACATTCAAATGAAAGTTGGCCCAAATGTTATTAACAGTGCTGCCAACTCATGAAAAAAATAACTAGGGCGACATTTTAATCCCGCGAACTTTGACAAATAAATTCAGCATTTTGCTTCACTTTCATAACCTTCTGTACATAGGTAGTTGCCAATAGAATGATTGTTATATTTACTATATCAAGCATCCCTCGCTTTTAACTCTAATTTGAATTATTCTATTTGTATCTTAATTTTTGTTATAATACTGTTCTGAGGTAGTTGACTATGATCGTTCGATTTGCTATTACTTCATTATAGGTCCCTTTGTCACTAAAATTTATTTTCTACTTTTTAGTTCGATTAGCAATGAAAGCGTGTTTTTTAGTTTTTTTAAACTATTTTTTATTTAATATTAGTTCAAGGGTCAGATTTTTTCTGCTTTAAGATAAAGTGTGCACTAATTAATATAGCAACATAGTGGTACAGAAGCGATCTATACAAAATGTCCCTAAATATCTAGCGGGGACTTTTCTGTATGCCTCTTTATCCTCATTATCGTGTCTGGGAAGCAGCTTGGAGGTTGAGCTTAGAGAATTTAAAGCTGAATTTTTTTCGCTGGCTTCAACTTTTAGCTTACGAACTAGTTCACAAGTGCTTGTATGTAGATAAATGTAACCATGTAAATTTTGTATTTAAAAATTGAGTCGAAATAAAACTTTGTTAAATATTTTGTTGCTTTTTGGTTTATTAAAACTGTTACATGCATCGTGTATATGGTTTCATCTAAAATATTTTAATTGATATCCGCAAAAACCTTGAATTAAGACATTAGGCCAACCAAGTCGCTGTTTCCAGGCTCAGCTATTCCAAATAAGTTAAATTGGCCATATTCAATTCTAAGACTTTGCATATTCAAATAAGTAGCTTTGATTAAAAAAATAAATTGTTTTCAGTTGTTTTTTTGAAACGATTTTACCAGCTTGTTAATCATTACAAGCCATAATTAATCACAGCAATTAAAGTGTGGCTAATTAGAATCGTTTTTAAATCGAGGACCACCTGCTTGTTTAAAGCCATGCACACATATGCGCGTACCAGCAACACTACAGCTTAGTGCCTACGATACAATAATAGCCAATTTACGTTACATGGAACTACATGCGCATGTATTAGTGTACTGGCCCTCCTGCTATTCTTCAGCTTTACAAACAAGCCCAAGAGTTCACTGGATTATATCTTTTTTTAATTTTTTCTAGTACATTATACAATAATCTGCTTTAATTACATATTTTTCACCGACCCACATGCATGCCTATATATGTATGTATGTATGTAGGTATGTAAGTACTTAATTGTGTGCAAAGTGTACCATTCCAGTGATTATGGAAAATATGTGTGTATATCTGTGGCTGTGCTAGTATGCGTTGAATTATTACAAATAATGCCTTCAGAATTGACTACATCCGCATATATGCGCCATACAGTTGCCGCCATTGCCGGCAGCGTGGTGGCAAGTGGTGCCTGCCATTTGACCGTTCCTCTACATGTTGATGTTTTGTTTCTATTTCTGTGTTTTCAATAATCGTTTACTGCTTTTTTGTTGCTCTGCGGGTGTTTGGAACGGCCTTGAACGACTACGAGACAGAACAGCTTTGGTTCTCCTAGGTGTAGTTGCACTTGATATTTGCTCTAGCTAATACAAACAAACAAATTTTGTGCGGTTGCAAGCAGTTGTGTGTGTTTATATAATCGCATGTATGTAGAGCTGCATGTTTTTGGACCAGTCGCTAGCGCGTTGTGAGTCAATCTGCTTTAGTTCTACTTTATATTATTGCACGTACGTACATTTTTATAGCGCCAGAGCATTTCAATTCAAAAATAGTCACAGTCGTAAATACTCGTAAGTCCACAAGTTTCTCGAATCGGAGCGAGACATTTGTATTCAGTAATATTCGTAGTTTATGTATTAGAAAGTTGTTTTTATTCTTTGTGATTCAAATCGCCAGATCCACCAATTGATTGCTTGTAATTAGTTTTTTTTGTTTTTTTTTTTTGGTTTTTTTTGCACTGTAAGTCTTTGCTTGCACATTTGAGTGATGTTTGTGTGATTGGTGTGTAATTACAAAATTCTGTTAACGCACACGTTTTCTCGTTTTCTGCAAATATATGCTGCCGTGGCCTTTAGCTGACAATTTTTATTACCAAATTAAATTTTCGATTAATTTTGGCAACGTATTGTGGAGTCTTGACATTACTAGGACGATTAGTTTTATATCCAATTTTTTTTCGTTGCTTGATTTGTTTCACTTCATGACTTGATTTTGAGTTTCCAAAGTGTCACAAAATAATTAGTTGCAGTGTGCATACTTGGAATACTAATTTTATGTTTTTTAATTATTGTATCAAATTCTTAGCGATAATATATGACACTTGAAAATTTAAAAATTTCTTTTATTGCCAAACAATAAAGTTCCACCAACGAAATATACAGTGGTCACACAATTTATTCGTACACTCTCAGTTTATAAACAGATACACTTGATACTTAGCGCGATTTATACAAATGAACAACATTTTGATATATTCGTAAAGGATAACATATTTATTCAAAACTTAAAGGACAAAAACGTTCAATTTCATTTGTGGAATTAGAGAACTTAAGGTAATAACGAAATAAGGCACAATTTTTTGCAGAAATATTATTCGTACATAGCCATATAGTGAATATTTTATTAAAAAAATAATGAAAAAAACGAGCATTTAGTACTTTGTTGGGCCGCCTTTAGCTTTAAACGTCGTTGCATACTTTTTACCAATACTTTTGTTTCATTAGCTGCAATTTTCTCCCAATCAGCACTTAAAGCTGTCTTTAATGACGCCTTTGATGTTACTTTGTGCTTCTGATTCTCCTTTCTAAGAGCTCCTAGACGTGCTCAATTGGGTTAAAATCCGGTGATTGAGGTGAATATTTAAGCTGCTTACAGTAGTAAATAAGCCATTCTTACACGAGATAAGATGAGTGTTTTGGGTGCTTGCCTTCTTGAAACAAGAACCTTCTAGCATTTAGTCCAAGTATAACCGCACTGTCATGCAAATTTTTCTTCAAAATGTTTAAATACAGATGTTTGCCCATTTTATCATCAATAAAACCCAATTTTCCTACTCCAGATGCAACTATGCACCCCAAAACCATTGCATTTCCTCCTTCATGCTTAACGATAGGAAAACGATTTTTTTCATTATGTTCTGTATTTTCTCTTCGCCAAATTTATGGAGGCCTATCTGATCGGGAAGCACTATATTTCGACTCATCACTGAATATGACGTTTTCCCAAAAAGAATCTGGCTCATTTATAAAGCATTTGGCGAACTCCAATCTCTTCTTTCTGTTAATATCTGAAATGTAGCGCTTCCGGCGTGCCACTCTACTATGATGACCAGCGTTTTGCAGCAATTACGGACTGTTTATGGGCTTACTTTTTTAAGCAAAGACTCTAGAATATTTCGGCATAGTTTTGAAGAGGTTATTTTGGGATTTTGCGCGATTGATGCTACTATGTTGCGTTCCGCACGTGAAGTCTAGGTTTTTCGCCTTCCGGCTTGGTGGTGATTAGCTTCCAATTTACCAGTATTAACGTAATTAGCAATTACACTTTGCACCGTATAATGCGATTTGCCAATTTTTTGTCGATTTCGCGCAGATACTTGTTTCCCAAGTACAATTTAATAACAATTTTACGCATTTCTAATGTTAAATCCGCACTTCGTCACATTTTGCCACTTTCAATCGAGATATTACGCGCAGCTCAAACTCAATCAGCGAAAAAAACTAAAAAAACTATTTTATTTTGTTTTCAGTAACATTAGTAAAATCACAAACGATTTTTACTATTACTTTTGCAGCAACAATATCATGAACTGAAAATGTTCGAATAAATGTTTTGCAACATTTTGCTACGTCTGCCTGCTTTCCTTGGAACCCCTTAGTGTGAGTTCAAATAACTGGAGTTGTGTTTGCGCCAATTCATCAGGGATGTAACATTCTTACATTGACCCAAAAAAACATATTGTCACAGCAAAAAACTTGCGCAAGGCTAAAGTTTTTTACGCAATACGCAGGGAGTACGAATAAATTGTGTGACTACTGTATAATAGGTGACGCAGAAATATTACTTGTCATAAGCCGTTTCTAAAGTTTACATTTGAAATTTTTTTTTGGGATCTCTTCTTTGTTTATCGAGGTGAAATGTAGTAAGAAATCCAGGAGCTTGGGAGACATTGAGGAGTTGGGAGTTTTATTCAATACAAATATTTGTATCAGTGATCACATTTATTTTATTATTTCAAAAT
Source organism: Anastrepha obliqua (assembly GCF_027943255.1). Classification (NCBI taxonomy): domain Eukaryota; kingdom Metazoa; phylum Arthropoda; class Insecta; order Diptera; family Tephritidae; genus Anastrepha; species Anastrepha obliqua. The sequence goes on from NC_072896.1 coordinate 3,278,992, forward strand.
TGCACTCTGTTCCCGGCTTTACTCGTCGCAATACATCCGAATTTTCTGATCCGTACTGCTGTTTGCGGCTATTGTTAGTTCTTCCTTAGCGTACGCCGTTATAATTTAGAGACTTTATGACCAACTTTCGATAAACATAATTGAGCGCCTGCAAAAAATATTTCTTAAACAGACATTGCGTTCCCTGTTCCATCATATAGTTCTCGGCTAATGCTAAAATTAATCTAGAATCTTTAGAAATAAAATATTTTCAATTTCATTTATTTTCAGTGTTATTAATGCCATCGTCGACTGTCCAGATCTACTTGAGCGGATAAGCCAAAAAAGTCTGTGTAGTTTTTACACTTTTTATGGAGAAAACTTGAAGACTAAATTTGCGAGTAATGCACCTATTGCATGCTCACTTTTTATCCCATTCCAGTTTACTTGATTTCGCTTTATCTAAATCTAATTTTGTAAACATTTTAAATTTAGTTGCTTAATATTGTATTTATATTGATTGCTCATATTTTTGTTGCCAAATTTCGCTGGATTTTCTTTACATTTTTGTCTACTGTACGTCTTATTTTAAAATTTACTAAAAATTCAAAACTTTGCTACAGAGCTTTAAAATATCTAGAATACCTGCCTGAGGCTTATTTTAACTTTTTGGTTTTTTATTTTGTTTCTTAATGTTTTTCTGGAAGAAATACTTGGAGAAATTTTTTTGTATAAAATATCAGCGCTTTTAACTTTTTATTTTATAAAAGTTTTAAAAATATTATAGTATTTTATTTATTTAATTTTAGCGCTAGCAAATTTAAGAAAAAAATTATGTTTCTAATTTTTGTCATTTATAGCAGAGATGCAATGCTCAATAATTTTTGAAGGTTTCACAGTGGGGTTCCTATAACTTTTCGAGTTATGTTCAAATAGGAACAGCAAACTAGTCATTAATGAAAAAATAAGAGAAAAAATGGGTGATTTCCTAGTATAATAAAAAATAATTTTTCCTTAAAGTTCTGTACAAAAAAGCAATGTTTTTTTCTGAAAAAAAAAGTTTTGTAAGAAGTATATTTTATTGAAAAAAATTAAAACAACTATCTTCAAAATGTTAAAAAGAAATATTTTCACTTTAAAAAACTCTATACCAAAATACTTAATAATAAATAATTCCAAATCCAAACGTAGAACCTCTCTTGCCAACAAGTGCTACTTTGGACTAAGTAGGCAACTGAGTAATAAAGTCCTCTCTCGACGCACTAAACTAACACTCCACAAGACTCTCATCATGATCGTCCTATTGTATGGCGCAGAGGCTTGGAAGCTGACAACGCCCGATAAGGCATCCTTTGGAATGTTTGGGTGAAAGATTCTGCGCAAGATTTTTGGACCGTTAAACGTTGGCGACGGCGAGTATCGCAGGCCATGGAGCAATGAGCTGTATGAGCTTTACGACAATATAGACTTAGTCCAGCGAATAAAGATCCTGTGACTTCGTTGGCTGGATCATGTCATCCGAATGGATACAAACACTCCGGGTCTGAATGTAGTCGATGCGGTATCAGGTGGTGATAGCGGAGTAAGAGGAAGGTCTCCTCTGGGTTGGAAAGATCAGGTGGAGAAGGACTTGGCTTCACTTGGTGTGTCCAATTCGGCGAAAACCGCGTAAGTGGTTATTACGCCAATTGATAAGAAAAGAAATAATTCCAAAACTTATAAATTTTTCAAAGCTGCAAATTAGTAAATTTTCAGAAAATTTACCAAATTGCCCAAATTTTTTATTTTACTTGAAGTGGATGGTTTTACTACCAAAAGTCATTTGACTTTCTGAGACAAAATGAAACTAAAGGATCCCATATTCGTGTCACAAGGTACGTTAGTTGTCAGATAGGATGAAATCAGTTAATTATCTTGGCCCCTTTTAATATACCGGCAGTTTTAATGATGAAAGTACATACATCTACATATACTTCAGTGCAGTTAGTTTGGTAGTAAAAAAGTTGCAAAATTTTAAATAAATATTATAGTTTTTCACTTCACAGCATTAAATTCTACCTGAATCGGCACGCGTCATACCCGTCACCTTAAAGGACATGTTATTTGAAATTAAGGAAAGTGGAAAGCTATCAAGATCAAGTAGTATTGATGGACTTTTTTCATATATTACATACATAGTTGAAATTTTTTTAAACTCATTTGTTCACATGTGTGGTCAAAGCATATTGGATTTTTCACTCTAAATTAAAAATGTCTGTTTCAGTTGGCCAAGGTTTCATCAAAGAAAAGCTGAGCAGTCGCCACGCGAATGCCCGCGAGAAACAAATATTGGCCCTCATCAGTTTGGGCAATTTTGGGTAGTTTTTAGTTTTTTTCTGATTGCTCATTATTTGTTTTTTAATTATAGCTTATTGTTTAGAGAAAACCAGACGAATCCAAATTAAAATTTTATAGAAAAACGTGATAAATTTTCACCAAAATTTCAAACCTCTTAATCAGAATTTAAAAAATAAATTAGAGACGTGTCCTTCTAGCCCATTAAAGTTGCGCAATACGTCAGCAAAGAAGACTGTATTCTTTAAAAAAAAAAAATAATAATAATTTATAGAAAAATTTACCGCTTACGTGATAAATAAATTTTTTTTTCTAACTGGCACGAGCAGCGCAGTACGCATGACAGATCGTCTTTGTTTTGGCGCTGACCAAAGTGTGGCAGGTATTTGTTAAGCGCCGAGATCTAAAAAAGTCCAGCTACAGAAAAAACTCATAGTGAAGCATTTAGAGAGGGAAACGTGCTATTTTCTAGATAATAAAAAGGGGTCTAATATAACAAAGGTTTTGGAATAGGAGCTAACACTTTGGCATAAAGATCAAAGTGGTTCAATGAAGTCGTAAATTTATTTATTGTTCTCTTAAGTCCTGCTGAAAAAGTACCTACAAAATGCTTTTTTTCCGCCGCTTAGGTCTGAAAAAAAGGACTTACTTTTTTATTCTTTTTTTCGTCGGAGTTCTGAAGAAAAGACATACTTTTTTATTTTTCTTACGAATTTTTATTATTCAAAAAATCATTTCGTCTTAACACATATTTACACATTTACAAAATACATACATAAAGTATATACATATATAAATTTAATTTATACACATACAGTAAAGAGAGAAAGAGAGAGAGAGATAGAAATATTCATTACAAATATGAAACAGAGTATTTATAAAATTCGAAATATTTAATGATTACGGCAAAATGGCAGGTAACAAAAAATTAAACAGAAAAATTTCAATATTTAATTTTTTGCAACTTGCATTGATGTACTTTACAAAAATACACTAAGTGCCGCTAATGTATTTACTATACGAGTATATATGTATGTATGTGGCATGAATAATAATGATAGGCATAAGGTCTAGGTGGCAAATTTTGAACAAAATGCATTTGTGTGTAGGGCATACAAGCGAGTGAAAGTGAGAATGAGAGCTGTTGATGAGAGCGGAAATAAAACTGTTGAGAGCTCTACCTTCTTCCGGCCGCTTTACATATATCACATGGGCAGCATAAATTTTCTTACTCACACTGTGTGCACTGCAAAAAACGCATTATTTTTCAATTGGGGTTAGGTTCAGGAAAGTCTACTGACAAGTCGAGAATACAACTAAACCGTTTATATTATTCGAAAGAGGATTTCCTTAAATATAAGCAGCTAGTTGTGTGTTGTCCTAGACAAGAAGTTCTCTTCGTTTTTTTTTTAAATAATTTACAAAATTTGTAAATACTTAAAACTAAGTGGCAGGGTTTACATACATAGCTAGAAATGTGCGATTTTCAGTGACAGAAAAACGAATTCGAAGGATTTTTAGACAACATTAACAAAATATTTGTCTTTTTATCGTGAAACCAGATCTTCTTTTCGACTCTTTAGGGCCACAAATTAAGTTGTTTCAGTTGTTACAGTGGCTCGAATCTTATTATTGGGAGATATTTTATTCTCCTCGGTCCAGAAAAGGGTTTGAGAGTGGTTTAAATCGATGGTGGTTTCCGCAGTTCGTCCTTCACTTCTCTGCCACAGTGAAAATGGCTTCACATTTGTGTATTTTTATATGCATTATCATCTACTTTTGCCTTCATCATTAACATTTCTTCAAGTCCAGTTCATTTATTTCCGGCAAATCATTATTTTAATTTCTACTCAATTTCTCGTGGTCGTCTTTCTTCTTTCTCACTAAATTTTTCGAAGTCGCCTTACTGCAACTTCCTCCTCGTAATTTCATAATTAAAACTAAAATTCATTCAATTAATTGCGCCTTCATTGCTGAAATCATATACACAGTAATCGTAGAAGTAGCCGCTTTCTGTACTCCTCGCCAGAGCCTTACTTCTTTTTATGTGCATAACCGTGTCCGATGGATGAGAATCCGTAGCCGCTGGATGAGAAACCGTGTCCTCCATAGCCGCCATCATGTCCATAGCCACCACCGCCGATAGCAATGGCGGGTCCATGTTCGACCACCGAATGTCCAGCTACCACTGGCACGGGTACGGGCACAGCTACTGGTTTCTCGACATGCACAGGCACAGGGCGTGTCACATGAACTGGATAGGGACGATCGATAGCTACCTTTACGGGCACTGGCACTGGACGATCTACAGTATAAGGTACGTGCTTCTCAACGGTGTAGGGCTGGGGCACTGATACGGGCACCTTGACGGTATAAGGGCGATCGACGGGCACTGGGTATGGTCTATCGACGCGCACTGGCACCTCAACCTTGACCTGCTTCTCAACCACAACTGGGTATGGTTTCTCTACGGGTACGGGGTATGGTTTGGGTACAGCAACTGGCACTGGACGATCGACTGGTACATGTACGGGTACTTGCACTTGTTTGATGACTTCGTAGGGCTGTGGTACTAGCACTTCCACCTTAACGGGTACTTGCACATGTTTTATAACCTCGTAAGGTTGTGGTACGGGCACTTTGACTGGTACTTGCACATGCTTGATTACTTCGTAAGGCTGTGGTACGGGCACCTTCACTGGGTAGGGACGATCGACGGGCACGGGCACTTTAACTTCGACGCGCTTCTCAACGGTGTAGGGTTGTGGCACATGTATCGGCACCTTAACGTATTCCTTCACCGTCACGGGCACCTTGCGTATCACTTCGTAGGGTTGTGGCACAGGTACTTTCACCTCAACGGGCACACGTTTTTCATGTACTACTGGGTATGGACGATCGACGGTCACTGGCACAGGTACACCTTTGGTAACGGTGATGGTCTTGTGTACATCGGCCGTCTGGCTGATAAGGAAGGGAGAATGCGCAACACCCGCCGACGCATAGCCAGTATGTCCGTACGAGATGGCGGGTCCTGAGTGACCACTTACGAGTCCATAACCACTACCATGTTCAATACCACCATGACCTATGTAGCCAACATCGAGTCCGGAGTGGCCATAGCCATAGCCGAGATCCAATAGACCGCGCTTGTCGAGTTTCTTCTCAAGCGGCACCTTCTTGCCCGAAGCTGAACTGGCTGCAGCTTCAACGGTGGCCTTCTTGGCGGTGGTGTCGCCCGCATAGGCGCTTGCCACAAGCAAAGCGGCTAAACAGATCTGGAAGAGACGAAAAAGAGGCAAAATGTAAATGCTGTTTAAATTTTTGCTAGGAGTACAAGGGAAAGAGAGAAGAGTGGTCGAGGCTATAGCAAATATAGCTTGTCTAACTGCGCTTTGCTAATGCGACAAAAAGTGTTATGTTGGAGTATTTAGAAGTGTCAATTGATAATAATTCGATATTCAAGTTTCCACTTGTTCCAAAATTTGTTATATACTAAAGTTCATCGGGTCTTGGACTTGAGCCTTGCATAAAGTAAAAATCAAAGAAACATTTCGAAGAAGAAAATTTAACGAGGAAAAAATTAAACCTTTTAAATTCTGTGCTTAGTATCGAACTGGTTATTTTAAAGTCGCTTTCATATCTGCAGATATGCATCATAGTCAAAGTTGGGAATTTTGCACAACCACTAGTGTAATTTTTTAGCGGTAGTTACAATTAAGGTGATGATACCACTAAATCTTCAGTTTTTAATTATTTTAATTCTCCGCTGATTGCATTAAATATTTAGTGCACTATGCCGAACCCTAATAGTAGTAAAATATAAAATATGTCCTACGATATTGCTTCTCATAATCAACATTTCCAGTGCTTCAGGCAGATATTATTTCGTATATACCTACTTCCCAATAATAGTAAATCTTTTTTAATGCGTTTTATATTAACAATTTGTTACAAGTTCTACACAGAACTGAGACTTGGTGATTAGGCAGACCAATTAGGATTTTCGTTCACGTTGCTCTGACGGCAATTTTTATAAAGTTGTTGGAGCCCTCATTTAAGTGGGGCTTTTTCAATTGGTATGATAATGATAAATATTACACTGAATTCTGTAAATCCCTTGACTAGGAAAGTAGCTCCTAGTGCCTATTAGATAAACTAGTCCTTGTATTAGGTAATTCCTTAGAACTAAATATTTCTTTTCTTGCCACTCGCAAGTGATGCTTTCCATTTCGATTCAACCTGGCTATTCGGGTCATGTTCTTCAATTTTAATGTAACTCAAATATGTTGGTCTCTGGTAAAAATAATGAGACACGTATCTTTTTATTCGCCCGAAAAAAAATTTTTTCAAGATTTATCGGCAATTTTTTTCTTTTCGGCTCAAAATCGATTTTTTCTAATTATATAAGAATTTTTTTTTTAATGCTCATAACTTAGTCAAAAATTAACCGATTTTGATGATTCTGGGTTCAAAATGATCATCATTACTTGCACGAGTGACTTCATGTAGAAATAATTGCAAAAAAGTAGTTGAAAATTTTTTATTTTGCAAAAAACAAAAAGTGCGAAACAGGTTTTTTACTCAAAAACTCACTACTCAAAACAACTCATTTTAGCTACTGGGCATTCAGCTCAATTGAAGTTTGAGGTGATTTGGAAAAAGTTAAAATCAAAAATACACTTTTTGAAATATTAAATTTCGAAAAAATTTCGAATACTATACTAATCGAAGTTTCACACTTTGTAGAAGATTTATGAAAATTCGTGAATTTTTTTTATTTGTTATTTTTTTGTACATTTATTTTTAATCCCTTCATTTATTGAATTCTGTTTTTTAACCTTCAGCAATACTGGTACTTGAAACTAGAACATTACACTAGACATGTATGGAAAGCACTCAGTGGTGCAACCATTTCTAAATTTTTGCCTATTAGCATAAATCCGTTGTTGACTTCCTCTCCAGTCTGTTTAAGGAGATCGTTGAGTGAAATGAAATAAAATAAATCTCAACATTTTTTAGCAGAAACTTCGAAAAAAATTGGGTACGCAGTTTTAAAACGCTTAATTTCTTAAATAATTAAATGAAGGCCCCTCAAAATGTTTGCTGGTCTTCGATAATTTTTTCCCTGAAGAGGTTGCGCATTTTATCTACATATATAACGAATGCACAACATTTGACTTATTTCAGTGTTTTTTTTGTCACCTAAGTCCCCTTTCATTAATATAAACACACTCAGGCACCTAATCTTCATCGAAAGCGCCTATACTTCGGTTACTTGTACGATGACGTGAGTTGGAAATTTTGTATTGTGATTGAGAAAAATTGCATCTAACCCAATTAAAAACATCTTTTTAGGCAAGTTGAGTATAAAAAATATGTGCTGGACGCACCTGTTCATTAATGGAATATTACGTGTGCGAGTTTGTTTCTTAAGTCTTTTGTCTGCCAAAGAGAATACATTTTCGCCTTCGAATATTGCAGCATTGAGTGCTTAACTTAGCATAATTATCAAACAATAAAAAGTGTTGATTGCAACAAATTGTAAACACCGCTAACATTGCGTTTTCAATTTAATAACATTTCTATCGTTCAATCGCTGCTCGCTGTCCGCTTCTTCATGCCACCTGCCGTACGTGTTTGACATAAATAAAACAAAATATTACTTCATACTAAAAATGAAACGCCAAATTAAGCAATCGATAGGCAGGCGAAAGTGGCTTAGTCCAACGACCGTAGTAAAGTGCCGGTATGAGTATTGGTGGACATTTCTGGCACTGGGTGAAATTCGTTTTGACACCCATCAAAGAAGCTAATAAAGTTAAATAATTATGTCATAAAAATTGCGAGCACATGGCCACAGCGTGAATTATTCAATGCAGTTGCAGCTACTGAATGGCATTTAATGAAATAAATTAATTGATCCAAGTCAATATTCGGGTTAATGCTGGTGAATTTATGACCCAAATGAAGCCTATTTGGTTTTGTGCGTCTGCGCTTATCGGAACTTCCGCAAAAGTTTGCTTAAGCACACAATTTTTTTTTTTAATTAAAACAGTCGCATATGTGACTGAATTCGATGCGGCAGTGGTTAGCAGCTAATTAGCGGCCATGTAGTTGGTGAAGACAGGCAGGCCTAATACTGTGACAAACTGATTTGCTAGCTAAGTAAAATAAGGTTTGCGGCATTTGAAAATGTTGAGCAATGTTCACTTCCTCAGCGATTGTGTTACCTTCTCAGATACGGTTACATATCACACTAAACGCAATGCAATAACGGTACTAGTTGAGATGCGCGTAAAATGCGCAAAAAACAAGACATGCAAACAAAAGTACCAAAAAGACAAACATTCCTATGACCGCCGAGTTAAGCTGCTCGAAAATTATGAATGAATAAATTGTGTGGGCTGCAGTTGGCTGCATTCAGCTTTCAGCTTTTGTTTTTACTCGCATCTTTATATAGATAAATATATGTATAATTTTTTCTTAAAGTTTTTTATTACTCATCGCATTTGCATTTCGCATGCACATTTGCATTGAGCATTTAGCGAATTTACGACTATTTTATTGCCTGCATATTTTACAATGTGACTGCTACTCGTTTTAGCTAAAGCCGCTGCAGTTGTTGAGAGCCAGCGCAGTTTTGAATGGTTTCTTGTTATAGGTTTTGCTTTTGAGTTTTGGCTTCGGTTTCACAGCATTTTATTGCGCATGATATGGCCAGCTATTGTTTACACTAAGCTTGACTACTTCGCTGTAACTAGAAATGGCGTGACAATACAATGGAACGGAAATGTGTCCATTTTGCAACGAGTTTAGTGCCAAAAATTTATTGCTCCATTTTGCTGGCAAGCAGGTGCTTTCGTATTTAAGCGCGTTATAAATCTTTTGGAGCGAAATGATTTGGTTCACAGATACTTTTCGTGAAATGAGTGTGTAAAATAGGTCAGTGGATTGCATTAAAAGCATGGTGAGCAATTGGAGGCAAAATATGTGAAAAAAGGAGGTGAGGAACGTAATGAAAAATTATGATACTTTGAATTTGTATCCTAAAAAAAGTTATTTGTGTATTTTGTTGTATATTTGTTGACCCAACTTAGCAGATAACGAAATGAGGCTAGTTTGCTTAGAGTAAAAAATGTACATTTGTCTCATAGGATTGTAAGCCTATAAACCTGATAAAAAGGTGGAGTAGTACAGGCGGATTTTAACATAGAGCGTAGATTGCTTGACGTTGAGCTGCCCAGTTGAATAGTAGTAACTGGGGAGTATGGAATTTAATTAGCAGTTCGGATGGACTTGTTTTTATGGTATCAGTGAATATGCACCCTACGAAAAAAGGATATAGGCTGAACATTTTGACCAGTTTTAACTTTTTTTTTATATTCATACTTATTTGTAAGTTATAGCAAAGTTGCATACATTCAAATTTGAAATTATTAGAAAAATTACGAAAATTGCGCGAACCCTTCATTTTATTTTATAAAAAAAAATGTTTTATGTGGAATGGAATGTGGAATGTGGAAAATGTGACTTCAAGTTTCCTGTTTATTTTACTAAAATTAAATGACATTTGAGTTTGAATTAGGAGGGCTATGTTAAAACAGGGTGAATTTAGGCTTCAAGCGCACCAAAGATATCCGACAGAGCTTAAGTTCCTATGGAGTCAATAAGCCATGATTTTGTTAAAAGAATAATGAATCCTCAAAAACAAAAAAAAGTAAGAACTGTTATCGTCGGCTATGTAAAAGTTCGTAATTTACATAAATTTTAGGGCAAGCAGTTTTTACAGGTGAATGTCTGTACGGCGTTCAGACTCCTTGCCCAAATAGACAAAGAGCGGGGCATTATCATTGATAGAGTCTGCTCTTAAAGAGTTGACAACTTCTATCTTACGGATATCATATTTTGAAACACTTTGTCACGTTATACCTAATCTGGTACCCAGATCAAGCGCTGTGAGAAAAGAAGACCAGCTTATAACCATCGTAAGTGAAGATGGTTTACATGGTTCATAGGGCAGCCTGCTTTTCTTAGTCAAAACTAAAAACTAATTTGCAGAGAAATTTATTAAAGAAAAACATCACTTCTGTGATTGTGTATTGATTGCATTTTAGGTTCGATTAGGTGGTTCAGGTTGGCTTTTGTGAAACGGTATGGCTACTTAACCCCTAACATTCGTATGGTTAGCGAACGTTTCACAAAACAAAAAAAATTGTTACCCAAGAATGTTACCAAAAAATCTTTGCCTTCCTCTATATAGTTCAGTGCAATCAATGAGGTGAATTCTGATAGCTTCTGGCTATTCTGATAGCTTCTTGCTATTTATCGCAGCTTGTACAAAAGTTATTGGACCCTAGACGTCTGCGTGCCTCTCGATATGTATGTGGCCGATAAGTAGTCTATGACTATGGTTTCCTCATGCCTCATTTGGGCTACTTAAGTTTGCTTGTAAACCTGCAGGCTATGTTTTCACCAGGAATCGTACACCTTATTTACACCTTAGTTTACGCATACACCTTTATAATAATAAAGAGCTTAGGGAAAGCACACGCCTTCCTAAACTCGTTTAAGATTGATGAAACTATGAATGTAAGCCTTCTTGCAAGCTTGTATGTATTCTAGCTTCTCAGTATGCTATAGCACCACATTATAGCTTCCCAGACCAAGAGCGAATTGCTCTATCATCATATAAAAGGTAATTGGTTTATAATTCTAATAGATTACTATAGTAAAGTTCAAATAATAAAAATATGTTATAAAATCTCTTGAAATCCAGAATAAAGTTAGAAAGTCTGAAGCGTAATACTTTTGATTTCCTAGTTACTCGATTTACAGTTTCCACTCAACTTCATTAGAGTGAAGTTAAGAAATAAATAAATAAAATGCGATTTCTAACTCCATACATCCATTTTGCTAATATCACCTTGTAGGTATATCTGTATATAACTCAAAAATATATTAAAATAAAGAACCTTTTTGATTTCATATGATTTCATCGATAGTTTCCTAGGAAAATAAATTAGTTAAAAAGGCTGGGTCTAATATCTTATCAGAGTAGTGCTTGGTAGTTTGCTGAGAAGTTATTCTTATCTTAAAGGAAAATAAAATTTCATTTAGGACAAACTAGCGTGACGTGTTTGCAATGAGCTTACGTCAAAAACTTGTAAAAAATATTTATGTGCAAATTCAATTCAAAGAGATTTTTAAGACATTTTCAATATTAATATTTTTATTTGCATTGAATTTTGGAAAATGGTTTCTTTCCACTTCTCCTAAGATATTTTAATTTCTTCCTCATTTTTTGTAGCTAAATAGCGCAAAACAAATTCTTACCGATATTTTTGACTTACAAAATTTTATTTGTTAAATATTCCAAGGAAATTTAGGTGTCTCTAAAGTCGAGCTTTATAGCCGATTAAAAAGAAAGTGAATTCTAAAGAAAGGCCCATAGAACATTTTCCACTTGTTTTAATCTGTTTTATTTTAAAAACTTCGTTTGTACTTACAAATAATTTCATTTTGAAGATTTCCTTTCAGTCAGCAGCAGAATTAATCACAATAAACCGCCAAGCACAGCTACGATGACACTGCAAATATTAAACAAAATTCAGAATTATTTTCAGTGCATGATTTGAGCTATTTATTTTTATTTATTTTTTTTTCAAAAATGCTTTCGAAAACCCATTTTGAACACCGGTTATTTTGCATTAGAAAATGTTTCTTTTGAAAATTGTTCGCACACTTACACTCACAGCACTTGCACTAGTACACTTCAAGCCCCAATACAAAAAAGTATAAACAAATTTTAAAATTTAATTTAAATATATAAAATTAAAGCAGAATGAATTGTAGAATCGCTACGATTCCAAAGTTTTGACTGGATGCTGCTGTTGGCCAGCTGCTGGCTTATATACCGCGGCACATATTTTCAAAATAAAAATTCCGACTCGCAAAAGTTAACTGCGAACCACCGAAAGAGCCACAAACCCATGCACAAGCTACGCAGCGCAGCCAATGCCACCGTCGACGTCAACGTAGACGCACCGCATGGAAATCGAAATCCAACCAAAGTCAAGCAAATGCAAGTGGCTTGAGCGTTTACGGCGCGTTGTATGTGGTACGTGAGTGTGCGCGCGCTCAGCGAGCTTTTGCTATTACAAAATCGCTTCGAACAAAAGCAACAACAATAGAGATAATGGCATATGTTTTGTAGAGCAGAAAACGGCCTCTAACGAAAGTGAGAGTGCCTTGAGTTTCGAGCAGCGCGGTTTGGCTGTTTACTGGTTGGTTGCTCGCTTCAGTGGCCGGCCAGTTTTCTTGCGCGCTCAATGCTGCGATTGCCAAGTGAGCGAAGAGCTTTTAGCGAGCGCTTGTAGTGGTTGCTTGCCGGCTTAAGTGGTGTGCTAGTATTAGTAGAGTGAGTTGGTGTTGGTTTGCCGGGGATTTGCCAGTATTTGAAATTCAAAATTTATTTGGAAATAAAGAGCTTAGTAAAAAACTTAATACTAAAACTGTAGTATGAAATGTTTCGGTGACTACTTTCAATTGCAAATACATTTTTTTCGCAAACTACATTTTTTCTTATCCAGTCACTTTTTACACAACTTACTTGATTTCCATGCTCACTCATACATTCACGCTTTGAAATAATTTTTTAAATGTGTGCGTTTCTGCACACATCTGCAGCTTGCTTTTCAATCCACGCACACAGCCGAACCTAATTTTGCATTTGTGTGTGTTTTGCGTGCCGTTTTTTAAATTAAGAAAAAATTATTAAAATTTTATAGCACATTGGCTGTTAGTTTGTACAAAATTTCCTGAATAACGGTGCTCTGTAATTACTGTAGTCCGTTAGTTTTGCGTGTAACGGGAATGTTAATATGCTTGAAAGAACTTCATGTAACAAGCAATAGGGGTATTATGCAAGCATTCGCGTTGCAAAGTTCCTGGAGTAGAATGCAGTTTGATGCCAGCTCTGAGAGGTTTAAATAAATTTAATGAAAAAGGTAAGCATTTTTTTATATTTTATTGGATTTTGTATTTGGCTTAGATTTTTTGGAAATAATTTTTTATAAAGCCAAGAGTTGAAGATGTAGAGAAAAAAACGACTCCTAACTTTTTCATTACAATATTCTTTAGAATAAAAATTCTTAAAAATATGTGAAACAACTCCTCTCAAATTTAGTATACGAATTTACCTAGGACCATAATTTTTTTGTGTATTTTTTATTGTATTGAAAGGAAAAAAAATATTATTTGTTAAGAACTCATAAAGGAGTGAGAATAGTTGCTATTCAAAGATAAGGTATCAAGTTTAAAATATTTGATATTTAAATATTTGCTCCTGTAATAGCAGAAAATAAAAAGGTGGAATTTTTTATGGTGAAAGGAATTAGGTACATTTAATGGGTCTAATTAGCAAGAAAACTCAAACCAAAAATTAAAAGTCGAGATTAAAAAAGCCTTCAAAAAAACAAAAAAAAAAACCACCCAAAGAACGATCTCTCCAAGCTCTCATTTTTTGTTTAATTAAACGCAGAGGTTTAGTACTTATCGAATTTGTAAAAAAATAGGTCCGATATTTAAACTTTATACCTTCAAACCTTTAGTTCTGAGAAGCGGGGGAGCAATGAGAACAAAATTTTCTAAATGTTCAATGCAGAATTTTGCAGTATAAGTACACAAAATTTGTACCCAAAGGGGTAAAAAACCTGAGATTCAAGAAAAATACCGCGAAAAAAATTTGGGAAACAATCGTGGAGGCTTAGAGGCTGTGAATGCAACAAATTTTTAGAACTTTGTCAAATTATAAAAAATTGGCAACGATATTTGAACTTTAAACAGTCAAACCTCTTTTTGTGCTGCATGAACTTTTTTTGTTTTAGACACTGTTTTCTTGGTGCGATCCCACTTTTGTGCGGTATATGAATGCAGAAACCTCAATTTAATTTTAAAGTCCAATAGTTGGCATCGTTTTTCTAATTACATACACATATCATGCACTAGCCAATTTTGATATCTATTACTCTGTCTAATAACTTTCGACCTTGGAAGTGTACCCCACACATATCCTTCGATATAAAAGGTAGAATTAATTTTATCATATTATTGCTTAAGGTTTTTAACTTAATTTTAAACTTGAATACTCCCTTAAAATGAATATCCCAATAAATGAATAACGAAATAAAAAAAAAAATAAATGGAGATTTACATTTTCCCATTTACCTTTTTTGTGAATGGATTTTTTAAGCTTAAAAATTCTGCATAAAAATTCTAAAAGGGTGTGCCAACAGAAACGAAATAATGATGTGAATGACTTAAATATGGGCAAATGGATGAAAACAGCAAAAAAATATATTTTCATTGATACAGGGTGTCCGATGGCCGAATAAGGAATTAAAAGCTAATTGAAAAAATAGTTTTTAATATTAAAAATTTAATCCAATTACAAGAAGAAAATTGTGGATTTTGTTTTTTAAATTATTTCCTCTAAATATTGCGCATTTCTTTGAATAAACTCTTGGAAACTGGCCTCCGTTCTTCGTGGTATTCGCTAGGGGATTGAAGTCGGGATATCATTCAATTCACGCACGATATTTTCTTTTAGTGCTGAGATGGTCACTGGGTTTGTTTCAAAAACTTTACTTTTGAGGTACCCCCACATAAAAAATGGAGTCGAACGACCTGTTTGCTCTTGACGATTTTCAAAGAATATGGTGCAATTAATCCGCTGCTTGACAATGCACACCAAATGGTGGTGGAACATTTGTTTTGCTAATAGCGGTCGCTTTTTAGTAGACAATGGCAAACCTCCACGCGCATTTTTGCCATGAAAATGATTTTCATAAAAAAGCATTTGCCTTTCAGAGCCAACATAAAATTATAGGAACATCTATCCCAAAATACAAATTGGAGGAGGAACTCGGCCAACCACTCAACAAATGGGTGTAAGCGCCAATTCTATATACGAAATGTCTACCAAACTCCAGCCAAAGTCTGTGCAATTAGAGCAAATCATTTAAGATTTTATAATAAATTTCAAAGTCCGTGCGCTAGTTAGGTACCTCCACCATAGTTGGTTCATCTAGAACGCATATTACTATGAACTAAAAAATTAAGAAATAAAAAAAAAAATAATAGCCATGCATGTGCGTATTATCCGTTATATCCAGTGCAATTAACTTTCTTTGCTCAAGCCGCATGCGATTTCTCACTTTGCTTTCATCAGCGTCAATAATGGTTTGATGTTATGCAATAACAGGTTAATACACATTTATTTTATTCCTTTTTATGCACACATCCAGGAATGAATTATAAATATTCTAGAACATAATGCCGCAAACTAATTCAAATGAGCGGTCATGAGACGAGATAGCTGTCATAGAATTTGTTTTATTTTTACTACATAAACGACAATTATTCACAAAAGAGTTTTGATTTTTATGAACTATGCCATTTATTTGCTTGTTTTCTCTTTTCAAACTAGTTTCCCAATTGCCGGTAATTCCTTATTCGACGATGAGTTTGAGTATAAATTGAATGCCGCCAATGCCATTTGGTCAACAAAACAAAAAAATAATAATAAGTTTGATCTCAGTAAGTTGGTTGTCCAGTTGATTTGATTATTTTGACTACTAAAATTTATATACCAGCAATAACAACAGCTTTTTTTGGTCGCTGCTGTTGGGTGTTAAACCTGACAAGTAAGACCATTCAATGATACGTGCCACACTTTTGATTTGAAGATCAGTTGAAGAATAAATTAGCAAATGTGGTTTGATGTTGGCTTTTACTTTCAACTTTATTGATCTTCGGTAATTACACAGTGCAACAAAGTGACAGAAAAATTTTAATACCTGGGCTCTCATAGAATTTGTCTGATAGGTTAAGGCCAATAGGTTAGGTTTAACTGGTTGACGTGCAGTCACATATAGACCGGTTCGGCCCATAGAAATAGACAATAAGAAGGCACATATTTTACGAAATATTTAAATAAAATTTATTCTAAATAAAAATTTATTTCTTATGGAAGATGGAAGACCTTTTGGAGGAAAAAAAAAAACGCAAGAGTACTCTCCGAAATAATTTTTTTTCGTAAATCAACGTGATTTTTTAGTCTCTTAAAATTAATACTACATAGTTTTACCATAATTCAATGGACTTTAAAATTGCATACCTGCTTAGAAATTTTTATAGAACTTCAGACTAAAAAGTTTACAATTTAGGCGCAACATTTGTTGAATTTTTCTAGATTTTGCATAAATGTGATTTATTTATATATGGTTTTGTTAAATAATATTAAAACAAAAACAAAATTATCAAAAATTTCTTACCCGAGAAACACCGTAAATATAGGGTGGTTAAGTTTCAAGGGCCGGTGTTGATTTTGAGTAAAATATAATTTTTTTAGAAAATTGTTGTCATTTCTCTTTATTATAATAATACTGGTACAGCTCAATTAAGTATGGAATAAAATATTGGGCAAATGGCCGTCGCGGTCTCGGTGGCACACCTTCATCCGATGGTCCAAATTTTCGATGACGCTGAGGCATAATTGAGGTTCTATGCCGTTAATGTGCCGAATTATCTCATCCTTGAGCTCTTGAATTGTTGCCGGCTTATTGACGTACACCTTTTCTTTCAAATAACCCCAAAGAAAGAAGTCCAACGGTGTCGTTTATATTCAACATCGGCCCTTGAAATTTAACCACCCTTTATTAAAAAAATCTATCAGTCCAGCACTCAGCTATGCTCACCACTATATTTTATTTCTCAAATATTAGTTTCTTAGCCATAATTTATAATGTAAAAAGAAAATTTCAAAATTTATTATTTTATTTATTTATTTATTAACGAAGTGTTATCAAGATGGGGTTTTGTGTTTTTGCTTTTCTCTTACATTCGTCGTCAGACGTTTTTCTTTGTAAATGCCAGCTGTACTCCAGTAGAAGAGTTCGTTATAGTTGCGCAGAAAACATTTTTCTATTTGCATTGTGCCTCGTTGGAACATTTTGCCAGGCGCATCACTAACATAAAAATCAGTATTTGCAAATCGTAGATTTTGTGGGAACAAAATTAAAACGAACATGCACGAAATGAACTTTTACAGTTCCTTAAGAAATTCTCTGTAACAGATTTCAACGAAAATTTCAATATTTCTGCAGTTTTGCTTTTCGAACAAAACCAAATAAATGGATGGCCAAGTTCTATAGCAAAAAGTATGTAAGTTCTTAAGCAGCATTTCAAAACACAAAAAGAGAATTTCAAATATTTAAAATAGTTTTGAAATATTTCAGATAAGGCTTTTGTCATTATAACTCAGCCTTTTTGTATAAAATAAGAGCTTTGAATTTAAAGCGGCATAAAATTTAAAAAACCACTCAAAAAGATAGTTGGCAAAATGTCTGTCTTCGCATTTGCTATAACCCATCAGAAAAATGCTATGAGATTTGTATTAAATTTTTTTTTCAATTTGTTGCACTGTGTTATGAGCAAATGGAAGTGCTCTTTCATATAAACTGGAATTTTTTATTTTTCCAAAATCTTAAAATGTGTGAATTTGGGAATTTGTAAAACAAGTTGGCAAAGTGAGGTTTCGGAAACTAAATTCTTCCTATATCTTGACTCTTGCTTGATTTTATTCACCTGTACAATTTCTGTTTATGTCATCGGCTTGGGCTAGTGCGCAAACGTGTAAAGTTGCGAGATCCATCTGGCCGCGGGTAAATCGGGGGCGCTCAAGGGAATTTCTAAGCCAAAGCTTTCAAAGATGTTGAGTTACCTCACCGGGCATTGTGCGCTAAGTATCCATGCGTTTGTGCTTTAAGTTCTCTCATCGAGCAAGAATTCAGACATCTGGGCTCTCAATTTTTGCTACACCTGCGGATATTGCAGGTTTAAATGTCACACACTTGGTTAATTTCATCAGAAGCTTGAAGCGGTTCATTAAAATGTATTTAGCCACTGTTGGTCGCCATTCTCAAATTCAAAGTTGTTCTTCCTTATTCCACCTGTTTAGTTCCCTGTTTTCCCTCAGTATGGTATCGCAATGGACGAATTTTGATTATTTTATCATCGGTTCTAACTTCAAAAGCCGGTCTACCAGGTCTTGTTTTCGCCCCTGGTGCTACATATTTAGCCTACTTTGTATGTAAGCATTTACTCTAAATGTTGTGGGCTTTACGATGAGCTCTAACGCAGCTCCCAAGTTGAGTTAACCTTAAATTTGTAGTAGATTGTTTTTTATGTGGAGCTTTTTCCTGGCTGAAATACACTCGCAGGCTTGCATTGCCTGCCAGAAGGTCTAAAAGTGAACCATTCACTAATTTTGCTCTATTTAAAAAAATTCTTTACTAACGAGAGTGCCATGCCTAAGTTATCCATTATCTGGCTTACTTGTCGCTTATAATAAATACCAAAAATACCAAACACAAATATTTAATTAAATAAAATCGTAAAAAAAATTTAAGTGAAGAATTCTAAGTTTAAGACGAAGACTTCTTACTCTTAGCGTTTATTTGTATTTATGCGATAGGCGCATACGCGTATCAATTTTCAAAATATTTACATGGATTTTATGACTAGTCACTCATTCGCCACACAAAAAATGTGATACCAAACTGCAGCATAAAACAGCGTTTCACTTTTCATCCATTCACCAGCAGAAATATCGGTTCACTTGCAGATTCTTAAATATTATACAATGGCCTGCAATTGTCTAAGCAGCTAAGCAGTAATCAAAAGTTGTTGCTGCAACGCTTCGTTGCACATAAAGCATCGTTAGATCAAACCAGATCTGCGCATTCAGTTTCAGTTATAAAGTCATTTTCCATCCTGGTGTGCATTTCGCACATTGTGCGAGTGGTTATTCTATCGCTCCAGGCCAATACAAGTCGACCAACTAGACCAACAGTTACAATTAAGCGGCAAATACAGAAAGTGGCCAGAAAGGGGTGCGGAGGGAAATCAAAAAACGCTTAACCAGAATTGGTCGAAGCTGGTGGAGCATTACTCATGTTTGGCGCGGCTGGTTTTTTCTGTTTTTTGCTTAGAAAACCTAAGCATATGTTGCTTGTTGGTCGCCGTTGTTGACGATGGCTCTGTTGTTACGACTTTTCCTTACCAGCGTTGTCGCTGTTTTATGCATTTTTTTCTACCTGGTTCTACGTGCACTTGTAGCCATAAATTTAGCGCACCACTTAAATTCGCCACTTGGACGATGTTGCACGATCGCTACGGTGCTGTAGCTGTTGTTTTTGCCTCAGCCTCAGCTCAGCCTGAACGATGCATTCACTTGCTTTGCGACTCCAGCAAGTAATTGATATTTGCACGAAAAAATGTGTTTTAATTCTTCGTTTTAACCGCCATTGTTGCGCAGTCACATCGAAAAAGTCCACAATAAAGCAAATAACAGTATCACTTCTCCCGAAAGGCGATCATTTGAACCTCAAACACGTACGAGTAAGAGTTCGCAACGCAGTGGGGCGTATACGTTACATTTTGTATTTATTTATTTTGCCGCTTAACTGCATTTAGTGCACTTTAAATCAAACTTAAAGAGACACAGTCTAACTCGTATGCCTTGCAATTTATTTATATTCCATTGATCAGTGAAGTTTTGTCGCTACTTTTTGTAATTTTTTCTTTTTTTCGGCAATTGTCGCTCACCAAATCGCCTGTGGGCTGCCTCTGTGTTGGCCTACATTTCATATTAAATGGATCTGACCACTTTTCCGGCAGCTTTGCTAAAATTTAGTGCAACCGCTTTTTATTATTTGTGTGTGCTTGATTCACATCGTTGGCGAATCCATTATTTATGCGCATATAAAATGTTGAACGGTGTTCTGTTACATTCGCCAGTGAACAAAGACCGAGTATTTGAAGCACTTTTTTGTACACATGTTAATATGTATGTCGGATATGTAATCAATAGTTTTTATCAAAATTTTCTTATATGTTAATTGTGTTGATTTATTGCCATGCATTACCATTGTCATTTATTATAAGAATGTAACTATGCACTGTAGAGAAAAATTACATAATGACGATTTGTAAAGAGTAGCAGTAATACTTTCACTTTTGAATTAAAATTTTAATTAAATTAATGCAATCATTTTGTAATGTAATAAATAGTAAAAAAGGCATAAATTTACTGTTATAGTTTTTGTCTTGGCTTGGAATTTGAAAGGCTGATTATATTGGCAGGTAACGCACTAACTCAACTGGTTTCCGTTCTGCTTTTTTTTTGTTAGGCTGATTTCAGTTCTGCTTTTTTTTTTTGTTTAGTTCTCAAATCTGCGACAAACATTCCTATAAAAATTGTCTCGCCTTTACTTCAAATTTATAAAAGTTACGCCGTCTTGCATGTGACCCAAAATTCACCAAACGCATCATTACTGGAAACGAGATCTGGGTTTATAAGTACAGCACGAATGTAATTCAAATATCAAGCGAGTGAGTGGAGAGCTCCGAATGAACCAAGACCAAAATATCACGACGTTTTTAGTCAAAAAACAAAGCGATACTCTTGTTTTTATGGATTACAATAGTATAGTACACCACAAAGTTTTGCCAGAAGTTCAGACATTCATAAGGACAATTATTTGGGCGTTACGAGATGTTTACATAAAGCAATTTGCCAAAAAAAAAAATATGTGGAAAGCAACAGTTGGACACACCAGACCAACAGCCATCAAATTCACCTGACATGGCTCCTTGCGTTTTTTTTTCTGTTTAATCGGGGAACGCGTTTTAACAGCCGAAAGGAAGTAATGGAATATTGAAGATGGCTCTGATGGCTATACCGAAAAGAGAATTCCGGAAATGTTTCGAGAGCTGAATCAAACGCTGGCATATGCTAAGTGCGTTCCAGTTCCGTAATATCACTTTTGAGGAATAAATCTGGATTTTGAATTTTTCCAATAACTTGATATTTAAAAAAGTTAGTTTTGCAAAATGTTAATATTTTCAATTTATATTCCATGAAATACTTTTTTTTACTAATTTCATAAGCTTATCACCCCTAAACCTAAAGCTTAGTATTCCTTTGGCATTCACCAAACTTAAGTAACGATTAACTAACGACCAACACATAAGAGATTTTTGTGATATCATTTTGGGGCAATAAACTTAAATTATAATACTGGATATAAATGACATCTTTACAAAATTTGTTCATGAATTGCAAGAATGCAAAACAACAGATATCAAACTTGAAACACGAGTTAATATTAGCGCTTGAAAATTCCAAACTCAAATGAAAGGTGTCTATTTATTAACGGCAATAAATTGAGTCTTAAAGCTGCTCAAAGTTGTATGCTACAAGGAAATGGAGAACCAGAAAGAAACATAGAGCAAGAAAAAATTTTGAATTGCGTAAGAAATTACGATGAAGATTTGAAGGTAAAGGGTGGTTCAATTTCAAGAGCCGATGTTGAATGTGAACCACACCTAAACTTCAAGTTTTGTTCTGAATTCATTTGACACTTTTCAATCTCAGACTAACTCAATTTGAACCATGAAAGATACACAAACGAGCAACGCGTTAAAGTTATTCAGGCTTGTTATGAAAACGGGCGTTCAAATCAAACTCAAAATCATCTTCAGTGATGAGGCACATTTTCCCCTCAGTGGATTCGTCAATAAGCAGAATTGCCGCATTTGGGCGAATGATAATCTAAGAATGATTGCCGAAAAGCTAATGCACTGACAAATAGTGACTGGTTGGTGCGGTTTATGGGCCGGCGGCATCAGTAGGCCGTATTTTTTCCAAAATGAGGCCGGTCAGGCAGTTACTGTGAATAGTGCTCGCTATCGTGAATTAATAACGAACTTTTTATGGCCCGAATTGGAAGATATGGATGTGGACGATACGTGGTTTCAACAGGATGGTGCCATATGTCACACAGCTAACGAAACAGTGTCTCTTTTGCGCGAAAAATTTGATGTCCCAATAATCTCACGTCGCGGCGATGTCAATTGGCCACCGTTGGACTTCTTTCTTTGAGGTTATTTGAAAGAAAAGGTGTACGTCGATAAGCCAGAAACAATTCAAGAGCTAAAGGATAAGATAAT
This sequence comes from Anastrepha obliqua, assembly GCF_027943255.1. Lineage (NCBI taxonomy): Eukaryota > Metazoa > Arthropoda > Insecta > Diptera > Tephritidae > Anastrepha > Anastrepha obliqua. The sequence goes on from NC_072896.1 coordinate 3,301,381, forward strand.
TCGGCACATTAACGGCATAGAACCTCAATTATGCCTCAGCGTCATCGAAAATTTGGACCATCGGATGGAGGTGTGCCGCGGCAGCCATTTGGCCGATATTTTGTTCCATACGTAATTGAGCCATACCAAGGGAAATGACAATAATTTCCTAAAAAAATTGTATTTTATTCAAAATCAACACCGGCCCTTGAAACTTAACGACCCTTTGTATGTGAATTTTTCTTTTCTTTCAAAAAATTCAAGCATACACTATGCATGGAAGGAAACATGTGTCACCGAAAAAAAATTCACAAAATCACAAATATTTTACTGTAAACTGGAGCTTGCACTCTGTTGTGCTAAAATTGAATAATCTATAAAACTGCATACTCAGAAAAATTCTGAAAATTCTGTTTTGATGAAATATTTCTTTAAATTTTGCACAAAGTGTGTAACTTTGCATGATATAGTTTTCGTTGTAGTATGAACTATATTATTTTAAAAATGTAATGTGCTTATAACTTTGCAACGGGGTGTACACGACAAGAAATCGTATTAGTACAAAGTAATAGCATTTAGGGAAGTACGAGAAGTAATATATTTTGCTAGTTGGGCGGATTCACAATTAATTCAGCGAGGAAAGACCGCTGAAATTTTCACATTACATTATTCTTTGTTTTTACAAAAAATTTTCCAAAATGTTTTTTTGCTGAAAATTTTGAATTTTTTATAATTGTAATTTTTATTTATTTTACGTTCCCGCTGAAAAAAAACAAAAGTCGAAATAAGGCTTACATTTTTTACCACTTCAGTGTCCTAAACCCATAAAAGGGATGTAAACATTGCCCACAGTAGCAGACTAAGTTTGTAAGCCTGTACCGCTTTGTTGATTTCAGTTTTGTTTTTTATTGTGAATATGGAATAACAAATAATAGAAGGTGCTTTCTACTAAAAGCGGTTGACCCCAGCACATAACGCCGAATGCATTTATGTCCTGAAAGACACCTCATCAAAGGTGTCAGTAATCCCTTTTACAATACCCGTCCTTCCATTTTGCAGCGGTTAATCGAGCCACACACCGCAAATGCGAGCAGAAGCTTTATTATTTATTGATGTATATAAAAATCAAAAATATATATACGTGTTTGTATGTTTTCACGGGGTCATATCCATGTATGCATGTAGTAGTGCTCAGCTTAAATATCTTAACTTGTCAATATCTTATTACAAAGAATAATATTACAGTTAAATTTTCTTAAAGTTAACTTTTTTTGCATTCACTCAATTAAATCTGGTTTGGATCTAAAATTTCAGTTAAATTAATTATGGCGGCTTTTCGCTTTCTTGTGGTCGAATGCTCGACTTAACAATTCACAATTGTTTGCACTCTCATTACGTTGTCTTCTGCATGGTTGGAGGCATGGTCGACTCTTCTTACAAGCACACACATACATAACCAACCATACACACACACATGCATACTTTATCCAATATAACTGATATGAGTGATTGTAAGTGTGGTTTCTGCACTACCCTCCGGCTGCAGTTAGCCATGTCGCCGTTAGTGATCGGTTAAATGTTTTCGATTCTTTTTTCATTAGTCGGTTATTTGTGCCGATTGCCTCGAATGCGACGACGATTACACAATTGTCATTGCGTGCTCAGTTCGGCAGCGTCACAAAAACCGCCAGCTGCTAGGCTGCTTAGCTACCTACAGCTGATTGTTTGTCGGTTGGTTGGTCGCTCGGCTGGTTAGTCAGCCGTTAGTCGCGGACACATTAGCCATATACGCATTCGTCTAGCTTTTGGTACGGTGATCGCATTTACCTACTTACTTTTCCTTCCCGCTCGCAAGCAATCTGCTGCGGGTCGACGATTGTAGTTGGTGGTGGTCGTGGTTGGTTTGAGTGGTTGTTGCGATGATTTACTTTTTATTGAGGCAGCAGCATTAAATTGCCATTAAAAGGTTTAAGTTATATTTGATAGGTTTAATAGAGCTGTAAGTGGATAAGATGGAGTGTGATTTGTTCCAAATTTAATTATTTTGGTGGAAGGATTTTTCAATAATATTTATTATTACTTATGTGTATGATATGCCAAAGTTAAATAAGTCAAACGCTAAACTATTTGAATCGGTTTTACATTGAAAAGGATATATATATATATATATATATCTATTTTTTGAATCCTTAAAGGTTTTGCAATAGTTGATTTGTTTCACAGGTTCCATTAAAGCTAGATTTTGTCATTTTAAAAATTGAAATAATCCCGCGTTTGTTTAGTTTTGGACAGCCCATAATATTTGTAAGATTTAGAGTCATTGTTCAAACGGTTTGATCTAAAGAATTGAATTGGTTTGTGGTTTTTTGTTCGCTTTTTATCGGTTTGCAACCAAAAAACCTTTCAAAAACGAATTTTATACTAATTAGAGTGCTCCTTTCCATGAAAATCCTTAGTAAAAGGCGAAATATGTATTCGACAACTGAGAAGGAGCCAGATATTTTATATTCAGAAAATCCGCTCTTTAAGCTTAGACTCTTATAGAAATTTTGAAAAGTATGTTTGCTTTTGCTTAAAAATTATGTCTTTAATGCCTTAAAATAGGAATACACCTAAGATGAAGATGAAAATGATGTATATTTTTAGTTTTAGTGCTAGCCTCTGACCTAGACCAGACTCATAACCCGAACACATTTTAAGAGATTTACTTAGAACTTCCACTGTATATTTGCAAAAGCTTCTCATAATAAACCAAGTACCGTTCGATGGCGGCATTAAACTGTGGGCTAAGGCATGCCACCTTACAGAGGCTTGAGATCTCTCATCTGAGATAATCCACTAGAATAGGGTACTTACAAGCTAAAATGGAGTATTCGAGGTCATTGAAATTTGTAACAAACAAAAAATCTCATCGCACTTAAAGATCCAACTGTAATTACCGAAGGTGCGATGAAAAATGAAAAAGGTGACCAAATCAAATATTTTTTTCGAAATTTCCTTGCAAAAATACTTTAATGTCAAGGATGTATAACTGTTTTAAGGGTATGGTCTACTGTAGTTTCCTCCACTGGTAGAACAACTGCGAGTCGCATGCCGCAAATTGGAGGAGGAGCTCGACCAAACACCCAACAGAGGACGTATGAGCCAATTAATTTCTGTATTTCTTGGCAGCAGATTTTTTTGATATATTATATTTGGTATTTGGTTTCTGTAATCAGTTTCCTTTCAAAATATGGCGGATTAGCCCAGGTGTTCTAGTCTAGGTGGGGCTGCCGTCTATAATTGGACAGTGCAACTGTCAGGCATATACGAGTAGACATACTGCGAGCCTCTTGATGCAAGACGGACACCCACCAGACAGATTCCAGCCGAAAGTAACCTGTGATTAGACTCTACTAGGTCGTCTCTTTTTAGCTTCGGAGCTCACCATCTACCTTACAGGCTTGGAAAGCCTACCAGTAGCTACGCTGCCAGCGTCATTGCTCTCAGAATCAATGAACTTACTAAGCCTCCTCATCGCGGCAATATAAAAATGCCTCAAGGATGGATGTATTATATTTTTTTATAAACAATTTTCAGATGATTTTTTTGTCAATTTCGAAATCATTTAAGGAAAGGCGTCAATTCTGTGAAATAAAAATACTTTTTTGTAAGAATAAATCAGAAATTCAAAACCTTTCAAGCCGCCATTTTTAACTAACAGAGTTTGGTTAAAATTTTAATGATGACTTTTATTAATTTACATACCCTTAAGCTGAACGGTAACCTAAATAATAATGCCCTTAAATATCTAGGACGACATTCCCGATAATCCTGAATATACAGCTATCATTTTCTCTTCAAGTCTTAAAAACCGATGCATTAAGTCTCTGATATTTACACTAAAATAGTTCAATCAGAATTTTGATTTATTTTAGTATCTCTTTGAAAAAAAAAAATTAAATTATTCTTACATTTTTCACGGCTGCAGTGGCCGCACCCCACAAATCAACGTTCCGGTACTCGTATTATAAATCGATTTACGCATTTGTATATATTATATAAGTGTTTCTTACAGCTTCGTTCTCGCGTAAGCATTGGTTGAATTTTTTGTTTTATTATTTATGTGTAATTTATTTTAAATCCCGTCTCAGACCGGATCTGCGCTGAGCACTTTTCTTTGAATTGCAGCGACTCAATGTCTATTAAGTAATTATTAGCGCACAAATTAAAACGGATCTAGTGTAAGGCAAGATCTTACATGGCACTGCTGCTCAACTTTCAATTGCACGAAGGCACTGCACGGAGTGAAATATGTAAGTAATGTTGTAACTTTATTTAGTTGGTTTCAATTGCTCGAGAAATTCCTAAAAGTTGCAGTAGATACCATGGAAGTGAATAATAGTAAGTACTGCAACGGGCAAATATTAGGAGCGAAAGCCATAAACCACAAAAGAATGCATATAAGGTTGGCAAAATAACAACAACAACAACAAAATAAGTTTGAATTTTTGGTGCAAATAAATTAGTTTTTTGCATAAATAATTGAAAAATTTAACATTCATGTTTTCTATTTTTACGAAGAGCATTTTTCAAACTCTGTGGCCATGTCAGAGTTCTACATTTCTTATGTAGATATATAGGTATTGTGATCCATATTAGAATAAAAAAAGAAAAACACAAACAAGCAACAAATTTGAACCAAATTATCATCACTATTGGGCTAATCAAATAATTTTGCCAATTTCAGAAGGAATCTTTATATATAAAAATGAATGTTTGTCTGTATGTCATCGACGAACTTAAAAACTACTGGACCGATTATTATAAAAATTGGAGAAGGTTTATAGAATATGCTCATTGATGCCACTCGCCACCAGCTGGCGCTGCAGAGTAGCAATGACCATGTATTTTTATACAGAGGAAACGAATATGTCGTGTTCATAGATGTAATATAGATTTTGATTGAAGATATATGTTTGACAATCCCTAACAAAGCACTGGTGCATTTGGGAACGCCTGCTTCAAACCGACCTGAAAACAACCTTTTCGATCATTATTTGCAACGAGAAACAGACTATGATTTTACGAACTGGGGACATTCGTTAGAACAAATCTTCCGCAGTTGATTCCAGAACAAAGCATTGCGCTTGACATAATTATGCGTGCAATCACAGAACAAAGCGGTGGACTGTTTTTCATAGATGCGCCCGGTAGAACAGGGTAATTTTGGCAACCAAACGATCACAAAATAATATTGCACTGACTATTGCATCATCTGGAATTACGGCAACTCTTTTGGATGGTGGCCGAACAGCGGATTCAGCATTGAAACTGCTGTTGAATTAGCAAAACACTGAGGCACACAATACAACATCAGCAACAACTCTGGAGTAGGAAAAGTACTCCGAACGTGTCAAACAAGTGTGTGGATTAAATATGGAGAATCCATGCTTCTCACATGGACAGCTCTATGTGGATTGCTCACGTGTCGGAAAACCTTCTGATTTATTCATTTACGTACCAGATGGAAAAACAAGAAATATCGTGTATCCCACAGCACTTCAATAAACATGGAATTGCAATTAAACTTTGTAATGTCACAATTTAAAATAAACAAAATCAATTAAATGGTTCAGAATGAATTGAATATTTTTGTACTGAGTTTTTTTTTTTTATTTTTCTTAAATTTATTTTAGTTGTTGGCGTAACAGCGCGCGCCGGGTATAGCTAGTAATACGTAAATATGTATGGTGGTGCAAGCGAGATAGATTTCCAAACAGCCGTAAATAATTTTCTGGATTCACCATTATGGCTAGTTTCCAAATAAATCCTGTACTAATAATTAAAATTGTGAACACGTGACTACCTCTTTGATGACCGGACATACATCGTTTTACGCTCTTTACTCAGACCCATCCTCTATCGATTTCATTATTTATGTAATCTCCTAATGCCAGGACTAGCAAAGCGATTATTGAACCCGATGATAAGATAATAGCAGAGAGTCTGAGAACTGATTAAAGTTCTGCGTAGCCATTGAAGATTTCTCCGTGATTTCACAGCCAACAGCCGAATTTATATTTTGTGTATTGGCTTTGATTTAGTTATTATTCATTTTGATCAACTGCGAAGTTTACTGTAAGAAAAAATCATCTCATCGCATTTTGTGGAACTACTTGTGAAACAACCTATTTGTAAAGGCCTTGGGGCCAATATATTGCTTGGAACCCGAATAATATTTTTTAGACTGTCAAATTAGGACTTACTTATTTATTTATTCATTAATACGAGGTGTGTTCAAGATGTATCGCGAATTTTGTGTTTTTTAAAAAATTATTTATTTATTCATTGATACCTATTTTGTCCCCATGTAAAGAAATATATTTATTGAAAGAATGTATTGTTTTTATTTTTAAATATATTTATTTTATATTTTCATTTCAAGCTAGGCATCCAGCTTGTGAAACGATTGTTTTCTTTCTTGTGTCTTACATACTACGTACAAGCGTTTTTATAGTAATTTTTGTCAATGCAAGCCAATAACAATTTTTCGGTGTTTACTTGTGTAATATGATTCTAGCATTCACGCGCCGCACATAAAATAATTACGTTAGCTATGTTTGCGTTTAGTTTCAAGTGTAATGAACCTTTTAAGAAATATGATACTCTATTTAAACGGCACAGCAAAGTGAATGCATAAGTGGACAATAAAATAAAAACCAAAACAAAATGTTTATGAATATTAATGTTAAGGCATATCCGACTTATAATCATACTACACCCATCAACGTAATCCCCATGAGATATAATGCACTGGTGCCAACGTTTTTTCCAATCTTCGAAGCACTTCAAAAAATCATTTTTTTTATTTTGTTCAGCTCCTTCTTCGATGCCGTCTTTATCTTGTCAATCGTTCATGGCCCTCTTCAGTTTCGGGAACAAGAAAAAGTCACAGGGGCCAGATCTGGGGAAAACAGTGGCTGTGGCATCATTAGTGTGTTGTTTTTGGCCAAAAAGTTGCGCACAAGCAACGATGTGTGAGCAGGGGCGTTATCGTCATGCAAGATATAATTTTTGTTCTTCCACAAATCCGGGCGTTTCTGGCGGATGGCTTCGGGCAAATTGCGCATAACTTCCAGGTAATATTTCTCATTGACCGTTTTACCCTGTGGCAAGATCTCATGATGCACAACGCCCCTGCAATCGAAGAAAACGGTAAACAAAACTTTTACATTCGACTTTTTCGGTGTTGGTTCGTGCGGCAGCTTCTGTTGAGATGATTGAGCTTTGGTTTCCACGTCATAACCATAAACTCACTATTCGTCACCAGTTATGACCCGCTGGAGTAAATTTGGGTCGTCGCGGACAGAGTCCAACATCTCATTAGCAATGTTCACGTGATGCTGCTCTTGGTCGAAATTGAGCAGTTTTGGTACGAATTTTGTGGCGAGCCGTCTAATGCCCAAATCATTGAAAAAAATTGAATGGCACAGCCAATCGATATATCTAGGTTCTCAGCAACTTCTCTAATGGTGATTTGACGATTGACCAATACCATTTTCTTCACTTCATCAATTTTTTCGTCTGTTGTTGAAGTGCTAGGGCGTCCGGCACGCTTTTCGTCGTTCACATCTTCTCGGCCTTCTGAGAACATTTTGTACCACCAATAAATGTTGCTTTGGTCCAAAGTAGCTTCGCCGTATGACACAGTCAACATTCGGAATGCATCCGCGCACTTAACTTCGTTTTTCACACAAAATTTGATACAGGTTCTTTGATCCATCGTTTTGAATAGGTAAAAATCGAAGACGAGCCGAAACACGTACAAGCAAAGCAGCTGTCAACAATTAACTGAACATTCAAAAACTTGTCGGCATGAGTGAGAAACATGAGTACCAACATATCGCCCCAAAAAAATTGAAATTCCAATATATGTATATATTCAATCGAAATTTCTTGAACAATAAAAAGCCGAACTGAAATAAATTTCGATTGATATCACTAAAGTTTGTGTCTTGTTTAGCCTCTATAGTTAATATAACTTAGTTTTGAAAAGAGGTGGCATCCTTGTTTAAAAATTTGCTGAGTTAAAGTGTTCTTCGATCACACGTTTGATGCCCGTATTACAATTTTTTAACTAATTACGGAATTTATTCAGTTCACTTTTATTTGCTTTATTTATTTTTTTTTATATGCGCAGGTGGTGACCCCGTTCAAATAATGTATTTTAGTAAATCTTTTGTGAACCCCTTTATTTTAATATCTGTATTGTAATATTATATTTTTTTGCCGGAAAGTATATCTTGTGGGCCCACAGGAATTAAATTTCTGAAAATTCGCTCCTATTCGAATGCAGTCTGGCGCTAAATTTTCAAATGAATCGAATGACTCCTCTCTGAGTTTTGCGACCAGAAAGATGCGCAGATTGAGTTTTTATAATTTATTTATTTTCTACCCCAATGGAATAGTTTTTACTACTTGATGAGCACTTTCTACGAATAAAATTTTAAAATAGTGGAACAATAGATCTCTTCCCAAAAACACAAAATAATCAATGCAGTGTATGCCATTTTTTAAACTATAATAAGAAGCTGTATTTGATGCTTAAATTTTATTTCACAAATGTGCTGAGTTCATATTTTTATTTATAAGATTTAGATAAGTGTTAATTTGATTGAATTAGTTATTCGATTTTGTGCAGGGAGATATTTTATGTAGGTACATAATTGGTACCACAAATTTAAACTTTTAATTTATGCTGATTAAATTGATAAAGACTGTGAAATTCTCAAATTAATTTATAGACGCATATATCAGCCAAATTAAATGCTGTTGGAGCTTATGCAGATACATACATACATTTTTTTATATTATCAAATTCAGTTATTAACAATTCAATTCACAGAAGATGCACTAAATTACTGTATTTGAAAAGGCTGCTTATGTTAAGCTGGGGACGAGGTTGCCTATACAAATTGGTAGCCGAATGAAAGATGCTTGAGAAAATAGACAAAAGGTAGCGGATGCTTATAAGAAGCCGTTAAAAGTACGATGAGTAAATCAGGTTGCAGGTGGTATTGAAAAAACCCCTATATAAAAAAAATGAAAAAGAAGGCTTATTCTATCGTTTACAAATATCATCACTTCACAAATTTCAGATGCTCAAAAATAAGGTGTGACCACCTGACTGATAAAGTTAACAAAAATAGTGTTGCTGATGCGTGTTGCTGTCAGCGTTTTGGTGAGCGCAGGCCACTTAATTTTTCCCTACATGGCATAGTTACAGTTATACCAAATGTTTATATATATAACAAAAAAATAATAATAAAAAACAACTAAGCGCCGCAAATAACTCAGTCACACCCCTTTTAGTAGCCTATTACGCTCCGTTTGTTTACGTTCGTTTAAATGCTCCTCGAATATTTTCGAAATCCATAAATGCATGTAAATATTTATATTTGGAACGGCGCGGTGTCTGCGGTTGGCTAACTTTAGATAGGTTTTTGTTTTTATTACAATTTTTGCCGCCAATTTTTATTCTTGTTTACAATTTTCGCTATTAATTGCAGCAGCGCAGCATTTTGCGCGCCAACTAACTACATCCAAACTAGTTTTTTCGATTGCTCGCTGGGGACACAAACATTTTGCAACTATTTTCATAATGGTTTTTATTTTTCGCACGCTAGCCTGGTGTAAAAATTTCACTTACGAAAGACATTATGCGATGTTGGATATTTCTCTTGGGGAAAAGTCACTGCATGCAAAGGCAATGTATGCACGTGGAGTTGTGTATGTGTGTATGTAATTATATATAATAGTTGTCAAAATCTAAAGCAATGTAATGATACACCTGAGTGACATCAAATTAATAAGAAATACTGGTGGTCTTAAATATGATATTAAAATTTATTGTGCAGAAAAGACTGAAGTAAATTGAAGCTGAGAAAGAACATTTATTTTTTCATAATTTGTAGCTAAATTTTTTTTGCGAAGAATTTCGTTCGAAGTAAAGCCACCTATCTTAAGGAAAGGAGCTTTAGCTCTACTTGCAAATAAGCGTCAATTAAACCTACGGCGTGCTGCATATAATTTCTGTGCAACTCTACTATAGGCATCAGAAGAAAGTGCACACTGCATGCTGATCAAAAAAACGTTATATTCTTGCTATATACAGAAAACACGCAACATCTCATGAAAAAAATTAAAAAAAAATGAACGGAAACTTTGATCCACTTCATATTTGAAATCTTGTTTGAGTAATTAAAAGTTTGAGTATATCAAAACTTCCACTTTGTTAAAAAGGATCTTTAAGAAGTGGTGCTTCGATGTCGGTAGTGAATAAATTCTAGTGACTTTTTTATGCCATCTTTGATATGTGTGAAGAGATAGATGCATAATTTTACATGATAGAATAACGCGTTAAAATTATTGAAACTTATTATGAAAATGGTCGATCTTTATGAAAAAGGAAACGTAAAAATCAAGATTTTTTTGGTGGAAATAGTCATACGCATGAGTCGACTATTTACAGGTTGGTGAAACAATTTCAAGAAACTAGATCTGTCGAGGATACAAAAGACTGGCAGACGAAACACTGACGTTCTGTTGTGAATATTGCAGCTGTAGCGCAAAGTGTTTCTCAACAACATTCAACATCGATATCTTGACGTTAGGCATTCATGAATCGACTGTTTGGGTGACTTTACCTGTAGGCGTGCTCGGTGTGAAGAGTTAAATGATGCAATTTTTCACACATAATCGTTATTTTGAATAAAAATATTGAACCCGGAAAGGACGTTAATTTTTTACAAAAGTGCTTAGTAAACTATTCGTTTTTCTTGTATCGAGGAAATTCCGAGTATTTTGCTCTTGTCGTTGTTATGTTATATCCCATTTCTCTTTGTAAGAATTTCTAGAAAAAATGTATATATTTACTTTGCCCTAAAAAAGCACATATTATGTATGTTACGGCAGAATTGTTCGAATCCATGATAATGAAAAGAGAATCTAAAACTCTGTTTTGCTTTCACATAGGACGCTTTTCGTCGAAACAGCCAAAAACTTAAAAATCAGGGACTTGCCAGGATCTGTTCTATTAAATGTATGCAATTTAGCAAACATTGCACTTGGGAGAGTATTGATAACTGATTTCAGCGCTAAATAAGAAAATTCGACGAATCTTCTTAAAGTTAGCCAGTATTTTAGTTCATGAAATCATTGAGTTTGGCGCAAAGTGAGTAGATTTGCTATTGATATGCAGTGTCATGAAAAATAAGACTTAGCTAAGGCCTCGATTATCTAAAAATACTTCAAAATGACTCTGCAGTTTTTTTAGAGTAATTTATTTTATTTGAACATGTTAAACCTATCATATAGCTTTTTTAGCTCTACGCAGTTATCCTTTCACAAATTGTATTTAAAACTAGAGAATGATTTGCCCCAACTTAAAAATTCCATAAAAATTTACTGCTTCAGTAGCAATTAAATTGCCACCTCATTTGCTATATTATTTGGTAGTAAAAATCGAATCACATTCTCCATGGCTACCGATATTCTGCATTCATATCCATGCTGATCAATATGGTATTAAATATTTCGTCATACGATGCAAAATTTTATGGCGTATTTTAATTGTTTTTACACACACACTTACACATGTACACATATAACGCAGCTGAAGAAAGAAATGAAATTCTTAAAAAATTGCCAGAAAAATGAACTACAAAACGCGCCTACAAAATAAACAGAAAATGAAATAACCCAAAAATTGTTAAAATTGCAACCAAGTGTCGGGCGGACAACAATTCAATCAAATCGAAGAAATGTGTACTGTAGTGTGTTGGATTGTACATAAATATATTTAAAAAATCAAGACAATGTGGCAACAAGAATTATAGCCATTTTCGTAATGGTCCAATTGGTCCAGTGTGGCGCTTGCTTAGAGCGACCAACATGGCTTCGCGTAGTGACTGAAGGAGCAGCATACAATCGAGCGAGTGAATGAATGAATGAGCGCCTTCATGCGTGTGCCAGTTTCGCAATTTTTAATTTTAGCACAAAATCGTTAGAGTTATTCGAGAAGCAGTAGCAGAAATAGATAAAACAAAATGGTAAATGCGACTACTGGAGGAGGCATCAGAAATTGGACTAATTGTTGTGTGTATGTGAGTGTGCTGTTGAAAATATCAGCAATAAACTTAAGGCAGCGACCAACCAGTAGCTGCTGTTCGCCGCTTTGTTGGTCTGCTTATTGGTGATCCAAGCGAAATGTGATGCCAAAAATGTTAAACACTTAATGTCTACAAGCCGTTATAGAACTGAAGCATGTGAGCAGTGCCGTACTGATAAACCGACTGCCGAAGTGGCAGACAGTCTGCTAGGCTACCGAACGTGTATGTATGCAGTTTCATTTCGGCCGACAGAGAACTGGCATGCGGACAGCCATTTGACAAGTCGACAGACACTTAAAAGCACACTTCAATTCTGATCAGAAAGAAGCAAACCACCGCCTCCTTGCAATTGAGCAATTGTGTGTATGTATCTGGCACCAGAGTTGCTTCCATTGCAGCCTGTAGTTATTTGCTGCAAATCGCATTTTACTCTGTTACCTACCATCGTCATCATCATGGTGCCGCATGCGCTGGCCACTTGCTGCCTTGAGTTGGTTGATCGAGCAGCTGTGGTGGCAGCAGCAATGCAGTCACAGCTGTTGCTAGTAAATATGCGTCTTAGTCTCTAACAAGAAAATAGTATCCAACTAGAAGTAATGTGTTTGATGCGAGTGAGCGACATGTGGACTTATTCCGGAGGCCGCTGTGAGTGAATGGTGCTGCGTTGTTTGAATGATGACAGTTGGCGGTGGCTATAATTTTACGGTCATTATGGACTTAGCAGATTGCAATTGGTGGTGGTGCGTTATATGAGCGGTGATTGGGGCTATTTGATTAAGGATTTGTTACAAAAATAAATAAAAAAATAAAAGCAACTCTTATATAACTCTTAAATTGGATCGAAATGCAGGTGTGAGACAATTTTAATAATTTGAGCGAATGCCAACTCACGATTGCAGGTGTATTCATTTGCTAGTAAAAGTTATAGTTATGGAATATTACGCATTGGGTCATTAACTGGCACTAAAAACACAGCATTAAATGACATGAGTGCATACCAAGAGCAAATAATATTCGAAAGTCTGCCGAAAAAAATGTATTTGCTTTCAGTGTTACCACTTTACAGATATATTTTACAATCAAGTTAGACTAGTAGATGTATTTTGTTATTAGATTAGATTTTGTTGCTATTATTTCGTGGAGAGAACGATTAGAAGGTCGATATCGCTTCTTCTTTGGATGTTTGGCAGACTTGAAATCGGCATCATAAGCCTCTAGGTATAAGTGGGACCCTCTCTGCAACCTTAAGGAGAGTGGCAACCATTTAAACATAACCGACCCTACATACGTGGAAGGAGTTGTAAGAGAAACTTTTCAGATTAAAGAAATGGAAAGCAGAAATTCACAAATTTATTGTTATTATTGATCGAAAATTTCGAAACCTGAAAAGAAGGATTAAATAAACATTTTAGTGACAAACCTTATAGTGATTGCAGCCCTTGGTTTAAATGTGTTTGTAAATCAATTGTGATTATCAACATCTGCTAAAGGTAGGGTCAGGTTAGACAAGTTGGCTGGAGAAGGAAAATGAAGAGATGGTTAGTGTTATGAGGTTGTTTTTCACAAAGAATTCCATGACGACGCTTACCAATAGGTAGAAGTCGATTTGTGCGTAGCTACATTTTGGTGCGTACAAATTGGAAGCTGACTCTAGACGTAAAACAAATTTTAGCAATATTTTTCCTTAATTAAAAAATATGTAAAATTAAATAAAAAAATTCTAAAAACATTATAAAAATATTCATAAAAATATATGAAATACGAGTATATAAAAAAATTTATCTACACTTCCATGCTGAATGTAATAGTAAATGTTTGATTGAGTTTAGGGTGCAGAAAAGATGAAAAAAAGCTCGTCTAAAGTTTTCAGCATGGTACGAACCTATAGGGGCTACCGCAAAATTTTTAAAATAGGGTTTTTAGGATTTAATATTTTGAATATTTTTCCCACCTTTGAGGGTGATAGCTTTGCTACTAGTTACCTTGATTTTGTAATATGATTATTTATAATTATGTATCAAGTAAATACATAAATAAAGAACTAAATAAATAAACTTAAATAAATTCCATCTAAATCTTTCGAAAATGCATGTTTTCGGCATTCTGAGCATTCTTTAACACTAACCGGTTACCTAAATAATATAAAGGCTGCACTTATAATCTCTTGCTTCCTTTGTTTTGATTGCAATACAAAAAATGAAAATGTATGATTTATTATTTTATTGTTATTTGAAAATATTAATTATGTATTAGAAAAAATTAAAAATTTGTTTTGAAAAAAACGGTTATATTTCGGTCAATTGCCCGGCTGCGGTAAGAATAGGTATACGTGATACACCGGTGCGGTTATTTTTAATGGACAGATACCTGTAAGCGGCCATATTTTCCCTGCTTTTCATTAAAATTATTTAAAATGAAGAAGTCAATATATTTTTTTCAAAAAGGGCATAGAATTTATTTATACATCAAAATAATATTTGTTGTTTTATTTTAATCATTTAAAATGGCGAATGTACAGTCAATTCTTCCAGGAACGTCAATCGGCGGTCATTGCAGCATCGTCGTCCAAACATTTTTTTGTTTATTAATGTCATAATTTCTATATGAATTAACAATAAATGGAAAAAAATTCGCAGAATAAAATGCTTAAAAAAAATGAATTTTCTTACTATTTCTGCTTCGAAAAAAAAATTTTTTCGAAAAATTTTAGAAAACTTGAAACACATAGAAAGTAATATCATAAAAAGATATGTGTAAAATTTCATTTCGAAAAATATATAATAGTTTTGAGAAAAACGCGTCTAAAGTTTGAATACATGAAAATTCAACCTCTCCCAGCGCTCGAACGCAAAGAAACGAGTCGTCACGGTTGACGATCTAATATATAAGAAAAATGTGTTAACATATTCTTAAAGGAATGTATTAACATTTTATGAAAAAAAAAATTTTTTTTTCAAAATTTTACAGGCATCCCCTTAAGAAACAAAAAAACCGAAACGATATTTGAAAATTCTCGGCGACCTATCCGCTTAAATGAATTGGAATTTACCTCGACTCGAACAAGGCTTATTCTGCTCATCATGCCACAATCTGAGTTTCTTGCTTAGGCAATTGGGCAAAGTTGGCAAATAAGTTGAATACTTCAAGAGATTCTATGGTATAAATATTTGTTCGATACTGATACGCCAATTATTATATGTTACAGACATTGTTATTTGGTTAATTTCTGACTAATTTGGCTATATGAGTTTTGGTTATCACCTTAACTTTTTTCGAGATATTCGATTTTAAAGACCATCAAATAAAGTTTTCTTTTGGTTGTACACCTACTTCTTGAAATGTTAGTTCACTGGTTTGAGTTCTAAGCAGTTATTGCCAAAATAGGTGCGAATCAATACGCCAGAGCGATAAATGCTTTGCTGAATGGCGGTCAAGTGATATCACCAACTCATTTGCTTGCTTCCTGATTTAATCTGCATTTACATTTTAGACGTTTATTTTACTTCCACTTACTATCACACTACTGTTTTTCATTAGAATTTGACCATATGCCACAGATTTTAGAAAAAAAACTGAAATAAAAAGCCATGAGAAAATCATAAAACTATAAACAAATTTGAAGTTCGATACTAAAGACAACATATTCCATATTCTAGTTCTTTCCTGTGCTTCGTAGTTTTTGAGAATTGTCAATTTAAAATTTGTTAAGCTATACCTGAATTTTCCCACAGCGAATCAAGTCGTGCCAATAGCCAGCCGTTTGAACAGCGGCGACCTTGAACGTTGAATTTAGCTAAACTTTTGTGCTACTCATTCACGATGATGGATTTACTGAACTCACGCGCTAGCAAAAAATAAATTATGAGCCATTTTTCCGGCAGTAACAAAAGCTATTTTTTCCCATTGCCCATTCATGCAAGTCAGTGTTAAGCAAATCAATGAAAAAAGTCAAAGTTGAGGCGGTAAACGCCTTACTATTGACTGAATAGACTAGTATGACTTTTTTTAATCTCTACTCCACAACAAAATGTTAATATGTAATTGTTATGCAAAAAGGATATACAGCGCTGAAAAAAAATAAATAAATAAATTAAGCTAAAATCAAACTGAAAATAAAAAATCAATTGATTTAAGCTTTTTAAGTCGAGTCAGGCCAGGTATGTAGCGATAACCTCAGCAGCCAAAGCAGGCAAAGCAAATGCGGTAAGTTCGAAAAAAAGTACTGCATGATTCAATAGCAGAAAAACACAGTAATAACAAGTCGAACGTGCACCTTAGCCACAGCGACTCCGCTTGAGCTGGGGCACCACCGTTTGCGTTCGCGTTTGTGTTTGCGTTTGTTTGGCGTTGGTGTTGGCGTACTCAGCTTGCGTATGACCAGCTTCGTTGGCTTGCTGATTCGTTGCTTGGGTGGCTGTTTAACTGCCTGTGACTTTAAAGGTTGTTTGCCTTTCATATTTTTTATTTTCATTTGTCCCGTTTGTTGTTAGTATTACGTGCTAGCTTCTTGTCTTGTTGTACGACTACGTTTGCTTTAGCCAATGCGGTTGTCACAGTAAATGTTGGGCACTGTGGCAGTGGGTTTTCATGCCATATGCCATGCCATGCACTTCGTGTCGCTTATTTGATTTATAAGAAGCGATTACAAACAACAAGCAAATGCTCAAATGCATCACAACAACAAAGTTACAGTAAAAAATTAAACAAATTTCAACTACATGGACAGTTTAGAGTGGTCACAAAATTTTTAAAGCAAATCGAAGTATATTTTCGTCACTTAACTAAAGAATCGAGTAAAGTGCTGAGGAAATATACTAGTCACTGGCGGTGCTTTCCTTGATATCTGAACATTCTTTTTTATTATTGCATCAGTTAAATATTTTTCTTAATTTCAAATCGTCCAACGCAAGATCTTACAAAAAAAATTTCAATTTTTATAATAATTTACTTCAGTTAAAAAATATTACTTATAACTAAACCTAATTTGAATGAATCGACTCTTCCACACCCACCAATTAAGCAACTGTGTAGCTAATAAAGTAGGGCGAAAAAGATTAATAATAAGAGAACAAACATTGTTTTATAATGAAAGCAAATTAAATCTAAATCACAGTGGAACAAAATAAAAAAAATTACAATTTGCATTCTACTCGTCGCTAGTTTTTAGGAAATTTTTCTAAAATCTTTTTCACGATGGTCTCCCAGTAATTTAATTATCTTCTTTTCCGAATGGTTGTTTTAAATTCAAAAATATTTCACCGCAGAAAGTGATAAGATTTGATTAGCTTGATTAAGACCACAAAGGCAAACATTATGGCAAAAATACGTTTAGTTTGTTAGACTAAACTGTTATTTGTTTTATTTAGTAATTTGTGTGACCATTACTCTTTATACTTACTTAATTGAATTTCATAAGAAGGCGCTGACCATTTCGCTATATATCTTCAAAAAGTCCTTAAGTGCAATTTTTCACGTTTCCTTTGAATGAAGTTGGATATGAAATATCGGCTATATAAAAGCGTTGATTTTTAGTTAATAATGTATGTAGAATAAAACATAGACGGACTCTTAGCTACGGTTGCATGTGCAATAAGAAAATCACCAACAAAATATGTTAAGAGAAGAGGAAAGGTATGATTCCAGCTCTCATTCCGTTGAAGATCAATTTAATATAATAAACGTAGTCGTAAAGATTCCACTCAGAGAGCTGTTCTGCACAGAGCCAAAATTTCGCTAGAGAGACCTTCAGGCAGATCATTTACATTGTGGCTTTCCGTTCCTCTTGACGCATTGTCTTCAGAAATGCCAGAAAATGCTTTGAAACAAATGCCCATAATTACTCTAATAACAAGAAGAATATGGCGTAAATATGAACTCTCTTCCGTGAATCTGGCGAAAGTTAATTGAAATCCTGATAGTGCATTAATAACCGAATGTGAAATTGTTGAGAACAACATCTTGCCGGGATTTTCTGTGATGAGGCAGTCACAAAATTGAACACACAACAAAATTATTTTTACCTTACGCAGATATGAACTTTGGTAATAACTGGAGGGGCGTAAGTAGTGTTATTAAACTGACAGAAAACAGCTGTTAGCTTTCAGTTGAGTGATAAACCATCACATATTAATACTTTTTGGTTTCTACACTGTTCATAGGAGCGATAATGACATTTGCTAGGAATTACCCAATGTCCATATTTACGACAGCTGATCCTACCCATCTGGGTTTCTGGCTTTCATAACCCAGAACCGTGTGGCCGTGACAGAGAACCCTGTGTGTAGTTACAGTACTAAGTGCAGGTGTATTAATATAGGCACTTGCAAGACATCGCTTATCCTTTGCGCAACTTTCGACCAGTGTCCTTCATTTCAAAGAAAACAAGCGATAATTTAGTAGCCCTTACAATAACTCCAAATTAATAAATGTTAACTATGCTTTGATTCTCTCTATCTATTTCACGAGACAAGAGCAAAAACAATCCAGGTAGCATTACTGCTTCTTAATAGGGCATTTGACTGTGAGATACAAACTGTGTTGAGGTTTGGTCAATCGAAAAAAGAACAACTTAAATGCCTTAATGAGTATTTTTGTTATTTTAAAATTTTCTATTTCTCGGCACCCGACAAGTTTTTTGATGAATTCATATACCATTGATTAACTATCGATATTCAAATTACATTAAAATTAATTCACAAATTGAATTTAATCCCCTCAGTACCGCAAGTTTGTGCCATAAGTCTTTTGTTTAGCACGAAATTACCATAATTGGCATTTAAAATGGTCAGTTAAGCATCGCCAATTAAGCAAATCAGCAATAACAAGACGTGACCATCACATTTCGCTCACAGTATCAAAAGTGTTCCAAAGGAAACCCTAAGCACCGCCCACGGCTGACGCCCCAGCTTTTGACCACACCAACAACAAGCGCAACCTTCAAATCACAAAATGATTTAAGTAAAACAACAGATTACTTATATACAAATGTATATATTTGTAAGCTACAATATAAGAGCACGTAATTTGTAAATCAACAATAATTACCATTGATTATGGCTAATTTCGCTTTCGCAGAGGCACCGGTGGGCATGGTCGTCACACTACTTACCAGCGAAGGCAATGGTGGGGGCAAAGGTGCAGACATAAATACCAGTAAGTTATGGTGTATTGGCTGGCGGTTTGTTATGGCTCATTATTTAACAGGTAATGATTTGTGGATATTGCAAAATGTAGCAAAATGTAGCAAAATGTAACAAATTCCGTCTGGTGTTAGATTTGTATCCGGCACTGGGTTGAACGGCAGTGTATGAGTTGAACGGTGTTAAGTGTTTGCCAGAGTGTGTGGTTGACTGGCTGAAGTTATAGAATAGCAGAAAAGTTGTGTTTTAAATTTAATCGTTGGTTTTTTCGTTCAGCCAATTATGCAATTTTTATATTCTGCGCTGGCTGCTTGAGGACAAATTACGGAGCATTAAAGTTTTGATGGTGCTAGTAATTTTACATGGCTGCCAATGGCGAGGCTATTAAAAGCACGCACCAAGTACGACACAAGCGGCTGCTAGCAATTTTTTACCTCAGTTATTGGTAAGCGCAAAGCAGCAGTAGCGGCGAATTTCTTTGAGTTGTATTTGAAAATAAAATAAATAAAAATCGCAAAATAAACCATGAAGTTAATGTGACTACAACATGTAATTTGTGGATGGGATGTGTTGCAAATACTTATTTTTTAATTGGGCTTTTTACAAGTGAAAAGAATTTTTGGCGCCATACTTTGGAGACGGCATGAAATCGATTCAAGAGTCCCGCATTGCCATACTGAGATCTAATTATGACGTTTAGCTGTAAATAACTTAAGTTTTGCTGCAACATTCATGCTAAATTTTGTACAGAGGTCGGAAAATGCGTTTCAAGAAGAAAATTGGGCTGACTTTTGTATTGAAATTTGTAAATCTTTACCGCAATACACAAATGTACAGTAGATTACACCGAAAAACGAGAAAGAAATTCATTATAATACATGTTTCTATATAAAAAAAGAGGTTGTCTGTAAAGTCGGTTTAGTGACGATAGTTTAACGTGACAACGTCATAAGAAAATGCTGATGTAAGGGTTGTAATTTTCAAAACAAAATTTTAATTTTATTTGTTTGATAGATATTTTGTATGGATATAGAGGAGGAGGTAAATGGAATTGCAATGGAATAGGTCAAGTTACATTTACACAAGCGTGAAAAATGACGAAACATTTATCAAATTCATGAAAGATATCTTCAATTTCGATTGTGCATCAGACGTTAATAAGTCAACAACACTAAGAGGCACCATTATCGATTTGCCTTTTTCAAGACACTTTACACTCGAAACACTCCCTTTCATTTCCAACTTTTTCTATCATCATCCTATTCTCAACAGAGAAATGGTTCATTACCATGCACACAGGAAGAAGGCGTATGCAAATACAAATATGTGAATTTATATATAAATGCGCATATACACACATACATATGCATACATATATATGCTCACTTAAGTAGGAGAGAGCCAGATGTCAAACGTTGCCGAACGTGGGGGCCGATTGTGCTCTTTGTCGTTCGTTCCGCGCTCTCGCTTGCAGTTCAAGCACATTAGCTTACATTTGCTTGCGTACGGAATAGATTCGTATATTTGATATGTCCATATGACTGGTATGCATCTTTACATATAGATTTGTTCTTTTTGAAAATTGCGCGAAATTGTATATGTATATGCATGTTTATATACATATATTAGTATACAACATATCTTATAAGGTAAATGGTAAATATTACCATACATTTTTTCCTTCATATATAATAAAAAAATTAATAATAATAACAATAAAACAACAGATATAATTAACAAACTTGGTTTTATTTTAAATTCTTCAAGTAAATCAAATGATTAATAGCCAATAAGAAGGCATATGCAAATACAAATACGTGAATTTATATATGTACATATGCGAATATACATACATATATACGCTCACTTAAATAGGAGAGAGCAAGATGTCGAACGTTGCCGTTCGTTTGCTTTGTTTGCTTTGTCGTTCGTTCCGCGCTTTCGTTTGCAGTTCATTCAAGGTAACGGCAATGAGCAAGGTAACGACAAATAAGCAAGGTAACGGAAAATGAGTAAGGTAACGACACATTTTTTCGTGCGTGCAGCCGGCTAAATCGAATTATAAGATGTTATCACGTCAAAGTGCTTTGGTTGGACTTTATTTTGATTTTAATTTTTTTTAATTTGATACAACTTTGTGAATTTCGCATGTATTTTATAAAAAAATGTAGAAAAAAATTTGCGAAAAAATCTTTGCACGAAAAATTCTGCGAACATTATAAAAAGATTAAGAGACCTAATTAAGTGACAAGTGCACTCGTAAGGACAGTGTATTCGTAGATCAAACAAAATTTTATGTGGACTTTTTGAAACGAGGGTTGGTAGGAATGTTCAGTATTCGGTCTGAGTATCGATAAAATAACAACTGATAACTTGCGCATTACAATAGACCATCTTATCTGTCAAGAGTTGCGAATGAGTTTACGACAAAAAGGCAAACTTTTTCTTTACATCATTCGCTATATTCGCCTAATGTGGCGTCTTGTGACTATTATCAATTCCTGCACTGCATTTGTCTGCGAAGGGAAAGTGTTATGAGTCGGTTGAAGGCAATCAAGTCGCTGTGTTCACCATACCCATTCCCTAGATTAATAATTCTTAGGATAATATGTCTTTCCTGAAAAGCATGTAAAAGTGTTAATCGAAGCAGAAAGTGAATTTCTGTATTAACCGGAAACATTGAGAAATAAGTAGCAACACAAAATATCTGCATAGAGGTTGTTTCTATTCGAAAAAGATAAATTTTTTGTAGAGAGGGTGAAAGTATTAAACATTTTGAAAAAATCTGGACGTGTTTTCTTCTAGTTTTCCGTCTTTACTTAAGGAATTTGAATAAAATATATGTTGTACAGAAATCACCCTAAGCACACAATTTCAACAGGTAAATCAAATTGTAAAACATATAATACCGGAATGAAAGATCCCGAATTGCGGGCCTGTCACGCGTTTTTCCATTTTCTCACGCTTCGAAGTTTACTCAGGTTTATGTTATAAAATTTCAATTAGAGTTTTTTTTTATTGAAACGTTATAAATAAATATATACATTTCATGTTATTACATCTAGTTATATAACTAACAAGCAATTTTAGTTTGTGCATTTATGAATCTACTTATTCATAACCACTAGGTCCAGCGGTTTCGTTCTCTTCAGCCTCCTAGTATACCTATATTGCTTCATCGCAAAGAGATGAGGCTTCAGCATTGATGTGTTGCTCAATCCTATTGGCATGCTTGACAGCGTAGAAATTTATCATTTCATTGACTGTATGCAATTGTAGGTCTCCATGTAGGTCGTCATTCCGTATATACCAGGGGGCTTTTACGGTGTCCCGAATTCCCTTGTTTTGAAAACGTTGAATGATTTCTACATTACTTTTTGCGGTGCATCCCCACAGTTGAGCTCCATAAGTCCACACTGGCCTAAGGATTTGTTTGCAAATTAACAATTTATTTTCAATGCGTAATTTAGACGTTTTGCCGGTAAGCCAGTACAAGTTTCTATATTTTAAATTGAGTTCAGCGACTTTGGTTTTGACATGTTTCCTCCACCTGAGCTTAGTGTCTAATGTCATGCCCAAGTACTTTGCTGTACAAGCATACGGAACGTTTGCGGAAAATATTTGAATGGGTTTGTAGATAACTTTTTTGTTTGTAAAGTTAACGTGTGCTGATTTAGTGTCGTTAAGTTTAATATTCCACAAACTAGCCCAGTTTGTTATTACAGTAATCGATTTCTGTAGCTTCGTAGTAGATTCATCCACGTTTTCGCCAACAGCGAGGGCGCAAGTATCGTCTGCAAATGTCGCTATTTTGCCGGATTTAGGAACAGACAAATCGGAAGTATACAACAAGTACAATACAAGTCCAAGTATGCTGCCTTGTGGAACGCCTGCATTGATTTTTCTAATGCTGGTATATAGGTATATGCCTGTCCATGTTTTACGCGAAAATATCGATCTTCAATATAAAAGTCAATAATTCGGTAAATTGCATCGGAAGTAACGTCTTAAGTTTATAGATCAGCTCCTCGTGCCAGACTTTATCAAAAGCCTGAGCTACATCTAGGAAAATCGCAGAGCAGATGTTATTTTTTTCCAGAGACTCTTCTATTGTGTGAACTATTCGATGAACTTGGTCTATTGTCGAGTGTTTTTCTCTGAAGCCAAATTGATGTGTTGGAATTAGTTGCTTGAGTGAAAGTATTTCTTTTAGGCGCAAGACAAATAGTTTCTCGAAAAGTTTTCCCATGAGTGGAAGTAATGAGACTGGGCGATAAGAGGCTGCCTCGTTTGCATTTTTTCCTGCTTTAGTGATCATTATGATCTCTGAAATTTTCTAATGTAACGGGATATATTTCAGGCTGATGCACGCATTTATAATCGTTGTTAGTTTAATTAATGCCTTGTATGTTAGGTTTTTAAGAACAGCCGAAGGGACTCTTCTCTGGTTTCAATTTAGATATTTGTGATGGTACTTCCTCTGGTGTAAATAGTTCAATTTCCCAAAATTCTTGAACCGCTGGAGGTGGGGTGAAGTTATCATATCGCAAAATTCTTGAACCAATTAGAGTTAGTTAAGTATATTTACATTAAAATTAATGTACTTATGTATAAAATATGCGATGCAAAAAACCATTCGCAATAAATTTTGATGTGTTTGTAATTTAGAATTTTTTTTAGCAAATTTTTAAAAAATTTTACTTATTCGTAAAAAATGAAGCGCTGCAGTTTTAATGATAATCTCTTAAAACTTTGCATATGACTTATTTTTTTATAGATACCATCAGGTATTGGATTTAGAAGTAATTCCACTTTTAACAAATAAAGTGTTGAAAATCCGAGTACAGCACGCTTATAATTTGGAAATTAAAAAAAAAAATGTACCATCCTACAGTATAATAAAATTTGTGCATTAAAATTTTAATTCACAAATGATTGGGGATGAGATAGTAGATGGGGTGTAGCGTTATGTGTATTTTTGTATGTCTGAAGATGGTAATCTTCTGAATGGATTAACCGAAATTTACAAGATTGTTGTTAGTAGAGGAGTATAAAGTGAAAAAGTTTTATTTACATGATTCTGATTAAAGAAAAAACAATAATAAAAGCTAAAAAAAATAAAAATAATAAAAAAAAATTATGAAAAATATTGTATATATTCGAAAGAACATTGAGCTCTCAATTATGCAGGAAATATTTTGGTATATGTGAACTGTGAAAAACTGTTTATTTTTATTTTTTGCATTAAATTCAGATTATTCACACCTATTATCGGATTAAAATTGATGGCAAAGATATCCCGAAAGTCCCGAAAAAATCCCGAAATTTCGGGACAGATATTTAAAGCCGCTAGTGCGAGTTAGTACGCAATCACACGCAAATGCTGTAAAAACAGTAGTAAAGCAAATGAAAACCTAAATTTGTCACAATCAAATGATGTTGTAATGTAACCTTGTTGTATGTTGCAAAAATTTAGCGCAAAAATAAGCAACAACAAAAAAAGATGCATAGTGTATTTCTTTCATATTTAGTCATAAGCACTTTTAGTAGTTAATTAAATTAACTGTTAATGCTCATGTGCTTTTATAGCCACTCGAGTGCTTAACTACTTATAAAAAGTGCATGGCTGCTAGCTCTGTTTTTGTTGTTTAACGCTCTCAATTGATGAATTGAGTTTGGTGGGTTTTATTTGGACGATAAGTAACTATGTAATAAATTTCTTAAGCAACCAGTAAAATGTCCAACATAAGTAACAGTTTTGCTCTTTAATGCAACGACATCAACCACATGCGATCTATGAATTCTTGCCATTTTAAATATTAACTTTTACTAAGCAATTAACTTTATTTCAGTAATACTTTGACATTGAATTAGATAATTTACTTAACTATGATATAGTAATTCCATGGATTAAGCACATGAGGTGGCATCCATCAGTGTTGAATGCTGCAGCACTCCACATCGGCGGTTACTCCCAAAAATGTTGGACCGACTTCTTTTCCATTTACCTAAACTCACAAGTACGTAGTCCGTGAACTTAAATCATTTTTTTATGCTAATGTAATTCCTTCTGTAACAAAGAAATATGTTAAAAATTATAATTAAATTAGAAATATGTTTAAAAATGTTTTTAAAAATTTCCAAAAATGTGATTGGATTTAAAAAAAAAATTGGGTACACAGTTCTAAAGGCAACTTTCTGGTCTAGAGACGTGAAAATTGAAAGCGTTGAAAATTGAAGAAAAGCAATTGGTATCAATTGAAAATCGTTTTTATTCATTATATTAATTCTTTATTTACAAAACACAAAAAAACAAAAAAAAATATTTTTTTCAATGACAATAATAAAAAAATTGCATCCCCTGACATAACTGATCGGGCTGCTCAAATACGTCTGAAAAAAAAAATTCGGTCGATTGTTCATCAGGAGATATGTCGCTATGGTGGGTAACAGATTAAAAAAAATTTTTTTTCTAGATATTTTATTTGTTTATTGGAAGAACAAAAAAAAAGGATTTTTTTTCACATTCTCGCTCTTAAAAAAATAGAAACATTTATTAAAAAATTATAATTCTGCTACCCGCGAAAGCCACAAGTCTACTAAATAACATATTAAGATTCCAATCAATCTTAGTACTTAGCCTACTCGGAAGAAATAGTTTCGAGAAGAACCCGGTTATCGCGCTTATACCGGGGCGTGGTACTCCAAACCGGTCTCGTTTTAAAGGACTGTAACTTCTAAACTACAACGAATTTCAATTTAAAAATTTGCAAGCATAGTTTTGAAATCATAACATGAAAAAAAAATTCTAGACCAGAAAGGTGCCTTAAGCAAATTAGATTTTAGTGTAATAAAGTGAAAGGTTTAAGAGGCTCAAAATTCTCATTGATTTTTGATAATTCTTTTTCACAGACGCTGCTCCGTGTAGTATAGTTTATATATACAATTATAAACAATCAACCTGAATTTCTGAAAAACTTTGATATTGTACTTTATTATATTAGAACTAGCGTACCCTCGCCCGCTTCGCTAGGCGAAAAATTCAATGATTTGCTGAAAGAGATTAAAATTAATACGAAACAAAGCAAATTCTTTGATACAATTTCATTCGAACTTTATTGTAACACTTTTTGGTAGACAACGTTTTTGGTTTTTCCATCTTTCGCGTAAATGAATAATGACGATGGTTTGCCTACTCGTGAGCAAGCTACATACACACAATTGTCCATGAGAAAAAATTGGGTATTCTAAATTAATACCGCACATTTGTAGAGACTGTCCTTGCGCCTTATGAATTGTCATAGCGAAGGCAAGGCGAATAGGGAACTGCAAACGTTTGAAATCGAATGGTAAATCCGTCGGAATCAGTGGAATTCTGGGTATCAAAACGTCTTCTCCTTTGTACTTCCCTTTCAAAATTGTTGCTTCGATAACGTTACCCATTAACTTCTTCACAGCGAGTTTGGTACCGTCGCAAAGTCGTGGCACATTACTGTTGCGCAGCATAATAATCGGTGCTCCAATTTTTAATCGTAAATTATGAGGTGGTAAGCCTGGCAAATCGAGTGAGTTTAAGAATTCAGTTGGATAATTTACGACCTCATCTTGATCAGTAATAGTGTCCATTGACTTATACGCAACTATGTCACCAGGTATTTGATCCAAAATAGCTGCATTTATATCATTGACGTCCTTATTTTTCCCAGCTAAAATTGCTCTTTCGCTGAGCCAATCATGGTTTTTGTAATGTTGAACTATGTTTGGAAATACAGTCTGTATCAATGCCTCTTTAGACTGTGCAAAAGTGCAGAAATTGTTAGGCAATGTAATCATTCATGTTGGATCGACAGATATTTGGCCATTTCCCATTTTCAGTAATTGGTGTGAAAATTCAGCTGCTGACGGATCGTTCTGTAGTTGAACACGTACGTTTGTAGTAAGTGTAAGCGTGTTTACATGTCTCAATAAATACAATGATTTTAAGCATGCATTGATTTCATCTGCAGCCGTAAATTTTGGGATCACAGGTAAGGTTTGCCTGAAATCTCCAGCCAATAAAATCATGGCACCTCCAAAGACTGTTTGGCTTCCTCGTAGATCTTTCAAAGTTCTATCAAGTGCCAATGGTTTCTTGTGTGCCATAGTACACTCGTCCCATACGATGTGCTTACATACTTTAAGAACTTTTGCCATTCCAGATGTTTTCGGAATATTACATGTTGGTGTTTCATTTACCTGCATATTCAAAGGCAACTTTAATGCAGAATGTGCTGTGCGACCGCCTTCAAGTAAGGTAGTCGCAATTCCGGAAATAGCGAGTGCCAATGCAACGTTATTATCTGATCGAATTGTTGCTAATATCAATGAAATCAAAAAGGTCTTTGCTGTTCCCCGAGGAGCATCCAAGAAAAACAATCCACCAGTTCCGTGGCTAACATTATTTATGATTGTATCACCAACAGCAACATGGGTCATTGAATTTCGTTAAAGTTGATGTTACAGATGTGTTTAGTTCATTACAATCATAATGGTATTCACGCTCCAGTTCTCGATTGAGAACTTCGGATTGTGTTTTCGTTTCGTGATGAACAATTTCCGTCTTTGACTCGTTGTTCGTTGAATTTTCGTCTGAAGCAACAATCACATTGTCCTCATCGATTAGAATTCCCATGTCTTCAAACACGCTCATATCGTTGGAGTTATCTGAATTTTGTGTATTCATGTGTTCATCCTCTTCGGTAAATAAATCCACAACTTTATTTAAATCTGCCATTCCGAAAATGTATTGTTATTTTTTTCAATTCGTATCAATCCGGGAACAATGTATTCTATTGTAATCTTATCGATGTGAATACCCAAAGAAAACTGTCAACACACAAGGTCTATAGATTTACCAGGTCTGCTTGAAACTGCAAAAATAAAAAAAAATAAAAAACAAATTTTTTCCGCCACACCACATGGGGAAAGGTATAAAGTGGTGTGCTCTGGAGTGCGGTATTCGTAAACAAACCGTTTGAACATTTCCTTTGTCCTTACAAAATGTATATCTCGTTTGCCGTAAACCCAAAAAAAACTTCTGTCAAATTCTCTGAGAGCCGAATAACTGTTTCTTGTCTGGCAAACCTTGGTAAATCTATTATCCTTGGTCAACACACTTGTTGCTCTCACAAATGAACTGCACACAAAACACAAATCAGTAGTTCGGCATTCGTGTATGTGTACTAAAGCATTTCTCTTCATAAAGAGCGTGCAAACCTCTGTGTTTATGTTTACTCTCCGTCGAAAAAAATTTGCAATTTAGCAACATGACACAAATCGTTTCACAATAACGAAAAATTCGTATAATCATTCAAAAAAAGTTGTACACATAAAATTTCACTAAAAACACAATTTGTACAATATTATGATTTTTTCTTTTTTTTATATGAAGAAAATATTTTAAAAACAATTTGTTTTGCTAAAAACCTTCCCCTAGTGGACTCTATAATATGAAAAAAGAACGAATAAAATTGGCCTCGTATCGGCCCAAAAAAATGCGTACAAACGAACATCATTTCATTTTTCTAACTTTTTTATAAGTTTTGAAATTTTGGGGATTGGAATTTTGTTAGACAATGAGCTACTTAAAAACAAAATAATAATAATAATCATGTACCTTAAAACAGGTAATTATTTATACCGGTTCAAATGTTGATGTGCTATATTTTCTTCACAGTCTGTTAATAATTTTTTTTCTGAAAGTAACTTTGTCATAGAAGAGCTACTGAAAAAACTCCGCTTTTGTGTGAAGGCTGCATAATAAGACATTTTAAGGCATTATATTGCTAGATAATATCGCTAAGCTTCTGAAAGTTGCATGCGCCTACCAACTTTTGTTAGATTCGTAGATATGGCATTTTTTTCTGTTTTCTCTAGACGCTAACCAGGTTTCGAGTAGTATGCACTATTTAATTTTTAATTCATTGAGATACAAACAAAGTATAACAAATTAATAGAATTAAAGAAAAAAAAAAAAGATTTTCAAAGTTATAATTAGATAAAATGAATTTAAGTCGATACAGGCGTAGATGAGGCATTCAATAAAAATTTTTCCTCAGACATAAGCTAACACCATTTATTTGTTTAATTACTCGTGCAAGTTCTAAGTTGGTTGATTTTCAGTTGCTTGAGTTTTTAATTGGGATCTTCTATTGTAGTTAAATAAAGTCTAACATTTTGTCAGATTGACTTCTGTTTTCTAGTTAGCGTAATTCAAAATGTTCATTGGGAGCGCTGAGATTAAAAAAATATTATCACACGGTAATCTCACCCTTTAGGAATCGTTCCATTTGAGCTTCTACTTTAAGTGAACCTATTTAAATTTTTCAGGAATAACTGAAGTT
Source organism: Anastrepha obliqua (assembly GCF_027943255.1). NCBI lineage: Eukaryota > Metazoa > Arthropoda > Insecta > Diptera > Tephritidae > Anastrepha > Anastrepha obliqua. The sequence goes on from NC_072896.1 coordinate 3,331,033, forward strand.
ATACTAAAAAAAATCTATGCAACATTTTTGCAGAGAAGCTTTAAAACTGAAGTCTTAACTGATTTACAAAAAAGGCAAAATTTAATCAAATTTGCTAAATACAAAAATTTAAATACTTAAAAATTTATTATAAATAGCTTTCTTTTAATTTTATTTATACACAATACGGCTTAAACCGGTTTTTATTTGAAAATTTGTGATGCAAGTTTGCTTCTAAATGAGTTTCAGTGAACCCAAAGAAAATTTTCAATTAGCGTTCCATTGACATCTGAATTCAATCTGATAAAACATAGTATGCTTTTATTCCATGAAGTAAGATTAACTATCAAAACGTTTTCTCCAAAAAAAAAAAAAAATAAAATAAAAAAAGGAAGTTCAAATCACAAAATTATATTCCATTCAGAATGTTAAATTTATACCCATTCATTTGTATAAAACTTTGTTAATTACCAAATATTTTATTTCTTCTCTCTTCTTTCAGATACTATGTCTCAACTATACTGCAATTCCAAATTTACCGTGGCATGTGTCGCGTTAGCGGCCAGTATGTACCCGGTGACCCTCGTAAACCACTGCATCGTTGCGATATTTATCGACATCCTGAGGCAGGAAATCTATTGAAGTAAGAATAATTTAAATCGGAATTATTTCTGAAATATATTCACTTATTTTTTTATTTCATTCAATGAAAACGAAATTTTTATTGGTTATGCTTACTAAATTCGTAAAAATAAAACTTTAGGTAGTACACAGGTGCCCTTAGGTAGGTAGGTGAAATGGTTAAAGTACCACTCTGGCACTCTCCAAGTGGCACTAAAGCGCCATTTGGATGCCATTTTGAGACCTCCAAGAGATATCTATAGCCAGCTACAGCTCTAGATAGACTGGAGATGAATGATGGTATTTCTTCAGCTTCTGAAATGGAGGTTAAATCGTAAATGGTTTTCGAAATAACACAAGAAGAAATGGAGCTCCATACTTTTTGGGCTTTCCTGAGAAATAAGTTGTGCAATTCCCCTTTAACAACAGTCAGGGGGATACCGATGACCGGATAAGAGGTTCTTAAGACCAATTTAGCCCTCTTCCTGGCAAGCTCATCAGCAGTTTCATTTACCCTATGTTCCTATGCCCTGGAACTCAGATGAGAGGAATGTAACTTGCATACCTAAAAGATTTGATCTCAACCTTATAGGAGTTGACTAGCTTGGATTGGCGTCATCAGAACCTTAATCGCGGCTTGACTATCGAAAAAATGTCAATATCTCCCTCGCGCTTACTTTTCCTAAGCATGTTGCATGCATAAGGATCGCAAAGACTTCAGCTTGAAAAACACTCGCAGTATTCGGCAGTTTAAAGGAGATAGATAAATTGGCTGATCTAGAGAAAATCCCTGCTTTGACTCTCCATTCCATTTTGGAGCCGTCACTCAAGACAGAGGTGCCAGCTTCGGTGGAGGTTTTCCCTCGTTCCAATTCTATGCATGTACATACTTAAAAAGATTGCCTAGACACGATCCTCAAACTCTAGTTCGGGGATAGTGAGATCTATCCGAAGTTCAGAGAAATACGGTCTTAACTGCCTAAAAATGCTACGATGCCCCTTCACTGATCAGAATCCCAATTTTATGCTTAACCTCCATTGGGATATAGATTAAGGCCTACCATAGACGGCCTCCATGAGTCTTATCGGTGTGGCTACAGATTTCTTCGAACTTTAATATATTCACTAGCATCCAAGTAAGATTACTACAGATCAATAATACAATTAATACCCCAAAGCAAGAAGGATTAAAAGCTATGTCAGAATTCAGCGCCCTTGCTTTAACTGTCCGAAAATATATAATTGGCAACTAGTTTCAGTTTCCAGATATCTATTTTTCTATAAATTTTAACTATTTAGCAAATATTTTAAATATGTATTTAAGAATAATATCTACTAAAATTTTTAAATATTTTTATGCCTCGAAAAAAAATATATATATTTCTTGTTTTATCTCCCTCTTATAGACGCATCATGGCCAAAGGTGCCTCCCAACCGTGGCAGCAGGTGCTTGAGGAAACACTAGGTGAGGGCCGCCTAGACGGCACAGCACTGCGTGAGTACTTCGCTCCATTGGAGGAGTGGTTGCGGCTGGAGTCATTGCGCACAAATGAATACGTGGGCTGGAACTACGACGGGGACTATTGCAAGCGAAGCATCGAAACGGCGAATCTGCAAGTTACAGGTGGCTTCTACAATGGAGCTCCTCGATCAGATGCTACGAAATCAACAACACTTTTGCTAATGGGATGGCTTGTGGTTTTAATGTGGCATCGAAACTGAAAAAAGTATTTGAAAAATATTGAGGGAATTATAAATTTAGTGTAACGACCGTTCTTAGTTTTATTTAGGGTAAAAACAACATTTGTAAGAGAACTAAAAATAAAAAGTTAACTGAAAAAAATAATAAATAAATAAAAAATGTAATAATTCTTAAATTAATTCAGTGTTGAAAATTTTTGTGTTAGTTGAAAAAAAATTTTTAAATGACAAAAAAAGTTCCCAAAAATTTTTTCTTAAAACAAAATTCTATAAAAGTACTATATATTATACTAAATAATTAAAAAAAAACATTTAAAGAAGTGTTAAAAAGTACTGGAGATGTTTCACTATGAGAAACTCTACCAAAAAACTCAACATTACATAAATCTAAAAATCATTAATTTTGTTTTTAATTTTTTCTGTGTACTGTTTATTACAATCGAGCCTACGACAATTTCCAAAATACTTCTAGCACAAATTGAAAAATCTATTTAGGAACTCACCCACTTCCATATTTTATTCCACTTCTTTATGCAAATGACAAATGTTGTGAATGCCCTTATTGTATATGTGTATATTTATTTTTTATACAGTTTTAATTACTAATTTTAAGTGTAAAATATATCATTTATGGATTGTTAGAAATAAATATTTACTTAATGTTAATTCACAATAAAGAGCGGTTTAATTTTGGGAGGGAAGCGGGTGCCTAATTAGTTTTTGTAGGCAATGTTTGAGAGGACCGATTTTAGCCTTGAAATAAATACTTTCAGGAATACTGTTTGAAACTAAGATGATGTACTCGCTTGATATACCCAGACACATCTGCTGCCATTTTTCGATATCTTTCTCGTAAAGTCTTTCAATTAACGCTCTCTCCGAGACACCAGAGCACTTTGCTTCTTATAAACCATTCATATGCCACTTGGTAGTAACTTGGGTACATAGTACCTTATTTTTTTTACCAAAAATCAACAAAAATCTTACCACCGTTCACAAATCGGTCCCTGCCAATGACGATGGAAAATAGGATTAACGTTTGCGCAATGGCTATTTTCAATCAGGATATTTTCAATTATTTCCTGATGCTGTTTTCTTGAGTGTTTTAGGAATTCTTATCAGCCTACAGGAGACAGCTGCCATGACGAAATATAGACCATCACAGCGATATGACTTACGGGGCGCTAACTCTCAACCACATCGTATAAGATGTGAATGGAGCACAAAAAGACGATATAAAAATGGTTTATAGAAAATTATACTAAATAAATTCTTTATGATCGCTGGATTTTTTGGGGGACTTTGCTAATTTTTCACAAAAAAAGGCATCTCGTATGAAAACACTTTTATTATACATCATCGCCATTTGTTACTTACATATTAAAGTTCCCAAAATCTTTGAGAAAATTGTGAACCGGTAGTCAATACAAAAAAATAGCAAAGATTAGGTTTTTTATGTTCACTCATTTGTAATAATTTTTTAAATATTTTTTCAATTTGCCTTACTTTGATTTCGTAACTACATTCCTCACCACACATCGTTCTCAAACCCAAATGAACTACCAGCAAAACAAAAAAAAAATTAATAATCCACATGCCCACCCTGCATACATATGTATACACCGAACATGCGTTGTTGTTTAATGATCTGCGTGTACGCAAGCATTTTGCCTAGACCTAGACATTCGCGTTGCGCGTTCGTTAAAAAAAACAGAAATAGGGGAAAAAATGATTTCAGCGCATTTGACTTTGCTTCTACAAATGGGTTTCACATACGCACAGGTGGTCCCATTTGCTTCATTTTACAATCGAACACACATGCAAACATAAACATGCCCACTCTCGAGATTGGCTCTGGGCCGGTACTGCGGCGACATGCCGCCTGCCGATTTGCTGTACCTCTGACAAATTGCCTAACTGGTTTCTGGCATTCGAATTGCAAATTTTTTCTACACTTTTCAGTGATTATTCGCACTTTTTTATAAGCATTATTTTTTATTGTGAAAAAAAAACATAAAATTGAGTTGTCTGTGAGCGGGTGCAGCCCGTCTATTTATTTGCAGTTGGCACGTGTGTATGTGTGCGTGTATATCACTTCAAATCACACCAAACGCCAGACGCCAATTGGCATTGACTCAAGTTCAATTGCAACTGTTTGTTATAGTTTCTTATTTTTTTTTTCGAAATTCAATTTTTTTCAGCTGACTAAACCATTTTGTGTCGATAATTCACATATATAGGGTGGGCCATGTAAAATTTGCTTTTTGAATCGGCTATAAAAAAAACGAATCACAATTTTTTCAAACTTTTTTTTTATTTTGAAGATTGAATATTGTCATTTATGAATGAAAAATAATATCGTTCAAATGACTGCCACGACTGGCTTTACAGTAGGCCATTCGATCAACCCAATTTTTAAGCACATTTTCGATTGTTTGGGTTCCAATTTCATGAATGGCAACTTCGATTTCGTGTTTTAAAGCATCAATCGTCTCTGGATGGTTCGCATAGCATTTGTCCTTAACGGCTCCCCACAAAAAATAGTCGAACGTGCTTAAATCACAGCTCCGAGGCGGCCAATTGATACCGACATTTCCGCTGATTATTCGGTTTTCAAAAACGGCAGCCAAAAGTTCGAGTGTAACTTTGGCAGTGTGACAAGTTGCACCGTCCTGTTGAAACCAACCACCGTCGCCCATGTCATCCTCTTCAATTTTTGGAAACAACTCGTTGAGCATGTCACAGTAACGCTCGCCATTTACTGTAACCACGGCTCCTCGATCATTTTCGAAAAAAAATGGCCCGATGATGCCGCCAGACCAAAAACCGCACCAAACAGTGACTCGATGTGGATGCATTTGCTTCTCTACAGTAACGTGTGGATTTTCTGAGCCCCAAATCCGACAATTTTGCTTATTGACGTAGCCACCGATGTGAAAATCAGAAAAGAAGAAGAAGGTTCACCACTTTGGAAATAGGTTTTCAATATTTCCCAATTTTGTTCAAGCGTATAGAGTCCCATTTCGTAAAAGTCAAACCTCTAAGTAAATTATGAACACATTTGACATGTCATTTGTGTTACCATTCTCAAAAAAATAGGTGGTTAAAAAAGCCAACGCTATATGGCCCACCCAGTAATTTGTATATCTGTTGTCGTCTGTGATGTGGCTATAGGTACATGAGCATTTTCATATAGCTTAGAATAGTAAAAATTGTATTGATATTGACGGAAGTGGAAGTTGGAAACTTTTATTGCATTTAAATTACGGCAATAAATTATTTAATTAAATTAACAAAACATTTATATAAATTATTGAGTAACTATAAGGGAGTGTTGATTGGTAGGTGGCATATCAATGGCTTGTAAATTCATCATTATTGACAAAACGCAATCATACAGGGTGGCGCAAGTGCAAACATCTTTTTAAAAATGTATAAATTTATTTATAAACAAATATAGTATTATACCTTGCTGGTAGTGATGTTTCCAAAACTAAATTTCTTTTGATTAAGGTGTGAAAGTGATGTACTAAGTCGGGATAGTGAGAATCGCCTAACAGCAGTTGTCATGAGCTTTTTGCATAAATGCAGGGTGGTTGTTTCATTTAAGTTAAAAATTTATTTCCAATAAACGCAAATTTTGCACATCACTTTTGAAATAAGTTTAAAATATTTCCAAAGGTTGTTCCAACGTAAAGATGTTTCGTTTCGTGAAGCTGGCACTTAAGATTTTGAGCGGCAACAAGCTGTGAGTATAACGAATGAAATTTTTTTTATAAGGACAAAATGTGCAACACCATCAGGGGGAAAAAGTCTCGGAATAAAGGAGATATCCCTATCTTTATATTGTGATCACCTAACGTGATTTTGTTATCATACTTTCTTCCTTCTTGTAACTCCTAGTAGATTGAAATTTTTTGTCAAAAAAGGTCAATGATACAACATAACGCGTTAAAGTTATCTAGTTTTTCTATTCTTACACAATTAGCCACACAAATTGATTTTTTAAATAATGTTTTGATGTCGGATGAAGCGCATTTCCACTTAAATGGTTATGTCAATAAACAAAACTGTAGATTGTGAGGCTCTGAAAATCCAAGGGCAACACGCCAACATCAGTTGCACCCATCTAAATGTACTGTTTGGTGCGGTGTTATAGCCACTAGAGTTATCGGTCCACATTTCTTTGAAAATGAGAATGAAACGCCGGAATCGATTTGAGGAGCTTCTTACAGAAGTATCCTAATTTGTGGTTTCAACAAGATAGAGCAACTGCGCATACTGCTAGGCAGTAGTCTTTAGTCATTAGTAGGTCTTATTTGGTCTGCCCAATAGTTTTGAAATCATGAAGTTTTTAGAATATTGTTTCACAACCAGAATTAATTTTTCAACTGCCTAGGTAATAAAAGAAATATGAAATGACAGCTACGCATTAGGTTTTTATTTTATCGCTGTGATTTTTTGTTGGCTATCTTTTGTTTCCAGCTAACAAGTTTTTAATTTTTTTATATAGAAGAAACATCAAGCAACGTCAGAAAAAAATGCACTTAAAACTTGCACTTTATTATATCGAAATTCAATGAGCTATAAAACTTCGTATCCGAAATTTTTCAAAAAGATCTGATTGAAAAGGGAAAAATTTTGATAAGAGTTTGTTGATTTTTTCTAAATAGTGTGAACAAGTATGCAACTTAGGTGCATATGGCTTTTGTAGGAGAATCATTTATATTTCTATACACAATTATTTTTAAATTTAATTTTTTTTTTCATTACATAAATAATCATTACTTTTCAATAAGTCCGTATGATATGACTATTTAATGCATAGAATACTTACATATATATTTACGAAAAACGTAAACTTTGGGCACTGATGCACGCAATCAAAAGCGCACTACATTTCCGCAGATATTTGTCTAGTTATAAATTGTTTATGTCACATTTATCATACATTGGAATATTAACCGCAGCAACGCAAAGTGGGGTATACCCTGCGGGAAAACGAGAACTAATTATTAGAAAAATCTATTTTAGGAATATTGAAGCTAACTGTAAGTCAAGGCATATTTAGAATTGGATCCGTAAATACATGAATCATTCCTGTTCCTATATATTTTTTATATTTAAATTTATATTTTATATTTATGCGTAATAGAAATATAACAGGTTATCATACAATAAAATGAAACCAGAGCAAGTACTAAGGCAAAGCTTCACCAAAATAAACAAAATGCAAATGGTCTTTCGATGTTTTTAAAACTTTGGGAAACAATAAAATACTTTGACAACCAAAATGATTTTTAATTTTTTTTTAAATAGTGCTAGCTACACTTTGTTGAAAATCAGGCTTGTCTCTTGATTCAAACAACGAAATGGAGTTTAACTGTTTCGAAATGGTAAAGTGGATTTTAATATATTGGGTTATAACTAAGTATTTGTGGATTTTTTTTTAGAAAATCAAAGACAATTTTTCCATGGAACTAAATAACTTTATTCTGTAATGTATTGCCCATTTTGATCGATGAACTTTTGCAATTTTTCAGGCGGCATCATCCCACGTTTATAAAACTTCTGGTTTTTATTAGCAAAGTGTTTAAGTTTAATTTCGTTAGTTGTTCAATGTAGACTTCAGAATTGATCGTTCGATAGGGTGGTAAGAGTTCAAACTAGATAATTCCTTTGTTATCTCTCCAAACTGATAACAAAACCTTCTTTTGATGAATATCAGCTTTTGATGTTGTTTGAGTTGGTTCACCCGGCCTGCTCCACGACCTTTTCCGCTTGATATTGTTGTAAACAATCCATTTTTCATCGCAAGTTATTAGTCGTTTTCACCACGTTTCTCTAGCAAATGGCAGCTGCTAATGCGTTGCGTTAAATGCGTTTCTTTCAGTTCGTGAGGAACCCATTTATCGAGTTTTTGAACATAGCTAAGTTGTTTTAAGTGATTTTCAATGCATGTATGTGACACATGAAGCTTCTCTGCAATATCACGTGTTATACTCTGACGATCCGAATATATTATTGCTTTGATTAGGTCATCATCAACTGCAATTGGATGACCAGAGCGTGTTTCATCTTTGAACGAAAAATCACCAGAACGAAATTTGGTAAACCAATTTTGACACTGCCGTTCTTTTAAGGCGTCGTCACCATAAACAGCACATAACTTTTTATGCGCTTGCGATGCGGTTTTCTCTTTGTGGAAATAAAATAATAAAGTGTGACGAAAATGTTCCTTTTGATTTATCATTTTTCAACGAACGCCAAACGAAAACTACGCAACCGATCAAAAAACTTCTTTTCTGATTGACAGCTGAATTACCAGCTATCAAATAACAAAATGAGTTTTACATTTGGACCGCAGAGGTGGCCTAAAAATTCAACTGGAGCCATCTGTGAGTGAAATCCGCAATTACATAGTTGCCAACCCAATATAATAAGACTTAGTGAACGAAATTGTTGGAATCACCTTGCTGTTGCATGCGCTAATGTATTAGGTTCATACATACAAAATTATATAGATATGTCATGTCCAAAACTTTAAAGTAATCTAGCGTTTTTGCGCTACTCCAAGTTCATTCGCTTTGTAATCCAATCGTTAAAATATGAAGACCTCTGTGGAAGAATCACAAATGCTTCCTTATGCTTTCATAGCTAAATAAATCGACATGTACTCTCATTTCCTACAGGGAACTATTTCTCCATGCTAATCTGTAATAGTTTATAACTTTTGAAAGCGAAAACTACATTTCATTAGATTATTGAGTTGTCTAAATTTACTTACTTAGAATATGAAAGACAAGAAATAGTGACGTTAAATTCTGAATGTAATTTATATATCTACATGCGCCTGTATCTTATAGTGCGCATATTTGTTTTTACGTTTTTGGGTGCTGAACAAAGCGTTCGATGTTAATAAATTAACGACGCTCTCCTGTGTGCCAAGACACTACTGGCACAAAGTGAAATACTCAGTACAAACACACTTACCCTAACATATAATATAAATATTGAACTCCTTAGTGCGAATGAATGTTTGTATGTACAAGTGTTGTGTGAATTACTTTTATTGCGAGTATTTGCCTGAAGCCGCATTCAGAATAGTCTATATATAATATATATATTATTTTTATATTTTTTATTTTTCCATTTATTTGACTCGGGTGTTTGTAGGTAGTTGCTGATCTTGGGAAATAGTCGCAGTTAAATAGACATAAACATACGCACATACTTACAAACGTATTGAATAAAGAAAACGAGACTTGTATGTTTGTATGTGCGATGCTTGTAAAACACAAATGTGTATTCGTGTTGGTTAACGCCTTAATTTGATTGAATTTACGATCATTTGCTATGATCTACTGCCAGTGGGCGATGACTTTGCGAAAAACGACTTTATGGAAATTATAAGCAAATATATTTATTTAGTGGGATAATAACTTTATGAGCATTAAATGTTTCTGCGAATGCAGTGGTGTACAAAATTAAATTCTAATTATTTAAAAAATCGTAAAGCATAAAAAAAGAAATAAAAATCATTTAAAGAGCTAAAAGTGTGGACTTACAGAAAGCTCCTTTGCGTTGGAAAGATCAGGTGGAGAGGGACTTGGCTTCACTTGGTGTGTCCAATTGGCGCCGGTTAGCCCGAGAAAGAAACGACTGACGCTCTTTGTTAAACTCGGCCAAAATCGCGTAAGCGGTTATCGCGCCAATTAAGAAGAAGAAGAATCTTACTTCAATATTTATATAATAATTGGCTGATGTTTAGGAAAATTATATTTTTCTAATACGAAGAAAATTATCCGTTATCGTAAGTACTAGGCGCACCCGTCATCGATAAGAGTTTTAAGTGTTCTTCCAGTTTTTATCCACCATACGAAACATAACTTCAAATTCAACAAGTGAATCAGTTTTCCGTTGCTATGACAGTTTATTTGAACGCCGACTCATCGGCATAAATTTCATGTATGGTCGATAGAGTGTCCCAAAAAAATTAAAGTGTTTTTTTTTAACGCATACCCTCTTTTTTTGTTTGAGTGGTCTCAAAACATCTAAAAATAAAATTTCGTCTATTTAGAATCACGGCAACCCGTGCCGAGTTGCGCGGAAAGCTAACGGTACTTGTATAGTACGGCGCGCGCGAACTGTCGGATTGATTGCGTGTAATTACTTGTTTGTTTTATTAGTAATCGCGTTTTTTTCGTGAAGTCAACATGTCAGTGGAGTTACGAAGTTCCAAAAAGGAGATATTTTTAATTGGGGACGTAAAACATCAAATTACCGGTTCTAAACTTCCGTCTAACGGGCAAGTACCGGCAGTTTTGTTCTATACTATTCGTGAAGTGAACTTAAGTGTCAATGAAAGTGCAAATCTCACAATTCGTGAGTGTATTATTTATTGGGAAAAGGCACGTATACCGACCAGATCAATATCTAACTGTGTTAAGAAACTAGTTAACTTATACCAAGTTTGGAGAGAATTGCAAAAAAATGCGAAAAAAACTCAAGAAGTGTTTGAACAGCGTCGACAGGAGTTTGTTTCAAACTTAAACAATTTATTTGACATCGCACATGCCAATGCTCTTCAATCGATTAAAATAAATGAAGATAAGATCTTCTTGCAGCGCCAAAGAGAACCAGGTCGGCCCGGTCACTTAGTCGGAGTGGACAAAAAACTAACAAAAAAAGAGGAAAGGACGCGCCTTAGAATCATCGAGGAGGAAAAGCGACGTGCTAAAAATTATTCATCCTTGGCACCATCAACATCATCTTGCGAACCACCACTAGAAAAGTCATCTTCTGATTCTGAAATAATAGAATTAGAAGAAAATAGGCCCAGCGCAAGAGAAGCCTCCTCTCAGCCCGATAAAACTTCTATGTGGAAAAATACCATAACTCCCAAGTTAGTTGCCGCATTAGACAGGTGTAAATTAAGTGTGAGGGATTCTGTCCTAATAATTGAAGCTACTATTGAGGCTCTGGGGCACAATACAGATGAATTCCCTATAAGCAACTCCTCCATCCAAAGAGTTCGTACGGAAATGCGAAAAGAACGGGCTGAAGCTATAAAAATTGATTTTCAAAATAAGGTCCCGGACACGGTAACTGTCCACTGGGACGGAAAACTGTTGCCAGCTCTAGATTCACGTAAAAGTAAAGAAGAACGCCTACCGGTAGTTACTACGTACGATAATAAAGAACAAATTATTGCTGTTCTTAAATTGGATAGCTCGACAGGAAGGGAACAGGCAGACGCAGTTTGGGATGCTATTACGAACTGGAACCTTGAAGACAAAGCGCAGATTCTCTGTTGTGATACTACTGCTTCTAACATAGGCCGCATAAATGGAGCATGTGTGCTTCTCGAACAAAAACTGGGTAGAGAAGTGCTTATTTTTGCTTGCCGTCATCACGTTTACGAATTAGTACTTAAAGGCGTGTTTGAAGCGAAAATCAGTCAAGTAGCTACAAGCCCAGACATCCCATTATTCAAGAAATTCTGAGAAAACTGGAAAAATATCGATCCCGAGAAAAAACAAAGCTGTACAGAAAAGCTATCTTGTTTTAATGTTTCGGAAATTGACAAGCTGCTAGAATTCTACAAAACTGAATTAACCAAAGAAATCGTTAGAGATGACTATCACGAATTAATTGAGCTTTCAATTATATTTCTTGGCGGAGATTCAAAGAAGAAATATAAGATTCGGCCTCCAGGTGCTATGCACCAGGCTCGATGGATGGCGAGAGCCATTTATTCATTAAAAATATCGTTACTTAGCTCTCAATTCAGTATTTCAAACAAGGGTAAGGCAGCTCTGTTTGACGTATGTCTGTTCATCGTGACATCCTACGTAAAATCCTGGCTCCAATGTATTTTAGCAGTAAAGGCGCCGTATCAGGATTTGTGTTTCTTGAAGGCCATGAAAAATTACGAAACAATAGACAAAAGCATTTCAAAAGCAGCTTTGCAGAAGTTTTGCCAGCATTTGTGGTATTTGACAGATGAAGTATCTATTCTGGCTTTATTTGATGATAATGCCGATCTAGAAACTAAAGTAAAAGTGATTGCTAACTTAACTAGAAAAAACCCAACAGCCCACAATAAACGCTACATTGCATTGAAAGAAGAACTCTGTGGCCCACTTTTTGGTACGTTAATTAAGCTTTGATTTTGTTCTATGACTAAGTTTGCTAATAGGTATAATTGATAACTGATCTATCTGTTTTAATTTCAGAGAGAAACATTGATGACTTCGTCTCTGTCAAAAGCAAGTTCCTGTTTAATCGACTCCAGATTGCCGACAGTTTTCTGAACAAGTGCCCCTTGATCAATCATCATCATGATGATTCGTTTCTACAGGCTAAAAAGAAGCTGCTAGGACTGAAAGCAGTTAATGATACGGCAGAAAGAGCGGTAAGTTAATGCAAGACTTCCACGGTTTGATCACTGTTCAAGAGGAGCAAAAACAATTTTTATTACGTTGCGTACAAGAACACCGACAGGTATATCCCGACTGTAAAAAGCAAACTTTGAAAAGAAAATTCGATGATTGATGTCCCTTTTATAATAAAAAGAAAATAAATACGAAATATGTGTTTTATTTTTATTTATTTAATTAATCTAAAAATTAAATTAAACTTTTCTCTATTGTGAGCCTATAGCTTTCATACTAACTTTTAAACATAAAGTTTGACATCAAGTCGGCACGGGTTAATGACATCCGATCTCAGTAATATTTTATATTTAAGTTTTTAGAGTCAAATGGAAAAAAAATAAAGGGTATGCATATTGAAATTCCGAAAAAAAAATTCCCCCTTGTAGCCTGGGACACCCTAATGGTAGGGCTTATGGCATTTCCACCCATGCACGACATTTTCATGATGAAAAATAACCAAATAGGTCCCTAACTTTCTGCAGAGCACAATGGTTGATATTTTGGGTCACATTCTTTAGAATCGAAGGGAATATGGTTCCATCGTGGTATACCAGCTCTTTTTTTTTTTTTTGATTTCCGAATTTATTTCTGCCATAGAAACACTCCTCATAAAAAAACCACAAAACTGTATACAAAAATAGCGCCCAAATACCCATTTTCGGAAATATGCTTCAGTTAAAATATACTGCACGTCACTGTCCTACTCCAATTGGCATGAAAATTTGAGCACCAAGCCTTATTCTTCCGCCTCCACTTGACAAGAAGTAGCTGTCAAAAGTAATTTTATAATAAAGGCTGAGTCTGCAACCGATCACGCTAAATTTGTATACAGTCTTACGCACATACATACACATGTAAATGCACACTTATAAACACAGGCAAGTAAATACGTGCTTAAAAAATGCGCATGCGGTCGTTGCCATATTATTGAAACAAACACACATTCTAACAAATTAATGAGGGTCAGCAATCGTAATGCAGGATGCCGAATAGCATGAAGTGTCAAGGGGGTGGGTGGAAAATAAAGTGTTTCTAGTTGTTGTAAAACAAAAACAGGTATAAACTAAACTCAGTCTTTAAATTGAGCGAAAAACACTCAAATAGGGTAGGAGTTCTGTGCAATTCACAACAAATCTTTATATGCTGCAATATAAACAATAACAACAAGCGCAATAGTAAAAATATTGAGTAGAGTAAAAATACAGCTGGCGGAATAAATATAGTATCTCAACGCTTTCACAAGTAAAATCTTACTTATTGTACTTACTTTTTGTTTCATTAAACATTTTTTTTTAAATCAAAATATAGTTCATTCTACGACAAGAATCATATTAATCCAAGCTTCAAAGTTTGCTTCAAGTTTTATGAGAATTCGAAAAAAAATGTTTATCAGAATTGAAGAAAAGAATTGGATTCGCAGTTTTATAGCCCATTAAATTTGAGTACCACAAGTGAATATCTCGTTGATTTTTGTTAAAATGTTTTCCTTAACGTACTTCCTTCATATAAAAAAATATGCCCAGCCTTTGTTATACGGATAAAATGCCCAACAGCATCAAGGAAAAAATTATAAAAAATTAGCAAGATTTTTTAGTGACTTCAAACCTCACCTAATTAAAGGGTGGTTAAGTTTCAAGAGCCGGTATTGATTTGGAATAAAATATAATTTTTTTAGGAAATTATTGTCATTTCTCTTTATTATGATAATATTGGTATGGCTCAATTACGTATAGAACAAAATATTGGTCAAATGGCCGCCGCGGTCTCGGCGGCACACCTCTATCCGATAGCCCAAATTTTCAATGACGTTGAGGCATAATTGAGGTCCTATGCCGTTAATGTGCCGAATTATCTCATCCTATAGCCCTTGAATTGTTGTTGGCTTATCGACGTACACCTTTTCTTTCAAATAACCTCAAAGAAAGAAGTCTAATGGTGTCGTTGACGTTTACGTGTGGTTCACATTCAACATCGACCCTTGAAATTTAACCACCCTTATATTAGAATTGAATGGGCTATAAAACTGGGTATCCAGTTTCTTTTTCTACAAATTATGAAAGTTTTTCGAATTTTTATGAAATTTTTTTGAGTTTTTATTTAATTGTGAAATTTGGAACTATGTTTTATTTGTAGACAATGAGCTTAGTTAAAAAAATTTGTAAGAATTACAACAACAACAAAAAGTTAAACCTGATTAAAACGTGCTGAAGAGGTGCTACAGTTTTTTCGCCAGCTGTATGTGACGAGTGAGTAGGTTTGTACGCATGTGACAACGCACACACCAGCACAAAAACAAAGCGAGCTAAGGACATCATCAGTTCAATTAAATAATTTTCTACTGATTTATGTTGAGCATTTCTTGTTGTTGCTGGCTGACAATTTGACTTGTTGTTCGTCTGACGTTGTTGTTTGATTTCAGTGCGTTCGCAATGCGATAATTCAATTGCAATTTGTTTACGCAAGTGCGTGCGTCTGTGTGTGTGTGTGTGTATGCTTATGCACGGAGACTTTCAATTTATTTGATGTTGGAGAATTCAACTTATTATTGTTTTTGCTTTATTTGTGAATTTCACCGTTTTGTACGATGTTACAATGAAATAATATTTGGTTTTTGTTGTTTTACATAAGCTTCTAGAATTATTTCCGTGCAAGTTGGCGACAGTCGTTACATCGCGTTTAGAACGAACACACCGAGTGTCTGCGAGCGAAAAGGTGAGCGATATGGCAGTGAATTAAAATGAAAGTGATGAAAGTGATAATATACGAATATAAGATGCAAGTGGAAAATTTCACGTATCTTTGAAAAAGTGCAAAAATAAGCCAGTAAAGACGCTACTTCGGTATAAATATTTAAAAACAAAAAACCAGCATAGCTGAGCCTAAAGCGAAAAAATCTGAAAAAATATTCAAAAAAACAAAAATAAAAATAATAAATACAAAAAAAAACCCATAAAAACAATTCTGTTTAGTTCGCACACGAAAAAATAAAGAGAATATAAATATTTTGGTTTCCACTTCACACACCCTAATGCTTTGTACGTGCGCCTAAACAAAAGGCTAAAGCAATAAAATGAAGCGTGTGAAATTCAAAATACCCAAAACTAACATTCTATGTTGCAATCCTTTGCTCCTTTTCATTATTATTTCCATACACATCTGCGCCGGCGCACAAGAAAAGCTGCTGCGTATCAATACCGACTTAACGGCGTCCTCCACTGCATCTTGGCTGGGCAGTAGCGCTACTTCTTCCCCTTCTAGTGATGCGAGTAAACAAAGTGCCGTTTCGGATGGCGATTCGCATATCTGTGTGCGTGAAGAAACGTATGTGGAACAGCTGAAGCTGCCCTCGATGCAGCCAGTGCGCGTACGCAGCTCTCAATGGTGTTTGGAATTTCCGCCACGCTGCTCCAACTACAAGACTGAAATGCGTGAGGTAGTGCAGATTAAGGTGAGTGAAAGCTGTCAAATAAATATGCATTTCGTTTAGGCATATGCAATATGCATATGTATGCAAATAAATAGAAAATGTAGAGCGAATAGTTTGTTAATTATTACCGATTACCGAGTGACTACTCAGGAGCCAATCCATGTGTCTCATGGATAATACTCCACTTCCACTAACTTGAGGCTTCCCAGTAAAATTACCTAAAGTCATCTCTCACCAAACTGCGGACATTTGCAATGAATATGCTGCTCAGTTTCCACAATATCTCCCAGATAATAGCTGTGGCAAGTTTCCACATTTTCGCAGCGTTCTTTACATTGTTCCGTAGTATAGTTTTTACAGTTTTAAGAGTGCCTGTATGTGGTGTATTTATTTCTTTAGAGAGAGAGAGTTCAGATTTATCAACAAGCAGCAAGCTTTTTAAGATGGTTAGGGATCAACAAAATGAAGCGGTTGAAGACCTGTTGCTTTTATTCTGTTCTGAAACTGCTTTACACTTCCAGACGTCTGATCTGGCTAGACACACTTCTGCCTTTACATGTCTTACTGACTTGCAAATTGTATAAATATTTCTTTAAATTACGCTGTCCAAAAGTGAGTTCCTATCAATTATAAGTAAGCACTTAAATTTACGGCATTTGTGCCGTCGAAAACCGCCATTGAAATTTCTTACAACAATTTTCGTTAAAAATTTTAGTCATCAATGTTCTGTTTTAAAGAACTTTATGGGTTTTTCTTCTAAAAGTGGTGAAATTAACATAAAGGAAAGAAGCTAAAGTGACAATAAACAATAAAATTAAAAAGAAATCTAAAACAAACAAAACAATGAAATAAAATAAAATAAAATAAAATAAAATAAAATAAAATAAAATAAAATAAAATAAAATAAAATAAAATAAAATAAAATAAAATAAAATAAAATAAAATAAAATAAAATAAAATAAAATAAAATAAAATAAAATAAAATAAAATAAAATAAAATAAAATAAAATAAAATAAAATAAAATAAAATAAAATAAAATAAAATAAGATAAAATAAAATAAAATAAAATAAAATAAAATAAAATAAAATAAAATAAAATAAAATAAAATAAAATAAAATAAAATAAAATAAAATAAAATAAAATAAAATAAAATAAAATAAAATAAAATAAAATAAAATAAAATAAAATAAAATAAAATAAAATAAAATAAAATAAAATAAAATAAAATAAAATAAAATAAAATAAAATAAAATAAAATAAAATAAAATAAAATAAAATAAAATAAAATAAAATAAGATGAAATAAAATAAAATAAAATAAAATAAAATAAAATAAAATAAAATAAAATAAAATAAAATAAAATAAAATAAAATAAAATATCGCCCAATTACTTGCTTAAGTACCACATACAAGCTCTTGACAAAAATTATTGCTAATCGAATATACGAACATTGTGAAATTAACGGCATTTTATGTGAAGAACAGAAAGGTTGCAGGAAGCGCACAATGGGCTGTAAAGATCAGCTTATTATAGACACTGTAATCACAGGAGTAGCTCTGAGAAGAAGGCGGAACCTAAGCGTTGCTTTTATTGACTACAAAAAAGCTTTTGATTCAATGCCGCATGATTACCTATTAGAAATATTAAGAATTTACAAAATCGATGCTGCCACTGTTGCCCTTTTGGGTCGCATAATCAGCAAGTGGAATACTAAACTGGTATTAAATGGAACTGTTTCAAAACTAATCTCAATCAAACGTGGTATATTCCAAGGGGATGCCTTAAGCCCCCTATGGTTCTGCATTGGCCTCAACCCGCTTAGCAGGCTTCTTACACATAAGCAAAACGGCTTTACACTTAAAACAGAAATAAGAGAGCATACGTTCAACCATCTTCTATTTGTTGATGACTTGAAACTTTACGCAAACAAAAAGCATAAGCTTCATGAGCTGATAGATGTCACTAAAGCTTTCAGTGATGACGCAGGAATGGAATTCGGGACAGATAAGTGCAAAATAATACATCTAATTAGAGGTCAGCTTGATGAAACCGAAGAAAACTACGCAGTAGATCAAAATATTATTATAGACAACTTGCATAGCAGCGAATCTTATAAATATTTAGGATTTCTGCAACTTAAAGGAATCAACCACACGCTAGTAAAACAAAACCTCATTAACAAATTTGAGGCACGACTGAAAGCTGTATTAAAAACTAGTCTGAACAGTGGAAATAAATGCAAAGCAATTAATACCTGGGCCATACCTCTTTTGACATACTCGTTTGGAGTAATAAAATGGTCTCAGACAGACATCCTTCGGATTGAAACGCTGATACGCACCACTTTTACAAAGTTCCAAAGCCATTACCCTCAAAGCGCTGTGGAAAGAATATCCCTTCCTCGAAACGTTGGTGGGAGAGGAATCATCAATATAGCGCGCCTACACTTCTCGCAAACTTTAAAGCTACGTACATATTTTCTAAGCAGCGAGTCCTATCTATTTAAAGCTATCGCTAGGGCAGATAATGGCTTTACCCCGCTCAGTTTGATGGAGCAGAATTTCCCAGTACCTGAGGGGGTTAAATCCCCCGCAGAAATGATCTCAGCATGGAAGGCAAAAACAATACACGGTGCCCATCCGCATGATCTCGAAATGGAATGGATAGACGCACAATCATCCAATTTATGGTTGAAAAAAGGAAAGCCATTTTCTGAAACAGAAGGTTTCGCAATCGCTATCCAAGACCGAGTTATTCCAACAAGGAATTTCCGAAGGTCGATACATGGCGAGGCAATAGAAGATAGATGCCGAAGGTGCGGCATTTACGGCGAAACAATCGACCATGTAATTGCTGGATGTAGCGTACTTGCCCCCCGTGAATATGTCATGAGACATAACAATATAGCAAAGATCCTCCACCAACAACTTGCGATAAAACACGGTCTCTTACAAGCAGAAGTCTTGTATTTTAAATATGAACCAAAGGCAATATTGGAACTTGGACTACGCTCCACCAGAGCACAATCCCTTGAAAATTTTATCCGGGATGTGTAATCTCCGGCAATAGCCGAGATGGATTAAGCTCAAATAAAAAATAAAATAAAATAAAATAAAATAAAATAAAATAAAATAAAATAAAATAAAATAAAATAAATTAAAATAAAATAAAATAAAATAAAATAAAATAAAATAAAATAAAATAAAATAAAATAAAATAAAATAAAATAAAATAAAATAAAATAAAATAAAATAAAATAAAATAAAATAAAATAAAATAAAATAAAATAAAATAAAATAAAATAAAATAAAATAAAATAAAATAAAATAAAATAAAATAAAATAAAATAAAATAAAATAAAATAAAATAAAATAAAATAAAATAAAATAAAATAAAATAAAATAAAATAAAATAAAATAAAATAAAATAAAATAAAATAAAATAAAATAAAATAAAATAATATAAAATAAAATAACGAAACCTATTCGAAACTTTGGAATCTTTGGACCACCGTTCGAAAACTGAGATATGCTGGACTAAAAATTTTTCCTCCTAAGCCTTACTTTAAGAAGTACGTCGCCTTTAATAATAATCTTGAAATTGATGCGGCTTATACGGATGTTTGCAAGGTTTTCGATAAAGACTACCACTCAACCTTAAGGGGGGAGCCTGGTTTATAAGGTCAAAAAAATCAATATTTCTTTTTTCGTTTTAAGCGATTCCTAATATATTTCAGAATATTCACACAAAGTTACAGAGCCTAATTCTCAATATTTCCGTAGATACAAAGCCAAAGGTAGGCGAGCGTTAGGTAGCTACGCTGTGACCGGACAGCTATAGTACAAACTTTATATTCTTTTCTCGACTTTTCATTTTTATGATTTCTTTGAATTGGCATACATGAATGAAAAAAAACTAATGAACCTTTTGAAATGAATCATAGCTTGTTCCCTTCAGTATTAAATTCTCTTATATTTGAACTAACAAAATGGATAAACAAAATTTTTCAAGATTTTTATACCAAGTTGAAGTGAATTTTTTTTTATATAGAAAGGCATTTTTTCTTTAAAACCTCCAAAAAGTTGAAATTTTGGAATTTGTCCCAGTTTTCTTAGTTCATCTAGAATAAAAAATCATGATAATTAGAAATCCATTTGAATTTTTTGCTTTAGATAATAATTACGAGCTGTATCTTGTACGCCAGTTGGAAACTCCAGCGTTGCAGCGCTACACTAATTTCTATGTCAAACATTTTTTCAACTTATTTTAACCAGTACAAACATTTTTTATACTTTTTAAATGTTCATTAAAAGATAGAAAAAACTTTGCAGTGCTAAATTAATTTTTTCCTTCAAAAAAAAAAAAAAAAATCGCTAAGAGATACAATTTTTAGAAATCATAAACCAGGCTCCCCCCTTAATCGCCAAACTAATAAGTTTTGAGTTTCACTCAACTTTCCTTAAATGGATAAAGTCGTACCTTTTCAATCGTGAATATGTAGTCGTTGTCGGTAACGTATCATCTTATGGTGTCCCTCAGGGCAGCAGTTTAGACCCTTTGTTCTTTGTAATTTTTTTTAATGGCACATCTGAATCTTTTCATTTCCCTGAGTTTCTTTTATATGAGGACGACTTCAACATTTATGAAACTGCATTAAGTCTGTCTGATTCATACAATCTTCAATCAGACCTCAACAACATCGTGACGTGGTAGGATAGGGTAGGTCCACAAATGGCGGGACCTACAGTTTTAAGCCGACTACGAATGGCAGATATTTTTTATGAGGAAGTTTTTTATAGCAGAAATACGCCCGGAGGTTTGCCATTGCCTGCCGAGGGGCAACAGCCATTAAAAAAACTGTTTCTTTATTTTGGTGTTGGTTGGTTCTTGACTACCGTTCGAAAGGGCCCAGGTTCGAGTCTCTGAGCATGAAACATCAAATGATTCAACAGTTTATGTCGGACCAAAATCGACAACAGCGAGTTATTGGATCAAAACTCTTTCTAAACAAAATTACATAAACACCCTGAAGTGTCTGAGATGTTATGGTTTTTTCGGGTTCTAGGAACAGTAATGTAACCCTGAATTGATAGTGTACGCAGCGGTGGCAACCTAGTTATCTTTCAGTAAGACTCTGCTCCTACACACAAAGCGATGCCGACACAAAATTGAGTGGCTGAAAATTTCCATGACCACACAATAATGAACTTATGGCCGCCCAACTCCTTAGGGGGAGTCCAAAAAGCGTCCTCATAATCTTCTCTGAAGGCTGCAATTAATACCGTTATGGTCAATATGGAGTATTTGATTCGGACATGCAATCGTTTCCGGACCCGGTTCGAGGAGGTTAGATTAGACTAGATTAGATTTGTGGGGGGTTGGAGGTTATTGCAGCTAATGCAAATTTTATTAAAGAATTTCATACATATATAATAAGTTAATTCTTGAAGTTTCATTAAATTTGATTGAGAATAAAAGCTCATTAGTTTTACTTTCAAGCCATCATCAGATACCGTACGCACCCTGTATATATACACCGCATATCACTGCACCAATAATTGAATACAGCTCGAGATACCTATATTTTCTTACAATAAACACTTCTTTACAAAGAACTACTGAATTTCGCAAAAATAATTACTCGTTTCTTACTAAAAAGCTGAGAAAATTCATTCACAACGTAGCCCTGATTAAACTTAATATTTCCTACTGAGTGCAAACGGCAAATTCCCATTTCTCCGCGTAAATTTTACTCATATTCGTCATAGTTCAAAATGTTAAAAACAGAAATGAAATCTATTTGTGGCTGTAATAGTGGACGCACTTATTTCACGCGCTCCAAATGTAATTTTCTATTTACAAAAGTCAGGCGACTGCACAGATGCTTGGGCATTTCCTGCTTTCAATTGCGCTGCATTATTACATATGCACTTCATTTCGCACATATATACTTGTATGCTTGCATCTATATACATACATATGTATGTATGTGTGTACATGTGGACAAGCACATTCAATAAATATTAGCTGGGATCCGTGGAATTGGTTGCTGACCAGCACACACCCGTAGAACCAGTTTAATTTGTATTTTGTTGCAAAACTTGCTGAAAAATAGAAACACAAATAAAAAAGTCAAACATTTATGCGCATTAAATACGCGAAAACATTACAAGATTTATATTATATACGTAACATTTGTCTGCTAACAGCTAAGTTGTAAGACTTTTGGCAGTAGTAAAAGTGGCTGAAATGAAAATAAAAACGAAAATGAAAATGTTTTTAGAAAAACAAAAGCACAACTAAAAAAAGCCAAATGCAACTCAATTGGTGCACCACAATCGAATTTGCGCATGCGCCGCTGATCAACGTTGGCTGTGCAAAGCTGCTTCACTGGAGTAGAGCAAACTTTCAGGATGCCACGCAACGACGAACAAACTAAACCGTTTAAATGGGCAGTAGTTAATGCCTTGTCTATTTCTTCGTCTCTCTGTCTGTTCGTCTGTCTGTGTGTCTGTCAACGACGCTGTGCCATTATGACGTAAGCGCAAGGCACTGCCTTCCATTGGCCAGCTTCTTAGCAATCGCATGTGGCACAGTTTGCTTGCTAATCCAGTGCAATGTCCAGCAGCTGGTTGCGTCCAAAGACCAACTTCAATAACAAAAACAATTGCATTTAGGCGTGCGCTGTTTATGTTTATGTATTTTATATGTGATGTGCGTGTATGTGTGCATTGTTGTTATGCTAAAGACAATCTCCGGCTCGGGTTACATGCGCGCCCACCGCTGGGTTGGTTGAGGTTAATAACATCAGAAAGTGGAATTGTAGGTGAAAATTTGCAATAATGAAAATTTGATTGCTTTAGCTTTTACGGCATGGCTTTATTTTGGTGTGCGTTTGTGTATGTGTGTGTGCACTAAGACCGAGGCGAATAAGTATGAATGAGATATGAACTAATTTCTGGTATTTTATGTTGCATAAACATTTTTAATTTGTGCTTTTGAATTGATAATTAATATTCAGTACGTAAACTGGAGTAAAATAGATTCTGGGTAATTTATTTATTAATTGTTTTTTAATAATTTACTTAGTGGCTTAAACTGTCTTCACTTGCGTGTCAACACTCAACGATGCTAACAGCTTTTCTGGGTGCGTAAAACTGCACAGTTTACAAATTTTAAGGAAATTTCTGAACTGCAGCATTTTAGTGGCATTTCTTGTGTAACCGTCTCAAGTATTATAAGTTTTTCTGGTAATTTCTATTCTACTGCAAGAATCTGTTCTTTAGAACTCTGAAGAAAATTAGCTATTGTATAATAATCTGAATTCTTTTTGGCAGATCAAACCCCCAAAATGCTCACCTAAACTCATGTTAACTCATCTCAATTCACCTCTCCTCAAGTCTCCTTATATGTATGTATGTATGTTATATATACATAAAATGCGTTTTATGATCAGATCACAGGAATTTATTGGCCTGCTTTATTTAGTTTATTTGTTTCTTATTCAACTTCAAAAACTTTTATATGGAAACATAGCTCATTCTACTACGAACTCCATGTAAATCCAAGTTTCAAACTTTATATAAATTAAAAACAATTAACCAATTCTAATAAATATTTCAAACTTTTTAATAGGGCTCTCAAAAATTTTCAAGTGTGGAGTTTTATAGTTCATTAAATTTTGGTATAATAAAGTGCAAGCTTGAAGTGCCTTAAAAATCGTGTTAATTTTTGCCAATTTTTTTTGGTAACGGTATTGGATTTTTTCGTACATAACGAATGCTCCAAATTTTTTTATGGGAACATACTTAAAGAATATCATAAATGTCCACATACAAAGTTACACAGAAAGTCGTAGATACTTGAGGGCATCACATATTATCAAGGTAATTTCCAATTAATTCATTATGTGACATGATGTCCGAAACGAATTTTCGTTATATTCATTTGTTTATTTCGTTCTTTCAAATGTTAATTCGGGTGTTCGATTTTTTTTTTCTATCTTCAGTTAAAGAGCATGCCAGTTAATAAGAATTATCAGTAAATCACCAACTAATCCAAGCTTTAATAGTTAAAAATGACTGCTTAATAAAGTTTATAAATTAAAATTTTTCACAAAGGGTTTCGTTCTTCTCACCATTAAAAAAATTTTTTTCCTATGGACACTACTTTGCAAACTACTGCACAAACAAGTAAGTCTTTTGGGCACTTTCCTGGTGTGGAGACGTGAAAATTGAAGATCAATTCTTCATTAGATCAGTTCTTTATTTACAAAAAAAAAAATCTTTTTTCAATCACAATAATAAAAAAATTGCTTCCCCTGACGTAACACATGCCACTGGCATAACTGATTGGGCTACTCAGGTACGTTTGGAAAACAAATTTCAGTCGATTATTCATCAGGAGATATGTTCCTATGGTGGGTAGCAGATTTAGAAAAAAAAAATATTGTTTCTTATTTTATCTATTTATTGGAAAAACTAAAAAAAAGGATTTTTTTCACGTGAAACGGGTAGGGTAGGAAATAATGTATGGTTCCATGAAAAAATGGCCGACAAGATCTTGCGGTTTGGTAGTATTGCACATCTTTTTCTAGGGCCACGTGAAAAATATTGTTAATGCCAATAAGTCCGAGATGATTCCAGGGCTGAGAAACAAAATTAAATGTTGTGCGTTGCAAATGGCTGAACTATGCCAAAAAGTCTTGTACAAGTTTCATATGCGCGTGCCGTGTTGCCACAGTAGTCTTGATGGCCATTTATTGGAGATGGTATTTTGCACAAAAATATTTTATTTGCAACAGAAAATCTGCGGTTTCATTGAATCATTTATTATTTTCAAGATTTTTCTGATATAAAAAACTGACGTATAAAGAACACAACAAAATTTATTGACATAAAAATGCCCCCAGGCGGACACACTGTGGAAATAAAACATCAATAAGACGTTTCTCTTTAACAGCGATCGCCCCTTGGCAGGCAATGGCAAACCACTTAGTGCTGTGCAATGGACTTCTGTGAAAATGTACTCGCAAAAACCATCAGCCATTCTGAGGCCGTACTCTTGTAATTACACCTCTTTCTGCGCGCCTGTAGGCCACAGACAAAAATTGTAACCAAATCAGACCGTGCGAATATTCAAGCTTTGGGGGAAAAAACACAAAACCATTAATAAGTGCTAAATACTTTGCAGCTCCTTGGAATTTTATTGGCTCAATGCTGGTCAAGAGTCTGCCAATTTGTTTTTCATAATGGCTTTATGTTTCTTTTTTTATGTGAACAAACAATAACGACTGGCAGCTTCCGTTCAACATTCAACTAGCAAATGACTTATTTACTTAACACCGAGGCATACACGAGTATGTGGCTTACCCTGCTATAAACATAAATTATAAGGAAATTTCATCACCTGCACGCTTGCAACGGAAATCGCCTTTGGCTGCGATGGAATTACGTAAAGGAAAAAAAGCTCACAGGTGGTGGCTACTGGCGGCAACTGCGCGTCACCCGATCGCTTTGCATGCTTTGAAGTGTTGTTGTTGTTTATATCTTGAAATGTCTCATGTGTTCTACTTTCATTTTTTTGTTTTTTTTTGAATTTGTAGTTACAAAGAATCTTGTATCTGAGTTATATTTTCGTTTCTTTTTTTTTCTTGCGGGTGACAACGCCGACTACGAAACGGTTGACACAGCGCAGCTTTGTAGACTTGACTCTTCAAATTATTGAATTTCAAAGAGTTGGTATTTTGTTAGAATAGTTGCGCATATTATTTGTTGCCACAATAGCACTTGAGGTTTCTGACCGCAGATCTTTGCACAAGTGCCGCCAGCACCGTTAACGTTGAGCCATTGAGTTGCCGAAACGGAAGTGGCAAGTGTAAGAGAATCGCATGCAACTTTTTCGTATGTGACAATAGAACTTATAAGTGCAACACATAACGGTAGTAGTTGTGTTGCAAAATAAGCTCCAAATAAAAAATAAACAAAATGTATCAAAAGCGTAATTAAACACCACATTTCTGATTGTTGAATGTGGTTTGAATTAGTTGTTCTTTTTTTCAACTCATACACAGCCACTATTGACAGTTACTCGCTAGCTTGTTTGCTCGTTTGCTCGTCAATTGCGAAAAGTTGTTTGGTGACACTGGCGGCGTTATTAATACCGAAATCAAATATAAGACTTTTATGGTTAATAAATATGAAGCAATATTTATGTATGCGTGCATGTGGCAACCAACGATTGGTATCATAACTTTTCAAGTGTCATAACTTTTCAAATGAAGTAACAGAATTGCATGCAGCGATGTGAAGGGTGAGCCGCACAAAATACCTACATATATTTGCATTCACCAAATCATTGAAATTGTAATTGAATTCGTAAAAGAATTCACAGTTTGTTTCAAAAGTTTGTATAGTTGGAAATCTCTACTGCGAGTCTCCTAAATTTAGCTAGAATTCTGACGAACGAGTTCTTACACTCGAATAGCTTTGCCAGATATTTAATAGGCTTACCTTTCACCCACTTTACATGCTCAGTGACCCATTCAACTTTGCTTTACTGGGTCCGGGTGCCAAAGAGAAAGAAGCGACTACAGACATTTCAGCCATAAAAACGTATCTCCTCTAACTTTTAAGCGCGGAATGAGGACAGACGCACAAAAGGTGTTCTAAAGTTTCCTCAACATCCACTCTGCATTTCCAACATTTGTCCGTGTTAGCAATCCCTATCTTGTACGCACGTACAGCCAATAGTTTATGGCCAGTTAGCATAATACATAAGTACAAATTGAGTCAGTTTCTTGTCGTTAGATCTACACATAACTTCTGCTGTTTGCTTGCGGTCAAATTAGCCCATCTAGCTTCTACTAGTTTTTACATGTAGTCGTCCATTTCATTGGATATTGTATATTTTTCAAGTGGTAGTCTAACAGCACTTTTTGCTATCTCATCTACTATTTCGTTCCTCATAATGCCTTTGTGACCAGGTACCTAGTAGATATGTAGCATTCTGTTTGCGGCTAGCCTTTCCATGGCCTGCCTGCTCCGTCGAACATTTTTGGACTTAATACAATATGAGTTTATTGCTTTTATTGCTGCTTGACTGTCCACGTATATATTAATTGTTGAGTTCCTTCTTGTTCTAGTGTAGGCTAGCTCCGAGGCCTTCCCCACAACAAAAACTTCCGCTTGGAAAATACTGCTGTGGTCTGGCAGCTTGATAGGCTGCCTTATCCCTACTTTTGAGCAGTAAATGCCCGCTCCCATTCCGTCTAAAGTTTTAGAGCCGTCTGTAGGGATGTGAAAAGTTCTATAGCCAGGCTTCATGCCTTTGTGCCATCCCTCCTCTTCAATTGTAATGCGAAACCTTCTCTCCCAATTAAAGTACGGAGTCATGTAGTCTGTGCAACCTGAGCTCCATTTTCCTATTGAGCTGTGACCGAAGGTTATGTAGGTGAATACTCCAGCAGCCACCAACCTCCTCGCGGATTTCGTTGCCAGGTTTTTCGCCATAAGGTCAATAGGTGACATGCTGCGTATCATTTTCAGCGCCCCGTTGGAGTGGTTTTTATCGCTCCTGTTATGCACAGAACAGCGAGTCGCTGAGTCCTTTCCAGTGGCATTAAGTATGTCAGTTTTCGTGTCACAGTCCACCATACTAAGGCCCCATACAGCAATATCGGTCTAACTACTGCCGTGTAGCACCAATGCATCAGAGAGGGTGAAAGACCCCAAATAATGCCCAGCATTCTTTTACATGCGTACAACGCATTACTGGCCTTTTCACCCTTTCCTCAACATTGTGCTTCCCCAGCAATTTACTGTCTCGTATTACTCCGAGGTACCTTTCATGATCTTTGAGAAGTAGTTCGTTGTTGCGTAGCTTCGGGAGGTTCCACTTCGGGACCTTGTACTTCCTGGTAAAAAGTACCATGTCCGTTTTTCCGGCGTTTATCCCTAGCCTTGCGCGAGATGTCCATTGGTGTAATGTTCACAAAAATTTTTAACTAAAAGTTTTTTTTTTTATTTTTTTTTAGTTTTTCTTTTTTTTAATTTTTTTTCATGACAATAAATCTGGTTTCGAAATTTTTAACTAAAATTTTTTCGGAACTTTTTTTCTTGTCGAAATTTTAAAATTTGTGTGACAAAAATTTTTCCGTGTAATTTGTCTTATAAATTAAACAAAAAAAATATTTTAACTGTTAAAAAGGACCGTGGATACAACACTTAAAAAAATTCATACCAAAGTTTTTCATAAATTTGATAAGTCTGAAGATTATAGTTTTGTTTAATTTTTTTCACTTTAGTTCTTATACTTCAGCCTACAAATAAACTAATTTTTAGAAAAATTAACTGCAATGTCCAAAATACTTGGTTCACTTGACATGGAATAGCTCAAATATATGGGGATAGAGAAAATTTTTTTTATGAAAAAGAAAGGGTTGGTGTGTGTAGATTCTCCTTTCATGGGTCTTTTCCTAGATTTGGCGTATTGTGAATATTTTTTCGATGGTAGACTTTCCAGGTTTAAAGCCACACTGATAAGGTCCAATCAGTTGGTTGAGGGTGGGCTTCAGCGTTTCACACAATACGCTCGCTAGAACCTTATAGGCGATATTTAGAAGACTAATCCCGCGGTAATTGGCACAGATTACAGTATCACCCTTTTTGTAGATGGAGCAGAGCACACTTAAATTCCAATCGGCAGGCATGCTTTCATCCGACCATATTTTGCATTGAAGCTGATGCTCCTCGGCGACATGTTTGAATAGCTCAGCCTGCAATCCGTCGGCACCCGCGGCTTTGTTGTTCTTTAACCGTGTTATCGCTATTCTCACCTCGTGATGGTCGGGTAGCGGAACGAGAATTCCATCGTCAACGTTTGGGGTATCGGGATCTTCACATTCTCTTTGACATGCGCAGCTGTCACTATTTAATAGGTTCGAGAAGTGTTCCCTCCATAATTTATGAATGATCTGGATGTCAGTCCACAGGTCTCCGTCTTTGTTCTTACAGGAAAACGCCCCGGTCTTAAAACCTTCTGGTAGAATTTTCGGGCGTTGTTCCTATTAGCCAGCATCTCAAGCTCCTCGCACTCACATATTTCAGCCTGTCATCATACAAACAGTCGGCGCACTCGCGTATCGGCACCCACGTCACTGTTGGCAGTTATAATTTTGAGGTTTAGACTTCGTTTATTTAGGAACCAACATTAACACCGATAACAATGTCAGCCTTGATATCCAACGGAGAATCTCTCTTGCCAACAAGTGCTACTTTGGACTAAGTATGCAATTGAACAGTAAACAAAACTAATACTCTACAAGACTTTCATCATACCCGTCCTAACGTATGGCGCAGAAGCGTGGACGATGACAACATCCGATGAGGCGACGCTTGGAGGGTTTGGGAGAAGATTTTGCGGAAGAGTTTTGGACCTTTGCACGTTGGCAACGGCGAATATCGCAGGCGATGGAACGATGAGCTGTATGAGCTTTGCGACGACATAGACATAGCGCAGCGAATAAAGATCCAGCGGCTACGTTAGCTGGGTCATGTCGTCCGAATGGATACAAACGCTCCGACTCTGAAAGTATTCGATGCTGTACCAGCTGGTGGTAACAGAGGAAGGCCTCCTCTGCGTTGGAAAGATCAGTTGGGGAAGTGTCCAACTGGCGCCGGTTAGCACGAGAAAGAAACGACTGGCGCGCTTTGTTAAACTCGGCCAAAATCGCGTAAGCGGTTGTCGCACCAATAAGGAAAAAGGAGAAGAGAAGAGAAGAGTAAGGATTATTGTAACAACATAGCGAAAGCTTCTTAAGAATCAGGTCTGTCAGTCACACAACATAACCTTAACATTTTAGTTTGCCCATTATTTTTATACTTTTTATAGACATTGTCTCAACTAAGTGAGTTAGTCGGTATCGAAAAGTATGAAAATCAGTTTTTATGTTATCCTCCATACCACTGGGTAGCTTATTTTGATTACGCATTTCACAACATGTCATAAAATTAAAATTCTATGTCAAACATAGAGTGGCTTGGTACTTAAACTGAGTTCAATAAATGTATTAATGCTCCATTGAAAATATCTGCAGCAAAGTACTTACTGGCAGCTGAAGTAGTGCTAAAATGCAATTATGTAAGCGCTTTAAATGTGGCACTTTTAATCGCGTTTTAAATGAATTTTTGGCGATGCGTAGAATAACTGACAGCTTGGCAGCCGCATGACATGCGCGGTGCACAAAAGTACGCTTAAGGTTGGCTGCCTCGTCGACGCCAAAAAAAATTATCAAAATTGATTAAAATCAGCAACGAAAAGTGTTACCAATTCAACGAATATAGACAGTTTTTGCTACCAATCGGCAGATAAGCCACTACACTGCTGTGCAATTCAATAAATGCGTTACTTTGTGCAGCAAAGCTTTTTAAATGTTCCACCAAACAAAAAAAAAAAAAAATAGAAAAATAAATTAAACCATCATTTCGCAAATATACAAAAATCACAGGAATGCCAAAACAACTCTTTTGGAAGTGAAAAACATAACCAGTTTGCGGTTACACGATTCCGATAGACTTTTTAGTTTGAGTTTTGCGTTAAAAATGGTGCCTCATTACAGCTGCTCTCCTAAACCAAAAGAAGTGTACGCACCAAATGAGCAAATGAATGAGAAATTAAATAAACTAATAAGTAACTGCAGTGATAATCTAAGAAAAAAAAAAACATTTTTTTACAAAAAGGAAAAAAATATTCCACCAGGGTGCTTGCTGGGTTACAATTGGAAACCACCTACCATTTTGTCCTTGTTGCGCTGTGTTTTAATGCGCGATATCACTTAATTGAGTTTGCTTGAATTAATTAATTTTTCTAATTGCACATTATAAAATGTTTGTACAACAAGCCGTTTTGACCGAAAAAGTAGGCCGCGCTAAATCAATGCGAACCACGAAATTAAACTCACACCAAACTGTAATTTATTGCTGTACTACATACGAGTACTTTATTGCAGATACAAGTTTGTAAAATTTTATTGGCCATAATGCATCAAAGATCAGTATTTTAATTAACACTCGCTCAGCATACCAGTGCAATTTTGTATGCTCTACAAACGAACGGACTGTCAATCGATGGCATCGAGTCTGTGGGTCAGCGTTACATGTTGCAATGTGGTTGAGGAAGTACAAAGCTGACAAGAGGATATCACTTTGTCTTTGCCTTACTTCTTGTACATTTTGTCTCGATTAAGGAAACTAATTAAGAAAATATAGGCAGCCTTGTAAGGAAATGAGATGGTGGGTGTTAGTATTAAGAGAGTTAGGAGCTATGAGCGGTAAAAGTAGGCAGTTGTGAGAACTACCGGCTGAAGTGAAAACTGGAACTGCAAAATAACAGTGAATTATCGAATTAATTGTGATACACAAAATTAAAGTTGTATAGTAAAAAATAAAATAAAAAATAATAAAAAAATATGACACGAGAAAAAGTTCAAGCTATTGATGAATTTAATGAGTTGCGTGAGATGTTTGAAGGTATAAAAAGAAGGAAAGATAAAATAAGAGGAAGCAATACATTTTATGCATTTTAACAAATTTTAATTTTGAAGATACAGTTACCACTAAGATGTTTTTCTACAATAATAAAAAAAGATTTAATAAGATTAGATTCATGTCTAGAAAATGTGACATTTTTCTTATGTTCGTTTTAAAATTGCTTAAATTAAATTGCCCCTTTAATGTCAGGATTTCTTTAAATAATCGATAGTCAAACTTTTCGCGCATTAATTGGACTGTTTCACCTGTTATATGGCACGAAACCCCAACTTGTTAAAATCACACGACTTCAAAATTTGTTTCTCTTAATTTCGTTACTAAAAAATTGATTCTTAGCGATCTACGCCACTCTTCATTAACAGAGACGGTGTCACCAGCGTCATTTTGGAAGAAATGTGTGTAAACGTTGTGACGTAAATGACATGTGCTGGTATATAGATTGCTCAAGAGCACCATATGGCATAGGGGCTGGTCCCATATATGACCTCAAAACAAAGCGGTGTGTGCCGATGGGTGGTATTCGCTGCCTCCAGGCGGAATTGTATGCCATCTATCCTCATGCAGAGATCAACTTAGAGAAGAACCTCCAGAATGAACGAATTGCCATTCCAAGCGACAGTCGGACTGCACTCAAGGCCTTGTCCCCTTTGAGGTTGAGTACTAATTAGACCTTGAGTGTACCCAGAAATTGAACTTGGTAGGAATGCAGAGTCGTATCCGACTTATATGGGTGTCGGTGAAGGGAAATATACCTGGGAACGAAGGAGCCAATGCATTGGCTAGGGAGGCTGCAGTCTCGTTGTTAATGTGAGCTTAAGAAACAGAGCTTATTATTGAACAGATCTTAAGAAAGGTAAGCTGGCAAAAAACTATGCTTACTGGGATTCTTACAGGTTACTACAGATTGCGCAGCCACCTGCAAAGGTTAGGAATATGGTCCACTAATCCTCGGAATCTTCAACCCGGGGAAAAAAGTACACATTTTTTTTTGTTTTTTTTTCATACTGAGAGTGAATGTACATTAATACGGGATGACATACATTTTTAACCAGATTCAATTTCTCCGAGTGTTTTTGATGAACTTAATCTGAATTTCAACTTCGAGTAGCTTCGTTACGTGAAATGTGCTATAATGACGATCTGTCGCTGTATTTGAGGTTATGTAGCATAATTAGTAATTCTTTTTTTGTTCGTGTTGTAACAATATATCGAGGTACAAATCTTTAAAGTTTTTGTTTGTCACTTAGATATCAGCCGATGAGTTTACCATTTTACTTACTTACTTATGTATGTACTGCTTTCGTGATCTCCTCGTGGATAATAGGCTAAGGGATAAGGATAAGGTAAAGTAACACAAAAAAAAAAATATTCTTTTTTTACACCTAAAAATGCGTTTAGCAACGAGAAGGCGTTGTACTGTGAACGAGCAGTACTTAAAAAAAATCTCATGATATTATTTTACTTCAATAATAGTAAAAAAATCATTTTCTCTGCATCATCCCAATCGGATTCTGCAATAATAATTTATTGCTGATTTGTGGGCACCAATAGTTTTTTATCACTTTCAAGTTATCATCATTACAATTCAAAAAATTCCAAAAATTGTGAAGCGAATGTATGCCTCTCCTCTTTGCTCATTTTGAAGTTATATTTTAAAAAATATTTTCTTGGTAAAATTGGTGATCTTACTTAATTAAAATTAACGGATTTTTTTTTTTAATTCTGAAAAATATTTTGCGAAACTTCTGGAGCTTTACTTTCAAAGCTGTTTAGGAGTATTTCATAATTATTTCATAAAGTGTGTAATAGCAAAAAAAACCTGCAATGGAACCCGCCGGAGCTTGCCACTAATAGTGAGCTGAAGTCATTAAATTATTAATTTTAGTGTAAAAAATGCGCCTGGCCACCAAGGATCTTACCTTTAACCTTAGCTTACCTTTCCTTAGGGTCAATAACAACTAACAAGGGTAGGAGGGGACGGCGTTTATAATTTTTAATTTTTGTAAAAGTCAAAAAGATTTATTACCACCAAAACTCTAATTTATAAATTAAACTAATTCATGTAAATTTTAATAAAAAGATTTGGATTACGTCAGAATCCGATTTAAATAGAATTAAACAAACGAAGACAAGCGAATTTGAAAAAATGTGCAAAGTGTTGGAACTACTTACGTATCCCCGCAACAGATGAGCTTATTTCAATTTATGTGCCAAACAACTTCCCCTACTTCACTTTTAATCAGTTGCAGAGAGAAATTCGCGTGAACCGAAAGTACCACATACGTGCACACTCACATACACGTAGAAGCATTAAAATACTCATACAAATCAGTTAAATCCGTTTCGAGTG
Source organism: Anastrepha obliqua (assembly GCF_027943255.1). NCBI lineage: Eukaryota > Metazoa > Arthropoda > Insecta > Diptera > Tephritidae > Anastrepha > Anastrepha obliqua. The sequence continues at coordinate 3,365,101 of NC_072896.1, forward strand.
GGATTAACATCTTTCTTGACTGCTTGACAGACTATATTTTGGTGTTGGTGAATTAGTTGTTTATCTGCGTAAGTGCCTGCATAACCATTACCGTAGACTTTACTCGCACTCACCTTCTCATACTCACTAATCACTTTCGCCTTGGTCACTCTCAGTGAAAACGTAATCGCTACCGTAATCAGAAATTTGTGTTTGTGACGGGTCGAAAGTGTTAATTATGTCATAATGCCAGCATACCACGCACATTTACATACACTCGTACCATCACATGTTTTACTACTCGCTGCTTGGTATTAATTGGGAAGAGAGTTGTACTAAAGTGTTTGCATAGCAATAGGTAGAATTCGCCTGTGCGTTAACTCAAACTGCTCAATGCGAATGATACCAATTCACGTGCTTGAGATATCCGCTAATTTTAATAATTTTATTTCAGATAGGATAGTTTGATATAATAACTGACACTCAATAAACTACTACTTAAATATGTACATATTCAAGTAATATGAATGTTTGTGTGTAGGTAGTTACACATCTGCTTGATGGCTACATTGAGTTTGCACTGACTTACAATTCCATTTGATGTGGCTAAAATGCGATGTAGGAAAATGGTTAAGAGATAGCTTCACGGTACATAAAAGGAGGCTTAAACTGTAGCCTCAGATCGCTTGAGAGTAGATCATTTTCTCTGAGCGATGTACTAAGTTTCAGGATAGAAGGTCTTATTTGGTCGCTGAAAGTCTAAGAACGGCCTCCAGCTTTAGCTCAGAAGTAACCAGATGATCCCCAAACCTGGCCTGACACACATTTCAAATAAATATAAATATAAAAATAAAAATAACGGGTGATCAATCATGAGGTGCTTTTTTCAATAGTTAAAAAAAAAACAAAAATGTAAATTATGTTCAAAACCTTTATTTATCATTTGAAAGGACATTCTTTGACATTTACTTTTTGAATATGACTTCTTTCAAATGTTGGCCGCAACTACGCTTAAGGTGGTCCATTCTGAAGGTCCAATTTTCAATCACTCGTTCGAGCATTTCGACTGGTATGTCGTGAATAACACGCGTAATGTTGGCTTCCAGAGCTTCAATCGTAGCTGGTTTATCAGCATAGACCTTGGACTTCACGAATCCCCAAAGAAAAAAGTCCAAAGGTGTGATATCACAAGATCTTGGTGGCCAACTCACAGGTCCCAAACGTGAGATCAGCTGCTCTCCGAAATGACTTCTCAATAAAGTCATTGTTTCACGAGCTGTATGGCAAGTGGCTCCGTCTTGTTGAAACCAAATGTCGTAGAGATCATTAGATTCAATTTCAGGTAGCAAAAAGTCCGATATCATGGTACGGTAGCGAGCACCATTCACAGTTACGTTGCGGCCATCATCATTTTTGAAAAAATATGGACCGATGATTCCACCAGCCCATAAACCACACCAGACCGTTGTTTTTTCTGGGTGTAAAGGTAGCTCTTGAACCTGTTCTGGTTGCTCTTCATCCCAAATACGGTAATTTTGCTTATTGACGTAACCATTGAGCCAGAAATGCGCCTCATCGCTGAACAAAATTTTGCTCGAAAACAGCGGATCTTCTTCAATCTTTTCAAGAGCCCAATCAGCAAAACGGTGACGTGCAGAAAGGCCATTTGGCTTTAGTTCTTGTACGAGCTGTATTTTGTATGCTTTTAAATGAAGATCCTTCCGTAAAATTGACCAAGTTGTTCCATACGACAGTCCAAAGTGCTGAGAACGGTGCCGAACCGATTCATCGCGGTTTTCACGTACACTCTTTGCTACTGCCGCTATATTCTCAATGCTTCTTGCTGGACGTGGTCTATTCGGTCGAGAATTATCCACCAATGAATATTCGGATTCAAATTTGTTGATGGTATGTAGAATAGTGTTTAAGGCAGGCCGATTATGTTGACCATAATGCGGTCTAAGCGCACGAAAAACATTTGTCACAGAACGCTGATTTTCATAATACAGTTGAACAATTTGTAGACGTTGTTGCGGTGTGAGTCTTTCCATGATGAAATGCCAAACGCTGTTCAACAAATCCACGATGACAGTTTGCCACAACTCGCGCGCGATCTGTAAAAAAAACGCAAATGAAAAAAACTCCTCTTAATTGATCACCCGTTACATATAAAGTGCTCCAAATTGAACAGCAAACTACAGCAGATATTAAAAGCCACAATTTTCATTTCTTCCCAAGCAAGGTCTTCCCAAGTACCAAACACCAACAATTGCAGAATGATATTAACCCATATCCTTAACTTAAAACCTTCCAGGGGTATCTGCATTGAACCAATATCTGATGCTGAAGGGATTGGAAAGAGTTCAGCATGAATTGTACTCCAAACCTTTATACTGGACCTCCTTATATATGCTTTCCTTTAACTCATAGTGGAGCATAGAGCATCAAACGATTCGTTAGCTGCCTAAAGCAGAGAAGTAACGACTTGTATGGGGGAAAAAAGTTGTATAGCAGAAAATGGGTCAACTAATTCACCTTGTAGAAGGTTGAGTGCTTCAGATATAAAATTCCAAGGAAATCTTAAGTGGAGTGATTTCGAAGTGGGGTGAGTAGGCAGACTTGCCTAGCAGAGCAGTAATGAGTAGACCCGAAGAGAGAGTAGAGTCAGTGGTGCTGCCAACTAGAGTTTTTGAAGGTGCACAAATTTTACAGAAAATTCTAGGTTTTCTAGTGCCCATGAAATAATTTTTTGTGGTATCATAATTGAATACATTTTATGGAAATTTGTGTAAGAATTATTGATACAAAATAAAAATATTTGATTTTCTTAGTTTTCTAATGAGAAATATGCAATTCAACTGTAATTGACGGTATTTAGTGTTTTTCCCATGCTTTTTAAAGAAAGAAAAATATTCGATCATTCGTTATATACTACAAAAATCGCCAGCAGAAAAAATGTCAAAAATAAACTACAAATCTTGATCTTGTTTTTTATTATACCAAAATCCAATGAACTTTAAAACTGCATGCCTGAAATGTTTCCAGAAAATCTAATAAATATCTCTGAAATTATGATGAAAAGTTTGTGAAATGTTTATAATTTTGTATTAAGAGGTTGTATACCTTGTGAGCTCGAAAAAATGGACGGTTGTCATAATTTTTTTTAAATATGTTTTAGAACTTTTATTCAAATGAAGGGTAACTCTCGAAAAATACATTTTGGTGTTTTTATTTTAAGAAATGTTACTATTTATTGTTGATATCGCCCCTCCCCCGAAACGCCGTTTTTTAGAATAGGCTTGCGGTGATCACAGTAGCGCATGAGCAGCTCAACTGAAATCCAAAAAATCAAATGATTATTGTAGAAAATGTTTTTTAGTAAATCTGAACGCTTTATTTACCCAAAGAAAATTTTTTTCGATATAAAACCACTTTGCACCAAAAAAACGAGTTTTGAAGGATTGAAAAATTAAAAAAAAAATAATTCGAACGATTCACGAGTTTCGTTCAGATTCAGGAGGTTGTAACTTCGAATAATTTAAAAAAAGTTTATGCAAATCGGTCAAATAGTTTTTGGTAAATAATGATCATTGATAATGATAATTTTCAAAAAAATATGTCTTCGAGATAATCGCGTCTAAAGGTTTGCATGCACTTCTCGTTCCAAGAAAGGTTGCGCGCTTCCACGGTCTGTAACTTTCGTTCTAGTGCTCTGATCTCTATGATTTTTTGAGTTTATATTTTTGAGATGATGTGCTGTTAGAATGTGCCATAAAAATGTTCAATTTTTTAGTCCAACACAAGGTATATAACCCCTTAAATTTTACTTTTAGAAAAAATAATTAGTATGCAAACAGAGAGAAACATTTTCAAAACAGGTCAAATGTTTGAGATATTCTAGCTTTTTGCGGGCTGTACTTAGTTGATTCTCTTGAATTGCTTATGCTAATAATAATAATAAGTAGTGTGATTTCTCTATTAAAAAAATTAAATTTTTCTAAAGCTGTACTTATTTTTTATTAATAATTCTTGCCCAAATTTCTTCAGAATGTTTTAAGTATTTTGATGCAAATTAGTTGAGTTTTTTTTTGTAATTTGCATAAAGTTTGATAATTTCATTTATATGGACTTTATATGAAAACGAACTATCGTATATATTGCGCCTTGTATTAATAAGGCACAAATAATTTGTCAAAACTGGTCATAAAGTGATCATGGGACCAATGTATACAAAATTAAAAAAAATCTGTTCCTATCCCCGAGCCTGAATTTTCTTTTGTTAGCTCTCGCATGGAAGGTATCAAATTAGCTAAATATTAATACGTGTTAAGTTTTACGTATTTCCTAACTAAGAAAATCGATTAGGAACTTTATACTAAATACTTCTGAAAATAATTTTTTTGTAAAATATTCATGCATTTCTTTTGTAGCATATGTATATTCATTCAAATAAGTATTTCATACAAAATTATTATTATTATTTGTAGGGGTTATATACTTACACAACATAACCCTATGTTAATTAGCACACCATAATAAATATTTTCTAAGGACTTTGCTAAAGTGAGTAGTTTTTAAGCTTATCGCTCCTTAATTATCTGCCATCAAAGCTTTCAATGAAACGAGGCATACTTTTCTGGGCGATTCATATACATAATTATATTTATTTGCATTTCCTTCTCCACTACATCGCTTTCCTTATTACGCATGCACTCGCACTGCTCCAATATCTACATAACTCAGTTCTTCAATTTCATAACTCCAGCAACACTTTCGTTCGCAGTGTTGCGAGTTGATTCGCAGATGAGATATCAAATAGCAGAGGTGGTGACATCACAAAATAAAGCACAGTAAACTAGAGAAAGACAAAGAAAAAGAAAGCAATGCGTGGAAAATATTACAAAATCATTAACAAATAAACAGCATTCACCTTTTACTTAACACCTACACACCCACACATATGCACGTATCTCCAGAGTCTGACATGCATCTATAAGTAAATGTATGCGCATTTCTATTCCCTACTCCACTTTCAAGTGTTGCAACAACGCATTGCAAAGAAAGATGTGTAAAAGAGAGTACGCATGTACGCACTTAACGGTATTGCAAATTTTTCCTGAAACTTGGAAATTAAAAACCTTGCAAAATACATACCTTTCCACTGTTTTTTTTTTCAACTCGCTTGCAACTTTTTCGAAAGTTCAATTTCATTTTCTGCGCTATATTTGTAATGAAATGCAATCCTGATAGAGTGGGTATATGCATACATACATGCAGATGTATAAATTTGTATCTGGGGATGAGCTAATGCGGAATTCCATAGAAAAATTCGTTTCAGCTGCAACAGTGCCTTGTAATCGAAACCCTTTAACTACATTTTTACAGGTGAATGCTTGACTGTTATTGCCTATCAAATTTGAGCTCGTTATAGTGCATATACATACATATTTGCAGTATGGTTGTACGCTAGTATTGACTTGAATTACTCGACTTGGTAAACATTGACGATATTTGAAGTTTGATAGTTCATAGCATTTGCGTTATTAAACCGCTGGGAATTCGAGACGATATTAGGAGCCGAATGGATTGGATTTTACTTGGATTGAGGAATAGTTTGCAAGTGTCCATGAACACTTCCGTTACATATCTTATCACATGAAGAGATATAATGCAGTTTTCCGCATTGGAATAATGAAAGAGTTGGATATTTTCGTTTGCACAACCACAGCGAATCAGTCAGTAGTCGTTGAAAGAAAAATTGTACCAATAAAACTACAATAAAAAACCGGGCGTTGATGAAAATCTATTGCGCTTTCAGTTCAGGGGGCACTGGACCTACACATGTTTATTGGCATGCCGCTGGCAGAGACTATGAATACGATCTTGCTTTGCCATGCCGAGAGGGGTCGGTCACCCTACGGCAGGTAACGCGAATCTGGGAGCGCATTTCTGTTATAAAAAACTTATCGTAAAAACCAGCTGTCATTCGTAGAAGTCACAATTCAGCGGACAAACATACCCAGAAGCCTAGCAGAACGAGGCATTCGACAATTATGTGCCCGTTGGTACTGATTGATTAAAAATTATAGGAAGCAAGCAATTCTTATAATAATAACATGTCGTATGAGTAACACATTCCAAGGTCTCTGAAATATCGTTTTATCGACTCACTCCTGCTCTCAGAAAATATTACCCAACAATACGGCTCGTGCATGTGCAACGGAACAACATTGTTTGTCCTTTACGTAACGCCACCCAAGAAGAAATCGGATTTCGGGGAGCCCGTAAAAACAATTGTTACACCGAGGAATGCCACACTGCCGAGGAAGACCAGAATACTGTCTACAGGGCCACGCTGCAATCGGGCGCAACGCGAGTCATTTGCGATCAGTAGCGGGAGCTGAGAAAGGAAGAGAGATGTATTAGCAGAAGGAAGAAATGGGAGTGCGGGGAACTTGAGATGCTGGTCAGTAAGAAAAACGCCCGAAAATTCTATCAGAAGGTTCGGCGGCTTACATAAGGTTTCAACACCGGGGCATTTTCCTGTAAGAACAAAGACGGCGATCTAGTGACTGACATCCAGAGCATACTTAAATTATGGAGAAAACCCTTCTCAAACCTGCAAAACGGTGACAGCTGCGCATGTCACAGAGAATGTGAAGATCCCGATACCCCAATCGTTGAAGACGGAATTGTCATTCCGCTACTCGATCATGACGAGGTGAGAATAGCGATAACGCGGTTAAAGAACAACAAAGCCGCGGGCGCCGACGGACTGCCGGCTGAGCTATTCAAACATGTCGGCGAGGAGCTGGTAAGGGGCATGCATCAGCTTCTATGCAAAATATGGTCGGATGTAAGCATGCCTGCCGAGTGGAATTTACATAAGTCTGCTCTGCGCAATCCACAAGAAGGGCAATACTGCAATCTGTGCCAATTACCGCGGGATTAGTCTTCTAAATATCGCCTATAAGGTTCTACCGAGCGTATTGTGTGAAAGGCTGAAGCCCACCGTCAACCAACTGTTTGGCCCTTATCATTGTGGCTTTAGACCTGGAAATCTACGATGGACCAGATATTCACAATACAGATATTCAAAACCGAGGCAAAAAGCGTATACTGTTTTATTATGACAGTGCTAGACGATAGAGAGATTAATGGCACTGTTGACACTATAGAGGTTTACTTCCTATGTCATATCGGGGTTGTAATTTTAGCTGCTTTCGATTGACCAAATTTCTGCTCGTTAGAGGATTCTGCTGCTCGCTAAGCTAGAATTTTTTATTTGAATACAACAACAGTTAAGCAACGTTGAAGCGCCTTTGTTTTTAGCCGCTTAGCTTAAAAGCGACATGCTTGGGCCAGCGGTTGTAAGTAGAATCAAGGATATTTTTTTTATTGTTGCATATTTCCAGACGGGATGCATTGAGACACAGTGCTACCAAATCACATCCAACGTTTCATTCAAGAAAAATGTTTTACTATAGTCACAACTCCCCAGGTTCGGTTTTCCAGCTCAGTATCACTACTAATTCCCACTGGAACGATCCGGATCAATTTGATGGGTGTTGGCAACACTGCTTCAGAACTTCTACTTTTTTAGTATTTTTAGTATGAAGAGTCTTAAACAATTATTTGGATTCTTCCACAAGAATTGTTCTAGGGAATGTATTCCGGATTCATATTCTTTATCTCATTTCATGGAAAATACATTTGTGTAGAGGTTTGTGGATGTATTCTACATAACATTTGGAGTACATGAATGGAGTACATTTAAATTCAGCAGAAGCTTGCTTGAATCAATTTTTGCACACAAAACTTAAAAATTTTCCACTGATGCCTTAGTGGTTCTAAATCAATAATATCACAAGTTCATCAATCAAATTCAAGCCAAATAAAATGTATTTTATTCTAAAAGTTCCTTAAAACCTGAAACATTCTCACGCAAACCTCTCACGCATGGCAATAATACAGCAATGAATGCACAGGAGGTCACAGATATGCACTAGAACTCCATGTAAATCATTCTTTACAAAGATGCGCGAGTACAGAGCTACCAGCAGTTAAAGTTCATTGCTTTTACAATTGATGCAACTCATACATTCCCATTTAAATCAACAGAAGCTCAAAAATAAGAAAATATTAAGCAATTCGCGTCTACGGATAACTAACATCAGTATTTCTCAGCAGAACGACAACAACTATAAAAAAACTACAGCTAAAGGCATCGAAAAGTCAGACAACACTGGGTCGTCACTTTGGCTGGCCACGCAAAACAAACCAGCAACAACAATGAACAACAGCTCACAAAAGTGACGGAAAAAAGTCGAAAAAAACAACCTGAAAATTCGCTGCATACTCATACATAATTTAGTGAAGAATGTGGAGATGCACGACAGACAATGTAGAAACAGCGGGTGGAGCTGGCGGTGACGTCGCGACGTTAATTGAGCAGCCACAAGCAACGAGGGAAGGCAGTGGCTACCGGTGGATAGCAGGGCACTGGTGGCGTCGTGCAACGGTGATGGTGGTGGTTATTCGAGAGAGTGGCGTTGATTGTATTGAATTAATAAAAGCAGGAAATTTCAATGGAGACACATGAATGGCATGCGCGGACGGACACTAACTCCGAAATACAAACATATCTCTTGACTGGGTTGTTGGGGTGGCTGACGTTTTTCATAATTATATTATACTGTTGCATTTTTGTTGCACTTGCGGATTGTTTGCTGATGGAATTTAATTAAATAATACATAAATTTCTTAGTCTTTCACTAAATGTGTGTGAGTCACTGGTTACGGTGATTGCTGTTACGGTAATGCATATGAAACAAATCCAAAGTCAGTCAATACAACTTTTTTCTATTGATAGCTTCACGAAAAGAACCAGTGATCTGGAAAGATAAAGAAATACGAGCGTAGTAGCGCACAAATGTTTGCTTATATATTTGAAAATAAAAGCATGGACTAGAAAGAAATGGTATTGTGGGCAGTCGGATTGTTCCAAGCCCTCCACTGCCCACGAAGTGGAGGCTCAGGGACGGATAGGTAGCATGAGAATTCATTGCTCCTTTGCATATTTCCCAGACTCCTTTTTAAATTACAGCAGTTTTTGGAGAGGAAGAAACGTAGTTGGCCTATTCTCAATAAATCCGACCCAAAGATATAGCATCCCCTTCTTCTTAGTTGGAACTATATTATATAACATCTAAGTATGATAAAGGCCGCTCAACGGCATGGCAAATATTTTGTACTATCGTCATCTCCCAAACAAGATAGATACACCAGATCGCCGTTGGTGCCTATCTTATCAGGGCTCGTATCTCAGTTATTCCTTTTGTTGCATTTATAGTGGCTTTTCCTTTGACTGTTTTTCATCAATTCACATTCTCTTAGAATTCTCTCCGTGTTCTTACTGAGCTTTGAAAAGATTTTCTAAACTTTCTTGATAGTATAAACATAATCAAGTCTCTGAGCGAACTTCGTCAGGTGCAATTTCGCTATCAAAATTAAGACAGTACATGAGATTGCACGCAACCAAAGCGATTGGGAATTTGATGTACATTTTTTTTCCATTTTTGCGCTGTCACCAATTATCGGTGAAAAACTGTAAACAAAGTTGCCTCATTTGCCGAAATGTTTTGCCTATTATAAACATGATTTAGGAACTTTGATGAATTAAATTAATCGAAAATTTTGGTTTCATTTTTTAATTCATTTTTGAAGCGAATTACGTTTTGGGTCTGTTTAACTGGGCGAGAAGTTGCGACAAATATTACCCAACAGCATCGCTCCGCAAGACGGAGTTCGCTCAGTAATTTGATTGTGTTTAAACTATCGAATATAGAGAGAAAGATGAATTTGTATATACGATATGTATAGCAAATAATAGGCGAATTGTGTAGAAAATAGAGCAAACTCAGATGCCGGGCTCAGACACTTTTAATGACCATCTGTGAGTTTTTATTAGAGGCGCCTTCGATTCACCACTGCTCTGCCCGGTTGACCAAAAATTTGAATGTAAAAGCAACAACAAAGTTAACTCACTATTTTCTTGTAATATAAATATTTTAATTTGGTTTTATACCAAAAACTATTTTTTTTTCCTTGTTCACTCCGCTCAGGAGCATAGCGCCTCGACAAGACTCAGTCTTGCGTTGGTTTCGTTAATCTATTTTTGCTTTCTGACAGGGTAGGTGATTTGCCTGCCGCTACCAGTTCTAAGTAGTAGGAATGGACACCTGTCGTAGCTTAGTAACAACGCCTTCTTACTGCTTGAAGCGCCATCTGTGTGCCACATTTTTCTGGCCGAAGGATCACCCAGATGGTTGAGGACTTTGCTAAATTTCGTGTGTCTGCGCTATTACCGTGATTGCCTGCTTCCTCTTGCTGGCGCCTCTGATGCAATGTGTAACTGTGTGTTTTTCTTTATTTTTCTGCTTGTTTTAGCAGGCACAATGCAAGTAATGCAGTGACTTGTTGTGTGGGAGTAAGGATTGAAAGGATAAGGTTGTTGCGGTTGAGGAATTCATTGTTATTTTTTTATAGAAACTAGGAAAGTAGGTGAGTTTGGAAAAGTACGAGAACCGTGCTTTGCGTAGGATTCGAACCCACAACTTCTGGGATGACAGGCTAGTGCACTTACGCTAGACTACCGAGGCCGCCAAAAACCATATTTTAAGCTTTTTACAAAATTTGGAAAAATTCAAAAAATTTAAAATTCATTAGTCAGAATTTTAAGAAAAATGTCGAGTATACAGTTTCATAGCCCGTTGAATTTTCGAGCGTTAAAGTTCAAGTTTAAGTAGCTTAAAAATCGCTTTGATTTTCGACATTTTTTTTCGCTGGCAGTCTTGTACATTTTCTTTGTATAGCAAAAATTTCGACATTCAATGTTATATTTTTATAAAAACAAATAAGAAATAAGTAAATAAAAAAATAATAAATAAAATAATTTGGAATGTGTAACTCTGATATGTGAACACAGGTGTTTATCGTGCATGAGTTTCGGAAAAATACATAAATTCATTTAAATGAAATGATGACAACAAACAATTTTTGTGGCAAATAAATGTTAAAGAATATAAAACAAGCGAAAAATTATGGATAATATTATTTTAAGCATGAAAACTAAGTTAATTTTTTCTGATATATTGAGAAAAATAGACTGTGAAATAAAAATAATTCTTATTCGCCGAAAATTATATGATTTAAACGTTTAAATCAATTGAAATAATCTTTACTCAAATGAAAAAATAGCAACAAAAACACCGCTGGTGTGCATTATTTTAATGCTATTTAAGTGGTTTGATAGCAGATTTCGTAGTTCGCTGGGATTTTCATTTATTTTCCGTATTTTGTGCTTTTAGTTTCATGTCTCACTGTGCTTTGCTACTTAAACCAAACGAAATTCGTTGCATACCTCTAGGCACTCAAGTTTAACGGCTAGTTTTTCTAATATACTTCACAGAATGTCACAAAAACTCGCACGATTCGTTTCTGCTGCGTTGGATATGAGGGCAACATCTCCATTAATGACACAGTTTGCAAGCCCGTCTGCCGTGGCGGTTGTGGACGCGGCTACTGTCAGACGCCGGATGTGTGCAGCTGTGAGGCGGGATATACAGGAACGCATTGCACGCAAAGTGAGTTGGTTTATAGCAATTTTGATAAATATTTCTTACTTAGTTCAACATTTTTTAGTAAAATTGCAAGGAATTTTGTCTTAATTTAAAATTTGAAATTTTTTTATTATTTAAAATTTTTTTCAATTTTTTTTCAGGATGTGACCACGACCACTGGGGTGACGAGTGCAAGCAAAAGTGCAAATGCCAAAATGGCGCCGTTTGTGACAATAAATCGGGCATTTGCCACTGCACCACTGGCTGGACTGGAGAGTTGTAAGCATCCAAACTGAAGCCAGGCTTTTACTTGTTCTTTATCAACATTTTTTTCATCTTTTTCCTTCCATGCAGCTGTGAGTTACCTTGTCCTAGCGGTACGTATGGCGTCATGTGCCACAAGGAGTGCGAATGCGCGGACAAGCGTTGTCACCCGCAAACGGGTGCCTGTGGAGATGTGGCAAGCGCCGTGATGCCCAACGTCACGCATGTCATGATCCAAACACTCAACTCCACCATCGCCAACATAACGCACAAACTCGATCGTATAGCGAAAAAAATTGTAACCATAGCAACCAGCACCACTGTACCACCGCATCTCACCGCCGCACCTGAGGTAATTGTCATCAAGCAAGAGGATCAGCATGCGCCGAAAATTATTGTACATCAACCAGGCGTCGCCGGTGGCTTGTTGGGCGACTTACATGGCGCGGTAGGGAAGACACCAGAGGTGATACATGTAATCACCGCTGCCGCAGCAGGTGCCGATTGGCCAATGCATCCAAATGGTTCACTTATGGGTGCGGCACATGATGCTAAATTGAGTTTGGCCGGCATTGGGGGAATGGCTGAGCTGCCCATGCACACCTTGGCGCCCACACCCACACCCACCGCAGCTGAACATGACGCCAACTTGCTCAGCACGCTGCTCATCATACTGCTCATCATTATTATTGCCATTGGGATCAGTTGGCTCTACATATACAGGCGCTATCATTGGCAAAAGCAGCGCGCCGAAGCAGCGTTGGCGGCACGCAATGCCAGTTTCGGCGGGCAGTCGGCGGAAATGGGTGTTGGCAGTGGCAGCGCGGGGGATGCTACGGCAATGGCTGGCGTGGGCGGCAAGAGTTTTCTCAAACCATTGCCCGACTTGCCGGCCTTCACGCAAATGGTGCGCAACAAAATCGAGGGTATGTAAGTGTCCAGGTCGCATAAATAAAGCCGAGGTGCTGTACTAATTCAGTTTAATTTTCTTCATCCGCAGGACCCGAATTCTATGATGCGCCCAGCAACAATTCATCCGTCAATACCACCGCTTATGATTACGCACGCAAACTTTCGCTCTATTCAGTGGTGTCGCCAAAGTCGCGCAAAGGCAGTCCAGATTCCCATCTTTACGACGAGATTCGCTATCCCTCGGCACATCAGCACCAGCAACAGCAACACATCTTTAACACTCAACAAAAACAACAGCAACACAATCAGCCACAGCAGCAACTACACAGCCACCAACAACAACACATTCTTAAAGCTCATACTGTGGCGCCACCAATACCACCACATACGCAACAACCGCCAAAACCAGTACAACATCCTCAACTGGCTGCTTATATCGTCCAGCAGCCTTTGACCACTGCCGCCACTCCTCACCAGCAGCATCACATCACCCACCTGCTTATTCCACCGCAGAATGCCAATTTCCTTCAAGTGCCATCATCGGTTGTCGCCAATACAAATTCTACCAACAACAGTGTTGCACGAAAAGTTGCGCTCATTTAAAATTTGAGGGATCTTCGTGTACTTGTACGTTTTGCAGTTTTTTATAAAAGTATTGTAAATGCACCAAATATTTTTTTCTATAATCGTCATCATGTCATTCATTTTATTTTTGTAAAATATTCTTAAAATGCATACATCTGTATTTGTATACTCTATTTGTTATGAAGAATAAATAAAAAACAGAATTTTTGAAATTTGAACTTTTTTGAACATCGTCGCACTTGTCGCACAATGGGTTGAAGAAAAGGACCATGATGGGTTACACCAATTATAAAACAGGAAAAGCCGTTGGAGTGGGGCCTCCTGCCGTTTTGTCTTTCAACCTCACATTTTTTACAGCTTATTACAATTTTTCTAATCCAGTCTCAAGTTGATCTAATTATTTGAAAAAAAAACTCCTATGAACTAAATTTCGAACGCATTGATGTTATTTTAGCTGCCTCTGTTAAATAAAATTTAGTTCAAATTCCAAGCGCTAAACGGGCCCATCTGTATATACTAACTTTCGTAGAAATATCTAATCAGGAACAAAATTTCTTACTCATTGATGTTATTTATGCTGTCATAGTAAAAAAAATTGTCCTGCACCATATTTACCACTCATAGTCTTTAAGGTTCTACTCGTATAATAAAATTTAATGGCACACATTTTTGTGGAACCTTTTAACCCAACATTTCTTACCCTCATGGCTCATTTTGACTTTTATGTTTAAAAATATTACATTAAGCAAGGGTTCAAATGTTCCACAAACATGTGTATTCCTCGAAAAGTTTCAGAAAAAGACAAAAAGAGCGGGCGATCACCGTGATTAGGTACCCCATTAATTTGCTTATAAATGGTGGTTAAGTTTCAAGGGCCGGTGTTGATTTGGAATAAAATTTTTTTAGGAAATCATTATCTTTTGTCTTTATTATGATAATATTGGTATAGTTCAATTACGTATGGAACAAAATATCGGCCAAACGGCCGCTATGGCATCGGCGGCACACGTCCACCCGATAGTCCAAATTTTCGGGTCGAGGAAGCTAGCACCGCCACAACGTCAAAATCAAAAACTTTTTGTGCCCAATTTATGGGCTATTTATGGGCTAATTTTGGGCCGCAACAAAAATTTTTGGGCTCTTCTCAATCTAGAATCATTGACACTTCAAAGTGGCGGTGCCAGCTGTAAAATAGCCAGCACCGCCACAATGATAACTCGAGAACGGTTGGTCGTAGAAAAATCTCAAGCATATCAAAATTTTCAAATGCATACAAACAAAACAAAAAAAAACCACCCCCTCTGTGTACACTAACACCCACACTCAATTTTCGCGTAAATAATAATGAAAATGGCAAACTAAATAATTTTTACAGCAGTATCATTACAGTTACATGCTTCTTAATAGTATTCAGCTGCAAAATAATTTTTAATAAATTTTTTAAATTTTTTATAAATGAAGGTTGAGTGAACGATCAACCGTTCTCGAGTTATCGCTGTACCAATGTTGGCTATTTCACAGCTGATATGCAAAACTGAAAATTAATCGAAAACTATACAAGTCCAAAAAATTTTGTTGCAGCGCATAAAGTAGACAATATTGTATGGAGAAGTAATTTTTTTAGTGTCCTATTTAATAGAGTTAATATTTGATGATTGAACCTTTTTTGTAGGCAAACTAACAGATGTGTCATATAGTGATAAGAAAAAAATCGCAATCACACGAAAATATATAGTTTTTTTTATTGATTTTGAGATCCAAAAAAAAATTAAATATCTTTAATTAAACTATATTATCATATAGGTTTTATAATTTCATACAGTAAATATAAAAACAAACTATTCATTAAAATAAATATTTATTTTTTAAGCTTATAGATGGCTACATGTGGCTGAAGCCACGTACAGTCTTTTATTTTTTTTGGCTTTTGTTGGGGATTAAAATCATCAAACTCTATCCATGAGTTATCTCCACACAAAACAAGACCCGTGTAATGGCCATTTACCGGAACTGAAAAAGAATCATAATTTTTAATACTTTCATGGCAATTTTTGGTGTTAGCGATTCATTACCTTCGTTTTTTGAAAGAATATTTTCTTTATTCTCAATGGCGGTTTTTAATTTTTTCATTTCTTGATTTCTTGTATTTTTTCGAGAAATAAATTCTCTAAATTTGACGACACCAAGTAGCTGCAGTTTATTTTTATTCTTAAATTCAATACATTTTTGAATATCCTTCAGTTGTATATTGCAGTTATTATCGTCTACAGGGTATATCTCGACTATTGCAAAGGGCCCTAAAATAAAATTTTTTTAATTAAATAAAGTAAAATATTACAAATATAAGAAAATAAATTTATAAATTGATACACACCAATTCGAAAATCAATATTTGTTGTTATTTTGCAGTTTCGACATGGCTTTGCATGTCTAATAAATACAGATTCCTCCAAATACTGAGGAATTTGTTTTATTTCGTTGAGTGGCACTAAAACTGTTGGCCAATCCTTTTCTATGGGAGCGCAGCCAGTACTACAAGTTTTGATCGTTGTAAAGCTGGGAATTTTTGAAAACAGTTTTGCGCATAATTCTCCAGCGTTAATTTGGCATTTCACTGCGTCGATTTCCTCTCCTTCTTGAAATGGCATCAACGATTTTAATAATTTTGCTCGCGTAATGTACATGCCGTAATTCAGTTGGTGGGTACTCATGCTTGCAATAAGATCGAAGAAAATCAGTTTTGATTTTTTGCAGCACTCCATAAAATCGGCATCGTCAAAACATGCAACCGTGAAGATCTGAAATAAAATGTAACGATTGCATAACAATACAATAACAAAATTATCATATTAATTGTTTTTATTGGAAACTTCGCTATGATGCGTGTATATATTACCTGAGCAATGGAATCAAATGCACAAGTGTTTGATAAAACTGTGGCTTTTCCATCGACTGGTACAGGTGCAGTGCAACTATTTCCATTTTTTAATACTGGAAAGCGTTTAAGTGATTGATGCAGTAAAAGCTGATTTTCGGTAAAATTCGGCTGCAAGTATAGTGATTGTGTTTCAACTTTTCGTTTTTTTTCTACGGCTATTTTCTTTTTTTCCTCTTTTGCCACTAGCCCGTACCAATTTTCATAAGTTCTGGAGGCCAGAATGTTCTCAATTTCCTCTTTTGACATCCGCAGACACAATTGACACAGATGCTTGTCCAGTGGCTCATCTTCAGGAATCGTTGCAGCAAACGAGGACGTGCAAATTTTGCAAGTAACTGAGGAATCACGATGAAGTGGTTCCTTGCAGAACGATCGTGGAGAATTCACATCTGTTGGCGATTGTTGTGAAGACATCGTCGGTGTCATATCTATTCCACTCATATGCATTTTCCCATCAATGATGTCTGTATGCTTTACAATAAAATCATCCACACGAATTGGAAATGTCATGTTTCCAAAATATCGGTTTCTGATGTTATTGAACATTGACTCACTGCAGCTGCTCGTCGCCGGAACTCTGCCATAATTGAAAGTATCACGACAAACACACGACCATAACGGAAATGTTTTAGATTTCCTTAAAATATGATTAGTGATGTCCGGGCAATAATGGGCATTATCTGAATCTGTATTGTCTTCGTCATTGGTGATGCACCGTGGAACAATTTCATCGTGGATGGTTTGGGCAAACATCAAACATTTACTTTGTTTTCCGGAATCGTTGATGTCGACATCGTCACCTCGACGTGTTTCGTTCCATATATCATCTGAAATGCACAATTACGAATTATATCATTTATATATACGTGTATGTAAATGTCTTGTACTCACCAGTTTCCTCGGTTAACGCCTCTTCAGAAAGCAAATCGCCTGGAATTTTGGTGATCATCTGAAGCAATTTGTTTTTATAAAATTTGCACATAGTCGGCTGATTCGATGACGTAACATTACCGTCTTTCTCACACATACTGACAATCATCATAGATCGCAAGATTTCACGAAAGTCTTCAAGACTGCGACTCATAATGAGAAGGCCAAATACTGCCATGTAAAATTTTTTTACGTTTGGCAATAAGCGCATTTTTGAATTTGCGAGTATATCCCTCCAATTTTTTATAACATGGGCGACATCCATCCTTATGTAGCATGTTGGAGGATGTAAATTCTCTCGTGTACTCGTTAGGCATATGTCAGCATACTCGTTAACATTTTGATATGAAGTAAAACTTCGAATCGCCGCATTGAGTAATGCCAATCCGCCATCAGTGACTATCTCTTTTGGCAACGGAACGCCATAGCTTTTAAATTCCAAAAGCCAATAATGAATAATGTTGGTGTTATGAGTCGCTGAGAACATTTGATTTACTTCAAATGCGCTACCATCGGATCTCCGGGCAACCATCTGGTAGAGGAATACTGGGCCTGATTGATTCCCATTTGGAAATTTGATGCGTGGTACATATTTTCCACTGCCATCAAAAGATATTTGTGGGTGAGCTTCATGCATTGCAAAGACTTTATACCTTTGGATTTGGTAGGACGTCGAGTAATGCACGAAAAATGGCTCTATCGAGAGAAATTTAATAGTCCCCCTCAATTTCTCAGCCTGCAAGATGTTAAGTGCAGTGATTACATCTTTATGAACATAGAGTTTTTGAGTTTTTTCACTTTTTATTCTTCTCAATACCGATGCACTGTAAAGAGTGCCCGGTTCAGGATCACTGCATTTTACCATTTTTTCCTTCGCACGGAGAGCTCGAAATGTTGACGGAGCAATATTTTTTGCATGTAACTCATTCCCAATATCTAGAAACGAAACATAAAAAGTTAGCGATCACCTGCGACCTTTTGATTTTCATTTTTTATTTTGAAATTATACTTTATGATTCGATCAACTCAGTCATTTGACGTCTTATGGTTTTTCGTAATTTTTTTAAAAATGATTTCAAATCTCTCAAAGATCTTTATTATTCATCAATTCTTGGTGAAATAGTGTGTCAACTACTTTGACTAGAATTGATACAATAAAGGGTTTATGCTTCAAAAATTCATTGAAATAGTTTTTATTCGTCTATTTTAATTTGTTAAAAAAAAAATTTAACATCAAGTGTCAGATAACAGGTCGAATCTTAAAAAAAATTTAAATGATATTTACCTTCTCGCTCAGGGGCGCGACAATATCGTTTGCCACATTTGCCAGTACCCCGCGTTATCAGACAGCTCACATTAACTGTACTTTTTCCGATATCACTTATTATTCCCTCGATTTCACTGCCACACTTACAATACCCCGAGAACGAGCCGGCTCCTCGTTCTGATGACAGGTGGTGTTTCCTGAAGTGAAATCCACATGAAATTTTGTACATCGCATACAGGCGATCATTCACTGCAACCTCCCATACACCGGGTTTGAAGTGCAGCACTTCTCGCTTCTTGTTGCGTCGTCTTGCGTCTTTTGAAGAATATGTATTTCTCTCCGTCATTTGGTTAAATTCATCCGGTCCGAAGCAAATTAATAAATTGTTGCTTCTATCAGGGCAAGATGAATTAACCGAGTCAATTGTATCGTCAATAGGGTGGTCGTCCTCATGTTTTTCGTCTGATAATCCGAAGAGTTCGTCTCGGATGCCATACCGATTACAGATCACTCAGCTATAAAGGGCCGATGCGGATAACCCTGTTTGAGCGGATAATGTTTGCCACACATTGTTCGATTTAGATGCAACTGAATCACCGCAAACTATATCATCCTTAAATGATAATATACATGTGTTAATTTTTTGACATTTGTCAAGATCACGAGGCCTACCGCGTTTGACACTCATTGTCTATAAAAATTACGTCCACGTGAAAAATTGTCAAAAATTTTATGTGTCTACGTATAATATTATATTATGATATATATACACACTTAAATAATATATATACACACTAAAATAATATATATACACTTTAATAACATATACACACACGATGAAAAATGGATTGTTACTTTAGTTAGAAACAATGCAAGATGTATCGAAGGAGCCTAGAACATTGATACTTTCGCTGACAATTTCTCTAACTCAACTGACTGTTCAAATTGTGTGTACGTCTTTCTGTTATTAAAGAACGATATGATTGGTTATCCGACACGCCGTATTGTCTGTGTTTACATCGTTTACTGTGTTTACTTTCGTGTTATATTATCCATGTAATCTCTGGGCGTTGACGTCATAACAACAACGAAAAAAATTTTTTTCTAGTATTCTCGGAACAATCGTTCAAACAACAAAAAAAAATGAATGCGTTACTGAATGATACAGTTAGTATACTTTGGTCGAGAAGTATAAGAAAATTTCGTAAAAATACTGTTTTATACAAAAAACAATTTCACAATTTGCTTGATAAAATTAAAAAATTGCAAGTTCAAAAATAATTTGAGACTGACACCTAATAATCATGAATGCTTGTGACAATGGAAACATGGTCGTTGAACACCCCTGGCGCCTTGCGCTTACACAATGTGTATGAGAGAGAGGGAGAGAGAGAGAGAGAGAGAGAGAGAGAGAGAGAGAGAGTGAGAGAAAGATAATATTGCTATCTCTTTCGCTCTCTCAATCTTTCCTTGCCACTCTCTAAATTCTCAAAAAAATGTAAGAAAAAATGTTTATATCGTTCGATTCAGCATGCAAAAATCTGTGAATGATGAAAGGTTATGCCAGAGCAAAATCGAAGTATGGCCTTTTGACTGAATCTATATATATAAAAATGAAATGATGTTCGTTTGTCCGCATTTTTTTGGGCCGATACGAGGCCAATTTTATTCGTTCTTTTTTCATATTATAGGGATCCACTAGGGGAAGGTTTTTAGCAAAAAAAAATTTCTTTTAAATATTTTCTTCATATAAAAAAAAGAAAAAATCAAAATATTGTCCAAAACAAAACTTGCTCGATTGTTAGATTAAAGTAAGTTTCGAATCGACATTCATTTTATGTGTAATTTTATGTGTACAACTTTTTTTGAATTTTTTGTATTTGTATTGTGATACAGAAATGTATTGTATACAGAAATTTCAAATGATTCGAATGAAATTTTTTTTTTTTTTTTATTTCTTCCATAAAATATTACACCTGTCGTTAGACAATAAGTAATTTGATTTACAAAAAGATGGAATGAGAGTGATATTGAAGGGCCAATGCCCCCAAGCTCATTTAGAAGAAATATATACATATTATTTAAAAACAAGTGGTTAACAAACAATGATATATACGATTAGTTGACAATTGATTACAAGGATTTTGCAAGATCTGTTGGTGTTTGACGGTTAAGCCGACTTTGGGTAGATTTTTCTTTATTTGGTAGTCTTCTCATCATAGGATTTGTATGCGTTAATAGTCTATTTATGTGTCTTCTGCTAGCGCTTTGTATTGTTTCATCAATAGTATCGATGTCAAAGTCGCGATGAATATCTGCGTTAGGTATGTACCAAGGTGCATTAGTTAAGGTCCTAAGTATTTATGAAAATAATGTTTCAATTCAATTGAGCAATGCTTTCTTTGACCAATTCTATATGGAAATGAATGCGTTTGCAAACGATGTTTTCGGCTATGAACAAATGTTGGAATCGAATGAAAAAGGAAAGAAACGCGAAATGATAAAAAAAATTCTTGGAAAATTTAAAATGAATGGTGCTTCATTGGAAAAATTCAAAGGTAATAAGAACATACACAAGATAAAGTTAGAATTCGTATTTTTAGATTTATTTTGTTTATTTCTCATTTTTTCAGAAGTACACCACACAACAACTCATTCCAACTCTGATTTTGAAATCCTGTTGGAATTGGTGGTCGATAATTTTGTCATTATAATGGTCAATGGAAATTTGCGTGTATCAGACTCTGCATATTATTTACCATATCAACTTTTTATGGAACATATGGACCAAATGAACACAAAAAAATAATTTAGTTTTGTTTTGATTTTTTGCAACATTTTGGTTTTCAGTTAATACAATAAAAACAATACTGTTTTTTCGTGAACACAAAATTCTAAATTTATTACGTTGTTTGTTTAGAATTTTTTAGAAAAAAGTAAATTTTTTGGTTTTTAGGAAATTTGTTTATTGTTGCTATTTGTGAAAGCGTAGATATTTGTAAGTATTTGACTATAATCCTAAAAGTTAATGGAATACCACTATGACACATGGAAAACATTTTTTCAAAGGGGTGTTTTTCGAAAATTATAAAAAAAATTGTTTTCAAAAATTTTGAAGAAATAAAGTAAAATAAAAAAATTTCGAAAGCATGAAATTTTTTCAAAACCAAATTTTCCTCAAAAAGATAAAAGAAATTTCTTCGAAGAGGTGTTTTTCTAAAAATACAAAAAAAAAAAATTCAAAAATTTTAAACAAATAAAATAAAATAAAACTTTTTCAAAGGTATGAAATTTTTTCAAAACAAAATTTTCTGAAAACCAAACAAAATTTAAAAAAAAAAAGGTGTTTTCAAAGCATTTCATATTCCACTATTAATAGAGAATACATTTTTTCGAGGGGGTGTTTTTCAAAGCGGAAAAAATCTTTTTTAACAAATCAATTTAAACTTTTACAAAAGTATGAAATTTTTTCAAGAACAAAATTTTCTCAAAAACGTTATATTAAAAAAAATAGTTTTTTCAAAACATTTAATTTTCAGCAATTAACTGAGAAGAAATTTGTTAGAGCTAAGTGTTTTTCAAAACTTCAAAAAACACTTTTTAACCAAAAAAAATAAACCTTTTTTCAAAATATTTAATTTTCAGCAATTAACTGAGAAGAAATTTGTTAGAGCGAAGTGTTTTTCAAAACTTCAAAAAACACTTTTTAACCAAAAAAAATAAACCTTTTTTCAAAAACAACAGGAATGATAACATTGCCTAACAATTTCTGCACTTTTGCACAGTCTAAAGAGGCATTGATACAGAGTGTATTTCCAAACATAGTTCAACATTACAAAAACCATGATTGGCTCAGCGAAAGAGCAATTTTAGCTGGGAAAAATAAGGACGTCAATGATATAAATTCAGCTATTTTAGATCAAATACCTGGTGACATAGTTGCGTATAAGTCAATGAACACTATTACTGATCAAGATGAGGTCGTAAATTATCCAACTGAATTCTTAAACTCACTCGATTTGCCAGGTCTACCACCTCATAATTTACGATTAAAAATTGGAGCACCGATTATTATGCTGCGCAATAGTAATGTGCCCCGACTTTGCAACGGTGCCAAACTCGCTGTGAAGAAGCTAATGGGTAACGTTTTCGAAGCAACAATTTTGAAAGGGAAGTACAAAGAAGGAGAATACATTTTGATACCCTGAATTCCACTGATTCCGGCGGATTTACCATTCGATTTCAAACGTTTGCAGTTCCCTATTCGCCTTGCCTTCGCTATGAGAATTAATAAGGCGCAAGGACAGTCTCTACAAATGTGCGGTATTAATTTAGAATACCCAATTTTTTCTCATGGACAATTGTATGTAGCTTGCTCACGAGTTGGCAAACCATCGTCATTATTCACGTGAAAGATGAAAAAACCAAAAACGTTGTCTACCAAAAAGTGTTACAATAAAGTTCGAATGAAATTGTATCAAAAAATATGCTTTGTTTCGTATTAATTTTATTCTCTTTCAGCAAATCATTGAATTTTTCGCCTAGCGAAGCGGGCGAGGGTACGCTAGTTATGTATATATCATTTAGTTTACCCATAAAAAAATTTTATGTTTAAATATTTGATACATTAAAGGTATTGAAGAAATTATCGTATTTATTCAATATTGTCTGCATTATAGGCTGATGATGGGATACAACAAAATTTTTTAGACTCGTTTAGCTCTCAAGTAATTGCCAGTTTTGCAAATCAGCTGTAAAACAACCAGCACCGCCACAATGATAACTCGAGAACGATTGGTCGTAGAAAAATCTCAAGCATATCAAAATTTTGGGCTATTTATGGGCTTTCAAATGCATACAAACAAAACAAAAAAAAACCACCCTTTCTGTGTACACTAACACCCCCCTCCTCAACTTGCGTGAATAAAAATGACAAAAAAATATAAAAATTTTTTTTTTGCAACTGAATAGTGTTGAGTAGCAAGTAACTTTGATAATAGTGCTGTGAAAAAATTTTAGTTTGTCGTTTTCATTATTATTTACAGGACATATGCATGTGGGGGTGTCAGTTTATGCAGAGAGGGTGACTTTTTAAAAATTTGTTTATATGGATTTGAAAGCCCATAAATAGCCCAAATTTCTGATATCCTTGAGATTTTTCTACGACCAACCGTTCTCGAGTTATCATTGTGGCGGTGCTGGCTATTTTACAGCTGGCACCGCCACTTTGAAGTGTCAATGATTCTAGATTGAGAAGAGCCCAAAAATTTTTGTCGCGGCCCAAAATTAGCCCATAAATAGCCCATAAATTGGGCACAAAAAGTTTTTGATTTTGACGTTGTGGCGGTGCTAGCTTCCTCGACCCCAAATTTTCGATGACGCTGAGGCATAATTGAGGTTCTATGCCGTTAATGTGCCGAATTATCTCATCCTTTAGCTCTTGAATTGTTACTGGCTTATCGACGTACACCTTTTCTTTCAAATAACCCCAATAGGTGAAATTGAATTAGTCTGAAATTGGAAAATGTCAAATGAAATGCAAGAAAAAACTTGACGTTTAGGTGTGGTTCACATTCAACATCGGCCCTTGAATTTTAACCACCCTTTATTTTGATGTCGGTGTAATTCGGTATAGGTCCAAATTGAGTGCTTGCCTAGAAGTAGCTCTAGCGCATGACCACTTGCAATCCCACTTAGGGTACTGCTTAACTGTTTCTCTGTGTATAATAATCATTGTGGCCGGCTCAGCGCGATCATTTCCGGCCGCTGCTCATTTTTCATGCACATCTCAAATAAGTCAGCTTTTTTATGCTTTAGCACAGAGTGCAGACATCAATTTGGTCGAAAAGATTGCTGTGGTATCCATACATCGAACTTTTCTTAAGTCCTGCCCTATGCAAATAGTTTCAGATGGTTTTCTAGCTATCTTCTGTGCCAACGAAACCATTGCTCAAGTGATGAAATGCCATTTTTGCTCTACTTTTTTTGATTCTATTGACATTTTCGGTTATTGGCGGCTATTAGAGTGGGCTTCGTCTTCGACATCCATATTACCAGAGCGCAAGTGCTGAAATCACGGTTTTCTCTTGCATTCGATGCTTTGTTGCACCTTTAAAAAATAAAAAAAATTCATCTCGGTTTCAGTGGTGCTGAAGAATGTGTACATTTTCTATTTTGTAACCTTTATTTTCGAATGCTATGACATACAACGGGTACAAGAAAGAATGATGCATGCTTACTTAGTCTTTCATTTTTCAAATAGTAGCTATATATTTACATAATAAAAAATGCATATATTTCTTCATGTAGTTTAGACTTAAAATATAAATAATATTTTCTTCAATAGTACAGGGTCGGCCATATAGCGTTTGCTTTTTGAACCACATTTTTTTTTGAAAATGGTAACACAAATGATTTGTCAAATGTGTTAATAATTTTTTTAAAAGTTTGACATTTACGAAATAGGACGCTATACGCTTGAACAAAATTGGGAAATATTGAAAACCTATTTTCAAAGTGGTGAGTCTTCTTATTCTTTTCTGATTTTCACATCGGTGCCTCCGTCAATAAGCAAAATTGTCGGATTTGGGGCTCAGAAAATCGACACGTTACTGTAGAGAAGCAAATGCATCCACAACGAGTCACTGTTTGGTGCGGTTTTTGGTCTGGCGGCATCATCGGGCCATTTTTTTTCGAAAATGAGCGAGGACCCCGGTTACAGTAAATGGCGAGCGTTACCGTGACTTGGTCAATGAGTTGTTTCCAAAAATTGAAGAGGATGACATGGACAACAGGACGGTGCAACTTGTCACACTGCCAAAGTTTCACTCGAACTTTTGGCTACCGTTTTTGAATTCCGATATCAATTGGCCGTCTCGGAGCTGTGATTTAAGTCCGTTGGACTATTTTTTGTGGGGAGCCGTTAAGGACAAATGCTATTCAAACCACCCAGAGACGATTGATGTTTTAAAACACGAAATCGAAGTTGCCATTCATGAAATTGGAGCCCAAACAATCGAAAATGTGCTTAAAAATTGTAAAGCCAGTCGTGGCAGTCATTTGAACGATATTATTTTTCATTCATAAATGACAATGTTCAATCTTCAAAATAAAAAAAAAGTTTGAAAAAATATTGATTCGTTTTTTTGTTTTTTATAGCCTATTCAAAAAGAAAATTTTACTTGGCCCACCCTATATTAGTCTTATTTTAATGAATATATGCATAAGCAACGTGAATGAAATATAAAGCGTTTGTCGAAATAATAATATAGCACCTCAACATTTTGACAAATATCGATTATTTTATTTTGATCAGTTTAAAGTTAAATAATTTGCTTTATAAAAGTATGGCTCATCACATAAAACAACCGTATATATATATATTATTACATACATATCATATATACATATGTAGTATACTGCGCTTATACATACCTTTTTTTCGATGCTAGCCGAGCTCCTCTTCCTATTTGTGGTGTGCGTCTTGATGTTGTTCCACAAATGGAGGGACCTACAGTTTCAAGCCGACTTCGAACGGCAGATATTTTTTATGAGAAGCTTCTTTATGACTGAAATATCCTCAGAAGTTGGCCATTGCTTGACAACCTTTTCTATCAATTGGTGTTTGATGCACGGAGATTCCAACCAACCAATGGTAGTCATGCACCAACCTATTCGACTATGGCTGCGGCTGCAAAAACTATAGAAAACCAGAATTTAAAATTTGTGGAAACAGCAAAAAATTAGCAAGGTTTCAACGCCATTTCTTGTAATTCAAATGTTATTTTAATTATTCATTTTCATTCCACGTTGCTCTAATTTAACGTTCAATTAGTGATAAAATATCGGTCAGTCCACAAGTTCGTGCGTTTTTTAAAGGTGGTTTTAAAATTAATAAAAAAGATGTTTCAAGTATTTATTAATCAATTATATATTTTCCTTCATTATTTACAATGTCTTCCCAACGTTTAGGAAAATTTTTAATTCCCTGCCCAACAAATTTTTTGTCCTTGGAGCCAAAATACGCTTCGATATTCCTTTTTATAACTTCTTTGGAGGAGTAGTTCTTGTTACTCATATGGGATTGAAGTCCACGGAAAAGGTGATAATCACAAAGTGCAATATCCGGAAAGTATGGTGGATGCGGCATTAGCTCCCATCCGAGCTCGTTCAGCTTGCCTAATGTTTGCCTTGCGGTATGAGGCCTTGCGTTGTCGTGGTGAAACAAAACTTTGTGTCTATTCACTAAAGACGGTCGATTTTTGTTAAGTGCCTCATTCAGGTTTGATAGCTGATGGAAATAATAATCAGCAGTTATCGGTTGGTTTGGTTCCAGAAGTTCATAACAAACAATACCGGCCATATCCCACCAAATAGACAGAATAATCTTCTTGGGTGAAGGCCACTCCAGAGGTCGGTTCTGGTGTTTCATCTTTATCTAACCATTGGCGTTTGCGAACAGGATTATTGTAAAGGACCCGTCTTTCATCACCAGTAACGATACGGTTCAAAACACTTTCATTTTCAAGCCGTTGCAGCAGCTGAGAACACACATTCACTCTCTGCTGAAGGTTGGCGACGGAAAGTCTATGCGGAACCCATTTTCCCAGCTGTGAAGCCTTTCCCAACTGAACCAGGTGCCTGTGAACTGTTCCATGCGATGAATTTAACCTCGGAGTCGATATGATGACTGTCAAATTTGCTCTGCTTCCACGAGTTCGAGCAAGGCGCCGTAGTTAAAGACTTCAGGACGACCAGCGCGCGGGGCATCCTTCACGTCGCAGTTACCACTTCGGAATTTTGAAAACCACTTTTGCGCAGTCCTTACACTCTCGGCATCCTCTCCGTGAACAGTGTTTATTTCTGCAATAGCAGTTGTTGCATTTTTACCATTTTTATAAAAAAAATACAAAATATGCCTCTTATACGCGTTCGAAGATTCCATTTGATTTTTTAACAACACGTGCTTTTATCCGCGATTAAAATCACTTGTAGAATGCACAATATATCAAAGAAAATATAAATAGTTCCGTTATATTCCGAGAATAATTTTTTGTATGCAAAAATCGTACAAAAGTGAAATTATGGGTAAAATGCGCACGAACTTATGGATTGACCTGATACTTAGGAAAGATTTCAAGTAGTTGAAAATTCTCAGACCAAGTTTTCATTCATTTAACTTTTTCAATACAAGTGAAATATATATTTTATAAATGCTTTCAATATATCAAAGAAAATATAAATAGTTCCGTTATATTCCGAGAATAATTTTTTGTATGCGAAAATCGTACAAAAGTGAAATTATGGGTAAAATGCGCACGAACTTATGGATTGACCTGATACTTAGGAAAGATTTGAAGTAGTTGAAAATTCTCAGACCAAGTTTTCATTCATTTAACTTTTTCAATACAAGTGAAATATATATTTTATAAATGCTTTCATGAAAAAAATTGAAAGTAGGGAAATCTTATTTAATATTTAGCAACACCAAAGAGTGGGCCATTGAATCGGGTCGTTTGTAGCAGCTCCTTAGTTCTTTTTATTCTTAGTAAGAATGCATTTATATTAATAACAATGTATGTATGCAGATATGCAAATAAATTTACCCCATATGTATTGGTGCAATTGTAGAGTTTTATCAGCAGTAAGACCTATATTTGTATGAAACAAATTTTAAATTTGTATTACACTTGCATATTACGCCTACTCATTTTTTTTCATTAAATTTTGTGGAACTAAAAGTGGGTAGTAACAGCCGAAGTAGGATCGTTGGTGGAAATGTGTGGTCCATTTGACATTGCAAAGTAGAAATATATATTTTTATAAATTTTTTAATCATAAAATAAAAAGACCAATGGTGATAATGGATTCTAATACATTTTTTTGTTTTTGGAATTTACTTTGAATTGCTGTAAATATTTTTTGTTGCATCGTAAGTAAAAGTTTGCGGTCATTTTTGCTTTGCAATGCCTGCGAATTTTTTATCGCTCACGTATGCATGGCTGTTGGAAGGTTTTTATTCGTAAAATTGTGGTTGTGTGTGTAGCAAAGATTCGAAATACGTATGCCTGTATGTACGGTCAAACAGAGTAAATTTGGTACACATACATACATATAGGGATATGCCTTTTAGCACAATTCGCGGCATGAATGACCTTGACCTTAACCCTCGGTCTATCGGCCGGTTCCAATGTACCCGAATTAGATTTTGCTACATTCGTTTATAAATCTATGACACGTTTCTATTCTGTGACTCTTTTACTTTCAATATTTCTATGCAATCTGTAATATTCTAACAAACAGAAGAAGGAAAGAAAGGAAAATTATACTCAGCTACGAAATGTCTAATTTCTTCCAACCAACATGGCTTTCTAATAGATAGGTCCACTGTTTCCAATCAGTGAATATTGTATTGCATGAATTACATCTGGACTTCACGTTGATTGTATCTACACTGATTTCTCCACAGCCTTCGACACTGTGCCTCATAGAATTCTTTTGTGTAAACTAGGCTCTCTTGGCTTTCACTTGGCTTTGCTTCTGTGGTTAAAATCTTATCTAAGTGAAACTAGTTGTCTTGTTACAATTGAGGGTGAATCTTTTGCCCCCCTCAGTGCCGCAAGGTAATGTTTCGGGTCTCTCACTTTTCGTCCTATTTATTAATGGTATAAGTATCATAGGTGCTTTTCATTTGCCAGACTCCTTTTATATGCAGAAGACTTGAAAAGGTTTGCCTCAAAACGAAAGCCAAAGGGTGTGCTTAGGCTCCAGGCTGACCTTAGTGATCAGATCCTAGATCCAAATTGAGTTGATATTTTATTTTTTTTTAATTTAGTTCCTTGTAAATTTGATGGTAGCTAAATATAATAAGAAATTGAAAAAAATTTATTTACATAATTTTTTCTACAGAATTTTATTTATTTTTATAATTTTTATTTATATAATTTTTTCTACAAAATTTTGTTAGAAATAACCTTTAATTGCATTAAAGTTTTATTTACACGTTAACTTTTTTTTAAATAATGACAAAAACAAACACAATGATTTACTAAGTGGTCACTTTTTTCGATGTTTACAGAGAAAATACTCACTCAAAGAAATTTTGGCACCACCTTTTTTTGATTAAAATTTAACGGATAAGAAAAATTTATACTTGTCTATTAAAAAATTGGTGTTCTTCTTCTTTGCTTCTTTAAATTGTCTTGAGATTAAAGAATAACTTTTTATACTCTCGTCACCTGTTTGGGACTCAGTGTGTTCTTTTTTGGGGCAATTGTTGGTCTTCAAAAATGATATATTAAACTGGATTAAAATTTGAGTAAGAAAAAAATAGTTATAGTAAGGTTAAAACTAAAACATGGACTTTTAACTTCAGTAAAAATTATTCATTAGGTCAACACATTTAATGTGCTTTTATTTATTCTGCTTCTTTCGGAACGTTCTACTAAAACTGACACGTCGTTTTCCCGGTCCATTGTACTACTTTTCTTGACTTTATTATAACCAGCACTTTACAAAGTTATTTACTAGCACAAAAAAATGTGTAGCATGTGACGCACCGGGAACTGAAAGCTTGAAACTATTTGCAGACGGCACTCTGTATTTAATATTTTAGAGGACTGATGCACAAACTGACACTATTCGATTACTGATAAGAGTTCTCTTTAATGACAATTGATGGACTGACACTCACACTATTCAAACAGCTTTGACATTTCGCTCAGTGCATCAAAATAAACAACATCTATTAGATCTCCTTAAACTAAAATAGAACTGCAGCGTTTTGAATTTGTTGTAAATATTTTAACATTGGCTTCTTAAAAGTTTGAAAAATATCTGCTCGTCATGTCTTTACGCTCCGCCAGTGCACTCACCGCGTTAGTACTTGCAACAATTAGCTGCGCTGCTACTCAGGACCAGAATACCGAGCAATTATTTGGCGATATTTACTACGAGATCGGCAGCTTCTCCTTCCGGCATAGCGATCCAAGTGTCAGTGGCAACAAGTGCCAGCGTGAAGTGCCGTAAGTAATGACATTCAATTCCATCATATAAATTCTACCTCAGTCACTAACGATCTTCCTTTCCCTCTCTGCAACAGCGCGCGCTTCTTTAAAACCGCTCCAGATGCTCCTATACGCGGTAATGGCTCCACCATTCACTGGCAGCGCATCGAAGTCTGTTGTGAGGGTTACGTGCGATCCCGTTACGATAGCGATCAGTGCGTACCAGACTGTTCAGCCGTCTCACCAAATAACTGTCGCAATGGTTTCTGTCACGCACCCAATCAATGCGAGTGCTTTGCGGAGTTCGTGCGCAATGAACGCGGCGAATGTGTACAGACCTGTCCGATTGCCTGTGAACATGGACGTTGCTACTTGAATGGCACCTGCCTGTGTGATCCTGGTTACAGTTTGGATTTGGAGACTAGAAAATTTTGTCGCGCCCAATGCCCTCATGGTTGTGGCACACATCAGGATTGCATAGCGCCGGGACAGTGCGCTTGTGCGGAGGGTTACAAAATGACACAGGACTTGGGTTGTCAGCCGGTTTGCATACCCGATTGTGGGCATGGCAAATGTGTTGGTCCGAATAAGTGCGAGTGCTTTCACGGTTACATTAAGCGGCCCATGCGGAATGTGTGCGAGGCTGAGTGCTATATGTGAGTAAATTTAGGGGAACAATTTTCGGTTTTAAGCGACCTTCGTATGCTTCTTTTGTAGAAGCTGCGAAAATGGTTTCTGTGAATCGCGTTCTAATTGTCAGTGTCGCAATGGCTACAAATACGATGCAGATACGACCAGCTGCTTGCCGGATTGTGGCGACAACTGTCAGGATGGTATATGCGTGGGATCTGGAGTGTGTAAATGCTTCGAAGGCTATGAGTACAGGGAGTCAAATTGTGAGCCGAAATGTAACAGGTTAGTAAATCAAATGGATTTTTAATGGTGATACAAATTAATTGAAGAGCAAATATCATCTATATGTGAATCTAAGCAAGAGCTTTGATTAGAGCAGTTTTATAGAGAGATCAAAAAACTTAATTTTTTTCCTACTGAAGATCTTGTTTCTTATCTGAACTGCCCACTGGCCCCAAGATCAAGTATTATTATACGTTCTTAGCTACTATAATTGTCTATCAGGCCATGGGTTGCAAATCGACTGTATAAGCCTCCTAAGTGAACTGCATACCTTTCGAGAATCTGCAGTACACGCAAAGTGAGGAAAATACCTCTTCCCATTGTACCGATGACTAAAAAATTGTTTTTTGTAGAAGGTTTTCAAGTTGGGCCATTAGCCCAAGTGATAGAACTTGTGTCTAAAATATGAAGTTACTCGCAGTTTGCTTCAGCAAAGCGAAATGAAGCGTCAAATCAACTAAGAGGTAGTTAAGGAGGCGCGGGAATTTTCTGCAAATGACAAAACGTGAAGCGAGCATATGACTTGGACGGCATTGCGCCTTGGACCGTGAGCGCAAATACGAATATAAAGATGAATACGATTAGAAAAATGAATCAGAATGAGCGAAATCGTGTCAAATGATTTAACTATTTTGGAAGTGAAGACACTTCAAGAGACGATTTAGAATATTTGGCAGGATTTAATCATAAACAAATTACGAGGATCAATTGTTTGGGGTAACCTTTTTCATTTTTCGACATAATCTCCGCTTATGTTTACACACTTCGACCAACGCTGCTCTACTTTGTTGATACTTTACGAAATACGGTTTGTTCAAGTTTGAATAAAACCTTTTTCCTGCCAGCCATTTCTTTAAATTGGCTAACAAAAAGTAGTCCTGGGGATCCGAGGGAGCCAAGTCTGGAGAATAGGGGGGATGCGCGGCCACAACTGGTGGGTCGCAAACTGGTGCGTTGTCCGATGGAAAAGGAAATCACTTAACTTCCTCGATTTAAACGAAAGTCAAACACAAAAAAATATACCGATCTGGCTGAAACATGGAGTTTGTTCTTCCAAGAGATGCCACTAACTAAACATAACCTCGGTGTGCACCAGTAGTGCCATCTCTCTAACTTTGCACGGATTTTGAAACGACTCTCGTCACTTAAGTAACCAAATTTCAAATGCAACTACATGGAATTGGCTCGATCAATTGGATTGGGCTGTTTTAAAACAATTAAAATTATATAAACTTTATGTTTAGATAAACATTCCCAATTTAAGTGAATATATTTTAGTGAAAAGGCGAAATATACCTTTGATGGGGGAAATCAGGAATTGTTTTTGAAAGAGTTCTAGACGAAGTAACTCAAATTCCAGCAGACATGTGAAACCGTTAATAAGTAAAAAAATTATAAATTATGCCTTAAAAGCTTATGCAGATTTTTATTGAGTCTCATTGCTGCTGTGATCATTTATGGGTTAAGGTGATGTAAACAAGCTTTTTTACTTTGACTTAATGAGAAGCAAACTGAAAAATGTTAGATGTACAATACTCAATGCTTAGAATTTTGGTATAAAATAAAAAAGTATATAAGTGGAGCGTACACTTCTGTTAGGGACTTGGCCGAACTCTTCTTCCTATTTGTGTTGTTTCACAATGGAGGAACCTAGAGGTTTAGGCCAACTCTGAAGGGTGAATGGTGTTTTATGAGGAGCTTTTTCATTTTCAAATGCACTCGGAGGCTTGCCATTGCCTGCCGAGGGGCGACCGCTATTAGAAAAATGTTTTTATTAATTTTGCTTTCATCGAGATTCGAACCAACGACCTCTCTGTGAATTCCGAACGGTAATCACGCACCAACCCATTCGGCTATGGCGGCTGTCGACAAGAAAATATATTATATGTTAGCAAAAAAAAACATTTCTAAAGAATAATTTCCTAAAAAAATGTATTTCCACAAAATTAATTATTTAAAAACATTTTTTTTTTAAACTATTTTCTAAACTCTTTTTAAAGGCATATTTAATCCTAACAAACTATACTGATTTTTCACATTCACCTTTATTCCGTTAACGATTTTCTTATATACCGCTTTTAACTATTGAATGTTTTATCAGGGACTGCGGCTTATATGGCCAGTGCTTGGAACCGGGCGCATGCGGCTGCAAACTAACAAAACAGCTCTGTAGGACAGGACTCTGCGACCGAAATGGGCGCTGTGTGTGTCCAATTGAAATGACGCATTTCATCGATAGATGCATCAAGGCGACGCAACTGAACGAGCTTTTGAATAGCAATCAGCAAAGAGAGTATTTTAATCGACAGCTGAAACGTGAATTTGAGACACTGATTGGCGGCAGTTTCCACTTTATGCAACAAGCAAAATAAAAATTGAATCTTTTTATTAATCCCTATTTATAAATTCGTTGATACTTTTTATTGAGAATAATTCGTAAACACAATTTTTAAATAAATTCATATAAAAACCTAGAAAGCCGTGCAGGTTTGACGTCCCTTGATGCCGGATTTGCGGTAACCCGGTTTGCAGACACAAAAGTTTGGTGAGGTACAATAGCCATTGGGGCAGCCTTGCGGACAGTGGGGCTGACAAATATTCTTCTGTATTGGATCCAACACATAGCCTGGGTTGCACGTGCAGCTGTTGGCGCCATCGCAGACACCATTAAGGCAGGGTTGATCACAGTGTGGTACACACTTGGTGCCGGTGCGGTCCAGCTCGAAACCTTTGGAACATTCACAGATATCCGGTGCAACGCAACGTCCCTTATCGCAGCCACTGTGAAGCAGATAAATAAATATAAGTTAACAGTCTACATAAGCGCAAACAAGAACGAGCGAGAGCGTTTTCTGCGTTCACCTCTCGCTGGTACTCACAGTGTACAAACGGGCTCGCAAACACCGCCCACCTTCAGATAACCCTTTTTGCAGGTGCACAAACCAGGTGCCGTACACTGGCCATTCTCACAGTTGTCACATTTTGGCTCACACACTCCACCAGCCGTCAAGCGATACCCGTCGAAACAATCGCACTTGTTGGGCGCCACACACTTGCCGTATTCGCAGGGTTTATCACAGTGCGGTATGCAATATTGGCGGGTGGTGGGTTCAAGCGTGAAGCCTGTTTTGCATTGGCATTGATTCTGGGCATCGCAAACGCCATTGCCGCAACCGATGGGGCAGGTCGAGATGCATTTGTCCTCGTGATTGCGCACGTGGCCGGGAATACAGACGCAGGTGTTGGGCGCCGTGCAAATGCCATTCGGGCAGTCGTCGAGACAGATCGGATCGCAGCGTGAGTAGACGTGTGGATTGCGTACATAGCCTTCACAGCAGATTTGGATTTTGCTCTTGTCTGAGCTGGTGCCATTGCCAGCTGGTAGCATCGTTTTGTCGCGCACCAGTGATAAGGTGCTGCAGAGAAACGGAAAAATAGTTGAGAATTAGTAGTATTAGCAGTATGAGGAAATCAGATGTTTCCTATAAAAATATGAAATACTGTTTAAATAATATCTCATTTAATGTAGAGTTTGGAAAAGCCGAAATAAATGTTTAAGAAAAAATTTAGGAGGTTAATGATTAATTTAGGTTAATGAAATAGCATAAATGATAATAGAATATATGCGAATTTCTCATATATATTTTAGCTCTTAAATTTACTAATTACTAACGCAATGTATTTCTGAAGCACTTTTTAACAAACCGAAAGCAAATTTTTTTTTTTTTTTTTCAATTTCCCTTTGTCAAAATTATTGCATCCCTAAAAGAGCTTGCAGGCCACATCCATATGATTCTCAGTGCCTGCTGCTCGCACTAAAGCAAAAATATATCAGTACGACATGCGCGTATAGTATCTATTTCGGGGGAGTTGAGCCATATTTGGAACCAAAAAATGTGTGACGAGAAAGTTGATGTAATTAAATATTTTTATCGAAAAGTTTGGTATCTTTTAACGTAAGTAAGTTTCAGTAAGTTGAAAAATTTATATCACCCAAAAGGTAGAATTAACTTGTGAAAATTCTCGTGCGATGATTTACTACGATTCGACATGGGTTATCGAGACAGAAGTGCATTGATCAACTTATTTCCTTGTTTGGCGTTGAAGCCAATGTGAAACGGTGATACAACGAGTTCCAACAAGGTCGTCGATCCTTGCAGGATGAATTTCGTCAAGGCCGTCCAAAAACGGTTGATGTAGCAAAAGCAATCGATGTTGTGCGCCTATTGACGCGAGTAATACAAGACCATCATGTGACATATCGCGTGATATGTATCTTTGGACATTATTGGATCAGCTTTCAATCTATGTTGCATGAAAAATTGGTCGTCAAGAAGACTTGGATATCCAATAATTTCCAATTGTCCAAAACAGGACAGGAGTAAAGAAATGTTGAAGAAATTCAGTTGCGATGGTTCAAAGCACGTCTGTGATAGCTAATAGCTGACGAATTTTAGATCTATGGATATGAGCTGGAAACAAAACCCCAATGGGTGTTTCAAGACAAACTTAATTCAACAAAAGTTGTTCCCGGAAGAAGCACCTCAACGGAAATGCTGTCTTGTCGCCTGCCTTTTTTCGAAAATCTGATCATGCCACGACTATAGCACTAAATAAACATAAAACAATCAATTCTGAGGGGTACACAACCATTTGTTTGTCAGAAGTTTTCGAAGAATTAAGGAAAACCAACCGTAGAAGACGAATCATTCTTCACCAAGGCAATGAGATCTCTCACATATCAGCTCACACAAGAGTTTTTTTGAGCACTCAAAAGATCGAACTAATAGGTCATCTGCCTTACAGCTCTCATTTGACACTTAATGATTTCTTTTTGTTACCGAACATAAAAATAAAATGCGGGTAAACGTTTTGCAACGCCTGAAGAAGATGTTGACGCCTATAAACAGTTCGTTACTCTGAGTGGCCAAGGTGCTTTGAAAATTGGTGGAAGCGAACGCAGAAATTTAATTGCGTTCACGGAGAAATTTGGCGCAAACTATAAAGAACAAAGAAATCCATTATTTCCTCGGTAGATGATTGTACTCACAACAATTTCAAGTTTTTGCTCGTTGTCAAGGTAACATTTCACACTAAAAAAAATCGATGGCTGTTTTTTGTTTGTTCCACTACGTTGTGAGGCCCATCCAGACTGCTTACAATGGAACTGAACAAAGAGAAAATTCGGTAAATTTTACCGTTTTTCGTTGATAAAGGCGAAAATGCAAGCCAGACCGCTGAAATTGTGAATGTTGTTTAAGGGGCCGATACTGTAACAGCTAATTATGCGCAATTTTGTGCGCGATTCCGTTCAGACATAATTAATGTGAAGGATGTACCTCGCACAATCAAGCCCGTCGTCGAAAATGTCGATAAAATCACTGAAATAATCGAAGCTGACCGGCATATTAGTAGTCGCAGCATCGCCTAGGAGCTAAAAATTGAGCATGAAAGAGACTTAAACCATTTGTGCAAAAATTGCACGCAAAAATAATGGATTTCTTTTTCTCCAACTTAATACAATTTTTTTGAGTAAATATTTATACGATTTATCTGGATTTATCTCGATGGCCCTGTATAAAATTACTGGCGGTCTATTTCCGACTACTGGGCGATACTATTAAAATTTAATTAGTATCAAACCTAAGACGGCTGTCGATTTCTCACGCCTTTATTAAAATCCTAACAGATTTTTTTGTATACAAATTTTCTAACAGTAAAATATGTAAATAAAAAAGTATTTATCACACACATATTTTAGAAACCTGTTTTGCGAAGCCAGTAATAACCTAAAGAAACAAAACAAAAACAAAAATACATTTATAAAATTCCTCAACAGATGAAGCTATGACTCAATTGAAATGTCTCATAATAAATTTAAAGAAGGAACTAAGTAGATAATGTCGTCGTGACTTGTTTGCATAAGTGACTGAATGAATAAAGTTAACAAGTCCGGCCGACTAAATACATTTATCATTGCGTACAAATCTACATACATACATACATACATACATACATACACACATACATATATATTAAAGACTGTAGTGTGTGATGCTAATGAATTATTAATTTCGCAATTTAGTGTATTGAATTTCGAGATTTATCGATATGAATTGAAAAAATTGCAATTGTAGTAAAAATAATATTTCCTCACGAGTATTTTAAACTAATATAATTTCACTCTTTTATATAACAAATGTACTTTCCATATATTTAATTTCAATCGTATTAGTTCACATTCTCTTTTAGTACTTTTGTGCTGTGAAATTTGGAATGAAACAAAATATAAATCAAAAAACAAAGCATGTCAGTGAAATTCTAAATAGTTTTCGATTGTCTTATCACCACAATGAGGA
The DNA here is from genome assembly GCF_027943255.1 of Anastrepha obliqua. Lineage (NCBI taxonomy): Eukaryota > Metazoa > Arthropoda > Insecta > Diptera > Tephritidae > Anastrepha > Anastrepha obliqua. The sequence continues at coordinate 3,402,876 of NC_072896.1, forward strand.
TGCTGGTGTCAACAGTTCAATATTACTTAAAGCTTTAAAAATACAATGCATACCCATTAAATATTAAGACCTGCGTTTGCGTTTCTCTAAGCAGATGAGCAGATGGGATTTTCTAAATTCTATTTATTTAAAATAAAAATTGTTTTGATTGTGGTAGAAAATGAGTTCACAGACTACTTTTTGTTTACTTATTTCTTATTACCAAAAAAACATTTGGCACAAAATTATCGCGAGAAGTTGAAAAATATGTTGTTCTTAAAACAGGCAGAACCAAATATTATCCAAATTTTCTGATTCTTATTTTTTATTACTTCATTAAAAAGGGTAGAAATTGCGCAGCTCTTCTCATGGAAAAATACAATTTATTTTTTCCAGAAGTGCAGCACTCAATATCACTCTATATAGGTACGTAGGTATACAAAAATTGCGGAGCGAACAGATCTCCTACTTTCTAGAGGTTTAAGATTTACGGGGGTATTCTGGTCTATCAATATGAAAAAATCGATTTTTTTTGCATATTTTCAAATTTGTGACCTTCAAAAATATGCCCTTCATCGGATTTTTCAAAATTCGAATTATTTTCGGAGATACACCGGATTTTGTGACGTGGCGTCTATGCCGGCCGAGTGGAGCGCACAATGAACGACAGATGTTACCGGACGACTTGAGGACTCGTTCTTTCCCACACAACCTTTATTTATTCTATACATACATATATACTTTATACTTCTATAATATATTCCTGGAAATATATCGCCGATCAATCCAGAGTGAGTAGTAAATATTATGATCTAAGTTATTCTATTGGAATTGTTGCTCAAACTTCAAACGCGATTGTCTCAAAACTTCTTTTTTGGAGATGGTCGTCATGATATCTCAAGTTCTACTTGACCGATCGCTGTGAAGTTTGATAAGAATTTTTTATTATACATCTGTCTATCGCGCTTGCCTCGGATTTTGAAAAATTTAAGTTTGAAGTATTTTTAAAAAATTTGAAAAGGTAAAAAAGAGGGTAAAAAAAGGTTTTTTTTCAAGTTGTCGCCATTTTGTGAATTATGTTTTCATTGATTTGGCGTAATCCGATAGCGACATCCTAACTAATGAAGAATGTTTTTAATTTGTTTGTTTTAGATCACTACAAGGGTTGGAATCATGTCACCCATGGAGCACCGTTTTTTATGTAGCCCCCACTCCGCCGGCCTGTAATTCCACGAATTTTTTATTTTTTTTTATTAATTTTTTTTATACTTTTCCAATATTAATAAAAACTATAAAAAAATGGATAGTAAAAATGTTTTTAATTTTTTTATCTTATATTAGTTTTAAAAATACCTAAAATTAAGGCGTCTAGACCAGAATACCCCCTTAATAGAAGATTCAATAACTTGTAAACACCGTAAATCATACAAAAAAGCAAGCAAATTGTTTTCGGCGAAAAAAATATGTTTATTACAAGGTGGCGCAAAATTAATCACCCTATCGGAATTTTTTTTTTTTTTTTGGCAATCTTTAGGTGCTGGGCATTTAGAAATATAATTTAAATGAAGCGGGTCTCTGGAAAGAAAAAACTTATGGTCATGTCAGTCTATTATTGCGACAAACTCAGTACACCTTGGAGTGGACTGATAACATCGCCCCGACGGTAACATTTAACAGTAATTTCGCCACTCTCTTGCCATCTCAGTGGGAATGAAGTAAAAGAATCTCACTTAACAACTTCGACATTACAATCCATACAAATGGCTCTAAAATGGATTGTGGTGTTGGGCAGGTATATTTTCTCATATACTTAAAATTGGAAAACGTTTGCGTCTTCATAATCCCTTCAGTGCTTTCCAGGCGGAAGTTCTGGCGATTGGAGAAAGTTGTAGGCTACTAATCGCAGGCTTCTCTTTTAAGGGCAATATCGCTATTCTTTCGAATAGCCAAGCTGCAATCCATGCACGGGATTCAGCTACAACAACATCTAAGCTGGTGGAACAAAGCAGGACTAGCCTTACCACCTTGACCGAAAACCATAAAGTTACCTTAATCTGGGACCCGGGACATCGGAACATTCAAGGTGACGAAAAATCAGATAAAGTGGCAAGAAGGGGATCTGCCATGAGTAACGCTCTTGCAGAATCGGTATTCACACCATTAGATGCAGTCAAGAGTACAATTTCCCTAAAATACCACCGAATCGCAGATTGTAGATGAAAATGCAAAATTAGCAAAGTCAAAGCAGTCATAACTGGCGTTTGACCTGTCGGGGAACAAACAGCAAAATTTGCATATTATAATTTTTGCGAATGGCGCTGTACATCAGTCGTAATTGACACTTGTGAACTAGACACCTGTAGTATACAAACAGGCACGCAATGAAGTGCGTAAAGGTCAAAATAAAGATTTTCACTGTTCAAAATCATTCAATCAAAAAACCAAAATTGGATGATTAATTTTGCGCCATCTTGTAAATCTACTTTAGGAGGCCTAAAAAAGAATATTTTTCCCTTAATGCTTCCTTTGCTTAGGGAACTTGTTTTATGTATGTCCAAAGAAAGATACGTACAAAGATATTTACATTCGCCAGCGTCACGAACCACTGAATTCGGCTGAGAAAACTGCACTTTTCCTTAAAGTTGGCATACAATTATTTCAAAGCGATGCTATTTAATCTCCTCCCTTAACAAATGTTCAAAAAGTTATGCCTCATGCTTTGTTCAATAAAAAAGAAATTAAGATAGAAGATTTACATATTAATTGTTGACCTTTTTTGTAGTTTCGTAGTTCTTTCAGAGTATATATCAAAAACTGTTTGGGCATCCTATTGTTACTAAGGATAAGGTATAACTTTATTAAATTTACGGAAAATTGCTGTTTTGCCCATAGGATTTCAATGGTAACTTTCACGACACGGTATATAATACCTATAATAATACGAGAAAATTTAAAAAAAAGTAAAATGTATTTTATGGCACGTGTAAATATTAAAAAATAGTCTCTTTTTTTTTGAACATAAAAAAAACAGCAGGACAGCATTAAGAAAAAAGGCTGCTTTTTGTTTGTTTTGGGTCACCCTACTGGGCCTTCGAGAGTTTTTTATAGTTCGTGGCATATATTGTATAATCAGAATAAAGACCATTGTTCAGAACTTTGTTTTATTTTATAACCCCGCTGAAATTAATTCTTAAAATATGCTAACTGCTGCTCAAGATAAGTGAATTGACCTGAGAACTTCTTAAAGCCTTATTCTAATCTGCAAGTATTCAGATCACTCAGTAGTTGATTTTCAAAATATAACCTACTGACATTTTTCCTCAACAATTCCAAACATTTATTTTTAAAAATTTCCCATAACTTTTCCACTCACAACACTCACTCAACTCTTCTAAATACGAGTACTTTTCTACAACACTTACGGCACTTCCGTGTAACAAATGCCAGATGCCATTTGTGAACGCGTCTTATTGATGAACTCCGCCGTGGCGTCCATAAACTGTGGCGCACGGGTAGGTACGCGTTGTTGGGCATAACCACCACTGCCATACCCTTGACTGCCATACCCCTGACTGCCATATTCATAACTGCTGCCACTGTTGATGCTGCTGCTGCTACCGCCAGCGCCATAGTAGTGGTACTCCTCGCCGGCAGCTAAATGACTGCCGCTAGCCAAATGACTGCCGCCGGCCAAATTCGTTGAACTGTTTTGATCCGCGGTATTCACACTATAAACACCCACATTGCCACCCTGATAGGTGTCCGCTGGCACAAAGCTGCGATTGTATTGTGCGGTGTAGTTGTGTTCATTATATATTAAATTACCCGAATTCGGGGCGACCGGGTAATGCGTCTTGATGCCAGATGTTTTGATTTGCGCCTGTGCACCGACTGCCAGTAGCAGCAGAGCGCTTGAAAAAACGCCAAGCGGATGCATTGGATGTGATAGTTGGTGATGAGGTCACTTTGTTTGTGGTTTTTAAAATGTTTTCTTCGTTTTTTTTTTTGTTATTACTGGGTACTTATTCGAACAAGACACGTCTGTCGGTGGCAAAAGCTATGCTTCAACTGAGCTTTGAATCGCCGCAAAATTATTTGAGTAGTGCAGAAATATTTAAATCGCCTGTTTGAAAAGATTTGCTTGCATGCGCCTACGGAATATTTCTGCTTCTGAGCTTAGTTGCGAATATCAAATTCACTCACACACTGATGAATATGAGTTTAATTACTTTTTATTATTTTTTATTATTTTCATTTTCTATACAAAGTATATAAAATTTGCGATTAATGTTTTTGTTATGTAAGACCACAAAAAAACAAACATACAAAATGCATTAAAAACATTTAAGCGATGACTTCAACTCCTTGAAATTTGAGTTTTTCGTAAATATTAAAAAACAGATGTTCTATGATTTTAATACAAATTTTAAGTAATTAATAAATTGTCTAATGTGTGGCGGCCGCCATAGCCAAATGAGTTGGTGCGTGACTACCATTCGAGAGTGCGTAGATTCGAATATCCGTGCATGAACATCAAATAATAGACGACGTTTTTTCTAAAGCTGTCGCAATGTTGTTGGATTCCGCATGCTGCGCTATATTAGAATCCCCAAAACAAACGAGGAAGGAGCAGGCCGAGAAATACCTGTCGTCGCACTGTCAGTGATGAGACGAGAAAATTCTTTAATGAGCTTACATCTATCGAAAGAAACATCAGAAGCTGGAAGTATGTATTAGGTGAAATCACTCGTCGCTTGATTCCCGTTTTGTTTCTTTTTGTTTTGCAATCGAAGTTCTTACCTTATTTTTCTTTTTGTGAAATAACAATGTTTATGGAATTATAGTATAATAGTCATAATAACATTAATAATAATAATATTTTTATTGCAAATAATACCATTTTTACTATTGACACTTTGTTGCATTTTCTCTTCCAAATTTTCGCTTTCAATTCAATACTCGCTTTGGGTGTAGGAGAATTCTTCTCACATCTCGCTCTTGTCAGGTGCGCAATCACTCAGCATTACTAATATATTTTATGAGGCTGTAAATCTGTCTGAGTTGTTTGCGTTTTGTTTTTGTTTTTGTTTTTGCGTTTGCTTATTCTTCTACGAAATATTGATAACGTCATTTTTGAAATTTGACTCAACACCGGTCTTGGCCACAACGCGTACAGTGCACGTACATATGGATGTACACACGCACACAGACATTTGCTGCCATATTTAGCCTCTGTATGAACCTCGCCTTGTTGTTGATTTCCATTATTGACCAACAACAATTACCGAGCACAATATGTTCTCATTGTTATTATTATTGTTTAATATATAATATATATATTTGTTGTTGTTAATACGTTCTTTAACTCTTATCTCGTTAACCCTAAGTTGGGCATATTGTTTTAAGCACATCTACATTGTGGATACAGTTGCGGATATGCAAATAAGGACGAGTGCTAGTAGTAGAACATTATTGTAGGACACAGTAGTTGCAGGTAGAGAACATAAAATCTCTGGAGAAGTACTGCAGGGATGCTCTGAAACTCTATGTATGATGGTGCACTTCGACTGCGGTTACCTAAGGGGCGAGGCTTATTGGATCTGCAGATTATATAGCGCTAGCCGTGGTGGCCAAATACAAAAGAGAAATGGCTAAAATAACAAATACATAATTCAATTTGAAGTATACAACTATGGCTGGAAAAAGCATATTCAAACTGGCTCATTTAGGCTGGCATTTAAGCGGAGAAACCGGTTTAAATCGATCAAAAAATCGTTAGTATAACTACTCAAGAATATGTGGTAAAAATTTTAAAGCGAAATTCGCATTATCCCCAATTCTATAAGCACTTAAGTGAGCACGTTTTTTTCGAAACTACTTTTTTTCAACTGGTGGGCATTCTAGCTTAAAAAGTTATGGACCAATCGTTCTAAAATTTTTTGAAATTTTTTCTTTATTCACTTCTAATCTATATGAACCTAATTCTGGGATTATGTTATTATTTAAAATATGGGTTTTTTAAGCAAAATAATAGGACTATGAATAAGTTCGTGCGGTTTTACAACAGATGGCGTAACTTGATTATTATTCCATCGATCCACATTTCCAAACATTCATTGGAGAGCTCCTGTCGTAAGGCACAAACGTCAGTATAAGTTTTTTATTTGAAGCGTAAACAACAATATTTTTACCACACTTGAAAATGTCGAATTTCGTGCCAAATAATGTGTTTTTGCGGGGAATTCTTCTTCATTATTTTAATATGAAGCAAAAAGCAGCCGAAAGTCATCGTATCTTGGTGGAAGTTTATGGTGAGCATGCTCTAGCTGAGCGAACGTGCCAGAAGTGGTTTGCACGCTTTAAAAGTGGTGATTTTGGCTTGGAAGACGAAGAACGCGAGGGTGCGCCGCCAAAGTTCATGGATACCGAATTGGAGGAATTGCTCGATCAAGATCCGGCTCAAACGCAAGAAGAGGTTGCAAAAACTTTGGGAGTTGATCAATCAACCATTTCCAAACGTTTAAAAGCCATGGGAATGATCCGAAAGGTAGGCCATTGGGTGCCGTATGAATTGAAGCCAAGAGACGTTGAACGCCGTTTTATGGCATGCGAACAACTGCTTCAACGGCACAAAAGAAAGGGTTTTTTGCATCGAATTGTGACTGGCGATGAAAAGTGGGTCCATTACGACAATCCAAAACGTCGGGCAACGTATGGATACCCTGGCCATGCTTCAACATCGACGTCGGCGCAGAATATTCATGGCCTGAAGGTTATGCTGTGTATCTGGTGGGACCAGCTGGGTGTTGTGTATTATGAGCTACTGAAACCGAATGAAACGATTACGGGGGATGTCTACCGACGACAATTGATGCGTTTGAGCCGAGCACTGCGAGAAAAACGGCCGCAATACGCCGATAGACACGACAAAGTTATTTTGCAACATGACAATGCTCGGCCACATGTTGCACAAGTGGTCAAAACATACTTAGAAACGCTCAAATGGGATGTCCTACCCCACCCGCCGTATAGTCCAGACCTTGCGCCATCCGATTACTATCTCTTCCGATCGATGCAACATGGCCTGGCTGACCAGCACTTCCGTAATTACGATGAAGTCAAAAAATGGATCGATTCGTGGATTGCGGCAAAACCGACCGAATTTTTCACAAAGGGAATCCGTGAATTGCCAGAAAGATGGGAAAAAGTAGTAGTAAGCGATGGACAATACTTTGAATATTAAATTTGTAACCATTTTACGTCAATAAAGTTTCAAATTTCGAAAAAAACCGCACGAACTTATTCATAGTCCTATTAGATGAAAAAATATGGTATAAAAAAACTACTTTATGTTCAAGCGCCTCACAAGCATGCAATTTTCAATATCTTTTTTACTACAATTAGGTTCATATTCTTAGGAAATGCGTTGTTAATAAAAAAAAAATTGCTGTTGATTTCAGAGAAAAATTGCAACTTCAGGAATTCCCACCAGCAAGACACTCGGATGGCGATCGTCCATGAACAGCACGCTCTAACGCCACTATCTCCCGCGGAAATAGTTTCAAAAAAATTTAAAAGTGTACCTAAAAATATTAATAAAATATAATGTGGGCAAAAAATAAGGTGAATTTGGTTGTAAAATGAAAAATCTTTATTTATTCTTGTAAATCAATTTCATCCCCTTCAAAATAATCCCCTCTCGATGAAATACACTTATGCCAACGATTTTTCCAATCCCCGAAACATGCCAAATAGTCCATTTCCGGTATAGCCATCAGCACCTTCTTCGATTCAGCTTTTATCTCCTCAATCGACTCGAAACACGTTCCTCGGAGTGGTCTCTTGAGTTTTGGGAATAGCCAGAAGTCACAAGGCGCCAAATCAGGCGAATACGGTGGTTGCGGAACGATATGCGTGGAATTTTTGGCGAAATGGTCACGAAGAACGAGTGCAGTGTGAGACGGTGCATTACCGTGATGCAAAAACCAAGAGTTGTTGGCCCGAATTGCTTCACGTAAACGACGCATAACGCTCAAATAATATTCCTTATTAACAGTTTGGCCAGGTGGAAGGAATTCATAGTGCACCACACCACGAAAACCGAAAAAAACTGTCATCATGCCCTTTATATTTGAACGACTTTGACGTGCACTTTTCGGTCTGGCCTCGCCTTTTACACGATATTCACTTGATTGGTCGATTGTTTCAGGGTCGTAAGCATAAATCCAAGTCTTATCTGCCGTAATGATGCATTTGAGCTTGTTCTGATAGTCTGAAAGCATTGTTTCACACACATCAACGCGACGACTTTTTTCCAAGAAATTGAGAGTTTTCGGTACCAAACGAGATTTGACTTTTCGTAGGCCCAAATGGTCTTTCAAAATGGTTTTCACAGATTCTTCTGATATTCCGATCATATCAGTAAGGTCTTTCACAGTCAACCGATGATTTTTGAGCACTAACTCCTTCACTTTATTGACGTGTTGGTCACCTGTTGACGTCGATGGTCGTTCGGAGCGCTCCAAGTCATCAACACATTCTCGACCCTCTTTGAAGTCTTTGTACAACTTATAAACATTTTTCTGCGACATGGTCGAATCACCAAATGCCTTCTGCAACATGCTAAATGTTTCCGCAGCCGAAATTTCATTCCGCAAACAAAATTTGATGGCACTTCTCTGCTCAATCAAATCAGACATTGTAAAAATCGAAAAATGCACTCTTGGTCGTTTGGTAAACACAAGCGTAAATATATTACTGATAATGACATTCACATGAAAGTTGGCCCAGATGTTATTAATAGTGCTGCCAACTCATGAAAAAAATAAATAGAGCGAAATTTTAATCCCGCGAAGTTTGACAAATAAATTCACCTTACTTTTTGCTCACAGTAGTATCCTCTAAAAAAAATTCACGAAAAACACCAAAATTTCGGCCTCCTAAACATGTTTACCCCCTTAAAAGATGCATGAAATATACAGTCAAGACAGCCAATAAAGTTGCGGAGGCCCTGATAAGGGTGGTACTGAATGTCCTGAAGATTCCAAAAAACCACTTAGGCAACTTTAAGTATACAGCGCCTTCCTATATGTAGCGCAAATCTGGTCTGCACCGACTACGTGCTGTTAAAGTATGCAGCACGTTCCAAGCAATCTTAAAAGAAACAGAACTAGTGATCGGGGGCTTTGCGCCATTGACATATTGGTAAGCGCAACAGTATGCAAGACAAGCTAAGATCAGATGATGCAGAGATTTTGCATGTTATGGTAAGAGCGGTGGGACCGCACACTTAGTGGTCGTTGAACACATCGTCTGATTTCTTCGAAAAAGACGTGGACCTGACCCAAATACTGACGGGTCATGGAGTTATTGTAAATGATATCGAATATTGTTTCTTTTTCAGCATACAGTTTGGAAATTAAATGAACTCCTTAAGTAGTAAGGTAAAAAAGCTTTTAAATGTAGAAAATCTGGTATTTGATATGCTTTAATTAATAGAAAGTTGAACCGATTTTTGCTCCATGGCAAAATACTATCTTACCTAAGGCAAGTTCCACACTTTTGGCCTTCAATACTTCATGACACCTCTACAATAATAAAAGGAAACGCGTGTTAATATTTCATTTAAAAAGTTTGAGAAATATTAGCCTGAAACGTTTAGCTGGAATGCGTGAGTCTACAAAGAATTCGTAGAAGAGCGCGACGCTGAAATTTCAACGAGAGCAGTTCATCGAAGGTTTCAAGATGCTGATTTAACCGCTCGGCATTCTGCTGAAAAATAACTTTTGATCACGAAAATGCTTTAAAGACGTATTCACCGACCTAAGAAACAGCAGATCCGTTAAATTTATTGAAAAAATAACATTAATTGAAGTTCTTAGTTCGTTGTAACGGTAGCCCTTGCAAAAGAAGCAAGAATGGATGGATTCGCGTACGACTCGAGTAGAGTACGGCAAGGTGTAATGGTAATTTTCCTATTAAGGAGAAAGAAAGAAAGGTCGATCCCATTGATTGAAGAGAACTTCATTCAGACAAATTAGCTTCGTTTTTAAAACGATTGTGCGCCCAATGGCTGCACGTTTTGCAGCACCATTATTCAGTACTCACTTAAGTACAGGGTAGGCCATTTAAAGCGGGCCCATTTGTTTCTGAAAAAAAACATTGAAAAAAACATTTTTTTTTGTGTTGATATGAAAAATCATTTATTTTGATTCAAGGAGATTTGTTCCAGCTAGTTTTTGAAAATGACATCCTTCAAATGTTTGCCTCTGGCCTTGATGGCCAAATGTGTCCTTTTTTCGGCGTTTTCCATCGTTTTGGCCAATATTTCGGCCGGTATGGCGGCGATTTCGCGTCGGATATTGTTTTTAAGTTGAGTTAGAGTCCTTGGCTTGTTGATGTATACCTTGGATTTCAGATAACCCCACAAATAAAAGTCCGGTGGCGTCAAATCTGGTGATCTCGGTGGCCACGGAAAATCACCATTTTTCGAAATCAACCTTCCAGGGAACAATGGCTTCAAAAAATCGATTGTAGCGCGTGAAGTGTGGCATGTAGCCCCGTCCTGTTGGAACCAGTAGCCTTCCATGTCATTTTCTTCGATGATTGGCATAAACATTGGGATAACTCGATGTTCGCGGAGCCTCCTCAACACTGGCTCGTACAGCCTCGATATTTTCAGCAGAACGTCGTGTATGTTGTCTGGATGCGTGGCTGGTATTGCTGAGACTACCGTGGTTAATAAATTTTGCGTATAAACGCTGTAAAGTGCTTTTGGATGGCGCACTTTTAACTTTATTTTTTTTTTTAAACGCACGTTGAGTTTTCACAATTGAGAAGTTATTTTGGATGTAAAGCTGAATTATTTCAGCGCGTTCTTTTGGAGTGTACTGCTCCATGGTAAAAATTGTCTTGGACTGACGCTTCCAACGCGCTATGTCATTAGTCGATCTGACGTTCCTGTCAAAAGTTATAGGGTTGCCCGATGGGCCCGCTTTAAATGGCCTACCCTGTATTTGATGGTTACGTGGCGCTACAGGATGATCTTATTTGTAAGTAAAGTATAATCAAAATGGGTAAAAGGGGAATGTGGATATGTAAACAGACCATTATGAAAGAAAAAAGAGAGAAATGTATCAATTTTGCTCAGAAAACCCGCGAATGCGCCACAATTATAATTATATGTACATCTAAGATGATGAATATTTAAAATTAAATTAAGTAAATTCAAAATATGTTGCATTATGAACTTTAAGTTATAAAAAAATCGCATTTGTTTGTCCCAAGATTAGTTTGAGAACTGCGAGGTTTTGTTGTCCGTATTTTTGTGTTTGCAACTGTAATTGTCTATATGCATAATAAACTTTTCTTACAGTGCCTGAGTGTTTGAGCTTGTCTCGTATGACAAAAAAATGTTCAATATTCAACTCGTTTGCTGGCACAAATTTATTTCCATGAGATCAAACAGTGGAAGTAAACATAAGAGACAGCGATTCGTTTGCTTTTGTCGCCAATGATTTGCAAACTCAACAACCGACACACGCATAACAATTTTTTCAAAAAACATATTCTATGACATCTCTATGTTTAGCTTCTTTTATTCCGTAGGTTTTACAGGTAAGTGATTGTAAAAAGTGCTTGAGAACTTCAAATGATGATAAAAAACAAAAGTATTGTTGCAATGAATATTTTTTTTATTATAATTTGGTAGATAGTTTCATGGCGTTTATTTTTTGAATATGGTATCCTGCATATGTCTGCCATGGCTACGCCTTACTTGGCCCATTCGATTAGTCTAATAAATTTATTGTTAATTAATCAAGTTGGAACCAAATGTCGTCGCTTTTTAGTGATTAATTTTTGGAAACAAAAATTCAGTCGGCATGGCTTGATACGCTCGTCGTTCACGGTAACAATAGCTCCTTCCTCCTTTCGAAAGAAGTAAGAACCGATAATGCCACCAGTGCTCCATGAACTTCGCAAAAAGATGTTTTTTCTTTTTTCAAAGTAAATTTTCACTATTTGGTGCCCCATTCCCAGCTGTCATAGTTATCGATATCAATAGTTAACATGTAGCTAAAAAACCTCCGACATGTTTATGTGGTTTTGGGTTGTTATGATGATAAGCTATTCGACGTATAACATGTGTTTCTGGTGATCTGTAAAAAAGTTAATTAAAAACCCGAAAAAAAAACTATTAACTGAATGTGAGCCATATATTTTGTGGGGTTTTTAAAGAAGGATGCTGTAAAGTGGCTTACAGCATCTAAAGCCCTATTAAGACCGTCAACTGCTCTAGAATTTCCAAAAAATCTAAATTTTTTTTTCGCAAGAATTTATATTTTGAACGTAGCCCATATGTTCATCACTTAAACTCCTTTTTGAGCTGGCTCGAAACAAATCGATTTTTAAGGCCAAACCTAACCTCGGCGAAATTCGGTCGAAACCCAATTGAAACTCAACTAAATTAAAATCAAAACACATATTTACGGGAGCTGTTTCTTTTGGTATTCCTGGGAGAAAAAACGGTTATCGCTAAAAAAAATCGGCTAATTTTTCATTTTAATATTAAGAATTAGTCAGCAAAAAGGCCGTAAGGATACTTGTTGAATTATGTAATAAAGAATTGTTTAAACGTTTGTATATGTATATGTATATGTATATGTATATGTATATAATTGGTGCTTATACCTTTTGTCACGTGCTTGGCCGAGGCTCTCCATCTACTTGAGCTGTGCAATGAAGAGGGCAACAGTTTTACGCCGACTTCGATTAGCAAATGTTTTTTATGAGGACATTTTTTACATTGCCTGGCGTGGGGCGACCGCTATTAGAAAAAACTTTATCTATCATTTGCTGTTCATGCCCGAGTCTTCAAGCCCGGGCACTCCGAATGGTAGTCTCACACCAACTGTTTGGTCACCGCGGTCAGTAAATTTTATATTATGGCGTAAACGGACTTCAAATTTAACAACTTTAAGAAACGCGCATTAGAGTCGAGTAAGCGCAGCAGCTCGGCCTGGAGTAACTGACGCTCAAATAGTCGTAACTTAGTCAACATTGCTCCGATCGACTTGAAGTATAAAAATATTCTTGAGAAATTATGAATTCTAACTAAAAAAATGTTTTACAACAGAAAATGTGGGTTTTTGATTGCTACACTAAAATATTTCTTAAACTGAAAGTTCATACAATTTAAAAAAAAAAATTAATTTGAAAAATTAGGCATTCTAACTAAAGAAAATTTTTGAAGAAAGATAAATTTGAAAAATTATGCATTCTACTTAAGAAAAGATTTGTTGAAAGATAAATTGGAGAAATGCTTGGAAAAAATTAGGGTTTTCTTTGTCGAAGCCGAACCGAGACTAAGCTATTGCGGCCAAACATGACCGAGGCCGAAACCGGAGCCGAACTTCGGTCCTTCTCTGCATTTGCCAATAAATGTTTTCATATTTACTTGAAGATGAAATTTTAATGGCATTATCTGTAGAGGACTTTGAGATGTTTACTATAAAATATTTTCAAAATAAAGACTTTTTCGTTTCTTGCGTTTGGCTCCCATATGAAATTTCAGTTACCTTATCTATTAAATTGAATTAACAATGTTTTGAAATGAGTGGCTACCATCTTCAAAAATGTTTCTAAAATATTCTTTTTTCCTTAATTCTTTTAAATTTCCTGCATGTAATACCCATACTGAATTGTTTTAGTTATTTATGATTAATCATTTAATTTACAGAATTCAGTTCTCCCTCATCAAAAATATTTTCGAAATTAACCTTTTTAAACATTTTGTTCTTTTCCTACCTGTATTACAATATTTGATTATTATTTCAAATTAATTTTATTTTTTAACAGGTGACAACTTTCTTATTTTAGATTTTAATTCAAATAAAATGATACGACATTTTTTTTTTGTCGGGACAACTAGCAAGTGCAGCACTCAGACATTAAGTCCATTGTACTACACTTGGATTCCCTTTTAATTTTCTTTAAATCTACTCGATCTCCGAAGAAATCTGAGTAGATCTTGTGGTGCCAAGGAGCCAAGGTGGTCGCTACTTAACACATCAGTGCCAAAGACCTCAAACCTGATTCGAGCAAAGGCGGGGCAGACGCACAGGAAGTGGTCCGCCGTCTCATCCTCCTCTTCACAAGCTGGGCAGAGTACACTGTCTGAGATGCCCAACCTTTCCACGAGCTTCGTCCACAGAAAGTGGCCCATCATCAGTCCAACTAGCCGTCTGCACTCCCCTCTGCTTAATGGCAGAAGGGTTTGCGACAGTCGTTCGGACATGACAGGTAGCATCAGTTTAGGTCATTTGCAGCCTCTCTCAGTCTGCCGAGCTCGCTTGTGGGTGGTAGTTACCCATTTGCTAACCGTGGCTTTGATGGCCGCAGAAGGGAGTGGCAAAACGGGCTCTGGGCCAAAGAAGCTTAGCTAAGGAGTTAGAGGTCTCACCCACGATACCCACGTGTCTCGGGACCCTTGTTAGCATCTGGCTATTATGTCTAACGACATAGTTTAGCCTGGATTTACGGGCATCGACTACCCTGATGTGGTTAAGGGGCTGTCTGAGGCCATGAGCTTAGCTTGGCTGTCCCTGCAGACACATATAGATCTGCCTCTCCATCTGTTTTCCACAACAAAGTTCATCGCTTCTCGAACTGCATGCACCTCCGCTTGAAACACAAATGCATGCATTCTAAGAGCAAAGTGCAGTTTTTTCCTGCTGGACTCCACGTAGACCCCAGAGCCAGAGCCGTGCTCGGTCCTGGAGCCTTCCGCATTCTAACCAGAGGAAGAAATTATGTAATAAAAAGAAGATCGATACACTTTCCAAATTTCTTTTTTACATTACTGCCATAATAATGTACCTATTTTCTGATGCCACGCAGCTTCAATTCAAAGTGTATTTAGCGACTCTCCTTCCACTTTAATACCCTAAGAATAAGTGGCGTGCGCCCTTTGCAAATCAAAATAAATTTTACTATTTTAAAAATTCCTCTTTTATTGTTCAAAGTCAATGCCTCTACGTCTACAATTCCTCACAGCGTCCACCGGCGCGCGTATATCCGGGGTAACATTCACACACATCTGGCGCCGTACAAATCCCATTGGAGCAATCCTCCGTGCAAATCGGCTCACAGTGCACCGACGAGGAGTGAGCGTTACGTCGATAACCAGGGCAACAATACGAGATGGTTTGCATTTTTAAAGTGGGTTCGTTGGCTTCGCTGCTGCAAAGTGGAAAAATTTTATATTTTTAGAATTTTTAAGGCAATTAGTTCAATGAATGACAAACGTTTCGGGAAATAATTTAAGTGATGGAGTAATAGACAAATTTAAATATAACTTAAAAAAAATAATATAAGTTAATTCAACGAAATTAAAGGTATTTAAATCTTGTATTAAATTTTCAGCAGATGCAAATATATTTTTTTAATAAAAATTCAAAACAAAAAAGAAAAATCTAACAATCAATTTCTTAAAAGCCCACACATTCGATATTCACTTACAGCACTTCTTTATAGCATATCCCGGATGGCATCAAAGATTTCGTCTCCAAAATGAACAGGTCTCGCTCACTTGGGCTATTCAGTTTCCAAAACTGGCCATTTACCGCATTCAAATTTAACCCAATGCACAAAGCCAGAAGCACCGACATTAAATGGGAAACGATACGCATATTTGAATATTGCACTTTAGTTATAAAACTTCTACAACAATGCAAATTTTCTATAAATAATTTCGATAATCCGTTGCGCGTGGCGCACTTTTTACAACTGAAAGGCCGAAGCGTTTTTGTCTCATGTCTCCTGTAGATTGTAGACGCTTGCCATATTTCCCTTTCTTCACTTCCTTTTCTTTAAATCTTTCTACGCTTACCTTTTATTTTGATTTTCCTTTCCTTTTTTTCTTTGCATAATTTGTATTGTTGTTGCAAAGAAAGTCTATACACTGTTGTTGGTCTCGCTTAAACGACGAACTGATAAGACAGAAGCTGATATAAAATTTCTCTATTCGACTGTGCTTATGGAAAATGACATCCGTACATATTATACATATTAGTGCCTCAGCTGTTGAGAGAGTGCGCTGTGCAAAGAAGAATGCTGGAAATAATTAAAATCTTACAAACTTGAAAGCATAATTGAGCATAAAATCATTCGCCCGACTAACCTAATTTTGGTTCACGCGATGCTGCCACGGAGTTCATGTGTTAAAGTTGATAATTCTATATATATGTGCACAGAGCTATTTTTATGCACTGAACCATTGTTGTCATACTCATTGTAGGTCACTTACTTAAGAATAGAAAACCCCTCGAAGCATAATCCGCGTAATATTTACATACATACGTATGCGCTCTCTTACTCTCATGCATTTATTATTAGTAATCAAACATGCATGCAGTAATATGCGTACATATGTAAATGTATGCGCAACAAGTTCAGATCATCAGCCTAAAACACACTCATCACAGCTTTTGTTGTTACTTTATTTACTGTAGCCTAAATGTAGATCTTAAAAATGGCAGTTGCATTGGTGTAAGAGAGTATTGTATTGACAGAAAAAGTGCTGAACGCGAACTGTGTGTGTGTACCCTGCAAACCAACGTTCACCAGTTTTTCCAATTTTACCAACACATTCACTCAATTTTTCCAATAATACCCACACAATCACATTTAATTCTTTTGTCATTTTTGATGGGTTATACATATATTTATCTCATAATTTTCGTAAATACTTATTAAATTTAACTATAGTGAGTGCGAAAGTGACAGCAAAAACAAGTTGCAAATGTCAAATACAAAAATGAATCGCGTTTAATTCTGTGAAAATCTCCAAGCGAAAAGGTAAGTTGAACAATTTTTAGTAAATTTTGCTATTATATATCTATTTAAACCAATAAAATGTATTTTTATTTTCAGAAAAACGTATTCACAAATCCTTTGCAGCTAGTGGATGTGCCGGAGATGGAGTATTTCGCCAGTCAAAACACTGGGGAGGTGTGCGTGCGCGGACTAACGTATTCCACGGGTAGGTGTTGATAATTTAAGCAAATAATGGTTTCTTCCTGTGCGAACTTGATTTCTGTGACTAAAACTAACTTGAATGATAATTTCTTTCTCTGCCTTTGCGTCGCAGTTATTACAAAGATCCCGAGAAAACTGCTGAGGCTGTTGACTCTGAAGGCTGGCACAACACGGGCGATGTGGGCATGTGGCTTCCAAATGGCACGCTGCGCATAATCAATCGTCGCAAACACATTTTCAAGCTAAGCCAGGGCGAATATATTGTACCGGAGAAAATTGAGAATATTTACACTCTGAGCCAATATGTAAATCAGGTGTACGTTTACGGAGAGAGCCTTAAGGTAATTCCATTTTTTGACATAATTTCTAGCTTTTCATGTTCACGCCATATTTACATACAACCCTTAACGCCCATTTAGAGCTGCATCATAGCCGTCGTCGTGCCTGATGTGGATGATCTCAAGCAGTGGGCGAACGACAATCGCGTCAAGGGCACACTTTCGGTGCTATGCAACAATCCACAAGTAAAAGAACTCATCAGGAGCGATATGCTGAATTGGGGTAATCAGAGCGGACTGAAATCCTTCGAACAGGTAAGTAGCCCAGTGCATATCTGCTTATACTAGTAACGTATGACGTGGTAATAATATCATAATTTAAAATTAATAATAATTACAAATTTTGTATTTATATACCAGGTCAAGGATATATATTTGCATCCCGATCCGTTTTCGGTACAAAATGGACTACTCACACCAACATTCAAAGCGAAGCGGCCACAATTGAACAAAAAAGTGCGAGAAACCCCGTAGAGGAGTTAGAAGTAAAATGCGAACAATTTTAAACTTTATGCGAAAATAGAAAAAAACATGAAATTGCTATTTATTTAATTAGGCATCAATTTAAATTTCTGTAAAATAGATATTTTAAATACCGGCATAAAAGCAAACTATTACCATTTTAGCCAAAACTATTCTTCAGGTATTAAATAAAATTTTATTAGAAAAGAGTAATCAAATGTAAATATTATACTAATTTATGTACATAAAAACTAAAACGTAAACTTTTCTAATAACTAAACTAATTAATGTATATAAATAACTAAAACTAAAATTTGTCTAACACCAAACCTAATTTTATATATTAATGTAAATATTAAAATAAATAACTACAACTTAACGTAATTTTATAATGTAAATAGTAAATTAATATAAATAGCTGTACATAAATAGAACATACTAAAAAAATTATTATATATTGTATTAATTTTCTTTAGAAACTAAAAATTAACTAAATAAATATTAAAATGATTCATTAAATAAATAATATTCAATAAATAACCATTTGTTTCAGTAATTTTGAAGGATTATTGTATATAGGATCCGTAAGTAATTATTACCTACAAAATTACCCAGTTGAAGAGATTCTGTTAACTACATGTTAACAACGAAATTCACTTATTCATCAGATTCTGTTAGCTACATGTTAACAACGAAATTCACTAGTTTATGAAATTCTGTTAACTACATGTTCACAATAATATTCACCGGCCCAAAAGATTCTGTTCACTACATGTTAACAACGAAATTCACTAGTTCATGAAATTCTGTTCACTACATGTTAACAACAACATTCATGAGTTCAGAAGGTTTTATTCACTACATGTTACCCACATCTTTCACAACTTGAATGTCAATTAGAGCAGCACAGCAGTATTGAGAAATTTCTGTTAGTGCGAGCGAATAAAATCATCACACGTATAGACTGGAAGTAGGTAGAAAGTGCACGGCGTAGAATATAAAATTACTACAAAGCTCACAACTTCACAGGTGAACGATACCCACAAGTTAGCAGTGTAAATAGCAGGTAGTTGGTTTGCAGGGTAGTTTTGTTATTTCAGTTACAAACACCTTTGTGGATGATCGTGATTTACAAGTCCTACGAAATGGCACTCAGAGCTGAATGTTGAATTGTAGAGAAATCAAAATCTTACGGTAATTAACGATTTTGGAGTGGCGGCGTAACTTAAAACTTAATTACAGCAAATATTAAAGCTATGGTTGCCGTGGCCTTAAGCTAATCAATAGATTTTACCTGCTGTTTTTTTCGTAAAAACGAAATCCAACCCTTAATAAAATTTATTATTTTTAAAATAATAAAACGGAAGCTCTTAGTATTTTAATTTAATTTCCCACAAATGTACTCAATAATATGATTTTGAATAATTCTGCTCTCTTCCTGCAACGTTCCATGCGAATCTTTAATATTTCGAAATAGTGCAACCCAGTATTGGAAAGCTCCTCTATTCACGTGATATTCGCCGTACGTTTTCAAGCCGCTTCCGTAAGTGAATTCTGCTTTCAAACAAAAAAAAAAAACAATTGAGTTCGTTGACGCTGGAGAAGAGAAAGTGATACGCGTCGTAATATTTTTTCATCAGCTCCATCATGACGCGTATTGCTTTGGCTTTCCTGGCTTCAAAGGACCCAAATCATATTCCTTTTGTGTGAGAATTTGGCCGAAATGGGATGTCAGGCGCTCAGAGGCACTACCTAATCGGTCAAGGAAGAACTTCTCTATGATGGTTGCTTTGATCACAGACCATTGTCTCCTAGGTCGATATGCTCAGATATTGAACGTACCTCCGGTCGACAATTGTACACGCTACAAGAATGAGGAGGAGGGAGAGTCGGCCAGACATCTTCTCTGTCACTGTCCTGCGTGGCATGCCATTATGTTTAAGCACTTCGGCTCATCTTTCTTGAATAATACTGATGTTCTTAGGGATATAAGTGTAAGCCAGAACAATCTGTTTGCACTCAAAATGAAATGGTTTAACGAGAAGTAGCGATAAACTGTTACTGTGCTAACACAATGGATCGGCAATGGTCTAAGTACGTTGGTTTCAGGACCGACTGATACATCTACCTGCCTACCTAAGACAAAATTCACCTTAAGAAACAGATTAAAACGTACATCTGAATATTTGGCCAATATATTTGAATATTCGATGGGTTTCTGTGCTACTATACTTGGCTAGAAGCCTTTTGACAGCCAATTTGTCGATCTCGGTGTACTCAGCAATCACACCAACGGTTAGGTCGAACCTGATTCTTCTTCTTCTTAATTGGCGCGAAAACCGCTTACGCGATTTTTGCCGAGTTTAACAAAGCGCGCCAGTCGTTGCTTTCTCTTGCTAACCGGCGCCAGTTGGACACACCAAGTGAAGCCAAGTCCTTCTCCACCTGATCTTTCCAACGCAGAGGAGACCTTTCTCTTCCTCTACTACCATCAGCTGCTACCGCATCGAATACTTTCAGAGCCGGAGCGTTTGTATCCATTCGGATGACATGACCCAGCCAACGTAGCCGCTGGATCTTTATTCGCTGCGCTATGTCTATGTCGTCGTAAAACTCATACAGCTCATCGTTCCATCGTCTGCGATATTCGCCGTTGGCAACGTCAACGGTCAAAAAATCGTACGCAGAATCTTTTTCTCAAACACTCCAAGCGTCGCTTCATCGGATGTTGTCATCGCCCAAGCTTCTGCGCCATACGTTAGGAATGATGAGAGTCTTGTAGAGTGTTAGTTTTGTTCGTCGAGAGAGGACTTTACTGCTCAGTTGTCTATTTAGTCCAAAGTAGCACTTGTTGGAAAGAGAGATTCTGCCTTGGATTTCAAGGCTGACATTGTTATCGGTGTTAATGCTGGTTCCTAAATAAACGAAGTCCTTTACAACCTCGAAATTATAACTGTCAACAGTGACGTGGGTGCCGATACGCGAGTGCGCCGACTGTTTGTTTGAAGACAGGAGGTACTTCGTTTTGTCCTCGTTCACCACCAGACCCATGCGCTTTGCCTTTTTATCCAGTTTGGAGAAGGCAGAACTAACAGCGCGGTTGTTAAGGGCGATGATGTCAATATTAACCTCGAACCTGGTTACCAATTTTATGTTCAAAATTTTCTCAGACACATTACAAGTGGTTAACACACACAAAAATACATAAACGCAAAATTCATTAGTAGCCATATTTTTGTTTCAATTTGAACTTTCTTGTTCATACCGGCACTTTAAACGTTTATCATATTTCTGCGCACGGACCTAATTAGAATGCTCTTAAGGGAGTTGGCATTTTTACTCATCTACACTCACACTTCCACACTGTAAACGATGTGACTATTTTGTTGTTCAAAGGAGAAGTAATTCTTTCCATGAAAATAAAATAGGAAGTTTAGCGCATTTACTGCTTTATAGTTTTCTTCCAAGTAAAAATTATAAAAATTGTTTCGAAATGTCTATCTATTGGCTGTTAAAAAATCCTAATATTCGGATGAATTGTTGCTGAAGTATTGTGGCTACACGAACATTTGTAGATACTCGTGAAAAAACTAAAATTAACGCAAACAAAATCGGCCAATGGCATAAAAGAAAACACGAAAAGCCAAGTTAGGGTAGCCCACTTGCGTAAATCAGACTCATAGGTAAAAAAAAAAAACAATGCTAGTGTGCGCAGTCTTATAGAACGTGCAACGTTTTGTATGCCACTTAGAAGGTGAGAGATGCGTCCTTGGACAACTAGAGCATTTGTGGTTCACATCAAAGAAAAAAAGTTCAATCCAAAGAAATTTGTAGGTATTCTTAGATTAACCAAACCATTTACTTTTTACTATTTTTCTATACAACTACAACTGGCCCTAATAGTAGAAAGGTAAAATTGGATAATTAAACATGAAATGTCTACCGATCAGCATATTGAACTCCTGCATTAAAGTCTCATTCAATTTGCTGGGCCACGTGGAGGCATAAGTGGTCACCTTGTCTGGCTCCATACATTGATCAATGAAACGCACATAGCCCTCCTTGCAGCGACAACGTCCCTTGGCATTGCAATTTCCATTAGCGCAGCGTTGATAGATGCGGACCGGTCCTTCAACGATAGAACAGCCGCAAGCATTCGGAGCAATGCACTTGCCATAGAACCCACAGCCACTGCCAGACATACGAAAAATGTTGTATCTGTATTAGTAGATATTGCCATTAGAATATTGTTCACCTACCTCTCGCATACGCCTTCACACTTAGGTCCACGACGCACATAACCGTTGAAACAACGACACACGCCCGGTGAAAGGCAAATGCCGTTTTCACAATCCTCGTCACACACTGGCAGACACGAGGTCGTATTCTGGTCGAAACGATAGCCATTCTGACAAACACAGGTGGTGCGATTAGCACAAAAGCCGTTCTCGCAGCGCCTAGTAGCAGATGGAGTTTGGAAAAAATCATTACGAAATTGTGCTCATATCTCGAAAATCTGAATACTTAAAATCTTACATCCCATCCCCTCACTTACATGTAGCAATTACTCTCGCAACTGCTGCCATTCAAGCGCTTCTGATAGCCGTGGAAACACTCGCACTGATTCGGCGCCACGCAATGTCCAAATCCACAGTCCGGTATGCAAATGGGTTGGCAGCCCATGGTGCTGGGCGGCAGTGCAGGTGTATAGCCCTCGGCGCATTCGCATTTATTCGGCGCGACGCATATCTCATTGTGCGCACAACTAAACTCGCAGTGGGGCATGCAAAATTTGCGCGTTGGATCCAACTCATAGCCCTCCTGGCAAATGCAGGTGCCATTTAAGTAGCACTGACCATGCGGACAGCCCAGCGGACAAGTCGGTATGCAGACGTTACGGTGATTGAGCACAAATTCGTCGAAGCACCGACAGATGCCGCCATCTAAGCAAAAGCCATTGGCTTGGCATTTGTTGCCACAATCCGGCACACAGCGGTTCCAGTCGAAATCATAGCGTTTGTAACCTTTACAACAGACCTCAATGAGATTGAAGTAGGGACTGAGTGTGCTATTTCCTACGACTTGCACGCCCTTCTCGAATTGGAAAAACACGGCGCTGTAGGGACGTCAAAGATGTGAGTGAATTGTAAATAAGTATTAATATTTTCGGATGTTTCTCGCACTTACGGCACTTCGCGCCAACACTTGGACGGATGGCTGTTGGGCAATGGCAGTGATAGGCCCGGCTGACGTACGTGCCACGGCTTGACGGTGGTTGTTGTGGTGGTCCAATACTTTTCAAAATGTACACAGCAGACAAAGCAAAACAGAAAAGCAAATGATAAGAGCGAATTGACAGCTAAAGCGCGCAAAAGTGACATAGTTTTCACAAAGCGAAACTACTAAGAATTACAATAACAAAATATTGAAATGAAAACACAAATGAAGAAAAGTTGTATATTTCACAATTATATTATTTTCAAATGGACGTCCTCAGCAACTGAGTAACTCTGCCATACTGAAAGCTTAGAGGGCATTCAGCATCAATTTTAGTACAAACGAACAGAAAACAAAAATTAACTGGCTGTACTAAGAGAATAGCGAATCAATAATCTTAAAAAGCTAAAGATTTGTGCTTTTGATTTTCAATTTAAGTTTAGTATAATGTTTGTACAATAAATGCCCTGGCGTAAATATGTGTGTGCGCAGATTTTATAAATCAGTTGATGATGAACCAGCGATGTGAAATCAAAGCTGATTCACAAGCCAAACGCCAGTATGTGTTTACCCTCAATATAAAAAATTTTCTCTTATGAGCAGACCTTTGGGATTTAAACCGGGGACCGTAACTATTATATCCTTATTTTCTGTTTCTCAAATTTCAATTTTAAATCTTTCTGCACCAATTTTGTCAATGACCAAAATAGCGATTTAGGCGGTTCTGCTGCCCCTAGTAAATCCGCACTAAACTATTGGTCATTAACCAGTTGAACTGAGTATGTAATTAAGGGCATCGGTGATCTTAGGCCCTCGTCCGAAACCGACGTAGATAGTCCCTCAGCTTTTTTGTTAAAAAACTGCTTGTGCCTAGCTGAGCCTCTTACCTTTATCTTCAATTGCTCTCTGGCCTCCGGTATACTTCTTGACGATTGCAAACAAACTTCTGAAGCCCCTGTCCTTAAAAGTGGCAATAAAATTGATACCCGCACTTACAGGCCCATATCAAAGTTATCTTCAGTTTCTAAACTATTTAAGATTGCCATAAATTGTAAATTGCCTTTGCCGTTAAAAACCCCATTTCTACAAGTCAACATGGCTTCGTAGCCAACCGCTCAACGATGACAAGTCTAGCTATTTTCAGCGATTTTTACTTCTCTACTTTTTCCCAGGTCATCAGCCTTACAGCCCTTAGTTGGTGCCTAATTTCTTTTTATTCCTGAACATCAAAAATAAAGCTTGAGGTCAACGTTCTTCCACATCTAAAGAAGCTGTTGAGCTTCTGTGGCTAAAGGGTGTGAAAATAGCTTGAAGCGAGTGCAGAAGAGAATTGACTTCCAAGGAGAATATTTCAAAAATCACTAAAGTCATTTCCATTATTATTTTACTGGGCTTTCATTATTGGGCGCAAAGTATACATAAGTAAGCCTCGCCTTTGTGTAACTTTTCCTTTATGTTTCCTAAGTGACCTACATGATTTTCTACTATTCAGAAAAGGCAGAGAGAAAGAGAAAAGGTCACTCCCTATAAAAATAAAAAAATACAAATTTATATCTAGAAATAGTTAAATAATTGGCGCGTACACTTCTGTTAGGTGTTTGGTCATGTGGTCCACAAATGATCCCTCCAACAGTTTTAAGCCGACTCCGAACGCCAAATGCACTTTATGAGAAGTTTTTTTCATGGCAGAAATGCACTCAGAGGGGCGATCGCTTTATAAAAGACTTCTTCTATCATTTTCGTTTTTCATATACGGAGTTTCGAATGGTAGTCCTGCACTAATCCATTCGTCTACGGCGGTTATTTCTATACAGTTAGGAATTCAGTTTATTCAGTACAAAAAAAAACTCATTTGAAAAATGTTTTTATTTTTATTAATACGAGAAGACTTTGATGCCTTCAATAATTTATTTTAATTTATCTAACAAATAATTTTGCATGAATAGCCACTTTTTTAATTAAATTTTTAGCTTAAAATTATTTTTCCGGTTTCAATGACGCTGCTATAGTAACGCGCGGACTTTTTGGCAATCCGTTCCTTATTCGGGCTCGTCAGATTCAAATAAAAGAGACCAAACTTCTGGCTGTAATTTAATTGAGAAAAATTAATTTTTTTTGTAGAAAAACTATTCAGAAGTGAAAAATTTCTAATTCCACTTACGTGTAGCCCATATTCCATTCGAAATTATCGATTAAGCTCCAGTGGGAATAGTGAGTGACATTACAGCCGTCGTTCACTGCATTGAGTACTGCTTGCAAATGAGCCTGGAAAGTGGATACAAAAATTGACGATTTAGTAATTAAAGATTAAGATTAGGGGCAAAGCAAAGGAAGTAGTTCATAGAGTCGAAAGTGCTATAAAGAAATATTTATAAATATATTATATTATTATTGTCCAAGCATTACTTTGATAGTTACTCCGGCCGAGCACTTGCCATATAACAGACATTTTGGCTTTCGTTTGTTCGCCGGTATGCACAACGCTCGTGTAGAAGTTGAAATGAGAAAGCTTGAGGAAAAGTTTTGAGAACGTCTGTTATACTAGTCTATTTTGCACAAAGTTGGTTCATTGTTGAAATGAACCGCTACAACCATCGCAAATACAATGCTGTTTTATTGCTTTATTCATTTCCTCAATATTTGGTTTTTAGCCTGAACTCATCTTCTGAATCATACGGCTGATGATAGGAATGATTTTAAGAATGAAAATACCTTTTTGGTTATGAGGAGTAGCACTACTTACTTCTGGCTTTAAGTATGTATATATAACTGGCGCGTACACCCTTTTTGGGTGTTTGGCCGAGCACCTCCTCCTATTTGTGGTGTGCGTCTTCATGTTGTTCCACAAATGGAGGAACCTACAGTTTCAAGCCGACTCCGAACGGCAGATATTTTTATGAGGAGCTTTTTCATGGCAGGAATACACTCGGAGGCTTGCCATTGCCTGCCGAGGGGCGACCGCTATTAGAAAAATGTTTTTCTTAATTTTCGTGTTTCACCGAGATTAGAACCAACGTTCTCTCTGTGAATTCGGAATGATAGTCACGCACCAACCCATTCGGCTACGGCGGACGAAGTATGTATTACCTAGACTTATTCCTCCAACTATAACCACTTATTACACTCGGTTACTTCTTGGCATGTTTTATAATTGAAATGCAAAAACCCTATATGAATACATATTATTGTAATATTGCATTTGAAAGGATTTGAAGGTTAAAAATATAAGCCTAATATGACTATGAGTGTGATATTTCATCAAAAGCAAACCGCTATTCAAACTCGCTCAAACTTCGAACTTTATCCTACCTGCAAATAATCCACCCGTTCGGAGTCCTCCAACTGTCCATTATCCGACCAACCATTTTCCGTCACAAAGACTTCGACATTGTCATAGTGATCACGAATCCATCTGAAGAGCAAAAGAAAATATAAGGGGTTATAAATTCAACCGCAAATACTTGAAAAGAAATATTTGAGTTTTTTTTTTTTTTTGTTTTGTTTTTTTGGAACACTTTATATAGTAGTGCTACTGATACGTGAATCGTACTCGAACATATTTGATACTATAAAAATATTAATTCTATTATAAATACTTTCAGGCATTGTTTAGAGTCTTTTATATGTTTTCGGAATATACCATTCATCATTTCCATATACCTTTCAAGGTACTCACTTCAGAATATCCTCCAATCCCTGCGGCACGCAGTATAGCCAGTCTGAATTACCCTGTTTCCACTTCTCGTCTACCGAATATTGCAATTGTGAATCATACTCCCAAGAAGGTATCTCACCATCAGCCGGATCTGCCAACTCTGCATACCGCGAGGTATAGTAATTGAGACCCAAAAAATCACCAGAACCTTTAATTATTTTCGACCAGAATTCATCAAAGGCGGGTAAACGCGACCAAGACAAGCCCTCGCGCATACTGTTATTCCTAATATCATCTAAAATGAGTTGCGGATAGTTGCCGGTTTTTCCAAAAATCGGATTAGCCAGCCAACCGAGCTACAAGAGATATTTGCTAGTAAAAAACCAAAACAAAAGCATTTTCGTTTCTCACCGAATACTGCATAGCGCGTTCGACGATGCTCTCATCTCCACCATTCTGCTGATTGTAGTAGAAACGACTGCTGATGGTGATGCCTATTTTGCCGCCTTGCGCACTGAAATATTTCGCTTTGTAAGCGCGATAGGCAGCGGCGTGAGCGCGCAGTGTATTATCC
The DNA here is from genome assembly GCF_027943255.1 of Anastrepha obliqua. Lineage (NCBI taxonomy): Eukaryota > Metazoa > Arthropoda > Insecta > Diptera > Tephritidae > Anastrepha > Anastrepha obliqua. The sequence goes on from NC_072896.1 coordinate 3,430,138, forward strand.
ATGCAGAGGTAATCGGCCACGCCGGGTGAATGTACCAAGGGCGGGAAATACGCTCGGCCATAGCCCAGTACGCAGTAGTCGAAGGGTTCATTGAAGGTAATCCATTTCTTGACGCGATCTCCAAATGTTTCGTACAAGAATTCTGCATAGTAGTGGAAGTATTTAATTATGATGTCATTGGTGAAGCCACCGAACTTGTTGAGCGCATCTGGCAAGTCACAGTGGAACATTGTCACCATGGGTTCAATGTTATTTGCCAACAACTTATCAATCATCATATTGTAATAGTCAATGCCCTTTTGATTAATCACCGTCGTGTCGGCGTTTGGCAGCAGGCGTGGCCAGGAAAACGAGAAGCGATAGAAGTTGACCTGAAATGCCACACAGTACGTGCGTGAAATGAAATTATGATTTCTTTTTGTTTTTCTTTTGTTTTGTCTTATCACTGCTTTTGTGATAAACGTTTCAATGTACCTTGAGTTCCTTCAGTGCCACCAAATCCTGCTCGAAACGATGATACGACTCTGCCGCTGCATCGCCATTTGTGCGATCGCGTATCCTCTCCGGATTCGTGTGTGTGTATGTGTCCCAAATAGAGAGCCCCTTGCCATCTTCGTTCCAAGCGCCTTCTATCTGGTAGGCCGCGGTTGAGGCGCCAAAGGAGAAATTCGCTGGAAACTCCCTATTTCCACCTTTGTGTTTTAGTTGGCATTTCTCGGTCGCTGCTTTGCTGCACAAATGCAAACTGCAAAAAATCAGAATTCACATGAATTTCTTGTTAACACTTTTTACTCTGTCAAATTTACCACAGTGCAAGGATTAAATGAGCTCTCATAGCACAAATGTTTATTAAAATTAATTGTTGAGGAAAATTTTATTTGGTTTGTTCTCTACACTTTGGGGTGATAGAATGGACTGTGCTGAATTCTTTGCAATAACCGATAAGCGAATGTTCGTCAATTTCGACAGAGACAACGTTCTTAAATAGGCTCTGAAGTACCAAATTCATTAATATGTAGGAAAAGAGATAAACACTGCAAAAATAATGAAAAAATAAAGGTGATAATAATTATTCCGTTTCCAAATTCCGTTTGATAAATTCTTGAATGTCTGATTAATACACTCGTCGAAAAAAAAACGCTGCACTTCTTGTGTTTATGAATATTGACATAACATTTTTTTTTTAATTTCATTTTAAATAATTTTCAATGGAAAGGCAGGTCAATCTGTACCACAAATACAAAGTTCCAAATATTTCAAAAAAAAATCAGTAAATATCAAGAAATTTTCAGCAGGCATAGCAAAGAGATGAAAGCCAAGCTATTTAAATCTTAGCCCCGCGAAAGTAGGGCAGCTAAAGACAAGATGTTGAGATGATTCCGCCTCATCCTCCATACCGATAATGCAAAAAGGATTCGAAGTAATGCCGTGTCTCACAGCACGCACACTTGGCGGATAATGCCCTGTAAGGGCACCCACGAAATTCGAAAACTAAGCTTTTGTTAACCTCAGAAGCTCCCTCAAGCGTCTCCGATCCAGAAAGATTTCGTGACCTTACACGTTTCTGTACCTGCCCAGCACTCGCTGAGTTGATGCGAAGGCCACGTTTCTAGGAGCAGACTGCAGGTAGACAACGGGATCCCAATCCTCTCATTTCGCGCGGAAACTACCTCACAGGTCCTTTGACTGGTCAGCTCATCCGCCTCGCAGTTTGAAGCAATGACGCTATGACCAGGCACACAGGCACACTTCACACAAAAGTAAAGTCAGTTCAAGTGCAGCATCATCGAACTCAGAGCCCTTTTGTCGCTTGGCTGTAGAATTTGATATTTACCTTTATCACAATTATTGCACAAGTGGAAAGCCATTCAGATATTTTTGAATTGCTTCTACCTCTATTTCGAATAAACTGCCGTACTTTGGTAACCTGAACTTGAGTCCTGAGAATACTCCTCCGCCAACCTTTCCATCCAGCTTCGAGCCTTCCTTGTACAGATTTACCAGGCCCTGCCTCTAAATGCTGCACCCCACCCATTCTCCCCTGGAGGAATGTGAGTGGAATAAGCGAGGGTGTGCATTGATTAGTCGCCAAGGGGATAAACCCAAAGTTTCTAAAGATACTAGAGTGGCTGTCAAGTGACGTCAAGCCTGAAGCCCAAGCCTCGTATCTGGCGTTCATCACAGAGAATGGTGTGGTTTAAATGGGTCCCAGAGAAGAGCATTGCTTAAGCAGGGGATTGAGTGTTTAAAGTGTGTTGCTGTCAAATAAACAGTCTTCCTTATTCACGATGTTGAAACGTTTTGAGTATGACATGATCAGTTGAAGGAAACACCAGAAACAGTAATTTCAAAAGCAACATTGTACCCCCATTTTTTTCCTTCCTCCAGGGCTTGGGAGAAAGCGTTCGGGGTTTGAAAAAAACTATTGGACCTACTAAGGTATTCCTGCAGTCAGGCTGATGCTCTTTCGGATGTATTTGCCCTTAGAGTAAACGCGCATTGAGTGAATGTCATATCGGATAAAGATCCCTCTGCTCTTTTAGCGTAGTTGCCAGCAAACTTATTGCTATCGATTCCAACATGCGCTTTAATCCAGTAAAACACTGTTAAGTGTATTAGTCGACGTTTGAGAATACGTTCGTGAATAGATACAAAGAGGGACATGGGCGATCTATTGCTTTCGGGGCGACTTTCTTGGACCGATTGAACTTTCAGATAGATAGAAAGAGAAAAGGATATCAGTTACACAGATCCACATGGTTTATTCTTGATAAGACAGTGGTCTCCGTACCGTGTTTTTGCGCTAAAAATGATTCTGGCACCAGAAGTGCCTATCGCATCATGATTTTGAGAAAAGTGGGGGCTAACAACTCGTAAAAACAAGGAATCGTATTTAGCGTAGGTCGGAAACCATTCTAATATCAAAAAATAAAAAAGCAAAATTTCGAAAAAGTTTGATTGGTAATTTTTTAAGCAATGTAGCAGGTAAATAATTCAAATGTAGGAACTGAAAAGCTAATTTATTAAAAAAATGTACAAGTCTTTAAATTAAAAAAAGTGCGTCTAGCGTAGTACATATAACAGAAGTGATACGTTCAAGGCAGACAAAGAAAGAGGGAGAGACCCGAGAGAGAATGAGAGAGAGAAGGAATATATATCTAAATAAATTCACAACATTTGCAGAGAATACAAATAGACAAAATTTACAAAAAACGGGGAAGGGTCGACCGGTGTAGGTAAACGCCGGACACAAACCGTGGCAACAACGCGCGTTTATCACCCGCACAAACGCAGCAATTCCAGGACCGCAGCAACGGCACATATTACCACAAGGCAATACCAATAAATCCGACGCCGGAATGGATAGCACTTTATAGTACCCACAAGCACTAGCCAGGAAACGGAAATAAGTGCCAGGAAATAGGCACAAAAAAAAAACACAAACGCCAAAAAATTGGGACCAAAAAACGCCCCAAACAGTAGGCACCAAAAATATATTTCCTAGAAGTTTGCACCAACAAACAAGCGCCAAAAAGTGGGCATTGTTATTTCTCACTAGAAATTAGCAACCACAAGCAAAAACTCGGGGAAAATAGCCTAAAGTGTATCTAAGATTATATAAGGTATAGCTCTCTCTCTCCTTTTCCTCTACGATATTTGTTTTTTTCTCTCTCGCGGAACGAAAATTCCCAAAACGTTGCATAGCCTTGAAATTTTACTCTCCATTCTCGCTCGTCTATCGACGCCTGAAACGTCTTAGTTCAAAATTAATTTATTTCCATTTTGGAAGTTGTCCTTCTTTGCTAATTTCATAAAATTAAAAATTCTTTCAATGTAAAAAAAACATATACAAATTTTTTGCAAGAAATTTTAAAATTGCTAAAAACTTTCTGGCTTGTAATTTTTTTTGAGAAAATGCCCGAGGCACAATTTTTTTTTAAATAATCAATTTTTGCATTATTAAAATAGTGTTTTCTATTAAAAAAATTGCAAAATTTTTATATTCGGAGGCTTTTTCCTAGTTTTTTTAAGTAAATAATTCAAATACAACAGTAAAATAATATAGTTTATTTGTTTACCATTCAAAAGAATGTCTTACCAAGAAAATTGTTCCAAAAATTTAAAAATATCTGAAATTTAATACTTGCATTGAATTTATAGATAAAAGAAATTTTTGGGGATTATTATAGTTTTTAGCCTGTACACACTAACACAAGGTGGCGCAAAATTAATCATCCAATTTTTTTCTTGAATAACCTTTTTACTAAATTAAAAAAAAACTATTTTAAGTGATGAAAATATTTACATTTACCTTTGCGCGCTCTATTACTTATCTGTTTGCATACAGCAGCTATTTAGTTCACAAGTGTCAAATAGGATTAACGTAGAACGCCATTTGTAAAAATTATAAATCTTTCCGATAGAGTGAATAATTTTGCGCCACCTGGTAATTTCAAAAAAGATAAGAAAGCACTCAATTCAAAAGAAAATTGAAATGTAGATTTTTTGAGATTAAGATCGTTTCACAAAATACTTTTACTGCTTCTTAAAATTCACTTCTACTCTTAAAAGCTTATGCAAATTCGAAAATTTCATATTATTTTTAGAAACTTATTCTTAAGTTTTCCATGCTCTGTATAAAAAATGAAAGTACATATAAAACTGACACTCTCATATTAAAAAAAATATGATCGAGTACTGGGAATTTTCTGTTTTTTTATTACTTTTTTTCATTAAAACCTCAGCAAAATATTCAATGTTAATGTTCGATTAAAAATATAAAGAAAAAGAATTCATAAACAACACAAATAAAAATAGGCTCTCGACACTGATAAGCGACGCTGTGAAAGACCTTTGAGAGGGCCAAAGGCAGCGCACGGACGGTTACTTCCTACAAAAAAAGCTTCACGTATCACTGCGGCGTGGGAGAGGGGATTGGCCGATCGGCAGACATGGGGGCAGAGACGGTTGAATGGCAACACTATTTATGAGCACTACGGCTTGTTCGGACTGCCAATTCGCACAAAATCTACTCAACTTATTTTCAGTATAGATTTAGCATGACAAGCGAGCACATAGGACTCATTTCAGTTGCGAAATAGAGAGTTTAATGGAACGGGTATGACCTTCGAACGTTTGAAAGCGAAGTAAACATTTCGGAAGTAAAAGATTTGCGTGAAAACGACAGAAATTTAATATATTAATTGCGAGGCAAGAGTGAAAAACGAAAATTAATTTAAAAAAAAAAATAAAGCAAGAAGTGAAAAATAGAAGAAATACATTTATTTAAAACGTTAAAAAAAATTTAATTAAAAAAGTTTCTACAAACATCCTACAAAAGTTTTCGTGTTTCAAATTAAGTAAAAAGAAAGAGTTTGTCCAGCATCCGCCCCTTTTTCACGTTAGCATGGCAACAAATTTAGCACTTAAGCCATTCACATTTTGTGTGCTGTTGTTGCTGTATCTACACTTTGTTGTAATTATTGTCAAAGCAGAGCCGCAGCAACATCGTCGACAACGTCAATCATACGCCGTTGCTGATGCTGTTGACCCCGCTGATATCGATGATGAATCAAATGAGGTGACTCCAAATCAGCGATTTTCCCAGCGTCGGAGAGATGGACGTCAGCGGCATGCGGATGATGCAAATTATCAGTTCAATAATCGTCAGTTGGCAACATCGGGTTCACTGCAACTGACGCCTCGCCAACTACGTAAACAACAACAGCGGCAGCAGAAGCAGGCAAGAGGTCAAATGCGGAACGGTGAAATGCAGACGGATGGAAACAAGTGCCACATTTGGGTGCCGTAAGTGTGTGGGTGGGAGTGAGAGTGAGGGAGGCTGATTTTTACGTTTGCGTTTCTGTGTAATTTATATTATTTCCGATTGCTTAACTCATTTTTTAACTGATGCTGGCTAATACGATTTGGCAAGCGATAAGAGGCTCACGAGATCACTCAACTCGGTTATAAAGTTGTTTGATACGAGTGCTGACATTGAACTCCGTACTGTCGCTTTTTAGACGCACATATCTATTCAGGAGTGCGCTATAAAGCGCTGGTGCAGACAAGCTTTCATAATTTCGATTTAGTCTGTATGAAAATAGTATGAAAGTGTGTATACAGAGCAAGTATGTGATCGGCTTCTTTTCCGCGATTCACCGTACATCGAACTAAAAAATGTGGTTCATGGTGAAGGATCAACCTGTTATTTCTATTATCAATTTGAGTTGAAATAGAAACCTGGGATGGACGCGTGAATCATTTTGGCTCATATTAACGTACGCTCACGATGACGATAAATAGTCAAAAGCCTAGTACATAAGTACAAGTATTGTTGCAAAATCCAGATATGTCTATCATATGCGAGTAGAAGTCGAGTGATTTTTCATTTTTCATCACGATAATGCACCAGCTTACATCTCAGTAATAATGGAAATAGGCTTCCAACTAGTTTCATATCCCTCATATTCTCCCTCGGATATCTCGGACTATTATTTGTTCACCAATTTGGAAAAATTACTGGTGGAAAAAAGATTTTATTGAAACGAGGTAGCTGCAGTAACGAATTGCGCTTTCAGACTTGGACAAATCCTATTTGAAATGAACAAACTAAAACGGCGTTGGACGAAGTGTATAAGCCTAAAAGTAGACTATGTCGAAAAGTGAAAAAGGTTTATCCCAAAGAACTATATATATATATTTATAATGAGCTCCTCCTCCTATTTGTAGCGTGCGTTTTGATGTTGTTCCTCAAATGGAGGGACCTACAGTTTTAAATCGTCTCCGAACGGCAATGGTTTCTTTATGAGGCGCTTTATCATGGCAGAAACACGCTCGGAGATTTTGCATTGCTTGCCGAAGAAAAACCTTTTCTTCATTTTGGTGTTTCACGCAGACTCTAACCTACGTTTTCTCCGAGTTTCGAATGGTAGTCACGCACCAACCCATTTGGCTCCGCCCGCCAAAACAATTACGAAGTTTTATTTTAGCACGAACTTTTTAAACGACCCTTGTAGTTTGTACTTTTCAAGAGTTTCGTATCTTATCAGAGTTTATACCAACATTTCTTTTGTTTTCTTTAAATTTTGCATGTATGAACGCATTTTTTATAATTTTAGTTTTTCAGACTTTGCATTTCTTTCGAAAAAAGGATTCACCCATAATCTCGACATTCTTCTTTCTTTTTCATCGTATAGATCAATCGCATTTTTTCAATCAATCGAGAGCGCGAGCTCAACGTACGGGCTTACTTGACGACATTTTCAAAATGTGGATAACATAACAAATGCATTCCCATGGCAGCCGGTTCTACGTTACCGGAATGACTCGGGTTTTTCCCGACTAAGGGCTGCCGCCGTATCCCACCCCCCAATCTTTCGTCACAGGAGCAACTCATTGCAGCACGTTTGCTCCAAATACTTCTCTTCCGGGCTGGCGTCGAACCCAACCCCGGACCAGAAATATTTTACTGCTGCATTTGGCACAAACGGCTCCACCCGAACTCCACCTCGGTTAGGTGTAACAAGTGCAACGGGTGGTGTCATCTTAAGACCTGCTCAGGCCTTAAGACTCACAGGGAGTGATCCACAAGGTATGTGGCCATGTCTTGCTCCCGCCCTCAGGCGGCCCCTGCCTCAACGGCGATACTGTCCTCAGTGTCGGCACGTCAAACTGCCGCCACCAACAACACCTCAACGGTAAGGAGCCCCCACGTGCAACACAACTCCCTCACTGACCCACAACCCTCCTGCTCCTATCCCAGTGCGGGGACAAACCAGCAGCTCTTGGTCCCCCGCACAGTCTGCTCCCCGCACAGACCGTAGTTCCTCGGAACTTGACAACTGTCCAACGCAATTCTTGCAGTGGCTGGTGCCATTTTCGGGGGTGCTTCCTCAAGTCGTTTGCCGGCAGCACTTAGGGCAAAGAAAAAGAAATGTTGCTGTCGACTTTCAAAGCAATAGGCCGACCGGTTCTTAACTATGCTGCGCCTGTCTGGTCCCCTGGAACCAGTGATACGCAGTGGACGAAGCTCCAGACCTGACAAAATACTGCAATTAAGACCGCGACAGGATGTCTCCTGATGTCCCCCATACAATACCTGCACGACGAGGCTCACATGCTTCCTGTGAAGGCGCATAACAAACTGCTCAGCAAATAGTTTCTGCTAGGGTGTCACCGTAGGCCTCACCCATGCAGACACCTGCTTGAGCCTGAGCCACCTCCCAGGCACATCAGGAGGCACTTCCTCAACTACGTGGACGAGATCCTGGACAAAAGAGACAGAATACTCCAGGATCGGACAGTGTACAGACAGGCCATAAACGACATTCATCGGGAGACCCTTACCCCTTCTTAAGCTCCCTACCACCGAATGCCGCTATCGGAGTCCAACCACCACCAATTGCAGACGAAGAGCTCCAGGTTCCCCGAGAGTCCCGCGTAACCTTGGCACAATTACGTTCTGGATACTGTAACAGGTTAAACTCCTACTTATCCAGAATCGACGCCGGCATACTAAACATATGTCCGGCATGTGAAGGCACCCCGCACGACACTAACCACCTTTTCACATGCCCCATCAAACCCACTCATCTAACACCTCTCTCCCTCTGGACCCAACCCGTCGAAACAGCTAGTTTCCTGGGCCTACCGTTAGATGAGCTAGACGAAGACGAACGGTGATTACACTACACTGACAGGGCAAAGATACTGCTACAACAACAACAACAACAACAAATCCCTCACATAAAATACTACCATTGCTTTCAGTCAAATTTGCTACACGTTATAAAACTAACAATTGCGTGCCGAGATGTTGAGTAGTCCACATATTTAATCATCGTGATCATCATCATCATCATCAACCCCGTCATATGATTAGTGTTTAATTTTGGTTTTTTACATTCACTTCAAATTATGCTGACAAATTCTACTAATTCTTCCATTCATTACCCCTTGCAGTGCCGAGCTCGTTCAGAAGTATCCATACGCCGAACGCATCCAACTCGATCAACAGAACCAGCAACAAAAGATTGAAGTCTGCTGCACTGGATATACACCAATGCGTTGGCGTGGTAATACCATTTGCCGGCCGGTGTGTGAGAATTGCCGCAATGGCCGCTGCGTCGCACCTAATGAATGTGAATGCTTCGAGAACTTCACGGCTACTGATAATGGCGATTGTGTGTTCACTTGTCCGGTGAGTTGTCTGAACGGTCGCTGCTTTCTCGACGGCACCTGTCAATGTGATCCCGGCTTTAAGTTGGATGAGACGCGAAAGTTTTGTCGGCCCATTTGTAGCAGCGGCTGTGGCATGAATCCCCGACACAATTGCACCGAACCAGAAGTATGTGGCTGTGCGAAAGGATATCAGTTAACGGATGATGGCTGTCAGCCAGTATGCGAGCCGGGCTGTGGTGAGGGCGGTGAGTGCCGAGAGCCCAACGAATGTGACTGTGCGCCAGGCTATGAGCTCAAGGATGGCGTTTGTCAGCGCGAATGTTATCAGTGAGTGTTTGCTATACATAAATGCCTTGCAATTGCATGGAATATTTCTGCTAAAACTATGTATTTTCTTTGTAGAAAATGTGACAATGGCATTTGCTACAGCAATAATCGTTGTATCTGTAATCCTGGTTACACATATCACGAACGTTCAACGCAGTGTGTGCCGAATTAGTTTTAATTTTATATATTTCTGTAGGTGAATCTATATTAATAAAGTAAAAATAAAAGTATGTGTGATAATCATAATTGTATTGTGATAATAATTATAAAAAAAATTAACTTATGTGATTTAATTAAAATAGTTTTGTGAATTAAACCTGATTAAATGGATCTAAATAGTTCTTCTGCATTTAGAATAAGAGCCTAAATGATTTAAAAAAAAAATAGAAAAAATGTAGTTTTTTAGAATATTTAAAATTACTTACGCTCTTCACTGCTTACTATGTGCCAGTTACCAATGCATATGTGCTTCTAAGTGTTATATTTATCTACCTATTTGGGAGCAAAAATACTTAGAAGTATATGTTAGTTCGCACATTAGTTTTCTACTTATACACGATAGGCAGAGAATGCCATAACATTACCTTTAGTTAACAGCAAGAGCGTTAAGCTAATTCTGTGAACTTACAGTGGTTGAATGCTGTGAAACCTTGCATATTTCTAGGGAGTGCTGTTGAACTCAATGCAACAGTTTCAACGAGTAACGAGTAAGATTAGTAAAGTACCTAATGCACATGCACTTGCCGTAACCACTACTATTTCGCATTCGTTCAATTTCTTCTTATATCCACCCGCAAATGCAGGTGCCAGGCTTTTTCTTCCATATAAAAAAATCGAGATTGCACTTTGCATGGAAGAAAAAGTATGTACCTCAGCTCCTCCTTTCCTCTTCCTACACAGTTTTGAGGCAATTTTTCTTTTGTCAATATATATTTCTTCAGTTCTACGGATTTTCCTAGTCGTCCAGTCCTTTTTCGATTCGCTTTTCGTTTCTATGACTCTTCCGCATTCTTCAATACGATTTACAAGTACATAACTTAACTTAACTTTAACTCTCAAAATTCACATTACACCTCTGCAAATAATAGGAACCTACAGGAGAACAATTACTGTTGAAATAATTTTGTTATTAGGTGAGAAGTCGGACCCAAATCTGTGTAGTTTTACTTTTTTTTACTATTTTGTTACAATATTTAAACAGATTTTAGATCCACTTGGACATATCAGTGCTTAGTGCTTGATGAATTCGCTCTTTTGACCTAAAATTAAATCTCTGCAACAGCTTTATAACTAAATAAAGCACTAAATTGTATTTTCCCCATTATGCTTACCTCAGATATTAAAATCCATATGTTAAACATCATTACTTTTTTTAATTTTACTATTAAAATACTGCTCAATGCTTAGTTTATGGCACGACATAAATAATTCATTTAATTTAGAATCCACAATATCTCTTCTAGGCATAACAAAGCTTACAATACAAGAAATCTCATCAATATCTGGTTTAGTACGATCCTTCTCTGGAGGAATGCAGAGATCGCCAAAAATTAGACCATTACAATTTCATAAGTAAGCGTAGGGGAATATCGTGTGCGCCTGAAAATAAATTTAAAACATACTTTTAATATAGAATTTTTATTGCTTTTTTTTGTGATGAGGATTTTTTCTATATTAACCTCCTTTTTATGTAAGCTGTAAGTGCAAGTAAAAGGTACATGAACAATATTGCAGAAAATTTTAGTTCGTTTATATCAAAAAACTCCTAAAGCCGCATGCTGTGTTGGCCTGCTCCAAGCTTTAAAATTTGTAATTGATTGAATTGATATCGATCCACCAATCGCCTAGCGAGTAAATGAATAAAATAAAAATTTTCTCTCGAACACAGCGTTGCATATAATTTGACAGCATTGCTTAACTTTCGCTTTGATGAACTGCTATGTAATCCCATTACTTTTCTAGTTATCTCGCCTGAAAGTATGCAAAATCTAATAGGAAGCACTGGACTGAAAGCATGACTAAGCGACTATAGACAACGCATCTTAAACAACGCTACACTGTGGTTGCTCTGCGCTTGGCAGGCAGCAGAATTCTCTTGTGAGCAGAGAAGTGGCGAATCGAAGTAAAGCAGAAAAACATTTTTTTACACTCGAAATATTTTTATTCAATTGAAATATTTTTTTACATAACCCAGAACTACCAACTTTACCACAGCCATACAAATTCAACTCATTTTAAAATCATTTTGACGTCACCACTTGGCATAAAAGTTGACCCAAAACAAATTCGCTCAGCAGTTTTCCTGAATATTTCACAAGAAATATAGCTTTAATACTTAATTCAATGCCACTTTTTATATTAATTAATTATTTGCGAAAAAAAACATACAAGCATTTTACTACAATAAAATATTTTTTTAAAAGTGGCGTGAAAAGTGGAAAAGGTCTTAAACGGACTTTTTTTGTTAAAAATTAAATTTTTTTAAATTATAGTCTTCCTAATCAGATAAGCCTTGAATGTGTAGTAGTAGCAACCTCTCGGCCGCTTCACCCACCTGTTTCGTGTCGCGTTTGGTATATACGAACGCACAGGTAAACAATTGCCATTAGCATTATTGCGATGAATATTGAGCCGGCAATGAGCAACCACAGAGGCTCTTCATTGCCGTCGGCTCTATAGTGAATTGAGGTGGTCCTGTTTAATCCGCATGTAAAGGTTGTTATTGCCTCGCCATCTGTGTATGCTATCTGTTTGTCTGCTTCATTACAATGAGAAAATTTGGCATCAATGCACGTATCATTGTCCAAGCCACATATTTCAAAGCACAGATCCGAACCCTCCTTTTTCCAACAATAACACACTTCTGTACACCCCGCCAAGCTATCTTGTGGCACCGGCGTCTCTTCATTGGTTGTTGTTAAAGACTCTGCGGTTAGACTTTTAGTGAACCAGTCCACGATGTAGGCGGTAGAAGTTATTAATGACGTAGTTGTTTGTATATTTATTGTAGTTGTTTCTGGAGTTGTAAATGGAGTTTCCGTTGTTGTTCTACTTGTCGTAATTGGTACACATTCATCCATTTCTGCCGTGGATTCCAACTCAAAGCCCTCTTCGCACAAGCATGAACCCGGTGCTATGCATTTGCCCTGTTTACAGCTGCGTTCACAGTGTGGCTGGCACATGTGCGCTAGCGTTGCATTATCATGTGGCACGTAACCTTCATGGCAGCGGCACTGGTCCGGCGCAACGCAATCGGCGTGTACACACTCGGGTATGCACATCGGCTCGCATTCGTGTGCACTGAGCGCATCGCTGCTCGCATTGTGCTTAGGTTTGTATTTGTCACGGCAGAGACAAATTCCTGGTGCAGCGCACTCCGCGTTGATGCAGGCTTTCGTGCAGATAGGTTCGCATTTGCTGTAGTCAGCCGCCGATAGGCGGTAGCCTTCATCGCAGGCACAAATTTCTGGCTCAATGCAGCGTCCGTGCTGGCAACTTTTTGTGCAGACGGGTTCACACACACCTTGAGCGCCCATTAAGTAACCGGGCTGGCAGACGCAAACTTCCGGTGCAAAGCAGATGCCATGCAGACAGCCATTCGTACATTTGGGCTGACAGTAAGGCTGTTGTGAGATCGTTGGCTCATTGTTGGTGTGTGTGCCATTCACGTGCTCGTAGCCATCAAAACATTCGCACACGTTCGGCGCCACACATTTACCATTGATACTGCAATTCTGCTGGCATTGCGCTTGGCAGTAGGGACGATGTTGCGACAGATGACTCATTTCATAGCCTGGCGCGCACTCGCATTCGTTCGGACGCATGCAACTAGCGTGCAATGGACAATGCTCCTCGCACACTGGTACACAAGTGCTAATATTGGTTGATTCCACCCCGAGAGTGAGCATAGTGTAGCCCTCTTCACAGCGACACACTTCAGGTGCCACGCAACTGCTTTGTGCTGGGCAACCGTCACTGCAAACTGGCACGCACTCTTCACTGCTAACCTCTGTGGTCAGCTCAACGCCACCCGTCTGTGTTGATTTCAAAGTGTAGCCAGTGCGGCAAGCGCATAGACCTGGCGATTGGCAGTAAGTGTTCAAAGGACAACCATTTTTACATACAGGCGCACATTCTTGCCCATCGGCGGTGAGTCTGTAGCCCGGTAAGCAGCTACAAGTCTGTGGGGCGGTGCAGTTGGCATGATTTGGACAGGGAGTGATACAAATCGGTTCACAAGTGTTATTTCGAGTTCGATAGCCTTCATTGCATTCGCACTCAGAAGGTTTGGTGCAAGTGCTATATGCCGGGCACTCTGGATCACATATCGGCTTGCAGACGATGGTAGCCTCATAGGAAATGGTGGAGCTGTAACCGGAGTTACAACTACAACGGTTGGGATCACTGCAGTGACTATTATCCGGGCAAGCCGGTATGCAAATCGGTACACAGGTGGAGTTCCTCTCAGTGTAGCCGGAGCAGCAAACTTTCACAATTTGGGGTTCAGTGTAATACTGAAAGAAAAAAATGAAAACTGTGATGAACATTTTGAAAAGGAGTAAAGAGCCTTGAAGGAAAGTATTTTTTATTATTATTTATTTTTTAATTTTGGCTACATCAACTAATGTAAAATAAAGCTGACTTTGTTTTGTTCTGAGAACAAAAATTTAGAATAAATGATATGAATTGGCAGCTCCTAACGCAATTGCGAAACTCGTTAAAATTAATTAGACAACGCTTAGTCCAATGGCAACCGGATTCATGGACATTTTTCTAATGACGACCGCCGAGTGTATTTCTGCTTTGAAAAATCTTCTAAGAGAAAACCGGCTATCGTTGGGAGGCGGCGTAAAATTGTATGTTTCACCATTTTTGGAGCAGGAACTCACCATATCTCCAGCAAAGGATGTAGGTGCCAATTATATACATATGTACAGCTTGGCCAAAAGTACTACACCCCATTACTCTCGAATTTTCCATTATAAAGAATGAAGTAATGATCTTTTATTAATAAATCAGTAGAAATAAAAGGAATTAGTGATAAGAATATAAATATTTAGTATATCCACCCTCTGATTTGATAATAACAGTAATCCTCTGTACTTATGTCGCTCCGCTCGTGAATGAAAGCATCTTTCAAGGCTGTTTGCGCTGTTATGCTGTGTTTGTTTATCTTATGTTTTAAAATAGCCCACGTGCTCTATGGAGTTTGGATCTGGAGACTCTGTTGGCCAATCTATGCTTGTCTAAAGATTATTCACACTAGACTTTTGTTCGAAGTTAATTAATTACATACTTATTTTGGGGCTTTATTTTAAAAGATGTATATACAGCGCGGCAAAAATTCCCCAAATATTCGCTTCAGTATCAATCAAACTGTGAATACCAATTTATACACCACCACCTTGGCTACTTGGCCCCACAAGATCTATTCAGATTTCTTGGCAGATCGGGTAGATTTAAAGAAAATTAAAAAAGGAACAATGCACTTAACCGTGTCTGAGTGCTGTACCTGCTAGTCTGTCCCGATAAAAAACAAAATATATATATACATTGCACAACCCTTTCTTTCATTGAAGGGCTAACGTGTCCTGGACACCCCGCTGTGTTGGAATCATAGTGTCGTTTCTTAGAAATTTAGAGCCAGCATTAGTCTGCCTTTGTTTTTTATTTTCCGATGTTAAAATGTTTAAAATTATATTCAATTTAATTGAATAATTGAGTGGAGCCACGCCGATTGCAATAGGACCAGCTCGTTTTTATTTTCTTTAGCTGGGCGATAAAAGTGATCTATTTGTGGAACCCCATCAGGACGCACACCACAAATAGAAGGAGGAGCTCGGCCAAACACCTAACAGAAGTGTACGTGCCAGCTACTTTATTTTTTATTTTTTTATTTAGGAAAGTCCATAAACGCGGACACCCTATAGTAATATCAGTTTCACCGCCATTTTATAAAGTCATTACATGCTTTTATGTGAGCAGCCTTAAGATATACCAATGAACCTTCTCCAAAAATGCAAGGCTTTCTTCTTCCAGAGAGCATAAATAATATGAACGTCTTAAACTCTTTAGTTCCCTTTTAGAATGAGCAATATCGGTATTTCAAGTATTTACAGCGAGTTAATTGGAGATCAATCACTTAACAGTCAAAATGCCTAAAGTCGCAAAAGCTAGCAATAACTTTACTTTGAAAATTTAAGTCATCTGTTCATGTTTTACTTTTATTTTAAGAATAGATTTTTTTTTTGGAATTTATGGCTGAATGCAGGAAGAAACGAATATTCCGCGGATTCACCGACCCTCGGCTAAGGAAGCCGTAATATGTATTTGCTTTATAAATCATAGTTTTTTAGCTGATATGGGCACTTGTGGGGCACTGATACTAACATCTGGTTCCTGATTCGTGCGGCTTTTGTTTCGCCGCACTCGAAAATTAAACCACCAATGTCCCGAGACAAGACCGATCCATGCTAGCAAAGCCGTTATCATTGTTAACTTGGTTAAATGCATTGCACTAACAAATAATTAAGAAGACGAAAAAGAAAGACGACGTTTTCCACAATATTTGACGTTTTGTAAATATTTTCATATATTAACTTTTCTACTAACGCGTTGGTTTTTTATGCCTCTTTCCGTTTTACAACAAGTTTGATCAACGTTTTAATGTGAACTGAAGGGTCTGCATCATAAAACTAGGCATGTAAACCGAAAAAGTGCTCTTGCGAAATTAAATAAAAAACGAGAACTAATCTATCATTAAAAATAAAATGCTAAACTGCTTAAATTCCTATTCACTATTAAGTCACAATAAAAATTTAATACAGTATTTAGCTCTTTATCGCTGTATGAATTGCATCAAGTCGCCAGCGGCAGGCGCAATTTAAGCAAAACAAAATGTACCAGTACAAATACTTCGTATATAGTTCGAATACGTATGTACCTATATGTATATATCAATGTACAGGGTGGCTGATAAAAGCCGCTACCAAAAAAAAATTGAATAACTTTTTTTCTTTTTAAGTTATCTGTTCCATTTTTGTTTTAATTTGCAGATTGATCTTTAAAATTTATTAAAATGGATAACTGGGACACGCAAACAAGAATTTGGATAGTCCGCCGCTATCACGCACTGGAGTCCGTAGTTTTGGTACAGAGAGAGTACAGGCGGATGTTTGATGGCGATCCCCCGAGCAGATGGACCATAATGAGACTGGTGAATAATTTTGCTGAGCAAGGAACAGTCGCAAGAAGGCCTTATCATCGAAACCCACCAGTTCGGACGGAGGAAACGATCGCTGCTGTAGCTGCAGCTATACAAAGCAATCCAAGGGTTTCAACAAGAAGCTTATCTGCTCAACTTAGTGTCAGCCGACAGTCTTTGCAAACAATAATGCACAAAGATTTATACTTATTTCCCTACAAAATTCAAATGGTTAACAAACTGAATGCAGCAGATTTGCCGATTCGCTTGGAATTTTGCCAGAAGATCCTGCAAATGGTGGAAGAAGACCAAAACATGTTAAACTGCCTTTTCATGTGTGATGAGGCCCATTTCGATTTAAACGGCAATGTGAACAAACAAAATTGTCGAATATGGAGTACTTCTAACCCACAGATACTCCACGAGACGGAATTGCATCCTCTTCGCGTGACAGTGTGGTGTGCGGTTTCTTCACGCTGTAATGTCGGGTCTTATTTTTTGGAAGAAAATGGTCACACCGTTACGGTTACTGGAGACCGTTATTTGAAAATGCTGAAAGAATTTTTCTATCCAGAACTACGCCGAAAGAGAATTCTTTCAACTCTGTGTGGTTTCAACAAGATGGGGCAACGTTTCACATAGCCCAGACTGTTATGACAGAGTTGCGACGAAAATTTCCCAATAATCTGATTTCAAGAAACTCCGAATTTCGTTGGCCCCCCAGGTCGCCTGACCTTATTCAATTATTTTTAAAACTAGTTAAGCTACATTTAGTAAAATTTAATGACCTTCAACTTGAAAAAAAAATAAATGAATTCCATGCACTAAAAAAAAAGTTATTTGAGTTTCTTAATGTAGCAAAATTCATCAGCCACCCTGTATTAGGGATGCTAATGTACTTTACAGGTACCGAAAGATTTCGGTACTAATCCCAGGATCCCGAGATCCTTTTAACGTTGAATTTAAGGAAGTATGCAGAATGCATAGAGAAATAAAAACTTGTTTATAACACAATTTATTTATAATAGAAGTATTTCAAATTCCAAGAAATCTTTAAATTTACTTTTATACTCGTGTTAAAATATGATTTAAATTGATTTGAATTGAATAAATTTACTTTGAAAATTCAAGTCATCTGTTCATGTTTTACTTTTATATTTAGAATAGATTTTTTTTTGGAATTTATGGCTGAATGCAGGAAGAAACGAATATTCCGCGAATTCACCGACCCTCGGCTAAGGAAGCCGTAATATCTGCTTTATAAATCATAGTATTTCAGCAGATATGGGCACTTGTGGGGCACAGATACTAACATGTGGTTCGAAATCCGAGCCGTATCTGGTTCGCTGCACTTGAATATTTAACCAATTATAGGTCCAGTAAGTCTCTCGCTTTGTCACCGCCATCATACGAGATTTCGTTATATATTTACGTTGAACACACCATTGTCCCGAGACAAGACCGATCCATGCTAGCAAAGCCGTTATCATTGTTAACTTAGTTAAATGCATTGCACTAACAAATAATTAAGAAGACGAAAAAGAAATACGACGTTTTCCACAATATTTGACGTTTTGTAAATATTTTCATATATTAACTTTTCTACTAACGCGTTCGTTTTTTATGCCTCTTTCCGTTTTACAACAAGTTTGATCAAAGTTTTAATGTGAACTGAAGGGTCTGCATCACAAAACTAGGCATATAAACCGCAAAAGTGCTCTTGCGAAATTAAATAAAAAAGAGAACTAATCTTTCATTAAAAATAAAATGCGAAACTGCTTAAATTCCTATTCACTATTGAGTCACAATAAAAATTTAATACAGTATTTAGTTCTTTATCGCTGTATGAGTTGCATCAAGTCGCAAGCGCCAGGCGCAATTTAAGCAAAGCGAAATGCACCAATACAAATATTATATTTCGTATTTAGTTCGAATGCGTATGTATATGCATATATCAATGTATTAGGGATGCTAATGTACTTTACAGGTACCGAAAAATTTCGGTACTAATCCCAGGATCCCGTGATCCTTTTAACGTTGAATTTAAGGAAGTATGCAGAATGCATAGAGAAATAAAAACTTGTTTCTAACACAATTTATTTATAATAAAAGTATTTCAAATTCCAAGAAGTCTTTAAATTTACTTTTATACTCGTGTTAAAATATGATTTAAATTGATTTGTATTGAAAACTGTATCACTAATATCCACGAATTTGATACCATATCTCAACTCATTCAGTCGAGCTGAGCAAGCATTTCTCGTTTAAAGTTTTTAAAAATTAAGCTAAAAAAGTGAGCTTGTTGGAATAAATGGCATACAGAGTTGCCAATATTCGACGGACCCATCTGGCAACCCTGTATCTTTTGACAGAGACGTCAGATCGCTTAATGACATGGAACAGTACGCACCACGCGAGCGCTCCCAAATTGTTGAAATTTACATTCAACAAAAGAAGTCAATTGTGAAAACTCAACGTGGCCAAAATCAAAACCGACCAAGGATGAGAATATTGCTCTTGTACGGGCCAGTGTTGAGACGTCGCCAAGGACATCCCAAAATCGCCATTCTCAGCAGTTGGGCATTGCTCGGACCACTTTACAACGAATTATCTGCATTGATTTGCATTTATTCCCGTATAAGATTCAATTGACGCAAAGATTGTTGCCTGCGGACAAGCCTCATCGTTGGAATGGGCTCAAAGAGTTATCGGACTCCGTCGGGTCCGTCGAATATGGGCAACGCTGTACTTTAAACTACCAAAAAAAAATAAATAAAAAAATATATGAAAATAATGAGAATTTGTATCAGAAATAGAGATGGGCATATTAAGAACGAATTACAATAAATAAAAAAGTTTAAATTGTTAAGTTTTTGCTTTCCCCAAGTATTTTTACAATTCCTTCCTTATGACATTTTACGCTCCACTAGTTGAACCTGGAATTGACTTACGGGCTACTTCTTTACTTTAAGTAGCATACCTCCTTGAATAGCTTAAAATACTTACTAATTCTTAAAAGTTTAGTTGTCAGTTTTTCCAGGACAGTTGTCATACAAATTTTTATATCTTTTCCTGGTGTGGAGTAGAAAACACTTAGTGAAAAATCCTAAAATCAGAGCTTTATCAAGCAGCCATCTTTAACTGTCAGGGCTTGGTTCAAATTTTATTACTGATTTTTATTAATAGGTGTACCCTTGAGCTAAAAACCGGAAAAAATTGGATCTTGAACTAACATAAAAGAAAGTGGGCGCTTAAGCAAAAAAAAAGAAAAAAAAGTTTTATGTTTAAAATCGAATATCTCAAAAGTAGTTAGGTCTTGAACATCGTGTCATGTAACCAAATTAATCAGAAATGCTCCAAAAATAATCTCCTCTAGCTGGTAACCCTATATATTACAATTGAAAGCGTAAATGAGTGGGCTTGAGCAGTTTCATTGCACTTACTCGAATATGTTGTTGTTGTTGTTGTTGAAGTGGTTGAGTATTTCCACTGAAATAATCCTAATTAGTGACCAGCACCGTTTTACTACCACCGTCCTCGTATAATGATGTTTGTTTTTTTTTCTTTCTTTTTTTTTTTGTTCTAAGTGAAATCCATTTAGTGAAGTCCAAATTCTTTATCTCGATGTATGAGGTCTCATTAATTTGCTGCAGGAAAGGCTTACCAAAAGCAGTGTCGTGCCCTAGCTAGCCCTGCACATTCACATAAGTAGTGGAAAAGGATTTCCTTCACCCCTTCCGCTTGACAGCTCCTGCAGATAGGATTTAAGGGTAGGTTGAGTCTAGGTGCATGATCCCCTACTTTCCAATGGCCTGTAGGGGTTGCATTGATGCGTGTAATGTTTGGCCGGGAGCATCCTAACAGATCGTTCGTCCTTTGGATTTTGTATGACGGCCATGTGTTTTTTGTTGTAATACATGTAGTTAGTTGCTTCCATCTTCTTTCGGCTAAAGCATGATAGTGTGAAGCTATGGATGCTTTTAATGTGTTGAGTGGGGTGGAGACTGCCACCGCCTCTGCTATTTCTAGTATCGAGCCTTTTCTTGCTAGTTGCTAGCTCATCCGCTATCTCATTACCCCGTATGTTCCTGTGACCGGGAACCCATATCAAAGTGACTTCAAGCCAATGACTGAGCAATTCCAGCTCCTCTCTACACTGTAAGACTAGTTTGGATGAAATGGAGTTGGAGTCCAAGGCCTTTATAGCTGCTTGACTGTCTGAGAAGATCTACTCTTGCACCAACTTCCTTGTAGATTTGCATGCTTCTCTGATCGCTAACAGTTCTGCCTGGAACACGCTGGCATAGTCAGGAAGACGAATTGACTGAGATGGGTTGAGTGGCTCCGAATGGAAGTCAGCTCCCACACCACAGTTCATCTTAGAACCATCGGTATAGATTTCAATATCGTATCTTCCAATCACCTTCCCTTTGGGTGGGAAACGTACCGTGAGCCTTTCTTGAAGGTTAGGTCGGGGACTGTGTAGTCTGATTTGTTTTTGAACTCGAATATAAAATTGCCCCTTTTTGCCCTGATAAAAACCAAGGCTGAGCAACATTGAATATTGAGAAGCAGGATTTGCTCCTCACGAAACGCCCAGAAAAATTGTGCTAAGGAGTTGTGTTTTTATATATTTTTGTTTTATTTTCTTATATCAATCATTACTTTCAAAAGTACCTTGCACTCGTATTCTTATTTTTTTTGTAAGGGTTTCTGAGTATTTTTCTGTATTAATTAACAGGCGATTTTTAAAGTCAGTTTATCGTAAATTTTAAATGGTTTTATTTCACGACAACGAAATTTTACTCACATTAAAAACATTATGTCCCAAGGCGAATCTCGGGATCCCGAAATTACTTTTCAAAAATCCCGAAATACTGGGATCGCGAAATTACTTTTCAAAAATCCCGAAATATCGAGATCAAAATTTTCCGCTAATATTGGCATCTCTGGTATGCATGTATGTATTTACATAACTATTATTGTAAGTACAAATTGTGGCCATAGCCATACAAAGTGTGCCATTATTCTTTGGTGTAAGTTAAAGCAAAAAAGTGAAAAAAGAACAAACATAGAAACAACAAAAACGCTACCACATATTTCAAATTCTAATGCATGCTTATACATATGTACATGCACACGTGTACAATAAATATGTGGATATATACTCAGTGAACGCCTATTGTGTGTTTTGATAATTTGTTGCTTTCTTTTAAATGGCTCTTCCAATTTTCTTGCATTTAAACAAGCAAAAACCTGGCTTGCTTTACTGCGCCGATATCGCTAATTTTTTTATGTATTTTGCAGATATTTTATTAATTACTTCACAGAATGTCTTCTAAAAGGAACAGGAAAGCGGAAAAGTATTACTAGTTTACTTTATTTCTATTTGCGAAACTAAAATTACCTCTATAGCAAAAGTTTTTCATTTGTTTGAAGTCAGATATGAGGTCTGTTGAATCAATTAAGGTGTAGCCGGAATTTTCCAAAGAATTTGATTTTTTTGCATTTTCTTAAAGTATAATATCTGAAAATATTGTGTGAAAATTTGAAGTGAATCCGACAAACACTTTTTGAGTTATTCAACAATTAACAAAGGACACTCGAGTAAAAACAAAAACTTGAAATGCGTTTTTCTCAAAACTACGTTTTTTGAGCGCGTGATCACTGTAACTTAAAAACCGCTACTGCTTTTGAACATAAAAAACTTGTGCCTGATCGAAGGATTTTTTTTAAATTTCGATTTTTTTTGACAATTAATTGTCCGTTTTTCTTTCGAAAATCTGAAAAATATTTCCTGAGAATTTAATTTTTAAATTTTTTAAATTTAATTTTGAAAAAAGCTTGGATCAGGCACAAGAACATCTATTAATAGAACTAATTTCTCTTGTCTGGCTAATTTTAAATGAATCTCCAAGGACTCGTGATGATCACCGCAAGAGACTTCTGGAAAAACAGGCTCCACACAAAGGTTTTACAATTATTAATTTTGCTTTTTGAAATTTTGCTAAAATCAAGTCGAAACATGATGTATTAATGCTATGTTTTTATTTTTCTAAAATAAAGCAATTGACTAGCAAAAAAAAATTATTGAAAGTCATAATTTTTTCGCTAATATAATAACCGCTTAATAGACATGCCTCAATTAGAATGCGACGTAAGCTTAAGCGTAGATTGTATACCCTGTCAAGTGGCAACAAGAATGATATCAACGGTCGATGAACTTATAGGCTCAACAGTGCTCAATTGGGTGGCTAAGAGTTCCTACTACTTTAAGTAAATATTTACAAAAATAGTGTGCCGATCGTTGCGAACCAAACTTTCAGGAACATGAGAAAGTTTATTTGTTAATTATTTCTTCTTTCATACAGAGGGGCAGCCCTCGTTATAGGTGAATCAGCATTCTCAAGAAACACAAACACCTTAAGCAAATGTACGACCTAGGTTCGCAGGATCCTGTTTCCCGATTTAAAAGTCAAAGTGTGGGAACGTGCCGATATTATAGAAGGTTGTTTAAGGGCTATGTCAAGTTGAACAGCATACAGCCGAGAGCACAGTATAGAGCTTTGTGTATAAATTCACCTTCCGATGAAAAAGAAAATGATATTCCGCAGTAAAATACCATACAGTGGGCCGACAAAATAATCTAGTTATGATTGTTACGATTATAGTAGTTACGAACACTTTCTGAGCTAGATTTGAATGAGTATTTTTGGGATATTTCTTCATTTACTCTAATTACCCAGGAGCAATAAATTCCGGCGTGCCTGTTTTCTCGCAATTTTTTTTTTAACTGAGGTTGCATTGTATTTCGGCCTTACCGCAACTGCTTGGATTCATTAACTTCCATCGAAAATTTCACAATGTAATACTTGCGCTGGTTTTATTTATTTGCACTATTTCTTCTCAAAAATTTATTCACACTAGAACATATGAACACCAATCCCCTTCCATAGCCACCCTTAAATATCTACACGACAGTCTTCTCATTTACATCCCTCTTCGTCTGAGTTTGCCACGTCGTCTCTGGCACGGATTCGTTCTGCTCCTTTTTTATTTCATTCGCGCCTTCTTCTACCTTCTCTTCTTCTCCCTCCTCTTCATCATCCTCCACGGCGAAGTCGTTCAATCCCTTTGCTAGACGTGCAGCCACCTTTCGCATTAGATCTTCCATGCTCATCTCAATCTTCACGCATGCCCGCTGCTCGATATCGTAACGCTGGTCCACCGCTGAACAGCGTATGCGTTCGCACTTCAACGGCATGAACCACCAATTGTTGACATTCCTGAAACCTTCACGACATTCACAGCGATTCCGCGCCACACAATAACTATGTGGCGGACAACCGTCCACACAGACGGGACGACAGTCAAGTAATAGTTCATCCTTTTTATTCGGATGATGTTCCTCATAGCCAGGCAGGCATTCACACTGATTGGGCGTGGCGCAATAGCTGAAGCTTGGACAGGTCAAGTCACAGATGGGCTCGCAAAAACCGAATAGCAACGTGCGATAGCCTGCACAGCAGACATTGGTAGTCTCCCAACGTACGCGCGATTCGTATGTGATAAAGTTTTCGGTGACGGCATCTAAAGCGGTGTTTGTTGACGAGGCAACTTCATTTGTGTCTGCAGCACGTCGTATCGGCTGAGAGGTGTGCCTCACTGGCTCTTGATATTTGACGCTCACATTCTGTTTGCAATATCTGCCGGTAATGGGTAATGGTGCGACGGCGCTTATGCTGGGCAAACAACTGATCAGCAGCAAGTAAACCTTAACGATTGCTACAAGTTGAATGAGATAGCTGGCGGGCAGGTGTGTTGATGTCCATTCAACCATCGTCGTAGTGGTTGAGTTCGTTTGGCCAGCGTCCGTTTCCTGTTTAATATCAAGATCGTAATTTTCACTTGGACGAGTTGAACTATTCGTACCGCCCGCTTTAAACATTCCAGAGTAAATAATGCCATTCGTTGCTGATCAGGCGACAAATCCTCGCATGTTGCTTCGCGTATCTTTTGTTATTGTCAGCATATATTCATGCGTTTTTTATATTTTTACTTTGTTATTATTTATATTGCATGTTTATTTTTATATTTTGCTTTTGTTCGGACGCTTTTGAGTTATCAGCACTCGCGCGCCATTGTAAGTTCAACTGATAATAACAGATCGCTATGTTCATACTTCCAATCGAGGGGAGCCATACTTTGTTCAGACAAGTGTGTACTTTAGGGAGGCCTGTTTTGGTACGAAGTTTAATTAGTCCGCTGCTGAAAGTTTTCAGTTTAGTAACACAATTATAATACGTTAGATACATATAAGTAGATGATCTACTTTTTCGCGCTTAACTCAAAATCCGTAATTAAAAAACGCGATTTCCCATACAAAATTTCGCTCCCAAAAATTTGAGATTATAAAATAATCCTAGATAATAACGATACTTTTTGATATACAACCCTGTGTTTTCTGTGTTTTCGACAATTGTTATTAAGAATGTAAGGAGAAACATCAAACTAAAAACTAAATAAATTATGCGCCGGCAAAGAAAACATGTCTGTAGACATAATTCTAATAAAAAGTTTGTTAAATATTATTAATCATTTTACAGAAAAAAGCGTGTGTTCATAAACGTTTTGTCCTCTTATTATTTATTATAAAATGTAATACGAAATTCGAATGCGTATTGCTGCCATAATTTTTTGCAACCTCAGTAAACGTCGCATACGGACTTCCTCCAACTGTTTATTATTAGCAGCCAATTGCGCAATTAAATTAGCTTCTTCTCCTTGTATTTCCTTTATATCGTTAATAATAATAATTAAAGAAACCAAAATAACCGAAATATTACACCAAAATAATTTCTTTGAAGAAAAACCTCTCAAAGCAGTCAATTTCAGCTGATTGTCAATTTTGCAGGTAATCTGCCATATGTGAACGGGTAGATTAATTTGGTGGATTTATAGGTGATTAATGCATATGTGAACGTATTACTATTCTTAAAATTCGGGAACATTGGGAAATACTGCAAAGAAGTATCGAAATTATTTGCTTCGAGTAAAAAGTATTGAGTATTTACTTGCAAGCGCAGGTATCAAAGAATCACTAGATAAGAGTATCATTTCGGAAGAGGATTATTTGAAGGCAATAGTTTATAAATATTTTGAGCTGTATGGACCAATTCCCGATATCTATTCGATAGAATGTATTTTGAAGCAAAACATCTTTCTTTTCTACTCCGAACGAAGCAGAGGATGAATATGTACAAACAGGCTTGTTCCCAATAGGTTTGTCGAGTTTTTCACTGAAGGAACGGCGACCTTTTCAATCGTGAAATTGTGAAATTAACCTGAACCAGACAAAAGTTATCGAACAAAACGGCACGTGTGAGAACGTTTTACTTTACCAACGTTACAAATAATTGCTTGATATTGAAACGAAAAAATGGTTCAGGACCACCCTAAAGCATAATATGACAAACTGATGGCCCCCACGAAAGCTCAAAACCAGGCAGTATCGTACGACCTGAACAGATAAGAGCGTAATTCAAAAAAATCCACAAATATTATCGGAAGATTAGACTTAAAAGATTATTCTCCATGGCTAAATTTTTCCTTTTTGAAGTTAAGTTCCCCGACAGTTCTTTTAATTTTCAATTTAAAAAAAAATTGTCTTTTATCAAAAATTTAAGAAAAAGAAATTTAGGAAACAAAAATTTGTTTAACTCCCCCATGTATGAAGATAGGTTTTAAACGTTTGTAGGTTCAAAGTAATAAGTCTAAGGCTTGCTACGCATGCACGAGATGTAGGATTCCAGCAACATCCATTAAACATCCCGAAAAAGCGTCCGCGCTTTTATTAGAAAAGAATGTCAGTATTAATATATCGCGCGATCAATATTCATCTACATATTTATACACTACGTTCGCAAACGGAAATGGAGAATCAAATGCGGCTTAATGATTTTTCGGAGCAACGCCCTAAATAACCCACTTCAGCTGAGGATTTAGAGAAACAATGTTCTCGTAATAGAAATATGAAGAAAGGAAAAATAATTTAAAAACCTATAACGTTTGCCTGTGGGGACAGAAATTTAAAGCATGCACCTGCTAAAAAACTATTTAGTCGTTTTCTTTTTTGAAGTGAAAACTGCTTTAGAATCGTTGGGAGTGATTTGAGACTCGATGAAACGAAAAAGCGACACTACGAAGCGTTATATGTTGATATACGTATATGTGTGTGGCTGCGTACTGCTGAGCCACGCTAGTATAGTGAGTATTGTAGTATGTATACTACACTGCCTATTACTTGCTTTGGTGTTTAGTTCAAGCGTCAAACGTATGTATGTTTGTATGTATGCTAGGACGTATGTGTGCGCGCCTGCGTGTTACGGAGAGACGTGAGCAAGAAGGCATTATGTATACCTATACTACACTACCTAATACTTGCTTAGACCAAGCGCCCTACGAATGTTTGTGTGTATGTTAGTATGTCTGTGTCTGTCTAATATACGGGTTACGACGCTCATAGTAGCAACCGCGTGTGCTGTATTGCGTCCGTATTTTTATATTCGTAAATATTTTCATTTTTAAATATTTACCGCAATTGCAGGCGGTGTTGCAATATACCACAATCAAAATGACGGTGCTCGTATTGTAACTCCACAGATAGATCGAATGCACAGCAACTAGAATCACTGTCTGTTCAGCTCCCTAAAGTGGGAGAAATATGTGCATGCGAAACCAGATTGAGCAATGGAAAAACAGTTTTAATTTATATTTCATCGAATCAATCAATAAATAGCGAAAATTTAATAAAGTATACACCAGAAGTATCGCGGATACTTAGAAAAGATTACGATAAAGTTCCAATGATTTTAAGTGACGATTTTAACGTAAATTTTGCACTGGACACAGCGGTTCCTTTAATTGACTTTCTCAGTACAACATTCAATTTAAAAATGTGTAACAATCGCACTGAATCGACAACACGATCAAAAACAACAATTGACGCGGTATTTCAAAGATATGTTGACAACATCGAAACCAAAGCATTTGTATCATATTTTAGCTATCATAAGCCACTCGTATCATTTGTTGAAATTGAAAACATTGAGGATGAATAATAATAAAATGAAGAAAATAAAATATGAACTTTATAGCAATATTAAAATGAACCTATAATTATCCCGCTCCTCATGCTGCTTTCGTCTCATTCTCTCTCAGTTTGTTTTACGGAAGGTTTCACTTTTATCGGGTCTAACCGTTTGACTGGTATTTTTTTTATTATTCCTTTTTTACTCCCGTAATTGCAGTTAAGAATTTAAATTCTACTCGGCTTTGAATTTTTTTAAATGCAATTTTTTGTTTACTTTTAGCTTTTTTATGCATTTGCGGTTGAGAGCTCTCTGCTTTTGACTTCATATTTTCTTTCCTGCATATTTTTTTCTCTGTTTACTTTTTTTGTTTTTGTTTTACTAAAATATATTCTTATCAGTGAGGCTTGATTTATAAAATAGAGGGCAGAAACACTACCGCTAGTGTTTTCATCACTCAAATGGGAATGTTTCAAATAACTGTGTTAAGATTACGTGTTAGATAAAAAAAGTACTTGGACATGACCGCATTACTCCATGCTGATTGAATTATCCAGTATTTTTTTATTTACAAATATTTTCAATGGCCGCAGGCCTGTTTGAATTGCTTATGATCAATGCATATTTGAACTGGAAGCACACACGACACGAGTATGGGAGTACCATTATGAAACAGTCTCAGCTATTAATACAAAATATATGACAAAAATCTTAGAAGGTGTGTGTTTCACAAATATTAAAAAACAAAAAATATCGACAAGAATCGTTAATAAAAAAATAAAGCTTTTCTTAGATCTTATCCTAAAGAATAAGATATACAAATAAAAATTTAAAATGTTGTTAGAAAGAACCGAAATTATGGTATTACACTTTGAAGAGCTCGATACTAACATATTCAACTTTGAATGAATCTCAAATTATTAAATGTTTTTAATTGGTGTTAATTTCTTAATTCGTTTTAATTATTAATTGTTTAATTAATGTGTTAATTTTTATTCATGTAAAAATGTGTTAAGCTTTATTCATACAACTAAAATAATTTTCGAAAAGTTTTAGAATCACGTCCGAAATACTTAGATCATGTGACATGGAATAGCTCATATGATAAAATTCCACGTCCATTTCATTCGGGAACGAATACATACATACAAATATATATATGTTTTACTTAAACTCTTTGTGGGACTGGAACTCATAGGGAGCAAAAACGCGGTATCCAATTGCAAAATGGTGCGGTGCTTCATCGGTGGGATAAGTCAAGAACTACACTAGGAAGTGAACGCAAACCTCGAAAGGGTTGGTTATATATTATTACTATTATTATTACAAAAAATATTATACTAGTTAAAGTATTATTTATAAATTATGTGGAAGGCCATGTCAGGAAGATGGGATGTAGAAGTTGCAATCAAGAAGAATCTAAGGAAACAATCTTAGACTATTTGTGTGAGTGTCGGAGCCTGGGTACTCTACGACATAGAAGACTGGAGGAATTCTTGAGGGTTAATTGGAAAAAACTTGCAGCAAAGAAAAATGAATGACATAGGCAGATTCAAAATCAAATAAAGATGGTTCGACTAATAAAAAGTAGTGGTTCTACAGGTGGTGTATCAAAATGGTATCTTTTGTGCTAATTGGGCCTGGCCTGTGTCACTCGGACAACACCTCCACAAGCACCACCATAACTGTTACTATTATTATTTTCAAATGTTTAAGGAAAGTATATGGCCTACCGTACTCGGTTGTAGAAAGAGTGCTAAAACATCTGATGCAAACCAATTTGTATGGAACGGTTTTCCTCCACACTATTTGTAGTATAAGTAGATTTGAATTCTAAATAGAATTCTAAGAAAAACAGTCCAGTAGAGAGAGAAATAATTTCAAGCACTCGAATTTTAAAACAATCTAGCCAGTATGAAATTTGAGAGTGGAGATTGAAAGCGACTGGCAGTGAAGATTGAAAGTAAAGGGTGATCAGATTGGAGGTACTTTTTCCAATAAGGTTTTTTGACAGATCTCATGTGGCTACTTTCAAACTAAACACATAATATTTTTCAGTATTCATTGACATTTTTATTTTGGAAAACCTTACGTTTCAACAATGTTCACAAATCGTACAATTGTACGAGTATTACAAAATCGATGCTCTTCGAAAAGTGTTCATCGCGCGCTCAGGCGAACTTATTGTATACACAGCAGTTCAGCAATGAAGCGCATTTTTGGTTTAATGGCTGCGTCAATAAACGAAATTGCCATATTTGAGCTGAAGAGCAACGCGTCAAGAACAGCCATTGCATCTATTGAAAACAACCATTTGGTGTGGTCTATGGGTTGGTCTTTCCAACATTTGGTTCCCACGAGACGGCGCTTCTTGCCATACAGCTCGTGAATTACTGGATTTACTGTGAGGAATTTATCTCTCGTCTCGGACCAGTAATTGGCCACCAAGATCGTGTGATATCACACCTTTAAATCTGTATGTGTGAAGGTATGCAAAGTATAAATACTTTGTGGGTGAACCACCTTTGATTTAGGCATTGCAAGCCAACATTACTAACGAGATACCGACAGAAGTCCTTCAGCGAGTCACTAAAAGTTGGCGTTTACGGATGACCAAAATACGGCGCAGTTGCGGCCCACATTTGCCCAATCAATTTGATTTTTTTTTGTTTGATATCAATTTAAAATCGGATAACTCTAAATGCATTGTCTTTTAGAATAAATATATTTGAGTTGAAAATGAAAAGGATCTGAAATCAATACAATTCTGAATATGTTGCTAACTATATGTAAAAAATGAAATATGAACTGGAAAAAAAATTTTAAAAACATTTTTTTTTAATATTGTAAAATTTAATTGGTTTTGGTATTTTTGCAAGATTTTGTTCTTTCTTTTTGCAAGTTCTGTCTTTATTAAAAGATTACATAAGTGGTTTGCTTTGTACCGCCATCTCGCGTTCCTTGAAATAAAAAATAAATATCAGAAAGAAATTCTTCATACCAAAAAATCCCCAATTACAAGTTTATATAAAAAAAATATCATTCATAATTTGAACTATGCTCTAGTGGACTTTTTTTCTCAAAGTTTTATATAGAATCCGCATCTGCCTATGCCGAAAAAAACTTGCTCTCTCTAATATACATACATATAATATCTAATATTGCTGATAAAAAGAACAATAAGCGAATTGTAGGTATTTGCTGAGATATCTTTGGAATTCACTGCTGTTAAATTATTAAAAAAAAAAAAGATTTATTAAGGCCGTAACGTAGGCACACTTTCTAAGGGTTTATATTAGATCTAAAAGGGGAATACCAAAGATTTAAAAATAAGTATTTTATGAACAAAAAAAAATATTCATTATTGCGATTAATATGGAATAAATTAAATAACTTTTGAGTTTAAAGCACACAACTCAAAAAAAACTCATTCTTTATTCGCATACTTATCTTCACTGGCCTCTCTGTTGTTTAGTCACACTGCTTTAAAAATTGTTATGCTTAAACAAAAAAA
The DNA here is from genome assembly GCF_027943255.1 of Anastrepha obliqua. Taxonomy (NCBI): domain Eukaryota; kingdom Metazoa; phylum Arthropoda; class Insecta; order Diptera; family Tephritidae; genus Anastrepha; species Anastrepha obliqua. The sequence continues at coordinate 3,461,456 of NC_072896.1, forward strand.
ATCAAAAAGCTTAATTGCTGATAAGTTGCTATCCAGAGCAAACTTAGCTTTGGTGGTTCCACAAGCTTAGTTTAAAGAATGCACATACATACAAGTATTTATTATCTTAAAGTAGCTGTATATTAATAATTTTAAATATTACATAAAAATAGCTTTATAAGTAGCTTCTACAGTGGGGTGTACATAGTTGTATTTTTAGCCAAGTGGGCCCTCACACCTACCAATTGAACTTTCACAGACACCCCACCAAAAACTCGCTAGACTTCTAAGATATCGGTCAAAGTCCGTCTTTTGAGTCCTGGGTTTTTTTATTCTCGTTTTACTCTTTCTACTCGTACAATTTCATAATCATTTTTAGTTGTAAAACCTCTTTTCAATAAAGAGAAACACCGATCCGCAAGTGGCCCATTGGTTACAGATGGACGATGAAAAATGTACTGTAAATGTAAAGTGCGATTAGTGGGCAGGAGGCATAATGATGTCATGCTTCTACTAAAGTGCAGAAAAACGAGTTGTCACAGCTAAATATATTAAAAATCGGTGAGCTGTTCTTTCCCAAAAATTCATAGGGATACCATGTTTGATGTAAGAAAAGAATAGCTATCAACCGTCAAATGGCGTGAATACCCTGAAATACCATCTGTACAGTCTCCTCTGGTTAATTATTGATTTACCGAAGCGAAAGAAAGTAGCGAATTTCTGCGAAGGCAGACCATTTCATTTCAGTTATTTCAGTAAATTTTATTTTGTAATAAACTATTTCCGGTGCTATTGAAAACCTGCGTTTTCTTGGAAAAAGAAATTTTATTTCTATTCTATTAAACTAAGTCCTCAATAAATTCATAGAGTATTAATTTTAGTGTTGAAGTTATCAACACTTTTATGTAAATTAAATATAATTTTTATGAATGTTTTGCATTGTAAGGCTTCAATTTAAAAACGCGTACATAATCATCAAAGAAATGTTCTGTTTGCATAAATCAATGTTAAAATCGCACTATACCTCCTATGTGAGACAGATACTTGTCTGCAGCATTGACGTTTTCCCAGCGATCAAAATTATAAATAAAATGTAGTAACGCCATATGAACTAGTACGAACGGGACTAGTATAGTACTAGTTGCAACGGGACCAGTTAAGACTTTATAACAAAATAGGTTATACAAAAACTTGCAACAAAATTTCAAATACGGAGACTGCAAAATAATGTTTTTTGAGTAGATTTTTGTTATAATTTATTAGATTATTTTGGAATAATTTCGTGCAGCTCTAATATTTAAATATAATTCGCAAAAATATGGGACTCCCATTATGAAGCTTGTAGGGCTTATTAAGCACATTCTCTGTTATTATATTAATAAAAAAGTAAGAAAAAAATCAGAGCATTTATTTACACACATTTAAAAAAAATTGTTCAAAATGTTGAGCAAAAAAATTAAATTGGTTTCTAAACAAATTTTTTTTTTCTTTATATGTATATACTTACATATTATGTTTAAACTTACACATATTTTTAAATTAGTTTTTGTAAATTAAAAATTTTTTTTACAATAAAACTTATTTTTGCGTTGAAGAAAAAGGTCGAGCCAAGGAGCACCATGAGATTTGGTGGCTCCTAAACACTCAGGCTAAAAAGCCCATTGTATTTAATATTTTTGTGTTAAGCTTTAAAAAAATTAAAAAAAAAAATTAAATATATATAATATTTATTCTTAATTTATATTATCTAAAAGAAAATATAATTTATCCTAAATATTACAGAAAAAAGGGTTTCGCCGATATATTTTTTTCTAAAATCTTTAGCATAAAAATGTATTTTATCCTAAAAAACTATAAAAGGAAATTGGTGCCTAATTTATTTTATCCTGCAAAAAAATATAATATTCTCTAAACTAAAAAAAAGGTTATTAAATGCTAAAAATGTTAAAAAGAACCCAAGATATTACTCTTAACGAAATTCCCAAAATTGTTAAATGTTTGAGAATAAATTTTCAGTTTTCTTATCATACCTAAAAAGAAACTAATTTTTTGAAGAATTAACGTCAATATGGAGAATACTTGGATCACTTGACTTGGTCGCTCCAGTGTGTCAAAGCTTAACATTTTGGTCCGAGAAATCGTTTAAGTCCATTTCGGACAGAAATATTATTGACAATTTTCGATAGCAGAACTTAATGGCGCGAATTTTTGTCGAATATTTCAAAACCCTACATTCCAGGGTCGAGCCTTTTGTCGTGAAATGTTCAAAACTATTTTTAAATAGAACATTTGAGGACTGAAATATCATACAAAAATGTGTATCGGAGAATTCAGTGAATGCTAGGCACAGAAGGCGTGCTTGACTTATTTCATAAATTACAATAGCATTTCAATAAGGTTTGCTATACCTATATCTAAATTATAAAGCATAACACTGAAACAAATATGTCATGTCGAAAATTCGCTTCCGTCGACTATAGATTACACTTGTGCCAATGAAATTATTTCGCATGAAAACAACTTGCCATTTAGGGGCTGTGGAAATCTAGGTGGCTCATGAAATTCAAGAATAAAGACCACTTAAATATCCTGTGTCCGCCCGTATGGCGTGCAACGTTTTTTGAACATAGTTTTTTATTCAGTAAAATAATTATAGGTTTGAATGATGAACAATTATTGAGAATACTAAGTATTAAAAAGATAATTACAATAATAATTGACGCGTACACTTCTGTTAGGTGTTTGGCCGAGCTCCACTTGCAATTTGTGGTGTGCGTATTGATGATGTTCCACAAATGGAGTGAACTACAGTTTTAAGCCGATTCCGAACGGCAGATATTTTTATGAGGAGCTTTTTCATGGCCGAAATATATTCGGAGGATTGCCATTGCCTGCCGAGGGGCTAAAACTTTTTCTATTATTTGGTGTTCATGCATGGAAATTCGATCTACGCACTCCCAAATGCTAGTCACGCACCAACCAATTCGGCTACGGCGGCCGCCGTACTAAATATTTTGGAACATGGAAAATTCCAATTATTTTTATTTCCATTGAAATTTTATTTTACTGTTTAACTTTTTGTTACTGTTTACTAGTTTTTTTATAATTCTGTGACACTGTACAACTGTGATTATATATAGGACACCCTGTATAAGTTCAAATACAAATTAGTAGGTATGTGTGAGCCGCAAAAGCTCTCCCAATTTATGCATGTATTTATTTATTTGATAATAGCAATCCTAGTATAGTTGAAGCTTACATTAAATTATAGATGCATACAAGCGCACAAAGTGTATATATGTATGTATTTTCTTCCAGCGAAACTTTAAAACATGCAAAAAGCCATAGTAAATGCACCTTAGAGCCCCCGAGCCCGAGAGCCCCACACGGTAGTAATTACTCAAATATAATGAAAATTAGTTAAACTCTGAATGGTCTACGGGGGAGACGGTTTTTCAGCAAGAAATCAGTGGAAACAACCCATTCGAGATGGATAATGAATTTCAATTTATAATTTGGTGGTCACTGGCGTTAGCTGCCATCGTTGTTTTGGTCTTCGCTTACTGGTATTGGTGCATATGGCTGAAAAGTGGAGCACAGCAAAAACGTAAATATGAAATTTTAATGTAAATAATAACAAAAAAAAAAACATTTTTTGATATGAAATTAGTTTTGTTTAGGTAATCGAAAACCAACGTTGACGTGCGATGAAACCGAAGAAGCTTATAACGAATTACTGTGTGACTAAATTTGCTTTAAAAAGAGGCCTTTAATGTGTTAAAATATATCAAAGACTTATGAGTAAGCGTATTATGGAATTAAAAAAAATTATATCAAATTAACAAAGAGTTCATTTTTTTTTGCTGAAACTGGAATGCAGATAAATGTAAAGTATATCGAATATTTTTTATGCAATACAATCCCGAGAACTCGAAATGGTTTTCTATTTCCGAAATATGCAATAACCACCAGACTTATTTGTATGGCAAATATCGGATGTGAAGAGTGCTAGCAGGGCATCATATGAAATAGGTATAGGACGGGGTACAAATATAAAAAAATTGTAATAAAAAATATTAAACTCTAACGAGGCCCCTTTGACTTTAGTGAAACAAAACAGCCGGTAATAACCTCAAAAGTGATTGCTGTGTGTAGAGATGCATTTGGAAGGTGGACTTCGTGGAAGTGATTCGCATCGAAAAAATACCCGATTGGTGGGTATACGATGATAAAACTTGGTACTTCAATTTGGATCAAATATTTTTTTCGTGTCAAAGAATGAGTTAATCAAGTAGTTTGTACTAAATAACATTTGAGCACATCTATCATTCCCAGTTGTTAGGAGATGGCTAAGGCTATTCCAATTAGGAAATCCAGTGCAGGTTATCCCCTCTGCCAAAAGAAATATTCTGCCTTCCCGATAAAACAATCTCAGATAAACTCTTCTCTGAGGCGCAACATTTTGGTGAGCCTGTACCAATCTGGTTTTCGATCTAACAGGAGCTGCGCATGTCTGTGTCGTCACGAGCATTTATCCGGTTTTTAAACTAATATTTTCCATACGCTTCTCGATCTTTTAATTTACTTAGTATGAAAAACTGTGGCTTAGTAACAGAACGGCTGTTCTTTGTCCTCGCTGTTCGTTTCTGGAACCTCGATTACCACGAATAAGCAAACTAAGTGTAACTTAGAGTAGCCACGTGTTTCATTTCATTGGTATATCTGTACATTTACCCCTGCACACAGACTCTGCATATAGCTCCGCTTGAGCAGTGTTCGGAGAGCTACTCATCGACATTCTATTCATCCTTACTTTAACGCTTATTGCTATACTGAATGTGGAATAAGGAAGCAGTAGGTTGCTTACTTCTGCAACTACTGTCAAGGACTTAAATATTTACTTCGACAATGAGGGCCTTGAACTCGTTTTTTGGGCGTTCGAAATTAGTCGGAGAATGCCTGACTTCTTATCTCGACTGCGTCCGAATACTTCGATATTAGGCTAATCTGGGTTCCTGGTAGCAGCAGCATAGAGGAGAACCGCTAGACTGATGAGCTGGCTAGACAGAGGATCCTGGAAACGGGTTTATCACAAAACGAGAGAATTAGGTTTCCCTTGAGAACCTGTGGTCTACTCCTGAAAAGAAGGGCCTGGCCTCAACTCAGCAAGCGCTGGGATAATGTGCAAACGCGCAAATTCGCGATGTCCTTCTAGCCACGGGTAGATTGGGGGCGCTCGAGCGAACTTCTAAGACTAACAAAGCCATAGCTCTCTTATCTGGTAGGCGTTCTTACCAGATAATGTCCGTTGCGTGTCCATGTCCATGTCCATGCGGCAAGACTTCGGATTGCTTCAAGTTTTTTCTGCAGAAGCTGCCTGGAGGATGAGGTGGAAACACCGCAGCACCTTCTTCTTTACATTTGGGCTCTCCCTTTTTTGCTATACCTGCGGATATTCCGGGATTAAGCATTACACACCTAGTGAATTTCATCAGAAGGTTGAAGCCTCTTCGTCCTTTTTCCACCTGTTTAGTTATTTTCCTTTTGCGGCGCCATTAAAAATAAACCGAGTGAGAAACAAAAAATACAAATCATATTTAGTAACCCGACATTTTGTGAGCCACTCTAGTAGGTGCATACATATATATGAATACTTCAGTAACACGTTGAGGCACTGAAATCTATTGCCGCCAGTCAGCACTTCTACACGTCACTACAGCTGGTGGACCCAACCTAAACTGACTAAGAATATTGTGTGCTCTCTAACTTTCTACGGAGGGACTGAGATATTTAAGTTAGATATAGGAGCATTCCATGGAAAATGGTAAATTTCGACCGCCGAACAAATTGCATTTCTGGATGATTATATTAGTGTTAATGTATTTAAAATATATCAATCTTCATTATAAACATCGAACTTTTACTTGACCGTTTGAAGTATCTTTTTTTACAACAAAAACAACTCATAAAAATTTTATTTTCTTCTATCGAAATTTGGTAAAGTTTAAGCGCTTAGTTCTCATTTTGTGTGACAGATAGCGTGAAACTGATAATTGGTGTTAAAAGAACAAACTACTGGTGCTCTTTTTACTTGTAAAGCACTGATTTCAGTTTGCATCGCGAATAAGTTCAATATTCAGTCATTAAATTTTGTCCCGTACGAACACGGCATATAAGTTTTTCTTTTAACTAAAAAATGGAGAAAATTAGTGAAAATAATAACAGCCATAGAGTGTCACGTTATAAAAAATGGAGAGACGAGAAACGAAACAAAGGTCCAGATTTCAAAAACAACGAAAAAGAAATAGTGAAACAGTGGATGAGAAGAAAAACTGAAGCCATGACCCAGGAAGAAATGCAGAAGAGGAAGAAGTACGAAAAAGAAAAAAAGAGAGCCCAAAGAGCCAAAAAGTTAATCCAAACGCAAAACAGGGAGGCTGGTTCAAATATTGTTGGTGATTGCGAATCTGAATGTTTCCCATACAAATGTAAGCAAACGTATGCTAAGGCTGTACAGAAATATATGCGAAGTCTACCCAGTTCACCCACTAAAAAAAAGGCTGTTGTGGCGGGTGTGGTAAAAAAACTTGGACTTAGTATTGATAACGTTAGGAATAAATCTATAAATGAACCAATTAACGATGACGAAACCACCAAAATGGTGAAAGACTTTTACTTTCGTCCAGACATTGTTTATACATGCCCGGGCATGAACTACACAATGGTCCGTTGGACTAACGGTAAAAAACTTACAATACAAAAGCACTACCTCACCTTATTTTTAAAAGAAGCTTTTTATATATTTAAGAAAGTTCCGAACATAAAAATAGAGTTTTCTAGATTTTGTGCACTACGACCGAAAAATGTTTTGTTATTAAAAGACACGCCATCAGAACAGTGCAAATGTATGATTCACGAGAATTTTATTCTAAAATTGAAGTGTTTGAAAATAATACGTGATACGGCCCTTGATTCAAGCTGTTGGAGAAATGTGTGCGATACATGTAAAAATGGAAGTAAAATAGTAATACCTTATGACCCAGGAAAAAATATAATTTATAAACAATGGAAAAAAGGAGACGATCAACGAGTAAAACTGAAGACAGAAGAAATCAGTTGTGGAGAGTTACACGAAAACCTTATATCCGACTTACCATATGTCATGTATCACATAAATATAAAAAGAGTACAAGCATTCAAAAGCGATAAAAATAATGAACATGCAAGAATACTTCAAATTGATTTTGCTATGTCTTATTCTTGCGCATATCAAAACAAGGTGCGGTCAGCTTTATGGAGCAGGGAAAGTGTTACTCTTTTTACCGCTGCTTCATTTTTCATGGCACAATGTAAAACTTTTGTGATATGCTTTGATCCAAAGCAAAAAGATAAAGACAGTATATTCGCCTTCGTGACATATTTGTATGATAAAATTTTTGCAGCAGATCATGGCGAAAGAATTAAAGAAGTTATATGGAGTGATGGTCCTTCTTCTGAATTCAAAAATCCTTATATGGTCTCGTTATTGGTATATCTCTCTGAACGATATAGCAAACAATTTGAATGGAAGTATTTTGCCACTTCCCATGGTAAGGGAGTTGTAGACGGAGTCGGTGGCAATATAAAAAGACTTGTTAATCAAAAAGCCCGTAGCCAAGGAAGCAATACTGTAATACAAAACGCGAATAATTTCGCAAAAGTTGCTGCCACATTACGTCCCCTTAGTATTAAAATAGCCTATAAATTTTTTGATGTTTTGAGAAAATGAATTTCAAACTTTTTGTCGAAAGTAGCTCTCACTCAAATCTCGTTATGTCTTCAAATATTTATTATTCTTTGACTGACATTTTGACCCACTTTGTGGAACTAGAATCTGACAAAATTTTGACCACATATAAAATCGACGATGGAGAATCCAAAAATTCAATAAAAAAATAATAGCCTATGAGCACATAGGCTATTCTTATACTAAGGGGACGATTAGTTCCTTCAACATCCATTTTTTATATTTCTGCATCTGAAATAGCTGACAAAATTCGGGATGTTCGTCCCTGAAATATTAGCAAATGGGCGCGAAGTTACATGTAAAAGCCATGCTCAAGATAACAACAGCATCAAATTTTTCCTTTAGAGAACGTTAAAATCAAAATTTAAGAGCTGAATTTCGTACGCGTCCCGTACGAACATTTTCCTTTTTTACACTATAAGTCATTTAAACTAAATATGTTTTAAATGTGTTTGTTGTGTTAATAAACTCTAATACAATCACAATCAAATGTCATTTTCGTTTTCTTGTTAATATTATTAGTTTCGCTGAAATTTCACTTAATTCACTATAACTCAGAGTATTGGTAGACTGAAGCTGTCCCGTACGAACATATAATTTTTTTTTGATTTTGCAAAGATATGCGAATATTTTAAAGCACGTTTATAGGTTTCGTTTAGGAAACTACCACAGAGTATTAGTGCACGTTTTAAAAAGTTATGGCTTGTCTATAATTAAGGTTGTAAACTGTAAAAATTCGTACGATCTGTCCCGTACGAACCATGGAATGCTCCTATATTAAATTCATGAAAATATTTTATAAATTCGCAAACAAATTTGGCTAAAAAGATAAGAAATTATACAAAAAATATTTATAAATTCTGCGAAAAATGCGAATGTGTGGGTGTATACGATTTATACAAAAACAATCAATCGGTGATGGCACATTTCAGGAATTTGGAAATTAATATCAACGATTAGCGAGCTTCTTCCCGCGAGTTTCGGGTAATTGTGGTGCACTTTTTATTTAAATTTTATTGCAAGTCGAAATGAATTGTTCAAGTGTACATGCATATACACACATGCATATGCACATATGGAATTGCTCGCTGTGGCTTGGGACCTCGAGAAGCGATAAGAAAGAAGAATCTATGTATGTATGTTGTGAGTTTATTCCACATACACACTCAGTAGCTATGAGAAATGATTCATGATGTGCAAAAACTTTAATATAGCAGTGTAGCTTAAGCCTTCAAAGAGTTTAGATCACTCTCTATCAAAATATTCCAGTTCCAAAAAAGTTATAATATTATATAAAAAATAGAAAAAACATGTTTCTACTAAAATTAGCACTTTCATTTTTATGTGCAACCACCTACACATCAACAACAACTGCCGCCAACTCTGTCTATTCGACTTGCACCAGGGATACTTGTAATTGTCTGCCAGGCACCCACGAGGCAACCCTCGTTCCAGGTCTCAAGTACTGCGCCACAGATAGCACCGAAAAATGCATGGAATTCGCCGTACGACTTTCGCCCAAGGTTTGTGAATGCAAAAAAGGATATAAGTTCAATGTCGACCGAACAAAGTGTTTTCCGATGAATAACCGCATTGATGACTTCGTTGACAGATTCAGAGATGAGCTATCGAATACGACAACTACGAGCTTTGTGGGCGTTGATAAAACCACAACAAAATATGAGAATAACGCAGGCAACACTACAACAAGTGATGGGAATAACTCGAACGAAGTGCCAACAGAGTTGGACAACAGCAAATCTTTTTATATATGGATCGGAGTGGCGTTAACGGGCACTGCTCTTTTAGTATTTCTGGCATCTTTGTGTTATATTTCGAAAAGGAAATGAGTTCACTCTGCTTGAGGAAAGCGAACTCAAATGATTCGATTTCATATATTTTGCCAGCTTCCTTAAATCGGTGTGTTGCAAAAGTTCGCTAATTAAAAGTCTTTTTTAATTTTTATTTAATATGTTTCAAATAGCTGAAAAAATGTATCTGCTGATTTCGTTATATTTGAACTGGTTTGTGAAATAAATGAAAACCTTCCGCGTATCCAATGAACGATGATATGCAAGGCATTCTGTTTAAGCGAAGAAATAAACTTTGAGTTTTGTTTATATATACGAGTAGTACATATAAGAGAAATGGTACGTAATACGGCAAGGTTCATCTTGGGTTTTGGCCAAGAATACTCGCTTCCTACAATTTTTTTCATTCCTCTAAAATTAGTTTTTAATAAATCTCTATCTTCGGGAGTTTTTATCAACGATTGGAAAATCACAACTATCACCCCTACTTTCAAGAGTGGCAAAAAGAATGATGTGCGCAACTATAGGCCGATCTCGAAGCTTTCTATTATTTCCAAACTTTTTGAAGGAATTGTAAAAGAAAAAATGTACTTTGCAACTAAGAGCTTAATCTCGCCCAATCAGCATGGATTTATCTCGGGTAGGTCTACAGTTTCCAACCTCGCTGCTTTTGGTGAATACTGCTTTGGAACTTTTGCTGAAGGTTTTCAAGTCGATTGTGTGTACACGGACTTTTCTAAAGCATTTGATAGAGTTTCTCATGCAATTATTTTACGTAAATTAGCCTCGCTTGGTTTCCATTCCGTTTTCTTTCAATGGTTGAAATCTTATTTATCCGATAGACGATGTGTGGTAACGATTGAGGGTGAATGTACGGAACCTTTCATTGCGCCTTCGGGGGTGCCACAAGGCAGTATTTTAGGGCCTCTTCTCTTCGTTCTATTTATTAATGATATTTGTAGCTGTTTTCCATTTGCCAACTTTCTTTTGTGTGCTGATGATTTGAAAATATTTTCGGCCATTAGAAAAAATGAGGACGTTCCTATGTTGCAAACGGAAATTAATGCGCTCGTTGCAGTAACTCTGGCATCTCTCTAAATATTAAGAAATGTTTTCATCCCACTTTCGCTAAAACTCAAAAGGTTTTCCAGTCATCTTACAGCATTGATAATACTTTACTTCAATCTGTTCTTGAATTCAAAGATCTAGGGGTGATCTTTGACTCACATTTTTCTTTCAACAGTCCCATTAACTATATTGTGTCCACTTCTTACTCAGTCTTAGGCTTTATACGGCGTAATAGCTCGATGTTCTCAGACCCTTACACTCACAAACTACTTTCACTTCTTTCGTTCGCTCTAGATTAGAATATGCAACTTTTATCTGGAGGCCTTGCCACCAATTTGTTATTGAGAGAATTGAACGTGTACAGAAGGTGTGCCTTAAATATGCTCTCAAGTCGTTAAAATTCTCAAATCCTATTCCTTCCTATCATTCTCGTTTAATTTTAATTAACTTAAAGTCTCTAGAGAGTAGAAGGTCATACTCTCACTGTCTTTTGTTTTTAGTGTAATTAAAGGAGAAGTGGACTGTTCATCCCTATTACGTTGCATTTACTTCCATATTCCTACTAGATCGCAACGCAATACTTACCCATTTCATCTTAAATTTCTTAACACGAATTATGCGCGTAATGCTCCCATTCCCCGCGTTTTAAGAGAATTCAATGAGATCTCGAGTTCTATTCCGCTTGACTTTTCGGTTTCAAAGAATGAATTTTATAAATTTCTAAGTTTTAAGTTTAAGTTAAGTTTTTCCTTAATAAGTAGTCACATCCGGCATGCGAATTCTTTGCTGTTGGAAAAATTCGCACATTTTATGAACAAGCAAGAAGCTTTGATGACACATACTCATACACGCTTATGCACATAGGGTGTTTTGTTTAGTTGCATGAGAGCTATCGATATCGATAACTATAGGTTGCCAGCTGAGAATGGCAAATTGTGTTGATATTTCTGTTCAGTAGTTCTGTTTGGCAAGCCATCATGAACCGTTTAACGTCAAATTAACGCTTTCAAGTTGAGAAAATTTACTTTACAAAAAAATAATTCCGTTCGCAAAGTTTATCGAGCACTGGTGGCATCATCGGCTCTTATTTATTTCGAAATGAGGAAGGAACTGCCGTTACGGTGAATGGCGAGCGCTATCGAGCCATGCTGACTGAAGTTTGGTTTTGAAGAGCAAACATTAACCCATTTGATCCCATTGTACTCGCTTGAGTACAGAAAAAGCATCTTTTTCGAAACGACGTCAAAAGCCAACGCTTACAAATTTTTAAATGTACTCGCCACCTTATAATACAGAGCAATGTGGAAAAGAAATACACATGTTTCTCCTTCTTTTTTTTGAGTGCCGTTATCCGTTATTCACTTGTCTTTGCGTGCACGTTTGCTTTTTTTCTTCTTTTCATGGTTTAGTTTGCAATAAGCTCTCTGTTTGACAAAATCTAAGTTATCACGGAAAAAGTTCAGTGTTGAAATATTCATAATAAAGGGTGTTTCTTTTAGAGGTTAGGTTTTCAAGTTGGCACTACTTTTTTCGTAGATGGTCTTTTTGACAGCTGTCACTTAATTTATGCTCAGTTTGGTTTGCCATTTCGTAATGAGTAGACTTACACCTGAACAACGTTTGCAAATCGTGCAAATTTATTACGAAAATAATGGTTCGGTTCGCGCGACGCATCGAAGAAAATTTTGTTCAGCAATGAAGCTCACTTTTGGTTGAATGGATATGTCAATAAGCAAAATTGTCGCATTTGGAGTGAACATAATCCACAAGCCATTGCTGAGACGCCGTTACATCCTCAAAAAGTCACTGTTTGGTGTGCTCTATGGGCAGATGGAATCATTGGTCCATATTTCTTTAAAAATGAAGCCGGCCATAATGTTACAGTCAATGGAGAGCGCTATAGAGCCATGATTAATGACTTTTTCGTGCCTGAATTAGACGATGTTGATGTGGACGACCTTTGGTTCCAACAAGACGGCGCTACATGCCATACAGCCAACGCAACAATCGATTTATTGAAGGAAACTTTTGGTGAGCGCATTATCTCGCGCCGTGGACCTGTGGCGTGGCCTCCAAGATCGTGCGATATAACACCGCTGGACTATTTCTTGTGGGGCTATGTGAAGTCGCTTGTCTACGCAGATAAGCCCGAGACGATTGACGTCTTGGAAGAGAATATTCGGCGCGTTATTGCTGACATACGGCCCCAATTGCTGCAAAAAGTGGTCGAAAATTGGGCCTCTCGGCTGGAATTTATTCGAGCCAGCCGCGGCGGCCACTTGCCCGAAATCATTTTTAAAACATAATGGCAAACCCTTATCTTTATAATAAAGCTAAATTCTTGGTCATAACATTAAATTATATACGTTTTATTTCATCTTGAAAACCTAACCTCTAAAAAAAACACCCTTTACATATAATTTGTATACTTTAAAACAAAAATACGAAAAAAGTTGTGGAAAAGTGCATTTCGGTAGGTTTAAAATCTAGTGTACTCGCATGGGTACAGTGGGAACATTAATATATATTTTGTGTGCATATTTCATGTAGATTTGGTAATGGATGTAAAAAAATTTTACGGAAAGAGGTTTCACAACCTTTCTGCTTCCACCGACTATATTGAATCAAGCGACCGTAATCACTTCGACTTCGCTATTATACCGCCAAATACCCACTGTGACACAGATGAGGAGGACATTGAAGAGGATAATATTATATATTGCGTGATGATACTCCAACCTTGGAATCGTATTTTTCGACAACTTCTTTACTTCATATGATCTTCTTAGAATTTTGAAAGAACAAGGATTTAAGGCTACTGGGACTGTTCGTGAACGGCGGACCAAAAAATGTCCTCTGAAAACGAACAAAGAACTACAAAAGAAACAACAGGAAGAGTTTGATTTTATGTAAGTTTACCATAATGATTTATTTGAATAGTTGTTTTGTATCAAATTTTGTAGATGTTCTGACTCAGGAATACTTTTTGTGAAGTGGAATGACAATAGCGTTGTGACAGTGGGAACAAACTTTGATAGAATTGAACCTTTACATACCGTCTAACGATGGTCAAGACAAGAGAGGCGCAAGGTGAATGCCCATCAGCCGAAGTTGATAGCGGAATACAACTCAGGAATGGGAGGAGTTGACCTTCACGACCAAGCTTTGAATACTTACAATATAAAGTTTAGAGGAAAGAAATGGTGGTGACCTCTTTTCACCACAATGATAAGCTCGTGCGTAGTAAACGCATGGAAGCTTTATAAAATGGCAAGTAAGAGTCAATGCGACTTGTTGCAATACCAACGTGAAATTGTGCGATTTTATTTACGCAATTATAATATCCGGGACATATCTTCAAAACGATCGACAACGGCATCAATAGCTGGTTCCTCATATAACCATTTTCCCAAAAGGATATCGAATCAGCTGAGGTGCAGGGAGTGTCACCAAAGAATTCGATGGATTTGCGAGTTATGCAATGTAGCCCTTTGCGTGGAGAGAGAATGTTTCAAAAACTTCCATACTGTTAACCGAACTAATAACCAAGGAAGTCTTTGAAAGTGTCTTTTTATTTAATACTCCATATTTTCATATACAGGCAATGTATATACATACAGGGTGGCGCACGAATCGTGCTACAAAAACAAAACGTAATAACTTTTTTTCTGTGTGAGTAATCGGCTTTTTTTTTTATTTTGCAGATTAGTATTTAGATTTACAAAAAATGGAGGCTTGGGATACCGAAAAGAGGATTTGGATAGTGCAGCGGTACCATGCTTTGCAGTCCATCATTTCCGTCCAAAGGGAATTTAGGCGGGAGTTTGGCGGCACTCCCCCGAGCAGATGGACCATTATGAGGCTGGTGAACATGTTTGCTGAATCTGGAAGCATCGCACGCAGACCGTACCATCGAGATCTCCATGTTCGGGTCGAAGCCACAATTGCGGCTGTAGCATCGTCAATTCAGGCAAATCCAAGAGTTTCGACTCGTAACTTGTCGGCGCAAATTGGAGTTAGCAGACGGTCATTGCAGCGGATAGTTCATGATGACTTAAACTTGTTTCCGTACAAAGTTCAAATCACAAGCAAATTAAACCCTCTGGATTTGCCTATTCGCCTGGAATTTTGCCAAAAAATTATTGAAATGGTCGAAGAAGACAACAACTTCATAAATTGCTTGTTTATGTCTGATGAGGCCCATTTTGATCTAAACGGCAATGTAAACAAGCAAAATTGCCGTATATGGAGTCAATCAAATCCGCAAATACTCCATGAGATGGAACTGCACCCAGAACGAGTCACAGTGTGGTGCGCAGTTTCATCAAGGTGCATTGTCGGGCCATACTTCTTCGAAGAAAACGGTGTAACAGCGACTGTAAATGGGGACCGTTATTTAAACATGTTGAAGGAGTTTTTTTATCCAGAACTGCGGCGAAGACGTATCCTTTTTAACAGCATTTGGTTCCAGCAAGATGGAGCAACTGCACATATAGCCAGACCGGTTATGGAGGAGCTCCAACGAAAATTTAGAAATAAATTGATATCCAGAAATTCCACTTTCCGCTGGCCCCCAAGGTCACCTGACCTCACTGCACCAGATTCTTTTTTTATGGGGTTATCTCAAACAAGAGGTGTATAAAACAAAACCAAGTAATTTGACTGAATTGAAGCAGTCCATCACAACAATAATTGAGGCGATCCCGACTTCAACCCTTCAGTGCGCAATGAACAATTTTCTCATTAGGTGTCGCATATGCGTGAATGAGCATGGAGGTTATTTACGTTCTATTATTTTCAAAACTAATTAGTTACATAAAATAAAATTGAATTATCTATACAATAAAAAAACAAAAAGTTAAATACATTGATTAGAAAAAAAGTTATTACGTTTTGTTTTTGTAGCACGATTCGTGCGCCACCCTGTACTATCCCATTGTACTCGATTGGGTACAGCCCAAAAAATGCATTTCTTTGATTTTTTTCGTGTTTTTTTTTAAGGAGCTTAATTACACTATTTCAATAAACGTTTTATAAACACATTTAAAAAAAATTGTTTTATATAAGGTTGGGATTTAATGGGTTAATCAGCTAAACATTGGTCCCAACAAGACGCAACTTGCCATACAGCGCGCTTAACAATCGATTTATTGAAATACGCAAGCCATCATTGAAGCCATACAGCCAGATTTATTATAAAAATTAATCAAAAATTGGACTGATCGAATGGACTACGCAACCCGTTTCCGTGGTGGGCACATGCCGAACATCATATTACAAAAATAAATGCCATGAAATTACCTACCAGATTATAATAAAAAAATGCATTCCAACAATATTTCTGTGTTGCATTATTTTTTAAGTTCTAAAAGTCTAATTATCACACTTAACCTTTTTGGTTGTTTCACTGAGGTCTTCCTGGGTGTCTCGATGATAGAGGGGCCTACAGTTCTAAGCCGACTACGAAAGGCAAATAGAGGAACTTTTTCTGTGGAGTTTTTTCAAGGCAGAAGTATACTCGGAGGCTTGCCATTGCCTGACGAGGAGGGACCGCTATAAGAAAAAACTGTTTCTATCAATTGGTGTTTCATGATTCCAGATTATAAATGGTATTCATCCGTAAATGCATGCGGCTGCGGTCAACGCATTCTATGCAAGCTCAAAAAATTTGCTGAAAACAAGGTACGTGTTGCCATAAAAGTATGGGTTTGCTACTTTTGCGCGACTAAATTTGCTTGTTTCGTAGTAACTTAAATTGAAATTGTTTTAAATAAAAATTGTTTGTTTTGGTTCTCATATTAAGTCTTTTTGTTTTTGAAAATTAATGGGATGTTATTCGAAACTCCCTTCGAAGAAATCTTGGTTGCGCATCTGCTCATGTTATTCTTTATCCACGATAGGTTGATATTGAAAATAGGCGAAGTCGGTGAATAACCACGCCCACATGCCATATAACGGTAATTTGCTTTAGCTTGAACTAATTTTCGAAGCACTTTGTCCAGCCGGGTATCCAGTGTTTTTTGTTTGTGTGGGATCCAACGCCAATACTCCCTTTTACCACTGGCGGTTGTTCCGGGAACTTTACAATCAAGGTGGCATATAAACAGGTGGGAAAAATAATGGTCTGTAAGCCTCTCGGATTTGATCAGAGACATCAATTGTACATATATATTTTCGATAGGTGCACTACTTTGATGAATACTAACAATTAGAAAAAAATAAAGAGAAAATTACAAACTACTGAGAAGAAATAAAAATAAAAATCTAGCAGCAATTTAAAGGTATAAACTTGTGCGCTGCAATCGGTTTCGAGTGTTTTCACAGTGTAGCCATGGCAAGAAGGCAAGAGTTTATGCATCGGCTCAGTCCTTCAACCGTAATCGCGAATAGCAAAATCAATGTGAATATTTCATTCATTTTATTTTAATTGCTTCATTTTCCTATGCCAACGTAGTAGCTCTTTATTTTTAATATATACTTGTTTTTTTTTTTTGTTTTTATAACTGTAAGTAGTCATATAGAAAACAAAAATAAATGTACAAAAATTGTACACGACAAGGGGAAAGATAAATGGTCAGAGATACAGATGTAAGTTGAAGTGCGAGTTGAGGCAGAGCCACAATGCAAGGAAGGAACAAGAATGCATTCAGTTTCCAACATCGCTGCAAGAACGACGTAAAGTGTTGAAAGAAAAGTCCTCTATATTTTTCTTTTAGATGACACTATCTAAAATGCTTTCGATTCAACTTCTCTTATTGTCCATCACATTTGTTTGCTATCCAGCGTTTTTCAATAGAAACGGCGGAAAAATTGCTGCACTTTCTGCAACGGACGTTGGCTATCTTGAGGCAACGGGTGCAGTGGTTGACAATACAACAACCACAACGAATGGCAACTCAAACAACTCAGCTGCTGCAGGTATAAACAACTGATTTACTGAACTACTACAACCAATTAATATTTCTCATATCACTTAGCCAGCGAATTGGATATTTTAATGCCTCCCATCGAGTTCACGGATGCTATTGCTGGTATCGCTGATGTGACTCCTTCACCGGGCAACGCCAATACGCAGGGTAAGGGCGGTAATAATCCAGCGCCAAATTGGTGGCATACTTACGATGCTTTGCTGGTGGCGCTTGGCATGATTGTAATGCTGCTGGTGATGGTCTTGCTCAGCCACTGCATTTGGCGGCGGCACATAGAGCGGCGTGCGGAGGAATGGGAAGGTGGGCTAATCAGAAATGAAATACTTACTTTTTTTGCAAACTACTGATAATTGTGGGTGGACCCGTTGAACTATACGATTCGATGTTATATGAAAAATTTCCACCGTAGCTGATTGTTTTTTTTTTTTTTGTTTTTCTTATGTGGCTGTCATTTAGTCGACATCGGCAACTTAGCAAATATCGATTTTTTAATAGCGGTCAGTCTTTGGACCGACTGTTATAATCCGCTGAATGTGTTTGTGCTCTAAAAAAGCTTCTCATAAAAGCTATTTATTATTTGAAGGTGACTGTGGTAATCAACTGCATGGATTCAATGATTTGTGCAGAAACAACAAGTCGATTACTAAGAATTAAAGAGAAACTGGGCGAAGCATTTCACGAGAAATGATTGCACCATTTACAATGACGATCACAACTGCGTGCGTGATGATTTTCTTTTTAATTTAGAGTATTTTTCTATTTAGAATACTTTTTTTATATTTTTCGCTCCTTAACTAAAACCATGTAAGTCAAACTTTATAAAAGATTTAGAAATAATTCACGAATTTTTATCTACATTTTGGCCTCTTTAATTTAATTTTTTGGAAAATATCGGGTATGTAGTGACATGGCTCATGGAATTTTAATAAAACAAGTTTAGGCTTAAGCTGCTAAATTTTTAATAATTTTTTTGGTGACATTTTTTCCAGTTATTTTAATTTAAAAATGAGTTTCTTGTGGAAGTAAATGCGCAAGAACGTGGCAAAAAATAGATAAATAGAAAAAAATCAACACAAGTTTTTATAAATTTTTGTTATATAAAACAAATCGTCACAAAAACAAAACAGAAAAAAAAGTGTGTTCAAAATAATACGATTTTATAGCCACTTAAAATTTAATTTAATGCCATATTAAAATTTAGGAGCCGGGTTACTATATAGTTGTCAATTTTCTAAAACTTCTGTAATTAATGATAAGAAAATATATCATGCACTCAGTTTCGATCGCCACTGTATACGTTGGAAGTAGATTTGTTGGTATTATAATATATGCGCTAATATACCGTTACTAATGCTTTAGCATATGAGTTAAGGAAAAGTACAGGTATTTGGCTATCGAAAGCTCGGAGTCATTCTAAAGACCAAACGTATTTTGCATCCCATACTTAATGCAAGCCATCTAGAAGCCAAATGAAGAGTAAAAGATCTTTCTAGCCACATTTCTTAAAGAATCTGAATCCAAGACCGGACATTTACTAAAATTTGCTGAAACATATCTTGCTTCCCTCCAAACATAGGCCAGGCAGTCAAGTAAGCTGTAAGCCATTTCTTTCCTATCTCTTTCTCTGATACTTTTCTCCTTTCCCCTTTGACTATCTACCCTCTTTCCAGAGCTCTAAATACAATGGGCTTTTTAGCCTGACCAAATCTCTTAGTGCTCCTTGGCTCGACCAATTCAGATTTCAATTTCAATTTCAAACTGCAAGCCACTTTCAGTCGTCCCAAGGATACACTTCTGCTACTGATTCGTCTAAAAACGGAATTGTCACTTTAGTTTTCATAGATGAGTAGGTCTGCGCCCTATCAACATTCAGCTCGAAATCTACTGTGGGCCCAAAACACCAGTTGAAAGTAAAAGCAGCGCCCCCTCAGCAGGCAAATGCAGCCCTCGAGCGTATTTCTACCAAGTCCCACAGAGCTTCTCATAAAAATACTATCTGCCGTTCGGAGGGAGCACAAAATATTGGTAAAGCCATTTGTGGAGCAACATCAAGACACATACCCCAAATTGGAAGAGGAGCATGGTCAAATATCCAGCGAAAGATATACATAACTGGCTTTTAGAATACAATTCGATATGACGCTACCTAATTTGGGGCTTGAGTAGTGGAGAGCTATAGGTGGTATAGGAAAGGTTGTGATTTTAATCAGACGAATTCGTTAAGAAATATTCCTCTCTCATCTAAAATAAATCTTTTTAAATTAAAATTGCGCATAGGTTGCTCAAATTTAGTAAAGAGGAAAGATACGAGTTGGAAAAAAATACTATAATATAATGCAAATATTTTGGAAAAATTTCCGTGAATACCTCTATCGATATCAATATCTATGTTCTTCTTCTTAATTGGCGCGATAACCGCTTACGCGATTTTGGCCGAGATTAACAAAGCGCGCCAGTCGTTTCTTTCTCGTGCTAACCGGCGCCAGTTAAAGACAACATGGGAAGCCAAGCCATTCTACTCTGATCTTTCCGACGCAGAGGAGGCTTTTCTATTCTTTTGCTACCATCAACTGTTACCGCATCGAATACTTTCAGAGCCGGAGCGTTTGTATCTTTTCGGACGACATGACCCAGTCAACGCTTCCACTGTATCTTTATTCGCTGCGTAATGTGTATATCGTTTTAAAGCTGAATACATATGTACATATGCACATACATACATATGCACATACATACATATATTTTTCAAAATCGCTAACCCAAATAGATGAATATCGTTTTCCCCCTAACCTGATTTTGATATTTACTTATCTATCCTTAGACCATTTACGACAGAATCTAGCCACCCATTCTGCGGTCTTGCTCTGTTTTTTCCCCCCAACGGTGTTTGGTAAGCTATGCTTATAGCTCTATTTTTTAGTATTCTGCTAATATGACCCAGCCATCTTTTTCGTTGACTATTTATAGATCTTACTGTTTTTTTTTCTTTCTAAAAGTACATCGAGGCCTTCGTTTTATCTTACTCGATGGTGCGTCCATCTGTAATGTAGAGCGGACCATATATTTTTCTGAGTATTTTCCTTTCGAAAGTTAATATTTGTGTAACGTCTGATGCTTTTAGTCTCCAAGCCTCGCAACCGTAAAAATTTTCATATGTAGGTAAATGCCTTGTTCGCAAAGTACCTATATTCGATCGGCCTCAGATGTATCGACATTTCTGTTGAAGATTATACTTAGGTATTTGAATTAATCCACCCTCTTGATGCATTCGTTCTTTATAGTTAAGTAATTTCTCGGCGTTGGATTCATTGTTAAGTTTTCTCTATGTTCATGCGGAGCCCTGCATCTAATGCTTGGTTTTTTCATTTTTTGTATGCTCTTTTAAGTTCAGTTTCACTTTGTGCCATAAGGTTAGTGCCATCAGCATACGCTAGTACCTGAGATTTGTTGTTGAAAATTGATTCCCTACAGCTAGAGTTGGGTATTTCCCGAGAAAATCCCAATCTCGAGAATCGGGATTTCCCGAAATAACGAAAATTTCAATTCTCGAGATGCGGGATTTCCCGAAAATAATTTTTGAGATTTCTCGAGAATTCTCGAAAATTCGGGAAAAATTCCAAAAAATTAAAAAAAAAAATCTAAAACCAGTGTAAGAGCAATGAATTTCATAAAATATTATTTTTATTTATTTTTATTAAAGTATAAATTACATAAAAAAATATTTGAAAATATTACTTACTATCTCAATTATTGCAAACAAAAAAGTGAAACAAAAATAATTACAAAAAAATTCAAAACAAAAATAATTCAAGATTATACTTATTAAAATAGGGGAAAAAAGTGATTGTAAACATTATTTCCCAAAATGGTGTTTTATTATAAAAAACACAGACTGTCAATGGCTTCGTCTGACAATCGCGTACGCTTTTTGGACACAAAATTTGATCATGACACTGGCCCCATCACTTGTAATAGCCACGATGTCGGACTGTAGTTTTATATTGAAGTCTGAAAGCTTTGCATTTACGAGCTCATATACTTTTTCAGCGGGACATGATTCCTGAATGCGAACCAGGCCAAGGTTGTCAGATTGTCCATCGCCATAATATATATGGATGTTCATGTAACGTCGGTTTCGCACGCTTGTCCACTCGTCGATGCTCAAGCTGAACTTACGCTGTGCAGATTTAAAATTTTCAATTTTGATCTTCAAATCGCTTTTTATTTTCGTGCAGTACTTCATAACCAAACCCAGAACAGCTTTGTGACACTTTGGAAGATGAAATCCTAAGCGGCTGATACTATTACGAATGAACTCACTTTTTGTTATCGCGTTTATTGGAATTCCATCTTTTGCAGCCAATTTCGCAACAATTTGTTCAAGCGATTCAGGCGAGGAAGAAGTATTGAAAAAGTTGTGAAGAGTTCGGGTCTTCTTGGCTGGTGGCTGTTCTTTTGGAGCCTCATGTTCCCTTCGCTTCATGTTGTGTATCCTCTCCATGTGACGGTGAAGTCCAGATGTTGACGATGACTTGCATGTAATGATTTTATTGCATTTCAAACATGTTGCTTCGTCGTCAAATCGCTTGAAAAGCTGCCACACTTGGTCGTATTCGTATTCTGAACTCATGATTTTTAATGCTAAAAATTCAAAATTTGTTTTAAATTTTGATTTTTAAAGGAAGTAACTAACCGGTACTCACAGTCAACGATACATCGATTCAAAACTTAAAAATAAGTAATATTTGGACCACAAAATATTTTATTATACGGTGTATAATTTATACTTAATCAGGTACCACAAAATGAAATGCACCCGCTCACTACAAAAAATAAATTTACAAACGTCGTCTGTGCAGTCTGCGAACAAATTGAAATTGCTTGACTATTTTCAAAGCATTTCTAATTGCTTAACTGCTGCTACATATAAGAAACACATAAAACTAAACTTCATTAGCTTGATATTACAGTGCTTTCCCTCGACATAGCATAACAACGCATCTAGCATTTACTCTGTAGTCACCCTAAAACAAAAAAATACAAACAAACAAACAAATGGAACAGTTATACTGTTGTGGCTTTTCGCATAGCATTGAAACTATGGTGTGAATTGTATGTGATTCTGCGAATTAGTATGTAGTGTGCGATTCTTTGTAACATAATGGCCGTTACAGTTTGGTGTTTCGAGGTATTAATCGTATGTATGTGTATTCTTTTACTTTTGAAAGAATTGTTTTTTCTCTTAATATTTGACAACAAAAATTAAAAAAAAAATGGATTTCTCGAGAAATCTTGAAACATTCTCGAGATTCGGGATTTCCCGAAATGCCAAAAATTTCAATTCTCGAGATTCGGGATGGAAAAATATCGAGAATTTCTCGAGAATTCCCGTCGGGAAATTCCCGAAACCCAACTCTACCTACAGCCAAGTTTTTCTCCTTTATCATGAAGTAGTAAGTTGCTTAACTTGCTTAACTCCAGAATATATCCTGAACTCCCTGGATGCTACGCCATTGATAGCTACCTTTACATTTGTGTTGGACAATGTCATAATAATCAAATTTATGATTTTTTTTTTTTGAGATTCCGTGCATTAACAAATCATCTTTCATTCGGTGTCTGTATATTCAATCGAAGGTTTGTTTACAGTCAAGAAATATACAGTGCAACTCTTGTTCAAACTCATTCTGTTTTTCTATAATTTGCAAGATAGTGAAATACTGATCCAATCGCAGATCTATTTCGGCGAAATCTGCATTGGTAGTCGCTTAAGATTTCCATGGCGTATATATATTTAATTATTCAAAACGTTTATGAGCAAATGTTTTTACAAAACTTTCAAAGATTTAGAAAAATAATAATTCTCCTCCTGATCAACATTTAGTTCAAAACTTACTGTGGCCATGAAACACCAAATGATGGAAAAAGTTTTCTCAATTGCATTTTAAAAGTGCCTTTGTGTCTTAACTTATTGCCAACTTATATACAATTATTTTCTTCAATTTCTGGCTTTATATTTGAATTGGTTTATTTTCCATAGCCCATAATTACATTTTCTACTAAAAAATTCTTTTCCGCTATTTGCTTTTTTAGCTGAAAATGCGAGGATCTTCTGCAGCACACCCTACTATATGGATCGGAGTCAGATATTGGTCTATTAAATAAATATTTTCGTGCAATGTGGCTAAGTAATGATACTTTTAAAATTTAAGTTGTCAAATAAGTTATCACAAATTTTTAATAAACTTATGTTTCATAAATATTTTGCAAAGTGCTTGCGTATAATCACATAATTTTTGGAAGCCTTGCCGATAATGTCTATTCAACATTTTTCCAGTGAAAACTTTTTTAGGCGCTTTTGAAGTTTGTGTAGAGGGTAAATTGATATGTGCCCGACAGCAGTCGTGCTTATTACCAGAGACTGTAAAAGTAACAGAGGCTGTGTGGGGTGTATAATATACGTCAAGGCTTTTATTTTAAAGCAAGCAATTTGCAATGTTTGAAATTTTTAAATGATTCAACCACGCAGTTTCGGCTCAGAAAGTAAGTTCAATATTTTTTTATGTATAAAAATGGGTAGCACCTTCAGCAAATGAAAAAATTGTCCAAAAACACTCAAGTTTGGCGCAATGATTGCATTCGTAGCATAATTAAATTTGTTCAGTTGCCAGTGAAAGGTGTCAAAATTCCGCAAGTTCCTGGCAGATATGTATATAAAGAGTTATTTAGTATCTAAAAATATCAGTACGTTCAAATTTACTTGTAGCATTTTATGCGTTCAAGGCTTTTTATGTGAGTTTCTTGGAAGGGTCTCCAAATAAAAGCGGCATATTCTAAGCCTCCCCTAACAAATGCCATGCACAACTTTTTGAGAGCACAGGGATCTGCGAAATGTGTGATTTTACGCCATACTAAAACTAACATAGCGTACGCATATGGAATTTACTAATCTATAGGTTTACTGAATGTGAGTTGGGAGTCGAAAAAAACCAGTTAGATTTCGTCTACAGTTTTCAGTTTAGAGCCGGAATTGTGATATGGTATTAACTTTTCTGGAAAAAAAATATTTGAAAGCATTTATCAGTATTCAAATATAAACGATTTTTCTCACACTAAGAACAACTTCTAGCCAGCTCGTTCACCCAGCAGCTTTCCAGTATGCTCCTGTGACCAGCAATTCTATTGAGCCTAATATGGAAGCATTTGGGTACAGTCGGGAGAGATGTCAGGCATTCCTCAACTCATTTCGAGCGCACAAACATCGAGCTCAAGCCTTTAATTGTCGATTGGCTGTTGGAGTAAATTTAACCTGCCAGAAAGTAGTTACACAACTAAGTAACCAATTCACTGCTTCTTTGATTGCGGTTACTTACGGTTGGAAAACCCTACAGTGGTCTGGTAGCCTTTGAGTTTATCGGGAGCTCCACGCATAACACTCCTCCGCCAACGCTTCCGTCCTACTACGAGTTTTTCGTGCTATGTTTACATTACTCACCTTCCAATTGCTGTACCCTGTTCTCTCTAAAGTTATTTTGGCGGGCAGCAAAAATGGCATGAAGCAACTTGCTACGTTTAGCTTTTTAGATTGAGTGCGATCATCCTTCTGGCCGAAAATGCAAGACTTTTTCAAAAACCGACTGATTATTTACTGATTTTTAGATTTTTTTTTATATTGTTAGAATCCCTTCCTCGAATAAGCGCTTAGCGAAACTGAATTTATAAAAGTCATCTCTTTACCGAATGTGTGAAACCAAGAGCGATATATAAAACATCCATCTTTGCTTTGCTATATTCTAGTTATGAATTATTAATCTAGTCTTAAAAATTAAGTAAAAAGTATTTCTTTTATTCTCCTAGTAGTATTTTTTTCAGGAATTTCTGCACATTTCACACTTGCCAGTGTTTGTAGGTTTTAAATGCTTCTAAAAGGACGTTGTACAAATCGTCGTGATAATATGAGAATAAGCAGGAATATGCAGGAATATGCACGCCAAAGTTAAATACCAAAATTCCTGCGTCAGTTGTTTCCAGAGACCCCGATTGGCCGAACGCACACACTCGAATTCATTATCAGTCAGCGGCACGAAGCCCTCGTAGCAGGCGCAAATACCCGGTGCACTGCAAAAGCCATTTACACAACGGAGACTACCATTGGCGGAGGGTTCTCCACACTGGGGCACACAAATGTCTACTTTGTCTTGTTTCTGCAACATCCAACCTTGGTCACAAATACACAACTCTTCCACACAGGTACCATTGCTGCAGCGTTCAGCGCATGTTGGTGGGGTGGAGCTGGTGAAGTTATCCGGAATAGGTTCACAAGGCGAGCTGTGCCCATGCAGTTTAGCAAATCCTTCATTACATTCGCACAGGAGTGGTCCAACACATCTACCATTGACACACTCGTTGTGACAGCGAAATGTGCAATTGACACCGTTATGTTTGAAACCGGGACAACAAAAATTGATTATTTCGCCATTCTAAGGAGAAAATGTAAAAATTTTGTTGTTATTGCATTCACTTTCAAAGTCTCCAATTTTTATTTGGAACCCACACTTTCGTGTCTCGTGCACCAGGCTTGCAAATACCCCGAAACTTCGATTGTTGCTATTGTGGCAAGTACTGTTAACAAGAAAACAATTTTCACTAAGCTATGCATCGTCAAGATTTTGTTTTGCCACGTTATTGGGGCTGTTGCTTTCGCGTAAGTAAACAATTGACGACTAAGCCGTTTTCACTATCGAGAATGAATTAAATAAAATCTTGTGCGCACACACACATACGAGTATTTGTGGGAAGTTTTATCAAAATGCATATCAGCTTATAATGGGTGAGGTAAAAGGTTTTCAACGTTTTTTATTTTTTTTCCCCAACAGTTGTAATTCAATATGAACACACGCTAATAATTAAGGGAGAGGACCAACTTTGCCTAAGACAGTACTAAGGAATCCAGAAGGTTTAAGTTTCTTAAGGTGGCTTTTAAACCTCTTGGTGAAAATGCGTAAAATTTATAAAAAATATTTTGTTTACAATGAATATAGGTATAATATTGTATATTAATATAATTGTAAAATATTACGAATTTAACGAGAAATTTTTTTGTGGCACATCTTAACCCATTAATGCTCACACAGAAAACGGGTTAAGATAGATGACTGAAATTTTCACCAAATATTTGTGTTGATGTTAAACCGTTCATTTCCATTTTTTTCAAAAAAATATCTCAAAAGATGTGGGCGTGGCAAAGCGTATGATATATCATACATAAGCGTATTCGGAGAGCTACTTCTATGAAAATAAATTTACAATATATACATAGGTTTTGAACTCAAATCAACATTTTATTTATAAAGTGACATATTATACATCTATATATTTTTAAATTTATTAGTTATTTGATGAGTCAGTTACATGATACTTGTAAAAACAGTTATCTGGGTGCAATCCGAAATTACCTTTCATGCATATAAATTTTGTACACTTGCCGGCGTTGAGTTCTTGAGTAATTTACGTAGTGCTTGACTCCATCGTATCTAGTTTCGTTTTCTCGTTTCCTCTTTCGTGCTGAAACTGGACGAAGTTCTACTGGTTTTGAAATAATGCTTACCAAAATAAGGCTTCATTGATTCGTCTACAGAAAATGAAGTTCCAAATGGTTTTCCAAGCTTTTTCAATTTTGTATTTAAATGATCCAGAATAGGTTGTACTTTGAATGTTTCATTATTCACATCAATTTGTGTATTATTATTGAAATGAATTTATTCCGCGCCATTGAACCTGCCACTAAATGGTTGTACACATCACTTTCTGTCTCCCAGTACATTTGAGTAGCTGGTACCTAAAAATGCAACTAATAAATTTTTCAAGTAATCAAGTGAAATTATGGTTGAGAATAGTCCCCTTGTTGTACCCACCCCATATGTGTACAATTCCTCAAAATTTAGGGTCAACGCTTCATCTCCTTTGTTTACATTTTATTTTATTATCTGTACTTGTATATATTTAATAAAATCGTCATCAAAAATTAGTTTAAAAAGTTGTAATGAACTTAAATCGTTATTCAAAATATCTGCTATAATATCCGGAGTGTGAACGCGTATTTTGTGTTTGTGCCTTCTCTTGTTTTTAGTTATATTTTGGACCACTTTCGACGAACTGAAGGGTTTTTCTTTTTCCTTTCAGTGGAAGTCACTCACCGCGAGGTTTTTGAATTGATCACATCATTGAAACAACTGTACATTATCAACTTCTGAATTGGCAATTTTTATCGCGCATGGCCTTTTTAGAACCCCTCCGTTCAAGTCACCCAGTATACCTTCATCGTTCTCATCTGTATCGTCGCAATCGGATAACTCTTGGTCTTCAGGTGGAAATAAATTCAGATCGATTGAATTGGCATTTCTGATGTCGTCTATAATATCTGTATTATCGTCCTCATTCAGATCTTCGAGCCATCCAATTATCTCCTCAGTTGTTGCTTGTCTATAAAATGGTATTATGTATATATGAATGCCCGTAAAGCCAAACTGGGGTAGCGTTTACGTATGATAATAGCTAAAACAAATTTCGGGGCAAATTTTTCACTGCGTTTTATATGTATTCGATGCCTCATGGGTTCAACTTTGAGTTAATGCAAGTTTTTATGTATATAATACTGTTGCTTGGTTTTTTTAAGACATAAAACTCACCTGCGTGGCATTATTCACTTTTCCGAAAAACACTACATGAATTGGCGCGAAAAATGTAAATAAAAGAGCTTTAAATGACAACTGAAAAGCATTTATTTTCAAATTACTCTTTTATCTCACTCGCCCTGTAAATATAAAAACCTTTTATATGATAGTGGGTTTTTGGTGAATTTTTGAAAAAAGCTCTTTTTGCGTATGATATATCATAAAATAAAATAAATAATTGGCACGTACACTTCTGTTAGGTGTTTGGCCGAGCTCCTCCTCCTATTTGTGGTGTGCGTCTTGGTGTTGTTCCACAAATGGAGGGACCTACAGTTTCAAGCCGACTCCGAACGGCAGATATTTTTTTGAGGAGCTTTTTCATGGCAGAAATACACTCGGAGGTTTGCCATTGCCTGCCGAGGGGCGACCGCTATTAGAAAAATGTTTTTATTAATTTTGCTTTCACCGAGATTCGAACCAACGACCTCTCAGTGAATTCCGAATGGTGATCACGCACCAACCCATTCGGCTACGGCGGCCGAATCATACTTTGTCATTAATGGGTTAACCCACTATCTCCTGTTGACCCTTTTTTCAAAACATGTATGATGAAGATTCATAAAAAGGCGGTTAGAGGGTTAATTTTTGCTTAGAAATTTTAAGTATATAATTTTAATTGGGGTCACTGAAAACAAAAGGCTCGTACGGGTTAAGATGAGTGCGCTAAAAAACTTGAACAAAGCTAATGTTTGCACATTTGCTAGAGATACTTCGTAAACACATACAAATTAGAACTGGAACGGAGATGGCTCAAAGACACCAGAAGGCATAGGCGCTGGAATATAAGGCCCCAGAATCAAGCATTCAGTGTCAATAGGTAGTTTTCCGAGCATCTTCCAAGCTTAGCTCTGTCTATGTGCAGAGATCAGAGTAAACAGGAATCTACAGAATTAGGGAATTACCATTATGAGCGAGAGGAACACCGTAATGGCAGCTCCTTCGTCCTCCCTCCTCTTCAATGTAAATTTCTACAATTTAGAAGAGCTGTTCTGACGTTAGTCGATTCATAATGACTTGCCGAACCTTATAACTAAAATATCAATTCCATGTTAATTTAATTATTCATGAATGTACTTACATAGCAAATATTTATCTAACTGCATACGCGCAAACGTTAGAATTATTTTGTAAACTTGTTTCCTGCGTCATAGACTTGCAAGAATTTAATAAACAATACGGCATTATGTTGAACGAATAGTTGCCCATTAAACAGGTTTATCAACTCAATTATTTCCAAGTAAAATTAATAGCTTTCCCGTGATAGCAGCTTTGCAGTAAAATAGAAATTTGCTACATTTTTGTGATAGGGGAATCACTTTCTCAACACTTTTATAAATCAGAAGAGCGATAAGTTCATTACATGTTTTACATCCACGCGTCGATACAATGCAAAAATGTTTAATGTGCAATACTCAGGTCATGACGTTAGCTGAGCAAATCAGTTAGAGTGCACACACAGAGATTTATTTAGATGTTAACCTATATTTAATTTTTTTTAGTTTTTTTTCAATTTTCTGTACCTCCCTCCCTCCCTGATGAGATGTCGTGATATTTTATTCAACCCCCTCCCCATCCCCCAATCTCACGTGAGATTTTTCAAAATGTGGGTTTCTTATGTAAACGCGTTAGATTGTTATTGTAAAAAGAAAAAAAAAAATGCTTCGTGCTTTTATTTACGACTAGTTAAGACTAGTAATCAATATTGCTGAGAGTTATAAGTGTAATAAAAATTTAACAACATTCGTAGAAGACTTAAATCGTAACTACTGCGATTAAAAAAAGAATATCTACTCTAATTCAGTCCATGGAGAATCATGCGCGGTTTCAAGAGAGACTATTGGGGCCAACATGTCCATATGATTTTCAGTAAAATCAACTGCTCCTTCAACTTCGTTCTGATCTATCCACTCTAAGCCGTTGACGCTTGCGCACAGTAGCTCATTAGCTCGTCTTTCGACAATCCGTGAGGGTCGCACTTTGCGGTACATACGCGCTTGCTTAGCTGGTGCAATGTGAGCTGCTCGCCTGTGCTCTGCAGCTCTTGTGATAGATGCGAAGTAAATACCGCATGTACTGCAGCATATTTTCTCTAAATCATCACGTATACTTGGGCAATAGAGATCATAAGGCGTGCTGATAAAGGCAATAGGCACGCATAAAATTTTGATATGAATCAACTGCAATGTTCCTGGAGTAAATATTGGCTCTCTCTAAACAAAGAAGGTTGGAACCTGTCCGTGTGTCGTCGCCACTCAGCTCGTACGGTCTTGTTCATCGAGTCGCACGTTCGGCTGATACTGGCGCGAAAACAAACGACGGGCTACACTGTGCCGTAAATTCAGATTAAATTGAGCTATTTGGTATAAAACAAATATGGTGGTTTGACAGCAGTAATGTATAACGTCGAAGTATGAATGAAATTATTTTCTTTCGAACGAATTAGTGAATGATCTTAATCATACTACAATTACGCTTAAGATTAAATCTTAAGCATGTACAATCTGGATAATGAACCAAAATAGTATAATTTTTTTTTTGTTTCAATCAGAAAAAAAATTGCGTGATATTTGCCGAGACCGCCCCCTCTCTCCAACGTAAGATTAGATGAGATTTGACTCGACCCCCTCCCCTCCTTAAATATCTCACGTAATTTATGGACGCCCCCTTACTGACCGGTATTTGAAAGCTTGTTCGTTTTCTGAAAGCTGCTCAACCACAGTGGCCACCAAATTGTGAAAAACGATCTTTTCATTTAGAAAGAGTGAATGAAAACGAACACACCTTTTTTGCAAAATCTTTACAGTTTTCTTTCTACTAAAGCATTTATTAAGTAGTTCACAGGAATTTAGAGCTTAGAACTGCTGCACAGTAAAATAAAATTGGAGCAATTGGAAATTATTTACTTAAAGCTTGTATAGGTGAACTTGATTTAGGACACTGTGGTGTAATCGGCCGTGAAACTGCAGATCAATTCAAGTAAAATAAAAAAGAAGACAAATCTGAAATTAGTTTTAGTGGAACATTTTTGTGTGAAGGTTCTCATCGTACAGCAAAGGAAGAAGTAGAACTTTAGTTTTTTCTTTATGAATAATTCTTATTATTAATAAGAACTGATTAATATTCTAATCACCATTAAATACTACTTTCATAATCATCATTAAAATTATCAACATTGTCGATTTGCGTAAGTTGTGCATTCACAAGGTTTCTTGAAGAAGCAGATTAATTCACCCACGTTGCCAAGTTTTTTTTTTATTTTATTATTTACATTGTAACTAGTTAATAAATTACAAACTAACGAACAATTTGGATTTAAGTTTTTGCACTACAACTAAATTTAATAATGCTCTGCCCAAGGCTTGCAGAGAAGTGGGCTACTGCGTGAGTTGGTGCGGTTTTTTTTGTTTCAGCCTTTCTTTCCATTTACCGGGATCAATTAGGGCTGAGGCTTCGCTATTTACATGGTGGCGTAGTCTTCCCATATGAGCCTTAGCGTTTATGTTGATCGAAGTGCCAACTGATTCGATACCAAGGTCGTGTTCGATATCGGTGTTGCGGACGTACAAAGGTTACTTTTCGGCCAAGTTATTCATACAAGTCTTTTCGGTAGCCGGCAGGAAATGCTGGCACTCATCTCCTCAGGGTGAATGCCTCCGCCTACGTGTTCATTGCGCCTGGAACCATCAGTATAGATACTGACTCCACTTCTATTGTCCACTACACCATTGTATAAATCTTCTCTCATTGGGAAAGTGTGTTAAAGGATGTATTGATGTGCAGCTTTGCTGAGTTAAAAAAGTATGTTGTTTGGGGTAAGAAGCGTAATTTTGAAGTCACTCAATAATTGCGTTGATTTTTGACAAATTTTTTTTTACCATACCAGTTAGAGAATTTTCCTCCATATAAAGTAAATATTCCTTACCTCTAGCACTAGAATCATAACTTTCGAATAGGGCAAACCATGAGTCATTTTTTACTACATAGACATACAGCCAGTGTAATCTTTTAGAAGCATCCGGTGACTTTTGCGTAGCTTTTCTTAAGAATATTGTAGTGAAGTAAACTATACTAAAAATGCTTCTAATTTGATACATAAGGTGAAAATTTACTAAACACTTTAGCGAAATAGTTTTCTAACTGAAAATTGACAACTAATGAGTGTATTTTTTCATAACTGGTGGTATGTAACAGGCTTAGATGAGATAACAAATTTAATGAAATATTGAAGCCATTTAAGCAAATTTTTGTGGCTTAAGGAGCAAGTATAAGAATGCATATGCAGCTATTGATAACTATATTTTCCTAGTTGGAGTGCGCTGTTCTTAACATCTGTACCTAAAACGGCTACTGGAAAGTTATCAGCTTATAAAAAATCAATGTCAAGCCTCACTAATTTCCACCAGTACTAAGCTAAACTTATTGTCAACATAGTGTCTTTTTGATCGTCACTGGCCTCTATTATTTATCAGAATGACGCGTTTAGAGAGCGCTCCGCTGATAAACCCATACTAGAAAGTGAATGACATATATAAGAGCCTTCTACACGGCTTTGATCAGTTAAAAGCAAAAATACCCTAAGCACGGCTTTAAATATAACATTAATAAAAATGTGTATGCATATTTATAATTGTATACTGGCCGAGTTCAAAGTGCTGACCTGAAAATAATTACAAAAACTCTGCGCTGTGGTTTCAAAAAGAAAAAAATTAATAACAAAAAATAATGCAACTGGTAGCGCTATCACTGCTGGCTCCTCTACTTTCATACCTACGACATAGCACATACATTGCTTTAGGTCCTGCCATTTACACTATATATATATATATATACATATGTAATATCAGTTACACATACCTTCCCATTTGCATAGAAGTACATACGTATATGTATAGGCAACACTCTTTCATCGCCTTCCGAGTTCAATGAATTTTGTGCATTTATTGCCCTCTGCAGATGCAACGGAAAGTCGCATCTTTTTCTGATTTTATTTTTTAATATTTCTTCAACTTGCGCCTCTTAGCGTTGATAAGCCGATAAAGATTGTCGCCGCTTAGTATAGCTCGCCTACAAATGGGTATCATTAAATTTAGCAATTAAACAGATTTACTCATTCAGGCAGGGAGTAGCAAGACTGCAAGTGGTTGCTATTATGGCAAGCAGTGTTTGATGGAAATTAAAAGTGATTAATTTGAATTGAGAACTCGGGCGCTAATTCAAAAATATTCAGACAACGCAATTCAATTCTAAAGGCTTAAAACTTGAAGTGATTGTTGCAAATTATTAAAACAAAAATTATAATAATGAAAATACATAGAAGTTGTCAGTTTTATGGAAGTCTTCTGCTTCATGTGGTGATTGTGTCAGCATGCGTTGTAAAAGTACCGTAAGTGTTGCAATCAAATAGGGGAATAAAATATGAATTTTCATGAAAATTAAAAAGTAGTAGTGCCAAGTGAAAATTCTGTCAAAAACCCAATCATGTAAATGCCACTTATGCATACTTAGTCATTGGTGTCCGTTAACTGGTGTCTGGTGTAAGGAATTAATAAAGCGTTGAAAAAATTGTTTCAAGGTGGAAAAAGCTTTACTTAATTATCAATAAAACATATTGAAAGTAAAATAATGAAAAAGTTTTATATTTTGGGTTTTCACAGAACCAGACAAGTATAGGAAACAATTGACAGATAGATGAATATATCGACTCCATGAAAATATTTTTTTTTCGCCAAAAAGTACCTACGTTTCACTCTGTTATGGTTTTTTAAGAGTGAACTCTTCGCACTTTAATTCTGCTTGTTCGCCCACTTGCACAAAAGTGAGGTTAATTCTAAATGTTAGAAATCATAGGCAATTTTTTTCCGTTTTATTATTGCTAAATATAATATATATTTGATGGACTAAAATTGTTTTAATTATTTTATATTACTTGGCGGCCGCCGTAGCCGAATGGGTTGGACTACCATTCGCAATTCAGAATCGTAATACTTAATTGGGAAATAAAATTTAATCGGAACTGAAATGCCATAAATGGGCCCATATGCGGTAAGGGGTAAAAAAAACATAAAATGGTGCATAATTCTCCCATAACTGTCAAAGCCAAATAAAAAAAAAAATGGTACAATTTTTCCATCGGAATTATAAAATTTACGGGCATGATGAGAGCCTTGTAGAGTGCCAGTATTGTTCGTCGAGAGAGGACTTTACTACTCATTTGCCTACTTAGTCCAAAGTAGCACTTGTTGGCAAAAGATATTCTCCTTTGGATTACACGGCTGGCATAATTATTGGTGTTAATGTTGATTACTAAATAAACGAAATCTCTAACAACCTCGAAATCACCACCAGACCCATTCGCTTTACTTCTTTATCAATTTTGGAAAAGGCAAAACTAACAGCGCGTGTATTTTCTAGTATTTTATTAAGACAGAAAACGGATTGGAAACAAGTATTTAGACATAACGGGTGATTTTTTAAGGGAAAGTTTTTCAAAAAAAACACACGTAAAATTCAGAAAAATGCATGAAATTGCAATTCTTCTGGCTGATCTTCACTCCGAAATTGACAATTCTGCTTATTTACGTACCCATTGATCCAAAAATGAGCTTCGCCGCTGAACACAATTTTTCGATAAAAAAGTGGATCTTCGACCAACTTTCCAAGAGCCCATTCACCAAAAATTCTGCGTTGCGGTAGGTCGTTCGGCTTCAATTCTTGCACCAGCTGTGTTTTGAAAGGCTTCACACCTAAATCCTTTCGCAAAATGTTCCACGTTGTTGAGTAACAGAGGCCCAATTGCTGCGAACGGCGACTAATCGACAATTGATGGTCATCATTAACACTGGCCGATACAGCTGCGATATTTTCTTCAGTTTGCACTCTACGTAAGCGTGTTGGTGGTTTGATGATAGCTCGAATATCCGCTTCAGTGGGTCGATTAAACTGACCATAAAATGGGAGAAGCGCGCGATAAACTTTCTTAACGGAACACGCATTTTTATAATAAAATTCAATGATTTGCAAGCGTTGTTCGTTTGTAAGACGATTCACGGCTAAATTATAGACCAAATTCAAGATGTTTGACAGCTGAGCCAACTTTGACAGTCGATGTGATAGCTCAGAGGTTAAATTCATCGCATGGAACAGTTCACAGGCACCTGGTTCAGTTGAGAAAGGTTTCAAAGCTGGGAAAATGAGTTCCGCATAGACTTTCCGTCGCCAACCTTCAGCAGAGAGTGAATGTGTGTTCTCAGCTGCTGCAACGGCTTGAAAATGAAAGTTTGAACCATATCGTTACTGGTGATGAAAAATGAGTCTTTTACAATAATCCTGTTCGCAAACGCCAATGGTTAAATAAAGATGAAACACCAGAACCGACCCCTAGAGATGGCCTTCACTCCAAGAAGATTATCCTGTCTATTTGGTGGGATATGGCCGGTATTGTTTATTATGAACTTCTGGAACCAAACCAGCCGATAACTGCTTATTATTATTCCCATCAGCTATCAAACCTGAATGAGGCACTTAAAAAAATCGACCGTCTTTAGTGAATAGACGCAAAGTTTTGTTTCACCACGACAACGCAAGACCTCATACCGCAAGGCAAACATTAGGCAAGCTGAACGAGCTCGGATGGGAGCTAAAGCCGCATCCACCATACTCTCCGGATATTGCACCTTGTGATTCTGACCTTTCCAGTGGACTTCAATCCCATATGGGTAACAAGAACTACTCCTCAAAAGAAGCTATAAAAAGGGATCTGGAAGCGTTTTTGGCTGCAAGGACAAACAATTTTTTGAGCAAGGACTTAAAAATGTGCCTAAACGTTGGGAAGACATTGTAAATAATGAAGGGAAATATATTATTGATTAATAAATACTATAAACATCTTTTTTATTCATTTTAAAACCACCTTTACAAAACGCACAAACTTATGGACTGACCTGATATGTATATATGCAAGAACTGGCAATTACTTTACGTATTAAATACCACTATGCAGTTCCATCCTTCTATTCATTTTAGTTCCCTTTATTAATTACTATTTTTTTGTTTGCTCCACAGGCAAATCAAGACGCGCGTGTCGTTGGTGACTATGCGAAAATTTCCGGTAGATGCAAACTGTACAAGTAATTGCACCCCCATCTATAATCCACTGGTTCTGCGTACGGTGAAAGAGGTGAAGAACTTAATCAAAAAAAATTGAAAGATCTGTTTTCCATTAATTCTAGTCATAAAATAATTTTAGAGCTACACGGATACGGATGAGATTTGCTGTGATGGGTACGTTCGCGATACTAAAAGCGGGTAAGTTAGACCATTTCAATCAAATCAATAGCTAATCGCCGGCTTTCCCATAGTGATTGCCAGCCGAAGTGCGCGGACTGCAAGACGGGCAAGTGCGTGCGTCCAGATGTGTGCCTATGTGACACCGGCTATAATAACCAGAAGAACAGCACCATTTGCGAGCCGGAGTGTAGTGAGCCCTGCATCAATGGGCAGTGCATCGCGCCAGACACATGCACCTGCAACGAGGGCTTCAGTTTCATCAACAGCAGTATAACCGAGTGTGAAACTAAGTGTCTGATCGATTGCACAAACGGACGCTGTGACTCGCCGGAAAAATGTACTTGCAATTTCGGTTATGAGCGCAATGAAACGCTGGGCCTCTGTATACCTGTATGCGAGGAGCCATGCGAGAATGGTATTTGCAAAGCGCCTAACGAGTGTGACTGTCATAGCGGCTTTGAGTTGCGTTTGGGCACGCTTGGCAAGTGTGAACCTGTATGCCAGGGCGGTTGTTCGAATGGGTACTGCAGTGCACCGAATGTATGCAAATGCCAGTTGGGCTACTACAACCTACTCGGACTGGCCTGTGTGCCGAGTTGTAAGGAGAAGTGCGTAAATGCGTATTGCACAGCGCCTAATCAGTGTACCTGCCTGGAGGGGCATATCTACCGCAACAATTCGCGCACGGAATGTGAACCGACTTGTGCACGTGGCTGTCAGAATGGCTTCTGTAATGAACCGGGACGCTGCGAATGCCACCAAGGGTACAAGCAAGTGGAAGCGCATGTCTGTCAGCCAATTTGTAAGGATGAGTGTATAAATGGACACTGTTCTGCGCCGGACACATGCACTTGCAACGAGGGCTATATCTTTAAGAATGGTTCACGCGCGGAGTGTGAGCCGCATTGTCCGCGTGGCTGTAAGAATGGCAATTGTGTTAGTCCAGGTGTGTGCAGCTGCTTACCCGGTTACCAATCGCTGCTTTTTTACCTCTGCATACCGGTTTGCACGCATTCTTGCGTGCATGGCACCTGCACGGCTCCGGACACATGCCGCTGTTTCAGTGGATATCGCCCGAATACAAAACGCCCACATGAGTGCGAGCCCGTTTGCAATTTTGACTGCGGGCATGGTCAATGCATTGCGCCGGGTGTTTGTCAGTGCGAAGAAGGTTACTCCAAGAAATGGTTAACGGGACGTTGCGAGCCGCACTGTGCCCAAAAGTGCGTCAATAGCATTTGTGTGGCAGGCGGTGTATGCCGCTGCTATGAAGGTTTCCGGCTACGCAAAGGCTCGAACGCGATCTGTGATCCCATCTGCCTGCCGGCATGTATCAACAGTAATTGTGTTGAACCGGATATGTGCGAATGCTGGAGCGGATATGAGGAAACGCGTCACAGCAGTCTCTGCATCGCTCATTGCCGGCCATCGTGTGAGAATGGCATGTGTGTGGCGCCTAATAAGTGCCAATGTACCGATGGTTATCGCGTGATGAACTCTAGCGAACCGCATCGTTGTCAGGCAATCTGTAGAGACACTTGCATCAATGCCGAGTGCATGCGGCCAGATGAGTGCGTTTGCTTGGAAGGATACGACTTTCTCAACGGTAGTCGCACAGAGTGTGCGCCGATATGCGATCAGAACTGTGGCCATGGCAGGTGTATTGGGCCAAACGCATGCAGTTGTGATCTGGGCTATCGTCTCACACTCAGCAACGACACCGATCTGCCAGTGTGTGTGGCTTATTGCAACGAATGGAACTGTTTGGGTGGAAAATGTGATGTCAATGGTATATGCCAGTGTGTGCAGGGGAAGATCTACAATGAGCGGCGTGGCGCATGTGTATCAGAGTTGGGGTCTATAGAGGATCACCTGGTGTTGAGGTAAAGAAAAAAGAAATCCAAAATATCTTTAAAAACTTAATTATTTTTAAAATCAAAAAAATATCTTTTATTATTATTATTACTTAAAAAAATCTGCTATGTTTAATTAATTAGTGTTATTCGACCTTTCTAGTGGAGTCTCGGTTTCACGCTGGACCATCGGTGCAATGTCTTTGTTGCTGATAGCTTTGTGTGCACTGGCTTTGGTGCTGGTTTATCGGGAATATGCGCGCAGGCGTTTCCGGGAGAAACATGGCGTGCGCTTGATAGAAAATCCAACATTCGGCGTAGTAATGCCCGGCGCAGGCGCAGAGGACGGCCTCAACATGCAGGAAGAAGACGAGAGTTGAGCTTTGGAGCGAAGTATCGTAAATTTTAGTTACACACTCATACATAGACAGACAATTCGATACAATTTAAAGCTGTGAAGCAAAGTCAGCGCGACAAGCGTCGATGTGATATTCAAAAATTTTATAATTTACAGTTGATGTATACAACAAAATACATATATTATAACTATATGAAAAAAATTTAAAAAAATCTTTATTTATTGCTTACTTGAAAATAAAATAAAAACCAAAATTTTCTTTACATGTTTAAAAAATGGTCTTAAAAGGAATATTTCATAAATACATAGCCTTTTAAAATTAAATAAATACATACACCAACTAATATATCCTTAGTCATTTCTTGCTAAAGAATATTTGTTTGTTAATTTAATACATTTTTAATTTTTTTACTTTCGGATATGTTTAAATATTTACATTGCTAAAAAAACAATGTTTGCTGAATTGAGAAGATATATTTTCTTATATTTTATATTGCCCCGGAAAAAGGAATGAGCCTATCTACCGAGAGTGCACTAAAAATCATAAAACGCCAGAATTTCGAAGATGATCGCCAATAAATGCAATTTAAAAAATTTTGTAGTCCCGAAAATCGGTACTAATTCGGGATTCCTGTAATAATTTGAGAAATGAAGATCAATTGAAAACAAATATTTGTATTGAAAATATTATGAAATTCATGAAAATATTATCAAAAAATACTGAATTAGAAATAAATTGAAATTCTCGCGTATCCTGGAATTTTTCTGAATTAAAAAACTAAAAAAATAAAATTAAGTCCCTTTAATACGGTTTTCAGAATATAATAAAAAACGTCGAAAATCCCGAAATTTCCAAAAAAACCCACAATTAAAAAATGTATTAATTTCCGTAAAAAGTACAATATAAAATCTCGAACCACTGAACTAGTGTTAATTCCCGAAAATTCTATATGAAGGATGCATTAAAAATAAATGAAGATTTTCGTATTTCGAAAATTCTGAAATTCCAAAGCAATTTTGCAAATAAAAATATATTAATTCCCAAAAGTACAATACGAAGAAGGTATAAATACGAAATTTTAGCAAAATATTAAGTCCAAAAAAATGGTATTGGGAATATCCAAGAATTTTTCTGTATCACAAAATATGAAGTGCCACAAATATTGAATGAGAAGGAAATTTAAAATTCCGCAAAACCCAAAATGTAAAACAAAATTAGGTCCTTTTAATACGGTTTTCGGAATATAAAAAAAATCTTCGAAAATCCCTAAATTTTAAAAAAGTAAAAACTTCGAAATCAAATAAATAAACTTTCGAGAATAAAATGCTACGATCTGAAATCATTTTATCAAAAATAAATTGAAAATTCCGCAAAAGAGGGACTACAGTAAAAAATCCCGAAATTCCCTACTATAATGAACTTCGAAAA
This sequence comes from Anastrepha obliqua, assembly GCF_027943255.1. NCBI lineage: Eukaryota > Metazoa > Arthropoda > Insecta > Diptera > Tephritidae > Anastrepha > Anastrepha obliqua. Next base: position 3,501,688 of record NC_072896.1, read on the forward strand.
TACTGAACTTAAAATAATTTTTTTCTAAATAAAAAATTAGAAAACGAAAACAAAGAAAAGGGTTGGATAATGCATAAAAAATAACAAATTCAGCAATTTTTTCTAAGTTTGAAAACATAAAATCCCAAAAATAACGGAGAGCGGAGTGCAGTAAAAAAATACGAAGTTAGTCTGTATAATACAGTGCTGTCCATCCCATAGATCAATTGATCACACGTATTCTTACTCTCCATCGTTCAGTCGTTAGCAAACCAGCAACGAATAAACACCAAGCTTGCCCGCGACGCTTAGTGTATGCAATACAATGCCCTGTGAGAACTTTTTTATGCTAGAAAATGCCTTTGGCGACTTGCAATGCCTTTTATGTTACAAGTCGTTCAAAGGAGGCTATAAATGTAATATCAAAAGGCATTTCGATTCCTCCCACAAAAATTTTCTACTCTAATCCAATATTTATTTATTTTGGTTCAAATTTCCTACTGGGCTGCTCCCATTCTCTCGTTCTCACTTATACCCTCACATTTTTCATTCTGGACAGCACTGGTATAATACGATTACAAATCCAATTACAGAGCAATTCGTAATATACCTATTCCCCCATGTATCTTAATAAATACATTAAACATTATAATTACTCTTTACCCATTCTTACATATAAATATAATATATTACGTTTCCTTATTACCTCTAAGTATTTATATCCATATATCCCTCTTTAATTATATACACAAAAATAAAGGATTGAAGATCACTGTCATCACTATAAAGCATCAAATGTGAGATATTCTTACTACATACATACATATGCACCTACGCGCATTTGATATAGCTAATTCTACTTTACTAAGGCACTCTTATGATGTCGACATTACGCGAAAGATCCGCCAGTCCCATTTGGTTCTCTGTAAATAGCAGAATATACGAAAAAAATTATCATTTCGCATTTAAACTTTTTATAACCTCTCCAGATTACCTCTTTTCGCTATATTGTACGACTTTTCGCAGCTTATATGGCACAGTAAGTACAACACCAACAAAGCCAGTGGCAAAGACAAGGCTGCGAAAATAATATACAACCGTAGATATTTGATAATCCCGGCCGCTTGTTGTTCTTCGTTGTGCGGAGGCAGACATTTGAACTCATTTGCTATAGATCGCTGAAATCCTTCGAAGCAGATGCAAACATCGGGCTCCTTGCAAAAACCATTCACACATCCAGTGTACTTATTGCCAATCAATTCGCCGCAACGTGCAATACAGACATCCTCATGAATGTGCTCCTGCAGCACGTAACCCTCGTCGCAGATGCATTGGTTCTTGTCGCAAGTTCCGTTTGTACAGCGTCGAATGCATCTCAATTCGAAACCGATGTCGGACACGTCAACGGTACCACTAAAATCTCCCGAGTTATCGCTATTATCCTCTTCACTATCCTCCTCGTCGGACGGATTGGCGAAGCCGGCAAACATTCGACCCGCTCTTCCTACAGTAGTCGACTTCATAACTTCACTACCTGATTCAGTGGGATTTATTGTAGAAGTGGTTTTAGCTGAACTGTCGTCAGAGTTATATTTGCAAATTCCTGGCGCAATGCAGCTTCCAGGGGCGCAATCCCCTTCACAAACAGGTTCACATTCGTTTTGAGTCGATCTTATATATCCAGTGTCACATTCACAAATCTCAGGCGCTATGCACCAACCATTCTCGCAGGCTGTAGAGCAAGTGGGTGTACAAACATTAGAACCCATCATCGAGAAACCTTTATTACATACACATGTCTCAGGAGCTATGCAATGTCCATTTGAACAATTATTGGAGCAGACGGGCTGGCAAACATTCAGGCCAGTCACTGAGTACCCTTTACTACACGCGCAGGTTTCGGGAGCTACGCATTGACCATTTGGGCAACCATTCGAGCAGATAGGCTCACAAGCATTCGAGTCCGTCTTTATGAAACCGTCATTACATTCGCAGATTTCCGGAGCTACACATCGACCATTAGGGCAACCGTTAAAGCAGACCGGCTCACAACTATTCGGGTCAGCCATCGAGAATCCTTTGAGACATTCGCAGGTTTCCGGAGCTACACATCGACCATTAGGGCAACCGTTAGAGCAGACAGGCTCACAACTATTCGGGTCAGTCATCGAGAATCCTTTGAGACATTCGCAGGTTTCCGGAGCTACACATCGACCATTAGGACAACCGTTAAAGCAGACCGGCTCACAACTATTCGGGTCAGCCATCGAGAATCCTTTGAGACATTCGCAGGTTTCCGGAGCTACACATCGACCATTAGGGCAACCGTTAGAGCAGACAGGCTCACAACTATTCGGGTCAGTCATCGAGAATCCTTTGAGACATTCGCAGGTTTCCGGAGCTACACATCGACCATTAGGACAACCTTTAGGGCAGACAGGCTCACAAATATTCGGGTCAGTCATTGAGAATCCTTTATGGCATTCGCAGGTTTCCGGAGCTACACATTGACCATTAGGACAACCGTTAAAGCAGACCGGCTCACAACTATTCGGGTCAGCCATCGAGAATCCTTTGAGACATTCGCAGGTTTCCGGAGCTACACATCGACCATTAGGGCAACCGTTAGAGCAGACAGGCTCACAAATATTCGGGTCAGTCATCGAGAATCCTTTGAGACATTCGCAGGTTTCTGGAGCTACACATCGACCATTCGGACAACCTTTAGAGCAGACCGGCTCACAACTATTCGGGTCAGCCATTGAGAATCCTTTGAGACATTCGCAGGTTTCCGGAGCTACACATCGACCATTAGGACAACCGTTAGAGCAGACCGGCTCACAACTATTCGGGTCAGCCATCGAGATTCCTTTGAGACATTCGCAGGTTTCCGGAGCTACACATCGACCATTAGGACAACCGTTAGAGCAGACCGGCTCACAACTATTCGGGTCAGCCATCGAGAATCCTTTGAGACATTCGCAGGTTTCCGGAGCTACACATCGACCATTAGGACAACCGTTAGAGCAGACCGGCTCACAACTATTCGGGTCAGTCATCGAGAATCCTTTGAGACATTCGCAGGTTTCCGGAGCTACACATCGACCATTAGGACAACCGTTAGAGCAGACCGGCTCACAAATATTCGGGTCAGTCAGCGAGAATCCTTTGAGACATTTGCAGGTTTCCGGAGCTACACATCGACCATTAGGACAATCGTTAGAGCAGACCGGCTCACAAATATTCGGGTCAGTCATCGAGAATCCTTTGAGACATTCGCAGGTTTCCGGAGCTACACATCGACCATTAGGACAACCGTTAGAGCAGACCGGCTCACAAATATTCGGGTCAGTCATCGAGAATCCTTTGAGACATTCGCAGGTTTCCGGAGCTACACATCGACCATTAGGACAATCGTTAGAGCAGACCGGCTCACAAATATTCGGGTCAGTCATCGAGAATCCTTTGAGACATTCGCAGGTTTCCGGAGCTACACATCGACCATTAGGACAACCGTTAGAGCAGACCGGCTCACAAATATTCGGGTCAGTCATCGAGAATCCTTTGAGACATTCGCAGGTTTCCGGAGCTACACATCGACCATTAGGACAATCGTTAGAGCAGACCGGCTCACAAATATTCGGGTCAGTCATCGAGAATCCTTTGAGACATTCGCAGGTTTCCGGAGCTACACATCGACCATTAGGACAACCGTTAGAGCAGACCGGCTCACAAATATTCGGGTCAGTCATCGAGAATCCTTTGAGACATTCGCAGGTTTCCGGAGCTACACATCGACCATTAGGACAACCGTTAGAGCAGACCGGCTCACAAATATTCGGGTCAGTCATCGAGAATCCTTTGAGACATTCGCAGGTTTCCGGAGCTACACATCGACCATTCGGACAATCGTTAGAGCAGACCGGCTCACAACTATTCGGGTCTGTCATCGAGAATCCTTTGAGACATTCGCAGGTTTCCGGAGCTACACATCGACCATTAGGGCAACCGTTAGAGCACACCGGCTCACAACTATTCGGGTCAGTCATCGAGAATCCTTTGAGACATTCGCAGGTTTCCGGAGCTACACATCGACCATTAGGACAACCGTTGGAGCAGACCGGCTCACAAATATTCGGGTCAGTCATCGAGAAGCCTTTGAGACATTCGCAGGTTTCCGGAGCAACACATCGACCATTAGGACAACCGTTAGAGCAGACCGGCTCACAAATATTCGGGTCAGTCATCGAGAATCCTTTGAGACATTCGCAGGTTTCCGGAGCTACACATCGACCATTAGGACAACCGTTAGAGCAGACCGGCTCACAACTATTCGGGTCTGTCATCGAGAATCCTTTGAGACATTTGCAGGTTTCCGGAGCTACACATCGACCATTAGGACAATCGTTAGAGCAGACCGGCTCACAAATATTCGGGTCAGTCATCGAGAATCCTTTGAGACATTCGCAGGTTTCCGGAGCTACACATCGACCCTTAGGGCAACCGTTAGAGCAGACAGGCTCACAAATATTCGGGTCAGTCATCGAGAATCCTTTGAGACATTCGCAGGTTTCCGGAGCTACACATCGACCATTGGGACAACCGTTAGAGCAGACCGGCTCACAAACCTTAGCAACGCTTAATGCGTATCCTTTGTTACATTCACAATATGAAGGCAATGTACAGCGTCCGTTTGGACATCCTTCCGGGCAGTCTGGTACGCAATTTTCACCATCCATTTTGTACCCGTTATCGCAAGCGCAGGTATTAGGGGCAATACATTTTCCATTCTCACAACTGGTCATGCAAAACGGTTCACAAACACTAGCGGATACTTTTGTATAGCCCACAGAGCATTCACAACTATTCGGCGCAGCGCAAAATCCATTAATACATTCATCCAAGCAAAAAGGTTGACATGTTTTATTGCTAGATTTTTGGTAACCTCTCTCGCATTCGCAAACATTTGGAGCACGACATATTCCATGAATGCAACCATCCTGGCAGATTGGCTTGCACTGACCAGCTGCATCGTTTTTGTAGCCAGCTTTGCAGACGCATTGATTGGGAGCGACACAGTCGCCATTCTGACAATCGTTGCACTGCGGCTCACAGTTACCTGCATTATTAGGCTGGTAGCCCGGCAAACAAACGCATTTGCCCGGTGAAACACAATTACCGTTTCGGCAAGCTGGTGTACAGACGGGCGCACACTGACCGGTGGCGTTTCGCGCATAGCCTCTATTACAAACGCAGTTGCCCGGCGCACTACAAAAACCATTCTTGCAGTTGTCACATTGCGGTAAGCAGCTGTTGGCGAGAGAGTTGGTGTAAAAATTTTCTTAATATCTTTTTCAAACAAATTATGTTACATTGAAGCTTTACATACATATTTCATCTATTTTTACTTTGTGGTATAAAATAATTTAGCAAATACAAATAGAGCGAAACAATTTGCATAGGAAAAAAGAATACACTTGTTTTTTTTTTAATTACTTTCCACATATTACAAAGACATTGCACTATTTTTAGGTTTATATTCACTCCTCCAGCTTTTGCTGCTCATGGATCGTTCTTTTTGCACCTACCGATAGTTATTGAATTTCTTGTAGCCAGCATTGCACTCGCACTTGCCCGGCTTGACACATTTTCCGTTGAAGCAACCCGTTGGACAATAAGGCTTGCATTCGCGGTTAACTTTCTTAAATCCAGGACAGCAAAACCGAACTTTACGTAGTTCTTTTCGACCATTAACCACTTTAACTATATCCTTTGTGCAATATTGCGCCGTGACGCTGGCCCCACAAAGGATAAAGCAAATCCACAAAGTAGGCAATCGCATTTTTAAAAGCTTAGTTTTCCGTTAATAGTATGCAGCTCACGTCAAATCCGAAATCCAACTGATTGCGACATTCAAAGGAAAGGAAAAATATTATGCCGCATGTTATGTATTTAGCAGAAATGGGTTTGTAGATCTACACACGTACAAGCAAACTCATACACAACGCACATACAAATGTAAGTATAAAAAAAAGTATTAGCAGTGCAGATATGGGCATAAAACTATGTACGTGTACACATACATAGACACACACACATGCAAGTGAATATATTTGAATATATATTTAAAATCGTAACTGGTCCGTATCTGCAAAATATACACACATATATACACACACGTGATTTATACACATACCAATGTACAATTAGTTTTAATCCCGACAATGAATGGTCTTATTAATGAAACTGTTCCTTCATATATTCACACACACACACCCACTTATACGCACGTATTTGATTGACATACACACATCCGTCCGTTCTCATAGTGATAACTTCCATATAAATTATATTTGCTAAAGCTATAAATACAAAGCCTCACTTATCGCTGCTGCCGCCGCGGCATATGCAGCCTGTTAAGCTTTGTTTTAAGAATCATTAAGCAAAATATTGCAATAATTTATGAAATCTTAGTAAAACATTTGCTTCTATGAAATTCTCGAAATACCAATTTTCCAAATACTTACATACATCAATACTTGTGCACTTTTGTTTCCTTGCATGGCTTTCCTTGTGGAGCAAAATATGAAAATATTGTAGATAAATCGGGCCACTGACGCGCTTACTTCACAAATAAATTAAAGTATATAAGTATTAATAATAAATAACTTCAGCGTCAAAAGAAATGTCCTGCATTCGTCATATGGAGGAAACACCGTCAGGAGAAAAACTTGTCAAAAGTGAACGTAATTTTAAAGCTACTTGAAACTTGCACTTTGCCATAACGAGATTCAATGGATTGTAAAAGTACATACCAGAAATTTTTCCAGAAATTTTGGTTAAAAAGTTTGAAATTTTAATGAAAATTCGTCGAGCTTTTGAAAATTTTGTTCACCCTGTATATATGAGGAGTAAGAGATGGTTTGTCGGTAAATTATACTAACCTGGGCATTGCAGTGGCTCTTTCCGGACCCAATCTGACATCTTCGGAATTTAAGTAGTTTGTGTATTGTACAATAATTTAACTATTATTTTTGCAGCACGCACATACAAAGCAAAACATATATATTACATCGCAATGTGAAAGTAATTTTTTTTATTGTCATACGTACTCTTCCATATACACCTGCCACCTTCCATTTCTCAGAAGTTTGGGAAACATTGTTTCATAGTCCAATTAGTTTTGGTGGAATAAAGTGCAACTTCGAGAAATTGGAAAATTGTTTTTATTGTGGTATAAAATATTTTTTGTGAAAAAATAAAAAAAATTAATATTAATAGCCTAAACTGTGCAATATGTCGCACTGCTATTATTGTGGACAGTCAGTATAACACAAGAATTTGAATAATTCTTATATCAAACCTGAAAGCACTGACTAAATATATGCACACATAAATAGTACACTCTCATTTTTGCGACAGACGCATTCATATATATAATTATGTATCTGTAAGTAAATGTAAACCGCGACATTTGTAAGTCTTATACGTAGCTCGTAGCCCGCAGCGGGACATCAAAACGAGGATCGCCATGGTTCGAAGATAAATTAAAATGCGTATTTCTTCATGCAAGAAGTGGTCTAATTATGGCACAATACAGGCATCTGAATATCGGTGATAGGGACTTCCTTTGTATTGCTACATATATATGTGTGTGTGTGCGCATATTAACACACATTCGCATAAACTCAACAACTTTATGCTCATTGATGGTATTCGCAAGTGAAGCAGTTGAAGTGCAGATTAAATACACAAATATTGCTTAATCATATTTAAGTACGAGGGTGAATTAAGGGTTTTAAAATTTGTGGCGAGTTGCTTGCCATTTTTCCACATGGCGAGTTCTTTAATGCCAAATGTTCGCGCCGACCAATATAGCAAGAAAGTCATAATTGCAACATCCTACTCTTAATCTACTTCTCTTTTTACTTTTCCAGATATGTGAAATTCACAGACGCCAATACTATTTGCAGAAGGCACTGCCGTCAAGCGGAATTTTTGTTTTCGGTTCGCTTAGAAAGTTTTGCTTTTATTTCTCCACTTGCCGCTTATGTAGTTCAATTTCGCTTTTTTTCAATGAGGTCTATCAAAATTTGTGGTAAGCCTACGAATATTTGCAATAATTTTTGAGAAATTTTAAGAAACTCAGCTTCGCTTTTTCAATTAGAGTGAGCAGCGCGTAACTCCGGGCTTTCAGGTGACAACTTCAGTGTGTTGATGTTCTCTTTAGCTACATAGTTTTTGTAACACTTTTGGCTTTGTGAATAGTTAGATTCTACTGTTTCAGAATGAAATTCTCTCCAATTGGATGTTTGCTTTCAGTAACACGGTGCAACACTGAAAATACACCTGATAAATTACACACTGTAGGTTGTTTATATGGTCGAATAATGCATAAAAATATTTTTGTTATATTTTTTGTACCCTCCAATTTTTATTTATTTATAAAAAACCGTTTTTTTCAGACTTTGCGCGGTAATCTACGGATATCTCAGCCAATTTTTCACCGATTTTAAATATTGTATATGTTTTGAAAATTATATTGTCAGACCTTTCGAATGATGTACAACAAGTAATTATTTAAACTAGTTAGTTCTGATTTTTATTTGATTAAACCTGGAGAAAGTGCTTTTTTTATCATTTTTTTAATTTTAACAATTTTTTATTGCATAATTTTACAACAAAATTAAAGATGTTTGTTAATATTCTTTGAGTGCATTTATTAGCGAAGAAATTAATGTATTACTTTCAATAATCGGATAATTCAATAATCGTAAACCACGCTAGTTTTTCGTTAATAGAAAATATGGGCCATCATGTGTATTGCAGTGTGTACAATTTATTGGTCATACATTTTTTGTCAACTTTGAAAATTGGGATGAAGTTGTTCTGACTTGGAGTAAAAAGAACAATCATACTGCTTTTTTTATATAAATTTTTTTGTAGATACATACCTAACTTTTTCTAAAAATGTTTACCCGACCTTCGTCGTTTTAAAGAAGAATCGCTCGTCTCGCGTTTGAGCGACCAACAGTAATCCGCCAACATATGTATTTTGTTCTTTCCGAGGAAACGTTTTTCAATTGCGCAATTTCTTGATGAAACCTTTTCCCTTGTTCATCGCTGAATTATCACTCTAAGGATCTTTGCCAAAGTTGCGTATGTCTCTTTCATATCAGTAGCATATGCCAAAGGCACGGATGGCAACTCGTTGTCGTTGTGTAATAACACAGCTTTTAAACCTGACAAAAAGCATACATCAAATTCAGGACTTATGTTTACAGAGAAATCTTTTTTTTTTAAAGCGTAAAATCGATGAAATATTCACTTTTGCACGATCCATCGATGAATAATGGCCAATTTTTCGATTGATGTTCCGTGTTAAAGCATTGAAACAACATCTTTACAATAAGCAAGTTTTTTTTTTATCGCATCTTCATTCACAATTATCAACCCAGGAAATAGCTAGCAAGATACAGAGAGGCCTGGAGGAATATTGTAGAGAAGCCCTAAACCCAGCCGGAGTTGTAACGCTAAATGATGATGATCATGATGATGAAGACAAACTAGGAAATTGGTTTGCCTGCGAGTGCTATTATTTATCTTACTCCATAATCAGGAAAACATCCCCAAATCGGACTCCGGAGCTTATTTGCTTATTTATTTGTACGTTTGTCAATCACCAAAGTTCTTACTCACTACTTAAAGTTAATATTAACAACGAGTTTTTGATAATTACATTAGAAAGAAAATCCAATTAATTTTGCGAAATGTATTAGAAGTCCCAAATTTCATTTAGATTATTCGGATTATCCGATTTGGATGGAATAAGCACCGTTTTGTTGTAGAATTTGCTGCCATTTTAAGGGCAGCTTCATAATGCCTCTCATAGAAGCCTTGGTCCTTATTGGAGAAAAACTTTAGTAATCGATTTTCTCAATCTTCTCTAATCTAATCTAATCTCTATTATTCAGGAAGTTTTGCAATAAGAGAAAAAGGTAGTCATCGCTAGGTGCCACGTTCGCAATATATGGAGGTTGCATTAAAACTTACCAACCAAGCTCCCGGAGTTTTTTCTGTTTTATCAAATTTTCTATAACTCACAACTGAATGGAACAAACAAAATACAGCAAAAGAATTTTTTTCACCTTGGCTTAATTAGGGTAATCAAATTGCATGATCAATACTTTGCGAGACATCTTTGATATCTTTCATACAGTCACCAGTACCAGTATTTTGAAGCTACTTTTCCACCATCCTCCCACACTTATCGGCCACAACGCTGGCAGCCAAACTCGTTCGATACTATCATTTAACTTTCTAATGAAATTTTTGCGCTTTTTATCTAGTAAGAGTGGGGGTTAAACCTTTAACCAAAATTTAACACAACGTACACAAAAGGTTTCTGCAAAAGTTGTATCCACCTACTCCGAATTTCGCAAACAATTTTCACACATTTCAAGCCGCTGCTCGTGAACTTGGCAATAATAAAAATATTAGCTTTAAGTGATATTTGGACATTGACAAAGAAAGAACGTTTGCTTATATACAAAATTTGTGTGCCGCTTTTAAAAAACACACTAACTATATTATTTACTATACTTTCTAATTTTTCTGTAACTATTCAAGGACTTTTCTTTAGAATTTATCAATTTCCCTCATTAGTTTTACCCGCATAATCGCCACCGGATGCACTTAATGAGTAATGAGCAAATCTATTTATTTTGGACCTTGAACTTGAAATGAAATAATGAAATTACTGCTGACCTTACTTTCAAGTGCATGCAGCTACTCACTCTGATAAAACATGAAAACCACAGGCATTTGATCTTGGCACATTAATACATTTTATGGTATATTAATATTTATTTTACGTATATTATTGTTACATTTGCTTACAAGTGATTACAGCTTAAAAATTTTATCACATTAGAATTAATATTTTTTAACATAATTACATTCACACTTAATACTAAAATACATACAACATCTGAATAAAGCTTCGAAAATGGGGTGCATTAACACATGGAACTGAGTATTTTTATTAACTTAATTTTTGGGGGAGAAAATAAGTATAAGAGTGGACAAGAAAAATATGTTTACATTTGCATAGTTTGTTATGAACATTCCACTGATTTTTTTTTAATTTAATTACCGCTCACTTGTTGCAAGAGTATCGACGAACAAAAAAACCAAAACTTAGAGAAAAAGCTTCCAAGTTTTATTTTTTTTATTTTAAATTTATCATGCCTCTTTAAACAGAATTTCATCTTCTGGGTTACGCAGAATAGATATCGCTTCATTTCGAGGTTATTCCTGCATACCTTTTTTTTGTCTTTTGTCGGCTTTCTTACAGCAAATGAGCGATATTTATGTATATACGTCTCATTGAATGCAAGTAACTAGGAGCTATTGAGTATTAGGAAAGTGTAAATGTATCTGAATATGACAGAAGATGGCTGCAGATGAATAACTGCATTAGATGAATTACCACTATGATGCATAGATTGCCCACTTCCACGCTGAGAACTCGTGACATTGAATTGAACTGTATATAGAACCTTCAAAGGTCATCCTTAAGATAAATTTCAGATAATGATTATTTGATAGTTAAGTCAAGTCATTCAATAATCAACTGCACTCACAACCAGCCACAGTTTGAAATGGTTTTTTGACTAGCGAAGTCATCGGACCATCGGTATACATTGAACGTTATCGTAATATGACAGCAATGTTCTGAATTGATCTTTCTCTGACCTGAATCAGATGACATGGACTTGGAGAATATGTGTTTCAACAGGACGGTGCCACTTGCCACACAACACACGAAACAATGGCACGAGGTCAAATGGCCAGCAAAGTCTTGAAATTTAACGTCATAAGACTTTTTTCTATGCCAATAAGTCCGAAAAGGTTCCGGAGCTAAAGAACGAAGTTATACACGTTATGAATGACATATAGCCCAAAACTATGACAAAAAGTTTGATATGCGCGTCCTTTGTTTCCAGATGACTCGAAGTGGAAAAATTTGTCACTATTTATAATTCAGGTAAATATAAATGTCATAGAACAACATCAAGACACACCGCAAATAGGAGGAGGAACTCGGCAAAACATAAAATCGTTGTTTTATTCATAAGAGTAAATCTGTGACCTTATTGAATCTCCCTGTAAGAACTAAACTAAAACAATGTTTAAAAAATTTTTTGTGTTTTAAGATATATTCACTGCTGAAAATGTTTGAAGTGAAATATATTCTATTTTTTACATAAAAAATAATATTTAATTTTATAAAATACTAAAAAAAATGTTTTAAAAATAGTTTTTGCTCAGAACTTTGGCTTGGAAATTCAGAAATTTCAGTTCTTTTGACATTTTTCATAAATTTTTGTTGAGATAAAACATATAATACTTAAAAAAGTGGTCTTGGAAAAATAAAAATGTTTGTGCCAAAAAATAATTCGAAAAAAAATGTTGCTTTTTTGGTCATTTTTAATGAAAAAAATCCTAAATGGGATTCCCATAACTTTTCGAGTTCTATTCAAATACATACAACAAGTCAGGGAAAAGTACCACTCAAGCAAAGCGCTAGCACACAAATATATGTAGACACTGTGACTCTACAGTAGTCCAATTACTAATTCGCTTTATGAAATAACTGTTTATATAAATTCAATTAAAGCCGGAAAAAAATTCAACATTTTGCGATCAAATTTCTCTGATATGAGTACCAGCTAGTCAGAGCAAATACATATTTTCGGATTTACTTCTCTATTAGCGATTTAAAGCAAATATGTAGCGTTGTGTTTATATGACTTTGTAAGGGTTGAACATTTAGTTTCTCTTAATGACATCTGGCCGCCAGACTTGCGGCCTTGACTTTTAAGACGACTTGAACCGCATGAACCGCAAAGGGCGCGCTTGAAATATGCGGCATCAAGTCGGAATCATTCACATAAAAAAACTAATTCGTATTTTCCATTTGTTGCACCGCGCTTAATCTTTGAGGCGATTTCAGCTATTTTTACAAATTATAAATATATAAATTCGAAAGGAAAATTTATCGTCTGCCACTTCAGATTGAGTTCAGTGATAGGGTTCATGGCATATAAAGCCATATCAAACAGGCTATATCCTTTATAAATCATCGTTAGAATCATTTTGCAACCCAACTCCTTCAAATCGTGAAAATTCGAACTGTCGCTATGAAAGACGAGCGAATATGCGCTGATAGAGTCATGATTTAAGGGGGGGGTAAGGGATAAAAATCGATTTTTTTTTTTTAATGTTATTGTAGTAAAACATTTCAAAAATACCGTGTTAAAATTTTAAGTCAATCCGAGCAAAACTTTTTAAGTTATAGAGCATAAAGCCGAGCCGCCTCAAACATCTGCCGAGACGCAGCAGTTGCGCGCGTAGTCCGTTACAAACTTTAAACGCGGTTTTCTCGAACCTTTTTTTTAAAGTGCGTAGTCATTGGCATTTGAAAACTACTCAACCGATCTTTTTGAAATTTTGCACACATATTTTACATATAAAAAACCTCCCCCCAACGTTTTTTTTCGCCATTTTTTTTTTATATTAAGGTGGTTTTACACCTACAAAATGGCGGCATTTTTTCGTCAAAAATCACTTTTTACTTCAAACGACTACCAAATGGCTGAAAATGAAAATAAATCGTCAAAATAAACGTTGGGGGGAAGTTTAACTCATACTTTAACTAATATAAATTATTCGATTTTTTTGATTTCAGATGATTCTACGCTGAGATATGCTGACTATTGCAAAATGTATTTTTGAAAAGACGTCTACGTAAATGTGCTCTCATTCGCTCATTTTGCAATATTTTTACATGAAAATTTTATTAAATATTCTTGAAATGTTACTTTATAATATGCAACAACTTTTAATAAACTGACTTGAACCGTTTCGCTACAATAAATTCATGAAAAAAGTGTTTTTTTTTTTTAGCGTTTATCCCTTACCCCCTAGGGTGGTCCAAAAATGCATGGGAAAAAATTTATATTAAAATTTTTATGCCGCCGCCCCCCATAATGGTAAAGAATGAAAAATAAAAAGATCCGTATTTTTTTTTTTTTTAATCAGACCATATTTAATGGTGCCGCCGGGGCTTTGAAATATCCCATGTATTTTGCATGGGGAAAAAATACTTTTTCGTAGATTTCATGTAAAAACCTGGAAAATGAATATATTTTAACCGAATACCTCAGTTTCTCTTCATAATTGGTCAGGGAATAACAACCAATTATGAAATAATTAATTTTTTTGTATTAACTATTTTTTATAGAATCCCAAAAAGCCCCCACAAAACGAAAATCTGAGAAAAAATCGAAAAACAATATTTTATATTACTTTTATGAAAATAGTTAATACAAAACAAATTAATTATTTCATAATTGGTTGTTATTCCCTGACCAATTATGAAGAGAAACTGAGTTATCCGGTTAAAATATATTCATTTTCCAGGTTTTTACATGAAATCTGCGAAAAACTATTTTTTTCCCATGCAAAATACATGGGATATTTCAAAGCCCCGGCGGCACCATTAAATATGGTCTGATTAAAAAAAAAGAAATACGGGTCTTTTTATTTTTAATTCTTTACTATTTTGGGGGGCGGCAGCATACAAATTTTTTTTGGACCACCCTATTACCCCCCCCCTTAAGATTTTTGTTGTCTATGTTAATTTTTCATTTAATTCGTATTGAAGCTTAGTGCGTTTGTTCCCTGGAGTGAAACAATGCCATCTAGAAGACCTTTGGCTATAGCAGGTTGAGGCCACATGACATACTAAAGAAAGGAAGTGGAGGAAGAAAGGTGGTGAAAGAAGTGCTTGATGAAAAGAATATCTAGAATAATTTACTTGTAAATAGTTACAGATCTTCAATTATATTTTCCGCTTAATAAAAGTAGTTGGAAAATTTTCAAAATTAAAGCAGTGCTAATTGTAACCACTGTCAGGGCAGCAAATAGTTAAATTCGTTTCTTGTAAAATTGTATAAAAAAAATTAATTACAACTACGAAAAAAATATTCCATACTTTCCATTATTTCGCACTAATGCTATGAAGCTGCATATACCTATTTACTCATTTTCATACAATAAATACTTATTTCCTATAACACTTTTCCATACACACACACATATACACATACAACTAATATACATACATATACATATACATACATTTCTTAACGCAATTATTTATTTGTACAATCTTACGAAATATTTGCTGTTTTTCAGAATTTCTTAAGCACACCTGCAATAATCTGCATACATTCACACATTTGCAAGCATTCACTTTATCAACTACTGTACAAATTGACTACTTATGTAATATTCATATTACATACACAAGCACATACATATATGAATACTGAACGCCCGTCAAAGAAATGCCTCACTAATACAACTTTTTATGCTGTCATCACTTTTTGGTGGTTTCCGTTTTTGTTTTTGCTTTTGCTGATCGTCGTCAGCCCAACCAAAAAAGTGTCATGGTGGATGCTCTTCTTTTGTCAAATTGTCGAATTGCGGACTAGTCGCTGAGGTGAGCAGCGTTTTTGCAGCGCCACCACTCTGCGCATGCAGTACGGTGTAGAAACCGCTCGCCGCGCCTGGCAGCGGCATACCCATCACACTGGCTACATTCATAGCTGAATCGCCATCATCCATAACTATGGAACTATCGGCCGCCGATGGGATGGTGGGCAAAAATCGCACGCCAAGACGCGGTGGCGATGAGTCTTCTTCCTCTTGTACTGCCTCCTGGCGCACAAGACGGGGCTTAGAAGGTAGAGTGGAGTGCTGCTGTAGTTGTTGTTGCTGCGATTTACTGCTATGAGCTAAGGGGTAAGAAAGAAAGCGGAAGAGGGTAAATGTTATGTAATGGAATGTAAATACTTAAAATAAACACAGCGGAGCGGCATGAAGTGGAAAGGAGTGGAACGAAAGGGTGTGGAATTCATTGGAAGAGGACGAAATGGAATGAAATTGAATGAATAAGCACAAAAAGGAATTATAGGTAATAGATTGGGATGACGCGGACCGAAATGAAATATATGGAATACAAATTTACTAGAAAGGAAGGGAATAGAAAAACAAGGGCTAAACTAATTAGTATGGAAAATAGTATGAAATGAAGTAGCATACTTCGAGAAAGAGTTGCACAAATTAAAATGAAATGGAACATGCCGGAATAAAATGGAATAGAACCTAGCGAAACAACGCTCACCCATTATTGACGGTAGTGGTGTCGTGCTGCCCGCACTTGAGCGCGAGAGGCGGAACGTTGAAGTGCTTGCCGTTGTCGCCGAGGCTGAACTGTCGTTTCGAGAGCTCGATAAATTGGAATCTTGTGACGTTTTTCGCGTTATCAACCACGCCGAATGCCTTCTACGATTCGGATCCATCATCTTGAGAGGTATATTGCACGTGTGCGGCATGGCGCCCGCCGACGGTGGTCCATTACGCCAACTAGATGAACGCGACGAGCAGAAGTTTTCACTCGATATCGAACTGGCGCGTGTCTGCTTCTGCTTCTGTTTCAGCTCAGCAAACTGGTAGAGGTATGGATCAGTATTGGCATTGTGCGAACGCGTACGCGTATGACGATTATTTGCCTTATGCGTCTTACGTTGACGACGACCACCGAGATGACGCGTCCCCTGCGTCAACATATCGTCGTCATCGTCATCGTCCGCATCCGCGCAGTGACAACAGTTGGTCAGGCGATGCCATGTACTTCTTGTCCATGTGTTGTGCACGCGCTCACGCTCTTGCAGCTTGTGCCAATTGGGCATCTCGTTTGGCATCATGCGCAAACAGCGACAGCCGGGTGGATGTGCTGCGGGTAGCAAAGGTGGCAATTCTTTAGGCACGCGCACACCACCTCGACGACCGAGTCCACCCGGCAGTGCTGTGCCAGCTGCAGCAGCGCCACCACGCGTTACGCGCGTTTCCTCGAAATGCTTGCAAAGGGTGATGCAATCCTTCTTGAACTGTTTTGTCATGATGGCATACAGAAAGGGATTGCAACAGGAGTTCAATGGCAGCACGAATACTGTGAATATCTTGGCTTGCTCCAGCGAGATCAGTTGCAGTCCAAAGATGGCAGTTATGGAGAAGAAAGCAATGGGTGACCAACAAAGGAAATCTGTGAAAACAAGTAGGGCCATACGTTTTGCAATGCGCGAATCATTAGTATTCCAGGCCTGTGAGCCACGTATGGCCCAATACATCTTCAGATAGCAGCCCATAAGTGTCACAAATGCACATCCATTGATAAACATGAGCGCAATGACATAAGTCAAACTGGCTACACCAGTGGTCGTCTCGAATGGTAAACAAACGGCAAACTTGCGATAATCTGAAACACCTGCCAGAGGTAAGGCGGCCATGATCAGCGCAAACGTCCAGCCAACGGCCATGATGTATGCGGCTTGACGCAAGGACAGACGCTTGTTCAAATGTATTGCGTGGGTTATGGCGTAATTACGTTCCAAAGTAATCACCGCCAATGTGTACACCGATAACTCCGATGAGAGCACTGCCAAAAACCCGGCGAACTGGCACATCAGCGACATCTGCCAGGGAATGGCGAACATGCGAAATTCTCCCAATGTGGAGGCATCTACAATAGCAAGTATGCCAAGATAGATGCCCATGAAGAAATCAGCTGCAGCCAGATTGCACACCAGGAAACGCGGCACATCCATTTTGGAACGCGAGAACATCAGCACTATAACGACAGTGCCGTTACCCAACAGAGCCAGCAGGAAGACCACCCAAACGCCACAGCGCAAAGTCCACCAATCGAAAAGGTCAGCGCAGGGCAGGAAAGGACCAGGCATAGGCAGGCATTGTATGGAGCCAGGTGTTATGTCGGTATCTATAGTGCCGAAGAGGCCCGTGCTAAAACCGGCAAAACTGCTGGCCACACCAGCTGAACTAGTCGTGGGGCCTGTGCCATCCTCCTCGAAGTATTCCTCGACGTAGGTGGGAATATTGCCCGGATAATTGAAATCCTGGCCGAAGTTATCCCAGATATCATGCATTTGGTTTCCAAACTTTTTACTGAGATTTTCTGGAAGAAAGAACAAACTTTACGTTACCTCCTTAATTTCGAAAATTAGGTTGGAATTGAGCTTTATAAAATTTTTACTTACGTAACTGCGGCCATATGTCCATCATGCTGTTGTTCCACAAGCTCATGTCGAATTCGGAGTCGGATGGAAAGAGCACCGCCTCCTGTACCAATGGTGGCTTTTTTGTAGCTGACATTGCAACCAACGGTATGAAGGGACAGCAGTGATAGGCGTATGAAAGTATGAGCGTTTGTATGCGCGGAAATGTGTCTGGCGCTGGGAAATCACGAAGTTTTGGATTATTGAAAGTCTTTAGGTGCAGCAACTTATTCAAGCCGGCCGATGGCAGTTCGGGAAAAATATTATTGCCCAAATTTAAGTCTTCCAATTTGGAGAATGGCGTAAAGGCTTCCTTGTGTATTGAGGTGATCTCATTGCCTTCCAAGTCTCTAGAGAAAATGGTAAAGAAAATAAGGAGATTGCTGTGAAACTACAGTAAAATATTATGTGAAAATGGAGTGAGAAAGACTCAGTCTAATTATTAAAAGAAAAGGAATGGAATTGAAAGCAGAGAAAAACTTCAATTCATTGAAATTCAGAAGGTGGTGAAGAATTGAAGTAGAAAGGAATGAAACGAAATGGAATGAACCGGACTGAAATGAAATAAATGAAAAGAAAGTAGAATGGAATGGAATAATAAATCTTTAATATATGAAGTTGAAAAGGTAGAGAAGGCAATGGATTAGATAGATTATAGATTGAAATATAAATAAAATGAAACCAAAATGTAATTAAATACTGAAGTAATATAGTGAATATAAAAAAAAATGGAATGGAATGATAATGAAAGCATTGCAAAGCAGTGAAATAACTAGGGAGAGAAAATTCATGTTTATTCCTTAAATATTGAGAGAAGGAGTGGCGGAACAGAAGGACAATAGAAATAATTGAAATCCATGCAATTGAAATAAAATCTACTTCTTTTTAATGGAATGGAATCGATTGGAATATAATATAATTCCAAGTAATGGAAAAAGTATGTAGTGGGGCGAAAGGGAATGCAT
Source organism: Anastrepha obliqua (assembly GCF_027943255.1). Lineage (NCBI taxonomy): Eukaryota > Metazoa > Arthropoda > Insecta > Diptera > Tephritidae > Anastrepha > Anastrepha obliqua. The sequence goes on from NC_072896.1 coordinate 3,520,838, forward strand.
TGATATCGTAATATGGTAAAAATAAACCAAGAATGTGAATCGATAGAAGAATTAATCGAAATAGAACAGTGCGTAATGAAAAAGATCAAAATGTATTTGAATTGAATGAAAGAAATGCTATGGAACGCAACAGAATAGGATGAAGGAACAAAAATAAAACTACAAGGTGGCGCAAAATTAACCTTGCGATGTTTTTTGGCTGTAATTAAAAAAAAAAAATCAAAAACTTTGATTCTTCTTGTGGATTATTTTTATTTGGTCTTTTAATTTTTTTACATCAAGTCGAGAATATGATGCCATGTAAATGGCCGCCGCCACAGTTTATTGCCATTTGAGCCTTTTCTATGGCATTTTCCATCACTTTGGCCAAAACTTCCGGCGATAGGTCCTCACATTCCTGACGGATATTGTCTTTAAGAGCTGCAAGAGTCTGAGGCTTGTTGACATAAACCCGCGACTTCAAAAAGCCCCACAAAAAGAAGTTTGGAGCGGTCAAATCAGGTGATCTTGCTGGCCAGTGCAAATCACCAAAACGGGAGATTAGGCGCCCGGGAAATGCATCTTTCAGCATATCGGTTGTGGCACGTGCCACATGTTTTCCAATCCCAATTCATCAAGTTGCGGCAAAAAGAACTCGTTGATCATTGCTCTGTAGCGCTCACCATTCACAGTAACCGTTTGGCCCGCGACGTCTTCGAAGAAAAAAGGTCCGATGACTCCTCCAGCGAAAACAGCACCCCATACAGTGACTTTGAGTGGGTGTAATGGCTCTTCGTGGGTTACACGCGGATTTTCAGTGTCCCAGAAGCGTAAATTTTGCTTATTTACGTACCCGCTAAGATGGAAATGGGCCTCATCACTCATGATTATTTTTGATGAAAAATCATCTTCCTCTTGCAGCTAACAGCTGATGCACCGTCTGGACTTTGTACGGAAACATCTTCAAATCTTGTACCAAAATTCGCTGTAAAGACCGTCGACTGATACCCATTTGCGTGGCACGTCGCACATACAGGTATTTGAAAGATCTACGGGGTCAAAAGTCCATTTAACAAAACTATAAATACATTTACAAAAATGACTTCCTGAGGTACCTGACCCTTCCGAGAACAAAAGCCAGCCCCTCCCGCGTACCCTACAAGCATTTGACATACGATAACGGCAGTCGGAATTCGATCGTATCACCTCGTGTACGTTATCTGTTCTCGGCACTCTTGCAAAACCCAAACTTTAAAAGTGAAATTTTATGTTTTTGTGTTCAACAGTGGAGTAAAGAGTTATGGATTCTGAAGCATCAGGTTAGTAATGAATGAAATCAATTAGAATCTTTATAATTTTCAAGTATTAAAGTTAACTTTTCAACCCTATAAGTACACACCTTCTCAAACTACTTTTTTTTCTTAAAATAATATTTGTTAGTCAATAAGTAATACTATCGAGATAGATCCGGTTATGATTCGATTGTAATTGTTTAGTAAGTACCTTGTTTTGACAATTCATCAAAGAATTTGATCCGGATAAGTCCGGATAAACGGTATTTTAGTACTTTGAATGTTGTTGGTAAAATTTTATGAAAAAGGTCTTTTCCATTACAAGGGATTAAGCGAAATATTTATTTGTTGTAGGTTCAATGGGAACATCGGGAATGAGGATTGTGACTAGAAAATACTTGTTTGACCTCATGAACAATGAAAATTTACCCAACATAGAGGCAAGGCTAAATTTCTTGAAAGATCAGTTTATGTCTATTAAAGGATTCTCTGACAAAAAAGTAATGAATCTTGGCTGAACGGAACCTTCGCCATTCCCGTTGTTGCTGACAGTCCTTCAAATCGAACAGGACGACCGAGTAAATCTTTTGGAGATCTGAGCGAAAGAAGTAAAAGAAGAAAAACTGAGGAAATGCGCTCTAATTTTGATCAAAACCTTATCGTGCATGCTGCGCAAGTAGAATTAAGAAAGTCAGGAAAACGAGATGCTTCGAATGTGCTAAAAGAAATCATTACTTCGCCAACTCGCGCAACCAAATATAAAAAGGTCATCAAAAGATAAAATTTGCCCCTTATCTGTCCAGGAAGCAATGCAAATGTTCATCGATGCAGATCTAACACGAGACCAATACGAGACAATAAGAAGAACAAATAAGAAATTCTTTCCTTGTTATAGTCTTTTACAAAAAGAAATCTTGCACTGTAAATAGTACAGGTGCGGAAGCCGAATTGCAACCTTTGGTCGACCTTACCGTTAGACGATTATCGGACTACCTGGAAGAGGTACTAACAAATTTGAATGTCCAAGAATGTGAGACCCTTAAATTAATTTGTAAATGGGGTTGCGACGGGTCCCAACAGACCCAGTTCAAACAAAAGAAGAGGCTGCAGAAGCCCGAAATAAGCATTTCCGCTTTTACCGGCTAGATTTTGCCCGAAAATTTACTTGAGAAAATTGCAACAGGGATATTTTTAACCGCCTCCTTTTAAATTCGGACCCCTTAATGAGCTCTAGGAGGCAAATAAAAAGAAGAAAGTCCCAATCATTTCTGCCAGAAACATTGGAAATGCTCATGCCTGCCGATCCAAACCTAGAATTTTCTCCACGCAGCGATGAAGAGAAGCTAGATAATACCATTTGATGGGATGCTTTTTTTAATTGTTTATATTTTTTTATGTTTGATCTTGTAAATCTTTCTTCATTCTCATATTATATTTCATTCAATAAATGTTTTAACTTCATTATTTTAGTGGGTTTTATTCAGAAACATCCATTAGCACACGTTAAACCCGAAAAATACTTTTGGCCCCTTAGATTGTTCAAATACCCCTATGTGCGTCGTCTGGTCGATGTCGTCGGCGCTTCCATGACATTCTCGGCTACAGCAGCAATATTCTCTGCAGAACGGCAACTCCGGAGCCTGCCACGCCTGACAGCATCTCGTGTTGTGTCAGTCTCTTCGAGGCGAGCGGCTAAATGTCGCAGTGCTTCACCAGTAGGCGTTGGACGGGGAGGAAATCTGCGACGAAATTCACGTTGTGCCAAAGTCACCGACCGATTATTGGTCAAATAAATAGTCAGCAATATTCCGCGTTCTGGAGCAGTGTAGCGTAACATTGTTTATTAACGTGTATTTCGCATGTGTTTACTACACAAATGTCAAAATAGAACGGACATTAGGGGCCAATCGCAAAATTTATAGCCTTTTCTGATAGGAGGATTACTTTAGCGCCACCTGTTAGTATAGAAACTCTGTAGAACAACATCAAGACGCACGTCACAAATATGAGGAGGAGCTCGGCCAAACGGGGGCCAAAACCGGGTGCTCGCGCCCAATATATATATATAAATATATATGTATATAGAAACTCTCTAAGCTCAAATTAAATTAATGAAGCAGGCTGAAATAAAATACGAACGAGGTGGGAAAACTAATATACTTACGAAATGTGATAGGATGGAGCTGAGTTGACGGAAAATAAATAGAATGCGATAGAAATGGAAGGAGGTGTATTGAAATGATAAGGGAATAAAATGGTGTGAAACTAAAAGTGAAAGAAAAGGAAATTTACAAAGAAATGCTTTGGAATGGAAAGGGATCAGAAAGAAAAATGTAGAATACAAACCCATGAAACGAAGTGGAAAAGATATTTTTTTAGAAAAACGAGTGGAATGGGCAAATGGAGTTTAATTCGATGTAAAGAACACAGAAGGTGGGGCTTTCCGAAAACCGCTCACATTATTTTCGGCGAATTTGACAATTAAGTGACGTCAACACAGAAAATAAACACACGATTGTATGCAAATGTTTGTGTGTACGATTTATTCTATATTCTTTGCTTTCCAGTCACTCTCCCTTATTCTTTCTCTTATTTTTATTTGTTTATTTTCTGTATTGACGTCATAGTAATCGGTAAGGCACAATATTCTATATTATCAACTTGAGCATAATCGCGCTGGAGCGAAGTTTATTCAACTGAGTCCGCACATATTAAATTATATTAAACAAAATGTTGAGTGAGGAAAAACCATTGTACAAAAAGCAAGTAAAAACACTCTTCTTCTTACTATTTTTGGACATGCACTCTTGGTGTGAGTTTGACAGGTAGTCAAGTGTACGATGGTGCGAGTGCTTGGTCTTTTGCTTGAGCGTATTGGCGAGGTTGCTGTGCTCAATTAAAATTTTTATGGTAACATTGGAAGCAACAGAATATCACAATAAGAAAAATACAAAATAATATCTGGCTTGGAAAATTTCCAAAGGCAAATATTTTTAAAATATTTCTGAGTTTTGACGAGGTTTTTCAGACTTATTGATACGATTTTCTATGACATTTAATAATTTTTTATGCAACCGTGTCACGTAAAACAGCGTTATGGGATCTGATGATCTTAGCCGTGGGCATTTTCTGACCACCGGCTGAGAGTGTTTTTACTTATGGATCCGTAATGTGGAGAAAATGAAGTTATTTAACCCTTAGAGTACAGAGTGGGGGACTTTAGTTCCCCCAAGATTAGTAACTCGTAAATCATTTCTTGCTCTCTTTCTCCCTTGAGGTAGTCGAGTTTTATTTCAAGTCCTGTATAAAAACTTATCGTTTTTTAATTTACTAACAGTTTTTGTAATATTAATATGCTAACTTGTAAACAAAACAGAACAACTTTTGTGTGGGGGAATTTAGTGATCCCACTCCGTATTTTATGTATTCAGTAGTCTAAGGGTTAAATGAAAAAGTTGAAAAGTAAATTTAAAAAAATGTCAGTTCTTCAAATACATACAGCAATTGTAGGCGCGGAATGCCGAAGAAAGCGTCCTGTGGTATCGCCTTGATGCGATTGTAGGAGAGCACTAAATCGTGAAGTTGCTTCAAGCCGACGAAAGGGCGTCCACTAAGCGATTCAATGTAATTACTAGAAAGATCTCTGATATAAAAAATAAAATTTGTATTTAATAAAAATGATAAAATTTATGGTTTCATTTCTTGTTTTAAATATTCGTATTTTTTGCTACTTACAACAGTCTTAATTCTCTGCAATTAGCTAAGTTGGGAATGCGCACTAAGGAATTAGTCTTAAGCTCTCTAAAAGGAAGTCAATTAAGTATGAGCTTCAAATAATTTTTAAATAAATATAACAGCTTTTTATACTTACAAGCTTTTCAGTCTTGGCGTTTGACGACATAGATTTGGGGGCACTTCTTTAATACCGGCACGATCCAGTTTTATTATCTCTAATGAGAAACAGCCTTCGAGATCGGGAAACACTTTGAGTGAGCGCACATCGGAAAGAATTCTTGTCGAAAGAAAAAGAAACGTTGCGAGACAAATCTTGCATGTAAAATTATGCACATATACATATACAAATTATCATATATCTCTCTTTGTTTGATTGCCACTCACAATTTACGTAACCTCGTCATACCGCGTAGCGCCTTCGGCATAATTAACGACAGCGGATTCGCACGAAAGTCTAGCGTCTGTAAATTTCTGGGCAAATCCGTTTCGTTTATCCAACGCAGGCGATTGCTGGTAACAGATCTGAAATTTCACAAGAAAACTGAATATCACATAAAGAAACTTTAGAGCGAATTAGTGCACACATCGTTAAGTGCACATCCAACTATAAAAAACGGTACGGTTTTTGAAAAAATGCTACTATGTAATTGAAATAAAATAATTTGTTTTATGACTGAATTAAGCCAAATGTACACAAATCCTTGCAACTTTACTGTTTTAGTGAGTCAATACTCTGACACACTTTTCACCAAATCCACAATGGGCAAACTTTTGCACGACGACTTCCCCACGAGCGCAATGAATTCAGCGTCAAATTGTGAACGCATTCTTATCGCTGCATTTAACATTGTCGTAATTATCCTGTTTACTCCAAACAGCGGGAGAGGAAAGGAGTGAAAATGGAGAAGAATTGCGCATTCAGAAGAGCGGAAGTGCACAAACGCACAAAAATATTAATTTTTTGTGTGCTTTAGTATGCAAAAAGTGTATATATATGTGTGTGTGTGTATAAGCTGCAGTGCATATGCAAAAGTGCAAGCGTGTTTCTGTGTGATTGCATGCGCGATATAACTCTAGCCAAAAATTTGCTTGTGCTTGGCTGTGAGACTGGAACTGGCAGGTTCAATTCATTTTTTCCATATTCGAAAAGTAAGAAAAACGTGATAGAAAAATATTTTTTGAAAGCTGTCACTGCTTCAGTATATTCATTATCTGGAAAAAAATTGTTCAGAAAAATCTTTGGCCATTCGAAAGCGACATATATGTAAGCTGTACCAACGAAAAAATTACATATGAATAAGTAATAATATTGTAACATATCAAAATTTTGTAAAAAAGCTCGGCCTAAAGCCCGCAGAATTACATGCCCCACATTATTATTATTTTAACATGCACTGTTACATGCATGTGCGCGTGTTGGTATCTGGGTGTTGACTGCAACTTGATGCCCTACGCTTCGTTTGGCAACGCGTGCTTCCGATTTGGCGACGAAGGAAGAAGCCGCACTGGAATTTCACGCTCAATGGCAGTTGAAGTCTTGCATTTTATAGCGTTTTTATTCAGCAGAAGGGCGGGGAAACAAAAAGATGTAGTGCGAGACAGAATTCATTGAAAGCTTGTAAAAGTATGCCAGGTGGGAAAATGAAAAGATATGCAAAGAGTTGCAAGCCAATACTTTTAATTTCGTTTACTTATTTGCCTTTTGCTTTACACTGATCTTAAATATTTTTATAACTTTTCGTTTCTATTTTTATTGCAATTTTAGTTTTACGCTTAAATTCTTACGTCGCAATTTTTAATAAAAACACTCTTCCTCTTACTACGTATTTTTTGACATGCACTCTTGGTGTCAGTTTTGTGAACAATGTTGTGAGTGCTTGGTCTTTTTGCTTGACAATGGCAAATTAGAGTTTTTATGGTAGCACTAGAAACAACAAAATATCACAAAAAAAAAAAAATACAAAATAATACCTGGCTTGGAAAACTTACACCAAGAAATGTTTTTATTATATTTTTTAGCTATAATAATAATTTTTATTGAGAAAAATCGGATTTTTTATTGAAAAATTGAATTGAAAATTGATTTTTGATACGATTTTCTATGATATTTAATAATTTTTTATGCAATCGTGCCACGTAAAACAGCGTTATAGGATCAGCTGATCTTAGCTGTGGGCATTTTCTGACAACCAGCTGAGAGTGTTTTTACTTATGGATCTGTACATTGGAGAAAATTAAGTTATTTAAGTGAAACAGGTGAAAAATAAATTTAAAAAATTTCAGTTCTTCAAACACATACAGCAACTGTAGGCGCTGAATGCCGAAGAAAGCGCCCTGTGTTAAAATGTTTTGTTTCAAATTTTAAATTTAATTGAATAATTTGTAAATTTTTTAACTTTTAAGCATTAAATTTTAAATTTAAATTTTTATTTGCAATTCTTGAACTTTTATACTTAAGTTTGAATTTTCAATTAGTCAATTTATAATTATGTGGTTTTTAATTATTTAATTTTTAGTATTTAAATTTTAGCTTTAAATTTTTTATTTCTTCTATTTATAATATCAGTTTTTTAATTTCTAAATTCAGTTTCTAATATAAATATTTACTATTTTATTTTTAAATCCCGAATACTGAGATTTAATTTGTTTGTTTTTTATTTTTAATTTTTGGTTTTTGATATTTAGTTTTTAATGTTAATTCCAAATTTTTATTATATATATAAGTTTTCCTTTTAAGTATTAAATTTGTTATTATTTATTTGTAATGGTAATCTCCAGTCTTTCATTACAAATCTCTAGTTTTAATTTTCATTATTTAATTCCTAATTTTTCATTTGAGTTTAATTTTTCCCTAGAAATTTTAGATTTTTAATTATTATTCTCTTCTTTTAATTAATTAATTTTAATTTTTTATTTTTGATCTTTTAGTTTCTCATCTTTTAATCCCAGTTTTTACTTTAATATAGTTTTTAATATGAATATTTTAATATTTTCTTTTTATATATATTTCCGCAGCTATAACTAAAAATTATGATTTATTACTTAAAAGTATTTAAAGTTTATCTCTTTTTTTTAATTTAAATTATTTTATTTTTAAGTTATGTTTTTAATAGACCATTTTTAGTATTTGATTTTTAAAATTTAATTTCGAATTTTTAGGTTAAAACTCTGGAACTTAACTTAAACATAACTTAACTTAAAACTTAACTTTAACTTTTTAAGTTTTCATTTAAAAATTTTTAATCTCTTAAATTTATTTTCTATTCATAAGAGTCTCAGTTTTCTTTTGAGTTTTAATATTTTAGTTTTAAATGTTAGTCCTGAAGTTATAAATCTTAGTTTTAATTTTTAAATTTTTGCTTCAATTTTTAGTTTCTTCATTTTAGGTTTTAATAGTCAATTTTTCTCCATTTTTCTCAATTTTTGAATTTTTATTTCGCGTTTTCCAATATTTAATATTTTGTTCTTAATATAGTATTTGTATGTTTAATTTTTTGTTTTTCATTTTGATTTTAATTTTAGTTTTCTGTTTAAGCTTTCTAATTTTTGATTACATGTTTTGATGGTAAATTTTTAATATATATTTCATCTTTAAATTTAAATTTTTACTTTGAAAATTTTTAATGCTTTAATTTTAGTTTTATCTTTAAAATTTTTCTTTTAGTAGTTTTTCAGTAATTCATTTTTTTTATACCAAAAATTTTATTTGATATTTAAATATTTAATTAAATATGTAAATTATAATCTTTAATTTCTATTCCAGTTTTCTGTTCCTAAGTTTTAAATTTTTAGTATTTTGATCTTAGTTTTTTCCCATATTTGATTTCGTATATTTAATTTTTAAATGTCTTAATGTGCACTATTTGAATTTGTTTTTAGCTTAAACTTTTTAATTGTTTGCTTAATTTTCTATATTAGCTTTGTAATTTTTCTCTTTTATCTATTAACCATGAATTTTATGTATTTATTCCAATTTTGAATTTTTTTCTTTTAAAGAAGGGTTGATTTTTAATTAATATTTATTGTTTTAATTTGCGAAATTTTTAGTTTTTGGTTTTCAGTTTGTAATTTTTCATTTTTAATTTCAGTTTCTAATATTTAATATTTCATTCCTGAAGTAGAATCTTGAATTTTTGATTTATGTCTTTAATTTTTTAATTACAATTTGGTTTTTTAATATACATTTTAAAAATGCAAATGCAAATTTTTATTTTTTCCAAATACTTTTTTTATTGCTTAATTTTTATCCTTTAGCTGTTATTAAAAGTGTTTGTATTCAAATTTTAACCAATATTAGTTTAATTTATTTATTTTTATTTCCTACCAGTCAAGTGTCGGTCCGCATGTACAAACATATGAATGCATAAAAACTCAGCGCCAACAGTTTAAAACAGCCGTTTCTCGCAGCGGTGATGGCGACAACTTCAAAGAAGTTGCGCGCGGAAAGAAGGAAGCAAGTAAAAAAATAAAAAAGGGGAAAACCGTTCGTCGCAGTGGTGAAGTAGTGAAACAAATTCTTGCTGCATCATTTAAGATGGCGCTCGTAAATATGCAATGAAATGACACGTTATGATTTCAGTATCTGCACGCCGCCAAAGTGGGTGTAATATTTGGCGAAAAAGCTGTGCAACGAACGCAGAAATTTTCATCAGCTGTCGGCAGCACTGTGTTTTGCCGTTGTTGTTAGACGAGGCTATGTTTACAGCGCTCGCACAAGCAGATCACGCAAGTGTGTGTGAATATGTGCATGCATGTATGATATTTCCTCTGGTGGCAGTTTTCACATATTTGGAGCTTCTCCGGCCAGTGCGGTAAGCTCCTGTGCATAGTTACACTGTTTGATCGCCTATACAAAGTCTTCAGTTTGCTTTAGAAAAAGAAGAAGTTTTTATATTTTCATTCATACATATAACCTCATTTATGGATTCCACTTGAACAAGTTGAGGAAGCGGTGGTGAGCGTGAGCCTGGCATCTGTGTTGATGGAGAACAAATTGCTTGTAGTTTTTTTGTTTAGTCTTGTTTGACTTTTAACCTAAATTCCTACATGCATCCAGCCGCCTACATTGTCATTTGTTTGGCCGTTATTTTAAGAGCGAGCAATTTCAAATGCGTCGTTTTGTCCAACACATTTGCTTAGAAAAATTCATTTAGTATTTCTGGTACCTTTAAATTTGGTAGAAAAAAATGTAATTGTTGAATGTGTTAAACTGTTGAAAAAAGTGAAAAGGCCGTTATAAGAAAACCTAATGAACCGACCGAAATGTATTAATAAATTTTTTTCTTTTTTTAATTTTAATTTGGTTGGTTTGAAATTTGGGAAAAATTTTTGTGAATCATTCGATAAAAATTTGTTTTTGAGTCTTATTATTATTTTTTGATTGCAAAACGCCATACCTTATCTAAACTAATCTCTATTCTTTTGTAGCCAGCTTAACTTGGCTTAACTCACCTCAACCTAACTATTGCCATCTCATCTCTCTATATGCATACATACATATGTACGTACATAAAATATCTGCGATTCCCACTTTCTTAGTTCGCTTGACGAGCAATTTACATTTGCAAACAACAAAAAAAGGTATCGAGCAAGATTCGCCGCTCACATAAAATTGCTTAAATCATTATTTTTAAGTACACAGTTTCATAGCCCATTACATTTTTGTCCAAAAAAGTGTAAGTTTAAGGTGGCTCAAAAATCGAGGTAATTTAAACTTTTTTTTTTGCCGACGGTGTTAAGTGTTTTCTTCCATATAACGAATGCAGATAAACCATAGGCGCTTGACGTCCTGAGTGCCAACTTACGTTTTTCATGAAATAGAGCAAATGTAATGAATATGAGCGAATATTTAATTCAGAAATGGTTCGCCAGAGTTCTCAACTTACAGCGGAGACGCGGCAGATATTTGTTCGAAATTATACCCCACACTCCGATTCTACATCTTTCCTCTTATATCAGAAGCATGAATTTGCGAGTATTCCAATTTCGAGTTAGTGGGTTGACTTGATTAACCTTTGGATGATCTATAGTGGCGAATAAGTTAAAAATAAAATATAAGCAGTCCGCACAAGCGACGGCTGCTGTAACCGACTGTAGTAGAGGTGTGAAGTGGGCTCTAATTAAAAAACTGTAAGGTCGTAAACATCATCGACAAGGCGAGAAGATGCCGCCTTTAAAGTATCAAGCCCAAAAACCTTACGTAGCGTCTGTTCCATAGTGATCAGGTGCAAACAGCGTATAATTGTAGCAACGGCTGACTTGGAGTTGTCGTTCCTCCCAGCTAAATCCAAGATGGCAGCCCTATCGAGTGGATTGGGACATTGGATAACTACATATAGCTCCTGAAATATACTATAATTGGGAAACCGAAACAAATAGAAGGAAATGAAACCGGTCTTTGAATGTTCTATATTATAACGAACCCCAGAATACCAAGCGTATAAAGACACCGCAAGGGAGTGCTTATATCAGAGATCAAATCTAGCAATTTTCATAAAGAATTAAACTTTCAAACTTGATTTCCCAACATTTTCATTTTTCCACATTCATGTTTCTGGGCGATATGAAAATAAAAAAGAAACACCTTTGGCAATGACAATTAAAGTGTTTGTCTTATTTCATTTCAAAGCGCTAGCGCACTTAATCAAAAACCCTATACTAGAAATGAAGTAAATATACCGAAAACAAAACACATTTTCATATTTAATTTCTTACGCTTTCCTCTGTATTCTATGAACTTTTTGCCCTCCTCTCGTTTGCTTGGGTACAGCAATTTCAGCTTCACTAACAGTTAGACTTCTTTAGCCATTCAGTTTGCTTCTGCAATATTAAGACATTGTGTCACAATACTAATTAAGACGCTCCTTGTACTCGTAACTGACAAGGAACGACGTGTGCGGCTACATATTTGAACAAGTAACTAAAAATATATAGGAATACTCCTCTGATTATGTGCTCCAAAAATAGTTGCTACCAATTCTTCTAACACATAGTCAATTCTTTTTACAATACCTTGGCATCTAAGCCAACTCAAACTTCAACTGCTATGTGACCCACTCGAAGTGCAGTTGTCGCTCCGTCCGCCATTTCTGAAGCCATTCTCATGACACGATGAGGCAGAGAAGCCTGTTAAGCTGACAATCGATGCATGTAGCACAACTTAATTTATCCATTGAAGCCTTGTGTATACTTGTGTAAATATTTACACGCACACACACGAATATGCTCATCCTTGTTATGTAAGAGCATACATGCACATACATAAGCGCACTTGTATTACGTAAGTGTACATTTGATGTTGCAAGTAGGCCTCCACCAATTCTCTCTCGAGCGGCGCTTGTGTTTAGGTATTTATGCTTTCGCAACAATATTGTTTGGACATTTGTTTTCAGCAACAGCTTGTGACGACATCTTGGAATTTACACTAATTTGAAATTACGCCCATTGATGTTTAAGTCAAGTGCATTGAAATTATACTCGCATGTGTTACAATAAGGAGCTGCTGGTGTCACATGGAAATGTTCAGATAAATATATTTCTAGGTAAATTGAACTTACATACAAATGTTGTCGAAAGTGTATATAGAAATAACGGTGCATGTTCAGAAACATTTTTCTTTTATGTAGAGTGGCAGAATTTAAAGTCAATTAACTTTTTCAAATAAAAGATTTCAAAATATATGAGCGTATGGCTTCCGGGTCGTATGAGTGATATGGATATTCGACTACCAGCTGCTTACTCTTGAGCCATTTGTAATATCTTGTGACAATGAAGTTTATCCAGGAATAATTGGATATGGAGGTGAAACTATGGATCTTTCATTGTAATATTTCATATTCAGTTTTAATTTTCTCATCAACTTAATTTGTTAAAGGAGTTCGAATTTACAAAAAATACTTAAATACTCACAATAATGAAAGAGGTTATATACAGCTATTAAACAAATTTTCTAATAAATTATTTTGAAAAAAAAAACATATATAAATATATATATCATATGTTAATATGCAGTAATGTACAAATGCAGCAATGCTAATGGTACTGTAAATGTGAAATATTGTATGTTTGTGGGGATGTAAGTTTGCATGTTAAGAATTTTGTCCACATATAGGCTATGATCTGGACTGAGAAATAGGATACTGTTTTAAAGAGAGTTACCACATCTTAGAAAAGTGAAATTAATTAATTAATAAGTTAAATGAAGTATTAAAATATAGGTATCAAATGTATAAGGTTAAGGCGAGCTCATTTTGGGAAAATATTTCTGGGGAGGGATGCCACTTATTTGAAAAATGAAGTTCAAGTAAAAATAATAAAATAAATAAAATTTAACAGTACGGGTGCCAGAGAAAAGTGGATTGTAAAATCTTTATTTCGAATACATTTTCAGTAGGGTTGCCACTTGCTTAAAAATCAAGTTCGAAAATTTATAGTAAGTAATTAAAATAGTTCAGTCTGAGTATCAAATGACATAAATTCAAGAAAGTTTATACAAGAAACTTTTTTTGCAGATGGTTGCCACCTGTTTGAAAGAGACACTTCAATTTGATAAGTAAACTCATATACTTCCATATGGGTGTAACGAGCTATGAAAAACCTTTATTTCAAATATATTTTCAACAGGGTTGCCACCTCTAAACAATTAAATTCAGTAAAATGAGCATGCTAATCAATTCCGAGGTTCCCAAAATTACTCAAAACTTCCGATGTATTTTGTATAAATAAAATTCTTCTAAATTGTCATATTCAATAATAAATATTTAAACAGTAAACCATTATAAAATTCATATGAATGAATTGTTACTCCTTTTCTATGTTTTGGTATGTTACTCCTTTTCATTTTTTTTTTTTTTTTGATATTCTACGAAATTCAGTCTGAAATATATTTTATATAAATTATTTTAGTATATATAAATGAATTGGAGCTTAATGAGATTTACCAAACAATTAAAAGTCGGCAGCATGGTTTTCTCTCTGTCCTAATTTTCGTTATTAATGTTTATGTGTTTCCCTAAACTTCCATTTTGTTTTACTATGCGAGTCCGTTTTTGTACTTTTTTAATTTTAAATATGCCAGGAAAATGGAAATCCAATCTGCCACAAACAGAAGTGAAGGATTTTGGCAAATGGTCGTTGGGTTGGTATCGCTAAATTTAACCCTTAACTTTCAGTAACTGACAGGTAAGGCATTTCAAGATACCTTAATTTAATAAACTTTCTAGAACAAAAAACTGGAATGCTGAACACAATTCTCTTTACTACTTGTACTCAGAACTTTGAAGTACCGTTGTATATAGCATAATCTGTCGTTTAAACATTTATAAAAACGATTTACCTTAAACGGCTATCGATCGTTTTTTAAGTATACAAATACATCGACATAGGAAATCATACTTACAATTCCTGTAAATGGGATAACTTATTTAATCCCTCCGGTAAGCTGTTGATTAAATTGTCATCCAATTCTCTATTTTGTAGGCAGCAGTGCAAATGTTGCGGACATAGAATGAAGGCAGAGGAAATAGTGGAATGGAGAAATAATATTATATTTAGGATAATTGATTAGAAAGTTCGTTAAAATATTAACTTCTAAGATTACATACTTAAATTTTTATTATTGAAAAATAACTAAATAACGAACATAAAAATTATAATAATAATATAAGACCGTCAAAAGTCTCTCTTTTCCCAGATATGCCCTGATTTGAGACTATCTCTATCCAATCTTTATGTGTCAGTAGAAAGGTTATGGATCACATGTTAAAATATATAATTGGTGCTCACCCTTTTAGGTGTCTGGCCGAGCAACATTTTTATGTTTTTCCTCAAATGAAGGGATCTACAATTTTAAGCCGACTCCAGATGGTTTTTATGAGGAGTTTTTTAATGGCAGAAATACACTCGCAAGTGTTCCATTGCCTACCGAGGAGCGACTACTGTTAAAAAATCTGTTTTTCAACAATTTGAGGTTTCATGCACGGAGTTTTGAACCAGCGCACATCCGAAAGTTAGCCGGCGCCAATTCAGCTACATCAGTCATTTTTGGTTTATTTATTTATTTCATTGGTTCACTAAATTAAAAACAACACTTCGTCTCGAGCAGCCTATATTTCCGTAAGGTTTAGATTTATCTGTTCTACGCTTGAAATTATCGTAATTCAATCATAGTCACAGAAAGTGCGCTAGATAGCAAGGACTTCCGTTTTCAGTACTTAAAAAGATTTTCGTTTTAATTTTTTTTTCATTTTGCATTGATTCTGCCTATTTTTCAAAAAATATTGCTAAAAATGAAAAGAAGGAACTTGAAATCCGCATACATCAAACCGGCTGGCACACTTTGTATTATTAAACAATGGAAATTATAATATTTTAT
This sequence comes from Anastrepha obliqua, assembly GCF_027943255.1. NCBI lineage: Eukaryota > Metazoa > Arthropoda > Insecta > Diptera > Tephritidae > Anastrepha > Anastrepha obliqua. The sequence goes on from NC_072896.1 coordinate 3,536,216, forward strand.
ATTCAGAAAATACATAGATATATACATATATTCCATTTAAGAGAAGGTCATTGTAGAAGTAAAAAAAAATTTTTTCTTACTTATGTTTTGAAAAAATGCTCACTGTCTTAAGAATTCTATAGCCGGCGAATAATTAAGGTGAGAAATATCTTTAGAGATTTATATTTTGCCGTTTGGCGTAGACCCTCTCAGTTTGATGAGCACTCCATCGAAATGTTTAAACACGACTTTCTTCAAAGCCATTCGCACTCGAAGAAATCATAACCGATTGACTAGAAATTTTCAACTGTGTATTAACAATTGCATTCTGCAATTTGTATTCAGAATTGAAATTCTTTAAACATTTTTGAGAGTTCGAAACTGACTTTAGAGCTGTGCTCTGGTGAACCTTCTTCTTAGAATTTAATGTAGAATTCCCAATTGTAGAAATTTACTTAAGAAAAAATAAATATGTTCGGTTATCGGTCATTACTTCTTTCGAAGTGAGGAAGGAGCTGCCGCTACGGTGAATGGCGAGCACGAAAAATTTTTTGTGCCAGTTTTTTTCGGTTCTAGAGGATGGTGCATGCTAGCTGAATAATGATTTTAGTTCATCGATGCATTCTTTTCTAATTAATCCACGTCGAAAAGTGTGAAAAAATTAACGCCCGCAAATGTTCGTGGTTGATTTCCTTTTGTATTTTTTTCGCTTAAGATACTTTAATAAAATCAGTTGCATGTTATTGTACATCTTTTCAATAAGTTTTAAAAAAAAAAATTAATAATAAAATATTGACAAATAAGCCCATGACAGAGTTTTTTTGGAGATATGTTTTTCGAGAGGTGCTCTGCGGTGCCAATCGGCATTCGCCGTAGAATCATCTGAAACTAAAAAAGTCGAATTTTTCAGTTAAAGCATGCCGTAATGCTCCCCCCCCCCCATGAATAAAATTTTTTTTTTTTCATTTTTGTAGTTTTGGTGGCAAAAAAACGTAAAACGAGCATTTTTGGCGAAAAATTTCGCCATATTTGTAAGTGAAAAACAACCTTAAAAAAATAAAAATAAAAAAAAACAGTGTGGGGGAGGAGGTATTTTTGATTTAGAAAACGTGTGCCAAATTTGAAAAGAATCGGTTGAATAGTTTCGGAGTTGTGATTGGCACCGACTTTTAAGAAGTCGTTTCGGGAAAAACGCGTTTGAAAAAATGACTCTGAAAAATTATCGATGCTCCGCATTCGAGGTAGAGTGCCTACAAAGGCTATAACTTTGAGAGTTCTGCTCCGATCCACTTAAAATTTTGACACAACATTCTTGAAATGATTTACTATAAGATGAGTAAAGAAAAAAAATTTCGATTTTGTGACCCTACCCCCCCCTTAATGTATTAGTATTTTGAGCTACATGCCGCTTCAATATATCCATTTCTTGATATATGTAGGATGAATCAATTCCTGTCATGTGTCTTCCCTTGTGATTATTTTCATATTTTTCTTTGCTAAGTACTGATTTTACTGAGATTGTTGGTCGATATCTCCAAATCACAACAGGCAAACTGTTGGTCCCCTCAATCAAATTTACTGAACCTGGGACCTTGACTTGCTGAAGCACTAAGCTCATATAAAAATAGTATGGACATCACTACTCTAGAAAGGGGCTTTAGTCGGTCGCTGTAACTAACTCGGTAGAGGCAGTTACTTTTTTCCTTAGCGACTTTGCAGCCGCTGCATTCACAACATCTCGATTGAGCTGCCGTCTATGAAGCAGCCAAGGACTATGCCTTTTTGAAACTGTGGACTGTAAAATGACGTCATATGCGATATACGAAATTTATGTGGGTAGATTTGTCAATACGTGCGCGTATATAGAAAAAACTTAAATTTGCATTTTTATACCACATAAACATTTAACAAAATCGAGAATGTGCGTGCATACAAATACGAATGCCCTACGCATACGCAACGCATTTGTCATCCAGTGGTCACTTGAAATTGCCACCTTTTCAAACGCTCAATTGCGTAAACAGTAACAATAAATAGCAATTTCCGTTAGTATCACTCGATTGTATAGAAGCATTGACGCCACAGAACTTTTAACTTTTACCTTTTCACCAAAGTTTTCACCAATTCTTTTTGTTATTCGATAAATGTTGCTGCGGGAGCCACTTAGAGTTTTGTTTGTAAACAAAGTGTCGCAAAAAATATATGTGACGAAAAAAATGACATAAAACTTCGACAAGTGGCGAGTTTTTCTTCAGTTTTCAGCACTACTTTTACTGCCTTAACTTTTATTTACTGCATAAATGTGTGTGTGTGTGCATATACGTAGAGCTACACACGTAAGTAGTTGTTGGCGCATTTATTTCGGTGTGCAGCAATGCATCGGCCATTGATTTTCGCATTTATGCTTTTAGTGCTTTTTCGGGAATAAATTACCAACCATTTTTATAGCGATGGCGCTCGATCTAACCAATAACCATTTCAGTCCAGTGGCCTTTGTTTTGAAATTCCATCCTTTCAACTTTTTGCGTTATCGCTTTTCCCTTTCGCTCATTTTCTTATTGTTTTTAGTTGTAAAACCACACATTTATTTCTATACGGCGCTTTGCTCGTCCACTTTGTCCATTAAATTTGCTGGAAAGCAATAAGTTTGATGTCAGCTGGCGCTCAGCCATGCACGAATTTTATTTTTCAATTCTTTGTTTATAGATGCGTTTTTATTGTTGTTATTTGATTTTTCATTTCAACAAATGCGTTAAAATGTGGGTTACTTTATTCGGACAACAATAAGAAACATAAATCTACTCGCTTACAAAATCGTGGGACAATAAACCGAAGCTATTCAATCAAATATCGTGCAAATGAAAAATTTTGGTGAGGTCTATTTAATAAAAGGGGGGAAAAAATTATCTCAATTTATATCTAAAAACTATCAATTCGGTATTATAAGATTTTGCCATAGGCCCCTACTGATTCCTTAAAGTTGGCGTTGAAAATTTGTGATTGTGATTTTTTAGTAGCCAAAACCTGCTTCTAAAATTTAAATTGAAAAGGGAGAGAACGTGGCAAATATTTTAAACAAAAGTGGCTCACATAAGTCATTAACAATCATATTTCAATTAACTCAACAGTAGTGTGAGCTTTTTTTTATAGTTTTACTTAAGTTCTTAACCCATTCGACACCAACGTTGCTTGAAAAGAATTACACATATTTATGTTTATTCTAGGAAAGCTCAAAAAACAAACAATTTTTTCTCGATGCTACCTCCTATATTTATTCTATTTCTCAAAAAAAAGATACAACGTTTTATTTTTTATTTTTACTTATATTATATTTACGGTGCCGCCAATGCTTTGAAAACCACCAAATAACTTTATAAATTTGGTATAAAATATTTACAGATTATTTGACATCTTTTTTTTTTTATTTATCTTCACAAACGCCCGAAAAATTATATTCAAATCTTGATAAAAAAAAGAATGGTAGCTATTTTTATAGTTAATTAGCTATACCCGGCGCGCGTTGCTACGCCAACAACTAAAATAAATTTAAGAAAAATAACTTTAAAGAAAAAGCGCCACCTGGTGGGGAGTGACATCAATGAGCATATTCTACAAATCTTCTCCGTGGAAAAATACATACATATTGTATATATACCAATTTTTATAACAATCGGTACAGTAGTTTTTGAGTTCATCGATGACATTCAGACAAACATTCATTTTTATATATAAGAAGAAGATTTGAAAGCACCCAAAATAAAAAATAAAAAAATATTGAAAATTAGAAAACCAAAATATTTATTTCGATTCGGTTTTCTTTAAAATAAAGTTCACTTGTATGCCCTACATTTTTGGGCATTTGTGACGAGGCAATGAACCGATCTGTGAAGCGCGTTTTTCCCGAAGGAATTCAATAGTGGTTTTCAAAACGTTGGCGGCATAGGTAAATTCATTTAAAAAAACCAAAATAAAAAACAGGTGTCTCATTCTTGGCCACAGAATAAGTTTTGAGTGTAGGCACCAAGCAAACAAAATTTGTTTTTTTGGTCCATCCGAATACACACACATATTTGCTTAATGCTTGTTTAAAGTCGTCGTCGCATAGGGCTGTCGTTGGAGCATAGGGTCTCATAGGGCTCGTTTTGTACGGTATTGTAATTTGTAGCAGTATTGTAATTTGTAACAATTTTAAGCTTCATCTGCCATTTTTAGACTCTTTTTTAACAAAGTGTCAAGACAAATTATATTTGGTCTGCCTCAAGATACAATACACAAAAAAATTCGTGATGTAAATGATGGTAAAATTATTTTAAAATTTATACAAAAGTAATTTTGGTAGAAAATCAAAGTTTTTTATTAAAAAATCTGATAATTTTAGATATTTAAAAAATTCACAATAAATTGTGAATTCTGAAATTTGGGACGCCCTAAATTTTCCCGCTTATAAACAATTAATTCTTTAATACTTACAAAACTTTTAAAGCTGTTAAATTTGCAAATGCGCCAGAAGAGATTTTCATTATTTGATTCCGCTTCAAAAGACTGTAAAAAACAAGAAGTTTCAGTGTTATTGAGTGAGTGTGCACAATAATAGCAGCGTGACATATGGCAAAGTTTTGATTACTTATTTAATTATTTACTTTTTTATAAATTTTAATACTACAATACAAATAACATAAAATAAACTTTCAGACTATGTAAAACTAAAAAAAATTCTACGTATTTTCATTAAAATTTTAAGCATTTTAATCATAACTAAAAAATATTAAGAGTATATTTTAAGTAAGTTTTATAACCCATCGAGTTTTCATATAAAAAAATACAAGTTAGAAGGGCTCAAAATTGCGTTAATTTGGAAAATTTTTTTTTGCGGTGGTGTTGCGCCAGAAATTATGTAAGTTTTTCTTCATGGTTCATAGGAAGCTCTCCACTCACTCGCCTGATGTCTGGATTGCGTGTCGTAATCGTAGATGTGACGTAAGCATCTCCAGTAATGCATAAGGCAAATACAAATAATGATATCTACTTCATATTTTCCAGCATCAAAAATTGTACAAATGGCGAAAGGCGTTGAAAAAATACGAAGCCTTATTAGAGCTCTCCCTTTGTATATCGTAATTTTGCATTAAAAATTTACTTAACTCGGGTTGAACAGAAATTATAAATTTCTATGCACACTTATACGAGTACGTATATGAGTAGTTGCGAGTACTTACAGCACGATTAAATTTGGCATGCGTGGAAAATCGTCATCGTTGATTATTGTCAAAAGGTTGCTGCCAAGGTTCCTGTGAAATTTGCGTTAACCAAGAAAAAGTATTAGTAAGAAATATTAGCACATTACATATACATAAAATAGGCTGCAAAACTGAAGGCAAAGTATAGCATAAAGACTTAAAGACTTTGTTTATCAGTAAAATTTAATTAATTTGTGCTTTGGACAGTGAAAAAGGACCTAGAAAACAAAAAAATATTTATTCAATTTTTCAGCTGTTCTGATAGAAACAATAATCTAAATCTCAAATAATAATAAATCTAAAATGATGAAAATAATCTCTTTAATGAAATAAACTGCAAAATTCGAGCTATTCTGGTTTATAGAATTTCACTTAAAAATAAGAAGGAAAAATGAAAAAACTCGTACTGCAAGAAAATTGATCGGATTTTCTTGAAAACCGTTATTCCGCGACCTTCGAGGTCACTGATTAAGCATCTGTTACGAAGTTTTCAAAGCTACTATTGAAATTCTATGATATTGTGGAAAACGCCATATCTGAAATTTGGATGTGGAAAACTAACACCAGCTACACAGCGCGCGATTTCAAAATCCCACGCGTAGCGAATTTCAATACATGAAAAAGCCTGAAATATTTGTGAGAATTTGCTAAATTTAAAAGGGATTTTCCGATTCTTCCTTGAAAGATAGGCCTTTTTAATTATCCAAAGCACATGCAGTTAGACATAATATATACAATGTGAGTTTATGTAAGGAGAATTTATTTTCTACAAAAGCAATGACTACTGATCTACATACATATTAATAATTTACTGGAAAGAAATCATTTTTAGTAGTTGGTTTCTTGGCTAAAAATTTCAAATTCGATAAGTTCGAAATTCAAATATCCTTTATTTTGGTAATATCGTTGGTTGAGCGCACACTTGAGACAGATAAATGAACAAATTTTTCAGGAGGGCATATTTTGCCTTTTAATGGCTATTGTTTGTTAACTGACTCATTTTTGCCAGCTCTTCCGATATGATATAAAACTTATAAAACTTACAATTGAAATAACTTAAACTTTGTTACAGCACCAAACCCATTTGCGCAATGTTGAATACCCTAAAAAGGCAGCGAACTCATTTTCGTCAAAAAGTGCACTTACCGCTGGTGTGGGCTCAGCCATCGATATTGTCTCTTATTGTTTATTTGAATCTCTTGGTGGAAAGTCGATAACCCCAATAATTCATAAAAACTACGAAATAAGTATTTCATGTGAGGCCATACCATCTGCATTACTAGTTGACAGCAGTAATTCATTGACAGATTTTTAGCTTTAGATTTATTGAAGGTTTGCACTTTGACCTTATTGTCTTTTGTGCCCTCTAATTGACGCTTTAACTTAAAACATCGTTAATCGCTAAAAATCAATTCTCGCTGATTTACAATAGTTTTTGTTGCGAGTGAGAACAGAGTGTGTGCTTTCAGATATACATACGAATGCAAAACAGTTGTACAAGTAAATTTGTAGAATTACTTTTGTAACGGCAAATACCGAAGTGTCATTACAGTCTGTGTCAGAAGAAAAGAACCGGCTTTTTCTTGTTATTTCAAGATATATTTCGTTCTGCTTTTTGCTGCGTAATAGTCCCACTCAAGGGCTACGACGCCAGCCCTAGTGTCGTGCGAAACTTTCCCGTATATGCAACCAAACAAAAATGAGTCAGAAGTACGCGAAGCGTTTTAAGGCGGTATTTTTATGCATGCATTCGAAAGGGGCGAAATTATCTTACGCCGCGGCTGCAAAAGTGATTAAAAATTCAAAAAAGTTTGTTCTGTTGTGGAATCAGTGGCATAAAATGTTGATAGCTTTTCCGAGCGCGGCTTGAAGCGAGTGAAAGACAAAAAAGCAGTATAAAGTGATCGTCCAACTTTTTAAGCGGGACCTTTCTTAGCGACTACGCTAAGCACACACAATTCGTGCAAACAAGGGAATAGATGTGAGTATCAACACCATCGAACGACGACTGAAGGAGGCGAGCAAATCCTACCGTCCCACATCATCAAAACCAGTGCGCTCAGGAAAATACATTGAGAAACAACAAAACAAGAAAATGGCGTCACAGTAATGGACTGAAATTCTCAGTCCCCAGACGCCAACCCCATTGAAAATGTGTGGGCAATTATGAAAACGCAAGTTCATGATTTATACTTCATGAATAATCGCGGTTCCTTTTTTTTGACACAGACTGTATATACAGGGTGAACGATATGAAGTGTTACCTATTCAAAACACCATAACCTTTTTGTGTGAAATTATTTTTTATTGATTTCAAAGACAAAATTGTTCAAAAATGATTACAATTTTAACTTATATTCACTTTAGCTCGATATGACCACCTTTTGCCTTGACTATAGCCTTCAAACGGTCAAAAAATGAGTTGCATGCTACACGAATGTGATCTTGAGGTATTTTGGCCCATTCTCGTATAATAGTCCTTTTCAGCGCATCCACACTCGCATATTTTTTAGTCCTCACCTTACTCTCCAAAATGGACCAGATGGAATAGTCCATCGGATTTGCGTCTGGCGAACTCGAAAGCCATTGTGTGGTCGAAATGAAGTGTGGAACATGATTTTTTAACCATTCTTGGTTCACACGAGCTTTATGAGACGGTGCCGAGTCCTGTTGGAACGTCCATGGTCTACGACCGAAATATTTGTGTTCCACGGCTCTAAAGTAGCTTCTAAAACATTTTCCCGATAAAAATGATTGGAGAGCGTCAATCGGCGGTCACTGCGGCCCAAACCATTATTTGCGATGGGAAATTGCTTCGAGTGGCCATACGTAGGCTCAAATTCTCGTGTGAGAGTTCGGTCAAGTAAACACGATCGTTTTGAGTGTTGGTGAACTGCTCAATGTGAGGAAATTCTCCACGTTCGTGCAAGCACAACAACTCCTTTGCTCTTCCGCACCGAACTTTTTTTGCTGGGGTGAAAGATCGTGTGTTTTTTGGAACTTGTAAGCCTTGACCTTGAGCTAATTTTTCAGTATGCGTCGAATGATGTCTTGCAATATTTTCAGTTCTCTGGCCATTTTTCTTCCACTTCGACGTGGATTTCGTTCAAGTCGAGGCTTCACTTTCCGAACCATTTCTGGCGTTGTTGCGGTTTTTTTTTGGTCCACCTCCATTTTATTCACTTTGAGATGACTGAGCTCACGAACAATGGCTGGTTGTGATTTTCCAGCCAAATATAATACAATCACATTATTACGTTTGAATTCCATCACAGAAAAAAAATTGAACAAAACTGAGACGGAAATGCTTTTGGTGGCTTATAAACAATATAGTGAACTGTCATTAGAACAAAATTGCCGTTGATGTCATGAGCTGTTTTACAGAAACAAGCAGTGTGAAGTTGGTAACACTTCATATCGTTCACCCTGTAAGCTTTTGCGCGTATCCAACACAATATATTTGCTAAAATTGCTACATTGAAGTTGGGCATAACTAATTTAGAGGAAGGTTAACGTCGTAATCTTTGAACAATCTACCTTTGGCACACACAGCTGCATCGTTTAAGCTATTCTCCAAACAGCGTTTTTTTTTGTTTTTTTGTTAAGGTGGTTGAAATCAAAGCTTCAGAAACATTATCACTAACACTATAACATTCCTCCTCATCGGTTAATTTCCTCCCAAAAAGCCCTTTGTTAGCAGAATGTATAGGTAAAATATAAGTTTGATAGTAAATGATTGGGATTTCAGTCAGTTAGAAGCATTCTTCTAAGAATTGCGAGTTCTCGGAATGTTCATGCAAGTTTTCGTTTAAAGTTTGAATAATACTTTTTAGACTAAGATTGCTCAAGTTTTATTTTCAGTCACTTCATCGGTTACCTCATCCTTTACTTTATCAATTACTTTATTGGTTACTTATGTATATTTATTCGACCACAACTGCAACTGAACCGGATGATATACCGATTATGTCTGGAGGTCCATTTGATATCTGAGTACATTTTATGTGAATGCCCGAAATTGATTTGATCTACATTAATATTACTAAACTATAGTTGATCTTATTACTGTTAGTAGAGTGGCTGCGCAGAACATCTTGGGATTAATTAAGAAGTTTGAAGGTGCATTGGATTTGGGGACTTTTAACCAGATATTGAAATAAAAAAATACCTTTTTCATCTTTGAGTTTTATGTTTTCAAATATTATGAATATTTAAAACATTAAATATAATTCTGTTAAGTAGCCAAAACCATAAATTGTTTTAAAAAATCCTTATTGTTGGTATTTCATTCTGGAATGTATTGTTAAGGGGGTATTCTAGTCTAGGGGCCTGAACTTCGAGCATTTTTTGACGGTGAATAAAAAAAAGCTATTGATATTTTTACTATCCATTTTTTTATCATTTATTTATTTATATATTAAGAGCACACAAAATGAATTTTAATGGAATTATGCGTCCTTGAAGTGGAAGGGGAAAATAAAAGGCAGTGTCCGCGTCGTCACGATTTCTACCCTTGTGGTGATTTGAAAGAAAAAATATGACAAATTCTTAATTAATATGAATGTCATTATCGTATGACGCAAAAAAAGGGAAACAACATTTTTTTCATAAAATGGCGGCTACTCAAAAATTTAGGTCGATTTTTCCCTCATTTTTAAGCTTTCTCGAATTGTTTGCACATATTAAAAAATTTAAATTTTCAGTTTTTCGTGCGTCATCCGATAAAGATATATTTAAAGAATATTCATGATACACTTCAAGCAAATCGGTTGATTAGAACTTGAGATATCGTGCCGACCGTATCGAAGGAAGTAGTTTCGACAAAAACACGTTTGAAATTCGCCGTCCGCTCAAACTAGTCTAGCTGTCGCGTCATTAAAATAGTTGTAACTTCGAAAATAATTAGAATTTTGAAAAATCCTTTTAGGGAGATATTTTTGAATAATTAAACTATCGAATTTTGAAAAAAAAAAAATTTTTCGATTTTTTTTAATTTCTAGACTAGAATTCTTTACTCTCTTTACCACTCTCTTTTGAATAAATTAGTAAGCCAGGTATGTAGTTAATTAAGGTGAAGATATTAAACTGCTACTTTTGTCATACTTTTTCCACTGAAATTCATTCATATGAAGCATAACAACAAAAGCTCTGTCTAATTTTGAAACTCTTGCAAGGCTACAATTCTATGTTGTGTTAATTTCAAGTAAATATTAATTTTAATATTTTCAACTTCTACAACTATATAAGATTATAAGAATGCAAAGGGGAGGCAATTTTAAGCTAAGAAAATGAATAGGAAAATAAAGAATTTATTAAACAATTAGAGAATTACAAAGTATTTTAAGAGACAGTGCGAGCAGGTGCGGGTGCGGGTGCGGGAAAGAAGTAGGCGAAAGCAGAACAACTAAGCAAGAAAGAGTGTAAGAAATAGCTCACAGTGCTTCGAGTGTTTTTAATCCAGCCAAAGCGTTTGCCGGTATCCGATAGAATAGATTACCCTCGAGGCGTAGAGTGCGCAATTTTGGCAGATGCTGCAGGCTATCCGTGTCCATGCTGGCTAAGGCGTTGCCATTCAGCTGGCTTTTTATTTTATTTTATTGAATTTTTTAATTTTTTTTTGTGTTTTTTTTTTTGCATAATGTGCGCATTTATCCAGTGGTTGTGGTTGTTTGTGCAATTACAGCATAGCAGCGCAAAAAAAAATTAAAATATAAAATACGAAAATCAAATGACAATCAAAGAAATTTGTAGCAACATCTTTAGGCGTTATTAAAATAACTTAACTCTTGCCGTGTCTAGCAATTTGCGGTGGCTTGTTTTTTAAGTAAATATATTGGGTTTGAGTGCATCAAAGTGATTACCGCTAAATTTGCAAAGCTTTTACGTTTCGTACAAAGGCGCGTGAAGCATATATTTAGGCGCTATAAAGTTGAGTGTGCATGTGTGGATGTGTGCGTGTGTCATAGGAGTGCATGTGTTAGGAGTTTTTGTAAATAATTGCGAATTTGAATTGAAATAAAGTGTTTGAGAAATAGTGTAAAATCGTAAGTGCTAAGGACTGCGCACCTGTACGAGTTTCATACTTGTCAGAGGTTTTAAATATATAATATCGGCCATTTTTTAGCTGCATGAGAACTATCGATATCGATAACTACGGCTTGAGAGCTGAGAATGACAAACTGTGTTGACATTTCTTTTCAGTAAGCCTTGAAAGTCATCAAGAACGTCAGAACCGCACTTCCAAATTGACTTATAAAAAAAATCAGTTCGCGAAGTTCATAAATCCCAGCTTATAATAAAAAAATGCATTCTAATAATATATTTGATTTGTAATATACTTTTAAGATTTCAGGCTGTTAAAAGCACCCAATATTACATAATAATTAAAAAAAGTGAAGAAATAGAAATATTTTTTTTAACTCTTACTGCCTTCTTGCTTATTTTTTTTTTCAAAAATTTTAAATATACACTGCGTTAAATAATTACAGCACAGGAATTTATTCACAATTTATTGGTTTCATATTTAATTATAATATTTTTTCATTGAAAAGAAAGTTCGTTCTTCTACAAAAACAAAATAAATCTAAATTTTAAACTTTGGGTAAAAATGTTTGGGTTTCTAACTTTTTTTTTTTCTGACGTTGTTGGGTGTTCTCTTTCATACAACAAAATGTAGAGCACTCGTTATACGCAGAGAATGCAACGCCAGCCAAAACAAGAATTATCAGAAAAAGCGCGATTTTTGAGTCTCCTCAAACTTGAACTTTATTTGATCAAAGTTCAATGGGCTATCAAACCGCGTACTTGAAATTTTTCTAAAAGTTCTGATTAAAAATTTGTGTGATTGTTTCGATGACACCTACATGATTCCTACTTTCAGTATTTATAGAGGTTGGTCTCCATCTGGTATCGCTAGAGACCAAAAGGTCTATGCGTGGCTTGTTGCCAACCAGGCTAACCTAACCTAACCTTTCGATGAAAGTTTGAAACTTTAATGAACTTTTATATTAATTTTGTAAAATCAACTGCATTTGCATGAAAAAATATCCAAAATAAATAAGAAACAAATAAATTGCTTAAACATATCAGCAAGTCCTAGTGCTGTACTTATTTAACGCAGTGTAGATGGAACCAGTGGTATCCTGTCACCAAAGCCACCAACCAGTCCATAGCATTTATGATTTAACGCTAGTTATTCGAACACAGTGTATATATATTCTAAATTTCGAAAAAACAGCTTCCATTCAATTAAGTACATTTGTATGCGTGTATGTGTGTGCGCACTTGCATAAATGTTTTCTTACTTACAGTGAAATTAAACTTTTCAATCCTTGAAACGCGTGCGCTGGCAATGATTTAAGGCCACAATTTTGTAAATTCAAACGTTTCAATTTTCCAAGTCCATAAAATGCATTCGGATCAATATTAATGATGCTATTGTCGGATAAGGTTCTGTGAAAAATGAAAGAAAGAATTTAAGCATTTTAGAAGCTGAAAAAAATGCAAAATAAAACACGAATAAAATGTGGAAAATAGAAAATGAGCAAAACCTGCATCCCCTATTTGCATCGAAAACAAGACGAAAGGACTATTCACACTTCGCCACCTCATCCTCGCCGAATGGGCATAATTAATTGCCAGCTGTGTTGAAATGTGGTAATAAAGTCATTTATCTGCACAAAGTCCAATGTATCGAGGGTGAAGGAGGTGGCACTCAGTAAGCAAGTATGTATGCATGTCGCCTGAAGTGGAGCATCCAAGCGGGATATACTGGGTATTGAGCAGATGAATTGAGTTCACGAAGAGCAGCATCGAAAGTGTATTAGGTGCTGTGAATACTCATTTGCTGGTAAAGTGTGCATTATACTATAAATGCAAAAGTGTGTGTGTGTGCGTGTGTGCAGGTATGCAATAATTATTTGTTAATTTCGTAAGTGCACAAATATATGTAAGTATGCACCTAAATATCGTAGCTTGAAACATATTGAGTGGGTCAGCAAATTACTTGAATTGCTAAGTCTTCCATTTTCCGCGAAATTTGAAAAGTCTTCTAACTCTTTGAACACATATCGTGGGCATAAATAAATAAGTGTGAGAAACTTCCTCGTCCAAAAAAAAAAAAACGGGGAAAAATTAAAAATTAAAATAATTTTAACCGTTCACTTTTTCTAATATCGGGCAGTCTTTATAAAAATCATAATTAAGTTTATAAAAAAATATTATTAGATGTGTATAAGACGCGCTACAAAATTTATAAATCTTCTAACTTTATAAAATGCTCTTAAATGTTAAAACATTATATTGGTCTATGGTTTTTTTTTTTTGTTTTCTGGTTTCTGATTTCCTATGTATTTTTATGCACTGCTAAAACATTGCTAAAACGTTTGATTTACGTCAGAAAAATGAAATATCCTCAGAAATATGTTTTTGAGAGTTTTAATTCCTCCCTTTCTCAAAAACGCCTGACGCGTTAGAGAATGAATTTAAGTAAACTCATTCGGATTTGTAATAAAAAAATTAAAAAAATTGGTGCATACACTTTTGTTGGGTGTTTGGTCGAGCTCCTTCTCCTATTTGTGGCGTGCATCTAGATGTTGTTCCACAATTTAACAGGACGCCAAATCTTGGAAAATACCCATGAAAGGAGGATCGACACACACCATCTTTTCGTCGACTTCAAAGCTGCATTCGACAGTACGAAAAGGAGTTACCTGTATGCCGCGATGTCTGAATTTGGTATCGCCACAAAACTAATACAGCTTTGCAAGATGACGTTAGTCAACACCAGCAGCGTCGTCAGAATTGGGAAGGACTTCTCCGAGCCGTTTGATACCAAACGAGGTTTGAGACAGGGTGACTCGCTGTCGTGTGACTTCTTTAAATTGATGTTGGAGAGCATCGTACCAGCCGCAGAGCTTAATCGCGGAGGCACAATTTTTTATAAGAGCATGCAATTGTTGGCGTATGCCGATGATATCGACATCATCGGCTTTAATAACCGCGCTGTTAGTTCTGCCTTCTCCAAACTGGATAAAGAGGCAAAGTGGTGGTGAACGAGTACAAAACGAAGTACCTCCTGTCTTCAAACAAACAGTCGGCGAACTCGCGTATCAGCACCCACGTCGCTGTTGACAGTTATAATTTCGGGAACCAGCATTAACACCAATAACAATGTCAGCCGTGAAATCCAACGTTGAATCTCTCTTGCCAACAAGTGCTACTTGTCCTCCTCCTTTGCGTTGGAAAGATCAGTGGGAGAAGGACTTGGCTTCACTTGGTGTGTTCAACTGGCGCCGGTTAGCACGAGAAAGAAACGACTGGCTTTAGGCGGTTATCGCGCGAATTAAAAAAGAACAAGAAATAACAGTAACACCGAGAGGCATTTTTCCCCCGGTTTTTACGGGGCACTTTTGGCCAGCATCGGACTTAGTGCACGAAAAATATCGGAAATTTATTAATAAGCTGAAAAATGTAGAAGTTTGTAAATAAACTTACAATTCCTCAAGGTTCGATACCATAAAAAATGTATTAGCCTCAAATGTTGTTATGTTGTTGTTGCCCAAATCTCTGCAAAATAGAGGAGAAAAATATTATATATAAAGCAATAGAATAGTACAATAAAATTTTCAATTCGATGGAGTTTGGTGGAAAACTAGAGCTATACATTTTTTCATTTGTTACTTCCGAATTGAAATCCTGGTAAGATTTCAGGTTTCGGCGTTTTAAAATTTTAGGGGTTTTTCTGAGAATAATAGCAGGCTAGATAACATTACACCACAATTCAGCTTTCAAAATTATTCTACAAGTTATTGGAAAGCTTGAGTGCGATTGTATTGAGGATATTGGCCCAGAGTCGGTGGCTAGCTTCACTGACGTTTCAAGATTCAATAATTTAGACGAGAGTGCCATCCACTAAAAGTGTTGCAGCTGAAGCGAATCATACGGCTGTCTGAGCACTGCAGTGTCTTTAAGTTGAACTATACAAGAAGTTACTTTGTGGGTCATCGACTAGCATAGCTAATCACTATCTAAGCTGACAGTCAAACTGCCATTAAATCTCTAATGGCTTGATTTCATCTACAGTAACGTTTGAATGTGAAGCTAACATATTCCGAATGAGTTGGCTAAGCGGTGCGTCACGAAGGTTTTCTAGTTTTCTAGGCTCAGAGAGATTTCTGGATATTGCATCGCGGATGAGCTCGATACGAGGCACTTAATCCTAAATCGGTCAACTCTGCCCAGTATGTGGGTATCTCTTTGCCTTCAAGCAAGCTGCAGATTTGGTCGGTAAAAATCGCACAGGACAACTATAGATGGGCCATGTAAAGCCAACTTCTGGGAAAACTAGACAATTTTGGCCGTGACTATTTGAAAACAAAAACATGTATCTCGACCGACCTTCCATTAGTAGAGTAGTTGGTATCATCACAGGGCACTGTCTAATGGAAACATATGGAACTAACTAAAGAAAACCCAAAATATATATGTAATTTCTTCAAGTTCTTAAGGCTTTCTGTTTGTAAAATCGTAGCAAAATCTTTAATTGATCAGAAAAGAGTGAAGTTACAAATCTTTTAAGGCTAAAAGTACTGCAGAACCAGTTTTTTTAACAATAAATATAGATTTTGAGGGAATTTGAATAACCATTGTGTGTTGCGCTCGGCCAGATCTATATAACTTGTTATTATTTTGCAGCACCGTGCAATTATAAGCATTCATTCAAGTACTTACAGCGTAACAACATCGCCTGGCAGCTCCACCGGCACCGCCACAATGCCAATACCGCGGCAGCTCAACGATAGCCGCTCTAAAGTGCCTGTGCAATGGCAATGCTTCTGCGTCCACACTTCACAAACGCCATGCAGCGTGCGCGGCTCCCGATCTGCTGAGGCGCTGGCTGATGGCGTTGCAAGTCCACTATCAAGTGAGGATGGCTTATCAGCGGATGCTGCCGATGGGGTACTGCTTGCGCTGGCTGCCTGCACACTGTCATGATACTCCTGCAGTGTTTGCTCGTAAAGCAATTGCGCCTCCTTTTCTGGATCAACAGAAGGCAGCACGACATTCTCGCGAATGTGCTCGGGCATACTGATGGCGATGCGTTTCGTTTGCTTGCTGCCAGTGGCATTACCACCGATTGTATTGAGGTCTTCTGTATCAGATTGCGGTGGATGTGGAGAGAAGCTGTTGCTATTGTTAATGCTGTGGCTCACTCCCTGAGTGACACTTCCATTTAACGCCAGCGATTTACCACTCGGTTTGTCACTTGATTGATTGGAGCTCATTGGCGTGAAGGTTGCATTGGTGGAGGTTTCCAATGGTGACTGTGTGTTGTTTATATTGTTATTGTTACTTATGTTATAACTGTGATTACTACCGCTATTTACACTGCTACTGCTACTACTACTACTATTTTTACTAATACTAATACTGTTGCTGGCACTCGCTGGCTTTGAGCCCACGGTTGCAATCTGCTCAACCGCTTCTTTGGTTTCCTCTATTAAATTCTCGCTTACAAATATTTTTTCTACCAACTGCTTAACTTCGCGTTCTACGGCGTTCAGTGCATTGCTCTCAGCTGTGGTAAAGGCTGTAGGCCTTCGCCCATCTCCGTGCAACATCTCTGCGCTTATCACCAGTTTGTGCAATGCATGCGCTTGCAGTAGCTGCAACACACACATCACCAATACAAATATCACCGAGTCTTTGAGTAGAAGCCAAGAGTGCGTGCGATTGCCGCGTCCCCGGCTAATGGCCATGCCGTCACCAGTACACTTGACGACCGCTTTTCCGCTACACCAGACGCAAGATCTCTTCGCTTCTTTCTCGCTCTTCTTCTTGACTTTAATTGCCACTTGTGGCCGTAAACTGGATAATTGGTTGAGTTTCTCTTTTTGTTGTTTTTGTAATTCGAATCGACTCTGATTGATGCTGTCAAGCATTTGTCATTTAATGACAGTTGTGTGTGCAACGCGTTTCGCGCACATGTCGACAAATCTACGCGGCCAGTTAGCGCCAGCTGCGAAACCAATACAAATTTCGTTGGTGGTGGTGGATAGAGCGGAGAGTTCTGTAGAAGTTCAGTGGATGCTGTGGGGTATTTTATGAGCTAATTGAAATGCTTCCTTTTCTATTTCCTTGCCGATGTATATTTTTATTTTATTTGTATTTTTTAAGTGTGAAAGTTTTGCCCTCTGCTTCTGTTCTGTGCCACAGTTTAAGGGATTTCGCGGTGCTTGATGAATAAACTTCGCGCTGATTTATGGGAACTAAAAGAGAAAAATAAATGGTATTACCAATTTTTATAAGAAAAAGTGTGTATGTGTGTGTAGATGTATAGGTGTGTACATGTATTCGGTTTAATAAGACAAACGGTTTGGTTATATTAAAATGAGAGTTTTCCAAAAAAAAAAAGGTAAATAAATAGACAGCAATTTGCAACAAAACGCAACCTTTTTTTACATCGCAAGGCGCTGCCAATGAAATATGTTACAGAAGCTGATACAAAAGCTGACGTACGTTGCCTTAAAAGTTGTTTTGAATTTTCTTAGTAGTTGACGCATTTAAAATATGAAAATCATTGCATCTAAGTGATAGCATACGAAAATGTTCATGCTTTAATTTCACTTTTTTGCTTGATGCATAACCATCGCAAGTAATATAATATACTGCCCGGATAATTCTTTACACTAACTAGCCCTCTTTTAGTCCTTTGGGCGAATTAAAAAAAAAAAAATATTCTGAAAGAAATATACATATGTATTACGGTAAGGTTTTCATAATTGTTCAAAAAAAT
Source organism: Anastrepha obliqua (assembly GCF_027943255.1). NCBI lineage: Eukaryota > Metazoa > Arthropoda > Insecta > Diptera > Tephritidae > Anastrepha > Anastrepha obliqua. The sequence continues at coordinate 3,554,228 of NC_072896.1, forward strand.
GATAGCAAAATAATAACACAAAAAAACAAAATCGCACTTTTTGTCTGATGAATGACTTTTGATACTTGATGTTTACTAATTTGACAACGCTGATTCTAAATATACCCTTATTTTTTTTTTGTAACAGCTCTTGTTTACGAGTTATAGCTATCACAAAAAATCACTATAATTCAGTGTTAATTGACGAATATTTAAACAAATATTAAGTTTTCTTAATATTATTTGTTATGGCATCGTCAAAACGAGTTTGTATAAATGACCGGAATAGTTTTTGTTTTATTTGCTGAGAGTATATGTTTCAAGAAAACCGTTTGAATGTGACACCGTTCGTCAATGAGGCGTACAAAAATTACTTCGGTCACCCAATGGAAATGAAAAATAAGCCTTGGATTCCACAAAAGGTATGCAGAACGTGCGTTGAGTTTCTACGTTTGTGGACGAATAAGAAAAGGAATAAATTTAGATACGAAACTGCTATGATCTGGATTGAACCTGTAAACCACCACGACGGTTACCGTACACTTTTCCCAATCCATTTTTCCCAAAAGTCATTTTTCCCAAATTTTTTGTTCCCAATAAAATAACTCCCAAACCAATTTTCCCAAAACCATTTTTCCCAATTCAATTAAAATCCTATTTTTCCCAAACTTATTTTTTTTTTTCGTAGAACACTTTTTCGCATGGGCGGCCTTCGGCCGCGCTTCAAAAAAATAACCCTCATCAGTCCGACTCCAGCTACGCAATCCACCGTATTTTTGCGTAGAACTCCTCTAAAGAATTTATTTTATTGGGAACAAAAGTTTTGGGAAAAATGACTTTTGGGAAAAAAGTCTTGGGAAAAACAGTTTGAATGAAAAAATTTGGGAACATTTGCCTTTGGGAAAAGTAAGCATTGTGAAAAAAGTTTTGGGAAAAATGGATTGGGAAAACTGGTCGGCAACGCACCACGACGACTGTTATTTTTGTATGGTAAAAATAACTGGCATTAACCGAAAAAATCGAGGCAAATGGGAATATCCTTCCATACGATCCACACATAGACGTGTTTGGAGCCCTACCATGTCATTTGAACCTCACCCTGGTGCTTCACAGGAAGAACCTTTACATTTTGAGGCAAAAAAGACAATAGCGATAGTGACTTTGATTGTGACCTGGGAACACCAAAACCATTTAACCAAGATGATTTAAACGACCTCATCAGAGATCTGGGACTGTCAAAGACTGGTTCAGAAATTTTGGCGTCTAGATTAAAAGAAAGGAACTTAGTTACAAAAGAAACTAAAATTTCTTACTATCGCAGAAGAGAGCAAACTTTCCTCGAATATTTTCCTGAAGAAGATGACTTTGTATTTTGTAAAAATGTACCTGATTTAATGGCTGCAATGGGATTACAAAACTACATTTCTAGTGAGTGGCGTTTATTTATAGATTCATCAAAATGGAAGTTAAGGTGCTCCCTTCAGGGAGCACCAAAAAATTAAAGTTGGGGGCCAACCACTTGGCCCCTTTTCCATACTTACTCCTGTTTTACAGCAAGTGAAAATACGTTGCGGTTTTCTTCAGTCCAGAACTACGAGTGTCTTGACAATTTATTCTTATGCTTAAGCTAAGCTAATTCTTAATCTAACATATTGCTGACATAGCGGTTCACACGGTGCAGCGGCGGTTATATACTAACGCTGCTGCGCATGTGTCATCTGATACGCATTGCTAGCGAATCGCAGTCAGGTAGCTGCCTTAATTTGCTGACATAGCGGTTCACACGGTGCAGCGGCGGTTATATACTAACGCTGCTGCGCATGTGTCATCTGATACGCATTGCTAGCGTATTGCAGTCAGGTAGCTGCCTTAACTCCTCCCCCTTTAAAGATCTGCGTCCCGCAGATGACAGCGTTGTAGCCGGGGGGCTTCAGTTGTGGCGGAGGAAGCAGGAAATTGATGAATTTCAGCCACCCTAACAATTCTGGGTATATCTACTCCTGAGGTGATTTTCCGCCAGATCATATAGCAGGCTGATGCTAAAATTATAAGGACAATTCCGTCCGTTGCCCAAGAGAGGTGAAAATTCCAGGAAAGCTTCTTAAGTTGATTTATGTTGTCCAGACTAAGTCCATGAATGTAGGATAAGCTACCCTTTAAGCCATCATTTGTGACATTTGACAAAACAGATGGTAGTACTTGTGAAGTTCTAGCAATCGTATTCTGCGGCTTCAACCAGGTTCTGATATGGTAAGGCATTCTCTTCGAAAATTATTCTTTCTATTTCCTCTCTATCCAATAGGTTTGTATCAACAATTCCGGATTTCGCCATCTGAGCTGCACGTACGATTTCTGATACTTGCCTTCTGCATTAATATTTCTGCCAAGGGCGTTCGTGTATTCTACCATGTCGTTTGTCATCTGGATTACTTCTTGCGTCGCATTAAATAACTTTTTGTTTATGACGTATTGGTTATTGTCATTCGTCATCAATTCGTTTTGGTTTTTAACGATATAATCCCAATCTGCGGCATCAGGGGATCCCGCAATCCATTTCCATGCGGATCCAATCCAATTGATGGATCGTGTTTTTCTAGTTTTTTCACCTGTCAATTCAATGAGGCGCAGACGTGTTTGGTTTAATTGGAAGTCGATGAGTGATTTGGTTGCTTCTTTTCCGATCCTCTTCTTGGACAGACTTGTTAATTCTGCCAACACGGTGTCGAAGTATTTTAGGTCAATAGCGTGGATTAATTTAAAATGGCCGCTGATGACATAGCCGCTACCGTGCTCCACCGTAACAATTGGGGATTCATATTGAAAAATGCTGAATCCGATTGAGGCGGGGATTAGCATTAACCTATCTTGCAATGAAATTTCAAGTTTAAAGATATTCTTATAATAATTTGTTCTAAAACTATTGTAGTGCATTAAACTTCTAGGCAATTTTAATATGTTCTATTTTTCTTTTAGATTTTAGTTTTACTTTCAAATTAACATTAACCTATCTTGCAATGAAATTTAAAGTTTAAAGATATTCTTAATAACTTCTTCTAAAACTATTGTAGTGTTTTAAACTTCTAGGCAATTTTAAAATGTTCTATTTTTCTTTTAAATTTTAGTTTTACTTTAAAATTTTGTGTATTAATTCTTATTTTAATATTCCAAAAAAAAAAAATTTTAATTATAATTTTTTCTTCTTTAAAGTGCCATTCTTTTTCTTAAATGCTGTCTATAAATTTCATCATTCCCATGAGGAGTCGAACCCCGATATTCAAGGAATATCCACCAATTCTATGGGTTGAGAAAGTTATTTGTATTGCATTTATTTTTTACTTCAACGTGGCAAAAGATATTTGTAATTTTTTTTTTTTTTTTGAGTGCCATTCTTTTTTTTTTAAAGGCTTTCTATTCATTTCATCATTCCCATGAGGAGTCGAACCCCGATATTCAAAGAATATCCACCAATTTTATGGGTTGAGAGAGTTATTTTTATTGTATTTATTTTTTATTTCAACGTGGCAAAAAATATTTGTAATTTTTTTTTTTTTTTTTTTTTTTTTTTTTAAGTGCCATTCGTTTTCTTAAATGCTCTCTATTAATTTCATCGTTCCCATGAGGAGTCGAACCCCGATATTCGAAGAATATCCACCAATTTTATGGGTTGAGAGAGTAGTTCTTATTGTATTTATTTTTTATTTCAACGTGCCAAAAAATATTTGTATTTTTAATTTTTATGTGCCTTTTAAAGTGCCATTTTTATATATTGTATATATATATGTATATATATATTTTTTGTTTTTTTTTTTTTTTTTTTTTTTATATATTTTTCACTCATTCACTCTTCCTCATGAGGAGTCGAACCCCGATATTCAAAGAATATCCACCAATTTTATGGATTGGAAGAGAGCTGTTTTTCTTTTTTATTTTTTTCTGTTTTATCAGCACGGCACGGCACGGAATTGTTTTTTGCTTAATATCGACTTTGCTTCCTTACAGGATTTTTTCCATTCGGATTCTTTCGGTTCTTTCCTCCGTTTTGGTTTTCCCTTTGTTTTCTTCTCTCCTATAGATGAGAATAAACTATTTTTTTAATTGTTTAATATTCTTGTTAATGAATAAATTTTTTTTTTTTTTTGTTTTTTTTTTTTGTTTTTAATTTTTTTATTATTTTTTTTTTTTGTTTTTTTTTAGGAAAGCAAAGTCTTATGTTTTGTTTTTTGTTTTTTTTTTTTTATTTTTTTATTATTAGGTCACGGAAGGGCTATGTTATCCTGTTTAGTCACCCGCAATCAGATTGCGGACAACCTACTAAGGCACAGCTTGCTTCACCCAGGTTGGCCCCATTGCAATCTCCAATGTGGAAGGTGTAGCATGACTACTATTGCGGGCACACAAGACTGTAACCGATCGACATTATAGTCGCAGGAGTCCGTCCTAGTAGGCGTAGGCATACGGCCTCCTGTGGCAATTCTAATGTCACCGAGTGCAGTCGAAAAATCGCTGTGGCGCAGTAACAAGTAATACTTTATTTATTTTCTTTTAACCTCGTGAGTAAATTGCCAGGAGGGTCCCCCCGTGGGTGGTGAATCGCTGAGCAATATTACTCCGAGTTGTATATTTATTTATTTGCTTTATTTCATTGACAAATTTAGCAATTTTCCTTTCGTCCTCGTGAGTAAATTGCCAGGAGGGTCCCCCCGTAGGTGGTGAATCGCTGAGCAATATTACTCCGAGTTTTATATTTATTTATTTGTTTTATTTCATTGACAAATTTAGCAATTTTCCTTTCGTCCTCGTGAGTAAATTGCCAGGAGGGTCCCCCCGTAGGTGGTGAATCGCTGAGCAATATACTCCGAGTTTTACATTTATTTATCGCAGTAGTGCAGTTATAAGTAATATTTTCTTTTATTTAATTCACAAATTTTAGCAGTTTCCTTTCATCCTCGTAAGTAAATTGCCAGGAGGGTCCCCCCGTAGGTGGTGAATCGCTGAGCAATATACCTCGAGTTTTATATTTATTTTATAATTATTTTTTTTTTATTCGAAAGAGAAAGAAACCTACTTTCACCAAGCATTCACCCTTCACTGCACCTCACAAAATTATCGTCGCACTCCGCTCCATTTTGCCGGATATTCCCTTATTAAACAGGGAAATCCTTTGTGAAGCCCGCATTGCGGCTGTTATTTTGCACAAGTGCGGCTTCACATTGCGGAAGGGCATTTTCAAGTCTTCGTGATTTTTCGTTTTGCGCCGTGAATCGTCGAGAGTTTTTTTTATTTAACACTTAATTTGATTTAATTTGAATTTATTTCAAATTCAGTTTTAATTTCCATTTAGTTATCTTCTATTATTGTTTAATTTTCACTCGAGTTGTTTGCTTTTATTTTTACCATAGCTTTAATTTTAGTTATATTTACTTCATTTGTTTAATTCTATTCAATTCTAATTTTAAATTTTTATTTACTTTTTATTTCATATCATTATATTTTATTTTAGTTTATTTTACTTTAATTTCATTTTTTAATTTATTTTAAATTTAATTTCATTTGAACTTAATTTATTTTGTGCTAATTTACATTAAAAAATTTACTTTAGCTAGGATCCCAATTTTAGTTTCCTGTCTAATTTCAATTTGGTTTTAATTATTATTTGATTTATTTTATTTTATAAGATTTAATTTTATTTTCCATTCATTTTATTTTATTTCATCACATTTTTTTATAACACGGCGCACTCACTTTTTCACTTTCACTTTTTGCCACTTCCTTTACACCACAAGGATTCCTTTGCGGATCCTTTACACAAGGATTCCTTTGCGGAGATCCTTGTTAGGTACCCCATCTTTTTGAAAAAAAGAGAGGTCCCTGCTCGGGCGCCAGTTAAGGTGCTCCCTTCAGGGAGCACCAAAAAATTAAAGTTGGGGGCCAACCACTTGGCCCCTTTTCCATACTTACTCCTGTTTTACAGCAAGTGAAAATACGTTGCGGTTTTCTTTAGTCCAGAACTACGAGTGTCTTGACAATTTATTCTTATGCTTAAGCTAAGCTAATTCTTAATCTAACATATTGCTGACATAGCGGTTCACACGGTGCAGCGGCGGTTATATACTAACGCTGCTGCGCATGTGTCATCTGATACGCATTGCTAGCGTATTGCAGTCAGGTAGCTGCCTTAACTTGGAGTTTAAATGTGTGGAACAAATTGGGCTCATTGCCTATTGCACATTCTACTAAAGTAAAAGAAGAATATACAACTATTGCTCTGGTTTTAGACAAAATTAAATATGCGGAACACAATTGGGTCATATGTGTCGATTTAAAAATGGTAAACTTTTTTTTAGGCCAAGAAGGTGGTTACACAAAGTTTCCCTGTTTTCTTTGCTTATGGGATAGTAGAGCTAAAAATCAACATTGGATTAAAAAAGATTGGCCTGCTCGGGAAGCGTTAGTAGCAGGACAACAGAACGTAATAAACCCACCTTTAGTATCAAGGGATCGTATAATTTTACCACCGTTACATATAAAACTGGGGCTTATAAAACAATTTGTTAAAGCTCTTGACAAAAATGGAAATTGTTTTCTTTTTCTGTCTAAAAAGTTTCCAAAATTGAGTGCAGAAAAGATAATGGCGGGTATTTTTGACGGGCCACAGATAAGGCCGTTAATAAAGACTCAAATTTCATAGACACTATGACAGTGATTGAGAAAATGGCATGGAATGAGTTTATTTGGCTTGTTCAAAATTTCTTAGGAAATAAGAAAAGTTCTGACTATTCTCAGCACGTCGAACAACTAATGGGTCACTTCCAAAGGGTTGGATGTAGTATGAGCATTAAGTTACACTTTCTTCACAACCATCTGGACTATTTTCCAGCCAATCTTGGGGATCTCAGCGAAGAACAGGGCGAGCGATTCCAAGAGGACCTTCGTACGATGGAGGAACGGTATCAAGGTTACTAGAACACACACACATGATGGCCGACTATTGTTGGAGCATTAACAACAGTTTTATATCTTCAACTTCAGCAAGGAAATCATATAAAAGAAAATTTTTTTAAACTTAAGAAGGCAATAAAATAAAATAATCTTTAAATCTATAGTGTTTTATTACAAAAAGTCACATGTGTCATATAGAGCTGATACAGGAATTTCAGTTACAGATTTGAAATTGTCATTAAAAATTGGATCAAAAACATGTGTCATAACCCAATCATCAGAAATGCTGTTGTGCAGTGTAATGATCAGTTGAGCTACGGAGAATAAAACGTTTATAATTTTTAATGCGAATCTTCTTTCTCAACGGGATATTTATTATATTCACATTTTCGTGTCATACTTTGTGTTAATTTCTGCGCAAGTTGCGGAGTTAATTGGCTCCAAATCAGCAGAATTTGCATTGATAACTGTTTGATCATCCATATTCGGTTTTTCGAGTTTTCGCTTTACTTTTGCCCAAACATTTTCAATAGGATTGTCATCAGGCGACTGTGAGGGCTAATCCAACACTTCAACCCCATTGTGTTGTTTCCACTCTATTTCCGCATCGATGCTTGGGATCGTTGCCTTCTTGTAAAATCCAAGATTATTGGTATTTCGCAGCTGATGATGCTTTCTGGTAAATTTTATTCATAAAAACTGCATTCAAATTGGCGGTAAACGCAAATAAACGGTTAAACACTTTTTCAGAGAAGCCGCCCCAAGCATGAACAAGCTGTTCCCCAAAAGAAAAATTCTTCTATGAATATTAAGTTTACCCAACTCCGCTCTGAATTTGCCTTACTTCTTGCAAGTCTTTTTCTAATTTCTTAATGAAAGCAACAGTTTTTTTTTAATGCTGCGAATTGGAGGCCTTCTACACGCAAACGTCCTCGAATCGTGTCCTTGAAATTTTAACACCAGTTTTCCTTAAGACTGCTTGAGATTCACGCCTATCAATGCGTCATAAACAAATCAGCGATCTTCTCATCTTATTTTGGAGGTAGTTTTTTTTTTGGACCTCATCCGGGGAGGCCGTCAGCGCTTTTAACTCCGGTATCCCGTTGCACTAATTTATTTATGAGCATCTGTGATTGCTTCAAATATTTTGTTACAGATGCGCATGACATTTTTAAGCCATCCTGAAGGCTGTACATAGAAGGGATTTTTGTTCCAAATCATTTTTTATACGCGGACCTCATTTTATAAAAAGAATGCAAAAATGATATTTTTTCTACCCTTAAGGTAAAGAGAGGATCCCACATAATGCTGCAATATTCCTAGATGACCTTAACAAAAGAAAAGTGTAGAATTTTAAGGGAAAACAGATCCTAAAGTTCAGTCGAGCTGCTTTTTATAAACTAAGAATGTTATAGATTTGATAACCACAAAGTTATGAAGTTTAAAAATTGAATAAAAACCTCACATCTTTTTTATCTATTTAAAATTTAAAAATTAAACTAAACGTCGAAGAACGGGTAAGGAAGGCAGAAATTGCTTTATATGTCTATAAACATATGCTTGGAGGAAGATGTGGTCTTCAACCTCAGCATGCATTATGGTTGTACAAGGCGGTTATACGACCAATTTAATCGTATGGTTTGGTAGTCTGGTGAAAAGCTCTAGAGAGAGATTACAACACCAAATTACTCGGCAGAATACAAAGATCAGCCTGTGCAATAACGGTCGGTGCAATCAGATCATGTCCTAGAGAGGCTCTCAATGTACTGACACGCGTTATTCCAATAGACCTACATATTAAGAAGACGGCAACCATGAGTGCATTTAGGTTAAATGAAGCGGGTCGCTGGAAGGAAAAGCCTCATGGCCATGCCAGTCTATTACTGCGACAAACTCAGTTAACCTCGGTGAGAACTGACTACATCGTCCCGACGGTAACAATCAACAGAAATTTTGCCACTCTCTTTCCAACTAAGGAGGAATGGTATAACGGATTCTCGCTAAACAACTTCGACACTAGAGTTTATACGATGGCTCTAAAATGGATTGTGGTGTTGGAGCTGGTATATATTCTCATAGGCTTGGAATTGAAAAATCTGTGCGTCTCCCCTGCCCTGCCTCATGGAAGGAGAGAACGTCAACCCTGGGCAAACCGCTGTTCGAGGGTCTCGAACAACTGTCTGGCTTAAATGTCAACAACCTAATAAGGTTCTTAAACCGCACAGACTGGATATAGTCATGCTGTAAATAAGTGGTAAACAAGTTGGTAAGGAGGATGTAGTAACAAAATGGTGCGAAAGCGTTAGTTGGATTCTGGATGAATTACCACTCAAATCAACCAACCACCCAACCATCTCTTAAACGACAAACACTCACATTTCGTAAGGGGCAAATAATTGATCTCGCACCACGTCTTCAACTTTGTTAAATCATGGTGCAGTCTAACGCAGTCTACAGATGATCTCACGATACGAAATATTTTCGAGTTATCCGCACACATTAGACAGCATGACAGGAATATGAAATCAGGTGTAGCCTTAAGAAATATTAGGAACACAAGTAAGTGCAGGCAAATGCTCGGAGGTACTCCTTAGGTATCATCTATAACATTCGAGTTGGTGCTGCTTATGCGAACGAATTCAGCTCTATCAGTCACATAAAAAGGTGTACACTTAAGCATACTTCAGAGGTGCCTCAATCACTACTTTTTCTTCGAGTCACTCTAATCAACTGTAACTGATTGATTGCAATATTAAATGGATCATTTGAATAAAAATTTGTTGTATGAATATCTAATGGTTTCTTAGTCTAAGACTCGTGAGTTTTTTCTAACCTAGCAGCCGAGGCAATATGGAATGTGCAGTGACCATGTGTGCACCATATGCGCACCATACACTGTTTGACTGGGAACTTATATGACTGCATGCAGGTATCAGTACTATCTGCAATCAAAAAACGATACAATTTTCTTTCAACATCTGACTCCATAAATTCCAGGCATCTGCACCTGCATCTTTAACAACCAAAATCCTTGCAACCAATTACCCTATATTCAGCATAAGTTTCTACCACATAATTTGCACATACACACAAACTAGCATCCAAACACACTTACAAACATGCAAACATACATACATACATACATATATAAGTATAGCTGTTTGCCAGTCTTCAGCAATTCCTTAGCCATCAATCAAATAGCTGACAGTTGCATTTCGTTGCATTTAATAGATAAACATAAATTTTGAATAAGAATTCACCTTTCACTCCATTTATGTGCGCGCGTGTGTGCTTTCGTGTGTTAGTTTTCTTTAAGAAATTTTACGGTCAAGGCGCCAGCGCATTGTTTTTCTTTTTGTTCTTGCCAAGCACTGAAATGTTGGATAAATAGCATATCAATTTGATTGACTCGGAATTTTGAGAGAATAACAATTATGCCATGCAAAATCGATTAAGGCAATAATTTACGAATGACGCGGAGCATTTGCGTTAATGGCCGGCTCTAAAGTGCGCGTTTGGTGTGCAGATTACATAGGAATGTTGGCGCGTTTTTGTTTTTAATTTCTATTTTTGCTAAGGTTAATAAATTGAAGTATTTTAAGAGCAGAAGTAAACTGCTTCATCAAAAAAAAAATGCTTAGATCATAAAGCTTTAAATTTAAAGCAGAAATTCTCATAATTTAAAAAGTTTTACTTAAATTCCCATTTTAGTGTACACACACACTTATACATGCACATATGTGCATATGTAGGCACGAACAAATATTTAAAAATCCCTATGCTGCTACCCTTATTGGCCACTAGGGCCAAACAGCTCTGTAAAAATATGTTGAACTAAGCTCTGGCGTCAGAAACTTTGCACACAAATGCCAGCGGAACATTTTAAGCCGATTGAGTAAAAAGAGTTTATATGAGGGAATACTTATGCACACATATGTACAATATATATGTATGCAGAACAACACATATGGGACGTTTCATGCCGAACTAAGCTTTTGGCACGGAGCCACTCCCGGGACGCGTGTCGTAAATGGTATATTCAGCTAAGGCTGCATTGGCTTCAGTACTGCCCTGTTTGATATGAGCAGGCTCTAGAGCTGAATATTAAAAACTTTTATAATATATAACCAAAGCACAATAATAAAAAATTGATTTTTAGTACACCTTTTCCCCTAAAATAAAGGGTTTTTTAATAAGAGGTGTTATTTTGATATTCAAAGAAAAATGCTATTTTTTAATCTAAATGATCGGATGTTTATTTCATTATAAACAGGAAGGTATATAAGTGGGAAATAACATCACGCAAATGACCACCACGACTACGCTTACGGGACAATATTCTCACGAATTCCATCATTGAGGTCTTGAATCAACCGTGGGCTGTTGGCTGCTGGCGTAGACCTTCTTTTTCACGTGACCCTAAAGAAAAAAGTCACAAGGTGTTAAATCACAAGATCTCGGTGGCCAATTGTGATCACCTCTTCGAGAGATAACACGATCCGGAAACTTTTCCTGTAAAAGATCAATGGTCTCGTTAATTGTGTGGCACGTAGCACCATCTTTTTGAAAATAAACGTTGTCCAGATCAATACCATCCAATTCCGGCCATACAAAAACGTATCATCTCTCGATAGCGCAATCCATTCACCGTAACTGTTGCTCCAGCTCCATTTTCGAAAAAGTAAGGCCCAATGACTCCGTCGGACCATAAACAATAACTCTTAACCCAGATCCAACAAGTTTGCTTATTGACGAAGCCATCGAGGTGGAAATGGGCCCCATCACTCAAAATGATTTTTCGATGGAATTCCGGATTAAAAAAAACCTGGGTTTTCTTCAACACTTTGGGCTACAACAGCTGTTCGGCTGTTCTTGAGCGACGTGCAGGGGTTTTATTCTTCACATCACTACCTTGTCGCAACAGCTCGAATTTTTTCCCCAATTTCTGTATTGTAGTCCGACAAGGTGCTTCACGATGACCCAAAAATGTTCGAACAGCCAAATTTTCACCATCGTTCCATTTTTATTAATGGCGTAGTTTCTACTTGTCAAATATCAAAAAATTACAGCTTCAAAAGTGACATCTACCGAAATAACGGGCTATTCAAAATAACACCTGTTATTGGAAAACCCTTTGAAGTTATTCTACTACAAAAATTGTATAAAAGTAAAAAAATTTTAATAAATTTTATAATCAAATTTTTTAGAAAAACTTTCTGACTATGCAATTTTATGGCCCAATCAATTTTGTTAAAAGGAAGTGCCTAAAAAATCGCATTGACTTATGAGAATTTTTTTTTGCTGGCAGTCTTGTGCTCTATACAAAAATTTCATAAACGGCATTCTAGAATTTTTTATAAAAATCTTATTAAAAAATTTACAATTTTGATGTAAATTGTGGATTTTTTTTATTAATTTGCGCAAAGTTTAAAACTCAGTTGTTGTTGGTTTTTATAGGAGAGCGAACCATATTTTCTAAAAACAAAATATTAGAATTAATAATAAATAAATAAATGGTCAAAACTGCGCTGCATCTAAGGGGTCTTCCAAAAGATGCTCTAAGATATTGTTCTATAATAAAATATGTAAAAACTTAGATGCTCTCAGGTTTCACTATTCACTATTTTTATTCAAAATAATATTCAACAATGTGAAAAATTACATAACTTAAATGTCCATTGAATGAGCTCGTCTATAGGTAAAATCCGCGAAATAGTCGATTCATGAATGCCTAATTCTTGAGAACGTCTAAATATCGATATTGAAGATTTCGCAGCACCATTTTGCTTAACAGCAGCAAAATTCTCAGCAGAACATATAGTTTTCGGTTTGCCAGTCTTTTTTTATACTCAACAGAACCAGTTTCTGCAAATTTGCCAACTTTTGAATTGTTGACTCATTCGGTCGATTATTTCACTACTAACTCTATATATCCGTATCTTAATTTACGCTTAACTGGTTATGTTATATAGCTTCCAATTTGCGCCTGAATAACTTTTTTCTCATATCAGCACTTCAAACTTGATAGGAAGTTTGTAGAATATTTAACAAATTCTTTGCCAAAAATATAATTTATTTTAGATGCCAACATGCAAAAAATCGAAATTAATGCAACATCCCCTAGTGTCATTTACACATTCAATAGTCGAAGAGGAATACATTTTAAAATATTATTGTGCCTAAAACTATCGAACCTAAAACTGCAACTCGATCGAGGCAGATTTCTTCAATTCCTGGGTAGTGTATACCAAGAATAAACTACTCTACTCGCAGCTCTGCAAATTATTTTAATCTTTGCTGTGTGATACTTTTGTGAAAGAGGTTGACCTAAAGTTTCTGTAATAAAGTCGAAATGCAGGTCGCAAATCAATTTAATTAAGTTGGTTCTGAGTTCGAGCCATTCGAGACCTTTTTAAATAATAAATAAAGTCATCTCAAACTCTGCTATAGCAACACTCAGATTCTGTTCGGTAAGGTTTGGCAAGTCATCATGTATCATTTAATGACAAAACAAAGCTTCCGAATTGTGTAAATTTACTTAAAAAAATTATTCTGTTCGTCAAGTTCATAGAGTACTGGCGGCATCACCTTTCGAAATGAGGACGGAACTCGAGTACTATCGGGCCATGCTGACTGTTTTTTTGTTTCTAAAAATTAATCAGCTAAACATCGACGACATTTTGTCCCAACAAGACGGCTCAAACTGCCATGCAGCGTTTTTAACAATAAATAGAGCGAAATATTCCAGCCGTCATTGAAACTATCGGCCAGATTTATTGGAAAGTGTAGTCAAAAATTCGGCTGACCGAATGGATCATGTAACTCGTGTCCGCCGCGGTGGACATATGACGGATATCATTTTCGAAAAATAAATGACATAAAATTATTTACTATCTATAATAACAAAAAAAAAAAAAAAATTCATTCCAACAATTGTTGTTGTTTTCTATTATCATTTTAAGTGCTCATCGCTAAAAAATGTATTTCATAAAGAGATTCGCAATATAAAAAATATTGGAAGCTACTGGTTTAAGTCGAAAATAATCCAAATAGACCAATAAGCTACTGTAAGCTATATTAAAAGTTTAACTTGATGATGAAAATTGAGTAGTGAGTATGTAAAATCTATAATTGCATGTGCGTATGAAATTTTTCGCGGATACAAAAAAATATGATTTTGTGTTATTAAACATTTTTTTTTTTTGTAATAATTCCTTTTGTCAAGACGCTTGTCATTAAAAAAACATCTGCCATTTGAAAGTGGCATAAAACTGCATGACTCACCATGAGGCACACAAAAAATTTGGCTTGATCTAAACACTTTTCAGGATATGAGCGACAGTCTTGGCACAGAATCTGTGCGAGCCGAAAAAAAGAAAAACTTTCGTTTGAAAGTAAAAGAAAAGCATGATTATGGCTACGATTCGCTTTTTTGGCGGAGCGTGGGATTTGAAGAAACGCAAAAATTTCTACTAAAAAAACCATACTCGTACATATGAATGCATGAAAATGTACGAAATGCGATTTTTTAGTTGTCCGACTTTCAATATTTACCAACTTACCCATTTCCACGTGCACTCCTGTGTACTTATTCGTATTGTTGCTTTTCGTTGCGATATAAACTTTAGTTAAAGTTTTTTGTTTTGCCCAACATTAAAGCTTTGCCGCGCGTTTTACCCCATTCATCTTTCTTCACTACCTACACTGATACCCTAAACAAAAGTTGCTGGCCTAAGGCTGCCGGCGTGGCTGCCAACTGTTTTGTTGACTCCGAAGTTAAACGGAAGCTGTTTGCGTTTAAACATGAAAATATATGTGTGTATATGTATGTATGTATGTAACCGCACTCGCCAAAGTTATTTTTCTGTGGTAGCACACTAGCACGCATTCACATGCTCATACAAATGTGTATATGTGTGTATGCACCTGCATTCCAGCGCTTTTCACTCTATCTAAACTATGTTGTGTGTGTGTTTGTGTATGTGCGCGGTTGGATATGTTTTTTGTGCAGCACACCAGTCGCTTGCACTTTTACGTTAAGTATAACGGTAATTTTATGGGGTCATAAAAATAATTTTATCCAAACCGCATAATCTCACACTTGCCACGTGCAGACGGTAAGCATTTTTCAATAGTTTTTGTTTATGATACGAAGAGTTTTATGTGGCTAACTTTTTATTTGTTGTTTACCCTCTGTGGTGCGCAGTGTTTTTTTTATACGAGTATGAGTACTCGCATATGTGAATTACATGAAATCAACTTTACTGCTAAAATTACAAACTTCGCTGAATACCAATCAATTTTCCACTAATTTGCTTGTTGGCCATAAATTTTCTCTTGTAGACTCATAAATATTATCCAGTCCATGGCAATTTGACACTCAACAGGCGGGCGCTAATGTAGTTTTACACACACATCTACTAGTACTAGATCCACATTTAGGGGTATATTTTCATATGCATACGAGCGCTGAAATATTTATTTTGTAAACTTCGGTTTTAATGTCATGTTGCAATTAATTAGAAATGTTTACTAACGTTAGATTTGTGGCAGAAAAACTGAAAACGAACAAGATTTTATGCATTTTTTGTTTGTCTTTCCATGTTTATAGTTAGCACAAATTTGTAACTAATTATGGAGGCCCAAAAGTAGGTCAATCCGAATAAATAAATATTTAAAATTAAATAAAATTTTGTTGGTTTCTGAATCTATTCGACGAAAGCTGCGAGCATATTCGTCTTAAGAGCCGGAGTCGTTACTGGATTATCTGCATAATATCGATGTTTAATGGCACTACACAAAAATGTTAAGCAATCCAAATTCTTGCCTCGCATTGGCGAATTACCATCTCTTGGATTGCTTATAATGCGATAATCAGATACTGACTGGATAGACGGCAGTGTGGCATGGTGCAGACTTCTAATTATGAATTTATGACTGAGATCAGTGTGCTAAGACTGTGTTCATTTTGGCTTAGCAGAGATTCTGTGCGTTTAGCATTTAGAGTTGGCCAAAGTTGACGGGCGATTTTGCAGGTTGCTTCATTTCGCCATCTTTCGTTTGCCTATGTCATTATCTATGTGCTCGTCAGACAGTTTAGTGCCGAGTCTTGCTAGTTCATCGGCTCTACAGTTACCCTCAATGTCGTGATGGCCAGGAACCCATGTTACGTTTAGGTGAAATGACTCAGCCATCTCGTTAAGAGATGTGCGGCATTTCATGGCTACCTTGGAGGGATTTTATCGCCGCTTGGCTATCAGTGAAAATGTAGATATCATTTCCGGATATCGCATCACACTGTGTCAGTGTCGCGGCTTTTATTATTGCCATCAGTTCAGCCTGAAAGACACTACAGTAGTCGGGGAGCCGAAAATCCCCAGATGTTTAGAATATACACCTCCGCCCACCCTGCCCTCAAGCTTTGAGCCATCTGTGTAAACATGGATGGACTCGCCCTGTCTCACGTCGTCCCGTTCCCACTCTTCCCTTGAGGGTCGTAAACGATGTAATGGCAAGTATAGGCGGGAGTGCATAGTCCACCAGTCCGGGAAGCCCCAAAGTGCCAGCCAGGATTTTACCGTGACCATAATCCGTGTTTGACCACTTGTTTAGAGTGTTCAGCCTTATTGCCGCACTGCGTGCGTTATATATTGCCTGCAGATCTACCGGAAGGAGGTTTAGTGTCGCATATAATGCTTTCGATGGTGTGGTTGACATGGCGCCGGCACCGTCCAAGCTTGTAAATTAGTTCCAGCTGTCTTAAATTTCAAAACGTCGTTAATCATGGCACTGTGACAGAAAATGTATTGGGTTGGGGAAAAAGAAATGTCGTATTTGTGATCGAAATTTTACGCTTTATTTAACGTACTTAGAATTATCCGATTCAAGTCAAATATACCCCGTTTTGTTTGCAAACTTGTTGCTATGTAGAAGGCAACTTCATTAACCTGGGTCTGGCCATAGTTGAGCAACTCATAGTGGATAATTCCCTTCCAATCCCACCAAACACAGCAAAACCTTCCTGGCGGTCAATCCGGGCTTGGCGATGGTTTGGGACGGCTCGCCGCTTCTCGACCACGATCTTTTTCGTTTGGCAAAGTCGTACGT
The DNA here is from genome assembly GCF_027943255.1 of Anastrepha obliqua. Classification (NCBI taxonomy): domain Eukaryota; kingdom Metazoa; phylum Arthropoda; class Insecta; order Diptera; family Tephritidae; genus Anastrepha; species Anastrepha obliqua. The sequence goes on from NC_072896.1 coordinate 3,571,253, forward strand.
GATCCACTTTTCATCGCCAGTCACCATCCGCTTCAAAATGGGTCAAGTTCGTTCCGTTTGGGCAGAAAATCGCAAGCGTTGATTCGGTCCAAGAGATTTTTTTGCGTCAACACGTGTGGCACCCAAATATCCAGCTTTTTTTGGTATCCAATCTTCTGCAAATGGTTCCAAACGGTTTTGTGGTCTAAACCTAGTTCCTGACTAATCGAGCGAATGCTCACATGCCGGTCACTTTGGACAATTTTAACGATTTTATCAGTCTCTACGACGATTGGCCTACCAGTACGGGGTGCATCTTCGACATCTACTACACCAGAACGAAATCGATCGAACCAACGCTGTGCTGTGCGAATCGTTACAGTGTCAGGCCCATAACTTCACCAATTTTTGCCGCCGTCTTCGTTGCATTTTTACCTCTAAGGTAATAAATCGTGAAATATGACGAATTTCTTGCTTGATGGACTCCATCTTTGACGCGATATAACTTAAGACAGAAACTTACGATCACAACACTGTCAAAGAGACACTTGTAGTACAGATTGTCGTCTTCAAATCGCCGTTTAGTATGACCCGATGCAATAAGTACAACGCAAGATATGTTTAAATGTCGCGCTCAATTGACAAAATACGACATTACTTTTTCCCCAACCCAATACTTCCAGTAACAAAAAGTAGGTCATCATTTTGAAACCTACACCCACCTGCTACCACTTGAAACCATCTGGAATATATAAGCAAACTAGCACTAACGCACGGGGTTTCCGACTGCCAGATGCTACGATTTTGGTTGGTAACATAAGCGACGAGCTAAAAATGTGCCTGCCAGTTTAGACAAACAAAAAGCAAAATTTGGAAAAAATATTCCAGTATTTTCCAACCCACTTTAAGTCCACACACTTCCAATGATAAGGACTGGCCGTCAAGAATTTGAGCAGGAAAGTCTGTCATTGTCAGAACAACTTGCATACCTATACATACTTGCCTAGAACCTAGAATAATACCTGTACCTTGAACAACCTATACTCGATTTACATAACGCCCACAATGGCAAATAAATAAGACGTTTTCAGTGTAGCGCAATATTTCAATAACTACTCGTAGTAAATGAAATGGAAGCTCGACCTACAAACTCAGAAGATTATGTAAAAATGTACGACATACCACATCTTACACATTTGTTGACTGAAATAAGACTTTACAGAATTTATTATTCTCCTTTTTATAAAATATAATTCGAAATGTGCCAAAATATGAGCTGAAATTGAAAAAAAAAAATGCGTACCAAGTAAAATCACAAAAGTGCGAGTGCGAAAATGTGGCTAAACAAGTTCACTGTCTCACAGCCACGTCAAGGGGCAAAGGCGCTCGTTCGACTTTTAGCCGCTACTGTCGAAGTGGCTTGCAATGAATGAAATGGTAGAATATTACAATAAAAGCAACAACAAAGCTTTAAATCAATGCAGGTCGAGTGTGTGCAAAGTCAGAGAGCAAGTGAGATGCATTAAGAGCGAGTTCAGTTGGTAATGCGTGCGGTTGCGCAGGCGCAATACGCTTACGAGCATAAATAAATATTCATTGCATTTAAGGTGATTTTTTATAAATTTCTTTTTTGGTGTTTTTACTCTTGTTGTTGTTTCGCATTAATGCCAGCCAGTTGTTTATGTGACTGCCATTGGTGTTGAGATTGTTTTTAAATATTTTTGTTGCTTTTTTATTTTGCTTGCTTTGTTTGCATTATATTTATCATGCCGCGCGTCTGTTTGTTTACTCGTTTTCAATTTAAATTCACATAATTTGTTTTTCATTGCACAGACCTTTTGTGCAAAGCTTTCGAAATGCAGTTTCTTTGCTTTTGCAATTCCCACTTTTTTACCATACAAGAAGGAGTACTTTTTTAATTTACAATTTTCAACTAACTTTATTCCAAATTTTTGGTTAAGGTCTGCGCTTGAACCACCTTTTCCAGTATTACTTTTGAAAAATTCAATTTGACTTTAGAAAACATCATCCACAGCTATAATCGAATAAATTTTTTTTAAAAATTGTCGAATGTTCTTTAGAAGGCTCAGCATATCTATAGCTCCCGAGGAAATTGTTATGCGTGCCTTCGAACCGGAGTTACCGTATTGCCAGTAGTGCTAGCACTCAGATAGTACAGGGCCCGCCATCTATCGTTACGGATTTGAACTAGGTATTATTTGAAGAATGGTAACACTTAGCTGTCATCTGATTTGATAGAAAATTAGTTTTATTCTTCCGCTGAACGAAAATGGAGGATATTGGTGGCATTTGGTTCCAACAAGATGGCGCTACTTGCCACACAGCGCATGCTACGATCAATCTTTTGCGCACTGTCTTCGAAGATCGCATTATCAGCCGAAATTCTGATATCGTTTGGCCGCCTCGGAGCTGCGATTTGACGCCGTTGGATTATTATCTTTGAGGTGCCGTCAAATACCAGTGTTATGCCAACAAACCAGCAACAATTGATGCACTGAAGACCAACATGCGCGATGTCATAGCTGAAATACAGCCGCATACAATCGAAAATGTGTTGAAAAATTGGACCGATCGTATGGGATGGTGCATGGCTAGCCGAGGCAGCCATATGAATGAAGTTGTGTTCCATCATTAACCGGATTGTACTTCAAAATAAAAAAAAAACAGTTTGGAAAAATATTGAGTAGTTTCTTTTTTATAGCATTTTTAATTCCGTAAAGTAATATGGCGGACCCTGTATTTACGTAAGAAGTGGCACATTCATTTCTATGCGTTTAGTGAGTTCCGAGCTCTTCGTTAATTGAGAGCTTTCCAACATTAAGGAAGAACTCTGAAAGTAGCAAAATTAGTATATATTTTGAATATAATCTTGTCTTCCCTTCAACTTTTAAAACCTCAGCCCAAAGATTACCAGGTTTGGCCACTAACTATACTGAAAACCAAAATTGTTCAAAACATCATAAGGGTACTCGGCAGTCAAGTTCTGCCCGCTCATTTCACACGTATTCACACACTCGTCTAATCAGTCGTTGTTCAGATAGCAACGAAGCAATATGGACAGAGGCTGTGTAGATCTTTTTTCGTATATCAACACAATCTGAGTTTTTTCGTACGCAAACCGATTCATAACTCCTGTTACTTCCTGTGCTAAACGAATGGAGTTTATTAATTTTCCATCGCGGCTTTAGCTTTCATCTTTTGGTCATTGGTCATTTCTCCAAAATCTGTCCCAGACTTGTAACACTCGCCTGAATTGATATGAATCCAATCTCAACTGAGTGCAAAGGTCGCTACTTTTTATAAAGGGTGGTTAAATTTCTAGGGCCGTTGTAGAATGTAAACCACACCTAAACGTCAAGTTTTTTCTGGACTTCATTTGACATTTTTCAATTACATTTGACATTTTACAATTTAATCGTCCAAATGTGCGTACAATCGGAAAAATTGTGCAAAAGTTTGAGCAAACCGGGCCTGTAGGAGATGTGAAAACACCAGTGCATGCTGGTACAGCTCGTACTGCGGAAAATATTGCTGCTGTTCGCGATAGTGTGGTTGAAGAGCCGTCCACCTCAACTCGTCGTCGTGCCCAACAATTGCACCTTTCACGCTCGTCGTTGATGAACATTATGCATAAAGACTTGCATTTACACGCTTACAAGGTGCAATTGACTCAAGAACTAAAGCCTCTTGACCATTTCAAGCATCGTCAATGGTCAGAATGATGGCAGGAAATGGCAACAGTGAATGACCAACTTTCGAAGAAAATCATCTTCAGTGATCACATTTCACTTCACATTTTCACCTCAGTGGATTCGTCAATAAGTAGAATTGCCGTATTTGGGTGTTTGGTGCGGTTTATGGGCCGGCGCCATCATTGGGCCGTATTTTTTCCAAAATGAGACCGGTCAGGCACTTACTGTGAATAGTGTTCGCTATCGTGAATTGGAAGATATGGATGTGGACGATATGTGGTTTCAACAGGATGGTGCCACTTGTCCCACAGCTAACGAAAAAATGGCTCTTTTGCGCGAAAAATTTGATGGACGAAACGGCCCTTGAAACTTAACCACCCTTTATTTCTTCATAACAAAGTACAGACATAGTTGAGTTAGAGAACCATATCTTACCATTATCTTAAAAGTGTGTGGATAGAAATAAATAAAAAGGAGTGATAGAGAGTAAATAGCATTTTACCGGCATACGACTCTCACATTCAACCGCAAAAAAAACCAGCTGACTTTGGACTCCACCTTCACAATTCACCACCACATTCACAGTCACCAGTACTAGGTTTGGCCTAATTTCGTCAGTTAATATTTTTTTATCGCTCCTATCAGTTTAAGTCAGCCGCCATCCACGCCCACCGAAGGCAACCAAGCAAATTCCCCTTCAAATTTCTAACTTTTACGAGTATTTCGTTATTATTTATTTATATATTTGATTATTTTTATTTATTTTTAATATTTTTTTTGATAGCTTATTTTCCATAGAATTCTTAAATATGCAGCCTACTTGAGAATGAAAGACACATTCAATGAATTTGAAATGCATGCGTGTGTGTGCATTGTGGGTGCATTGCGTGGTTCTACTCTGCATACTAAGCATGTAAATTGAGCTGTCATTAAGTTAGTTTTTGATTTTATCGCATTAATGCGTGCTTAAAATTTGAAAATAAATCGCCGAATCAGCATTCAATTAACGTGGCTGTCACAAATGTCAAATTTTCATATAGGATATCAATGACTCATTTGAGGCCTTCACGGTTCAATACTTTTAATTGCTAATTTGTGGGTATATAATTACAAAAATGCGTGCATATGTGTGTATATGTGTGTATGTGCATACCAATATGGGATTATGTAAAATGCTATACAAAATATCTTAGTCTGTATGTGTACAAAGTAAGCAAAAAATAAATATTTATATCTGTGGAGTTTGCCCAAAAAACCCAACTGAATTTCCCAGCTTGTGCTTTCGGTTCAATAAATCATTCACTGGAAAGTTAAACATTTTTAAATAATTTTTAATAAGAAAGAAAATGCCTTCGCACTTACAGCGACCGTCGTCTACTGCGTCGCGTGGTGTGACCACTAAAGCGATCCCTCCTCTCCTTCTGGGGAGACACCTTTCCCGGAACTGATTTCTATATTACTTCGGGACCTCCATAAAGGACCAATTCTATTCACCCACGTCTGGGTCCACCATATTTGTAGCCAGCTTTCATGCTATAGGCTCGTCTTCTTGTGTCTCTATCTGTGCGGCTTCACTTTGCTGCACTGTGTCGAGGTCGATCTTTTTTTCGGTAGAACGTTCTCGATGTATTTCTTTACCGCGTTCCAGCTGTCCTCGCGTTCGAGCATTTTGCTGATAATGTTGCTCGGTGCGTTGTAGCTAATCTGCTGCCACAGAGCATTTCTTTTCGCGAGCCATCTATTACAGCTAAAAAATGTGTGTTCAGCGTCATCGCTTCACCGTATATGCACTTGGAATCAGTTACTTTGCTCATGCGGTATAGGTATCTCCGGAAGTATCAATATGTCAATTGATGGAATAAGTTTCGCCGCCCATAAGCCCCTCGGTTCAGTGTCCCATCGGCTTTGCCACCGCAGCATGGTTTGGCATCTCCGTTCTGAGAAGCTAGTGATGACGTGTATCTTCTTCACGCATCCATTCGTTCCTGCACCATGAGACCGACGAGTATCTGCCCGCTGATCACGAAAATTGCTGCGTCTGAGACAGTGCGGTAGGCTGAGGCAACTCTGAGTGCCGCTGTTCGTTCCACAGCCTCCAGTGCTTTGCGCTTCGCTTTGCAGTTTAGCACATGAATGATAGATTTACAAGGATTGATCTTAGCTGTGGTAAAACACAAAATTATGCGAGCAGCTTTGGCTGCCACGTCAGCGAGTATTCCCACATCGTTCAATCAGTCGTTGTTGAGGCTATGTGGAAAAGAATTGAGAAGACGTGCTCAATAACAGACCACCATTCAGCTCTGAGTGAGTTTGATAGAATCGGCTAATGAGTTGACGTCACAGGAGATGTGGTTACAAAAACCTGAGATTGTGTTGGTCAACAACGTCTGAACAACGACTGATTGAACGAATACGTGAATACATTTGAAATTAGCAGGTAGAATTCGGCTACCGAGTCCCCTATGACGTGGCAGCCGAAGTTCCCCTCACAAGTTTTATTTTCACCACAGTTAATGAGCAAACCTTGCAAATCTATCATTCTTGGTTCAAACGGCAACGAGCAACCTGAGCCAAGATTGTGGTGATTTTTTTTCGTATATCACTAACACAATCTTAGTTTTGTTGTTGGTGTTGTTGTAGTAGCCAGTTTTGTTAGTTTTTTTTCTAGACTCATCCGCTATTACATCAGCCCAACCGCTGATTCTGTCAAATTCACTGAGAGCTGATTAACAGTCGGATGTGGCTTACATCCTGTAAAAATCTGTTCGCCTTGTTATTGAAAAATAGGAAAAATAGTTATTTGAGGCGGTTGAATTTTTTTATTGAAAATATTTCGGTGAATTGTTTGCCTTTAAATTTTTTTTCTTTCAGTTAGTGTTTGAAAATTTCTCTTAGAATTTTTGTTATTTTAAAAACTTCTGAAAAAAAAATTTTTAGATCTGCTAGATGTGTACATAATTTTTTAATATGTATTTGTATGTTTATAATTGCACTACTTTATGTGAAGTCTTAAATCGAACCAAAATTCAATTATTAAAGATTTGCTTCCTTTTCCTCCACTTTTACACAACATTTCTAACCTAGTATCTTATTAAAGGAGGTGATATGTCAAGAGGGAACAAGAAATCTACTTACTGAATTTTTATTATTGAATCATGAAATCAAATGAAGTTCAATTGTCAATTTTGTGCACTAGCAACGGGTGACACCAGCAACAGAAATCAACGCAGCTGTTGAATTACGGAACAATACATTTGCCTATGGCTGATGTGGAACTGTTTGGAGAAATAGAGCCAAAATTGAAGTTAAAAAGTCTTACTTATAAAGTGAAATTTCTGCCGATTTTTCACATTAAATATTGAAAGTAGACATGCGTATGTCGAGTTAAAAAGATATCAGAAAAATAGGTCTAATACTTTTGTAGGGTATCTGCATGTAAATTTATAGGAAAAGGCAAGTAGGCAACGCTGTATGTATGACCAGTTTCACCAAATGAGATATTATATTTTAAATTTTTGTATATATTTTATATTTGGATACCTTTTTTTATTGCATGATGTTATTACTTAGTTTATTAAAAAAAATTTCAAAAATCGAAATATTTCACAACAAGTCCTACGAAAATGCTTCCACAGATTTTCATGTGGCATGACAAGCGGCAATATCTTTCGTAAAGAGTTTCGTCGAAGAAGACCCGTGCAACTGCCGTTCTCTTTCACATTACAATTATTCATTATATTCATTGTCACTCTGAAAAAATTCTCAATTTATGATTGATTTTTCCACCCAACCCCTCAATAGTTAGCGAATACTAAGCCGACTTAAGTTGTTCTAGCAAAAATTTGCGTATATATAAATATGTTGCGGCCACATAACCTCATTATTTAATATTTTACAACACACTTTTTGTTGATTAAGTAAAATAAACAGTTCACAAAAATTGCCGCTAGCGATATTTGAAGTAAGCCAAACATCAATTCACGATGCTGAAAACTGAACAAAGAAGAAAACAATTCCATTTATTTCAACTTATCAAACTTTTCGCCGCCGTACTTACATACATACGCATTTATGTTTGCTTGTGCAAGAGTCACTCGAGCGTGTTACGATTCGCTTAAAGCAATCAAGACTCTCATCATTCTCAATACAATTGCTATAGTTCACTATTATTATTGTATTATTTCCTCTTTTTTTTTTTTTTGTACTAAGTTGTTTGTGGGCGCTTTTTTATTTTAACTACGTAAAGAAAAAAGTGTATGCAAATTTTTTTTGTTAAAAGTTTTCTTTTTTTCTCTTTTTGTGTTTCATATTTTCAGCGTTTGAATGACTAGCTCACACAAACACACATACACACACTTGTACACTTCTGTCTTAATGGGTGTATAATTATCGCACATTATCTCCTTGTCATGCTGATCGCGTTCACGACTTCAGGGCACGGCAGGTGGCCAAAGCGATTCATTCATTTGTTCGTTATCTTCTCAATCATTCCTGCTTTTGCGTGTCATAGTTATGGGTATTTTAATTGTATGTTATTTGTTGTTATCAAGTGCTAATAGCGTGCCAATGCGGCAGAGCGCGGAATGACGTTGGTGAAAATAAACAGAAAGTATTGGTACTTTTTTCTCTTCGATTTTATGAAAAGAAATGTACATTTCAATAAAAGCAATTTACCTTTATTGTTTCATATTGGCGAATTTGTGAGTATATTTGCAAGCGATTGGCGGTCTTGGTTCTTTAACTTTGAGCCTAGATTTAAAGTTAAAAAAAAAACAAAAATAAAAATTTACTTGCTTCTAACGGTACACTCAGGTCAAACGAGAAGGCCTTTTATTAAATGTGAATCGGTATTAACGGAAATGTCTCCAACCAGGTGTGGAAAGCAAGGCCGTGGATCATTGGCGACCCGATAATAGCTACGACTGGTTCATTAAGTATTTTTTAACCCCACCAATTCTCTGCTGTTTTGGTGGTTGAGTTTTTAAGCGTGCAATTCCCATAATCATTTAGTTGTTACTAGAAAGGAAAGAAGAAACTTATATTGCACGCTGGAATTTTGAGGAATGGTTTGTCGAAGCGTATCTGTAGAGGTAGTGTTTTGGGGCAGTCAGTAAATATTATTTATGTACTAAGTAAAGCAACTTACCAATTTCGTATGCAAAGTTTTATATTTTTTTCATTTAATTTGAATTGAATTAATATTTCAAATAAAATGTGGCTATACTATACCACTAACATACATTCATTTCATTTATATATTTCCATATAAACGTACATATGTATTTATGCAACTATTTTTCTAAAATATTTTATGAAGGAGACGAGTAAAAAATATGTCTGAAGTCTAAAGTCTGCTACCGATTCATTAATGAATTGCATTATATAGGCATTTGTATATGTATAAGTATTCAGATATATTTTCACATGTATGTGCATGCATGTCTGCATGTAGAAATGAATGAAAGTAAAATGTTTCATTGATGAAAACGCCATGGCATGCCATTCATTTCTCAACTATGAGATATTTTTGAAAACATTGATATGGTTCCAAGCGGTCTGGCAGGCCTTCAAAGTCCCGCATTCCAAGCGATAGCAGAAATAAAGAAAAAAAACTAAATATTAAAAAAAAATATATTTATTGATAATTTGACATTGCGAATTTTACTTGCTTGCTGCTAAAAGCAGTGTGTGTATTCTCTCTTGCTTTGTTTTTTGCAAAACAATTTCTGGTTGCTCTTGATAGTTGCTTTCGATTTATCAAACAGTGAATGAAAGTTTAAAATTGTGAATGAATTTCATTTCTTTTATTAGCATTTGTGGACTGCAAACGCCCACTGCCTTATTTATAAAAAAAAAAAATAAAATAAAAAAATTTGCGCAATGAAATGTTTCGTATGAACTAGCAAGAACTTTTAAAATAAACTACCAAAAATATATATAAAAAAAATTAGACTTTGCAGATTTGTTTTTGTTTTTTGTTTTTTTTTTTTTTTGACTAGCTGATTGGTCGATTTCAGTAAGAGGGATTCGGGAGTATTTCCTTGTAAAGTCAAACAACAATCAACTTAAAAACTGATGAGAAACAAACTATCTGGGAAGATTATATTAAAACCCGTTTCACTGATAAAGCAGATCAAACTGAAAAGGTACTTCGCAATTACTTCCAGTTCCGAGAAATAAAAATTAAAGCGACAATCAAATAAAGTCACAGGTCCTGATCAAATTCCATCTAAAATTCTGAAACTTCTAAATGACGAGAATTTATAACTCCTAGTAAAATTGTTTAATCTTGTATATGATACAGGCCAATATTTTCCAGGCTCGCTGAAGTCAATGTTTCGAAAAAAATCCAGTGCTAAGCATTGCAGTGAATTTAGATTGATAAATCTAATAAATCCCACCCCGAGAATATTTCTTAAAGTTCTAACCAACAGATTTTACAACAAGTTCGAAGCAGCAATGGGATTTCCGTTAAGGGGACATATACCTGTAAAATTTCGAAAAACAAAAAATTTTTTTTTCATAAAATGTTAATATAATCCTTTAAGAATGTGTCACAAAAATTTAGAACGTAAATTTAAGTATTTCTTATATTATAGATCGTCCACCGTGACGACTCTATTCTTCGCGTTCGAGCGCTGGGAGAGGAATTTTCATGTATTCAAACTTTAGACGCGTTTTTCTCAAAACTATATTTTTCGACTTGGCGTACACGATAACTCGAAAGGTTATTGACCGATCTCCCTGAAATTTTGCACACATCTTTTCTATGATATTAATTTTTATGTGAATTGGCAAGTTTTCGAAAATTTTTCGAAAAAATAATTTTTTCTGAGCAAAAATAGTAGGAAAATCCGCAAAAAAAAGTTTTTTTAAGCATTTTATTCCGCGATTTTTTTTTTCATTTTTATTTAATTCATATAGAAATTATGCCAGTAATAAACAAACAAATTTTTGGTTTTTTGTATTCAGGTCACTGGAGCCGATGCTACAAAGCCCGCCGATTGAGAAGCCTCGCTGCGACCTTCCTGGAAGAATTGAGTGTGCATCCGCCGTTTGAAATGATTAAAATAAAAGAAAAATTGTTTATATTATTTTAATGTATAAATAAACTGTATGCCAATTTTGAAAAAAATATATTGACTTCTTCATTTTAAATAAATTTAATGAAAATCAGGAATAATATGGCCGTTTACAGGTATCTCTTCCCTTAAGGAACGGGTACTAGAGAAGCCTTATTCTGCACCCAGGTGCTTTTTGAAAATTGTAGAGATGCACAAATATATCTTTTTTATGATGTCGAAGTAAAAGAAATCCAAAAAATTCAGAACTTAAATTGTCACTAAGCAGCCCACGTTATAGTTTTTTTATTAAATTTTCATTGCGACTAGTTAATAAATATTGAAAACTAACCCGCAATTTGTAGTGAGTTTGCATTAAATAAATTAGTATTGGTATACTCTACCTAAATATTATGGAAATAAATGAACGATTAGTTATTTATTTTTCGTGTTTGTTTTTAATTGGCCAGGTCTTGTGGCTTATTGCCCAGCCTTCTTCACTTATTTGAGTCAGCAAGGATGGAGGCCTCTCTCTGTCTTTATTCAATCTCTTTTTATGGGAATTGGCTACCTTTTTTATTGTGTCTGGAACTGAATCAAGAGCGATGTTACGCTCGAGATCAGAGCTACGGATTTGCCAAGGAGCACCAACGGCACATTTTAGCACTTCATTCTAAAACCTTTGAATTAGTTGAATAATGATTTGACCCCTTAACTGAGCGCTGTAAGTCCACACAGGTTTACTAGTACAAAATTATCTTGTTCTGGGTAAATAGTGGTGACCACTTACGTATAAGCCAATGCAGATTTCTATACTTAGAATACTCTTTTTTAAATAAGAACTTAAAATGAGATATTACCGATTTGGTAATGGTACATTTACTTATCATTCTCGATTACTCGAACAGTCCCAGGGACTTATTTTGTAGTTGAATATTTAACGCGGAACCCTCATTGCTGCCCTGGAGTTATATTTCCTTTTTCAATTATTCCAAATATTCGTTTTTTAATATTGTTTTAAGAGTGTGCAGTCGGTCGGCATGACGTTACTTCGTACGCTTATTGGATGTTACAGTTGAAGGACGTACCGATATCAAAAGGTGTCCGACAAGGTTGTCTCCACTGATCTTTAATGTACAGGATGCGCCATTTTTTATTTCGGTATGAAAACATTGAATAACTTTGAAAACAAAGAACTGATTTGTATAAGTGAGATATTTTTATTTGGTTTGGTTATTTACAATTTATTGAAACTATTTTTTGGAAACAATATCAATCAAGTGGCCACCTTTATTAGCAATCACAAAATGCGATCTTTGTTCTGCATTTGTCATCAACTTGTCAAGCACTTCGGGTTTTATAGCATCGATTTCGGCACGAATGGTTGCCGTAAGCTGATCAATAGTCTGCGGCTTATTGGCGTAGACCTTACTTTTCAGATAACCCCACAAAAAGAAGTCCGGGGGGGTTAAGTCAGGTGATCTGGGGGGCCAGTCGATCTCGCCTCTTTTTGATACTAGACGTTCCGGGAATTTTCGTTGCAGAAATTCGATTGTTGTAACCGTGTAAACTTTTCTCACGCATTTGCGGGCAGATATAATGAGACAACATCCATCGATGTTGGTTTTGGCACAAATGCCGCCCAAAACAGTTACTTTGCGGTCTTGCAATGGCATTTCATGGATCTCGTGGGGACTCTCAGTTCCCCAAATGCGGAAATTTAGTTTAATCACACTGCTAGAGAGGTTAAAATGTGCCTCGTCAGTCATTAAAATTTGCTTCCAAAAATTGGGTTCAGTATCACCCATTCGAACGACCGTATTCCAAGCGACGTGAATGGTCTGTCGGCAATATTCTTTGTGTCAATTGCACTTTATACGGAAACAAATTTAAATCATCCTTTAAAATGCTCCGCATTGTGGTTCCACGCCAAAACGCTGAGCGCGACGACGATACGACGCTGTTGGCTCCTGGGCAACGGTATCCCTCACCGCTTCAACAAGTTCATTGGAACGTCTTGGTCGTTGATGAACGGCATGTTGACGATCTACTACTGTACCGTGCTCTAAACATTCGACGCCAACGACGAATAGTATTGACAGACGGTGCCTATTTGCCTCGATACTTTTTGCGATATGTGCGTTGAGTTAGAACAATACTCGTACAACGACTATTTTCGATGTATAGTGCCACTATTTCAGCGCGTTGTTTCGGTGTAAAGTGATCAATGGTTGAAATTGTACTAAATTGACGTACCGAAAACATGTGTGTTCAAGTCGATCGGTTGGTAAATGACAAAGTTATTCAGTGTTTACATACCGACATAAAAGATGGCGCACCCTGTATACTCCGAAAGAATATCCCATGAAGCATTAGAAAGCATTGAGGGTGGTAGCAAAATAAATGGTTCATTATAAACAACATCAGATACGCCAACGATACAACTCTATTATGTGGCAGCATGGCTGGCTTTTAAGCTCTGGTCGGTAATGTGGTAATGCACAGTCAACTACACGACCTCTAAATCAACATCAGCAAAACTAAATACATGGATGTTAGCCGAAGAAATACATACAATAATACTTTTGTATCACCAGAAATAAGATGTCGCATTGGCAAGGTCCGCATTTCTTAAATATGGCAAAGTCTTAAGTCTTAAAATGCTATGTATGGTAAATAAATCAAATGGCATGAAACCAAAGAGACTAAAAAAAAATAAATGTAAAAAACAATGAAATAATAAACACAGGGAAAGATCGAAGTAAGAAGAGGTAACGGGCGTAAGCAGCAATGTAAAGGTCGCCTCTTGGAAGTAGCTAGAGACCGCGAATCATTTTCAAATATAATTCAAAATCTGTATTAAATCAAAATTTAATAATATTTTAGTTTTAAACTGTAGAGTAGCTTGCATTCGAATACGACTAAAAAATAAGAAAAAGAAATTCGGAGAAAAACTACCCAGCAAAACATTTGGGCGAAAAAAATCAACGCACTTTTGTGGCGCGTGTGAGTTTGTACTTCTTTCCTTTTCACCAGGTTGGCCTTATTGCTTGAAGATGTGATTCCGCGTCCATTTAATTTCAATAAAATTTTTTTAAATTCCATTAAATACGACAAAATATTGCACATTTTGCCATATGTGCTTGGACAGATAATAATTTTCTTTTTACGCTATTGTGTCCGCCTGCGTTGCTGACCATCTTGGCAAGGAGCCAAACAGATTTTTTGGTATCCACAATGCAGCAATTTTAACCGACATAAAATGACAAGCAAATTTGCAGCAAACTAAATTTATGGCAGACTTAAAAGCAAATGTTTTGTCAGTTAGCGAAAAAAACAAGCCAAAGAAGAAAAAACAACAACAAAAGTATTAAAAAAGTGAAAAATAATCGAGAGTTAAAAAAAATTTAAAAATAAAAAAAGATTTTCTCGTTTCAATCCATGAAATTTATATTAATTATTTGCTCACTGCTATAATAAGTATAAGAATACACACACATACACACATCTAAAACCAATATATGTGCTTATGTATGACACTCGCACAACATGCAACATATCAATTGCAGCTACTTACCACAAACTAATCTGTGGCGTGTCACTTGACTATGGCAAAGCGCTTTTTGGCGTAAAGTCCATTTTACACAAAGCGACTATATCTATCATAGAGCAGAAACAAATTTATTACATACTTACATACATCATCTGTGTATATGTACAATCATTCCTTTACTATGTGTATGTATGTGTAGGTGCTTGTATATTTTTATTAACGTTGCGATTATTTAATTTATTTGCTGCCACCAGCAATTTGTTTTCTGTTTTTCACAATAAATGCGAGCATTTAATTTTCAGGTTGCTTTCCTTTTTGACTCTTTTTTTTTTTGGTTTTTGAGTTTGTCCGGAAAATGTGCAAAATGTTGCTTGTCACTACCGCAGCGGCGGCCAGCAATTAATGTCAACTAGTGGCGTTTGTGGTACGCGCGCCAATCAAAACAAATACAGACACACAAACAAATTGGTTGAAACGCATACTCGTACAGAGGCTGGCAGCCTTAACAAGCAATCCGCTATTAAAAGGCTTTTCCACATACCCTGTGGGGAGCTCATGTGGCTCAGGATTATTCAATTTTTTAAGGGCCGCAACTTGAGTTTGGGAATTTGTTAAAGGAAAAGTTTTGAAATATGGAGGATATATTTGCATACAGGAAATCATGAAAAGATGAAATTTTTCGGATAAAATTAAACAGATTTTTATTTACACAATTATATATATATTTTTATAATTCTATATATGTATACCTTTCAAATATTTCGGCTCCGAAAAAAAAGTTCTACATTGCTGCAGTTATTGCGGCCATCAGTGTGCCTAAAATCCAAAAAAAAAATCCTATAAAATTAATTAATTTTTAAAAAATTCCGATACGAAGAAAAATTAAAATCTAAAAAAATTACAGAAATTTCCAAATTTTGCTTCAAAATTTAGTTCAAAAGGCTTGAAAACCAGATTAGTTTGCGCACTTCAATTATTATTTTTTTTTGTTTTCATTCACGCATGGCCATTAAATTTAATGATTCCATAAAACACTTGAGTTTTTTTAGTCGAGATGAAATTTGGCGCCATTAAGCATATTTTACTGTATAGTTCATGGTTGGTTGACTGGCAATTTATAAACTTTCCACATTTTGCAGTTTAGCACTTCAAATGGGTGGTTTTGTGTTTGCATTGTCGGAGGGGCAAAAGTTATTTGTGTACGAAAATATTTCACGCATTTTCACTAGCAAAGCAAACAAATTAATTTTTGCATGCGATTTTGTACCAAAAAAAACTACCATGTGAGTTTTGGAAATGTTTGCTAAGGGAGAATTTATAATATTGGGTAGTCGAAAAAGTCTTTTCGTATTTTGTCAATAGATGTCGTTGGAGTCACCTATCTCCAGTGCTACCAATTACATTGTGTCATATCATATGGCATTAGAAAGGTGACATTCTAAGCTTCATTTAACCAAAAAAAATTAAATTCGGAGAAGTTATAGCTGTTCAAAAATGAGTGAAAATAATGAAGAAATTATATATATTTTGAAATTTTTGTATAAAAAAGGGAAGAATGCCACGCAAGCCACCAATGAAATTTGTGAAGTTTACGGGGACGCTGCTGTATCAATTCGTGTAGCACAACAATGGTTCGCTCGCTTCCGTTCTGAAAATTTTTATGTAAAAGATGCACCTCGCTCCGGTCGACCTATCGTCGAAAAAGTCGATGAAATTATGGAAAAGATTGACCAGGACCGTCACATAAGCTGCCATAACATCGCCAAGGCACTAAACATTCATCATCAAACGGTTTTGAACCATTTAAAAAAGGCTGGTTACAAAAAGAAGCTCGATGTTTGAGTACCACATGAATTGTCTGTGAAAAATTTAATGGAAGGTATTAACATCTGCGATCATGGTGCAAGGGTGGTGAAGCTCAACAAATGGTCGCCAAGCCAGGATTGACGCCTCGCAAGGTTATGCTGTGTGTTTGGTGGGATTGGAAAGGAATCATCCACTATGAGCTGCACCAGCCTGCTCGAACGATTGATTCTACACTTTACTGTCAACAACTGATGAGATTCAAGCAAGCAATCGAAAAAAAACGGCCAGAACTGATTAGCAGAAAGGGCGTGGTCTTCCATCAGGACAACGCTAGGCCACACACAACTTTGATGACTCGGCAAAAACTGGGAGAGCTTGGCTGGAAAGTTTTGATGCATCCACCATATAGCTCTGACCTTGCACCATCGGAATACCATTTGTTTCGGTCAATGCAGAACTCCCTTAATGGAGTAAAGTTGGCTTCAAGAGAAGCCTGTGAAAATTACTTGTCGCAGTTTTTCGCCGAGAAACCACAAAAGTTTTACACTGATGGAATAATGCCTCTAGAAGAAAAATGGCAAAAGGTGGTCGACCAAAATGGTACATATTTGGTTTAATAAAGTTCATTATAAATATAAAAAAAATGAGATGAAGTTATTAGAAATACGAAAAGACTTTTTCAACTACCCAATATACAAAAACATATACGATTTTGTCAAAGCAGAAGGTATCGGCCAAGTCTAAGTAATCAATTGAAAATTATTGTAGTTGAAGCTGACAAAATCTAAGTTCTGTTAGGAAATAAAGAACCGCCACCATAAATGAAGTTAAATTTCTATCAACAACTCAATTTGAATCTACTTTATGTAAATATACTGAACGAAATAAAAGAGGTTGTATAACGTAAGTAGGAAATAGACTTAACCACGATTTTAATGCCTTCTGAGAATTTAATAAAATAATTTCACAAAATATGTATGAACGCTAATAACTTTGCACAGAAAGCTCCGATTTACTCACGGTTTTTTGTATTCTATTTTAAACCGAGTCTGTCCTAGATTTTTCGACACATTGCAGCCAGATTTTAGACCTAAATACAGCTGTTTCACAGCCATGCTCAAAATAATTTCCGACAATACAATTCGAAAATTAACAAAAATTTTGATTTGTTAAGTCGTTATTTATGTTGCCACAGCATCAATATTTTTTCCCCGATTTTCTGATAGTTTTGTCAAGCTTGTAACAGGCTTTTAAGTTGGGTGCGCCTTACAGAAGATGCAAGAAACGAAATAGGATTCGTCATATTCTATCACTCTTTTAAGCGATTCTAAAGAAAATGACGAACGCCAAATGAAAACGTCTGATTATTTTTTATACTTCTTTCCTTGACGGTGTTGCGCATTTTCTCCATATAAAATCCACCGAATTTTTGAGCAACTTCAAACTTGCACTTTATCTTCCTCGATGGTTCCAATCAAGAGCTCATCGACAGACTTCCGTTTCATCTTTTCGAAGGGTGCGGCCTATTCACCTCCACTTTCGTAATTTTATATGGTTGTTCATTGGCTGCAAGTTGCACTTTTCATATAACTCGACGCTTGACCACCACACCTTGAGAATACGCCTGAGGCATCTGTTTACAAAATTTTGAATTTTTCCGGTTAGATGATCGGTTACAAGCCAGGTGTCGCATCTACAGAGAGATACTAAGATGCCATTTGATTTAAATAGTCTAATTTTCGTTTGAAAGGATATCTGTGATTAGTTCTAGATTTGGCGCAGTTGAGCAGTTGCTTTATTTATTCCGGCCGGGATATCCTTTCCCGCACTATTCTCAGAAGATATTATACTGCTTAGGTAGATCAGATATTCGACTTGTTCAATTTCTTTTCCATTCCCAATACACTATACAACTTTTTCATTGAATTTCCATTTGGCTGCATAATGTAATTTTTTGTTGTGCCATAGCCTGTAATGATTTCTGTATTTACAAGACCAAGAAAATATCAAACGAAGATTAAAGCGACTCACACCGACTGATCTAACTCTGAGGCTTACAGTGTAGTTACAAAAACAAAAAAAATTTAAAAAATAATAATAATAATAAAAATAATAATAATAATATAACAGATTCTTCTTACTTTGGTAAAAGAACATAATACACCCGAATTGTACAAAAATTACATATTGTCAATATACCTATAACAGACTATAATATATAAAGGGGATATAAAAAAAAAACAAAAAACCACAAACCAAAATCGAGTTATAGATAATAAATCATTTGTAAAATTGTCGTCTAAGAAATTTTACGTTCGTCGCGAAGAGTAAGTCATAAAAAATAAATGAAGTTACATTTCCCCCACAGATTTCAAACGCTTATCAGTGCTTACAATGTTAGCTTCTTCAACAGATTTGATAGATGCAATTTGTGTTTATTGTTTTTGCCATTGGCTGAGTACTTTCAGTTTCATTTTTGTGCGTCAGTGCAACTTTTTTGCTAATATACAAAAATAAAAAAATGGAAAAATAAAATAAAAATCTAATAATAATAAAGTCAACAATTTGCTTGCTCTGCAAACATATTTTATAGCCAGATCGCTCCAATGCATGACAGCAATGACCGCAAAATGCTTCAAAAAACAGAAAAAAAGCTGCACCAAACAACAAAATGATAACACAGCTACCATCTGCGGCAACGATAGTACTGTAGTCGGCAATGTCAGCATGTTCGGGGAGCAGTAATTGCTGTCAGTGCGGCGGAAAAATAGCAATAAAACAAAGTGAAACAAAGAAGCATGAACAATATTACAACAACAACTAAACATATGTCAAACGAACAAGAGCGACTGACATGGAGCTTGAATAGATAAAAAGCGCCTTTCAAGCGCTATAGTAAATAATAACAATACTAATAACAACAAAGCAGCCAAGAAAAATGTACTTTTTTTTTGTTTTCTGGTAAAGTTTGGAATAGGCAAAGCGACGGCTAATGAACCACAAATAGTTAATTTTTTTGCAAAATCGAATTGGAGCAACTTTAATGCGCGAGAAAAATGTTACAATGTTGGGCCATTTATTCAATTTAGTTTTATTGTTTTATATTGACGGGATTTTCTGAAAGATCTTAGAATATGGGTATTACAAATAATTCATGAATTTAAAAAGAATAAAAGTTAATACGACTTCTTTGTTTTTTCATTATTACTATTTATTTCAGTTAAAACAAATTTATCAAAGAAATTAAATAATTAACAAATTTCTTTTATTATGCCAAATTTTCGCCTTAGTGACTCAGCCAAAAAATATGGCTCAGAATCGTCAAAAGCATAGAAATATTTTGAATAGGGAATACGGAATTCATGCTTGATGCGCGTGAAAATCGCTAGTGATTTGGAGCTAAATCAAGGTCTTCTGAAGTCAAAGACGATTAGTGAGACTCCATTTTCGTTGGTGAGAAATGCTGATTATTCAATATGGCCCTAGGTTTCAATTCAGTTGCAATTGATTTAATTCTATTAATTTACAAGTACAATGAGCGAGGGCCCGCCGGTATTAGTCATGACTAAACTACTACTCCGATTGTATTATTTTTCTGTGCCGCTTATAGACAAACTAAGTTCGTTTTAGACAAAAATAAACAAAAATAAAACTAAGAAAAAATAATATATAATTGAGCGGAAAGTTCCGACATTTTTCCCCCCCTCACCGGGACGTATTTTTAGGCATGAATGCAAATAATAGAACTACTGCACGAGGGTCAAAATAATACCAAGGCACTTCCGTTGCTAGATCTCTAAATATGAAAAAAACATTGCTCGTGTTATACAAAACTATTTCTCAGCTCTCTACTTCTCTTACCAATATTATATTCCTCTTACTTCACGTACATTTTCACAGCTCGTGACTTTGATCCACTCCACAGTCTATTCAGTTTTTCTTTTATCAAAACTTTTCTCATATTCTACCACATCCCACAAATTCACTATTTCCCAATTTGTTCACAATGGCCACTGTCATTGCGCCCGTTATTCTGTCTCACAGTTTATTTGTTTGTCTCTGAGGCATTCACCCGACTGGCTGGCCAGCCAGCTTCCCTTTCTGCCAGCAAAAGCGTGTAACAGTAATTGTTCCTAAGTGTATTGCATTAAGTGTGTGACACCGAAATTGTTGCAAATTTTGTGGTCTGGTGACATCCAGCGACTACTCATAACACACACACAATCATACACCCATACATGCACTTATACACTTCAGATTGTTGCATAGTGTTGAGTGCAGCGAAGGAGCAAAAGTTTTCAGAATGGAAATGTGGGAGTGTGAGGGTTGAGTGTTGGAGATGTGAGAGGGGGTGGTGGTTTTCAGAGTGGTGGGAATGTGAGCGGTTGAGTGGACTAATTCGTTTACGGTCATTTGAATTCGGCTAACACGCTCAACACCAAGTGAAATCAAATTTACGCTAACTGTTAAACAATGCAGAACTAGAAGAAGGAGAAGAAAAGAGAAGTGTAAATGATACGGTTTTAGTGGATATGTTTGCGGTTCTTATTTTTTCGAAGTAAAATGCTTCAGATGAATAAATTTTGCTGTGAAGCTTTTGAATGAGCCAGAACCAACATTTAACTGCACCGAAACTTAATTCTGTTAAGTCTATCTAGAACGTGTCTTCTACTTGCTGTTTCGCGCACTTTTACAGCATTTCATTAGATTTAAATATAAAATATTTTTTTTAAATTTATGTCGCTCTGAGATGTACGAAAAATGATTGTCGAAAAGGTTGAAGTGGCTGCTAGAGTAGAGAAAGTAATCCTATATAGGATAACAGATTAAAGGGTGGATCATAAAAGCTTCAGGTGTACCAGAAAATGTTTGAAAATCGTTTATAAAAAATGAAGCTATTTTAATATGAATAAACCGATAAAAATGCATAATCGTTCAAAAATCGATAATAAAAACTAATGAGAAATAAATGCAGACAATCGTTTACAGACGGATTATAACAACTAATAGATAAATTGGTATAGTTAGATAGTCGGCTAAAAATCATTTATAAAATATTAAACGAATGTAAGACCAATAAATCAATAAATTTGGGTAATACGAATTAATAGATCTGTAATAAAAATCTTAAATTGGTGCACCTGAACAATTCATAAATTCTCTAAATTGATCATACTTTTGTAATAGTTAGATAGAAATTCTTAAGCGAAAAAAGTTTAAAAAAGAATATAAATAGTTTTTTTAGCCTCTTTCGATTTGTTTGTATTTTATTTATTTTTTCTTTTCTGAGGGTTAAAAACTAATATAATATTTGAAAATTTAATTTCGCCAAATTCACTACTCTTAAACTGAAGAAAAAAATGTGATCCCTTGAATACTTTTAATGCTCGTAGTAAGTTCGTCTGAAATTCTAGGCATCATAATCAATTAAGGCATGAATTTTGGACTGCTTATTACTGCCTTTTTTTTATAGAAAGCAAAAAAATAATTTATTCAAAGTATTTGCCCTCGCTAGCTATACATTTTTCCCATCTCTCGGGCAATTTGTGTATACCACGCCAAAAGAATTCTTCATCTTTCGAGGCGAACCACTCGTCAAGCCATTTCCGGACGTCTTCGTACGAATCAAAGTGCTGTTCGGCGAGCGCGTGACCCATCGATGAAAACAGATGATAGTCCGAAGGGGTCAGGTCTGGTAAGTAAGCGGGATGAGGTAGCACCTCCCAATTGATTGTCTCCAAGTAGTTTTGGACCATTCTTGACGTGTGCGATGGGGCGTTGTCGTGGAGGAAAATCAGCTTCTCATGTCTTTGTTCATAACGAGGCCTTTTTTGACGGAAAGCACGGCGCAATTTGATGAGTTGTTGGTGGTAGCGATGAGAATTAACAGTTTCACCAGGTTTCAACAGCTCATAGTAAACGACACCCTGCTGATCCCACCAAACGCACAGCATCGTCTTGCGTCCAAAGCGATTAGGTCTTGATGAAGAAGTTGATGGTTGGCCGGGATCGACCCATGATTTTTTTCGTTTAGGATTCTCAAAGTATATCCACTTTTCATCGCTAGTCACCACAAGATGCAGGAACGACTTTCTTTTATGCCTAGCCAGCAAGATTTCGCATGTGTTTTGGCGTCGCTCCATCTGTCTATCGTTCAATTCATGGGGTACCCATTTTCCGACTTTTTGGACCTTTCCCATGGCACGTAAACGCATGGAAATGGCTGGTTGAGTGACACCTAACTGCTCGGCAAGCATTTTTTGCGATTGGGTATCGTCCTCATCCAAAAGAGCCCGCAATTCATGGTCCTCAACTTTTCTGGGCCGATTTTCACGCTTCTTGTCACTCAAGTCAAAATGGCCGTCTTTGAACCGACGAAACCAGTCTCTGCAAGTTGTTTCCGATAATGCACTGTCACCATAGGCCTCCACAAGCATTCGATGCGATTCGGCAGCCGATTTCTTCAAATTAAAGCAAAAAAGTAGAGCTTCTCTGCTGTAGAGCTGCTCTTTTTTTGGCACAAAATTAGACATGATTACCCAAGGAAAAAAGTGTGTTGCTGTATGAAATCACTGATGATGTGCAGTGATTGATGTAAACAGGTGTCGAACCCATGCAAATAAAAATATGGTATTTCTATGGTAACTTGATATGCTCACTAATGCCATCTACGAGCAATCAGCGGATTTAAGCTTATACACCGTATATTAAATCCTGGTTTTTGGACCATTTTTTTTTTTTTTTATTTTTAAGTGAAACTTCTTAGGCGTCGATGGACGAGCAAGAATGGAGGGTAAAATTTCAAGGCCATGCAACGTTTTGGGCATTTTCGTTCCGCGAGAGAGAAAACAGACATAGAGGAAAAGGAGAGAGAGAGCTATGCCATATAAATATATATCTTAGATACACGTTAGCCTATTTTTCCCGAGTTTTTCCGTGTGTTTGCTAATTTCTAATGCGAAATAACAATGCCTACTGTTTGGCGCTTGTTTGTTGGTGCAAACTTGTAGGAAATATATTTTTGGTGCCTACTTTTTGGCGTTATATTTCCTTGGTGCCTACTGTTTGGGGCATTTTTGTCCCAATTTTGTTGGCGTTATTTTTTGGCGCTTATTTCCGTTTTCGGGCTAATGCTTGTGCGTACTATAAAGTGCTATCCATTCCGGCGTCGGGTTTATTGGTATTGCCTTGCGGTAATTTGTGCCGTTGCTGCGGTCCTGGAATCGCTGCGTTTGTGTGGGTGATAAACGCTCGGAGTAGTGCGTGTTGTTGCCACGGTTTGTGTCCGGCGTTTACCTACACCGGTCGACTCTTCCCCGTTTTTTGTAAATTTTGTATATTTGTATTCTCTGCAAATGTTGTGAATTTATTTATATATATACTCTTTTTCTCTCTCTCTCTCATTCTCTCTCGGGTCTCTCCCTCTTTCTTTGTCTGCCTTGAAAGTTTCACTTCTGTTATGTGTTCTACCCACACGCACTTTTTTTTTATTTTAGTACCTAGTGTAAAATAGCTGAATATATAGAATAACTAATATCAGCCATAAACGCCAAAATTTATGGCATTTGATTTGGTAAAGAGAGCTCATGTTTTAAACAAAAATGTTGCCGGCGTAAGAGCGAAACCCACTTCGATAGATTTGGAGTTAGTTCCTCAAATGATTCTCACATTTTTAGTACTTTAGTCATGGTTAGCAATTATGTATATTTTTATCACTTGTGATTTATTGATGCACCATTTACACTTTTTCAAGTTTTCGTTCCTCATATATCCTACTTTTTCTAATTTTGTCTGGTTTTCATAATCCAAAACGCACCACTTCAGACATACCCATACGTATTTGTGGCTATGATCGAAACACTTTCTCATTTACACATTGTACCGCAATAGTATTCGGCACTTAAAAGCACTACACGTGTCTATTTGTTTATGCAACGTCAGCTCATCGCCACTTATGTTCAACAAGTTGTGTCCACTTTGATTTTGCACTAAGCTTTTCAGCTCTACATAAATATTTACATTACATACGTGTGTGTGTGTGTGTGTAAGTACTTGTTGCCGTTGTTTTTGTTTTCATTCATCGTTTGAGTTCCAATAGCATTAAGGTTAGGAGATCAAAGTGCTCAAAATGTTTGGCATAGTAAAAGAGGAAAAAAAATATAAAAAACAGAAATAAAAATTTCCCTTCCTGCAACCAAATTTTGATAGACTGCAGACTGCAAAAAGATTAATTCACACATGCAAATGAAAAAATCTGTTTATCTGTTTGCTTTTTAATTTACGTTGCTCATTAAATATTGTTTTTAGGGCGTGAGAAACTTGAAGCTTTATGGCAGCCTTGATACATTTAACCTAAAAACTGTGCCAACGTACCCCTGACGTCTCGCTTTCTTTACGCATATTATTTTTAAATGGTTTTAATTGCACTTCTAATAATTTTTTATACAATTTTATTGAGTTTTCTAATGATAGCCCATACATCAGCTTAATTTAGTTGAGTTGTGTGACTCTAAATGATGCCCAATTTTTTTTTATAGATATGTGATAACTAGTTTTTCTAAGTAAGTTTTCTATCATTCAACTCGGGAATCGATTATTTCTTTCTCAGTATTTCCCTTAGCAGCACATTTTGGCATTAATCTTGAGTTTATAGAAATATTAAATTATTGGCGGACAAATGCCAAGTTGAAAGTCAATGTCAATAAGGCAGCTACATTTGAAGCCCTGAATCACAAAATTATTAGCGTTATTAACCAACTAAGGCCACTAGTAATGGAGTGATCAAGATTTTGAATTTAATATTTGCAAGGCTTGAAATGAATCATAGCATTAGACAGGTAGGTGTGCTGCAGCCAGAATCAGGATATAGTGAGAGCGGAAAAAAGTCAGTTCTGATACTACGCAACTGTTCTCAGCCCCTCTTTTGAAGTACTTCGTACTCAAGATTTTTTAGAGAGCAGACACTTCGACATTGATTCCCATCCAAGTTGTGAGCAAGCTTGTTCAGATTTTCGATAGTATTTCTATTAAAAATATATAAATACGTATGCATTTTCTTTAACTCTTTCCATTGAGAAATCTATTTCAAATAAATTGTAGTTTCTTCCATTTCTTGTTTAACAAAATATTTTGCAGCCAAGGCTAGGGTAGTGTGACAGACTGGGAATAATGGACAGAGAACTAGCCTTCATCTGGAAAATAACAGAGATGAAGCAAATTAAATAACACTTTTAGATTATCAACAATTCTTTAAAAAAAGCTAACAGATTTACAGACTTTCCGACTACTACACCGAAACATTTCCTAAGTTCAGTCTCTTTCATAGATAGGCAACCTGCGATAAAGCCACTCAGGTCAGTGATGAACAACTTTTTCCACAGCTCTTTAATAACAGTTAAAGAGGTTTTTTTAAAGTAGATCTTAAAATGACAATACAAATCATAATATATAATTTTTTGAATGTGACATCGGGCATATGTCTGCCGCGGCTACGAGTTACATGATACATTAGAGCAGTGCAATAAATCGCATGTCAAGCGCACTGTATGGCAAGGGGTGATTTTTTAAGAGCTATAAGAAAGTTTTTCAAAAAAAAACACATAAAATTCAGAAAAATGCATGACATTTTTCTTTAAATCGATAGTACAGTCCATATAATTTAATGTTTGAAGATTACTTCATGCAAATGTTGGCCGCGACTGCGTTTCAAATGGTCCATCCGCTTAGTCCAATTTTGGCATACTCTTTTCAATGTTTCGGCCGATATCTCACATATACATGTTTAATGTTGTCTTCCCATGCGTTAATTGAAGCAGGCTTGTCTGAATAGACAAAAAATAATCTAAAGGCGTTATATCGCACGATCTGGGTGGCCAATTGGCAGGTCCCGAACGTGAAATAAAATGTTCACCGAACTCGCCTCTCAACAAGCCCATTTTTACGCGTGCTGTGTGGCATGTGGCACCGTCTTGCTGAAACCACATGTCATGCAAGTCAAGCTCTTGCATTTTGGCCAAAAAAAAGTTGGATATCATTTCACGGTAGCGCTCACCATTCACAGTTACGTTACGATTCTCAGCATCTCTGAAGAAGTACGGTCCAATGATACCTCCAGCCCATAAACCCCACCAAACTGTGACCTTTTCTGGATACATTGGTAGCTCTTGCAATTCTTCTGGCTGATCTTCACTCCAAAATCGACAATTCTGCTTATTTACGTACCCATTGATCCAAAAATGAGCTTCGTCGCTGAATATAATTTTTCGACTTTAAACTTTCTTAACAGAACACGCATTTTTATAATAAAATTCAATGATTTTCAAGTGTTGTTCGTTTGTAAGACGATTTATGGTTAAATTATAGACCAAACTGAAGATGTTTGACAGTGAAACAAAACACGAAACGTGCGTCGGCTGTTTAAACCAACTGTTTAAAAAGAGAATAGCTAAAAAATCACCCGTTAGTTACGTCGTCTCCGATGATCCCTCCAGCTCACAGGCCTCATCAAACGGTTATTTCAATAGATGTGAGGGCTGTTTTTGAATGGCTTCGGTTTGCTCTGTATCCCAATTACGGCTTTTCTACTTATTGACGATGCCTTAAAGCCAAAAATTAGCCTTATCGCTGAACGATTGTGTACACCATAAGTCGGCCTGAGCGCGCGTTGAACACTTTTCACAGAGCTTTGACTTTCGTAATACAATTGTACGATTTGTTAGCGCTGTTGAGGCGTAAGTCTTTCTATGGTGAATTGCCAATTATATCTAAAAAAAATATCTATTTGGTTTGACAATAGTCACGCATAGGAAAAATGTATTGCCCATTTTTTCCATCGGATATTATATATATATACACACACTAAAATTTAAATGGTTTTTTCTATAAAAATGTATGATGTGAAATTGTTTCTAATTAAGCTCACAGCGGTCAGAAGATAAATTTTCAAATACCGTTAGCTTCGAAATTGGAGCCAGTCTGACAAAACGGGTCGCATCATTGCATTTAGAAGACCCCAATTATACCAGACCAACTATCAAAACCTTTACCCAGAACCTCCACAGTGTAATTACATATTTAAATATGTTGACATGTAGACTCCGATATGGTTTTAGACATAAGGTTTTATCATCTGCCTACTACTTTACCACCGATAGTTGCTTTGTATGCGTAGGCATAAATAGGTTCTACAAAGCCCATATGTACATGTGTATTCTTATATAGTTATGTATGTGTGTGATTTTCATGCGCACGTCTGAGCACAATTTGTTCATCATTGTCATTTGTCAAGCTGTAAATTTTCCGTCATTGTCATGAAACAATCTATCAATGGCACACAGCTACGATTAACTCCCCCACACCGTCTCACTGGCCCAATAAACAGCGGGAAGGAAAAATGCTAAGTGCTGGGAAGAAGGCAAAGTACAAGAAATTTGTATGATCCCTTTTGGGTTAACAATACTATGGCACAGACATAAGTGAACTCTGAAATCCTTATCAGTTGGCCAACTTATAAATTTACATATACATACATATGGTTAATACATCCACACAATATACATATACATGTATTTACATATGGAAATGTAGTGGACTTTATGTGAGAGGTTGTGGCTTTCTGGTTGCGATTACTTTTATGGTTAAGCCGGATGAGTACTTCTACACAAAACATTTCTCCAAGCGAAGTTCAAAAGGTTCTGCATACTTATGAAATTGTACGTGTGCATGTATGTATAACTGCATCATCTCTAAGAGTTGTCAAGCTAAAAATTCATTGAAAAGCAATAGACTTATTGAAAATTTGCCCTCAACTTCTGCAATTTACTGTTTATGCGTACTTTGTGGAATGTGCAGAAAATATGTTGATAAAATATTAGGAACGAAGAGAGGAAAGTTCAGAAATGGCTTTGATTGAAATAGGAATTAATGAAAATACCACTGGACATCTATAAAAAGATTGTTTGGGTGTTATTTTTTTACTAGACTTTTTTTAATATTATATGGGGTGCATTTAAAAATAATATAAGGTGTTATTGTAGCTGCATGAGAACTATGGAGTAAAGTAAGCTATAATCTTCAAATTGGAAAAATGTAAGTAACCAAAAGGAGTTAAAATTTTTTTTCATGCTGTAAAATATTTTATTAGAAGAATTAATATTTTATGTCACTCAAAAAATTTTACCAGAAGCTTGATTTTTGCGCTTCTTTCTCCTTTAATAATATTCAACAGTTATCTAAAAATAGCCGCCATAGCTGAAGTTGGTGCGAAACTAGCATTGGGAAGTGCGTGGGCTCGAATCCGTTTGCATGAAACACCAAATTTTAGATAAAAATTTTCTCTAATAGCGGTCGCCTCTCGGCAGACAATGGCAAACCTCTAAATGTATTTCTGCCATGAACAAGCTCCTCATAGAAAATCATCTGCCGTCCAAGGCCGGAACGACACTTTTATGTATAAGTATTTTATGCTGAGAAATGAAACAAACCAAAATAAATAACATATCTGCATACTCTGTTTTTCCATTTTCGGAAAATATTGGGAAATATAAAACACTTTCTAAAAAACACTTTATCTGTATCAAATTAGGTGTGATTAACCTAATACATATAGGTCTAAAAATTGAGACTCGATATACGAAGAATTCCTTCCACACAGTGCACGATTCATTTGTTATAAATAATACGATTTGGACGTGATCAACTTCTCAGAGTATTTCATTAATTTGGTGACTGCTTAACAATTCATTTATTTATGTTCCAAATTTATAGAACTTAAAAATTTATTACATTAAAGTAAAAAAGACAGCTCAATTTAACAGTTTAACGACAGTAAACGAGAAAATTATGATGCTGAAATGCAGCAATGCGCAATTCGGAAAAAAATCCAGGTATTTCCAATGACTGAACAAATTGCCGCTTAATATCAATAAATGTCTCCCCATAACCTTCGCTAAAGCTAAATCCGATTGCCTCTGCTTGTACCATTTTTTGACTCGAGATTATTTTTGTTGCTCACAATAGTTTCTTCATTCTTAATAACTTTTCTAAATTGGGCTCTCTGTCATGTTATGCCCGAGGCCTTAAGGGTCTTTTTTAAGAAATACTTTATAATTCTCTATTGAGGTTAAAGCTGGAATAAGCCTCAGTAATTTGGAATTCAATTTATAATAAAGGGTTTTCCAATAAGAGGTGTTATTTTGATATTCAAAGAAAAATGGTATTTTTGAATGTGAATGTTCGGATGTTTATTTCATTATAAAGAGGAAGGTATACCGTTAATAGTGGGAAATAACATCAGGCAAATGACCACCACGACCACGCTTACAGGACAATATCCTTTTCATCAAATTTTCCATAACCGAATTGCAAAGTGGCTGCCCTATATCCTCGAAAGCCTCACGAATTCCATCTCTGAGGTCTTGAATCGACCCTGGGCTGTTGGCTGTTGGCGTAGACCTTCTTTTTCACGTGACGCCAAAGAAAAAAGTCACAAGGTGTTAAATCACAAGATCTCGGTGCCAATAGTGATCACCTCTCCGAGAGATAATACGGTCCGGAAACTTTTCTCGTAAAATATCAATGGTTTCCTTACTTGTGTGGTACGTAACGCCGTCTTGTTGAAAATAAACGTTGTCCAGATCAATACCATTCAACTCCGGCCATAAAAATCGTTAATCGTCTCTCGATATCGCAATCCATTCACCTGTAATACCTGTTATTGGAAAACCCTTTATTTATTCGTTCGTTTATTTGTTTCTAAAGGTTCGGAAGAGTTAAATTCGGCTTAATCAGCTTTCATGGGGCCCGTTGTATGTTAAGAAGTTCAAAATCACTTCCCCCAAGGCATATAATAACATTCACTGGTGTTAGCTATGAACATGCATGTGGTATCATTGACTGCGCAGTTCTACTGGAGCAGAAAAGCTTAAATATCCCACAAAATAAAAATAAAATAAAAGGATTAATTTACTCCTGCATAAATGAATGGTATGTATCGTTGAATGTCATTCAAATAAAATTTTTGTGTTCAGTAAATTCCGATAAATTTAAAACAGAACTATTTTTCTCTTTGCTTTTCTTAGAAAGCTTTATAACTATATGACATATGAAATATTCCTATTTAGGTATAAATGTGCCTTTAAGAAAATCAAAAAGTATGCCAAATGAAATCAAATCAAATCTAAACGAAACCGACTTCCCAAGGAAAACTAGAATTTTTTTTTATCTTTTTTTTTATTCTCCAACTTAATCAGTTCGCTTTACGGCAATATCAATAAAGTGCGTCTTTGCTTGTGTAAATGGCGTATGAAGCACAGTAGCGATAAAGTTGACTTGAAAAAATGCAATAAAAGTGTAATTGAGATAGACATAAGGATACATAAAAACGCATAGAAATGCATATTGATTAGATTTGAGCGCCTTACAATGAAATTCGAAAAAGTAGCAAAAAACAAATATTTCTGCTTGCAAAGAAAAATTGATCGCGATCAGCTTGACGAATTGTAGTCATTCTCTGTATAAATTATAGATATATTTTGTTGCTGTATAAGTGCGCATACCACAAAAAAACAACAAATTTATGAAAACAAATTAGTTATGCAATGTTCGCACTTTTTTATGAGTTTACTTGGTTCTAAATAATATAAAATTCAGAAAATAAATAAATAAATTTAAATCAAGTCATGGAATCAAAGATCCAAGTATTTCGGATGTTGCCGTAGATTTTTTTGAAAGTTGGTCTATTTGTAGTCTTAGCACTGAGTATTATGAAAAAAATTAATATTTTTGAGAATTGCTTACAGTGATGAAAATTTTGGAGGAGTTTTTTAAAATGCAAAATCTTCGACTCTCTAAGATAATTTTTTTTTTCGGACAAGACATATACTTCAAGAAAAGTTTGTTTTGGGATTTTTCTTCCAATATTTTTCAAAAAAATTTTATATTTTATTATACGAAATTTTGGAAAATAAACTGGTTTTGTAATATACTCTGTGGGCGAAAAGTAAGGTGAATTTGGTTGTAAAATGAAAAATCTTTATTTATTCTTGTAAATCAATTTCATCCCTTTCAAAATAATCCCCTCTCGATGAAATACACTTATGCCAACGATTTTTCCAATCCCCGAAACATGCCAAATAGTCCATTTCCGGTAGATCCATCAGCACCTTTTTCGATGCAGTTTTTATCTTCTCAATCGACCCGAAACGCGTTCCCCGGAGTGGTCTCTTGAGCTTTGGGAATAGCCAGAAGTCACACGGAGCCAAATCAGGCGAATACGGTGGTTGCGGAACGATATGCGTGGAATTTTTGGCGAAATGCTCACGAAGAACGAGTGCAGTGTGAGACGGTGCATTATCGTGATGCAAAAACCAAGAGTTGTTGGCCCGAATTGTTTCACGTAAACGACGCATAACGCTCAAATAATATTCCTTATTAACAGTTTGGCCAGGTGGAAGGAATTCATAGTGCACCACACCACGAAAATCGAAAAAAACTGTCATCATGACCTTTATTTTTGTCTGGCCTCGCCTTTAGTACGATAGTCGCTTGATTGGTCGGTTGTTTCAGGGTCGTAAGCATAAATCCAAGTCTCACCTCCCGTAATGATGCATTTGAGCTTGTCCTGATAGTCTGAAAGCATTGTTTCACACACATCAACGCAACGACTTTTTCCAAGAAATTGAGAGTTTTCGATACCAAACGAGATTTGACTTTTCGTAGGCCCAAATGGTCTTTCAAAATGGTTTTCACAGATCCTTCTGATATTCCGATCATATCAGTAAGGTCTTTAATAGTCAACCGACGATTTTTGAGCACTAACTCCTTCACTTTATTGACGTGTTGGTCATCTGCTGACGTCGATGGTCGTCCGGAGCGCTCCAAGTCATCAACACGTTCCCGACCCTCTTTGAAGTCTGTGTACCACTTATAAACATTTTTCTGCGACATGGTCGAATCACCAAATGCCTTCTGCAACATTCTAAACGTTTGCCGCAGCCGAAATTTCATTCCGCAAACAAAATTTGATGGCACTTCTCTGCCCAATCAAATCAGACATTGTAAAAATCGAAAAATGCACTCTTGGTCGTTTGGTAAACACAAGCGTAAATATATTACTGATAATGATATTCACATGAAAGTTGGCCCAGATGTTACTAACAGTGCTGCCAACTCATGAAAAAAATAATTAACTAGAGCGAAATTTTAATGCCGCGAAGTTTGACAAATAAATTCACCTTACTTTTTGCCCATAGTATATGTAGGTATAACACAAATTTTTAATATGCATTAATATACAAGATGTGGCTATTAAACAGCGAGACTGGCGTTGTAGTTTTTTCTTCCACATATTTACTAGGTTGATCCAATAAAACGTCGATGTAATGGTTATCTCTTAGGTATTTAAAGTAACTATACCTCATCCTATGGCGGCCGCCGTCGCCGAATGGGTTGGTTCGTGACTACCATTTAAAATTCAGAGAGAGAACGTCGGTTCGAATCTCGGTGAAAGATCAAAAATTAAGAAAAAGTTTTTTCTAATAGCGGTCGCCCCTAGGCAGGCAATGACAAACCTCCGAGTGTATTTCTGCCATGAAAAATATCCTCATAAAAATATCTGCCGTTCGGAGTCGGCTTGAAGCTGTAGGTCCCTCCATTTGTGGAAGAACATCAACACGCACACCACAAATAGGAGGAGGAGCTCGGCCAAACACCCAAAAAGGGCTTAGGCGCCAATTATATATATATATTGTATATAGTATATACCTCATCCTATCACTCCTTTCATTGCTACTTTAGTATAGAATTCAGCAGAACGATTTCTTAAGTACTACCGAGCTGTCTACTAGGTGGTGAAGTTCTATAAGGCCCTCGCTTCATTTGAAATGGTGTTTTTTGGTGTTTGGAAGACAATTTTTAGAAAGCTGACACCTTTTTGGACGAACCTCGTAGGGCCAAAAAAAAATTTGTATTTATTAACAATAGATTAAGAAATAAAATACGGAAAACGATAATAAAAAATCTTTTTTCGTTTCCGTTTTACACGACATTAAAGAATCACCAAAAAAAACCCCATTTCAAATTAAGCGAATGCCTTAAGTTATCGTTAAACATAATGTGAGGGTAGGTAGGGGGTGGGGTGGCTGTCGCAACGACACACTTAGACTTTTCATAAGTCCATTGTGATACCACTGGAACTTTTCCTTACCCTATGGATTCCTTTTCAAACCATCCGGTAGCTTTAATAAACGAGCAAAGCTTCGTTAGTTTTAGATGCGCTATGTCCGCTACATCAGTTAAGGGGGGGAAGCTGGTCTAGAATTTTGAAAAAATCGAAAAATTTTTTTTTGTCTTAAAAGGTGCTTTAGGGTCTTAGAAATAATGTACCAAATGAGGGATGCCAGCAAAAATGTCTAAATGCCCAAATTTTTCATTCGACGGCAGTGCCTCGCAGGTATGCCCCGAACGCTATTTACAACTTTAAACGCGTTTTTCTCGAAATCACTTTTTTTAAACTGGCCGAAGACATAACTCGAACAAATCTTTACCGATTCTTACGAAATTTTGACAATACATTCGAAATACCTTTCTCCGGGGACGTACGTAGGATTTTTTTTTATATTACATAGTTTTTTTTTTTAATCAACAATTTTATGTCGTTCTTTATAGTGAAAATTGTAACTTTTTGTTCAAACGTGCACCATTTCGCGAAAAAACAAAATATCGAAAAAATCCTACGTACGTCTCTTTTTGTTGTTATATAGAAACTAAAAAAATTTAGTTTTTGATCCAGGACAAAAATTAAGGAGTTTACGTCTTCGGCAATGGACCCACTAGAAAAAAAGGCGCCTTAGGAGAACTGCTGGACAGCGGCCATTTTGAAATTAATTCAGACGAAAATTTTTTTTATTTGTGCCATGAAAGCTATATTATTAAACCTGTTTCACAGATTTTCGATTGATTCCTTTGTTGAGTCAAAATAAATTCATAAAATATGCCCATTTTTTGCGCTCTAGACCAGCTTCCCCCCTTAAGAATTACGTATTAAGAATGCGGAGCCTCCTTATAGCTTAGCTTTCACACTCACTGTTTCCTTTTCTTCTGTATTAAGACAGCTTCTACAGAAATCGAAGTACAGGAGTCCTATCCTTATAGCGTGGCTGCTTATTAAACAATAACCAGTTAATACCGCTATAATTTTTCTTATAGGATAAGGACAAGTTTAAACAACTTGCAGAATACAGGTAGCAGTGTGCATAACCGTAGGGGCATAACTATTCAATCGAGATTTAGAAACTGTTAGCGCATTGTGCTGAAATTAGCTTTTGAGCTATCAAACTTCTTCTTATTCCTTTAGCTTCAAGAAACCGGAGCTATCCTAGATGGATCGTTTTGTACCATGAAGCGAATAAAGGCTTTACGTCGATATGTTTCGAAAACAAGTTTAATTTGAAATGTGTTTTTTTTTCAGTGTAAGTCAATCACGCTATATTATCTTTTGTGGGTTATGGTCTTGCAGGTCGATATGTTTCGAAAACAAGTTTAATTTGAAATGTGTTTTTTTTTTCAGTGTAAGTCAATCACGCTATATTATCTTTTGTGGGTTATGGTCTTGCAGGGATGATTAAAGAAGGAAAAGAAGCAATTTTAGTGTAGTTTAGAAGTTTAAGAAAATAATAATAAAAAACCAAGTCCTATGTGTGTTATTATGATAAGTGAAGTTAGAGCTAAATGAATGCAAAGTCTCGCGGGCCACATCCTCTTCCTTTTCATATTTACCTTCTACATACTTTGTTCACGGAATATCAGCTCATTTTCATATGCTTCATCCTATTATTTTGCTATTTATAGATGACTTTCCCCGGAATATTTTACGACATCAATGTATGTTTTTGCTTTTTTAGCTTGGTAACCGCCACGCAAATTACTTAATAAATTCAAGCTGCCGCTGACTTTCATTTTGATGCGACAATGTTGTATTGGTTTTTTGTAGTCACAACGAGCTTCTATCTTGTTTTTTTTATTAATTGCATTGCACTACGTACACAATCATAAATACTATTGTTATTTAGTATAGCTGCTAGTAGGGATGGCGCCCACTCAGAAAAAAATTTCCGATATAAATATGCGGCTACGCATTCGGAGGCATTGAAGCGTGCGTAGGCGTATATATGTATAGAGATGTTTCATGTATAGATTATATCAGGGATGGAAAACGGAGTACCCAATTTAAGAAACTATTAAATGAGTTACCATTTTTAATCTCATTACAAAATTTCCCTATTAATTAAAATTATGGATATTCTTTGAAATCTAGTTCCCATACAAGGGAGAGAGGGAAGGAAAGTCATCTTTGAAACCTTAATAGATACGCGTGGATAGCCTTCGCCTCTGTCGACAACTAAACTAGAAATCATTTGACAGCGCAGTCTAGTCTTTCGGCTATTTGATGATTATATGCTCTAAGTTATTCAAATGTTTTCAAAATTTTAACAAAATGAAATCTTCAAAATTTCCCCAAAATCATGCATGGATTGCACTCAAGTTACTTTTCAGATGCAACAGTCAGAAAAAGGTACTAGTGCAATTGTTTGCCCAACACTGTTCCCTTTTTCGCTCATAAATTTATGACTACATTAAGTCGCGAATGCATTTATATGTGTGACAGCTCCCTGCCATGTGTCCCTCCCACCTATCTGCTATTATTATATCGAATTCCTGTGGGACTATAAACCACTGTCACAATTTTTTCTCGCATTTTTGCTTCGTTCCGCCACACATTTTCGGTTTATCGGTGGCTTGTGTCATTGAGATTATTGAAACTTTTTTCCGGTAAATTACATATATGCACATGCATGTGTGTGTCGGTTTGTATGCACACATATGTCATATTGTAATTTTATTAATTTCCTGTGATTATTACAAAATATCCAATCTTAAATCATTTCCTCTCTGCAGCACTCGTACATTTGTAGAGAATAAACGCCGCTTCTTATCTGTTGAGCAGGCAGCAAATTTGTGAGTGAAATGCCCGTGGGCGGCTATTAAAAGAATTTGGCATTTAAATAAATGGCGTTAATACCTGCAAAAATTCATACATACTTACAAACGTATGCGCTTAAAATTTGCGCTGGTGGGAAAACAGTTTAAATGTTAAGAACAGCGACACATTCATTAAAGAGTTTCAACAGCAGAGCTCGTATAGCCACTCGATTTTTCGATGTAATTAAAATAAATTGTATGCATAAATTTGTTCAACCCAAAGGCGTTCACTGCCGTAAATTTATATATATTCGTTGGATTTTCGCTTGAAAAGTAATACTATAGCTTCACTTCAGAAGTTGGGCCCACATGTTCAACTCACACAATTCAAAAAATTTGAGGATGAGTCCCAAACAATAATTCTGTTTCGGGTAACGAACTATATACTTTTAATGAAGTTGCAATTACGAAATTTCAATAATGGCCAAGTTTATTGCTCAGTAGTGTGACAAATCACGATTTAAACTAATGATTAGGTGATTTTAATCTTCGCCTTGGCAAAATGATTTTTCGACGTTTGGTGGGGAAATTTGAGTTAGTCGGTTCGACAAATATTAGCCTGCTGAATACATTACCAGGAAATCTCCCATCTTTGTTAAGAATTTGGACTTCCTGCGTCTTCAACTCAGACCAATTTTTGTCGGTTTGAAATCCAACTCATACAGTATCGTCAAGCAAATACCCTTAAAGGGGGTCGTTGCTTCGAGACCAACATTTTTATTAATAAATGTTTGAGCTTATCAATACTCACGAAATACGCCAGCAGCAAAAGCTTTCCAAAAATGTCGCGAATTACCAAACCATCCATGTTAAATGTCATAGATCGTTTATTGTTTCCAAGTACTGCTTTCATAGGACGGCGCTACGTGCCACGCAACTATGATGCACACACTAACCGAGCGGTTTAAGCTCATTATTGTACTTCGCGACGGTAGTGATCACGCGCCCTTAGGCTTTTTTTATTGGACATATCATAAATTGCAAATAATTGGTACCTTCAAAGGTAAAGGATGGGAAATGCCATTCCGCAAAATCGGCCAGATTTATAAGACAAAAATATTGGAAATTCAAACTCCTGAGTGCATTCAAAAGGGGCATTTAAACTTTATTATATTGCATTCTTTTATACGCAAGGCCACAAAATGCTCTTCCAATAAAAAATGTACGTTATATATCTCAAACCGAACTTTATTTATTTTAAAAATTTGGTATCTTTTTTAAAAACTCAATGTGATGTGCCAATAGAGCTTGGCAAGATCAGATAAGGTCATAGTGAAAAGGTGACTTTTGGACAAAGATGATAATTACCAGGTTTGCTATTTAGCTATGGTAAAAAATCATTTTCATGCATTCACACACTCCACAACATTCCAATCAGTGGTTGTTCAGACGGCAACGTCCACGTGAGCGTAGATGGTGTCGATTTTTTTCGTATATCATCAACACAATCTCAGTTTTTTCATAAATACATCTCAAGTGTCGTCAGCCCAACAGCTGATTCTGCCAAATTAGCTCAGAGCCGAATATCGGTCTGTTAAAGAGGTCAGCTTTGAAATCTTTTCACTATGGCTTTTGGTAGAGTTTGCCATTTGAGAGAGCGAATTCTTTAAGTAATAGAAAGATATAGCTTCCTGGGCTTTATGAAGATATACGTAACGACAGGGATTTCACTGCAAGCGACACTGCCATGCTATATAAGTCATGCCACCAGAATGGCAGCAAGCGTTCCACTTCTGCAAGTATTTTTTACAACATAAGGGAAAGAAATGACTGGCGCTCTTTGTTCGAATTTATTGGCAATCAAAGGAGAATACGGCAAAAAGTTGGTTTAGTCTTGGGTAAATTTCCATTGTGAGCAAAGTGTATTTGCGCCAACTTGCAACAAATATAGATTACCACACCCTCTGTAAAATATGTGTGGCAAAGCTTCGATTGTACCTATGTATATAAAGTCCAATGAGAATGGTTAGAAATGAAATAAATGTTGTGTTTGAGGCATTAATTACACTGATCGATAAGATTTTCACCACGTGGATTCTGTGTGCTAATTATTACTTTACCCCCTACCCTCATTATAGTACAGAAATTATTATTTTTCTGCCACCTAAAGATGTATTGTGACAGCTATTTATGATTTTGCTGTACTTTCCCACAACAAATTGTGAGTTTAGCATTCATAAGCTAACTGTTGTTAGTTTCTCAACATGCAAAGAAAGTGAATCAATCATCTCAACAGTTTTTGCTACATATTTTTGGTGAATTGACTCTCAAAAGTCAAAGAGAGAATTTTATTAATTAATTTGATTAAAGTTACTCAATGGCTCATCACGATAAATATTGGGCTCCTCATATATGCTGTATCTAATCTTACAGGTTGAACAAAAGGACGCAATATAAGACTTTCGGAAAAACCATGAAAACCAGTCTGCAATACGACTACTTCCTCACAGTCGTCCTTTAGCTGTACCTGCAGTGCTAACATGGAGAAAGATTCCTTCAAGATATTTGCTGCATAGAAAAGATATATCGTGGCAAATGGAATTCTCGGGTATTGCGAGTTTTTTGTTGTAAGCTTGCAAGAGATCAGCGACAAGTCAAATACTAAAGAAAATTATAATTTTAATAAAGTCTCGGAAGTTTTTTAAAAAATGTAAAATGTCACAAAAAATATGGGCCCTTAATGTTTTCTACACCTGTTTCTGCCTTAGGGAGGCAAAATAAAAAAAAATGATTGATTCATTCATTTGTTCATTGCCAGAAATATGTGACCATTTCAGTTTTATGCTTATAATATTTTCATAAAATTAATCAGCAACCAGTAACTATATTAAAATCATGGTAGTTTTTTTTAAACGTAATTTACATCTATGGGTAAGCATCTTACTATGGTGTGCACAAACTCGTTTTCGGTGTAGTTAATCACACATGAACAAATCAGTACATACTTACATACAGGCATATCTTTTTTAAGTGGAAAACTTTAGCTCAGTCGTGGGCTGTGTGCGCGCTTGAAACGGCTAAGCTCACCCATTAAGTTATTAGCGAGTGCTATTTGACATAAGCCTAATGGTGTTTGCTCCGCCTTTACTTATTAAATTCTTTAATTGGGCACTACGATTTTTAAACTACAAAGTTTTTGTTTCACGCTCCATTTCACCAAATTGATTTCCAGGACTTAGTTTAAGTCTGTAGCTGCAGTCGCTTGTGCTTGTGAGGTGATTACTTGGTGTTTTCTGTTCGTTACTATTTCGTTAAATATTAAGCCCAATCGATTTAGTTTTTGAAAGGAATTTAATATGGAATTATGATAAGCTTTGGCATAACAACTGATGTATGGCGCAAAGCACATCAATTGTGCCCGCCTAAATACAGGGAAAGGAAATATGTAGTGGCTGCCGAGATATGGAGATTTAATACCCTTAAATAATTTTAGGTCTAGGAGGAAATAATATGAAAGCTTGCTACAGGATCTTTCCCATAATTCCCGATAAAAAAGAAAAAAAAAAAAAAGAAATTGAAAAAATTGAAAAATAATTTTTTGTTTTCAAAATATGAAAAAAGATGTTGTAGTAGAAAATTTTATAACTATTTTTTTTATAAAAATTTTTGATAAAAATTAAAGCACAATTTTTTTTTTAATTTTTTCAAATCTAAATACTTCTGACTTTTTTAATATACTCCCAAAACTTGCTTGGGCTTTGAGTACTAAGTGAAATAATTGTCAGTATAAAAAGAAATAAAATAAATGCTGGCATGGAATTTTTTCCGTAATTAAGGTTGAAAAAGTAAAAAAAGGTTCTAAAAATTGTTTTGGTAAAACATTATTAAAAAAAAAAATTGCGGAAATTAAAAAAATACAATTTTCGGGAATTTTTTTAGAAATTTGTTTCTCTATTTTTTCCACATTTTTTAAAACTTATTATAGAAATTTTGATCTTTTGTTTTAATTATGCTCAAAAAACTTACATTGGCTTTAAATTATAAGTCAAACAATAATCTGCATAAATAAAATGAAAAAAATGCCTTAACTTGTAATTTTTTTCCAAAAAATTCGAACAAAAAATTTTTAAATTAAATTGGTTCCAACCTTTTTAAAACTTCGCCTTTATTTGATTTTTTAACTCTGGAAAAAATACCACTATTAGAAATTTAAGAAAAAATAAATATTTACAGTAATTTAACGACAATGGCATGAGCCGTCTGTCGATTTATTTTCGTACAAAACAATTATTCGGTTTACGGTTTTTTTAAAACCAGTTAAACTCTTTATTAAGTAATATCTGTATCTAGAGGCATATTTAATGAAACGCAAAAGTTTATACCAATGATCATTTTCCCCATTAAGAATTTCAATCAGCTGTGAATCATTTAAGGTAAATTTTCCGAAAGAGACTTTTCTATATTCCCTTAATATTTGGGATAATAATTGTTTCCTCCATACTTATGAGTTATCGACAACTACAGCCATCTACCGAGAAATAATGGAGTTCTTTTTCCGCAAACTATGATAATATTTTGTGTTTAAATGTACCTCTACTATTTCACATAGGTAGCATGAATTACTGTCCACGGAAATTGCATTTTTTACAATTTTTTGTTTACAATATTTCTTCTCTCAGGGCAATGCCGGAAGTAGCTTTTAATTTTATTTGTATTTGCTTAATTAATGTAAATTGGGGTGATCTAACTGGCATAATTGGTTATGTTATTAATAGTTAATTATGCCTTTGAATGTAAAATCGCGTACATGTAATGTGTTAGCTAATTAACTTAAAGCAAACTGTACCTGATATGAATTATTTTGAATTTTGCGCACAAGAGTAGCATTTGCCCATGAAATAATCACAAAATATTTACAAACAATGTTTGCACGGGGAATTTTGTCAACTCATTTGACTAATTTTATAGCTTTTATACCTACTGGATAAATAAACATACATTATATAATTGAAGTTAATACCCGATAGGCATTGCAATGCCACACAAAAAAAAGCACAAATGTAAAGCTTATGCAAATGTTTTCGAATCCACTTCAGAAGATTTTCCAACTCGTGTGCACCCCACATATAAGCTGAGGCAGAGAGGCCTGTGCATCTTACTTCTACAGCACCAGAACTGGGTTCCTCTTTGAACAAATTGGAATGTGATCGCATTGTGAATGTCCGGAAATTTTCCGAGCGCTCAGAAAATATTGTCTTTTGTACTTGAGACCAAGAGACAGGAGCATTTATCGTGTCTATGGATTGCACCTCATAATCAGCCCCATCAGCGCTCGTATCTCACTCTTTCTTTATCTCTCACAAATAATTCTCCTACCGCCCTGTGAAGGTAGTTTTAGCTTGAACTTATATTCCTGATCTATTTTTGAAGTGGTGCTTGGCTGTGAATCCATATTCTGATTTTAGCCGTGCTCACATACGAGTATGTAGTCCGCTACTTTAAATAAAGCAATTGAGTTTTTTGCATGCTGAATGTCATTTGCAAATTTTAGAACAAGAGTTGCAACTTCTTTTAAGAAATAACGTCTTTATTTTATAGGAGTGCTGCTTTGTGATAAATTTAAAAAAACATATTATATATCACTTGAATAATTTTAACATGCAACATTTAAAAAATAATAGAGCAAGTGTTACTTTTTTCTGAGTGAAAGTTTGAATGAGCTTAGTTCAATCGCGATTAATTTTTAGTTCTCTTTATACGGCAAAAATAAAAAATTGAATTAAAAAATTAGAGGAAATACGAAATAATTACCCTATATATCAAACAACTCATTTAATTGGAAATGTATTATTGAAAAATTTGGAATTCAGAGAATCTCGGTCGCCCCGCTATTAGAAATTTTTTTTTTCTCATTTTGGTGTACATATTATTGAAAAAATATGATCGCCCTACATTTTTCTACTAAACACCATTATACCGGGGGAAATATGTATATACTATTTAATCAGCACCGTGGAACCAATATTTACACACAACATTTTCACACACAGCTGAAAAATTCTACAGTTAATGCTTCAAAGTTAAAAATATGTATGTTAATGACTTTGGAATGGTATTTCGAGTAGGCTTTTCTTTTTGTTTTTGTTGAAGTACCACGAATATTTGCATAAGTAACTAAGTGTAAAAATATTTGGTTGAAAATACCAGATAATGAGCGCTAATGAAGCATAAGTAGATATGTAAGTATGTATAAGCAGCACAACACATGCATTTATAAAATTCCCTTAAATGATTTTATTGGATGGAAATGCATATAAAAGAGAGTTCTCGAATGTAAAAGTGTCGGTATACTTCATATAAATTTTCTGCTTTTAATTGCTACGAAATTTTATACTGAATGTAAATGTTTGTTTCCAGACTGTGAGTGTGATTTACTTTAAGTCAAAGAAACAAAAATATTTAAAATTAAAATAAAAGCACGTTCCTTAAGTTTTTATTGGATCTTGTTTTTTTTTTTTTTTTTGGTTTGTCTCCTTGTTTTTGGTTTTGAAGTACAGAGATACATCATTATTTAACTGCGCCAAAATCGGCACTTAGGTTACGAGAATCTTCTCACTTAGCCACTAACAGAAAGGGACATGCAAAAATACTATGCGAGTTCCACTTCATACCCCATGCAACAGACTTTTGTAACTCAACAGAGTTACACTTGAATACGAGTACATCCTTTACCACAACTTTCAAAACGGGAGAAGGTTGGGACAATGGGGTAATGGAGAATAGAAGTGAAGTCAGTATCTATACTGATGGTTCGAAGCTCAATGATAATAGATAAACGCAGCATCAAATAAGCCAACATGCTATGACTCGCTTCCTGACCTGTGCAACAAGAAGGATGGCGTGGACAGAATGGAATATGGGTCGCCAAACCGACAGTTGAAATTTAGCAGGAAGGAGGTGAGAAATCTTTTTGCGGTTCTAACAGCGCATTGTCTTATAAGCAGGCACACGCTATAACGACTACTACATACAAAAGCTGTAACGACGTTAAAGAGGAAGAGACTGTGGAACACTTTCTATGCCGGTGTATGGTAGAAAAAGATTCAATATTCTGCCTATTTGATACTAACAAAGATTATTAGATACATTAAAGCTACATGTTCGTTCAATGAGAAGAGTGTAGAGTGAGGAGTGGTCGTATCACAATGTTCCTACCGCAGGCCTAGGTGCGTCAGTTGGCAACCACTATACCTAACTATCTAACTGTTTTTTCGAACTACATGTCTATATAATTGATGGGTATATCCTTTGTTGGGAGTTTGGCTGAGCTCTTCCTATTTCCTCCTTCTTCCATCATTTGGTATTTCATACCCGTCCAATTATTCGAATTTTTATTTATATACAACTTTAACTAAATTTACCTAAATACATATAGAGCTTATCATAATAATAGCACAGCGACATACTGCGAAATTTTTAC
The DNA here is from genome assembly GCF_027943255.1 of Anastrepha obliqua. Lineage (NCBI taxonomy): Eukaryota > Metazoa > Arthropoda > Insecta > Diptera > Tephritidae > Anastrepha > Anastrepha obliqua. Next base: position 3,614,822 of record NC_072896.1, read on the forward strand.
TATTTATTGAAAAACATTTTTTTTTATTTATTTATGTTTCTATTTCTATTTCTATTTTTTTATTTATTTATATTGAAATATAGGTCGCACTACAAGAAAAACCATAAAATCATAAAATTTGAGATTCAACGTCTGGTAAAAAAAATTAAAAAAACAACAAATTTTCACAAAATTTTAAATTTTTGTATCAAAATTAATGTATAATTCTCGAACAAGCAATTTTATAGTTCATTCATCTAAAGTAAGAAGTAAGAAAGCAGGTTTAAAGTGGCTCAGAATTTGCATCGATATTTGATAATTTTTTTTGTTGATTGTGTTACACACTTTCCTCTTTCAGCATTCGCACATAGACATAAATATTTTTAATCGAAGTATGCCTTTCAGTCCTTTTTCATATCCTATGAAGCATTGGCAAACATTTATATACAAAAAAATCAAAGTGTCGCTTAAAGTCAATCAATTTGATTGAATCCAATACAATGACTCATTAACTCCTTGCAAGAGACTGAACGAGTTCAGCTCACCGTGACGAAACGTGTCTCTCGACAGTGTTTACGCACAATTTTTTATAATATGAAGCATTTTTTCTCTCGCAATTTTCGAATTGCTGCTAGCCGCAATCCAACTTTACACTGAGCGGCCTGTCTTTTTTTCGTTTTTGTTCTGTCTCTGAAATTTACCTTTTCGCGTACGTTTTCTTGTTGTTTTACCGTTGCTGCAGTACAGTGTAGCGATTTTGCTGTTGCAGCAGTTATTGTTGATGTTGTTGTTGTCGCCATTAGCACGCCCCCTTGCAACTTGAGGAGGTCAACCACTTTCGAAAATTTACGCGCAAATACCAATGCAACAACAATCGACAACAAAGTGCCAGCACAGCAACAATTACTACGGTAATTGGTACAACAATGAAACGGGGTCGCCAAAGAATCCCGCACTAATAAACTGCCGAAATTATGGGCACAATTTTTGTGCAATATTTTCCATTTCTTAATTTTTTTTGTTTTGTTTTTTTAATATAAATGGATTTGTGTAGAGTGTATGCAATATATGTATATGTGTTTTCACGCCTTTTGAAGTTATTTGCTGTTATTCGCATTTTTCTTATGCATGTGCATATATTGTGTGAAGTACATGTGCATGAGTGTGCGTGTGTGCGAGTTTTTTATTCACCTTGTCACATGCTGCGGCTCACATGCACCTACAATGCGACAGCTATAAATATTAGGCAAATGACATTCAGGTGGGTGGCAGACGGCTGCGTTTTTGGAATATTTGTGATTCTTTATTGATTCTTTCGTTTTATTTAACTCAATGTGTATGAGTATTGGGGTAGGTATGTAAATAAGTTTTCACAAGCATTTAAAACAAATCTCAGTTTTTCCATTCATGAGCAGCAGTTGAATTGTGAGAGTATATGCGAAATTTTTTCCACAAAATTTCATAATTTGTTTGGTTATTTTTACATTTTAGACATTTTAGTTCTTACTACTATGGTATTTCACTACTACATAAACTAAAATAAAATAAAATAAAGTAAATAAATTAAAATAAAATAAAATATTGTCTCTATAAAAACTGAAAATGGGACCTTGTTTACAATCAATTCATAATGAACATTGTTTTTTATCAAAATCCACTAGTCAATTAGCATTACAGGAAGACAGAACTAATGTTGGGTTAACTGAACCCAAATGATACCCAAATATAAATTAACCAAACTAGAATAAGAGGTCCAGGGCCAGAAATTCGGTTTGTTATTCCGCTAATATTTAAGAATATTTATCCTAATCAACACCAAATCTTCTACAAAAATCTTTATTGCTCTAAAATTAATATAAATAAAAGAAAAAAATGTTCCCTTTGCTCCGTGAATTCATTCATGCAATAGATTAAATTGCACAAATGCAATAAATTTGCTGAAACTCTAGAAAAACTGGGAATGCAATTTTATAGAAGTTTTTACAAGTTGGTCATAATTTTTAGGGAAGCACAGCACACGCGAGTTCTAATAAGCAGTAAAAAGTTTATAAATACACTTTGTTTTGATTTCTTGCACAATAAATTATCTCTCAAATTAAAGATACTTTTCTGTTTTATTTAAGTGAACTATTCAATTTTAATACCAATTTGTATTGTTGTAATATTGGGTTGTTCGGAAAGTAATTTCATTTTTTCCTGACAGAGGATTTAATTGTATTTTTTCACAGCTAACTTCACACTTAAGTCGAATTGTCATTATATGTCTTGACAGCTGATATATCAAGGTTTGTGTGTAAATAAATTCAATTGATTTTACGCAGTAGTTTTTGGTCGGTACTCTTTTAAATACAGGGAGCAATAAACAGCCCTTTCGTCATATTTTGCTTTTTTGCTATAGAAAAGGTAAAAATGCTGTTCAAGCCAGAAAGAAATTAACTGATGTATATGGAGAAGATGTCTTAACAATACGCCAGTGCCAGAACTGGTTTGCAAAATTTCGATCCGACAATTTTGATGTCGAAGATGCACCACATTCTGGAAAGCCGGTTGAAGCTGATAAAGACGCGGTAAAGGCATTAGTTGATGCAAACCGGCGAATGACTGAGATCGGTTAGAGGTTAAATTTATCGAATTCAACTATTTATGACCACCTGAAAGGCCTGTGTTTAACCTCGAAGCTCGATGTATCCACAAAAAAACGGAATTACTTTCCGAACAAGCCAATATAATAAAAATAAATAATAGATATTTTTTCTTTTAAGTGTTTTTATAAATGTGCTTGTAAGAAGTAATAAAAGCTTTTACTTCTTACGTTTTTACAATGATACCATATTTTTTTGAAACTTGTAATTTTTTTTTAATATATTATCTTTAATTTTTCGAAGATCTGAAGATCCCTCATCTGTAATATAAGTGTGAACAAAAAAAATTATTTGCCATTTGAATGAGAGGAGCCATGCCAATATTTTACTTTTATTTATATAAAATAATTAACACAAATTGTTTACCAAAGATCCGATTTTCAGCTTCGAATACCCATATTTGGATTTAACAGCCTAACTGTATGAACACAATGACGACAGCACGACTTCAGACTGCAAAACTGCAAATTATGGTTGTTGCCGAATGAAGTCTATTTCTAATTTTGCCGGCGACAACTCGCAAAAAAAGTGCGGGCACTAAACTAGGATATAAGAAATTTTGCAAAAGTTTTTGCGAATCTCAGATTATTTGATCTTTATGATATGATGAGCATAAAAAAACTATGTACTCTTAAATGTAATAATTCTCGGTGGTTAAGTTTCAAGGGCCGGTGTTGATTTTGAATAAAATAAAATTTTTTTAGATATTTAGTATGGCTCAATTGCGTATGGAACAAAATATCGGCCAAATGGCCGCCGCGGCCTCGGCGGCACACCTTCATTCGATGGTCCAAATTTTCGATGACGCTGAGGCATAATTGAGGTTCTATGCCGTTAATGTGCCAAATTATCTCATCCTTTAGCTCCTTTAACTCTCTTATCGACGTACACCTCTTCTTTCAAATAACCCCAAAGAAAGAAGTCCAACGGTGTCGCTGACGTTTAGGTGTGGTTCACATTCAACATCGGACCTTGAAATTTAAACACCCTTTATATAAAAACAATACGAATTTGTTCCTTGCCTAATCGGCTGTATCCATCAACGCCAATCGCCCTTCTTTCATAACCCAATATTAAGCCTCTCAATTAAAATGTTTTTGATTTTACTTTGCAAAAGGTTGATAGTATAAAACTTCAACAATATCTTAAAAAATATGCAATTTTGGTGTAAGGAAGTTCGTATTTATTTTCCTAAGGCTATCTGCTGATTAATTTTTAATATCAATTACTCCTTCTCTGTGGATCAACTGGGCACTTCTTCATTAAGATTATAAAACCATATTATTTCTTTTCTTACACTTAAACATTTTACTTTTAGCAATATATCTTAGTTTGAAAGAAGGGAAATTTTGTTATGCGGCAGCATTGAAAATATGTACGTTCTTACGAATAACTATTTGGGTAATTACAATCGAATTTATTTATCCCGCTTGCGCACTTTAATTTGTTAATATTATTAATTTCTGTATATTAAAAGATTACTAACAATTTTAAAGATCCATTTTTCTTGTAGGAAGTGCGCATTCGTTCACTGAAGAATCCTTCTTCCCCTTGAGTCACAATAATTTGACGTTGCTTCTATTGAACTCGTTAGACGCTTCCCAAGATGTGTTTGTTATCTGTACAATTTCAGCAATCGTTGCTTCGAAATTGATAACGAGTTTCTGGTCATTCATGTTTAATTTCTTCTTGTTCAAACATAAATGCTGGCCACCAACTTTTAAATGAATAACAACGCAAAACCTCTAAATCAGCTGTTTTGCCTCTCGCTGGCTTAACGACGCCAATCGCAGACAAGAAAAATTTGAGTGTTGCTACGTGGTGAAGTGCCGTCGTCAATGTGCTTATATTGGAACTTCGCAAAATGAAGAAAAGGACTGCTTATCTTAAAACTCAATCTCTTAAAAAACTTGGTTTAGCCCAATATGCATATTTTTTTGTTCTTCAATAAAATTTTGAATTAACGATTTTTTTACTAAGTGTTTCCTACTTCGCATCGTTAAAAAAAAAAAAGAAAATGTTGTATGAAAACTATTCGCCAATTTTTTTCAAAACAATAAAAATATTTTAAAAATTTTAAGATAAAATGCAGAGGTCTTTGCAATTAGTTCTGTGGTCATAAGCAAAATTCGTCTTTCGTGAAGAAGACATTATACCTGTTATTTTTTTTCAAATTAGCATTTTAAAAAATATTGTCAGATAAGTGAGTATGGGAATCTGTTAGTGGAGCACCGTAGCATTCACAAGTCAATTCTTTCTGCAGTAAAAATGAAGCGGTTTTTTGCTGGTGATCACATAATAATAACACTAATTACTTAATGTAAATATCTAAGCGTCTCGCAAGTAGTTAAAGAAAACTAAAATAATTAAATCTAATATTGCAAGTCAAATTTGGGTGTTACTTCAGCTTTCAAATGACTTCAGTTCTGAAATATTGAACGTAAAGGCAACAAAGTGTGAATCTTAATTAATTAATAATAAATCTGCAATATTTCGTCGATAACGTAAAGTAAAGTAAAGTTCTGAAGTTACGGTTTTTTCACTCAAAAATCGAGCTCTGATTAAAGAGTTTGAATTTTTTTCCAAAATTATTTTTTTTTTTAATTTACACAATTTTTTTTTGTCTGAGAGTGAACATATTTCAGTTATTTATTACCTTGTAGTTAAATAAAAAATAAGTAAAAAAGTAATAAAAAACTTAAATTTATGTATATGGTTTTTATGGCACTTTTATATATTATATTCTTACTTAAATATAAAAAAATATTCTTTTTATTTATTTATTAACATTCCAATTTTAGTGGCACCAAAGAGTAGCAGGGAAGTTGTGTGAAGATTTTGTATGCATAATTTCATTAATTTAAATATAGAAATATAAGAATTTTCCTTACCAGCACGCGTTCCAAATCCGCCGTATGCCGAAAGGTGGTAGATGTTATATAACTAGACACCATGTATACACCATTAAATTCACGTAAGATTAAAGTAACGCTTGCTTTAGCGTTTTCGATTGCATAGACAAAATCACTGAATTTTTATCGTTAAAATGTAGTTAAATATTTTTTTGTATAAACTCACTAACTAATTTTTTTTTTTTTTTAATTAGTAGATGCATCGAAATATTCGTCTGCTGGAGGAGTAGTTGCATGCCGAGAAGCACCAGCACAAAGTATAGTTCTCACATCTACCGGATGGTCAGATCTGTGCTTTATTCCTCTAACTTGAAGGCTTGAGAACCTATGCTTTCGCTTTCATTTTATTATTCATATTGTGGTTGTTCAAACCTTTAATGCTCATATCCATGAAGTAGTAAATTTGAAAGAACTGGAGTTTTAAAGGCGGTGACATGTTCTTTTGCTTATTTTTTGTTTTTTGTTTTTAGTTCACATCAAATATTCTTAATATTCATGTATTCGAGATTATTTTATATTTTTCTTCGAAGCCAATTTATTTATTTATTTAGATGCATTTCTATTCAATATCTTTTCAAAACACTCCTATATTTTCTCAACAAACTTAATTAAGCATTTTATCATTTAGAAATCGAAAGTGAATGCGACTCAGCTGAACGTAAACAGCAGCGGCTGCTGCAATGCCGAAAAGTAAACGACCTTTGTTGCCATAAAAAAATTCACTTAAGCCTAGTGACGGCAATAAAACCAAAATAAACAAAACATGCGGTGACAAATCGAAGCACACAAATGAATATGGAAACACTATTCGTAGCGCAATGAAAAAAACAACAAAAAATGTGTCGTGAACACGAATTCAACACCTTGCACGCTTGCTGCCACGCCGCACCTCGCCGCTTCATTGTTGATTGTCTGCAACTCCAATTGCTATCACATCACTCAATTACACGCGCGTACACACACAAACACACGCACGCACGATTTCATGCTCTAATGGGAGCCAATGAATGACTGAATAAAGCAAAACCGGCAAATGTTGCATGCAACACGAACGCCAGCCGTACTACTACAATAGTGTGCAGTGTCACCAAAGTCGGCCAAAATGCCGATAAAGCCGCACAAAAAAAAATATTGCACACACACACTATTCAACTACTCCATAGGTATTTCGGCACGTTTGTATGTATATGTGTGTCAGCAAAAAGCATGCATTGGAATCCGGCTATGCATTTTAGCGATTAAAAGACAATAACAATACTGTTGAAACAACCACCGCGACACGTACAACAACTTGTAGCAAGTTTCAGTTCATTGAAGTCACTTTGCCAGTTCACCGCCCAAATCGGAATCGTAACCGTACACGTCGAACGCACAAATTGTACTGATGAAACTCAACATCGCACGAGTTGCTGGAAGCTTTGCCTCGTTTGGCGTCTGCCTAGGCGACCATGGCAGTGAGTGGCAGCAACGCAACCACCGGCTGCGACGGCTACGGCAAGACCGACATCAACGCCAAAGCATCGTAGTGGCGACTGCGCGCTGCGTGACGTCCCGTACTTGCCGGCCTAGTTGGCGAATAAGTAAGTATTCACGAACGCGTGTACGAGTGCGTTTTTCTGTTTTCTGTTTTCTGTTGCACTGTCCAGAATCATGCGATCTTTGCCGTCAGTGCGTTCGCTTCATTGATATGCCGTAAGTGTTGCGGTAACAACAAGACTGCTTACTGTAAACAGCTGCATGACTGCTGCTGCTCGCTAAGTTGCACGTTGCAATGGACGGCAGGCAGTGAAAAACGAGAAAATGACAAGGAACAACATTTTGGAAAACTTTAGCAAAACAAACTTCGTAAAAGTAGGTAAGCGCGGTGCACAGTGTGAGCGCGCATGTGGATGTGTGTGCTGGTGTATTAGTAACTGAAGGTGCGCGTGTGTTTGGGTTTTCCTTTGGCTACATTAAGCGCTAGCAAAATGTATGAATGTTGCGCAACATGTTTATATAAGTGTTGCGGCAACTAGTTGAAAATAATTGTTGGAAACACTTGTGTTGCTAAGAATTTATGTTGCTAGGCACTTATGTTGCTAGGCAGTTTTGCTGCAAAATACTTATGTATGTTGTTTAATGGGCTGATATGGACAACATCAAAACCAGTATGTTTACAAATATTTTACATAATTTTAGTGATTATTTGTTGATAAAAATTAATGTCTACTACACTGAGAAAATTTAATTTAAAGCAGGTGAACTGTAAATGTAGATATTTCAGGTAAAATTAAATACAACTCGCAACCATTATTCTTGTAAAAAGCTAAAAAAGTTAAAATCTATTTTTTTGGTTGATATTAGACATGAAAGTTGTACAGAGTAGAATTAACAAAAGAAGTGTTAATCGATCAGAGGTATTTAGAAAGCTTTTTTCAATAAAAAGTGACTTCGAGCAGGGTTATCGCCTATATAGATCTTAGAATAAAGAAATATGGTGGTGTGAATGTCTGTAGGCATTCCTAGTTTATTATTTGGGAGTTTATAGGGTGTGAAAAGCTTTTAATCCTAAATGCCTAATCTACGTCGTTTTGATGTATACTCCAAATAAATCACGCTATCTCTTTTGCAGCCCGATCTAATTGTCGCGACTTCCCCAATTAACTCAGTAACGCTCATATAATTTAATTAATACAAAAACTAACATAAGTTAACGACCCAAAGTAGGCAACAACAACAACAACGGTATCAAAATAAAAAGCGCATCTGAAGTTACACGAGCGTAACAACGGAAGCGCTCACCAGCATAAAAAATATTAGTAGTCAAATGGTGGATTGAAGCGAATAGTCGCACAGCAGTTCAGGTGAGCTGCTGGTGGTTAGACAGTTATAGAGTTTGGTATTTAAATGCAGCCACTGCAAAATAGGATTGACCTGCTCGACATTTCAGTCTTCTTTTGCATCACAAGGGAAATGAAAAATTATTTTTAGCTACAACCATATTTCACTTATGCATTCAGTATAAAATAATGAAATATATCGATTTGATTATTGCACGCTATTTTTATGACCGCCTAAATATCACTGAGATTCTAGGGTTAAAGTTGTACTCTTGCAGTAAGGACTTTGCCTGACGTAGTCCCATAGTGTCGTGCCTATTTAAGTATGCCTGTAAGGCTTTTATTCTCTCCCCTGCGATCTTCTTCACTTAATCTATAGTGCTGTTGACTGTCCAGTGCTTGTTGAGAGATTTTTCTGAAATATTTCGGCCGGAGCTCTTCGTAAATTCGTAAATTTAATAAAATCTCTAAATTTGTTGAGATAGATTTTGCACTTTCAAAAGATCACGTATTAAAATTTTTGAATATAAATAAAAAAAATAAGTTAGTTGTGCTTTCTTTTTTTTAATACCATTAACCTTAAAATATGTGTACTTCATCCATTTTACGGTCAGCATAATCGACCTAGTGAGCAAGCATTTCGTGCACTTATTCAACGTTTTCAGACTAATTTTACTCTTCTCGATTGAAAACCATCAAGAAGACAAAGAAAAGTGCATACCTGTTTTGCATATTATTTTAAATTCCCAAGCTCTTAAAAAAGCGCCCTATACTATAAAATAGGTTTCCACGTCCAAATTAAAGCAACTTACCGTCTACTACTTTAAGCAAAGTACTCTGCTCGCATTTAACATTAAAGCACAAGTCAAAATCAATATAAAGTTCTTGGCCGTGAAATATGCGTGAAATTTCATATCAATTTCACGACAAAATTGCACCCTATTCAGATCGTGAAAAAGCTCCCAACATGTTGCAAGCACGATGCTAGCAACATTTCGAATTTTTTTTGCTATTTAAAATTTCATGCAGGTTGGCAGTTCGTCGAATTTAAAAATTGTGTTCGAATATAAATTCAGCCAAAGTTGTGAACATCTGCCTAGACTTGCTTAAAATATGGTACACAATTAATTTGTAGGTAATAGAAATATCCAAATTTTGAATACCTAAGAGAAAGAGGGCTTATTTCAACGCCTCAGTCAACAAGGTCATAAATTCTGCACTCACTATGCAAGAAACTTCTTTAACCATTTTTTAACTTACATTTTTCTTGGTTTCAAGGCTTTTATTTTTATTTGTTTATTTTTGACCATAACTGCACCGATAACAATGTCAGCCTTGAAATCCAACGTAGAATCTCACTTGCCAGGAAGTGCTACTTTGGACTAAGTAGGCAATTGAGCAGTAAAGTCCTCTCTCGAGGAACAAAACAAACACTCTACTAGCCTCTCATCATGCCCGTTCTAACGTACGGCGCAGAAGCTTAGACGATGACAATAGTGTGTGTGTTTCAGAGAAAGATTTTGCGCAAGATTTTTGGACCTTTGCACGTTGGCAACGGCGAATGTTTAACGATGAGCTGTATGAGCTTTACGACGATATAGACATAGCGCTGCGAATAAAGAGCGGCTACGTTGGTTGGGTCATGTCGTCCGAATGGATACAAACGCTCCGGCTTTCAAAGTATTCGATGCGGTACCAGCTGGTGGTAGTAGAGGAAGAGGAAGGCCTCCTCTGCGTTGGAAAGATCAGGTGGAGAAGGACTTGGCTTCACTTGGTGTGTCCAATTGGCGCCGGTTAGCACAAGAAAGAAACGACTGGCGCGCTTTGTTAAACTCGACCAAAATCGCGTAAGCGGTTATCGCGCCAATTAAGAAGAAGAACTGCTGTCTAAAGGTTCAGGTGACGCAAAATTAATCATTTGTTTTTGACGAGCTTTTTTCTAAGGACATGATTTTGCTGTTGGAAATCATGATTTCGTCCTATAAAAAGCTCCATTGCTTGTCTGTTTGTATGTTGCAGCTGCCTAGTTTTTATCAAATATGATTGACGCATCATGTAATTTACAAACTTATAAATCTTCCGATACGGTGATTAATTTTGCGCCACCTTGTAGTTAATCAACTTCGCCAAAACCTTTTAAAACATGTTTTTACACATTAGCAACATCTGAATGTTGCAGGGCCCGTTTGTTCCTGAAAATCATCATTCAGCCAACTACTTATTCAGTTTGTTTTATTGCGATTTTGCGCTCTTTACATCCGCTACCCCCGCTGCCGACCACCTCATTCATTCAATGTTGATTCCAATGCACTCGATTCGCCTTTTGCAGTCAATACAAATGGATTATCGCCAAATGCACTTCAACTCAAGCGAAGGAAACGAACGCCAAGCGAATGACAAAACATGAGCTGCATAACAAAGCGGCGAATGCAAATCTATTGCAGCTGGCGGCTGTTCATTCACATTGCCGGGTTAATGGTATCGGAATGCATGGCAGGTGAATGGGATTTTGTAAGTTGAATTTAAAGGGAAAAATTCTAAAATTAAAATATTTATGTAATTATAAATGCACAAAAAGTTGATTTTTTTGTGGTTTGTCAATACATTTTTATTCATTAAACGTATATGTAAGGCTGAAATGAGTAATAATTCGTGGCTGGGTATTGAAAACAATTTTTAATATTGAGCGTAAATTTAATTCTGGTACTAATCTGGTTAATTCTGAAATTAAGAAACATTGGTTATTATTTATTAATCGAAAGTATAATAGTTGTCAGAATCTTGTTTAACGTTGTTGTTGGGACAATAAGTCCGTTAAAGCTCTTCGACCAATACTTTAGAATACTTCGAGGTATTACAGTTGAGATGAGCCGTGGCGGAACAAACGTGTTGCAATGCCTAGCAAACGTGGTGCTAAATCTATGAATAAAATACTGGCGTGGTCTTACTATGAGTAAAACATATAACAAAAAGAGTGTACTGAATCCGAATACCAGAGCAAGACGCTTCATTTTCCTAGCAAACGGAGTACCAAACAGAAATTCTGAAATTAAGCAACAGAAATTTATTTAATAAACAGACATTCCCTTTATCGAGCTCTTAGCATAACTAAGCCTCCTTCGTATCTGAAATTAAGAAAAGTTTCTCTAAACATTCAATTACCTTTAAATCCATCCAACACTCGCTTCCCATTGCCACTTCCATTAAAGCGTATATTCGAATCCCATTTTCGTTGTTCTGAAATTTATTTCTGCAATTAGCAACCACAAAAAAGTGTCTTTAATTGAAATTTCCGTTCCGTAGTCTATTCACAAGTACGTATGTACACACATCAGGGATGTCAGTCCCGAGAATTTCAGTATTTTTAGTCACGAACATCTTAGGATTATAACACCGGAATACTGCATATGAAATGCAGGCAGAAAAGAGATCCTTTATGGCTAAAAATCAGTCAATACTAACTTAACTTTTTAGCAAATAAATAAATATGTTTGAACGTTTTGGTTTTTGTTCTTATTTTAATATAAAATAAATACTTGCATATCTCTGCCTCTGATATAAAAAGTCACATTAACTTTCTTGATTTTTTATTTAAGTATTAATGAATTTGTAAGTATTAATGTCATTTACTCTCTGCTTATTCCGCTAAAATTGTAAGAGATTAAAATATAAGGTTGTCAAAAAAGTCTTGCGGTATTTCCGCAAGCTTGTCTTTGCAAGCGCGTAGTTCTAGTTGTATTCGTCGCATCGGTTCACGCTAGAGCTTTTTGGAAAGCTCTTTTCACGTGCTAACACGTGTTTGATTAATTGTTGTTTGCTTTTAGTCGTTCGTGAGTTATAGCGTCGCAAACATGGAGCAAAATAAAGAGAAAATACGGCATATTTTACAGTACTACTACGATAAAGGCAAAAATGCATCTCATGCTGCCAATAAAATTTGTGCAGTTTATGGACCCGATACAGTTTCCATTTCCACCGCACAACGATGGTTTCAACGGTTTCGTTCTGGTGCAGAGGTGATCGAAGATGCGCCACGGTCCGGAAGGCCTGTCGTCAAAAATTGCGATAAAATCGCTGAACTGATCGAAAGAGACCGGCATAGTAGCAGCCGTAGCATCGGCCAATAGCTGGGCATGAGTCATCAAACCGCTATAAACCATTTGAAGAAGCTTGGATTCAAAAAGAAGCTCGATGTATGGGTGCCACACGACTTGACGCAAAAAAACATTTTTGCCCGTATGGATGTAAGCGAATCGCTTCTGAATCGCAACAAAATCGACCCGTTTTTGAAGCGGATGGTGACTGGCGATGAAAAGTGGGTCACTTACGACAACGTGAAGCGCAAACGGTCGTGGTCGAAAAGCGGTGAAGCTGCCCAGACGGTGGCCAAGCCTGGATTGACGGCCAGGAAGGTTCTTCTGTGTGTTTGGTGGGATTGGCAGGGAATCATCCACTATGAGCTGCTCCCCTGTGGCCAAACGCTCAATTCGGACCTGTACTGCCAACAACTGGACCGCTTGAATGCAGCACTCATGCAGAAGAAGCCATCTTTGATCAACAGAGGCCGAATTGTCTTCCATCAAGACAACGCCAGGCCACACACATCTTTGGTGACGCGCCAGAAGCTCCGGGAGCTCGGATGGGAGGTTCTTTTGCATCCACCGTATAGTCCGGATCTCGCACCAAGTGATTACCACCTATTTCTGTCCATGGCGAACGAGCTTGGTAGTCGGAAGTTGTCCACAAGAGAGTCCTGGAAATTGGATCTCCGAGTTTTTTGACAATAGGGAAGCGAGCTTCTATAAGAGGGGTATTATGAAGTTGGAATCTCGTTGGGAACTCGTCATCGAACCAAACGGCGCATATTTGACGTAAATCGCATTATTATAACCAATTTTATGAACAATTGAAAATTCAATAAAAATACCGCAAGACTTTTTTGACAATCTTATATATATCAACTCCTTTCAACCATAAAATGAAAAAATTTGCTTACCTTTTATTTTTTGTTTTTTTGCATCGATCTTTTTTGGACCTTTTATCAGAGTGTTACCTGTTGTCTTGTCTTTTGTTAATAACGAAATGATTTTCTCTTTAAATAAAAAATTTACGTTTTTATAAAGCCCATTTATTTATTATTTATTATATGATAAGAGGTAATTATTGTAAAAATGATGCAATTCTTTCGAACTCAGTTGCGCATACAACTACAGACGCTAATACCCAACGCACTACTGAGACTTGACTACTATGCAACGCAGTGGAAATGTGCTGAAGTTGTCACCATACAGAAGCCAAGTAAGCCTGCAATATCTTATCGGCCGATTAGCTTACTTTCTCTAAAATATTTGAAAGAATAATTATGTGAAAAATATTTCCAGTTCTAGAGCAATTTGATAATAGCAGAATACCAGTTTGGGTTTAGAAGAGGTCATGGAACTATGTAGCAATGCCATCGTTTTACTAACGGTATTACAAATTTCCAGTGAATCCAGTGAATCCAAATAAAAAAGATTGCACAGTGGTTTTTCTTGATGTACCCAGAAATTTTATATAAAATCAAAAAAATGCTTTCAGCCCCATACATTTTATTGCTAAGATTAGAGCTAAGTAACCAAGACTTTCATATTTTACATCAAGATGTTACTTCCAACTTCTAAAGTACAGCTTTCTGGGTTCGGTCCTGTTCAAAATATTCACTGCTGAAGATACGGTCATAATTGCACCGTGAGATACCCCAGAAGGGGTACCACTGTGTGCAGAAAGAGAAGAATGCCCTCAAGTTAGCCTGTGTGGTACTCAAATTCTCCAAACTATGCCAGTTAAGTATTTTGATGTGCATCTTGATAGGAGAGTGACATGAAAAGCTTATATACGAGCAAAGGCTTGTACTGGCTTTTTAAAAAGAACTCTCAAGCGTGCTTGGAAAATAAGGTTACCATTTATAAAGTAGTTCTGAAACTGATTTGAACTTATACTATACAACGCCAAGGTGTTTATGTAATGAAGAAGCGTTGGTGGTATTTAGATAAGAGCACTACCTCAGGCTGAAGAAAGGAGTACCAAATGGCCTTAAGCGTCCATCTACAGAGAAAATGATCAACAGTCGCCTTACCTGAAAGGCCCCCACAGCTTCTACAGTGGGGGATTAAATGGGAACCCAAGCTTTTCTGTGTGAGTGCCGATCGTCCAATGAGCGGTAAACACAGCTTTTTTCTCGGAACAGGCTAGCAAGTACAGCACTCCGACACAATTAAATCCATGCTACTGCACTCGGATTCCCTTTTTAATTTCTGAGTAGATCTTGTGGTGCCAAGGAGCCAAGGTGGTGCCTCATAACACATCAGTGCCAAAGACCTCAAGCCTGATTCGAACAAAGGCGGTGCAGACGCACAGAAAGTGGTCCGCCGTCTCATCCTCCTCTCCACATGCTGGGCAGAGTGCACTCTCTGAGATGCCCACCTTTTCCATGTGCTTTTCCCATAGAAAGTGTCCTATCATCAGTCCAACCAGCCACTTACAGTCCCCTCTGCTTAGTAACAGGAGGAACTGTGACAGTCGGTCGGACATGATAGGTAGCATCAGTTTTGTCCAACTGCCGCCTCTTTCAGCCTGCCAAGCTCCCTGCCTTGCAGCTGCCGCCAATGGCCGAGTCACGACCCCCGAAGGTAAACACAGCTACGAAATTGGAAACTGAAATTGCGTGAAGTCGCCAGGACTTTCTGCGCCCTGTGTCTATTCTAATGGGGCCAAAGGTTTTTCGAAAGAGCCACTCTAATGCTTAAGTTATAAATCTATTAGACAATAGTCACACCACTAAAATAGTGAAACGATGTTATATATTAAATAAAGATTTATAAAGTCCCTAACACAAAATGGTTAATCTCACTAGACGCGAACCATGCCTATTTCGTTATACCAAAAAATATTCATAAACTTCGCTTAGTGTTGTAACGATAAAAGTATCACAAATAAAAGTATCAACAAAAAAAGCCTTTCAAAATTTTCAACATCTTAATCCCGAGACTAGTCCCGGATTACCGGTATTTTATTAGCGAAATCCCAAAAAATTTGGGATCGTATAAATGGAAAAGTTTACATCCATAACACACAAACACCAACAAACAAATTGTTGCTTATCAGGGCAAAAAAAAATTTTTTTTTGAATTTTCCAAAGGGCAATTAAGTGCGCCATTTCGTTACTGAACAACAGAAACTTTGTTTAAAAGTGCTAAATACAGTAATTTTTAGTGCCACCAGCTGCAGAAACTCCGCCGTCCGTTTTCTCGTCAGTGAGTGTGGGGGTGTGAGGGTGCATGTAGCTCGACGTTTAAGCGGTAAGCGGGACAAACAAACCTCCCGCGCTCAGCCATTTTATTCACTTAACTGCAGCCGCTTTGGTTAGCTGCACTTTAATATCACTTTAACTTGCCTGTATGTATGAAGGGGTGGCTACATGAATGCGTCTATGTGTGCATGTGAGTGTGTATAAATAAACACCGCATTTATTGCATGCTTGTCGCAACTAGTTGGCCACTTCCAGCTTCATTTTGTTGCAACTTTCCACACAATTGCGATAGTTTTGGTAAATAAACAATTTTAAATGGCCGAAAATGGGGGAAATCGACTACGAAAACGAGGGTAGAATATCGCTGAAACTTGCTGCAAAGCGACGAGAGAAGAAACAATTGTGCAAGTTCTACAGCGAAGATTGCTGCACTTAAGGCAGTGGAAAAAAACTTTCCTTGCTTTTCCTCCTGCTTGCTGTTGTTCTTCTTCTATTTTCAATGCTATCGAATCACTGCTATTTCCGCCATATTGTTGCCTGACTATTTGGCTGACGACTGACAACTGACTTGACTTGCTGTTGGCGTTTCCCCTCCAAAACAATCATCAAGTGAAGCGTGTTGATAATAAAAGAAATTGAATATTTATGCTGATGAACAAGAAGTCCTGCTATTATTACTTCCCCCTGAACATAGCAACCTTCTTGCGACTGGTCAATATTTTGCAGAAATCTAATACTATTTCAGAGATTTTTGTGGTGCGACACATCTTCAGTTGTGCTTCCGGTTTAAAGTAATGTTTTCGATTTTTCTCTTCGTAATTTAAATACTGCCATCTTTCTGGTTTTTTCGCACATTTTCTAACCGTTCATTTGCACACAGCTTCTTTTTATATTTGGGATGGATTGGTATTTTTCGCTGAACGGAAGCAGCTTTGAATAGTGCGCTTTCTAAATTGGATTAAGTTACTTGATATCGATGGACTAGTATTTGTGCCTGCATGTGCGCTAAGAAAAGTTTCTTTGTAGCGAATGTGGAAATTAATGTGATGGCGGTAGCTAAAAAGGTCAGCATAATAAATTTGAATTTAAAATCACCAATTACCCGAATTAAATGAAGTGAAGAAGGGTATTTTAAAAATAAATTAGGGGAAAAATAGAAATATTTGCATTGCCGGTGGCGCATATTTTATTGTAAAAATAATCGAAAAACTTTCTTTTGCTGAATCGAATGAAATTGAAATGTTGTATGTTGCTCATACGCCCAGGCTACCTCTACCTGGACAGAAAATTCGAATTGACTGAGAAGGACAACCAGTAAGAACAACCTGAAAATCCATTCTTACTTGCGCGAGCCTTTTAAGATATTTGTAGGACAAATTTTTATAATTTGCGAATGAAACGGATGAGGATTGGATATGATGGCAAAATGAGGAATACTGGAATTTTGAATATTCCACCTTCATAGAACATAAAGAGTACATATATACTAGTAGTATTTAAGAAACAATAAGCATAAGAAATATTCTCATGAAACACATTCTCACTATTGAAATCAAAACCAATTGGGCGTATGTGACTGGTCCAGCTCCAGCAACATACTTCAAATCCAAAGGCACCAGAATGAAGTCTTGCGATGAGCTACTAACGCGCCCTGGTATATACGCAACAGCATCCTTCAACGCGATCTCGGCATAAAACCAGTTGCCGTCGTAATTAGAACAAATGCCCTATCTTATATGAATAAGCTATCTCATCAAGTCAACAGTGAAGCCTCAGCTCTTACCGACCAACACAAATGATTTGAAAGGTTGAAACGCAACAAGCTGCACCCTCTCACGTTGTAATCAGCCCCTTTGCAAGTATTGTGCAAAGCCCTATCATATTAATGTTATGCAAAAAGCAAAGAAATTGTGATGGACTATATAAGTCAATTCCAAGAGGTCACTTTCAGAACGTTCAGTTTAAGTGTTCATTAAAGGCTCTCTAATCATACTACACGATTCGGTATTCCCAATGAATGTAAATGCAACATGAACACCGTTATTTGCAAACAAATTTTATCTCTCCTTGGGTACCTGTGGACAGAGACGTATTCTGAAATAAACTAGCTGATAAACTTGATAAACAGACCTCTGAACAGCAAATAATAAGACTCGATGCGCCTCTTGGCTTGTTGGCAATATCAGTGGAACAGCATATCTATAAATGGGTATGGGCACGAGATCAGATGGCAACGCACTCCTGATTACAAAGACTTTAAGGTTACGGCATTTTTGTGCTCTCTCAACTCTATCATCAGTATTTGAAACTGCCATTAAATATTTATAAAAATGTAAAGAGTGGTTAAGTTTCAAGGGCCGGTGTTGATTTTGAATCAAATACAATATTCTTAAGAAATTATTATCACTTCTCTTTACTATGATAATATTGATACAGTTCAATTATGTATAAAGCAAAATATTGGCCAAATGGCCGCCGCGGCCTCGGCGTCACACCTCCATCCGATGGTCCAAATTTTCGATGACGTTGAGGCATAATTGAGGTTCTATGCTGTTAATGTGCCGAATTATCTCATTCTTTAGCTCTTGAACTGCTGCTGGCTTATCGACGTACACCTTTTCTTTCAAATAACCCCATAGAGAGAAGTTCAACGGGGTCAAATCACATGACCCTGGCGGCCAATTGACATCGCGCGACGTGAGATTATTCGGCCATCAAATTTTTCGCGCAAAAGAGCCATTGTTTCGTTAACTGTGAGACAAGTGGCACCGTCCTGTTAAAACCACATATCGTCCACATCCATATCTTCCAATTCGGACCATAAAAAGTTCGTTATCATCTCACGATAGCGAAAAAAAATACGGCCCAATGATGCCCCCGGCCCATAAGCCGCACCAAATAGTCACTCTTAGTGGGTGCATTGGTTTTTCGGCAATCACTCTTGGATTATCATTCGCCCAAATGCGGCAATTCTGCTTATTGACGAATCCACTGAGGTGAAAATGTGGCTCATCACTAAAGATGATTTTCTTCACGAAGTGCGCGATATGCATTTTGATTTGAATGCCCGTTTTCATAATAAGCCTGAATAATTTTAACGCGTTGCTCGGTTAAGTATCATAATAAGCCTGAATAATTTTAACGCGTTGCTCGGTTAAGTATCATAATAAGCCTGAATAATTTTAACGCGTTGCTCGGTTAAGTATCTTTCCATGGTTCAAATTGAATTAATCTGAAATTGAAAAATGTCAAATGAAATACAGAAAAAAAACTTGACGTTTAGGTGTAGTTTACATTGAATATCGGCCCTTGAAATTTAGCCATCCTTTATAAGCCAGCTACCGGCGTCTGAAAATAACTGGCAAGAAACTGTTTTATGGTCGATCTTTAGCTCCTGGGCGATGCTACGACTACCAAGATGTCGGTAAACCTCGTTTATTTCTCTAATTTTATCGTCATTCGACATCATCGACATTTCCTTCAACATCATTGCCTGAAGAGAATCTACGCAACCAAAATTTAACATAATTAGCTTTTACAGTATCGGCACCCAAAACGTTATGCATAATTTCAGCGGTCGTGCTTGCATTCTCGCCTTTATCAAAGAAAAATTGTGAAATGTACCGAACTTTCTTTTTGTTGACTTTCATTACTTCCCTTAACACCCTGTAACGCACAACTGAATGGAACAAACACAAATAAGCTAAAAAATTTGTATAATGTAAAATGTTACGTTGACAACAAGCAAACTGTTCGATTGATACTTTAAGAGATATCGATCACCACAGCCATCTACGGAGAAAATAATAGATTTCTTTTTCTCCAAAATAATATATTCTCCACATAATTTTATCCTAAAAAAATATCATATGTACTTTCCAAACAAATATTGTATCGTCAGCACTTATTTAATATTAAACAAGTAAGCGCATTCGATGTCTTCATTCTTTTCTAATTGTTGCAGACAGCTGTTGCTCTTATCAAAGTCGTAACTCGCCCCCTCTATGAGTGTGTGTAAGTACTAATAAGTATAAGTAACAATTTGTCATGCCACCTTCATTGCTCCCGCCCTTACACCAGCTGCCAGTGACAACATATTGGCAATGAGATTTTTATCTTTCAATTAAGCACAGCAACAACTTCTAAGAAACGCAAGCATAGCGAATGGGGCGAAATTTCTGCAGAGAGCATACATACATACACATTCATACATAAATTAAATCCAATTGGAGTTAGGTCATGCCTTGTTATTTCATTAATAGAAATAAATATATAATGCAGTGTACTAAAGTATAGGGTTTTTCATTGAGCACGCTCAAAAATCGAAAATAAATACAGCAAATAGTTAAAGTGATATTGTCACAACTGCAATTAAAAAAAAACTATTTATAAAGCGTTGTTCAATAGGTGCGCTTTAACTTTTTTCCGATAGGGAGGGCGAACGACGCAATATTTTTTTATTTTTCGCTTGTCATTTGTAAACTTCATTAGTATACATTTCATCATGGAACGCTACACACTTGAGCAACGATTGCAAATCGTGCAAATTTTTTATGAAAATAATCGTTCTGTTGCTGCTACTTTAAGACTACTTTTTTCCAAAAAATCATCTTCAGTGATGAAGCTCACTTTTGACTCAATGGCTTTGTCAACAAGCAAAATATGCGTTACTGGGCAGAAAGCAATCCACACGTGATTCATGAGGTACCGTTGCATCCCGAAAAAATCACTGTTTGGTGCGGTTTACATGCCGGCGGCGTAATTGGCCCATATTTTTTCGTTGACGAGAACGATCGCCACGTTACTGTGAATGGAAATCGATACCGCGACATGATAAACGATTATTTTTGGCCGCAATTGAATGGTATGGACTTAGACGACATGTGGTTTCAACAGGCACACAGCACACGCTACAATTGATTTGTTGAAGAGTAAGTTCGATAAGCGCATTATTTCCAGAAATGGACCGGTCGAATGGCCGCCACGCTCGTGTAATTGGACGCCTCTAGACTATTTTCTTTGGAGTTATGTGAAGTCATTGGTCTACAGTAACAAGCCGGGCGACGATTTGTGAGCTCAGAGCCAATATTGAACGCGAAATTGCTGGAATTTCGGCCGATTTATGCAAAAGAGTGGTCGAAAATCGGGTTCAACGATTGGACTTCGTAAAACGTGCACGCGGTGGTCATGCAAAAGAAATCGAATTTCATACTTAAATGTATATGTTCAAACTCGATAATAAAAAAAAAATTAGTTAAAAAAGTCAAATCATTTGTGTTTTATTAAAAAACAAGTGGAAGCGCTCTTACTGAAAAACGCTTTATATTTTTATTTTCATGTACCTACATTCGAAGGAATGATAGGCGGAATATAATTTACGACCTATTGCAGCTCCGAAGTAGGAGAAACATCCTAGTAGAGAATTTTGGATGATAAAATAAAACTTGATTTCTTAAACAACCTGAGTTGCAAGATTTTCAGGGCTTCATCTGTGATTTGTCTGTGTGTGACAGATATTTTACGTAACCACATAGAAAATAATCGATCAGCAATCTAGCACATGAATATTGTGAAACCCATGGCATCCATTCGAGGCCAAACACTTTTTTTATCATCGTCCAATATCGTTCGCTACTGAGAGTAACCAAAACTCCATGGTCATTGTTGAAGAAACATATAAGGACCGATGATGTCACCAAACCAAAATCTACGCGAAATGAAGACATTTCCGAAGCACCTAATGAATTTCCCGTGAGTTCTCATTTATTCAACTACGCAAATTTTTTTTATTTGCAAAGTCGCTTAATCAGAAATGATTCTCATCAACAAAGGTTATTATATCCCGAACTCAGCGTATGTAATGTTATGAAGAACCGATTTTGATAATCAATTTTGAAAAAGGTAATGCGCTGTGGAAGAAGTAGTAGTAGTTGTTCATTGTTAAAAACTCAGACTATATACAAAAGCATTCTAACCACACGTCACACCTGCGGCCTTAGTGAGAAGTCTGCTCCACAGCTCGAGTGAACCTATTGAAACCCCCTTTACAAGAAAAGTGGCAAAGTTTCGCTAATCTGTTGCACAGTAATGTTTTTGATCAATGATACTTATTTTAATTAGTGTTTGTTTTGCTATTTCCTCACTTGGGTAAAAAATAAATAAAATAATCCAATTAAAATTGCTGAGGAGAATTTTCCTATTAAAAATGTAAAAAACTACCCAACTTATTATGCACATGCGTGTGTAGCACAAAAATAGAAACAGTAACATGTGTCCAAAGCATTACTTTCCAAAGACTAAAACTCAAAGTTTGAAAAGAAATAATAGTTGAGTTGTGAGTTTTAAAAAATAAATGAGAAAAATTACATTACGTGACCAAAGTTTAACTGAGTTCTCCGTTTTCATTTTTTTATGTGCAGCAATTTTTCTCTAACAACACTAACAACAACACTGCTTTTAAAAGGCAGTAGTGAAAAATCGCAACAGACGAGTTGCTGACACAGCATGACCTGCTCGAGGCGCTGCAAATGCCATTTGCCGGTGTAGGTAACTGTGTACGATTGGTGCTCGAAGTGGTGTATTAGCTATTAAGGTTCGTTGCGTTTAAGGCGAGCGTGTTGAGGCGTTAATTTTGCGTCTTGTTGCTTTTAAAACTTTTCAAAGTTCGAGAAGTTCATTTTCTTTAGCGTTGTGATGAGGTGAAAGTGCAGTTAGGCTTGCAAGGAACCGAATGACTTTTACTTTTGAGTTTGTATTTCAGCAGTTATGACTAGCAGATTATAGAACAGGTCGACAATACTTGATTAATTTTCATAACTGGGAGTCAGACTTTAACTTTTGAAAGTGTGGAATCCGAGTCTGACTACAGAATAGCCCCAGGTGATATCTCAAAGCCAAATAAATATGATTTTGAAACATCAAAACGGACTTAGGAGTTGAGGAGTTGTATTTTGAAATATTTCTATGAAACCTAAAAAATTTAAATAAATATTTTTACTACATTAAGGAAGATAAATGTTAAATAACCTCAAATATACGCAAACAATTTAGATATTTCAAAAATATGACGAACTGGTACTCTTTTGAGTGCATATTTAGATTCAGTACGTCAAGAATGTCAGTAGGTAAGTGCTGAAAATAAACCAACTTTTGTGTACAAATGTATTTTTGCATGATTTATTCTGCTGCTATTGACTTTCCATTTTTTGCTTGTTCTTCCTCTTCTCTTCTTTCGTTTATTTTCTCCACTGACGTCACGGAACTGCACGGCGCAACTTTAACATGCTCGTACTCGTACTTTAACATTCTTGGACTTTCCACTAAATCAGAAGCAAAAATTATTTATTTTCACTAATTCAGGTTTTCATTGCGGGGTAGTCTTCATATAATCGCATGCGAAACAGCAGCCACCAACCTATGTATATGTATATGTACATATGTATCACAATATGTGTCGCTATGTGCGAGATATTTCCATATCACGTTTGTCTTTATTTTTAATGATTTTTATGTCTTCTTCTCTTTTTTCTTATCACTGGTATTTTTGGCATCCCATTGATTTCTTGTTTTTTTTTTATTAATCATCACTTTGTCTTCTGCTTACAACAACAATGCGCCTGACGCTGTTGCGTTTGCTGCTGCCAATTTGATAACTGGTTCTATGGTGTAATGGTTAGCACTCTGGACTTTGAATCCAGCGATCCGAGTTCAAATCTCGGTAGAACCTCAAAGCATTCGCTATGCAAATGTTTTTCTTTCTTTTGAAATCTTCAAATTGTTGCTAAATTTTCTTTGTTTTATAGATAGATTAGTTAAAATATCTAGAGAGAATATATTTTTGATTTAAGCGAGCTGAAATAGCAACAAATGATAAAAATAGGGCAATCGGCAAAGATGATAACATAGTAGCCTAGGGCAACCAAAAATAAAATAAAAGCAAATAAAAGGGTAAAAATTTTCGGATTTTATATTTATAGATAAATATGTGTGAGTATTTATAATCACTGGCAAATTAATTATGCTCACAATGTTGAGTCCATACTATAAGCATTTAAACATTTTTTATCCATGCTAGGGATGTACATTTTTTCGGTTTTTAGAATTCCGAAATTTTCGGGAATTCGGGATCGCGTTATTTCGATTCCCAGATTCAGGGAATAGTCTCGGTATTTAGACATTCATTTCTTTGCAACAATTTAAGTCGAAAAAATTGCATCAGTATTGTTTCAGAAGCTCCCCTGTCATATAATAAATAATAAATAAATGGATTTTAAATTTACTTTTCTGTTTAATTATTTTATTAAACACAAGAAAAGGCGAAAAAACGCCTTAATAATAATTTAGCATATACATGTCTGATAAAATAACTAAGGTATGTCGAAAAAAGTTCTGTTCTGAGTGGAACCCGTCGCAAGGTCAAACACTACGCTGAATTTTTCGTCACCGCTTTTGATCTTTTGCTTTTGACAAACTATTCTTACTCGAATCTTATCAAAGCACTTGAGTTGACACACGAGTAGTATTGATATTAGTTTGGGGATAAAGAAATTCATTATTTTCTCGGTAGATGGCTGTAGTGATGGATATCTCGTAAAGTATCGATCGTCACACCAAAAGCGGCAGACATTGGTCTCGGATAGACCAATCTTATTTAGATGGTACCTCAGGCTGCAGTGACCTGTAAGGTATCCAGTTAAAAGACGCAGATCTACTCTGTTTAGTGAGAGAAGTTTGTCAGATATTCCTTTGTTGGGACTTATGAATAGTTTAGCTTGACGCTGACCGGCATAGTTTAGCCAGTGTGCGGCAAGTTTTCTTTCTTCCCATTTCCTAAGGAATTCATTTATGTGGCCTTTTGTTAGTCCACAGAAAGGCTCAGGACCAGTAAGTTGCATATTTGCTCCTTGTTTTGCAAGGTCATCAGCCATTTCATTTCCCTCATGTCCTTCATGTCCCGGAATCCAACATAGTGTTACTGTGTTGAGGTTTCCTAACGTATTTAGAAGGTTTAGGCAATCATTTACCAATTTAGAGGTGATAGTTGTTGATAGAAGGGCTTTTAGAGCCGCTTGGCTATCTGAAAGTATGTAGATGTGAGTACCTCTCATTTTCCTTCTAAGGCATTCTCTCACACTTATTTCAATGGCATGTATTTCTGCCTGGAATATAGTTGGGTAGGATCCCATCGGAATCGATTTTTTGAATTTGGGCCCATTGATTCCTGCCCCTGTTCTACCATTTTCCAATTTGGACCCATCAGTAAACCATAGCTGGGAGCCAGGTCTGAAAGTGATAGAGTTAGTTCTCCAGTCTGTTCGTTCATTGATTATAACTTGGAAGTTCCTGAAGAGTATTGGTTTGGGTGATAGTATATCATCCCTATGAAGAATGGGACTGTGTAGGAAGTCTTCTAAGATCTTTAAATGTCCTTTCATATTCCCACTTTTAAGTTCAGATATACCTTTTAGTCTTAAGGCACTCGAGCGAGCTTCCCTTTCAATTAGAATTGGAAGCGGTGGTATGTTCAGGAGCACACCCAATGCATCCGTGGGACACGTTTTCATAGCCCCTGTAATGCCAACACATACCAGGCGATGCAGTTTGCTTAATTCGTTTGCCGCCTTTCTTTGCTTGACCTTGGGCCACCATGCTAAAGATGCATAGGTGACTATGGGTTTTACAACTGTGGTGAATGTCCAGAAGGTCATTCTAGGGCTTAGTCCCCATGTCTTGCCGAAAAGCCTTGTACAGGCAAAGAATGCCCTTGTGGCTTTTGAAGTAACTCTCTCAATATGGGAGTTCCACGTAAGCGTTTTGTCAAGACTAACGCCGAGATAGTTCGCTTCTGTCGAGAGTTCAAGTGTTGTTCTATTAAGGGTCGGACATTTGAGATTTATGTTCCTTCTCCTGGTAAACGGTACAAGAGTTGTTTTGGATGGGTTGATGGAGAGCCCTTTTTCCGTGCACCATTTGTTTATTATTGTAAGGGCTTGCTGCATGCGATCCGAAATGGTTTCCTCATGCCAGCCTAATACATAAACTACTAGGTCATCAGCGTAACCCTGAGTGTGAAATCCTAGGTTATTCAGTATGTACTCTATAATTGATTTCATTTTCTTCAAACTAATATTAATTAATAAATGTTAACAATTTTGCGCGATTTTGTCAACTCTCAATACAACTCGAAGGCCTTCAGATTATACAAACGATAAAAATGTAAAACCAAATACCAAAACTGTTTTCTTTCCAGTTTGAGAACAAAGAGTTAGCTTTGGCTGCTTGTAAGGGCAGAATGACTCTGATCAGCTTACCTTTTCTTCTGCCTGCGAGCTACAAAAGTAACGTTCGTTTGCAAGTGTGCGTGCATACCTTTTGTAGATCCTCCTTTTATTTACGAAATTTGATCACCTCTTTCACATTTAGCTGTTTAGAGTAAATATTTCAGTGTTTAGCTGTCGTGGGGTACTTAAAAATTTTGACTAAATGGATAAGTGGTCTTCTCACTTCATTTTGTGCGGGACAAAACCTCTAACATGGTCTCAACTTGGAATGTTAAAATTAGAGCTTAATTTTATTATTTACATAAAGAAAGCGACTCACTAATTTTATTTTAATATTATTTGATACGCGAATATTAGTAGCTCAGCATTTGATGAATGAAGAAAAATACCAGTAAAATGATCAAAAAATTGTTGTAAGCGCAAGCTGCGTTTCAATATTGCTTTTGTGCTAATTTTTCATTTAATTATTCAATTATTCAACTAATAGTTTATAAAATACAGTATATCTTACAGACTATGAAAACAAATTAATGCTCAATAAATTAATCAAAGTAAAATTAAACTTATAATTAACTCATTTCATAATGAGTGAAAGAAAAAGATAACATTTCTTATAATTTACAGAGGAAGATTATTAGATAATACTAAGAATTTAGTTCACTAATTCATTTAGTACCAATTTGAAGTGATTCTTTGGGGAAGAAAAATCCAGGCCAGTATGATTTGAAAGCGAATTAAAATCTCCCAAAACTCTAGAAATCGGAGCATTGGAAGCTTATTTAGTTCTTACCATCCCTAACCAGAAAAAATCATGATTCCGTAAACTTCGCTGAGGAATATTGAAATTGACTTTATCGAGTAGCAATAGGGAGTCAATAATCCCATTGTTGAACCAAGGATTATTTTCCAAGGCAGCACAAAACTTAGGTATGGAGGGTGCACATATGTTGACCAGAGAAGCGACAATTCTGCGGTAAGGAAGCCACAATCCTGTTTAACCAAAATCCTTAAGGAAACCAAAATCCTGCTGCTACAGACGAAACGACGACAAAAAATATCAGTTAATTATTCACTTCAAAGGACGATTTACAATTTTGACCAATTATTTACAAAAATGTTCCCCTTTATATACAAAAAATATTTCAATCCAAGCCTACTTACTTCTATAGAAAATCAAAGCCTACTTATTTCACCGAAAAACAAGTACTGATAAACCTTAAAGTGTTTAACTCACAAATGTCATATACTGTTTCAGTTTACCCTATGAGTAAATATTTGAGTATTTTAATATTCGTTGCCAATGCCATTATGGTCACCCAACAACTATTTATTAAATCAAAAAGGAAAGTATTGGAGAGAATAGTCCTTCTAATATCTAGTGATTTTAGATTTATGAGCAAGCATCGACTTTTATAGAATAGAATTGGATCAGTGAAATTTAAAGAACGCAAAGCATAACGCACAAAAGCTTTCTGGGCACGTTCGAGCCTATTAATATGACAAACATAATATGGTCTCCAAATAAAGACGGCGTATTCCAACTTCGAATGCACCAGAGATGTATATAACAACTTTAGAGTATATAGACCAACAAAGTCCCAACTAAAACGTCGAATAAACGCAAGTACGGAGTAAGACTTTGAAATGGTGTAAATAAAATGTCTTTGAAAAGAGAATTTAGAATCAAATACCACACCAAGATAAATAATGTCACTTCGATTGGATAAACTAGAATCCCAAATGTGGTAAGAAGTGGGTATAAGACAACAAGATTTAGAATAAGAAATATAAAAGCACTCGCTTATATTTTTGAATCTAACTTATTTCTTTTACACTAAGCAACGTTATTTAAATAAAATTCCAGGTTTAAAGGGTCCACTGTACTTGCTGTCCCCGAGTATATCTTTAAATCATTGGAATACAAGAGGAAATTTGCGTTATTAAAACAACTAGAAATGTCATTAACAAAAAATATAAAAAGTAGGGGACCCAGTATACTTCCCTGGGGTACACCAGAGAATGCAATAAAAGAAACAAATGACGCTCCATCAACGTTGACGACACATTTCTGAGAGGAGAGATAGGATTTAATCAATTTTAAAAGAGTGGAATGGAATCCTAAGCACTCAATTTGGAAATTAAAACCCAGTGATTAACCTTATCAAATGCTCTTGCAAAGTCTGTGTAAACAGTGTGAACTTGATGAACATTATTCAGAGAACACTGCAAGATTTGAAACAGTGGAACCGTTCATGAAGCCGTGTGGGTCTGCTGAAATATAATATATCGATTAACTGCAAAATAAATTTTTCTTTCACTATTCATTCAAATAGTTTTAAAACCGTGGCTAATTTGGCAATTCGTCTATAATTGGCAATATTGTTTTTATTTTCACTTTAGAATAATGGATTGATGGTTGTCACTTTGATAAACATTAATAAAAGTGGATAGGTGATTGCAGAGCAGTTATATATTTATTTATTTATCTACGGGTGGTATGGTATACATGTGGTATGGAAACTACAAAAATTTGAAAAACATATTTCTAGTACAATAGAAGGTAAACGTAAAACCAAAACTAACAGTCAGATATAGCAGACTAAAGCTCTTTTAAAATAAATAAAAAAATATATCGAGCATATGGAAATATTTCATGAAAGTCCGTAATTACTGTAATAGTTATATTAGAAATTAACAAAACACTAAAAAGAATTTATTATTATTCTATATATAAAGGGTATTTCATAGACACGCCTAGTTGTTGTTTTAAAATAAAAAATTTAAAAATTTTGATTCTTTCAGGTTTCACTCTTTTCATTTCAAATTCGGATCTTAGAGAGTACACTTGAAAAATGTCTACCATCATTTAAACGCTCACAATGAGCACCTCTCCATGCACATTATCACATTGAGTTCAGCAATCCCGGTACAAATGTTGGGTTTCAGCCCTGGAGTTGTTGTTGGCTTATTTACAGAAACGTCACTTTTGAAAAACCACAGGAAAAATAGTCTAGTGGATCATAGTAGATTGCATGATCTCGGTGGCTCGTTTATGTCAACATAACGGGGAAATTAATCGACCGGGAAACGGAGACCACAAAAATGCAATTTCTTACCGTGCTCCGTGAACTGTGAAAATAAAGATCGTCTATTTACTTATATATTCTTCCCAGCTCAGTCCACAAAAACTCTTTAATCAGTTGCTTTAACGACGTTCATTGAGCCCAAAAATCACACCAAATAGTGGACTTTAGTAGATGCAATGGTTCTTCTGAAACTACTCCAAGGTTTTCTTCTCCCCACATGCATCAATTTTGCTTGTTGACAAATCCATCCAGTGTGAATTGAGCTTCAACACTAAAGATGAGTTTGCGTGAAAAAAAAGAACCAAATTCACGAAAGAACCAATTCATAAAACTTACGTTGATAATGATATGTTGGCTTAAATTCTTGTGTAAATTTAATTTTGTAAGAATGCTAATGCAAATCTTTATGCAAAATCTGCGAAACAGTCTATCGCTGCTTAAGGTTGTTGAGCAACACTTTGCGCACAACATCCAAATTATCAGCAGAACGTCCAGTTTTTGGTCTGCCAGTACTTTTTCTGTCCTCGACAGAACCAGTTTTTTCAAATTTTTTCACAAACCTTTGAATTGTCGACTAATTTGGATGATTATTTCCAACACAGAAATCACGAATTTTGCAATATGTTGTTCTCAAAGATCGATCATTTTCATAATGGGTTTCAATAATTTTAATGCGTTGTTCTGTCGAGTAAAATTGTACATAAGTCGCGATTGTTTTTTGGTCATAAAATTGAATACCTAAAATCTCTCTAGACAATTTTTACATACAGTTTGAAACAAAAATGTATGGGATTTTTCGTTTGTTTTTGTGTGCTATTTCGAAAACACTATGGCCTCAATGTGATGGGAATCCCTCGCTGTGGAACACTTTCTTTGCAAATGTAGGGCTCTGGCGGCTTTTCTCTCCCCCACTACATCAACAGCACTTGATGACTGTAGACGGTTTTCCCCTTCTCTAAATCTTTTCTCAGGTAGTGGTCCACATTATGGTATCAATGTGTGCCTATTTGAAGTGTACCTGGGGTACTCTTGCCATCTTACCTACCTATTATAAAAAATAATGGCGACTAAATAAAATAATAGTCTTTGTGGACTTATGTGATTTTATTTAAGGGAAGAAACATGCATATTCCCAAAACTCTTCAATGTATCCCTATACCTAATTGTTTACCAGAACAACACTAGTTCAAAATCTTATTAAAACATACAGATTTCAATAGCACTTTCACGAAACTCGGAGTCTCACTTCATATTGCTTTTGGCTAAGTGGTCTGACAACCCATCCTTTAACTCCATCACCAATTTGTTTATATGTATGTAAGTTCAACTAATAGAAATGCAATGAGTGAACAAAATTTGAATAAATATAATTTACCTAATTTGTAGGCTGCCTTAATTTAATGTAATTACAGCCTGAATAGTTGCCCTGGGGCTGGTTGAGATTTCACAGAAATAAATAAATTGAAAGTTTGACTGATTTTATAGTCACTCGTTTTGAACTTTGCTGGCCTTAATAAGAAACTCTTAAAGAAAATTTGGCCTTAAACGGAAGCAATTTCACGCAAGAGCTGGCTGATGTGATTGATAGAAAATTCTAAGGTTAAAAATACTTTGCTGCTGAAATTTTCCCATCATATATTATATGTAGAGTAGTATATCCAACATATTTGTGTGCTAGCCACTTGTTTGTTGCCGTTTTTATTAGACATTTTAAATAGTCAGAATATCTGTCGCTATTTCTATTCCTCTGGTGGCCATTTAAATGGATATCTACTGACTGTCCCCTGCCTTGTTAATTTAAATAAATGCGTGTTTTACAAAGTATACAAATTTTAATAGAACTTTCTCGCCCACTTTCGCTTTCCAGTGCAGTTTCGCTTGTAGTTGTTTTGTGGCTGCTCTTTTCCTTGTGCTTCTTTGATAAAGATAAAACGGTGTTGATTGCGAGCAAGACTTTATGTTTGTTCACATACAGAAATGTTTGCACATTTATCCTTTCTCCTTTTATTATCTTCCACCCATCCATTCAAGCTATTTTCATTTCTCACAACCCTCCTAACTATTTTGCAGCACTTTGGTGTGCTCTAATACGCTTTCTTACCAGCGTACATGTGTTAATTCACTTTGTTTACTATTTGAGAGAATCCCAAAAACAAAACTATATTTTCTTACTTTTCTTATTCAATCTTTTCGTGTCACTCAAATCAATGACCAACTCATTTCTTTGCTTCGTTTACCAGCTTCACAAATATTTTCCACTTTCTCTCTCTTTGCCTGCTCTTGCGGAGTAGTGGCGGCACGAAGAATTCGCTGCACTTGTGCTTTTAGTGAAAATCCTATTTTACTTTTGTAGTGGCGACAAGTGTTGTTCATGGATACATTCTGGAGGAATTCCTTTTATTTGCTTTCTTATTTTTGCGTTGTCTAACTTTTTTATTTTATTTTTATTTTTGCAAACACTACGGCTGCCGCTGTTCATCCAAAACGTGACTGTAAAAGTTTTCATTTATTTTATTCACTTGTCGATTTTCTTTTGCACTTTCGCCAATGCTTTCCATTGACGAGCTGCAAATAAAGGGACCTGGACATGTACGTTTTCAATTTGCATATCATTGGCAGTGATTGGGCTGAAAATCTGCGTGGACTCGAATTAGGGGGAATGTCCTTACTTAAGTGCATGGGATTTTCGCCATAAAAGTATCTTTAAAGTTTCCTTTTAAAAGCTTTCTTTTATTTTCATACATTTCATGTGCTTAAAGATTGAACACAGATTGGGAAGGCGCACTCACAAACTGGTATTTAATTATATTTTTTCCTTCTTGTGAAATCAACTGCCGTCTGTCGTCTATGCTCTTTACATTTGAGCGAGTCTATGCCAAAAAGAGAGTATTTCAAAAGACACGCCTAGACGTTGTTTTGCAATAAAATATGTAGAA
Organism: Anastrepha obliqua; assembly: GCF_027943255.1. Lineage (NCBI taxonomy): Eukaryota > Metazoa > Arthropoda > Insecta > Diptera > Tephritidae > Anastrepha > Anastrepha obliqua. The sequence continues at coordinate 3,646,764 of NC_072896.1, forward strand.
ATTTAGAGTCTTTCAGAAAAACTACATCGTTTAAATGTTCACCACGGGCAGGTTCACAGGTAAAATTCACCAAACGGCCGATTCATGAATGCCTAATTGTAGAGAGTCGAAATGGTGATGTTGATGGCTGTTCAGCAAGACTTTGCGCTACAGCAGCAAAATTCTCAACAGATCGTCTAGTGTTGGTCAGTCAGTTCTTTTTCTATCCTCGACAGCAAAAGGTTCTAGAAAATTTTTTAGCAACCTTTAAATTGTCGACTCATGAGGACAATTATTTTCAGTAAAACAATTACAAATGTTGCGATATGTTTTTCTTAAAAGTCGACCATTTTCATAATAAATTTCGATAACTTTGACGCGTGGTTTTATCGTGTAAAATTGTTCATCGTCTACTTGACAAATATCAAAAATAACATGAAAAAAGGTGACGTTTAGGATATATTCACTACTGGCATTTAGACGTCACTTTATTATTATTTATATTTTGTTGTAACTTTTTCAGCAAATTAGTTTATTTGTAGGCTTGAGTAAACTTTTATCATTTTTAATTTAAAAATTATTTAAGTATACCGTTTTGGAGGTTTTTTTAATTAAATTTTTTTTGTTCGGAAATTTTTTCAAAAAGGGTTCTCAAAATATTTCCCAAAAATGTTGAACAAATAAATAAAAAATGCTGAACAAATAAAAATGTTTTTAACAAATATTTGGTCCTAAATTAAATATCAAAAAGAAAGAAATTCATAGAAATATTAAACAGGAAAGAGGTATTTACTTTAAAGTAGTATTCTGGTAACTTACACTTTTTTTGAGGCCATGTTTGGGACATTTTTTGGAAGGGAAAATAAAATTCAATCGGTTTGATTTTCTGATATGTTATTAAAGGTATCAGAAGGTGTACAAAAAAAAATTTTTTTTTTTAATGTTTTGATACTATTTTTATACACTGCAGCAAGCAGCAAAAAAAGAGGTACAGTGGCTAGCCGGTCATCTGAAACAGAAAAAACAAATTGCTTATTAATCAGTGTGCTTGTCGTTCTGGCGGGTAGTAAGATCAAATGGTTTTGACAAAAAATAACAAAATGGCGGACTTCGTAAGAAAATTGCCTTTTTTTAAAATAGAGATCGGACTAAAAAATGGAAAGTTAGGGACGAAATAAATTAAATCTACTACCCGCCAGAACTATTGATGTGTAGAAAACATATCTAAATTTCAGCTCAATCCGTTAGATAGAAAATTTGTTTTCATGACGGCCATCCGGAAAAACGTTGTTTTGAGAAAAACGCGTTTAAAGTTTTAGCAATTGAGCCGTGCAAGTACGAGCCGCTCTCATGTATGTGCTATAATTTCGTCAATATTTCGAATTTCGGTCTAAAATTTGTACAGTATATTACCAATATATCGCACTTTCAAAATATGTAAAAAACCGAAATGAAATTTTTTTAACATTGCATGAATCTCAAAATAGTAAATTTTTTTAAATTATTTCAATTTCTAAGTGACTCACTTTTAATTCCAACTTACCCAATAGCAATTTAACAGTTCAATACCCTTAGTGCCACTACTAACTATCTTAACGAACTATTTTTCATACCCAGACCGTTGTCGGCGACGCTGCCACTCAATGTCAGTGGCATTGGCCAATGTGTCAAAAACAAAATTCACCTCAAATAACCGCTACCGCCTATAACTGCATTGTCTAAGCTGCCGGTCGTAGTTTATTTAGCACTTTTTCCAACAAAATTTCTATCACGAATACGTACAAACTTACTTATTATAATGTACTTATGCATGTACATTTTATCTCTCCATCGCTTTATGGCACCTCGCCAGCAGGCGGGGCGTATACGTTACATTGATACGAGTATACAAAATCCTAAACAGCAATGCACGTAGTTACTTCAATTCGAGTGCTTGCCAACCTATAGATAATTACACTTTTCTGCTCCCAGGCGCTCGTGTTACCAATATCAATACTCCTTTGTTCCCAGCGCTATTACTTTCAACACTTTTCTCCATTGAAACTTATTTCCCTACCCCCAGATTCGATTACCCACACTTACCCTGCAGAGCCTAATGATGGTGTGCGTATGTCAAGTAGCAATTAAGCGGTTTCTATTGCATGTTGCCACTCCAGCTGATTGAATGTGCTCACAACGTAATTGCGAAGTAGGTCAAAAACGGAGAGATGTTCAAATGTTTGTTGTGGCTTTTGTGATTGTTTTTGCTAGTTGACCTAGTTTTTTGTACCATTTTGAAGTTGTGAAAGGAGATACTTCCGCGCATTTCAGCATTCCAGCGCGTTATGTGCACTTCAAAGGCAGGAGCTTTTGTTTGGTTGAAAATATAGAAAAAGCAGCTATTTTCACTGTTTGCCAGAAAAGTCAAAGCTGTGTTGACTTAATTGTTTAGCCAGTTGATTACTTGTACTTTTGACATTTACATGCTATATTTAATTAAGTAAAGTTAAGAAGTTGCTTATTTGATTCCCCCAGAGAGAGCGTAATGTGAAAAATATACAGAGAGAAAAATATAAATTGCGAAATGTAAAAGTATAGTCTCTACGAAGAGTTTCCACATCACGAAGTACGACAGAAATTAAAAAAAATATTTCGGTAGAGATTTCTTACTTTTTCATGTGGAAATTCGTTTAACTTTATTTAAAAGTATATCTGGGATAACCAAGTAGTGACGTTCCTGTTAAATTTTTTCTTTATTTAATGCCAATCTTTTCTTGCTAAATTAAATTAATCAATAAATTGATCGAGAAGTCTTATTCTGAAAGCAAAATTTATAATTATTGAAGAAAAAGTTCCTTTTATCTGTAAAAAGACTATTTGGGCTTGTTGGATATTTATTCGAAGTGTTAAACTTAAGTCAAATTCCTCTTAGAAATGGCAAAATTATTGCAGAAGTTTCTCCTTTTTGTTATGATGTCGTGCTCTGCTATGCATTCATATAGGTTTTAGACGTAAATTAAATTATCTAAGTGCTTTATAGGACTGATAACAGCGTTGAAAGCACGGATGGAATTTTCCAATTTAATGATGTACCTCATTAGTTCAAAAATTACTGGTGGAGAATTCTACTGCCAAACATCATAAATTGTGTGCTAATTAATCTGAGCAAACCTAAAGTAAGTCTAATCGAAATTGCAGGAAAAGCGGGGAAAGCCACCGATATCCATTGAAAATTTAAAACCTTGACTTTTCTCATGGATTTTTATCGATAAAGGAATTTTTGGCAAATGCCCGCAGCTCTCGCCGTAAATTCTCATTCTATCGACTTTCTTTCATCTATCGGCTTAAACCGGTTGACCCAGAACTGCAATATGAGTTTCAGATATAGAAAAAACCAGACAGAGTTATAGTATATTCAGTCCTTGTGAAACTCACAGAACAATTGCTACTAAGCAGGTTTGTAATTTCGACGTCGAGCCCCTCGACGATCTGTCAAGAGTTCACCCCTCAGGGCGGTGTACTTTCTCCTCTGCTGAATGAATCAATTGTTGAAGAGTCTGGAGGAAAGGAGGATACACTTAGCGGCCTACGCAGATGATGTTGCAATATTGATTAGAGGCAAATTCCCAGATAACCTCTGCAACATAATGCAAAATGCTTTGAACGAAGTTAACCGGTTGGCTGCATCGAGTGGTCTCAAAACAGAACTAATCATGTTCACCAGGAAATACAGGATGCAACGAAGTCGGCACTTAGGTTAAGATAATCTTCTAACTTAGCCATTAACAGAAGGGGTCACGCTAGAATACTAGACGAATACCCCTTCCTACATCAAACGACAGACTTTTGTAGCTCAGTAGAGTTGCATTTAAACACATCCTTTACCCCAACTTTCCCAACGAGAGAAGATTGGAACAATGGAGTAATGGACAATAGAAGCGGAATCGGCATCAGGGAAGGCCTGCTAGCCCTAAATAAAAGTATCCTCCTCCTGAAAGCTTTAAAATCGCCTAATATTAACTCGAAGACAATAAAAGAATATATCAACGTTTTGACAGAACTATCACAGTACTTTATAATAAACCTGCTCTGGGTGCCGGGTCATAGAGGTATAGAAGGCAACTGCAAGGAAAATAAACTAGCGAGATTGGGTACCACATTACTGATCCAACCAGTCAAAGCGAACATACCTATACCTTTAGCAACTTGTAAAATGCTCATAGATAAACACACTATCAGTGCTGTCAACAGGCTGTGGTCTCAGACCTTGACCTGTAGAACTAGTAAAATGGCGTGGCCGGAATGGAACATGGGCCGCACAAACCGACTGTTAAAGCTAAACAGGAAAAATATGAGAAATCTACTCGGGGTCCTAACCGGGCATTGTCTGATTGGTAGACAGTAAACTGGAAGCGTCCTATAACGACTATTGCAGAAGCTGTAACGACATTGAAGAAGAAGAGACCATAGAACACTTTCTATGCTGGTGCATGGCTCTGGATAGAAGAAGGTTCAACTTTTTAGGAAAAAGTTCCCTGAATAACTTGGCAGAAGTAGCCAATATAAAAATAACAAGTCTTGTTAGATTTATTAAAGCCACAGGTTGGTTCAATGAGGACAACGTAGAGTAAGGAGAGGGGACTGCCCTGGTGGTATCACAATAGGCCTACAGCAGGCCTAGGTGTCTCAACCACTCTACCTACCTACCTAGTATATTCAGTGAGCACGTTGATTGTTCCATAGTATGTTTTAAGTTCTTGGCTGAAAATTCGTTCACAATAATAGAATCGTTAGATTACACGTTATTGTGGTACAAAATTCATGAGCTCTTTCGCATATTTCTTTATTTGCTGGTTTTTCCCCGAACACCATACACAAACTTTATTTACTGAAAGAATTTACTGTTTTATTACTGTTGAATTTACTGAAAAAATTAAATTGTGGGGATATGCTTATAAAAATAATAATACTTTCATTACATCTTCATATATGGCAGTATAACCATGCCCCGACATCTGCTATCTGACGAAAATATCAGTAGGTCTTTCGGAGACTGCGAATTTAGAAGCCGTCTCTCAATCGTAGCGCCTATAATTTAATAAGCTATATTTCGTTGAAAATTTAAATATTCTATTTACAAGAAATTACAACAAAAATCAGATTCACGTATAGGAGACCATTTTATTAAATTCAAGATTACTGCTGCCTTAACAAAATAAAAAAAAATAGGATAATTAAATATAAACACAAGTAATAGTATATTTGACTAGACTCTTCCGATTTTCTTAATATTATAAATACATTTAAACTTAGCTTTACTAGTTTCGGAAGTAATTGACATTTTATCAGCATATTTATATGCAAAAGTATTTGGGCTTTGGTTCATTCTTCTTTCCATTGCTTCCGCAGACAAATCAATTGCAAGTATTTTGGTTCTTATTGGCGCCCGGAATGGTCAAACTTTTCATTTTAATACATCGTAATTGAATTTAAGGGCACTGAAAGGGTAGTGAATGAAATCAAATGGCTTTTATATCAAAACTATTGTAAAATGGAAAACAAGCAGCTCAAATGGGAGCTGACATTTTTACGAACCACCAAACTTTCGTTATGGGTACGAAGGCCATGTTTTGCTCTGCTATGCAATTTGAGCTCAGAATGCATCGAGCAGTAGGTTGACTCTCTATTAGAAGTCAGCGCAGAGAAATGGCTACAATTTTGCGAGCACGATGCCGATAAATACCTTGCAGTTGCAGTTATTAGTTGACTAAATCATATTTTTGATAAATTTTTGTCATCATGATTGTTATTTCTGATGAACTTCGCATACCGACATGAATACTTTCAGTTAACCTCAATATTTAATTTTCTCTTCCCCATTTCACGAGTTTCTCAATGAATGCTTGCAATTTTGCAGTTGTGTTCAAAATATCTGATGCTCAAATTAATACTTAGAAAAAATGTATCCTTAAGCGAAATGCAAACAGTGCGTGAAATACATATATGAAGTTAATGATTCACAACAACGGCTTTGATTATGGACACGAATCCATTGGAGATGCGCGGTGCTTTTTATACACGTTTTTGGTTGAGGGTCAGATTACCCAGAGCCGTAGTCGACAATGGCCAGCAGGCGCAGATTTGCGGCGCTGAAGGTTATTTGCATAAATTGTAATCTGGCTAAGAGCATTTAAAGACCATCAGGTGGTTATGGTAATTTAATTATTTGCAGCTGAAAATATCATTTCTAAATAAAAAAAATGAATGAAAGAATAAAGTTACATAACGAATGTAATGAATGAGTATCTCTTGTGAGATAGAAGAAATGGGCATGAAATAAAAAAAAAGAAATTTCAACTTAATATACATATGCTTCCTTAGAAGAGCTATGTGGTAGACGCTAAAATGGAGGATTATTATTTTTATTCTTCTCCATATTTCCATATTCACCTTCACCTTAGGCCTTTTTATAATTATTTAAATTTACCCTTGCCTCTATCTTTATCTTTGACCTTACGTATCATTTTCTTATTTTAATCTTTGCCTCTTCCTTTTCTTCATCTACATATTTAGCACACCTTCATCCTCGTAATAAGCTTAAATCGCTGCTTCAGACGCGTCTATAATTCAATTCATATGAATATTAAAGCATACATTTAGGCGGCATATAGAAGTAGGTACATTTTTTGGCATAGGTTTAGTGTAATTTTTTCGCTTTTTGTTCAACATATTTGAAATTTAATTAATTCTCTTTCATTTCATCGAAACTCCTTTCGAATGATATACAACTCTTTAAGCCTTAGAAATATAGTTCAGCCGGATTTGCTTATTCGGATATAAGATATACATAGGCGCGTGTGTATGAAGTATGAAAGTATGAGCGTAAGTATGTTTATAGATTCAAGCAACCCAGTCGCTGCCCTTCGCAACCAAATACAATAAAGAGGGAAATGAGAAGTAGCGCAAAACAAATAAAGGCACTCGTACAAAAAATCTCGTACGCGAGTGTGTTCGTGCTTTCCCTTACTAAGTGTCACGTTCTCTGAATACGCATTGCTACGTCTGACATATATCTCAAAGTTATTCAATGTGCTCGTATCAGTATCAGTATAAGTACGGCAATGACAAACACAACTTACTTTAATTTTTACGGTCAATTTGCTTAACTTTTATTAAATAATATATGACTTCACGAAAAGCCCAAAAGTGGGGATGGGTAATAAAATTTTAGTGATGCATAAAAACATGTACTAGTCATGGCCTATTCCTCTTATGTTGGCCCTTCAACGACCCCTTCTCTTTCCATTACTTTATTGAATTTGTTTTTATTTGTTTTTCTCTCCGTTTTCAGCAAAACAGTTACATTTAGTGAAGTTCCGATATTAGCGCTATCGAAAGAGGAGTGAAGGTAATGGGGCAAGTGCAAGACGGTCGAATTGGCAGGTCAACGAACTTGGAAAATGTTAGGAGAAATAGTGAAGAGGAAAAACAATAGGCAATTTAAAGAGAAGGCTACTTTTGCGGGAGGCACGTAGAAAAATTTAAATAGAATTATGTACCCTCTTGTGTAGTCAGCGCTAGCTATCCCTCACGGAATGTAAATAAACGAAACAGTACAACGCCCGTGGCAGTAAATGGTATAGGCAGCGAGGTGAGCGGCGGAAAATGCGTTTCACGCAAACTGAAGTTGTGGTTGATAAAGGAAAGAAACAAAATAAAGGAAAAAAACTAATTTTAATTAAATAAATTTAAATAAAACAACAACAAAAGTATATTTGATAAAGTGAATTAAAATGAAATAAAATAAAAAATATTCAATTAAATAAAATAAGTTGAAATAAAATTAAATGAAACAAAATACAATGAAAAAAAAATCGAAATAAAATGAAATGTAGCATAATATTATAAAATAAAATAATGAAATTAATAATGAAATAATTAAAAAAAGTTTAATAAAATTAAATATACGAAAACCTATCAAAAAAATTAAAGAGGAAAAATAAAAGAAAAAAATTTAAAATTAAATTTGTTTTAATGAAACAAACAAATTAAAAGTAAAATAAAATAACTTATAATAAATTAAATTAAAAACAATAAAATTAAAAAATTAAAATAAATAAAACAAAAACAAAATTAAGCAAAAAGGAAAAATCAGTAAAATTAAAATATATTAAATGAAATAGGAAATAAATAAAAAATATGTTAAATCAAATAAAATATCTTAAAATTAACTTAAATACAACAAAAAATGAAATAAGAAAAAATAATTATATAAAAGAAACAAATTAATGACATAAAATACCTTAAAATAAAGCAATTCACACAGTACACCATGATAACAATCGCTTACTGGATTTAGTATTCTTAAGCAATGATCTAAAGTCTGATGTCGAGTCCCTCTCTTCACCCCCTCTTCCTAACTCCATACACCACAAAGCGTTATGTGTACGATTTAAACATATTATATAAGCTATATCAAATCAGTTACTAATAGTTGCAAAAATCATAACTTCTATAAAGCCAATTTCAATCAGCTATCACGGTCATTGGATTTGATAGATTGGAAACTGTCTTAAACAACCCCGAACTATCACAGATGTATGATGATTTCGTAGGAGGACTAGAAAGAGCAATATGGTCATTCCTATAGTGCCTGCAAAAACTCAGTCCAAACCGGCCTGGTACAATTCTAGGCTCATTAATCTTAACAATAAAAAAAAAAACAGACAAAAAAACCAAAGCATACAAAGCATACAAAGATACCGCAAATCTAAAAATAACGCAAAACCTTATGAAGCGTACAATCGGTTGCAAAAAGAATTCCATGTTCTGAACAAATTTTTATATCAGAACTACATTTCTCATCTAATGATGTACTCAGGAGCCAACTCCTGGAGAAGATAGCTTCCCTCCTATATTAGTAAAAAACTGTGCTACATCGTTAGCAAAACCATTAACAATTACGTTCAATAAATCACTGGCTTCTGGTGGGTTTTTACATAATTGGAAAAAATCGTTTATCATACCGATACATAAGTCTCGAAGCAAGTCGGAAGTCCAAAATTATCACCCTATCTGCAAAATCTCTTGCATACCTAAACTCTTTGAAAAGCTGGTTTATGATTTGATTTTCTTTCAAATTTCAGATCTCATGTCGCCTAATCAGCATGGCTTTATTAAAGGTGGATCTACTGTTACGAATTTAGGGTTATTTGCAAATTTTGTCTTAAAGAAATTTGAAACAGGACAACAATGCGATGTCATATTCACTGATTTTTCAAAAGCGTTCGATGGAGTCAGCCATAGTATCCTATTTAACAGGTGAACTCACCCTTGGTCTTGATCCTGGCTTACTCAAGTAGCTTGCATCTTATCTAACAGATAGAACTCAATTCGCTCGTATAAATAAAATAAAATCTTGGGCCACTATTGTTCCTAATGTTTGTTAATGACATTCCAGACGTTTTCGAAACATCACTGGAGCTCATACTTTTTAATTTTCCCACTTGTAACCTTAGCCTCAGCAATATGTTCCATTTACCTTATCACAAGACCAATTTTAGTCGAAATGAAACGCTTGCACGTTGTATAAGGCACTCTAACCAATTATGCAAATATTTGATATATTCTCTAACTCACGAGAGACCTTGAAATCAAAACTTAATCTGGAGATTCACGTTTTGAATTGTGACTAATGTATCTCACAGTATTGTTTATATAATATAGTGGCTTTGCTATTAGTAATCTATTTGAGTTGTACTTTAATTGATGAAAGAATGAAATAAATAAATAAATAAAAATAAATACAGAAATAAGTAAAATAAAATTAAATACAATAAAAAAATTATTTAAAACAAACTAAGTAAAATAAAAGGAAATAAAATAATTAGAAAAATAAAATTAAATCCAAAGGAAAAAATAAAACAAAGCAATTAAATTATAATAGAATAAAATAAATAAACTAAACCAGTTCCATCATAAAAGTTGTCTCAAAAAATACTTGCTTTAACGAAGTGCGAACCAAACAAATCAAAAAAATCGTTGTCCCTAATCCCTAATTTTAGCAAAAGCAGGGTGATGCACACAAAGCCTACCCTGTAGATCGATCGATTTGTTCAGTAATTATCATTGTCATTCTTAGATTTTTATTAGTTTTGAATAAAATAAGTTTAGTTTAGTTTAGGGCAGCTGGAATTGGACGATGCAGAAATGGGTAATCAAATGCACTGAAATAAATATTTGTTTTGTTTGAATTTATGCATTAAATCCGCGAAATATCAAATGGAAATCAGTTGTTTGTGTACCTACAGACACTACCACGCAAGCCATATCGAACATATAAAAATTAATTTCTTAAGCAAATCCATGGGGAAAAAAATTACAATTTTTTTATAAAAAATAAAAAAATAAATAATTGGCGCATACACTTCTGTTAGGTGTTTGGCCGAGCTCCTGCTCCTATTTGTGGTTTGCGTCTTGATGTTGTTCCACAAATGGAGGGACCTACAGTTTCAAGCCGACTCCGAACGGCAGATATTTTTATGAGGAGCTTTTTCATGGCAGAAATACACTCGGAGGTTTGTCATTGCCTGCCGAGGGGCGACCGCTATTAGAAAAATGTTTTTACTAATTTTGCTTTCACTGAGATTCGAACCAACGACCTCTCTGTGAATTCCGAATGGTAATCACGCACCAACCCATTCGGCGACGGCGGCCGCCTCAAATTTTTTATACTCATAGTATTTTTCAAAGACACATTAATTTTTAATAAGAAAATGTTTTTATAATTTTTAGTTATTCGCTTAGAGTAAAGCAATAATAATAAAATATTTGAAAATTATTTTTTAAAGCTTAGCCATATTTAAAAAATATATTATAAGGTGCGCAACTAAGTTCCCACTGTTTGTCAATAGATGGCGCCAGCAGTGTGTGCTAGTCGATTCTAACATAACCCTACATTAGTGATTTTGTTTTGGTATCATAGACTTTTGGTTTTGTGAAAATGTCCGATTTTGTGTCGAATAATCGTCATTTGAGGGAAGTGTTGATTTTCCTCTTTCATTCGAAAAAAACGGCGGCTGAAGCGCATGGAGAGCTACAAAAAGTTTATGGAGATGCTGCTTTAAGTGAAACAACGTACCGAGATTAGTTTCTTCGCTTTAAAGTAGGTGAAGGAAGGCCAAAAACCTTCGAACACGCTGAATTGGAGGCACTGCTGGATTGCTCAATGAGGATCCGTGTCAAACACAAGAAGAGTTTGTTTCAGTATTAGGAGTTACCCGCTAACCCATTTGCAAACGATTGCATGCTTTGGAAATGATTCAGAAACAGGGGACTAGGGTTCCTTTTGAGTTAAAACTAAGGGATTTTGAACAACTGCTCCAGCGGCAAAAAAGGAAGGTTTTTTCATCGCATCATGACGGGTGATGAAAAATGGATTCATTACAGCAATCCTAAGAAAATAAAGTCATGGGGACTGCTTCGTCGCCGCGGTCGAATATTCACGCTGCGAAGGCTATGCTATATATTTGGAGGGACCAAGTTGGTGTTATTTATTATGAACTGTTAAAACCAAGTGAAACCATCACTAAGGATCTGTATTGACTTCAATTGATGCGATTGAGCCGAGCACTGAAAAATGATTCTACAGCATGACAACGCTCGGCCTCATGTTGCTAAACCAGTTAAAACCTACCTGGAAACAATGAAATGGGAAATCCTACCGCACCCGCCATATTCTCCATATATTGCGCCGTCCGATTATCACCTGTTTCGATCGGTGGCACATGGTCTAGCTGACCAGCAACTCCATTCATATGAAGACATCAAAAAATGGCTTGATCCCTGGATAGCCTCAAAAGATAAACAGTTTTGCCGCGACGGTATGCGAAATCTACCAGAAAGATGGCAAAAAGTAGTAGTCAGCGATGGGCTATACTTTCAATGATTCACTTGTAACCATTTTTTCACAATAAAGTTGTATTTTCATTAAAAAAATAGCGAGAACTTAGTTGCGCACCTAATATTAAACTTTAATTCGTTCCCTACAATTTTTTCTCGATTTATTTTATTTTTAAAGATAAAAATTCCTGATACACCCCATATACCACAAAATTAAAGAGTATCAACAAAATCTGAAATTCAAAAGTTCACGTATGTACGCAAAGCCCTTATGTTAAGGAAGGGCGCTAACCAACTCTTCACATGCAGTCGTTTCCTTTTCAAGGCAGGGAGGAAATATAGAGTTGTAAGGTTCAGGTATTCAGACTATGAAATTATTACGATTTGTTCTTCATTAAGTACAAATCTTTTCATAGCAAACATCTGCCGGTCGATGATGGCAGTAATTGCAGGTCGCTTCTTTTGGAAGACAACATCAAGTGGTATACCACAAATTGTAGAGGAAGTTCGACCAAATATTAAAGGAGAAAGGGGGTAGGTATATAAGTCTCCCTTGTCATTTTAGCGTGTTGGGATACTTGATCTAAGCATTCTCGGGCAAGTAGTTTTTACCCTAGCAGCTGTATGAATGAACGCAAGGTTATTCAACTTCCTGTTGTTTTGTAAATTGTTTTCACAGGAAGTAAGAAATTACAAATATAATCGAAGAAACCAAAGGGCAAAGAAAGTGTGAAACGAATGCCTCTGCCTCAATTATTAAACACTAAACGTAGAATGGCTCAAGCTGCTTAAAAGCTTAATTTTTGTGAAAGAATAAAATAAAAGTTGAAGGTAGCTTAACTACGAAATTAAATAATTTTAATATCTTTGATTTTAGTTGCCGCTTTGTGTATCCAAAAGCTGCTATTTACTTAACACACGACCCCACCAGCTATCGATTTCGCTCGTTCGCTTGCTTTGCTGCGCTTTGCTACAGATTAAGTGAGCATTGACCTCATTCACTAAATAACGAGCAAACGGCCGCGAGTAACAGGAAAAGTTGTCATGCTGGAATATATAAACACACATTTTTTTCTTGTGATAAAATATTCGTTGTTTTTCTCTTGCCATATTTCTTTTCCGTCGTTTTACTACTTCGTGACACTTGAAAAGGATGCCAAAATATTTGACAGCATAGAAAATATGTTTTCTATTTATTGAAAAGAGGGAGTGAACAAGACATTGGGGGATCAACGCGTGATGGAAATGTGACAATATGAGTTTTTGGCAGTAAAAAGCGACGTTTTTATTTGAAGAAGGTGTGATCTGGTGTTCGTATTAGATAGAGGCTCTTTTTTTGTCAATATTAATTTTTGATGGAAAGACTAAAACTTAGACTTAAACAGTAACGCAAAACATGCGATATATTGAAAGGGAAAGAATTAGAGAATTAAGGTTGGTGAAATAAAAACATAAATCGTATTACAAACTTACGTGCACTATTTTAAAAAAAAACAAAGAATTTGTTCACGGTAGCGCAAAATTAATCACCCTATAGGAAGATTTATAATTTTTGCAAATGGCAACGTACGTTAATAATATTTGACATTTGTGAACTAGACAGCTGAAGTAAGCAAACAGATAAGCTATGGATTTAATAAGAAAGTTATACAAAAAAATTGGTTAATTTTGCGCTACCTTGTATAAGAAAGGGAACTTATGGCGCCATCTTTTGAAGAATGTATACAGTCACTTATTTGATACCGATATAATTTTTTAGCAAAGTGTTCACAATATCTTTCGAAAATGGAGAATCAGAGTATGCAGATATTTTATTTATTTTGTTTTGCTTCATTTCTCAACATAAAATACACAAAAAACCTCCACTCATTTCATAGTAATGTAAAAACAACAAAAACAAATGCAGTTAAAAAAGGTCATCTATTTATTTATAATTTTTAACATTTTAAGGTATTTGGACGTAAAATAGTAATTGATAACAAAATATACCCTACTATCTCGGGTATCTTTTATTATCAATTACTATTTTACGTCTATATGGCATGGAGTCAACCAATTGTTTGTGTTTATTCAGGGCAAATTTGGTTCCACTCTTCAAATATCACCTTTTTAAAATCAGATTTTTTACGGATGTTATATGTGCTTAAAGATGTAATATTATGAAATTTGGAAAACTTTACAAAAAAAATCGTACCTGTATCAAATAAGGACTACATATGAGTGACTACACCTTTCATCCCAAAGGTTGAAAGAGACGACTACACCAGCCCCAAAAGCTTTAGACCCATCAGCATGACTTCTTTCATGCTGAAAAGTCTCGAACGACTGGTAAAATTGCGCATACGTCAGAAGTCGCTGAAGGCTTACCCTCCGTCTCCATTTCATCATTGCTATCAAAGTGGAAAATCCTGCGAGTCGGCACTGCAAAACCTTATTTCTAGGGTAGAGCTGGCCATCGACAGGAGGGACTACGTTATGGGCGTCTTTTTAGACATAGAGGGGCGTTTGATAATGCCACTTTTGACAGTATATGTAGCTCTGCTAGTAAGCATGGCGTAGACCGGGTGCTAGTGAATTGGATTCGTTCGATGCTGGCCCAAAGAATCGTCTCGGTGCGAGCAGATGAAGATCTGGTGGTATCATCCGGGATTAATAGAGGTTGCCCCTAAGGCGGTGTGCTGTCTCCATTGCTCTGGTGCATGGTAATCGATCCTCTACTCACCACCTTAAACGAATCGGGAGTCTACGCACAAGCATATGCGGACGATGTTGCTTGTTTGGTAACAGGCCCTTCGCTTATGAACATCTGCAAGAAAGTGCAGAAACCTCTGGATCTGATTGACACTTGGTACTGTGCGAATGGGCTATCGGAAAATCCCGCCAAGACTGGTATTGTCCTCTTGACCAGAAGGAGGAAGCTTGATGGACTCGTTCTGCCTAAACTAAAAAGAGTCACAATCCAGCTATCCAACGAAATTAAGTATCTTGGAGTAATCCTCGATAGTAAGCTCCTATGGAAATAACACGTTGAAACAATGACATCCAAAGCACTGACAGCTTTCTGGCCATGTGCAGGCTGAAACACAATGGGAACTGTTACGGCCCCTGTCCGGCATTGGCAAACAGAGAAGGCATGGACGTCGATCCAACGATTCTCTCCATGCCCCTTGACTTCATGCCATCAAGAGTCGTACTGGAAAAGAGATACAGTGTAATGTAGCCAGATGCTCAGTTGTGGTCAAACTCAGAAAATGAGCCCGGTAAACACTGTTTTCGTATTTTTACGAATGGCTCCAGGACCAAGCATGGCTCCAGCTCTGGGGTCTACGTGGAATCCAGCGGGACAACGTGGGTATCGTGGGTAACGAGACCTCTAACTCCTTAGCTAAGCTCCGTTTTGCCACTCCCTTCTGCGGCCTTCACAGCCACGGTTAGCACATGGGTAACTACCACCCACAAGCGAGCTTGGCAGGCTGAGAGAGGCTGCAGATGGACTAAACTGATGTTACCTGTCATGTCCGATCGACTGTCGCAAACCCTTCTGTCATTAAGCAGAGGGAAGTGCAGACGGCTGGTTGGACTAATGATGGGCCACTTTCTGCGGGTGAAACACATGAAAAGGTTGGGCATCTCTGATAGTGTACTCTGCCCAGCTTGTGAAGAGGAGGATGAGACGGCGGATCACTTCCTGTGCGTCTGCCCCGCCTTCGCTCGAATCAGGTTTGAGGTCTTTGGCACTGTTGTGTTAAGAAGCGACCATCTTGGCTCCTTAGCACCACAAGATCTACTCAGATTTCTTCGGAGATGGGGTATATTTAAAGAAAATTAAAAGGGAACCCAAGTGTAGTACAATGGACTTAATTAATGCCTGAGTGCTGTATTTGCGAGTTGTCCCGACAAACAAAAATATATAAAAGACTACACGTAAAGTAAACTTCATTTTAGATGTTCAACACGGCTCAACGCAGAACTAACCGCAAAGCTTAAATTTTTATCTTGTGTGCTAGGCAAAAGGGGACAAAGGACAGAGCCGTGCATCACACCGGAGACTACAAAACCAGACGTGGAAGAGTTTACCTGACAGATAGCTGATCAAAAGCCTGACAGAACTATCAGAAAATCCAAGAATGCTAAGCTTTTTGCAACAAAGATCGTGATTTACCGAATTAAATGCCTTAGAGGAATCCAGAAGGCAAAGTAGTATCTTTAAGTATCATCAAGTATTTTTATCATAGCCGCAGAACAGCTATGTTTTGGTCTAAGCCCATACTGCAGTGAATAGGTGGGAAAGTAGGTCAAATGGTTGATGTACCAGTCAGACACTCTCCAAGTAGCACTAAAGGGTATTGTTTTGATATCATTTTGGAGTGTCCAATGAGCAAATATCCACAGTCAGCCAGAGTTGTTGATGTAATGGAGAAGGTTGATGGGATTTAAGTTGGATCACTGTCCCTCACTGTCGAAGAAAGGAGCACCCAATGCCCGTAATGGTCTGGCTGCCAACCCCGGATATTTGCAAAGAAAGTTCTCAACAGTCTCCTTCTTTGAAAGGTCCCCACAGCTGCAGCACTGGTAATTAAATGGTAAACCTAGCTTTTTTGCGTGTGTGCTGATCATTCAATAACCGGTAATCACAGCTATGAATTTGAAAATTTAACAGCGAGAAGTCCCCACTATAGTGCGAGGAATAAATTATTTTCCTAAGCAAATGATGAAATCTACCTTGGGCTCAGTGACTCTCACATCTTTGGAGAGGATGGTAAAAAGCTAACAGGCCTATAATCACTAGGGCTAGTAGCAGTGCTCATTTTGGGTACTTGAGATGATGACAACCTTCCTTCGCTCTATTAGTAAACATCTTCATGTAATGGCCTTGTAGTTTCATTATAGTTTTCACACGAATAAATTCGCAATCCAGTGAAGCTTCACCCTGAATGGTCTACTAAAGTGTATATCCACATTTTTCTAAAAATTCTGAACAAAAACAGTGAAATTTTGATTTTGGTTGATTTTGTTTTTTAATTTGCATAAAGTTCAAAATGTTGCACAGAGTTGAATATGGCTTTTGTAAAAGAGTGAACTGTGTTTTAATAATAAAATATTAGTATTTAATAAAACATAAATTTAAAGTCGGAAGAGCATTCAAACTATATTGGGTATGCCAAGCGCGCCCAACACTAAGACAACCCATCACCAGCTCGTAAGATCTGAAGGCTTTAATAACCGCTTGGCTATCCGCCAATATTGCAATGCTTCGCTGTTCGCTGGCACTGAAGTGTGTATATCTTTGCATGTACAATATTTCTATCCGAAGGGTGTCACTTTATAAACAGTTTCAGAGTATATTGGCTTCGGTTTAAATGCACCAACCCCTCTACTTTCTTCAATTACTGTCTCATCTCATTAAAAACAAACATAATCTATTCAGCAGATTTCACAACGGAGTTGCTTGAAAAAGTTAAATGAATAAAAAACCCAATACCATTAAAGCGTGATCACAGGCGAATTAGTAGCTGTGTACCTTCATAAAACAATCACGGCTTTTTACCATTCAGTAAAAATATATTTAATCTCTGGCCAGATAGATGCGCCATTCTACTCTCCAATGTAGCTGCGCCAAAGCACAATTTTCATTGACTTGCCCTGCCCACTTCTGCTGCTACACATCCCGAAGCGAATCGTGACTGGTTGCTTGTCCGCCTGCCTGATGTGACGTGTCTACTGCAGCTTAGTGGTCGACGAATGCAAATCAAATATTTGCACCACAAGTTGCGGATCGCACGTCTTTCTTTAGTAGTTCCCTGTGGTTGTGTATGTGTGCACTTTTCTGTCTGTTTGTGTCTGTTGCGGCTATGTGGAGCTGAGAGTTTGCGTGACACGCTGTTGTTTCTGCGAGTGGTGCATGTTGTGGTGAAATCCAATGACAATATCCACTGATTGCTTGGTACATAATGGCATGGCAATGGAGCGACACCAATAAGCGAACCAGCCAACTATCAGCTACTTCAGTAATAACGTTGATACCCAGCGTGTCACTTTGGTCGGTCGTGGAAAGGGGACGTCGTGAGGTAAGCGTTAAAAAACTCACACTGGGGGAAAAATAGAGCACAAATTAAAAAAGAGAGAGTGAAAAACTTTAACTTAGAAAATTTACGACTTTGTGTGCTTTGCAGTATAAATGAAATGCATGCAATGGCATTTGAATTGCGGATCAACTGTATCCAGCGTCATTTGCATAGCAATAAAAGAACAAGTCATCTGCATATGTATGAATGTCATGTGTGTGTGGGTGGTTGATTTCTTCGACTGGGCCAGCGGTAAATTGCATTGGCGTTTTGCATACCTATGGCGCAGCAAAGTGAAAGTGGCTATGGCTATGTGCTGGCAAGGAAGCAGCGTGCAGAAATGTGTGGATTAAACGGATGCCTCCAAAATAGGACAAAGCTGACACAAAGCGCCATTGAGCAGATTAGTGATTTGAAAATTTATAGAGTTTTGCTACAAAATGTTAACTTTTTTCTTTTCTTCTATTTTCATGTACTTGGTCTGAAAAAATTAATAATTTTCATGCAGACTAAGTACTTAAAATTAAAAATAACATAACAGATAATTGAAAATAAGAGCTGAAACTAAGATTCTGATAAAGTAGCATCCGGTTCTAAAGGATTTATTTGCAAATTATGTTCTTACAGCACACTAGAAATTCGAGAATCCTTTCCAAAACAAAAGTACAATGACTGTAGGGGCTTCTCCAAGGGTTACTGAAACGAAACGTGAATGGTGAATAAAACACATTTGGCATAATAACAAAAACCAATGTCAGGTAAAGGAAAGTAGTTCTGCTATTGTCTAAAGATATCAGGTTGATTAACATGCTTCCGGCAATTTAAGACTGAATCGGTTCCGTGACATAAAAAGAACGAAGAGTAAAGAGCAAATTATATGAGCACAAAAGTTTCTTTTTGCGATCAAGTCGAAGCATATTCAAATGGGAGCCTACCAGAATTGGAAATAATATTTTAAATAATATATATACCTGCCAGCCCCTGCATAAATATATATATATTTTCCGTGGTTCCTAGGTGGAACATAGGGTCTCAATAAATAAATCATGATTTGGTTTAACTAACGCCAGGTGTTAAATTTCGCTCTAGGAATGGCCTGCTTTTTTCGCTTCTATTTAAACTTTTCGCCGGCACGTATTGACTATTCTCCCGCGTACTGACTCGAGGGTTCCAGTGTAGCACTGCTCTTGCGATGTAATCTGGGGCTTACGCATACGTCCCTTGGCATACGTTCTTATCCATTTCTACTTACAATGCTGGGCCCCTATGTGGTACTTGCTTGCATTACTATCACAATAACGTCGGGACAGAATATCCACATATGAAAGCAGCGGTTAAGTAAGGAATACAATGTTTGTAGGACGCACGATATTGTATTCTCGGTTTCGTACCCATATAAGACTACTGGTTTCACGTTAGCGTCGAATAGCCTTAGCTTCCCATGTCTAGAAATGTGAGCCATTCTTCATACCTTGCCTAACATACCAAACACAGCGCGTTCCTTAAATATTGAAATACGTATCTGCACCGCTGGCCCACAAGTTTTAAAAATAATGCTCCCGAGGTAACCAACTTCGTCCACTTCTTCCAACTTTGTCCCGGCAACCTGGGTAACTTAACTTTCGGAGAAATTGATGATTTATTACCTTTGTTTTTTCGATGTTGATTTTTAGTCCGGTTCGTGCGGCAGCGCCCTTTGCTGTGTGGCAGCAGACAAATATCATCCGCATAGCCTAGATATTCAAGGCGACCATGCAAACCTCAAGCAATGTCTCTATTAACCTCACAGCCTTGTCGCGTTACTTGGTCCAGGACTAAGTTGAACAAAAGCGGGATGGGGTCTTTGAATTCTGAGCTAAAACGACAGATGAACGCCAGCATAGAGTGAGATTTAGCAAAAACGTATTTCAAATGATTATAAAACAAGGACTTATTATCCAAATCTCCAAATACCACATATTTTATCAAAAACGCTTAGTTGAGAAGCACCAATATAATAAAAAGTTGGGATAGGGGAACGAGACTTAGAAGAACAGACAGACAGATTTCTTTATATTTAGATGCAGACAATTTTGGTTGCAACAGACTGCAATATTTTTAACATCTGATTGAAACTTAAGAGAAATGGATGGACTTTTGATTGTTGTAAAAACCTGTTAAGCATCGGCAGGGACTAAAAATTTTAATAGCTGATACAACTGGATATGACATTAATAAATATTACAAATAGTAATAGGACTAACTTGCTACCCCGAGAAATACCATATGTGGCAATAAAGAAATGCGAGGAAGCCTTGTCGCCAACTACTACATAAGTGCGCAAAGAAAGACTTGATTTCAGCAAAATATGAGATTAATTATTGGTTTGTCTTCTCTGGTGGTCTAGGCCGGTGTACTTTCGTGCTTCATGTATCTGAATATCATCCAAATTAATGTTAATTCCATTTCAGAGATAGCTTGTAATTTATTATTTCTCTAACGTAAAGCGTTTTTTCAGTAGATGCGCGCACATTATGACAAAAAAAACAGCAGCAATAAAAAATACTGATGGGCTTAGGTAGGTAGGTAGGTATAGTGGTTGTCGGTTGACACACCTAGGCCTGCTGTAGGCCCATTGTGATACCACCAGGGCTGTCCCCTCTCCTCACTCTACATTGTCCTCATTGAACCAACCTGTGGCTTTAATATATTTAACAAGACTTGTTATTTTTACATTGGCTACTTCTGCCAAGTTATTCAGGGAACTTTTTCCTAAAATATTGAGCCTTCTTCCATCCAGAGCCATGCACCCGCATAGAAAGTGTTCTATAGTCTCTTCTTCTTCAATATCGTTACAGCTTCTACAATAGTCGTTATAGGGCGCTCCCAGCCTACTGGCATGTCTGCCAATCAGACAATGCCCTGTTAGGACCCCGAGTAGATTTCTCATATTTTTCCTGTTTAGCTTTAACAGTCGGTTTGTGCGGCCCATGTTCCATTCCGGCCACGTCATTTTACTAGTTCTACAGGTCAAGGTCTGAGACCACAGCCTGTTGGCAGCACTGATAGTGTATTTATCTATAAGCATCTTACAAGTTGCTAAGGGTATAGGAATGTTCGCTTTGTCTGGTTGGATCGGTAACGTGGTCCCCAATCTCGCTAATTCATCTGCTTTGCAGTTGCCTTCTATGTCTCTATGACCCGGCACCCAGAGCAGGTTTATTGCAAAGTACTGTGATAGTTCTGTCAAAACGTCGATACATTCTTTTACTGTCTTCGAGTTAATATTGGGCGATTTTAAAGCTTTCAGGGCCGATTGGCTATCTGAAAATATGTTTATATCCCTTGTGGTGCGGACACTTTTATTTAGGGCTAGCAGGCCCTCCCTGATAGCCAAAATTTCAGCTTGAAATACAGTGATCCGGTAACCGGAATGAGGTGTTGGCATACATTCCTTCAGAATAAATGCCTCCGCCTACTTGATCATTTAGCTTGGAACCGTCTGTATAGATGCTGATTCCGCTTTTACGCATTACCCCATTGTCCCAATCTTCCCTCGTTGGGAAAGTTATGGTAAAGGATGTGTTTAAGTGCAACTCTACTGAGCTACAAAAGTCTGTCGCTTGATGTAGGAAGGGATATTCGTCTAGTATTCTAGCGTGACCCCTTCTGTTAGTGGCTAAGTTAGAAGATTCTCTTAGCCTAAGTGCCGATTTCGCCGCCAGCTGCTTGCTGTAGGCCTCAATCGGTAATAAATGCAGCATGACATTCATCGCTGCCGTGGGTGTAGTCTTTAGTGCCCCGCTTATGCAGAGACTCGCCTCTTCCCCAATTGAGAGTGTGATACCCTCAAGAGTAGGGGGGTTTAGGACAGGTAACCTGTATTTCCTGGTGAACATGATTAGTTCTGTTTTGCTGGGATTTACCCCAAGACCACTCGATGCAGCCCACCGGCTTACATCGTTCAAAGCATTTTGCATTATATTGCAGAGGGTATCTGGGAATTTCCCTCTTATTAATATTGCAACATCGTCTGCGTAGGCCACTACGTGTATTCTCCTTTCCTCTAGATTCTTCAACAATTGATTCATTGCCAGAATCCACAGCAGAGGAGAAAGTACACCGCCCTGAGGGGTGCCCCCCCTGACGGATCTGCGTATCGTCGAGGGGCCCAACGTCGAAATTACTAACCTGCCTAGTAGCAACTGTTTATTAAATTTCACAAGGCCCTCGGCGACACCCAAGTCAGTCATTACGCTTGTTATGGCCTCCGGTAGGATGTTGTTGAAAGCGCCTTCTATGTCTAGGAAGGCTACCAGAGAATACTCTTTGTCCTCTATTGATTTCTCTATCTCTGAAACTAGTGAATTTAATGCTGTCTCTGTGGATCTACCTTTACAGTAAGCGTGTTGTGATCTCGCCAGTAGCGACGGGGTCAAGTTTTCCCTTATAAAGGCGTCTATTAATCGCTCTAGGGTCTTTAATAGGAATGAGGAAAGGCTAATAGGTCTGAAGTCTTTAGGCTTTGTATGCGAGCTCCTACCAGCCTTTGGTATGAAAACTACTTTGACTTCCCTCCATCTTAGGGGGACGTAGTTTAGTCGTAATGCTGCTCTGAATATGGTTATCAGCCATTGCATAATGTTGTCCAATGTTTGTTGTAGTTGCGCAGGGATTATCCCGTCTGGTCCCGGTGTTTTATGTGGATGGAAATTTCCTACAGCCCAAGTTCTCTTGGCTTCTGTGACAATGTTGGGGATGTCGGTACCTAGTACCGCATCCGAAGTTGGAATATTGGCGGTTATCGCTTCCTCTAAGTTACCTGGGAAGTGGGTATTTAGTAATAGGTCTAATGATTCTTCGCTGGATTCTGTCCAGCTGGAGTCTGGCTTCTGAAGATACCCTATGGGTTGAGCAGACTTGGTTAGGATTTTCCTCAGTCGAGATGCCTCCACCGTAGTCTCGATCTCCCCACAAAAAGTTCTCCATGAAGACCTTTTTGCTTTTCTTATTTCTTTCTTATATATTTTTAATTTGTCATAGTATAGGTCCCACTCACATTCGCTTTGGGAGAGTTTGGCTCTATTGAATTGTTTCCTGCAATTCTTTTGTAGCTTTTTCAGTTCGGGTGTCCACCAGGGTGGCTTATTCTTCCCTCTATACCTGTCTGCCGGACAAGCCTTATGCAGGGCTTGTTTGCAGCAATTAGTCAGTCTATTGACCATATTGTCTAATGCCTCTATGCTAGAGGGGTTAAAGGGGGGATCCATGGGAAACGTTCTGCTAGTTCTTGGGAATATCTTAGCCAGTTTGTTTTCCTATGGTTCCTAAATTTTAGTGCTTTAGGATGAATGACCTCTTCTTGGAGCGTGCATTCTATATATCTGTGATCAGAGAATGAATGTGCATTAAGAACCCTCCAATTCACTATTCTATCTATAATTGAGTCTGAGACTAACGTAATGTCAAGAACTTCCCGACGATTACGTACAATAAAGGTAGGCTCATTACCGCGATTGCAGAGCAATAATTTGGTAGTCATAATAAAATTAAAGAGTGACTCACCTCGCTCGTTAATATCTGAACTACCCCAGGTAGTGTGATGGGCGTTTGCGTCGCCTCCCATAAGTAATATCTTGCCGCAGGCTTCGCTGTCCAGTATTAGCTCTTTTAACAGCTGCGATGGGACTGGATCCCCGTGTGCCATATAGAAGGACGATAGCCGGTACTTGTTACCATCTGTCTCCCAGCTTATCGTAGTTGTGTCTTTATTGCTATATTTATAAATCATAAATGTGGTTAGTTCTGTTTTTGCCATAATACAAGACCTTGATTTACCTTCACAGTCTGCTGTATACAGCTTATATTTCGGTGTCCTCAACCCGCAGATGCGCCCTCCATTGATCCATGGCTCCTGAATGAGGACAAAATCAGGGTTGTCTGCTGCCATAAATTTATTTGTAGAAGACGCATGGTTAACACTCTCTGAATCTTCCTGTGAGTCGCTCAAGAGCTCTTTTTCTGAGTATGTTGTACTCAAACCAGCTGTAAGCTCAGTTGTCGTACTTGTACTCATTTTCTTGAGTCTAGCTGTGAGCTGAGACCCTGACGAGCAGTATCCTTCCATGTCGATGCTTTCGACATCGCTTGAGGACTCCATAGGATCTTCCTCAGCGTCATTGGCCTCAATTTCTGAGGCCAATTGGTCGATGGCATCAGCATCTGTTTTATAGGTTCTGACCTTAACCTTGCCAAAACCATAGTTTATCATACCTTCGCTTTTCGCCAAAGGTTCTAGAGAATCGTTTGTTAGTAACAGCATTACTTGCGTTGTGGCACGTTTCGTCACCACACCGTCTACTGTTACGGTATTGTCAAAGACCTTGACAAATTTCCAGCTCCCCGTAGGAAGGCCTGGGTTGCATGCACTTATTATCTGCATGACTTGCTGTGGGTCAGAGGGTGTAGGGACCCAAACTCGTGCCCTCGGTCGAGACGGGATGACTTTTTTGTCTACTACCACGAGCTTCGCTCCAGGGTAGACTTCCCCGATCTTCGCTATTGCAGTCTGGTATAGCTCCACCGATCTTTCGTCGTCGCAGGCTATAATTTTAATCTGGCCTTGGTACCAGCCAGCGTCAGTGCATGATGGGGGCGGACCTGGATTGCTTAGTAGCACTTCCAGCGTTACGTTGGTCAGAGCGGCCTGCACCCATTTCCATTGGGCTCTGGGAATTCTTCCTTCGGGATCACCCTCATCCAGGACACCAATTATGATGCGATTGCGGGCCACTTCCGCAAACGTTTTATTAGGCGCTATGCCTCGATTTTTCGGTCTTTTCGCTGACGGTTTAACCTCTTCAGTAGACCTCTGTCTTTTGGTGGCAGCTGCCGATGTGGTTGGCCTTTCGAGGGTGAAGTTAGGAAGAACCTTCTTCGCCCACTCTATCGACTCCCTTACCTCCTTTGTCAGCTCCTCCGTTGTTGGTGGAGATTCATGCAGCCTTTTGAGTATCCTGGCGGCATTACGCCTCTCCAGGTACCCTGCTTTAGTTGGATCAGTGATCCTTACTGTCGGCCATTTTCCGGCAGGAGCACTGGCCTCGGTGCTACCTGTGGCAGTCTCTTCACCAGCTCTCCACATAGCCACAGGACGTCGACTAATTGGTCTGGTTCCGATAACCACCGCAGGAGGTGCCGATGTACTGGGGCTAGGCTTAACCTCAGTCCCAGTGTCAGCGCTTGCCGCCGGTCCACTCTGACTAAGTTTGACTGCAGTCATCGTGGTGGCAGATTGAGAGCTCGTTTTGAACGCTGCTCGCTTCTCGGAGCTTGCTGCCCCTTCTGATTTGTTTGTTCCTTTTGATTTTTGGTTTTTATCTTTTGAATTGTTCATTTGTTGGTCCCACGAGTGTCGGAGAAGAGATGTTCACCTGTGCATAGCTCCGAACTACACAGGCAAGGCTAGTTATTACGGAGGCCGCCAGGTATCCGTAAGCTCACGTTAGCGACTGGGCTATTTTTGAAAAGGGCCCCCAGCCAGGCTGATCCTCGGCACGGGTCGCATGACACCTTGATCCGGCCCTTTACCTCACACCATGGTAAAACTCCATTTACAAATGCTGTACTATTAAGGAGTAACGAACACTTATCCGTGGAGTCTTACCTTAGCTAGCTACCTCCCAACTGAGTGCAGGATGAGAACTGTGGTACCTATTTCCAGTCGGCACCCTCGGGGAGGGTTCAGTGGAGGGGTTTTGCCGACCTACTGAGGGGCTTACTATTAAATCATGGCATGCTACATAATTTGACAGTCCGTTGAGATTGCTAAAATTTATTATGAAAATCAGCGCCGGGTTAATTAATTTCTTGTAAATTGGTTTCGTAAATAAGCAAAAGTGGTTGAATGTTATTTCTTCGGAGCACACGATGAATATTTCTGTAGACAGTATCACTATACATTTTACTTCAAATTATTATATCGCATTAGATTTCTAGAGTTAAGTGAAAGACTCAATGTGCACTGGGTTTGTAAAGGGCCGGTGTTGATTTTGAATAAAATACAATTCGTTTAGAAAATTATTATCATTTCTTTTTATTATGATAATATTGGTGTGACTCAATTACGTGTAGAACAAAATATCGGCCAAATCGCCGCCGCTGACTCGGCAGCACTCCTCCATCCAATGGTCTAAATTTTCGATGACGCTGAGGCATAATTGAGGTTATATGCCGTTAATGTGCCGAATTAGCTCATCCTTTAGCTCTTGAATTGTTACTGGCTTATTGACGTACACCTTTTCTTTCAAATAACCCCAAAGAAAGAAGACCAACGGTGTCAAATCACATGATCTTGGTGGCCAATTGACATCGCCGCGACGTGAGATTATTCGGCCATCAAATTTTTCGCGCAAAAGAGCCATTATTTCGTTAGATGTGTGATTAGTGGCACCGTCCTATTGAGACCACATATCGTCCACATCCATATCTTCCAATTCGGGCCATAAAAAGTTTGTTATCATTCCACGATAGCGAACAATATTCACACTAACTGCCTGACCGGCCTCATTTTGGAAAAAAATACGGCCCAATGATGCCGCCGGCCCATAAACCGCACCAAACAGTCACTCTTTGTGGGTGCATTGGTTTTTCGGCTATCATTCTTGGATTGTCATTCGCCCAAATGCAGCAAGCGGCAATTCTGCTTATTGACGAGTCCACTGAGGTGAAAATGTGCCTCATCACTGAATATGATTTTCTTTGATATGCATTTTGATTTCAACGCCCGTTTTCATAATAAGCCTGAATAATTTTAACGCGTTGCTCGATTGTGTATCTTTGCATGGTTCAATTTAAGTTAGTCTGAAATTTAAAAATATTAAATTAAATGCAGAAAAAAACTTGACGTTTAGATGTGGTTCACATTCAGCATCGGCTCTTGAAATTTAACCACCCTTATAACAAAGCACAAAAAAAAGCAGAAAGAAACATGGTTTACAGTTAAAAAATACTTGGATATATCGGTAGTTTTCTCTAAAGCTATTGTGCACCCTCAATTCTGTGAGCAAATGCACACACATCTATGTCTTTAAAAATACTTCGTCATTAAAATTCTGTCATTTCTTCATTAATTTCCCCCAGTGCGTATACGTAACTTAAGTGCGTATAGTGCATAGACACACATGTTCAAGTACATATGTATGTATGTATGTGTGTGTATATTTTGTGCCCATCTGAATAAGCAATTTAATTAATACCATAGGAAAATATACTTTACATTGCAGATAAACCAAACCTGACAAGCACATTGCTTTAGCATACACTTTGGCGCATACAACTGCGCGCTGTGCCAACAGTTTGTCAAACCAAGAACAACACACACTGCTGGCATTTGCTCTATGCATCCGCTCATCAACATTTTCAGTTTGCAATTAAATTGCCAAACAATTTTGTCACGCCGTCAATTTAGCTACGAGCGATATTGTGTACGTGTGTGCCACTTACACTATGCAACATACAGTTAGGAAGATGGTGGTACTGAGCGAAAGAGAGAGATAGAAGGAGAGTGGGAGGTATAGCTAGGGAAGCGAGCGCAGAAAGACAACGATTGTGGATCACTTTCCAATTTTGATTGCATTAGATTTGTTTATTTTTGTATTTCGGCTGGCCGAATGGCGCAACGTCCTTGTAGAGAAAATAAGAAGAAAAAATAATAAAAAAACACAATGAGAAAAAATTAAATAAAATATGGTTGGTTAAACTCTAAGTCAGTTAGTCACAATTTTACTTGCCTGTCTTTGCTGTGTTTGGCGCGCATGAACGTGTAGAAGAAGAAGAAGCAGAGCTAGCTTTGTGTGCCAGCAACATTCGCAATATATAAACAAAATGAACTGTAACTGCATTTGACTTGTTGTTGAATTGTGTGCGCGTGATGAAATTTACACCCATACAACGTAGCAACAACACCACCAAAAAGTGAATTCTCGTGCGAAAGCAGCATTGTTGCCGGGTTACTAACACTCATGCACCAGTACGTGTATACAAGCGCAAAAGTTATGTGATTTTATATTTTCGCTGCTTCTACAATTGTTGTAAATAGTTGTTCAGAGTTGTTGCTTCTGCTATTGCAGTTGCATTCTGTCATAAATAAAGTAGGTCGGGGCTGTGCGAAGCTGACTAAATGTTGACAATAATTGCAATAATACATTGCCAGCAGCAACTATGTACGCGCCAACAACTTCAATAACAACCAAAATAAAAGCAACAAAAGCAACAACCACATCAGCAACAACCATCATCAACTACACTGTGTGCCATCCCGCAGCAACAACAATAACTATTAAACAGCAATACTGCGCACACTTAGAAAGTGGAACAACAATTGCGTGTGTGTGTGTGTGTGTTGCATCGTGTGTTGTTAGTTAGTTGATAGAAAGTTGCTTGTCGCAATGTCTGTTCCACTATGCGGAAAATGCGGCTACGTTGGATGACGCTGATGTTGACCAAGTCAGTGTCAGTGTCGCCAACAATAAAGCTGACAAAATGCTAGTGTGATGGCGGAAACTATTTATGAAGTGGTGAAGGTGTAGGGCTTTAGTAATGTTTATTAATACAGTAACCCTCGGTGTGTTCACTAAAGCTCGCCTGGCTTTTCTTGTAAGCCTGTATATACCATTTACTCTACCATATAATGCTAAGTTCCCAACTTTCCACATATTTTTTCTTAATTTAATCAACATTTTCTACTTTTTAACTAGATTTTTTTGAATCCGTGTGCAGTTTTATACCTCATTGAATTTTAGTAAGCAAAGTGCTAACTTTAAGTGATTGACATTGATTTCTGACATTTTTTTCGCTGAAATATCACGCCTCTTGTTCCATACAAAGCGCATGCTCGAATTTTTCGTTTGAAGAAAAATCCCAATTTTTTTGGTTAACGGAAGTGCAGTTCGGACTGAATTTATCCTTCTTTGTGTGCTAATCTTTTTTTTAATTTGTTTCTGCTCGTTCTATGTTTTTTATAATTTATGTTTTATTTTTTAATTTTTATTTATTTGATTTTATATATATATTTTTTTTATTATTTAATTATTTTCGTTGATTCTAATATTTTTTATAATTTTTATAGATTAATTTTTACAGATTTATTTATAATTTTATTTATTTGTTTTGTTTTTTGTTTTTTTTTTATTTTAATGATTAATTTAATAAATTTATTAATTTTTCTCTAATATTTTTATTTTTTATTATTACTAGATTTTCATTTACACATTTCTGTATATACCTATGAAATGGGACTTCTTTTCAATCTCAAACGTTTATTAACAGAAAATGGTTTCAAATTTAATCTTCAAAATAATAGCCATCGCTAGTGCGTAGCCCATCGATGCAAACATATGATAATCGGAAGACGCCAAGTCTGGTGAGTAAGCCGCATGCACCAGCGGTTCCCAATCGTACGTTTCCACCAATTCCCGAGTCGCTCTTGTTCGATGTGCCGGCACCTATCTTCCGACCCATGCTTTCAAACGTTTGGAAATGGTTTTTTCGGGTCACTCCCAACTGCTCTGCCATAATTTCTCGCGTTTGACCATCATCTTCATCCAACAATGCTTGCAATTCGGCGTCCTCAAACTTTTTCGGTGGCCGGTCACGGTCCTCTTTCTCCACGCGAAAATCACCACTTCGAAATTTTTCAAACCACCTGAAGCACTGTGCTCTACTTAGAGCATGTCCACCATAAGCTTCTATAAGCATTTGATGAGCTCGAGAAGCGTTTTTCTTCAATTGATAACAGAAAATCAACGATGTCCGCAAATCGTAGTTTGAAGGCACGGAATTCGATATTTTTAAGAGCGACAAAAATGCATTGTTGTATAAAACGTAAACAACAATGAACTGAATTTGATGACAGATGAAAAAAACAAGACATTTGGGAAGGTTTAAAAATACTCCTAGCGACATCTATGGACTAATAGCTGAAAGTCTCATTTCATAGGTATATATCTGCATATATGGGCAATGAATTGTTCGGTACATTCCTATAAATAGCAGGCATTTTTAAAGGAATAGCTGAATCGACCCGACTCTGAATCGACCCGGGACTCTGCACTTCATGGCCGTGTGACTAATAATTTTACTTCAAGAACTTTATTAATTTCCGTGTTTTTTGTTAATGGAGTAGCGATACAGTGGGGTTAAAACTAGTCCATCTGCTGTTCGTACTCTCTCCAGTCTTCTTCTAAACTTATTTTGCAAACAAATTTTTTGTGACTGATATTCAAAATGCATATTTCTCTTTTAATTGTTCTTATCTTTCTCCGAAGATTTCAGTACCTAACATTTTTCTTGCCTTGTTCTAATTTTCTATCCTTTTCAACCGTTAGTTTGTGAATCCATTGTCACTTTATTAAGATTTTTTTTTACTTAGGATAATCATCTGCCTAATTCCTTCTATTTCTGGGCACTCCTGTTCATAACTTCTAACCTCCTTTCAGCGGTTTTGGCCGAATCACTTAGTTTGTGCAACTCAAAGAGCCTTTTTCTTTCTCCACTCAGTTAGAATGAAAATCAATGAGGTTGGAGCAGTTTGGATATAAATATATTCGTAAGACATGGCGGAGCCGGTGGATCTCTCTGACATGAAAAATTTCAATATAGAAGGATACGATGTAGTCAAGCCATCTTCATTTGTAAATATATAATATATGATGTACGGCCTTACTGGAACTCTACTTTAGAAAGACAAGTAAAAAAGTCAGTTCATTTATCTGTTTGGTTATATATTTTCAAAATCCAAAGTCGTCGTCTGAAGGGGGGAGCCTGGTTTATGAGGTCTAAAAATTGCATCTCTTTGCGATTTTTTTTTTTAAATTTAGTACTGCAAAGTTTTTTCTATCTTTTAATGAACATTTAAAAAGTATAAAAAAATTTTGCACTGGTTAAAATAAGTTGAAAAAAAATGTTTAACATAGAAATTAGTAGAGCGCTGCAACGCTGGAGTTTCCAACTGGCGTACAAGATATAGCTCGTAATTATTATCTAAAGCAAAAAATTCAAATGGATTTCCAATTATCATGACTTTTTATTCTAGATGAACTAAGAAAACTGAGAGAAATTCCAAAATTTCTACGTTTTGGAGGTTTTAAAGAAAAAAATGCATTTCTATAAAAAAAAAATTCACTTCAACTTGGTATAAAAATCTTGAACTTTTTTTTTTTTTATCTATTTTGTTAGTTCAAATAGAAGAGAATTTAATACTAAAGGGAACAAGCTATGATTCATTTCAAAAGGTTCATTAGTTTTTTTTTTTCATTCATGTACGCCAATTCAAAGAAATCATAAAAACGAAAAGTCGAGAAAAGAAGATAAAGTTTGTACTATAGCTGTCCGGTCACAGCGTAACTACAATACCTAACGCTCGCCTACGGAAATATTGAGAATTAGGCTCTGTAACTTTGTGTGAATATTCTGAAATATATTAGGAATCGCTTAAAAAGAAAAAAAATTGATGTTTTTGACATTATAAACCAGGCTCCCCCCTTAAGTTTAGGAAAGTTCGATTTTTCTTCTTTATATTTAAAATAATATGTCATAAATAAACAGGATTTTTGAGTCACTTGAAACTTGCACTTTATAATGCCGAAATTTTTCTTAAAATGTTCATTAAGATGTTTAAAATTTTGTTGAAAATTTCCGAACGTTTTTTCTTACTTTGCAGAAAGCTTGAAAGTTTTTCTAAAGAAATTTTTAAAACTAAATGAGAGACAAATAAATAATCAAAAGTTGTCAATATCATCACCACCATTATCTACGGCTCGGCGTGGGCTTCAGCTGCCTCAGCAATCTTCCTCCATTCAACACGATGCAGCGCTAGAGATATCCAGTTTTTGACGCCTTGTTTCTTAGGTCCTCGGTGACGTTATACTGCCAGGTTTTTTTTGGTTTGCCACGGGGTCTTGAGCATAAAGCATTATAGTCCAGCAGAAGTTTTCGTGGCCTACCATCATCCATGCAGATGATGTGACCTGCCTATCTGATGTGTTGCAATTTGATAATTTTTGCAATGTCATCGCCATTGCAAAGACTTAGTAGCTCCATACTGTGCCTGATTCTGTACTCGCAAGTTTCTTCGCTCAAATATTCTAAGGCGCTCCACATCTGCAAGATTCAAATTTTTTGCCACTAAGTCTCTTTTATTTCAGAGATAAAGTAATATATACTTTTTCTTTCGAAATATGCATCTCCCACTCATTTGCATAGAATCAAGCGTCTTGCTATAAAGTAAATAATATTTCTAATAATTCCTATTCTTACGATCATTCTGCAAGTCACTGTAGACTTCACACAAACTAGAAAAGCTGCACTGCTGTCCAACAGCAAACTTGATTGCTGTTGTTATTATTGTCTTGGCAAATGAGCGCTGTATGGTTTTTATTAGAAAAAGTTAGTGCAACAATTATTGCTTTGCGAACACCGTTATTGCCAACCTTCTGTGCGACGGAAGTGGTTTTACTAATATTGCAAATGCCACCAGTGTCTTGTGCTGTTTACTTTTTAATGCTTTTTGTCTTTTCTGCTATTAATGCCTTGCGCTTGTATTATTTGTTACTTGGCATTGTTGTTGTTGTGCTATTGTGTTATGTTTACTCAACTGTCAGAATGATTGAAGTGCCACTGACCTGAATTCGTATTTTGCTGATGCTCTATTATCATTTCGCGCTGCCGTTAAAGAGGAAGTTTACTTTTGTCAATTCAAGTAACAGTTAATTGATGGTATTGTGTTGCACGTGAATGAATGAGTAGATATTGAGGAATGGGAAACAGTTTTCAGTGTACGCTTAAGAACTCAGCTCTTATCAGCATTTCTCTTAGTAATATTTATTGCAGTCATTTATAACCTTGAACTCATTTTGTTTTTCGAGCTGTAATTACACAGAAAAAAACTTAACTAGTAAAAGTATTATGATTTTAATAAACGCAAGCTGCCAACTAAATCTCTATTGGCTCTATAAATCATACGCTCTTTTACCAACCGCAACACTTTCGAACTAAAAGTTTTAATATCTAATAAAAATATAATAATTCACTTTTTGGCAAATCCATTTACAACCTACAAAATCATAAAATAAAATATGCTAGTAAACGAGGCGCGAATATGAGCCATAAATTCGCCAGTATGTATGTGTGTATGTACATATTATATATAAGTATGATAGTAAGCCATTGAATAAAAGTTACGTATACGCCCCCATTGACACATTCGCTGGATCTCAACATACCCACCACCCAGGGTATTCCACGCGTCACACTCCCACTCTGGGTACTTCCGCGCTGATGCACTCAATTCACTATAATAAACACTCTGCTTTTATGCTTCGCCATACAATATGAGCCCAAGTTGAATGGCAGAAAATCAAAGCCACTACTGCCCTGGGCGCCCATAAAATCAGTTGTCTAGTAAAAGTTACTGATAAAAAGATTTTGCTACCAGCAAAAACAAAAATCTGCTGCTTGTGAAAGTGAAAATAAATAAATATTCATGTAAAAAAATCCGCAGATAGCCGAAAAATACATCTGTATACCCTAGTGTCGTATGTGTAAGCGCAGGCAAGCGAATAATTGGCTGTGAGAGTGTGGCATTGGCTGCCGGCAAGGGCGAGATGAAGCAACATGGATTGGCGTAGGGCATAATTTAATATTTGGTCAGTTTGCGGCTGGGCGTTGCATGGGCAGAAGGGGTACACAGGCAAGTAGTGGACACAGGCTGCTACATTTTTAATGCACACTTTCACATTTTTACGATGGGCCGCCGGCTGTGCACGTGAGTAAATGAGTGAAGGTAGGCGAAGGGTTTATCTAGGGCTACCACTGCTGCTTGGCAAATTGATATAGCTACAGCTTGAAATACTAAAACCCGAAACCTGTGGGTTTGGCTGATGCTGTGACAGCTGCGGTTACACACAAATCAATTTGTTTTCGCCATCGTATGTGTGTGCGTGTCTGTTTCTGTTGCTACCAAAATATAATGTATAGCTATTTGTTGCTACTGCCTCTGTTGTGGTGATTAAATTGTATGTAAATTAAGCCAGACTCGCTTCACTGCTATCTTTCTCAGGGGAGTACGGGTGCGTGACCCAATTGGGTTGGTAAGCTTAAACAAAGTTAACAGTTCATATGGGAAATATGAATATGATATGAAAGTTTGGCAGTAGTGGATGGCCACTGAAAGAAAGGTAGGAATTGGTACTCGAATAAACAAGCTTCTATTATATCAGCACACTAATAAACTAATGACATCTCGGCAAAATGAGGACTCTCGTGGGGAAACTTTATGGGCAATTTAACCAAGCACTAATATATGAAAGATGCTTTAGAAGACTTTGGAGTTGAACTACACGTTGTTGTAAACTCGCTATTGCTGACGCTGGAGAGAGGGGGTTACCACGTCACTGCATACGCAGATGACCTAACAATTGCAGTTAAAGGCAGATATCCTGACACCTTTGTGGACATTCTGCGCTCTAACATGGAAACGCTTAGGAGCTGGAGTAAAGAACGCCTACGTTTCATTATATACTTTCAAAAGAGCGGTCAGTATTAAATGGGGGTTAACACCTCGCGTTGCTCATTGGCTATATACTTCGGTAGTTAGACCAATTTTAATATATGGAATACCTGTATGGTGGCCATCTGCTCTAAAGGCGAGTTAAGCAAAAATCATGAGAAAGGTCCAAAGAACAGCTCTTTTATGCATCTGTGGTGCTTTCAGGACTATCCCAAACAAAGCGCTAGAAGTGCTAATCAATATGCCTGCACTAAATCTCATAGGGAAAAACGTGGGCGCCACCTTGGCGCTTAGACTCAAAAGTATGGCGCTATGGAAAGAACGGCGGTTTGGCCACGTCTGTATTTTGCACACTCTGAACAGTCACAAACAAGAAGTTGACTATTTTATTCCTAGACTTACCTTCGACAAGCTCTTCAAGACAAGTATACCGTCAAGAAGAGAGTGGCAAAACCAAAGCCATGGAGAAGGGGGGTATTAATTTTTTATACAGACGCTTCCAAGCTAGACGATAAAGTTGGCTATGGAGTATTTTCGAAAGAATTAGAACTGGAACTATCCGTTCGACTACCAGACTACTGCAGCGTTTATCAGGCCGAGGTTCTAGCCATAAAAGAAGTGGCTACATACCTAAATACGCATGCCGTAACATAAACAACAATAAATATATTCTCGGATAGCCAAGCGGGCATTAAATCAATGAATGCGGCTATGCTAAGATCAAAGGTTGCACAGGAATACCGAGCAGCCCTAAATGATATTAGCGTCCTATTCAAGGTCAGCCTTATTTGGGTTCCGGGGCACAGAGATATTGAGGGAAACTGTAGAGCTGATGAGCTAGCCATAAAAGGTACTGCTCTTCAACTGTTCCGTGATAAAAGTACCATTGGAATACCTTTGGCCACGAGTAAATTAATAATAAAAAACCACTTTATCCAAGAGGCCAATAGGTCATGGGAACATGAAGATACATGCGTAATAGCCAGACTAATATGGCCGCAAATAAACAAGAAAAGAACAAAGGAATTGCTTAGCCTCTCAAGAGAAGATATGTCGAAGGTCGTCACCGGTCATTGGCTATTTGGCAGGCATTCCTGGAGACTCGAAGTTTTCTCCCATGAATATTGTAGAAGTTGTAGAGATGAGGAGGAGGAAGAAACAGTAGAGGACTTCCTCTGCAATTGTCCAGCCCTAGCTAAAATCAGAGTAGGCTGTCTAGGTAAACACTTTTTCAATTCTCTTACAGAGCTGTTTGACTTTTGTTTCCCTCTCTTATAAAATGTAATTGTGTTCTGGTCAAAAAACTTTAAAACACCTTCTAAATAAATAGTTAGCTACAGCTCAGTTCAGGAAGTAAGATGGGTGAGCTTTCTTTGAGCGTTTTGAAAATAGTTCTCCCTCAATAGTAGGAAGCTATTAATAGTTTTTTTCTCAAAATTGGAAATAGTCAAAAAAATTATGGT
Source organism: Anastrepha obliqua (assembly GCF_027943255.1). NCBI lineage: Eukaryota > Metazoa > Arthropoda > Insecta > Diptera > Tephritidae > Anastrepha > Anastrepha obliqua. The sequence continues at coordinate 3,682,697 of NC_072896.1, forward strand.
AAACTATTTAAACTAAAATAAAAAGTAAAATATTTCCTGCATGTTGCGTAAAAATTAAAAGGAAATTGGAGAAACACTTTCGCAGATATATGACTTTAACCGAAATAAAGTTTGTTTCAGTTTTTTCCTTGGTCTATCCGCGCAGCAGCATAGGACCTCGACAAGACTCTTCCATCGTACAGGGATCTGAGGTGTTGTCTTTGCTCCGTCCCATGTGATGTCTAATTTTTGGTCGCCAGTCTTTTGTTTATCCTCAGCAGAACCATTTTCTGGAAATTTTTTCACCAACCTTTGAACTAACGACTCATTCGGACGATTATTTCCACCAAACAAATCACGAATTTTGTGATATGTTTTTCTTAAAGATCGACCATTTCCATAAAATGACATAAAAATAGTTACCACTAGAAACTTTTCGCTACAAACATCTCGGCCAAAAGTGATGCCTTTTCTTATTAGTTTCGGGGTCTCTTTGCCAATTTTTATTTTCCCATGAAAATTTTATCCTTACTCACGTTACAAATATCTAAATACATATATACAGATGTGCTTTTCAACATAGTTTCTGTTGCATAACTATAATCACTCCTTATATCGCCTCAAGTATAAGTTTGGTCATAAAATGTCAATTGAATAGTTCCGCTCGATTGTCGCTGGCGAATTTGTGCGCGATTATGCAAAAAATTGTGCTTGTAATAAAATTTAATTTCCAATTTTTATTTTCGTCATGAATATTTTAGTTCAATGTCTTTTGGTGCTTTCGAATTGTAATTCAATACATTTGGTTAACTTCAATGTTGTATTTTGCTGAAGGCTGGAGAAATGTACGAAATACTAAAAATATTAGAAGTGGCCTGAAAAAGTTTCAACTAGACTTTTTAGAAGCACTAATAAAGGTTATATATATTAATATTTATTTATATTTTTTCCTCTACAGTTGTTTGTTACTTTCTGCTCACTGCTTCACAAAGCATTTCCAGGATTTTCGCTAAATTCAGTCAAGCAAATTTATGAAGCACGACAAAGCCGCATTTTTGAACCATTAAAGTGGGAGTGAATATTGAGTGCCATTATTTGCCTGACTATATATATATATAAACATATATATTTAGGGTGCAATCCTTTATTTCCCTATTTCATATTTTTTTTTACAGAATGTTTGACGTAGAGTGAGTCGCTTATCTTTCTATCCAATGACTTCAGTGCTCATTTTAATATTCGAAAATTATATAGAATTTACTGCTGTCACAATCGAAAATTATCAGCGCCCACGTAAATCAAATTCATTTATGATAAACAGTTAATTAAATTATTTGAATTACAAAAATAATTTCCCCACCCTATTCCTATTCCCTTTGTATGCTTGGGAAAAGGTTAATACCCTTTTTTGTTAAAGAATTTTTGCTTTTTTATTACACTTCATCAAACTTGCACACATACATACATACACACAAATTTATAAACAAGTATCTCAAATTTCATTCACTCCAAATTGGGCGTGCTTTTTTAACACTTAACTGTCATTTCGGCATTTCTATGCGCATAAAAGAAATGATTTATGAGAAAAATGAATTGTAGCCCTTTTTTGGTCGCATAGATTTTCTGCGTTGACATGACAGCGTAGGTTGGCTTTGTTTTTGTGGGATATGCTTTTTTCTGATACCCAAAATATCTACATACTTACATACACACATACATACTAGGTTGTAATATCTTTTCAAAGTTTTTGCTTCATTTCGTTATTGCTTTGGACATTTATTGTTTTTTATTTGCATCGATAAAAATCTGTTACATACATACTGACATTAATTAAGCTATGCTCGTATTATTCTAAGTATGGTGCCGCTAGCCAACGAGGCGTCAGCCTTTCAGTTGTATGGGAGTGAAGTTGTGCTCGTGAAAAGTGTTGTTAATGGGGTTGAATGCGTGAGTAAATATTTGCGGTCTTAACGCTGTCATTAATAGGCAGTTTCTGTAGCCAGAGTTCATTTGATGAGTTCAAGTGGTTTAGGACAATTTCGTAAGTGGAAAAGATAACCGAATTTTCATTTTCTCTTTTACAAACATTAAATAGAACACTTTATGGTTTGATGTCAGAAAAGATAAGACTTTTACTTACCAAAAAGTAATCAAAATAACTGAAAATTCAATCTTCAATATTCTTGTTATTTGCCAGCCAAAAGTGCCGAAGCAAATAAATTCCATTTTGATTAACATTCTAAAGAAAGGCGCAAGACTGATGTAGGTCTGTCTCATCGTGTGCTATTTCGAAAACACTATGGACCCAATACGACAGAAACAGAACGCTTAAAGAGATGGGAATCCCCCGCCATTCAATTTCCACACGCATTGCAGTGCTCACTGGTCACTGGGTGATCGGTACTCATGCGGAGAAGCTTAGAATTCCATACAACCCCTATTGCAGAAGCTGTGGGGATCCTGCAGAGAAAGAGATTGAGGAACACTTTCTCTGCAAATATCCGGCTCTGGCGGCTAGGCGCTTGAGATTCCTTAGCGTGCCCTTTGGGGATGACTTGAAGAAATTCTCCAGCCTAGATCCCTTTTCTCTTCTCCACTACATCAACAGCACTGGATGGCTGTAGAAGGTTTTCTCTTCCCAATAATGTTTCTTTGCACAGGTAATGGTTCACATTATGGTATCAAAACGGCACGTAAGTGCTACTTGAAGTGTGCCTAGGGCACTCGTGCCATTTTATCTACCTACCTAACATTCAACAAAATTGTGGCGGCATTACTTCACATTTGTAAAAGTTACGTCGTTTTGAGTAAATCTACCTCTGCGCGTGTTTTCAATTTGTTACAGCTTTTAAAATGGATTTGAGTTTGCAACAGCGGGTTTGTATTATATTTTACGTTAAAAATGGTTTGAATGGTGTGAAAATGATACTCTAAAGAAAAAGTTTTACCATTTACGAGTGGCCTGAACGCTTCAGTAGAGATTTTGAATCCATCGAAAGCGAAAACTGATGAATAAATCAATAAAGTGAAAGAAAAGTTGCTCAATAACCGCAAATTAACTATCAGAGACCCATTCAGGGCATTGTAGTCAATGATTTGGATTTGCGCCCCGTTACTGCACAATTGGTCCCAAACGACCTTCCAAACAAGAGACCGCGTTGATATCACTAAAGACATGATTTCCAAGGCTGAATCCGGACCAGCATTCATCAAGGAGAAGACACGTGGGTTTATGAGTACGGCATGCAATCCAGACATCAGATGAGTGAGTGGAAAGCTCCGAATGAGCCAAGACCAAAACCTCACCTCGTTTTTAGTCAAAAAAGAAAGTGATGCTCATGGTTTTTGTGGGTTGCAACAACGAATTTTTGCCAGAAGATCAGACAGTTAATAAGGACTATTATTTGCGCGCCATGAGACGTTTGCCTGAAGCAATTCGCCAAAAAAGAAATGATTTGTGGGAAAACAACTCTCACAGTGCCAACATTATTCGTGAATGAACGAATTACCATTATGAGCGACAGTGGCACCCAAGGCACTGCCCTGTCAGGTTAAGTCCTCACTGGTTCTTAAGTTTATCGAAAAACTGAATTTGTAATTTGAGTCGTAGAGCAGAAGGGTATAACTTGGAACAAAGTAATGGACGCATTGGAAAGAGAGACTGCGGTCTCGTTACTAATTGGACCCGCGACTTTCCTTGCTATGGGGCAACACACCATCAAGGAGAAGCTTAGGAGAGAAGAGCTAAGGCTAAGGGAGTTTAGCCAGTACCAAACTATGGGGCTACATCAGACGAAATACTTACTAGAGGGGACAAAAGAGATTCATAACGCTCCCCAAGGATACGGGCACTGGGCCAAAAAAGTTGGTCTCAGAGCCCATCTTAGCTAAGGAGTCAGAGGTCTCATTACTCACGATACCCACGTGTCCCGGGACCCATGTTAGCATCAGGCTGTTATGTCTACCGACATAGTTCAGCCTAGATTTACAGGAGGTCCTGAGCTTAGCTTGGCTGTCGCTGCAGACACATATAGATCTGCCTCTCCATCGATTTTCCACAGCAAAATGGAACCGCATACACTTCCGCCTGAAACACAGATGCATGCATTCCAAAAGCAAAGTGCAGTTTTGTCCTGCTGGATTCTCTCGAGAGACTACGGCAATGGCTTACAAGATCTTATGATTGGGCGCAGCTGTGGGACTGTTGGAATTCAGATATCCGAGCGAATAATTCACCGTAATATACTAGAATATGGCCAAGCAATTTTTAGTAATAATGCCATCAAACTATCTAGTAATTATATTTAAAATAATTCATTTTCCTCATACTGTTGTTTTTTATCTGAATCTTTAATCCCCGCCTCATGCCATGAAAACTAGATGAGTGATAGCTTATTTTGCTCTTTGCTATGGATTTAGTTATAAGTACACTTCGATGAGCATGCAAATCCTTATGAGCTCATTTTCTGCACTCAATGCCGCTACTCTTCCTAAGACAAACAACTTGTCACGGCTTGAGGCAAATTTTAGTTAGCAAAGAAGCTGTCAAGTCGTATCTGATATGTTTGTGCAGATCGAGTGTCATTGCATGGCATAATAATGGGAAAGTGAGGTGGAAAAGAATGAAAAAATAGAATAACAAAAACGCAAAAAAGCTGGTGGATGAATTGGTGTATTATTATCTAGAAATTTATATCACTACAATTTAAGAATGAATGATGGTTACGTAAGATGAGAAATTGTTAGTAAGAAGTATTATGTGCGCTTACTTTCTTAGAAATTAACTAATATGTAATTTCTCCCCACAAAGCTTCTTTCATCACTTCACATAAAACGTGGGTAACCTGATTGAATTATCTTTAATAATAGTTGATTATCTAAAGCCTTTTATCTTAAGGGTTGTGAGTTCTGCTTTGTTTGCAAACATCACAAAATCTATAGAACTTAACTGAGCTGCACTATAATTAAAAGCTTCCTCGTTACCTCTTCTTATGTCCTTTTTGCAGCACTCGTCAAATAACAATGAGCGAAAGTCGAATAAGGAGTTCAAGTCACTAATACAAATAAAGAGCTGGAAAGCATAAAAAGTGTAATTATAGTGCAAAGCGCAGACGTGATGGCAGACAAGTTGGCAATCAAGCAAAACAAATTAAGCAGGTTGGCTCATGCCACCAAAGCACATGCATCTGTCAGACAGACAGGCTGCCCCATTGGAAGACATAAATATTAAAGCGACATAAATGTATATATGATGGAAAAAGGAAAATAAATGAAGGATTTGTGTTTTTAAATAATGGCCAACGATATATAACTAATGTGAAAATCGTGGCAGTGAGGCGTGTAAGCAAACTGTAAGCTCTCGTCATTTTAACCAAATTCATAAAATTAGGAACGTATTTATATATTTTTAATTTGTTCTTAACAAGGCCATGCAAATTAGCCTTTACTTTGCGTTAATAACATTCGAAATTTAGATTATAACAAACAAAAAAGTAGAACTTATGGTGAGGCAGGGCTGGAAGCTGACGAATACACAATGGGCGTGTTCGTGGACATTGAGGGGACATTAATCAAACCATTGTAAAATGGATATATTCCATGCGCTCTGAGAGGCTGTTGATCGCTGGTGAGAATAGTGACGAACTAATCCCCGTCACGGCCAAGCAAGGATGTCCCCGAGGGGGTGTTCTTTCTCAACTGCTGTGGTGCGGATATGCAGGAACTCCAAGCATATGCGGACGATATCTGTGCGCTAACACGAAAGTGCAAAGGATTCTGGACAAAATCGATGACTGGTGCATGAGACAAGGTCTTTCCGTTAATCCAAACAAAACAACCATAGTCTTGTTTACGAGAAAACGGAAATTGGATGGACTCAGTCTTCCAACACTGAAAGGTGTGCTGAATCGCGCATTGAGGATTTTTCAGCAATACCGTACAGCCTTTGGCAAAACTTGGGATCTGAAACCTGCTGTGGTTCTATGGATATACACAGCACTTATCAGACCAATCATCACTTACGCTTCTGTGGTCTGGTGGCGACGGAGCATGGTTAAGTCCACAATCCGGGAACTATAAAGGCTGCAAAGAAGTGTATGTTTATGCATCATGGGTGCCATGAGTACAACCTCTGGTGATGCCCTAAATGATATGCTTGATTTGCCCCCCTGGATATATATTAAGATACAACAGGAAGCAATAAAAGCAATGTGTAGACTCCATAAATATGGTTCTTGGCACGAAGACGGAACTTCGTGGCACAGAGAAATCTTTAAGTTGCTATGTGAGCAGTATCCACTGTTTTTGGCACCTAAAGGCGACCTGATACCCACAGTTTCATTTGGAAGGAAATTTGATGTCACACAATGGAGCAATCCAGAATGCATACGGGGAGGATCCAGGAATGACGTAGAATCTGGAGCCGGATGGTACTTAAACGATAGTAAAAAGTATCAGCATGCTATGGGAGAAACAGCAACTGTTTTCCAAACGGAATTTTTTACCATCCTGAAAGTAGGCGAATGGGTAATCGAGAGGAGATGGAGCGGGAAACAGATTGGAGTTGTCCATGACATTCAGACTGCACTGAAGGCCCTGGAAAACACGAAGCAAACCTCAAAGATAGTTCAAGAATGTAAGAAGAAGCTTAATTCTGTCGCAAGACAAAACATACTTGTACTTATATGGGTTCCGGTGTTCAAGGAAACGAAATTGTCGATGAATTGGCCAAACGTGGATCAGCGGGTCCCCCACAAGGGCGAGATCCAATAATCGGAATCAGTTCCGCAGAAATCAAGAATTGGATCAGCGATTATGTAGGCAATCTGCAAAAAAGTGTTTTGTGACAAGTCCGAACAGAAAACTGTCAAACTTTCTAGAAAAACTTGGAAGGAAAGACGTTCAGTTGATGGTCGGTGTCATAAAAGGACACAACCCATGGTGTCAGCATATGACCATCATTGGAATCATTGAGGACCCAATGTGCCCGTCGTGCTTGGAGGAGGCAGATAACACTGAGCACTTTCTCTTTGAATGTCCTGCCTTTGCTAGAGCACGGCTACAAGTTTTGGGTTCCGATGTCATGAGAATGAGTAATATTCGTTCTCTAAAACTGGAGGATATTTACAGATTGGCAAATCTGGAAAATTCTCACAGAACCAACTATCTCTATCTCTGTCTCAATTATTTACTATCTCCTTCTCTGATACTTTTTCTCTTCCCTCCTTGACTATCTACCCTCTTTCCAGAGCTTTAAATACAATGGGCTTTTTAGCCTGAGTGTTTTAGGAACCACCAAATCTCCTCTAGCTTCTTGGCTCGACCTTTTCAAATTTCAATTTTCAGGGTGAGGCATCAAAGACCGTTTCTCAATGTCAGTATACATCTGATTTGTTCGCTCATTGAAAATATTTTAGGAAATAATTTCTAATGATCCATATACAGAGCAACGCCACTTACTTTGCTTGGTTTGAGAAGAATAAATCGTGCCCTGGTCTTCCTAGAAGTGAAGGTTTTTTAGAGATATGATTTATGTAGATAATGCCTTTTTCGTGCTTTAGGTCACTGCACTCCAGTCTTCTATCTACAGAAATATAACCACTTTGGTTTGATATCTGCGATGCTAACTTTCAGGACTTCGATCTTGCTTTGCCTGAAGTCAATTGGAGCTCCAGTTTTACTGTTTCATTGTTTAAGATTGCCACTGTTTCAGAGTATTGTAATAGTTTTTTGTGCACGTTTCAAAATATTTTACTGAGCTGCGGCCTAGAATTACATGGGTATACGAAAGGACTCAAGAATTTAAAAACAAAGAAAATGAGGAATATACTACATAAAAAATAGCTTGATGATATTAATCCCAATGATAAATTTAATTGTTATTTTATTTGAATATAATTTGAAGAAAAATCCCACGGTCTTCTAAAAATCCATTCATCCTAAATCGGACTCCTCTAATATATCTTCTAGAATGTACTTTAAATAGAAGAATTCTAAGTCGCTTTGTGATATATATACATAATCAGCTTGGTGATTTGGCTTCTCCGCTGACTTTTGGAGAGCGTCTTGATGTATTTCCGCCTGCAAACATCAAATGTTTTTATGAGGACATGTTTTTATGAACCTGTGCACTTGCGAATGATACTCATGAACTAAACTAATCGGCTATGACAGATATGGATAAGTCTCCCCTTAACGAAAGTAGTAGCTATCGAGCCCTAAAATTAAAAGATAGGACTGCTCTCTTGCCACTAAACAAACACTGAATGGGCATTCCTTTACCAGGCAGCTGTATTGTTGTATTAGATATCAGAGGGCCCAAATATAGTTTGTGCTTACTTCGTCGAGTACATTTGATAGGAGATACTGATTTATTTTTAGATTTGTCAAGAATATCAGTTCGAAGGCCAAAGCATCTTTTTTATTAACTTCTTCTCTCTTTACATATAAAGGATATCATTTGGGTCACATATTTTTCCTTCGCATTAAAAGGGATTTATTTTCATGCCATTTCCAACCCGTATTTGGAGAATTTTAAATTGAAGCATACCTTGGCAAAGCTCTTTAAACTTACGTGCCATATTTGGTTTGGTTTTAAAAAGAGGCTCTATAGCATTATTTAGCTTATGTCCAATTTTTCAGACTGCCAATGCTAAGCCGCTATTTTCATTAGACCAAATGTTAGCCCAATTCAGTTGAGATATTTAGACGCCTTTCAGTGTACATCACACGGCACAAAAATAGTCTAAAATCTATAGAAAGTTCCCATAAATTCTGAGCTTAGTTTTCAGTCTCGCTAATTTCATCTCAGTCATTAACCCTCCTGACCTATAATTCCAAACTAGTTGCGTCAGCTCTATCACACTATTTTTTTCATAAAACTTGTCCTTTATATCAAACAAAAAATACTCATAAGTGCGCATAAGTTTTGCATGAGTATAAAAACATATCCCTCTCACACCATATTAAGTTTCTGAGATATTTTTCAAGTATTTCCTGTCACTTCCAATATTTCTATTCAATTCGTTTTTGTTTTCACTTCAGCAATTTGTTAGTTTAAGCCACCAGCATCATCAATCATGCAACACAAAAGTCTTGGTAAGTGATTGCAGTATAAAATACTTTACTGTACTTTCGCACACTACATTAAGATACCAACCAGTTCGGGTAGTCAGATAAAAGCCTTTCAATGGGATATTGATACAATGCAGCAGCAGTGGGCGAAAGATTCACACAAATTTTGTTTTTGTATTTGATTGTTATTAATCGATGGGAAAGCTTGGAAATGACACTTACCAATACATTCGACGCTTTTCAGTAGTTTAAAAAGGATGAACTATTAGGTAGGATATGAAGGACTTTGTACTTTTCACTTTGCTTTAAGTATTTTAGGGCTCCGCAGTGAATTATTAAATAGAAAAAAAAGTATGAAATTGGAACTGTTACACGAAAATTGCATACTATTAGTGATGTAATCATATAGGATATATATACATATGTAACTTCCTTATATGAAGTATTCTTTCTTTTCTTTTATGTGGAAGGACCTTCGCTCTGTTATCTGGAGTTAAATATAATATTTGTTAGCGTGAAACTCTTTTGAGTAAGAAGACCGATCCACATACAGTAGCTGACATTGAAATCCAGACACTCTAAAATCAAGAAAATTTTGTTGGGCTTTTGCACACTGGAACTCCCCTCGAAAATCAACATATCTCGCGTTGGCTGAGGTTGGTGTTCCTGGTTGAGGAGGGTGTTCCTACAATCTTCATACCCGGAAGGAGGTGAGTGATAGTGCCTTCTCTGGCTAATTTTCCTGCCTTACAGGTCCCATGAAACTATGCCTGACACCTAAATCTAATGATTGTGGAAATATTCCTCCATTGCATCAAAGGATTTCGGCATTTGTAAGCAATGATGGCATTAGTGACAACCCACCAGGAGATTTAATCGCCACTTAGGTATCAGAATAAATATTGACTTCTCTAAAGGTAATCATATTTTTGCCTAACCAGACGGATCACTAATGGCGAGAATTTCAGCCTAAAAACGCTTACTTTTGGCTTCTGCAACTTTATTGTCGAGCTTTGAACCATCAGTAAAAGAAGTTTTTCCGACGAGGAAAACGCACTCACGTCTAGATGGAATTCTAATATTAACTAACCTATTAGAATATGGTTCATCCAGTCAATTGTCAACGGGATTAGTTGGACCCAGGCTGAGTCTTATGGCCGAGTGCCCAACACTTTTATCGCACACTGATTAGTAGCGGCCAGCCGAGCAGGTCTAGGGAAGGGAAGAAAAACGAGCATTCAAAGGATCAGACGATGTGGTTCTAAAAGGGGCACTGTTCCTAATCGTAGACTTGTCCAGAGCCATTCACTAGACTATATGCCTTAAAGGAGGACAGATAACGGTCCTATACAGCGAGTGAGTATTTTTCGGAGAGAGACTCCACCTGAATCCTATGGCCTTTTTGCATGAAAATATAGCTACAGGAGCTTTCCTTACCCTGTCCTCTACATTCATATTCCAATTCAGTCTCTTGAATTACACCTAAATATTTGGACCCATCTTCTAATTCTAATCGTACACGAATTTATGATGGATTCACAAATTTGGTGAATTTTATATTTCCTCGAGAACTGCACTAATCTTCTCAGGGTTCACATCCAAACGGCGGTTTAGAGCAGCTTATTAAGAGCAGTCTGCACTAGATCACTTAGAGTTAAAAGGTGTTGAAGTTCCAAAACCTAAAATTCCGTTTTAGTAAAAATTTTATTATAATATATTTATTAAAAAAGTGGTTAGCCTTCAATTAGTGAGTTCTTTAAAGAGTTGGAAGTTGGAAATTGAAATTAGTTTAAGGAAAAAATGCAACTGTGACATAAAGTGAAAATTTTTTTTCACGACTTACCAATCGCTCGTGTCAAACCTACAAACTATATTTTATCTCTTCCCAGGAAAGAGTAGTGTATAAACCTGTAGTGGGGATACGGACACTGTCTCACTTCATCGTACGAGTTACGTCAACTACCCATTCCAATAACTCAACACACTACCTACCCATTAATTGGGAACAATACTTTAATGAACCCAAATGTCAACAAACCGCATTTTCTTTATTTAACAATATTTCGCAATAGTAGCAATTTAATGTCAACAAACTGCATTTTCAACATTTAACAATATTTCGCAATAGTAGCAATTTAATGAACTCAAATGTCAATAAACTGCAAAGTTCGACAAACTGTTTTTTTCACAAATAATTCTCAAATGTCAATAAACTGCAAAGTTTGACAAACTGTTTTTTTTTACTTAACAATATTTCTGCAATAATAACAATTTAATAAATTATTATTTTTTTGCAATACTTATTTCAACAGACGTCAGCTGAACTTCTAAATAATATTTTAGTATTACATTTGTAGCTTTAGCTTCAGTTTTAACTGGGCTCTAGAACAGGTTGGATTCATTTTGTAAAATGGACTGATAAATAAAAGTAATTTTTTTTGCTTACGGAACCCTCGGACTCGTTAGTGGCGCAGTCGACGTAAAAGAACCTAATATCGGAAAAATAAGTGATTATCCTGAAGGACATTATTAAATCCGGCAAAAAAAAAAGGGACAAAATATCCTTGCGAAAAAGTGAAAAGTGACATTAAAAGTCAAAAGACTTCATTTAAATAACCTTTTCAACGTCTAAAGACAATATAGCACCAAAGAGCTATAACGAAAAAGGGAGCTAAAACCCACAAAATAAAAACCAAAAAAAAAAAAAAAAAACGTTACATTGTGAAGTGTCTAAAGACAATATTTTTACAAAGAAAAAACAAATCATTACAAAAATGTCCACACAACAAAGCACCAATAACTCACCAGCACCAGCCGTACTATCTGGATCTGACTTGATGAAGGAAGCTGCCCGGATCAAAGAATTCCATGGTACGAAAGACTATGATCTATCATCTTTTATAAGAGAAGTGGAGCTGATATTGCCATTATTCCAAGAGAATGCCATCCTACAGCAGTTTGTATTCGAGAGGTACATTAGAAATAAGATCCAAGGACCGGCTCTACAAGTGGTAAGGGCCCTAGGACCAGAATCAACATGGGAAAGAATAAAGGAAGAGCTAATAAAAAACTTTGGCATCAAGGAAGGGTATCACAACCTTTACCATCAGGCGATTAATATAAAAAACTACAATAATGTAAGCGAATATTTTAAAAATCTTAAAAATATATTAGACAAATTAAATACTAAGTATGAATTTGACATCAATAAACCCATAGAGTTTTCACCTCCTACAAACGAATCAATTGTACTAAAAACATTTTTGAACGGTATACATCCAAATTTGGCTAGCATTATTTATAGTAGGAATATATCCACCCTTAGGGAAGCTTACTACGTCTTGGAAGAAACAGGGATACTAAGACAATATAACAATAGGTTTCAGAAATACACATATAATACACATCAGCGATTCCAACAACAGGGAAACCATAACGAAAACGGACAGAACAAGACATACCAACAGAAACAAACTTTTACACACCAATCACCCCAAAATTCACATAATAGTCCTTCTCAAGTTCGTCAAAATAACAATCCTGCTCAATTTCGACAAACTTTCTTTAACACAAATAATTCTCAGCAATCAAGACGAACCCAATACTCGAACAGAACTCTTGGACATAATAATAATGGGCCTACCCCAATGGAAGTAGACCACATCGAGAATAATAATACAGGAGAGGTAAATTTTCAGTGTCAAGCCCAAAGATTCATTTACCGATAGTAGAATTAAGTATAGGAAACACGAACATTAAATGTTTACTTGATACAGGATCAACGACCTCATTGCTTAACGGAAAATTATTACCAACATTTGAAAGGACAAAACTAGAAAAACCCATATTCTTTAATACAATAAATGGTAAATTTTGTATTGACGAGGAAATTATCACACCCCTTCCTAGGGAATTTAAAGAAGACAATCTTATGTGCTGGAAATTAACCAACTTTAATGGTAAAAATTTCGATGCTTTAATAGGACAGAATATATTGAAAGCTTTTTCAGCAATCATAAACCTTGAGGAAGACTTCTTACAAATAAACGGCAATAAAATTGAATTTATAGATTCTTGTCCATACAATTTAGAAGAAATTCAAACCTTAGAAATACAATCAGATAACATTTTAGATAAATTAAAACGTGATGATATGAACAAAGAAGAAGAAACATTTTTAACGGAACTTATTCAAAAAAATTCCGATCTATTTTTCCAAGAGGGTAACTTACTTACTCACACTCATGAAGTACGACACGAAATTACGACAACGATTAACAAACCGGTATATTCGAAGATATATATATTAGGTACCCTCAGATCCATGAGGAAGAAATCAATAAACAAATGCGGGAAATGTTAATATAGAACAAGGGATAATTAGGGAAAGTATATCTCCATACAATTCTCCTTTATGGATTGTGCCCAAGAAGTCGGACAATTCAATGAAAAAAAAAATGGAGAATAGTAATAGACTACAGGGCTTTGAATGAAATAACTGTCAGTGATAAATTTCCCATCCCAAATATTGATACAATTTTAGAAAAGCTTGGTCGAGCACAATACTTCACGACTCTCGACTTAGCCAAAGGCTTTCATCAAATCCTTATTAAAGAGGAAGATAGGAAGAAAACAGCATTTTCTACTCCATTAGGTCATTATGAATTCGTTCGTATGCCTTTTGGTTTTTTAAAAAACGCTCCTGCTACTTTTCAAAGATTGATTAATTCAGTACTAAGGGAGTATATCAACAAAATATGTGTTGTATATCTTGACGATATTTTAATTTTCAGTAGCACAATACAAGAACATAAGGATAGTATACAGAAAATTTTCAATGCTCTTAGAAAACACAATCTTAAGATTCAAGTTGATAAGTGCAATTTTTTCGCAAAATCTACCAAATATCTAGGACACATTCTTACCACTGAAGGAATCAAACCTAATCCGAACAAAATCGGGGCTATCCAAAAACTAAAACTTCCAGAAAATCAGAAACAGATAAAATCATTCCTAGGTATAACAGGATATTATAGAAAATTCATAAAAGACTATGCTAAAATTGCCCATGGTTTGACAAAATATTTAAAAAAGAATACCAAGATTAATAAAAATGACCCTCAATATACGGATGCATTCTACAAACTTAAGAGACTACTAATCGATACACCCATCCTTAAATACCCAGATTTTAAACGGAAATTTAAATTAGCAACAGATGCCAGCGAATTCGCAATAGGCACAGTAATAACACAGGATAATCATCCTATCAGTTACGCAAGTAGAACCCTAAATGAACACGAAAGAAGATACTCAACAACAGAAAAGGAGTTGTTGGCTATCGTTCAGGCCATACTTCAGGCCATACATATATGGAAGAAACTTTGACCTTATGACAGACCACCAACCACTAAAATGGCTACAAACAAAATATAAAGGAAAAGACATAAATCCTAGGCTTCAACGTTGGTTACTCAAACTTGGTGAATACGATATTAACATCGGGTATATCAAAGGCAAGGAGAATACTCTAGCCGATTTTCTCAGTAGAATTAACGCAGATACTGGTGAAATTTGTGCAGTAGATGAAAATACAAGGGAAATTGACTTAGACAATATAAGTACAACCGCTACTATTCACTCTCAAGAAGAGGAACTGAACGATCATTTTCCCATATTAGACTCATTAACCGTTTTTATACCCAAATAATCTTGACAGAAAGTAAGACGGAAGAAATTAGAATAGTTGACAATAAAAGAAAAATTTTTGTAAGTCTAGACGATATTAGGAGTGGATTCATGTCGGACATTTTCAGAAGATTTATAAAAACGGGGAAAGTAGGAATTTATTCAGGAATTTCAGATTCAGACTACAATATAGTGCAACAGAAGCTAATAGAATTATTTAATGGTAGTGTAAAATTCTACAGATGCTCATATCATGCTAAAGATATGAGAAACGAGGAAGAAGCTTACAGATATATTCAAAAATATCATAAAGAAGAAACTGGACATGCGGGGATAAATGAAAATTATCAGGGTTTAAAAAATACAATATACTTCAAAAATTTGAAACTACTTATCCAAAAACATATTAACAATTGTGATATTTGTTGTAGAGGTAAATACGACAGAAAACCATATAAACCGAAATTCTTTATAACGGAAACACCCACAGATACGAATGAGATAATACACATGGACACTTACGTAATTAAGAAACATAGTTTTCTAACCATCATAGACAAATTTTCGAAACAAGCTACTACTATTTACTTAGAAGACAGAAACAGTATAACACTTATAGAAAAACTTCGTTTATATTTCTCTCTCACCTCAAAACCGAAACGCATAGTAGCTGACAACGAATTCAACTCAACAAATGTAAAAGATTTTCTTAGGCAAGAACAAGTGGAAATTCATTTTACAAAGCCAAATTCTCATACCGGAAACGCGGATATCGAAAGGTTTCACAGCACCTTAGCAGAAAGATTTCGAATGTTAGAAATGGAAAATTCAAGTTTAACAGTCCAGGAAAAAATATATAAATGTACTGAATGGTACAACAGATCCATCCATTCCGTAACCAAGACAAGACCAATAGATATAGCAAATGGAAAAATAGAAAAGAACAAAATTTATAATTTACTACGGACCACAAAAGAGAGAAAAATTACAAAGTTGAATATTGACAGGGAGGAATATCAAAACACAAATCAGGAAGGGTACGTGAAAAACTATAAGGCTGTTCGACATAAACAAGAACCTAGATACAAAAAAACGAATTTATCAAATATTCACCCAACTAACATAAAAAGGACTACTAAATTTTCAGGTAAACATGACACTGCTAATAACCATAATAATGACGCTCTTCACTGTAAATAACACCACATTAGTTGTCGAAATCATCAATAGTACAAATGGCTTCGCTGAAATAGCACTAGAAGACGCAGACATAACTTACAACTACGACACTATTCTACACATCATTGACCCCAAGGAAATTCAATATGTCATAGAAGGACTCGAAGAAAATACAAAAGTAATAGCAAATATCAACGACAGACACTTCCTTAATACAGAACTGGAAAAAGCAAAATCAAAACTCAAGACAATCATTCCTACTAGACATCCGAGAGGACTAATAAACTTTATTGGAACAGGCATGAAATGGCTATATGGCACAATGGACGATTTTGACAGGACAGAAATAGAAAGACATTTACTAGCAATTGACAACAACAATCATGCAATAATAAAAACCCTTAACGGAAACATAGAGATAAACCATGTATTTAACAAAACAATTTCAAAACTAAAAGACGCAATAGAAAGTGACAGAACGCAGATTACCTCAAAATTAAATCAAATATCCAAGAATGACAAAGAATTAGAAAATAAGCTCCTATATCTGGATATATTGCTAAAAATTAAAATTCTGCTAGACAATATTGAACACATACAAAATAATCTTGTAGCCACAAAGACAAATACTATGAATAATAATGTATTAACAAGTGAAGAAATAATTCGTTACAACATCGATCTCTACAAAATGCAAAGTACAAGATTAAGTGCAGGACATTATAAAGAAAATAAAATAATTTTTATAATACAAACACCTAAAGATATAAGAAAAGTAAAAAGATCAATTTTTGTACCTATACCTAATGAAAACAAAGAAGAACTTGTTTTTGAAAAAAGAGAGATCCTAAGAATAAACAATTCAATTTATGATTTTAATAATGAAGTAAAAAGAAGCAATTTAAAAAAGTCTAATCTTTGTATTATCAGAAATAATTGCTTAAAAAAAAAGAACAAACAAGTAGAAACTATAGAAATACAACCTGGCTTAATAATCATAAAAAATCATGTAAATTCTATAGCTAATAGTAGTTGTAATAATAGACAGTTCAATTTAAGTGGAAATAAACTAATAACATTTAACGGTTGTAAATTAGAAATAAATGGAGATCTGTATTATAATTCTGAAGATAAGTTTGAACAACACTTTTTAATAAATAATAATTTTAATTTAAATAATATTACATCTCAGCTAACGTTTGATGAATTAGTATCGAATCAGATCGAAAACATTCAAAAGATCGAAGAAATCAGATTTCACAAAAAACTAAACTACATTTTTAATAGCCTAGCGTTGACATTCAGTTTAATAGCCCTAGGTACAGTAGTCATATTTTACATATATAAAAAATCAAAACATAACGAAATAGAGATAACTAGAAAAACTCAGGAGAGTTTTCAGTCAAAGGGGGGAGGAGTTACGTCAACTACCCATTCCAATAATTCAACACACTACCTACCCATTAATTGGGAACAATACTTTAATGAACCCAAATGTCAACAAACCGCATTTTCTTTATTTAACAATATTTCGCAATAGTAGCAATTTAATGTCAACAAACTGCATTTTCAACATTTAACAATATTTCGCAATAGTAGCAATTTAATGAACTCAAATGTCAATAAACTGCAAAGTTCGACAAACTGTTTTTTTCACAAATAATTCTCAAATGTCAATAAACTGCAAAGTTTGACAAACTGTTTTTTTTTACTTAACAATATTTCTGCAATAATAACAATTTAATAAATTATTATTTTTTTGCAATACTTATTTCAACAGACGTCAGCTGAACTTCTAAATAATATTTTAGTTTATAAGTATTACATTTGTAGCTTTAGCTTCAGTTTTAACTGGGCTCTAGAACAGGTTGGATTCATTTTGTAAAATGGACTGATAAATAAAAGTAATTTTTTTTGCTTACGGAACCCTCGGACTCGTTAGTTACGCGGTCAGGCTGAAGTTAGTGCAGAACGATTTATGCACAATTCGTGACGAAGTCAATGCAAGAGGAACCCTGGAACACCATAAGTTCCGAAACTCTCCAAACAAATACTCGGTATCACTTTGGATCAATATCTGGTATACGTGCGATCCAATACCGAGGCTGACCCTCCAAGTCTAACCTAACCTACCAATCCTACGTTCAAGTAATGTAAAAAAAGGTATGTGGACTAAGTGGCAAGAAAAATGTTCAAGTTTACTAGACTGCGCCAAAATTCAATTGTTATACACCGCTACACCAGCGTCCGAGTTTTAGTGCCCGCTACTGTATATTCATAGCAGCAGGCCGGCCACCGACTTTTCTTACTATTTATAATTTCACTCAACCATTGCTATTGCCTTAACTCCAGTGAATAGAACACATTCTACATTCATACGCCCCTTCAATAAGAAAATAACTGAAGGAATCAAATAAGCCACAAAGTCAAAGTGCACTTCTTGTTGTGCATCTAATGAATAACCTCAACAGACAAAGCAGCAGAGTTGCTAACCCACAAAATCCCTAAGATAACAAGCTATAAATATGTGTATAACAACAACATAAAGAGTGCAAAGTATAGCAATAAGAGTAGGAGAATGCCTGCAATCGCATGCTCATAGCAAATATGCGTTGAACTATGCTATGCTTTGATATAAATCAGAAAAAGCCAACATAAATTTGCGTTAATTAAAATGAGATGATTGTGGGCTTTACTCGGTCGAGTGAAATGCGGAGGAGTGATGTGGGGAAGCTGATATTTACAACCACTAATACAAACGCGAATGTCGCTGACACCATTAATGCTGCAAACAATGGCATTCGCGAAGCATGCGCTAGTACATGGCGGATATTTGTACGACATGGCGTATGAGTGTTGTGAAATTTCATAGCCAGAATGCAATGCAAAAATGCGTATGAGCAGAATGCCACAGCTCAGTGTAATGTGCCGCTGACAGCAACAGTGCCATGTAGGGGCAGCAAGAGCATAAAATTACAGTTGCACATGCAACAGTGTTAAAAGGAATAAAGCAAAGAAGTAGAAACAAAACAACTAAGCAAAAAACCTAGTGGAGGGTTTCAAAAACACATATTTCACTGCATTGTCAGTTGCAGGCAAATAGAAACCAGTGAATGCATTTGAGGTAATAAAACCAAAGGCTTAACTGGCATGCAGAATAAAACTAATAAAAGAACAAAAGAGTTATACGAGCTAATAAAAGGATATAAATAAAGGAGATCAGAGGAAAGAGGTAAGTACAGCTGGCACGAATAGAGGAGGAGAGGAAAGAGGGAGAGCATGGTGTGTGGCATGGAAAACAAAAGCCTATATAGTGAAAACAATAACAGGAACAATAGAAGTCGATTTGGTGTAACAGTGGCAGTGGCCCACTATAACATTTAGGGCTTGCAGTAACACTTGAAAAATTCCATTGCCTGCTTATATGGGTTGGCGAGTTGAGAAATGCCTCAAAAGGCCAAAGTTGCATGCCACCGCAGGTGGTAAGCATGTGGCGCATTAATTAAATTACTTGCAGGTCTGAAAAGTGGGCGCAGAGGAGAATAAACATTGATTTAAGTAATTTCATTTGGATTACCTACAAAAGCACTAAGTTGTGTTAGAAGTAAGAGTACTTTTGTGAAATATAGGAATTTATAAAGTAAGAGCAGCTGGAGGTGAATGTGAGAATAGATTAGAGAAGAAATGATTAGCAGGGTAGGCATATTGAAATTAAATATTTATAAGGAAAAACTTAAGTGTGGGTCCTCACAGTAAAAAGCAAACAGTAAGATAACATATTGGAAAGCCTTGGTTCTTCTAGTATTAGGTGGAAAACTTTAAATCAGCCATTTTCTATAGGCCGTTGCAGCGTTGCAGTGGTCACTCAAAACAAACAAAATTATATCTTTCACAGCACACTTGAGCATCTTTAAATTTAAAATCAATACCGCATTAACGATTTTTTATACTTCATAACTTTAATCTCGGTGAAAGATGACAGTTTTTGCTCAAAATTATGGTAGCTTTACCCGATAAAAAAATTATCCCAACTTTGAATACAAAAATGCCATGCAAAAATTTTCACTGAAACTAAATTTGATAAAGGGATATTAGAAAGGTAGAATATTTTTCGAGCTGTTTCAAAGTTTGGGTGTTTTTGTATTAAAAAAAAACTTAAGGTAACTGTGTCGAGGATGATGAAGCAGATGCAATTCAGTATTTACTCTTCAGCTTTCCTGAATCTACATGACCAATACTCACATACTTTTGCTTTTACTTTTTCCCCGCTTTAATGTTGACCATCCGATAAACTTTCTTATTAGTACACAGCGATGTTCCATACGAAACTGTTCCAGTGCTTCCTCTGGTCAGCCATTGAACATAACTTCCGACGGTAAATAATCCCATGTTTGGGACTACTTTTGAAAGTTTACTTTCCTTCTCGGCGCATACAGCCGTTATCGCCACTAAGATTCAAAATCAAAACAAAAATGTCAAGACACTAGTCGGTAGCACTTAGGGGCAAAGGCAGAGAAACGTTGCAGGCGACATTAAGGCAATCGGTAGGCCAGTTAAAAACAATAATGCGCCCATCAGGCTACCAGGGACTAGTGATACGCTGCAGATAAAGTTACAGATCTGCCAAAGTACAGCACTCTGGATAGCGATGGGGTGTCTGTTGAAGTCCTATTCTGGGAAGTTAGACGGCCCTCAGTTCGGTGTTATGTGGCCTTGGAAATTTTCATCCATGCAATCGCCATCGTTTCGTGGGAAGTCTTGCCGAGGATGTATGGGCGGATTTCCCTACTTTATAACCTCGATAGATGCTGCAAAATTCACTCGAAATCCTTGAATAAAGAAGTGTGGTCGCATGACATGCCCTTTGATGCTCGCAAAACCTAAAACAATAACAGTGGCTGAAAACATAGTGGGCATGACAACATGACCTTTTGTAGTATTGGAACATAGCCATCTGTCATATTTGCGGTTGGTCTTTTAGTCTTGCTTAACATTTTTTTCGAAAGAAATTTCAGAAAAAACTATAACATCTTAGGTTCTTCAGAGAATTTCATTTTGTTTCGAAGGCGTTTTGATCAGATAACTCGCTGTTCTCATATTTGTTCCGACATAAAATATTTTCAGCGTATAGTGCAGGATTTATACTGGAGATCTTCATGGGCAAGTCGACGTAGAGATTCTCATAAAAATTAAACTCCCTCACAAGGACCCTTATTCATTTTGAAGGGTCCTCAACAGTGACCGCTTGCACTTAAATAAATTTTGCAGATCAAACAGTGTCAGAACATTCTTCGTCTTTCTTTCGTCTTACAACAGATTCTAATATACATCGCTGCCTGATGCTTCCAATTCATGGCAGATCTTATGAACGAACGAATGAGTGCACTTGAGAAAATTATATATTTCTAAATTGGTAGGATTTGTGCACATGGCGACAATAACCGCATGAAGAGACCTTCACTTATTGTGTTAAGTTGTAGTCCTCCACGTCTTATCTCAAAAAGAGCACAAAAAAGTGCGTGTAGCGTAGTGCACATAACAGAAGTGAAACATCCAAGGCAGACAAAGAAAGAGGCCGAGACCCGAGAGAGAATGAGAGAGAGCGAGAGAGAAAGAATATATATCTAAATAAATTCACAACATTTGCAGAGAATACAAATAGACAAAATTTACAAAAAACGGAGAAGAGTCGACCGGTGTAGGTAAACGCCGGACACAAACCGTGGCAACAACGCGCATTACTCCGAGTGTTTATCACCCACACAAACGCAGCGATTCCAGGACCGCAGCAATGGCACAAATTACAGCAAGTCAATACCAACACTGCGTTACAAAAACGAACTTTTTTTCTGTCCTATGAACCAAATATACTTTTCGGAAAGGGGAGAAAAAATAAAAATACACGTGTATCGGCGATTTTCATGTACACGTCAGATTTTTTTTTATGTATAAAATATAGAGCTCGTAGTCCGCCTGTGTGAAAAACTTTGGATCAATTTTTAACCCTTTTTCCGTGATCCAATCGCGCTGAATTTCTGCAGGCAGACTAGTGGAAATGTTTTTATTATGTAAAATTATAAAAAAATGTATCAATTCTGAGATTTTCTTGAATTTTTTTTTTTCTAAAAAAAAAAATTTTTTCTAAATTTTCGGCATAACTTGAAGGGACTCCAAATTTTTAAACAACATATTAACTTTAATTTATTGATTCATACAACACACTCTGTGCCGTTTGTGTGTTTGTTACAGTCCCGGAAGTTCCGATCATCTGACAGTTGCGCTACTAGGAGACGTATACTTTGACAATTGTTTTAAGTTCTGTTGCGCGAAAACGTCTTTCTGTATATTTCATCTTACGAAAAATGCAGTGCCCGACTCGAAATAACTTTTGTTACGTTTGTGGCTTATTCGCACCAAGTAAAAATTTTAAAAATATTACGAAAACAGTGGTTAATTCGTTCTTTTTAATGTAACAATTTTTAATTTTAATATAATAAAATTAATAAAACAATCGTAGTTTTATATCTCTATTGTAATGCGGAGTGAAATACCTTTCTTTTGATACTCACATCGGCATATCTCATGCAATTTTTTTTTTAATTTCGAACAGGTGGCAACCCTGTGAAACATTGTCAGTGGCAACACCTAGGTGAAAAGTCTAGAAATGTGATACACTGTCTGTGTGCCCAATTTCATTCAAATCCGTTAAGCTCATCCTGAGATCGTGTGGCAATACAGATATGCATACAAGAATTGCTCGTTAAAAAGTTATAGAATACAAAAAAAAAAAATTGTGATGTGTACATGAAAATCGCCGATACAAGTGTATTTTTATTTTTTATCCCCTTTCCGAAAAAGTATATTTGGTTCATAGCACAGAATGTGTGTAACGCGGTGTAATAAATATGACGCCGGAATGGATAGGACTTTATAGTACTCACAGGCACTAGTCAGGAAATGGAAATAAGCGCCAAAAAGTAGGCACCAAACAAAACGCCAAAAAACGCCCAGACAGTAAGCACCACGGAAATATTACGCCAAAAAGTAGGCACCAAAAATATATTTCCCCAAAAAGTATGTGTTATTTCTCACTAGAAATTAGCACTCACAAGGAAAATCGCTAGAAAAATAGTACGCACAAGCACTAGCCAGAAAACGGAAATAAGCGCCAAAAAGTAGGCACCAAAAAAAAAACGCCAAAAAAATTGGGACCAAAAACTGCCCCAAAAGGTAGGCACCAAGGAAATATAACGCCAAAAAGTAGGCAGTGTTATATCTCACTAGAAATTAGCAATCACAAGGAAAAACTCTGGAAAAATAGCCTAAAGTGTATTTAAGGTATAGCTCTCCCTTTCCTTTTCCTCTACGTTAAATCTTTTTTCTCTCTCGCAGAACGAAAAGGCTCAAAACGTTGCATGGCCTTGAAATTTTACTCTCTATTCTCGCTCGTACATCGACGCCTAAGAAGTTCCTCTTCAAAAAAAAAATAATGATTTCAGAAAGTTATAGTGACATATATACATGTCCTCAACTACCGTATGCACCCTGCATTAATGTGCATACCAAAAATATGCATAAACCCCCAAGCAAAGCTGAAGACTCCTGCACTCTCAAGAAGACTTGCACGTCATTGAATAAAAACTGATAAAAACTGATAATAGCAGCCAAGTTGTCTAGGGATTATTAAAGTTCAAAAATTCTGACAGCAATCAATTTTAAGTTTACAGCAAAACAATTAGCAGTATTACATAAAAACGATGAAAAGTTACGATTTGTAGCTTTCTTTACTAGTATACTAATCATCGAAAACTCACAACTTTTTACACCCCAAAGTTTACCTTTAGAGCTTTTTGCTGATAAAGGAGCTCCAATTAGATTTACAGCCAGCTTGTGCAATAACATAAATTCCACCGCTATTTGTGAAGACAAATTTTTGACTTTCCTAATTACCGCACTTACTTTCGTTCTCTTACAATAATGTTGAATGGTTTGGTGGGATTTTAGTTTTTCTTTCTTCTATCTACACACACCACTACACACTCGTACTCATAAAACTCGGGCGTAATAAATTAGTAGCTCTTTATGTTGCACGATGGGGAATCCTCTGATTTATACGTGGGAACAATGAACTTTTTATGACACAAATTATTGTCGAGAGCTAAAATCTGTTGCAAAACTATTGTTCGTACTAGCGAACACACCCATACATAAAAATATACGCACAATAAATTAGTAGCAATGACTTGTGTGCTTTTTATTCTAATCGTGCAAATAAATTTAGCAAATAGGATGAAAGAGAGAAGAAAAGCGAGATAAGAAAAACTGAAGTAATAAATAATGAAAAGAAGAAAATAGACTAATGCAAAGGACGTTGTTTATAAAGGATAAAAAAGATTGTTTGCGGTTGATAAGTCTGTTTGTGGTTGCCTTCCGGTTTAGTGTTGAGGTAGGCTGGAACAAAATGTATAATGGAATTATTTAAATTGTTTTCTGTAATCACATGTGAAGTGAAAGACGTACGTATTTTTCTATTTTATTTATTTACTAGCAAATATACGGTAAATTTTATACGAAATAGTACAATAACAAATCAACAGATATCGCCTCTTCTCTAATTTCTACGCTGGTAGAAAGTTAGAAGTTTGATTCTCATATGAATATAACCTCGTCAAGTTCCACTAAGAAACAAACTCTGTTCAACTAAGTTCATTTATGCCTTCACTATTTTATACTCAGATATCTTTAATTTCCTTTACAATAACCTCAAAAGCATTGCTCCTAGGAGTGCCAGCAGTAAACTTTAAATGCCTAGCTTGCAATCATATTTCGTGAAGAAAAATATTGCTCAAAAGTCTTTAAGACTAAAACATTCAAATTAAATGCATAAATACATACATACACAACTGCATACTTACACGCTCAGGTATTCAATGGAAGAAGTAAATGCCGGCCAGCAGGTTTGTCAGCAGCCAAAAGTAAATTGGCAGATGCTGCAAGATGAAAAACTAAGACTAAATGGATGAATAGCAAACACAAAACACAAAAACAAAAAACGATATGCACTAACTTTGAATGCAGGTAGAGGAAAATAATCGATGGTCAACCGGAAGAGGCGTTTAGTAGAACAGTTATGCAGGTGCTTGTGGGTGCTTGTGGGTGCTTGTGGGTGCCATAGGTACTTGTGGATGGCTGCAAGGAATGGGTGGCAAAACGAGTACTCACAATTTCTAAGAATAATATGTAAAATTGTTGGCTAAAAGTTTAGAAAGATTATTCTACTTTTTGTTTGTGTTTAAGGGTACTCGTAGAATGTCTGCAATTTAAATGCTTTGCAGTAGCAGTTTTTGTGGCTGCAGATAATAGGTTGAAAATAATTCACTACATATGTAAATGCACTCGTATAAGTCTGGGTGATAAGGCTTGGATGAACAGAAGAAATGCTGAAATGTGAATAGAGAAGTACTTAAATAAAACTCTCTTCGGTATTTTCTTTTGGTAAATTCTTTTGTACCTACAGCCGGCTGTCATGTTATAAGTAATTGTAAATAGCATTTTTGACAAGGGTCAATTTAACCCCGAAAGTACATCTTGAGTAGACACACTACTTAGGTGAGCAATTCTTTTAATTACGAATAAATGCCTATGGTTGGTTGGTTGGTTAGAGTGGTGATTCATCCAGAATCCAACTAGCGCTTTCGCACCATTTTGTTACCACATCCTCGTTACCAACTTGTTTACCAGTTATTTACAGCATGACTATATCCAGTCTGTGCGGTTCAGGAACCTTCTTAGGTTGTTGATATCTAAGCCAGACAGCTGTCCAAGGCTCTCGAACAGCGGTTTGCCCAGGGTTAACATTCTGTCCTTCCATAGGGAAGGGTATTCGCAGAGGAAATGGAATATTGTTTCCTTTTTCTCCGGTTGTTTACAACTGTGACAGTATGTTTCGTGAGGGATGCCCATTTTGACTGCTTGTTCTCCCACAGACCAAAAGCGAGTTATGGCTGTCGTTAGTCTCCAGGCGTCCCGTCGTTTCATGCTTATCAATGTTCACGATTGCTTAAGGCTGTAGGTGGGCTATAACGGTCTACTAATTTTGCATTTCATCTGGTCTCTCCATCTACAATTTGCGATTCGGAGGTTTTTTATGGAAATTGCACTCTTGACTGCACCGAATGGTGTGAATACCGATTCTTCAAGTAAATGCCTATATTGTTGGCCGTTTTGTTTTTGTTTTGACTTTAAGAATCAGGACTCCATATTGCATACTGGAGAAGTGCTGCGGACCGTCAATTACCTCGTGAACGATATTTTCTTTTAGTGCTGAGATGGTTGCTGGGTTCGTTTCCTAGACTTTGCTTTGAGGTAATCCCACAGAAAAAAGTGTATAGAGGTGAAATCGGGCGATCTCGGTCGTCAGGATATGTCACGAAACTGCTTCTCAGTTTGTTAGAGAAGAAGCCACGCAGTATCACTAAGGGTATCTCTGGTCGTGGGCGGCGAGGCGCCATCTTACTGTAACCATGTTGGTGTATTAAAAAAACGATGTTCTCTCATTGTTGGTAGAAAATAGTCGTTCAGTTCGCAAAACAAAACATAGCATCTCAACGTTTTGATCAGTTTTCAATGGTTTTTTGGTAGTGTTCTTTTTTTAGTGTAATTCAGTCTAGGAAAAATGGAATCATTGTCTAAAATCATATAAATCTAAATGTCAAACTTTAAACATAAATTAGAAACCTTGGAAAAAAGTTTTACCGAAATTTTAAAATTTTGGGAATCAGAATTAAAAAAGCAAGATTAAGTCCATTGTACTGCACTCGGATTCTCTTTTAACTTTTTTTAAATCCACCCCACCTCCGAAGAAATCTGAGTAGATCTTGTGGTGACAAAGACCCAAGGTGGTCGCTTCTTATCACATCAGTGCCAAAAACATCAAACCTGATTCGAGCAAAGGTGAGGCAGACGCAGAGAAAGTGGTCCGCCGTCTCATCCTCCTCTTCACAAGCTGGGCAGAGTACACTGTCTGAGACGCTCAACCTTTCCATGTGCTTCGCTTACAGAAAGTGGCCCGTTATCAGTCCAACCAGCTGCCTACACTCCCTTCTGCTTAATGACAGGAGGGTTTGCGACAGTCGATCAGACATGATAGGTTACATCAGTTTAGTCCATCTGCAGCCTCCCTCAGCCTGCCAAGCCCATTTGCTAACCGTTGCTTTGATGGCCGCAGAAGGGAGTAGCAAAACGGGCTCTGGGCCAAAGAAGTTGGCTTCAGAGCCCATCTTAGCTAAGGAGTCAAAGGTCTCGTTTCCCACGATACCCACGAGTCCCAGGACCCATGTTAACATCAGGCTGTATGTCTACCGACATAGTTCATCCTGGATTTACGGGACTTGACTACCCCTGATGTGGTTGAGGGGCTGTCTAAGGCCATGCGCGCAGCTTGGCTATCGCCGCAGATATATATAGATCTGCCTCTCCATCTGTTTTTCACAACAAAGTGCACAACAGATGCATGCATTCCAAGAGCAAAGGAGTTTTGTCCCGCTGGATTCCACCTAGAGCCCAAAGCCGGAGCATTGCTCGGTCCTGGAGCCATCCGTGAAAATGCGAAAACAGTGTTTGCCGGGCTCATGTTCAGAGTTTCACCACAACTGACTGGCACCACAACACTGTATCTCTTTTCAATTACGACTCTTGATGGCATGGGGTCAAGGGGTATGGGGTCGATTCTTCAAACTTGCTCATCATCGTAATAAAATTTGATGGCCTTAAAATTGAGTACCCTAATTGTGTTTAAATTCTGATTAAAAATTTTGGTGAAAATTTTTCGAGCTTTTATAAATCTTCTACAAGGTCTCAAACTTTGATTGATATGGTCTTTATTTAAATAAAAAAATAAATTAATAAATATAAAACATTTCTAGAGGAAAGTCTATATAGTCAATACTAAAAAGTGATATTCATATCTGTGTTACTTATGGGTCAATATTTTTCCAATGTACACTGGTTGAACGAAAAATGGGCGCGTTAGATGCCATAGTAATCTAGGTATTCTGAAAACTCGTGTTTATGGACCGTTTCGTGAAAATTTGCGATATTTGTTAAATACATAGGAAGAAATTTATTTAGAAAAACTGGACCCGCTAGATGTTGCTTTAGCCGAAATATTCATTGATATCAGTGACTTCTAATATCTCCGTCAATTTTACCGGCAATTCTCCACATTGGCGTTAAATGCGGGGTTTTTAAAGGACTTTATAAAAATTTAAACAAGAAACAGAGATTTTAATTATTTTTGAGTTACAGCACGAAAATTTGTAGAGGGTCTGACAGGTCATCGCTTGGGTGGGTGCATTTCAAATCTTATATTAAAAAAGGCAATGCTAACCAGTTTCATCCATATTCACCCATAGGCTTGAGTCCACCTTTCTTTAAGTCTATTGCTAAAAGCGTAGCTTTGTGTCGCTTTTTTACGGCATTTGTAATCTGGTCTCGAGTGCCATTCATTTGAAAAAAAATTTATTTTTATAAAATTTGTAGCTGCCATGCTATTCTAAATTTTTGCTCCCAAAAATGCACAAAAAGCCAATTAAAATAAATAGACTAAGCAATTGCATTCAAGTTTTTACTATTGTCCCTTGATATGCAGATGATCGATGAAAGATTCATGAGGAGATCCCACTGATACACTGAATTACAATTAAATGCTAATATGAAAAGATCTAATGTAGAGCCAATGCCAAGTAAGGATGACGTTTCAAAATTTTGAATCATGTCTTTTTTAATTAAGTTTACTTTGTTTTAAATGAAGAGTATACGCAAGACCGCATTCTCGTTAGAAAATGAGACATATACGGCTACTGATAAATAAAGGCTGGAAGACGGGCCATTATTGGTCCTGAAAACAGACCTGTTGTAAGCAATTTAGTCCTAGCGATCTTTAAAGGATGAGTTGTTATTTTATTTCACTCGAGTGATGCCAGCACTTAGCTCCACGATTATTAAATCGGACTTTTTTTTATTTTTTATTTTTATTTCAATTAATTTCAATAAATTTACTTTTCAAGTTGATATCTTTGGCTTTTCGAAATGTTTGGCAATCCTCTGCTTGTCATTTGGGCTGCAGTACCGTTAATCGGTTCTATGGTGTAATGGTTAGCACTCTGGACTTTGAATCCAGCGATCCGAGTTCAAATTTCGGTAGAACCTTAACAATGAAAGAAAGTTTTTTTTTTTGTTTTTTCAAAGAAAACAAATTTGAAGAGGTACGTAAACATACATATATATTTATTAGCACGTACACATTCATAGTACATACATATATTAATGACAAATAGAGAACACAATACTTAGATTTTTTAGTGTGCAAAAATGTGCATACACCGGTGTTCAAAATAATATGAACGAGGTGGATTACCAAGTTTTTGTATAGTATGAAGTTTTTATAAAGTATAACGAATTTTAAAGCAAAAGCTATAAACTCAAAATTGCACACACTGAACACAAATTTTACAAAAATTTAACAAATTAAAAAAAATACTTTTTATTCAGAACTTTTAGAAAAATTCTTAGTATGCAGTTTAAGTTTGAAATCGCTCAAAGTATATATTCGGAAGTTTTTTATATAGAAAAAATGCTCAATACTCCTGCAAAAAATGTTTTTTTAAATTAACTACTTGAAACCAGCACTTTGTTGCACCAATATTGATAGTGGTAATATTATTTTGAGTGTATGTATATCTGTAACACCAGAATAATCCACGCAATTGTAGATTAGATAAAAAAATGTACTTAAAATCTACTGTAAGTACAAATGTTTACCATCCACCTTTTATCTTTCCTATCTCTATTCTTTCTACTGATATCTATCCGGGTATAATACAATGGTCTACTGAGTGAGAGCTTGGACTTGTCCAGCCCCCCACAAATCTAATCTAAGTACAAATGTAAAAAAACGTACTTAAAATGTACTGTACTGTTATACTTTTTTTTAATACATATAAAAGAAATTAAACATTTTTGTTAATTATTTGATTTTACAATAACTAATATTGTTATTGTTATTTGATTTAATAATACCTAATTAAACTTTAGTAATTTTTGATTTATTTTGAATTACTGTACTGAATTAATTTAGTAACTTAAAATTAATAATTGTATGCATGCTTTTGTATATTTAAATAAACTTATATAAAGTAATTACACAATTTCGTTTCTTTTAAAGTTAATTTTATTATTTTGCTTAATTTTTCAGTTTTTTGATTTGTGCAAAAAAACTTCTTTCATGCTTTTATTTTTTAATTCTACGTTTTTGCTGTGACCGTCGATGCCTAACATCGCTCAAGAGAGAGAGGGAACCCGTTGGTCTTTTGGCTGCCAGTTGCAAGCCTACTTGGCGTGTGTGGTGAGTAGGGTGGTGAGTATCCAGCATTCAGCTAAGTATCATACATCGATCAGGTATATGTGTCTTGTCCGCAAATATTTAACCTAAAAGTGGTTCAAATATATGTATTTTATATGAGGTAATTTAGTAAAGAAAAACTCCAACCAAGCTGTAAATCTATTTTAACTAGTGCAAGACTACAAGTTCAAGTAAATATGTAGTAAATAATGAAGTGGTTTAAAAGAAAAGATGATATTTTTTAAACATGAATTCAACCAGATGCAGCCTCTTTTCATTTCTACCAGGAATAAAGTTTGAAATCGCCTCACTTTCTACACAATTAACTCGCGTGGGAGTGAACATGACTCAATTCCATAAATCTCTTTAGAAATATTCATGCAACTGCGGCCATTTTAATATAAAGCGAAATTTGAAGCTAATTATAGGAGGCAGTTCCTTAGATCTACCTCTCTCTCAACACAGAAACAACATAGGTCGGAAATATATTTTTTAACCACTTTTAGAATTAATATTTGGGGGAAATCTTCATTTTCTTCTTCGATATATTAAAAAAAAGTATCGCAACATAAATCTTTATTTTCTTCTTCTATATAACGGGTGGTAAATTTCAGAGGACGATGTTGAATGTGAACCACACCTAAACGTTAAGTTTTTTTCAGCATTTCATTTGACATTTTTCAATTTCAGACTAACTCAATTTGAACCATGGAAAGATACACAATCGAGCAACACGTTAAAATTATTCAGGCTTATTATGAAACGGGCGTTCAAACCAAAATGCATATCGCGCACTTCTGATGAGGCACATTTTCACCTCAGTGGATTCGTCAATGAGCCGATTTGCCGCATTTGAGCGAATGATAATCCAAGAATAATTGCCCAAAAACCAATGCATCCACAAAGAGTGACTGTTTGGTGCGGTTTATGGGCCGGCGGCATCATTGGGCAGTATTTCTTCCAAAATGAGGCCGGTCAGGCAGTTAGTGTGAATAGTGTTCGCTATCGTGAGATGATAACGAACTTTTTATGGCCCGAATTGGAAGATATGGATGTGGATGATATATGGTTTCAACAGGACGGTGCCATTTGTCACACAGCTAACGAAACAATGGCTCTTTTGCGTGAAAAATTTGATGGCCGAATAATCTCACGTCGCGATGATGTCAATTGGCCGCCAAGAGCATGTGATTTGACACCGTTGGACTTCTTTCTTTGGAGTTATTTGAAAGAAAAGGTGTACGTCGATAAGCTAGCAACAATTTAAGAGCTAAAAGATGAGACAATTTGGCACATTAACGGCATAGAACCTCAATTATGACTCAGCGTTATCGAAAATTTGGACCATCGGATGGAGGTGTGCCGCCGAGGTCGCGGCGGCTATTTGGCCGATATTTTGTTCCACCCGTAATTGAGCCATACCAATATTATCATAATGAGGAGAAATGATAATAATTTCCTAAAAAAATTTTATTTTATTCAAAATCAACACCGGCCTTTGAAATTTAACCACCCTTTATTAAAAAAAAGTATCGCAACATTTCTCATTCAATATAGTGGCCAATTTCAAATAAATAAATTTTTATCTAACCTACAAATGCATACCTATGTGGAGCAGTGTTGCCAGTCTATTACAATTGTAATATATCTATTACATTTGTTCTCAGTTTAAAATTATCTATTACACTTCATATGAAATCTATTACAATTTCCAATTCTAAGAGGAAACAGGAAAAAAATTGTTCATGTTTTAAATTACAATTTCAGCCAAATTTTGAAAAAAATGTTTTATAAAAGACGTTATCTTTATCCATCGCTGCTTATGTAAGTCCCATTGTTAACGAGAGAGGGCGAGCAGCAGCCCTAAAAGTAAACATGATGTATACTAAAAGGACATATGTCTGGAGATATTTTTGTTTCATTCGCCCTTTTGACAATAATTTCTCCGCTACTGCACCTCGTCAATTTTGAATATGTATAACAACACGATACAACACGTTGCAACTTGCAACGTGCGCATTGGCCATAAAGGCTTAAAATATTAAGCCCGCTAATGTTGGAAGAATATATGTTAATTAGTGATATCCTGTGTTACTGACTGTGTTATGACGGTTATTTGACTCTGCCTTTCTGAATGAGCTTTACTGCTTTGTTAGAAGTTTATTCAGTTCGAGAATTGTCACTGTGATGAGCATGTCAGTGTGATAGTGAGTGTTTTGTTTTCGTTTTAGTCAATTAAATCCTGTTGATACATCAGTATGGAAAGGTGAGTGTTTCTGAACATTTTCTCACGTAAAATAATTGCGGATTATTTTTTCAATGGACCATGAAGAAGAATTTAATATAAAAGAATATCTACATGTATGTATAAGAAGGAATCCGTATTTTGTCTTGCAGATTTATTATTGAACGAAAATTAGACTTCTGTTAGGTGTTTGGCCGAACTCCTTTTCCTATTTGTGGTGTGCGTCTTGATGTTGTTCCACAAATGGAGGGACCTAAAGTTTCAAGCCGAACGGCAGATATTTTTTATGAGGAGCTTTTTCATGGCTCAAATACACTCGGAGGTTTGCCATTGCCCACCGAGGGGCGACCGCTATTAGAAATTTTTTTTTTTTTTGTTTTTTTTTTTTTTGTTTTTTTAATTTTGTTTAGACTCCTATTACGGAGTACAGCAATCTATTACTTTTTTGATCATCGCTTTAGTACGCTGCTGCGATTGGTTCTGGCAACACTGATGTGGAGTGACGCTGGTGTTACACCCATACATAAAAACTTGTTTGCACTTTGTTAGTGTTTTTATGTTCTTTATTCTCTATTTTGCACATAACATACGAAACATATAAATATACCCTACAAGCCACTACTGCGCACTTTAGACACTGTGGGATTTTTGATGACAACAAAAAAATGTTTTTAGTCAGTCACTATCATACATTGAACTTGTAAGCATAAAAATGATCGAGGTTTTGCCTTTTGAACAATGCAGGTATATTTTTTACTTATATGGAATGACTATAAGAAGAACTGTCATAAATATCACACATATCAGTGCTTTGCTTCTGCTAAGGTTTTTACAATGAACTTTAAGTGAATGAATAATAATAAATAATACCACCATCACCAGACATTTGCACTTATTTGAAACTAACTCAGCTGTATTTGCAGTGTATATATGTACATATAGTAGGAACGATATATATATATTTTATAAGTGCTTTAATGCTATTTAAATTCAGTGTTTTAAATTTGAATCAACATAGTAGTTGTTTCAAAATATCAACTTTGAGATAATAAGGTTCTACCGAGATTTGAACTCGGATCGCTGGATTCAAAGTCCAGAGTGCTAACCATTACACCATAGAACCGGTTATCTAAATATTTACCAAAGTGGCAAGCAGAGGATGGCCAAAGATACGAAATCGTAAAATTTTGAAGACTACACAAAATATAAATAAAAATAATATAATACAAATTTAAATTAAATGGAACAGAAAATAATAGACGCAAACTTAATGTAAAGTAAAAATAATTAAAACAAATAACAATAACAAAAATCTCAAATAAATGATAATAAAAATAAAAAAAGAACATTAAAGCTAAATATATTTGAGGCCGAGAGCAATTAAATTTTAATTTCTTACTAATATTTAAATAAAGAAATAGTTTTGTTGTAAAATCATAGCAACTAATTTTGGAATAGAATATTTGTGCATAATATTCCTCCAACAGCTAAATGCTTTGCATTTACATTTTGTTTTTTAAACGAAATTGCAGTAGACTTCATTGTCGGTTGACACAAAAAATGCGCAAATATTCTTCTGAACAGCAGCAAGAATTAAGTTTAAAAATCGCCCATTCAGACTATACGAAATTAATTTTCCATGCTTGAATATAAAGTTCACATTTTAGTAAGCAGTCAAAATTTGTAGTAAGTTAAATAAATAAGAAAAACGTTGTTTAAAATTAAAAAAAATGTATAATTAATTTTATTTAGTACTTTCTCAGTAATATTTTTCTTCCAAAAATGCCGTAGTCGCACAAAATTGTTTAACATACTGATTTTCGCTTCTGTTTTTCCTATTTATGTGCTGTGTTTATGTTTCTTGTTGTCTTTTGCTCAGCAAACTTTTAAACAAATACAAATAATTTTATATAAATAAAACTTTTACAGAAATTATAAAATATTTAATCTCACAAGGTTCTACCGAGATTTGAACTCGGATCGCTGGATTCAAAGTCCAGAGTGCTAACCATTACACCATAGAACCGTTGATGGTGCGGAGCTGCTCAAACCCAAACACTCAATACAATTCATTCCGTCGCTCAATGCATACAACTACCCTCGCTCTCAGTACGTAAGTTTAGTTGTTGCCGCTTCCGTTAGGTGAGCGTGGTGTATATGGTAAGTAATGGCCTGCCATGGTTAGTGGTGTGGTGTCTATTTATAACACACAAATTTCGCCTGTGGTGCTTATTTTTGGCATCCAACAACTTTTTGCTTAGCAAGCGTCATAAAATTTGTATAATAATTTAAATTAGTATTATAGAACATACATATCTATGTGAATGCTATATAAATACAGTGAAGAGTCAACGATTGCTTGCTTCTTTCCTTTGTCGCTTCTTCATTCGGCTTTTTTTTTAATTTTCCCTGCTGCCAAATCGTAAAAACGACTGCCTGATTAAATTATGACTGCTTAATGCGGCTGTAAAATTGCAAATGTGTCACTTTTGATTTGGCGGGTGATTGTATTTTTAAAACGATACAATTTTTATGATCGCTGGCAAATGGGAATTTTATGCCACTCGTGCACTTTTTTCACTTTTGGCGTTTACGAGGTCTTATTTCCCCCAAATGTTGAGTGCATAGAGTTTATGAAACGTTTTTTGCGAATGCACTACCGCATATAATAACAAATGACGAATTTTCGTTAATAAATTCAAATGCCTTAAAAGGTTTGTAGGGAAAGAAAATCTGAAGTGAAGCCATAAAAGACCTTTTATAAAAAGTAGTGTTGAAGCGGAACAAAACTGTTGCTTAATTAATCTTCATACAAACACTGAAATATTTAAGCTGAAGATACAATGTTGCAGATACAGTGCGGGCAAAAAACATAGCACTGTAGCGATGCGCCTTCCAAATCGTAAAAAAAGTTTGGACAGGTTCACAATTGTCTTCTTGCCATCTTTTGCTGAATTTAAACAACAAAGTTATACCATTGGTTAAGTTTAAAGGGCTGGTGTTGATTTTGAATAAAAAACATTTTTTTAGGAAATTATTGTCATTTCTCTTTATTATGATAATACTGGTATGGCTCAAATACAGGGAACAAAATATCGGCCAAGTGGCCGCCGCAGCACACCTCGAAAGACGACCAAATGCAAAAAGTTCCTTATCTAAAGGGTGGTTAAGTTTCAAGGGCCGGTGTTGATTTTGAATAAAATACAATTTTTTTTAAGAAATTATTATAGTTTCTCTTTACTATGATAACATTAGTATGGCTCAATTACGTATAGAACAAAATATCGGCCAAATGTCTGCCGCTGCCTCGGCGGCAGATCTCCATCCGATGGTCCAAATTTTTGATGGCGCTGAGGCATAATTGAGGTTCTACGCCGTTAATGTGCCGAATTATCTCATCTTTTAGCTCTTGAATTGTTGCTGGCTTATCGACGTACACCTTTTCTTTCAAATAACCCCAAAGAAAGAAGTCCAACGGCGTCGTTGACGTTTAGGTGTGGTTCGCATTCAACATGGGCCCTTGAAATTTAACCACCCTTTAGTTATTTTTAACGCGAATATGATAAAAATTCTAAACTCCTCGCGCAACAATTGAACAGAACTGGAACTTGCAATTGGCTGTTCCAAAGGATTTGTGCTAAAGACCGAAACTTGTAGATCTAATTGCTTAGCGGTAACTCGTCCCAAGGTCTATTTCGAGTGAGACTGGTGGCAGAAATGAAAAAAAAAAATAATATAAATTTAAAGATTTAAAGTCTTGCTCCCAGAGAGATTCACTCTTCAACTGTCGCACCTGTTTTTTGTGTTCGATATGGACCGCACAAAAAAGGTGACATGGAAACAAAACATCAACAGTAGATTTAGTTTAGACTAATAAACGCAAAAATATATGATGTTTCAAAGGCTCTTTTGTCTACCATCATACTAATTGTTGAATACCAAGTAACTGTAAATTTAAATATTTTCCTTTCATTTCAATATGCGCTAATATTTGCACAGCGGCATTTTCTATAATTTGTTTTTTTTTTTTTTACCTTGTTCACTCCACTCGGGAGCATAAGGCCTGGACAAGACTCAGTCTTGCGTTGGTTTCGTTTATCAATTTAGCTTTTCCGACAGGGTAGGTGATTAGCCTGCCGCTATTTCTATAAATGACTCAGCAAGTACAATGCGTGGTTCTCCTACAAAATTCCTAATCCTAATCCTACAAAAGAATTCAACATGAAAAGTCATACCTATAGTGTCGCTACAAATTATATACTCTTCCTATGCTCTTGCGCTGAATAATGCCAAAACACACCACACACCGTACAGCAGCTTTCAAATCAATTTCCCAATTACTGTTAATATTTATTTTATATATTAATGTTTCTAAATGGGAAATGGAATCAGTTTTTTCTTTGTACAACCAGTAAAATTGTTTTTGCGACAATAACAAAACCCAAGTAGAAGTGTTGGCGACAGCCAAACAGCGAAAAATTCATAGGAATTCTCACTTTACATCCTACATACATATATATCCAGATAAACTTGGTTGCTTCTAAGGTTGGCCTACTTAGCGCATCGTTTCATGAAATGTAGAAATTCAGTCCTCCAATAAAGTACAAGTATGGGTAACCCCATATTCGACGGACCCATCTGGCAACCCTGTATCTTTTGACAGAGACGTCAGATCGCTTAATGACATACCGCGTTGGAAGCGTCAGTCCAAGCAGATTTTTACCATGGAACAGTACACGCCACGCGAGCCAATTAACATTCAACAAAAGAAGTCAATTGTGAAAACTCAACATGCGTATAAAAATTAGATAATGTGAAAAGTGCGCCTTCTAAGAACATCATTAAACGTTTGTACGAAAGGATTTCGACTGGTGATGCTCTTTCTAATCCAAAGAGACCAAACCAAAACTGACCAAGACGATCGGATGAGAATATTGCTCTTGTACCGGCCAGTGTTGAGACATCGCCAAGGACATCCCAAAATCGCCGATCTCAGCAGTTCGGCATTGCTCGGACCACTTTACAACGAATTATCCGCATTGATTTGCATTTATTCCCGTATAAGATTCAATTGACGCAAAGATTGTTGCCTGTGGACAAGCCTCGTCGATTGGAATTGGCCCAAAGAGTCATCGAAATCGCTGAAGATGACGAGCAATTTTGGAACAAAATCATCATGTCCGATGAGGCTCATTTCTCATTGAATAGCACGGTAAACAAGCAAAATTGCCGTATTTACGCCACTGAAAATCCTCCCGAAATTCAAGAGGTACCTCTTTACGACGAAAAAGTCACTGTTTGGTGCGGCGTTCGAAAATGAAGATGGTCAAGCTGTTACCCCGACAATCAGGAGCGTTATCGCGATATGATAACCACTTTTGTGATGTCAATTATTCGTCGAAAGCATATGAGGCAGTTCTGATTTCAACAAGACGGCGCTCAACCACACACAGCTCGCACCACAATCGATTTTTTTAAGAAATTGTTTCCTTGTCGTTTGATGTCGAAAAATGGCGATTTTGACGGGCCACCGCGTTCGCCCGATTTAACGCCACCTGACTTCTTCTTGTGGGGATATTTAAAATCAAAGGTTTATATTAATAAGCCAAAGACCATAGAAGAGCCCAATAACAACATCCGTTAGGAAATAGCCGCTATTCCAGCCGAAATGTTAGCTAAAACTATGGAAAATGCTGCAAAACGGGCACAATACGCCGTACAGGCTCAGGGCTGCCATATGAGAGATATCATATTCAAAAAGTGATGTCAGCAAATCTTCTTCAACCAAATAAAATGATTGTTTTCGTCAACATCAAAAAAATTGTGTTTTTCTTTAATTTAAGAAAAAACACATGGGTCCGTCGAATATGGGCAGCCCAGTATTCGCATTTCGGGACACATCACCCGAGCCGCACTGAACAATATTATACTAAAATATAAGGGATTGCTGAGGTCAAATATCAATCACATTACTTTCAATGTCTTCTTTAAATAAAAACTTTCACCTTCAATCACATTACAAACACTCGATTTGTAAAAACGTATTCGTTAAGAATAACTTGGACAAAAACTTCAAAACCTCCTTCAAAATTAGCATATTGCTGCACATTAAAACGTCGTCGTTTAAATTATAAACATCGCTTCTAATAAATTCGTACAAACTATGCCTTTTGCATTAAAGTATGCGTGAATCGCATGCAACAAGTGTATTAAATGCTTTGTGTTGTCATAAATTTGAATTATTCCATTGCCGGTTTTATGTACTCATATACATACATACGTACATGCGTACCTGCTTAGGTAAGCGCATGAATGTTTATAGAATTGTATTTATGTATTCGGTGCGTGTAATCATTACAAATGCCGCTTTTATAGCTTCAAGCATCGCAGTCGTTATGCTCACGAGCGGATTTTGGCATTATTCTCAGCCTCAATAACAACCACCTGCAGCAGCATTTGTATGCGCCGAAGCGGCAACAATATTGCGGGCAACAAATGTTTGTCAACATGCTGCGCTGTGGAAGTGCATACAGGTAAAGGCCGCCAAACAGTGGATTCATGAATGCCTAATTGTTGCCAAATGTAAAAAATCTTCAATTCAATCTTTGCTAATCTGCAGTTCTTATTGTTATTTGTCATAATTTAATTTCTCCATCAATCAGTACTGATTTTTTAGATATTGTCTTCGCTTAATAGCGTTACTAGAAAACCGAGTGTGGTCTTCTGCCTATTATTTCCATCTTTGTTGAAATAGGCAAACTTATTTTTTACTTTTGCAAATGAAGCTGCAGAATCCGGAAGAACCGATGACATTTCTTCAAGAACTTACTCCGGAACATTTTCCTAATTTAATAAAGCATTTTAATTAAAGTTCATTTCTCCCCTCAAATTGCAAGGACTTCCGATTTCCGCTCACAAAATGTTGTTTCCTTCAGTGACAACTGTTAACGAGTCAAATACAAAAAAGGTGTGTCATTAATATTAACAATAAGTCATGCAATTAGTCTTATCAGTCATGATAAATCATCTTAGATGAGGTATCTTGGTTGGACAATACTCGTACAATATAAACAAACGGTGAATACGCAATTTCTTAGCTGCTGCCCAAGTTACATTTGCACTTATGCACAGTGTATGTATGTATGCATGTGCTGGGATGCAAAATTTTACTCCTCTTTTTTGTCAATTTTTTTGCACTAATATCCTATTTTCCTTTCACTTTTCTCGTTTCTTTTTGATTTATGAATGATTTATTTGATGTAAAC
The DNA here is from genome assembly GCF_027943255.1 of Anastrepha obliqua. NCBI lineage: Eukaryota > Metazoa > Arthropoda > Insecta > Diptera > Tephritidae > Anastrepha > Anastrepha obliqua. The sequence goes on from NC_072896.1 coordinate 3,722,526, forward strand.
AAAAAGGCGCGCTAAATCAATCCTAATACTATACAGTGCCGATGTGTGAAAAAGTAAACAATAGAATTAGGGAGAATTACAAAGCAAAGTAAAGTAGAAGAAGTGCGACGTCATTACTCATACGCAACAGAGAATGAAATTAGCCTTAGGATATAGAAAAAACATAAATAATGAAATATGAATTTGAGTATTTTCCATATTAAAGAACTTTATTCATGCAATATAGAAATTTAAACAAAGCATTTTAATGTAACGCCTTAAATACATTTTTTGGATTTCCTAAAGAACGGCAGGCGACATATACTGACCATAAAAGTAAAGTTTTCTATAATGCGGGAATATAATAAATAAATGTTCTCCGTGAAATTTTCTCCTTTCATACTCGTATAATGCAATAATATTTCATATTTTCCTATTATGTAGCTACAAATTTGTTATGGACTATATTTCGAAAAATCTGGACAATGAAAACTAATGATATAAACCAGCTATTGCGATTTGAAAGATCCATAATAAGTAAAATCGACGGTCCTATTCGGCTTGAAAATGGCACGTATTGCATCCGTTATAACAACGAAATTTAAAACCTTATTGATGGTGAAAATGTAATACGTTTTATTAGAGCGCAGCGGATTAGATGGATTGGCCCCATCATAAGAATGCCCAACGAAAGAATCCAAAAAAGGGTGTTTACTTTGCGTCCAATTGGAGGAAGAAAGAGAGGCTGACTAAGAAAGAGATGGCTTGATGACATAGAAGCAGACTTAAAAGCGGTGAACGTTCGTATTTGGAGAAATGAGGCAAGAGAGGGACTGAATTGGAGGAGGATTGTTGATAAAGCTACGGTCCACCACAAACTGTGAAGCTAAGAGAGAGAGAAATTTCGATATGAGCGGTAATGGCTCAATTTCGGATCGGAATTTTCCATACCAATTTCAGCCAAAACTTACTACTTCTCTACTCCCATGCTTCCTAATGGGTCTGTTTTTTTGCCAAAATACTAATTTTATATTTTAAACAATCTGAATATAAAAAAGTTGTTTCTGCCGCTCCTTCCCAGGCAGAGAATGGCGAAAATATTTCTGCCCTTCAAAATCGGTTTAAAACTGTGAGTCACACGGTAGCTTCATTTATCTTCTTAAACTAAGAATACTCAAAGTCTCGAAAAATGCATGTAAATCAACCTCTCCCTTGGAAAGATACTCACTTTTTATGTTCCTCCTTTTTTCTCAGAATCTTGAGTAATGGTTCGTTGAATAAGCTCTAATGCCGGTTAAGTGTTCATTATATGCATTTGAATATAAGCGGAAAAGTTATGGAAATTCCGCAATGAAACTTTTAGAAATTGCTGAGAAGAGTCTCAGCTGTTAACGAAAAAAACTAGGAAAAAATTTGAGGAAGGTGTTTTTCAGAAACGACAAAAGAAAATTTTCGAAAATGTTTAGCAAAAATTAAACTTTTTTCCATCAAATGGTTTTTTGACTATTTTTTCCTTTAATTTTGAATAATTATTGTTAAAGTTAATTTTTGTTTTTTTCCAAACTTTTTCCAAAAAATTTTAATAAAAATTAAATGGTTTCCAAACAAAAATTGTTTAAGTATTGTATTTCCTTAGTTAATTTGAATTAATTATTGTTTAAGTTAATTTTTGTTTTTAATTATATTTTATCACAAAAAAATTATAAAAAAAATGTTTAATGTTTAAAAGAACCGAAAATATTTTACTATAAAAATCTCGTATTTATATTTAAATATTTTCATCTATAAAAATTTTCAACATTTAATAAATCTAAAAATTATAAATCTTTTTTTAATTTTTGGAGCCTACGTCATCTGTGCTTTTATTCCCACGCCTACAGAAAAACTAATTTTTAGGAGCATTTATGACAAGGTTCAAAATACTTTGATCACTTGACATGAATTCTTCATTTGCTAGAGGACTTTACATTGAAGGAAAATGCCTTCCGCTGCTACAAGTGCATATCTCTATTAATTAGAAAGTAATCTGCGTCATATTTTTGTAAGCACGTGAACAGCCAAATGGCGCCATTTATCAGCCTAAAAGTGGCTTATCAGCCGTATCATAGAACCTGCCGTAGAAAACCTTCGAATACGAATGTCTACTACGAATATGAAAAAATTGAAATCGTAGGTTCCATGGGAACACGAAAAAAGTGCTGCCAAACTCAAAAGCCCAATTTTGATATTTCGACAACAGCTCACTTCAATGTAAGCAAGACAATTGATAAATATTCTTTAAGTTTTTTGTCAAGTTAGCAAAATTTTCAAATTAAAAGGTATTCGTTGAAATGTGCGGCTGTGTTAATGGAGAAGGAAAGTGAGAGAAGCAGAATCTCGGAATTGAGCGAAAAATATTTAAAAATGCAAGCAACCCTCTCGAAATGGACGAACCAATGTCGTCTTTTTGTTAAAGAAAAAGTTGACTTCAATACGGTTTAAAACAGGTTTATCAAAAATTACCGGTTAAATAAAGCTGCATTTACATACATTTTGAGTTTTATTGAAGGCAGCGCAAGCTCAGCGAGGTCGTCGTCCATAACTCCAGTTCTCCGACTATCCTCTATTTTACGGTTTCTTGCGGATGGAGGCGATCAGCACGGAGTTGGCATAGATTTTGACGTGCCAATGGAACAGTCGACATTTAAAAACGTATTGGTGTCATTACAAAAACGATTGTGTCCGCAGTGGGTAAATCTCGACATGAGTGCCAATGAAAAACGGCAATGCAAGATGGAGTTCTAGCAAAAATAGAGGTTTCCTGGTATCATTTTGTGTGTGGATGGGACGCACATAAAAATTATTTCCTCCAGGCTACTATAGTATCAATGCCATGATTGATTGCTCCTTTATTAGCTCCAACAAAGTGGCATCCTGCTGCCGTGTTGTTACAACTTAACACCCGTGGAAGTCACATATGCTTCAAAAATTTCATTTTATTTATAGTTTAGTTGATATAGAACTTATATTTTACAGATTTTTTATTTGTTTCCTTCTAAATCCTCTTTTCATTAGTCGTTCTAATTTTTGTCCGTTATTCTAACGTCGTCGTAGAAAAATTCTACGAAACTCTAAGATTTGACGTTACGAGTGTATTCGGTGAATGCTACTCCAAGAATTTCGAATGTACGTTCGGAGCTATTCGAATTGTACGATTGCAATTTCTTAGTTGCAGGTAAGGCAATGTAACAAAATTTCTTTTGGGACATTGATAAATATGTTTTTAGTAAAAAAGGCTTAAAAAATATGTTTTAGTGAGAAATACATTTTTAGTAAAATAATATTTTTTTAGTAATAAAATACATTATTAGTAAAAAAATACATTTGCAGTAAAAAACTATTATACAATTTTAGTAAAAATAGCGTTTTTTATTAGTGTGAAGTAAAAAAAAACATTTTTAGTAAAAATAATATATATATTTTAAAAAATTTATTTTACTAATATATATTTTCATAAAAAAAATGCATTTGCAGTAAAAATAAAAAAAAAAATTATAATATTGTACAAAACCACATTTTCAGTCAAAAATTTTCAGAAATATATTAAAATAAATTTTTGGTAAAGAGTTTTGATAGAGAAAAATATATATAAATATACATATATATAAAAAAATATAAAAATGGTAAAAAATACTGTTTTAATGGTTCTTTTCAATATATGAGAATTTATGTAAGCTTCCGTTTGAAACATTTTTCAATTGCCTGGAAAAATTTCTTAAAGGACACCGGATTCTTCTATACTACTTTAAATAGTCTAAATTCAAATTATTCAGGAAAAAATGTAAGCATATACTCACTTATGCATATGCATACTGACACGTATATGTGAACTTGTTTTCTCTCTCAGATAAAGGCTTTAAGACCCCATTATTCTTGCTCCGCTGTTGTCTGCAGAAGTTTCAACAAACGTTCATGAAAACACCCGCCAAATACTTATCCATATGTAGTATTATAGTATATACATATGTATGTATGCATATGGTACATACTTACGAGCAACCCATTGATTGCCTTTTGGTACATTTAAGGAAGTACTCATATTAAGTTTAGAATATATCGCACCCTAAATACAAAAGGGTCACAACTCAAAATTTTCCACACTCGAGCTTGACTTGTTTACAGTAGCACAGAAAACAAACTATGTGACATATCACGCTGAAATTTGCCATGTAAGCTTATAACAGTCCTACCAAAAAACAAAAAATTTATTTTTGCCATATGTCATCCGCGGACCGTTTTATTGATAACGTCTCGTTCATATTTGAGCAGAAGGAACATTTTGAGTTGTGACCCTTTTGTATTTAGGGTGCGATATACATATGTGGCACTTAACGCCTTACTCTCAAATTGATGTGATTTGATTTCGCCCACATACCAATTTAGCTTTGCGCTTTTTTCTTCATAAATTTCCTTATTCATCATATTTTTATACTATTTATTATCAGCTCAACCGAAAACAGCAGAACCTTGCATTGCTTTCATCGTAAAACACCAACTTTATCTGCTGCTTCATCGTGCACATCATCAATTCAACATCAGGCGACAACAGCGGATGAAGAGTTTCTGTGAATTTTTGATTTGTTGCCATTCTAAAATTTTGCGATTTTTTCAGACCGCAAGTCGATGGTCCTTTTCGCAATATTATTTAAATGTACTAGAAAAACCTCTGCAATTTTTTTACCACTTCTAGTTAAAAATATATGTATGAAAAATTGTATATATAGATGTACTCGTACATAAATGCCCTAGCAGTTTAAGGTGGTCGCTTGCCTCCCGTCACGACAGATCGCATTCTCCGATTACTTTTAGTATTCATTAGCATAATTCCGCCATTTGGCTGTGGCTATGAGTGATGAGCTGAGCCGAGATAGGACAAGTAGTTTGAGTGCGAAAAAAGTTCAAAGGCATGAAGGCATCTATTGAAAAACGCCAAAGCATTTGGTAGCCAACAAAGAAGAAGAAAAACGAAAGCAATAATCAAATGATTGAAAAGAAGCAAGCAGATTCAGAAATATTTTGTGAAAGAAATAAGCTCAAGCGATTTCCGCAAGAAAATTCATTCATTTCATGTGATGACAAATGATGAAGCATCGAAAATGCTGCACTTAATTTGTGGCACGCGCTGAATTTTTTTGTTTTCACGAAGTTTTTTTTCTTCTTTTCGGTAACATCTGAGCAATTCATTATTAGGTTTCTGTGCTTTAGAAGTTAAAAAAAAAAACAAATCTAATCATTTTCATTTCACTTCATTTTCTCCATACCTTGGTAACACAATTTCCCCCGTTCCCACAAAACCACTCATTTGCGGAACTGCTCCCACAACTTTTGCCGAAATGTGTCAATGCCGTCAGCGTTCGTTACGCAAATCTAGCGAAGTGTTGTGGAATGGGCTATAATAGGCCACATGCCGCAAGGGCTGCGTGAGCGGTGCAGAAGTGTAGAAGAAAAAGTTTTTGCAACTTAAAAGTTAACGGGAGCAAGTGAACGGAAAATAAGTAGCTGCCTAGGTGCAAATGTATGTGTGAGCATATGTTATTACATGCTTTTAATATGGATATCTAAAATTATTTTTAAAATGGCTTACCGTTATGCATAGTAAAAACACAACACGTGGATGTATTTTGAGACAAAAAAGAACTTTTTCTTTTTCCTTTTCATTGGAAAATCAGGAAGCCTAAGAAGTATTTAAATGATGTGCTTGATAAGATATGAAAAATATTTATTGAAATAAATCTCGATAAAAAATTTTAAAATTGAAAAAAAAGAAAATGTATTTTTCTTTATTAATATTGTACAAGTTGGATGCTTTAGAGGTATTGGAATGAAATTCTTCATACTTCTTTAGAAAAGGAAAATACTTGCTTAATTAATTTCGAAGAAAATAGGTTAGGTTAGGTTAGCCTGGTTGGCAATAAGCCACGCATAGACCTTTTGGTCTCTAGCGATACCAGATGGATACCGACCTCTATGAATACCTAAAGTAGACATCATGTAGGATGTCAGCGCTTTTGGCGAATCTAAGTATGGCTGGGAGCTCCGCTTTTGAGACGTCTTCCAGACCCTCAAACAGTGGGGCTCCCAGGCATCTTAGTCGCGTTTTTAATAATGCCGGACAAACGCACAGAAGGTGTTCTAAAGTCTCCTCAACATCTTCTCTGCATTTCCTGCATTTGTCCGTGTTAGCAATACCTACGCATGTGCAGCCAATGGATTATGACCTGTTAGCATACCTATGATAGTTCTGCAGTCCTTTCGTGAGAGCGTAAGTACGAATTGAGTCAGTTTTTTGTCGTTAGTTCTACACATGACTTTTGCTGTTTTGCAGGTGGCCAGGTTAGTCCATCTAGCTTGCCTTTTCATGTGGTCGTCCATTTCGTTGTATTTGTTTAAATGGTAGTCTAACAGCACTTTTTGCTACCTCATCTACTATTTCGTTCCCCATAATGCCTTTGTGACCAGGTACCCAGTAGATATGCAGCCTACTGTTTCCGGCTAGCCTTTCTATGGCCTCTCTGCTCCGTCGAACATTTTTGGACTTAATACAATATGAGCTTATTGCTCTTATTGCTGCTTGACTATCCACGTATATATTAATTGTTGAGTTCTTTCTTGTTCTAGTGTAGGCTAGCTCCGCGGGCTTCGAAGAAAACAAAATAAATTAAATTTTTTCTTAATACAACAGGAAAGTTAAGGGGACAGATACCTGTAAAATATCGATAACTCGAAAATTTATTGATCGATCTCCCTGAAATTTTGCACACATCTTTTTTATGATATTACTTACTATGTGAATTAAAATTTCCGAAAATTTTTCTAATTTTCTCGAAGCAAAAAAAGTAGGAAAATTCGCCACAAAATTCATTTTTTTAAGCATTTTATTCCGCGAATTTTTTTTCGATTTGTTTTTAATTCATATAGAAATTATGACATTAATAAAGAAAAAAAATTGTTGGTATTTTGTATGCAGTTCACTGACGCCGATGCTACAATGCCCGCCGATTGAGAAGCCCCGTTGCGACCTTCCTGGAAGAATTGAGTGTACATCCGCCATTTTAAATGATTAAAATAAAAAAAAAAATGTATACAATATTATTTTAATATATAAGTAAACTGTATGCCAATTTTGAAAAAAATGTATTGACTTCTTCATTTTAAATATATTAATTTTAATGAAAATCAGGGAAAATATGACTGTTTGCAGGTATCTGCCCCCTTAAGAAGTATAGGGATGAAATAATGCGTAAGAAATCGGAAATATGTTATTTGAAAAATAAAGTTATTTGAATAAAATGTTTCATAAGAATTGAATAATATTTACTGAAATGCATGAAAAAATGCCTCTTTTTATTACAAATTTTATTAATAAAAAGCATCTTTTATATGTCATATATATTTTTTTAATTTATCACATAGGTAAATAACTTTTTGTTTTGGTTTTTATTTTTAAGCGTAAGAGGAGATGGAAAAAATTCTTAGACATAGAAAATATTTACTGAAATGTATTAGAAAGAATTTAACTACAGGGTTGCCCATATTCGACGGACCCATCTGGCAACCCTGTATCTTTTGACAGAGACGTCAGATCGCTCAATGACATACCGCGTTGGAAGCGTCAGTCCAAGCCGATTTTTACCATGGAACAGTAGACGCCACGCGAGCGCTCCTAAATTGTTGAAATTTGCATTCAACAAAAGAAGTCAATTGTGAAAACTCAACGTGAATTGTGAAAACTAAAGTGAAAAGGGCGCCTTCCAAGAACACCATTAAACGTTTGTACGAAAGGTACGACCAAGGCAATCAGATGAGAATATTGCTCTTGTACGGGCCAGTGTTGAGACGTCGCCAAGGACATTCCTAAATCGCCGTTCTCAGCAGTTGGGCATTGCTCGGACCACTTTACAACGAATTATCCGCTTTGATTTGCATTTATTCCCGTATAAGATTCAATTGACGCAAAGATTGTTGCCTGTGGACAAGCCTCGTCGATCGGAATGGGCCCAAAGATTAAAAAAAAACACATGGGTCCGTCGAATATGCGCAACCCAGTATATTTTTATTTAGCAAAAATTGTTTATGTGAAAGCAACAACACGGCGATGATCAAGCCGTGAAATGACATAACAGTTTGAGTGAGAGATGGGGCGGAGCAGTCTTTTGGCTGTCCTATGACAGAATCAAACCATTTTGCATACTTTTAAGCGGAACGTCTTTCAAAGGACTGCTTTACATAACATTTTGTCAAATCGAAAATAATGCAGTGCTGCAAAAACGTATGGTATGCAACGTCGGATCCAAGGGAAACTGTTCATTTCATTTCATTTTATTCACTACTCCCTGGGTGTCGGTGAATTAACAGCAGCTATTGTAATATAAAGCAAATCATAAGTCTGTCTCAACAAATTTACTGAATTGTCCAGCAAAATTTTTATTTCCCCATTTTAATTGATAAACTTTAAAATTAATTTCGTTATATAAAACTTATAAAGGCATTTTTCTTCAGCCATATTTCTTTAAATATAATAAAATAATAATAAAAAAAAAAATAAAAAAAATATGAAATTGTTAAAATGCTCCAATAAATTTTAAAATTCTAATATAAGTTATACATGAAGTAAGTTATACAATTTTCGAGTAAAAATTAAATCTAAAAAAATAAAATATGCATAAGAATTGTAAAAAGAAAAAATTCTATAGTTTTCTATGTAGTTTTGCACCAGTGTAAATACTATGCTGTCATTAGGTAATAAGATCTCTTTTGCTGAATATCTGTATTCTAAGATAGATTGCAAATAAAGTATTTCCATTAAAAAAAAAAAAATATTTCTTTAAATATTTTTTTCGGTATCTTCAAATTTCTCAAGTGTTGAGACGATAAAAAATCATTAACAGTTTTAAATTTTTCATACTATTATATAGATATTGTACTTCAGACACAACAGCAACTCATCTTAGCAAATGGAAAAAATGTTTACTTAATTCAGAATTTCAGAATTAAAAAACTTTTATCTTTGAATATATGGGAAGAAATTCAATTTTTTTTTTTAAGTTTATCAAACAAGTTGTATTTTCGCTTAAAAATACCCAAATTTCAAATTTCTGCAAATATTAGTTAAATATTAAAAAATTGCAAATACTTTTTTACAAAAATCATATATTGTAAAAAAGCATATACTTCTTTCATTGCTGATACACTAGGCGCGTTGAAGAAAAGCATAATAATAATAATCCTAAAAATCAACGGTATTTTTATTTGATAGTAATATTTAGCAACATTTTCAAAAAAAAAAAAAAAAAAAAAACAGAAACAAACAGGAATGCAAGTCCAATTTCCATTGCTTCCAAGGTTCTACCGAGATTTGAACTCGGATCGCTGGATTCAAAGTCCAGAGTGCTAACCATTACACCATAGAACCGAGTAACAAATATATAGCAAAAAGAAAACAGTGAGTGGTCAGAATGGACATGGATTCAGTGGGTCTATGTAAACACAATAGCGATGGCTCTAACAAAACTTGAGATATTCCGGTTGCACTGAGAGAGAATCCTTTATTCGAAGCTGTCTATTATGGAGCCCCTTACTCAATTTATAGTTTTATAACCTCAAAAAAGTTGTATGTCTGAACAGGGTATTGACATTGAATTGAGTCGATCGCGATATGTTTTTTGGCAAACATTTGTTGATAAGTCCCTTAAACCTATTTTCATTTTAAATTATAATTTTGAAAATATGTAAAAAATAAAAATTTATCGCATGAGCGCCGTTGCACAAACCGACGAAAAATTTGATTTGTGCTGAACGAATATAAATCCGCAAGATTTAATTTCTTCCTAGTGCAGGACCATCAAAAGCTGATCAAGAGTTTCTTCAACCTTTTGATAGTTTCTTTTTCAGTAGAGAACAATTCTAGAGACTGTCACAATACGTACTAAGAACTTCGACCTTTTTTGAACCACCTTATTATTTATTTATTTAATTAATTATTTATTTATTTATTATTTATTTATTTAATTAATTAATAGTCTAAAAATACAGTGTTTCTTACAGACTATGAAAACAGATTAATGCTAAATAAATTAATCAAAGTAAAATTAAACTTATAATTAACTAGTTTCAATTATAATGAGTGAAAGAAAAAGAATACATTTTTTATAATTTACAGAAGAAGATTAGATTAATACTAAGAATTTAGTTCAACAATTCATTTAGAACCAATTTGAAGTGATTCTTTGTGGAGCAGAAATCCAGGCCAGTATGATTTGGAAGCGAATTAAAATCGCCCAGAGTTCTAGAAATCGGAGCATTGGACGCATAATTAGTTCTTGCCATCCCTAACCAGAAAAAATCATGATTCCGTAAACTTCGCTGAGGAATATTGAAATAGATTTTCTCGAGTAGCGATGGGGAGTCAATAACCCCATTTATCAAATCGAAGAGGAAAGTAATGGAGAGAATGGTCCTTCTAATATCTAGTGATTTTAGATTTATAAGCAAGCACCGACTTTTATAAGATGGACTTGGATCAGTGAAATTTAAAGAACGCAATGCATAACGCACAAAGGCTTTCTGGACACGTTCAAGCCTACTAATATGACAAGCATAATATGGTCTCCAAATAAAGACGGCATATTCCAACTTGGAACGCACCAGAGACGTATACAACAACTTTAGAGTATATGGATCAACGAAGTCTGAACTAAAACGTCGAATAAACGCAAGTACGGAATAAGACTTTGAAATAGTGTGATTTAAATGTTTTTGAAAAGAGAATTTAGAATCAAATACCACACCAAGATCAGTAGTTTCACTTCGATGAGATAAGCTAGAACCACAAATGTGGTAGGAAGTGGGTATAAGAGAACAAGATTTAGAATAAGAAATATAAAAACACTTGCTTATATTTAAATCTAACTTATTTCTTTTACACCAAGAATCAACGTTATCTAGATCAGATTGAAGGTTTAAAGAGTCCACTGTACTTGCAATCCTCGAGTATATCTTTAAATCATCGGCATACAAGAGAAAATTTGCGTTATTAAAACAACTGGAAATGTCATTAATAAAAAGTATAAAAAGTAAGGGACCCAGTATACTTCCCTGAGGTACACCAGAGGACGCAATAAAAGAAATAGATGACGCACCATCAACATTAACAACACATTTCCGAGAGGAGAGATAGGATTTAATCCATTTTAAAAGAGTGGAATGGAATCCTATAGCACTCAATTTGGAAATTAAAACCCTGTGATTAACCTTATCAAATGCTTTTGAAAAGTCTGTGTAAACAGCATCAACTTGAGTTTTTTTTTTAAACGATGATATACAGTATTCAGAGAACACAGCAAGATTTGAAACAGTAGATCTACTTTTCATGAAGCCGTGTTGGTCTACTGAAATATAACGACTAACTACGAAATAGATTTTTTCTTTCACTATTAATTCAAATAATTTTGAAACCGTGGATAATTTGGCAATTGGTCTATAATTAGCAATATTGTTTTTATTTCCACTTTTTAATACTGGATTAATGGTTGTTACTTTCCAGGCATCTATGAATTCTCCTTGATCAAGGGATTTATTAAACATTAACAAAAGTGGATAGGCAATTGCAGAGCAGTTTTTAAGAAGATACGAAGATAGCCCATCTACATCAGATTTTGATGATGTTTTGAGTTGCCGAATTCCATCTTCTATATCAGAAAGCGTAAAAGTTAACGAGCCAATATTGATTGAGGAATTCATGCTCGAATGAAACTCATCAATTATATCAGAGTCTACTTGAAAATTTGAACAAAAAAAATCTGCGAAAAGATTGGCTGCATCTGTAGAAGTATGTGCTTGAGTTTCGTTATAGAAGACAACCGAAGGAATACTTGAGCATGATTTCCTGGATCTAACATAACGCCAGAAGGAACTAGGATTTGATTTAAGGTCCGATTCGAACTTGAGAATATAATTTCGCTTTAAGTCCCTATCCAAAGATTTAAGTTCTCTAGAGAAATGTAGATATTTATCTTTATCTGTGATGGAATGAGAAAACTTAAACTTTTTGAAATATTTGTTTCTCAAATTTTTTAGTTTTCTCAGTTCCTTGGTATGCCACGGTACTCTATAACTAGTCCTATTTATCACTGGTATATTATATTATTTTTACAGATATCATTAATATTATGCTTGAAAATATCATAACAATTGGCAACTTCAACTGCTGAATTAATTATATTAAAATCAAAGTTTTTAAAACAAAAATTGGTAGTCAGATTCTCAAAATAAAAATCATTAAACTCATAGAATTCTATATGAAGGACAAGTGGTACATGATGCAGACCAGGAGTAGACAGAGGGTCTACACATTCTAATAAAGAAAAATTTATATTGTCATTAATGAAAATGAGATCAAGAATTCGAGAAAGACTATTTGAGAAATTATTTATCTGAACCAGTCCAAAACTTAAAAAATTATCAATCAAATAAATTTCAGATGTACTACTAACATTGTTTGGACATAATGCAGTACTATCATCTAAACTAGACCATTCAATATTACTCAGATTGAAGTCCCCAAGAACACAAAAGTTGCCGTTATTTGAGGTTAGAGCTAAAACATTATCCACATGTGCTTTATACAGTGTATCAATACTTGATGGAGGAATATATGACGCACAAATCAATATATTTGAAGCACCATGCACAGAGACACACAGCTGATCCAGGAGTGTATCATTGTTTTTCAGAGATACTAGTGATGAGCTATACTTCCGTTGAACAGCTATTAAAACCCCTCCACCTCTGCAGAGACCAGTTTTCTCGACATCACGGTCTTTACGATAGACATGGTATAAATTTGGATCAAAAAACTCATTATCGAAAAAGTTCTCATTTAACCATGTCTCGATGAGAACAAAAATATCATAGTCCATGTGCGAACTAAACGCTAAAAGTTGTTTAGATTTAGTTCTCAATCCAGAAACATTTTGAAAGTACATTTTTAAATTTTTTTGGCCATTATTGAGAGCACAATTTTTTATTGCTGATGCGTTGGTGAATCGTTTTTTTGAAAAAAATGAAAAGGTCGGATTTTTACACTCTCTGGCCATATGTCCGCATTGAGCACCTTTTCAAAAGAGCATTCTGATACCCCCAAATTAAAATTAATTTTTCTAAGTGTATTTAATTCCGTATCTTTTTTAACAAGTTTATAGCATACCAAAGACTTAGTTTCAATTTCAGCATGCTTCGACACATAAGTCAAAATATCAGTTTCTTTGACATTGGGCGAGAATGATGACAAGTGTAGCCATTTAAATATTGGGACCACTTGTAGCTCATTATTGTTATTGGAACCAATCACAATAGGCTTATTAAATTTCCTTCTACTACTTTTTGTTACGATTTCCCACTGGGATGTCTGTCGTATTGCGGGCACAGATTCAGTAGCAGCATTTAAAACAGAAGTCGCAGAGACCTGAGATGAAGCAGCAACAGAAGCAAAGGTAACTTTTGCAGGTGCAGTAATAGTAGCAGCAGCCGTCTTAGAAGTAGTCTTAGCTTTCTTTTCCTTAGCGACGGCAGAACCATGCAAAGCAGATGTTTGCGACGCAGGCTTAGCAGCAGAGTTCAGCGCATTGTTTTCATGGTCAGTAGGCGGACAACGAGCAGAAAGAGGAGAGAGCAAGGAGCTCGCATGTTTTGACTTTCCACTACCGAGAACGCTAGCAGAGTTCGCAACAATGCTTTTGAGATTTATTAACTCAGTTGTTAATGTGGAGAGAGCGACATCTTTTGCTTCAAGCTTAGAATGCAATGAGCGAATTTCTGCAAGAAGATCATCTGATTTTTGCATTGTTTGTTTTTTTTCTTCACGCAGAGCATTTACAGCAGATAGTATGCGAGAGTTTTCCGTTCTAAGCGCAGCTAGTTCTTTAACAACAACAAGCAATGTAATTTGTTGCTCATTATTGTGCACATTTGTATCATCCTGATTTTTATTTTTTGTTTCGGTCGAAAGTACTGATAAAGTTTGACACCTAATGGAAGAGCGTCTATCAGCAGAGCAGGTCTTGCAGAGATACGGTTTATCAGATGAGAGCAAGAAATCCACATCTGCCTGTAGTAAACCAACACAATCAAGGTGAAAGAACTCTTGACATTCAGCACACTGCACTTTCGGTTGAGGACGATCAACTTTTTGTCCACATACACACGGCATATTTGACTTGTTTTTTATTTAGTTTTTTATTTACACTAATTTGAATTTAGTTCAGACTATAATAAATATAGCTTAAAGTCACTGTCTTTTAATTTTTGATATTTACACTAAAATGCCATTTTATATTATGTCGAAATAACTTTTGTATAGCAAAAATACAGAGCGATTAGAGAAACACGTCCGACATATACCGACATATATATATATATACACCTATTACACCTATATATTCATATAGGAACATACACTTCAGCCTTAAGCAAATTTCGAATCGAATTTGTTGAAGAAACACGTCGGAAATATCTCTTAAAGGTATCCATTTTAGACTTTCTTATCCATACAATGCCAATAAAATTTATGATGAGACGGCACTTTGTTGCCATGCGATTTAATTTAAGGAAGTAGCACAGCGTAGTTTACAGCTAATATTTTATAACGGAATACAAGCACATGCCTATAACGGTATTTATTGCTTAAGCAGCTCCTTATATACGAATTGGCGTTGCCAATTCTAGCATTTATCAGATCCCGAAAATTAAGGGACTCGTTTGTATGAATCCCGAAAAACACCAAATAAGGAAAGATTTTCATATACCAAGAAACTTGACTTCATTTCTTTATGCAATGTGATGTAGATTAATTTGAATTCAAAACTGCATCATTAATATTAGCAAATAAGTCAACTCATTCAGTTGAACTGAGTTAGCTTTCTTTTGTTTACAATTTTTACAAGCAATTCTATTTTTGCCTGAAATTAAGAAGAAGCTTGAAACTATACTTCCGAATTATTGCCTGAGTCTTTTTGTGAAAAAAAAAGTTGGAACGAAAAGTTGCTTAATTTACTGAGTCAATCTGCAAAAAACTGTCAAAAAACTTGTATTATAATTTAACCAAATCGCAGAACAGAAGTTGAAATATTTTGTATAGCTGAACAAGTCCACGCACTCAGTCAGTAGACCATTGTACTACACCCGGATAGATATCAGTAGAAAGAATAGAGATAGGAAAGATAAAAGGTGGATGGTAAAAACGGATAAATTAGTTTGAGTTCACTCTTCCACAAATCTCTTGGATTCATTGGTGAATTTTAAGAGATCCGGAAGAGAAAGAGTATGAACTCAGTATATCGCAACCGAATATCCTAAGTCTGATTCTGGAAAATTCAAGACAGCTACAGAGAAAATGCTCTGCAGTGTCGTCATTCTCAAGACAGGATAGGCATATCGGGTTGTCAACGACCCCCATGGTAGCCATATGCTGACCACAGACTTTATACCCTGTGATTACACCCACCAGTACTCTCAGGTCCTTTCCGCTGAGTTTTAGGAGAAATGTCGCTGTTTTCCTGTTTGGTTCTTTCACAAAGCACTTTGCTACTCTGCACGAGTTCAACTCCGACCAACGACCTCTGTGGAAAGACCTTATGAAGTCCTCAATCCACAGTTGAATCGATGCGGAATTGACACCAAGAAAGGGTTCAGGGACTAGTGGCATACTTGCAGAGCCTTCATTTTCCAATTTATCAGCTAACTCGTTCCCTGCAATACCACAATGTCCAGGCACTCAAATAAGACAAACTTTGTTGTATTTTGCAACACTGTTCAGTTTTGTCTTACATTTACGGACTAACTTCGTAGAGCAGCGTGGGTTGGCAAGGGCTTTCAGTTCAGCTTGACTGTCACTACAAATTCCAATACTGTTGCCCCGCCACTTTTTCTCAATTAGCCAGTACGCCACATTCAAGATGGCATAGACTTCCGTAAGGAATTCCAGGCATTGGAGTTATTTACGATTACTTATATGTACATACTTGTTTTATGGCGCATAATAACTATGTCCAAAGGTATTGTTTTTATAAGCTTGCCCTAACCACAATTGATTCGTACTTGCACGATTTTTTCTCCTCATATCTATTTTTTATTTTCTTCTTTCTCCTAGTTACTACTTTGAGGAGCAAAGGGCCTCTACAAGGCTGCTCCAACGTACGTGGTTAGATACTATCGTCGTAGCATTGTCTCAGCTTGCGTCTATACAAGATAAGTCATGCAGGACGGATCTTTTCCAGCTATTCTTTCGCTGGCCACGGCTTCTGCTTCCCTAGTTTTTTCAATCTAGCGCCATTCTTATGATTCCGTGGTACTAAAGTCGTGGCCTATCCAACTCCATTTCCTAAGTATTTGCCGGCGTAAGATGGGATCCACATTCGTTTGTCTCCAGAGTTATCCGTTACATTTTACGATGGGCTAGAATATTCTGACCATGATACTAAAGCATTTGTTGGTCAGCTTCGCCGTTCGTTGCTGTAATGCAGCCCAGGTAGCAGCAGCTATCAACAAACTCCACTTTTTTACCATCTTTCATGAAGTGGTTATTGTTGGTTTGTTTGATTCTCAATGCATTGGGTTTCGCTACGATTCCTTCCAGCCCGACTTGGCGCGCCAGCGTTACTAGCTCAGCCGCCTTCGCTTGTGTATCAGTCAACTTGTGCGACTGCAGACAAATATTATATTCTCATATGCACCCCGTTGCAAAACTATATAGTAAACACATTAATATATATTTTTTTCAAATATGCTTCTTACTACAACAAAAACCATATACTGCAAAGTTTCAGACTTTTACAAAACATTCAAAATTTTCTCAATACTTTTAACTTTTCAAATCGAATTTAGAGAATTTTTTTGAGTACGCAGTTTCATTGCCCATTGAATTTTGCAATAGTAAAGTGTTAGTTTCAGATTTTTGGCATTTTTTTATTGACGGTGCTATGCTTTCTAACATGGAACTTGGAGTAAAAAAAGCTGAACATTTGTTCAAATTTTGAAAAAAAATTTATTAGGTTTAAAATTTTGTTTTATGCGATTTTTATTGTCCTATGAAGTATACGAGTTTCTTCATCCCGCGATTACTTTAAAAATATACCGAAATCGCGGGACAAAAATTTTCCGCTAGTATTGGCATCTCTACCTCCAAATAGCTATTAAGTTGTGCTTCTTCTAGCATGTCTTAAATTAACGGCGGAAAAGTCAGCCGACAAGTGACTTTTGCATATCAATGAATTTGTTTTGGGGTTTAATAGCTGGTGCTTTATTCCTTTTACGCGACATTCATTGAAAATCTCTCCCTGAATTATACGCTTTATCCACCTATATTAAGGCGCGAAATAGCGTTGGTGTTGAAAGCGTAAAATGTGTGGCGATACATACATACGTACGTGCATATGTATGTGCCTGTTGGCGTGTTGCCTCCGCAAATGTGTAGCCAAGCACGTACGCTACAGCCGCTGCTGTAAGTTAAAGTTTAAATAAGCGCAGCTGACAGGTGGGTTATATTGCTTGCGAATTTGTTACACCAGCATATTCGTGCTGGTACTGCATACGAGGAAGGGGTAACGCTGCAGTGGCGCACACTAAGCGGTGTGAAGGAAAACTTTTTCGCGTCGCTAATATATCACTCTGAAATTCGCGAATTTTGTGAAGTTGATGGAAAGGAACGTGGGAGAGTTGGAAATGCTGTTAGAATGCTTACAGTATGAGGAGTAGAAGCTGTTGCTTACATGTTTTTGTGTGTGCATAAAAAATTTACACTCTAAAGGTGCAGTCAAACACTGCAAGAAGAGTACTTTTTTAACTCGCTTTTGAATGTGCCTTTGTGTTTGTATTTAATTACTTTGAGGGATCCAATTTTTGAAGTGAAACTTCTTAGGCGTCGATGGACGAGCGAGAATGGAGAGTAAAATTTCAAGGCCATGCAACGTTTTCGTTCCGCGAGAGAGAAAAAAGATATAACGCAGAGGAAAAGGAGAGAGAGCGCTATACCTTATATATATCTCAGATACACTTTAGGCTATTTTTCCTGAGTTTTTCCTTGTGGTTGCTAGTTTCTAATGAGAAATAACACGGCCTACTTTTTGGTGCTTGTTTTTTAGTGCAAACTTGTAGGAAATATATTTTTGGTGCTTACTTTTTGGCGTTATATTTCCTTGGTGCGTACTGTTTGGGATTTTTTTGGCGTTTTTTTTTTGGTGCCTACTTTTTGTCGCTTATTTCCGTCTCTTGGCTAGTGTTTGTGCGTACTATAAAGTGCTATCCATTCCGGCGTCGGATTTATTGGTAATTTGTCGGTAATTTTTGCCGTTGCTGCGGTCCTCGAATCGCTGCGTTTGTGCGAGTGATAAACGCTCGGAGTAGTGCGCGTTGTTGCCACGGTTTATGCCCGGCGTTTACCTACACCGGTCAACCCTTCTCCGTTTTTTGTAAATTTTTTCTATTTGTATTCTCTGCACATGTTGTGAATTTATTTAGATATATATTTTTTCTCTCTCTCTCTCTCTCTCTCTCATTCTCTCTCGGGTCTCTCCCTCTTTCTTATTGTTTCACTTCTGTTATGTGTTCTACACTACACGCACTTTTTTTCTTTGAGGCGCTCCTGTCCGTGTAACTTCTTATTTGCTTGCAATACTTAATTTCTAGTCGGAGTGCTGAAGTACGTTTCACCATTCAATTCGGCTACCAGTTCGATTTACCATTTTCTTCAGAAGCCAAAATACATTGAAACTGTTGCTTACAAAAGGCTTCTCGATTTTGATACATGCAAATTGCCACGAAGAGCATAGAAAAGAAGATGATGGCAATCGTAATTATCAAGTCTTATGGACAGAAAACCAAAATTAATTTGATTCCAACAAAAAGTGTTGTTACTGCTTTTGTAAGCAAAAATGAAAAGTGAGGTTAGATTAATGTAAACACAGCAAAACTCTACAATTACGTTACATCAACAGGTGATTCTGTCAGATTTACTGAAACAAATTAATAGTGTATCTTTGTCCACTATTACCGTCTGAGAGGACCCCAACGGAATTTATTGGATCACACTTTTATGAAATATTTTAATCTTCCAACTATGTACTTAAAAAATTTAATTTTTTCAGATTTTTAAAAATAATGGTCAAAGTGATCCACGCATTACAATAAAGACAATATTTATGGAATATCTAGTTTTATACGATTTTTTTAATACACTGTAAAAAAAACTGTGAGGCTTGGGGATGAAACGATAGGTAGGTCAACTCTTCCTATTTCACATTTGCTATATCAATTCTGGACTTTTTCTTTTCGTGCCATTTTGTTACACAGTGTTATGAACCGCTTTTTAGTTTTGTACTTGATTTCAAGAAAGGTACAAAAGCCCCGGATAAGTTGTTTCTATTGCCTTTTCCACGCTGTAGATGAATTTTATGTTGGGAAAGTGGTCGCACTTCTTCGCATAAACAACCAGTTGCCCCTGAGAAACGTATGCGAAATTTCTAAAAATTCACAACTTTCAGCTGGCGAACCTCTCCTCAGCTGCCTTTTAAACTAACGAACATTTTTTCACCCAAACCTAATTTGTGTACATCCAATACTATTTTTCCAAGCTTTCAGTTTCCTTAGCTTGCTCAAAGCATTTTCCTTACTACGTCTGTTGGCACCTTAATGCTTCAACTTTTATGACTAAGAATTCACAATGAGAGTCATTTATTTGAGTGTTTGATGAGATTCATTCAAAAAGTTTGTTAAGAGTTGCTTTGAGTTGAGTGAACTGTAGAAGAAAAGGAGCACAAGAAAGTCCATTTATAATAATAAATATAAATTATACAATTATGAGATTTCATTAAGAATTGTTTATATAAAAATTAAATATTCTTTTCGGAAAACGTATGGAACTTTGAGTTTGTAGAAATTAGCCACATACGGTTTTTTTACAATTTTTTAATAATCTTTACCAAAATTTTGATTATCACTCTATTTACATAAGTCACTGTTTGCACAATCCTATATGAAATTGAAAAATGACTTTATTAAGAAGGAGAAAAAGAAGAAGAAGAGAAAGTGCTATTTCATTGTTTAACACAACCA
The DNA here is from genome assembly GCF_027943255.1 of Anastrepha obliqua. NCBI lineage: Eukaryota > Metazoa > Arthropoda > Insecta > Diptera > Tephritidae > Anastrepha > Anastrepha obliqua. The sequence goes on from NC_072896.1 coordinate 3,742,647, forward strand.
ATTATATTAATACGAGCTGCCACTCATACAACCACGCAGCACTTAACTCATTTTTAAGCAACAAGTTTTTAATTAATAACTTTTTTCTGTTTTAATTTTTCTTTTTCCTTTTCTTGTTGTGACCATCCACTTGGTTGCAAAGTTGAAATAAATGTTTCCTTCCATTGTTTACGAGATCAACAGTGCTTTCGCAAACAGCTGCAATAAAAAAATGCATTAATAACTTCAAGAAAAGTGACAAACAAAAAAAACCAAACAAATTTTGTATACCAGAATTGCCATTGAAGATCCTTCAACTTGAAAGAGTTCACATGCAGAGGCATTGCATCGGACCAAAGTTCGAAGAGAGATGGTTGACTGCTTGATGGTGAATTTAACTCTTTTTGCAGCAAAATATGCATATATTTTTATTTAAATGATTCGCAGATACAGAGAGATCGGTCCTCAAAATTCCGGAATCATCCCGCTGAGCATAATGGCTTTCTCGCTCGTGCTAAGTTAAACTGGGAATGGAATATAGAAAATGGCGTTACAGCGCTACATACGTTAGAATTTTGCAAAAATATATTCAAGGGTTTTAGCCCATAACTCTCAACTGTAATTGGTCTGATTACAAACTAACAGTTTGTTAGTCTTATAGTTAGAGTACAGCGGTATAGCGGTAACTTCTATAGCGATAGGGGAAGTTGATCTGGTCTAATAGAGTTGCTGAATGTAGCAATCACATTTGGACGAGCCACCTGCTTATCTTCTCAAATTAACAGTAGAAAATGGGTCTCTGGAGGATCTGAAAGCAGCAGTAATTCATCCTACGCACGTATGCACAAAAAAATAATTAAATCCCATAAGTTTTTCGAAAAAATGATGTCTTTCTTTCGCGTTTAGATGTTGTTTTAAAATAAAATATTCTTTCAGGTTTCACTACTTTTATTCAAAATACGACTCTTAACAATTAGATGTGAAAAATTACATCATTTAAATGCGCACCATGAGCTCTTCTACAGGTAAAATCGGCCAAGCAGTCGATTCATGAAATCGTTGAGAACGTCGGGATATCGATGTTAAAAGTTGTTCGGCAACACTTTCTGCAATATTCTCAACAGAATGTTAAGTTCTTTCGTCTGCCAGTCTTTTTTCTATCCTCGTCGGAATCAGTTTCTTGAAATTTTTTCACCAATCTAAGAATTGTCGACTGATACGGATGAATATTTCCTTAAAAAAGTACGAGTTTTGCGATATGGTTTTCTTATAGATCGATCATTTCCATAATAAGCTTCAATAATAATAACGCGTTACTCTATGTACCTCTGTATCCATGGCACGAGATAAAAAAATGATATCGTCTTGGAATCATACAAAGAACAGCGTGTATCTTAACTACAGGAGCGCTTAGCACCAGTCCTACTGAAGCGCTCAATGTACTAACTCATCTGCTACCATTATATTTACACATTAAAACAATCACTACTTGCAGCGCGGTGAGACTTAGAGACATAGGAAGCTGGACAACAAGGGCGTACGGCCACAGTAAGATCCCCTACAGGGACCCTCGCTGCTCAAAAACAGATCAGACTACACAGTCCCTGACCTTAACTTCAAGAAAGACTTTACGGTACGTCTTCCACCGAGAGCCGAATGGAGCAAGGGGAAGGTGATTGGAAGATACGATATCCAAATCTATAGCGATGGTTCTAAGATGAACTGTGGTGTGGGAGCTGGCTTCCATTCGGAGTCTCAGTCAATTAGACTTCCTGACTATGCCAGCGTGTTCCAGGCAGAACTTTTTGCGATCAGAGAAGCATGCAAATCACTAAAACTTTACAAGGAAGTTGGTGCAAGAGTAGCTATCTTCTCAGACAGTCAAGCAGCTATAAAGGCTTTGGACTCCAACTCCATTTCATCCAAACTAGTCTTACAGTGTAGAGAAGAGCTGGAAATGCTTAGTCATTGGCTTGAAATCACTTTGATATGGGTTCTTGGTCACAGGAACATACGGGGTAATGAGATTCCGGATGAGCTAGCAAGAAAAGGTTAGACACTAGAAATAGCAGAGGCGGTGGCAGTCTCCACCCCACTGCACCCCACTGAACACAATAAAAGCATCCATTGCTTCACACTATCATGCTTTAGCCGAAAGAAGATGGAAGCAACTAACTATGATACATGTATTAGAACGAAAAACACATGACCATCATACAAAGTGGAGCATGCAGCCAGACTCCACCTCCCCTTCAAGCCCATCTGCAGAAGCTGTCAAGCGGAAGGGGTGAAGGCAAGCCTTTTCCACTACTTATGTGAATGTCCAGGGCTAGCTAGGGGACGACTCCGCCTCTTCGGTAAGCCTTTCTTACAGCAAATTAAGGAGATCTCAGACATCGAGATAAAGGATTTGCTGTTATACTTGGACCTCACTAAATGGATCTGACTTGGAAACAAACACGAGACAGTGGTAGTAAAACGATGCCGGTCACTAATTAGGATTATTTCAGGGGAAATATTGAACCACTTCAACAACGAAATCTAGGGGTCACTTTTGAAGTACCCCATTTAATTGATCCAAAAGCAATCCTTTTTTGCTCTGAACTGAACCGGAACTATCAACAATATTTTTATGTGACAATCGTAGCTGAATGGATTTGCGCGTGGCCAACATTCGATTTGTCCCGATATTCATCTGTAGATATGCAGCATCAAATTATAGTACTAGCGACTGTTTCTTAGTATCGTTGAGAATCAATCTCGAAGTACTGCGATCAACTAAGGAAGAGTGGGGTGAAACGAGAATAGTGAAAATAAAAGGAGCGTTATGAGCTATTCAGGACTATTCAAACCTTTGGTAGTTTTGGTAATTTAGAGAAAATGCATTCGCTCCTGGATTTTATCAAGAACCAAAATATTTTAGCGGAATCTAAGCTGAATGAAACTTAGGGAGCCGGGCTCTAAAGGAATGTTTGTAGTTGGTTTTTGTAGTCTTTCTATAGCGCCAACGGAAGCGCACTAGAAAGCTGACTGGAAGCAGTTTTCACTAAACCGAAAGCTCTTGTTATTTGAAGTAGGGATTTATGTTGAAGCGGCCGCCGTAGGCGAAAGGGTTGGCGCGTGACTACCATCCGGAAGTCCGTTAAATACCAAATCGAAAGAAACTGTCCGGAGATGACCCTTCGGGGCATTGGCAAACCTCTGAGTCTATCTCTGCCATGAATATACTTTGTTTAAAAAAATATCTACCGTTCAGAGTCGCCGAGCAACTGTAGGTCCCTCCATTTGTAGAAAAACATCAAGGCGCACGCCACAAATATGAGGAGGAGCTCGGTTAAATACTCAAAAAGGGTGTACGCGTCAAGTGTTAGAGTTTAGGATGAAATATTGCAAGTATTTTACATATTTCTCTTCAATTTTACATAGAAGACCTATTTTTTTCATTGAAAATTGTGACGGACATAAGACAGACTGAATTAAGAGTTTAATTTCGTTATGGACTCATAAAATCAAGGTTACTGAACAAAAATTTAAAACATTTCACAAATATTTTTGCCATGGGTCCGAAGGGGATATTTTATTCATATTTTAAGGGCACATTAAATTTGCTGCCTTTGCTCCGATTGGGAGCGTTAATATGGAGAATGCCATCTGAAGGAGAATGCCATCTAAAAGTAAATATAATCCAGGAAGAAAAACAAAGGTTATGTGTTTGAACACTAAACATTTTTTGCTCACATTTTTCATTCACCAAGAACATTCATACGTGCCTAAGAAAAAAATGTCATCCTTATAAATTATTTGATTTTTTTTTTTTGGTAGTCAAATCTGCATGAAGTACCTCCTGTCTTCAAACAAACAGTCGGCGCACTCGCGTATCGGCACCCACGTCACTGTAGACAGTTATAATTTCGAGGTTGTAAAAGACTTCGTCTATTTAGGAACCAGCATTAACACCGATAACAATGTCAGCCTTGAAATCCAAGTGCTACTTTGGACTAAGTAGGCAACTGAGCAGTAAAGTCATCTCTCGACGAACAAAACTAACACTTTACAAGACTCTCATCATGCCCGTCCTAACGTATGGCGCAGAAGCTTGGATGATAACAACATCCGATGAAGCGACGCTTGGAGTGTTCGAGAGAAAGATTCTGCGTAAGATTTTTGGACCTTTGCACGTTGGGAACGGCGAATATCGCAGACGATGGAACGATGAGCTGTATGAGCTTTGCGACGACATAGACATAGCGCAGCGAATAATGTTCCAGCGGCTACGTTGGCGCTGGGTCATGTCGTCCGAATGGATACAAACGCTCCGGCTCTGAAAGTATTCGATGCGGTACCAGCTGGTGGTAGTAGAGGAAGACGGCGGCCTCCTCTGCGTTGGAAAGATCAGGTGGAGAAGGACTTGGCTTCACTTGGTGTGTCCAACTGGCGCCGGTTAGCACGAGAAAGAAACGACTGGCGCGCTTTGTTAAACTCGGCCAAAATCGCGTAAACGGTTATAGCGCCAATTAAGAAGAAGAAATCTGCATGACTTAAATATTCTCTTTTGCTTCGGTAGTGAAATCGTTCCTTGAAAATAGAAAAAGTGTTGCACTTATTTTAAAAGGCTATTGAGACCTAAAAAAACAATTTCGAGCATTTATTGAAGAAAAGTATATAAAAGATATATATATATATAAAGTATTTTTTCTCTCTTGCCGAAAAACTTTTATTACAGAAAGTCAAAGTAATAGCAGCAAATGGATCTTCATTTCTTCTTTAGTAATTTTTAACAGAAAGGAGTATATGATGTGGTTGGGAGGCTCCATACTTGACCATTGAGGCACTCCTATTTCAGATTCCCTGCACTTTATAAAATATTCTCTAAATGCTAATCTAATTCTTTACAACGTGAACTTGACCTCACAACGAGGATTTATATGCCACACAATTTTATCATTATTAATGCGATAATGCCTGAGCAGCCAAAGTCAAACTGCAGATGAATGGCGAAGGTAGTTAAATAAATTGCCTCATCTCATTTATAATAATTAGTGATTAAGGAATGAACAATGCTTAAGTTTTTCCAAAGTGTAAGCAAGTGTACAAACGAATACAGTATACATAGATATGAATGCATTTATAGATGTATGTGTATGTGTCCTATTGAGGGAATTCCATCCTGAAAAACATGCAAGTCTGGATGTATGAACTGAAATTATGAACCTTGCGCGCAAATTGGTAGTCGTGCCGTATATTTTTTGTCTCCAAAGTACTCAAACGTTCATACACATATGCAAACATATCTGCACTTATGCTCAGCAAGCATTCTTTGCGTCTATACGCCCTTCGTGCACGCCTCTGTTGCACGTCCGCCTTCAACTAGCACGCCTCCTTGTCACATTTCCACATCTAATCCGTCAACGTCCTTCAGGCAAAGATAGATATGTTCGCGTGTATACACATACGTACACCCATATATATGTAAATTGTTTGAGTAGATGAGGCAGCAGTAAGTAACTAAAACGGACCGCATTGTGCGCTCGCTAGTCTGGTCAGAAGTGGTCTTGCCATCCTCCGCTTTGTAAAATTACCATTGTGTGCTGTCATTTATTTCTTCATTTGCCACAGCGAGCTGCTCAGGTTTCTGAGTATGTTTTTAATAGCAAAAGGGTGCTTTTTTAGATGTCTAGAGTTTTCGATGGGGATATTTGTCAAGCCAGCTGTCCAAGTAAGACCTTGCCTTGACTTTACTCTGGCAATTTTTGCTGCAAAGACTTACACCCGAGAAAGGGTTTCTACCTGCATGGAATCAATTTCGAGAAATATGGGAGTGAATCAAGAAGTTCACGGAATGGAGTGGCAATGGAGTGAAGAAGACAGTTTTTTTATACTTAGCACGGCTTGGCGACTCAAGACAACTATAAATACTACTTGTAAGTTTATGTCCATCGATTGAGTTATCGTCGGATAAATACATTTTTCAGCACAAAAGCATGAGCTATGCAGAAAATTGAGCTTCGTGCGCTGATTAAGTTCTTTACTAAGCAAGCAAAAATATCGAAAATTATTCTGGAAGGTTTATCATCTATTTATCAGCACTATTGCTAACGAAAACAATGATTTTTAAAAGCCATAGCCCATTCAAGCAAAGCAGGGGGTCAGTTGAAGAATATCAGTGGCCAGGTCGGTCCATTGAAACAAGATCTTTACACTACTGAAAAGTTAAGAACATTTGTTCGGGAATATGTAAGTGTGTAAAGTATATAAATCACGGAAATTTTTGGAATAGCATTTGCGATCATTTCAGGCACCTTTCATGGTGCTCTGATTCGGTCGAAGGGCAGTGGAAGATGGCTCACATCACTTCAGAATATATAGCCCGTTGAGTGTTCAAACGAGTTTTTGAATTATCAAAAGAGAACAATGAAGAATTTAGTAGCTGAAAATTTTGGGAAAATTTTGTATATAAAGGGTGGTTAAATTTCAAGGGCAGATGTTGAATGTGAACCACCCCTAAACGCCAAGTTTTTTCTGCATTACATTTGACATTTTTCAATTACAGACTAATTCAATTTGAACCATGGAAAGACACACAATCGGGCAATGCGTTAAAGTTATTCAGGCTTATTATGAAAACGGGCGTTCAAATCAAAATGCATATCGCGCACTTTGTGATTTTTTCGGTCAATTTAATCGTCCAAATGTGCGACAATCGGAAAAATTGTGCAAAACTTTGAGCAAACCGGGTCTGTAGGAGAGATGAAAACACCAGTGCATGCTCCTACAGCTCGTAGTGCAGAAAATATTCCTGCTGTTCGCGATAGTGTGGTTGAAGAGCCGTCCACCTCAACTCGTCGTCGTGCCCAACAATTGCACCCCTCACGCTCGTCGTTGATGAAGATTATGCATAAAGACTTGCATTAGTGTGTAACAAGATGCAATTTAATCAAGAACTAAAGCCTCTTGACCATTTCAAGCGTCGTCAATGGTGTGAATGGCAGAATGGTGGCAGGAAATGGCAACAGTGAATGACCAATTTTCGAAGAAGATCATCTTCAGTGATGAGGCACATTTTCACCTCAGTGGATTCGTCAATAAGCAGAATTGCTGAAAAACCAATGCACCCACAAAGAGTGACTGTTTGGTGCGGTTTATGGGCCGGCGGCATCATTGGGCCGTATTTTTTCCAAAATTAGGCCGGTCAGGCAGTTACTGTGAATAGTGTTCGCTATCGTGAGATGATAACGAACTTTTTATGGCCCGAATTGGAAGATATGGATGTGGACGATATGTGGTTTCAACAGGACGGCGCCACTTGTCACACAGCTAACGAAACAATGGCTCTTTTGCACGAAAAAAATGATGGCCGAATAATCTGACATCCCGGCGATGCCAATTGGCCGCCAAGATCATGTGATTTGACACCGTTGGACTTCTTTCTTTGGGGTTATTTGAAAGAAAAGGTGTACGTCGATAAGCCAGCAACAATTCAAGAGCTAAAGGATAAGATAATTTGGCACATTAACGGCATATAACCTCAATTATGCCTCAGCGTCATCGACAATTTGGACCATCGGATGGAGGTGTGCCGCCGAGACCGCGGCGGCCATTTGGCCAATATTTTGTTCCATACGTAATTGAGCCATACCAATATTATCACAATAAAGAGAAATGATAATAATTTCTTACAAAAATTGTATTTTATTCAAAATCAACACCGGCCCTTGAAACGTAACCACCCTTTACATACTTACATATACTATGAACATGAATTAGAGTCGACATCTGTGGCTTGGTACAAAAAAAATTACAGGACTATGTTAGTAGTTCAAGGTACCAGGTTACATTTAAGAGGATGAAAGATACTACTTTTGGAACTCAGCAGATATCTTATTGGTACAGTATAGAGAAAAATATTGCATTGTAATTTGTAGTTCATAAATCTTTACTGAAAATCTTTCTTCCAAACAAGGGTCACCTCATCAGTTGTTGTCCTTGTCAGTGTGTGTATATCACCGGTCGTCTTCGTCTTACTCATTAAGTTAGGCCTAGGAAACATGCTGTTTCGACAGGTTGGGTCCAGAGGAAGAGGGTTGTTAGATAAGTGGGTTTAGAGGGGCATCTAAAAAGGTGGTTAGTATCGTGCGGGGTGCCTCACATGCAGGACATATGTTTGGTAAGTGGGGGTCAATTCTGGATAAGTAGGGGTTTAACCTGCTACAATACCCAGAACGTAATCCTGCCACTGTTACGCGGGTCTCATGGGGAAGCTGGAGCTCTTCACCTGCTGTAGGTGGTGGTTGGATTCCGATTACGGCATTCGGTGGTCGGGAGCTTAAGAAGATGGTGAAGGTCTCCCGATGAATATCTGTCTGGTCCAGTAGATGTCTGTCTGTTTTGTCCTGGATCTCCTCTCCTGACGTGCCTAGGCGGCTTCTGGCTCAAGTAGGTGTCTGCAAGGGTGAAACCTGTTGTTGTGCTCTTCTATGCTTCTGCGCTGCAATAGGACAGGCATAAAATTTACGAGCTCATGGAATCAAACCTATGGTAATTTCGTGAATTTTTTTTTACGTTTCCTTAAGTGGAAATAAAAAGTTCCTTAGCTCTAAAAACACCCGCTACTCTCTACCATTGTAATGTCTGCTTTGCTTACATTTCTGCATTCAAGTTAACTACTATTATTTTTGTGACTGCTTTTTTTTTGCTTTTGTAATCCTAAGCATGTATTCAAGTGTAATTATGAACCACGCTCTTTGTCCTTGCTAACTGAGCTCCGCCTCTCCTCCGCGTTTAAGCTATAATTTGTTGGGATTTCCATTGTGGTTTTTAATTTTTCCGTTTAGTTTTGTATTCTATCTGCTTTCGCATTTCCCTGCAGCTGCTTGGCAGCTCTGCGCGCAAGGAGTCACCTTTCCTGCGTTGTGTAGTATTTTGATTTCCACTCGCTTCAGTGCATTTTAGTGTCACATCAATGCAATTTTTCCCATCGCTTTAGTTTTCTTGGCCTTTGTTGTCTCTGTTGCTAGTTTTATGATTATTACAGTTAAGTGTAGAATTGCAATTTGCTGTAGTTACAAATTCGTACTAAGTAAGTAAGCGCACGGTTCACGGTTGAATGGTTGAGCTGTGGAAGTGCTTTTACATAGCAGCAGAGCTATCGAGTTGTTTTCCTCATAACCTCGACCTGGTATAAGTTTAATGACCAAAGGTATCAATATTTAAGCTTTTCAGGGTCTATTTACATAAGCAGTTCCTCTAAAAGATATTAAAACGCTGCGCAACACACACCTATCAGTTCAGCCAACAACAACACTGTTGCGTTGCATGCCATTAAATGCAATCATCATCCCAGTAGCCTTCATGTTGCCTCAACTAAAGCTTCAACGAGTTGGTGTATTTTTAGCTTCTCCTTTTACGCCACCTACAATCACAGTAAACTTCACTCACTGCCTCCTTGAGTCCGGAATGCATGCGCCCATGCTCCATTGCGCCTTCGGTGTCATTTACATTTTTATCTCACGTCTCAATTGCACAAAATGGCGTCTAATTTGTGTTGACGTTGCACACTGTTGGTGTTGTTGCGTGTATGCTTGTTGCATGTATATAATTTGCTTTGTTGCATAGTAGTTGCGTTTTATTTTTAATGTACAGTAAAACGTTTATGAAAATTGCTGTACTCAAGCGCAGGCAGAGTTGCATTTCCGATTACTGACGTGAGACGCGGATGTGGATGTGGTCCTTCTCTCAAGTAGTTGATAGGCTTCAGTTTCGTAAAACAATGACATAGTGGCAACTTATAAGGGTATCCTTGATAGATTTCATGGGGCTAAGAAAATAGGCATATCGCTCATTTGCGGCAAGAGTGGCAGCAAACTTTTTTTGATTAAATATGCAAAAACTACCAGCAGCTTCTCTTTTACACTGCGTAGAGGAAAATCTGTCTCTTCATTTACTGAGGAAGGCATAGGATTGAAAACTTTTTGGGTCACGACACTCTTGCTGAAAAAAGCGATTAAGATTTGCTTAAATTAGAGTGAAATAAGACTTCCGCTTTACTCTCAACGGACTAGACAGAAATCCTAAAGTTAATGCATCAAAATAAGCGAAAAATATAGGCAAAACATCAGAAAACTCCATCAATCCAAGACCAATTCCAAAAATTAAGAGAAGCGTTTTTCACAGTAGAATACCGCGCAAAAATCCTTTCATTTCTGTAAGACAAAAAATCGTTTTCTTCGATTGGAGTTTGTCAAAGCGCGTAAAGAAAGGAATATTAATTTTTGCAAAAAGTTTTGTGTCCAGATGAGTCAAATTTTAATATATTTAGCAACATAGGAAAGGCAAAAGCTTGGAAAAAAGAGGTTGTCTGTAAAGTCGGTTTACTGACGATAGTTTAACGTGATAACGTCATAAGAAAATATGTACTGATTGAATGGTTGCATTTTTCAAAAGAAAATTTTAATTTTATTTGTTTGATAGATATTTTGTATGGATATAGAGAATGAGGTAACATTAACATAACATAATATACTTTAACATAACATAACATAACATAACATAACATAACATAACATAACATAACATAACATAACATAACATAACATAACATAACATAACATAACATAACATAACATAACATAACATAACATAACATAACATAACATAACATAACATAACATAGCATAACATAACATAACATAACATAACATATCATAACATAACATAACATGCTGTTCAAGCAAGGTAACGACGCATTTTTTGGTGCGTGCAGCCGGCTACATAGAATTATAAGACGTTATCACGTCAAAAAATAATAATAACATTAAAACAACAGGTATTATTAACAAACTTGGTTTTATTTTAAATTCTTCAAGTAAATCAAATTAATAATAATCAATAGGAAGGCATATGCAAATACAAATACGTGAATTTATATATGTACATATGCGCATATACATACATATATGCGCTCACTTAAGTAGGAGAGAGCAAGATGTCGAACGTTGCCGTTCGTTTGCTTTGTTCGTTCCGCGCTTTCGCTTGCAGTTCATTCAAGGTAACGGTAATGAGCAAGGTAACGACAAATGAGCAAGGTAACACTAATGATCAAGGTAACGACACATTTTTTCGTGCGTGCAGCCTGTTAAATCGAATTATATGACGTTATCACGTCAAAAATACAACATTTAATCCAAAGAATTTAGTATCAACTGTTAAGTATTGCGTTGTTCCGGTTGGCCAGCATCTCAAGCTCCTCAAGGTTCTAGCGAGCGTATGTGAGAAAGACTGAAGCCCACCATCAACCATCAGTGTGGCTTTAGACCTGGAAAGTCTACCATCGACCAAATATTTACAATACGCCAAATCTTGGAAAAGACCCACGAAGAAGAATCGACACACACCATCTTTTCGTCGACTTCAAAGCCGCATTCGACAGTACGAACAGGAGTAATCCGGCATACGATGTCTGAATGTGGTATCCCCTCAAAACTAATACGGCTTTGCAAGATGACGTTGCTCAACACCAGCAGCGCCATCAGAATTGGGAAGCACCTCTCCGAGCCGTTTGATACCAAACGAGGTTTCAGACAGGGTGACCCGCTGTCGTGTGTATTCTTTAACCTGATGTTGGAGAGCATCGTACGAGCCGCAGAACTTAATCGCTCAGGCACAATTTTTTATAAGAGCGTACAATTGCTGGCGTATGCCGATGATATTGACATCATCGGCCTTAACAACCACGCTGTTAGTTCTGCCTTCTCCAAACTGGATAAAGAGGCAAAGCGAATGGGTCTGGTGGTGAACGAGGATGAAGTACCTCCTGTCTTCAAACAAACAGTCGGCGCACTCGCGTATCGGCACCCACGTCACTGTTGCCAGTTATGAGTTCGAGGTTGTAAAAGACTTCGTTTATTTAGGAACCAGCATTAACACCGATAACAATGTCAGCCTTGAAATCCAACGCAGAATCTCTCTTGCCAACAAGTGCTAGTTTGGACTAAGTAGGCAAATGAGTAGTAAAGTCTTCTCTCGACGAACAAAACTAACACTCTACAAGACTCTCATCATGTACGTCCTAACGTATGGCGCAGAAGCTTGGACGATGACAACATCCGATGAAACGGCGCTTGGAGTGTTCAAGAGAAATATTCTGCGTAAGTTTTTTGGACCTTTGTACGTTTGCAACGGCGAATATCGCTGGCGATGGAACGATGAGCTGTATGAGCTTTGCGACGACATAGACATAGCGGCTACGCTGGCTGGGTCATGTTGTCCGAATGGATACAAACGGTCCGCCCTTGAAAGTATTCGATGCGGTACCAGCTGGTGGTAGCAGAGGAAGAGGAAGGCCTCCTCTGCGTTGGAAAGATCAGGTGGAGAAGGACTTAGCTTCACTTGGTGTGTCCAATATTCCGACGGTATTGTAATGGTTTGGGGAGCTCTTGCGGCATCTAGATGTGCAAAAATAACATTTATTGAGGGTAACATGGGGCGTTACATGTGCATCTTTACTGGAGCATAATTCGAAACCTTCGGTGGATATTTTGGAACCTGCTGCATGTTGGATCTATCAATAAGATTGCGATCCAAAATATGTGTACATGGCACATATTGTTAGGGATTGGCTGCTTAACTATGCACCAAGGTAATCGAATACGCCACCGCAAAGTCTAGACTTAAATATTGTTCAACATTTATGAAAATTTTGGAGCACAAAATTAGGAAAACTCAGGTTTCTAGCGATGCTATACTCAAAGATCGCATCTGCAGGGCTGACAAAGTGACTTGTCTCGGTGCCACATCCACTTCAAGGGGTGGAGGCTAACGGTGGAGCAGCTAAATACCAAAAGACAACCACATCTAGGGTAAAGTAAAGTTTTCGCGCTAAGGTATTTAGAATTTGATCAACGCTGTTTTACATTTTTCCCAATTTTTTAATTATTTTATGTTAAAGAATACATTTTTTCATTTTTGATTGATTACTGTAGATTTCTAAAAAACTATATCACCACATTTTGGAATAAACTTTTTGGAATTTGAAACCAACGAAAATAGGGGGTATATCTACACATTTATGCACTGAAATTGTAGTTTACTTATACTAATGACCGCTTTTACCAATAAATTTTCCAATTTATCAGGCTGCTAAAATTTAAAGTTGTATAATTTCAATACAAAACTTTGCTACTGTGTTTTACAAGGCTGTTAATAAAAAAAAAGAAAATTTGAAATAGGCTGTTGCCATCAAAGTTTGCTAGTACAGCTGAAAGTGGGACCTGTTTTTAAAAGGCTGAGTAACAAATTATGTTAGATAAGTCGAATTCATATACGAACACATCTGCAAATTATCACAAAACGAGATTTTGCACGTTTCTAACGCCTGGCCTTACTATATTTAGCTTCTCACCTACAGCGCTGTGCTGCCGTGGATTTAGTTTGACGAAATTGAATGAACAGAGTAATAACAGTAAGGGGAAGTCAGTTGATCTCCAACGGCTTATCAGGCTTCAGAGAGAAGATTAAACGATATGCGTATGTATGTTTTGTATATCTCTCAATCTCTTCTATGCGCACGTAAACGAGTAGCTTTACAAACTGTAAATACATAAATATGTGAAACCTGTTCAATTTGATCCCTTCTTTGATTAATTCAAGGAATTTCCTCTCAGTAATTTGTGAAGTAATACAAGGCTGTATCGAAGGACGTTTCAAAATTAACACTACTTTGCATTTACATACGCATATTCATATACGTACATACATTGTATATATCTACATATCCCCACATATACATACATAAATATGTACGTATAAGTGGTGATTTCGTAGTATCACAGCATTAGCATAAAATGCTGCAAACAAAATTCAATACCAATGGCGCATAAGTGATAATGGAATGTGATAAATATTTCTACATACGCAAGTAAGTTTGTATGTATGTAGGTGTGTATGTGAAAGCATATATCAAGTGTGAAGAAACCTCCCTTTTCCTCATTCGCCCTTCAGCAACGTTTTTTTCCGGTTCAAGATGGGAAATCAATGCTTCCCCACAAATGCATTTCAAAGGAAATCGAGCGTTCGAATGGTGTCAAGCTGTTGGAGCAGAGCAAATTGTTGTGGTGGGGTATTGCCATGCGTTGGTTGTTTGCGTGATAAGCGAGAAATATCGTGAATTATTGCAATCTAATAGCAACTGAAACGCGAGTAAGAAGCTCGTAGAATATGTTTGCTGACGTCGATGTGTTGACAAGGTTGCAAAAATTTCAAGAAATACGAAGAAAAATGTGGATAAATGAGAAATTTGATGAGTAAGTGCTTGTAAGTAAAAACAAGCAAGGAAGAAGAAGAAAAGCGTTTGAAAATTGGAAGGAAATTGACAGTGGAACGTTAAAGATGCGTTAAGGATATGTCAAGTTGACCTTTGCGGCGGCAGCTGCGCACGAAAATAGGTCAGTGTTTGTAGGGTACACAAGAGATTTTAAGTGTGTTTGTGTGAAAGAATATTTGTATGTATGTGTGTGAAGTATGTAATACCTCTCATCTTTATTGAACAAATTTAATAATTTTTTAGCATATGTTTTTGAAAAATTATAAAAAAAAAATTTCAACAATAATTTCGAAAAAAAAAAAGTTCCAAAAACAAAAGATTGTGAAAAATTATATTTTATCCTAGAATTCTGATGTTGAACAGACAAAGAAAGTTTTTTTCTCAAAATCTTTTAATGCCGAAAATCCTCGGAGCTATGATACTAAGGGCAGATCCACAGAGACTGCGTTCACTAGTGTCAGTTATAGAGAAAGCTCTAGAGTACAAGCAATATGCTTTAGGAGTATTTCTAGACATTAGTGGTGCATTCAACAATGTGTCGAGAGAAGGTATTTTAAGGGGCTTAAACACAACGAAAACAGAGCATGCGAGGGTACAGGGCGGTGTTCTATCGCCACTTCTCTGGCTACTCGCTTTAATGAGTTACTAAAGAAATTTTAAGGTACGGCATCGAAACTAGTAGCATATGCAGATGCCATAATAGTGACAGGCAAATACCTAAACACCGTGAGTGACATAATGAATAATACACTCTTAGCAGTGCACCAATGGACAACACAGGCAGGCCTAGGGATGAATGCTGATGAAACGAATATGATACTTTTTACTAGAAGGTACAATATCCCCTATTGGCGACCCCCGAAGCTAAACGACGTGGAACTAACTCTTAAAAACCACACAAAGTACTTGTAGTCATTTTGGATAGTAAACTATCATGGAAGCACAATATATGTATTAGAGAGGAAGAAAAAGGCCAGTAACGCACATACGCATGCGAAAAGATGCTGGGAGTTACATGGGGTCTATCTCCTGATATAATGTATTGGTGCTACTCAGCTATAGTAAAGCCAATATTACTATACGGCACTCTGGTGTGCTAAGAAGACTGACATATAAAAAGCCTATGGAAAGTATGCAACGTCTTGGTGCACTCTGCACAACAGGTGCATTGAGAACTACTCCAACGGCAGCGCTTGAAAGAATACTCAACTTGTTACCGATTGATATTGCGGCGGAATGCCTAGCAGCTAAATTCGCCGTAAGACTCAGCGCGACAGGCGAATTTACCTGCAAAACATTCGGACATAGCGCAATAGGCATGAGTTATAGGGTCGAAACGGACTATAGGACTCCGAAATGCAATTGGGTGAAGAAATTCCGAACAACAATAGAAGAAGAGGAATGGAAAAAACGATGAAACCTAACCCAAATACTCTTCATATATTTACTGATGGCTCGAAAATGTTAGACGGAATAGGGGCAGGGACATACTGCGCAGAGCCTGGCATCAGGCAGCCATTTAAGCTTCCTGACCCCTGTAGTATCTTTCAAGCAGAAGTCTTTGCGGTAGGAAAGGCTACAGAAATAGCAATCGCAAACACATCAAGCAACTCCAAAATAAATATATATATATATACGTTGACAGCCAAGCTGCGATAAAGGCAATAAAGTCATATGAAATTTCATCTAAAAATGTTCTAAAAAGCAGGGAAGCCATAGAGAGATTAGCCGCAGACGGACGGTTGCATATCTATTGGGCATCCGGACATAAGGGCATTGCAGGAAACGAAATTGTAGATGAGATTGCCAAAAGCGCTGTTTACAGAAAATTCGAACAAGAAAACGTCATACTGAAACCTAAAACCTAAACCTAAATACGGTTCTTAGTAGCTCTGTCTAGAAAAGAATGCAGAACTATCGTAGGTATGCTGACAGACCACAATTTGCTAGCGGTGCACGCATACAAGATAGGAATTACAAACAACGATAGCTGCAGATTTTGCAATGAACTAGAAGAGAGGGAAACGCTAGAACACCTTTTATGTTCTTGCCCTGCATTAGCTAGAATCAGATTAAAATGCTTAGGAGCTTTACAATATGAGAAGTTGGAATGCCTCTTGAGGATAGAGCTCCATAGTTTACTTAGATTCGCTAAAGACGCAGACGTATTACAAGATATCTACTACAAAGAAATGTAAGGGTCTAGCTCCATCTGGTAACACTAAGGATTAATAGGTCTATGTGATGGCTTTCAACCAGCCAGGTCAAGCTAACCTAACCTTTTAACCAAAAAAAAAAATTTTTTTCAAAAACAATTATTTTTATCGCCCGAGAGGGATATTTTTTCAAAACGGATAAAAAAAACATTTTTTCCCAAAAATTTTAGACACAAAAAAAAAACAAATTTCCAAAGAAAAATAATTTCAAATAGATATAAATATTATCCTAAAAACTAAAAATAAAAAAAATTGTAAAAATGTTAGATATATTTCATATATTACACTTTATGAAAATTCATTCCATAATTTTCAGCATTGAATGTATCTCAAAAATAAGAATTTTCCAAAATTTTCCAGTTTACTCCTTCTTTTGCGTACAATAAGACTGCAAAATTACCAATAAGTCTACAAATGAACTATTTGCAGAAAAATTTACGACCATGCCCGCAATACATGGATCGCTCGTATAATAATTGTCCCACACGCTATCTTCAACATAATTTTTATCCTTCTTACCACAACCTTAACCGAAATCTGTTTACGAATCATTGCTATAATCATCATCAGCGCATAAAACTGCTGTCCCCATTCCGAATTTGCAAAACAATTTGGAACTAAATAACTTGTTTACTGTCCACATAAGTAACCAATCATGCGCTTTCCTCCTACCTTCAGCACTTTTGGTTTTCTTTCCTGTTTATGTGTATTTTATTTATCTCTTGGCTAGGAGATAATTTTAATTGCCACTACAAGGCAAATTATTAGTATTCGCATAAACAACCAACTAAGTAACTCCATAAGCAATATATTTCAATATTTATTTATTTCCAGCCTTCGAGAGAGAAAACGCCAACACTTTTGCCAGAACATAAATTTAACCGCAAACAGAAGTTAAATAAAGCAAAGGACAGCACGGATGCTACGCCAAAGCAGTACCAACACCGCAAAAGTCCATAAAAGCATTGGAAGTAGAACAATTTACACTGCACACATACACACGGGCACACGCACGTGCACCTAAGAAGCCTTTGGAAATTGTTTACTAGCCAACTGATATTAAAATATATGAGCGCGGCGGAGTGTGCGGGATGGAGTCCCACAAATAATATGACCACGATCTTTAGCATAATGTCAACAGTAAACAAATTGTTTTCACATTTCTTTCTGACTTACAGTGAATTCTGCTTGTATTCCACAACTGCACCTACTTGAGAGTGTAAATGTATGCAGGTTTGCTCGTGGACATCGGTTGCCAGGGATCGTAAATTTAGGTGGCAGCAGCACGCATACATAGGTAGAATTGGCATGTGTATATGTATGTGTATATATATGTTTGTAAGCACCTACTCACATTTGATGCTCTTATAAATAAATACATTTGATGCTGTTATAGATATGAATGTATGTATATTGACTCACACTGAAACTTTCATATAGAAATTTCATAGGATAAAGCCAAAGCGGAATTGGTTTTGACTTATGCACAAATCTATCTAATCTATGCACCCATTAGCACTTGTGTTCCCACCCAAAAAAACTTACAAACTCTGCCACCCGGGAACCCCGACGACAATATTTTGGGTATAAGTCCTCTATATCACGAAATAGTTGTATACATTCGATAAATATTTATTTATTTATGTTGTAAGAACATATTTCTAACTGAATACATCAATAATATTATATACAGCAACTTTCATGTTCCTATATCAGGTAATTTCCCGTTATTGTGAAGGCCAGGTAGATTGAACTTGAAAGGTAAGCGAAAAGTTACGGTAACAGAAATGTATTCTTTTTTTGCAAATAACTCGAACACAGACCACGTAGATGACATATGGAAGAAAAGCTCATTCCCTTTATGCCATGCAAAGATGGGAGCAGCCTCAGACAAAGCTGCACCAATCACTGATGTATGGAATATGCTGAATGCAAACCTAGACCAACGGAACACTTGAATATTGATGAACAGCTTTTTCCATATCTAGGCAGAACGAAGTTAACCCAATGCACGCCATCAAAGCCTGCTAAATACAGTCTCAAAGTAATCCGCTGAAAGGGATTCTCTATACAGGCAAGCAAGGCAATACTCGAGAGGTGGATCAAGGAGAGCGAGTCGTGGAAGAACTTGTCGCCGCTTACAAAGGATCTGTCCGAAACATTATGAACAGATTTTTTACCACGTTACCTCTGACTAAAAGACTTCTTTCTTGGAACCTTCCTATCGTTGGTACTTTGAAAACAAAAAAAAAAATGTACATTCCTCCAGAAATGAAACCGTCGAATTCTAGAGAAATTTTATCAACTCTTTTTGGCTTTCATGAACAAGTTACCATGCGTTCATACGTACCAAAGAAAAACAAAATATGTTTAATGTATATTTCGATACAAAATAAGTCAAATCATCGGGACCAAGAAGGAGGTTGGCCTATCTCTCATTGGAAAAAATTATTCAACAAAATGCACGCCGATGGGCACCCGGGTAGCCGGGTGGAAACATAAGGGTTAAGGAAATAAATTTTTTGACGTGATAACGTCTTATAATTCGATTTAGCCGGCTGCACGCACGAATTCGGCTTACCAGAATTAACCACTGCCGGGACCGTCGAGGCTATCATTTGAATTAAGTTATGCGCATTCCGTAATTTTTCTAATAAAGCGAAAATCTTTGATAAGTATTGAATAGTGCTTTTTGAAGAAACTAAAAGATTGTCGGCCCATCGTTATGGAAATGTCGATAGGCATCTCCCAATAATAATCCACATCACTCATTGCAGAAATACTGTGCCTACTGATATCTTTTCTTTTACGTGTAATAAATACGCAGATAGGCACTCGTACATTCAAAATCATTTATACAACATAAATTTCTCAACGCATTTCTCAATGACACTCTGTAAGCATTTCTCAGATTTCTTGTCACAGGGTGTCTATGAAAGTAATGATAATTTTCACCACAAAGCACGGTTCGTGTCTAGGCTATTTTGGTGTGTAAAATATAAATTCACAAAATGTTGGAAGCTTTGTTTATTAGTGTTGGGCAACGCCGCGCATATATTTAAAGCAATAAATTATCAACAGTGGGTTTGGATAACTTTCGTACCGCACTAAACTTACTAAGATTAATTACTGCACGCAATTAAGAGGCAGGTCAAATTTTTTTTAAGGGGTTATACACTTTGTGAGCCCGAAAAAATGGATGATTGTCATAATTTTTTTCGAATATGTTTTAGAACTTTTATTCAAATGAGGCATATATTATACTGAAGGGTAACTCTCGAAGAATACATTTTGCTGTTTTTATTTTAAAAAATGTTATTATTTATTGTTGATATCGCCCCTCCCCCGAAACGCCGTTTTTTAGACGAGGCTTGCGGTGATCACGGTGGCGCATGAGCAGCTCAACTGAAATCAAAAAAATAAAATGATTATTGTAGACTTGTACAGCTTGATACCAAGTTGATCTCTGAGGCACAACACGCCTACACTAAAGGGAAATCGACTGAAATGGCACTTCATTCACTGGTGCAAACAGTGGAAACTTCCCTTCACAATAGGGAGTACTCTCTGGTCGCATTTATGGACATAGAAGGTGCTTTTAATAATATTGAACCCAAAGCTATTTTGTCTGAAATTGCAAAATTGGGTATTAATTACTCCATCCGAAAGATGATCTGGCTGGCAAAGCGATTGCAGCAAAAGCAGCGACACGCATGAATGCTATATCGAAATGGAATAAGTATCTTGGCCCTTCGGCCATACTGAACAGGAACACTGTTATCTCTTCCGACATAGACTATCATGTAAGTCTTCCATCACCACCCTTGCTATTCTCCTGTTCATTCCCAACTAGAGAAGAATGGAAGGCAAATCTTACCGAAATCGATGGCCCTCTAATTATATATGCAGATGGTTCAAAACAAGATGGTAAAGTGGGATTTGGAATCTTTTCCAATTCCCCTCACATCAATCTAATATATCATTTAGATTACCCGACTACTGTAGTGTATTCCAAGCGGAAGTATGCGCTATCTGGTATGCTGCGAAAACTCTCCTAGAAAAGAGAATATCACTAGAGGATATCCGTTTTTTCACTGACAGTCAAGCGGCCGTTCGAGCACTCAGCTCCTCTTATACCCACTCAGATATGGTTCGATCCTGTCTCTTATCTCTTAACGAAATAAGTGTTCAGAATTCTGTCCAAGTTTTCTGGATACCGGGTCACAGTGGATTCGAAGGTAACTGCAAAGCTGATGAGCTCGCAAGAGCTGGAGCTGCGCAATCAAATATTAGTAACTTACCCACTTCGTCATCATTGATCGAGAATTTCACAGCATTGCTGATCGGAGGTGGCGAGTGGAAACTATTTGCGTTACGACCAGACAAATATGGCCATCTTACAATCTGAAAAAGACAAAAACCCTTATAAGTCTTTCGAAATAGGAACTAAGGCATATAATATCTTTATCATGCCTTTTGGGCACTCATGCACGTCAACTCGGGGTTCCTCAAAACGACCTGTGCAGATACTGGGAGGACGAAGATGAGGAAGTATCGAGCAGGCATTTGCTGTGCAGTTGTCCCGACCTAACCAGAAGTCGACTCGCTGTTCTAGGCTCCCCAACAATTGACAATCTTTCAGTCTTCTCGGACCTGAAAATCGAATCTCTCCTAAAATTCTCGAAACGAATTAATATCTTTGACCAAAATCTATAATAAAAATCTCGATTAGTTGGGGAAATCATATAATATAATGAGCTCTAAGGCAACACAACAGACCCAACTTGCGGTCTATGAGGCACTCCGATGCGGGGTCATCCTTAAACCATTGTAGAAAAATGTTTTTAGTGAATCTGAACGGTTTATTTACCCAAACAAAATTTTTCTCGATATGAAAAACGCCTTACCCCAAAAAACCGATTTTTGAGGAGTTGAAAAATTAAAAAATAAAAATAATATAGTTCCACCGAACTATGCGAATATTTATAAAAAGTGAACCGTTCAGATTCACGAGGTTGTATCTTCGAATAATTAAAAAAAACCCCGACTTCGATAAAATGATGTACTTTTAGAATATCCTATAAAAAAAATTCAATTTTTTAGTCCAACACAAGGTATATAACCCCTTGATTCTAGATAATTAATTATTATGATATTACATTCGTCAAGATACAACTGACATAAACCATTTTTGTAATAATACTTCAAAAAAATTATGCATTCAATTCGTTAGAGTTGTTTAAGACTTTTTGAAAGTTATCAAATAAAATTTGAAAATTCTGGACGTCTTGAGCGGAAGAAATTGTGAAATGCTGGTATAACCGGTTCTAACGTGGCCGTCGATCCTCGTAGGTTGAAGTTCGTGGAGGCCTTCCAAAAAATGTTGTGGTGCCAGAAAGAATCATTGCTTTGCATCAAATGATGACGTACGATCGCCATGCGATATATTACGAGATAGAGCATCCTTGGGCCTTAGTGGGAACTGCATACATTCAACTTTGCTAAACATTTGGTCGTAAAGAGGATAAGTTCTCGTTGGATACTGCATAATTTGACAATTGCCCGTTAAAGGTTTCGTGTTGATTGGGGTAAACAAATATTGCATAAATACAGTCGCGATGGAAGCAGAAGCTGTGGGGGCCGTGCAGAGAAAGAGACTGTTGAACACTTTCTTTGCAAATGTCCGCGGTTTGTGGCTAGGC
The DNA here is from genome assembly GCF_027943255.1 of Anastrepha obliqua. Lineage (NCBI taxonomy): Eukaryota > Metazoa > Arthropoda > Insecta > Diptera > Tephritidae > Anastrepha > Anastrepha obliqua. The sequence continues at coordinate 3,764,861 of NC_072896.1, forward strand.
GCTTCAGGTTCCTTAGTGTTCGTTTTGGGGATAGCCTGAGGCAGTTCTCCAGCCTATATCCCATTCCTCTTCTCCAACAGCATTGGATGGCTGTAGATGGTTCTTATTCCTTTAAGTTGTGTAATCTTTTGCAGGTAGTGCAGCTCCCTGAAATTTTTAGTGCCCGCGAACGTGTTAATTAACATTACCAACGCCATTATCATTATAATTACTATTATAATTACCATTGTCATTGGCATTACAAATACAATTGCCTTTAAAATTATAATTCCCATTACTATCATTGCCATAACCTTTTCCATTACCATCACCATTCGTTTGCCTGATTGACTTGAATTGACAAATGTTAATTAGGTTTATATAAAATTAAATAAATGAAAGGGCGATTACTACTGATTACAATTAATAAATTACCTGTTACTTGAATATTTCATTGAAGCTGAAAAAGCAAATGAAGTTCAAGCGTGAATTTCTTTCCTTACTGCAATGTCACAAATTGATCTTGACAGCCGGGAATTACGCCAATTATTGATAAAAGTTTTAATGTGGAAGGATTTCGTTTCATCACAAAAACGCGTCTGGCAGTAGCCCCTCTGATATGAGTGTATATGATAATTTTCATTACAAATATTATTATCATATCATAATTATTTGTTGTCATTGTAATAGAGATTGCATGTTTAACTTTCTCATTTAATAATTCATATTTTTCTTATTCATAATATATAATTATTTGAACGCAAGAAATGATCTATACGATCGAGAACACAAAAACTGCAATCAAGTGAGTATTAATGTGTAGCAATTTCGCAAAATGAAATGACGTCCGTGTGGCTTCAGTATAAAAAAAAAACTGATAACAGTGTTAGTGCAAAAGTGTGCAAATATACATTCGTATGCATGAGTGTGTTTGCACTTCGAGTACAAATTTTCAGGGTAAATCTCAAATGACGTTCGATTGAGAGGTGAAGATGTCATCAAGTGAAAAGTTCATTTATACACATAACTGCATACATACATACACATAAATAATTACGAATATATAAGTAAATTAGTATAAGTTAATCTATTGTCGTTATTTAGAAATGAAGTCCTGAAATATGAACCTTAGATAATGTTTGTTGACCGATGCGTTCGGGTGCAAACGTGCTCGCATGCACACATACATACATAGATGAAAAATTAGAAAAAATTTGGTTTAAATTATTTTTATAAAACTTATCAGTCAATTGACGTAGTCAGTGAACTCAAGTTTGCGTTGTACAAATGCATTTGCTCAACGAACTGCACTTCTTGGCGACTGTGGATGTTTTGGCAACTGACACTCAGCGGAGAAAAAGTATACCATACCTAGTATCGGGGTTACACGAAACATACCTATGCCTCAGCCGCTTCCCTGCAAGCAGTTACTGTTGGGATTACCAATTCACGCAGCCTCCTAAGATCAGCATTGTTCCAAGTTGGAGAGAATATAAGCAGCTTTGGTCAAGATAAAACCGTTAGCCGGCTTTCAGCGATTTTCAAGCAATCAGCTGATTTGCTGACGTCACAAGAGATATGGCAACGGGTTTCTTTACTACAATTGGCAACAAAAACTAAGACTTCGTTGGTTATAAAGGGTGGTTAAATTTCAAGGGCCGATGTTGAATGTGAACCACACCTAAACGTCAAGTTTCGTTTCTTTCCGCATTTCATTTGACATTTTTCAATTTCAGACTAACTCAATTTGAACCATGGAAAGATACACAATCGAGCAACACGTTAAAATTATTCAGGCTTATTATGAAACGGGCGTTCAAACCAAAATGCATATCGCGCACTTCTGATGAGGCACATTTTCACCTCAGTGGATTCGTCAATGAGCCGATTTGCCGCATTTGAGCGAATGATAATCCAAGAATAATTGCCCAAAAACCAATGCATCCACAAAGAGTGACTGTTTGGTGCGGTTTATGGGCCGGCGGCATCATTGGGCCGTATTTTTTCCAAAATGAGGCCGGTCAGGCAGTAACTGTGAATAGTGTTCGCTATCGTGAGATGATAACGAACTTTTATGGGCTGAAGTGAAAGATATGGATGTGCGCGATATGTGGTTTTAACAGAACGGTGTCACTTGCCACACAGCTAACGAAACAATGGCTCTTTTGCGCGAAAAATTTGATGGCCGAATAATCTCACGTCGCGGCGATGTCAATTAGCCGCCAAGATCATGTGATTTGACACCGTTGGACTTCTTTCTTTGGGGTTATTTGAAAGAAAAGGTGTACGTCGATAAACCAGCAACAATTCAAGAGCTAAGGGATGAGATAATTCGGCACATTAACGGCATAGAACCGCAATTATGCCTCAGCGTCATCGAAAATTTGGACCATCGGATGGAGGTGTGCCATTTGGCCCATATTTTATCATTTATTATTGAGTCATACCAGTATTATCATAATAAAGAGCAATGACAATAATTTTCTAAAAAAAATGTATTTTATTCAAAATCAACACCGGCCCTTGAAACTTAACCACCCTTTATATGGTTATAAAAATCAAAGCAGACACTGTTCACGTTACTCTGTTGTTGCCTGAAAAAGGATTGTTCGGAAGACTGATTATATTCAAATAACCTCACTTAAACAGTTTTTTTTATTGTCATTTGATTCACCTCTCTCTGCGGCAAATCCCCTACGACAACCAAAGTTGCTTCCAAATGTTCGCTTCGGTTGGCCAAACTTTGTACTCTATCATCCTTGGTACCGCCAGGTTACTGTTCAAATGACTTTTATTGTACTTGATAGAATTAGCCCTTCACGTCTTTCCCATTTGTACCAGTGCTGGCCGTCATTATTTAAAGCATCTAATCAAGATATTGTTCTCATCTTCTTTTCTGTTTAGTCTACGATTCGCACAAAGTGTCTTAAACTGCTTACAAATTTATTTAATACAGAGAGAATAAAAGTTGTTAAAGCAAAACTTAGTAAAAGAAAAGTCAATAGACTGATTATTATTTATAGTGTCAATATTAATTAGAGTACGCGTGATTGGCCCATTCAATGCATAATTAGACTTACCACCTTGACAAAAAAGTTCTCGGAATATATTCAGAAAATTCAATATACAACTTTATTCCTCAAAAAAGATATTAACGCCTTCAAAGCAATCCCCATCAGCTGCAATGCACTTATGCCAGCGGTTGATTTAGCGCTCAAAACATTTCTGGAACTTTCTTTTCGTTATGGCCATCAGAGCCGTCTTCGATTTTCCATTACTTCCTTTCGGCTGTTAAAACGCGAAAGTAATTGCAGAGAGGCTAATCAGTTGAATTTAATGGCTGTTGGATGATTGTTCTTGGTCAAAAATTCACGGATAATGATCATACTGCGCGAAGGTGCGTTATTATGGTCCAAGATCCGCGAGTTGTTTTCCCACAAATCTTTCCTTTTTTGGTGAATCGTGAAAATTGCTGGTGTACCCTTGCAATCCATAAAACCGTAAGCATCCTTTGTTGTTTGACTGAAAACGAGCTAATTTTTTCAGTTCTGGTTCGTTCGGAGCTCCCCACTCACTCGCTGATGTCTGGATTGCGTGTCGTACTCAAAAACCCAAGTTTTCAGTAATGATGCGTTTGTTGAATGTTGGGTCGGATTCGGCCTTGGAAATTTTGTCTTTGGTGATATCAATGCGGTCCCTTTTTTAGAGTATTATTACCGAAACAGTTTCCCAACAATTCTAAGGGGCTCCCACTACTGAATCCATTTTTAATGCAAAATTTAATACAAAATCGTTGTTAAACATTGAAATCCATTTTTAAATTTGTAAACAATCGAAAACACGTGCAGAGGTAGATTTTCTCAAGACGGCGTAACTTCTACAAATGTCAAGCAATGGCAATAAAAATTTGGCGGGAATGTTAATCACAGATGTGGCAACCTAGTAAAAAAACAAAAAACAACAGAAACCAAATCAGTTGTCTTAGAACGTCACCTGGCGGTTGCTCCGGGCACTTTTTGATCAAGGTGGTATACCGGCATTCAGCATGCAGTCTCTAGTCTCAGTTTTATCAGTGAACTTTTAGTAGGTCACACAAAAAAATATAGATGTAGAAACATACATAGAAATCTAAAAAAAGGACTTTTGCGCCGGATTTGAGGGCCGTGAACTGCAATTCTATACAACACGCCAGAAATCGCGTACCAGCAGGATTTTTTATTATTGTTCAGTTCACTGTCTACAAAAAATTAAATGTTGAATACAATACTTGGCTTATCATAAATTCTAGCTTAACGCATGTGTTCTGCTTTTTGTCTCAAGTTCCACTACAGCGCCTGCATATGAAATATCTAGCGAATGACCAGAAAGAGCCAGAGTCAGACTTTCGTTAATTTCGAATGAGACATATCTTTCCTTCTTTTGTAATCACTAGTAGCGACAATGATCTCTTGGTTATGATTATGATTATTCATCTATGGACTAGACTATGGGTAGACTGTACTCCTAGTACCCATCAGGGGCTTAGTAGTTAGCTAGCCCACAACGGTAATTTTTCCTATATTAAACTCCCCACTGTGATTATCATAAATAAAATCACCTTTTCTATTGTTACACTTGAGGAGGAGATTATGGAATACTTTTTATTCGGAGCTTGAAAGCGACACTTATCCGCAAGGAATTAAACGAGTGGGCATCGTTTCTCAGAAAAGCGCCTCCTTCTTATCAAGCAAGCAGTCACATTTCCTCAGGATTTGCATCACTGCTCAGCTGCTCATTCTAAGATTTCTAAAAGATCAACCAAACAGGGCGTCGCTTCCATAGAACGAAGTAGGTCATCCTGCCGCAGCAACTGCACCAAAAAACTGCAGCAAAAAACGATAGGACGAAAAGGAAAGGGGTGGGGAGGGTTGAGTATTTGTGGACCATGAACGGAGACTAATTTGCGGTTGTGTTAGCCTCTTTATGCTGCTAATGAAGCTCATCAGATTTTTGTTATCAAGACCTGCTGTGTCTGAAAAGAAGTGAGAACCAAGATGCTTGAATCTTAGTCCCGCGAGAGCTGGGCAACTAAGGAGCAGGTGCTGAGATGATTCCGCCTCATCCTCCATACAGCGGACGCAAAAAGGACTCGAGGTAATTCCGAGTCTCACGGCATGAGTACGCCGCGGGCAGTGCCCCGTGTGGATGCCCACGAAATTTGATAGATGAGATTTTGTCGTCTCAGAATATCCCTCGAACGCCTCCTATCCTAACGTGGGCAGAAGGGCTTCGCTAAAAACTTTCCAACGTACCTGATCGGTTATAAAGCAAATTTCCTTCAAAATTAAACCTAGTTCATATTCCGTTGCTGATTTGATACACGTATGATGCGTAACGGCGTCCGGCATGCGGGTGCTACCGATCGGACCGATGCTGCCATCATCACCTTGACTATAGTGGACAAATACAAACTGCTCAGTAAATGACTTTCTAAATTTTATGGTAATAAAGAAGAGTGTGCCTGCAGAGGAAGAATAAAACATGATCTATCTAAGAAGTAATTTACTTGTAGCTGGTAAAAATGTGATATTGAATGAGTCTATAATATTTTAAGTTGAAAAATGAATCTCTCTCTTTTCCTTCTCAGTCACACTCTACTCTATTACAAATTTCATTATATCTTCATTCTCTCTCGTCGGCTTTGTGCTTGTTACCCATAAACGGTGCAATAGAAAGCGGGATTGTGCGGTAAGGTGCCGCCGGGCGTCATCGGGCGGCAGTTGTGTCGGAAATCATCATCGATGTCGAGCACATTGGCGAGCACCGATTTCGAGGAGCTGGTTTAGTATAATTAATAAAATGAGCAATTTAGTGTTATGAGAAAAAATGTATATTTAGCTAAAGTGAAAAGTGTTGCAAAGCAAAATGCTAAAAGCTCAAATTAAATAAATAAAATAAAATAAATGAGTGCTTTTCGTGAACAGGGAAGCATGATGTAATTGATGTTCGCGTACTTGTCCAGCGCTCGCTGAGTTGGTGCAAAGTCTATCCTTTCAGGAGTAGAGCGCAGGTTGACAAGGGGATCCCGATCCTCTCCTTTCGCGGGCATACTACCTCACAGGGCCCTTGTCTGGCCAGCTCGCCGGCTTCGCAGTTTCCAGCAAAGTCACTGTGACCAGGTACCCAAATTATCTTTATATCGAAGAATTATGATGCAATCGAGAGAGAGACCAGGCATTCCCTGACCAGTTTCGAATGCACCATAATAGAGCCTATGGCCCTAATTGCCGCTTGGCTATCGGAGTAAATATTTATCTTCTTAACAGTTATTACGCAAGTAAGTAGCCAGTCAGCTGCTTCTTTAATTGCAGTCACCTCTGCTTGGAACACACAGCAGTGATCCGGTAGCCTGAATTTGAGTTTGATAGGGAGCTCTTTGCAGAATACTCCTCCAACCCTACCGTTCAACTACGAGCCATCCGTGAACAGGTTAACCAGACCCTGTCCCCAAGCGTTGCCCCCGGACCACTACTCCCTTGATGGAATATGGGGGGAGAAAGTTCCGCTTGGACTAAACGAGGGCACACACTGATTCGTCGACGAGGGGATGAACTCAAAGTTTCTGAGAATGCTTGAGTGCCCATATGTGAGATTGAGTTTATAGCCCAAGCCCTACAGTCTGCCGGTACGTGCAGCGGCAATTCTGCCTGCGATGTCTATAGGTACCACATTTAACATTACCTTGAGCGTTGAGTAGGAGTAGTTCGAAGCGCCGCACTGATTCCAATGAGTGCAGACCTCTGAACTCTCTCTAGCTTTTTAACTGATGTCGTCCTCTCCAGTGAGTTCCACCTGACAACGACTCCATATAACAAGATTGGCTTTATTTTGGTATTTTAGAGCCAATATAGGCCTCATCCTTTACCAATTGCGCCCTTGCATCCTTACAAGGCGATTGTTGCCTTTCTTACTCTTTCCTCAATGTTGGTCTTCCACGTTAGCTTACTGTAAAGGTTTAGACCTAGGTACTTCACCTTGTCAGAAAGCACCAACGGAGCGCCCCCATCGAGGGGAGTTGAGCTCTGGGTATTTTATACAATATTTCCTCGTGAAAAGGGCGAGCTCCGTCTGAAGAGGATTCACCGATAAGCCGCAGTCCGCTGCCCACCGAAGGCTGGACTTTCACTTACTTATGTAGGTATATAAGTTCATCTGTAGTGGAATCAGACACGAGCTTCATGTAATTTAAAATGCCACAAAATCATCACTTTCTCACGTGTTGTCGTGAGGTTCAGTTAAAAATTTAGAAGTATTTACGTTTTACACCTGCCTTTCTCAACCCATAAATCTTAGCTATTATAAAAAATTGTGCTTGAATTGGCTTCAGCCTTATCCCGCATAAATCCCCATGACATCATTACGATTTTTTGCGATTTCGAATTTATTTCAATAAATCAAAACCTATTAACATTTGAAAAGATTAAACACTTGCTTCCTTTAGATTTGCTCCTCTGCTTAATCTAAGAAATTGATTTTTATAACTGTACCTGATGGCACACATGTATATGTACATACATTGACTTATAAACCACAATAAAAATCATTCGATGAAGTTCGAGGTTATATATTTCAAAACGGTCATTATCTGTGGGGTTTTGCCTTGATAGAGTGGGCAAAGAGTTTGTGATTGATTAAACCCTTAGTGAAATGTCTGGATTATAAAACAAACAGATTAGATTTAAAAACAAAAATAAAAAAATAAAAGTTCGGCAGGTTTGACTTTTCGTCGCAATTGGAACGCATGTTTTGATTTTTCCTATAAAAGAATTGAACCGACAGATACGCAATCGAAAGTATGCAAATGCGCTGGATGAGTTACCGCTGTTAGAAATTGCTTCACTTAAGTTCAGGTAGCTATAAGTATTTCTCAGGAAAATTGCGTTATACGAAAAAAAAGAAAAAAACTCAGGCGATAGATTCTGGTAGAGCGGAGCAAAACAAAACTGGATATGTATGTTTATCGGCGATTTGAAATTTGATATGAGAATTGTTTTAAGGAATTAAAGCTTCGACACTTTTGCCCATCCTTATGGTAAATTTGCATAGAAAACCATTATATTTTAGATATATCTGGTGTTCAACAGTTCTATGTAAAAAATAACGTAGAGCATTTTAAATCTCTAACTTCTGAATAGATGGGTCGTTTATGCCTTATTTCCTGCATTTAACTTGAATAATTTTTTAGTCGCTACTTTGTTATATTTTTTGTGTTGTATAGTTTTATGTACCATTTCTATGAGTCTGCAATAATACAGAAATAAAAGGTATTTAATAAAAAATAAGCATGAAAGGTTGGCCTCATTTTAGTATATTTCTTAACTGAGCCAGAGACACTAAAGGCTTCCGATGAGTAGACTAACCGCCTTAATAATTACGGTCCTATTTTTAAATTATTATTCGAAAAAGAGGCATTCTATACATTTTTATAACTGAAGAAAAGTTGGCCGGGTGTATCTAGAACATAAGCAATCGATGGTGTCCAAGGACATATCTCCTCAACCGACAGTTAAAATAAAACAGCCGGAATCGGCATTTCCCAAAATTTTACTATATTTTGAAAAAGGCGTTCAGTAGTAAGCATCGATTGCCCAGAAGCAGACTCGCGATATTTAAATAAATAAAATATAAATTAAAATTTTATTTCTATAATTATATTTTAAAAACTGTTAACTTGTTTAAGGGGGAAACCGGTTTAGGAGGCCAAAATTTTGGTGTTTTTCGAGAATTTTTTGAACAAGGAAGGAATAATCAGAAATTGTTTAAGTTTAGAAGATATTTCATTTATATTTTTAAGTACACTTTTAAATTTTTTTGAAGTTATTTCCGCGGGAGATAGTGCCGTTAGAGCGTGCTGTCCATGGACGATCGCCATCCGAGTGTCTTGCTGGTGGGAGTTCCTGAAGTTGCAATTTTTCTCTAAAATCAACAGCAATTTGTTTTTATATTTTTAACAACATTTTCCTAAGAATATGAACCTAATTGTGGTAAAACTTTAACTTTAGCAAGCGTAGTTTGATTAGAATTGGTCTGCTTGCAGCATAACTCTGATTAGCCTAGCGCTTACTCACTCTTCGCTGCTAACTACGGTAATTCCTCTCACAGCAGCCAACGCACGCTTGCATGGCAACTGTTAGCGATGCTGTAAACTTTTATGCTCATGAGTGTAAAATTAAAACACGAAATTTTATTTGATCCATTGTTTTGAAAATAAGAAAAGTGGCGTAACTCTTAGCAAAATAACTCACGAAATTATGAGTGGAATATCATGTAGTTTTAACAGCTCTCTTTTTAAGGTTAGTACTCACTGAAAAAAAGGTGAATGCAATAAAACTAGTGCCATATGTGTCTTAGGCACGGGACTCTTCAGCTCATGAGTGGCATATGTATGTAAATATATATATACGAGGGGTGCCTTTTATATTTCGGGATTTGGCAACCATGGTGTTGCAATCTGGAAACTGACAGCTGTATCGCAAAGTTTGACTTTTTTGGCTTTTACGTACTCAGAACGTTTTGAAATACCAGCGCTATTTTTGTTGTATACAGTAACTTAAAAGATTCATCTCGGTTCAAAAATGGAATTAAATCGTAAACATTTTCGTGCGATTATTTTTTACAACTTTCGACGTGGATTAACTCAGCAACATTGCATGGATGAACTTAATTCATATTTTTGGCGATGAAGTTCCATCAAGGACCAGTGTTTATCGATGGTATGGTGAATTCAATCGTGGTCGTAGTTCACTCCAAGACGAATTTCGTGAAGGTCGTCCAAAATCAGTTGAACAAGAACTAGAACAACGCAGAACAGTAAATTCTGAGTGGTACACAAGCATTTGTTTGCCAGTTGTCTTCCAAGAAATTAGGAAAACCAATCGCCAAAGACGGATCACTCTTCACCAGAACAATGCGAGCTCTCACACATCGGCTCAAACCACTACATTTTTGAGCACCCAAAACATCGAATTAATGGGTCATCCGCCGTATAGTCCTGACTTGGAACCGAATGATTTCTTTTTATTCCCGTACGTAAAAAACAAACTGAGAGGTCAACGTTTTTCGACACCTGAAGAAGCGGTTGCGGCATTCAGAATGCATGTTTTGGAGGTACCTCATTCAGAGTGGCAAAAGTGCTTCGACAATTGGTTCAAACGCATGCAAAAGGGGAAAGATCTTCATGGAGAATATTTTGAAAAACAATAAAGTGATTTTCGATGATTAAAATTTGTTTTTGTTCTCTAATCCCGAAATATAAAAGGCATCCCTCGTATATATAATTGACGCGTACACCCTTTTTGGGTGTTTGGCCGAGCTCCTCCTCCTATTTGTGGTGTGCGTCTTGATGTTGTTCCACAAATGGAGGGACCTACAGTTTCAAGCCTACTCCGAACGGCAAATATTTTTATGAGGAGCTTTTTCATGGCAGAAATACACTCGAAGGTTTGCCATTGCCTGCCAAGGGGCGACCGCTATTAGAAAAATGTTTTTCTTAATTTTGGTGTTTGACCGGGACTCGAACCGACGTTCTCTCTGTGAATTCCGAATGGTAATCACGCACCAACCCATTCGGCTACGGCGGCCGGCATATGTAAATACGTTAACTATTATTAAACCATACAAAATTTAAAATTATCTTCGTTAATCTTTGTTGTTATTTTTATACTGCTTTAACTTATTCTGTTCATTGTATCACAAAATTTTATTTTGTTACCCCTCTTTTCATGTCATATTCAAAAAATGCATTATTTTATATACTTTTTTTAAATTTTTCGTGTTCATTATTTTTGTGTTTAAATTTTAAATGGTTTCATTTCAATCTCAGTTTTTGAATTCATTGCTTTTATGTATGATGATTATTGATTATCTTATTTTTATTATACGGTGCGAGTTTTTAAAGTAAGTACCATTTTGACATAAAAAACAACAAGAAAATCTTTCCCAAAAATAATTTATTCACTTGAAAAGCCATACTTTACTCTACTTTTCTACATGATTCCCATTACTATTGAGGCATTTATCATATCTTGGGACCAGCTTTTGCATGCCATCGTCAAAGAAGGTTGCCGCCTGATTAGACAACTACTACTTCACAGTCGTTTTCACTCTGTCATCGGATTGGCGCTGCCCCGCCATATGCTTCTTTAAGTGCATGAACAAATGGTAGTCGCCCGGCGCTAGATCGGGACTGTATGTTCCAATTGTTCCCAGCCAAAACACGGACGGGCACTATCGTGGAGCAAAACGACACCTGCGCTCAGCATGCCACGCCTTTTGTTTTGAATTGCGCGGCGCAGTTTTTGTAAAGTCGTACAGCACGCTGCTGCATTGATCGTGTCGCTTCACTGATTTGGTGATGAATGTCAAGTGAAACCGTATTACAGCACGCACTTCACAGTCGGCGTAAACGATGGTAAACGGTAAATACGGTACTTACTTTGAAAACACGCCTCGTATGTAGGTGTATACGAGTAATATAAGCCTCGTAAGCCCCATACTAAATACTGACCTCAATGGTGGTGTGGAAACTGAAAATGCCTAATATTGTTTGTTTGTTGTCTGGTGTGGCATTACTGACGAATGTTATAAAAAGTGCACCTTTTTACAGCGCACTCGCGAGAAAAAGAGTTTCTAGTTATCTATGGCAGAGAACGTTAATGGCATAGAGAAGTCTCCTGAGCTACGAATTCATCTCCCCGCCCAGCTTGACAGCGGGGAAGTTCTTAGCAGAGCTGATTACAGTTAAAACCTCAAAAGTTCTCTGTCTATGGCGCAGACGGCAATAAAGTAACATAATCATTGGCTGCTTGATTTTTTTCTTATATCACCAACACAATCGCAAATGTGTCGTAAACAAATCACTGTCACGTCAGCAAATCAGCTGATCCCTTCAAATTCCCTGGGAGAGGTTAACGGTCCGAATTTGGCCAAACCTTCTGAATTTTTTTCATCATGGGTGATCCACTATACTCGTAGCAAAACTGTAAGAATAATGAAAGTTTTTCCGCACTTTTCATTCGTATAAAAATGAGTTTATAATATAATGAATATGTACGTATATACTATAATCTGCTGTTATCGGAAAAAATGATTTTTACACCACTAATCGCCACTTTGGGGTTAAAAGTTTAGAGAAAAAGTTTTATTTGATTGTAATTGCTTGGACTTTCTTATTGGGCAACTCAACTGTTTCTCGCATTCGAGTATATTATCTTTATGCGAAGATAAGCTGATAATCAAAATAGTCGTACTTGTATGTATGTATGTATGTATGTATGTACATAAGTGCAGTTGTTTCTGTGAGTAAAAATAAGTTACCGTTTATTAGCTGGTAGTTTATCTTTTAGATTTGTGAGGTTCGAAAAAATGTTTGATACTTTTTTATTATTTTTACCACACACAACTATAAAGATAATATACTCGAATGCGAGAAACAGTTGAGTTGCCCAATAAGAAAGTCCAAGCAATTACAATCAAATAAAACTTTTTCTCTAAACTTTTAACCCCAATAGTAAAAACATGCATACCTACATGCATACATACATACATACATACATACATACATACATACATACATACATACATACATACATACATATATACATACATACATATGAATGCACTCGAACGAGAGAAGACAAAGTCCGATCTGACACTTTCTTATCGCGTTTAGCGATAAGCGACATATTCATGATCATTGGCTGTCGTTGTCGGCTGATTACATTATCACGGGCGTGCTAAAAGATTGCGAAATTGCCCATATACCTGACACCTTTTTATGTTTTATTTATTTATTATTATTTTGCATGGTATGTGGGATAACAGAAACTTGGCGGTTCTATGCTTTGATCTGACCATAGGACTTTTTTCAGTGTAAGGGGATAGTCCTGAAATGGAGCCAGAAACCGCTTTAATGTCTTAGGGAAAATTTAGTTTACTGGATGAGCTTCGGCGAAGTCAGAAGTAGCAGTCTTATGAGTGAAATTATATTCCATAATTAACAGGAATTAGAAAGAGTATATCCAATTTTCGTCCAGAGCTCAACTGCAGTTATTAATTCTATTTCAGAAATACCAGTTGTTGTTGTTGCTATAACAACGTAAAATATTTCTCTTGAATGTGACACTCTTGGATTGGCGCATGGAACAGATTATCTTATCTTAATTAGTAGCGATGATGTGAAGAACGAAAATGATTTTGTGCCAATGTCGTCACAAGCCTGACAGGCGGTGCCAGCCGGGGGCAGTCACAGCTCCCCATTCCTCAGTGGATAAAAGTGGTTTAGCATTATTTAATGGAACGTATCATTTCTAAGTTGCTCAGTGGATAAAATAGTTTGAGAAGAATGGTCAAATGGAAGGCTGGACGGATGTTTACAATTCTGCCCCTACGAAACAGAGAAATGCTGAAAAGCCTTTCGTAAGAAGCCAAGTGGAGTTGAATTTAAGTAAGCTGAAAACAGCTTTGAAGTTCCATAGGCAGTTACGTAGTCATCAAAAAAGGGCTAATGAGTTACTTCTCGAGTTTTGACACATTATAATGAAAATTGTTAAGCAAATGGATTTAGATGAAATTTTATTTTAAATAATATATTTTTCAAGGTTCAATAAAGACGTCCCAACCTATGAAAAGACAAATTAAAATTTAGGAAAAGATTACAGCAAAGCTGAACCTTTTACTGGGGAAGTTAATCAAAAAGGAAAAAAGGTGTCCGATAGGTATCAGCCGAAAGCACAATGCCAAAAATTGTCCAGCTCAGCTGCAGCAGACTGGCTCGTTCCGGTAAGGTAGATCCGGCAGTCGTTTCCACTGCAATAACCGTAACTCAAACAGCGGATTTTGGTTAATATTTGATTTCGAAATATTTCGACGTCAGCCACACCTTGTGAGTAATTTTTTAGAATCTAAAGTAGGCAATAGGTAGGTAGGTAAGTGAAATGGTTCAAGTGCCAGTCTGCCGCTCCTTAAGTAGCACTAAAGCGCCGTTTTGATACCATTATGAGACCTATAACAGGCAGATATGTACAGCCAGCCAGGGCTGTTGATATAATGGAGGAGATTGATTGGATTTAGGTTGGCGCACTGCCCCAGGCTGTCGAAGAAAGGAGCGCCCAGTGATCGTAGTCGTCTAGCGTCTCCTTCTCTGAAAGGTCCACACAACTTCTGCAATGGGAGTTAAATGGTAACCTTAGCTTTTTCGCGTATGTGCCGATAGTCCAGTGTCCGTTAAACACAGCTACGAGTTTGGAAATTGAATGGCGAGGAGTCCAAAGGACATTCTGAGTCCTTCGTATATCGTATTGGGGCCAAAGAGTTTTCGAAATAGCACATGAAGAAATTGGGCTCCATCTTTACTGCGCTTTTCTAAGAAATAATATGTGCAGTTCCCCTTTAACAACTGTCAGGGGGATGCCGATGACCGGGTAGAAGGTCTTTGAGGCCAATTCAACCTTCCTGGCAAGCTCAGCAGCAATTTCATTTCCCTCTATGTTCCTATATCTTGGAACCCAGATCAGAGAAATGTTACCTGCACACCCAAGAGATTTGATCTCTTCTTTACAGAAGTTTACTAATTTCATTCTGCACCATGGCAGCGTCGGAGCCTTGATCGAAGCTCGACTATCGGAGAAAATGTTAATATCTCCCACGCTCACGCGTTCCCTAAGCATTTTGCATGCCTGCAGGATCGCGAAAACTTCTGCTTGAAAAACACTAGCAGTGTTTGGCAGATTCCATCTTGGAACCGTCAGTGAAGACAGAGGTACCAGCTTCAGTGCAGGTTTTCCCTCGTTCCAATTCTACCTATTTAGAACGATGGCCCTAGCACGACCCTCAAACTATAATTTACGGATAGAGAGATCTGTTCGAAGTTCGGAGAAATACGATGTTAACTGCCCGAAATGCTACCATGTCCCTTGAGAGATTGCCTCCAGAGACCAATCTCCTTTAACCTGATTGCACTTTGAGCTGCGGTGGAAATAACGAAAAAGTCGAAAGGACATTCAGGGCGGCAGTGGAGCAGGTTTTACATGCTTCGGTTATGCCAATGCATGCAGTTATTATAGCCCTTCCGCAGAGCTTCCCACCAAACTAAGTATCCATACGTTAAAATTGGCAAAACCACTGCGTTGTACATCCACAGCACGACCTGTGGCTTTAGTCACCATTTTTACCGAACATAGATTTGCAGGCGTAGAAGGCTATACTGGCCTTCTTTACCCGATTTCAATGTGTAGCTACCAACGGAGTTTGGAGTCAAGTATCACTCCAAGTTAACTAACTTCCGATAAGAGCGGAAGAACGTGGTTGTTTAATTTGGGAAGTCGAAAGGGTGGTGGTTTATATTTTCTGGTAAATATCACCAGCTCCATTTTGTCAGAGTTGACTCGGTGGCCGCAAGAGGCAGCCCAGCGACTAAGTACTGCCAGTGACCTTTCCAAAATCTCAGCCATGATTGAAGGAAAAGGTCCCGATACCATCAGGATCAAGTCATCGGCGTATGCTACTACCTTAACTCTACCCTTATTTAGCATTATTAGAACTTCGTCAATAGCAACTGGCCAAAAATTCTTTCATCCACCAGTGAAAGGTTCGTCAAATTCGGCCCAAACGTTACGGAGATTAATGCTTTTAAACAGATAAAGTTTTTAAAAATGGTTTTCCCGTACTTCGTAACACATCCTTCTTCAACCAGAATTATTCTTTTGATAATATTTTCAATCTGCGAGTCCTACGGTCCTGTAATTTTAATACACTCCAAGTTAACTAACTTCCGATAAGAGCGGAAGAACGTGGTTGTTTAATTTGGGAAGTCGAAAGGGTGGTGGTTTATATTTTCTGGTAAATATCACCAGCTCCATTTTGTCAGAGTTGACTCGGTGGCCGCAAGAGGCAGCCCAGCGACTAAGTACTGCCAGTGACCTTTCCAAAATCTCAGCCATGATTGAAGGAAAAGGTCCCGATACCATCAGGATCAAGTCATCGGCGTATGCTACTACCTTAACTCTACCCTTATTTAGCATTATTAGAACTTCGTCAATAGCAACTGGCCAAAAATTCTTTCATCCACCAGTGAAAGGTTCGTCAAATTCGGCCCAAACGTTACGGAGATTAATGCTTTTAAACAGATAAAGTTTTTAAAAATGGTTTTCCCGTACTTCGTAACACATCCTTCTTCAACCAGAATTATTCTTTTGATAATATTTTCAATCTGCGAGTCCTACGGTCCTGTAATTTTAATACAGTATACATTTCTTTCACCTTAAGATTTAAATATTCATACATACATAGGCGCATATGTACGTATGAACGATGGTTCATCAATTCAATTAAATTATTGCGTGAAAATAACTGCTTTCAGTTGCATGAAATGTTCAAAGTCAATGTAAAAACGATTAAGTCATTTAAACTGAAAAATAATTTCCCACGTCCGCGCAATTACATATATTTATGTATACTTATAAACTCATATGTATATAAAATATAAATATATTTTATAAAATATTTATTATACTTTTCATGCGTTTTATTTTAAACTGGCCAGCAGTAGTTTGTCACGCAAATTACTTCCTTTTCCCTTTTTTACTTAAACGATTGCAAGTAAAAACCTCTGAGCGGAAAGCGTTATTTATTCACAAATTAAATATAACTATTAAAAACCAGAATGATCGATCAGCCTTCAAAATTAATGAATCTAATACGCAAATATAGGTTTTCGACGAGTTTTGTGCTCTGTATATAAATCTAAAAATACATTTGACCTGCTTGAAAGTAGGACAGCCCTGACTCCTCAAACAAGTTTTTCCGTGCATTATCTTCCTTAACTGATTTGATTATTTAAAATACCAAGGACTGTTTAGTTTTCCTTTAGATTGACTGTTTGCCATTTTCCGTGTTTGATAATTTCTTTGAAAAAAACGAAATGCTTGCCCGTCTGGATTCTCTTACTTCTTCTGTCTGCACAGCTCTCCGTCAGCTCATTATATTTGCCTGCCATGACTTTGTTCTTTTGAGAGCCAACTAAAGTCGCACATCATGTCGAGGATTAAACGTAAATATCCTTTTCCCCACGCTTTACTTCCTGCAGTGCATATGGAAATGCAACTCAGCATTAGACCTGCCCAAACCACTTTGCGTACCTACACGATTTCTTCTCATACCATATACATATGTATATACAGCCCGTTGCAAAAACATATGTACAACCCAAAGTTTAAAATTTTTGTACACAATTTTTCTAAATTTTATTAAAACTTTCAATTTTTAACCAGATTTACTGGGTAAACAGTTGGGTAGCCCATTAAATTAATTAAATTTAGCAAAGAGTAAGTTCCAAATGATTTCAAAATACCGTTGATTTTGAAAAAAAAAAATTTTCGCTGAGATGTTTGGCCTTCCATAAGAAGGAAATCAGAAATGCCCAAAGGCAATCTTGGAAATCCTTTTGTGAAGAGGTTGAGGGGGCAACTGAGACCTCCAGACTTCGTAAGATTTTAGCGGGAAGTCCTCAAAACTAGGAAAAGTGATGGTACTTTCGCTATAACCAGTAAAGAGTCTTTAGAACTTTTACTCGACACTCATTTTCAAAGCTGCTCAGACATTACTGGGCATGACATGGAAAATACAGTACAGTGTCGTGAAGTCAGAATAGATGCTATATCTGACAATCGGCTCTTATGGGCGATTGAAAGTTTCAAATCTTTTAAATCACCGGGCCCAGATGGTATTTACCCGGTGGAACTGCAGAAAGCCGCCGGATATTTAGCACACGGGCTACTACATAGCAATCTTCAAAGGTTGCTTTCTCTACGGTCATATACCTCTTAAGCGGAGACAAGTCAAAATTGTTTTCATTCCAAAAGCTGGTAGAAACTCACATACCCATCCAAAAGACTTAAGACCGATATCTCTTTCCTCCTTCCTATTGAAAACTTTGGAGAGGTTTATAGAATTTCACTTAAGCCTAACTATAAATAGAAATCTTATCTCTACGCCACAACATGCCTACACGAAAGGGAAATCGGTAGAGACAGCTCTACATAACCTTATTTTCATGGCAGAGAGTTCACTGCACAAACAGGAATTTACTTTAGGCGCTTTTCTTGATATTGAAAGGGCCTTTAACAATGTTGAATGGCTTTAAGGTGATAGTTTACGCCGATGATGTTGTTATTGCTGTCTCTGGTAAATTTGTATCTGCATTAAGAGGCCTAATACAAAATGCTCTAGATATACTTTCTAGGTGGGCAGAAAAGTGTGGTCTAGGAGTCAACCCAGACAAAACACAACTCATATTACTCACTAGGAAACACAGAATCCCTCACCTAAGTCCAATTATGTACAAGGGGAAGCTCTTGAGATTTCGGAAGAAACCAAGTACCTGGGACTAAATATAGATAGGAAACTGACTTGGAAGTCAAACATCATAGAACGAGTCAAGAAAGCGAACCCAGCTTTTTATGCCTGTAAGAGAGCTTTGGGTAAGGTCTGGGGAATCAAACCTAAGGTTGCTCATTGGGTTTACACTGCTGTCGTCAGACCCATTCTTCTATATGGAAATGTGGTCTGGTGGTGTGCTATGCAGAAAAAAACCTATTCTAATTGATTGAATAAGGTGCAGAGATCAGCGGAATTAGCAATATGTGGCGTCATGAAAACCACGCCATCCATGGCTTTGGATATCATATTACATCTGCCACCCCTAGATCTCTTCTGCAAATACTTAGCGGCCTGCTCCGCTTCAAGGCTCAAAGTGAGCTCACAATGGAGGACTGTTACACATGGACATTAAACCATCTTAGATTCCTATACGGAGATACCCAGTGACTGTGACTATCACCCTCTCATTCTTTGCTTCGAAAGGAATTTTCTAATGAAAATCCCTACTAGACTGGAATAGCTTGAAAAAGATCCAACACCCAACACACCCGTTAAGATCTACACAGACGGATTTAAAATGGACACCGGTGTAGGATGAGAGTTATTTGGCGAAGAGATTTCTTTTAGTGAATACTTTGAACTACTGGATCACTGTAGTGTTTTTCAAGCGGAAATAAGTAGTAGCCTTCAAATCAGGACCTTAGTAGCGGCCCTCACAGGACATTGTCTCATAGGAAATCATGCAAGGAGATTAGGCGTTTACACGCATGATTTCTGTCGCAGCTGCAGAAATGAGGAGGAGTTGGAAACAATTCAACACCTTTTTTGCACATGCCCAGCTCTAGCCAGAAGCAGGAACCGATATTTAAGATCCTACTTCTTAAGGAATGTAGATAATCTATACATTTTAGGTATCAACAACATTTTACGCTTTGTCAAAAGCTCAGTATGATTCAATATGGGGAGGGAAATGTAGCCCAGCCCCCAGCGGCTCACAACGGATCCATCTCTTGGTCTAAGTGGCATCGTTGTCCTTATGTGCGATGCGGCTGCCAAACCTAACCTAACCTAGGCCTTTTAATATGCCATTCTTACACCATGCATTTTCATATTTTCTTACACACATACATACATATGTAATATATAACACCCTTATCAGTACAGTAACAGATTAGGTCTTTTATATCTGTTTACTAAATTCATTAAGACAATTTTTCTGATATTTATGCATACTCGTACGTGGACATTTCAGTGTTTTTTCCCTTGTTTTGCAGAATCGATTTTCATCGTGCTACAAAATTTGGAACTAAGTACATTTCCAGCTAAGATTGCGCAAGTGAAACCCGAAACAGCAACAAAACAGTATTTCGGCACGCTTATCAGTGCGCTTAAAAACACTTGGTTCTCAAAATTATATTACTAATAAATTCTTAACGATGTTAACGGTCGATCTAAAACATTCAATAGAAAACTACTAAAAAAAAACTGGGAAGCAGTGGAAATGAATCAATAATCAAATATCAAAATAATAAACTTTTGTATGTATACTAGGGTGATCAAAGTAGAGCACTTACCAATAATTGTTGTTGTTGTGATACTACAAACATTCCACATTTATGTTTGGGGAACTCTGCTGGGGTGACTGTCCTTGACCGGATATAAGTCCGAGAGGTTCTAGTAACTTAGAACTGACTGTCGTGGCTTATCAACTATTGTCTCTAGCGATGGTTACGATAAATTGTTAGGTGTGCCTAAGCTATCTACAGGAACTGGATAAAATATGCCTGATGTTGGTTTTGCCCTATTGGAGCAACATCTGAAATCAAATTCCAGCAATGTATTTCGACGCTATTGCCGCTAACAGCGGTCCCAAAAAGTAGTGGTATCTTGAAAAAGCGGATAGGCTGTGATATTTTATAGCTTGCGTGTCGTTATTATTATAATCTCTTTAGAAATATTTACGCTGTGCTTTAGTCCAACAATTTCTCCCAAGATTTCATTATTCAGGAAATTCAAAGATACTTGAGAAACACTTTTCCGAGATGAAAATAATCGCCTTGCTACCAATCCTAGCATGGAACACTTTGATCGCAGTACATTTGAGATTCTCTATGATTTGTCACTCTTACAAAAGATTTTGAAAGTGCGGATGACTAGAGCTTACAATGAAGCTTCGAAATCAACTACGGGAAAAGATTCATTAGCGTTCCCTGGGGCCAGTTCATCGTGCTCGTTGGATGGTAAAACTGCTGTATGCAATAATGATTTTTCTTCTTGGATTATTGTTCTTAATTCGCGCGATAACCGCTTACGCGATTTTGGCCGAGTTTAACAAAACGCGCCAGTCGTTTCTTTCTCTAACCGGCGCCAATTGAACACACCAAGTGAAGCCAAGTTCTTCTCCACCTGATCTTTCCAACGCAGAGAAAGTCCTCCTCTTCCTCTACTACCACCAGCTGCTACCGCATCGAATACTTTCAGAGCCGGAGCGTTTGTATCCATTCGGGCGACATGACCCAGCCAACATTGCCGCTGGATCTTTATTCGCTGCGCTATGTCTATGTCGTCGTAAAGCTCATACAGCTCATCGTTCCATCGCCTGGGATATTCTTTTTCTTTCTGGATTACTTCTCATATATTCAAGCTAACCAAAAAAAACAAAAAAAAAGAGATACAAATAGTGAGATTTTTTACCTTTGATGGAATTTTATTATCAGCTGAGTTCTTGGCCTTTGCCTTATTTTGCGTAAAGTATTTTGTGAAGCCGGGGTCGGCTTAAAACTTTAGTTCTCTCCATTTGTGGAACAACATCAAGACGTACACCACAAACAGGAGCGCGAACTCGGCCAAACACCCAACAAAAGATTTACGTAATTATAAATATATAAGTATATAATAGATTTGATGTGTCCGTTCGGGACAATGGAATTGATGATGGTGATGATGATAATATACCAGGATATACCTATGAAGTGAGACTTTCAGCTATTAGTCCATATATGTCGTTAGAAGTACTTTTAAACCTTCCCAAATGTCTTGTTTTTTTCTTCTGTCATCTGTCAAAAATATTCAGTTCATTGTTTGTTACGCTTCATACAACAATGCATTTTGGTCGCTCTTAAAAATGTCGAATTTCGTGCCTTCAAAATACGATTTGCGGACATCGTTGATTTTCTGTTATCAATTGAAGAAAAACGCTTCTCAAGCTCATCAAATGCTTATCGAAGCTTATGGTGGGCATGCTCTAAGTAGGGCACAGTGCTTCAGGTGGTTTGAAAAAATGGGTGCCGCATGAATTGACTGAAAGCAAGATAACCGAAAAACCACTTGTGAAATGCTGCTCTCCCGGTTCAAAAAGAAGTCTTTTTTGCATGGAATCGTTCAGGGTGATGGAAAATGGGTGTATTTCTCTAATCCCAAGCGCAAACGATCGAGCCATACGACCCGGCCACTAGCCAAAAACAACGGCCAAACCAAATCGCTTCGGCCGCAACGCATTGCTGTGTGTTTTCTGGGGTCAGCGTGGTATGATTTGGTACCAGCTATTAAAACCAGGTGACACAAATGACGGTGCACGCTACCTAACGACAATTGGCCGATTTGAACAGCGCCGTATACGTCACAAAGTATTTTTTCTTGATGATAATGCACCGACAGATCGTACAAGAGTGACCCGGGAATTGGTGGAGAGGTACGATTGGGAACCGCTGGTGCATGCGGCTTTCTCACCAGACTTTGCGCTTTCCGATTATCATTTGCTTGCATCGATGGGTTACGCACTTTCCGAGCAGGGCTTCTATTCTCATGAAGAAGCCAAGAAATGGCTCGATGATTGGTTTGGGGCCAAAGACGGCCAATTTTTTGGCGCGGCATCCACAAATTGCCTGAGTGATGGAAAAAATGTGTCGCTAGCGATGGCTATTATTTTGAAGATTAAATTTGTAACCACTTATTGTTAAGAAACGTTTGAAATTGAAAAAAAGTCTCATTTCATAGGCATACACCTGTATGTATGTATGTGGTATGTGCAACAAAGTATAGGGTGGCCCAAATTCTATCAAAATTTTTTTCTCACATACTCATGCATACCACCCTAATGCACACATATTTACATGCATATATATTTATTTGTGTACGTTGATTAGCGTGCGGCATGCACTGATTACTTCTATAGAAAAGAAAACTAAAAAAATTATTTAACAAAAGTCTTCTAGTAAAATATAACGCAAAACACTCAATTTAGTTTTCTTGATTACAATGATTCATATACATATGTACATACATACGTACGTTTGCGTTTACATATGTATATATGTATATGTATATGTAATATGCATTTAAGACTCATTGTTTAGACGGGCAGCCAATTGATTTTCATTGGAACGAATCGAAATTATTACAACAATGGCTTCGTTTCAGGCGGGGCTGAGAAGAATGCGGACCTTGCACTTGAATTGCGCTATCAGTGAGGCGCAGAGTGTTGCAATGCTGATAAGAGTTCTTATTTTCGATTTCAAGCGGAGCTAAAAATAAAGTTTACTGACTGTATAATATTCGCACTTGAATGTCTACTAAATTATTTACTGTTTAAGAAGAACCAGTGCAAGTAGCTGCCATTGTACAGATTCAGGAAGTCAGCCGTTGATGCCAAAACAGCATCGGAAGGCATAACTCATAACTCGGAGAGCATAACTCATTGATGGATTATATTGCTCTTGGAAGACGGTGTTGAGCTGAACAAGTTGTGCGATCTACGGAAAGAGAAGCAAAGAACGTAAAAACGGGCCCAAGTGGGAAGATCTGCAATGGTCTGGGCAGCATTAAAAAATTAGAGACGGAAAATGTGAATGCTCTGGATTATCGAAACTCACTCTTTCAATATCCTTTTCCGTTTATAATGCTCGGCTACGAATACATCATATTTCAGCAGTAGACGGCACTATTCATATTGCAAACTCTATAAAAAATGGTTTAAGGACTTAAGGGGTTAGGCCACTGTAGAATTTCGAAAAAATTGATTTTTTTTTTTTTGTTATTGAAATTGTTACTTTGGAGCTTCTAAAATATGATGCAAACAGAATTAAACCGAAAAAGAAATTTTTTATTTCAAATTTCGCGCCTTTCCTGCAGCGCTTCAGTTGTCCCCAAGATTACTATATGCATTAAATTCGCGCCTGCTCAGAAGTTAAGTGTAACTGCTTACCGAACATTCACTGAGCGATGCGGCGAAAGCAGCGCGTTCCAACATAAAATCAACCAGAAAAGCAGCAGAGGACAAAAACTTCAACTCAGAAAGGCAGTTATATGGAGCTGGTATCGCAGATTAACGGTAAAAAATTGTATGTAGTTGAATTTATCATATTTTGAATATTTAAAATTAATTTGAAACTTTAAATGCGGTTATCTCAAAATATTATGTTTTTGCATTGGCACGCAGCATAACTCGACGATTTTTAATATTTCTCTTTGAAATTTTGTACACATATTCAGGACATCATTACGCAGTGAAATACTTAGGGAATTTTCGATAAGTCTCTTGGAAAAATGTTCATAGATAAATTAAGAGTCACTTTTTTAGTCTAAAATTCAATCTTTTATTTCAATATCCACCAAATACCGAAAAATGAATATTTTTAAAATTCCGTACGTGTTTCACTAGCTATACTCATGCAGATTAAGAAACATTTTTTTATTTTGTTCCAGATGAAAATTTGCA
Source organism: Anastrepha obliqua (assembly GCF_027943255.1). Lineage (NCBI taxonomy): Eukaryota > Metazoa > Arthropoda > Insecta > Diptera > Tephritidae > Anastrepha > Anastrepha obliqua. The sequence continues at coordinate 3,788,970 of NC_072896.1, forward strand.
TCAGTTATCCTGCGTGCCGGGGAGCCTTCCAAACTTTTTCATGTTACCGGAGAACAGCTACAGCACCGTCATTTTTAATATTTTTTGATAAAAATTTGTTTGGTTCATCTTCAATACATAGACTATAACATCCCCCCCTTCCCTTAAAAAAAATATCGTCAAAAATACGTTTTTTCAAGCTGTTACAGTGTCCTAGCCTCTTAAGTATCCCAGTTTTACCATGGGTAGCCCAGACTTGAGGTCCGATAGAAATCATGTAGGGATTCTTTACAAGAAAAATTTACGATCCCGAAAAGTTGTCCATTGAAACTGTCGAAGAGCTTAACGAAAGTATAATCAGCGTGTGGAGAGCAACTCCCAGTGACTTTAGTTTTGTTCCCAATATATCTCGTCTATTACTGGCAGTGATCAAAATAGGGGTTGGCCTACTGAGTAGTTAGCAAAAATGATCTTGAGTTTATAAAGGGTGGTTTTTTAAGAGCAATAGGAAAGTTTTTCAAAAAAACACAAGTAAAATTCAGAAAAATGCATGAAATTTTTATTTAAATCGATAGTACAGTCCATATAATTTAATGTTTGAAGATTATTTCATGCAAATGTTGACCGCGACTGCGCTTCAAATGGCATACTCTTTCCAATGTTTCGGCCGGTATCTCACATATAAATGCTTTAATGTTGTCTTCCAATGCGTTGATTCAAGCAGGTTTGTCTGAATAGACATGAGCTTTAACATAGCCCCACAAAAAATAATCTAAAGGCGTTGTATCGCACGATCTGGGTGGCCAATTGACAGGTCCCGAACGTGAAATAAAATGTTCACCGAACTCGCCTCTCAACAAGCCCATTTTTACGCGTGCTGTGTGGCATGTGGCACCGTCTTGCTGAAACCACATGTCATGCAAGTCAAGCCCTTGCATTTTGGGCAAAAAAAAGTTGGATATCATTTCACGGTAGCGCTCATCATTCACAGTTACGTTACGATTCTCAGCATCTCTGAAGAAGTACGGTCCAATGATGCCTCCAGCCCATAAACCCCGCCAAACTGTGACCTTTTCTGGATACATTGGTAGCTCTTGCAATTCCTCTAGCTGATATTCACACCAAAATTGACAATTCTGCTTATTTACGTACCCATTGATCCAAAAATGAGCTTCGTCGCTGAACACAATTTTTCGATAAAAAAGTGGATCTCCGGCCAACTTTCCAAGAGCCCATTCACCAAAAATTCTGCGTTACGGTAGGTCGTTCTGCTTCAATTCTTGCACCACCTGTATTTTGAAAGGCTTGTGCATCCTTTGCAAAATGTTCCACGTTGTTGAGTGACAGAGGCCCAATTGCTGCGAACGGCGACTAATCGATAATTGATGGTCATCATTAACACTGGCCGATACAGCTGCGATATTTTCTTCAGTTCGCACTCTACGTAAGCGTGTTGGTGGTTTGATGTCCAATAATGTAAATTTGGTTCTAAATTTAGTTACAATAGCTCGAATATCAAATTGAAGGGTAAAGTGTAACTACAGCTTCTTATCTGTGCATGAATTATATGGTGTTTTTTTTTCATGGGCGTTGTGGTAGCGCGCTACCCTCAAGTGGCCCTTTGCAACCAGGACAAGCCTGTTGTTTCGTCGAAACTCCACACCCCACGGGACAACCGTCAAGCATTACATCGTGGGGGGGAAAGGCGAATTAGTCGCCGGTCATACGTCGTAATCTTTCGAGAGTCCTTAGTTTTTTCATGGTCTCTGCTATGACATCGCATGCTGCCGTCCATTTCTCCCTGCTTTGTAGCATGGATTGCACGAATGTATCTGGATCGTAGTTTCCATCAAATATGCGCCGAAGCTTCGTTCTAGAGCCATAAAAACGCTTACATTCGAAGAATACGTGGTGAACGTCTTCTATCGCGTTTACCCGACAGTAATCGCAAATGGGATCCGATTCATGTTTGAACCGATGCAGGTATGCTTTGAAGCATCCATGCCCGGTTAAAAATTGCGTCAGATAAAAATCCACTTCTCCGTGTTTTCTTTCAATCCAGCTTCGCAAGTCTGGAATGCAGCGATGTGTCCAGCGGCCTTTCGTTGTATTATTCCATTTTTGCTGCCAAGTTTGGGTACTAGTTTCCCGTGCTACGATGCGTTGCGTTTCACTGTCAGCCAATACTCCAGCTTCGTTTGCCAATATCTCTATTGGATACATTCCAGCGATAACCAGCGCTGCTTCTTCTGAAACCGTTTTAAATGCGGAGCAGACTCGAAGCGCACATAAACGATACGCTGCCTTTATACCGCGGAAATAGGAAGGATGTTGCGTAGCCATGTGCCAAACCGGAATACCATATAATATTTGGCTCTTCATCACGCTTGCTAGGAGTTGACGTCGCCGTTGTTTTGGCCAGCGGGCGTTTAGCATTATTCGCGATAAGGCTGCTACTGTTACTGATGCTTTTTTGGTCGTATACTCCAGGTGAGTTTTAAAGGATAATCTCCTATCTATCATTATTCCCAGATATTTAACTTCTGGTACTGTCGTGATGCTGTGATTGCCAACTAGTATAGTTGCCACTTCTACTTTTTTCCGGCTTGATATGAGAACGGACTCCGTTTTTTGCTCGGCGAGTTGAAGGCCGTTTTGCACCAGCCATGAATTAACGGACGCTATGGTTTGATTTGCTTTTTCGCAGATGTCGCTCAGTCTCTTCGCCGGAATCGCTATATCGTCCGCAAATCCGATAATGTTGGCACCATTGGGTATGTTGAGGCGCAAAACACCATCGTACATGATGTTCCAGAGCAGTGGTCCAAGGACTGAACCTTGAGGGACCCCACCTGAAACCTTATAACTTTTTCTGCCTACTGCTGTGTCGTAATCCAGTACGCGGTCTTCGAAGTAGCTTCGTATTATTGCTCGCAGATAGGGGGAAACTCCGATCTCGTCGAGTGCGTCCAATATTTTGGCCCAGTTTGCGGTGTTGAATGTATTTCTTACATCCAATGTTACTATTAAGCAGTACTCTTTGGCACCTTCGAGCCATCGGGTACCACTTATTGCCTGTTGTGCAATTTTTTTGGCGGTATTCACCGCGTCAACAGTGGACCTTCCTTTTCTGAAGCCAAACTGGTTGTCCGATATTCCCCTGGCGGAATCGATCTCTTTTTCGAGCCGGTTGTAGATTATTCTCTCAAGTACTTTACCTGCCGAGTCGAGCAGGCAAATCGGTCTGAAGCTAGACGGTTCCATGGGAGATTTGCCAGCTTTGGGTAGTAGAACCAACCTTTGTCGCTTCCATATCGATGGGAACGTTCCCTCTGCGAGGCATGTATTAAATAGGCGTACGAAATTTGATGTTGCCTGGGTAAAGGCCAGTTTAAGTACTTCGTTTGGCACCCCGTCTGGGCCAGGAGCCTAATTATTTTCAATTCTATTGACTGCTTGAAGGACCTCGTCTGATGAGATTCTTGGAAACTGCTGTGAGATTGGCTTCGAGGTTAAAGAAACTAACTTCCTTTGTTTGGGGAAAAGTGTATTTGCCACTTTACTCAAGAAAATCGGGCATGTTGATATGGATTCCTTAGCAGACTTCAGCTTATTGGTCACCACTTTGTATGCTGTCCCCCAAGGATTGTTTTCAGCATCATCGCAGAGCTCAAGAAAGCTTTTACGCTTGCTTTCCTTCATTGCTGTCTTGAGTTGACGTCGCGCAGCTTTATACGTTTCTCTGGCTTCTAGGAAGTTGGGTCTACCTCTTGCCCGTTGGAAGCTTCTTCTAGCCTTAATGCATTATTTTCTGAAAGAAATAATGCTCTCGTTCCACCAGTAAACAGGAAGGTGTTTATTTGTTGTCGTCTTGCGAGACATTGACGCATCGCATGCTCTACAAATATCACCCATAATTTTGGTTGCCATGTCGTTCGCGCATCCTGTATATACGCTTGTTGGCAACATCTCTTTAAATACACCAGGATCTAAGGTGCCGGGTTTCCATCCTCGGTGCTTCAAACTTAATTGTTGTTTTGGAAGTTTGCATTCGTTTAAATCTATGTTGCATATTATTGCTGAGTGATCACTTTGAGTATAACACTCACTAAGCTTCCATTTAGACTCTCTGTAGATGTTAGAGCTGACGAAGGTAATGTCTATTATTGAACCAAAGCCATTTCTGAAGAAGGTATGTTCCCCGCCACTGTTCAGTAAAACAATATGAATTATATGGTGTATGTATGCATGCATGTGTGTATGTATGTATGTATGTATGCATGTATGTACATCTGTATGTTTCTTTGGAATTGTGAAACACTCAACTATAATTTATATTTTTTATGGTCTCCTGGTTCTTTTCCACCCCGACTTGCTATGTCAGCCCTTTTTGACGCCTTTTACCTACATCCAAGAACCAACCAACTGCATTGTTGCGAGAGCAAACACGCGGCCGATCAGTTATATTACAACAACCACTTAGACAACGAGGTGATAAGAAATGTATACATACGTGTGTATGTATGAATTTTATGAGTTTACCGCTGCGAAAGAGAAACAAGCGAGAAGAACGGCTATGGCAAAAGAGTGCGCAAGATAAGGCGCTCACGACGTAAGAGAGTTGAGTGTGACAAATTGTGGTAGCCGTGTACTGGCCTTAGGAGATCGCTGCTATTTGCTTGGCTGTGACTTGCTGTTTGTATGTAATTCTATACATATGTACGTATGTTTGTAGGTATACATTTTGGTTTGGCTGTAGGTAAGTAGTTGTTTTATTGACTGATCGTGAACACGCTGCTAAATGTTTCTATTTTCTTTCTACGACTTTTTCAGCATTCATATGCTCATACATGCATACATATCTACGCACGTGTTTACATACATACTCGTTGCATTTGCCGTTAGCAGGCATTTGAAGTTTTGTTAGACTTCCGGCCAGTTAGCGGTCTCAGTCTACAATTGGGGCTTGTAAGAGCTAGTTTGATCGTATTCGGTTGGCGCGTCGCGGTTTCCACGCTAGAATTGTTTTCTGAAAGTTCTTTTTTGTTTGTTTTTCAACTTATTTCCATTGGAGTTCGAGCACTGTTGCTGGTCAACTATTTTCGATTTTATTGGTAGGTGAAGTGCTAATTGCAGAATTGCATAGATGAAGAAGTGTGCTGAAAATGCTAAGAGTTTGTTTGGAATCTGAAAGTGAAATATTGACTGGAATGCCGATGGATGCTTAAGTACGATTTTACAATAACGCAAATAACTCTAGTGAATGCATGCCTGTGTGAGCATACACAGAAATGACAAATGAACGCAGCTGAAGTTAAAAAACTGTGAAAATTCTTTTGATCCGCAGCTTCCACAGAGTGTCATTAAACAATATTTTGGTGTATATTTCTCGCAGCGTAGTACTCGTATGTGTGGAGTGGTTTTCTTAAATACCAAAAAAAAAAGAAAACGAAGTTAATATTAAAAGAGCGATTGAATGGAATTTATGTAGGAAAAAACTATGTGGAATGCATGTCCATGTGTCTCCCCGCAAAAAACATTAGATCAAGTAAAAGTTCCTGAGCATTTGTTTGCTTTGCTTTGATGATGAAATTAAGATAATTACATTTAATGAACATAGATTGCGTCCTTTTATTCCGTTTATGGGCAATGCTCACATGCCGGTTTGACTCTATGATTTTACCAAAATTTTCGACGATCGATCTACCAGAGCGGAATCGTTGCAATCATCGCTTGACATTCGATACTGTATTGGGGCCGTAAGTGGCACGCATTTATTTGACCACCTGCTGCTACTTTTCATCTTAGTCGTAATGGTATCTAAGAATGTATCTCTCTTTTGCCCCATAACGGAATGCTGTAACACTGAACTGGCTTCACTATCAAAGAACTTCTTGCAACATAATGTCATACCTACATTCATCGTGAAATATGTCGCAGTAAAGAAAACTAGTGAAAAACGCTCAACATTTTCCACTCCACTTCACCTATTTTTTTTTAAGTAACAGCTCGGTACTTCTATTTCCTACAAATATACTTCTATTTTCTACAAATACAAATTTTTTAGTCATCGGTCAGGCAAGCCTTCTCTCAACACACCAGAGTGCCAGCCGGCGCAGCTTACAGTTGCGGGCATAAGAATCTCAATACGAAAAATATTTCAGTTTTTTCCGCATTACTTTTTTACTGGCCCATGTTTGAATATTTTTTATAATAATAGCTGAGAGAAACAGATTTGTAAGAAGATAGTCTGAAACTATTATTCTATATATTTTTAGTAGGAATGTTTGCTAATTTTATATATTTTGCGTTTTCGATAAAATATTTTGTAGCAAAATAGTTTTACCTATTTTACTGCTGCAAGAGTGTGTCTCATTGTAAATTATTGACAAATTAATATAGTTAAGAAAAGTGGATTAATATTTTGTCGAGCTTTGTTTAGCGGATTTGATGTGCCCTAGCAACCTTTGCAGCACACCTTCCGTAAATATTTTATACCAAAATTCTTTAAGAATCCGATCCAACTCAGTTACAGTCTTAATCGCTCTTTGTTACTCAGGTCTTCACAATATGCCAAGGCTATTCCATAGGCCTGAGGTCGGGGCATATAATAGGCTAGTCCATTATCGAGAAAAAACAATTAATTTTGCCTGAAAAGAAATTTTAATGAAATTTGGCCCACCCTTGAATTAACACTTGAAAAAAACCTGGACATACAGGCAAACAAAAATGATTATTTTTTAGTCGAATATCTTCAAAACGATTAAGCTTTGGGATCATGTCAAGAAACCAAATTGATCAGAACTTATGTAATAATATTTTTAACTCTGTATGTAGAATGAATTTGCCTGTAACCCTGTATGATGATGTTAACTTCTGCGCCTAGTAAGGTAAGTTGACCAAAATCATATTGCAACAAGCAACCAAAGAAAATTTGGGCATCACCTTCTCGATCCGTACATCGAACATACCCGTCGGTATAGCACACAATATTTTTAATTCTCACCTACGGTATACCATCGGAACCAAAAGAAAAGAATTTATTTGAACTCAGGTTCAAAAGTATCTTATACCCTATCAATTGTAGTTCTAATTTGTGGTAGAATGGGGTACATGGGGTAAGTATTCTTTTTTGGTGAGAGCTCGTTGTCATAAAGGGTCCACCGGCAGGATGCTCAGCAGTTAAACCAGCAACTCGAAGTCTTAAAAGAGTTGCGCTCCTACAAATTTGCCATCATCTGCTATGAAGAATGTCTTAAAAAGTTCTAGAGTTTTGAATCTGTTTTATAAACTCATGTGCTCCAGGCAGCTGTCCTCCCTCGAGCTAATCTTTTCGACGTGTCCTGAACCGGTTGTCCTCTTCACACACCAGATTCTCAAAAGTATTCTAAAACTCCCCGACTTGTCGATTTATTTTCGGGATAAAAGATATTAATTTTTCTTATCGTATAATACAATTTTCGCTCTTACCACTTCCCGTCGTTTCCTTGAAATTCTGCTAATTTTCACTTTCGCTGCAATTACCCAACCATCAATGCCCAAGAAGCACCTTGTATTTGTAATAAAATAGCAGCTTACCCACTGATTCTAACATTCGGTCTATAACTATTCAAGTGCAAGCAGCTTCGATTTTTATGCCCGCCACTGTATTCTCGTATTAGCCGTTTCTAATTTTTTTGTTAATGAACTTCATTTGATTTGCTCAATTCAGGTTATTTATTTCGCTTACAATTCCAAGGCAGTCAGCATTTTCTTGGAAAGGTAAACAGTTTAGTGGTCTCTCGATTCTTCTTATATTTTAATATCTGGTGTTAGCGGCCCTTACGTCACATGAGAAGAGTTTTTTATAAAGGTTATCCGGCATGTCGTAGTTTATGTTGTCACGTGTGGATGTATAGGCTGAGTCTTTGTATGAGACATTGAGCGTATTAATGCATCTTTTGTTGTTGTTTTTATAAAGAAAAAGAATAATTTTATATAGGCAAGTTTTAACCGTTTTTTGTCCGGGTATTTCAAGAAAAGTTAGTTTATAAAATTTATAATTTGTTTGCAGCTAAACTGGGTCAGTTCCCCAAAGGTTGAGGGCACGAGAAATCTACTCTGAGTTTGCCAAATATGAAATGAAGGAGCTTTGTTGTTAAGAAAATTTCATAATACACCTCTGGGTCTTCGTTTTTATTCTGTTTTTCGTACAAGGAAACTAGTGACAGAATAAAAATATATTCTCTGTCATTAAAAACCCGAGTTGTGCTTTGGACATCATCAGCTTACGGTAGCTATGGAGAGGACGTCGTTTGCTAGGGAACCAGTAGTAATGCGGTTAAAAAGGACACGAATTCCAGTCAACAATTCATATTTTGGACCAATTAAATACTGAAGAAGTAAAGTTTCATCGTGCATATCTAAAGGTATGACTCAGTAGCTTAACATCAACAATATTCGACGAGGCGAATCCTGGGTGAGAAAACTTCTAAGGAGGCTTTATTAGACATTTGGGCTTCGGCCGCGTCGAATAACACAGGCGATAAAATAACAAACTGCATGTGCTTTACAGCTTTGTAGAGATAGTGAAACGTAAAAATATCCGGCTTCGCTGACTAGGCCATATACGAATGGGCACCATCGCTCACACCGTGAAAGTATTGGATGTGGTAACTGCTGGTAGTGGCAAAGGAAGAAGTAGCGGTAGTAAAGTAGTATACTAATTTATTAGTGTTATTCAGTACTCTTGGTCTTGGAAGCATTTTTGCGTTGGAAAAACAAGAACTTTATCTCAGCTGGTGTTTTTTATTGGTGGAAGAGAAAATTTACTTAGGCGGCCACTTCGCCAAGATGAAAACGTAAAGCGATTAGTGATGAATAAGCAGCATTTACTCAATGAACAGAAAAGCATACCATGCAGCTCCAGCGGAAGGTAGGAAAAGAAAAGAAGGACCTTTCTGTACTACACAGCCTAAATGAGAAAATGAATTGGCTTTACCTCACGAGAAGGTTGAAAATGAAACGCAAGTTTTCGAACTCAAAGTTTCTAATGTTTTTGTATCTCCTATGCGTTATTATTTTGCGAATAGGTTTTACTCATCTGTTAGGTAAATAAATTCATATTGATTTTTCGAATAAATAAAGAAATCCATCATGAAACACCAAATGTTGGAAAAGGTTTTTTCTAATACAGATATTTCTGGCAGCTTATAAAAAACCAGCTGCCTTTCGGAGGCGGCATAAAACTGTATGTCTTCAGTTATGAAAAAATACCAAGATGCACAACACAAATCCAAGAATGAAGAGCTCGGCTAAGCACCCAAAATATAAGAACCAAATATTATTATTATAACAGAAATTCGGAGATATTTTGTAGTTATCTGCGTGTTATCCTGTCCATATCATCCAAAATTTGTCGACATAAAAGTGAGAAACTACAGTGAAACCTCGATATAACGAACTTTGGTGAAACAAATAACTGAATTTAACAAAAGTTCTGCTGAGTCCCCGGAAAAGTCCACGTTGTATAGAAATTTTCAAAATGCTTATAAAAAAAAAAAATTACATAGATATATAAAGTACATATCTGAGCATTTGACATCTATAGATGCGAATTCATTGCTTGTTTTATTCTGAGTGCCAACAAATATAAAAGTTTATTTTTGCACGAATTGAAAACTTTTGATGACTTCCTCTTTTGCCTAGCCTTATCCTATTTCCGGTCGGTTTTCTTTGTGTGATATCTCCAAGACACACGGTCCTGAGTTGTCTCTTCACTCACGCTTCTGCATCGCACATACTTTTTTATAGTATTTTTCCAAGTTTTTGGTTACCCTCCCTCTTTTTAACGCCTCCATCTCCAACACTCGCCTCACTGCGTGGTGCTCTGGTCGTCTCGTAACATGGCCTGATCTGGATGCCATGATCTGGAAAAAAGTATACTTATAACGAATTTTTGCCACTTACATATATCGATAGGCAAACCATAGAATTAGCGAAGCATTTGTCTAGCCCCTTCAGCTTCGTTAAGTCGAGGTTTGACTGCACTTCACTTGTGCCATCTGCGATTTGCATGAAAAATATTTTTTGTTGTTTTTTCCGACTAATATTTCCTTTACTACTGAACTTTGAATAAAAAAGAAATCGAATAAAACTTTATGGTTTTGGTAAATCTTCTATCTTTTCCCCCTAAACTCGGTTAATTTCTCTTCAAGAAGCGCGTATTTGTATATATTTATAACTGGCGCGTACACCCTTTTTGGGTGTTTGACCGAACTCCTCCTCCTATTTGTGGCGTGCGTCTTGGTGTTGTTCCACAAATGGAGGGACCTACAGTTTTAAGCCGACTCCGAAAGGCAGATATTTTTTATGACTTTTTTCACTCACACTCGGAGGTTTGCCATTCCCTGCCACGTGGCTAGCAGTCGTTAGGAAAAAACTTGTTCTCCTATTACGTTCTCTCTGAATTCCGAATGGTAGTCACGCACCAACCCATTTGGCTACGGAGGCCGGAGCATATTTAAGGTGCAAAATAATTTTTGGGCATGTTATGGTATGTGTTACCGTTGTTACTTATCAAATGTGATCAAAAATGTGATTTCGGTAAATTCGAAATATTTTATAAAAAACTATTTTTTGTTTTTTTTTTGAGAAATTAATGATGGGGCAATATTTTTCTGTATTTTCAATATAAGATGCAGTTATTACATTTTCAAGCATTTCATTTTTATTTCCATTTCCACAACGAAAAAGTTTGTTGCACCTCAAATACTTATAATTTATCATTCGTTGCCTATCAGGAAATTTCATTGAAAAAGGATTTAAAAATTTTCGATTCAGATAAGCACCGATCGATGATAATTTTATCACCCAAAAATACCACTCCGCATACATATTTATTTATTTATTTATTTTACTTTACTAAACTCCTTCACACTTAATATATAAATGACCATTTATTGTCCATTATTAAAGAGGAAAAAGTGGAAAAATGCTCTTTGATCTCTTGTATTTCGTTGCCAACGCGTTGCTAGTCGTTCAAAACTCATTGCACAACCAAATATTTGCTTATCAGTATGCCATTAAATTTAACACAGGGTAACATAAGAAAAACTAATAAGCGAGCCGATTTGTTTGTGTAAATGAGCAGTTGTGCCGGGCACATGTGCAATTGCAACCAAAGGTCGAAAATCCGACAAAGTCCAAACAAAAATTGAATTTTAAAAATGAGGAAAAATGCTTATCAAAATAAAATTGAAAAGTGGCGCCATAAAATAAATGATTTGGCATGTAACTCATTACGCTCTCTGGGAGTGTGCAAGATAAGAGCGCATTATTAGTTTATCATAACTTTACATGCTCGCATGCACGAGTACTTATGTGTGGATGTGTGTATGCACGAGTATGTATTACATTTTATCTCGCTCTGGGACATTTGTATGCTTCGGGTGCATACATTTTCGGCATCACATTAGGAAAAAAAACAGCAAATAAAAGAAAAGTGCCACATGCATTTCATACTCAATGTTTGGGAAATGCCAACCGAAAATCGCTTACATACAAACACACTACTGCACATGTTTTCAAGCAGAGAGCGGTATTTACTGGTATGTTGGCCTCTCCAACTGTCGATCGTTCAGTGACCTACCTTTATTGTCATCGAGTTCCGCTGATGTTTTCTTTTTTTTACAAAATTGGTAAACACTTGCGTATATGTATAGATCTTCAAGTGTAATCATACACACACACACGCACACTTGCATAAGCATAGCTCATTCGTAAGTGTTTATCGAATTTATTTCAGCTTGTTGTTATTTTCTCTGTTTTGCTTTCCCCAAAGGAGATTTTTTGATTTTTTTCTGTGCGCCTCCCCACCATTTCCAGCAAAACTTGTTTCTGAAAACAGACATTTGTTGTTACTGCTGCGGTTATTTTCAGTAGTCACTCTTAGCTGATCGTTTATGGTGGTTTACACAGGTGTAATTTCGAGTTGGCATTCCAACAGTGAATGTAGAAGAGTCGCTCTGCCGGTCATCTCTGCTCTGTGTGCATACGTCAGAGTGTTTATTTTCAAATATGCCAAGTGCATGGCCTCGTATTTTGGCATCGCGCGAAACAGAATGAAAAGTGGGCCAAAAAATCTATTTTGTGAAAAAGATATATGAAGTGTTTTTGTTTAAAAATAGTTGTAGTTTAATACGAAAATACCTTTAAGAGAGCGGAGAGGCACTGGAATATCTATTAAAGAAAACCTCTCAGCTGTTGTACAATTATTTCGGGTAATCATTTCTAGAATGCGTATTTTATATACTCATCTGCCTTCAACTATTAAAGAGTGTGCTAGAAAACGCTTACTAAATGGAACTCCAGTATATTTTTCTCCTCAAAGGGTTCTACAAATTAATGAAATACTCAAGGTGTCAAACAATTTCTTCAATGTTTCATATTGAAAAGTTCAGAAGTTCAAGATTTTTTATTCTGAGCAAATATATACAGTGCACTCGCGATAACTCGAACTAATTAAAACAGGCGCTGTTCGATTTATCGAATTTGTTCGACTTATCAATTGAGTGTGCTATGTTAAAAAAACAGTCATCGATATCGATTTTTTTCAATTAAATTTATTTATTTATTTACATATGGATATGAACATGAATATGTTTAAAATAATTAATTCGTTTCAATATTTTTCATCAAATATTTGGCAGTCTTTGTGTCAGTTACACAAAAAAAGTCAGCTTTAACAGAAAAGTTAGGCCGAAAAGAAAGTTGTAATGTGTGTTTGTCTTTTCTTGCCTGCAGCAATGTTGAAGAGTGTTAACCTTTGCGGGGCTTACTTGTTCAGTTGTGGCCCACTGAATTACCTTATTGATAGAGCTAACTGCCCCCTCAGATGATATCCGCTCACATGTCTCAGTTGTGTTGTTAAACTCAGACTCAGAATCACTAGTTTCAATTATTACTTCTGTGTCGGTAAATTCGGCACCATCATTCCATTTGTTAACATCATAAAGCGTAAATTCGACTTGTAAATTATGTTTTTCATGTTATGTTCTTTCAAGATGAGTCCACTTATTGGGTAATTCTTTTTTCTTTGGGACAGAAACCATTTGTATAAAGCGGCTTTCATTTTAGGAAACTCAGAAGCTTTTAAAGTTCTCCTCTTCCCAGGACCCAAAAACGTGTTGTTTACTGCTTTTAAAATTGCCTTGTCTTTCTTTTTTATAAGACTTATGGTGGACTTGGCTACCCCATATTCCTTCGCTAGAGAAGTAACACTACATCCACGTTTAATTTTGTTAAGGACTTCAGCCCTCTCTTTTAATGTTAAACACTTCAACCTTTTACGATCCATTACTCACATGCACTGATACACTACAAATGACAAATTTAAAGCAATTTGGTCAATGCAAGATGTTGTTCCCAGAAAACTAACGGGATATTAACGTCGAAATATTCATATGGACAATACACTAGTATACATATAATTTATATACATATACTATTACATATGTATGTATGTACAAAATGTACATGTTTGAAAAGAATGTGTGTACAAATAAATTTGTTTTTTTGTTCGAGTTATAGCGCTTTAATATTGTTCGAGTTACAAACTAGTCAATAGGGAAAAAAATGTGTTCGAGTTAGCACGTCGTTCAACTTAGCGGCTATTCGAGTTACCGCGAGTGCACTGTATAAGTATATATCGGGTGTTTTTTTAGCAGCATGAGAACTATCAACATCGATAACTATAGTTTGACAGCTGATAATGGCAAACTGTGTTAGCATTAAACTTTTCATTGAGCGAAGTTTTGAAGAAGACGCCGAAATGTCAATTCGTCGCCATTCTCAACTTGTTGGTCTTTTTCTTTCGACTACGGCAGTATAACAATTGTTACTGTTGAGCCCTTTAGTCGAAGAGACCGTAACCCATGGCGCCGTCTTCTTCGGATTCTGATTCCTCCTTTTACGTAAGGATCTTGGCTTGCGTGCCTATAAAATACAGCCGTGCAAGAATTGAAGCGGAATGACCTGCTGATTGGGCTTATTTAGATTTATTTTCCATATATATTAATTAACTCGTCGTCACGGCGGATATATGTATACCGCATGCAATATTCAATAAATAAATTCGACGGTCATGCAAAAATAAAAAAATTATTCCAACAATATTTCTGTTTCGTATTATCACTTTAAGTTCTCAAGCTCTTAACAAACAACCGTTATATGAACAAAAAGAAGGGCGGGTCGATTTAAAAATCGCTCATTGCTCTGTGAAAATCGTATTCTAGGGATCAAAATAAGAAACTTTGCCGAAGGAACCATACCTCTAAAACGAATTTTGATGTTCCCCAATTTGATCCCTAGAATATGATTTTCACAGAGCAATGGGCGATTTTTTTGCCTCCCCACAAATCGACCCGGCCTAATGTACAGTTTTGTGTCTTCTCCGAACAACAGGCTACGCTGTCGTCATTATTTTTTTATGTGAACATAATTTAAGTCTGCTCTGGGTTAAGTTCTCATGGGAAAAATGCCAGCGTACTCCAGCTGTTTATAGCAAAGCCTTCTCTTTCTACGCGATACCTTTCATTTCTGCAAACAAATCAGTATAACTATGTTCCTTCTTCGCTTAAGAGATCAATTTTAGCAGCCTTCGATTCGCCACGGCTCAGCTGTCTTGACGAAAAACGTGCATGTGAAAGCAACAACGAAGTCATCAAGCAAGTACGCTTATGCCTCATAAAAATGGTACAACTCTCTGTTTTCACTAAGAAATGTAATTTTGGGCAGCTCTTTTCCAGCGCTACCAAAATATGTTTATTTATACCAGTTGCTTCATCTATTCGCCACTTGCTAACGCTTGGCCTTTTATTGTTTTTTGTTGCTTTGTTTCGCCAGAAAATATTACCTGTTGCAGTAAAGCAAGACAATGCGCCGGTTCATTCCAAATTGTATGTGAAGAGATTTCCAGCTAAGCGCATTTTCTGAGTATACAACTACATATAAAACTGACGACGCAAACTTCTATCTGGAAAAGATCGCATTAAAAGTAAAACATTGTGAGTCTGAGACTGCGAAAGAGAAAAATTAGGAGCTGAGAGAAAATTACCACTGTTTCGAATAATGAAATATTTGCTTGGAGCGTTATAGAGTTAGGGGGAGCTGATAATAGTGAAATGCGTCTGAAAAAAATTGGCTTATTTGTAGTAAAAGTCGACCAAAATCTTGATTGGAGATCTTTAGTTTGGAAGAATTTAGATTAAAGAGTAGAATAAATGTATTCTCTTTTAATATTAAAAACCAAATAGGTGAATTCTCGTTTGCCATTGGGAAAATCTCTCGAGCATTGAAGAATTCTAATACAAAAACGTTTAATGACGATTGGTAAGACAACCCAATTTTAGTTTGATTGAGATACCATCAAGTTCTCTACTTTTTTCTATTTAAAGTTGGAAATTACTTCCAGGCGATGCTAGAGACAACGTAAAAATATTATATATTCATACTTTGATTCGACGCTTTAAAAAATACGCCGGCATGCTTACGAAGTACTCAATAAATAGTTATGAGGGACATAAATTCATCCAACTGCCTTTTTACAGGGTTTTTTTGTACACGAATTTGAAATAAGATGCTTCACTAATAAATTTTGTACACGAAATTTTCGTTCTTGCACGAATCTCAAACCAAAAAACGTTTTTCTAAACAAAACATGAATTCTCAAAAGGATGACTTATTAAGTAAAAATTTTTCGTCAGCAATAATTTTCGTCAGGACGAATAATTTTCGAAATAACCAAGTCCGACTGTTAATGAAAATTTCAAAGCAATATTTAGGTTGCGTGTAGCTGGATAACAAATATTGTACAAGATGGCGCAAAATTAATCATCCAATTTTAATTATGACTAATTTTTTACTGAATAAAAAATATTTTTGAGTAATGGAAATCTATATTTGACCTACGACAGGTCTAAGTGTGTAATTTTGCCAGCCACCAGAGCTACCTACCTACCTTACCTATTTGTATACTACAGCTGTTTAGTTCAGAAGTGTCAAATATAACTCACGTACGACGCCATTGGCAGCAATTATAAATCTTCCCATAGGGTGATTAATTTTGTATGAACAACTCGAGAAAACAAAAACAGTCGCTAATAACTGACTTTATTACAACGGAAAGCCCAACAGAAAACATTGATAATTTGAATAAAACCCGGCAGATGGGCTGGATATATCTGGCACATCTACTGATAATCTGATGATAGCATTTTTGGTCCACTTCGTAATAAATCGGCAGGTCTGTTATCACGTAACGATGAATAGTTGCAAAATTGATTTTTTTCCTAACTTAAATTTGAATTTTTAAATGTACTTAAGAATTAAATTTTCACACTACACTAATTTTCATATGGATTTCATTATTACGCGAAAAAAAGATTTCCGTGGCTAACCAAAAGTGGACTAATTCCTCCAATACTTTCATTATAAAAAGCTGTAAATGATAATCCGCATTTCTGTTGCTTATTGGGTACTTTAGTGATTAGAAAAATATCGGAGAACTTCAGCATCTGAACAAATAGAGTAACCAACGCACATTGGAATTCCATAATTGATAATTTTAAACGGTTAACTGCTTAGTATTTATTAAAAGCAAAAACAAACCAAAACTCATGTAATACAGCTGGCTGGAAATTTATAGAGATTACGAGAATATTTACAGCCAATGTTGGATTTGCACCAGAGCGAATAAAACTTGGATTTACCCAAGTTGGCAAAAGCTGAGAAGTGACATAGTTTTGAATGAAGAGAAGAAAAGAAGTGCTTTGAAATTTTGTGCTGCTTGCTGGCAGTTTAAGAATACAGGGAGTTGACTGTAGCATTCTTGACTCGGCAAAATTATGACTGATACATGCAAGGGCTTCAAAATTCGTGTAAATAAAGCTCGATAACCATAAGTCGGACTTTTTTTTACTATAAATGAATCATTTATTTGAATTATGAAATAAACGTTTTTGCACAGTCTATCTAATGGAAGCTGGACCGGCATAACTTGGAAACTATTTAACCAATTCAATTATAGCAAACTGCATTGTAAAGGGTTTTCCATAAGAGGTGTAATGATCAATGGTTTCGTTGCTTGTGTGGCACGTAACGCCGTCTTGTTGAAAATAAACGTTGTTCAGATTAATACCATCCAATTCCGGCCATAAAAAATCGTTAATCACCTCTCGATAGCGTAATCCATTCACCGTAACTGTTGCTTCAGCTTCATTTTCGAAAAAGTAAGGTCCAATGACTACGCCGGGCCATAAATCGCACCAAACAGTCAGTGAGACAGACAGTGTGGCTTTTTAACAATAACTCTTGGAGTTTCTGAAACGCAGATCCGACAATTTTGCTTGTTGACTAAGCCACCGAGGTGGAAAGGGCCTCATCACTCAAGATGATTTTTCGATGGAATTCCGGATCATTTTCATGCATTTCAACGACCCAATCAGCAAAGACACGACGTTGTTGATGATCGGCCGGCTTGAGTTTTTGTTTAAACTGGACCTTATAAGCCTTCAGACCAAAATCTTTATGCAAAATACGGTGTAATGACGTTTGTGGAATGCCAAATTCCAAAGAACGACGAGGAATGAACAAACCTGAGTTTTCTTCAAAACTTTCGGCTACAACAGTAATATTTTCGGCTGTTTTTGAGTGACGTGCACGGGTTTTATTCTTCACATCACTAACTTGTCCCAACAGCTCGAAATTTTTCACCAATTCCTGTGAATTTTAATAATTTGAATGCGTTTTTAATGGCGTAGTTTCTACTTGTCAAATATCCAAAAATGACAGCTTCAGAAGTGACATCTACCGAAATAGCGGGCTATTCAAAATAACACCTGTTATTGGAAAACCCTTTATTTGTAATATTGTACGGCTTCACGTCTTCTATCTCTGCGCAAGTTGTGGGAGTAATTAGCTCCGAATCAGCCGAATTTGCCTTGATAACTATCTGACCGTCCATATTGGCTTTCCTTCTAGTTTTTGCTGAACTGTTACATCGGGCTACTGTGAAGGCCTATACAACATTTCAATCCCATTTCCTGCTTCGACTCTGCACACTTTCGGCTTCGATGCTTGTGCTGGGTGTCCTTTTGTAAAATCCAAGGTTCGCGAGTTCTTCCACACATCGTCGCAGCTAATGGTAATAATGCTTTTTATTCATTCATATTGGTGGTGAACACAGATAGACAACCAAATCCTTTTTCGGAGAAGCAGCTCCAAACATAAACTTTAACTGGATGCTTAACAGTTCGTTTAAGTTGTCGATTATCAGCGGTACACCAGGACCGACGTAAGCAACTATTCGCCCGAAAGTAAGATTCATACGTGAGTATTAAGTTTGTCCCATTCCGATCTTAATTGTCTTAGCCTATGCAATTCTTTGTTTTATAATATTTGATAATCAGAGCAGCGGTTTTTCCACTATGCTCCAAAATTAATTTGAGGCCTTCTGCAACTAAGCGTCCTTGAATCGTGTCTTTGTTTACATTAGCACCAGTTCGCCTTAACACTGCTTCAGCTTCACTCAACGATAAGTTTGGCTTTGTCACAAACAATTCAATGATCTTCTGATCTTGGTTTGGACAGGTATATTTTGGGACCTCGTCCGACGGAGTCGGCAACGTTTTTAACTACGGTGTAACGTTGCGGCCATGCACTGATGAACTTCCAATTGCATTTGGGGTTTGAAAAAGTTTATTATAGAAACAATCAGTCATTCAGAAGCGGCATAAAATACTAAGGGCCTCCCTAAAAGCGCATTTCACAAACTGAATTAGAGGTCTGAACTAAGCATCTTCCTCAAATGTAAGCGGCAGTCTATCTGTTGCCTTTAGAGCTCAGTCGGCTCTTGATAGCTTACAGATTGAAATTGGCATGTGCGTGCAAAACTTCCACTTGCCACAACCGGATAAAAGTACTCAATTCAATGCAAATTCAAGCAACGACCCTGGCAGCTCCTAAATTGCCCAAAACGTCGTTATTATACGAGGGTCGCGTGCAAAGTCCGTGCAAAGGCAGAGGGATGGCACTACTGGCGCGTACCGAGGTTATGTTTAGTTAGTAGCATCTCTTGAAAGAACACATACTAAGTTTCACCTAGATCGGTCTATTTGAATCGAGGAAGTCGTGTGATTTTCTGTTTCCGTCAGGATAACGCTGCCACTCTCGCCTGAGCAGTTGTGGTCGCAGCCGTAATGGAAATAGGGTTCCAACGCGTTTCACATCCCCTCTATACTAGACTTATAGACTTGGCTCCCTCGCATCCCTCTGATTACTATTTGTTCGCCAATTTGAAAAAGGACTGCATTTACTGGTACCAGCCGAGTGTGTAGAACTTGTCACAGTCCTGCTCTGAATATCGTTTTGCACTTACTTCCCATCGACTTTTTCATTATTTTCATCGCTGCTCAAAGTGTAATCAGGTTAACGGAGATTGGTCTCTGGAGACAATCCCTCATGGATCATGGTAGGATTTTTAGGCAGTTAACGCCGTATTTCTCTGAACTTCGTACCGACTCTTTATCCGCCAACTGGAGTTTGAGGGTCGTACCAAGGCAATCTTTCCATGCCGGCAGGATTGGAACGAGGGGAAATCTGCACCGAAACTGGTATTTCTGTTTTTCAGGCAGAAGTCTTTGCGATCCTCCATCATTCAAAATGATACGAAACGTGAGAGCGAGGGAGATATTATCATTTTCTCCGATAGTCAAGCCGCGTTCAAGGCTCCAGCGACGCCATGATGCAAATTCAAGCTAGAAAACTTCTGTGCAATTAATATTTCTCTGATCTGGGTTCCAAGACACAGGAACATAGAGGGAAAGGAAATTACTGATGAGCTTGCCAGGAGCGCTCGCCTTGTTTCAGAGATCTTCTACCTGATCAGCATCCCTCTGACTGTTGTAAATGGCGAATTGCACAATTTATTTCTCAGTAAAGTGCAGAAGAGATGGAGTTCCATTTCTTCATTTGCTATTTCGAAAATCCTTTGGCCCCGGTACAATATACGCAGGTCTCAGAAAATGTTCCCATTCAATTTCTAAGCTCGTAGCTACGTTTACCGGTCATTGAACGATCGACACAGACGCGAAAAAGCTAGGTCTTCCGTTTAATCCCCACCAGAAGCTGTGGGGTTCTTTCAGAGAAGAAGACTGTTGAGCACTTTCTCTGTAAATTTTCGGGCTTGGCAGCTAGACGATTAAGGTCAGAGGGTCCTTTCTTTGACAGCCTGGAGAAGTGATCCAACATAAATCCCATAAACCAGCAATGGCTGGCTGTAGATGCCTACCTGTTGGAGGTCCCGTAATGGTATAAAAACGGCGGCTTAGTACCAAAACCATTTCACCTTCCTACTTACCTACCCCAAACAATTAAGTAGTTTATTTTGCACGGACTTTTCAACCCACCCTGGTAGCCATAGCCCGCTTTACTGCAGCGTGTTTTAACACTCATCTGTGTGCGTGCGATCACGCGACATAAGACAAAGGTTATCAGTTGATGTAGAGTGAAATCAAATACAAATTTACTAATATTTCAGCAAAAATGTATTTACTATTAAAAAATACAATAAATTATTACACATGCACACACACACACGTACAGCTAACTGAATGGAAAATGTAATTTATTTGCATTACGCTTAGTTGGCTTGCTTTACTCTACTCATACAGAATTACTATATTTTACATACCTATATCGACATGTACTCGTACACCTACATAGTCTGTTTTATTGCTTTATAACTCAATTTCAAGTACTTTGCCTCTTAAATATTTATTAAGCTAGCATCGATTTTATTTATTTAATGTCGCTTTTAGCTATTCAAACCTTTTATTTTATTCTCTTTCGCAGCTTCCTTCTTCTCCATACTCTTAAACTACTTCCGTCATGTCTACTTGGGAGACACTATACAACCGTCCAGGCCCGAATCGCCTCCTACCAGCCGAGTCGTACCGCACTAGTGATCCTAAAGAAGCGGTGAAAATTCGTAAAGGCGCTGACGGTCTGGCTTCTGAGGAGCCCTTTTCCATTCCCGGCCTGCTAAAGCGCACAGTGAACAACTATGGCGACTATCCAGCTCTGCGCACGAAGAACGAGAAGAAGGAATACACCACCGTTACCTACAAGTGAGTATGAGTGGATGTGGGAATTGTTTCTTTGATTTTCTTTTAATTCACTGTGGAATTGAGGTAATAATTATGAGATGTGCCAGCGGAAAATACTTTTTGCAGTAAGTTTTCCTACAGCGCGCCCACTATTCTTTAGGCATAGAACAAAATGGGGTATCTACCTACTTTTTAAATCTTTCATCAATAGAAAGGCACATCAAGCAGAACTTGAGCTAGCCAATTTGACCAGTCATGCCAGCTCCTTCTTTGGAACAGTTTGGAATTTAATACTGTCAAACTTCTGTCCGGAATTTGATTTTTATGCTGTGATATCCACTTAAGTCCTTCAGAGCCCGCGTGAAAGCAGTTGTGAAAAAAACAATTCAGAAATTCTACCCAACAACAACACCCTCTCGTAAGGTAGGTAGGTAGGTAGGTAAGATGGCAAGAGTACCCCAGGTACACTGCAAGTAACACTTACGTACCGTTTTGATACCATAATGTGGACCACAACCTGTGAAAGGATTTAGGGAGGAGAGAAAACCATCTACAGCCATCCAGTGGCCATTCTAGGCTGGAGAACTTCTTCAAGTCATCCCCAAAGGGCACGCTATCGAATCTCAAGAGCCTAGCCGCCAGAGCCGTACATTTGCAGAGAAGAGAGTGTTCCACAGTCTCTTTCTCTGCAGGAATTCCAAGCTTCTCCGCATGAGTACCGATCACCCAGTGACCAGTGAACACCGCAATGAGTTTGGAAATTAAATGGGGGAGATTCCTATCACCTTAAGCGTTTTGTTTCTGTCATATTGAGGCCATTTGAAATAGCACACGATGAGACAAACCTCCATCTGTCTTGCGCTTTTTTTTAGAAAGAAATTGTGTAGTTTCCTTTTAATGAGCGATGTCTGAGAAGGAGACAGCTGGAACCGGTTCTGCCGACCCCTTCCTGGCAAGCTCTATATTCCTGTGCCCGGGAACCCAGATAAGGGAAATGTTTCCTGAACGTTCGAGACGTTTGAGTTCCTCCTTATAGGAGTTGACCAGAAGAGAGCTGCAATACTGCGACGACAGGGCCTTGATCGCAGCTTGACGAAGCATTATGCATACCTGCAGGATCGCGAAGACCTCTGCTTGAAAAACGGTGTTTGTTTCCGGCAGTTTAAAGGAGACCGAAATGCTGGCTGAATTAGAGTAAACCCCCGCTCCCACTTCAGACTCCATTTTGGGTCCGTCAGTGAAAACAGAGGTATCTATATCCGTACCGACTCTCCCCTCTTTCCAATCTTGCCTGCTCGGAAAGATAGCCCTAGCACAACCCTCAGAACCCAGTTTGCGGATGGAGAGGACAGTGCGAATAATAGAGAAGGGAAGGGAGATCTGCTTCAAGATGCTACTATGTCCTACAGGAAGTTACCTCCAGAGGCCAATCTCCTTCAACCTAACAGCGCTCTGAGCAGCAATGGATTTAACCTGCAGATCCACAGGAAGTAATGCAGAATAACGTTGAACGTAGCAGTGGGACATGTTCTACAAGCCCCAGTGATGCCCACACATGCAGTTCTCTGCACTCTCTCTCTAATTTAGTGGTGTTGTAGCCCTTCTGAAGAGCTACCCACCAAACTAGGCAACCGTATGTCAAAATTGGCAGAACCACTAAGTTGTACATCCAAAGTACGACACGTGGCTTGAGGCCCCATTTTTTGCCGAACTTAGATTTACAGGCGTAGAAGGCCTTCTTAACTTGATTTTCTATGTGCAGCTTCCAGTGGAGCTTGGGGTTTAGTATTACACCAAGATACTTGACTTCCGATGAAAGGGTAAGACACTCGTTGTTAAGTCTAGGAAACTGAAAAGGTGGAGGCTTGTATTTTCTGGTGAATAGCATCAACTCCGTTTTGTCAAAATTGACTCTGAGACCGCAACTGGCAGCCCACCTACTGAGTGTAGCCAGTGCACCTTCCAAAATTTCAGCCATTACTGATGGGAAGGGACCTGAGACCATTAGGACCAAGCCATCGTAAACTCTTATAGTAAATATTGTGAATGAATTTAAGTCCGCAGCTCATTTTTCTCTTCCTATGGCGCTTAGTTTGGATCTGTTGAAACCATGAAACCGAATTGGCTGCTAGCATTTACGAATTTTCAAAATGTATGCCTAATTTCACATTTATGAGGCTCACCCCTACTTTACTGGTTTCATGAACAGCAAAATTTGTCGCGCTAGTCCACAACAAGATTAGCTGCTACCTGTCCATAGTTTTTAATATATGAACAAATTCGAATTTTCGGCGTCACGAGACGCCTGCAAACGTTTGTCAACCGCTGCTTGCGCCATATTTTACGATTTTTTTGACTCCGTACATTATCCAACTCGGGCATGCTAAGAAAAGCTAACCAGCTTGACGTGGCGACTGAAATTCGAAAAAGAAAGTGACAGTGGATAGGACATATGGTTAGAAAAAGGGATGGTAATATTGCTAGGCAGACGCTGATTTCGAACCCCTTCCAACAAGCTAGCCGAGGAGTGGGTAGGCCACGCACCACCAAGAGACGCTCAACACAAACTGAAAGGAACTCTCTGGGTCCTACGTGGAACGTTCAACGTGGTCAACGGTTTGCTGTACACTGACCTCCAGGTGAACTGGCATACCCTTCATTCAGATTTGGTTTAAAAAGCAAAATAATGTAGCTTCTTCCCTTTTTGGTGCTCGACCTTATGATTTTTCCATTTATAACTCAGAGGTAAAGCTCTCAAACTAGAAAATTCCATCTGAATTAGATCAACTTCAACGCCTTGTTAAAGTTGGTAAGAATCGTCTAAGCGGTTATCGCGCCAATCAAGAAGAGGAAGAAGAGAAGATTCAACACCTCTAACACTTTTTTTTCGTTGACTATTTTCAACAGGCTACTTCAGCAAACCAAAAGTTGAGTTGAGTGTTTTTTCTTCTACAAACAATTTCTGATATTCTCGTCATGTGGAGAAAATGCATAAGACCGCTAGCAAAATAAAAATTTCAAAAAATAAATCGATTTTTCTGCCACTTCATACGTGCACTTTATTTCACCAAAGGTCAACGGGCTGTAAAATTGCATACCTGAATGAAAAGGAAAAATTCTGCTTAAAAAGTTTGAAATTTTGATTAAAATTTGTTAAATTTTTTTTTTGTCACAAAGTTTGAAACTGGTTTTTATGCAAAAATGAGTTTTGTTTTCTTAAGAAAATTATTCAAATTCAATAAAAAGCAAATTGGCTGACCAAACTTGCCAATAACTCCCTGTGCTCTAGTGAAAGGCCTATTTTTGTAACCCTAGAGTTTTAGGCTTTTGGAAAATTTTAGCACAATTTTAGGTTTGTTGTTCCAAAGATTGCATGGAGATAATACGATACCACCAAGCTGATGAAGCACATGTTCTGAGCTTTCTATGTCCATTTCGCAAAAGCGGCAGACATTGGTCTCAGATAGACCAATATTATTTTGATGATACCTCAGGCTGCAGTGACCTGTAAGATATCCTGTTAAAAGACGCAGATCTACTCTGCTTAGTGAGAGTAGCTCGTCAGATATTCCTTTGTTGTGACGGCACAGTTTAGCCAGCGTGCAGCAAATTTGCTTTCTTCCCATTTCCCAAGGAATTCATTAATGCGGCTTTTTGTGAGTCCACAGAAAGGCTCAGGAAGTTGCATCTTTGCTCCTTGTTTTGCAAGGCCATCAGCCATTTCATTTCCCTCATGTCCTTCATGGCCCGGAATCCAGCCTAGTGTTACTATGTCGAGGTTCCCTAACGTGTTGAGCAGGTTTGACAATCATTTACCAATTTAGAGGTGATAGTTGCTGATAGAAGGGCTTTTAGAGCCGCTTGGCTATCTGAAAGTATGTAGATGTGAGTATCTCTCATCTTCCTGCCTAGGCATTCTCTCACACATACCTATTTCAATGGCATGTATTTCTGCCTGGTATATTGTTGGGTAGGATCCCATCGGAATCGATTTTTTTGAATTTAGGCCCATTGATTCCTGCCCCTGCTCTACAATTTTCCAATTTGGACCCATCAGTAAACTATAGCTGAGAGCCAGCTTCGAAAGTGATAGCATTAGTTCTCCAGTCTGTGCGTTCATTAATTATAACTTGGAAGTTCCTGAAGAGTATTGGTTTGGGTGATAGTATAACATCCCTATGAAGAATGGGACTATGTTTCGAAGTCTTCTAAGATTTTTAAATGCCCTTTCATATCCCCACTTTTAAGTTCAGATATACCTTTTAGTCTTAAGGCACTCGAGCGAGCTTCCCTTTCAATTAGAATTGGAAGCGGTGGTATGTTCAGGAGCACACCCAATGCATCCGTGGGACATGTTTTCATAGCCCCTGTAATACCAACACATACCAGGCGATGCAGTTTGCTTAATTCGTTTGCCGCCTTTCTTTGCTTGACCTTGGGCCACCATGCTAAGGATGCATAAGTGACTATGGGTTTCACAACTGTTGTGAATGTCCAGAAGGTCATTCTAGGGTTTAGTCCCCCTGTCTTACCAAAAAACCTTGTACAGGCAAAGAATGCCCTTGTGGCTTTTGAAGTAACTCTCTCAATATGGGAATTCCACGTAAGCGTTTTGTAAAGACTGACGCCAAGATAGTGCGCTTCTGTCGAGAGTTAAAGTGTTGTTCCATTAAGGATCGGGCATTTGAGATTTATGTTCCTTCTCCTAGTAAACGGTACAAGTGCTGTTTTGGATGGGTTGATGGAAAGCCCTCTTTCCGTGCACCATTTATTTATTATTGTAAGGGCTTGCTGCATGCGATCCGAAATGGTTTCCTCATGCCAGCCTAATACATAAACTACTAGGTCATCAGCGTAACCCTGAGTGTGAAAACCTGGGTTTTTCAATTTGTGGAGAAGTTCATCTATGACTGGAGTCCACAAAAGAGGAGAGAGTACGCCTCCTTGGGGGCAACCTCTTGTGGCTTTGATAGATTTGATTGTTCTTCCTAGTTTGGTGCTGATCGTCCTAGATTTCAACATGAATATTATCCATCTAGTGATGGGTTCAGGTACCTCCTTTAGATATAGGGCATTATAGATTGCCTCATTGGAAGTGTTATCAAAAGCCCCTGATATGCCTATAAATGCACATAGAGCTATCTGTTTGGACTCAATAGCCTTTTTAATATCTGTTACTAGGCTACGCTGGCTGGGTCATGTTGTCCGAAAGGATACAAACGCCCAGGCTCTGAAAGTATTCGATGCAGTACCAGCTGGTGGTAGCAGAGGAAGAGGAAGGCCTCCTCTGCGTTGGAAAGATCAGGTGGAGAAGGACTTGGCTTCACTTGGTGTGTCCAATTGGCGACGGTTAGCACGAGAAAGAAACGACTAGCGCGCTTTGTTAAACTCGGCCAAAATCGCGTAAGCGGTTATAGCGCCAATTAAGAAGAAGAAGAAGGCTGTGTATTGAAGTCTCAGTGGATTTTCCCTGTTGATAGGCAAATTGAGGTCGATGCAGTGGGAAGTTAGCTAAAGTCATTTAGCGCTGTCTTTCCTTTGCAAATATTCCAATTCTGAGTTAAGTCCTCAAATTAAATTTTCGAAAATGTCATTAAAGCTTACCATTTAAATAAATTGAAAATATATATTTGCTAATATCTTTCTCATAAATCACTGCGCCCTTATTGGCTTCCAAAAACACAAAAAAAAGAAAAAAACATTTTCACACATTTTTTCTTGGCACTACAGCCAACTGAATTGTGTAAAAAACGAATCCGCTGGATTAATTTTTTGTCACAAAATACTATACGTGCCAACTATGACACCACGCAACTCCACCTCCCCCCCGTCCACCTACTCGTACTGCTTCCGTCGTTTCACACATTTGTGCCTGCTCAAAATGCATTTCTCCATTTGTCGCCATATTTTCACGCTTCATTGCCATTAGGCTGAGACAAATTTTCTCACTGTTGGATTTACTAATTTTTTGTTTCCTCTTTGCGAATTTATCGACTTCGTTCCGGAACTGCGTCAGGCAATATGAACAGAAAGTGCATCAAGTCGCCAAAGCGTTCATCAAGCTCGGCCTGGAGCCACACCACTCTGTGGGTGTGCTGTCCTTTAATTGCGCCGAATGGTTTTACTCTGCAATGGGCGCCATACACGCTGGTGGTATTATCGCTGGCATTTACACGACCAACTCAGCTGAGGCTTGTTTCCACGTTTTGGAAAATTCGCGTGCACAAATTGTCATAGTCGATGAATCGAAGCAAATGGATAAGATTAAAGAGATTAAGGACAAGTTGCCACATCTGAAAGCGGCCATTCAAATACAGGAACCGTATGCGCCGTACATGAAGAAGGAGGATGGCTACTACAGAGTGAGTGTTGCGTTAAACTTTAGCATTTAAGCATTGAAAAATTTCACTAATTTCTTTAATTTCGTCTGCACTGCCGCAGTGGTCTGAAATCGAGGCGATGGTTGTTGCGGAAGTTGAAGAAGAGTACAAGAAGCGTCTGGAGAATATTGCCATCAACCAGTGCTGTTGTCTGGTGTACACCGTAAGTAATTAGTTGTGGTTGGCCAGGAGTAGCCACTAACCTCTAAAAATAACATATTCCCAGTGCTTGTCTCACGATTAGTGCTGCTCATATTTGCCTCATCGTCTGTCAAGCTCATGCTATGAGAGCTTTGTTACTCTTTCATCCAAAAACTAATTGCTTTTTAGCTTAACGCATGACGGCCTCGCGCTACCTCCCCTACCTATCTTCCTAACTAATCTCTTTTTTCTCCTCTTTTTACAGTCTGGTACCGTGGGCATGCCAAAGGGTGTGATGCTTAGCCATGACAACATCTTCTTTAATACGCGCGCCATCACCAAGACGCTCTACAACGTTACGGCCGGCTCTGAGGTGGTCGTATCCTACCTGCCACTGTCCCATGTCGCCGCGCAGACAGTGGATATTTACACAGTCGCTTCCATAGCCGGGTGCATTTATTTTGCCGACAAGGATGCGTTGAAGGGTACATTGGTGAAGACATTGCAGGATGCGCGTCCCACACGATTTATGGGTGTGCCGCGTGTCTATGAAAAATTCCAGGAACGCATGGTGGCCATCGGTTCGTCGAATGGTAGTTTGAAGAAGATGCTCGCCAGCTGGGCCAAGGGTGTGACGCTGCGCCACTACATGGAAGACCAAGGGTATGTTGTGTGTGTTTGTATTTAACTACCAAGCGACAAATGTGCATGCGTGCATGTGTGTGCGTGTGTGACAGAGTTTACGTGTTGCACGAGGAGCGACTAGTTTTGTCATTTGATTAATGTACGGCACGTTGCTGTCATTTACTCGCTTAACTGGTGGTCTGATCGTTTGTCAGTCAGCTTCGTTGTCTGCCAGATTGACTGGCTGACTGGCTGACTGCCGTTTGCCCGTTAACGTGAGTGGCATTTAACGTTTAAGTGTTGAGTAATTGCGCTTAATTAACACACCGTCAGCTGTGCCGTGGTGAATATAATGGCATAAATGAACTGTCATCTGGCAGCCAGTGATGCATGATTTGAATTGCTTGCCCTGTCCTTAAACGATTGTCAATTGCTTCATAACAAATTTAATGGGTTGTTTTTAACGGGCAAAGTGCGAATGGACAAAGGTCAAATAAGGCGCATTTGAAGCTGTTGTTCAGTTGAGAGCGAAGTGTTGAGATTTTTATTGATATTAAAGGTGAAGGGAAATCAGCAGGCATAACTAATGTGGGTGAGAGATTATCGAGTGGAATGACGACACTTGTCTTATATAAGCAGCCGGCCATTGCTCAACAGCTGGACATACTAACCTTTTCCAATTGTCTGGTATATTATTTGTGCCGGCGAGAGGCTGAAAATAGAAAATAGACTGAAAGTTTGGAGGAAGATCTGATACACTCACACAGAAAAAAACTCCTATGGTTTGATACACACTCCTTCAGACTCAGAATATGTATGCACATACTAGATAAGTCTCAAACCATCTGGTATTAATAGACAGAGCAGACCCATTAACTTAAAAAGCATGTCTCTGTGCATTACTCTAAATTTCAAACTCTTATTTGCATGTTAGCTGAACAAGTAGAACGAAGTATCCTTCGTCCTCAATGGTTTTTTTTATCCTTGTAATACGTCCTTGGTTGCTCGAGGTACATACCATGAGATTTCCTAAGGTATGCTTAAAGGCGTAGAGGAATTCTTCAAGTCTAGAGTATCAACTATTCAGGACCAATACTGTTTCAAACTCTTCAGGACCAATACCGATCATTTATACAAAATATTATATTATCAGGGATTTAGGCAGAAACTGTACTTAACAATTGTATGCCCCTCCTCCTGAATGGATAACCAAAAAACTTTGCCGGTAATTCCCCGGTACTAACTTCGTTGTGAGTTTTTCTAATCAAAGGTTAAAAATCTAGGAGATGGGCAACTAAAGCCACAGAAAAGTTCTGACAGAAAAGACGATTGACAATTCGGCCCTTGCAAGCCTTTAACTTTGATGACTTAATAGTGGCATGACTGTATTTTCCCAGCATAAATGGAAGAGGGCCACTTCCGAAAATATCGTCCTTCAAACCTTTATGCTAATGCCGACCGAGATCCCGGATATCTCAGTCTGATTCTGGCCAATAGCTTTTGAAAATTTACTGTCATTTATTTTCTGTACATACCTGCCTCCTTTTTTCAACATACTTCAGAATCTCGTCTCTTCCAGGTTAGCATTAGCCTACTGAACTAAGTTTTTAGGACTGTTCTACTTTGTCGTGACTAAGAATAGACTATTTAGGGCAGTTTGTCTCAATTTTTGTGACTTTCCTTCGAATATCCTGAAAATCGCTGTCAATAAAAGCTGGGAAAAAGGCTATAGAAGCGCTTATTTTGATAGAATAACTTATCGATACTTAGTAAAAAGTTTGCGAGAACGACTCACGAGGCCAGAACTAAGAGAATGTTTAACCCTCCATTGACGAACGTCACAATGAACTTGCAAAATACCATCAAATCTTTCGAACTATCGACGAGCTCGTAATGCGTTGTTCCATCACTTCGATACTCATGAATTCAGAGGTGTGGCCAACAACAGACCGTTAATCGGCTCTCAGCGATTTGGATGGAATCAGCTGATTTGCCATTGTGTTGGTGATATAAGAAAAAAAAAACAACACAGTCTCCCCTCAAGTTTTAACGTTGTTATGTGAACAACGACTGAGTGAAAGAGCGTAAGAATACGGGTAAAAATAGCGGCAACAATTCTGCCGCCGAATCTCCTATGATGCGGCAGCTGAAGTTAGGTTAAGTTAGGTTTTATGGTTGCCCAGGGAATGGGCACACTTGAACGAAGAAAGATTCGTCCGCCAGAGCAGGGCAGCTAAGGGGAAGGTGCTGGGATGATTCCACCTCATCCTCCATACATCCAGCGCAAAAAGGACTCGAGGTGATTCCAAGTCTCACAGCACGCATTCCTCGCTGAAGTAACTCTCGCAAATTTTGCTTCAGATGGCCAAACCTGGTAATCTACCATCTTTCCATCCAAGCGTATCTCTGTAAAAATCTGCTTGTGTGAAGTGATCGTATCAACAGTTTGTGATTTTAACGCTTCGACACTATACTTCACGATCGCACATTCCTATTCCAATTTAGGTCTTGCAGAATTTGTGTCCTCCTTTTTGTGCCCAAAGTCTATATTCTAAGTTATACTAACACTTCTCTCATTTCATCACATGCAGCAAAGGCTCTGGCGGTTTCGGCTACAACCTCGCTAAGAAATTGGTTATGTCCAAGGTGAAGCAAGCGCTCGGCTTTGATCGCGTCATCACACTTGTCACCGCCGCTGCGCCCATGTCTCCCGAAACTAAGAAATATTTCCTCAGCTTGGATATGAAACTTTTGGATGCCTTTGGCATGTCTGAAGTCGGCGGCTGTCATACTTTATGCCTACCCGATACACAGCCACTCAATTCAATTGGCAAAACATTGCCCGGTTGTGAGACAAAGGTCATCAACAAAGACGAGAATGGACATGGCGAGGTAAGTACACAGGGAGAAAGAGCAGAGCCCATAGATATTTGCGATATAGTTATTATAAATCATTTAAAATTGAAGAGCAGAGCCCATAGATATTTGCGATATAGTTATTATAAATCATTTAAAATTGATTTTCAATAGATTTGCATACGCGGCCGCCACGTTTTCATGGGCTACATCTTTAATCCGGAGAAGACCGACGAAGCGCTCGACGACGATTGTTGGCTGCACTCCGGTGACGTCGGTTACATTGATGACAAAGGCTATGTTTACATCACGGGACGCTCCAAAGAGATCATCATCACGGCTGGTGGCGAAAATATACCACCAGTGCATATTGAGAACTTGATAAAGAAGGAATTGGAAGGCATATCGAATGCCTTCTTGGTGGGCGAGCAGCGCAAATATTTAACTGTGTTGGTGTCCATTAAGGTGGGCGTCAGGCGTTCGCTTATTTCATTTTATCTAAAATTAATATTTGCTGTCGCTTCTTTTACAGACCGAAATGGATCGCGAGACTGGTGCGCCGCTCGACGAACTCACACATGAGTCCATCACCTGGATGAAGAGTTTGGGTGTGGAACATAAAACACTGAGTGAGATTCTGAAGGCTGGCCCCTGTCCCAAGGTGTGGAAGTCTATTGAGGATGGCATCAAGCGCTCCAACAAGCACGCCATTTCCAATGCGCAAAAGGTGCAGAAATTCACAATACTGCCACATGACTTCTCCATTCCAACGGGCGAATTGGGTACGTTTATCTGCTTTATCTGCTGTATTTGCGTTTTTGTCTAACTCTATGATATTTTTTTAAAATTAGGTCCCACTTTGAAGGTGAAACGTAATGTTGTTTCCAAGCAGTATGCCGATGTTATTGAAGCTCTTTATGCCTAAGCTCACTGTGTGGCGAAGCTTTCCAAAACAAAGTACAACCGAGGCTGTTCGTGATTCCTAAGCCTTTGCTGAAATAGCAGTAAAGCAGTTGAAAAGAGAATATGTTTAGAATAAACCTACTAACACAAAGTGAAATACACAAAATGAGGGTGCATTTATTACAACAAAGAGATGCCGGGCTGTCTAGTAGAATTTAAAAAATAACAAATATGTACGACTTATGTAAGTTTAGTTGGGTAGTTAAAAATGTATACGAAATTTGAAACATATCCATTCTGCTAGTTGTGTTCTTAAGTGGTATGGAGTCGATTTTCTAAACTATTAGCGTTAGCTTTTTGGAAAACTCTTACTCGCATGTTCTACTTAAGCCACTCACTCGGATATCTCCTTAATTTCTATTGCCTTTTGAATTTCCCTGTCAACTATGAATTTATAAGCGAAACTAAAAAGCAACATTTTGATTGTGCTTCTATTATCTGACACTTTTATCTTCGCATTCATACATATAGACGAAATACATATCTATACAATTGTGTAAATATATTACATTATTCTAGTTTTAGCAAAAAATGTTATTCTATGATGAAACTTATGAAAACCGTCGTTGAAAATATATCAAACAAGTACTGAGAAAATCCCTTGGAACTTTTATTTCTCTACAAATGTAAGGGAAGTTAGGAGCCGGTGGAGGCTCAAGAACCCAATTTTCATAAAGAAATAATCACAAAAAAAAAAAAAAATTAATAATGAAATAATGAAATTAGACAATAGATATCAACGTTTGGGCTGATTATGCGATCTTGGTTTTTATGTTTCCCTACTTTTGCGAGCGGAGAGTTGCCCACAAACTAAATTTCTGACAGGCATGTATGTTAATGTAGCTGGCAAAGTCAAAAAATCGTTACTTTGAATTGCAATTGTGCCACCCTGTATGTTATATAGGGTGGGCCATGTAAAATTTGCTTTTTGAATCGGCTATAAAAAAACAACTATTCAATATTTTTTTATTTTTTTTTTTATTTTGAAGATTGAACATTGTCATTTATGAATGAAAAATAATATCGTTCAAATGACTGCCACGACTGGCTTTACAGTAGGCCATTCGATCAACCCAATTTTTAAGCACATTTTCGATTGTTTGAGCTCCAATTTCATGAATGGCAGCTTCGATTTCGTGTCTTAAAGCATCATTCGTCTCTGGATGGTTCGCATAGCATTTGTCCTTAACGGCCCCCACAAAAAATAGTCCAACGGGCTTAAATCACAGCTCCGAGGCGGCCAATTGATATCGGAATTCCCGCTGATTATTCGGTTTTCAAAAACGGTAGCCAAAAGTTCGAGTGTAACTTTGCAATGTGACAAGTTGCACCGTCCTGTTGAAACCAAATGTCGTCCATGTCATCCTCTTCAATTTTTGGAAACAACTCGTTTAGCATGCCACGGTAACGCTCGCCATTTACTGTAACCGCGGCACCTCGCTCATTTTCGAAAAAAAATGGCCCGATGATGCCGCCAGACCAAAAACCGCACCAACCAACGACTCGTTGTGGATGCATTTGCTTCCCTACAGTAGCGTGTGGATTTTCTGAGCCCCAAATCTGACAATTTTGCGTATTGACGCAGCCACCGATGTGAAATTCAGAAAATAAGAAGAAGACTCAGCACTTTGGAAATATGTTTTCAATATTTCCCAATTTTGTTCAAGCGTATAGCGTCCCATTTCGTAAATGTCAAACCTTTAAGTAAATTAGGAACACATTTGACATGTCATTTGTGTTACCATTCTCAAAAAAATAGGTGGTTCAAAAAGCAAATGCTATACGGCCCACCCTGTACATGTACATATGTATGTTGATATATTGATGCGAACGATCCTGGATACCAAACCCTACAGCAATTAATACTACCCTAAGTAAGATCGACAACAATACTACATACAGCATAACCTCACAAAAGGAAGTTATAAAAATGTCAAACCTACCAAGCTATAGCTCAACATACTCTGCAGAAATTATAGCCATATGTGGAG
This sequence comes from Anastrepha obliqua, assembly GCF_027943255.1. Taxonomy (NCBI): domain Eukaryota; kingdom Metazoa; phylum Arthropoda; class Insecta; order Diptera; family Tephritidae; genus Anastrepha; species Anastrepha obliqua. The sequence goes on from NC_072896.1 coordinate 3,823,047, forward strand.
CTATAAACACAATAAAGAGCAAAACCAAAAACTTCGCAATATCTTCGGACTCCCTCTCGGCCATCAACTCAATAGCAAACATATACAACTACGATCACTACCCAACCACCATTAGAAACATTACGATAGCGAAATACCCTAAAATCAAACTAATTTGGGTGCCGGGACACGCCAACATAACCGGAAATGAATTCGCTGACTACACCGCCGAACAAGCACACCAAACACCAACACTAATGACAGATAACTTCAAAAACATTTTGATAACAAACAGCACCATACATGGACCTCAACCAATGACTGGTACCAACAGGTAAACCATACAAAAACCCACGGAATAACAGGCTTTATAAAAAATAATAAAAATAGGGTGACCCGACTAGACGTCATAAAGTTCGGGCGTCTTCGGTTAGGGCATACAAAGACTACACATGGACACAACCCCCAACTACGTGCACGTGCAACCCGGACGTAATATGTACCATACCACATATCCTCTTTCATTGCCCACTATATACCGCCCGCAGAAGTCAAATCTTCAGCAACTCAACTCCAATGACGCACCTATCTTCCCCAACCTCCGATTCAATATCTTTAATAACCAAATTCCTTAAAATAACCAACCCATACCATAGAATTTAAGACACAATACAAAGGACTCCATATAGACAGTTTAAGCGTAAGGCTTCGACGCTATCGCTTTATGTTACAATTAGATTATAAGATTTACTCTTTAAGTAAATTTTTAAAATAAACAAATCAATAAATAGCGAACGAGATGCCAAATAGCTAGACAGAGCACATTTTCTGGGTCTACCGCTAGATGAGTTAGACGAAGACGACAGCAATATTCATTGGCCTTCGGAAACACCTATGTATCCTGTTTTGGATTAAATTTTGTTATAAAGGGTTTTCCAATAGAAGGTAACACCTCTTTGATATTTAAAGAAAAATGCTACTCTTCAATATAAATGATCGGAAGTTTATTTCATTTTAAAGAGGAAGGTATGCCGTTAATAGTGGAAAATAACATCAGGGAAATAACTACCACGAACGACCACGCTTACAGGACAATATCCTTTTTATGTAGTTTTCCATAACCACGCAAAGTGGCTGCCCCATGTCCTCGATAGCCTCACGAATTCCATCTTTGAATCGACCCTGGGCTGTTGGCGTAGACCTTCTCTTTCACGTGGCCCCGGTGGCCAATTGTGATCACTTCTTCGAGAGATAACAAAGGTCCAAAAATCTTGCGCAGAATCTTTCTCTCAAACACTCCAAGCGTCGCTTCATGGGATATTGTCATCGTCCAAGATTCTGCGCCACATAAAAATACAAAATAATACGTATATATATGTATATATATAACCGGCGCTTCCACCAGTTTTGGGTGTTTTGCCGAGCTCCTCCTCCAATTTGTGACGTGCGTCTTGATGTTGTTTCACAAATGGAGAGACCTACAGTTTCAAGCCGGCTCCGAACGGCATATATTTTTATGAGGAACTTTTTCATGGCAGAAATACACTTGGAACTTTACCATTGCCTGCCGAGGGTAGCGAACGAACTTTTTTTTCTTTAATTTGGTGTTTCACTGAGACTCGAACCAACGTTCTCCGAATTCCGAATTGTAGTCACGCACCAACCCACTCGGCTATGGCGTCCGATAAAATATCCCTTTAAATGTAATGTATGTGTCTGCACTGCTTGGTCGCTTTACAAACATACATAATACATACATAACAACTAGTGAATTTAGGACAACTTAAACAACTTTGCGCCATACATTAGAACTAGTGATTTTAGGACCACTTAAACAACTCTACGCAATACATAACAACTAGTGACTTCAGGACCACTTAAACAACTCTACGCAATACATTAGAACTAGTGATTTTAGGATCACTTAAACAACTCTACGCAATACATTAGAACTAGTGATTTTAGGATCACTTAAACAACTCTTCGCAATACATAACAACTAGTAACTTCAGGACCACTTAAACAACTCTACGCCATACATTAGAACTAGTGATTTTAGGACCACTTAAACAACTCTACGCTATACATAACAATTAGTGACTTCAGGACCACTTAAACAACTATACGCCATACATTAGAACTAGTGACTTCAGGACCACTTAAACAACTCCACGCCATACATTAGAACTAGTGATTTTAGGACCACTTAAACAACTCTACGCCACACATTAGAACTAGTGATTTTAGGACCACTTAAACAACTCTACGCCATACATTAGAACTAGTGATTTTAAGACCACTTAATCAACCTCGGCTGTTCACATTGCTTCCCCTGTTTTTATAAGCAACTTATCAATTTTATATGGCGATGCCTGAAGAGTATCGATTGTCCGCATAACATCCCTCTTCGGGCAGTCCGTTACTGGTACTAATTTTGGCGAATGCGCTCTGCCTCACTTTTCATGTAGTTCTGAACCATTATTGAATTCAACAACGATATCTACGAAAAACTAACGCTGTTACCACCGTCGTAATAGTCGATGTAGTAGTGATAAATCCTCATTGGCATATAAATAGCTTAGAGGGTCACAGGATCGCTTCTGGACACCGACAAGTTTTGGAAAAAGTATATAAATTTTATATTTTTCATTATGTTCCAAATCAAACGTAATGCAAACAGGTTACTATCAAATGAAAAAAAAGACACATCTTATTCCAATTGGCGCTGAATCAGCAACAAAACACGTCAAAGGCCGTCGTCAAAATTTAATTTTTTGCGCACACTTTACCACTTTTACGTACATTAGCAGACTCCGAATGCGGATGCAACAAGAAAAGCGAAGTTGCGCGCAATTGGTAATTAGTTCCAGTTCGTACTAGTTCCCAACTAGAAATTTCCTTCACTAATCCAAGCTTTCCCTGCAGGGTAGATTCGCCTTTGTTTGTCGATTGCCGATGAATGATTGATGCTAACAAAAAAGTTGTTCATTCATTTGTTTTAAGTTCGATGCCGCTATGACATACACCAACACACCCTCTTACTTGTCTTAGCGAAATGCTTATGAAAAGTGATTTTTAAATTATCAGAATAAATTTTATTCCAGTTCATTTACTTAGCTATGTTTCTGGATATATAAAAAATATGTAGGCAAGTAATCAATTCTGATAATCGCCGCCTAAAAGTATGCTAGCATCTTTTCTCTTGTCAACCTTTTATATATCATGTGCACCGCCAAAAATTTATGTAGGGAATTATATCGGCGAATAGGTATAAATCAAAAACTTAGTGTTGTAAGGAGCATTGTTTTTAAATTACGTAAGCAAGTATACTAAGGCCTAATATAAAGTTAATACATTTAATATGCATTTAAATTTCGTAAAAGTTTTGCTTTCTAGAATAAAATATAAATATATAGACGAAAATGTCTCAAGAACATTCTTGAAGATCTCTGAAGATATATTTTTTCTTAGTCAGGAGGTGTAAATCAAAATGTCTGAAACATCATCAAAGATGCTGTCACACCCATGGTATGTGGGGCATGCTCCCACTACCACTATAACAATCCTCCTCCTCGGCTGATTTCCACCCTGGAACCGCTTTAGCATTTCTTCAAGGTGGAGCCGCGTTTATGTCTATTGACACAACAGGTTCCTGCGTTCAGGTTCCGCTCCTGTGGGCATATGGAGATTTTACGTCATCGATAGTATTCACTCCTCCCATCTGAAGATTTGTCAATTATATTCAATAAGGGATACTCTAGACTCGAGGTTGGCAACTAAGTTATAAATCTGCTTCTGGCTACTAAATACTTCTAACTCCAATACTGCTGGCTACCAAAAACAAACGAAAAACAAAAAATGCTTCAAATACTCTGAAAACTAGAAAATAGTATGGTTCGGATCGTGCGTACCGGGATAATTAAGTTTAACAGGGTAGTTTTAAAAAAGTTACCTTGGTGGGGTATAGGTATAATGCGGGGCTTCGAAAAGATTTCTACAATCCTTAACGTACTTTCAAATGCCATTAAATCATTCTGATCTTTTGGCAATAATAATTGGCCTTTTCAGCGAGTCTGTGTCCAAACATTCCAAGCTCGCAAAGTCTTAGTCCCCCGAAAATCTGTTAAAGAAATGTCGAATCAATTCCGCCGAGCTCCTTTAGAAACCATTATCATGTAGAAACTATTATCGAGTGAATATGTGCCATATTCTGCAGGTGTCCACCTGGGGTTTTTCATTTCATTTTATAGGATATTGTGCTGCTAAAGAGATTGTAGGATTTTCTGATGAAAATATTTCATAGATTTTCGACTTTGCTGAATAGTTTGAGCTACTGTTCTAAGGGGTCTTGATTATCTAGCTCTGAGGGGCCTAGTCGTGCTTACCAGTTCTGGGGAGATGCCACTTGCAAAGGCGTACGCCATGTTTGTTTGAAGAAGAATTGGCGATCTACCGAAAATGAGGAAAATTCATGCAAACTAAGCGATGAACAGTAATGATATTTCTAACGAAATAATTAAAGTACTCGTATTTCGAATTTCTGTCAAATAATTCTTTGCCAAATTTAATATCAGTTAACATAGAAATAAACTTAAACAAACTTCACTATTTATTGTCTGACTCTGTAAATGGGTAGATTAATTTTCGAAATAGGATTAAATAATCCTTACATCTTAGTAGTAAATGTTGATATAAGTCAGAATTTCAGAAGTTTTGGTTAACAAGTCGATTATCGCAAAGTGGATGACAACAATTTTGGTGTGGTTAACTCAAACGAGAAAATAAAAGATAATGGTTTTAATTAAAATGGTGAAATTATATTATCCAAAAGTTATTAATTATTTGGCTTATGATTTATCACGTGATGAGGAGGTAATGAGCTCTCAAACAGTGAATCGATGTTCGCCCCGAGATATGGGCAATCCTTACATTTGGCTCAGAGGAGTTCCAAAAACTACTCCGATTAACTCCAGACTTGGCTGAATACCTAATTTCTCAGCCTGACAGTCAATTTATAGATTCCAGAAAAACAGTGATTGAAAAACAGGTAAATCTTGTAATCTTCAAGCTTTAAATTTTGCTTTAATATTAGTAGGAGTTAGCTGCATGGCGATTTTTTGCAACTGGATGTTATGAACGACCCATAGGTGAAGAATGAGGAATATCCTTTAGTCAGGTCGTCCGTTAGTCGAAGCATATGCGAAAAATATTAAGTAAACGTTAAATTCAAATAAATATTTATATTAATTTACTTGCTTTTTGAAGAAAACACTCAAAGTTGAATTTAACAGCTTAACTAGTATACATAGTGCTCGTTAACATATGTAAGTTTGTGAATCGCACAATTGTTAGAGCAATTTGTATACAAAAATAAGAATTGTCGAATTGTTGAAAGTTTGTGAATTGCACTACTGGTCGACCGGCTTACATAAGTTTTTCAATTTCCTGCTGGGTATTTTCTTTTTCATAATACATTCCAAATCATCAAAAGTAATGTATGTACAACAGAAATACTCTCATTAATATGCATACATAAATAATTCTATACTTTGGCACTGGGTGTACACGAAGATTTTTCTAACATTTTTGCACTCTCCCATGGGCACACGAACTTACATACATACATATATTCATACATACACATCTACATATGCATGTACCTATGAGCGCTCATTTCAGCTAGCACGTTTTTTTTTTCATCTTTTAACAGGCACACTTCACACTCCAAATATGTAGCAACATTTAGATATATTTATCCATGTTTACATATGCAGACACATACATACATACACACATATGCACATATCAATGTTGGTTAATGTCGCCAATATACTCGTATTAGCATTTGTATGTACGTACATGCGTGCATATTTACATATCATTTACATGTGTTTATGTTTGCGGTTGAAATAAATATAAAAACGCTTTGAATTTAATATGTAACAACAAATACTGATAAATAACATGGCATCGCACAACATTATATACAAAACATACAAGCCATCGGAACAGGCAAACAGCAATGCACGACTAGTTGCCGTCGGTCGATGTCGTTCATTTTGTTGGTGGTCATCAACATCAGCAACCAGCAACTAAACAAAAACACGATGTTATTTAGCTATAAACATATGTAAGTACATCATAAATGCAAATTTAAATGACGGTAATGAAAGAGAGCCGAACGAATGACTTACATACGAGCATACAGATACAGGCAACATATAGGCGGAGAAAAAGTACGAGAATAGGTACGAGCACAGCGAGAGCGCACCAACAGCCGTGGTAAAGTAGTATGAATTGATGACTGTGCGTATACACATGAGCACATATTGCAGAGCCTAGATTTGTACAGCAGACAAAATTCAAACATTTATATGCACATGCATATATGTACATACATAGATGTAGATATCTCTTTTGAACACAAGTTATTGTAGATATACTTTTACATTCACTGATATACTATGAAGAAATCAGCGGCTGCTGAGAACAGGTTAAATTACTGTAAGATGTGTGAGTGAATTAGAAAAAGGAATATATTGTACACTCGCACTTCATTCCCTCTCCCGCGAAATTAATTACTTTCTTTTTCTTACTGTACATACCATATTGACATTAAAATAGGTACGCTGCTTTATCTATTAGCAATCTATTATTGAAATTGTTTCTTATTTTATCATAAATGGCATCATCGCTTCGTTGTCAATTTAAAAAATGGATTTAATAGACTGACTCGTTATGTTAAGTTGCGTTATTGGTTTCAAAGTCCAAAAATTTTGTTGTAAATGCCCATAAGCCCAAAAAATCCACAGAACGACTTAGTGACAAAAAGAAAACGACTTACACTGCTGATAATTTCGTTGCGACTTTTGCCAAAAGGGATCCTTTTAAGTCATCAAAGACCATTGCAGCTGAAATCAACAACATAGAATTGTATGACGTCGATTGTGCAACATAAACCTGCCAGGCAGAAATAGAAGGAACTTTACCTCTTTTGAAGCAAGTAAATTTAAGGAATAGGAAAAATGTTGCTCAAGAGCAGAATTCAATGTGTGGATCAGAGGGTATGAAAAAGGGCATAACATACTTTGGAGCAATGCAACAAAAAGAAAATTTATTTGCAAAGGATGCTGGGAGGAATTCTAAAGTACAAGAGTTCTCACCATAGATGACTAAAGGTGAAACTCTTTCATTTTGAGAGAGAGTGGAAACTAAAAATTCCGAATTTTTGTTTAAAAAATACCCAATTCATGTTTCTACCGGTGTGGCAAAATTGGCGAATGTTATCAAAACTGCACATTTTTCAGCGTTCTCACGAGAAAAAGAGTTTCACATCTAGTCATATATGGTTCTCACCGCGGTTAAAAAGGAGCACAGTCAAGCACGGTGGCGGCAACATAATGGCTTGGGATGCTTCTCTTGATATGGAGTAAAACCTATTCACCTCATAGTCAATAAAATGGATACATTTATTTACAAGGACGTCTTCAAGTAGTGATGCTACCATTTGCTTAGGAGAATATGCCACTTTGTGGGCTTTTTATGCTAGATAATGACCCAAAACACTCTTCAGTGTTATTACGTGAATGGTTTTTACAAAATAATGTTAAAGTTATGGATTGTCCAAACCAGTCACACGGCTTAAACCCCATTGAAAACCTGTGGGAGATTTAAATAAGCGAATCGCGAAAATATTGGGTGTAAAAAATTTCTTGAATACCTCAATGGGAACGAAATTTCGATGACTTGGCCCGGAGTGAAGTCGCATAATATTGTGTTGACGAATAGGAATAGCCGCAGATGGGTCATCTTTCTTCCACTTTGTTCCATATCTGCCGTGGAAAACATTTCAGTATTTGGTTTTGGCGCAGCCGTCAATTCATTCAATAAATCGCCAAATAATCATCACCACCAAGTGAATCCAATTGATCATCCTTATCTTCAGCTGTATTTCCACGACGAATATCAGCCATTAGCTATAATAGAAATATATTCACGTTCAAAGTCAAAAAAGGTCTGGCTAGCGGAGGGTTAATTATAAATTATGGTTAAATTTCAAGGGCCGACGTTGAATGTGAACCCCACCTAAACGTAAAGTTCTTTTCTGCATTTCATTTGACACTTTTCAATTTCAGACTAATTCAATTTGAACCATGGAAAGATACACAATCGAGCAACGCGCTAAACTTATTCAAGCTTATTATGAAAACGGGCGTTCAAATCAAAATGCATATCGCGCACTTCGTGAGGTACATTTTCACCTCAGTGGATTCGTCAATAAGCAGAATTGCCGCATTTGGGCGAATGATAATCCAAGAGTGATTGCCGAAAAACCAATGGTTTATGGGCCGGCGGCATCATTGGGCCGTATTTTTTCCAAAATGAGGCCGGTCAGGCAGTTACTGTGACTAGTGTTCGCTATCGTGAGATGATAACAAACTTTTTATGGCCCGAATTGGAAGAACGGTGCCACTTGTCCCACAGCTAACGAAACAATGGCTCTTTTGCGCGAAAAATTTGATGGCCGAATAATCTCACGTCGCGGCGATGTCAATTGGCCGCCAAGAGCATGTGATTTGACACCGTTGGACTTCTTTATTTGGAGTTATTTGAAAGAAAAGGTGTACGTCGATAAGCCAGCAACAATTCAAGAGCTAAAGGAGCTACTAGGATGAGATAATTCGGCACATTAACGGCATAGAACCTCAATTATGTGTCAGCGCATTCGAAAATTTGGACCATCGGATGGAGGTGTGCCACCGAGGGCGCGGAGGTCATTTGGCCGATATTTTGTTTTATGCGTAATTGAGCTATACCAATATTATCATAATAAAGAGAAATGACAATAATTTCTTAAAAAATTGTATTTTATTCAAATCTAACACCGGCCCTTGAAACTTAACCACCCTTTATATGTGCTGGTAAGCTAAATTACCGTTAAACATAGTTATTTTAGTCCTGTGCGAGGATCCTTTTTAAAAGGTTATATCCATAAATTAATACAAAGTTAAATTTTAGGAAGCTGAAGTCGTTAGCTATAATAGAAATATGTTAAATCACGTCCAAAGTCGAAAAAGGTCTGGCCAGCGGAGGGTTAAAAACATAAAACACTGAGAGTATAGATCTTCAACTCTCTAGGGATTGTACATACATATGTTAATTAAAATGAAACGGAAATATTGTTTTGTTAACGTATTTTATTGTTAACGTATTTTTAAGGCTCCCCCCGCTTTAGGGGCTTGAAAAAATGTCTTCCCAAAATATCCAAGAATGTGTCCTCAAAGTTTCAGAAGCAAATTCGAAATATTTTCGGAGTTACAGAAGAAATTGTGAGCAAGTGTCGAGCAGGTATACGAGTGGCCGGATAGCTCGAAGAGCGATTTCTCGGTTTTTTATTTTTACGATTTTTCCTAATTGGCGGGAAAGATAGGGAAAAAGTTAAACGTCCTATCGAAACGAGATAACATTGATTGTATTCGGAATTAAATTCTCTTCTAGGTAAACCTAAAAAACCTTAAGAAAGTTATGATTAACGCACTTTTTAAACAATCTAAAGTGAATTTGTTTTTCCAAAAAAATGAATTTTTTTTTAATTAGCGAAAAATTGTTGAATTTCTCACTTTTTGTTTAATTTGCTTGGTTTAACTAGAAGCTATACTATACTAAAATAAAATTTTTTTTGGGTTTTTGGTTTCTGATGAAAATTGCGACCTGCATCTTTCCCGTCGCACGACACATGCACACTCGAGGAGCCTCGGCAAAATGCTTGTACCAGGCATAATATGACATATATTTTAATGAAAAAATTTGAGAAGACTGTTGAAATATAAAACAATAAAACCTGAAAGTTTCGTTTCGATCGAGTATTTCTTTCCTTCCCAAAAAAATCCACGAAAAAATCGATTTTTTGAAGCCTCTAAAGCAGGCTGCCCCCTTAATTATGAGTACACAATTGAGTAATTTTTTTGGATTTTTGTTTTCATTCTCTACCCACTAGCACACTTGCTATGAATGAAGGATTATTGCGTACAATTTGGGTTTCTTTAAAGAAAACATCTGGGAGAAAATGTCTTTCGAAAGGTTAAGCAGGAAAGACCCTACCTCACTTTATGCCAGCTTATTCTTAAATAATGCGTGTGCATTATTATATGGTTACGTTTAAGAAAAAACTTATGCAGAAAAACACATTGTTGCGTATCGAGTTGGAACAAGATGTAATTGCTAATCGGTTAAAAGGCTTAATAGCTACAAATAATTTACCGCATATAAATCATGCAAATGTGAATAATGACCGGAAATAGTAGATTAATTGCGACAATGTTCCTGAAAAAATATTATGCAATTAAAACACAGTTCTGTATAAACATGACTTGATAACCATAAAAGATTTAGTTTCCCATTTGAATGTTGTTGGATACGACGTGTGCTCGAATAGTTGTTTGCAAAGGCAAGAAAATCGAAAGCGTGAGAAAAGGTGTTCAGAAGTGAGTTGAAAAAGCCACCAATCTGAAAGTGAACATATTTGTGGATTACTATTTGCTGTTAGCCTCTGGAAGCCCCTAAGATATCTCAATGGTAAAATTATCTCCATAGATTGGGTCGATAGATTGAGACGAATATTGAGGCTTGTGCAGTCAAAAAGGAATTATGTAGAAATAAGATTTCCATTACACAATAATAATATTTCAAACTGTAAATCAAAACTGTTTTTCCCACAAGAATGTGCAAGCTGCGGGCCGTTTTCTGCAAGTAACCCCTAATGTCCTTTCAAAAGTTTGTTAATGTCCGATTTGTTTAAAGTTTGGTTGAGATGCATTTTAAAATTTTTATCAAAATTCGAAGTGAAGTGAAATTAATGAAAGCGATGCAAACAAAGAGCTCTTCGTTTTGCTCATCGTCATTATCAGCCTCATGAATAATTGATTTTATAGATGGATATTTATGGATGAAATAGCAAATTTATCTTTGTGTCATGCTCAGAAGGCGATAACGTCCGTCTTCTCCTAAGTGCACGCGGATTTAAATACACATTATTAAAATATATTCACTGACTATAGGTCTAAGCTTTAATACTCGCACTGGTTCACGGTGGTTGGTGAGAGTTTAGTGTTACTATTCGGCTGTACTGAGCTGCTACACACTGAACCGGGCAACAGAGATACCAGCTCTCGAAAGATGTCTGGAACTCTATTTTTGATAAATCCATCATAGCCGTCTTCGACTTTTCCATTACTTCCTTGCGGCTGTTAAAAGGCGTTCTCCGTAGTGGCTTTTCGACACAATCAAAGAAAAGAAAAGAAAGGAGGCGGCCGCCGTAGTCGAATAGTAGTGTGTGATTACCATTCGGACGTGCGTAGGTTGTCGGCCAAACTCGCGTAAGCGGTTACGCCGCCAATTAAGAAGAGGAAGAGATTCAAATCTTCGTTGGAATGATAGTACATTTGATGCAATCGATAGTTTTAAGGCATTCAGCCGGGACTAGACTATACATCATATTATTATAATAGTTCAATTACTTTATGAACGATGATTTGCTCCCACGTATTGCTTGCGACTTATAGTTAATATCTTCATCGAAATCATGGGATTAAGTAAAATCGTAGGAACTCAAGTGTGAAGAAATGGTGTTTTGTTTCAGCTTTCATTAAGAAAAGTTTGTAAACAAGGAGGGCAAATTCAAAAATCAATCCTAACAATACGAGAAGCTAGTTCAGTTTTGTTGCCAGACAAATCCAAGAGACTAGCCCGCTCCTCTCAGCAGAAAAATGAGAAAGTTTAATACAGCTATGGCGGCAGTTAGAACCTGCTTTTCCCAAAAGATTCCATATTTCTTCCATGGAGTCTCACACGAGACTCATAGCTCACCTAATTAATGAACTGAAAACCTTACGGCCTCATGCCTGATTCATGTCTCCAACTCTTTCAGGCTCATGAAAAGCACCGCTGAATTTATGCAGGCCTACCTATTAGATTAGATTAGATTTGTGGGGGTTGGACAAGTCCAAGCACTCAGTCAGTAGACCATTGCACTACACCCGTAGTAGAAAGAATAGAGATAGGAAAGATAAAAAGTGGATGGTAAGACGGATAAATTAGTATAAGGTCACTCTTCCACTCATGGATGAATTTTAAGAGATCCGAAAGAGGAAGAGTATGAACTTTATCCATACTCAGTATATCGCAACCCAATATCCTAAGTCTGATTCTGGAAAATTCAGGACAGCTACAGAGAAAATGATCGGCAGTGTCGTCATTCTCAAGACAGGATAGGCATATCGGGCTGTCTACGACCCCCATGGTAGCCATATGCTGACCACACACGTTTGTGACCTGTGATTACACCCACCAGTACTCTCAGATCCTTTCCGCTGAGTTTTAGGAGAAAGGTCGCTATTTTTCTGTTTGGTTTTTTCACAAAGCACTTGGCTACTCTGCACGAGTTCAACTCAGACCAACGACCTCTGTGGGTAGACCTCATGAAGTCCTCAACCCACAGTTGAATCGATGCAAAATTTACACCAAGAAAGGTTTCAGGGCCCCTAGTGGCATACTTGCAGAGCCTTCATTTTCCAATTTATCAGCTAACTCGTTCCCTGCAATACCACAATGTCCAGGCACTCAAATAAGACTAACTTTGTTGTGTTTTGCAACACTGTTCAGTTTTGTCTTACATTCACCGACTAACTTCGTAGAGCAGCGTGGGTTAGCAAGGGCTTTCAGTGCAGCTTGCCTGCACTACAAATTCCAATACTGTTGCCCCGCCACTTTTTCTCAATTAGCCAGTACGCCACATTCAAGATGGCATAGACTCCCGTAAGGAATACCGTGGCGATCTGTCCTGTGGCATAGGAGTACTTAGCGTCTTCGTCTAAGTACCATCCAGCTCCGCCTCCATCACTGGTTTTGGATCCGTCGGTGGAGAAAGTGTGCTGATATCCCGTTAATAGGTTCTCTGGACTTAACCATTCATCTCGATCTGGGATCAAAACATTATATTTCCTACCGAAGCCAACGACAGGCACCCGATTGTCCACCGGCATCGCGAACAGTGTGCACCGCTCCGACAACTGGTGGTATATCAGACAGTGGCCAGTGCTTACTTCATTTCCCCAGACTCCTTTTAACTTGAGCCTGTACGCCGCCTTCATTGCTTCCCTTCGAATTTGAAGATCTAGAGGTTGCAAGTTCAGAATGGCATTAAGGGCATCATCAGATGTCGTACTCATGGCACCTTTGATGGACTTAACTCTGGGTTACACTAATAACCACTATCTCCCTCTTCTTCCCTCTATTGGACCAACTCTCCGTACGATTATCAGTTATAATTACATCTATAAAATCAATTTACTGAATACTAAATAATGCATTTAAAGTAAATTAAATTTATATATGCACATTTGTTGAAGTAAAGATGAAATAGTAAATTCTCCTCTTGAAAAAAGTTACTCATAAAAAACCAACTACTGCCCGAGGCCGACAAAAACCGTAAATTACAACATTAATAGAGTAGTCAAGATGTTGAGCGAATAACAGAGAAGAATTTTGTCCGAATTCTACGCTCTTCTGAAAAATTAAAAATTTTGGGCTATCCTTCGTGCATGTAATTTTTTCGTCACCTCAAGTTGATCGACCCTAATGTAAAGACATTCATCAATCAAGTAGAATGGAAACCAGTTTTATGTTGTTGTTTAATATATAGTAAATAACGTAAATTGTTACTGTTATCATTGTTATTGTTGTTAATTGATTTATGCTGTTATCACTGCTGATATGACAATGGGTGTCGTATGAATTGAACTGTAACTGATAGGTCACAGATCGGGTACAATAACAGTCGGGCATTGCAACAGCAATAAATGTAAAAGGGCTCGCTATTCGGTCTCAGGTACAAATAATTGGTGACACATCCATATGTACACATGTATTTGTGGGAATTAGGGATGCTGCGAATGTGCAAAATTTACGAATGCGAATGCGAATGCGGATATCAAATATTCAAAAAAAAATTGATAAAAGAGAAAATGGAAAAGTTTCAAATTTTTATAAAAAATTAATCAATTCATATTGCTTATATAAACTTCAAATATTTTGGAAAATGTGTTATTCTATATCCAAGTACAAAATCATAAATAATCCAATGGACAACAGTTCAATTCTTGCTTTGGTATTAAAAAACCGACGATGTTGCTGCCACAAAATGTTCGCCCAAATGGAAATATATCTTCAAATTAGCACACCAAGAGTAAAAAACATAAAACACTTGTCACCTCTGGTATCATAATACAGCAATTTTAAAAGATTATTCGCTTTATAATTATTAGGCCACTGAGCACTGTAACCAACGGAGATCTATTGTGCAGAGCCTGCTGAGCTACCCTATATTTTAAGACTTTTTAAAAATTTTAACCCATTCTGGGATTTATTGTTCCATGAGTTATACGAACAGACCATTTACAAAGGATGTGCTCTGAATTTTTAGTGTTCATTTCACAGAATTGACAGATGATGGCTCCAGAGAGGCCAATTTTTTAAGAGATATCTCAGGCTACGATGGCCTGTTAAGTAACCAGTTAAAAGTCTTAAGTTTTCTGCTGAGCAAAAGTCGCATAGCAGAAATTCCTCTGACCGACGTTAGGAATGGTCTCGCTTATCGCTGACCGATAGAATTTCGCCACTGTTCGACGAATTTCTTCTCCTCCAACAAAAATTTCTTAATGTTACGCTTTGTAAGTCGACAAAGAGGCTCAGTACCAATTAGAGGCACGTTTGCTCCTTTTTTAGCCATTTTCCAGCCATTTCATGTCCCTCATATACCTCATGTCCCGCTACCCAACCTAAGGTTCCCTAAAGATGTTAAGAAAGTTAGTCAATTACCATTTTTGAGGTGATTACAGGTGATAGAAAGGCTTTCGAAACCTTCTTGACTCTCTGAATGTTTGTAAATGTGGGGTATTCTAATTTTTCTATGGAGATAATTACACACATCCCAATTGCATGTATTTCTACCTGGAAGATTGTTGGGCAAAAACCCATTGGAATCGAGTTTTTGAGCTTAGGCCAATTGATTCTCACCTCTGTTCTGCCATCTTCTAATTTGGACCCTTCAGTAAACCATATCTGGGGGCCAGGTTTGAAGGTGATAGAATTATTTCTCCAGGCCGTACGTTTAGAACTTGAAAGGTCCTGAAGAGAGTGGGTTTGAATAGGATTACGTCGGGATAAAAAATGGAATTATGTCGAACCTTTTCTTAGATCTTTATTTGTCCTTTCATATCCTCATTTTTTATATTGGAGCTGGCTTTAAACCTCAAACGAGTGCATTTTGCAATTAAAACAGAAAGCGGTGGTATGCATAAGGCTTCAAAAATGTTACTCAACATGAACCAAAGCTACTAATTATGAAAGAGGGTGATTACAGCATCAACTTTGCTGAAAACAGTACTAGTCCAGAGGGACAAATTTTTTTTTGCGGAGGGTTAAATTTTAAAGTTTTGGGCGAAAATACGATGTGAGTTTTAAAGGTTTTCGAGAGGAGTTGAGCCAAAGTAAGCTGGATGCATCGTTGACATGATTTTTTAGTCACTGTTTTTGAGCTATGGCAAATTGCTTCGTTACTTCAATGAAAATGCATAAGAAAGGCAGTTAGATGGTTAAGGTATTCCAAAATATTTAAAGCAGACAATTTTATTGGTGGTCACCAAAGGCACTTATGCGGGTTAAGAGAGGTAGAGGTCCAAGACGCCTCCTCAGAAGGATAGTAACTTTCTCGCTCTTGTGCTAGACACTCTGAGAGCGTAGGTACCTTGCACTGATTGCAAAGTTTTTCGCCGACATTGCATCCGCTTTGCGAATCTAGCCATATTTCGCATCCTTATAGAAGCATTGAGTTCGTCGTGCTCATTAAAAGTTTTCGCTTACTCCGAGTTGGACCTCCAAGGTTTGCCATGGCTTACTTAACATGCCGCTTACTTTGGCAACTCTTGTGGCAGCTTGATTTATGTGCGCCAGTAAGTTAATCTTGAGTCTAGTTGCACTCCTAGGTATTAGAGAGGTATACTTTATGAGAGAGTGCACTGTACTTATATATAGGGTGGCCCATGTAAAATTTGCTTTTTGAATCGGCTATAAAAAAAACTAATTAATATTTTTTCAAACTTTTTTTTTATTTTGAAGATTGAACATTGTCATTTATGAATGAAAAATAATATCGTTCAAATGACTGCCACGACTGGCTTTACAGTAGGCCATTCGATCAACCCAATTTTTAAGCACATTTTCGATTGTTTGGGCTCCAATTTCATGAATGGCAACTTCGATTTCGTGTTTTACAGCATAAATCATCTCTGGATGGTTCGCATAGCATTTGCCCTTAACGGCTCCCCACAAAAAATAGTCCAACGGGCTTAAATCACAGTTCCGAGGCGGCCAATTGATATCGGAATTTCGGCTGAATTTTCGGTTTTCTAAAACGGTAGCCAAAAGTTCGAGTGTTACTTTGGCAGTGTGACAAGTTGCACCGTCCTGTTGAAACCGAATGTCGCCCATGTCATCCTCTTCAATTTTTGGAAACAAAAACTCGTTGAGCATGTCACGGTAACGCTCGCCATTTACTGTAACCGCGGAAGAAGAAGAAGACTCACCACTTTGGAAATAGGTTTTCAATATTTCCCAATTTTGTTCAAGCACATAGCGTCTCATTTCGTAAATGTCAAACCTTTAAGTAAATTATGAACACATTTGACATTTCATTTGTGTTACCATTCTCAAAAAAATAGGTGGTTAAAAAAGCAAACGCTATATGTCCCAGCCTGTACAATATAATTGGCGCGTATTCTTCTGTTAGGAGTTTGGCCTCCGATTCGTGGTGTGCGTTTTGGCACCCAATTTCTTGCCATGCCACGACTTGCGCAACATTCTCCTTCGGAAAAGATTCGCATCGGCTATTACGAACGCGAATGCGAATGCGAATATTCGCAACATACCTGGTACAAATGTATGCATGCATGTTGTTTTTGTTGTGTAGTTATAACATGAATGTCATGCATCTTAATCCTTCGGCATAGCAGCGAGCACAGGCATGTTTTTGTGTAGGGCAGAGCTGATTTCATTCACTAGAAATTTTGAAAAACAAATATATGTTTGTATGTATATACAAGTACAACAAATATTATTTATTTGCAATGAGTAAATAATGACGTTAGTATGTTTTTATGTACGTATGTTTGTATGTGTGTGCGAAGCAATAATTTCGTTCAGCGAGTATTCGTGTTTATAATCCAGATTTTAATGGGCTCTTTTTTGTACAATTAAGTATATGAATGTATGTATGTATATATATATATGTATGTATGTATATATATATGTATGTATGTATGTATGTAGGTATGCAGGTATATATCCACCTTAACTTTGTCTACTTGCACACTTATTTACTCTATTATTTAGTACATTTTTATTTATCTATTAGTTCGCCATTCATTCACAAGCACGAGTCGTAAACCCCACCATCGAGGCATTTAGTCATTCGCTGGAATTTATGTAATTACAGTATTTGATATGGGCCTACATACGAGTATATGTATGTATGTATGTCTGCCTGCGTCTAACTAGAATAGTTCCATACAAACTATTTATGAACATACTTTTGTATGTAGGTATGTGGCGTGCATAAATGCTCAGAGATATATATATAAGTACGTGTGTACATATGTGCATAAGTATGTATATTATAATTGCACAAAGATTTGTTGTTAAAAATTTCTACAATTATTTACAAACATACATATGTGTGTATGTAGTTGCTGTGTGTTGCTGTAGAGTGGAAAGTCGTGGAACCCACGAGGAGCGTTTTGGCTTTGTCTAGCAACGCATATAAAAATATATGTATGTATGTGCGCGTAGGTATGTATGACTGTGCATATGTATGCATATTTCATGTATTTGCACCAAAGTAACATTTCCTAGTGCGCCATCGCGGATTGCCATTGCAGATTTCTGTTCGCCTGGTGAAAATAAGAAATCTATATGTACCTTATAATGCCGACACACACACACAAACACAGATGATTTATGCAAATATATGCATTTAGATATTAAATAAAACAGTATTACATACATACATACTTCGATAGTTTTGAGTTAATGTGCAAATTTGCTATTTAAAGTGTTCGGAAAACCACTCTTGTGTGCTCCAGTAAACAGTTAACTCCTGGAGACTCCATGATACATACATACATACATATGTACATACATAACTGACTGCAGAGCTCTAAGCGAATAATGAAAACACTTTTGCATTATTTCTTATATATGAACATACGTACATACATACATAAGTACATTCATCCATATTGGTTACTAATTTAAGTTCAACTTTGACAGCATTGCCATACTGATATGGATATAAGAATCATATATACAAACATACATACAAACATGCAAACATAAATACAAACATACATCCAAACATGCATACATACATACATTTGCGTTTGCATGGACTTTCATATCCAACAGACGTGTCTGCCATCGAAAATTTTAGTTTATTTACTCAAAACACAGAAAGCGCCATTAATTTGTAGTTCTTTATGTATTTAATATAGGATTGTAACACGCAGACTATTCGCGTACATACATACATACATATGTGAGTGAGTGTAAGCATATTTGACGAAATGCCCTTTTAAAACTGTAAGCCTGTGTAACTTAAATTCGATGTCATCAAATTTTAAATATAACTTAAAAGGCTCATATTCGCCGAATGAGTCCAAAAAGTCAGCCCCTTTACCCTCAGGAGGGAAACAGTGCTGATTCTTCATCGTCATCAGGTTGTTAATATCAAAGTCTGGTACATCTGCACGTGTAGCAAAGAAATAAGAGCCAAATGCGGACCCTTTCCAATTATGTCTAATTCATATAATTCGAATTACTCTCGAATCCGGGCCCCTCTGAGAACTCCGGGCTCGGGGTAAAAAGTTCCCGACCCCTCCCCCTCCCGTCGGGCCTGCTAAGGAGAGGTTGTTGAGATGAGTACACCGCATCCTCCATACAGTTGACATAAAAAATACTCGAAGTAATACCCAGTCGCACAGTATGTATGTATATTTCGCAGTTAGTGCCCTATAAGGACACACACAAAATGCGCGAACTGAGATTTTATCAACGTCAGATGATTCCTCGAACGCCTACTTGCCCAGCGCTCGGTGAGTTGACCTGAAGCTTACCCTTCCAGAAGCAAACAACAGGTCGTCAAGTGGATCTAAATTCTCTCCATTTGTGGAGAAACTACCTCCCTTGTCTGGCCAGCTCATTCGCCTCGCAGTTTCCCGCAATAGCCAGGTAGCCAGATGAGCCTTATATCAAGGAAAGTAAAGTCAGGCATTTCCTGACCCTTTTTCAAGTGCACCGTCAACGAGCTCAGAACCCTAATTGCCGTTTGGCTAGCGCAGTAAAAGCCAAGCCTTTCTTTCAACTTCGAGCCATCCTTGAACAAGTTCACTACGCCCTGTCTCGAAATGCTGCACCACACCCACTCCTCCCTTGTTGAATATGAATGGAGAATGCCCCGTTTGGACTAAGTAACGGTATACAAGTATCAGTTGTCAAGGAGACGAAGCCTAAGTTTCTAAGGATACCTGAGTGTCCGTAAGTGAGGTCGAGCCTGTAGCCATTCAGTCTGATTGTGGCATGTGCAGCGGCAGTTTTGCCTGCGATGCCTACAGGTACCACATGCACCACGACATTAAGCACTAGATTAGGAGTAGTTCGAAACGCCCCACTGATTCTAATAACACCAGTACTATGAACTCTCTCCAGCTTCTTCACCGTTGTCTTCCTCTCCAGTGAGCTCCACCAGAAGATTACTCCATACAACAAAATTGACTTCATAATGATATTATAGAGCCGAAATGCAACCCTAGACGAGAGGCTCCATCTTTTGCTAACAACGCTCTTGCACCCATACAACTCCTTTTGGGCCCATTGTCTATTTCCACGTTAGCTTTTTGTCAAGGATTAGACCTAGGTATTTCATCTTGTCAGAAAGCAAAAAGCGCCCCTATTGAGGGAAGTTAAGCTCTGGGTATTTTATATTATATTCCTTCGTAAATAGGACGAGCTCCGTCTTGAGGGCGTTCCCTGTAACAATTAGTACCACGTCATCCGCGTAAGCAATCACCCTGCATCCCCTTCTCACCAGCTCCACCTGCAAGTCAGTGGCAACGCCAATTAAAAGAGGTGGTGAGACCATACTCACCTGACGAGGTCCTTTTACGTCAGCTGTATGGAGGATGAGGTGGAATCATCTTAGCACTTGCTCCTCAGCTGTTCCGGTCTCGCGGGATTAAGATTTAGGCATCTTGGTTCTCACTTCTTTTCAGACATAGGACGTCTTGATATCAAAAACCTGATGAACTTCGTCAGCAGCATAAAATGGCTAACACAACCGCAAATTAGTCACTGTTCATAGTCCATAAATACTCAACCCTCCTCACCCCTCTCCTTTTCGTCCTATCGTTTTTTTCCTTCACCTCTTTTTCCCTCGTGCAATGGTATCTCACAGGATGAACTAAACTTCTTTCGCCCAAGTGGTCCCACTCTCTGGGCAACCATTACAACCTAACCTAAACTAACCTATGACTAACGACTCTCTCTGCCACGAATATGAGAGTGATTGCCTCCAGAGAATGTGTGCCTTCAGGAAGACGTTATTTAAAGACCCTTCAATGTCGAAGCATGCGCTCACAGCAAACCTTCTAATTTCTCGTTTTTTGTAGTTTGTAATAACTTTTACATTTTCTACATTACAACAAAATAAGTAAAGTATGTATAAGTTCAAATTACTTCTAAATGAATTGTTAAAACAAAACTAATTGTTTAGTCTTAATCAGTTTTTCATAGCCCCTAAGCAATATTGTATTTTTTAAGCCTTTCAGAAGGTGCGTGAATCGTTTTTTTGTGTTTGTGTCTTTTATAAGTTAATCATCTTCACTGCACTCAATCTGTGAGTTGCTATATTCCAAGGCCTCAATGATGGTCATGCAAGCACTGACATCACTCATAATTCATTTAAATATTATTAACAGATCAGCAATTTCGACTGCTAGCTCTAAACTCTGTTAAATGTAATCCACAAAGTTAGTTGTGGTCCGTTTGCATATCCTTTGGGGCCATTTTCGAATGCAAGTATGGCTCATTGTACTCGTAGGCTGCCGCTAATGCAAAATCAGCAACTCATTCATCAGCGTACTCGTGAGTTTAACTATCATTAGCGGAATTTGGTTCGAATTGGACATCAGCTGCTTTATCAAATGCCACGTAATCTTTATTAGTTTATACCCCAGCAAATATACCAGTTGCTTCATAACCTTTCAAGTGCATACCTCACCATATACCCCACTGCTGCTTCTTGTTCGCTTACCTTTAGTTGTTCAAATCTGTCGGTATTTGTTCCTAGCAATACATTTACGAGTGCCTCTGAGTATATTTTGGCTGTTCCTTTCTTGCGCAAAAGCATAAATAAAACGCGAATGAATTGCATGAAAATACTCGACTTCCAAAAAACAATAATAAGTTAGCTATCACCCAATTAAAGTCGGATTAAGCGCTCAATGATGCATTGAGAAAACGGGTACAGAAGCCAGTATCCTCGTACGATCGACAACGCGAATCAGTAGGCAACGAATTTGCTTACAAATTCACAATAATCGTAAACCTGGAATTCGGATCGCATTACCTGCTTAGTTCAGTCCTTAAAAATATTTAACATAAAATTTAGATTCCAAAGCCAGTCAAAAGGGACTACTTATAAATAGTGTGAAAATATAGACTGGAATGCCCGTTGCAAGCTTAATATTAAGGGTCGTTAAGTTTCAAGGGTCGGTGTTGATTTTGAATAAAATACAATTTTTTTAGGAAATTATTTTCATTTTTCTTTATTGTGATAATATTGGTATCGCTCAATTACGTATAAAACAAAATATCGGCCGCGGCTTTGTCGGCACACCTCCATCCGATGGTCCAAATTTTTTATCACACTGAGGCATAATTGAGGTTCTATGCCGTTAATGTGCCGACTTATCTCATCCTTCAGCTCTTGAATTGTTGCTGGGTTATCGACGTACACCTTTTCTTTCAAATAACCCCAAAGAAAGAAGTCCAACGGTGTCGTTGACGCCTAGGTGTGGTTCACATTCAACATCGGCCCTTGAAATTTAACCATCCTTTAGTACATCGTAAGCAATAGAAAAAACCAAACCGCCATTAACTCAACAGAAAGCTGTGATACTTCATCACACTAACAAACTATGTAGAATTTTTGCTTTCATAGCGCGCAGTACTTTTTAGTAGATTTGCATTTCAACAGTGCAAAGCGAAGAGCAAAAACTTTCACAAATGGCCATTCACTACTTTCATTTCGAATCACTGCGATTTATTTAATATTTGTGTGCAAGTACAGTATTTGGAATACGAATTTTTGTTGAATTATTATTTAGTAAAAATTTCAACTTTACTCGCAAACAAAAGTGCACCACAGTTGTTTGAAAATCTTTTTATTAAATAATTTAAGTAAAATCTGTGCAAATTTTAACAAAAAGTGCCGATATGTGTAACAGGCGAGAAGCCGCAAATAGCAGCAAAACTGAGTAGCAAAAACAGCAAAAACCACAACAACAGTAACAGCAGCATCCGGCAGCCGATGCAGCCACAGAACATAAAATTTCAAATTTTGCATAGTGTTGCCGAAAAAACCAAATGCACAAAAGAAAGTATGAAGCTGGTGGTCCAGTGGTACAGTGGGCCAGTGGATAGATGAAAGCCAATAGGAAGTGAGGAGCGGAAGTGAACTGTATAACTTGTGATTGTTGTTGGTTTGATGACCGTGCTACACAGGTAAGGGGTGTTTCCTGCTCAAATATCGGGCTGGAAAAGCAGCACTGAAGCTGCTAGGCAGGGAAGTCATATGTAAGTTTGTATGCGCGATATGTATTACATACATACAAGCGTAGTTGTAGGTATGTACATGTGTATGCTTGATTGAAATGAAAGTAAAAACAGTGCTGATGCATAGTTGATTTGAGGAAAAGTTAAATAACTGAGTTATTGTGTATCCGAGGCCACTGATAATGAAAACCACAAAAGTTAAAATTGCACCAGTACGGCTGCTTACACTATAGCATATGCATGTAGAAATTTTAGAAAGACCAACGCCGCAGTACAACTGCACAGTTGGTTGAAGAGAAATTCAAAGGCTGACTTAGCGCGAAAGACTTGATTGAAATTTGATTGTCTTTCCGTCATTTTGCAGTAAAAAGCCCTTCCAGCAGATTTCCACAACCCAAACACGATTTGTTTCTTCTGCATTATAGTCCTTGTTGCAAAGAATACATAAGTGGATTCTAATTTTAATAGCTTCTTTGATTGATGCTTTAAAAAACCTGTAAAGGTATTTATTTTATTCTTTTCGTTTTTACATATTTTTACATTTCATTATTTAATTATATTTCAGTTTTTATTTACCTTAGTTTACTCTCTCATTCTTAATTTTTTTTTCAATGAAATAAGCGAAATAAAAGAGTAAAGCTAAGTTATAATGATAAGTGAAAATTTCGCGTAGAGTTGCTCCATTTCGTAAATTTTTAAGGGTTGCTTAAATCGGCAACAGTCCTTAAACGGCTTAATAAATTTTGGCGAGTCTTTTGTTGGAAAGTGCCACGGGGCTCCCCAATTTTGGCGAAAGTGATTTTTATGGCCCTCAGTTCGAGCTTTTTTGAAGGAAACAATTCTTGCTCTCTTGCTTTTTGCTGAGTGCAATTCAGGCTCTATTCTATAAGGTGGCGCACAATTAATCACCCCATCCGAAAACTTTTGAATTTTTGCAAATGGCGTCGTACATCAATTCACAGTGGACACTAGTGAGCTTGACAGCTGGCAGACAAGCAGTGGAACGTGTATACAGGGTTTGATTGAAAAGCAATGAGCCTTATTTTTTTTAAGCAGTTTTATTAAACCTTTTGGCTTTTACAACTAATTAATATTCTTCAAAATAGGACCCTTGAGCGTCAATACACCGCTGGTAGCAGCCCTTCCACTGCAGGAAACATTTTTTAAACTCATCCGCCGGAATCGCGTTCAATTCGGCTGTCACAGTTTTTTGGATCGCCTCGATGGAGTCGAAACGCCTCCCCTTCAGCTTTCTTTTCAGGCGCGGAAACAAGAAGAAGTCCGGAGGGGACAGGTGTGGGTTGTAGGGAGGGTGGGGAAGCACCGGAACACCCATCTTGGCCAATGCAGAGGCCTTCGTCTGTTTGAGTCGTCGAAGGCCTTCCAGATCGCTGTTCGTTTTCGGCGTCCTTCCGGCCTTCCTTGAACGACTTGTGCCACCGTTTTACCTGAGCACTGGACAGAGATTGGTCCCCGTAAGCCTCCTTGAGTAGCCCAATGGTTTCGGGTTTCTTTTACACAAAATTTTATCGAGTAACGTTGCTCCAACGATCACTGCAATTTCGCCACTGCAAAATCCTAACACACTTTTAAAACAGCTTTCACGCGCGGAGCGATGTTGACTGCACCGCTGTTGCCAGCGAACTGGGAGCGGTTTTTAGTGGAAGGGGAAGGTCCAATGCTCATTTTCCCCCACCAGCCGATTCGGTTGATCGCTTGGCAGACGCTCCGCGCGGGAAGGCTCATTACTTTTCAATCAAACCCTGTAGGTCGACATAAAGATTTACTTCCCCCAAAATCATTTTTATTTTTTATTTAGCGCTCCATGAACAAGTGATGTTCAGGGATGGTTCGAAGCTGGGTGAAAGAGTTGGTGTGGGAGTATTTTACAAGAAGCTCGGCATCAAGCTCAAATTTGGGCTTCCGTAGTGTCAGTGTTAGTGTTTTCCAAGAGGAGGTAGCCGAAATTAAGGAAGAAGTGGATTGGTTGCTCTGCTTCTGACTTCTCTCTCGATTGCACCCGAAAACTTCGATATTAGGCTAATTTTGGTTCCCGGTCACAGCTAATAAGCGGGCTAGACAGAGGACCCTGGAAATGGTTTCATCGCAAAATGAGAGGAGAGAACCTGTGGTCTGCTCATGGAAAGATGGGTCACACGAGCGCTGGGCTAGTGTGTTTTAATGTGCATGGGTGGATCGGGGGCGCTCAAGGGAACTTGTAATGCTAACATAGCCACAGCTCTCGAATTTGGTTGGTATCCTTACCTCATATTGTCCGTTAGCGGCCCATGTGGTGCTCCCAATTTTTTGCTACACCTGCGGATATTGCAGGTTTAAGTATCACACAATTTGTGAAATTCATCAGTGGCTTGAAGCGGTTAATACGACTACCGGTTAATATAGTCACCATTGGTCGTCATCCTCTAATCCAAAGCCCCTTCTTCGTTTTTCATCTGTCTGGTTCTTTTCCATCTACTTCCCCTTATATGGTATCACAATGGACGAATTTTGATTATCCTATCCTATTTAGTACATCATAAGCAACCTCATTTCATGGTAATAAAAATATATTTGTTTGTTTCAGTAAGGCTACAGTTAACATATTAAAAAATGAAGCGCATTAGCGAAGAGTTTGCAACGTTTGCCAGCCTTAAACCAGCCACCAGCTACACATCAACTTCCCTCCTCGAACCTGTACGCCTGCGCATTGCAAAGCAGGGTGTCTCAGCAACTGCTCCACAAACCATTCCACAACTTTTTCGCGAGTGTTGCCAACGTTTTCCAAACGATCCAGCTTTGGTTTACGAAAACAAAAGCTACAAGAACAACAGCACCGCAAGCGCCTGGACGACAGTCACTTACGAAGAGTACGAGCGGAACGTGGAGAGAGCTGCACTCGCTCTCCTGCATTTAGGTTTCACACCAAACAACTGCATCGGTTTTCTGGCCAACAATTGTCCTGACTGGTATTTCTTGCAGTTTGGCGCTCTGCGTGTTGGTGGCGTGGTCGCAGGTATATATCTCACTAGTTCATCAGAGGCAGTGAAGCATGCACTGGAAACCACGTCAGCTGTCATATGTGTGGTGGATGATGCCAAACAGTTGGCCAAGGTGCGGGCAGTTAGAGATAAGTTGCCACGACTGCAGGCTGTAATACAGTTGTATGGGTCTTTAGAGGATGGTTTGACGCAAGAAGCGGGCTACTATCGTTGGTCGGATTTGATGGCATTGACATATGAGCGGCACCTGCTGCAAGTGCTGAAGCGCAGCGAGATGGAGGTGGCGGCAAATCAATGTGCGCTGCTTATTTTTACGGTAAGCTTGTAAAGAACTACGTATCGAAATGTGTTAATTTAACTTTTTCATTTCTATTTTCTATTTACAGTCCGGTACAACTGGTCTTCCCAAGGCCGTTATGCTTTCGCACGATTCCATCACACTAAGTATAAAAATTAGCTTTTCAATTAGTGGGTGCACTGGGGATTTCCGTGGTGTAACTATTTCCTATTTGCCCATGAATCATATCGCTGGCCAAATTTTTGAGATCGTGATGCCTCTTCTGAATGGAGATTGTGTATACTTTGCGGGTCCGGATGCGCTTAAAGGATCGCTTGAGGAAAGTCTACGAGTCGCGCGGCCTACACGAATTTTTAGCGTTCCACGAATCTTTGAAAAAATACAAGTACAACTACAGAAGGCTGAGGACAGCTCGTCGCTTTGGTGGCGCTATATTATTGCTTGGGCCAAGGGCACGTTATTGAATTCCTACATGAACAACACGGAGCGAATGTGAGTACTCCCCAATGTGGAAATTAATGACTTTATATGTGGCGGCCGCCGTAGTCGAATGGGTTGGTGCGTGACTACCATTCGGAATTCAGAGAGAACGTAGGTTTTGAGTCTCGGTGAAAAACCAAAAAAAATCTCCTCATAAAAAATATCTGCCGTTCGGAGTCGGCTTGAAACTGTAGGTCCTCCATTTGTGGAACAACATCAAGACGCTCGCCACAAATAGAAGGAGGAGCTCGGCCCAACACCCGAAAGGGGTGTATGCACCAATTATATATATACAAATGTGTGTCAGTTATTGTGGAGTTATTGAAATGTTTTTTCTTTCGCAGCAAACCAAAGACAACAATTAAATACATTTTGGCCTCAATAATCATGCAAAAGTTTAAGACTCAATTGGGTCTTGACCGTTGTGAAAATTGTTGGATTGGTAGCGCTCCACTTCCGGTGAAACTAAAAAAATTCTTCCTGAGCATGGATATACCGGTAGCCGATATTTTTGGTACTACGGAGGCTGGTGGTGGCATATCATTTACACAAGGCTACTGCCATTTGGACAGCTGTGGAAAAATATTGCCAGGCGTTGAAGCTAAAATCGATAAACCGAATAGCGATGGACAAGGCGAGGTATTTGACTTTCTTCAGCCATAAAAATAACTGCAATTTACTTGTGGAATATTCACAGATCTGCGTGACTGGGCGCTGCATAATGATGGGCTACCTGAACGAGCCGGAGAAAACCAGCGAGGCTATAGATGCAGAGGGTTGGTTGCATACCGGTGACGTGGGAGTCTTTCACAGTGATGGTTGCATACTCATAACCGGACGCATAAAAGAGATAATTATAACAAAAGGTGGCGTGAATATACAACCGTATCATGTGGAGGATCTCATCAAAGCCGAATTGCCCTGCTTAAGTAATGCTCTGCTAGTGGGGGATAATCGTAAATATTTGACTGCGTTACTGACACTGAAGGTGAGCTTTTCCACAGATCTCAGGGTTCGCAATGAAATTCAAATCAAATCATTTCTTTATTTAGACTAACATTGATGGCGAAACCGGGCTACCGCTTGACACCTTACATCCAGACACAATTTCTTGGCTGCAGTCGCTCGGCTGTAACTATTCTTGCCTATCGGCAGTTCTTAGAGTTCCAGCTTATTCTCAAGGCTATGATTATAAGAGAGCAATTCCAAGCCCCGACCAGAACGTTGTGGCGGCTATCGATAAAGCTCGGATAAGAGCCAACGAAAGGGCGTTATCGCGCGCGCAGAAAGTACAGAAATTCGCATTGTTGCCACATGACTTCACAGTGCCAACTGGGGAGTTAGGTAAGAAAAACAGTTTTCACAATATTTCAGAGAAAACGTTGCACACTGGGACCGCTTTGTACAGACTGATGTCCCAAAGTCCCTTAATGGTATTTTTCAACTGGAAAGGGTGTAAGCAGTCAGCAATTTTTCTTTTTATTCACCTATGGATGTCCATATACCCCCCGTTCAAATCAAATTACAACGACACTTCCAATTTTTAAAAACGAATTTGTGCTCTCGCTGATATGAAGGGGCGCCACCGTCGAAAGTAATTCAGTAAATTCAATAATCTCTGCCATTAGCTGGAAAAAACATTTTTTTTTGTCGGGGCAACTAGCAAGCACAGCACTCAGATACAATTAATTCCATTCTACTGCACTCGGATTCCCTTTTAATTTTCTTTAAATCTACCCCATCTCCGAAGAAATCTGAGTAGATCTTGTAGTGCCAAGGAGCCAAAGTGGTCGCTTCTTAACACATCAGTGCCAAAGGCCTCAAACCTGATTCGAGCGAAGGCAGGGCAGACACACAAGAAGTGGTCCGCCGTCTCATCCTCCTCTTCACAAGCTGGGCAGAGTACACTGTCTGAGATGCCCACCCTTTCCATGAGCTTCGCCCACAGAAAGTGGTCCGTCATCAGTCCAACCAGCTCTCTGCACTCCCTTCTGCTTAATGACAGGAGGGTTTGCGACAGTCGATCGGACATGACAGGTAACATCAGTTTAGACCATCTGCACCCTTTCTCAGCCTGCCAAGCTCGCTTGAGGGTTGTAGTTACCCATTTGCTAACCGTGGCTTTGGTGGCCGCAGAAGGGAGTGGCAAAAAGGCTCTGTGCCAAAGAAGTTGGCCTCAGAACCCATCTTAGCTAAGGAGTCAGAGGTCTCGTTATTTTATTAATAATTACACTAGTTTACAAAAAATTAATATTTATTTAACTCAACGTGTTGAGTCGTCTCGGTGTTGAGTCGTCCGTTTCGCCTTCCAAATAAAAACAACAGATATTTAGTGGTCGCGCTGAAATCTTTATTAAATTTTAGTTAATTTTTTGTAGTATACAAAAATATAGAAATATGCCTGGGTTAGGAACCTTTCTCTGGATAGCACACGCTCATCCTCTAAATTTACAAAATGAACTAACTAACTGAACTACAGCCGGTGTCAGAAGAAAAGAACCGGTTGTTTTCTTGTAACTTCAAAATATATTTCGTGCTGCTACTGCTAACTCAGGTTAGTGTCGTTCGAAACTTTCCCGTAAACGCAACCTAACAAAAACGAGTGAGAAGTATGCGAAGCGTTTTAAGGCGGTAATTTTATGCACGCATTCGAAAGGGCCGAAATTATCTTACGCCGCGGCTGTAAAAGAGATGAAAAAATCAAAAAAGTTGTTGTGATGTGGAATCAGCGGTATAAAGTGTTGATGACTTTTCCGAGCGCGGCTTGAAGCGAGTGACGACAAAAGAGCAGTATAAAGTGATCGTCCAACTTTTTAAGCGGGACACTTCTTTGTGATTATGCCAAGCACGATCGGTTCTTGCTAAAAGGTGAATAGATGTGAGTATCAACACCATCGAACGTCGACGGAAGAAGGCGAACACATATAGAACTTCCGTCCCATATCGTTAAAACTACTATTCTCAGAAAAACTCATTGAGAAACAACAAAACAAGCAAATGGGGTCACAGTAATGGGCTGGCCTTCCCCATTGAAAATGTATGGGGGACTATGAAAACGCACCTTGCCGGAAGGGCAGTCAATGATTGCAATGAAAGCAGCTCGTGCGTCAAGTTCGCAAAATCTAGTCCTGTGTGTCGACAAGCTACCCAGAAAAGTTGGTCCAAAGCATAAAGGAGATGTCAGGCTATACTCGACAACGATGGAGACTATACTGCTTATTGAGTAATTGCGACTCGTAGTTTCGTACATACTTTCATGTAAAAATATTTTAAATATCTTTTCTGCATGAACAATCGCGATTCCTCTTTTCTGACACAGACTGTAAATCTCAATATGCACAATCGCTTGACAATAAGCCTATCTGAAAAACTAACGGCTGCATCTGAACGCTAACTGCAGATTAATAGGTTTGGCCAATAACTATGGTGAAAAACAAAATTGTGATGGTAACTTCCGCTGTCATGTCACGAAAACACTCACTCGTCCAAGCAGTCGTTGTTCAGATAGCAACTAAGTGACATAGTGTTAGTTTTCTTCGTAGTTTTCTATCACTAACACATTTTCAGTGGTAAATAAACCGATTCAATACCCGGACTACGTCAGCCTATCCGCTCATTCTGTCAAATTCGCTGAGAGGCGGTTGGCGGTCTGATATTGGCCACACCATTAAAAATCTTTCTTCATGCGTATGTAAGAAAGAGTCAGAGCAATGCAGTTGGGTACTGGAAATCGAGAGAGCGGTTGGAAGTACACCGGTAAACGGCTTAACAATCGGAGTTTGGTAAATTCAGTCGCTGAGCTCCAAAATTCATGCACGAATATATACGTGACAGTTTTAAGCCAATACTTTGTTGGAAATTCTCGCATTTAATTTCTTCAGAATGCCAGTTTTTTCTTTTATTATAAGCAGCGTAATTTTTCTCTTTGCCGTTATGAGACCACACCACGCAAAAGTTAACGCTAAACTGCCATTTCGTCGGCAAATGAAGCAAAGAATTAGGCGGTACTTCCGCTAATTGCATTCAGCTGATTCAAAATATGTCACTACCAGAATGACATTGACGCCACTTCCCGTGCTTTATTCCTAAAAGTACAATGTAAAGAGGGCAAAAGAGGAAGACAAAACTAAAAATGTTGCAAGTATCGAATTAAAAATTTTCTAGTATCGCAGGTACTGAGTACGTAATGAAAAAAAATTGTGTCGCAATAATCGAGTTCCTACTGTAAATTTAAAAATATAAAGCAATCTTTTTATATCTTTGCGTATTTTAAATACTTTCCAACATAATAATACTTTTAAAATACTTTTTTATTAAAACTTTTATTTATGTTTATTTCAGGTCCTACACTGAAATTCAGACGCAGTTTCGTCATCAACAAATATCTCCATATTATAGATCGATTGTACAGTGAAGAGAGTTGACTTTCATGGCCTCACTATTATGTATATGTACTTGTAGGGGTCTTTGTATGTTTCTAGTGAAAAACATATTTACTAATTTTTTATATTTTATAATTTTTATATTTTTGTTAGATACTTGGTTGTAACTAGTTTTAGAGTAGCTTAATTTCAAGAAAATACGTCCATTGCACATTTCATGAAGCCATGAAGGCATGAAGGGTATAAAGGTTTTAAAAATAAAATAAAATACAAACAAATGATCACAATATATTTTTGATTTTATCGAAATGGTAGTTATATTTAAATAATAACAGGTGTTATTTTGAATAGCTCGCTATTTCCGTAGATCTCACTTTTGAAGCTGTCATTTTTTGATATTTGACAAGTAGAAACTACGCTACTAATAAAACTGGAGCGATTCGCGCCTAAACAACGCATTCAAATGATTAAAATTCACTATAAAACTGGTGAAAATTTGGCAGAGACGGTTCGTGAAACTCGAACATTTTTGGGTCATCCTGAATCACCTTTTCGGACCGCAATACAGAAATTGGTGAAAAACTTCGAGCTGTTGGGACAAGTTAGTGATGTGAAGAATAAAACCCGTGCACGTCACTCAAAAACAGCCGAAAATATTACTGTTGTAGCCGAAATTTTTGAAAAAAACCCAGGTTTGTCCATTCCTCATCGTCCTTTGGAATTAGGCATTCCACGAACGTCATTACATCGTATTTTGCATAAAGATTTGGGTCTTAATGCTTATAAAGTCCAGTTAACACAAAAACTCAAGCCGGCCGATCATCAACAACGTCGTGTCTTTTCTGATTGAGTCGTTGAAATGCATGAAAATGATCCGGGATTCCATCGAAAAATCATCTTGAGTGATGAGACCCATTTCCACCTCAGTGGCTTCGTCAACAAGCAAAAGTGTCGGATCTGCGGTTCAGAAACTCCAAGAGTTATTGTTGAAAAGCCACACTGTCTGTCTCACTGACTGTTTGGTGCCGTTTATGGCCCGGCGTAGTCATTGGACCTTACTTTTTCGAAAATGAAGCTGGAGCAACAGTTACGGTGAATGGATTGCGCTATCGACAGATGATTAACGATTTTTTATGGCCGGAATTAGATGGTATTGATCTGGACAACGTTTATTTTCAACAAGGCGGTGCTACATGCCACACAAGCAACGAAACCATTGATCTTTTACGGGAATAACACCTCTTATTGGAAAACCCTGTATAATAATTCATTCCACCCGGTAAGGTGGTAAAATTTTATGGAGTTGATACCATAAATTGCGTTAAATAACTGTAGCCAACGACTTATTGACAAGTTTTAACAATGTATTATTTAATAATTAATTTTAATTTAATTGTTAAAGTTTTTTTGATGAAAATATGGTTGACTCTGCTACAAAAACCTTTTAGTTTCAAGTTTCACAACCATTGCAAATTTGGAAAAAAAACTCAAAAAATTTTCATCAAAATTTCAAACTTTTTACTCAGAATTTTCAGCAATATTTGGAATACGCAGTTTTATAGGCAATTTAAAATAAAGTAGCATTTTAAATTATTTTGATTTTTACTGATTTTTGTGTTTGGCTGTCTACCTTGCGCATTTTTCCCATTCCTCCCGGATGAAAATGTTCCCGCCATAACATTCAGGTGACGCTCTAAGTCAACTGATTTCAGTTCTGTTTTTTTCGTTAGATTTTCACATCTGTGATTAACATTTATATGAAAATTCTATTACCATTTTATAACATTTGCAAAAGTTACGTCGCCTTGAGTAAATCTACCTCTGCACGTGATTTCGTTTTTTTTACAGCTTTATAAATGGATTTTTCGTATTTCACCAACACAAACTCAGGTTTTTCGTAAAGTACCAGTTGTCTCTGGTTACGTCAGCTGATTCTTTCAAAATAGTTGAGAGCCAGTTAAAGTTCTGATATTGGCCACACTTTCTGAATTTTGTTGCCGAAAGTGTGGCGCTGGTCATGGAGTTTATGTCCCTAGGCGCTTACACGGAGCCATGGCGGAGATCTAAAAAAAGGTTAGGATGCACACTACAAAAGCACCCTGCATATCTGGCTATTTACGCAAAGTAGAATGAACAGATAAGCAAATGAGCAGCAGAAATGCATACTTTATGAAGTATTGTGGGCTACTCCAGACTTGACCACAAGAAGAACGATGATAGAAGACGCTTGTGTAAAGTTGAGGACGTCCACAGAATGACTGGTGAAATCAGCCGTATTGGAAAGACCCACTACAAGTAGACCTCCAAATTATTTCTTAGGAAAGCGCAGAAAATATGGAGCTCCATTTCTTCATGTGCTATTTCGGAAACTCTTTGGCCCCAATACGATATACGAAGGACTCAGAAAGTTCTTTGGACTCCTTGCCATTCAATTTCCAAACTCGTAGCTGTGTTTACCGGCCACTGGAAGATTGGTACACACGCGGGAAAGCTAGGGTTACCATTTAACCCCCATTGCAAAAGCTGGAGGGACCTTTCAGAGAAGGAGACTGTAGTGCACTTTCCCTGCAAATGTCCGGGTTTGACAGCTAGACGAGGTTACTGGGAGCTTCTTTCTTCGACAGCCTGGGGCAGTGCACTAACCTAAATACAGTCAATCTTCTCCATTATATCAACAGCTCTGGTTGGATGTAGATATCTGCCTGTTGGAGGTGTCATAATGGTATCAAAACGGCGCCTTAGTAGTACTTGTGGAGTGCCAGGTGCACTTCAACGATTTCACCTACCTACCTAGCACTCCAGGAAGACCTTTTAAAATATGGCATGAATGTTGATCCAAGATCCGAATAATAATATTGGCTACTCATTTATACTTTGAATTTGTGCATAGGAAATTTTATTTATTATAAGATTTATTTATAGGTAATCGTTTGTTGTTAAAATTTGTTTTTAAAAACGACATAGTCCTAAATAAAATATGAAGAAGAAGAACACAAGAGTACCTACCAGATCTGCGCGACGAAACTGTCTAATTGTGTCTGCCACTTCCTTACTCCACTCTATGCTGCTCTAGAAATGATTGCAAAAGCTACGTACTCTATGATACTGGTTTTGTTTCCTATTAATATTCCTGGATGAGTCATATACAGGGTTTGCATTACCGAAAACATTGCGCTGCTCTCGCTACTACTTTGAACTTGAACAGATGAGTAGTGGAGCAGGTAGCGCAAAACGCGCGATCATTGTTTTACTCCGCTCCAATCTACACTTCGATACTGCTAGTAGCTGAGAGTACAATAAAATCAATTTTCAGTACTGTCTGTAGTTGGAGTAGTAGCAGAAAATTTGGGGTCGGCCGGAGCCGTACTACCGAAATTATTCATGTGTACTCCAGCTAGCGCTACTACGCTCACTTCTGTTGCGCTACTACTACCCCCATAGCTGCTACTTGAGCAGTGTTCGTTTTTGTTTTGTTTGTTTGTATAACAGTAATTGAAGCCCCGTAGAAGGCCCAGGGAACATGCTGTTTCGACGGGTTGGCTCCAGAGGGAGAGGGGTGTTAGATGAGTCGGTTTTAGAGGGCATGTGAAAAGGTGGTTAGAGTCGTGCGGGGTATCTTCACATGCCGAACATATGTTTGGTATGTCGGGGTCAATTCTGGATAAGTAGGAGTTTAACCTGATACAGTATCCAGAAGGTCATTGTGCCAGTGTTACACGTGTCTCACGGGGAAGCTGGAGCTCTTCATCTGCTATAGGTGGTGGTTGGACTCCGATTACGGCATTCACAGGACGGGAGCTTAAGAAGGTGGTAACGGTCTCCCGGTGAATGTCGTTTATTGACTGTCTAAACACTGTCTGGTCCAGTAAATTTATGTCAGTTTTGTCCTGGATTTCGTTCGCGTAGTTTAAGAGGTGTCTCCTGATGTGCCTGGGAGGCGGCTCAGGCTCAAGCAGGTGTCTGCAGGGGTGAAACCTGGGGTAGCATCCTAGCAGGAACTGTTTGCTGAGCATTTTGTTATGTTCCATTACAGGGAGCATTTGTGCCTGCATTTTGGCATGTCTGTAGCTTTATCCACTGCGTGTCACTAGCTCCAGGCGACCAGACAGGCGAAGCATAGTTTAGAACCGGACGACCAATTGACTTAAATGTCGATAGCAACAGTTCTTTGTCTTTGCCCCAAGTGCTGCCGGCAAGCGATTTGAGGACCTTGTTTCGATATTATAGTTTAGTGGCAGTTGCGGTTGTGTGCGTTGAGAAGGAGAGCCCACTGTCGAAGGTTACGCCCAAAATTTTGGGGTTGTTTACCGTCGGAATTGGTGTGTCGTCGACTTTTACCTTAAGGGACAGTTTGACCTCCTTTGTCCAGGTGGTAAAGAGGGTCGCCGTAGACTAAATGGGGGGAAAGTTGAAGATTCCTCGCAGTGAAAAAAGCGAGAAAGGTCGGTGAGG
Source organism: Anastrepha obliqua (assembly GCF_027943255.1). Classification (NCBI taxonomy): domain Eukaryota; kingdom Metazoa; phylum Arthropoda; class Insecta; order Diptera; family Tephritidae; genus Anastrepha; species Anastrepha obliqua. The sequence goes on from NC_072896.1 coordinate 3,858,578, forward strand.
TAGTTGTTCACTTTGGAACACAGGCCATCGATGTCATTGCCCGACGCCATTATCGTACAGTCGTCAGCGTATAAGACCAGGGAGACTCCCTCTGGTGGTTGGGGGAGCTTCGAGATGTTGAAGTTGAACAGCAAGGGAGAAAGGAAACCACCCTGCGGTACACCTTGCGTAATCTTCCTCTGCTTTGACGTTTGATCTCGAAAAATCACTGACGAATGACGAACGCTCAGGTAGTTTGCGGACCACCTCTTCAGCCCTGGCGGGAGTGTCGACTGATAAATATCATCTAGTAGCGTGAAATCGCTGACTGTGTCGAAAGCCTTTTTCAGGTCCAACACTACTAGGACAGTCCTCTCGCAGGGGCGGTTTTGGTTAAGCCCGCGGTTTATCTGGGCGTTTATGGCGATGAGTGCAGTGGTGGTGCTATGCACTCGTCGGAAACCGTGCTGATGTGGGGCTGGGGCCAGGTGTTTTGTAAAGAGTAGGAGTAGGAGGGCTTCAAGTGTCTTTTTGTTTTCTTAGGTGCATTTGGTGGTGTTTCACTGAAAATATAACGGACAAATTAGGTACATATGTATGTCCGTGTACTGTAGGTAGCAGGTATAGTTGAATACAACTTAAAATTATATAATATTTTTTAAAATTTCTGAACCCTATAACTTATTATATAAAAAAATTCCATAAATGTGATATCTATTGATATTTTTTAAACGACTTATTTTTTATATGTGTCTATCATTTGGAATATGGCGCTGTATCACATTTTATGCCAAATCGTATGTATACATGTATGTAGCTGTGTGTATATACCTATATACGCAAATTAAGAAAAGAATGTTCGTTCTTCAGAATTTTATTTGAATTTTTGTTTTTTTTTTATATTGAGCAAGCAGCAACAGTGTGTGGATGCAAATGAGCTGGATATTTTCAGGAATACGTAGAGTGATTAATATTTACTTCAAACAATGCCTCCATTTTAAAACAAAAAGTATAGACAGACAAGAGAAATCTAAATTTTGATTCCTATGGCTTCCCTCGGCGATGATTCAATGGTTTCGAACCTTTTTCTTTTTCACGAATTTTAGCAGCTGGGCGAGTGATAATGCGACAAAAACAAATGATTGAAAATCTTGAACTTCCCCATCACCACTCTAAAATGATCGCAATTCTCTTCGCAGTAGGTAGGTCACTCACAAGAATCCATTTTCCAAAGTAATGAATGAAATATTGATAAAAGTGAATACAAATTGCATAAAATCATTATTTTCTTTGCACATTGTACACTTTCAACTTTTTCTATAAACATTTGTGGACACATTTGATGGGTCCAAAAGTAAACTGCTGTTATAATTATATGAAAAACAAATGTAATTGATATTTCTATTAACAGAGGCGCACAAAAAACGAAATTTAGTGCAAGTTAATGTGTTTTTTTTTTGTTTCTTTTTTTGTGAATAGTTTCTACATTCAGCTGAGAAATGTGAATTTTAACCTTTGATTGAACTTCACTCCAAAGAAAATACACACAAAATGTGTTGTGGCGCGATTTAGTTTAGATTTTAAATTTGTTCTATTTATATTTTAGTAGCTGTACGCGTGTTGTTGACTAAAGACGTTATCAATTTGAAATTTGGCTGCAACTGAAATTAAGTGAGAGAAATTGCGTTTGCGTTGAAGGACAATAATTAAACGGAGTGTAAGAGGAAACTAGAAAGAATTGAAAATTTAGTGTTGAGCTTGAAAGTACAATGGATGGGCAGCGAGTGTGGAAATATACATACATAAATGATTTTCAATTGCGTGCATGTTGTTGGTCTCAGTTGGGCCGGTGTTAGTGTGGCTTGCCTGTGAAAGTGATGTCCTGTAAGGTGGAAAATAAAGGGTGGTTAAGTTTTTAGGGCCGGTGTTGATTTTGAATAAAATACATTTTTTCTAAGAAATTGTTATCATTTCTCTTTATTATGATAATACTGGTATAGCTCAATTACGCATAAAATAAAATATTGGCCAAATGGCCGCCATGGCCTCGGCGGCACACCTCCATCCGATGGTCCAAATTTTCGATGACGCTGAGGCATAATTAAGGTTCTATGCCGTTAATGTGCTGAATTATCTCATCCTTTAACTCTTGAATTATTGCCGGCTTATCGACGTACATCTTTTCTTTCAAATAAGCCCAAAGAAAGAAGTCGAACGGTGTCAAGTCACATGATATTGGCAGCCAATTGACATCGTCTCGACGTGAGACTATTCGGCCATCAAATTTTTCGCGGAAAAGAGCCATTGTTGGCTGTGTGACAAGTGGCACTGTCCTGTTAAAACATATCGTCCACATCCATATCTTCCAATTCGGGCCATAAAAAGTTCGTTATCATCTCAAGATAGCGAAAACTATTCACACTAACTGCCTGACTGGCCTCATTTTGGAAAAAATACGGCCCAACGATGCCGCCGGCCCATAAACCGGACCAAACAGTCACTCTTTGTGGGTGCATTGGTTTTTCGGAAATTACTCCTGGATTATCATTCGCCCAAATGCTTGAATAACTTTAACGCGTTACTCGATTGTGTATTTTTCCATGGTTCAAATTCAATTAGTCTGAAATTGAAAAATATCAAATGAAATGTAGAAAAAAACTTGACGCTTAGGTGTGGTTCATATTCAATATCGGCCCTTAAAATTTAACCACTAATTATTAGGCGAAGTAAAAAGTTGTGAATGTTTTTAAGTAGACGTATTTTGTGAGGCATATCCCGCGATGTATACATTTCACCGAGTAACATTCTACAGCGATTTAAAGGTTATACAAGGTGGCGCAAAATTAATCATACAACTTAGTTTTTGAATAACTTTTTTGTACTAAAAAAAAAAAATGATTTTGAGTGATGGCAATCTTTATGTTGACTTCTATGCGCTCCACTGCTTGTCCCTTTGTATACTGCAGATGTCTAGTTCACAAAAGTCAAATATGATTGACGTACGACGCCATTTGCAAAAATTAAAAAACTTCAGATAGACTGATTAATTTTGCGCCACCTTGTATCTCAGTTCAAAAACAGTTTTCTGACAGTTGTGGACTTTTTAACAGAATTTTTGAAGAAGTGAGTGGAAAATGCGCCATGGAATTTAATCAGTAATTCGTGGCACTTCTCAATGCTCGATAAGCTACCGTGTGGTGTGACTTCCCGATGACTCATAGCTAATTTCGTATCCGAAAATTATACACTCGGAATTGTATGCATACATTAATTGACTTCACGACACTAATTTTCCAATTTCCACATCTTATAAAATAAAACCCCGAAATATGTATGTATGTATGTGTGTATGCATATAACTGTGCATAAAATTTTTCGATAGGCACAGAGTTTTTGCCATTTAGTAGGCGTGTCTATAAGCCAGAATGTGCTATAAAACCGGTAAATTAATTTTCAAACTACAACTAATCAAAAATGGATTGCAGTACAATTTTTGCAATAAAAATTTGAAATGTTTGCCCTTCTTCATAATCAATTTTATCAATTACTTTCTATGCTTTTTTTTTCGGTTTGCTGATTTGAAAGTCAAAGTGCACTGCTTCTTTTTTTGTGTCTTTCCATTCTCACTGAAATGTTGAAAAACAAACTACAAAAATTATAAAAACAAAATACATGAAAATGATTTGTCGCTCTAGCGAAGTTATCTTCTATGCATTCGCTTTTTAACGTGTTCTTTTTCTTCTTGATTGTTGTTGTTGTTTTAACAGTCCCCGCCAGTGTAGGGTACATCCGGTCGTCTTCGTCTGGCTCACAGGGCATTCACAGGGCTGGAGCCTAAGAAGGTGGTGACGGTCTCCCGGTGACGGTGAATGTCTTTTATTGGCTGCCTCAATACTGTCTGGTCCAGTAGATTACTGTCATTTTTGTCCTGGATCTCGTGGGCATAGTTTAAGAGGTGTCTCCTGACGCGCCTAGGAGGCGGCTCTGGCTGAAGCAGGTGTTTCGATTTTGGTCGAACTTAACAAAGCGCATCAGTCGTTTCTTTCTCGTGGTAATCGACGCCAGTTGAAAACACCAAGTGAAGCCAAGTTATTCTCCACCTGATCTTGCCAACGCAGAGGAGGCCTTCCACTCCCTCTACTACCACCAGCTGGTACCGCATCGAATACTTTCAGAGCCAGAGCTCAATATCGTTTCCATTTGGACGACATGACCCAGCCCGCGAAGTCGTTGGATCTTCATGCGCTGCACTGTGTCTATGTCATCGTAAAGCTCATCTTTCCATCTACGCAGAATCTTTCTCTCAAACACTCCAAGCGTCGCTTCATCGGATGTTGTCATCGTACAAGCTTCTGCGCCATACGTTAGGACGGGTATGATGAGAGCCTTGTAGAGTGTTAGTTTTGTTCGTCGAGTGAGGACTTTACTGCTCAGTTGTATACTTAGTCCAAAGTAGCACTTGTTGGCAAGAGAGATTCTACGTTGGATTTCAAGGCTGACATTGTTATCGGCGTTGATGCTGGTTCTTAAATAAACGAAGTATTTTACAACCTCGAAATCATAACTGTCAACAGTGACGAGGGTGCCGATACGCGAGTGCACCGACTCTTTCTTTGATGACAGGAGGTACTTCGTTTTGTGCTCGTTCACTACTAGACACATTCGCTTTGCTTCTTTATCCAGTTTGGAGAAGGTAGAACTAACAACGAAGTTTTTAAGGCCGATGATGTCAATATCACCAAAGTGGCGATTATTGTTGGTGTTGATGGTTATTCGTGTGGTATTTGTGCCTGTGTTAAGCAGGCCACAGACGGGAAGCAAACCGAAACAATTGGTTGAAACTCATTTCGACATGCACGCGTTGATTTGTTGACGATTTCAGTTTCACGCTGTTTGTTACTATATATTTGTGCGTGAAAAAGAGAGGAGCGGACTAGGAAAAAAGTCGTTCAATTTGGGTGCGGGACAGGCTTAAAGGGCGACATGATTTTAGAATTTAAATTTATTTATTTTTTCACACTTGTATTAGAGTTTTTATCTACTTCTTTATATTTTCTAATAAAATGAACCATGATTTTAAATTTACATTTCAGTCATTATATTTAGCACTCTTAATTTTTCACAATGATGGCTTTTGAAAAAAAATCTATATGCTGCTCTTAATGTTGCCATTTGTCCGCTCATTTACAAAGATTTGAATTTCTTTTGAAGAAAAACCAAAAGTTTGTATGCAAATACTAATCTCGGCTTTTAAACCAGTTTTGCGACCAAATCCAACGACTTTTTTCCTCAGCAACTAAAATCGTTAACAAATCCCCACATGAGTTTCAAGTTTAAAGAGCCACTAAAATACCCGTTTAAAAAGAAGAAAATACCAAATTTTTATTGAATTAGTTAAAGAAATTTGTATGCGTGACAAATTGGCTGTGTGCGTTTTTTTAATGAATGAGTTATGGTTATATACAATAGACTTTATGGAAAAAACAGACTTTTAAAAATTTATCCCTATATTTAAAACATATGTCAAGAGGATCTTTTTAAAAAAGCACCGAAAAACACTTTTTTTTGCTATATCTGAGGTTATGTAACAAGATAAGTTTCCTTTAGTTGTATCTGGTATTTTACGTATTTACACCTGTGCACTCGAGTTTGACTTGTTTACAGTAGCACAGAAAACTAACTATGTGACATATCACGCTGAAATTTGCCATGTAAGCTTATAACAGTCCTACCATAAAACAAAAAATTTATTTTTGCCATATGTCATCCGCGGTCCGTTTTATTGATAACGTCTCGTTCATATTTGAGTAGAAGGTATAATTTTGGTAGCTTCAAATTAAAAAAGAAACAAACACCAGACTCAAAAATTTACGCATTTTGGGTATAAAAAAGCACGAGTTGTGAAGAGCAAAGGGTCGGCAAAACTGCACAACAAGGCTAGTGTGACGGCACGCACTCTCTGATGGGCGAAATCTTGTTTCTAACATTCTTGCACATAAATTTCTAGTAAATAAAAATATTTTTAATGTGATCGAGATGCTTAGAGAAAACGATGTTGTGCTCTGATTAATTAAAACAAAATTTGTATATAATATTTAAATTTTGTTTACAGATTTCAAAGCGACTACAACACTGAGTCAATTTGATTCATACTTGAGCGCTTTAATGGGTAAAGCAAGGTTTAAATAGTTAGTTGCAAGCACAGGAGTTTTATTCCAATCTGGATGAAATTGCTTAGTGAAACCGAAAGAAAGTGGCACAGAGTAGTAAAAAGTAGCAAAACTTAGAAGGAAAGACGTTCGGTTGATGGTCGGTATCATTACAGGGTACAACCCATGGGGTCAGCATATGACCACCATTGCAATCATTGAGGACCCAGTGCGCCTGTCGTGCTTGGAGGAGGCAGATATCACTGAACACTTTTTCTGTGAGTGTCCTGCCTTTGCTAGAGCACGGCTACGAGTTTTGGGTTCCGATGTCGTGAGAATGAGTAATACGAGTATTTGTTCTCTAAAACTGGAGGATATTTACAGATTTGGCAAAGAATCTAGAAAATTCTCACAGGACTAACTATCTCTGTCTTTATTCTTTCCTATCTCTTCTCTGATACTTTTCTCCTTTCCTCCTTGACTATCTACCCCCTTTCCAGAGTTTTAAATACAATGGGCTTTTTAGCCTGAGTGTTTTAGGAGCCACCAAATCTCCTTGGCTCGACTTTTTCAAATTTCAATTTCAATTTCGAGTAGTAAAAAGAGGGAGCTGAGCATCTATTATCGAAATTTTACAAATTTGACCTCGGATTACTATATTTTTTACCATACTATCAAAGCGGTATTTTAGTATTGCTATTAAGTCATTATGCATAGGCTGAAAACTCCCGAGTCTAACACATTATTGCATTCACCTCTTTAACAGTTAGTACTAACCTTATAAAAACAGCTGTTAAAACTTCATGATATTCTCCTTATTAGTTCGTGAGTTATTGTGCTATGAGTGACGGCAATTTTGTTATTTTCAAATCAATGAATCAAAAAGAATTTCGTGTTTTAATTTTACACTGCTTCTTGATGAGAAAAAATACCGTTCAAGCGAAGCAATGGCTTGTAAAGGGCTATGGGCACTCCGTTCCATCATAAACAACAATAACAATGATGGTTTGCTGATTTCAAACGGGGACGTAGATACCCCGATGACGCTCAACGCAGTGAACGTCCAAATGAGGCGGTAGCACCAGAAAACATAAAAAAATCCACAAAATCGTTTTGAATGATCGAAAAGTGAACTTGCGTGAGTTAGTCGGGAGTGTCTTAAAGATATCAAATGAAGGCGTTGGCTCTATATTGCTTGATAACTTCACTAAGAGTAAGCTTTGTTCAAAGTGTGTGCCGCGTTTGCTCGCTGTTGGCCATAAACAAGAACATGTAGATGATGGTAAAGCAATGGCAAACCTATATGAATTGAACTTCGAATTGCTCCCACATCCGCTGAATTCGCCAAATTTGGCTCCCATCGACTACTAGCTGTTCGCAGGCCTAAAATAATGAAAAATGAAATTTCGCTCGAATGAAGTGGCTATTCACTATTGTGAGGCTAAGGATAAGTCATTCTAAAGGGTAGTTAAATTTCAAAGGCCGATGTTGAATGTGAACCTCACCTAAACGTCAACGACACCGTTGGACTTCTTTCTTTGGGGTTATTTGAAGGAAAAGTGTACGTCGATAAGCCAGCAACAATTCAAGAGCTAAAGGATGAAATAATTCGGCATATTAACGGCATAGAACCTCAACTATGCCTCAGCGTCATCGAAAATTTGGACCATCGGATGGAAGTGTACCGCCATTTGGCCAATATTTTGTTCCATACGTAATTGAACCATACCAGTAGTATCATAATAAAGAGAAGTGACAATAATTTCCTAAAAAATTGTATTTTGTTCAAAATCAACACCGGCCCTTGAAACTTTACCACCCTTTACAAAAGTGGTATTGAAATATTAAAACGGGGCGTGAATGAATGCGTCGTTCTTGATGGACTTTTAAACTCATGCCCCATTGTACTGATTTGTTAATGAAAGGTTATACAAATTTAGTTTAAGGAATTTTCATCTTGACATCCTTCTAGTTGCGTCTAATAATGTTGGAGTAGAGTAATTTTAAAATACCTTAGTCTTATGCTATAGCACTGATATAAATAAATCAATAAACAGTAAATATAATAAAAATATTCAATTATAAATAAATTCAAATGTTTTATATTATAAAAAAACCAGAAAATGCAAATGAGTATCAAAAATATGCTGACGTATTTCAAGGGCGGCCATCCCGAATTTTTCCAAATTCGTCTTCTAAACTCGGCCATAAAGGCAGTAAACATACATAAATACGTAAAACTATACATTTCCAATGTGTCAACATCTACTTATAACAAAATACAGACATAATTACACTCGATTTGCTGCGCCTATGCGTGAGAAACTGCCGCTCGACTTATGTGCGCACAAGTATTTATTTACGTATGTAGAACAGGCAGCTTTTAGATATCACTGAACGCAAACATATGCACAAACTCATAACAGCGCATGGATGTACTTTGATGTAGCCACATACATACGTACATACATAAGTACGAGCATGAGTATGTGCCCAAGTTCATATATCAGTAGATATGTGGGTATGTAACTAGGTTGTTTGGCTGGTCGGTTGGTTGGTTGGTTGGCTGGTTCGGTGCATTGCAAAATAACATAATAAATATGTACAATTGTGAAGCAAGGCAATGAGCACATCTCGTTCGGCTACTAATTGCTGTGCGCCTGCTGAAAAACAAGAAATCTATATGTATCTCAAATAAATCACACACAAATAATCTGTATACACAAACAACATAGCCGGCAAGTACATTATTGTATCATAGTTATTATATGAATTTTTTCATGTAAGTCAGTAGAGACATACACCTCCAAGCATGCATGCATACTTATCTACATCGATAAGTACATGCATACATATGTGTGTGTGCGTGGGGCGAAAGTAGTAATGTGCTTGTAAACATGATAAATAAGTCGATAAATGGGCGCGCGACCTAACAGTTGCAGCGGCGAGTGAAAACATTTGTGCGAAAAAGAGGTGTGAAGGAATGAATCGTGTGAATGAATGATGTGAATTGGCAGTTTTTAAGTTGAATGCGTGGATTTGATTCGCAGTAAGTTTAGGTTTCTTAAATACGATTTTTTTTTCATTTTGACTCTATTTATTTTAAAATAATTTGGTTTGGCTTAATTTTTATTTGATTTTTTTTTATTTCTGTATTTTGGTTTAATTTATTTTATTTGCTTACTATTTGATTTAATTTTGCGCCATTTGAATTTAAATTATTTGATTTTATTTACTCAACATTTTATTTCACTGTTTTTTTATTTGTTTTAATTAATTTTTTTACTAAATTTTTTTATTTAATTATTTCTTATTTATTTTATGTTATTATTTATTTTATATAATTACAATATTAATATATGTTAGCGCGCGACTGTCATTCGGAGTACGTAGGTTCGAATCTCCCCGAAACACCAAAGTTAAGAAAACGTTTTTTACTAATTTTAGTTTTTCTAATTCACTTTAACTTGCAAAATTCGCCTTATTTTTATTTTTTATATTATTTTAATTTACAGTGATCAAGTTTATTATACTTATTCAATATATTTATTTTATTAATATAAATTAAATAAAACTTCTTTTGTTTTAATTTTTTTACTAGATTTTTTTATTTAAAAAAAAAGAAATCATTTTTTTGTGTTTTATTTATTCCATTTTATTTTTTTATTGTTATTTATTAAATTCAGTTAATCTGGAATTTATTTTATTGTTTACTTGATATATTATTATACTTTTTGTGTCATTTAGTTCTTTTCTTACCTTATTGGAAATTCACTAAATTCAGTCTAATTTTCAGTTATGCTATTTTTTTCATTTTATTTTAATTTACTGTGGTTTGGGTTACTTTACATTATTTTATTATATTTTGTTTATTTTACTGTAATTTATTAAATTCAGTTTGATTTAAGAAACCCACCTAGTCAAATGGGTTCACTACATGAATTAGAGGGGGAGGCTTGTGCCAAAGCAAATGGTATCGTAATGGACATTCAGGCCTAAGTGAGCCCCTCTACCTTTTCATGAAGATTGAAATTATTTTATTTCAATTTATTTATTGCATTCATTTAATAAAAGGTTTTCCAATAAGAGGTGTTATTTTGATATTCAAAGAAAAATGCTATTTTTCAATATATACAGGGTGAACGATGTGAAGTGTTACCTATTCAAATCACCATAACTTTTTTGTGTGAAATTAGTTTTTATTGATTTCAAAGACAAAATGGTTCAAAAATGATTACAATTTTAATACGTTATTACAATTCACTTAAGCTCGATATGACCACCTTTTGCCTTGACTATAGCCTTGAAACGGTCAAAAAATGAGTTTCATGCTGCACGAATGTGATCTTGAGGTATTTTGGCCCATTCTCGCATAATCGCTTTTTTCAGCGCATCCGTACTGGCATATTTTTTAGTCCTCACCTAGCTTTCCAAAATGGACCAGATGGAATAGTCCATCGGATTTGCGTCTGGCGAATTCGAAAGCCATTGTGTGGACGAAATGAAGTGTGGAACATGATTTTGTAACCATTCTTGGTTCACACAAGCTTTATGACACGGTGCCGAGTCCTGTTGGAATGTCCATGGTCTACGACCGAAATGTTTGTGTGTCCACGGCTCTAAAGCAGCTTCTAAAACATTTTACCGATAATAAGTCGCATTCACTTTGACACTAGGCTCGATGAAAACGATTGGAGAGCGTCCATCTGAGGTCACTGCGTCCCAAACCATTACGTGCGATGGGGAATTGCTTCGAGTGGCCATACGTAGGCTCAAATTCTCGTATGAGCGTTCGATTAATTAAACACGATCGTTCTGAGTGTTTATGAACTGCTCAATTGGGAATTGTTTTCATCAGAAAACACAATGTTAGGAAATTCGCCATGTTCGTGCAAGCGCAACAAATCCTTTCTTTGCTCTTTCGCACCGAACTGTTTTTTGCTGGGGTGAAAGATCGTATGCTTGTGGAACTTGTAAGCCTTGACCTTGAGCTCATTTTTCAATATGCGTCGAATGCTGTCTTACAATATTTTCAGTTCTTTGACCATTTTTCTTCCACTTCGACGTGGATTTCGTTCAAGTCGAGCCTTCACTTTCCGAACCATTTTTGGCGTTGTTGCGGTTTTTTTTGGTCCACCTCCATAGCGTTTTGAAATGCTACCAGTATCATTGTAATAGTTTATAGTGCGATACACAAACATTTTATTCACTTTGAGGTGACTGAGCTCACGAACCATGGCTGATTGTGATTTTCCAGCCAATTACGCAAAAAACGCAATCACACTATTACGTTTGAATTCCTCACAGAAAAAAAATTCAACAAAACTGAGACGCAAATGCTTTTGATGGCTTATAAACAATATATTGAACTATCATTAGAATAATTTTGACGTCGATGTCATGAGCTGTTTTACAAATACAAGCAGAGTGAAGTTGGTAACACTTCATATCGTTCACCCTGTAAATGATCGGATGTTTATTTCGTTATAACATCAGGCAAACGGCCACCACGAACGACCACGCTTACAGGACAATATCTTTTTTATGAAATTTTCCATAACCGAACTACAAAGTGGCTGCCCTATGTCCTCGATAGCCTCACGAATTCCACATTTGTGGTCTTGAATCGACCCTGGGCTGTTGGCGTAGACCTTCTCTTTCACGTGGCCCCAGGAAAAAAGTTGCAAGGTGTTAAATCAAAAAAGATCTCGCTGGCCAATCGTGATCACCTCTTCGAGAGATAACACGGTTCGGAAACTTTTCCCGTAAAAGATCAATGGTTTCGTTGCTTGTGTGGCACGGAGCGCCGTCTTGTTGAAAATAAACGTTGCCCAGATCAATACCATCCAATTCCGGTCATAAAAAATCGTTAATCATCTCTCGATAGCGATAGATAACACCTGCTTTGGAAAACCCTTTTTTGTTTCTTTTCATATTATTTTCATATTATTTTACTTTATTTTGCAGTATTTATTTATCTTTATTTTATGTCATTTCATTAAATTTTTTTATTGTATTTTTTTAATTTTCATGTTTTTTTTTATTTCATTTTATTTATTTTGTTTAACAGCATTTTATTTACTGCATATTTTATGCAATCAAATTAAGTTTTTAATTTTTCCCCCTAAAATATATATTTTACTGTTTTTTATATTAATCTTATTTTGTTTTTATTTATTTTATATTATTAAATTGGGTTTTTCACATTTTAGGGGAAAATCATTTACATCTTTTATCGAAACTCCCACAGCCATATGCCCACTATCTCAAATATCCGTCCTAGTTAACAAACATACCAACACACAATATAATAATCAACAATCATGGACGTTATCGAGTCATTAACATCGACGGGTCTCCTCAAACCAGCCACCAGCTACACATCGACTTCGCTTAGCGAACCGGTGAAGCTTCGCATTACAAAAGAGGGCATCACGTCGGCGCTCCCACAAACAATACCACAATTTTTCCACGAAACCTGCCAACGCCATGCAGATCTACCCGCACTGGTTTTTACCAATGATTCCAATAGCAGTGGCAGCAACCAGAGTATGAATAATAACTCACCAGCTTGGACGACTGTTAGCTACGCAGAGTATGAACGCAATGTGGAGAAGGTAGCATTGGCGTTGATGCATGTGGGCTTACGTCCTCGTACCTCGGTTGGTATACTCGCCTTCAATTGTCCGGAATGGTTTTACACCGAAATGGGCGCTCTGCGTGGTGGTGGTATTGCTTCCGGCATATATCTGACCAGCTCACCGGAAGCAGTACGTCATGTGCTCGAAACAGCGGAAGCGACCGTATGTGTGGTGGATGATGCGACACAGATGGCAAAGGTCCGCGAGGTCAGCGGAAGTTTACCACTGCTGCGTGCGGTCATACAGCTGCATGGACCGTTTGAGGAGTTTGTCGGTCGCGATGAGGGTTACTATCGTTGGGAAGACTTGATGGCTATGGAATTCGATGCGAAACTGCAGCAAGAATTGATGGAACGCGAACGCAATATAGCCGCTAATGAGTGTGCTTTGCTAGTGTTTACAGTGAGTAGTTTTTCGTGGGTGAAGTTTCTTGAATGTCTGTACTAACCTTACGTTTACAGTCGGGAACCGTTGGAATGTCAAAGGCCGTTATGTTGTCACATGACAATGTCATCGTAAACGCTGCAGGTTTACCTTTGAATGAGCACTTCAAAGAAAGTGCCGAGGTGACCGTCAGTTTCTTGCCACTGTGCCATATAGCCGCACAAATGTTCGACGTCATTGTCAGCGCTCGTGATGGTGGTTGCGTGTATTTTGCAGATCGTGATGCGCTGAGGGGCAGTTTGTTGAAAACTTTGACTGTGGCCCGTCCAACAAGGTTCTTCGCCGTACCGCGAGTTTTCGAGAAAATGCAGGAGCGGCTGAAGCAAGTCGAAGCAGAGTCCTCATGGCTGAAGCGATTTATAATGAGCCGTGCGCGAAGCACAATGTTGCAATGCTATATGAACCATGAGGGAAAGGGGTGAGTGTGGAAGATATTTTAATTAATTTTGGAAAATATTCGGTAGACGTATTGCAATTGTAATTTGTAGTAAGCCGCTATATTCCTTCAAATACTGGCTGGCTTCTTTCGTAACACAAAAAGTCAAAACCGCCTTGGGCTTGGATCGTTGCGATTTGGTGAGCGCTGGTGGCGCACCTGTTTCCAGAGATTTAAAGAAATTCTTCATTAGCATAGATCTGCCAATGCTTGAGGCCTATGGACTCTCTGAAACCACTAGTGGCGCTACTATTACAGTGGAACCACGACAAGTGGATGACGCAGGGAAGCAATATGAGGGCATGGAAATGAAAATCGACAATGCCGATCAGGATGGGAACGGCGAGGTGAGATTGAAGTGCGCAGTTAGTGCAACAATTTAAGAAATGCAATATGCTCACAGATCTGCTTCCGTGGGCGTTACGTGTTTATGGGCTATTTGAAAGAGCCAGCGAAAACGAAGGAAGCCATAGATGCAGACGGTTGGTACCACACAGGCGATATTGGTTGTATCAGCGAAGCTGGCGGCTTAATTATAACCGGTCGGTTAAAGGAACTAGTCATAACAGCGGGCGGTGAGAATATACCACCCGTTCACGTGGAAAACTTAGTGAAGAACGAACTGCCGTGCGTCAGCAACGCCATACTTGTGGGCGACAATCGCAAATATCTCACGATACTATTGACAATTAGGGTAAGTAATGTTAGGCGCAAAGACTACACTGCCTACAAATTTATTTGCATTCCTCCATCAGACTGACATTGACACTCAGACGGGGCTGCCCTTGGATACTCTACAACCGGCAGCCATTGCCTGGTTCCAAGCGCTGGGCTTGCACTACACGCGTCTCTCTGATGTTTTGCGCATACCACCGAGCATAGAAGATTTCGATGCTGCCACCGTGGAAGTGCATCCAGATCCCAAAGTTGTGGCTGCGATACAGGAGGCCATAACAATTGCGAACCGAAGCGCCTTGTCCAACGCACAAAAGGTGCAAAAATTCGCGATTTTGCCACACGACTTCTCGATCCCCACAGGAGAGTTGGGTAAGTTGAAGATGTGGGTGGTATTTTTGATGAATGTTTAATTTAAAAATTTTGTGTTTTTTTATTTCAGGTCCTACTTTGAAGTCGCGGCGTAGTGTTATTTTAAAGAAATATGCTAAAGTTATCGAACGGCTTTATGAATAAAGAAAATATGGCTTAGCTTAATACGTCAAATGTTTTTATAATCACTGTGGTAAACATTTTGTCTTTGAAAATCGGTGTTTATTTTTTGTTGTGCACGAGCATCATACGCTCGGTAGGTGGCGCTGAAGTCGCGATGTCTCTGAAACTCGCTTTAATGGCACAATTTGGCTCTTATTCAAAATAAATGCTATCCGCTTTAAAATAAATGCACTGGCCAAGCATTCGCGTAATACAACATACAAACAATTAATAACATTTTTGTACATTTTTTTCGGTCTGTTATGTTTCGCAAAATTAGGGCATTGGGCTCAAGAACGGTGCATGCGAAACTGGCAAACCTACGAATTTGTAAGGTCGCGAAGTCCTTCTCGCCACGTATGGATCGGAGATGTTCGACGGATCTTCTGAGGTAGACAAAATCTCAGCTCGGGTGTCCTTACAGGAGGTATGCATGTTATAAGACTTGGAAATACTTCGTGTCCTTTTTGCGTCAGCTGTATGTAGAATGTGGTGTAATCATCTTAGCACGTTTTCCTTAGCTGCGCTACTCTCGTGGAGCTAAGATTTAGGTTTCTTGGTTCTCACTTGGAATGATGATGAACCTCGTCAACAGCATAAAGCGGAAGCGAACTTGCTGGACTTTTTAACTGAGTGCGATATTACATTTTTTAAGTCGAATAAGCAGTTTTCCTATTTGTGCGCAGAGGGTGTCTGTTTGCCTGAAAAAATTGCGAAGTCGTTTGATGCATTGTTGGCGTTTCAAGAAATGGGCTCGGTTCCATCATTGCTGTGATAATTTGCCACATTGGTGAAGTGGAAAATGGCACGAAATGAGAAGAAATTTCTTTTACAAATCACACAAATTGTTAGGATAATAAAAACTTTATAGCTGGCATAAATTTGTTATGCTCAGTTTTCAATGCCTTAAAATGTGATATTGCCAAACCTATCAAATTAATTGTTGTTGTTGCGAAGGTAAACAACGGCAAGAGAAATTGTGTTCCTGCTGTTCACGGAGAGATCATTGAGACAGTGAAATGCATTGCTCTCATAAAGCCATCAATATCTCCCAGTGTATCTCTTGATATTGTTTCTACTCTCAATAATGCTATTGGTTTAACCCTTTCGATCCGAAAAGCCGCTGAGGTAAAGGGAACTTGTTTTGCATTTTCAATCGTTACAATAGGGGAAATAAAAGCATTCCATCACTTCAGGATTTGAATTGGGTAAAAAGACGTGGTGGGAGGGGCTGGGATATATATGTCCCGTCAGTGTTTTTGAATGGGACTTATGTGTCCCGATTAGTATTTTATGATCCAGTACCTCATATACTTATAATTGCACTTTGGTTTTATATGAAACTAATTTTATCTCTTTTTTTTTATCTGCACAGCCTGTGCAACGTCTTCGATTGGGAATTGGAATGGGAAAGTGACCTTTTCCTTCCTGACGTGCCACTGCGCTGAACAGCTGCTCTTTCCTTCCCTTCAGCAATCATGTGTTCCGCCAGCTCTATCATAAAGTCTGTAAGTGGTTTTTGTTTCCGTGAAAGTTGCGAACTGATTACCCAACAACTTTCTACTGACATCATTAACAATAGGTAAAAAACTTTTTTTCACCATTTATTAGACTTCCGATCCAACTCATATTGCCCTGCAATTTGATCAGCTCGGACAGCTCCCCCCATTATCTGTCTGTAAAATTTTATCGTTTCGGGGCAGTCCACGTTAACTTTTTGACCATTTTTTAATTTATTTTCTATTGTGGAGATTGTGACAATTGCTTACAACTACTACATCCTTGGTATCTTGCCATTTAGCATACATTATACCAGAATGTCCTTCTCGGAAAAAGCTTTGACCTCTGTTTAGCTTTGTGCTGATGACTGGCAATTTTTTTGCGATTCGACATAATAGTTCCTAACGCTGCGTAAATTTTCTCTAGAAGATTGATACTTGTGTGAACTGATCGAAGCACAGAGTCACATGCGTTTCTCGAATTGTTGCAGCTAACTGATTTACCACGCGCTCGCCTAGAATTCCTTCGACATTTCCATCTTCTCTCCCGCAATAGATATTAAAATCGTAAGTATAGCCAGTAAGAGCATCACATCTGAGCCACGTTTTGATATCACGTTTAGTGGGCTTCAATGGTAAGTATTGTTTCATAGAGGAGCATCCCTTTAATTTCGTCATCCTTTCATTGATACTTTGGTAAGCACTTTCGTTCCGTGCACTTGGAAATCGAGACTTTAGGCACTCAACCAAATCTTCTAAGTAATAAAGTTTGGATACTCCCTCAGGATTTTCAGGTAAAGTAAAGTACATTTTCGATGATAGTAACTGAAATCTATCAAGCGTTATAGCCGATTATACTGCATCGTTTCCCATAGAATTATGTTTTGACCAATAGTGTCTTACAGATGGCAAATGGTTATATGGCATATTTATCATGCAACCAATAACGATTTTAATATCTTCAATATCTGTTAGCTTTATATTTTTGTACGCTGGTTTTGAGTTTCGCATTATGTCAATACGTTCGTTCGTGCACTGGGTAATACGCATAAAAAGGCTTTCAGGGAAAACTTTCATGAATATATTGTAAGGATTGTCTGTCTTCTCAAAGCTATGAGCAATATCGGGAAGTCGATAGCTAGTTATTGTTTTTATTGGTACAAACTCCGCACCGGGAGAACACCATATAGTGGCAATATTTGCAGAATCAGCTGTGGAACGTGTTACTGCCAACATATTTATTGCATCCTCCTCATTACTACAGGGTTTGATTGAAAAGTAATGAGCTTTCCCGCGCGGAGCGAACCGAATCGGTTGGTGGGGGAAAATGATCGTTGGACCTTCCCTTCCACAAGAAACTGGTCCCAGTTCGCTGGCAACAGCGGTGCAGTCAACATCGCTCCGCGCGTGAAAGCTGGTTTAAAAGTGTGTTAGGATTTTGCAGTGGCGAAATTGCAGCGATCGTTGGAGCAACGTTACTCGATAAAATTTTGCGTATAGCTAAACAAAACGAGTACCGAAGGCTTACGGGGACCAATCTCTGTCCAGTGCCCAGGTAAAACGGGGGCACAAGTCGTTCAAGGAAGGCCGGGAAGACGTCGAAGACGAACAGAAATCTGATCATCTTTTTGGACTCTCGAGGCGTCGTCCACAAGGAGTTTGTACCTCCAGGAAGCACTGTAAATGCGGCATTTTACAAAGAATTGCTCCTTCGGCTGAAAAACCGCGTGGCCCGGGTTCGGACCGACCTCGTCAAGAATTCGACCCTTCATCACGACAATGCGCCGGTGCACACCGCCTTCTTCTGCACCTCTGCATTGACCAAGATGAGGGTTCCGGTGCTTCCCCACCCTCCCTACAGCCCAGACCTGTCCCCTCCGTACTTCTTTTTGTTCCCGCGCCTGAAAAGAAAGCTGAAGGGGAGGCGTTTCGACTCCATCGAGGCGATCCAAAAAACTGTAACAGCCGAATTGAACGCGATTCCGGCAGATGAGATTACAACATTTTTCCTGCAGTGGAAGGACCGCTGCCAGTGGTATATTGACTCTCAAGGGTCCTATTTTGAAGAATATTAGTTGTATAAGCCAAAAGGTTTAATAAAACTGCTTAAAAAAAAATAAGCCTCATTACTTTTCAATCTAACCCTGTATCATCCATAACTCTTTCATCAGTAGATGAAACCTCACTATAAGAAGGCTCATAATTATCACTGTTACCGTTTGGAAAGTCGTCATCCTCATTAGATGATTCAAAAATATCATCTTTATCAAGCTTTTTACGCATTATGAGTCTGTACAAACAATGTGAGTTTATAAATGAGAAATAATATCAGTACCTATATTTTAATAAATTTCCAAGAATGTTCAATACTGACTGGGACACCATGAATACTGGGACACATACGTCCCAGTAAAATGAAAATGCTAATGATTTTTAAAATGAACAAAAGAACGAATGCTTACTCGTACTTACCTCACTATATAACGAAACCACTAGCACAATAAATTAAAGGGTGGTTAAATTTCAAGGGCCGATGTTGAATGTGAACTTCACCTAAACGTCAACGACACCGTTGGACTTCTTTCTTTGGGATTATTTGAAAGAAAAGGTGTACCTCGATAAGTCAGCAATAATTTAAGAGCTAGAGGATGAGATAATTCGGCACATTAAGGGCATAGAACCTCAATTATGCCTCAGCGTCATCGTAAATTTGGGCCTACGGATGGAGGTGTTGCGATTCAACGCAAATGGCTGCTATTGCGAGGTGGCGAGGTCATTCTGGAAACGTGTGGATTAGCGCTACTCGAGAGTGCTCCTAAGGTTAATAAAACCTCAGCGCCCACTAGAAATGCATGCTGTGATATTACTTTGATTCCATTTTGTGGTGTTCATTTCTTTACTACGCCATCGGTAAGTGCAGGCTTAGATGTTAACAATCTGATAAATTTTATCAGTAGCATGAGACGGTTGACACAGTCGTGATTAGCCCCATTTTTTTGGTTCTGCTCCTTGCCTCTTCTTTCCGCTCACAACGGCCGAGTTTGATTTCTCGTCGAAGGAAGTCCTCTCATGGTTAGCCATACAACTTGTCCTAACCTAAAATTCTAACTACCTCTTAAAAAAATTCTTCCAAATACCCAAACTGCATGCTTTGTAACAGATCTCCAGTTCAGACGCTGATCATAGCTCCAAAATTGCATAGAATCATCTGGCGCTTGAAGCAACATTAAAAAGCTGACTAGATTAACTAAATATGTCATTTGTTGCTTTCCACTAAAAGGGATTAACATAAGCACTCGTAAATATGTATGTATATACGCATGTATTTCATTAAAAAAATTACGAGTCATGCTTGTAATCCAACTACATTCATCAAGCTGAGCCAGCCTTATCGCTTGCAACTCAAGCGCTGTCATTGAATGGAACAGCGTAACTTTCCACAATACTTCGAGTGCCCATTAAGCGTAAATGATGTGTCCTTTAAGTGTGAATGAATTGTAAATGAGCCGCTGGCTGGCTTACTATTGTACGTTTGTAAAATGTTATCACCGACTGCACCCATACATTCTTGTGACCGAATTCCACTAATAATTTAATGAACTGCTGTGTAAATATCGGGATAAATGTTTTTAAGCTATCCATATTTATGGAAAATGAAACATTTATAAGAAATTTAGCGTGAACGAATTTAAAATTTTTTCTTCAGTTACATTAACCCATTTTCGGCAGCTGGTCGATTTTTCGACCACCAACTTCGGACTCCAATATCTCAGAAACTAAATGTAAATTTATTGATCAGTTTTCACAAGTTTTAAATTTGGAATTTAGTTAATTTCCAGAGCATAATTTTTTAAGAAAAAAAGGTTCAGGGCAGATTTTTGTAAAAGAATGAAATTATCACTATTTTTACGTGTTTTTTGTGCAGATGAAAAAATAATGAAAAACAAAAAAAACAAATAATTGTTGCTAATTTATTGTGAAGAGAAAAGATGAAATTAAGAGAATCAAAAAAGTAACATATCGATATTGCAATAATTTTTACTGTTTCATGGACGTAAACTTTAGTGGTCGAGAAATCAACCGCTGGCCAGGAACTGTCATGTAGGATAGAACAAAATCTAGCAATATTTTTTTCTTATTGAAAGAGATGGAAGTGATTATCTTTGTGGTATAGGAAAGGTACTACCCCTTCAGGGAAAATCACTACTAGTGAACCAAAATTCTAGTTCAGCACTAGTACCTTACCTCTAAAATCGAACCTGTCCTATATTGGATGGTACGGGACTATTAGAAAATACCTACAAATCGAACTAGTTCTCATTCGTCTAATATCGAACTAGGGCAGAACTATCCTAAAAGGGATGCAACGGTGGAATGTTGGCATTCCGCTAAGATTTTTAGTTCTAGAGTTTTTCGCTTGAGTAAATCGGGTTTCGCCCGTCCCATATGGCGAAAACCCAGAGATTTTCAATACACAAGGACCGTAATAAATGTGGAAGCAATCAAATTGGAAGAAATGTTTTCTGAAATTGATAAGCAATTAATCCTTTTTGTATACGTATATATAATATAATTGCACTATTTTGTAGGCTCAAAATCCCCCTATGATCTCTTTACATTGTTTTTTGATCACAAATATTACCACTTTCACAAATGAGTATGCAAACCAACACAATGCTCCAATTAACATCACGTCAATCGAAATACGTAGGTTTATTGGAATATTGTACCTATCGGGGTACCACATTTTGCCACACATTGACCACTACTGGTCTGTTCGACCGGACATGGGAGTTCCAATTGTGAAGCAGGCTATGAGTCGTAATTGGTTTAAAAAAATTAAGCAGTTTTTCCATCTCGCTGACAACACGAATTTAAACGCAGCAGACCGTTTTGCGAAAGTTCGTCCTATTACTGACGCTCTCAACAAAAAGTTTATGTAGTTTGGAGTCTTTAGCCATAATCTCTCTATAGACGAACAGATGATTCCATACTTTGGACGCCACTCGTGCAAAATGTTTATCAAGGAAAGCCAATCCGGTTTGGGTTGAAAACATGGTGCTTGTGATCTGAAAGTGGGTACTTATTTTCTAGTTCATTGTACGGGGGAGCAGCAACCCCTCACGATAAAACTATTGGTCTAGGCGCACAAACAGTCTTAGACTTGCTTGCCAATGTATCTGACCCCGAGTGCCACATCATTTTCTTTGATAATTTTTTTCTCTTCATACCATCTAATGTGCCCTCTGAACGAACGTCGATTTTTTGCAACTGGTACTATTCGCGAAAATAGAATGGGCGATTCTCCTTAGAGAAATTTAAAAAAAGAAATACGAGGAACATTTGACCAACTACTTGATCATCAGCAAGAAATATTTACTATTCGGTGGAATGATAATGCTGTAGTCAATGTTATAACTAATAACTCCACAGTCAATCCAATTATTAGCACTAAAAGATATTGTTCGGAAGAAAAAACAAACTATCACTATCCCGCAGCCAAAAGCTATTCAAGAGTATAATCATGGCATGGGTGGTGTGGATCTCCATGATAATGCGGTGGCAAAGTATAGAATAAAGTCACAACAGAATTATTGAATTACGACAAGGACGAGGACGA
Organism: Anastrepha obliqua; assembly: GCF_027943255.1. Classification (NCBI taxonomy): domain Eukaryota; kingdom Metazoa; phylum Arthropoda; class Insecta; order Diptera; family Tephritidae; genus Anastrepha; species Anastrepha obliqua. The sequence continues at coordinate 3,880,555 of NC_072896.1, forward strand.
GTATGAAAACGAACATGGAGATGAAGGTCCATCGAACCTTCCTCGGATCAATGAAAGGCATGAGAAGCATTGAAAACAAATTTTGGCGGTGTAAATTTTGCAAGAAACATACTACTTTTACTTGCAAAAAGTGCAATATTCATTTATATATGTACTATATGTTTTGATGATTATCATAAAAATTTGTAAGCTGACTTTTCTATCAATAAAACAACAAAAAAATATTTGTATTTGAAATAAAATGAAATAAATTGACTTCGTGTGCTAAATTTTTTTCATAAATGTTGTATTTGTTTTTTAATATATTTGACGGTTTTTGGCCAGTGGTCGATTTTTCGACCAGTCCATATCTAAAACACCGATGGTCAGAATTTTTTTTTTTTTTTTAATTTTTCTTGATTATGGTCCTATAAGCACTGACTAAAAAGGAAATGGAAAAATTATGTCGAATTCTTGTAGCGGCCGAAGATGGGTTAAGCCATGCCGCCTTTTTAATCCCTTACATTTAATTTATATCTTAAATGGTGTTAAGAATATCAAGCAATCATTTTTAAAAATATCTATAGCTAAAATTATTTTGACAAATGTAACTATTTGCGCCTTCACTCTTATATTGGGTATTTGGCCAAGCTCCCCTCTTACTTTTTGTTTTTGTTTCGAACACCAGATGGGTTTTATGAGGAGCTTTTTCATGGTAAAAATACATTCAGAGGTTTGCCACTGCCTGACGAAGAGCAACCGCTTTTCGAAAAAAATTTTTTTGTTGCTTCATGCCTGGGGATTCGAACGCGTACACTTATGAATGGTAGCCACGAGCCAGCTCATTTCACTTTTAGGAAAATGAGCGTAAGAACGAAATGCCCTCGAAAAAATTCATTCGTACTTCAATACAGTATGCAAAAATTACAAGTCAATTGGTGAAATCTCTATTTCCTTCAGAATTTGTATGCCTATGCATAAAAAATATTACACTTTCAGGCTATGAAACTTTCCGTTTTTTGGAGCGATATACATTTTGTATGTGATAAAAAACGTCCTAAAATAAACTGGTCTTAAACTCTTCCACTAGACTAAAAAAAAAAATAAATAATTGGCGCGTACACTTCTGTTAGGTGTTTGGCCGAGCTCCTCCTCCTATTTGTGGTGTGCGTCTTGATGTTGGTGCACAAATGGAGGGACCTACAGTTTCAAGCCGACTCCGAACGGCAGATATTTTTATGAGGAGCTTTTTCATGTCAGAAATACAATCGGAGGTTTGCCATTGCCTGCCGAGGGGTGACCGCTATTAGAAAAATGTTTTTATTAATTTTGCTTTCACCGAGATTCGAACCAACGACCTCTCTGTGAATTCCGAATGGTAATCACGCACCAACCCATTCGGCTACGGCGGTCAAAGGTCTTAATGAAAGACTGACTGTATACGAGTATATTAAAGAAGTGTGGTCCAAACATTAAATTAACTTTGACTTTAAAAACTCGCGTGTACCAGCTATGAAGGCAATGTTACTTTTTTATTAAGAAATTCCTCAATTCATTTTTTTGTGATACATTTAAAAACCTTTGACCGCCGCTTCACTGAGCCTGTCCAAAGATCTATGCACGCATCGTCATTGCCTTATCGCTGCGCATTATGCTATGCTAGACTAAGAAGCAACAATAGCAACAATAATAGAAACAGCAGCAGTCATGTTATGCTAGACTGAGCAACAACAATAATAACAATAAGAGAAGCAACAGTAGAGTAGCATGGTGTTTTGTTCTTGCCACTGATAAGGGAGTACAAATCTCGCTGTAATTTGGTATTTACTTTGTATAAAAAATCATAATGTCATAGTTCTTTAAATTTATGTACGTATGTTTAATTTTTTTTGTCTAGTCCAACTGATAAACTCTCATAGAATTTAATCAGTGTTCGAGAGCAGCGTTTGAAGTTAATAAGTAATCGATCCTGTGCAGTTAAAGTTTCAAAACATTTCCAATTGTCGAGTACTGCGGTTGCGCGTGAGGTGCTGCACACAGTTCTAGTTGAAATTCATTTAAATATAAATATTAAAAATTTAAAGTGCTGTAAATTGCATAAAGAAATTGAAGAGGTAATTAAGTGGGGATTTGCCGCAATTTTTGAGGGGAAGACTTGCTTAAAATTCGTTTGCTACAGGGGATGTGTCAAGTGAAATATTTCCATGTGCTTTTTATTCATCAGTGAGTTATTTGTGATGGAAAAAATTTATATAATAACATAATTAATTTTCCATGAGTTTTTGCCAGTGGCTACTTTTAGTTAAATCGTTGAAGGAAAGCCAAAGTTATTTAACCTCTTTATGAGTTGTTCTATGAAATTCTAGTTATATGTGAATTCCAAAAAAACAGAAAAAAAGAAAAAACAAACACACCAACAAAAAGAAATACAATTTTTTCAGAAATTAGTGTTTTTTTCCAAAAGTACAAATGATCTAACAGAGAAAAGTTTGTTATCCCTAATTCCGGGGACACAGCTGCTCAACAGCTATGCTCAAAGTCATGGAGCATATGTGATCACTATTGACAAAGGAGGCCTTGCGATACTCACATCATTCGACTTTTCGGTGATACGATCTGTCACAGAGTTCTCCATGAAGCTTTGCATATATTTGCAATTTAGCAAGGATGCAGTAAGACTGTTTGAAAACTATTTGACAAATGTCGGCAAAAAGTTGGATCACCCGAGCTTGATGCCATTAAAATGTGGAGTATCACAAGATTCTATTCTTGCTCGGTTATATTAAGTTTTAGGATCAGTAACATCGTTCTGTGTGGCTGTCGACGGCCGTTATGCATGGCTGCGAAATATGAAATACGACAATGTGCGATGTACAAACCCTGCAAGCATTCATCAATCGCTGCTTCGCAGGATCGTGCGCGTTTCTGTCCAAACATCACCTCCAACATTGACCTCTGGAGTCTGACTAAGCAGGTTCCTGTTTATCTCGATATTCGGCGACGAAAATGGAAGTGGGAAGCCTAATGAAGATATTGTAAAAGCAGCCTTAGACTGGTGGCCACAAGGAAGTCGCGGACGCGGAGGAGACGATTACTTGAAATAGAAGCGCTTCAAGCAGGCCGTTCATAGCAACACATCAAATTTGCTGCATTGAATAAACCTAAACTTAACTTTTTTGTTGAGGCCCTATGTTCCTCCTAGGGCCACGTGAAAATATACATATATGTATATATGATGATGCATAAAAATACTTCTCCGCCCTTCTACGTCTAGTGCAGGATTTGGTTTATATAATTAGTTAGTAAGTTGTATTTCGTAATCCATGAAGAAACTTCGATGGTTGTTGGATCGTATTCGTTTCGTTTTTGGTAAAAAATTGACGTCTGATGATGACACTGTGCGACGGCGTGTTTTTAGAGCGCAAAATCCATGAATTGTTTTCCCACAAATCATTTATTTTTTGGCGAATTTCTTCACACAAACGTCTCCTTAAGCCGAAGTAATAATCACTATTAACTGCCTGATCTTTTGGCAAAAAATCATGGTGTAACTACAATACTGTTCTAATCCCTAAAAATTGGGAGCATCGCTTTCTTATTTCACTGAAAATGACGTATTTTTTTCATCTTGCTTTATTCGGGGACTTCCAGTCACTCACTTGATGTCTGGATTGTGTGTGGTACTCAGAAACCCACGTCTTGTCTCCAGTAATGACGCATCTCATGAAAGTTGGGTCAAATTCGGCCTTGAAAATCATGTATTTGGAGTGGTCCCTGTTTTGCTTGAACCTTAGGCCCTTGGGACCAAAGTTACAGCAACATGGCTCAAAGCCACACCTCAAACTACACTACTATGTCCTGAACAGATCGATAAGCAATGCTCAAGTCCTCTGTCAGCTTTTTTGATGGTGAGCTTGGGGTTATTGATCAACTTCTCTTTAACGTTATTGTTGTTCTCATGAGTCTACGATGTCGATGACCTGGCACTACGTTCATCATCCTCGATGGACTTATGATCTGCTCTGAAGCGTTCATACCACCCGTAAACGGCAAAATGCTTTCTTTACAGTATCAAAGTTATTGACTGCAGCTTATCTAAGTTCTTTGACCGCCGTTTAGTGTTATTTATGTGTAAATTAATCTATGGCCGTGCGCTGAATTATATTTTTCGTTTTTATTTTTTGAGCTGTCATCTCGTGCATGCAATCTTATTGGTATTTGAAAGAGCTTGAAAGAGCGAATCTGTTCAAGAAGAGACTTTAATGCAAAGGTGAAGGTCCGCGTGGAGAAGCTCCCATCCCACACATCTTTCACTAAGACCTTTGACCGACTGTCCAGTAGCTAAAAAAATTATATCCCTAAATCAAAGAAAATATTTTTCTCGAACCTGGTATTAGAATAGTGTTGGATGACGGCCAGGCTACCAATGTTTGTTAGTCAATATTTCTAATGGAACATTTGATTTATTTCCACATGAATTTCATCCTAGAAAACTTCATTGAAACTAGCGAAGGGTCCAGATTTATAAAAGGAGAGAGAAAAGAGGTTTTGAAAATAAGTTTTGCAATGAGGAAATGCTGACTAATATTGTTTATCTTTTTTTACGAGGCACGCACCCAAAAACATTGCAAGTTCCACTTCATCTCATTTTTGATATTCGGGATTTTTTCTAAATCGAGCTACGATTATTGGTTGGTCTATTAATTTATTGAAGAAACTTGATCGCAAAGCGTAGTAAGGACTAAAGATCTGTAATCGGTGCCAAAAGTTGCGTTGAAATTGGGTTAACCCTTAACAAATCAAGCGGGGTTAGGTTAACCCTTAACAAAACAAGGGTAGTTCGAACATAAAAAAACTTGATTTTTATGAATGACTTAGATTGTTTAAAAAATAATATCCTATTAATATACCAGGGCGGTCGCCGTAACCGAATGGGTTGGTGTGTGACTGCCATTCGGAATTCAGAGGAACGTTGGTTTGAGTCTGGGTAAGACCAAAATGAAGACACAGTTTTTTCTAATAGCGGTTGCCTCTCGGCAGGCTATGACGAACCTCTGAGTGTATTTCTGCCATGAAAAAGTTCCTCATAAAAAAAGCAAATTTCTGCTGTTCGGAGTCAGCTTGAAACTGTAGGTCCCTCCATTTGTGGAACAACATCAAGACGCACGCCACAAATAAAAGGAGAAGTTCGGCCAAACACCCAAACAAGGGTGTATGTTAATATACCTGAGATGCGCTCAGTAAAAAAAGACGTAAAATAATAGACATTCAAAGTAAAGAATTGAGAAAAACTAAACAAAAACATGGGGCCTTCAGAAGACCCAGCTTAGTGAACAATTCTGCCGGGAGAAACATAGTAGCTTAACCATTTGCCGCATCAAGAAATACCATCTGAAATATTATATTTACTATGAGCGCTCTTTTATTTTATTTTTTAACGTAATACAAATCTATTTCCACAACTACAGGTTAATTAACAAGTGAACCTCATTGCATTTATTAGCTGATAACCAATCGGAAGCTGCTCAACTTAAAAAGTACGCTAAGGTTCCACAGCAACGCAGATAACAATAAACCTCACAACCACCAGCGCAATCAACCAAAAAATAGACTAAGACTAGCCGCCAAGTGCGATAAGTTTTCAAAAACAAAAATTCTTGTCCCTCAACTAAAATGATGAACGAGAGCACAGATGTTGCGGCTTCGGTGAGCTCGGTAAAACCGGCCAGCAGCCACATTTCTACCTCACTGCACGAACCGGTAAAATTGCGCATCGGCGAAGAGGGTGTTACGGCTAGGGAGCCACAGAATATACCACAATTTTTTCACGATTGTTGCAAGCTTTATGCCGATTCACCGGCACTAGTCTACGCTAATGAGGCATCGCCAACTGTCAGCTACAAGGAATTCGAACGTCGCGTGGAGCAAACCGCGCTTATGCTGCTGCATGTTGGCTTACAGCCACGCTCGTCCATTGGCATACTGGCTTTCAATTGCCCCGAATGGTTTTATGCTGAGTTTGCTGCTTTGCGTGCTAACGGCATAGTAGCCGGTATTTATCCGAGCAGTTCGCCGGAGGCAGTGCATCATGCGCTGGAAACTTCGCAGGCGTCTGTTTGTGTTGTGGATGATGCGCAGCAGATGGCAAAGGTGCGTGAAGTGAAGGAGAGATTGCCACAGTTGCGTGCGGTTATACAGTTGCATGGCCCTTTCGAAGATTTTGTGGGCACAGAGGAGGGCTATTATCGCTGGGCTGATATGCTGGCATTGGAGTACGACAATGAGCTGCGGGAAGAACTGGCGCGGCGTGAGCGTGCTGTTGGCGCCAATGAATGTGCGATGCTGATTTTTACGGTACGTAAAGGAATAGCAGTTTGCGGATTTTCGCTATACTTTCTGCTTTGACTGAGATATTTAGCTTAAAAAATTCTACAGTTAGTGTTAATTAAATCCTATTTTCATTGATTGATTAATAGTGAAAAAATTCTCAATTTAATACTTTCAGTCGGGCACTACGGGCCTCCCCAAAGCTGCAATGCTTTCGCACGACGCCATCATCTTAAACTCTAAGTATATCACCTCAGAAGTCAGCCGCTTCCGTAAAACCGGTGAAACTACAGTCTCCTACCTACCTTTGAATCACGTTGCCGCACAAATTTTCGACGTCTACATGGGCATAGGAAATGGTTCGTGTATCCATTTTGCCGATCGCGATGCACTTAAAGGGACACTCCTGAAAACATTTGCCAAGGCGCGTCCCACAAGCGTTTTCGGTGTACCGCGCGTCTTTGAGAAGATACAGGAGTACCTAAAGCAACTCGAATCAACCTCGTCTAGATTTGCGCGTTACACATTGGATTGGGCACGTCAAGTGACTTTAGAGTACTATTTGCGCAAAAATGAGAAGTCGTAAGTATTGGATTAAACTCCTGGGAGACTGTCGCTGATGTAGCACTTATTCTTCCGTAGAAGCTCTTTCAAATTATGGTTGGCATCAAAGATTACGCATCAAGTTAAGCTCACTTTGGGTCTCGGTCGGTGTGAATGGCTAGTCGTGGGCGGTGCGCCTGTTTCAGAGGAAATGAAAAAATTTTTCCTAAGTCTCGATATGCCACTTGCGGAAGCTTATGGACTCTCTGAAATGGGTGGTGGCGCGGTGGTTAATTTTAATTATGCCAATTTGCATACTTGTGGGAAAGTACTAGATGGCGTGGAAATAAAAATTAATAATCCCGATGTAAATGGCCAAGGCGAGGTAAGTACATATATGGAATGAAGTAGGGAATACGGAAGGTGGCGTCTTACGAAAGTCACGAATGTGACGTCGGTACAGAAAATGAACCAACCTTTGTGGGCAATTGTATGTACGTGCAGATGTATGTGTACACTATTTTTTCTACTTGCTTGGAATTCCACTCACTTTTGCCTCGTCTTCCTCTTCTTCTTATTTGTTTATTGTCTGTATTGAAGTAAAGTTTTTTAGGAAGGCGCAATCTTGTATTCTGTCAAACTTGAGTTTGTGGCACTAGATGAAATTCATGAGATCGTGCAGAGTTTTTATATATGGAATTAGAAACTCAGGTACTTTTTGTTTGTAATTCATATAATTTATATATTTTATATATTTTTTTTATTTTACCCAATGCTTATTCAATGCATTTCCTTTTGGTGGAGAATTTCGGGATTGTAGTTAATTGCAATTGGGTAAGGCTTTCTCAAGTGGGCATCAAAATTACCAAAGTGAATATTTTGCGATGAAATTCAGCCAGGACTGAGTTCTATCATCCAGAAGCACACTCAGAAAATTTTGTTGTAAAATTCTAAATAGTTTTTTTTTTATTAACTATCGAAGTTTTTTGCAGCGCTTGAATAATTATCACATTTCTCGTAAAGTAAGTATCCGATTACAACGATTTTTCAACTTCAGACTGATAAAGGATGATATTTTCCAAAAACGTTATTTTTGTTCCGAAACTTGATGTTTTGTTTTTGTAAAAATTTTTTTTTAATAAACAATTAAAAATTTAACTAATTTCTGCGCCTCTGGGATGAAAATTTTTTAAGGATATTAACGTAATAAACATCTGTGCATTTATGTATGAAAAAAAATGCGTGCAATTCGAAAAGGATTAATTATAATTAATTTTTTTGTGCCAGAATGCGCGCTTCGACTTACGCGGACGCGCACGAACACACAAACGGCGACTCGCGGGCGGCTTGCGAAAAACCGTTTTAGACACGTCTCAACGCGATATGCTTCCGTAAGATCAGTTTTGCCGACTTTTCCATTACTGGTGTTTACTTGTTTTTAAAGATTGGCCATATAAATAATTTACGTATAACAGAATTTGCGCTTTGACTCTCGCGGAAATGCGTAATGATAATTAAATCAAATGTATTCAAAGGAATGTATAAGCTGTCATGCAAGGTTTCATGTATACTTCTTTATTACTAACGTTTATGTTTACATATCAGATCTATACCTACATTGTAAGTTCAGTCAGCGAAATCACAAGCACAGTATTTCGTCGATATTAAAAAGAATGTGATTGAAAAAGAATACGTCGTTTGCCTTGATTTCTCCGAAAATTACGCATGTCGTGTTCAAAATTCTGTGCAATCAGAATACTGGAAGACAACGCAGGTAACAATACATCCTTACGTTGTGCATTACAAAGAAAACGGGGTAGAACAGCATAAGAATTTTGTGATAATTTCGGAAGCACTGGAACATGACAGTTCCGCAGTCAATTTGTTCAATTCTAAATTGATTCAATATTTGATTAAACAGTTTGGGAAACGAAATGTGAAGAAAATCTATTATTTTTCCGACGGGGCGGCCTCACAGTACAAAAACAAGTACAATTTTATAAATTTACTTTTTCACAAAAAGGATTTTGGCATCGCGACCGAGTGGCACTTTTTTGCCTCTGCACATGGGAAAGGTGCCTGCGATGGTATTGGTGGTGCTATAAAGAGAGATGCGTACCATGCAAGCTTGCGAGATAAAATCCCGGTGAAAATTACGGGACCGAAACAGTTGTATGATTGGGCAAAAGTCAATTCTAAGAAAATTAGTTTTGATTACTGTAATAAACAAGAACATGAAAATCACTCTAGTAAGTTGAAAAAGCGCTATTCCAAAGCGCAAACTTTGAAAAATACGAGGCAGTTCCATTCTTTTATTCCAAAAGTTAAAAATTCCATCGAGTGCAAAATATTTTCAGCCCACGATCAATCTAAAATTATACCCATTATGTAAAAATAAACTACATGAAAAGTGTAAAAAGCGTGAATGATTTTCATTTTTTCTCGAAATAACAAATGAATATGCGATATCTGTATAACTTTCTATATCTTTTCACTTTTTGTGTCCGTCCGTGAATTGTTGTTGTTTTTCAACGAGAAATTTTAAGGGCATTTGCTGACGGAACTAACAATGTATAAATTTGATATGTAAACATAATATAAAGAAGTATACATGAAACCTTGCATGACAGCTTATACATTCCTTTGAATACATTTGATTTAATTATCATTACGCATTTCCGCGAGAGTCAAAGCGCAAATTCTGTTATACGTAAATTATTTATATGGCCAATCTTTAAAAACACCAGTAATGGAAAAGTCGGCAAAACTGATCTTACGGAAGCATATCGCGTTGAGACGTGTCTAAAATGGTTTTTCGCAAGCCGCCCGCGAGTCGCCGTTTGTGTGTTCGTGCGCGTCCGCGTAAGTCGAAGCGCGCATTCTGGCACAAAAAAATTAATTATAATTAATCCTTTTCGAATTGCACGCATTTTTTTTCATACATAAATGCACAGATGTTTATTACGTTAATATCCTTAAAAAATTTTCATCCCAGAGGCGCAGAAATTAGTTAAATTTTTAATTGTTTATTAAAAAAAAATTTTTACAAAAACAAAACATCAAGTTTCGGAACAAAAATAACGTTTTTGGAAAATATCATCCTTTATCAGTCTGAAGTTGAAAAATCGTTGTAATCGGATACTTACTTTACGAGAAATGTGATAATTATTCAAGCGCTGCAAAAAACTTCGATAGTTAATAAAAAAAAAAACTATTTAGAATTTTACAACAAAATTTTCTGAGTGTGCTTCTGGATGATAGAACTCAGTCCTGGCTGAATTTCATCGCAAAATATTCACTTTGGTAATTTTGATGCCCACTTGAGAAAGCCTTACCCAATTTTCACTTGCTTACATTCCCGTTTGGATCGACAACTTGTCCTTTAGATTAAAATGGTTGAAATATCTGACATAAAAATGGAGTTGGGCATGGTTTCGTCTTCAGTTATCTGTCAATAAATCCTCCGGAAATAATACCAGTGGAAAGGCAAGAAAGTGTGAGAAAAATTTCCTGATTAGTTTCGGAACTTAACTTTTAAAATTCAATAAACGCAATATTTTCGAATTACTGATATTTAAAAAAAAATTTGCTGAAAATGGGCAGCGAATAAGCTTTGAATACTGTTTATTTAAGGGGACAGATACCTGTAAAGGGACATATTTTCCCCGATTTTCATTAAAATTATTTAAAATAAAGAAGTCAATATATTTTTTTCATTCACATTAAAAAAATAATTTTTTTTTATTTTAATCATTTAAAATGGCGGATGTGCACTCAATTCTTCAAGGAAGGTCGCAGTGGGGCGTCAGTGATCTGAATACAAAAAAACAAAAATTGTTTGGTTTATTAATATAATTTTGCAAAATTGCAGGGAGATTGGTCAAACACTTTTGGAGTTATCGTGTACGCCAACTCGAAAAATATAGTTTTGAGAAAAACGCGTCTAAAGTCGGCAACTATACCTCTCCCAGCGCTTCAACGCAAAGAATAGAGTCGTCACGGTTGACGATCTATAATATAAGAAATACTTAAATTTACGTTATAATAATTTTTTTACATATTTTTAAAGGATTTTACAGGTATCTGCCCGCTTAAATATTATAAATAAATAATTGCCGCGTACATATTTGTTAGGTGTTTGGCCGAGCTCTTCCTCCTAGTTGGGGCGTGTATCCTGAGGTTTATTTAGTTTATAGATTTATATATTTTTAACCCTTCGTTCGATACCTTTTTTAAAACCTTCTCTGTGGTAGCCTTTTTCATCCTTTTCGAGGGCCCTTTTTAAAGTGTTACATTCTTAAATCGATAGAATATTAAATATTAAAAAAAAACCTATGGCTTATATAATTTAAAAGATGTCTGTAAGAATGTCAAAGTATTTAAAGTTGAGACCTTTACCGTAATGCATACATTTTTTTCTCAATACAAGAAACAAGGAACAATTCTATAATTAATATATCTTTGCAATGTCCTGAACTTCAACTTGAAATAGAAAAATATATCATATCAGCTAACCCTCGGAATTTTCGATACTTAAGAAAACTGTTACCCATTTGAGCGGTTGGATTCCCCATCATGACGTCTAGAATAACTTGATTGGCGGCAGCTACCACGACAATTATGTCCTGCATCCGAACTGTGGTATTTCGGTAGTGAGGCCTTCGAGCAACTTTTTATGCTCCGGAGAAGTTTATGAGTATTATTAAGGCCTATTTGCGTAGAGATGTGTAGTGAGAAATGAAAAAAATGGACCAGTGATAGCGGCGCGCAGTCTTTGCGGAGGTGTTTTATTAGCGAAAGTCTGCATTTTCATTAAATCTAAATTAGATTTTTTTTTTGGTAGCTCCTTTTATCAGTTACCCATATTCTTTTGATAGTTGGTTCAACATTTTCTCCCTTTCATCCAAGCAACAAAAACTTATATTTATGAAAAATAATTACAACATTTCTTTACGCTTCTCATAGGTCTGTCTTCGCAGCCGGTCCAACATGATGGGTTATCTCAATGAGTTGGAAAAGACACGTGAAATCCTCACAGAAGATGGTTGGTTGTTAACCGGTGACTTGGGGCATTTGGATATCGAGGGTAATCTTCAGATTACTGGCCGAATCAAAGAGTTGGTCATAACAGCAGGTGGCGAAAACATACCACCAGTACATGTCGAAGATCTGGTTAAAGCGGAATTACCTTGTGTTAGCAATGCCCTGTTGGTGGGTGACCATCGCAAATATCTAGCCATACTACTGACGTTGAAGGTTAGCAGAAGAATCACACAAATACTTGAACTTTCTCTAAAATTTGCTTATTCTTGCAGACTGATATAGATTCGCGCACTGGCATGCCCTTGGACGCACTACATTCGGATGCCGTTGCTTGGCTGAAGAATTTAGGTTTCAACTATACAAAGTTATCGGAGGTTTTAAATATACCAGCTGACTGCAGTGAGTACGATGACGCCACTGTGTTAGTGAAGCCCGATGCGAAGATAGTGACGGCCATAGAGGAAGCCTTGAAACGCGCCAATACGCGCGCCCTGTCTAATGCGCAGAAAGTACAAAAGTTCGCATTACTGCCGCACGACTTTTCAATACCCACTGGCGAATTGGGCCCAACACTGAAGTCGCGTCGTAAAGTAATACTACAGAAGTATGCTACTGTTATAGACCGCATCTACGGGTAGTTCTATTTCTCTATATAAAATTAAATACAAAAAAAAAATTAAATACTTAGGTGACTTAGTTTAGTTAAAGCAACCAGTCTAAAAAATAAAAAAAGCATGTGAAAGTTTGGTAGCAAAATTATCCACTGGACTTGAAAACAGGAGAGCGTAGTAAAAATTAAAAAAAAAAAAACAGAAAACTTTAGCTTCTTGTAAAGTGTCTTTAAATTTAAGTAATTTGTAATAAATGGCAGATGCAATAATAAATTTGGAATCGGAGGTTAGTAAAAATTTCAGCACGGATTTCTTATGAATAAAAAGTTCAAAAGCCATGTCCCATCCTAATGACATCAAAGGGAACTAGTCTCTATAATGAGTTCTTATCAGTTGTTGAAAGAAGTTACAAGAAAGACCACCTGGCTCGGCAGTTAGAAACGCAGCGGAGACTTCCCTTATCCCCACATGCCTTTAATTTATCACAAACTGTTTGCTAATCAAATCACTCCTTCGTGTGCTGAAACACCCCAAGTCTTCGAAAAGACCCGAATCGTATCCATGCTTGTAGTTATTCTGTGGTTCAGCAGCTCAGGTCCTTGCTGAAGTATTCGAAAAGTAATGCTGAATTCTTTGAAGTGAGTGACATTGCCACAAGAAAAGCGCATCTTTGATTTTTACGGATCCTACAGAAATTGTTGAGCTGCGCACTAAACTTGGAGATGATTCAGTGGAGGTGATTTAGTGCCGCATTATTTGAAGTGCGGGATATCCATTTTATCATTTATATTTTAGTTTTACAGCTAATACAGAAATTCTCGAACTGGGCACCAAACTTCAAGGTGTCTCAGTGTCTCTTTAGTGTTCATATGACAAGCCAAGTTCTTCTTTGTTTGTCTCAGTAATTTAAGTTTCTACCGTTCATCGATTCTTTACAAAAGGAAACGGGATACTCTGCTGTTTAGAGGAGTCTAACTGCTTTTAGTTAAGCTCTATTATTATTAGTTATTGAACCTAACATTTTACACTTCTGCCACTCAACCGACATGAGATTTGCAGGTCGCGTGCCGCATGAATAATTTCTGATTTCGGGCTGAGGCAATAAAGCCAAGACTTTTTAAGCGTAGAAATCTAAAAATGTTGATCTACAGAAAAAAAATGAAAAGTTAGACTGGCGATTACATAAGTCATTTAAGATAACTTTTATTTTTGTCGAAAAATATATACAAGGTGGCGCAAAAGTAACCTTGCGATGTTTTTTGGCTGTAATTTAAAAAAAAAATGAAAAACTTTGATTCTTCTTGTGGATTATTTTTATTTGGTCTTTTAATTTTTTTTACATCAAGTCGAGAATATGATGTCATGTAAATGGCGGCGCAGTTGATTGCCATTTGAGCCCTTCCGGCGATAGGTCTTCACATTCTTGACGGATATTGTCTTTAAGAGCTGCAAGAGTCTGAGGCTTATTGACATAAACCCTCGACTTCAAAAAGCCCCACAAAAAGAAGTCTGGAGCGGTCAAATCAGGCGATCTTGCTGGCCAGTGCAAATCACCAAAACGGGAGATTAGGCGCCCGGGAAATTCATCTTTCAGCATATCGGTTGTGGCACGTGCAGTGTGTGCCGTTGCACCGTCCTGTTGGAACCACATGTTTTCCAATCCCAATTCATCAAGTTGCGGCAAAAAGAACTCGTTGATCATTGCTCTGTAGCGCTCACCATTCACAGTAACCGTTTGGCACGCGACGTATTCGAAGAAAAAAGGTCCGATGACTCCTCCAGCGAAAACAGCACACCATGCAGTGACTTTGAGCGGGTGTAATGGCTCTTCGTGGGTTACACGCGGATTTTCAGTGCCCCAGAAGCGTAAATTTTGCTTATTTACGTACCCGCTAAGATGGAAATGGGCCTCATCACTCATGATTATTTTTGATGAAAAATCATCTTCCTCTTGGTGGTGATTAAGGATGGCTTGAGCGTATGTTAGACGCGATTGGCGGTCAGCAGCTAACAGCTGATGCTCTGTCTGGACTTCGTACGGAAACATCTTCAAATCTTGTACCAAAATTCGCTGTAAAGACCGTCGACTGATACCCATTTGCGTGGCACGTCGTCTGGTCGATGTCGACGGCGCTTCCATGACATCCTCGGCTACAGCAGCAATATTCTCTGCAGAACGGCTACGCCGGGGTCTGCCACGCCTGGCAACATTTCGTGTTGTGCCAGTCTCTTCGAGGCGAGCGGCTAAACGGCGCAGTGTTTCACCAGTAGGCGTTGGACGGCGAGGAAATCTGCGACGAAATTCACGTTGTGCCAAAGTCACCGACCGATTATTGGTCAAATAAATAGTCAGCAATACGAATATTCCGCGTTCTGGAGCAGTGTAGCATAACATTGTTTATTAACGTGTATTTCGCATGTGTTTGGTACACAAATGTCAAAACAGAACTGACATTAGGGGCCAATCGCAAAATTTATAGCATTTTCTGATAGGAGGATTAATATACTTTGTATTTACTCATCGATTTATACTTTGTTCAGTTCAAAGCAATTCCGCTGAGATAAAACACACTTGGCTCAAGGCATTTTTCAGTCCACACACCATCTCTGACCAAAAAGCGTTTTGGTCAGACCTGAGGTGTTCCAACGATATGGAAGTTACCTTCACAATTGTGGTAAATTTCCGTCTTTTCTTAAAAATTACAAAGAAAAATTGCCAGTGGTGAGTTAGGCAAGCGCAGTTATTAAGACAAGATTACGGTGATATTTTTGGCCAAAAATCTTTTGTATTTTTTAAGGTTACATCGTTTTTAAAGGAGAAAGCCTTACCAATTAAAGCTCTCCTCCTAATCGACAACGCTCCTTCTCACCCAAATGAAGCTGACCTGATAACGGAGAATGGACAAATTTCGGCAATGTTTATGCCACCAAACGTTACTCCCCTCATTCAACCGATGGATCAGAATGCAATAAAAATCACTAAGTTGCATTACAGAAACAGCCTTCTAGCTTCAATAGCAGCGACAAAGTCTGATTTTATTCGAGTCGTTGAAAAAAATTAGCTATAAATCTTTTGAATGCGGCTTGGTTTCGTGTTGGTGAAGCAACATTAGCTAAGTGCTGGAAGAGTATTTTAGATTTTGTGGTAAACAATGATGATTCCGAAGTTAATGTTCCGTTGGCTGTTTTAAAAGAAAAATGGGAAGCTGAACTTCGCACCTTGATGAGCAACACCGTCGATCTCCTTAGTAGTTTAAGTCCTGAGGTTCGTTCGAGTTCGCAGATATGCTTAAAGATATGTATGTGCGTTATTGAAAAAACTTTTTTATTAAAAATTTCAGATTGAATTCACGTTACCAGCCATTCATGAATGGAACGAAGCTATCGAGGAGGGCAATGCAGATGACAATCATCAACAAGAGTACGAATCCGATGATGACAGCGTATCAGAGCAACTGGAGAAAGTTCAGCCGACTGAAGCAGTTGAAATTTTCAACAAGGCGTTAATATGGGCTGGGCATCAAGGCATCGATCAAAATGATATGAGTGTGATAAGACGGTTTTGGGAGAAAGCTGTGCTTCAAGTTTTAGAACAACGGATGATACAAAAAAAGATAACTGATTTTATTAAATAAAACCATCGTATGACTTAATTTTCAATTAATATGTAACGAAAACAAGAATAAAATGTGAATTTAAGTGTAAAAAAATATATTTACTTAGTCTTTTTGGGCATTCCAAAACGTGAATACTTTTGTTAACGTGAACTTTCTTGGTTTGAACTAATTCACGTTATCGAGCGTGCGCTGTATATGCATTTGCAGGATGTCTTAGTGACAGAGAATTTAAATTGACAATACTGCTTTCCTGACAGTCGAATTGAAATTCAGTTGATAATTTGACTAACCTCAGACTTACATTGGAGTGACATTTGCAAATTCTGAAAACTTATTTCGAAAAATTTGGCCCTATTCGCGATAGCAATTCACAAACCATTATTGTGCTATGTTTCAGAAACAGTCAATGTTTTGGGTGCTTTATGAGTCGGTAATACCATTGGTCATATCGTTCAGTGTGTAATTTCGTAAAGCTCATATAGTTACTTATGTACTTACTTACTGCTGTCCTGGTTGGTTGGCTGGTTAAAGAGTTGATCCATCGAGAATCCAACTAGCGCTTCTGCACCAATTTGTTGCCACATCCTCGCTACCAACTTATTTAACGGTTATTTCCAGCATGACTATATCCAGTCTGTGCAGTTTAAGAACCTTATTAGGTTGTTGGCGTCAAAGCTAGACAGTTGCGCGAGATTTTCGGATAGTGGGTTGGCCAGGTTCTCCCCTTCCATAAGACAGGACATTCACAGAGGAAATGAAAAATTGTCTCCTTTTTCTTTGGTTGTTTACAGCTGTAACAGTGCGTGTTGTGTGGGACACCCATTTTCGCTGCTTATTCCCCGTTTTTTGTTTCTGATCAGTAAGTAAGTTTTGATCCTAGCCTAAGTTTCCTTGTGGAAATTGAAAAGCCCGTTCAAGTCCTAGATACCTAATATGCTTTATTGAAAAGTTTTTGTTACAGCTATTTCATAAATTTTTTTTTCAATTTATTCTTAGTTCTGTATTCTTATTAATTTTCATCGATTACTTGCTAAAAAACGTTTAAAAATACCTTAGTCGCTCATTTAAATCGCGAAATATCTTAAAAAATTAGCGGTGGTCAGAATGCACGGTCAGTTGATTCGTCGTTAGTCTCACCAGCTCCTTTGTCTTCTGAAAGAGTATTCAATGTCTCTTAAGTGAACAAAAAAATGCTTTATTAATATACCATTTCGCGCAATTTTGTCAGTCGCTTGGCTTGTTCCCGCCTATCGATCAACTGCCGCAATATACGCAGTCCGGTGAACGCCAAACCGATAGCAATCAGCATCCATATGATAATCGAGCGCGAGTCGAAGCGGTCCATGCGCACACGCGGCCAAACTAACGGCGGAGGTGTTGGCATTGCCGGATCAAGGAACGTCTGCAACGAAGCACAAATCAATAAAATACGTAAGTGAGTTGCCAACTAGCCCATTAGCATTTTTATTATGCTTACCGTCTGCTCGGCAGTATTTACTGTATGACGCTGCTCCCACAATCGTCCGGCATCGAGCACCACAATACTGCGCTTACGTTCGACATCATAGCAATCGATGCCACTCACGTTGAGCAGCGCTCTACTCCATGACGCCACCAGCGAGTAGTTACGCCCGAAGTGAAAGTGGGCTGGCGCGCGCACCAACTCAACAATGAGCCATTCGCAATGCCACCAGTTGCCGAACAACTCCACACGCTCGCTACAAACATGCAACGCATCCATGGCGTCGGTATCAAGTCGCGTTAAGTGATTTTCACTTAAATCCAATGTAAGTGCCGAACGCGGCAGGAGCGGCGAGAAATGAACGATGAATGCTCCGGACGACAATTGATTGTGTGACATATCCAACAGGCGCAGATACGGCAGCTGAGCGAAGAGGGTTGCATGAATGTCCGGCAGTGCATTACGTGACAAATTGACACGCTGCAGCTGGGTGGGCGCATCAAAGAGTCCAACCGGTACTTGGGTCAAATTGTTGGCGGACAGGTCGATCGTTTCTAGATTGATGAGCTTGTCGAGACAAGAGGTTGCCAGCAGGCGAAGTGCATTGCCGCTGAGATTGAGGTGCTACGAAAATGCGAAAGAATGCGAATGAGAGTAGAAGACAAATAATATTTGGACTGTTGTAGTGTGAGAAGTGAGCAGGAGTTAGTGTGGAATGTGGAGTTGGGGTTGTGTAGTGATGACAGTTCAAAAGTGAGTGCACTTTTGTGAGCTTTCTTTTTTGCCTTTGGTGCAATCAAATGTAGCTGAGTTGGTTAGGGGAAAAGAACCTAAACGCGTCTACTGTTGGCATGCAAGTGGTGCGTGCCTTTGACAGTTCAAAATTGAGTTAATTTCTTAGAGGACTCAACAGTTTTTGCTTGTTTGAAGTTCGCATTGATGAACTGCTTTCGCAAACTCCAGAATGGATAGAATGAAAATCTGGTGACAAAAACGAATTGTCCATTTTAACACTTTATCAAAACCATTCGAGTGTACTCCGAATTGAGCGATTGAGCCGAGTATGACAATTCAGATTAGAACACTGAAACAAACTATGAAAATATGTGTCTATGTATGTGTATTTACAATGTAAATGGTATAAAATAGCGAGGAAATTAATTTTTATTAGACTTCACTGAAAATAGTTTTACGATTTGGAATAAAAATGAGAGCAAGTTGAGACAAAAACATGCACACTTTATCTCCACAGGTGTCGTGAAGATAATAACAAAAGTGTTTTCAAAATAGTGGTGACAGGACTGACTGAATTTCGACCACTTGGCGAACATTAGCAAAATTAAATGTGCACCAATAGCCCACTTTGTGGTTACATTCCAAAAAAACACGATGGTCAGATTTTCTATAGCAAACAATGTAAAGGTCGGAGGAACCTATCTCCGCTTACGAAAATACCACCTTTCATCCCGGTCCGCGGATGACATATGGCAAAAATAAATTTTTTGTTTTTGTAGGACAATTTCTTTTACTTTTCCGATGTTTTCGTCGTTTACTGATGTTGCTGGACGACGTTCATGAGGCAAGTTTTCAACCGATGTACGGCCCTCTTTGAACGATTTGTACCACTGAAAAACACGTGCACGCGATAGAGCAGAGTCCCCATAGGTTGTCTGCAACATTTTTAAGACGTCTGAAGCCGACATTTTGTTGGAATAACAAAATTTCAAACAAATTCTTTGTTCAACTTGAATTTCCATCGTTAAATTTGAAGAACACACTCGAACTTAACTTGTTTACAGCAGCACAGAAAACAAACTATGTGACATATCACGCTGAAATTTGCCATGTAAGCTTATAACAGTCCTACCAAAAAATAAAAAATTTATTTTTGCCATATGTCATCCGCGGACCGTTTTATTGATACCGTCTCGTTCATATTTGAGTAGAAGGTAGATGCGAATTTTTTTTTTCATTAAATACTATCCTCATATCCCACATTTTCGCGGATGTATTGCCATTAAGCGTGGTGAGTTTAAATATTCATTCAGCAAATATGTAAAAGAGTTTATCTATAAATGAGTGTTTGCGTAAATGGATGAAGGTGTGTTCCAAAGCTCTGTATATCTACTTTCCCCATATATGCCGCCTGATATTTCATTGAAGTGATTTCAATTTAGGAAAGATAAATTGGCGTGCTAGCGTCTCTAACTCTACGTTCACGCCCAATAATGTTTTTGCAAATCACGAATTATATTTTATTGATAATAATGTGAGTCCTTATTTCTTTCAAATCAGTAATCTCGTTAGTTCTCAGATTAGAATCTTGGGTCTCATATCTGTAAGTGAATGTCAAACTCGATTTTTACTGTTTTGCTACTCTTCCGTCTGATGCCAGGCTATCATTTAATTATTCATTTTGCTCATTTCAATGACTAATTACTTGATATTAACTGGGATAATTTATTTGCTGAAATTAATACATCTAACAGTTTTTTTGTCTTTAAGTCCATTTTGTCTAAACTCTGCTTGGATAGCATTCCGCTCAGAAAGAAATAGCCTTGTAAATTACCCTAGTATTCTAAGACTTTGAGAAAGCTTACAAATCTTAAAAATAATTATTTCAAGAGGTTTAAATCTACTAAGAATAATTTGTATAAATATAATACAAATAAACGTTACAGTATTTCAACGACTTAAATAAATCTCCTAATAACATCAAGTTGAGCATTAAGGGGTTACCTGGGTTTCGTGTGTTCAAAAAATGATTTTTTCAGCTTATTACTTTCTGCAACATCTCAAGAATATTATACTAAATTTTCAAGTCGATCCGAATAATAGTTTCGGAGATACAGCCTTTGCAATGTGTGCGCTCCAAGCCACTTTTATTGTTACTCAAAACTTTAAACGCGTTTTCTCGGAACCGTGTTTTCAAAGTCGGTTGTCAATTGTTCTCGAAAACTACTCAGCCGACCTTTTCTAAATCCCTTGAATTCTATGTCATAGTTGTGTTTAGATGCAAGCAATATAATAATTGTTGTTTACTTTTATATCGTAGTCTGTAGGGATTATAATTCATACACTTGAATAAATAAATAAATTAATTAATTAATAAAGTGGACTTAAAAAAACATTTTTTCCAGGGGACATATTCACCAGTCTTTTGCAATTTTTCTCACCACATAAAACTATAATTCGGCAGCCAAAGCAATCACATAGGCAGTAGGAAGGTTGACAGTGAATTGTAAGCTAAATTTCTATTGGGTTCCAGGCCATAGGGCCATTGAAGAGATTTTGTTAACGTTTGTTCACTTGCAGAGGCATGGGGAAACAAGTCGAAACACGAAGAGATTGTAGAACTGTGATAGGCGTGCTGACAGGACATAGCCCAGTAATAGCGTATGCTTACAAGGTTGGAATTGCGGACAACGAGGAATGAAGTAAGCAAGAGGAACTATAGAGCACCTCTTCTGCGGATGTTCTGCGCTATTCAAAACAGGCTGAAAATATTTGGGGGCACCACAGTTTGACAGATTGGAAGGCATCTCAGCACTGGGTTGGAAAGGCCTTCGTAAACTCGCAATAGAAACAGGCACCATACGGATGGACTATTTCAAAACACATAACTTATAAACTCCATCTGGTATCGCTATGGACCGAATGCGTGACTGGAAGTAAACTAGGTCAACCTAACCTAACCTAACAATGCCAAATTAGACATACCTATCCACACTAGTGCTTGCATGTCTCAGAACTTGAGATATTGTATTGGTTAAATCGCCCATTGCTCTGTGAAAATTGTACTCTAGGGATCCAAATAAGAAACTTTGCTGAAGGAACCATACCTCTAAAACGAATTCTGACGTCCCTCAATTTGGGTCGAACGAAAAATCCCACTTTGAGCCATTTAGAGTGCTCCAATCGAGTCCAAATGTATGACCGACCCCCACTAACTTTGGACGGCCGATCGACCCATGCCAGTGGCACACCCCCTGGAACTAACCTGGGGGGTTCCTCATACAATCATTTCAAAATATCACCATTTTTGGCCTTTACATGAGAAAAGAAACTAAAAAGTTCGACCCAAATTGGGGGACATCAGAATTCATTTTAGAGGTATGGTTCCTTCGGCAAAGTTTTTTATTTTGATCCCTAGAATATGATTTTCACAGAGCAATGGGCGATTTTTTTGCCTCCCCACAAATCGACCCGGCCTGGTATTCTAAAAGATTCAGCTGCCATATTTTTTGATGCTGCAATTCGCTCTAAAATATTTTGAGTTTTTGATTGGAGTAAAATACTCTGATTTTAAGCAAACATCTTTTTCTGTTTGGAACGCACCTTGCATGTGCAAGTATTCGCGATTTAATGGCATTAAATATACGGCTTACACACTGACTAAATACATACAGACGCATTTATCTTCTCATTTTGTTGATTTATTATGCGATTTACGTTTAATGAAACTGTGTGCATTTATACAGGGTGCTCAGATTGGTTTTACAAATTTTCAGTACGTAACATAATTTACGAAAATGACCGAAAATATTACAAAATATTATTACAAACAAAACACGCCAGTTCTAAATATTATAAAAGTATTATAACAAACTAGCACACCCTTTATTTGACACATTATTGCGCATTATGACGTGCCGCTTATAAGCGGAACTAAATCTGTATGCAGATAAACACATACATATCTACGCGTGTATGCACATCGGTTTGCCTATGCGTGTGTGTGGGCGTGTATGAATGGATTATCGCCCCTGCAACAGTTATTTGTCAACGCACATCTCTACGTATTTGCTTAGCGGTTGTGTCAATAAGGCTTTATGGTTATATATGTTATGTTGATGGCACAAAAGGCTGGTAATTATGATAATAACGCTTTTGTTGTTGTTAATTTTCTGCTTTTGTGTTTTATTACGCATGTTTATTGGATTTCATTTAATTTCATTTCAATTATTTACCGATTAACCAGCCACCAGGCAAATTCGATTATTTCATAATTTGATATGCAACAGAAATTTCCTACTGTGGTGGGCATTAGTGGATACATGTGTATGTGTGTGTGTGTGTGTTTATTATTTGTTTTAATGAGCATGCCAGACTGAGAAAGTGTGTATGTATGTGTGTATGAAGAACGTGGAAAACTTTTCAGTGCACACAGAAATGAGTGATTATATTAAAAATGAGGCTGCGAATTGTCTCTAAATTTGATTTATCGCACTTTTTCTAGTAGAATTTATTTTCCCACCAAGACTTCTTTTCAACTTACCACAACTCCTGCCAATCCTTTGAGTGTATCCCCTTTCAGCTCCTCCAACCGATTATGGCTCACATCCAAGTCGATTACCGCCCACTCGCTGGACGCGAAGACGTCAAGCGTTTCAATTTGGTTATGCGATAAATTCAAATTCAGCAGACGCGTCAAAGCCCTGTTGCGAAGAAATTCCAAATCCTTCAGCTTATTGCCGTCTAAGCGCAGCGAACGCAGATGTGCATTTGACTCAAAGCTGTCGGCTTCTATGCGCTCTATCGCATTATGGTGCAATGCCAAGTGCGCTAGATGTTGCATGCCACGGAAATATGACGAGCCAATGACAGTTAAGCGATTTTGCGCCAGATTCAAATGCTTCAAATGTGGCACATATGCGAATACATCGCTGCTGATGCGCTCTAGCAGATTAGCAGCCAAACTTAAATAATGCAGATTCGGATAGCAAATGAAACTTTCCCCGTTCAAAGTTCTTATTGCATTTCCCTCCAAATCGAGGCTGTTTAGCGCTTTCAGTGGCTCCCTGGCCCATGGTTTGACTTTGGTAATGTAATTCCCAGCCAGCGACATCCACTGCAGCTGATCCAGCCCGCTGAGCGCATAATCCTCTATCGTTGCCAGGCCGCTTTCTCTCAGCTCCAGCACTGTGAGTGCGCTGAAACGCGTGAAGTAGGCATTCGGAAGCGTTGTAATGTTGCAAGTCACAGCAGATAACTCAAAGACCGCGGAGAGCTTAGGCAAATGCAATAACTGCTCGGCGGTGCAATCGGTGAATCGATAGATTATGCGCTTGCTGGGCGTGGCGCTGTGTTGCTGGCAATTTAACAGGAAAATCAAGGTTAGCACTAAGACGCGGTGCCAGCTGCTGGTGGCCATTTTATGTGATGCTACCCAACAATTACTTATGTTAATTCGTTCGCAGCCAATTTGAAACTAGTGGTTCGTAAAGCAAATTACAATGTGCCCGCACTTGTGCGCTTGAGTGGCAAAGTTAGAGCAGAACAGTGTCTCGCTTATCTGACAGCTTCTGGATTTATTTTCGAGTAAACAATTTTGAATACAGTCTAGCTAGTTGCTTACACTTATTTTCGTGCAAAATCTACTATTAATATCTGATAAGATGTTTGCGCGTAGAAGCAGATAAGTCTGTTTGCATACTACCAGCTTTTGTATGCGAGGGTAAATATATGGCTTTACGTGCCTCGCAGCAGTTCGGGCAACACGCAGATGACAAGCATTTGATGTGCTATGAATATTGTCGCTTCGAGCCGTTATGTTTTGCATGTAGAAGGTAGGAGGAGAGGTTAAATAGTTAGCCTATTAGAGAGGGGTGGAACAAATTTAGTTCCTATTAGATAATTATATTTTTCAGACACGTTTTATTTTTGCTCACAACTGCGGGTCGAATTATTTTTTACAATATTTACTGATCGTAGTGGTTAGATATATTTTTATTTAACCCTCAGCTGATGACGAGAAGGATTTCGACACAAAAGACGAAGCCTTGTATGCCAGTTTCTCATCGAAAGTAGCTTATTATTGATTAATTAAAAGGGATATATAAAATAAGATTAAATAAAAGAGAGTATTGGAAAGTGAAGGAAGGAGCTCAGTCAAGCACCCACCGAAGGGTGTAAGCGCCAAACCTGTGAAATGAGACTTTCAGCTATTAGTCCATAGATGTCGCTAGTAGTATTTTTAAACCTTCCCAAATGTCTTGTTTTCTTCGTCTATCATCTGTCAACAATATTCAGTTCATTGTTTGTTACGTTTCATACAACAATGCATTTTTGTCGCTCTTCAAAATTTCGAATTTCGTGCCTTCAAACTACGATTTGCGGACATCGTGAAACCACTTGTGAAATGCTGCTTTTCCGGTTCAAAAGGAAGTCTTTTTTGCATCGAATCGTTACGGGTGATGAAAAATGGGTGTATTTCCCCAATCCCAAGCGTAAATCATCGTATGGCCCGCCCGGCACAAGCCAAAAACAACGGCCAAACCAAATCGCTTCGGCCCCAAGACACTGCTGTGTGTTTTCTGGGGTCAGCGTGCTATGATTTGGTACCAGCTATTAAAACCAGGTGAAAAAGTTGATGGTGTACGCTACCAACGACAAGTGGCCGATTTGAACAGCGCCATACACCGAAAACGTCCAGAATATGCCGATGGGCGTCGCAAAGTAATTTTTCTTGATGACAATGCACCGACACATCGAACAAAAGCGACCCGGGAATTGGTGGAGACGTACGATTGGGAACCGCTAGTGCATGCGGCTTACTTACCAGACTTGGTGCCTTCCCATTATCATTTGTTTGCATCGATGGGCCACGCACTTTCCGAGCAGCGCTTGAATTCTCACGAAGAAGCCAAAAAATAGCTCAATGATTGGCTTGCGGCCAAAGACGGCCAATTTTTTTTTGGCGCGGCATCCACAATTTACCTGAGAGATGGGTGAAATGTGTCGCTAGCGATGGCTATTATTTTGAAGATTAAATTTGTAACCATTTTTTGTTAATAAACGCTTGAAATTGAAAAAAAGTCTCATTTCATAGGTCTATATTTTCAACAAGACGGCGCTACATGCCACACAAGGAACGAAACCATTGATCTTTTACGGGAAAAGTTTCCGGTCCGTGTTATCTCTCGGAGAGGTGATCACAATTGGCCACCGAGATCTTGTGATATAATGCCTTGATGCCCTTTTCCTTTGGGCCCTGGTGAAAGAGAAGGTCTACGCCAACAGTTCAGCACCGATTCAAGACCTCAAAGATGGAATTTGTGAGACTATCGAGGACATAGGGCAGCCACTTTGCAATTCGGTTATGGAAAATTTCATGAAAAGGATATTGTGCTGTAAGCGTGGTCGTGGTGGTCATTTGCTTGATGTTATTTTCCATTATTAACGGCATACCTTCCTCTTTATAACGAAATAAACATCCGATAATTTATATTAAAAAATAGCATTATTCTTTCAATATCAAAATAACACCTCTTATTAAAAACCCTTTACTTTGCTTGTTTGTTTAAGTGTCTGATAAAAAACAGATAAAAACCACTTCGAACGTTATCTAGTAGATAATTTTGTTGGCCTTCGAATGAAATTTAAAAAAAACTTCTACATCAAAAGGTGCAGTCTTTCGAGTTGGAATGATTTAAAGATTTTCTAGTCGGTAATAAAATACGCTGGATATTCGTTTAGGTTATCATCATAATCTTCTGGCACTACAGCTCTTTGTGAGCTTTGGCCTGCTGCACGCTATAGCTCGCTTGCGGACTTTCGCCAATTCCTCATCCAAAGTTTATTGATGTCCTCCTCTGGCTCGTACAGCTTTACTAACTTTACGAACTTTCGCTCTCCATATTTGCGACATCGAGTACCAATCACTATATATTGAGCTTTAGTGTGCTTACTAAAGTACGCATCAATCGAATTGCAAATGGACA
This sequence comes from Anastrepha obliqua, assembly GCF_027943255.1. NCBI lineage: Eukaryota > Metazoa > Arthropoda > Insecta > Diptera > Tephritidae > Anastrepha > Anastrepha obliqua. The sequence continues at coordinate 3,906,860 of NC_072896.1, forward strand.
AGAGAGAATGCTACTAGCTCTTCGCTGTAGCAGTATTTTGCACTGAGATTGCACTACGAAACTTGCAGAGATTATTGAGCGTAGTTTGAGTTTTTTTAAATACAAATAATGTGTTTTTACAAAGAAAATTTTAACAAAAAAACTATTCAAAAAAAATATATGTACATATATTAAAATTTTAAAAATTAAAATATTGTAAATAAATGAAATGTATAAAATAAATGAAATGTATAAAAAAAAATATTTTTCTAAAACAAAAAGAGTCAATTTTTAAAATAATAATAAAAAATTTAACAAAAGTTTTTTTCCAACAAAAAAAAATGTATAATGCTTTTATCCAAAAACTATCAAAACACAACTCAAAAATGTTATGGAGAACCGCAGATATTGTACCTTAAAAGCTTGTGTACATAAATTTTGAATATTAAACAAATTTCGAATTTAAAACCTCTTTTCAAAATTTGTCCAGCTCACAGCTAATTACATATATTCAAATCTTCAAAGAAACTAATTTTTAGAAAAATTTACACAAACGTCCAAAGTTACTGAACCACTTGCTTAGAATCGACCAATACATACTCGACATATTTCCGTCACGCCAAGGCACCCGCTACGATACTAACAACGCCTTTTAATACCCATTTAAGCCCACTCACCTAACATCTCTCTGGTCAAGCGCCATCGTAAGAACTTCGTTGTTGGACAGTTAGGTGATGATATTTTATTTCTTTACTTTTGGGCTTAGTAAGCTGCTACAACAACAACAACAGTCAGACACTGCACCTTCTGACTGCTCTTTTAACCAAGGTAAAGGAGATCAATCATTCGCCGCTTTCTTCATACTATGAAATCTACTCAAAAAACACGTCACAATTTCGAGAAGAAATCCAAAAATGGACAAAAGAACAGGCTCACTCTGAAAAATATATTGAATGCATTAATCATAGAGTCATTTGCTTAATAAATACTAAATTTTTCCAAGAAAATGGAAGTTTTACGGCAGCTAATTAATATTGCTTGCTTGCTTTGCAATATTTCCTAAAGTTCATAATTAAATTTAAATTTTAAATTCTGTAAAAACTATTAAAACTATGTGAGCCAAGTTCTATTTATTCGTAAGTTGTGCAACCTGTGACCTGTTTATAAAATTATGCCCATTTCAATGGTATTTATGTACCTACTCATATGCGCACACACACACACACCCACACCCATTTTCCAATTCAAAGTCAAGCAAGGCATAAATACGTTACTCATACGCCACAGCGCACAAGTGCTTCTGTTGCATTGCATACTCTACACATACGCACACACATACGTGCATAGCCGCATAAATGCAAGTGAAGTGCAGTGTGAAAAGTAAAGTCAAATGTCACATCAAATATACATAATTTGAATGAAATGAGCTCACTATATTCCACATGGATCATGGAGGCTGCCTTTGGGGGAACGGAATGCGCAGATTCATAGCTGGAGTAATTGAAATTAGCATTGCTGGCAACGGAATTGCCATTAGTTTAAGCCTCGCTTACTCACTCACCTACTGACGGACTCGACTAACTGACTGACTTTTGACTTTTGACAACACAATTTTCCACGAGAATTTTCAGCCTTATTTAATAACGTAGAAATGGTTTTTCTCTTGTCACTTGTTGGCCGCTTTCCAACCACAGAAAACTAAATAAAAAAAGATTAATAAAGATTACATTTAGCGTTGCATGAGCGAATATTTGTAATGCAACAAGACTCTTTGAATCAATGAAATTCATAAGCTTTGGAGAAAATCATGTTGGATGCAAGCCAGAGATTTTTTCATCTTGTCTCTTATTTCATGACCTTTTGAAAGGATTTTTTTAGCGGCGAGTAGGGGTTTGAAATTAAAGACAGAAATTTTTGTATACAAATATATGAAATTTTATGTGATGCACCCATTTTTATAATTTCAAACGTGCCGAAGTGTCTGAGAGAATAGTACTTTCGAGAACAAAAGTGATTAATATGCGGTACTGGAAGCCAGATGATGTTAGCAAATATATCAATAATACTAAGTAAAAGATACCTTAAAAGGCTATGAAAGTACTTTAAATCATATGCAAACGAGGGATGAGGTTCAGCGCACTAGACAGGGTTAGTTTATAGACACTTGAGGTCTTCCTACTCTCCCTCTACTCGAAAAATCTAACCCCAGCTATACATCAACAGAGCTTCCGTAAAGTGCACAGTAAAAGCACAGCACTTATCGTCATAAACGCAGGTCAGCCGCGGGTTTAACCAAGCCGCTCCTGCGAGAGGACTGTCCTGGTAACGTTGCACTTGTCGACAGTTTTTCATAGAGTCAACCACTCTACGCTATTAGCTGGTATCTAACAGACGACTCTTCCACCGAAACTGAAGAGGTGGTCCGCGAATTATCTGTTTTGGTCCAGAGCACAGCTCAAAACAGAAGAAGATGAAGCAGGATGTATCGCATTGTCATATCCTTCCACTCTTGCTTTTCAACTTCTATATCTCGAAACTCCCTCAAGCACTGGAGGCAGTTTCCTATGTTGACGCTTGTGCGATAACGCCGTCCGGCAATGACGTCGATTACTTGTAGACAGAAATAAAATGACATTCATCGAGAGTCTCTTACCGCTTTCCTAAACTTCCCACCTTCGAATGCCGTTATCGGAGGCCAACCACCACCTATTGCAGACGAAGAGCTTCAGCTGGCTCGTGAGACTCGCTTAACTTTGGCTCAGTTACGATCTGAATATTGTAGCAGATTAAACTCCTACTTATCCGGTATGTGAAGGCACATCGCACGATACTAACCATCTATTCGCATGCCCTCGTAAACCCACTCACCTAACATCCCTCCCCCTGTCGACGCAACCTGTCGAAACAGCAGGTTTTCTGGGACTACCGTTCGTTGAGCTAGTCGACGAAGATCGGTAACTACACCGTACTTGGAGGACTTAGTGAACTACTACAACAAGTGCATGCATTCATGTATGTACGCATTTTTTGGGAAATGAAAGTTAAAAGGTTGAATTTAACGCTTTTTCAAAAGCTAATGATCTTGGGGCACCTCTTAACATATGATGAGGTAACTAATATTTTATAAATTCATTTCCGGGATGGTAAGCCAACTTTGTGTAGGTCTGCCAAGAGCGGTTAGAAAAAAATATATATTTTCGATCCAGCTTAATATATTATATATTTTTTATTTTAGTAAAATTGTACACATTTTTTAATTAAATTCTGTAATTTTGCTGAACTGAGGGTCAGGAGTGTCTTAAATTTATTTAAAAAACCAGTTTCTATAAGCATTGTGTAGGTTTTGAATGATGGATTATCGAAAATAAAGGAGAAAGAAAAGCAAATTTTGATTTGTAATGCATTCAAGTTAAGAAAGGATTTCACCAAGTTAGGAAAGGATAGTAAGGGTAGGCCAGGAAATTTACATCCAGCATCTGTGATAATATTTACTACGTAAGCTTAATGATTTTTTGGAAATTTTGTTTATTTATGGTGCCAACTATAGCAGCAAATATTTCCTCCACCCGAACTGTGGGATTTCAGTGGGAAAACCTCTGGAAATTAGTTAAACACCATAAAAAGAGTTTACTAGCCATGCAGTCGTCTCGCTGCTCTACAACCAAGCAAACGCCAAGCAGCTGACGACAGCAACGCGCAACCCAATTACGTGTCATATAATCCCGATAGTCTATTTTTAAGTGTTTAACTAAAAAAGTACTTACTTACAAAAAAAGTTATCCCATTTTTTTGTAGCGCAATTCATCATCAGCCCCTCTGCATAACAAGTAGGCTGATTTGTTCATTTTATTCCCTTTTTAAACAAAAATCAGAATATCAAATATTCCGCAGCTACTAGCCAGTTAACCTCTGCGCCAAAGGATGCGCTAGCAACTCAATATGAGCACTTTTTTGTTTGCCATTCAAACAAAGAGAGCAACGCACAGGAAAAACTGCTTTGCAGCAATGCAGTAAAAGTAAAAAGAATAAAAATAAAAAAATAAAAAGAAAAATAAGCAACAAGAAAATAGCTGCAAGCCACTAAAAATACCCACAAAGTGCTGAAATTACCAAAAAAGTTTACTCCCACCCAGCAAACACTGCTGTAAACACTTTCAATGAACAAAAGTTCGCAAATGCACATACATATACCCATACATGCATACATGTATACGCGTATCATCCAGATAGATCAGTACACAAATACATACATACATACATAAGCAGTTACCAAATGCACACAACATAATTGAATTTGCTGAAATAAAAAAATTACATAGCATACTTGCGGGCGCAATAGTGATAGTGGCCTATGCAAACATATAATACTTTTCGACAAACTAACTGTACGTTCAAGTTTAAAGTGAGCAAGCCGTCAACGCCGTTTTGCCTTTCACTGTCTGCTCATTTATTGGCCTGACGCCAAACGATGTTGCGACGCGAAAGCACGACAACAACAAACTTGTGTTGGCCAACAAAAGGATTCCTAGACGCACATACCTACCCGAGCTTAATCATTTACACAAAACAACGTTTGCTTTAAAATATACTCCTTAGCGCTTCAGCCCCCACTGACATGGCAGGCGGGAAAGGCGCAGCTTGAGCAGCGCGCGCGCGCTCATCAGCCGACAAAAAAGCGCTCAATTTCAACATATCTCCTTCTACTTCGTCGCTTGCCATTTAGTTCTTAATTTATTTTATATTTTTTTCTTCTGCTTGCCATTCCTTTTGTGCAAAAATGTCATTTCAATAGAATTACCAGCATGCGCCGCATCCTTAATGTAAAACGTTTAGTCTGTCCGTCCATGCAAACGAGTAAGGAAACTATTGAAAGCAACAGTTGCAGTTGCAGTTGCACTGATTGTAGCTCAGCGCATGCATCCTCCGCCCACTGCTGTGGATTGTTTGTCCAAAAAGGCTCTTTTATTATCTCAAATGAAATGGCGAAGAGGTAAGTAGGTATGTATGTATGTATGTATGTAGGAAGTTAGCTTGGTGACGCAGCTGCTAGTTTGTTGCATTTGAGCTGCCAGATTTGCTTCTTTTGCTTTATTCATTTTATTCACCTAATTAAATCCTAATCTAATCTTGCTGGAAATCGTATTTCGGGTTTATGGTATTGTTAAAAAATAAAGTAGCAATTGGTACAAATGAAATGGTGGATTAAATCGCTGATAAATAAAGTGGGATGCTTTCTCGCATTAAAATTTAGGATCACTTTAGAGCAGTTGTCGATCTGAACTGTTGCGAATGTTACCGGCCGCACGAATTTCGTTGATGTTTCCTCTGGTAGCTGCCATACAAATGTAAGAAAGAGATTTGCTAGGATTCTGCACTTCAAAATGTATACCCGAGGTACGAGAACTTCTTTTGTTAATTAAAAACAATTCGTAACTGACAAGCAAATCGGATATAGTTAAAATAATTACGTGATAAAATTTTAAAATTAAAAGAAGTTGCGTATTTTTGAAATCTATTTTATGAACTAATTCTTTTAATGCATTTTAAAAAATTTGTTTATGTTTTTCCTTATAATTGACGTACCACATAATTGTTTAAAAAAGTCTACTGATACGCCATGATTCAATGATAAAAGGTTTGCTCAGTAAGCAGCTTTCTCGTTCTCTCTTGACAAATCGGTTCCCTTAGCAAGACACTGGGTTGCTAGCTCTGGAAATTTCGAGTAAAAGTGGAGGAAAAAACATTTCATTTTCAAAATGGTCTGTTTACGAGCAACAACTAGCTATAGAGTTTTCATCGGTATGTTCAGGACTATGATAGTATGACATGGAATACATACCGCTTAAGTGAGGACATGATAGAGTAATTGACTCAATCCGAGACCGATGAGTTGAGAAATCACAAAGCTTTATTTCTTATGATGTGGTCATTTAGACGGAATTTATGTTTCGCAAAGAGCTAGCATTTCTCAAACAGTTACGGCAGGGATAATTTAATAGTCCCGACGCGATCGATAACATTTCAGACCTCATTATAAAAAAGTTGGGATTGACGGAACTGGTTTCCAGTGAGACCACCTGCCCATGGATGGATGAAGTGCCCAGAGAAGGCTTAGCAAAGCACAGTACCAGCATGAAAAAGCTCCACATAAAAAACCATCTGCCGGAATCGGCTTAAAACTGCAGGCCCTTCCACTTGTGGAAAGCGCGCTACGAAAAGGAGGAGGATCTCGGCGAAACACTTAACAGAACTGCACGTGCCAATTATTTGTTTATTTTTAACAAAAAAGTTTCATACTGGCGAAACCTTGCAACTTCGCGATCGGTTTTTAAATTAGAAATTAATTCACAAAATAAAATATTGGATTAATTGAAATAATTTCTTGTTTTAATATTAGACTTGGCAATTTCCGATAATAACTTCTATTTGGACCATTCTTTATATTTTTTCTTCTTAATTGGCCAAGTTTAACAAAGCGCGTCAGTCGTTTCTTTCTCGTGCTAACCGGCGCCAATTGGATACAGGCCAAGTTCTTCTCCACCTGATCCTTCCAACGCAGAGGAGGCCTTCCTCTCCCTCTGCTACCTCCAGCTGGGACCGTATCGAATACTTTCAGAGCCGGAACGTTTGTATCCATTCGGACGACACTCTTCACTCTTTATTCACTGCGCTATGTCTATGTCGTCGCAAAGCTCATAAAGCTCATCGTTCCATCGTCTGCGGTATTCGCCGTTACCAACGTGCAAAGGTTCAAAAATCTTCCGCAGAATCTTTATCTCAAACACTCCAAGCGTCGCTTCATCGGAGTAGTTAGTCCAAAGTAGCACTTGTTGGCAAGAGAGATTCTACGTTGGATTTCAAGGCTAACATTGTTATCGGTGTTAATGCTGGTTCCTAAATAAACGAAGTCTTTTACAACCTAGAAATTATAACTGTCTACAGTGACGTGGGTGCCGATACGCGAGTGCGCCGACTGTTTGTTTGAAGACAGGAGGTACTTCGTTTTGTACCCGTTCACCACCAGACCCATTCGCTTTGCTTCTTTATCCAGTTTGGAGAAGGCGCGGTTGTTAAGACCGATGATGTCAATATCATCGGCAAACGCCAACAATTGTACGCTCTTATAAAAAATTGTGCCTGCGCGATTAAGTTCTGCGGCTCGTACGATGCTCTCCAACATCAGGTTAAAGAATACACACGACAGCGAGTCACCCTGTCTGAAACCTCGTTTGGTATCAAACGGCTCGTAGAGGTCCTTCTCAATTCTGACGGCGCTGCTGGTGTTGAGCAACGTCATCTTGCAAAGCCGTATTAGTTTTGTGGGGATACCAAATTCAGACATCGCGGCGTACAGGTACCGTACTGTCGAATGCAGCTTTGAAATCGACGAAAAGATGCTGTGTGTCGATTCTCCTTTCATGGGTCTTTCCAAGATTTGGCGCATTGTGAATATTTGGTCGATGGTGGACTTTCCAGGTCTGAAGCCACACTGATAAGGTCCAATCAGTTGGTTGACGGTGGGCTTCAGTCTTTCACACAATACGCTCGCTAGAACCTTATAGGCGATATTTAGAAAACTAATCCCGCGGTAATTGGCACAAATTGCAGGATCGCCCTTCTTATGGATTGGGCAGAGCACACTTAAATTCCAATCGGCAGGCATGCTTTCATCCGACCATATTTTGCATAGGAGCTGATGCATGCACCTTACCAGCTCCTCGCCGCCATGTTTGAATAACTCAGCCGGCAGTCCGTCGGCGCCTGCGGCTTTGTTGTTCTTTAGCCGCTTTATCGATAGTCTCATCTCGTCATGATCGGGTAGCGGAACGACAATTCCGTCGTCAACGATTGGGGTATCGTGATCTTCACTTTCTCGCCGACATGCGCAGCTGTCACTGTTTAATAGGTTCGAGAAGTGTTCCCTCCATAATTTAAGATTGTTCTGTACGTCAGTCACCAGTTCGCCGTTTTTGTTCTTACAGGAAAACGCCCCGGTCTTAAAACCTTCTGTAAACCGCCGAACTTTTTGATAGAATTTTTGGGCGTTATTTCTGTTGGCCAGCATCTCAAGCTCTTCGCACTCTCGTATTTCGGCCTCTCGTTTCTTCTTTCGGATAATACGTCTCTCTTCCTTGTTTAGCTCTCTGTAGCGATCCCACATGGCTCGCGTTGCGCCCGATCGCAGCGTGGCTCTATAGGCGGCATCCTTTCTTTCTGCGGCAGCATGACATTCCTCGTCGTACCAATTGTTTTTTCGGGCTCACCGGAATCCGATTTCTTCTTCGGTGGCGGTACGTAGGGAGCGAGAAATGTTGCTCCATTGCTCGTGCATGCCGGTTTGTTGGGCAGTGCTCTCTGAGAGCAGGAGTGAGGGTCGAGTGGCGAATCTTCTGGCTGCCTCTTGCGAGTGCAGCTTTTCGATGTTGAACATTCTTTGCGTTGGTAGATGTCCGTTTTTTGCTGCACAGAGGCGTGTGCGCAGTTTGGCTGCAACAAGGTAATGATCCGAGTTGATGTTGGGTCTTATATTTATATTAATTAAAATTTATTTTTAAATCGTTCGCAGTTTCTTTCCATTTAAGTAAGAAAATACTTTTTTGCTATCATTTTTACCAAAAAGGATTTAATTTGTTCCACTTTATTCACCTTCTTAAATTCAACGTTTTGTAAGGGGCGTCAAAAATCGAATGTCAGTAGTGAGCAGACCTTTAATAATTGAATCATGCTGTTTCGCCATATTTCAAAATACTCGTTTGAAGTGATATATTTCATTTTCTATGTACAAAATTAAACAAAAAATGTCGATGTAAAACTCATATGGGTGCCAGTCCAAAATGAGATGGCAGTTAACCGCTTGGATGACGAGTTGGCTAGACAGCGTACGTTTGATTTGGTTTATCCGTGCAACAAAGAGGTTTGAGGATTCTTCGCATTAGCTGTGGTCTGCTCCTCCCATGATTTAGCTCAGCAAATGCTTTGCAGAAACATTGACTTCCTTTCTGCCGAGGAATATTCAGTGGCTATCAAATCTCTTGTTAGTGGTGGCGTTCTTACCCAAGCTTTGTACGATGTGTTCGGATTGAACACAATTTCCACCTCCTTGTGCCATAAGTGTATGGGGAAAAATCATCCCAGCAACTATTATGCAGATGCCCCATTTGGTTGTGGAATTTTTTCGTCAACTAAATTCCTATCCTATTTTGAATTTTCTTCACAGTACTATTACAGTAGACAATTTCTTTGCGGAACTGTCTCAGCCTGATTGATGCACTTTCGTTGCATGTTGAAAAGCTAACAACGATTAGATAATGTGCGCTAAATTCACAATTTGATACTCCTTTGAATGAAAAATGTATGCAAATCGTTATTGCATACAGTAATATTAGAGAAAAATACAGTGAAATTATAACTTTTTGCCACCAAAAATTTGTGGGTCCCCGAAAAAAACAACTTTTTGTTTTATAAGTATTTAGAACGAGTGTAGTAAAGTTGATCAGCTTATTTTTCTCTTACACTTTTACGCGACTTCTGCTACTGAATTTCATCAAAATTGAGTGATGAAATTTTTAAGTGAGCTCACCTGCTGAGTTTTGCCTCATATGCTGATTACCCTCACTTGCTTTAGCAGACAAATTTCAATATTTCCCATACAATTTTTCGTTTAAGTACCCTTTTTTTACAAATAGGCAGACTGGATCGAAGGAAAAATCTCCACCGAAGCTTGCACCTCTGTTTTCACTGATGGTTCCAAGATGAAATCGGTAGTCGGCAGAAGTCTTTGCATTCCTGCAGGCATGCAAAATGCTTAGGGAACGCGGAAACGAGAGAAATATTAAGCCGCGATCAAGGCTCTGAAGTCGCCATGGTGCAGAATGAAACTTGTAAGCTCCTGTAAGGAGGAGATCAAATCTCTTGGGAGTGCAGGTAACATTTCTCTGATCTGGGTTCCACGACATAGGAACATAGATGGAAATGAAGTTGCTGATGAGCTTGCCAAGAAGGGGACTAAATTGGCATCAGAGACCTCCTACCCGGTCATCGGCATCCCCCTGACAGTTGTTCAGGTGGAACTGGAAAAATTATTTCTAAGGAAAGCCCACAAAAGATGGAGCTCCATTTCTTCATGTGCTATTTCGAAAACCCTTTGGCCCTAGTACAATATACGAAGGACTCAGGAAATCCTTTGGACTTTTCGCCCATTCAACTTCCAAACTCGTAGCTGTGTTTACAGGTCTGTGGAAGATCGGTAGACACGCGGAAAAGCTAGGGTTACCATTTAAACTCCATTACAGAAGCTGCGGTGACCTTTCAGAGAAGGAGACTGTAGAGCACTTTCTCTGTAAATGTCCGGGTTTGTCAGCTAGACGACTAAGATCACTGGGTACTCCTTTCTTTGACAGACTAAATCCCATCAATCTTCTCCATTATATCAACAGCTCTGGCTGGCTGTAGATATCTGCCTGTTGGAGGTCTCATAATGGTATCAAAGGGATAAACGCTAAGAAAAAACACTTTTTTCATGAATTTATTGTAGCGAAACGGTTCAAGTCAGTTTATTAAAAGTTGTTACATATTATATTATAAAGTAACATTTCAAGAATATTTGATCAAATTTTCATGTAAAAATATTGCAAAATGAGCGAATGAGAGCACATTTACGTAGACGTCTTTTCAAAGATACATTTTGCAGTAGTCAGCATATCTCAGCGTAGAATCATCTGAAATCAAAAAAATCGAATAATTTAGTTAAAGTATGAGGTAAACTCCCCTCCAACATTTATTTTGACGATTTATTTTCATTTTCAGCCATTTGGTAGTCGTTTGAAGTAAAAAGTGATTTTTGACGAAAAAATGCCGCCATTTTGTAGGTGTAAAACCACCTTAATATAAAAAAATGGCGAAAAAAAAACGTTGGGGGGAGGTTTTTTATATGTAAAATATGTGTGCAAAATTTCAAAGGAAAAAAAAGGTTCGAGAAAACCGCGTTTAAAGTTTGTAACGGACTACGCGCGCAACTGCTGCGTCTCGGCAAATGTTTGAGGCGGCTCGGCTTTATGCTCTATAACTTAAAAAGTTTTGCTCGGATTGACTTAAAATTTTAACACGGTATTTTTGAAATGTTTTACTACAATAACATGCAAAAAAAAATTGATTTTTATCCCTTACCCCCCCCCTTAACATTCTATCTGGTTAGTACAATAAAAATTTTCGAACTCATAAAGATGAATTGAAGTTCTCTTTCAAAAACCTGTAAAATATTTTCCTCTGCCAACCCGCCTAAATATTACTTATGCTTGTATTTTTTGCGAACTTGCCCATAACTCTTTTTATAATCCCATCAGCGTCACTAAACATTTAGTCACGGGTCAACTTTTCAAATTACGAATAATAGTTGAGCGAAAACAGATAAGACAAACACAAAATTGAAGACTGCACATAAACCCTAACTACTTCTAAAATTACGAACGCAATAAAATAAAAGTAAATGGAAATAACAGCAGATGTCATAACAGGGAATTAAATAGCAAAAAACAAAAAAACCAAAACAAATAAATAAACCACAAACTGTAGTAAAGGGTAAAACAACAATAATAATGGTAATGTGCAGGGTGCATGGGTGGCTGGCTGCAAAGGACAAACCGTTTTTAGTTTCCCAGAATACAAATGTGTATGGAAGTTCATGAGTAGCATTTGTTGCTGGACGGTGTGGAGTGGTGGCTTGTGGCTAAGAAGATTTCAAAAATGTCTTGACGGTGACTTATGGCTTAGGAGCAGCCCACTACTTATAGGGATTTCTATTTCTAACTCATAAAAACATCGATATATATAAGTGGTGAAATTCAGCAGGAGATCTTCTATTTCTTGCGCTTGTGCATATCTGCAGTATCAGCTAAAACTGAAGCACCATTTACATGGATTTGTAAGCCGCAAATTTTACTACCAAAAGTTGGTATTAGTTAGTTACTGGCAACCTTTATGGTGAAAATATTTCCACGTGTAACACTAAAAGTTCGTACCGAAACTCTGACGTTGCATCGCTTAGGGATGATAGATTACCAGGTTTGACCAACCGCAGTAGTGAATAATAAAATGTTTAGAGTAACTTTGGCTGCCCCGCCATAGGGGACGAGGCTGCACGTGGCGTCACACTCGTGTAATCAGTTGTTCAGTGATTGATTGTTTTTGTTTAACACCAACATAATCTCAGTTTTTTTGTAAACACATCCCAAGTGATGTCAGCCAATCAGCTGATTCTGTCAAATTTGCTCAGAACTGAATAATGATAGGTTATTGAGCACAACTTTTCAATTCTTCTTCCCATAGTATTGATGTGAGTTCTCTGCAAAAGATCTTTAATTTTCAAAACACACGTTCGAATTTTTCGTTATGCTTCTGAAAGTAAATACAGTTGACGTGAACGTCATTGTGTGTTGGCAACCATCCAAGACAACCGCACCCAAAATCCTCTGACAACAAGTACGCGTGGAGTATGAAGAGATTGAAACAGTTGCCAGAATTTATCTTTTGCGTTAAAAAATTTTATAGAGTAGACTTGTTATAAAATTTTAAAATCGATGATCATTTAAACTCGAATGTATTTCTTTTTTTTTATTGATTTTGGTCAGTCCATAAGTTCGTGCGTTTCTTAAAGGAGGTGTTAAAATTAATAAAAACATGTTTAAAGTGTTTATTAATCAATAATATATTTCCCTTCATTATTTACAATGTATTCCCAATGTTTACGCAAATTTTAATTCCCTGCTCAAAAAATTGTTTGTCCTTGGACCCAAAAAACACTTCGATATCCCTTTTTATAGCTTCTTTTGAGGAGTAGTTCTTGTTACTCACATGGGATTGAAGTCCACGGAAAAGGTGATAAGGTGCAATATCCGGAGAGTATGGTGGATGCAGCATTAGCCCCCATCCGAGCTCGCTTAGCTTGCCTGATGTTTGCCTTGCGGTATGAGGTCTTGCGTTGTCGTGGTGAAACAAAACTTTGCGTATATTCACTAAAGACGGTCGATTTTTTTAAGTGCCTCATTCAGGTTTGATAGCTGATGGGAATAATAATCAGCAGTTATCGTCCGGTTTGATTCCAGAAGTTCATAACAAACAATACCGGCCATATCCCACCAAATAGACAGGAGAATCTTCTTGGGGTGAAGGCCATCTCTAGGGGTCGGTTCTGGTGTTTCATCTTTATTTAACCATTGGCGTTTGCGAACAGGATTATTGTAAAGGGCCCATTTTTCATCACCAGTAACGATACGGTTCAAAAATCTTTCATTTTCAAGCCGTTGCATCAGCTGAGAACACACATTCACTCTCTGCTGAAGGTTGGCGACGGAAAGTCTATGCGGAACCCGTTTTCCCAGCTTTGAAACCTTTTCCAACTGAACCAGGTGCCTGTGAACTGTTCCATGCGATGAATTTAACCTCTGAGCTATCATATTGACTGTCAAATTTGGCTCAGCTTCCACGAATTCGAGAAAGGCGTCGGAGTTAAAGACTTCAGTACGACCAGCGCGCGGGGCATCCTCCACGTCGCAGTTACCACTTCGGAGTTTTGAAAACCACTTTTGCCCAGTCCTTACACTTACGGTATCCTCTCCGTGAACAGTCTTTATTTCTTCAGCAGCAGTTGTTGCATTTTTACCACTTTTATAAAAAAAAATGCAAAATATGGCTCTTATACGCGTTCGAAGATTCCCTTTTATTTTTTAACAACACGAGCTTCTATCTGCGAATAATTTTTATATGCAAATATCGTACAAAAGTGAAATTTTGGGTGAAATACGCACGAACTTATGGACTGACCTGATAAGTGAGTGAGTGAAATTATATTTAAATTTTAAATCTGAGACTTAATTCTAAGACTGGCACATTGAAAATATGAGAGGAATGAAAAATTAACTGCAAGGATACAAATTTACTCATAAAAAGAGGTTGTCTGTAAAGTCGGTTTACTGACGATAGTTTAACGTGACAACGTCATAAGAAAATACTGATGGAAAGGTTGCAATTTTCAAAACAAAATTTTAATTTTATTTGTTTGATAGATATTTTGTATGGATATAGAGGAGGAGGTAAATGGAATTGCAATGGAATAGGTCAAGTTACATTTACACAAACGTGAAAAATGACGAAACATTTATCAAATTCATGAAAGATATGTTCAATTTCGATTGTGCATCAGACGTTAATAAGTCAACAACACTAAGAGGCACCATCATCGATTTGCCTTTTTCAAGACACTTTACACTCGAAACACTCCCTTTCATTTCCTACTTTTTCTATCATCGTTCTATTCTCAACAGAGAAATGGTTCATTACCATGCACACAGGAAGAACGCATATGCAAATACAAGTATGTGAATTTATATACCTACATATGCGCATATACATACATATACATATATGCTCACTCAAGTAGGACAGAGCCAGATGTCGAACGTTGCCGAACGCGGGGGCCGATTGTGCTCTTTGTCGTTCGTTCCGCGCTCTCGCTTGCAGTTCAAGCACCTTAGCTTACATTTGCTTGCGTACGGAATAGATTTGTATATTTGATATGTCCATATGATTTGTATGCATCTTTACATATAGATTTGTTCTTTTTGAAAATTGCGCGAAATTGTATATGTACATATATGCATGTTTATATACATATATTAGTATACAACATATCTTATAAGGTATATGGTAAATATTACCATACATTTTTTCCTTCATATATAATAAAAAAATTAATAATAATAACATTAAAACAACAGGCATTATTAACAAACTTGGTTTTATTTTAAATTCTTCAAGTAAATCAAATTAATAATAATCAATAAGAAGGCATATGCAAATACAAATATGTGAATTTATATATGTACATATGCGCATATACATACATATATAGGCTCACTTAAGTAGGAGAGAGCAAGATGTCGAACGTTGCCGTTCGTTTGCTTTGTTTGCTTTGTCGTTCGTTCCGCGCTTTCGCTTGCAGTTCATTCAAAGTAACGGCAATGAGCAAGGTAACGACACATGAGCAAGGTAACGCAAATGAGCAAGGTAACGACACATTTTTTCGTGCGTGCTGTCGAATTATAAGACGTTATCACGTCAAAACATTTTAAAATAATTACGCATTTACATAAATTTTTTATATTCTTCTTCTTCTTTGTTATGTAATGGCTTCTCTAACATGCATTTGCGAAAAATCCTGCCAACGAATAGCGTTACAGCTGTACCGCTTTAGTTTTTTCCCAAATACCACTTTTTATTTATAAAAGGCTGGATTCTAAAAGCTTCAGATAAGCAAAATTAGTACATAATAATATTAAATAACGTAATTTTCACAAAAAAAAATACAATTTTAATAAAATTTAGTATTTACAAAAAATTACTAAAGCATTATTTCAGTTCGGGCCACTACTGCATAAAGGCTACTCATCGCGAAAGCACAGCTACATTCATCCACACATACACACAGACACATTTGTATTTTTCGCAATTTTATTTTGGACAATTTTCGTTTACTTTCATCGAACTAACAAATGCTAATTCCCAACAGAGCTGCATGTGCTCCAGCAGCACACATCCTCGGCCACACAAACAACAGTGTATGAATTTACAGTTAGGTTGGTTGACCTGACGGTCTAACAGAAACAGTTGACCAGCCAATGCTCTGAGGCCACCAAGTGAACCAGCAAAACAGCTATCCAATGAACTCAAGCGGCGCTAAAGTGATCTACTGGTGGCACATTTGTAAACAACATTAAGAAGCGTCTGAAAGTTGGCAATGCCACACAAAAGAATGGTAATTTTCTAAGAAATGTATGTACAAGAAGGTATGAGCATTAAGCCGGGTCAATATGAGAAACAGGTTAGGAAAGAAAACGTCCTTTATTTGAAAGCTTATGTGAAGAGTATATAAAAAATAATTATTTTGGCATAATCTCTTAATTTTTTTTTTGGGCTGCAACAAAAAATTAACAATTATTTAAGTGCTAAGAACTATAATTAGGTCAGAAACTTTTAAAAAGCAAGATTTTTTTTAATATTTCGGAATCTTAATTTTTGGGGGAAAAAACTGTACTTAGCTGATACAACTCGGAGTAGTAAAGGGTGGTAAAGTTTTAAGGCTCGGTGTTAATTTTGTATATAGTACAATTTTTTTAAGAAATTATTATCATTTCTCTTTATTATGATAATATTGGTATAACTTTAATTATCTCATCCTTTAGCTCTTGAATTGTTGCTGGCTTATCGACGTACACCTTTTCTTTCAAATAACCCCAAAGAAAAGAAAGAAGTCCGACGGTGTCAAATCATATAATCTTCGCGGCCAATTTACAACGCCGTGACGTGAGATTATTCGGCTATCAAATTTTTCGGGCAAAAGAGCCATTGTTTCGTTAGCTGTGTGACAAGTGGCACCGTCCTGTTGAAACCACATATCGTCCACATCCATATCTTCCAATTCGGGCCATAAAAAGATCGTTATCATTCACAGTAACTTTCTGACGGGCCTCATTTTAGAAAAAATACGGCCCAATGATGCCGCTGGCCCATAACCCGCAGCAAACAGTCACTCTTTGTGGGTACATTGGTTTTTCGGCAATCACTCTTGGATTATCATTCGCACAAATGCGGCAATTCTGCTTATTGACGGATCCACTGAGGTGAAAATGTGTCTCATCACTGTAGATGATTTTCTTCGAAATTCGAACGCCCGTTTTCATAATAAGCCTGAATAACTTTAACGCCTTTCTCGATTGTGTATCTTTCCATGTTCGACTTTTTTCTTTTTTTTTTAATATCTTTCCATGGTTCAAATTGAATTAGACTGAAATTGGAAAATGTCAAATGAAATGCAGAAAAGAACTTGAGGTTTAGGTGTGGTTTACATTCAACATCGGCCCTTGAAGTTTAACCACCCTTTATAAGACCTCAGAGGCAAATGTACTAAGCATCGAGCTCTTTACAACTATATAATTATCTATATCGCTTTTAAAAACCGGTAGTGCCAAGACTGCAGGAGTAGTTAAGGTAACCAAGGTTTTTAAGGTAACCAAACAAACTTTGTTTTTGGCTTATGAATACTCTTCACGTAAACTTCCAAAGAAGGAGTGGTTTCTTTCTACATTTTTTGAGCCCACTCTAATGTACATAAAAGGCTATAAAATATGTGCCTAAATATATTTAAAGTCATTGTAAAAGACCTTCCTTGAAAAAATCACTTATTTTTGTTCTGCAAAACTTCTGACGGGGTATAATTTTGCCCCCTCTTAGCAATCCCCATGGTATTGATGTGAATCCTCTGATCTTTTGCTATAATAATGAAAGAGAGAAATATCTTTAATTTTCAAAACACTCGTTCGAATTTTATGCTTCACGTTAACTATTGTGTTGTGGCTACCATCTAAGACAATCATACCTAAATCCTCCGACAACAAGTAAGCGTGGAGTATGAAGATATTGAAACAGTTGCCAGAATATTACTCGTTATGCGTCCGGGATCACGGCAGGGGACCACGTTTCTAATCTTGCTGATGCTATCTACCCATGTCCCCGGATAAGTTGCTTCAGTTCAGATTTCTTACTTTTACATAAAATCTAGGTACTACTCGAAAGCACCAGGCGACCTCGCCATCAAAATAACTACTACAAAATCTGTGAGATACTCTAAGCTGCTCGCTGTTAGACATTAAACACTAACGTGAGGAAGACAGTCCTTGGCGCATGCCTCTCGACTTTGGAATTCTCTTTCCCAAAATTTAGTATCTATAAGTGGCATGATCCCATTTACACTTGAACTTCAGAGATATAGTGGTAACGTCTGCTAACTAATTCATAAGTAATTCTTTCTCGTTGTAACACGTTCGCAGACACTAAAAATTCCAAGGAGCTGCAAAAATAGACAGGCAATTATTTTTGAAACTAGTTGTAATATCCAAAATCTGATTATACATATATTATTAGAGAAGTCAGAACATCGTATTATAACTGTTATATGAAAGTACTTAATGAATCAATTGTTCATTACTTTGAAATGTATATTAATTACAAAAACTTAAAGTTACGTGAAATTAAATGAACAAAACTTGGCTTTAAAATTTGAATGCTAATATATAACATTCACGTCCGCGAACGAGTTAATTCGATTTGTTTTCTCTGTAATTTAAAATATTTATTTAAATTTTATCATGAAAATTGGAATCCGTTGTAAATAGCACTAATCATTGTAAGGTTTACCCTGTGATAGGATTGAGCCACTAAACAAATAAACTCAAAAACACAATTCCTTAACAAATATCTTTCAAAGCTTCCTCTGCCTTAAACTCTTCCTATAAAAATGACACTCCAAATTAATTGAATTAAATTTTACTTCGTAGCAAAACTATCACACTGTGCCTTCACACTGACCTCCTATCGGGTTAGAGACGAGCCACAAAATACGGCCTGGCGTCGAGTCGTTCAACGTTCGATGTTGTGGTTGCCGTACCGCAGATCGGCGCAGAGCAACGCAGCGCACCGCAACGATAGAGTGCCGCAACGTGCGTTTTGAATTCGTATGTGCAACGAATGCTAATGCAGATTTCAATCGGCCTCCCCAATGTTTGCTCAACGGATAAACAATCAACAGCACTTACCGGCAGCTGTTGCCACTAAACTGAGTTTTTAGGGACCGCCACAGTGCATCGACTTCTTCTGTTTTGGTCATTTGATGGATGGTCTTTTGACTGGCTCGCCTATTTGACTATTATGAATGGATGTATGTGGATTTTTATTGTCATTTGAAATGAAAAGTGTGTGTGTTTTTGAAATTGTATTATTTCTTGCATTTGAGTATTTGGCACATAGGCCTGCATGAGTCCAAAAGCATTTTTATACTTTGTGTTGAGTTTTATTATCATTCGAAATTTCGTTCGTTTCATATTTGCTTTCTTGATATTAGTTGAGCTCGCTGTTGTTTACTACTAGTAGGGTTTGAGAAAAATAAAATGTGCTTGTCCTCGGATCAAAAGAGCAGATATTAACACGATTTTACCGCGAAAATAATGGATTTGTTTTTCCCCAAACTAATATTTAAATAAAAAATCTCACCAAAGATTATAAAAAATTATGAAAATAAATATCGGCCTGCTCTATTGTGTACAAAGAGAGACATTACAAGAAAATTTCCAAAATATAAAACCAGTTTAAACTACGTAAATGCTTGCAAGATTTGCCGAAAAAAAGAAAAAAAACAACAGAAAAGGAAGAACCAGATGAAATTTGCTTGCCTTGCCAAGTCAACAGAATTGTGATAACAAAAATGCGGACATTAAAAGAAGACACATCCAAAACACCAAAAAAAAAATTACAATTGTGTTGCAGCTACAATTTTTTCATATCTTTCTCGTTTCCGCTGAGCATTCGCATGATAAATGATGAAACGCTTAGCTGCAACATTACAAGCAGAGCTCAGTTATCAAAAACAGAAAGGATACATCAAAAGTGAAAGGAGTAACTTGAGCTTTGCAAAAAACGAGCGGAATTACAAGTTTTACAGTAGTACTTATTTTTAGGTACAGTAAACCATAGAAACCGGAATTTTTTTTCTAATCGCAGTTTATCTTATTTTGTACCGAAATTCTCTTCAAAAATTTATAAGTTTATAAATATTAATTTAGGCTGATGTGTTGGCAAGTGTTAATGAAAATGTTATTGCTCGAGTCCCTAGAAAGTAGAAAATATCGGCACCGCGTTGATTCCGGCGCTTACTATGCATAATGCAAGTTCCCATAAGGTACGTAAAAGTTTTATAAAGGTAGTAGGAATGTCTTTACTATACTCGGTTGAATTTTGCCCCCTTCAAAGTAATCCCCATGAGATATTATCACAAGTGCATAACGTTTTTTCCAATATAGGAAGCACTTCAAAAAATCATTTTTTTATCTTGTTCCACTCCTCCTTCGATGCCGTCTTTATCTCGCCAATCGTACCGTAGCGTCGTCGTTTCATGGGCCTCTTCAGTTTCGGGAAGAAGAAAAAGTCACAGGGGGCCAGATCTGGGGAATATGGTGGCTGTGGCATCATTAGTGTGTTGTTTTTCGCCAAAAAGTCGCGCACAAGCAACGATGTGTGAGCAGGGGCGTTACCGTGATGCAAGAGCCAATTTTTGTTCCTCCACAAATCCGGGCGTTTCTGTCGGATTGCTTCGCGCAAATTGCGCATAACTTGCAAAACTTTTACATTCGACCGAACTTGCCGCGCTTTTTTCGGTCTTTGTTCGTGCGGCAGCTTCCATTGAGATGATTGAGCTTTGGTTTCCACGTCATAACCATAAACCTACGATTCGTCACCAGTTATGACCTTCTGAAGCAAATTTGGGTCGTCGCGGACAGAGGAGTTCAACATCTCATTAGCAATGGTCATGCGATGCTGCTTTTGGTCGAAATTAAGCAGTTTTGGTACGAATTTTGCGGCGACCCGTCTCATGCCCAAATCATTGAAAAAAATGATATAATGGCACGAGCCAGTCGATATGTTTAGGTCCTCAGCAACTTCTCTAACGGTAATTCGATGATTGGCCAATACCATTTTCTTCACTTCATCAATTGTTTCGTCTGTTATTGAAGTGCTCGGGCGCCCGGCACGCTTTCGTTCACATCTTCTCGGTCTTCTGAGACCATTTTGTACCACCGAAAAAGGATGCTTTGGTCCAAAGAGGGTTTCTCCGTATGACACAGTCGGAATGCATCCGTGCACTTAATTTCGCTTTTCACACACAATTTGATACAGGTTCTTTGATCCATTTTTTTGAATAGGTAAAAATCAAAGACGAGCCGAAACACGCGCAAGCAAAGCAGCTGTCAGCAATTAACTAAACATTCAAAATGGCCGAACTCGTCGGCATGAGTAAAAGACATGAGTATCAGAATATCGCCACAAAAAAATCAAAATTCGAGTATTCAAAATTCGCGATACTTTTTGAACACACTTCGTATACAGAAATTTGTGTAACCGTTTCCGATTGCTGAGTGCTAAGTGCAGAGTGATTGGAAGAAATATACTAAAAAATGACAGGCTCATAACTCGGATCCTTTTTCGACCACTTATGCAAATCAGTCCGATTTGTAATGACCGGCAAAAATGTTTCCTTCTTCAACTTCAGACTTGTACTTTTTAAGCTTTTTATAGAACTAACCTGTGAAGTCATAAATGTTTACGTTGAAGTGTCCTTCCTTTTTATATAACGAATTGGCGAAATTTTTTTATATGAAGAAAGTGTGCAAAAGGTAAGGTGTGAATACCGATTCTGCAAGAGCGTTATTCATGGCAGATCCTCTTCTTGCCAGTTCATCCGCTTTTTCATTACCTTCGATGCTCCGATATCCCGGGACCCAGATTAAGGTAACTTTATGGTTTTCGCTCAAGGTGGCGAGGCTATTCCTGCTTTGCTCCACCACTTTAGAGGTTGTTGTAGTTGAACCCAGTGCCTGGATTGCTGCTTGGCTATCCGAAAGAACAGCGATACTGCCCTTAAAAGAGGGATCTGCGATTAGTAGCCTACAAGCTTCCCCAATTGCCAGTACTTCCGCCTGAAAGACACTGCAAGCATTAGGGAGACGCACAGATCTTTTAATTTTAAGTCTATGAGAATATATACCAGCTCCAACACCATAATCCATTTTACTGCCATCTGTATAGACTGTAGTATCAAAATTGTTTAGTGAGAATCCCTTATTCCATTCTTTCCGAGATGGAAAGAGATGGACAAAATCTCTGCTGAATGTCACCGTCGGGACGATGTAGTCGGTCTTCTTCGAGGTATACTGGGTTTGTCGCAGTAATATACTAGCATGGCCATGAGCTTTTTCCTTCCAGCGACCCGCTTCATTTAATCTAAATGCACTCATGGTTGCCGTCTTCATGATTGCATGTTATTGCATGTTATTGCACAGGCTGATATTTGTATTCTGCTAAGTAATTTGATGTTGTATTCTCTCTCTAGAGCTTTCCACCAAACTACCGAACCATACGATTAAATTGGTCGTACAACCGCCTTGTAGCTTAGGTTGAAGACCCCATTTTCTTACCAGCATACGTTTACAGGCATATAAAACGATTTCTGCTTTCTTTACCCGTTCTTTAATGTTTAATTTACAGCTAAGTTTGGAGTCCAGAATTACTCCTAAGTACTTTGCACTGGGAAAGGGAGAGGGTTGAGTTAGGGTAAAACTATCAAAAATCAATGAAAATTTTGAGCCACTTTAAACTTTCCTCTTTATTATGCTAAAATTGAAGGAGTTATACAACTGCAGGCCTACGCCTCTTTATTATACAACTGCAGGCCTACGTCTTTAATTCTGATTAAAAAATTTAAAATTTTTATTAAAATTTGTCGAAGTCTTGTACGAAATTTCAAACTGCGATTTATGTAATATGATATTTGGACTAGAATAATCTATGTTTTCATAAAAAATGTATGAGAACTTAAAAGGAAAACAAAATAAAGCCCGACTGGTCTAAACTTTTATTTTCTAAAATGCAAAGTATAGTATGCGGTAAAACAAAGTTATCCAAGAGTGCGCAATATTAATATCAGCACTAACCGATAGCCTTAGTGGCCAGTGTTTTTTGTTTTGGAAAATAATTATTAATTATTATGTTTCAATCCTTCCTTTTCCAACGCCAACGAAGCCGCTGGATCTTTATTCACTGCGCTACGTCTATGTCGTCGTAAAGCTCATACAGCTCATTGTTCCATCGCTTGCGATACATGCCGTCCCCAACGTGCAAAGGTCCAATAATCTTCCAGAATCTTTCTCTCAAACACTCCAAGGGTCGCTTCATCGGATGTTGTCATCGTCCACGCTTCTGCGCTATACCTTAGGACGGGCATAATGAGAGCCTTGTGGAGTGTTAATTTTGTTCGGCGAGAGAGGACTTTACTGCTCAATTGTCTATTTAGCCGAAAGTAGTACTGGTTGGTAATTAATGTGTTTTTTTGTTTCTGTTTTTTTTTTGTCGGGACTACTGGCAAGTACAGCACTCAGACACAATTAATTCCATTCTACTGCATTCGAATTCGCTTTAAATTTTCTTTAAATCTACCCGACTTCCGAAGAAATCTGAGTAGATTTTGTGGTGCCAAGGAGCCAAAGTGGTCGCTTCTTAACACATCAATGCCAAAGACCTCAAGCCTGATTCGAGCGAAGGCGGGGCAGACGCACGGAAAGTGGTCCGCCTTCTCTTCTGCCTGTAGTTCCTTCTGCTTAATCAAATGAAAATTTGCGACAGTCGGTCGGACATGACAGGTAACATCCGTTTGGTCCATCTGCAGCCTCTTCCAGCCTGCCAAGCTCGCTTGTGGGTTGTAGTAACCCATTTGCTAACCGTGGCTTTGATGGCTGCAGAAGGGAGTGGCAGAACGGGCTCCGGGCCAAAGAAGTTGGCCTCAGAGCCCATCCTAGCTAAGGAGAAACATAGAAGCTTGTATTCCAAGAGCAAAGTGCAGACCCCAGAGGCGGAGCCGACGTGTTTGTTTTTGTATAGGGCGCGATACGGTCAAGGAAAGTAATTATAAAAAATAAGCGGTATTTTTCAGCACCTTCAGCCATGCACTTTAATATGCACAAAACTACATGCCAAAAATCTTTCTAGAAACTCTATATAAAAATGGTGGAATTGGTATGCAAATTTTGTGGAATTTTTCTTTAATTTTATTTTTAATTTGAAAATTGAATTTGTATGGTTTTTGTTCGAGAAAACTACAAATAGCCAACATTAAAAAAAAATGAAAAATGGTAAAAATTAGTAAAAATATTGAGAAGCTATCACTTTGTCACGTCGTGTATAGAAATTGGATCCACATGGATTCAGACTGTTTTTTTATAATTATCACATCTACACCTCTTCTCTGTGTTTTTGGCGGAGCTTCTCCAATTTGCGTTGGATGTCTTTATGTTGTCCTTCATAAGGTTCGTCCTGCAGTTTCATGCCGCCTCCGCGTCGCAGATGATTTTTATGAGCAGCCGAGCGGTGACTGCCGTAAGAAAGAATTTTTTCTATCATTTGCTGTTTCATGTCCACACCTACCCACGCAGCTAAAACGAGCTTTGTTATAATACAGATGTGTGTGTTTTCTGACTACAAATAAAATCACAAGAGGGCTTACTTATTCTTGCGACCTATAAATTAGCACTTCTTCCGAAAGAATCACGATTTTTATTTGCAGTCACTGATATGAGCTTTGTGATAAAAAAATCCGCGCGCAATAGAAAGAAATGCGCGCACTGCTTGACAGACGGTGTCGTTGCAACAAAGGAATAAACAAAAACACGAGTGGCTGATAGCATCAACCCTGCACTTGCCAGCTCGTTCATAAAAAGTGAATAATAATAATAGTGGCGATAATAATAAGGACGATAATGATGGCGATAGTGATCATCTGTATTATGAGAAGTTTCCATATTGTTCGTCAGCCACACTTCCCTTCATCTCCCCCTTCAATGTTGACTTTGTCGAGATAAATTGAAATTTCTTGCTTTTTGTTAATCGAAGTGTTTTGTTGTTGTTGTGGTTGTTATTATCTTTGTTGTCACTCACCATTACCAATGGCAGCACCTTCAACGCCCCTGATATACTAGTGCACGACACAGCATGCACATGCCACTTGTCGTTGTCGTTGCCGTCGCCGTTGCCGCTGCAAGAAGATGCATTCGTCCTTTGGGTTATCAACGCCACTTCAGAGAGAAGACAGGAAGTCAGAAAGAGTATCAGCACGCCAGGTAGGAAGGCAGAAAGCTAAAGTAAAAATGCGACAAAACGAATAATAAAAAAGTGCTGTAAGGGAATTATTAAAAAGTGTGACTATAGCTGGCAGCAGTCGATGCCGTAGTGGCGACAGGCAACAGTGGTGGCAGGACATAAACACACAAGTGATTGCTGCCAAACGTGCCAGAGGCTGTACAAGAGTGCAGAGAGCAAGGGCGTGTCATCGTGTACGGGCGTGGTAATAGCGCTCTGCCACAAAACAAAGTAAAAGGGAAAAACCAACCGATAAAAGAAATCCGCAAAGTTGCCGGCAGACTTGTAAGCCGTCTGGTATGACTTGGCAACGCTTGAATTGGCAGTTGTAATGTCACGCAGTAAATGCAGAGAAAACAATAGCAACATCAAGAAAAAATTGCACAGACTTTTGGCACACCAACAACGACAACGAAAGCAAAAAGCTATGTTTGCCGGCAGTAAAAACTCGAAAGGAGTCACAAAAGCGAATCGTAGAAGAAGAAAAAAACGACAAGAACAAATCAATTCACGACTTTGTACTCCATAGCATTTCAGTTGCCGTGTTTTAGAGTGGAGTAACTCACGCGCCATTCAACTGCAATGCACAGCACTGGCTTGCAGGAGAAGTAGCAGCAGCAGCAGCAGCAAAATACAATAATCAACAATTGGTGCAGAAGTAAAAAATTAAAAACGTGCGCCGCATTTTCAAAACACTTTCTTAATTTCTATTCCTGGTGCACGTGATAATATCTTTTGCTATTTATGGAATTAGTTCCACGAAGTTGAACTTTTATTATTCCCACCGAAGTGGATAAAGAGGAATTAGAAAAAATTTATTAAATCCAATGGTAGGCAATGGATCTAAGCTCCAAAGGAGACCTAATGGCGTATACGCATGCGGTTTGCAACATACAAATCCTCACCGGTACTACCGGGACTCTCCGGATAGCAGGTGCAACATTCAGTGAAATTTGAATACCCGGTCATTAGAAAAAGTTTCGATAAAAAAATTAGCCAAAAATGTTAAAAATATCAGAATATGACGAGAATTTGTTTGAAGAGGAATATGAGATGAATTTGTTTTGGATGATAGGTCTGCCCTAAGAAGGAGAACTGTTGGAGCTCATAACAGCGAGTGTGTTCGATGTTCATACGTCAGATAATTGGACGACTGAGTGCCTTGGCAGCTGACCTTCGTAAGTGGAACTGTAGACCAATAGATGGAACTGACATCTATAAAGTAAAACTACACAACAAAATTTTGCGTAAGCATAAACCTTAAATTCTTCTTCTTGATTGACGCGATAACCGCTTAAGCAATTTGGGCCGAGTTTATCAAAGCGAGCCAGTCATTTTTTTCTCGTGCTAATCTTCTTCTTCCTCTGCTACCACCAGCTGGTACCGCATCGAATACTTTTAGAGCCGGGGCGTTTGTATCCATTCGGACGACATGACCCAGCCAACGTAGCCGCTGGATCTTTATTCGCTGCGCTATGTCTATGTCGTCGCAAAGCTCATACAGTTCATCGTTCCATCGCCAGCGATATTCGCCGTTGCCAACGTACAAAGGTCCAAAAAACTTACGCAGAATATTTTTCTCGAACACTCCAAGCGCCGTTTCATCGGATGTTGTCATCGTCCAAGCTTCTGCGCCACACGTTAGGACGGGCATGATGAGAGTGTTGTAGAGTGTTATATTCGTTCGTCGAGAGAGGACTTTACTACTCAATTTCCTACTTAGTCCAAAGTAGCACTTGTTGACAAGAGAGGTTCTACGTTAGATTTGAAGGCTGACATTGTTATCGGTGTTAATGCTTGTTCCTAGATAAATGAAGCTCCTTACAACCTCGAAATCATAACTGCCAACAGAGACTTGGGTGCCGATACGCGAGTGCGCCGACTGTTTGTTTGATGACAGGAGGTACTTCGTTTTGTCCTCGTTCACCAGCAGAAAAATTCGCTTTGCTTCTTTATTCAGTTTGGAAAAGTCAATTGTGCGCTCGTATAAAAACAAAAAAAAACTTTAAATTGCAGCATTATTATTATCCGGTCATAGTGCCCTGCGATCTCTATGTGGTCTGTTGTGATTCTCTGTGAGTCTATAAGTGGATATCTTTAATGAATTTGAGTACTTTCTCAGGTTTTTTGTTCAATATCACCAGTGGGGTTATAGTCAAGCACCCTGTGTGTGAGAGTCTTGCTCTTTTGAAAGCTGAATGGAGCAAACGTTTGTTTTTGCTAATCCTACTTGGAAATGTTCTGAAATGATAAAGAAGAGTCCCGTATAACATCCAGTGAAAGTTCGTAACCCTTCTCTTTCTAGATGAATTCTAATAAGTGCCTTCCTATCCTTCAAAAACAATATTACGCATTTGAGCCAATGGATGAACAAATAATTTTTTGTTTTGTTTTGCAGTAAAGTGCGCAGAAATGGCTGATATAAACAAGATGGTCCCCAAAAATACGCACATTGCTTCAAAGCCAACCAACATCTCGGCTCGGCTTCAAGCGAATTTTAGAAAATTCTACCTCTAGAAAAATTTGCTGCAAATAAGCGATAATCAAATTATAGTTTCACGACAAAAAATAAGACCGAAGAGAAAACCGTCTACACCCATCCGGTACTGTTGATGTGGTGCAGGAGAGAAAAGGGATCTAGGCTGGAGAATTTCTTTAAGCCATCCCCAAAGGGCACACAAAGGAATCTCAAGCGCCTAGCCGCTAGAGCCGGACATTTGCAGAGAAAGTGTTCAACAGTCTCTTTATCTACAGGATCCACACAGCTTCTGCACTAGGGGTTGTATGGAACTCCAAGCTTTTACGCATGAGTACCGATCACCCAGTGGCCAGTGAGCACCGCAATGAGTTTGGAAATTGAATGGCGGGGGATTCCCATCACTTTAAGCGTTCTGTTTATATCGTATTGAGGCCATAGTGTTTTCGAAATAGCGCACGATGAGACAGACCTCCATCTGTCTTGCGCTTTTGAAAGAAATTGTGTAGTTTCCCTTTAACAACGGCCAAGGGCATACCAAAGTCAGAGAGGGGGACAACTGAAACCGGTTTTGTCGACCCTTTCCTGGCAAGCTCATCGGCAATTTCATTTCCCTCTATATTCCCTTGCCCAGGAACCCAGATAAGGGAGATGTTTTCTGCTCGATCGAGATGTTTGAGTTCCTCCATACAGGAGTTCATCAGAAGAGAGCTGCAATACGGCGACGACAGTGCCTTGATCGCAGCTTGGCTACCGGAAAAAATATTAATGTCTCCCTCTCAACAACGATCTTGAAGCAGTTTGCATGCCTGCAGGATCGCGAAGACCTCTGCTTGAAAAACGGTGCTTGTCTCCGGCAGTTTAAAGGAGACCGAAATGCTGGCTGATATAGAGAAAACCCCCGCTCCCACTCCAGATTCCATTTAGGATCCATCAGTGAAAACAGAGGTACCTATATCCGTGGCGACACTCCCCTCTTTCCCATCTTGCCTGCTCGCAAAGATAGCCCTAGCACAACCCTCAGAACCTAGTTTGCGGATGGAGAGATCAGTGCGAAGTAGAGAGAAGGAATGGGAGATCTGCTTCGAGATGTTACTATGTCCTACAGGAAGTTGCCTCTAGAGGCCAATCTCCTTCAACCTAACAGCGTTCTGAGCAGCAGTGGACTTAACTTGCAGATCCACGGGAAGTAAGTGCAGAATAACGTTGAGGGCAGCAGTGGGACATGTTCTACAAGCCCCAGTTTAGTGGTGTTGTAGCACTTCTGAAGAGCTACCCACCAAACTAGGCAACCAAATGTCAAAATTGGCAGAACCACTAAGTTGTACATCCACAGTACGACACGTGACTTGAGACCCCATTTATTGCCGAACATAGATTTAAAGACGTAGAAGGCTAAACTGGCCTTCTTAACTCGATTTTCTATGTGCAGCTTCCAGTGGAGCTTGGGGTAAAGTATTACACCAAAAGTGTTTATCAAAAATTACAGGAGTGTTTTTCAAAAATGATAGGAAATATACAATTTTTTACCAAGGAATTTATTTTTTAATACTTTTGATCATAAAAAATTAAAACAAAAATTTTATAAAAATGATTAAAAGAACCCAAGATATTTCTTTTTAAAAAACTGTAAAAATTATTGCCCTTTTGTAATTTTTTTTCAGTTTACTTCTTATACTGACAAACAGAAATCAAGGCCCTGAGCTGGATGATGCTGCACTCGAAACTGGTTGGGGAGTGCCTGACTTTTTTTTCGATCGCATCCGAATTCTTCGGTACCTGGTCATAGCGACATTGCATGAAACAGCGAGGCGGATGAGCTGGCTAGGTAGGGGGCCTGTGAGATAGTTTTCTCGCGAAGTCAAATGATTTGGTTTCTCAGCGAGCGCTGGAAAAGTGCATAGTCTTGTAAGGTCGGAAAATCATTTCGGAGACTTTCGAAGGATCTCCTAAGGTTAACAAAATCTCAACTCTCAAATTTCTTGGATGCCGTTACAGTACACTTTCCGCGAGGTATGCGTACCATGGGACTTGGCACTTACTTCGAGTAAATTTTGCGTCAGCTATATGGAGGATGAGATCCAATCATCTCAGCATCTTTATATTAACCTCTTGATGACTAAATATTTTTATTTGTTTGTTTTTATCATTGAAAATATGTGTTTTTCTTGTTTTGTTATTAATGTCTCGCTCCCATTGAATGCTTTTTATTTCCATATAGTCTGAATTAATACCCGTCAGTTTTTCGGTTCGCCGTTGAGGCGCTTTCAAGTGACAAAAGCATCATCAAAGCTACCGTCATGGCAGTGGCATGCCCAGCTTGTATGGACTAAAAAACTTCTCCTCATCAAAAGTCCATGTTAAAGTTCATACTATTTCCGCTTCATTTCGTGAATCTTCTTAAAGCCTCTCGTATGAGATGAATTTCGTTCAAATAAAATCTAAGCGAATCACATTATTTACTAGCTGTTGAAGCCACGCAATGAGTTAATAACTCAATATAAAAGTTTACATATCCAAGAAAATACCTTCATAGTTTAGAATCTCCAATATGCAACCTTTTGACGGTGGTAATATTGCTTGGCTATCTACAGAGATGATTTCTTTCACAAAAATTTAGAGAGTTGAAAAACCTTTAAAAATTATTTTGCAATAAGTACATATGTATCATCGCTTTTTACTAGGTGTGCAGCTAAGTTCTCGCTGTTTTTTTCGATGAAAACACAACTTTATTCTGAAAAAATGGTTACAAGTGAATCATTGAAAGTATAGCCCATCGCTGACTACTACTTTTCCCCATCTTTCTGGTAGATCTCGTATACCGTCGCGGTAAAACTGTTTATCTTTTGAGGCTACCCACGGATCAATCCATTTTTGATGTCTTCAAACGAATGGAACTGCTGGTCAGCTAGACCTTGTGCTATCGATCGGAACAGGTGATAATCGGGCGGCGCAATATCTGGAGAATATGGCGGGTGAGGTAGGATTTCCCATTTCAGTGTTTCTAGATAGGTTTTAAGGGATTTGGCAACGTGAGGCCGAGAGTTGTCACGCTGTAGCATCACTTGTTCATGCCTCTCCGCGTATTGCGACCGCTTCTCGCGCAGTGCTCGGCTCAATCGCATCAATTGAAGTCGATACCGATCCCCAGTGATGGTTTCGCTTGGATTTCACAGTTTATAATAAATAACACCAACTTGGTTTCACCAAATACATAGCATAACCATCGCAGCGTGAATATTCGGCCGAAGCGACGACGTAGAAGCATGATAATAAATAATGAATATGAATAAATACAAGCATGATAATAAATGCCCATGACTTTCTTTTGTTTGGATTGCTATAATGAAATCATTTTTTATCACCCGTCACGATGCGATAAAGAAAACCTTTCCCTTTTTTGCCGCTGGAGCAGTTGTTCACAGGCGAAAAAAGAAAAAACGACGTTCAACATCCCTTGGTTTTAATTCATAAGGAACCCAAGTCCCCTGTTTCTGAATTATTCCCAAAGCATGCAATTGGCTGGAAATGGATTGGCGGGTAACTCCTAATACTGAAGCAAGCTCTTCTTGCATTTGACACGGATCCTCATTGAGCAATGCCTCCAATTCAGCGTCTTCGAAGGTTTTTGGCCTTCCTTCACGCGGACGGTCGTCAACATTAAAATCACCGTCTTTGAAGCGACGGAACCAATCTCGGCACGTTGTTTCACTTAAAGCAACATCTCCATAAACTTTTTGTAGCTCTCGATGCGCTTCAGACGCCGTTTTTTTTCGAATGAAAGAGAAAAAACAACACTTTCCGCAAATGACGATTATTCGGCACAAAATCCGACATTTTCACAAAACCAAAAGTATATGACACCAAAACAAAATCACTCATGTGTCGAAGCAGTTTGTTTACCATATGTCTAAGCTTGATTTATGACGTTTCGGTTATGTTAGAATATACTAGCACACACTGCTGGCGCCATTTATTGACAAACAGTGGGAACTTAGTTGCGCACCTAATTGTTTGCATCTGCAATTTTTTAGTCTGTATGCTCCTCTATGCCTTACCACTGCCCGCGCAAAAATGTAGGTGGTAGATTACCTGCAGTAATTAAATATATCATTGACAGGTACGGTTCATGCAATTTTTAAGCGATTTTAAAAACAAACAAAAAAGAAATAGATAATAATGGCCACTCAAATCTGGACAATTTTTTCCATACCCTCATTCCTCTTTAGTCCATTGCGAATTTTCATATTGAAATCAGCAAAAGTGGAAGCGCACGTAATAGCTATCGAACAAATATGATCAGAGACTAAGTGAAAAATTGATAGCCAATGGAATTGATGGCAATTGATACGTAGCATCAACAGCAGAGCGTTAAGGGCGCAATGCGGTTGAAGAGTAGAAATGCAGCATTTAATGCAATTGAAGTTCGGCAATTGAATACTTGTTTCCGTGCAAAAAAAAAATATATATATCTCAAAAAAAATTTTAATTTCCAGAATCCACAAACCGCTTTGCAGCGCCAACTTCAATACAGTGATTGCATTTTACGGCAATGGCCGTTACACCCACACACCACTCGCCCGTTACTATGGACGTGAATGGCTCAATGTGAGCTGCAGCAGCATCGCCTCGTTCAGGCACTGGCAGCAGCTGCAACATTTGGTTATTGTTGTGTTCGTATACGAAGTGGCCATTAAGGTGAGGCTGAGACGCAAAATGAGCAAAAACAAAAACAAAAAAAGCAAAAACAAATTTGAAATGCGCTGCAACCCAAAAAATTCTCGCAAACAAACGAAAACGCTCTGAATGTGATTTTGCCGTGCGCTGCATTATTTTGAAGTTTTTCCACCACACATTTGCTCCTCTGCTCTTATTCTGCAGTTTTTATTGGGGTTTTTTTCTATTAACATTTCTCCCGTTTGTTGCATATTATTTATTCTTTCGTCGTTTCTCTAGTCGTTATTTCCTTAAAAAAAAAAATGTTTTGCCTTTTAAAATTGCAACATACACTCACCTTCAGGCGACGCATAGCTCAGCGCAGCAGGTAAACCCTCAAAAGTATGCTACACATTCGCCATACCAATTGTCGGTGAATGAGTAAATGAGTGAGTGTGTGTTTGCACTAAAAGTAAAAACACACCAAAAACACAAAAAAAACAATTTTATTGAAGTGCATTTATTATATACGTATGTGTATGTGTGAGGATGTTTCTGCTGGCTCCCTGAGATTCTATGTTGATCTAAGGTTTTGCGGTAGCCGTTTTGACTACTTTTGCATTCTTTATGTAATTTGCTGTTTTTAGAAGAACTTCGTTCCTTTATGTCAGCTGTAAAGATTTTTCTTATCTTTTTTTTTCATTTGAGTGCATTTCGACTGCATTTTCTTTATTTGCTTGTAAGCCATTCAATGCTTTTATTGTTGTCAGTTCGTTTGAGGTCAAAGGTGATGAAAAATTTCAGTTCATGAAATAAGGTCGCTTTTTACGAAGATTGAATGTGGCAGTTTTGGAGTAGTGGAATTGAAATTGTTCTTGAAATTTAACTGAAAACCAAAAATTAGAGTAAAAAGAAAAAAAAAACTACAGCTGTGTGCGATGTTAGCAAATAAGCAAATAACTTCATATTTTCGGGCTGCTAAGTAAATTTTCGGTGAAGGTCGAACTAAATTTCAGGTTAAAAGTCGGTATTTCAGTATCATTCAAACTTGTGTACTGTTGACTGATCAGGGAGCATGTTAGCTTTTCAATCTCAAAAATACTCGAAAGAGTCGATGTAGTTCAAACTTTTACTCTGAGCTGTTTGCGACGGTAGCAAAGTCAGATTTTGGATCACTTTGGATTGACGATTGACTTCGAAGTAGTCAAATGTGAATTAACGAATCTCCATTAGATGTAGTTTAAGCGAGAGAAATCTCAAAAATTCAGAAAACTACTATGCGAATTTATATGCACTGTCGCCAAAAGCCCTAAAAAATACGCTTACCTTTCAAAATTATACCTGAATGTTGCCTCTAAATAAAGGAGGAGTTACCTAAAGGAAAATGGCATGATCTCACCCAATCCACATATAAAAGTGATTGAAGAAAAGTACTTTCCTAGGTGCTGCGACTCGAGCAGATAGAAGTAGATGTAATTAACAAATAGTTGAACGAAACTTCCGATTAGGTTACATTAGGTTACAATAAAGAGAGCTCTCTCGGTTGCTATAGAGTCTGATTGTAACGCCCAGGACAGATTCTCTCGAGTCCTATCACCAGCCATGTTCATTGCGTGATGGCAAAAGTAAATGCGATACTCTGCTGTCGTCTAGACCTGTTCACTTCCTATATATTTCTACTCCAACCTTGCGGAAGTGCACGAGCGCGGTAGCCGCTGTGAGTACAAAACATCAAAAACAGGGTTTCCTAAAAGCGGTTACCTCTCGGCTGGCAATGGCAAGCCTTTCGGAGTATTCCGGCTATGAAAAACCATCTGACGTTCGGAGGCGGCATAAAATTTTAGGCCCCTTCAGTTTCGCTCAAACATCAAGACGCACACCACAAGTAGGAAGAAGAGTTCGTCCAAACACCTAATAAAGAGTGGAAGCTTTAATTATATAAATATATATATAACCTGCTCTACGTTACAGAGACATAAAATTTTTGGTAGTCGGAAATTAAAGATATGGACTTGAACGCTATTTGGTTTCAGCAGGATGGTGCTCGATGTCACTTTGTCTGTTCCACAACCGATTTTTTGGGCGCCAATCGTTTAGCCGCCGTAGCCGAATGGGTTGGTGCGTGATCACCATTCGGAATTCACAGAGAGATCGTTGGTTCGAATCTCGGTGAAACACCAAAATTAAGAAAAACATTTTTCTAATAGCGGTCGCCCCTCGGCAGGCAATGGCAAACCTCCGAGTGAATTTCTGCCATGAAAAAGCTCCTCATAAAAATATCTGCCGTTCGGAGTCGGCTTCAAACTGTAGGTCTCTCCATTTGTGGAACAACATCCACACCCACATCATAAATAGGAGGAGGAGCTCGGCCAAGCACCTAACAGAAGTGTACGCGCCAATTATTTATTATTTTTAATCGTGTTATCGGCCAGCCAATTGGTCCCTTCGGAGCTGTTAGACTTTTTTTGTGGGGTTCTGTAAAGAGCCGATGTTATGCAAACAATCCATTTACGATTCAGGCCCTCAACGCGAATATAGAGAAGCCATTTATGAGATAGAGCAAGAAACCGTCACCAATGGCTTGGAAAACTAGACTAACAGGATGAGCTACTGCGAAACCAGCCGAGGTAGTCACATGCATGAAATTGTGATGTATAAATAAAGGCAAATAAATCAATAATACAATGGAAAAAATGTATTTATGCCAATTTTTTCGACAGTTTCAGTCACTCAGTACGAGGTTCTATAGCAGAATGGATCTAACACTTTTCTGAAAGACGCCTCGTATAGCCATTTAAAATTCGCATTGCTAGATAAGCTCTCCATATCAGTATCCAGAATGAGTTTTTGTAATTGACAACGCTGACTGGTCGTACGGTGCTTCAGGCGGAGAAGATGGTGAGGGATTTAAGCCTCGAAAAGAAAGCGGTAGTAGTCGTCTCATTGAGCAAAAAAATAGACAATTTTTGGAGCAGCGTTTGACAATAGTGATTTGGTGCGTGGGTAAAAATGGGACCAAATTACCTAGAAAAGCCTCGTAAAACGAAGGAGCGATGAGATAAGGGAAAGTTTTTATATGACAAAAGATGTTCTGAGAAGATCGAGAGTTCGTCCCCGATGGCAACCGCTCACAAATGAAGATTCGGTGCAAAATTCCCATCAATCATTGGACAAAGGCCGTCGATTAAGCGCTCGGCTGATTTGCAGAGAAATGCGGGATACCTGAAACAATCTTTCATCACATTTTAAAGAAGCACCTTTAAATGAAGAAAGTCTGCGTGAAAATGGTGCAAATGGTCTGGTCGAGTGAGATGAAGCACTAGCCTTTATTGAGGTTTCCGAAACCACATCAACGCTACGAAACGAACATAAAATTTGTCAGAAGAGTGATCGCAGCGCACGGAACGTGGGGACTGGAGGCGGTAAAAGCTGTTTCAATGACGCCACTGAAGAAGAATCTCGTTCACGACTTCCAGAGCAACTTCGATGATTCGCTGAGGAGTGCGGAGACAACGGTACAACCAAGCAGGGGGATAATACTTTGACTGATATTGAATAACTGATTTAAGAAAATCCTGCCGAAATGAAACCTGCATACATTCATATATGGCTGCCAAAACTTTAAATCGGATTATTTCAATGGAACGAGTAAACAGCTAAATTTCTTTTCCGGCCTATAAAATTTAGAGTGCACAAATCTTTGTTACTTCCGCCGAAATTAAATTTGAATCAATCTTAATAAGAAAACGAGAGTAAATACATATTAAAACGGTCAATGGAGGCCGACAAGCTGTTCCATTCAAAGGGTGAGTTCCGAATGTGCAATCACAGACGGCCACAGCTGATTTGCTATAGCGGTTTGTGGCAAGCTAAATGCAATTAGGACACACAAAAAATTCTGAAAAACAAGAAAATGCAAATAGAATAAAAAAGCGGCAAGCAAAAAGCAGCTCAAACGAGTTGGCAGCAAAAAGAGGGAGACTACTAAACTCAGCGTAACTTTCCCTTTAAAATGTAGCCATGGCCACGACAACACATTTTCAGCTGTCAATTGTAGCACTCTAGTTGTTGTTATTGGCGGTGCTGTTGATGCAGTATTTGCTGTTGCAACACCATCAAGCAAAGCCAACAACCAGCGGGCAATAGAAGCAAGCCTCTACTGGCGACTCGTTGGCAGTTTTGCAATTTTTAAATTTATGCTGTTAGCAATCGTAATTCGAGTAGGGTTGCCGCACATGTCGGTTTTCTGAAGCATGTGCTGGTTGTGGACTATTTATAATATTTCAGATAAGCAAACTTTGAGGTTTACAAAACGTAGGCCTATTCATTTCCATTAACAATGCTAAAGTTTTATGTTGATTGGTGCTTGCTAAGTTGATAACAAAGGTTAACATTACTTATAACGGCGGACCAGAATATCCCCATAATCTTGCGACATTAACGGTTAAGGAAAGATTGCAACGTTTGTAGGTTAGATTAGATTAGATTTGTGGGCGGTTGGGCAAAGTCCTGGATAGATTTCAGTAGAAAGAATAGAGATAGGAAAGATAAAAAGTGGATGGTAAGACGGATACATTAGTTTGAGGTCACTCTTCCACAAATCTCTTGGATTCATTGATGAATTTTAAGAGATCCGGAAGAGGAAGAGTATGAACTTTATCCATACTCAGTATATTAAGGACAGCTACAGAGAAAATGATCTGCAGTGTCGTCATTCTCAAGACAGGATAGGCATATCGGGCTGTCTACGACCCCCATGGTAGCCATATGCTGACCACGGACGTTTGTGCCCTGTGATTACACCCACCAGTACTCTCAGGTCTTTCCTGTTGAGTTTTAGGAGAAATGTCGCAGTTTTCCTGTTTGGTTCTTTCACAAAGCACTTGGCTACTCTGCACGAGTTCAACTCAGACCACCGACCTTTGTGGGTAGACCTCATGAAGTCGTCAACCCATAGTTGAATCGATGCGCAATTGACACCTAGAAAGGGTTCATGGCCTAGTGGCATACTTGCAGAGCCTTCATTTTCCAATTTATCAGCTAACTGGTTCCCTACAATACCACAATGTCGAGGCACCCAAATAAAACTAACTTTGTTGTGTTTTGCAACACTGTTCAGTTTTGTCTTACATTCACCGACTAACTTCGAAGAGCAAACAAATTCCAATACTGTTGCCCCGCCACTTGTTCTCAATTAGCCAGTACGCCACATTCAAGATGGCATAGACTCCCGTAAGGAATACCGTGGCCATCTGTCCTGTGGCATAGGAGTACTTAGTGTCTTCGTCTAAGTACCATCCAGCTCCCCCTCCATCACTGGTTTTGTATCCGTCGATGTAGAAAGTGTAGTAGGTCCTCTGGACTTAACCATTGATCTCTATCTGGGATCAAAACATTATACTTCCTACCGAAGCCAACGACAGGCACCCGATTGATCACCGGCATCGAGAACAGTGTGCACCGCTCCGACAACTGGTGGTATATCAGACAGTGGCCAGTGCTTACTTTATTTTCCCATACTCCCTTTAACTTGAACCTGTACGCCGCCTTAATTGTTTCCTTTCGAATTTGAAGATCTAGAGGTTGCAAGTTCAGAATGGCATTCAGGGAATCACCAGATGTCGCACACTCTTCTCTGCAGCCTGTTTAGGGTTTTTGCTCTGGAATTCACCATTGTGGCTTTCCACCATACTACATACTATGCAATAATGGGTTTAATCATGTACAGCCAGTGTACTATCGCCGGTCTTAGACCCCATGTCTTGCCAAAGGTTCTCTTACACTGCCAGAAGACTTTTAGTGTTCGAGAGACCTTCTGCTCGTCGTGCTTCTTCGAATATATTCTATGTTTCGCACCCATATACGACTACTGGCTTCACGCTAGCGTCGAATACGCTTAGCTTCGTGCGTTGGGAAATGTGAGTCATTCTCCAGCGCGTCCCTTTGGTAATCGTGTGCGTATATCCACTGCCATAAAATGTACGGCAATAGAAAAATTAACTGCCTTATATTTATCATAGCGCAATTATTACTGAGTGCGATGAACTTCCTATAAAAACCAGTTACCGCCTTGCAAGCCGTCTTACGAATGCGGAATTCTTGATCTAATTACCCACAAGAGATGCAAGTGGAGATTGCACACAGGCTGAAAGAGCGTAGTCATTCTTTCTACCTAAACCACTGACCGCAGTATTTATTTGGAGAATCGAAGTATATCATTCCATTCCCAATTTCTCGCAGGCCGAGCTGAAAATCTTTCATATTAATGGCTCAGAGTGATTGATTCCGACTCTTAAAATTTAAATCTCCATTACCAGGCTATTATTTCTGCCCTATAAACAATGTAGAAAAAAAAATGAGCTTGGTTTTAAAAGGGGCAGCAAATTTCCATCGATCCTTAACAAGTCGGCTGAAACATTTGGTACACCGATTTTTTGGTCTTTAGTCCAGGTCACTGCAGGGCTTACGATTTTACACGTCATAATACCACCTAAGTTAAATCTTGCACGCGAGATACCACATTGACCAAGAAATTCCTGGAATATACTCAGGGAATTCAAAATACAAATTTATTCATTATCACCTTCAAAGTACTTCTCCTCAACTGCAACGCACTTATGCCAGCGTGTGATCCAGCTCTCGAAACATTTCTGGGCCTCTATTTTCGGTATATCCATTAGAGCCGTCTTCGATTTTTCCACTACTTCCTCTCGCATGTTAAAACGTTTCGGGGTTTCTTCTAATAAAATTGCATAAAACCACTGGCAGTCACATCAGATGAATTGATTTCTGGATGGTATCTGTTTTGTCCTTGCCCAAAAATTCACTGGTAATGGAACTGCGCGACTGTGTGTTATTAAGATGGAAAATCTACGCGTTGCTTTCTCACAAATCCTTTCCATTTAGTCAAATTACTTCACGTAAACAACTCTTAATGCCTTATTAACAGTCGGACCTTCTGATGGGCAGACCACACCATTTCCCTTCCTACTACTGTTCCGTACTATCTTGTCGAAACGCTTAAGTGATAGGCAAATACTTTTTTATACTTTTTATACCTCTGGAAGTACTTAGAAGTTAACCTCTTCAGCATTGCGGTTACAGCTACCTTGACCTCTCATAAAACGTCATGATGAGTTCCCTTAAAGGTCGCGATATCGAAGCTAAAACGAGGATGCGGCGACGCTGGAATTTCGGGAATGCATTTTTCAATTTTTATGATGCTGGGATTTTCTCGGGATCTCGTTATTACAATTCTGGGATCCCAAGATATGTTCCGAGATTTCGATATTCATTAATTTGTAACAATTTAACTTTGTATACTGCTTTGTAAATAATTTCGCGGCACCTTATAATTTGGTTTGAACTTCAGATGATAAAGTCTGAACGTAATTTCGTTATATCATCATCATCTTTTGGCTCTACAGCTCTTTGTGAGCTTTGGCCTGCTGCACGTGGGAACTCCATACGTCTCGAACGCTTGCGACTTTTTTCCAGTTCGTTATCCTAAGTTTCTTGAGGTCGTCCTCTAGTTCGTCGGTCCATCTTGTTCTCGGCCTTCCTCTTGCTCTAGTGTTGAACGCTCTGGCTTCTACGATTTTCTTCTGCGCCCTCGTACCGTCCATTCTTGTAATGTGACCCAGCCATCTTAACCGCTGCGCTTTGATGAAACGTATAACATTTTCACCCTTTATCAGTTGATCTATAGGGTGGGCCATATAAAATTTGTTTTTTGAATCGGCTATAAAAAAAAAACTTATCAATATTTTTTCAAACTTTTTTTGTATTTTGAAGATTAAACATTGTCATTTATGAATGAAAAATAATATCGTTCAAATGACTGCCACGACTGGCTTTACAATTTTTAAGCACATTTTCGATTGTTTGGGCTCCAATTTCATGAATGGCAACTTCGATTTCGTGTTTTAAAACATCAATCGTCTCTGGGTGGTTTGAATAGCATTTGTCCTTAACGGCTCCCCACAAAAAATAGTCCAACGGACTTAAATCACAGCTCCGAGGCGGCCAATTGATATCGGAATTCAAAAACGGTAGCCAAAAGTTCGAGTGTAACTTTGGCAGTGTGACAAGTTGCACCGTCCTGTTGAAACCAAATGTCGCCCATGCCATCCTCTTCAATTTTTGGAAACAAAAACTCGTTGAGCATGTCACGGTAACGTTCGCCATTTACTGTAACAGCGGCTCTTCGCTCATTTTCGAAAAAAAAAAAATGGCCCGATGATGCCACCAGACCAAAAACTGCACCAAACAGTGACTCGTTGTGGATGCATTTGCTTCTCTACAGTATCGTGTGGATTTTCTGAACCCCAAATCCGACAATTTTGCTTATTGACGTAGCCACCGACGTGAAAATGAGCTTCATCAGAATAGATTATTTTTCGTTTCTCAGAGTTTGAGTAGAAAACTCACCACTTTGGAAATAGGTTTTCATATTTCCCAATTTTGTTCAAGCATATAGCGTCCCATTTCGTAAATGTCAAACCTTTAAGTAAATTATGAACACATTTGACATGTCATTCGTGTTACCATTCTCAAAAAACTAGGTGGTTCAAAAAGCAAACGCTATATGGCCTACCCTGTAGCTCGTCGTTCCATCTTATCCGCCACTCGCCGTGATCTTTGATTGGTCCGAAAATTCTTCTGAGTACTTTTCGTTCGAAGGCTTGCAGTTTTGTTTTATCTGCTTCAATTAGCGTCCACGATTCAGCTGCATACTGGTCTAATGATGGTTTTATACATAGTCAATTTGCATTGTCTGTTTAGTAGTTTTGATTTGAAGAGTTTCGTTAACGACGCATATGATCTGTTCGCCGCTAGAATTCTCTCATCGATGATGAGGTCCATTGAATTGTCTCTACTCAGTTTGAAGCCTAAATAGGTAAAGGATTCAACGATTTCAAAAGAAAAATCGCCAATTTTCAGTTTGCCTGGTGTTGGTTTATTTTGTCTGGACATTATCATATATTTCGTCTTATCTTCGTTGATTTTAAGACCAATTTTACTACCAACAATTTCAATATCAGCGAAGGTTTTGGTTAGGGCGTGGATATTTTTGCAGACAATTACTATGTCATCTGCGTATGCGAAAAATTGGGTAGTTCTATTTAAAATATGTCCAGTCCTTTTTGCGTCACTTACGTCATCGATGGCACAGCATAGCATAAGGTTGAAGATTGCTGATGAGAGGGTATCGTTATCTATTAGGGTGAAAAAGAAATCCATTATTTTCGCGGTACATAGCTGTAGTAATTGATATCTAGTAAAATATCGATCAAACAATTTATGATGTTTATGCTGATAAGGTGACATTTCAGACCGAAAACATTATGTTACCGTGTCCTGTTCGTTCCATTCAGTTGTGACTTTCTGAGAAAAGAAAGACCGTTCACTCATTACTTTAATATTATTTGATACAAAAAAAGTGTTGTAAACGCAAAATGCTTTTTCGTTAAACAGTGAATTTTTCTGTCTCCATTTTTTATGCTTCGGAAGAAATTACAAGTCCTGAAAGTTCCGGGATTGCTGATGCTTAAAAAGATCCGGTCTGCTGCGATCTGGGAGTTCACCTCAAACTCCTGTAAAATGAATGAGAAATCTAGCGGCGCATTGCCGTAGTGCGAGATACAGCAGTTCGCGGAGAGTTCGGAATGC
Source organism: Anastrepha obliqua (assembly GCF_027943255.1). Classification (NCBI taxonomy): domain Eukaryota; kingdom Metazoa; phylum Arthropoda; class Insecta; order Diptera; family Tephritidae; genus Anastrepha; species Anastrepha obliqua. Next base: position 3,948,432 of record NC_072896.1, read on the forward strand.
ACACGAAAAATGTGTACCACCAGCTGCTCTAGTGCTCCAGTAACATAGAACTGTCTACTCACCATCAGTGCGGCAGAAGCATATCCAGCATGCATGACGCAGCGGATATCGAAACATATCAAAATCGCCTTTAATCGCTACTCGGACATTTTTGCTTTCGTTGGGCGCTCACCATCTGGATGGGTAAACTTACGAGTACTTATTTAGGAGTGTCGGCAAGGTTAGACAAATGTAAGAAAAACCTCACACAAGTGTATCATTTCTGCAATGGTCACAGCTGGCAGCCCTAAACTTAAACAAACTTCATCGTGCCCCGTACTCACTTGCCACACCACCATCACCAGAAAGGCGCCGTATCTTGACCCACTTCAATGGTTTCACTTACTCCACATGTCTTGGATAATATGGCCAGTGTCACACACGGCGTAGTATTTGCTATTTTTATACTTCACATCCTCTATTTTTCATTCCTACTCCACTAATGCAGGGAAGCGTGACGGGTATGCTGGGTCACTAATGTAGCGACAAGTATGTGAAATAAAATATTTTGACCCACTGCATGTCCTTGTTGTTGGCGTTACTTTTCGAAGTATGTGCCTATGTGTGTGTGTGTGCACAGATCTAGCACTCGCTTCTACTCGTTCATACATACGGCACATCCACAGGGAGGTGCTCATCTATTTATTTATTTATTTGTTGCTGTATTTCGGGGAATTCTTAAGCACAAAATGCAATTTTTATGCAACAACTTTGTTTATTCACAAGCGAATACGATTTCATGTTCACTCTCTCAGCTTTACGTACTCACATATTCTCACGCTTGAGTGAAGTACCAATTGGTAAATGTCAAATAAAAATGGCGAAGAAATGCAATCGAATCGTGGGTTGGCGTGACGTTGCTACAAATGAAATGTGTGCTCAACAACCTGTGGAAGGAAGTAGTGAAATGTACGAGTTCTGGAACGAAAAAATGTAACCAACGTAAATATATACAAATGCATCTATTTATATGGTATGTAGGTACGAATGTCGTGATGTCTCTTGCACATGAAATGTAAAAATTTGCTACTGCTTGACTGCATAAAAAATGAGCTCGAATTTTTTAAGTATAAAAATATCGCAGAGTTACAAAGATTCTTTAGTCAGCTGTTACAGTATCTGCCAACGAATTACCGATGAAAAGAGTTGCTTATAAAATTGAATAGACCTTTGAAGGCTAACCTGAAGGTATCTTAAGGTATCTTAAAAATGTCGAATTTGTGGTATCAATTGAAGAAAAACGCTTCTCAGGCTCATCAAATGCGTATAGAAGCTCTAAGCAGAGCACAGTGCTTCAGGTGGTTTAAAAAATTCCAAAGTGGTGATTTTAGTGTGGAGAACCAGGACCGTGGCCGGCCACCGAAAAAGTTTGAGGACGCCGAATTGCAAGCATTGTTGGATGAAGATGATGGTCAAACGCATGAAATGATGGCAGAGCAGTTGGGAGTGACCCAAAAAAACCATTTCTAAACGTTTGAAGGGCATGGGCATGACTTTAAAGGTCGGAAGATGGGTGCAGCATGAACTGACAATGTGACAATGCACCGCCACATCAACAAAAGGTCTAAAATTTACATTCTGCCCTAATGCTCATAAGTGTAGGTGCTCGCGTCTGTCTTTCTATCAAATGTGTATAGGTACATTAGCTCGAACTAACTACACAATTAGTCTTAACCCGTACGGGTTTGTCATCTTCGGCGACATCCTGCAAAATTGTCCCCTTCAAATTTCTGTGGAAAACTTTAACCCTCTAACTACCCTTTTAATAACCTTCCATTGATGTTTTGAGAATGAGTCAAAATTCCTCATTTAATTGGAGTTAGAGGGTTAAAGTTTACTACAAAATAATTTTTGGAAGAAGTAGAAATCTGAGGACAGAAGAAGTTTTAATGTCGCGAATGTAAACGAATGGGTTGACGTGTAACTACAATTGGAAAGTGCCCAGTTCCGAGCTCCGGGTCGAAATGATAAAAAAACGTTTTTTCTAGTAGTCGACCCGTTCTTCGGCAGGCAATAGCCGGCTGAGCGTATTACTGCATTGAAAAAGCTGCTATTCGAAGTCTGCATAAAGCTGGTCCTTCCAATTGTGCAAAAAAAAAGATCAAGACGCACTCCACAAACCGAGGAAGGTTCGGCCAACCATCCAATAAAGGGTGCAAGCGCCAATTATATTATATATTTTCTTCTTCTTCTTCTTATTCTTCTTCTTCTTATTCTTCTTCTTCTTATTATTTTATAGCAGGTTTTCACCTGTTTTTTTCACACAATTACATAGTTATAAATTACAAAATGATGAAATGTTATTGTCCTTCCGCTAATGTCGAAATCCAGCTTTCTTGCCATCTCTTTGGTGGTCTTCCACGTCCGCGCTTTCCATGTGTTATATAGTCCCTCGCTATTCGGATAATTCTGTCGTCACTAGCTCTAGAAACGTGATCATTCCAAGCACGTCTTCTTGTTCTGATAAACTTCACTACGTCATTAACGCCAGTTTCGTCACGAATGACCTCGTTTCTAATGCAGTCAAGACGTGTTTTTCCTACGATGGATCGTAGAACTTGCATTTCAGCTCTACGCAGTAGCTGTTTTGTTTTAGCGTTTTCAGCTCATGCTTCGGCTCCATATGTCAGGATTGGTCTTATTGCAGTCTTGTATATACGCGTCTTGCTTTCAGTGGTCATATATTTGTTCCACCATACAACATCCCTAATGCAACCTGCAATACATGCGGCCTGCATACATCTCTCTCTGACTTCCTTAATAATGTCGTGGTCACTGAATATTTCTATCCCCAGGTATTTAAATTTCATTACTTGCTCTATCATCGTTCTTTCTATTTCAAGTTTGCATCTGATCGCATTCTTGGCAACAACTAAACTTTTTGCTTTTTCTCCGGAGATCTCCATGTTAAACTCTTTGGCTGTAACTACAAACTTATGTAGTAATCTTTGCAAATTGTCTTTAGAGTCCGCAATTAATATGGCTTCATCTGCATAACATAAAATTGGTATGCTTATGTTATTAAGACGATACCCATCTAATGATTTGACTTCTTTTATTATTTGGTCCATTATTGTATTGAAGAGTATTGGTCTCAGCGAGCCTCCTTGTCGTATTCCGCTTGCGCATGGAACTTCGTTGATATATTTTCCATCTATTCTTATTTTTGTTTTGCAATCACAGTTCATATATATTTTCATACATAATATTGTATTTTCCATAAATAAATTGCACTTCCGGCCAAAATGTTGAAACGTTAACTCCCCAAGTAAAATTACAAACCTCTGGATTAGTGCTTTCTTTATCTTCCTCTTCAGAATTATTAGCGTTTGGTTGTGTTGAAAATTATTGGCCTCAAACATCTAGAAGTGAGTAACGTTTCAATACAACGATAGGGATTTATTGTATGAAAGGTATTTGAAGGAAAGAGGTTGGTTTCGGGCTATTTTTATATAATATTTTGCACTGCCTCTTGTCAGGGTGCATAACGAATTTTGATATTAAAGTGGTTGGCCTCTTTCAAATTACTGCCAAAAATGAAGTATTTCATTTATGTGTATAGTTTTTTAATTTATTTACCATCCATAAAATATAAACTCAAACCTTCATATACCCATGTACCCAGCTAAGTGAATCATTAGACCCGCCTTGCAATATATTGACTTCATGTAGCAGAGCTTGAATTGATGAAATGATTACCCTATCATCGCGAGAAAAGTAAAAGCTATAGAAAATGAGCAAAAATAAAGGCAATTAATCAGAGATATTTAACTGCAAAGCGCGGGCGTCACATCCCGTAGGGTGGCTGCTCTGTACTTCTGGGTGATATCCTCGATACTCATTCGCAGCGAAGTGACTTTTCATCACCTCGTCTATAGGCATCAGCTGGAGTAAAAGACAGATTCTATTCGCACAATAAGCGGACCTCGAGTGTATAAATTTTCAACTTCCGCAGGTAATAAAATAGTGAACGACGTAGGCACAGTTAAGGGGCACGAAATTCAAAAGTTTAGCCAATTATCCATTAATGGTCTTCTGGTAATCCCGCTCTTGGTATGTTCGAGTCATTTGGTGAAAGATACAGGCTACCTACTCCATTCGAAAGGAAACGCACATAAGGACTTCACCTCTAGCGTCAGCCCACTCCAGCTACAGGCTCATGCGCCAACGCGAATGCAACACGAAATATTGCGTGAGTAAGCGGCATGTGACCTTAAGAACACCACCAACTTTGTATGCTTATGAAGGCGCTGCATTTGCTGTTTACTTGAGCATAAATTCTTGTATATTTCCTAAGATACCTTCGATCATTCAAACCATTCACATTTGAGGAATAATTTTTTTTTTCGGTTACGTATAAATTTCCATTTTTGATTATCGAATTAAGTTCGGAATGTTTGCCGCACATTTACATGCGTACCTACACAACTACATGCGCATACATACTTACTTACACATATTTGAGCACGCGGATAGCTGCGCATAGGTAAATGCCTTCCGTTTATTGGCCCTGCCGCTGGCGTCAAGCTAAATTTCCTTTTCTTCTTCTCTCCCATTCCTTGGTTTTGTTTTCTTTTAGCGGTTGCGGTGTCTAGCGTCGAGTATATTTGCACAGACGCATTCATTTTTTGTTGTGTATCTTTAAGATATTCTTGTTTTGTTTTTTGCCCTTGTTAGGCCTTGATACCCTTTTGTAGATACAAGTAAACAAAAAGAAAACAAAACCACGGTGAAGTTTCAATGTTAAAATGTTCGATATTTCCGTCGCTTCAGCTCAATCGCTGACTTGCGGCTTACATTCTGCTTTGTTGTTGCACTGAAACGCGCTTCGCATGCGTATTAGTTCCGTTTAGTTGCTTGTCTTCCAATAAAAAAGAATAATAATAAATACTTTTAAGGATTTCTTTGGCAATTTTCGTCTATCGGGACATTTGTCTGCCGGCAACAAAAAAATCGAATTGGGGTTGGAAGAAGTCAAAAAATTTAGTTGCGAGTGATTAGGAGAAAAGTAACCGTAGAAATATAATTTAGCAACTCATCCTTGGTTGCGCCGGCTCAGCCTCTTACTAAAACCCCTTTCGACGTAATCTGTTAATTTCGCTTGAGCGTTTGACTCTGTTCGAAAGGTAGTGCAGCACCTTTTACGGATTCAACTGCACACATCGATTTCCTAATTTTCTACTAATAAATTTCGGCTATTATCCCAATGCTGATGCCATTTTTTTTTTTGATTGGAGGGTAAGTCTCCTCGACATATAAAGGTTTTATTACTAATATTTGAAAAGTTTGTATGGGGAAGGCAATCGCCTTATGATACGCAGCGGGCTGGGCATTAGTGCTAAGAATCGCACTTAGGCTGATAATCTTATGGCGGCAGAGTGATATATTGACGGTAAGTCAGTTTCTTCTCACCTCTCAGAAAGATTTTACAATACTCCATGAGAATATTCCATTTAAGTATACTGCCGGTGCATGTTGCGATGCTCGTATTTCAGGAATGCATTGTTGTTGTAATGTCAGTTAACAAAACTCACCAAAAGCAGCAAAGCTACCGGTAGTTGTAGTTTACCGCATTAACTATAGGCCTAGGAAGCAGGCAAGTTATGAGAGAAAAGTATGTTAGATGAGTGTCTTTAAGTGGGCATGTGAAGTAGAGGTGCCAAACTATCGATGGTGGGCGCCATCGATTGTGGACGATAGTAATTTTCAAACCATCGATGGTGGTCGATAGTCGCAATAAAAAACAGTGATTGAAAATCATTGTAATTTGTAAGAAAAAACAAATAATTTGAATTTTATTTTAATTCATAAGGAACACTTTAAAACAACTATATATTTTCACAAGTGTGAGTGATTCACATTTGGAAAAAAGGAGTAAGAGTACAGGCTATGGGTCTTTTCTGCCAAAATATTGAACTTAGAAGTTTAAGGAACATTGCTTACATTTTATGAAATTACATTTTAAGGGAAAAAATAAAAATACAAAAGCCTTATAAAAGACTTAAAAGCTAAAACTTGAGAACTATAATATGATTTATTTATTATAGCGAAAGATTTTTGTTTAAAAACAACAAAACGTTCACATTTTCTTCTTTAAGCTGTGTTCGCCTATCAGAAACAATTTGTTCCGCCTTGCTGAAAGCTCTTTCCGACTCCACAGACGTTGCGGGGATGCATAAATATTTATACATCAGTCATTTTAATAAAGGGAAATCCACCTGGTTGACCTGCAATCAAATGTATTACCAAAACTTAGTTTTATGTATCGAAGATTGATTTATTAATTTTACCTTGATCCATAAAAGAGGGTCCATTTCCTGTGTGGCTATGCCTCTCTCCAGATACTGCCTTTTAATAATGATTGCATCAGAACGAACATTACTCTTTTTAGTAGCACATCGTTGGTTCAAAAAATCAAAAATTGGGTCCGTAGTGGTCGTGCTTGCTTCCAGACTGACAAGGTCTTCAACATGAGTCAAATTGCCTAAATTGACAAACTCATTTTCCAAGATACTTGCTGCTTGTTCAGCATTAGCGTTGGATTGAAACCCATCTTTTTTGAAGCGTGGATCCAAAATTGTAGCCATCCTTGTTACCGTGCGTATCTCATATATAGATAGTCGTTTTTTAATCGACTCCAACATAGCATCTTTCATAGATTTGCCTACCGCAGTTACCAACTGAGATGAAAGATTTTCAATTTGCCGATATAGTCCATATGCCAATGGTATTATTAATGACACAGTAACGTATTTGCCACCAGAAACTTTTCCGACACGTTCTTAAATAATGCTAATATTTTGTCAATATCTTTCAACACGTTGATTTCCTCTGTAGTGAATGGTAATGGTGCATTTGTTGTTGATAATAGCACACTGGCAATGGCTTCATGGGTTAATAAAACTCTCTCAATCATGTCGTGGAAGCTGTTCCACCTTGTTGGGCTTGCAACAAGGTATATGCAAAATTTTCTTGAACTTGTTTGAATTTTTCGTTCGCAATTGAACTTTTCATAAAAAATTTTACAATATTTTTACATTTTGCAAACAAAGCTTTTGTGACATCGTTGTGATGGAGATTCAAGCCATCTTGGACTACCAAATTAACTGTATGAGCAAAGCATGTCAGATTTTGGATTTTTAAAATTTCACATGCTTTCAGCATTGAGCTTGCGTTGTCAGTTACAATGCAGACAGTTTTTTTCAAAGATATGCCAAGATGTTAATATATCTTTTAAAGTGTCTGCAATATTTTGTGACGAGTGATTTGTAGTATCGATCAGTTTTTTGGTTGCTAGCGATGCCGTTTTGATGCCGTATTCATGTACGAAATGAACCGTTACCGTTAAAAAGCTCACGTTAGCACTAGATGTCCACATATCGCAAATGATAGCAATGTTCGAAACCTGCTCCAAAATTTTTGACAATTTTTCCGTCGTTTTTTTTAAATAAATTGGTCATCAGGACGTTTTCCAAATGACTCCGGCTGGGAAGCTTGTAACGTGGATCTAAGGCTGTAATTAATTTAATAAATCCTTTGTCCTTCACTATGATAAAGGGCTGAATATGCTCAGCAACCATCTCTGCTACGAGTTCATCTAAGTCCTTTTTACGCTTGGAGCGTACAACACAGCCCTTTTAAAGTATGACTCCACTGACCGCATGCTTGGCCTGCAGCTGCTGCTGAAAGACGCAATGTTCTCGTCTTGTACAACATCTTCAGCAACTTGTGTATCAGGAGCATTTCTGTCCAAATTCAGGTGAAACCGTTTAAGGTGATCATGCAGGTTCGATGTGTTGCCACTGGTTTTATACTCCTTGGCGTAACTAAGGCATTTGGCAAATTTCTTATCATCAGATCTTTTAAAATAATTCCACACATCCGAAATTTTACTTTTCTTTTTTTGTGCAGGCTTCTCCAACACAAAATTTTTTTCGCTGTCGCTGCTGTTGCAATCGCTACTTGCTGCAGCAGAACTGCGTCCTAAAATTAGACAAAAGTGTTCTAAGCATTCTTACTAATTATTTGAAAAATGTATTACCTCGTTTAAGAAAGCGATCCATTTATATATTTTTACGAATTGTTATTTTAAACACTTTACAACTTTACACTTTTTAATATTTGTACACAAGTGACGCCACAAATAAAAAAAGCGCGAATATTTGCTTGGTGATGTGTAAATCGCTGTTTTGACGATACTATCGTCCACTATCGAGACTTTGAACCATCGATAGTTCAGTAGCTCGATAGTGCCCTACCATTGATGGTGACGATAGTGCCATGATAGTTTCGCACCTCTAATGTGAAGAGGTGGTTAGTGCGTCCTGGGTATCTTCACATGCCGGACATATTTCGTGTATGTCTGAGTCAATTCTGATTAAGTAGAAGTGTAATTTGCTGCAATATCCAGAATGCAATTGTGCGAGAGCAGCGCAGGTCTCATGCAGTAGCTAAAGGTCTTCGTCTACAATGGTTGGTGGTTGGACTCCGATAACGATGTTCGGGGAGCGGGAGCTCATGAAGGTGCTAAGAGACTCAGATCGTTAAAAGGCTGTCAATATACTGCAAGTTCCTGTAGTTATTACGTATATGTCTGGATGTCGTCATATACCCTATGATCAGAAAGTACCGGGAGCAAGATGTTGACTGTTTTCTTCGATTGTCAAGGCGTAGTGCACCATGAGTACCTTCCATCGGGCCAGACCGTCAATAAAAAATATTATTTATCCGTTTTGAAGCGTTTGAGAGATGATGTACGTGGGCAAACAATTATTGGATTTTACATGATGATAACGCGCCATCGCACCGGATTGTGCTGGATTATTTGACCAAACACCAAGTAAATACCATCGTGGAAGCACCGTACTCAACTGATATGGCCCCGTGTGACTTCTTTTTATTTCCCAAGTTGAAGTTACCACTTCGTGGAGAGAGAATGCGAGAAAGTAGCTGAAGGCCATCTCTTCGTCGGCCTACCAGGGGTGCATGGAGGACTGGGTTAAACGTTGGCAGATGTGTGTTGCTTCAGACGGCTCTGATTATGAAGAAGATAAAATAAATTTGTCGGAAATTTAACTCTGTTTTATTTTATTTGAACATTCCCGGGTACGTAATCTCCATATTTGAGTGAATAGCTTTGCCAGCAGTCTGCCAATATTTTCCATCAAAGTCGCTGGGCTGGGAACGCGTATTGTGAAAATCACTTGTGAGGTGTTTGCTTGAGCTTCTTCACGAGTTTGCCGTGTGTAACTCGATGTGGTTTTATGAATCGAGGAATGTCTAGCTTTATGAAGGCTCCAAACGATGCATATTTTCTTTTATAAGCAAATTTTTTATGGCAGAATCGCACCCTTGGAAGTTAGCCAATGTCTGTTGACTGATTGTAGAAAAAAATTTTTATTATTTCGTATTGCATTATCCGCCAACAGAATGGAAGTCACGCATAAACGCACTCGGCTGTAAACGCATTCGAAGCTTTGAAATGATAGCCCACTACAAATATTGGCTAAATTGTTGCTGGAACGACTGTTTTTGATCTTTTCAATAACTTTATTAAGAACACTTTTCCGGTGCATATGTTTAGCTCACTTAGTATCCGTGCACAGTTTGCAACAATATTTACAGTTTGGCCACCGTTTTAATTGTCAGCATGCCCCAGTTTAAATCATATTACAATTTATTGGCTTTTTAATAACAGACCCAGCAAGAGCGACTTTTGTTACGAGCAGTAAACGCTTGGAGAAGGCACCACTCTGCCCAGCGAGCGCAACATGAGCACGGACAGTTTATAGCAGCGCAATTTTACTCATTTGTGCATTTTACTCTTCCGCACCGCCACCCTCCCTATGCTCGACTCTACCCACTCGCCGGACAAGCAGATCGCTTCTTTTGTTGCTGCGTTTTTCCGCGCCATTAACTATGCAACAGTGCTGTGCTGCACAGCACAAGAACAACAAGAACAGCAGCAACAGCAACGTCAAGAAATTGTAGGGATTTCTTTGCTTTATGGTAGGCCTTTTGTAGTTGTATTTATTTCAACTTGTTTGCTTCTTTAACTTCTTGCTACGAACAAATTCTTATTATTACCAACTGAATGGAACAAGCGTGATTATAGTTAATGTAGTTGTTGTTGTTGTTGTTATTTTTTATTTGACTGCACTTTAATTTCACTGCATTTATTGCGTACCTAAGATAAGAAAACTGGAGAAAAAGAGTTGCTTTGCGTAGGAGAAACGGAAGGCTGGCTGCTGTGTTGAGCTGAAGTGTCAGGAATGGGATTGTGTGTGGGTGCCCATGTACTCGCGATTGTTGAATTTAGTACCTGCATAAAGCGAAGCTTTTTATACTTAGTTTTATGAGTATTCCCATTGTATTCTCATGTTTGTGTTTTTCGAATATTTTCTTTCGCTAGTTTTCACACAAATGACATTAAAGCATCGTCTTCCTGTTGCTGTGAACTAGGAACGCAAGTGATGACGTGATATCAGCCACTCATTGAAATTCGAGCAGCAGGTCTGGTTGCACCCGCTTGCCCGCTTTTAGGCTCAAATATGCGGGATCTTATGACTTACCAGCTTATGCCACAAAGGCGTTGAACTGTGGCTGTCGTCTCTTCCTATGAAAAGGACTGAAAAAATTGCGCTTGATTTTTAAGCCTGAGGCTGCCCCTTTGCGCATCAAGCCATACTCGGAATATCAGAAATAAACTTTAATATAGATTTTTTCCCTTCGAAAATGTATGTTATGTATATAAAAATGGTTGTATACTCCATCGGACTCTTTTATCCAGATCAACCTGTAATGAAACTATCGATATCGATAACTATGGATGGACAGCTGAGAACGACAAACTGTGTTGACATTTTATGGCTAGAACAACGCTTATAAATTGTGAAAATTTACACACAAAAAAAATCTGTTCACAAACTTCATAGAGCGAAGTGTTGAAGAAGACGGGGAAGTATCGATCCGTCGTCGTTCTCGACTTGCTGGCCTTTGCCCTTCAACTACGGGGACAATTGTACGGAAGTATCTTGGCCTGCGTGCCTATAAAATTCATTCCAACAATATTTCTGTTTATCATTTAGAGTTTTCAAGCTCTTAAAAAACACCCTTTATTATTAATTAATAAGTAATAGTCTCTAGAGAATGCCTTCTACTCTGAAGAGTGAAGAATTCCGTTCTACCTCAAGATAGGTTATGTTGCTGATGGCTTATAGTATTAAATTGAAATGGTCTTAGCTACTCAAGAAAAAAATGGACAGACTAAATTATAACGGTTGTCGTATAATGGCATTTTCAACCTTACTCAGTTCCTAAAAGGATTGCCTCCTGCACATTGCACCATTAAGTGGTTCTTGTACGCAAATAAAGTACTTGTGGCCACATGAAGTGTCATGTTCTATGTTCTTAACGCCTGAAGCTATTCTTCAGCATAAAATTTAAGAAAACCCAAAAATATCCAGCTCTGGAGTATTGCATCTCACATTCGACTTATGGTAGCCCCGTACATGGAAATTTTGAAAATATTATATTAGGAAACTCATTCTAATGATTTCCAAGGAGATTTCGTAAGCGGAGCTTAATATTATTGGATCATTTGAAATTTGTTAGTTTTACATAATGCTATTTTATTTGCTTTATTTTATTTTATTTTTTTTTATACCTATATTTTTCATTTTTTATTAATTTCTTTCCTAGGTTAGGTTAGGTTGGTATGGTTGCCCAAGGAATGAGCACACTTGGACGAGGAAAAACGATTTCGTCCTTTGTGGTACCATTATGAAGGAGGTGAGGTGAGAGAAGAAGACCGATGAGAAAGACCTGCTGATGAAATTCTTCTGATTTTTAATGTAAACGCCAGCTATATCAGCAGGCGCAGCAAAGAAGTAAGAGCCAAGATGCCTGGATCTTAGCCCCGCCAGAGTAGTGCAGCTAAGGAGAAGGTGCTGAAAAGATTCCACCTTATCCTCCATACATCCATCGCAAAAAGGACATGAAGTAATTCCAAGTCTCACACCATGCATTCCTCGCGCATAGTGACCTGTGAGAAAACCCACGAGATTCGAGAGCTCATATTTTGTTAACCTCAGAAGCTCGCCCGAGCGCCCCCGGTCCACACGTGGCGGGGAGGACTTCGCGCCCTTACAAGTTTGTGTACTTGCCCAGCACTCGCTGAGTTGGCGCGATGCCCATCTTTCCATGAGCAGACCGCAGGTAGTCAGAGGGATCCCAATTCTCTCCTTTCGCCGGGAGATCACCTCACATGCCCCTTGTCTGGCCAGCACATCCGCCTCGTAGTTTCCCGCAATGCCCCTGTGATCAGGAACATAGATGAGGCTAATGTCAAAGAATTCGGACGCAGTCGAAAGTGAGGTCGGGCATTCCCTGATCAGTTTCGAATGCACCGTCACTGACCCGACGGCCCTTATTGCCGCTTGGCTGTCGGAGTAAATATTTACTTTCCTGACTGTTAGTACGCATGTGAGCAGCCTCCTTGATTGCGGCTACCTCTGCCTGGAACACACTGCAGTAGTCCGGAGACCTGAATTTGAGTCTGATGGGGAGCTTCTCGCAGCTTCTCCTAATTCCATTAAATTAAATTTATTTAAATTTATTTTATTAATTCCTTTTTTAATTTAATTTAGTTCTTACTTTTAATTAATTACTTTCTTAATAAAATTTAATTTTATTTATCCTACTGTATTACATTTTTTCTAATATTTTTTTTTTTTATTTTTACTTATATAATTTTATTTTTAATAATAATTTTGAGTTAATTTTAATTCTTAAATTATTCATTTGCTAATTTTATTTTATTATTATTATTTATTCAAATAAATTAAATGATTGTATTATTATTTTTTCTTATATTTTTTCTTTTTAATTCATTTTGTTCTGAAAATTATTTCATTTATTTCTATTTGTTTTATATTCTTTTGCATATTGTTTTTATTTTTAATAATTTTTCTCTTTATTTTATTTCATTCTTTTTTATGCTTATATTTTTTATTTTTTATTTTTAATTAATATTATTAATTACTTAAATTATTTTTATTTGTTTTCATATTTTATTTTATTATTTTTGTTCTTTTCTTAAATTTTATTTTATTTAAAATTCAAACAGCAACATCAACTTCCAACAGTACTTGCAGTTTTACGCAGCATCCGAAGTGCAGATGATTTTTGATGTGAAGCTTCTTTTATCACAAAAATACACTCGAAGATTTGCCATTGCTTGCGGAGGAGCGTTCAACATTAGAAAAACATTTTATATCATTTTAGTGTTTCGTGCTCATAATGGGTTACGAGCCAGTGTGCAGCCGAGGGGTAGTCAGCTTCCAACCCATTCAGCTATGGTGGCCGCCCATATTTATTTTAATTTTTTCAAGTAATTTTTTGTTAATTTTTAATTTTTTTTTTTTATATTACTTTTTTATTTTTTTTTTTATATTTTTAGTTTATTTATTTCTACTTATTTTATTTTTATTCTACTTATTTCTATTTATTTTAATTAGATTTCTTTACTTTTCAAAATTCAATTTCACTTTAATTAATTTGTTTTTATTTTATTGGCTGTTGGGTCATTAAATATTCGGAGTAGCCCAGCTTAGCACAGTTTCTTCGTTAGTATTAGCCCGTTGCGCGTTAAGTATGTGTGTATGGGTATGTATAAATTTAAGCGCTGCTAAGCGAAAAAAGCACGAGCGCGCATCGGCTAAGAAAACGACAAAACCCAGAACACAAATGCACTAAATTTGCAGCTTTTGTGGAACTCGTTTTTACAAAAAAACTCTATTTGAAATCTGCATTCCTCTGCTTAATTGGGAAGAAGGTACGTATTCCAGGGGAAAACTGGGATACAGTATAGCATACTTTCAGGCGTAGTGAAAGGTAAAGCTTCGTTGGAGGGAAACACGATTACATGGCCCTCTGAAACAGTGCAAACACTGGAATGAAATGCTCCAAGTGCGCAGAAAGTAAACAAAATCTTTGGAAGGTTGCAGAAAGATAATCAGAGAGGAGAGAGTGAAAAAGAGCGCCAGCTAAAGGCCACTTGCTTCTAAGTTGGCAAAAGCTTTCGAGCAAAAAGAGAAACGCGCTTAATTTTGCTATACCTTTTAATGGTAGTGGTACTCGTATTACTCGTATTTTTCATTTTGCTGTTGTTATTGTATTTTTCCGTTATTGGCGACGGGTTGAAAGCACGCACAAGTGTTGTCCTACGTATCCTGTGGCATATAATTTATACTTAACACCTGCTAGCGCTGCTCGCAACACTGCCCTAGTCAGCGTGAATGTACATATTTTTGTTTGCGTATATACTACTTGTGTATGTGTGTGCAATCGAGTGCGAGCGAGCATTTGTGTTAGTGGATTGGCACTCATCCACACCCACGGCATTCGCTGCGAATGTAGGTCTGTATGTTAGATCCTGTGCGTTCAACCGTGATGGGCTACGGAACAAACATCGCACATCGCTCTGTGTTTATCGTACCGAATATGAGCGCTTGCATGGGAGTGAGAATGGAGATGTGTATGTATGTGTGTGCTGTATTTATCTGCTCTGCATGTGTGTGCTTGTAATTTACGGCTCGCGCACTCGTTGCTAGCAGCTTTTGTGTTGGCAGTTTTTAATGTGAATGTTGTTGTTATTTTATTAATGTTTCGATATTCTCAAACCTACGCCAATTCATGCATTTCGCCCCCTCGGCAGCTACTGGCAGATGGACGATTTTTCATTCATGCGAATTTTCTTTAAATTAATTTTCCGTGCTTTGAGTGTCACATACATATAGACGCACACACACACCCATTTATATAAATAGGCAGGCAGCTGGTGGCTATGCTTTTGGCTGTTTAGTTGTTGCATTGACTTTGCGGTTGACTGCGCAAGCACGTGTGGGTTTTGCATTGTTATTGTAGGCAAATTTAATGAATGAGAGAGAAAAATTTACGATTTTAGACGGGAGGTAAAGGCGAGATGAAATAGAAAAATTAATAGGAAACTACCCATAATTCATTAGAAGAGTTAACTTAATATTTTTACTGACGCGAAGAAGAGCTAAAATATGATTTTGTAAAATAGAAATCAGAAAATCATATTTTACTTCATTTAATATGTTTCGATCTAATCTCAATTCATTTATGTCAAACCAGTTTATCCTGTTCAGTTTAATCCATTAAAGTCCATTGCATTTCATTTTATTTCATTCTATCAGGTCAGTCCATAAGTTCGTGCGTTTTTTAAAGGTGGTTTTAAAATTAATAAAAAAGATTTTTAAGGTATTTATTAAACAACAATATATTTTCCTTTATTATCTACAATGTCTTCCCAACGTTTAGGCAAATTTTAATTTCCCTGCTCAAAAAATTGTTTGTCCTTGGAGCGAAAATACGCTTCGATATCCCTTTTTATAGCTTCTTTTGAGGAGTAGTTCTTGTTACTCATATGGGATTGAGGTCCACGGAAAAGGTGATAAGGTGCAATATCCGGAGAGTATGGTGGATGCGGCATTAGCTCCCATCCGAACTCGCTCAGCTTGCCTAATGTTTTCCTTGCGGCATGAGGCCTTGCGTTGTCGTGGTGAAACAAAATTTTGCGTCTATTCACTAAAGACGGTCGATTTTTGTTAAGGCCCTCATTCAGGTTTGAAAGCTGAATAATATTCAGTAGTCATCGTCTGGTTTGGTTCCAGAAGTTCATAATAAACAATACCGGCCATATCCCACCAAATAGATAGGAGAATCTTCTTGGGATGAAGGCCATCTCTAGGTGTCGGTTTTGGTGTTTCCTCTTTATCTAACCATTAGTGTTTGCGAACAGGATTATTGTAAAGGACCCATTTTTCATCAGCAATAACGATACGGTTCAAAAAACTTTCATTCGCAGCAGCTGAGAACACACATTCACTCTCTGCTGAAGGTTGGCGACGGAAAGTCTATGCGGAACCTATTTTCCCAGCTTTGAAACCTTTCCCAACTGAACCAGGTGGCTGTGAACTGTTTCATGCTATAAATTTAACAGCTGAGCTATCATATCGACTGTCAAGTTTGGCTCATCTTCCACGAGTTCGAGCAAGGCGTCGGAGTTCAGAATGACCAGTGCGCGCGGCATCCTCCACGTCGCAGTTATCATTTCGGAATTTTGAAAACCACTTTTGCGCAGTCCTTACACTCACTGTATCCTCTCCGTGAACAGTGTTTATTTCTGCAGCAGCAGTTGTTGCATTTTTACCACTTTTATAAAAAATACAAAATATGCCTCTTATAGGGGTTCGAAGATTTAATTTTATTTTTTAACAACACGTGCTTCTATCCGCGATTAAAATCATTTGTTGAATGCACAGTATATCAAAGAAAATATAAATAGTTGCGTTATATTCCACGAATAATTTTTTGTATACAAAAATCGTACAAAAGTAAAATTATGGGTAAAATACGCACGAACTTATGGACTGACCTGATAATTCATTTGAGGCGATTTAATTTCATTTAATTTTACTTCACTCCTTTTAATTTTAATTTGGCTCCATTAGAGTTCAATCCATTTGATTTTAATTAACATTATTTAATTTCATCTCATCTCATTTCATTTCGTCTCATTTCATTTAATTTCACTTCATTTAATTTCATTTTGTTTCTTTGAATCCACTTCACACCTGTGAAATTCATTTTATACTCATTTATTTTATTCCATTTCGTTTCACGTATTTACTTTCCCTTTATTTAGTTTTTTTGTCATTTCTCTTGGTATCACTTCCTTTAGATTAATTTTATTTCACTTCATTTCCCTTTTTTCATTCTAATTTATTTCTGTTTCCTATTCGACACTTCATTTTATATATGAATTTCATTCCATTTCACTTTTGTTCGATGCCATTCTGTTTCATCTCATCTCATTTCTTCGTGCATTGATTCATTTCGTTTATATTATTTTACCTCATTTGATTTTTCCTTTGCAGTTCATTTCAGTTTTATTTCATTTCATCGTTCCACTTTTACTTGACATCTTCATTGGATGCTACTTCAATTCATGCCATTCCATTTTTTTGTTTTGCATCTCCTTTCATTTTATTTCGCCTCACCTTATTTCATTTCATTCTATCTCAGTCCATTTTATTCCATTTTTATTCAGTCCTCTTTATTTGATGTATTTTATTTCGTTTCGCTTCGCATACCATTTCGATTCGAATTCACTCCAATCCGCTTCATTTCAATTCTCCATTCCATTCTCATTTTATTTCGTTTCGCTTCGTATACCATTTCGATTCCACTTCACTCCAATCCGCTTCATTTCATTTCATCCATTAAAATAAGCTCATATCATACGTTATTTTGCTCTTGAAAGCTCTTGAACGCTTTCACTCTCTCCACATTGAAGTATTTTATTCGAAAATTTTGATTTTCTCTTCCTTTAAAAGCCTTACTGCCAACAGGACTTCTCTTAGCACCACCACTTTCGCGCTCTCATAATTTGCAGCTTCCCGACATCGGAGCGCACATACACACACGCACAAGTCATAGGTAATCAAAGGCAGCCACTGAACAGCAGCTCGGCTCAGCTAAGTTCAGTTCACTTCCAGCATCTGCAAATGATTACAAGACACACTAGGCTTTAGTGGCCTATGTTTGTAAGTTATGGAAGTGGATGTTGGAGTTATTCCACGATACTGAGCTCAATGATTTTCGTGCCTGGCTCCAAGTGCCAGCAATACAGCGCCTTTCAGTTGGTGTTCCGGTTTCGGGTTGTGCTGTTCGTTGCCTTTTCCTCCTAAATAACAAACGTGTCGTTTTCTCATCCATCTACATACATACACATAAACATACATACAAATGTACATACATACGCATGCACATATATCTGCATACAAACATTGACAAAGAAGTTACAAAAAAAACGATAATAAAAAATACCTACAACAAAAAGACAGAAACAGTAAAGGAATATGGACTTTGAAAAGTGAAAGAAGAAATTGATGAAAATGACCACAAAATGTATGTTAAAAAATTAATTGGAAATCGAAAAAGTAAATATAAGGAACAATTTTGGGAAAATGTGTGTTGTATGTGGAAAGTATGTGCGAAATTGTGAAATATGCATACATACAAACAAAATGAAATTGGCAAAAGAGCAACTAATTGAGCAAGCAATTTGTAATTAATTGGCAAAACTGATGGTCTTTCAGGAAATTAATGAGTTTTGTGAGAAATTTTCAAAATTTGATGCCACGCGATTAATTGAGTTGGGTAAAAAGAGAATATTTTATAAATAGAAAAAAAGTGCTTTAAAAGTTTTTAATTGTTTTTTAGCAAAATTTTGGTGGTTTGCTTTAAAGTTGATTGTTTGAGAATTAAGGGGCACACAGTGTTAATAAAGTTTGCTATTAATTCTTGTTTAAAATTATTGCTTATGAATATATAAAGGAATTCTAAATAATTCTTGAAAATAGTGGGAAAATAAAAATTTAAATGCCGACAGTGAAATTCTCTAATTAAAGAAGTTTTTTTTTCAGTACATTTACTTAATTTTATTTTTTAATTTGTTGGGAGATTTTCTTAATTTTTTTAGTACATTTTCGAAAATAATTTTAGTAAATACATTCTTTACAACTTTTTCCAAAAAAGAACTCACTTTTTAAAAGTAGACTTTGCCTCTCCACTTACTGCTTTGTTCCGTATCATTGGAAAATGCTTTTAATAAAAAACTATTTATAAAAAATGAAATATATAACACCGCTGCTTTAATTTTCAAAATCATGAGAGAAATGAGTATTTAATATAGTGAATTGTTTTTAGTAATATTAATGTGAGTGTCGAAACTCGTAAAACTAAAAAAATTAAATATTTTTACAATACAGTCACAGTCAAAAGTATTTACGCAAAGCAGCAATTTTGCATAAAATCAAGCGCTGGCTTTAATATGAAATATACCGTTATTGTCTTTGAAGTTTCACTAGTTACCTTTCCATAGTCTAAATATTTCAACAACAACAAAATTTTTCTGTTCAGTTGCTTAACAACAACAAAGAGCCTTTTATTCCACATTAAAAAAAAATACTTTTGTGTAAATACTTTCAACCAAGGGTGGATATTATTATTTCATTTTTAAATACAACATAAAAAATTTTGAATTTTGAAAAAATTTTTAAATATAAAAAAAAATTAAAAATTTTTTTATTTTGAAAACATTCAATATTTTTAAATGCAAATTTTTTTATTATTATTTTATTTTTAAATACAACTTAAAAAAATTTGAACTTTGAAAAATTTTGAAAATTAAAAAAAAATCTCAAAATTTGTTTATTTTGGAAAATACAATTGTTTTTAAATTCCAAATTGTTGTATTATTATTTCATTTTTAAATACAACTTAAAAAAAATTTCAATTTTAAAAAATTTTGAAAATTAAAAAAAAAAAATTGCAAAATTTTTTATTTTGAAAAATACAATATTTTTAAAGTGCAAGTTTTTTGTTATTATTTCATTTTTAAATACAACTTAAAAAAATTTTAATTTTGAAAAATTTTCTAAATTAAAAAAAAATTTTAAATTTTTTTATTTTGGAAATTGCAATATTTTAAAATTGCAAGTTATTTTATTACTACTTCATTTTTAAATACAACTTAAAAAAATTTCAATTTTGAAAAATTTTGAAAATTAAAAAAAAAAATTTCAAAACTTTTTTATTTTGGAAAATACAATATTTTAAAATTGCAAATTTTCGATAAATTTTAATTTTTAAATTTTTAAGTTAAATTTTCATCCAATTCCAATTCAATTATAAATAAAATAAATGAAGATTCTTAAATTGCCAGATTAATTTAGGTAATTCTTTGTTTATATGGAGAAATCTTTTTATGTTTGATATGCATGTAAAATTTGAAGCCTGTGCAATTTGTTTTAGGTTAGGTTAGGTTATGGTTGACTTTAGGCCACACCTAGGCCCTATGGTTTCTACTGATAACAGATGGTGCCCGACTCTGTTCTCATTAAACACAGATTTATTTAATATATCAACGTATAGTTAATGAGAATATGAGTACTGATACTTAGAGAAAGGTAACTCACTACTATTCTTCTTTGATTCTCACGAATTTCAAAGAAAAATTTGAAAAGTATTTTTAAAATCACTGTTTCAAATATCAATGAGCTGAATGAAGTGGCTTCTATTTTAAGAGTTATGAAATTATTTTTTTTTTTTTGAAAAAATAATAGTAATAATAAAATAGGAAACTGCTTCCCAAAAAGATATTTTATGAAAAAATTAAACTAAATTTAACTTACAAATAAATAATATTAAATAGTTTACCTTTTTTTAAAAATATTTTTTTTTTAATTGTAGTTGGTGAAAAATAATAAATTTACCTTTTCTTCTTCAGTAAAATGCAAAGTTTGTGAAAACTTGTTTTTTTTTAATACGAAATATAATACACAGCCGGTGTAGCGCCCTAAAAAAAATTAGAATACATTTTTTTTTTTTTATATTTTGCAAATAAAAAACTTAAATATATTTTGGCTAATTTGCTTCGAATGATACCACAATGGACGATTTTCTTATACAACTGTCTCAGTGCGCTCCTTAACCTAGCCTAAGGTAAACTTACTTGGAGAAAAACTGCGATTTCGTGGATTTCCAATGTATTTTCTCAAGTGCCTCGCTTATGAAATTTTTTTCTAAGTAGTTTCATAACTGAATAAAGCTGTAGGCGTACTGCATACTTTCTCGGATAATGTCCCTTGAACATCCATTTGGAGTCCATACCCGATCTTATTTTGCTCGCTGAAGAGGAACAGACCCGAAGAAATAAGCTGTTGATATTGGAAATCTCTGAATAAGAACAATTTGTATTAGCGCAGAATGCTACCGTAGTAGCACCCATTGGTCTAAGTGAGTTGGCTAAGAGACCGACTGCCACTTCTATCTACTTACCTACCTACCTCAACTGAATGGGAGATCTGTTATATGAAGGGATCTAAGCTAAAAGTGGGAATATTTGGGTTGAATCAATCAAACAATCAATTCCTCATTACAGATATAAATTTTAGTTTTCACAAAGCTTTAGAGCGAACCTGAGCAATTTAAATATTTCATACCTTTTTATAACTCCTTCCAAGTGACGCATCTTTAACGCTCATATGCATGTACTCCAACAAAGGCGAAAATGTATTTGTAGTTTTTTTTTGTGCACTCACAAGAAAGTATAAATTTAATATATTAGCTTTTAAAGCTACGAAACTGGGTAATGAATTATCTGCCGACTTTTAAAGCAAGGAAAATGTGTGCCTGTCCCACATCACCCTATGAAGTTTTTAATTTGCTTGGGCAACCATTTATAGATTCAAAATATGGAAACTTCAGAGAGTTCTCGAATTCACCAACACTTTCACATTAGGAAGAATAGTCTTAAATATTGGAAAAATAGATTTCGAACAGTGAGGAATATAAAATAAAGCTTTCGCGTTGTTGACTGTTGTAATATTCATTCCTAGTGAAGCCACCAAAAGTAGTTTAGTGCAAAGAAATTTTGCTCCTATGCAGCTAATTGAAATCAGTCTTTCGAATTTTAATATTCGATTTTAATATTTCCTAACCTTTTTAACCGCAAGTTGCCCTATTTGGTAAGTGACTCAACATAAATTCAATTTCTGACAAATCAAAGTAAAAAAAATACAATGGTTCCAATTCCAAATGCTGGATAGAACTGCATGTTTTTGCAAATTATACAGATGTCAATATATTTGTTATTAATTGAAAACAAAAAAAATAATGGAATACGGCAGCTCGTGGCTGCAAAACTAATTTCTTTTAAAGCGACTCAGGCGGCTATTACTCATACCTGTGTCCACAAACTAAGATGAACTTTCAGAGTAGTTAATTTTTTTTTTAGAATATTAATGCTTCCACTCATTTACAATTCGGTTTTATTTCTAACATTTATTACTAATATTTTATTAAAGCAATGTACAATAAACACCCCAAGTCAGTCAGTTAAAGACTTGTTAGCGCATCAACATTGCCAGCCACATATATTGCCACATATTCGTGCAACAACGAAGCAGCCAGCCAGTCATCCAGGCTCAAAGTGTGCTCCCGCTTATCATTTCCGACTGGAATGACAGGCTAGCAGCTGGTCGCTGGCAGCGCCAAGCAAAGCTATGTGTGTTCTACTCCTTGTTTGTTGTTAGTAGCGCGCACTGGCCCACGTTGCTGCTTTTCACTTTTCCAAAATCGAGAGCAGACGCAACGCACGGTGTTGTGCTACTTCAGTGCAGAGCGCCATTTATACTTCTTTTTTGTGTTTTTTTTCGTTTTTGTTTTTGCGTTCCTGCACTCCTGCGCCCACTTCAGCTGCCGCTCCTGTTGCTGTTCCCATTTCCACTCGTGTGTGCCTTTCAGACTTACAGCCAGTGACTGTGAACTCACTTTGTGTATGTAAATGTTTGTGCGTGTATGTATGCCAGTGTCAGCCGTTTTGTGCGAATGGATTGTATAGTTTGAATAGATGCTGAATTTCGCTTTCGCTTTTGACAGCTCAGGCCAAAAACAAAAACAAGCAACCAAATACAGCAAATAAATAAATGCAAAAGCAAAAGCAAAGGGGCGAAAAGTGAAATTCTCCAACACTCTTGGCGTTGCTGAGCTTGAGCTTGAGCGCTGTTGCCCGCAAAATAAAGACAAAAACAAAACAAGCCAGTAGCAATAAATGCGTGCGAAGGCTTCGCTGCTGCTTCGCATCGTTATCGTTCGACGCTCTTCGCCGCCTCTCAGTGCGCCACATCTTATCTGCTGCCTGCCGCTGCAGCTCGTTCTCGGCACGCACACGACGAGACGATATGTCGGTTTTTCGGTTTCCAGTGTGGCTCGTTAGCGTATACGCAAAATTTTCGTCCTTTTGGCATGTGTCTCGGTCAACGGTACACTGTTGCATTTCCTTGTGCGTTGAAAGGGCGAAATTTGTCGATAGTTGCTGGTAAAAATATGTATAAATTTTTTTTTATTATAAATGTGGTTAGAAAACTTATTTGCAAAAAAGATAATTCATAAAAAACAGTTTAGCTAATCGAACTGGTTTCCGGCTCAAAGCGCAAGTGAAGGACGAAGAGAGTGTTTGTGTGTGTGAAAGTGAAATGTGGAAAAGCGTTTGCTGCCAAGCGAATAACAGGTGCTTGCTGCTGTGCTGTGTTGTCTGCTGTCCCCGCCTTCTCTAGAGTCCACATGTGATTTTTTCCTCTTCTTCTTAGTCATCATGCATACATTTCCCTCTATTCCATGGCTTCGCTGATGCGAAGTGCTGTGCTGCGCGCTGGTAGCCACCAATTAACTGATGCTGTCGCTCACCGTTTTGCTTCTTTTTACCAGCACTTTTGTGGTATTTTTAGGTGAAATGTGTTTCGTTTGGCTCTTTTCTATGCAAATCAATTTCACGTTTCCTAAATTGAAAGTGGAGTTGCTGCAATAAAAATGTCTACATTTCCCAGAGTGAAAGTATTTCAAGTTCATTGCAAGCTGCTGGTGGAAAATAAAGTTGAAGAATTGCCGAGAATATGGCTTGTGGTTGTGTGGCGAGCGAAAATATGTATGTATGTATAGAATTAGATTCCACAACACAGAGAAGCAGCAGCTGAAAATAAATTGACAATGGGGATGATGTGATGTTGTGCAAAACGATTGATAGAAAATAAGATTTCCAGTTAGCTGGAAAGCAATCCATTTAGTTTTTCGTGAATTTAAAGTACAATACTTAAAGTGAAACATTTCGAATATTTTTTCTGGCGGGCTTATATACAGCTAAAATATTCAAAAGTCTGGAAAGAAAAAGGAATGAATTAGATAAATTATATTTTAAGACGATTCGCCCAAGTCCTTTAATTCAGTTCCGGGTACATTTCAATGCGTGTGCTAAAAAATATGAATGACACTCTCTCAGAATTAAATTAGAGAAACTACCTGATTGCTTTTATTTCCCAAAGGTTAAAAAATGCCCATTTAGGCTCACAATTTCCGCACCATATAGCGTCTTTGGCAGATCAGAACTTTTTTCGTTTCTTCTATCTAAATTTTATTGAGAGGGAATACTCCTCAAGGCCGCCCTAAGGCAATAAGCTCAAAAGAAGCTGGGAAGTATTTAAAGTCGACAACTACCGAGCAAGTGATTACCTTCCACAAGTGATAGGTTAGGTTAGGTTATGGTGGTAGTCGATCTGCACGAGCAACTCACTTAGACCTTACAAGTCCGTTGAGTTACTACAGTACAATCGTGATAGTCCGACATTTCTTAATCCGACACGTTCGGTAATTCGACAACCTCATAACGTCTATGGATGCAATTGGCATTATCTTATTTTGATCAATCGTAGCAGAGCAGCAGAGGGGGATTGTGTTTTGTTTCCCGGTCACAACGTATTTGTCATTAAATTTGAACGACGCCAGTTCTCTCGCGATTTCTGACGGTGTTGATGTGATTTTTTTCTGTCTTTTCGTGTCATTAAATGGAACCTTCGGTAGTCCGGAATATCTGATAATCCGACAACGAGTGGGTCCCGTATGTGTCAGACTATCACAATTGGACTGTACTGCCTGACACGGGAACCTCACTTATTTTTCTTCGTTAAGCCATTTTGTGGCTCTTATAAAGCGCAGGTCTGGTCCAATGCCCACACCGAACCCTTTCGTAAGAGAATTGAAAAAGTATCTACTAAGAAAACCTGCTATGATTTTAGCTAAGGCTGGACAATTGCAAAGGAAGTGCTGAACTGTTTCTTCCGCTTCTTCATCAACTTCTACAATATTCGTGGAAGAAAACTCCTAAACTCAAGGAATGCCTGCCACATAATCAATGACCGGTTATCAAGGGTGGTTAAATTTCAAGGGCCGATGTTGAATGTGAACCACACCTAAATGTCAACGACACTGTTGGACTTCTTTCTTTGGGATTATTTGAAAGAAAAGGTGTACGTCAATAAGCCAGCAACAATTCAAGAGGTAAAGGATGAGATAATTCAGCACATTAACGGCATAGAACCTCAATTATGCCTCAGCGTCATCGAGAATTTGGACCATCGGACGGAGGTGTGCCGCCGAGGCCGCGGCGGCCATTTGGCTAATATTTTATTCCATCCATAATTGAGCCATACCAATATTATGATAATAAAGAGAAATGATAATAATTTCCTAAAAAAATTGCATTTTATTCAAAATCAACACCGGCGCTTAAAACTTATCCACCCTTTACAAGCCACGACCTTCGAGATATCCGCTCTTGAATGGCTGAGCAGTGCCTTGCCTTTTTCTTATTTATTTGCGGCCAAAGTAGCCTAGCTATTAAGCTTATGCCTTCATCTCTACATGACTTATTGCCCTCTTAATGTTTTTAATTATTAGTTTGCTCGTGCGCATAGGTATCCCAAAGGTACTTCTATCACCAAGCAGTTGAAGAGTAGTACCTTTTCTGGCGAGCTCATCGGCTTTACAATTTCTCTCATCTCTGTGCCCCGGAACCCAAATAAGGCTGACCTTGAATACGGCACTGATATCATTTAGGGTTGCTCGGCATTGCTGTACAACCTTTGTTTTTAGTATAGGCGCCCGCATTCATTGATTTAATGGCCGCCTGGCTATAGGAGAGTTTTTGCTCCGTCTTACGTCTTTAGATACGCAGCCACTTTTTTATAGTTAGAACTTCTGAATGAGAAACGCTGGAATAGTTTAATAGTCGAACGGATAGTTCTAGTTTAAGTTCCTTCCTTCTACAAGTGATTACGGGCGGTAATATCTCATGAAAAATTCAATATAAGAAGCTGTTAGCAACTTAGGAGCGGCTTCTGCCACAATAGTTAGAATAAATATCTGCCTGGACAATAAAGCGCCCACGGGTCCGTAACAATCACTTCAGAAAGAGTGATACAATTTTTGCTTTTCTCCTCTGTTGGGGATACTGGAACATGCCAGGCAACGAAACGAGAAGGTACATGAGCAGGCACACCACTTTCATTGACCTGGCAGAGATTTTATGTTTCATTCGCTTCCTGAAAACATTTGTCCAGGGATGTTATACTAATAGAAGTAGATATGAAGTGGAAACAATCAGTAACTAAAGCCGAACGGTACTCAAAATCCATGGGTTAATTGAGGATAGTAGAAAAAGTAAAAATATGAAAGGTGTGCAGGTTTATTAACTCCTTGGCTGATTTAAAAAATTCCTGTAGCTTGGATCCATTTTCTAGAGCACCGGGGGTCTAGTTTTCTGATGGAAATAAGTGTTGTATTTACTTCATATTTAAAGGGGGAAAATATGAGGAGAAGTAATGCGAGATCATTTTCAGAAGAACCACACCTCCACGCCACGTTTAGTGGTATCGGGGATTCTTTTCTGAAATACTTTTGCATAGAGAAATTATTACTTAATGTTTTGAGAAAAGTAGGCTTGCTAAAAGAATAAGAATTCAATATTTCAGATAATTTTATTTTGTTGCACTATTTATAAATAAAAATTTTCATATACGGGAATCATTTTCAAAAAAAAAAAAAATTGTAAAATCTGAAATTACATATGTATATGAAATCTCTATCTCATTAAAAGAGTATCGAAAAGTGAGGTAGGCATTGCTTGTGGCGAATTTCGTTGTCTTAGATTTGCTATAAGCCTATATGCTATATATTGAGATTGTCCTACTGGTTTATGAGGTATATGTGATTAAAAGTGAAATCACTTTTTCTTTGGCTGAATAACGGTAAATCGCAAAAATCTCGAAAGCTTATCTGTAAAAAAAATTCTACATAAGGATTGGATAGTGGCATCCGGTGCCCAAAAAATAAAAATTTTTAACCAGCGTAATTATAAATAATTACACAGAGGCTGCTTCAAATATACATAAGCCCAAGGCCACGCAATGAGCCGCAAAAAATTAAAACACTATTGAAGTGGACCCGCAAGCGGAATTTCTGAACGGCTGAGCAGCTTATTTTTAGTTGATCGCTGAGCGGCAAATGGCGAAAGTTACTATGGACCTTTTAATTTCATCTGTATAAAGTCCACCGCTTTTGTGGCAAAACAGTTGGATGAATTTTAAAAATAAAAATATTACAGACTGCCCTTGACAACCACATTTTAGCAACCAATCACTCAGAAATTACGCTCAGTAATGAGCCACACCCCGCTCAAATTCTCCGCTCAGTCGTTTGTTGCGTGTCCGCGGCCTAAGAAGTAGTCATTTCGATAACCGTCAGCTTTAGTGGCTTATAGCTAAGTCATTGGTTTCATAAGTTACTTAAATCTTCCTTAAAATGGAATAAGATTCAAGTCCATTGAAGTTGTGAAAGAGAAAGTGGCACGGCGGTGATACTTCTAGGACGATTTTAAACGGTAGAGGATTTTCATGAAGCATTGTAGGGAAAGAGGGGTGCAAAATTGAATTTGATACTTAGCCGTCTTGTCTTGTCCGTCTCGATATTTAATTTACACACATTTTTTGTATACTATAGATCAGGATCTTCATGAAACTTCCAAAGATTGAGAGTTTAAATTAAGACAAAAATATGTTTTGTTGGCATTTCGAGGCACTGCAATTTTATGACATAGACCATAATTTTTTTGCCTTGTTGGTTGACACTTATTTTTGTAGTTCATGTAAACTTCCTGCTGCTAGTTAAATTAAATATAGGCAGATATGTAGCTTTTAGAAGCGCGTACCTAATATTTCATTAGCCTACAGGCGTGGGGAATGAAATTTATTAAAATCAGTACAAATTGTTTCTGAAATATTGGCATTGTTGCCATGGTCCAATCAGGTTTAAATTATCCGAACTTTACGGATTTATATCACGCCAAGAACAGTCGTTTAAGCAATAACACATTTTTTTTCCTTGTTCCTACCTCTCGGGGTCATAGGGCCTCGACAAGACTCAGTCTTGCTTTGGTATTGTTAATCTAAATAACAACTACAACAACGCTTAGGCAATTTTTTAACTTTTACAGCAACTGCAAGTGCACAACGCCACCCAAGTAAATATTTCAAGAAGCTACATTATTTTCAATAAATTTCCAAGTACATAAACAATAGAAAAAATTATAATAAATACAAAAAAGCAAAGAATCTGTATACTTAGGTGTATCCCGAGTTTATATTACCGCAAGTGAAGCTTAAGTACATTGCACTTACCCCAGCCATGCCTTGGAAATGATGCTCATTTTCAAAGTTAATTGCCAGCACAATGGCCGAACATAAAAGTATGAGTGGCTAAAAGAAAGCATGAATGAAATATGCAGCAACCAGTGGATCTCAACACGAAGGACAACGACGGTCGACAGTCGACAGTCGTCGGTGTTGATGTGATTTTTTTCTGTCTTTTCGTGTCATTAAATGGAACCTTCGGTAGTCCGGAATATCTGATAATCCGACAACGAGTGGGTCCCGTATGTGTCAGACTATCACAATTGGACTGTACTGCCTGACACGGGAACCTCACTTATTTTTCTTCGTTAAGCCATTTTGTGGCTCTTATAAAGCGCAGGTCTGGTCCAATGCCCACACCGAACCCTTTCGTAAGAGAATTGAAAAAGTATCTACTAAGAAAACCTGCTATGATTTTAGCTAAGGCTGGACAATTGCAAAGGAAGTGCTGAACTGTTTCTTCCGCTTCTTCATCAACTTCTACAATATTCGTGGAAGAAAACTCCTAAACTCAAGGAATGCCTGCCACATAATCAATGACCGGTTATCAAGGGTGGTTAAATTTCAAGGGCCGATGTTGAATGTGAACCACACCTAAATGTCAACGACACTGTTGGACTTCTTTCTTTGGGATTATTTGAAAGAAAAGGTGTACGTCAATAAGCCAGCAACAATTCAAGAGGTAAAGGATGAGATAATTCAGCACATTAACGGCATAGAACCTCAATTATGCCTCAGCGTCATCGAGAATTTGGACCATCGGACGGAGGTGTGCCGCCGAGGCCGCGGCGGCCATTTGGCTAATATTTTATTCCATCCATAATTGAGCCATACCAATATTATGATAATAAAGAGAAATGATAATAATTTCCTAAAAAAATTGCATTTTATTCAAAATCAACACCGGCGCTTAAAACTTATCCACCCTTTACAAGCCACGACCTTCGAGATATCCGCTCTTGAATGGCTGAGCAGTGCCTTGCCTTTTTCTTATTTATTTGCGGCCAAAGTAGCCTAGCTATTAAGCTTATGCCTTCATCTCTACATGACTTATTGCCCTCTTAATGTTTTTAATTATTAGTTTGCTCGTGCGCATAGGTATCCCAAAGGTACTTCTATCACCAAGCAGTTGAAGAGTAGTACCTTTTCTGGCGAGCTCATCGGCTTTACAATTTCTCTCATCTCTGTGCCCCGGAACCCAAATAAGGCTGACCTTGAATACGGCACTGATATCATTTAGGGTTGCTCGGCATTGCTGTACAACCTTTGTTTTTAGTATAGGCGCCCGCATTCATTGATTTAATGGCCGCCTGGCTATAGGAGAGTTTTTGCTCCGTCTTACGTCTTTAGATACGCAGCCACTTTTTTATAGTTAGAACTTCTGAATGAGAAACGCTGGAATAGTTTAATAGTCGAACGGATAGTTCTAGTTTAAGTTCCTTCCTTCTACAAGTGATTACGGGCGGTAATATCTCATGAAAAATTCAATATAAGAAGCTGTTAGCAACTTAGGAGCGGCTTCTGCCACAATAGTTAGAATAAATATCTGCCTGGACAATAAAGCGCCCACGGGTCCGTAACAATCACTTCAGAAAGAGTGATACAATTTTTGCTTTTCTCCTCTGTTGGGGATACTGGAACATGCCAGGCAACGAAACGAGAAGGTACATGAGCAGGCACACCACTTTCATTGACCTGGCAGAGATTTTATGTTTCATTCGCTTCCTGAAAACATTTGTCCAGGGATGTTATACTAATAGAAGTAGATATGAAGTGGAAACAATCAGTAACTAAAGCCGAACGGTACTCAAAATCCATGGGTTAATTGAGGATAGTAGAAAAAGTAAAAATATGAAAGGTGTGCAGGTTTATTAACTCCTTGGCTGATTTAAAAAATTCCTGTAGCTTGGATCCATTTTCTAGAGCACCGGGGGTCTAGTTTTCTGATGGAAATAAGTGTTGTATTTACTTCATATTTAAAGGGGGAAAATATGAGGAGAAGTAATGCGAGATCATTTTCAGAAGAACCACACCTCCACGCCACGTTTAGTGGTATCGGGGATTCTTTTCTGAAATACTTTTGCATAGAGAAATTATTACTTAATGTTTTGAGAAAAGTAGGCTTGCTAAAAGAATAAGAATTCAATATTTCAGATAATTTTATTTTGTTGCACTATTTATAAATAAAAATTTTCATATACGGGAATCATTTTCAAAAAAAAAAAAAATTGTAAAATCTGAAATTACATATGTATATGAAATCTCTATCTCATTAAAAGAGTATCGAAAAGTGAGGTAGGCATTGCTTGTGGCGAATTTCGTTGTCTTAGATTTGCTATAAGCCTATATGCTATATATTGAGATTGTCCTACTGGTTTATGAGGTATATGTGATTAAAAGTGAAATCACTTTTTCTTTGGCTGAATAACGGTAAATCGCAAAAATCTCGAAAGCTTATCTGTAAAAAAAATTCTACATAAGGATTGGATAGTGGCATCCGGTGCCCAAAAAATAAAAATTTTTAACCAGCGTAATTATAAATAATTACACAGAGGCTGCTTCAAATATACATAAGCCCAAGGCCACGCAATGAGCCGCAAAAAATTAAAACACTATTGAAGTGGACCCGCAAGCGGAATTTCTGAACGGCTGAGCAGCTTATTTTTAGTTGATCGCTGAGCGGCAAATGGCGAAAGTTACTATGGACCTTTTAATTTCATCTGTATAAAGTCCACCGCTTTTGTGGCAAAACAGTTGGATGAATTTTAAAAATAAAAATATTACAGACTGCCCTTGACAACCACATTTTAGCAACCAATCACTCAGAAATTACGCTCAGTAATGAGCCACACCCCGCTCAAATTCTCCGCTCAGTCGTTTGTTGCGTGTCCGCGGCCTAAGAAGTAGTCATTTCGATAACCGTCAGCTTTAGTGGCTTATAGCTAAGTCATTGGTTTCATAAGTTACTTAAATCTTCCTTAAAATGGAATAAGATTCAAGTCCATTGAAGTTGTGAAAGAGAAAGTGGCACGGCGGTGATACTTCTAGGACGATTTTAAACGGTAGAGGATTTTCATGAAGCATTGTAGGGAAAGAGGGGTGCAAAATTGAATTTGATACTTAGCCGTCTTGTCTTGTCCGTCTCGATATTTAATTTACACACATTTTTTGTATACCATAGATCAGGATCTTCATGAAACTTCCAAAGATTGAGAGTTTAAATTAAGACAAAAATATGTTTTGTTGGCATTTCGAGGCACTGCAATTTTATGACATAGACCATAATTTTTTTGCCTTCTTGGTTGACACTTATTTTTGTAGTTCATGTAAACTTCCTGCTGCTAGTTAAATTAAATATAGGCAGATATGTAGCTTTTAGAAGCGCGTACCTAATATTTCATTAGCCTACAGGCGTGGGGAATGAAATTTATTAAAATCAGTACAAATTGTTTCTGAAATATTGGCATTGTTGCCATGGTCCAATCAGGTTTAAATTATCCGAACTTTACGGATTTATATCACGCCAAGAACAGTCGTTTAAGCAATAACACATTTTTTTTCCTTGTTCCTACCTCTCGGGGTCATAGGGCCTCGACAAGACTCAGTCTTGCTTTGGTATTGTTAATCTAAATAACAACTACAACAACGCTTAGGCAATTTTTTAACTTTTACAGCAACTGCAAGTGCACAACGCCACCCAAGTAAATATTTCAAGAAGCTACATTATTTTCAATAAATTTCCAAGTACATAAACAATAGAAAAAATTATAATAAATACAAAAAAGCAAAGAATCTGTATACTTAGGTGTATCCCGAGTTTATATTACCGCAAGTGAAGCTTAAGTACATTGCACTTACCCCAGCCATGCCTTGGAAATGATGCTCATTTTCAAAGTTAATTGCCAGCACAATGGCCGAACATAAAAGTATGAGTGGCTAAAAGAAAGCATGAATGAAATATGCAGCAACCAGTGGATCTCAACACGAAGGACAACGACGGTCGACAGTCGACAGTCGTCGGTGTTAGACGCGCGTTTGGAGGGCTTTTGTCTAGCGTCTTTTGTGTTATGTTTTTACGCAAAAAGCTTTGAAGGTCAAATGAAGGCATCAACATTAATGAGAAGTAGCACTATTAAGCCAAAAACAAAAACGAAAAAAGCATGAAGCGTTTTTGTTACATTCGTGCACACATATTTTATTTGTATGTATGTATGTATAAGAATTTACTAAATTACTTTTTTTTATTTTTTATCTTTGCAGTAACGAATATCAACAGACAACGGATAAAAGACAAAATTACAAGCATCAGTGGATAGATACGACAAACCGCAATGCGAATAAGGAGGAAAATGCACGAAATGTATTAGCAGCAGGAGGAATGAACGGCCAAGTAAAAAAGTAAAAAGAATGTGATGAAAGAGGCAACTGACAGAAATTGACTGAAAAAAAAAAACAAAGCAATTGGCGCTTGTTGGCATTAAAAGGCAACAAAGCAAATTGAATTAGTGAGAAACTAAAATTGTGGTGTGGGAAATTAAAATTAGCAACATTTTTATAAATCTAAAACCATAATCGGGTAATAAGCAACATTCAAAATAATGACTTAAGGTGAATTTGCGCAGAATTATTGAAAAATTACCGTTCTCTGCTGAACTTGTTTGTTGAATGCAAAATATGAGAAAGTTCCGACAGCAGCCGAGCATCACTTAAATTTGTTTCAAAATATTTTCTTGCGAACCAATACATATACATAACTAAAATATACGAAAACGAAAAAAATCAGAAAAATTGCATATAATAAATTTGTAATTGTATAAAAAAATTTAAAAATGCCAGGAAAGTGTAAAAAATGATGTAAAAACGAAACTAAGTAATAAACAAAAAGTGAAAAATCTCGAAGCAAAAAAAATTGTGCAGCAATTAATTACAAAAAAAAAAAAAATAAATAAAGTGGCAACTAAACACTGAAACTTAAAAATAATATTGGTTTTTTGCGAAATTAGCAATTTAAAATAATTATTTCTATTATATAGAAAAAGAAAGCTTGCGGCTAATTAATAGATAATTGGCAAAATGTGCAAAGAACGTCAAACGAAAAAATAAAAATCGCCAACAAAAGAAAAATAAAGTAAATTAAAATAAAAAATACAAAAGCCCAACCAAATTGAAAGTAAATTTCATTGAAAATAAAATAAACAAACTGCAACTGGCATTCGCAGCCAACACTCCGCGCGTGTTTCAATTTTCACACTTTCATTACAAAGCGATTACATCAGATCAAAGTAGTTAAAGCAAATAAACAATAAACTAATAAATTAGAATTGTAATTTGCAAAAAATCACGCACATATACTGCATACATACAAAAACAAAGATATGATAGCGTAAATACTTAATTAGAAAATAAAATAATATCAAATTTTATAGTCAACAAGTAGTTAAATATTTGTAAAAGCGCAAATGCAAATTGTTTCCACTAGCAGGCAAAGAAAAAGAAATATTTCACTAATTGCATAAAATAAACCCATTAAAAAATCATTAAACAAATAAATTACATACCAATTTCGTGTAATTCAACGCATTAAAAAACAAAAAACTAAAGGCGAGAATGGCAACCGTTTGATGTTTGTAAAAATATGCAATGTTAGTTGAAAAAAAAAAACAAATTCCATAAATTGAAAGTATTTCGTCAAACGTGAAACAAATTTTCATCACTCCAGCGCTTCAAAAAACAAAAAAACAAAACAAAAAAATTTAAACAAAAACTTAACTTCTGAATGTCCTTCTATGGAAATCCTCGCATTTAAATTAGTGACTAAAAAGCAAAAAAATAAAGGCAAATTAACAAAACAAACATTAAATATAATTCGTTACAATTAAGCAAAGCAAAACATAAAAAATAACAGAAAAAAAATCAACAGCAACGTACACGCACATATACATATGTAAGTTTAAACGAATGCATTCAGCAGCTACGCAATAAATATTTCATGAAATTATTGTAAGTGTTATACGACAAAAAAAAAAAAGCAACAAAAAGTATAAATATTTAGAAAGTCACCCGCGATTGACGCGCCACTCTCATTTTCGTCGAAATAAAAAGTAAATTGTGGCATATTTTTAAGCGCTCATTAAATCGAGAGAGTAAACAAATTATATAAACCATCTAAAAAAATCATATAACTTTAATATAAAATCACTCAACTAACTGCGTAAATAATTTATATGTATTCGTGCATTCCAAACAATACTCATACATACATACATATATAGCGATTGTTTCTTAAAATGGTGTTGTGTAGCATAAGATTAGAGTGAATTCAATAGTAACGAAACGAAGCAGGCTAATCCCAAATCTTGCATTGTACGAGCGAACAAAAAGTTGGTGGAGAAGAGGTAAGTGCCTACTGAAAATTGAATTTTTTATTTATTGGCTATAGAATGTTCAAATTTTCACTGCAGTTAACGACTATGCACAGCACTTACAATTGTTGTTGTATTATACTCAATAACTCACTTACAGTACAGAGTCAGCTCCATTGCGTCATTGTTGGCCTAACAGAAAATGTTATGTTAACAGTGCTAGTCGCATGCAGAATGTAAACATTTTTAAACAAGATGCTTTCAGGCGCAGGCAGAGCTGTAACTAAACTAAATAGAGAAGGGAATTCAATGTTGAGTGCAAGAATTCTTTTAAAGAAATTTGCTTTTCTTTTTAGCATAAATATAAATTTCACGTAGTAAACGAATTCTGCGAATATTCTCACTGTTCGAAAATAGAAATAAAACCAAAAACATGACAATTGACAGATGAACCTCTCTGCATAAAAGTTAGGACAGCTCTGGTAGCAATGTGTAGTCTGTAGTCAGCAAACGTTAGACAGAAAAAGAAATCAGCTGTTTGAGTTAACTCTTACTTAGTTATTTACTGCTGCCCTGATATTCTCGTGGAGCAGAGGACCTGAGTTAGAGTTAATTCTTGGGGGGTTGACAATCCTTACATTATTGAAACTGAACAGAGCTACGAACTGCAGTGAAATGCGTTATGAAAATACTTTCAGTATTTATAATTTCAGGTATTTATAGTATACTAGTATGCATAGTTCTGACTTTCCAACACTTAAAAATAGGCCGCATTTTAGCTATAGCTACAAAGCCGCAGCAGATGACAAGTATATCTGCTGCCGCTGTAAAACTCATTTAAGGAGAAGCTAATTTGCTTGCATTTGTTTTTTTTTTAAGCTATTTTCCGATTGTGATTCCAACCACTGAGAATCAAACAATTTTTAATTAGGTACAGTTTTTAGGGATGCCTCTATGTTCGGGTGTCTATCTTACATTCGTGAAACACTTCACTGTCAACTCGTTCTGCAACTTTCTACCTTCAATGGTTAACTTAGAAAATGAACTTTTGTTCTATATGTCTTGACTGTCAGGGTACATAGTGGTAGACTATGTTGAGCTGGGAGCCCAACTGACCTAAAAGGCTGAATCTCTTGCTGCCACTAACTCACACAGAAATACACTGGAATCGTCAGGCAACTGTACGCTGAGGTACCAATATGTACTGGACCTAGATCGGTAAAGTTTTCAAATTCGCTCCTCAGCGCTATTTTTATAAATAATATGTAAAATTTAAAAGGTGTAAGCCTGATGATTCAAGCTGCGTTAAGTAACGGAATAATATTTTGTAAAAAGTTTATTAAAAGTTGATGGACATGCAACCATGTTTTGGACCATGGACGTTTTGTTTGAAGGTAACTGATAACTGAAATACTGAAACTGTAAAGATCAAACGACCATAGGAATATTGCAATCGTCGTTTCAGAAATTTGGCTGTTTGAATTCCAGTAACGTTCGTGTTAAAATTGCAGAGAATGAACTTACGGCGAGAACAGTTTGAGTTTCTTTGGTTGGGCCTTTTGCAAATCTCTTTCTGTGCTACTACACGCAGACCTCCGAGCCCTCCTGCTTCTGTTTTTTGCCACATTTTGTCAAAACCGCATTCGAAACCCTTATATATATATATAATTGGCGCGTATACCCTTTTTGGGTGTTT
Organism: Anastrepha obliqua; assembly: GCF_027943255.1. Lineage (NCBI taxonomy): Eukaryota > Metazoa > Arthropoda > Insecta > Diptera > Tephritidae > Anastrepha > Anastrepha obliqua. The sequence goes on from NC_072896.1 coordinate 3,984,701, forward strand.
GGCCGAGCTCCTCCTCCTATTTGTGGTGTGCGCGTCTTGATGTTGTTCCACAAATGGAGGGACCTACAGTTTCAAGCCGACTCCGAACGACAGATATTTTTATGAGGAGCTTTTTCATGGCAGAAATACACTCGGAGGTTTGTCATTGCCTGCCGAGTTGCGACCGCTATTAGAAAAATCTTTTTCTTAATTTTGGTGTTTTCACCGAGATCCGAACCTACGTTCTCTCTGTAAATTCCGAATGGTAGTCACGCACCAACCCATTCGGCTATGGCGGACGCACACTTACTGAAATGTTAAAAACCATTTTTAAAACCTGCGTTTTACTCTAGAAAATTAAAAAAAAAATATTTTATGAAAATATTAAAAAGAACAGCAGATATTACACTAAAAAAACGTTTACCAAAATTTACAAACTAAATAAATCTCAAAACTATAAATTTGTTTTCAAAGTTTTTTCAGTTTACTTTTTATTAGGCACAAACGTATTTTCCAATACCCAAAATATTTTATATACGAGTATTTACTTCTTTATTGACGACAAGGAATCGCTCATACATAGATGAGTCAATTGTCAGTTTTTTTGTATATTTTTGGTGGGTAGGGTTCAAAATGCCTTCGTACTTACAGCGACTCTCGTCTACTGCGCTAAGTGGTGTGACCACCAACAGTCCATCCTCTCATTCTGGGGGGACACCCTTCCCGGAACTATTTGCTACATTACTTCGGGAGTGCCCAGAACGGCAACCATAAATGACCAGTTCTATGCACCCACGTCTTGGTCCCCGTATTTGTGGTCAGCTTTCACGCTATCAGGCTCGTCTTCTTGTGTCTGTTGTGTTGTCATGCTTCGTTGTGTTGCACTGTGTCGAGGTCTATGTTTTTTCAGTAATACATTCTCGATATATATCTTTACCGGGTTCCAGCTGGTCTCGCGTTCGAGCATTTTGTTGACTATGTTGTTCGGCGCGATGTCGCCAATCTGTTTTCTCAGAGCATCTCTTTCCTTGAGCCATCTGTCACAGCTAAAAAATGTGTGTTCAGCGTCATCGCTCAGCGCTTCGCAGTATATGCACTTGGAATCAGTTACCTTGCCCATACGGTATAGGTATCTCCGGAAGTATCCGTGGTCCGAGAGGAATTGAGCTAAGACGTAATTAACTTCTTCCCAGTTTCTTTGGACCCTTTTGCCTATTGATGGAATAAGTTTCGCCGTCCATCTGCCACTCGGTTCAGTGTCCCAGCGAGTATCTCCCCGCCGTTCATAAAGACTGCAGCGGCAGAGACAGTGTGGTAGGCTGAGGCAACCCTGAGTGGCGCTGTTCGTTGCACTGCCTCCAGTGCTTTGTCCTTGGCTTTCCAGTAATTGAGTCAGTAGTAATTGAACAGGGTAGTCAGCCTGATGTTATTTCGAGATATGCTTATCTCTTCATCTTATTTATAAACTGGTTAAAAGAGATGGAAGACTGAATACTCTCAACCGTATGCAAAATTTGATAAAAAATTTTAACTACAAATTTCTAATGTTTTTCCTCGAAAAGGTGAGTTCTAGAAGTGTATTCTCGTTGATTTTTATGCACTAGTCTGACTTATGCGGAATGTTCATTAAATTTTATTGTAAAGTGTGCCACAGTTAACACAGTTAGGCTGATTGTGAATTGGAAGTTGAGCATAAATTATTCCGAATAGTCAAACATGTCGGCCTTTATCAAAGTCAGGCTGACAAAAAAGTGAAACAAAGGCCACAGCAAGAAATGAATCACTTAACCGAAAACCAAGCCGTAGATACTTCTCATTCTTGCTTAAGGCGTCAGGCAACATAAGAAAATTTAACTAAAATTCAATATAAAAGTCACTAATACATGCACATACATCTTTACAAATTGTAATAAATACGCATTTACGTAGCGAAACTCACTCCAAATATAATATTAAAGAAAGAGATGAATGGAATAGTCAGATTTGGGATGAAAAGAGCCTTACAGAGTGCCATTTACTTTCACCTAATTAAACACAAGCTTGAGTATATCTTAAGCCGTACTTCAATACTATAAATTCCACACTGCTAAATTTTATCTCTCCTCGTAAAGCCTACCTACATATCCTACAAATCCTCAGACAACGGAACTGCGCACACACTCACTCACGCACACATACATAAGTGCAGCCAATGCACACATCCCAGAAGGGCTTACTTATAGGCGCTTTTCTCCGCTTCAGCCTTTTATATACTCGTATACAGGCGCATTAGTGCCAAACAAACAAAATAAAATTCATCGAAAGTACTGTCAGAGAGGTTAAGGGGAGATGAAAACAAAAATACGTGGAAGAAGAAGTGGCTGAGCAACAGCAACAGTGAAAATTGTGTGAATAAGTGAGTGCGAAAAAGCAGCTGCAAAGTGCCAAGTAGCTGAAGGAGGCGTCACACTCATTCAACCCGAGCAAGAGATGCGCCAAAGAAGCGCTACTTGTTGTGAACGATGGACGATGTGTGCTGAGGCGAAGCGACATAAAAAGGGATACTTGGTGGCATATTTACGACTACTAAGTATGCACGTATGCGTGTGTTTGGCACTATTTTCTCGCACTTGCAATTGTTTGCTCTCATGCCCGCACTTTCACCTGCAAAACACATACGATTATTTCTGGGTCGTAGACTTTTTCAATGAATGTGAAATTAAATGAAATTTATTTTCGCCAATGCGATACAAATTAAAAGTGTAAATTTACACACACGGCATTGTAGGAAATTAAACGTAGGAGATATGTTTACGTGTGAAGATGGAAGAGCGATATAAAGTGGAGAAAGCTTCCACTTTCTTAAATATTTCAAGACATTACAGGAATAATAAATGTACAGCAAAGAAATTAGAGAAAGAGAGAAAATAGTTCTGGTAGTTTCATATACATTTTCAAAGTCTTAAGAGCTTAGGAAAAAATACGGAGGAAAGTAACAAAAAAGAGGCGAATGCGTTTGTCTAAACTTATTTCGAGATGATGAAAATTTAGTTCTCGCTATGGATGAAATTCAAAGTGCAAAGGAACTCGTCTAGTATTACAGAATGCAAAGAAAATAAATTAACATATTCGAGTGCATGGAATTTATTTATTTATTTATTTATTTATTTGTTTATATAAAATAGTACATAGTAAGACTAAGGTCTTTTAGTAGTACTTCAACAATATTATAAGCAACTGGAAACTTTCAAGTATTACTAAGCACAGTGACAGCTATTCATGAAAAAAATAAGGAAAAAATCTGAATGGCTTGGTTTTCGAATATGAAAAAAATTACTTTTTTCTAAAAATTTTAGACAAAATTTGTAAGTTTTTTGAAAAAAAATGTGTATAAAAAAAAATGTTAATGATAAAAAAACCAACCACTTTAAAAAACTCTACATCAAAATTTTCAACATTGCATATTTCATAAAATTAATATCTTTTTCTTATTTATTTTTTTTCAAAATGGTTTCTGTTTACATCTTATTATATTCAAACCTGCAAGTAAATCAATTTTCACAAAAATGTGCGACTATGTGGTAATCCACGATCACCTGGTAATCTATTATCCTTATTGGGAATCTTGGAACCGCCCACAGATGGATTGAAGCTTTACGGGAGGAAAGCTTCTCTCTTCGGTCACCCGACCATTGTAGCATATTTTCATGCCAAAGTATCAGCCTTATAGAGGTCAGGCCAGGTCAGTATCGAAACAGTATTCATATTTAATGACAGGCAGGCATCACAATTTGCTAGCGGCGCACGCATACAAGATAGGAATCACAAACAACGATAGCTGCAGATTTTGCAATGAACTAGAAGAGAGGGAAACACTAGAACACCTTCTGTGTTCCTGCCCTGCATTAGCTAGAACCAGATTAAAATGCTTAGGAGCTTTATAATGTGAGAAGTTAGAGCACCTCTCGGGGATAGAGCTCCACAGTTTACTTAGATTCGCAAAAGACGCAGACGTATTACAAGATGTCTACTACGAAAAAACGTAAGGGTCTAGCTCCATCTGGTAACACTAAGGAGCAATAAGTCTAACCTTCATACTTTGTACAAAATTTAAAAAAATGTGAAAAAAAATATTCATAGAAATGTCAAACTTTTTGAGATAGTCAGAACTTTGCATTACATCTGCTGCTGCTTTTATTTTGAACACAGGTTCATGTATGAAAGTATATGTACAAGGTGGCGTAAAATTAGTCACCCTGTAGAGCAGTATACAAACATACACTCAATGGAGCACATACAAGTCCAAATAAAGGTCTCATCTCAAAATTCTTTTTTTTTATTTTTTTTTTTCCTGACAGACTAGACCAAAAATGTTGAGAAAAATGATACAAATTTGGCAACTAAAATATTAGCAATCAATACCAATTCAATATTAAGTAACTAAATTTCACATTTTTACAAAATGAGAAAAAAATTTGATAAAGCAAAGGCTTCAAATCGTAGGGAACGTAATGCCTGCGTAAGAAATATTATTTGAACTCGTAAAAAGTAAAAAAGTTATTCAAGAACAAAATTGGATGATTATTTTTGCGCCACATCGTAGTCACTATGCACACTTGCAAGGTGTCCAAATTTGACTATTTTTCCGTATTTCTCTTGCATTAACACACACACATCCATAGGAGAAAGCGTGAATTTATAGTCCTTCTTCTGTTGCGCGCTATTTGCAGGATAATTACGGTAGATTGCCTTGTGTCACACGCGACTTTCTCTCTTTTGAGCTCTACCAGTGGCACACTTTTCCATTTTTCCACTTGCCTCACGACATACCGTACAGATGTACGTATGTAATATATGTATATATCGTCAAACATTTAAACGCATAACTACTTGCACCATTACTTTTGCTGTTATTATCGGTGTTGTTGTTATAGTGCTTTTAAGCAAATTTAATTTTATTACCAGAAATGATTAATTTAAAAGATTTCGGAAAATTAATGGCCTTTGCGGCGCGCGGTCGCAAAAGCTCGACGCTAAATTACTTTATGTTACTGTTATTGTTGTTGCCGGTATTGTATGCCTCCTTAATAAATTTCCTCTCATTTAGGTTGTATGTATGTGCGTTTGTATGTGTACCGGCTTGTTTGCACATTTCGCAGATTTTCATAATGACTTTAATATCCCGAGAATATGCCACACTCGCCTTTGTGTGTGTATGCATGTGTATGTGAGCATCTACTCGGCTATATGGGCGCATGTATGTGCCTGCCAATGCAAAGACCGATATTGGTAAAGACGACTTGAAAAATTGTTATTGGCGTTCTTTATTGTTATTGTAATTACATACTTGCGCGACGGTACAGCCTAATTTGTTGACCCCATTTTAAGTGGATCACAGTGAGGAAATATTTAGGGCTCTTATGGCGTAGAGCCGCCTCCACATTTTGCCTAATAAAATTTATCTTACGTTCAGGATTTGCAAATTAAGTGCACACTTCCTTAGACCAACGCACACACGTGCAGCAGCGTCAATATGAAGAGTTTAAGGCAAGTGGGTGTTTTTGTTTTTGAAAATGTCTCATCTCATAAACCTACGCATGTGACCCATTTAAATTTTTAACAGCAGCACGAAGGTTATGAGACTGAGAAGTTTGTAAGCTTTAGAGCATGGAGAATTCCGCCAGCGATTGGGTACTTTGGTAGGAGTCTGGCAAGTCTTAATTTTGAAATGAAAATATTTTCCTGTAGGCAACGTATTTCAAGCTTTCCATTTTTTTCGAAGAAATCTCTACTGATTTGAGAAAATTAGTTGTTGAGCACAGAAGTAATAAGAAATCCTTTGGTGAAATAGCTGATTTATTGCATTTAAGAAAGTCTACAGTACAAACATTTTGTAAAAACTTTGAAACATCCAATTCTCTGTGGAGTAAGTCGCGTAGTGGCCGGGCCAAGAAGCTCAACCCGAGAGATATATTCTTTATTCGCGAAGCAGTGAATCAGAATCCAAAAATACATGCTACTGATTTGGCCCAGGAGGTAGCCGAGAGGTATCAAATTGCTGTCCACCCACGTACAATAAGCAGGGCCCTTAATAATGAAGGTTACAACTGCATAACTCCACGCAAGAAGCCCCTTATAAGCGAGAAAAACCGAAAGCTTCGTCTGGAGTTTGCAAAAAAGCACCTTAGTAAGGGAATAGAATTTTGGAATTTAGTTTTATTCACTGATGAGTCCAAATACAACATATTGGGATGCGACGGCAAAGCCAAAGTTTGGAGAAAACCAAACCCTGTCATGGATCCTAGGAATCTGTTTCCGACTGTAAAGCATGGTGATGGCAGTGTCATGGTTTGGGAAGCAGTTGCAGCCACAGGAGCTGGAAACCTCGATTTCATTGAAGAAAATATGGATCGCTTCAAATACAAGACCATTTTGGAACAAAACCTAATGCCATCCGTGGACAAACTAGGCCTAGGCTCGAGCTGGATCTTCCAGCAAGATAATGACCCGAAGCATACTGCGCAAATCGTCAAGGACTGGCTGCTGTATTATGCTCCACGGCAACTACATTCACCTCCACAAAGCCCGGACTTAAACATTATTGAGCATGTTTGGGAAATTTTGGAGCGAAAGATTCGGAAGCACTCTATTACTAGTGCTCCAATCCTCAAACAGAGGTTGCTGGAGGAATGGCAGAATATCTCGTTGGAGGAGCTTTAAAATTTAGCAGCTTCAATGCCCAGACGATTGCAAGCAGTCATCGATGTTGGTGGTGGCCCAACAAAATATTAATTTCCACAAATTTAATCAGTTTTCCTCAATAATTCTTATTTTCTAAGTTCGTATGTACACTTTTGTCAGTGCCTTTTTTTGGTTTTTCGTGAATAACTTTTAAAGTAAATACTTAAAATAATTTTTTTTTTACATTTGTTATACAATTAGACTTAAAACAAAGCTGCATCATTACATTCCTCTTAATGCTTTAGATCGGGAGAAATTAAGAGAAAAAAGGTCGTACGGAGAGTTTTGTCCGCAACTGTAGTTCGTATTTTATTTTATTTAAGTCAAACATACCACCAGAGGTTATTTTTACAATGATTGACCTTAAGACTAGGTAACATATTTAAATCCTAGATTACAAAAATTAACAATAAAACTAAAATTAAGATTAAGATTAAAACCAAAATTACAGTAGTGATAAAAAAGCAGCTTTGACAAATTTGATGCCTTGAAAAGTGAAGTGGGCCATTTTCACCAATAAGTTTTTGAATTAACGAAGTACTCCCTGTTATTACTCTCTGGGTTGAGCTGCCTTTTGTGGCTGAAACTTAGGGTTTGCGAATAGGATGAACTCAGCTGAAAACCTGCTATCAGCTCACCAATCCACCTAGCGAGGAGGGAATGCAACAAAAAAATTCTTTTGAATCCAAGTCTGGCAAGAATTTGTCAGCACTGCTTTAGTTTTGTTTTCACAGGTTGCAAAGACAATTTTTGAAAGCAATTTGCAAAACTGTGTTTGCGATCAAAGAATAGCAAGCGATTTAAAATACATTCAACTAAAAATATACAAAGGATCAATGAACGTTTAAGGGGGCACACCACTGTGATTTTTCAAAAAGAAAAACGATTTGTTTTGCATTTTCTTAAAGAAGATATATTCAAAAATAGGAAAAAAAATGTTAACTTCAAATCTTGAAAATTGACGAAGTTATACCCAATGCAATAAGTACAAGTAGTGAGTTACAACGGCCAATGAAAACTTTAAACGCGTTTTTCTCAAAACTACTTTTCTGAATCTCTCTGATCGAGGCCTCCGATTTCTCCAAGACTTATGAATCGATTTAAATTTTTTTTTTTGTGAACTTTTGTACATGTATTGGCTACAGTCTTACATAGCCGTTTTTAAAAATTCCTAAAATTAATATTTTTTCAAGCCTTTCGAAAACAAAAAAAGGGTAAAAACACAAACTCAAACTGTGTGTTGCGTAGTGCACCTAACAGAAGTGAAACTTTCAAGGCAGACAAAGAAAGAGAGAGAGACCCGTAAGAGAACGAGAGAGAGAAAGCGTATACATATATCTAATTAAATTCACAACATTTCCAGAGAATACAAATAGACAAAATTTACAAAAAGCCGAGAAGGGTCGACCGGTGGCACAGACACAAACCGTGGCAACAACGAGCACTACTCCGAGCGTTTATCACCTGCACAAACGCACCGATTCCAAGACCGTAGCAACGGCACAAATTACCGCAAGGCAATACCGATAAATCCGACGCCGAAATGGATAGCACTTTATAGTACACAAAAGCACTAGCGAGGAAACACAAATAAGCGCCAAAAAGTAGGCACCAAAAATATATTCCCTACAAGTTTGCACCAACAAACAAGCGCCAAAAAGTAGGTAGTGTTATTTCTCACTAGAAACTAGCAACCGAGAGGAAAAATAGCCTAAAGTGTATCTAAGATATATATAAGGTATAACTCTCTCTCTCCTTTTCCTCTACGTTATTTCTTTTTTCTCCCTCGTTAAACGAAAATGCCCAAAAAGTTGCATGGCCTTGAAATTTTACTCTCCATTCTCGCTCGGCCATCGACGCATAAGAAGTTTCACTTCAAAAGACGCGAACCTTGAGGATTAAAAATAAACCAGATCGGTGCTGCGGTTTTTCTCAAGAATTATATGAGGTCGGACTTTGTACCAACTCTCTGGGTTAATTATTACATTTTTTCTTCTGTTTGTACAACAACAACACATAATATTAAACCGTTTCACGTTCATTATTTTATCACCAAACAAAAACAGAAAAATTTGAATGTGTACAAAAATACACACAAAAGAACTAAAATATAATAAAAAAAGTAAGTATCCGGCTTTGAACATTCCGAGGCCAACCAACCACAAGTGAGCGCTGACTTCAATCATGAACTGCCCAATTGCATTGTGTCTAAGCAATGACTTTCGCACTCCCCTTATGATAAGCGAACGTGATAAGTTTTATTTTCAATTAGAGATCAGTCGTTTTCAAGATCATGAATTCTTACTTAAAAATTAACTACGTAGCCGCAGCAAATAATAAAGTAAAAGCCTGTAAATCATTACCACTGCCTATATCCACCCTAATTGAGGCGCCACCAAAACAGCTACGCTAGCAATCCGTTACGGACGAGCTCAATATTTTCACAGGGTGGTTGCTTTTTGGTTCTTATTGCCTTCTGATCGCATGCACAGAAGTACAAAAGAAGAAAGCGGGTGCACAATAAGGGCCTAATGGTTCATTTGACCAGGGGAACACAACAGATTAAATTAATATTAATTTTCAAATGTTTTGTATGTAATAATGCGCGTGTTTGTTCCTGCGGAAAAGCGCTGACGCATGCCCGTGTTCTTGATAAACGTAAATAAATACATTTTTTCACTTTGTAAATTATTTAATTGCGATATGTATGTGTGTGTATGTAAACTTCCGTATTGTTGCATATCTGGCTGGACTTAAGTAATCTGAGTCTATTCATAAAATGCGTTCGTGTATATGTATGTGTGTATGTGAATTGTGTGTATGTGAATTGTGGGCAAGGTTCGAATGAATCACTCCCATAGTAATTGCGTTTTCGGACTACTCAGCATAAATACTGATAATAATTGCAAGGCAGGCGCCGACTTTTATCATTTGGGCCGTTTATAGACAGCGTGGACGCAGAGCAACTCGTCGTAACTCGAAATTTTGTCAGTTTTGGGAGAATGTATTAAAAGTTCTGTATTTCGTTTGGAATATACGCTAAGTGCCATAAGTCTACACAACTTTGTTGATAGTTGAATAAAAAGATTATAAGTTTTTTAATAATTTTTTTCTCAACCATATAAAATATTTATTAAGTTTAACAATAAATAAAACGCATACTTTGTTTCAGATCACACCATTTCACAAATAAATAATAGATTTTGTTTAAACCACTAAATGACTAACTTCAAAAGTTTGTGCCGATTTATATAAAATGTAAAACATTAAAAAAAAAACTCTCAGAAAATATTTATGTTTTTAGTTTCTTAGGTAGCCACGACGTTTCAATCCTCCCTAAGTCCATTGGAAATAGAGTTTACCAATTTGGTAGTCTCTTCAACAGTAATTTTTTCCCGTTCCTCCCACATAACATCTTTCATTACCTTTTTGGTTGTAATTATGTGCTTAAAATAAAAATAAAAAAAAAATGTATTGAACTTTGTTCAAGACAACGCATTGGTAGAGGAATTGGTGAACTGCGGTTGTTTGAAGAATTGAATTGGGATGGCGCCCATTTTACGGCCAAGTATTATATAACGGAAGCAGTCGGATACATCCAGGCTCTCATGAGAACCGTTGAAGCAGTACTGACACCTACAAAACAACAAAAAGTATTTAGGAGAGTAATCAATCCCAACCCCATGAGTGCCTCTCTATTTGATTCCTATTTCTTGGGCTTAAGTAAGATGAACAATATCGTCTCAGTGCTTGGAGAAGAAAATTTAGGCCATCCAAAATTCGATTCCATTCCAAACTGCCCCGCCATTCTCTGCGGGAAATAACTCAACATGATAAACTCGGTTGATTTTCAGGTCAAAGGGAAGAAACTATCACGAAACCTTTACTGTCTATTACTAAATAGGGCGTCATGGTAGGTATGCTGTTTTTGGAAAAGCTGTAGGTTGATGAGTGAACCCAGGGTAGTTTTAGAAGCGGACCCAAACCATACTCATGAAAGCTCAATGAGCCTCTGTTGTTGGCCTAAATGGACGGCAAATTTATCTATTCATCTAACGTCATAGTAACATACTTGGCAAAGGAAGGATTCTCTTCCCCAGCGATCAATAAATCTGATAACGTGGGCGTATTGATTGCAAATAAAGATAGTTGGATCTATTTCTAAAACAAGCCTGCCATATAATTAGAGCATACTCTTCATCGCCAGAGAACAGGAATTATTTTCGAAATAAAGTATGACGGGTTTGTTGCTAGACAACTTTTCTCGGAGCTACCGTAACGACAAAGCAAAGCAAATGCAGATTCAAAGCAGATGAAAGAATATTTTCTAGCTATTTGGCGGATCTGATATCAGCAATCATATTTGAATTTAAATGGTTTAAGAAAGTATTAAACTGGTTTTATTTTTAGGGGAAAAGGACGACGCAAAATTACTCCTATCAATGGCAATATGGTGAGGTCCTTAAGGCTAAGCCTGGCTTCTTATTTCCTAAAGAGGAGGAAATGTAAAAACAACTAACTAAACTCCTGCTGCGCAGTTTTACTTTGGTATGATACATAATTTTACTTATGGTTGTGAAGATTTGCAAGGTTGGAAGGCTAAAAATATAAATACTAAACAACAACGTTCAAGTTTTGGTTTAAATTGATTTTTATATGAAAAAGTGAAGGCTGAAAGTCTTTAAAAAAAAATAAACGATAAGCTTCAATTTTCCTTTTTACGCGAACAAGATGTGTATATTCAATAAAAATACTTCCCCTGCAATAGAACAACTACGCGTAAGCCAAATGCCAGCGACCGGCAGTTGTTTAGTGTGAAGCTCTTTCGAATGCAGTACGTCCTGCATCTGTAAAAAAATCAGTGTCCACACCTCTTTTTCGAATTAAAGTAACTCCTTTGTTTCGCCGGAAAAAATTAATGCATACCAAAATAGTGCTCATAATTTGCACTTTTGAAAGGAAACCCCGGAAAAGAGTTTGTGCCAATGCAATTAAAGGGTTCAGCCATTGAAATTGTTCCAAACTTATTGAAAAAGTTTATAGGAAGTGATAATCATACGATATAACAATCAGCGAAGTTATGTCCTGGAATAAGCCTACTTCACCAAGAACCCAAAACGCTCGAGATTCTGTTCCTTTACTGTGTTCGAAATGGTCAAAATATTAGTATACTTTAGTACATTTACTATCTTACGAAACTCTGTGAAAGACTAACGAAAAGCGGCACGATTTTGGAAGGAGAAACGAATGGTTCTTCGCCAAAACAAAGCGAGTGAGGCTGCTTCTATATGTTTCGTTCACACGGCACTCGGTTCTACGTTACCAGAACGACCCAGATTTATACCCGGTGAAGTACTGTCAGTGCAGCTGTATTTTCCGTATTTGTATGCCACAAGAAAAACAGCAACAACTTTTATGCACTGGTCCTCAAGAAGCAGTGAGAAAATCACTTTTAGCACTCCTTCGGATGATAAAGAATCGAATGGAGCATATAGGGGATGACTTATATATTATAGAAAATATGATTAATAATAATGAAATTAAACTAAAGTACTTTACGACGCGTATTCTTTTCTATTATATGAAAATCTTGTCCAAAATATAAAACCTATTATCTGAAATTAAGTATTTCGTAATTTTCATAATTTGTTTTCTTAAGTGTTTGTATTATTTACTTTTAGTCAAGTAAGTAAGTAATACTTTCCGTAATTCACATATGACTGTAATCTGTACTGTAAATTTTTAATAGGACAATGTTCAAAATCTACGAATCTTTCGAATATTTTCTTAGTATTAAAAGTCTGACTCACGGATTGGAGAAGCGTTGGAGATTTGTATGTAAGCCATTCAAAAATAATACTTTCTGTCTTAAGAGAGTGTTTTTGCTGATAAAATTCTAAAGTATATATAATGAAAAATCTACCATAATATTAAGTATGCACAAATAGCCAAACAAAAATATTACTCGCTGGCGGACTTTGATAAAAATTCAACAATCGTTATTACAATTCTAAGCGGATGATGTGTGACAGGACAGAAACGAACCACCTAGGAAATTGTTGTGAACCAATTATTTGCGAGAATTGGAGATAAATGATTTCCCTTTATTTCAAAGAGAAACAAATTAGAACAAATTGGCTTTCAGTTTGCCAAAAATTACTGGGTTAGGCAGACAGCCAGCTTCCATACTTTTACCATACTATTTGACTATTCATTTTCTATTTTTTTGAATGTTTGTTATAAAAGTATAGTTGAATGTCGAATATTGAATTTGAAAAGGTCGAGCCAAGGAGCACCAGGAGATTTGGTGGCTCCTAAAACACTCAGGCTAAAAAGCCCATTGTATTTAAAGCTCTGGAAAGGGGGTAGATAGTCAAGGAGGGAGGGAGAAAAGTATCAGAGAAAGAGATAGGAAAGAATAGAAACAGAGATAGAGATAGTTAGTCCTGTGAGAATTTTCCAGATTCTTTGGCGAATCTGTAAATATCCTCCAGTTTTAGAGAACGAATATTACCCATTCCCATGACATCGGAACCCAATACTCGTAGTCGCGCTCTAGCAAAGGCAGGACACTCACAGAGAAAGTGCTCAGTGCTATCCGCCTCCTCCAAGCATGACAGGCATACCGGGTCCTCGATGATTCCAATGGTGGTCATATGCTGACCCCATGGGTTGTGTCCTGTAATGATGCCGACCATCAACCGAATGTCTTTCCTTCTAAGTTTTAGTAGAAAGTTTGACAGTTTTCTGTTCGGACTTGTCACAAAACACTTTGCAGTTCTGCAGCGTTCTAGACCGGACCATCGCTCTTTATGTAGATTGCCTACATAATCGTTGATCCAGTTCTTGATTCCTGCGGGACTGATTCCGATTATTGGCTCTGGCCCCTGTGGGGGCACCGCTGATCCACGGTTGGCCAATTCGTCGGCTACAATGTCGAATAAAAATTATATAAACTCAATTTTCAAAAATTCAAAAAATTCAAAAAAATTTGTAATTAGAATTTCTTTCATATAAAAAATGTCGACTTTATGCACACAAATTTCATAACGGTGTTATCTATGGATTTTTTGGAAACTTCAAACTTGCATTTTATTGAACAAAATTTAATAAGCTGTAAAACTGTATATCAATTTATTGGCAAATCTTATCGTCATATTACAGGATGAACACAAAATCAAAAGTTGAGTTAATCAAATTGAACACTCTAAAGTTTGTGGAGTCGCTGTTTATCGCCATTTTGTATTTTGGAAAACTTACATCGATTTGGAATTAGCAACCCCAAACTCCTATGTAGTAGTTTTTACGAGTTTAGCTCAAGCTAACCTAGTAATTTACAATTCAATCGTCAACACTGGGTCTTAAAAGTCTAACCCTATTTTATTATTTTTTTTTTTTTTTAATTTTTTTTGAAACTAGTTATTATTTATAGTGCAGGATTCAAGCTTTAATTTGAATATAAGTTTCAGGCTTTAGCAAGTCAGGTTCCTAAGAATAGTAGGCGTAAAAGACCCAAAAATAAAGGTTTTGTGCCCGATTCTCTCAAAATTAGGACGCAATGCGCACTTTTGTACTCCTGAATCGGAAACCAGACAAATCAATAAAAGAAAAAGTTTTAGACTGGTACCGTTGTCAAATGGCTGCTAAAATTTTTGGCTAATTAAATTTTTAATTTGTTCGTTGGCAAAAAGAAACGCAATTTAAAACAATTTAATTTTTTTTTTCAATTTTTATTATTTATATTCTATTTTTTGGTCAGAGGTAAGAAAAACCAGGAAACCTGAAAAATAATTACCAATTACATAAAAAAAGAAATGTCGTGCGTGTCGTTACAAATTTCCGAGTGCTGGAGCCAAATCTGTATCATATCTATATCTAGATTGTACGTGATTAAATCAAAGGGAACCTACATAAACATAGACAGAAGAAGTGCTTTCCGAATTAAAAATTTCAAACTTTAAAAACCTTTTCGAACTTGTTAAAAATATTCTCAATTGAACGATTCGTTGCCTAGACGTGACAAATAAGAGAATTGCGAGAAGAAACTGACATTTGTTTTAAATATTGGATATATTATGAACACATTCATAGAAAAGTAAAAAAAAAATAACCAAAAAAATTTGAGTAAGTTAAAATTATTTGCTTAGGCTTCACAAAGAAAAGTAACTTTGTTTTAAGTAAATAGCAAAATTTTACCTTCTTTCTTTCTTCTCTATTATTGTCTCCCTTTATTATTGCAAAAGAAGATAAAAGTGGAAATTGAAATTATTTAAGATTGGAGATTCGGACACATGAGTGTGATTTTGTCATCTTAAAGATTGACATTTTGCATGGTAATTTTACTCAGATCATTTAGTCATACGAGTGCTATTTGTATTGTTTTACAGATATTTGAAACATTTAGCTTGCTCAAAAATGGAATTACATAGTGAAAATTTTTAAGCGATTATTTTCTGGGACCTCCTATGTGGATTAAACCAACAAAAGAGTGCCGATCAACTCGCTTAGACTTTTGGTGATGTAGCAACATTTTGAGCCATCTTGTTTCGCTGGTTTTTCGAATTCAAGCAGGAATTTAAGCGCTGAGTTGAAGACAGAAACGAATTATATGGACAGTATTTAGCTGACGTCAATTGAAAAATTTTCTTCCAATCATTATAACAGATTTTCCATATGACAACCATGAGGAACGTGGATCTATAAGTTGATTTTTTTTTTGATTTTTGTGATATCAGAATTTATAATAAATTCGGGCTTAGCTCCATTCACTCATATTACTTTAATCTTATTTAGCACAACGCAAATCCTAATATTTCAGCCATTTGAAAAGTTGAACATTGAGGACAAGCAACCCAACTTTTCAATGTTGCTTTTTTGCTATAAAAGAGGTTTTTTCTGTCTCTCTTCTTGCGAAGCATAAGAAATTCGAAATCACGAAAGTACATAACTGAAATGGCAGAACTGGAAACAAAAATTGGAGTCTCGCAATTGACAGTTCTAAAAAGTACACACCTCAGCGCGCAGTGGGATTTTTTCTATATTCGAAAATCTTTGTAATATCTAAACATTAATAGGCTGCGAAAGAATGGGAATAAATAATTCAAATTTGAGAAAGACCTTCAAAAATACGGAATTAAGAACCCTGATTTTTAGGTATTTAATTACTTATTTGTAAAGTTTTAAAGAGCCGATATAACTCAATTCGTTCGACTGATTCATTTATTGACTTGTGTTAAAGCAAATTGACAACCAGGGTGAAAATAATAAGGGTTAAAGTGATCACATTTCCACACAACCTACAGTTTACTCACTTACCGATTTCCACAACTGCCGTTGCATTTTTGTTTTATTACAAAAAAATAATAATAAAAAATATAAAAACCTATGACTGAAAACAGCTGCGTCACACCATTTATTGCTGCTGACTTTATTCATGCATTTCCAAGCAATTTGTAGTAGTTAGTCATTAAAAAGGCAATTTTCTTGCCAGACGTAAAAGTGCTGGGGCTTCAGCAAAGCGATATGCAATTTTTAAACTTCATGCAAATGCAGTTATTTGAAATGTTCTAGAAAACGTGGGACTGAATAGAGAATCTGAAATCTCGCTCTGGCCCTACAAAACTCACCTGAACTATTTCGTTAAATTAAAGTTTTGCGTAGTAAAATAATCCAGATGAGTTTTGGTAGAAGAAGGATTGGACTGCTCCCCAGCTTAAAAAATTTGTACACTATGACACTAGACAATTTTATGTGAGATGGCGGTACGGATAAATGCTGCACCAACGATCCATTTACGACCAAGAGCTGAAACAAGATTCAAAGTTGCCAATCGTGAAATGAAAGCAAAAAAGAAACTTGAATGCAATTATGGTTCATGTTAAAGGAAAATCTCTAGTTTTTCCACTAATAAAGTCGCCTGGATCTTTAACTTAGAGCTGAATTACATTACGGCAAGATGGACCACTTACGCCGGCTAATATTGTGTAATTTTTAGCTGCACGAGACATTTCGATGTATGACAATTGAGAACGACATTGACATTTCTGGTGTTAATATTTCTCTTCAGTAAGGCTCGAGAAATTATCATGAATCGTTTGACGTCAAAACAATGCTTCCGAACTGCAGAAATTTACTTTGAAACAAACAAAAAACTCTACTCGCGAAGTTCATAGAGCACTGGCGGCGTCATCGGTTCTTACTTCTTTCGAAATGAAGAAGGAACTGTCTTTACCGTGAATGGCGAGCGCTATCGAGCCATGCTGACTGAAGTTTTGGTTCCAACAACACGGCGCAACTTGACATACAGCACACTTAACAAACTATTTTTTGCAATATTCGAGACACCGTAGACGCCATACGGCCAGATTTATTAGCCTGCATTACTCAAAGCCAGCATCCGCTGCTCTTCTTCTGATTTTCTCTAACACAACAGAGGAGCCGGTATTTATTCAAGAACCTTGGGTTGTTTCTTACGAGGGATAAACTCTGACGGCTACCAAGTGGTGGCAACACCGGCCGCAGGTAGGACCAGAGCCTGTATTCTTTTTATGAAGAACATTTATAGTTTTTTAATCTTTCAATACAGTGACAAGGATACAGTGTACATCAAGTACTTGGAAAGGAAAAAACTAGGGATGCAAAAAACAGGAGCTGTTACCTACTCACAATCTGACTATTCTTGTTAAATTCTTAGTTCATCCGAAAATTATCTATTTGTATACAGTTTGCACATACAAATTAGTTGAAATTTTATTGATGATTTTTATTAATTGCTAAATCTTTATCTAAAGACAAGAGAAAAATCGGGTCCGAGCTAAAATTTAAAAGAGGACGTACAAGCAAAAAAAATTGTTTTGTTTTTAATTATCTTTATAATCGAATATCTCGAAAAGGGTTAAGTTTTGGACAACATGTCATTTAATCAAATTTATAAAAGATACTCAATTAATTATGTCCTTTAGTATCTAAGAAGACCTTTTTGATAACCTTTTATATTAAATTTCGAATGCCTTGATTTTTTGCTTTTATTTACTATTTCCTGCGGGGTACTTTGCATCTTTTTTCAATAAGTGTGTATGGGTGCATTGGTGTGCGTTAAGTCACACAAATGAAATAACAAAAGTAATGTGACTATTGAGCCGCTGCATAATCAAAAGAGCTGATTAAGGCAGCTCAGCCGCTTGCTTACATACAAATATTCATTCACGGCTGAGGATACCAGCATATTTTTAACAGAGTTGACAATCAGTTTGTATCGAGTGCTCAAACTGTTAAGGAGTGTTGTGCTAGGATTGGACGGGTGCGCTGAGTGTTTTGGCTACTTAAAACACAAAAACTAAAAGCAATTAAGTATATAAATTGTAATACAAGTGCATACAGGAGCGGACTTTGAGGCCCTTTGTGTCTCTAAATTTAAACAAATTTGAAGTGAAGTGACAAACAATTAAAATAATGTCACACTCAGTGCAACGGCTTTACACCTTTTGTTTGCTGACTCTACTATCCACAACCTGTATGATCAGCGCCGCCAGCATCAATGCAGATATCAACAATGGAGCTGACGACGAAAGCGCGCTCAATTTAGATCAGAAAAACAATTATTGCCTACAAAATGTCACCTACTATGAGGAGGTACCTGTAAACAAAACCCGCAATGTGGTGGTCAAGCCAACTGGAGCCTTCAGAATGTTTAAGAAAAACAAAATACAGGTGGAGGAGTATGTTGATATAGAGAAAGTGCCGCACACACGCCTCCAGAACGATTGCTGTGAGGGCTACGCGATGACTGCCAATAAGACATGTCAACCCGTTTGCGAACCAGGCTGCCCGGCGAACGCCTTCTGTCGCGCACCCCAAATGTGCCAGTGTCGACGCGGTTACGATGCTATTAAATCTGCACTCAACGGTACCCACTACTGTGAGCCACGCTGTGCATCTGGTTGCCCGAATGGCGGCAAGTGTGTAGCGCCCGAGCTGTGCGAGTGCGCGGCTGGTTACCAAGCTAAGGCGGGCAGCTGTGCCCCAACTTGTGCCTCAGATTGCTTGAATGGACGCTGCGCGGCGCTGAATCAGTGTAGCTGTAATGCGGGCTATGCCAAAGATTTGAGGACCGGTGAGTGTGTGCCGCTGGACGATTGCGGTGTCGTCAAGTGCGAAGATGTGGCAAGCAGCACGGAGTCAACCACCGATTATACCACACTTGTCAATTCAGATGAGTTGGATGTGACCGAAATAGACTTGGATGCTGGTAGCGGTAGTGGTTCACACAGCGACGGAAATGACTATGTTGATGAAGGTAATGTGCTTTTTCCCAGCTACGAGGAAGACACGAATTGTACACTTCAGCCCTGCCTCGGTAATGCTGTCTGCAAGCTGGTTGGCCGTTGCGCATGCGCTGACGGCTTCATACGCCATCAACCGGCGCCAGTGAATGGTGTTGAGGTGGGCCCGATTTGTGCGGCTGTCGTTGAACAGGGTGAACCTTTGCAAGTTGACAGAGTTAGTGGTGATTTAGTGGGTGCGTTCTTTATTGTGGTGGGCGCGATTGTGATGATGGCTGCCCTGGTGTTGTTGCTGCTCAAGTTGTGGCGGCATCAGCGTGGCTCACTGGATGTGGAAGGTGAGTGCATAGACAATTTTTGGTAATTTTTTTTTTTCAGATCTAACTATTGAACGCAGAAGCATGCTTATAAGCGTTCGATTTTTACTTTGCAGGCAAAAGCGATATGTGCTGTAAATATGAGAAGAATAGCTCGAGCTCGGACAGCGGCCATGTGGACATGAGTTAGGAGATGGCTGTGTATTCGTGATTTATTAGTGCTTGTATGTATTTTTAGACTGCATTTTCGTACTTTTTAAGGTTTAATTAATAATTTCCCTGCCATTGAATCATTTATTGTAAAAAATTTACGTTTATACAAAATAAAATTAAATATTTATAAGTTTTTTAATTCCTTGTTTTCATTTCGTTAATTTACATTTCGGAAGGTAAATTTTTAAATTAAAGTTAATAGATATTACTTTCGATTTAGCTTACGAAACTGTTTATTAGATGTTTTTAGATAAATCAAGTCGAGTCACCTGCAATTCTCAAAAAGTTTCTGAAATTTGGTTGATGCCTTTTGAGTTTGCTTGGAAACCCCAGTTATATCCGCTATTGCAAGTAGCACAGCCGCGAGCTATGAATTTCAAATGCACGAAAAAATTTGCCTTGGACTGAGCCGATTATGATATTTTATTTCTAGCAATTTTTGGAAAATTTCAGCTCTTTATAGGCAAAATTTTTAGCTTCAGCAGAAGTCATGTTAAGAAAAAGATCACAAAAATTGCTAAACTATAAACGTATTGCATCCTTGTACCAGATCAATCCGTCTGTGATACTTCATCCTGTATTGGGTGGGATATTGGCTGCGTATCGATTGTCCATGCAAAAGTTAACTTTGTTCAGCCAAAACAGCGCCTTCTTAGTAACTAAGCAGAAACTTCATTCGAAGCCTTCAATTATAGGCTCATGGCCAAGCAGAATAAACAACATCAGAGGTCGCAGTGTGCTATGAAAAATTATGAAATGGTAAACAATAATAAAAGATAATAAAATAATAATAAAAGAGAGACAGATTGGAAATTATAAAAATACGTAGCAGGTTAAAAAGGCATCACAATCGCTGTCTAATAGCCTAGACAGACGGTGGCGTCAACCTGCATTAACGACTTAATTCGGAATTACCTCAGGAATTAAGTGCGGCTAATGCGGTTTGACAACTAACTTAATTCTCATAATTTAAGTGACTTAGGGGTATTTTCAATGGCAAAGCTGACGAAAAATGGAAGCTTATATCTATTGTAAATGAAAAATAATGGAACTTCAAAAGATCAGAATAAGAAGGACTGGAGCGCATCCGAAATTACATTAATTGTTTTGATAGCATGGAGCAGTTGGAGGAATTTTAATTTAAATGTTTGTTTTTGAATAAATAATTATTTCTTAGTATCAGGGCAAACCGCATTTGTTGCCTGCGGTCCATCTTTTACTGACAAAACTATGCAATAAGCCAATCAGCTGTTCACTAATGCTCGTATCAACGGTTTGTCACACTACAATTTTAATCAGAATTACCTGCGCCGGTAATCCCGATTAACGTCGCCATCTGTCTAGGCTGTACAATTTTTGAAAATTCTTTTCGGTTTAGAATAAAGAACTTGTTCAAACTTTTTAATCATTATTTTTTTTTAGCTTATAGTTCATAGCCTATACATATCCGGGATACGTTTTGCAGGGCCTAATAAGAACATTTTCGGAGGTTCAAATGAGCAAGAAGCTCAAATTTTCCAGCTAATTTGATTTTAAAAGGGTGTTTACCAAAATCTTTGCGTAATCACTTTCGGCTGCGGTATTTTCAAAAAGTTACCGTACCATGCTCTTTTGAAGACGACTATGAAAATCAGGTAACCGTCACGGCGAACGGTACTGGTCCATTTTGAATGAGTTCTTAATACCGAAACTGTATAAACAAGCGTTGGAGGATATTTAGCTCCAGCATGACAACGTAGATATTTTGGGAAGCACTTACCCCGATCGCTTGATTTCTTGATTAGAAGACTTTGGTTGAGCAGTGAGTTGACCGAACTGACGACGCCAGACCGCTTTCTATGGCACCACTCAAAGAGATACACCACATAAGATACAAGTCTTGTAAAGACTCTATAACAATAATCGGTAAGAAAACCACAAGCTAATGACAGAAATTGTGGCGAACGTGATGAAAAATGCTATAAAAAGAGCCGCAAGTAACGTGAATTATAGGATTAAAAGAATATAAAAATATTGCATAATGCATTCTCATTGAAGCATATTTTTTACATCAACACACACTAGCTGTGCGTTAATAATTTCTGAGAGAAACTTCTAAATTCATCGAAAAAACAGCATAGCTCCTCAAAATCCTCAATACGGATATCTGTTTTATCTTGTGAACCGACATGAAGCATGCATGAAGTAAAGCCTATTTATAGCCGTTAGGTGGGCCCAACAGCAAAATATCTTGGAATAACTATAAGGTCTCTTCTATTCGCCACTTCTCTGCTCCACTAACTTGACGAAAAATTTGCATTTGAAAACAACAACAAAGTTATCGAGCAAGATTTGCCACTAGCGAGTACCGTTACATCTTATAAAAATATTATAACTCACTATTCTAAAAAAAAATGTAGTTTTAGGCAGCTCTTTTCCAGCGCCGCCAAGACATATAGGGTGGGCTATGTAAAATTTACTTTTTTGAATCGGATATAAAAAAAAACCTAATCAACATTTTTTCAAACTTTTTTTTTTATTTTGAAGATTGAATAGTTTCGTTTATGAATGAAAAATAATATCGCTCAAATTACTGCCACGACTGGCTTTACAGTAGGCCATTCGATCAACCCAATTTTTAAGCACGTTTTCGATTGTTTGGGCTCCAATTTCATAAATGGCAACTTCGATTTCGTGTTTTAAAGCATCAATCGTCTCTGGATGGTTCGCATAGCATTTGTCCTTAACGGCTCCCCACAAAAAACAGTCCAACGAGGCGGCCAATTGATATCGGAATTTCGGCTGATTATTCGGTTTTCAAAAACGGTAGCCAAAAGTTCGAATGTAACTTTGGCAGTGTGACAAGTTGCACCGTCCTGTTGAAACCAAATGTCGTCCATGTCATCCTCTTCAATTTTTGGAAACAAAAACTCGTTGAGCATGTCACGGTAACGCTCGCCATTTACTGTAACAGCGGCTCCTCGCTCATTTTCGAAAACAAATGGCCCGATGATGCCGCCAGACCAAAAACCGCACCAAATAGTGACTCGTTGTGGATGCATTTGCTTCCCTACAGTAACGCGTGGATTTTCTGAGCCGTAAATCCGACAATTTTGCTTATTGACGTAGCCACCGATGTAAAAATCAGAAAAGAAGAAGAAGACTCACCACTTTGGAAATAGGTTTTCAATATTTCCCAATTTTGTTGAAGCGCATAGCGTCCCATTTTGTAAATGCCAAACCTTTAAGTAAATTATGAACACATTTGACATGTCGCTTGTGTTACCATTCTCAAGAAAATCGTTGGTTCAAAAAGCAAACGCCATATGGCCCACCCTGTATTTATTTATACGAGTTTCTTCATCTATTCTCCACTTGCTAGCGCTTGGCGAAAAGCAGAGAGCCATATTTAGGGTTTATTGCTTTTTATTTCCTGAGCTGAGGCCGCTTGACTCATTTTTCTTACCCTCACGCAATGCAACCTCGAATGCAGTTTTTATGTGGACAAAATTGTGCTTAGAATGTGTAAATGTGAGTGGCATCTGTGCCAGTTGATAACGATGTTTTTTTTTGCCAAGGTTGCAGTGTAGCATACAGTACTCGCAAAATTTGTTTTTTTTTTCAAAAAAGTACTTCCTTTTAATAAGCAGCAACATTTTATTTTATTTTAAATAATTTTGAAATAAATTTAAAAAAATTCAACTAACTCTTCTAAGAACCGCAAAATGCGGTTGCTTTGAAATAAAACTTACTCTTATTTCCGTCAAAGTTGAAGCCCTCAACGTCTCTAAACACGACACCATTTGCACACTGTTCATATCTTACCACAAATATGTGATTTACTATTTTTTATTATTATTTCTTATTGTCATACATATGTACACCAGATGAAAAGAAACATGAACGTGGCATTTGAATTTGTGAATTACATTTTAAAAGAGTCCAAAGGCCATGTCCCAATAGAAAAGGGCAAAGCAAACGATTTTAATATTTGCTTTTTAAAAATCCTGAATTCCTATGCCGTAATAGCATTTTATTTATTATTTATCATACTGTGAGCGCATTTGACTTTTTTGATGCAGGCCTTTTATGTTCTAAAGACTTCACTTATCAACGCAGACCGCCAGACGACATACTGTTAAAACCACTTTCGTATTACAACAACAAAAAAGGCAACTAAGTTGAGTGCGTATTGGAAATATATTGAATAACAATATCTTGTTTGTGTCAATTAACATAAGGCACATTTGTATGCATGCGCTGGTATGTGTGTCCGCTAGTAGGTACCCTCTAGGTAAAACCACCAGTGCCTTAGTCGAAAATTTGAAAGTCACAAACTATGGAAACTATGCAAAATTTTATTTTATGCTAAGGTTTTGAAAATTTATACCGAATAACTTTATTTTTTTATATGATTTAATTTAATATTTGTTACAGTGTCTGTTTTATTTCACATAAAATTTTAGTTAATCGCCTAATCTTTTTAACTAATAAATATTTTGCAATTCAGTGCACAGTTCAGTGAATGAACCACTTTTCTCAGCAGCTTGGATTTTCCTTGCTGGGTGTTTCAATGGGAATACTCAAACTCAGACAATGGAACAATTAGAAAGTAATTTTCTCAACCCTCGCTGCAACAAGTGACAAAAATAGCCAGAAGAATTTATGCACAATATTTGTGACCACACTAGGACAATAACAGAAAGAAGACCCGAGCAGTAGATAAATTTCGACTACCTGATAGTTATGCACACAGCATTCAAAAAACAACAAAAGTCAAGATAAATATTCGAAGCAGTGTATGTGTGTATCTATGTGTGTATGTATGTATGTACGCCTCTATAACATAAGATAGGCAATTTCTTGCCTTGAAATTCCAGTATTTTCAATACACTACGGTCAATATGTGTGACAACTAATTTTCTAATGAAATCATTGTTTTTGCTTTTCAAATAAAAATTTATTTGGGCTTCTTTTGAGAGAGAAAAGTACGAATGGAAGTACAAAATGACGAGTAAATAATGCATTTTTTTTCTCCAGTGTTAATTCAGTGCCTTTGCTTTTCTTTTGAAATTCTAGTATTCACAGATTTTTCGATGCAGAATGTTCTGTGCAAAGATGGGTAAGTGTGGTTACCTAGCAGTTTAGCGATAGTAGAATTATCTAGTGGAGAACTAGTCAGACTAGCCAGCACCGTACTGTACTTTACCGTTTGAGAACCAACACCATTTTATTCAATAATTCTTAGAAAATGGAATTTATTGGAGTTCTTTCTTTTCAATACGATATTGTATGATTTTTAAAATTTTTTCGTAAACAAATTTTTATTTAAAAGGACCCATTACAATTGTGTGCAGTGATTTCCAACTATATAAAGGAACGCAACATTTTTTAATAATTCCTTTTTCGTCGAAAATTGCGATAAAATCGCTGAATTGATCGAAAGAGACCGGCATAGTAGCAGCTGTAGCATCGGCCAAGAGCTGGGCATGAGTCATCAAACCGTTATAAACCATTTGAAGAAGCTTGGATTCAAAAAGAAGCTCGATGTATGGGTGCCACACGACTTGACGCAAAACAACATTTTTGCCCGTATGGATGCATGCGAATCGCTTCTGAATCGCAACTAAATCGACCCGTTTTTGAAGCGGATGGTGACTGGCGATGAAAAGTGGGTCACTTACGACAACGTGAATCGCAAACGGTCGTGGTCGAAAAGCGGTGAAGCTGCCCAGACGGTTGCCAAGTCTGGATTGACGGCCAGGAAGGTTCTTCTGTGTGTTTGGTGGGATTGGCTGGGAATCATCTACTATGAGCTGCTCCCCTATGGCCAAACGCTCAATTCGGACCTGTACTGCCAACAACTGGACCGCGTGAATGCAGCACTCATGCAGAAGAGGCCATCTTTGATCAACAGAGGCCGAATTGTCTTCCATCAGGACAACGCCAGGCCACACACATATTTGGTGACGCGCCAGAAGGTCCGGGAGCTCGGATGGGAGGTTCTTTTGCATCCACCGTATAGTCCGGATCTCGCATCAAGTGATTACCACCTATTTCTGTCCATGGCGAACGAGCTTGGTAGTCGGAAGTTGTCCACAAGAGAGTCCTGTGAAAATTGGCTGTCCGAGTTTTTTGACAATAGGGAAGCGAGCTTCTATAAGAGGGGCATTATGAAGTTGGCATCTCGTTGGGAACTCGTCATCGAACAAAACGGCGCATATTTGACTTAAATCGCATTATTATAACCAATTTTATGAACAATTGAAAATTCAATAAAAATACCGCAAGACTTTTTTGCCAACCTTCAGTCTATAGATATTGAGGTCAAAACTTTGTTTTATATAATACTAGCTTTAACCCGCGGCGTCGCTCGCGTAGGAGTAATTTTGAGGGATTTAGGATATGTATATAAAAGAATTACAAACAATAATTTTATAGAAAATATTTTTTTATTAATAACCATAATATTACAATACCCGGCATCCGTTGCTATGCCTCGTTGAATAAAATCAAAACAACCAATCAGAAAAATATCAAGCAAAATTATTTTTATTAATTTTCTATCTCAAACCGTTTTTGAACTTTGCATTTGGGTCATAGTTGAACAGCTTATGCGGATTATGAAGTCTAGAGAGTGCTATAAATAGTGCGAAATAGGAAAAACTAAGATTTTTTAGATTAAATTTAAGCAAATATTCGATTATTAGTGACGAATGAGAGTGGTGGCGCGGCCTGGGGGCCTTGAGAAGGGACTTCCATCATAAAAACATGCCTATAACCTTCATCGGGTGAAAATATGAATGTAGACAAATTTTTACGTCATTTGTTGTTGTCGTTTCGTATTGATGCGCGGATAACGTACCTTCATAGTATAGATATAGTATAGATTTTGAGACTTATTCAATTTGACGATTTTGTACAGAATGAGTACAGTTTCTTTGGTTCTTCCTGAAATTTTTATAACTCATTTTCTAATTTTAAAATTTTGTTTTGATAAAATAGATTTGTTTTGTTGAAAAATTTGTGGGAAAAAATATTCTTTTACCATTTTTGAAAAATTCCGCCCTCAGCTTTTTTTTCTTATTTTTCCTTTAATAGCTGAGATTTTGCTCAGTACTTCCTGAAAACTTAATAGTAAGATTCCCATAACTTTTCTAGTATTTACTTATAATATTGAAATCCGTACAGCGAATCCGCGAATTTAATAGCATACTTACAATAATTAACTGCTCTAGTCGTCTATGAAAACTGCTTTTTGCTTAACCCAATCCTGCGCCGCTGAAGTCAGATACTTGAAATTTTATCTCACTGTGACTGCTGTTTAAAGTTGTCTTCTTCTTCTTGATTGGCGCGATAACCGCTTACGCGATTTTGGCCGAGCTTAACAAAGCGCGCCAGTCGTTTCTTTCTCGTGCTAACCGGCGCCAATTGGACACACCAAGTGAAGCCAAGTCCTTCTCCCCCTGATCTTTCCAACGCAAAGGAGGCCTTCCTCTTCCTTTACTACCACCAGCTGGTACCGCATCGAATACTTTCAGAGCCGGAGCGTTTGTAGCCATTCGGACGACATGACCCAGCCAACGTAGCCGCTGGATCTTTATTCGCTGCGCTATGTCTATGTCGTCGTAAACTTCATACAGCTCATCGTTCCATCGTCTGCGATATTCGCCGTTGCCAACGTGCAAAGGTCCAAAAATCTTCCGCAGAATCTTTCTCTCAAACACTCCAAGCGTCGCTTCATGGGATGTTGTCATCGTTCACGCTTCTGCGCCATACGTTAGGACGGACATGATGAGCGCCTTGTAGCTGTTTAAAGTCTAGTACATAAAATATCCACAAAACGGTAAGAATATAATGAAGACTGGTAACATTTCGTTTATAATAACGCAAGTAGATACAAATTTTGAACCGAGTTTCAGAGAGAACGTTTCCGAAGGCTTTTAAAGTACTGAATCCACGTTTTAACTCAGTACAGCACCAGCAAGTCTCGGCCTGAAGTGTAAAAATTACGATTTCTGGCTATTTTGAGGTTTTCAAGCATCAGCAGGTATTTTTTTTTAAATCGTAACACATCGCAGAGTAACAAAAGTTCTTCGAAATTGAATTCGGTTATTGGAAATAAATACAACTTTATATTTTGTGTTCATATAAATTATTTATGAAAAGTTTTAAACGCTAAAAATTTAATTTACATGGCAATGCTCATTTATGAGAATTCCCGGCCTGCACACACTCACATACCTATAATATTAACTTTCTCGCTGTGCTTGTTCTCCGTGGCATACAAAAGCGAAAGCAATAAGGAAGAACTTCAAAATGCAACAAAATAGAAAGTTAAAACAAAACCTAACAAAACAAAGGAGGTAAAGAATGGAAGGTTCTTGCGTTTTCACATTCACAGGCGCGAAGAAGAAGCATTCGTATGAATTCATATGAATTTGTATGTGTTATGCTTTTATGCTATGTATGTATGTGCATATGTGTACGGGAGTGTTGATAACAATAGTCGCGTCAACGCGCTGAAATAATAAAAGTGCAATAATGGGGCAATGCGGCAAAGCGTTGGAGCGGCTTTTCTTTGCGGGAGCAGCTCCATTGTGTGCGAGCGTCCTTATTACTTATGAGAGAATCCGTTATGGCAAGCAGAGCGCAGACAGCTTTATTTGTGCTTGTTTAAGTTGGCAAATTCATTTCTGTGGTAGCGGTGGTGGCAAAACGTAATTAAATAACAACAAAAAAAAAAAAAAATACGAAAAACTTAAAGCAGATGTGTGAAATAAAAACTCAATTAGCTTCAGTAAATATAATTTATTAAGCGAGATTTTGTTATCTATATTCAATTTATAAGTTTTTCATTTTTCCTTGAATTCATACGGTGTGTGGCGAAATTGATAAAAAATTTAAGCAAACTCAGCAATAAGAGTCATGGTTAGGTGGGGTTAGAGTTAGGTTACCCTTAAACAAATTCAACTGAAGTGAAGAAAAGAGTTTTGCCGCTTTATTCCTATAATTTCTTCAAGCGTACCGTTCTCTTATGGCTGTGTGTTTATTCTGTGAGTAGATAAAATTTATGTGAATTTATTACATTTACTAATTGCTGATCTTTGGCTATGCTAAGACTTAGGTGATTTCATCAATACTTGCAATAAGAATCAGTAGAAAGCGGAAGCACTAAATAGAAGGAAGGCGATGCTCCTAACTGTACGTTTATCGATACTACGCTGAGCTCCTAGTCCTATTTGTGGTGTGCGTCTTGATGTTGTTCCACAATTGGAGAGACTTACAGCGTTGAGCCAACTCCGAACGGCAGACACTTTTTATGACAGAAATACATACTTCGAGAAGCTTGCCATTGCCTGCCGAGGGAGGCCGCTATTAGAAAAACCTTTTCTATTATTTGATGTTTCATGCTCGGAGATTCAAACCTATGTACTGCCGAATGGTAGACACACATCAACCCATTCGGCTACGGCGGCCGAATTCTGTAGGATGATTACGACCTTTTATTGGATGTTTGGCCGGCCTATTCTTCCTATTTGTGGTGAGTGGTTTGATATTTTTTCATAAATGGAGAAACCCACAGTTTGTGGTTCAAGAATGTAAGAAGAAGCTTAATTTTGTCACAAGACAAAACAGGCTTGTACTTATATGGGTTCCAGGACACTCCGGTGTTCAAGGAAATGAAAGTGCCGATGAATTGGCCAACTGTGGATCAGCGGTGCCCCACAAGGGCCAGAGCCAATAATCGGAATCAGTTCCGCAGGAATCCTGAATTGAATCAGCGATTATGTAGGCAATCTACTTAAAGAGCGATGGTCCGGCCTGGAACGCTGCAGAACTGCAAAGTGTTTAATGACAAGTCCGAACAGAAAACTGTCAAACTTTCTACTAAAACTTAGAAGGAAAGACATTCGGTTGATGGTCGGCAACATTACAGCACACACACCACGGGGTAAGCATATGACCACCATTGGAATCATCGAGGACCAGGTATGCCTGTCATGCTTGGAGGAGGCGGATAGCACTGAGCACTTTCTCTGTGAGTGTCCTGCCTTTGCTAGAGCAAGGGTTCCGGTGTCATGAGAATGAGTAATATTCGTTCTCTAAAACTGGAGGATATTTACAGATTTGTCAAAGAATCTGGAAAATTCTCACAGGACTAATTATCTCTATCTCTGTGTATATTCTTTCCTATCTCTTTCTCTGATACTTTTCGCCTTCCCTCCTTGACTATCTACCCCCTTTCCAGAGTTTTAAATACAATGGTTTTTTAGCCTGGGTGTTTTAGGAGCCACTAAATCTCCTAGTGCTCCTTGGCTCGACCTTTTCAAATTTCAATTTTTAATTTCAACCCGAATGGCAGACGGGTTTTTACAATTATATGGTTTACTATTTTTAGCCGAGGGGCCACCGCTATTAGAAAATAATTTTTCCACAATTTGGCTTGAGATTTCGAACTCGGACTCTACCGCATGGTATTCAGGCACCAAACCATTTCGGTGAAGTGATTTGGATTAAAATCGAACGAATTTTATGTAGATTTATTCTAGAGAAACAAGGGGAAGTAGAAATGTTGACAAGAAATTGGTTTATGAAGATAAATAAGGAAAAAAAGGAAGATAAGCGACATGTTTTCCGTATTCTTCCCACACTGCTAGATTGGTCTCCTGCCTCCAATTTTCACTTAAAATCATCTAAATATTTAATACTTTATGTGTAAGCAAGCGTTGCGTTATTTCTCCTCCACTTTCTACTTTGCCTACATTCATCCTAAAAAAGGTGATTTTAATAATCTTGATCACATTTAAACGATTTCATTATATTGCGAACCACATTGACTCCCTGTGCCTACGCCTTCATCACTTTGGAATATTATAGTATTTTTTAACTGCTTTTTGTTGAAGCTTAGGGCCCCAACCACTCACGGAAAACGCTATGTGACAACCGGCAATAGCAACGCATCGTTGACGCCTTCAAAAACGTCTTTAACAGTGTTGAATGACAGATAAAGCGAAGGAGCCGGAGGAGGTTGCTTATACAAGTTAACGGCAATAATAATGGGAAGATGTTTTGAGCAGCGGGTGCCGTGGTGATTAGACTGCGATGGCGTGGGCAAAGCAGGGATCAAAAGGGAAGAGAGCTGTACTCGCTCAATAATTTAAATCAAATTATCATTTTACGCAACAGCAACTAACTTATAAAATGTAAGTGGAAGAAGGGAAGAGATGTGGATAGAACATTTTTTCGTAATGAAACACTTTAAGAAAAGCAAATTAAAATTAAAAACAAGAGATTATAAAAATTAATGGAAAGTGGGAAACGGAGGAAAAGGAAGGAGAAGAAACATGGGAGTCGTTCGATTTGGTACCTTAATTCCATGTCTAAGGGTCTGCGCTTATTTTAAAATTGAAAAAAAAAATTTATAAAGCATCTTCTGAG
This sequence comes from Anastrepha obliqua, assembly GCF_027943255.1. Lineage (NCBI taxonomy): Eukaryota > Metazoa > Arthropoda > Insecta > Diptera > Tephritidae > Anastrepha > Anastrepha obliqua. The sequence continues at coordinate 4,015,632 of NC_072896.1, forward strand.
CCTTAACTAAACACATCCGAAGAGATTTTTTCAAAACTTTTAAATTAATAATAGAATTTATCATAAAAAATGGTATGAAACATGCAACGTGCGGTAGCTTCATAAAAACGGGCCGGCCGTGAACGACCATCGACATGGGATTAGGGTTAAGCATTACTTAAATGAATGTTTGCGTGTGAATTTGTTATTTCTATGTTATTGGCGAACTACTACTTGAATCGGCGTTACTAACTGAAGTCATCCGTCCACTCATTTGCGACTGCCTATGTCACCACAATCAGCTAAGCATTGCATTGTTTGTCATTTACGTTCGCAGTTGGCAAAAAAAAAGAAAAAATTGAAATCAAATACACAAAAAAATGCAATAACTTTGCTGCAGAGGCACGTAAATTAGATGAAAATGTAGAATAAGCGCAAAAAACAAAGCTGGTTTCATTATTTATGCACCAGACTTCTGTTCTATTTTTAGCAGCAGTTTAATTGTTCAAATTTCTCATCAATGAACTATACATTTTTTTTATTAGTAATTTTTCATTTCACTTAACATATCACGCATATGTTTTTGAGCCATTTCTTGCTAGCCTGAGGGCGCGACTTTGCCTACGTGATATTATTCTATACATAAAACGATAGCTTTGCTCAAATGCGCTGGGGGATCAAATATTTTTGAACTTATGTTAAGGCACGTATAGCTGCATCGGGAAATGAATTTTTATTAATTTAGGCGGAAGTGCTGAAATCTAATAGGTACGTACATACAAATTTATTACATCACCCTTCCGTAGTTCTTAGTCGACATTGGAAATTTCTAATAAAGTTTGTGCATTGATTAACCGCTTACTGTCTAGTGGGTACTTAAATCTTCATAAAACAATGTAGAGAGATGAATTATATCACATCCTTTAGATGAAAAAACTGAGCTTAGAGTCTAAGGGTCAAAAGTCAGAGATTTCCAAAAATTAAGAAAATATGTTTATGAAGTTTTGTAGACTACTAGAAAATAGAAGAATCTGAGAAGATAATGGTGAGCGGTTTGTCTATGGTCTACAGTGATTCTACAGTGATTTAAGCCCTTAAATTTCTTGACAGACTTTGAAGGTATATAAAGTAGTATTGATTTTTTAACAATTCATTTTCTGAAAACTAAAATCTTTAATTTATTAATTTTTGAACGTTACTTGAAATTTTTTAATCAATTCAAAAACAAGCACTAATATTAAGGAGACAGCTTCCTGTAAACGGTCATATTTTCCCTGACTTACATTAAAATTATTTAAAATGAAGAAGTCAATATTTTTTTTTCGAAATTGGCATACAGTTTATTTATACATTAAAATAATATAAAATTTGTTTTTTTAATCATTTGAAATGGCGGATGTACACTCAATTCTTCCAGGAAGGTCGTAGCGGGGCTTCTCAATCGGCGGGCAATGTAGCATCGGCGTCAGTGACCTGAATACAAAAAACCAAGTATTTTTTGTTTATTATTGTCATAATTTCTATGTGGAACAAATGGAAAAAAAATCGTGGAATAAAATGCTTCAAAAAAAAAAAAAGAACAATGAATTTTGCGGCGAATTTTCTTACTATTTTTCAACACAATGAATAGAGTCATCACGGTTGACGATCTATGCGTAAGAAATATTTAAATTTATATTATAAAATTTTTTTTGACATATTCTTAAAGGATTCTATTAACATTTTATGAAAATAAACATTTTTTTTTTGAAATTTTCCAGGTATCTGACCCCTTAAAAGTTGTTTTCTAAAAATAATATTTTCCGCCCGCCTGCAGAAAGGGAGCGCAGCGGGCCTTAAAAAGTCAAATCCGAAACTTTATACGATTATATATTTTTAATTTTTTTTTGCATTTTTCGAAAATTTATAGGAAATAAATTTGCACGCACAATCGTCTTTTTTTCCAGAAGTTGTCTTCTTAAAACAAAAGAAATGAAAAATATCTCAATTGCAGAAAGAGAATTCGGCGGCCATAAAAAGTCTTAAATCGGAAAACTGAAATTTTTCTTTGCATTTTTTGAAAGTTTTTCATGAATATTAATATAAACATTAAAGCTGCCCTACGTGCCCTAGATGCATTCCAACCAACATCAAGGGGTGTCTTACGTTGTCGCCAATCTCTAAATGAGATGGCCAAGCAATATCGTATAATCTTATGCTGTGTTGCAGGCCACAGAGATATACCACGGAACTGTAGGACAGACCAACTTGCAAGAGAAGATACCTGTATGCCAGACATAAGTAATTTTATGGAGATACCTCTCGCAACTCGTCAACTTCTCATTAAGGACGCACTAATCAGTTCTGCAAATCAAAGATGGATTTGCCTAAACACCTGTGAAATTGCTAGGAAAACATGGCCAAGGCTAAATTTACGTCTGTCCAAGAGTATTATAAAACTGAGTAGGCTTCAAATCAGGACCTAGTAGGGGTCCTCATAGGACATTGTCTCATAGGAAATCATGATTTCTGTAGTAGCTGCAGAAATGAGGAGGAGTTGGAAACAATTCAACACCTTTTTTGCACATGCCCAGCTCTAACCAGAAGCAGGAACCGATATTTAAAATCCTACTTCTTAACGAATATAGATAATCTATATACTTTAGGTATCAACAACCTTTTACGCTTTGTCAAAACCTCCGGATGGTTCAATATGGCGAGGGAAATGTAGCCCGGCCCCCGCGGCTCACAACGATTCCATTTCGTAATCGAAGTGGCATCGTTGTCTCTATGTGCCATGCGGCCGCCAAACCTAACCTAAACTACTTTTTTCAAAAGTTGTCTACTTAAGTAAAATATTTCCACTCGCCTGCAGAAAGTTTGTTCAGCGAATCTGAGAAAGTCCGAAAACTAAAACTTTTGAAATTATTTATTTTTAAATTTTTCTTTGCATTTTTTCAATGTTTTTTATGATCATCAATACAAATATTAAACTATTTTTATTAGTACAATACTTTCTTCAAAAGTTGTCTCCTTAAGAAAAACGCATTTTCATAACTTCCAAACTTTAAAACATACTTTCTTGCGCTTAAGCTCTACGTTAAGTCATTTTTGACATTTTTATAAATAGCAGACAATGGAGTCGAAACAATTTTCATTGCATGCGTAAGCTTTTGCAATGCTTTTCTCAAAATTTAAATTTCTATAATTATGTGTGGAGAAAAATTGGGGCATGGCAAACATAAACCTCGTTGGTACGCATTGTAGAATACACAAACACATGCGCATTTGTTTTTGTGTATACACATACATACGTATACTATCAGATAAGCGGCAGAAAAATGAGACACGTTTTAAATTGACATTCTGGGTACGCACACATACTCAGCCATGTGTTGCGGATTGTCGGAGCAGCTCTTTAAGCATACCCAGTACCGTATGTGTATATGTATGTGTGTACTTAAGTATGCGCGCATGTGAAAATTCACATTTTCATTTTTTCTCAATTCGCCTTGTTCAGCAACGGGAAAATGCCCGTTTTAGAGCTGTCAAAAGTACAACAAGAGCCGTTTTTCTTTCTTTATTCTTCATTCTTCATTCTGTATTATTTTATGCTATTTTTATTTTTTATTTCTTTGCCTTCACTGCTCTTTTCTTCAGCGTCTGCTTCGTTTGTCAGCTCGATATATGTGCGTATGTATGCGTATGCTTCTCACATATTGCGCCTCCTACTTCCTTTCGCAAAATTTTCTTGTGTATTGTTTTAGTTAAATATACATACGCACTCTATGTATGTGCATGTTGACGTTCATACCCGCCTATCTGTTGGTATATAAATTCTTTTCATTTCATGACAGCCTTCGGCGAAGTTTTCAACTGTTGGCTGCGGCTTTGCTTTTATAATCACACACGTACGCACACATGCGTAGCCTTTGTAAAAAAGCATACAGCTACGAAATACATATGGCGCACACATACATGCGTATCTAAGTAGTCGAGTGTGTTTGTGCTTGTGGCTGCAGCCTCAGTTCACCCTCGTTCCCAGCGCACCCATACGAGGGGCTGATGTTTCTAAGTTTATATGCCACGGCCTCCTCTATCCTACCCTGCATTGGCCCTTCCGTTCATGACCCTACTCTCCATAATGTGACTGCTCACTTCTGGCAGCGCTCGACTTTCTCTTCTACAGTCGCAACTTACACTTCGTTCGTCAAGTTTGCTCTGCGTGGGAAGTTGCCCAAGGACATGGACTTGGTTGGTTGCTTAGAATTTCTTTGGTGATGAGTTTTTGAGCTTAGGGAGAGTGATGCATTTTTTTTCTACATCTGGCTATGGGAATATGTTTACTCTTCAAGTCAGTTTGGGTGTGAGTAAATGTGTGATAAAATTGTTGTTGCCAGTCAAACTTAGTTCAAGCTGAATTTATTTGGTTGCGGTCAAATTGTGTGACAACCACGACAGCAAAACGAAGTAAAAAATAAAATATGAAAATAAAAGAAGCAAAGCAACGGAAAAGCGCCCATTAGGGGGGTGAGTGACTTCGACTTCTTGAGCTTTGTTTATGTGTGTTAGTTATGTGTATTTCTTCTATGTATGAATATGGACTTATAACATGCGATGAGTGACAGCAGAGCAAATTTTATTAAAACATATTGCTTTGTTGGATTAATGGATATTTGTTGAGATAGTAATACATTTTTAAGAAAGCAAATAATCGATAATTTTTTAGTCGTGAATATTTTATTTATTTACTTATTATCATTTTCGATAAACACCCTTCCACAATTTCTACAATTTTCTCCTCATAGTTTCCGTGGATTTAGTTTTCATGTCTTTCTAAAACAGATGACAACTTAGGAAACAGATAGAAGTTACCCAGAAAAAAGTTACTGAGACAGATGGTCTTACATTTGGATGCTGTATTTCGTTAGAGGCCAAACAATAATTTTTCTAGCGAAAAAAAAAATTAAAGCAAATCTGTGGCTACGCTGATTTGGCTATAGAAGCGGAAGTCTTTGCATTCGACGAGAAGTTTTTACGCTAAAGAGCTGGTGATCATAGCCTTTTGCCGCATGTGCACTTCTTCTCTATCTGCGACATCTTTTGGTTTAGGAAGTTTCAGAAGACATGTACGCATATCGCGCACATATTTGCCAAAGCCCATGCAATTAAGTATTTAACTACAGTTAATTTGATCGCATGGAGAAACAACAGCTAATCATTCGAAGGCTTTATCTTAAAATGTACTAAAAGAATATTTTCTGATATGTATCTTAAAATACGGGGGCCACATCACCACCACATTGGGTTAAAAAACAATAGCACAGGGACTTATAGAAAAGTGTGGAAAATGTCCATATATATTTCTTATCTAATTTTGATATATAATATTTTTGAAGTTACACTTCTTAGGCGTCGATGGATGAGCGAGAATGGAGAGTGAAATTTCAAGGCCATGCAACGTTTTGCGCATTTTCGTTCCGCGAGAGAGAAAAAAGATATAACGTAGAGGAAAAGGGGAGAGAGCTATACCTTATATATATATTGGATACACTTTAGGCTATTTTTCTTGAGTTTTTCCTTGCGGTTGCTATTTTCTAGTGAGAAATAACACTGCCTACTTTTTTTAGCTTGTTTATTGGTGCAAACTTGTAGGGAATATATTTTTGGTGCCTACTTTTTGCCGTTATATTTCCTTGGTGCCTACTGAGGAAGCAGATAGAAGTTACTCAGCTGGCGTTGTTTGGTGCCTACTTTTGGGCGCTTATTTCCGTTTCCTGGCTAGCGCCTGTGCATACTATAAAGTGGTATCCATTCCGGCGTCGGATTTATTGGTACTGCCTTGCGGTAATTTGTGCCGTTGCTGCGGCCCTGGAATCGCTGCGTTTGTACAGGAGTAGTGCGCGTTGTTGCCACGGTTTGTGTCCGGTGGTTACCTAGACCGGACGACCCTTCTCCGTTTTTTGTAAATTTTGTCTATTTGTATTCTCTGCAAATGTTGTGAATTTATTTAGATATACATTTTTTCTCTCTCTCTCTCTCTCTCTCTTATTCTCTCTCTGGTCTGTCCCTCTTTCTTTGTCTGCCTTGAAAGTTTCACTTCTGTTACTGTGCACTACGCTACACGCACTCTTTTGTTTTTAATTGTTCAATCGTTCAATCTCCTTCACAAACCTTATAAATCTAAGATTCGAGCCTTGTGCATATTAAAAAAAATGCAAAATATTTTCATCAAAATTTCAAACTCTTTCATCAGAGTTTGAAAAACAAATGTGAAGTATGCGTTTTCATAGCTCATTATAAATTTGTTTTTTAGGCAAATTGTGCTAGTTTTAAGCTCGTCAGAACTTGTGGCCATTTTTGAATGTTTTTTATTTATCGATGTTGAGCGGTGTAGTTAAAAGTGTCTAGCATTCGTTTCTTTAATAAATCGATGTACGTACAACCCGCTGAATTCAAAGACCTTTTATTTCATTTTCAGCTAAACAAAAACTTCGTTTACATCTGTTGTTGATGGGCCACAATGCGCTGCATTAGTTCCATATATTGAACATTCCAAGCAAATCACTCAGAGTGCTGTCCATTTTCATTAAACTGTTTCCTCTTTTCACTCATTACGATGGATTCCAACAAAAACTAGAGCTGTGTGATATCACATTTGAAAAGGAATGAAATTATAATAATATACAGAAATTATTGGCTTATTTTCTTGTGATCTGTTATGTGAACTTAATACAATGATTTAAGAATGAATGAGGAATAATTCCCGTAACCATTTTAAATTATAACTCCATTTATTTTACAAGCATTTCTTAGTTTCCTATAGATCTTGAGCTTTGAAATAAAACTGAAAATAACTCTATGACATCTGGCTACCGCCGAGAAGGTGTGTGGACACATTAAGCGTACAGTATAGAGGATGATGTCAGGCCGCCGCTGTAGTCTTAAAGAGAGCCAAAGACCAAACCTAGAATATATTTCTCTCATGAAAAAGCTTTGTATTTGCCTATCGAAGGTGAGATAAAATTGTAGGTTTCTCTAATGGTAGGACAACTTATATATATGTGATTATATATATATATATATATATATAATTGGCACTTACACCCCTATTGGGTGTTGGCCGAGCTCCTCCTCCTATTTGTGGTGTGCGTCTTGATGTTGGAGGGACCTACAGTTTCAAGCCAACTCTGAACGGCAGATTTTTTTATGAGGAGCTTTTCCATCGCAGAAATAGACTCGGACATTGTCTGTCGAGGGGCGACCGCTATTAGAAAAATGTTTTTCTTAATTTTGCTGTTTCACGGAGATTCGAATCTACGTTCTCCTTCGAATTCCGAATGGTAGTCACGCACTACACAATATGTCGACTTTGTATCTCCAAAAATTCTATTACTTTTAATCCGTTCGTACAATGTTTCAACAATTCTTACTCAGAAATTTTAAGCTTAAGCCCTTCTGATTTGATTTGGAAGACTTTGAAATCGGCGGTCAGCTCATGTAAATCTTAATATTTTTCTGAAATGCTTTAGCGGAAGTCTTAAAATGCAATTCATTTTATAATTCTGGTAAAAAACTCACAACTTTTTTTGTATATATACATACATATAAGCAATCCATCAATATTTACTCCAGCTGCAGAAAGATAATGGGGCTGAAAATTTATTGATAAAATCTTTTGCGATAATTGCGGAAATATTTCGAACGGATTGTGTGGCCTGGTAATGATTTCGAAGTGGTAGTCGAAGTTGTGAGCTGCCAGCAATTGTCGGTCCAATGGATGAGACACAATTGATGAGAGAGTTAAAAGGTACAATTGTTGTAGTTGGAATAGCCGTTCCTTCGTCATCATATTCCTATTAAAAATATATATATTATATTTTTTAATTTTTGTCGAGAGTGCCATGCTATTCCAGATGTTGCATATTTGCCGCTGAAAAACTCTTGTGACGCGAGGATGACCATTCCAAATGTTCAAGTGTTCTTGAGTTCAAACTGGCTTCTAAATACCGCTGATCACTACTGAAAAGTGATTAAACCAAAAAGGTTAATTTGTAATTATATGGCTATATATCGGAACCATTCAAAATCAATTAAGGAGGTAAAAATATCTCAACCGCGAAAACGGTATTCACTTAAAGGAGAGACTTTGGAATGGAAAATATTAAACGATTTTAGCATTTTGTGAACTTCCGACGCATTAAAACATTTCACTCTCTAAAGTCATTAATAAAATTTAATTTAGGTCAGTCTGTACGCATGTATTCGCTTGTTTGACTTGGGTGTTTTTGTCAACAAGCCTTTAAATTTGCACCAGTAAGCACACGAGCAATATGTTTCGTATTATGATGTCGTGGTCATGGTTCAATGCATTCAATTATGTGTGTATGCATTGGCATGTAAGTGAGTGTGTGTGCGCATGTCCATTTATGTGTATTTAACAAACCAAGTGATTAACCAACATTTTCAATTATTTTTTTGCTCCAACAAACAACTCTCGGTTATATTCTGTTTGGTGCAGATTGTTACCAACTCTCTGCCATGTTAAACTAACAGCGCTGTCGGTAGTTCCAGCTCAATGTAAAATACCAAGGTATTAAAGTCTCGCACACAAAACACAGTTTTTTTAGAAAACAAGTTTTTGTCGATACGGCTGTCTTTCTACAGTCAATTAACAACTTCCCAGCAGACAATAACCTTTTCTAGCTTATCGCTTCAATGCGATAACTTTCTAGTGAGCTACGGAACTAACAAAAACTAAGATTTAGTCAGGGTTCAACATAGTGCATTAAATATTTAGTGAATTTAATGAATTAAAAATGTAGGGATAATGAAACTTTTATTTTAACTACCACTAAAAAATTAGTGATATTGCAATTGCCCAACCCTGGATTCTGTCATTAGTGCTCCAGTTCAGGGAGCGACTCCTAAAATTCGCATCTTGAGTGATGCATATATCCGCTAAATAAAAGGAATCTGATCTGGTATCACTATGGTCCGAAATCGTGTCGGTGTGGCTTCGGCCAGCCAGTATGACCTAACCTAACCTATTAGACTAAGAAATATGAATTTTTTCTCAAAAGGCCACTATTTCGTTGAGATATCTCAAATTTTACTTGAATCTATTTGGATATTCATTGACGATGGAAAAAGAAAAATTATTACATTCCTTTCAGATTTTTAGTGATTCAAGCATGAATAAAAAAAATGCAATTAACCTAGTAGTGCACTCAAATATTATATAACCTAGATATATGATTATGTGGTCATCTCCTGCTACACTCATTCAACTTTATCTATATTTTTCCTCAAACATTGCAATATGGACCTTTTTTACTTTTTTACATGTATTTTATACTGATCTGGTAATATAGTCTGCTAACCAGCCATTAAAATCAAACCACACAAAAAAAAGCATGAATTGAAGGATATTAATATCTCTGTGGAGTAAGAAATTAGTTACTATTATAGAAATTTAAAGAAATTCTAGGGAACTAATTTTACTTTTCTAGGGCTAATACATGCAACGGGCCCTGGGCTTGATGATGATGCAATCGAAAACGGTTGGGGAATGCCTGACTTCACTGTCGACCGGAATCGAATTATTTAATACAGGGTTGCCAATATTCGACGGACCCATCAGGCAACCCTTTATCTTTTGACAGAGACGTCAGATCGCTTAATGACATACCGCGTTGGAAGCGTCAGTCCAAGCAAATTTTTACCACGGAACAGTACACGCCACTTTCAACAAAAGAAGTCAATTGTGAAAACTCAACGTGCGTATAAAAAATTAAATAATGTGAAAAGTGCGCCTTCTAAGAACACCATTAAACGTTTGTACGAAAGGGTTTCGACTGGTGATGCTCTTTCTAATCCAAAGAGGCCAAATCAAAACCGACCAAGGCGATCGGATGAGAATATTACTCTTGTAGGGGCCAGTGTTGAGACGTCGCCAAGAACATCCCAAAATCGCCGTTCTCAGCAGTTGGGCATTGCTCGGACCTCTTCACAACGAATTATCCGCATTGATTTGCATTTATTCCCGTATAAGATTCAATTGACGCAAAGATTGTTGCCTGCGCACAAGCCTCGTCGATTGGAATGGGCCCAAAGAGTCATCGAAATCCGTCGAATATGGCAACCCGGTATAAGGCTCCTCTGGGTACCTGACAATAGCGCCATTGCAGAAAAAATGCGAGGCGGCCACACGTAGATCGCAGGCGCTCAAGGGATCTTCTGAGGTTAACCAAATCTTAGCTTTCGAATTTCGTGGGTACCCTTACAGCAAATTGTCCTCAATGCATGTTGTGAGACTCGGCATTACTTCGAGTCCCTTTTACGTCAGCTGTATGGAGGATGAGGGGGAATCATCTGAGCACCTTCTTCTTCTACCGAACGCTCTCAAGCACAGCCAGTATTTTATGTATGATTTTATCGCAGTTTTTGAAGATTTAATGAATTTTCAAGCTGCGACGAACATAAGATCAAATCAAGAATTCTTGTTCGAACATTCATACAATAAATATCCTTCATCAAAACTCTTATTTCATTGCATTGTTGGGCCTTTATGGACCAGTTTGAAGTAATACCAATTTTTTAGGCTTCTATTGGTGTTTCTATCACAGAGAGAAATGAAGAAAAATAACAAATTGGCAACCTGACCGATATTTTTAAACGTAAAGAAAAAAAGATTTAAAAAATATATTAATTTATGAAATATAATCTACAGGGTGACCGATGGGAATCTGACGTTTTTGAAATGAACGGTACACAGTTATTTTAAATGAAATATTTTATTTTAATACACAAAATTCTTTGTCATGACATGCCATTTGAAGATGAATATTATTTGTGAAAAATTACGTCGGGTAAGTGGTGTCCATCCTCCTGAATGCAGTTTTCCAGCCTTCTCCAAAAATCGGCCATCACACGAGTCATCAGTTCAACATCAATTGTAGCCACTTCTTTCCTGATTGCCTCTTTCAGTTCTGCCAATGTGCGGGGTCTGTGAGAGTATACACGTGATTTGAGATACCCCCACAGAAAAAAGTCACAAGTGCTCAAGTCAGGTGATCTCGGGGGCCACAGGATGTCGCCAAAACGTGAAATTAAGCTACGACTCAGCGCGGCTCTCACACGCTCGATGTTGTCTGGTGTTCTTGCTGTCTTAGTCGGACCTGGTGGCTTCTTTTTCACAATAGATCCTGTTGTTCGTAGTTTATGAACGCAACTGGGAATCGTGTTGCGGCTTGGAACGGTTCCACGACGCCCACGATTGAAACGCACACGAAAAAGTCGCTGCACGGTAATAACAGACCCGCCATTCTGCACAAATGCGTCATACGCAAACATGCGATGTTCAACCGTCCATCGCTCCATAGCTACTGAAACGGCATCGAATGGCGAGATTACTGGCTTGTAATTCGCCTCCCTACTCCTCTCACCGGCATAGTACTAGCCATCCCAAAAACGTCAGATTCCCGTCGGTCACCCTGTATAAGCAGGAGCTCGAATAGCTCATTTACGATGTTTTGTGACAAAATAATAACCTTGAATTTTGTAAGATATTATGAAAAAGTTTAAAGTTTTTATAAAAATAAAGTTATATGGAAATGTTTTCTCGTTATCCCGAAAAAATCGCGAAATTTCGGGATTAGCTATTATTGTTGATATGTACTTATATATATGTATATATAATATGTGCGTCTTGATGTTTTTTTCACAGAATGGAGAGACCGAACGCCAAACGGTTTTTTATGAGGAGCTTTTCATGACAGAAACATAGTCGGAGGTTTGCAATTGCCTGCAGTGAGGCAACCGCTATTAGAAAAAACGGTGTTTTATGCCGGAGATTCGAATCTGTGCATTTCCAAATGGAAGTAACGCACCAGCCCATTCAGTATCGACGTAATCGTAAAGTTATCGTAAATATTAGCGCCTGTAGTACCTGAAGAGATAGGATTCTCACGTAACGGCAGTCTGTTATTTCTATGCAAACAAAGTCCCTACAAAAGTTGCAAGATTTTAATTATGTTTCCATGTACTGCGAATCGGATTTTCTTTCAACTCCAAAGACTGAGAGAAGGTAGGCACATGCATGACAGGTTTTGCTAGTTAAATCACACATGTAGAGTGTACATATAAAATTCTAAGAAAAAAATGTATATACCACCAATTAAAGAAGCCTATAAAATCTTTGTGTAGCGACGACATCAACAGAATTACTCAACAAAAACAATAAATATGAATCATCAGACCATATCAAAGGCAAAAAGCGAATTCCGCTACTACAAAGTAACTTAATTAATCAACCTCTCCTCTCTAGCAACTTGCATTCACCCAAAACGGAAAAAGTGTACAGAAAGATTTTTCTCTTCTCATCAAAATCAGCTCATATGCTCCACTTGCCACTTTACATTCCATTACACTTTAGCCGCGCTCTATCTGGGCGGCAGCGCTTCACTTTTCGTGCAACAAATTGCCCCCATTTCTTTATCCTTTGCAAATCCCAGTCGCTCTTCTCCGTCCAACCTTTAGCTTTGTGCTGCTGCTGTTCTTTGCGCCGGGCCATCTCCACACTTTCAGCTGTGCAAGCACGCGATTTTCCACATATATTTTTAATTGCGTAAATTAAATTTTCAGCCGACTTTCATGCCCATATTAACCGTAGATCAGCCCTACAAAAAACTTCACAATTCCATACCGTGTATCTTTTTTGATACATACCGAATTATTATTAAAAATGAAACAAACCAATGTGTTTTTAACTAGATTTTGAGATAGTTATAAAATTAAGCTTTATTGACGCATTTTGTACAAATATTTTCCATATGTTTGTCTTTACAATAAGGTTTTTTGCATTTGCTGCAATATAAAGAGGTCCATTTGTTTTTATTTTCTCCGGAACTATAACACATACAACATCTTGCTCGATTCTTTTTTACCAAACTTTCCATTTTAGCCTTTTTTGAAGATCCAGCTTCGTTCTCGTCTGCACTGTTGACGACGCCAGTAAAGAAAATGGACGAAAGCATGCCATTTTGAGTACGTTGGGATTGTTTTTCAACATAAGGTTTAGCTAATGAAATGGCAAGTTCATGAAGAAAACACTTGCGTTTTGTGTGCTTCCTTGTAGACTTCCAGTTTGGATCTATTTCATTATATATAATATATGAGTTTAATGCTGAGATGTCAATCATATTGGAAAAAACTGCCATAGTCCAACGATTGTTTTTTCGCTTGCAACTGTAACAGGTTAACATTTTGTCCACCGTATCAACTCCTCCTTTCGTCGAGTTATAAAAGGAAATTAATTCTGGCAATTTTTTTGAGTTACCTAGAACATTCGCGTCGTGGTGCATTGTGCTCATAACAATTGTGCACTTGTTTTTATGGCTCATATACGAAACAAGAGTAGTGTCCGGAGTAAATGCAAAAGTTGAATTATATCTAGGAATGTTTTTGCACTGAAGTAACTTTGGAGGAATGGATCTCTTATTTTTGCGCATTGTTCCAACCATCGTTAAATTGCGTTTTAAAAGTTTTTGACCCAAAGTATGCGACGAGAAAAAGTTGTCCATGGTAACGTTGTGACCTTTCAATCCTTCCACTAAATCAAGTACGACCCGCTCGCCTTGATTGCGCTCTGGAACTCCAGTAATTCCTTTTCCCAAATAAGGCTGTATTTTCCAAACATAACATGTTTCGGAATCAACGGCCAACCAAAACTTTATACCGTACTTCTCGGGTTTGGACGGAATGTACTGGCGAAACTTACAGCGGCCGTGAAAACCCAATAATTGTTCGTCTACTGTGATGCAATCATGAGGATTATAGAACGTAGGGAGTAGTTTTACCCACCGTTCCCAAAGATCGCGAATTGGTGCAAATTTATCTTCACTTCTTCTCTCTCGTCGACTAAGTACGTCATCAAAGCGTATAACTTTCAATACATATAAAAATGTTTTTTCGGTCATAATTGTGCGAAATATAGGTCGCCCATATGTAGTATCGAATAAATCATGCAAAGTTTCATTTTTAACATCTATATAAGTATTCGAAAAAAACAATTTTTTATTTATGATATTTTAGTTTTTATATGTATTAACGTACTTATATACACCAGCCAATATCAAAACAGCCAGAAAAGCCAGAAGTAGATCTTCATCAATTTCTAAATGTTTATCTCCATGCAATTCTTTCCCATACTTATTCGAATTTTCAATTATTATTTTCGTAATCGATGTAGGGAAAAATAATAGCATGGAATCTCGGATGTTTCCAACTCGGCTAGATGCGTTTCTTGTTACTCCTAAAAGAAGTAAGTCAGTATGTAAATTGAAAAATCGTAATATAAAATAGCACAGTTAGTAACCTGGTCTCAAACTAATGACGTTTTCCGCCCTTGAACGACCGATGGTGTATGGCTCTGGCCTCCATATGGTACCATCTTTTGCAGTATATAACGGATCAATATCAAAGTTGAGTCTAATATTCTCAGAAATATCTGATAAAAAACTTTCATTTGAGTCATTTTCAAACACATAGTCCTCCGCCTCAGTTTCTGAATTTGAAAAATTTCCATTTTCAGATTCATCGTTTGAACTGTTATCCATAACTTCATTCACCAGCTCCTCTAAAGTTAAATATTGCGGACGCGACATTTTTGAACCAAACTTCACTAACAATCACTTATTCACAAAAAAACGTCCGAATAATGTCAAAACAAGGGTGAAACTTAAACTATTTGCACGAAAAATCATAAAAAATTTCATATGTATCAAATATGATACAATGAGTAGAATTATGAAGTTTTCGTTTTTCTCGCGGCCTACTTGATTTTAAAATTTGAAACTCAGTTTAAAATGCTTATATTAACGGAACAAACAAAGTCATAAAAGTTGAGGTAAGTGTTGCCAACGTGGAAGAATTTATTGGCTTCTAAAATATGAAATGTATCATTTTTGATACAAAGAACGATCTACGGTTAAGAGATCTGCCACACGGCCTCCCAACGGCCAACGGTCAGCGCATACTATTCCCGTTTGACTATACATATTTTCTGTGCTACCCTGTATTCCTTTATTGGCGTTTTCACGCTTCGCTTTCAACGCCTCACTCACTGTTTTATTCTTGCGAAAGGTAAATGTATAAAATTTATGTGTCCTGTTTTATCAGCACTTCCTCCGCTGACTTCCCTTCTCTTCTTCTGGCCATCTGAGATTTACAACTCAGTCTCAGCTCGCCGCATTAACGCTCACATGGCCCTGTTGGGTCTTTACTGGGTCGTGCCTAGGTCGTCCATATCGAGTGGTTGGTCGTGTTGCTTCCACTGCTGCCGCTGTCGGTCTGTAATCCAGCTGGGCGTTGCATTTCCCTTGCTGTTAAGTGGCATAACCTGATGTGCAATTGTAGGCAAATGTGCGTGTGTGTGTGTAACTGGGTAAATTATGTGTATATTGCTTTCGCTTAACTCTAGGCAAATTGTGTCAGTTTACACAGGCACACATACATACGCGCCTGCAGATATGCCTGATCCACTGTGTAAATGTGCAATAAATGCATTTTGCGATTTTCTGAATTATTAAGTACGGCCATAATGAATGCAAATGAGAGAAAACATACTCGAAAATCGTTGGCATGTAAATTATGAATCGCCATCATTTTTGCACTTTAGTAAGCCAAACAAAAAGCGTGTAAAGTTTTGCGGCATGAGGAAGTAGTTTGGGGGCAAAGTGAATGGTGAGCTCATTTTTCACGCTGTGATGAGAAGTTTTTAATTCGTTTATTTTTTTTTTTTAATAGCTTTGACGCTAAATGTGAAGGCTTGAAAAACACAATCATCAAAACTCCATACAAGTTTTCGATAAGTAAGTACGCAAACTCCCGTGCATTTGATTACCGTTTTGCCCTTAATTCACACTCTAATTTCAAATGGCTTTCGTTACTTGTAAATCAATGTTTTTCCTGCAAAAGTGTTCCGATAAGTGGGCTATATCACTTTCATGATGTATTTTTGTATTTTTTTGTCTTAGTGATGAGCTTATTTAGAGCTTATTTTTCCCATAGTTGGTATTTTGTTCCCGATTACCTTCCTTAGCTGGCGATGTTTCAGAGGTTGATAAACCATTTTAACTGCCGTTTTATATTTGTAGTTGTATTTAGTTGGCTAGTAGTGCATTTTTACTACACCTGCGTGGGAGGGTATAGAATTAACTCTTTAACTAACTTTAAACTGGAAAATCAACTGGAGATCATCGAAATTTAGGTACTGAGCTATGGCATTTCAATTGGTCCAATAAGGTGAACATTGTCGTAAATTTTTCTGAAATTGCTTTGTTTTGCAGGCAAAAAGTAAAAAAATTGAAGAAATTTTGAAAAAAACATTTAATGATTTTAAGATTTATTTAATGTTGAAAATTATGGTGTAAATTAAAGAACATCTGTTTCTTTTCGATTTTCAGTATAAAATACAAAATTGAAAAAAATTTTTTGGGAACAATTTTTATGTATTTGTTCAAAATGTTTGACTTTTTTTTCCATGTTTGAAAAACAACCCAACCCAGATGCTTTTTCTAAAATTAAAATTTATTTAAAGCTTGTTTTAAAAAAATCGTTTGTAAAAACAAAAATTTGTTTGCAATGTTAAAAATAATCTCCGATATTTTATTTGAAAAAGCTTGGTACCAAAATTTTCAACACTGACAAAATCTCAAAATGACGAAAGTCGTCCTAACAGTCCCCGCAAAAAAAACTACTCAATTGTTACGTTTCAACTTTTTTTATGTTCTTCGACATAGTCTCCATTTAGGCTTATGCACTTCGCCCAACGCTGCTTTAGTTTGTTTATCCTTGCCGAATAACAAAATTTGTTCCATAAAAAAATAGACATTCGTTTCTGCACTCACCTCCTCTATAGAACAAAATCTTTTTCCCGCCATCCAAATAGGGGGACAGATAGCAGTCCGAGGGATCCGAGGGAGCCAAAGTTTGAGAGTAGGGGTAATGTGAATCGTGTTGGAGTCCTATTCCCATTAATTCTGCGATCATGAGAAATTAGGCGTGAGCTGGTGTGTTGTCGTGGTGTAAAAGGAAAGTCACTCGGCTTACTTGATTCGAACGAATGTTAAACTCAAAGAAATGGATCGATCTGGCTGAAAATTGGTGTGTGTTCTTCCAAGAGATGCTGCTAATTAAACATAACCTCGATATTTGTCGCTAGGGCCATCTCTCGGACTTTGCACGAACTTTTCAAATGTCTCTCGTGTACATTTTTTTCCAAATTTTTTCAGTTTACTATTTATTACACTCAAGCTTAAAATAAACCAATTTTCAGAAGAAAGACTATGTCCAAAGTACTTGGATCGCTTGACATGAAATCGCAAAAATGCAAAAAAAGTGATTGTAACGCTTGTTAATCTTCCATCAAATTTATAATAGGTTCCATGAGTCAAATATTGCTGATCGTATGCATGCATTTTTTATGTAAAAAGTCAATGATCAACGGTTTATTTCAAATATCCGTACAACAAATTTTTCAAATAAAGTGAAACGAGAGTAAATAAATGGCGTTCTGACTCGACTCCTTTTCATGGCTCAGTTTTTCATACAAACTCTAAGCAATTTATTAAGGGCAACAAAACAAGTTGTTGGGATCATAAAATTTGATGCTTCAATGCGCGATTCATGTTTTACAAAACTATTTGCCGTTGCTTACAAAGTCATAAAAACATATTGCTTACAACGCATACACATAAAATTGTTGACATGAAATTCCACTATTAATAACTTTATATTGATATTGCAAAAAACAGCAGATAACTGCAAAAACAACAGCGCTGACATGGAATCTGCTTTACAAATAAACAGAGGAACACGAAACAATCTCACACACATGCACACATACATACTCGCATTGATATGAGAGCCAAAAGAAAACAGAAGAGATAGCAGCAGCGGCCAGTAAAAAAGCAGGATGGGGGGATGCGTAAGTGTGGTAGTGCACATAAGTATATGATGACACTTGTTAAAATAAAAAGATAACAGTAAACTATATAAAAAGCATACATAAATACATAGATACAAATATAGCAAGCAATAAAATGTTTTATCAAAAGTGAAAAACCAATGACAACAATGAAGGACACAGCTTACATACTCGTTCAAGTACAGTGTGAGCCACTCGAATAGCAACAATGGAACAATAAATTGTTGACAATTTCATTTAAAAAACAAAGGGAATAGATGCGAACCGCGGCGTGAGCGAAAAACAAGCAGAGAAACAAACACTTGCGAATGTATGAAAGCTAACAAAGCTGGCTGAAGTGGAAGCAAATAACGGTTAAGGGGAAGGTAGAGGGTGAATCAATGGTCTTAGTTATTAGCAGAGAGGGGATGTGAGTAATAGATAAATAAATAAAGATTGCTATCTGTAACAAAATGAATTGAAAATTAACGCCACAAATAGGATTATGCTCACAAGGATTTTATGTGTACTGACTGCTGAAACCAACTGTAATAAACAATATTTATTTTTGAAATAAGAAATGCAGATATGTACATACGAGCCTTGTATATACTTAAGAAGAAAGATTCTGCAGATGATATTTGGACCTTTGTACGTTAGCAACGGCGAATATTGTAGGCGATGGAACGATGAGCTGTATGAGCTTTACGACGACATAGACATAGAGCAGCGAATAAAGATCCAGCAGCTACGTTGGCTGGGTCATGTCGTCCGAATGGATACAAACGCTCCTACTCTCAAAGTATTCGATGCGGTACGAGCTGGTGGTAGTAGAGGAAGAGGAAGGTCTCCTCTGCGTTGGAAAAATCAGATGGAGAAGGTGTTGGACTCACTTGGTGTGTCCAACTGCTGCCAGTTTGTACGAGAAAGAAACAACTGGAGCACTTTAACTAACTCGGCCAAAATCGCTTAAGCGGTTTAAAGTGTTTATATGCGTAGGAAAATATCAAGATGCACACCTTAAATTGGAGGAGGAGCTCCGCCAAACACCTAACCGAAATGTACGTGCCAAATATATATTTTATTTAATGCGTATTGAATTTTAAAATTTATGTTTGTTGGATTTTAAGTGCGGCCCCGGTAGTCTAACGTAAGTGCACTAGCCTGCTATCCCAAAGGTTGTGGGCTCGAATCCCACGCAAAGCACGGTCCTCGAACTTTTGCATACTTAACTACTTTCCTAGTTTCTATAAAAACAAAAAAAAAATATTTCCTCAACCCCAACAACCTTATTCTTCCAAGCCTTACTCCCGCACAAAAAGTTAGCGCATTACTTGCATTGTGGCTGCTAAAACAAGCAACACAAAAACAAAAATAAAAGATAAAGACACAGTTACACATTGCGTCAATGGCGCCAGCAAGAGGAAGCGGCTAATCGCGGTAATAGCGCAGACACACCAAATTTAGCGAAGTCCTCAACCATCTGTGTAATCCTTCTGGCAGAAAAATCTGGCACGCAGATGGCGCTTGAAGCAGTAAGAAGGCGTTGAGGCCCTATGCTCTCAAGTGGAGTGAACAAGGAAAAAAAATGTAAGCGCATGAAGTTAAGGTGCAGGAAAACTCAAAAGAATTACCGCTTGTTTTACTGTCACGCCTTATTCTTCGTACATTTTTAGTTTTTTTGTGGTCAGTGGAGCAATAAAATTATAGTTTTATTGACAATGACGATGCCGTACATTTTTAGTTCTTTTGTGGTCAGTGGAGCAATAAAATTATAGTTTTATTGACAATGATGATGCCGTTTAAGGATAAGTGTTAGTTTTTCATTACATACATTTTTATTAAAATCATAATCATTTTATGTTAGAATCTCCAATAACAATGAAGAAAATTTAGTTCTGTGATTCGAAAATTCCAGATGATGAAAAGTAAACTAAAAGTAAAGTAAAAGTAAACCAGAACTAAAAAAACTATGTAATACACATAGTTTTCTTGCAAAATATTTTTTCAGAAATTATCCAAGAAGAAAACTATATTTTACGAAGTGACATCATCAGCCTTAGTATAAGGGAAAATAAAAATATTTTTTTAATTTTGACTCAGCCAAAAGAAAAGCTTTTTTAAAAGTAATGAATGAAAATAATAATGAAATTAGTAATTAGTAATAGAAAAAGAAATAAATAAAATGCCAATGTATATAATTCAAGCACGTTTATTTTACATTTTTATCGGTAATAGCCACTGAGCCCCTGCATGTATTGAACTACCTCCGAAGTGACTGATGAAAGGCGGAAGAAGTTATAATTTGGAGGTGACGATTGTGCCCCTGCATGTATGTTGCTATCTGCTTCTAGTGCTGCAGTAATGATGGCTCTACCTACGATATGCATATCTAAAATAAGTGTGACTTAATCCTTGCGAGCAGATTTTGCTGGGGTTACAAGTCGGTTTCAGAAACCCATTGACGCCAGCACATAGGCGCAGAACGCAGAAAGTCCTGGAAACTAATCATTTCGAAACTCATATATGTGCTTATCTGTCATTTGAAGATCGGCACACACCTTTAAACGCTACGGTTATCATTTAATTCCTATTGCAGAAGCTGTGGGGACCTTTCAGAGAAAGAGGCTGTTGAACACTTCTTCTGTGAATGTCCGGGTTTGGCAGCTAGATGATTGAGGGTGCTCGTTTCTTCGACAGCCCAGGGCAGTGCGCCAACCAAAATTCCATCAATCTTTTCCATCACATCAACAGCTCAGGCTGGCTGTAGATATTTGCCTTTTGGAGGGCTCATAATGGTTTCAAAACGGCGCTTTGGTGCTACTTGGGGAGTGTCAGAAAGGTACTTCAACCATTTTACAAACCTTCTTGCAAGTGGTTGACGATTCGTCGACACGGGGCCGGTCCCTGGTGCTGACTTATATTGCGCGCGAGAAAAGTGTATGCAGATTTAATGCGTAACGCATACCCGAACCAAAATTATTCCATATGCGGCTTGGAAACTGCTCAGAAGTATAGTTTTACTTAACCTACACATTTTCCATTGAATATACTTCAGCATGTTTATAATGTGGAAAAGTCACAAGAAATTTAGGAAGTGTTAAATTCACTTCATGCGTAGTTACCTGCATTTGAGGTAATTAGTAGCTGCAGCGACTTTTTCGTTATATTTTGATTTCAAGCCTGATTTTATTTTGCAAAATTATTATTCATAAAAAAAAAATTAATGCAGTATAAAAATAAAATTTCTTTCCTAATAACACCAATGCAGTTTTTGCCTCTTTCATAGCAAACCTTGCTGCCAGCCCCAACACTTAAACTTTCGCGCACTCAAAATGTGTTGTTCATAATTTCAACAGAGTTTCATTGACTTTGTTGTTGGTTGGGGGCCTTTAGGCGTGACCACTGCTCTAAGTGTTTGCTCCAGAAATTTTGTGTAAATCGAATAAAAAAACAAATGAAATTAAAAACTACGCTTTTGCGTGGAATCGCTTTCAGAAGCATAAGAAGTGCTGTGTTTTCCGGTGAAAGCGCAGCCAAAAAGCAAATTATTTTGGGAAATTAGCCATTGGTGTAATTCATTTGAAGAAAAATGACTAAAAATTGTTAAAAATTTAAAAAATAAACTAACGCAATTATTAGTTTCAAATAAGACCGCAATCGTGGGTGCCAGCAGCGTCACTTGTAGCGGAAAGTTAAATTATGAATTTATGGAGGTGCGTGCGTGTGTGTGTGTCTTACTTTGACGTGTTTGAAGTGTTAGCCGTGGATTAGTGCAAGTGTATACTCTCAGGTAACTTTGCGCATATTTGCTGGAATTTCAAATCAAAAGTTAAAGCATTATGTATGCATTGGTGCATACACTCCACTTGCAACACGCCGAACTCTATAATAATAATAAGCAAAAAAAAAAAAAAAAATCTGCATAAATCCTAAAAAATCAGGAAAGCGTAAGTGTACTCGCACATTTGCGCACAAAACAAAGCAACAAAATTTTGTACACTTTGGTTTTTGTTTTTTGAATTATCAACAAAACAAAAACCTCAACACGCTACGAAAAGTTGCAACGCACTTGCCATACTTTGCATGAGCCAATGTTGTGCACTTACTTTTAACCACACGCCGCCCCCGTTGCTTCGCCACTCCAGCACTTATTGGAGTCCCGTTCTGGCGTATTGTACATATAATTTTTTCCTGCCACACCCACTCAGCGAACAAGCAACCGAGCATTGTGCCGCCCAATTCAGCGCAACGCGCTTTAGCTACAGTTGTTTTTGTATTGCAACTTTTCGCAACTTCTACTCCTTTTTTAAATTTATTTTTTTTTTTTTTGTTTTTTTTGTTAACAACAACAAACACTTTTAAATGCATTTGCGTTGTTGTTGCTGCGGTCTTTCGCTTTCATTGTTGTAGTTGTATAAATTGTTGCTACTACTCCTGGTGTATTTGCGATTCTCATTGTGGCACGGCATTGCTATTATTGTAATTGTTATTGTTGTTGGCTGCTACTGTCGCTGGGAAGTGTGTGTGTGTGTGCATGTGCGTGTGCCTCTTTTAATTTTCAACGCTCAGAAATAGGTCAACTGTATGCAATACTGCAGCACCCAACAACACCAACAACAATAAAAACAATAGGGAATAGCAATGAGGCCAACCAACAACTACGACGACTACTAAGTGTGTATGTGTGTGTGTGCATGCTGTAAGTATGTATGCGAGGGAAAAACTGGGTAGTAGCTGAATGTATCCCTGGGCGAACTGGGTGTGGTGTATCTGTGTATACACACACACGCGTAGGTATATCCATATGTGACTGCAATATGTGTGTGTATGTGTTCAGCGAGTAGCATTTAAGAATGCAGAGTAAATTCAGGAATTTTAGCAACCCTTTGACTGAAGGAATCTTTAACTCCCAATCTCAAAAAAATTCCTTGCCATTAAAGTGAATAAATTTTTCTTTTATTAATATAATATTTTCAATCTATTTATACATAAAATTCACGGTGTCATAAATTCGTTCTAACAGGATGACAAAATATCTTCAAGCACTATTCGTCGGCTGTCTTTCGACATCTACTGAAATCAGAAAACAAAGTTTGGTGGCAATATTGAAGGCTTAGACATTGTGGTTAAAAAATCGTTTTTGAAAAAAAAAAAATGGAACATATTTGGTAAAGAAGTTGTCTAAAAAGGAAGAGCCGATTTTGTTAGGCTGTTGCGGTCATATTGGTTGGTAGCGCATTTCAAATCTTTGGTTTATTATTCAGTGACTGACACCAAATCGCCATAAAAAGATGCAGAATTGAACAGAACTTGAAGTTAGGTTAGATTTTTTGGTTGCTCGTAGAGGGCGCACTTATGCGTATAATCAAAAATCGTCCTTTGTGGTACCATTGCAGAGGTAATATATTAGAAGAGACAGGGGATGAGAAGAAGAGGTGGAATAGCCACGAAGACTAATTACGGCTGTGTTAATCGTTTCATGCTATTAGTGAACTTCTTCTGGAGCTAATATCTAGGCCTGCTATATCTGCCGGCGTAGCAAAGAAGTGAGAACTTAGATGTCCGAATTTTAGAGAAGGTAGCTTGTTAGATCTCATTTTCGAGACGGGTGGCTCCAAAAGGACTCGAAGTAATGCTTCGTGGACAGTGACCGGTAAGGGTCACTCATAATTTTCGAGAACTGAGGCTTTAGTTAATATTAGAAACCCTCCCGATTCCCTACGATCCACCAGCGGACAGAGGGATTTCGGGACCTTCAAAGCTTGTGTACCAGACCAGCTCTCCCCGATGCAAAACTAGCCCTTTCCGGAGCAAACCACATGTATTCAAGGGGATCCCCATTTCATGGGGAACCTACCTCTTGGCTGTCCTATCTAGCTGGCTTATTCACTCAGTTAGATTATATTCCCCCAATGACCCAATGACTAATTTCCCCGATGCGATCAATGCACCCCTGTTTATCTAGGCCAGAGCTTTACTTACCGGATGGCTGTCGGAGTAAATATCTACTTATACGCCCGTAGCTACACAATTGAGCTGCTTCTCAGATTGCAGCTACCTCTGATTGGAAGTTTGATGGGATGCTTTTAGCTGAATACTCCTTCACAAACCCTTCCATCCAACTTCGAGACATCCGTGAATTGACTATCCGAGCCCTAAAACGCTGTATTCCTCCCACTCTTCTATGAGAGAATAGGAATGGAGGATGTCTCTCTCGGGCCGAGCGAGGGTGATCACTCACGAGGGCCATGAACTTGAAGATTCTGTGGATACTCGAATGCTTTTAATTGAGGTGAAGCTTTTAATTCGAGCCTTTCAGTCTGATTGTGGCAGGTGTAGCGTCATTTAGCATTACGTTAAGTACTAGAGTTAGAATGGTTCGAAGTACCATACTGATTCCAATAAAGGCATTCATTTATACTGTCTCCAGCTTGTTAACCGATGTCCTCCTCCCGAGTGTTCTTTCCTAATTCTCTCTTCAATATTGGGCTTCCGGGTTAGCTTTCTGTCAATAATCAGTCCTTCTTACTGTCAGAGAACACCAGAAGATAATTTATTCAAATCTACTGTGAGAAGGACAAGCCCCGTCTTGAGTAAAGAGTTTCTAATACCTCACACAAAGTTTGCGTAGATCTCGTTAGACTCTTCCTTATCTACTTGCTTGCAGAGGGTACTCCAAAAATCCAGAGTGCTGTGAGGTGGTTACCATCTAGTTAGTTTAGTTGAGATCAGAAATCAGCCGAAATGTAGTGTAGTTAAGTAAGAAATGGGGTGTTCACTTCATAAGTCTAATGAGAGTTGGAGACATGAGAGCAAGCTAGTGAAACCAATTCACCTGATACGGCCGGTGTGCCATATATGCATTTTTTAACTGAGTGAATCTAAAGACTTATAGGCTCCGAGTGAGGAGTTGTGCTCTTATTGGGAATGCTCTAACTATGGTGGAAAACTATACAGTGAGGATGATCGTAGTATGGACGCAGTGCACGCAGAAGCTTTTTTTATAAGCTGGTTTTGAAGTGCAGATATGGAACCGAGTGAAATGTGAACTGAGAGCTGCATACTTTCAGGCGAGCGAAATAGTAAGCAAAAATCAGCTAAACAAGAATTGCTTGCTTTTTTTCCGTGTTTTTCTAGTAAATCCTATCCTCATCAAGAGTTATGCCTGTTTGTTTTGTGAAAGTAAGGTCCGTAGAAGCGCGGCAAGTAGTTTTGGGCGCTTTCACACAAACACACTTACACGCACAGACACTATATGGAAATTATCGCTGAAGCATGTACACTAATACACACTCATACACATTCACTCGCAATTAAAATCATTGTTGCAGAAGAAGCATTTTTGCCACATTCCTTTGATCGTACTTTAGACCATTGTTGTTGAAGTTTTAGTGTCAGTAGCAAAGTTGCATTTGGTTGCACAACACAGTGTGGCAAGTCAAGGCTTCTTATGTGTGGTACCAACTTGATAAAGGCAGGCTTGAAAAAAAAATAACATAGAAAATTAGAATGCAACGAGTCGAACGATAAGCTCGCTGCCAGCTGGCGGCCGGTGGGGCAGTAGCTCAAGTACAACAAAATTTACGAGTATGCGATTTGAAGAAAATGCAAATAAGTAGGTAAAGGCTCAAAAGGCTCTGCAATGAGATTGTTGCGTATAAGAACAATGAAATACTTTAGTTTTTTTTAATGTAAACAAAAGTGAAATTCTTTGCGCCAAGCAGAAATTTTCCACTTGGCATTCGCTATAGTCACACACACACACCCACATATGAATAACATTTTGCTATGCTACAGAAATGCAAGTACTCTCCGCTGGTACCCGCTTGCGATTAGGGGGCGGGTGTGGAGGTCGGTTGCTGGCGCAGCAAGCGCTGTGTTGCAGTGCTCAGCGGGTGGCTGGAACGGAAGTGGTACGAAAAGTGGGTGCATAAAATAATGTCTGCTTTGGGAGATGTGTGATAGTGCGCGCGTGTGTGAACGGTTAGTGTTGCTCTAAGCTTGCAAACATCGCAATTGTTGCCATATTTTCCACAATTTTCATGTCCTTACATCCTCACTTTGCTCACTGCAGCCTTTTTGTCCTCATATAAGAATAAGAATTTTTCTTCACTTTGACCAAACTTGCCACACTTTGTTGCACATTATACGATACACACACTCATCCTCACTCACACAAATGCAATCGTATGAAGGGAGCTGATGAACCCTTGCCCGTCCATTCAAGCATGCAGCGTTTGTCGGCAGCGGCGTCGCCATTCATGCAACTGGTGGTTAATATTTAATACACAGTTATATGGTGGTGCTGCATACAACAGCTAACGTACTTACATTTGTACGCACACACGCGCGCGAATGCTTGTGTATTCTTACGAAGGTAGGGAGAAATTGTACAAATATTTTTATGCGCAATATATTTCCAATCTTTTTAGAGTTGGAAGTTTTTGTTGTTGCTGTATTACACTTTGCAATTTTCTACTTGTTTTCCCATGTCACACCACACAAACATATACATTGTATTTTTACTATTTCTTCTATACGTACCATGCAGTCAAACGTACTAGTCCTTAACCTCTGCACCACCAGTTTACTTCAGAGGTTTTCTGCCCTAGTATTTTTATCTAAGCGAGCCCCGACGAAGTGCTAATGCCAGTCTCTGCATTATTAGTACACCACAGCCTCTCATTGAGTTAAAGTACCAGTTCACGAACTGGCTCATAATAGGCAAATAACTTCTAGTCCATTTCGAGTCGAAAATCATTAGTTATACTAGTTATACAATTAAATAAAAATTCATAAATAAAAGAAACAAAATTATTTTCTTATTGTAAAAGTTTTTTTAATTATTTTTATAAAATCTTCTAGTGAGTTCGCAATTTTCCCCAATCGCCAAACAGGAGAGGCCAATGGCCCAAATTTTTTTCTGAGACGAAGCCCAAGATTCCAAGGCGGTTTCAATTAAAATATTTCAACGAATTTTTTATCTTTAAATTTGTTTTGCAGCTTTTTTATTTTTATTTTATTGCATGTTTCAAAATTTTATCATTCCTGAAACCAAACTCAAATGAAAATTTAAAAAAACTGCATTTTGGAAGCAAAGGGACAATAAAAACAAAAACGAGTATCTGCTTTGCATGCACCTCCAATTGTTATTTCGCAACTAGTGCAATACTAGTCGCACTCGAACTAGTATGACTTCCTTCAAAAAATACCCGTTTATTAGGTAGCTTGTTAGCTGACTAGTTGGGACTTCCACTGCGGGGTGCTTATATTTTACTTCACATTCACATTTTCCGCACGCAATGTTTTACAATTTTCTATAATATTTATGAGTCACTCAGCATTTCTTATTTTACAAAAATACGAGTAGCTCTCTCCTCATAAATTATATTGTAAAAGTGAGTTTAGCAACAGGAGTGCAATGACTTGCACTTTGTACGATATTTTCCAAACCATAAATTATTGCTCGAAAAGTGTCAGCTTGCAAATGAAGAAATATTTAAATTTGTTTATCAGAGAACTAAATAATAAATAACAAGTAATAGCAAATATACCCTTCATTTATTTTATTTTATTTATTTTTTTATTACTTTTGTGTTTTCGTATTTCCCAGCGATCGGAAAACTCGTAGCACAAACTCTTTTAAAAGAGATGAAAGGGAAGATCAAATAAAAAAGATTAGATTATTTAGAACCAGCCAAGTGCTGTTGTGCAGTGAATGTACTAAAATAGCTGGATATAGCAGGAGGAATGGGGGATCGATATAATTTTTTGCATCGCAGTAATGCTTCTCGAACCTTGGTTAAAGTTGAAAGACTTTCAACCTTCCGAATGATTGCTAAAAGGACCTTGGTGGAGTTCATTTATATAGAACTAGCAGTACCCGGCGTTACTACGGCAAGAACTGAAATAAATTTAAGAAAAATAACTCTTAAAGAAGAATCAGTACACAAATGTTCAATTCTTTCCAAACCATTTAATTGATTTTGTTTATTTCGAAAAAATTGTGACATTATAAAGTTTAGTTTCAATTCGATGTTTATTGAAGTGCTGTGGGATACACAATATTTCTTGTTTTTCCATCTGGTGTGTAGACGAATAAATCAGCAGGTTTTCCAACACGTGAGCAAGCCACATAGAGCTGTCCATGTGAGAAGCATGACTTCTCCAAATTTAATCCACACACTTGTTTGACACGTTTGGAGTACTTTTCCCATTCCAGAGTTTTTGCTGATGTTGCATGTTGGTTCCTCAATGTTTTGCAAATTCAACGGCAGTTTCAATGCTGCATGCGCTGTTCGGCCACCATCCAAAAGAGTTGCCGCAATAGCCAGATGATGCAATAGCCAGTGCAATATTATTTTGTGATCGTATGGTTGCTAAAATTACCCTGTACAACCGGGCGCATCTATGAAAAACTGTCTACCGCTTTGTTTTGTGATTGCACGTGTAGTTCTGTCAAACGCAATGCGTTTTTCTGGAATCAACTGCGGAAGATTTGTTCTAACGAATGTCCGCAGTTCGTCAGAATTACGATCGAAAAGATTGTTTGCAGGTCGGTTTGAAGCAGGCATTCCCAGTTGCACCAGTGCCTTGTTAGCGATTGTCAAACATATGTCTTCAATTACCTGGAGGCGAGTTACATCTATGACGATCTCATATTCCTCTGTGTAAAAATTCATGGTCATACTAATTTTTATGCCAATCGCTTGAACGGAGCTGAAGTTGCTACTCTGCAGCTTCACCTGGTGGCGAGTGGTTTCAATGAGCATACTCTACAAACCTTCTGCGTGGAAAAATACATATATATACCAATTTTTTTAATAATCTGTCTAGTAGTATTTGAGTTCATCGATGACATACAGACAAACATTCATTTTTATATATAAAGATTCGACGTGTTTCTATCGTATATGTGCGCAAGGTCGGACATTCATAAAAAAATGAGTTTACGTCTCAGTTTCGTCTCAGAGTTTCGTCTGCTTTAACACCGAACGAAAAATGTTGGGTAGGATACCTACCAAATTCGAGAGATGCGGTTTTGTTAGCCTTAGAAGTTTCCTCGAGCACCCCCGATCCACCCGTGAATAAATGGATGCCTAAATAGCGTTTCATAAAAGGCGGAAAATTTCACTGGCCGTAGTGGTACTGCAGAATCTATTAAATTCTCTCATTTGACGCCGGTTGACGCCGAACGGTATTTCGATTTTATGAAGTTAGGTGGAAAATTATTTAGTTCTTCCTCATATAGCCAATATCCGCTAAATATGAGTTAGGAAATGGTTTGTAGCCGCTCTGGCATATAAAAATCGCTATTGACCACAGTGGGACTTACATTTTTTTTACTAGTTATCTAAGCTTTTTATTATTTAAACGCAATGTTAAATGTCAACTGGTCAAGGAATGCTTGACCTCACTTTCGACTGCTTCCGAATTCTTTGACATAAGCCTCATCTGTGTTCCTGGTCACAGCGACATTGGATTTTCTGATTTCCCTGCGAAGGGAGAGAATTGGGATCCTCCTGACTACCTGCGGTCTGCTCTTGGAAAGATGGGCCGACTCAGCGAGCGTCGGGCAAGTACACAAACTTGTAAGGTCGCGAAATCCTTCTGGTCACGTGTGGACCGGGGACGTTCGGACGAGCTTATGAGGTTGACAAAATATCAGCTCTCTAATCTCGTGTGTTCTCTCACAGGACACAATGTGCGAGGAATGCATGCTGTGAGACTTGGAATCACCTAGATTGCTTTTTGCGCAGGATGTATGGAGGATGATGTGGAATCATCTTAGCACCTTCTGTTTAGCTGCCCTGCTCGGGCAGGGCTAAGATCCAGGCATATTGGCTCTTACTTCTTTTGTACGCCTGCTGATATAGCTGGCGCTGACATTAAAAATCTGATGTGTATCATCAGCAGCACAAAGCGGTTGACGCAAACGCAGCATAGTCATCGTTCGTAATCCACACGCTCCTAACCATCCCAGCACCACCTGTCCCCTCCCTCTCCCTGTATCCCATCGGTCTTTCTCTTCACCTCACCTCCTTCATAATGGTACCACAAAGGACGAATCCATTTTTTTCTACGTCCAAGTGTTCTTATTTAAATCTATTTTTTTGATGAAAAACTAAGATAAAATAGAAAATAAATAAATAGAGAATAAAACACAAATTATAAATCCCTTCACGTAAAAAATCCATGATATTTACAAAACTTTTTGGAGCTGAAAAAATAGCACTGGGTGCTAAGCGATTCACAACCGAACGCATGTAAGCAGATTAGTCGATATCGCGCCGGTTCTATTGTTACTTTTGGAAATATACCGTTCCTTGAGAGAAGGCTAGTAGATGATATGAAATATTTTATTTATAATTTTTACTTTTTTTCTGTTTAAGGGTTTTTTCTATCAACTGCTACCCAGACTCTTTTCCACCAAACTTCATATAATCGAAATACTGTGTGTTGCAGCTCAGAATTGGCCGCACCGAAAGCACAACTGCTAAAAAACTTCTTTGAAACATAATGACAACTTAAGACTGTCATTAGCATTGAGGTAGTTGAAGTGATATATGGCTATGTCTTACGCAAAATGGTCGCAGCTCTTTATTTCACCTATTATTTATTCAACTAAATTTGTTAAAGCATAAAACATTGACTTCGCCATTACCTCACCCGAGGCGATCATTACTGAAATATTATTTGAAAATTCGAATTCAATTAAGAGCCGATTTGTGAGGCACAAGTCCGCCATTACCTCACCCGAGGCGATCATTACTGAAATATTATTTGAAAATTCGAATTCAATTAAGAGCCGATTTGTGAGGCACAAGTCCACAGCTTATTTGAACTTTCTTAAATATGTTTGAGTTAACGACTTAAATTCAAATTAAATTCCAAACAAATTAAAAAAAACACACATACACACATGCGCTCATCCCGACCAAACACAAACACGTATTTTAATCTACCACAAAAACATATCCTTAAAAGCGCAGATTCCCGGCGACCTACGGCACTAATCCTTTGAAAGGCGGTTAGCGCACTTCGTCAAGGACCACTCCGCACCAGCACTCACATGTAGCCAGCTATAAATGCATGAAATATGAGCGAAACTATGCGGAATGCCGGATGAATGAGTGCATGCCACAAAAGGCGGATGTGAGTGGCCACACGAGCACAAGTATCGTCAGCCCAAAATGAGTGAGCGCGCGGGTGCATGCCGGCGCAAGCATTTTTGGCACTATGCCGCCAAGTGCATTCAAATGCAGCGAAGTGTGACTGGCCATATTAGTGGGAGAATACATTTTCTTTGCTACTTATACGCAAGCGATAGCAGCTCACTGAGTTCTGAGATTTATTTGTTGTAGGTTTTTTCTAAAGCACAGCTGCTTGCCTTTAATCCTATTACCAGCTGATATAGTGAAGCGAATCGCAAGTGGAGCTGTGCAGTTTTTGGCGAAAAAAGGAAAAAAGCAAAGGAAAAAAATACCTTAATAACATAGCTGTGCATCGAAATGAGCCAAACAGCCGCCGTTGAAATAGGGTTAATGCGAAGGGGTAGGGGTGCCACTGGGAATTTAATTGTAAGTACTACCGGCATGTCCAAGCAAACACTTCCACACACGCAACAGTCTGCTTTTACAGAAAATAAAAATTGAAATAAAAACTCTACGCCCGCATGTGCGCTAAAGCAAGCGGTCATGCAACTTTTTGTTGCAGCTACTAGCATTCCGACACTCTGCGACCCGCCTAACACACTCAACCTCACTTACATTAAGTGCAACTACAAGGAGCTGCAGGAAATATCAGATATGCTTTTGGCGCCTGCTTTTTTATGGTCTCGCATATTTTTGTAATTTTTCTCACTCCCCCTGCTTCTGCACTTTCGAAATACTTTATTAGTTGCAAGATTGTGCATGTAAATGAAAAGATTACCAATGCTCTTTATACCGTAAGTATGTATGTATTTGCTCGTGCTTATGCACGGATATGTTTCAATGGATTTGAGTGTTGCTCCTTTTGCCCCACAACTGAGTTGTAGTTATCTAATGCAAATTTTCATATTTTCGCATTTCCCTGCAGTCCTTTGACATGGCGTGTTGGAAGCATAAGCAAACTGCCTTGGAAATTTATGCACTTTTCACTGAGGCAAGGAATGTTTAAAAAAAATAATGTAAGAAAGTAATATTTTTGCTGCGAACTGTAAGGAAATTAAGGAAAGTGTTAAGGAGTCAATGCAAATTTGTATGCTTGTGATGGGAGTTTGATAAATTGGTCAGAAAAGTAGTTAGATCTTTTGAAGTGTGCGGTGTCGCAAGAAATGAGAGATGAACTTCTCGGATGCTCTTGGACAGGACAAGCAATGTAGGACACTAATTTTGAAGTTCGAAAAAGGACATTTGAACAAAGCGTTTGAAAAGAAGATTTTGCATATAAAACCCGTAAAATGGCTGCTAAATACAAGTCTCGTTATGCTGGTTCTTCTGACGAAGTTGTCAATAGTATTCGCGCATTGCACTTCAGGCTTTTTTTTTTGAATAAACTGTTAATAATATTATATCCTTTATCTATTTATACATTATTATCAATTGGGACAGCACAGTTTGAGCAATTGCATTCCAAATTTCATTTTTGACTACAGACATTGTTCTTAGATTTTTGGCATACTTGTACAACCTTTCATTCAAAAGTCTCGTCGGAAAGGAGTTTAAACTTTGAATGATTCCTTACCAAGTTATCCAAATATTTTGGATACGAAGTGTGTTCAAAAAGTATCGCGAATTTTGTGTTTTTTTTCAAAAATTATTTATTTATTAATTAATACCAATTTTGTCCCCCTCAAAGTAGTCCCCATGAGATGTTATGCACTTGTGCAAACGTTTTTTCCAATCTTCACTTCAAAAAATATTTTTTTATCTTCTTCAGCTCTTCCTTCAATGCTGTCTTTATCTCGTCAATCGTAGCGTAGCGTTGCCCTTTCATGGGCACCTTCAGTTTCGGGAACAAGAAAAAGTAACAGGGGGCCAGATCTGGAATACGGTGGCTGTGGCATCATTAGTGTGTTGTTTTTTGCCAAAAAGTCTCGCACAATCAACGATGTGGGAGCAGGGGCGTAGTCGTGATGCAAGAGACAATTTTTTTTTTCCACAAATCCGGGTGTTTCTGGCGGATTGCTTCACGCAAATTGCGCATAACCTGCAGGTAATATTCCATATTGACCGTTTTACCCTGTGGCAAGAACTCATGATGCACAACGCCCCTGCAATCGAAGAAAACGGTAAGCAAAACTTTTACTTACGACCAAACTTGGTGCCCTTTTTTGGTCTTGGTTCGTGCAGCAGCTTCCATTGAGATGATTGAGCTTTGGTTTCCACGTCATAATCATAAACCCACGATTCGTCACCAGTTATGACCTCATGCTGCTTTTTGTTGAAATTGAGCAGTTTTGGTACGAATTTTGCGGCGACCCGTCTCATGTCCAAATCATTGAAAAAAATCGAATCGATATTTTTAGGTCTTCAGCAACTTCTCCAACGGTGATTCGACGATTGGTCAATACCATTTTCTTCACTTCATCAACTTTTTCATCTGTTGTTCAAGTGCTCGGACGCCCGGCACGCTTTTCGTCGTTCACATCTTCTCGGCCGTCTGAGAACATTTTGTGCCACAGATAAACGTTGCTTTGGTCTAAAGTAGCTTTTCCGTATGACACAGTCAACATTCGGAATGCATCCGCGCACTTAATTTCGTTTTTCACACACAATTTGATACAGGTTCTTTGATCCATCTTTTTGAATAGGTAAAAATCGAAGACGAGCCGAAACACGTGCAAGCAAAGCAGCTGTCAACAATTAACTGAAGACTCAAAATGGCCGAACTCGTCGGCATGAGTGAGAGACATGAGTACCAACATATCGCCACAAAAAAATCCAAACTCGAATATACGTAACGTGCTAAAATTCAAAATTCGCAATACTTTTTGAACACACCTTGTATTTTCACCAATTCTAATAAAAAATGGTTTATTTGTAGGCTTGGGTATGAAAATAAATAAACTGAAAAGAATCTGAAAAAATTGTAGTTTTGAGATTTGTTTAATATTGAAAATTTTGGTGTGGAATTTGTTTCATGGTGAATAACTTCGGTTCATTTTAACATTTTCAGAACTTTTTAATGTTTTGGTATGAAGCAGAGTTGTTCAAATTTTTAGAGAAAATGTTTTATTTTCTGTTAAAAATTTTTGGAATTTTTTTTTTGTCATTGTTGAAAATAATGTTTGTCCCTAAAACTAAAAAGGAATAAAATGTTATTTCAAAAGTATCAATTTAAAAAGATGTTTAAAAAAAATGTTGAATGTTAAAGACCTCTTTCCAAAAATTTTCAATATTGAACAAAAATCAAAATTATAAGATTTTTTCCAAATTTTTAAGTTGATTTCTTATAATGCTCAAGTCCACAAATATAAAAATTTTCAGCAAAACCTTAAAAAAGAATAGGATGCTTTTTAACAATTTTATGTCAAAAATATATCTTACCCTATAACTTAATAAAAAAAATATTTTTTAATGTGAAAAGAAATAACCAAATTGCATCGAATATTTTTAATTTTGAAAAATTGGTGATTTTGTATCGTTCAGTGACCCTAAAAGCCATCTGGGGAAGACTTTCAAATTTATTCAATAATTTAAAAAAACTCGTGCGCCATATTGGATCCACTATTTTTTTTGTTTCAATTTTTTAACACACGTAATTTGAAAAATATTTTTCCATGAGCAACTTTCTTATTTTCATTAGAAACATTTTTTTAAACATAATCTCTTCTGGGTGCAGAACCTCTTCAGACATCTGGGCACTCACTTTTTTGCTACAGCTGCGGATATAGTAGGTTTAAGTATCGCATACCTGGTGAATTTCATCAGTAGCTTGAAGCAGTTAATAAAAACGGAATGAGCCGCTGTTGCCACAGTAACGACAGTACTCCAATTCTAAGTCACTACTTCCTTGTTTTTCCAACTGTTTAGTGCTTTTCTCGCTGATTTTGCTATCATGGTTTCACAATGGACGAATTTTGATCCTTTGTCCAAGTTGACCACTCTCGTGCGCAGCCATTCATTCTATTCTATCCTGGCTAGAGAAGGCTCACTTGCCGTGGCCAACATTTTTACCTTGCCACCTAAGTGAATTTTTCTTGTGCTAAAACTTCTTTTCGAAAATTCTTCAAATCCATGTGAATAAAATATGCGATATTCTAAGCGAATATTTTCTAAATTTTTCATTTACATTTGCAAATAAAATTGTTTCCAACTCACCTAATGCCGACGGCCAACATTTCTCACACTTTGCTGCTCAATTCATAGCACAAGCACAATATTACAGTCGTATGCATACATTTGCATATGAAAGGGTCCACTGTGTGTGTGTGTATGTGCGACCAGGTAGTGTAATAATTCATGCGAAAGAGCGCAGTTTTACAATTTCCAAGCTGTAAATTTATTCGCATACTTTTCGGCGCATAATAATTTACGCATGAGTTAATATGCATATGTTGAATGCCGGTCAACGACGCTGCGGGCATTGGCCTCCAATATGCCTCCACATATGCATGTGCGTGAGTATGTTGGAACGGATTTCAGGCGAGTGATTTGATACTGTGAGCTTTTATTTCGATTTGTTTGCGACTTTAAAATATAATCGCACTACTGTTCTTTTTTTAGTTTTTTGCTGTGTTTTTTAATACACTGCACACGATTTTTTCTGCAGTGGCTATTTTCGCTTTTATTATTATTACTTTTTCCATTTGTTGTTATTTTTGCGACTAGCCAAGCCAGTCGTGGTATATTAAGCCGCTGACCGCTAAGCATTACTCCTCGGGCACTGCGGTGAGTTTTTCACTATTGTTTTTGCTCTGGCGCGTGTTTATGCGCATTTTAGCCACACTGCAACCCGGCCAACTGGCATTTATTGGCTAGATGCCACCACAATTTAGTTGCAGCCACTTTTTTGGTCTAATTTTATGTTGGCGAATAGATGTTTGCGTGTGTGGACGCACGTGTGAGAGTGTATATCCACAAGCAGGCCACCAAGTGTTCGACGTTTCGACGACAGTGGCGGCAGTGGTGGCGGCGCTTTGGTTCGTTGACATTTTCAACATTTGCAGCATATTTGAACTGTAAACACAGACAATTAACTCGCACATTTTAGATGTTTTGTCGGACTTTGTGTTCTGTTGCTCATACGCACGGGTGGTCGTATTATTTTATGTGCACGTGTATACATGTATGCATCTACATACATATCCACATACAATGCAAATATGTAGAAAAAAGTCCACTTTATTGCACGCCATGCCATGCGCTTTGGCCTTGTCGCTCTTTGTGGCCGATATGGCTGCTAACTTTGTTAGTTTATGTAGATTTTTTTGTATTTGAGAATTGAAAATTTTGTTAGGCCAATTTGTAAGCCACTATCGCACAAATAAAATACACACTTGCGCTCTATAAAAAAGATAAATATTTTGTGTATAGTTTTGAATATTTTGCTAATTAAATTTGATTCATTATTTTTCTTCTCATTACAGGTAAGCGTGCGATTGTCGATTGGCAAATAATTTAATCAAAATTTTAATTATCTAAATTAATGTTGGATGGTGAATTTCTGCGTCGCTTAATATGCAGATGTATGAACAGAGTATGTAAGCATGTCTCGTTAATGGCTATATTGTGTATATAATATATTTTAATTATGGCGTATATTTAAAATAATTTATTCGGGTATATTTTAAAATAATATTGAACATTTGCGGTTTGCATGAGTGATAATTAAAATTTAATAAAATAGAAAGTAAATATATTTTGGTTGTAGTGAATGACTGTAAACAGATTAAATTACAGGATTGGATAGAAGTAATGTCACAGTTCAGATTGGCGGCTATTTTATTAGTGATCAAAAAATTCGGTTCTCATTTCTCAGCAAGTTTACATAAAAGTGTAAAATTAATTCCGAATTTTTTTGGCTGATCACTTCAAAGTGTTCAAACGGGAGATTAAATACCCAATAATGTATAAAATAGGGAGATGAAGTTCACAAACTATTTCGATAATAATAATTGGATGGAAAATTTCAGCGTAGTGTCTCTCTTCATGGCCAATCTGGTCAAATTTGTTCAAGTTAATAATGAATTTAAGTCATTTGAAAAAAAAAATCTCTTAAATTAGAAAAATCACTTATATTTATAGTATCAAAAATATCATATTCAAGTCGTTTGACTCCCCATCCTTTGGCAACTATCAACTCATGTGGACAGGACTACTTCGCTAATTTTGCCTAAAGTTTTAGTCTTCTCCAATGCAACCAGCGTCGTGAAATATTTGTTAGACATTATTCACGTATCTATGCCACAAAAAAGAGACACGGCACCCCATCTCAATTGAACTACTTGATCGAATAAGCACCAAATTTTTCCACTGAGTAACCAAACGTTAAGAGTATAAAAAAATGTGAAAATGGCATTGGCTTTACAGCTAATTAATTTCGTGTTATTTTGTCAAAAAAACCATTTATTTAAGTATAAAAGTGAAAAAGTATTTTATTCAAAATATTGTCCATCGGAAGCCGCAACTTTTTCCCATCTTTCAGGTAATTTATGGATTCTCTCCCAGAAAAACTTCTCATCTTTTGCGCCGAGAAAGTCATCAAGCCATTTTTTAATACCTTTAACCGTATTCCAGAAAGGTGATTCTGCATCGACCGAAACAAGTGGCAATCAGAAGGAGCTATGTCTGGGCTATAAGGCGGGTGAGGTAGAATTTCCCATCCGGCATTTTCCAAATAATTTTTGACCGGTACTGCAACATGTGGCCGAGCATTGTCATGATGGAAGATCAATTTCTCGTGTCTGGTCGCCCGTTCTGGCCGTTTTTCGGCTATTGCTTGCTTCAATTGTTGCCTGTATAGCTCTCCCGTGATCGTCTGGCCCGATTTTAACAGCTCATAGTACAGCACACCCTTCTGATCGCCCCACATACAGAGCATTACCTTCAAACCATGAATATTCGGCTTTGGTGTCGATTTGGCTGGTTGGCCTGGCTTCAAATATGATCTTTTACGCTTTGGGTTGTCGTAATGAATCTACTTTTCATCGCCAGTGACAATACGATGCAAAAATGATTTATTTTTCTGGCGATTAAGCAGCATTTCAGACATGCGATTTCCTTGTTTGTGAATGTATCCGGCTACTTTTAAACGTTTAGAAATGGTTTGTTGAGTGACTTCCAATGTTTTTCCAAGTTATTCTTGAGTTTGACATGGATCTTGATCGAGTAATGCCTCCAATTCTTCGACTTCAAACTTTTTTGATGGCCTGATCGCTCTTTGTCTTCTGTGTCAAAATCACCACTTTTAAATCGTGCAAAGCACTGCTGACATACTCTAACCTCTGGAGCATAATCAGGATAAGCTTCTGAGAGCAAACGATGTGCTTTTGTTGCACTTTTCTTTAAATTGAAGAACAAAAGCAAACCTCTCGGCAAATGCTGTTTTGTTGGAATGTAATTTGTCATTTTGACTGTAATAACAAAAATTTGTGTGTTTACTAATATTCACTGTGATATGTCAAATTTACTTGATTTTTTGGCGCGCTTTAACATAGAATGGCTGTCACTGTCAAAATATTCACTACATAAATAGATATGAGGTTAGTAACAAATACGAAATTAATTAGTTGTACACTCGATATTTTTTAATTTTACAGTTCTTGGCATGAAACTTCCTAGGAATTTCAAAGGCAAAAAGAAACAAACCAATATAAAATAAGTTTTTGGAAGAAAATTGTTTTCCGTTATAAGTATGCTTGAATTGTATATGATATGATATTTAAAATAAAATGTTTCAATATAATTAATGTATAAATTTTAAAATTCTTTACACTCCTGATTTGGGTTTATGACAAAATATGGCAAATTAGTTCACTCTACTCCTATTTCACCTTACCTAAGAGTTCTTAATTTTTCACTAATTTCTGTTGCGTAGTTCATTTTTGCTTTTACTTTATTTTATTCTCAAGTCAAATGACAAGCAGTTTTCTTGCCTTTTGAATCCTTCACAATACTTTTAAAGGTATTTTTAAAGGTACTTTTACACAACTTTAAATTTAAATAGAGACGTATGAACAACATACCTATTCTCGTTGTATGAAATCATGTATTTCTGGATCACTTCTAAAACAAACAAAGAAAAAACTAATAAGTAAATAAATTAATTAGTTAATAAATAACTATATAAAGGGTGGTTAAGTTTCAAGGGCCGGTGTTGATTTTGAATAAAATACAATTTTTTTAAGAAATTATATTCAGTTCTCTTTATTATAAAAATACTGGTATAGCTCAATTACGCGTAGAATAAAATATCGGCCAAATGGCCATCGCGAAATCGGCGGCACACCTCCTTCCGATGGTCCAAATTTTCGATGACGCTGAGGCATAATTAAGGTTCTATGCCGTTAATGTGTCGAATTATCTCATCCTTTAGCTCTTGAATTGTTGCTGGCTTATCGACGTATACGTTTGCTTTCAAATAACCCCAAAGAAAGAAGTCCAACGGTGTCGTTGACGTTTAGGTGTGGTTCACATTCCACATCGGCCCTTGAAATTTAACCACCCTTTATAATATTTCCTTTATTATTTTATGACACTAACACACATTTTTCACGATTTTCTTTATATCTGTACTGTGCGTTTGTGTCGGTGTATGCCTTTAAAAACCTTATCAGCTTATAACCGAAGCAAAATTTTTCTCGATTTTCCTGATTGCCAAAAGATTTTTGATCACTTTGATTTCAGACTTCAATACCTAGTTCGCCAAACCCGACATTTATTTGTGAAACTGGTAGAAAAATTATATTCTTCATTATTTGGAAACTTTGTTGTTTTTCGTCATTTATATTTTTCTTTCTTCTTTCCTACTTCTTTTTATTTTTCTCGTTTTTTCTTGTTTGTTTCTTCTTCTTTTTCTTTTTCTGCTGTTTTTCTTATTTTGTTTTTTTCGTTTTTTCTGTTTATTTTTCTTCTTCTTTTTCATTTTATTTTCTTCTTACTTTTGTATGTTTTCTACTTTTTATTTGGATTTTTTTTTCTTATTGAATTTTCTTTTCTTTCTTCTTTTAATATACTTTTTCATTTTCTTGGCTGGCCCTGTTTCTTTCTGTTGATCTTTTTTTGTTTTTGTTTTGTTTTTTCTGCTTTTTCCATTTTCCTTTTCTTTCATCGGTTTTTCTTTCGGTTTTTCTTTCATTTCCTTTTTCTTATTTTTCGTTATTTTTTTGTTTTCTTTTTTTTCTTCATTTCAATTTTATTTTTTCTTGCTCTTTCTTTTCTTTGATTTTCTCCTTTTACTTTTCGAGTTTCTTTTTTCTCCTTTCCTTCTAATTTTGTTTGTGTTTTATTTACTTTTCATTTTCTATTTTTTTTTTTTTTTAATTTTCGTTTGCGTTTTCCTTTCTTTTTTGATTTTCATTTATTTTTTTCCCCTTTTTTCTTTTTGCTGTTTATGTATATTTTATTTTTATCTTCTCCTTTTCCTTTTTATTCCTCTTCCTCTTCCTTTTCTTTTTTCTGCATCTGTTTTTTTCATTTTTCTTCCCCTTCGTATTTTTAATTTTCTTTTGTTTTCATTTTTTTCTTTTTTTCTTTGCATTTCTCTCTTTTTGGACTTTCTTTGCTTTTTTGTTTTCCTTTTATTTTCTTTCAATTGTTGTTTTTCGTGTTTGCTTCTTTGTCTTTTTCCTTCCCTTTCTCTCTCTTTTTTCTTTTTCTTTTTCTTTTTGTTTTCCTTTTTTATTTTTCGTTTTTCATTTTTCCTTCTCTTACTTCGTTTCCTTTTCTTTTTTCTATTTCTCTTTCGTTTTGTATTTATTTTTTTTAATTGTCACATGCCACGTTGGTCGAGACCATTCCAGTTGTCTCGTCGTCTTGCTAGTCAGCCCTAATGAAGCCAAATCTTTCTTCTCTTGGTTATTCCGATACAGAAAAGGGCTTCCCTTTCTCAGCCCCATCGACTTCTATTGGTTGATTTTTGTATCCATTTTGGATTCTATGCCTTGTACTTCGTCTGCGTCGCCCTAAAATATTGCTGAAAATAATTTCTTTTGGGAACTGGGCATTAACTGAAGTTTCAGTCGCCATGAGTCCTATGGAAGCGATATGGTCACATGCAACATTTCTACGGGCAAAAATTGCTTAAGCAAGACATGAGAAAATCTCCAAAACTCTTTGGATGGCTGAAGTGACTTAAATTTGAGGCCTGTACTTTAAAGAAATACCCAAATATATTTGGACGTGTGTCCTTAGCTGCATAGGTTATATTTATGTGCGCACCAGATCAATGAAAGTTTCACTAAAATTTATAGCTGCTTGGCCGTTGCTGCTTAAGTAGAACTGGTAGTAATTGAATGAGTCATATTCCAGCTAAATGACTTTCATCAATCCGAAGTCTCCGGATTGCAATGAACCAGTTGGAACGTCGAATACAGCACAACAGCTCCACGGTACACGCACAAGCAAGCCCATAAATGCAAGCAACAGTCAGCGTTTATGACAGAAAATATCCAAATGTGTGCGTGAATGCATGCCAGTGCCATGTATGGTAGACACAAATACACACACATGCAAGCATATATGGGTTTATTTGACTTGACCAGCCAAAAGTGTATTTCACTGTTGCTATTTGGGTCAACGCATAAAAATTTTAATGCCTACAGCAACAACTAGTGAATGAGCGATAAACTTTGGATATCATACTATACTCGAACACCAACATTAACACTAACACACTTACAAATCAGCGATAATATATGAATGCATAGATATGTGTGTGTCTGTGTGTGTGCATTGGCTTAAGCTGGATTAACTTTTACTTTCGCCACGCGTTCGCTCGTTTGCTTTAGTGTTGGCAAACATAAAACGCTGCGAATGTATGTGCCTGTGTTGTTGTGTGTGTGTATGTTATGTACCAAAGTCTGCGTTGGTTGCGTTCAGTAAAGTGCAATTCGATTTCTACTTTGCAAGTGCGTTGTGCCAACTAGCTTCCATGGGGAAAATGGGTCAAATATTTGAGTGAAAAATAAAAAGGGAAATTAAAAACACAGAATGATGCGAATAAGTTATAAAAAATGCGACGTAAAATTTGCTGGCAGCGAGGTTGAGCCAAACGCGTTGAAACGCGACAAATGCCAAAGACCCATTAACCTCTTTTCTTGCGCGAACCAACCACCCAGCAGTAATTTTAATATAGTCGCCAAAAAAAAAAAAAAAATTGATACAACGAGATATATTTGTTGTCGTAAACGGAAAGGAAGAACAAGTAGTTTTCCAAAAGGCGAATGCGTAGAGTTGCGGCTGCTAAGTGGCAATGCTTCGAATTAAGCCATATTTGTAAGAATATGTGTGTGAATGTAAGAATGTGCGTCCATATGTATGTATCTATTGTCTATGTAAATATGAGTGTATATATACACATGCGTTTGTCATATTAACACAGACACACACACATACACGCCTATAGCTGTCGCTAACTTCGGCACTAGGCTCAGCGCCAAATTTGCAGAAAACTACAACAGAAAAAATGATAAAGTGCCCAAATAAGAAAAAGGAACTAAAAAAAAAACACACAAACCGCCAAGTAGTCGAGAAAGTAGCCTGGATAACAGCCAGCACGCATCCCATTAGCAGCAGCAGCAGCGAAAGCGACAACATTTGAAGAATATTATTGGCAACGATGATGGCCGCAGCAGCATCCAGGGCTAAAGCAGCATCGGCCAGCAGCAGCAGCAGCAGTGGTACAGAGCATGCAACATTTATTCGACAGCAAAAACTGCAAAGCTTTCAAGTCAGCCAACGCATTTGCTCTTCTTCACCGACATGTGACATTTTCGTAGCTTTTTAGGCGCATGCTCTCTGCCACTTACTCTTCACTCTGATATTTTCTCTCTTTGCATTTTCCGTACTTCCTATTCTCTTTTTGAGATGGCAGACCAACAGTAGCTTTGTTTTTGTGTATTTCCAATTGTTGATTTCCAATCGTGAATTTCTTGCAGCATTTTAGGCGCTGCGGAGTGTGCCTACTGCTTTGCGCTGGTTGATGAGTACTGCTTGGCTGTATTTGTGTGTGCATACATATATATGTATGCATACATCCATAATTGTTCTTGTTTGCTCAAATACTTTGGTGGTTGGTATTTTATAATTTAGTTTGCTAATTTAATTTACCTACATATTAAGCACCCAGTATGTGTTTGTGTGGCAAGTGAAGTGGCAGCAAAAACACTCTTTAAGCTGATATACAAAAAAATCGTGCAATCAAGTATTTACTTGCAAGAGCATACGTTTTTAGGTATCTGGGGTTTTCTATGAAATTTACGAGTTATCTCCTCACAAACAAA
Source organism: Anastrepha obliqua (assembly GCF_027943255.1). Taxonomy (NCBI): domain Eukaryota; kingdom Metazoa; phylum Arthropoda; class Insecta; order Diptera; family Tephritidae; genus Anastrepha; species Anastrepha obliqua. The sequence goes on from NC_072896.1 coordinate 4,058,990, forward strand.
ATGTGAATTTGGCGGATTTAGGGTTAAAAACGTCATTTTGAGTCGATCTGCCCTTGCGGTCTTCTGCAATCACTGTTCGATCACCTTATCTTTCCATTCCAATTGAGAATTGCCATTTTAGTAACTTTCTCCGAAATATGTACTAAGGCTGTTGAGCATACCGATATGATATGAAGTCTAATGGTATTCATTCTTATGGTATATTACTTGGCTAAACCACTATCATAAAAACGAAATACGTCTTGAGAAAATCTTTCGATCGACTTTAGTTAACCTTTAGTCAAAAGAACCTAAAATTTGAGTTGATATGAGGCCGCCAGCAGGCCAAGAAATGGAAGCTAAGGCAATCTTCAAACTCTACTCTCCCCCACGGAAATTCATTCTTATCACGTGGTACCCTTCTTTGAAGTTGGCCCAAGAAGCGACAAGATATATGAGTTAACGCTAAGAGGTTAACATCGCAGTTATTGAAAAATTTGTATTTTCACCGTCTTTTCCAGAAAATGATTTTTCTTATTTTAAAAACCAGTAAAAGAGTGTTTCGATGTAATTTTTATTGTAACTTCGCATAAACGAAAAAAAATTAAATAATAACTCAATAATTAATAAAAAATGTATTCTAAAAATTTAGTAGCAAAAAAGGTAATTAATAATTCATTAACTAGTAAAAAAAATGTTTATAAGTAAAATAATTAAGAATTTATTAATATAGTAAATAAAAAAATATAAAAAAATATTATGATAAAAGAAATTTATTAAAAAAAAATTAGTTATACAAAAAATGTATTATTTAGTGCGACTCACTAACTTTAAACGATTCGAAAATTGTTACTTTTGTCTACAATATTTGCCCTTTCACATTTGCCTTTCAAATCGAAACTACTAAACAGACAATGTAAATTGATTCTGTACAAAACCATCATTAGACCGGTGCTATGCTATGGAACTGAATCATACACGCGAATTGAAATCGATAAAGCAAAACTGCAAACCTTCGAAGAAAAAATACTCAGAGAAATTGTTGGAACAAACAAAAATCTCGACGAGGGGCATATTAGGTGGAACAACGAGCTAGACAAACTTATAAATGGCGAAAAATTGCTATGTTTCATCAAAGCGCACAGGTCAAGATGTATGGGTCATATGTATAATAAGAATGGACGGTACGAGGGCGCAAAAGAAAATTGAAGAAGCCAGAGCGTTCACCACTAGAGCAAGAGAAAGATCGAGAACTAAAATGTATGAGAAGAAACACGTCTCTTCATTTTATAATGAAGAATGCAAGTGACGTTTATTTCCTATTAATTCATTTTGGCAGTTCTATGCTTTCATAAATCATTTACAGTGTTTGATATGTTAATGTATGGTACAGGGTTGCCAATATCCGACGGACCCATCTGGCAACTCTGCATCTTTTGACAGAGACGTTAGAGCGCTTAATGACATACCGCGTTGGAAACGTCAGTCCAAGCAGATTTTTACCAAGAAACAGTACACGCCACGCAAGCCCTCCCAAATTGTTGAAATTTACATTCAACAAAAGAAGTCAATTGTGAAAACCCAACGTACGTATAAAAAATTAAATAATGTGAAAAGTGCGCCTTCTAAGAACACCATTAAATGTTTGTAAAAGGTTTTTGGACTGGTATGCTCTTTCTAATCTAAAGAGGCCAAATCAAAACCTACCAAGACGTCGCCAAGGACATCCCAAAATCGCCGTTTTCAGCAGTTGGGCGTTGCTCGGACCACTTTACAATGAATTATCCGCATTGATTTGCATTTATTCCCGTATAAGATTCAATTGACGCAAAGATTTTTGCCTGCGGACAAGCCTTGTCGATTGGAATGGGCCTAAAGAGTCTTCGAAATCCGTCGGGTCCGTCGAATATGGGCAACCCTGTATATGCAGGTATGCGCAAGCAAGTGATGTGTACTTCAGCTCTGCTAATAATACATTACAAACAAGATGGGCTGACGAACTAGAGGAGCACATCAATAAACATTGGGTAAGGTGTTGGAAAAGGTCACAAGCGATCGAGATGTATGGCGGTACAACGTGCAGCAGGTCAAGGCTCTGAAAGAGCTGTAGTGCCAACCGATGATGACGAAGTCCCTCGGTAATACTTTATTAAATAATTAGTTAGTGAGGGATACTAATCATCTAAAGATTAAGAGTTGCATATGGGATTATTTTGTAGTAGGCATCAACATTTATGGAGCAATATATGGCAAAGGCTTAATCAAAATCTATAACCCTAATTGCTAAAATGCGTATTTCTAATAACTCAAAGGCTATAGAGGCATTGGCAAATACATCGTACGGTTTGCTTTTATTTTACGCTCATTTTCCTCATTCACTCATTAATAAAACTCATATTTTCGAAGTTTCAGTTATCAAAAATTTGCTCTCGGTGGTGAATGCTTATTTTTTAGTAAAAATGATTTTTACTCATATCTTTCGTATAGGTCGCACCGATTTGGCTTACAACTTTGATATGTTTCAGGTGTAATTCAAATACCTGCGAGTAAAACAATTCAAAAGCCTAGAAGAAAAAATCAAGTTACAACTTCAAAGAATATTTTCATATTTTTACAAGTTTCCAACCTAGATGGTGCAACAAACCTACAATTTTGGTGCAATAAGCAAAATGTTTTCGTTTAATGACCACCATATTTCACGTGGCATATAACTAACGGGTGATTTTTTAGCTTTTATCTTTTTAAACAGTGGGTTTAACCAGCTCACGATCGTTTCGTGTTTTGTTTCACTGTCAAACATCTTCAGTTTGGTCTATAATTTAACCATGAATCGTCTTACAAACAACCAAAAATGCGTGTTCTGTTAAGAAAGTTTATCGCGCGCTTCTTTTATTTTATGGTCAGTTTAATCAACCCACTGAAGCGGCTATTCGAGCTATTGTGACTAAATTTAGAACCAAATTTACATTATTGGACATCAAACCACCAACACGCTTCCGTAGAGTGCGAACTGAAGAAAATATCGCAGCTGTATCGGTCAGTGTTAATGATGACCATCAATTATCGATTCGGAAAATTTTGCGAAAGAATTTAGGTGTGAAGCCTTTCAAAATACAGCTGGTGTAAGAATTGAAGCCGAACGATCTACCGCAACATAGACTTTTTGGTGAATGGGCTCTTGGAAAGTTTGCCGAAGATCCAACGAGCGACGAAGCTCATTTTTGGATCAATGGGTACGTAAATATGCAGAATTGTCGATTGTGGAGTGAAGATCAGCCAGAAGAATCGCAAGAATTACCAATGTATCCAGAAAAGGTCACAGTTTGGTGCGGTTCATAGGCTGAAGGTATCATTGGACCGTAGTTCTTCAAAGATGCTGCGAATCGGAACGTAACTGTCAATGGTGAGCGCTACCGTGAAATGATATCCAACTTTTTTTGCCCAAAATGCAAGAGCTTGACTTGCATGACATGTGGTTTCAGCAAGGCGGTGCCACATACCGCAGAGCACGCGTAACAACGGACTTGTTGAGGACATTTTATATCACGTTCGGGACCTGTCAATTGGCCACCCAGATCGAGCGATATAACGCCTTTAGATTATTTTTTGTGGGGCTATGTTAAAGCTCATGTCTATTCAGACAAGCCTGCTTCAATTAACGCATTGGAAGGCAACATCAAAGCATTTATATGTGAGATGCCGGCCGAAACATTGGAAAGAGTATGCCAAAATTGGATTAAGCGGATGGACCATTTGAAACGCAGTCACGGTCAAGATTTGCATGAATTAACCTTCAAACATTAAATTATATGGATTGTACTATCGACTTAAATGAAAATTTCACGCATTTTTCTGTATTTACGTGTGTTTTTTTGAAAAACTTTTCTATAGCTCTTAAAAAATCACCCTTCATTTAAAAAAAATTTAAAAAAGCATATAAAAGTTTTTTCGCAACTTACAAGGTTTACAGAAAAAACAAAATTTTCCTTTATATGGAAAAAATGTTCATTACAGTGAGAGAAAAATAATTACAAAAAATTAATATTTTAATGAGGTATAAAAAGGTGTTTTTATTACAATATTATTATTATTTTTTTTTTTTTGGGCACAAAAGACCATGAGTTCAAAGTGCAACCCTCATTAGGAATCTAAATAACTCTGTTTACCAAATCTTTTTTTAGAAATTTTAATTATAACTGTTAAGCAGTGAAAACATTTTCTAATTTTTATATATAGTTTGAGACTTGGATTTATATGGGTCTGTTCGACAATGAGCTATACTTCTATGAATTATTAATGAATATTATAAATGTATATATATATATATATATATCAAAATCGGTCAAAATATTCATATGCTAGCATTTATCGCGTACTGTGCGTATGCGGGTAGTTTATCGGCAGACTTTGAATGGTAGACTTTGAAAAATCCAATATGATTTGTGTGGAAGCAACCTGCTTAAGTTTTTCTTCCCCATTCATTTTGTTCAATGTCAACATCGGAAAATGTTTGTTTTGGTTATTGGAAATACATTCTTTTTGTTTATTTGTTTGCATGAAATATATTTTTACTACCTATTTGGTCTGGATATTTTTGGGTTCCATTTTTTCCCTTTAATTCTGCGCATCTTAATTTTTTTCAATAGATTTTATTTTTTGTAAATCCCCAAAGCTGATATTTCAATTGAGCTAACATTTATTTTTGTTATTTTATTTTTGCCAATATAGCAAACAACGATATTATTTTCATACTGTTTTTCAACATAATTTTCTGCTTTTCTTTGAACTTGTTTTCTTTGCGCTTAGTTAACTTTTGTGTGCTTTCGCTTCCTTGTAACTATCTCGTTAACTTCTAACGTCCCGTTTCGTATTTTGCCATAAATTCTACTTAGCAGCTAAGAGCACACGGGAGCTCAAGCACAGTCGGCTTGTGTATCTGCTTCATCTTACACAACCTTGTTTGTTGAGACCACATTTAGATGAGAAACTCCGTCGTTTCAGCAAAACAGCAGCGCAGCATCGTCATAATCGGCAGCAGCACTGTAGGACATTGTAATTACTTTGTGTGTATGTGTGCGTAGCGATTCAAGAAACTCATGAATATATATACATGCATGAGTAACAGCGTGTATGTGCGTATATGTGTTTGTGTGCTTGTGAAGACCACCGTCAAGCTACGCCCTATACATCCTCCCTCCGTCCTTCCTTATCATCGACACCATTACCATGAACAACATCTTAACAGCAACACCGGTCGCTCTTCGAGCACTCACGCTTCCTACTCCAACCGCCGCGGCGTCTGCTTGAGCCTCGTCAGCAGCGTCGCCATTCATGTCGAGTGGTTGTGCACGGAAATATGGGTCAAGTTTTTGTTATTCCAACTAAAGTGGAATAAGTGGAAAATATTCGGGTGAAGTGTAGGCGTTAGAAGCGCCCTAACGCTGCCAGTGCGGCTGATGCGGCAACAAGAAGCGCACAACAAAAATGAAAAGTACAGCATTTGGAGCAGCATAAACAACAACTGAAGCAGTCGGCAAACAGCAGCGGCTTCAGCGTTAGCATTAACACTAAAAGCAAAAGCGGTGGAAGAAAAGAAAGAAAAATTCAGCAAAGCGGGGCTTCGACAGAGCAGCAGCAGCTCAAGAAAATCATAAAAGCATTAATGCTTGCAAGAAAAAAATATTAAATATGAAATATGGAAAAAGCAAAGGACAAAAAAAATCATGAACTTATTTTTTCTCTTTATTACCTTCCCTTCCCTTGCCACCTTCGGAGCGCTATCGCAAATTATGTGCCAACGCATTAATGCATGCACTCATTATCAATTTGCCCAGAGGCGGCCAGAAGACAGCTGCCGGCAAAAGATTGCGAGCCCAAGCGGCGAATGCGGGTGTATGTTTATTCAGTGCATGCAACATACATACTTACTCACTCTTCTATATAGTCATATATACGTACATGCACGTCAGTCTGTATATGTTTCCGCACCTAGTGACATCAATTCGCTGTCAGAAGAAAGTGTGAGCTACATATTCACCTCACTTGTGCCACTACACGCCACGCAGCCTTACCTCGTGACCGAGCATTTTGTTCACTTGACTTAAGATGCTCCAAAAAGTTTTTAGAACCAGATACCAAAGCATTAAATTTACTAGTGTGTGTGGCTGTCGAACACTACCTAATTTTCTTAAGAAATCTTGACCCATTTAATGAATTTGAAAAAAGTACCTTCGAGTGTTTCCTTACAACACCAAAAAAGGCGCTGTGGTTGTTTACCATCAACACTGGCAAAAGCGCTTATCAAAGGGCAGCAGGGCTCTAGGAATTATGAGTTCCACTTCACATTTACCTTAAAAGCGAAGAAGTGCGCTAAAAACGCGCTAAAGAAAGATATTTGAAGAAACATTTTCTCTGTGGTCAAAAGTAATAAGAATTTACTGCGGAGGTGTTAAATGGTTAGTGGAATCATAAATGCTGCTGTTTAAAAACACCAAGGAAAAATAAAAAAGTAAATAATAAAATAAAAATAAAAAAAATAAAAACAAAAAACACGAATAGTATAAATATGCGTTAATATAACAGTTTTAGCCCCTTTTCTCTGTCTGCGCTCAAAATTAATTTTCACACGATTTTCGAAGTAAGTTTTTCTGCCAACTCATGAATTAGTAGTTTATTCGGAAATGCATTTTCGATCATTTACAAAGTTTGAGCAAATTATTATGCCAATCGTTCGCAGAAATTTTATCAAAAATCACGTCGAATCCAAAGCAGCTGCAAGGACAACTACGTGCATTAATCAAGTGCACTAAAATCGAAACGAAAGACTTCGAGCACAAACACTGAGAAACAGCTGAAAAGCGTGAACGCGAAAAAAAAGCAAGAGCAGAGGAGGAAGAAAAAGTGGCGCTGCAAGTCTAAGCAGTCCAAAGAATGTAGAGGCGACTGCCAAAATGCCAACTAACCACCATTTCTCCAAATAAAGTTGAGTTGCTTTAAAATAAAACACATCTCGACACGCAACCTGTTTTCAATCCACACACCTATTCAGCGTGTGGATATGTGCATAAGTATGCGCATCTGACGAAAGAAATTTTTCGTCGCGGGAAATCCGGATCAATTTTGAAAAATGACTTAAAATCCGTTTCGCATTTCGTTTTCGTTTTCATTTGTGCCAATGACGTTAAGTAATTGCGTCTAATATGCGGATGTGCAAAGCACGCGCAGGTACGTGGAATTGTGCGAGTGTGTGTACTTATGCAGCTACTTGCTGCGTGATTCTTTGCCTAGGTTCACTTTCGGATAATCAATCTATGTACTTTATGTACACCTGTGCTCACAATATTAGCATCGCGCCTGTGTTAAAGCATTGACTATTAATCTATTTTTTTAGTCAGCATTTTTGCGAAAATTCTGGTCATGCAGTTATGTACAGGGTTGCCCATATTCGACGGACCCGACGGATTTCGATGACTCTTTGAGTCCATTCCAATCGACGAGGCTTGTCCGCAGGCAACAATCTTTGCGTCAATTGAATCTTATACGGGAATAAATGCAAATCAATGCGGATAATTCGTTGTAAAGTGGTCCGAGCAACGCCCAACTGCTGAGAACGGCGATTTTGGGATGTCCTTGGCGACGCCTTGGTCGGATTAGAAAGAGCATCACCAGTCGAAAACCTTTCATAGAAACGTTTAATGGTGTTCTTAGAAGGCGCACTTTTCACATTATTTAATTTTTTATACGCACGTTGAGTTTTCAGAATTGACTTCTTTTGTTGAACGTAAATTTCAACAATTTGGGAGCGCTCGCGTGGTGTGTACTGTTCCACAGTAAAAATCTGCTTCGACTGACGCTTCCAACGCGGTATGTCATTAAGCGATCTGACGTCTCTGTCAAAAGATACAGAGTTGCCAGATAGGTCCGTCGAATATTGGCAACTTAAAACTAAACAACTTAAAATTCAGGTTAGGTTAGGTCTGGTAGTGCTGGTGGATATGTTAAAAGATCGCCAAGGCCAATTATGTTACCACTGCTACGTATTTTTGTATTTTTTATGTCATTTTTATTGCCCGTATTCGCGAGCTTTAACAAACCGTTCAGGCTTTTCAGCAATATATTTCAAAGATGATCAATCTAGGCACATATAATATTTCAAGTCTTACAAAAAGCAAGGCAGTGGCAAAGAAGATGTTCCAAAATACCCCTAGCATTTGCTTCGTTCATGTCTTGCACGCTTCGCTCTGGACTAATGCTATTTTGGCTGCGTGATTTGGGGTGAGACAGTGCCCTTCAGTGCTCCAATCAATATTTTGGGGTATTTTCTAAGAAGTGATAAAATAAAGTTTGCAGTTTTTGTATTCCAAGTCTTTAGCTTAATTTTGGTAGTTTTGTACGAGATTGAGTGCTCTCATATAAACTGCGTTTCCAGAGATAGTTTCTCATTAAATTCTGTTTTCAGAAAGAAGAGTGATGGGAACGTTTCTGACGTTCTTACTCTCGGCAAGCGAATACCTGCCTTTGGAGCTCATCGGCTGTCTCATCTCCTTTTACAGGGTTTAATTGAAAACCCTGCGATCAAGCGATCAACCGAATCGGCTGGTGGGGGAAAATGATCGTTGCATCTTCCCCTTCCACTAGAAACCGGTCCCAGTTCGCTGGCAACAGCGGTGCAGTCAACATCGCTCCGCGCGTGAAAGCTGTTTTAAAAGTGTGTTAGGATTTTACAGTAGCGAAAATGCAGCGATCGTTGGAGCAATCAAATCGATCAAATTTTGTGTAAAGCTAAAGAGTTTGTACCTCCAGGAAGCACTGTAAACGCGGCATTTTAAAAAGAAGTGCTCCTTCGGCTGAAAAACCGCGTCGCCCGGGTTCGGCCCGACCTCGTCAACAATTGGACCCTTCATCACGACAATGCGCCGGCGCACCCCACCTTCCTCTGCACCTCTGCATTGGCCAAGATGGCGGTTCCGGTACTTCCCCATCCACCCTACAGCCCATACCTGTCCCCTCCGGTCTTCTTGTTGTTCCCGCGTCTGAAAAGAAAGCTAAAGGGGATGCGTTTAGACTCCATCGAGTCGATCCAAAAAACTTTGACAGCCGAATTGAACGCGATTCCGGCGGATGAGTTTAAAAAATGTTTCCTGCAGTGGAAGGACCGCTACCAGCGGGTCCTATTTTGACGCTCAAGGGTCCTATTTTGAAGAATATTAGTTGTATAAGCCAAAAGGTTTAATAAAACTGCTTAAAAAAAATAAGACTCATTACTTTTAAATCAAATCCTGTAGTCCTTTGTGCCCTGATATTCAGTGAATGGTGACTTGCCCATTTTTGCAGAGTTCATCGATTTCGGATTTCCATTGTTAAACATATTGCGAGTTAGTCCAAAATCAGGTTAGAAAGCTTTAAAAATTGATGAAAATTTATTGAATTTGTTGGAAATTTTTTACAAAGTTTGAAGCTACGCCTTATATGGTTTTGGTGTAGTAGGAAATGCATTTTTATATACAAATAAGGAAGTGAGATAAAGAACAAATTAATGGTCAAAACCTTCATAATATGTCGCGCTGCTTTTATTGCGAGCACAGGTGTAGGTATGTTGTACGCGAGCAAGCAAGTAGCTGTACTTCAATTCTCAAGCGCCTAGTCCAAAATCGACTTGTTCAAATACTAAGAAGTGTATGGCAAATATATCGCTGGAAAGAACTCTCTAATAAGCTAGCATGTACTGTTATACAGTTGCTCTCACGACTAACAGTAATATGTTCACATATACAAGCGCAAATATGTACTTATAAGTAATTTACTCATACTCGCACATTCTCAGCCAACCAGCCATCGATTTTGTGAGTTGAAATTCATTTTTCATTGACAGCCGCACCAAAGTGACAGAAATAGCATGAAAATCACAAGGCACAAATTGTTTGGTGAATTGTGTGAATTGAAAATCTAACATTCCGTGGAGTAGTTCGAAATAAAAAAGTGCGGCAGTTTCAAAAGAGTGAAAAAGAAGTGTTGATGTGCTGCGCGAGTTACGGCTTGCGTTACAAATTAGAAAAATGTCACTGGCACCTAAATATTTGTTGGGTTTGCAATGTTTTTTGCTTGCTCGCTAACTTAACTGCGCTTTGCTTGGAAATTACAATTGAACATTTAATTCAACTTCTGTTTCCATCAGTCTGCTTTCAACATCTGTATATTTGGTGAATTAAAAAGAAGTGTGCGCAAGATGTCTTTTGTGCGGCATATCTTACGGTGTAAAGGGGGGCACTATGCTTTATACACTTTCAACACCTATCATATAAATAATATTGAGTGCTTTTTTAAGACCTTAAGAATTTAAAACGATAATGCAAAACCGAAATATTGTTGCAATAATTTTTTTTATTGTAATCTGTTAGATAACTACATGACATGTATTTTTTGAATATTCTACGGACGTATGTCCGCCGCGCCTACGAGTTACATGGTCCTTTCGATCACACCAATAAATCGATTGCTAAGCGCCCCGTATGGCAAGTTGCGCCGTCTTGTAGCTCAAAATGTCGTCGATGTCTAACTGATAAATTTTTTTGTAAAGGATTCAGTCAGCAGGGCTCGATAGCGCTCATCATTAGCTGTAATGGCAGTTCCTTCTTTATTTTGAAAGAAATAAAGGCCGATGAGGCCGCCAGTCTTAATGAACTTCGCGAACAGATTTTTGTTTTTTTTTTTCAAAATAAATTTCCAGATTTGGAATCTTAACAACCCTTTCGGAAGAGAAATATCAACACAGTTTCAGCTGTCAAATCATAGTTATCGATATCCATAGTTCTCATGCAGCAAACAAGAAAACCCATTGTATATGGCGGCCGCCGTAGCCGAGTGGGTTGGCGTGTAACTATCATTCGGAATTCAGAGAGAACGTAGATTCGAATCTCGGCGAAAGACCAAAATTAAGAAAAACATTTTTCAAATAGCAGTCGCCCCTCAGCAGGCATTTGTATGTATTTCAGTGTATTTCTGCCATGAAAAAGCTCCTCATAAAAAATATCTGCCGTTCGGAGTCGGCTTGAAACTGCAGGACCCTCTATTTGTGGAACAACATCAAGACGCACACCACAAATAAGAGGATGAGCTAGAAAGAGAAGAACCGATTTTATTGAAATTTTCAGGAACAGTCTAGAGTAGGCACCAGGGTTTCTTGTGAAGTTTGATGCTGCTCGCATAAAAAGAGGTGCCAACTGTCTGAAAAATAAACATGTAATTTAATTAAATAAAATGCTAGGAAACTGGAAGTTGCTTGAAACAGCTTCAATTAACATATAATTAAAACAACCAATTTATTATTGATGTCAGTATAAGCCGAAGGCTATTGCGTTTTGCAACTAAAGTTTCCAACCACATAGAAGTGAAGCTTAATCCCCTAAATCAGAAACCTAAATCAGAAACCTACACTGACAGACAAAATAATAGCACGACATTTTTTTATAAGGAAAAAATTTGTAACGCCATCTGGGAGAAGTGTGATCAGGAATGAACAAGAATTTGTAGCCACTTTAAGTGGTGCACTTTAATGGGCTATAAAAAATAAATAATTGGCGCTTACACTTCTGTTAGGCGCTTGGCCGAGCTCCTCCTCCTATTTGTGGTGTGCGTGTTGATGTTGTTCCACAAATGGAGGGACCTACAGTTTCAAGCCGACTCCGAACGGCAGATATTTTTATGAGGAGCTTTTTCATGGCAGAAATACACTCGGAAGTTCGCCATTGCCTGCCGAGGGGCGATCGCTATTAGAAAAATGTTTTTATTAATTTTGCTTTCACCGACCTCTCTGTGAGTTTCGAATGGTAATCACGCACCAACCCATTCGGCTACGGCGGCCGAATCGCTTATTAACAACATTTATTCTGATTAAGAATTTGAAATTAATTTTCTTTATTTTTAGTTTGATGACAATTTGTCGAATTTCTATAAATCTTGTTCAAGGTTAGAGCATTTGGCTTATATGATATTTGCTGTGGAATGAGTTAAGCCCTTAAAAAAAATTTGTGGAAATTAAAAAAAATTAAAACAAATGAAAGTAGTCAAAACTGGTCAAAATATCGCAATTCGATTTTTCTTTTCCGTAAGTGCAATTTTTTTCGTCCTGTTTACTCCTTTGAGGAGCACAGGGCCGCTAGAAAAGTATTGCCCCTACTTATGGAATATAGGCCATGCAGGATGGATATTTTTCAGGTATTTTTTGATCGGCCACGACTTCCGCTTTCCAGAGAATTCAAATCTGTGATGCTTTGGGGCGGTTTTCTAAGAGCGTGGCGGTCGAACTAAGTTTATATGTAAGACATGCGAAATTTGTGCTGTGCACGCAGTGATTAAAATGCAAAAAATTATAATTTGAATACATGCATATTGGCTCAAAAAATTGCTTGAAATACTTCACTGCACTCTGCAAGATTTTGGAGAAAAAAACCCATTCAATGGGTGGCGTCCAATGTCTGCCTAAAATCATTGTACCTGTAAGAATACTTAGAAAAAACCAAGCTGACGTCAAATAGATGTGGGCATTTGCTGCAAGGCACGTTTGCTTAAATATTTTGAAAACAATTTTTTTCTTTGGGATCGGTTAAGTTCCAATAAAAATAAAAAAACTTTTCTCTATTTCATCCATATAACAAACTGTTTTTATGAAGAAAAAGCACAAAAAGTGCTCAGAAATACAATTTTCATCGAAGTAAGGATCAATGAGACCGTTGGCTCAAATCCACTGCAAAGAGCAACTTTTTGTGGTTACATCGCTACCTGGTAATGCTCTTGTAGATTGGAGCGGCCTCATATACAACAAACTTACTTGTTGGTTTGACCATGAATGCAAAAGTGGGCCTCATAGCTAAAGATTGGTTGAAGTTGAGAGAATTTAATTTATCCGTAAAAAGCAGAAAGAAGAAGTTAGTAAATGAACACATTTTTGCTTCAAAGCTGCTGAAGAGTGAAGTAATAGTCAGACATTGCATTTGCTCTCATAAATTGCTAAAGAAGGAGGCAGAGCCAAGAACAAAATAAGAAAGATTAAAGCAGTAAAAAGAATAATACAAAAAATTTTGTAATAAAGCTAAATGTGTGGGAGGCCGGCATTGAGTCTCCAACTGCACTGCTTTAGCCAGCCTGTCAATCAGCGCGCCGGCCAGTCGAGTGGAGTAAAAGTATTTAGCACAAGCAAGCACAGAAAAGGCGCATAACTACATGCCAGCATAAAGAAGTACAAAAGCAAGTGCAGCTATGGCGTCAAAGGCGACTTGGGTTGCATCAGGGCTGCTACTTGCCGCCAGATTGCTGTGTCATAAATAGTTTTGTTTGTGTTTAATTTAAAGACATATTTTGTGTTTTATTTATGTGTTTGCTTTTTTGTTCTGCTTGCATGTTTTAATATCAATTTTTTTGCGTTGGATATGTATTGGTTTATGCTGAGGAAATGGTAAAGAAAGCTTTGCTGTTGTGTTGTAATAAAATTTGTGTTTGGAGTTTTGTATTATTTCCTTTCTTGGATAGATTAATACAACGGAAATAGCTTGACATGCGTCATCATATGTATTCTTATGTATACCCATTACATTTGCCGCACACGTCCTTTTGCTCATACTTCTTCTCGAATGTCTGGTGTGTAACTGATATTTTCCCCCACATATGAAAGGATCTCTAATTTCATGCCGCCTCCAAAAAATATTTTTTTCGTGAGTAACTTTTTGTAGCGAAAATGTGCTTAGAGGTGAACTACTATCGAATAAGTTATTCATTTATTTATATTTCTTTATTTCCTTTATTGTTGTTTATTGCCTACCGATTACTCTTATAGATTTAACGTTGTTAAAAAATATTAACAAATTTAACTTGCAGCTAAAGCTTTAACTAACCCTCCGTTATACAGCTTTTTCAAAACCTTCGGATGGGTACCCTGGTCTGGACTTTTTCGTCCTGCTTGAGGATAAATCGATAGAAAATTAAATTTTAGGAAGCTACCTGGAAGCTCAAGGCGTTTGTTATAATAGGATAATGTTAAATTCATGAGCAAAGTCGAAAGTGTCAGTCTGGCCAGACCCGGGTGCTTAACGAGGGCTTGAATTCGTTTTTTTAATTTCATGCAATTCTTGCCAAACAAACAATTGTTTCTCTAGTGTACCGCTACTGGATAATCCAAAGAGAAATGGGTCTTCATTTTGCACTGCCTCTACGAAGAAAGAGCTATCGGGTAGCGGAGCGTTTTTCACACTTACACTACAGGCTTTAATCAAAAAAAGCCTGCAGTACATACAGCTCATCGTTTCAATCATATTCGCTCTAGCTATCGCGTCACGAGTCATTTATTTTTTACGGAACCTTTCTTCTTGAATCCTTCAAGCGCTATCCGCAAACTCCGAATTGCAATCGTAAATACTTCTCCGAAGTATGGGCATGGTGTGGAGCATATTTTTTTCGACTCCATTTATTAAATACAATCGGGCAAACATAGCGTTCAGTATTAAATTTAATTAAAATTTTGAAAAGATGACATGGGTAAGAACTCCCAATAGAGTCCATAACCAAAGTCTACATTTAACATCTTTGTGGTAGATCAATAGGAGGATTCCACCACTCAATATCTACTTAGCCCAAAGTAACACTTGTTGGCAAAATCGATTCTCCATTGTATTTCAAGGCTGACATTGGTTTTGCTTACAATTTCGGCTTTGAGTTTCTTTATTGAGGATTGAGGTACGAGATTATCACCCTGTATAATATAAATGATATATACCATATACAATGCATAGATACAACTCCATTTTTACGAGCACGCAAACTCATGTTGCTATGTCCGCGCCGCCCAGTGTTGCCCACCCATCATTGCCTACACTCGTATGTGTGTGTGTGTAGCCGTGTAGGCGTGTGATGATATTTCATTATTTGCGTTTAGCAATCACTGGTGTACCTTTGCTTTTGTTGTTTACTTCCCCTTTGGGGTTCCATATCGACTTTTTTCTTTAGTCACTGTTTTTTTGTTTATTCGCCATATTTTGTTGCCTTTGTAGCGCTTGCTGGTTTTGCATGTGCGCCGGTGTGGAAAAGCGCACGCATGCAGGCATAAATAATGACTGGTAGAAAATTATTAAAAAATATTGTCTGAGTCGGTCAAGTTGGCATACAACAGGATATGCATTCAAAGCATTGAAAATGACCGTTAAATGCCTTGGCAGGAGCTATGCTTATCCTTGTCCATAAAATTCTTTCTATTTTTAACATAACAAAGCAATATTCACACATTTGACTTGGGTTTAATAGAATGGATATGCATTCAGACTGATGGTAGTGTATGTGTATATGTAGAGTAGATATATATGTGGCTGTATTATACGTCTTTACATTGTGTCTAAGTATTTGGATGAGTTGCTGACTTTGCAATCAGTAAATATGCCTACAAATTAGTATATATGTGGGCATAAATGTGGATTTTTTCTTAAAAATGAGACAACTTTAAGATTCAATAACGCAGCTCAATATAATTTAGTCTGCATTTAATACCATTTTTCTAATAGCGGTCGCCCCTCGGCAGGCAATGGCAAACCTCTGAGTGTATTTCTGCCATGAAAAAAAACTCCTCATAAAAATATGTGGGGAGGCAAAAAAATCGCCCATTGCTCTGTGAAAGTCATATTCTAGGGATCAAAATAAGAAACTTTGCCGAAGGAACCATACCTTTAAAACGAATTCTGATGTGCCCCAATTTGGGTCGAACTTTTTAGTTTCTTTTCTCATGTAAAGACCAAAAATGGTGATATTTTGAAATGATTGATGGGGAACCCCCCAGGGGAGTTCCACGGGGTGTGCCACTGGCATGGGTGTATCGGCCGTCCAAAGTTAGTGGGGGTCGGTCGTACATTTACACCGGAATGCAAAATAATGTATCGAAAATATTCGAACACTGAAACAAGAACATAAAATTCTTGAAAATTAATGAAACATAGCAAAAAAAAAAGTAGTGGCAACATCCAAAATGGGGTTTTTTTAACTTTACTCAGCCCAAAGCTCATACCCATCTTCTTTTTTGGGATAATTTTACTTTGCATAGTAATAATATTAATATTTGAACTGCAAGTCAGAATATTTGGAATAATTCGTTCTACCAGGAACTCATTTGTCTGATGGCCTAAAGCCATGAAGGATCTAATTTTAGGGGCAAGTCGAGTTGAGTGCAAAAAATCAAAGCTTGAGCTTCGTTATTTGAGCTAAGCTCTGACATATCAAGCGAGTAAAATGTTATGGATGATAGCAACTATTTAGTTAACGGATATTTATGTATTTAATAGGCATCTAGACAGATATATCAAACCTATATGTGGATTCGGAAACCCTTATACTGATTTATATCACTAGAGTACAAAAATGAAAAAAAATCTTTGGAGACCCACCAGCCACCGAGCTATGCTTAGTAAGTTTAAATTACTATGTATATTACTTTTTTCTATTAGAAATATTTTGTTTTCCATAATCAGAATCAACGAAAAAAAAATTATGTAGACTTGGATTTCTATGCTTGATATTTCTATTATACGAATAAAAAAATCGAAATATTTATATCAACCAAACACAAGGCAATTTCGTGCGCCCACAATTGGGAATTGAAAAATCCCACTTGACTTCGATTTATTTTTATGATAAGCCAATTTGACTTCATAAAATGGCTGGCTGCAGTCATCGGAGAAGCAACAATCCAACAATTGCAAACAAATTAACTATAACGCTAACAACGGCTGCAACCGCGATGTGACCCAAAGCAGGAGGACCCAGGTGCCTAAACGACCAAAAGACCAAACCAAAAAAAAAAAAAACAAAAACCGCAAGGCTGGGAGAAAAGCACTGAAACCAGCGCTGCTTGCAAACAAACAATCGCCTGACTAGCTGCAGGCATTTTTATTTTTTGGCAAATTGCCAATGAACACGCCGACAACAATGACGGGCAACAATTGACGGTGACGGGGACGGTGGTGGTGACGCGCAATCAAGTTTAGTTGCTCAACACTCTGGCTGCATGACTGTTTGTCTGCTGTAACGAGATGCTAGACATTTTTGTTGGTGTTGCTTTTGTTGTTTAAGCAACGATGACAACAACCGGCAAGCAATAAAATTCAGCCGGCAATGTAGCTGCAGTGTGAGAAGGCAAACAAATGTTAGTGAGCATTGAGCTAACTAAAAAATATCACAGCTTTATTTCGCGGTGGGTCGGGGTCAGATCAAAAGTGCAGGTATGTTCGTATTGCTCCCTACCATTCATCCATTTACTCATGCATTCATTCGTTCATTCATTCGTTGATTGCAGCGCCGCGCCGTTGCATGCTGGCTGTCATATTGAATTGCGCAATATTCAGCACGCTGCTGCAATAATACCTGCTGAATTCAGCTATTACCCACTGTACTGTATTTGCAGTCGGCAACCGGCAGCCGGTGTGTCTTTGTTGCCGCTTATTGCTGTTGATGGCTCATAATGCGGGCATTTTCCGGCATTTTTACGTCTGCTCGGCATCATCACTTTCAAATAACTGTAATGCGACCGATACTTGTATATGTGCAGGTATGCGGCTGTGGTAGTGCCCCATTGGTGTGCCGAAAGCTATCAAGACATTTGCTGTCGCAATGTGGCCATTGCACTATTGCACTTTCCCAGCTGGCAGGCCAAGCTTATTTGTTATTGCAGGTCCAATTGTGCAATTTTGGAAAATGGGGGTGGGGAGGCGTCAAAAGAAATAAGAAATTTTAATGTACACAAATGTGCGCTTATATGTGTTTAGTGTATGATATATACCCTCATATTATTTTGCTATTTAAGAGCGCAGGCCATGGTGCACCGCGTGGTATGAGTAACACGAATTTACTCGCCAGACAATGGCAACTATTGTTGTTGCTGCGGTTGATGCTCATTCGTGGGCGCTTCACAAAAACTACACATTTCTATATACACATATATATATTACACCGCCTCCCCATCATATAATATCGCTCTTCACTTGCCCTTACCGCTTTCTTTATACTTAGCTCTTTATACTATTGAAATAATATTTTTTGTATCTTGCGGCTGAGTATTTTAACGTCTTGAGTCGTATTTTCTTCTTTTGTATTTTCTACGTTGTCAATTTAAGTACAATTGCACTTTTAAATGGCAGCCAATAAAAGCATGAGTGTTGTGCCTCGTTCTTATCTTTGGGTCTACCACTGAGTGAGCGGGTGGAGGCAATGCAGAGCGCACAGCGTGCATTTAAATGGCCTTGCGTTATAATGTTTGAACGAATGTGAGCTGCTCAGTTGGTTACTTACCTATTTTATCGCTTAATTGGTGCTCAAATATTGCCAGCTGACGGGTGGCATTAAAAGTCTCATGTGAGTTATGAAATTAAACATAAACAGCACATTTTTGTGCGTGTAGTGGTATTGAAGCATGTCTCTATTTTGCTTTATTTTGCGTTCGGGAAACTAAAAAGTGTTTTTGTGACGAAATAATGCCTTTAATTCACTCTATAGCTTAACTCATTGCAATTTACACACCGTAAGATATAGAATTTTAAAGGCTTTTGTGGAAAACTTTTTACTCTTCCTAAAATGCATTTTTTGTCCTTCATAGGTATGTACAAATGCGGGTGAATTATTTAGATGGCATATAAAGATCTTGAAGAGATAATTCGTAAATATTTAACATACATACACACACACACAAATATCTTTAATGGCGTATATTTATGGCTTAATTGCTTTATTTTAAAGTCCCACATATGTTTTATTAAATCATCGGTCTACGTTGTTACAATTGAAGTTTCAAATTTTCAGCACTTCTTTTCACACATTTCGCTTCCTGTGCGAGCACATTGGATCCATAAAAAAATCCCATATCCACCCTAAGCATAAATTGTGATGTCAAGTTAGCTCATCTAATGCGTGCTAAGCATGTAAAAACCCGCTCATAATTCCACTAAAACACTAACAACATAACAAAAATTAGATTAGCAATAACGGCAGCAGTGAGCAGCACAAAAAAGGTATCCAATGAAATAACAATAACACAATCATTACAGCGGAGGAATGTAGGTGAATAGGAAGTGAAAATAAAGAGCATATGGAGGCCGGTATAACCGTAAATACCTATGCACACACATATACATAGAGAATACTTAAAGGCTTGTGCCTTGTGTGATTATGGGTGGCATGTGTGTGTAGAATAAGAAGAAAATAGGGTTGAAAAGGGTACTACAATGGCAGTTGAAAAGGTATTATGGCCAGTCAACCGAAAGAACTGCCATTCAAATGGTGAATCTGGTTAAGCGAAAGCTTCGTTGGCTAACGCTGGCGAGTTGTTTATATTTGAAGGCATAACGCCCGTAAATATATATATGCATTAGGGTGGGTCGACCCCAAGTATAAGTATACCATATTGGGTTGGGGAAAAAGTAATGTCGTATTTTGTCAATTGAGCGCGACATTTAAACATATCTTGCGTTGTACTTATTACATCGGGTCACATTAAACGGCGATTTGAAGACGACAATCTGTACTACAAGTGTCTCTTTGACAGTGTTGTCATCGTACGTTTCAGTCTTAAGTTATAGCGCGTCAAAGATGAAGTCCACCAAGCAAGTAATTCGTCATATTTTACGTTTTTACTACCTTAGAGGTAAAAATGCAACGAAGGCGGCGGCAAAAATTTGTGAAGTTTATGGGTCTGATACTGTAACGATTCGCACAGCAAAGCGTTGGTTCGATCGATTTCGTTCTGGTGTAGTAGATGTCGAAGATGCACCCCGTACTGGTAGGCCAATCGTCGTAGAGACTGATAAAATCGTTGAAATTATCCAAAGAGACCGGCATGTGAGCATTCGCTCGATTAGTCAGGAACTAGGTTTAGACCACAAAACCGTTTGGAACCATTTGCAGAAGATTGGATACCAAAAAAAAGCTGGATGTTTGGGTGCCACACGTGTTGACGCAAAAATATCTCTTGGACCGAATCAACGCTTGCGATTCTCTGCTAAAACGGAACGAACTTGACCCATTTTTGAAGCGATGGTAAAAGGCGATGAAAAGTGGATCACGCACGACAACGCCAAGTGAAAAATATCGTGGTCGAGAAGCGGCGAGCTGGCCCAAACCGTCGCCAAGCCCGGATTGACCGCCAGGAAGGTTTTGCTGTGTGTTTGGTGGGATTGGAAGGGACTTATCCACTATGAGCTGCTCAACTATGGCCAAACCCTTAATTCGGTCCTCCACTGTGAGCAACTTGACCGTTTGAAGCAGGCGATGGACCAGAAGCGGCCAGAATTGGTCCATAGGAATGGTGTTGTGTTCCACCAGGACAACGCTCGTCCTCACACATCTTTCATGACCCGCCAGAAGCTACGGGAGCTCGGATGGGATGTCCTATCGCACCAACCATATAGTCCGGACCTGGCACCAAGTGACTATCATCTCTTCCGGTCCATGCAAAACGCTCTTGGTGATACCAAGTTGACCTCAAAGGAGGCTTGCGAAAACTGGTTGTCTGAGTTTTTTGCAAATAAGGAGGGAAGTTTTATAAAGGGGGGATAATGAAGTTGCCTTCCAAATAGCAACAAGTTTGCGAACAAAACGGGGCATATTTGACTTGAATCGAATAATTCTAAGTACGTTAAATAAAGCGTCAAATTTCGATCACAAATACGACATTTCTTTTTCACCAACCCAATATATGCATTTGGGTGCATTCTATTGTATATAAAATTATAAGAAAAAAGTCTATTAAAGCTCAGTCCTAAACCAAATCCAAAGAAATATGAAGATTAATTTTTACTCAAATACCATGAATTGTATTGTTTTTCATACAACCTTGTGCTTCCGGATTTTTTGATACGAATAATTTATTTTTTATCGCTATTTTTCGTTTAAAGAGCGGCAAGATGATTTTTTTTTTTAATTAACAATATATTAATTTTATTTTGGTCTTACATGCGTTTCAATTTTAACAGTAGATATCTTTTATCTACTTTTTATCTTTATAGCCATAACTTTCTCTCTATTTTCGCATCAGTTTACTCATTTTGAAATTTAGTGCACTCAGAATTGACATTTGAGCTATGCTCTGAAAATAAATATTTTCTCTTAGAATCATATGTAGAATCCGCATATGCTAGGATGCATGTCGAAGAAATCGTTCCATACAAATTCACCCACCCTAATGCACATATGCTTCCATACTAATAGAGTAGAGCACTGCGGCTTCGCTGCGGAAAACCAAGAAAATCACAACCTTAAATAAGAAGACACACACATACGCACATGATAAATATTTTAGAGATGCATTCAGGAAAATATATGTATGTACTTAAATACATTTATTTGCCGACGCAACAGAAAAAATCGCATAAAAAAAACCGCACCAAATGTGCACTATTTATTTTCGAAGTGAAACTTTCACTCTGTTTTCAATACTTAAATGTGTTTACTTATGACTTTGTAACCTTATATGGCTGAGTATTCTTATTTGTATTCGTCTTCATATAACCCTCACCCATTCCAGAAATACAGTCAATAACAAACAACAGCCATTTTGGTACAAGTGTAGTTTGCTCAGCACACATCCACACATGCAATGGCAAGGACCGCCATCAATGCCATTGCCTAAATAATCGGTTGGTTAGCTTCGAAGGAAAACATTGCTGATCACGCACATTCGCTGCACATAATTTTGGCGAAAGCAGAAAAAGGAGTAAACAAATAGAATGAGATTAGGAGAAAATGGAGCAGAGTTTCGAACAGAAACAAATCAGGCTACCAAACTGCCGGTTATATTATAGAGTGGCTATTGTAGTGCATTGTTGCTGTTGCTTGGTATTTGGCGTAGTAGCTAAATTAATATAGTTTTTTCCTTGTTTTGGTCTATCTTTGTATGTATGCATGTAATCAAACCCAATAAGTAAAGTGTTTTGCGCCTAATACAGATGCGATCCATTCTAATAGAGGTGGTTAAGTTTTAAGGGCCAGTGTTGATTTTGAATAAAATAAAATTTTTTTGAGAAATTGTTGTCATTTCTCTTTACTATGATAATACTGGTATGGCTCAATTACGCATGTAACAGAATATTGGCCAAATGGCCCCCGCGAGCCGAATTATCTCATCCTTTAGATCTTGAATTGTTGCTGGCTTATCGACGTACACCTTTCTTTCAAATAACCCCAAAGAAAGAAATCCAACGGTGTCGTTGACGATTAGGTGTGGTTCACATTTAACATCGGCCCTTGAAATTTAACCACCCTTTAAAAACGTTGGAATATTTTCGCATGCCATCCATGTGATGCTTTTCATGTGGAACATACCAATGATGATAAAGTAGCCTAAAGTTCAAAAAAGTGTATGTCTGTAAAGCCTATTGCTTTTACTGGGCATTAAAAACATAATTTAAAAATCTCTTTGCATTTGAATTTCGTATGAAAAACGGACATCCCAAGGCCACAGAGAAACAGTTTACTAAAAATTATTTATACATACCTTCTGCTCAAATATGAACGAGACGTTATCAATAAAACGGTCCGCGGATGACATATGGCAAAATTAATTTTTTGTTTTTTGGTAGGACTGTTATAAGCTTGCATGGCAAATTTCATACATCACGTCTTGTTCGCGATTATTTGAACAAAAATAATGTTAATATCGTTCCGCAAGCACCGTAATCGCCTGATATGGCTCCATGTGACTTTTTCCTGTTTCCCAAGCTCAAGTTGCCGCTCCGTGGAAAACATTTTGAGACAATTGAAGTCATAAAAGAGAATTCGAAGAACACACTCGAGCTTGACTTGTTTACAGTAGCACAGAAAACAAACTATGTGACATATCACGCCGAAATTTGCCATGTAAGCTTATAACAGTCCTATCAAAAAACAAAAAAATTATATTATTTTTGCCATATGTCATCCACGGACCGTTTTATTGATACCGTCTCGTTCATATTTGAGCAGATGGTATATGTATATATAATTATCGCGTACACCATTTTTGGGTTTTGGCCGAGCTCCTCCTCCTATTTGTGGTGTGCGTCTTGCTGTTGTTCCACAAATGGAGGGACCAACAGTTTCAAGCCGACTCCGAATGGCAGATATTTTTTATGAGGAGCTTTTTCATGGCAGAAATACTCTCGGAGGTTTGGCATTACCTGCCGAAGGGGGATCGCTATTAGAAAAAGCTTTTTCTTAATTTTGGTGTTTCACCGAGATCCGAACCTACGTTCTCTCTGTGAATTCCGAATGGTAGTCACGCACCAACCCATTCGGCTAGGGAGGTCGCCGGGGAGGTCAAACCGCTAATTAAATTATTTGAAAAATATTCTAACTTCATTAGAACAAAGTTTTATACAAAATTGAAAAATAATCATAAACAGCTTTTGTACTGAAACTATAAAAGTTAAGGCAAATGAGCTATTTTGCAATAAAACCTAAATTTGCGGTGTTCCCATTTCATTGCACACCGGCGTGTACGAAGCGGTTCCCACAGCAAGGAGATGGTAGCTCAACCAACCAACAACAAAAACTGTTCATGCATAGTAAAACAAACATTAAAGATAGCTTAAGGAAATACCAAATTCATGTATATACATTTACATATAAGCAAGTGTGAGTATGTCTGTATTCTCTCTGTGAATCAGACACTTTCGCGCTACATTTCTTGTCAACTAAAATGG
Organism: Anastrepha obliqua; assembly: GCF_027943255.1. Lineage (NCBI taxonomy): Eukaryota > Metazoa > Arthropoda > Insecta > Diptera > Tephritidae > Anastrepha > Anastrepha obliqua. The sequence continues at coordinate 4,082,665 of NC_072896.1, forward strand.
CTTTAGCGATGCGGTGTCACCCTTACAGTACAGTCTTAGAGATTCAATTTTCTCTAAATCCTCAAGTTTATCACTTTTGTTGACCGTTATTAATTTTCCCACACAAACACATCTACACTATGTATAATTAAACTGCATGGCCGTCGAGTGTGTATAGTCAAATTATTCGGAAAAAAATGATTGTGGATGAAGTAGGGTAGAGTAAAAACGTACAAGAGGGCGCTTTCGAAAATATTGTCTCTTTGTTTGATTGGTTGAAATCGTTAAACTCCGTGTTTGATGAAACGAATTTTACGCAATTTTAATTTATGGGTAGACAAATTCTATGAGCAGGTTATAGGCTACTGTTTACTCTGAAAATCTTACTGGCATTGTAACTTCTTTTTCGGCTCATATTCAAAGCAAATTTAACTAATATATATTACATAAAAGCAAGCAAAAACCTTTTCAAAAAAATGGGCTCGCTAGGCGGTGCTTCGGTCATTAAATTTAAAAAAAATCTGTTTCTGTTACGTTTTAGTAAAAATTCAGAGTGGAGGTTACTAAGCGGCACTTGTTTGGATATGCCAAGCACTGGAAGATGCTTCTACGCCGTATTTTTCTTCTCGGGGGCTTGCCTTGAATGCTGATCAAATTGAAATTTTTATGTCATGAAAAATGAGCAGATTTATAGCTCATTGACTTGTGTTCAAATTTAAAAATTCTAAAATCCAATTAGCGCTTCCGCAACATTTCATTGACCCATCACCTACCTATCAAATAGGTAGCGTTCCCACGGCAGTCGGTTCTACGTTCGCGGAACGATCCGGATTTAAACTGCATACGGCCAAGGACTGTCACTCCAGCAGCGTTCCCCATAAATGTGTGGAGAAGGGTTATGATGCTACAACAACAACAAGCACAGCTAAATGTTTTAGAGCAGCCATAAAATGATAACAAAAAGAGAAACATTCCAAGTAAACCTCAGGTTTTGACGTGATAACGTCTTATAATTCGATTTAACAGGCTGCACGCACGAAAAAATGTGTCGTTACCTTGCTCATATGTAGTTACCTTGCTCATTAGTGTTACCTTGCTCATATGTAGTTACCTTGCTCATTAGTGCTACCTTGCTCTTTAGTGTTACCTTGCTTATATTAGTGTTACCTTGCTCATATGTAGTTACCTTGCTCATTGCATTGAATGAACTGCAAGCGAAAGCGCGGAAGGAACGACAAAGCAAACAAAGCAAACGAACGGCAACGTTCGACATCTTGCTCTCCCCTACTTAAGTGAGCGTATATATGTATATGCGCATATGTACATATATAAATTCACGTATTTGTATTGGCATATGCCTTCTTATTGATTATTATTAATTTGATTTACTTGAAGAATTTAAAATAAAACCAAGTTTGTTAATAATACCTGTTGTTTTAATGTTATTATTATTTTTTTTTTTATTATATATGAAGGAAAAAATGTATGGTAATATTTACCATATCTATACTAATATTATAAAGAGGAAAACTTTGTTTGTTTGGTTGTAATGAATAGGCTCAAAAACTACTGGACCGATTTTAAAAATTCTTTCACCATTCGAAAGCTACATCACGAGTAACATGGATTATATTTTATTTTGGAAATAGGGCTCGAGATATAGGTCAAAACGTGGACCCGGGTAACCTTCGGATGTGTATGTACGATATGGGTATCAAATGAAAGCTGTTGATAAGTGCTTTAATACGGGGTAATTTTCATACCTATTGATGACTAGGGTCTGGAAATATATGCCAAAACGTGGACCCGCCGTGTCTTTGCACCGAATTAAACCAAACTTACACACATTGTTAAGGAGGTATTGAAGATGGTTTCCGTATAGTTTGGATACCTATTGGTAGATAGGGTCTCGAGATATAGGTCAAAACGTGGACCCGGGTAACCTTCGGATGTGTATGTACAATATGGGTATCAAATGGAAGCTGTTGGTGAATGCTTTAGTTCAGAGTATTTCCATCCGCTCCGTGACTAGGGTCTCAAGATAGAGACCAAAACGTGGACCCTAGAATGTGTTTGTACAATATGGATATCAAATGAAAGCTGTTGATAAGTGCTTTAATACGGGGTAATTTTCATACCTATTGATGACTAGGGTCTCGAAATATATGCCAAAACGTGGACCCGCCGTGTCTTTGAACCGAATTAAACCAAACTTACACACATTGTTAAGTAGGTATTGAAGATGATTTCCGTATAGTTTGAATACCTATTGGTAGATAGGGTCTCGAGATATAGGTGAAAACGTGGACCCGGGTAACCTTCGGACGTGTATGTACAATATGGGTATCAAATGGAGGCTGTTGGTGAATGCTTTAGTACAGAGTATTTTTCATGCCGCTCCGTGACTAGGGTCTCGAGATAGAGACCAAAACGTGGACCCTAGAATGTGTTTGTACAATATGGATATCAAATGAAAGCTGTTGATAAGTGCTTTAATACGGGGTAATTTTCATACCTATTGATGACTAGGGTCTCGAAATATATGCCAAAACGTGGACCCACCGTGACTTTGAACCGAATTAAACCAAACTTACACACATTGTTAAGTAGGTATTGAAGACGATTTCCGTATAGTTTGAATACCTATTGGTAGATAGGGTCTCGAGATATAGGTCAAAACGTGGACCCGGGTAACCTTCGGACGTGTATGTACAATATGGGTATCAAATGGAGGCTGTTGGTGAATGCTTTAGTACAGAGTATTTTTCATGCCGCTCCGTGACTGGGGTCTCGAGATATAGGTCAAAACGTGGACCCGGGTAACCTTTGGTTGTATATGTACAATATGGGTATCAAATGAAAGCTGTTGATAAGTGCTTTAATACGGGGTAATTTGTTATGTTATGTTATGTTATGTTATGTTATGTTATGTTATGTTATGTTATGTTATGTTATGTTATGTTATGTTATGTTATGTTATGTTATGTTATGTTATGTTATGTTATGTTATGTTATGTTATGTTATGTTATGTTATGTTATGTTATGTTATGTTATGCTATGTTATGTTATGTTATGTTATGTTATGTTATGTTATGTTATGTTATGTTATGTTATGTTATGTTATGTTATGTTATGTTATGTTATGTTATGTTATGTTATGTTATGTTATGTTATGTTATGTTATGTTATGTTATGTTATGTTATGTTATGTTATGTTATGTTATGTTATGTTATGTTATGTTATGTTATGTTATGTTATGTTATGTTATGTTATGTTATGTTATGTTATGTTATGTTATGTTATGTTATGTTATGTTATGTTATGTTATGTTATGTTATGTTATGTTATGTTATGTTATGTTATGTTATGTTATGTTATGTTATGTTATGTTATGTTATGTTATGTTATGTTATGTTATGTTATGTTATGTTATGTTATGTTATGTTATGTTATGTTATGTTATGTTATGTTATGTTATGTTATGTTATGTTATGTTATGTTATGTTATGTTATGTTATGTTATGTTATGTTATGTTATGTTATGTTATGTTATGTTATGTTATGTTATGTTATGTTATGTTATGTTATGTTATGTTATGTTATGTTATGTTATGTTATGTTATGTTATGTTATGTTATGTTATGTTATGTTATGTTATGTTATGTTATGTTATGTTATGTTATGTTATGTTATGTTATGTTATGTTGTGTTGTGTTGTGTTGTGTTGTATTATGTCATGTTATGTTATGTTATGTTATGTTATGTTAAAGTATATGTTATGTTAATGTTAACTCATTCTCTATATCCATACAAAATATGTATCAAACAAATAAAATTAAAATTTTCTCTTGAAAAATGCAACCATCCAATCAGTATTTTCTTATGACGTTATCACGTTAAACTATCGTCAGTAAACCGACTTTGCAGACAACCTCTTTTTTGCGGTACTGGTACACCCAATAAAAAATTCTTAGAGGAGAGGAAAAAAGTAAACGAATATACAACAAAGAAAGCCAAAAACTACATACGAACCATATAAACATGTAAACATGTAAAACAGACTGTATACCAAACAAAGTTGCTTCGTTTTGTCAAGTTTTTTGTAAAAAGTGCGAACACAAATTTTTCAGCAGGTTGGTCGCTAAACAAGGCAGACAGGAATATCAAAGAATTACAGGCCATTGAAAACAGCAGCCGAGACTATCAATACTCATTTATTCACACTCTTACCGTATCTACTTGTGTGTTTGATTGTGTGTAACTGGGGTTAAGTCGGAGTGCAAATATTGGTTTGCTTGAATGAATCCAACAAAGAGTTTATTTATAGTTGTAATGAAGTTTTTGCAGCGATACGGACCTCTACTCCACAGCTGGGCATAGAGTAACGCACACATACGTAGATATAGTACATGTAAATGATTTACAATACATACACATATACAACAACAAACATTTTCAATAGCATTTAGAACACGAAGCTGCTCGATAGGGCCGAAAACAAATGACATGCCATAACGGTAAATGGTCAGTCAAACAGAAGCTTTGCACATACATACACGTATGTGTATATATGTGAGAGTATGTGTGCAATGTAGTGTATTTTCTCCCTCTGATATAAATAGCTGTCGATTTGCCTCAATGCGGAGACAAATGTGGTTGCTTTTGATTCCACAACGAGTTTGGAAGTTTACTACAGTTCGATATGAATGTATGTATATGAGCATGTGTATGTGTATATGTTCATATATGTGTTGATACACCTACGAAGGAACTACTGCTAAATATGCGGCATCGTTTGCGGGAATGGTAAAGAGAGGAAATCGATTGGCAAATCTGTTAGAATTCATAGAGCGATGTAGACAGTTTATGAGATGCAAATTCAGTCTGCTTTATGATTTCGCATTCAAATGCAATGAATGTTAAAGTAGACATGCGTCTGCAAGGGTTTACGCATACACATAAGCTTATCTGCTGGCAGATATAAAATGTATTTGTGTGTAAGTACAGATGTGTAAATTTCAGCCACATACAACGCATGTGGACAAACAAAGCAAATCTACACTAGCCAGAAAATAACTAATTTATGAAACTAAGAGAGTCGTTTGAAAAGTGCATGCAAAAATAAATACTACTTAATTGTTTCGGGTAAACCTTTTTTATTGCCATTACAGGGTTTGATTGAAAAGTAATGAGCCTTTTTTTAAGCAGTTGTATTAAACCTTTTGGCTTATACAACTAATATTCTTCAAAATAGGACCCTTGAGCGTCAATACCCCGCTGGTAGCGGTCCTTCCACTGCAGGAAACATTTTTTAAACTCATCCGCCGGAATCGCGTTCAATTCGGCTGTCACAGTTTTTTGGATCGCCTCGATGGAGTCGAAACGCCTCCCCTTCAGCTTTCTTTTCAGACGCGGGAACAAGAAGAAGTCCGAAGGGGACAGGTGTGGGCTGTAGGGAGGGTGGGGAAGCACCGGAACCGCCATCTTGGCCAATGCAGAGGTGCAGAGGAAGGCGGTGTGCACAGGCGCATTGTCGTGATAAAGGGTTCAATTGTTGACGAGATCGGGCCGAACCCGGGCCACCGTTTTACCTGGCCACTGGACAGAGATTGGTCCCCGTAAGCCTCCTTGAGTAGCTCAATGGTTTCGGTACTCGTTTTGTTTAGCTTTATGCAAAATTTGATCGGGTAACGTTGCTCCAATGATCGCTGCATTTTCGCCACTACAAAATCCTAACACACTTTTAAAACACCTTTCACGCGCGGAGCGATGTTGACTGCGCCGCTGATGCCAGTGAACTGGGACCGGTTTCTAGTGGAAGGGGAAGGTCCAACGATCATTTTCCCCCACCAGCCGATTCGGTTGATCGCTTGGCAGACGCTCCGCGCCGGAAGGCTTATTACTTTTCAATCAAACCCTGTATTTATTTATTGAAATATTTTCAGAATTATAGACTAATTTCATGTAGTCGTACAAGCTAACAGGGCTATCGGCTAAACATTTTTTAGTTTTCGACATTATCTTCTTTTAGGCTTATACACTTCGTCCAACTGTTTTAGTTTGTTGATCCCTTCCGAATAATAGGATTTGTCCAAGTCTGAAAAATAGCCATTCGCTTCTGCTATCATCTCCTCGTTTGAATAAAATCTTTTTACCGCCAGCTATTTCTTCAAATTGTGGATAAAATAGTGGTCCGAGTGATCCGAAGGAGCCAAGTATGGATATTAAGTCAGATGTGAAACGAATTGAAACTCTATTTCCATTATGTTTCCGACCACAACTGCTGAGATGCGAGTGGACAAGGACCACACGAAATTCATTTGTCGCAATGGAAAAGAACCACACGTAATTTTTTTTTGAAAATGACTCGACTTCCTTGATTCAAACGAATGTTAAAAATACCGAAACAGAGAAATATACCGAACTGGCTGCAACTTGGTGTGTGTTCTTCCAAAAGTTGCTACTAGTAGTGCCATCTCTCTGACTCTGCACGGACTTTCCAAATTACTCTCGTAGCACAGACAAGTCGAGTTGTATAAAATATTTATCGGCGTAGATATCTTTGCATGTTTGCTGAAATTGCGACGTCGTAAATAATTCAAAGTTAAATTAGAGTGGAGCGCTAAGAAAAATGTAGCCGTAGAGCGATGGATTAAATAGAGTCACCAATAAATGTATCGACCAAATCCCTGCCAAGACTAATTAGAGATGTTCTCCACATGAAAGCCTTCCGTCGCTCAACTGGTCATTTTTTCACAACGCGCTTGAAGAAAATTAGACTCGATTAGATGCAAGCAGCTTCTTCAGTCGCACGCGGTCAATGGCATGGAAATATTCCTTTCACAGAAGTGAAAATTTTTACTGTTGAAGAAGTTTTTAATAAGCAAATCTATGCTAAAACTTCTAAAGACTCAAAAAATGTTGTTCCAAGGGTTCAATGTGGCCATCATCCAGCCGCCGTAAGGGTTTGATGGGGAGTGTCTTGTAAAAGCGTTACATCTCTTTATTTCTGCGAAAAAATTGTTAAAGGGGCAGGTACCTGTAATCGGCCAAATTTTCCCTGATTTTCATTAAAATTATTTCAAATGAAGAAGTCAATAAATTTTCAAAATTGGCATAATATATTTTTTTTTTATTTTACTCATTTAAAATGTCGGATGTACACTCAATTCTTCCAGGAAGGTCGCTTCCTGGGCTTCTCAATCAGCGGGCATTGTAGCATCGGCGTCAGTGACCTGAATGCAAAAAACCAAAAAATTTTTTGTTTATAATTGTAATTAATCCAATATGAATTAAAAAAATGGCCAAAAAAAATTTCGCAGAATAAAATGCTTCAAAAAAAAAAAAAATTAGTTTTGGGCGAATTTTCCTACTATTTTTGCTTCGAAAAAATAATTCTTTCGAAAAATTTTCAAAATAGTAAATTCACATAGAAAGTAATATCATAAAAAGGATGTGCGCCAAATTTCATTAACTTTTCGAATTATCGTGTACGCCAATTCGAAAAATATGTTATAGTTTTGAGAAAAACGCATCTAAACGATCTATAATATAAGAGCGTTGAATCTTCCAGCAAGATAAAACAAAAACTTCCCAGCAGTGGCTTGGTTCATAGCCGTAGAATATTGGTCGTCTGGAAGTCCATATCTGAATCCATAGGACTACAATTAGTGGTCAGAGTTAGAAAACATAGGTTGTCAAAGACTCCAAAGAAATTTGGAAAGTCTTAAACAATCTTTGTTTCGAGCCCCCACGTCAACATCCATGGTAGCCGTGCGTGCAGCATCTGCTGAATGACCAAATCGTTTGAAGGCTTCTGTAAAAGCAAATGGTAATAATTTCGAATGAAAATGAGTACTTTTTTTTAATATTTGCATGATTAAATAAAATTAACTTCTTTAGAAAAAGTATTATAATTTCATATTTGTAACCGACTTAACTTTAGCTGACCATACCAGCACTTTTTGCCACGAATATTTAAAAGGTGTTTTCATATGTCATTGCTAGTGCCGTGCTTAATATGTAATTTATTTATTTATATGTAGGTATATTTCACTTAAATAATTAAATTATATCATTGCAAAAACGAATTCAAAGTTTGGTTTTATGTGCATGTAATAATTTTAAAGGGGCATTAAACTTCATTGCTTTAAGCCTTTTTTAAATTAAATGCATAATTTCAAAGTGTTATCTGCATTTAAAGCAGGTAAGCACGCACTGTTTTTGGTATACTGAAGAAGAGACAAATAAATAAATAAGTGAATAATTTCTCTCCCAGCGCAGCCCAGTAAGAGCTCCATGCAGAAAATGAGAGTTTATTAAAAATTGAAAAAAACAAAATTATAATTTTTAATTAAATTTCTCTACCCGGCCTTCGTTGATGAAGGCACTTTCATATACTACATAATTTATAAATATTTTAAAATACCGTTAAATTTCAATTATTTATACTGCACTTTAAACTATGCCAAAAAACTCTATGAAAATTACATTTTCATATTTCGATACGTAAAAGTGAGTTGGCAAAAACGATTTGTGAAAGAATTTCCAGCACAGCAAAAAAGTGCTCAGCAAACGTTGGAAACAATTAATAGTTACTTGTTAAAGCAAAACGTGCATTCTAATCTTTTAAGGGAATTTTGTTGTTTCAACTTTTTTTGCTAGAGAAAATTCGAATGTGCAAAAATTCAATTGGAAAGTAATTAACAAAGAATGTGGCAACGCTGCGTGACGCTTGAACCAGCACAAAGCGGTAATGAAAAAGCCGACAGTTGCAAAAACTGGACGAGAAGAGGCAGAAAAAAACTAAAAACGAAAAACAAACAAGAAAAAATGAAATAAAGTGAAGTATTTGGATGTTTGCAATGGGCACTTTACAATGCCGAAAATCAAATACAGACAGCAAAACTGTGGAAAACTCGTTGCTGTAAAGGAAGTAACGATTCCTGTACACGTAGATTTGTGTATGTATGTATTTGGGCGTAAATTGCCGGTAGGAAAAAATGTTGACTAGCGAAATAAATTTCTAGCTCCGAACGCGTAGAAAAAATTTAGCAAACTGCGAATGACTTTGCCATTCATGATGGGTACGATGATATCTGTGCTCAGAACTTGACAGTGTCAAATTTGTAAGCTGAGGCGGCTTTCTGAATTTAAGAAACGTGAAAAATTTTATTCTGTTTCAATTTTATTAAAAATAGAAGGTAAAAAATTATACAAATTTAAAGTTAAAGTTTACATATATTCCCCGACTGAGTCTGAATTATTAAATTAAATATAAACAGAAAATGTATTTGTCAAGTCCAAGAATCAGACTCAAAATATCCTGAGTGGTACGCCAGTAGTTTCTCCATCGTCACCATGCATATCGAGAGCTTCAACTGAAAGCAGCTACGCACGAAGCGCACATTACAGCCAGTTTTAATTATTTTATATTAGTTCGAATCAGTCAAAAAAATTGTACCAAGCCTACGAGTTTTCATCTGAAAAGGAGTACTTATTCCGAACTATCGCAAAATGAATGCATTGAAGGCAATTGAAACTTCATTGGGAGTCAAATCCTATATAAAAGAGAAGATAAACAATGCGAACTAGATTCTCTATTTTATTAATAATAAATATACTGGTCGCTCTCCTTGCGCCCAGTTGACATGAGAGGCCCAGTCTGCTTGAGCTACGGATCATTTTGATTTGGCGTTGTGCCAAGAAATGCAGGTCGGGAGCTAAAGCTGTACGGCTACGGATAAAAGTCTCTTGAATGAAGAGATGGTAATATCGTTTTCTTAGCTGTGAAAAGCAAGCCCGAAATATTAGTCGGCTGGATCGAGTGTTATGCACTTGGCACAAGGTTCGAAAGGGCTCATTAACGTCGTATGGTATGACTTTAAAAAAATAGTGGTAAAATACCTAGACGCCTGAGATGGCACATTAACTACCTGCAGAAAAAGCAGCTGGCACTTGACCTTGTGAGCAGTTTATCTATAAATATTATTCTTAGTAAAGGTTCGTTAAATTTCAAGGGCCGATGTTGAATGTAAGTCACACCTAAACGTCAAGTTTTTTTCTGCATTTCATTTGACATTTTTCAATTTCAAACTAATTCAATGTAAACCATAGAAAGACACACAATCGAGCAACGCGTCGTCAATGGTTAGAATGGTGGCAGGAAATGGCAACAGTGAATGACCAATTTTCGAAGAAAATCATCTTCACTGATGAGGCACATTTTCATCGTCAATAAGCAGAATTGCCGCATTTGTGCAAATGATAATCCAAGAGTAATTGCCGAAAATCCAATGCACCCACAAAGAGTGACTGTTTGGTGCGGTTTGTGGGCCGGCGGCATCATTGGGCCTTATTTTTCCAAAATGAGGCCGATCAGGCAGTTACTGTGACTAGTGTTCGCTATCGTGAGAGGATAACAAACTTTTTATGGCCCGAATTGGAAGATATGGATGTGGACGATAGGTGATTTCAACAGGACGGTGCCACTTGTCACATAGCTAACGAAAAATGGCTCTTCTGCGCGAAAAATTTGATGGCCGAATAATCTCACATCGCGTCGATGTCCATTGGCCGCCAAGATGTGATTTGACATCGTCGGACTTCTTTCTTTGGGGTTGTTTGAAAGAAAAGGTGTACGTCGATAAGCCAGCAACAATTCAAGAGCTAAAGGATGAGATAATTCGGCACATTAACGGCATAGAACCTCAATTATGCCTCAGCGTCATCGAAAATTTGGACCATCGGATGGAGGTGTGCCGCGGCGGCCATTTGGCCAATATTTTGTTCCATACGTAATTGATTCGTACCAATATTATCATAATAAAGAGAAGTGACAACAATTTCTTAAAACCTTGTTTTTGATTCAAAATCAACACCGGCCCTTAAAACTTAGCCACCCTTTATTTTTCTATTACTAGGAAGAGAGGAAAGATCGATGAGTTGGCATAGCTTTTCTAAGATGAACGCAAAAATTAAAATTTTTTGTTTTTTAACGAAACATAATTTAACAAGTAGCGCATCATTTCGAAAGAAATCGACTTGTCTACACAGTGTACTGCCAAAGATCTTTTTGTTTTTTCGAGACTATAGTCCTAAGCCCTACTTTTACTACCGTATCAACAGAATCCAGGAAAGGTCACTGCTACTTGAAATCATCTTCTGTATGTTTATTTTCTTGTCTTGTGAAAATCACTTCAGTCGGGTAATTTCGTCCAATTCCGCTTTTCATATTCTGCAACATTTCGAATTTTTTTTTATTGCCAAGCTTTACAAGCTGATATGAACTCTTTTCTGTTAACATGAGTTTATTTGGAGTGGAAAATATATTTTTGGAAATATCGCCTGTTAGTCTGAAAGGCTTTACACAGTATTTTGTAATTGATTCCAGACAATTTTGACTGCCATCTGAAATCCTTAAAATGGGGTTTGGAAATATAATTTTTTTATTAAATCTAAAAAATCTCTTACAGCTACTTATATTTTTTCCATAAGCGACATATTTGCATATTTATATACTTGAGTTTTATTTACTTTTAATAAAAAATTACCACTAAGACGATTTTATAAAATTTTTGGTTTAAAACAATTTAAAATTATTTACAAAGATGTCTGTTAGTAGAGAAGTCCTAAAATTCTTTTTAGACTTCATGGAGTGTGCGTTTTAGTGCTAGTTGTCCTTGTGCGTGATAAACTTGCATTACTATATATATTAGAGAAAACGCTTTCTGTTATTTGGGCAGTATCGAATCGTAGTCATTACCAACCTATTCGGTGACGGCGGCCGCTAGTGACAATTCTTGGCTGAATATAAATTTGGGTAACTCCGCTAACGTAGAACCGATGTGGTGCTCCCGAGGTTTTGTGGTTTGATATATGAATATAACGAGCTATCGATATTTCGATTTTGTCCATTGCCCTCAGCTACGCTATATCGAGGTTTCATCGTAGTTAGAGCGGTTTTGTTTCAACCCATTTTTTATATTACTTTGCACCATCGTACCCATTTAGTAATTGCGAAATATCAATAAATGCAGCTACAAACCATATTTCTTGCCCGACTGCAGAATAAATTTTATGTGGAAAAAAGTCGTCATATATAAAAGGGGTCTTTTTTAAATTTAAAAAAATATTTTTGGGATGAACTGATTTTTGTGTTGCTAACAACTTTTTCGCACTTCTTTATACAATTTTAGATTGGGCATGCTATTTTTCGACCGACGGAAAAAAATTTAATAAAAAATCAACACAAAAAATATTCGCCGATCTTAAAAATTTTCACATGAATCTGCTGGAGGTGTTCAAATGCGTTCCAATAATAACAGTGGCAAAAAGTACGCAAAAAATGAGTACACCCGAAAAGCCAATAACACCTAAAACAAGAGCCAATACAACTTGCAAGCGCCACATTGTTTGCCCGTGCCGTTGGCCCCCCGTTCGTCATCGCCTTCTTCCACTTTGACGAGCACAGCTGAAAAATTATTTCGTCTGCAATGCGGCGATCTGCTACCAGTGTATATATGTGTGTATGTGTGTATGTAGTGAGTTGAAAGGCGGCCAAATATGCCCCACTGCGCAGCGCGTACCATAGCACAGCTTTCAAAATGGCGGCGATTATTTACGCGCTTCACCATTATTCTTCTGCCGCATCTCGCGTTTTTCCCTCATGCAGCTGGGCAACCCTTCATCACTTGTCTACTTTTTTATGAGTGCTATTTTGGTTTTTGTTTTTCTTGTTCGTCATAGTGTTAAAAGCTTTAACAGGAAAAATAAAGTTAAAGGTTACAATGCGGTATAGCCGATCCGGCAACTTTCAGTCGAGCAAGCACAGCGTGTGCCTTGTCGCCGGCCTTTAAAGCTATGAAGATAACAAATGTAATTTGCGTTGCATTCAAGTGAGCTGTGCGAAAGAGATGGCTGATGCCAGGTAGGTGGAGTGAAATGATGGAAGAAGAGTTAACGACAGCCAGCCAAGTGAAAATTGTCAATTTTTAACAGCTGCCTGCTCTTTCTTTGGTTCCCTGTGGTTATCTCTGGTTGATAGCTAAATTTTTGTTATTGTTGTGCTCTGCTGTCGTTCTCCAAATTGAAAAGCACTGAACACTGGATACTGGAGATGGTCAAAATGTCACTATTCTTGTTGTTCGGCGTCCTTTGGTTTAAGTTTACTAAAGTGAGTGCCTCGGGCGCCGGCAAAAATTTTGGCTACATGCAAATGGTATTTGCAGGTGGAGATGAATTGGGTCACTTTTAATTAAAGTTGAAAGCTCCAAAAGCTAGTAGTTGCTGTGCGCACTTGGCTTTCTACTCGCTGAGGTTTGACATGTCAACAAAGAAAAAAGAAAAAAAAAAGCACCAACATTGTTAGTGTGGCAGTAGTCGTCGTCACCTGGAACGTACGTTCTTATGTGTGAGTGGGTAAATTGCTGTTGAGTGATTTTTACCTCCATTGATAAGAGCTGGGGCATTAAAGGTTGTAAACGTGACTGGAAATCTTCAAACTTAAATGAGTTTCTAAAGAGCAGCCTTTAGTGGGTATAAACTTCAACGCACCGAACTACAAACTTTAAAATTAAAGACGTGACTCTGCTTTGTAATATGTTTTGGTTTTTCTGCTTTGTGGAAAAACTTAGTTTCATTGTTTCATTATATCCACATGTGTTGTTCTCCAGTATTGTCACTATGTGATTGCATTCTTTTTGGCTTTTAATGTTTTTTGAGAGCAAAACCATGTGTTTCTTTTAGAAAGCAGTGAGTAAGACTAGATCACTTGTATCAATCCCCAAGTCACTGTTTACACTTACCATTTCAAAGTTACTAAAGAATTTACAATAGTACCGAAAAAATTGCCTATTTTAAAATTGCAGAAAAAGTCCCATTTGACAAAAATTTCATGATTCTATGCAGAAGTTATGGCGGCCCTATGCTCCAATGGGAGATAAAGGAAACGATGCTGATGATGACGCACAACCTCACCAGTCATTTTAATGTGTGAGGGAAGTTTTCTGCTCTTAAGCGCTTCTCACAGGAATATCATTCAGTAATAAGTAAGCTGCGTAATGAAGTTCTAGACAAGCAATGGTGGTCAGCGCCAATTTGAAATGAAATATTCTTACAGCACCGCAAAGCGAATTAAAATATTTTTAAACAATAATTTCCTGACAATATTTTCCAACAAATTTCAAAACATTATCTTAACTCTCTAAACATATCCATATGGTATCAAATGAAAGAAGGTCAAGAACTTTCAAGCATATTTTTCCATAAAAGTCTTTATTTGTCATATTATATATGCGATTTGATACTAAGTGGACTAAGAGATCAAACTAAGACTTAGCAGATTACAAGCTTTTTTCCTTAGTCTGCTTAACCACGGCTTAGTTGACCAACAACTGGAAAAATACAGATTAAGTGCGCCAAAGGATCTTCCTTTATTTGTGTGCTAGCCTGTCACTGGTTGGGACAAATTTAAAAATTAGGGGTAAAAAAAGGCCTAGGGAATTTTTTCAAATGTTTTTCTCAAGTAATAGCCTAAAGGAATTGGAAATTGGAACAAAAGTGAGCTGTGATACATACGAACATACACTATATGGTAAAAAAAACAGAAATTTTATGTTTCATAACAAAATAAAATTATTCATTAATTCCCAATAAATTTGCATAGGAAAAAATCCACGTTTCCATAAATTTTGTATAAAATGTTTGTAGATCGATATTACTTAATCTCCTCTTTTAATTTCTCTTCACAAATATCCAACAAAGATAGAAACATTAGGTGCACAACTAAGTTCCCGCTGTTTGTCAATAGATGCCGCCAGCAGTGTGTGCTAGTCGATTCTAACATAACCTAAAAGTGATAAACCAAGCTTAGACATATGGTAAACAAACTACTTCGACATATTAGTGATTTTGTTGGGGTATCATATACGTTTGGTTTTGTGAAAATGTCTTATTTTGTGCCGAATAATCGTCATTTTCGGGAAGTGTTGATTTTCCTCTTTCATTCGAAAAAACGGCGGCTGAAGCGCATCGAGAGCTACAAAAAGTTAATGGAGATGCTGCTTTAAGTGAAACAACGTGCCGAGATTGGTTCCGTCGCTCAAAAGACACTGATTTTAATGTTGACGACCGTCCGCGTGAAGGAAGGCCAAAAACCTTCGAAGACGCTGAATTGGAGGCATTGCTCAATGAACATCCGAGTCAAACGCAAAAAGAGTTTGCTTCAGTATTAGGAGTTACCCGTCAACCCATTTCCAAGCGATTGCATGCTTTGGGAATGATTCAGAAACAGGGGACTTGGGTGTATTATGAGTTAAAACCAAGGTATGTTGAATGTCGTTTTTTCGGCGGTGAACAACTGCTGCAGCGGCAAAAAGGAAGGGGTGATGAAAAATGGATTCATTACAGCAATCCAAAGAAAAGAAAGTCATATTGACTGCCTGGTCATGCTTCTACGTCATCCCCTCGGCCAAATATTCACGCTGCGATGGTTATGCTACGTATTTTATTAATTAATTAATTTATTTATTTATATTAATAGTACAAAGTATGACTAAGGTCTTTTAATAGTGCTTAAATATTAGTATATTCCCGTACAACTAGAATGATTTTAACATGAAAATTACTTAGTCTAAATTTATCCACTAGTTCATTAATAAATCCATAATTTGGTCGGATGAAGTTGGTGTTATTTATTATGAACAGCGAAACCATCACTGGGGATCGCTATCGACTTCAATTGATGCGATTGAGCCGAGCACTGCGCGAAAAGTGGCCGCAATACGCGGAAAGGCATCAAAAAGTGATTCTAGTCAGCGATGGGCAATACTCTCAATGATTCACTTGTAACCATTTTTTCCGAATAAAGTTGTATTTTCATAAAAAAACAAACAGCAAGATTGAGTTGAACGAGTTGCGCACCTAATAAAAAACGATACTAGTTTTTTTCTTCTTAATTTACAAACCATTTTTTAATTTTGGTGGGCGTCTTTTAATACGTAGACGATATGAGAGTTTTAAGGCGAGTGTGAAAGTGTTTTTTAAGGGATTCAAAGTTTTCACCTTGTGCATATTCTTACGGTAAATTGGCATCAGAAACTATGTGAAACTTACGTTTTAGTTACATGATGTGTTCATCAGTTCTGTGTAAATAATGACGGGGGAACATTTAAGAGAATATTTTAACGCTTTAACTCCTCAGTATACACCAAAAACCAAAACTCCATTTAAACGACAAAAATAACTTTTTTTTTTATCGAATTTCAATATAACTTACCTCAGAAAATAAGTTCCAGTGCTTATACACACAATCCATTTAGCTGACAGAAGTGCAAGTTCATCTTCGTAGAATCAAAATATACGACAAAAAAATGAAGCAACTCATGTTAAGTAGATAAATCAATATTATTTATTTATTTGTATGCATTTGTATAAAAAGGATTATCAGCATATTTTCAACATCACGAAAGCATCGCTTAAGCCATGAGAAAATAAAATAAATAAGACGAAATGCAACAATGCAAAGTATAAAATATCTGTTATTGCTGACAGCTGAGTAGCAGCAAGTTGACATTTATTGGTTATGTTGACAGGACTGACAAGAAAAATAACATACAACAATGCAAACAATACAATTTTATAAATAATGCTGTAATGCGGGACAAAATACTAACAGTAAAATATAAGCGAAGGCAAGAGCGATCAAAGTCACATGCAACATGACACAGATATATGACCCAGATAAGGGGACATGCATGCATGTAGTGGTGTGTATACGAAATACAGGCATACAGTTATGTAGGAAAATAACATAATTTCAATAAATTGTTTATTGTAGCATTTATAAAAAAAGTTTTAAGGTGTATTTGGGATGCTTCCGTGGCTTAATTTTACATGCACACATACACACGCACATGGGAAAAAAGCAGTTAGCGGAGCGTGAAATTAATGGCCAATTAAATATAATTATTTAATTGTGAAAAGTACTAATTGTGGACAAACTTTAGAAACATTAAACAGGTTGTTGTTGTTTTACGTATAATTGAAAGGAAAACAAAACAATAAAATACATAAAAATTAAAAATCTCCAATTACCTTTTCATTTGATTTTACATGAATAATATCAGGTGCCGTAGCGAGCATAACTGAATATATGCTGCTTTTTTTTTAATATTTAATGTTTTTCCAGATAAAATTTTGTTGCTATTTTTTTACAATAATATTGTTCATTTTTTAACTAAAATCATGCAAATCAAACTTTGAAGCTTTATAAACAACTAGCTGTACCCGGCGCCCGTTGCTACGCCAACAACTACAGGGGGGACCATATAGCGTTTTTTTTGAACCACCTATTTTTTTGAGAATGGTAACACGAATGACATGTCAAATGTGTTCATAATTTACTTAAAGCTTTGACATTTACGAAATGGGACGCTATACGCTTGAACAAAATTGGGAAATATTGAAAACCTATTTCCAAAGTGGTGAGTCTTCTACTCAAAGTGTGAGAAATTTGAAAAAAAAAAATTCCAAAAAAAAAGATTTGCCAACAAGACAGTTTGTGGACCAATTTGTTAATCGTGTTCGTGAAAGTGGGTCGTTAATAGATAAAACAACACGTGAACGTGCTCCTACAGTGCGTACACCCGAAAACATTGCTGCTGTAGCCGAAAAAGTGTGTGAACATCCATTAACCTCAACTCGTCATCGTTCTAGAGAATTGAACATTTCACGCATTTCTTTGAGGAGAATTTTGCATAAAGACCTCGGTAGGAAGGCTTACAAAGTTCAATTGGTGCAAGAACTTAAGCCTAATGAGCATCCAATGCGTTTTCGGTTCGCTCAATGGGCAGAAAATCGGTTGACCGAAGATGAGCATTTTTACCGAAAAATCATCTTTTCTGATGAAGCTCATTTTCACATCGGTGGCTACGTCAATAAGCAAAATTGGACGTTAAGGACAAATGCTATGCGAACCATCCAGAGACGATTGATGCTTTAAAACACGAAATCGAGGCTGCCATTCATGAAATTGCAGCCAAACAATCGAAAATGTGCTTAAAAATTGGGTTGATCGAATGGCCTACTGTAAAGCCAGTCGTTGAAGTCATTTGAACAATATTATTTTTCTTTCATAAATGACAATGTTCAATCTTCAAAATAAAAAAAAAGTTTGGAAAAATATTGATTAGTTTTTTTTTTTTATAGCCGATTCAAAAAGCAAATTTTACATGGCCACCCTATATATGCACAAATGCAAATAATTAGTATTGTTTTTTCATCGGATTTATAAATTCTAATATATTTTAAGAATATCGCGAAAAATTTGTAAGGTATACCTGAGCTGGACAGATTTGAGAGTATCTTCATAAATCTTTTTATTATGATTTCGCAGATAAAATGTTAAACATTTTTAAGCATACATTTTAGGTTTAAACTCTTCCATTACCTGATTCCCTGAAAATGGGAAAAAAATATTTACAAAAAATACTTTGTTTATTTATTTTATTCAAGTCAAATATACAACCATAGCTCATTTTGTCAATGATCGTCCTTAAGAATAGCTTACATGTTTAAATCCTAGATATACAAAAAGCCATCACATAGACCTACTGATCCTTAGTGTTACCACATGGAGCTAGACCTTTACGTTTCCTTGTAGTAGACATCTTGTAATACGTCTTTCGTTTTCAGCAATTTGTATGTTTACTGTAACCTATAGGTTGCGTACCGGGATGTTCTGACCTAAGATATTCAGTTTATCAACACACACACACATGGAGAGTCGTGACTGCTGGCTTCTGTTGTTGTAGTTGCGTTCAAAATTAAAGTGAGCGCATCTTTCTAAAGGGTTTTCCAATAAGCGGTGTTATTTAGATATTCAAAGGAAATTGCTACTTTTTAATATGAATGGTCGGATGTTTATTTCATTATAAGGAGGAAGGTATGCCGTTAATAGTGGAAAATAACATCAGGCAAATGACCACCACGACCACGCTTACAGGACAATATCCTTTTCATGCAATTTTTCATAACCGAATTGCAAAGTGGTTGCCCTATGGCCTCTATAGCCTCTCGAATTGCATCTTTGAGGTCTTGTATCGACCCTGGGCTCTCAAAAAAAATTACGCTGTTATCTTATAATCACTATTAATGGATCAATAATTCATAAATTAATGATTTTAAAAAATTAAAAGTTCATTAAATTTTATTATCACCCCAACAAAATAATTAATATTAAAAAAATAAAATAAATCAAAAAAATTTAGTTAATATTAAATATAAAGATTTATAGGGTCTTCTCGTCTTTTAATAAAATTTCAGCTTTTTAACTAAAATATAAAATTCTATTATAAATTTATATGAAACCTTCCCTTTCACGTGGTCCCAAAGAAAAGAGTCACAAGGTGTTAAATCGCAAGACCTCGGTGGCCAATTCACCTCTTCGAGAGATAACACGGTCCGGAAACTTTTCCCGTAAAATATCAATGGTTTCGTTGCTTGTGTGGCACGTAGCGCCATCTTTTTGAAAATAAACGTTGTCCAGATTAATACCATTAAATTCCAGCCATACAAAATCGTTAATCATCTCTCGATAGCGAGAGATAACACCTGTTAATAGAAAACTTGTATTCTTGTACGTATATCTCGGTTCGCAGCCACCTGCACCTGCACCCTACTCGGTGAGGGAACCGTCCGTGTATCCTTTCTAAGTCTTTTTATTGAACAGTTTAGCCTTGAAGCGTTTGACAAAACCGACCATCAGTAGGATAATATCCCATACCATTGAGGTCTTAGTTCAGCAAGAATATCAAACTTTCTGCGATTTTAATGAACGCCTGAGTCAATAGAAACTTTGGTTATTCTTAGGATAGTCCTCCTTGCAAGGGATCGGATACAAATATGAAAAAGTGTAATTTCTAGAAAACCGTCATGGGTGCCGTGAGACGACTACGCATGGATCCTATTATGTATACACGCGCACGTTTTTGTAATATCGTTACTTTTACTGAATGTTTCATCGCACAATACTTCCGGACAACTGCGCTGTAGGAGTATAGTTCTGATTATAGATCAGGTCATAGGGCAGATCATAGATGCGTCGCAGTAATTTTGGTGTACTTCCCAAACTTTTTGCTGCAATCAATTTATCCCTATTAATTTCCTAATGACTTTTCTCGCCATCTCTTCTTTATTCTATATGTGCCTTCCATAGTAATTTTTGGTAAAATGTTGAACCCAAGAAGTTCCCTTACATTTGCTTTTGAAGCAATGTTCGCTCTATTGTATTTCCTTGTGAATGTTGCGATGGGCATTTTTGTTGAATTCATGTGACATCCCATCTTAACATCAGCTTCTGGTATCAACTTCAATTGAATTCTGTTACACAAAGTCCCTTCGAATTTACCTCTGCATATCGATTGTCGATTCAGCCAATTTTTTAGAACGGTAGAATATTTTCAGAGTGAACAGTTTAAACGCTAGGAAGTAAGCAAACGTTTCAAATTAGGCAAATTTCAAGAAAACTAGATTTAAGAAATCAGTGCAAATTCTCCGTATTGATTACTTTCTATGCTAGAGTTGCTGTATTTGAATCGTAACCACTTTAAGTTCTTCAAATTAGTCAGAAAACTATTTGTAACTTTTTAATTCAATCTTAAATATTATACTAGAATCGTTTATATCTAAACCTCTTTGGCCTCTTTTCTCTATCTTTTATTTTGCGAAGAATACTCGTACGCCTATAACAGTGTTGTATAAGAAATCAGTTTCCTTACACTTATCATCATTATTTTGGGCTTTTAATTACAAGTCACTCTTCTACCCGAATACAATTTTCATTCACTTCCATATAATTTTCATAAATAGAAAGTCACTATCGACTTAGCCAACTCATATGCTGTAACTATGTAAGCGAATAACTTCGTTCTTCAACCAACACCACAACTTTAGTCAAAATTTGTTCAACTTAATTACTGCACTTTGTATTCAACCTTGAAAGACTTGTTTGATTACCCCCAGGTGAGTGGAATTATGAAATGCAAACGTGTATAGAACAGTGCGGGGTAGGAAGAGAAATGCACATATGCAGGTAAACGCCGGTCCTTGCCATGATACCTCATGTGGGTGAAGCTGCCAATAACCTGTCAGCTACAATTTGGCCATGCTGCACATACACAAACTCCGCTCAAGCTGCTGCCTGTTTAGCTGAGCTGAAACACACTTGTGATTGAATATGCAATGTCGTTGTCCTACACACATACATACATACATATATACATACATACAAGCACAGCACGTAAAATCATTAAATTGCTATCACTTGGGTGATATTCAATGTAGGGCTTGTCAAAATTGACAGAAAAGTAATGAAAATTTTTATCACAAACTGCTAGAGACAAGCTGTTTTTCTCCAAAAATTTTCCACACGAATATTTTGTGTTGATTCGTGACCCTCCCTTTGTTTGTTTGCCTACCTTTTTGCTACTCATACGAGAACACTTTGGTGTTAAGCGCTCAGATAATATTGGCTGACAAACGTTGCAGCTTAAAGCGCGCGCTGGGCTTGTCACAAGTGCTAGGCTTTTAGAGTGCGCCTCACACATATCTACATACATACGTACATATTTATATATATGCAAACATTTGTTTGGTTGTGGCGGAATAGTTGAGCAGTGGATAGGCTCATAGTTGTGAGCCAACATTACAGCAGCTGTGACACATGACAACGAAGGGTGACGAAATAAAGGCAAATGTGTTGTAGGCGAACAGCGTTGGGCGTACGCAAAAATATATTCTTACAAAATTTCTCTAAAGGTGACATTTTCATACCCACAATCAACGCACACACACACAGACTTGCTGCCAGCAGTCTTTTTAACGCCTTGACAAGTACCTCAATATAAAACTTTGTGCTACTTACATACCTACATTTGTGTGTGTGTAGCTCCCTTTTAGTTGCGCCTAACTGTATGCATTTAAAATTTAAAATTACAAGTTAAACACCAGCCATACCGTGAAGCGTGAAGGATGCACAAGGACAACGCTAATGCCCGCGCTCATGCAGCAAATCTACACGCTGCTTCGCCGACGTCGGACTCAGGCTGACAAACGGCGTGTCATTTTCGTCGCTTAAATCAAGGCAATGCGGCAGCACATAGCTGTTGATATAATGAAGGTATAAGTACTTTTCCAACCAAACTCATATATTATTTAAATAGTAGCTGCTGGCTGCTTGCTACTGCAGTCAAAGTCAGCGCTAAAATGTTAACGCGAAAGTGTTGAAAATGAAAAATGCATAAAGTGTGCCATACGTGGGCATACTGGCGTTGCAGTTAGCTGCTGTAGTAAGCGAAAGTTTTAATAGGTTTAGTGGTTTTAAGGTTTTAAGCTCAAGTGCGCAGAACTTTAATGGCTTGATGTGCTGGTTTACGTAAAAATGCACAGAAGTACACACAAATACATACATATGTACAAATGTTCAAAGGTGTGCATGGCAAACCCCAACTTATTCTCCTGATTTAGTCGTAGTATTGAAATTATTTATTTATTAAGGGGCAGAGGGATTGCCAAGGACTGCAAGTATCATTTTTTATATATTCACAGCAAATTAGCACAAACAACAATACGCAGAGATTTCCTTCAACTTTTTAATGAGCAAGGATTGTGGAGAGTAACTATTTTGTGAATTTTTTATGTTAATGCAGATAAATAGATTTCAAGGAAATATTGCATATTTAAAGCTTCCGTAGCTCTTTTCATGGATTTTTCAAGTATATTTGAAAATTAAAAAATAATATTTTCAGTACACAACAGTGAAGTTAATCCTCCCGGTAGCGCAGAAAAAAGTCAGCAATAGGCCTGCATTCTGTTTCGATCCTTCGTTAAAAGCGACATTCTCTATCTACTATGCAACTGTAAGGGAGTAGCCGATTACATACCAACTCAGCTACAAATCCAGAACAACTAAAAGTACAATAATGATTCCAAGAGGAGCGTTACTGCAGCAGCCAAAATTCTTCACCCGACTCCGACTAGGACACACGAGTGAAAGGAGTTTCTGCCAAAACTTGCTCAACGTGTAACTCTGCACTGTTCATTATTCACACAATAGACTACTGCAGCAAGTACAACAACGGCAGAAACAACATCTTTAAAGGCGGGGAACCGTCGGATTTATTTATAGAGATTTAATAAATCACACAATTTAATTTTATTCTAATAATTCTTTATAATTAAGTAAAAAATCTTCTTATCTACTATTGCCTTTCGTAATTTAATATAATCATTCATAACTCGTAAGAACTCTTATTTTTTTGTTCAAAAAAAGTCTAAGATTGGCTCTTACTGACAACCACGATAACTTAGAACTGCGGAAAATACTTAAATAAAATTGAAGAAAAATCAAGCAAAATAGGATTTGAAATCTCGTTTAAGTTCCCGAATTGAACCCATTAATGGCGCATTTCCTGTGTAATTCGTACTGATTTGAAAACTGAAACGAAGTGTTCTCGCAGGAATAAAAAATTTAATAGCTAGTAGTAATGCGGATCGATCGGTTTCACCACTAACCAAGCCATGCACAAAAGACAAGGAAAGAATAACGACTATTTCGAGGGACTGCTTTCGAGAAACTTAGGCTTAATCAAAAGGAGGCCTCTTAGGCCCCAAAGATGTGTGGGTTCACTTTGAAGCGCATTAAATTCTTCTATTGAAATTAAGAAACTTTTACTGTCCTACGAAGGAGGGCATTACAATTTTAATAAGATTATCTTCTTTTTAACTGGCGCGACAACCGCTTATGCGATTTTGGCCGAGTTTAACCAAGCGCGCAAGTCATTTCTTTCTCCTGCTAACCGGCGCCAGTTGAACACACACCAAGTGAAGCTAAGTTCTTCTCCACCTGATCTTCCCAGTGCAGAGGAGGCCGCCCTCTTCCTCTACTACCACCAGCTGGTACCGCATCGAATACTTTCAAAGCCGGAGCGTTTGTATCCATTCGGACGACATGACCCAGCCAACGTAGACGCTGGATCTTTGTTCGCTGCGCTATGTCTATGTTGTCGTAAAGCTTATACAGCTCATCGTTCTATCGTTGTTAACGTGCAAAAGTCCAAGAATCTTACACAGAATCTTTCTCTCAACTAATCCAAGCGTCGCTTCATTGGATGTTGTTATCGCCAAGTTTCTGCGCTATACGTTAGGACAGGCATGATGAGAGTCTTGTAGAGTGTTAGTTTTGTTCGTTGAGAGAGGACTTTACTGCTCAGTTGCCTACTTAGTCCAAAGTAGCACTTGTTGACAAGAAAGATTCTACGATGGATTTCAAGACTGACATTGCTATCGGTGTTAATGCTGGTTCCTAACTATACGAAGTCCTTTACATCCTCGAAATCACAACTGTCAACAGTGACGTGGGTGACGATATGCCTGTGCAGCTTATTTTACGAGGGGTGCCTTTTATATGTCGGAATTAGAGAACAAAAACAAATTTTAATCATCGAAAATCACTGTATTGTTTTTCAAAATATTCTCCATGAAGATCTATACACTTTTGCATGCGTTTGAACCAATTGTCGAAGGACTTTTGCAACTCTGAATGAGGTACCTCCAAAACATGCATTCTGAATGCCGCAACCGCTTCTTCAGGTGTCGAAAAACGTTGACCTCTCAGTTTGTTTTTTACGTATGGGAATGAAAAGAAGTCATTCGGTGCCAAGTCAGGACTATACGGCGGATGACCCATTAATTCGATGTTTTGGGTGCTCAAAAATGCAGTTATTTGAGCTGATGTGTGTGTCAGTTGCCAGATTGCAACACCAGGGTTGCCAAGTCCCGACATATAAAAGGCAGCCCTCGTAATAGGATTACAATGCCTCAAAATCAATCAGAAAAAACTTAAAAACTGCAAGAAATTTAATTAAAATATACTTTGAGTAACACTCCCAATTTTGCTAAGCTTGAATGAGTGCACGAAATTTTTTTTTTTTAAGAAAATCAGCAATCCGTTTCTCTGTGCACTCAATGAGTTTCCGCAACATTTTCTAATGGCTTCAAATTAATTTCCTTTGCATTGCTTTTACTCAAATGTTTTTTCCGCAGAGCTACTTGAGCAACTTTCCCAAGCGACTGTGCATACACCCATACACACACAAGCGAGCAAAAGCTGACTGCTGTGCACCACGAGGTGATTTCACTGCAATTGGCTTCCTGCAGAAAAAAATCATATAATAATAAGAAAACGTAAACAAAAATGTTCAAGCAACAAAAAATGTAACAGCTCTGTTGCAAAAACTTACAACCGAAACTTGCAGTGCAGCAAACACTCGGGGTAAGCGGGTTGTGGAGCTGCTTGGCTGCGACATTAAATATTTAGTTGTTAGTTTTCTTCTTTCATGTTCTGCTTGCACTTTTTCGCCAAATCTAAATATTTATTGGCTTTTTTGTTTTGTTAAATTTGCTTTTGTTTTCGCAAGTTTTCGTTTTTTGCCAACTGGTAATGGCAATTGCAATTGTTTGTTTGCAATAAAAATTTATTTTTATGATTGTTGCTTGAGAAATTTCAAGTGTTTGGCAAGAAAAGTTGTAAAGTAGTTGGAAATCAGCAGAAAGGCAGTAAAAGAGTGGCGAATTTGGTCGCTAATGAGGTTTTCAGTTGATTGCGTACGCACTTACATACATAGATAACGCGTTTAAATGAGGATGTGTGTGTGTGAGAGAGTGCGCGTATGCACTTAAAAGCACATCAGCTTGTCTCACTTAAAACTCCCAAACCTCTGCTGGCCCTCACTAAATGGCATCATAAAGAAAAAATAATAAGCATACTTAGCGGCGTTAAGCCAATGTACTTAGCTTTGTGTCTTTTCCGGCTCATGCGCACATTTGCTAGACTGGCACTTACGTTGTATATTGCTGATGCATTTTTAATGTCCCTGGCTATTGCTTTGCCAAATCCATGGCCGCCTATAAGCGCATTAATTGCCGCTTTATGTCCGCTGAGAGGGCGAATGTAAAATCTCATTTATGCGTCTTCAGGCAAGCACGATACTCAACTCAATGCATCTTGGCGCTTTGTTGCAATTTAAATTAATTAACTTTTGTGCTAATTCGCGTAAAAGACTCGTAAATTGAATAGAATAGTTTGAATAGAGCGACGTAGGAGACTTTGCCCGCCGCGTAGGATATTCCTTTGATGGGGGAGCTACCCGCATAGACTGTGACGGGAAATGCTTTGTGGAAGTGTTACAATCAGCTTTGCTTTTATACTCAAACTGATTGACACTCAAGTTGCTGCATTTTTTATCAAAGTGGAGATTAATTTTCTTCTCTTTTGAGTATCTCACACTTAATTAAGCTGGTTTTTACTTTGGTATTTTTTGCGGCCGCCGTAGCCGAATGGGTTGGTGCGCGATTACCATTCGGAATTCACAGAGAGGTCGTTGGTTCGAATCTCGGTGAAAGCAAAATTAAGAAAAACATGTTTCTAATAGCGGTCGCCCCTCGGCAGGCAATGGCAAACCTCCGAGTGTATTTCTGCCATGAAAAAGCTCCTCATAAAAATATCTGCCGTTCGGAGTCGGCTTGAAACTGTAGGTCCCTCCATTTGTGGAACAACATCAACGCACACCACAAATAGGAGGAGGGGCTCGGCCAAACACCTAACAGAAGTGTACGCGCCAATTATTTGTTTTTTTTTTTTATTTTTATTTTTTGCGTCTTTTCCGACGCAAACAGCAAATGAAGGTTGAAGCATATGGCATCTTATATTTGACAAGAGCTGCCACAGAAATTGTCTAAATATTTGATTGATTTTTTTTAAATATTCGAGTAATAAGTTTTTAACATCTTAATTCCTTTCCATACTTCTGAAGTTAAAAGGGGCAATACCACTTTTGAAATGCCTCTTACATGCAGCTTAAAAAAAACGCGCACTCTCTTCCTCCTCCAAATTTACACAACACTTTCATGCGTACACTTCCTGCCACTTTATCACTCATATTCTTGAAAACTCTTTTAGAGAATATATTCCATTTAAGTTCGCGTACAATCACTTTGACATTCACTTGACTTTAAATTTGGCTTTGACTTTTTCGGCCATTTCGTCATTTTGAATTTTGCATTTTGCATTTTGACATTGTTGTTGCTAGCAACAAGCCCGTCATTTTGCGAATTGTATGAATAATGTCGGAAGCAGCACATGTCGCTTTTGCATAGTCGTCGTTGTTGTTTTCATTATTGCGAACGCTCTGACAAAGTCCTGTCAAGGCAATGTCAGCTCAAAATGTCAACATACACTTTCGAGTTAGAAAAGAAAAGGCTTTGTTTGTTGGCGCATACTATGCGAGCTGAGAGTTTTTAGCACACATACATATGCATATTCGCACATTCATATTTCCATATCAACATACATCCGTCTGTACTTAGAGTTTCAGCATATGTTAGTGGTAAAGTGCCTTCCACATGTCTCTTGTCACTCGAAATGGCGGTTTAGCATTCAGGCGTATGCTGTCATTGGTATTGCCAGTAGGCGAGTGGGCATACGTTTGTGCCTACTTTTGAAGTGGAGAATATTTTATGATTCGTGTTTTCGGAATTTACTAATTTACATATTATTTTGAAAAATTGTTTTAGAATAGAATTCGATAGCACATTAACAACTTCGAATCTGCGTTACTCACATTAAATGAGCTATAAAACTGCATAGCACGAATCTATCTAGAAGTTATAATTAAAAAATTAGTTTTAGTATAAAATTGGTAATTTGGACTGAAATGGTTTTTTATAGGCAATGTGAGCTATACTTCTATATATACGAACATTCAAAGTATAATAAGATTTTCGATATAAGTGGCGACAATTCAAAGAATTAACCTTCATATAACCTCAGAAGACCGCCGTAACCGAATGGGTTAGTATCGATGTACTTTCCCATCGCTCTTGCATAGTAGCATAGTCAAGATATAAATGCTCTGAAGTCTCTGCAGTCATATCCTAAAAGTGGGTCGAGTCACTTAAACATATGTTGAGTCCGCGTAGATGCCCTATTAGTTCACAGTTCGTTAAAATACCATATGATCAAAAGTACAGAAAATGTTTAATGTCCATATTTTTTTCTTATGTTGGTAGGACTGTAAGATACACATCCGCAAGAAGGAGTTCTTTCTCCACTGCTATGGTCCCTACTAGTTGATGACTTGGTGCAGCACCTAAACAATAAGGGATTTATAACCACTGATTATAGGCAAAGGCAATCATGAAAGGACACTAACAGACTTAATGCAAAATGCCTTGAACGCAACATGGAAATGGTGTAAAAAGGAGGGGTTGTACATCAACCCTAACAAAACCACAATTATCCCCTTCACAAGAAAAGGAAGTTAGAGTTTCCTACATTGCAAATAAATGAAGCAGTGATAGAACAAAAGGAAGAGGTCAAGTATCTAGGTTTAACCTTAGATAAAAAACTCACTTGGGAGTCACATAGTATAAAAAATATAACAAAAACCAAACAGTAAAAGTACAAAGGTAACCAAACAGGGAAAAGTACAAAGGCTTGCTTGCCTATGCATCACAAGGGCTATGACAACTGGCACGGAAGCACTCCTTACCCTCCCATCACTTCATATAGCAATCCAAGAGGAAGCAGTTACGCAAGCAGTCATGCTATACATGATAGAAAATTTCAAATTAGGCAACCTCACCGGTCACCTAAGTATCCTTAATAAAGTCAAAAACACCGTAAGCATGGCTCAAGTTTCAGACGACATTGACCCAACTCTCTGTTTCACAAAAGGATACACAGTTACCTTTCCTGAGAGGAACGAGTGGAAAACAAATCCAAAATGGATGAATGATGATTCACAAAAATGGTATACTGATGGATCAAAAACACCTTATGGTGTAGGAGCAGGAGTAGTGGGGCACGGAGTCCACAAATCATTCACTCCCACCAGGGACACCACCATCTTCCAAACGGAATTATAAGCAAGCATCATGCAACGTAGAAACCACAAAAGAGTAAAGATTAGAATACTCTCGGACAGTCAATCAGTTCTAAAAGCTTTAAATAGCTATACCTACAACTCAAAAACTCTCTTAGAATGCCACAAGGCACTCAATAACCTGGCATCCAAAAAAATGCCTCATTAATTGGGGTACCAGGACATGAGGGATAAAACGGCAACGAAAAGGCAGACTTCCAAGCCAAAAAAGGGGCAGATGTAAATTTCATCGGACCTAGTCCCATGTTTGGATTCAACAAAAACAGCCTAAAACAAAAAGTAAAATACTGGGCCAAAACTCTAATAAATCAGCATTGGAACAACGTGGAGGGTCTTAGACACTCCAAAAAGTTCTTAGGTTTCAATGCTAAAAGAGCTAACATGGCGTTAAACAAAAAGAACATTCTCACTCTCACAGGCGCCCTCACGAGTCACTTCACCTGCAACAAACACCTACATAAATTAGGCATAACTAACACCAGCACCTGCAGATTTTGCTGCGAAGATGAGGAGTCTATAGAACATCTCATCATCGTATGTCCGGGGTTGACGCATATAAGGAAAAAGTTTTTAAGCAAGTTCATGCTTATAGATGAAGACCTTCAATCACTTCCTCAGAAGGAGCTGGTACAATTCATAAGCATACTTAACAGTCAATAGATAGCATAGGGTGCACAATAGATCAATATGGTCGCAGTGCTAAAGGCCCATACCTTAACCCTTTACTACCATTCACCATTAACCATTAAGATACACATCTGTCACTTTTTAGCGCCATCGAATCCTTAATACCTACCTGGCCGGCCGGAAATGTGGGTAAGCAATTCTTGGACTTTGCATGACGATAGCGGGCCATCGCACCGAGCCCAAACACCATCAAAGTTACTATCGTGCAAGCACCGTATTCACCTGATATTGGCCGCGCGAGTTCTTTTTGTTTCCTAAGTTGAAGTTACCACTTCGTGATTTCAGTGATTTCAGTCGACAGAGGAGATCAAAGAGTATGCGGCGAAGGAGCTGAAGGGCATCCCTTCGTCGGCCTACCAGGGGTGCATAAAGGACTGGGTTAAACGTTGGCACATGTGTGTTGCTTCAAACGGGTCACATTTTGAATGAGATAAGATAAATTTGCCTGGAATTTAACTCTGTTTTGTTATATTTAAATATTTCCGGTACATTCAGATGATAGGGTACTTATCAGTATCTTTAAAATATTCTTACTTATCGATCCTATCTCTTTTTGATATATTTTTAGAATATTTGGCCTTCATACTCTCTCCTTTGACCAGTTCTGTGCCCCTGTATGCTTAAAGTTAAGTTCAAAGAGTATTCCCTTTTATTTTCTGAACTCGTATTTGATGGTATTTGTGGTCCTTGCAAAGATGTATTGAATATCTATTGCTGTTGTTGCTATTAAAAGAAATATTACTTCTATTATTATATTATTTTATATATTTTCTTATTTCATACTACTTTATTTTTATACAAATATTTTTATTCTTAATGCTTTGATGCAGATAATAATTTGAAGGCCAATTAAGAAAACATATCAAATATGTAGCAATCACTTCCCTTTTGGTTTGCAGCATTCGAATTCAATTATGCAGCTGTACTCTGATTTAAAACTAATAACTCAATTGCTTGTGCTTTGATATGAAATTTAGTAATTGCTTCTGAGAGCCAAAATCGCCTCAAGTTACAATTTGGCTTAAGTTATAAGTATCCTTGATTCACAATTAAAGGGATGGAAACTAGCATATTTGGGTATATGTATGTGTATAACAATAACAACCAGTATCAACAATACAAACAAGCCAATTAGAGTAAACGTTGAAAGCCAATGGCATTTTTTGGCATTGAAAAATAAATATTTTTCCACTTACTGCCAGTAAATATTGATGGAATATTTTTGAAGTAAGTCAATATATTCAGTGCGCGCGGGAGCGATTATTTTTTCGTACATAGAATTTATCGCGTGCTTGGGTTGATCGCCACGGCAGCACTACAAGTAGATAGCAGAATATGTGTTTGAGGTCTATCGCCTTCTCTACATTACACTTCGTCAGTCCAGAGACAGTCCGTTTTGGTTACTTTCCGACTGGAATGGAAGACAATGGAAAGTAACTTCATAAACTGCGATTTAATGTGTTTGAATTTGCATTTTCACCGTTTTCGAAATTTTTGTGTACTGTATTTTAAGTGCGTGCAGTTGCAAGCGAAGACTGAAACATAAGCCGTAAGCTCTTTGCACGATTTCATCCATAACTGCTGACTATTCGCTTTCTTTTACTAGAACTTTGAATTGTGATTGCTAAAAAAAGGGTTCAAATCCAATCAATAACTTGAGATATATATAAGGTTGTCAAAAAAGTCTTGCGGTATTTCGGCAAGCTTGTCTTTGCAAGCGCGTAGTTCTAGTTGTATTCGTCGCATCGTTTCACGCTAGAGCATTTTGGAAAGCTCTTTTCACGTGCTAATACGTGTTTGATCAATTGTTGTTTGCTTTTAGTCGTTTGTGAGTTATAGCGTCGCAAAATAAAGAGAAAATACGGCATATTTTACAGTACTACTACGATAAAGGCAAAAATGCATCTCATGCTGCCAATAAAATTTTTGCAGTTTATGGACCCGATACAGTTTCCATTTCGCACCAAGTGATTACCACCTATTTCTGTCCATGGCGAACGAGCTTGGTAGTCGGAAGTTGTCCTCAAGAGAGTCCTGTGAAAATTGGCTCTCCGAGTTTTTTGACAATAGGGAAGCGAGCGTCTATAAGAGGGGCATTATGAAGTTGGCATCTCGTTGGGAACTCGTCATCGAACAAAACGGCGCATATTTGACTTAAATCGCATTATTATAACCAATTTTATGAACAATTGAAAATTCAATAAAAATACCGCAAGACTTATATTTCGTAAAGTTTGAAATATGTAAATTTAGGTAAAATCATTTGGTCAAACGGCAAAATTTATTTAACTTCATTATTTCCAGAGAATTTATTGTTCCGTTTCTCCTTTTCCTATTTTTTCACGTCAGTATCAGTTCCGATGTGGATTATACAGTAGGTACCCTCGATATTAGACCTTTAAAAACCTCTTATAATATCGAAATTCAATGGACTACAGAAGTGGGTACTTGAATTTTTTCTAAAAACTCTATTTAAAAAGTTTGAATTTTTGTGAAGACTCGTTGAATCTGTTTAAGTTCCAAACTTAGATACATTTTTCGTAGTAGAATGAATTATATTTTTATAAAAAAATTCTTAGAATTAAATAAGAAAAAAATAGGTTACCAAAACTTTACTATAAGTTCTTGTGCTATATCAAGAAAATTTGTGAATGAAATCATGTTGAATTTAAATTATTTTATGTTGTTATGTTTTTTTATGTTTATGTTTTTTTCTTTTACTAATGGACCTTTCTTTGTACGATGGGATCAGTGAGAAAAAACTTCAATGCCTCCAACCTCCTTAATCCTCTCTCGTTAATTCTGCTTAGGTTTGAGTGAAACTCTTTTTAGTGAATATTTATGTGATGTTATCAGAAGTCAAGTAAAGGTAGGGAAAAAATTTTGAAAGCATTTTGGCATAAAAAAAAATAATCGCATCTACCTTTCCCAGCTGTTTTATAATTTTTTTATTTTTTCCGCATATTCCATATAAATATAAAAACTCCCAGATTTTGCTTCTCAAGTTGACAGCTGCAAGCTGTATTTCTCAACACGACATTCGCTTGCCAGATTTAACATTAATAAATTTACTGCAAAACAAGTCAATCATTAAAGCAATGCGACAAATTCACTGGTAAATAGTAAAAAAAGAATTAATTAAAATAAACGCGTTAATAAAATTACTCTTCCGCCATTTTATCTCCCCTAGAAAGCTTTCTCAGCTAACAGCAATACGCTGCTCAGCTCAATTTCCACTTCATGGCGTTGTTTATTTGCTGTCAAAGTCGTTGAATCTGCTACTAAACTGACAGTGAAAATGACAAAGTTGCGGGGTCTGTGCTAAGAAGCAAACATATTTACAACTGTACTGTCTTCTGACGCTCCATCCAAGCTGATTTAGTGACTCCTCCATGCTGCTTCCTCTGCACATATATTTTGTTGTTTCACTGCAGTCGCTTGCAGCGGTTTGCTTATCCTTATGTCAGTACTATTGCGCTTAGAAAATGTCATGCAACCTCCTGCATCTTGGTGGGTGTGTGGCTGTGTGGCAGTAATTACCGCACAACATGTTAATCCAATTGCAGCAGAGTACGATTTTAGCAAACTTTACTTTGCAAGTGTAATTTGGTGGCGTCAGGAAACCAGTTAGTTGCAGCAATGGTAAGCAGGAGCAGCTGCAAGCGGGAGCAACAAAGATTTTCACTGTTTTTGTGGTTATACGCCACTATTGGTTAATAAGTAAGCGAACACTCTGAGCCAAAGCAACAACAATGTACGAATTTATGCTAACAGGAAGAGCTCTAAAGAAGGTGTGGCTGGTTTTGTATGGTAGCGAGTAAAAATTTCCAAACATTCAAGCAATTAAAGTTGGTATTGAAGTTACACGAATATATTTATTTATTCTATTTTCTAACATTCTTATGCTGTTGTTGTCTTTGTGAATATTTTACTGCTGTGTTCTCTGATATTTGCCGCATTGTTGCCGAAGTGAATTTGATTTTTCGAATAAACACGTAGCGTTAAATTTCGGAAACATAAGTACGTATGTAATATATATAGAAAGGATATATTAGGCTTGTCAATATTTGAGCTCTACTTTTCGGCTTGGTATTATTTGGTACGGCGGCCGCCGTAGCCGAATGGGTTGGTGCGTGATTACCATTCGGAATTCACAGAGAGGTCGTTGGTTCGAATCTCGGTGAAAGCAAAATTAAGAAAAACATTTTTCTAATAGCGGTCGCCCCTCGGCAGGCAATGGCAAACCTCCGAGTGTATTTCTGCCATGAAAAAGCTCCTCATAAAAATATCTGCCGTTCGGAGTCGGCTTGAAACTGTAGGTCCCTCCATTTCAGGAACAACATCAAGACGCACACCACAAATAGGAGGAGGAGCTCGGCCAAACACCTAACAGAAGTGTACGCGCCAATTATTTATTTTATTTTTTTTTATTTTTTTATTATTTGCATACTTTCACGCCCTCAACATTACAAGTAAATTTTTAATGTTTCACAGCGTGTGTGCTTTAGTAGCTTATAGTAATTTTGAGGCTTCATAACTGACTGTGGTCTTGGGTGTCAATGAAGATGTAGGTATGAGCTCACAAAAGACCATCCTAGTTACTTTAACAAGAAAGCATAGAAGGTACTTGCCACTGGTCACATGGGGACAATGCTGGAATAGGCAGGCGCCACCGTGCGATAGTAAAAGTTGTTCCTGAAAAATTTCATATAGGTTAAGAAGACAGATACCTGTGAAATTTTAACAAAATTTTTTTTTTTTTTCATAAAACGTTAATATAATCCTTTATGAATATGTCAAAAAAAATTTAGAACGTAAATTTAAGTATTTCTTATATTATAGATCGTCACCCGTGACGACTCTATTCTTTGCGTTCGCGCGCTGGGAGAGGTATTACGTTGTATTCAAACTTTAGACGCGTTTTTTTTTAAACTATATTTTTTGAATTGGCGTACACGATAACTCGAAAAGTGATTGACCCATTTCCCTGAAATTTTGCACACATCTTTTTTATGATATTACTTTTTATGTGAATTTGCAATTTTGAAAATTTTTCGAAAAAATAATTTTTTCAAGGGAAAAATTGTAGGCAAATTCGCCCCAAAATTCATTTTTGTTTTTTTTTGAAGCATTTTATTCTGCAAATTTAGGGTTTTCCATTTTTTTTAATTCATATAGAAATTATGACAGTAATAAAGAAAAAAATTTTTGGTTTTTTGTATTCAGGTCACTGACGCCGTCGCTACAATGCCCGCCGATTGAGAAGCCCCGCTGCGACCTTCCTGGACGAATTGAGTGTACATCCGCCATTTTAAATGATTAAAATTAAAAAAAAAAATGTTATTGTATATTATTTTAATGCATGAATAAACTGTATGCCAATTTTGAAGAAAGTATATTGACTTCTTTATTTTAAATAATTTTAATGATAATCAGGGAAAATATGGCTGTTTACTATAAATAGACTTTACATCGTAATTCTGCATACTCAGTTCCTCATTTTGTGATCAAAATATGTTCTAAAGGACTTCAAAGCTTCAAAGGAGTAAATTTTCAAATACTTAAACTCCCTCAATGATGTTAATATGGATATCAAACGAAAGAGAATATATCTCGCTATTAAAAACACTTTTTGGATACGTTTTGCCGGAACAAATATAGCCCAATAATTCCTTTTTAAAAATGTACCTTTAATATCCTTGACATTTTCTAGTGAATTATTTTGAAAAAAAAGATACATTTTAAAGGTAAACGCAGTAATACATATCTCAACTTCTTTCGCCTTATTTAAAAAAAAAAACGCAAACAAAGAAGTTGAATTTTCCTCCTATAAATATAAGTAATGAATACCCCTGTTTCCTAACAGCCTCTTGGCTCCTTAGAGAGGCTATTCAAGAGTAATGGACAAAACTCGTCCTTAGTGTCCTTCAATCGCCCGTAACTTCTATGCCACGATGAAGCTATTTAATATTATTTTATATAGATTTATTAACATTTAATTGTATCTTTTTTCTTTTATACCCTAGAATATTCTTAAATTTTTACAATGAAATCCAGGAATGAAGCCTTTAAGAAGTTTTATTCTTACGTTTGTTTTTTCCCCCCTTGTGCCGAAGATTTAATTTCTGATTATTTTATTTATTACAAAAAAAAAATTGTTCAGCGTCCCATATAGCTATTTCGCTTAGGGCATCTATACACCATTGTCACCTGGAGGGCAATATCTTCAGAATAAATGGTAGTCGAGTGTATGGTAGGAAAAGTAGTCTGCCTCGTATTGAAAGTCACCATTGCAAACGGCGAAAGAGAGGGAGAAACATATAAGCGAAAAGTAAAGGCACTTGTATGGGAATAACCACCTGGCACTTATTTTCAATTTATAAATAGGCACTCCACGCTATTTATAGATAGGGTGTGGATGAGTAAAATAGATAAGTAAAAAAATACTGCTACTTAAGTCTTCAGAAAAAAATAAAGTGTCAAAAAACTATAAAAACTAAAAAAAAAATTGACAGCAATTTCAAGGTATCACCCAAGAGTAGAGCTGTAGACTTTATTTTTAAACAATACCTGTAAATTACTTCCTCTATGATTTCCAAAATTTATGATTGAATATTGAAATAAGAAACTAAAAAGAACGTCAACCCTAATGCCCCTCTATACACCTATACACAGGATACATACATACGCAAATCCACACAAGCACTTTGGGCATCCAAGTGGCGTCATTTTACAAATTGATTATTTCAGTTTACCCTGCTGTGTTTTGCCATAACTTTAGTCCATTGCAACGAAACTGCTGTTTATGCTTTTGTTGGTAGTATTAATGTTGAAGCCACATACGTACACACATTACGTATTCCCTTTTTTGGTTATTTGGTTTTCAAACTGGGAATTACTGGTGAGATTTGCAGGGATTTGCGGAAGAAATGAGCAACCGATGTACTCGCACACCACACAGGCAGTAATTTTCTAGTACATACATGCATGTTTACACACACACATGCACACATTCGTATTTATGTGCATAGAGCGCATTGACATTCAGCTTAAGCGAAATGTGTAAAATGCTTAAGCAAACTTGTGCAACCAAACATGCATGGCCGAAAATATATTTGCACGACAGTGTAGTCACAAAGCATTATCCTGCCCCAGATTGTGCTGGCTAATCTTGTGGCATGCATTTACAGTTGGCATTTTGTATGGTGACATCGCCACCATGACAGCCTCAATTGGATAGCTTGGGCAGTAGGTTGAAAGTATGTATTTATTGAATTTTTCTTAAACAGGAATAATAACAAAGGTATTACAACATATTTCCATTATTTCGGAATTTATAAATCCATAAATGGTATATAAATAAAAGGATGTAATGATACTTCACAATCCTCATCAGTAATTCTTTCGGGCCAAAATTTAAATTTTTATCATTCCCAAACTCGAGAAACTCAACAATTTATGTGGTACTGTTTGACAATTTTTGTTTAGCATTTTCCTCCATATACGCCTTCCCAACGTGCACCTGTCTGGTAACCGTTAATAGGTGTTAGCAATAAATATCTAGACACTGAGGAAATGCTTTCTTGGTTGCTTTATCGTACTTGTCGCTTTGAAGTTTATTGTTGAAGCCGTTTGTTAAAGCACTACTTGGCATTTAAATTTAGTTCTACAACCTGTGTTGTTGATTCAGATAAAATGTTTATTATTATTTCCTTTGTTGTTTATAATCATAAAATATTCAGAGTGCAGGTGTAGATGCCACAAACTGCATTCTCCACTCAGTGCATAGCCTACGACTGAGTGATGCTGTTTGATGCTGCTGCCAAGTAAATTTGTCAATGCAAATGAGCAGTTACGCACAGTGGCACACACACACACCCCCACAGTTTTATAAGTTTATTGAACTCATTTAACAGCATATGTATACATACATATGCACATACATAGATATGCAAATGTGTGCAAGTTTAGTGCCGGGTTGTACCCTTAACCATCAAACCGAAACTGGTTGTGCGGCTCAAATAATCCCCATCGATTTATTTATACTTGCGTAAGCGCTATGAACTATGTTTTATTTAAATGCCGATGAACAGCAGTATTCGAGTTGAAATAAATATGTTATTTTCACACGAACTTGCTAAATACACATACATGTATAAATTATGAGTGTGTATACCATATGTATACGCATCGCTATTTGTGGTGTGACTGCATTGGCATAGAGACACACAGGACCATATTGAACGTGCCGGAAATGCCTTTAAAAACGTATGGGTATGCATGCTTGCATGTATGCGTGTGTACTTGTATGTGTGTGCGATAGTGCGACCGAAGCAAATGGGCATTTCAAAGATGGCTAGCAGAGGTAATCAGTAACTATTCGTTTGTAAGTTTAAAGCCCAACAGGATATTACTGATAAAGCATAAGCACGCACATACATGCACACACCCATACGTAAATATGTTTATGTAAATTTACGGTTACGGATTTATGTATATGCATGCAGACATTGACGGCGACACATGTTCATATTTATTTATTACAAATGATAGCAGAAACAATACCCGTAACGAACACACAACAACAAACAATAACAACAACAACAATAAAAGTAATAGTAAAAAGACAAACGTACACGAAGATGAGCTTTTCGTAAGCCCCAACGGAGCAAATGAAGAATGCAATAACAGCAGGCAGACTGACAGATCAAGCACGTAGCGTAGAGGGGGGGGGGCGGGATGAGAGAGGGAAGGAGAAGCAGAAGGAAAGTGTGAAGAGCAACAATACAAGCTGACAGATAGTCGAGGTAATATTTGTAGGTAAACGTATGTATCCACATCAACAGACAGGCGAAACGGAAATATGTCGGCTCAAAGAGGGCTTGGAAGCAAGCCCCGCATGCAACCCTGGTTCGGCATATACTGATGAATAGGACTCATTGTTATTTCTGTAAACATTGTATCTACTGTTATTCTTCATTACAACCATATTTGTTTTTGTTTCACTTTAAATGGCACACTGAATAAGTATGTACGCATGCATGTGTGTTTCAATATATGGATGTACGTACTTATGTATGTATGTATGTATGTGTACTTGGGTGTAGGAAACCCAATTCATTGGGTGTGGTAACAAAGCAAACTTGAAATGAAGCAAATACGTATACGAGTACATCTTCGAGTAGCAACAAACGTGCAAGGGTTCGCATGGCCCATGCCGCACACAGGGAAACAATAACAAAGTAGGTATGCAAATAAAAATGTCTGATCGGGTAGTTAGAACGATAAATCAGGAAGCGATACAAATAAATTATGAATATGAATGTGATGTGTCTGGATGGGTGCGGCGTGGCATATGAGTAACATGACATTTATATTGACGTCGGCCAACTCAGCTCAGGGAGCGGCAACGGCAGTTGTGGCGTGAATTTGTAATATTACATTTTGCAGTATTTATTGAGATTCTAAAGCGAAGCTTGCGGATGGAAACGTGCTTGCTGGCTTAACCATTCGACTTGGTGGGGTCTTTTTGTGTGCCATTTGCAATGAAAAAGCGCATATTTTCCAGAAGAAAAATATTTGAGGCTTAATGTTCTCACCGCATGCTCATTTTAAGCCTTTTAGCATTATTTATTAGAGTGAATTTTTTTTTTTAGTTATGATTTTTCATATAATGGATTACGCAGTGGAGCAGCTGTTTAAAGCTTTAGCCAAATCAGTTGGTTAAGTTTAAATTTTGTGGCCAAAAACGCCAACGTTGGACATGAAATATTGCATCTAAATAGAGTTAAAATGCCACTACTATCTTCAAAAACCGTTACTTATAGTTAGCAAGCAATATTTTGATAGAAAAAATACCTTAAATCTTACCTGGAGGGTCTTATGGACCCCATTTTTGAAGAAAGGTATTTAAAAGGAGCGAAAGGAGCTAAATAGTATATAGAATTTTAAGCGACTGATTTGACTAGTAGTCACCAAAGAAGAAAAAATTACGTAAATCGTTTTTTAACTAGTAAATTATATACCAGCAACTTAGTAGATTTTGATTCAGATATATTTTAAATCGAATATAAATGAATAATATTAGTCCTTCTCTTTCTTAATTGGTGGGATAACCGATTACGCGATTTTGGTTTAACAAAGCGCACCAGACGTTTCTTTCTCGTGCTAAGCGGCGCCAATTGGACCCACCAAGGGAAGCCAAGTCCTTCTCCACCTGATCTTTCCAGCTGGTACCGCAACGAATAGTTTCAGAGCCGGAGCGTGCGTATCCATTTGGATTATATATCCCAGCCAACGTAGCCGATGGATCTTTATTTGGGGAAAATAATAAATTATTTTCTCTTATATCTAGTAAAATATCGATTAAAAAGTTTAAAGTTTTTGCTCGTTGTGAAGGTGACATTTCACACCAAAATAATTCTTTTGCTGTTTTTAGTTCCTTCTATTCAGTCGTAAGTTGGACGTTAAAAAATAAAAAAAATAAAATAATTGGCGTGTACACTTCTGTTAGGTGTTTGGCCGAGCTCCTCCTCCTATTTGTGGTGTGCGTCTTGATGTTGTTCCACAAATGGAGGGACCTACAGTTTCAAGCCGACTCCGAACGGCAGATATTTTTATGAGGAGCTTTTTCATGGCAGAAATACACTCGGAGGTTTGCCATTGCCTGCCGAGGGGCGACCGCTATTAGAAAAATGTTTTTATTAATTTTGCTTTCACCGAGATTCGAACCAACGACCTCTCTGTGAATTCCGAATGGTTATCACGCACCAACCCATTCGGCTACGGCGGCCGAACGTTGGACGTTAACAAAGGGAAAATTCGCTACATTTTACAGTTTTTCT
The DNA here is from genome assembly GCF_027943255.1 of Anastrepha obliqua. Lineage (NCBI taxonomy): Eukaryota > Metazoa > Arthropoda > Insecta > Diptera > Tephritidae > Anastrepha > Anastrepha obliqua. The sequence continues at coordinate 4,123,177 of NC_072896.1, forward strand.
CTGATAAAAGCGAAAATGCAAGCCGGGTTGCTGAAATTGTGAATGGTGTTTGTGATGCGCTACAGTAACAGCTAATTACGTGCAATTTTAGTTCCGTCTATTCCGTTCAAGCTTTTTGATGTTAAAGAAAATGTGAGAAATAGTCAAAGTTGACCGGACTGTTAGTAGTCATAGCATCGCCCAGGAGCTAAAGATCGACCCTACAGCCGTTTTGAGCCATTTGAGCAAAATTTGTACTAGGCAATAATTATTTTAACCCCTCAAACTAATATATGCAACTAGCAAATACCCGCCAATACAGGATCTGCCATAAAGAAAAGTATAAACGAAAAAGTAGTGAGCAAAGAAATATTGGGTAGTCGAAAAAGTCTTTTCGTATTTCTAATCACCTTCAAAACATTTTTTTTTATATTTATAATGAAGTTTATTAATTATCATTTTAGTGGCAGCTTATGTGACGGTCCTGGTCAATATTTTCCATAATTTTATCGACTTTTTCAACGATAGGTCGACCGGAGCGAGGTGCACCTTTCACATCGAAATTTCCAGAACGGAAGCGAGCGAACCATTGTTGTGCTACACGAACTTGATACAGCATCGTCTCCGTAAACTTCACAAGTTTCGTTGGTGGCTTGCGTGACATTCTTTCCTTTTTAAAAAAAAAATTTCGAAATATAGCGAATTTCTTCATTATTTTCACTCATTTTTGAACAGCTATAACTTTTTTTCAACTTGTCCGAATTTAATTTTTTTTTGGTTAAATGAAGCTTAAAATGTCACCTTTCTAACACCATATGATATGGCACAATGTGATTGGTAGCACTGGAGATAGATGACTCCAACGACATCAATTGACAAAATACGGAGACAAAAGACTTTTTTCGACTACCCAATAATAAATGAGTAGGAATAACAATCAGGGCGCACGGTTGTTTCTTATTAGCTTTGACTATTTATGCGTACTCAGTGGTGTTAATCACACAGGAAACATACACACAAACAGCAATTTATTGAACAAGCGCTCCCTTTGGTTTTGAAATTAAGTTGTGATAGAATATGCTTAAGTATTTGATACATTTTGTCAATGACGAGTGATAGTAAATCTTTCAAAGTTTTATAGGAACACATCAGTACTCCTATCGGTTGAGGTGTTATTTAAAACTAAATTGTATTAAATTTTTCCCTCAAATTTATTTCGTTTTAAAGTACATTTTATGATTGTTTAACCCATTTCGGCTTATAAGCAATTTATTTGTTTTGAAAATGCATACAATTGATATGCAAATTAACTTTTCGATGGAGATGATCTGCAAAATATGAATATCCTGTGTAAACTGAAGCATTCTGTGCGTGGTTATTAACGTGCAAAGTACATATTTTTGGTCTTTATTTTATAGGATGTAGAAATCCATTGGCGCCCACTTAAGTAATCAAGTTTTATTTTATTACTATTTCCTATTTTCACTTTTTATTCCACAAAATATCCGCTAACAGTCTCTGCAGTCTCCTTTTCCAACTGATAATTATGTGCAATCAAAAATACCCCAGTGTTTCGAGTGGTTACCAGATACGCCATGGCGTATGAGTATTTCTCGCATTGCGATGCCCACACTTGCTTCACTTACCAAAAAACCCAGAAAAACACTGTTGCTGACGAATCTCGAATCTTACATAGTTACGAATTTCATTGCTTTTTTTGGCATGCATTTTTAAAAAGCTCATTTTGTAAACAAAGTCTGACACAACTTGTACCTATGTCCACATGCGCATATCCGCATATCATCTCTACGCAAACACAACCAAAGCATACAAATAAAATAAAAACAAAGCAATGATAGTCTAAATTGAAATGGAGGAAGCAATTTGTCTACATTGTTTTTCTTCTATTGTCTTTATGTTTAGTTGGTTTTGTTTTTAGCACAACAAAGCAATTGTTTATATATTTATTTTACCCTGTTGTACAATTCAATTTGTAGATGGTTGTGTTGGTGGAAGTAGAGAGATGCGTGTATTAGCATAGTTGGGCACACATACCTCTGCATGCATACAAAGATGTGTGCTATTGTTTTATATATTATATTTAGTTATTTGCTTAGGAAAATGTATTTAACACGTAGACTCATACTAATGCAACTATGCAAATTGTTTGAATGTGCCCATGGAGCCACTGAAATGGCAGCGTAGCAGATATCTATATTCAGATTATTCTTAGGAGCATACAAAATAATTGCATAATACAAATGTCTGTTTTGATTAAATAAATAACGATTTTCATTAGTGGGTGGAGTGAAAAGTGAGAGATGAAAAATGAAGCAAGAAGATTGAAAACCCCATGCGACTCCGTTTGAAACCCAATAGCGTCAATTAAGCTTGAGAGTTTGCTCAATAGAAATTTGTTTTTAAAAATACTGGAGATATTACAAATCCCATACTTCCACTTCCATCCGGACTCTGATTGCAATTTATTAATCGACAAATGTTCGGCCTGGTTTATGTCAAGGAAGGCATATGAAGACTTATCTATTTATGCTGACATACTCATAGCGACATAAATGAGGAGTGACAGATTGGCTGGAGATACGTTTTCCGGATACTCTCCTCCGAAGTTAACAAGAGTTTGCATAGGTGACAAAAGTTGCAAAGACGTGTTTAGAAAAATCTCCAGCTGCTCGAAATAATAGTCTAAATAACTGCCTTCTCCTACAAAAGTTAATATTATATTATATTTCATAGGTCGCCTGTATGTTGGAGCTTAGTGCTGAGTACCCCATCGTAGCCGAATGAGTTGGTGCGTGGCTACCATTCGGAATTCAAAAACATTTTTCTATTAGGAAAACCTTCGAGTGTATTTCTGCCATGAAAAGATCCTCATAAAAATATCTGCCGTTCGGAGTCGGCTTGATGCTATTGGTCCCTCCATTTGTGGAACAACATCAAGACGCACGCCACAAATAGGAGGAGGACCTCGGCCAAATACCCAAAAAGGGTGTACGCGCGAATTATATATTTGTATATACCATCGAACTCTGTCTAATTCGCAAGGGTAGCTGCTAAAGTTGTGATGCTGGATGAACATACCGAAAGGAGAATATCACACCGTTCACAGGAAAATGAAAAAATTTTCTTCAATGCTGTTTGTAATATTTTATAATAAAATATCAATATTTCATGTTGGAATTCGAAAGTAGAGTTATAACAAATTTGCTTACTTTGACAATCTGAATTAAGTGATGCTTCTGATTCGGATTCCTGCCTGCCTTGAACAGCTGTTCGTGACCTGCATATTATTTAATTATTTTTGGTTTTTTATTTTAGTTCGTAGGAGCTTTGTTCAGCTGTGTAAATAAAAAATGTATACTCATATCTAAACTAGTTAGTTATGTCGTAAAAAACCATAACAATTAAAACCATAATAACTAATTCTGATATTTTCTTTCCCTTTACAGTTGACGCCCATTGCAGTTCATCACAGTACAGATCACTGCCATAACTAATCAATAATGACACAAATAGAAAACCTTGAATTCAAGTAGAGTACTAAAGTAAGTCTAAGTAATAATTAAGCACAGCGCAGCAAAATATATTAAAAAAACTAGCCCAACTCAATGTTGAGTTGGAAATCAATGTAAATGTCGCCGATATAAAATGACAAAGTTTAAGTAAAATAACAAAATATTGGACTGAAGTGATGATGGCACAACGGTAAAAGCCAAAGAAGCGATTGGTGAAGTACATAAGGCTAAGTGTTAAAGTAAAATCAACACACGCAACAGCACAAATTAGTTATAAAAAACTTACAAAATACATCTCAAATAAAGCAACGGTGGCACTTGGAAGCGGGCGTAGCAGCATAAAACTCTTGGGTTGTAATGAAAGCAAACAAAGAAATTTAGAAATTAATAGAAAAAACTTTATAACAAAATATTCCAATACACTTAAGTAAATAAAAACAACAAAATATCAACAGATATCACTGCAAGAAGCCGAGAAATAGAAGTTTCTCATACATTTGAACACAAAATCCAGTACTCGCCATATTACTAAGGCAGCTAAACATCTATACCAAAACTGAAATACAGCAGCGCTAGTTTTTTCAATTGACTGCAAAAACCAAAAGCTTTAAACCTGAATAAAACACTAATACGTTAGTGGAGGCTTTCGTGAGCAGATATCAGTTTGAGAAGCAGAGAACTTGAGAACACTTCAAAGTACTGCAGTTGAATTGGGAAGTGAAAACTACAAGCACTATTGAAGTGAAAGCTTAAACAGCCAGTGGCAAAACAGTACCGCAAATGAAAGAAAATGGTCTCGATCGACGACGAAGACGATCACAATCACCATAATGCCGAAACTGAAAGAACATCAGGAAAAACCACACTACAGACTCTCAAAACAAGCAGTGGTGACTACCGCCGCTGCACTGCGACTTACAGCGACAACAAACGCAATACAACTTATTCACATTTCTTACGCAAAACACGAAGAAAAAGCAGCAATCGTAGCTTTAAAGCATCCACGCCTACGTCGAATATACGTAAGTGTCAAGCGCTAAGCGCCTACTGGCATAATATACTGACTTCACGTAGCAAAAGCTTTATCGGCAACACACGAGTGGGCAGCTTTCACATTACGCAAAGTTTAGAAAGCTTGGCAGCTACTGAAAGCGATGTCAAAAGGAAGGCAAGCAATACCTGTACCAACAACAATCCGTTAAGCTTCGAAGGTGCGCGAAATTGCCACGAATGCCCTGAAATGAAGCTAGAATGGAATGTAAAACGCAGCAAGAGTGAAACTAGTTTAAGCAATAATTGCAGCGAAGGAGCTTTCAAGCACACACCAAGTTGTTGCAGTAGTGAAAGTGAAAGCGCTTTGAAGGAGTGTAAGCTTCGAGCAAGCGAAGTAGAAGTGAACCTAAAGCATTTTAAAAGCAGCGTGAGCAGCAATAAAGCTAATTGCGACAGCGCCAGCGGCAGCAGCAGCAGAAGCGGCCATAATAGACATACCAAATGCGCTTGGACTGACAGAAGCAAGAGCTACGTAACCGGAAGCAATAATAGAGAGACAAATGGCAGCTATCGCAGAAGACCACAAACCATTGAAAGACTGTGCAAACGCAAAAAAAGACGCTTGCGGCGGCGTCGAAAAAGAAAAGAATACACTAGTCAACAAAGTGAGGAGGAGAAAAATCCGAAATATACAATAGCAACAACTAGCGAGCAAGTAGCAACAACATATACAACAATTTTATCACCAGTAGTGGCATTTAATGTACACGAAACTCATAAAAGTGCAATTGATTCACACGCACAACCGGTAACAGCAACAACAGCAGCAACTACACATCACGACACGCTTGGCGGCGTGTCAACAATAGCAGAATTGTCATCAACATCAAATACAACAGAAATGCACAAAGATACATTGCCAGCTACAGCGACACTTCCCAAATTCACCGATTGTCATAAGCACAGCAATAAAAGTTGCTGCAGTGGCAATTCAACTGGTGTGCAACAACACTCAAGAAGTAGCAATAAAATGGCGACAATAAATACGTGCTCAGCAGCCGTAGCAGCGACATCTTCACTTTCATCTGCAGCATGCGACGCTGCATCGCCTGCCATATGCTTGTCGGCCTTTTACGCCACCACCACGTTGCGCCTATTTTTAACTACATTGACAACACTCATTGCCAGCACAACACCAACAACATTCACAGCTACAAAATACTCATGGATATTTTTATGGATATATGTGAATTTAACTGCTAGAGGTGAGTACCCCGAATATTTGTTCAGTCTTTATCTCAACTCTTGAATCAATGATCCAAAGGGGATATGCTTACATATATACTTAGTCCTGCCATAAGTTCTTTTACAAGTTGAATCCGTTACTTATATGAAATTATAATACTTTTTTAATGAAGTTTGGTTTATTTATTCATTTAAGTATTAAATGGTTAGCAATTCCTTTTACTCAAGCCTTGAAACGATTAGGCTATTCAGCTATTGGTGCACGCACGGCTTCCCCGGATATTGACGTCGCTGCTTGAGCTAAAGATTATTTGAGAATCTCCAAATTTTTATGAGGTCTTCGTCAGGCCAAGTTCTCTAATTCTGACTACAAACTGTAGTCCAATGTTTATTATTATATTTAGTTCGTCAAGTATTTATGGTTGAAATTCGAAATGTCAAAGCGCAGGACATGTTTTCCGGCCGGTATAGGTGAGTACGTCTGTGCATGATTACCATTCCGTTTTTCACCGGTTTGATATCTACTGTAAATGTAAAACATCAGATCTTTGTCTTATTGATTTTCTTAAACCAGTCGCTCCTCAATAAAGCAACGAAAACCTCCGAGTGGATTTCTGCAATGAAAAAAAAAAAGATTCTATTGAAAGCCATGCATTGATCACAAAAGGTGTTAAACCATAGTTATTTGCATTTTGAGAACCAGGTTTGCATCAGAACTTAAAGGAGAAGCTCTTCCAAACATGAACACTAAATAATAACTTATGTGTGTAACACCTTGACGCCGCCAGATAGAATGTGCTAAAGCTGGGTTTAGTACATATGCTTATACAGGGTGGGCCATATAGCGTTTGATTTTCGAATCGCCTATTTTTTTGAGAATGGTAACACAAATGACATGTCAAATGTGTTCATAATTTACTTAAGGATTTGGCATTTACGAAATGGGAGGTTATACGCTTGAACAAAATTGGGAAATATTTCCAAGTGGTGAGTCTTCTTCTTCTTTTCTGATTTTCACATCGGTGGCTACGTCGGCAAATTGTTGGATTTGGTGCACAGAAAGTCTACACGTTACTGTAGAGAAGCAAATGCATCCACAACGAGTCACTGTTTGGTGCGATTCTTGGTCTGGCGGCATCATCGGGCCATTTTTTTTTTTGAAAATGAGCGAGAAGCCGCGGTTACAGTAAATGGCGAGCGTTACCGTGACATGCTCAACGAGTTTTTTCCAAAAATTGAAGAGGATGACATGGACGACATTTGATTTCAACAGGACGGTGCAACTTGTCACACTGCCAAAGTTACACTCGAACTTTTGGCTACCGTTTTTGAAAACCGAATAATCAGCCGAAATTCCGATATCAATTGACCGCCTCGGAGCTGTGATTTAAGCCCTGACACGTTTGATGCTTGAAAACACGAAATCGAAGTTGCCATTCATGAAATTGGAGCCCAAACAATCGAAAATGTGCTTAAAAATTGGGTTTATCGAATGGCCTACTGTAAAGCCAGTCGTGGCAGTCATTTGAACGATATTATTTTTCATTCATAAATGACAATGTTCAATCTTCAAAATAAATAAAAAAATGTTTGAAAAAATATTGATTAGGTTTTTTTTTATAACCGATTCAAAAAGCAAATTTTACATGGCCCGCCCTATATATACCGCAGTATACGGCAGGTTCTTTTGTTAGGTCTCTGAGTGTGTTATAAAACCCAGTTATTTTTTTATTTATGATAAGATATTAATTCCTTATTACAATAAAAGATTACAATATTTAAAATTAAAAGGTGTAGTGAAATTAGATTATCAACCTAAGCAACCTTTAAATTGCTAGACATACATATGTAGTGGGTTGTCAACTAAGTAATTGCGGATTTCACTCATAGATGGCTTCAGTTGAATTTTTAGGTTTGCAGATGTAGTACAAATATAGTTGGCAATTCAGCTGTCAATCAGTAAAACAGTTTTTTCATCGGTTGCGTAGTTTTTGTTTGGCATGTATCAACTATCATACATGCATTGAAAATCACTTAAAACAACTTAGCTATGTTCAGAAACTCGATACATGGATTCCTCACGATCTGAAAGAAACGCATTTAACGCAACGCATTAACAGTTGCGATTTGCTAAAGAAACGTAACGAAAATTATCCATTTTTAAGGCCACTGATAACTGGCGACGAAAAACGGGTTGTTTACAACAATATCAAGCTTAAAAGATGGTAGAGTTGGCCAGGTTAACCAACTCAAACAACTTCAAAAGCTGATATTCATCAAAAGAAGGTTTTGTTATCAGTTTGATGGGATTACAAAGAAATTATCTACTTTGGACTCTTACCGCCCTCTTACCTCAATTCTGATGTCTACATTGAACAACTAACAAAATTAAACTTAAACTATGCAGTTGATGAAAAGTGGCCCGAATTGAACATCGTAAAAGTACTGTATTCCATCATGACAATGCAAAGCCACACACATCTTTGGTCATTCGGCAAAAAATTTTGGAGCTTGGTTGGGATGTTTTGCCACATCCACCAAATAGTTCTGACCTTGCGCCATCTGATTAATTTTAGTTTTGATCTTTACAAAACTTCTTGAATGCAAAAGATTTCAATAATGAAGATAACGTACCTGATTCACTTTTTTGCTAATAAAAACCAGAAGTTTTATGCTGCTTGAAAGACGACAAAAGGTCATTGTTCAAAATGGCCAATTCATTGCAGAATAAATTTATTTGAATATGAATTTGAAAAGGTCGAGCCAAGGAGCACCAGGAGATTTGGTGGCTCCTAAAACACTCAGGCTTAAAAGCCGATTGTATTTAAAGCTCTGGAAAGGGGGTAGATAGTCAAGGAGGGAGGGAGAAAAGTATCAGAGAAAGAGATAGGAAAGAATAGAGACAGAGATAGAGATAGTTAGTCCTGTGAGAATTTTCCAGATTCTTTGGCAAATCTGTAAATATCCTCCAGTTTTAGAGAACGAATATTACTCATTCTCATGACATCGGAACCCAATACTCGTAGTCGCGCTCTAGCAAAGGCAGGACACTCACAGAGAAAGTGCTCAGTGCTATCCGCCTCCTCCAAGCAGGACAGGCATACCGGGTCCTCGATGATTCCTATGGTGGTGATATGCTGACCCCATGGGTTGTGTCCTGTAATGATGCCGACCATCAACCGAATGTCTTTCCTTCTAAGTTTTAGTAGAAAGTTTGACAGTTTTCTGTTCGGACTTGTCAAAAAACACTTTGCAGTTCTGCAGCGTTATAGACCGGACCATCGCTCTTTATGTAGATTGCCTACATAATCGTTGATCCGATTCTTGATTCGTGCGGGACTGATTCCGATTATTGGCTCTGGTCCCTGTGGGGGCACCGCTGATAAATTTATTTAGTTTCATTGTCTTTGATTTTCTAAAAAAAAGCCGCAATTACTTAGTTGCAACCCAATCGAAGTTAAAATTAAATTTGAACAAAATTAATAATTACACAGGCCTGCAAAATCTCGCTTTTTTACAGCTTTTAAAACCGCTATGGGTGTTTCTTGAAGGTATTTTTATGCTGAAAACGAATATGATCTTGAAAATGTTCCAGCACGTCAGGATTTTTGGCAATTTGAGGTTAAATAGTCAAAAATGCAGATTTTGGCCATTTTTTTAATTTTTTTTGAGCAAGGTAAAGTTTTTTTTTTAATTTTCCACAACGGCATCGCAAAGTACTACTCTTTAGCTTTAAGGTCCTTTTTTAAAAATATTCAAAATAGTATAACTTTTTTTATATTAATCGCAAAAATATTTTTAAAAATGAGTTTTAAAGCTGAAGACGAGTATTTTGCGATGCCGTTGTGGAAAATTAAAAAAAAACTTTACCTTGCTCAAAAAAAATTTAAAAAATGGCCAAAATCTGCATTTTTGACTATTTAACCTCAAATTGCCAAAAATCCTGACGTGCTGGAGCATTTTCAAGGTCATATTCGTTTTCAGCATAAAAAAACCTTCAAGAAACACCCATAGCCGTTTTAGAAACTGTACCTCGCAGGATTGTGAAATATATCCGATACATTTTGGTACATAAACCTTAATTTTACTTAATTGTAAAATGTGAAAAATTGATGGGTGATATAACTTTTTAATAATTTTTTTCGTAATCAGGACACCAAATTACAATGTAATTAGTTAAAATTATCGAAAACATTTTTTGGTTGTTGGCCTGTGTTATGAAACTAAAATAACAAATATTTGATTTCTTACATATACAGTAATTTTTTAATTGCATTTGAAATACCTGTTTTGCCTGTACCAGAAAAGTCCAAATCCAAAAAAGTTTTGAGATAATTAAAGCCAGGCAACGAGTGGCCAACGAGAAAATCTTAAAAGTCAAACATTTCTGCAAGGAACATTCAACTTATTCTTTCTAGAAGAATCGGGCAGTCAATTTCGCCATTAACGAGATCAAAGACAAATGATACTGCCTCAAGAGTACCTCTGTCACTTAATGAGAAAAGACTAATCAGACGACAGTGAGATTCGTATGATGGTTTCGGGTCTGATAAAATGAGTGAATTGAGTGCGAAGCGCACGGACATCTTTTGAACCCTCTTCACTCGATTTACATAGACTGCATGATAAGGTCTCCAAACAAAAGCAGCATAATCTAATTTGGACCAAACAAATGTAGTATAATATCTTAAGTTTTACATCTTATAATTAATAAAATATTTATTTTACGTTGTTAGGGAGGTGTTAGCATCAGATTTTTGGGATACGAAAGGAATTTTGGTTGCGTATTACTTGCAAACTGGTAAACCAATAAATTCTGCATATCGTTGCAACCTTTTAGGCCAGCTTAAGGAAAAAATTCATGACAAAAGACTCAGTTTGCAAAAGAAAAAAAAAAAGTTCATCAGGGCTCAATAGCATTTTGACAATGGCTAAAAGCCATGAATTAAAGTTCGATTGTTGGAACACCTACCGTATTCACCAGAAATAACCCCTAGCGACTTTGAATTGCTTCCAGATCTTCGTCAAATGATGAGGTCATAACATCTGTGGAGGCGTATTTTACAGTCCTTCCAGATTCTCGGTTCGGAGATGGAATTCATAAATTGAAATCTCGTTCGAACAAGTCCGTTGATGCTCAGGCAGACTATGCGTCTTTTGTTTCTATGCAGAAAGGTATTTGAAGCGGCAGGTCACGATATTTTGTACAAAAGAAGTTAGAAGTGGTTTTATTACCTCTGTGGTATTTTTTACCCAGTAGCTACGAACGCCGGGGTAAAGGAGTCTACTACGCTCTAAAATTTTGGATCATCGTTATGGTTGTTCGATCTGGCTTTTCCAGTTAAATAGTTTTTTCTAAACCCAACCCCTATATTTTTAAAATCCTTGTCTTGAGTGCTGTCAATTAATTTTTTCGTAGTAAAGTGAGGTGTCTATACAGGAAAAAATAACAGGCATTTCAACATGCGGATCTCTCTATTAAAAATAGAGTCAGTTTCCAGCGAGTCCTACTTTTTTCACTCGTCTCCAAACAATTTGGAAACAAATCGAAACAAACACTACTGCCGATTATATCGTTTTTTTTTTGAAATCTGCTTTTATTCTTATTGGATTGAAGTGGGTATTTTTTGAAGGCGATGATAAAATTCTGGGTAAGATTTTTTGCTCATAAAAGAAAAAAATGAGGCACAAATTGGCCATTTTTTAAGGCATGCATTTTCAATAGTTGGCGGAAAATAGCTAAACAGCGTTAAAAGTTCCATCCTTTTTGTCAGTAGAGAATAATTCCTAGACGGTACCTTTTTCTGTCATCTTTTTGACACTTGTCAAGTAGACAAACGTACAATTTTACAGAGAAGAACGCGTTAAAATGATTGAAACTTATTATGAAAATGGTCGATCTTTAAGAGCAAAATACGCAAAATTCGTGATTGCTTTTGCTGAAAATAATATCCCTATGAACCGACAATTCAAAGGTTGGTGAAAAAATTACAAGAAAGTGGTTCTATCGGGTTTCGGAAAAGGAACTGGCAGACTAAAAACTGGACGTTCTGTTGAGAATATTTGAGAATATTGCTGCTCTAGCGCAAAGTGTTGTTGAAAAACTTTCAATAGCGATATCTCGACGATCTCAGCAATTAGGAATTCATAAATCGACTATATGGCGGATTTTACCTATAGATTTACTCATGGTGGACATTTAAATGATGTAATTTTGCATATACTTAAAAGAAATTCAAGTAGTTTTAGCTGAAAAAATCTTAATTTTTGCAGATTTTATTTTAAGACAACGTCTAGGTGCGTCTTTTGTGAGACGCTTTGTTTGTATTATTTTATTTTTTTTATATTTTTTTGTTTGTATTATTTTACATACGGGATGTATGCTTTTGCTTTTCCTGCACTTCCTACCAGGATTGATGTCAGTTATTACAAGTGAAATGCTGCATCACACTGAATTGTGGCACATGTCCGTCAATCAAGCACACGACTTATAAAAAAGTACATTGCCTCTTAGAGTAGGTTTAGTGATTTTTTCTGACCGACTTACAACTACAAATGCTTTCTTCGTAAACGTGCGCTTATCCCTTAAACTACATTAAATCCAGGTACACAAACGTATGTATATAGAAGAATCCAGCAATTTTGTATAATCATTCGCATTTGTATATGCTTCTATGCGAAAACCCAATAGCATTTACGGTGGCGGCTCGAGGGTATGTAACTCACGCCAAGGCACAAACGCTTGCTAACTCATAAATTTATTCACACGCTTACCCAACACTTAAGTTGTCTTTGGCCAACTGGCAAACTTTGTAATGGCTACAACACACCAGCTTTTACTATACTTGCAGTCACATGGTGAAGCAGTGAAACTGCAAAAACCGCATTTGGTTGCAGTCATCCGCCTAAAAGAAGACACGACCACCGCCAAGTGCGCTAACTGAGCATAGCCGTCCATCCCAATTTGAAGTATTTCTGACAAAACAAATTTTCAATTTTTGTTGTTGCACAAAGTTTCTGACGCATAAAAGCGACAGGTAGAATTTTCGTGCCATTTTATAGTATTTGTACTTGTATTTGTATTTGTTTTTTTTTTCTTCACACTTGTTGCTGTTTTCTTTTATTGCTGCATATGGGGCCCCGGGTGTGCAACAAAAACAAAGAAGGAAAAATTTCATGCACTGCTCGTGTTTATTATTCAAGGGTGTCATTGTGGCAGCTCTCATTGTTTAGTAGCTTTTGTTGCCCCAAACGCAAACACACACACACACATACAACTCATGCCAATGCAAATTTGCCTTTTTCGTTGGTTGAACGTGATTTCTTTGTCATATTCTTCCTTCCCGTCTCAAATAGTTCAGCTCAGTCAAGTCAGTTGAGTGTCTCGCTTTTGTGCTGCGCTGCGCGCTGTGCCACACGTAAATTACCCTTAAGTGCACTCGAGCGCCACCGAGTGCAACTCAAGTTCTACAACTTAGAAGATTTTCTTTAAAAGTCTCTTCAATTTTTAATTCAATACGAATTTGCATTGTGGCAAATGATAGGTGGGAGCTGAGTGCGGCAGTGCGCTGAGGAGTGGTAGATTGTGAGTGATTTGCTTGAACAGCAAAACAAACGGCTGAGGATGTTGATGAAAATCGAATTAATTCAGCAATTGATGACAGGGACATATTGGATGGGCTTGAGAAGCACTTTTAAATGGAAAACTCATGAAAGATTTGTGCCAATGCCACTCAAGCGTCAGCTGGATAGAAATATTTTAATTAGAGTTTTATTTTAAATTGAAGGTCGCCGTAAAGCATTGAATATACAAAATTAATAACTGTTTTTTAAGTATGTTTGTAATATTATATTTAGTACGCTGATATTAGCTCTCTATTTGATTCTACGCCATTCGCATTGCCCTAAGTGCACTTTTATATTAGCACCAGCACGACGCAGACGTAAATATAATATAATATTATATAATATAATAAGAAGTAAACTGAAAACAATTTAAAAATAATTGAACAATAACCAATAATAATTTAGATTTAATTAAAAACTTATTCAATGTTCAAAATTTGATATATAGGTTTTTAAAGTTTTGAAATTTTAGAAAAAGAATTTTGTTGGTAAATTTTTTCTGGTGAATATTTTTTTTTGTAATTTCTGGAACCCATCCCCCTCCTATTACTGTTAAGGGGGAACACCACTGTGGGGGTCAAAAAATAGTCGATTTTTGGGAAATCCTTTTTGTAAGTAGGAATGACTCTTCGAAGATCGGACAAAAGCAATTTATTATGGGAGGTTGAATTAGTTTTAAAGGTTTTTTTCGAAGATTTGGGGCTTTATTGTGAAAAAACGGTACAAAATATTTTATTCGAAGTATTGGCCATCGCTAGCTACAACTTTCGCCCATCTTTCGGGCAATTTCCGGATGCCGTTTCTCCAAAATTCTGGCCGCTGCTTGGCTATCCATGACTCAACCCATATTTTGGTAGCCTCGTACGAGGAGAACCGCTGGTCCGCCAAATCGAGACTCATATGCCGGAACAAATGATAATCGGAGGGAGCTATGTCTGGACTATACGGCGGGTGGGGTAACACTTCCCAGCCAAGCGTTCCAAGGTATTTTTTGACAGGTTGAGCAACATGCGGCCGAGCGTTGTCATGTTGCAAAATAACCTTGTCGTGCCTTTTTACCGTTTCCGGCCGTTTTTCTTTCAATGCCCGGCTTAAACGCATTAATTGCAGTCGGTAACGATCCCCCGTGATTGTTTCGCCCGGTTGGAGCAGCTCAAAATATACGACGCCGACCTGATCCCACCAAATGCAGAGCATGATTTTCTTGCCGTGAATATTCTGCTTGGCCGTCGACGTTGATGCGTGGCCGGGCAAACCCCATGATTTTTTGCGTTTTGGGTTATCGTAGTGGATCCATTTTTCGTCGCCAGTCACCACCCGATGCAAAAAACCCTTCCGATTTTGTCGCTCGATCAGCAATTCGCACGTAAAAAATCGCCGTTCGACGTCGCGCAGCTTCAACTCGTACGGGACCCAATGTCCTTGCTTTTGGATCATTCCCATCGCTTTTAGACGCTTGCAAACGGTGGATTTATCAACGCCCAATGATTCAGCAAGCTCTTCTTGGGTTTGGAACGAGTCCTCGTTTACCAATTCCCCCAATTCCGCGTCCTCGAACTTTTTGGGCTGGCCAAGACGCTCCTTGTCTTCGGTGTGAAAATCACCACTTTTGAATCGTCGAAACCAGTACTCACATGTTGAAATCGACGGAGTATGGTCTGGGTAGGCCTCCTGCAGCAATTCACGGGCTTGGGCTGTATTTTTTTTCAAATTGAAGCAGAAAAGCAAAGCTTCTCGCAAATTGCGTTTCGACCGCATGAAAGTTGACATACTCGGAGCACGAAAACACTGCGTTGTTTATACTTCAGCGAAATGACAGATACTGATAAACAAAGCCTAGGGATGAGGCTTTGTCATGAATATATATTCAGTATTGCCAACGCGATAAAGTGATAAATAGCGCCATCTGTGTGTCACCTTTAAAACTAATTCAACCTCCAGTATATATGTATTAAACTATGTTGATGTAAATTTTTATTAAAAAATATTCAAAATTGACAAATTTATGTAAATAAACGTAACGAGTTAAAAAACTGACATCGTCTGGAAACGATACAGCAATCAATAATCATATGAAATCAAAAAACCAAAAATTTTATTCATCTACACAATAGTGGCTATCGTTGTATACATACATAGCCGTTTTTTTGTTTTTTGACAAAATGGTGGTGATGTGAATTTCGATGCGTGTTTTGCACCATTTTTTTGATTTTCAACAGGCCCAAAAAAATAGTTATTTTCAAAATTTTGAAAATCGGCTAGGTACAACGATAGCCAACGCGACAAAAAAAATTTTGGAAAAAAGAAAATTCAAATCGGTTCATTAGTCTTCGAGAAATCGTTGCCACCGTATCAAAAAAAGTCGTTTCGAGAAAAACGCGTTTGAAATAAAGCATCGTATTGTAAGCGCTATGGGGCCGAGTCGACGGGCGCTCACTTAAGTGCACATACAATCGAGAATAAAACGAATTTTTACCACATTTTCTTGAGTAGTTATACTAACAATTTATGCAAAAAAATCGATTTTTTTGAATTTTCACAGTAGCGTTCCCCCTTAAGGTTTGTAATAAGTGTTTTTTTAAATGGCAAGCAAAACTGTTTTCCAAAAATTTTCAACAAAGAAAGAAATAGCATTTTCCTAATATATATATTTGAGACCAAAAAAATATTTTTTCTAAAAGCCGGCGATGTTTCACTTTAAAAATTTAAACATACCAAAATTTTCATATAATTTAAAGATTCCATGTGTCGCATCGAAATATCATCTATATGAAACCTTTTATTGAAAGTGAAAATCAGGAACTGCAAGATTTTGTTGCCGGCCGGATTGTAGTTGCCTAGTAGCTGTCATTAAATACTCCTTACAATACTGTAAGGGTACATGGCTCTTTGTGAAGCTCCTTGAAAGCCGTTCGGGCTTTACTTCTATCCTTCATAAAACTAAATAAAACAGTAAAATTAGCTGCGCTCAACATCCTATGAATTTTATAGTCATCACAAATTCATAGGCTACTTTTGTGGAAAGAAGTGGTAAACCAGAACCAAAATTACCAGATAGATACCTATGAAATGAGACTTTCAGCTATTAGTCCATAGATGTAGCTAGGAGTATTTTTAAACCTTCCCAAATGTCTTGTTTTTTTTTGTTTGTCATCTGTTAACAATATTCAGTTCATTGTTTGTTACGTTTCATACAACAATGCATTTTTGTCGCTCTTAAAAATGTCGAATTTCGTGCCTTCAAACTACGATTTGCGGACATCGTGAAACCACTTGTGAAATGCTGCTCTCCCGGTTCAAAAGGAAGTCTTTTTTGCATCGAATTGTTACGGGTGATGAAAAATGGGTGTATTTCTCCAATCCCAATCGTATGATCCGCCCGGCCACAAGCCAAAAACAACGGCCAAACCAAATCAACGGAGTAGGGAAGGGTCACAAAGGCCTTATAGGAAATGCAATAGTATAGTAGAAGCTAGAAGTACTGTTTGCTCCCATGTAGCTAGGAGAATAATATACAAAGACCGCTAAATATAACACAGAACGAAATGGACGACTGCACGAAAAAGCAAGTGAAAACTGAACTGAAAAATTCATATACAGAACTACTGACAAAAAACGGACTCAGTACGTATTTACGCTCTCACGAAAAGACTACAGAACTATTACAGGTATGCTGACAGGTAATAATCTATAGGCTGCACACGCTTACAATATAGAGATTGCTAGCAATGGGAAATGCAGGAAGTGTAGAGAGAATATAGAGGAAACTATAGAACACATTTTGTGGCTTTATTCGGGACTATCAAAAACGCGCCTGAAATGTCTGGGAACCTCACAGGTTGAGGGTTTCGGAGGATATCTGAGACATGCATCTTCCAGTGCTGCTTTAAATTGCTAAAAGCGTTGACATCCTACGTGATGTCTGCTTTAAATCTTAATAGAGGTCAGTCAGCCGGGTTAACCTAACCTGACCTAACCTACAGTGGGTTAAAGTTTAAAAAATTTGTATAGTAGCATCTGAAAAAATGACTTTATTTTTCAACACCAGGTTTTAGCTACCATAGGCGTTATGATTTCATAAAATTGATTTCATGTTCAACAAAAAAAAAAAAAAAAAAAAATTCGCGCGAATGATAATGTATTGAACATGGAAAAATCTATATCGCAATATCTAATCGCAATATTGCCTAACTTTTTTGTATCTCTCTTTTCGATTTTGTACCACACGCTGAATCGTATGCCAAGAACCATTTTAAAATTTAATTCGCTCAGCTTCCCCTAGCTTCCTTAAACTCAAATCCACTGACCTTAATTCGACACAAGTATATACTTACGATAATTAATTATGCAGCAGGCACAAACCTAGTATCTATTTGCAGGCTCTTCATGAATTCTGAGCGAACTCACCACCTCAGTGACAAAGTAAACAGAGAAAATAAAAAATGTGTCCCACTTTATTGGCTGCTAAGCAAAGCCGCCTCCTTTTCTCAGTTAGCAGAGAACGTGACACTGCGTCCTTGTGAGCCCACATAAATCCCACTAAAGTAAATTTTGAATAAATTCCTGCTAATTTCTCTATTATTGTACTTTAATAATTATATAAGTATAAGTGTGTATTCATACTCACATACATATTTATACACTTGTGGTCAGATAATTAAGTCACTCCGACTTCTGCAATACTCGCGAAATATTTTTCATGCAAGTTTTTTTTTAATTTTTTGCAAAACAATAAATCATTTTACATATACCAAAACTCTTTTAAATAAAAGCTTCAAACTTGGTTCTCAATTCACAAAAATTCAACGAATTTCAAAAATTTGTTTCAAAATTTTGTTTTAACTTTTAATCAGATTTAAAATTTTTTTTTGTTAATTTTTTATAAAAAAAGTAGTTCATTGTGTATCAAAAATCTTACAAACAAAAGTTCTAAACCTTTCACAACATTCATAAAAATTTAACAAAATAAAACAAAATTATCAGCAAAATTTTTAGCTTTTTAATCCGGATTGTAAAAAAAGATTTTTGGTGTGCAGTTTTATAGCCCTTTGAATTTTAGTTTGTCAGAGTGTAAATTTTCAGAAGACTAATTTTTTTTTGCAACGATGTTTATTTTATGTAAAAAAAAATTATCAATAACGTCGCAAAAGAAAAGAAATGTTTAAATCGCTGCGATTTTAAAGCGGATTTGAGTTTTCGCTTTCTTATATTAAAAATTTGTATACTATAAAATCGCATACCAAGAAATTTTTAAAAAAATCTTACTGAGAGGTTAAACATTTTTGATATTCATATTTTGAAATTTGTTAGGTTCTTTTTAATTTTTTACAATTTTAGGAATTTGATTTATAAGGTTTTTGTTTCACAATGAATTCTCTTTTTATAAAAATATAGAAAAAAATTAGCTCGAAAAATATTTCGCGACTATTGTAAAAACTAAGGTGACTAAATTGTGTGACCATAAGTGTATAAGTGCTTGTATGTGCATACTTTTTTCAATTAACTTAGCCTGCCAATTTGCATCGGCGGCCTTGTAGCCTTGAACATATCCAAATATTTGCTTTACGCTGAAGTGGCGCTCTACTCAAATCTACCCTTCTCCTTATTTGCCCATCTTTCTCTTTTCATTTTCATCATTTTAATTGGCAAAAAAAAGTAATATGCTTGAAAAAATTAGGTTAAGCAATATTTATGTATGTATGTAAATATTTACTATTCCGGCGTCATCTCGGATCTCTCCGCGCGCACTTCAATGCACAACGTTCCTTTATTTATTCACGAGTATGTACTAAATAGCCGCCAGTTAGCCTGGGCTTGTGTCAAAACTGCAAAATTATTTAAGCCTTATATTTACCAATGAAAATAAGCCGAAAAAATAAAAAAATAAAACAGTTTAATGAAAAGGCCTGTGTCGTAAATATTCGTCCCGAATAGCCATTCAAGCGACTAAGCCATTGAATGACCAATGGCAATTCAACGCAATTCATTACTGACCCAATGGCCGCGCTATGCCCACTGCCGCTTCCAGTCGGTGGATAGACCAAAATGAAGTTTAGTGTGGTTTTCCGCATTGCGGTTTGCTTTACTGTTTGGAAATTTATCGTTGCGCTTAATTGGCGAAAGTGGGGCAGACAAATTTCACTTTGCTTTTTTAGCAATTAAATTGAATACAGAAATAGATGAGAATGTTATGACTTAGTTAAAGTAATGGTTGTTTGCAATAGTAAGCTGAAGAAGGCGTGGAAAATATAGATAAGCATACAAACAAATAATTAGCGCCGTAGAGGATACCAATTTGCACTTTCGCTCTGTGCATCTGCCTGCCCGAATTCTTCTGTATGCATAAATCTTTACAGTAGGACAATTTCAGTTAATATTTCCAGTGCACGATATCGAACCTCGCACTCCCACGTCTTAATTTTTCAATTAGCCTACCATTCACAAATTTCTTATGGAACTCGAAACTTTCTTCCAAGAGATCTCACGCAAAAGTGGCCATTTCTTTTCATCAGCAGAATCGGAGGTTGCCTCAACAAATGCTATTCTCAAAACATATAAAGTTCAATATAAATTGCAAGTCGTAGCTTTCCCAGAAGTGTATTGAGGGACTTCTATAGTTCCTTTCCCAATCGCATCTATGTATTTATTCATCATCGACAGTATGCGCGCCTCTAGCAATTTGTCAAAATCGATTGGCTTGAACACCAACATTGTTAGTTATTCGGCTTCCATACTCGACTGCTTTATAGTGCCCAGCATTTTTTATGCGGCAAACTGTCAAAATTGGTCACATTTCTTAAGGCTCAAGAGAGCGCTCAAAATGAAAACAAATTTCTTACCAATTCGCTGTTCCAAATGAGCTCATTTACCGTTCTACTGTGTATGCAACATTTGGTTATTAATTCATTGCTACCCCCGTCTCTAAGAATTACCTGTTGATCTCCGAAACTATTTAACCGACTTAATTTCAATAAAACTTCACCAACGGCAAGTGATAAAGCAAAGTAAAGTTAATAACTTCATTGCAATAATGATAGACTTAATTTTTTTTTGTTTTTGTTTTTTTTTTTTGGTGGGTGAGGTAGGGTACAAAATGCCTTTGCGCTTACAGCGACCGTCCTCTACTGCGTCGGGTGGTGTGGCCACTAAAACGATCCCTCCTCTCCTTCTGGGGATACACCCTTCCCGGTCATCGCTCAGCGCTTTGCAGTATATGCACTTGGAATCGGTTTCCTTGCCCATGAGGTATACGTAACTCCGGAAGTATCCGTGGCCCGAGAGGAACTGAGTTAAGAAGTAGTTGACTTCTCCGAATTTCCTTTGGACTCATTTGTCAATTGATGGAATAAGTTTCGCCGTCCATCTGCCACTCGGTTCAGTGTCCCATCGGCTTTGCCACCGCAGCATGGTTTGGCATCTCCGTTCTGAGAAGCTAGTGATGGCGTGTTTCTTCTTGGAATCCCACGCATCCATTCATTCCCGGGCCATGAGGTCGACGGGTATCTGCCCACTGATCACGAAAATTGCTGCGCCTGAGACTGTTCGTTGACAGCCTCCAGTGCTTTGCGCTTCGCTTTGCAGTTTAGCACGATTCCCCATACTTCGCTGCCGTACAGGAGAATTGAGCTTGTGGCCGCCGTAATTAGCTTTCTTTTACTCTGTGTTGGCCCACCGATGTTTGCCATTAATCTAATATACTTAGCATACTTTTTATTTGCATGCTGGCCTCAAATGGCATGTGGCCTCGTGTCATAAGAATGACTTCAGTTTTATGTTTGGTGAGTTCCAGGCCGTGGTCCTCAAGCCATATTTGCGTCCTTTACATGACTTGGTTCAGCTTCCTTCTAGCGTCCTCAGTGTCCCGAGCTGGTATGACCGCCGCTATATCGTCCGCGTATCCCACTACATATGTATCTTCTGGCATTTCTATGCTCAATATCTCATCGTAGCTCAGATTCCAGAGATCGGGGCCGAAAATAGATCCTTGAGCTGCGCCAGACGTATCGCTTTTGTTTTCTGGCCATCTGGTCTGTCGTACAGCAGTTCACGCTCACTCAGGTAGCCCTAGAGAATCTTTAGCAGGTATACAGGTATTCGAAACCTTTCTTATAGTGCCTTCGTATACTTGAAATTAGTTTTTAGGCATCCAAGTAGTTGTAAGTCAAGATAATCTTTTAAGTATACCTCAGGCAATCAATTAAATATATAATATAAAGCCAGCGTGCAAACACCACTGCCAACACACTAACGAAGTATATACAAGGGAACACACACAAATTTCGGAATTAGCTTGTAATAATCTCGGGATCCCGAAATTTTTTAAATATCAAGTTAAAAAAAGTAAAAGTTGGCTTGTTACAAAACTTGTTAACAACAAAGTTTCCAAAAAAGCTTGTTTTAACTTACTATATCTGGTGTTTTTTAGGAGACTGAGAACTTAAAATTATAATACAAAACAGAAATATTCTTGGACTGAATTTTTTTCAATAATATCTACAATAGTAGATAATTTTATGGCATTTTTTTTAATTGATATCCGGCATGGATTCGCCACGGCTAGGAGTTACATGGTCTTTTCGATCAGTAAAATGTTTGACTACTTTTCCGAATAAATCTGTTTGATAAATCTAAAAGAGCCCAAGCAGCAAAAATGCGACGCAAATGGTGGTCATTTGGCTTAAATTCTTGCACGAGCTGTATTTTTTATGCACGCAAGCTAAGATCCTTGTGTGAAATGTTCGCATAGTTGAAGGATAAATGGCCACAAGTTGAGAATAGTCACGAATCGACTGTTTGGCGACTTCTTCAACACTTCTCTCTATGAACTTCGTGAATAGATTTATTTATTTCAATATAAATACATAAATTTCACCATAAATTTTCACAATTTGGAAACGTAGTTCTGGCGTTAAACGATTAATGATAATTTGTCAAACCTTACTAAACAGGAATGTCAACATAGTTCGCCATTTTCAACTGCGAAAAAATAGTTATCGATATCGATAGTTCTCATACATTGTTTTAAAAGAAGTATTTGCTGATGTATCTCAGCAATATTTTAAAAAAATTAATATATTTTAAATGCAGTGGTTCCACAAGTGATGTATCAAAATGGCGTCTATTGCGCTATTGGTCTGGGCTGTGTCACTCAGACAACACCTCCAGCACCACAATTACCATAGTTCATCCTACACTAAAAACCAAAGTTTCAAACTTTCTGCGAAATTTTTTAAAACTTATCAAAATTTCATCGTAACTCTCAACTTTTTTAACACAAAACATTTAGCATTTGTCTCGCTATGCAGTTTTAAAGGCCATTGGATTTTAGTGCTTTTTTAGAGTGACTACAAAATAACATTGACTCTTGACAATTTTTTTCGCTAAACCGTTACGCCTTTTTCTCATACTCAATTACATGCCCGAATTGGTTTGTATGGAAGGAAAACCCTTGCACTGCCAAAAAAAAAAATTGTAAATAACGTTATTTTGTGGTCACTTGAAACTACACATTTGTTATATGTAACGGACTTTGAAAGTGCATAACGAGAAAAATGTTAAAAATTCTGGCTCAATAGTTCAAAGTTTTGATAAAATTTTGAAGTAGTTTGAAATATTTGGAGCAAAGTTTGAATTTTTGCGTAATGTTGTTTTTGTTGTAGTATGAACTGTATGAATAGTGGTGAGTTTATAATTTTGCAATAAAGAGTATAGGAGAGTACATCTCTTGGGTAAAAATGACTAGTGGTTAGGGCAAGTGAGCCATAATATTTTTACAATTGTCTCAAAAGCGATATTTAATCGGCTGGTGCAATTGTACTCGAATACTAAATTTCCCCTTTTTGTCCTGCTACTAACTATGAGTGTGCAACATTGCCAATCTAAGATCTAGGACTGGTTTCTCCCGAAACCGGTTGCAAAAGTACAGAAAAGTTGTACGAAAAGTTATAAATAAGTAGTACAGGCTTAGTTTTCGTATATTTGTGTATATTTTATATTAATTATTACTTTTAAAAGCACCTTGTAATTGCTTTCCTATTTTTGATATAAGAATTTGTGACGCCTATGGGTTTCCACTAAATTAAAAAATCTATCACCTTAAGATTTGTAAGATTAGTAAATAAGCTATATAAATCAGTTTGTTTTAAATTTCAATTGGTTAAATGTTTCAGTTATTGAATTTTTATTTATATTAAAAAAAAGGTATCTCGCATGGCTAGCACCGGAACGGATCCCAGGATATCGGAGTTACTTCAAAAATATCTTGAAATGCCAGTATTATTAGCATCAGCATATGTGCATACATGCATGCGATGCACTTTTAAGATATACATAGGTATTTATGATAAATGGCTTGTTTGCAAATTAAAGGTATCGCTGTAGAACTATCAGTACAGCCACCACAACTGTTTATATGGAAATATTGGAACAATTATATTATTTGCACCATTATGGTTATTTATAGGAATAAGCATGCACTATATACAAATTTGAATATATTGTTCATATTTGAGAGTATTCACACGCACACACATGCGTGGTTGCAGATTTACTTATACTCTTATGCTGGTCATAAATTTCTTCTGTTCTGCATATTGGTATTTTATGGCAGCAAAGCAAAGTCAATATATTCAAGTTCCACAATTGTGAGTATGTGTGCACATGTATGAATAATTGAGGTGGGGGTACTCGATTCATATAAGATGAACCTGCACACATACAAAACATCGACTTGTTTGCATAATATTAGTTGGCATAACAGCATACTAAAATACAGGCTGTTCTCAAATTCAAGTAGGCATCCCCAAGCAGCAGCAGCAGCAGCAGCAAACAATGCCAGCGTCTATGCACCCATGCATGCATGCATGCATGTATTCATTATGCATTTGTAATATCCGCCATGCAAATATGCAAACTATGTGTGTACGTGTGTTCGTAAGCAGTTTCAACAAGCAACCAAGTGGGCACCCGTATATCGCACACACACTTTCATAGCAATAACAGCTGCTGGTCGCCACTCAACGTGCATATGCTTATGCAAATTCAGCTGCTTGGCATTTTCGTGTCCACTCAAGCATAATAAGCAGCTCGAGTAGCGCTTCCCTGCTCAACTTACATGCGTACTTAAGTAAATTCTATTTATAATTAGAGCTAACTTACACAAAGTATTTTGTGTGACCACCAACCCGCTTGCTTCAAATTTCAAATGCCTGAATAGTCATTTCCCAATGATGTGTCTACCAAGTCAGCACGCCAAGCGCCGTGTTTAGCCATCCTCCCACTTACTTATCTACTTGGCTCACACTTGCCGTGTTGACCAACGCAGTTGCTCACTTTCCCACACGCGCAGCTTACTTATGTATCACATAATTGTTTAAC
This sequence comes from Anastrepha obliqua, assembly GCF_027943255.1. Lineage (NCBI taxonomy): Eukaryota > Metazoa > Arthropoda > Insecta > Diptera > Tephritidae > Anastrepha > Anastrepha obliqua. The sequence continues at coordinate 4,147,929 of NC_072896.1, forward strand.
TAATTTAATTATTCAAAAAGCATTGCTAATGCTAATTTAGGTTTGTGTGAGTATTGGCATATAGGTATGTATGTGCATGTAAGTTGCTTTGTACATCCACTTGAGCTGTCATAGTTCCCCTCAATTCGCCGCATCCCACTGCTCTACTGTCCTTAATATGCAAAGTGAAATTTGTCACAATAGCAGAGTGCACTCGACGTACATTTCAATGGAGATTATGTTTAATTGGCAGTTTGAGCGTTTTGATTTCTACCAGCGGATAAGCAGGAAATTGGAGCAGCTTCAAAGTTATAACAGGCAACCTGCTTTACTGTACTTGCGTACTTTTTATGAAAGATGAGACAGAAAGTGATTTTAAATTGAATTACAGAAATGGGATGATAGTTTTTTTGGATAAAAAGTCACATTGGGTAGTCCATTAATTTTTGTGTTTGCAAACAGATTAAAAATGCCAAAAATTATTGGAATGCATGTCAGAAGTTTCTGAGAAGTAACAAATTTCAACGATAAAAAGAAAGATGTGAAAAGTTGTATTAGCTGTCACCTCGTGCATTATTACTCCAGGGGTTCACTACCATCAATAGAACCTCGATGATTAGAAGAGCCATTTTTGATGTGCAGCAACGAAAAACGAACGTGGAATTTTCTAAGGCTTCTCAAAAAGAAATTAGCTCTTCACTTGCAAACTGATAAAGGACCATTGACTACAATTATATAGCCACCATATTCGTAGCGGCCGCCGTAGCCGAATGGGTTGATGCGTGACTACCATTCGGAATTCACAGAGAGAATGTAGGTTCAAATCTCGGTGAAACACCAAATTAAGAAAAAAAATTTCTAATAGCAGTCGCCACTCTGCAGACAATGGCAAACATCCGAGTGTTTTTCTGCCATGAAAAAGCTCCTCATAAAAATATCTGCTATTCGGAGTCGGCTTGAAACTGTAGGTCCCTCAATTTGTGGAACAACATCAAGACGCACAGCACAAATAGGAGGAGGAGCTCGACCAAACGCCCAGAGAGGGTGTACGCGTCAATTATATACATACATATATATATATAAATATATATAGGCACGCAAAACAGTTTCTGGGAAGTAAATGTGATGGATAAATAGACAAAGCTGTCAGTGCTGCTAATGCCCGTTGCCCGTCATATAAGCAGGCAAACTTGGCCAGAATGGAACCATGACCGTATAAAATCGCTATCGATGAATAAAATAAAAGGGGTAATAGCAAGGCAGTGTTTAATTGGATGGCATGCAAATAAATTAAGGGTACCACATAATGACTGTCAAGTTATTGAAGAAAAAGAAACCGAAAGAAAAAGCTTTCCATGCTTAGATTCGTCTTTCTTGATAGCATTCAAGAGGTCTCACAAATATGGTTGCCGAATTTAAAAAAGTTCAATAAATCCACAGGTTGGTTAAAAGAAGGCTTGGGAGTGTAAATGATGAGCTCCTGTGGTATCACAATAGGACTGTTCTGGCCTAAGTGTGTTGTATGAAAGCCACTAAACGTAACCTAACCTAACTTAACCTAACCTAACCTAATGAGGTGGTGATAATACCGAATCATATTCAAATATCTGGTATTCGAAAAATGTGCTTAAGCTCTTTGTGGGAACTGTTTTAGCTGAACCTGGACTGTTGAAGCACAAACTTGTGGGACGAGCTGACTGTAAAGATCAGTCAAAGATCGAAATTTTTATGGTCTTCTATGTTGCCTATGGGAGTTTCCTGCAGCTCTTGATACTCAATACGGAATGCATAAAAGAAAATCGGAAAAGAACATTGATTTGATTTTATAAAAGTGCTCGTAGTACAACGGAAATGAAAGGAACATTTATTCGACGAGTGAGAACATGGAGTAAGACATGCACTTGCTGACTCAAATTGAAAGTTTCCCTGAAGTGAAGTAAATTACGCAGAAAAAAGCGCTACAACTCCTCAATGCGACATCTAACGAATTGACTCGTTCGAATCATAAAATGTCCATCACCTATCTATTCTAAAAAACAGAGAGACAGGCGGATGAAAGAATGAACGCAACGTCATTTGGCTGTATCATCTACAATAAAGGAAGTGTGCGTCATTTCGCTTGTTAGGCAAAAGTATGATACGATAGCAGACAAGCAATCAGCTCGACCGGCAAGGGACTGGAATTCAGTGAGTGCACAAAACAGACTTCCCTAAATTCCTGAGCAATTCACTTCCTCTCCATGCGTCTATCTTCTATTTTCGTACGCGCATATGTATGTGTGTGTGCACAGTGCTTAACACTTGACAACGCGTTGGTGTGCATTGGCGTGTTTTCGTGCCAAAATAAATTGCTTACTACCACATACACACATACATACAGATATATAAATAAATACGTATACATATTTATTTTGCAGCGCTGCTGCTCAAAAATTTCATTCTCTCTCTTTCTCTGTCCCCGCTTTGGCGATAGCCAAGTTACTGTTAATTTTATTTTATTAGGCGGTGCTTAACTTCAATGATGCGTTAACAGCAATTTCGGCTCTCTGCTTTACTCTTTTATGAACGATTTTTTTTTCTTTCCTTTATTGCTAAGCAGGCATGTATGTATGTATTGCGAGGTTGTGCGTAAGAATTATTCCTTCAAAATTGTTTTCTTTCAGTTTCTTTTGCTTTTTACTTGCTTGCTTCCGTGCTGTCCTGCCTTTTTTGTGAGGCCACGGGAAAATCAGGCGCACATTTTACGCTCGTATTATTGTCGTTGTTGTCGACTTTGTGTGTAAAGTAAAGAAAAAGCTTCTAAGCTAAGCTGTAATAAATGTGTATTTTGTAAGCATACAAACAGACATACCTACGAGTACATAACATTTGGAGACAAACTATGCTACAAGAACAAAATGTTAGAAGATTTATATGTGTCTGTATGTTTAAATCCCCTGCTTTCAATGACTTAGTTTTATCTAAAATGTAGGCTTAGGCATTCGCTGGGTAAACTCTTATGGGTGGGTGGATATTCTTACAAATTTTAGGTTAAACTCAAATTAAGAAAAATAATAATATAAAATATTTCTTCTCATGCTGTTTGCGTTTTAAGTTAGAGAGGTTAATTTGTTTTCTAAGAAAAAAAATATTTTTTTTAAGAGACAAAGTTTTGCTTTGAGATTATTATCACGGCACAATTTTTTTCGAAGCATTCTGGTGTCCAAAGTGTGCCATCATGTCATAGTTTTGGGAAAAAATATTTATCGCAACTTGACTTTCTGGAGACTTCAGCTTATACGCAAATCAAAACGCGCATCGCTCAATCGAAACACCCAAATCAAAGGTGAATCAGAAGGACATCGAAACCGTCGAAAGGTAACACAAAATAAACTTGACATTTTTAGACCTCTGTAATTTTAAGTTGAGTCGATTGCGTTTTTTAATATGATTGCAGGGTAAACAATAACCAGTTGGAATCAAAAAAGCTCTTACAGAATCAAAACTTTTGGCTGTCTTAAAAAAAATCTCTGGAAACCTAAAAGATTCATACCGTGATTTAATAAATAATATAAAATAGCTCTGAATAAGCTGATCCCATGGTTCGTGGTTTATTGACAACAGATGCATCTTTATGAGCTGCGCTACAACTCCAGAATAGAAAAGGTCCAGCTTTCTCATGATGAACATCGCTCAAAATGTGAGCTTTTCATCACCATTTTACAAGCGTGTGCTCTGTTAGACTTCCATTAAAGCGGCAAATGAAAGACGGACTATGGAAACTAAAAAGGCGTTTCAGCTGCTATCACTTCCAACGCAGCTTCACCGATAAGGAATTGAAGAGTATTGAGTACTACATCTGTAACTGTCACTTTCTGTCTGAATTGCGACAACTTTACGTGTAAAATACTTCCCTGAAAACATAGCGGAACTAGAAACGGGTAGCATTCGTAATTTTATACACTTCCTTAATCGCACTAAGTGGTTTTACTTCAAAGAAAAGTAAGGAAGCAGTGAAGTAAGAGCTCTTCTAATTATATGAAACACCAAAGTCAAATGGTCACTTAGCATTCACCACAACACAATTAAACGAGTTCTAGTCATCTGTCAGCTATATACTCACACGTTCTTGATTCACTTCTCCATATATTTAACATAGTGTTTAACACATTTTTTCACTTAATCCCTACAGCTGATCGGCGAAATACCTGCCTAGGCGATTTTAGGCGATTTCAACAAAGCGCGCCTTTACACATTTCCTCTGCATCGGCCTAGAATTAGAAAGAATTATTATACAAAAACCAAAGTCTTTCCCCACACTGTAATTCCGAAACAGAGGTTCTCTTAAGCAAATCTTGGCTTCACCAAAAGAGTGATTCGAGTCGTGCGTCCCTTTAAAATACTGAAAACGCGCAATTGACAGTTGTAATAAGAAATATTTGGCGCCCAGTTTATCGATTAAAAGACAGCTGCGTAGTTTAATGAATATTTTTGGCACCTGATGCTACAGTCTAGAAAGGCCTTTATAGGCCCAACGAAGTTGATCAACTTCAGCTCGCTAACAGAGGTTTCGTCGTAGACTGATTTTTCTGACTGTGTGGCAAACTGTACACCCCAAGGCTGACGCCAGCCAGCATGAATTTGATATCATGAATTCGGTAGCGCTTCTACCTATTTTCTGAACACTCACAAAAGCTGTGTTTAGTCGTGTGGTCTTTATTTTTCGTGATTCTGTGAGTAAACTCTGGTAAAAGTTTTTCCTGAATTGAATTTAGTCGACATTCTGATAGATTGAAGTGAACGAATTTACTAGGTGGCAAAGTATTTTTCCCATACAAGGCGCATACCAAATTTTCACTTTTTTATATGGCAGCTTTAGAAATCTTCTTACTTTACTCTGTTCGGCGCATATCTTAGCTGCTCTTATGGGGCATCACCAATTTGTGCACGAGCATCTACATATTAAGAGACTGGACTCACGGCTCTTTAGCCAAGCGCACAATTATCCAGTGGTCTCAGATGCACACTTTGAGCTAAAAAACAGGGCCTCCTCGTACCACCTACTGTCTCAAAGGGATAAGAACTTAGAGATGCGCAACATAACATTCGATTTGCTTCCAAACGAGAGAATGTAAAATATTCTTGTGCAGCTGCTTTCGCTTGATTACAAAGTATTTTCATGCTTTTTTTGCGTTTACCTTTAATTCAATTTTTTGCTGTTAACTTCCATGCTTTCGAGCTGCTGCTACATTAATGCTGAGTGAAAGATGCGTTTTAAAGCAGCTTCTGGGGTATTTGAATAATTTTTCACAGCGCACAACTGCATTTTTTTTTGCTTCTTTTCTTTGTCTTTTTGGTGTTGTTTGAAGAGCACTAAGTGAGCAAGCAATTTGGCTATTTTTTCCAATTTCGAAAAAACCAAATGCTGCACAAATCTTAAATTGCTACAGAAAATGCTTCCAGAATTGCAAAAAAAAACTAGTGTGAATGTATGTGTGCATGTCCAACTCATTTAAGGCGCGTTTTCGTCACGCTCCAAAGCTGATTTGTATTATTTTGGTGTTGTTAGCAACTCTATCAGCTGATTTGTCTCTAACGGCACAGCGAGCCGATATCAGCTTTCGATATTAGATTTGCAAGTGTGTTGAAATAAATACTATTTGTGTGTGTGCGTTTGTTTATGCTTAGCAGTGCATTTAAGTCCGTTTGGTAGAGAAGAATTCTACATATTCGCCCTGCTCTGTGTGGATGTGTACGCGTGTGAAGTTTCGTTTTTGCATCGCTTTCCTCATCCTAAACAATTTAATAGCATCAGCACTACGAAGCAACTACAACAGCTGTAATGCCTTCCCATCAAATATTCGCATATATTGGAAGCTTTTAAGGCGCGTTCGCTCATTAATGCAAGTCGCGGTCGCATCAACGCTCACGCCCGGCTCTCCCACTGGGTAAGGTTTTTACTATGCTTTTATGTGGGTGTGTGTGTGTGGACGTATGGACGTGTGGCTTGTGTGTCCATATTTGTTCCATCCGCAAAGCATTGCGGTGTAATTTATTATGATTTGTATGAAAATTAATATTTAATTTACGCTGTTGCGCAACTCGCCGCTGCGCTGCTGGCGCCTTGGTCCAGCATGTCGTAAATTTGCATATCTACCCCATGGCACATTGGACTTGCGTGGTGCGAGTTAAATTGTGAGTCCACTGCGACGTGGCGCGCTTGGCGTGTGTGCTGCGGTTGGTTTGTTGGCGTGCTTGCAGTCGTTTACACGGACACATTCTTTTGTGGGCAAGTGTGTATGGATGTTTATCAGTGTATGTGTGCTGCAAGTGCGCATGTTCGTGTAGGTTAATTGAATTCGCTTATAATTTTTGATTTATAATTAATTTAATTACAATGTTCATAAATATTTATAGCTTTTAATAATTTAATTAAAATTAGTGTGGCTGCGCACAAATTACGATTGACCAATTTAAATTAATTTCGGTTACTTTGAAATTGGCTAAAATATTTGATATCGATAACGGGAAATGAAAAGCGCAATTTGGCTTTAGTTGTTTTTTGAGCTTGAGCTGTTTTTTGTGCTTTAGCTGATATGAATTTAGTAAATTTAATGAATTTTGAAAGAATATGTAGTTGGAAAGCCCGAGGTGGCCCAGATCGATAGTCATAGCCATTTGAAAGAAAAAAAAATCAGATACAAATCAGTGTCTGAAGCATAATTATAATAACCTCAAAGCTGCATGAGCTGTAATATCTTTAATAGATAATTTTATGCAAACGCTTCTTAACAATGACTGCATAGACCTTTGACTGCATCTTTTTCCAGGTAGAGGGACTTTCATTTGTAGCTGAAACTTTATTTCTATTATGTAAATTGAAGGGCCGTAGCCGTGTGCGTGACTACAAGTTTCAATTATATCCATCAATGGCATAAACCAAAAATTATTGTAAGTTCAGAAATCCCATAAAAAAATCCCATACGAACTTTCAGGCTGTAGATCTGGTTTATTTCGTTTACTATAAGTCTAAAACATAATTATTGTTTTTTACAGACCACTTAGATCTAATATGAGCTTAAATTACTATTGTACTATATTACTATAATTATTAAATAAATTAGTAAAACGAGTTTATAAATTTCTAAAATTCATTCTTTCAAACCGAAAAGTCAAGCGGAATAGAACTCGAGATCTCATTGAATTCTCTTAAAACGTGGGTAATAGGAGCATTACGCGCATAATTCATGTTAAGAAATTTAAGATGAAATGGATAAGTATTGCGTAACGTTTTAGTAGGTGAAAGTAAATGCAACGTAATAGGGATGAGCAGTCCATTTCTCCTTTAATTACACTAAGCACTGCGCTATTTTTAGATATCAAGCAAGCATTCGATAAAGTTTGGCACCCAGGGTTACTCTATAAAATAAAAAATTGGCTTCCAGCTCCTTACTATTTAATTATAAAGTCATATCTTAGTGGTTGTACGTTCTACGTCCATGAAAAAGATGAATCTTCAGAGTTGTACTCAATTAATGCTGGAGTTCCTCAGGAGCGTATTAGGCCCCGTTCTATACACAATATTTACCGCTGACCTACCGATTAACAGTAACAGCAACAGATGCTGATGATACAGCTTTTATTGCCACAAACTGTAATCGTAATGGCGCATCACTTCACCTACAACAACAACTGAATATGGTTGAAAAATGGCTAATGAATTGGAAGATGGAGGTTAACACTCAGAAGTCTGTTCAGATAACGATTACTTTGAGAACCGGAAATTGTCCTCCCGTATTTTTGAATGGCTCTACCATACCTGAAAGTGAAACTGTCAAATACCTCGTTGTACATTTGGACCGAAGAATGACCTGGAAAACCCACATTAAAGAGAAACAGTAACAACTCAAGTTTAAAACGAAAAAAATGTACTGGCTCTTAGGCTAGCGATCACAACTTAGTCTCGTAAATAAAGTACTGCTCTACAAAGCTATCTTAAAGCCAGTATAGACATATGCAATACAGCTTTGGGGAACAGCGAGTAACTCAAACATTGAAGTCCTGCAAGTCCTACAAGTTTCAATTATAAGATACCAGGCTATGAAATGAAATCACCAAAGCCTCTCGAAGATACCTAGACAGACTGTCGTACAATGAAAACATACTAGCAAGAAATCTTCTACACAATAGCATGGATGTCAAACGCCTTAAAAAAATTCATATTTTGGATCTCTCAAACAGATTTGAGGAAACATAATTGATTTGTAGCGAATACAACTGTTTTACAATATATTGATTGGTCTCAATGGAGCGCAATCAATCCTGTCATAATTCTTATATTTAAAAATATTCCTGATTGTCAACTGATAGATTGCAAATAAAATTTATTCATAAAAAAAAATTACACTAAAAACAAAAGACAGTGAGAGTATAGACCTTCTACTCTCTAGAGACTTTAAGTTAATTAAAATCAAACGGGAATGAAATTTTAACGACCTGAAATAAAACCGAATGGAAACAAAGCGAGGCTAATTTACGTAATAGAATTGCATGAGAAACTCAATCAAATGGTTTAGAAAAGTCTGTATAAATACAATCGGCCTGAAAACCTTCAGCAAAAGTTCAAAAGCAGTATTCACCAAAAGCAGCCAAGTTGGAAACTGTAGACCTACCCGAGATAAATCAATGCTGATTAGGCGAAATTAAGCTCTTAGTTGCAAAGTACATTTTTTCTTTTACAATTCCTTCGAAAAGTTTAGAAATAGTAGAAAGTTTCGAGATCGACCTGTAGTTGCATATATCTTTCTTTTTGCCACTCTTGAAAATAGTGGTGATAGTTGTGATTTTCCAATCGTCGATAAAAACTCCCGAAGATAGAGATTTATTAAAACCTAATTTGAGAGGAAAGACAATAGCCGGGAAGTTTTTAAAAAAATTACGAACAGCCCATCCTTAACAGTCTGTGAAGAAGGTTTTAAACCCAAAATCCCAATCTCAATGTCCAGGAAAACAAGGTTTAAATAGACAAATTCAAGGATGAAAGTGGATTATCATGACAAGGAGAAAACAAGGACGAATCATCACTAGTGAAATTAGATTTGAAAAAATCGGCAAACAAATTGGCTACGTCCACAGGAGTAGACGCTGATTTGTCATTAAAGCGAACCCCGGTAGAGACTCCAGCGCTTAACTTTTTAGATTTAATAAATCGCCAAAAGGCTTTATTTTTATACATATTTAAAGTTAGTGACTTTTAAAATACCCTGTATATAGAAAAAATTTAGTAATACTCGATCAAATTATAGTTTCTTACTACCAATGAGGAACTACTAATGAGGAACTAATTTTTAAGATTTATTTTAATCTAAATTTAATGTTGTTGTTTGACGCCTTATGCTCTAATTGGAGTTAAAAGAAAAATATTAGTAATAATAATGTTGTTGATCTCAATCTTCTGTATAGCAAAAACTGCGCTATAAAATTTAGGGTCTTTACAAAGAACATCGATTTTCTTTATCTCCGACATCATCAGTGAAATAATTGTATAAATGTAAAGCGCATTTCCATACCACAAAAATCTGCGGAGTAATAATTTATTCTTTCTGCAGTGGCTTAGATTAGATTAGATTAGATTAAATTAGATTAGATTAGATTAGATTGGATTAGATTAGATTAGATTAGATTAGATTAGATTAGATTTGTGGGGGGTTGGACAAGTCCAAGCACTCAGTCAGTAGACCATTGTACTACACCCGGATATATTTCAGTAGAAAGAATGGTAGGACGGATATATTAGTTTGAGGTCACTCTTCCACAAATCTCTTGGATTCATTGATGAATATTAAGAGATCTGGAAGACGAAGAGTATGAACTTTATCCATACTCATTGTATCGCAACCCAATATCCTAAGTCTGATTCTGGCAAATACAGGACAGCTACAGAGAAAATGCTCTGCAGTGTCGTGATTCTCAAGACAGGATAGGCATATCGGGCTGTCTACGACCCCCATGGTAGCCATATGCTGACCACAGACGTTGAGCCCTATGATTACACCCACCAGTACTCTGAGGTCCTTTCTGCTGAGTTTTAGGAGAAAGGTCGCTGTTTTCCTGTTTGGTTCTTTCACAAAGCTCTTGGCTACTCTGCACGAGTTCAACTCAGACCAATGATCTCTGTGGGTAGACCTCATGAAGCCGTCAATACATAGATGACTCTATGTGGAATAGACACCTAGAAAGGGTTCAGGGCCTAGTGGTATACTTGAAAAGCCTTCATTTGCCAATTTATCAGCTAACTCGTTCCCCGCAATACCACAATGTCCAGGCACCCAAATAAGACTAACTTTGTTGTGTTTTGCAACACTGTTCAGTTTTTTTCTTATATTCACCGACTAACTTCGTAGAGCAGCGTGGGTTAGCAAGGGCTTTCAGTGCAGCTTGACTAACACTACAAATTCCAATACTGCCCCGCCACTTTTTCTCAATTAGCCGGTACGCCACATTCAAGATGGCATAGACCTCCGTAAGGAATACCGTGGCCATCTGTCCTGTGGCATAGTTTAATTTATTTGTTTTATTCTCCGATACGTGGAACATTAAAATAATTTATGAAATTTAAAATTTTAGAAAAATATGTATTATCATCGTTAAGTATTTTTTTTTAGTCTGCAAAAAATCATGTATAATATTTAGTTTTACTTAGAAAAAATAAACAAATAAAATGAAACTACGTGGCGATGCCATAAATGTTTACTATTTTTTATGATTTATTGTTGTAGAAACTGTGTAGAAACTGTGTTTCTATTATTTTTAAACCTAATAAACTCGTTTCTGATATCTCTTTTATTGTAGAAGTTATGTTACAGAATGTTAGAAAAATTACGACATTATTTTCATTAGAAAAAAAGCATTAGCATTTGAAAAATATATTTTGCGCTAAGATTAAGGGGGGACCCTCATTTATCGGGTCAAAAAAATCGATTTTTTGGAAATAATTTTAATCTATTCTACAACTATTTAAGAACATACTTTCAAAATTTCAAGTCGATATCTGTATTTTTGAAGGAGTGACAAAATTTTTAACAGGACGCGACGGGTGGCCTGATCGCCTGTATCCAAAACTTTAAACGCGTTTTTCTCGAAACATCATTTTACGATTTTGTGTACACAATTGAGAACGCTGTATTGAACCAATCAGGCTTTACAATAGCTCATTTTAAAGATAATTAAATTGTTTTCAATGTGACATTAAGTGTTTTTTTTAAAAAAAAGATTTTCATATTTTTTTGTAATTTTAAAGTCAATTTTTATGCATGAAAAATCACTTTTAACATAAAACTGGGTAAAAAATATCAATTTCGACATTTTTTTTTAAAATCAAAATGTCACATCGAAGGTATTATCCTAAAGTTTTAAAAAAAATTTGGTTTTTTTATTTCAGAAAAAAATTCAGAGCGCTAGAATGTACACAGATAGAATGAGGTGCCATGGACGAGGTGTATATTTCCATACTTAAAATGTTTTTTTTCTTCTCCGAAAATTTTTGTAGACAGTCAAGACATTTATTAAAGCACTTTATGAATTACAAAACGTTTGAAGTTATTTTACCTGAGAAAAAAATTCCCAAAAATGATGCATTTTTAGACCGTCTAAATGAGGGTCCCCCTTAAGAAGAAAAACTTGGATTTTTATAGAGCAAATAATTCTACAATATAATTAAGGAAAACATTTTTAAATTAATATTGTTTGATGGGTTAAAATGTTCAGCAGAAATCTGGGCCATGATTTCTTAACATAGAATTGTTGAACATATTATATCATATATCTAAGCTGTAAGGATCGAATATTTTTCTGTGCCGATTTACCATAAGAATGGATAAAAGAGTGACTACTTTCACGCATTTTCTTCCTAAAAAATACGTTCGACAATTTTTTATATGTTGAAAAATTTGACTGATATTGTGAAAAAAATTATCAAAAAATTAACGGAATTTGCACCTACTAGCACTCTTTCCAATAAAATTGAATGAGCTCTAACACTGTTTACCAAAAATTATTCTAAAAATTCTGATTAAAAAGTTTGAAGTTTTGGTGAAGATTTTCAGAATTTTCATAATTTTTGCACAAAGTTTGAAAAATCGATTTATATGGTTTTTTTAATGAGTTAAATTGATGAATGAGCTAAATTTTTATAAAAATTTAATAGACACTAAATAAACAAAAGTAAAATAGCCAAAAGTGTTCAAAATTCCGCACACCTATTTTATTGTCCACGAGTCATGTGTTTCGCTGTTGCCTTATTCCGAGCTACCCAGCTGCAATATGAGTAATGGAGAAAAATAGAAAAATAACTTAAAAGTTCCCTGAATATCTTTTCTGAAATAATCCACTCCTACTTTTAAAGTAGCAACATTTTATGTCTGCTCTAAATATTTTTTATTTGCTCAATTTTCGAAGCGACGTATTATTTGCCTAGCAGTCCAATACCTAATAAATATTTAAAAAGCAAAAATTTATTTAACTCAAACTTGTGCAAGTATGAGTGTTTTATGAGATATTCGCAACGAGAAAAATTACTGCGGCACAAATAGCGCAAACAAATAAAATTTATTGAACTAAAGCGAACACAACAGTCACTCTGCGCACAAATATATACCCCGCAGAGAAAGCTAAGCTACTCAGCAAATATTTTAATTCATGAATTGGTATTTCATGGAAGAAGGTTGAGCGTGACTAGAATGGAATTAGTTGCATGATGGCCAGTTTGAGGCTTATGTCAAAGAAATATTTTTCCATTGCTATTAAAATGCACTTATATAGGAGTGATTTTAAGGGTGTTAAGGTTGCACGGAAAAAGGCTTAAATAAAAATAATTATTGGCGGTGCCAATTAGTTTATTTTTCCTCCATTATGAACTAGTATAACACTGATGCATAGGCCGACTAGTTCGGGAACGGGTATGTGGGTGATACAAGGACTGAGAATTGATATACGCATCCTGCGCATCGCCATGTTAAAAGTAGCAGTTGGTAGCAGTGAAAAAGCATAGAAGACGAACCACTACAGCTGCAAAGTAAACTCGTCATCAGTTAGACCAAAACTAGTGGGTTTGACGGCAGGGTACTTGTTGCCAGCGAGCGCCACAAAAATGTGTTATTGCTGTGATTTGAATAGGCCATTTTCGATATGGAATTTTCATAAAAATCAAAAGCAGAGGAAGTGATTTATTTTGCATGTGTGTGATATAAAATATGAGAGTGTTTGCATGTAAGCATTTCTAGCGTATTTGTATGTGAATATAGGGGAGTTTGCGTAGAAAAGTCGACAGTTACACACATCTACTTACGGTGTATGTGAAAGTGTATGAAATCCCTCCCTACAAAGCTTACAAAGCATTCACACGTATTTACGTTATTATGTATGAAAATATGTGCAAATACATAAACACAGACATATAAAAAATTAGTTCAATAGTAATTTCACAACCTACTCCTGCTCATCTGGGCTATCGTCTCCCTATTTTATTGCGCTTGTTCCCAATTGTGTTTCCTATCTTTTATGGCACTTTCTGCTACTTGGCAAATATTCATATATTTATAAATTATCGTTCCTTGCTTTCGCATCCGTATTCGGCATTCGGCAGCAGCTTAACAAACGCAACTTTTCCGATTTCTGCTTCAGTAATGAGTCTAATTTTCAAGTACGCAAACATTTTTTCGGCACTTCGTTTGGGGCAAAACATTTTGTGGCGCCACTTTTATGCTACGTATGTGCATATGTGAGTGTGAAGCGAAGATAATTATCTTGTTTTTGCTTCAAACTATAACCAAATGCGAAGTGTTAGAACGTAAAAAATTCGACTAGGTTGGGCCAGAGTGAATGAACTGGCCCAACAGAAAGCCAGTCTCATGTTCATTACGATTTTGGTGTTCAGTAGCTGGATATGTCGCTTTAGTGTCATTTTACACTATAAGTTTCCACTAACAACCCTTTGGATATAAATTGTTGCTTGTATTATCTTTAACTTTCATATTTAAATAGAAAAAAAATGTTCTGCAATCTTGGCTTTGCGTGACCTTTGTGGTTAAGTTTCAAGGGCCGGTGTTGATTTTGAATAAAATACAATTTTTTTTAAGAAATTATTGTCATGTCTCTTTATTTTGTTAATATTGGTATGCATAAATTACGTATGGAACAAAATATCGGCCCGGCCTGGGCGGCACACCTCCATCCGATGGTCTAAATTTTCGATGACGCTGAGGCATAATTGAGGTTCTATGCCATTAATGTGCCAAATTATCTCATCCTTTAGCTCTTGAATTGTTGCTGGCTTATCGACGTATACGTTTGCTTTCAAATAACCCCAAAGAAAGAAGTCCAACGGTGTCGTTGACGTTTAGGTGTGGTTCACATCGGCCCTTGAAATTCAGCAACCCTTTACCTTATCTTGTAGACCTTGTATGTTCACATATTTTTTATTTGTTCATTTTTTTCATAGCAGTTTTGACTAACCTGCAGAAAGTTGGCTTCAGTACCAGAAACAAGCGTAAAAAGTAATATTTGCATCACGGTTTTATTATTTGCGCTTTCATGGCCTTCGAAGATAACTTACAACACTCTTAAGTGTCAGTGATGTATTTTGTGACACCAAATGCCTTTTAGTCAGAAGCTTGCAACATAGGTGATAAGTAGTGGCGGCTTTATTTGTTTATTATGAAAATTCTTATCAGAATCAAAATTATAATTTTACTTCAGTACTTCATTTAAAAACAAGTTACAAACATAAAGCTTAAAGACTTGGCCATTTGAAGATTATTGATAGCTGTGTAAAATTTCATTTCATTTTTCCAACGATTTTTTTTTCTACTTGCATAATCAAAATCAATTCATTATCAACGAATTATCCTATGATGATAATATTTTGGGATTTCCATTAACTCGTATAAAAGCAGACGTATGGCTCAAGAATTATTTTAGTTTGGTTATTTATAATTTATAGTTAAATTTGTAGTCAGTAAGAATTTTTGTACATTACGAAGAGAAATTCTCTGTTGTTACATTACGAAGAAATATTCTTAACTTTTCAAATATTGGATAAAGTTTATGTAATTCACTCTTTGTCATATCATCTTTCTGAGGTCTTTCTGTTAACAATTTTCATTATAACAGAAGGCATAAGGTAGGAATTGGAGGCTAGCAATAGGTGCAGTGCTTGAAGAGTGGAATTATCTCACAATCTTCACACCCGTCAGGCTTCTACAAGGCTTTAGACTTTTATTGAATGGCGAAATTTAGTTTCATTATGCAGTAACCGGTTACCGCACACATTCCTTAATAGTCACTACTTGAACAAATCCTTGGTGCTTCATCCTTATTTCTACTTTTTGTTATGATACTACAAAGCATCGATGTCATGTAATATTTTTCACTTACTCAGTGAAAGGTTTAGTATTATGAGGCTTGTTCTTAAGTATTATACAAAAATTATTTACTACATTAATGCTATTGAAATAGTTGGAGTTACGACGAGATTAAAGCATTTTAAGCAAATTCAACCAAAACCTATTAAATGGAAATTGTATCAACGGACCTTTTTGGAATGTTTAAATTATGCTAGATACAGTCTGTCTAATAGAAGTGTGACCACCACAACTTGGAAACTATTTGAACCATTCGATTCTAACAGACTGAACTGTAGGGGCTTATAATATTTATAATATGCCAAATATTCAATAAATTGTAAAGCTACCACCATTAGCTATAGTGGTTTCAAATGTTCGAGCCATATTTCGTGCCATCTCCAAATAAGTCGAATTTCTTCATATTTCGTGTCATCTCCAAATCAGTCGAATTTGCCTTCATAACTGTTTGGTCCTCTATATTTGTGTTCCCTTGAGTGTTTGCTAAACCATTGCCTAAACTCTTTGAATACGGTTGGCATCAGGCGACTGTGAAGGCCAACCCAATATTTCAATCCCATTTTGCTGTTTCCACTCTGCAGACCTTCCGCTGCGATGCTTGAAATCGTTGTCTTCTTATAAGGTTGGCTAGTTCTTCTATTGTAAAAATCTTTGCAGCTGTAGGTAATAATGCTTTTGGGTAAATTTTATTCATCAAAACTTCAGGCAAGTTGGCGGTACGCAAAAATAAACGGCCAAATCCTTTTTCGGAAAAGCAGCCCCAAGCATGAACCTTAACTGGATGGTTAACCGTTCGTAGAAGTTGTCGATTATCAGCAGTACACCATGACTGACATATACAACTATTCGCTCAAAAGGTGGATTCATTCGTGAATATTACGTTTCCCTAAGTCCGTCTTGAAATTGCCTTAGCCCATGCAAGTATTTTTTCAATGTGTGATAATGAGAGCAGCGGATTTTTCAATAAAAATCAATAAACTTCTGATCTTGCTTTTGAAAGGTATTTGTTTTTGGAATCATCCGGGGGAGCCGGCAACGTTTTTAACTTCGATATTCCGTTGGATCCATTTATTAATGAACATCTTCGATTTCTGTACTAAACAGGCAGTGCTTGGAATCGAATCTTCTTTATGTTGGGCTACCTGCTTAGAATATTTAATTAAATTATTCTTGGAATATTATACCTTTTTGGATAACGAGGAATTTGTACTAGTTTTATTAATAATTTCAAAATATCTTAATGAAAATTCGTAATTTCAAAATTTATAAACCAGACATTTTTAACTGTCAGGGCTTGACTCATACTTTACTGATGATTTTTATTACTTCACATGTGCTTTAACTAAAACTGGGAGAAAAAATGCAGGCACTTGAGCTAAATTTAAAAACGTTAACGTAAATTCGAATATTCCGATAACGGTTAGGGTTTAGAGGTTGTGTCATATAACCAAAGTAAATAAGCTTAAGTATCCAGAGCAATTTTCCCTGTAATCCTGTATATATATTTATATTTATATTTATATTTTTTAGTATTCTTTCCACCGTCTAGTCTATATTTCACTACAATTCTTCCATTCTGTATTCCATCCTATCATATAGCATTTATTTATCATATTAAGAAGAATGAAATGCTTCATATTCTTAGCGATAAGCTTGAACAGATAGTTGAATGAAAAGTGGGAGTGGCAAGATATGAAAAGCAATAATAAATTTAGCAGTAGAAACGCGACTGCTGGAAAAATTATCATAAAAAATGAGTGCACAAAATTATGCAAACATAAATTTTCAACTAACTCTCTCTGCCTCTCTTTGTTGCTTACACTGTAAGTAAGTAAAAGTATGCTCACCGTGGCAATTTCTTCTTATTATGCTTCCGTTTGTCCTTTTCGAACACCTCTTGAAGTATGTTTTCTATGCTTTTTTTTATTTTTTTGCTTTTTTCGTTTTTATTATTGTTTTGTTTTTGTTTCTTTTCTCTTAATTTAGCACGGTCGACAGTGACTTACGTGCTACACACATTTGCGTTTTCCTATTTCTCCACTCATTTTTCTTGATTTCATTTTTCTGGTCGCATTTAAATTAAAACACTCCAGAAAAACAAAGCGACGCTTACCCTCCAGCGTTAAAGTGACACCATGTTGTGTGTGTATTAGTGCGCGCAGACTTACATACTTACACACGCACATATATTATAATATATATATATGTGAGTATAGAAATTTACTTGAATGTGGGCATGTATAAGTGCTTTAGTTTCTCTCAAGGTGCCACTAGTGTGTGTTCGTGACAAGTGTCTTGCGTAGTGCGTGGGATGTGCGAGACAAGCTTGTCGCAATTCCAGTTAGTACGAGAAAATGTGGGAAATAAAATGATTGTGTCTAAAACTTTAATGTTAAGTAGTTGGTTGTAACGTAAGGATTTGTAGGCACTTCAGAAGAGTGAGAAAAATGTGAGTGAGTACTGCCCTGCAGGCAAAACATTGACACCGACTACCATCAGAGTGCAAGAAAAAATATAATTAAGCGCTAAAAATAGTTGACAATTTCTTAGTATGATACTTTAAACGCGCAATTCTTGCACGCGTAAGGTGTAGAACTTTAAGTCCGTCGTTTTTCGTTGGATGGCTGCAGTGGTAAGGGCTGATCGAAATAGACAGATCTAAATTTACTTCACAGTCAGTTTGGGCATCTGTGAATATCATCGCAATGGGTATTTTAAAAATTTACTCTCGGTCGAAGATGATATAATAATTTTTAGGTCGTCCCTTTTTGGAATTTTACATTTTCTGTTTCAATTGAAAAAAAAACTGCAGCTGCTGCACATTGAATGCTTTCCTTAACTCTGGAATGTTATCCAAATTTTTGTTTTGCGTCGAAAATGACCTACTTCAAACTCATATTAAATGCATTCTGTGTATAAATAATGCTAATAATGGATTTATTATTTTATTTTTATGTTTATTATAATAAATTTTTAACCAATCTTGGCAATTTATTTTTGAGAAATAATCAAGAAAATTATTCTTTGCCGTATCTCTTAAGAACAATTTGCCACTAAGCCCGCCGCTTTTTTTCTTTTGGACACTCAAATTCGTCTGTTCATGCTAAAAAATATCGAAAAAATCCATTCAGACTGCACCTGTACTTACTTTTTAAATTTTTTTTTCAACTCTTTTTATAATTTTCAAAATACGTTTTACGTTTCCATTTTTGTATTCATTTATTTTATTTTGCTTGGGAGAAATATTTTGACATTTGTAGGTAAAGTTGTTCAATGCTTTCCATGGCCAATCCCAATAGTGCCATAGTTGAACTTAGCAGCCCCTCAGCACGAAGTCGTATCGCTTTATGCGAGTTGGATGCAACTGAATATATATTGGTATATTTGCTTTACATGTAAATCTACATTTAAACGAGTGTTCTTTTGTAACTTCGAATTTTTAGAAAAAACGACCATGCACTTTTTTCTTATTTTGGAATATTACACTCACAGTTATTTCGTTTTGTTCCTGCACAAAAAATCGCCTACCTAAAAATAGATATTTTAAATTGGTATATAAAATGTTCAATGAAAGAATAAAAAGATTGTTGGCAATGTCTCGAAGAATTGTATTAATATAATAAAGTTTCATCTGGTAGATATCTGGTTGAAAATACTTAACCTAACTAAGTACGGTGTAAGAACAATAAAAAGTTGTTTTTTAAATTTTTTTGACACAAAAAAATGGTTTTTAGTTGTTTATAATTTTTTTTAATAATATTTCCGTTCTTTTTTAACGCTTTTTTTCTGCTCTTCTCCATCTGATCTGTTTTCTGTTCTTAGCAGCAACAAAAAACAACACAAAAAGATAAAATTCTGAGTTATACTGGTTTTTCGTTCTCGGTAATGCAAATCCTGCATGCCAGTTTGAAAGTTTTCTCTAAAAAAAGTGCATGTAGCGTAGTACACATAAAAGAAGTGAAACTTTCATGCAGACAAAGAAAGATGGGAGACCCGAGAGAGAATGAAAGAGAGAGAGAAAGAAAGAGAGAGAGAGAGAGAGAGAATGAGAGAGAAAAAATATATATCTAAAAAAATTCACAAAATTTGCAGAGAATACAAATAGACAAAATTTACAAAAAACGGAGAAGGGTCGAGCGGTGTAGGTAAACGCCGGACCCAAACCGTGGCAACAACGCGCACTACTCCAAGCGTTTATCACCTGCACTAGCGCAGCGATTCCAAGACCGCAGCAACGGCACAAATTACCGCAAGGCAGTACCAATAAATCTGACGCCGAAATGGATAACACTTTATAGTACGCACAAGCACTAGCGAAGAAACGGAAATAGGGGCCAAAAAGTAGGCATAAAAAAAGCCTAAAAAATTGGGACCAAAAAACGCCCCAAACAGTAGGGACCAAGGAAATATAAACCAGAAAGTAGGCACCAAAAATATATTTCCTACAAATTTGGTCCAAAAAGTAGGCAGTGTTATTTTTCACTAGAAATTAGCAACCGCAAGGAAAAACTCAAGAAAAATAGCCTAAAGTGTATCCAAGATATATAAAGTATAGCTCTCTCTCCTTTTCCTCTACGTTATATTTTTTTTTTCTCTCTCGCGGAACGAAAATGCCCAAAACGTTGCATGGCCTTGAAATTTTACTCTCCATTCTCGCTCGTCCATCAACGCCTAAGAAGTTTCATTTCTTAAATAAAAATTTGCTAGTAAATATCTGCAAAGAAAATGTTTCGTGAAGTAATTTCATCCTGACGGGATATTAGGCCTATATAAATTATGCGACTCATATCGAGTTATCATTTTTTATCACTCTTTTGCCTGCCCTACCTCGTGTAATAAGTCACAGATGGAAAAATAATTAATTAATTCCAAAAAATGCTTTCAGAAATAAAAAAAGCATAAGCTCCAAACACATACACACACACACATACTTACAAATGCTGCGCTTGCTGGTAGCTCCCGAATAGTCGTGCAAATGTAACTCTGTATGAATAGTATGGCTGCGTTTGTTTGTGTGTGCGTTTGTGTGTGTTCATAAGTATACTTAACATGCCTCACTGGATGGTAGGCCTGGCTCAACACGCCTGGTTGGTAAGCTATAAGCTGGCCGCCTGCCGTTTTCGCCGAAAGTGTTGCCGCAGCCGCTATTGCTTTGTTCTGTAAATAATTTTACTTTTTCGCTTTTTTTTTGGCAAGTTTTTTTGTGCGACGCCTATGCAAATTGCGACATGGCAGTAGCAGTAGAGTGTCCGCTGTAATGCCAACACTGATACTCGCTTTTTGTTACAACTATAACAATTTACATATGAATTGAAATGCACAGCCAAACCGGCCTACTGTGATGGCTTATCGCACTGAGCATTGCAGTTTGCACAGATTTGTTCTTCCCTTTCTTTTTTTGTGTTTTTGGGTTTTGGCTTTTCTCGTTTTTGCTTTTTTGTTTTGCTCTGCACGGCACTTCACACAAAGAAAGTGCAAGGCGTAAGAGTTGCATACAAAAGAACTTTCAAGTGAACAAAGTGCGAATGTAACGGCGCCACTGGCTGTTGTACCAACACAATGAAATGCAAATATAACAGAATTGAAATAAGATTAAAAAGCAAACAATGGTAACGGCATTGCAGAAAGGCCAAAACTATTATACTGTGACCGCAAATGGATGTAATAAAAAACGGAGAAAAGGAAATGTTTCGAAAACACAATAAATGTGGGCATCGCTTTAATTGCATTTAGCATGAAGCACCACGCCTGTTTACACACAAAAGAACTGTAAAAGTTTTATTATTTTATTAACTGTAAAATATGCACGAGTCTTGTGGGTACTAAATCCTGATTCTGATTTAGTTGGCGCAAAAATTGAATTATTAGTATTATTTTACTTTAAAGGGGTAAAGGGTTTTCCCCAAGGTGTTATGAATGAATGGATTGCGCTATCGAGACATGATTAACAATTTTTAATGGCTGAATTGGGTGGTATTGATTTGGACAACGTTTACTTTCAACAAGACGGCGCTACTTGCCACACAAGCAACGAAACTATTGATTCTTTACGGGAAAAGTTTCCGGACTGTGTTATCTCTCGAAAAGGTGATCACAATTGGCCACCGAGATCTTGCGATTTAACACCTTATCACTTTTTTCTTTGGAGCCACGTGAAAGAGAAGATCTACGCCAATAGTTCAGGGTCGATTCAAGACCTCAAAGATGGAATTCGTGAGACTATCGAGGACATGGGGCAGCTACTTTGCAATTCGGTTATGGAAAAATTTCATGAAAAGGGTATTGACTGTGGTCGTGGTGGTCACTTGCTTGATATTGTTTTCCACTATTAACCTTCCATACCTTCCTCTTTATAATGAAGTAAACATCCGATCATTTATATTAAAAAATAGCATTTTTCTTTGAATATCAAAATAACACCGCTTATCGGAAAAGCCTTTAGAATGTTTATCCAAAGTTATAAAATGCTGTATATTTTTGAGGGCGCAACCCTAAATGCAATGTGTCTCAAGCAGTCCTCAGTTGAGTCCTGTTTTACTTTTACGATTCTAAAAACTGATGGACAGACTGAAATAAAAGTAAGGTTGTCGCTTTAATCGGCACAAGCTTATGTTGCTTTGTCGTATATCCTCTTCTCTTCTACCCTAAAACCTTAAAAAAATATTAAATAACCAGTATAAAAATTTGTTTTCATCGTAAAGCTAATTTTCTATTTAAAACATTGAAAATTTTTTCATTTCACGATTTTTCGCTGTTTTCTTAGTTGGCATAGAAAATATATACAGTAAACCTCTCTTGGTCAGACACTCACTGCCGGTCAACTATTTTCTGCTACCGAGAGTTGTTCGTTTAAGAGAGGGTAATTCGTGCCGATACCTAAGACTTGTTGTTGCAGGTTTACGCCTTATAAATGCTAGGAAAGCGATGCAACGAACTGAGTATTATGGAGCGCGATTGTGAAGGAAGCACTGGCTCACCCCGAGCTGTAATTACTATGATGATGATGGCTTAGCAAAAAAGGTCCGTCCAAGGAAAGTGCGCGTCTAACAAAAGCGTCCGCTGGCAGGGGTTGCACTCTTGTATTTTCTATTTCAAATAAGAATTGAGATCACCATCACTGTTGCTTTTAAAAGACGCCGTAGGAAAATGCTTAGAAGTACAAAATTTTATATATTATTATTTTTTAGAATTAACAAAAAAAATCATGTACTTTAAAGGTATATAGAAATATGCCAAAAACCCCATTAGACTCCCTGGTTTTTTTTTAAACCAATGCTGGAAATAAAAAAAACTTGCCTACGTTTAAAACTCATTATCGCATAATAAACTACAGTGTGCCACTCGTACGCAGTAACTTTTATCGAGTCGCTTGCATTCTATGTGCACACAAGCTTGCGTTTATTTTTAATATTTTTTTTGTTTTTGCTTCTGCTGTTCTTCATTTGCTTTAATGAAACTTCGTTTGGTGGCTTTCCATCTTGCCAATGTAAACATTTGCTATTTGTGTTGCTCTCGCATTTGTAAGGATATTCTCTCATTTTTCTCTCACTTGCTGCCCTGCCCCGGTTGGCGGTTATTTGCATATTCTATTCTGTATTGCTTACATGTACTTTAATTTTCACTATTTGGTTTACTGGCACTGTAGTTTTCTGCTTGGCTGGTTTTATGGCTTTTAAGTGGCCATTCGAGACTGCTGCTGCTGGCTCACCGGCGAGTGCGAAAACACAAATACTCGTGTACGTAATAATTGTTGCCGAGGCACAGGGCAAAGCAAAACCGCAGCAAAGTCGCATTGCAGTCTGAAGTGTAATTGTGTGAAAAACATAAGATTATATTATATTTGCTTGCATAGAGCACTTGCCATTCTTTCTGGACTGTTTTTTTGTGTAAACCAGAGGTGAATAACCTAATAGAGTGTAAATTTTAATTAAATTTAAATAGTTCTATCTACAAAAATAGTGGCAAAAAAAGAGATTAGCACTTAAATAGCTCAATCTGGGTAGACAGTTTTAATATTAAGGCATGAAAACAAACAAGTTTCCCTTAGAGTTAATTGCGAATGGTAGCCGAGTGGGTTTCTGCTTGCCTGCTATTCTGCTGGTACAGACTCGATGGCCTATGTGGTCATATAAAGTAAATGATATTGCAGAAAAGTATTATTATTTTTGTTTCCTCAGCAATCAACGATGTACAACATGCATTAAAGCTCTTGTTTATGCTAGGTCCGCGGCAGCTACACAGACGACACCGGACAAAGAAACGGACTCTTAAGTTGACGTGACACAAGTCTGGTGGAAGGGTGGGGACTGACCTAACTGAGATGCTTTCCTGCAGAAATAAACAAAACTGTGTTAAAAATTTAAGTGCATGCAACTTTTGACGGACTGAAGGTGAATAGTAACGGACGTATAATCTAGTACATACTTAACCGCTTTCCGACGATTTACTTAACGGTAGTACCAGGAGGGGATCCTTACATGTAAAATGTTTAGTTAGAGTTCTATAAATAAAAAATAAAAAACACAAAGAACATAAACAAAAATTTCTCAACCTGTCGCCTTCAGAAATTATTTACTAACCTAAAAACCTGCACTAAACAGTAGGTCGCTCGATCTATAGGGAAGGTAGGGGGCCCACTTTGACGAAAACAGCATATCATTGTTAGGATAACAATTAAAAATACAGGGAAGAAAGGATAGGGGGAGGGGTTATGTTTGAGAGTCATGGAGAAGATCGCACTATGACTAGGGGAAAATGGGGAGTTATGAGACACAGGGAGTTGTGAGACATTGTTACCTTTCGGCATTATTCATTTGTTTACATTCGATTTTAAGTGTCAACAAGTGTTCTCGATGCGATCTCACTTTTCAGCTAGCATTGGTCATATTTACACGCATTCGACGCGTCTCTCCAGTTACTGTGTTTTGGAATTTCTCGGTAAGTTTTTTTTTTTATTTTTCATCTTAAGTCATTTTTATTGATTTAAACCATGGTGTCTCACAACTACCCACATTTTTGTATTTTGTATTATATTTTATATTATTATATACAATTTTAATTTTAAGGAAAATTGTAGTTTTGTTAAATAGGCCAAACCAATAGCTTCCAGTATTCATTGACTAAAGATTCCATCGTTGACATATGCAGAATATTAAGATTTTGAGTAATACGGGTCCAAAAACAAAACCCGTCTCACAACTCCCCATTCTCCCCTACTTATGGGTGTGTGAACCGCTTAATGCTATTACTAAAATGTATGGTGTGTGACATTTAAACTCGCTATGTCCGCATGTGTAGCAAAGAAATGAGAGCAAAGATGTCTGAATCTTAGCGTAGCGAAAGCAGGGCAGCTAAGAAGAAAGTGTTGGGATAATTCCGCCTCATCTTCCGAAAAACTATCATAAAACAGAAAAAAAATAGACTCGCAGCAATACCAAATCTTACCGAGTGGAAACCAAACGGACGATGTCTGGAAAGGACACACAAAACTCGAGAGCTGGTGCTTTATTAGTCTTTGAAGATCGTTCGAGCTTCGTCAACATACTTGTGGTTCACAAGGATCTCCCGACTTCGCACATTTGTGCACCAACCCATTACCAGTACAGTTAATGCGAATCCAACCATTTCAGAAGCAGATCATATGTTTTTAAGGTAACCCCAATTACCTCATTACCTCACGCTATCTCATCCGTATAGCAGTCTCCCATAATTTCGCTCCAAATATGAACCCAAATGAAGGTAATACCGAAGTACTCTGGTCTAACCGAAGGGGAACTCAATCATTCCTCGGCCACTTTCGAGCAAACGAGTACATATGTATTTCCCTCAGAACATCTCGAAATCAGAAAGCACCCATATTAATGTCAAAAGGGCAATGTGTCCCCAGACAATCTTGACTATAACAGTGAGAAACCAATTTTTTTTGCACTTCTCAGGAAAGTCTACTACTTCTTATTAAGTTATCACAAAAGATCCCTGGAAACATCTGAAAGCGCTTGGTTTGATGAAGATTACAATTTATTGAACTCATTGGCACATACATAAGTACAAGTATACATATAATCTGAGCTATGGAGAGCGCACAATAGATATTTCTGGTCGCAGTGCTAAATCCTCTCATAATTATAATAAATACACATTTAAACGTGCAAAGCAAATAAAATTAAAAAATACGAAAGGGAAATTTAAGAATTTAAAATCGCATACAACTTAAGTGCCTGTATCTGTACATTCGTTCATGATGTGTAGGGAAATTGACGTGAAGCAGCAACTTTCCATTCGTGTTTGTCACATAAGAATTTATGTACGTGCTTTTGCTTAAAAAGCCAATGCCGATTTATGTTTTATGTGTCTTGAAAGTGTGATTTCGTGTAAATTACAAGCGGCAGCTGCTAACTGCGTGTCAGACCAGCCACGGCTGTGCCTTATTGTGCATACATGGAAGCGTGGGGCGTATACGCAACTTTTCGACAGCTGGAACAACGCAGCTCAAACAATACAACTCGAGTAAAAGTTGAACAGCAAAGAGCGTAAATACAAGAGGCGTAAAACGTATATCAAAACATGGAAAAACTGATAAATAAGAACGGTAATGCATGCACCCACACAACAACAAAACATAACAGCAAAGGTAGAAGGTACGAACACGCCCAGTAAACTTTGCTAGTACTCGCAGGTGGAAAGCGGAAACTGGGATTTGTGTGCGTGTGGTTAAAGTTTAACGGCTGTGCCATATATTCTTGCATGCGAGTACACAGTCAGAAAATGAATATAAATAAGTGCGCATGTATGTTTATGTGCTTGTGCACGCATGTGTTGCCTCTACATAAACGCATGGAAACATACGCCAAAAAAGCGTCATGTGCACGTGTGTACTTGCGTGCATGTTGGCTCAAAAATACCATAGACAATGCGTGCGAGAACTTGCAGCAATACGTTGCAGGTGCCACAAATGCCACAAGCGACAGTATGGCTACCAGTTTCACTAACGCCTGCGCTATTTCCTGCATTCTTACACCCCTGCAACTGATTTTTACTGACTTTGTGACACCTTATTGGTGTTTTACTATTTCACAAGCAAAGACGCACACATACGCAGCTGCACGCACACTTGCAGAACAAATAAGCTTTATTGCGCTTTCATTCAATCGGAAGCAAGCAGCCAACAAATCCATTATTTACCTGGGTAACACTGAACGAGTGAGAGGGTTGCTACATCTGGTTGCCAGCTAACGAAGTCAATTCAACGGAACTGTAAGCAAAATTTAAAATTTAATATTTGGGAAGACAAATTTGCCATGACTATTTTCAGAAGTAATTGAGTATGAATCGCTTTGAGTTTTATTAGATTACACTACCTTCCGATTAATTTTTTTTTAATCTGCTTTCAACCACTTATTTAGACTATCTGAGAGAAATAATGAAGATTATTAAAAATAAGAAAGTTGGATATTTTCTAATTGTATATAAAAAAGAAATCGATTGTATATAAATCGAGAAATCGTAATATAAAGAAAATGCACAAGACCGCCAGAAAAGAGAAAAAAATGCAAGAAGCAACGCAATTTACCCACTTAAAAAGTGCACTTTGGTGTACCAAAATTCAATGGCCGTTAAATTATCTTATCCTTTAGCTCTTGAATTGTTGCTGGCTTATTGACGTACACCTTTTCTTTCAAATAGCCTCAAAGAAAGAAGTCCAACGGTGTCAAATCACTTGATCTTGGCGGCCAATTGACATGGCCGCGGCGTGAGATTATTCGCCCATCAAATTTTTCGCGCAAAAAAGCTATTGTTTCGATAGCTATGTAACAAGTCGCACCGTCCTATTGAAACCACATATCGTCCACATCCATATCTTCCAATTCGGGTCATAAAAAGTTCGTTATCATCTCAGGATAGCCAACATTATTCACAGTAACTGCCTGACCGGTCTCATTTTGGAAAAATAAGGCCCAATGATGTCGCCGGCCCATAAACCGCACCAAACAGTCACTCTTTGTGGCTGCGTTGGTTTTTCGGCAATCTCTCTTGGATTATCATTCGCTCAAATGCGGCAATTCTGCTTATTAACGAATCCACTGAGGTGAAAATGTGCCCCATCACTGAAGATGATTTTCTTCACGAAGTGCGCCATATGCATTTTGATTTGAACGCCCGTTTTCATAATAAGCCTGAATAGCTTTAACGCGTTGATCGATTGCGTATCTTTCCATGGTTCAAATTGAATTAATTTGAAATTGAAAAATGTCAAATCAAGTGCGGAAAAAAGCTTGACGTTTAGGTGTGGTTCACATTCAATATCGGCCCTTAAAATTTAACCACCCTTTATGTAATTTTGCTCGCCATAGGGCCAGCCCGGTTTTATAACTTGTTTATATTTTATAACTATTGCTATTTTGTTACATAGTGAGAGCTTTAATCTTAGTCCAATTAGCCATTTGTTTTTTATTATCTCTAGATAGATTTCATTTCAGTTTCATATGCTCCCTCGATCGAAGCTTACCCTGACTGGGTATTACCAAGTGTTTGTCCATTATTCAATGGAGCTTATTACAAATTGAAGTTTGGCTGCGATTTCTGTCGGCAGCGAAAGTGACGAAGCCTATTCGGGAAAAGCTATTCGGGGGTATCGGCAAGTCGCTAGTGTACAAAAGGTACAAGAAGGACCAAGAATGCTTCCTTGCGGCACGCAAATAAATTCTTAGTTGATTGAAGCATTATATATAAAAAACATATATTAGAAGTAAAACTGCTTACAAATTTTTAATCATAAAAGTAAAGAAATATTCTACTAATCTTCGGTGCCTTTTGATCAAAGCCAAAACCAATATGATCCGCACTTTTGCGGCGGTAGTTCAGTGGGCCTCCATTAACAGCATATCTCCGTCATTCCCTGAATTACCACTTTGTGTAGCAATTTGCTGATCTGAAGATATTAACGATCATTCAAGGAAAGGAATTATAAAAAATCTTCGAAATTTTTAGCAACTTCAAATTTGTACCTTATAAACAAATTTATATATTAAGTTATTAAACTGTATGCCGAAAATGTTGCTAAATACTTAAAACCGTGATTTTTTTATTTTATATATTTTTATTTAGTTTGAAATTTGGATTTGTATAGCTTTTGCTGGACCAGTATTTAAAACAGTATTTAAAAAAAAAACATATTATACTAAGGCTAAAAAAGGAAGAAAAATACTTAATCCTGTTCAAAATGTTAAGATCATCGTTGTTTCGCAGACTGTATATATATAAGTAGTATGGCATAGGCCGACGATTTCAGAAAACGCCACAAGAAAAATTCTAAGGAGCTGGATCAAATAGTGCGTGCTTGGCGCTCAATCCGCGTCAGCTCCACGAGAGATAGCCATACCCACAAATCGTTCATAAGAAATTTTTAAATTTGCATTACTGGCATTTGGCGATTTACAGATATTTGCCATCAAAAGTTTTCTATAGATTACTATTTTTATAGTTCTTAATACTATTTTTTATTTGATAACAAAAAATTGATTTAGTCAAATGAGTTGTTACATTAGTATAAAAAATATGCTATTAGGCAATGTAATTAACGCTTCATATATTTAATATTAAAAAGAGAAAAGGAAAAATATTCAAATTTCACTCATAAAAATTGACTACCTGCACTCGATGGAACGTATCACATCCGTCACTACCATTTTTAATGCCCAACAGTTTGCAACCATAACAGTAGCAACAGCAGCAGCATAAAATGTCATTAACAATTTTTGCTAATAGTTTTGACAACTTTGACAATTTTAAGCGGATTAAATGACGTTGACGTTGGTTTGGTAGCTGCTGCTGCAGTGGCAAGTATCGCAAGCGCTGATAGGCGAAATTTGCGAGGCAGACCAAAATTGGGGCACGTCGGCACAATGCAAAGTCTGCGAAAGTAGTGGAGCAGTGTTTGTGGCTGTGTGTTTGACTGTGTGCGGGTAGGGGTCGACAATTGCGCCATTGGCAAAATTAATTTTCCAACCAACTTGTACCCGCTCACTCTATGAAATCGCAGTAGCTATGGAAGTTTGCATGTGTCTATGTATGTGCGTATGTGTGTATGTGTAAACGAGTGCATGAATGAACTGCGCGTAGAGTACCAGAAAAACTTTAAAATTTCCACAATTCAACGGCAAAAAAAGTTATGCGCAGGAAATAATAAACTTGTGTTATTCAATATGATAATATTTTTTCACCAACAATAAATTTGCTGAGAGCAAAAACCAACGCATGCTGAAAGTTGTAAGTGCATTAATTTTGTGGGTGCTGGTGCTTGGTAAAAGTGCAAATATTATCATAGACGGGTGGGATTTGCAGAGTTTTTGGATGTAAAATTTCGCTATTAATCAATGAAGTGAAGAGAATTTGCTGAATCTTGATATTATAAAGGAGCGAAATGTAATGTGGATGAAGTGTTGAAATCGACATTTATTCGAAAAAGTTAATGAGTTTTTGTGTAGTAATTAAAAGTCAGTTTTCACAAAGTTTTGAGTTGACTCCATAATTAATTAGCTTTTACTGCAAAAATGTTTCACTTCTCAGATACTTCTGAATGTTTTGAACCGGGCTGATTATAAAATTTTAAGGGTGCTTACCCTCTTCTTCATCTTATTGGGCAGCGTAGGCAATATTTTGCCTAAAGTGTTGGGCTTCAGAAAGCTGTCTGCACAATGGGTGCCTCATTCGCTACCATTTTAACAAAACCTCATTCGAATGCGCCTGTGCGACTTTCTCAGCGTTTGTGGACTTTGAGTGTAAATTTATCACTACAGACGAGACTTGGGTCTGCCACTATGATTCTAAATCCAAACAGTAGGCTAAAGCGTGGTGTGAACCAAGTTCTTCGGCTCCGAAACGAGTTCGTGTCCAGAAATCGCCCAAGAAGGTGTTAGCATCAGTTTTTTGGAATGCGAAAAGAAGGTTGTTTGTGGATTACTTACCAGCAGTTAAAACAATAAATTCTGATTATTTAACATTTTAGAGCAGCTGAAGGGAAAAAAGCGTAAAAAAACTCTTTTTCATAAGGACAATTTCTAAAATCCATGAATTAAAGAACCCACCGTATTCACCAGATTTGACCCCTAGCGACTTCCAGACCCTATAAAAAATTCATAAAATTCGCATTTTGGGGCCTTCCAGATTCTCACATCAGGAATGGATTTTATTAATAGGAATCTAGTTGGAATAAGCATATTGATGTTTGGAGCGACTACATTGAATAATAAAAAGTATTTCAAACCATTAAACTATGTTTTTTTTTAACCTAGTACTTTAAAGAGTAAAAAGCAACAAACTGCAGTAATAAAACAGAAATGATTCTTTAAAATATGCAGTACTAAATTGAATTACGTGATTCGGTTCTTTGTTATGGCTAAAATAGACAATGGAAGACTGCAAATCTAACCTTATGAAAATATTTTTGAGCATTTGAAGTATCAATAATTTATAAATTTTAGAAAGGAATCTGAATTTTTTTCCCTACATTAGTTTAAAGCCAGCTCAACAGTATAAATTCAAGTCCTAAAGAATAAATATATCAGCGCTTTAACCCTTGAAACACGTGCTCACTTCTTTTACTTTTTATTTTTGATTATCCTAATTTTTCATTTCCTAAGCCACGTACATTTTTTATTCAGGTTCTTCTCCTGCGGTGATAAAAACGTTTGTACTATTTTTATTAGGCCAACAAATGTCACCTTGGTGCTATTAAAATGTTGGCATATGGAATAGCGAAACGTACGAATGCTATTTACCCTTTCGGCAAGAAAACAAAGACAAAAAAAAAAACACAGAAAAAAGCATAAAAAAACACAGGGAAAAGTGTAAAAAAACACAGAAAAAAGTATTAAAAAAACAACAAAAGAAACAAAAAACAGAGAAAAAAGAACAGCGCACGTGGACCATTCGAAGTCAGCGAAGCGTAAGAGGACGGCCGCCAAACCCTTGGCTGCCACAATTTATAAAAGGAACTCATCCTTTTTAAACTGAAATAAACCTTTAATTTTACTTACCTCTTACCTCTTGCACACATACACGTACTTATCTTCAATATCTGTACGCGTGTGGGAGTATTTATTTAGAATAAATGGCTCGCCGCTCTTTAACGGGTAACTCTTCTTTGTCGTGCCAGTAGCATTCGACTCGTCGCAACTTGTGCTGCTTTAACCATTTTCTTTGCATATAAAATTTCAGCTATTCCGCCGTCTCTCAACGCACCCATCTTCACCACATACGCATTTTTAATTTCTTTCCGGATGCTTTGCAAAACAGCTAAGAAATTGCAATTGAGCGCAAGTGGTTGGAGTTGGAATACTGCTGCCACTTAGCTTTTGTTTTTACTTTGACGCTGTCGGGGGCCTTAGCTTTGGCGGGTCTGCAGCGAAGAAGGCAACAACAATTTTCATTTTTATTGCTGTGTTTTGTAATTTCTTATATCCGGTGCGGAAAGTTTAGCGCCTTCAGTACGCAGTAATTCATATTTTGCCCACCTCTGCCCCGATTGTTGAGTACGACTTTCTGTGAAGCTTCAGAGTGGAGTACTCGTATTTCGCGCAAAATACCAATGACCGAGAAATTGTGGCTGCTGCCACACCCCACAGTCTACAGTCAACCACAGCTATTCAAACGCCACAACCAACGAAAAAGTTTCTTTCAAACAGAAGAGGGGGTGAAACTTTGCTGGTACGCGAAGTTTGGGGAGGCAGTTAGTTGTAGCAAATGACTACTTCAGTTTACAGTTAAATGATACTCGTATAAAATGTGCATTTTTAATGCTGCAATAACCGAGCTCAACAAAAGCAAATCAAGAGAGAAATGACGCAAAGTAGCAACACCAGCGCGTGAAAAATGTTAACTGGTTTTTAGAAACAATGAAGTGTCCCGCGCAATTCAAAATTCATTTTTGTTTTAAGTTTCTGTGTTTAATTCCTTTTACAGTAATTTTAAGAATATGGCGTTAAACTTATATTTTATGCAAAATATGTTGGTTTGTGAGTTCAAATAAACAGCTGGCTTAGAAAAGTTGTGTTTGCAAGTTGCCACGCCTACAAGTATACAATTGTTAGTAGCACGAAGAATATAGAAGAAGCATATAAAAAGCTCACCCAATGAGAGCAAGATCATGATTTTTCTGTTGAGAGCAACATTCCTGTCGTAGCATGGCTGTACCACTCAATTGAATAGCGGCTCATACCACGTTGTTCCTCTGGACAATTTCACGAAAGGAGTCAGTCATGACGATTGAGTGAGAATGGGTTCAGACAAGGACTTCTTAACTAAAGGGGTAAGAAACACAGATTGTGTTCGAAACTTTATTTGCAACATTTGTGAAAGTGCTCTTATTACTAGAATAATTTCAAGGTCAAGTGCAACTAAATGGGCAGCTGATTTTCCATTGATTAACTTTGCGTTATCCGACGAGCCACTAGACTACTCGTAATAAATGGAATGAGCAAGTCAACCAAAAAGATGAATTGGTCTATGTGTCTCATGCCGGCATTTTTTTTAAAACAGAACGAAATGCACTACTTTACTATAGAACTGCCAAAATCAGTACTTAACACAATTTAAAATCAAGTTCTAACCCATAAAACATTAGAAAAGAATGGCCAACTCCCCAGGACAAATTGTAGATTAATAACTAGCAGAGGTACTCGCATCGGACTCTTACTCCAGCTCACGTGTGTAACAAAAATTTCCTTGCCTAGTGAAATATGATTAGCAAGTAACAAATCTTGTGTTGAGGGCTAGCTGTTATAGTGTCTGCGCTATGGCCCACTTTTTACATATTGCGATTATTTTGCCTTGGTTCTGCGTTTTTTCACTCATTGCGTTAGGTTAGGTTAGGTTGGTATCGTTGCCCAAGGAGTGAGCACACTTGGACGTAGAAGGATTCGTCCTTTCTGATACCATTGTCAAGGAAGTGAGGTGAAGGGAAAGACCGATGAGGTGCAGGCAGGCGGGTAGAGGTGAGGATGGAATGGTTAGGAGCGTGCGGATTATGAACGATGACTATGTTTGCGTCAACCCCTTCGTGCTGCTGATGAAACTCATCAGATTTTTAATGCCAGCGCCAGCTATATCAGCAGGCGTGGCAAAGAAGTAAGAGCTAAGATGCCTGAATCTTAGCCCCGCCAGAGCAGGGCAGCTAAGGAGAAGGTGCTGAGATGATTTCATCTCATCCTCCATACATCCAGCACAAAAAGGACTCGAGGTGATTCCAAGTCTCACAGCATGCATTCCTAGCGCATTGTGTCCTGTGAGAGAACCCACGAGATTGGAGAGCTGATATTTTATCAGCCTCAGAAGCTCGCCCGAGCGCCTTCGGTCCGCACGTGGCCAGAAGGATTTCGCGACTTTACACGTTTGTGTATTTGCCCAGCGCTCGCTGAGTTGGCGTGATGCCCCTCCTTCCAGGAGCAGACCGCAGGTAGTCAGGGGGATCCCAATTTTTTCCCTCCGCGGGGAAATCACCTCACATGACCCTTGTATGACCGGCTCATCTGCCTCACAGTTTCCCGCAATGTCGCTGTGACTGGAAACCCAAATGAGGCTGATGTCAAAGAATTCGGACGCAGTCGAAAGTGAGGTCAAGCATTCCTTGACCAATTCCGAATGCACCGTCATAGACCAGAGGGCCCTTATTGCCACTTGGCTGTCGTAGTAAATATTTACTTTCTTGACTGTTAGTACGCATTTGAGCAGCCAATCAGCTGCCTTCTTGATTGCGGCTACCTCTGCCTGGAACACACTGCAGTGGTCCGGTAACCTGAATTTTAGTCTGATGGGGAGCCCTTCGCAAAAGACTCCTCCGCCAACCTTTCCTTCCAACTTCGATCCATCCGTGAACAAGTTCACCAGACCCTGCCTCCAAGTGTAGCCCTCCGTCCACTTTTCCCTTGACGGGATGTGAGTGGAGAATGTTCCGTTTGGACTAAATGAGGGTATGCACTGGTCTATTGACAGGGGGATGAACTCAAAGTTTCTAAGGATGCTTGAGTGCCCATAAGTGAGGTTGAGCTTATAGCTCCAGCCCCTCAGTCTGATTGCGGTACGTGTAGCGGAAATTCTGCCTGCGATATCTACGGGTACCACATTTAACATTGCATTGAGCGCCAGAGTAGGAGTCGTTCGAAGCGCCCCACTGATTCCAATGAGTGCCGACCTCTGAACTCTCTCCAGATTCTTCACCAATGTGGTCTTCTCTAGTAAGTTCCACCAGACCATGACTCTGTTGCGTTACATATTGAAAAATTAACTATTTTCTTAAGTTAACTCAACCATAAAATTAGCGCTTACATCATTTGTTGGGACCTACAGCTTATGCCGAATCCGAGCGGCAGATCATTTCTTATGTAGAGATGGTTTCTATGGAGAAATTTGCGGGGAGCGACCACTATTAGAAACAATTTTTTTATAATTTGATGTTTCGTGCCCGCAGTTCATAGTCACGCATCAACCCTCATTTACTTATAATCATCTTCAATGAGTATGGCTACGCTATCCTGGAGGTACTTCATATAAATCCCTGCCAGTTTCTTCAGAACACGTGCCAGTTTCCGTTGAGTAGGCTTAGTGGATTCAGTTCTCTTTTGTTTTAATTTGCATTTTATAAAGTGAGAACATAAACGTCACATAAAGTGAAGAGGAACACTTCCGTGGACACTTGAATGCTGCCTTTAGCGAGAAACCTCCTAACCGACTCTGCAGATTGAGAAAGCGCATTGTTTTTGTGGAGAACCTATGATTTTTTCTACCACAATTTTTTTATTCTTTCGCGAACTTTTGCCAGAACATAAAGCCAGTAATTTTTGCTAATAGTTTGACCATCAGGGAGATAGAAAAGTGTCAATCTTATAAATATCGAGAAAAGGTCATTCCAATTTCTGTGACTTCTTTTTTTTACTCTCGCTGCAGTTTGGTTCCTCCCGTGCGCGGATTGCAGCTTTCACTCAGAATTCTATGTAAAGAAAACAACGACTCGTCACATGCCATTATATTTGCCAATGAATTGGGGTAATTTTTTGTATAGGCGTTGCGAGTTTCTTGTTGTTCAAGAGTGAAAGAACATCATTGGTCCAATCGTTGTTAGTCTTAATCTTTTCCCGGTGAACGAGCGAAATGCCCATGACTGATTTAGTGAGAGAAGCGAGAGTTGCTGCAGAGCGATTTCTTGTGAAGTTCAAAGTATTTGGGCATGGCCTTAATGTTTCTGAAAATTGGCTTCTGAGACGCTTCTTACATATGAAGAAAATATCGAACTATGGTTTAACGGAGAAAATGAAAAAAAAAAAGTCAAAAATCAATGTTTTTTTGGCCATTTCAAATTTGCACTTTATTATAATAAAATTTAATAGGCTAAAAAAATGCGTACCCAAAAATTTTTCAATTAATTCTGATTAAAAAGTATGAAATTTTTAAGAAAACTTTATGAGTTTTTTTTTTAATTTCACCGAAGTTTGAAACTTGTATTTAGTTTAGCTCTTTAGTTTCATAAAAAAATTATTAAATTTAAATAAGGAACAGAAATTACCTAATGCTATAGCATTTTAACGCTGTCTCCATTTATATCGCGCACCAGATGAACTTCATCAGTAGAATAAAGTGATGAACACAACGGTAAATAATCACTGCTCGATCTTTGCTTTACCCCTAAAATATAGCTTCCCTATCTATTTTCCTGTTTTTCTCCCTTTTGGTCAAAGTTGGCTCTCGCTTGGGCAACCATATAAACTGACCTTACCTAAGGAATATTAAGGAGAACGCCTACCTCTCATAAGTTGCTGGTTTGAGCTCAAACCAATTAGGCAGAATGCTGTTTGTTTCCACTACTGATATTTATATTCAAGTACAAAATTCCTGGGTAACACTGGCGAATGGCCAACACTCCATTATTTACGTCTGCGCACGAACTGAAGACTAGCCAATTTATTTCAGGTTCTTTCATACTTATCGTTCATTTCAAGATTTTCATATTTCGCAGTCTTCATTGACACTTTTGATGCTGCCCTTAGTTTTGTTTTTGTTTCCTTTTTGTATCTATGATAGCAGCAACTGAGTGCAACATGTCAGAAAAATTTAATTACACACGAGTACGTCTATCAAAAGGACTCATGAAATGCATTTCACTTCCGAAGCTTTCAATTTAGTTTTTCATTTCACACTTCCCCTTTTCTGCAGTCTCAGCAGCAGCCTTACCGCCATCACCCAACCGAAACCGCCCTCGCCGCTAAAAGTACTGTCGAATTTATGCACCCGCCAAAAGGGGGACCGAAAGCATGATTTGCCACTTGCAAATACCTTTCGCTTGCGTCAGCTGCAGCAACGAGTCTTTAGCTTCTGAAGTGCTTACGTTTCTCGTTTTTGCTTCTTTTTTAGTTTTGCCGCTGATGCCACTTCGTTGCAAACGCATCTGCTGCGGATGGCTCCAAGAAGCAGTAGAAGGAATTCTAGTTTCATTCATTCGAGCTATGAAATGTGTCTGGATGGAAGTTAGCAACATATTTCTGCTTGTTTGCTTGGCAGCTTCTTACATACCGCATTATTTGTTTTTTTCGTTAGTTTCGTTAGCATTTTACTTCAGTTTGCTCTAAAGTATTTTCGTACTGTGACAGCTTGAGCCAACTTTTTTCTGCACGAAAATTCACTTAGTGCGCCACGAGCAGGCAAAAGCAGCAAAAAAAAGAAACAAATAAAAACGAAAGCATTTATTCACTTCACTTGCTACTGTTGTTGTTGTTGTTGTTGTGAGTGAAGTTAAACGGCCAGTTGTCAGTGAAGTAGCCCAGGCACTGTCGTTCGCAGGCGTCTTGCATTTACGTGCTCGCCTCGCTTAAAAGCTCGCACTTTTTGTGCAGCCACTTTCTTATCTACTTCATATCTAAGTAATGTGCGTGTGTGTATGAATGTATTCTAAACTTTTATGTGTTTGTGCTTGCAACAGCATGAAATTCTGCTAATTCGCACTTTTCTTCAAGCACAAAAGCAAAACCTTGCAACATTTTAAATGGTCCATTTTAGCTGCGGATTATTCACTGCTCTGCACACATACTAATGCAGCAGCTTAGGTAAGTGAATGGAAACAATGAGGTGATAGAAGTATGCATCGCACCTTAAAAAGTGCACTAGCACGGATTAGGTTATAGTTTTTTTATGCCGCGCCTGGAATTTATTAACAAACAACAAATAAAACAATTCATTTGATATGACTGCCCTTTTGAGCGGAAAACAGCTTTCACTGTGATCTGTGATATGAATTTTCTCAATAATTATCTTGCAGGGGCGGCATAACCATGAAAGGTCTTGGTAATTAAAAATTTATTTTCATGAGCCTCATTTCTTAACTGTTTTTCCTTCAACGGAATTTTGGAACCTCTAATTCACACTTGAACTAGAAATAGGAGCTCTATAATTTGCGCTTTGTTACACAAACAAATAGAAATAGAAAAATAAAATATTCCAAATTGGTTAAAATGTTGATGTACTAACCCATTTCGACGCGGGGTATATGCAGGTACGAGAATAGTTTGATGGCAAACAGATGACACTACCTGAGCGTATATTAGGGAAAAGCTACGAAACGATCTAAATAATAACCCATGGGGGTTGGGCTACAAAATCGTTATGACAAAGCTAGGAGCCAAATCCCCTGCTGCTGATATGGAAACCGACGTGGTAAGCAAAATAGTCGACACACTCTTCCCAACACACTGTGCTGAGAGGGAAGAACTCGAGTATGAAGCAACGGAACCTGTCCCATTCACAGAAGAAGAACTTATGGATGCTGCAAAAGCAGTGGCATGCAATAAAGCGCTAGGACCTGATGGCATAGTTGCAGAAATATTGAAACTATTGGCAATCGAACGCCCCATTTTGCTGCTAAACATGTACAACGCATGCCTAAAAGAAGGAATTTTTCCAGAAATATGGAAAAAACAAATACTATTACTAATCAGTAAGGGAAAGCGAGACCCAACATTAGCGTCCGTTTATAGACCGTTATGTATGCTGGATAGCGCAGGAAAACTCTTTAAGAAGCTGATAAAGCATAGGTTTAGTGAAGCCGTAGAGAACAGTGGCGGCCTTTCTGACAGGCAGCATGGTTCTAGAAGTGGCAGATCTACCTTAGGAGCCATCCAAGATGTAATAACTAGCGTAGAACATGCCCAAGCAGGTCATCGATACCCCAAACGCTTAGTATTACTAGCCACACTGGATATTAGAAATGCTTTCAACAGTTTAAGTTGGGACGACGTAATTGAAGCCTTAAAGGTAAAATTCAAGATCCCGAATAATCTATTGAAGATTATTCGTAGCTATCTAAGTACTCGCATGCTCTTATACGAAACGCGAGAAGGGTGTAAGACTAAACAAATAACAGCAGGTGCGGCCCAAGCATCTGAACTCTGGAATATAAGCTACAATGAAATCCTTCGAATAGAGATGCCTGAGGATGTGCATTTAGTGGAATACGCAGATGGCATTGCAGCTGTAATAATCGCGCGAAACACTGACGAAACCAAAAGGAAGTTAAATCAGGAGATGATCCGAGCTCAAACATGGCTAGAAGACCATGGATTAAAGCTGGCCACAGAGAAAATAGAGCTAATCCTTCTAACGAACCGACGTATCCCATTAGAAGTAGACATGCAAGTAATCGATGCCACTTTACCGACAAAAAGAGTGGTCAAGTACCTAGGAATGCAATTAGATACAAGGCTGACTTACTGAGCGCATATAAATCATGCTGCCACAAGAGCTACCAAAGTCAGCGGCATGCTAAGTAAGCTCATGGCAAACCTTGGAGGTCCAACGCAGAACAAGCGAAAACTTTTAATGGACACGACGAACTCGATGGATGCGAAATATGGGCAGATTCGCTTAAGGTGCAATGCCGGCGGAAAATTCTGCAATCTGTGCAACGCACCTGTGCTCTCAGAGTGGCGTCTTCATACAGAATAGTATCTGAAGCAGCGGTGTTAGTTATCAGCGGAACCATCCCTATAGATATTATAACACAAGAGCGCAAACGGAGATGGGAGGCAAAAATCACAGGAATCCCAGTACCACGTTTCTCCGATATTAGAGTTCAAACACTCACACTTTCGCATGCAAGATGGAACTCTGAACGGTATAGTAGATGGACAGCGAGACTAATACCCGATATAAAAAAGTGGGTAGAAAGAAAGCACGGTGAGGTTAACTATAACCTCACACAGTTTTGGTCCGGATATGGGACCTTTCGCAAGTATTTGTGGTGAATGGGAAAAGTGAGCCAACCAAACTGCATATATGCAGATACTGAGTACGGTATGCGGAGCACACCTTCTTTAAATGCGAGAGGTGGAACGTAGAGAGAACAGGTCTGCAACGAAAAAAGAAGCGTGAAATGGAAAGTTATGCTGAAAAGCATTGAGCATAGGTTTCTAAAAAAAAGGCGACCCTGGATGCAGGGTGAATACGTAAGTGTCCTTCTTAGGACGCCATCTTGGCTCTCTACCTCGAAGCAATGCGGAAGCAGACCCGGGGTGGAGGGAAAAATTCAAGGGAAGAGGAGGGATATTTTTAGTGGAATCACCACACACATAGTAGCGACGGTTACTATATGGTGCGAAGGCATTTTTAACCCAACCTTACTGCCCAAAAAACAAAAAAAAAATTGGGGTCAAAATTTCATCCGTCGGCGTATCCCGAGATTCGCGAGTTTCAGTGCATGGCTGTTCAGCAAATCCAAGGCACCCAGGGTACCCTTAGAAGGCAATTAGTTGCTAAATACTGATTTACTTTATTATCAATTTCGCCCAATTTTTGTTACCCTTCAAATAGTTATGATTTATTTTTCAACTCTTTGCGGCATCTCACTTGAAGCATTTAAATTGCTTGAGCTAAAAGGATTTTACGCTTAAATTTGCATTTTTTTTATTTTTAACGTTCACTTCTAAGTCTCCTTTTCGCCCCGTGCTGCTAGCTAACCTTCTTTTTGACCGAAAAGCTTTGAGCTTAAGTATTATCGGTTCGTGCATGCCTTCAAATAAAATTTATTCGCCTCTCGAAACATTTTTCCACTACAGTTTGCCGCAGTCAAGCTGGACAATTTATGCGCACATTTGACAATTTATGAGTAACCAATACATAACTAATACACACGCACACACGAAAAGCATATCGAAATGGGTATCTCTGTATAAATTGAACGTTTTAAAGTGGCCGGAAAAATAGTAAATGGGAGGAATGCAAAAGCTGCACAAGTAGTGGTGAGTGTACGCACTGAAAGAGCCCACTGAAAGCCTTTGCGTTATGCGCATGTATGAGTATATTAAATATTTGTAGTTTTATGGTATTTCCACACTCACACGCACACAATATATAACATACATACATACATATATCACCGTGGGAACCTTGTATTTCAGGCTTAACAGCGTTAGCGGCTTATCCTGCTTGCCTGCTTGCTTGCGTATTTATGCCTTTAATGTACCCGAGTATTTGTGTAGATTTATGTTTTTTTTGTTGTATTCCTTTTCATGAATGCAGTGCACATTTCTTTGTATGAACATAAATAGATATATAATATCCAAAGTTATTTTCGTGTGCTCTGCTGCTTATATGATTTGGCATTATCGTAAATTAGGCACTCATTATTTCTTACTTAGGCGATAACACACAAACGCCAAGTGGATTTTTATTATTTATTTTCGCATCTGTGTCTTTTTTCACTTTCTCCAGCACATTTCTCACTCGTTCCTTAAGTGCTTATTCGCTGGCTATAGATATCCAACTGGCACACACAAGCATACTTTTAGGCGTATTATTAACCTTTTGACTTCCTCTTTACTCTTATATATGGCAATCAAGTGTCTTTTGAGCATGCGAAGGTATGACCACATTTTACGCACACAAAAGCATTCAAACTTTTTTATATCGTGCCACTTGCATTGTCAAAATCAGCTGATTGAATTTTGATTTATGACATCGTATGGTTTGTCAGAAATGAAAATATGAAAGCACGCAACATAACCGCAAAAATCCACGCTAAATTGGATCTTAAATCGTTCGTACACATTGACCCAAAATGGAATCGTAAGGATATATTTATATT
The DNA here is from genome assembly GCF_027943255.1 of Anastrepha obliqua. Lineage (NCBI taxonomy): Eukaryota > Metazoa > Arthropoda > Insecta > Diptera > Tephritidae > Anastrepha > Anastrepha obliqua. The sequence continues at coordinate 4,189,425 of NC_072896.1, forward strand.
AAAGCTGAGTGTGCGCCCTACCGCACTCACACTTAAAAGCAATCAAGCGCCATAAGAGAGTGCGTTCGGGTATACGTACGAGTACATACACACACATCCATACAATAGTGACAACTCAATCACAACTGTGTGCGCAATCAGGCACACATTTTTCTTTTAACCTTGCCAGCTTTTGTAGCAGTTAAGAGGGGGAAAAGCGTGAACAGTGTGAGGGTAGCGGGCTCGTGAACTAAGCAGACCTCTTTTGTGGCTGTTTTTGTAGACTAATGTAAGTGCGGCATTTTTCGCCTTTTGCACACAATATTTATTGATTGTTCATATAATTCACTTCAACCATGACAAACGATTAATAATGTTAGTGGAAACCTAATACGAAGGCCTGATCATGTAATTTGTTGGAGCAGCTACGTTTTTCTGCTTTGGCTTTAAGGCACAGATGAGTTAATTAAATCGCATTGTTGTGATTTACTCTTTATTTATTTTACTTAGTCTAACACATCAACTGTAGCTTATATTCAGTGTCAGATACTAATTGCAATACGAGTATAACATAGAGGAATACTAAAATGGATAAAATTAGAATTTAGTATATACAATTTATCAAAATATTCGAATAGAAAAAGATCGAAGAGAAAAGAAAAGTACACAGAGATTCATCGCAGTAGAGTTTAGGAGGCTGACGCGTGTCAAGGAGTTACAAACCATCTTTCACTCAGCATAATAATGCATAAGTGACGCAATTTTAAGGAAGAAGGGAGCGGCAGGAAGGGAGTGGCAGACACTAAGGCCATGAAGAAGGGGGGAATTAAATTTTTATACAGATGGTTCCAAGCTAGACGATAAAGTTGGCTATGGAGTTTTCTCGAAGGAATTAGGACTGGAACTATCCGTCCGACTACCAGACTACTGCAGCGTCTATAAGGCAGAGGTTCTAGCCATAAAAGAAGTGGCTACATATCTAAATACGCACGCCGTAACAAAAACGACTTTAAATATATTCTCGGATAGCCAGGCGGCCATCAAATCAATGAATGATATTAGTGACGTATTCAAGGTCAGCCTTATTTGGGTTCCGGGGCACATGAGATATTGAGAGAAACTGTAAAGCTGATAAGCTAGCCAGAAAAGGTACTGCTCTTCAACTGCTCAGCGATAAAAGTACCATTGGAATACCTATGGCCATAAGTAAACTAATTATAGAAAACAACATTATCCAAGAGGTCATGGAGAAATGAAGATACGTGTCTAACAGCTAGGCTACTATGGCCGCAAATAAACAAGAAAAGAACAAAGGAACTGCTTAGTCTCTGAAGAGACAATATCTCGAAGATCGTGGCTTGTTTAACTGGCCACTGGCTATTTAGCAGGCATTCCTCGAGACTAGAAGTTTTCTTGCAGAAGGAGATGAGGAAGAGGAAGAAACAGTTGAGCACTTTCCTTGCAATTGTCCAGCTCTAGCTAAAATCAGAGCAGGTTGTTTAGGCAAATACTTTTTAATTCTCTTACAGAGCTGTCTGGCGTTTCATAGGAGCCACAAAATGTTTCCACGAAGGAAGGTAAATGAAGTTCCCGTGTAGCACAGTGATATCACAACGGACCTGTGGGTCTAAGTGAGTTGGTCGTGCAGACCGACTACCAACCTAACCTAACCGAACACAATTTTAAAGTGCTGTTCGATTTGAGTAGCCCTGAGCGTAAAAGGTTATTAGTTCCATAGGTTGACGGTATAAGTTAGCGTACCACAGCAGTAGGCAGCAACGGCAACTAAAGCTAAATAATATAAACACAGCGCAAACAACAACTTAAGAAAGCATAAAAGGTGCAGCTCAAGTGGCTTTTTTTTATTTGTTTTTGAGTTTTTCTAGACGAGCTCAAGTGTTGGATGAACTTGCTATAATACCAGAACGCCTCTTTGGGTTCAGAAAGGAACACGGAAGACCTAAGCAGTGCCGTCGACTTGTGGATGTCATCACAGATGCGCTAAAATATAAAAATTACTGTTGCATAGTCCTTCATGATGTACAGCAAACGTTTGATAGAGTTTGGTGCGCTGGTACTTTATATAAAATAAGAAAATAGCTTCCGGTTCTATTAATAAAATTGTACTTAAGTGATGGTCACTTTTACGTTCAACAACAAAGCGAGGAGGTATCCTCAATAAAAACAATTGATGCTGAAGTTCCACAAGAAATTGTTTTGGTAAAACCTATCAAAAATGTACCAAACAATACTAAATTGACAACATACGCTGCTGATATGGCTATTATTGCAATCAGCAGTTTTCCGCCAAAAACCTCTCAACATCTAGAATAAGAGCTTGACTTTACCGAAACGCGGCTATTGCAATGGAAAGTTCGAGACAATTTGGTTAGTTCAAACTACTTTTGCATTGAGGAAAGAAGACTGCACAAAAGTGTCAATTAATGGTTCGAAAATCCCCACAAATCGAAACTGTTAAATACGAGGGCGAGGGGTCAATAAGTCCGTGACTTTTTGTATTTCTGACCTCTTTAGTGAAAAAGAAATACTGCTCCTGTCAACAGGCATCTGTCAGTTGACTCCTGTTAAAATTTGAACGTGCTGCGTCAGTTAGTTTGTGTTTTACAGCTACCTTTATCGGTCGACCACAAACGCAATCGTGTAACAACTTCACAGGAAGGTTTGGCGTTGTTTAATCGTAATATGGAGGAGTTTTTGCGCCGTTTTGTAACCGTGGACGAAACATGGATCCATCACCACACATCAGAGACCAAACAGCAATCGAAGCAGTGGGTTTCTAAGGGGGAATCGGCTTAATAAGCACACGAAATTCAGTTTTTTCCATTTTCTCCTCAAACTACTGGGCAGTCTGATAAAGGTAGCTGTAAAACACAAACTAACTGACGCAGCACGTTCAAATTTTAACAGGAGTCAACTGACAGATGCCTGTTGACAGGAGCAGTATTTCTTTTTCACTAAAGAGGTCAGAAATACAAAAAGTCACGGACTTATTGACCCGACCTCGTATCTTGGAGTTCATCTTGATCGAATTCTAACCTAAAAAGTGCACAAGAAAGAAGAGCAGAAGCAACTTAAAATTAAAATCGAAAAAATGTATTGGCATTTGAGTCAAAATTCCCAAGTCAGTCTTGAAAACAAAGCGCGCATATATTGTACAAAACTATATTTTAACCTATCTGGACTTATGCCTTTCAAATTTGGGGTACAAGAAGTCAGGAATTTTACAAAAATATCAATCGGTACCCTTCGTACTATTGTAAGCGAAATCCATAAGTGATACACAAATCCATAGACTATTTTAGCACCCTACTAACTCAGCATTGAATTAGTCTAGATGATAGCATATTTTAAATCTCCTATATGGAGTTTAAATCTATTCAGAAACAACATATTTTAAGTAAAAAAATGTTAATTTTAAGAGTTTTATAGTTAGTATATAAAAGCTCATTAAAGACTAGCTATTCCTGGAGAAAATGTATTTTAACAAATTTGCTTATTGCCTCTAAGGTAGATTGCAAATAAGAAATGAGTACAAAGCGAAGAAAAAAAAGTTGCGCAGATGTAACAACGGAGGCACGTGCAAGCAATGCCAAGCACTAGCAGTGCAAAAGCGTGGGAATCGCTGATCCAGCTAAGAAGAGTCACTCGGCAATCCATGTGAGGAGCTGGGAATTAGGGAGAGAGGCCGAAACACTGATCCAAACGGTTGTATTAACTCCCTCGGCATTAATGGCTGCCCTTGCATAGCAAAGGAAATAAAATTTATTAAACCGAAAACGTTGACGTTCCAACATTACAAAGTTGAATTTCATGTGCAAAAGCTGTTGGGTGCCAAGTGAATCTGTGAATTAATTAAAAAATAAAAAAAAAATGTAGACTTACTAGGCTCATCGCATAGCACACATACCGATTTTATTATTAGTGAAAAGTACTAACGCGCCCATCTACGGACACAGATGCTATATGAATGTCCGGCTGTGGCTATGACGAAATTGTTTTTCTTTGAGAATTCTATCGTTAAAATCTTTCCTTAGGCAGCCGGTATGTCCCATCTCTTTTATACTATCGAACGAGAAATGCAAGTGTCCTTTCTTGCCGGTTTATCTCTTGGATGTGATAAGTGAATTCTTAAGACTTCCAGTTAAGGAAAAGGCCAATTCACGTCAATATGCTTTACATGCATAGTTATAGTCTGGTTGGCGAAACAACTTTTTAAATTATCATTATTTGTTATTATCTTCTATGGTTCCAGCGAGGAAAAGGACTTTTTTATAAAAGCTTTTAAATAAAAATTACAATATCGATAAATATATGAGAGGAATAACGTTGATTCGCAAATAATCATTTAATACATTAGTATTCTTAAACTAACTTTCATTTTCTCTTCTCTCATTGCAGTTGGTCTAGCAGGATATCATGAAAAGAGACTGCTACATGATCTTTTAGATCCTTATAATACCCTAGAGCGTCCGGTTTTAAACGAGTCGGATCCGTTACAATTAAGCTTTGGTTTAACTTTAATGCAAATAATCGACGTGGTGAGTACAATTCAAATTTAATAAATACTAAGCAAATCATATCGAAGTTTGTAGCTATTTAAAAAAAATTATATCTAAGCGTCCACGAGATCAAAGCTGCGATTTTCTGGAGTTTTTTCTGGAAACACGATTACATTTACTAACGTTGGGGTTAATATGGAAGCGGAATTTAATATTTTCTGATATATCTTTTTATGGTAGGTCCTGTAAAAAGGCGATTTACTTTGAGTAATATCTCTCTGAATTGCACCATTTAAAATCAAAAAAATTAAAAAGCATTTCTTTGACAAGGCTTTAGTATTTAAGCAGAAATCGGCCTTTTAGAAAAAAAAAAAACTGATTCTTAAAACAATTTTTTTAAACTTAAAGTATTTCTCTGGCCCTATTTGATAAAATAACTTTGCTGAGTAGATTTTTTTAAAACTTGCCAATATTAATAAATTTGTGGACTTGCACTTTTTTGTGTGAAACAGAAAACAGTTAACTGAAATTTAATGTAATCAAAATCTGACTACAGCATATATTAAATTTTTACTAAATCGATACCTTAAAAAAATGATATTCTTAATAAAAAAAATTAGTTATCTGACAATTAATCGAAAATCAAAAAATATATTGGAAAACATTCATCAGAAATTTAATCGAAGCCTCATCCATAATGCTATTGCAAATTTTTGCAAAAAATTATATTTTCAATAAAACAAATTTATTTAATATTTTATGAATGCGGAATTATTTATATGGCTATTAGTCGAGGGTGTAGTAAAAAAATTTCAAACTTAAATATTTAAAAAATGGAAACCATTCATCTGAAATTTAATTTAAAGGGGAACGCCACTACGCGGGGTAAAAAAATAGTCGATTTTTGGGAATGTTTTTGTAAGTAGGAATGATCATTCGAGGATCGGACAACAGGCAATTTATTATATATGTATTAAACTATGATGATGTAAATTTTTATTAAAAAATATTAAAAATTGACAAATTTATAAACAAACGTAACGAGTTAAAAAAAAATGCCATCTTCTGGTGGCAGCGATACAGCAATGAATAATCATCTGAAATCAAAAAACCAAAAATTTTAATAATCTACACAATAGTGGCTATCGTTGTAGGTAGCCGGTTTTCTTTTTTTTTTTTGACAAAATGGTAAAGATTTGCATTTCGATGTGTGTTTTTCACCATTTTTTTGATTTTTAACAGGCCCAAAAAAATAGTTATTTTCAAAATTTTGAAAATCGGCTACGTACAACGATAGTCAATGCGACAACATAAGTTTTTGGAAAAAAGAAAATTAAAAAAATGGAAAAAAGAAAATTAAAATACGTTGCCACCGTATAAAAAAAAGTCGTTTCGAGAAAAATGCCTTTGAAATAAAGCATCGTATCGTAAGCGCTACGGGGCCGAACCGACGGGCGCTCACTTAAGTGCACATAGAATTGGGAATAAAGCGAATTTCGCTTTAAAATTTTCTTGAGTAGTTATACTAACAATTTATGCAAAAAAAAAATCGATTTTTTTGAATTTTCACACTGGCGTTCTCCCCTAAACAATTATCGAAATAATATATTAAATTTTTGCAAAACCGATACTTAAAAAAAAAATTTTATAAAAAAAATTTAATTCATAAATTAAAAAATATTTATCTCATACTTATTCGAAGGAGTTGGTTGGTTGGTTTTAGTGGTGATTCTTCCAGAATCCAAATAGTGCTTCCGCACCATTTTGTTGCCACATTCTCGTTACTAATTTGTTTACCAGTTATTGACGGCGTGACTATATCCAGTCCGTGCGGTTCAGGAACCTTATCAGGTTGTTGACATCTAAGCCAGACAGTTGTTCGAGACTCTCGAACAGCGGTTTACCCAGGGTTAACATTCTGTCCTTCCATAGGGCAGGTCATTCACAGAGGCTTTTCCTCTGTTTGTTTCCTTTTTCTCCGGTTGTTTACAACTATGGCAGTATGTGTTGTGATGGATGCCCATTTTGGCTGATTGTTCTCCGATAGACCAGAAGCCAGTTATGACTGCCGTTAGTCACCAGGCGTCCCGTCGTTTCATGTTTATCAATGTTGACGATTGCTTAAGGTTGTAGGTGGGCCATAACGTTCTGCTAATTTTGCATTTCGTCTGGTTTCTCCATCTACAATCTCCTCTGCAGGAGCGTTATTCATGGCAGATCCCCTTCTTGTCAGTTCATCCGCTTTTTCGTTACCTTCAATGCTCCGATGTCCCGGCACCCAGATTAAGGTAACTTTATGGTTTTCACTCAAGGTGGTGAGACTATTCCTACATTTTTCCATCACTTTAAAGGTTGTAGTTGCAGCTTGGCTATCCGAAAGAATAGCGATATTGCCCTGAAAAGAGAAATCCGTGATTAGTAGCCTACAAGCTTCCCCAACTGCCAGTACTTCCACCTGGAAGACACTGCTGGTATTAGGGAGATGCGCAGATTTTTCAATTCCAAGTCTATGAAAATATATACCAGCTCCAACACCGCGTCCATTTTACTGCCATCCGTACAGACTGTAGTGTCGAAGTTGTTTAGAGAGAATTCCTTATTCCATTCTTCCTTAGATGGAAAGAGAGTGGCAAAATTCCTATTGAAAGTTACCGTCGGGACGATGTAGTCAGTCCTCACCGAGATTAACTGAGCTTGTCGCAATAATAGACTTGCATGCCCATAAGTTTTTTCCTTCCAGCAACCCACTTCATTTAACCTAAATGCACTCATGGTTGCCGTCTTCTTAATGTGTAGGACTATTGGAATAACGTGTGTTAGTGCATTTCATTCGAACGAGTAATCTCAATATTATTTTTAACGCCCTTTAAGCAAATTTAAAATTTTCCTAAGTATTTATCTGGAACTTCAATAAAAGCTTAAGCAAAATATGAATTTTTTACAATAGCTGTATTTTAATTTTGTGATTTTTTTCTAAAATAATTAGGGGCTCTTAATATAGATTATTTAAGGAGAAAAAATGCGAATTTTGCTGAAGAAATCAAAATTAGAATTTTTAACAAAACGGAAAATAGATTTTTTTTAATCTTTATATATGGAATATTTATGGAAAATATTTAGCAGTCATTTACTTTCGATGAATCATTTATACACCCGCTACTTTGTGTTATTTTTCTACTCTATTTCACATGACTCAAAATAAAACTTCTACTGCTACTTATCCGCATCTTTTAATTAATAAAATTGTGTGTATGGATGTGCAAGTACCTACACGTTTATGTAAGTATGCATGTATGTACGTGCATGTGTGCATGCAGAATTAGCAACTGCTTAATCTACTCGGCAATTGAAAATCCTAAAGCAAATTGTTTTCGTGCCTAAAAATAGGCTTAGCAGGAAATAAAAGGAATTTGTATGAGCGCCTAGTCAACTAGAAGTTTAATTGCGATGACGTGACCCACTAAAAAGCAGAAAGATAAACAGCACAAAAGGAAAAATAAAAACACACATAAAATGGGGAAACACAAGAGTTCCAAGGAGTAAAGGTGACAACCGTAACATAAGGAGCGACAGGAATAAGTGCCGGGCATTCACTTGCTTGTGTGGCTGTGCAAATGAAGTTGAAAAGTGAAAGTAAAATCTCGCTTAATTATTTTCACAGCCACTTTAGTGAATGAAACACGGGGTCAACTCAACACGTCAGCAAGCAGGCGACAGTGCACACCTGTGTGCATGTGTTAGTAGATAGATAGCAGAGAGTGTTTGTGCATGTATGTATGTGCGCTGTACTTCTGCTTGCTGTCAAGTAAAATTTGTATGCGCCAACTTGTGTTGCGCAACAAAAACAACAACCACAGCGCACAACTGGCAACAGCAGCCTGAATGAAAATACTGAATGGGCGACAAGTGACAAGCTCACGTGGACTAATAAGCGAAATCCCAGTGGGTGGAAGAACAAATAGTGCGACAAAAGCGAGTGAAGCAAAAGTATGGATGTCGTTTATATGTGTAAGTTTATGTCTACAGGCAATAATAAAAGAAAGTAAAATAGAATGGAGCTTAAAAAGGTAAAAGTGAATTTTAGGGAGTGCGCAGCGAGGAAGGGAAACCCGGTTGGAGCAAACGTTGGAGTAGCTAGGTCAAAAATTTTAGAAATGGGAATGGCATGAATGCCTAAGGGAGCAAGAGTCCAGTAGCAAATGGCGAAAAGAGTATAGCATGAAAGCGATTGATGCACAGCTGACACAGATACTTGGCGATGATCCTGTGAGACTGAAACTTGTAGGTAGTGGCGAAGTCCTGGTTATAGGCTATTAAACATATATGACTTACAAAAATACATACATATACGTAGTCAAGCTTATAAGAAGCTGGATGTGCACGCCTGCTCAGCTACGACTCATAATAAATATTTGTTTTACTTTGCTAATAAAACGTTACAAGCGAAGAAATCGCTAAATAATGGCGAAAAACAGGAAAGAAATTTAGTGAGTACGCAAATAGAATGACAATCCAGAGAAAAGGAGACGCAGGGCGAAGTTGTAAGTAAATAAGAACAGATATGAATCAGAATTCCAAAAGAAATTAAAACGGAACTATCACAAAATGGCAGCAAAAATACCTTAAAGTAGACTCTGTTTAATACGATCGCTTTATTGAGTAACTGAAAGTCGTTCTTAAAGCGCCAAATGAAATCCTGACAACTGTATTAAATTTATTGTAGCACAGCTTCCATGAAGTTAGAGCAGAAGTACTACATACGGGGATAAAAGTGTTTTGATGTAACGAAATTATTTTCTTTATATCCCATACTGAGTAGGTACTTTTTGAGCCAATTTAAGGTAGTAGTCTGGTAACTTATTTTGAAAATTTCGAATTTCGGTTTTTTACATATTTTGAAAGTGCGTTATATTGGTAATATACTGTACAAATTTTAGACCGAAATTCGAAATATTGACGAAATTATAGCATATACATGAGAGCGCTCGTACTTGCGCGGATCAATTGCTAAAACTTTAAACGCGTTTTTATCAAAATAACGTTTATCCGGATGGCCGTCGTGAAAACAAATTTTCTATCTAACGGATTGAGCTGAAATTTAGATATGTTTTTCTACACATCAATAGTTCTGGCGAGTAGTAGATTTAATTTATTTCGTCCCTAACTTTCCATTTTTTAGTCCGATTTCCACTTTAAAAGAAGGCAATTTTCTTACGAAGTCCGCCATTTTGTTATTTTTTGTCCAAATCATTTGATCTTACTACCCGCCAGAACGACAAGCACACTGATTAATTAATAAGCAATTTGTTTTTTCTGTATCAGATGACCACAAGTGACGAAATCACGCCGACCAGCCACTGTACCTCTTCTTTTTGCCGCTTGTTGCTGGTTGATTGGTTGGTTAGAGTGGTGATTCATCCAGAATCCAACTAGCGCTTCTGCACCAATTTGTTGCCACATCCTCGTTACCAAATAGTTTAACAGTTATTTGCAGCAGGGCTATATCCAGTCTATGCGGTTTAGGAACCTTATTAGGTTGTTGACGTCTACGCCCGACAGTTGCTCGAGACTCTCGAACAGCGGTTTGCCCAGGGCTAACATTCTGTCCTTCCATAGGGCAGGGCATTCACAGAGGAAGTGGAAGATTGCTTCCTTTTTCTCTGGTTGTCCACAGCTGTGACAATATGTGTTGTGAGGGATGCCCATTTTGGCGGTTTGTTCTCCGATAGACCAGAAGCCAGTTATGACTGCCGTAAGTCTACAGGTGTCCCGTCGTTTCATGTTTATTAATGTCAACGATTGCTTGAGGTTGTAGGTGCAGTGTACAAAAATAGTATCAAAACATTAAAAAAAAAAATTCAATCTTTTAACAATTTTAATAATTATTTTTCTAATGCTCGTAAATTATTTTGGAGAGATTGTCGAAAGTGTTTGAATTTAACATCTTCGTTTTTTTATTACATCAAAACACATCCTTGAATGTGGGTATTTTTATGAAAAACTCAAAAAATCTTTAAAAACAAAAATTATATAATATGTATTCGAATTCGGTTTGGTATTTTTATTGTTGTTCTAATCAACGGTAAATGCATTGCATCGATAAGCAATGGCAAATCTCCGGGTGTATTTTTCCCATGGATAAAGTTCGCATAAAAAACTATCTGCCATTCGGAATCGACATAAAATTGTAGGCCCTTCCATTTGTCGAAAAACGTCAAGGCTCGCACGATATATATATTATAAAAAACGAATTTTTTCTATGAAAACGTCCAAAAATTCTTTTGATTCCTGCCCAAGTATTCATCAAGGAGTGCCTAACGTCATTTTAAAATTGTTGTCAAACTCTCTAAAGATTTCGAAGTACCTTTTTCTTCTAAGGCTATTATTGCTAAAAGTTAAAAAAAAAATCAAAATACTACCCGCATTATTTTGTATGTTTTATGGCGTCTTACCTATATTTTGACATAAGCATTCCTTTAAACGAACTGTACACTGCGATTGACTTGAGTGTAATCGCGGAAACCAATAGAAAATGATCTCCGACAACTAACTGCAGGATCTCCAAAGCGCTCTGGCCTGACTTAACCTAAAAAGCATCAAATGTCTGCCAGTAGATCAACTACCGGCGTCCTCAGAGGTGTTATAACGGCTCACTGCACTATTGGCACCGTAGCCAGTAGAGTAAGTGTACCTCACAATGACTTCTGCAGAAGTTGTGAAGATGAAGAAGAAATTGTGTAGGTACAACACCTTCTCTGTGAATGTCCTGCACTTCCAAGAATCCGTGCCAAATATCTTGGCAATTATTTCTTTGAAAACTTGGGAAATTTGCAAATTGTCTCACTGGAGGGTCTTTAAAAAATCTAAGCGTTTTAAACAACTTAGTTAGGGGATAGATATCAAATGCAGATATCACAATGGGCTCCGAGCCACCGTGATAGACCAGAAACCTAACTGAACACGCACTTTAATTTTCTCACATATTTTTTTCAAATATTCGAAGCCGCAGCCAAAATGGAATAAACGGTGTACAAATATTGGATTAACGTTGGACGGAGAGGATCTGATAATAATTGAAAATTTAATGTTTTCTTCCTAAAGGGTTAAATTTTTAGAACTTTTATTAATCAGCCGAATTTCGTTCTGAATTCCAATTAAACAAAATCGAAGTGAGCTGTTATCTATTGATTTTGTTAACAGTAAAGCCAGTTGTTAAGGTCGTATGAAGATTTTGAGCTTTTATCTCAATTAATTTTGCAGTTCCGGAATATGGAAGGAAACGAATGCCAAATTCTATTTAAGGCATATAAAGCTCCTATTTTTTCAAAATAAAATACTAAGAATTATTTTCACTAATTCATGTAAAATGGAATTGCCATGGGATAAAGGGTGGTTAAGTTTCAAGGGCCGGTGTTGATTTTGAATAAAATACAATTTTTGTAAGAAATTATTGTCATTTCCCCCTTATTATGATAAAATTGGTATAGCTCAATTACGTATGAAGCAAAGTATTGGCCAAATGGTTGCCACGGCCTCGGTGGCACACCTCCATCCGCTGGTCCAAATTTTCGATGACGCTGAGGCATAATTGAGGTTCTATGCCGTTAATGTGCCGAATTATCTCATCCTTTAGCTCTTGAATTGGCTTACCGACGTACGCCTTTTCTTTCAAATAACGCCAAAGAAAGAAGTCCATGTTGTCGTTGATGTTTATGTGTGGTTCACATTCAACATCGGCCCTTGAAATTTAGTTACGCACTTTGAGTTTGGCTTAGTTGATATTTGGTGTGCATTATGTAACTGCACTTCACAAGTGTATTTATAATGATTACATTACATTTATTTATTATTATAATAGTATTTAATAAGCTATAAAATTGCTTACCCAAAGTCTTTCAATAAACTTGAATTAAAGCCTTTGAATTGGGATAAAAATGTGTATGGAGTTTTTCTAATTTTTGCATAAAAAGTAAAATTTCGATTAGTATGCTTTCTGTTAGAAAATATGCTGTACTTTTATTTAGAAATATGCAAATTCAAGAAAAATAAGGAAAATAGTAAAAAGTCGGACAAAATGCTGACGTGCTATCGTTTGTATGACATACGAGTTACATAAAATATGAAGCTTTTATTCCATTTACAAATTTATTCCTTTTTTTGGGTAAAATGAAGTTAGCACGGCTAAATTACATTGCAAAAACAACCCCGAGCTGTTCCAAATTAAAAATTTTAACCATAGTAATGCATACTGGGTTTGACTAATATGGAAAAAAACTGAAAACTGTTTAGTAATTCTGCTTCACTGCACACCCTCTGTACTAATTTTGCACTGAGTCCATCCAACTGTGTTCGTATAATGAAATTTCTTATCCCGCTTAATAAAATTACTTGAGCAAAAAATTAGAAACCAAAGAATAATATCATTAAGGGGAACACAGCAGCTCATTACAAAATAAAAAATAGTAATAATTTAATGAAAACGAGTAAAGATATGTAACAAAACAGAGAGAGCAAAAGACGCAAACAACACCAAAATAAGGAATCAAAGACAGGAAAGGAAAGAACTACAACAATAAATACATCCAAAAAGATGCTTAAGGCAATACAAAACCGCTAAAAAATTATAATTGAAAAAGCAAAAAAAAGCAACCTAGTAAATGTGGCATCGTAACACTCTGTCAACAGAAAACGCACACAAACACAACAAAACAACTACAAAACCAAATCTCATTAGCCACACTGGCACTGCAATAAAAATTGTGCACATAGAAATTTCAAATACACAAACGACTACAACAAAGAAAATTCCCATTAAAAATAGAAAAAGTTGGCAAGTCTTTAGCAAAAGTTTATTGAGTGGCAAATGAAAGAGGGCATAAAAAATTATTGCATTCAACACGCGACAGAAATAAAAATCATGAAATATGCGCTTGTAAAATATTTGTTTTGAAATTTGTATGTATGCGCATATTCGGATACTTACTTATTTATTTAGATATTTTAGGAAATCTGTTTGTTTTGCAGGGTAATAATAATACTAAAATTTTATTTATAAAATTCGTGTTTAAAGCTCCATAAAATAAATAGCTTTGGTTATATTTCCAGTCGATATGGCAAGCCAATGAAATAATTATGGAAAATAAACTGAAAGAAATAAATAAACTAAAAGAAAACTAATCAGAATGCCAGTAGGAATAAGTTATGTGCGCCAAGATTACCAATAAATTACAAGAATAAATGAGAAATTAGAAATTACTGAGCCTCCTTTAAGCTCTATTAAATGGCAATTTTGATGCAAGTTAAATGTCAAGTGAACGTACAACTCCAAGAGCAGATCTACTCCGATATTTCCATTCCATACAGTGTGTCAAGGCAGTGTTTTGACATCTATTAATCTAGCGAAGTTCAGTTATATTGCTCAAGAAAATATATATTTTTTGCTGTTAAGAAAATCTGTTTACATTTGCAGTTAATACCGTTTAGAGTAACTTCGAGTATTGTGATATAGGTAATCCTTTTTCTGCTATTACTCCATAATTTCAAGCTTTTATTAACTTATTATTGCTTAATACAGTGTATTGATGTATTGTGTACCTAATTTTGAATTTAGAGTATTCTATTTTCAGCCAACCGGCAGATTTTCCACTGAAACCAGAAATAGTCAAAAAGGGAGGTTTGTAAAATTCGGCGGATAATGTGATATAGTCTATTCGGGTAAAGTGATATATGGTATCACATTACACGCCTATACTCCGGGAAAAGTTAAGCCCCAAACAAACATGTACAAAAGTAAGACCCATGAAATTCGTTTATAGTTTCATCTATTATTCAGAACTTCAGTGAGTGACCCTCTTTCCGCTGACGTCATGCATCCAATAAGTCCTCAAAACCGCGACTCCAAATCCTCAACATACTTTACTAATTCCATTTCTAAATCACATTACCCTCCCATATCACAATACCCGAAGTTACTCTACTTATATGTTTTAAAAAATTAAATATGAGTCATAGACTGAATAGATTTTTCAAAATCGTAGTACTGAGCTTCTTGAAAATAATGTGTTTGAGCTATGCTCGACCTTTTCAGAGATTTTTTATAACTTTTTCTCTAAATATGCCCATAGATTTTATATTGGACTAGCGGACCCGACAGACTTCGTTCTGTCAAATAGATTTTGAATGTGTCAGTTTATATTTCGACCTTAAGACGTTTTACTCTGCTGACCCTTACACACCGCCCTATCATCATGGTGACGGTTCTGTTCAGGAGAATTAAAGAAAAGGGTCAGCTCGAGTGACCTAAGTGTCTTCACTTCCACGAACTTTGGCTTTTGGGACCCACTAACAACCCCGACTGGGATGTTTGCCAGAGGGCTAAGAGGGGAACTTAAGGTCCAAACCTGATTGGAAAATAATCTAAAGGGATAGTGGGAACTTAAAGGTGACAAATATTTATAAAGTGGGTGCTTCAATGAAAAAACAGAGAGATAATTAATTATTTATTATTATTATTATTAACATAGGGTTAATAACCGATATATATTCATAAAGAATAATAAAATAAAACGTATGTAAGTATTTTCAGTAATCGCTCTATTGTAAATCAAGTGAGTCATAATTATTAACAAACATCTGTTTTATTTTTATTGTAGTATATATATATATATATATATAATTGGCGCGTACACCCTTTTTTGGGTGTTTGGCCGAGCTCGTCCTCCTATTTGTGGTGTGCGTCTTGATGTTGTTCCACAAATGGAAGAACCTACAGTTTTCACCGACTCCGAACGGCAGATATTTTTATGAGGAGCTTTTTCATGGCAGAAATGCACTCAGAGGTTTGCCATTGCCTGGCGAGGGGCGACCGCTATTAGAAAAATGTTTTTCTTAATTTTGGTGTTTTCACCGAGATTCGAACCGACGTTCTCTCTGTGAATTTCGAGGTAGTCACGCACCAACCCATTCGGCTACGGCGGAATGAAATATTCCTTAACTCGTTCTGAAACTAAAACAGAAGAATGACTATTATCACTTTTCTGTGAGCGCGTTAGCTCCTCCAACTCAAACATGCACACACACGAAGGCGCCATATTTGTATGGGAAAAAGAAAAGGGCTATTTTAGGGTTTTCCCGGAAATTATTCGAATTTTTCTCGCCGTACAAACCATCCTTGGACTGCAAGGAACATTTTAAAAAAATACTTGTTAAGATTGGTCGATGCGTTGTTGAGTTATGCGCTTACAAACATTTTCAGATTCATTTTAATATCATGGATTAATATCCGGACTTTGGGCTGGTATATCCAAAACTTCAAAATATAAAAAAAAAGAAAGTGTGTGGTAGTTCACGGAACCCGCACGATTGAAGTGAAACTTCTTTTATCAACAAATCAATAATTTAACTATTATTTAAATATAATGCATGCAGAAGTCATGGAAAGCATGGAATGGAATTTTATTAAACAGAATTATTTATTTATTTTAATATAAAAAGAAATGAATTTATTGTACTCAATTACATTTGGTTCTCGGCATTGTCATTATCATTATTGGATTCGTTTTCCAAAAATGAAACAAGGGCTTTATGGTAACTGAAATACGTAAAAAATGATCTACATTCTAATCTATCAAGGTATCGATGAAATACTGCATCAATGGTAGTTCCGCATCTTGTTGTTGGTACTACAAATTATCACTTATCGTACAACCGGAGGATTCACTGTCACGGTGTTCAACAGTAGCTCTTAATTTTTTACGCTCCAAATACTCACGTTGCCGTTCAGCACCTGTTTTCGGTTTCCGTTTTTGTTGATTTGATGCCATATTTAACAGAAATCAATCAACAAAACAAAATATGTTTGTAAGATTTGCTCAAAACTACACACACACTCTATGACGCGTCTCGCGTTACTAATAATATTGTGTTTGGGATAACTGTCAACTGTTTCCACCGAAATGCGTTCGCAAAGTGTATGGTCTTTGGTATGGTAAACAGATTTATGATACATTATTTTGCGGCGACAGCACAGCGCGATAGCCCAGCGGCTAGCAATGTGGGCTTCCGATCCGAAATCCTTGGTTCGAATCACAAGAAAATTTTTTTTTTTTTTTTTTTATACATTTATTTCAATTTGTTTTATGATATGTTTATGAGCAGATTTTTTTCATGGCAGAAATACACTCGGAGGTTTGCCATTGCCTGCCGAGGGGCGACCGCTATTAGAAAAATGTTTTCATTAATTTTGCTTTCACCGAGATTCGAACCAACGACCTCTCTGTGAATTCCGAATGGTGATCACGCACCAACCCACTCGGCTACGGCGGCCATCAATCAAATGTCATATTTACAAATTACATTCGATAAGACGACGCGCCACGCCAGTCTTTTAACAGATGGCGCTGGCATAGCGTGAGTTTTACGTAGTTTAGCGTAGTTTTACTCCTCACAGCGTTTCATCCACGCCACGCTTTTAACAGATGGCGCTGGCGTAGCGTCACATATCGATGAAACGCTATGGTTTTACTCCTCACAGCGTTTCATCCTTCGAGACAAAAGAAGTTTCACTTCAATAAATAAATTATTCGCTCATAACTATTTGGCCGGGCTCCTTCTGCTACTTCTGGCGTGCGTCTTGATTTTGTTGCACAAATGAAGGGACCTACAGTTTCATGTCGGCCTCAAATGGGAGATGGTTTTTTGGTGAGGCGCTTTTTCAAGGAAGAAATACACTCGTAGGTTTGCCATTGTCTGCCGAGGGGCGACCGCTATTAGAAAAAACAAATGGTTTCTATCATTTTGCTGCTTCATGCAGGGATATTTGAACCAACACACTCCCGAATAGTAGTCACGCACCAATCCTATTCGGATCGACAGACCAATACTTTACTGCCATTTTTTGTCAGGAATGAAAATAAAGGGTTTCTTATAAGAGGTGTTATTTTGATATTCAAAGAAAAATGCTACTTTTTAATATAAATGATCGGATGTTTATTTCATTATAAAGAGGAAGGTATGCCGTTAATAATGGAAAATAACATCAAGCAAATGACCAGCATGACTACGCTTATAGCACAATATCCTTTTCATGAAATTTTACGTTCTCGATAGCCTGACGAATTTTAAATTCCATCTTTGAGGTCTCGAATCGACCCTGAGCAGTTGGCGTAGACCTTCTCTTTCACGTGGCCACAAAGAAAAAAGTCACAAGGTGTTAAATCACAAGATCTCGGTAGCCAATTGTGAACACCTCTTCGAAAGATAGCACGGTCCGGAAACTTTTCCCGTAAAAATCAATGGTTTCGTTGCTTGTGTGGCACGTTGCGCCGTCTTGTTGAAAAAAAACGTTATCCAGATCAATACCATTCAATTCCGGCCATAAAAAATAGTTAACCATCTCTCGATAGCGCAATCCATTCACCTGTAACTCCTGTTATTGGGAAACCTTTAAGGGGTTACATGGGTTTCGTTGGTTCAAAAAATCGATTTATTTTTTTTTGCTTATTAATTTCTACAACATCTCAGGAATATTATCCTAAATTTTCAAGTCGATCCGAATAATAAATTCGGAGATACATCCTTTGGAATGTGTGCGCTCCAAGCCACTTTTATTGTTACTCAAAACTTTAAACGCATTTTTCTCGGAACTGTGTTTTCAAAGTCGGTTGTCAAATTTTCTCGAAAATTACTCAACCGATCTTGATGACATTTTACACAGGTGTTCGAAATACAATTTACTCGTGCTTGAACGAAGGATTTTTTTTTTTTCAATTACAACTATTTATAAAAAACAAAATGTCAAGCAAATTTGACCGAAATTTTAATTTTTTTGCAAAAATGTCTGCCAAAATTCCAATTTTTACTTTTTTTTCTTTCCTTCGTTCAAGCACAAGTTTATGGTCTTAACTAAAGCACTTATTTTTGTTGTTGTTGAGCCTGTCAGGAGTTATGCTGACAACGCGGACGCACCTTTTTTTCGAGGGGTCACCGGAAATGACGTCACAATGGAGGAGTTTTAATATTTTTTTTTTGAAAATTTCAGAAATTATTCTTTAAATATGTGTCTATAAGACAGAAAAAAGTTTGAATTAAATAAAAAATTTTGACATAGAAAAAAAAAATATTGAAACTAGGCCTTTTTTTACTCGACGAAACCCATGTAACCCCTTAATAATATTTTTTTTTTAATTTTGTTCATACTTTAATCAAAGCCATATAAACCAAACTCTAAAACTTTATACAAGGTTTAGAAAAATTGTTTACTTTTTAATTTTTAGAAAATTTTTGCAGACGGCATTTGTTCTATTTTCCACATAACTAAGGAATGGACTCAAAAAATATTATTCGGGCGAAAATCGTTATAACATCAAATTTATATAAAATATCAAAATAGTTTTTATTATTATTTTCTTGTTTATTAAGCACGCACGTTAAACAAACAACGTATATCAATTCTTTGATATAAACAAAATGGCGCAATTTAAGTTTGACTCGTCTCATTAGGCGATGGACATCAGTTTTTGTTACGATAGCTGCATTCTCTACTAATTAATTTTAAGCTGTTTTTCATTTTTAATTTATTTCAATTCATCTTTAGCAATTTCCTTTTAACAATTGCTCCATTTTTTTGAATGAGCCGCAATCGAGCGCCATTTCTGAGTTGTGGTCTTTTTGAAAAATATTTAGCCCGTGACTTTCAGGCCAGTTTATGACAAGATGGTTATAGCTAGACTAGCCTAAAAAGTACCAGAACGGAACTGTGATTTTATTTTATTTTATGAATGGCAGCAAAGGTTTTTGCAAAAACTGATTCACATAAATATCTTGATTTATAATGCCATTGATAATGAACGTTTTGCTTTTCATACCACACTGGCAGATGACTGGCCAAATCAAATAATTTTTATTGGAACCTGTCCGAAAGTTTTAAATTAAAGGCACCCAGGACACTTCTTCTCTTCCATTTAGTACACGGGCGCTAAGGCCTGAATCTGCTTAAAGACTGTTTTGACGTCTGTTCCAAAAGTTATTAGCGAGCAAAGTCATTAAAAATCAACTCCGTTTTGGGCGCCCAAAACTTGCACTTATTTTACTAGAATTTAACGAGTCTTATTACTGCATATCCAAAATTTTTTAAAAGATGCAAATTAAAATGTTCAAAATTTAGATAAAAATTAGTGAATTTCTTTATAGTTTGCATACAGTTTGAATATTTGATTAATGGGGATTTCAGTTAACGTATGAAAAAAATCTTAAAAAGAAAAAAAATCGAATAAAAATATTAAAAGATAATAGTCATGCAGATAGTTATGCTCGTCACTGTACATACAGTGTTGCCCATATTCGAAGGACCCGACGGATTTCGATGACTCTTTGGGCCCATTCCAATCGACGGGGCTTGTCCGCAGGCAACAATCTTTGCGTCAATTGAATCTTATACGGGAATAAATACAAATCAATGCGGATAATTCGTTGTAAAGTGGTCCGCGCAATGTCCAACTGCTGAGAACGGCGATTTTGGGATGCCCTTGGCGGCGCCTTGGTCGGTTTTGATTTGGCCTCTTTGGATTAAAAAGAGCATCACAGTCGAAAACCTTTCGTACAAACGTTTAATGGTGTTCTTAGAAGGCGCACTTTTAACATTATTTCATTTTTTATACGCACGTTGAGTTTTCACAATTGACTTCTTTTGTTGAATGTAAATTTCAACAATTTGGGAGCGCTCGCGTGGCGTGTACTCTCCATGGTAAAAATCTGCTTGGACTGACAAATGCAAATGAATAAACAACACCAACAAATCTGAACATAAGCAGACGTGTGTGCATATTTACATATGAGCTGACGGACGTCCGAGACGAGTTCAAGCATTTGAAATAAAGACTTGTGTTTGAACTACTCGTACAAGTAATGTAACCACATTTGTGTTTCCGTGCGCTATTCATTACAGTATACATTTGTACTATATCGGAACATAGGCTCCGCCAATCGCCTTTGTAAACAAGCGTGGTCGCAGATAGGAGAGGCCAGAAGCGAAAGCCGTTGCATTCTTCCCATTACTATGAAAACACATCCCGCTTATTTGTTTGCCACACATAAAAACTGGCTTGTAATGCACCATGCAAATATGCACATATGTGTGTATGTGTGTACGCGTGGCCTAAATTTCAAAAGCTTTCACTTTCATCCTTTTACATTACGCATTTGAACAAACTGACGCATCCTGGCGCACTTTGATTTATCCTGTGCGGCAACACTCCATCCACACTTCACGCGCGCCAAAGTCTAGCTTCCTGATTTGTCTGCGCTGTGCACATATTGAGCAAACACAAACACAAACACAAGTGTCTATGTGCGTACATGTGAGCAAAGGTAAACTCATTCAGGATTTTTCGTTTGGTTTATCTACTTTCAAATGCACTTCACTAGAGCATTTGTGTGGTTTTACATAAGGAAATGTAAGTGTAAGTGTGTGTGTGTGTGCGGGTGGTTGGCAGTTTTCAATAGCTCCCTCAGGAATGTGTATTTAGCTTTTCCTTCAACTACATTACAAATATGTTTTCACGCTACGCTGACACACACACACACACCCATTCCTACCCATACATACGCATGTATGTATGTTGGTGTCAGTGTAAAGAAAAGCTGCAACTATGTTACTTTATTATGGGTTACCTGTGGTCACACACAGCAGCCCGCGCCTGTGCACAGTTCAAAATGGGGCGTTACAAATATTTCTGTTAAAGTTCTGCAATTTTGCTTACATTTTTACCCGCATCAAATTTGAATGAAAATATCAAAAACAAATCAAAATTAAATTCTATAAAAATGCGTTCGTATATATTTGTCCTATATACGGCTGTCATGCACACTTGCATAATTCTTATTTATGCATCTCCTTACTGACACACTAAATATTCTGTTATATAACATGACGACCGTAACAAATGAAGTATGCATTTAGGCTTTCAGTAACAGTTTGCCAACCTGTACGAAGCAGTCGGTGTGCTTAGGAGTCATAGTTGCTCATACATAACTACACACACAAGGCAACAAGTGCAACTTTACTTGACACTCGATAATGGCACAATCACGTTGCCACATTTGACAGCTGAGTAAGAGCACACACACACACGCATATCCATGTGTGTTTGCTAGCAGTGTGCCAGTGTGTGAGTATGCAAAAAAGGTGAATTGCTGAATCACAGTTTGTCCTGAATTAGAAAGTACGCTTTTGTGCGCATATGTGGCGCATTGACAGTCCTTTCAATTTCTCCAGTGACACCGAAATGTGGGTCGTTAAAAGAAAAGTCATTGCATTTACAAATAGGCTGGAATTGCCACAGTAATGCGCTGCTTTAATTTTGAATTGAATGGATATTTTGAAATTTTTAATTAAAAAATGTTTAAATTGTTTAGTTTTGGAAATGATGAGTTTGAGTGGTGCAGATTTTTATCAATTCGATGATTTTTTTTTACATTTTGTATTATATACAGGATTAATAGGAAAGCCGTCCTAGATAGTTAAGGGCATTAGAATTTAGGTAACTTTTGAGTAATTTGGTTCTATGACAAGATTTCCGAATCTTTACTGTTTTCAAGATATTCGGTTTTAAATATTGTTTAAGAAAAATTTCTCTTCTTTGCAGTCACTTTTTTTAATTCTTTGCTTAAGATTTCGATTTTTTTCTGTTTTTGGTTGGTAAAAGATCATCACCACTTAGCATTAGCCTTCTCTACGATATTCCAGTTGGTTACTTCGAGTGTTTTTAGGTCTTCTTCTGTGCAGTCCATTAATCGCCTACGCGGGCGACCTTTACTTTTCGTAAGATTTTTATCCATAGATTTGTGCTGCATTATTAGTCTTTAAGCATGCGTATCTTGCATTCTGCCCAATCCATCTTGGCCTTTGCGCTTTGATGAATTTGACAATGTCTCCGCCATGCATAAATTTTAGTAACACTTCGTTGGTTCGTTTTATGTAATCACCTAGTTCGTTGAGCTTGGTGCCATATATCCCCCTGAGTATCTTTTCTCTAAGACTCAGAGCGATTATTCTTCGGGTGCTGTCATGGATCACACTTCCGAGTCATATGTAGCAATGGGTCTCACTATTGCTTCACATACGAGTATACTAAGTTTGCAAGTTCTAGCTAGTGTCTTTGATTTAAATAGGTCCATGTGGCAAGAGTATCCTGCTAGTGCTAAATATTTCGTTGTATTCCGGCTGAATTGTGGCTTTTACTTGTGTGCCCCTTACGCCATTGCAAGTCTAGTAAGCTTTCTGTAAACTTCAAGCTCAGTAAATTCCTCTGGGATTCTTTTATTCAGTCCGTCGCAGCTACGAGTTAGATGGTCCACTCGATCAGTCAAATTTTTGAATACTTTTTCCGATGAATCTGACAGTGTGGCAACAATGGTGGCTTGAATATTGCAATAAATCGATTGTAAAGCGCGCAGTATGGCAAGCTGTGCCGTCTTGTTGAAGCTGAATGTCGTCGATATTTATCTGTTTAATTTTTGGAATTAAAATTGACTTAGCTTAGCTCGATACGGGCGCCACTCACCGTAACGGCAGCTCCTTCCTCATTTAGAAAGAAATAGAAGCCGAAGATGCTCCATGAACTTCTGGCACAAATTTATTTTGTTTTTGAAAGGAAATTTCCACAATTTGGAAGCGTTGTTGTGGTATAAGCCATTTATGATGACTTGCCAAGCCTTACTGCACAGAAATGTCGACCCAGTTTGCCACTCCCAACTGTCAAATCAAAGTTATCGATAACGATAGTTCTCATGCAGCTAAAAAAATACCCGATATAATAAAATAGGCATTTAAATCAGTATCGTAGATTTCATATTCTCGCAGAAATCTTTAGTTATTAAAGATATGAAGAAGTTATCCACTTAATGTCGAATTAAAAAAATATTCACTCCAGTCCTTATCGAACTTAAGAGGCACTAAAAATGTTTGCACCTGTGAAGTTTCTTCTACGAGTACTTAAAGTGCAGGTGATTGCAACTCTAAATACATAATAAAATGAAATTTTGTAATCAAAAACAAAGGCGAAAACTTAAAGCGGCGCTCAAGAATGCTTTTGACATACTAACCCAAGTGAATCGTTGACACTCTTCAGCACTTTGATGTGATGCCTGCTTGACTTGTTGGCGCTCGCCTGCGATATGATGCGTTGCCTTGCATGTGTTACACATTTTCAGTTGAATTGTTGCTCCACTTCAGTCATAATAAAGTTTGTTTATGTTGGAAGTATGGATACAAAAAAGCTTTTAAACAAAAAATGGCAAGGAAAATAAAGAAAATTAATGAAGAAGAATTCAGACGGCAAATGCCCGTTTCAATATGCACGGAAGCGGCTGAAAGAAAAGCAACAACAGCAAACTATATACACAAAGAGCAACTGCATGGCCAACCCCACCAATTGCGAGAGCTTAAGCTTAAATGAAGGCATATCCTTATTGTGCCTATAGGAGTTTACAAGTGCATTACTCGCTCTTGCTGTTGCTTTTTGACGCCGGCTCCCACGGCGTATATCCGTTGCAGCGACAATACTTCGATGCTTTGTACCTCCTCTCATACAAGCACATTTGTGTGCACATAGTGATGTACGTAGGCTTGGCTGTATAGTTAAGTGCATAGTTACCTGTATTTCATTTTTAAAGCAGGTTGTCGTTTTCTGGACAAACTCTGCAACTCTCTGGGGTGATCTTTAGACATATGGGCATATGAGTGTGAATATATTTTGCTATATTTTGTACACTTTGCATAGCTTAATTCGTTTTTAGTAATGCATTTTTAAATAGCTCACCGTTCACTCGTTTTCCGAAACTTCCAGATTTTTCTAATTCTAACGATTCTATTGTGGTAGTACAACGTCATGCCTCATTTTTGATAAAGTCAATTCTTGAAAATGTTGATATTATCATTGAAATCGCCAGTCTGACTCGCATGTGGAGATTCCCTAGAAAAAAACTTGAATCCAACTTGGCTAATCTTTGGTTTTGTTTTTCTACAAACTTTTAACTTTAAATTTTCGCGAACTTTTTTAAACCCTGAAACATCATTTTCACAACTTCTTATAATATGTTTTATATGCTATTTACTTTATATATGTTTTATTTTTGTTTTCAAATGTACTTCACAAGTTTCGCAAGTCGTTGCATTTCCCTAGTGTCCATCACCGCAAACTTTTCATAAGTGATTGCATTGAAGCAAACGACATTTTTTTCAGTATACTCATTTCTCAATTCAAATACAGCAGATTTTGCTTCAATTCTCCAACTTAACTTTTATTTATTCCATTAAAAAAAAATTCCATTAAAATTGTACCACAGAAATAAAAACAAAAACACTGTTGTCTATGTACATCAATCATTGAGGACTTTGCTTTATTGCAATTCTCTTAAACTCCTAGATTTCAATTTCCCTAATACAAACTAAAACCCACCTTGCAGAGGTCAGCACTGCTATTTACAAATTAAAGGTTGCCTCTACTCAAGCACTAAAAAAGAAAAGCAAAAGTAATAACCGACACCAAGCGCTTGTACTCGTAACAGTATCCACATCAGAAACAGACCAGACTCTCAAGGAAAAGTAAGAAGCTACATGCGCATAATTTCCACACTTAGAGAGGTCAACTGGAAAAGGACATATGCATTAAAGTGAAGAAAAACCACAGACAAGCAAGGAGACTAAAGTGGAATGTACAGCTACATACATACATACACGCGTACATGCACAAGCACACTCGACACCCTCGACATAATAAACGAGCACGCGAAACGAATAACAACCGTAAACTGCCAACCAACCAACCGACCAACCTGCCAACCAGCATGACAATGTTAAAAGCGCAGCATGTGAGTACAGCAAGAAAATAAATACAAACATATGCAAATGCACACACTTACGCTGAAATAATAGCATCTTAAAAGCAAGCGCGTAACAAAAAACCAGCGCATGTCCTGCAAAAATGACAGCTGAAAATTGTATTTGAATAAAGGAGTACCACAATTTATGGCACTCGTATTCGCTTTCGCTTGTGCTGTAGCTGGCAGCCGCAGCCGAAGCCACTTCAGCGCCACCTTAACGGTGTAATTTAATATACAAGTATTATATATATTCCCGTATACAGCACACTGGTCTCAATTCAACATTTTGCGGCACAAATATAAAATTTCCTTAAAAATTATATGCGAAATTCGTATTAATTTTCGTTAATATTAACAACTGAATTATATTAAATGAAAAATGTGTTTTGAATAAATTTTGAAATAATTACAAAGCTGATTTTTATAACGAAGTTACTATTTCTCCAGTAAAGAGCGCTGCTGAAGTTTTCTTATAAAACTTCGTGTCTGATGAAAATTTTGACGATATTCAATAAAAAATCTGAAATTTTTTATATGTTTTTTACTGCTACCGATTTTTATACTCACCAAGAATATTAAAATCTCGCTTTTTCAGTAATTTTCTTTAAAAATTATTCCACTTTAGCGTTAGTGGAATAGTTGCAATTAACTTTGAACAAATCTCTTTCTTATGGCATTTTATTGATGACTGCAAGATGGTTTACAATTTTCTTCTTCTTTATTTGCGCTGTAACCGCCTTAGCAAAAATGTTCCGTAAAATCTTTCTCTCAAACACTCCAAGGGACGCCTCAATAGATGTTGTCATCGTCCAAGCTTCTACGCCATACGATAAGACTTTTCTTACTACTTGTTAATGCGGTGAGTCTTGTGGCTCGTAGGCCATTACGCTTACTGGAAGCAGCATATTTAACCTGACGTGAGCTGCCATGGAATTGGCAAGCAGCGTGCAATTAGAATATAATATAATAGTTTCTAGGCTTGTTGAGAAGTGCAGAAATGTGAAAATTGAAACGAAGTAAGTCCCAGTGGTGTAGAGCTCGAAAATTTAGGGTATTTTCAGGATTTTTTTTTTTTAATAAAAAAATGAAAAACGATATTTAAATTTTTTAGGCTTTTTCTACATAAAAAAATGAAAAAAAATTATTTTTTTTGTTTTTCAATTTTAATAATTTTAAAAATCGCGCTCAAGTTGGGGCTCCCAAAAAATCGGAGCTGGACGGTTTTGCCCATTTTGGCTCTTCTATTATATTTAACTGAAACACAAAAACCAAAAAAGTTATTAATCAGTATGACTGTAGCTATGTCCCGTACTAGAATAAAAACAAAAAAAATTGGCCAAAAGGCGCGGTTTTGAATTTGACACTCTAAGAATCGAGTTTGTTTCAGTTTTTTAATCAAAAAATACGAAATAATTCAAATAATAATATGATTCTAGTCCGGGCGATAGCCATTGATATTGTTAACAAAATAT
Organism: Anastrepha obliqua; assembly: GCF_027943255.1. Lineage (NCBI taxonomy): Eukaryota > Metazoa > Arthropoda > Insecta > Diptera > Tephritidae > Anastrepha > Anastrepha obliqua. The sequence continues at coordinate 4,216,276 of NC_072896.1, forward strand.
GAAGATTTCGGACGATTCGGTTGAATAGTTTTTTTTACAACACAAGGCCGAAGCAAGTCGTTTCGAGATAAATGAGTTTAAAGTTTGACGTACAGGAGCGCGCGGACCGCTCTCTACCTAGTTAATGGGCTGTAAAAGCTATAATATTAGAAAGTTTTGCATAGAAATTTCCTAGTATACCCTTTGATCAAAAAGTACCGGGAAGGTGAAGTTGACTGTTTGCTTCGATTGCCAAGGCAAAGTGCACCATGAGTACATTCCATCGGGCCAGACAGTCAATAAAGAATATTATTTATCCGTTTTGAAGCGTTTGAGAGATGATGTACGTCGCAAACGGCCGGAAATGTGGGCAAACAGTTCTTGGATTTTGCATGATGATAACACGCCATCGCACCGAGCCCAAATTGTGCTGGATTATTTGACCAAACACCAAATTAATACCATCGTGCAAGCACCGTATTGACTTCATATGGCCCGGTGTGACTTTTTTTGTTTCCCAAGTTGAAGTTACCACTTCATGAGCGGAGATTTCAGTCAATAGAGGAGAACAAAGAGAATGCGACGAAGTAGCTGAAGGTCATCCCTTCGTCGGTCTACCAGGGGTGCATGGAAGACTGGGTTAAACATTGGCACATGAGTGTCGCTTCAGACGGGTCATATTTTGAAGGAGATAAGATAAATTTGTCTGAAATTTAACTCTGTTTTGTTTTATTTAAATATTCCCGGTACTTTCTGATCATAGGGTATTCTTAAGATACTATACTTTCGAAATATCGAAAAAAACAAAAATCGATTTTTTGAAATTTCTAGACCACCTCTTAAATACTAAGCAAATTTCATCTCAAATTTCATACTGCAGGCGAGAGATATATTAGAGGAATTTCATGTTAAATGATCTAAGAGTTTTGGATATTGTCTCCAATTCATCTAAAACTTGGTTTAGTATAATAAGATGAAAACTTAAAAAAAAAAAATACAAATTTAATAATTCAATGTTGAAAATTTTGGTATAGATTTTTTTATAGTTAAATATCTTCGGTTATTTCAAACACTTTTAAAAATTTTTAGTTTTATATTTTAAAATAACGAATATTTAAAAAAATGTAGAAAAAATTAATATTATGTTATAAATGTTCAACAAATTTCCTGAACATTTTATTTTGACACCACAGAGCCCTGTTTTTCACTAAGTAGTATTTGAATATAACTCGAAAATGTATTGGGGTCCCATTATGAAACTTGCAGAGATTACTGGTCATAGTCTCAGCTGTTAACAAAAACGAATAAGAAGCAAATCTAAGCTGCGATGTTTTCAAAAATTAAACAAAAAAAAACTCCAAAAAATTTTGAAAAAGAAAAATTTTTGTTACCGATTTTTTTAAGCACATACATTTATTAATATTTTATACATATTACATATATTATATATGTTAAAAAATTAAAAAAAAAATCATTAATATAAAATATTCAAAGCAGCCGAAGATATTTGACTTTAAAAAACTCTAAGCCAACATTTTTGAAACATTTTCGGTGTACTTCTTATTGCACTCAATCAATGTCCATGGATCATTGGATCATTCGTCATGGTATTGATTAACAAGAATAAGTCAATTAAACATCTTAAATTGACATTAGGTTAGGTTGTAATGATTGCCCAGAAAGTTGGACAAAAATGTTTGCTTCATTCTTTGTGATATTAAATTGACGTCAAAAAATCACCAATGACAGACTTTTCTGAATCCATAATTTTAACCAATCGTCGTGGTATTCAATTTGCCTTCCCGCAAGGTCAATATTTAGTTTGCAATTTCGGGCACTGCATTTTTAAAATTTCTTCTGTTAACAAAATATGAATAAGTGTTTTTCTGCTCAATTTTATACTTCAAAAATGTTAGTGCTTTTTTACAACTTTCCTGGCTTTCATAAATATACAGGACAGTTTCTACATTTACGAGTTTTTGACAAAAAAAATTAATTTTCGACCAGTGTGCGCTCTTACGTAGTAAATACCTAGGTCGCGCCTGTCCATATGCTATGCTTTGTCTTATTCTTCTTTCCCGCAAACTTACACACACACACATACCACATCGGCATACACACCTATATACCTATGAACAACATAAATATGAATGAAAAATAATGTATATGCCACTCTTCATGTATTTGAGACTTTATTTAAGCGCATACGTATGTGTATGTGTGCGCGCGCATGTGTATTTATGTGCGTATGGGGACATGTCAGCGACTGTGTCACTGTAACAATGAACAGGTTGGCTGCTTATGCTACGTTCGTTAACTTTTGTCTTTACTCGAGCTTCGCACTTTGTTTGCTATAATTTTGCATTCAGTCGCACATTAATTCTTGTAAATGTCACTTGCTTTCAAAGCACTCCCCACACACACATACATGCACACGTGCAGATATGGGTAGTGTGGCAGAAGATGACTTTAAAATTAATGACTTTTGGCTTTTATTTGTCTTGCTTCTACACTTACTTACAAATATCACCGACGTAAGGCGCCATTCATTAATTTTGCTTTTGGACACTCTTTCGCATCACAGCTTCCTTTGCTTGCGCGTTCAGTTGGCCAGCCAGTCGGTCATCATTCCAAGCTGTCTGTGACGATGTCTCTGCCGGACATGCTGACATGGGTAGGGCAGCGACAACAATAAAACATTAAAACATAACTGTAAATGCACAAAAAACAAAAATCGTACAAGAATATATGAAACTGTGTCGTAAAGTTTATCTGCATTTGTTGAGATATGGGGCTTTTAATAAACCAACAATGTTTTTTTTTATTAAAAGAACAATAAATCAACTTTGTGTGGGAGACTAGTTTCCTTTAACCAGCTGTCTAAATAAAATTTCTCGGCAAACCGTTTTTCCAACCGGACGAAGGAAATTAGACAAACCTTAAGTATAGCTGTTAGACAGCGCACAGTGGAATCGATTAGGCAATTAGGTGGAAAAAATTACAAAAATCTAATTAAGCAAACCAAAACTTGTCCTGAATACAATTACTCACGATTATCCATTGAGAAATCTTCTGCACTGTCTTGCTGAACGCGACTGCTGTAAGTTGCTTACAGCGCGTACCTGAGTCTCCGTTAATATGCAGTGTTTGTTTCAACTAATGTCTTATCTTAAAATTGTGTCATTATATTTTTCATTAAAATTAGTGCAAAATATCAATGGCGCACCTTTAGAAGCTGCAAAATATAAATTTTATCATTTCTATGATAAATGAACACTTGATCCTTCTGTTGTCTGTTTTAACGAAACTTTTCATATTCTTCTGCAGATGCAGCTAATCGTTTTGCAGATTTCTTTCGCTCAAAAATTGATGTAGACTGTGATTCGGCTCATAAGCGTCAATTGAACATAAATTCCTTTGTTAATATTGGTTCGTTAACCTTAATTCTTTCTGATGTTGAAGATGGAGTTCCGCAACTCACGGCATCTACAAATTCTGATGCAGAGTTAATAGGGCTATCTTTATATCTTTATAAAAACTGTTCAGAAATTGCCTATCCACTTTGGGTAAAAAACAATCTTAAGGCATTTGTTGACAAACGTTTGAGGGCATCTGCTTATTTTCTCCGTTCGTAATAAGAGGGACGATTTTACGCTGGTATTGAAAATTTAAGGTTTTGTTCTTAGCGACGAGAGCGCCACAGTCGGTTTAGCGCTGTCACATCTTTTTCCCCCAATTTAATTTTAACTAATTTTTAATAAAAACTTAAATCGTTCTTTGATAGAAAAAAGGCGAGTAAATGTTCCTAACTCAGCGAAATCATCAAATTTTTTTCAAAATTTTCAGCTTTTTAATCAGTTATGGGTATGCAGTTTTATAGCTCATTTGATTTTGATGTAATAAAGTATTCCTTCCATCCATTGCAAAATAATCATTCTGGTTACGAGTTTTTCGATCAGGAGACAGCCATGTAGCTTGGTGTGGAATCTGGTGCTGCAGACTAGTATGTTTCGAGCTCTGGCGAGGTCGATCAGCCTCTGTCCGTTAACGCATGTTTCATTATGCAGGTCCGACTGTGGGACCAAAAATTCCCTCCTTGCTCACCGTGTCGCTAAGCACGATTTTTATGACGCAGCATAATATTGGGTCGCATCGTCCTTTTCCCCGTTGGGACGTGGCCGCAAATCAGCAAGAGATTGAAGAATCTCGCTTTGACGTGGATTATTGCGAGACTCTCGTACTTGGCGACGAAGTCTCTCTCCCACAACAAATCCAACACCGGATTTTCGCTCATTTACATGACAACTGTAGTAGACGTCCCACCGTTCAATTTTTTTCTTGCCATGTCTGGTCCATCACATCTCTTGAATGGCAGTTATGCCAGCTTTTGCTCTTGGGAGGACACCAACCAGCCGGGCAGAGATATGTTCGTAATCTTTAGTATAATATTTGGTATATTATTCAAAGCATAACGTAATTGACTTGACTCTGCAGCTAATCCAACAAAATGGAACATCGACTCCAAACACTACCTGTTTAGTACAGTCAGGTGAACATTTTTCTGCAAGCGGAAGGCGCTTTAGGTGTGCATTCTGTTTTTTAACCGATTCTCTCTTAATTCGAATAAATAGTTCCTTAAAAAAATTTCGCAGTCCTCGGCAATCAATTAATCAAGTAAAACTAATGGCTCACCCAAATAAATAAAAATAATTCTGATCCACACATTGGCGCTAAACTGAGATGACTTTTACGTTAACGCACAATAAATCGGCACATGTTCATCCACAAAGCCTTAGATGTTATCTTTGTAGGCTGCTCAAATATTAACCAGTTTGACGTTCAATTCATCGAAGCAACGAATGCATTGTAAAAACCACTAAATTATCCATTGTTAATAATAGCAGACAATTACGGCATTTTGTTGCCTTATCGATATCTAATAATAAACTCGCCACTAAGTTCATCATCAATGGGCGATCGTTAATCTAGAATTAAAATTAATTGACTGCAAAGGCGCAATTTAATATACTCGATAGCTGCACGGCCACCAAAGGATGCCAACTCCTGCTACACTTTCACATACCAACCCAGTAGCGTTGCACTCACCGATGAGTATATCGTTGTTTTTATTTCTCCAACACAGTGTCGCAACCTGTTTGTCTCTGCTTCGGCTATCAAACAATCTACTCATACTCAGACGACACGATTCATCGATTGCTGGACTGTCAACAACTTTGCCGATAATGATTTTGTAATGAACTGTTCGTCACACAAGCACACAAAAACACTTAAACACTTAAACATTTCTACTTTTACACATACATACTCGTGCTTATAAATACATACATGTCTACGAGCGCATAGTAGATATGTCAACATTGAATTTACGAGCACTTCATCTCTACCGATGTTCTCATATATTTATCGTTCATAAGGCGTAAGCGTGTACATGGCTAAGCATTTGTTGCTGTTGTGGAGGTTGTTGCTGGCATTAATATTGGTGACAGTAATGATGCAACTCTGGTTGGCTTTAGCATGCAACTCTGGCTGGCTGTTTACTGCAGTAATAATGATTAGTTAGTTATTCAGTGGTCTATGATTGAGTTTCACTGCAGCTCTTTAAGGCGTTGATTAAATGCAGCTGTTGCTGCTGCTGTTGCTGTTGTCCTTTTCTGTTTCTTTGCTCTTTTGTTGAGATATGTGAAGTGAAAGGCAACAAATACGAGCTGAATATATTGCCTTACAATCATAACAATACGTTTAGATATATCTACCCTGCATTAGTGAAGCACTCGCCCTGCTTAAATGGATGCCAGATATCCTTTTTATGCTTAGAGGTTTATATGTTTAAGTACATACATAATTTTATCAGTTAATTAAATCGATTTTAAGTGCTTACTGTTTGCATTTAAACTCCGCTGGTGTGTTATTTCTATCTAAAAATATAATTACGAATTATTAGTTCAGTACTTGAAGAAGTATTCGGTGCGATAAAATTACAAAGGGATAATACGATGTAGCTAAAGTAAAAGGCTCTAAGTCTGTAATCAATTATTACAATATTATAGAAATATGGGAATATTTGATTAGAAATTTCATAAATTGCATTGCATTAGCGTAACGTATCCGTCTGTCGTGCGTTAACTTACATGTAAATATTTGAGTGGAAATAAAAATTGCATGGCGTTAAGAATGGCTTATTTTTATAACTTAATTTTCTATTTCTTCACATTTAGAGTCTCTAGCGCTTATTCAAGTTAAAGCCAAGTTCAAGTAAGTTCGTGCTCTACTTAACACGCATCATTTTGTGCAAAAAATGTGAAGGACAATGCATTTTTTTCTATTTATTTTTCGGTCTATTCTGATTTTTTCTAAAAATTTATTTTCTATTCTATTTCATTTTTGTTTTTGGGGTACCCCATAGTCCATAGGGGTAAGATGAGGCTACCTGGGTGGAACGATAAGACAGGGTATTCTCCCATTATTGGCATAAAATAATCGTTCAGCACGTACCGATAAGATACCTCTGTGCTTACTTGCCCTCGACGATTTGCAAAAAAATAAAGTGCAACTACCCCACTGTTGACAATGCACATCAAACCGTCACTTTCGGTGACTGTGGGTGTAGACTGTGTGTGTAGATGTTTTAATAGTACTAACCAATAACAAACAGTGTTGTTTATTTACATAAATATAAAATTCCTGAGAAGTTCAAATGAACGCTGCTTATTTTTGTACATATTTTGCTAGTGTTCAGAGACTAGTCTTCTATGAATGCAAAATGCAGCTAGCTAAATAGCTCCAGTTAGTAATATTGCATTGGAATAAGTCCGACTGTATTTTAAGCGTCCATACGTTTTTATTTCTTAGCTACAGCCAGCTACTGTCTCAGCGCACTTTTCACTCAGTTAACTTTTTTTCATTGCATTGTTCAAAATCTGGTACCGAGGTATTTCTGGCTTTTGCTTTAAGCAATATTAGATATGTAAATCTTTTTATCAGTTATTTGTATTGCTCAGTTGACTCAGATGCCTTTTTACAATGCAAAATCTACTTTGCTCGAAGGCCAACCTTCAGATCAGCTTACTAGTTTCCATGTTTTCACACTCCTATGGAGACAAACAACATGATAAAACGGGACAAAGGTACAAAATTAATATTTTAAGAGACAGAGCAAAACGAGATGGCTTGAGTGCGATGCAAAATGATGAACACCAATTTCATTTCAAATGGAAATTTATTGTAAATTATTAAAAGCTCGAGAAGGCATCGAATGTCAATGTTGAAAGAAAAATGAGTTTTAGCAGGCAGTAATAAAGAAACTGTAAAATGTCAAAAGTGATGGCAACAAGCAATAAATGCAGCCAGAGCGCAACGTAGAAGTGGAGGAGGAGGGGACGAGCGGGCGAATAAATGTATTTGCCAAATGAATGAAACTTGAGTAAGTGCACTAAGAGTGGCATACAGACACTCGTATATAGATACATATGTACCGTTACACTATTTTATTGGCACATGAAGCATATTGCTTACATATGTAGTTGTTGATAACGCCTGCCAGTCTGCCTGCCAACGCGATGGCTGTTCCAGGGCAGAGCAGAAGAAGTTCTATCGTTTCACAGTATTGCACTTTGCGCTGCCAACTCTTGTCACTTTCGTCACTACAACACATCGCATGTTTGGATGGGTGTGCGGCTACACAGAATGTTTGTGTGAGTATTGAGGGGCAGGCGAGGAACGTTGAAAATGTAATAAACTTGCGAATTCAGAACTGCAGCCACGAGGCAATGATTGCAGAGTCGTACACGCCGTACACATACACAGCTGCATTTAACTTTTTTTGTGAATTTTACGTTTTCAAAGTTGCATTCATGTGATCATTTTTAGCTTTGGGCCTGTAATGATGACTGTTTGTATACTTATGTGTGCATGAAGGTAGGAGTGTGAACATGGAGGCTCGTATGAATTCTGAAATATACACAAGCAATGTGTCTGCATATAAAACTATATTTACAAAAGATTTGTTCCGCAACGAGCTGCCAGAAAGCGTCAAAATTTATTTTACCTTCAAAAGTCATTCAAGCGTAAATCAAACATTTGCCATTACTGAGGTATTAAATGACATTTTTTTTTTGCAATTTCATACTCTAGTAAATTGCGTTGTGAAAGGGAAGGCTACAGAGATACTGGCGCTGGTAATCGAATTAAGGGAAGAATAACGTTTTCGTGAATCCAAAAAAGGTATCTTACGCACTCAAAAATGTCATTTTTTGAAATGTCACAAAAGATTCGACTCATATCAGTACAATATTCTCGTTAACTGCAGTGGCAAATCTGCTCGTAATTGAATTACTGCAGTGCAATGTGCTGAATTTAAATGTTACAATATCAGGGGTAAGAAATCTGCTAACAGATCAATGTTAAGATATCAGTGCTAAAATGTCGATGTTAAAATATCAAAGTTAATAAATCACTTTTAAAAAATCTCTGTTAAATGGCAAATGTTAATATACCAATGGTAAATTACACTGTCCTGCATCGGTTTTGCGAATAAGATGGGACCTAGTGATCCCGAAGGGAATTTTCAAAAATTTTCCATCATGTCAGGTTTTCGAGAAAAAGGGGGTTGAAACCCCTAAAAATAGCGTATTTGGCCATTTTTCAAAAATTGTGGAGCAGAACCCTGACATGCTACGATCTTCGTTATTGTCAGTAATTGAAGGTTGAACTTTGCCCTTTGAAATAAGCATAAACCCAAATTGTTCGCATGCACCCTTAGAGTAGGGGGTGTACTTATGTCTACGGGGGTAGAGAAAAAAATGAACATAGGAACTTATCTACACCCAAGATAAGATATAATGAAAAGTGCAGTGTTCCTAAGGTATTTAGTGTCGCTGATTACACGTTTATACGTATTTTTTTTTTAATCTCCATTTATTTCATACAATCTCTCATAACAATAACAATAAGTACTATTTTTACCTACAAGAATAACTTAAGAGTAAGAACTCCCAGTGAAATTCGTTACTTAATAATGAACATCATATAACATATATATTATACAATTTTATAACTTATGCATTTACGTATATTACGTTTTAAATCTTTGCATTAAATCGTTAGGCTGACATTTTTGTAATCTTGAAGAGTAGCTTATCTTGGAAAGGTTATTTGCTCGGTTATTCGCAAGTCGGTTGTTGTATCTCTGGCTGAGGTTGTTTATTTCTTCGAAAACTGCCGTAACCTTTAGGTCACGGTGTAATATCTCGTTTCGTACAAACCATGGCGCATTGGCACACATGCGGAGCACCTTTGACCGAAATCATTGTATAATTTCTCGATTTGATTTTGCAGCTGAGCCCCACAATTGAACTCCATACGTCCATATCGGTTTCAGAATAGATTTGTAGATAAGCACCTTAATGTCTAGTGTAAGTGCTGAATTGTAGCCAATTAACCAGTGTAGTGATCGCAATTTCAGTCCAAGTTGCTTTTGCTTTAAAAATATATGCAATCGCCCAGTAAGACGCCGGTCTAATAGAATACCTAAATATTTGCCATTATCTGTTTGAGGTATTGGAACGCTGTTAAGAGATATGGCAGGGCATGAGCCATTTCAAAGTGTGAATGTTATCTGCGCGGATTTGCTTTTATGCGCGATTTTTTCATCCAGTCGCTAACACTGTACGGAATTTCTTGTAGATAATCAGAAGCTATTGAGGGAAGGGTACTCCTGGCCATGACGACAGTATTATCTGCATACGTGGCTGTGTACGTGTTTTTTGATAGGGGTAGGTCTGCCGTGAACAAAGTGTACAAGACGGGGCCTAGAACACTTCCTTGTGGTACACCTGCTCTAATTGCGTGAAGGGTAGTGATTTCGTTGTTTACTTTAACAAGAAAATGACTATTTTGCAAGTATGATTTTTTGAGCATATAACAGTTGTGCGGTAAACCTTGCTTAAGCTTGTATAGCAGGCCTTTATGATGCCAGACTTTGTCGAAGGCTTGTGTTATTACTAAAAATGCCGCTGCACAGTGTTGCCTCCTCTCAAGCGCTTGTCTAGCGAAATCATACACACAATTAACTTGCTCTATGGTGGAGTGATACTTACGAAAACCAAATTGGTGGGCTGGAAAGAGATTCCTTTGCGCAATAATTGGATTTATACTTTTTAAAAACAGCTTTTCGAAGAGGTTAGGCACAACAGGCAACAGACTTATTGGTCTGTAATTGGAGACCGCGCTCGGGGTCTTCCCTGGCTTTTTTATAAGGATGATTTCAGCAACTTTTCACTGAGTTGGGAAATACTTTTGTAACGTATAAAACTGTAATTTATAAATAAGTATTGGTATAATAAACAAATTGCAATTAAAAAATAAGCAATTTCATTACTTCGTACCACTCATTTTCCACTTAATTCTATTTTATTTTAAAAGAAATTAAGTTGACCACAAAGAAGCCATCTGCTTCAAAACGTACCATAGTTTATTCAATATTAATATTTATACTTTTGGGACAGTTTGTAGTTAGAATCATATTTTTTAAATGCCTTGTATTTAATTAATTTGGAACAAACTAAATTTAAATCAGAAAAATTTGTTCTCAAAAGTACGTGGAAGGAAAAGTGATAATACGAGTACCTTAAAAGAAAAATCTTTGAGTTGAGTTATCTAAATTTTCCCAGAACTCAACAATATCGCTTCCACTATAAAAATGAATCTCGCTTAGTAGGATTATAATTTCTACTTGACTTTCAAAATCACACAAAAGGCATTGCGTATCACCAAACGAATTTGCAATCATCAAATATTTTCTTCCAATCATTTTATTCATATTTCCAAATATGTCGACTATAGCATAGGAAAATTACCAGCATAGCCGCGCTTATGTTACTTCGTTGATGTCAGAACAGCAACTGATTTTAAAAGCATGAGAATACGCGGGTTGGGTGTACTGCTCGCACGAGTAAACTTTGCTGGTCTCCGATTTAAAGGGTGACATTGTTAACGGTTTTAATGCTAGTTCCTCTTTTCTAAATTTGCCTCAAGTCCAATAAAGCGTCGTAAATCTCGCTAGTACTCTGCGCCTAACTTTAGGCAGACATGACTTACGGTATGAACTCTACATTTCGTCTCTGCAACATCTGGCAGCGTATATCCAACACAGTACCTATGCCAGAAAGTGTGCTTGCTTGCAGAAGTGCGAAGTAGTACTTGGAGGGAACAGAATATAATCCCGACAAAGGAAGGGAAATCGTTGATTTGAACTTTTTAGAAAATGTAACAACTTTAATTAACATTAACATAACATAATATACTTTAACATAACATAACATAACATAACATAACATGACATAACATAACATAACATAACATAACATGACATAACATAACATAACATAACATAACATAACATAACATAACATAACATAACATAACATAACATAACATAACATAACATAACATAACATAACATAACATAACATAACATAACATAACATAACATAACATAACATAACATAACATAACATAACATAACATAACATAACATAACATAACATAACATAACATAACATAACATAACATAACATAACATAACATAACATAACATAACATAACATAACATAACATAACATAACATAACATAACATAACATAACATAACATAACATAACATAACATAACATAACATAACATAACATAACATAACATAACATAACATAACATAACATAACATAACATAACATAACATAACATAACATAACATAACATAACATAACATAACATAACATAACATAACATAACATAACATAACATAACATAACATAACATAACATAACATAACATAACATAACATAACATAACATAACATAACATAACATAACATAACATAACATAACATAACATAACATAACATAACATAACATAACATAACATAACATAACATAACATAACATAACATAACATAACATAACATAACATAACATAACATAACATAACATAACATAACATAACATAACATAACATAACATAACATAACATAACATAACATAACATAACATAACATAACATAACATAACATAACATAACATAACATAACATAACATAACATAACATAACATAACATAACATAACATAACATAACATAACATAACATAACATAACATAACATAACATAACATAACATAATATAACATAACATAACATAACATAACATAACATAACATAACATAACATGCTGTTCAAGCAAGGTAACGACGCATGAGCAAGATAACGACGCATTTTTTGGTGCGTGCAGCCGGCTACATAGAATTATAAGACGTTATCACGTCAAAAAATAATAATAACATTAAAACAACAGGTATTATTAACAAACTTGGTTTTATTTTAAATTCTTCAAGTAAATCAAATTAATAATAATCAATAAGAAGGCATATGCAAATACAAATACGTGAATTTATATTATATATGTACATATGCGCATATACATACACATATACGCTCACTTAAGTAGGAGAGAGCAAGATGTCGAACGTTGCCGTTCGTTTGCTTTGTTTGCTTTGTCGTTCGTTCCGCGCTTTCGCTTGCAGTTCATTCAAGGTAACGGCAATGAGCAAGGTAACGACACATGAGCAAGGTAACACTAATGAGCAAGGTAACGACACATTTTTTCGTGCGTGCAGCCTGTTAAATCGAATTATAAGACGTTATCACGTCAATAATCTTTAACTAAATTATCCAATATTTTCCTTTGAAAACAATTCATTTAAGGGATGCAAAACAAATCACTTGCCGCCTGGTTTTCATTTAAGAACTAAATACACTCCTCACAAAAATTAAGGGAGCAAGAAAAAAATTCAAATTTTTTCAGGTTTTTTGACGGACTGTATCTATGTGAAAAATGATCGTACCAGAAATTTAAAAAAAGCATTTTGAAGCTCCAGGGCTCTACTTTTCGAATCCGTGGAGCAAAAATTTTGCCAGGCCACGGTTTCAACGCAATCTGAAAAAGTATGACGAAAAAAAAATTTTCCAAATTTTTATCTTTCTTTCTTGGGCTCCACGGGCTCGAAAAAAATTTTTTCGATAAAGCGATCATATGGACCAGAAAGCCTGATTATTCAGCTTCATTTTTCTTTTTTTAAATTCTTCCTACGTCCATGTGTCACGGAGATATCCGGAATTGAACAAGAAAGGACCCTTTTGTCCTCAAGCAGCGATATCTCGACAACGAATGGTCGCATCGGAAATTGGAGGACGGTTTTGGAATCTGCAATAAATTCCCCATAAAATTCCGTGTAGACGTTTCACGGCGAAATTTTTTTTTTCTTTCAGTACTTCCCTGCAAAAAGTGGAAAAAATTGAATTTTTCTCTTGATTTGGAAAATCGGCTGTATCACCGCAAATATTGAGCATTGAGCAACGGTTTTCAGGGTTTTTTTCACCTTAATGTATCCCTAATAACCCTGTAAATTTTTAGATTGATCCACTGAACCGTTTTTCCGGGCCGATCAATCAAAATTTTTAAAAAAATTTAAGGAACAAGATGTTTACCCTTAAACATTTTGTAATTTTTTTGAAATGGAAAAATCTTTTTTTCTCTCACTTTTTTTCTCAATTCTGCACCAGATACTGCATTAGTTCAAAAAAAGAAACACAAAAAAAAATTTCGAAAATTTTCGAAAAAAAAATTTTTTTTGAAAAAATTTTTTTTTTAAATTTGAGTCAAATACTGAAATTATTCCACATAAAAGTGGATTGGAACATCCACCGCCGGCATTTGCGTTACCCAAAGCGCACCACGTGGAGGTTGCTCGGTCGGATTCACGCTTCTTTTGTGCTTACGCACGTGTATGTGTGTGGTTTTCTCAGAGAATGAGACCCCGTGGCTCGTCACTTCCACAGTATTTTGAGACTCCAAACTCATTCTCTAAAGATTGTGTGTGTGTGTGTGTGTGTGTGTGTGTGTGTGTGTGTGGGCTAATACCGCGTATTGCCACCTCTGTTCCTCTTAACAGCCTGCAACCTTTGAGGCATATTCGAAATGCAGTTTCGAATCATTCTCTGCGGAATCCGTCGCCACGTTTCAACTAACGCCCGCTCTAATGCAGGTAAGGTTCTAATGTTGGGGTGAAACCGACGTAATCGACGCTTCAGGATATCCCAGACATGCTCGATTGGGTTAAGATCAGAGCTCATCGCTGGATGCCTCAACAACGTTATTTTGTGTCTTCCAAAAAACTGACGGGTGATGTTTGCTGTGTGAGGGCGAGCATTGTCTTGCATAAAAATGAATCCCCTAGTGTTTTGCCGTAGAGGCAAGACAACGGGTCGCAAGATGTCGTCAATGTAACGTCTAGCATTCAGATTTTGGCGGATAATAACCAAAGGAGTTCGCGTGAACCGTGAAACTCCTCCCCAAACCATTATTGATCCTCCATTATAAGCAGCTACGGACTGAGTGAAGTTTCGTGAATCCGACCGAGCAACCTCCACGTGGTGCGCTTTGGGTAACGCAAATGCCGGCGGTGGATGTTCCAATCCACTTTTATGTGGAATAATTTCAGTATTTGACTCAAATTTAAAAAAAAAATTTTTTCAAAAAAAATTTTTTTTTCGAAAATTTTCGAAATTTTTTTTTGTGTTTCTTTTTTTGAACTAATGCAGTATCTGGTGCAGAATTGAGAAAAAAAGTGAGAGAAAAAAAGATTTTTCCATTTCAAAAAAATTACAAAATGTTTAAGGGTAAACATCTTGTTCCTTTAATTTTTTTAAAAATTTTGATTGATCGGCCCGGAAAAACGGTTCAGTGGATCAATCTAAAAATTTACAGGGTTATTAGGGATACATTAAGGTGAAAAAAACCCTGAAAACCGTTGCTCAATGCTCAATATTTGCGGTGATACAGCCGATTTTCCAAATCAAGAGAAAAATTCAATTTTTTCCACTTTTTGCAGGGAAGTACTGAAAGAAAAAAAAAATTTCGCCGTGAAACGTCTACACGGAATTTTATGGGGAATTTATTGCAGATTCCAAAACCGTCCTCCAATTTCCGATGCGACCATTCGTTGTCGAGATATCGCTGCTTGAGGACAAAAGGGTCCTTTCTTGTTCAATTCCGGATATCTCCGTGACACATGGACGTAGGAAGAATTTAAAAAAAGGAAAATGAAGCTGAATAATCAGGCTTTCTGGTCCATATGATCGCTTTATCGAAAAAATTTTTTTCGAGCCCGTGGAGCCCAAGAAAGAAAGATAAAAATTTGGAAAATTTTTTTTTCGTCATACTTTTTCAGATTGCGTTGAAACCGTGGCCTGGCAAAATTTTTGCTCCACGGATTCGAAAAGTAGAGCCCTGGAGCTTCAAAATGCTTTTTTTAAATTTCTGGTACGATCATTTTTCACATAGATACAGTCCGTCAAAAAACCTGAAAAAATTTGAATTTTTTTCTTGCTCCCTTAATTTTTGTGAGGAGTGTAGTTTTGCATTGAAGATTTGCCTGCCTCGCTCAGAACTCCCTCCAGGGTGTTTTCGTATTAGTTACAAGCATTAAGAAAGCACTTGAGTGTCTTGTATCGACTGAAATCATATCGTCAAATTGAAGTCTCCGGGCATTCTCTAGCCATAAATGCGTGTAGAATAGGAGCCCAGAAATTCAATGGATGTGTGAGTGTAAGTAACTTGTAATATATGCACACAGCATTGGGAGCTCGGATGCGTGTACAGATAGACAAACTGCTAGGCAATTTTAAATGACAGCTCCTTGTAAAGGATTTAATAAAATTTGCAACGATTTAGCTCTAATTGATATTTTCGGCGAACAGTCAAAGCGAAATGAATGTAAACATAAAGGATGATTGGCAGCAAATATTCGAGCAACGAAATGTTTTGAATTTTTTGCAAAAACAATTTAACTAAAGGCGTAGTTTCATAGCGTTTGTGCATAGCGGAAGAGTAATTCATTTATCAAGCAAACACACAGCTATGGACAACGAATTCCAGCAATTCCATGCAGAGTTGGGGCTTATTTTACATACATACGTTTAGACTTCTGCTGTATGTGCACACAAATGTATTTAGTGCTATTCCAAATACGTACAATAACAGCAAAATGATCGCAATTAATTGCTTTTAGGCAAAAACAATAGCAACCACGCCATGCTGTTCGTACATACATGCATACCGAACAAAAAATAAATAAAAATGAATCAGCTTTTAGGCGTATTTGCCAAAACTAATAACGCACTATCTACTACAGCTACAAGGCTGCAGCGCCTAAAACGCCTTTTGAGCATAAATTACGTAAATAGAATTTGAATGTTGGGGATTTCAGCATCAATATTTCGCTCACACAAAGACAATATTTAGTCAGTCAGCTAAGCGGAAAGCGCGCGTCAATCCAATTCATTCAAATGATACAGCTGTTGGCCTGAAAATATGCTACTTTGTTTTTGTTTTTTCTTAATTTGCGTCCTTTTCAAATACGTAGCTTGATTTGGTAAAAGGATTAAGTGACTAACAAAATAGTGAATAGCACAAACGTATATAAATATTGTGTAAACTGTTTTATCAGCAGATTTGCCAAAGTACATTTACTCGTCTGCTTTACTTTGAGCCCAAAAGTGTGCTCAGAGTGATATCATTTAGTTTTCGTTGGGCGCTGCTATGCGATGCTGTGTGTTTTACGTTAGATATGTGAGTTATTTATGGCAATGCTTCTCTCAATTTATGGCGTTCGACATTGCATTGGGTGCGCTGGGGAAAAGCATGGGTATAGCAGTAAATAACTGGCTTATATAATTAATATGTGAGTACAACCGGTGTTGCCTTTATGATTTGCTACATTAAATATGATTTGCAGAAAGTCGGTTTAACGAGAAGAACTTAACAGGCGGTTGATAAATTTGCAATATTTGAACTGCCCTAAGCCTACAGTCACAAGCTTCCTATATTTTTGTTATAACTACTATAAATAATTCGCGGCTTGTGGGTGTTTGGCCGAGCTCCTGCGTCTTGACGTTGTTCCACAAATGGAGGAACCCACAATTCTAAGTCGACTCCGAAAAGTAGATAATTTTTTGTTACCGAGCTTTTTCATAGCAGAAATACAAGCGGAAGTTTGCCATTGCCCGCTGAGGGGCGGCCGCTAATGGAAAAAAATATTTTCGAAATATGGGTGTAGGCTGTAAAATAGCAGCGCTTCATTATATATGCTTCAGACATAGAAATAGATTAATTTGAGGTTTTCACTTCGACCTCAAGGTCTTTTGTGTCCTCTACTCATCACAGTACCTCATCCAGACACACTTAATTATCAAACTTAAGATAGAGCTGAGTTGGGCGAGCGTATGTACCTTTCTTTTGGCTGCGACCTTCTTTACGCTATTAGCGCTGCATTCAAAAAGGAGGTGGGGGTGCATTGGAGTCTGCTCAAAAACGACAAGAATCAGTGGACCATACCCCGGTTATGTGCAGATGACTACATAGTCTGCAGTGGTCTGTGGCAATGCCTCAAATTATCCTTAGCTAGGGTTATGAGTTGTCTAAACCTCTTTTGGTTATCATCTGACTGCGCACTCTAGATACAGCATTTTTAAACGACGTAGCGGACATAGCGCATCTAAAACTAACGAAGCTCTGCTCGTTTATTAAAGCTACCGGATGGTTTGAAAAGGAACACGTAGGGAAAGGATATGCTCCAGTAGTATCATAATAGACCTGCGAAAGGTCTAAGTGTGTCTTTATGACAACCACCCTACCTACCTATCTTCTGGCGTAGCCCCATAGTTAGGTGCCAGATAATCTCCCTTAGCTTTAGCTGGGGCCCCAACTCCTCTTGTTAATGCATCCGCCACTTTGCTCTTAGCTATACCAAATTAGCCGGATGCGATTGTGCGTCCCTAACAGATTCAGTTTCTCAATACACTCAAGCACCAGTGAGGACTTAATCTCACAGTGTGGCGTAGCTTTGAGCATTGGGTGCCGCTCAGAATGGCAAATCGCTTATTCCGGAGATTTTTCTCTAAGTTTATCTTTTCATATAGACAGATGACATTATTCCTTCATTTTTTTAAGTAATTTGTGGAATTTTAAGTCTTAAGTAAATT
Source organism: Anastrepha obliqua (assembly GCF_027943255.1). NCBI lineage: Eukaryota > Metazoa > Arthropoda > Insecta > Diptera > Tephritidae > Anastrepha > Anastrepha obliqua. Next base: position 4,234,365 of record NC_072896.1, read on the forward strand.
TTATTTCCTTTAAGTAGGTCAAAGACTTTATTGAAGAAATTTTATAGTATATGAACTGCAATGCTCCAACTTTCAGTTAAAAATGTGTTCGTCAATTCCAGTATATTAAAGTCTGTATTTTGTTTGAAATTCCAATTAGAAAAATCCAGTACTGGCGTAGAAGTCATATCATGCAAAAAACTTTAATTAAAATGTCGGAACATTTCCAAAAATACTGGAAATTTGTTGCCTAAGTGCAACTATGAAATGTCTATCATTGACCTCAAATTCATTTCACTTGGACATAAAAAATGTGAAGGTATGCGAACTTGTAGAGCAAAAACCAAAACCGAGCAACGTTTGCAGCAAAAGTGCAGGGCTCACATGTGCACGCCTAACAATATGCAACAAACTTTAATTATACTTCCAAATTTTCTGACATGCCCAACTTAAAATCTTACACATAAAGGCTAAAAAACTTGCAAACTTTCAACAAGAAGAAATATGCCAAAATTTTGTACAATCAGACAAAATGACATACCGATAGGACGCACCAAAAGAAGAAACATGCAGCCCGGCAGATCCAAATAGAAAGTTTCGGAAATCACAAGAAGAATAAAGCAAAAGCAAAAGCAAAGGTAGAAGCAACAAAGTGAAACACTCAGCAAACAATTGCCTCCACCAAAGCTCAAACTCCAAACGATATGCAGCAATAAATAAAGCTCACTATGTTGAACATAAGTTTGAGCTGAAATGACAGCAATTGGAAGATTGTGCGCCCGAACAGGTCTTAGCTTCTCGCTAGCTTTGAGAAAGTAAAAATAGGAGAAGGGTGAGTAAAATGAAAAATGGAAATTTTAAACGCAGCCGAAATATATGCAAATATTCTGCTTAACTTTGAGAGCCACTCACTCACACGCGTGCAGCCATCGACAAAGCATTCATCAGCTGACATACTTTTGGGCGTAAGCAGATAATCGCATGAGTTGGTGGATAGAATGGCAGAGTGGCATAATAGCTGAAAAGTATGCAATAATCTGCGCATGCAAAACACAAAAGCGAAGGTTGCAGTAGCGCAGCAGTGAAAAAAATGTGATAAATTAAAATTTTTGCTGCTAAGAAGAGAAGAGTGAGCTGGAGAGGATCAGCTGAGAGTACAAGGTGGCGGATAAGTATGTAAAATACGAAATATCAATTTGTGTCCGTATGCTTTTGCACTTTCTATGCAATTTTGTATGAATGCACACACACTTGCAACCCCATTTGTACGCCCATGAAGTGTGCTGGGTGTGAAAAGTGCATAATGCGCATCGAATTGAGCTGCCAGCATTTGCATACTTGCACATGTAGCAGCGAGCATTCGATTGAACTTCAGTACCATCCCCTCAATCTTGCACACGCACACACACATACAGGCATATCTTCTCCACCAACGACTGCGTCTCAAATAATAGCCTGAATGCTATCCCAGCACATGGCTTGGAGCGCCTGATGATCCTTGACAACGTCAGCAGCAGCAGCAGCGCAGCAGTAACAGCGGAGGAATCAGCTACGGTCCAAGGCGTTACACGACAAATTGAAAAATTTATGAAATTCATATGCAAATATGTGCAGATTTTGACATTTTTCTTCGCCAAAGTAAACATTCAATGGCATTTATACTCAGAAGGTTATGCTAAATAAATGGCAGGAGACACAGAGTACGAAAGTAAAACAAATGAAATGCGAGAAGCAGAGGGCAAAAAGGTGACACTTTTGTATGCAAATCGTATATCTAAATGTGATTGGAACTATAAATTGTCGATAAGAGGCTAAAGTGAATGCTATTTTGCGCAGTTGGGGGCGAAAAAGCTGTTGCGCCTTCAAATATGTGACGTTGAAGATAAAATTGAAAGTAGCACATAACTATAATGAATGCATGCGCATTTGGTGTTCTTAGCGTGGAAACAGTGTAAAATTTTAAGTGCATAAAGCGCTTATGCGCCAAAGTGAGGGAGATACACAAAGTTTGGACCTTGAGTCAGATTATGAAATTGTGAATTTATGATGACTGTTGACTGATGTTAACTACAAACAAACATGAGCATTTGTAGGAAAAAATACTATAAATATATAATTAGCTATGGATAAATTAGTTAAGCGTTATAAAACAGGCTCGATTATGCTTTCGAAACAGAAAACTTCTGTGGATATTCAAAATGATTTAACACTTTTCTGGAACTTCTCCATATTACAGGTATTGGTGTCTATATAAATTTTCTTAATAATTTCTACAAAGTGGGACCATTGAAATACACAACGCATTCGAAGTTAAAATGAAAAGTATCATTTTGATCAGCCAATCATGCCACGGCTGACCGCCTATTAATTGCCACTGTAAATTGCCCGCTATTGGCCAGTAATTGAAATTAATTATGCACAGCATTTCTCGCAATTGCTTCGCTTTCTCCATCCTCCTGTATATCCCTCCACTTTTCTTATGCGCCAGCAAATTCTTGCTTTCCAAGTATGATGAGGAAAAAAGAGAAAAGCGAAAGAAGAAAGAAATGCTTTGCTCAGCAAACAGAAAGCGAGAAAAGCAGAAGTGGTAATAAAGAGGTACTGCAAACGTTAGGGTATAAATAAATTGCTAAAATAGGATATACTTGAAGATACTCAACAGCGTAGATTATTGATAAACTCAGCTGAATGGATGGTAGTTGGGAGGCCAAAGCGGGCTGCAGCTGTCTGACCAGTGCAAGTAAAGTGGCAGCATAAATTAAGAGATAGAATAAAAAAAAACTTACAATTAAAAGGAAATAAAAAATGCTGCATTGGTGACGTAGATTAGGTCAGGTTGCCGTTAGGCGGTAGTCGTTATAAATCTAAAAGGCCCACCAAAATGAGTTTGCTTCGTCTGTGCGGCAGAGTATGTGGCTCACAGTTCACTTCTTGTATGTATTTCTGTATGCATCCAGGTGTTATCTCAAAGAAGCGTCTAAATTGGAACCAGCACCTCGAAACGGTGATAAAACAATTCATTAGAGTCATTTCAAATTGGCGCGTACACCCTTTTTGGGTGCTTGGCCGAACTCCTCCTCCTATTTGTGGCGTGCGCCTTGATGTTGTTCCACAAATGGAGGGACCTTCAGTTTCAAGCCGACTCCGAACGGCAGATATTTTTATGAGGAGGTTTTTTTCATGGCAGAAATACACTCGGAGGTTTGCCATTGGTGTCTCACCAAGATTCGAACCTACTTTCTCTCTGCGAATTCCGAATGTCAGTCACGCACTAACCCATTCGTCTACGGCGGCCACCAAAGCTGTTACATACTAAATGTGAAATAAAGAGTTTTCCAACAACCGGTGTTATTTAAATATATAAAGGGCTATCGAGAGATGATTAACGATTTCTTATAGGCGAAATTGGATGGTATTGATCTGGACAACGTTTATTTTCAACAAGACGGCGCTACGTGCCACACAAGCAACGAAACCATTGATCTTTTACGGGAAAAGTTTCCGGACCGTGTTATCTCTCGAAAAAGTGATCACAATTGGCCACCAAGATCTTGTGATTTAACACCTTGTGACTTTTTTCTTTAGGGCCAAGTGAAAGGTCTACGCCAACAGCCCAGGATCGATTCGAGACCGCAAAGATGGAATTTGTGAGGCTATCGAGCAGCCACTTTGCAATTCGGTTATGGAGAATTTCATGGAAAGGATATTGTCCTGTAAGCGTGGTCGTTCGTGGTGATCACTTGCCTGATGTTATTTTCCATTATTAACGGCATACCTTCCTTTTTATAATGAAATAAACATGCGATCGTTTGTAACACCTCTTAATGGAAAACCCTTTATAACCAGAATTTGTTTAAAGGTTAGTTTAGAAGAAGAAAAATGAAATTTTAAGCAAAAAGGCACTAAATTTAGATAGATACATTTCTCAAGATTGCTGCTGTGCTGACAGTTAAAAGTAGTGTATAAATCCAGTTCATTCTGATCAAATGGAATCCACTCACCTTTCCATTGCTTTTATATATATTAAAATTTATTTATAAGTCGAAGCGGGCAGAATAACAATAATTTAATAATTTAATGAAGCAGGAAAACCTGTTGAATATTGGACGGAATTATTTTCAACGGGGCATATTTTTGCTCTGGGTGATTGCTATCCAATTTTTAAAAATCTGAAAGATATTAATTTCGTAAGGTCCATAGAGGCTTAAAATATTCCATAAAAATTTCTCCAAACATTTTTTTTATTCCTTTTCATCGCACAGTGTAACGAGTCTCTCGAGTGCCATTTTTTTTTCAAAATTAAAATTTGGCACTTATATCGAGTAGGATTTCAATATCTGTTTAGTGATATAAGTACATGGTAGAGGGCTCATAATTTGCAAATGATAATTCATACAATCCAAAGGTACGCTGCGTAGGTGCTTGCAGATGTCACTCCTTCATCAGAAGCTTAAACAATTTAACGGGTACTTTAAAATTTCTCTGGGTATACAGTTTTAAAGCCGATTAAATTTTAGACTAACAAAGTGATAGGCTTATGTGGCTACAAAATACCGTTAATTTTTGATACCATTTTCTTTTTTTGCTCAGGTGTCACGCTTTCCTTTCATACAAAGCAGATAATACAATTTTTGAAAAAAGGTTGTAAAAATCCATGCTTTTATTTAAATCTTAATCCGCAAATTGTGCTTTGAGGGTTGTGCTAGGGCTATCTTTCCTAGCAGGCAAGATTGGAAAGAGGGGGGAGTTGGTGCGGACATAGATGCCTCTGTTTTCACTGACGGATCCAAAATGGAGTCTGGAGTGGGAGCGAGGGTTTACTCTAAATTAGTCAGCACTTCGGTCTCCTTTAAACTGCCGGAGACAAGCAGCGTCTTTCAAGCAGAGGTCTTCGCGATACTGCAGGCATGCAAAATGCTTCGGCATCGCTGTTAGGAGGGAGACATTAATATTTTTTCCAATAGCCAAGCTGCAATCAAGGCACTGTCGTCGCCGTATTGCTGCTCTCTTCTCGTGAACTCCTGTAAGGAGGAACTCAAACGTCTCGAACGTGCAGGAAACATTTCCCTTATCTGGGATCCTGGACACAGGAACATAGAGGGAAATGAAATTGCCGATGAGCTTGCCAGGAAGTGGTCGGCCGAACCGGTCCCAGCTGCCCCCTTCTCAGACATCGGTATCCCCTTGGCCGTCGTTAAAGGGAAACTACACAACTTCTTTCTAAGAAAAGCGCAAGACAGATGGAGCTCTGTCTCATCGTGCACTATTTCGAAAACACTATGGCCTCAATACGATAGAAACAGAACATTTAAGGTGATGGAAATCCCCCGCCATTCAATTGCCGAACTAATTGCGGCGTTCACTGGCACTCATGCGGAGAAGCTTGGAATTCCATACAACCCCTATTGCAGAAGCTGTGGGTATCCTGCAGAGAAAGAGACTGTGGAACACTTTCTCTGCAAATGTCCGGCTCTGGCGGCTAGGTGCTTGAGATTCCTTAGCATGCCCTTTGGGGATGTTTTGAAGAAATTCTCCAGCCTAGATCCCTTTTCTCTCCTCCGCTACATCAACAGCACTGGATGGCTGTAGACGGTTTTCTCACCTCCCTAAATCCTTTCACAGGTAGTGCTCCACATTATGGTATCAAAACGGCACGTAAGTGCTACTTGTAGTGTACCTGGGGTACTCTTGCCATCCTACCTACCATTTAAATCTTATGTTGAGAGGCTTAGAGGATTTTGACGGCTAAAAAATTGTTTTTAATAGTTCTAAACACCGCCGAAATTATTTTTTATATATTTTTTCAATATATGTTTGTTATTTTACATCTAAACTTAAAAAGCAATTTGCCATTTTTGCAGTCTCAAGGAGTTCTTTATTTCGCGCCTGTGTCCTTTTGAGTGCCAAAGTTGTTTTAACGTAGTTGGGTCAGTTACCTAGAGCTGTTTTCATGTAAGATAATATTTTTGATTCACCAAACTGAAGTACTTTACAATGCATTGAAAGTTTGCTTGTAAACAATTTTTTTTGAATTCACTAACCCAATGTTATAGCACTTCAAACGTTTACCACTGAAAGTGTTTGAAATTAATAAAAAAAAATGATGCAGCTGAAAGACGTTCGGTTGATGGTCGATATTATTACAGGACACAGCCCATGGGGTCAGCATATGACCACCATTAGAATCATGCAAAACCCAATTTGTCTGTCATGCTTGGAGAAGGCGGATAGCACTGAACACACTATTTATATGAGTGTTCTGCCTTTGCCAGAGCACGGCTACGAGTTTTGGATTCCGATGTCGTGAGAATGAGTAATATTCGTTCTCTAAAACCGGAGGATATTTACAGATTTGCCAAAGAATCTGGAAAATTCTCACAGGACTAACTATCTCTATCTCTGTCTCTATTCTTTCCTATCTCTTTCTCTGATACTTTTCTCCTTCCCTCCTTGACTATCTACCCTCTTTCTAGAGCTCTAAATACAATGGCACTTTTAGCTTGAGAGTTGTAGGAGCCCCCGAATCTCCTGGTGTTCCGTGGCTCGAACTTTTCAAATTTCAATTTCAATTCAACGGTTTCCAGAAGGAACAAAACAATCTGTTTTTTTGTGGTTGTACACTTAAAATAAGCTTCGAAATCATAGGTAAACTTTTACAACTGTACGACATGACCAACTACCCGGTCTGGGGCATACCATCGTTAATGATTTACTGAGAGAGGATTTCATTTCATTTCAATTTCTTAATGGTAACCTAGTCCGATATTTCTAATTTGATTGAATGAGATTTAAAACATGGCATTGAAGTGGAATGGTTCATTAAATACCTAATTTTTTTTCATGTTCCTAATTTGTTTGTCTTATTGCTCAAGAGGAAGCATTGAAGTTAACTGCCGAATGAAGGCCACATACTCCATGGTATGAAGGCCCTACTATGACTAATTACAATCCATAACAAAACCATAGGTGACAATTGCATGAAAATCATCAGAAGATTCTTTTCGTAATCAGCCATTTTCTTCTCCTCATTACTATGCCACAATTGAGCAATATAAACTCAAAAACTAGCAACTTAACTTGCGCAAATTTTAATTGCATTTAAATATGTTGATTTTACATGCATTCGTGCCAAGCCTTGGTGTGCGCCTAAATGTATGTCTGGAAAGCTAAATTGTTCATGCATTTCCGGCACAGTTCCAATAAAGCAAGCACCACCTCCACTACTACTGGCGCTTGAATGGAATTCGCACTGCAATGAACCAGCAGACAATTTTCGCCAACATCTGCTGCCAGCCAGTCCACCAGCCACCAAATGTTTTGCTGCTGTTGCGGCTTGTCGCTGGCGTTTTTGTTGTGGCCAACTTACATGTGTGTTGACAAGTTTTTAATTAGTGAGCGCAAAGATGTGTGCCCGCATATTTATGCTGCATGTAAGTGCATATGTGTGTGTGTGTGCAACATGCATATCTGTAAGTGCGAGGTTAGTGACACATGCAACATGTCGCTGCCGAAAATTTGTGCGCTCACAAATGCAAATTTATAAGCTTTTATAGCAAACATATGCAAGAGCGTAAGTTATATATTATAAGTAACTTTCCCCTTTCGCTCTCGCTCTCTTCATTATCTAACTGGAATAATTATTATAGCTATGTAAGTTATATATTTAATTGTTGTAATTGTTGTAATAGTAAATGGGGAACTCTTTCTCTCTTCATTTTAAGTATAAATCTAACTGTTAAAATAAATTGAATAAGTATAGTTTTTAATGTTAAAGGCAGTCTTCAAAGTCACCTTGAAGAGTAAAGAACAAATTATTTTGAAGTGTAATCAAACTTGTTCCATTTTAATAAAAATAAAACTAATAAAAATAAAACTTTAACAAATTTATTTTATTTTCAAAAATAAATTTAACTGGCGACGAGGATGGGATATGTTAGTTAAAACATATCCAGTGATAATCGGAAAAAGAAAATGTTAAATTTTTCAACAAACCGATGTGAACTGCAAATTACAAGCGATTTTGGTGTACCAAAAAAGTAGAGCTAAGTAGAAGAAGAAAACGGAACAGTAAAGGAAATTTTTTAATTCATCTGTAGAAAAAGTACGGTTAAAATTGTGAAAGTGATCGAAAAATATATAAGAAGGACGAATTGGTAAAAGTTACTAAAGTGTGGCAAAAAGCGAAATTTTTGTAAACTTAAAAACTAAAAACTAAACCAAAAAAAAAAAAAAAAAAAATATTTCGTGTAATAACTAATCCGAAAGAATAGTTCTAACAAATTTATGATCGTTGAAAATAATTTGAACTTAGCGCAGTTGAGTGCAAAACGGCAAATTTGTGCATAATTTGTGAGCAATTTTACTGCCCAAATTGATATGACTACTGTACATATATATATTTAAAGCGGACAAAATCTTTGACAAACAAGAAAAAAGATTGGCTTCGTAAAAAAACAAAAAAAAAAAGGAAAAGAAATTACTAGAAGTTAAAAGTTAACGGAAAAAGAGAAGAAAGTGTACGGTGTGCATTCCAGTGCTAACGGCGTGAAAGACGAAAGAGAAAGCAAGCCAGCTATCATTAGAGAAAGAAGCAGAGCAGCGTTTGCTTAGAACAAACAACAACACCCACAATGGCTTTGACGCTAGCTGAGAGCTTGCGTGAAGCGAGGAGCTTGCCTGCATTTAACGGGAGCAGTGAATATACGCTCAGCAACTACCTGAGGGACGTCGCAACTGTGTTGCAGCTAACGCCAGCAGAACATGTACAGACAATAAAAACAGTATTAAGCAACAGACTGCAAGGTAAGGCGTTAAAGGCGGTTGAAACCTTATTTAACCCTACATGGGAGGGTATAATAGTTAAGCTTAAGGAGGAATTTGGAGTAAAAAGAAGTTTTTTTAATTTAAGAAGTGACGCTCTAAACGAAGAAGCTAGAAACATTGAGGAATTACATAATAAATTAAGTAAAATTTTAAGTTTAATGAACACAAAGTATAGCTTAGAACCTGACATTTTGTATACACCTGAAAATAATGAAAAATTAATTTTTGATATTTATGTAAACTACTTACCTATTAGTATTAAATCTCTTTTGCTACAAAATAATATTAGATCTATTAACATAGCTTATACATTTTATTTAGAAAATAATATATTAAAAGATATAAAACTAGTAAATAATAAACAAGCGAATAGTTTTGTGCATAAAAGTTTTCAAAACAATAATGGTTATCCAAATAACAATACCTTTCCAAATAATAACTTTCAAAATGCAAATAATTCATTAAATAGGAATGGTTTTCAAAGATTTCAAAATTCAAGCACCTTTCCTAATTATAGTAGCCGTAATAACAGAAATAATAGTGGTGGTTTTAATAATTGTAACAGAAATTTCAGAAATTTTCAAACGCAAACTTTTAACACTTTTAACAGAAATAATCAGCAACAACAACCCCAAAATTATGACTTAGAAAATTTTAGTAATTTACGACAAAATCAACAAAATTCATATAATAGACATTTAAGTAATAATGAAGAACCAATGGAAATTGATGCAATTCACGTTACAGAAAATTTTCCTGTGCAGCCTCGAAATTATCATTACCCATAGTAATATTAACTATAAATAATACAAAAACAAGATGCCTAATTGATAGTGGTGCTGCTACTACCCTCGGAGATTATAATTTTTTTTCCAATATAAGAATAAAGAAAAGTTTAATAAAACCAATTTTATTAAATACCCTGGTCGGTAATAACATTATTAAAGATGAAGTGATAGTAAATGTGCCGGATGAATTTAAAGAAAAAAATAGCACCATGTCTGTTAAATTAATTAATTTTATTGATAAAAAATTCGATTGCATAATAGGAATAAATATTTTACAGCCCTTTGGAGCTATAATAGATTTTCAAAATAATACTCTTAAAGTAAATAATAACGAAATAAAACTAATTGACTATAAATTTAACATTTCTTATGAGGAAATTAATTATATAGAAAAATTTGAGCTGGATAAATTCAAAGATTTAATGCCTACAAACTTAAATAAGGAAGAAAATAAGTTATTAGAAAATTTTTTACATAAAAATAAAAAGACGTTCTATATTAAAAACCAAAATTTAACTACAACTACCTGTGTAAAACATAAAATAATAACTACTTCTAATAAAATAGTATACTGCAAGAATTATAGGCATCCACAGATTTTAGAAAATGAAATAGAAAAGCAAATAAATGAAATGTTAAAAGAAAATATAATACGCCCCAGCAAATCGCCTTATAATTCCCCTTTGTGGATTGTTAAAAAGAAGTCCGATAATTCGAACCAGCAGAAATGGCGATTAGTTATAGACTTTAGGAAGCTAAATGAAATAACTGTGGATGACAAATTTCCTCTGCCAAATATAGAGTCATTATTTGACAAGTTAGGTAAGGCGCAATATTTCTCGTCCTTGGACCTTGCGAAAGGCTTTCATCAGGTTTTGATGGAGGAAAGCGACATTGAGAAAACGGCTTTTTCAACGCCCCGTGGTCACTTCGAGTTCATTCGAATGCCCTTCGGTCTCAAAAACGCGCCCGCTACATTTCAGCGAATGCTAAACTACATTTTGGCTGATTATATAAATAAAATTTGTATAATTTATATGGATGATATACTAGTCTTTTCAACCTCGCTAACCGAACACTTAGAAAGCTTGCAAAAAGTATTTAATAAACTGAATGACTACAATTTAAAGGTTCAAATAGATAAGTGTAGATTCTTATCGAAAGAAACAAACTTTCTTGGTCATATCATAACAAATAATGGGATAAAGCCCAACCCCGAGAAAATTAATATAATACAAAACTTGGAGCTACCAAAGTCAGTAAAAGAAATTAAATCGTTTTTAGGTTTAACCGGATATTACCGGAAATTCATTAGAAACTATTCCTTTGTTGCTAGCCCTATAATAAAATATTTAAAAAAAAATAGTAAAATTGATATTAATGACAAATCTTATATTGACGCTTTCGAAAAATTGAAGAAAATTTTAACAAATCCACCAATATTATGCTATCCAGACTTTAATAAAAAATTTGTATTGACCACGGATGCAAGCAATGCTGCTATTGGCGCGGTGTTGAGCCAGGATGGCAAACCAGTAAGTTACGCCAGTAGGACTTTAAATGGACATGAAAAAAACTACTCAACGCTGGAAAAAGAATTATTAGCCATTGTATGGTCAGTGAAATATTACCGTCCATACCTTTTTGGTCGAAAGTTTCTAGTTCAAACTGATCATCAGCCTTTGAAATGGCTTTATTCACTTAAAGAGCCCAATTCTAGAATCATCCGATGGAAAATATTATTAGATGAATTTGATCTCGATATTGAATATATTAAGGGAAAGGAGAATAAGGTAGCTGATTTTTTGAGCAGAGTTGAAGTAAATCATAGTACGGAAGAAAATGTAAATATTAATTTCTTTAGAATAAATAAAATTGTTAATAAATATAGGACGCAAATAAGAATAAGTAATAAAAATAAAGAAACCGAAATACTTTTTAAAAAATATAAAATAATATATGTGTCTGAGAATGACTTAAATAATACTCATTATTTGAATGATTTATTTAGACGTGAAATAAAAAGAGGAAAAATTGGGGTATACTCGGAGCTTGACAATAATAAATATAATATAATACAGAACAAATTAATTGAATTATTTTCTAGTAACAATAAAATAAATTTCATAAATTGTACAAAAGTTGCTAGTGATATTGAATCCGAGGAATCTTTATTGAATATCATTGATGATATTCATATTAAAGGTAACCATAGAGGAATCCAGGAGAATTTCGAAGAATTAAAAGATAATTATTATAATCCTAAATTATTAAAATTTATAAATAGATATTGCAATAACTGCAGAATATGTAATGAAAACAAATATGACAGAAAACCAATAAATAAAATATTTCAACATACTCCAACACCAGAAAAACCAAATGAAATAGTACATATAGATATTTTTCAGATACAAAAGACTAGTTTTTTGACAACAATAGACAAATTTACGAAATTAGGAACGGCACATAAACTAAATGACAAAAATATGGTAACAATTAAAACTAAAATCGAAGAGCGAATCGCATTTTTAGGAAAACCTGATAAAATTATTATGGATAATGAATTTAATAATGCACTTATAAAGCTGTTCTGTCAAGAAAATAATATAGAAACTCATTTTACAACACCGAATTCGCACACAGGAAATTCAGATGTAGAAAGAATGCATTCGACTCTCTTAGAGCATATAAGAATATTAAAAAACGCTGAAAATATTAATGACTCTGAAGAATTAGTACTAAAAGCAGTTAATTTCTATAATAATACAATTCACAGCACGACTAAATTAAAACCAATTGATTTTATAAATAAGTTACACATAAATTTAAAAGAGGTTAAGGTAAGATCTGAAGCAATTAAAAAGAAAACCATTGATAGAGAAAATATTAAAAGAGAAAATATTACACTTAATTTACAAAAATCTAATTTATATATTAAAAATCCTACTGCAATTAGACAAAAAACTGCTAAAAGATTTAACAGATACCACCACAGCAACCCTAATAAAGTAGACACTGCACAATTTAGACGCCCATTAAAGTCTATAAAATAAAATAAAAATAAATAAAAAAAATAATAATAATAAAAAAAATGAAATGGATTTGTAGAGCAAAACATGGAAAACTATTCGTTAATATTTTTTTTATATTAAATCACACTATATTTATTTTTTTAAAATGTAAACTATAGAATAAGAAATGAATATTTATGGCTAATATAGTTTAATATTTATCTTGGAAAAAAAACCGCTAAACAACTTAAATATATTTCAAGTTATTAGTTAAGTGTGATTTAAATCTGTATCACTATAAGAAACTATTAAATTTTCGGATTGTATATTATATTTGTAAAAGATTCGACGAGACTCGAATTCTTTAAGGAGAGGCGAGTTATATATTATAAGTAACTTTCCCCTTTCGCTCTCGCTCTCTTCATTATCTAACTGGAATAATTATTATAGCTATGTAAGTTATATATTTAATTGTTGTAATTGTTGTAATAGTAAATGGGGAACTCTTTCTCTCTTCATTTTAAGTATAAATCTAACTGTTAAAATAAATTGAATAAGTATAGTTTTTAATGTTAAAGGCAGTCTTCAAAGTCACCTTGAAGAGTAAAGAACAAATTATTTTGAAGTGTAATCAAACTTGTTCCATTTTAATAAAAATAAAACTAATAAAAATAAAACTTTAACAAATTTATTTTATTTTCAAAAATAAATTTAACTCGTATGTATATGTGTGTGTGTGTGTGTGCTCCACGGAAGCAAAAGCGACATACGCAAGCAAACTAATCTACATATGGACGCACACACACACACAAAACGGAATTAAATGTGTATTTGATTTAGCTGTTGCGCTTCTTTGCATGCGCTCGCGAACGAATACTTGTGTGTGCGTCCGTTTGAGGCAATAAATTTGTGTTTGTATTTTGTTCTGCTGTCATGAAGCGAATTTATTATAGTTTTCCGTCTGCCGCGCAGCCGACCAACCGCTCGAGCAAAATTGAGAGGCGCAAAAAGGTAAAGAGAAATTTGACTTAATAACAACAAAGGCAAAGCGCAACTCTGAAGCTATGAGTGCTGGATTGTGGCGCGCGCAGGAAAAAAATGTCATAAATTACCTGCCTTCCACACCGCATACCCGCAGCTGCTGTCCGTGACTTCGCCGGAGTCTGACATCCATGACCGCAGGCAAAATATGTCCGAATTAATGACATCTGCCTAGCAATGATCGCTGATTGGTTGCTTTTTTGGTTTGACTGCTGCGAAATACCATTCCCATAAATGCTTGTTTGCCTTATTTGACTGGGAGACTTACAGTGCAATTTCACATATTTTTTTCCTACGAATGCAGAGGGATAACCGGGTAGAAAATCAATGTAGAAAAGCAATATGGAAAAAGCAACAGTAGTGCTCAACTAAATTAAATATATGTATGTGTGGTTTTTTATATAAGTTGGAAAAATCATTGATTTTGCAAAATGTTTAACTAATGAATAGTCCTAAAAAAAGAACATTTTGTGCTTAATACCAGTTTTCCATTGCTATTTACGTGGTTGTGTCAAAAAATTTTGCACTTTTTACATATTTAAATATTTCATTCATTTTATATTTTAGAACAATCTGGCCATCGTTTACTTTCATCTTCAGATAATTTGATTGATATCTTAATAAATTTTGTTTTTTTTTTTTTTTTGGCTCAGAAAATAGTCGGCTAGTTAACTTATTATACAAATTGTCAGGTCAGGTCAGTCCATTAGTTCGTGCGTTTTTTAAAGATGGTTTTAAAATTAATAAAAAAGATGTTTTAAGTATTTATTAATCAATATTATATTTTCCTTCATTAATTATAATGTCTTTCCAACGTTTAGGAACATTTTTAATTCCCTGCTTAAAAAATTTGTTGTCCTTGGAGCCAAAATACGCTTAGATATCCCTTTTTATAGCTGCTTTTGAGGAGTAGTTCTTGTTACTCATATGGGATTGAAGTCCACGCCAAAGGTGATAATCACAAGATGCAATATCCGGAGAGTATGGTGGATGCGGAATTAGCTCCCGTCCGAGCTCGTTCAGCTTGCCAAATGTTTGCCTTGCGGTATGAGGTCCGGCGTTGTCGTGGTGAAAGAAAACTTTGCGTCTATTCACTTAAGACCGTCGATTTTTGTTAAGCGCCTCAATCAGGTTCGAAAGCTGATGGGAATAATAATCAGCAGTTATTGTCTGGTTTGGTTCCAGAAGTTCATAATAAACAATACCGGCCATATCCCACCAAATAGACGGGAGAATCTTCTTGGGGTGAATGCCATCTCTTGGGGTCGGTTCTGGTGTTTCATCTTTATCTAACCATTGGCGTTTGCGAACAGGATTATTGTAAAGGACCCTTTCACCCCTCATCACCAGTAACGATACGGTTCAAAACACTTTCATTTTCAAGCCGTTGCAGCAGCTGAGAACACACATTCACTCTCTGCTGAAGGTTGGCGACGGAAAGTCTATGCGGAACCCATTTTCCTAGCTTTGAAACCTTTCCCAACTGAACCAGGTGCCTGTGAACTGTTCCATACGATGAATTTAACCTCTGAGCTATCATATCGACTGTCAAATTTGGCTCAGCTTCCACGAGTTCGAGCAAGGTGTCGGAGTTAAAGACTTCAGGACGACCAGTGCGCGGGGCATCCTCCACGTCGCTGTTACCATTTCGGAATTTTGAAAACCACTTTTGCGCAGTCCTTACACTGACGGTATCCTCTCCGTGAACAGTGTTTATTTCTGTAGCAATAGTTGTTGCATTTTTACCACTTTTATAAAAAAATTACAAAATATGCCTCTTATACGCGGTCGAAGATTCCATTTGATTTTTTAACAACTCGTGCTTCTATCCGCGATTAAAATCACTTGTTGAATGCACAATATATCGAATATAAATAGTTCCGTTATATTCCGCGAATAATTTTTTGGATGCAAAAATAGTACAAAAGTGAAATTATGGGTGAAATACGCACGAACATATGGACTGACCTGATATAATAAATCAAGCAGAAATTTAATAATGCAAGTTTCAAACCTTCAACAAGATTTATGAAAATTTTCAAATTTTCAACAAAATTCCAAAACTTTTAATCGGAATTTCAAAAAAAAAGTTGGGTACCCTGTATTTTTGCCCATTCAGTATTTGTAATATCTGTGACCGATCCCATTCCCATCTTTCCCCACAATTTAGAATAGTAATGTAAAGCGGAGCGAATGCTTCAAGAAAAATCCTCCTTTAAACTTCCCAAATCAGAAACTAAATACTGTTAATGCAACTTTGACCCACCAGATAGTGAACATATTAAGTAAAATAAAAGCCATCAACATGGAATTTAGTTATTCAATGGGTAAAAGCTCACCTGAGTAAATGGCCAGCATCGCAAAAAAGAGAGATCGCAAGTAGAAACTTTTGCTGCGATGGTAAAGACTAGCCGAGCTTAGAAAATGGTGTTGAAGTATAAGAAACGCATACGTAATGCTAGATTAAATAGAAACAAAAATCAGATGCATAGTTTTGATAAATAAACGCAAACCCCACTGATATTCATAAAAACACAGAAGAAAAGTATATTCGCCTAACATTCCATAACTTTCATGTTGTAGATTAACACATACATGTGTGCATGTATATGTGTAGCAAGCATTGCATTTCGGAACTTCATCTCTAACCTACCATACCAACAAAATTTATTAAACTTATACAAAATAACGCTTTTTGTTTTTGTTTGGCATACTCTAATTGCAATTACCAACTTCTCACACATCTCAACTCACATGTCAATGAACCTGCTGACATGTGGCTGTAGAGGGAGAGCACATTGAACTCAAAGCATGCGAAGACCCATTAGATGGGTTGGAAGTTGCCACATTAACCGCAGCTACCGACTAGCACGCCAACCACCTGCTATCAGGTGACGAAGAGCAAACACTGCACACTATTTTTTTCCCAGCTATAGTATACTCAAAGGCGCTTATACGTCGTATTAGCTTCGTTTGGATACAAGTGGTGCCACGCAGTAGCAACATACGAATTAAACTGCACTAAGTCAGCCAGAGCGTTGCGAAGAAGAAATAGGAAGTCAAACATACAGAAGTGGAGGAGCTGCAGTGGCACGTGAGCTCTGACCACAACCGCAGCTGCTGAGCGCAGCAAAGCAAAGTAGACGAGCTGTATGCATGAGTGCTGGCTACAGTCTGAGCCGCTTATTTAGACACGCGTTTGTGTATGGGTGGCTTGCTTTTGCCCGACTCTAAGGTTAACTTGGAGCCAAAAGTATGCAAATGCAGATTTTCACACGCCAATCAGAAAGTAACTCAAAAAAAGAAACTCACAAATGCAAGTACACACAAATGCACATACTTGAAAGTGTCAAAGCACTGGAGCTGGAGAGCTTTAATTAAAATTACAAATTCTCATGGAATGCATAATTGGTGTGAAAAAATGCAGTGAAGGCGAGGCACGAGTGCCGGAGTGATGGCAGCAGTTGGGTAGAACATTTGCGGTTTGTCACAAGCAGCAGCAAAAAATCAAACCGTGCAAATGAGATGGCTTTAGTGAAGAAATGTGAAAACTATAATTTAGACACAAAAAACTGCCACCTCAGGCGTCAGGCGGGGAAACCAACTCCACTACTGGAGCGAGAAACATTTTTGCCCTGCAAATAATTCGCTCGCCTTCGCAGTTTCTACTACCCTTTCAAATTGCGAGGCTCATTAATTGCATAATTTGCGCTTTTTTCTGCAAGAACGATTTTGCTACAGACAAGAATTCTTTCTTTAAGAAGATGCAAGTAAAAAGTGAAAAAAAAATTATGAAAAAAAAGTTCAAAAGAAATGCGAAACCACCTCGAGGAATTGCCTCTGAATGCAATGTAAATTAATATCTGAGACAAAGGCGTTGACGTTAAGCGATGGCGTCAAGAAAAAATTAGCGAAAGAGGAAAAAGTAAGCGCTGAGGAAATCGAAAAAGGAAAAATGGAAGTAAATAAGCCGGTGACGAATGGCGAGCAACAACGGGAATAACAAATTAAAACTTTAATGAGAAAACTACACAACTACAAATGTAAATTATAAATTCACTTGCCTTGCCGCCGACAAGTAATACGATGTAAGCTGAAAAAATTGTTGCATATTTTAGGGCGCATGAAAAATCTCAAATTTATTTGGGTTGAATTGTGAAATGGCATCTAGGGATAGTTTTGCAGGATGCAAAAGTAAATTAAATTGATATAAATTTAAAAAGTGGGTTTTTGTTTGACTTTAAATAGTTTTCAACTTTTTTTCTTACATTGCTGCTAACGGAGTGTAAGCTGACGTACGAGTAAGTGTGCAATGCATTGCTACAGTATTATTTTGCAATGCTTTTCACTGGTTCGCAGTGCAGATGTGAATATTACTCGAAAAGTTATGGGAATCCCACCATGAAACTTTCGGGCATTACTGACTACAGTTTCAGCCATGAAATAGTTGCCATATTGTTAATAGTTATAAATAATCTTTGGTATTTCAAATTAAAAAAAAATATGTAAGCCGGCTTTCTTGCATTAGTACCTTGCGTACCAATCGTTACTTGCAGCGCGGCGAGACTCAGAGAGATAGGAAGCTGGACACCAAGGTTGTAAGGTCACAGTAAGATCCTCCTACAAAGACCCTCGCTGCTCAAAAACAGATAAGACTACACAGTCCCCGACCTTAACTTCAAGAAAGACTTTACGGTACGTTTTCCACCGAGAGCCGAATGGAGCAAAGGGAAGGTGATTGAAAGATACGATATCGAAATCTATATCGATGGTTCTAAGATGAACTGTGGTGTGGGAGCTGGCTTCCATTCGGAGCCGCTCAACCTATCTCAGTCAATTAGACTTCCTGACTATGCCAGCGTAATCCAGGCTGAACTTCTAGCGGTCAGAGAAGCATGCAAATCATTCAAGCTCTACAAAGAAGTTGGTGGCTACTCATCTTTTCAGACAGTCAAGCAGCTATAAAGGTCTTAGACTCCAACCCCATTTCATCCAAACTAGTCTTACAGTCTAAAGAGGAACAAGAATTACTTAGTCATCGGCTTGAAATTACTCTGATATGGGTTCCCGCTCATGGGAACATACGGGGTAATGAGATAGCAGATGTGCTAGCAAGAAAAGGTTCAACACTAGAAATAGCAAAGGCGGTGACAGTCTGCACCCACTGAACACATTAAAAGCATCCATTGCTTCACACTATCATGCTTTAGCTGAAAGAAGATGAAACCAAATAACTACATTTATTACAACAAAAAACACATGGCCGTCATACAAAATCCAAAGGACGATACACCTGTTAGGATGCTCTCGGCCAAACATTTCACGCATCACTGCAACTCTTACAGGTCATTGGAAAGTAGGGGATCATGCAGCTAGGCTCAATCTACCCTTCAATCCTGTCTGCAGAAGCTGTCGAGCGGAAGGAGCGAAGGAAAGTCTTTTCTACTACATATTTGAATGTCCAGGGTTAGCTAGCGCACGACTCCCCTCCTTCGGCAAGCCTTTCTTTCAGCAAATTAATGAGATCTCAGACATTGAGATAAAGAATTTGTGCTATACTTGGACCTCACTAAATGGATTTGACTTAGAACAAAAAAAGTCAAAGTTACTTGAAAAGTACATTTTATCCCAAAAATTGAAAAATATGTATATAAAATTTTTTATAAAGACCGGAGACATTTCATTTTAGAAACTGTGTACCCAAACTTTTGATATTGCATAAATCCCGAAATAGTAAAATTTTTTTAAAAAATGTTCAGTTTACTTCCTATTATATACCAACATACAACTAAACTAGTTTTGGATAAAATTTACTATAACGCCCCGAATACTTGGATCACTTTCTTGACCACCTGCATGCCACTACAATGCGCTTAGTTGAGCTGAAACTTCATCCGTGACAATAACAGAAAGTCGCAATGGTGATATCAAGGCTAAAGGGCTAGTGTGGCAGAGTTGCAGACCCTTTTTTCAGTAAACTTCCACAACGAAAGATCGTCCGCTGCAGTGGAGTTGTGCAAGAAGCAAACGATCTTGGCATGTGCAGGAAAATCGTGAAAGCAACTGCCTTACAATATCAACAAAACTGGTCAGTTGCTATCTCTTCGACGGGAGCTTATTGATAATGACGGACGTCGAAAAAACCGATCGATATTATTGTACCTTTATATTTGGCCCCCTTTTCCACACACCTAGAGCCATAATCCAATATCGAGTGCGAATCTCTAGTAAGGAGAATTGCGAGAATTGAATCACTCGTACTACAAACAACGGGCTGTTAACAATTTTTGAAGAAATCTACTAAAAATAAAGATTTCCGGGATTGTTTCGTAACAGATTTCACTAAAATTAGAGTACTTATAGTTGTTTGTAAAGTGAGTCACTCAACTTCATGACCCAACTGAAAAACGTGTTTCGAAAAAAAAATTATTTCACTTCGACTGGAACTAAAATAAGGTCACTATTTCCTCTCTGTTTTCTTTAACGACACGCCGTCCGAGTTTTAACTACGAGTATATGCTCCGTACTGGCGGCCGCTGTAGCCGAATGGATTGGCGCGTGACTACCACTTCGAATTCGAAGAGAACGTGGGTTCGAATCTCTGTGAAACACCAAAACGAAGAAAAAGTTTTTTCTAATATCGGTTGAGTGTATTTCTGCCATGAAAAAGCTCCTCACAAAAATAAAAAAAATATCTGTGGTTCGGAGTTGACTTAAAACGGTAACTCCCTCCATTTGTGAAACAACATCAAAACGCACGCCAAAAATAGGAGGAGGAGCTCGGCCAAACACCCAAAAAGGGTATATGAGCCAATTGTATATACATATATCGAGGGTCATTTTTAAAAACTCAGAAAAGTGAGCGAAAATAATTGTTTTTCTTTCGAAAGAGCAAATATTCCACTTATTTATGGGAAAGGATTTCATTCGTGCAGCTCCCATGGTGACGGCTTCTCGCTGAAACCTGAAACTTACGAATGGCTTACTCGATATTTGCCCTTAAAGACCTTAAACGTTAAAGCACTGATCGCATAACAGCGGGCATTTAAAGAGTCAAATCGAAGCTCCGAGGTTGGTAAGTTCCATCTACAAGACGGCTGATAGCACGATAAAAGCAGAGGTATTCTAAGTCCGTGCCTTCAATTTATCCCCCACAAAAGGCTGTTCATAATGTATATGTAGTATTCATCGTTGACCGAAATGGCGCTTTGGCACTGACATTCTGTCAAAATATTAGCGGTGAAAAGCTGTCACTGTGAAAATAAAATATATTAAAAAGAAACACTGTATGAACTCGCCCTTATACTATATACATATCTAAAGGCCAGTTGATATTCCCTTTAAAATTTCCAACCACTGCCATGCAGCTTTTATATTGGTTCACTAACAACAATTTCAGCCAATTTGAGTTCAAATTATAATTTTCAAATAAAATATTCGTACATGGAATCTAAATTTTTAATATTTTAGAAATGGCTAAAACACTTCAGGCACTCAGAATTAGTTATGAAGTGTTGAAAATATAATGCAAGCAAGAAATTTTGTCTTTGTAAAGTATTCAAACTACTCAATGCTTCCAATTAAAATATCCCAAGACTAACTGTACATATAAAGTCATATGAAAAAAATTGTTAAATTGTAGTTCAACTATTTTTGGTAGTCGCTATATGCTTCAAAGCAATATTCCGTTATTCTCATAGCCATATGCTTTTAGTAAAACTCATACAGAAACAAAGAGATTAAATGGCTTGTGCGTTTATAGGCGGCAATAAAAGTTAACGCACAGAAAGCATAAACGTACTTCCTTGCACATCCACACACACACATTGCTTAAGCTTGCAAACGTGCATATAAATATTTTTATATAAGTTCAAACGCCCAGCAAATGCACTCAAATACATGCAACAATGATTTTTATACACTTTTCTTTACTGCAAATGAACTTTGTTGATACGAATGCTCGTGTTATTGCTCGTACAAGACTACTGGCCAAAGTCCAGTACCCATTCGAGGAGTTTTTGAATTGCGCTACAACAATTACAATGGCCAGGCAATTTACAAGTCAATTTTTGGTCAACCACATTTGAATTGGCATTTTGTAGTGTCAGCAGCAGTTAAACACTTTGTCAGCTGGAGTAGCAGCATCGGCAAACACAGCACTGCAAATGTCATCGGACGTTGTGTTGTCGGACGTTCGACACAGTGCTGCAATTCAAAGTGTGATTATGTGCGTAAGTGGCAGCGAAGGAATATTAATTCCAAACTTTATTCGTTTATGTAAACTGGAATTCGAGTATGGACCTATTATTTGTTACACTACTTTGATTTGAAGCAGAGTAGTTGAGACGCACCATATCGCGGAAATAAGGAGCAGGTTGTAGGTCTGTTGTCGGTCTGTTTTGCGATCAATGGAAGGATAAGGTTATGAAAAACAGAGACTTTGGGGATGGTTTGGCATATACTGTACGACCTGCTTATCAAAGTGCCCTGGAGCTAAGGGAACGGAGACTTTGGCAAGAACAAGCATTTGGCTGTTCTAAAAAAATTTAAATATTTTTGAAAATATGAGAATATCGCAGGAATGCAAAAGAGAAAAAATACAATAATTAAAAATTCAAATTGATCAGAAAATGAAAATGTGTAATGAAATCCATAATTTCTCGTGCATAAGAAATGTTTCCTGAATGGCAAAAAAAGTAGCCTTTTGAGACATAAGGCAACATAGGTATTTGCGGTAAACCGTATTTTATGCAGATAGCGAGGCTACCTTATCTAATACTGACACCAAATCTTCAACATTTATATGTTCTCTCAACCAGTAGATTTCTAATAATTTTAAGCAGTGGCTATTCATTTGCCAAGCACATATTTAGGATAACTAAGTCAGCTGACAACTCCTTTTTCTCATGTCTGGAGTACGAAGATATTGTTCTTCACTTTATCAGTAGTTGTCAGACATCCTCACGCGTCAGGTTCTATAAACTGTATTATGATTTCAATGAATTAATGCAAAGGTATACTCCCTAAGTGCGAACGAATGTGGTGCCCTTATAAATTAAAAACAAGTAAATAAAAAAGTATGATATCTGAGCGACTCCATGTCAAATGATTCAAATATTTTGGACCTGGGCTTAAACTTTTCTGAAAATTGTTTTATTTGCAGGCTTGACTATAATAAAAAGTAAACTGGAAAAGTTTTGAACAAATAACTAAATTTTGAATACAATTTTATTATATATATATATATATATATATATATATTTTAAATTTTGTTAAAAAGAACAAAAGGTATTTCACTTTAAAAAATTCAACACAAAAATTGTGAAAAATGAATTAATCTTAAAATTATTGAACTTTTTTCTCAAACATAAATCTAAAATTCTATTCAAAATTTAGTTATTTGTTCAAAACTTATATATATATATATACTTCAAAATTCATAATTATAACTTTTTTTTAGCTATATTTTATTCTAAAAAATAATAAAAAAATAATTTTTTTGAACAACTATTTTATTTTCTTATTAAAAATTTTTGGAAAAATATTTTAAATTCTTATATTTGGAATAATATTTAATATTTTTGTTAAACATTTTTGGTAAAAAACTTTTTCTTTTAATTTTTGGAAGAACATCTCGCCCAAATATTTTTCCTACTTTTTTTTCTTTCATTAATAACTGAGACTATATTTGGCCTTCCCTGAAAGTATTTTTCACATCAAATTGATGAAAAGAAAATTTCACTCAAAGCTTTTTAACAAAAAAAATTTTTTTCCAAAAATAATATTTTTTAAAATGTATATTTTATCCAAAAAGAGAAAAATAAAAATATTATAAAAAAAGAACCTTAGGTATTTGACTTCAATAAACTCCATACCAAAATCTTCAACATTGAATAAACCTTAAAATTATTACATTTTTTCAACATTTTTTCAATTATTTCTACTTACATAAATAAATATATACTTAAGCCTACAACCGAACAAATTTTCAGAAAAATTTAAGTCCACGTTCAAAATACTTACATCACTTGGTATCGAATCTCTTAGAGAAAAAGGAAAGGACAAACTATTTATTAAACTCTTCAGAGAAATTATCTTCCAAAATGGATTGGGAATAAGTGAGAGAATAAATTCTATGAGATTACGAGACTCAGCGAGCGTTTGCCAATCGGTACTACTTGCAATCTGGTTGATCTGTAAAAGTTCAACTCTCAAGAGTTTCTCTTTTCCTTGTTCACTTCTCTCGGACCTCGACAAAACTCATTCTTGCGTTGGGTAGGTGATTTGCCTGGCGCTACCAGTCATAAGTAGTCGTTGGTTAGGAACAGCGCCTTCTTACTGCTAGGAGCGCCATCTGTGTTTCACATTTTTCTGGCAGAAGGATCTCATAGATGGTTAAGGACTTCGCTAAATTTCATGTGTCTGCTGGCGCCATTGACGTCATGCCACTGATTTTGCTTGTTTTAGCAGTCACAATGCAAATAATGCGCTGACTATTGTGAGAGAGTAAGGATGGAAAGTGTAAGGTTTTGGGGTTGAAGATTTTTTTTTTAGAAACAGGAAAAGTAGGTAAATTTGCCGCTGGCCGCTATTATATGGTCTTACTCAATTCCTGTATCAGTTTTGTAGTAGGATAAAAGCATTTACACTAGAGACTATGCCGATCAAAGTCCAATCTCGCTATTAAGTTTCTGTAAGACCGAATGTGACTGGAGCGGAATCGGAACGCAACTTGATTGCTACGGATAGTATGAATGCAAACATTTTTTTGCTATATGTTTCAGACTGGAATTACTAAGCTGAATTATGTATTTTAATTTTTCAAGGGCACTTAAGCATTTGTTGAAACAACAGTGTGCAGTTCCTAAGTTCTTATTTCTCTCCAGAAGTTTAGTTTACCATACAGGACATAGTTTTTTTCTTCTATGTTTTATCCTGTAAGAATTATATTTACAACAATGTTTGTATTTCTATTATGTACGGTCTTTTAACCATATATATATATATATATATATATAATTGGCGCGTACACCCTTTTTGCGTGTTCGGCCGAACTCCTCCTCCTATTTGTGGCGTGCGTCTTGACGTTGCTCCACAAATGAAGGGACCTACAGTTTCAAGCCGACTCCGAACGGCAAATATTTTTTATGAGGAGCTTTTTCATGGCAGAAATACACTCGGAGGTTTGCCATTGCCTGCCGAGGGGTGACCGCTATTAGACATTTTTTTTCTTAATTTTGGTGTTTCGCCGAGATTCGAACCGACGTTCTCTCTGTGAATTGCGATTGGTAGTCACGCACCAACCCATTCGGCTACGGCGGCCGCCATAACCATATTAACCATAGATTCTATTAAATTAATGAAATTAAATTTAACTGAAGTTGGTAATTTCATTTGTAGCCTCGTTTTAATTGCCTTTTTAGTGCCACTTTTCAGTTGCGACCACTCCCACGCGAATTGAAAAAATAGGTTAGGATTTAGTAACGCTTATAAGAGCTAAAAAGAAAAAAATCTGTATGCTGTACACAGCAAATAAATTGCATTTGAAACTCACTTTTCAGTCGAAAAACACTACGTCACTATAAACAATCAAGTTTTCACTTTGTGTAGACTAATTGACACATATGTTTGTATACTGAGTTGATGGGATAAATATCCCAACGCCTACACACACACAGACACACCTAGCCAAACTTCATGCAGCGTAAACTGAAAGCTTTCCAACTCAATAAATGCAAACGTTTTTCTTTTTTCGGAAGCAAACACGCGTCTGTGTGTGTTTGTATGGAAAGGAAATGCATCAAGCAATGTCGGAAATTGGGTTAGATACGCAAGTTGGTCAGCAAAATACGCATAGCCACACACAAACATACGTGCGAGACAAAACACACGTGCGCAAAACACTAAACTTGCTTTATTTGTATTTAAAAAGTTTAGCCTCGCACCCAAACTGTGCTCAAAGAAATCCAAGAGTTTTTTTTTATTTATATTTTTTGTCACAATATTTCTTTTATAGAAAGTCTGTTGGTCGTCGAAGGCATAGACTACGCATTCATTATACGAGTATCTCCCTTTGTATTTCCCCCTCACACTTCCTGAATTTTGCTACTCTTCATAAATGTCGCTCAAGCTTCACTGGACGCCGATAATTCTGTAATTCGATTAATGAAGCGCATCGCAATCAGCACCGCTGCTGTCTTCCTTTGATTGACGACTGCCAAGGAAGTATTAGCAGTAGCTGTGTGGAGCGAATTGCGAGTGAAGCAAGATGAGAGTGGCTTCCCGGATGTGAAGCTTAATGACTCGTTTGCTGCTGCGGATGAAACTGCTGCGTCTGTTGTGTGTTTGTGACTGTTAAAGATGTTTTTTTCTCGTACTCAGTTTTCTATTAGCACTGCTCGTATGTGATTTCTGGAAAGCGCTACTCCCACCAGCGAACAATTTTAAACTTGAAACTTTTTTGGAAAATTCATTTTCCCATTTTGTGGCAACAACTTTTGATTTGTTTGAAAACTTTCAGGGAAGTGGGTGAAGGTAAAAGAAAACAGTTTACAATTTCTCAATGGACATTTTTAGCTAGTTTCTAAGACACTTTTTATAATATTGAATTCAAAATATTTAATAAACACCGAATTTTTCGTTTTTTCTATATTTGCAGGATGAGAAGAATCAATTGCTCGTCACGAATGTTTGGTTGAAATTGGTGAGTAAATATTTATGACTTGCGATCTTAGCAAAAAATGTGTACTCATCTTAGGTGGAAAAAAATTAATAAATTCAAAATTATTTCATACATTCATTTAAAAATAAATAATAAAAAAATTAAGATAAAGATAAGACTCTTGAAACTTTCTGGGAATGATTAATACCTACAGTACCTGCAATCATCGAAACGGCATAGATACATATATTTTTTAGCACATAGACTGGTCTTTAAAATTGTACGAAGGTCTGATTCTGATGGGCATAAAATAAAATTAGTGCCCTTAGCTTGTCACAAAAACACCAACATCAACTACATGACGTAAACTTCAGAGAACTCGAACCTTTTCAAAAGCTAATTTTTACCCAATTGATTGGGCATTTCAATAATTACAATAATTTTTTACTGCAAATATTAAAAACATTTCTGATACTAACCTCACTTTTCCAATTTTTTTTGAAAAATGTAAATAAGCAAATGTTAGCTTGATATGATTTTTGTACATGCAGAGCTCACTTAGTTCCTAGTGAGTACAAAAATTTCAATAGTTTTCGAAACTTGTGAACTATCTGCATAAATAATTCAGCCATTTTGAAGTTGAATTTCCCAATACATGCGAGCTGTGCACTCAACTAACTTCTCAAATCTTTGAGCGTCAAGTCAACAAGTCGAGTATAAATTTGGAGCATTAGTTTTTCTAACTACGTTAATATATATTTTTCAAATTATTAATCTACGAGTTTGTAAGGTATGAAGCCCTTAGGTATGAAGCCCTCACAAAATCGAAATTTTTTTTCTTCACTCATCTTATAGTAAATCATTTCAAGAATGTTGTGTCAAAATTTTAAGTGGATCGGAGCAGAACTCTCAAACTTATAGCCTTTGTAGGCACTCTACCTCGAATGCGGAGCATCGATAATTTCTCAGAGTCATTTTTTCAAACGCGTTTTTCCCGAAACGACTTCTTAAAAGTCGGTGCCAATCACAACTCCGAAACTATTCAACCGATTCTTTTCAAATTTGGCACACGTTTTCTAAATCAAAAATACCTCCCCCCTACACTGTTTTTTTTTATTTTTTGTTTTTTAAGGTGGTTTTTCACTTACAAATATGGCGAAATTTTTCGCCAAAAATGCTCGTTTTACGTTTTTTTTGCCACCAAAACTACAAAAATTAAAAAAAAAAATTTATTAATGTAGGGGGGAGCATTACGTCATACTTTAACTGAAAAATTCGACTTTTTTAGTTTCAGATGATTCTACGACGAATGCCGATTGGCACCGCAGAGCACCTCTCGAAAAACATATCTCCAAAAAAACTCTGTCATGGGCTTATTTGTCAATATTTTATTATTAATATTTTTTAAAAACTTATTGAAAAGATGTACAATAACATGTAACTGATTTTATTAAAGTATCTTAAGCCATATTTCTGTAAAAAATTCACAAAAAAAGTGTTTTTTTTTAGCGCTAAACCCTACCTCCCCCTTAACTCAGCGTGCGCTGATCAAGTACACAAACTTGTAAGGTCGCGAGATCCCTCTGGCCACGTGTGGATCGGAGGCGTTCGAAAGAGCTTCAGAAGTTGACAAAATCTCAGCTAACGAATGTCGTAGGTGTAATCATAGGACACTATCCGCGGGGCATGCATGCTGTGAGACTTGAAATTATTTCGAGTTCTTTTTGCGGATAGAGGATGGGGTGGAGTCATCCCAGCACTTTTTCCTTAACTGCCTTGCTGTTGCGGGTTTGGATTTAGGCATATAGGTTCTCACTTCTTTGCTACGCCTGCTGACAGAGTAGTCCTTGATATTAAAAACCTGATGAGCTTCATCAGCAGCTTAAATCGGTTAGCACAATCGTAGCTCAGTCATCGTTCGTACTCAACGAATACTCTACCCCCTCCATCCCGCCACCCCTCTACTCTCTCTCTCTCTCTCTCTGCATTTGTTCTATCGGTTTTTTCCACCTTACCTCCTTTGCAAGGGTATCACAAAGTTGAATTTGATTTCTTCGTCCAAGTGTGCCCACTCTATGGACAAAAATTTTAACCTAGCCTAATAAAATAAAAAACTTATTTATTTCTTATAACTACTCGCATTAGTTACTCACGGTGTTTCGCATTAGCGGATATTTTAATTTAAATTAATACAATTTTTGCCATTTTCTAGTTTTTTCATCAAAAATTTCTGCATAAATACTTGCTTGCTTGCTTCACTTCCTCATTTAAAGAAGAAATAAAAAACTTTAATTCGCTTTTCGCAAACAACTAACCAAATTGGCTGTTGACCTAATTCCTTGCCTCTTCTAAACGCTGCTGAGTAGTTTCCAAATATCAACCTCATTCACTTTAAATTACACTCACTTCCACTCCAAATCCCACATGAAAAGTGGTGCCAATTTAATATTTTATTACACCACCTACAACGGGGTAAAGGTGTGTGAGTGTGTTTTCAAAGTTATTTATCTGCTCCTGTATATCCTGCCAATTCGATGCAAACTGAATGGCGTATTTTGGTAGGAAAATACCAATTGATTCCAGAGCAAATTAACTGACATTTCGAGCGAAAACTGAAAAGTGAAATTGGAGCATGCACACAGCCGTGCACACATACACACACAAGCGCATATACAGAGCACCGTAGACAAAGAGCAAATATTTTTTGTTTTTTGCTTTTGTTATGAAGAGCAAATGCAAACAAATTCTTTAACCAACTGACAATATCCTGGATTACGTTCGCATGTGGCGGAGTGCGGTTACTTATAAGCACAAATACACTTAACAGTATTATGCACATTGGATGTTGTTGTTGACAAGAATTTTGTTGTTGTTGCAGTTTGCTATATTACGACTGCTGTTGTGTTGTTGTGCTGTTGGTTTTATTGCTGCACTCTGTGGTTAACGGAAATGCATTAAACTTATCTTGTTTGCATTTTTGTGATAATGGAAAATTCGCATAGCATGTCACGCCATGCCCGGCAGCAAGAAGCGGATAGACAGACAGATTTACATACTAGCATATTGGCGTACTGGCGTACTGGCGCACAGGCAGCAGCCGAGTGAAGGAATGCACTGTGTAATCGCACACAAGCGCACTTGTACCTAAGCCATGGCATATCCGTGTGGTCTCACATCTACTACCTCATCGATTTGTTGCTGCTTTTGCCACATTTCACATATTTGTTTGAAAAATATTTTATGCAGTTAACCGCATCTGCCACTACCCCACAAACTGCTTTCTCCATCAGCTCACTGACTGTACACAGCTACAACCACTACGGCAAGAGCTCAAATGTGAATATAATACACAGATGCCCAAGTACACTTGTATATGTGTGTGTGCATACTTACGTGCTCCCTAGCAGCAGTCCATGCCTGAGAATACTTCAATTTAACCAATTCGTTTGGAAAATTTTTGCTACCCGCACTTACTTTTTCCTCTGTCTCGATTAAGTAAATTAGTTTCATGTTGCAATAATTGAAAAATGTGTAGATCTAATAATTCTGCAGTGCCTAAGTGTGGCAGCACTTAAGTAAAGTGTATTGTGACTTTTCAATTAGAATCAATAAAGGGCTATTTGTTGTTATTATCTTTTACAAAAATATTTATAAAGCTCTACAAAGAGTCTGTAAGTAAAAATATTCATTTATGCATATAAATGGAGAATATTGATATTAATAATGAAATAGAAGAAAATTGCTTCAGATGGCTGTTCTGAATATACTTGAATTGCTTGCAGAAGAAAAATGTGGATTTCTAGAAATCCATTAATTTCTGTGTAGGTAATTTATTTTACTTTATTTTTATTTATTTTTTGCTCTATTTTTTTCTTAATTAATTTTGAGATTTTTTTGTGCAACCAAGTAAACAAGCACTCGGCTGGGTATTTATTTCTTTATTTATAATCAAAAACACAAAAGTTCTTAGTGACCCTTAATTATACTACTACTACTAATACAACTTTTTGTATAAAATAAATAAAAGAATTATGACTAAAATAATCAATAAATTCATAAATGTATATGTTGCATTCTATAAAAACGACAAATATTTTTTTTGTTTTGAATGGAATTCGGGCTGTCATTAAATTCACGAAGAACTGGAAAATTAAGTGCATTGGGCGTGAAATCTGCTTTTAAAATCTTGTGACTAAAAGCGTAAGAGCTTCGTAAAGTTTTCACTAGGACAAGAGAATTCATTAATTACAATCAATGTGTCCTTGAATTAAATTAAACACAAAGGGCAACCATAGATACGGAAGAGCGTTTTTCTCTATTCAAATAACCATAAGTTGATTGTAATAGCAAGTGGGGGCTATAAGAAGGAATAGGAATAGGATAGATCCATTAAACAAAAAAAGAAACGATTTGTAGGACAGCTGATGGTAGCGCACCGTCGCACAGTGCCTTCATTATCAGTGAATCGTCGTCCAAGAATGAAACGAATACCATCCAACAGCCATCGAATTCACCTGATCATGTTCCCTCCGATTTTTTCTGTTTGATCGAGTCAAAAAACCACTAAAACAATACGGAGAACGCGTTCTAATAGCTGCAAGGAAGTAATGGAAAAATCGAAGCCGGCTCAGATGGTTATACTGGAAATAGAGTTCCAAAAATGTTTCGAGTACTGTATTAAACGCTGATATAAGTGCGTTGCGGTTGATGTGGAGTAATGTGAAGGCGATAATATCACTTTTGAGGGATTAATTATATTTTGAATTTTCCGAATATATCCCAAGAACTTTTTAATCAAGTTCGTATTCCAACTTAGAGTAAACGAACGGTATTAGCAGTAATTTATTTCTATTTCGTCCACCACACCTAAGAGCGATCATCATTTTGAAATAATGTGCAATGAATGAAGGTTGATGGGACTTGAGAAAAAGAAACTCGATTCAAAAATTACCACCACATCTTTGAGAAAATATGAGAAACATTTTTTAGAATATGAAATAAGTTCATTAAGATATGAAGCCTAAAAACGGAGCAAACAGATAAAGGCATATTATATAAAGGCGTTTTCTATAATTTTGCTTTGATTTATTTTATATTATCTTATTTTATTTTATTTTATTTTATTTGAGCTTAATCCATCTCGGCTATTGCCGGAGATTACACATCCCATGTCTTCTAAGAGATTTTGGCAGTCATACTTCTGCAAGTTTTTTATTAAATGCTTAGGCACTAATCCAGTATAAGATATAATTATTGGTATTATATTCACTTCCCTCAGTTTGTTCATCCGTTTCAGTTCTATGGCCAAAGCTGCATACTTCGATACTTTGGTGGAGTATGTGCTTTGGATGTTGCGATTAAGGGGCACCGCTATATCGATTACTTCGATCGTTTTATTTGTCTTGTCGAACAAGATAATGTCAGGTTTGTTGGCAGCTGCTGTTTGGTCTGTGGATATAAATCTGTCCCAGTACAGTTTAAAATTTGCATTTTCGATGACTGCCTTTGGTTCATAGTTAAAATACAAGACTTCTGCTTGTAAGAGACCGTGTTTTAT
The DNA here is from genome assembly GCF_027943255.1 of Anastrepha obliqua. Taxonomy (NCBI): domain Eukaryota; kingdom Metazoa; phylum Arthropoda; class Insecta; order Diptera; family Tephritidae; genus Anastrepha; species Anastrepha obliqua. The sequence continues at coordinate 4,266,228 of NC_072896.1, forward strand.
CGCAAGTTGTTGGTGGAGGATCTTTGCTATATTGTTATGTCTCATGACATATTCACGGGGGGCAAGGACGCTACATCCAGCAATTATATGGTCGATTGTTTCGCCGTAAATGCCGCACCTTCGGCATCTATCTTCTATTGCCTCGCCATGTATCGGCCTTCGGAAATTCCTTGTTGGAATAACTCGGTCTTGGATAGCGATTGCGAAACCTTCTGTTTCAGAAAATAGTTTTCCTTTTATCAATCATAAATTGGATGATTGTGCGTCTATCCATTCCATTTCGAGATCATGGGGATGGGCACCGTGTATTGTTTTTGCCTTCCATGCTGCGATCATTTCTGCTGGGGATTTAACCCCCTCAGGTACAGGGAAATCCTGCTCCATCAGACTTAGCGGGGTAAAGCCGTTATCTGCCATAGCTATAGCTTTATATAGATGAGACTCGTTACTTAGAAAATATGTACGTAGCTTTAAAGTTTGCGAGAAGTGTAGACGCGCTATATTAATTATTCCTCTTCCACCAACGGTTCGAGGAAGCGATATTCTTTCCACAGCGCTTTGAGGGTAATGGCTTTGGAACTTTGTAAAAGTGGTGCGTATCAGCGTTTCAATCCGAAGGATATCTGTCTGAGACCATTTTATTACTCCAAACGAGTATGTCAAGAGAGGTATGGCCCAGGTATTAATTGCTTTGCATTTATTTCCACTGTTCAGACTAGTTTTTAATACAGCTTTCAGTCGTGCCTCAAATTTGTTAATGAGGTTTTTCTTTACTAGCGTGTGGTTGATTCCTTTAAGTTGCAGAAATCCTAAATATTTATACGATTCGCTGCTATGCAAGTTGTCTATAATAATATTTTGATCTACTGCGTAGTTTTCTTCGGTTTCATCAAGCTGACCTCTAATTAAATGTATTATTTTGCACTTATCTGTCCCAAATTCCATTCCTACGTCATCACTGAAAGCTTTAGTGACATCTATCAGCTCATGAAGCTTATGCTTTTTGTTTGCGTAAAGTTTCACGTCATCAACAAATAGAAGATGGTTGAACGTATGCTCTCTTATTTCTGTTTTGAGTGTAAAGCCGTTTTGCTTATGTGTAAGAAGCCTGCTAAGCGGGTTGAGGCCAATGCAGAACCATAGGGGGCTTAAGGCATCCCCTTGGAATATACCACGTTTGATTGAAATTAGTTTTGAAACAGTTCCATTTAAAACCAGTTTAGTATTCCACTTGCTCATTATGCGACCAAAGAGGGCAACAGTGGCAGCATCGACTTTGTAAATTCTTAATATTTCTAATAGGTAATCATGCGGCATTGAATCAAAAGCTTTTTTGTAGTCAATAAAAGCAACGCTTAAGTTCCGCCTTCTTCTCAGAGCTACTCCTGTGATTACAGTGTCTATAATAAGCTGATCTTTACAGCCCATTGTGAACTTCCTGCAACCTTTCTGTTCTTCACATAAAATGCCGTTAATTTCACAATGTTCGTATATTCTATTAGCAATAATTTTTGTCAAGAGCATGTATGTGGTACTCAAGCAAGTAATTGGGCGATATTTTGCTGGATCAACAGATGGTTTGCCCTTTGGGAGGAGATAGGTCACTCCGGCTGTAAGAAATTCTGGGATGACAGCTGTATTTTTCAATAGCTCGTTGTAGCATCTTGCGAGTGCTTCATGCATTACTGAAAGCTTTTTAAGCCAGATTTTGTATAGCTGATCGAGTCCAGGGGATTTCCAGTTAGCTGTAGTACATATACTAATCTTTATTTCCTATGCTGTAATGTCGCTACGCTGCATTGGTGCTACGTTGTCCGATTTTTCTTTTTCATTGGCTAACCAATTCGCATCAGCATTGAAGTGTTCTGCTTGTACCCATATTTTCTCCCAAAACTGCTCTATATCTTGTTGTTGTGGATACGATGTCTGAGATTCCGCATTGCTTTTTTGTTCCAGATTTCTATAAAAGCTCTTTTGATTTTTGTGAAAAAGCTGGTTTTCCCTCCGTCTCTGATTACTTTTGAAGTATCTTCTTAATCGTTTTGAGTAAGCGGCAAGTTGCTGCACTTTCCTATCAACTATCTCGGATAGTTGGTCAAGTTCTATAGTCTGAGGTTTAAGCGGCGTGATGATTTTAGATATATGCCTACACAACCTTTTAGATCTAGCACCATTCTTAAATGAAGTAAGCCTCCCTAAAGATTCTCTTAGACCGGCAATTCGTGTTTCGAGTCTTCTTTGCCACTTGGGAACTACTGATGTTTTTTGCGTTGTTGTATTTTTAAATGTTTGTACCTTTGGGTGCTTCCCCAGTAATCGTACAGTAGTGAGGGCAGAAACATAAATAAGAGTGTTAACATATTCCAAGCTGGTGCTATTGTCCACATAGGTTGGCAGAATTTTTCAGTTAAGTGTTTTTAGCACTTCGTTTAACTTTTCCGATGCGCCTAATCGGGGTATCCTTGGTCTTTGTAAAGGATCCATACCTTCATAATTCGCCAGATAATTATTGAAAGTGTCTTTTACTTTCCGTTCTTCATTAGTTTCTGGACTATCGCTTTCAGTACTTTCATAAATCAAGTTAATTTCAGGTCGCAAGTTGGTGAATTCCGCTAAATTTTCAGGCTGTGGGTTGCGGGCCTCGGTTATATCTGGTATTATTTCTTCTTCACTTCTTTCCACTCGTAGCTCGTTGTGTATTGCACTTTTAATTTCCTCTTGCTTTTCTTTTCTTACATATTCGTGTTGGAAGATTGCTTTTTTTCTTGTAGCAAGGCTATTTTCGGTAAGCTTCCCATTCAGATGTCTATATCTTCTTAGAAACAGGTCTAGCATTCTCTCACGATAGGTCGTCATGTACTCCGGTTCTTCACAATTTGTGGAAATGTAGTAGCAGCGCAGCACATATTCATTCATTTCCGTTGTCTATTGAATACGCTGTCTAACACGGCCTGCTCTTGTGGTCCCAAGATTAACTTGAGAAACACTTGTCGCAGTGTTGGGGTTTTCGTGTTGTTGTGCCACTGGCGACTCCGCTATCTGATGTCGATGAGCAGAGCCCTCGCCGGCAGCCGTGGCTTCTGCCGACACTTGAGCGAATATCCTCGCTCAGCTGCAATCATTAGATTCCTCTATAATGCGGCTCTCCGTTTTTCGAAACGGGTAATTGCATTTTAAACCTTCTGCCAGGTGGTTTACAGATTTCCTTCTGGGTTAACTGTGTCCTTCAGACATGCATTCACACAGCCGGCATGTTAGGCATTTTAGCGGTATGTTTTCTTCTTCGCTGAAACTTCGGAGCCGTGGAGTCGTTACTTCCAGCACCCCTCGGTGAGGGATTTCCGTGCGGGGTCGTGACTAGAGGCCGCGGGGTTGTCATGCCCGTCAACTCTCTAATGAGAGATGCCCTTGCGGGGTTATTTTTTTATTTTATTTTATTTTATTTTATTTTATTTTATTTTATTTTATTTTATTTTATTTTATTTTATTTTATTTTATTTTATTTTATTTTATTTTATTTTATCTTATTTTATTTTATTTTAATTTAATTTATTTTATTTTATTTTATTTTATTTTATTTTATTTTATTTTATTTCACCTTATTTTGATCTATATTAATATCTTTATTTGATTTTAATTAATTTTCTTGTATTTAGTTTAATTTAATATCTTTTTTTCATCTTATTTTATTTTATCTTTTTTTAATTATTTTTTCTTTTTTGTCTCACAACATTTTATTTCTTTTCACCCCATTTCATTTCACTTTATTTCACTCTCCCCCAATCCTTTCAACCACATTGGGTACGTAATTGGTTCACCCTATTTGCTCAGATATTTGCTTCCTTCATTTTTACAACCCACACTTTTCTCTTTTTTTCTATGTGTGCCCTCCAGGAGTGGAACGATATGAATCTGCGTTGGAATACATCCGATTATGGCGGTGTTAAAGATTTACGTATTCCGCCGCATCGGATATGGAAACCGGATGTGCTGATGTACAACAGCGCCGACGAGGGTTTCGATGGCACATATCAAACGAATGTGGTGGTGCGCAATAACGGTTCGTGCTTGTATGTGCCACCAGGCATTTTCAAGTCCACTTGCAAAATCGACATCACGTGGTTTCCGTTCGATGATCAACGCTGCGAAATGAAGTTCGGCAGCTGGACTTACGATGGATTTCAGGTTTGAATCAGATGACAACCAATAAACACATAAGTACACACACGCATACACATACTTATAACGCACACAGTACCATAGATATTTATACACAAGCCCATGTATGTATATAGAAATTAAAATGTTAAATGAAGTGAACAATCGGATTGAGAGAATGAAGTGTTCCCCACGGGAAGTGGAAATCCAAACGACAAGACGAGGGTGACCAGCTGTGGTGATGGAAATGCCATGAAATGAAAAAAATTCTGGTCAAGTAAAGTTGTAAATACTCAATGCATCGGAAGGAAGTATGCAGCATTTAATTCTTTATGCAGCGAATGTTTTTAGTCAACTAATTTTTATACGATTTTGAATAATTTGAACGAAATTTTAATTTCTTATTTTGTTCCTTTAAAGAGTTTGCATTCAAAACATATTGAAAACTGGTGTATTTATTAATCATACTCCGCACTTTCAACAGCTGGACTTGCAATTACAAGATGAAACTGGCGGTGATATCAGCAGTTACGTGCTCAACGGCGAGTGGGAACTATTGGGTGAGTAGCGCCATACTAGAACCTCTGTAGTAGTTGTTGTTGTGTTTGTGTATAACTAGGTGACACAAGCACAGATTGTGGTTGTTGCTGTAATTTTGCCTCAAACAGAGGACATCAAAAATTCATTCATATGTGTACACACGCACACACTCTCATAAAAAATAGGGGCATACCTCCTTCTGGCGGTAATAAATACAAATCTACTAACTCTTTACTCTACTCATAAAATGCTTCAAGCTCTTGTGCTTCTTTATAAAGATATGTATCTATAAGTATTCAGCTCTACATATGTACGTACAAATAACAACAAACATGTCAACGCTTACAGATCAAAACTTTTCGCATTGTTTCCTTTATTATTGTACTATCAAATTTCTTCATTAAAGAAAACTACAGCAGCGAAATTTCACTACCCTCTCCCTTCATGTGTCTCTACTCTAAGTCTAAACATTTCCCTGCTTCCTAACTATACAGCTTACTTTGAACCAACCGCTAACTTAATGGATACAGCAATTTTTCAACAGCCCAACAACTCTGGAAAAGTATGTGCAAGACCAAAAAGTATAGGGAATACGCTTTCCTCAACACTTTTCTGCCGAATTTAATGAATTAGCACGGATATTTTACTGAAACTAATTAATAGCATAAACTAAGCTCAAAATAAAAATATATGATACTTATGTACATACATATGTATTAAAAATACTATCAAATGACTACTTAGCTAACTTACTTTTATTTTGGACGAATGAGTGCCCCCTTTGCTCGATATACGTGTTACCGCGAAAGTCGTCCTAGACACTTACAGATATTATTATTTGGGTAATTTCTGATTCATTTGGTTAAACTTACAACAGGACATCCAAAACTGATGTGTTTTTGAGAAAGTCGGTTTTTAAGATTATTTGAAGAGAAGCATTTTTGTGTTTGCTGGTGCATCCTCCTTTTCTAGGTGTTGGTTCAATTGTCTAATTCTTTCTGTTTTTAGTTAAATTGTAAATAATTAATAAAAATCATCAACAAAATTTGAAACAAGTGCTGACAGTTGAAAATGGCAGTTTGATAAAGTTTTGAGTTTACGATTTATAACGAAATGTTTACTACTTAACATCATGAAAAAACAATTTTATATGGAAACTTTTCTGAAAAGTATTAGGTTGGGGAACAACTTCGTAGCGTTTTTTCCGAAGACTTTTATTTGAACAAAACACTAATAAGTATATCAATAAGTTAATCAATTATATATTCACCGTTCCTGTTTACAATCTCTTCCCAACTCTCGACCAATTGCCTTGTCTAGTGTCAAAGAAGTTCTTGAGCCAGTTTTTAAGGGCGGCTTTGTTATCGAAGGCAATGCCCTTCATATGGTTTGACAGGGACCGGGAAAGATGATAATCGGTTGGTGCAAGGTCCGGAGAGTACGGCGGATGTTGAATGAACTCCCACTCGAGCTCTTGAATGGCAGCTTTGTGCAACACGAGGCCTGACGTTGTCGTTAAGCAGGATGGTTTGAGCATGCCGATCAGGCCATTTCAGTTGAATAGCCTCAAACAGGCCATGTAGCTAGGCAATGTAAAGCTCCTTGTGCTCCCGGAGCACTATGTCCTCCCAGTCCCACCAAACACATGCCATGATCTTCTTTGGATGAAGATCCGGCTTGGCTCTTGGCTTTGGCGTATCTACTGGAGCCACTCCTTTATTTGCTTCATATTGATGTATAAGTACCATTTCTCATATCCTGTGACGATTCGGTACAAAAAGCTATGTTTATGACCGTATATTTCGTTGTGTTGTGAGAAGAAGCAATTTGAAGGCGACTTTCTTTGTATTTTTCGTTGAGCTCGTGAGGCAGCCAGGCTGCCAATTTTCCGATTAACACCATCGAATAAAGGTGCTTGAGAATCGTGCGCCGATCATAGCTCATTTTTTCGGCCAATTCACGACAAGTTCTGGCGACTGTTCTCCTTCAAAAGTGATTTGAAATGTTCTTCATCGAATTCAGAAGATCATCCGCTGTGGAGAGTTAAGTATTCGGACAATAGCCACTTCAGGTCAGAAACGGAAGTAACATTCACGCCCTATTTGACTTGACTCAGGCTGATAGGCTGATGGCCTATGCTGCTGGTTGCCTTTCAAGCAAGTTTCAAGTAAATGAAAAACTAATAAAAATATTAGACTTGATAGGTATACTGAAATTCAGTCGTATCTGGCTGCTATTTGAATTACAACAAACCAACGATTGTGGTTGCATATTCGGCAAAAATATGGAGGGAACTTTTCTAAATGAACACTTACTAAATTTTATAAATTACTCTGTACATTATTATTTTTTTTTTAAGTTTTATTAACACTTCATGGAATAAAAATCAATTTTTAAGAAATTTCAAGAAAAAATAGGAAACCCGCTATGTGAAATCGATGCAGCAGCAAAACTTAAACAGAACAGTTTAAGTTAAGCGCTCTCAAGTATTGCTTGTTGATGGGCAAAATGAACTCCAACCCAAAACATCGAACAGCAAATGTGGCTTAGGAGTTACTCGTATTGAACATTAGTAAAGTGTACGGGTCGGCATGGCGTATGAGTTATGCCCACTAGCTTCAATTTCAGCGATTTTCTGCTTTCAAAGCGAAATTTTGCAGAACGATTATTTGGTTCTCAGAAGTTATATAAAAAAAACAACAAATAAAAACTATAAATAAATTTATAATTTAAAGCTATTCATGTTAAGCCCTTTATTGGCCTCTTTTCAACCAGAAACTCAAGCCTAACTCCATATTTTCTCTTGATCAAGCGCGTGTAATATACTTTTTAGTACTCGTTTAACCGCCAGCGCGCTTGATTTATGCACTCATTTTTCAATTGCTATTTTGGATAACATTTTCCTTTCACAGCCTTAACTGCGAGTAAAACTCCAACAGTTCGCAACTGTAAGTATCATTTTACTTCCCCCAAAAAATAGACAACTTAAAATTTAGTGCCAGCTAACTGGCTATGCGCAAGTATTTATACGGCAAACAGGAGCATAAATACTTAGGCACATACAGAGATACCAGTGTGAAGGAACTACCGAAATTTCACAAACCTACCGTCCCACCTGACAAGTCTGGTGGTAAGCCTTAAAATCCGCAAGCAGGCAACAGTCGCCGCGCCGCCACCAAGAGAATTTATAGCGCATTGGGTTTGCAGATTTTATTGGCATTTATGTAATTTAATGTTCAACGTTTGCGGGCAGTTTTTGCCACTTTAATTGAATTTATGTATTGAGGCGAGTTACTGGTGCGGCAGCAAAGTGGGGGAAAAGGGTGAGAAATGTGGTATATTTTTGTAAATCTCGCAAAGTGTGCAAAAGCTCTTAAGTATAGCCGATTCGGCAGAAAAGTAAAGTGGTCATTTGATAGTCAAATTGTGTTATTTATGTTAAAAAATTGTACAAGAAAATTACTCTAGAGGCAGTGCTAATTACTTGAGTTCCTATTGACAATTTACTTGTTATTTCTCTACTTTCCTATCTCAATAATTTCCTAAAACGCTTTTGCTTTAAAACAAACATAACACAACTACAACAAAGCCCATACAGAAATAACCATACCTATAAACTTTTAGAACTGCACAGTCGAAAATCTCTAATTTTTTTTACTAAAACTCATTTCCACTCTAATTCATCGAATTCATGCGAATTGACAGTTTAGAGGGCTCACAAGCAAACTGCAGGTTTATTCATTCCAAACTGTAGTTACCAAAAAAAGAGAAAATACAAAGCTCACCCACTTTACCCACTCACCAATCAAACGAAAATTGTTTAAGCTAAAAAACAATTTCGTACAAACCAAAAATAAAAAAAATACAAAAAAAATAAAAAATGTATTCAAAAGGGCGCTTTAACTATTCAAGTCCGAAATAGCCGCGTAAATGTTTCGCTTTGTAAAACTTTGATTTTGGGCAATAATTGAAAGAATTTCAGTGAAAATAGGCAACTGTGTATTCTAATACAAATTTGTGCCATTCAATTTGTCAAAGAATACGCATTTGCGCATTTTCCTTTTTCAAAAAAACCTAAATCATTTAATTCGAGGTAAGCTTTTTCCCATCACCAATTCATAGTATCTCTATTAAATTTCCATCATCAATGTATGTAAATATGTTTTTTGAAAAAATAAAAAATAAAAATGTGATTACTTTTATACGATTTTGAGGCATGCGCGCATATAAAATTGAGCAAAATTATAGCAGCATTTTAATATGTAAATATGGTATTGATGAAAACGAATAGTTTTCTAAATGCAAATGCATTTTAATGACAATTTCAATAGTGAAATAAATTTCTGAAATGTTTTGCAAATATAATTGTAAGTACATAAGTATTTATTTAATTATTTAAGAAATGGCACATCTGAAAACAATATTTTCTACACTTGCGTCCACATAATAAAGTCACTTTATAATTCTACAATATACGCAAACTATTCTTCGTAAATTTTTATGAAAATATTAACATTGCAGCAAAAACCATGTAAATCAAAGCTACAAATTTTGTGCAAAACCAGCAAAAAAATTAAAAAGTATATTTTAAGGTTTTCAGCTTTTTAATCAGAATCCTTAGAAAAATTCTGCGTATGCAGATTTGAACGCCATTCTATAATAATTTTTTTTTTTTTTTCCTTGCATGCAACGTTGACAATTTTCTTCCATATAAAACGAATGTTCGGAAATCATTTAGTTAGATCAAGTGACTGGATTGTGTGAGCACAAGAGTATGTCGAAATTCGTGAAAAAAAATATCTCTCTGAAAGATTGATCTAATAACTTGACCCTAATAATACATTTCCACTGTAATGAAATCAAAAATTTCGACGTCGAAATCTCACTAATCCATTTTGATGTTGCCCGGTTTTGTAGACTGTTTTTTTCCACTTATGGTATCGGTTGTGTGTAAAATGCACAACGGAATAAAATATTTTCTCCATATTCTGCATTCAACATCCACGATATTTCTTTAAAAACCTGCCCTGTTTCTCTTCATATCCCGACGAGGCAAATCGAGGCCATGAAAACCATGTATTGATTGCATTCTTATTAATTTTGATACGACGATCGGAGTTTCGGACACAGGGAGTTATTTAAAGGGTTGTCAGTGCAGTAAACTCCGTTCTTGCTTCTAATGACAAACTGGTACCTTGAATCTCTTTTAGAAGTCTGTATGCCTTTTCTGAATATTCTAATATTAAAATATTGAAAATGTTTGTCTGTATTTTTTCTACAAGAGAGTATTAGAGCAATTCGTAAACTCCCTTAGGTGCTCTATCAAACTTTCTACACCGAAGTGTAAGGAAGGTTTATGCAGAATCAGAATATCGATAATCTTAAAGCACTTTATCTAAATTTAGTGCTTGCCTTAGAGTTATTTGCAGGTCCATGCTTCTTTCCTTAGCATTGCTTTTAGTTCCTGCGAATCTTTTAAGAAATTTATATATTTTAGACTCCACAGCCAGTGGTCGTGATGAGGATTTTTTACCAAACCTGTCCTCCGTCAAAACAGAGTTAAGCCTTAAATCAATTTCACTTTAAAGTAACTCCAGTATTTTGAAGTTGATGCACCACACAACCCTCAAAAAAACTTTGAAATTTCTCCGATCATATTGGCTACTGGCTTCTGCTTTCACAATACTTTACAGCAACAAAAGTGATAAGTTAAAAAATTCCAACAAAGTATTGATTTTTTTTCTGAACTACCTTAAAACTTTTCTAAGGAAGAAAAAACATTTGTTCAAAATCGAACGCAAAGTTCTACGTTTGCTAATTTGAAATGTGCGTTTGGCAGTGCGAGTTTTGTAGCAAAAAGTGTTTCAAACAGTTGAAAATTCATTACGTATATATGCACGTATGTATGTGTGTATGTGTGCGTGCATATATTTCAACTAAACTTGCAGTTCTAAGGAAAAAAATTACTTAGAACTCGGAACAAAGCAAAACTACCTTGAATAATTTACAACCATACATTCACCTATGCCTGTATGCGCTTATGTGCCTATGTATATGTGTTTACGCGTATGCCTGTGATGCAATGCAATTGAATGAACTTAAATGCCTACCTGCCTGCCTGCCTGCCTGAATGCTGGCATTGGCATGACGGCAGATACGTTAGACGAAAATTGCTAGAAACTGAATTCCAACTACCCTCAATAAACATCTGTTTCTGCTGCTGGTAGGCATACATTTGCATAGAAAACTTTATGTTCAAAAGAGTTAAGTTTTACTTTTGATATTTGAAGCAGAGAAAAATGGATTCCGGCAATTTTCTTGTAATTTGAAAATTAGAATATTAAAAACGCAAACTGAATTTGTTTGTTGTTGAAAAATGAAACTGGAAATTTCATACATAACTGCCGTTTGAAAAATGCACTAAATGTGCCAAATAAAAATACTCATATGTGTAGGTGGACTAAGCCACTTTAAATAAATTTTTGAAGCTTAACTCTATTTTTGGGTAGAAGAAACAAAACTGCCATTTTAGATTCCAATTCTTAACTCTATGTTACTTTGTGCTACAATATTTACCATTTTTATAAAAGTGTGTGAAAATCCACTCAATGTTACGTATACGAACAACTATATGAGATCCCACCTGCGAGCGACTCCACGTCAAGTGATTAAAGTATTTGGCACATTGGCGTCAACTTTTCTAAAAACCCGTGTATTTATATGGTCGAGTGCAATAAGAAGGAGGCCGAAAATATTAAGCAAAATTTTTTCATATAATAATTTTGAGATTTAATCAGTATTGAAAATTTTAGTATAAAGTTGTTTAAAGTGATATATCCTCGGTTATTTTTTTAAATTTTGGGGATTACATTTCAATTTTTTTTTTTTTTTTGTGTTTCGATTCTTTTTTATTTAATCCTAAAATATACTTGAAATATACATACGTAAAATAACTTAATTTAGGGAGAAAAGTTGGTTTTTGTCAAGTTGTCAGGACAATGCATTATCCGTCTCTAAGTATAGGGTTTTCCAATAAGAGGTGTTATTTTGATATTCGAAGAAAATACTATTTTTTAATATAAATGATCGGATGTTTATTTTATTATAAAGAGGAAGGTATGCCGTTAATAGTGGAAAATAACATCAAGCAAATGACCACTACGACCACGCTTACAGGACAATATCCTTTTCATGAAATTTTCCATTACCGAACTGCAAAGTGTCTACCCTATATCCTCGATAGCCTCACGAATTCCTTCTTTGAGGTCTTAAATCGACCCTGGGCTATTGGCGTAGACCTTCTCGTTCACGTGGCCCCAAAGAAAAAAGTCACAAGGTGTTAAATCACAAAATCTTGGTGGCCAATTGTGATCACCTCTTCGAGAGATAACACGGTCCGGAAACTTTTCCCGTAAAAGATCAATAGTTTCTTTGCTTGTGTGGCACGTAGCGCCGTCTTGTTGAAAATAAACGTTGTCCAGAGCAATACCATCCAATTCCGGCCATAAAAAATTGTGAGATTATTCTCTCGATAGCGCAATCCATACACCAATAGAACCTGTTATTGGAAAACCCTATATTTTGTGGTTAGTCATAAAAGCATAAGAATACAGCCTGTGATAAACTGCAAGTAAATATTTCTATGGGTTGAGAGAACTCAAATTAAACTTCCTCCTCTGGATGATTACCGACAATGCAATAAACTCTTTCCAGAATTATCAGAGTTTGATAAAATTTGATGTAGTGACAAAACCGATTATTAGAAATTAGGCTTTGGCATTTCTTCCAATCTTCATCTAATAGATTTATCTGGCAAATAGCAAACCAGTTGCAAAACAATAATATTGAATACACACTAAAACTCTGGCCGCTATTCCGTGAGGTTACGTTGGAACACCCAAAAGTTGTTGAACATCAAGTGTTCTACGAGACTCCCTGAGAGGAGGAAATTTAAAAATATCAGGGGACTGGGTTCAAGATCTACTGCAGTAATCATCAGTAGCCCAAATATAGGTAATAAAGTTGGTAGTGGGCTTTGCTTTCGCTGATCTTCCGTCTACGACTCCCCTGCCTGTGTTAAGAATAACAAGAAGGGGGCTCTTTAGTTCGGATATGTACTGCTCTCAATGCAGTCTACCATAATATACTTTGAGATCCATTTCAATTGCATCTCATTGAAAGTAGCCATGCAATGTAGAAGCTTACTGAAACAGATTTCTGCGATTAATGCGACGAATATGGTATGAACCTCCTTATGAGCTGCCAAGGAAGGTGATTATGTTCTAGTCAATAAGCTCTGCTCATAACATAAACTTTCCTCTATCTGAACGCAAGCTCTGCCTTAAACAGCCATGCCCTATCGGCCTGCCAACTGGCAAACTAGGAAGCAAACGAATTTGAGCCTAAGACAATCTTAGGAGGACGTATGATAAACGTCTAACTATCTGCTTGAGCTATAGAGATGAAGAGAAGGTGGTCATCGGCGCTGTCTTGCTCTGTCAAAAGTATGACATCTCTATCTTAGAAAGCATTGCTTTAAATGCCTGCCATATTTCGAGTTAACGGACAAAGTGTGTGAGAGGCAAAGATGATGTGCCTCTCGGTAGCCGCGAATGGTGGTAACCACTGCATCTTAGCTGAACTTACCAAAAACACGTAGTATGAGACAAAGCTCATTAATCCCCTTCACTTCTGATTCCTGAGATATGACGTCCTATTTTTTCCTATTTTTTCTGCATATCTCCGCGTAAATTCGCGCTGTGTCTTATTTCCGCCACGACTACCACGCCAATTAAAATTATCGTCTGCTTTCCATAGAGGCTGGAAATTCTCTCGCTTTACTGCATCTATTATTTTTGACTGCGCCTTCACTTAAGTGACAGTTAGTAGAGCAGCTCAAGTACTCCGTTTTCAAGTTTATAAACTGAACTTAGCATTCATTCAGCTTCCCCTAATACACTGTAAGTATCTATGTAGCTATGCTGCTGAATCAGACCTTGCACTCTTAACTACCAGAAACGAGAAGAAGCTCACAAATCCATCGCCCCCCCAATAAATGTATTGCTGTGCATGCTGCGCCTGTTTGTATGCAACAATAAACTATTTCACAAAAATAAACCCAGGCATTCATTCCCGTCTCCCATGTTGCGTATGTGTATGTGTGTGTGTGTGTGTAAAAAAAAGCAGGCACAGCACGCTATGCAAAGCGGTATCAGCTGGTTAAAAGTTTTGTGCAAGGCTTTGTTTTTCAAACAGAAAAAAAAATTGAAAACAAATTCTAAAAGTAAAAAGAAAGAAAAAATCAAAATGGAATGCCACGAAAGTCGGTTGGCTTGCAAGCAAACACACACAAACGCACAGTGTTCGACAAAAAATCGTAGGTATAGCGAGAAAGTATGGAAAGTATGCTCGAGGCTGGGGCAAACCTGAATGTAGAGTTTGCGTGCAACAACAACAAAACAACAGAAAGCAACAGCTACCAGCTCGCTACCTCATCGGGGCAATCACTTTGCGTAACTTTGTTGTTTGCTTTTGAGCATCGCCGTACTGCAAACCGATCACTTTGTACACTTAACTCTTCCCCCCCTTCCAACCGCTTGCCCCATGCAAATTCCCGCTTCGCACACTGGAGGCAATTCGGCCATAACTAATGCTACTTCATTGTTTAGCAAGCGAGCGAGCGCGAAAGAGAGAGCAAGCAGCTTTTGCTGGTATTTTATTTATTTAGTGGGGATTATTTTTCATCTTTCGCACAGTTTTTTCGTTCCGTTTTATTTCCACTCTTTTGCTGCTACCTACCGCTCCTCTGTGGGAACGCGCCATCGGGTAAATTTTCATGGCGAAATTTTTCGCAAATCCACCAGCTTTTGTGGTGAATTCTTTACAAGTTTATGCAAATGACAATTTTCGTTAGTTTTCATGCACTCTCAGTATGTACAGTTGTGTCGCAGCTCATTGCCGCACCTTCCCGCTCGCGGCATCTCGTAAATAATGGCTTTGTATCAGCGTGTATTGCATTAGTATGTGTGCCAGTGTGCTGCTGGAGGCACTTAAACTTTAATAGACCGCAACTCTGTGAAAGAAACAACAATAAAAACAAGAAAACGATGAAACCAACAACACGAAAACAATAGCTATAAAAACAAGTTAGCATAAAGTTGTCAGTGTTCTAAGTGTGTTTCTTCCTCTCTCTCCTTATTCTGCATCTTCCCCTTTTCCGGGTTTATTAGCCGGAGAAATGGTTTCAGCTTTGCTCGCATTTGACATAGCGAACATGCTTTGTTCTATGGAAATAAATTAATGGCCGTCTGTTTATGCTTTAACGTATCAACGAAAATAAATTGACTTGTGTATGTCGGGAAATTCCCATTGAGCAAATGAATAGGAAAAAATGTTATGATATACTGCGGAAATATTATTAGTTTTCAAAGCAAACAGCTGGCGTATTATTATTAGAATATTTTGCAATTCATAATAGTTGACCCAGTTTGGTTTAAAGTCTCTTTTGTATGATTTTGTATTTCTTATATTCTTCTTTCGAAATTCTGACGTTAAGAGTTGCATATCGAACTATCGTGCAAAGAGTACTCTCAAAGATTTTTGATCACATAATAAAGGGTGGTAAAGTTTCAAGGGCCGGTGTTGATATTGAATAAAATACAATTTTTTTGGAAATTATTGTCACTTCTCTTTATTATGATAATACTGGTATGGCGTATTACATATAGAACAAAATATCGGCCAAACGGCCGCCGCGACCTCTGCGGCACACCTCCATCCGATGGTCCAAATTTTCGATGACGCTGAGGCATAATTGAGGTTCTATGCCGTTAATGTGCCGAATTATCTCATCCTTTAGCTCTTGAATTGTTGCTGGTTTATCGACGTACTCCTTTTCTTTCAAATAACTTCAAAGAAAGAAGTCCAACGGTGTTAAACCATATGATCTTGCCGGCCAATTGAAATCGCCGCGACGTGACATTATTCGGCCATCAAATTTTTCGCGCAAAAGAGCCATTGTTTCGTTAGCTGTGTGAAACCACATATCGTCCACATCCATATCTTCCAATTCGGGCCATAAAACGTTCGTTATCATCTCACGATAGCGAACATTATTCACAGTAACTGCCTGACCGGTCTCATTTTGGAAAAAATACGGCCGAATGATGCCGCCGGCCCATAAACAGCACCAAACAGTCACTTTTCGTGGGTGCATTGGTTTTTGGGCAATCACTCTTGGGTTATCATTCGCCCAAATGCGGCAGCCGCAATTCTGCTTATTGACGAATCCACTGAGGTGAAAATGTGCCTCATCACTGAAGATGATTTTCTTGGAACGCACGTTTTCATAATAAGCCTGAATAACTTTCACGCCTTGCTCAATTGTGTGTCTTTCCATGGTTCAAATTGAGTCTGTCTGAAATTTAAAAATAGCACATGAAATGCAGAAAAACTTGACGTTTAGGTGTGGTTTACATTAAACATCGGCCCTTTAAATTTAACCACCCTTTATTTATACTGTTTTTATAGGAAAATCAACTCAATTTTTTTTTTCACCTATGATAACATGGGTTCCTGGCCATTGTGACATTGGGGGGAACTTCAGAGCCGATGAACTAGCGAAAATCGGTAGCAAATTGACTGATGAGTACATAGATAATGATAAAGGTATACCCTTGCAAACATGTAGACTACGTATCCGCGAGGAAATTATCAGAGTAGCGAATAAAAGATGGCGCAACGAAGCCACTTGCAAAATAGCCCGACAGATGTGGTCGACTCTCAATGCTAACCGCACGGAACTTCTACTAAGAAGAGATAAGCACAGTTTTAACACACTGATTTTAGTTATTACGGGGCACTGTCTAATCGATAGGCACCCCCAGAGAATGGGTGTGCAAACACATGGCTTCTGCAGAAGCTGTCTAGACGAAGAAGAGACGATCCCGCACCTTCTGTATCACTGTCCCGCTCTGTCCAGACGTATACTCACCATTTTGGGCGGACATTTTTTCAACGAATTAGAAGACCTTGACTCTGTCGAAATTAAGGATCTTGCGAAATTTTTGAATAGCACACACTGGTTTCAGGAGAGATAGGGGCTAGTTCCCGACCCGGCATCACAATAGGCCATGAGCCTGAGTGTGTCCTATATTACAATGGACAACCGTTTCAACCAAACCTCACCTATGCAAAAATTCAGTGATCAATGAAACTGAAATTTTGTGAAAAGCCTGCTCTTCATCATGATTTTGAGTAATATTTGTTGATTTTGTTTTAAAACTTATCCATATGTTACAGTTGTTGAACGAACTACCTGTATAGCAGACTATACAAGGTTTTCTCAATAAAAGTTTTAGGCTTCGCAGGCTACGTGTATCCCATTTTCGAATTGGTATAGGTGTTCTCAAGACACATATGTGGACATTATATTTTTATGTATATATTTATTAAAGTTTTAATTTTTTTAATTATGTTTTTAGTGGTTTTTCGCATATAAAAAAAATTAAACTTATTTTAGTTTGGCTGGGGATTTTCTTATCAGGATTCTCATATATTCATTTTGAGCTCAACAGCAGTTAATTTACGTCAATAATTTCCAGACGTACAATATCGTCTAAAATAAAACTCCCATGATAGTGGGGAGAAGTGACCGAGACCAAGACCAAAGAAATCACGCCAAATTCAGTTAAATATGAAGGTTTTGTTCACTTTTTTCTTCGATCACAATGATATGGTGCATCGTGACTTCATGCCAGAAAATAAGATAGCGAATCAAGAGTATAACTCTGAAGTAACCCCGGCCATTACAGGTACAATATATACCTATGAAACCGGAATGTCTCACCAAAAACATTTATGATTCAAAAATTATAAAAAAATATAATATATTACTCGAAGTTACAGCCATTGTGAAATACACATTTATGAAACCCTTTTAAACACTTTATGAATACCTTGGCAAAACCAAAAATAGATTTTCGAAAAAATCTCACCAATTACCAAATCTTTAGAATGCTTCTGACAGGGTATTAACGCAGTAACGCTCAGCTAAGGGCGCTCAGTCTGCTCCTACTGAGTGCTGAATAATGACAAATGAAGCGTTGTGTATTTTTCTCTTCATGCATATATCCATTGATTAGACTAAACTAGGTTCGATTACTGCGAGGACAAAAAGACAAACTCAGTATGAACTTTTGTTTCATGAACCCTAAACCATAAATCTGCATTATTTTACTTAATCCACTTCTTTTTCATCAAACGCTGAATCACATAAATCAATGAAAAGCCAATAAAGAAGAAATTACAGCAGTCAAACTTATTTCGTATGCAAACTCTCCGGCAAATCATCACGAAACTTTTGCTACCGAAATTGTTGCACGCAATTGTTTTAATTCACAAGAAGCAGAAGCATTAAAAAGGGAAAATAAAGCACAAAAGACAAAGAATAACCCTCCTTTTAGTTCTGAAGGATAATAAACTTTCGAAAATGCGAATCAATCAGACAGAGCTGATAATCAGCTTGCGAATAAAAATCAGCTGGAGGGAAATTGGAAATAATCAAACAAACTTGCAGCATATTTTGCATTAAATTTGCATTTGCACTTTCAACATCAAGGGAGGATAGTCAGCTGGTGTGGAAAAACTACTAATGTTCACAATTTGTCTGCCCGAAAGGTTTTAGTTTTGGCGTAATTCCATTTTTATTTATTTTTTTTCTAATATCATCCTTTAAAAAAGCCAAATTATTCTTTTCCATTTCCATTGTCCATATCACTCACCTGCATTTGCTTACAGCAATTCTGCCCAAATAAATGGTCAGGTGCAGCAATTACTCTTTCTCCACAATTTGCTGCTATTTAATCCCGACGGCAATAAATTATTGCTAACAGCTGCATTCATTGCAACACAGAAATTAATTTGTGCAGTTGTACATACAAATATTTGGGAGTTAAAGCATAGAGCGCTACCAGCTTACGCCAACAATGATGTGAGCGCACGAAAGTATGCTTTGTTTTTCGCTTTGAAGAGAGAGCAATAAATTCTGCTTTTGCAGGGTATTTTCGAAACGTGTTTCTTTTTGTTACTTTTGTTTTTTTGTTTTTCAAAAGGTGATTAGTGAATTTTTGGAAAGCAAGCGGAAATAAATGGTCAAAATTCTAAAAATATAAATGCGTAAATGTAGCAAAGCATAAAACAAGTAAGTAAATTGATGGCGTGGGAATGACATATTCTAAGGTTTGTAAAAGGCCTCACCAACAATTTTATAGTTGCTCGAAATGTATTTAAATAAATTAAAGAGTTATAATTTTCGAATGATTGCGTGTACATTTTTTTAAATTTGGTTTCATGAGATATTCATGGTATAGAGAATAAGGTCAGATACTTTTTAAACATTTTTCGTCAACCAATGCTTTTCCCCCCAACCTCCTTGTAAAACTCTAATATCATCCTAAAAATGTTCAACTTTTTCGAGGCATGAAAAGGATGTATGTAGGCCCGGTTAGCCAACATTCCTCAAGAAAATTGGTAAACAGTAGAAAACTATTTTGGGGATAAATGGCAAGTGAAATAGGACATCTTATTTTAATGCTTGCAAATAGGTTTTCAAATAGTTTTTCCCTGGATTTGTTAAAACGAGCGAGCATTAGCTTCTTGATCGCGCGATTTGCAAACTTAAAGAAAGCCCCCAGGCTTTTAAAATCTCATAATGAAAAACGTTCCTTAGATCCCACCAAATGTGAATTGTAAACTTTATCAAAAAGTGTCGCCTATTGAGTAAGGGCACGGTAAGTGAAAACTTCTTTCCACAATAATAGAGCGATTTGTCTAAACAAGCGCGGTTTTGTTAAGGTCGATGGCCTCCAATCTTGCGGAGTTTATGGAAGATTTGTTCGCTGATTTTCGAAGGGGATATCTTTTCGTCAGGATTTTCATTGATTTTCTTAAATATTTGGTGAATTTTCGCACAGAGTACCACTTCCTAAGGTATCTGGGAAAAGCACGGGTCACAAATCATCATTTAGGTATCTGGTACACAAGCGTTTATTAGACCTTGATCCTTTGCCATCTGTCATTCATCACCCAAGTAAAATCTAAGCTAGACTATTTTTTTCATAAAAGTACTGTATGTAGATTGGAGCTACTTTTCCCAATAGATGTAATTTTAGTGCACCATTTTAAAGCCGCAGCTTTTTTTCGTTAGCCAATTCGACCCCTGTTTAGTACAAAAATCTGTTTTAAAAATTATTTGACGATTAAAGTGTTTTACTAAACTATTTTTCAGAAAATGTCTAGGGCTATTACCGCAGATACAGAAGCCGTTTAGTACAAAATGTTTAGCACCAAATTCAGTTTTAATACTTTATTCTTATAGAAAATGCCATCTGCTTAACCATTTCGGACCGGGTAACAACCACCGGGAACATTTCGAGTTTAGTGATATGTCTAGCTTCAGTGCAGGCTCTGAAATTAGAAAATCTGAAAAGGAATTCACCCACCACACCGCATGGGTTCTAGGGGGGTGGGATATATGTGTTCCATTAGGTGTTTTGAGCGGCATCTTTAAGTCCCATTAGGTCTCTATATCATACTAATAAATAAATACCAAATAATAAGTTGGATGTTTCGCATCAACTAAAATTATGTATTTCATTTATTTTGGAAAAAAAATTAAGTGCAATTATATTTCATTTTGAACAAAAATTAAGTGAAATTATATTTCGTTCAGATATTATAGCAATCAACGCTTATGATAAGAAGTGAAACAATTGTTGCATAGTGGAAATTCACATTCTTCACATATTGTTTTAGTACGCCTTTCAACATTTTTGAGTCGACAGCCAGCGCATCGTCGTCTTGCGCTTCCTTCGATTGGTAGATGAGTAGCGAACTTTCCATAAGTCTTTTTCTTTTTGGAAATGTAACGAGACCTTCCACTGCGAATATTGGCGGCCGTTTTCTGACCTTCGGCTATCAGCTCTTCTGCCAAAATTATTACAAAATCAATCAATGGCATCTTTTGACGACGTAGCTCTGAATATAAAATCCATGAATTCACACCGGACATCATCAAAAGTCGATAAAAAACTTTCTTCCACCACTTATTGGATTTTCAGTTCAAATCATATAAGCCGGCCATTTGATCTGCTCTATCGACTCCTCACATAATTTCACGATAAAACTGTA
Source organism: Anastrepha obliqua (assembly GCF_027943255.1). Classification (NCBI taxonomy): domain Eukaryota; kingdom Metazoa; phylum Arthropoda; class Insecta; order Diptera; family Tephritidae; genus Anastrepha; species Anastrepha obliqua. Next base: position 4,287,114 of record NC_072896.1, read on the forward strand.
TCATCCTAGGACATGGTGAAGGTATTATTTAGCCATCCCTCTACCTTTTTCCTATGGTTGTCATTTCATCATCGTGACAGCTGCTTAGGAGGCGAACTTCTTTTGTATCCAGCCATTTCGTGTACATTAGTCCAGAGCTGCTGCTCCTGAACACCTGCTTTACCTTTTTTTCAATTTTTGTGTTATCTTTGGCAAATTTTTCCTATTTGCCATACAAGTTCCAAGCGGAGGAAAGGCTAAACTTTGTAAAAGGTTAACGCTTATAAAAAAGCAATCAAAACATAATGTGACATCTGCTTCCCGTATGGTGCTTACCAAGGTTAACTACTCGTTCGCCTAGCGTTCCAATAGTAGGCCCTTCTTCTTTTCCACAGTCATAACAATAACCTGTCAGGGAATCGCAGCGCATCCACATTTGTATACCTCTCTTTGTTGGTTTACTGCTTCAGAGATGAAAGCTCTTTGAATTTTGTCATTGATTCGTCAATGCTTTGATAAGAGCTGCCGGCGCGAGCTGCTTGGAACAGGCTTTTCAAACATTTTACCATATCATCTACATAATATGTTTTGCTAGCACCAACAGGTTTTTCCGGAGACGAGAAATACATTTTCGAAGAAATAGTTAAAAAGCGATCGCGAGCAATTGCCGATTTTATAGCTTCGTTTCCCATTGCTTTATGTTTGGACCAGTAGTGCCTCATCTCAGGTAGACGCATATATGACATGATAAGTGTACACCCGATAACAACTTGGATTTCACCGATATCGGTACGCTTCAACGAACGATACTTCGGAGATTTACGCAATAGCTCGAGGAGCTCGTTTGTGCACTGTGTTGTGTAAATAAGCAAGCTCCATTTAATTTTCTCGACATATTTCAAGGTTTTTCTAAAACAGGTTTATGATTAAATATGTTAAAAATTTCGAAAGGTTATAGAATGTCGACAAGCTCTAAACGGGACATATTTATACCAATAAATAAACCTAACGGGACACATAGATCCCATGAATAAAAATAATCGAAATAAGACTTAGAAACTGAAATAATGCTACATTAATTAACTTACCCAGTTACGGTGATCCAATTCGAACTTAGTTTTAGTAAAATCTACTATTTTTTACATTTATTTTCACTGAAATTGATTCAAGAACAGTCACGTTTAGAAGCGGCGTTTGTTTACTACTTTAGCATAAAAAAACACAGAACCGTTACCTGAACCTACCCTCTGGTATAGACGGGACAGTTTTCAATGAGTTTTAATGGAAAATTTAGACTATAGTTATAAGAAAACTTTTGCTGGGACGTATGTGTCCCAACAGATCCGAAAGGGTTCAGGCAATATAAGGAAAAGGTAAATTAATGAGATTTTAGTTATAGAGAGATAATAATTAATTTTCATATTTTTCAATCCGTCCTCATGCTCATAATTCTCAATTAAAACACAAATTTTGGTATAAATACTAATATATATTTTTAGTATATTTTCACATTCTCTTTTATAAAATATTTGCAAAACATTTCAAATGAGAATTTATAGCAAATTTTTGGCTACAATTTATTTTGCATTGTTTCTGTATTTAGAATGTAAATAAGTTCGATAGCAAGTAATGAATATCAATACGCTTTTGACATGCCATTTACGCTATTTATAGATCAAAGTACAAAATATGAATTTATGATTTTTCATTACCTAAGATATAAATTATTTACATACAATATGCACACTTGATTAAACAATCCTAACAAATAGCCAACCATTCATGCAAATCCAACCATTTCTTGAGCAAATAAATCACAATACTGAAATATGCACGAACACACACACACATGAACAAAGTGAAATGAGTTAAGTAATGCAGTGCAGTGTATTAGAGATAGTTTGCTAAGGAATATTCACTTACCATTTACCTATATTTTTTAGAAATCATACGTTTTTTACTCAGATTTCGTTTACATTTCAAGCATGCAAAAGTTAACCACAAATCACTACTCATAAAACCATTATTGGATTTTTGCATTAACAACAAATATAATCATATACAAATATATCATTTCAAATATTCACACACACACACACACAAACAAAGTTTAACGCTCTTAGCATTCACTCACTCGTTCGCTAACATTCACTTCGCTTCGCTTTTCACTTCGGTCCGCATAACATTATTTCACGAGTATGCTAGCTTTCATTACAGTTACATTTTCTACTTACCATTTATCAATTTTTAAATTTAAATCAATAATAAATTAACTATTTACATACGCTACATTTCACGTCTCTCTTGCTTTGTTTGTATTACTCGCTCGAGTCATTAATCCAGCAGTCATATTTTTTAAAACAATTTCCATACGTTTTTGTTTTTCTCTTTCATTGAATAATTCCATTGCAACTAAATGCATTTATAAATAGTATTTCATCAACTGAATTGCAATTTTCCACTTACTTTTGTCATGTAGGTAATTTTTACTAATTCCATTTCCATTCAACCCATCTCGCAGGTGTTCCAGGCAAACGTAACGAGATTTACTACAACTGCTGCCCCGAACCGTACATCGACATCACATTTGCCATCATCATCCGGCGTCGTACGCTGTATTATTTTTTTAATTTGATTATACCTTGCGTACTGATCGCATCAATGGCGCTGTTGGGTTTTACGCTACCACCAGATTCGGGAGAAAAACTGTCATTGGGTAAGTAAATATTAACAATTTGCGTGGAAGAGTCAAATACTCTCTCACTCCTTATCTCTCAAACTTTACTCCCAAGTAAGCTTAAAGCATATATGGAACTGGTCGTAGTAAGCTATGAACTACTCGCGGTACACACACTTTTTACCTTCGTTATTCCGTACAGGATTCAATTTCGTAGTGATTATTTCAGAAATGAGTCAGCAAAGGAATATATGAGAACAATAGATCTACTAAAAAAGGATTAATATATGGAGATCACAATTAATATTGAAGATCTTTGGAAGCTTAAGGGGTTACATGGGTTTCGTCGGGTAAAAAAAGGCCTATTTCCAATATTTTTTTTCTCTGTATTTATTCAATTCAAATTTTTTTCTGTCTTATAGATACATATTTAAAGAATAATTTCTGAAATTTCCAAAAAACAAAATTAAAACTTCTCCAATGTGACGTCATTTCCGGTGACCCCTCGAAAATAAAGGTGCGTCCGCGTTGTCAGCATAACTCCTGACAGGATCATTGAAAATGAAAAAACAAAAATAAGTGTTTTCGTTAAGACCATAAACTCGTGCTTGAACGAAGGAAAGAAAAAAGAGTAAAACTTGGAATTTTGGCAGATATTTTTCCAAAAAAACTAAATTTCGGCCAAGTTTGCTTGACATTTTGTTTTTTTTTTTAATTGTTGTAATTGAAAAAAATGCTTCGTCCATGCACGAGTAAATTATATCTCGAACACGTGTGTAAAATGGCATCAAGATCGGTTGAGTAGTTTTCGAGAAAATTTGACAACCGACTTTGAAAACACGGTTCCGAGAAAAACGCGTGTAAAGTTTTGAGTAACAATAAAAGTGCCTTGGAGCGCACGCCTTCCAAAGGCTGTATCTCCGAAACTATTATTCGGACCGACTTGAAAATTTAGCAGAATATTCTTGAGATGTTGTAGACAATAAAAAGAGATGTTGTAAGACAAAAAACATCGATTTTTTGAACCCACGAAACCCATGTAACCCCTTAAGAAAGGTCAAAAGCGCGATGAGATTGAGAAAGAATGAAAAATGGGGAACTGAATCGGTATTAGGAAAACACCCGTTGTGAAACCGGAATTCAAACAAATTCAAGCCTAGGTAGCGCTGGGTGTAATTTTAACCAGCCGTGTATTTTTAAGATTTTAACATGTGCTAACAACATACACACCATAATAAAAAAAATTAAATTAATCAAATTGACCTTTCTTTCGTCCAACCTAACCCAGAATACTGGCATCTCAAGATGATGTTCCTTGTTAAGAATGCTTTATCGTACAAAGTACTGAATAAAGGAAACGGTAGAGGCGCCTAATATTAAAGAGACGGCGGATCTCACTTGTGAGGCAATTAGAAAGTGTGCACAGACAAATAAACGAAAATTAAAACGCGTGTCTAGATGTTGTTTCAAAACAAAAAAAAATTTAGAAATTTAGATTCTTGCAGGTTTCACAATTTTCATTCAAAGTACGGCTGTTAACAACTATATAGATAGTAAAAGTACGTAAATGAAAAGTTATATCATTCAAATGCCCACCATGAGCATGTCTCATTGAGTGCAGCAATCTCGATCCGAATGCTGTGTTTGAGCTTTGCAATCTTTGTTAGCTTATTCACATAGACTTTACTTTTCAAAAAACCGCACTCCGGTTTGTCAGTACTTTTTTTATACTCGAGACAACCAGTCTCTTGAAATGTTTCACCAACCTTTGAATTGTTGACTCATTCAGATAATTATTTCCACCAAAAAAAATTAAGGATTTTGCTGAATTTTGTTCTTAAAGATCGATCATTTTCATAATAAGCTTCAATAACTTTAACGCGTTGTTCTATAGTGTAAAACTGTACCTCTGTCTACTTGAGAAATATAAAAGAGGAAAGAAAAAAACAGGTTCCGCCTGGGCGTTATTTACTACTAACAACGATGTGTCTCTTTTTAAAGATCGTTTAGATGCCTCATCCAGCTGGACCGACCTTCAACGATGGAGTACTCACTTGAAGAACAGCTTTCTGTTTCCAACGAGCACAAGAACAAATCGCTCAGTGGCTGATTCAGCTGAGAATATGAACCATTTTTTATATGCGAGATACTTTTAACTGCAATGTAGTGTGCCCTTCCTTTCATGAAATAATTTCTACAAAAATAATTTCAAGGCAGGTCTTAGTCATAGCCCAATAAGGTGTTGAGGTTCGGTGTGATTTTCTTATAGGGAGTAATGAGGTCAGGAGGATCCTTATGATAATACTTTTCCAAATATTGACCATTAGCAATAAAAAATAATTAATTTAGGGACTATTTCGTTCAGAAAATATATACTATTTGGCATCCACGTAGCAAATTGGGTGCTAAACACTCTGGACGTTCTACATCGTGTAAAAGTCCCAATATGCACATAAAGAAAAATTTGTGTCAAATTATGGCATATTTTCCACATTTTCGAATATTTTTCTTGAATGATTTCCAAGCTAAATAAAAAAGTATTGCAAAAATTTAATTCTCAGTTCCTTCCATTATAACATCCATAGCCTTACAAAATAATTTCAAGCAATGAGCGGCTACCAAACTTTCCAAAATTAGTGAAGATATTTTAGGTATTTTGTTATGGGGAAATTAAAACAAAAAATTTGTTAAAGCAAGAATAGTAACAAATCTGTAAATAGCTCAATTATGATCAATGGCCTAAACGAAGTGAATTATATTGACTCTGCACAATCTTTCGTCCAAAACAAAATTCAATAGCTAAACTGTACAAATTCTTGAAGTAGATATTTGCTTGAGAATAACTCAGTCATATTGAATATCGTCCCTATATTTCATGAGACATCTCTATACTTATGCAAGCGAGTGAATGTGTGACTAAAACCGGCTGCAGAAAATTGCATATTTAGCCTTAAGGTGTGAATTATTTGCTCGCAAGTATAAACTTTCGTTAGTGTAATGCAGCTGCATATCCTAAGAAGTTACTGGAAGCTGTGTAATTGCGGAAATACTTCTCCACTACTTCATGTTGCAGAATGCATGCCTATGCCCACGCGTGTCTACATTTCCATATAAGCACGTTTGTATGTATGTAAGTGCACTTATAAAACATATTCAAAGCTACAGTTGCTTCTCCATCACTGGATGCTTGCTAGCGCTGTGGTTGGTTCGGTAATTTCTTCTTCGGAAGTATAAAACATATTTTCTCAGCTAAATCATCTTCACCGGCGTCGCTACTTAGTTTGCTCGTTATCATCATAAACTTTGCCTCCTAGTTATTTTATCATTTTCGAGTAGTTACTTCATCATTGAGAGCAAAAAAGAGGAATTAGCGAATGCTTTCTGTGAATGTCTTGCATATTTTGCTAAAACAAAACTAGCATTGCATCAAGTATTTAGCTAAATATGTAAGCAGCAGTTGGGAATGTGCGAGTGCTTGAATCATAAAGGCAGTGCGCTTGCCTATAGATACAGGGTGTGAGAGGTAGATCAATATGAATTCTTAAGAGAAAAAGGCTCCTGATAATTGAAATTACAGATTGCGCAAATTTTTAGACGTGTACTGGCTTTTGGACCCGTTGCGTTTTCAACTGTGCGAGATGATACCAAGGCAATGGGGAGTAAAGAACGGCTAATTATCCATGTTTTTGAGAACTGATACCTATTAGATCTGCCATCTTGAAGTAAAGTCACTCATATGAGGATTGCACCGAAAAGAAACTGCCCACTTTCAAATTCAAATTATTAGCAAAGTCGGTGTTTGATAAAAATCATCTGCCATTCCCAATCGGCTTAAAACTGCAGGCCCCTTCATTTTCGGAACAACATCAAAACGCGCAGGAGAAGTTCTGGATGTGAGCCCAATTATAAAAAAAGGTGTTTGAATGCAACTTTGGTAGTACCATTTGAATAACCATATGAATTATTTTTTTTCATCACTTTCATATTATTTCTCTCATCGGTTCCTTTCTCATGTTATTTCTTCTGTGGACCGATTGTTTCGGGTCTCTTTTGAGCGCATTGTGATTAGTGATGAAACTTACGTCAAAATTGGCTATAGATCATTACTTGGTCCACAGCACTAAATAAGAGAGAAAGTAGTACAGTGGATGAGTAGGTATGATGCATAAAAGAGCAAAAATTCAGAAAAAATATCCATATGGCAGGCTCTTTGTACTTCTAGACAAATGGTCTAGAATCTAGAATCGGTCGGAATTTACCAAAAAGAGTGCCCTAATCACCGCCTTATTCCATTTTATAAAAAACACAATATTTCAGCATGACGTTGGTCCAACTTAGCTCCTGTGCATTATTGAAGAAGAGCAACAGTCAGATATAGAGCAAAATAATAGAACTCACTAAACACGCCAGTATTGAGACCAATAGAGAGATATTGGGCTATTGTGAAACAAAATTTTAAGAGGGATAGGTAAATTGCTGGTAATCTTAAAGAGTTAATAAAAACGTGACTCAAAACAAGCGGTACGATCCCAAAAGTGGAAGAAAAGGAAAAGTTCAGCAGAAATTGACAAAATATTTGTAAGCTTTGCGTACTGTTGTGAGTGCTGCCGCTCACATGTATACACTAATATAAGCTTAGTATACTACACAGAGAAGAGAACGATAATTGAGGAGATTGCACTTGTTTATGCGATGAGTCAAGTTTGTGAATTCAAAGCAGATGGTCGATCTACAAAAGCAATAGGAGTAAAAACCTTTAATTGTTGATTTTTCTATTTCTAGGTTAGTCGACCGCGTGCAATTACTTGTTATGAACTTAGTTCGATATTAATAATAAAGTTTCTATTTCTAGATAAATCGTATTGTGTGTTTATTACTCCCAATAAAACAACATATTCCATATTTTTTTTACTTACGTCACTAAAAATAAATAAAAAAATTTAAAACACAATTTTTCTTAACGCACTAAAAAATTAATAATAAAATTGGGAAAAAATTTTACTTAACTCCGTATAAAATGAATAACAATATTCTTTACTTTATTAGCTAATCAATGTATGCAATTTCTTTTCGGTACAATCCTTAGTTGCACTTATGCAGGTAGATATGAAAGCTTATTTCGTGATACATGCGCAATGCGGGTTATCTATTGCCCCATAGCACATCAAAGTCCTTATAATTTCTGGGAACTAATCAATGGGCACATACCTGGTATCTCGAACACCATCTTAGAGTCTGTTCAAAGAGCTTTTGTGCGTTTTGCTTTGCGCTCGATGAAATTCAGTGATCCCATTCCGTCCTATCGCTCTCATTGCTACCTAATAACTCTCATATCCTTAGAGTCTAGTCATGTTCTGTTGTCGGTGTGTTTTGTCTTACATATTTGTGCAGACTACATAGATTGTCCGTATCTGGTCAAAAAAATGCATTTTAGTGTTCTCTTACGTATTTTCCTTTGTAATAAATTGTTGGATGTGGATACTGATAAATCTGTTTATAGGATGAATGCTTCTTTTAGAAGGACGCTAGCTCAATTAAATGCTTATTCTTCTTCCTTAGACTTTAATTTTTCTCACTCTAAGTCAACTTTTAGGAAGTTACCTGATTTTGATTTTTCTTACTCTTAGTCTACTTTTAGGAAGTTAACTGAAATACTGTTGTCATAAGGCCTTTGGTCTGTAAGCATCTTATTTGTTGATTAATTAATATATAAACCTAAAAAAAGAATGAAATTATCCACATTTATCCCCTGAAGCGGTATTGACTTGAAACAAAGCACCGTCAAGCTGCTAACGCATCAATTGACGTCGATGCAAACATTTTTGAAAGAACTTCTCGTAAGAACTCCGCATGAATCCTAAATTTAGGTGGTACAAACAACTTAAACTTTGTTTTCGTCAACACAATTTTTTGTGCCAAAGCGCTCGAACAGTGGAACTGGTCTCGTTTTTGCGCCAGCCTTAGACAAATTTCGCTCTATTTATTTACGGCTTTTCAAATCAAGTTGAAAATACTGAGAAAAAAAAAACGTTAAGAATTCTAGATACTTAAAATTTATCATTTTTCATATTAGCTCTGTGAGTTCTGAGTGAGGTTGGCAACTGAATTTCTCCAGCTGAAACATCTCAGACCTTTAAATTCAGGATTTATTAGTATTCCTTAAATGGGAGAATATTGGACCTGATTTTTGATATGATAAGGGGATATTACCAAGTTCTGATCGGAACCGTAATAAACTAAAAAGAAATTTTCTTATTTTAAGAAAAGTCGATCAATTTGCTGAATTCAAGAAGCCCTCGAACGATGTATACTAAAAGCAACTGAAAGTTTCGAATGATCCATTCAGTTTTTACATTTTTGAGTTAATTTAGTACTCCGTTCTCGATTTTAGTTCTTTTTTCATTCTTTAAGCAAAAGTATTTCCCAGCCCTCAGTTGGATATTCTATTCTTAAGTGCCTACTTTTAAAAAATACTAGATTTCCTTCCTTGCTTCAGTCATTACCAAAAGTGTATTTACTTATTACCTGCACTCAGCCCCTGTACGCTAATGTTCTCTTAAGTGAAAGCATATTCATTTGAGCAATACAGATACTGCGTGTGCAGGCAAAACAAAACTCCAGCCGGTAATAACCAGATGTAAGGGGAGGGAGGCGACTTGTGTGCAATGAGTGCAAGTCAAACTGCTGCGCGGTATTTAAAAGTATTTTGCAAATAGTTTACGTGGCGAATGATCAACTGTAGAAAACATGGCGGCAATCTAAAGATGCATTCTTTAGTGGACGACCGGGGTGGTGTAGATGAAGTGTTTGTGTTAAGCAGCATTCCTTGGCAGAGCATCTAAGTGGAGACTGAGCACTGACTGATGGTGCAGTGCACAGTGAAACATTAAGAAGCGATTTTTTCTTAGTAAGAAAACTTAGAAGATACAGTTTGAGGGTGTCTCGAATTTGAAATGAGTCTCCAGCTACATTTCTACAACTTCAGACGGGTAATTGAAATAAAAGCTAAATGATCTAGTTGTAGATTGGGTCAAGTGGGGAACTTCGTTTGAATATTTTCTCAAAGCTAGCGTGATTAAATTAAAAATGTGCTCAACTCTGTACAAAATGAGCAAGTAAACTTGGGTTTGCCACATACAATTTTTTTCATTATAAAGGGTGATTAAATTTCAAGGGCCGATGTGGAATGTGAACCACACCTAAACGTCAACGACACCGTTGGACTTCTTTCTTTGGGGTTATTTGAAAGAAAAGGTGTACGTCCATAAGCCAGCAACAATTCAAGAGCTAAAGGATAAGATAATTCGGCACATTAACGGCATGGAAGCTCAATCATAATAAAGAGAAATGATAATAATTCCTTAAAAAAATTGTATTTTATTCAAAATCAACACCGGCCCTTAAAACTTAACCACCCATATACGATTTTTTCTCTAATATTAGCATTGCAAGACCCCATTTTCCTCCGGTTCGTTTTAGAATTAATTATTTCTTATATGACAGAACCAAATCCAAATCCTATAAAAATGGATTAAAATTCCGTTCGTTTTGCGCCAAGCATGAGGAAATCACTGAGTGAGCATATATTCAAATGCCGTAATGATGTCAATCTGATTCGAGGGTTGCCACTTAAGGTTTGAGAGAGAGGTAAATATTTATGCTTAAAATTTTTTTGTCCTAAAATAATGTTTGTGATGATCAATACGCTTCTGCTCGCACTTGAACCAATTTTCGCAGCAACCGCCGTGAGCCCTTGCCAAACGGTATTCAATGCGAGCAAATCTTGTCGTCAGCTAAATATAGGGTGATCAATCATGAGGTGCTTTTTTCAATAGTTAAAAAAAAACAAAAATGTAAATTATGTTCAAAACCTTTATTTATCATTTGAAAGGACATTCTTTGACATTTACTTTTTGAATATGACTTCATTCAAATGTTGGCCGCAACTACGCTTAAGGTGGTCCATTCTGAAGGTCCAATTTTCAATCACTCGTTCGAGCATTTCGACTGGTATGTCGTGAATAACACTATAACCGCTATATTCTCAATGCTTCTTGCTGGACGTGGTCTATTCGGTCGAGAATTATCCACCAATGAATATTCGGATTCAAATTTGTTGATGGTAGTTATGTCGAATAGTGTTTAAGCAGGCCGATTATGTTGACCATAATGCGGTCTAAGCGCACGAAAAACATTTGTCACAGAACGCTGATTTTCATAATACAGTTGAACAATTTGTAGACGTTGTTGCGGTGTGAGTCTTTCCATGATGAAATGCCAAACACTGTTCAACAAATCCACGATGACAGTTTGCCACAACTCGCGCGCGATCTGTAAAAAAAACGCAAATGAAAAAAACTCCTCTTAATTGATCACCCTATATTAATGCAATATTAGATTGATACAAGTAAACCTAATGGTGATTGTGCTAAGATGTAAAGCGAAATATTTATTATTGTTTAAGAAAAAAATCAAAGTTACTTACTTTTCTATTTTAAACTAGATTCTCTTTTTAAATCCTTTAGGAATAGTTCCGATTGATCAAAATGTTGTGTTCAAAATTTTCGTACTTGGAGATAGGCAGAATAACAGTTCTTGAATTTGAAGATAACGTCCTCAAGCAGGTCAATGGGGAAAATATGTGTGAAAATGCCAGCAAACGCTATTTTGGGCTAAACGCAATCGGGCTGGGAGTCTTCATGCAAGGAGCAAAAATCTTGCTTTTATGTCATACCATGAGGTGGATTTTAGAGCAATCGACAGAAAGAATATTCCGAAAGAAAAAATGCATGCGCTTTACATCAACATATGTTGCCTTAGATAGATAATGTGATGTGAATTGATAGTGTTCGATGTGGTATTTACATGCAGTGGCAAGGAAAATGGAAAAATCCTTCTGAATAGGAAAAGGTGTGGCTAATTGATGCCCATCAGCAAAAGACTATACTCGACTAAAATTGTTTAAGCGGCTAGAAAGCTTTAAAAATGGCACTCAAAGTAATTTGATTTCTACTGAGAACAAAAACCTTTCCTACTTTTTTTTGCGTAGTTCTGCTCAGCAATAACGCCACCCAAACTAACTTTGAAGTAGGTAGGTAGGTAAGATGGCAAGAGTACCCCAGGCACACTCCAAGTAGCACTTACGTGCCGTTTTGATACCATAATGTGGACCACTACCTGTTAAAAGGCACGCCAATGAATCTCAAGCGCCGGACATTTGCAGAGAAAGTGTTACACAGTCTCTTTCTCTGCAGGATCCCCACAGCTTCTGCAATAGGGGTTGTACGCAATTCCAAGCTGCTCCGCATGGGTTCCGGTCTCCCAGTGACTAGTGAACGCCGCAATTAGTTCGGCAATTGAATGGCGGGGGTTTCCCATCACCTTAAGCGTTCTGTTTCTAACGTATTGAGGCCATAGTGTTTTCGAAATTGCACACGATGAGACGGACCTCCATTTGTCTTGCGCTTTTTTTTAGAAAGAAATTGTGTAGTTTCCCTTTCACGACGGCCAAGGGGACACCGATGTCTGAGAAGGGGACAACTGGGACCGGTTCTGCCGACCCCTTCCTGGCAAGCTCATCGGCAAATTCATTTCCCTCTATATTCCTGTGCCCAGGAACCCAGATAAGGGAAATGTTTCCTGCACGTGCGAGACGTTTGAGTTCCTTACAGGAGTTCACGAGAAGAGAGCTGCAATACGGCGACGACAGGGCCTTGATCTCAGCTTGACTACCGGAAAAAATATTAATTTCTCCCTCCCAACAGCGATCCCGAAGCTTTTTGCATGCCTGCAGGATCGCGAAGACCCCTGCTTGAAAAACGCTGCTTGTGTCCGGCAGTTTAAAGGAGACCGAAATGCTGACTGATTTAGAGTAAACCCCCGCTCCGACTCCAGACTCCATTTTGGATCCGTTAGTGAAAACAGAGGCATCCATACCCGTACCGACTCTCCCCTCTATCTAATCTTTCCTGCTCGGAAAGATAGCCCTAGCATAACCCTCAAAGCACAGAGAAAGAAGGGGAGATCTGCTTCAAGATGCTACTATGTCCTACAGGAAGTTGTCTCCAATGGCATATTTCCTTCAACCTAATGAGCCGCAATGGATTTAACCTGCAGATCCACAGCAAGTAAATGCAGAATGACGTTGAGTGCAGCAGTGGGTCATGTTCTACAAGCACCAGTGATGCCCACACATGAAGTCCAAAGTACGGCACGTGGCTTGAGACCCCATTTTTTACCGAACATAGATTTGCAGGCGTAGAAGGCTATACTGGCCTTTTTAACTCAATTTTCTATGTGCAGCTTCAGTGGAGCTTGGGGTGAAGTATTACACCAAGATACTTGACTTCCGATAAAAGAGTAAGACACTGGTTGTTAAGTCGTGTATTTTCTGGTGAATAGCATCAACTCCGTTCTCCCATCTACTGAGGCCAGAGCACCTTCCAAAATTTCCGCCATTACTGATGGGAAGGGACCTGAGACCATTAGAGCCAAGTCATCGGCATATGCTACATTGGGGTTGGGTAAACCCTTGTTTAAGCGAGTTAAAGCTTCATTCACAGCTACTAGCCAAAGGAGAGGCGAGAGGACGCCGCCCTGCGGTGTACTCCTATGTAAGAATCTAGTGATTCTAGCCCCTCCTGCCACATCATTTATTTCTCTACCGCCAGGCAGGGACAAGATCCAGAGGTAGAAAGGTATTTGCACCCCTAGCCTATTTAGAGCAGTGACAATTGACTCGGACGTAATATTATTAAAGGCGCCCTCTATGTCTATAAAGGCCGCCAAAGTGAATTGTTTTCCGTCCAGAGATTTCTCTACGGTCCCTATTACCTCATGTAAGGCTGACTCGGTAGATTTCCCTTTCAGGTAAGCGTGTTGGGCTGGAGAAAGTGATAGTGATGTGATAGTCGATCACTCTTTCAAACACCTTGAGAATAAAGGAGGTAAGACTTATAAGTCTGAAGTTCTTGTCCAGGACGTGGTCTCTCCTTCCTTAGTAATGAAGACCACCTTGACTTTCTTCCAGCTAGCAGGAACGTGGTTCAGCGAGATACACGCCGAGAAGATCTTTTGAAGAGCGGAAACCACCAAGGTTTTAGTCTTCTGAAGCATTACTGGGATGATACCTGGAGATTTGAAAGGGGAAAAGCTCTCGATTGCCCAGTTTATTCTGTTGACGGACAGGACCGGTGTCAGGGACATCGCAGGTAACCCCTCCTGCCGGTTCTTTGAAGTAATTCATACAAAAAATTATCCACTTTATCCATTTTTTTGATGGAATTTTAATAAATACAAAAAAAATTAGGGTATCTCTTTTTCCAATTTGTTATGCAATTTTAAATTCTGCCCCACTTTTTTCCACGTGCACTCCGCTGCTTCAGACTTAAGCGTGGCGTACTCTTCACTAGCGAATTTACACGTAGTTTGGGCACCAGTAATTTCCGAGTGGTATGTTGGCTAAGTATTTATGTTGCGCTCAAGTGGATTGAAATTAATGTAGTTTAATTTAAGTTTGAAGCTGGTAAGCGCAGGCTCTCAAATGTATGTAAGTATTTACTCTGCAGATATACAAAACAATGTTCCCGTAGTACATAGGATATACACACAAATACAAATACACGCTGCGTTTAGTTGTCAGTAGTCAAATGTGGCCGCAAAGTAAGCGAAGTACTTCAGTTTTACATGACTACTCAAGTAGCGTTGCGGCATAGTTTTCGCCAGTTTAGGGATCGACAATTTAGCGGAAAAAAATGCGCTTTTGCAGAAATTTTGCCTGACTGTAAACGCATAATTGCAGCAACATTTTACTTAACTTCGGAAAATGTTTTCCACTCTTTTTGTTTACTTACTCTTTTTTTTGTTGGTATTAGCGGTAAGTTGTGTAAAACTCCGTGCAACAACATACTCGGCAGTGCTGCATACTTTCTAGCGCAACTTGCTTCTGCACTTGTCTACACACATCACTCACATATACATATAAAGAAATATTCTGCAGGCGGACTTGTGTTTACAGTAAAAATACCAAATGAAAATTTTTTGGCTTGGTTGCTTTTCTTTCCTTTGTTTTATTTTTTCGCATTACAAATATTTGCTTCACATTAAGCAAAATTTTAGTTTAATTGCTCGGTTAGCTGGTACACGCACGAGTACTGATGAGTGCACTTCTGGCCTTTTCTGCCTTTTGTTCGCATTGTTTTATTGATGAACGCATTGATGCATGTAAACTCTGGTTTGCTTTAAAATGCTTTAGCATTGAATTGAAGTGCATAATGAGCAAATGCAACACAACGCTGGCGAACTTTTTAGGCTCGGTACCTGTTCTTCAAACTCCGAAGAGCCTGTTGTTTTTGTTTATGGCTTACATTTACAGACATGAACAGCTGCGCCCATAAAAGTTTGTGGGAAAAAGTTCTGCATTATGCTATGGCAAGTGGCTGCTGTAGAATTTTCAAGGATTAGCTTTTAATTATAATACGTTTAAGTCTTTACGCCTAAAACTAGGCAGCAGATGCAAGTGCAATCTCTACATTTCACACTCACACAAACACGCGAACTCAAACAAGGTTTTATTTCCACTTAATTTCATTCATTTGATTGCAATATTTTATTTCAGCACTTCGCCATAAATTGTGAAAAAACTAAAATGCTCAGTAATGTTTTAATAATTGAGTCACTGCAGCAAAGAAATACTTGCGGGTACTAAAATTTGATGGTGGAAATAAAAGGAAGATCTTAATTAAAATAAAGACTAAACTAAAAACTACTTGAAATATTTAATACATTTTATTAATTTCATTAATTTTATTTACGTTTTTTATGTTTTTTTTTTAATTTTCGTTTTTGTAAATTTAATTAATTAAATTTCATATATTTTGTTTTTATTAACTTTATTTTAGTGTTATATTTGATTTGTTTTGTTTTCCTTTTGTTTAATTTATTTGTCTTCATTTAATTTAGTTTTATTTTATTTTAATTGATTTATTGTGTATATACATTTTTTTTCTTGTAATTATTTTATTTCTCTTTTATTTGTTTTTTTTTTTTTTTGTCTTTATTTAATTTTATTTTAATTGACCTAGTTAATTTTATTGTAGAAATATTTTTATGTTTTTTATTATATTTTTATAGGTACTTTCTTATTTGAGTTCTTTCTTGGCTTTATTTAATTTAAATTGATATGATTTATTTTATTCCAAATACCCAACTTGCGGAATGCCACATAGACCGCAAGTTGGGTCCGTTGTGTTGTCGTAAAGCACATTATATTATATGATTTCCCCACCTAACCGAGATTTTTACTATAGATTTTGGTCCAAGATATTAATTCGCTTCGAGAATTTAATGAGAGATTCGATTTTCAGGTCCAAGAATAGTGAAAGATTTTCAATTGTTGGAGAGCCTAGAAGAGCGAGTCGACTTCTGGCTAGACCGGGACAACTACACAGCAAATGTCTGCTCGATACTTCCTCATCTTCGTCCTCGCAGTATCTGCACAGGTCGTTTTGAGGAACCCCGAGCCGACGTGCGTGAGTGCCCAAAAGGCAGTGGCCGGTGATAAGAGATATTATATGCCTTAGTTCGTGTTTCGAAAGATTATAAGGGTTTTTGTCTGTTTCAGATTGTAAGATGGCCAGATTTGTCTGGTCGTAACGCAAGCAGTTTTCACTCGCCACCTCCGATCAGTTTGTCTATACTTAATTTTATTATATTTTAAATTGACCTCATTCTAATATCCTTCTATAATATATAATCGTTTTGTTTTCATAATTATTTTATTTCTCTTTAATCTAACTTTTTATCTTTATTTAACTCAATTGATCCGGTTTATTCTATTCTAAATAATTTTTAAATTTTTACATTTTTTTTATTGTATTTTTATAAATTTTTTATTCCTCTTTTAGTAGATTTATTTAACTAAATTTAAAAATAATAAATTCTTTTTTTTTGTAACTTAATTTAATTTTACATTTTATTCCTTTAATTATATTTTATTTTTAAAATTATTTTATTTCTCTTTATTTGAGTTTTTCGATTTAATTTTTATTTGATTTTATTTCAGATGATCTGATTTATTTTCATTCTACATAATTTTTTGGTTTGATTTGTTGTTTGTGTATTTATTCAATTAACTTTTGTCTTATTTACCTTTTATTTGTTTTTGTAAATTTAATTTTTATTTGATTTAATTTAATTTAAATTCAATTCATCTTATTTATTTTATTCCGTATAATTTTTTTAACATTTTTCATACTATTTTAAATAATTCTTTTAATGGCCTAAATTTTAAAAATTTTAAAGTTAGTTTGAAATAATTTAATTTTGTTTTCTTTCAATAGATCTGATTTATTTTATTCTATATAACTTTTTTTGTTTGATTTGTTTTTTGTTTTGCCAAAAAAAAAACTTTATTTAATTTTGACCTATTTTATTTGAATTTGGTCGTATCTTTGTTTAATTGAATATAATTTGAGTTCAATCGATCCGTTTAATTTTTTTATTTTTATTTCTATCATGTTTGTTTCTAATTTGTTTTAATTATTCTATTTTACTTCACTTAGCTCATTTTAATGTAATTATTTTTCTATTATTTTTTAATTAGCTTAATTTAATTTAATTTAATTTAATTTAATTTAATCTTTTGTGTAACAGAATTTCTTGTTTTTGAGAAATTGAGTTATCTTTTTTTGTTATCTCAATTTTTTTCAATTTTTCTTAAGTTTCTTGATTTTTTTTTTTTTTTTTTTTTGATTTTGATTTGATTTTTATTTATTTTTGTTTTATTTCAGTTTGCCTTTATTTAAATTTTTTGTTTTGTTTCATTTCACATATTTCCAAACATTGCATTCTTAAATTATCCCATTATTTTAAATACTAATTTTTAATATATTCAAATCCACAAAGAAACTGTTCCCCATTATCATTCATTCGTACAGGAATTGGTGAACGAATTCTACGTCTTAATCTGACACTCTCACAGAAATAGTTATGTGGGGCTCTGAGCCTGATAATCAATAGTTTAGTGCCTAAGTAAGCTCTCCACAATTCGTTCTTCAATTGTTTGCCAAGAGACATTCGACCCTCCTCATGTGACCACAAAACCACCTATCGTAAGTAGCTTCTCTCGCCTTAAACCAGCTAGCGGTAACAGGAAACCAAGAGCGGCTTGTATGCTTGAACTCGGCTCGGCTATCCTTTCTCAGACACTCGTTTGCTTCCTCATTTGTGAAAAGGTGAAATGACATTAACCCAGTACAGACGGCCACTGTGCCAGATAGATTGTAAATTAGGAACTTGAAATTTGAGTAGGTTGCATAACTGGCGCATACATCCTCTGTTGGGTGTGCCGGCTGAACTTCTCTTTCAATTTAGAGGGTACAATTGAAGTTGTGCTAGAGATGAAAAGCCCTACAATTTCCTGCTTCTGATCGACACGAAATGACAGAAAAATACTCGGTTTCTCTTTTTCTTGCTGGCTGCGATAGGAAGAACACAAGAATGATATTAACGCAAATAGCCACAAAGCACAAGCGACCAACTTTTGCCTCGGAAATTTCATAAAAATGCATCAGTATCAGACGATAGCCATTTCTTGAATGTAGTGTTTTCATATATTTTCACTGTTGCAATAAAAATTGGCTTCGTGGACCCCTTTTATATTTAGGCGACCCTTTTATATTCAGGCAGTCGCAGAAGGGCAGTCATATAATCCGCTTCCTACAAAATTTCGCCACTGAGTGTTAAGGTTAAGCAGAACGCAAGAAGTCCAGTAGTAAAAAGATTTTACTTATTTGTTGTAACAAACTCTATACCACAACTACAAATCAGATCACATTTAAAGCAAACAAAACAACAAAAGATGCTACCAACACTGATGGCATTAATTAGTAAGCTAACAATGCACAATTAGAACAACAAACAATCATCACGAGCCAACAGCTAGAGCAATAAAATGCAATGGAGAGCAGGAAACGACTACAATGAGTTGTGCAAATTATCCAGTGCAAATCCTGTCATCATGCAGCAACAACAAAATTACACGACTAATGCAATGACGGAAGGAAACATTGAGACAAAAAGGCACCGAGACGGACCGGAGTGACTGCCGGCAGTCACGTTAGCACAACTAAAAATGTAATAAGCAACAACAATACTGATAAAAAAACTGTAAAAACACGGTTGGAAAGAGTAGCCAACTACGCGTCATTAGTATAAAATTCAGGTCAAGCTGAATTAAAAAAGTCAAACTTATTGATATAAAATGAAATTCTGCATTACTAAAAATTTCTGTTTGCAAACGAAATTCTACCAAAAATCATACATGAATTAAATTATTTTCATAGGATTTGTTCGAAATTCTGTTCTACATAGCAACGACATTGTGCCTTTATACGACTTTGTCGCACTTGTCCCTGCTGATTCATTCATCGTATTTCTGCTTGTTCTTTCTCGCTCTTTGGGCAGTTTTACTTTTGCCAATTCGACATAAATGAAAGGAAAAGAACCAAAGAAAAATAACTAAAAAGTAAAGTTGAATTGAAGACAAAATGTCCCAAGGGCCAGTTAAAACAAATGGTATGCCACAGCCTTTGACCGAGTATGATTGAATTAAAATGTAGCACACACACACGCACACATACAGCACACCTACAAACTTCTAAGGAAGTCAATTGTGAAAAGTGTGGCATTTGCTGTGTAGCAGCATGTAGCTACATATAAACGAAAGTGTGTTGATATTAGTTAGGCCGAGGCAGGAAACTCAGCTGGAAACGACCGAAAGCGTACCCCTTCGATGTTTGAAGATAGCAAGTGGCAGAATGTTGGTGAGGTGTGCATAACATGCTGGCGAATCTCTGTGGTTTCTGTTGGTTATCAGCAAAAATGAGTTGCGGTGGTGCTGGTTGGTTGGTGTGCAAATATTGACACCCTTTTAGAATAGCAATACTCCGAGGACGAATGATGAATTGCCCGCATACAATGCCAGAAATTGTGAGGGTAAATTTCATGCATAAATATATGTAGATATTTCTGAGTGTGCGTAACAAAGCATTGCCATCTTACATACATACGATTATATTATTTATATCTACGAATGTATTTAAGTACATGAAATAATAGAGACATTTTCGTTTAATGCAAAACACTAAGAAAGCAAATGTGGGGGTTTCGAAATACATATGCACGGGAATATATATATATGTATGAACATATGAAAATATATATATACTATATATGTATGTATGTACAATACGTATGTATATAAATGCACGTACTCGTACATGCAGTAGATGGAGTGTGGCATGTGCTGATCACAAATCTTTAAATGAAGTGTAAATATCTTCCACCACAACCACACAATCACATTTCACTGATTCCAAATGCTCGTAGATTCCAAAGTTGTTGCAGTGCAAATACCTGAAAAGTTAAATAGTGAATTAAACTTGGCAAGGACATGCCTTGAATTGTGTATATTTGACAGAAAGTAAATTTGTCCTTGGTGCATTTAGACTGGTGAGAAAGCAAATAAAAGAATGAAATTGTGAAACAAAATTAACACACATGCCTGCCTGAGTTGGATATTGGACGCCTGTCAGAGAAAGAGTTGCCATGAGAAAAAACTGTAATCAACGATTTTCGCAACTAGAGAAGCAATGCACTAGTCTAAATGCACCAAGGCCAGCACTTCTTCAAACTGCTATTGTTTCACCCCAGCAAATCCCAAAGGGGTTGATGAAATGTGTCCGAAGGGATAGACAACTGTATTAGCAAAAGCCCAATAAACTAAGCAATGCCTTGCAATAATTCCATTGATCATTACTTCATGAGAAACTTAGGTACGATGACTACATGACTCTATCTAAGAACTCCCACCTTAGTTGGGAGTACCTTCCTGAGTAGTTATACAGCTAAAGAATCAAACATACCTTTCTAAAGCGACAGCACAATCCAACTGCTTATACTTAAGTACTTTCTGGAAGAGATCATTTGCGTATTCCAATTCGGAAGTGATCAACAAAATAGAACAGCGTTGGATGAAGTTATAAGCCTAAAAGTAGACACTGTGGGCAAAAAGTAAGGTGAATTTATTTATCAAACTTCGCGGGATTAAAATTTCGCTCTAGTTATTTTTTTTCATGATTTGGCAGCACTGTTAATAACATCTGGGCCAACTTTCATGTGAATGTCATTATCAGTAATATATTTACGCTTGTGTTTACCAAACGACCAAGAGTGCATTTTTCGATTTTTACAATGTCTGATTGGATTGAGCAGAGAAGTGCCATCAAATTTTGTTTGCGGAATGAAATTTCGGCTGCGGAAACGTTTAGAATGTTACAGAAGGCATTTGGTGATTCGACCATGTCGCAGAAAAATGTTTATAAGTGGTACAAAGACTTCAAAGAGGGTCGAGAACGTGTTGATGACTTGGAGCGCTCCCGACGACCATCGACGTCAACAGATGACCAACACGTCAATAAAGTGAAGGAGTTAGTGCTCAAAAATCGTCGGTTGACTGTTAAAGACCTTAGTGATATGATCGGAATATCAGAAGGATCTGTGAAAACCATTTTGAAAGACCATTTGGGCCTACGAAAAGTCAAATCTCGTTTGGTACCGAAAACTCTCAATTTCTTGGAAAAAAGTCGTCGCGTTGATGTGTGTGAAACAATGCTTTCAGAATATCAGGATCAGCTTAAATGCATCATTTCGGGAGATGAGACTTGGATTTATGCTTACGATCCTGAAACAACCGAGCAATCAAGCGAATATCGTGCTAGAGGCGAGGCCAGACCGAAATGAGCACGTCAAAGTCGTTCAAAAATAAAGGTCATGATGACAGTTTTTTTCGATTTTCGTGGTGTGGTGCACTATGAATTCCTTCCACCTGGCCAAACTGTTAATAAGGAATATTATTTGAGCGTTATGCGTCGTTTACGTGAAGCAATTCGTCTAAAAACATCAGAATTATGGGCCAACAACTCTTGGTCTTTACATCACGAAAATGCACCGTCTCTCACTGCACTCGTTCTTCGTGAGCATTTCGCAAAAAATTCCACGCATATCATTCCGCAACCACCGTATTCGCCTGATTTGGCTCCGTGTGACTTCTGGCTATTCCCAAAACTCAAGAGACCACTCCGGGGAAGGCGTTTCGAGTCGATTGAGGAGATAAAAGCTGAATCGAAGAAGGTGCTGATGACTATACCGGAAATGGACTATTTGGCATGTTTCGGGGATTGGAAAAATCGTTAGCATAAATGTATTTCATCGAGAGGTGATTATTTTGAAGGGGATGAAATTGATTTACAAGAATAAATAAAGATTTTTCATTGTACAACCAAATTCACCTTACTTTTTGCCCACAGGATAGCCCTGGTAGTTAGTGCGATTACATTAAATTAATCTACATTTTGAATTATATTTTAATATGTAAGTGAGTCATATTTCTTCTTCTTCTTAGCATCACAGTCCGTAGTGAACCATTGCTTCATTCAGAACCTAGCGCCATATGTCTTTAACTAAGGCTACCTCCTTCCACTGCCGCACGTTTAGCTTTTCAAGGTCAACGTCCACGCCTTCGAGTCATCTATTTTCGGGCGTCCTCTTCCTCGGCCTCCAACAGGGCGTAATTCAACTGCCTCTCGAGTTGTTCTCTTTGGGCATTCTAAACACGTATCCGAGCTATCTTATCCTATGAGATTTCATTAATCTTATCACAGCTTTATTTTTTTTCTAATAGTTCCAGCTCATGATTATAACTAACTCGATAGGTACTGTCTTACAGTCTTACAGGTCCATATATTTTTCGCAATATTTTTCTATAAATAATAATAATAACAATAAAAAAAATGTATCCCAAACAATTAAGCGGTTATTATTTTTACACGGACTTTTCGAACAACCCTCGTAGTCAGTGAGCCAGCAATACAAGTGACTTCCAATCGTTTCAAGAATGTGAGTTGAGGTTAAGCTCAGCTGTTGGAAAATGAATTAATTTGTGTGAGAGGCGTAGCACTGAGATGTTCTTGTATCTCATACGTAAATAAATTATTGAATTTTTAGGAAATTATTACAGAACTTTTTTTGAATTATTATATGTATGTACAAGGTGGCGCAAAATTAATCACCTAATTTTGTTTTGTCATACCTTTCTGGCTAAATAATTACTTCTCTGTTTGTATGCCACCATTCGCAAATACAGGGTGGCTGATGAAAGCCGCTACCAAAAAAAAATTGAATAACTTTTTTTCTTTCTAAGTTATCTGTTCCGTTTTTGTTTTAATTTGCAGATTGATCTTTAAAATTTATTAAAATGGATAACTGGGACATGCAAACAAGAATTTGGATAGTCCGCCGCTATGACGCACTGGAGTCCATAGTTTTGGTACAGAGAGAGTACAGGCGGATGTTTGGCGGCGATCCCCCGAGCAGATGGACCATAATGAGACTGGTGAATAATTTTGCTGAGCAAGGAACAGTCACAAGAAGGCCTTATTATCGAAACCCACCAGTTCGGATGGAGGAAACGATCGCTGCTGTAGCTGCAGCTATACAAAGCAATCCAAGGGTTTCAACAAGAAGCTTATCTGCTCAACTTGGTGTCAGCCGATAGTCTTTGCAAACAATAATGCACAAAGATTTAGACTTATTTCCCTACAAAATTCAAATGGTTAACAAACTGAATGCAGCAGACTTGCCGATTCGCTTGGAATTTTGCCAGAAGATCCTGCAAATGGTGGAAGAAGACCAAAACATGTTAAACTGCCTTTTCATGTCTGATGAAGCCCATTTCGAATTAAACGGCAATGTGAACAAACAAAATTGTCGAATATAGAGTACTTCTAACCCACAGATACTCCACGAGACGGAATTGCATCCTCTTCGCGTGACAGTGTGGTGTGCGGTTTCTTCACGCTGTATTGTCGGGCCTTATTTTTTTGAAGAAAATGGTCACACCGTTACGGTTACTGGAGACCGTTATTTGAAAATGCTGAAAGAATTTTTCTATCCATAACTACGCCGAAAAAGAATTCCTTTCAACTCTGTGTGGTTTCAACAAGATGAGGCAACGTCTCACATAGCCCAGACTGTTATGACAGAGTTGCGACGAAAATTTCCCAATAAATTGATTTCAAGAAACTCCGAATTTCGTTGGCTCCCAGGTCGCCTGACCTTACTGCACCTGACTTTTTCTTGTGGGGTTTATGTAAACAAGAAGTTTATAAAACAAAACCAACAAATTTGGATGAACTAAAACAATCCATTCGGGCAACAATTGCGGCTATTCCTGTCGCAACTCTCAAAGCAGCAATGAACAACTTTTTACTATGATGCCGCACTTGTGTCAACGAGCATGGGGGGCATTTAAATTCAATTATTTTTAAAACTAGTTAAGCTACATTTAATAAAATTTAATGACCTTCAACTTGAAAAAAAATAAATGAATTCCATATACTAAAAAAAAAATTATTTGAGTTTCTTAATGTAGCAAAATTCATCAGCCACCGTGTAATATACATCTTACGAAAGGGTGAATAATTTTGCGCCACCTGGTATAAACATAAGAAACACTTTATTTAGCAATTATTTTAATATTCTTCTTTTCTTCTTTATTCTTTAGTATCAATTATATTTAACAGTGAAAAACTTCTTTTTAGGTGTCACAATTCTACTCTCGCTCACTGTCTTCCTCAACATGGTGGCTGAAACAATGCCCGCCACATCCGATGCCGTGCCACTCTTAGGTAAGCGAACATAATTTTCCGATTTTGATGTGCTTTGTAAGTGTTATTCTATGTTAAGTTACTGCGAGTCAAATGTAGCTAATTTTAGTTTGGAAGAAAATATTTAAAAATATATGTAAATCTAATATAAAAACTAGACAAAACTATTTGACAGATAATTTCAACGTTTTTCAGTTCTTTAAGAGAAAACACACTCATTAACATTAATCTGTATAACACCAGCAATGAATTTTCTCTAAACTGTTAACAAAACTTTAAACTAAATTCGTGAAACACCCATAATACTCAACTCTGCTACTCCACTACTCATCTTCACACAAGTAACAGCATCGTTTCCATGCTAAACGCGTACTTATGTTAATTTACATGTCCGCTTACATTACATGCACACAATAACATTTGCGAAACTCGTACTTATGTCAACTTACATGTACTCTCACATTACATGCGAACCATAAAATTTGCTATCGTTAACTGTCGTTCTCGCTGTAGTTTTGTCGTTGTACTATCATTTTCGTGTTTGGTGTGTTACCCGTTGAGCGTTGCGCAGACATCTGCGTCCAGCTACTATTAAATATATTCATGCCTTATCAAGCATTTCAACCAAAAAATATACTTACTATATTTAAAATAATATCGATGATTTTATAATATTAAAACTTTGACACGTTAAAAGTTAAAACTTTAGCAAATTAAAACAATCAACAGCTATGACAAATTTTTACTTGTGTGGCCGTTTCAAGCTAAGCGCCATCAGAAAATTGCAAAAACAAAATATATTGAAAATATGAAATAAACCACGTTAAGCTTGCTTCGCGCGACACAATGAGGCTGTTGAATACTAAAGAAGGAAATAATAAACAAAATAATGTGTTGCAATTATATGCGCCTTTTATATAAAACTCATATCAGCTAATTAATATGCACCGCCATTACATAAAAAAAAGAATACGAACAAATTATATTTAAATTTCAAACAATTCGTTTTATCTCAGCTCATAACTTCACTATAGCGGATAAAATCAGGATACGAAATTGCATTTTTAATTTAAATTATTTCTTATTTGTATGAATTCTCTTAAATATGGAAATTTGTTACTAAAAAATGATACAAAATTCTCATTACTCACTTGCATCTACTTTTTTGCTTTGAAACTTTTTATTCGACTTCATCGCAGAACTGCACATTTTCAGATTTTTTGCACGTTTATTAACTATAACTATTTCAATTTAAAATCAATATCAATGTGTGTCTTTAAATTGTAAAACTATAAATATATTTATATACTTATACTCTTAAAAAGACAATTAAACAAGCTATTAAATATCAATGAAAACCATTTGCCCAAAAAATGTGCACAAATTGAATTTAATATTATTGGCATTTAAGGGCGACAAATGTCTTTGGACACGACCACCTTACCTAACTAAAGTTCGACATATGAAAAAAGGCTTACTAAGCATATATGGATTATTTGAGTCATATTCCACGTAGACGAATAAATGAATCTCTAATCTCTACTGCTAAAGAATGCCCTGCCTGGCTGAATTCTTTCAGTCGAAGTTCTATAACTCCTTCAGCTTTCCTTTAATTTGCTTGAAATTTTCACAAAATTTTGACGTTAGCCTCTTTAAATTTGTGAAAAACACAAAAATCGGTTTTAAAAACAATATTACTCTAAGATCAAGATAGTACTCCCCAAGGCGTATCTATTGAAGGTACTGTGATTAGAGTAGTTGATTTCTTCTTCTTAATTTCGCTAGTAAAACGGAATGACGGAAATTTGTTATTGTGTTGTGAATGCGCGACAAACTAATTTTATCAAATTGTCATTCATTCCATTCTTTTATTATCTTTCTCTTAGCATTTCTAATTTTAAAAATTTTGTTGTTGCTCGAATGCCAGCATCTTGAATATATTCACTTTGGCACTTACATTGTAAAATATTCCAAGGCATCTATGAATGAGTAGAGGAAGAGGAAGGCCTCCTCTGCGTTGAAAAGATCAGGTGGAGAAGGACTTGGCTTCACTTGGTTTGTCCGCTTTGTTAAACTCGGCCAAAATCACATAAGCGATTATCGCGCCAATTAAGAAGAAGATCTAAGAATGCAACACCACAGCCAACCTACTTCTCTGTTATTAACTGTAGAAGAGTGGCGAAAGAGAAAACACTGAATGCCACTATTCATAGAGGCAGATTGTTTTCAAGTATGTGAACAAAGCTCATCAACCAATACGTTCGTATTAAACTGCTTGTAACCTATTCTGAGGGGCCTCTTGTCCTATTGGGGTGGCCGCAGTTCCCACCTCGTGAATTCTACAGCTGGTTCTTCGCTATATTTCTAGAAAGCTTCTGGGAAAATACGAGCATTTTGCAGTCGTCTGGTAGTGACTGTATGCTCAGATTTGGTACCGGACCACCTTTTTCTAAATTATCCACTTCACTGCACTGAGTATTTCAAAAACTTCCGAATGACAAACCGTTGGGTCAACAACCAGCAAGTACGAGAATCTGTCGAATTGCTCCAGACTTTATTGAGCTTTTTGTTGCTTTTTCGATATTTCAGCAGTATGCGAATATATTTCGTCAAATTTTCAAAAAAAAAGTATGCCCTACCACTCGATTGTTCTCTAAAAGGCAGACTTCCTCACAGGAACTACTTCTGGTACAAACTACGATGGATGTTTATTCAAAACTATATAATACCTGTTATGCGCTCCTGTCATCCAATACAATAAATCACATCATATCCCAAGATAGAATTCTATGGCCGGTGAAAAACTTTGAGCCATACAAAGCCGCCGGCCCAGATAGTATATTCCCTGTCATGCTGTGAAACACTTCAGAAACGAAGCCACTCCAGTGGCTGGAGGCCTTTTTCAAAAAAAGCCTTATGCTAGAGCCCATTCCAAAAAGCTGGAGGGGCTTAAGGTGATTTTTATCCCTAAAGCTGGTAGGCGCGGTCATGATACAGTGAAAGACTTCAGACCCATCAGCTTCTTCTTCTTCTTAATTGGCGCGATAACCGCTTACGCGATTTTGGCCGAGTTTAAAAAAGCGCGCCAGTCGTTTCTTTCTCGTGCTAACCGGCGCCAATTGGACACACCAAGTGAAGCCAAGTCCTTCTCCACCTGATCTTTCCAACGCAGAGGAGGCCGCCCTCTTCCTCTGCTACCACCAGCTGGTACCGCATCGAATACTTTCAAAGCCGGAGCGTTTGTATCCATTCGGACGATATGACCCAGCCAACGAAGTCGCTGGATCTTTATTCGCTGCGCTATGTCTATGTCGTCGTAAAGCTCATACAGCTCATCGTTCCATCGTCTGCGATATTCGCCGTTGCCAACGTGCAAAGGTCCAAAAATCTTACGCAGAATCTTTCTCTCGAACACTCCAAGCGTCGCTTCATCGGATGTTGTCATCGTCCAAGCTTCTGCGCCATACGTTAGGACGGGCATGATGAGAGTCTTGTAGAGTATTAGTTTTGTTCGTCGAGAGAGGACTTTACTGCTCAATTGCCTACTTAGTCCAAAGTAGCACTTGTTGGCAAGGGAGATTCTACGTTGGTCACCATTCAGGTCATTCCATTCAGAGTTGACCCATCAGCTTATCCTCCTTTATACTCAAAACTCTCGAGCGATTGTTGGATGTATATCTCAGAGAGAAGATTACTAGCACACCGATTTCACATTCCAACCTGCTTACTTCAAAGGAAAATCCACAGAGACAGCTCTTCATGAGGTTGTAAGTGCGATTGGGAGGAGCATAGAATACAAAGAATACTCACTAGTCGCCTTCCTCGACATAGAGGGGGCGTTTAACAATGTTAGCACAAGATCCATAATTAAGGCTCTTAATATGTTAGGTCTCATAGGTCTCAACGAATGGATAGAGAAAATGCTTAAAACTAGAATAATCATCGGTGAGGTAGGCAGCAGTAAATTAAAACGCTCTGTCCACAGGGGAACCCTTCAGGGAGCGGTCTTATCCCCTCTGCTGTGGTTATTAGTTATCAACAATATCAAATATCTACGAAATTCAACCGAAAGGGAATTAAAGTAGTGGCGTACGCGGATGACATAGTGCTCTTGGTATCAGGAATGTTTCCAACCATAATCAGTGAGATTATGGAAGGAGTTCTGGTATTACTCAGTAATTGGGCCACAGAATGTGGTTTAAGTGTAAACCAGAGCCAAACTTAACTGATGCTATTCACTAAGAAAACAAAGATACCAAACTTTAATCCCCCAAAACTAAACGGCGTTAGTCTTACGTTAACCCAATAGGCAAAATACCTAGGTGATATCTTAGATCCTCAAACTCAGCTGGAGGTCCAACGTAGAGTACAGGGTAAAGAAAGCGTATATATCATTTTACACGTGTAAGAGAATGTTGGGAAAAAAATGGGGTATCCAACCAAAACTATTCAATTGGTCCAACACAGCCATTGTAAGGCAAATACTAATATATGCGGCACTAGTCTGGTGGCCCGCAACAGAAAAGAAATACAACCAAATCTAGCTGAACAAGATACAAAGAACAGCGTGTATCTTAACTACAGGAGCGCTTAGCACCAGTCCTACTGAAGCACCTAACGTACTAACTCATCTGCTACCATTAGATTTACATATAAAAACAAACGCCACCTGCCGCCCGGTGAAACTCAGAGGCATAGGAAGTTGGACAACAAGGTCGTACGGTCACAGCAAGATCCTCCTACAGGGACCTCCTCTGCTCAAAAACAAATCAGTCCCCTACCTTCAAGAAAGACTTTACGGTACGTTTTCCACCGAGAGCCGAACGGAACAAAGGGAAGGTGATTGAAAGATACGACATTGGGGTCGGAGCTGGTTTAGGAGCTACTCAACTTATCTCAGTCAATTAGACTTCCTGACTATGCCAGCGTGTTCCAGGCAGAACTTTTAGCGATCAGAGCAGCATGGAAGCAGGAACTAGAATTACTTAGTCATCGACTTGAAATTACTCTGTTATGAGTTCCCGGTCATAGGAAGATACGGAGTAATGAGATAGTGAATGAGCTAGAAGAAAAGGTTTGACACTAGACACTAGGCACCACCTGTTATCCGTTCTGCTACTTTCAGATTGGTAAAAATTTCCGTTTGGAAAACAGTTGCCCTTCCTCCCATTGCGTAGTGGTACTTATATACCATCCAACTCCAGAACCTACGCCCTTCTTGGACCCATCGGTAAAGAAAATATGCGTCAAATTTCTTTGAATGCTGTCTGGATTACTTCATTGCTCACGCAATAGAAATTTGAAAACAAAAAATTATCTATCAACCCATGAAAGTTCCATCAAAATCGGTAGAGCGGCTTCGTAGGCTATTCGCTCAAACAGACAGAAGAAATTTGGCAGGTTTTATGCGCTTTTTGAACTTAAAGCAGCCTTTGCTTGAAAATCGCAGCTAAACTACTGGCCTTCGCGAAAGATTAGATTATATAAGCGACACAAAGTGAAAGTTCTTTAAATTTCTCGCTTCGTATGATTTATGCTGCTCAAATTAAATGCAAAAGTCTTTGCACCCCCCGCTCTTTTCATCTCGAAAGGCAGGCTTTTCATGTCGAACTTAAATGCCAACACATCAAAATTGTCCAAAATTTTATTAAACCAAAAAAGAAAAAACCATATTAAAGATGTATTTTCAACTAAACAGAGCTTTAAAAATTGTTGTTTTTGAATTATTTAAAAAGTAATGTTAACTTAATACATATTCACGAGTATTTACTTTGCCGCTCGCTCTTCTCTATATACCCCAGTGTTTAACTATTTAATAAACTTTGTTTACAAAATAAAAACATTCTTTAATTCCTCTTACAAATATATAAATGCAGCCGAGCTTTCTTATCGACATATTGTATCTGTATATGTACGTGTGCAGAGACTTTATAACATATTAATGTATATGTATTTGTGCGTTAAAAATTTGAAGTTTTGAAAAATTGTCATATCTACTCACCTTCATATCTCACTAGCATACCAGTATAAACATTTATCAAATATTAAGTAAATTTGTTGAAAAATTTAAAGTTGACAAACTCTTCTTAAAACAAGTCGGTTATTTGCTCTACTAATGTACATTTTTTGTATATATTTTTCTTTGTTCTTCTTCCTATTACATTTCTTCGCTAACTTAATTAACTCGCGACCCCCAAACTATCAACCAAACCACAACCACTGAATGCCATTGTTCCGCCACTATTAAATAATAATAAAAACTAACACGAAACACCGAATACCGCAATTCTAAATCATATTCCGCATATGTTTCTTAAATTTTTTTTGGAAATTGTGTAAAAACAAAAAAAAAAATCGCCTGAAAATATGAAATTCTATATATTTTGCACAACGAATCGCGACATTTTTTAATGAATAAATGAAAATAAATCGATTGCGGCAACAAAAATTAATGTAAAATATAAAAAAACAACACTAAACTTTTTTAAATGAATTATTCTACTGCGTTTTTCAAATATTGTTACAATTTTTTTTTTTTTCAAATTCGATTTTTAATTACTGAAAAACACCAAATCCATAAATGTCTTCACTCTGCACTTTTCAAACCGATAAAACTAAAACAATCAATCCTTCAAATAAACCAAACTGTCATTTCCAAAACCAAAAAATAAAACAAAAAAATGTTTTTTTAATATAAAACTCACACGCCCAACCAACCAACAGGTACATATTTCAATTGCATAATGTTTATGGTAGCTTCATCCGTTGTGTCAACGATTTTAATATTAAATTATCATCATCGAAATGCTGATACGCACGAAATGTCCGAATGGGTAAGTTTTGTTAATGCAACAACAGCAAAAACTACTACTACTACTACTCCTATAACAAGTACAAAAAACATTCATTCATTCAATCAGTCACTCGAAAGTGTCAACAAAATTTATTAGGAACCAAACTGCTTCAGCAAAAATGTATTGATATGTGTTAAGTAGTCGCGAAAACACCTAAAAGTATGCAAACTTGTGCGAAAGTATACTTTTCGCCTACTTTTTGTGTTTTTGCCTAAATGTATGCTTGTGTTTTGTGTTACACTGTGTTGAATTCAATTTGCTTTATATTGTTGTGCTCCTAGTGTACTTTTATTTTTTAACTTATTATTTTTTCACAGTATTACATTTTCTATTTCTTGTGGATGTTGTATCTCCAAATATTTTACTTTTAATAAAATTAAGATCAGAATTCTATAGGTTCAGGTTTATGTAGACACAGCCTTAATAAATGCATTAAGTTCAGCGCACAAAAGTATGCAATAATATCCAGCCGCATTAATCATTTACGATAGATAGGCAGACACTTTTTCGCTTCACGCTGCCACTGAATTGCTATTTCAGACTTCCAACGAAATAAAAATAGAAGGTCATGGTTATGCGAGTAACGCTATTTGCTTAATATTATATTTCAATCGGCTAACACACCTACATTCTATTCCTGACTGGCTAGTGACTTAACAAAACCTTACAACCATCGAAGATTAGATGAAATAAATCATCCGTGGGTCTCATCAAACGGGACGTTTACCCGTTTAAATCCCCTGATCTCCGAAATTCTCATCAGGCGGAACTGATAAAATGTGATGATCTGGGTACTTACTGCTAATTCTCGGCTTAACTTCAGCTTAATCGATTAACTGCTCAGGGCGGCAAAAGCCCATCACGAGCTTACGGGTAAAATCACATAATATTATAAGTTCAGTACGAAGCTTCATCAATATCTATTTTGTTACCTCTCTGATATAATATACTTGTGTCAGCGCTTTCACTAACCATTCATTCTCATATGCTTTTGGCCCAATTTTGTGCTCTTCCGCTTTCTAATACTTGTACGCTACTAATCGCAGACCTCTCTTTTAAGAGCAATATTGCTATTTTTTTAGATAGCCAAATTGTAATCCAGGCACTGGATTCGGTTCCATCATCACTGAACTGGTGGAACGAGTCAGGAGCAACCTGAGCCTAACCTTAATCTGCGTCCCGGGACATGGCAACATTGATGGAAACGAAAAAGTGGACGAGCTGGCAAGAGCCAACATTCACGCAGAATTGGCATTCACCCCACTGGGATGCTACATATGAAACTGAAGAATATCTACAGACTCACGGCAGCGATATGTGACTTCTGGTCCATAAGGGAGCATGCAGCCAAAATGGGTATCCCTTGCAATATAAACTGGCATAGTTGTAATTAACCGGAGGCACGAGAAACTATCATCCACTTCTGCTGTGAATGCACTGCCCTATGAAAAGCGATTATGTTAACACTTGCTAAAACGGTTTTTGAAAGCCTTGAAGAGCTGGCTGGTGTAGATGTAAAAAAACCTTATCAATTGCACAGACTGGATATAGTCGTGTAGGAATAACCCGTAAAGCTTGTTGGTAGCGAGGATGTGGCAACAAAGTGATGCCGAAGCGCTAGCTGGATTCTCGGAGGATAACCAATTCAACCTAGCAACCAAGTTCCCTTAAGAGCGTCCCAGTTATGTGCACATTTTTCTCAAATATTGACTTTTACAGAAACTCTACTTTTCAGTCAATCTCAAGTAGATTTCCTCCTTAAAACGTCTGACTTAACTAGTCGGTGGCCGACTCACAACTGTCCCACTAAGTAGAGTGCGCGTGCCACCTTGAAAGCCAAAAGATTTGCATATGATTACTCCCATTCCAGTAAGACAACGCACCGATTTGAGTACGGAAAACAGCAACTCAATTAGGGTTCCAAATGTGCCACATCAGTCGAGCTAGTGCGGTTCACAGGAACTTGGAAGCTTTCAGGCCACATTGTGGCAAGTTTTGGATTAAGATTTTAATTTCTTGTTATTTTATTAAGATCAAAATTAGCTCAAACGAAACTCTGAGGCAGTGAAACCCCTTCGGTAGGGCTCTGGAAAGTCATAATTTTTGGAAAAGCCCCGTAAATAATGCTAGAAATTGGTTCTGCAATTACTAATTTATTTGATTTTGCATAGCAAATCTGCAATACTTAGAATAAGTGATATGAAGCTTTTCTGGGATAAATGTATTTCAAATTAGATTAGTTTCATTCTATTTTTGTGTTAGTAATCCAGTCTTATATTAACAATTCTTTTGATTCTTTGGTGACCAGAAGCTGACACTAATTTTATACGAAGACGAATAAACTTGCCGTAATAATTAGTTAAGAATCGCATTGCGTATGCATGGAAAACTGCCTTCAAATCCTTGAATCTCAGATGAGATTATAGTGGATTCCACTCTTGTAATATCCCGCAACAAGCTTCCACTGGTACTCTGCTGATTAACCGAACTCTTGCTGGATTTATTAAATTAAAACGAGTACCATAAAGGAGTTAATAACTAACAGATAGGCGAGTGTGTCCAAAAACTCAGGCACTTTCCGAGAATAATAAAATCCGACACCAATTCTCCTGTACTGCATACTTCCAGGCGCGCCACTGCAACTGGCATAGGATTCTGATTACAAAAGCCACTTCAGTCCGCCGATGTAGGCTGCTTGTTTTCTTGTACTCGTACTTATTATTTATTCCATATTTTACTTCACTCAATTTAATTTCATTATTTCATATAATTTTTTAATGTCTGCCTACTGCCGTTATTATGATTATATATTTTTTTGTATTGTTGTTATTGTTAGACATATATTTACATAGTATACGAAATCAAAAGAAGAAAATGAAATTCATCGCTGCCATTAACGAAAAAAAAAAAAATACAAAAAAATCGCTCGCTATTGTGTGTGTGTATTTTTTGTGTGTTGTCGTTAAACGTCCACTGCCTACTATAAATGTAATTTATGTAATGAAAAATATCGTAATGTTGATGTTGGGCCCCGTTCAGTGAAAAAATAAGAATAAAATGTAATAAAAAAATGCGAAAAAAATTACAAACCTTAAATCGTGTGTTTGTGTGTGCTTAAGTCGCCGCTTTGTAACGGTGTGTGTATGTGTGTGTGCGCACACTCGTTGGTGGGTGTGCGCGCCCAATGCAACACAGCCTGTAGCAACACCACTGTAGTTCTAAAAAACACTAATCAATAGCTTCTCCACACAGCTAAAAATTTACCTACTTTTGGTGTGTTCATCTGCTTAAAAAATACTTAAATATGCAAAATAATACTAATTTTTATTTTTGAGTTCACTGTGCTTGCATTTCGTGTTTGTGTTACGCAAGCATAACACAAGGCGTGCTGACCTTTACTCACACACTGACTTTGCTTGTACTTTTTGTGCTTCATTATACTAATTCTACTACTCAGCATTTCGTAGTTAGATTATCTACTAAATACGCTTATGTGAATACTACTTAATTATGTAAAAAATATATACTAATTCTTTGTTATCTGTATTATACTATTATTTATTTTAGTGGTATTTAAAAACTTTTTTGACTAGCATTTAAAAGTTTTCTGAAGCCTAAAAAATTTCGGTCGTAGTCTAAGCTTGACGTCGCTCAATTTATCTGCCCTAATGCGCGTTCCACCTACATGAAGTATGTCTGGTCGTCCTCTTTCAATTATTTGGCAACAAGGGACTTTTTCGATCGTATTTTGTTTCACTTAACCCTTTTTATTGCGCCATCCAAAAAATCCAAATTTTTGTCTGAGTATTTATTTTAGGACCAATAACAATACAAATAATTTTTTTTTTTTATTTTTTTTTGTTAAGTGCTTCTTTTTAATGTTGCCATATGGCAACAAATGTTTTGTATTCGTTTCAATCGCAAATAAACTTCTTCTGCAATCTAATGCAAGTTAACAGCTTACGAGAAATTTGTTGCCATATGGCAACAAGCTTAGTTTTAAAAATTAGCACAGCTTTTAAAGCTGCGAGCGAAAAAATATTTATATGCCAAATGACAGATTGAACATTTTTCTATATACTTTATTCAAAAATTGTTGAAAACATTTGCCCAAAATGCCTCAAAAATCTAAAAATGCAAGATACAAATTTCAGAGTGAAGTGCTTTATGCCAGAAGGCTTTCTTTAAAAATGTTGTATTACCGATATATAATGGGCGGTTATTATTTATTTTATTTCTGTTTAACCATTAAACTTCAAATTTTGAAAATATGTAACAAAAAAGTTGATATTTTTTTCAAGAGAGTGTTGACGGCCTTTTAAAGTTTACTGTTGCCATATGGCACCAATATCGCGAAAGGGTTAGCACTAAAGATATATTCCGATAGATCCTCGACACGAGTTCTAAGGACAAGACCTCCCCACTACACCCGCTGTATTCAAGTATTATTTACCATTCAACTGGCATTCAGTTTTGCGCAGAATTCATCACTAAAATCTAACTTTAATAATGATGTCATAAGATGTCGAGAATACATCTTTGCATCCTTCGATGATACTCAGTTTTTCCTCATCGGCGTATAAATGATTACATATTCTCAAAATATAAATTTATACAGGCTGCGTACGGTATTTTTTCACACAACATTAACTTATTAAATATCTATAAAATGATATGAAATTTCCACTAGCTACAATAATCTTCTCGATTCAAGTGCGGAAAAGATTGCATGTCCGAATCAAATGCTCTTTAATCATATTGATCATAAAGGTATTAATTTCAGCCTTCAGAGAAGAAATTATATTATGAGGATGCTGATTGGTTTCCCCTGCTCAACTATGCCTCTTACGTAGTAGTCCAGGGAATTAATGTCAGGCAATGGTTTGAGGACATGGAATTTTTCAGCCGCAATCTTCCGTCGCCTTTGCTTCGTGTGAAGGAGCAGAGTCTTACTGAAAGATAAATAAGCTATATAAGCGTACACTATCTATCCAGAGTCTCCCTACTGTTTAAAGAACCCCGCTATATACAAGAAAATTCGATCAAAATGCTTGACTAAAACTAGAAACTTAGTGTTCATGGCAAACAGAACCTCTGTAGGATTGGAACATAGCCATCTGACATTTCTGCGGTTGGTTTTTTGGTATTGGTCAAAAATTTGTTCGTCAAAAAGAAACCATAGCATCTCTTTGTATAAAAGACGTTTTAATTGGACAACTCACTACTCTTGCATTTGACCGGACATAAATTGTCTTCTGCACACATCGTACCACATTTGTACCGTAGATCTTAATGGACAACTCGACGGATAAGACTCTAAGCAACAACAAGCTCCCTCGCAAATGCCCTCATTGATATTGATGGGTCCTCGTCAATGATTGCCTGCACTTGTTGAATAAATTCTGCAGATCGAACAGTATCAGAAGGTTCTTCGTGTTTTGCATTTTGCAACAGATTTTGCATCGCCGGCAAACCTTATGAACGAATGAACGGGTGCACTTAAGAGAATTAGTTATTTCTGAATTGTTGTGATTTTCACATTCAGTGACGATAGGTGCGTGTCTCTTCATATCTCTTATCTCAAAAAGAGCTAAAAGAAAAATAATGGCTTTGGAAGTCAAAAAAAAGATTTCAAACTCGCAACTTAAACTGAGGAATAATGAAAATATATACTTAATTAAACCATAAGCTTACATATAACTAAATTAATAGATAGAGTTCAATAGTACAGCAAATTCGAGATCTAATCAAAATCACACAGTGTGCGTTCAATAGGGGCATTGGTTGTGAACTTATTTAGATATAAAGAAGAATCATTTTTGGAGGTGTAAGAAAATGAATATTTGAAACAAAATTTGGCAATTAATCAGTCACCCTTATTAACAAGATTGCAAGATTTCTTAGAGTAAGAGTAGCACCAAGAAATCTTAGTACTATATTTAATACTTTCTGCAACACTTCATGCCGGAAATGCGAGAAAGTTTGAATGAGGTTTTCGAAATAGTATAAACCGACTACTATTTCGAAAAATCTTATTCAAACTTTCTCGCATCTTTGAGACTTTGAGTTCTCAGTAATGTTGAAGTAATAAAGATGGCGGTTGTCGTGTCATTCCTGCGCAACTGATTTAGCATTAATCACCACGAATCTTTCATTCCTACGATAGTCGATTCTACGTGACCGGAATGAACCGGATTTATATTCGGCCGAGAACTTATCACTCCAGCACCATTCCTCGGACATGTATGGAAAATATTTGTGATATAACATCACAAATCTCTATCTTTGCCGCTGTGTTGTCTGTCGTTACAGGTTGCTTACTGAGTTTGCTGTCTTGTTACCTTGAGTACCAATGTATAAGTCCAGAATTTCTTAATAACCCTATTTTCTCCTCATTTTGCTTCCACCTTTTATTAGGTGTTTGGCCGAGCTCCTCCTCCTATTTGTATTGTACGTTTTGATGTTTTTCCAGAAATAGAAGGTCTTATAGTTTCAAGCCGACTTCGAACGTCAGATGGTTTTTATGAGGAGCCTTTTCATGGCAGAAATGCACTCGGGGGCTTACCATTGCATGTCGTTGGCGATCGCTGTTAGAAAAAACTTTTTTTATTATGTGATATTCATTCACGGATATTCGGACCTGTGCTTTACCGAATATTAGTCACGCACCAACCCATTCGGCTACGGCGGCCGCCTATGTCTCTTACTAGGCTCATTGTATTTTATTCATTCTCATTCAACTGAATTATTTACCAGGATAGCTGGTTGTGCGTTGGGTTTGGGACCCGCCACTTAAAAATCCCCCCCAATGAAAAATTTAAAAAAGCCTCGGATGAGACCTCCCTATACTGATGACGACCCCTGCAAACGAACTAAGGACTATGATTTCCCCTTAATGGGGAAGGTGCCTCTGCCCGGCTGGTTGATGTCCTCGTGAGAGTAAAGGCTGACATCACTGCCATCCAAGAGATGCGATGGACGGGGCAAGGAAAGAAAACCATAGGACCTTGCAACGTCTACTACAGCTGCCATGTAAAGGAGCGAAAATTCGGTGTCGGATTTGTTGTGGGAGAGAGACTTCGTCGCCAAGTACTGTCGTTCACTCCGGTGGACGAGCGTCTCGCAACAATCCGCATCAAAGCCCGTTTTTTTAACATATCGCTAATTTGCGCCCACGCCCCGACGGAAGAGAAGGACGATGTGACCAAAGATTCCTTCTATGAGCGCCTGGAACGTTGCTATGAGCGCTGCCCCCGCCACGACATAAAAATCGTGCTTGGCGACTTCAACGCCAGGGTGGGCAAGGAGGGAATTTTTGGTCCCACAGTCGGAAAATTCAGCCTGCACAACGAAACATCCGGTAACGGACAGAGGCTGATCGACTTCGCCGGGGCCCGAAACATGGTAGTCTGCAGCACCAGATTCCAGCATAAGAAGATTCACCAAGCCACCTGGCACACGCCTCTGTGCAGCAAAAAACGTACATCTACCTACGCAAAGAATGTTCGACATCGAAAAGCTGCAATCACAACAGACAGCCAGAAGATTCGCCACTCGACTCTCACTCCTGCTCTCAGAGAGTACTGCCCAACAAACCGGCATGCACGAACAATGGAGCAGCATTTCTCGTTCTCTACGTACCGCCGCCGAAGAAGAAATCGGATTCCGGCGAGCCCGAAAAAACAATTGGTACGACGAGGAATGTCATGCTGCCGCAGAAAGAAAGGATGCCGCCTATAGAGCTACGCTGCGATCGGGCGCAACGCGAGCCATGTGGGATCGCTACAGAGAGCTGAAAAAGGAAGAGAGACGTATTATCCGAAAGACGAAACGAGAGTCCGAAATACGTGAGTGCGAAGAGCATGAGATGCTGGCCAATAGGAACAACGCCCGAAAATTCTACCAGAAAGTTCGGCGGCTTACAGAAGGTTTTAAGACCGGGGCGTTTTCCTGTAAGAACAAAGACGGCGAACTGGTGACTGACGTACCGAGCAATCTTAAATTATGGAGGGAACACTTCTCGAACCTATTAAATAGTGACAGCTGCGCATGTCACCGAGAAAGTGAAGATCCCGATACCCCAATCGTTGACGACGGAATTGTCGTTCCGCTACCCGATCATGACGAGGTGAGAATAGCGATAAAGCGGCTAAAGAACAACAAAGCCGCGGGCGCCGATGGACTGCCGGCTGAGGTATTCAAACATGGCGGTGGGGAGGGGTGCATGCAGTGGGGGTAAGGTGCATGCATCAGCTCCTATGTAAAATATGGTCGGATGAAAGCATGCCTGCCGATTGGAATTTAAGTGTGCTCTGCCCAATCCATAAGAAGGGCGATCCTGCAATTTGTGCCAATTACCGCGGGATTAGTCTTCTAAATATCGCCTATAAGGTTCTAGCGAGCGTATTGTGTGAAAGGCTGAAGCCCACCGTCAACCAACTGATTGGACCTTATCAGTGTGGCTTCAGACCTGGAAAGTCTACCATCGACCAAATATTCACAATACGTCAAATCTTGGAAAAGACCCATGAAAGGAGAATCGACACACACCATCTTTTCGTCGACTTCAAAGCTGCATTCGACAGTACGGAAAGGAGTTACCTGTATGCCG
This sequence comes from Anastrepha obliqua, assembly GCF_027943255.1. Lineage (NCBI taxonomy): Eukaryota > Metazoa > Arthropoda > Insecta > Diptera > Tephritidae > Anastrepha > Anastrepha obliqua. The sequence continues at coordinate 4,326,960 of NC_072896.1, forward strand.
CGATGTCTGAATTTGGTATCCCCGCAAAACTAATACGGCTATGTAAGATGACGTTGCTCAACACCAGCAGCGCCGTCAGAATTGGGAAGGACCTCTCCGAGCCGTTTGATACCAAACGAGGTTTCAGACAGGGTGACTCACTGTCGTGTGACTTCTTTAACCTGATGTTGGAGAGCATCGTACGAGCCGCAGAACTTAATCGCTCAGGCACAATATTTTATAAGAGCGTACAATTGTTGGCGTATGCCGATGATATCGATATCATCGGCCTTAACAACCGCGCTGTTAGTTCTGCCTTCTCCAAACTGGATAAAGAGGCAAAGCGAATGGGTTTGGTGGTGAACGAGGACAAAACGAAGTACCTCCTGTCTTCAAACAAACAGTCGGCGCACTCGCGTATCGGCTCCCACGTCACTGTAGACAGTTATAATTTTGAGGTTGTAAAAGACTATCTAGGAACCAGTATTAACACCGATAACAATGTCAGCCTTGAAATCCAACGTAGAATCTCTCTTGCCAACAAGTGCTACTTCGGACTAAGTAGGCAACTGAGCAGTAAAGTCCTCTCTCGACGAACAAAACTAACACTCCACAAGACTCTCATCATGCTCGTCCTAACGTATGGCGCAGAAGCTTGGACGATGACAGCATCCGATGAAGCGAGGCTTGGAGTGTTCGAGAGAAAGATTCTGCGTAAGATTTTTGGACCTTTGCACGTTGGCAACGGCGAATATCGCAGACGATGGAACGATGAGCTGTATGAGCTTTACGGCGACATAGACATAGCGCAGCGAATAAAGATCCAGCGGCTACGTTGGCTGGGTCATGTCGTCCGAATGGATACAAACGCTCCGGCTTTGAAAGTATTCGATGCGGTACCAGCTGGTGGTAGCAGAGGAAGAGGAAGGCCTCCTCTGCGTTGGAAAGATCAGGTGGAGAAGAACTTGGCTTCACTTGGTGTGTCCAACTGGCGCCGGTTAGCACGAGAAAGAAACGACTGGCGCGTTTTTTTAAACTCGACCAAAATCGCGTAAGCGGTTATAGCGCCAATTAAGAAGAAGAAGAAGATGGTCAATGAGTGAATTTCGTGCAAAATAAGTAGGCCTTGAAATAAATGAAGGCAAAACAAAATATCTGAAGGTCTCCAGCAGCGAAGAAAACGAAGTCCTGAAAGCATCCAAATCGGGGCATTAACCTTTGCAGGTGTTCAACACTTCAAATATTTGGAAGTATTAATAAAAAATGACAACAGTAGTTACGACACAATATAAGACAGAATAATGGCAGCAAACAAAGCATATTACGCCCACACGAAATTGCTGAAGTCCAAACTGCTCACACGTGAATGTAAACTCCGCCTCTACTAGTCAATAATACTACCGGTGCTGTCCTACGGCTGCGAGTGCTGGACATTGACAAGCAAAGACAAAAGTAGCTTAAGAGTTTTCGAACGAAAAGTACTCCGAAGGGTGTTTGGCCTCATGCGCCGCAAACATACCGAATACGCTACAACGATGAGTTGCTAAACTTATGCCAGGGAGAAGACGTCGTGAAATACATTACATCCCAAAGGCTTCGATGGTTAGGGCACACTGTGCGCATGGAAGACAGCCGCCCCCAAAAATCTTTTTTATCAACGAATTGTCTAATGACTCGAGCCCGAGGACGTCCCAGGTTAACCTGGCTTGACCAAGCCATAGCCGACCTGAGAAAGCTACGAATTAGGAGCTGGAGATCTGTTACTACGAACCGTGCAAATTGGAAGAGGATTGTGAATGAAGCTAAAGCTCAACCTTAACTGTAATCGCTACTTGATGATGATGATGGTCAATGAGTTCATGAAAAAAAGAAGAAATGTGAGATTAAATGTGAAACAACTCATGCTTTTCAATAGATTCTTCTTTGACCCTTAACCGCATAGCAGGTCTTTGATATTTCTCTCACACCATAGCCATACCCGAATAGCTCTTGAATATCATCAAAAAGGTTTTATTTTCAGTGATGTTCCTTTTTCATTAAAAAGTATAGTATGAAGAGAGGAAATCTATACTTTAAAGAGGGATTCAAAGGCACACTTGCGTGAGGCAGCCATCACAGTAAGACTCTTGTGAACGGTCGTATCGTCTTTCAAAATATGTAAACACAACTCCTTTTCTTCTTTTATCCCGTAAATACTGGCATGTTTGTCTTAATAAACAAATAATGGCATGTCTTCTGAATCCTAAAGGGGGGCCTCTACTGTAAAACTTAAAAAAAATCGATTTTTTACTTTTTGTTGAAACATACTCAGAAACAACTCCAGAATGTTCCATGAAAATCTTAAAAAGAAATCTTGAATAGTTTTCAAGTTATAAAAGTTTTAGCAAAGCAGGTATAAACTGAGCGCTCGAGCGGTTTACGGTCATATGCGCTTGATCAAGAGATAAGACGTTCCCTACTCCACAATCGTCGTGAGAAGAAAAAGGTTAAACGTCGCTCTGAATCCACCCACGAAGCCCGAAAAGCTCGTACAGAGGCTCTTCTTGAAGAGGATAATGAAATATTAAGAGCAGACGAAATGTTATATGGGGCAGGAATAGCTGATTAAGCTGTAAGTATGAAAAATTGTTTAAGCGTGTTTTTCTCGAAACCACGTTTTCAAAATTGCCCACATCACAGCTCCGTGAAAAATTAACATATCAAGCTCAATAACAATATTTACTAGTTTTTAAAGCTATGGTGGGAAAAAATTTATTATTTATAACCCCTTTTTTAATAACAAAATGACAACAAAAAAATGTCGATTTTTTAAAAAACTTCAAAAATTTTACAAAAAATTTTTTTTTCTGCAAGTAATAGGCTTAACAACTAAAAATAATGATATATAATAAAAAAAATTTGGTTTTTTTCATTTCAGATTTTTTTTAACCCTGCAGTAGTCGCGCGGTCTACATATGTAATCCACCATTGTTAAATTTTAAATTTCTTGAAAATCGTGCATCGATTTCATCGGAGATTTTTGCTACTTGTAACTAACAAATTGAGAGTCACTCTCAGTTTTCCGCTGTTAATTGTCGCATGCAGTTGTGTCGCTAGAGGTTCGTGAAATTCATGGTCTACATATGTATGCCGCGCGACCGATTACGTAAGTATTTTAAATTAGGTTTTATGCTAATAGCTAGTTATACTTTGTAAATAAAAGTGGACTTTTGGCATAATTTTTCATTTTACAATTTTGTGGAACTTTTCTTATAATATTTACATATGTATGCTGCTCTGCTGAAATGACTTTGGACGAACAACTCTTGTCCTTCAGGGGGCGTTGTACTTTTCGGCAGTATATTCCAAATAAACCTGCTAAGTATGGACTGAAAGTTTTTGCACTTGTAGATGTTCATTACATATACACCTATAACTTAGAAATTTACGCCGGCCAACAACCCAAAGGTCCATTTCGGTTAAGCGACGAGAGATTTGATATCGTGATGAGAATGGTGCAACCAATTTTGAATAGACATATCATATTACTATGGACAATTGGTTTTCCTCTCTGAAAATAGCAAAGCAATGATTTGATAATGGAATTACAATGGTTGCTACCGTTCGAAAAGATAAAAGAGAAGTTCCCCGGGAATTTAGAATTGCCTCTAACAATATGCTCCTCAAAATCACTCACTCTCCATATACTCTGATTTCTTATGTACCAAAAGCCAACAAAATAGTAATAGCCATGTCTACAATGCACAACGATACAGCGATTGATTCTGACACCGGAGATCAACGAAAGCCGGAAATAATAACATACTATAATCGCACTAAAAATGGCGTTGATCTGGTTGACAAGATGTGTTCTCTTTATGACGTATCTAGGAATTTGAGAAGGTGGCCGCTGACTAAGTTCTATAATCTTGTAAACCTCAATGCTCTCAACGCATTATGCATTTACACTGCAAACAGTAACTATGAATCTGTCAAAAGGCGTGATTTTCTCATAGACTTAGCCTTGTCTTGGATGAAACCACTGGCTCACCAAAGATTAACACTTACCACGCTACCTAGAACACTGACATTTAAAATAAAAGACTTCTTGGATCTTCCACAAGTTGTAAGTCATCAAGGTCCAACGCACAATAACTACGTCGGTCGTTGCTACGATTGTGGAAGGGCCCTTAATAAAAGCACCCGTAAAGTGTGTAACGTTTGCAATAAATTCATTTGTCCTGATCATTCCAAGACTGTATGTTCGTCATGTTTCGAAAACAATTAAAACATCTCAATTATCTTCTGGTTATTTTATATATATTTTATACTTTTGTGAAGTATCTTAATTTTTTGTTAAAAAATGAAGTTTTGGTTTTTATTTATTTTATGTAAGAACAGAAAGTTTATTTATGTTATTTTTGATTAATATTAATAAATTAAACAATAACAAGAATACTTAAAACAAAAGCAATGGAAGAATTAAATATTTATCTTTTGTATTTTTAATTTTAAAATGGATTACATATGTAGACCGCGCGACCAATTACGTCAGTTTTAAGGGCGCGACTACTGTAGGGTTAAATGCGCGACAGTGTGGGCAGATTTCAAAACGCGTTTCGGGGGAGCGGCTGTACAGCTGCCATTTTGAAATGAAAATAAATTTAAAAAATTTTTTTGTACACTCAAGACCTGTGTTTATGTAACCCTAAACTTTTTTTACTAATTAAATTAATACAAGTATGAAAACAAAATCCATGAAAATTTGATTTTTACAGTAGAATCCCCCCTAAAAGAGAGGAGTATGCGTATAAAAAATTCATAAATGCAGTCCCTAAAATTTTCCCTATTCTTCTGTTAACATGCAAAAACTAGCGGCAACATACGATGCGCTATTGCCACTGAAGCGGTGTGTGCATTCGCGACACCAATCATGCCTAGGGGCATCACTTTCCTTGACTGCTGCCAATATTGATCGCAATCAATTGACTCAGCTTGCTTTAATAGACTGCGCATCAAATATATCGCAGTTTTTCTTTTACAAGTGTGCTCGTAGGCAGAAGACATTAGTTTCATATTTCCAAGAAAATCAATCTAATCGGTCTGTATGGGATATTTTGTTATTTCAACATACCAAATAAATTGTAAAAATATACCAAACAACTTTTTTAAAAAAATTATATGTTGGAGAGCTGCAGGCTCGGTTTGATGGCTTGAATTTCAGTTTACAAGAAAGAAACTCTAAAAAGCTTTACCTGCGTTTAAAGTTCCAATATTTTATATTATTTTTTTATACCGTTGCAATAAAGTAGTAATTGCTCAGCAGAGTCTTCATTCAATATTTATGGATACGTACGCATCGATTACATGCAATAATTAATTATAAAAAATCGCTTCAAAACATCAATCTCCCATTTGCTGATGACGAAAATTAAGCCGCTGACAGCGAAATGCATGCAATTAAATTACACGCAATTATTTATGCAAAATTGATTGTTAAAAAATGCAGAAATGCCAGACAACAAAAAGTGCTTAAAGCCAGCAGGCGCTGGCTTTATGGGATTTGCGTATACTCGCATATACAGTATGTCAAAAAAATGTCGGCAATTGGTAAATATGGCAAAAAATATTTAGTATTCCTTCAAAGTGCTCAAAGAGCCCTTCCAAAATAATGCACTTAGAACAAGGAGAAATATAATCGTCAAACAACTTTTCAGTTTAAAAAAGCGCAAAAATGTCAGTTGGAGCTACATTAAGTCAGCGCGGTGGTTTTTCCATGATGTTTGCTGTGCGTTTAACCTGCAATTCGATGACCTGTTGAGGCGGCACAGGATCTCCAGATGTTTCTTTCACAAATCTGTCATTTTTCGACAAGTTTATACATCATTTCAACTTTTTTTGAGTCTCGACATATCTGGTGGCTTTTAACTTATCAATTCCCGATAACTTTTTTGACAGAATATACCTTTTATGAGGGTGGAGGTAGTTATAAGCACGCGCTTGCTATTTCACGGTGCAATTAATTATTGTAATTAAGTAAGTAAGAGCGACAAAAATAGGGCAGAAGTCAAAAGAACTCGAAAAGTTGTACATTGACAAACACTTGGTGTAAAAAATTGTAAATTTACGTACAAACAGCAAACAACAACGGAAGGCAATCAATATGCGGTAAGCCATAACGAACTTTTTTGCGAAGTCACCTGCATTTATGTACATACATACATATATCTATCACGCAGAGGAATCCATCACTTTGTAGCAAAGAAGAAAAAATTATAAAAGCGCAATACAAACAAGTATGCACATATACATACATATAAAATGCAAATTGTATGTTGCCGACACAGGCGGCAGCTGCACACAAATTACACAATACATTGGATATTTTGCCCACGCTGAGGGTAATGATAGTTTAACTTTGAAGAGGAGTCATGCAAGAATTTCTCTACTCAAATGTATTGACTTTTGTATGCGTAGACAGTATGCAGGCGCAAATGACACCAATTGAATGCATTCCAAAGTAATATTAATTTTTTATGTGATATCTTTTTTGCGAGCATATCCACGAGCTCTGCATGTGTCAGCAAGGGCTGGTCATTCTTACATATTAGTGCTTTAAATGTAAACTGAAACTTTAACTTTAAATCTTTTGGTTTCAACTAAAAATAGTAAAAAAAGAAAAATCAAAAATATCAACATGTCCCGAAAAAATTAAAGATAAATAGGTTTGAATATTATTTACTAGCAAACATACACTCGGCATACTCTGCTCTGCCGTTAAAACAAATACCATCCGTATTCAAAATAATACCCCCCTCCATTTAATACATAAATACTCGACGAAACCTCTTTTATGGAAGAACGTGTTCAACTATCTTTGCAAAAAAAAATCTCCCTAATCAATGCTTTTAGCGCCTTATAATACAGGGTTTTCCAATAAGGGCGGGTATATGTTGAAATGGAATAAAATGACGTTTGCTGTGTGGCACGTAGCGACGTCCTGCTGGAACCATATGTCGTCTAGGTCCACATGGTTCAATGTGGGCCATAAGGAATTGGAAGGGCCACCACGTCTACCGAAAAATGGGCGCAATGCGCGCAACGTTTGCGTTAATGAACACTCATTTTGTTTTATCATTTGAACGTGCTGTTCAATCGTGTAACTTGCCATGATGATTTGGCATAAACAACTGAATAGTAAACAAAAGATTTGACAGATGTCACCAAAACAAAATGGCTGCCACAGGGCGCCAAAATCGACCCGGATTCATGTAAGGATTCTTGCCTAACCCTGAACTATCATACAAGTTCATCAGTATCTGGAATTGCTTAAACTGTTACAATAACAACAATAGGTTCTTATTTGACTACTTTTGACTTATTGGAATCACTCCCATGTTATTTTTAAACTAATGGCCCACAGTCAACAGAAAACTAAAAACGAATTCTTCCAATTTTTGGCTGTACGCTAACTAAATACAAGTTATTACCAAATTCCAATCAACTGTTTTTAATTTGTGGGTCGAACGTGGGAAAACTAACATAAAAATAGATAGTTGATGTCATGAAATGTGAAGTAACTCAGTGAAGTGGGCATTGCTGCATAGAAAAGTTCATTTAAAATGCACGGATATTTAAATTTAGAAAAGATTACTACGATTTTCTAATAGCCATAACGAGCAATGAACGAAGACATATGATTCCTATCTACACGTATCCACAACACATAAATGTAAATAAAAAAAATTGAAAAAAATTCTATTTTATGGTATTAAAACCTCTTTTCATTGTTCTTCCGCCTGCCAGTGCGCTCTCACCCCCGCACTCCTTACAATCTATTGTTACATTACACGATGCAATTCGAATAGCTTGCATTGTCGTACTGCCACATTGAAGTTGCAAGTTGCAAATTCGAAGTTTGGGTTATTGAAATAGGAGTCAAGTTGCATGCAAAGTAATCGTAGTCAACTTGAATAGATTTGATACTTGAAAGCAGCTCGTTGTAGCTCACATATGAACTCACACACACGCGCACACACACATGTGCACACTTTCTCAAATACATCGCGACAGTTGTGCCACCTATTGTCACGTGTTACACCCGCCTCGCCCTGTCAGTTGGTGTGTTCGTTTCATTTCGTGCCTGTCACAGCTCTAACAATGAGATAACGTATCAATTTCCCATTCAAGTATTTGCCACAAAAGTCGCAAAGAAAGTGGTTTGAAATACATGCATGTGTACGTACATGGCACTCGTGTGCTTGTGTTGGTATTGGAGTTGTATGTGCATGTAGAGAAGTTTACTTTGACATGCTAACAAGGAAATGAATATGAAAGTTACACAGAAAATAAAAATGGAAACAAAAAAAAATAAAAAAAAAATAAATAAATAAAAATACAAAATATAAAATTATAAAAATATAGAATAAAAAAAATATATCTTCAGTGAATTCAGTGATAAAATAACCAACTTTTGCTTAGTTCTTTGGAGGGAAAGAGTAAATGTGGTATTTCTGTATGGTACTGATTGCTTCTCTATTTCTCTATTTTTTAGTACAAATTTTTTTGCTGCTCTGATTTCGATAGTATCAACAATGCGCGAAGCCAGTTAGCTAACTTGTCGTTAATAACAATTTTTTAATGAGTTAACAACATTGCCTGCCCACCAAGTCAAGAGAGTATGAGGGAGAAATAAGTATTAATAATCGAAAACGGCTTTATAGTTTTCCATTCGTATCAATACTATTTTACGTCTCCGAATGGGGTAACATCAAAATGTGTGACTTCAACCCGTCAACCGCTTCTTCAGGGATCGAAAAATGTTGAGTTCGCTTTTCATATTTGATCAGCGGGAATAAAAAAACTTCTTGCATCCCATGATTCAATTATTAAAGGTTTGCTCACTTGTGAAATTAGATTTTTGGCACTCCCTTGCAAAAGGTTACTTTTAAGAAAGTGAGAAAGTGGCAAAAATTAAAACCTTTTTGGTAAAAATGATATCAACTGCGAACGGTTTAAAAAATAAAAATTAATTAATATTTGAATGTAAGTAGTAGGCAGTATTAAGATACATATCATTTTTCATATATGAGTTCCTTAGAAATAAAGAAATAAATAAAAAATTGGTGAGTACACTGCTGTTATGTGTTTGGCCAGCTTCTTCTCCTATTTGTGATGTGTGTCTTGATGTTGTTCCTCAAATGAAGGGACCTACAGTGTTGAGCTGACTCCGAACGGTAAATAGTCTTTTGTGAGGAGCTTTAATGGTACACAAACGCTCGAAAGTTTGCCATTACTTGCCGAGGGTTGACCGCTATTAGAAAAAACCTTTTCTATTAAACAATTTTCTTGGTAGCAATTTGTATGGCTGCTAAAAATCAAAATTTCATATGTTGGCAACAATTTTAATGTGCATTGAAACCAGAAGGAAAATTATCCGAACGCACTTGACGGTAAACCGTACTTCAGTATCTTCTCCGACAAGAAAAATGATGAGAGAAAGTAAAAAGTGTTCTTGGTCTCACCATTCTGGCCGGTTTTAGTAGATGTAGAACTTGGTGGCAAAAGAGCTTTAGTGTCGTATTTCCAGGTTCACGTTGTTAAGATGGTTGATGGTGGTTGCTAAGTAAGCGAAGTAACATAGCTTCAAAGACTATAAGAGACAAAAGTGACATACGTCGAGAGATCCATATACGCTCGTCTCTCTTCAGTCAACTCTACATCTATAAGCTCAGAGACGACAAAATTAGCCGTCCGATTTTTAAGGCTAATATGAGAATCAGCATGAATAGCGGTACACCAGCAATTAGAAAAGATTCATAAAAGAAAAGGTAAAAACGTGCATTGGCTGCATTGCTTATATAGACCAGATTCCTTTCTTAAAGTCATCGGATCATTTTTGAAAAGTGTTTCTTCTGAGATCTGTTTGCGAGTATAAGAGTTAATCAATGTTCTCCCTGAAAGATGGTGCCATTTTTAACACTCTCATTTATAGAGAAATAAAAAATGTATCATCATTGTCATCATTGGCTTGACCACTTTTCGCCTACTGCAGCATATGTCTCCAATTGTCTTAATTTCATGCATGGGTCCTCCATGCTCGAAACCCCAAAAAACCTCTGTCTTCGTCTACGCCATCAATCCATCAGAGCGGCAGGCGGCCCCTTCTTTTAGGTCTGTGGCACTTTCCAAAGAGTATTTCTTGGGGTGTGTAATCGGTACTAGCCCGTAATATATGACCTAACCATCTCAGTGTGTTGATCATTATTGTGTTTATTACGAAGAGTGCACGTACAGTTTTTCGAGTAGCGCTTCGGAGATTCCCCGTTATCACATATCGCGCCAAAGCTTTTTCGCAGAACTCTCCTCTCAAAAATAAGCAGCTTCTGTTTATCCGCATCTCTGAGTGACCAGGTTGCACTAAAGTATAGCAAGGTAGGAATAGTAATTGAGTAGTACAGAGGAATCTTCGTTCTCGTGTCTAGAAGGTGCGCCATAAGGATCTGTATCCAATTTCTACAGAAGTTTTGTTGTCATGATTAATGGTTACTCTTAGGTACGTAACTTCCTCCACTACTTCGAATTCATATTCACCGATTTTGAGTATTTTACCCACTTTGAGTCTGATATAGTCCGAGGAAATTGAAAAAAGCGCTTTAGTATTCCTTCTACCTTTTCAAGGGTAATATTAAAAAAAATATGGCCTATCTTTTAAAGAAAAACACAAAACTGGGTCCCATATGTGGTTTCTCGATCAAGCAAAGGGATTTTGGCACACCTGGTTTTCATTGTCCTTTCCTGGAAGATTCTTTCAATAATCATCTATTTCTCTCAGTGTAAATTATTCATTTTCCAGTTATTGTCGCCTATTTGCAGCAAATCGAGTACACAAAGTACAATAGTTGCTATCAAGTGGAAAAGGAAGTGATTAGATGTGAAAATGTATGTTTTGCACGAGGCATTCATATTACAGATGTTGGTGGTAAGAGCTCCTCATAGAAATGCACTTGAACAACAATAACAAACACGTGCACATATAAATAAAGGTATACATAGGAATATGTTTATCCGTTCAGTTTTTGTTATTCTACCCCGTAGCTTAGTGCATTTTCGTGTTTTTCTTAGAACTTCAATGAGGATTCTTATCCGACAAAAGTAATTGCAACGCGAACGGCAACATTCAAAGTGCTTTTTGCTATCGTTGATAAGATTCGTTTATAAATAGTATTCGTACAGGTGTATGCCATATACACACATACATATGTATGGGCTTACGTACGAGTATTTTTATTTGCACAGATGGCACCAGGCGGTGCCAGCAGCAGCAATAAAGGCAATCGAGCGGCAGGCCTGTGCAAATTGACAGGTGTAAATATTTGCAATTTGCGGAATATATTTGCATTTATTTGTGTGCTTGCATGTAGCGGTAGTCCTTTGTGCCGCCTTTCTATGATTTTCCATGTCAGCATTTAATTTGAGCAAAAAGCTGAAGCGGAAAGCAAAGCCATGCCAACCTTATCAGTGTTTTCGAAGAGAATTTGAAGCAAAGTTGCAATGAGCGCTGCCTTCAGCAACAATTACGCCATGCTGTGTGTGCATATGTTTCGTTGTTTGTGTGAGTGCGTGTGAGTGTAAGTTAATATATTCCCTAAACATATGTGCAAGCAATGAGAATAGCCAATTTGCAAGTTATCGCTTTCTGTGCTCTTTTCTCATTTTCTATAAACCAAACTAATGATTTGCCATTAGCAACAATTTCGCCCAACAGCAAAGCTAAAAATAATACTTCTCCACTGTGTGTTTGTGGGTGCTTGATTAACGGAAATGGAATACTAAAACATCGTACATATTCATACAGATTTGCATGTTAGTATGCCCTAGTACTGCTGGCAGTCTGTCTGTCCCTCTATCATGTGGCAAAGGTTAACCTCAAATCCTGCAGCTATGCATGCAAATATTGAAATCGAAATTTCGATTAGCCGGTTATTTGTGCACTATTAGCACAAGAAAGTTCACAAACGTATAGAAATGCAGACACGCATACTCACAAATATGCTCTTCCTATGGCTTACGCTATGCAGAGCGAATTTCAGTTACCTGCAGAGAATCTGAGAATTTCGAACATCAAGTTGATATGGTCCGCTCAGGCTAATTGCTTTTATGCTGATTTGCATGTGTGTATTTGAGGGTGTACACGAATTCATTTTACACTTTCGAATAAGTTGTAACAATGAAAAGCTAGTACTCAAACAAGGAAGTTTGGAATATATTTAATGATTATACAATTTGACACGAAAAAGCTTTTCAAGAATCCCATCCATCTTCCTAGGTGACTTAAAAGTTTCCTTGCTTGCCTTTTTAGGCAAAAATCAAGATGAACATCACAAGTTAAAGGAAACTCTCGGCCAACAACACCTAACAAAAGATGTATATTACTACACAGGGTGATATGAAGTGTTACCAACTTCACACTGCTTGTATCTGTAAAACAGCTCATGACATCAACGTCAAAATTGTTCTAATGACAGTTCAATATTTTTTTTTTATAAACCATCAAAAGCATTTGCGTCTCAGTTTTGTTAAATTTTTTTTCTGTGATGGAACTCAAACGTAATATGTGATTGAGTTATATCTGGCTGGAAAATCACAACCAGCCATTGTTCGTGAGCTCAGTCATCTCAAAGTGAACAAAATGTTTGTGTATCGCACTATAAAGCGTTACAATGATACTGGTAGCTTTGCAATACGCTGTGGAGGTGGACCAAAAAATACCGCAACGACGCCAGAAATGGTTCGGAAAGTGAAGGCTCGACTTGAACGAAATCCACATCGAAGTGGAAGAAAATTGGCCAAAGAAAAATGAGCTCAAGGTCAAGGCTTACAAGTTCCAAAAAGCGCGCGATCTTTCACCCCAGCAAAAAAAGTTCGATGCGAAAGAGCAAAGGAGTTGTTGCGCTTGCACGAACGAGGCGAATTTCCTAACATTGTGTTTTCTGATGAAAACAATTTCCCAATTGAGCAGTTCATAAACACTCAGAACGATCGTGTTTACTTGACCGAACGCTCATACGAGAATTTGAGCCTACGTATGGCCACTCGAAGCAATTTCCCATCGCAAGTAATGGTTTGGGCCGGAGTGACCGCTGATGGACGCTCTCCAGTCTTTATCGAGCCTGGTGTCAAAGTGTATGCGACTTAATATCGGGAAGATGTTTTAGAAGCTGCTTTAGAGCCGTGGACACGCAAAAATTTCGGTCGTAGACCATGGACGTTCCAACAGGTCTCGGCACCGTCTCATAAAGCTCGTGCGAACCAAGAATGGTTAAAAAATCATGTTCCACACTTCATTTCGTCCACACAATGGCTTTCGCATTCGCCAGACCCAAATCCGATGGACTACTCCATCTGGTCCATTTTGAAGAGCAAGGTGAGGACTAAAAAATGTGCCAGTATGGATGCGCTGAAAAAAGCGATTATACGAGAATGCGTCAAAATACCTCAAGATCACATTCGTGCAGCATGCAACTCATTTTTTGACCGTTTCAAGGCTATAGTCAAGGCAAAAGGTGGTCATATCGAGCTAAAGTGAATATATGTTCAAATTGTAATCATTTTTGAACAATTTTGTCTTTTGTCTCCCCTCTTCTTTGGACTTTGGCAGTTAACTCCCTGTTGCTGACCCTGGAAAGAGGGGGCTGCCACGTCACAGCTTACGCAGATGACGTAGCAATCGCCGTTAAGGGCAAATATCCTAACACCCTTATGGATATTATGCGCTCTAACATGGCCACGCTTAGAAGCTGGACTAAGAGTAGGGGACTCGATATAAACCCCTCAAAAACTCAAATAATTCTCTTTACAAAGAAACACAGGCTCCCTACAATCTCCCCGCTAACTTTTAAGGGTGTGGAGATTCCTTTGAAAGAGAACGTCAAGTACCTAGGACTCATATTAGACAGGAAACTCACGTGGAGATCTAATATTGAGGAAAGAGTAAAGAAGGCCAACGTTGCATTATACACTTGCAAAAAAGCGGTCGGTATCAAATGGGGACTTACACCCCACATTACGCACTGGCTCTATACTTCGGTAGTTAGGCCAATCTTAATGTACGGAATACTTGTATGGTGGCCATCTGCTCAAAAGGCGACTTACGCTAAAACCAAGAGTAAGGTCCAAAGAACAGCTTTTTTGTGCATCTCTGGCGCCCTAAGGACTACTCCAAACAAAGCGCTGGAAGTGCTAATCAACTTACCTGCCCTAAATCTGGTAGGAAAACACGTGGCCGCCGCCTCGGCGCTCAGATTAAAAAGTATGGCGCTATGGAAAGACCGGTGGTTTGGCCACGCTTCCATTTTGCACTCTGTGAATAGTCATAAACAAGAAATAGACTACTCTATCCCTAGACTCACCTTTGAAAGACTCTTCAAGACGAGTATACCGTCAAGAAGGGAGTGGCATACAAGAAGGCCATGGAGAAGGGGGGAATTAAACTTTTATACAGACGGCTCCAAGCTAGACGATAAGGTTGGCTACGGAGTTTTCTCGAAGGAATTAGGACTGGAATTATCCGTTCGACTACCAGACTACTGCAGCGTCTATCAGGCAGAGGTATTAGCTATAAAAGAAGTGGATACTTACCTAAATACGCACGCCCTAACAAAAACGACTATAAATATATTCTCGGATAGCCAGGCGGCCATCAAATCAATGAATGCGGCATTACTAAGATCGAAGGTTGCACAGGAATGCCGGGCAGCTCTAAATGATATTAGTGACGTATTCAAGGTCAGCCTTATTTGGGTTCCGGGACATAGAGATATTGAGGGAAACTGTAAAGCAGATGAGCTAGCCAGAAAGGGTACCGCTCTCCAACTGCTGAGTGATAAAAGTACCATTGGAATACCCATGGCCACGAGTAAACTAATAATAAAAAACCACTTTATCCAAGAGGCCAATAGGTCATGGAGAAATGAAGATACGTGTCTAACAGCTAGGCTACTATGGCCGCAAATAAACAAGAAAAGAACAAAGGAATTGCTTAGTCTCTCAAGAGACAATATCTCGAAGGTCGTGGCTTGCTTAACCGGTCACTGGCTATTTGGCAGGCATTCCTCGAGGCTAGGAGTCTTCTCCCATGAATATTGCAGAAGTTGCAGAGATGAGGAAGAGGAAGAAACAGTTGAGCACTTCCTCTGCAATTGTCCAGCCCTAGCTAAAATCAGAGCAGGTTGTCTAGGTAAATACTTTTTTAACTCTCTTACAGAACTGTCTGGCGTAGGGTTGGCATCAATACTACGCTTCATAAGAGCCACGAAATGGTTCCACGAAGGAAGATAAACGAGGTTCCCGTGTAGCACAGTGGTATCACAACGGACCTGTAAGGTCTAAGTGAGTTGGTCGTGCAGACCGACTACCACCATAACCTAACCTAACCTTGTCTTTGAAATCAATAAAAATTCGTACTTTTTTGGTGAAAACAATCGTTCAAATGGGTAGACAATTCAAAGATTGGTGAAAAATTTTAAAGAAACCGGTTCTGTCGAGCAGGGCCGTAGAGAGAGTATTCGGGCCCCGGGGGAAATTTGAGATACGGTCCCCTTCAGATTTTTTTTTTTGTTTATCAAAATGCGTATTATGTTACATTTTTTACATTGATTATTTAACAAAAAAGAAATAATTTTAAACTTACTGGTTACCTTACCTTTGTTATCTTCTTGGCTTACTACTCTTATATATGAACTATCAAAGTTGGTGATGACAGGACCAGCGGCTTACAGTTGATTGTGCATGAAACTACAAAACCTTAAACCGATAGCACCTGTTTCTTACTGGCGCGCTAGGTGGCACTGTGATACAGATTTTCTTAATTTTTTTATTTCTTTATATAGTTTCTTTTTTTTTGCAAATTGATAACTTCTTCTGAATGTGAACCAAATTGAGTCAATAATACGATTTTGCTATATAAATAGACCCCAGTGACACCTAGCGGGATATAGGGTACCCTATGTCCGGACCGAATATCTACGGTATAAACCAAAGACGCTTAATTGAAATTTATTTAGTACTTTTTGAGGTAATTGAGATATTTGATATATCAAAAACTCTCCGTATAAAAGTTAAGTATATTGCGTTTGGAATTCAAGCCCTTACGCCATCTTCCTTTTTCGATAGTAACCTTCAAGCTATAGGTCCTAAAGCTATAAATATATAAAAATGTGCTATAAAAAATGATTGAATAATGAATGCTGTTTACTAACCTTTGCATAGGCGCTTATGTCATGCATTGAGGCCATCAGAGAACCGCCGTTAGAATCTTAGACTATTTCATTCGCTTGGAGATAATTGGCTTACGCGTTGAACCGAGCGGACCTTTTTCTACTCATATTCCCTCAAGCGATGAGTGGGCGGGGTGCAACATTTGGCGGCAATCATGTTCACGGATGGCTCGAAGTTGGACGGAAGGGTTGGTGGGGCAGTATTCTGCAAGGAGCCTCCCATCAAACTTAAATTTAGGCTCCCGGACCACTGTAGTGTTTTCCAAGCGGAGGTATCCGTAATTAAGGAAGTGGTGGACTGGTTGCTTACTTCGGTAATTACCGTAAAGAAGTAAATACTCGATTGCATCCGAATACTTCAACATCAGCTTATTTAGGTTCCCGGTCACACCGGGATAGAGGGAAACTGCTGGGCTGATGAGCTGGCTAGACAAGGAACTTTTGGAGACGGTTTCGTCGCGAAATGAGAGAATTGGAACTCAGCCACCGTTGGCGTCGTCCTAAAATGCATGATCATTATCGTCTCAAATCCCAAGGCTCCTTCTTCCTTCCCTTCTCTTTTCTCTGCCCCCATGTATGGCATCACAACAGACGAATTTATAATATTTGTCCAAGTGTGCCCTAAGCTAGGGCAGCCGCTTAAACTAACCTAAGCGTTAAGCCAATTTTGATGAAATAAAGGTTACATAGTGCCCTCAACTACGCTAAACTTACGTGCGATAGGTAGGTAGGTAGGTAGGGTGGTTGTCGCAAGACACACTTAGACCTTCAGCAGGTCCATTGTGATACCACTGGAGCTTATCCTTACTCTACGTGTTCCTTTTCAAACCATCCGGTTGCTTTAATAAACGAGCAGAGCTTCGTTAGTTTTAGATGGGCTATGTCCGCTACATCGGTTAGAAATGCTGTATCGAGAGTGCGCAGCCTTCTCATAGCTAGGCTTTCACACTCACATAAAAGGTGTCTGACTGTTTCCTCTTCTTCTGTATTAAGACAGCTTCTACAGAAATCGAAGTAAGGGAGTCCTAACCTTCTAGCGTGGCTGCCTATTAAGCAATGACCAGTTAAAACACCTATCATTTTTCTTATAGATTCTCTGTTGAATCGTAGCAAGATCTTCGATCGACCGCTGTTCCAGTTCGGCCATGTCTGTCTGCTTAGTTCGCATGTTGTGAGGTTTTGCCAGATTGTATTTACCTTTTTGATGGTTTCCCTGTCTATAAGTAATTTACAAGTGGCTATGGGCATGGGTATCAGCGCCTTATCCGGTTCGAGACCGAGCGTTGTACCGGTTCTTGCGAGTTCATCCGCCTTACAATTTCCTGCAATGTTTCTGTGGCCTGGTACCCAGATAAGGTGCACCTTGTAGCACTTAGATACGTCATCTAGTAGTTTAAAACATTCTAGAACTGTTTTTGACGAGTGTGTTTTTGATTCCAGCGCTTTTATTGCTGCTTGACTGTCCGAGTAAATGAAGACTTCATTTGCGGATAATACTCTCGTTTTTATCTCTTTAAGCCCTTCTTTTATGGCAGTGACTTCCGCCTGAAATACACTGCAATGATCAGGCAAGCGAAATGATTGGCATACTCCGAGTTTGTCGGAGTAGACCCCTCCGCCTACTTGGTTGTCTAGTTTTGAGCCATCTGTGTAGATGTTTAAGTCATTTATCTTGACAATGAGCCCGTTATCCCATTCCTCTTTGGAAGGAAATACTGTGGCAAAGGATTTATCGAAATTGATGTCCTTGGTCTTACAGAAATCCGTTGTGCTGGGAATGCAGGGGAATTGTTCCAAAATTGAGGAGTGCCCTCTTTGGTACGTTCTGAGTAGGCCGATTTCTCTTAGTCTGAGAGTTGCTTTGGCAGCTGTTTGCTTACCGTACTGCTCTATTGGTAAAATGCTAAGAATAATATTTAGTGCATCTGTAGGTGTGGTTCTGAGGGCCCCGCAGATGCAAAGACTGGCCATTCTTTGTACGTGTGCCATGGTTCTTTTGACGTACAATTTATCTAAAGCTGGCCACCATACTAATATGCCGTATGTTAGGATTGGTCTGACAATTGCCGTGTAAAGCCAGTATACGATAGATGGGGAGAGACCCCAACTTAGTCCTATTAGCTGTTTACAAGAGTATAGTGCTATTGTCGCCCTTTTTACTCTATCTTCGACATTTGCCTTCCATGTTAGCTTTCGGTCTAGTATTAGACCTAGGTAGCGGGCCTCATCATTGAATGACAGTGCCGTTCCACCTAGAGTCGGAGGAATTATATTTGGAATTTTGTGTTTCCTGGTAAATAGGATGAGTTCAGTTTTATTGGGGTTGACGCTTAGCCCATTTGCTTTTCACCAGTTTTCAACCATGTTCAGTAAATCCTGCATGACTTCTATGAGTGTATTGGGGAATTTCCCCCTTACTACCAATGCAACATCGTCCGCATAGGCTACAACGTGTTGTCCTCTCTCCTCTAGGCTCTTTAGCAATGAGTTTAGTGCCAGCACCCATAGGAGAGGGGACAGCACACCGCCTTGAGGTGTTCCTCTGCTAACTTTTTTCTTGATCTCTGAGTCCCCTAGGGTTGCGATCACCAATCTGCTCAAGAGCATGTTTTTAATGAACTCAACCAGAGCGCCAGAGATCCCGAAGTCCGTCAGTGCCTTTATTATGGTATCCGGTAGGATGTTGTTGAATGCGCCCTCGATATCTAGGAAGGCTACCAGTGTGAATTCTTTATTATACATTGACTTCTCGATTTCTGTAACAAGTGAGTTAAGTGCTGTTTCGGTTGATTTCCCTTTACAGTACGCATGTTGTGAGATGCTGAGCTTATAAGGGCTGATGTTAGCCCTAATATGCTCTTCTAAAATTCTTTCTAATGTTTTTAGCAGAAAGGAGGATAGGCTTATTGGCCTGAAATCCTTAGGTGTTGTGTGTGAACTTTTTCCCGCTTTAGGGATAAAGACCACTTTTACCTCTTTCCATGTTGATGGGACACTTTTCAGTTTCAGAGCGGCCTTAAATATGACCGTCAACCACTCCATGATGTAGTTTAGTGAATGTTGTATTTGGGCCGGGAATAATCCATCTGGGCCCGGTGATTTAAATGGTTTGAACGTGTTCACTGCCCAGGTTATCCTAGCTTCAGTGATTATTTCTTCAATGTCAGAGTTTGGTCTTTCTGTACCATTGTTGATTAACACGTTAGATGATTCGTTGCTGGGAAAGTGTGTGTCCACTAGCAACTTCAGAGTTTCGTCACTCGAAGTAGTCCAACTCCTGTCCGGTTTTTGGAGGTATCCGGTGGTATAGTGTTTTTTTGAAAGGATTTTACGCAGTCTGGAGGCCTCTGTGGTTCCTTCGATTTCTCCACAGAACGTTCTCCAACCAGACCTTTTCGCTTTCCTAACTTCTTTTTTGTAAATTTTTAGCTTAGTGTAGTAGCAGTCCCAGTCTTTACTCTCTCGTGTCGCTTTCGCTCTATTAAACTGTCTTCTGCTGTCGTTTCTTAGTGTAGACAGGTCTTCTGACCACCAGGGCGGCTTTTTCTTCCCCTTATACTTAATTAAGGGGCAAGCCTTGTTTAGCGCAGTTCTACAGACCTCCGTAAGGATTTGTACGTGTTCGTTCAATGATTCTCTGTCTTCAATAGTAATATTTTGGGAGTTTGGAAGTCTTTCCTTAAGTTACCGTTTATATATATGCCAGTTGGTGTTTTTCAAGTTCCTGCTGGCGGGCGGGGCCTGTGAGTTTTTTCCCCCAAATTTTATTTCTATGTAACGATGATCGGAGTATGAGTGTTCATTCAGAACCCTCCACTGCGTCATCTTTTCGTAGAGGGTTTGACAAACTAGCGTAATATCAAGAACTTCTTGTCTATTGCGCGTAATAAATGTAGGTTCGTTGCCTTTGTTACACACTAAAAGCTTGCTACATATAATATAATTAAAGAGAGACTCACCTCGTTCGTTTATATCCGAGCTCCCCCATACGGTATGGTGGGCATTGGCATCACCTCCTAGGGCTAGTTTGCGGTTGTGTGCTTTGCAGTCTTCCACAAGGCTTCTTATTAGCGGCGACGGCAGTGGACCTGTGTCGTCTCCGGCAAAGTAGAACGAGGTTAGCCAGATGTTGCTTCCGCTCACTTCCCAGCTAACCGTCGTGGTATCTGCGTTACTGAAATTTTGAATCATAAATATATTAAGATGTGCTTTCGCCATTATGCATGCTCTTTTAGTACCTTCACCATTGGTCTTGTATACTTTATACCCTGATGTCCTCAGACCGCAGATTTCGCCATTCCGTACCCAGGGTTCCTGGATGAGGACTACGTCCGGCTGATCTTCTGCCAGACGCTCCAGGAGGGCAAGGCAGGCTTCTTTACAGTGATGAAGGTTTATCTGTAGAAGATGCATCAGCTGTTAGCGTAATGTCTGGGTCTTCTTTGCTTTCGCATAAAAGTTCCCTTTCGGAATACTTACGCTGTTGTGTGTGGTACTTACCCTCCCGTTCGAAGTACAGCCTCCCTAAGCCCATTTCTGAGCCTGAGGAGGCGTATTCTTCTTCGGTGGGCCGGTCGTCTTCGCTCATTGGCTCGGTTTCGCTCATGGGTTCTGGTTCGCCCATGAGCTTTTCACCTTCCTTAGTGGCGAGGAACTCAATTGCATCTGTGTCTGTTTTGTAAATGTGAAGCTTCACCTTTACGAAACCGTATCTCAGATGCCCATCGCATTTCGCTAATGGTTCGGTTGAGTTCTCTGTGAGGAGCAGGAGAGCCTGCATGGTGGCGCGCTTCTGCTCTTTCGATTCTTCCGCGCTATTTTTGCTGGTGAGAGTTTTGACATACCTCCATTCCTGCGTTGGGATGTCCGGATTGCAGACCCGAATGAGCTTCATAATTTCATCCGGGTCTTCGACGGTTGAAGGTAACCAAACCCTTGCTCGCGGCCTGGACGGAATATCCTTCCTGTCCACGACCACTAGCTTGGCATTTGGGTACACTTCGCCGACTTTGGAGATGGCCTCTTTATACAGTTGAACCGATCTCTCATCGTCGCAAGCTATAATTTTTATCTGGCCTTGGTGCCAGCCTAAGTCTTCGCACGCAGGCGGGGGACCGGGGTTCTCCAGAATAACTTTCAGTGCCACTTTCGTCAGCTCGGCCTCGATCCATTTCCACTGGGCTCTGGGGATCATACCTTCTGGGTGGTTCTCGTCCAGGACTCCTATGATCAGGCGGTCTTTTGCAACCTCCGCAAATGATCTTCTGGGCGTCACGCCCATTGATTTGTGCCTTTTTGCGTTTGGCTTATTTTCCTCCGAGGACCGCTGTCGTTTCGGAGCCGATTGTGTTGGCTTGAAGTCAGGGTTGAAATCAGGGATGATCGCTTTCGCTCTATCAATCGCCTCTTTCAACTCCTGTGTCATTTCGCTTTCTTTTGGGTGAGTTTCGTGCACCCTCCTTAGGAGCCTAGCCGCGTTTCTGCGATCCTGGTAGCTCGCTTTCGCTGGGTCTACCACCCTCACAAGCGGCCATCCTTCGGTACCGGAGCTAGCAGTAGCATTGCTTCCGGTCGGGACCGTTTTTGGGGGCTGAATCGCAGTTGACTGCCGGGCCAGTGCCCCCCTACTTGTACTTGGACCTGTGTCCAGTCCTGAGTACGTGTCAGCTGTCCTCGCTTTCGCTGAGGCTGTCGTTGCGTGTTTGGATCGACTTATTAAGCCGATGGATGGCGTTTTCTTTGAGCTCGGTGCAACCGTTGCTCTTGTTGCGGAACTGTTAGTTCCTGTCGGTCTATTAGAAGGAGGACCGATCTCCTTTTTTTTATTTATTTTTTTTAAGTCTGCTTGCATTTTGGACCCACGAGTGTCGGAGAAAGGATGTCCGCCCGTGCATAGCTCCGAACTACACGGGTAAGGCTAATTATTACGGAGGGCGCCAGTTATCCGTAAGCTCCGTTCGAGACTTGGTTATTTTATAGAAGGGCCCCAAGCCTGACAGATTCTCGGCACGGGTCGCATCACACCTTAATCCAGCCCTTCACCCCCGACCACGTTAAAGGTACTTTGAGTAGTGCTGTACTATTGAGGAGTATCGAACCCTACCCATAGTACCCTTAACTTAGCTAAGTACCTCCTGAAAATAGGAAAACTGTGGTACTTATTACCAGCTGGCACCCTCGGGGAGGGTTCAGTGGAGGATTTTCGCCAGCCCCACGTGCGATAACTCCATGAAAATTTCTCTAGCAATTTTAGAGATTAGTGTGCTTAAGTAGATACCTAATTTCCTGTTTTGTGTACTCAAATGCACACCCTAGCCAGCACATCACTTATACTTCTTCTTAGGTTTTACTGCTTACTCTTTCGCCAACACTACAAACCCGTTGATTATTGCAGCGTATTATATTCTTTTTTATAAGAAGGTCTCGAGATCGAGGCTTCAACACGCTCCCTTATATAAGCTTTGCGCGGTAGACTTGAGCTTTTCAAGCCCGTGCTCCGCATGATAAAATTGGTAATATCTAACGGAAGTCTCAACAAAAACGTATCGGAACACCATTTATATTTTGACCATTTCATCAAATATTTCTGAAGGTTTTTCAAGGCGCAACCTTCTGTCACTTTTTTTTTTATAAACCTAAAAATGCTTAGAGTCTTTGCTTTATCAATGCTGCCTGAGAAGTAGCATAGCAGGTGCTCATTCATATACAAATTTAATTAAATTTTCAATAATTTTCGAGTGTCTGCTATTGTTGACAAAGCCAGAGAAAAAGCCATTTTTCCAAGGTTAAGGCAGATTTTGAGTCACTTCAAACTACTAAAATTCAATGGGCTATAAAACTGAGTACGCAAAATTTTTCTAAGAATTTTGATTAAAAAAGTTTGAAATTTTGATGCAAGTTTCTTCTAAGTTTTTTTTTTTAATTTACACAAACTGTCAGTACTTGAGCCATAGCCCCTGTGCGATAGTTATTAAACGCGCTGCATATATATATGTGCATCAATTTCTTTAAATTTGCATGCACCTATGCTTCACCGACACACAACTTCGGTTTCGAATCGTTTGTACATATCAAGCAATCAACTAATAACCTACTTTCCCAACTTCGACCAAAGAAACTTTCTTTACTGCTTTTGAATTGCTCACCTTTGGGGCATGCATTGCCGGCATATCAATACGAAAAGCTAGTACAACTTTTACTAGTTTAGAATTGCACGAAATGTGACTTTTGAATGCTCTGCGCATAAACGCTAAGGAACATTTATCTTCATTTTTCAAAGTTTCTTGCACCGAAGTTGTGAAGAATGGCGTGCAACCTGCACAACCAATAAACCCTAAAACTATTATTGCAGCGATAAGACAAAGCTTCAAACTGGTGAGATTAATTATAATTCCTGTTGAAAGTAATTAAAATGTTTGCTTTGTGGGAAAGTATTTGAAATTTATTGGAGGCACTTACATAAGTATACATGCACTTTACATAAGCACTTACGTATGTATGTACTAATAATATCTGGGATCAGATGGATGATAGACACTGCAGGGGATCTAAGAAAGTAAATGTCAAATATTATAATTTGGTATAATAAAAGCAATTTGACAAAATAATTGTTTAAGCCATTGCGATCTTCTCATTCTTCATATTCTATGTATATCTTCAAATTTTGGTGAAATAGTAAGAGTCCGGAGTTTCTATCTAAGTATCAAAAAAGTAGAAGAAAAGAAAAAAACTATTGAGTAGGCTGACAAAATTGTATTGGCTTTGAGAATTAAAACTGCTTGTATAACAAACTTGTCTCATTCTTTAATTTCGTTCATTTTAAGTCTAAAACATTATGTATTATAGTTTTTGCAGACCACTTAGAGCTACTTTAAGATGAAATTACTAAATATATTTACAAAAAAGGAGTTAAGAAAATAAATGAAAATTATAAAATCATTTTGTTTAAAGATTTGGGTCACTCTGTGTAAGTAAATAGTAAAAAAATATTATAGGTGAGTAAGCATTTTTTTGTCGGGTGTTATAAATTACCATGGCAATATAGAAATAAAATATATGTGCACACGTTAATTAACTATAGCGCAGGGTCTTATTGACAAGTTTTTAAAAATTAGTTCTCATGTATATACGGTCAAAACAATATCGGGAATTGTTCATTTAAATAGAGCGCGTCCCACATACATAATTAAAAAATTTATTTTATGAAAATATAGTCCACTCTCTTATATCAGGTCAGTCCAAAGGATTTTTTGTCTTTGGAGCAAAAAAAAACGCTTCGAGATCCCTTTTTATACCTTCTTTTGAGGAGTAGTTCTTGTTACTCATATGGGATTGAAGTCCACGGAAAAGGTGCAATATCCGGAGAGTATGGTGGATGCGGCATTAGGTCCCATCCGAGCTCGTACAGCTTGCCAAATGTTTGGCTTGCGGTATGAAGCCTTGCGTTGTCGTGGTGAAACAAAACTTTGCGTCTATTCAATAAAGACGGCCGATTTTTTTAAGTGCCTCATTCAGGTTTGATAGCTGATGGGAATAATAATCAGCAGTTATCATCTGGTTTGGTTCCAGAAGTTCATAATAAACAATACCGGCCATATCCCACCAAATAGACAGGAGAATCTTCTTGGGGTGAAGGCCATCTCTAGTGGTCAGTTCTGGTGTTTCATCTTTATCTAACCATTTGCGCTTGCGAACCAGAATATTGTAACAGACCCATTTTTTATCACCAGTAACTATACGGTTAAAAAAACTTTCACTTTCAAGGAGTTGCAGCAGCTGAGGACACACATTCACTCTCTGCTGAAGGTTGGCGACGGAAAGTCTATGCGGAACCCATTTTCCCAGCTTTGAAACTTTTCCCAACTGAACCAGGTGCCTGTGAATTGTTCCGTGCGATGAATTTAACGTCTGAACTATCATATCGACTGTCAAATTTGGCTCAGCTTCCACGAGTTCGAGCAAGGCGTCGGAGTTAAAGACTTCAGGACGACCAGCGCGCGGGGCATCCTCTACGTCGCATTTACCACTTCGGAATTTTGAAAACCACTTTTCCGCTGTCCTTACACTCATGGTATCCTCTCCGTGAACAGTGTTTATTTCTGCAGCAGCAGTTGTTGCATTTTTACCACTTTTATAAAAAAAAATACAAAACATGCCTCTTCTACGCGTTCGAAGGCTCCATTTTATTTTTTAACAATAAAATCACTTGTTGAATGCACAATATATCAAAGAAAGTATAAATAGTTCCGTTATATTCCGCGAATAATTTTTTGTATGCAAAAATCGTACAAGAGTGAAATTATGGGTAAAATACGCACGAACTTATGGACTGACCTGATAGAAGTCACATGAATCCAAGTTTCACATTTTTTGCAAAAAAAAATCAACAAATTTTCTACAAAAGAAGAAAAAAAGAAGAAAACCCTCACCGCTGACAGAAAAAATTATCCAAAAACATTGCGATTTTTGAGCTACTTCAAATTTTCTTTTTGGAGTATTAAAATTGTTGGACTATAAAATGATTATCCGAAATTTTTAAAAAAATTCTCATTAAAAGTGTAAAATTGTATATAAGAATTCTGATTAAAACGAGTGAAATTTTCAATCAAAATTTGTTGATTTTCGTGTTTTTTTAATTTACATACAGTTTTTATTCATTAAAAAAAATATTAGTATTAAATCGGAAACAAATAAGTTGTGTACACTTCTCAAAAGAAACACTAAATTTAAGAAAAAGTTTTTTCTAATAGCGGTCGCCCTTCGGCAGGCAATGGCAAACCTCCGAGTGTATTTCTGCCATGAAAAAGCTCTTCATAAAAATATCTGCCGTTCGGAGTCGGCTTGAAACTGTAGGCCCCTCCATTTGTAAAATTTCGGCTGCGGAAACGTTTAGCATGTTGCAGAAGGCATTTGGTGATTCGACCATGTCGCAGAAAAATGTTTATAAGTGGTACAAAGACTTCAAAGAGGGTCGAGAACATGTTGATGACTTGGAGCGCTCCGGACGACCATCGACGTCAACAGATGACCAACACGTCAATAAAGTCAAGGAGTTAGTGCTCAAAAATCGTCGGTTGACTGTTAAAGACCTTAGTGATATGATCGAAATATCAGAAGGATCTGTGAAAACCATTTTGAAAGACCATTTGGGCCTACAAAAAGTCAACTCTCGTTTGGTACCGAAAACTCTCAATTTCTTGGAAAAAAGTCGTCGCGTTGATGTGTGTGAAACAATGCTTTCAGACTATCAGGACAAGCTCAAATGCATCATTACGGGAGATGAGACTTGGATTTATGCTTACGACCCTGAAACAACCGACCAATCAAGCGAATATCGTGCTAAAGGCGAGGTCATGATGACAGTTTTTTTCGATTTTCGTGGTGTGGTGCACTATGAATTCCTTCCACCTGGCCAACCTGTTAATAAGGAATATTATTTGAGCGTTATGCGTCGTTTACGTGAAGCAATTCGTCTAAAAAGACCAGAACTATGGGCTATCAACTCTTGGTTTTTGCATCACGATAATGCACCGTCTCACACTGCACTCGTTCTTCGTGACCATTTCGCAAAAAATTCCACGCATATCATTCCGCAACCACCGTATTCGCCTCATTTGGCTCCGTGTGACTTCTGGCTATTCCCAAAACTCAAGAGACCACTCCGGGGAAGGCGTTTCGAGTCGATTGAGGAGATAAAAGCTGAATCGAAGAAGGTGCTGATGGCTATACCGGAAATGGACTATTTGGCATATTTCAGGGATTGGAAAAATCGTTGGCATAAGTGTATTCCATCGAGAGGGGATTATTTTGAAGGGGATGAAATTGATTTACAAGAATAAATAAAGATTTTTCATTGTACAACCAAATTCACCTTACTTTTTGCCCACAGTAGTATATAAAAGCCTGCAAACCAAACAAAGCAGTACCACGCAATGTGGCAACATAACTGGCATAACATCAAAACTTTTCTCTATTGGAAACATGAACTTTAGTTAGATTAGCAGACTATTTTTCTGAAATAGGAAAAAATATTGTTTGGAAAAACAATTAAAAAGTCGAAAAACAAAACAAAAAACAAAAAAAATATCAATTTTTCAAACGCCATCAAATACACAATAAAAAAATTGCCAATTAAGCACCAAATGTCAAGTCGCGCTATACACATTTATGTTGCTGAAAATATATGGCTGACGCTAATTAATTGCACTTTCAAATTTCCAATTTTTCGTTGACTGGCAACCAATGTCCAACTGCAAACGAACCCTGACTGAAGTTCATACTAAATAAAACTCTGAATTTCGTGAACTATCTTTTTCAATTCAGCAACCGAAAAACATTGAGGGATGCTCACACTTTAGCAAAAGTAAATGCTATAAAAAAATCAGCAAATGCATAACCACAACACCTTTCAACTAGTTGCTCTCCCACTAACCGCCCAGCTATCGTCATTTGTTAATTTAACGCTACACTCATTTGACACCTGCTTCCTGAATACCAAATTCCGCGCGAGCACCCAAGCGCTGGTGGAGAAAAAACGAAAAAAGGGTAGCAAACAGTGGCAGTTGCTAATGCATTTGCGTTACAGAATTCCCAGAGATTAAGCTCAGAGGAGTTGGCGCAGCATCAGCTAGAAAACTGGTTCAGCCATTGGCTGCTGCTGCATGTGAGGCATGAAGTGGCAAGTGAGCATGCCACCGCAGGCACTTATCATCCTGTTTGCACTGGGTGTTGCATAACCAACTGTAATATCAACAGTTACAAATCCATACATGCCTATGCATGGAGCCAAATACATGTTTATGTATGTATTAGTTTAGCACTTAAATACTGCTGCCGGAAGTTGCAAGATGTTTGCCACTTTATTTTATTTCATTATTCTCATTCGCTAAAACATATATTATTTAGAACTTAATTTGTGAATAATGCAAGATTAAAAAAAAAATACAAAAGATTAAAATAAAATGAGACTAAAATAAAAGCTGAGCCTATGAATCCGTACACATATGACAGTGGATCGTCTTATGTATGTAGTAGTATTCTTCTAACTCTAATTCATATATGGTTAAACTCTTATACCGATGCTCTCCAACTATTCTCAAAACTAATGAGATGCAATAAGAATAGTAGACTTTATTGATTTTTAGTATGGTGAATGCCATAAGTAGGTTTAAGTGAATGCGTTGCACCATCTCACTGTTTTGTCTGTTAAAACATGCGCCACCTTTCCGAAACGATTTATCATCATAGCCTATGCCTCGAATAAATTGCCCTCCTAATTTTACAGAATGGGTGAAAAACTGTCAAAAAAAGTTGGTTTTCGTACCAAATGGACTATGACATAATCCACACACAGAAAGTGTGGCAAGTCTATGAATTAGTTTAATATGAAAGACGAATACATACTTAGCTTTTTTTAAACCATCATAGCGCTGGGCATCTGGTAGTAATTGACACTATTTGATAATCAATAGAATAGAAAGAAACTGCGGAAGTGATTCGAATGTACCGATTTCGGACCAAGTCTATTATGGGCTGAACTCTCTCCTTATACATTTGACTGAGTCTGCTGGAATGAACAAATTTATTTCCAGCGAATCCTTAGCAACTTTTTTTACTTGTCCAAATACATTTTTTTCTGCAAATTACTTATGTAAGGCACAAAGCATCCCATAAAAAATTTGCATATCATCAATTTCATCACAAATCCCACGTGTAAGATTAATAGATTAGACCTTCTGCCTCTTCTATGCCACTTCTCTGCTCGCTATCAGTCTACTCGGCTAACATGACAAAAAATTTGCATGTGAAAAGAACAGCAAAGCTGTCGGGAAAGTTTCGCCGCTGTAGAGCATGGTTATACTTCATAAAACTGGTATAACTCACTCTATTCCAACCTTGCCGAGATATGTTTATTTATACCAGTTGCTTCATCTATACGCCACTTGCTAACGCTTAGCG
Source organism: Anastrepha obliqua (assembly GCF_027943255.1). Lineage (NCBI taxonomy): Eukaryota > Metazoa > Arthropoda > Insecta > Diptera > Tephritidae > Anastrepha > Anastrepha obliqua. The sequence continues at coordinate 4,356,152 of NC_072896.1, forward strand.
AAAAGAAGAGGACTTTTTGAAGTGAAAACTTCTTTAGAATCGTTGGGAGTGATTTGAGGAAAAGTGAAACGAAAAAAGCGACCAACTTGGCTACGAAGCGTTATATTATATGTTGATATAAAAGTAGCGACGAACTAAATAAAAATAACTTTTATTTTTTTTTGTGATTCGAACCAAGGATTTTGGATCGGAAGCTCACATTGCTAGTCGCTCGGCTACCGCGCCATGCTGTCGTGGCTGGCCTAAAAGTTGTTTAGTTACGAAGCGTTATATTATATGTTGATATAAATAATTTTTGTGAGCGTGTAATTCTCAAAAGTTTTATTAGGTTTATTATTTAAAATGTATTGACTAGGTAGTGTGGTTATCAGCTTAACATCTGATAGATCCTCCATCAGAGGACAACAAATGTTAAACTGATTTTTGGAAATGGGCGGAGTGTTTTAGGGGCTTGCTCCTTCTCTGCCACGGGTTGACCCGGTATTGCAGTACCGCCGGGATTTCGGCTTTGAATAAATACAGGATAAAATATACTAATACATTTAGCTTTGGTGGGAAGAGCCATAAATTTTTATATGAATACATGTAGACGAAAATGGAATTTTTTTTTTTGAAATTTGCATTGTAGGACATTTCTGATTATTTATTGAAAACAGTTTTTTGGTTTAGATCAGTGCTGTCCATCCCATACATCAATTGATGACACGTATTCTTACTCTCCATCGTTCAGTCGTTAGCAAACCAGCAACGAATAAACACCACGTTTGTCCGCGACGCTTAATGTATGCAATACAATGCCCTGTGAGAACTTTTTTATGCTAGAAAATGCCTTTGGCGACTTGCAATGTCTTTTATGTTACAAGTCCTTCAAAGGAAGCTATAGATATAATATCAAAAGGCATTTCGATTCCTCCCACAAAAATTTTCTACTCCAATCCAATATTTATTTATTTTGGTTTAAATTTCCCACTGGACTGCTCCCATTCTCTCGTTCTCACTTATACACTCACATTTTTCATTTTGGACAGCACTGGTTTAGATACTGAAAGTCAGTTTAAGTGAATCGGTATAAACATTTCGTACATTAATTTTTGTGAGAGTGTAATTCTCAAAAGGTTTATTAGGTTTATTATTTAAATCTATTGACTAGGTAGTGTGGTTATCAGCTTAACATCTGATAGATCCTCCATCAGAGGACAACAAATGTCAAACTGATTTTTGGAAATGGGCGGAGTGTTTTAGGGGCTTGCTCCTTCTCTGCCACGGGTTGACCCGGTATTGCAGTACCGCCGGGATTTCAGCCTTGAATAAATACAAGAAAAAATATACTAATACATTTAGCTTTGGTGGGAAGAAACATAAATTTTTATATGAATACAAGTAGACGAAAACGGAAGAAATTTGTAAGTCTGTTTCTTCGGTCCGTTTGGGTATTTTTTTTGACAACATCGAAACCAAAGCATTTGTATCATATTTCGTCCCCTTAGTATTAAAATAGCCTATAAATTTTTTGATGTTTTGAGAAAATGAATTTCAAACTTTTTGTCGAAAGTAGCTCTCACTCAAATCTCGTTATGTCTGTAAATATTTATTATTTTTTGATTGATGTTTTGACCCACTTTGTGGAACTAGAATTTGACCAAATTTTGACCACATGTAAAATCGACGATGGAGAATCCAAAAATTCAATAAAAAAATAATAGCCTATGAGCACATAGGCTATTGTTATACTAAGGGGACGATTTTATCTATCATGAGCCACTCGTATCATTTGTTGAAATTGAAAACATTGAGGATGAATAATGACAAAATGAAGAAAATAAAATATGAACTTTATAGCAATATTATAATGAACCTATAATTATCCCGCTCCTAATGTTGCTTTCGTCTTATTCTCTCTCAGTTTGTTTTACTGTTGGACTTAAAATATTCACCTTCGAGTTCTTTAGCAAATTAAAAGTCACTACTTTACTATTCAAGAATATCTAAGACCTTTTGCATGTCTCATGATAAGTCGAGGTCTTTGTAAGAAATTGATCAAAAAACTCCTATTATTATTATTGTCGGCCAAAGGCGGAAAATTTTATGGTTAAGTAAAAAAAATTGTTTTATTATTTCTAGAAGAAGAGTTAAAGAGTTTTTAATGTTAAAGAAAATTTCGATAAAATAGTCGAAGTTGATCAAAATATTACTAGTCATAGCATCGCCCAAGAGCTAAAGATCGACCGTAAAACAATTTTAAATCGTTTGGGCGAAATAATGGATTTCTTTTTCCCCAATATGAATAGAAACATCCGGTACACCGTACCGCCTTACAAGACAAAAAAATCAGTTCGATTACACACCTGAGTCTGAAGTATTTTTGTAAGGCAATTTCGGATATAAAAAAATTTGTTTGGCCGAGCGTATAACTGGGTAATTGAAGTCAATGCATTTTGAAACAACAAAACTCTCCTTCAAACAAAAACTTCGTAATATCCTGCTTTAATATCTGACTGTAAATTCCGAGGATTTGACGAAAAATATAAGAAAGCGATCCCTATGATCGATCAAAAATGTGAACTGCCTTCAAATGGAAAAACTTTCTTAGCAAAAGTTTAATGATTTTTGGCGAGCTGTAATTTATGGTCATTAGAGTGATGCATTAGGGTGGTAGAAACTGAGATCTGGCGGGTAAGTGCTTGAACGAGCTCCTGTTAGTCAAGCAATTTTGCAATAAGCAAATTGGTTCCTCGGGACAAAAATATCGATGTTCAACTCCTTACGATTTACTTTTCGAAGTATTCCATGCGGAATATATAACAAAAAGTGTAAAAAGGCGACTCTCTTTTTCGGTACGGTCCAATACACATTTAAAAAATTTTATTTATTTTTCATTTTTATTATATATATATATTTATTTATCATAAGGTTGTTTATAAAAAAATTAGAAAACAATTTATTGGAAATTGTGCTGCTACGCAGGAACTGCAAACTATTTTCCATCTTAGACTTCGCAAAGTGTTTCTCTCAAAATATTATCAGCTTAGTAATTTTTCAATGCATCTATCCTTTATGTGTTAAACAAAAATAACACTGTATATATTATATAAATAAGCCACAAAACCAGCAAAATACAAAACAGCAACACTTAACATGACCAACTCAACACAAACACAGGCGCAAACACACATCGTTCGCCTTGTTGAAAAATCCCACACTCTCTTTTTACAACTCGCACGAAAATAGAGAAATGTGATTAAATTCCCACCCACACTAAGTAAATAACAAAACAAGTAAACAAATTTTCGATTTCACTAGCAAACAGTCAAGCAAAGTCTGGTCACCTCGAAGTCAGCGCGCCTTTAAATATGTTACATGTTTACTTGCTGGAATGTTTGCATGCACCTTAAATACGCTTAAATGTGTACACATATTTACACATATACCGTAATTGTGTATGTAACTGTATTTGTAACATAAAAACCATCCATCAAATGGATATTTTCCAATAAGTATATGTATAAATAAGGCTACGCAAGATAAATTTTATATTTATTGAAAGTGAAAGTGAAGGCGTAAGTGTAAACGACTGCTTGGCTATGATGAGAAAATGCGGCACGAAAAAAGCAAAAAGGAGGAAGAGGTATAGCCCAAGTGGGTATGGGAAAATTAGAATTTCAGCCAACAATGATCCATAAATCATACGGATGGCATACGCCTAACAGTATGCCTGACCGCCTACATATTTGAAGCAGCAAAATACATTTTCCCTTCATTTGTGTGTGGATTTAAGTCAATGCGAAGGCGTTTGAACTTGCTGAAAATTATTATCTCGTTCAAAGGCATTCGCATGCAGTTATTTTGAAGAATATTCAAATATACAATACGCCTTATAAATGTTACAAAACTGGAGTACTTCACTATGAACAAATATTAATTTTAATAAACCACATTTTACTGCTTTTTCACTTTTATATGTGCTTTTGTGAAAACATCAACTTTCATGTAAAAAAATATCATCGTATTTTGTGAAATTAAAACACTCACACAACTTTGACATTTTTGAAAATATTTACCTCGATTTTTCAATTATATTATATATACTAACAATGCCGCATGCATTTCATTTATTTACCTATGAAATAAAAAATAAAAAACACAACAAAAAATCCCATACAACCGGCCCCTACTTAGATACGCATCGTATTTTTATGTTGGCTGCCATGGATTCTACGCATGAGTCGTCCTGGTAGGCCACTCATATTGGAATTTCCTACGACACCCTGCTCGGACACATCATCGGAACGGAAACATCAGATACTGTCCGATGTTGAATTGAAGGAGCGGTAGGCAAACGAAAAATAGAAAATATTTATGTAGCGAATTTTATTCTTTTACTATAATAAGTATTTTGTAAAAATATTTACTAGTTTTTCTATAGCAATTAAAGTGTTGCAATTACATCATGCTTCCCTGTTCACGATAAGCACTCATTTATTTAATTTAATTTTTTTTATTTGAGCTTTTAGCATTTAGCTTTGCAACACTTTTCGCTTTAGCTAAATATAAATTTTTTATCATTGTACTAAATCGCTCATTTTATTAATTACACTAAACCAGCTCTTCGAAATCGCTGCTCGCCAATGTGCTCGACATCGATGATGATTTCCGACACAACTGCCGCCCGATGACGCCCGGCGGCACCTTACCGCACAATCCCGCTTTCTATCGCACCGTTTATGGGTAACAAGCACAAAAGCCGACGAGAGAGAATGAAGATATAATGAAATTTGTAATAGAGTAGAGTGTGACTGAGAAGGAAAATAGAGAAATTCATTTTTCAACTCAAAATATTATAGACTCATTCAATATCACATTTTTTACCAGCCACAAGTAAACTACTTCTTATGCAGTTCATGTTTTATCCTACCTCTGCAGGCACACTCTTCTTTATTACCATAAAATTTAGAAAGTCATTTACTTAGCAGTTTGTATTTGTCCACTATAGTCAAGGTGATGATGGCAGCATCGGTCCGATCGGTAGCACCCGCATGCCGGACGCCGTTACGCATCATACGTGTATCAAATCAGCAACGGAATATGAACTAGGTTTAATTTTGAAGGAAATTCGCTTTATAACCGATCAGGTACGTTGGAAAGTTTTTACCGATTAAATACGCATTTTGATTTATTATTTAATTAATTGATTAAATTTTTTAAAATTATTTTTAATTTTTTTTTATTTTTTAATTTTATTACATTTTTTCTGGTTGCTTTTGTATTTGTTTTTTATTTCATTTTGTTTTGATTTCATAGTTTTTCTTTGTATATATTTTTTTTAAATTTATTTATTTTATTTTACTTAGTTTTATTATATTTTATTTTATTTCATTTCAAAAAAATTTGTGCTTTTTTTTTGTTTATTCTATGCTTTGTAATTCACTTTATTTTATTTTAATTTATTTTACGTTTTGTTTGGTGAACCCAATTTATTTGTTGCTGCTCATGAATACTCCCGAAAAACCTTTTGGGTATATTATATTACTATTTTATGAGACGATGATACCACTTAAAAACGAAGCCCTTTCCTCTCTGATTTTATTGTAATTTCATTACGAAGAGTTGCAATTGGCACGCATTTATGTAAATTAGGCTGTTCCAAAAAAAAAAAATTATGATAGCCCCTAATTTGTTCGATGCTCAAAATAATGAGACGTTTAAGTTATACTGGGTTGCCCATATTCGACGGACCCATGTGTTTTTTTTTTTAATCAAAGAAAAACACAATTTTTGTGATGTTGACGATAATAATCATTTTATTTGGTTCAAGTAGATTTGTTGACATCACTTTTTGAATATGATATCTCTCAAATGGCCGCATGAGCCTGTATGGCGTAGTGTGCCCGTTTTGCAGCATTTTCCATAGTTTTAGCTAACATTTTGGCTGGAATAGCGGCTATTTCCTCACGGATGTTGTTCTTGAGCTCTTCTATGGTCTTTGGCTTATTAATACAAATCTTTGGTTTTAAATATCCCTACAAGCAGAAGTCAGGTGGCGTTAAATCGGGCGAACGTGGTGGCCAGTCAAAATCACCATTTTTCGACATCAAACGACGAGGAAACAATTTCTTCAAAAAATCGATTGTGGTGCGAGCTGTGTGTGGTGGAGCGTCGTCCTGTTGAAATCAGACCTGCCTCATACGCTTTCGACAAATAATTGGCATCACAAAAGTGGTTATCATATCGCGATAACGCTCCTGATTGACGGTAATAGCTTGACCATCTTAATTTTCGAAGAAAAACGGCCCAATAATCGTTTTCGCACTAACGCCGCACCAAACAGTGACTTTTTCGCCGAAAAGAGGTACCTCTTGAATTTCGTGAGGATTTTCAGTGGCGTAAATACGGCAATTTTGCTTGTTTACCGTGCCATTCAATAAGAAATGAGCCTCATCGGACATGATGATTTTGTTCTTCTTCTTTTGACTTTTTTTGTTGAATGTAAATTTCAACAATTTGGGAGCGCTCGCTTGGCGCGTACTATAACATGGTACAAATCTGCTTGGACTGACGCTTCCAACGCGGTATGTCATTAAGCGACCTGATATCTCTGTCAAAAGATACAGGGTTGCCAAATGGGTCCGTCGAATATGGACAACCCTGTACCTGCACTTACTTGCTGTCAACGCTTTGGAAATTTCCATAGGTCTTCCATGAGCAAAATACACTTTTCCTCAAATTTGGTATAAACCCTTTACAGGTCGATATTTTCGAACTTCCTCCTTTCAATTGTTTTTGCCAATTTTGGAAACAATTCCATAGTTTCCTTCAAAATGAATGTAATTACCAGGCACTAAGCCTGGAATATACGGCAGATGCGATAGAACCTTACATCCAAGCTCTCGGAGCTGCTGGGTCGTAGAAGTTGATGTGACCTTTGTTTGTTAGAACGCAAAATTTTTCCTATTCGCCGTTTCTGTCAACTGCTGGTTGATCACCTACCCCAAACTGGTCAATTATTGAGAGTAAATTTCTGAATTTGGTATTCGATGGCAGATGCTCATAATGGGCTGCTATGCCCAAATGTGACCTATTTCGACCAGTTTATTTGTTTTGGAGAGCCTTGATAAGCTTCCCTTTCTTATTTGATCGAGTGCCAGTCGATGTGAATGCAATACTCGGCCAGTGTACGCCTGTTATTAGCAGCTATTCTTGGGTTCTGTCCAATTTGCAAAAATAGAAAATCCAGCGAATAATTAGAAAAGGGACTCAGCTGTATTGGTATCTAATTATTGATACTCAGTTACTTAATTTTTTTTTATATTTGTCATTTATGTGATTTTATATTTAAACTAATTATTAAATAAATAATAATTATTATTTAGTTAATTATTTTATTATTATTATTTAATAATTAATATTTACTAATTAAGTTAGTTTTTGTATATACTTAAATAAACAAAATATTTATGATATATTCTCGATATGAAAAATTAATGAATATTTTAAAGTGAAATACAAAATGCATGACTTTAGAAAATATTTGATATTTCATATGAAATTCCACACGTTATTCTCACAATTGTAGCTAATGTGTCCTAAATCCCTTGAAATTCCTGAAATTTTTATAAATATATTTACATGCATATATTTGTACATCTACTTTTATATAAATATTTTCAAAGTGCCTAAGCTACGTTTATAGGCAAAAAAAAAGGGATGCAAAATGAAAGTAAATAATTTCCGTTTATTTTTCTTTATATTTTCTCTTTTTGCCTTTACTTATTTACGGAAATACTTGAAATGCAATAACAACAACAAAAATTATAATAAAAATAAATCAAATAAACTGCGAATCAAATAATAAAAAATCTCATCAACCATAATAATTTGAAAAATTGAAAATATGTATGAAAATTTGTGTAAACTTTCTCACACAAATCCAGCTACGTAAAGAAGACGAGGAAAATGACATTGCCAATGATTGGAAATTCGCAGCTATGGTCGTTGACAGACTGTGCCTTATCATATTCACAATGTTCACAATATTAGCCACAATAGCTGTACTACTATCAGCACCACATATTATTGTCTCGTAGCCATATGAGCGAGGTTATTGTTATTGGTTTTATTATAAAATCAATTTGTTAATTATTAAATTAATAACGAAAATTTTTAAGTAAACTTTAAAATTTAAAACCAAAAAAAACGTAAAAAAATGTAAACACAAACAAACGGAAAACGCAACACAGCCAAAAGACGCACAATACACATGCAAAGTACACATTTAACACACACACATACGCTGATATACACACTCAAATGCAATTTCGTACACATATACACACATACACACGCGAAATGTCAACTAAACGCGAACTAAGAACAAAAAATTAGCGAAAATTAATTTCTGCAAGAAAATTGAGAAAAAAAACACAAAAATTCAACGCAACAATCAAGCAAAATTTATAAAAAAAGGTGAAAATCTAAACATGCAAAGTAATCAGACATAAAGGAAAACAAATCATGAATCGCAGAAAAATAACACAATCCCCAACAACAACAAACAATCAACCCAAAACAAGCAAACTTGCAAACAGTAACAGAAATACACTGGAAAAAAATCGAAAAAAATAATTAAAAATGCTTAAACTATTAAACGAGTTTAAACAAACAAAAAAAATCGTAAAACCAATTAAAAACAAAAATAAAACACAAAAATCGTAACACATTTAAACCAAAAAATTAAAAGTACTTTAGTTAAAATATTAGTAAACAAAAACTTTTTCTCTTCCTAAACAAAAACTTAGCGCGTAAATAGATTTTTTAATTAAATATATTTAAAAGAAAGATTTGAACTCATTTCAGCAACTAGGAACAAGCATGAATAAGTTAAGCAGGCGTTGAAAAAGTCTAGAAAGTAAAAGAAAGTGAACTCTGTAAGAGAAACAGTCACTCCCATTAGAATTCACCCAACTATCTATCCAAACACCCAATTACCCGCTCAAGAGCAAATTTTATCCACGAACTTTCATACCTTTTTGTTTAAAGTTAAAAGAGAAAAAATGTAAGTCGTTTGAATAAAACCCCTCCTTGTGAACAGCTTCCATAAGCTGTACTCTCGCGTAACCGGACAAGCACAAAGACTTTTAGTGCGCTATTCTACAAACGGGCATCCTTTCTGAAGTACGGGAAACTTAGTCGCATGTTTTTTAGTTTGTTTTGCAAAAAAGCATAGTTTTTTTTATTTTATGTTCAGTTTTTTTTTTATTATATTTTGTATATAAGTGAGCTCTCCAGTATAACGAGCATCAAGTCATTCACCAGTCAAGTTTCATAGTGAGACCTTCTTCTACTTTTAAGTTATATAGCAATCCACAACCAAGCTCTGTTAGACCTTCGATTGCATCTAACTTGCATATCTAACACACATTATTTTGAATTAACGTAACGAAGTATTCTTTGCATATTCAGCTCTCCAAAGAAAAGTAATTTCTTCCACAAAAAATTGACTTACAAATAATATTTCGTAAAAATTGTTTAACAAACTCTATGTATATCAGTTTCTCAAAAGCTTTGGAAGAATTCGTTCTTGGGACAAATGAAATAACAAAACACTGCTCTGGAAAAGCTTCTTCCAATTCTAATTACTTCATATCCAGTCTTCCTGAAATTTATTTTATGTCTATTAAGTTGATCATTATGCTTCAATTATTCAAATAGTAAATGTAGTGAAACCTCGGTTGGTCCACCCTGTGGAGGTGTGCGCTTAAAAGAAAATAATTTCTTGCGATATCGAAGACTTGTTATAGGAAAAAATGTCCGCTCAAGGGAAGAGATTGCACCGTTAGAAGAGCTTGCAATGTGCTTGACATTTATATTTGTATTAAATACAATTTATTATCCTACAGAAACCAACTAGCATTACTTAACTAGGTGAAAGCTTAAAGCTTCAGCCAACAGTAAAATATAGAAGACCGATTATGCTACAAATAAAGTAGCAAAATTTGAGAGTTCTTCACAAAGTAAGCATAGGTACTAAAAAATGTCGTTAGAAATAATATTCTTGTGAGAAATACACATAAACACAAATGAGAAGCATCAGAATTCGATAACTCGATAACTAAATCTGCCACTAAAGAAGCTATAAATAAATATAATAGAAGTCTTCTGAAATTGCCGTCTCTTGAAAGCTTAAGCTACTAAGAACGCTTCCAGTCATCTAATAAATAACCAATAAAACCAGCTTGCTTTCCTTTGTTCGCCAAGCGCTGATGCCTTTCAATCAATGCAGGCAAATGAATTATAATCTGCTCTGCTCTATTTTCAATGATCACTTTAAAGCTTGCCAAGGTATATGCAAAATACATATAAATGTAAATTGCTTTTTTTAATTATTTATTATTAAGTCATTTTAAACATAAATTTAACTGAAAAACTAGTTTCTTAATCAAATCAAATGTTAAATGGAAAATATGAATTTCAACTCAATTTCTTTTTTTGGAAAATTATAATTATGAAAAATTAAAAGCTCACAATATATTAATTTATTTATTTAGTTTTATTTATATTTGTTTATTTATTTATTTACTAGTTTCATCAAGTCGATATACGCAGAAAAATAAGCTTGAAGCTTTCACTTAAGCACACACACAAAATGATTTACAGCCACTTCATAGACGTGCGACTATTTACACCATTTACAGCTCTCAAAGCTTTTCCATGAAAGCGTCTATATAACTTGCAACCAACGCTTAATTTAATTTCCACAAAAGTCCGAGCTTCCACGAGCTTTCAGAGCTTTTCCATGAAAGTGCATATATATGTTTCCCGCAATATATTTGTATTATATTAGAAATAAAAAAATACATAATGTGACATTGTATGAACTATTTTCACGAAAGCTTTCAGTGAGCTCTTTCTTTAATTAGTCGCCTATGTTATTTTAACCAAATTTTTTTCATATGGAACATAGAGTGGTTCGCAAACTTACTGTAAACGAAAGCAAAACCGAAATATTTTATGGAAAAATATTATCCTAGTACCTATTGAACACTTTTTAAATGGCGTCTCACCTTTCAACGTCGAACTAAGTACTCGTATGTTAGTAATGTGAAAAGAATCACTGTATCACTTCGAGCAAGGAAACTGCTTTTGTACATAAATACATACATACTTACAGATACATATACGAAGTAAGATCTTATTGAGAAGAGTGCATCATAAATAGCAATTAAGTTTCATGAGAGAAAAAAAAAGTCACATACATAAGTAGCTAATTCGACTTCACAATAAAAATCATTATGAAATAGCGCAGAAATATAAAAAAAATATACCCAAGCCATTTGATGACGTCATAATAATAGCAGGCAGATCTACACGCAGGCACACAATTAAATCATATGTAGGTGTAGGCGTATGTTCCATAAACGTACTTAAATAGTAGCAGATTTTATATAATAATAACAATAAAATAAATTGATGTCGTAGCAGTTAGCAGAAAGCAGATAGAAAGTCATACGTGTAGTTAAAAAAGCGATAAAAAATTATATGATTTTGTTACAAAAATGTTTTATTTATCACAATAATTTGCTTGCATTTCCGAGAGGTTTCCACTAAACAAACGTCATAAAGCGTTAAGCGCTAATTGTATGCAAAATATCGCAAACTAGCAAATAAAAATAAAAAAATTAAAAAAAATACAAATACAAACATTGAAAAGTATAAATAAAAAGCCGTTAAAACTGCCAATTGTTTATAGAAATAAAAACTTATTAAATAAGCGTGTAATAATATGAAATTTATCGCATGCGATATTTTGCATATCAATTAAGATAAAAGCACAATTAAAACCCCACAAATAAAATAAACTCCCCACACCATTAAACAAACGTACAAAACCAATATAAATAACCCAAGAACTTTATCTGGGGAAAAATGCAATGAAAATACAATAAATAGAAATACGCGAAAAATATCATGCGAGATAATTTCCAATTGCGTTCAAATAAATGAATAAAAATAGCAACACCTCAAAAGGCTCATAAAAAACATACGACGCGTCACCACATGCGTGTGTGGTTTCGCTGACGCGTGTGTGTGGGTCCGAACTGCGTGATCCCAAACAAAATTAAATATTACATTTACACACATACATAAAAGTATGTGGCAAATACTGCGATAAATGGTTGCGAGCAATAATATTTGCGTGTTGATGACTGCAAAAATGAATATCGTACGAAATGCGTTATGATCGATCGACTTATTGTTTGGCTACGGTTGGGGGCAGTACTCGCGGTACAGAAGCCACCAACTGGGTTTCGCAGGTGGGATTAATTTCGTTATATTCTTGTAGAGCAATTGGTGCTACGGTGATTTCTAAATTGCAAAATGAAGAGTTGAATGACGCTAATTTGTTGATTTCAAAAACAGAATAAAATTCATAACTTTCATACACACAAACATTACGCAGGTAGAAATTCTTCCCATTTTACACACAATGAAAGCAGAAATGGTGTGAAATCAAAAAGTAATTTATGGAAGTCTGAGGAGAAAATATATAAAAATTAGAAAGAATTATTTTTAGAAAAAAATTTAATTTTAATATAATTTAATTTATTGACATTTTGATTGATGTGCAGGCGGCCATAGTGTATGATTGCCTGTGCCAGCCTTCGCACTCACAGCGACTAAAACACTTGAATCACTTGACATAGAATCATTTGACCTTATCTCCTTCCACAGCTGATTTTTAACGTCCCCAGTGGGAATCGAAACTCGATGGGTCACGCGCAAAGAATTCGATAGAGCCGCCTTAAAATATCTTAAGAAGAAACTACAAAACTTCTGGCGCAGCCACTTGATCGGCGTAGAGAAAAATATTATTGCTCAACATCTTCGGTCTTGAACTTGTATATATAATACTAATAATAGCATTTCCGATTTTGATTAGATGTCTTCTTTTCTTCCCCAAATGAACTCCCCAAAGTTTTGTCGCGTCTCTCAAGAACGACAAATAAATGAATTTTATAGAATACCGACTAAGAGTGTCAATATGATGTATGAAGCATGAGAAAAGTTTTTCTAAAATCACTTGTCATTTCCTTTCCACCTTTCATCAAAAGTCACTTTGTAAATAATTTTGTCACCCTACTCAGGACAAACATTTGTAGTCCAGCAAAACTCCTCTGCCATAATTTGGTAGATTGAAACATTCATGAACCTAAGCGGTCTTCGAAAATTTAGTTAAAGTAAATTTAGTAAAGTAAAAAAAAGTAGTTCTGGGAGAGTTTGATTACTTAAATATAAAATAAACTTCGTTCAGGAACGGTCTGGCATAATGTAAATCGGTTGTAATATTGAAGACTTTTACTCGCACGAAAGTCGTAACAATAAGCTACCAGAGCGAGGTGAAGTGAATGGTTCCATCACTTGAACCACCCACCAGTCGCTATTTTTTCCGATCATTTAAATTGCAGCACCAATAAATGCAATATATGGAGGCCTGACTCGCAAATCTTTAATAAGGCAAATCCTATTGGCGGCTTCCCATTCTTCCGAGACTTTTGGAAAATATTCCATCCAAAATAAAGCACACCATCTTATTTTGAGGAAATGAGTTCTTATCATCGCCTTCATTAAACGCGGGACTCTATTCAGTACACACACTAAGTTTCTCAATTTCCGGCCTCTTGAGGAGGTTCATTGAGGATGTTTCTGCCTCTTCAATGTAGCACTTTTTAGGGGCCCTCGCCCAAGTTGACTCTGTCTGAAACTCGCCTTTTCTCTCTCTCTTCCTCTCTTCTCTTTCTACTTTGACCTTCTACTTCAGACGAGCCGGCTAACGCATTTTGCATGTGCATGGTTTTTTTTTACATGGGATTGCATCTATGCATCATATTCGCTCGAATTCTGAATATATAGAAACAAATTTTATAAACAATCCCAATTTCTTAAACTATGTTTCTTGCTAGGCAATAAAGAATTTCAATTTTTACCAATTTGGTTATTGTACTTCCATTTATGAAATTTTAAAATCTTGAAGTTATGAATCTCATTCCTCCATTGAAATCAACAAACTTCAAAGCTCAAATAGTCAGGGACCAAACAAAAAATCGCTCGTTCATATCAAAGTACAGCAAAATAAATGCAAAAATAATATTGAGAACTTCTGCCATACTAATATGATTTCTTTACTTTAATTTCTTAATGAAATCTGCTTTATAAACACATAAAATGTAGATACAGCAAAACGCAAAAACACACGCACCTAAAGCGGTGAGTCATAACACAAAAGCACCGATAAACAAAGAGCAAGACTTTCACTATTACAAATCCACTGCCGACAGCGAACAGACCTTAAAAACACAATGAAATCACAAATTAAGCAAAACAACTCAGCAAATAATGCATTCAGGAGAGATTTTGTGCTTTGCCATGTGCTTGTGTAGGTACTTGAAAGCTTTCATCATACAAAGCGCTTACACGGTTTGCGTTTACTGCGCAAGCTTTCAGCATGTGAAAGCACCAAAGCTCCAGTACTTGAATGTATTGCAACTGAGCTTAAACAGTGCAAACTTTTTTGGCTTTATTTTTTAATTGTGTCTCTTTAGTTTAGTATGGTTATTCTGCTTCTATTTGTAAATCTTGTGGAATAGATACAATCAGAATTTGCTTTGAATATAAAACAAAAACAAATATTCTTAACAAAATTCGTGCAAAAGGCTACGCTATCAACTAGAATACATTTGCATGCAATAAACACACACTAGTGAATAAACTGCAAAACAACAACAACTAAAACCACTATGTAACTACGTATGCTAAAATAAGTATTACACTGAAAAAACGGAAAAAAGAGCTATGCAATAAAAACAGTAATAACAATAAAAATATTTAAATAATAAAAATATGCATATAGACCATAAAATACATTTGAAGAAGAAATATTTGCAAAGGTATTTGTGAATTGCAGAAAGTTACAATTGAATGCAAAAACTGTGCAAAAATAGAATTTGAAAAATCATTACGCATACAAACATACTTAACACCTTATGTAAGTCACCGCAGAAGCGAAATGCAAAGAAGAAATTTTTGCTGAAAAATAGAAAATCAATCCTTACCCGCACGCACACAGACCCTGGAGAATGAATTTGCAAAAGTAGTTATTTAAAAAATAAAACAAATATACGAGGAAATAGTTAATATAACAATACATACATACATACATATATGTAATTGCGATTTTATACAAACGTAATTTATAATGCATTTGGATCTATTTGAATTCACAAGTTTCAGACAGAAATTTAGCAGAGAGCAGTCAAATTCAAGTATAAGCAATTTTCCACATATTTTATAAAACTTTTATTTTCTAAAGCTTTTACTTTTTTTGAAAATGTAATTTTACGAAGTTTATATTTGTATTGCATAATGCACACACGCACACATGCAGACTACTTTATAATGGATCTGCGTATAGATGCGGCAAGGCATAATTATTCAATAACTACAAATATATGTACTATGTATGTATGTACTAATGAGGATTGTGCGTAAAAAGGTTGTTTCTCGCATACTTTTACTTCTCACTCACCGCAAAAGCAACTCTGTAACATTTGATTTTTCTTTTAATTTTTTTCTAAATAAATCACTTTTTTGTTCTTGGTAGTCATCTCCGTTTTTCCCCATGAAAACTTTGTATGACTTCATTCTTGCAAAATTGTCTCAAGAAAAAAGCATACAAAGCAATATATCCGGCGTTTTTTTAGCTACTTGAGAACTCTCGATTTCGATAACTATGGCTTGACAGCAGATAATAGTTAACTGTGTTGACTTTTCCGTTCAGTAAGATATTTGCCAAGTCATCATGAATCGTTTGACGCCAGAGCAACTCTTCCAAATTGTGCAAATTTACTTTGAAAAAAAGTTTACCCATGTATTTAAACTGCAAATCAGAGAAAAACTGAGAAAGTCATAAAACTTTGACTGAAAGAATTTAGCAAGGGCATTTGAATATTTATTTATCCTATGCCCTGGTGAAAACAGGCAGTCGCAGTTATGACGTTCCATTTATCAATTATTTATTACTTAAAATCCTTTCTGTTTTCAGTCAATTGAGAAATCAAGCGATGGCAAGTTATCGTCCCACACAGTTCTTAACTACAGTGCCTTCCTTATGTAAATGCAATCTTCATACCATTACGTGGTATGCTTACTGTAATAATTAGCCGAAGGCCTTGTGCCGCAATGTTGCCACGTATTTTGTGCATATTTCCCAGAAGTCACCTGTACGAGCTTCTGCCCCATACGGCAATAAATGGTAGTACGGAGGCGAGCTCATAAATCGCCGCACATTGCAAAATTGTTTTATAAAACGAGAGTTTCACTTATTCCTTATACTCCTCCACGAATCATTCAACGCCAACTCAGAGGCACCCTCGAAACACACCGAAAATTCAAAATAAAATTTTAACGGCATATCCATTTTTTGTATTTGATAATTCCCAAGGAAGCCCACTGACATCCTCGTAATGCACCAAAAATTCAAATGTGCTTTTAACGACATATCCAGTTTTTTTATATGTATGTTAATCTACCAGGAAGCACTCATCACCAACATACGAGGCACCCTCGGCATACACAAAAAATTCGGAATCTATTTTTTTACGATATTTCCATTCATTTACTATGTATTATCCACACGGAGAGCCTTCATTACCAGCACAGAAGCAGCCTCGTAGTACACCGGCACCTCAGAGATTTTTAGTATGCAAAGGGCAGGGCACTTTTATTATTTATATTGATTGCATTTCTTACCAACTGAAAGACAATTTTTTAGTCAAATAAATATAAAATAAGTTTTAACCCCACAAATTTTAACATAATTATTTTTTACGGCAGTATTTTATATGCGATTTATTTTTAGTTCAAATTCACGACCATTTCAGTAAGTTTATCTTTTTGACATTTTTCGCTATTCAGGGCCAAAATTCACCAGCTGCTAAGTTACATTTTACTTATAATTCTCCTACGAAAAAGTCAGAAGTTTATAGAATTTTATAATTATAATAAATAAGTAAAACTAAAATATATATACACACATACATGTATATATAAATATATATAAATTGATATTATGATAAGTAACAAATGAAATTTCAAATAAAAATTATAGGTCAAAAAGGTATTACATTTTATACGAAAAAGCGATTTGAGGGAATTGTAGTGTACGAATGTATTTTTTCGATATAATTTTTTATGGATTTCTAAGTTTCAAATTCGTTTAAGCAAAACCAAGTGTGAACATAAATTTGCTTAAAAGGGTATAAAGCCAGAATTCTAAATTTGTATTAAAGAAAATTATTAAAGACAATGGTGACCTCGGTGAGCTGCTGAATGCGCCGAGGCAATCATGCAAATGCGAAAGAAAAATGAAAAACTAAAAAAAATTATAAATGCAAAAAATGGAGTTAAATAAAAGTTAAATAAGCAACAATAAAAACACACAAAATAGCACAAACGCTGCCACATGAAATAACAGCATACGAGTACATATGCACGTATGCATGTATGTGCAACACTAAGCGATGCGGTGAACATAGAGTTTGGATATTTTTATTTGGAGTTCAATTTTTTTAAGTAATCAAGCATAAGTAAACAATAATTAAATTTAATTTTTTACGAACGAAAATATTTATAACTAAATAAAATTAGTATAATTTGTATGCAAAATAAACACAAGAAAAAAGTAGGCGAGCATAGTGAGATAATCCAATAGCATTTTTATGAAAAAATATCAGTAGCGGTCGTACAACAATGTAAGGATTCCAATAAAAACAAAAAACCAGCAAAGATTAGAAGAATTTAAGGAGCAGGTGAATACATGGACGGAGAGAAACTCAATTGAGAATTCACTTAAGTAAAGCTGCGCCAGTGGGAGGGAGCTTTTGAAACACAAAAAACAAAATGAAAAAAAATAACAGTAAAAATAAAAAGCAAAGAGAGTGACACGAAAATAGGCATAAACAAAAAGTTACAGTACGTACGAAAACTAAACGACCCAGCTACAAAGTGCGGACAAATCGAAAATCATACTACAGAAGCAGCAGTTTTTTCAAATAAACACATTTTTTAAATGAAAAAATTAAAAAAAAATACAAAATAAAAACTGAAGTTTTTCTCAATAACTAAGTAAAAATACATAGAACATAAAAATGATGTATAAATAATAAGCGAACTAGTTGCATTTAATAAATTTTAAATATTTAAATTAAATTCAATTTTTAATAAATTATAACTATTTATTAAAAAATACGGACATAAAACCTTAAACAAATACTTCTTTCTCTATTTAAACTTTAAACTAGAAGCATGAAAAACAATAAGGATTGATTATCTAGAATTTTAATAAATTTAAAATAGGTTTAAATTAAATAAGGAATGGGTATAATATTTGAAAAAAGTGTAACTATGAATATTATAGTAAACTAAAAAATGTAATACTGAACAATTTTCAAAGTCAAGCGCTGATTTTTTATGTCGTTATTAGTATTTAATTGTAATTAAAAAATAAATAAATAGAAATAAACGCAATTTAATAAGAAATAATGATTGTATGAATGATTGAGTGCAGCATCTAAAAATAAAAATAAAAAAAATTATAATTATAAAAAATTAAAAATATATAGACGTATTTGGGATTTCAGTCATTTTGACTTTAATTAGCATTAAATGAACTAATAAAAATTAAATAAAAAAATAATTAAAAGGAAAATTGTACATTTTTAACAAAATACCAAAGGCAACAAATAATAAGTCTAACGTATAAAACTAAAACAAGAAAAGGAAAAGAAAAATTCGCAGAAAATAAATTATAATTATAATAAATTAAATAAATTGAATTGCAAATTTTTTGATGCTGATTTAAGGAGTAACTTAAATTTAGTAGTTATGAAAAAATTAATCAACTGTAACATTTAAAATGAAAAAAAAATAATAATATTAGCAGTTTAGTATTGAAGGATGATTAAAAATGGTCTTGGAATTTAATTTTTTGAATTTAACATAGTGTCGGCGATAGCGGCGAAAGCATTGCAATTGAGAATTACGAAAATAAAGAATAATACAAAATTTATGTTTTTTCGATCAATTTACTTAGCGCAGGCTTGAAGCACGAGAAGAAATTACAACATCTCATTTTTAGTTTGAAGCTTTCATTTTCAAAATTCAAATGAGCTTTAGAAAGCGCTCAAGCTTTCATAAACGCTGGACTTAAACTTAAAGCGCGCACGAAATATTTTCGGCAAAATCTGCAGCATTTCAACAAATAAACTGCTTTTAGGCACTACAATGCAAAAACAGTTGAATAAATTTGACTCAGAACTAATGGAAAAACGTGGTTGCCCAATATGGAGCTCTGCGCAAGTTGAACATACTGTAGTAGTAGTAAAAGCTTTCCAGCGAAAATAGCGCAATGAAGACTGAGTTTTTTTGCATTCACATACCTGAGAACTAATCGGAAGCCAAAAATGACAACAAAGCAGAGGTAAAGAAAATCATGCAGATTACTTCTTTTATTGGAAACAAAATCAGCACCCAATCGGAGGAACATTTAAAAGAGTGGTGATTGTTGGAATTGGTGAATATCGGCGAATCACAGCAACATTTTTGGAGCACAGAAGATAAAAAAGTGTCTGTACTTTCGGCACTGAGTAGAAGCTGGATGTCGTACATGGATGCAAATTTTTAAATGCTTTTAAAATTTTGGCGGATATTGATTTGATTTGAGAGGTTTTTAGTTGGGTTAAAAGTGCAATGCATGTCTTAGCCTAAGTATATCGCTGTTGTTAGAGGCAGCAACTGCAACCTGACCTAACATAATCTACGTGTATTTTTGTTATCTTGGAATGGCATACACAAAGCAAATATATGAAACCCATGACGTGGTGTAACGACCAAATTGGTTCCAGCATTGCCCAGTGCAAAGAGTCTAGTCGAGATGCAGCAGCAAAACGATTAAAGTCACAAACATTGATTTCTCTTAGACAGGTCAATATGTTGTAGATGGTTTATCGCTAACTTATTGCAAACAATTTTCATTTAACATAAAATGTCACCAACAAACTAAAAATTTGTAAGCAGAGCGCATACATTTGCACTTTTTATTTAAATGAAATATTATACTTACTGCATATAGAAACTTATATATAACTCGTGATTTCAACTTCATGCTCTTTATTTAGTTTTCACAACACCGAAAAATAATATACAATAAAAACAAACCACAAAAGGTAAAAACAATTTTTTTGCAAACAAAGAAAAATTTTATATTCAAAGTAGTAAAGTTTTCTATGTTCAATTTGGAACAAATCTTTTATGCGATGTAAGAGAATTTAACAAAAAACAAGCAAAAGAAAAGCGTAAGCAAATTCAGAAAATTTTACACCTCAAAATTCTGATGGCTGCGCAGTTTGTCAACAAGCGCGTTTGAATAAAACTAATTCTTTACAATTTTCATACATAGTTGCAGCTTTCAAATAATATAAAAACTACGTAAAATACTTTCAAGTCGATAACTCATAAAGGTTGCAGAAGGTTGCGAATTTCCTTGAAGAAAAGCAGGTGAAGTGAATGCCACCAGTGGAAGGTGAATGCTTTAAAATATCTTCTTTTTCTATATATTTTTGTTACATACTTAGATTTTCTTAATTTCTCTAACATTCTGTTATAAAAAATATTATTTTTTGATGAGAATTACACTGTAATATTTCCGGCCGAAACTATTTTTGTTGGCAGATAAGCAAAATTTAAATTCCGTGCAAAAAGTAAAGTAAAGAAAATTTAAAAATTTGTTAAACACTACAGTAACCATAAATTCAATAGGTTTTAGTATAATAAAACAATATTTGGAAAATATTTGGCGAAATTAAGCTATTCACAATAGAATACCTGTATACGGCCATATTTTCCCTGATTTTCATTAAAATCATTTAAAATGAAGAAGTCAATATATTTTTTTAAAATTGGCATACAGTTTATTGATACATTAAAATAATATACATTTGTTTTTTTTTTAACCATTTAAAATGGCGGATGTACACTCAATTCTTTCAGGAAGGTCGCAGCGAGGCTTCTCAATCGGCGGGCATTGTAGCATCGGCGTCAGTGATCTGAATACAAAAAAACACAAATTTGTTTATTTATTAATGTCATAATTTCTATATGAATTAAAAAAAATTGGAAAAAAAATTCGCGGAATAAAATGCTTAAACAAAAATGAATTTTGGGGCGAATTTTTCTCCTATTTTTCCTTCGAAAAAATTATTAAAACTTATTTTCGAAAACTTGAAACACATAGAAAGTAATATCATAAAAAAGTGTGTGCAAAATTTTAGGGATATCGGTCAATAACTTTTCGAGTTATCGTGTACGCCAATTCGAAAAATATAGTTTTGAAAAAAAAAAACGCGTCTAAAGTTTGAATACATGAAAATTTCTCTGCCAGCGCTAGAACGCAAAGAATTGAGTCGTCACGGTTGACGCTCTATAATAAAAGAAATACTTAAATTTACATTCTAAAAATTTGTTGACATATTCTTAAAGGATCATATTAACATTTTATGCAAAAAAAATTTTTGTTTCGAAATTTTACAAGTATCTGTCCCATTAACAGCAAATCTTCGTAGGCGCCTCAAAAAAATGTGGTTTAATGATGGCGTAGCTGCCAATTGGATCATCTAGAATATAAAAATTCAAATGATTTTACTACTTCCTTTTGCTAGGGGCAACGTTGTAGAATTTTTAATTTCGATGAATTTTTTAGTAATTGTTAATAAAGAAAAATAAATTAAACTTAAATTTGAAAGCCAAATATTAGTTTTTTGCTATTATATAAAAATTCCTAAATTCGTTTTTTTATTAAATACTAAATAAATAATATCATATATGAGTACCAAAATCTTAAAATCATCAAAGTGCTAGATTTTGAATTGCAGAAGTCATAAATTTTAAAAATTACGAACCTAAAGAGTGGTTAAGTTCCAAGGGCCGGAGTTGATTTTGAATCAAATACAATTTTTTACAAATTATTATCATTTCTTTTTACTATGATAATACTGGTATGGTTCAATTATGCATGGAACAAAATATCGGCCAAATGGCCGCCCAGGCCTCGGCGGCACACCTCCATCCGATGGTCCAAATTTTCGATGACGCTGAGCCATAATTGAGGTTCTATACCGTTAATGTGCCAAATTATCTCATCATTTAGCTCTTAAATTGTTGCTGGCTTATCGACGTACACCTTTTTTTTCAAATAACCCCAATGAAAGAAGTCCAACGGTGTCAAATCACATGATCTTGGCGGCCAATTGACATCGCCTCGGCGTGAGATTATTCGGCCTTCAAATTTTTCCCGCGAAAGAGCCATTGTTTCGTTAGCTGTGTGACAAGTGGCACCGTCCTGTTGAAACCACATATCGTCCATATCCATATCTTCCAATTCGGGCCATAAAAAGTTCGTTACCATCTCAGTATTCACAGTAACTGCCTGACCGATCAAACAGTCACTCTTTGTGGGTGCATTGGTTTTTCGGCAATCACTCTTGGATTATGATTTGCCCAAATGCGGCAATTCTGCTTATTGACGAATCCACTGAGGTGAAAATGTGCCTCATCACTGAAGATGATTTTTTTCACGAAGTGCGCGATATGCATTTTGATTTGAACGCCCCTTTTCATAATAAGCCTGAATAACTTTAACGCGTTGGTCGATTATGTATCTTTCCATGGTTTATATTGAATAATGTCAAATGAAGTGCAGAAAAAAACTTGACGTTTAGGTGTGGTTCACATTCAACATCGGCCCTTTATAAAGGGGCTACGCAGCTACTGCGGGAGGGCAACAGGCAATTAAAAATCCATATCTCGGTCTGACACCGATAAACTTGAATTAATTCAATTTTTGCACATTTTGAATATAAAAATTAAAAAAAGTTGAAAAACCTGACCCCGCTTCTCGTCCCAAAAACTCAAAAAGGAGGTTTTTTTACCAGCAAGCGGTAGGTCGAAAAATACTAAGCATTTGGTGTCTGCGAAGAAAAGTGGAACTATCTTCGAAAAATGTTTTCTCAGACATATTACCGCGAAACATTTTTTTCATATTTTTTATTTGTATTTGAGTTATTAAAATGATTTTGAATTTTATAAATTCAAATAAAAAATTATTTATTTTAAAGAAACTTATAATATACTGAGATATTTATAAAATTGCAAAATCCTCAGAGTTTACTTCCATCATAAAAAAGCTCCTTATCTGTCGTATTGAGGCAGCATAAAACTTGTAGGGACCTGTAGGAAAACTTGGAAAAACCATAAAAAGATGCACACCACAAATTTTATTTTGTTTAAGAAGAAGAGGCGGTATCCGTAAGGCTACAGGCTTTTTGGTGAGGCTTTTTTAGCCTTGGAAATAGGAGTAGGAGCACCCAACAAAGGGTGTAAGCGTCAATTGTATAATTAATAAAATATATTTCATTCATTCTTTGTACTCTTTTTTAATGTTCTCATTTAATATACTATATGAATGCACCTTACAGTAAATCTACGTTTTTGGGTTTTGTCCAATAAGTCAGAATTTTTCCAAGAACCTCATATTTTAAGCTTATTGCGAACCAGAATTAAATCTAGATAAGTAGATATTAAATAAATACAAAAAATACAAAAACGTTTTTCTTATGAAAATGTTTTAGAACTTCTTCTTAATTTTTCATCGGTGAGAAATACTCCACAAAAACTCTTGACGACCTGTAGTTTAACTGAAGTTATTTTACACCAGTGATGACCTCTAATTATCTTTAGAAGTTTGTTATTTTATTCAAAATATTAAAATGAAATCTCGGTCCTTTTATTACCTATTTCTAAAACTGTTTGTATTTAATTACTTATATATATAGGGTGGGTCATGTAAAATTTGCTTTTTGAATCGGCTATAAAAAAAAATCTAATCAATATTTTTTCAAACTTTTTTTTTCTATTTTAAAGATTGACCATTGTCATTTATAAATAAAAATAATATCGTTCAAATAACTGCCGTGTTACCATTCTCAAAAAAATAGGTGGTTCAAAAAGCAAACGCTATATGCCCCACCCTGTACTAGTTACCATAAAAATCGTGGTCTTCGAATTGAGTACTTTTGGTTGACACTTTTTTTCTTTTTCTTTTTTTTTTTTGACATTGCAAAAGTTTTGGTAGGGACAAAATAAATCGAGCTGCAGCCCTGTATTGAAAAAATTATACCCATCATTTTTCAGAAACATTTCCAATCATCAGTCATCATCAATTTCAAATCTTTTTAAATAAGTATGTCTAGCAATCACCGTTCACTCACGCATGCGCAGTAGAGCTTAAGCTATGCTTTCCTATTTATTTTTAGAGAAAAGCTTATAAACCAAGCTTTTAATATATTTCTAATTTGCATGTGAATTTTTAATAAAAAACCAACAAAAATTGAAAACGTCCATCCACTAATATGTTTTTCTTTTTTCTATGCAATTTATCGCCGCCATTCCACAACTATGACAATGAGCATCCATTGATTTGAGAGCTGGTAAGTTTCCTTCGAATGGATAATTTACAATAAAAGAAAAAAGGCAAAAAAAATATATATTTATTCATTCATTGAGCGATGGCCAAAGTGCACGCGTTGTGTGTCATAAGTGCAGTTACTTACAGCAAATGTATTTTCATCTCTAATCAAAAATTAGCAGCGTAGCCCCTTACTCTTCCTTCGTTGAACCAGAGCTCAGCTTGATGACCATAGGCTTGGCTTGTTAGCCAATTTGGAGGAAGATGAATCTACCAAACCCAAGAAATTGAAAGCACTTCTGAAAAATAGCGCCAATTCGATCACAAAGTAGAAAGGCAAGGAACATCAAATTAAGAAAAATATACGAAAAATGTTGTGTCTCTATAAAAACTTATTTTGGAAAAATTGGATTCGAGAGATATTTCTCATTATTCGAAGCTTGAACGGTTTAAAAATTGACTAAGTGCTGATGTGTGCTGTGACTTTCGTTTGATTCGTCGTATTAAAAAATATCTCATCGCTGGCTTATTTAAAGGTAGATGAACCTAAACGCGTGCATTCATTCAATCAGTCCGTCTGCTTCTACGATTAAAGAGTTTCTCACATATTCCTCAAGCCCCATTATTTCCAAATTGTTGGCAACAAATCAATAATTTTTCCTCACAAAGATGATCGAGAAGAAAACTGAGTTCTATTGCCCGTTGTTGCTGCGCTGAAGAATGCAATCACAGAGCTATCAAATACGTTGATTACCTGATGATTAATTGCCAAATTTTCTCTCTCGCTGGCCGCCACAGCATTTTTAATCTAAATAATCAATCCACATATGCCAACAAAACACTGATTTCTGTTAACAAACATTTTGATTTCATACCTACATCCGACTGTGAGTTCCAATGGTTCGAGAATTAGCCCTTGTTTGGTTTTGTTCTCCTGAAGATGATTGATTGAGCGTCAGGTATTGACAGGGAAAAATGTAAAGCCAAATTTGGCGATATTTAAGTAGATAATTTAAAACTTATTCATAAACTGATATTTATTAATGTTTTCATTTTTTCTCCCTTTATTTACGATATCACTAATTTGCCTTTAATTTCTTAGCACTTCAAATATGCTACTGGGACCTACATTATTGGAAAGCCCCTGGCTATCACACGGAATGCAACAAATTCACGCCAAATATGTCAACATGTCACATTTCTTCATACCAAGCATCGCTAAAAATACTTCGACAAAATTTTTGTAACTAACAAATATTAATGTATTAATTTTTTTATGAAATCCAGCTTAGTAATTTAATGTTAATAGAATATAATGTAAATTTACTCTTTACTTATTGTTAAATTCGGAATGTAGAATATTTGATTGACATATCAAATTAATAGGTGAAAATGTTAATTTATAATGAATAAACAAAGTGTAAATGGATGTCGTTAAAAACGCATTAAACAGCATTTTTTTTGCATCATCAAGAGCAGTTGGCTGTAAACTAAAAACAATTTGACGGCATCAAAATAATACTATTAAAAAAAAATTAAGTTTTTTAATTTACGTTTTAATTATTATTTTTTTATTTTATTGTAATTCTTATTATTTTATTTTATTTTTTATTTCATTTTCAATTGAAATTGAAATTTGAAAAGGTCGAGCCAAGGAGCACCAGAAGATTTGGTGGATCCTAAAACACTCAGGCTAAAAAGCCTATTGTAATTAAAGCTCGGGAAAGAGGGTAGATAGTCAACAAGGGCAGGAGAAAAGTATCAGAGAAAGAGATAAGAAAGAATAGAGACAGATATGGAGATAGTTAGTCCTGTGAGAATTTTCCAGATTCTTTGGCTGTAAATATCCTCCAGTTTTAGAGATCGAATTTTATTCATGAAAAACATCGGAACCCAAACTTCGTAGAATTGTTCTAGCAAAGGCAGGACACTCACAGAGGAAGTGCTCAGTGCTATCCGCCTCCTCCAATCTTCCTCTTCTTCTTCTTAATTGGCGCTATAACCGCTTACGCGATTTTGGCCGAGTTTAACGATGCGCGCCAGTCTTTCTTTTTCGTGCTAACTGGCGCCAATTGGACACACCAAGTGAAGCCAAGTCCTTCTCCACCTGATCTTTCCAACGCAGAGGAGGCCTTCCTCTTCCTCTGCTACCACCAGCTGGTAGGTCTACGTTGCCGTAAAGCTCATACAGCTCATCGTTCCATCGCCTGCGATATTCGCCGCTGCCAACGTGAAAAGGTCCAAAAATCTTACGCAGAATCTTTCTCTCAAACACTCCAAGCGTCGCTTCATCGGATGTTGCCATCGTCCACGCTTCTGCGCCACACGTTAGGATGGGCATGATGAGAGCCTTGTAGAGTGTTAGTTTTGTTCGTCGAGAGAGGACCTCACTGCTCAGTTGCCTACTTAGTCAAAAGTGCCGATTCACGAGTGCGCCGACTGTTTGTTTGAAGACTGGAGGTACTTTGTTTTGTTCTCGCTTTGGCCTCCTCCAATCACGACAAGCAAATTGGGTCCTCAGTGATTCTAATGGTGATCATATGCTGACCCCATGGGTTGTGTCCTGTAATTATACCGACCATCAACGGAACGTCTTTTTTTCAAGTTTTAGTAGAAAGTTTGAGTTTTCTGATCGGATCTGTCACAAAACAGTTTGTAGTTCTGCAATGTTCTAGACCAGACCTTCGCTCTTAATGTACATAGATTGCCTACATAATCGCTTATCCAATTCATGATTCCTGCGGAACTGATTCCGATTATTGGCTCTGGCCCTGTGAGGGAACCGCTGATCTACGGTTGGCCAATTCATCGGCTATTTCGTTTCCTTGAACACCGGAGTGTCTTGGACCCCATATAAGTACAAGCCTGTATTGTCTTGGGACAGAGTTAAGCTTCTTATTACAGTCTTGAACAATCTTTGAGGTTTGTTTCGCGTTCTCCAGGGCCTTCAGTGCAGCCTGACTGTCACTGAAAACTCCAATCTGTTTCCCGCTCCATCTTCTCTCGATTATTCATTCGGCTACTTTCCGAATGGCAAAAAATTCTGTTTGGAAAACAGTTGCCGTTTCTCCCATAGCATAGTGATACTTATTACTATCGTTTAAGTACCATCCTACTCCAGACCCTATTTCATTCTCGGACCCATCGGTAAAGAAAATATCCGTCAAACCTCCCTGCACGCATTCTGGACTGCTCCATTGTTCACGCAATGGAAATCTGACATCAAATTTCCCTCCAAATGAAACTGTGGTATCAGGTCGTCTTTAGGTGGCAAAAATAGTGGATACTGCTCAGAAAGCAACTTAAAAATTTCTCTGTGTTCCCGGACTACGGACTTAATCACGCTCGGTCGCCACCAGACCACAGAAGCGTAAGTGATAATTGGTCTGATAAGTGCCGTGTATATCCATAGGACCACAGCAGGTTTCAGACCCCAAGTTTTGCCAAAGGCTCTACGGCATTGCTGAAAAATCTTCAATGCACGATTCACCTTCAGTGAAACGTGTGTCTCCCAGGCCAGCTTCTTATCCAAGATTACTCCTAGATATTTAACTTCATCGGAGAGACCAAGTGTCCACCTTTCAGTGTTGGGATTTTGTCCAGAATCCTCTGCACTTTCGTGCAAAGCCTCCTTAGGGATTTATCCGATGTTAGCGCACAGACACTACTTAATTCGATTAATTATTTCTTTCTTCAAATGTTATACGTTTCATCAAAGCGCAGCGGTCACATTACAAGAATGGACGGTACGAGGGCGCAGAAGAAAATTGTAGAAGCCAGAGCGTTCAACAATAGAGCAAGAGGAAGGCCGTGAACAAGATGGACCGACGAAGTAGAGAACGACATCAAGAAACTTAGGATAATGAACTGGAAAAAAGTCGCAAGCGTTCGAGACGTATGGAGGTCCCACGTGTCTCTGCTAAAAAAATTAGATGACTAACTAAAAAAACGGTTGACTCCTGTATAACTCTGTATAGAATGAATTTTGGAAGATATATTGCAATTTTTAGGTCGATTGGTTAAAAAATTTCGAATTATCATGACCACCGTTTTTAAAAACGTGCTTTCGAGAAAAATGCAAAATTAAGGTAAAGAAACCTCTCTATGCTTTCCTGCACCTTTCCCTTTAGCGAAAGCATCTTGACCGATTGGAAAACAATGTTTCCTGAGAGCAGTTTCGCATGTTTAAGAGCTTTGTGAACGCTAATGTTGCCGATAGTCGTACACATATGTGTCTGTACTATCAGTAAGAACTCATTTGTTAGATACTTAGCAAAGTTATTTAAGAAAAACAAAAACCCATCAGTATTGGACGGCAATTTTTTCGACTATCTTTTGCAGACGAAGAGAATCAGCTGTCTTGAGACCTGCGACGACTTATCCAAAATTGACTCCGACCTTCTCAATATACATATGTGCGGCATGTGAAGGACGGCCGACATAGCCGAATGGGTTAGTGCGTGACTACCATTCGGATTTCAGAGAGAGAACGTAGGTTCGAATCTCGGTGAAACACCAAACAACAAAAAAAAAACATTTTTCTAATAGCGGTCGCCCCTCGGCAGGCAATGGGAAACCTCCGAGTGTACTTCTGCCATGAAAAAGCTTCTCATAAAAAATATCTGCCGTTCGGAGCCGGCTTGAAACTGTAGGCCTCTCCATTTGTGGAACAACATCAAGACGCACACCACAAATAGGAGGAGGAGCTTCGACCAAACACACAAAAAGGGTGTACGCGCCAATTATATATATATCTGAAAGTACACCGCACCATCTATTCACAACCCCTTTAAGCGCACTCATCTCACACCTCACACCCTCTGGATCCAACCCGCCGAAACAGCACGTTTCCTGGAACTACCGTTCGATAAATTCGACGATGACAATCGGTGACTACACCACACTGGCAAAGTCTAGTGAACTGCTACAACAACAACTTTTTTTCAGAATTCAGCAATGCGATTTGCAATTTTTTCAAATTATTATAACAAAAATTAAAATATATACTTTAAATAATATAGTTTTTAGCAAACGTTGGATTAAATCTTTATTCAAAAAATTTCGAGCAAATTTTATACCACCCCTGTCCATATTTGCGCATAAGTAACTTCCTATAACGCCTAAATAGGTGGGCATGACGAGCTGATTTTGTGTAGAGACTTCTAGAATAAATATAATACGACTGGAAGTGAACAAATAATTTGAAGTTAAAGTTACAAAATGTTAAGTTCAAAGGGCTAAGATATTCCTAAGAATATTTACATACTTTCAAATAGGTTAAAATAATATAATATATAGTTTTTTTTTTTAATTTCATGTTGGTTTACGCCTTAATCCAGCAATAGGGAGACTCTCCAGCTGAGTCAAATTATAATCTCAAAATTTTTATAACTCACATTTAACCACTTCACACCCTGGGTCGTTCAGACCCATATTTTTATTTATTTTCCAAGAGGTTTGTTTAAACAGAGTGCGTAAGTACATAAGGAATGTATGTCTGAAAGTAAATAAAAATCTTGCAGGTATTGCGCCTTCTCGAAGCAAAAACAATTCAGTCAAGAGCAGACGATTTTCTTTGCTTATTACTTGGGTCGGAAGCGGTTCAGATCTGTTTAGCGCACTTTTCTCTATTCCTGTATCTATTCGATTTATTTTATTCCGACCAAAATATATTTATTTTTGTATTGAAACATTCCTGGTGGTAAATAATTTTTTTAAATTTTTTTATTTGTTCAAATAAAATCTTACTACTGCCCGTAAAATAATGTAATTAAAAGTTACACAGCTTCACGTTATACTCTCACCTATACTAATAATTTCAATTGCATCCGACAAAACACACTACCGTCCACTTAATAGCAACAATACATAAAACAAATGCGATACTCTACTCGCTGTTTGCAACCCCTCAACCGAAAATGCGCTTAATAGTTTTCCGACACTTCAGCATTCACAGCAATTGACTGCAAAATCGATTTCTCTTCATTTGCATTTGCACGGGAAATTTAATTTGAGTAGCCACTGAAATGATTTAGCCGTGACCACCACAACCACGCTCACAGAGCGGCCATGCATGGAGATACAACTAAATTTGGTGGCATGTGTACATATGTACGTATGTGTGTATGTGTTTGTATATGTATGTAGGCAAGTCATGCCAGTGTGTTTGAGTGTATTACAATTAATTTGTGTGGCCACTGCATTGCTATTTTTAGTTGAGTTGGTAAATTTATTTCGCAATAACTTTCAGCCACAATTACGGGCGCAAGTGGCTATTGCCAGGGTGATGGAGGATAATGGGGCTAACTAGACGTACCAAATTGCATATGTGTACGTAAAAGTGTTTATGTTATGAAATCACATGAAAATTCTTCACTGTTTTGTGAAGATATTTAAATTGTTTAAAAAAACTTTATAAGGGTGGAAGCGCGAACTAAAATGAATATTGCCTATAGCGCCGCGTAATTAAAAAGGAACACCGCACTCGTCCGATTACAATTCAAAAAGTTTAGACACTGTATTAAAGAATATCAGGCATTTATTGTCATACACCTTTCTCAAACTTGCCAACGCCTTTGGATAATTTTCTTCCGACATTTGGAAGGACTTTACTGTGCCTAAGGCTTTACCGTATAGACATGATACTAAATGATTAAATTTTTCAATATCCGGGATTGTGGGATCATTGTGCACGAAACTCTTAAACAGACTCATAAAGTTTTTAAATTCGGAATATTCTCCTTTGAATGTAGGTAACGAAATTTTTGGTAGTCGCGAGCTGTGAGGTGCAATAAAAGATGCTTCGGCAATTGACGATTTATTTCTCGCCAGAATGGACTTTATAATGGACTTTGTTTCTACAATTAAGTCCTCTAACTCTCCACGGGCAATGTCTTCTTCGTCGATTTCCTCAATTTTCGACTGACATTTCATGAGTTTTTCGCTGTGGGAGTTCAATATGTCGAGTCCGCACTCCAATTCGATTGGATCTAGCGACATGGTCTTTTCAAGGAGACCCGTTTTTATGCGCACTATGCTGGTTTTTGCAACAGTTCTCTGGCACTTTAAAGACTTTAAGTCCATAATCTCCTTACTTGGAGAGAAACTTGAAATAGCCGACTTTGGTTTACTCATGTTTTGAGATTAAAGTTCGCTGCTTTAGCCTGTGGCTTTTGTAAAATGAAAACGGTTCTGGAAGTTTTCAGCACGAAAACGAAAACGAAAGTGATAAATACTGAAATACATATATAATAGCTGAAACTTGACCAGAACCAACGAAAACGAGACGAAAATAAGCAGCGAACAATTGAGTCTTTGCTCAAACAAAATTTGTATTGTGGGAAAAAAAAATTTTTTTTGAAAATATTGCGGCTGATTAAGAAACCGCAATTTCGTTTCATTTTTTGAAAAAACTCCCGAAAATAAACCGAAAAATAGTACTCGCAAATTATTTGGCGACAAACAAGTTCCTCTGCCTCGGGTCCCAATGTATCCTTCACTTCATAGGCAGTATATGTATATGTATATATATATGTATATATATAAGTATATAAGTTTATTTGCATATAAGAAGTGGATACACGAGATGCCAATAATTGAAGCCCTTGTACTGTGAGACGATTATTAGCAACTGTAATAATCTCGGTCAATCACAAAGCCAATTTCTAGCTTCAATTCTTCGCACTCAATACCTGTTTATCGTGTACTGGTTTGTTTCCAGCTTCAACTTCCCTTTGGCAGGCCACGCAGTTGCAGGTCATTCCTCCCTCGATGTCCTATGTAACGGTGGATATTGGTGGCGAACAGTTGGTGAATATGACGTATAGAAGTTTAGCAAACATTTTGGAAGTAGTAGAGGTGTGCGTATTTGAGTATAACACGAAAAGTTACTAAAGGTTAAAAATATTACTGAGCATAGTTTCAGCTATATACGAAAAAAATTTTTTTTTTAAATCTGAGACAAAAAATAATTCTTTTCCAATTAGTTTTGAGGAATTTAATATATATTTATTTGTGTAAATGTAACAAATATTCATTTGGAGAAAATGTTTGACCACATTTTAGAATATTCCTGTACGAACTTTCATACAATAAACATAATTTAAGTCTCATCAGAACTCTAGTTTTATTTTGCTGGCTCTTTTTGGACCTGTAATACTCGAAAGTACATTTTATGCTAAAAAATTTTAAAATAACCAAAAAAATTTCGGTTTCAGAGATGTCAACTTTAAATAACTCTCAAAATTATTATTGTAAATATTTTTAAATTTTTTTTTTAACTTTTTATTATGATACATTCTACCCTACAAATAAGCGCATTTTTAGAAAAATTTACGACAATGTCCAAAATTCTTGTCATGGAATCGTTCAATAGCTTCATGTGTTTGTTAAGATGCATCGCTTGGAAAAAAATTCTGTTTCATTTAAAATGGTTGCAGCTGCTACAAATCTTAGGACAAAACATTAGCACAATCGCTACTAATCATTCCTTTTTATTATGAGAGGTCGATTATCGAACATATTTTTCGTAACTTTAAATTTTAAATTTCTTAGAGACCTGCGGCTGTATAGAAACACTGACTCTCTATTACTCTATTTGCAATGTTCATCTAGAATTATTGAACATCGATTAATAAAAAATTATTGACAACCGATGTAAATGTTTCTATGTTTCTTTCTCAAAATCTGGCTCCCCTTTCCCCACTTCCTACTTTATTGGTAACTTTTGTCTCCCTACTTTGAATCATATCTCAGAGCTGAGTATAATATTTGACTCAAAGTTTTTATTCCTAAATCACATTAATTGGACCATTGGCAAATCCTATGCTTTGTTAGCTTTCATTCGCCATTTTAGCTCTGATTCTAGTAATCCCTATAGCCTAAAGCTCTTGTATAAGTGCTAACTTCGGTCCAAACCTAAATATGTGATTTTCATTTGGATACCTTATTTCGCTAACCACATTAAAGGACTTGAGCTTATCAAACAGGTATTTGTTCCCTTTGCCTTCCGATATCTGAACTTTGTGGACGCATTCCCATTTTATAGTGCAGATGTGAGTTAATTAACTTAAAATCATTAACCTGCAGCAGAACTAGTCTTTCTCTCTTATTTATCTTTTTCATCTTAAGTCGTCATCAACTAAATTCCATTGTTTAAATCGAGAAGCGAGCGTTTCAGATTGTCTTCCCGATAGAAGTAAATCACTAGAAAGATCCTGAAAATCTGAATTTGATACAATGTGTCGTTCTGAAGACTTAGAACCAGACGGAAAGTACTCTTCATCATCAGGTTTATTGTTATCAGTTTGATCATCATCAGCAATAAGTTGAACTTCCTTCAGTTCATGACCTGCAGTTGAGTCAAACATATCGTCCAAGACTACCGGGTTCTTAACAGTTGCAACATCAGCATACTTTATGAGTTTTATAGTGATGACCGTTTACGTCCGTTTTACAAAAATAACAATCATCTGGTTTATGATAAGGCTGATGATGCCACATCATCGGATAATATTGAGAAATTCGACTTTTCTGGCAACGTTTTGATTTATATCTCTTGAATTTCAATGAAACAAACAATAAAACTTTGATGTTTTAATAAGTTTAAATTATAATAACAAACTTCTTTTGTTAATCAATGTACAGTGTGAACTTTGGTACACTTGGGAGCTTTTTCATATTTCTATTGAAAAAAATGTGCTATAATATGTCAGATATTTTCGTAAGTTCTTACCAGTTCTGTTGTATGCACTACAGTGTACTCTTATGTATACATATACACTCCAATAAATATTATGTATCTATAACAACGCATCAAAACACGTCCTTATTCCCATTTAGCGTAAGCTATACCTACATACCAAATTAGTAAAAAAAAAAAAAAATTTTAAAACTCACACAACTCTATTAATTTTAATTCAATTACAGTCAAATATAGCTCATTCGAAGCAAAATTAAATTTACTATAACAGTAGTGTACTAAAAAAAATCCTCAATATCGGATAATATCGTAAAAATTATGTCAAAGTTGAAAAAATAAAGAAAAAATAAAAAAATTCCAAATACTTCCGTCTACAGTCTCGTCAGTTGTCATTTCAGAAAAATTGTTAACACACTGTCAAAAAGGCTTGTTTTTGTTCTTTCGAACTAAAAAAGCAAATTCGAAATCGGATGGAAATTGGCGAAGTTAGGAGTTATTCTTCACATTAACCTTTTCAGTAGGTTTTATGGCCATAAAATGAGATTTTGGGGGTGTATTGGAAATTTCTCCTATACCATTTCTCTTAGTTTTACTATACCTACAAGTTGAATTAGGTCTCCATAAAAGTATAATTTCACTGTCGCACAGTGTTATTAATGGAATAATTGAAAAAAAAAAATTAAGAAAAAAATGTTTCTAATAGGGTGTACGCGCCAATTATATATATGCCTCTTTCTTCTAGAATAAGTCTAGTTAGTCTTCATATCCCTCAACGGCGCGCCGCGCTCGGAATAATGATCTCTTTTTCTTGGAAGAAGTTAGAACTAGTCATGCTATAAATGCTCCAAGTTGGAGAGCTTAAGGCACTGAATTTCTTCTAAAAATCGTCGGTCTTTGATATATTTTCGCCTGAGTCTAATTATTTAGTATTCTTAAATGAATTTTACAATTAGTTTCAATTAGATACCTTCAAGCTGCAAAAATAATTAATCAAAAAAACAAGTAAATTAATTTTACAGTAAAAAATTTTACATTTGAAGGATACTTTCTTCCAGTGGACGAAATGCCTAATTCACAGGTGATTTAGTCAAATAAGTCAAAAAGGTCGCAAAGTTAACTTGCCGAACTGCCAACCACCAAAGAAACAAAATTGGTGTAAGTACCCCTAATGTTACAAGTCCAACATATAAATACGTAGGTAGCTACTAGTGCACTTGTATCTGCTCAACTGTGCAACCTTCATTGTTTACAACAGTACTTTGGTCTAATGTACCAGCGACTGCCAACAAGGGTGCCGTAAATTCAGATTAGCTACTGCTTAACACAACACATTCCGCAGACTTTTTGCTTTTTGCCTTTTTACAACAAAATTACAGTTGGTTTGAACTACGAGTAAAAAGTTTGTTTAGCAAATCCATCGCTTTGATGGAACTATAAGTATGTAAATACTCGTACATTTGTGTGTTCCTTCCAACAGTTTGCGACCTGCAGTGAGAACAGCTACTTTTGAACACTTAGAGCTATTAAATACAGTAGCCGTTATATATTGCGCGTATATCCTTTTGTGTTGTGCGTCTCAAGCCGTCTCCGAACGACAGATATTGTTTTTTTCAAGAACATTTTCATGGCAGAAATACACTCGGAGGTTTGCCATTGCCTGCCGAGGGGCTACCGCTGTAAAAAAAAACTTTTTCTTAATTTTGGTATTTCACCGAAATTCGAACTCATGTTTTCTCTGAATTCCGAATGGTAGTCACGCACCAACCCATTCGGCTACGGCGGCCCCCAAGGCGTTACTCATTGAAATTATAAACTGTTCCTCACTTTAAAGCGACCTTCGACTCTTTCCGTTTTCTCAACAATTCCTAAAAAAAAGTTGTCAATTACGAAGCTGCAGCCACGCGAACTTAAATTATTTAAAAATTCCAATTTAAAACCAGCTATAAAATTTTAAAAAGAGACCTTGAATGATATAGGCCCGAGGCTTTTAAAACCGCTTGGAATAAAGAAAATGTGCTCAGCGGCACTTGAAAGTGGCCGTAGAATTAGAGATTAGTTGAGAAAATGGCGCTGAGTGAAATAAAATTAATATTTCAGCATAGTTCGAAAGCCAGCAATCGCTGCACATGGAGCATAAATTTATAAAAATTGTTTGCTTATGTGGCTCTTTAATCGAAATTGTGAGCTAAATGAGAAAATTATAGAGGGAACTGAAATTCAAACAACTGCGGTCATACTAACGTCTGAGCTAAAGTTTTCCTTTAATATGAATAAAAATAAAATCTAAGTCCAAAATTGAAAGTTGATTTCACCAAAACAGATGTCTCTTGGTGATATTCTACCATTCTTGCTTTACTAAAAAGTCAAGGAGGGACTATTTTATTAAATAATAATATGGGCTCCGAAACATAGAGATATTGAAGAAAAGTGTAAGGCCGTTGAGCAAGGCAGAAAAGGTATTCCACTGCTTGGAAACAGGGGCAGTATTGAAATTCCTTAGGCAACTTGCAAATTAAGGACAAAAAATAGTATTCTCCAGGTGGTTAATAGGTCAAGGAGAGCAGGAAACTCTTGTGTTAGAACCGCTAATAGATAAGAAAAGGTGAGAAGAATTGCTCAACCTCTGAATAAAGAACATCTCGAAGGTCGTGGCTTGTGTTAGCGGTTAGGTAGGCACTCTTTTAGGCTAGGGATATTTTCTCACGAATACTGCAGAAGTTGTAGAGGCGAGGAAGAGGAAGGAATAGCTAAGAGTTGAGCAAGGTTGTTAGGAAAGCATTCATTTGTTAGGAAAGCATTCATTTGTTAGGAAACAACGGAAGTACCCGCTGTTGGGACAAAACCTATCTTACGCTTTATAAGAGTGTCTAAATGGTTCCAATGATGAATAAACACTGAGGTTCCCGTTTTACGCAGTGGTGTCACAACGGACGCACAAGGTCTAACTGAGTTGGCTACTTTAAGCTGACTGCTACACAAGCCTAACCGAACCTAAAAGTATGAAGTATTCTCTTTTCGTTCATAATTCTTCGGACAGATACTGTATGCCCACAGTTGTAAGTGCCTAGCTGTCGTGCACATTAACACATGAAAAGGAACGGCTCAAACAAAACAATAATAAAACCCTTTCCCCTACATCTCATATCTTGTTCAATCAAACTATTATGACCCACTAAGTTGACCATTGTCTAGTAGAGGTTCCTCCGCCTCACCACACACCCACCAAGTGGGAAATTGGCCGCGCGCAGCCTTCACTGATTACCGTGAAATATACCTTTATTTAGCGCTGAATGTTTGACCTCTAAGAACGCGCTAATGCAAGTAATACTCATACAAAGAGCCGCCCACCTCAACTCCATTAAAAAATACTGACTACCAACAAGCCAATTTAGCTGCTATTATTTTCGTATTGAGGCAGGTGAACGAGATGGGAGAGGTAGATATGGACTAAGCACCGTAGGCCAATGATTTGTACGTAGCTGAGGAGTTGGAGTGAAAAGAAGCCATTCATTATTATGTCAATGTATCGTTTTGCTGTACGTATGTATGTATGTATGTATGCATGTGTGAATGTATGTTTGTTTGTATGAACAACATTACAGGTAGCAATGCAAAAGGGCATAAACACAAATATTCTCACATACCAATGTGGTGGTGGCAATGGTTGGTATTTCTGATGTTATTTTTATACGATGACAATGAATAATAAAGCACACACACACACACACGCAATATAAACTAAACCGAAAAAGGGCAAAAAACAGCGGAAAATGTGAAAACAGCTGTTCGGCAGGAGGTTATCAAACTACATGAAAACAATCACACATACACATCTACGTACCCATTAACCCACTCAACCCCTTTTTGGTGGAAACAATTTAGAATTCCACAGCAAACGGAAAACTCTATGCGACGGACGACCTGACAAACGTAAAACGATTGGTAATGGCTGCCTCTGCTATTGGTTTTCCCTGTGACAGTTGAGTGTTTTGCTTTCACTCCTCTTCTTGTTATTGGTTTGATTTTTATTGTTGTTAGGTGTTTAGTAGCCGCAGGCTCTGGAAGGTTTAATTTCACTGCGCTGGTTTAGTACGAAATTTGGCGGTTGATTAGAAGGGCCGTTTAGTTAAACTTTGTGAATTAACGCCATATGACTTGCAATATGAAAATGTGTACATGATTGTGTGTGCGTGAGTGCACGGGTATTTGTAGTTGTACTATTAACAGTGATTGGCAATAAATAAGTAGATAATAAAAACGCGCCTCAAATTAATATAGTGTTGATGTTGTACGTTTTTGGTTTGGGAAAAGACCCGTTTATGCAAATGAAAAGCAAAAAAAAAATACAAAACTGTGAGATGGAAAACTTTACAAATGTAGTACAAATACACAAATACACACAAGTTAGCAATTATTAGGAAATTAAAAGATCGACGAAATTAATCGAAGTATTGATGACGGCTAAACTGGAAAAAATTACAAAGGTAAGTAGTACAAGTAAATAAAGTGTAAGCATTTCGTGGAAACTGATTTGTTACTCTACTTCTCAAATTGTTACTAAGTGAACATAAATATTTTTCAAATAACTGACAACAAATAAATTATTGACACTTACACCTTTTTGGGTGTTTGCCGAGCTCCTCCTCCTATTTGTGGCGATCGTCTTGATGTTGCTCCACAAATAGAGGGGCTTACAGTTTTATGTCACCTCCACATGGCCAATATTTTTTTAGATTCTTTCGGAGGTTTCCCATCGCCTGCCGAGGGGTGAGCGCTATTAGACACAATATTTTCTATAATTTTGTTTCGTGCCCGAGGTTGCGAAGCCGGCATTTCCACGCTCTATAGCAGGGAATGCATTTGATGACATTGGCATTTTATCAGACAGTCAGGCAGCTTTATAACATCCATAATATATTGTATGTGCAAGCTCGCTGAGGAAGATCACCGTTATTATTAGACAGGGTACCAAGTCACGAAAGCTATAATCGCAACAAACAGGCGGACTGCTTAGCGAAATTAGGCACTATTTCAAAATTGCATGGCTCATCAAAGCCCACAGAGAGAAATTTATTAAAGGCTGGAAGGACAGGGAATTCACTCGACCCTGGTTGGAGAGGCAGGGCAGAGAAAGGCTAACGTTTATACGCGTCTCCAGAAGAGCATCCAAAAAGCATCAGGCTCCTTGATATAAAGGGCTAACGAACTCTTACTTACTAGAAGGAACAGATATCTGCCATCTTTGCGAACTGGATGTTAAAACCCCAGAGCAAAGTTTCTGCGAATATGCGGCTCTCGCAAGGCGAAGGGTCTTACACCCAGCTGGTGCGACTATAAATCCAATGGTAATATGGAACGAAAAGGCTAAGGAGATCCTCAAATTTATTAGAACCTTACAATTTTAGGCTTGCCTTCAAGTACACATCAGAGGTCGACCAGAGAGCGAGTGAGGACCACATGCATCATGGTCCAACAAAGGTAATCACTGCAATTCGATCTTCATATTCAGAATTAACATCGACTTAATATACCGTCCAGACGTAACACAAAACTCAATAGTCCGGGAGCCAGGGGTCATTTCGACCTCATCATTTCATGCCGACTAATTTTAATACTGAAGGATGACGAAACCAACCGTCAGCTGGTCCAGTAGCGGTGGGTACGTGCGTGGGATGCTGCAAAGCGTGTTGAAAAAAAAATTTTAGCAACTCATTTAAAACCGGCTGAAATTTTTTTTGTGTTTTGTTGAAATTTTGTAGAATAAAAAAAATAGTCAGCCGCGCCGTAGAGGGGGAAAAATACATCAGCTAAACAGGCGAACTTGTAAAATAAATTAACTAAGTAAAACTACATTATGCCGATTGAAATTTTTTTACATAATTGTGGACACATATGAAAATATAATAATGATGGTCAGCTGCGTTTATAGCGGGGGAAAGACCGTATTTTCCCTCCTCTACGGCGCAGCTGACTATTTCTTTTTATTCTACTAAATGTCAACAATACACAAAAAAATTTCAACCGGTATAAAATGAGTTGGCAGAAATTTTTTTTCGACATGTTTCGTACCCTCCTACAATCACATCCACCGCGGGCGCGCCAGCTGGCGCTCACTTTCGTTATTCATAAGAGCTAAATCATAAGTATAGTCCAGAATTGAACGGTATAAAAACGCAATCCAAAATCGACCCCTGGCTCCCGGACTACAATTGATTACAAAGAAATTATCTCCAGTATCCTATCGTCATCATCATCGGTGAGCTTTAGCTTCGTTTCCATGCATCCCGATCCTCGATAACAGTTCTCCAGTTTCCAACACCCTGTGTTCTCAGGTCCATGCAAACCATGTTAGTCCTGGACGTCCTCGCCATTGATATCTGGAAGCGGTCATCTGTCATGCGCGCAATATGACCAAACCAACGTATTTCATGACGTCCTTGCCATTATATAACTGCAGAAATACTTCTTTGTAGCGTAAATACCATCATGCAGTCATAGCGGACCATACATCCTTCGCCATTATCTTATACGAAGAGTGAAACTTTTTTATACATAAAATTTTAAACAAAAAATTGTTTCCCAAAAAAGCGGAATCTTGTAATCAATACCTTATCCATACCCACACATGAAGGTACATTTAGGTGCATAGGCCTATTGTGATACGATTATTGATACGTATTTTATTTCTCACATTCCTTCTAAAAATAAAACCAGTATGGACGTTCGCTGTTCTAAGGTCCGCCGCAAATAAAAATAAAAGCGTGATCCGGATCTCGAAAACTAAGATTAAGTGAGAGCTTCTAGGTTAGCATATATTTAAGGCTAAGATTAGGTCATAATTGCTGGAGAAGGTTTTAGTGGAAAAGCCGATTTCAAATATGAAAAACTGCGTAACATTAATTGGTACCTAAAATTTGCTCTGTTGTTGTCAGTCGCATTCCCCATTTTTTACTGCATTGATTCTAAATTTAATATGGCATGACTGAGCTTTACTATAAAATTCTGCTGACGGAAGACTAAATAAGATTTTAAGGGCTCATACGAGACTTTATACTCCACTCCTTACCTATCGGAGACTAACAGGCATGTAAATCAGCACTACTAGATAGCTCTTCAATCCTTCCCTGTTTAATCTTTCTGTCCAAACAAGGTGAGTAAAGCGATGCGAGTGAAATTTGTTTGGTATGTGCGGTGAAATTAAAGCTTTACAATCCTACACTAACCTCAGGTGTTTTTTAGATAAAATTATTTCCAATCAGCAATGCACTATTAGGTTTGTCATCGTTTACTCAGACAACTACGTTCCCATATCAAATCTATTTGTGGAGCAACATCAAGACGCACTCCACAAATAGGAGGGGGAACTCGGCCAAGCACCCAAAACGGGTGTAAGCGCCAATTATATATATGTGTACAAGTTAATAAATTCCTATATTTTTCAATTACATACCTCATGTGTAATGTGCACGCGCACACTTCGGATTAACAGAAGATATGTGTCTGTACAGTGGCGAGCACAACAAAGTGCATGATGATTTTTTTATTTATACTTATATATTTTTCAAGCTAAAATTTTCTTGGTATTGGCTTTTTTTAATTTCATTTATTATTCTTTAATCCAAACTATATAAATCAAGCTTTCAGACTGTATACAAAAATTAGTAAATTTTTAACCT
This sequence comes from Anastrepha obliqua, assembly GCF_027943255.1. NCBI lineage: Eukaryota > Metazoa > Arthropoda > Insecta > Diptera > Tephritidae > Anastrepha > Anastrepha obliqua. Next base: position 4,398,096 of record NC_072896.1, read on the forward strand.
TCTTAATCTGAATTTTGAGAAAATTCACAAGGCTGAAAATAACAAGGCTCATGAATTTTTAGAAAACAAAGTGCAAGTTTTAATCGTCTAAAAAATAGTTTCGTTTTTTAGTCATTTCTACCCTGATGATTTTCTGTTCCTTAGGTTAAGTTAGGTTAGTCTGGTTGGCAATAAGCCACGCATAGACCTTTTAGTCCCTAGCGATACCAAATGGAGACCGATCTCTATGGGTACTTAAAGTAGACATCAGGTAGGATGTCAGCGAATCTAAGTAGGGACATCCGCTTTTTGTACCTTAAAAAACGAAAAAATAATTGTCGCATGCACTTCTGTTATGTGTTTCGCCGAGTTTCTCCTCTTATTTGTGGTGTGCGTCCTGATGTTGCTCCTCAAATAGAGGGACCTACAGTTCTAGGCCGACTCCGAATGCCAAATGGTTTTTATGAGAAATACACTCGGAGGTTCGCCATTGCCTACCGAGGGGCGACCACTACTTTTTTCTGAAACTTATTCCACATAAAAAAGCATTTATTGTGGAACAAAGTACTCTGGTTGCAACAAAAGCAAACTTTTATAAATTGCACCAGTTATATGAAAAACATCATAAACCCCGTCACCAAAAAAAGAGTTTCTAAAAATCAATGTAATTCTTTAGCCGATTTAAACTTGCACTTTGTAAAACAAAAATTTAATGGGCTATGAAATTCCATAATTGAAATAGAACTAAAAATATTCAAAATTAAAAAGTTAAAAATTTGGATCAAAATTTGTTGAATTTTTCTAAATTTATAAAGCTTTGAAATATTAATTTTAGAGTTAGTTAGAGAAGAAACCTTTCGAAAAAAAAAACAAAATTTTTAGCACGTAAAACATCATAAGTTTAAAATTCTTCATTCATTCACACAGTTTTGCTCGCAAATGTATACTTGGATAATGACCATACTCGTCTACTGGCTTTTGTGAATAACTGTCTTCATTCCGCCCAAGGTTTGACATTTGAACTGTTCAAACTGAACGGCCTTCAACACCAAATTAGAGAAATTTATGAGTTCGAAAATAGCGCAATGGCGTAAGTCAGTCGTCGAATTCAATTTGATACAAAGCAGCTAATTCCATCAAGCGTTGTCTTTGTTTTTCCCTTTTATTGATTATTTTATGTTATTGTCACGATATGTACATATGTGTGTACGTGCGTGAAGTGAATGGGTGGAAAAAAAGCCACAACGGCGTGCTATCTAAACTATAGTACTGTGGATTAGAAGCTCCAGAGTTGAAAATCAGGTACCTATTTTAAAAGGCTTGCAGTGACTACTTTATTTTCCATATACTTTAAAGTACGCAAGAAAGTCAGCTACTGAGGGAAAAATTTAGTATAATGTATATCGCTTTGAAAAAAAGGTTAAAAGGGGGGGATAGAGGGGTGTATCCCCATCTCAAAACTGAAAACCGAACCCTCCGAAGCCTTAAAGTTTTTAAGTACAATAATTTAATGTTAAAGTTCTACAATTTAGCGAAAAGTTGGTGTTGCCATACACCTGAAATAAAAACGAAGTTCGTATGCAAAGAGGTTCAGTGGAGGGTTGATTGTAATACTGGCGTATTTTTTGCTGTAATTTAAAATTAAGAAATATTTTTGAAAATAAAAACATACAACTCATCGAAACTTAAATACAATGATATTAAGCGTATCACAAAAAATAATAAAGTAATTAAAAGCCAAATAAGCGGCCGCCGTAGCCGAATGGGTTGGTGCGTGATCACCATTCGGAATTCACTGAGAGGTCGTTGGTTCGAATCTCGGTGAAAGCAAAATTAATAAAAACATTTTTCTAATAGCGGTCGCCCCTCGGCAGGCAATGGCAATCCTCCGAGTGTATTTCTGCCATGAAAAAGCTCCTCATAAAAATATCTGCCGTTCGGAGTCGGCTTGAAACTGTAGGTAAAAGCCAAAAATTACGCTTTATAAGTGTATTGTATTGCTTCGAGTTTTACAAACGGCTCCTCATGCCTTTTATAAGCAGATTTTCTCCAAAAATATTCGATTATCATGTCTGCAAAACAAATAGGGTGGTTATAGTTGTATTTATTAAAAAACCCCTTTCAAAAAAATAACCCTCATCAACTCCCGCTACGCAATCCACAGTAGTTTTGCGTAGTTAAACCCAATGAACCCAAAATTAAAACTTCATATGCGTGTGTGTAGTAAGGAGGCACAATAACCCCCATCCCCATCATTAACACTAAACTAAAATACTTCACTTTTGTTCATATTTTTGTTTTCATTTGCAGGCATCCGGCAACACCATACTGTTGTCATTCCAATCTTCTTCTTATTCGCGTTTAAAATTGGAAAGTGATTGTATGGACAAATGCATTTGCATTTAATTTTAATGAAAATATTTCGAATACAAGTATAAAAATAAGTAAAAACACGCATGTGAGTGGATATTTAGTGAATTTTAGTGAAGTGTAAAAAAGTATATAGGGCTATGTGCCAAATTTTCCAATGAGCCCAGCACCTAGCAGCACCGGCCTGGATAGCATTTCAACTTGCATTCCGGACCAGTGCTGGTTGCTGGATAAGCGTCGCCTGGCTTGGGCCATTGACTCCTTTAGGTCCTTCAAGTCGGTGGAATCTGCCATACATACAATCATGGAAGAAATCGAAGAGTCTCTTCTTCAGAAGGAGTTTGCGGTAGGCGCCTTCCTTGACATTGAGGGGGCTTTTAACAACGTCCTTACCAGGTCTCTAGGTAAACTAGGGGTCGAAACCGACCTTATAAGATTTATCCACAAAATGCTTAGAGACAGAACTGTCACGGCAGAGTGGGGCGGTATCTCCATCCACCGGCAGGTGAGTAGAGGCACTCCGCAAGGTGGGGTTCTCTCACCATTCCTCTGGGTTGTTGTTCTAAATGTTCTGTTGGAGGAGCTGGTGAAGGGGGGCTGCAGGGTAATTGCCTACGCGGATGACGTGGCACTAATTGTTAGAGGAAAATTTTTGGATACTCTGTACAACTTGATGCAGGGATATCTGAATGCAGTTGTTAGATGGGCAACGGATTGTGGCCTGTCGGTGAATCCTCTTAAGACGGAGCTCGTCCTATTTACGAGGAAATATAAAATACCCAGAGCTCAACTTTCCTCAATAGGAGGCGCTCCTCTGATGCTTTCTGACAAGGTGAAGTACCTAGGTATTATCCTTGACAGCAAGCTTACATGGAAGCCCAATATTGAGGAAAGGGTGAGGAAGGCAACAATCGCCTTGTATGGGTGCAAGGGCGCAATTGGCAAAAAAAGGGGCCTCTCGCATCGAGTTGTTTTCTGGCTGTATAATACTATTGTAAAGTCTATCTTGTTATATGGAGTCATAGTCTGGTGGAACTCACTAGAGAAGACGACATTGGTGAAGAAGCTGGAAAGAGTTCAGAGGTCGGCACTCATTGGAATCAGTGGGGCGCTTCGAACGATTCGTACTCTGGCGCTCAACGCAATGTTAAATGTGGTACCCGCAGGCAGAACTGCCGCTACACGTACCGCAATCAGACTGAGGGGCTGGAGCTATAAGCTGAACCTCCCTTATGGGCACTCAAGCATCCTTACAAACTTTGAGTTCATCCCTCTGTCAACAGACCAGTGTATACCCTCGTTTAGTCCAACCGGAACATTCTCCACTCACATCCCGTCAAGGGAAGAGTGGACGGGGGGCTACACTTGGGGGCAGGGCCTGGTGAACTTGTTCACGGATGGATCGAAGTTGGAAGGAAAGGTTGGTGGAGGAGTCTTTTGCGAAGGGCTCCCCATCAGACTAAAATTCAGGTTACCGGACCACTGCAGTGTGTTCCAGGCAGAGGTAGCCGCAATCAAGGAGGCAGCTGATTGGCTGCTCAAATGTGTATTAACAGTCAAGAAGGTAAATATTTACTCCGATAGCCAAGCGGCAATAAGGGCCCTCGGGTCTATGACGGTGCATTCGGAATTAGTCAAGGTGATTTCCCCGCGGAGGGAGAAAATTGGAATCCCCCTGACTACCTGCGGTCTGCTCCTGGAAAGATGGGCATCGCGCAAACTCAGCGAGCGCTGGGCAAATGCACAAACGTGCAAAGTCGCGAAATCCTTCTGGCCACGTGTGGACCGAAGGCGGTCGGGTGAGCTTCTGAGGCTGACAAAATATCAGCTCTCCAATCTAGTGGGTTCTCTCACAGGACACAATGCGCGAGGAATGCATGCTGTGAGACTTGAAATCACCTCGAGTCCTTTCTATGCTGGATGTATGGAGGATGAGGTGGAATCATCTCAGCACCTTCTCCTTAGCTGCCCTGCCCTGGCGGGGCTAAGATTCGGGCATCTTGGCTCTTACTTCTTTGCCACGCCTGATGAGATAGCTGGCGCTGACATTAAAAATCTGATGAGTTTCATCAGCAGCATTAAGCGGTTGACGCAAACATAGTCATCGTTCATAATCCGCACGCTCCTAACCTTCCCATCACCACCTCTCCCCGCCCTCTCCCTGCACCTCATCGGTCCTTCCCCTCTCCTCACTTCCTTGACAATGGTATCACAAAGGACGAATCTTTCTTCGTCCAAGTGTGCCCACTCCCTGGGCAACCATACTAACCTAACCTAACCTAACCTATGTGCCAAACTATAGTGAAGTTCCCGAGGGCACTTTGAATGCAAATAATTACGAAATTAATATTTCCCGAATAAATTGGAATTATAAAGATTGTTCCTTAACGCCTCCCTAACATCTCCACTTAGTTTCATTAATAAAGAGATTATAGTTTGCCAAAAATTTCCCAATATACATTACTGCGAATCACAGCCGCTGCTGAGAGTTGAATCTTGAATTTTGCGGTTAAATATCTCGATTTTTTCTTAGAAAATAATAAAGTTCTATGAAAGGGCACATTAATGTTAGATTAGGAAAGTTTCACGTGACAACGCCAATAGGTCGTAATTTTTAAAACAAAAATCACAACACAATAGAATTTGGTATGAAGACTCAAGAAGGAGACTATTGGAGGTAATGAGACCTGAGGAGGTGATGACTATTGGCAAAGTGTGGTGGCACTGCCGTTATGATAAGTTTGTTTTTGATTAGTTATAACTTTTAATATATCTGATTTCTTTGTAAAAACAAATTAGGTTGACCAAACAAAATAGACACTTAGACATTTCTTAGACGTGGCTCTTATTGTCAATTCTGAGCTCTGGCATTACTACGAAAAAAAGGCCGCCAATGCTATGCAAGACATTTTTTCTTTACCTGGTTACCCTTATGTAGTATACATTTGTATGTAAATAAAAATTTCCCTTTGATCAGTGTTGAAATGCAGCGCTAAGACTTTTATTTTTTTTTTTTTATTATTTACTATTTTTTTTTCCGCCGTATAGATTTTCGTGTTTCATTGTCCAGTGCTATCAATCCGCATTAGATGTTTCAATGTATTGACATTTCTGATTTTTTCCGAAACACATTCAAATCGCATACATATGCACGTACATTAGGGCAGATCAATTAGTTTTTGAAAAAAAAGTCGGTTATATTTTCTACTGACGATTGCGAAAAAAAGTCAAGGGAAGCGAAGCTGAAGAGTGGATTTCGAGCATCCTTCTTTCTAATTTTAGTTACTAGTCTCAGATAAATTTTAAAGTTGTTTGTTTGGAAGAAAATATTTGTATTTTGTTTATGCGTAAGAGAAATGCATTTGTGAGATTTGTTTAGTAAAACCCTACGCCCTTGAGCGGAAGGTTAATTCAAATTTTAGAGTATGCAGCATTTCCTGGGTATCTAAGCCTGAGAAAAAGTATATTTAAAAAAATTTTGTTTGCCGCATCTTGTAATATTAGAGTGAATAAAATTATTTCTGAAATTTTATAATACTTCAATTTTTTTATTGTCAATTACTTTTGAGTTTTTCTTTGTATGTAATTATTTAATAATTTTAAATAAAATAATTGTAACAAATATTTTTATATATAAATTATTGGAAATAGTCAAAAGCAGAGAGCTCTGAGCAAAACAAAGATCACAAACTAATTTCATAAACTCAAAATCCACATGTGTACATTCATTTTCATCAAAAAAAATATACAAAAAAAATTAAAAATTATTGGTGATTAATAAGAAAAATTAAAAACATTTTTGAGCTATGCTTCTTTTGACCAGTTTGGTTAGAATTACCAGTAGAATACTTCAGTCGGCTCTATTTTTTAAGAACTAGTTGATCTACCCCAATGTACGTACATATGTATACGATTTGTGGGTTTTTCGAAAAAAATAAATAATAAATAATAAAATAAATAAAATTCTTAGCGCTGCATTTCGACACTGAACAAAAAACTATTTTTATCAGTCGCCGAAACAAAGTAGATAAAATACATAACCCACCCTAATGTGCAAACAAGCAACATATGTATTCTTTGCATGCCAAGCAGATGTTTATATTAAAAATTTGTGCTATTCCGCACGGGTGTTTGACGCAAGAAGCTCGCCTGATATTATATTTCTTTTGGAATTAGCACCTTTTCAGCTGACTTTTGGAGCGGTTTAGCATTATGAATTGAATTTAGCTTTTTATTATTTCATTATAACGTAAACTGCTAATAAATGGAATGCTGACGAAGCTGATCGTTTAATTTGAGGTATGTGCCTTCGCGTTAAGTTAAGGTACGCAGAATTCTATGCCGGCACCAAGCGACAGATGTTGACGTATATTTTCACTTTTGTGAATTTACAAATTGCTCCAGAATATACATGCACACATACAATGAACTTCTTTAGAATATATACCCATATATAGTCAGAGAGCTAATAATCATTCTTGAGTCCAACAGAAAAACCGGACATACCAATAAAGAAGCTATTCCATTTTTCAACTTATTTACTACAAGAAATATAAAATTTCGGCAAAAGATGCAACACTTCCAACAAAAGTTAAGTCATCAAATAATCTGCATATTTCCACTTCTTGTTAGGCTTACTCCTCGGATGCATTCCCCCACAAGTATCGAAGATTTTTATTATACTTTGAATGACTGTAGGAAAAGTGCAAAATTTGTCACTCTATGACACGAGAGATCTGCATCGGCAAGAAATTGAAAATCAAAATCTTCCTCTGAAGAACTTTTCCAAATCATGCACAGATGGGAAACAAAGAGATGGGTGAGGGAACAGGGGATATAAACCTGGCATGTGTTGTCTACTGGAGGCTAAGATGCTACATAACACTCTGGATATGAGCTATTATAAACCTCGTAAATGTTTGAAGAGAACATTCGTACATTTTAGATGAGATGATAAAGTCCCAGCTGGGAACTCTGAGTGGTGTGATACCCCTCTGCTTCTGGCAGTAAGGAAAACGCAGTTATGCTGTGCTGGTTACCTGACATAACAGAGTCTGGTAATGGGCAGACAACAGAAGCGTTGGCAAGCGTGCGAGTACTTAATGATCTTGGTTTGTTATCTGTCTGGTTCGTAATTAGGTTAGGTTAGGTTGACCTGGCTGGCTGAAAGCCCTGACACAGACCTACTGGTCCTTAGTGTTACTAGATGGAGCTAGGTCTTTATGTTTCTTTGTTATGTTTCATCTTGTCTACTTCGTCTGCGTCTTTTGCGAATCAGAGTAAACTCTGAAGCTCTATCTCCGAGAGAAATTCTAACTTCTCATATTGAAAAACTCCTAAGCATTTTGATCTGATTCTAGCTAACGCAGGGCAAGAACATAGAAGGGTCGTAATTACTGAATGTGCAAACTACTACTAAGGAATTTTAAGAAGCATCAGAGAGGAAAAGATTGTATGTTATCAGTACAGTTTTAAGGACATTGAGTTTCTCGATTACGTACATACTGATGACTTAACGTATAAGAATTGGCTGGGTTAACCGACAGTTTGCCCACTTTGTCTTAGGAATGAATTAAAAGCGGAGAATAATTGAAACATTTACACTTTTGAATAGCGGAAATCCAAAGCATAGACATTTTCTATTTTTCGGCTTAAGCAATTTTGTTTGAATTTAACAAAGTGCGCCAGTCGTTTCATCTCATGCTAACCGGCGCTATCGGGCACACCAAGTGAAGCCATGTCTTTCTCCATCTGATTTTTCTAACGCAGGCCTTCCTCTGCTACCACCAGCCGATACCGCATCGAATACTCTTAGAGCCGGATTATTTGTATAATATCTATTCGAACAACATAACCCAGCCACAGAAGCCGCTAGACCATGTCTATGTCGAGCCCTATGAGAGCCCTTTCAAGTGTTAGTTTTGTTCGTCGAGAGAGGACTTTACTGCTGAATTGGCTACTTAGTCTAAACTAGCAATTGTTGGCAAGAGAGGTTCTCCGTTGGATTTGAAGGCTGATATTTTTAGCGGTGTTAATGCTAGTTGCTAGATAAACGCAGTATCTTACAACTTCAAAATTACGATACGCGAGTGCGCCGACTGTTTGTTTGCTGACAGTAGGTACTTCGCCTTGTCCTCGTTCACCAACAGACCCATTCGCATTACTTTTTTATCCAGCTTTTTTGCAAGAATTATTGCAAAAAAAAGTTTGTTTTTCAAAAATATTTTCAATGAAAATTGTGTACTATATAATCAATGTCGGCAAAAGCAAGAATGATTCCGAATAATCGTAGAATTTCGCATATTGGATGTGAAATCTGCTGGCGACTTGTAAACAAGACGAATAACTCAAAAATTCCAGCGAACTCAAGCTACTGCCAAACTAAATACAGCGTCAAGAAATTAACAAGAAAACCGTGAATCAGTAAAGTAAATCTTAATAGCCACAAAATTGGCAAATGTCACCAATTTAGAAATATAAAATTCTTCAGAAGCACTCAGTTTTGAATTATCCACGCGAAAGCACGAAATAAACATTTAAAACAACCCGGCGCCAGTGCTGCCAAATATCTTCACTCAAAAGTCTCCAACTTGCACATACACACAAATTTCAGAAAGCTTTTGCTCGCCCAGCGTCAAGTTGAGAAAGCTCAACAGCGGGCTTTTGCTGCCCCACCTGTCGCACAGGCCGGCACACGAAAGAATTGGGTGGCCGCAGCAGCCGATAGGCGTGCGCCAAACATAAACCCACACCGCCGGCCGGGTACCCATACACACTTGTCACCAGCCAGCCACTGAAACAATCATACGGCTATCAATTCAGTTGCGGTTGAGGTGTCGTACGCGTTGGGTGCACCCAAAAAAATTGCGCTGCAGTAAGCTTTGTGAAAATATTCAACTTGTTTGTGTTTGTTTTGAAATGCGCTTGCAGGCAGAACAATCAAAAAGCTAACGGATTTTTATCACAGCGTACGCGTGCCAACTCTTCCGCTATTTTCTACGCCGTGCTAAAGCCAACTGGAGCAAAACTACCTAGAAAGTGAAATCAATGTTGGCAACGCGAATGTAAATATTTGAAAACTTGCGCATGTGTCTGTTTGCATTGAAAGTGAGTGCAGCTCCTGTCAAAGGAGATTCGCACAAGCAGTGCTATGAAGAAAGTAAACAGCGATAGAAAGTGAAATGTTTTGAAATTTGAATTTGAACTACTCAAGGATACGCGGCCAGCGCAGCAGGACAAGCGCGCGCGGTAGTCAAGCGGATGGTGTTCCACTTTTCCCTGTCAGCAGGGCAGAGAAGTAAGCAAACCAATGTGAAGCAGAGAAGAAAATTTAGTGCTATGAAATGTGCCGATAAAAGTAGCAACGCTAGCCAATATTTGCATATTCAAGTGTTTACTGTGTTTTTATGTTGATTTTATTGTTGTGTTTAGTTTTTACGGTCTCTAATGGTTTTTGTTGCGCTTTTTTGTACCGATGCAACCGGTAGAATGCAATAACTCCGTGTTGGTATTTCAATTAATGTATTTTCAGTTCTCTACGGACATTTGAGGACGCAGCGTGAATTTCTAAGCAGCACGAAGAAAGCGCGATCTGGCAGGGAGAGCGAGTGTCTTGTGAAGTTTAATGTGTTTATATTTATAATAAATTAACATCGGAAATATATTTTAAGTGCAAGTGAATGTAATTGAACTACATAGAAAAATAAAAACAACCGGATTTGGTAAATAAAGTAACAAAAATATAAAAAAATAATAAACCCAAAACAAAAAAAAAATTTAAAAATTTAAAATAGAAATATTTTGATAGATCATATTTTTAATATATATAAAGGCTCAAACTCATATTTTGAAAAAATCGAATTTTTAATGCTCCGAATTAAAAAATTATGGCCTTATTATGAAATTTAGAAAAAAACAAAACACAACTTGTCCTGGTTTAATGTGTATTCAGTTTTTCCCTTTTTCTTTAAAGTAACAAAAATACAATAAGAGTTAAAGTCTTTCTATGTGAATTAAGGATATATTAATTTGGCGAAAAAGAAATCCATTATTTTCTCGGTAGATGGCTGTAGTGATCGATATCTCGTAAACTATCGATCAAACAATTTAAAGTTTATGCCCGTTATAAAGGTGGCATTTCACACTATAGAAATTGTTTTGCTCTTTTTTGTTTATTCCATACACCACAACGGACGAGTTTCTTAACATTTGTCCCAGTGAGCCCTTTAGCTAGGGCAGCCATTTAACCTAACCTTTATTCCATACAGTTGTGAATTACGGGGGGTTAACACTGAAAGTCAACAAAGGGAAAATTCAGTCGAGATGGCGATAATATCACAGAAATAATCGAAGTTGACCGGAATGTGTAATAGCCTTAGCATCGCTCAGGAGCTAAAGATCGACCACAAAACCGTTTTAAACCATTTGCGAAAAAATTGCACGCAAAAATAATGGTTATCAACTAATAATAGAGGAGCTGAGAGAATACCTGACAAAAAATTAGTTAATTAATATTTATATTAAATAAATTAATAATACCCTCAAAAGACTTAGAAAGTTAAAAAAAAACAAAAAAATTTCCAAATATTTTCTTAAGCATTTGCGTACATATGAACATGAACATTTACAACCTAGAAACGCTGAATGATGTGGTGATATACAAAAAAAAAACAAAAATACTTTTTTTTTTAAATCGCAATCCTTTGCTTGTCCTCAGAAAGACTACAAAGTGTCTTTGGAAGCACACATTTTTTGAATAATGTAAACTCAAATATATATTTAAATAATAGAAAAATCGACAAAAAGCTGTACTATTTGTCAAAATAGTCATTTTTAACAAAAAACTGAACTATTAAAATTTCCTGCATAAAAACAATGAAAAACTATTTATTAACTGTTTTTTTTTTATTTCACAATTAATGGATTTTTCAGTGCGCTTCTCTTTTTAACAGTATTTTGATTTGACAGCTGTCACAGTTCGATGGCTTCTCTTTTGACAGACGATGAGTAGAAAATCTACAATTTACTACAATAAGAAATCTTATTTCGCTCGAGAGCCATGCAAAAATAAAACAATTGAAAAGAACTATGAAAATTTTCTAAAATTGTGGATATTTTGGGTTGTTATAAAAGTTCAAAAGCGTCCGCGTTGAAAAAAAAAATTGTTTGACATTTTTCTCGTCTTACTCTATTTCGGTAGAAGGCAGGTCTGCCCTGGCCTTGGTATTGAAAATATCGCTGCTGTAAGTGAAAGCATGAAAGTAACTCTTGTAAAATTCGTCAGTTGAGCCTCATTCACAGCGTACCGAAATATATTAAGAACATTCAATCTTTGGCATATCATTGTACGGGTGGTTTTATCAAGAGGGTGTGAAATGCCAATGCAGCCGACGAAGTAATCAATTTATTGCAGACGAAATTTAACGATATTCTGCAGCGATTTAGCAGTTTGACTTCTAAGACCGTCTGATGTTAAAATAAATTGTAATTAAATAAACAGGAAATGAAGGTTTAATCACTTACTCAAAATGTATCTTTCAATTATTAGTAACATTCGATTTTTAGCACTCCCTTACAAAAAAATAAATTTTAATTAATATTTGAATGTAATTAATGGTATAGATAGATATTATTAGCGGAAATTGCCAAGTCTAATATTAAAACAAGAAATTATTTCATACAATCCAAGATTTTATTAAAAAATTAAATTTAAAACGGATCGCGCAGTTTCACCAATATGAAACTATTTGTTAAAAATAATTAAATAATTAGCACGTACAATTCTGCTAGGTGTTTCGCCGAGATCCTCCTCCTATTTGTAGCGCGCGTTCCACAATTGAAAGGACCTACAGTTTTAAGCCGATTCCGGTAGATGGTTTTTATTAGAAGCTTTTTCATGCTGGTACTGTGCTTTGCTAAGGCTTCTCTGGACACTTCACCCATCCATGGGCTCATTGGAGACATGTTCTGTCAATCCCAAATTTTTTATAATGAGGTCTACAATGTTATCGATTGCGTCGGCACTATCCTATTATTCTTCCTGCCGTAACTCTTTAGCAAACGCTAGCTCTTTGCAAAACATGAATTCCGTCTAAATCATCACAGAAATAAAGCTTTGTGAATTCTCCACTCATCGATCTCGGATTCAATTACTCTACCATGTCCTGACTTAAGCGGAATGTATTTGATGTCATACTACCATCGTCCTGAACATACCGATGAAAACTCTTTAGCGAGTTGTTGCTCGTAAGCAGACCATTTTGAAAATGAAATGTTTTTCTACAATTTTTACTTTTCCTCTACTTTTACTCAAAATTTCTAGAGCTTGCAACCCAGTGTCTTGCTAAGGGAGCCGATTTGTCAAGAGAGAACGAGAAAGTTGCTTACTGAGCAAACCTTTTATCATTAAATTATGCCCAAAATATATGTATGTATTTCAATAAACTTCAATATCAAAGAATGGAAGGAAATTCCAACTTCAAAGACACCGAATAACAAAAAATTTTGTATTCGAAATTTTGTCAGACATGCCTACATAATTACCCAAAATTCATCATCTTATTTTATTTTTGCGTAACTTTTTTACTAAATAAAAAAATGATTTTGAGTAATGAAGATTTTTATTTTGACCTTTACGCGCTCCCTTGCTTGTCTATTTGTGTACTGCAGCTGTCTACTTCACAAGCGTCAAATATGATTCACGAAAGATGCCATTTGCAAAAATTATAAATCTTCCTTGTATTAGGGATGTATTTTGCCAACCACACGAAATGTGAATAGTGAATTTTAATAACCCCACCCTTTATTTAAATAAAATTATTTGCTATGAATACTTTGCAAAAGCTTAGGCTGACATTTTTAATCATAAATGCTCGCGAGTATAAAAAAAAAACCAACAAAAATCGCCAAGATCATCTGAGACCTTCAGCAAAGTAATCAATTAAATACTTCAATTTTAAACTAACCGCATTACGTGGAATTCATAATGTGCATATGCCACTCCTGTGGCTCCCTATTTGCTAAACTTGCTTATTTTTGATGGCACCCATAACTGCATATTTAGAAATACCATATAAGCATCTTCTTAGACCAGCTCATAAGCTCAAAAAACACCAGCTCAACTCACATATACTTCTTTATTTTTTCATTGGAATCAGCTCAATTTACTTTATTCAAAACACTCACTTTTCGGTCCAATCATTTTGCATGGTTTCAAAAAATATGACCAAATGCGTTAGAACATAAGCCGGGATGATTTCCGGATGACCATCAAATATATTTCTTTCAACATTGAGTATTTTTTCCGAAGAGATAAAAGTCATACGAAAAAACTTCTCATAATATAACATCTGCCATTCGGAATAGATTCCTCCATTTCTAAAATAACATCTAATCACGCACCATCAATTAAAGAAGCTTTAAATATATATTTTGAATACAGTCATATCGAGCTACAGACAGCTTTTTTAGAAATATTTTGAATACAGCACTACCCGGAGAGTAATAATTTTAGCATAAAAAGCAATCCATTTTGACCTTTTCCGAAAGTTTCTTCACTTTTCAGTGGAAAGTTCCCTAAATTCTGTTCATAAAATCCGGAGATTAAAGCATTTAAGCTGAAAAGTAGGCAGATAAAATGTTTAAAAATGTTTTCCCTATGTTCTGTTGGTACCATTACTTTTTTGATAATATTTTAACCACGACTGCAAATGGTCATATAACTACTCTTAGCCACCACAGCAAGAAACCATTACTAATTTAATACTGTATTTATTTATAGAATTAATAAATCTTGATTCATCTGTTCATCACTGCTGTTTCAAAACTAACTCCAACCTGTACGACACCCATGTCCGTATTTAATTCGACCGCAAAAGGTTAAATGCACAAACAAGACGGTCGGACAATTCTACTACCGTAAAAAATAATACCCTTTACATTTCATGTGGGCAATAGTTACCTCATGACTCACGTTATGTATTTTTAATTTATTTCCATAAAAATATGCACGCCGCCAGTAACAATTACTGCAAATATTGAAACTTGTTTTTCTGTAAATTATTTATGCTTTGCCAAACAATGGAACTTTATGGAGTCATTTCAATGACCGACATTGTCTCATCTATTCATTTTTATTGCCTCAATAACGGTCTTAAAGTTTTAATGTAGGAAAATGATTTGTAAATTTATTGAAAATAAATTTGGGAAAACAAAAGATAATGGCAAACCTTTTAATAGTTTCTTATAAAAAATCGGAGAGACGTCCTTATAAAAGTAATAGTCGGCGCATGCACATATTAAATGAGTAGCTTTATGATAAAGTTGCCACATATTGATAAGTTTTGACTATATTTCTTTTTTTTTTAATTAATTTTAACTAATTTTGAATACAAAATATTTCATTCAATAATATAGTAACAACCACTCAATTCCGAGTTCAAGCTTTATACAAAATTTGCAATACATCCATCCAATTACCATCAAAATTTACCCATAAGGGGAGAGAATTTCTAGAAAAGTTTTGGGTATTCACTTTTATAGTCCATTAAATTTTAGTATAACAAAGTGCAAGTCTGGAGTGACTCAAAATTTTCGGTGAATTTTGATAATTTTTTCCTTGACGTTTTTGCGTATTTTCTCCATATAGCGAATACACATACATTCTGATTATTCTCATAAAAAGGTTTGAAATTTTATTGAAAATAAGACTGATTTTCATAAAATTATATATTATATTGTAAATAAATAAATAGTCAAATCTTCTCAATATTCTCGCTTTTATAATTATGTCCATTTGTGGAACAACCTCAAGACGCACGCCACAAATAGGAGGAGTAGCTCGGCCAAACACCCAAAAAGGGTGTGTATATATACATATATAATTATGTCTTTATCTTTATGAATGTATGTATTATATATATTCAGAACTTTTCCAAAATTTTCTTAAACAGAAAAACTATATTTCAAAATAATAGTAGAAAAGGCATACATTTTTCAAAGATACAAATTTCCAAACTCGTTGTTATCGGTCATTGGACGATCGGCTCACATGCGGAAAAGTTAGGCTTACTAGTTAACCCCCTTTGCAGAAGCTAAGGGGAACTTTCAGAGAAGGAGGCTTTTGAGCACTTCCCCTGTAAATGCCCAGGTTTGGCAGCTAGACGATTAAGGTCACTGGGTGCTCCCTTCATCGACAACCTGGGGCAGTGCGCCAACCCAAATCCCATCAATCTTCTGCATTACATCAACAGCTATGGGTGGATGTAGGCATCTGCCTGTTGAGGTCTCAAACGGCGCTTTAATGCTAGTGGGAGTGCCAGAGTGGCACCTACTACCTTCACGTACCTACCTACTTACCTAGACATAAATTTTATTTAATTTGTCTAAAATAACTAGCAAGCACTGTTTCTCATTTTTTAATTTTTTTAATTTGGAATTTGGCATTTTTGTAATCGGTAGAACCACCCAAGTTTTACGATTGTTGCGACAAAGATTTATTTTTGTGCTAAGTCTAATTGAAAATCGTACATTGTGAGTCATTCCTTTACAACAACCTCACAGTAATGAAGTGAGTGATTCATATTCTTAGCTACAGCTATCAATTGCTAAGGCAGGCAAGCAGTTGAAGAGATAATTCCGAAATTAAAATTACCAATTAATTAATTGGATATAAAATACTAAAACTCCCAGTTTCTGGGGTTTAGAAATAATTTTATCAGCTAATTAAACTCATTAGTTATTGGAAATGCTAACAACAATAAAATAAAAATGATTTCCATATAAGGGAATATCGCTTAAATCTTGAAATGTGAAATGTAATTATCAACTGGTACTTAATGGAAAAAGTCACACTGTACGCGAGTGACTAGAAAGGGACCAGTTAAATATGCACCCAGGCAAAACAAAAAGTCTATTTTACGCTATCAAAAATTCTACTTTATTCTGCGCTATTTTCATAAAAAAGAATGATTCAAACATTAAGGCTGTGTGAATTAGAGATAAGAAGAATATAAATGTTGACAGAGCCAATCATCTGCTTTTTTGGAAATTATAAACACCGATATATATATTAGGTTTACTACGCCAATAACTAGTGTGATGGTAATGCATAAGCTAATATTTCATAAGCCATTTTATTTCATAAGCTGACAATTTACATTTCATATATTAAACGTACCATTTGGTTGAAAAAAGATAGCAAACGCACCACTTGAGCTGCGAACAAAACTGGTAGTGAGGTAGCTCGGACCTAGTAGACTTAACTCTAGGTACTCCACACATCAGACAAATATTGATAAGGTATAAAAATATTATCAAAAAATAAGTAATTAATCTCTAACAAAGTATTTATGTCTTTTATAGAAACAAAAAAGGTGCAATGCACCAGACAGTGGATTTAGATAATAAATAAATTGATTAAAAAAGTAAAATGAATCAATTAAAATAAAAAAGCACAAGAATTAAAGGCAAAATTTAATTACTTAGGTGATCCATTGAACAAAATTTGCTGCCATTTTCCATTGAATAAAAAGTTAAAAGTCTCGCTGAGCGTTTTTGTGACGGGATGATGTGTGCATCCTAATTATTGTTTTTTTTTTCATTTCTGCTTTTATAACTCAATATTTTTCATCACCCGCCAGATAACTTTATATACATACATTATTACATATATTAAATAAAAACTAGAAGCAAGACAAGAAAACAAAATTATAGATGTCCCTTCATCTCTCTGACCGCACTGGCAAAACTACCTAATAAAACAGAACGAAAGCAGAGAATATATCTGTGATTTCTACATACTGCGCACAGTGCTATCGTGCGGCAGTTAAAATTATCCAGAAACAATTTCATATGCACGTGGAACCATAGATTGGATATAGCAATTATGCATACTCAGTTTTTATTTTCTCACCAGTTCAATTTTCAAAAGGGCTTTACAGTTTCGAGAGACTCTATTTATCTATTATATCAAACAAAAAAGAATATATTCAGCTTTAATTAAATTTGTATTACCTTTTATGCTTTTTCTTCTGCTTCTCTGCTGTTTTATAAAAAAAAGTAAAAAAATTGGATTTTCCTTCTTTGGAGTACTACACCAAATCTATATTTGCATTGGCCAAAAGTAAACAATAAAATCTTTTTAGCAGCTGAATATATTATATTATCTTTCGCTTGATGTTAATAGTCACATTGTAGTGGGAGTATAAGTATTTGTAACTGTTCACAGACAAATCTGTCTTTTGTCTTTAAAGTCTTTTAAGTAATTAATTAGGTTATAATGGTTGCCCAGAGAGTAGGGCCCACTTGGACGAAATAGTTTGGTTCGTCCTTTGTGATACCATTTAAGGACAGAGAAGGGGGAGGAAGGGAAGGGATGGGGGAGTGGTGAGTGATTGTGGACTATGAACGGTGACTAGTCCGCGGTTGTGTTAACCTCATTATGCTGCTGATGTAGTTCATCAGATTTTTGTTATCAACACCTGCTATATCAGCAGGCGCAGAAAAGAAATGAGAACCAAGATACTTGAATCTTAGTCCCGCGAAGGCAGGGCAGCTAAGGAGCATATGCTGAGATGATTCCACCTCATCCTCCATGCAGCTGTCGCAAAAAGGACTCGAAGTGATTCCGAGTCTCACGGCATGTGTACCTCGTAATTAATTTGGAAATGACAAATTTAAAAACTGAAAAACTGAGTATGCAGCATAAATCCATAGTTTCATGCCCAAATGAAACTTTTTTCAGATAACAAACAAGCTGATTTTTGAGGCAGGGTGTAGCCAACACTTTCTCGCTGTACTTTTTGAAATTAAATTGCGACTTTTTCGTCAGACAGGCCGTGAAAATAAAAACATATAATATAATTTGTTATAAGCAAAATTAGAGGAAGATGATTTGCAGCTGCGTTAGAGAAAAAAAAATTAAGCTGTGCATAAAAATAAATCAACATGGGGATATAAAATACTTTATTGATGAGAGTTTTTCAACTCAAAGGCAATCATCTTCTCGTCAAATCCAAACCTTTGGTTTGCTTCTTCTGGGCACTTGATATTTTCCATGCGGCTCGGGAGGCTCAGCAATTGGAAACTCAAGTTCTTCTGATTGCAATCACATTCGATATTTTTTTTAATGTATGATACGTGTTTTAAACGCACGTGCATATTCACATACATACGTGGTGAGCACTGAGTGATAATAAATAGCTTAACAAGAAAAGCTGGATTTGAATAGACAATTTTTAATTGCAAAAACATGACTTGAGAACTTAAGTAGTTAGAGATCTCATGAAATTTAAAAGCTGTTATAGATTGAAAAAAATTCTCGGAAAATAAAAAGAAAATATTTTGATTTTAATAATTTTTAATAGGCTTTGAGCCAATTAATAACAATACTTTTCACTGTGGTTGGAGGCAAAAAGTGTAGAGAAGTCAATGGGGTAGGCATGCACGCACAGTGAATGAAATCGAGGGGGTTTTGACATTTCGCTTTCATCGTATTCACATTTTTATTTATTTAAAGGTTTACATAACAATAAAATTATTATAAAAACTGAAAGTAGTGCTAGCATCGGAGGCTTTCGGCTGGAATTAAAAAAATAATAATAAACAAATGAATTCCAAGTTTGAAGTGAACCAAAAAACGTGTAGATTTTTGACAATTTTCTTCGTTAACGGTCTTGTGCACTTTCTTCATGTAAAAAAAAAAATATCGACTGGCATGAAACCGGCACTTTTTCATACCAAAGTTCAATCTGAATACCCATAATTTCAAACAAATTTTTATAAAGTTTTTGTAATTTTTTCTTTAAATTTGACCACAGCTTCAAGATTTTAATTATATTGTTTTTGTTCTAATATGAATTTATTTTATTCACATTTTTATTCAAGTGCACTTTGGGCTCGCACTCAATGAACGAATTATCGAAGAAAATTGTCCGCTTAAACGACAAAAATACGCAAGGAAAGACGTAAATAAAAAGTCATCGTGTAAATGGGCGAAGATTTTCAAAGACTTCTTTAGAAGATTATGTGAAAAGGTGAAATGACGAAATTATGAATGGTGAAAAGTCATCATGTAAATTGGCTCTTTGTCTAAACGGTCTTAAACTTGTGTTGTTGTTGTTGTTGAAGTGATTGAATATTTTCACTGAAATACTCCAAATAAGTGACCACCACCGTTTTACTACCACTGTCTCGTATGATGATGTTTTTTTTTTTTTTTTTTTTGTTTCCAAGTCAGATCCATTTAGCAGCAAATCCTTTATCTCGATGTCGGAGATCTTCTTAATTTGCTGTAGGAAAGGCTTACCGAAGGAGCGGAGTCGTGCCCTAGCTAGCCCTGGACATTCACATAAATAGGTGAAAAGACTTTCCTTCGCCCCTTCCGCTTGACAGCTTCTGCAGATGAGATTGCAGGGCAGGTTGAGTCTGGCGGCGTGCCTTACTTTCCAATGACCTGTAAGGATTGCAGTGATGCGTTAGATGTTTGGTCGAGAACATCCTAACAGGTGATTCGTCCTTTGGATTTTGTATGACGGCCATGTGTTTTTGTTGTAATAGAAGTAGGTATTTGCTTCCATCTTCTTTCGGCTAAATCATGATTGTGTGAAGCAATGGATGCTTTTAATGTGTTCAGTGGGGTGAAGACTGCCACCGCCTTTGCTAAGTCTAGTGTCGAACCTTTTCTTGCTAGCTCATTCGCTATCTCATTACCCCGTTTGCGCCTATGAGCGGGAACCTATATCAAAGTGATTTCAAGCCAATGACAAGCACGAGCTGGTGTAGTTTTACGGAATTTAAAAATTTAAAATTCCAAATAAAATAAAGAAAACACGAGAAAGAGCTTCCTACTTATTTTAGGTAGATTAGATAAAATTTAAAGAATGTGTCAAATCAAAATAATAATTACTTTCAGTCACACGCCTCGCTCTAGTAACTATTCACAAAGATGATCTATGCAGATGGCTCTGAACCCTTAGTTCGGCATTCGGGTCTGGCCAGACTTTTTCGACTTTGGACGTGATTTTACAAATTTCTATTATAGCTAACGACTTGAGTTTCCAGGCAGCTTCCCAAAATTTAATTTTCTATTCTTTTGAAAAGGATCTATTCTTTAAAAAAAAGGTGTCCAACGGAGTATTCATGAAAAAGATGCGTCTCTTGCAGTTACTCCTTGAAAGGTTCGCGAGTTGTTAAGCCGCCGCTTAACTAAATCTTTACTTATTCCGCAACGCTTTTAGCCGCTCAAAAGCATTTCTATTTTTTTTTCTTTTCCTGTGCTTTTTTCTGGGTATCAGGCACAATTCATTAACTTTATTTTTCCCTTACGAAATATGCTAATTTTATATCAATCATTGCCGACATATGGCGAGCTTCCGTTAGCTTCTTTTAATCAAAGGAAATGTCAGCTGATTGCAATATGTTTTTGGCTATTCATAGACGCTGGTAGGTATGCACACCTGTGTTCACAATAATAGCAGCGTGACTTATGGCAAAATTTTAAATATTTATTTATTTATATATATATAACTCAATAAAATTGCATCAGAATTTCAAACTTTTCAATCAGAAATTTTCCACATAAAAAAAATTTGCATTTTATGGAAAGAATTTAGATCACCGCCAGCAAGAAAACAAAACCAAAAAACAAAAATAATGCAAATTTTGAGCAACTTAGGATCAGGATTAAGACAAGACTACCCACGCGAGGGGCCCAAGGATCAAAAATCGTATATGTACTGTGATGCTATACATAGGGAAAACAACCAAACAGCGGGAAAAAGTAAGAAGGGGCTTTGGATTGGAGTATGATAACTAACGGTACCTAATTACATTTGCCTTAACCTGTTAAATCCACAGGTATAGCAAAAAAGTGAGAGCCCAGATGTCTGAATCTTAGCCCGACAAGAGCAGGGCAGCTCAGAAAGTCCTACCTTATAATCCAGATAGCTTCTGCACAAAGCTGTTTGAGCCACTTAAAACTACATTTTATTAAACGCAAATTCAATGAGTTTAAATTACATACCCGGAAAGATCTGAATAAAAAGTTTCAAATTTTGATAGAAATAGTTAATTTTTCTAAAATTCTGCACGAAGTTTAAAACTTTAAGTTATATGTTTTCTGTTATACTCAAACTATATTTGTATAGAAAAAATAATAAAAAAATAAATTGTCAAAACTTTGCCATAAGCCGCTCTTCTATTATTGTGAACACAGGTGTTTATTGAAAAACTAATCAAGCGAGTTTCAAAATATGCCACAGTTTACCTTATCTACCCAGCACAACAAGCGACGGACAGTTATAAATATCAGTGACACACGCTTTCACATAAACACTGATAAGACAGATAATGGATGGGAGCTAATGTGTAAATAATATGAGAAGAAAACATACAAAAATAGCTACAACTCGCACTACCACGACTCATTATTTGATTACTATGCAGATGAATAGCTAGGTAAGAAAAAATGCTATAACCCAGTGAGGGATCAGCAGCGCAAGTAACCTTGCTGGGATGAATATTGATAACAGTGCGAAGGAGTGTTTTGTTGTTCGCTCTTTAGGCGGCAATTAATCAGTCAAGCTGCCAAACACTTGACGCATTACTACACTGTTGAACAGCTTACAAACCGCTCATACTTACTTATAAGTACCAGTTTTAGGGTATTATTCAAATCATACCCCATTGAGTGATCTCCTTGAGTAACTGATACCCAAAGCGCGTGCACGCCTTTGACAGCTTCAAGCAACGAGTCAAATACTTTTGGCTTTCCTCTTAATGAGTTTATGTTTACACTTTTTCACTTTTTTAATCCCACAAGGGGTTGTGTTTGATTTTCTGATGCCAACGAATGTAAAATGTCAAAGCAGCTGACAAGAGTAAAGAGTTCATTCATAAATTCTTTGCGGACGTGTTTATATGATATGGAGAACATGTACATATGTATGTGTGGGTTCATGTATATGTGCACACACATATTGTTACAGATTTGGGGAAAAGAAAAGAATTTTCTGTGCCAAGAAATATGTGCACAGGTATTTATGAACACAATTTTTTTTTTACTTGAAATCAGTTTTGTGTATTTTTTTTCTTTTCCGTAAAAAATAGCGTGACCAGCGCTTTGTTTGGGATTAGTTCTTAAAAATAAGAAATATGTATTGTATATAATTTGTGTACAAACGTCGACAACTATGGACTACTCGTTTCAGGAGAATTTATTTCAAAGCATTGTGTGGGTAAAAAACTGAATAATTTAGCATTTATTTGTAAATTAATACATAGATGAGCCCTATACAATTTGGAATATTCTATTTTTATACTTTGCTTAAAATAGCGCCAATAAATTAAAGAGTTAAAAAAAAAAATAATAAAAACGAAAAAATGTTCAACGTCAGACTGAATAGTTGTGCTACTTTTGGTAGCCGCTTTTTACCAAAAAAAAATCTGTTTTTTTTCATAGTTTCATATTAAGTTTCATATTAAGTAGAATGGCTCATATATGATATAAACACACGTGATTCGCTGTGCGACGTGGAAAAACGCAGACCATGCCTGCAGGTGATGAGAAATCAGAGGCAAACACATTTTTTTACAAAGAAATAAACAAGAAACATCACTTTTTCTTTGATGGCTCTGAGTTCAAAGTCATTTTCCAATTTCTAATATTCTTATGGTATGGGTATCACATGAAATCTCTAGGTGTGATAATGCTACAATATTTTTTTTATATAAGTAGCATTCGATGGCGTGCATGGAATATAATTTTGGCCAAATGGCCACCACAGCTCCGTTGTACATAGGTACCGCGTCATAATGCGCCATTGTTGTGTGACACCTTCGCGTAAAAGGGGCTTAGTTTCAAAAGTAATTTTCTTAAGCTTCAGGGGCAGTGTTGCCAAATTTTTTTCTAATGCTGTATAGTCAAAAATAAACTTTTGACCAAAACACTATAACGTCTATTTTTTATACAGTTGATCCGATACTTCAAATCTAATACCATTTGAAGATATTTTTTTAAAGAAATATTTTGTTCTTAAAAGTCAGAGTTCCAGCAAACGTATACGTTGTCTTTTTGAATTTTTTTTTATTCAAATTGATTTGGATTTTATATTAAAAAAAAACTGAAAAAAACGTAAAAAAAGTGGATTATTTTAATTTATTCGTTCAAATCTGAAATTCCGGAAAAACAGCAATTTGTATGTACTTTCACTTAAAAAAAAAACTGTAAGCTTGTATCGAAACGGTTTTTTGCATTAAAATCTGAGAATATAGCAACATTGATCAAAGCAGCAATCGTCTGTGGTTTATCTGCATGTACCACTGATTTCATGCAGAAAATACTCGTAAAGAGATCCATTCATATAATTCATCTTAGAGCCCAACAAGTTGGTTAAATATCGTCCACCATCGGTTGCGATTGAAAGTAAGCGGAGCACCTTAAACACAGCGGAGCGCATTGGCGAACAGAGCACTGATTTTGATAAAAAATTGTAACAAATTTAATATATGGCTAAATGTCAGAACCAAATGAATATACGCTTAAAGAGAAATGGCGATATCAATTACTTTTACACATATACTCGTAGTTCTCAGTACTGCTTCCATGCCTCAAATAGACATACACGGTATATTCGCCCTTCAAAATCAGGCTTAGTGGAAGAAAATCTGTGTAGTCGCCAAATCGTTTTATATTATACATATTATAGGGTTGTCGATATTCGACGGACCCGACGGATTTCGATGACTCTTTGGGCCCATTCCAATCGACGAGGCTTGTCCGCAGGCAACAATTTTTGTGTCAATTGAATCTTATACGGGAATAAATGCAAATCAATGCGGATAATTCGTTGTGAAGTGGTCCGAGCAATGTCCAACTGCTGAGAACGGCGATTTTTGGATGTCCTTGGCGACGCCTTGGTCGGTTTTGATTTGGCCTCTTTGGATTAGAAAGAGCATCACCAGTCGAATACCTTTCATACAAACGTTTAATGGTGTTCTTAGAAGGCGCACTTTTCACATTATTAAATTTTTTATACGCACGTTGAGTTTTCACAATTGACTTCTTTTGTTGAATGTAAATTTCAACAATTTGGGAGCTCTTGCGTGGCGTGTACTGTTTCATGGTAAAAATTTGCTTGGACTGACGCTTCCAACGTGGTATGTTATTAAGCGATTTGACGTCACTGTCAAAAGATACAAGATGCCAATATTCGACAGACCCATCGGCAACCCTGCATATATATATATATATATATAATTGGCGCGTACACCCTTTTTGGGTGTTTGGCCGAGCTCCTCCTGCTATTTGTGGCGTGCATTTTGATGTTGTTCCACAAATGGAGGGACCTACAGTTTCAAGCCGTCTCCGAACGGCAGATATTTTTATGAGGCAGTAATACACTCGGAGGCTTGCCATTGCCTGCCGAGGGGCGACAGCTGTTAGAAAAAACTTTTGACGTGATAACGTCTTATAATTCGATTTAGCCGGCTGCACGCACCAAAAAATGTGTCGTTATCTTGCTCATGCGTCGTTACCTTGCTTGAACTGCAAGCGAAAGCGCGGAACGAACGACAAAGAGCACAATCGGCCCCGCGTTCGGCAACGTTTGACATCTGGCTCTCTCCTACTTGAGTGAGCATATATATGTATGTATATGCGAATTTGTATATAAATTCACATACTTGTATTTGCATATGCCATCTTCCTGTGTGCATGGTAATGAACCATTTCTCTGTTGAGAATAGGACGATGATAGGATTATATCTTTGAACTATTTTTTTTAACCGTTCATCATTTTTTACAGAAAATATAACTCGTTGTATAACAAAAACCACATAAATCCAATGCCATCAGCTGTGCATGCCGACTTTTTGTGCCACAGATTTGTGATGCCACAGTTTTTAGTAGAGTTTTTATTTTAGATATGCAAATTTCTTTTTTTAACCTTTATCAACTTAGTCTCAGCTTGTATTTCAACTTAAAATATTTACAATTTTTCTTTCGTTTTGTGTTTCAAAGGCATTTAGAAGCCAATACCACTATATACATTGATTTAAAAAATTAACTCGTTACTTAATTAAATATTAACTCATTCTTATTCGCAAAATTGGGACAACATTTAAATCTGCAGGTCAGTTGGTCGTTTGCGCTTAAGTCTCCTCGTTTCGGTTTCCTCTTTTAATGGAAGTTGCCGAATTTCCCTGTTAGAATGTTCTAGTAGTCGATTTGTGTACCTTAAGCTGTTGTTGCGTATTTCTTCATGGACTGTTTATACTTTAAGGTCGCGATGGATATTATGATTTAGTATATACCATTCTGCTTCTGATATATTACGAATATATCTTATTTTGCGTTTGTTGTATAATTTTTATATTTGTACTGCTCGCAGTTCCCAGAGCTCTGAGCCATATTTCCATATTGGTGTTGTAATTACTTTGTATATTAGTATCTTATTTTCTAGTGAGAGCGTAGAATTTTTTCGCAAAAGCCAATGAAATTGTTTAAACCTAGTCTGGATTTCGCGTCGTTTTTGTCCAATGTGTAACTTCCAGTTAAGTTTATTGTCTATAAGCATACCCAAGTATTTTGCCTTTGTGTTGTGGTGGATTTGTTTATTCTTTAGGAATATTGGATTGTACTGTTTTTTCCTCTTGTTAGTATATGTGACATGGGCGACATGGGCGGTTTTATCTGCGTTTATTTTAATTCCCCATTTCTCGAACCATTTAATGGTGTTATCAAGTAATTCCTAAAGTTTATAAGCAACCATTCTTGGGTCTTTACCTGATGCTAGCAAGACAGTGTCATCTGCAAATGTTGCTATTAGAGAGTTCTTAGTTGCCGGTGTAGGGATATCAGCTGTATAAAGAAGGTAAAGAAACCGCCCAAGGATACAACCTTGCGGGACACCAGCTTCCATTGTTAGTGTTAGTGTTAGTCAGAATACTTATATTTTACATAAAATTGTCTTCCAACTGGTATGCAGCAAAATGATATACACAATACGCTTTACTAAAAATCTCACAAAATATTAATTAATCCCTTGCACTCGAATTTTTTTTCATTCATATGATCAGCAACTCGAAGCAATTTCAATATAAAATATTTAAACATATGGAAGTAAATGACGTGCACATTAAAAGAAAAGTCATTGTGTTATATTATTGTTTTTGTAATTACGTACATAAATTAATATATAACGTACATAAATTTTCTAAAATTTAAAAAACTGAAAAAAATATATATTATTATTATATTTTGTAATGCTCCAAGATGTGGTACCTCTCGAAACAATCGCCGAAATGTAATCCTGGATTTCTATACAGCTATCACAAAAATAATGTGTTTGCCCACTCCCGCCAGGAATTTGTCTACTAAAACCTACTACACAACCTATCTTAGCGGGTATGATGCGTAGGTGGTTGTTGAGCCTGTCCTCGCATTTTGGTGTGCAAAAAGAATATCCATAAATAGCGCCAGGGAAGTCGCATTGCAGATTTTTGTTGCTTTAAAATGTAATACTTTTCATTTTTACTTATCCATTATTTACTAAAAACATTTTCCATCACTTGAAGACTGGTTTTCTATACATTTGCGTATAGATGTCTCCACTTTTCCATGCTTATATATGCACATAATTGTATATGTGTATATGTGTGTTAATATTTCTGTTTGTAAACATAAAATTCCCATACAAAAGATAACAAAAGTGTCTGGCAAATTTATTAGAACAAAGTTCTTTATTGCTTTTTGATTGTTATTTTGTCGGCCGTTTATTCATTCAAATATACATTCATAGTTCCACGACTAACTATAAAGTGATATAATCTAACTTTTTAAAAAATAGAGGAAAATAATAAAACTGTGCTAATTTTAGAGCCAAACTAACAAGACAAAAAAACGTATTTATGTATTTTTGAATTTATTTCAGTAAAATCAATAGACATTCCGTATTAGCATTGGTTTACCTAGACAAATGCTTGGCATAAAGAAGAAAGTTAATTAGAAAAAAAAATCGTGCTTACGTCAAAAGAAATTTGAAAACTTGGCAATTGTCAGATGATTTTTTCGGTTGAAAGTTTTTTTTTTTTTTTTTTTTTGCAACGTATTCAATCGGATTTGTAAATGTTGTGCTTTGCACTCCTCTCTTTCTTTAAAAAAAGTAAATGTTTTTACAGTTTTTTAATGATAAATTGTTCGATGCACTACTTAGTCACCTAATGTATTTTCGTATTTTGTTACTTTGTTTTAATTAGAGAATGGGAATTAATTTTCTTTAAAATTTTTTTTATTATTATAAATTTTAACAAAGTGTGACATGTGAGAAAATTTCGCAAATTTTCCATACCTTCATACATACATATTTATGTATGCGTAAAGTCAGAATCATACCTTAATTTTTATTTCAGTTAGTTCTATTTCACACTGCATGCATGGAGTAGGCATATAGCAACAAATTTTAGATTTTTTTTTAAATTATCTTCTTCGTCATCTTCTACATCTTTAACAATCTCCCAAAGTTTTTTATTGTTACTCGTACGAGTATGGCCCTTTTTAAGTCTGTGTACAGATTTTCTACAGGAGTGAGATCGGGAGACTAAGCTGTCCGTTTCTTAACCTCAATTTTATTTGCGTGAAACCAATCCGGGGTCTTCCAGCTCGTATGTTTAGGATCATTATCCTGTTGTTATACCCACTTAATTGGCATTTCCTCTTTACAATACGGCAGCATAACTTTCCTCATTATTTCCATATAAATATTGGTGTCCCTTGCCATCAATTTCGTGTATGAAACTGGCACCATAACATAAGAAACATCCCAATCCCGTCAATGGTTTTTAGAGCGTATAGTGTCTGATTTTCGGTGACAGGTGGACGCCCAAACTCTTTGCTTTACGTATTAGTGTCAGAAATGGATTTTATCGTGAGTTGCGAGCTACTAATCCAGCTTTCTGTAGTCTTCTACGCACAGTCGTGTCAGAAACATTTAAGTTCACCTCTTTTTCAATTTGTAGGGCTGACTTCATGGGATTCTCTTTGGAGCACCTTACAATTCTGCGATCGTCTTGCATATAATTTTTCGCCTTTCCACAAATTTGATTGCATTTTAAATCATTTTTGCCGAACGAGAAAGAATACTTTGTGTTTCTTTGAGAGATCTTCCACCTGCTTTCAATTTCACAATCTGCTTTCGTTGTTTTGTGATGGAATGTTTCGCTCGCCCACTATAAGGAACATTAGCAGGCACTCACCAAAATTAAAAATATATTAATATGTAGGAAAAAACGTACTTTCGTCTAAGTCTGTGGAAAATTTTATTAAAATTCCTTGCATAACCTTAAAAAACTGAAGTCAATGCTATTTCAATGTTGCACTTAAAAACGTAACGACGCCAATGAAGAACAGTTATTTATGTACTCGTAGTAGATGGCAAATGATTTTTATAAGAAGCCCTTTTATAGGAAAAATACACTTGAAGGTATGCCATCGCCAGGCATTTGGCACCGCTTTTAGAACAAATTTCTTCTCCATATCACGTTCAGATTGGGTTGCGAACCCATAACCCACACAATGATTGGCGCACACAAACTCACTCGCCTAAGTGGGTTGCCCAGAAGCACAAAAGATAAGAGCTTTTTTCCACAGCAAACCATGTTTAAAAAAAATGTATTGTAACTGATAAGCTCTGTGAGAAAAACATCAAAGGTCAGACATGTTTTGTGTGATTACTGGTAATAAAACAATATTTTATACTGTAAACGCTGCCCTTAATTAATGTCTGTATAAAAAGAGAACCAACCTCAATATTTTTGTATATCAAATGCAATAGCATAGCAAATTCGTACATATGTATGTATAGTTGTCACACGCCTTTATTGGACAGCTTGAATACTCAGTCTTCTGATTAATGAAATGCCTTTGCCTGCGCCCATTATTCAAGGCCTTGATTACACACATTTTTAGGAAGGAAGGTTGTTATTGTGAACCGCTATTTTTAAATAATTAGATGCTTAATATGTTCGTATGTATGATAAATATGTATGTATGATATTCCGGTATTAGGCGCGAGAAGTTCATTTTATTTGGGTAATTTCAGCTCTCTCTGAGAAAGTTAGTCTGAGAATATTATCTAAAGTACTCCATATGACAAGCAAAATACAAAAAATTGTCTTAAAACTGTAACTACCTTTTAACTGCATACACTTCCCAAGAGTTCGATAGCATATACTTGTATGTACAGGGTTGCCAATATTCGACGGATCCATCTGGCAACCCTGTATCTTTTGACAGAGACGTCAGATCGTTTAATAACATACCACGTTGGAAGCGTCAGTCCAAGCAGATTTTTATCATGGAACAGTACATGCCACGCAAGCGCTCCCAAATTGTTGAAATAAACATTCAACAAAAGAAGTCAATTGTGAAAACTCAAAGTGCGTATAAAAAATCGAATAATGTGAAAAGTGCACCATCTAAGAACACCATTAAACGTTTGTCGAAAGATTTTCGACTGGTGATGCGTCCAAGGCGATCGGATGAGAATATTGGTCTTGTACGGGCCAGTGCTGAGACGTCGCCAAGGACATCCCAAAATCGCCGTTCTCAGCAGTTGGACATTGCTCGGACCACTTTACAACGAATTATCCGGATTGATTTGCATTTATTCCCATGTAAGACTCAATTGACGCAAAAATAGTTGCCTGCGGACTTAAAAAAAAACCTGTAGTACGGCCCCAGTGATCTTCAAAGTTGCCTTGACCCCTTAGGGCACTATAAACTATAAACTCTAAAAAATATTATATTAGATTTGAAATAAATATTTACTCAGTTATGTAGATGTGCTGAACTCAAACTCATTAATTATTACCTTTTTTTTCTTTCACTCCTATTTGAACATCATCATCATTAATGACAAATTAAAATTCGCGGATCCAACGGAAGTTCGTTGCCTTGATTAATTTTGCCAGCAGACGTCAGACTCAGACTTAGATTTTAAAAAGATTTTTCGCCATAAAGAATTTGTCGTTTTGAGGCTATTCTTGCCTATGACTCGTTATGCGTGCACCTTTTTACCTCTCTGTTTAAGTCAAGACGTACCTCTTCATTGATGATGAAAACATTACGCAATACGGACCGTTCTTGAGAAAGTTTGAGTTACATTCTGGCATTATTCAGCTGAGTTCGATTAAGTTTGTCAAAGCCTGTAGTACCGAATATCTGAGAAAAAAATAAAAAATTAATGTAAAATAAATACTTGTTGTCAAAGATATGCATAACTTCCCGACTAGAAATTTTTGTAAGGCCATGATTAGGCGCAAATAAGGAAGGCCGCATTCCAAATTTGCGCCTCATAAGGCAGCCAAACTAGGCCCAAGTTCCGGGAGGTATCGCCACACATCTGTCTCATTAGACGCAGGTTCGAAAAACCGAACTTCGGTAATACTCCGGATGCCCTTCTACAAATCAGTTAGGGATTCCAATTTATGCTTAAGTGAGACACTGCCACAGATTTTCGTGACCACAACCAAATTTGGTATTGTTTTGGCATGCCAATCTTTGCCTTGCCTAACGTGGGCCTGGTAAGGTAATAGTGAGGCGTGCCTCAGTAAGGCCTGCCTAATTCGGGCCTAACTGATTCTTCGGCATGCCTCACTGTAATTCCTAGTCGGGTCCTGAATTATCCTACAGAAGATTACACGTTTCCACCTTGAGTTCCTTTTTTTTGGGCACAAATTTTTTGCCTCTTTTTGATAGTCTACTTTGTCTTTAGTAGAATGAAGAGAAGCTTCATGAGCTCTGCGGTAATATTGAATATCAACCGAGTTCTAGAAAATAGTAAAGTACGAGTTTTCTTAGTAGTCTAGAATATTTCTGGAGAGTGCCGTAATTGTATGTAAAGTAATGTTCAGTAGTTTGATCTCTTGTTGGCCACCCTAATGTGCTTTCAAATTTCAATATGCCTTTTAGATATTATGGATAGACAACTTGTTTATCAACAGCGGCATTACTATTATATTTATGTCAGTATTAAGAGCATTTAACCGCTTTAGACTAATTTTATTGATTTGCAGTATGACAAAATAAATTTGTTTTTTGTTTTTTTTTTTCATTTTTTTTTTTGTTTTGTATTTTGCTAAGTCTGACAGTAAATCAATATATTATGTGTGACCTGGTCTACGAAAAGGTACCTTTCGTGCGAAAACAAGTTTTCGAGAAAACAGCAGTTAAAGTTTAAACTTCTAAAAATCCTTGTAACTTTTTTAAATATTAATATTTTTCAATCCGGTTTGGCTTATTTTCTTCAGCATAGATCACAGTATCAATAAAATCACAGAAGCAGTGAAAAACATTTTTTTTTATATATAAATAAATAAGAAAAAGTTAATGCAAATCACAGAAATCGTTTTAAAAAATAAGTTTGCTTTTGTATTTTCGTATTTGTACTTTTCTTTTTTTTTTTACTTTTAACAAACTTTTAAACACTATTATGTCTTTCTGGTTTTCACCATTTTTAAGAGCCTTCCACACACTATTCGAATCAACAAAAAAGTGAAAAATGATTTTTTGACACGTAAGGTACCTTTTCATAGACCAGGTCACATATATAAATTTATTGTTCATTTTCAACAATAGGCGGAATCAGCTGATTTTGACATTCTAAAAACCAAAAGTAAGGAGAAAATATTGCAATTTTCGTAATTGTATTTTTGCACGAACGCATGGTTTTAGGTTAAAAATTGGGAAATTTCGATTAGCATAAATATTATTTTCCAAAGCAAGCAAAGCGCTTGATTGAAATCGTTTTTTTTTAATAAATAGCATTAAAAAAATATAAAATAAATACGCAGAGAAAACTGAATTCGAATTACGAGAAATTAAATTTCACTCATTGTGTTATAAAATATTCATATAATACACAGAAACAATGTTCAACAGACACAAATCTATGTCAATTAATGAGCGTGATTGTAATTATCAATAGTTTTTTTAAGCCACTAGTTTCATTTTTATAAAATCGTGCGCCTTTACTTGCAGCGTAGACCTAATTCCTCAGGCCAGTAACAATTTCTAGAGCTAACTACATGAAAATACAGATTTACAGCGATAGCCGCAGCTTAATAAGCAATAAAAAATTACAAAAAATCAACAACAAAAAATCGACGAACCCGACTAAAACGTGACAACAATTTTGAAACGCCTTAATGCAAAGTTCCACAGCGTTATAAATTACGTACAAACTCAAACTCATTAGAAATTTGCAAAAAATATGAAAATAAAAAATCATTAAAATACAAAAAGTGAGTGAATTTAAAGTGACTTCAGGCAGACGGAGCGCAACAAGAGACAAATTTAATAAGCGCCACGTGTAGTTAAAAATATTCAAAAATTAGCAACACTAAAAACTATAGTAGCAGTATTCAACACACCCCGGTCATGCATGATTTGCATATCACCATTGTGGAGGAGCATACGAAACGAGTTTGTCGAAATTTCGCCTTAACGCATACGCGCCGGCGCACCATAACCATTGAAGAGGAGGCGCCAACCAACCAACAGCAGAAGTCGAAACACTTACCACCGATTTCTAAAGTAAACCCCAGAACCACAACAACCACTACCACCACCACTACCAGCACCACTAATAAAGGTGTACCTCCCAATACAACCACCAACAGCCGCACCACACGTGAATATCTGCTGCCCAGCTATTCGGCAGCGGGCTGCACTTCTTTAACCGTGGCGGTGCCCACCAGTTCCACCTTAAAAGTGTGGGCCGAGGAAGATAAAGACCAGAATATAGTGTTGCATATCAAAAAGCAGCGTGGTGATAGGCGTGGCCTGCCGACTCAACGCAGTATTTGATATACGGACTGCGAGAAACCTGCTAAGGTGGGGCAGACGAAGAAGGGTTACAAATTGGTGATTGACTTGGATTAAAGGGGGACGATTTCAGCACCGATTTATCAGCGCCAGCTTATCATGTGATTAAAGCCAACAACAAATTCATTCAAAATCATTCGCAAACTGGAAATTAGTAAGTAAGTAACTGAATACCTTCCTAGTTGCAAATAAATTTATGGCATTCCAAACACGTATGGTATGCATACTTGTACTACTCATAAAGCATACAATGTTGCAGGTGCTTAACTGGTTGTATATTGTCTTGTTTGAGAAATTATTGTTATTGTGAAAGCACTCGCCATAAAAAGTGTATCAATAAAAAATATTTCTTAGAACAGTTTTCAGCAATTTTTCACAGTCAAGTTCAGTCAAGTTCTGATCACAAAGTTGCTGTTTGTTTTGTGAACTGCAATACCCGGAATGTATGGAATTGGACTTCGACTCAATAAACTTGCCGGCTGGCTCAAAAAACCTCCTTAAATACGAACGGTTGTACACGCTTCGATGTAGAAAGACTTTAGTGCGTTAAATTTTAAAATTCTATAACTGATTTCCTTCCAAATACTTTTCTATGTTATACTCGTTTGAGCTTATCAGAGAAAATTCAAAGACTAACTTCAACCAATTTCAATTGCTTAAACAGGCTTATAGCCGAAATGGGCACCAGATGTCACTATAAAATTCTTATGCAGAATCGCTCACTGATTTCAAAAATCGAATTATTATTTTTCTAGTGACATGTTTTTGAGATAACTGCTATTATTCATTTTATAAAAATAATATAAAATCTTGTACGTATTTGAAAATAACTCCAAATTTTATGGAAATTCCACTATGAAACTTGCTTCGCCTATAATAAAAAAATGTATACATTATTTATAATTTTTTAGTCCTATTTTCATTGCATAATAATAATTTATTGTTCTTATAAATATATTAAATAAATAAATATTTTATCAAAAATATTAAAAAAATAAGGCATTTTTTTTCGAATTTGCAATTTGCCAATTTTCTTTTTGGAGATATATGATTGAGATTAATATCAAGCAAACCTTATTTTCTCTGTGAGATTCAAATGCTTCAGTTTACTTGCTTCGATTCTTCCAATTTTTCTGGAAATAAGGAAAAAATTAACTATCTTTAGATCCCTGCAGTGAAAATCTAAACCATTTTTGAAGTGAAACTTCTTAGGCGTTGATGGACGAGCCAGAATAGATATTAAAATTTCAAGGTCATGCAACGTTTTGAGCATTTTCGTTCCGCCAGAGAGAAAAAAGATATAATGTAGAGGAAAAGGAGAGAGAGAGCTATACCTTGTATATATCTTGGATACACTTTAGGCTATTTTTTATGAGGCTTTCCTTCTGGTTGCTAATTTCTAGTGTGAAATAACACGGCCTACTTTTTGGCGCTGGTTTGTTGGTGCAAACTTGAAGGAAATATATTTTTGGTGCCTACCTTTTGGTGTTATATTTCCTTGGCGCCTACTGTTTAGTGCGTTTTTTGGTCCCAATATTTTTGACCTTTTTTTTTGGTGCCTACTTTTTGCCGCTTATTTCCGTTTGCTATCCATTCCGGCGTCGGACTTATGGGTATTGCCTTGCGATAATTTGTGCCGTTGCTGCCGTCCTGGAATCGCTGCGTTTGTGCGGGTGATAAAACGCTCGGAGTAGTTCGCGTTGTTTTTGTGTCCGGCGTTTACCTACACCAGTCGACCTTCCCAGTTTCTTGTAAATTTTGTCTATTTGTATTCTCTGCAAATGTAGTGAATTTAATTAGATATATATTCTTTCTCTCTCTCATTCTCTCTCGGGTGTCTCCCTCTTTCGTTGTCTGCCTTGAAAGTGTCACTTCTGTTATGTGTACTACGCTACACGCACTACTTTAAACTTAGCCAATACTTGAACCTAAGCCGTCAGTGAATCATTTGTTTCTTAAAAATTTATTCCGTTTGAATTTTCACCGAATATCAGGAATTTCATACATTCAACGAAAATATTTTGAAAATAAAAATTTGGTGATTATTTTAAGGTAGTTTTAAATTGTAAATAAGGAATACTTTCCCAATATTCGGTGCTTAAATGGGCTCCGATTTGCTTATATTGCCGCATTTGGGGCATCATGCCTACAACTTGATTTAGCATATATCGTTTAATTTAGTCTTCGATATATTTTTCGAATCTCTGCACCCTGGACACTACACAAGGATTTTGGAAAAGTCACCTTTTTTTGATTAAAAATATTTTAAGGTATTCATAATAATATTCACTTAATTCAATATGAAGGAATTCTCTAAGTGGTTCATATCTAAACTTTGCCGCAGTATCTCGAAACGTTTTTCTCGAAAACAAGAAATATGTACGAATACTTTTGCATATGTAGATTTATTTGGTATTTTGGTAGCGCAGTTGCATTTTATTGGGAAGTACATAACTCTTTTATTAATGACTGTGAACTTTATTACTAAATTGCAATTTTGGTTTCGTCGATTCCGTCAGGCATTTTTGATGTTAAAGAAAATGTCGATAATGTCACAGAAAAAATCCAAGTTGGCCGGCATTTTTGTTGTCGTAGCATCTTCTAGGAGCTAAAGGTCGACCATAAAATAATTTTAAACCACTTGCGCAAAAATTTGATGTACATGAACGCATAATGACTTTCTTTTTAATATATCTGCATAGAGATATTTAGTGTGAAAGTATGGATGCAAGATGTAGACGGCTGTAAATCGTGGAAAGTCTTACCTATTTCTTCAGATTTTAGAGTTTCGTTCGGCCTTGAAAAATTAAACAAAAAACCGTTTTCGTTGGTGGCGTCACCATTTGATTCATTACGATAAGAAAACATATTTTTAAAGCACAAAAAAGCAAAAAGCTTTCTTTTCTATTTTCGGAAGATATGGAATTTTACAGTATGTGTAGATAAAGGTTTGTATGTATATACATCTCAGGTTTTGGTTGCCTAAAATTTTTTAACTTGAAGAAGAAGTCAATAAAAGCGAATTCATAATAGTATTAAGCAAATTAAGTAATATTATTATGAATTCGCTTTTATTGACTTCTTCTACCCAGCTGACTAAAAGGACCAAAAACACAAACTTGTATGCGATCAGCATCGAATATTTTGATTTATTTTTACACAATAAGTCTCAAGTGGCTATCAAGCGCATACTTGTGTTTGCAAGCAATGAAATTTAGTGATGTCTGCCACACCTACATTCGTATTTTCTTAATGCAAAATATTTGCAATAAATCAAAGTCAATGGAAATATTTCTTCCTTGAATAAAAGAAAATTCCAAACATTTTCTCAACCTTTTAAAATTTTTCCGCAATCCAAAACGTAAAAATGTTTCCTTACTGAATTTTAAGTTCATATTTTTGTTTAATTGCACTAGGAGAACAATTATTAGAAACGAGTGATTGATAGCGGGATTTCCACTTGTTGTTACTTGAGAACATGATAACTTTCTCAATATTTGCAATGTTTTTCGTTCTATTTGTTGAATTTTTTATTTATTTTTTTTAATATTGATTGTTCTTTAAGGAAAGCCAAACTTACAAACTCTACTCAAAATATAGAAAATTCAACAAATTTTCATGTCAATTTTGAATTTTTTAATCTGAACTTTTTTATTAGGTACTATTCTAATTTTTTTAGTATGCAGATTTGTAGCCCATTTAATTTGTTATTAAAGCGCAAATTTTAAGCGGCTAATAATCGTGTTGATCTTTAAACAAATTTTTTTTCACCTTGTCTATTTTTAGTATTTCTTCTACTATTAACTAACATGAATATCAATCTCAATAAAATTTATCTTTTATGTAGTAATTTCTTGTTAAAAATATGGAGCCTTGTTTCTCAACGGAACACTTGGTATTCTCAAGGGATAAGATAAAAAGACCTACTTTTGTTCTTAGAACTAATGTACCGAGTCCTAGTTTGAAAACAGGTCATTGAAAATGTTATTTTCAGATTTTTTTACAGATTCCATCACATTATGTCATTACATGCAATATATAATATCTTAGAAGCTTACCCTTCATACATAGTTTTGACCTATCGAGTGTTTCTGGAAAAGATTGTCAGGTAAGTTAGTTTTGAAGTAAAAGTAAGGTATCACCCGGTGTTCTTTCATTAGCGGTACATTTTTTTATGTATTTCGTGTATTTTGTATTTTTTGATGTTTTGCAAATACATTTTTTTAATGCAATGACATACTGCTCAATTTATCCATTCAGTTCAGCAAACGGTGATTAAGAAATGCAATTTAGGTATAGAAAATTTAATTATTTTTTAAATACACCCCATAAGTTCTAGATTTGTAGAAGAATAAATCATGGGTTTTGCACGAGAATATTCAGTAGAAATAAATAAAAAAATAAATAACATATTGTACAAAAATTGTACACAAACATTTTGAGGACTGCGTTCAGCAGGCACCGGTGCGCGAAGCTAAACGTAAAGAATTTTAAGTCCACTGAGCTAATAAAGAGAAATTACCTAAATGACGCGATGGTCAAACATCAATCAGCGCACGAGCTTATTTTGAAGGAGATAAACATAATTTAGAATAGAAATAATTTTTCCCAGATTAACGAAAGTATGAAAAAATGTATTAAAGAGGCAACTTTTAAAAACTGAGAGATTCATATATGTAAGTATAGGACAAGAACAATTAAAATCAAAAATATTTTAAACAGTATTTATATGTATAGTCAAGTATTAATGGCAGATAGATGCCGAATATCATATTAAAAAAATAATTGCCATGGAATTATCTACCAGAGTAGAACAAAAAAAAATTCATTCGAACAATATTTCTGTTTTGTATTGCCATTTTAAGTTCTCAAGCTCTTAAAAAACACGCGATATATATATATTTGTATTTGTATTTACTCATACCAAGTATGTGCATAAATATATCCATTTCAAAGTTGTTTAATAGCCTGCCAAATTGTATGGGTTAAGTGCTAAGAGTCTTTTTGTGTTCACGGTCAACTTTCTGACGAAAGCAATTTTATTTTGATATTCTTGTCTATACTTTTACAATGGCAATGAAATTCTGCAAAACTTCAAGTATCAATTGGAACTGCATTTAAAAACATGATTGGCAGCTCAGAATTTCAATCGGTAATGAAAAACAGAGTGCGAGTACATGTTTTCTAATATCCTATACATACATACATACGCCAGTTGTATTCCCTTCATGGTTTTTGGCTGAGCTGCCTTTTCCAAGCGCATGTAATCAAAATTCAGAAAAAGGTACAAAAAAATAAGGTTCAAGTTTAATTTCTCCGAAAGCAGTTCACGATATCGCACCACCGTTAAATCCGAATCCCTATTCATTTGTTTTGAATGAAAAACAAAGCATGATTGGGGACGGATAAATACGGTGCTCCCGTTTTATATCGAATATTTGTACCACTTCAGGACTTCTTCATAAAATAACTCGTAAAAATATCAACAAAGGTGAAAAAAGGCGAAAAAGTGAAAAGGTTGTAAAAAAATTTAAAATCCGTAAATTATTATTGTTTGTTTTTTTTGTACAGCGTTGTACAATTTTTTTTTTTTTTTTTTCTTGTCCATTTTGCTCGGAAGCATATGACCACGACAAGACTCTTCCATCATACCCGATTATGAATTGTTGATTTTCCGCCGTCCCATGGGATGTTGTCATCTGCTAGCTCGCGTAACATCGACCTCCTTTAAGTATACTTTGGCCGACCGCGACCTCTGCTCCCTTACGGGTTCCAGTCCAGTGATGGTATCTCATGATACTATCTGGACGTTTTCTAAGCATGTGAACTTATCCACCTCCACTCTTTGCATTTGAATTGCCATAGGATGGGTTCCTCATTCGTTGATACTTTCAGCGCATTGTATCTGATGGTGTTTAGCCACATTGTTTTACAGTTAATGCGGAGGCAATTTTTGACGAGAGATTGTAGCCATTTCATTCTAAACGTCCTTGAGAAGAATTCAGACGAGTAGGCTAGATGCTGCATCGCTAATATGATTTTTTATTCGCTGTTTGTGAGCTATGCCAAATTGCTTCGTTACTTCAGTTACAGTTGGTATGCCAAGATCACGATGAAGGTCGCTACTCCTTATGGGTATAGTATGGCGTGTTTACTATGCTCCGCAGGATTTTGCTTTGCAGACGTTGGATAGAGGTGATGTCCCTTTGGCGAGCACAACCCCAGAATTGTATGCCGTAAGTCTAAGCTGGTCTTAGTATTTGTTTGTTAATAAGTAATTTGTTGCGCATTGATAAGCTTGAGCGCCTACTAATGAGGTAATATGGCTTATTTAATTTGAAGTCAATCTCCTCTCGTTTTTCATCGGTTAATAACGAAATAAGTTATATGCTTTTAACACGTTCCCGTCGGCGACAGAATTTGTTGTTCTCGGCATCTAGCGGCTCTGTAAATCCAAGATTGCTTCATCGGACGGCGCTGTTGTAACCGTAATTGCATATCGCTCAGTGAGAGCTGCCGACTATGCCTGCGTTAGATGTAAAACTATTTCTCTCCTTTTTGCTCGGAAAATCGTTACCAGCATTCTCAAGAAACCGCCCGATGAGACAATTGCGTATGTACCACCAATGGTACAAGCCATCCTATTGGACAGGCCTCAATGTACCACTAGTGGTACAGGGTTGCCCATATTGCACGGACCCATATGTTTTTGGGCCCATTCAAATCCACAAGGCTTGTCTGCGCGCAACAATCTTTGCGTCAATTGAATCTTATACGGGAATAAATGCAAATCAATGTAGATAATTCGTTGTAAGTGGTCCAACTGCTGAGAACGGCGATTTTGGGATGTCCTTGGCGGCGTCTCAACACTGGCTCCGATCGCCTTGGTCGTACCTTTCGTACAAACTTTTAATGGTGTTCTTAGAAGGCGCACTTTTCACATTATTTAATTTTTTATACGCACGTTTAGTTTTCACAATTGACTTCTTTTGTTGAATGTAAATTTTAACAATTTGGGAGCGCTTGCGTGGCGTGTACTGTTCCATGGTAAAAATTTGCTTGGACTGACGCTTCCAACGCGGTATGTCATTAAGCGATCAAACGTCAAAAGATACAGGGTTGCCAGATGGGTCCGTCGAATATTGACTACCCTGTACATGCCGGCGGGAAAAGGTTAGAAACATGGTTTTTTTGTCCGTAAGCCATATTTTTGGAGTTTTTAACAAATTTTGTGTTCGATTCTTGTTTTACTCAAAAATACCTGCAAGAAAACTAACATTACTTCGCAGGTAGTTTCAAGTGTCGCATCGCGTTAACGCATTGCAATTACAAATTTCATAAATGCGCAATAAATGGCTAATTCAATAAGCCATCTGAATAGTTTCATTGCACAACTGCAGCGTAAAAAGTATTAATACTCGTGTGCTTCTAAGAATGTAACTTTTATTCCTATTGTCTTTTTTGTTTGCCCTTGTGTGTATTTCTTCCTGCGCCAAGCTTCATCAACGGAAGCACAAAAAATACAAGCACAAGCACACAAAAGTACAATATGAATTATTGAAAAAAAAATTGAATTGCTGGCATTGCAAACACTAACAAAATGGTAAGAGCTATTATGCGCCAAACCTACGTGCATACATACATACGTACACATATAATTTCAGCATGCGCTCATGTTTGTTTGACTACCTGCTGGCGCTCTAAAGCATCAGGTTCAGTGATATTCCAACAACCGCCAGTGTAATTTTTCATTAATTGTGCCAACCGATTCGATAAGTTTATTTGCTTTTTTAATTATTCTATTTGCTCCGTCTCATAGATAGCGATGCGTGTGTATGTGTTTATGTTCGCTTTTTGCTACTTTTTGTTTGTATTGTGTTTCTTTTGATTTTTCACTTTTTATCCATATCTGTTTTACAATTTACTTTCAAGTGCTGCTAAGTGTTTTATATAGAAGTACATAAAATTATGTGTACATTCCGAGAATACTATAAGCATTTGTTTGCACATATTTTTAAATTAACAGCTTGCCCATAGTGCACCCAGCCACGGCTTATAATTGTTTCATAAATGATCACTTTAAGCACCTGTACTTAAGTGAAGTGGCAGTTGGAGCGCACAAATTGATATGAATCTGGATGTCGCTGTGGTCATTATGATTAATCGCCGCAGTGGGACACATTCGTAAGTGATTGTTGTTTTTGTTGCTAATAAATTTATAATTAATTAGTAATTGACAGGTGTTGCTCCAGTTAAATTTGTCAAATTTTCGTTGAAATTAAAGCAAAACTTGGCTACCTTTAAAACTCATATGGAGGAGAATAACAGAATTGCTTGGCGTATGAGTACCGCGTTTCCATGGAAATTGAAAATTCTCTAAGCTATATCCCATGTAGAAAATTTCTTTAAATTTAAGCCATCAGCTCAATTTTAATTTATATCAAAAATTGGGCTTACCCATTCCTCTCTCCCTCTTTGCTGACGCATCTTCCTCGCAATGCCACAACAACAGATGAACTCCAATTCTCGTCCTAATAAGCACTGCTTT
This sequence comes from Anastrepha obliqua, assembly GCF_027943255.1. NCBI lineage: Eukaryota > Metazoa > Arthropoda > Insecta > Diptera > Tephritidae > Anastrepha > Anastrepha obliqua. Next base: position 4,439,873 of record NC_072896.1, read on the forward strand.
TTGGGGGCTACCACCCAATCTTTGTTTAAAAACTTAAGCATTGTGGGTGGGTTGTACGTAACCCTCTCCGAGGCAGAGTATTGCCTCTTATTCTCAATTTTCAAACTAGTTTTTTTAAAATAGAAATAAATTTTACACCCTCGTAAAACAAATTGTTTGATAGAGTTGCCACCTAATTCTTATTGCAAAAATAGAAACGTATGCTACAATTGAGTTGAATTGAAATATATATGAGCAAAGGTATCAATGTTCACCTCTTTTAATATAGTTAAACAAAAAAGTTGTTAGATTGGTGTTGCCACTTAATTTTTAAAATAAAATATATGTGTAAATTAATAAAAAATTGAGTTAGGTATTAGAATCTGTTTAAAAATAGGAAAACCATTAATTACAAAATAGTTTTGCATGGCGTTGCCACATAAATTTTAAAATGGTAACTAATTACAATGTTTGAAATAAGTACTAGTATGCATGATAAGTATATTATCAATTTATTAATTAATTTAATTTAAATATATATTTGGGTAGTGTTGCCACCTAATTCTTATTACAAAAATAAGAGCTTGCGACACGACGGAAATATATACAAATAGTTATTCGAGGCAAAGTGTTTCATAAAACTGAAAAAAATATGTTTAAGGGCGTTGCCACCTGATTTTTAATGGAATATATACGACTTAATTATACAATTGAGTTTGAATGCGCGTAAAAATAGAATAGAGTGTTGAATGTAAAACATATTTACATGGTGTTGCCACCTACTTTTTTGTAGCTAATAACAGTAATGAAATTAAGTATAAGAATAGGATTATCTCATAAAAGAAGAGATAGCAAACGAAATTTGTTAAAGAATATTTATATCTAAAAATATTTTTGAATGGTGTTGCCACTTAATTTCTCACGAAAACCGAAATTAAATACTGTATATATTCAATAAAAAAACTGTAAGTTGAATTCAAAAATACTTTGTATGGCATTGCCACCTAACTCAATATGGTTAATGCTTGCAGAATTGAATAAAGTTCACACTAGGATGTGGGTGTCACACAAGAACTGTTGATGAACAAATATTTGTGAACAGCAATGCTATTCAACCTAATTTTTGAAAGTTTGTATATAAAAATTAACAAAACCTAGCCATAACTGAGGCTGAAAATATTCATAAAAAATAAATAAATATCTCAATAATTTTTAATAAAACTAAATGACATTCTCAACGAATATTTTGGCCAAAAATTCGCCACTCGTGTGAAGAAACTTCATTTTATTCATTCAATTAACAGCCGACGCTTAGCAATACAGCCATGGATATGCATTATAAAATTCGTATACAGAATCGTATTGTAGTTCAGCGCAGCTTTTAATGCGTGCCTGCAATTAACATATTTATTTTTGGACCTGCTAAATAAATACTAATATCAAATAATAAGAAAAGTATTCAAAAATGAGCACGACGATTTTACAGGGAGGTGCTAATGGCATCGCTAAGAGCGATATAAGAAATTTAAGAATTGTGTAATTAAACATCTTACCAAGGCCCCGCAAAAAGACAGTGAATATCAGCATGCAGAATTTTTATTTTTAACACCCCAGCAGAAAATTTTAGCTCACTAGATTATTTTAGAGTCACAAGAATTTAAATTAAAAAAATTATTTTTGTATTTTTAAAGCACTTTTGTTTTGGTTTTTTGGGGTTTTTTTGTAATTTTTTCGTATTTTTCGCAAACGCATATGGATGTACTCTTGTCCTCTTTTAAAATTTTTTTTAAATAAAGAAACCGGCTATGAGAAAAACACCTACTCACCAAATTTAATTCACAGACTTTTAGTAATAAACCATAAGCTTCATCTACATATAATATTATGATTGAGAAAGCAATCCATTATTTTCACGGTAGAGGGCTGTAGTGATCGATAAATATAAATATCGTAAAGTACAGATCAAACTATTTAAAGTTTTCGCTCGTTGTCAAGTTGACTTTTCACATTAAAAAATTCGTTTGCTGTTTTTTGCTTGTTCCATTCAGTTGTGATTCACGGGGTCTTAACAATGGAAGTCAACCAAGAGAAAGATCGGTAAATTTTACAGTTTTTCTTTGATACCGGCGAAATGCAAGCCAGGCCGCTGAAAATTTTAATGGTGTTTATGGTGCCTACACAGCTAATTACGTGCAGTTTTTTATGTTAGGGAAAATAACGGGTGATTTTTTAGCTATTATCTTTTTAAACAGTTGTAAACCAACTGCTGCTGACGTAACCACCAACAGCTGACGCACGTTTCGTGTTTTGTTTCACTGTCAAACACCTTCAGTTTGATCTATAATTTAACCATGAATCGAAACGAAGTTTAACCATGAAACAAACGAACAACGCTGGCAAATCATTGAATTTTATTATAAAAATGCGGGTTCTGTTAAGAAAGTTTATCGTGCGTTTCTTTCATTTTATGGTCAGTTTAATCGACCCACTGAAATGGCTATTCAAGCTATTGTGACTAAATTTAGAACCAAATTTACATTATTGGACATCAAATTACCAACACGCTTACGTAGAGTGAAGAATTGAAGAAAATATCGCAGCTGTATCGGCCAGTGTTAATGATGACCATCAATTATCGATTCGTCGCCGTTCGCAGCAATTGGGCCTCTGTAACTCAACTGCGTGGAAAATTTTGCGAAAGGATTTAGGTGTGAAGCCTTTCAAAATACAGCTGATGCAAGAATTGAAGCCGAACGACCTACCACAACGCAGAACTTTTGGTGAATGGGTCTTGAACAGTTGGCCGAAGATCCACTTTTTATCGAAAAATTGTGTTCTGGGAAGAAGCTCATTTTTGGATCAATGGGTACGCAAATAAGCAGAATTGTCGATTTTGGAGTGAAGATAAGCCAGAAGAGTTGCAAGGGCTACCAATGTATCCAGAAAAGGTCGCAGTTTGGTGCGGTTTATGGGCCGGAGGTATCATTGGTCCGTACTTCTTCAAAGATGCTGCGGATCGTAACGTAACTGTGAATGGTGAGCGCTACAGTGAAGTGATACCCAACTTTTTTTTGCCCAAAATGCAAGAGCTTGACTTGCATGACATGTGGCTTCAACAAGACGGTGCCACATGCCACACAGCACGCGTAACAATGGACTTGTTGAGAGACGAGTTCGGTGAACATTTTATTTCACGTTCGGGACCTGTCAATTGGCCACTTAGATCGTGCGATATAACGCCTTTAGATTATTTTTTGTGGGGCTATATTAAAGCTCATGTCTATTCAGATAAGCCTGCTTCAATAAACGCATTGGAAGACAACATTTAATCATTTATATGTGAGATGCCGGCCGAAACATTGGAAAGAGTATGCCAAAATTGGCCTAAACGGATGGACCATTTGAAGCGCAGTCGCGGTCAACATTTGCATGAAATAATCTTCAAACATTAAATTATGTGGACTGTACTATCGATTTAAATAAAAATTTCATGCATTTTTCTGAATTTGAAGTGTGTTTTTTGAACAACTTTCCTATAGATCCTAAAAAATCACCTTTTATTAAAAAAAATGTCAATAACGTCGAAAATGGCGGTAAAGTCACAGAAATAATCAAAGTTGACCAGCATGTTAGTAGTCGATGCATCGCCGAGGAGCTACAGACCTACAATAAAAGATTTTTAAACCATTTGCGCCAAAATTTAAAATAATGGATTTCTTTTTTCCAAGAATTGGCGCGTACACCCTTTTTGGGTGTTTGCCCGAGCTCCTCCTCCTATTTGTGGTGTGCGTCTTGATGTTGTTCCACAAAATGGAGGGACCTACAGTTTCAAGCCGACTTCGAACGGCAGATATTTTTATGGGGAGCTTTTTCATGGCAGAAATACACTCGGAGGTTTGTCATTGCCTGCCGAGGGGCGACCGCTATTAGAAAAATGTTTTTCTTAATTTTGGTGTTTTCACCGAGATTCGAACCGACGTTCTCTCTGTGAATTCCGAATGGTAATCACGCACCAACCCATTTGGCTACGGCGGCCGAATATATATACTTTACTAAAAATAAAAGAAAAATCTTAGATAAAATAAAAAATATTCTATATATTTTTGCACGCATACTCACCCGTACACATGCTTTGCCGTTTCTTAACTGCAACTCGTGCCGATTAGATTTATTATATTCATTATCCATTTAGCGCAAAATCAATTATGATTAATTTCCATAATAAGCACATCAATTTCCCGGCATCACACTTCCGGCTATAAAGCGACAATATATCCACCATGTAAGCGCTGAGCAACAACTGAAAAAAAACAAAAAAAAACAACGCAAAAAAGCAGACAGACTTTGCACACTTATTAATCATGCGCACGTGTCTGGCACAAGAGCAAAGCATTAGTAAAAAGGCATATATCTGCATAAAATTATAAATATGTACGTACGAGTATATCAAATATATGTGCTATGCCAGCGTATAATATTTTTGGATACGCGTCCAATTGAAATGGCATCAGCCCACTCAGCTCACTGATTTGTTGTATCGCGTAAATAAATTGGCTAAGCATGCGTGGAAAGTGTGGAAATGAATTGTCATTCATAAATTGCGCGATGCTCGCAAATGAAGTGATACATATGTACTCATACATACATACATACATATACCTTTATGCGAGTTACATAAACATTACGAAGACACTAAAAATAGCCCAGTGTGCGGGGCAAATGCTTGCGAATCTGCTTTTGCGCCGAAATTTTCCAAAGTTATCAGTTTAGATGATAACGAATACATCCGATCTGCGAATGTTAGCTGGCTCTTTGTTCCTTGATAGCTAATACCCTGCCTGCTACTGGCGCGTTTGGGCAAAAATACATATACACTTATGGGTTTGTGTATGCGTGTGCGCATTCTGTGCTCCATGGGCTATTTATTTCGCTTATCAGAAAGCTATGTGAGCATGAATTGCGCACTACGTTTACGATATTTAAAAATAAGTGTCTTATCTAGATACAAGTGTGCGTGGCACCCATACTACTGTATATTTATATGTATATATATTTGTTACATGCATCCATTTGTCTCTAACTGCGTGCAAGCGCATTTTTTTTTTTGTTTTTTTCTGTTTCTATTTTATCACAGCTCGGCCTGTACATTTTATTTTTGTACTAAGCACATTTTGCGCCATATATACACTCGCATTTGTGCAAAAATTCCAAAACAGAAAATATATTGTGTATCGAAGCATTCTAGTTTTTAATATAACAGTCATAAACTATGCGGCTAATACAAATAAACAACTGAGTTGATTGGAAAATAAATATTGGGAACGCGCACGTTGTGCTGATTATTGAGTTGCCGATTTTTACACACAAAGTAAAGGCAGACAGACAGTCTTTTTCCGAAAACAAAAAACTTAGCACCATCAGGTGAACTAACAAGCTATGTAAGCATGCAATTTGTTTGCGGGTAATTTTCCAAAACATAGCGCATTTTTTTTTAATCAAATCACTTAATTTGTTTTGTCACAAAGTCACACAAAGTAATTTAACTAATTTTATTTATATATTTTAATAATATTCGAGAGCAAATTTTTGCACATTTATATATGTATGTGGGTTGCCTGGATCTCAAAGGTAATGATTTAAGTGTAAATAAAAAGCAAAAAAATTGTGTGCATTTACGCGAGTTAAAAGGTGCTGTGCTCTGAGCGATTTCCGCTAGATGTCTTTAATAAGTCATATCTCACAAACGCGTTACAGCGCGTCATAAAGTGAGGCTATTTAGAGCTTCATTATAAGTCAAGAAAAGTTCTTTGACTGTTTTGTGTTTAGTGAGCCCAGATGTATGTTGCAGTGTTCAGAAATTTACCTATACCGAGAAAAAATCGATGCGTTATGTAGAGCCACGTCAAGTCAGGTAAAAAAGCAGAGCAGATGGTTAGAAATATGTAAACCATTTGTGGAATTAAGTTGGGTTAGGTTAGGTTGAGTGGCTGCCAGCCGACACACTTATACCTGAACAGTCCCATTGCGATACTCCTGGAGCTCATCCTATACACTCTTGAGTCATCTCTGAACCAACCTGTGGATTTAATGAATTTTGTTAACTTCATCAACCCTATTTGAGGGACCTCTTAAATGCTATCAAAACAGACGTATCCGAGTTCAGAAAGCCTTTTACGGTATAGAGCAATGCATGGACACAGGAGAAGGCACTTTATTTATTTTCCATTTCATTCTAATAACTTTTTTCTGAAAATATAGCTCATTTTCCTATTAAAATCTCATAAAACCAGGTTCCAAACTTTGCGCAAATTTAAAAAAAATTTAATACAAGTCTGCGTACAACGATTATTTCGCGTTATATTGAAGAAAAAGCATAAAATCTTTAGCAGAAAAAATTACCAAAAATCAAATTGAATTTTCAGCTGCTTCACACTTTCCTTGCTTCTTCTTAATTGGCACGATAACCGCTTACCCGATTTTGGCCGAGCTTAACAAAGCGCGCCAATCGTTTTTTTCTCGTGCTAACCGGCGCCAATTGGACACACCAAGTGAAGCCAAGTTCTTCTCCACCTGATCTTTCCAACGCAGAGGTGGCCTTCCTCTTCCTCTGCTACCACCAGCTGGTACCGCATCGAATATTTTCGGAGCCGGAGCGTTTGTATCCATTCGGACGACATGACCCAGCTAGCGTAGCCGCTGGATCTTTATTCGCTGCGCTATGTCTATGTCGTCGTAATTGTACTAAAATTGAATGAACTACAAAATTGCATACTAAAATATTTTCTTAAAAGTCGGATTAAAAAATGTTAGATAAAAAAATATTAATTCGTTGAATTTTCAAAGTCAAATTTGAAAACTCTGGTTTGTGTGATTTATGCAATTGATGAACAAATACTTGTATTTATAAAAAATAACAAAAAATATGTAACATAAAAATCTTTTTGAATATTATAAAAAAAAATCATTGTGCGCAGAGTCTAGCTGCTGGGTTTATAAAATAACAATTAATCTGAAATAATTATAATTAATTAAAAGTGAGAATGCCCGCATGGGTCGGTGCGCGACTACCGTGGAGTTTAGGTGCGAAATAATAGAAAAGTTTTTTGTAACAGCGGTAAATACACGACATGCAATAGCAAACCTCCGAGTGCATTTCTGCCATGAAAAATCTCCTCATAAGAATCTGCCGTTCCGAGGTGGCATAAAACTGCAGCTCCTTCCATTTGTGGAAAAAAGCAATTCGCACTCCACACATATGTGGAAGGAGAAACTCGGCCAAAACCCCAACAAATTTTGTAAGCGCCAATTATTATTGTTATTATCACATTTGTAAATACAATATAATGCTGACTTTGCTTCAGTTTTTGCGATTTACTTTTAATTGTTCTGTTTACAACTCATTTATCTTTCGAAAGTATTTTAAATTGAGAATCAATTACGCTTTCATTTCCTCGTCACCTTTACTATCGCCGTAACTTCTGCCAATTACTGCCTTTAGCTAATGCATACGCATATCTATCTATGTATAAGCTATGCACACACATCGCCATACTTTCATGGATATACTAAGTCCAAACAAAAAATATTCATCTCCGCAAATAAACACGGCAACATCACTCATACGCCACGTCGCACGGCGTGTCTTCCTATCCGCTACAAAAATTTATTAATCATAGCAGTACTGTAAAAATAAATTACAAAGAAATCACTATTGTAAATAAAAGTGAGTGAATCGCAGTAATAGCAGTAAAACTCTACACTAAAAAGAAGAGAAGTAAAAACAGCAGAAATCATTAAATAAAGCAGAGTAAATATAAATAAAAACAAGCGGCAAAATGAGGCGGTAATTAATTAGCAGCATTAGCATGACGCGCTAATTACGTGTAAATATGTATGGGTTTGTGAGAATGAGTGTATGTGAGTTTGTATCCAAGTACTGCTAGGTGTTACAAAGTACGTGCAAATTTAGTGGCAGGAAAACAAAATTTTAAGTAAAGAGTAGGTGTAACGAAAATGGCAACAAAAGCAGTAAATAATATAGGGTGCGCCTTCCAAGTCTGGGCAGGAGAATTATGAATTATGAGAGCTCTCAAGCGATCTATGTCATCAATAACGCTTTTTAACTCTTAATTTCATTGTATTTTCTGTTTTATAAAAAAAATTGTGTTTGCTATCTAAAATCCTTTTTAGCGTACTAATAATGTTACTAATAATAATGTAAAAACGTCTTTTGACCATTTAGGCGAAACTGGTTACGAAATCAGTAAAAAGTAGTAGAAAATACGTCAAAAGGTTTATTTGCCTTTGAAATTATCAGTACATTATTAAATTAGAATTGGCTTAGAAAAGTTGTTTTTTCTCCAACTTACCTTACTCACTTTTTATTGTTGATCTCATTTCACTTTACGAAAACAATAGCAAAATAGCAAAAGAGAGGATAAGTTTTGTCAATCGTTAAAATATTTGTTATTATTGTTATATTTTGCGTCCAATAATGAAAACGCAATAAAATAATAAAAAATATTCAAAATATCCTCCTCGAAATTCATAAACCTTCTACCTTCGACTGAACCAATTTTTTAAACACTTTTGCCACTCAGATGTGGATACCTTCAAGTTGAGAAACGTTGGTATCATATTCGTTTTTTTTTTTTTTTGATTTTCGAAAACAAAAATAAATCATTAGATGCCAAACAAGACTTGAAATCGGATAACCCATTAATCCGACCTTTTGAGCGCTCAAAACCTCTTTTGTGTAAGCCGACACTTGAGACTCACATTTTTTTGGTGGAAGGATGATTCGTCTTCGGCGTTTGGTTTTTCTTAATTTTCCAAAACTTCTGGCAAAATAATAGTTATGTACCACTGACCTTTTAAGTTTCTCCAATAGTAAAGTTGCGACATGATCAGATTTTCCGAAAAAACAGGCGACCGCTTGCTTTGAGGTGTTTCTTCGGCGAACCATTTTTGTTGGATTAAGCTCGTCTGGGAATACTCATACAGTCGATTGCTGTTTTGCTTCCAGCTCATACGCAAATCATAGATACAAGGCCCATCACCTATTACGTTGTCGCACACGTGCTTCCAGCTAACGCGGTCGAATTTCTTCCACATTTCTTTCCAACATCGATGCGAGTACTTTTTAGGGTAATTACCAAATCTCTTGTCGACCAAATCGCTATTTTGCAATATGTCCCACTACGATCTTGCGTTGTCAAAGGTTTTCTTTTTCAAAGTTGACAAGTCAGATGAGCCAATTAAAATAGGGCCTGATATTTTAATTGGCTCATCTGACTTGAAATAGTTAATTGTAAATTACGAGCATGTCATAATAATAGTAGTTCTTGAGGTATCCCTGAGAAGATTTTTTTTTTTTTAATTTTAAGTTTTTTTTTTTGTATTACTTGGAAGCCAAGAAATTAGTTTTCTCTAAAAAAATTTGCTGAATTGTTCTAAGATTAAAAATTAAGGTCAATTTTGCTCACTTCGAATTCAAATTCCAACAAAGTGCTTATTGAGATATCATTCATTAAGAATTAAAAAAATTAAACAAAACTGTAAATAAACTTAACCTTCCTCAAGTATATTCAATAATTTTTGGCATCTTCTAATTTTACATACCAACTAAAGGTGACGCCCCCTGTAGCAAGCCACTCAAGAGTTATGTGAGCGAACAGAAATTAACAACAAATTTATTGACACCATTTTTGTTGTTCTGAATATTTATTGGAAAACAATAATTCTATTAGCAGCGAAAAAAATTAGAGAGAATATTAATAGGAATAATAAACAACGGGATAGCAAATCAATTTGAAAATTATCTGCAGTCAGTATGAGCTCACCAAAGCAGCGCAGTTCCACCGACTCACACAATCAATACAAACGCGCACATCGGAGGAATTCAATAAACAGAATACAAAGTGTGTTTAATTCACTACGACAGTAGTTTTAACAATTACGTGGTTTAATTTACTAGATGCAGGGCGAGCAGCTGAAGTAATTCACTTAACAGAAACATTTAATAAACAGAAAAAGGGAAAAGAAACAAATTATAAACGTAATATTTTGTACCCCGGTTCGTCTACTTCTTGATTGGCGTAGCTGCTGTTTAAGTGATTTCGGTCGATATCAATAAAACGCGTCAGTGGAGGAGGAACTCTTGCTAACTAGCGCCAATAAGAAACGTCAAGTGAAACCAATTCCTTCTCCGTTTGATATTTGCAACGCAACATAGCGCTTCCCCAACCTCTGCCTCCAACAAGAGATAGCTCTTTGTGTGTTGCGGGGCCGCCTCAGAGGCGCCCTTCCGCATCTTTCGTGCAGAAGCGCGAGGTTTAAGATTTACTATACGTACACTTTACAACTTATTTCCACGAGGGTTACCACAATGGTTAAATTATTTTAGAACTGCTTTGAGTGGTTTGTCTTCCCAAAAAGTCAATAATATCCGCGTTTTATCAGGCTTCAACATTTGCAAAAATTCTGCTAAAAAACTAAAAAGGTGGAAAAACTTATCTATTGAACTTAAATGGTAATCTCCATTATGATATTTTTTATGCTATTTTTTACCGAATATTCAAAAGTCGGTGGCACTAGTAACACAATTCGGCGACATTTTTTGACTCCACCAAAACTTGCAACCAACTTGAACCACCAGTAATATGCTAAATCTGGCCCATTTATATTTCAATGAAAATTGAGGCAAAAATCACCACTCCACAACTTCGCAGAAATATATGCAAATGACACTTTTGATTTACTGTACTGAACCTCATTTTTTCACCCAAAATGACCAGCGATAACAATAATTTTAGTGCAACGCCTAACGGAAAGGTTACAAAATAAATGACGACAGTTGGCCTTAAGCCCATTCGCACAATCAAAGGTGGCAAATGAAGCGAGGAAATGGTCATTTTTAGAAGCGGCATAAATTTGCATTTGATACTAAAAATAGGTTATTCGCACTCGGCCACACATAAGCACACAAACGCAATGTAATGAGGTCAAATGAAATGGTGAAGAAACAGTTACACAAATGTGACTTGAAAGTGTAAGTTATGGCCGATTGTGCACCCTTTCGAAAAGGTAGATGCAAGGAAGGATACTCGTATTGCGGAATAACAAAAAGGGCTAAAATTAGCACAGCCATAAAGTTGGGCACGTGGAGTATGACAAGTTTAGAACTAAATATAAATGTCAAGCAAAGGCAGTGGTATGAAGTGCAAAGCTTATGCAAAAAGCCTAGGGTTTCAAGAAATGTAGGAATGGAGAAATGTGGAGGAGAATACTTAAGTGTTTTTCATTTTTTCTCAAGTTAACTGAAGCGACAACTGACGTTTGAAGTTTTTACGAAAAAATTAAAGGTGACTACTGCAAAGAAATTTAAGTACGTTGCTATGGGAATTAAGCAAATATTTATTTTTATTTATTTACTTAAAATAAAAAAAAAATAATTTGCAAGACCAGCCTTAAGCTGTTCATAGTTCATTTAAATACGTATTTCACACACCATTAATATTTAATAACATTCGTAGAGGAGGTAAATAGAGTGGCAATTACTATTTTTATTTAATATGTGTACGAGTATGAATTAACTTATTTGCCTTCAATATAAAAAATCACTTTTATGAGCTTTCCCCTCCACAATTATGAGTAATGCGAAAACCGTTTCGGCGGCACGTGTTGTGTTAATGAAGTAAATAAATAATTGCATGTGGAGCATTTAGCTGAGGCACAAAAAACACAAGCAACTGGACGGTTTTTGCAAAGGCCAGCCAAATACGTGCTTTTGTGCTTTACTTGGGTGCTCCGCCAGTAGTCGCTAGCAAATCGCACCCTAAATACAAAAGGGTCACAACTCAAAATGTACTTCAGCTCAAATATTATCGAGACGTTATCAATAAAACGGTCCGCGGATGACATATGGCAAAAATAAATTTTTTGTTTTTTGGTAGGACTGTTATAAGTTACATGGCAAATTTCAGCGTGATATGTCACATAGTTTGTTTTCTGTGCTACTGTAAACAAGTCAAGCTCGAGTGTGGAAAATTTTGAGTTGTGACCCTTTTGTATTTAGGGTGCGAAATATTTTTTATATTTGTATGTAGGTAATACAACTTCTCCTTCTAAAAAATGTGTTTTTGTTTTTTTGATTTTCTTTGGTTACTTTTGGTCATTTTTGTTTCTCGTAGACTGCTGCGGGGCTGTTCAGAAAGGTTCACGTTGGGTTCATATAAAGGATGTATTTTTAAGAGCTGGATAACTTATAATAATAACAAACATATTGCCTATATAAAGGGTGTTTTTTTAAGGTAGCGAACTTAAAATGATAAGGATAAACAGAAATATTGTATATATAAAGGGTGCTTTCTTAAGAGCTGGGGAACTTAAAATGATAATAAGAAGTAGAAATAGTGTCTATATAAAGGGTGCTTTTTTAAGAGCTTGGGAAATTAAAATGATAATAATAAGCAGATATATTGTCTATATAAAGGGTGTTTTTTTAAGGTAGAGAACTTAAAATGATAATGATAAACAGAAATATTGTCTATATAAAGGGTGCTTTTTTAAGAGCTGGGGATCTTAAAATGATAATAATAAACAGAAATATTGTCCATGTAAAGGGTGCTTTTTAAGAGCTGGGGAACTTAAAATGATAATAATAAACAGAAATATGGTATACGTAAAGGGTGCTTTTTTAAGAGCTGCGGAACTTAAAATTATATTAATAAACAGATATATTGCCTGTATAAAGGGTGTTTTTTTAAGGTAGGGAACTTAAAATGATAAAAATAAACAGAAATATTGCCTATATAAAGGGTGTTTTTAAGAGCTGGAGAAATAAAAAATATAATAATACACAGAAATGTTGTCTATATAAAGGGTGTTTCTTAAGAGTTGGCGAACTTAAAATGATAATAATACACAGAAATATTGTCCTTATAAAGGGTGTTTTTTAAGAGCCGGAGAACTTAAAATGATAATACAAATATTTAAATATACATATAGTTGGAGCGATTTGCTTTTTTATAACAATCTAGTAGATAATTTCATGGCATTAATTTTTGGTGTATGATACCTGGCATATGTTCGCCGCAGCTGGGGTTATACCTATGCTCTATTCACTTAGTCCAATTTTCGACTACTTTTTCCAATAAATCTGAATAATAAATCTAAGTAAGCCCAATCAGTGAGCCCCAAGTGCAACTCAAACGATCGTCATTTGGCTTAAGTTCTTGCACGAGTTGTATTTTATAGGCACATAAGTCAAGATCCTTAAATAAAATTGTCCACATATCGAAGTACAAAGGCCATAAAGTTGAGCACGACGACGAATTGACATTTCGGCGTCTTCTTCAACACCTGCTCTATAAACTTCGTGAACCGATTTATTGTTCTCAAAGTAAGTTTTCACAATTTCCAACATTTCAAAGGTATTAGTTTTCAAATATAAATATCACGAATGGTACGATACCTCTAAATTGATCACCCTTAACATGACTTTTTCAATATTTTAGCATCGTTAAAAAGTAAATTTTATGAAATTTAGAGTTTATAAATAATATCAGGCATATGCCGACAACCTCAACTACGATATATCTTGTGCCGCGCTATTAAGGCGCGGAATGTTAGCTTTCAAGTAACAGGTTTATCAAAATCAACCAATGAATTGAAGGTTGCTCATACGACACGTGTGATTAGCTCTCCAAAGGCCAATTAGCACCACTCAAAGCACTAGAGAAAAACAAAAATAAAAGGAAAAAATAGTCGCGAGACACTTCTGCTTAATTTATTTAATACTCTCATAAATCTTCCATCAAATGTTTCTAATTAACACCAGACAAAGCAGACCCAGGCCAAAATTTGTAGGTTAATCCTACCATAATTTATGAATATGCCATAAATTATGTTAAAAAAAACTAAAGGCGAAAGAAAGAAAATTCGACAGAAAGTCGCTTTGAATGTTAAGTCATTGCCAGCCGCACATATCTACAACATTGGTTGGCGTATCAATTTAATGATACTATGAATTATACTATATATTTTTTTTATACTATATTATACCATTTTTTACCTCTCTATGGTTTTTTCCACATTTCGTTACTACATTTGCTTGTTTGTTTATTTTTTCTTTTTATTTAATTTTTTTTTTCTTTTCGATGAAAGGAAAAAGTATGTGGAATTTTTCTACTTTTTGTAAAAAGTCTTAAATTTCGATTTATGTGGTTTTTAGACAATTAAACAAATATAAGTCCCTGATAGTCCCCGATTAATTTCTTATAATTTTTTGGGACAACATTTCTCTGGTTCAAAGCGTCTTCACTTCACCGCGATAGCTTTTCTTCCAATAGAATTCACATCTGTTCGAAATTTGCCTCACTTCAATTGATTCTGAGCTGACTAAAGTGACTGCTGTTCATCAACAATTCGATTTGAGCGAAAACAATTAATTCATTTATTTATTTGTTATTTTTTATTATTAAATAAATAAATAGGAACACAATTTTTTTATCGAATGTATCTTATCCGATTCTTTATCAATCGCAATAAAAGCTCGCTATAGTTACACATTTTTATTTGTTTTTGTACACGCCAACAGAAAGTCCCAGTTGTAACGAGTGAGTTCAGTGAATTATAATCATTTCGACAAACATCAAGCCAACCAACGATGCCAGGCTAGCTTTGTCATCCTATGTAGAGACACGCTCCACTTTCTGCACTCAACGAGTGTGGGAGGCTCATTGTCGCTCCGAAATATAGAGGGCAACTTCAATGCTAGCCTTGAGACTGCCTGATTTACTGTAGTGTTTATGTGTATATATTGTACATATGTACGTACACATGTGTGTGTATTTACGAAATGTACCAAAGGCATGTTCAGAATGCTAAATATGTAGGTAAATATTTTTATCTACGTAAGCTGTGCATATTTTTGTTATCTGATCCAAAAATTTGTAAAACTCACACCAGCTACCCTGATTAATATTCATAGACTTTCACAAGTATAGCGACCTGCTAGCAAAATATATTTACAGAAAATGTTAATTGCAATGGTCAATAGACATTGAGGTATTAGAGTTGAGCTAATAAGCTGAAAAGGTGAATAGTTTTTTCCTTTTTGTTCTTTTTGTGTTTTTGTAGTAGCATCAGTAGCCTGAAATTGGATTTCCTCAAACAAAAAAAGCCAAGCAGACGTGATGTACATATTAATTGCAATAAAGATTAGTAAATACTAATATGAAATTCAATGTGAAAATATTTTGTAGCTATTCACATTTCAGTTCATATCAACAAACTGTATTATTAGCAGTGAATTGTTGCCAGCAAAGTAACCCTACCCTAACTCACACTTTGCCTTAGTATGCAACTTACGGCTGTTATCGTGAAAATAGCGTCGGTAGAGTGGCTGGCTGGCTGTCTTAAGTGTTATCGCGAAATC
Source organism: Anastrepha obliqua (assembly GCF_027943255.1). Lineage (NCBI taxonomy): Eukaryota > Metazoa > Arthropoda > Insecta > Diptera > Tephritidae > Anastrepha > Anastrepha obliqua. The sequence continues at coordinate 4,455,291 of NC_072896.1, forward strand.
TCACCCGGCATTATTGGTTCTTATCTCGAAGTCCCTCTGTTCGCTGTGATTGCCTTCGGCCACTGTAGCACTTATTTAAAATTTTATTGGCTTCATTAATTTTAATGCGTCGAATATAGATAACCACCAGACTTCTGTAAATTTAGATAACGTATAAGCGACTGTCGTGGGAATGTGCAGAGATAATGCAATAGACTTGCACTGGGCTTTTCGAGAGCTACTTGGGCCAAGCTTCTTCTCCATATAAATAATTTTATATTTATTATTATTTTTTTTTTTTTTATGGAAAGATTATATAAAAAATACAAACAATATACATATATGGAAATTATAAACAATCAACAGGATTTTTCAGCAACTTTGCAGTTGCACTTCGTCATGCTAAAATTTAATAAGCTCTAAACTGCATACCAAATTTTTTTTTTACATTAGAAAGTTTTTACATTAGAAAGTTTGCAGTTATCAGTAACAAACAGCAGGCTACACTAATCGATAAGACAAATTTTCTGAGTAGTGGGCAGCAATCAAATTCATATGAACTAATATTTATGAATTTCACAAACTATATGTACGTGTGCTTGACAAAATAATAATAATTAAAAAAATTCAAACTTTCCTGTCCAATTTGAATAAAGTTAACAGATCAACAGTACACTTAGTCCGACAGGAAAGGCGGCTCCTGGTACCTCAGTAATTAAGAAATCCCGTATTATCTTTAATGGAAGTCAAAAGACTTTATATGACCATAAATTTATTATGCCAGCTATACTCGTATGAGTACTCGCTTCGGATTAAGATTTATTTGAGCTTCGCACTTCGTCTTCATGGCTCTCTACATATCACAGTACCTCATCCAGACCCAGTGTCCTTATGAAACTTAAGATTGAGCTGGATTGGACTGAGCGTATGTGCCTTTCTTCTAGCTGCCAATGGCTGAGATGTCTCAACCTTCTCCGCCAAATTGCACTGCATTCAACGATAAGGTGCATTAGAATTTCCTTGGATTGGTCACAAAAACGACAAGAATCAGTGAACCATAATCCTGTGCAGATAACTGCGCTGTCTGCAATGAACATTTTCTGTAGACTGAAGTAAATAAATAAATAAATAGGTAACTACCCATGAGCATTCTCAGTTTATCCTTGTGAAGAGCTATGAGTTTTTAAACCTCTTTTGATTATACCTCCCATCAAAGATTTCGTCTGGCGTAGCTCCATAATGTGGTGCCAGATAATCTCCCTTAGCTCATAACAAGGTAGGGCTCATGTTATATTAAATGTGAGACCGCAGCCCCTCTTGCCAATGCGTCCGCTACTTCATTCCCAGTTATGCCAATGAGTTCTGGAACCCAAACTAGCCCGACTATCGCACTATCGCAGCGTTCTTAACATATTTAGTTTTTCTATACACTCAAGGATGCCAAAGCCTTGAGTGATATTTGACTATCGCTCAGAATGGCCACTCGCTTATTCCGGAAGTTCCTGTCTAAGTTAATCTCTGAACATAGACAGATGGCATACCTGTACCTCCGCTTGTAAGATACTTGGAAAACTATCTACCGACACAGAGCGCTTGGTTCTGAATCCATATACTATTTTTTAGCACCTATGCCTTTTATTGTCTTTAACCCATCTGTGTACTAATGCAGGGCACACTCCTGGAGTTTCCTTTCAAATACAGATGCATTCCAGTTTACCTCGTCCAGTTCAATTCTGAACTTCTTTTCTAATAATTCTCTAACGACTTTAGTGATATCATATCTGGGTAGCTGGGTAAGTGTGAGCTGCAGGTACAGCAATTCCATGTTCTTCGATGACATCTCTTTTGCTTTATCGAAATTTTACCTAATAATATTCAACTTTGAGTAACTGATTGCAAGAGCTCGAGCATTACCTCCATCGCAGCTGTAGGGCAGGTCCGCATCGCCCCCGTGACGCACACGCATGCTAAGCGCTGAATCTTAGTCAATACTATCCGCACTGTCAAGAGATGAACGACCACTGTCAGAAATTAATTTCGTATCATTGTGTTAGTAATATAAATATATTAATGTCACATTTGCATTATATGCACTGAACCTAGAACTATTTGATTAACAGCCAATGTGCGATCTACATCACATTTATTGGCCGTCATAGCAAAAGTACACATATTCAATGCCAAATTCGTATTGTTTTTTAAAACTAATTAATGTCTTAACATTCATAATTCTCTAACCAATTCGAAGGGTCAAAAGTGTTTGTTCATAAATACTCAAAGATTGCTCGAAAAATTTCAAACAAAATCTATTATTTCATTAAATAGTCGCATTGCTGTGTTAGCGCTGATAATGAACCCCATTGTGCTCAAAGCAATTTAAATCAATCAGCTGATGATATAAACACATATTTATTTTTACTTTAATTCGTATTATCATTATTATTTGTTCGTATTTATTTATCATTATTCAAGTATTGTACTTTTTATGGAATTTCATGCTGCGTGAAATATATTTACCTGCACCTTTATGCCTACCGAAGTGCGTGCTAAGGTAATTTGCTCGATTGCTATGAATTTAAATCACCATGAGATTCTATTTAATCGTGGAGTAAATTTATTATTGGCAAATAAATAATAATATGGATGTGCTTTTTAGTAAGGGCATTCTTATTAGCAGGATTATTTAACGCAAATTAAAATGTGGATGCCAGATAAATACCTATGAAACATGAATTCACACGTGCGAAACGTGGCTAGCACTAAATGCGTGGATGAATTTTCCAATTACAACAAGCGCATGATTCTGCGATTTGGAATTTACATCAGTCCACAGCCGAGATAACCAAACTTTGCTTATCGATACATTAAAGATTAAAAACGGTATGAGCGAGTCCATGTGACGGGCAAAAGCAGTGAAAGCATTTGATATTATATACATAAATGTACACATGTGGGAATGAACTTTAGAAAGTGGCAACTCATACTTGTGTCGCCTTGTAGCGCTACAGCATCGATCAAAAGATGAGCAAAGAAGTTTCAGTTTGCAACGAGAACTTACGAAGAGAACGACGGTATCGAGTGCGCGGCTACTAAACAATTTCCCACCAACCAATGTTTCAACCCATTTAATGCAATTTCTATTTCATTATAAATCATTATTAATTTGTGAGCTTTGTAGGAACTTAAAATAATACTATTAAACTACATTCTGACGTCAAATAGTCAGAAACATCAAGTGTAATATCTTTCATTTCCCACATACATACTGGGTTGCCCATATTCGACGGACCCATGTGTTTTTTTTTTTTAATTAAATAATCATTTTATTTGGTTCAAGTAGATTTGTTGACATCACTTTTTGAATCTCTCAAATGGCCGCCTTGAACCTGTATGGCGTATTGTGCCCATTTTGCAGCATTTTCCATAGTTTTAGCTAACATTTCGGCTGGAATAGTGGCTATTTCCTCACGGATGTTGTTCGTGAGCTCTTCTATGCTCTTTGGTCTTTGGCCTTTGATTTTAAATATCCCCACAAGCAGAAGTCAGGTGGCGTTAAATCGGGCGAACGCGGTGGCCAGTCAAAATCGCCATTTTTCGACATCAAACGACGAGGAAACAATTTCTTCAAGAAATCGAGTGGGGTGCGAGCTGTGTGTGGTAGAGCGCCGTCTTGTTCAAACCAGAACTGCTTCATACGCTTTCGACGAATAATTGGCATCACAAAAGTGGTTGTCATATCGCGATAACGCTCCTGATTGACGGTAACAGCTTGACCATCTGCATTTTCGAAGAAAAACGGCCCAATAATCGTTTTCGCACTAACGCCGCACCAAACAGTGACTTTTTCGTCGTAAAGAGGTACCTCTTGAATTTCGTGAGGATTTTCAGTGGCGTAAATACGGCAAAGTTGCTTGTTTACCGTCCCATTCAATAAGAAATGAGCCTCATCGGACGTGATGATTTTGTTCTTCTTCTTCTTTTTTTGACTTCTTTTCTTAAATGTAAATTTCAACAATTTGGGAGCACTCGCGTGGCGTCTACTGTTCCATGGTAAAAATCTGCTTGGACTGACGCTTCCAACGCAGTATGTCATTAAGCGATCGTCTCTGTCAAAAGATACGGGATTGCCAGATGGGTCCGTCGAATATGGGCAACCCTGTATATATCTCTCTCAGTTATATTATAACTAATATAAAGCAACGATTTCGAGTACTTTTCCAGCTTCCAAAATTGCTAAAAATCTGTTAGATATCCATCAGAACAGTCAAGTAAAAGTCTGACCTCTTTAAGATTTCTGTCAGATATCGATAAGAGGAACATATGGAGAAGTTGTTAGGAAATTCCCCTGGCGTGGGAAATTTAGGCTTACCCCTGTATTTACAATAACAGAACTGCGATACATTACAAAGTTTAAATTACTTAGTTTTTCTTAATTTAATTTTGTTTATTTTTTTATAAGCATTTGGTTTGCTCCACAAACTATAGTTAAAAATGTTGATGAAGAGTTGTTGCCTCTTTTTTTAATTTTTTGAAACATTGATATATATGGATTTTGTTGTAGTATAAACTATTTTAAAAATTAGTCCTTACTGAGGAATAAACGGCTCTTTACGAGAATACTGGCGGGATTTTGAATTGATAGTCATATGGACGCCAGATTTACAGCCCAGCCCAGAAGCTGTAAAGATAAGAATGAGCAGTAGTCGATTCAGCACTTCTTGTGCAAAATCCTTCACATTCAAAGAACTGCAACTAAAATTTTTGGGGCAAGCATTTCTTTGGGTTTTTTGGTAAGTATATTCACAGTCTCGTTTTAGCAGGTAATTAAATGTGCGAAGACATCGGGAGTTTTTAAGGGAATGTAAGGATAGAATGGATGGTTGATTAGCTTAGTAAGTCCCCAACTTAAATAGAAAAACGTATTATTATACACGGCAACTCCAAATAACTGTTTAAATTAAAAATTGTGTTCAGTAAACAAAACTTTGAAGTAAAGGTTTATTAAAGAACACCCCCGGGGAGTGATAGAAGTGGCAGTCGGATCTAAACCAACTCACTTAGACCGTTGCCGATTCATTGTGATATAAGAACAACCCTAGCGTGCAATTAATTACGCTTAAAAAAAGCTAATGAACAGTACCTGAAACCAGTCACGCATTCTTATCAGTTTTTGTACCTAATTTTATGGTCACTTTTTGTGCTAATCATACAAAAACCCAGAATTTTATATCCCCTTTTATTTTGTATTATTCAAATGCACACTTTTTGCGATTTGCTCTACTAGGCAAGTGTGACTGAGCGCTCAGACGCCTCTGAGAGTTTTCTTTCGTATACTTTTCTGCCAGGCTTTGCTATTTTTACACTCAGAGGCATGCTTAGTTACATACCTACATTAATATGTAAAATATCAAACAATTCTTATATCTTTTGATTACTTTCAAACAGTAGCTGGTTAAGGTATTACTGAAATATAATAGTATAAATAGCATAAATATAAGCTGTGAAAAACTCTTTGAGGTATACTCGTGCTCGTAATATTCTTACGCTTATACATACATACATAGCATATACCTAAAATATAAATAGCCCCATAAGTATTTTTACATGAATGAAAATAAGTATACAATAAAAGCCAGGGCAAAATAACAGTAAGCGAATCAAAGTGAAGTGTTTGAAGAGAAATTAAGTTGAGCAGAAGTATGCTTTAGATTACTTACATCTAAAATATTAACAGAAGACTTTGAGAAATCGGTGATGTCGAAAGTACATTAGTCAGTGCAAAGAGTTTAAAGTGGGCCATACTAGGAATAGCTGATGGTTTACCTTTGTTTCACTCCGGTCATTAATCTGCCTCGCCGACAGACGAAAACCTTGAAAAAGTTAATGAAAATGTACTCGCGAATCGCTGTGTGAGTATTAGTGAGAGAGCAGCTCAAATTGTTATCTCGATCGGATCTGCGTATGGTGATGCAAGTCACGACGTTTTGCGGATGAGAGGAGCTAAAACTGACCAAAACTGACTTAAGGGGACAGATACCTGTAAACGGCCATATTTTCCCTGATTTTCATTAAACTTATTTTAAATGAAGAAGTCAATATATTTTTTTCAAAATTGGCATACAGTTTATTTATACATTAAAATAATATACATTTCTTTTTTTTAATTTTAATCATTTAAAATGGCGGATGTACACTCAATTCTTCCAGGAAGGTCGCAGCGGGGCTTCTCAATCGGCGGGCATTGTAGCATCGGCGTCAGTGACCTGAATACAAAAAACCAAAATTTTTTTTGTTTATTAATGTCATGATTTGTATATGAATTAAAAAAAAAAATGGAAAAAAAAATTCGCGGAATAAAATGCTTAAAAAAAATGAATTTTGGGGCGAATTTCCTAACTATTTTTGCTTCGAAAAAATTATTTTTTCGAAAAATTTTCGAAGATTAACATAGTAAGTAATGTAATAAAAAAGATGTGTGCAAAATTTCAGGGAGATCGGTGAATAACTTTTACGTTCTAAAAACTTTTTGACATATTCTTAAAGGATTATATTAACATTTTATAAAAAAAAATTATTTTTTCGAAATTTCACAGATATCTGTCCCTTAAGCCCAAAACTGCAGAATTTGTTGACGAAACCAGCAATCTATTGTTGTAGCTAAGAAAATATTGGTTTGGGAAAAAGGAAATCCATTATTTTTGCGTCACATTTTTTAGCCCCTGGGTGGTGCTACGACTACTAACATGGCGGTGAACTTGGATTATTTCTGTGTTTTTATCGACATTTTCCTTACATCGAAAATGTCTCAACGGAATCGATAAAACCAAAATTGTTGGTACGTAAATAGCTGTTACAATATCGGCACCATAAACGCCACTCACAATTTTAGCTACCTGACTTGAAAAACCTGAAAAAGGCCTAAGCAAAAACTTTACCCTATTTTCCGGAAGATTTATAATTTTTGAAAATATTAATTCTTTCGTATTTGCAAAAATGAAAGAAAGACAAAAAACGTATGCCAAATTTTCTAAGCAAAGCATCAATTAAAAATTCAAAAAATCTGACAAAAAAAAGTTATTATTTCTTTTTTGGAGAAATTTTTGAAAAAAATCTACAAATATTTTTAATAAAAAATGAAAGATTCCAGACTTTCGAAGCTTGCAGGCAGCTACACAAAGATGCCAATAATTTTTCTTTATTTAAATTATCAACAGAAAATGATTTTCTAGCAGCGCTAATTCTCGCAGGTAAGAAGTTTACCAAATATTTATTTTAGTTCCTATTCACAGCTGAGAAAATACATTAAAAAGCATGTACTTGTATACAAATAAAGCGTTGCTACCAATTACACAGTCCTAAAGATTCTACTTGTTGACTGTCAACAGTTCGGCAAACGTCACTGCGCGAGATATTCTACAAAGCAGCTGATTTGGTTTTAATTGGCTCAGAAGCGCTTTGCGGCAGTTGGCGGTGGTAGCCGCTGCCGTTGTATTTCCAAGTAAATTAAAATAAAAATAGAATTAAAAATAAAAAGAGAACAGAATTAAATAAAATGTAAATGAAAGTAAGAATAAAACAAAACTAACTAAAACTCTATCGTTTACGTGATAATGCAAATAAATGTCGTAAAAAACTCACGCCTGAGTGCGATTACTTTCATTTGTTTCCCCTTGTTTTTCTTATATTTATTTTTTCGCCTTTTTTTAACTTGTGACTACTTCAACGCTATTTTTAGTAAAGAAAATATCTTTTAGCAAATATTAATTACCCGCTTGCGTTGGCAGGAAGTTTGCTTTGCTAATGGTAGAGTTTTTTATGATTTTCTTTCACACACACACACACATACCTGCACACAAATTTTCGTCATACACATATATGTATATGGTTGTTCTTGCTTTGTATGTGTGTTTGTGTGCTTGTCCAAAGCAACACGTCTCATGAAAAGTGAGCAGTCTGTGGTTTATTCAATTTAATTAACACGTCGTCGGTGGCGACAAGCAGAAAACTCATAACAGCAGCTACTGTGGCTGATAAATGGTGTTGAAGATACGCATATCTTATTTCTGAATTAAAACACTTTTGGTTGAGCTGCTTGGGATTCGTAGCATTTACAAAAAGTAGAATACGAGGTGTGGCTATTATGTTCCGGAAAGTAGTCAATAAAATATTTAAGCAAATTAAGTTGCGTGCGAAATTGTATTATCCGCCCTTCAAATAGACTTGCCTAACTTTGCGCAAATATTTCAACAATGAACTCACGATTGGAAGCACTCTTCAAAATCCAACGAAATTAAATCATTCATCATCGCTCGCATTGCGATTTTTTTAATTTTCCTCTGTACGCCGTCATGGTGACTTCTCTTGAGCTGCAACTTCATTTTGGGGAATAAGGAAAAGCTGCTGATGAGGATTTTGTCGCTATAGGGTTGTTGCGGTGATGTTGTCATGCCTTTTTCCGGCTAAAAAACTTGCACAATGAACGAGGAATTGCCAAACCGTTTTCGCGGTGCCACATTCATCCGCGGATATCGAAAAAAGTTCGGTACTGGTTTAAGTCGCGAATTTGATATTTTAGCTTCCACTGGCTCCTCCTCATTACTTTCCAGGAACTACAAACTTTACTTACGAATGGCACCAAATTGAAAAGTCCACGTCACATCTGCAGTAAGTATTTCCGGCAGTTTTTCAACATATTTTCCTAAATCAAACGGAATCCCGTCATTCCGCAACCGAATTTAAAGAGCTTTGTTTGAAAACTCGCTAGAGACATAAATTAAAAATTATAGCAATTTTAAGCCTTGGTATCACTATAATCAATTTCTGGCCTATGCGCGATCTGCAGGATCAGCCAAGCCTAATCCAACCTCACCTAAACCTTGACAAAACTCAAGAGGATCTTCCCAGGCATATTCAAGTATTCAAATACACTTACATATTTCTGCCCAAAATTTTTCCTGTTTCGGAATTGTAACTAAACCACCACAACTTAATTACCGCACCTAGTACCTGCAAAGAGCTTATAATTAATTTATGGCCATCAAAATATTTCTCAACTTGTCAGCGCTGAAAAACATGGGTTAGCGTCACACGATTCTATGTAGCTAAAAATTAAAATTAGTTGGTATTGGATAAAAAATTGTTGTTTACCAGTTAAAGTAAGATATAAAGCAGATATATTTTGATGTGATTAAGTACTACTAAAAGGGCTTTCAAACTCCGGAAAAAGGGGTTTTCGGGATTTGTAGTTTCTTGCGAAGCATGTGAGAGAAGATAGAAGAATCTAGCAATTATAGCAAGAAAAAGCCACATTCACTTTACTTTTTTTTTGAAAAAATTACCGCTATAGTAAAAGGTTGCTTTTTCGTTTTCATCTTAATATAAAAAGGAATGCGCATTTGAGCCGCTCAGTGCATAGTCCATAAAACGAAAAGTTGAGAAACGCGATGATGTAATTGTAATAATGATGTATTGCTTTTAAAAATTCCTCTGATAATATGAATCCAAATGTATAATCTGGAATGCATAATTGCCGATATAACTTTCATCTAACGGTATATAAAATTAAGAAGCAAGAATAGCCAACAAACAATCGTCAGTAATGTTACACTTTTTATGTGACTGATGGAGTTAATCGATTTGGCAACTGAAAAAAGTAATAAAGTTAAATTTAGTCTTTTGATTTATAAGTTTTTATTACAGAAAAAGTTAATTATTATAAATTTTTATCACAGCTTTTCCATAAAAATTAGTGTTGGAAGTTCGGTTATTAAATAATGTTTATAACTAATGTAGAGCAGCTTTATGTTAGCGGCATCTTTGAGATGATTCAACAATATTATAAATAATGTCTTCTTCATCAGCTGTATGCGAGGATTCGTCATTTCGATTTGTTGACAAGTTCTTATAGTAATCGTGTTTAACAGGAGGAATAAATTTTAACAGGTCCATCATCCTTTGTCACAGTTCTACCTTTAGGATATAATAAAGGCTGTTCTATATTTTTCAAACTTTGCGGTCTACCCACTAAAGATTTTCTTATATTAATGGCTTGAAATGCTGTATCTTCATTATGGTCACATTTGAATTGTATGAGAGAAGATTTGAACCTTTCTAATTTTATCCCGCGTATTTTAAGCCAATTTACTGGAAGCCTTGTGACGTTTACTTTTCTGTTAATGATAGACTGTTCTAAAGGTTTTGTTGACAAAAAATCTTGATGAATCATTTGGATTAGCTGAAGCGGCGCTTTCTTTTTACATGTTTTAATCATCTGGTGAAAAAATGTTTTGATTTTTTTTACACATGGCTCAATAATGGCAAAATCTGAGTCATTGGGCAAATAGCTGTGTCCACTTACCAAAAATTGCATGTCAATTGATTCAGCTTTGATTTCCGTGCTTTGAACAAGTTTCAATAAATTTAAGACGGTACATATATCATATATGTACAAAAAAATTCAGTCCAACAACATTTCTGTTTTGTATTATCATTTTAAGTTCTCAAGCTTTTAAAAACACGTCTGATAGTAGATGCTAGTATATATCTATTATAGAATTCCGTTATTGACTACATTAGCTGTTTGAGTGATACGCCGACAGGTGCACAATTTTGCACGGAAATATTTTTTTGATTTATGCGAAAAATTTGTGCGGTTGTTTGATGTGGTTAAGTGCTGCACACACGCCGTTTAAACTGTTAGTCAGATGTCAAAGAGTAAAATGAAAAAATAAAATATTTGAAAATGTTTTTCACAATGTCATACATTTCTTTTTTTAATTTTAAACTAATTCAAAGAGGTTGCGTAAATTAAAAAGGTATGAAATTTTTTTTTTCTTTCAATCTACATCCTGATATGTGAATACGTGCAGACATCAATTGCCTATGTTGCTCTACAAAGTAGTTGTTTGTTGTTTTATTTGTATATTTAGCACAAGCAAATCGCCTGAAGCTCAAATTCATTCATCAAATTTGTAATTTATTAACATATTAAATAAATTATGTGGTCGACCATCGAAATAAATGAGTTGCTGGCAGCGAAGCAAAACAAATTAAACCCGAAACAATTTAATTATCATAACGAAGGAGATTTTGAAATTGTTGGCTTTGGTTTTGTCTAATGTCGCACTGTCACTCGTATGTGAGTGTGTGTGTATTTAATGTGCGAGAAAAATTATAGCAATTTTTATGGCTATTAAATGGCTCAAAAACTAGTGAATGAACTTCACTGAAATATTTTAGGTTTATTCCAGACATTTAGTCTCGTCGCACTTAGTTTACTATCGGATCCGCTATGTGGCGCTGCGCTTGAGGAATTTATAAGAATAATAATATTTATGGTCGAGATCAGGCTAAAGGTTTTTCGCACTGTCATATGTGTGTGGCTTGCTATTTTAGGTACCGATGAAAAAGGCTCCCAGATTGTCGTCAATATTTTTTCTGTATTATACAAGCTGGCGCAAAATTAATCATCCACACTATATAGAAAAAAAAATGACTTTGATTAATGGATATTTTTATTTTGACCTTGACGCGCTCCATTGCTTGTCTATTTGTGTACTGCAGCTTTCTGGTTCACAAGTGTCAAATATGATTAACGAACGACGCCATTTGCAAAAAACTATAAACCTTCCAATAGGGCAAGACAAAATGTGCCTCGCTTGACCCTTTCTCATCGTTCCTGAAACTACAAAAGAAAAATCATTACTTCTTTTAGAAAGTCGATTCTGTAAACCCGGCTGAGTAGGAGAACTGACTAGCGTACAATTGCTGGTATTCGCCGCCCAAAAGACTGATGGTGTAAAAAATTTACTACAGCAAATTTGTGCCCAGATTATTTCTTTATTTACTAAGCCAATGAATATAATAGATTCTTAAAGGCTAAGTGGGCAAATTTTATGGTTAAAAGGCATAAAAAAAGGAAGTACAATTAAACAATTTACAATAAATATTCAAAAATTTTATTACGCAATCTTTTGACAATGAAAAATCTATCTCAACAAATTTAGAGATTTTATTAAATCAATTAAGGTTCTAGTAATAAAAGAATTTCGAGCATAAAGAGATTTTGAAAGACCAACTAAGACCAGAAGAACTGCGGACTACGAAGCGCTCTGGCAAGATATATTAAAATACTACAACTCGCGAAGTATTCAATGCCGAAGCTACTGGAGGTGGCAGAGAAAGAGTAAGACCTCTACTACGTTAAAAAGGCCAAGTTGGGCAGGGGTTTGCTTCAGCTGGTGTTTCTAATTGGCGACGGTTAGCAGGAAAAATAAGTACTCAGTATAAGTCATCTAACCTTTTCAAAACTTTGTACTTGCATATTGCAACCCGCTCTGAAAAAAACAATTTCGGTTTAACTAATTTTGATGAATTGGAAACATTTTTTTTTTCTCAAGGCAGTCAAGTAAATATGTCGGATAGACATATAACATAACTTTTGCGGAGTCCGAATGGATTAGTTTTGGCGCTTCAAATAGTCAAAAGGTTTCACTTCTTGAATTAGGGTGACCTTGTAAGGATGACTGCAAAATGCGTTCCCATGTGGACTGAGAGACTCCTAACTCTAGTGATAGAATGCCGGTTTCTGAGATATTTTCTGTACTAGGACCAGTATCTGTGTCACTGTGAATATGTTAACTAAAATTTTTGCATCATATCATACACAGTCACTCTGGCGGGTCTATTTTCACTAACGAAAGTTGGTACCACAGATACAGAATTATTCTCCTCTTCTTCTGGTGCTCAATTTCTCTTCGGACATAGGGCATCAACCACGCCTGCGCGCCATTTTGAGCGATTCTTGGCAATGTAGATACCTTAATTATTTCTAATGCTTCTAGCTTCTCTTCTCAAGTTTAACTTAGTCTACCAGACTTTACAATCAGCATTCGCAAGAGGATTCCACTCAGCGCCTTTCGGACATTGCATTTTCGTCTTTGTCTAGAGTTTGACCAATCCATCTCCACTTTTAGCCTTTTATGAGCACTTCAAATCACAACGATTCAGAATTAATAACTTCCAAACATTGCTGGAGTGACGCCTCAAAATTGCAAATCATAAAAATACTTAACGTTGCGTTAATATTTCAATAAAAAAAAATGCTATGTCCCTATTGGCGCGACTTTATATTATGTATTACCATCTAAGAATCTGTAGAAATGTCCACTAAATGTTTGTACGTAATCAGCTGGAGTAGTCTTTGGTGGGTTTATAAAGAAAAAGTAAGAATAATAAAAAAATTGGTAGTGGGTATAAAATTCTCTATTTCATATATAATATATATTTTCGCTAGTTATGTATTCTGGAAGCAAATAAATTAAAGTAGATTTTAATGCCCTGCATATGAGTAAAAGCGTTGGTGCTACGCCGTTTATAAATACTTTCAAGTGACCTATAAAGTTGTGTCTAGGCTCGTAAAGCCTGGTTGGATTAAAGTCTCTTTGCTCGAATTTACTACTGACTTAACAGAGGCAAAGAATGATAAGCTATAAACGGGTATCGGCATTTGCGTTAAATACTGAGTATTGAGATGTATGTAAGTGTAAATATATATGAGGACTAAATATACGTATTAAGTATGGTACTTATGCATATTAAATTTAAATTAAGACTAAAACGCGGTTGCTCTCCCTCAGCATAAATTAAATTTAATTAAATCAATTAAAAAAAATTCAGCATATATTTTTGGGTTTTATTATTTTAAATTTTTAATTTCATATTTTTTACCATTCATTGTCTTCACTATCCGTTACACGCGCAACCCACGGCGCACATTCATACTAATGAATAAGAATTTTCACTTCACTTTAAGACTACCCGCTAAAAGCAGTTCAAGTGCATGACACATATAAATAAATAGTTGCGTTTAGCTAATCTTGTTCGTTTAAAAATAGTCATTTGTATTTGAAATACTGCCACACTTAACATTGAAGGAAAAGTTTATTAACCTTCGTTGGGCGCACATTGCTTTCGCTGGAAATAGCACATCCAGGCCAGATGGCCTGGTAATGAGTGAGTGGCTTATTGCATTCCTTTGTGAAGATAACTGATTCAGTAATAATATTCATATTTGTAATGTAAACGGCAATTACAGTAAAACTTTTTCTGCAAATAGTTTTTATTTTCTAATTAAATTTCGTTTGCACAAGTCATTACGCCCTATGCTCGGCTTAGGAGTAAAAGTATCACATCTATATATAATTGTCTTTAAGAGCTGCAAGAGTCTGAGGCTTGTTAACATAAACCCGTGACTTCAAAAAGCCTCACAAAAAGAAGTCTGGAGCGGTCAAATCAGGCGATCTTGTTGGCCAGTGAAAATCGCCAAAACGGGAGATTACGCGCCCGGGAAATGCATCCTTCAGCATATCGGTTGTGCGTGCCACAGTGTGCCGTTGCACCGTCCTGTTGGAACCACATGTTTTCCAATCCCAATTCATCAAGTTGCGGTAAAAAGAACTCGTTGACCATTGCTCTGTAGCGCTCACCATTCACAGTAACCGTTTGGCCCGCGACGTCTTCGAAGAAAAAAGGTCCGATGACTCCTCCAGCGAAAACAACACACCACACAGTGACTTTGAGCGGGTGTAATGGCTCTTCGTGGGTTACACGCGGATTTTCAGTGCCCCAGAAGCGTAAATTTTGCTTATTTAGGTACCCGCTAAGATGGAAATCGGCCTCATCACCCATGGTTAATTCTAATGAAAAATCATCTTCCTCTTGGTGGTGATTAAGTATGGCTTGAGCGTATGTTAGACGCGATTGGCGATCAGCAGCTAACAGCTGATGCACCGTCTGGACTTTGTACGGAAACATCTTCAAATCTTGCACCAAAATTCGCTGTAAAGACCGTCGACTGATACCCATTTGCGTGGCACGTCGTCTGGTCGATGTCGACGGCGCTTCCATGACATCCTCAGCTACAGCAGCAATATTCTCTGCAGAACGGCTACTCCTGGTCTGCCACGCCTGGCAGCATCTCGTGTTGTGCCAGTCTCTTCGAGGCGAGCGGCTAAACGTCGCAGTATTTCACCAGTAGGCGTTGGACGGCGAGGAAATCTGCGACCAAATTCACGTTGTGCCAAAGTCATCGACCGATTATTGGTCAAATAAATAGTCAGCAATATTGCGCGTTCTGGAGCAGTGTAGCGTAACATTGTTTATTAACGTGTATTTCGCATGTGTTTACTACGCAAATGTCAAAACAGAACTGACATCAGCAGCCAAGCGCAAAATTTATAGCATTTTCTGATAGGAGGATTACTTTAGCGCCACCTGTTATATATAGTCATTATTGTGCACCGAAAATATTCAATTTATTTATTATTTATTAATTTTAATTTATATATTTTAATTAATTTTATTTATTTATTTATTATTTTTTTCGTTTAATTTTAATAAATTTTTTCATTTTATTTAATTTTAATTTTATTTTAATTGACGCCCTATGCTCCACTAGGAGTTAAAGGAATACTTTCCTAATTTTCACTTCGAACTTCCAATTTGATATAACAAATTTTAATTAAAAAGTTCGAATTTTTTTTATATTTTTTTTTTTTGTAATTTTTAACATTTTGTTTTTTTTTTTTAATTTAATTATTTTTTTACTAACTTTTTTATTTTGTATAATTTAATTTATTTGTTATTACTATTTTTTTATTCTGCCAAATTTCATTTCATTTTCCGGATATCATTTCTAAATTAATTTTATTTTATCATTTCATTTTTTTTTTTAATTCAAATTTTTTTTTTTATCATTTTTTTAACCTTATTTCTAATTTAAATTTATTATAATTTGTGTTGTTTTATTTTATTTGATTTAAAGAAACTTTTTTGTAAAGTATTTTATTTCAATTTAATTAATTTTTATTTTATTTAAATTTTTTTTCTTTTTACTATATTTTGTATAGTTTTTATTTTCTTTATCATATTTCCAAACTAGCTAAATTTATTTTATTTTAATTCACTTAATTTTATTTGAACAATTAAAATCAAGTTGTACAGATTTAATTTAATTTCACAAATTCCTTGCAATTTTTTTAGTTCATTTCATTTTATTTTAATTCAATTTTTTCTTATTTTATGAAATTTCCACTTTATCTTATTTCTAATTTAACTTTATTTCAATTTTTATCGTTTTATTTTATTTGATTTAAATTTTTGTAAAGTTTTTTGTTTTATTTCAATTTAATTCATTTTTTAAATTTTTTTTATCTTTTTACTATATTTTATTTATAATATTTTTTTGTATAATTTTGTTAAATGTTTTATCTTGTTGAGATTATTATTATATTTTTCTTGTGCTTTTATTTGATTTACCTTATTTTAAATTTAACTTTATTATTTTATTTTATTTTACTTTATTTCAGTTAAATCATTTTATTTTACTTTATTTAATTAGTTTCTTTTTATTAATTCTTTAAATTTTTTCAATCATTTCATTCCTGTTAGCATTCAAACAATGTTTTGGTGCTATTTCGCCCCTCTCGTTTGCTCGTAGAAGTAACATTCTGTCAGCACCCGGAACCTCTTCTTCATAGTTCGCTGTTTTCAATTCATTATTCAAATTCTTGTCGATTTGCCAAAGTGGCGACAGAAATGCCACGTGAACTGGCAATCTCTGCCACCGATGCTTTTGTAGTTTTATTTTTAATCGTTTAAGTAATTTTTTAGTATATTTTCTATTAATTAATCATACACGCAGACTGGCGCTCATCCGCTACGTTAAAATTGGGTTTAGTACGACATAAAATTTAGCTGTATTAACTAAAAACTAAACAACCAAAGTAAACAGAAAAAACTGTCTAAAAATAAAATAAAATAAACACAAATTCTCGTTATAGTATGTTGTGGCTTGATGAGAATTATATATTTGCATTACTTATATATCTCGGGAAAACACCTTCCAACATTATGCCATCTTCAACAAAGATCCCTCAACAGACTATCACTTTGGTGTAAAAGTCGAGGGCTTGAAGTAAAGCCGGAAAAAATGGGGATTGGAACCCAGAACACTACTCTGGCTGTACACAGCAGTGATTAAGCCTATTTTCTACTATGGTATTGTAATATGGTGGAATGCCCTTGAGAAGGGGGTAAAAAAGAGACTAGCATCTGTTCTCATAACTGACGCGATGTCAACCACACCATCGAAAGCATTATATGCGACATTCAACTTCCTGTCGGTAGATCGGCAGGCAAACTATATCGCGCGTAGCACGGCAATAATGCTGAACACTCTAAGTAAGTGGTCAAATAAGAGCTATGGTCACGGAAAAATCCTGGCTGGCACTTTGGAGATTCCCGGGTTGGTGGACTATGCACTACCGCCCACACTTACCATTACAACGTTCACGACCCTCCTACCCTCAAGGGAAGAGTGGGAACGGGACGATGTAAGACAGGGCGAGTCTATCCATGTATACATAGATGGCTCAAAGCTCGAGGGCAGGGTAGGCGAAGGTGTATTTTCTGAGCATCTGGGATCTCCTTCAGTTTTCGGCTCCTCCACTACTGTAGTGTCTTTCAGGCCGAACTGATGGCAATAATGAAAGCCGCGCCACTGGTACAGTGTGATGCGATATCTACATTTTCACTGACAGCCAGGTGGCGATAAAATCCCTCACAAAATAGTCGACAACCTCCAAGGTAGCCATGAAATGCCGCACATCTCTTAATGAGATGGCTGAGGCATTTCGCTTAAGGATAATATGGGTTCCTGGCCATCGTGACATTGAGAGTAACTGTTGACCCGATGAACACTGGTTTTAGGAGAAATAGGGAAAGCCCCCACGTGGCATCACATGGACTATGAGCCTGAGTGTATCACACAGGACACCCGCTTCAACCTAACCTAACCTATTACTTACACCTTTAAACGAAACTCGACTCTCCCTTTACGGCCCGTCGTAGGCCTAGGCATAAAACTGTAGGCTCCTCTATTAGTTAAGAAGTTCGACCAAATAACCAGATAATGGTGTAAGCACTAATTATTATTGGTGCATGGGATTCATTAAAAAATACTACGCACTATTTCGAAAAACTAGGATTTGAAATTTGAGAATCCGAATATAGTAGAAAATGCATACTGAAATTTTAATACTTTTAAGCGAATGGTAAGTTTAATTTTTCGGGATTAGCAATAAATGTACCAGTTTTAAATTGTTTATTATTTTTTTTATTTACGAGGTGTGTTCAAAAAGTATCGCGAATTTTAAATTTTCGTTGGCACAAGTGCATAATATCTCATGGGGATTACTGTGAAGGGGACAAAATAGATATTAATGAATAAATAAATAATTTTTTAGAAAACACAAAATTCGCGATACTTTTTGAACACACCTTGTATTACAATTTTTTTATAAATGCATAAAATTCTATTTTCATACTTTATGAGCTTTTCATTAGAAATTAATAATTTATTAAAAGTAGTAATGGCCAATAACATAGGCCGATAAAATGTACAGTCCCCTGAACTTTATGAGATGTTTCGACTTAAAGTGCAAAAGCGCCTCTTGAAATATTTTTTTTAAAAGTCAGATCAGTTCTCAAAGTGAAACCTTCTCACTTTTAAACCCACTTTCATGCAAACACAGACTTTTACTTTTTCTGTTGGATTTTTTATTTAATTTTTTTTTTTTATGGGTAACTTTAAACGAATCTAATAATGTAAAGTCAACAGACGGTATCTTAGGCAATCAAAGACCTCTTCACAAGCCAAAATGAGTTTAGAGGGTAAGGACCTAAGCTTTGATCTACTATTATGACACCAAAAAATATACCTCACGATATTTACCTCAAATACAAATGTAAAAATTCTAATTTCTGCACTTCTTAGCCACTCTAACTCAAATATCACGTAATGGGGCAATTCTAAATTCAGGTTCGAATTCAATGCGTAAAAGTCTTTGGAAAGTGTACTCTCTTTCTTTAAAATATTTTTCGTCCTGTGTATGAATATGCGGCTTGTGGGCAGGCATTTGAAAAGCTCTTAAGGGCAGAAATTGTCTCAGCCTATTGCCATTATCCGTCAAGAGGCGACCACTGTTGAGAAAAACGTTTCCTACTCACAGAGGTTACTTATCGTGCATGTAAATACATATTTTAGAAAAGTAAGAAATTTTCCACTACACAACAACTACTTCCAAAGTTGCCATCATCACACTAAACAAATATTTCCTGGCAACAGACACGCCACCGTTGAATCGCGTGAGTAGCGCTCACGTTTGCCAACGCGTCTGATAATCTTTGCAAACAACAGAGAAATTCATACTTCTAAACGAGCAAACAGATACCTAAGTAAACAATAATACTTTTTAAGACACACACACACACATGCACGCAAACATTACAAATTCGCTATGGAGGAAGACTTTCAATTGAATTCGCTTTTGAGTTCTGGAGTCACAAGTGCCGCGGTTCTTAGGCATGCACGTCACCGCGTCTGTGCTTGTCACCTATTGTTAGTCACTTGAGCATTCCGAGCAATTAATTTACAAAGCTTTCCAGAGGTTTCAATGTCGCAGAGAGCAGCTACTAGGGAAAAAGCAATCGCGAAATAGAATTGCCGCTATTTACTGACGAAACTATGTAGTGGGGTGTGAAAAACGTACAAGCCAAATAGTTTATGAAATTCTATGTAAAGTAAATACGTCAAAACTAGCAACAAAGTGTGAAACGAACAACAAAAAGTACGTGAAATGCAATTTCAGAGAGCGAGAGAGGCCGTGAAGCCCACGTGGCAGGTAATAATTGTATTTAATGCGGCTTACCCCGCGCAAGTCCACTAAATTGACCCACGATTAGTCACAATTTGATCGATAGCAAAGTGAATGACACCGCAATTGAGACAGACAAAGGTCTGCTCCACAAGCGGCGCCTATCAATCGCTGCGATTAATGTCAATGAGCACGGCCACGCATTCTGGTATTGCATAATAATATTTGCTTACCCCAATTGCGCCAAACAGAGTAGAAATTTATTCGCGCTACGCCTGCAGGGGCGACGAAACACAAAAATACTAAATAGTAAATAAAAAAATTTAATTGGCAGCCATGCACGCAATTGACGAAATTGTATATGTTATCTCTTCAGCGTGTTGTCAGTTGGTGTGAAAGTCTCGTGCTTAGAAATAATTGCCGGTAGACGGCACATACACACACACACGCACACGAAAGCAAATCTATTTTCTAAGTTTCTAAGGCGCTAACGGCGTATAGGTATGTCTGCCAAGCAATTTTAACTCAATTTGGTGTCGCGCTCTCGCTCTTTCTCTCATCTGGTTTTGCTTTCGACCTACTGAGTTCGTTTTCACCACAAATTTGAGCATTCAGCGGCTTGATTATCATGCTTTTCTACGACCTACACTTTTCTTTGTGCAGGTTTTTAGGCGGAACGTGCCACACTTATAAATTTATAGCATACTTATAGGCATGGGGCTATCAATCACTTGACTCTATGACGGAGTGTGTAATAGGGTGTCTCTTAAATTAATATGGAATACTTATTTTGTTATTATTATTATTTATTTCAGTCTATGAAGCAATAGGCTGCTACGATTCACCACTTCTATTCCCGCCAAATACTTATTTTTGGGCTCTGCTCGTTTGACGAAAAATTTGCATGTGAAAGCAAAAACAAAGATTCCGCGCAAGTCATAGCATGAATTGAGAAAGTGAGACCAATAACATACCATTATCCGGCTCTCAGCGAATTTGACAGAATCAGCTAATGGTCTGAGAAAGCCGGGGTTATGAATCGGCATTGTTTACGAAAGAACTGCGAGTGTGTTAATGATTGAGTGTGAATACATTTAAAACGATCGCGCAGAATTCGTCTGCCGAATTCCCGGTTAAGTGGCAGCCGAAGTACCCCCATAAATTTACTGTTCACCATAGTTATTGGCCAAACCTTGTAAATCGATCATCCTTGGGTATACCTCATAAAACTGGTGTAACTCACTATATTCAATATCGCCAACTCTTTTTTCTGGTATAAGACAAGTTTAGTAAGACCACGTTCATACAGAGCGACTTTGGTTGCATTAACTTTAGCAATTCTCTTTTGATGCTCCCGTCGTTTTCACACACTTTACAGTGGTAAGTTTTTGGTCTACGGCTAACAAGAAAATTGAGAAAAAGGAGAGCACCAAGGGTGTTGACAGAGCACAAGCATCACAAGTAATGTGTTGAAGCAACGAAAGTTACCCTGTATAAACGCGGTCTTACTGATATTCATTAAGGGATCCCAAACAAATAAAATTTATTGCAGCTATTTTTAAGTGGAGCTAAAGTATGTGATTTATGCCTGTTGTTCCACTGAATCGTCACTCGCTATTATCGGATACAGACTAAATTTATAATTGACGCGTACATCCTTTTTGTGTGTTTGGCCGAGCTCCTCCTCTTATTTTCGGCGTGCGTCTTGTTCTTGTTCCTCAAATGGAGGGACCTACAGTTTCAAGCCAACTCCGAACGGCAGATATTTTTATGAGGAGCTTTTTTATGGCAGAAATACACTCGGAGGTTTGCCATTGCCTGCCGAGGGGCGACCGCTATTAGAAAAATGTTTTTATTAATTTTGCTTTCACCGAGATTCGAACCAACGACCTCTCAGTGAATTCCGAATGGTGTTTACGCACCAACCCATTCGGCTACGCCGGCCTCAAATCAAATGGAACAAAATTAAATAAAGACAAAAAAAAAAAACAAACCAAACAAAAAAATTATATGGAATAAAATAAATCATATCTATCGAAATAGAACAAGATTAAATTATTTCAAACTAAAAAAAAAAATAAATAATTGGCGCGTACACTTCTGTTAGGTGTTTGGCCGAGCTCCTCCTCCTATTTATAGTGTGCGTCTTGGTGTTGTTCCACAAATAGAGGGGCCTACAGTTTCAAGCCGACTCCGAACGGCAGATATTTTTATGAGGAGCTTTTTCATGGCAGAACGGCACTCGGAGGTTTGCCATTTCCTGCCGAGGGGCGACCGCTATTAAAAAAACTACGTATTCATTGCTCAATTAGATAAATAAAATAGAATAGTTTAATATTAATATTTAAAGTGTATCCAAAAAATATTTATAAGATTAACATTGCGATCTTTCTCACAGCTTAGGGCGGCTTAAAACTCTCGGTTTAGATAGAAGAGAAATTTCCCCTGTTCATTTATTCTAAAAGTCCTAACGAGGGATGTGATTGTCCTGATTTTCTTAATAGGATAGCTTCAACATCCTTACTAAAAACTTGTGCCTCCCTGATCTATTCTACTCTACCTTTATGTAGGTATGAAATATATTGGGCAACGGGGCGTATAAGTAACGTAAAGTAAGTGAAATTTGGGAAATCTAATTTACAAATTCAAAATTAGATTCAAAAATATATCAATTAAACGGATACATTCGTTGAACATAAGGGATATTACAACTCACGTAATTTGCACCCCTTTCGGAAAAGTTCATATTTTTATTCCCTGTTCCTAATATTTTTCTCTAAATGGAGAAAATAAAGCTATTACATGGCCGAGTGCCCTCTGAGGCTTACCGTTGCTTATTACTACTAAAGACGTTTTCCTATTAATTGTTTCATATGTCTCAGAGCAATAGAGAGCGAACAAGCAGTCTTACGATTAACGGCCGCTACGCGCAATACAAGCAACCTCGACAACCAGCCCTTCGCAGCCGCCAAAGGCAAACGATGTTGCTTTTCGCACAATATTTTATTGAAACATTTTTTAAAAGATTTGCTTTTTTTTTTTTTGCTTTCTTATTGCCAAGACTAACCGTGAAAATTGAATATCTTTTGAGAAAAACGCCTCGCTCAAGTCATTATTGTGAAGCAAAAGTTCACGAACACTCAGCTGTTTCATGCATTTCTGTCAATTTTCAATTTTTCTTATTTTGTTTTATTTATTTTCATTAAATTTGTTTGCTGTTATTTTTTTTTTTTTTTATTTACTTTGTATTTTTTTGCATATAGTGAACGTCACAGCTCATAAGCTTTTCCTAACAATAAACATTTCCAGAAATTTTTGACTTGCACTTAAATCGTTCGCCAATTGAACGGAATTTGACGAGCTAGAGCTTGTATTTTTGCTGGAATGCTAATTATAAAATTCAATAAGAATTATGTCAATAAAAGCAGTACAAATAAGTGACGGATGGGAGAAGATATTTATTGGTAAATGTGTGTGAACCTAAATGCGCCTACAGCCCGCGAAACAAATATAGCACCTCAACATTTTGACAAGTTTTGATTATTTTTGTTTTAATTGAAATTATTTTTTATGCAAATATAATGCATTTTATAATGAAGGTCAGAGTGATCAAAATTTCAGACATTGGATAATGTTAGAAAAACTGGACAAATTCTCTTGAAAATTTCAAAAAATTTTAATCAGAAAAAAATTAGTACGCAGTTTTATAGCCCCGCGAAGGAAGAGAATTGGGATCCCCTGACTACCTGCGCTCTGCTCCTGGAAAGATGGGCATCGCGCCAACTCAACGAGCGTCGGGCAAGTACACAAACTTGTAAGGTCGTAAAATCCTTCTGGCCACGTGTGGACCGAGGCGCTCGGGCGAGCTTCTGAGTTTGACAAAATATCAGCTCTCGAATCTCGTGGGTTTTCTCACAGGTCATTATGCGCGAGGAATGCATGCTGTGAGACTTAGAATCACCTCGAGTCATTTTTGCGCTGGATGTATGGAGGATGAGATGGAATCATCTAAGCACCTTCTCCTTAGCTGCCCTGCTCTGGCGGAGCTAAGCTCCAGGCTGATATAGCAGGCGCTCACATTAAAAATCGGATGAATTTCATCAGTTGCACAAAGCGGTTGACGCAAACGCAGCATTAGTCATCGTTCGAAAATCCACACGCTCCTAGCCATCCCAGCACTACCTCTCCCCGCCCTCTCCCTGTATCCCATCGGTCTTTCTCTTACACCTCCCCTTTTTCATAATGGTATCACAAAGGACGAATCCATTATTCTTCGCCCAAGTGTGCTCATGCTTGGGCAAGCATACCAACCTAACCTAACCTATAGCCCATTCAATTTTGGTACGATAAAGTGAAAGTTTCAAGTGGCTCAAAATACTCTTCGATTTTTGATAATTTTTATCCCTACCAGTGCTCCGTGCTTTCTGCATATAAAATAAAAATGTGGTAGATTTTGTTTTGTGGAGAAAATGGCCAACTTCATCAAGAAAAAAAATTATAAAAATGAATGGCATTTTCTAGAAACTCTAATGATGCACTTTACGAACATTCCTGGACTAGGAGAAACTTAATGGCCTAGAAGGCGGTCTACTCATTTTTTTTTTCTGATAAAGAATTTTGAACTTTTGTTGTAATTTTGCCAATTTTTTTAAGCTCTTTTATACGGTTTGTAATTTGGATATATGGTTTTTGATTGGACAATAAGTCATACTTTCATAAAAATATATATAATGAACATTAAAAAGTAAACAAAAACAAAACAAAATCAAAACTGCTCAAAATGCTGAGGTGCTATATATTTTTCGCTGGCTGTACAGATGCTTCCATATACAGGGTGGCTGATGAAAGCCGCTACCAAAAAAAAAAATGGATAACTTTTTTTTTTTTTTAAGTTATCTGTTCCATTCTTGTTTTAATTTGCAGATTGATCTTTAAAATTTATTAAAATGGATAACTGGGACACGCAAACAAGAATTTGGATAGTCCGCCGCTATCACGCACTGGAGTCCGTAGTTTTGGTACAGAGAGAGTACAGGCGGATATTTGGCGGCGATCCCCCGAGCAGATGGACCATAATGAGACTGGTGAATAATTTTGCTGAGCAAGGAACAGTCACAAGAAGGCCTTATCATCGAAACCCACCAGTTCGGATGGAGGAAACGATCGCTGCTGTAGCTGCAGCTATACAAAGCAATCCAAGGGTTTCAACAAGAAGCTTATCTGCTCAACTTGGTGTCAGCCGACAGTCTTTGCAAACAATAATGCACAAAGATTTAGACTTATTTCCCTACAAAATTCAAATGGTTAACAAACTGAATGCAGCAGACTTGCCGATTCGCTTGGAATTTTGCCAGAAGATCCTGCAAATGGTGGAAGAAGACCAAAACATGTTAAACTGCCTTTTCATGTCTGATGAGGCCCATTTCGATTTAAACGGCAATGTGAACAAACAAAATTGTCGAATATGGAGTACTTCTAACCCACAGATACTCCACGAGACGGAATTGCATCCTCTTCGCGTGACAGTGTGGTGTGCGGTTTCTTCACGCTGTATTGTCGGGCCTTATTTTTTTGAAGAAAATGGTCACACCGTTACGGTTACTGGAGACCGTTATTTGAAAATGCTGAGAGAATTTTTCTATCCAGAACTACGCCGAAAGAGAATTCCTTTCAACTCTGTGTGGTTTCAACAAGATGGGGCAACGTCTCACATAGCCCAGACTGTTATGACAGAGTTGCGACGAAAATTTCCCAATAAACTGATTTCAAGAAACTCCGAATTTCGTTGGCCCCCCAGGTCGCCTGACCTTACTGCACCTGACTTTTTCTTGTGGGGTTTATGTAAACAAGAAGTTTATAAAACAAAGCCAACAAATTTGGATGAACTAAAACAATCCATTCGGGCAACAATTGCGGCTATTCCTGTCGCAACTCTCAAATCAGCAATGAACAACTTTTTACTGAGATGCCGCACTTGTGTCAACGAGCATGGGGGGCATTTAAATTCAATTATTTTTAAAACTAGTTAAGCTACATTTAATAAAATTTAATGACCTTCAACTTGAAAAAAAATAAATAAATTCCATACACTAAAAAAAAAGTAATTTGAGTTTCTTAATGTAGCAAAATTCATCAGCCACCCTGTATTAGAAATACAAGGCGGAATTAAAAAATATGGCATACACATACAAATAAACAAAGTGTTTGCTCTATAACTCTGAGTAGCGCCGATATACATTTGTAAATTTATATTTGTTTATTTGTTGATCCATTTGTAGTATTTATATACCTGTAAATTTGGAATGATTTGAACTAGAATGCAAAATAAATGCAAAATATTTGCTTATCTAAGTGTGTGTGTGGGCATATGTATCAATAATTAACGTCACACATATACACATACAGTTGTGAAGAGATTTTTTAGCTAGTCAATATAAATCGATTTTAGTTACACCCACCAATTCATTTAGTCGCTTGAGAGAATCTGAAAGTCGTGCTTGTATCGCATTTTTGTGTGTGTGGATTTTTGCAGTGCGATCAGCTCGTCATGCCGATTTGGTTTATTTATAAATGCATACATAATTATTTTATGAATTAGATATACTCTTCTAGCAATTTGGGGTTTCTAAGCCTGAGGAAGCCTAGGCCTAAGGCAGTATAATCATCAGCATAAGCGCTTAGTGATTAACACTCAATTGACAATTGAATTCTTTTCATATAAAATATGGATTTTGTTTAAATAGGTATGAACATTTTTCTATGAATATATCAGATCATTTTAGGCCAATTGGGCAATTATGTACTGATTTTCCACCTGCAAAGTTGCTTTATAGACAATCTTTGTCGCGGTATGTCGGCGATATGTGGCCGATTCCGAATGGATGAAAAATAGGGTTAGCTTTAAATCGTTATAAATTTATTTATCTTTAATAGGGTGTAGAATATACATATGTATGTGTGCTTATTATTTCTTTGAATCATTTATGTGGTTATATGTGAGCATCAACCTGTTTACAATGGGTAAATTTGCAATTAGTTTGGGTAGATTGGATGTTGAATTTACTTTTAATGATCTGATTTACTCCTGCATATTTTCGGGCTGGTAGCTATTAAGGGGGGAAACCGGTTTAAATCGATCAAAAAATCGATTTTTTTATTGCATAAATTGTTAGTATAGCTACTCAAGAATATGTGGTAAAAATTGTAAAGCGAAATTCGCATTATTCCCCGATTATATGAATACTTAAGTAACTGCCCGTCGGTTCCCCACCGTAGCGCGCGCTAGTTAGAATGGCGTTTTTCTCGAAACTACTTTTTTCAACTGGTGGCCATTCTAGCTTAAAAAGTTGTCGACCAATCGTTATAGAATTTTTCGAAATTTTTTCTTTATTCAATTCTCATCTATATGAACCTAATTTTGGGATTATATTATTATTTAAAATATGTTTTTTTAAGCAAAAAAGATGAAAAATATGGTATAAAAAAACTACTTGGTGTTCAAGCGCCTCAAAAGCATGAAATTTTCAATATTTTTTTTACCACAATTAGGTTCATATTCTTAGGAAATGTGTTGTTAATAAAAAAAATTGCTATTGGTGTCAGCGAAAAATTGCAACTTCAGGAACTCCCGCCAGCAAGACACTCGGATGGAAATCGTCCATGGACAGCACGCTCTAACGCCACTATCTCCCGCGAAAATAGCTTGAAAAAAATTTAAAAGTGTACCTAAAAATATAAACAAAATATCCTCTAAACTTAAACAATTTCTGATTATTCCTTCTTTGTTAAAAAAATTCTCGAAAAACACCAACATGTTGACCTCCTAAACCTGTTTCCCCCCTTAAACAACTAAACCTTTATAGAGATTTTGGCGTGGTTATTCAGTCCTGCTTTACCCTTCTGTCGCTTTTCTGAATCTTTCTGTTATTTTGTTAGGACCAACTTCACGAAACCCCACTAGCTATTGTTTCGAAATTTCTAGTCATGTTTTTAACATGTTTTTTGCTCCTTTGGCCATATCCAACCAACCCCTTACTCTTCTTCACGGCGTCAAGACGAGTCGCAAAAATGGCATAAGTGGCTCAACCATATCCTTTGCCAATACTATTGACTTTAAGGTCTATGTAAACTGATTGGGATACCAGTCAGAATTTTCCAAATTTTCCATTTATCAAGTTTCTGAACCTCCGAGGCTTACACGGTATTTAAACCTTTTGAGATGGTGACTTTCCGGTAAGGAATTATAGCCTTAATGAAATGCAGAGCCTTAATTCAATTCACTTTCTTTTATTAGAATTCAAGCGGAAGAAAAAGGCGTATAATGCAAAGTGTAGACATTTAGTCTCTATAATAGTACAGGGCCTTATAGGAGTTGCCAGAGTTGTGATATATTAGTTTCAGGAGTCACCTTAACAACGAGCATAAACTTAACTTGTTTGATCGATACTTTACGAGATATCGATCACTACAGCCGAAAAAATCAATACTACTGAGAAAATAATTGATTTTTTCCCGAAACTAATGTCATTTATTTCAACAAAAATATCCCAAAAATGAATGCAAATTCAATAGTTGTGCTGGACTGGAGTTATACAGCGAACTTTAGAATTCGGTTATGCATCCAAGCGTAAATGGAATCATGCCGATATCTACTGGTGGCTTCATTTCACTTTCTCTGTCGAGATATCTTTTAATTATGTGCTGTTCCAGCGCTAGAAAGAGGTGGTGTCCTATTGCAAGTAGTTTCGGTGGCCCCTCATACCCATTTACTAGGCTCCTGATTCATGCATGTCTGATTCATGCATGCCTTTGTGACCAGCTAAATATCCAGGAAGCTTAATTTCTCTAGTAAGAATTATATCTAGCTCAAGCCTTGTCTAAAAATGCAAAATGACTAATAAACTAGAAATTAAATATTAATTTAATCATTTGCCTGCAAAATTTTAAAGGATGAAAAAATTATGAAATCTTAATTCAAATATTCTATCTCCCATATAAGAATAAAATATGGACATATTGAAATAAATAGAATAAATAAGTAACTAAAAAATCGCTAACCAAATATTTTTTTTTTTCACTTTGATTTCAGATTTAATTCACAATCTAGTCTACACCTCAGTAAATACGACACTAACGCGTTGACTTAGTGCACACTTTTAACCACGAAACATTTCATGCAACACTTATCCTACAAATCCTTCAGTACACTGGGACGTATGTAATACCTTAAACATATTTTGCTCTACGAAAGTTTGAAAAAGTCCCACATTCACGACGGTCATGCATACCACGGATAGTGACTTGCAACACCAGCAAATCCTCGAACTATCACCACCCCTCAAAGCAAAAGAAAACCTACCAGCAGTCCTAGACAAGATGATCACCGATACCCCAAAGGAGGCAAATCCAAAGCCCGCCGTGCGTTTTGGCATCTCTCGCAGCCAAGACGAAGAGTCAACACCTACACTTTTGGAAGTGGAGACGCCACCACACTTGGGACGTGTATCGCCTTTACTCTCCACCAGCCTACGCAGCTATGGCTCCAACGTAGTTGACTACCAGAACAGCAGCCAGCACAGTGCAATCAGTACTATAAGTACAATACCGCGTGCCACTAATCTGCGCTTGAAATTCCGTAAAAGCCACACTTGCGGCAGTCTCTTCGCCAATTGCAATTGCAGCAGTCCACCAGCCATGCTCCAACCGGCACACGCAATTGCCAACGGCAGCGGCAGCAGTACTACGTCACAACATCTCCATGCGGGCCGCTCTAGTTACGCTGCTGCGCCCTGCCAATTCAATTTTTCCATTTCGCCCACCAACACAGACCTCTCCAGCCATAGCGCCTCTACGCAATACACATCGAGCGGCATTTATTCACTCTCCACACAAACATCGTCGGCTACGTCGGCACAGTTGTCGCGCGATGAGAGCATGAATGTCAGTTTCGATTGGTGTGGCGGCGATGGTGCGGCCCGTTCGAACAGTCTCGACAGCGGCGTTAGTACTAGCGGCGGACAGTCGGCTACACTGCCACATCGCAAGCACAGTCCAGTTAGCTTTCGACTCGCAAGCGTTACGGAAAACGAAAATACTTCGTTGCAAACGCGCAGCTCAGCAAAGTCATTACAAGTGCCGGGCACTGTTGCGATTACAGACGCTGCCATAGCTGCGCCAACTGTGAGTACGGCGATCTCACCAACAGTAACCCGTAAAAACGAACGCAAAGCAAAACGGTTCTTTCAGTCCTATTCGCATCCGGACACGGATTACATCTTCACCGACGAGAACAAGAAACCATCGCGCGAATCGCTCATACAGATACACGTGCAGCACCAGCAGGAACCGGTCATAAAGACGCGTGATGGCAAACTAGAATTTAAGCAACCGAAACGTTCATCTTCTCCCAATATAGGACAATTTCAAGTTTTAGATGTGGCTGTGCATCCTGATATACTAGTGAAAATCTCACCAAAACACTCGCCTGTACCAGTAACGCACCAACAGCAAACAGCACAAAGCACTCCACGTTCCGCGCAGCAACGACGCCGTCTCTTGCAACGGTCTCACGAAATTGAATCGGGTGGCTCCACATCGGAGTCGGAGCACAATTTTGAAACGCAGCAAGAGGCCAAGGCTCAGGATTTTAAATTGCAGTTCAACAAGGAATACAACAATCAAACTGAGAAGGCAGCAAGTCCAACCAAATCCAAAGCCGTTGTGGAGGATGCGAGTTTCGAAGCAGCGCAGAAATATTTTGCGGAGAGCGGCATTCTAGGACCGATCAATACTGCTAGTCCGCTCATTCGGAAGACTTCCAAGATTTTGCAGGATGCCAATGTGCATGAACAGGTAGGAATAGATGTAAATTACGAGTGTTCGAGTGGGGGGAAATGGGAGGAGGACAAGGCAAAAAGAAACTAATATTAGTTTGAGAATTTGTACAGAAATTATTTTGGGACAGGAAGGATAAATTTAATAGAATGTGAGGTTATGATGAGTTGAGTGAACAAATTTATTAGTGAAAAAAGTGAACAAATTTATTAGTGAAAAGCTATAAGCTTCTTTGAGACGGCAATATGGAATATGCAGCAATAAGGTTTACAAATTTTATTTCCAAATTTTTTTTCATTTCTTGAATGTTTTAAAACACATTTTACTTATTTCTACTATTAGACTTTTGCTGTAGCATTTGTTACTAAATTTTTGTTCATTGATTTGAAATTTTGTAATCATCCTCAAAAAAGTTATGCTTATAAAATATTAGCTTAAACCTTTTAAAATAATTTTTATTAATTTTCTATCTCAAACCGCTTTTGAACTTTGCATTTGGGCCATAGTTGAACAGCTTATGCGGATTATGAAGTCTAGAGTGTGCTAGAGTGTCCTATAGGAAATAGGAAAAACTAAGATTTTTTAGATTCAATATAAGCAAATATTCGATTATTAGTGACGAATGAAAGTGGTGGCGTGGCCTGGGGGCTGTGGGAAGGGAGTTCCATCATAAAAATATGCCTATAACCTGCATTGGGTGAAAATATGAATGTATAAAAATGTTTACGTCATTTGGTGTTGTCGTTTGGTAGTGATGCGCGGACAACGTACAGACATTCACCTTTACAGTATAGATAAATTATTTAAATTAATTTATTTGAACACTTTGTACATATTTTTTTGGAAATTTTAAAACCAATTTTTTTATTTAATTATATTTTGGAAAAAAGCCAAACTTAAAATATATAAATTTCAATTACTATAAAATACAATATAAAATTTTTTTTTCAAAATTTTTTAATTATTCAAACCGTATAAACTCCAATAACTTTTTTTAATATTGAAGCTTTTTCAGTTCAGCTTCATATTTCTATAAATCCGCAAAAACTACGTACGTATAATGTAAACTATATAAACTGAAATTTTTATTGTGCTTTTAAGTAAAACCAAAAAATATTTTATCGGTTGGAAAGATCGATCAAAGAGATGTCGAAAAAATATGATTTTAACGCTCGATGTATTTATTTTTTAATCTACCAAAATTAAGCTCAAGACCAAAGGATAATTTCATTTACCTTTATTTAGAGCTGTATACAAATTTATAATATTTATTTCTGTTGTGCTTAATTTGAATTTTTATTTATTCTTATCCTTTTTTAGTGGTCTTATTAAAAATTATTTAAAAAAACTATTAATTTAGAAATTAATAAAATATTATTTTTATTATTTAATTTATTAATCTCAAATATTTTAATGAATTTGAATATGTCATTCTAAAAAATAATTTTTTAAATTGTTTAAATTTTTTTTAAATTTTACTAAAAAGTATTTTTTTTTTAAATACAGAGTTACTTTATTCAGTATTTTATTTAGTCATACTTTTTTATGTGGTCATATATTTTTTTATGTTCTTTTAGATTTTTATTATTTTTTATAAATCTAAAAAAAATTTACACATTTCAATAAAAGTGAATTCAAATCATATTTAAGTACTAGGTATATTAGTTTCAGGCATCTTTAACTAAAATGAGCTTATTTAAAAAACTAACTACAACTAGAAGGCTTAGTTAAAGAAATCGTTTACAAATTAAGCTTCATTCGAAAAAAAATGTTTACGTATATTTAACCCTCTATCCAGTAAGACCGTCATCATAAAACCCTCCTTGATTTTATATGGAACTTTCTTTTTCGTGTGAGCCGGCATGGCTGCCTTGAAACGGCTATGACGGAACCATTCCAAATCATTTATAGAGTTCATTTGTTTAATTTTGATGTTTATCGTCAGTTTAGTAATGGCCGTCGTTGAAATCAGTCAAAAAAATTAAAGTTGGAAAATTGTATCTTTTCGGTTGTGAAAAAGTGGCCAAACATTGCAGAAATTTCTTCAAAAATTCAAAACAGGTATGTTTCTTCATCACAGTGAAATAATCATTCACATTCAATTTTAGATGTTACCTAGCATTATACGGTGAAATGAACAATAAAAACTTCCTCTTATTGTATTGAATTTATATTTACTTTGCATTAATTTTTACGCTCTACCGTTATTGTTTCCTGGCGAGTGAACAAGCACAGGTTATGTAAAATAGACTTCAAATTCGTTTTAGCGTACCAAAATTAACGTTATATGAATTTTACATGATTTTTTGGCGATTATTTATAGTCTACTGGATAAAGGGTTAATATCTCTTTAATAACTAATAGTTTTCTCATTTTCAATTTTAATAATAACATTTTTTAAACATATTTTGCGTAAACCGTACTATTTAAGTATTTATTTATTTTTTTTTTTTTTTGGAAATGTTTTAACACGAATGTAATTTCAGTTTTTTAGGAAAAAATGCTTGCTTAAAATGCTAACACTGTAAGCAGCTTAGTTTAAAAGAAATTGGCGACATCTGAACTTCGTTTTTTTTTTAATTGTTTAAAGAGTTATGTACCTATAAACTATTAAGGTCTAGTTTTCAAAATGAATATCAGACCGGTAAAAATTTCAAATCACTATAAAATGAAAAGATTGAGGTAACTTAATTCAGAATATTTAAGAAAGGTTCTAATGAAAAGAATTATTGAAAGGAGTTGAATTCTGAGAAAATGGGTATTTACATGGAATATGGGCTTAAGGAGGATGTCACTAACTACGTTACTGGGGACGAGATTCATGCAGAAAAATTCACTGAATTGAACATTATGAACTCCAAAGTTTAATTTATTTCTAGAGAATACGCACGAGAAATTTTAAATCACTTGCTAATACTGCTGCAGAAAAATATACATATCAGCAGCTCTATTTCTTCTGGCCTCTTCTTCTATTTATATAAATATGTTTAAGTATGTAGTTAGTTAGTTTTCATACCTCAACTTTTTTAAGCTACTTTTATAAATGTTTTTGTATGCGCCCAAGTGGTATTTTTTTCTTTTGTTTTTTGTCACCACTGAGTATTTCCGCTTGATAGACAATTTCGATGCTATGTTTATATAGATGTAAACTATGCAATCATTTTTACAGGAAAAACTGTTAAGCCAAAAAAAATATTCTATAATTTCTGTAACAAATTCTCAAATTTCCTTAATTTTAATTTTCACAAAGTAAATTGTCGCGTTATATTTTTATAGCCTTCCTCAGAACTTTATTATTGATTAGTCTTACAAGTGTCCATTAAACTGTAACCCTTTCCCAGCAACTCACCACTTTTGCAAACAGCAATAAAAACATAACCTTTCATTAATATTAATTATTCTCTTTTATATTCATTGCTGAAATGCTCAACCATTCATAGATTCGTAAAACGTCGATGATATTGCGTGCCAACGGCGGTATTAGCAGCGGCAACAACACAAGCAACAATACGACACCAACCACTCCAAAGCTACACTCACCAACGTCACCCAAATCCAAAGCTCTTGTGGTCGCGCCCTCACTGGCGTTGGTGCCTTTGGAGAAACCGAAATTCCGTACCATCGATGAGAACAGCTACAGCAAGCACAACAACTGTAATACACAGTACAATGTGTACAGCATGGAGAGACCACCACCACTAGCGTACGGATACAGCAGCAGCAGTAACAACAAAGCCAATAGCAGTTGCAATAACACACACGGCAGCAGTGCGCCACACTCACCACACACCATGGCGACCACTTGTGGCTTCAGCCCCAACATGACGACAAAGAGTTGTAACGTCACCGACGATCGCGATGCCCAAATCAAAAGTATGCAAGGCGAAATCGTTTCATTGAAAGATGTGATAAAGGCGCGCGATGCGGAAATTGCAAAATTACGCAGAGAGATACACAAATTGAAGGTGAGTTTTGAAGAGATGGGGGGAGATGATATTCGGGTATATAAGCAAATATTAACAACAAATGGTAGCAATTTATTGAGAAAAAATTGGGGTAGAAGAGCAGATTTGTAAGGGTAAGAAATTTCAAAATTTATTAAGAGGCTGTCCGATTCGATTTTTATGGCATATTCAATAGCTAAAAACCCAATTCTTGCTCTCTTTAAGTAAAAAATATATATTGTTCAAAATACATAGAAAGATTTTCTTGGTCGGGTTAGTAACGGTCCCTTGAGCGGTTGTCCACAATAATCTCTGCTAAATAAAATCTCATTGACTTCCCATGCTTTCCCTAGTCCATTAGAGCTTGATAGCTAGCCATGTCTGTTATTGGCGACTCAAGTTTCATTCGCGTAATGGAGACGTAACCTAACCTAATAGAGATGTTCACCTGCTTCACATACGACATTCCGAAGCACTGAACGCTTGAGATGGGCCTCAGTGCTTAAAATCTTCAACTGATACATTTTCTGGGCTAAGAGGTCATATCTGCCAATTAATTTTCTTGTCGTTTTCGTTATTCATCTAGTTCCTACAATCACTTATTCGTCAAGTTAAGCATGGAAGCAATTGCACGATTTTACTCAATCAGCAGATATCCTCCTAGCAGCAAACCCATTTTTACCCTTCAAGATTATAGCGGATGTTGAGAAGACAGCAAACTTCCTGGCTGGCTTCGAAATTCAACCAAGCCTACCACTTCCCAAAATGTTTATGAACTTTACTTTGCTGTTACGACAACAATAACACCTTACTGATTACAAAAATAAAAGTGAAATCTTCCTAGGATAACCAACATATTTTCCTTTGGTCCTGACGCCATGAAAATAGCGCGTTTCTTGCGCCTGGCGTTAAATGAGCACAGTGACACCGCTTAAAGGATAATATAACTAAGCAGCATCAAAAAATCTGTAAAACGCGTATTAAAACAAATAACAACAAACAAGCACTTGCCGCAGGTGCTTAGTGGTATTACTCAACAACCTGGATAAGCCAGTTCTTCATTTTTGTATCCCCTGCAAAAGGGAATTCTATTCAACCTGATCGCCAATTTCTTGTATCACTTAAGTAGGAAATATCTTGCAACCAAACTGCTTCAAGGAGTTTGTCCCAAGCGAGACTATCACGATTAGGTTTAAGAATATTGGGACAAATTAGGTGATTTCGATATCCAATTAAAATAATTCCATGAGTTCGTCCTCGTATTGGGAAATAAATTTCGATAGAAGGGTTCGCAGTTTAGTTTATCAACAGTTCAAACAGATTGAAACGCTCTAAACCTGAAAGTATTCGAAAGCACTCTTCATATTAGAATAATCAATCAGAGAATGACTTGACTAGGCTGGGTGCTTTACTAAACTCGGTCAAACTCACTCAAGCAGTTGTCGCGCCAATCAAGGATATGAAGACAGTTGGAAGCTAATGATGATACCACCCCATTATCCGATGAGGAGTATCTGGCGTATGATTTAGTGCCAATAATAAAAGCGACTGCAAAAATTTCAATGAAATTCCGATCAAAAGCACTGTCAATCTCCAGGCTGC
The DNA here is from genome assembly GCF_027943255.1 of Anastrepha obliqua. Lineage (NCBI taxonomy): Eukaryota > Metazoa > Arthropoda > Insecta > Diptera > Tephritidae > Anastrepha > Anastrepha obliqua. Next base: position 4,491,364 of record NC_072896.1, read on the forward strand.
TAATATTTTCTGGTCAACGGATAATGAACCTGAATGTACATATGTATATAAAAGCAGTCCAACCTTACTACTCATATCAAATTTCTCGTCCCAATAACAATGAAGCACCTTAAGAAATACTACAATAAACAAAAGATTGCACAGATTTAAAAATCTGAATTTCGTTCTGTCTCTTCACCGTCATCAGTCTCAGTAGTAAAGAGGTACAATGGCTGATTTTGCTTGTGGAGTCCTGATTAGAGCCCAAAAGTGACCTTAATTTGTATCCAGTTTATTGCGGCTTAGTGGCGACCTGATTGGTGTGACTTTCTTGAGGCATGAGCATTTTTAATTCCACGCTTATTGCCCAACGGAGCGATCTTTGGAGAACTTCACTAATTTCAACAAAAATATTCCTCCTGTATATTCAACTACAACGATCAACAAAAACTAGTCGCATATTGCTGCCACAAAACGCTTCTCTTTGCGCATCCGAAACCACAAACAAGCAGTTACAGCTACTTTCAATTAATGAGTTTCTTCATTGCAAAGCCAGACAGTTGCTAGAATCAGCCTTTTTATATTTATTTATTTGTTTTTCTTTTTTTCTAAGCAAGAAAATTAATGATGACAAGTGTAATTACAAGAGTCGCTTTTAATGCCGAAAATATATTTACCTATGCAATTTTTTCCAAATCCGTATACATTTTTTTTGAACTGTTGTTTTTGTGGGGGTCTGCATTATGTACAACAACAATTTATTAGAAATTTATTTAAGTATTTACCAAAACACAAAAAACAATAGCCTCTGAAACAAAATTGATATTAGCTCATCAATATCAGATGCTAGAATTTACAACAACAATGCTAGGCATAATTGAATCTGTCTTTGTTGTTGCTAGCAAGTCACAAGCAACCAATTTGTAATGAGCGCTCGTAGCCGCACAGCGCATACATTTTTATAGCTACGGCAATTATTGGGACTTTGTTTGTTTATATTGTATGTGCAGGGTCCTCAAAGTTTGAGTTTACAATTAAAAATCTAATTAAATACTTTTTATTGAACGTGTAGCTGTTTATTGACAGATTTAGTAGCGTCCGTTATTGGTGAATCATAAATAATATTTTCCAAATAATTGGGACTATCTCACGGCAATTCGGGCAAAATGTTTGCTTTCTGTTCAATTATTCTGGTTTATTCACAGAAACTCTTTTTTTTTTTGAGAAAGCTTCTTTTTGGGGGGCTCTTTGCTCTTTTCTGTTTTTCCATTCAGTTGTGAGTTACAGGGTATTAACAATGAAAGTCAGTAACAGCTAATTAGGTGCAATTTTGGTTTCGTCGATTCCGTTCAGACATTTTTGATGAAAAAAAAATGTCAATAATGTCGAAATTATCGATATAATCACAGAAATAATCGAAGTTGGCCGAGGAGCTAAAGATCGACCATAAAACAGTTTTAAGCCATTGCGCACAAATAATAGATTTATTTTTCCCCAAGCCGATATAAGTTGAAAAAAGTTTAAAGATGCCTCAATATTCATAAATGCATTATGAATGCATAAATATATAAGCTACAGCTGCTACTGGGTGCCCATCTGGTCTAAATCTGTTTTCCGTTTGAGCCGCCGACGATGAGTATTTTGCTGGAGCAAAGCCAATCCTTCAGTGTGGACATGTGTACTTAATCTTTGTCTGTGAGCCATGGCATACTTTTTCGCCACGTCAGTGACGAGTAGCATACCAAGATCACGATGGAGGTCGAGATTTCTCACATATTATATCCTTTAGATTGAAGAAAATGTTGAGCAACGCATACAAAATAAAATTAAAAAAAAAAATAACTCGATCATATCATACATATCTACATACTAGTCAATTTCCCGTCAATTTCGGGTAAACGCTTATATTATGTTAACGAATTTGGTGTCTCCGAAAACCCTTACTGAAGCTTCCGGGCAAATATTTTCGTGAAATGTTTTAGTACTGAAATGTTTAATTTGAATGAGCTTTTTTGAGTTTTATTCAAAATTTGGGCTAATTTATCCGTGAAGGGGTAGCTAGAGGATTAGAGTGATACACACAAATGATTCTAATAAAAGTCTGCTTCAGATCATTGACAATGTTTATTGAAGCTGATAGCCTTCACATCTAGCGCCTGCAGTGTTGTAATATAATTATTAAAAATTATTAATAATATTTACAAATTATGAATTTATAATAATATTAATTAATGAAAAACTACTTTTTTTTTATAAATCAGCTTTCAACACTTTTCACGCAAAATGAAATGAAAAACTACTTTTTTTTATAAATCAGCTTTCAACACTTTCCACGCAAAGTGAAAAGTTGTCTAGGACCAAAATATTTAAGCTTTGACCGACTGTGAAAAAAATTCAGACTTGTATATAAGTATGCTTTATTCTACGAAAATGGTTTGCACGGGAAGTACTTCTAGGATTGCACAGTCGTTTTTCTATTCCAAACAAAAAATTAAAAATGTTTGCACTTCGTACTCGGGCGCAATCAAACTTATTTTCGTAACTTTAATATTTTCTACTTAGCATAGGGAGACGCCAACCAACTGTGGGCGCTTTTGAATGAAAAGCCTCCAAAGAAAAAGAAACTCCAACTTGAAACACCCTCTTGTTTTGCTTTTTCAGCTGTGTTTGCTCATATCGATCATCAGCTTTGCAAACACTCAACAACAAGTATTACAGATTTTATTTAACGCCAGAGCCAGCACTTTGCCATGTGTCGGATTTAAATGCTTCAGTGCCGGCTCGGCTCAGTGTCTCCGTAAATCAAGCATAGCTGCTTTTTTGGGGTTTTCGTTACGTCGGGCGTCAGAATAGTGACTCCAGTGAAGCGAGCGATAGAGCTTAGTGCTTGTGCTATTTTTCCTACTTCATACATACGAGTACAACGCTTTCGGTGGAGAGTTGCGAGGGATGGCTTGTTTTTATTTAACTAATCATTTATCATAAATTTTCTTTTCGCGTGTGCGCTATGTTTAAAGATATAAAGCGCAAACAGTTTGCTTATTTGCTTATAAATATGTATGCAGGTGTATACACATGGGCCATAACAACTTTGTTGGCTTCTCATTACTTTCGTATCAATTATTAAAGTTTATATTTATTATAAAATAAATAAATATGTTACTTCAACTTGCGGCCAGATTCTGCGTATTGCAAATCTAAATCTCTACATATAAATTAAATTTGCACAAGCGGCAGGCACTGAGTGTTTGGTAAAATTATTTCACTGGAAGACATCGGACAGCAAATACGAGGGGATGGAGTTGCATGAGCTTCACAATGGCAACGACGAAGTACTAAGAATTTTTCACTTGAGATTTCGTCAAACTTTTATATTTATTTATTTTTGTTTTATGTTTATTCGTCTGCCAGTTGCTTACATGTCAACCAATCTCTCAGATAGTCTTCGCGTAATAACTTTGTAAACAAGCCGTTATTTGGTGTATTCTGCGAACTTCGCTATTTCGAGCTTAGTTGTTCAAAGAATCTGTCTGAAATGTGGGAAAATATTTGTATTATGCAGAAATTCGATAATGTCAAAAACAAGTATCCTAGTGGCACAAGGATCTGGTGGCACAAAATTAATCACCCTATCGGAAGATTTACATTTTTTGCAAATGGCGTCCTGCATCAATCATATTTGGCACTGTGAGCTGCACAGCTGCTGTATACAACTATAAGCATTAGGGCACAATTACGTTCTGGATACCTGAGCAGGTTAAACTCCTACTTATCCACGCCGGCATGTGAAGACACCCCGCACGACACTAACCACCTTTTCACATGCCCCATCAAACCCACTCATCTAACACCCCTCTCCCTCTGGACCCAACCTGTCGAAAAAGCTGGTTTCCTAAGCCTACCGTTAGATGAGCTAGACGAAGACGACCGGTGATTACACTACTGTGACAGGGCAAAGTTACTGCTGCAACAACAACAACATGAGCATTAGGGAGAATCGACATATGTAAATGGAAAGCTATTTTTTGGCTCACTGTATCGCATAGGTCATAAATTTAAATTAGTTATGCCACACTAAGCAGTAAACAGAAAGTATTGTTTGAGCTTAATGAAACACTAGTATGAGATATTCATCACTAGAGTTCTGTATTTTGTAAAAGAACTCGTGAACTCTTCACTATGAAAGTACATCAGAGCTCGCAACTCTTCTTGTGTGCAACTACTTCACCAAAAATAACTTTAATTCCATTCCTCAAGCAGCCTATTCACCTGATATTATCCGGTATGATTTTTTTCCTGTTCTCAGGATACACTTTTTACTTCACGGAAAGCGTTCTGAAATATTTGAGATAATAGAGAAGGTTTTGCAGAATGAGCTCAAAGCGTTAAAGTCTGTGCCGTCAGCGTAGACGAAAATGAATTTTCAACATTTACAACGCCATGTATAAACGCTTACAAAAATATTATATGAAATCAATATAAATCAGTTTTAACAAACTTTGTATTTCCTAATATCCATGTATTTGCTTTAATTCACTAAAGGAGAAATACTTCGGAAAGGCCCAGACTAACTGGTACTCAAGCAATAAAGAATTTCAAATTTCTGTTAAATTTTTCTTTTTTTGCTCAGCAGGGTGGTCCTTGGATTAAAAAAACAAATTTTTAAATTAATAATTCGTAGTCTATAAGCTCTCACTGCTTTCAGTAGACTGAAGAAGTTAAAAAATAAATACAAAATGGGAGGTTCGATCGATATTTGGGACACGAAACATAAAGGAATTGCGAAGTCGTTTATTCAACGACAGCCCAACGAACTTCCAAATGCATTTCTGCCAAGCGAAAAGCTCCCATAAAAAATCTGCACGAAAAAGTTTTTCAATTTGTAAATAGAAATCAAGACGGATAACGCAAGATAAAGCAAAAGGTATATCAAAAATGAGGCCTAGATGTAAGCAGGCACACTTCAGTAGCACGTACGTGACGTTTTGATACCATAATGTGGGCCACTACCTGTGCAAAGAAAAGTTTTGGGAAGAGAAAACCGTCTACAGCCATCCAGTGCTGTTGATGTAGTTGAGGAGAGAAAAGGGATCTAGGGTGGAGAATTTCTTCAAATCATCCCCAAAGGGCACGCTAAGGAATTTCTCCGAGAGGGCCGGACATTTGCAGAAAAGGTCTTCAACAGTCTCTTTCTCTGCAGGATCCCCACAGCTTCTGCAATAGGGGTTTTACGGAATTCCAAGCTTCTCCGCATGAGTACCGATCGCCCAGTGACCAGTGAACACCGCAATGAGTTTGGAAATTGAATGACCCCAAAGCATTTTACATGTTTGCAGGATCGTGAAGACCTCTGCTTGAAAAACGCTGCTCGTTTCCGGCAGTTTAAAGGAGACCGAAATGCTGGCTGATTTAGAGAAAAGCCCCGCTCCCACTTCAGATTCCATTTTGGATCCGTCAGTGAAAACAGAGGTACCTATATCCTAGATATAGGTGTGAGTAATGAATAATTCCCTGACGATACCTTTGTTTAACGTCATCTTTGACATTTGTCAATCTTACACAATAGAACAAAGCGACCAACTGAAGACCCTTTATTTACTCGTTTTGGAATTCGCAGTAATTAAAATTAAAATAATTTTGGCATTGACATGCTTCGCAAGTAAAACATAAAATACTCATTTGAAAACCAAAATAGATATTATCTGAATTATTTTAAATTTTTTATATTTATTTGGTCTTTTACCTCACAGAAAGCCATAAATTGAAAAAAAATTATAAAAATTAGGCTGCACCTTCAAACTTATCTCAGCATTGGTGAAACTATTTGTTGTCGAATGTAATAAAATTGGAATATTTTTTGGTTGCATTTAGTATTAGAATACACGCATAAGAAACTTTAACGCTTTACGCTTCAGCGAATACGAATACTGAATACGAGTATGTTGACCAAAAATTTGGAAAGCTCCTGCTGTGTTACGCGTATTTGGCAAAAATTAGCAAACATTTTTCAATGTAATGAAGTCAACGCAGCCGATGCAAGTCAGGAAAATTCGGAGAAGGTGCATTTATGAAATTAAGATATCAAAAAAAGATTACAGGATAAAGTGCAACACTACAGAGACTTAAAAGTGAAGTGTGTGTTCCCATGGAATAGAAGGCATTTGTATGTGAAGAAGCGGTGGATATGCGAACAATTTTAGCTTAACTTGGAAATGCCGATTGACATTATGAAGTTATTATACACCTATTATTTATATATAGACTTTAATGGCCCATTAGTGGAAACTTCAAATAGTACAACCTTCATCGGTGCCCTTATAAATATGCCACGCCAATTACAGCAACGCTGGCATACTCGGGCATAACTTATGATTCTACCTCAGAGCGATTATATGTGAAGTGATATACATAAGTATTTAGAATACCGCGGTACTTTTGTTTAAAAATTGATTTACTTGTAGGCTTGAGTTTAGTAAGAAGTAAGCTGAAACGATTTTGAAAAAAATCAATAATATTGAAATTTATTCAATGTTGAAAATTTTGGTACAAAGTTTATTAAAGTGGTTCATTTTAACATTTTTATAATTTTTTTGGATCTTTTGGGTTATATATAAATTATTGAATTTTTTTTTTTTTAATTTTTCCTTTTTTTTAAATTTTTAGGGAAAAACATTTTGGGGAAAAATACGGAGAATATGCTGTGGTATTTCCTCGACTAGCTCGCAAAACCGGCAGACGCTTGTTTCTACTAGTCCTAATTTTCTAAAATGATAGGGAAGACTACAATGCCCCCTATAGTATCCAATGAGAGTTCGTAAGTTCTCTCTATTTATGTATAGGAGCCTACTTGATACTCTTTTAAAAGGTGGTTAAATTTCAAGGGCCGGTGTTAATTTTGAATCAAATACAATTTTTTTAAGAAATTATTATCATTTCTCCTTATTATGACAATACTGGCATAGCTCAATTATGTATTGAACAAAATATCGGCCAAATGGCTGCCCAGGCCTCGGCGGCACACCTTCATCCGATGGTCCAAATTTTCGATGACGCTGAGGCATACTTCAGGTTCTATGCCGTTAATGTGCCGAATTATCTCATCATTTAGCTCTTGAATTGTTGCTGGCTTATCGACATATACCTTTTCTTTCAAATAACTCCAAAGAAAGAAGTCCAACGGTGTCAAATCCATTGCCATTGTTTCGTTAGCTGTGTGACAAGTGGCACCGTCCTGTTAAAACCACATGTCGTCCACATCCATATCTTCCAATTCGGGCCATAAAAAGTTCGTTATCATCTCGTGATAGCGAACACTATTCACAGTAACTGCCTGACCGGCCTCATTTTGGAAAAAATACGACCCAATGATGCCGCCGGCCCATAAACCGCACCAAACAGTCGCTCTTTGTGGGTGCATTGGTTTTTCGGCAATCACTCTTGGATTATCATTCGCCCAAATGCGGCAATTCTGCTTATTGACGAATCCACTGAGGTAAAAATGTGTCTCATCACTGAAGATGATTTTCTTCAAAAATTGGTCATTCACTGTTGCCATTTCCTGCCACAACTTTAACGCGTTGCTCGATTGTGTATCTTTTTATGGTTCAAATTGAGTTAGTCTGAAATTGAAAAATGTCAAATGAAATGCAGAAAAAATTTGACGCTTAGGTGTGATACACATTCAACATCGGCCCTTGAAATTGAACCACCCTTTAGAGGAGATCATAAATTGTTCTGCCTTCCTCTGTCCTGAACTTTCCATCCAGTGTCGAATGTATTTAATGACCTCTCAGTTAGTAATATTTTTTCTTCCATTATGTGAGCTTTGGTAAGCCCGCAAAGGGATTGTGGCCCAGGGAATATTGATGCAGCGCCTAATTGCCATAGGCAATTCACCTATTCGTTCGTCATGACAATTGACCATTGGAAATATTGTCTGATTCATTCTATATTTGTAAGCATTCCGTTGAAAACTGCGAAAAAGAAAATATAAACAACTATTCGTATTTAACATTGGTTGACCTTATTTGGCCCACCCTGTACGTGCTCACATGCAAGCAATTATGATACTAAAACTTTTGCGGCACTTAAATCTCTATCTGGGTTAAAGTAATAAACATAGAGTCATAGACAACATAGACGCAACATTTAATTAGTCGTTTAAAATACTCGTATCACAAAATTTAGTCATCTGTTTATTTGGAACTTTGAGGCGGAAATGCAAATATGAGGCGCAGTTTACTTTTTGGGAGTGTTTTTTTAACTTTTTTTGTTTTATTTTTTGATTTTTGCTATCTTGCAGTACTATTTTCTATTCCTTCACTTTTTACGGCCGAAGGTTATCGCACTCGGTCTGTGTTCGAACAAATATTTTGTGACTAATTTTAGACTTTTTATGCGAAATAACGGCAAAGCAGCAACAATTGCGACATGAAGCATGTGTCAAGCTACTCTTTGCTGCAGCAAATAAAAATAAAAAAACAAAAAAAAACAGTTTGCTCTTATCTATTCATGTATGTATGTGTGTATTTATGTAATGTGTCACGAAAGCAAAATGGGTGCACGCGTCCGAAAATAAATTCAAATTTAAGCGTGCACAGAGAACTACAAATGACAAAACAGCGAATTTCGATTGTCATGCAAAATGCAAATACTTACTAATACTTAAGTCGCTCAAAAAGTACTTTCAACGCCACGGAAAGTCGCATGAAAAATTTTTTTTTTAAATATTTGCGCACTTTTCACACTTTACAACTAACTGAGCGTATAAAAGTTTGTATGTTTGTATGCATTTTATATCTCCTCATGATTGTATGTGTGGATGCATGTGTGCCTCCATTTCAAGCGTAAATTTTTCATGCAAACATTGTATAAAATGCAAGCAAAGAAATGAAATATTATATAAAGCAGTAAATAGCAACTAGAACTTCAAGGCGCGAGCTTAGCAAAAACGAAAAACAAACCACTTATGGGTGGTGGAAATTCGTTGGCGGCTGACATTTGCACCGACACATTGACAGCAACGCCCTGCCACTAAGTGATTTGAATATTGTATTCTTGTTTTCACATCACAAATCTGTCTGACGTCAAATGCACGCCTAACATGCACACACATGCACATACCAGCAAATGCACGGACTTTTTTTCGATTTGTAGCTAAGTGCTTATGCAAGTAAGCAAGTTATCCTATATGCAGATAGCTAGCGCCTTTGTCAAAATTATTCTCGACCGCCTTATCATCTGCATTGCTAAGTGCCCAGACTTCGTAGCAAGTCACTGATGCTGCCCTTATGATAGCCCGCTGCGATTCTCTCTTATCTAACACCAGCTCTGTCTCCATTATTCGTACATAAAACACTATATACACACACGCATACATACATCTGCATTATGCATGCAGGCCTGCGATGTTATCAGATTTTTTTACGCGCCGCTTGTTAAACGACAAACTATTCAATTAAGACTTTTTTCGCGCTAACACTTACAAGATATTTTTCTGTGACCAAAGCGCACCATTTCTATAGAAGGGTGTCTTGGTGCCCCGATGTCATGTTGACGTCGAAAAGTTAAGTGAATGCGATTTTCTTCGTTTTTTTTTTTTTTTTTGTTTTTCTGTTGATTTTTTTTTTATACTTTTACAGCATCAATTTAAATGTTCTAAAAATATATATTAATAAAATATTATTATCAGAAGAAAAATAAGCCCAGAAATGCTAGTTGGAAGCAATCTTGCATATCAAAAAACAAAATCAGTTATTAAATCAAGCAGTACTACGACTGCCTAATGGCGTTTTAAGCCATTATTCGACTTAAGGTGAATCAGAAATTTTCATGCTTTCCTCAGCAAAGCTACGCCGCAATACCACTCGATTCGATGCTCACAGCTAACGCACGCAAAGTCAAAGATCCAGCAGATAATAAAGCTGAGTTTGTTTACATAGCAGATCAAACTGCAAAGTTTTGGCCAAATACAAGTCAAAAAATATACAAAAACGTTAAAAATAAAATAAAACGAGCGTAAATAATTTTTATTTTATTTATTATGGTGATCACAGCAACCGGTAGGGCTTGTGCGTAATATCATTCACGCGCTAAAAACCGATTGATTGGACTAGACATTAAGTTATACGAGGGGTACTATTTTTATTTCGCGCCTAAAAAAGGAAATATCAGCATTGTTAGTTGAAAATAAATTTATTAGTTTTCAAAATATTCGTATGAACTAATTTTCGAAGCTCTTTGTCCAGTCAAGCTTCCAGGTGTGGTTTAAATTGCACGGGACGCAACGCGAATACACCTTTTCTAGCACAAGGTGATCAAGCAAATTTTGATTGGTGTTCGTCATATGAATATCCAAGGATGCCTCAATCTCGTGGACTGTGACATGATAATCTCAGTCATTTCACGCACATCGTCGATATTTCCTGGCATAATCTCAGTTTGACGCTTTTCTCGCAATTCATCGATGGGCGGAATTCATCAATGAACGGCCACCAGAAAAATTACTGCGCCATTTACTTACGGTGCTAGAGGACGGTGTTTGCTTACCGTATAACGATTTTAGTCCATCGAGGCAGTCTCGTTAATCTCGTTAGTCTTGTTAATCTACATCGAAAATTGTGAAAAATAATCGCACGAAAATGTTCACTGCTGAAGTCCATTTTCTTGCCGTTCTGAGTGCGTTTGTTGCAAAAAATGTCAAATTCTGCAACGGAAACGCCAAAAGGCGTCTAGCAATACTAGAAGCGCTCAAAACCTGAAATATGAATAGCTGCCCTCTGTAATAGATATTGCACTCCGCAACCCAAAAATACGCCAAAATCGCTACCACTGTAGATGGCAAAACGGCTTCAAAATATTTTGAATTAAATCTTTCTTTACCTTCCCATTGATATACGAGTATGTAAGAAGTTACTACATACAAATTTTTACAAAAAATGCATTTTGTGTTCAATTTCTTAACTTAAGGAAAAAATATGTGGCAACATCAAACTATTTTTTATTAGAGCTCATTTAAACACTTTGATACATATATCTTAATATGCACGTGCAATTTCTTAATTTGTGGCAACACCATACACAAAATATTTTTTTTTGTTTTAGTAAAGATCGTTTAAGCACTTCGTTGCTTAAACTTCAAATGCATTTGTTTTCAATTTCTTAATTTGTAAAAAAATATGTGGCAACACCGTACACAAACTATTTTTTGTTTTATTAAAGATTGTTTAAACACTTTAATACTGCATTTGTTGTCAATTTCTTAGTTTACAAAATATTAAATTTCTTATATTAGTTTGCAAAAAAATATGTGGCAACACCAAAACACTTTTTTATTAAAAATCCTTTAAAAACTTTGATACATATATCTTAATATGCACGTGGAATTTATTAATTTGTAAATAAATATGTGGCAACATAATACACAAAATATTTTTTTAGTAAATACCGTTTAAACACTTGGATACTTAATATTCAAGTGAATTTGTTTTCAATTTCTTAGTTTGTAAAAAATATGTGGCAACACCGTACACAAACTATTTTGTTTTTTAGCAAAAATCGTGTTAATACTTAATACTTAATATTCAAGTGCATTTGCTTTCAATTTCTTAGTTAGCTAAATTTGCAAATTTCTTAGTTTGCAAAAAAAATATGTGGCAACACCAAAACACTTTTTTATTAAAAATCGTTTAAAAACTTTGATACATATATCTTAATATGCACGTGCAATTTCCTAATTTGTAAAAAAATATGTGGCAACACCATACACAAAATTTTTTTTTTTTTGTTTTAATGAAGATCGGTGTTTTTTTAGAAAGATCATTCAAACATTTGTGCATTTGTTTTCAATTTCTTAATTTGCAAAAACATATGTGACAACACCATACACAAAATATATTTAAAAAAAACTTTCATACATTTATCTTAATATTCCAGTAAAATTTGCGATCAATTGCTATTCCTTTTTTCAATAATTGTCAGGTGGCAACGCCACAAAAAAATTTTGTTAAAGGGCTTTCCAGTGCCTCTGTTGGGCTTTGTTAAGAGATATATACCTTTTTAATAAATTACTTTTTTTGATACAATAACTGGTGGGCATGCCCTGCTAAAATAAATGTTACACACGAACCATCTACCAACCGTAGGCTTTTGAACTATGCCAAAAATTGTAGAATCAGGGACGTCGGTTTCTAGTGAAGATACATTTAAAGTATCTTTCAAAGAGTCTGTCTCACATTAATATCATAAGTATAAGTACAGGTGGCGCAAAAGTAACCTTGCGATGTTTTTTGGCTGTAATTTAAAAAAAAAAGAAAAACTTTGATTCTTCTTGTGGATTATTTTTATTTGGTATTTTAATTTTTTTACATCAAGTCGAGATATGATGCCATGTAAATGGCCGCCGCCACAGTTGATTGCCATTCGAGCCCTTTTTATGGCATTTTCCATCACTTCGGCCAAAATTCCGGCGATAGGTCCTCACATTCTTGACGGATATTGTCTCTAAGAGCTGCAAGAGTCTGAGGCTTGTTGACATAAACCCGCGACTTCAAAAAGCCCCACAAAAAGAAGTCTGGAGCGGTCAAATCAGGCGATCTTGATGGCCAGTGCATCCTTCAGCATATCAGTTGAGTGTGTGCCGTTGCACCGTCCTGTTGGAACCACATGTTTTCCAATCCCAATTCATCAAGTTGCGGCAAAAAGAACTAGTTGATCATTGCTCTGTAGCGCTCACCATTCACAGTAACCATTTAGCCCACGACGTCTTCGAAGAAAAAAGGTCCTAAGACTCCTCCAGCGAAAACAGCACACCATACAGTGACACGCGGATTTTCAGTGCCCCAGAAGTGTAAATTTTGCTTATTTGCGTACCCGCTAAGATGAAAATGGGCCTCATCACTCATGATTATTTTTGATGAAAAATCATCTTCCTCTTGGTGGTGATTAAGGATGGCTTGAGCGTATGTTAGACGCGATTGGCGGTGAGCAGCTAACCGTCTGGACTTTGTACGGAAACATCTTCAAATCTTGTACCAAAATTCGCTGTGAAGACCGTCGACCGATACCCATTTGAGTGGCACGTCGTCTGGTCGATGTCGACGGCGCTTCTTCAAAGTCAGTCAACTCCACTATAAAATGCTGTTTTTTTTTTTTTGTTTTTGAAAAACACTCCAAATTTCATTTTCCGAAGTCCATACTATATAATATTCCAATTTTAATAGTGTTAATAGAAGTAATTTTTTAATGACAATAGTGGTAGACGCTATCGAAGAGCTTAATAAATAAAAGGGAAAGCTTTACAAAAAGCGTCTTTTACCATCCCATATGAGAACTCTTATGCGTGCACGAGCACTTGGCCTACTTTCGCAAGGGCTGACTTTCAGTCGCATATCTTGCCTTCTACATACAAATTACGTGAAATGCAAGCACGTGATTAAATCACTCGGCACCCAACACTCGAGGCATCAGGCGAATATTATCATACCCAATTTGAGCGGCACTGTAATTAATCGTTTCTGTTTGTTATGATCGTTATTCCGAGTTAACTAAGTGTTAATTTGTTTTGTCCAGCGCTGTGATTGAACTCATTGAAAATTTATAAATGCAAGCGCATAAAATTTTGTACAAATGTGTGAATGTATTTGTGTGCCTGTGTATTACCAATGACATGTATAAACGTATGAAAACGGGACAATACGTCACGATAATTGAATTTATTAGCTATGATATAGAAATGTGTGTATAAGCACTTAATTTTATTGTTCTTTAACAAGCGCAACACTACATACATACACGTGTTATTGGGATTCGACATTGTACGTTTTCTATCAGCTGATTTGGGAGCAACTGCTTTGTGGCCGATATTGGAATTTATTGTTTTTATAACCCTAAATTGCTGGGGTCAGTTGAGTGGGGTGGTGATTTAATTTCCACTAATAAAGAATTGATCTAAGTTTTTTATAAAATTATTTTTTTTTTGCTATAAATCTTAAAAGTATATATGAATAGATTTCTGTGAATATACTTAGTTTCTTTTTAGTTTTAAATCTTCTTCATATTTTGTCGTAGTAACCACCTAAATTGGTGGGTTCAACAAAATAGAAACAAATTCGAGCTTATCGGCTTTTGTAGGCAGAAGAAATTAAAATTAATTAAATAAAATCTTGATAACCACGAACAACTAAAGACAGCCAGTGAAGGTATTTCCTCTCCAACTTGGTCTATCTAACGCACTTCTTCTTTCTCTGCCACCACCAGCAAACATCAAATCGAATACCTTCAGAGCTGAATCGATTGTATCCATTGGTAAAATATGACCCAACCAGTAGATCTACTCGGTGATCCTTTTCGCTATGAAGAATGTACGAGGAGTGCCTTTTATATTTCGGGATTTGGCAACCCTGGTATTGCAATCTGGCAACTGACAGCTGTATCGCGAAGTTTAACATTTTTTGGCTTTTACGTACTCAGAACGTTTTGAAATACCAGCGCTATTTGTGTTGTTTACAGTAACTTAAAAGATTCATCTCGGTCCAAAAATGGAATTAAGTCGTGAACATTTTCGTGCGATTATTTTTTCCAGTAAAATTTGCGATCAATTGCTATTCCTTTTTTCAATAATTGTCAGGTGGCAACTCCACAAAAAAATTTTGTTAAAGGGCTTTGTTAAGAGATGATCCTTTTCGCTATGTAGAATATACGAGGGGTGCCTTTTATATTTCGGGATTTGGCAACCCTGGTATTGCAATCTGGCAACTGACAGCTGTATCGCGAAGTTTAACATTTTTTGGCTTTTACGTACTCAGAACGTTTTGAAATACCAGCGCTATTTGTGTTGTTTACAGTAACTTAAAAGATTCAGCTCGGTCCAAAAATGGAATTAAGTCGTGAACATTTTCATGCGATTATTTTTCACAACTTTCGACGTGGATTAACTCAGCAACATTGCATGGATGAACTTAATTAATTTTTTGGCGATGAAGCTCCATCAAGGACCAGTGTTTATCGATGGTATGGTGAATTCAATCGTGATCGTAGTTCACTCCAAGACGAATTTCGTGAAGGTCGTCCAAAATCAGTTGTTGTTCCGAAAACCATTGATGCTGTGCGCGAACTGATATTGCAAGATCGTCATGTGACCTATCGTGAGATTGGGAGAATCTTAGGCATTAGTGCGACCAGCATACATTCAATATTGCATAAACATTTGACTGTCAAAAAATTTTGTTCGCGTTGGATCCCACACAATTTGTCAATCGCTCAAAAAAAGGCTCGTGTCGATTGGTCGAAGGAAATGCTCAAAAAATACGATCGCGGGGCTTCGAAACACGTCTATGACATCGTGACAGGTGATGAATCATGGCTTTACGCGTATGAGCCCGAAAGTAAACAGCAGTCGACTGTATGGGTGTTTCAAGATGAGCCAAATCCAACAAAAGTTGTTCGCGCACGAAGCACTTCCATGCAAATGGTCGCCTGTTTTTTCGAAAAAACTGGACATGTCGCAATCGTACCACTCGAACAACGCAGAACAGTAAATTCTGGTGGTACACAACCATTTGTTTGCCAGTTGTCTTCCACGAAATTAGGAAAACCAATCGCCAAAGACGGATCACTCTTCACCAGGACAATGCGAGCTCTCACACATCGGCTCAAACAACTGCATTTTTGAGCACCCAAAACATCGAATTAATGGGTCATCCGCCGTATAGTCCTGACTTGGCACCGAATGACTTCTTTTTATTCCCGTACGTAAAAAACAAACTGAGAGGTCAACGTTTTTCGACACCTGAAGAAGCGGTTGCGGCATTCAGAATGCATGTTTTGGAGGTACCTCATTCAGAGTGGCAAAAGTGCTTCGACAATTGGTTCAAACGCATTTTGAAAAACAATAAAGTGATTTTTGATGATTAAAATTTGTTTTTTTTTCTCTAATCCCGACATATAAAAGGCACCCCTCGTAATATATTTGGAGTTTGTACTTCGAACTCATGGCCTTTTGCGTCCTCAAAATACAGCTGGGTTATGCTGAACGTATATGCCCTCCTTTTGGTTGCAATTAGCCGAGCTGGCTTAACTTTCCCCGCCCCGCCCCATTCAAAGGGAAGTTGAGTCTCCGGGTGGTCGCTGAAACGACAAGAGTCAGTGGGCTATATCCCAATATGTTGTGTTACGTATGGGTCGTTGTAGAAATCACGCAACTCATCTTTTCGTTGCCTATGAGATTCCCGCAAATCTAAAAATTTCGCCCCCTCAAATAATGCTTCGGCGCTTCACGGTAGCAGGACCTTATACATAGAAAGTGATATCTGTTCGTTTAAAGAGGACTTTAGGTCTAGAACAGTGATGTGTGTGCATAAACGTGAATGGTGCTGACAACTCGGTTGTTGGAGCCAAAAATGCCTATGAAGCACGAGCACATCAGATTAAAAAAGTGGTATCGGTCATCCAGGTCACAGACGCACTTTTGAATTAGTCATAGAAAATGGCTTTCTTTTGGATTGTTACACGACAATCAGAGATGATTGTGCTGGGAGTTGCGTAAGTGGATGCAAAAACTAAAACTGTTTCTGAACGGAAAGCATTTGGTATCTTTTGGAAAAAAGTATGATGCTAGTTCCCACACAAGAAAACAATAGGAGCTGTTATTAGCTAGTATTTAGTAAAAAAGTGTACGCCGTTGCAGTGCTTTCATAATGTGTCTAAAAGGTCAAATGGGGAAAGGTGGTACGGATACCTGGAATGTGTGTAGTAGTCAAGTTTAACTTTATACTACTTGCGTATGATGATCTTAATATTTCAGTGTAACTCCTCAAAAAGTGTTCAGAAATAGGAAAATAAAATAATGAATATATAAATAAATGACCTTATAAGGGATTGACAAACTGCCGATCTGTGCATAAGTAGTGGGAGTAAGGCCAAATATAGACCCTGAACTCTCCAATACAATTCTCCTGCATGTGATGAGATAGCGTTAGGGAATTGTTGATGCGCTAATGACATTTAAAACCTTGGCGAAGTTACATCCTTAGCTGACTTCCAATGAAAGCTCGGTGACATTCGGATCAGATGGAAATTATTGCGTGTAAACTGTCAGTATGTTTGTGTCAACGGCACAAAAATGAGCGGACATACCGGTTTCTACCGACATCCTGAAGGACATTCCGGTCAATGCCCTGAAACAGTCTTCCAAAAAACTTTTAGATCGCGCAACACAGTATATCGAGCCCAGAGGGGGCTCGAAGTTATCAGAACAAACCTCCTGTCTTTTCTATTTTAGAACAGTCTTGTTTATTTTGGACTTCACCTTCTTGTTCTGAGTGATTACTAGCTGAGTTAGTTTGAGTACCTCAGAATGATTAAAATTATTAAGAAATCAAACCTTTTTTATTTTCAAAATTTCATTACCTCTCTTCTAATAATTTTTGTTCTTCGAACTATTTCAGAGTGTTCTCCAACAAACGGCCAATCCTTTACCAATAGCCATCGCTGATCTACCGCCGTCACCCACAGCACTTGCTCCTTCACCCAACAATTTCCTACTCGCCAGTCCGAATCAAATTTGTACCGTATGCAAGCGAAAATTCGAGACGGATGCCATCTCAACTCCGCGCATTGGACAAATCACACCGGAAAATAGTAATTCCGTTGAGTCGAACGTCAGCGAGACAACAGCAACAACTAACGCCGGCAACACCGCTGTAACCTGTGCACTGGCCAATTATAATGCCACCAATAATCAGCCGGTGGAGATCGCCTTGGATGCGGTGGCAGCACAAACAGCAGCCGAGGCGGCGGCCACCGCGCTAACATGCAACGGGCTCAAGACGAAGCTGGCGCCAATGCCAGCGCACCAACAAACGCCAGTGCTCAAGAAACAGGGTGTATCCGGTGAAAGTTGTGAAACATCAATGCAACAATCGATCAATGTGCCCATACCGAAATTTGAAAAGGATTTCCGGTATGTAAAAATTTACAATTGAAAATTTACTTTTGTCACTATTTTTTTATTTTCTTTCTGCACACAGCTCTAAGCAACTCATCAAAGATGCTATTATGGACAATGATTTCCTGAAGAATATTGACGCCTCACAGGTGCGCGAACTTGTCGAATCGATGTATCCATTGGCCATCGCCAAGGGAGAGTTTGTGATTCGTGAGGGTGAGGCGGGCGCTCATCTCTACGTTTCGGCCGAAGGTGAATTTGAAGTGGTCAAAGGTGGTATTGTATTGAGTGTGATGGGGCCTGGCAAGGCGTTCGGTGAGCTGGCCATACTCTATAATTGCACACGCACAGCATCTATACGCGTCTTGTCGGACGCGCGTGTCTGGGTGCTGGACCGGCGGGTCTTCCAACAGATCATGATGCGCACGGGCATGCAGAGGATCGAGAATAGTGTGAATTTCTTGAAATCGGTGCCCTTACTAAAGAATCTCAGCATGGAAGTATTGGCGAAGATCGCCGATGTTCTCGAAGTGGTGAGTAGAGAGAATAGAAACTTTATTTCAAGAAGTTTGTGAATAAGAGATAAGTAGTGGCTATGCAAACTGGTTTATCTGCGCAAACATTTGAGATTAGTTTCCTCTAATAGAAATATAAATTACAGAAAAATATGTTTAAATAGTACACAAATAATTTAAAATTCGAAAAATAGTGTAAAGTATAAGAAAAAAATTTCAAAAATATTTCTGAAATTTACAATTCTAAATTTTATTATTATTCCATGGAGTCAGCACTATAAAATTTATAAAAATATTTATGATATTTGTAATTAAAGAAATGTTATAAAATTACTGTAGAATATACAAAAAATGCTCTTTATAGATTTTATGAAAATAGTTACAATTCTTCATTCAATATCAGCGCAGAGACTTTTTAGTTATCAAAAAAAAATGTATAAACAAAAAATTAGCAGTAACTTGAAAATGAATTATGAATTTCGAGATATGATGTAGCTGAGATGTAACACCAAGGCTTAGACAAGAGAAGATACCAGAGAAAAGCGCCAATAAACAGCAGAAGAAACCAAATCTGAAATTCCGGCGTTCTAATAAAAGAATACGGCATAGCGACATAATTTTATTTTCTTACGCTACTTCATTCAGTTAAAAAAAAATAAAATATTTTTCAGCTATTGAATGTTTCTGCCCCGAGTCCAATAACATATTATCTTTCCACAGGAATTCTATCCAGCTGGTACTTACATTATACGCCAAGGCGCTAGTGGTGATACTTTCTTCCTCATTTCGCAAGGTAGTGTCAAGGTGACACAAAAGTTGACAACCACCTCCGAGGAGAAGGAAATACGTACACTGGAACGTGGTGACTACTTTGGTGAGCAGGCTCTCATCAATGAGGATAAACGTACAGCGAATATTATCGCCATGGCGCCGGGCGTTGAATGTCTGACGCTGGATCGTGACTCCTTCACACAATTAATAGGTGACCTATGCGAGTTGAAGGAGAAGAACTATGGCGATGAGAATCGTGTGCTGGCCATGAAGTACGCAGAGAAGTCAAAAGAGATTTTCGGCGCCAATGTAGAACAGAGTAAGTGGCAAGTAAAATTAGTGAATGGCATCAAATATGATATTCCAAACTAGTGATTCTGTGAGTCGAGTATTTTTTTCTTAATGTCAATTTTTCTATACTAAGCTGAATTAGCAGTGAAGGCAGTTAAAGGATTTAATATTTCCTTTTCAAGTTATTTTTTCGTAATCAATCGCGGATGTATCATTTCTGGGTTATGTATACTCAATAGGCGTTTTTCAGATTACAGGAGCCCTTCGGGCGGTCCCACCAGCGACAAAGCTACGAAGGAATTATTCATTCTTGATAGACAGAATCTCTGAACTATTTTGAATTTACTAACGCGAAATCCCTTATGCGACCTTAGTAGCCCTGCATCGAATGCCCACAAGACCGCCAGATTAAATTACTCCATTCTTAAACTTTCAAATGCTTCTTGGATGGGTATGAGCTAGACAACAGACGCAGTGGACACATGTGCGGATGATTCTAAGAAAAAACTTTTTGTATTCTGCTCTTAGAAGTAGCGGTATTCATTATTAGGATACGCCTCCTGTATGCTGGTGTCAAAAAGATAGACCCTTGGAGGCGAGTAAATTAATCATCTAGGTTCCTGATTACAGGGGCATTTCAGGCAACTGTTAGGCATATGTTTTACCCACACAGTAGACTTAGAAGATGGTCTCTCCTCTAAATGAGAGGGGATCCCATCCCTTGACTACCTTTGGTCTGCTACTAGAAAGGTGGGGCTTGAGTCAACTTAGCAAACGTTGAGTAAGTACAAGAACTTGTAAGTGACGGGATCTGACCGCGCGCATGTCGGGGTGACTCGAGGGCGGCTCTTAGTTTAACAAAGTATCAGCTCTCAAATTTTGTGGTTTGCCTTACCGAACATTTTCCGCGAGGTAAGCATGCTCTGAGTATGGGTATCGTGTTGAGTCCTTTCTGCGCCAACTGCCTGGGGGATGAAGTGGAATCATCGTTCTCACTTCTTTATGATATCCGACATCGCAGGCCTAGATATTACCCAACAGATTAAATTCACCTGTAGCAGTGAAACGGTTAACTCAAACGTACATCAACGATCGTTCGATCGTCATGCTCAAGCGTACTTCTGCTCCCAGGCATGTCAGAAGACATCTCGCTGAGAAGAACAGTACATTAAATGTTAACGATGGATAACTATCACTTTACCAAACTTTGCTCTAATAAATGCTGTATATTCTGGATGATGTCTTGTGAACTTGTCGCTTAACGCTCTTTCACTAAACCTCCCAAATACGTTCAACGTCCCATTTCCTTTGCTCCTATCACTTCAGAAGTACAACAACAACAATAGCAAACACTCATAAGCATAGGTATGACTCACGCATCTCCCAGGAACTCGGACTCCTCTCGGACCCCTTGCAATATTTTCAAAATTTTGTATTATAGTGACAGTGTAGCCTCATTCCGAAGTAGTTCAAATTGCGTTTCAAATTGCAAAGCATTGCAAAAAAATACTCAAAAAACTATCCGGCTATAACTGTTTTCTTTATTCCTCTATCAACACAGAGTTCCCTGAAATGAAACTCACCGATTTGGAAGTTGTAGCCACACTTGGCATCGGCGGTTTTGGACGCGTTGAGCTGGTCAAAGCCTATCGAGAGAATAGCGTGGATATATTCGCTTTGAAATGCCTTAAGAAGAAGCATATTGTCGATACCAAGCAGGAGGAGCACGTCTTCAGCGAACGCACTATTATGCTAACCTGCAATTCACCCTTCATTTGCCGCCTTTACCGCACATTCCGTGATGAGAAGTATGTGTACATGCTGCTCGAGGCCTGCATGGGAGGCGAGATATGGACTATGTTGCGCGATCGCGGTTGTTTCGACGACAATGCGACACAGTTCATAATCGGCTGCGTTTTGCAGGCATTCGAGTATTTGCATTCGCACGGTATTATCTACCGAGATCTCAAGCCAGAGAATCTAATGCTGGACGAGAGGGGCTATGTGAAGTTGGTAAGTAAGGACGAAGAGAAAAAGCGTCTAAAAAATGGTAGTTAATAATTAATTTCCGTGGCAGGTCGACTTTGGTTTTGCCAAATATATTGGTAACAGCAGCAAGACTTGGACCTTCTGCGGTACGCCGGAATATGTGGCGCCTGAAATTATTTTGAACAAGGGACATGATCGCGCTGTAGACTACTGGGCCTTGGGTATACTCATACATGAGTTGCTCAATGGCACGTAAGTATTGCAGAATTCATGCGCGTTTTCAGAAATATTAATATGTTGTTTTTTGCAGTCCGCCCTTCACCGCCACTGATCCTATGAAGACCTATAATATCATTTTGAAAGGCATAGACATGATTGACTTTCCTAAGCATATGTCAAGATCGGCTGTGCAGCTGATTAAAAAGCTGTGTCGTGATGTGCCGGCTGAGCGTTTGGGTTACCAAAAAGGCGGCATTCAGAATATCAAAAAGCACAAGTGAGTATCGGGCAGTGTATTGTGAAGTGTTACTTTATAATAAAAGCGAATGGTCGCCATTATTCTAAGTGAAAGTTCAGCGCTAGTAACACTCTCTCTATTCACTCTCTCTCTCTCTCTAATCTACTCCTCACAGATGGTTCCTAGGCTTTGATTGGGATGGCCTCGAGCACCAGTTGCTCATACCGCCGTTTGTACGGCCCATTGCACATCCAACGGACACTGCATACTTTGATAAATTCCCTTGTGATCCCGAAGAACCACCAGATGAATTCTCCGGCTGGGATGCAGACTTCTAAGATAATGTCTTGATGCAGCTGAGTTTGCTCAAAATTTATATATGTACACCGTGAACGCATCTTTTTACTTTAACTTCATACGTTATTTTTTTTTTACAATTTTGGCAACTAACTCAAATTTCAAGCGACGTTGAAAGCCTGCGCTATATAAAAAATATGTTTAATGTTTTTCCATGGGCACATCGCTTCTATAAAAGCTCATATTTTAAAATTTTCCGAAACAAATTTGTTGAAATCAAATGAAATTCAAAGCGTAGTTTATTTAAATATTTTTTTACGCATTAGTAGTAGTAAAATCAGTACTTTGCGTATTTCGTAGTTGTAGACATATTTGCATATGTATTGATAATCTAATATACACACACATATTTACATTAGCTTTAAGCCTTAGCACTAACAAAAAATTTGCTCAAGTATTTAAAAACAAATACAATGAAATTGTGTGCCTTCGTTCGTCAGATTTCTTAAAATGAACTAGAAGAAGAGTATACAAAAATGTTTAGCAATTTTAAAAATTTTGTATACCATAAAAAATTTTAAAGATCTGCTTTATCTTGTTACGCCTGCAGAATAAAAACACACACATACACACATATCCAAATACAATATTTGTAGCATAGGAGAAATTTAAAATGCCAAGCATTAAATAAATTAGTTAATATGATCTTTGAAATACTTATAAATCTTTAGCTTAAAAACACATTTTGCAGTGGATTAGAAATTTTCTTATCTAACTTAAAGACCTAATTTAAGTCACCCGTATTTATGCGAAGCATGTTTTAAGCATCACGCAAATATATTCATAAATAAATTAGAAAAATGCAAATAAATAAAAATAGTTGCGATTTTATACGAGGTTTGTTCAAATAAATTGGCTGACTTTTTAAATTCTGTTAACTACATGAAATTTTGAAATTTGAAAAGTCGAGCCAAAAAGCACCGACAAATTAATAACTCCAAAAACACTCAGGCTAAAAAGTCCATTGTATTCGAAGCTCTGGAAAGTGCAAGGGTAGATAGGAGGAAAGGAGAGAAGTAACAGGAGGAAAAAGATAGGATAGAATAGAAAAATAGGGATAGTTTGACCTGTGAGAAATTTCCAAACTCTTTAGTAAATCTGAAAATATCCTCCAGTTTGAGAGAACGAATTTTACTATTTCTCATGGCATCGGAACCTAAAATTCGCAGCCTTGCTCTAGCAAAGGCTGGTCACTCACAGAGAAAATGCTCAGTGCTATTCGCCTCCTGTAAACATGACAGGCAAATTGCGTTCTCCACGATTCCAATGGTGGCCATATGTTGATCCCATGAATCGTATCCTGTAATAATACCGAACCATCAATTGAAAGTCCTTTCTTCCAAGTTTTAGAAGAAAGTCCGATAGTTTTCTATTCGGGCTTGTCACAAAATTCTGTGCAGTTCTGCACCGTTATAGACCAGCCAATCGCGGGAGTGTAATCTTAACTCGGGGGGGGGTGAAGGATGCGTGGTGTTGTCTACGTTGGTCCTGCTGTGCGTTCCGCAAAATTTGTTGTGGCCTGACGTTGACGGGCGGCCGCGCCACTGGGGGCGGTTGCGGGTGCAGAGCTCTGCAGCAGGGGGCAACGAAGTCGCGTGTCCACTCATGGGTGGTGTGCAGGCCGCAGCACCTCCGAAAATAGCACCAGCCACTGCAAGAATTGCATTGGACTGTTGTCAAGTTCCGAGGAACTACGGAACACACGGAGCAGACTATGCGGGGGACCAAGAGCTGCTGGTTTGTCCCCGCACTGGGGTAGGAGCAGGAGTGTTATGGGTCAGTGAGGGAGTTGTGTTGCGCGTGGGGCTCCTTACAGTTAAAGTGTTGTTGGTGGCGGCAGTTTGACGTGCCGGCACTGAGGGCGGTACCGCCGTTGAGGCAGGGGCCGCCTGAGGGCGGGAGAAAGATGTGGCCACATACCTTGTCGCTACTCGCTGTGAGTCTTAAGGCCTGAGCAGGTCTTAAGATGGCACCACCCGTTGCACTTATTACACCTAACCGAGGTGGAGTTCGCTTGGAGCCGTTTGTGGCTGATGCAGCAGTAAAATACTTCTGGTCCGGCAGTAACCACCTTTTCACATGCCCCATCAAACCCACTCATCTAACACCTCTCTCCCTCTGGACCCAACCCGTCGAAACAGCTAGCTTCCTGGGCCTACCGTTAGATGAGCTAGACGAAGACGACCGGTGATTACACTATACTAACAGGGCAAAGGTACTGCTACAACAACAACAACCAGCCAATCGCTCGTTACGTAAATTGCGTACATAATCGCTGATCCTCTTCTTGATTCCTGCAGAACTGATTCCGATTACTGGCTCTGGTGCCTGTGGGTGATCCGCTGATCCACAGTTGGCAAATTCATCGGCAATTTATTTCCCTCGAGCACCGCAGTGTCCTGGAACCCATATAATTACAAGGTAACTCTATCTTTCAACAGAATTAAGCTTCTTCTTACATTCTTTGAGGTTTTCTTTGCTCTCCCTATTTTTTTATCAGGTCTAAGATCACATTGTGCAGCTCAACGGTTCCCAATTACTGAAATCACCACATCCTCAACATATAAAACTGACGACTGATAACATATCAATATTTTTTTTTTATTTTAAAATTTTATTATATTTATTTAAACCATTAAAACCCTTACTCACACTTAATGATGAACGTACGTATTTGCATGGGATTCAAAACTATATCGAATTTGTTCGCCACATCGTCCCTCGTCGCTGCCAGTGGGGCGTATGAGGCTTTGTAATATTCAGGCTCTGTAACCTTTGAGCCATCCAGCTGAAATTTGAAGCGACTCATTTCACTCAAACCTAAACTACCGTCCAATGTGGTTTCCCGTATCTCCACTCCGGCCAATTGGTCGAAAATCGGACGCAAATTAAAAGCAACAGCTTCAGTTTCACTACTGTCCATGAAATTCTCCAAACGTATTAAGCGCTCATTTGCGTTGAATGGCTCTAAAGTTAGTAAATTTACAGATTCCGGTAGATTGAAAGCAGGAATTTCAGGTGCCTCATTAGTAGCCTTGGCGGCGCTGCTAAAGAATTTCCAGTAAGGTAAGTGAATCTGCTGCTGCGTGATGCGTTCGTTACGCGATGGCTTATCCTCTACATTGCCCAACACCAGATAAGTTTTACCGCGTGCCACCACGCCTTGACCGAAAGCAGTCTCGTTCAATGCCTCACCAACACCAAAAGCATCATCTAGCAAAAGGCGCCGGTGCAGCATAAGCTCAAGCACGCCATCCTTCAAACTGCTACCACCCTGAGCCCGATCATTGAGTAATGCAATGCGTTTCTTGTCATCTTCAATGGCTATACGAGCAGTGATTGGATAATAATTACCCGAAACAGTCTCATTTAGATTAGGCGTGAAGTATTCACGTCGATTACGTACGCGTCGCAACATTTCGCGGCCGTTGGAGTCGGTATAGAAAACGCCATTCGAATTGATGTTGCTGGTGAAACGAGTAATTACCTCCTTGCCGATGTTGTCATCGATTGGTATAGGGCCGACAAGCCATTCAAATTCAACACGATTGACACCTTCGTAAATACGAATCACCTGTGACACCCAATCATTGAATTTTTGATGCACCTCTTTCACTTGAGTACCCTCGTAAATCATGAAGCTGACTAAATCACCAATGAGCAACTCACTGCCGTTAGGACGGAAGATATAAGCACCTGAAGATCGATTCTTGAACTCAGCATTATTACCAGCTGCACCCTTGTAATAGTAAAAGTCTTGACGAATATTTTCGCTAACGCCATTCATCTCAACAAGTGAGAGATGACCAGTGGAGTCAAGGACCAGCTTAACCAACTGAAAATAAAAGGGAGGTAGGCGAGTCATATTTTTTTGCATACATTAGTTCTTTTTGAAATACGATTTTTCTGTATTTCATGCTTACCGAATTCTCCACAATGATCTCGGATCTTGGTTGGTTGTCTTTTAGTTCTTCAGAGGTGCGTGGATCACCTCTCCTTTGGATATAGTAGCTACGTAATTTCTCCACGTATGCTGGGAAAATAAGTTCATGTGTCGCATCGCTTGGACGGAAACTCAAACTCTGCACCTCACTGGGTATAGGCAGCAAATCGGAAGTAATAACGCGACCTTAAAGAAAATTAATTATTTTAGTATGTACTTTTAATAATTTTCCGTCTAACTGAATGAATGTGCGTGCTCGAAGTCCACTGTGGGTATAAAAGACCAAAAATAAAGGGTATTTTTTTCTAATAGCAGTCGCTTAACAACAAGAACAAAGACGACGAACTGATGACTGATATCCAGAGCAATCTTAAATTATGAAGGGAACACTTTTCGAACCTGTTAAACAGTGACAACTGCGCATGTCACAGAGAATGTGAAGATCCCGATACCCCAATCGTCGACGACGGAATTGACGTTCCGCTACCCGACGATAACGCGGCTAAAGAACAACAAAGCCGCGGGCGCCGACGGACTGCCGGCTGAGCTATTCAAACTTGGCGGCGAGGAGCTGGTAAGGTGCATGCATCAGCTCCTATGCAAAATAAAGTCGGATGAAAGCATGCCTGCCGATTGGAATTTAAGTGTGCTCTGCCCAATCCATAAGAAGGGCGATCCTGCAATCTGTGCCAATTACCGCGGGATTAGTCGTCTAAATATCGCCTATAAGGTTCTAGCGGGCGTATTGTGTGAAAGGCTGAAGCCCACCGTCAACCAACTGATTGGACCTTATCAGTGTGGCTTTAGACCTGGAAAGTCTACCATCGACCAAATATTCACAATACGTCAAATCTTGGAAAATACCCATGAAAGGCGAATCGAAACACACCATCTTCTCGTCGACTTCAAAGCTGCATTCGACAGTACGGAAAGGAGTTACCTGTATGCCGCGATGTCTGAATTTGGTATCCCCGCAAAACTAATACGGCTATGCAAAATGACGTTGCTCAACACCAGCAGCGCCGTCAGAATTGGGAAGGACCTGTCCGAGCCGTTTCATACCAAACGAGGTTTCAGACAGGGTAACTC
Organism: Anastrepha obliqua; assembly: GCF_027943255.1. NCBI lineage: Eukaryota > Metazoa > Arthropoda > Insecta > Diptera > Tephritidae > Anastrepha > Anastrepha obliqua. The sequence continues at coordinate 4,518,699 of NC_072896.1, forward strand.
GCTGTCGTGTGACTTCTTTAACCTGATGTTGGAGAGCATCGTACGAGCCGCAGAACTTAATCGCTCAGGCACAATATTTTATAAGAGCGTACAATTGTTGGCGCATGCCGATGATATTGATATCATCGGCCTTAACAACCGCGCTGTTAGTTCTGCCTTCTCCAAACTGGATAAAGAGGCAAAGCGAATGGGTCTGGTGGTGAACGAGGATAAAACGAAGTACCTCTTGTATTCAAACAAACAGTCGGCGCACTCGCGTATCGGCACCCACGTCACTGTTGACAGTTATAATTTTGAGGTTGCAAAAGACTTCGTATATTTAGGAACCTGCATTAACACCGATAACAATGCCAGCCTTGAAATCCAACGCAGAATCTCTCTTGCCAACAAGTGCTACTTTGGACTAAGTAGGTAACTGAGCAGTAAAGTACTCTCTCGACGAACAAAACTAACACTCTACAAGACTCTCATCATGCCCGTCCTAATGTATGTCGCAGAAGCTTGGACGATGACAACATCCGATGAAGCGACGCTTGGAGTGTTCGAGAGAAAGATTCTGCGTAAGATGTTTGGACCTTTGCACGTTGGCAACGGCGAATATCGCAGACGATGGAACGATGAGTAGTTGTATGAGCTTTACGACAACATAGACATAGCCCAGCTAATACAGATCCAGTGGCTACGTTGGCTAGATCATGTCGTCCCAATGGATTCAAACGCTCCGGCGCTGAAAGTATTCGCTGCAGTACCAGTTGGAAAGATCAGGTGGAGAAGGACTTGGCTGCACTTGGTGTTTCTAACTGCCGCCGGTTAGCACGAAAGAAACGACTGGCTCGTTTTGTTAAACTCGACCAGAATCACTTAAGCGGTTATCGCGCCAATCAAAAAGAAAAAGTCGCCTCTCGACAAGGAATGGCGAGCCTCCGAGTATATTTTCGCCATGAAAAAGCTCCCCATAAAGCCCACCTTCCGTCCGCAGGCGACATAAAAGTGTAGGACACTCCATTTGTGGAAAAACATAAACGCGCACACAACAAATTTTAGAAGAACCTCGACCACACACACAACGAAGGATATGCGCCACTTATACATTCATATAAAATTTAAAATAAATAAATACCAAATCCCTTCTTTACCCGTATCATCAGTCACAACGTAAACCTCATTCTGCACTGGTACGCGCACATATTGGGTCGAGGCCCACGCAAGTGGATTGAATAATGTGACCACGAACCGATTCTTCTCATTCTTAGTAAAGTCACAAACACTGATGTTCAACTGCAGGCAACTGACGAATTCGGCATTTGTAAGGCCAGTCAATGTTTGCAAAGCGGACTGTGCGTTCGATTGCGCGGCCTCAATAGCTGCAGCCAACAGACGATCATAATCTTCCGCGACATGCTGCTTCTCCGTGCCAGTGATGGCATCATGATGCTGCATTACACCCATGGCGTGGCGAAGCTTATCCAAATTCCTATCCACATCGGTGCCAGTGAGATTTGCCAGGGTGGTGAGTTGTTTGGTAACCTGCAGAAGGTGATTGCCATCGCGTTCAAAACGCTTCTGAGTGGGACGAGAGCTATAGTAGCCGGTCCAGTAAGTATGCCAATCAGTAGAATAGGGGAAGAAGTCCTCTGTCTTGGTGGGCCAAGTGAGCGGTGACTGGTGTACCGCTTTCAAGTAGCAAGCAGGCGTAGAGTAGAAAATATTTACTATAGAGCCATGCGATTGGCGTTTATTGACGTACCTGTAGGCAGATGACAAAGCTGAGTTAAGCATGACGGCATGAGGTAAAACTGAGGGCTCAACTTACTTGATCAATTTATCCATATTCTTAAAGTTCATTGCTGCATTCTGGTAGTTAAAGTCGTCTCCCATGGGAATGAGCACATTTGTGTCACGGTAGTGAATTGTCACATTGTGAATGTATTCAATGAAAGTGTCAACCTGGAATTGAAATAAGTTTGAGATCACACATATGTGCATGCATTCTTACGCGATATTCATTCCTTACCCGCTCTTTCACATTATTATCATAGCTGTCGCCATCCACGATTGGTGCATCGTTACATAATGAATCGAAACAGAAACCAGGCGGCGCCGAATAATGGTTGTATAGCAAACCCGTGAAGAGTTCAGCTTGGTCACCCAGATCCTCGCTAGCTTGCCATACCATCTCCGCATCTAAATTTTTAATACGCACGCCCTTTTCAACCCAATCCATGCGTGCAAAGAACTCGCCATCAAACCCCATCTGTGCAAAAAGCGACGCCATTTCACGAGAGTGACCGAAAGGATCAATTTGCCAGCCCACATGAGGACGACCGCAAGTACCCAAATTGTCTTGAAGTTGTCTGAAGTTGAGAAGGCGACAGATTTGATATTCTTTAACTTCATTGAACACAAATACTATTTTTCCTCAATTTTTCACAAGCAACACTCACTTCAAACCGAGCGTAAATTGATCGATCACCGACTGATAATGCACAGCCGCTTCGTCATTCATAGACCAAGCACCGCCAGCAAATTCCAAACGACCGTCATTGACCAGAGTTTTTACTTGTGCTTGCACATCAGCGGTCTGTTCGTTGAACCACTTGAAGAAGAACGCTGATTCCACGTAAATAAATCTGTGGAAAAGTACAAAAATGTATTAAAGAATTTTATTCACTCCCTTGTGCGAGGGTGGTTACCGTCGATTTGCGTCCTTTAGCAGTTCTTGTACGACAGTATCCAGTATATACTGTACGCCGGCCTTTTGAATGCTATTACGAGCGCCATAATAATATTGGTCGACAGTCTTTAGCCAGCCGACATCGTCGTGGGAATGAGGCACCAAATGGACATTGATCATATTTGGCTTTCCCTCTGGACAGTTCTATGCATACGGATAAGAGTTTAAAACAAATAATTATTTTTTTAACTAAACAATAATTCCATTTCTTCTTTGTAAAAAGTTATTGCTTGTACAACTAAATCTACTGTGAACCATAGATTAGTGGCTAATTTACCGTAAATCGCGATAATAGACTAAAACGTCTCAATCACCCCCATCACTAATTGGCACTGATATTAATGGCAGAATTGAATTGCAAAGGAGAATCTTTCTTGGCCCCAACAGGCGCTTGAACTAAGTATGTATTCAAAAAGTTAGTGCCTCTATCGATGAACAAAAATCGTACCTTATAAGTCCCTCATCACACCCGTCCTATTATACGTCGTTGAAGCTTGGACATTAACAACATCCAATCAGGCGGCTCCGGAAGTGCTCGAGAAAACACATCACAGATGATATATCGGGTACTTTTTTAGCTGCATGAGAACTATCGATGTCGATAGCCATGGTTTAACAGCTGAGAATGGCAGACTGTGTTGAGATTTCTATTCCGTAAGATTTGGCAAGTCATCATGACTCATTTAACGCCAGAGAAATGCATCCAAATTAAGGAAATTTACTTTGAAAAAACATAAATCTGTGTAGCTAACGTTCCGGTGAATGGCGAGCACTATCGAGCCAAACCGACTAAATTTTCGTTTCCCAAAATTAGTCAGCGAAACATCGACGACATTTGGTTCCAACAAGACCGCGCAACTTGCCCTACAGTGCGCTTAACAATCGATTTGTTAGACTGATTGGAATGGACCATGTAACTCGTAGCCACCGCGGGCATATACCGGATATCACATTCAGAAAATAAATGTCATGTGATCATCCACCAGATTATACTAAAAGAAATCATTCCGACCATATTTCTGTTTTGTACTATCATTTGAGTTCACAAGCTCTTAAAAAACACCCGATATAGGAGCTTTACATAAACATAAAGTAGTAGAGCGAATTGAGATTCCGCGATGTCGGTAGACAAAACTTCAACCCAGAAATTGTGTGATGCGGCGCATCCTAGTAATGACAAAGTGAGAGAAAAGCCCCTTTCTGTGGTAATAAGGCCACGAGGAGAACGATTTGGATTCACTTAATGTTTCTAATTGATGCTGGTTAGAACGACTACTGACTCGCTTTGTTAATCCCTGTCCAATATGGAAGCCAAGATGCGCGGGCTATTAGGCAAGGTCAAAGTAACCCTTACTCTTCAGCTTTGTGCTGAATTTCATTCAAAAAATGAGCTCATCGGATATAAATAAAATAGGAGTAATAGAAGGTCCTATAGTTTGCTAAAAATGCAGGGTTAAAAAGGAAATATTCTAATTTTATTCGCCAGAAAACCAATCATAAATCAAAAACATAAAGGAAGCCAACTTTAGACAAAGCGTAACCATGCAACTTCTTTCATTTTCTTCAGTTAATTTTCTAGAATTATTTTTAAAACTCACTTTTTTACTATTTATTGGTTTTTAAATTGAGATTTATTTAAAGAAAAGAATATCTAATTCGATAAATTTTTTACAATATATTTTTCTTTCTTATTAAAAAATTCAAAATCTCTGATCCACCCGCGTAATTTTGAATTCGTGTCGAAAAGTTAAACTATATCGCAATGATTGGTAACATTTTTTTTCTTAATTCCTACATATTTAGATTAACGTTTCCAAACAAGCAAGACTGTATATAAAATTGTAAATCTTCGATGTAGCAGAAATATCATCAACAGTTGAAAAATACAAAGTCCTCTTCATAAACGAATAAATTTATTGAACAATAAATGCATTAACTTAGCTTTATCGATAAGTGTTTCCTCACAGATTACGCAACAAAAATTGTGTGAAAGATTTTATTTATTATTGAAGATAAAGACCCCACGGTGCCACTGTTTTTACCTGCAGAACTTCGGCCAAACTATGATTAAGGTACATTTTTTTTTATTATGTAAGCAAGTTAATCTATTAGCAGCTGATACAATTACGATAAGAAACAATAGTTAAAATTATAAGTAACCATTTTAAATGGTGCACATACACACACTCTGGTTAAAAATTATACGAAATGTAATAAAACTCAAAATTGCGTATAAATAAGTCGATTCTGTATGTGGCAATTTCCAAAAAATTTCAATGAAACTCACTCGTAAGCGAATAACAGAACTAGCCCGAGTATCGGAATGGCATCCAGAAAACAAACTGAAACCAAGAAAAGAATAATCACTCTTAAAGTTGCTCGAGGTGCTAGCGTATGTAGGCTGCTGTTTTTGAAGTTATCTTGAAGCGGTGCACTAGCAACTCCTTCTAGAAGCATAAAAATTATCAGCATTCTGCATAGACTATTCATAATCTCTTTATAGAAAAATGTATGATAGTTGCACCACATTGACTTCTAATTTCAGTGAAATCTTTGCAAGTCGACTACAACAAAAATATTCGCTGAAGTATTTTAAGGCCGCGCCTCAGTGAGACTACGAAAAATGTGGGGAGAGACTTTTAAAGGCTCACATAGATGTATTATTGCATCGGATATTGCTCGCTTTAAGAAAATAATAACTTGCCAGATAGCCAGATCTCATTTAAGAGTTTCTGGTAGAAATTGTATGGCATTTATTTTATATAACTTGAAAGTTACGTGGTCCATTCGATCAGTCCAATTTTTTTATTTATTTTTCCAATAAATCTGGGCGTATGGCGTCAATGGAGGCTTGGATATTTATAAATCGACTTTTAAGCGCGCTCTAGTTGCACCGTTTGTTGGAACCAAATATTGTCTCCGTTTAGTTAATTACTTTTAATTGATGTTTTATTTCTTTTTAATCCATTTCTTTATTGCGATCTAATTTTTAAACATTAAGGAATATTTTTTACTTAAATCTATTAAAGTTATTTAAGAGAAGACAACTATTGTGGAATACACCCAGTAGTGCAACTATTTACTCATTTTAAGATACATAATAATTTAGCTTATTTAGATTTTCTCTTGAGTCTGGTGATGGTTATGGGATTTGCAATTATTTCTGAGGCAAAAGGGTTTGAGTGCGATTGGATTCGTGTGTTGTATGAAGTGGCATATTTTCGTATTTCTTCAGTTATTATGGGTACTTTGAGATCACGATGAATTTTTGCATTTTTGATATAATAAGCGGTGTTTGAGATCATTCTGAGGGTTTCCGACTGGAATCATTGAACTATTTCCATATTTGTTTCGTGATAGCTGAGTAAAGTGAGAGCTTACTTTAGAGAGAAACATGTGAACTGCGATGTAGTAGCCAATATAAGCGTCTAAGATTTATTCCCCGAGCCTTCCGTTTGGTGAAAACATTGGCTTTCCATGTAAGTTTGCTATCAAGATGCATGCAACAAAAATTCAGTCAACATAGCTCGAATGCACCTTACATTCATCGTAACAACAGCTTCTTCATCATTTCGTGAACAAATTTAGCAGAAGCTTTCAACGAATTCCACCGGGTATCCATCAACCATTATCTGACTTGCGTTATTGTGGTTAACCCTCTTAGCGATGTTGACCTCCAGTCCGGCAGTGCGTGCCAGGGCGACTTGTTTGTCCGGCTTCGCTTGCATGATGAAAAGTTTGCGAAAGAGGAGAGAGATGTCATCGGCGATGACCAGGTCCTCAAGATGTCTGGTGAAACTCCATACAGGGTCAGTTGGCTCATGACGTCATCAAGGACGATGACGAAGAGAAGGGGTGACAGGGGACAACCTTGCCTTACGCCTGCGTTAGTAGTGAAAGGATCGCTGATATCGCCTTTATGAAGCACTGCCAGTTCGGAGTTCTGGTAGAGAGCTTTGATGAGGTAGACTATCTTGGCGGGAGCTCCCGTTCTACTCACTACCAGACATATTGCGTCTCGTTTGATAGTGTCGAATGTCTTCTTAAAGTTTACGAACAGCATGTAGAGCGGAGAGCGCCACTCAACTGATTGTTCTACTATAATCCGAAGTGTGTTGGCTTGATCAACACAGCTTCGGTGAGGGCGAAAACCAGCTTTCTCGTCTCGTTTTATGATGTAAATTAGGAAACACTCGTAAATTTTATCAAGCAGCTATTTTGAACTGTCAGGGCTCGGTTAAAATTTTATTGATGACTTTTATTAGTCGACATACATTTTAACTAAAAACAGAAAAAATTAGACTCTTGAACATTGACCCTTGGGCATTTTAAGACAAGCGGACGTACAAAAAAAAACATTTTTTTTGTTAATTTTTAAAATTGAATATCTTGTAAACGGTTTAGTTAATTAGGTTAATCAGAAATCTCCTAAATAATAATGTTCTGAATTACGTAGCACGACTTTCCCGGTAACCCTGCAAACATACATATAAAAAAATATTTTTATTATTATTATTGATTTGTTAGCTTTAATATTCACTTCTTTGCACGAAACGAATACCGGTCGCCAGGCGAAGGAAATTTTTTTTCCGCGAATTGTAAATGTTGGGACTTCCCTTCCAAAACAAACGATTGTAACTGCAAACACTGTTACCACGAAATACTTGGTAAGTCGTGAAATTAAAAAAGCCCCTCGGGTACGTGCTTAAGATTCAACCAAACACATGCACTTTATATTTATCGAAGTAACCAAGCGAACTTACTACCGCAATAATTTTCTTAGGTTTCCAAACTCCCTTGCACTAATAAAGTGTGTTACAAAACTAAGGAGAATTAAAAAAAAAAAACAAGTGTATCCATGCAATTTGTTCAACACTATGTCCTATAACTCATCGACAAATCGGTCAGCAAATAAAGGGGTTTTCAATTGTCGCGGGTCGATTTTGGCGCCCTGTGGCAGCCATTTTGTTTTGGTGACATCTGTCAAATCTTTTGTTTATTATTCAGTTGTTTATGCCAAATCATCATGGCAAGTTACACGATTGAACAGCACGTTCAAATGATAAAACTTTATTATCAAAATGAGTGTTCATTAACGCTGCGCGCATTGCGCCTCTTTTCGGTAGACGTGGTGGCCCTTCCAATTTCTTATGGCCCATATTGAACCATATGGACCTAGACGATATGTGGTTCCAGCAGGACGGCGCTACGTGCCACACAGCAAACGCCATTTTATTCCATTTCAACATCTACCCGCCCTTATTGAAAAACCCTTTATAAGACACCGTGAATGCAGTACCAAAAGTGAGTGCAAAAACAAACAGACGTCCTTCATTAGGTACTATGACCAAGTATATCTGGGTTAACTTTATTCATTTGTTCTTTCAAACGCTCCAAAAAATATACCCCAAAACTGCCGTTTTTTTTTTTCATTATCATTATTATTAATTTTTTTTTTGTTTTGTGTTTGTAACGAAAACTTCCTTCATAAGCGCACATTCTTCTTATTGAAACATAACTTTTCTTCCTCTATCTCCGCTTTGCTTCACTTTATGCAAACAATACACTAAACAAAAACAAAAAAGGTGCCATCAAACACACCGTATATCCACAGGCAGCCTGGACTTGCTGCTCCCGGAGCACCACAGCAAACACCACAAGAAGTGTGGCTAAACCACCAAGTGGCTTCATTTTGTTAACACAAATACGAAGCTTATTTTACAAATTAACGATATTTTAAAAACTTTTCACTATCTCTTCCACAATACAAAGAAAGAACTCAGGACCGCTGAATCGTGTACGCCAAATCACTTAAAACGACTGTTACTCTAAATATTCACCAGAAGCGTTTTTATACGCAACACATAAATCTAAATCAAATCAAAAGCAACTCATATCGCTAAAGCCGTGTTGAGCTGCTAGCCGGTGAGTGTTAAGTTGTGAAAGCTCTGAAGAGAGGCACGTCGATGGGAAATTGAGATTTTACTTATCATTTTTGAGTAGAGTTCGTAAATAGAGTTTTTTCACTTAAGCTGCTTGATATATTTTTAATTGATAACAATCGCACCTGAATGTCAATGGCAAATCCAATATTGGAAGAAACAACAGTTTTCGTTAAAGGAGCATTTAATTAGTGAAATGCATAACAGTATAAATGAAAATATTCGATTACAAGCAATACATCGCAGATGGGAAACTAATTTAGTTTTTATTTGCTAGCCCTCGAGGTAAGAGTGCAAAACAAGAGTACTCACGCGATAAGGTTGAATTACCTGTGAATAGGTGGGGTAAAACGCTTACAATGTATCCAGCTGTGCTTATATTTGTCATCTATTTGATTTTGATTAACCCATTAAAGTTTTTCTAAGGTAATTTATTATCATTTTACAAGAAGTAATTCTTGCTAGATGAAACCAAGTTTGGTGGCTCATTTGCAGCAAGAGGCAATGGAGGCGTATTGTAGAGGAGGCAATGGTCCACACCGGACTGTAATGCCAATGTGATGATGATGCTATCACATTGGCATTACAGTCCGGTGTGGATCATTGCCTCCTCTACAATACGCCTCCATTCTTCTGGACAGCCCGCTTTCGCTCTATGTTGTGTGATTCTCATCTTTCGTACTAGTATATCGTCTTCTACGACTTGCAATCCTCACCTCTTTGGTGATCCTCTCTTTTCCTGCTCCTTCAGGATTTGCTTCAAAAACTTTTTTGGTCGCTCTTTCGCTGCTCATTCTTAACACGTGTCCATACGACCGTAATCTTTATGACTTTATAAACCGCGTTACATTTCGTGGCGCGATTAAAACACTGAGCTCGTGGTTATACCGTTTACCTAATATTTTTCTGAGAATTTTTCTTTCAAATCGCATCAGTAAATTCACGTGATTAACTTCAAGGAACCCTGTTTCATAGGCGTAGGCGAGAACCGGTCTTATTATAGTTTTGTACATCTGGAGCTTTTGTTCCTTTGATAAGTTTAATATGACCAAAGTATGCTCTGTTAGCTGCCTGATTACGGGCTTGCATTGATAAGGGCGGATCCTTATTTATGCTGAGCACTACACCGAAGTACCTAAACTCTTACATGACCTTAAAAAAATATATCTTTCGATTCTGATGAGACTATCATGAAAGGATTTTGTCATGTATTTCGTCTTTTCTTCATTCATCTCATTTAAAGTCTATAAAGAGAAAGTGTAAATTAATGTTGAACTCATAATATTTTTGAATATCTGCGGCATAATAAAGCACCGATCTGTTGCGATCTGTTGTCCAGCGTCCGATTCTAAAACCGCATTGATAATCTCACGATCTCTTCTGCAGCTTGTAGCTTATGTTGACAATGCCATCCTGTCGCATCCAGTTTGCATATCTCAAATAAACCATTTAAAAACACAAATTTCATCAATTTCTGATTAATATTTAACAAATGTGAAGGGTTTTACGTTTTATCTTTTAGCTCTGAAAAAATTCAGAAAATGCAAAGGTTTATATTTCGATCTCAATCAATGTTTCGGTGTACAATTAATCATCCAATTTTGTAATTGAATAACTTTTTTATTTATTAAAAAATGATTTTAAGTGATAGAAATCTTTATTTTGACCTTTAAGGTGTTGGTCCAATGCAGGCTGGCTTTGATTGCTGTACTTGTTTTGCTTGGCTTTGATAACTTGTATGGCCGAATGGGCGCTTTGAACGCTGCGATAACAATCAAATGATTCGAAAAAGGAATTCATGGTGCACATGTCTAATTTCGCGAGTAGCGCCGATTCCAAGTTCTTTACTATTACTCCGACCACAAAACCCATTTAACTTTTTTTTTTGACTAATACTCTCATACTCTGAGCAGTAACGAAAAGTCTTGTTCTTCCTATTCGGCTTCGCTTCCAGTCTGTCTGCAACATAAATTTCTCAAATTAAGGTGAACCAAATCAAATTAACGTAAATGTGATACGAATTCCTTATGTCAAAAGCGCTCCAAATAGAACATTGAGCTATTTGAAACTTCGCCGTACTGCAAGCGTTTCAAGCAAATTTCGTACATTTCAATATTGTTGTATTCATTTCTGCTTATTCTATTCATTCATCATCTTTTGGCTCTACAGCTCTTTGTGAGCTTTGGCCTGCTGCACGTGGGACCTCCATACGTCTCGAACGCTTGCGACTTTCTTCCAGTTCGTTATCCTAAGTTTCTTGATGTCGTTCTCTAGTTCGTCGGTCCATCTTGTTCTCGGCCTTCTTCTTGCTCTAGTGTTGAACGCTCTGGCTTCTACGATTTTCTTCTACTCCCTCGTACCGTCCATTCTTTTAATGTGACCCAGCCATTTTAACCGCTGCGCTTTGATGAAACGTATAACGTTTTCGCCCTTTATCAGTTGATCTAGCTCCTCGTTCCATCGCCGCGATCTTTGATTGGTCCGAAAATTCCTCTGAGTACTTTTCGTTCGAAGGCTTGCAGTTTTGCTTATTCCATTGATTGTTTTATTCATTTTTGCAAGTTATCCAAGCCGAGCAAGCAAAGCCGGCCTGTATTGGGCCAGCAATTTTACCTGCTCCATTGCTTGTCTGTTTGTATACTGCAGCTGTCTATAAGTAGTTCACGAGTGTAAAACATGATTAGCAAAAATCATAAATTTTCCCATAGGATGGTTCATTTTGTACCGCCTTGTATTTCATATTTGCCGAGCCGAGCGCATACCGCACCCATTAACTTAAATTATAAAAGAAATTATATGAACAAGTAAACTTATGCTCACCTAATACAGATGTCACACAAGTTGAATAAAATTAAATACTAACCTTACTGAAAATTTCAGCAACAGTTTTTCAAACAAGCGTGCAGCTTGAAACTCACAACACAGGCCGATAGTCTTAGTAGCTAGTGCCTCTTTTTTTAATATGGTTATTTATAATTAAATTTCATTATTAATAAATAAATAAATAAATAAAACTCACAACAACCACACTGCAACTTTAACAACAACATGAAACACGCGCCGAAAGTAAAATTGCTGAAAAATTTTGAGCGCTCGCAAGTAAGAACAAACTTTGCCAGTTTATGTCTAGTGCCATAAGTCATCAAATGAAAAAGGAACAGAGCCACAAAACATTTCTGCTTTTTCAAGGATTGAGATCGTAATAACCTTTGTGTAATTTATTTATGCGCTTGTTAGTGGTATTCACTAGCGAGATGGACGTGCACGAAAAGGAGTCAATAGGCGATGTCGACAGTATTGGACACGCTTCTTCTGGGGCGGATTTGTCAGAAGACTTTGCTAACCTGTTGTCGGAGAAAGAGCTCCTGGGGGAGGTAGACGCAGACGTAACCAATGAGGCTCCTTCAAATAAATCTGCACCACAGTAAAGCAGCTACAGCAGCCCTTGTTGAACTAATGGCGGTAGAAAATCCTGACATTGTCCTCATTCAGGAGCCATGGGTGAGACAAGGGCGCATATGCGGATTGAGGGCTCCGCACTACTAGCTTTATGCTGCCAGCTGTGCAGGTAAAAGTAGGACATGCGTATTAGCTAAATCTAAACTTAACGTTTTCTTAATCCCAAAATATAGCAATGAAGACTTCACGACGGTAAGCTGGGAAGCAGGTGACATCGAATTTCGTATGGCGTCGATGTACTTGGCCCACGAAGAACCCGTACCACCACAACTGTTGGTGGATTTGATAACGGACAGCGAAACCTCCAAAAGCAGACTAATACTGGGTGGTGACGTGAATGCACACCACTCTGTATGGGGAAGCTCGGATATCAACGAACGTGGTGAGTTACTTTTCAATTACATTTTATGTACTAAATTGCTGTTATGTAATCGTGGGAACGATCCTACTTTTATAATCAGGAATCGTCAGGAAGTTCTTGACATCACCCTAGTCTCAGATTGTTTAATAGATAAGGTGGTTCAATGGAGAGTATTAGAGAAGCACTCCTTCTCAGACCATCGCTATATTGAATTAATATTAGAAAAAGAAATCCCTCAACCTACTAGTTTTAGGAACTACAGGAAGACCAACTGGCAGATGTATAATTACGAGTTGGAGAGAAATCTTCCCGAAATTCCCCCTTACTATCCAGAAAACGAGGAAGAATTAGATAAGCTAGTCAATTTGTTTACCGGAACATGTTGCAAAGCGCTAAATAAGTCTTGCCCTCTTGTCAGGCACAAGGGGAAGACAAAACCCCCATGGTGGTCCTCAGAACTTAGCCTTCATAAGAGTGTATGTAGAACACTATTTAATAAGGCGAAATACTCTAATTCGGAATACGATTGGAACTTCTATTATGAGCAACTCAAAGTCTATAAAAAAGAGTTGAGGAAAGCAAAAAGATCTTCATGGAGGTCGTTCTGTGAGGATATAGAAACTACAGCGGAAGCTTCTCGCTTAAGAAAGGTCTTGGCTAGATCAACGACATCTATTGGCTTTTTACAGAAGCCAGACAACGGCTGGACGACTTCTACCAAGGAGTCGCTAAGTTTACTATTAGATACTCACTTTCCGGGGAGCTCTGAAGTCTATAACTCGGGTCCTACCCGAACTTGCAACCCCAGAGTATCAGAATTTCAGATTAACTCAGATATCTCAGACATAATCAATGGAACTAATATTACTTGGGCTATAGGAAATTTTAAGCCGTATAAATCGCCAGGCCCTGATGGGATAATACCGGCACAACTTCAGCAGCCTCTGGCTCATATCACAAGGTGGTTAGTAACCATTTTCAAAAGTACTCTTCAGTTAAATCACATTCCCTCAGCATGGAGGGAGGTTAAGGTCATCTTTATCCCGAAGGCAGGTAGAAGCTCGCATACCAAACCTAAGGATTTCAGACCGATTAGTCTATCATCCTTTCTACTGAAAACATTAGAAAAGCTGATCGACTCAGTTATCAGGTACAGCGTACCCCACTCACGTATTTCCAAATCGCAACATGCCTACTGTAAAGGAAAATCTACAGAGACGGCCCTAAACTCACTGGTCACATCAATTGAAAGCTCATTTGAGGTTAAAGATTATTCACTGGCAGCCTTTTTAGATATCGAAGGAGCTTTTAACAACATCCTGCCTAAGGTCATAACGAACACGCTGTCAGACCTGCGCATCTCCGGAACCTTTGTGAATTTCATTGAACAGTTGCTTACGAGCAGGTTCGTGAATTCGACGTTGGGCTCTTCGGTGATGCGCAGATCTGTCTGTAGAGGTACTCCTCAAGGCGGGGTGCTTTCTCCTCTTCTGTGGAATCTAGCTATGAACAAGTTGTTGCTGGATCTGGAGGAGAGGAGAATTAAGGTTGTGGCCTACGCGGACGATGTAGCTATAGTAATAAGGGGGAAGTTTCCAGACACCCTCTGCAGTCTAATGCAAAGAACCTTAAAATATGTGGATACTTGGGCCAAAACATGTGGTTTGAGCCTGAATGCGGCCAAAACGGAACTAGTGTTGTTTACAAGGAAATATAAAATTCCCGACTGCCGGCCTCTGACACTCAACGGAACTCTTTTGCTGGTCGGTGAAAAGGCCAGGTACTTAGGTTTAACCCTTGACAGGAAACTTTCATGGAAGCTGAATGTTCAGGAAAGAATAAAGAAGGCTGCTACGGCGCTTTACTCCTGTAAGAGAACTGTAGGCTTAAAATGGAGTCTACGGAGTCCTGGTCTGGTGGCCATCCCTTGATAAGAAAACTTCCATTAAGAAACTAGATAGTATTCAGAGGGCGGCAAGCCTCAGTATCACTGGGGCGCTCAAAACAACGCCAACTTCGGCTCTAAGTGTTATGTTGCATCTACTACCAATTGACCTATATTGCAGACAACTGGCCGCCAAAACGGCTCTAAGATTGAGGGAATCATCGATGCTCAAGACAAACAAATGGGGACACTCGCGCATACTTGGGATGTTTCCAGGTATTCCTAATACCACCGACTTTTGTGACTCGGTGAATACATACCTAGACAGGCCTTATACAGTCCATTTTCCATCCAGAGAGGACTGGGTGAATGGGTTAACAAACAACGAAAACGTGGTTAGTATATATACGGACGGCTCAAAACTCAATGATCAAGTGGGAGGTGGTGTATATTCGGAAACTATTTTCGCCAATTTTTCCTTTCGCTTACCTGATCATTGTAGCGTATTCCAGGCCGAAATCCTGGCAATCTCAGAAAGCCTTTTAATGCTAAATAAAAGCGTAGTCACTGTTAGAGATATCTTCATTTATTCCGATAGTCAGGCAGCTCTGAAATCGCTTCTATCAAGCAAACACTCGTCTAAGACAGTAAAGGAGTGTTACAAATTATTAACAACACTTGCACAGTACTTTTCTATTAATCTACTCTGGGTGCCAGGACACAGTAACATTATAGGTAACTGTAAGGCAGATGAGTTAGCTAGATTAGGCTCCTCGCTCCAAATTAGTCAGGACAGGCTTGACATACCTATGCCCCTGGCAACATGTAAACTTTTGATAGACAGATACACCATTAGTGCTGCTAACTCCAACTGGAGGCAGTTAAACACCTGCGCTATAAGTAGGCTAGCGTGGCCCGAATGGAACATGGGTCGAACTAAGAGTCTACTTAAGTTAGGCAGGAGGGATCTAAGGATTGTCGTAGGTGTCCTATCTGGGCACTGTCTAATAGGAAGACATGCCAGTAGATTAGGGGCACCATCTAATGACTATTGTAGAAGCTGTCAAGATATAGAGGAGGTAGAGACAATCGAACACCTTCTATGCGGGTGCATGGCTCTGTGTAGAAGGCGGTGGAGATTGCTCGGTTTCGCTTATCTGGACAGCATTGCAGATGTTGCAAATCTCAAACTATCTAGTATAGCTAGCTTTTTAAAGGCCACACAATGGTTTAGAGAGGACCAAGCTGAGTAGGATAGGACAGTTCCGGTGGTATCACAAGGGGCCTCTAACTGGCCTAGGTGCGTCGTAGGACAGCCACTTCACCTAACCTAACCTAGTGGTATTCACGCTTGATCAACTTGGGTGCGTGGGGAAACCGAGCATTAAGTGAGTGGTGACACGAGTTCTTTCAGGTGTTTATTTATTTGAGGTTCATAGCTAATAATGAAAGTTATCGCTCACCAGTGGGGTCTGGCGCAAAATCTTTTTATAAATTGATTGTGCCTTGTGGCTCAGTGACTCTTTTTGTAAGTCGCTCCGACTTCTTGATGCTTGCGACAAGTCTGTGGTATGCCTGTAGACTGTACGCTTTTAACTTACCATTGCATAGGCGCTTTGAGATATGCAGCGATCTGCCCGGCAAATGAAATAACAAAAACGCAACTTGCCGCAGAGCAATTGGTTAAAATTTGTTTTTCAATGGGATTGAGATTAATTACACAGGTCAACAACGTTTTGTTCTAGGAAAGTGTAGGGTCGTTTTCGAAGTAATTTTTTGCGTAGAATCTGAATCCGGGGTTTAAATTGCTCTATCACGTCAGAATTTTGAGATATCCTAACCTAAAAGTGCAAAAAACGCTGTTTTTGCCCATTTTTGAGGTTATGTAGCTACGCAGATTTTGCTCTTTATAAAAAAGTAAACATAGTATTTTAAAGTATAAGTCTTCCTCTTTTAAATGCCGTTAAGTTTGCTTAAATATCTTTATTTTTCACTGAGATATCGTATTTTGAAGTTTCCATGTTTGTGAATTTTTCGATATTCGAAAATCCATTGAGATAACATGAGACGTGATACGGTCGATTACATAGTCGCACAAAAAAAATAGCCAATTAGACCTACGTATTTTTCCCTATGTATTTTTGGTCGCTGAATCCGAATCCGAAGTCAAAAAAATGGAAAACCCATTACCAACCACCCTTACCAAACCGCGAGCAGGCTCACCTTCTGACCCGCGGAACAGCGAATTAAATTGCATATTTTTCTTGAAATGAATATAAGTTTTCTTGACAATTAGTCACACACCATTAGTCGACTACTCCAACGACTCCAATTATTATTTGAAAACATCCAGCAGCAAGAGGTAATAGCAAGTAAAAATGTTGGTAAAAGAAAAAGTGAGGGTTTTACTGCTGAATTCATTGGTAAGTTTTAACAGAGCGAAGTCTTTAGAAATTTAGAACCGAACAACTCACATACTCGCAGGGATTTTTGAACCATAAAGCCAGCTATATGAGACAATGAGTTGTACGTCCTACCTACACGCACCAATTCGATACACGAGTTTTTAGAATTTTTACATTATTTATATATTTGTTTGTTTATAATCTAGAAACAAACGTTTTCAATCAAAAGTCACACCCAGCTCCTCTAGGGGGATTAATGAAAATTGAGAACATAATAGGAGGTAGAAATACGAGAGCGAGACTTAGAGTAAGAGACAGTGAGCACTCTTTTATATTTAAATTAAGGTGATGTTTGCTGCACCATTTAAAGGGTCTGCCGAGAAATGCACCTAGACCTTCTCCTTCCTCTTGATTGGTGCGATAACAGCTTACACGTTTAACAACGCGCGCCAGTCATTTCTTTCTCGTGCTAACCGGCACACGCCAAGTGAAGTCAAGTCCTTCGCTATCTGAAATTTTAACAAAGGGGAAGCCTTTCTCTCTTCTGCTACCACCAGCTGGTACCGCCTCGAATACTTTCATGACCGGAGCACTTGTATCAATTCGGACGATATGACCAAACCAACGAAACCGCTGGATCTTTATTCGCTAATTTGTTTAGGTCAACGTAAAGCTCATACAACTCATTGTTCCATCGCCAACGCTGCACTTAGATGTTGAAATTTAGACTACTTCAGGTTTATTCAAAATACGACGCTTAACAAATGTATGCGAAAAAATACATCATTTCATCAGTATCCATTATGAGCACTTTCACAGGTAAATTACGCCAAAAAGTCAATGTATGAATGCCTAATTATTGAGAAGTCCAGTTTTTGTTTCACCAGTTCTTTTTCTATCCTCGACAGAATCAGTTTCTTGAAATTTGAATTGTCGACTCATTCGGAAGATTATAACCACCAAAATAAACTTGAATTTTGCGAGAGGTTGTTCTTAAAGATCGGCCATTTTCACAATAAGTTTCAATAATTTTAGCGCGCTGTTCTATCGTGTAAAATTGCACACCTGTCAACTTGGCAAATGTCAAAGATGACATAAAAAAGTGCCGTCTAGGAATTATTCACTACTCACATCTAGGAAGACCCTTTACAAAATTACGGAAAATTCTAAATTCTAATCCTTTAGTCACTACTAAGAAATGCATAATAATTATAAAAATGTTTGTTAGAAGTTGGGTGAGCGCATCTGTCATAGCATCTGCATCATTTTACATGGCAATGAAAATGAACGGTAAAATACACGTCGGTGAACGTGTTAAATGCTCGAGCAATAAATAATCACTTAGTGACTGTTAGATTATTAGATTGTTTACGTTTGCACTAATGTTTCAAGTGCTGCCTTTTCTTAGTTTTCAATATGAGTGTCACACGCACGTCATAAACTGTTTTATTCTAGAGCCACCCTTCAAAGAACCTGTACGAGCACTTAGACGATGAGTTAAACAAAATGCTCAACAATTTTTTGAATTGCTGTACCTTTTTAACTTGAAGAGCACTCCCATATTTTAATAAGTAGGGTAATGCCACCTTGAGTGGACCACCTGAGACAGTTTTGCGATATGATTGTGTAAATGTCAATACTGGCGTAGAGAGTTGCGCCACACTCGATAGCCCTAAGTAAAGGAGTTCGAAGTTAACGGCTATGAATGCAGACGAACATTTTATAAAAAATTAAAAAACAAATTCCGAATTATAATTTTCTACATTATTTTAAAATCAAAAATATCCTGAAAATTTACCTTTTAAAGGTCAGAAATATTTTTTCTTTTTGGTTTGGACATTGAATTTCATTGTGCAAAATTATAACATAGGTATTAATTCTGTTGCAAGAAAATAAGTTGGTGGTTGATCATCTTTTGTAACTTTGAGTGAAACGCAAAATTTTTTTCAATGGTAGTGTATAGCTTTTTGGATATAAACGTCGCCGAAAGAAAATTGTGAGAAAGTATCCAAAGCAGTAGAGAATGACTGGCAATTGCAACTACCAAAATGCATTGTTGAAAGAATCAAAGCTATAATAATTAAAAACAAAGCACTACGAAAAATTGATGAAAAACGGAAATATAAGTGAGGTTAAGTTATATGGTAATATAGAAGTATTAGAAGGGCTCACTTGAACGTGAACTTAAATTATTTGCACATTTTACTGATTTATGTACCCAATTATTTAGATAAGACCGCCTATCCTAATTCATATTCCAAACGGAACAGCAAACGCCCAAAAAAGTAGCAGCTGAGTGACTAAATTTCAAACTGATGTAGAGAGCTTTCAAATTCCCGACTGCAATCCGATTGATGATTCGCAAAAACATTTTAAAAAATATTCATCCGCACCATCACAACCAACGATGGAAGGGTAAATTATTGAACATGAAATTATAAGGAAGTTATAAACTTAGAAGTTCATACTTCTGTGGGCAAAAAGTAAGGTGAATTTGGTTGGTGAAATGAAAAATTTTTATTTATTTTATTTTTATTTGCAAATTAATTTTATCCCCTTCAAAATAATCCCCTCTCGATGAAATACACTTATGCCAACGATTTTTCCAATCCCTGAAACATGCCAAATAGTCCATTTCCGGTATAGCCATCAGCACCTTCTTAGATTCAGCTTTTATCTCCTCAATCGACTCGAAACGCCTTCCGCGGAGTGGTCTTTTGAGTTTTAGGAATAGCCAGAAGTCACACGGAGCCAAATGAGGCGAATACTGTGGTTGCGGAATGATATGCGTGGAATTTTTGGCGAAATGGTCACGAAGAACGAGTGCAGTGTGAGACGGTGCATTATCGTGATGCAAAAACCAAGAGTTGTTGGCCCATAACTCTGATGTTTTTAGACAAATTGCTTCACGTAAACGACGCATAACGCTCAAATAATATTCCTTATTAACAGTTTGGGCAGGTGGAAAGAATTCATAGTGCACCATACCACGAAAATCGAAAAAAACTGTCATCATAACCTTTATTTTTGAACGACTTTGTCGTGCTCTTTTCGGTCTGGCCTCGCCTTCAGCACGATATTCGCTTGATTGGTCGGTTCTTTCAGGGTCGTAAGCATAAATCCAAGTCTCATCTCCCGTAATGATGCATTTGAGCTTGTCCTGATAGTCTGAAAGCATTGTTTCACACACATCAACGCGACAACTTTTTTCCAAGAAATTGAGAGTTTTCGGTACCAAACGAGATTTGACTTTTCGTAGGCCCAAATGGTCTTTCAAAATGGTTTTCACAGATCCTTCTGATATTCCGATCATATCACTAAGGTCTTTAACAGTCAACCGACGATTTTTGAGCACTAACTCCCTCACTTTATTAACGTGTTGGTCGTCTGTTGACGTCGATGGTCGTCCGGAGCGCTCCAAGTCATCAACACATTCTCGACCCTCTTTGAAGTCTTTGTACCACTTATAAACATTTTTCTGCGACATGGTCGAATCACCAAATGCCTTCTGCAACATGCTAAACGTTTCCGCAACCGAAACAAATAAATTCACCTTACTTTTTGTCCACAGTAGTATATGCACTAAGTCCACTGTGCACAAAGTCCATTAAGTGCGACGGTAATTTCTTTCTCGTGCTAATCGGCATTATTAAAGAGAGAGTTCAAGAGTTGGTTTTTATTAATGTCAGTGCCTACATAATTTAAAGTCACATTTGCCGATGTACGCTTTTTTAAAGCAATGATCCCATTTTTTAGTTCCATAGAAGTAACTATGACGTCAGGGTTGAAATATCATAATTTGGAAGAGTTATCGCGGTACGGGACTTCCTACTTTGTCATCAAGCTGTGAGCCTTCCCTACAAGGCTTACAGTGCACACTGTCAGTGTGGTATTTATCTCTCCACTCTTTCGTGCTTTAAAGAGTCGTGATCAGATGCACAGCAATAATTGTTGAACGAACGCGTAGGAAAACTAAACATTTTTAGAATGTACGGGTATCCCAAATTCCGTGTCTCAGGGAGTGGTTCTCTTTGAAGCATTTAATTTTTTGTAGTAAATACCAAGTACTTTCTTTTTTGTTTTTATTTACCAAGTAAATATTTATTTTGATTAAAGTAATTTTTAAATTGGTTAAGGTAATATTCAAAATTAAGTAAAGTTGTTTTGTTTATACACAAATATGTACACGCACATATTTATTTATACAGAGTTAAACGTTGATTTAACTGATCTACTTAATAGTTTCTATGCAAATATTTACCAACAAAGTCTGGCACAACATCTGTTTAATATGTATGGGGGGATTTTTTTGAGATTCATCAGAACAATCGATATCAACAATATGGTATGGCATGATATGGTTAAAAAACATCCGATACATATATGCATATGTTTGTGAAAATTTACGTAGAAAATTTAATCAAACATGCATACGAGTATAGATCCAAATTTTTTCCTCGTATTTTATTAAATAGTTTGACGTGTGTTTAATGCCCAAAACCCGGAAGACACTAAAGTAAATATACACAAGCTGACTTTGAGAAACTTAGAAAGTTTATATAATAATAACTTCGTTCTTTTCGAAGATAGATTTCCAAGAATTCCAAGCGTACACAATTTCACACAATTAAGTTAACTAAGATGAGTATAAAAGCTAATAGTGACAATCAATAATCAGTTAGTAAGGAAGCAAATTAAGAAACGTAAAGAAGAAATGTGAGAATGCAAGTAGGAGCGGTAAGACCAAGGATGATAGATTACTAGGTTTGGCCAATAATTATGGTGAAAAACAAAATTGAGAGGGGAACTTCGGTTGCCACGTAACGGGGTGATTCGCCAGCCGAGTTCTCCACGATCAGGTCACATGTATTCACACACTCGTCGAATCAATCGTTATTCAGATAGAAACGACGCAACACGAGCGAAGACTGTGTTGTATACCACTAACACAATCTTATTGCCAGCCGAAATCTGCACATTAACACGACACACTTGACCAGTCAGTCGTTGTGCAAACGGCAACGAAGTGACATTGTGTTAATTTTTCTTTCGTATATCACTAACACTTAGCGGCCGCCGTAGCCGAATGGGTTGGTGCGTAACTACCATTCGGAATTCACAGAGAGAACGTAGGTTCGAATTTCGGTGAAACACCAAAATTAAGAAAAACATTTTTCTAATAGCGGTCGCAAAACTCCGAGTGTATTTTTGCTATGAAAAAGCTCCTCATAAAAATATCTGCCGTTCAGAGTCGGCTTGAAACTGTAGGTCCCCCCATTTGTGGAACAACATCAAGACGCACGCCACAAATAGGAGGAGGAGCTTGGCCAAACACCCAAAAACGGTTTATATATATATATATATATATATCACTAACAAATTTTTTTAGATATCGAAATTTGTACCGATGGTTCTAAGATGAACTATGGTGTGGGAGCTGGCTTCCATTCGGAGCCATTCAACCTATCTCAGTCAATTCGTCTTCGTGCATATGCCAGCGTGTTCCAGGCAGAATTCTTAGCGATCAGAGAAGCATGCAAACCACTAAAATTCTACAAGGAAGTTGGTGCAAGAATAGCTATCTTCTCAGACAGTCAAGCAGGTATAAAGGCCTTAGACTCCAACTCCATTTCATCCAAGCTAGCCTTACAGTGTAGAGCGGAACTAGAATTGCTTAGTCATTGACTTGAAATCACTCTGATAAGGGTTCCCGGTCTTAGGAACATACGGGGTAATGAGATAGCGGATGAGCTAGCAAAAAAAGGTTCGACACTAGAAATAACAGAGGCGGCGGCAGTCGCCACCCCACTCAACACATTAAAAGCATCCATTGTTTCACACTATCATGCTTCAGCCGAAAGAAGATGGAAGCAACTAACTACATGTATTACAACAAAAAACACATGGCCGTCGTACAAAATCCATAGGACGAATGATCTGTTAGTATGCTCTCGGCCAAACATCTCACGCATCACCGCAACCCTTACAGGTCATTGGAAAGTAGGGGAGCATGCAGCCAGACTCAACCTCCTCTTCAATCCCATCTGCAGAAGCTGTCAAGCGGAAGGAAAGTTTTTTCCACTACTTATGTGAATGTCCAGGGCTACCTATCTGAGATCTAAGACATCGAGATAAGGGATTTGCTGCTATACTTGGACCACACTAAATGGATCTGACTTAGAACAAAAAAAAACATCATCACACGAGGACAGTGGTAGTAAAACGGTCACTAATTAGGATTATTTCAGTGGATAACTCCACCAATTCAACAACAACAATTTTTTAGTTTTTTCGTACTCAAACCGATTCATAACTTCTATGTCAGCCCAACCGCTGATTTAGTCAAATTCGCTAAGAGCCGGCTAACGAGCTGATATTGGCAGCACCATTAAACATCTTTTCCTTATAAGTAAGGCGAGAATGATGAATGAGAAAGTGTATGTGGGAGTGGGAGCAAATATATATTGCTCCAAATAAAGGCAAACTTTTCTGTGCGTGATTTTTGAAATACGGGTATTTATGTACCGCTTGTTTTGTTATTTTGAAGGATAACGCGCTTGTCGGTCTCATTCAATTTATTAAATATATCTTACTATTATGCCTGCTGAGAGTTTATTTTTATCTGCTGCTACTGAAATCATCGCATGAGCATTGCCTTCAATTCCCTCCATTTGCTGCACAGATTATCACATCCTTAAGATTGTACGGCAAAACCTCCCTGCGAGACACCATTGTAATAATTTTAATTTGATATATATCATTTTTTCTATTATTTAATTTTTTATTGGTTGCCGAAATATCTTTAACCATCGCTCGTTATTGTGTATTTTTTTGTTTTATTTTTTTTTTTTGTTCTGCCTTACAGAGACATTTACTGGCTAAAAGAAGCCAAAACTTCCAAGTTAAATCGAATGCATATAGGTACTTCAAATTGAAAATTATGCCAAATTGACACAAACAACGCCTAAAGGTTAGTAAGAAAGCATCTTTCTTTCTACCCACAAAAAATATATATATTTTTTAATTATTAAAAATTAGTGGCAAATAAAATACTATATCTAACTACTCAGACTTTCCTCCCAATCAGAAATATGTTATTTTGTCATATCTCACAAAAAAATTAGCTCCGTTTGAAGCAATGTTTCGCTATCATTACTGTTTATTACGATTTATACGAGTATACGAATTTTATTCGAAACGTTATGGAAAGCCCACTAAAAATTTAAGGGATTACTGAGCATAGAATCTTAGAATAGTGTTTTTCAAATATGATAAAAAAAACTTTTCCTGAATATTTTAACCTAAAAAATAAAAACTTGTTTTTAATCTTCAAAAGAACCGTAGATATTTCACTTTAAAAAACTTTACGCCAAAATTTTCAATACTAAATATATCTGAAAATTATTAATTTTTTTTAAAACATTTTCACTTCTTTTATATTAAAGCCAAAAAAACAAACTAATTTTGTAGAATATTTAACGAGAATGTCCAAACAGCTTGGAATGCTTGGCATAGAATCGCTCTACTTTATTTTGATTCCTTAAAGTGGAAAACAGATGTAAACAAATTTGGCGCCAATACAAAGCTAGAAACTTTAAGTTATATGGCTTTTATTGTAGTATAAACTATATTTTAATAAAATAAAAAAGAGCGTGTAGCGTAGTAAACATAACATAAGTGAAACTTTCAAGGCAGACAAAGAAAGAGGGAGAGACCCGAGAGGGAATGAGAGAGAGAGAGAAAAAGAATATATGTGTATCTAAATAAATAACATTTCCAGAAAATACAAATAGACAAAATTTACAAAAAAAACGGAGAAGGATTGACCGGTGTAGGTAAACGCCGGACACAAACCGTAGCAACAACGCGCACTACTCAGAGCGTTTATCACCCGCACAAACGCAGCGATTCCAGGGCCACAGCAACGGCACAAATTACCGCAAGACAATACCAATAAATCAGACGCCAGAATGGGTAGCACTTTATAATACCCACAAGCACTAGCCCAGGAAACGAAAATAGGCGCCAATAGGCACAAAAAAAACACCAAAAAATTGGGACCAAAAAACGCCCCAAACAGTAGGCACCAAGGAAATAGAACGCCAAAAAGTAGGCACCAAAAATATATTTCCTACAAGTTTGTCCCAACAAACAAGCGCCAAAAAGTAGGCAGTGTTATTTCTCACTAGAAATTAGCAACCATAAATAAAAGATATAGCTCTCTATGGTTCCTCTATGGTATATCTTTTTTCTCTCTCGCGGAAAGAAAATGCCCAAAACGTTGCATGGCCTTGAAATTTTACTCTCCATTCCCTCTCGTCCATCGACGCCTATGAAGTTTCACTTCGAAAATGAAAAAAAAAAGTAAAAATATCTAACGGGGCTGTTATTATTGTGAGCACAGCAAATCTGTGGGTGACAGAAAAAAAAACTATTTCTGTTTTATAATGAGGGTATTGGTAAAGTAATAATTAATGTACAGAATTTATTATATGTGACAAAAAGCGAGTCCTAAATTATTTAAATTTAAACACCTTCAGTTGATGAGAACTGCAGTAAATGAGTTTTTTCTTGCAATAAAGGTTGTGAAGGCACTAATTTTCTGTTCGCTAAATTATTACTAGTTTTATAATTTATAGTTATTAGAGCCACTGAGCTTAGAAAAAAAATGTATAACAGCGTAACTATAAACATTATTATTGCTCAAAACTTTAACTATTATTTGCCCTAAGAAGAGGGATGACATACTTAGAGTGCGTTCTTTTCTCGCAAAAAAAAATTCTAACTCATTCATATTTTACAAAAATTTAAGACCAGTCCAAAATACTTGGATCACTTGACATGAAATTACTCATGAACTGTTTGCGCTTATGGGGGAACACCTATGTGATTTTTCAAACAAATCGTTTTTTTTTTGCATTTTGTTAAAGGAGATATATTAAAAAATATGTAAAAAAATGTAACTTAAAATCTTGAAAATTGGCGAAGTAATACCCAATACAATAAGTGCAGGTAGAGAGTTACAACGGCCAATGAAAACTTTAAACGCGTTTTTCTCAAAACGACTTTTATGAACATGGTGCCCTCGATTTCTCGAAGACTTATGAACCGATTTTAATTTTTTTTTTGTTTTTGTACATTGCATTGGCTACAGTCGTACATAGCCGTTTTTAAAAATTCCAAAAATTAATATTTTTTCAAGCCTTTCGAAAACAAAAAAAGGGTAAAAACACAAACTCATTTTTCAAACCTGCACCATTTTCTCAAAAAAAAAATATTAAAAAAACCGCCACGTACGACGATAGCCATTGATGTATAGATTAAGATTTTTTTGGTTTTTTGCTGTCAGATGAATTTTCACCGCTGTATCATGGCCACCAGACGCCATAATAACAATTGTAATTTTTAATATTTTTTAATAAAAATTTGTGTGACTATAGTTGAATATATGTTAAATAAATTATAATTTGCCTGAACCTCAAATAATCCTCCTTACTTAAAAAAAAAAAAATCATGAACATCACTCGATTTTCACACATTCACAGTGGTGTTCCCCCTTAACGCTATGGCAGACGTATAAAAAATGTGCGAGTAAAGATACAGTGTCAAAAAGTTTATACGAACATTATTATTACAGTACCTTTTAACTTATTGTACTTAGGATTGACTTTAACTTGACTTTTATGCTCTGTCTAGCATTCCTCTTTGTGTCGATTCCTATCAATTAGTCAACTGAATGAACAGTAAGGCAGTGGTACGGCAAAAATAAACTCAATGAATTTGATTGCTCCAAAAATAAACAAAAATATGTTTATGTGTGCAATAAATAAATATCAAAAGCGCAGTAAATATGTGCCTTCAAGAGATGTAGCAGACAGTTGCACTAATACATACAGATACAGGTATGCCGTCGTCATCCGTCTCTAAGGTTTTCCGAAATTTAATTTCATTTCGAGAGCTATGAATGAAATACGGCATTCGTGGTTGCTTTTGAAACTTAAGTTAATGCTAGACATATAAGTGCCACACCAGCAGTTGATTCTGGGTTCAAACAATACCGCCAACATAAACTAACAAAATTGTGATTTTCTAGCGGTCGTGCGTTAAAATTTTCAACAAATGACTAGCGTAAATTGCACTAGCCGTTAGTAAAAGTTTATGCCAATAACTCAAAAATTTAGTAGCTGCAGTTCACACAGCGAGGGAGGTAGGCAGCAACGGCGACGGCGACAGCTAAATGGGGTCAGCCGTCGACCTGATAATGCCAAGACTACTTACGATGTTTCCGTGTTTCAGGAAATGCATATGAGGCATTCTCTGAAAAAAAAGCCACTTGAAAAAAAAGTTCTTTATTTTTTTTGGCAATAATATATCTTATAGTATATGTAAAAACTAAAATAAAAAATATGGTTTTAGGTCCGTGTAATGCGGGGTTGCCATACTGTCAGGGGTCAAAGTTTTTTGCAAAAAAATTTTCGAACCGCCATAACTTTTAAACGAATGAACGGATTTTAAAACACCTTAAGACTTTTTTGTACAAAATTTCTTAAACTTTAAAACTGTGTATCATAAAAAATTTTTAAATTAATATTTCATTGAAAAGAATTAAAAAAAAATTTTTTTTTGAATTTTTAACCACTTATGCCCCGATTTTTTTCAAAAATACCCCAAAATGTTCCTTATTTCATCACCTTTTTACCCCCCAAAGGGAATTTTGGGACAGCAATATTTGTATGAGTTACAAATAAAAAACCAACTCAGTGCAACGCTCTCAATCTAACCAATCTATTTGTTTGACTACAAATTGCAATAATTTATCAGAAGCTGTGAAAAGGAAGTAAAAAATAAGACAAGCAAACAGGATTCCTTAGATTTCAAGCTGTTGCTATGATGAAAAATCATTGATTTATGGACTTTTATTATCTGCATTTAGCGTAACCCAGGATTAACGACGTGGACGTAGCAGACATTTAATCCCTTTTTTATTTTTTCATTTTTTTTATTTATTTTTTTGTTTTTTTATTATTTTTAAACTTTTTTTGTATTTTTTCAATTTTATAATTTTTTTTTTTTTGGTTTTTTAGTTTTTTAAGTAAAATAATTATGTATATTGAATCTTAACTTGATGTTCATGTGCTTTTGCGTTTACGTCCACGCTTTGGTGGAAAAACTACAGATTCTTCAGAGAAACTAAATGTTTTTAATAACAATTCTTCGTTACCGATAGGGATAAATGCGTGATGCTTTTGGGTACCATTAATTCTGTTTGCTAAAGAAAATCTGACTTTCAAGGAATTTTCGAGCACATTTTGTTCTTTTTTTGAAGAAAAATACACGAAAGTTCGTTCAAGATTTTTCTTTGCCCAATTGAAAAGAGCTTCTGCTGTCAAAATTTGTTGGGAAGGTGGAAGTTGTAAGCTCGCTCGAGCTGCCAATCTTTTTAAATTTCCACCAATACCGTCACAAGGACCTTTCCCATGGGCAGTTTCATGGAAGTGCCATTCAGCATCCACTCCAAAGTCCTTCTTATGATTCAACAAATTAACAAAGTTAAATCGATTCTTATAATGTTGTGCTGCTCCATCAGTAAAATATATTATTTTATTTATCGATAAACTTTGCTCCTTTAAATGTTTCATAAGAATCTTCTGGAATGCATGCACAGCTACAGTATTATGCGTGAGATCATCAGAAAGAACAACTATACTGTTATGTTCAAGTTTCTGATTTTTAACATAATAGTACACAATTTCTCACACAAAGTTTCAACAAATTCATTACTATCCTGAACTTGAGATATCAACGTTGAACGGTCTGTGCTTTCCCAAATTTGAAACTCAATTTTATTAATTCCGTTAGACTCGAAAATCTCATTTAAATGGTCTTTTATAATATCAATATTATTTTCGCATTTTTTACATTCTCCAGAATGACATTGAGGTGTCGCATTTTCACAGACCATGATTTTTAAGCAATCTTTATAAGAAGTAAGTTTTAAAACACTGGATTCAGTCAAAGAAGGTATAGGTGCTCCGTCAATCATTAAGTGCACATTTTCGTGGTAAGTACATACACAAACCGAATGTGTTCCACATGATCCCGCAAGAACACAATGCTTCGGTCGCAATCGGGCGAAGGTGGAAAATCCTATCTTACAATTCGGATGTTCTAATTTAAAAAGATAATAAAGTTCCGAAAGGTTACATAAAATTAAACGCTTTTGTACATGAACACGTTTTCCATCGGATTGCTTTACAGGAACGAAATCTTTTTTACCTGGCAAAAGACGACTATTTGTGTCCTTTTCATAAAAACTAATAACCAACGTTTTAATTTCTTCAGATAATGAATTTCCATTAATTTTATCGCTTTTTCCTTCTCTTGCTTGTTTGACGAGTTGGCGTGAACATCCAAATATCTTTGCTACTTTTCTTTCTCCCATGAATCTGGTACAAGTTTTAATAATTCATACTTTTCAAATCTACTAATCTGTGGATCATTGAATTAATTTTTTCATTTTTCAATAATTTGCAACAAATCAGCGGAATCATTACCGTTATTAGTAGATTTATCATCTTTAGCAAAAGAAAAATCTGAATCAGATTCGTTCTCACAATCAGATTCAGATTTATTCTCAGACTCAAATTCGTTCTCAATCTTAAATTCTTCCAAATTCTTTAAATCTGTAGACGATGCAGAAGATTTAGGTTTAGATTTACATTTACCAGTAACTTTAGGCCAACCTTCTTTCACAAGCTGTTTACGACATTTATCACACAAATGCAAACTGTGAGGTACGTTTTTTCCAACAATTTTTCCACTATTGACCTTACGTACATTCTTATTTTTATGATATTCATATTGAAAAGGATTTAAGCACTTAGTAAAAGGCATAATTAAAAAAAAACCATATAATAAGTAGTGAAAAAAAAAAACTTACTGTAGAAAACTCTGTCAATGCGATAATCGTAGAAAATGTTACACTTTGTTAGGCACGGTACTTATAATACGCGTGAATAAACTCGGTTGTAAGAAGGCATACAGCATAGCCACCTAGAGGAATTTTAGGGTACTTGAATTCTCCAATTTAAACTATGTAGTTAGTATTGGACAATTATCAGTATTGGACAATTTTAAGGACTTTGTTTTCCATTTATGGACATGAAATCTCTTTAATTTCTTTTACAAAATTCCTAAATAATAATTTTTCTTACATTTAGTAAAGTATGATGGAAAAAGATAATAATATAATGCAGTAGGGATGATAGTAGAGCATTTCCTTGGATTAAGAGCGTTGCACTGAGTTGGTTTTTTATTTGTAACTCATACAAATATTGCTGTCCCAAAATTCCCTTTGGGGGGTAAAAAGGTGATGAAATAAGGAACATTTTGGGGTATTTTTGAAAAAAATCGAAGGGGGCATAAGTGGTTAAAAATTCAAAAAAAAAATTTTTTTAAATTTTTTTCAATGAAATATTAATTTAAAAATTTTTTATGATACACAGTTTTAAAGTTTAAGAAATTTTGTACAAAAAAGTCTTAAGGTGTTTTAAAATCCGTTCATTCGCTTAAAAGTTATGGCGGTTCGAAAATTTTTTTGCAAAAAACTTTGACCCCTGACAGTATGGCAACCCCGCATTACACGGACCTAAAACCATATTTTTTATTTTAGTTTTTACATATACTATAAGATATATTATTGCCAAAAAAAATAAAGAACTTTTTTTTTTCAAGTGGCTTTTTTTTCAGAGAATGCCTCATATACCATTTTATGTTCCTGAATGGTACAAAAATATACAAAAATTTTGTAATCAAAAATAGCTCTACAGGGTTCACCCGTCACTTGACTGCGCTGTTATCTGCCTGAGCTATGCGTAGAGCGACTACTCTGCTATCACCAATTGGAAAGAGTGTTTGGCATAATTAGCTGAATTTGACTCACATTCTAACTCAATTGCACAAATTGAGCCGAACTCGCAGCTAAGTCCAGCTGACCGGCTATTTATGCAAATCGAAACACGTTTTTCGCTCAGTGCGCGTCCGAGATTCGTTGAGTGTTGTTTACAAGTAGAATAAAGTAAGTGGTCAAAGGTGAGAAGGAAAAACACGCATACACACATATAATTGAGTGCAACGAGTACACAAATAAATTGAAAAACGCATATCGTCAGCGGCTTAAATGAAATAAATTTTTATCTGTTTTAAATTGGTTTTGCTTTAGTATTTTTTTATTGGCATTCTCTACATAAATTTAAAATGCATTCTGCGGCAGTCGCAGCTCATCGGCGGCGCCCTTAAAATGTTAATTGTTTTGTTAATATGCTCGGTCAGTTTCAATTTGAGTGAAGCTTATGCAGAAAACACAAAGTAATAAATTCACAACGTTTGAGAAGAAATGCGGTTATGAGGTGAGTAAAAATGAAGTACTACAAAAAGTGAGTGCGTGCAAGTATGATACATACCTTACGACCAAGCCTACCTACCTAGCGCTGAACTGCCTACAACAAGTTTTCTTAGCGGCTCAGCTAAATAGTTCTTCTTCCATAGGTTTTCAATGCAACGGTTATTTTAAGCTTAGCGATGCCCCACAGTGTAACGCGTGTGGCCACTAATAACAAAATGAAAGTGATAAGTTTAGCTTTTTTTTTGCGGACCGACCATAAATGCTCTAATCAAAAGAAGGCTGAAAGGTTTTTCACAATTTTCCCTTTATAATAATATATAAACACGCGCTTCAAAAATTACAAGATTAAAATTTGGAATTTTTACCTATTTTGTATACTGTTTTAGAATTTTTTTTATTTATCAAGAATTGTTTTCTTTTTTCCAGTAAAGCATATGCCTTATATCGCTTTTTCTCATATTCATTGAAATTCTCCGTTTCTGTGTATTAGCGTTCATTCACAAAAAAAGTTGTTACTAAATAAAAGAGCCAAATAAAATTTTGTGAACTGAAATAAAAAGCCCACTATTTAAATATTGCAATTTGTTAGCGAGCAGTATCATCATAGGTGTGTTCAAAGAGTATCGTGAATTTTGTGTTTTTTCAAAAATTATTTATTTATTCATAGGGCGGATCGATTTAAAAATCGCTCATTGCTCTGTGAAAATCGTATTCTAGGGATCAAAATAAGAAACTTTGCCGAAGGAACCATACCTCTAAAACGATTTCTGATGTCCCCCAATTTAAAAATATCACCATTTTTGGCGTTTACATGAAAAAATCAGCTAAATGGCTATGTTTTTTCTTTTTTTTAATTTATTTATAATAATATAATATTTATTATTTATTTATAATAATATCTATTTTTTCTCTTAAGAAATTTATTTAGTCAGAGCAATGGGCTATTTTTTTGCCTCCCCACAAACCGACCCGGGCTATTATTCATTAATATCTATTTGGTCCCCTTCAAAGTAATCCCCATGAGATATTATGCACTTCAGCCAACGTTTTTTCCAATCTTCGAAGCACTTAAAAAAATCATTTTTTATCTTGTTCAGTTCCTCCTTCTATGCCGTCTTTATCTCGTCAATCGTAGCGTAGCGTCGTCCTTTCATGGATCTCTTCAGTTTCGGGAACAAGAAAAAGGCACAGGGGGCCAGATTTGGGGAATACAGTGGTTGTGGTATCATTAGTGTGTTGTTTTTGGCCAAAAAATCGCGCACAAGCAACGATGTGGGAGCAGGGGCGTTATCGTGATGCAGGAGCCAATCTTTGTTCTTCCACAAATCCGGGCGTTTCTGGCGGATTGTTTCGCGCATAACTTCCTTATTGACAGTTTTACCCTGTGGCAAGAACTCATGATGCACAACGCCCCTGCAATCGAAAAAAGCGGTAAGCAAAACTTTTACACTCGACCGAACTTGGCGCGCTTTTTTCGGTCTTGGTTCATGCGGCAGCTTTCATTAGATTATTAAGCTTTGGTTTCCACCTCATAACCATAAACCCTTGATTCGTCACCAGTTATGACCCTCTGGAGCAAATTTGGGTCGTCGCAGACAGAGTGCAACGTCTCATTAGCAATGCTCATGCGATGCTGCTTTTGGTCGAAATTGAGCAGTTTTGGTACGAAGTTGGCGGCGACACGTCCCACGCCCAAATCATTAAAAATCATCAAATAATCGAATGGCACGAGCCAATCGATATGTTTAGGTCCTCAGCAACTTCTCTAACGATTGGCCAATACCATTTTCACTTCATCAATTTTTTCTTCCGTTGTTGAAATGCTCGGGCGTTCGGCATGCTTTTCGTCGTTCACATTTTCTCGGCCTTCTGAGAACATTTTGTGCCACCGATACACATGGCTTTGGTCCAAAGTAGCTTCACCGTATGACACAATCAACATTCGGAATGTATCTGGGTACTTAATTTCTTTTTTCACACAAAATTTGATACAGGTTCTTTGATCCATCTTTTTGAATAGGTAAAAATCGAAGACGAGCCGAAACACGTAGGAGCAAAGCAGCTGTGAACAATTAACTGAACATTCAAAATGGCCGAACTCGTCGGCATGAGTGAGAGATATGAGTACCAACATATCGCCACAAAAAAATCGAAATTCGAATATATGTACGTAACTTGCGAAAATTCATAATTCGCGATACTTTTTGAACACGCCTCGTAGTTGTCGTGACTATCCGTGTTGAAACTTGGTCTCCCTCTATAACTTCGACCAAGAATCTCGACCCTTTGCAAACATTCTCCAATTTTTCAGTCCAAAGATCTTGACGTCGTCATTGACTGTTTCAATCCAAATTTTCCTTGGGCGACCCCTTTTATAAGGCGCATACCGCTTACTATTGTAGTTCTTTATGCAATTTCGTTTGGGTCCATTCTCAGATCATATCCAGCCCACTTAAGATGCTGAAGCGTGATGTAGTTGGCGATTTAGAAGTCGTGTAGCTCAGCTAGGCCTTCCTCGTTCTTACCTAGGCGAGGACAGTATGAATTAAGCTTAAATGAACAACCTTAAGCTCCCGATACGTTTCATAGATTTAGTACTCATAGATTTGGTACTCGGAAGAAAAAGAAAACAAGGTGAATGTATAAGAAGCCCAATTTAGTAGATATGTCATATGCAGATATGGCCAGCCCACCTGACGGGTCATATGCAAATTATTACCGGCTTCTGTTGTTTTTTTTTTCGTTATTAGGACTTTGTTTGTGCCTTCCTCGAGTTGTTTGTGCAAGGTGGTGCAAAATTTATCACCTTAACCGGAAACTTATAATTATTGCAAATGCCGTCGTACATGAGCCATATTTGACACTTCTGAACTAGACAGCTGCAGTATACAAACACACAAAGCGTAAAGGTCAAATAACGATTTGCATTGTTCAAAATTATTTTTTTTTCCACTTCGTAAAAATTTGTTTATTGAGACTTTCTAAACAGTATTTGGATGAAAATCAAACTCACACAACCCTTTGGTGTCTGTATTGTTTTTGTATTATTTTTAGGTACATGAATTCGTACAGATTTCTCGTAACAATGCCAAAGCCACCTCAGGTGCACATCTGGATGCCTCCACAGGCACTAGAAAGCAAGCGATGGCCGTGGACTTACACTACACAAATGGCGATGAATACTAGAGCAATACCGAATTAACTAACTGTGAATACGGATGTAGCCAGAAGTGCGACCGAATCCGGTATTGAAGACGCGGAAACCCAGATGAGCCAACACCGGTCCTAAGAAGGAATATAAGTTCCAATTTGAAACCTGTACGTTACTTAACATCGGTTCGTGTGAGGTACCGGAGCAGGCAGACAAATTCATATTGACTCTGTACATCCAAGTGCGCGTACCGGTACCAGATGTGAATAATCAGGTTAAGGACTTTGATGGTATGTATGTTGGGACTTTCAACTGAGGTTTTTAAATTTCAATGATCCACCGCAGGTGTAACGATTGAGACACAATTCTTACCGGTGCCAGCGCCAATACAGGATCTGAATTTCCGCAAATCTAAAGCACCGTATGAACTCGTCTTCCCCGCGCGTGATCTACCACCTCTTGGTTATAAATCGTACTATATAACAAAAACAAATGAAAATCATACGATACCCGTGCCGGATTCAGAAAACATATCGAGTTTCACAAGCATCGGAAATGAGGTACCACTAATTTTTATATTACTTTCTACTCAAATTTTAAAAATGATTTTCTCAGTTTATTCGTCTCACGTTCACATTGTGACCGTCAATCTTGATTTGGACGCCAAATAGTACAGTTAGAGTGACACTGAAAAGCACGAAAAAGTAATCAGTTGGTAGCAATAGCAAATTCGCTTTTTGTCAGCAGTAACTCTAAGCGGAAGTCGTGCCGACGCATTGCGAGCTCATTTCGCGCTCCCACTGAAAGAATAGCTTCGATTATTGCAATGTAAACACAAACCAAATATGCCGCCATAAATATAATTTATAATAATTAACAAATTTTTTATTTATTTAAAAGAGTAATATTATAAATAATTAGTCCACTTAAAAGGTAAGAAAAAAAGGAACAAGCACCGGCTGCTAAGGCCTTCGGCTATTGTTTTAAATGGTTAATAATATAGATAAAGGAGAAAAAAGGAAATAAATATATTTACTAAGTTAACTAGATGCTAGCTGCAAGATTATAATATATTATAATATACCTATACTGGCGAAAAGATAAAAATAGTACAATCGAGGGAATGCGGAAGTAACCACTACTAAAAATACCAGATAACTTAGAAGCCTATGAAGTTAAATTTTTAATTTACAGCAAGAAACGAATTGGTTTGTGATACTAATACGAGTATTATACTCCGTTGTCTGCTTCAGAAGTTCAGCTGGTTTGATATTTTTAAACACCGATGATCTAATATTTTGGATTCCCGAACATATATCCATGAAGTGAGGTACGGTGAACTCGCTGAATCCACAAAACGGGCACGGGGGTTTCGGCAAACCATTTAGCAAACACGAGTGGATTGAAATTTTATGACCAATTCGTAGACTAACAACGGTCTTAATATTTCTGCATGATGAAATTGACGAGTATTGGTTTTTCGATATCGAGAGATTGAAGGATTTGTAGTGATGTTGGTACTGGTTCCATTTGTTCAGGGAACTTTCATAATTGGTACGCCTTATCAGTTTTTTTGTATCTTCTGGAAGAGTGTATTCGAACATGTACAATGGATCTTTGGTTGCCTCCTTAGCTCTACTATCGGCCTGTTCGTTACCTTTGATGCCACTGTGTCCCGGGACCCACATAAGTTTGATTAAACCCTTTTTTTCTTGTGTGAGCATGTTTCGCATTTTTGTGATTACGGGAGAGTTATTAGCTGGGTTCAGAATAGTCTCGATTGTTGATTTGCTGTCACTACATATTATATATTGATGATTTGTTTGGGACGCAAAGTGTACCGCCACAAGTAACGCAGCAGCTTCGGCTGTGAAAATTGAGCAGTAACTTGGTAAAACTCCAATGGTTATAGTGGCACCTATTTCGTTTGTTACGGCAAATGAAGTATAGGTATCGGTTTTAGATCCGTGAGTAAATAACAGGTCCCAGTCTGATTTCAAAGGAGAAACAGTTTCAAGATATAATTGCTTGAATTCATCGGGTCCAGTAGTATTTTTTGTAAATTATTATGGCTAAATAGCTTGGTATGACCCATTTTCGATGAGACGGGTTTTCTACGAGAATAGCTGATATAAGTATGTTTAGTTCTTTGGCTTGATTTAAAATTTCTGAAATCGTTGATTTTCGGCCATTTTTACTTGTCTTGTGTTGACATGAAGAAACGCAACAAATTATTCCACAAAAATTGTCGCACAATTTAATATCAAATATTCAAGTTCAATTTGAAATCCCAACGCTACGAGTTTTGATTATGTGGAATGGAGCAATAGCTTACATGTTGAAGTAACCATGAAATAAATAAGGTTTAAAGCATATAAAAGTATTTAAAACTGAAAGTGATGTTATCAATTTGGACCAACAAATACAAAAATAAAATAGGGATTATTTGTTTTTTCTATTTTTTTTTTGTTTGTTTTTGAAAGCAGCAGTATTTAGACCATGAAACTTTTATCTCAAGCCAGCTTTCGTCTACTTACACCCGCAGTTTTTATATTTTGTATCAAAAAAACAGGAACCCTAAAAACGATGCACAATCGCAGGCTTCATTCCCAACAAATGTTTAACAAAGTCTTCCAGGTAAAACTTTATCCGCGCTCTCTATACTTAAGCAACAAAAATCCCTTGATAAGCTTCGATAAATCTTCGGAATAACTTATAATAATTCATCATAATTTATCCAAAAAAAATGCTGACGGTTTGCTGTGAAAAGCCCACTACGAGTGTGGCCCATTGCCAATTATATTGTGAATAACCTAAGCAACACCCAAGAATGATGGAATACAAGATTGCGCCTTCCGAATTCGCTGCTTCGCCATCGCTTATGAATAAACGAACAAAGGGAAGGGAAACTATTTGCTTGTGAAGAGGAAGATTAAGCGGTAGCAATACAAACAGCAAGAAATTATACACACACACACTTTCTTTCCACGGCGTCATCTGCACAAAAACGAATAAAGCTGGATTTGGAGGCTTCATTTGCGCTTTCTCATACACGCGACACTTCATTTTCATTCGTTTATTTAGAGTAAAACTTCAAATTACAATATTTATTTATTTTATTAATCTACAGAACAAATTACCTTACCCACTATACAAAAATGTAAAGAAAAGCAAGCCAAAATTGGCAACTAAAATATGAGCAGTCAATATAAATTCAATATCAAGTAACTGAATTAAAATTTTTTTACAAAATTAGGTTTAGATAAAGCAAAATCAAGCAGGTTGGAATTATATAATATAGTGAATTATAGTCTAAAATGGCACGAGGAATGGGTGCATCACTCGCAAATTTAGCATTAAAAAGGATAAAATTTCCTTTGTGGAAAATTAAAGCCTATTCGCTCAAGTAGATCTGGACAGTCCACGAAGCCATTAATAACACTAAAAATAAACAAAAGTGAAAATTATTAGCTTTAGCCGAGAAATAGAATGGAACAGGGGACTCAAATCGTAGGGCACGTAAGGCCTGCTTAAGAAACAATTTTTGAACGCTCATAGAATAGAACATTAATCGAAAGTTGGGTGTAAGGTATCCAAATGTTGATAACGTAGTCTAAGTGAGAACGAACAAGAGCTCTCAACAGCAGTTTATGGGTATACGGATCAGAAAATTCAGATGTCGATGGTTTTCGAGAAAAGTGACATAGTTCAAAAATACAAAATACTGAGGTGGGTCAGTTTTCTAGATAATTGACGCGCCAATTCGATCACCTGACAAAACGACACTAACGCCATCTCTCAGAATTGTTTCAAGATTCGCTTATGACGCTTTTCCATATAAAAATATATAAGCTCTGTAGTTGATTTTTGCTTTTAACGGCAGAACTCCGAATTTGAGTTAATTTTGAGTTATGTCGCTTTTCTCGAAAACCATCGATGTACTGCGACGAATGAAGCCTAGGAACAAATACGATTTTGAATGAATAAAATTAATGCGACCACTGAAGGAAAATGTTAAATGAAAACATTTTTCAATTGTCAAAGACAGACGCGATCCCAAACAAACAAATAATTTATCTTCTTTCGTTGCTGTATTATTACAAGCCACGACGTCCGCCGATTGTTAAAACGCGAAAAATAAAGTAGCGCCTTGCGGAAGACGCCACCTTAGTATTTTGCACACCATGAGCTACTTGGAGAGTTGAGTTTTGGCGGCGGGTTTGATATCCAATAAATTTATATCAAAGCTCGAAGAGTCAACTATAACTGATTGCTCTTCTTACATACACTGCGTTAAATAAGCAGAGCACTGGAATAATTTGGCACTCATATAAGTTTAATACTTTTTTATGAAAAATAGTTAATTCGCCCACAAAACCCATATAAATCCAAGTTTTGAACTTTGAGCAAATTAAAAAAATATCAACAAATTTTTATGAAAATTGTGATGTTATTTATTTAAGAAAGGAAGCCTTATCTAGAAGACTTTTTAATTAAAATTTCTAGAAAAAATGCCCTTTGAATGCACGAGCCCACCTCAAAAAACACCGAATGTCAAACATCAAAAACTACAAAGTTTTTTTTTTAATTTTCACAAAGATTGAAACATGGATTTATATGGTAGTAGGCAAAGGATTTTTTTTTTGCATAAAATTATGCATTTTTGCATAAAAAAATTGTGGGAAAAAGCTGTCATTATTTCTCTAGCCAAAAAAGAGCAATGCTATTAGATTTCAGTGATTATAGACCTGTAAGCCTTCTTCCAGCCTTTACCAAGTCACTGATGGCAAAGCAAATTGTAGCATTTGTTCGGAAAAATAATTTATTGTCCTCACTGTAGCCTACATAAAACTGCCGTTTGACAACGATGACCTATG
This sequence comes from Anastrepha obliqua, assembly GCF_027943255.1. Taxonomy (NCBI): domain Eukaryota; kingdom Metazoa; phylum Arthropoda; class Insecta; order Diptera; family Tephritidae; genus Anastrepha; species Anastrepha obliqua. Next base: position 4,557,917 of record NC_072896.1, read on the forward strand.
CTTCCTATGCCTTTTGTATTTCTCAAAGTAAATCGTGATCTGTGTTGCAAGTAACTTAAGCACTTAGTTTGGTCAAGCTTATGATCAGCTGGTATCCTCTGAACATAAGCTCTAAACACAGGGGTGAACTTTTACAACTTTTTTTGTTTGTGTAGCGACGTCCTTGGTCGACATTTCTGTCATTGCGTGGTAATTGTGGATCGCAAAAGAATCCATTAAGAGGCGCGAAGGTCGGTCAACGCGGTCACATTGACTCCAAAGCCGAACATTCCTGATGTGGCGGATAATATTGTGTTGTTTATGGGATCTGGCGATATTACTCCATTACATATTTCATTTATTTGAGAGAGCAGCGACAGAAAACCAGCTACATTTTGATACACAATTTGAAAACTATGGATGGGAAATCATCACCACCATCGTGCACACCAAACTTTGCATTGATTCATTCTTTTTTCGGACCATTACTGGTTTCAAGAAATTAATGGGTTTTTGATTAGGTATCCATAAAACTTTGAATTTCAAAAGTAGACCAGACGAGGGTCGTTTAAAAAGGTCGTGCCAAGTTAGAGAGCTGGCATTACTGGCGCATATCGAGGTTATGTTTAATTAGGAGACTCTCTTGAAAAAGCATGCACCAGGTTTCAGCCAGATAAGTAAATTTCTTTGCGTTTGGCTTTCGTTTGAAACGAGAGAGTCGAGTAATTTCCCTTTTCCATCGCGACAACCCACCAGCTCACGCTCAGCAGTTGTGGTCACAAAATGGTTCTAAGGAAATAGGATTCCAATTCGTTTCACATCCTCCTTATTCTCCAAACCCTCGGACTACCATTTGTGCTCTAATTTGAAGAAATGGTTGGCAGGGAAAAAAGTTTTATTGAAACGAGGAGGTTACTGTTGAAATGAATGGCTATTTTTGAAACTTGGGCAAGTCCTATTATACGAAAGGGATTATCACACTAGAGCAGCATTGGACGAAATGTATCAGCCTAAAAGGAGACTCGATTGAAAAATAAAAAAGGTTAATCTCAGAAAATTAAATAATTTTTATTTTTGCACGAACTTTTTAAATTACCCTCTTATTATACTTTACTGGATATTTGAGTAATTTATTTATTTATTTATTTATATAAATAGTACTTAGTAAGACTAAGGTCTTTTAACAGTACTTCAACATTATTATATACAACTGGAATATTTTTAACATACAAGTTTCTTAATCTAAATTTTACACCAGTTCATTTACAAATCAATCCAATATATTTAACTCAACTATAATAATAAGAAGAAAAGAAGCAGTAGGAAAAGAAAAGAAGGATTTAGAAAAGAAAAAACAAAAGTAGTAATTAGAGAATGTAGAGAGAAATTTAGTGCCCTAATTTAATGCAATCAAACACTTTTGAAGTAATTATAGACTTGTGCCCTGAAGTTAAATCTGTTAAGTCCAGCCTTCACAGTGTCGGGTAATGAGTTCCACACTTTAACAGCGTTAATGAAAAATAATCTAGATGATGGTAGGTAATTAAATTTTGGAACGATGAATTTGTTGTGTATGCGATACCTTACTGGTATCAACTTCTCTGTCAGATAGGGAGGAGACTTGAATAATGTAAGCAATTTCTAGCAGACAAATGACTATTAAGGCAACAGCCCAGCAACCTTGATCGCCAGGCAGAGATGTGTTCATATCTGCCAATCCCATATACTACATACCGCGTGGCGTTATAAAAAGCGACATTAAGTTTATGGCAAGATGTGGAGTCAAGTTTGCTGTATACCACCTCAGAGTACGTAACGAGAGGCATAATTAGCTGGAGAACTAATTTGCGCCTTGTTTTCTCTGGTATGAATGTTGCAGAGACTCTCAGCTTACGCAATGTAGCATAAATATTCCCCATAACCCTATATATATGGTCAGCACAGGTAAGTTTTATGTTAAGAATTTTTTACCTTATCCATAAAGATAAAGGAACTTGTACCTATCCACAATTTAGGGATATTGTCAACATGCACAACACTATTACATATAGGTAAGACACATGACTTTGACGCGATCAGACATAAAGAGTTTTCATTAATCCATACAGAAATAGCAGACAAATCACTGTTTATTTTGAAACTTAAATCTTCAACGAGACCAATACGCATGGACATTCACGTACTGACAAACGGTAAAAACATCATTGACAAAAAGACTGAATAAAAGTGGACCAAGGATAGACCCTTGCGGAACACCAGTGTGTACGTATCTAGACTGAGATGTTAATTTACTGGTCCTGACCTTCTGCGTTCTGTCACCAAGGTAGCTCTGGCCATGAGCTTCACCGCACTGTCTTTGAAGCCGAAATAGTGGTTAAGCTTCAAGCATAACAATTTGTGATTCACTGAGTCAAATGCTTTAGAAAAGTCAAGTAAACAAAGTAGAGTCAAGTCTCCGTTATCAAAACTAATTCTAACATCGTCCAGTATTCGCTTTACTTACGAGCTCTTCGTTTCAAGGTTTCAACATATGAGTAATTTTAATTTAATTGCAGTCCATTAGCAACATACTTTCTGATAACTAGAAAATTACTCATTTACTTTCAAGCAGAATGGACCCAGCTAATCGGTCTGACAATACACCAAGACGACTTGTGTTTTATTTTTTCCGACGTTTACGAAAACGAATATATTATACCATTTTATGTTTATGAAAGGTAAAAAATACACAAAAACTGTGTAGTCAGAAGGAGCTTCAGAGCGTTCACCCACCAATTAACGACACTGTTATCTGCCTTAGCTACGCGTATAGCGACTGCTCTACTATCGCCATTTGGAATGAATAATTCGCATGCTCAGCTTTATTTGACTCAGGTTCTAACTCAATTCCACGACCTGAGTCAAACTCCCAGCTGAGTTCAGCTGACCGGCTATTTATACAAATCGAAACGCGTTTTACGCTCAGTGCGCGTCCGAGATTCGTTGAGTGTGGTTTACAAGTGGAATAAAGTAAGTGGTCGAAGGTGTAAAAAAAAAACAAAATATGTATGGATGTATATATGTAAATTCAAGCATAACAAGTGCACAAGTAAATTACAAGAACAAAAATATTTTATCAGTGGCTTAAGTGAAATTTAATTCCCATCTATTCTGATTTGGTTTTGCTTTAATATTTTCTTGTTCTGTGATTTCCAGTTCTGATATTTTTTAATCTTTTTATTGGCGTTCTAAGTTTGTGTTCTCGCTTTGGTTGTGCATTGCTTTCTGCTGTAATTTAAGTGCACGAAATGCATTCTGCGGCACTGCGCGGCACATTCGGCGGCGGTGCCCTTAAAGTTTTCATTGTTTTGTTGATATGCTCGGTCAGTTTCAATTTGAATGAAGCGCGTCCGAAAAATGCGAAACAAAAAGCAACAACGTTAGAAAAGAAATGCGGTTATGAGGTGAGTAAAAAGAAAGTGCTGCATGCAGTGAATACATAGATATTTTTACTATATTTGTACTTTTATCTGTTCATTCATTCATTAACAGAAGACCTCTTTAAAATTTTGCAAAACATATTTCTATAAAGTTACATTTAGTGTAGGTTTTATTTTTTTTCTTGTGGATTAATTTACCACTTAAGGTATACAAGTAATTTACTTATTTAGAATCTCATTTGTTGCAGAAATGATTAGTGAAAATCTGGCAAAATGATAAAATAAAAATAAAAAATAAAAATAAAAATATATGTTCAGTTTTCTTCCTTATCTTTTCCATTCTCATTAGGAAGAATTTATTTTTTATTTATTTATAATATTTTTTCATAGAAACGTTCATCCGACCTTTACATTGAAGGTCCCGATAAGGTTTGCGTTTTTCCCAGAAACGGCAGCAAATAAGAAAATATAAAATGTTGAATATTTTATTAATTTAGGTCAAGTTGCGAATGCGCCTAAAGCTGGGTATTTGAAGTTATTTATTTATTTACTTCATTCTACGGAAAATAATCTTACACCTTAATCAAATATGATAAACAGATCAAGCTAAAGTTTTACATTATTTTCATTGAAATTAATGACGTTACACAATCGCGCAGATCGTACAAGAGGTTATTTAACCCTTTAACTTTTTATTTTATTTGGAAAAAATTGTTCTACCAGCTTAATTATTTTCCTACTATTTTTGTTTCGAAAAAATTATTGTATTTTTTTGAAAAATTTTCGAAATTGTAAATTCACATAAAAAGTAACATCATAAAAAAGATGTGTGCAAAATTTCAGGGAGATAGGGCAATAACTTTTCGAGTTATCGTGTACGCCAATTCGAAAAATATAGTTTTGAGAAAAACGCATCTAAAGTTTTAATACAACGTAACTGTTCCTCTCCCAGCACTCGAATGCAAAGAATAGAGTCGATCTAAATATAATATAAGAAATACTTAAATTTACGTTCTAAAATTTTTTTCACATATTAAAGGATTATATTAACATTTTATGAAAAAAACAAAATTTTTTTTTCGAAACTTTAAAGGTATCCCCTTAAAAAGACAGCCGTTAAAATTTCATGATATTCTATTCATTAGTTCGTGAGTTATTTCAAACAGAATTTCGTGTTTTAATATTACTCCGCTTCCTGACGGGAAGAAATGCCGTTCAAGCAATCAATGGCTTGAAAAGTGTTATGGATGATACTCCGCTTCATTAGAAACAACAATAAAACGATGGTTTGCTGACTTCAAACGTGGTCGTAGAGACACCGATGATGCTCCAAATGAGGCGGTAACACCAGAAAACATCAAAAAAAACCTCAAAATCGTTTTGAATGATCGTAAAGTGAAGTTGCGAGAGTTAGCTGACATCGTAAAGATATCAGAAGAACGTTTTAGCTTCTTATTGCATGAACATTTGACTATGAGAAAGCTCTGTTCTAAGTGACAGCCGCGTTTGCGCACTGTTTTGTTTCATCAAGACAACGCCCCGTGGCTCCCAGCGACTACAGCCTGTTCGCAGACCTAAAAAATGCTCGCTACTAAGAAATGTTGTTCCAATGAAGAGGTTATCAGTGAAACTGATGTCTATTTTGAGGCCAAAGATAAATCGTTCTACAAAAGTGGTATTAAAATATTGGACCGGCGCTGGAATGATTGCGTTGTTCTTGATGGAAATTACATTGTTAAATTAAGGACAATAATTGTTTTTAAAGCAAGATGCAGAACATAATGCTAGTACTACATTTTGAATAGTATGAACATCTGATAGGGATAATTAAAATTATATATTGGTAGTCGAAAAAGTCTTTTCGTATTTCTAAACAAACTTTAACTCATTTTTTTTATATTTTTAATGAACTTTATTAAACCAAATATGTACCATTTTGGTCGACCACCTTTTGCCATTTTTCCTCTAGAGACATTATTCCATCAGTGTAAAACTTTTGTGGTTTCTCGGCGAAAAACTTCTTCTTCTTCTTAATTGGCGCGATAACCGCTTACGCGATTTTGGCCGAGATTAACAAAGCGCGCCAGTCGTTTCTTTCTCGTGCTAACCGGCGCCAATTAGACACACCAAGTGAAGCCAAGTCCTTCTCCACCTGATCTTTCCAACGCAGAGGAGGCCTTCCTCTTCCTCTACTACCACCAGCTGGTACCGCATCGAATACTTTCCAAGCCGGAGCGTTTGTATCCATTCGGACGACATGACCCAGCCAACGAAGCCGCTGGATCTTTATTCGCTGCGCTATGTCTATGTCGTCGTAAAGCTCATACAGCTCATCGTTCCATCGTCTACGATATTCGCCGCTGCCAATGTGCAAAGGTCCAAAAATCTTGCGCAGAATCTTTCTCTCGAACACTCCAAGCGTTGCTTCATCGGATGTTGTCATCGTCCAAGCTTCTGCGCCATACGTCAGGACGGGCATGATGAGAGTCTTGTAGACTGTTAGTTTTGTTCGACGAGAGAGGACTTTACTGCTCAATTGCCTACTTAGTCCAAAGTAGCACTTGTTGGCAAGAGAGATTTCTACGTCGGCGAAAAACTGCGACAAGTAATTTTCACAGGCTTCTCTTGAATCCAACTTTACTCCATTAAGGGAGTTCTGCATTGACCGAAACAAATGGTAGTCCGATGGTGCAAGGTCAGGGCTATATAGTGGATGCATCAAAACTTCCAAGCCAAGCTCTCCCAGTTTTTGCCAAGTCATCAAAGATGTGTGTGGCCTGGCGTTATCCTGATGGAAGACGACGCCCTTTCTGCTGATCAGTTCGGCCCGTTTTTTTTTTCGATTACTTGATTCCTTTCCAATCCCACCAAACACACAGCATAACCTTTCGAGGCGTCAATCCTGGCTTTGTGACCATTTGTTGAGCTTCACCACCCTTGCACCATGATCTTTTTCGCACATTATTGTCGTATTTGATCCACTTTTCGTCTCCTGTTACCATTCGCTTCAGAAATGGTTTGGTTTCATTTCGTTTCAGCAAAGAATCGCAGATGTTAATTGGGTCCATTCAATTTTTCACAAACAATTCATGTAGTACCCAAACATCGAGCTTCTTTTTGTAACCAGCCTTTTTTAAATGGTTCAAAACCGTTTGATGATGAATGTTTTGTGCCTTGGCGATGGCAGCTTATGTGACGGTCCTGGTCAATCTTTTCCATAACTTCGTCAACTTTTTCAACGATAGGTCGACCGGAGCGAGGTGCATCTTTCACATCGAAATTTCCAGAACGGCAGCGAGCGACCCATTGTTGTGCTACACGAACTGATACAGCATCGGTGGTGGCTTGCGTGGCATTCTTCCCTTTTTTATACAAAAATTTCAAAATATAGCGAATTTCTTGATTATCTTCACTCAGTTTTGAACAGCTATAACTTTTTTTCATATCTTCCAATTCGGGCCAAAAAAAGTTCGTTATCATTTCACGATAGCGAACACTATTCACAGTAACTGCCTGACTGGCCACATTTTGGAAAAAATAGGCCCCAATGATGCTGCCGACCCATAAGCCGCACCAAACAGTCACTCTTTGTGGGTACATTGGTTTTTCGGCAATCACTCTTGGATTATCAATTAGCGGCAATTCTGCTAATTGACGAATCCACTGAGCTGAAAATGTGCCTCATCACTGAAAACACGAAGTGCGCGATTTTGATTTGAACGCCCGTATTCATACTAAGCGTGAATAACTTTAACGCCTTGCTCGATTGTGTGTCTTTCCATGGTTCAAATTGAGTTAGAAGTGAGGAATTGAAAATGAAATGCAGAAAAAAGCTTGACGTCTAGGTGTGGTTCACATTCAACATCGGCCCTTGAAATTTAACCACCCTTAATAATTTGAAGAGATTTTTGAGCTGGTAGAATAACTTTTGAGAAGCGCTGCGTTTATGACTGGAAACTTCCTGATTTACTTATGACATATTTATAAATATAATATCCTTAATTAAACACTCTTCATTTTTTATTTTATATTTAACCTTCAGAGTTGCCATAAAACTAAACCAAACATGCTCAATGTTCATCTGATTCCCCACACTCACGATGATGTGGGGTGGTTAAAAACTGTCACTCAATACTATTATGGCAGCAAATCACTTATCCAAAAAGCTGGCGTGCAATACATCTTAGACTCAGTGGTGGAGCAGCTTCTGAAGGATCCCGAAAAGCGGTTTATCTACGTCGAATCTGCATTCTTCTTCAAATGGTGGCGCGAACAGGATCCGGAGCTACAAGAGCAAGTGAAAATGTTGGTGAATGAGGGAAGACTGGAGTTCATCGGCGGTGCTTGGAGTATGAACGACGAGGCTACAACGCATTATCAAAGCGTTATCGATCAATTTACATGGGGGTTGAGGTAAAAGCGAATTGAAAAATATTCTTCCAACATGTCATGTATTTTATTAATTTATAGGCGCCTCAATGATACATTTGGTGAATGTGCACGTCCACGCGTTGGCTGGCAGATCGATCCTTTCGGGCATTCACGTGAAATGGCGTCGATGTTTGCGCAGATGGGTTTCGATGGACTATTTTTTGGACGGCTCGATTATCAGGATAAATCAGAGCGTTTACTAACCAAAACAGCGGAGATGATATGGCGTGCTTCGGCTAATTTAGGTAAGGCTGCTTTTCTGCAACCACAGCATCAAAAGTGCGTTCTCTGTCTCTTTGTATGTGGTGAGGTGCTAGATTTTACAGCATTATTTCATTTTTTCCTGTAGCTGTTTAAGTTCTTCACATGTAGATTTCTTCCTTTTATTGTTAGGAATATGAGACTTCAATTGTGACAGTAAAATCGAGCGATAGTGACGAATGACGCATGGAAATTTTGATTAGTTTTTACCAAATTTGCTCAAAACCATGATGCAGTGGGCACTTTCGGGCTACAGAAGTGTGACCAAGAGCACAAATATACGAGTACATCGAAAGCCAGTCTCTTATAAAAGGGTGCCTATTATTTTCATGCTAAATTGCAATCAATTTGCTCTCAGACGTTAGCCTCGAAAATGCTGCTTAGCGTTTTGAAATGACTAATTTGGTTTACATTGTTTTTGTTTTTTTCTTTTTTGTTTTTCAGATGAATCTGCTCATCTTTTCACTGGCGCTCTCTACAATCAATACCAGCCACCGCCCGGCTTTTGCTTCGACATTCTCTGCGCCGATGAGCCAATAATCGACTCAAAGCATAGCCCAGATTATAACGTCAACCGGCGGGTAAGCTAATCTAGTCAGTACTCACAAACACTTTTTCCACACTAATACATCTGTAAATAAAAATATAACTCACTCATCATTTAAGAAAGAAAAACAAATCAAATTTTACGAACCTCTCATTCGAATATTGATTGCTAACCTTTTGCTTTAGGTGAATGATTTTTTGAAATTTGTCGATCAACAAGCGAAATATTATCGCACTAACAACATAATCATTACAATGGGTGGCGACTTTACATTCCAGGATGCTAATGTGTATTTCAAAAATTTGGATAAGTTGATAAGGTTTGGAATACAAAATTTAAAGCGAAATTTTTTATCTAAATGTTGGTGATAAAGGTTGCTGAAAAAATATTTTAAATATTGACAAGTTTCTGGCTTTAAATTTTTCCCTTTTTTATGTTTTTTGAAATATTTATATTGCCACTCCACTTAAATATCTCACACACCGGTTTTGAACCCATTGAGAGTGCTAAAACAATTTGATTGTAAAAAGTCACGCCTAGATGACAGTAGTGAATAACTCACAGACAGTACCTTTTCTATGTCATCTTTGCCAACAACATATAGGTTAGGTTGGTATGGTTGCCCAAGGAGTGAGCACACTTGGACGAAGAAAGATTCGTCATACTATTATGAAGGAGGTGAGGTGAAAGAGAAAGACCAATGGAATGCAGGGAGAGGGCGGGGAGAGGTAGTGCTGGGATGGTTAGGAGCGTGTGGATTTAAGAGCGATGACTATGCTGCGTTTGCGTCAACCGCTTTGTGCTGCTGATGAAATTCATCAGATTTTTAATATCAGCGCTAGCTACATCAGCAGGTGTGGCAAAGAAGTAAGAGCTAAGATGCCTGGATCTTAGCCCCGTTAGAGCAGGGCAGCTAAAGAGAAGGTGCTGAGATAATTCCACCTCATCCTCTATGTATCCAGCGCAAAGAGGACTCGAGGTGATTCCAAGTCTCACAGCATGCATTCCTCGCGCATTGTGTCCTGTGAGAGAACTCACGAGATTAGAGAGCTGATATTTTGTCAGCCTCAGAAGCTCGCCCGAGCGCCTCCGGTCCACACGTGGCCAGAAGGATTTCGCGACCTTACACGTTTGTGTACTTGCCCAGCGCTCGCTGGGTTGGCGCGATGCCCATCTTTCAAGGAGCAGACCGCAGGTAGTCAGGGGGATCCCAATTCTTTCCGTTCGCGGGGAAATTACCTCACATGTCCCTAGTCTGGCCAGCTCATCCGCCTCACAGTTTCCCGCAATATCGCTGTGACCAGGAACCCAGATGAGGCTGATGTCAAAGACGCAGTCGAAAGTGAGATCAGGCATTCCTTGACCAGTTTCGAATGCACCGTCATAGACCCGAGGACCCTTATTGCCGCTTGGCTGTCAACATATAGGAAAATTCGTAATTTTTATTTGGTAGCAATAATCATCCAAATGCGTCGACATTTCAAAGGTTGGTGAAAATCTTTCAAGAAACTGGTTCTGTCGAGAATAGAAAAAATATTGTCAGAATAAAAACTGGACGCTTTGTTGAGAAAATTGCTGGTGTAGCTTAAAGTGTTGTTGAACAACTTTCTACGTCCATGGGGGAAAAGATTTCAAAGGTGAGCTATTTAGCATACCGTTATTCGGGTCTGAGAGAATTTGACAGAATCGGCTGTTGGGCTTACGTCACTTGGGGTGACGAAACGGCTTGTTTACGAAAAAACTAAGATTATGTTAGTGATATACGAAAAAAATTAGCCAAAGACACTTCGTTGCCGTCTGAGTAACGATTGATTGGGTGAGTGTGTGAATACATGTGAAATGATCGTGCAGAATTCGGCTACCGAATCCACAAGTGACGTGGCAGCCAAAGTTCCCCTCACTGTTTCCTCTTTCACCATAACTAAATAGCAAACCTGGTAATCTGTGGTCCTTGTTCAATATCGACTTCTCGACGCTCTCAACAATTACGCATTCATGAATCGACTCTTTGTCGAATTTTACCTATAGACGTGCTCACGGTGGGCATTTAAATGATATCATTTTACATATACAAATACTGAGAGCCGTATTTTGAATAAAAATAATGGAAGCTGAAGGAAGAAAAGTATTTAAAAGTTTTGTTTTAAAACAACGTTTAGGCGCATCTTTTCAAAGAGTATTTTCATAAATGTTCTACTCATTCTTAGAAAGCCATTTTCATTCTTTAAATAATTTATGCTCACTTGTTTTTTTTTTTTGCTTTATTTTTTAATTTATTGCTTATCTACTTTTAACGAACTGAGGAAACAAGTATTTGTGATTTAAAGTGTCAACTGAGTCGTATTAGAAGTCACTGTGATTGAAATAGTGCATTCCGCTTTAATGTGGATCTGGGCAGTTGTACAAAAAATTATATGAAAAAGACTACTTTTGGCCTTTCTACTGTGAAATTATTATGTGGAAACAAAATAATGTGAAGCCTGTGTTCCTGTGTCCCCCTTGCGTTGGTTATACTCATGTAGCTTAAGGGGTTTTAAATAAGAGGTGTTATTTTGATATTCAAAGAAAAATGGTATTTTTTAATATAAATGACCGGATGTTTATTTCATTATAAAGGTGAAGGTATGCCGTTAATAGTGGATAATAACATCAGGAAATGACCACCACGACCACGCTTACTGGACAATATCCTTTTCATGAAATTTTTCACAACCGAACTGCAAAATGGCTGCCCTACGTCCTCGATAGCTTCACGAATTCCACCTTTTAGGTCTTAAATCGACCCTGGGCTGTTGGCGTAGACCTTCTCTTTCACGTGGCCCCAAAGAAAAAAGTCACAAGATGTTACATCACAAGATCTCGGTGGCCAATTGTGATCACCTTTTCAAGAGATAACACGGTCCGGAAACTTTTCCCGTAAAAGATCAATGGTTTCGTTGCTTGTGTGGCACGTAGCGCCGTCTTGTTGAAAATAAACGTTGTCCAGAGCAATACCATCCAATTTCGGCCATAAGATAGCCCTTTATATATTTAAATAACACCGATTGTTGGAAAACTCTTTATTTCACATTTAGTATGTAACAGCTTTGGCGGCCGCCGTAGACGAATGGGTTAGTGCGTGACTTTGTAAGCTCACGCAAAAACTTAACCAAAATGTAATATTCATAATGATCACTGTTATGAAATCCAAGCTGTAGAAAGAATTACTTAGTGTCATACGACAGGTGTACTTAATAAAGGAGGCAAAAAAAAAAAAAAAAAATTTTAATTAAACAAAAATCATAGAACGTTAAAAATAAATAAATAATATTATGAAAAGATTGAAACTTGGTACGAAATTCATCGATCTTTATACACAACATATCGCAAAATTCGTAAATTTTTTTGTGAAAATAATCATCCAAATGAGTCGACAATTCAAAGGTTGGTGAAAAGTTTTCAAGAAACTGGTTCAGTCGAGGATAGAAAAGGACCAAAAGCTGGTTGTTCTGAAATGTAATGAAAATATTGAAGCTTGAAATAATCTAAATTTTTAGAAATTTTGTTTTAAAATAACATCTAGGCACGTCTTTTGGACATTAATATTTTTTTTCCTTCAGCAATTTTATCTCCTATTCTCCTATTATTAATAGTCTACATTTATGTTTAATTTATTTTAATGTTTATGTTTTCAAGTAGCAACTTATTTCAGCAAATTATTGCAATTCTGTAGTCATATTCACGTACATTATTATTAATTGAAATTCTTATTAGGTATAACTTTTTATGGGTATGCAAGTTTTTTGAAATTGAAATTGAATTTAAAGTTTATTTGAATTCAGTCAGATTTTTTACCTACTATTCTAGAATATGTACTTCAATATATGTATGGATGTACATCTATCTGCGTGTGTGTGTGTGTTTTAAAAGAATAAATAAATTGAACGTCAAAGATTTGAAGTAATCAAAGCATAAATTTTCATATTTTATAATAAAGAAAAATATGGATATATTTCATATTGAATTAAATTGTTTATAAAACGTTGTTGAATTATGACCGAATGAAAATCATGTTTTTATGCAATATTTAAGTTACAGATAAACTAATTTTAATATGTTTTTTAAACTTGTTGGACATAAAATACGAAGGTTGGCTTACTTTAAAAAGTAAAATAAATCAATAATAATAAAAATAAAAATAAAAAACAAAAATAGTTTGCTTGTTGATACTAGTAACAGATTACACACATACACAATTAAAAATGAAGGGTTTTAGGTGTAGCAGCACTTTGGAACTCTGATTGGCTTTCTGTGATACTGATTTCTTCGATATTTGTAGCAATCTTTGGATTGGTAGAGTTGTCATGCTGAATTCAATGATGGGATTAGTATTGATATTAAAAATTTGGTATCCTCAGGCCTGCCATAAGTTCTGTTACAAGTTAAGTCTGCTATAGATGTGAAATTATAATACTTTTTTTAGTGAAGTTATCTTTATTTACTCATTTAAATAATAAAAACGAAACTTTTTAATTTTCATTCGAAATGGTTACCATTTGTTTTACACAAGTCTTCAAACGATTAGGTCATTCAGCTATTGCAGCACGCACGGTTTCCATTGATATTTGCGTCGCTGCTCGAACCAAAGATTGTTTAAGACTCTCCAAATTTCTGTGAGGTCTTCGAGGGGCACTGTTCTCCAAATCTTTTCACAAACTGTAGTCCGATGGACTCAGATCTGGACTTCTAGGCGACCAATCTTCTGCGGCTATGAACCCAAGAATATTTGTTAGTTTTTGCCTTATGGGCTGGAGCGGAATCTTGCTGGAAGACCCAACGCTCTCCGTTGAGGAGAATACTGATCAACTGCTTCACCACAACTTTTAAGACATCCCCCTGATACACTTTTGCCCCGGTCTTAACCAAGTAAGTATATACATACTTACATATATAAAGGGTGGATAAGTTTCAAGGGCCGGTGTTGATTTTGAACAAAATACAATTTATTTAAGAAATTATTGTCATTTCTCTTTATCATGATAATATTGGTATGGCTCAATTACGTGTGAAATAAAATATTGGCTAAATGGCCGCCCCGGCTCCGGCGGCACACCTCCAAAGACCACGAAATGCAAATAGTTCCTTATCTAAGGGGTGGTTAAGTTTCAAGGGCTGGAGTTGATTTCGAATAAAATACAATTTTTTTAGGAAATTATTGTCTTTTCTCTTTATTATGATAATATTGGGATGGCTCAATTACCTAACACATTACCGCATAATTATCTTTACGCATCGGAACTTTATATCAGTTCATCAGCTGCAAAATAAACAAGTGTTTCTATATTCCCTTTACCCCAACAGACTGCACATCTGTCTTACCCTATCCTTTAAACCCTCTCTTCAAGCCTTAAATGAAATCAAATCTAGGTTAATTCAAAACCTTAATTCAATATTTGTTTCTTTGTGCTATCGCATAATTTGCTTATCCAGTGAGGAGTGCTGAATATTGTTCGGCACTAAAACTCTGACCTTTTGGATTTTATTTATTTATTTTTTTAATTTGTGGGATTAGAGACTCTAGTATCTCTTCATTCCTCCATTATCTATATCTTCATGAGCTTAGTTAGTCTACTTTTATTCCTCTTCAAAACGAGTGTTTCAAGGGCATTGTATATTTTAGGTCGATGAATTCATCGAAATTTCTCGTAACATGTCCAAAGCATATCGCACCAATAATATACTTGTTACGATGGGTGAAGATTTTCACTATCAAATGGCGAGTAGCTGGTTCAAGAACTTGGATAAGTTAATCAAGTGAGTAAACGCCCAAATTAAAAATTGGGCTAAAATTTCAGCAACCATTATCAGTAAACTAGAATTAATCGACACGAGAATTTGAAACTACTACCAACTCACTCACTCATTTCAACCTTTCACAGATACACCAACGCACGCCAAGAGAATGGTTCCAATGTTAATCTACTCTACTCCACACCTTCCTGCTATCTAAAGTCTCTGCACGATGCCGGCATAACTTGGCCCACCAAGGATGACGACTTCTTCCCATACGCTTCGGATCCACACGCCTACTGGACGGGGTACTTCACTTCACGCCCAACCCTAAAGCGTTACGAACGTTTAGGCAATCATTTCCTGCAGGTCTGCAAGCAACTCACTGCTCTGGCACCCAAAACTGCTGCCCACTTCAATCCACATCTCTCGTTCTTGCGTGAATCAATGGGTATAATGCAACATCACGATGCAGTCACGGGTACGGAAAAGCAAGCGGTGGCCGGAGACTATGCACTTCGTTTGGAAGTGGCTATACGAGCATGCGCCACGAATACTAGAGCAATATTGAATCAACTGACCGCGGATACGGATGTAGCCAGAAGTGTTACAGAATCTGGCAATGAAGGGCAGCGAAAACCCAGATGGGCCACTAGTCCTAAGAAGGAATATAAGTTCCAGTTTGAAACCTGTACGCTACTTAACATCAGTTCGTGTGAGGTACCGGAGCAGGCAGACAAATTCATATTGACTCTGTACAATCCATTGGCGCAAACGGTATTTGATTATGTGCGCGTACCGGTGCCGGATGTGAATTACCAGGTTAAGGACTTTGATGGTATGTATGTTGGGAGTTTCAACTGAGCTTTTTAAGTTTCAATGATCCACCGCAGGTGTAACGATTGAGACACAATTCTTACCGGTGCCAGCGCCAATACAGGATCTGAATTTCCGCAAATCTAAAGCACCGTATGAACTCGTCTTCCCTGCACGTGATCTACCACCTCTTGGTTATAAATCGTACTATATAACAAAAACAAATGAAAACCATATGATACCCGTGCCGGATCCCGAAAACATGTCGAGTTTCACAAGCATCGGAAATGAGGTACCACTAATTTTTATATTACTTTCTACTCAAATTTGGATAACGACTTTCCCGTAATTAACCGTTATACTTCTTAATATTTTAGTACATTCGTCTCACGTTCGACACGAACGGCTTCCTTGTGACCGTCACCGCCGACGGTATGACACGCATTGTTAACCAAGAATTTGTGTACTATGAGGGCGCGGTAGGCAACAATCGCGAGTTCCGTAATCGCTCCTCTGGCGCATACATTTTCCGTCCCGCCACTGATCAAGTGCGCTCCATTTCACTTCAACCGAAACTGAAAATCTATCGCGGCAATCTAGTCGAGGAAGTGCATCAGTCCTTCAACGATTGGATCAGTCAAGTAGTGCGTGTCTACCGTCAGCAACCTTATGCCGAGTTCGAGTGGTTAGTGGGCCCGATACCAGTGGATGACAACAAGGGTAAAGAAATTATCAGCCGCTTCAACTCAGATATAAATTCCGGTGGCATATTCTATACCGATTCTAACGGTCGTGAGATGATCAAACGTAAGCGAGATCATCGCGATACTTGGAAGTTGAAGTTGTTGGAGCACACATCGGGCAACTATTATCCGATCACAACAAAGATCGCAATAGAAGACGACACTGCGCGCATGGCCATACTTACGGATCGTGCGCAAGGTGGTAGCTCCATGGGTGATGGTTCATTGGAATTGATGGTGCATCGACGATTATTGCATGATGATGCCTTCGGTGTTGATGAGGCGCTAAACGAAACCGCCTACGGTGAGGGTTTGGTGGCGCGTGGCACGCACTATTTAATACTGGGTGCATCGAAAAAGAAGCAGAGCCCAACGACGCAGGCGATTGAACGTATCACCCAGTTGCGGAAGTTGCTGCCAGCTTGGAGTTTCTTTAGCAATGCGGAGAATATAACTTATGAAGATTGGCGTGAAAATTGTAGTAACATTGTGAGTTCGACGTCGATGCCTTTTTTGTAGAAAATATTTTATATAACAGTATCTAATTGCAGTTCACTGGCGTGGGATTGGAGCTGCCTGCCAATATTCATCTCATGAGCTACGAACCGTGGCGCGACAACGAAGTGCTCGTACGCTTCGAGCACATACTTGAGAAGGACGAAGATCCCGAACTCTCCAAGTCTGTGCAGTTCAACGTACAAAGCGTTTTGTCGAGCTTAAAGATTGCTGACATGCGCGAGACCACACTAGCGGCAAATGCTTGGTTGGGCGATAATCAGCGTCTGGAATTCGTGCCTGACGAACCTGAGGTTTCCTACAATTCGTATGGCGTTTATCACAGATCATTCGACGAACAACTTCTGTTACGAGCGGATAAACCTCTTTTGGGTGCCAAATATTACAGTGAGACTGGAACTAAAGAAGAAGAAGAAGACGTGGAAGAAGAAGAGGAGCAACTGGCTATGCAAACGAACCGTTTGAAGCGTGTAGCCGACGAGTCTGAAGAGTTGAATCGCAAGCGTGCAGAAAAACTGCGCAGGCACAAGGTTGTACGGCAGAAATTGACGGAAGGCGTTGCGGATGATGATAATCGTTTCATTGTAGAATTGAGTCCAATGCAAATGCGCACCTACATACTCACTTTGCAGAAAGATAACTAAATGAGATTAGAGTAAAGTGGGTTTTTCACATGTTTCCGTGTTTACTGTAGACTTAGTTGTGTAAAAACTCATTGTGAATTGATAAATATTTTGCAGAACGATGGTTAGCAAATGTTTCTAAATAAATGCATGAGTACCAAATAAATATATGGCTTGGTTCGTGTAAATTCTCGGACTTGTACCTCCTCACATCATTTGCTCTGGGTTAGTCTGAAGCGATCGCATGCCCCGTTGTTCGGTAATTTTGAATTGCAAAAGCACCACCAAATAAGTAGCCATAAAAGTGAGATTCTTAAATAGAAAACAAATAAAGTTAACTTGTAGAAAGTGCAGTATTTTGCACGGCACCTCCACTCTCTACTCACCGAGGAAAAGAGCTCACGATTAATATTTGCATAATCGTCCAAATTCATAATGGGCGGAGTCTTTGAGATGGCCAATAAAAACATCTGCACCTCCCTCTGTGTAGGCGAGTCCAAAACTGTCAAGTTCACGTTAAGTAATTTTGTTTGAAAATCCAATCCCACTTTGCGAGAGGCATGATGAGCCTCATTGCAAATGATGTACAACAGACTCATGCAGTAGAACATAATGACGAATAGTCCGATCTCCTTGTAAGTTGCACCGTGATCCATGATCTCGCTTATCGAACCGTAAGCAGCGGTAAGGGTTGTGAAAAAAACGACCAAACAATACATGCCATACATATTGGAATAAGCACGACCTGGAAGTGATGAAGTAAAGTAAAGGAAGAAATAAATTAGTTTCGCAGGCTTAAAGGTTAAGAACTCAAAGAAATTTCACAAAACTTTTGCCCCCAATGAGCGAGGCCTTTGAAATTTGTGAAAATATCGCGAAAAGTGTAATGAAAGGTGAAAGGTCGTCATTGCTGAAGCAGCAGTACATAGGCGCATTACCTCAAGGCCGCTTTTGTCTACGTAGTACCGAAGTACATATATTTTCAGAGAAGGCGTTCGGTCGCTGATCGGTATTATTACAGGACACAGCCCATGTGCTCAGCATATGACCGTCATTGGAATCACTGAGGTCCAGATTTGTCAGTCTTGCTGAAGGTAGCCGGATAGCAGTGAGCATTTACTCTGCAATTGTGATGCATTTGCTAAAGCAAGGCTACGAATTTTGCGTTCCGATGTCATGGGAATGAGTTAAATTCCTTCTCTCAAACTCGAGGATATTTTCAGATTTGCCAAAGAATCTGGAAAATTCTCACAAGACTTGCCATCTCTGTCCTTGTCTCTATTCAATCCTATCTCTTTCTCTCTGTCACATCTCTCCTTTCCTCCTGGACCATCTACCCTTTTACTTTCCAGAGCTCTGAATGCAATAGGCTTTTTTGCCTCATTGTTTTAGGAGTAACCAAATCTCTCGGTGCTTCTTTACTCGCCTTTTTCAAATTTCAATTTCATTCACTATTCAAAAGCAAAACGCTAAGGTAGTATTCACTTACCCAATTGCTGCATTAAGTAACTCAAGTCTACCCAGAGGTATCTAAACTCAGTCAATTTCTCCGCAGGCTTCGGGCTCTTCAGTGTGAACTCCAAGTGTTTTGCAAGAGCTTTGCTAGCCGTGCCAAATGCATTGCAGTTTATGTACCTGTATAAAATAGTAAGGCAAAACGAAAACAAAATCATAAAATTAATTAGAATAGAAGTTTTTATGAAAAAATGGGCATCCAATTAGCACTCCACAGAATATAGGTAAATAGATATGTACATTTTTTTATAGTATTTATGCACTGGCTTGAACAGCCGCAGCAGTAAATTTTCTAATCCAAATCTAATTGAATTACTTGTTGGTTCATAAAGAGAGGTCTCTCTTCGAGATGCAAGATGTAGATTACTATTCATCATCATCAGTCAGCGCTACAGTCCGGGGTAGGCTTTGGCTTGCTCCAATATTCTCTTCCAGGCCTCTCTATCATTTGCTAGTAACGACTAATTTCTCACTTCCACTGATTTCGGCGGTCATCTTCGACACAGTCCGGCAATCTTTCGCATGATATTCTCCTATTTCTCTCCGCTATCGGTGTATAGTCCATAATGGTTTATTGGACGCGAGCTTCATTCTTATGTGTGTCTAAGACATGTTATCCTCTGCGGTTTAATGCATTTTACTATATCTTCTCCGTTCATTAGACGGAGCAGTTCCGAGGTTAGAGTAAGATGGTTACTTCCTGGAAAGGGACTCATTTGGAAGTCTAGGTGAGCCAAACTAATAAGAAACAGATATTCAGGCGCTTAATATGTACTCAAGCCCAACTATGCCATCTGATATAGTAAAATACTGATAGCTAAATGGTAGCCTTATAAAAGCAAGACAGTTAAGAAGTAAATACCCAGATACCCCTAAAACGACATCGACATTAACCGGGCGTCCATCATCACAATTTACAAACTCTCGACCTCCAAATATCTTCATGGAAGTTCAACCACCTATTGCAGACGAAGAATTTGAGTCATTAAGCCTTGGATGGTGTAGCAAATTAGTCTTCTACCAACACAGAATCGATCATAATATGTTCAACTAATATCTGGCATTTAAAGGTACTCAGCTTGAAACCAACCACCTCTTCATATTCCCAATCAAGCCAACTCACCTCAAACGCCAATTTATCTAGTAACAGCCGGTGCAGCAGTTCGTCTCCGGAACCTCTTCCCATCCTCCATTTAGGAGATTTAGATGGATAAGGATCCACGTGGACCCAATGTAAAAATATATACGCTCGTCAGTCAGTGCAAGGAGTTCTTAGCTCTCATAATAGTTAAGTTTATTGGGCCCTAGTGCAGGGCGACCTCTAATGTAATTCATTGGGTTTGACAACAAGTAGACTCTTAATGAATTTGAGTATTTTCTCAGACCTTTTGTTCCATATAAGCAATGGGTTTAGAGTTAAAACATCTAAATAGTTACACATTCGCATAAAATATGCTCTGCCGTTTCATCGCTCAGCGCGCAACCACAGTAGATGTTTCTACTAGTCCTAGTTTCCAAAAGTGATAACAAAGGCTACAACGTTTCGAATTGTGTCCAGTGCGAGTTCGTAAGTCCTCTCTATCCAAGAGCGTGCTTGACATTGATCGAAAAGAAAGTATGAATGGGTATACCTGCCTCTGTCCTAGACCATCCCTTCAGTGTCTTGCCTTTTGTGGATAATTTCCCTTATGCGGGCATTAGTAAGCCCGCAAAGATGTTGGGGAGATTTTCGAGTTTAAATAATAATTTTGAATATGAAATCCGGGAAACAACAATGAGAAATTTCGAAGTCACTGCACTGTGTCGAAAAGATACGCTACCGAATATGTATAATTTATTAACTATTTTAGCGACTCTACACACAATTTTATATTTATATTTTCATCACTGGAAAGAATTTCAAGAAATTTTTAAAAACAGGCGTCGATTCGGGGTCGAATACTCGTTTTTTTTTTCTTTTTTTGCATGCGAAATGTCTTTATTTGCTCCATTGTGACGTGGATTTAATACGTTTTCATTTGTCTTTTGGTTCTTTTAATAATTTTCAGGTTCTTTTATTAATTTCCTTTCTTTTTTCACACAAACACCCAAAAAGACACCCTTGGTGCGCGCCTGTTCGTAAACAGACACAAATAAACTGTTCCTTTAAATATTTTAGCCTCTTTGGGTTACTATTAATTCTTTAGCACATTATCAAAATTTCTTCCACGCACTAAGTCTAATAGCACACACTTCTAGGACTTATTATATAACTCACCACAAGCTGCAAAAGCAGTTCAACATCGCAATGATGGGATAGTAAGCGAGGGTATACCAAAACTCAAAATCTGGTTGCAAAACGTATTGCGACATATTTACAGCAATGCTCAGCGTCCATGAGAATATGCACAGAGCCCAGGTAAGTCGATACAGATTGGGAAACTCAATCGCCGAACCGGTGACACGCCAGAACTTGTATTGATAATTCGTCCACATATTCTTAAATATGGCCACCTGCTGTCCATGGCGCCAGCTTGCCACCGGCAGTAAGAAATGCGTAAACAACAGGCTGATGAATATGACATTGTAGATGGCCTCATCGAAGTGCTTGTCCGGTTGTGAGATGAAATGCTTGACTCGTGCACGCAACACCATCACCACAATAATTGTCTCGATCGAGTAAACGCATATGGCGTACATCATTTGGCGTGATCTCCACGAGAAGCCGGTACGTGGCATAGTGTTGACAGGCGGATTGCGATGGATGGGCATTATGCCCATGATTTGAAAGAGTACCAGCAAACTTTTCGTAGTCTTGTAAAAGGAGTCGTGTTCATCCAACAGTCGCGCGTCGTCCATCGTCGAACGCTTGCGGATGTAGTAGTCGATGGACTTGCTGCCCTCCTGTGCGCGCTTCTCCATTTGTATGCGATAGCGGTGCTCATCTTCGAGGAACTCCCTTTGAGCAGGATTGAATAGTGGCACGATGCGTGGAGGCTTATCCACAATCGTGGAACCGTCCTTATTCTTCACCCAGAAGCTCATTGCGAATGAGGTGAAGTAGAGAAAAATTTCCGTTTAAGAGCGCCAAAGAAACGAGTGTTGATTATTGCTTTCGGCAGCCTGTTCATGCAAGCGTTATTTATTATGCACTAATGGCTCTTAGTGTTAGGCGGAGTCATTGCACTAAATTTTACTACGTAATAAATATTTAAACACCACAATAATGATTGTAATATTAAATGTAAGTGCATGGCATGAATTGTCAAAATATTGATATGCGTAAAAAATATGTAAAGCATAAGCATTTTATGTAAAAAAAAACGTAGTCCACAATGTTTTATTTTCATGATAGCCTTCACTTCATCCCCAGCTCTACTAAGTTCGATATCCTCTTAGATAACAAATCAAGCGCAGTGTGAAATAGTAGAAGAATTCAATGGCACCCAAGACGCTAAAGCCGAGGAAAAGCCCTGCTGCGCCACCAACAGCAACTGTAATGACATAATTATTATATTTTTGAGACATAACAGGTTATTGATGGAAGTCCTCAACTCCACTCACCCAACAAATCAGTCATTGTAAAAATGACTTGACGCTTATACAACACCTGCGGCCAGGTAGTTACTTCAAGACCAACTGTAAAACCGGTTTGAAAAACGTTGAGGTTTGCCAAGACCTGAAATGAAACAAGCGTGGAGAAATGAAAGTACGGGCGAAACCGAATTTATAATACTCAGACCACGATTTAACTTTAAATAAAAGCGTTTTTCTGTATTCGACGAACAAAACTATCACTCTACAAGGCTCTCATCATACCCGTCCTATCGTACGTCACAGAAGCTTAGACGATTACAATATCCGATGAGGCATCACTTGGAGTCTTTGAGAGAAAGATTTTGCGAACGATTTTTGGAACAATGAGCTGTATGAGCTTTACGACGACTTAGACACAGCGCAGCGAATAAAAATTCAACGGCTTCGTTCATATCATGGTTCATATCGTTCGAATGGATACATACGGTGCGGCTCTTAAAGTAGGTACTCGTTGCGGTACCAGCTGATGATAGCAGAGCAAGAAGAATGCCCAATCAAGAAGATGAAGAAGAAGGCATGCTATTTCTTTTTCTCAACCTAACGGCAATAGCACACTTTATACCGATTCGCATCACACACTCTTCCATAAGCATCACGGATCACGATATATATATGATACGACAGCTCCGACCCCAACCCCATTTGACGATATGTCATAACTGGCCAACAATTGCCTGTAGCCGTACATTTAAACAGAGCAAGTGTGGAGCAGAAAAAATTAACTTACTTGAAGCTAACGCAAATCACGCGAATAATCGGTTGGCGACTCGTCAACAGTCTGCACCTGAGCAGTATTGGGACGGTTTTGTGTCAACCTCCGTCCAATCTAGTTAGAAATAAATTAACCCCAAACAGACCCTTGCAGATAACCAAGAGCAAACTCAATCTCCACACCTCCATTCGCACCAGCTATAGAGGCTTTTCTGTCCAAAAAATAATTCCGTTTTAGTGCTATTATCTTACAACCAAGACCCTCTAAGCCTTTCAATACTCAATCTCTGCATAGGGTATCAAAAACTTACTGCCGATGACATGTTTTTTCTGCATTTTTCATAACAACATTCACATATCAGTCAGCATTTCATTTTTTCCAAAACTGGGGAGGATGGGCATATCAGCATCGAAGGTTTGCGAACTGCTGTAAATCCTCTTGTCTCATCGCGACTCGAAGAAGTAGGAATGACGGAGAAACGTCTGAGCAATACTTTCGATTGCACTTGAGCTTGTCACGCTAGAAAAGCTGGAGGGATCGATAGTTGTTCAGCCGGCAAATTCAGACAAATTATTTACTCTAAAATGCATTGACTTCAAAATGTTAACTTGGGTAACCGATCAATGGATGTGAGGCTGACGCTCGAAGAAAGTTTAGTTGAGTCGAAGGCACTTAATAAAATGTTAGCTCCCGCGTCGTTCAGGTCGGAGAGACCGCATGGTTACTTGTTTTCAGTAATTCTTTGGGGCCTGTAAAATAGTTTAGCTATTCCGACAAGAACGTCTTGAATTTCTTCTATATGGTACCAATTGTGACTGTTACTAACTCCTGCTGGAGTAGCTGTAACTTTTGGAGGCCGAGCAGCTACAGATCGTGTACTTTGTAGTGCTCGTTCCCAAAATAACATTTCAACAGTCTCATAGAACCGAGTTCTGTGAAGCTGATTCGGTTGTTAATTAAAATGAGTTGAATTCAACCAGAAATGATTTTAACTTCGGCTCACAGTTGTGGTATAAAAGCACGCAATGAATGATAGAATCATAATCATCTCTAATCAGAACTTAGCACAAAGAGTAGGAATACTCTGTGATTAGTAAAGTCTTCAATTTATTCTTAGCCAAAAAGTCTTAGTTAACCTATCGTAGTTGTACGTGTTCACTTTGATTGGTTTCTAGCACCGCAAATATGCTCACATATTATATTTACATTGCGGAAGACTTTGTGGTACAGTTCTGTAATCTAGCTTATAATGGTAGCGTATAAGATGGATTAATATTAGGCGTTAACCGGGAACAGAGAGATTTCAGGATGGAAGTCATCGGCATACTATAATACATAAATGGATTTTAAGGGTTCGGCGAACGCCTATCCACTGAAAACCTACTTCATTACCATTCATTTACATAAAACTTACAATTCTTTTTAAACAATGAACCCAGCCAACTCGCAAAGACTCCGTAAGGAGGAGACCTTATTTACCAACAATTTTTTTTTAAAAAGATGCCCTAAATCTGACAAAGATGGAGTGTTTTGGAATTATTTCAGTTATTTATACGTAACACCTTTTTTAAAACCTTGGGATGGGCACCCGGGTCTGGCCAGACTTTTCGCGCCAAACTTGTTCGACTTTGAACGTGAATGTAATATATTTATATTATAGTTAACGACTTCAACTTCCGTAGCTTCATAAAATTTAATTTTCTCTCGACTTATGGATATAAGCTTTTAAAAAGGATCCTCAAACCGGACGGAAGGAAACCAGAGGAAGGTTACTAAACGAATTCAAAAACGAGTGAACATCAACAATAAAGTAAAGCAGCACAGCGTGAACTTTGAACGTTCCCTTGCGAGGACTCCTTCGACTCTGCTTCGGAGCGGAATGAGAAACGACTAAGTAAAATTTGTGAAAATGTTGCACCTCGGCTTAACTGAGATTGAAAAATAACTAAAGGCCGAACAAATTCGCATAGCTGCAAACTTTACTCACAAGGGGCTGCCAGTACATTGCGCATTCGAACATACAAGCAACTTTATGGTATAAGTTTTTCTAAATTGCAGAAGCTTATAGCAGCCTAAGCTTAAAATTTATATTTTCTATGAGAGGAGGTTTTTAATATATTAAAATTATTAGGTTCAACATTTTAGTTTTTAAAATCACTTTAAATCATTTTGCTCACCTACCTCCACATTTTTTATCACAACAATCCCGTTATAACAAGAATCCATGCAATGGCAATGTACAGTTTTACGGCCTTTTAAGCTTTGCAGGCGGCGAAAGGACTCTGAAAGGAAACAAGAAAACAAAACACAAATATTTACATTAGAAGCTCAAAATAGTTGTTTTATTAATATGGAAGAGCGTATATGTTACCCCTATTTAAGAACATTTTTTACCTACACTCCAGCAGAGCATACCATACAGGGTGTTTCACGCACAAGTTTATTATACAATCAATTGGAAAAAATTATATTCAGTTTGCCAAGGTTTGTGGAAAAGTTACGGCTGGCTGTACGTGGGCTAACCAGGCAACCAAATTTTTTCTGTGGCTGTGTGGTGCGGCGCTTCTGAAGCCACCCAGCAGAATTTATTCAAGCGCTTCTCTAAACTTCACTTTTGAAGCGCTACCTTTTCACTTCCAAACACGATGAAAAATAGACACTTGGTTGTATCGTTTATCGTCGGCTTTTTTGAACCAAACGATTACCGCAAAGTGCTTCGTATACACTACCTAATGCGCAGAAAATCAGCAAGCGCTTATTTGGAGCATACTGAAACAAACATATGTTTCTGGCATTTTGTTTTCATTTTTTGAGTTGAGAAGTTCAGTTTTCTGCACGTGCGTGTTTCTTGCGACTTACAGAATAAATAAATTAATAAAAATAGGTCAATAAATTGAAATATTGTAACCAAATACGTGTGGTTTATTAATAAATGTACAAAGTGTTAAATTCTCAAATTCAGATTGGTTTGGATTAGAAGTGGGAACTTTCCAGATTTTTTCCAATTCTTGTTGGCTTGGCGTTTTCAAGGTGAGTACAGTATATTTCTGTTGAAGTATAAATTAGATATAAATATATCCCATTTGCTATACCTATTTAACATCTGGTAGGTAAATATTCACTTGGCAAAAACTCCTGGCATTAGGAGCCAAACAGTGTGCTGCATTTTTGGCATATTCCTAGGTGAGCAGAGTGCATTCCGGTTTAGTACAGCATAGGTATACATCTCATTTCAAAACCAGACTTTACCACTTTTAATTAAAGTGTTATTTTGCAGGAAAGTAAGTGCATCAGACAGGTAAAATGAGTTATGCGCTTTTGGGCTATAGCAAAAGACATTTTAAGCGGCTTGTAGCCAAAGAATTGAATGGTTTGAAAACTGTAGACGAGGAAGTCCCGAAAGATTCATCAAATCGCTCTAATTTAAGCAACGATACGAAAAATGTCGAAGTCAATGGAATTTCTGTTCCGGAAAATCCAGAATACGAGAGGATTCTTATGCCTTTAATGCAACCGTCATTCGATATTATTTCGGGATTTAAAGAATGGATGGTGAAGCATAAAATAAGGCGAGCTGCTGTTAATGATATGCTTGTTTTGTGTAAAAAATCTGGTCTTAATGTCCCCATTTCGACAAGTGGTCTTTTCGAGAAACAAGCGATTTGTACGCGTCAAGTAAAACCTGGAGAATATTTTCATTATGGGTTAGAGCAGGGCATTAAAAAATGTTTACAGTTAGAAGTTCCTCTGGGTCAAAATATTTTAGAATTAGATATTGGTATAGATGGGCTTCCTCTATATAAAAGTTCTTCGAATTCCTTATGGCCAATTCTCGGATCAGTAGCGAACCACACCAATATGTCTCCATTTTTAATTGGGTGTTACATTGGGAAAAAAAAACCTGAAGATATTAACGATTTCCTATTTGATTTTGTTCAGGAATTTTTGGTATTACAGGAAAGAGGTATTGAGCTGGGATGCTCCACAGTGTTTATTAAGCTACGAGCAATTATATGCGATGCTCCCGCTCGCGCTTTCGTTAGCGGAACAGTAGGTCATACTTCTGCCAGTGGATGTTCCAAGTGCACTCAACAGGCTATGCAAAAAAGTGAATGTTCCAATTGCACACAACAAACTTTACAAAAAAAGAAGCGCTTGACATATAGCGTAACAGTTGAGAGCTTAAGAACGGACGACGACTTCAGGGCAAGAAGGGACCCACAATTCCATTTAAAAATGTTTATACACAATGAACATATTTTAGAAAAGTTAAATGTTAGAATGATCAGTCAGTTCCCTTTGGACGTGATGCATCTTATTGACTTGGGGGTTGTTAGAAAAATGCTACTTTTGATATGGAATGATAAACTATGTAGTGGAAAGATTCAGAAGATTTCAAGAGAAAGAAAACAAGATATGGATAATTTTTTCTTATCTTTAAGAAACTGCATTCCAAAGGAGTTCCAAAGGAAACCACGTTCCTTCAATGAGCTATGCCGCTGGAAGGCTACCGAGTTCAGGCTAGTAGTTCTATATGTAGGTCCTGTTCTTTTTAAAAACTTCCTATGTGATACCTTGTACACACATTTCCTTCTACTTCATTCTTCTTATAGACTTATTTCATCTACTAAATGTCGAGCTAATTTAGATTGTGTGCAAAGTATGTTGGAGGTATTTGTTCATAATTTTCAATATATTTATTGCGAAAACAAAGTAAGCTATAATGTGCATAATCTGCTTCATATTGCAAGTTGTGTTCAACTGTTTGGAAATGTTAATTCATTTTCAGCCTACAAGTATGAAAACTATCTACAAGTGCTGAAAAAAGATTGCCGAAAGCCCAACTTTATATTACAACAAATTTGTAACAGAATTAATGAACGAAACGAAGTATCAATTAAAAATAGAATCGGCATGGGGAAGAAAATAGTTTCTCATAGGTTTGCGTACTCAAATTCCCCTTTATATACAAGTTACAACTTCAACGAATTCTTTTTGAGTATCGATGCACCTGATTGTTATTGCTACTTCAAACCATTTGTGCCTATAAAAATTTGTGGTTTTTTCAAAGATAAGGCAGGTCGGGAATATATTGTAGGAAGGGTTTTTCTTAATAAAAGTAGTTTTTTCACTGAACCTGTACATTCAATGTCGTCGTTAGGGATTGCATATGTAAGCAATCTCAGTGATAATGAAGAAATATTTGCAATCACAAACTTAATTAGCAAATGTATTTTTTTGCCAATAGGGGATAGGGCAGTCATTGTACCAATTTTACATTATTTCTAAAAAAGGGTGACCACTTGAAGAATGAAGGGAATGAAGAAGAGTTTTGTAACGAAGGCATCGCAAAAGGAAATGTTCTGCGATTCAGATAAGGTGAATAACCAGCTAAAAGCAAAATGTGCAAAACTTGGTAAATATCATTACGGTCCTTTTTATTTTAATACCTAATTTTTATTAAAATTGTATACTTCTTTTGGCAGAACTTGAGAACGAGGAGCTAACTAAGTTCCTGCAAGAGCTAAGAGCAGATATCTCACAATTAAAAACAGATGTATCAACAATAAAAAATAGTACGGCAACCCAAGGTGTGATTCTCGAAAAACTTGTTCAGAAGGTCTTACCAAAAACATCAAATTTAACCATTTTGCCGTTCAAAACGATTGAAGAGATTAAGTCTGCAGACAACATTTTATCGCAGTATCCTCGGGACGAATTGGTATTGCTTAATATTTACCTTGTCATATTAGAACTATTAACTAGTTAGGTATTTATTATAATTTCAGGTGGCATACGTACGCAATACCGTAGGTGTTACTCCGATAAGAAAAATTGTTCCTTTCTTATTTGCTGAATCTACTATGCCTTTCATTAATTGGGATGGTCGTCACCAAAGATTTGCAATCAAATCTCTTCAATTTTTCAACGAAATAGTTTTTCGTACGATATTTGATAAATTATATACTCAATGTCGAAGTATTATTATACATTTACCTTATTTTCATATAACAGGTGCAGTTCAAGGTCCCGATATGGATTTCTCCAAATTTGACAGTGAAATGCGGAAGGGGATCCGATCCGCGAAAAACAAAATGTATAAAAACAAATCCAACCAGTCTTAATTATTTTCGAAGCATATCTTAATCTACCATAATTTATTTTGTATGTAAGACTCAACCTTCATCACATTTTTTTACCATTTTTAAGTTAACCATTTATGAACGTTAATGTAACGTAATGAAAACTTCCTTATTTTAAAATGAATTCCAGTGTCCTTATGTAAAAAAAATTTATTTTGAAACATATATGTATGTACATATATGAACATTAACGTAGCGTAATGAAAACATCCTTATTTTGAATATAAATCTCATTCATTTAATTTGTGTAACAAAATACAGAAGTAAATTCTTCGTTAAAAGTATTTTGTATCTTTATAAAAAAAAATAATAAAACAATAACAACCCAAATTTTTGTTTTAGTTCAATGTAAGTACATAGAAACGTAGGAAACGATGCCCATCTCACTCGCATTATTGGATAACAAAATGATGTGCCTCTACACCGCGGTATTAGCCGCGCATTTGGTGTGCTTCACTCCAGCATAGTTAGATGCATATTCGATGCACATATCCTTCGCATTCTTAGATGCGTCTCTATAGCGCAGTATTAGTCGCGTAGTTGATGCACATCACTCCTGCATTATTAGTTGGCATTTACAAGCGCCTCTTTCACGAATCTCGGGAAGCGTATTATCTGCGCAACATTCAAATGAAAGTGATGCGCCAATTTCCAATGACATGCCAATGGGAAAAGATGCGGTATGTGAAACAAGAGCGATGCGCTTTAACGCATCTACGAAACGCTTCTGAAGCGCTTCCGAAGCGCTTTTCGCCCTATAGGGCAGCAATATTTCCATCCCAATTCTTAAAATTTTTAGTCACAAAAATCGTAAAGGCATGACTTTAAAAAGTCTAAAAATTGTTTAGTACAGATATAAAACTTGCTATAAATCATGTCGAGACCATTAAAGTTTTAAAAGCACTTTAGACTTAATTCTACACACATTTACAAATACACGTCCGCGGGGCTACGAGAATATTTGACACTTGAACATGAAACTTTTTGTGCAAACTCCCATAAATATTTAAGTATGCATGTATTACGAAAATTAGATAATACATAATTTTTTTTTAAATCTTAACTGTGTATAATCCCTGAATCAATCTTTGTAAGCCGTCTTGATTTCAAACCCACCATCATCACCATCACCCCCGTACCATTCATGATACATACCCGCATTTTTAGCTACACAGGACTTCAGCGTAGAGTAATAGCATACGGGCTTGGGTTTTCGAACTGAAATATAAAAATTACATTACTTCAAATATAACAAATTTTTCTTTTCTTCGATTTTTCTTTTTCTGTCATAAATTTTCATAACTTTAGACCCACCTCTGTTGGGATAGAAGTGCGGTATGCATTTACATTTTTTATAAACCAAATTAAGTCGACATTCTTGCATGCAAAAGCTCTTCGTATAGATTTCAAAGTGTTCCAAATTCGATTCATGAGGATACCGACAGTTACGTTGAGCCACTGTAGTCGCTCTTGAACATTTCGTAAGTAAAATATTGAAGAAATTGAAATAGAAATAAAAACAGAAAAATAGAATAAATAATAGGAGGTAATAAATTAGAATTAATATTTGAATAAATTTTAGTTAAGATTTGAAAGTTTGTGAGAAAACTTAAATTTTTACAAACTTCTCGTATCCCTCCTCGGCAATGATTTCAAATGTCTCAGCCTTATAGTAAACCGCCTCATTGGTATAGAAAAATTTTTGCTCAATTTTCAAAGCATCGTGGGGAGAGTGTATGAACACCTGTAAAAATAAAAAATTTTAATAAAAACAAAAATATAAATATGTGAGATGTGAGATGTGAGATGTAGCAAGCTGAAAATTCCAATTCGGACATTCGCTGATGAAGTTAAATAAAGGGTCTTTAAGGGGGCAGATACCTGTTAATATAATCTTTTAAGCATATGTCAAAAAAATGTTAAAACTTAAATTTGAGTATTTTTTATATTATAGATCGGCAACCGTGAAGACTTTATTCTTTGCTTTCGAGCGCTGGGATAGGTATAATTACGTCGTATTCAAACTTTAGACGCGTTTTTCTCAAAACTATATATTTCGAATTAGCGTACACGATAACTCGATCTCCCTGAAATTTTGCACACATCTTTTTATGATATTATTTCTATGTGAATTTACAAGTTTTCGAAAATTTTTCGAAAAAATATTTTTTTCGAAGCAAAAATAGTAGGAAAATTCGCCCCAAAACTCATTTTTTTGAGCATTTTATTCCGCGATTTTTTTTCCATTTGTTTTAAATTCATATAGAAATTATGACAGTAATAAACAAAAAAATTTTGGTTTTTTGTATTCAGGTCACTGACGCCGATGCTACAATGCCCGCCGATTGAGAAGCCCCGCTGCGACCTTCCTGGAAGAATTGAATGTACATCGGCCATTTTAAATGATTAAAATAAAAAAAAAGTTTTATATTATTTTAATGTATAAATAAACTGTATGCCAATTAAAAAAAAAATATATTGACTTCTTCATTGTAAATAATTTTAATGAAAATCAGGGAAAATATGGCCGTTTACATTAACCCTCCGATGTTCGGTGCCTTATGATGCGGTAAGTGCATCATAAGGGTCTGCCCAGACCCATACAAATAATGTTTGAACGGATTAGTATTAATTACGAAGAGCAATTGGGTTTACAACTATATAGATGCATGGAATGTTCATTAAGACATATGGGACGATTACATTTGCTGCAGTTATAACGAGTTTTACGTCGCTTTTTCGGAGAAGAAGCAGCACAATGGTAGCAGGATGACCGTGTTGAAGCAACTTGTAGAATATGATTGTTGCTGTGCTGCATCTGATGTCGATGGACAAGATTCCGGTACCTAAAAGTAGCGAAATAATGTATTTAATTCATACTCACCTTGATATTGAAAAGATTCATTGCTTGTCTTATATGAGCAAACCTCCATACTAATGGGTTAGTCGCCCGTTTCGTCATATGTGGGATAACTAGCTGCCGTGCCAATTCAATGATAAATGAGCGCCTCTTATCACTCTGCTTTGCCGGATTCAGCTCGTCATAGATGATGAATGAGGCCAAACCGGCAATATCAAGCATATGATAAAACATTGCCAGTGGCCAACGGTTTGTCGAGCGTTTGCACGAATAGCCAGTCAACATTTGATCCATTGTATCTACCCCCGCTTTAAATTTATTGTAGTCCAAAATTTGACCTGGCTCGAATCCTTTCAATGGATCGGTGCTTTGACGGTAATGGGCAGTGGATAACATAATTAATAGCTTTTTCGGCTTTGCCATATACTAGCACAGAGCGATATTATTATTGTGATAACAAATATTATTATTGTGATAACGCTTCGGGTTAAGCAATCATGCGGGATGAAGGTCTTATTTTTTCTTACGGTACCGACGAAAGCCACTCTACGATCCATCAACATTTCTGCCAAGTTGTATGTTGAAAAAAAATTGTCAGCATAAACAGTCCTACCGCTGTCCATATAATTTTCCATCAATTTCATGACGACCCGTTCACCTTGATTCGTTTCTCGCTGGCCACCTGGTGGTTTTCCGGTATAAATTATACCTTTCGAAGGGTAGTTTGAAACAGAGTCACAAATCCACCACACTTTCATGCCATATTTTGCCGACTTACTCGGAATATATTGGGTGAATCGAGTGCGCCCACGATATGGAAATAACTGTTCATCGACGGTTACATGACAATCCGGAGTGTATGCTTTCTCTAAATTGGCCATCAGCATGAGCCATACATCGTCCAGGGCAGCAGATTTGCTTTGCTTCAATCTCTCAGCACGAGTACCACTGTTATCGAAACGGATGAAAGTAGTTAAGCTCTTGAACCGATTCAATGACATAGTGGCCTTATAAATTGGCATATTGTAACTGGCCCACAATTCTTTCGCTGGCTCAGAATTCGAGTGGAATGCAATAAGTAGCATCCCAAAAAAAGCATACATTTCGTCTTCGTTAGTCATTACCCAAGAACGCTGTTTATTACTGGGATGCTTTTCATTCCATAGACGAAACTCTTCAACGGCTTTTCGGTTGGTTTCCCGCACAATGATACTTACGATTTCAGGAGACAGCAATAGCTTGAAAAGAGCTTTATGACTCAGTGACGCTCCTCGTAGTGGCCCTTTACGAGTAAAAGTTGTAACATTGTGACAACGAGGCCTTCCAGGTGGTGGAGGATTTAAATTCCACATCTTACCATCTTTCGACCTGTATATAAGGCCCTGGGTAATAGATGTGCTGCATGATTCCATTGTGGTTGAAGCCTGAAGGGCGATAGCTTCTCTATACAAATCCTCAATATCATCATGGTTTTCATCCAGAAAAGCCTCTAACTCGATTTCCTGTTCTATATCTGATACTTCACCGAAGTCATCTTTATCTGGAAAATATTCATCATCTTCTACGTCGCCACTTGTTTCAAATGGATCGGACTCCTGTCCCATAATTTCTTCAATTTGTGCCTGAAGTCGCTGACGTTCTTCCGGACTCACATTTGCTGCACTTAGCTTACGAAGCAAACGCGTCATCACATCAATTTCATCCATATTTACTTGTTCCATTTTATTTAAAAAAACACTTCCCACTAATTAAAAAACACGTGTTCACTTTAATTTTCAAATGTCAACTAAAAATGTATCTCTGCCGCTGCCTCCGCTAACAGTTTAGTTGTTTACACCTAACGGTTAACCAATTTACATGAAAAGCTTATATGGGTCTGCACAGACCCATGTGAGCTTAATTGACGGAATTAGTTTAAAATTATTATTTTTAAAAGAAATATAGCAAAAATCTTAATTTGCTACTTCATTGTGTTCAGCATTTTAGGAAGTCATGGACTAAGAAGCCTCAGATATTAAAAATAAAAGATCTACATACATTTAAAGATCGAATGGGTCTGGCCAGACCCATATGAACATCGGAGGGTTAATCTGTCCCCTTAAAAAGACGTCCTAGATCTTGTTTGATAAGTTTTGTTCAAAATACGGCTCTTACGGCTCTTACACGTGTACAGGCTGTCATACGAAAATTAAAACGTTCACACATTATTGCACTGAGTTGTGCAATCTGCATCCTGTTGTTGTGTTTCAACTCTGGAATCATTGTTGGCTTATTCCTATAGACTTTGCTTTTCAAAAACCACAGTCTGGCCTGAAAGTTTTTTTCTATCCTCCACAGAACCAGTTGAAACTTGTTCAACAACTTTTTAATTATCGGCTCTTTCGGACGATTATTTCCACCAAAATAAATCACGAATTTCGCGATATTTTTCTTAAACATTGATTATTTTCGTAATAAGTTGAAATAATTTCCTATCGTTATTCTAACGCGCAAAACTGTACATCTGTCAAAGGTGACAGATGGTTGACAAATGTCAAAGTTGTCATAAAAAGGATATCGTCTAAGAATTATTCACAACTGAAATCTAGGTGTCACTTTTGATAGACCCTTTATGTATAATGCATTACGTAGTTTGGTAAACTTTGCTAGATAAACACTAGGGTGGACAAAAAAAAAAGTGGTATTGGTAAAATCCCCTAAATTTATATTAATTTAATTCTTTGGGAATTCCTTTTGGAAAAATGCATTTCATAAATTTAATATGAAATGCATACTAATCGAAATTTGTTATGTTTTTCTTTTAATTTGCCTTTCCAAATGTCCAAAAAAGGGTAATCTGCTTACTTTAAAAAAATACTTGGACTAATATTTTTACAAGGTCCCTGAAAGTTTCCTAAAACTGTATGTAATAATTAAAAACCAAAAAAAAACAAATATTTCTTTGGTCGTAGAGCAAATTTAGGGGGTAGTACCAAGATAATTTTTTTTTGGACCACCATAATATAATATAAATATTTACACCTACATAGAAATGGCGAAGCTTTACCTATTTACTAAAATTTTCATATTCATAAAATTACCGTTATACCTCGAGTTGGCTAACTTTAAATCCAACATTCCTTGGGCTATGAGTCATAGTATGATGTCGTTCAGATACCACAATTTTTACTAGGGACAGCATTAAGAAAATTTTTTTTTGGTCACCCTACTATGCCTTTTTACACGAAGCTATACCTATCGGCCAAAAAATTTTATATTACAAAATTACCGTCATATGTAAGATGGGCGCAGTTATACCCCGATTCAGCTAATTTTCAATAACAACATAACTTCGATTAAGTTTTTTACGGATCTTTTTCTACTCAGTTTTAGGGACTTCCGTGCGGACATACAGGCATTGCTAAATCTATTCTGCTTGGACATTTTGGCTTACATATATATTTTAATACATACATACATATATATTTTTATATCTCAACTCCATTAGGCCACTACAAACTACCGTTATTTGAATAAAGTAATGTACCCCTGTGTATTAGTGAGCAGCAAAAATCTTAACTGCACACATCCGTTAGCAACTATCGCCCATTCACACACTTTCCCTTCATGACTCATATAATTTGCGCTGGCTACAAAATGAAACGTTGCAGTTGCTTGCAACCACCTCAAACTCACCCCAATGCTTTCGAATGCTTTCGGCACCGACAAAATCAACAGAACGCTATCGAAGTAACTACCCAACAGCATTTTAAAGTGGTCCTTATTGATTTTCGGATATTTTCCAAATATCGTGTAGCGCGCGGTATACTCATCCTGCAAGTAGCTGTTGCACAAGTAGCATATACCGAACTCAGTAAGCACCTGACGCACCACAAAGTTCCTGAAGCCATCGTTTAGTATGATTACCTCATTTTCGTCGACCATTTGCGTAAAATCGGTGGTCAAATTATATATCAAAGACATATAATTGGCGGGTTTCACACGCAGACGATCCAAGGTGCCGTCGATGCTCGGACGCGCAGTGATATTGTCGAAGTTGAAATAAGTCGAATTGGCCAACGTCTCAAGGAAGATTTGCAGGTCCTCTTTCGCTTGACCAGTGATTTTCTTTTTGCTTGAACGAACACAGAAAAAGAAGAAATTGATTACTTATATATACTTCGAACACAACGAAATTCGTCGAGATATATTATATTTAAATACGCACTGGCAATATTTATCGAAGAGCTCCTGACTTAGTCGGCGCATGGGGCATACTGTGAAACTGGGCACCGGTAAGCGCCAAAAGTAAAAATCGCGCTGAATACCCATCACGGTGCTCTTGGTTTTCCACTTATCGATCGCTTGGAGACCCGTGAAGATGCACATGCCCACAGACACGATAAGCAGTAGTAGCCAAAACAAACTTTCGTGGTTTTGTAAATTTATTTTTAATTAATTAAATTTTTATAAATGTTATGTGAATGGCTTACAAATACCCACTGCTCAAGTAAAGTGAGTTGCTCTTTGACCAAATACACGAATCCATGAATGCAACTTTCGGTGAAATAATTTTTTACATATAATCCAATGCCTTTCAGCCAACGGAAATTGCCACAAAAATTTTGCCATTTTGTTTTCGGCTGCGGGTTTTGATATTTTGGCTGCACTTGAATGTACATTCTGGTTCCGACTCGTATGTGAAGACTACTCTCACTCAAAATCAGTCCTTGCACTGTTATTTTATTTACAGCTATTTGATGTGGTTTCACTCTGGCTTGCATGATTGATTAAATATTCATTCTCTACAAGCAAAATGCATTAATTTTTTTAATAAAATTTTGTTAAGTAGGTGCATATATTCGTGAATATGCGTGTATGTACGTATGTAAAGAGCTGATTTTTAATGCATTGCCATTTGCTGGAACTCTTTATGAAAACCATCTTAACTGACTATAATTTGTGTATTTTGCAATAACCGCAAAACCTTCGAAAACCGGGCGCATACCGAATTGGCCTGCTTCTGCACGCTGCAATTCACTTGAATTTGGCCATCAGCTTTTAAGACAGCTTAAGCAAAGGTCTGTGTTGTAAATATTTGTACAGATTTATCATTTGGCAACCATTAAAAAATATAAAAAGACGAGCAATGGAAAGCTTCCGTTAGATTTCATGCATTTAATTTTTGCGTCACTTGAATGGAGGCAATGATAGAATTGAAATTCAAATAGAAATTTGAAAAGGTCGAGCCAAGGAGCACCAGGAGGTTTGGTGGCTCCTAAAACACTCAGGCTAAACAGCCCATTATATTTAAAACTCTGGAAAGGGGTTTGATAGTCAAGGAGGGAAGGAGAAAAGTATCAGAGAAAGAGATAGGAAACAATAGAGACAGAGATAGAGATAGTTAGTCCTGTGAGAATTTTCCAGATTCTTTAGTAAATCGGAAAATATCCTCCAGTTTTAGAGAACGAATATTACTCATTCTCATGACATCGGAGCCCAAAACTCGTAGTCTTGCTCTAGCAAAGGCAGGACACTCACAGAGAAAGTGCTCACTGCTACCCGCCTTCTCCAAGCGCGGCAGGCACATTGGGCTCTCAATGATTCCAATGGTGGTCATATGCTGACCCCATGGGTTGTGCCCTGTAATGATACCGTCCATCAACCGTACGTCTTTCCTTCAAAGTTTTAGTAGAAGGTTTGACAGTTTTCTATGCGGACTTGTCACAAAACACTTTGCAGTTCTGCAGCGTTCTAGACCGGACCATGGAGATTGCCTACATAATCGCTGATCCAATTCATGATTTCTGCGGAACTGATTCCGATTATTGGCTCTGGCCCTTATGGGGGAACCGCTGATCCACGGTTGGCCAATTCATCGGCAATTTCGTTTCCTTGAACACCGGAGTGTCCAGGAACCCATATAATTGGAAAGTTATTCTGTCTTGCATCATAATTAAGCTTCTTCTTACATTCTTAAATAATCTTTGAGGTTTGCTTCGCGTTCTCCAGGGCCTTCAGTGCAGCCTGACTGTCACTGAAAGCTTCAATCTGTTTCCCGCTCCATCTTCTCTCGATTATCCATTCGGCTACTTTCAGGATGTCAAAAACTTCCCTTTGGAAAACAGTTGACATTTCCCCCATAGCAGAGTGATACTTATTACTATCGTTTAAGTACCATCCGGCTCCAGACCTCATTTCATTCTTGGACCCATCGGTAAAGAAAATATCCGTCAAACCTCCCTGCATGCATTCTGGATTGCTCCATTGCGTGACATCAAATTTCCTTTCAAATGAAACAGTGGGTATCAGGTCGTCTTCAGGTGCCAAAAACAGTGGATACTGCTCAGATAGCAATGACAGAAGAGTCGGGTAGTTATATTTATTTACAAGAAATTATTCTACGCTACTACTCCTCAAATTCAAATGTAAAGCAAAATGTAAAATTAAGCATGTAAATTCAAGTTGAAAATGGGTCGTGGTAAAGCCACCGCTAAAATGTAGAGTAAGTTCGGGTATTACGGACTATTCAGGTAATGTGCCATATATGCCATGTATCCGGTTGAGTACAAACTGAAATATTTACAAAATGGTTTGAACACTTTTTAAAATTTACGAAGCCAACAAAAGACGAGTCGCTTCTTCTTATATTAGATGGTCACTATAGCCACACAAGGAATACTGAGCTCCTGGAGCTTGCTTGCCAAAACGGAGTGACTACAATTTCTCTTCCCCGCACTCAACACATAAGCGCCAGCCTTTAGAAAAAACATTTAAGGGACCATTAAAAGCATACTACAGTGAAGAAATACGTAGGATTGTTCGAGAAAAAGAGAGAAAGGTTACACATTTTGACATTGCTATTTACCAAAGCGTGTCTCAAGGTTCAATGGTTTTAAGTGCACCGGCATACATCCTTTCGAGAGAAATATATTTTCTGATTCTGATTTCATTGCTAGTGAATTATTACATGAACAAATACCACAAACAGAAAATACTTCAGCATCTACCAGCAATGAAGCAAATTTATCTTCAACAGCTGCTAGCACAAATCGTGTCACACCTTGGCAAATATCTCCTGTTCCGAAGATAAGGGAACCTTCTACAAATCCTGGAAGAAAACAGGGGAGAGCTATTGTTCTAACACAGACACCGTACCAAAACGAATTAAAAGATAGTGCGACTATTTCCAAAAAATTTGAGCATAAAATTAAAAAAATCACTTAAGGCGAAACATTTCGTGTGCAAATCGAATCATCAAAACAAATCCTTGTTGTTGTTGTAGCAGCATTAACATTCCCAATACTTACATACGGGGAATGATGCTGGAGTGACAGATATAAATCCGGGTTGTTTCGGTAACGTAGAACCGGCTGTCGTGGAAACGAACAGTCGAATTAATCAGTTTTTAAAAATACTACCGTTGTGGCGAATTATAATAATATGCGTGGAATACTCGCTCCCCAGCAGCAGCAACAACAGCAATATCAACAATCAAGACAAGGTGGACGGAGATGCCGTGACCATCAGAGAATGAATGACTGGAATGTCCGCCAAAATAGAAACAGGTGGGCTGGCGAAGTCGAAATTGATGAGCTACTGATCAGTATCAACAACAACGACCGCCACCACCCCAGCAGCAGCGACAACAAAAACCAAGGAACCGAAACCCGCGACGTGATAAAGGACCACCCCCACCACCGGCGACGAGAATCCGCCGAAAGATGAACTTTTATGCACAGAATCGATCTCTGGAACGTCAAACCACAACCATAGATGATTGTTGTTGTAGAAGCATAAACATTCCCTATGCATATGTATATGGGGAATGCTGCTGAAGTGACAATCCTTGGCCGGATATAAATCCGCGTCGTTCCGGTATCGTAGAACCGACTGTCGTGGGAACGCAAAACAAATCCTCTTCTGATTCGAAGGAATCACTTAACTTAAAAGGAAGGAATCACTACTTCCAAGAAATCTTAGCTTAAAGTTAAAAACCCACCTCAAAATTCTGTGCGCAAGACGACTCATCAAGTCCAATCTTCTTCTGATTCGGAAGAATCCCTTAACTTTGTGGCGCGGAAGATCTCTTTGCCGATCTTCCAGCAAATAAAGAAACAGAATGTAATTTCTGTGGATATCGAGCAGAAAATGACAGTGAATGTCAACTGTGGACAAAGTGCGTACAATGCGATATGGTTTGTGCTCACGAAAAGTGCTTTCCCAAAAAATATGCCATCTTTATTTTCAGTTCTTCTTCTGAATAGTTTTAAGAAAATATCTACAATATCTTTATTTATTTATTTATAACTGAGTTTTATATATATTTTTAAATTACTTTGTTTATTTAAGGTGAAATAAATATACGAAATAATAAATTTGTAGTTTACTTTACTTCTATAACGTCGCCTCTAGTACTCCAGTACTGCGATCCACTTCACCCGAATACCCTGGCCCATATTACCAGTGTTTTATTCGTCAACTTTTGGGGTGGTCCCTGACTTTCAATTCTGTCGAATGAAAACTTTGAATATAAAGTTATTTTTGTAACAAATTTATCATTAATTCAACATGTGTTATAAAAAAGTGATATCCCTATTTTGCTATTATTATTTTGGCCTAAAATAACATCGAAGTAAAATGGTGCCCGCAATACCCGAACTTACTCTACTCCCATATAATCTCTCTTAAACATTGGTCAGACTAGACGCTGAGCTAAAGCGATTGAGTTTTATTTCCTAAGCAAACGTTTCATTAAAGGGCGGAAGTACGGAAAATTTGAATATTTTCGACAGCAGCCCTGACTTCGTCGTTCCTCAAGCACACTTTGTAAAGGGTGGTTAAGTTTTAAGGGCCGGTGCTTATTTTGAATAAAATACAATTTTTTTAGAAAATTATTTACTTTTCTCTTTATTGTGATAATATTGGTATGGCTCAATTATGTATGGAATAAAATATTGGCCAACTGGGCGCCGCGGGCTCGGCGGCACATTTCCGTCCGATGGTCTAAATTTTCGATGGCCCTGAGGCATAATTGAGGTTCTATGCCGTTAATGTGCCGAATTATCTCATCCTTTAGCTCTTGAATTATTGCTGGCTTATCGGCGTACACCTTTTCTTTCAAATAACCCCAAAGAAAGAAGGCCAACGGTGTAAAATCACATGATCTTGGCGGCCAATTGACATTGCTGCGACGTGAGACTATTCGGCTATCAAATTTGTCGCGCAAAAGAACCATTGTTTCGTTAGCTGGGTGACAAGTGGCACCGTCCTGTTGAAACCACATATCGTCCACATCCATATCTTCCAATTCGGGCCATAAAAAAGTTCGTTATCATCTCACGATAGCGAACACTATTCACAGCCTCATTTTGGAAAAAATACGGCCCAATGATGCCGCCAGCCCATAAACCGCACCAAACAGTAACTCTTTGTGGGTGCATTGGTTGTTCGGCAATCACTTTTGGATTAGCATTCGCCCAAATGCGGCAATTCTGCTTATTGACGAATCCACTGAGGTGAAAATGTGCCTCATCACTGAAGATGATTTTCTTCGAAAATTGGTCATTCACTGTTGCCATTTCCTGCCACCATTCTGACTATTGGCCATGCTTGAAATGGCCAAGAGGCTTTAGTTCTTGAGTCAATTTCACCTTGCAAGTCTTTATGCGTAATGTTCATCAACGACGAGCGTGACAGGTGCAATTGTTGGGCACGACGACGAGTTGAGGTGGACGGCTCTTCAACCACACTATCGCGAACAGCAGCAATATTCTCTACAGTACGAGCTGTACGAGCATGCCCTGGTGTTTTCACATCTCCTACAGACCCGGTTTGCTCAAACTTTTGCACAATTTTACCGATTGTACGCACATTTGGACGATTAAATTGACCGAAAAAATCACGAAGTGCGTATGCATTTTGATTTGAACGCCCGTTTTCATAATAAGCCTGAATAATTTTAACGCGTTGCTCGATTGCGTATCTTTCCATGGTTTGAATTGAGTTGGTGTGAAATTGAAAAACGTCAAATGAAATGCAGAAAAAAATTTGACGTTCAGGTGTGGTTCACATTCAATATCGGCCCTTGAAATTTAAACACCCTTTAGTTAATTCTTGTATTAAGCTTGAGTATAAAAAAGTATTGGAACTCGCAGCACGATCGTCTGTTTCCCAATTATTGTACCTCTCGATACAATAAATCACATTCCCCTAATTGAATTGGAATTAAAAGAAAAAATATGTTTTAAGTTTTTTCTTACAAAAGAGTGAAATTTATTAATTATTTAGTAAAATTGTATTTTTGCACTTTATTTTTGTATAGATTTCTGTTTCTTTGTCAGTAGTACGCTAAATATTCGCTTACACTTAAAACAAAACTTAGTTCGGTTAGAGATACGAATTATTTTTAAATGTATGCGTTTAAATATTTTATAGAATATTTTCGAATTAGCAGTTTAGTAGAACACATTTGTTATTTTATTGCAGTTATTTGATTATTAAAATTAAAAAAAAAAAACATTTTTTGCAAAAATTCGAACGTTTCGTACTGTTGTGTTAAAAATTTTCAACAGTGATTTCATAACTAGAATTGTTAATCCCAAAACGATGCTAATTAAAAAAATGTATGCATGCAGTATTTAGTTTCTGAAATACAAAAAAACATTTGTTTCTAGAAAAAATATCGAAAACTTAAAACCAAAATAAATAAATTTATACACAGGCGTACATATATTTTTTGCAAAGTAATTAATAATACAATACCAGTGAATGTTTCTTGCGAATATAGCCACGGTAAAAATATGCTAAGGCAGAAAATTCCTTTAAACGCAAAAGAGAAATTTTAAGTAGCAAGAAATGATCGCTTAAAAGGTCCATTTTAGTGTTTTAATACCTTTCTTGCTATTTGGATGTTACAAAAAACTGTCGTAAAGCAAATATAGTATATTGGAATGTGCCCTAAACAAAATACATACGTAAGTCTACTATTTTTTATATTGTAACTAATTTTTGTCATTCATTTTTAAACAAAATTTCTTTGCGCCTTGAAAGTTCTTTACTAAGCACTAAATAAAATATTTCTTATATTATTTATATTGTAACTAATTTTTGTCATTCATTTTTAAACAAAATTTCTTTGCGCCTTGAAAGTTCTTTACTAAGCACTAAATAAAATATTTCTTATATTATACCTACCTTTATTTTTATAAATACTTAAAAAAATACTAAGTGTAAGCCTTAATTTCACATAAGAAAATTTCGATAAATAAAAATAATTTCCAACAATTAATCAAATCGCAATATTTTCGCTTGGATTGCAAAACAAAGTTACATTTCGTTTGTGTCGCTGTGCATTTGAAAGAACTACGGGCAATTTTTTAATACAAGTGCTTCAAATAAAAATGAACTTTTCGCATTAAAACAATGAAACAAAAACAAAATTCAGTTATAAATTAAACTAAAGTAGTGAAATTTGTTGTTGGCAGGTATCCCATGTGCCGGCTATGATCGAGTATTTAGGCGGCGCCACAGGAGTAACAGCAGTTTTGCTTGTAATAATCGTAACTGCAGAGTTTCGCTTTCACAGCCCACAGGCAGTTGTTGAACTCGTCCACACAGGAAACAGCAACGTCGTTCTGGAGAAGCTCCAGTTGCGGTTCTGAAAAAGATTTAAATTCTTGGATATTAGATAGTTGTGACTACACTCGTACATTCTTCAAATAAAGTCGCTCAATAAATATTTCAGAACCCAATTATTTTTTAGGTTTTAATCAAAAACATTTGAATTAAACAATATCTGTTTACCACATAAATATTTTTATGCGAATCATCAAACAAAAAAAGAGGTTTCATTAAATGCATAGCTTTTAAAGATTTTTTGCCTTCATTGGTCAGTTTAAAACCATTACAATTCCTATACAAGAGAGGGAGACCGCATTATATAACAAACCTAAATCTCCAATACGCATTCCCCTCTCAATTTGTTCTCTTTGGCATTTCTAGCAACCACTCGCAAAAGAAAGCGAATGATTTCTTCATTCATTATATTTTTTGTGTGTTGTTTTTTTTGCACATATTTGGAACTCAGCAGCATTTGAACTGCACAGCCACACGCACACACAAACAACTTATTCGCTGTCACACAGCGTCGCTGCATCAATAAAATTTTGATTTATTTGCATCGGAAGAGCCTCAGTACTCAATCGGAAATTGTAGCGTTCGGTTGTTAAGTAAAGTTCGTGTGAGTTTGTGGGCATTCAAAATGAATGCATAAAAGCTGTTTGTGCATA
This sequence comes from Anastrepha obliqua, assembly GCF_027943255.1. Taxonomy (NCBI): domain Eukaryota; kingdom Metazoa; phylum Arthropoda; class Insecta; order Diptera; family Tephritidae; genus Anastrepha; species Anastrepha obliqua. Next base: position 4,602,096 of record NC_072896.1, read on the forward strand.
TGAATGCAAAAATTGATAATTACTATGTTCAAAGTGCCGTGAATTTCGTTGCAAAAAGTTCTCTAAACAACGAATATTCGACTGAAAAAATATGCTGTCGAATAATAAAAATTAGAATGCTTCAAAATGAGAATTGAAAATTGTGTGTGCATAAATCGTCGGGTAAACAAAAAATGGCCGTACATAGAGGTGTAGGCGGATGGTAGGGGAAAATACCCATCCCCTACCCCGTCTGTTTTAAAAAAAGGGGTATAAGGGGGGGTAGAGGGGTAGTCTACTTTCTAAAAGTGAAAACCTCACTTGTCGGCGACTTGTAGTTTTTAAGTTATTTGATTTTAAAAATTGTAAAATTGACCAAGAATCCTCCTATTTTGGTTACTACAACCAGCCGAAGTGCTGCCAGACATCGTATAAACAATTTTAGAAGATAATAAATGAATAAAAATACAAAATTTTACAAATTGTTTCTATATTATATACGTCTATTCACATATATATATGTATATATATATATATATATATAGATATATTTATAGATATATTTATATACATATATATATTAATGCTTGATTTTCAGTAAAGTATGTTTGATTGTATGCATTTTGAATATATGATATATATGGGGCATTCTTTCTGAACGTGAGACCCCCTGCCCCCAGAATAGATTTTGACGAAAAGAGGTCTATGAGGGCTTAAAATGTAGGTAATTATGTTTACTTTCGAAAGCAAAGTGGCACTTCTTGAAATTCAAAATGGCGGATCCAATATGGCGGATTCAATATGGCGCAATTTTGCAGTTCGTGCATCAGATTTATGCTATGAACTGATAATAAAAAATGTGATGAATAATCAGTGACCAATAAAAATAAATAATTAACTTGGAAATATGTAAAATTAAATCCAATGCAACAATTTTACTTAAAAATAAATAAAGAAAACACGAAATAGCATAAATCTGATGCACGAACTGCAAAATTGCGCCATATTGAATCCACCATATTGGATCCGCCATTTTGAATTTCAAGAAGTGCCACTTTGCTTTCGAAAATAAACATAATTACCTACATTTTAAGCCCTCATAGACCTCTTTTCGTCAAAATCTATTCTGGGGGCAGGGGGTCTCACGTTCAGAAAGAATGCCCCATATATATATATCGTTGCCGACCAGTTTTCCCATTCCATTTTTCCCAAAACTTTTTTCCCAATGCTTACTTTTCCCAAAGGCAAATGTTCCCAAATTCTTTCATCCAAACTGTTTTTCCCAAGGCGAAAAGGAATTCTACGCAAAAATACGGTGGATTGCGTAGCCGGAGTTGGACTGATGAGGGTTATTTTTCTGAAGCGGCCGAAGGCCGCCCACGCAAAAAGGAGTTCTACGCAAAAAAAAACACAAGTTTGGGAAAAATAGGATTTTAATTGAATTGGGAAAAATTGGTTTGGGAGTTATTTTATTGGGAACAAAAGTTTTGGGAAAAATGACTTTTGGGAAAAATGAATTGGGAAAAGTGTACGGTAACCTATATATATATATATATATTTAAAAAAAAAGAAAAAAAAAGCGCCGCAGGCGAAAATTTTCACTATATTATGAAATATCTATGTTATTAAATATCTATATATAAAAAAGAATAGTTAAAAAATTTTAAAAAGAATAAATGAATAAAAAGACAGAATGTTATGGTTTGTAACTGTATTTGATGACATCAGTCAGCTTTTCAAAGGGATCATAGCAATTTTTAATTATTGACTTGCGCCAAAGATACTCTACAATGATGTCCGCGAAGTTGCTTGGATTGTTATAATTATCTTTTTGAAAGAACCGTTTTACCACCCTCCATTGAGATTCTATCCTCTGCGTATGTATACCATCGCTCGTCACAAACGGATTGTCCGGGTCGCTGTGGTTTACTTTTAGGTGCTCATACCCATGATCGCGAAAGCAGTCGTATGCTTTCCAGTAATCCGTGTGGATTGTTGTGCCTTCCGCCACATGCTTTTTAATCAAAGGTATGAGCACCTCCGCCGAACGCACGTTGTCCGGACATACCTCCAGCCTTAAGTCTTCGCTGCCGTTCTCTATCATACCGAGAACCCAATGGCCTTCCACTCTTCTCCCTAAATTAACAACAGAAATATTTTTATTAATAAAATGTTTTATATTGCAGGCATACAAAATTTACCTTTATTATATTTTCTTTTGCCGAATTTGCTCTCATCTATTTGCACGATTTTGCCCGGTCCTCCTATTTTTCCTTTGGACTCCTGCTTGTCAACCTGATATGTTACCACAGCCTCACGGCAATAACTGTACCAGTCAGTTATTGTTTCGTTAGACAAGCAGGAGCCCTCGACGAAATTTTCTTCTCTAGTCATGGCATTCGACCAGTGATGTGCATACCCATACATGATGTGAAAAATATGGGGGAACGAAATCTTGGCGTTTTCAAACCAAGTCCCGCTCGCTCTAGACACCCCAGATTTAGATCGGCATGACGCTTTTCTGCACCGAAAAATGCCCAGTGAGTGGTTGCCCCTCATATGCAGTGACATCTGTATCTTATGCTTTGTACATAATTTCGACCGCAGAATGAGGCCGTTATCCTCGGCGAATTGGACGCACTGCTCTGTTGTCCCCAATCTCCTTATCACTTTTGCAAAATTCCAGCGCTGCTTTATTTCAGCAGCAGTGAGAGCATTGCTTTTAGAAGTTGCTGGTTCTTGCAAAGTCCTTCCACTGCTTGTGGAAGGTATATTATCATCTAAAAAGTATATTAATATAATTCAATATATATATGTTTTATAAGAAATAAATTACCTGCTTCCATTTGACTCATTTTGTATTATTAAATATAATCTAAATCACTGAATCGAAAACTTTCAACGCGTTTTAAATGGCAACGGTAAATGGAAAACACGAACATGCAAAACAAAATGAAAGTAAAAATTACCGTTTTTCGAAGATGCAGGGATGCATTCCCAGTAAGTACGATAGGAGAAATTCGAGTAGGATGGGAGAAGTTTTAGTGTTTTTGTGTAAAACTCCTTTTTGCGTAGGCGGCCTTCGGCCGCACTGCAAAAAAATCACCCTTAATAGTCAAACACCGTCTCCGCTGCACATAGGAGTTTTACGTGAAGCTGAACTGTATTTCGAAAATCATATCGATATTGTATTTATATATATTTATGAACTCAATATATACACTTTAGAGGTTGTAAACCCCCATTCCCTCATTATTCTAACAAAAAAGAGTGTGTGGAAATTATGTTCCTATGATGCTTCGTTTTCAATCGCATTCTATTTTTTTATTATTTTTTGCTTCTGGCAACACTCCATTCAGCCATGCTTTTCAGTTATTGTAAATTTAGCTGGCGCGTCAAGTGTTTGCAAGTTATAAATGCAATTTAAATTGTTAATTTATGGTATACATTAATAAAAAGAGTTAAAAACGTGTGTGTATGTTAATGTAGTTTGAATATTTATTAAAATAAATTTGATAAGTGCACTTATTGTATCAAAATTTGGTGAAGGTAAAAGACAAATTTTATCAACAAATAACTTAAAAACTATTATTAACTGAATAGTGTTGGTGCTAGTTTTAGCAAAATAAGCACGAAATCAACATCTCCTGTGAATTTCATTGGAAAATTCGTAATATTTCTCTCAAAACAAGTGAGGGGGTAGTGCATGGAGTCGGAGCCAATGCGTCAATTAGTTACCATACCGACTATTTCTGACCCATTTTTGCACGTGGGCCAACGTAAATACCAAGTTTACTACGGTTACTTTAGAGAATATAATAAAGAATACTTTATAAGCTCAAGGTCAGTTGATATGTTTATTGAAAATTAAACAATTGAAGGCACACTGAAGTGGCCAAAGTTTCGTAACTGTGAACGATGAAAGTTCAGGTTGGGTGTGTGAGAGATCTAAAAAGAGAGGGTCAAAAGAGCGAAGATTTATCTATATGCGCGGAGACATCCGGATGTCAGCACAAAATGAAATTAAGAAAAGCCGTTCCATTCGCACTATCATCGTATACTAGCACGATGAAAAGATTTCAGTGCTGAGCCGTTATTCGGCTTTGAGCAAATTTGAAACAAAATACGAAAATAATACACCAATGGCACTTCGTTGCCGTCTGAACAATGACTGATTGAACGAGTGTGTGAATACATGTGAAATAATCGTGCAGAATTCGGCTGACGATTCGGATGATAGAGTACCAGATTTGCTCGTTAAGTATGGTGAAAAAAAATTTTGAGGGGAACTTTAAATTCCACGTCACTTGGCCTGTGTGTTATTGATTTTAGTTGGTATACTAACTCCAACTTCATGTCGGCTGTACAACATATTCGTCTGTTTCTTTTTCTGTTGTCGTGATATTTCTATGTGCAAAACGTTGTTACATGCGCCTTGTCAACAATAGATTACAAGACCACTGTGTGAGTAATTATGGATGTGACTTAACAATAAATAAGCGAGATAGAGAACGGCGATGTAGAGGAAAGGAATAACAATAAATTAAAAAAAGAATGCAACAATAAAATACATATAAACATATTATATTACTACGTCAGCAAATCAACTGATTTTGTCAAATTGTATATAAAATGGATAGAGGGGTTCGCGGATGTCCCCGTGAAGATTTATAAACAAAAACAGAAGGTAAGGTTACGTTAATGTAATGTATATAAAGAAAGGAATAGAAAAGGCCGAATGGGTTGGTGCGCGACTACCATTCGGAATTCACAGAGAGAACGTCGGTTCGAATCTCGGTGAAAAAACCAAAATTAAGGAAAACAGGCAATGGCAAACCTCCGAGTGTATTTCTGCCATGAAAATGCTCCTCATAAAAATATATGCCGTTCGGACTGTAGGTCCCTCCATTTGTGGAACAACATCAAGGCGCACACCACAAATACGAGGAGGATCTCGGCCAAACACCCAAAAAGGGTGTACGCGCCAATTATATATATATATATAATAGAAAAAAGCAGGCAAAGAAAACAGTTCCTTGAGAAAAAATCTGGAACTACGTTTAGGGTTGTTAATATCGCCCTTATTTAAGTTTTTTGAGTTGAATGATTAGAACTTTTTTTGTTTTGGATTAGAAGCAGTTCATTTCGATGTATATTATATTAACTTAGTTTTCTCGTGACTGTTTTGAAAACTAGTTGTGCTTACTTGGCATATCCTAAAAGCCTCGCAAAATAAATTTGGATTGAGATTTGCTTGTAACTGACTATTCGATTACGACAGAACATGGCAGGGCATAGAAGTTTGTTGATTTTCCATTATTGTCCTATGTATGTGATTTCCATATATGTTTTGATATACTTTGTACGTACTTTACTTAATACTTTAACCACTTTTATACTTAATACTTCAACCAAAAAAGGAGCAAATAAAAAAATTATTTTAAAAATATTGGATGAAACAACCGGATACTACCTTTCAGGTGATCACTTTGGAAACACTTCACTCCCTGTCCCACTAAACTTTAAGTGCATAAATGCTCAGCAGCAGTGAAGAATTGAAAAATAAACTCGATTTTTTCCGATAGATTTACTGCTTCCCTTTTTCAATGTATAAATAAGAGTCATTACATAACATCACTTATTGCACGCATTTTCTATAGCTGCGTTCGATTTCGAAAGTCTATGAATCTTTATTAAAAATTGTTCGCGATTGGCTAGCCGCATAGCCTCTTTAAGACAGACACAATTCAAGGAACGACTGCTGTGTCAGACTGTAGTGGAGGTATAAAGTGGGCTCTACACTTCTCTAATTAAAAACTGTAAGGTCGTAAGCAGCATCGACAAGGCGAGACGATGACGCCTTCAAGCCCAAAAGCCTTCCGCAGCGTCTGCTCGCTAATCGACGGCTGCACAAAATATTTGACTTTTAGCAAGCGGCTGAGTTGGAAATGCTGCTCGCTCCAGCTAAATTTAAGATGGCAGCTCCATCGAATGGGTCGGGACCCTGAGCTAACAGCCTATCGCTACTGAAATATAATTGGTACTGAAATCGAAACAAATGGAAGGAATGCTACCGATATTTAGCAACATCTTTTAGCATGGGCGGCGCTCTAGCAAATTATAATAATAATAATCCATTTAAAATACCTGCCTCCCTAGTAATAATTTAAGTAATTAATAAAAAAAATAATTTGTATATAATATACAGTTATTGTAAGTTTTTTTTTCATCGAAAGCATGATGATCCCAGATATCTCACTGCAGAGTAAACTACTCTTGTATCTTACCGTCACAGTTATGCGTGTTACAGCTGCGATAGATGGGCTCTCGGAGTGAGTAACGACACTTGGCCGATTCACGCATCGCACCCTCACGTTCGTCATACTCCAAGCACTTCACTGAACGACGTTGAGTACCGCCATCGCAGGTTTTCGTGCACTGTAATTGAGTTAAAAGAAAAACTTTTGTCAAAAATTCATTTTTAATTTCGATTGAATATCCCTCTCACCTCCGACCACTCGGAGTAATGCCAACGCGGTCCGCAGTACTCCACCTCTTCATGTGAGCAGTTTTCCATTATTTGCGGCTTCAGCTCCGGCTTGCAATCTTCATCCTTCACAATCTGCTGCTGGTGTATGCAGTAAACTGGTCGGGTGCGAGTTAAATTAAAACAGTTTCCATTACATGGCGTCCACGGACCAGCGAACCATTCACCCTTTTCACAATCGCGACTTCGTTCACATGATCGCGTAATCTCTGGTGTTGCACGTGAGTCGCAGCGTTCTGTATTCGGTTTTGAACGATCACAGGAAATAGTGCGATATTCGACGCCTGTACCACATTCAGCAGAGCAAAATTGATTCCAATCGGACATTAACCAAATACCAGATTTGTCAGTCTTATCGCGTCCGCGATAATTATGAGTTCCATTAGCGCCTGAATGTGCCGTGCGGTAACGTGCCACATGTGAACGACGTCGATTCTTCGGGCAATCACATGGCTTGCGTTGATTGGGCATCTCGTCCATACAAGCCGAATTGTCAACGTGTATAACAATGCCGGAAGCGAGCTCTTGTACGCAACTTAAATCACGCTCACGGTAGCCGTCACCCTGTTGACAATGACACTCGCTCCAATCTTCTATGCGCCAATAGGCGGGACAGGGTTGAGTATTGCAGCGCAACAGGTTTTCGTTTAGCATTGGTTTTTCGGAATGCATGCAACGGCGCTGGGAGTAATAGCGTATTGGATTCTCCCGCACGCAGCGCACAATTGGCGTCTGTATGCCACCACCGCAGGTTTTCGAACAGGCGCTAAAGCCTACCACTTTCCAGTTGAAGCGACGACGTCGGCCAGAGCGCGAATTGCTTGCAAAACTTTCCTCTGGACCATTTTTCAAAAACCCTTCACTTTCCACCGATAGCTCATTTTCTTCTGAGTCAGAGGTTATGGGCAGTAAATACTCGTATTTTATACCCGGATTCGAGGACTTGCTGTATATCTGTAATATAGTGAATTATTCTCCATTAAATCGTGTATTATTTAATTTTGCTTTACATACCATCAACTCCAGCATTTCTCTTATGGGACCCATGCAAGTAATCCACTCCGTAACTCCATCGCCATGCTGCAGTCCGTCAATACGATGGTAGTTGAAAATCGCGCCTAAAGCTTCATAGGCACCGCTATCCGAAGCGCTATTATCGCCATTAAATATGTATTTCTGATCGGGTGTACGCAGCACTACGAAGGAGAGAAGATTTGGTTTAATTATAGAATTTTAATTGAAAATATGTAAAATGTTGTTTGTTGCAAGGAGTTACCTAGTAAATTTATGCTGTTTCCCAGTTCGGTGATAGAAATATTCGAGGCACCCGCTGGTATTGTGGCCACGTGCACGTAAGCGTCTTCTGGTAGTGGGTCGCGTGTAAAGATACCCGTTATTGGACGGCAAATTAAACCACCGCAACTCACTGATCCACTGTTGGCGGAAAGCCCGGTGATGATGCCAGTGGCATGGACGGCCTGAAAACAAATAGGGAAATCATAGAAAAACATTAGAAAGGAAATAGTTTTATGCTCGTATTTATAAAATATCGAAGTAAGAATATTTTTATAGATCTTAAAGTTTTTCAGGTGCTTGGGAGACCTCCTTCAGAGAGAAGATTTTTATCACCATTTTCTCTCAACTTCAAGTTTCTTACGCGCTTTTAATTAGCACCAAGTTTTGTAAAAGAGTTATGTAACTGTGATATACAATAATTAAAATTTTGAAATATTTTATACGGAACTCACCAGAAAAGCCAGCAACAGTTTCTCCAACATTATAAAGCACTTAAAATCTCAATCAGTTCTACTAATTTAAACTCGAGTATTTAGCATCCACGAAAGTCTATACATACAAACTTTTAAGTTGTCTTCAATAAAAACATCACAAAAACAAATTTAAACCGAAGAAAGTGAATAGCGATGGCAGCGAAGGAGCTGATCAATAAATCTTACTTAGGTAGTAGAGGAAATTAACATACGAAGAGGCAAAGCATGCAGTACAGGTGAAAAAAAACGTTTAAATTTATGTATAAAGGCAATTAGATTGATTTAGTTATAATTAAAGCATCGAGTAGCTGGAATTCAGCGAAACACGACGATCATTAATGAAATCAGCATTTCAAACAATTGGCTCAGACTCACTCGCACACAAGTGCCAATAAATTAAAGCATGAATGAATACGTTTTCAAAGGTACCCTTGAAGCAAACAATGCGGCAAGTTTGTATGTAGTTATGAAGGCATATGATAGCTTTTTAAAGCATTTCCTTTCTTTCATTTGCCGGTGAGTAGTAATATAAACATTTATTGGACTATTAAATTTATTGACCTATAATTCTTTGCTGAGCACTGTTTGCGTCTTGCGCTCCCATGTATTGTCATTTTAATTAAAAGTGTTAATTCGGGCATTAATTCACGCATAATTAAGTGATAAATTACAAAACTGTGCACTCAATTATTCATGATATCTACCACGTAGATCCCAAGTAACTTAACAATAACGCCATTGATAATAGAAAATTTAGTAGGCGACGTTCAAAGGGGTGTAGTAACAAGGGCCGTTTGAAAAGTACGGCAAAGTAAGAGACATGGCATTATTGGCGCATATCGAGATTATATGTACTTAGTAGCTTCTCTTGAAAGAACAGACACCAAGTTTCAGCCAGTTTGGCCTAGTTCTTTGTGCTTGGCATTCGTTTGAATCGAGGAAGTCGAGAAATTTTTCTTTTTCACCGAGTGATTTTTCTTTCACCAGCTTACGCCCCAGCAGTTGTGGTCGCAAAATTAAAGGAAATAGTGTTACAACACGTTTCACATCCACCCTCACCATTCTCCAGACATGGCTCGCTCGAATCCATCCACTACTATTTGTTCCACAATTTGAAGAACTGACAGCCGGGAAAACGATTGTTTTTTCAAACGTGGAAGTCATTGCAGAAACGAGTCGCTATTTTTCAGACTTGGATAAATCTTGTTAGTCGGCGGGGATTAACAAACTAGAACAGCGTTGGACGAAGTGTATGAGCCTAAAAGAAGAGTATGTCGAAATATAAAAAAAATGACAATGACTTTTCAAACGACCCTCATATTTGATGGAAACGCTACCGAACTCACAAATATTTGATTAAAAGTTATAAAAAATTAAATAGTCAGAATTTATGACGAAACGCGAAAAACAGGTTTCAAAAAAATTCATTTAGGTGCAGAAAATATGTCCATATGTAGATATATTAGGGTGACTCACCAAAAAAAATTGAAGGTTTTCCACCAGGAATAAAAAACATGTTAAATTTGAAGACTTTTTCCCAAATATTTCTAAAAATATTGGGCCTAACGTGAGTTGGATCGATTTGAAAACATTCCCAAAAGTAGAGTTTTATATAAATAAAATTAGTTTGTTTGTACCTATTTCAAAAAAACCGTTTAGTAGGTTCGTTTGATTTTATAACAAAGTAATGAAGTTTTTGGTCAATTCTCGACTATTTTTTGGAAAACTATTTTAGTTCTACCTTCTCCAAACTGGATAAAGAGGCAAAGCGAATGGGTTTGGTGATGAACGAGGACAAAACGAAGTACCTCTTGTCTTCAAACAAAGAGTCGGCGCACTCGCGTATCAGTACCCATGTCATTGTTGACAGTTATGATTTCGAGGTTGCAAAGACTTCGTATACTTAGGAACCAGAATTAACACCCATAACAATGTCAGCCTTTAAAACCAACGAAGAATCGCTCTTGCCAACAAGTGCTACTTTGGACTAAGTAGGCAACTGAGCAGTAAAGTCCTCTCTCGACGAACAAAACTAACACTCTACAAGACTCTCATCAGGCCCGTCCTAACGTGTGGCGCAGAAGCTTGGACGATGACAACATCCGATGAAGCGACGCTTGGAGTGTTTGAGAGAACCATTCTACGTAAGATTTTTAGACCTTTGCACTTTGGCAACGGCGAATGCGATGGAACGATGAGCTGTATGAGGTTTATGACGACATAGACATGTTGTCCGAATAGATACAAACGCTCCGGCTTTGAAAGAATTCGATGCGGTACCAGCTAATGTAGCAAAGGAAGAGGAAGGCCTTCTCTGCGTTGGAAAGATCAGGTGGAGAAGGACTTGGCTTCACTTGGTGTGTCCAATTGGCGCCGGTTAGCACGAGAAAGAAACGACTGGCACGTTTTGTTAAACTCGGCGAAAATCGCGTAAGCGGTTATCGCGCCAATTGAGAAGAAGAAGAGTTTAGGGAAAACTTGTATAGCTCAGACAAATTTTTACCCATTACCATAAAGTGTCGGTGGAAAGCATTTTTTTCACTTTGTTATTTCTTGGTAAATTCACTTCCCTTTATTTTTTGCAAATCTTATTATTTCGATTATTTGCATCCGAAGTAGCCGTATTTTGATTTCGTTGACAAAATTATTAAATATTTTATGCAGGCCTTTTCAGTTTAAACTCTTCTATCAACCCAAGTGATTTCTAAAGCAAAATATTTTAGAAAACTAATTTTATTATTAAAAGCTCGATAATATTTATCCGAGATATTTTTACGAAAGACTTAAGATATATTAAATTTTAAAATTCCCTTAAAAACACAGTACCGATTTGTTATCGGATGGAGAGTGATGCACCCTAATGTTTACATAATAATACCCTTTATCTAAATAACTATGAAGTAGGCACACAATCGCACGCTTTATAGGCGCAGAAAATTGAATGCCATATTTCGGCATTATGGTCATTATAATTCTCATACATACACACACACAATGCCAAATCACTCACGCAATCTTCATATTTATTACACCTCCGGTGCTTGCCTACTATTAATATACGTTTTTTAGCGCATAAATCACAAATAAAAATCTATATTCTTACATTTTCCATGTGTCCATAAATTACCGCTCTTCATGCACCGTCACATATACACGCACACATACATACATACATGAAGGTGAATTGTACAAACAGACAAACTCGTTGAGTAACACATTTTATTTTCCGCATTTGCACTTTGATCCCCATACAACAAATTAATCAGTGAAATCACCAATGTTTGCCAACAATTTACATCTCTATAGATACACTTAACAACCTAGCAGATACAATTTTTTGTGATTTACAAGCGCAAGCGTAGAGAGTAATCCAACAAAGGTGCTTTCATATGAATATCGAATCCATACACACAAGCACACGTATATATGTACATATATGTACGCATGGCAGCATGTGGTAAACATTGGCTGGTACAGTTAGTTGTTGTTTTGCATGCAACAAGTGACGGTGAGGTCAGCTGATAAGAAAGTCAGGAAACCAAAGTTGTTGGCTAGAAAAGAAAAGCTGCCAAGGTATGCATTCATGAATTCAGGCAAAAGAATGGAAAGAAAGGTGTGAAAATGTGTATTGCATATAAATGCGCTTAAATTATCATTTTTTTAATTCTAAAGAAATAGTATACAAAATAATATGTGGGGAGTAGCTCACTTGTGTGTTTGGATACCGAAAAGGGATCTATACCTAAATTGGTTAATAAAAAACTTTGCAGTGTGCAATTTCATTTCCTTCATTTTTTTCTCACATTTTCAAATGGCTGCGTAAAATTTTTTTACATTTTTATACAGTCTTTAATCGAAATGCTCTTCTTCGATTCTCTTCAACCTTACGCCAAAAGAAATCTTAATCAAAAGCAAATTTTGTTTCACTTCAACTTTTCACGTGCAGCATAGCTGCTGGTACCAAATATTGCTTGCAGCAAGTATTAGCCTTTGGGCAGTACGTTTTCGTCATTTGAACAACACACAACTCGACATTCCATCGTCTGCGGTAAACCGCTTAACTAAAAAGACTATTGACTAGCACTTGGACTAAATTTGTTTAATGGTTCTACAGTACTATAGGGCTCTAGTCTATAAAGCTCTGTCTCAATTTTCTAAGTTAAAGATTAATTTGCTATGTATGCAAACTGCTCAGATTGCTCTCAAACATTAGTCTATGTGAGCTCACCACAAAAGCCAATACCATTCCAATGACAAAGCGGTTACTCATCAACACAAAACAACGGAAATACAAACAACATCAATACTAGAAGATTCATAGGAACTCGTCTATTTTAACTGGAAGGCTGTGTGCGCGTTTAGATGACACATTTTAAGCCCACCTTTTGCTTACCTATGCGTATCGCGACTCTTAAAATTCATAACAATAATAATAATAATAAAGACAGCGCACTTTAATAGAGAACAAAACAAAGCAATTAGTGGAATCAGCGTTGCTCTGGGTGTATGGCCATGTCGGCATTTCTAATAATGAAAAGGCTGATAATGCAGCGAATTACTTTGGACTAGCAACTACTTTTCAATATAAGGTACACGATTATAACGACCTGAAGAAAATGTTAAGACAACAACACTCCCACCTAAAGAGACTCACAGAATGGAAAAATTACCAGCTTCGATACTCCAACCTTAACCCGACTGGCGATAAACTTCTCTACCCCAGCAACATCACTCACCCACTTTAAAAACATGGAACGCACTGGTGCAGACGAAATGTGGTTTCAATAGGATGAAATTACAGCTCAGTTATTCCATTGAGTTGTTAATAACGAAATTAAATGATAACATTATCTCTCGATTTGGGTCTGTGAACTGACCCACCACATCATGTGGATTAACACCAATCGATTATTTTCTGTGAGGATATGCAAAGTCATTAGTGTAGACTAAAAACCAGTGACAATTGACGACCTGGAAGCCTGCATTGATCGAGTATAGCATTAATACGACCAGCTATGATGACGGTTTGCAGTTCGCCAGGAAAGCCAGAGGTGGGCATACTTATGTACGCCCAAAGTCATATTTAAATATTAATGGTATACAAAAATTATACAAACTTCCGAATAAAAATATATATATTTTTTTCATTATTTAGTCTATGAAATAATAACTTCTCACAGACTATAAACAATAATACTTAAACTAGAGCATCGAATTAAGAATATTAGTAAAAATTGTTTTAGGCAAAGCCAACTCAGATTTTAAGATTTGGCTAAAGTCGCAAAAAGCCCTTCCAATAGCCCTTCCTTCTGGTCTTATCTGCATAGAAAGGCAACGAAGCACAAAGATACCTCCGCGGTGCATTAAATTTTATTCTCTCCAAAAGCGATTCACGGCCATTAATTCCTTGGATAATGCAAAAATAAAAAGTTAAAGAGAATATTGACCTCCTTTTCTTCGAGCGATTTCAAATTGAGGAGCACTAAACGTGCACTATTCAAAGGTATAGGATCCGAGAAGCCCAATAAATGTAAGGTAAATTTGGGGAACCTCTTCTGCATGCGCAGCACCTTCTCCTATCCTATCTATGAGGGATTGATGGAAAAGGCGATAGATTATTGCAGTATACTCCAAATGCGAACGAACAAAGAGGTATGTATATAGTAAAGCAGTTTTTTGGTGTATGGATCAGTAAATTCAGTGCTTTTCAAATGACAAAAATAAATTGTTGCTGATGAATGAAAATTTAGTATAAAAAAAAATGCCAAGGACCTTAAATTCCTGAAGCTATTGCAAGTTACCTCCAGAGCAGCTGCAATCAGTTTTTAATAAATTGCATAATTTTGAAAACCCAACATGGACGCATTTTTCAATATTCAATGAAAGATGTGATCTCAAGCACCAATAAAATAAATCCTCTAGTTCGTACTGGAGTTTCATCGAATCAGCGGTGTTCTTAATGAGTAAATAAGAATCGTCGGCGTATAATGGTATAATGGAAAGTTGGCGAACGAAAAGCAAGACCCATGCCATTCATAGACAAAATAACCAGCAATGGACCCAGAATGCTACCTTGCGGTACGCCAGAAGTTACGAAAAAGGGGAATGAAAAATGGATTGCAAACTCATTATTTAAATTTTTATTTTTTATTTAAAGTGCTCATCATCTAAAAAAACACTGGTTATCAGAAATGATAGTGAATGGCGGTCGCAAATAAAATTTTGATGTTCCAAAATTTTGAATATTTATTCCTTAAGCGAAATTCTTTAATTAAACTTATAATGAAAGATCTCATAAGAATTTACAGTTATAAATATATTTATATGTCGGAAATGCGAGTACTCTAATGCGATTCACACCATTGAATACTTAAATTTAATTGCGTGTTTTCTCCAAAATTTTCTTTTAATTTATTGCATAAACGAAGCATAACTTGCAAACGCGCAGCTAATTGCCAGCCCATATAAAAAATGGTTTGTTTACATATTTTATTTTATGCGCATTTTTAACAAATTATTTAGTGAGCACTCGGCTGCATGCCACTGACGCACACACAATATGCCGTGCAGTGCAAACAAACCAGCAAATATACCGGTTTCACATACATCCATACATCCATACTCATTTAAGCCTTTTAGTGCGACTCAAGCGCATTACGAAAACGCCAACTTAAGCGACCGTTTAGCGGCGCTCATGCACCACCTCCTCTCGCTCAGCTGTCTGGCTGTTCACACATCTTTCTGCCTGGCCTACGTAGCTGTCCATTTGTCCGTCCATGTCTCCGCATATCTATCTATCACCATCCACTTAAGCACTCAAACTTAGCTGCCGCTTTTGCTGCTGATAATTCGCCGTGAAATGTCTATTGCCGTTGTGTTTGCCCACAATTTGTGGTTGCTGTTGTTGTTATATGTAGCATCTGGCTTATTGCAACAATATTATTATTATTACCATGTCGTCGGCATTTGCTTTGCTTGGTTCAGGTATTTTTTTTATTTTTTGTGTTTGCTTTTTTTTGCTCTTAAACAAAAGCCGCCGCCACCGCCACCAACGGTTGCATTTTTGACGTCAACACAATTTAGCCTTTAGTCAATTTATGTTTACTTGTAAATTTGCAACAGATTATCGCTGCATCTACAAGTAATCGCCGCATGACAAGATCTTTATATTTTTATTTAATTTTTATTTTTTTTTTGTACCTTTTTTGCGCAATTTTTGAATTTTTCGGTTAACCATAAACACCTTATTGTTATTGTTGGCGCTGACGTGCTCTACGTACATGCAAATATATGCAAGTGTGCGTGTGCTGCCCGCTTGATGTGGCTCATTGAATACGTCGATATCGCTTTATTGGCCAATTTGCAATATGACGTTTAAATATTTTTATGTTTTTATGCAAAATAAATGCGTACAAATTTTATACTGATCGGTATTTGAATTTAATGGCTTGGAATAATTTTTCAATCATATTCGAAAATGCGCTTACAATGCAGTAAATGTCAGCCGGTTTTCTCATGACGAAGAAGGAAAAAATGTTCAAGAAATATAGAAGCATATCAAATGAAAGCTGGCTGTGCGCAATGATTCTCAGAACAGGTCCGCTTCGACTTTTAAGACTATTATAGGTAACTATAGGGTATAAATGGTCCTGAGTCTTTCTATGGTCTTACCAAGAACCACATTAACGAACATCACAGGAGTTCCGCTACAAGGTTCAAGCTTTCTAACCTCAAATTATAACAGACTCGGGTTCAGCGTGCCACAATGACTCGCCGATCCCAAACAGCAAGAGGAAAATTAAGACCTGTGATTTTTTGAATTAAAAATTTTTTTTTTTTAATTTTTACTTTTATTTCTTTAATTTTTTTATATAAAGGGTGGTTAAGTTTCAAGGCCGGTGTTGATTTTTAATAAAATACAAAATTTTTAGGAAATTATTGTCATTGCTCTTTATTATGATAATATCGGTATGGCTCAATTACGTATGAAACAAAATATTGGCCAAAGGACGCCGCCCTCTCGGCGACACACCTTCATCCGATGATCCAAATTTTCGATGACGCTAAGTCATAATTGAGGTTCTATACCGTTAATGTGCCGAATTATCTCATCCTTTAGCTCTTGAATTGTTGCCTGGCATCCCCGTGACGTGAGATTATTCGGCCATCAAATTTTTCGCGCAAAAGAACCATTGTTTCGTTAGCTGTGTGACAAGTGGCACCGTCCTGTTGAAACCACATATCGTCCACATCCATATCTTCCAATTCGGGCCATAAAAAGTTCGTTATCATCTCACGATAGCGAACACTATTCACAGTAACTGCCTGACCGGCCTCATTTTGGAAAAAATATGGCCCAATGATGCCGCCAGCCCATAAACCGCACCAAACAGTCACTCTTTGTAGGTGCATTGGTTCTTCGGCAATTACTTTTGGATTATCATTCGCCCAAATGCGGCAATTCTGCTTATTGACGAATCCACTGAGGTGAAAATGTGCCACTGAAGATGGTTTCCTTCGAAAATTGGTCATTCACTCTTGCCACTTCCTGCCGCCATTCTGTCCATTGATGACGCTTAAAATGGTTAAGAGGCTTTAGTTCTTAAGTCAATTGCACCTTGTAAGTGTGTAAATACAAGTCTTTATGCATAATGTTCATCAACGACGAGCGTGAAAGGTGCAATTTTTGGGCACGACGACGAGTTGAGGTGGACGACTCTTCAACAACACTGTCGCGAACAGCAGCAATATTTTCTGCAGTACGAGCTGTGCGAGCATGCACTGGTGTTTTCACATCTCCTACAGATCCGGTTTGCTCGAACTTTTACACAATTTTTCCGATTGTACGCACATTTGGACGATTAAATTGAGCGAAAAAATCACGAAGTGCGCGATATGCATTTTGATTTGAACGCCCGTTTTCATAATAAGCCTGAATAACTTTTGGCAAATGTCAATTGAAATGCAGAAAAAAACTTGACTTTTAGCTGTGGTTCACATTCAACATCGGCACATACAACATATAGAACATCGAAATTTAACCACCCTTTATATAAACAGCGGGAGAAGAATCAGGGCTTGTGATACAAATTTTGGTTTATTATGTTTTATTACATTAATTTTTTAAATATTTATTTTTATATTTAATTATTGCTTGTCTATTATGAACACATTCCATTAAATGCCTCTACGAATCCTAAAAAATAGTGTTGATATTCTCTACAGACAACTAAACGAAACGTTAATAAATTTATTTCGCTTTTTCTAATTTTTTTTAACCCTTAGGTAAAACCCCACATGTAAATACTTTTGATACCAAAGGCCTTGTATGTGCATACATACATACATACATATGTGTATACACCTAATATAATAACAAGAGCTTTTAATTATTCCAACAATCAAAACGATTTATGTAACCCCAATTCATTTTTCATGTACTAATTTTTCATTCAGCAACCAACCAAATTATAAATTCGAAAATACATATCTTTGTTTATTAAATCTACATTAAATGCTTAAAAACTCTTCAATTTCAATCTCACTCGCTACTAACGAAGATCTCCATTCAATAGAATGCAACGAACCAGTAATTTTATGTATCATCTGCCACATTTCGGCCATAACATCGTACATTTTGTGGCCCATAATTGACTGTGACATTTTTAAACCGAAGCGATGATGGCTACGTATTTTACTGTTATATTGTTTTTATTTTTCTTCGTCATGCATTTTTTATTCATTTTTTTATTTTTGTTTTAGTTTTATGTTTTCGCTGTATTTCCAATGTTAATCTCCATAAAATCAGTTCACTTTGGATTTTATGATAATTGAAAATATTTGCATAATTTCGGCATTTCGACGTGCTTTAAAAGGTCTTTGTTTCTAGTGAAACCCGTAAATGCGTTCCATTTTTAATAGTTTTCGAACGGGCAAAGGAGTTCGTACGAGTGACACATAGACGCATGCACACGCACACATACATATATATGTGTGTATGCTCGTAGATTTCTTTTCCACACATAAATCCCAGCTCAGCATTGGTAATTTGGTCACCTGTTGTTGATTGACTGTAAATATTTGTTCGCACATTTTTATAGCTTAGCGCCTTCAGCGAAATAACTACAAATTGATTTCTTATTAGTTTGGTTGGTACATTTTTAATAGCATTCCAGCTTGGATTTATAACTTAATTAGAGGTTTCGCGAACACGGTTTGCAAAAAATCAAACACATAAATATGTTTACGATCTTGTTAATTTAATTTAATTCAAATAATTGTCCAGTTAGATAAACAGTTGCAAGCAAAAGCACAAATGTCCTTAACCTCTATGTAAAGAATTTGTTAACAAGCGCGCATTTCTGTTTCTTACTCCATTTAGATATTAAATTTTTTTATTGTAGGTTAAATATTTTTTTATGAAAACTTAATTCATTCTTTTGCTAAAACCATCCACCAAATTCAGATTGCAGGTTGCGTTAAGTTGACATGGCTGGCTGAAAGCCATCACATAGACCTATTGATCTTTATTGTTACCAGATGGAGCTAGACCCTTACGTTTCTTTGTTTTGTTTTTCTGCGTCTTTTGCGAATCTAAGTAAACTTTAGAGCTCTATCCCCGACAGGTATTCCAACTTCTCATATTGTAAAGCTACTAAGCATTTTAATCTGGTTCTATTTAATGCAGGACAGGAACATAGAAGGTGTTCTAGCGTTTCCCTCTCTTCTAGTTCATTGCAAAATCTGCAGCTATCGTTGTTTGTGATTCCTATCTTTATGCGTGCGCCGCTAGCAAATTGTGGCCTGTCAGCATACCTACTATAGTTCTGTTTTCTTTTCTAGACAGAGTGAGTACGAATCGGTCTTATTTATCTGCACTCTGTGTACAAATGATTTTCGCGGTTTTGCAAGTGATTAGATTATTCCACCTCCTATTTATCCGTATTTTCATGTCCGCAGCGATGTCTTTGTATACCGTATTTAAAGGTTTCAGTATGCGGTTTTCTTGTTCGAATTGTCTGTAAACAGCGCTTTTGGCAATCTCATCTACAATTTCGTTTCCTGCAATGCCCCTATGTCCGGGTATCCAATAAATATGCAACCGTCTGTCTGCGGCTAATCTTCCTAAGGCTTCCCCTGCTTTTCAGAACATTTTTAGATGAAATTTCATATGAGTTTAGTGCTTTAATCGCAGCTTGGTTATCAACGTATATATTTATTTTGACGTTGCTTGATGTCCTTGCGAATGCTATTTCCGCAGCCTTACCTACAGCAAATATTTCTGCTTGAAAGATAATACAGTGGTCAGGAAGCTTAAATGGCTGCCTGATGCCTAGCTCTGCGCAATAGATCCCTGCCCCTACTCCGTCTAACATTTTCGAGCCCTCAATAAATATATGTTATTATAATACGTTTCATTCCTTTTATCCATCCCTCTTCTTCCATTGTTGTTCGGAATTTCTTCACCCAATTGCATTTCGGAGTCATATAGTCCGTTTGGACCCTGTAACAAACGCCTATTGAGCTATGTCCGAATGTTTTACAGGTAAATTCGTCTGTCGCGCTAAGTCTTACGGCGGACTTAGCTGCTAGATATTCCGCCGCAATATCAATTGGTGACAAGTTGAGCATTCTTTTAAGCGCTGTCGTTGGAGTAGTTCTCAATGCACCTGTTGTGCAGAGTGCACCAAGACGTTGAACACTTTTCATAGACCTTTTATGTGTCGGTTTTCTTAGGGCAGGTCACCACACCAGAGCACCGTGTAGTAATATTGGCTTTACTATCGCTGAGTAGCACCAATACATTATAGCAGGAGATAGACCCCATGTAACTCCAATCATCTGCGTATAGTGCGTTGCGGGCTTTTTTCTTCCTCTCTAATATATTGTACTTCCATGATAGTTTACTATCCAAAATGACTCCAAGTACTTTGTGTGGTTTTTAAGAGTTAGTTCCACGTCGTTTAGCATCGGGGGTTGCCAATAGGAAATCTTGTACCTTCTAGTAAAAAGTATGATATCCGTTTTAACAGCATTTATCCCTAGTTCTGCCTGTGTTGCCCATTAGTGCACTGCTCCGAGTGTATTATTCATTATGTCACTCACGG
Source organism: Anastrepha obliqua (assembly GCF_027943255.1). NCBI lineage: Eukaryota > Metazoa > Arthropoda > Insecta > Diptera > Tephritidae > Anastrepha > Anastrepha obliqua. The sequence goes on from NC_072896.1 coordinate 4,622,498, forward strand.
TGTTTAGGTATTTGCCTGTCACTACTATGGCATCTGCATATGCTACTAGTTTCGGTGCCGTACCTTCAAATTTCTTTAGTAACTCATTAACCTCGAGTAGCCAGTGGCGATAGAACACCACCCTGTGGCGTACTCTCGCAAGCTACTTTAGTGAGTTAAGCTTCGTTCCATTCCGCCCTTATTATTATGCAACCTAACAGGTCCTCTTTCATGAGTAAACAGCGGGTTCTGTATTCGTTGTATTTAAGCCCCTTAAAATGGCTTCTCTCGACACATTGTTGAATGCACCACTAATGTATAGATATACTCCTAAAGCATATTCCTTGTACTCTAGAGCTTTCTCTATAACTAACACTAGTGAGTGTAACGCAGTCTCTGTGGATCTGCCTTTAGTATATGCGTGTTGTGCCTTAGACATAAAGTCTGACATCCTATTTTCTCTGATGTGTGCGTCAAGAATTTTCTCAAGCGTTTTCAGAAGAAATGAGATCAAACTAATGGGTCTATAGTCCTTTGAGAGTATCGGATAAATTCAGGTTGCAAGTTTAGAACAAAAAAAAATGTACATCAAAATTTCAAACTTTTAATCAGAGCCTTTAAAAAAAATGTCAGTGTATGCAATTATTAAAGTCTCACTTTTAAATGGATTCAAATCGCGTTGACTTAAAATTTTTTTTTTTTTTTTGCGCTTTATAATGTTTTTGCGCTCTGGGAAGTCATTTTCTATAGCAGGACCGCCTAGCCAAAACTCTTGAAAAATCACTATTAAATATCAACGGGATGATGACACTAGGCAATTCCCACAAGATTAGCTTAAATCAAGTTTTATAGCGCTGCTAAAGAAATCACACGCCCGAAAATGTAGTAAATACAGATGAATCGGCTTAATGAATCATTCACTAAAAGTTTTCCTTAAAATAATACATAAATGTATAAATAAACAATGCGAGAAAGTCATTACAGATTCTCAATTCAGATTTAGAAGCAGCGTGGGAACTCTCTTTTGTACTCACGCTCTCGTTCAAAACTTCAAAGACATACCAAACGACGTACTTTTGTGCTTCATAGATTACGAAAAGCTTTTGACACCGTACAGTACAATAAATGACTCGAAATACTTCATTTGATGGGCAAATATACGAAAGAGCTTTGATGTACGAGTTTAAAAATCCGTTACTGGAATCTTACAGCAGAGATAAGGGTGAATAACGAAAACACCGAGGAAATTGAAATTTTAAAGGGAGTGAGACAAGGTTATCTATTATCACCCCTTCTATTCAGCATTTACTCTGAAGCAATATTCAAAGAGGCATCGCGGATCTCTAAGGAAAGAATAAAAGAGATTGGTGTTACTTAATAACCCAAAGTATGCCGATGATACGACACTGTTTGCCGATAACTTAAGCGATCTTCAAACCTTAGTGTGCAAACTTGATGAGTATCGCAACGAATATGGTCTAAAGACTAAAAACAAAAGAGATTTACAGAATATATTAGCATCAACACTATCCGGAGTGCATTTCGGCCATAAAGAAGCATTTCATAAAGCTTCAGCCTACAACTGTGGGCCGTCCACCTGTGCACAACATCAAGACGTGTGCTGGAGCAAAAGCTGAATGCTAAACCTTAAGCACCTGCATATTAAATTAAGCATCTCGTACTTGTACTACATGTTTATGCTGCTACAACAACAACAACTATTACCATTCTTGTACTTCCACAGCTTTTAAAATTTAAAAATGACTTCCATTACAAGTCTTAACCACCACCCACAGCGCTTGTCGTTGTCAGGTCTCAGCTTCTCCAATAGAATAAATGGAGTCTACTACAGCAGACACTAATCGCCAACTATCACCACCGGCAGCATAGTCATCGGCAATAAAGTTACTTGACAACCTAATAACTGTCAGTCTGTGTGGCGTCGCGTGCGCCATGTGTGTATGTTTGTAACTGCGTGCGAGCGTGTCGGTGATAAATTTTACGTTTAAACATGAAATCCAATCGAAAAAATTGCAAGCCACAAAAAGGCATAAAAATGTAATATATTTTCTTACACGCTTCAAAAAAAATCTTATTCAGAATATTCATATCGAAACTTTTAACATACGCATACATTCATAAAAACATAACCGCATAGGTGTAATATCTACACATACATATACAGACATACATAAATATGTAACACCTTAGCTGTCAACACTTTTATGTGCCAATTTTGACATTGAAAATGACAGTAGCGTATTTTTTATTTACTGCCTATGGTCGAGAACAACTAAAGCAATAGCAACAACAACTAGCCAGCCACTATTCACATATGCACATCAACTATATCGCATTGGCGGGGATCGCGACTGATTGGCACATGGAAAATGCAGATAGGCCGAAGCCATGTCTAGTTAGTGGTCTGTGGGCATACAAATTATTGCAACTCGCCAGTTGTGGGAGCTGTCATGTAAATGTCAGAAGGTCTACAAAGTAAATGAAAGCATTATACATACATACATACATACATATGTACATATCTACGTGCAATGACACTAATGGATGTCGTGTGTTGGCTAACTGATTGGACTGCCCAGGCGGAAGAAGTGATATATTAGACTGTTTTATTTACCCATATAAAAGTGGAAAAAAAAATTTTCTTGCACCATATGAAATGTGTGGCATGCACGAATATGGCTTCCGTACAAACTTCTCCTGATTGTATGCAAAAACAGTGGTCAAAAACCAATGGGTTGTTTGAGTGACTTCAAACTTATATCCTATTTTACTAAAATTGAATGGGCTGTAATGGAAATCGTGCTAAAACACACCGCGCGCTACTTTAAGCACCTTATCACACAGCTGCAAGAAGATGTATTCGCGCCTTTTCTACAGCTTCAATTAAAATAGTATTAACCGAAGCAGGCCTACCAGACATACACCGCAGAACAACACACAACACAATGATGCTTAGTAATAAAATCGTTCAGTTTGATGTATGGAAAGCACCACAACATTCAACAAACAAGCCATCAGCAGTCATGAAATGCATGACATTTATTAACCAACTCGACATAATATCACAATAAACAATACGTTCAGCTGTTTAACGCCGCTATTGAGCCGTACAAACCAGAGTGGGAAATCATCTACCCTGATGGATCAAAATCAGACACCCACACAACGCTTGCAGTGACAAATGATCAAGGTGTCACAATAACTGTCGGTGCTTTACCACAGTACTGCTCTGTCCAGCCGAAGCGGCTGCGCTACATGAAGCAGTGCTTTTTGCCTCACAAACAGGAGAGAAGTATATAATATGCAGCGATAGTAAGTCGACAATTGACGCATTATTGAACACAAACAATAATACGGAGTTGATCAATCGTATAAAGGAAATTGTACACCAACATAAAACACAATCAAAATCATGTGGATCCCTGGACATGCTAGTATAAAAGGCAATGAATTTGCAGATCCACGCTCTAAAGAAGCAAGAGGGGAACCAAAAATACTATATATATCGATTGCTAGAGAGTGGACAAACTACCACCATCACTGCAAAGATCAAAATCCCACCGGTATGAAGCCAAATTACCCACCAGTTTGCTCTAGTCAAGACCTTAAAAAGTTCGTGGGCCTCAGAATAGGCCACACCTTAAGAACACACTCCCACCTCCTGAAAAATTCCGACAAACCAAGCTGTGCACATTGTAATTCAGCCAAACTGTCCGTCATTCATATACTGGATGTTTTACATCTAAACAGGAAAATCACATTTGGTAACATGAAGCCGACCAACATACTGAAGACACCGAACATTATCAACATCAGGGCTATTAACAAATTCTTAAAACTGTGTAATATCTTAGACATATAAATACATTCAGCAACAAACAAAAATAAACTATGTAGATATAAGATAGTTTGTAATAAGACATAATAGACATATGTAATTTTAAATTTGTAGTAACATGAGCCGAAGGCCCTAGTAGCGAGCGCTTATCTTTAGTGGATTAATTATTTATAATTAGTTCTCATGTAAATAATAATTAAAAAAAATGTGCTATAAAATTGTGTACGGAGAAATGTTCTAAAGAATCTGATAAAAAAAATTAAAAATTTGATGGCAACTTTTTTTCATTTCTTAAATTTTTCACAAAGTTTGGAACTAAGGTGTTTGTTATGTTTATTCGAAAGCGTAGTCAGAAATTGGACTAATCAAATTGGCCATGCGGCCAGCGGCGGACATGTGCCGGATATCAAATGCCATGAAATTACCTACCAGATTATAATAAAATAAAATTCATTCCACAAATGTTTCCGTTTTGTATTATAATTTTATGCTTTCAAGCTCTTAAAAACACACCCTATAGAACAAACGATATTTTTATAAAAAATTAACGAAAGCAAATTAGGTTGAAAAAATATTGCGAGCATTGATGAAAAATAATTGGCTGAATCATGTGAATGGAAGTGCATGTAGGAATCTACCCAGAGCAGTTAGAAAAAAAAATCTCCGAATTCAGTTCCGCCAATTAAAAGCTTCTCATAAAAAGTGTTCCTCATGCGCTGCTTATAACAGCAAGTGCTTCCATTTATCACCATAAATTAAAGAAAGCCCGTGAAAGATTATAAGAAGTCGATAGTATGATATTATTATTGTATTATCCCTTTTGTGAGCCGATATTTGCAAAATCGCAGATGACCAAAATAAATAAGGTCAAACTAATTTCAATTGCTTATCAGTTAGAATTTTCCGCGAAATGCAGAAGTCTCGCACAGGCACATCGAATTTTAAATTTCTATACAGATGGCCAGCGTATTTACTAATAGAGAAAGAAAACAATTTCAATTTCCAAAAATAAAGCAAATGTTTTCCCATGAGTACAGGAAATAAAACACTGGCAACGTAAATTCGAGAAAGCAACTAAGTAATTGATAAAATCAATATAAATAAAAAAATACAAAAAAACCAAAACAGCTTCTGACGTAAGCACTAACATTCAAAACAAAGTGTGAAATGCCCAAAAATGCAAACAAGGAAAAAAATAGCCGAAAGGGTGAGAAATAAATATCAAAATGCTTTAAATAAACAAAATAAGTAGAGGTGGGAAACTGTAGGCGGTTTCCGACTATCGGTAAGTCAGCGATAAATTTTGGGAATATCGATGGTGTTCGATTAAAAAGTATTCGAAATCATACCTATTCTTCACCAGCTTTTGCCATCGTATCTGTCAGTAGTTGTTCTCAATATGGCTTGAGGGCCGAACTACATATATTATTTACAGAAGAGGGCAGCTTAAGTGATTGCTACATTTAGCAATGTAATTGAAGGAGTCAAAATTCTCTAGTAAAAAATAGGGGCAAAAGTTTCGATAAAAAGGAAGGGACGAAGAGGATGTCAATATTGCGTCATGCCAAATTATTTCGAGAAAACAATCGAAGAAGGGCTAGCGTTAGCTTGGATGTGATTATTCTGCTTCCGCGGTACTTTTAGCGTAAACATTTTTGATATGGAAATTTAAGTAAAAACTAAAAAAAAGTGCGTGTAGGGTAGCACAGATAACAGAAGTGAAGCTTTCCAGGCAGTCAAAGAAAGAGGGAGAGACCCGAGAGAGAATGAGAGAGAGAGAGAGAGATAGAGATAGAATATAACCTAAATAAATTCACAACATTTGCAGAGAATACAAATAGACAAAATTTATAAAAATAAAATAATGTTTTAAGATAAATCAACACTTATTTTATGTTGTATTTCAATTTGTAGTTTATGTATTCGACGGCAAATTTCATATGTATGTATGTATATACATTTGTACCGAATAAGACCTACTAATGTCCATACTAAGGTCCATAGTTTGCCTAGCAGTATGCGCAGTTGCTCCATCTTGTTGAAACCACAAATTAGGACACTGCTCCGCCATTGGCCGCAAAAAGTTTTCAATCAATGTTCTGTAAGAAGCTCCTAAAGCGTTTCATCCTCATTTTCGAAGATATATGGACCGATAACTCTAGTGGCCATAACACTGAACCAAATAGTACATTTAGATGGGTGCAACTGATGTTGGTGTGTTGCCCTTGGATTGTCAGAGCCCCACGATCTACAGTTTTGTTTGTTGACATAACCATTTAAAGGGAAATGCGCTTCATCCGACATCAAAACATTATTTAAAAAATCAATTTGTATGGCTAACTGTGTATGAATAGAAAAACTCGATAATTTTAGCGCGTTGTGTTGTATTGTAGGGTTCCATAATAAATTTCCAACAATTCAATTATAACCTAATTACAAAAAGAGAATAATAAATATATTAAAAAATAAAAAAGTTATTTGTGCTTAAGTAGGCCCACCCTGTATATGAAAAACAATAATGCACAAGCGCATGAACATCATCTTCCTTTCATATGTACATATGCAGGTATGCCCAAATAATGTTGACTTATTTATTCACATGCACAGCACATCACATTCCTACAAGAAATCAAATACACATACGCAAAAACAATTCTGATCTAAAGCCTATGCAGGTGTGTATGTATGTATACCCACTTTATGTCCTAGCATACATATATGCGCGAGCATAGCGCTCCCTTCTTGTTCCGTGTACTTTTGTCTTCCACCAGTCGATATTCCGAATATTGCACTTACAAAAACAAAATACGTTGATTGCCGCCAAAGCAGCAGCAAGCGCAACGCGAAGGCCGCTTTGGCACCACGCATTCCAAAATGTCCTAGAACACAACAAAAACACAGCGCATTCACTTCATGCCTCAACATGCGTATATCGTCCAAGCCCAAAATCTAAGCCTAGCGACTACAAAAATAAAATACATTCGTAAACGCAGTCACTGCGGCCATGATTCTTTTAGGCGCAACGGCGCTGAACAATTTAGAATATTATATGTAAATTATTTATAATTAGAAACAAAAACAGGGAGACGTGAATAGCCTGAAGTGTAACTAAGATATATATAAGGTATATCTCTCTCTCTCTCCTTTTCCTTTACGTTATATCTTTTTTCTCTCTCGCGGAACGAAAATGCCCAAAACGTTGCATGGCCTTGAAATTTGACTCTCCATTCTCGCTCGTCCATCGACGCCTAAGAAGTTTCACTTCAATAATATTGGCTGTTACTATAAATCATATAATTTTCCAGGTTTATTGCTTCATTGTAATCCAAAAAAGTATTTGTTATGCTTATAAGAGAGCAGCTGCTTAGATTAATGCCAACAAATTTGTATACGCTTATAGCGTTTTGTTTTATTTAGATGTATGAGAACTAACGCTATCGATAGCTATAAATGTTAAACCGTGTTGATATTTCTGTTTATTAAGATTTTGAAAACCATCATGAATCGTTGAATGCAACAACGCTTCCATAAATATGTTTGCCCTTTGTCATTAGCCATCGACAAACTATCGGTCACTAGTGACTAACAAACTATCGATCACAATCTATGGCAATCATTAGCTACAAATACTGTACATTTTTCTTGACCTTTAATCAGAAACAACCATCGGTAGCGAATGAAAATGTGTAAACAGCAATGGCGCTTCCATTTACTTAAAGCAAAGTTCAAAATTTACAGCTAGTTTAACCCTCTAAAGACTGAAGAAAAATTATACCAAAATGTAAGTCATAGATAAAAAATGTATTTCATCAAACTTTCGATTGCAAAGGTGTAATTCAAAGACAACTCCCAAAAATGTATAGAATCGTGCTTCAAAATACATATGAATATCTGCATCCCCCAGTGATCCGAAACATAAAAAGTTTATTCCGTATGAACTGTCCAACAAAGCTCCATTTCTGAGCATGGCAGAAAGACAAAAAATACATCGCTAGCTGAAGCAGAAGTTTTCATAGCTTTTTCATACACGAAAGGTGAAAGGCTTTAAACAGATGTTAACAAATTTGCTATTAGACATCACAACTCAAATATTTTTGTAAATACTAAAAAAATTGCTTTCATGCAACCGTTTCCAAAATCCCCTTCCCTTGATAGTATACTCGTATCTAAAAATGTACTTTGTTCAAAAATTCAAAGACTTAGGTGTAATTTTTGACAGTCGTTTTTCATTTCATAAACTAAATGACCACTGCGAAAAATCGTTTGGAGTCTTTGACAGTGATTCAACGTCAAATGTGACATAAAAGACATGGTCGTACATTAATTTTGTCAGAGGAAGGTCACTTTAACAGAGACGAAATAGCTTTTGAAGAATAGAACAAGAATTACTAGGATTTTAAACAATAAAACAAGCGTTTAAGTTATAGAAACTTATTATGAAAATGCTGGATCTTTGAAAACGGCATATCGCAAAATTCCTAATTTTTCGTAACTTCAACAATTCAAAGATTGGTGACAAGATTTCGTGAAGTTGGTTCAATCGAGCATAGAAAAAGGACTGGCAGACCAAAATCTGGAATCTCTGTTGAGAGTATTGCTGCTGTGGAATTCTGTTTTCTTGAGAATTTTGCAAGACTTTCATCTAACAGAGATAAAGGGTGATCATATAGCAGGATTTCTTGACAGATCATGCGTGACTACTGTCAAATTAAATGCATATTTTTCACTATTCATTGGCATTTCATTATTGTAAGACTTACGCCTAAATTACGGTTACAAATCGTACAAATTTATTACGAAAACTGACGCTCTTTGAAAAATGTTCTTTGCGCGCTTAGGCCAACTTAAGGTGTTCGGTAATGAGCCCCATTTTCGGCTTAACGGGTACGTCAATAACCAAAATTGCCGCATTTGGGCTGAAGAGCAACCCGAAGCCATTGCATGCAGTGAGGCTTATGGGCTGAAGGAATCATCGGCGCATATTTCTTCAAAGACGAAGCTGGCGACAAAGGAAAAGTGAATACGAATTTAACGCTATCGCGTCATGATAAACGACCTTTTGATGCCGGAAATTGAAACCCATGATTTTCACAACATTTCGCTGTTGGTTCCAACAATGCGGCGCTACTTGCCATACAGCCAGTGAAAAAATGAATTTACTGCGCCGTTGTTTTGGTGAAGAATCCATCTCTCGTCTCGGACCAGTGGATTGGCCACCAAGATTGTGTGATATCACACTTTCGACTTTTGTTTTGTGAGGATATGTAAAATCTAAATGCTTTGTGAAGGAGATACCGGCCGAACTCCTCCAGCGAGACATTCAAAATTGGTGTTTACGAAGTGCCGAATTACGGGTCAGTTGCGGCCAACATTTGAAAGGGATTATCTTTACAAAATAAATATCACGAATGGTTCTACACAAAAATAATAAAGATTGCCAAATCTATTTGAGTTTTCGTTGTTTTATTTCAATTTAAAATCCGTTAGCTTCTAAATTGATTACCCTTTAGTTTCAGTTATATTCCTTACCGTTTAAAACTTATATTTCATCTATTCAAGGCACATTGAGCAGGTCGTAGCAGTAGAGCGATGTTTTTGCTTTGGTCTCTAGAATGTTTAGAGTAATTTAAACAAAAGTTTTGAATTTAGAGACCAAATAAATAGACAAAAAATCAAAACAAATGTTCCAGTGCTGCTAACTGTTCAATAAAATTTGCGTGTACCCACATTCTCTTTAAAAAAGTGTTTTAGAAAAAAGTAAAATATGGCATATACATTCTTACAGGGTTTGATTGAAAAGTAATGAGCCTTCCCGCGCGGAGCGTCTGCCAAGCGATCAACCGAATCGGCTGGTGGGGGAAAATGATCGTTGGACTTTCCCCTTCCCAGTTCGCTGGCAACAGCGGTGCAGTCAACATCGCTCCGCGCGTGAAAGCTGTTTTAAAAGTGTGTTATGATTTTGCAGTGGCGAAAATGCAGCGATCGTTGGAGCAACGTTACTCGATCAAATTTTGCGTAAAGCTAAACAAAACGAGTACCGAAACCATTGGGCTACTCAAGGAGGCTTACGGGGACCAATCTCTGTCCAGTGCTCCGGTAAAACGGTGGCACAAGTCGTTCACGCGTCGCCCGGGTTCGGCCCTACCTCGTCAACAATTGGACCCTTCATCACGACAATGCGCCGGCGCACACCGCCTTCCTCTGCACCTCGGCATTGGCCAAGATGGGGGTTCCGGTGCTTCCCCACCCTCCCTACAGCCCAGACCTGTTCCCTCCGGACTTTTTCTTGTCCCCGCGCCTGAAAAGAAAGCTGAAGGGGAAGCGAAGGAGGCGATTCAAAAAACTGTGACAGCCGAGTTGAACGCGATTCCGGCGGATGAGTTTAAAAAATGTTTCCTGCAATGGAAGGACCGCTACCAGCGGTGTATTGACGCTCAAGGGTCCTATTTTGAAGAATATAAGTTGTATAAGAAAAAAGGTTTAATAAAACTGCTTAAAAAAATAAGGCTCATTACTTTTCAATCAAACCCTGTACGTGTGCCAAAGTTCTGAAGATGCAGATATGGATAGAATATAATCTTTATTCTGCCCTCACTTTCCTCATTTTCACTTTCGTACTATAAGTGGACTTTTCCTCATTTTAGTAATCTGGAATTGAGTTATTCGCCTACAGAGGGCGTCACAAGTGAAAGCGTAGAGGTGCCTTGATTCAATCTGTATCGCTATAAGGTTAATATTGAGTGGATTTCCTTCTCCAAACAAATTTATTCTAATGAAATACAGTAGTATTATTTACATTAAAAAAACCCATTGACCTTGAATTGGGTTCACAAAGAGAATAAACAAAAACGCTAACAAAAATCAAAAAACAAATATGGAATAAAAGGCCAGCGTAAAAATGTTGTGTGATTGTATGTAATTACCTCTTTACAAAGACTTTTACAAAAACTATTCATATACTGAAAAAAAAAACAATAAAATGTGGAACTGCTCACATAAGAATTTGTGAATGAGAGGTGAACTATTTACACAGATTTTTGTGTTACTTTTATTGCTGTTTTTTTTTTCTTTTGGAAATCGACAATTCTTTGCAAACGACCGGTAATGCTTTTAACACATCGTAACAGGTCCACAATCAATGCTCGTTTTATTTGTTTAAAGCAAGCAATAAAAACCCAATCAATCACATTTATGTCATGAGCGATAAAATTTCAAGAATTTCAATTCACAAATTTTTTTGGCAGGTGCTAATCACGACTTTTGACTACTAGTTTTCATAGAATTTTTCAAATTTTTTGTTACTGAAGGCAATCGCACGTGACTTTAGCAAAGTTTATTGTTTAGACTATAGTATAACCCCTCATGGGCAATACACGAGTACTTTTTGGCATACGTTTAAAGCAAAGATAAAATTTTGTATTTGGATAGCATTTAAGTTTCATTAACAAGTTTGTTTGAAAAAATGCAGAAAAATAAAACTTTTATTTACGCTACCACAGCCTGATCATAAAACTGGTGAGAGATTTGTTTACTGCTCGTACACTGACCTGTTATTTGGCGCTTTTATTTGTTTTTATTGCCACTGAATTATAGAGTGATTAGGAAAAGACTCGCCGTTAATTCGCAACAAGAAGTGTTTTCCGTTCAGGAAATAATATTTCTTGTATTAAACAGTAGATATGTATGCCACACACATACATATATACATGTTCAGTCACAGAATAGGTTTTCCTCGACAATCCTCAGACTCACCGCATGGACACCTAACGGACTATGTCCGGTAAGAATACCTACCAAATTTGAGAACTGCGGCTTTGTTAGCCTTAGAAGTTCCCTCGAGCGCCCCCGATCTACCCGTGGCCAGAAGGATCTCGCGAGTTTGCACGTTTGCGCTCTAGCCCTGCGATCGCTGAGTTGACGCAAGGCCCACTTTTCCAGGAGTAGACCACAGGTTCTCAACGAAACCGCAATCCTCTCGTGTTACGAAGAATCCGTCTTCAGGGTCCCATGTCTAGCCAGCTCATCAGCCCAGCAGCTTCCCTCTATGTCGCCGGGCACCTGGACGAGGTTAATATCGAAGTATCCAGATGCATCCCAGGGAGCAGTCAGGTATGTCCTTACTAATTTCAAACTCACAAGTAACTATCCCAAATCTCCAATTGCCGCTTGGTTGTCAGAGTAGATATTTACGTATTTCAAAGAATTTACAGAAGTAAGCAACCAATCCACTGATTCCTTAATTGCGGCTACCTCCACTTCGAAAACACTACAGGAAGCTGAAATTTGAGCTTGATAGAGAGCTCCTTGCAGAATACTCCTCCACCTCCTCCAAGTGTTGCACACCGCTCACCCCTCCCTTGAGTTAATATGGATGTAAAAATTAGCGCTCGGACCCAGCGAGGGTGTACATTGATCCAGCAACATGGAGATGAAGTCAAAGTTTTTAAGAAGAATAGAGTGCCCGTAGCTAAAGATTAGCTTATGGCCCGAACACCTTAGTCTGATTGCGGCTCGTGCAGCGGTAGTTTTCCCAACGATACCACATTCAGTATAGCTTTGAGCGTCCCACTGATTTCAATGATGATCCATACAAGGCTACTGTATGGAGGGCGTCCACGTTAGCCCTCTGTCAGGAATGAGTCCCTGGTACTTCACCCTATCAGGAAGTACCAAGGGAGCGTCCGATATTGGGGGGAGTTAAGCTTTACGTATTTTATATTTCCTCGTAAATAAGACAAGCTCCGTCTTCAGAGAGATCGCAATAAGTGGGCAATTTCACAACTAGATTTAGATAACCCTGCGTCAATTCCAGCAGAGTATCTAAAATCTTACAATCAGTGCCATGCCATCCGCGAAGGCAATCACCTGGCAGTCTGTCCTCTCCAACTCCTTTAGCAAGTCGTTAAGCACAACAAGCCAGAGTGGTTGCGAGAGAACACCGTCTAGCAGAGTACCTCCGCCCTGCCCGACGAGAAAGGCGCCGTCCTATTGCTATCGCTAAGCATTTTATGGATGTGAAGAAATTCAAATTCAAAATATTTATAATTGATTTCGGGCATTATTCTTGTAGCTCGGTTGCACAAGAATGCGACAAAAAAATTCCATTCTGCTTCTCTTGCGAAATCATTGTTGTGACTTTTTACTTTTGTGCTGAGATGCTAGACCATCAGAAACGTTTTTTTTTATAGTTAAAAAAATGGTTTCTTAGATTAAAAGGAGTTATAAATCTAATTAAATAATTCCAAGATTTGAAATCAATTCTTCAAAAAATATGTGTACGTACGTACATAGAGTATGAAAGGAAAGCAAACAAAAGTGTTGCGTTTGCTACGTCCGATTGCTGCGTTTATTTGTCGGATTCGATCAGGCTTCGCCACAATATGTTTCTCCCTCTTCCTCCAGAACCTCATCATCCATTTTATTTGTCAACTAATTAATTCTATGCAGCACTACATGGTTCGGCTCCCTTTTCTCCCCAGGGTTACTTGGGAGACATGAAATTCCGCCACTCCTGAATGCTCGCATAATGCCAGTCGAGTACCAATGGACTAATTAATGAATTCAAATTTATTTCAAGACATGAACACAAACAACTGTGTTTTGTTAGACACTGACAGTCGAGTGTTGTGAAATAGTTGTGAATTATGGAATACGATTTTATTTTTACCTCCAATTATTTTTTCAACTTCCAAACTTCCACTCAGCCATGCATTCGATTCGCTTCGGAGCTCTAACTAACTATGCAAAGCTGCGCTTCTACATTGGATGTGCGATAATGAACTTGAGCTTGGAATACTAAAACTTAGCGATTGCGCACAGACACTCATCTAAACAAAACAGAATTTATTGATTTTTATTTTGACTACATTTCTCTAGGTAAGTTTTTTTTTATTTTTCGCACTACAAATTTAGTTTTTATTCTTCGATTTTATTCATCGACTTCTATTTCGCCAATCATTATTCCATATTGCGAATTCTGATTTTTATTGCTGTTCGACTACGCCCATACGAATTTATTTATTAGCGCCCATTTATTTGTCAACAAAGTTTCTCCCCTTGCTTTTGTTCTGGTTTTAATTTTTCTTTATGAGTTTAATGGGACGATGTGGTTTTTATAGCCATTCGTACATATGTATGTATGTATGTATGTATGCTTGTGTGTGTCACACTTAATATTAAATTCCGAATACTTGCAAAATGTGTATCATCTTTTTCAATCGAATCATTGGAGAAATGTGTCAGTTCCACATTGATTACACTGGTTTATAGTACAAAAAAAAACCAATTAATATAGGATGGCGCAAAATTAATCATCCAATTCTGTCTTTGAATACTTTTTTACTAAATTAAAAAATTGTTTTAAATGATGGGAATCTATATTTGGACCTTTACGCGCTCCATTGCTTGTCTGTTTGTATACTTTAACTGTCTAGTTTACAAATGTCAAATATGATTGACGAACGACGCCATTTGACAAAGTTATAAATCTTCAGAAAAGAGTGATTAAATTAATAATGTAATAAAATCTAAAATGTAAAATGATAATTATGTACACATAGTTATCAATATGTAGCTTTGTAATTGAAATTTATCACCCTAAGTAATTTGAATCCATTAAGACCAGCCAGTGAGATCACAAAAATCGACTTTGAGTTCGCCACTTGTTAAACTGTACGGTCAATGCAAAAATTAATATTTTAATTCTCCTGCTTTCATATCCATAAGAGAATTTTTTACATCCATATCTTAAATGCTTCCTAGATATATAATCACGACTAATCATGCACCAGTCCATTCGGTTACGGCGGCCCCTTGCAACGACAGCCGCTCACTTTTAATACCCAGTGAATAAAAAATACCAGGCACCGAAAATAATCCATATTTTCAAAACTTCAAAAAAAAAATCAAACGATTCCAAATATCACAGAACAGTTTCAAATATATCTGTGTATATTTTTTAATAATCTTATGAATCTTTTACGGTTTGAACATTTTTCACATATCGATTTAGGGGTTTTTTATGAAAAATGAAACTTATTTTTCGAATGTAAATTTTTTACTCTTGATATTTTTTTTATCTCAAAATATAATATTATTATTTTATAAGCTATAAATTTTTCATCACATGGATTTTCTTTTTAATAAAACTCATTTCTTCGCAAATAAAATTTAGTTATTGAGTTTTATTCTTTTTTTAATGACTGGCGGCTCTTTAAACTCGACCCAGATTGCGTGAGCGGTTATCGCACCGCAAAGAAAAGATAGCTCATTCTCCTACAAAAACCGTATAAATTCAAGTTTTAAGCTTTGTGCAAAATCAAAAGAAATTCTAAAAATTTTGATAAAAAATCTCCTTATCTTTAAACTTATTTCCTTCACAACCAATTCGGATTTCGTAGAAAACATTCAACAATAGAACAGGTACATAGAGTAACAAATAAAATATTGTCAGAAATTGATAAAAGAAATGCATGCGTTGTTGTGTATCTTGATGTGGCGAAAGCTTTCGATAGTGTGTGGCACAAAGGTTTAATATTTAAACTTAAACAGTATCTTCCACTCGACTACTATTTGTTAATGAAAAGCTAATTAGCAAACAGATACTTTTATGTGAAATATAGAGACAAATACTCTAACATTCAACTCATGGAAGCCGGTGTACCTCAGGGTAGTGTATTAGGGCCTATATAATATGTGCTGTACACAGCTGATATTCCCTTGTATCGACATGACAGCAACTCTTACAGATGACACCGTCCTATTGGCAACTCATAAAACCTTAGGAGCAGCAACAAACAAGTTACAACAGATTTTGAACAAAACACTAACATGGTTTAATGCTTGGGGTATACAAATCAATAGTGGCAAAACAATTCATGTAGTTTATTCTAACAAGAAAGTAGGGCACAAGAATCTGACAATAAACAATTCACAAATCCCGATAGACACTAAAGCAAGATACTTTGGAATGACTATTGACTCCAAACTTCTCTGGAAAGAACATATCACGTTGAAAAGAAATGAGGTAAAAAACAGATTCCGACAAATATACTGGCTAATTGGCAGGCGCTCGAAACTGTCATTGCTGAATAAAATCCTTATATACAAAACTGTGTTTGTGCCAATCTGGGCATACGGCATAGAAATCTGGGGAACTACAAGTAAAAGTAACATTAACATTATTCAACGACTACAATCAAAAATACTCAGAACTATAACCAATGAACCTTGGTACGTCCCAAACGAAGATATTCATCGCGACCTCAACATCGATTCAGTAGAAGAAATCATTCGCAAACGCAACACAAATCATATTGTCCGTGTACTGAACTGGCATGCGACAACCCCCATCAGCAGAAAGGGCAAACTCCAGGCGGCTCAAACGAGCAACCCCAACTCAGCTGATAACTAGAATAATTTAAAGCTGTGTACATACACTTGTAAGCTCAAGCAAAAAACTTAACCAAAATGTAATATTGATAATGATTAATGTTATGAAATCCAAGCTGTAGAAAGAATTACTTAGTGTCATACGACAGGTGTAATTAATAAAGGAGGCAAAAATTAAAAATTTTTTTAATTAAACATAAATCATAGAACGTTAAAAATAAATAAATAATATTATGAAAAGATTGAAACTTGGTATGAAATTCATCGATCTTTATACGCAAAATATCGCAAAACTCGTAAATTTTTTTGTGAAAATAATCATCCAAATGAGTCGGCAATTCAAAGGTTGGTGAAAAGTTTTCAAGAAACTGGTTCAGTCGAGGATAGAAAAGTACCAAAAGCTGGTTGTTCTGAATGTAATGAAAATAGAGAAGCCTGAAAAAATCAAAATTTTTAGAAGTTTTGTTTTAAAATAACATCTAGGCACGCCTTTTGAGAGTTCTTTATTTAAAAAATAAATCAGACATTTGGACAATAATATTTTTTTGCCTTCAGCAATTTTAGCTATTATTCTCCTATTATTAATAGTCTACATTTATGTGCACAAAAAATGAAATAAGGTATGTCATTAAATATTTCTCTTTGTATACATTTTACGACATTTTTTCACGCTACGCAAAATTGTTCCGACTTTGCATTCATAAACTTCAAAATTTATGTTTAATTTATTTTAATGTTTATGTTTTCAAGTAGCAACTTATTTCAGCAAATTATTGCAATTCTGTAGTCATATTCACGTACATTATTATTAATTGAAATTCTTATTAGGTATAACTTTTTATGGGTGTGCAGGTTTTTGAAATTGAATTTAATTTTTATTTTAATTCAGTCAGATTTTTTACCTACTATTCTAAGACATGTACTTTAATATATGTATGTATATACATCTATCTGCGTGTGTGTGTGTATTAAAAGAATAAATAAATTGAACGTCAAAGATTGTAAGTAATCAAAGCATAAATTTGCATAGTTCATAAAGAAAGAAAAATATGGATATATTTCATATTGAATTAAATTGTTTATAAAAAGATCTTGAATTATGACCTAATGAAAATCATGTTTTTATTTAATATCTAAATTACAAATAAACTAATTTTAATATGTTTTTTAAACTTGTTGGACATAAAACACCAAGGTTGGCATACTAAAAAAAGTGAAATAAATAAATAATAATAAAGAAATAAAAAACAAAAATAGTTTGCATTCTGATACTAGTAGCAGATTTCATATATACACAATTAAAAATGAAGGGTTTTAGGTGTAGCAGCACCAGACTGGCTGACTGCACCGAAAATTAGAGCTCATTCTCATCATGAACACCAACATTAAAAAATCTACTTTGAAAATTAAATATATTGATTTACTTGTTGTTGTTGTCTCGCCTTTAAATTGGAACAGCCGCATGAGACATTAAACAGGTAGCAGCAGTGGGGTAGCAATCTAAATTTTTCTATATTTATTATATCTCAAAATTGTAAAATTTTGTTTAAGTTGCTGTAACTGTCATTCTTTATTTACAGATTGCGACATTCCTGGATTTAAAAGCATAAAAAAAATACATTTTACTAGTTTTTTTCTTTACTGCTGCAACCTGTTTAATGTTTCATGATTCAATTTCTTTAATTTGATTTTTTTTTATTAAATTGTTCACTTTAGAACAGCTGATTGGCTTTATGTGGCACTGATTTCTTCGATATTTGTAGCAATCTTTGGATTGGTAGAGTTGCCATGCTGAATTTAATGATGGACTGAGTATTGATATTAAAAATTTAAGACTCTCAGGCCTGCGATAAGTTCTTCTACAAGTTAAGTCTGCTATAGATGAGAAATTATACTACTTTTTTTAATGAAGCTAGTTTTATTTAATCATGTAAAATGCGGCTATGAACCCAAGAATATTGGTTGCTTTTTGCCTTATGGGCTGGAGCGGAATCTTGCTGGAAGACCCAACGCTCTCCGTTGAGGAGAATACTGATCAACTGCTTCACCACACCTTTTAAGACATCCCCCTGATACACTTTTGCCTTGGTCTTAAACAAGTAAGTATATACTTATATATATATTATTCACCGCCTTTTAAATGTAATTATAGTCCAAGTCTAGGATGAAAAATATATCAAAACTCAAAATTTAATTTAATAAACCTCTCTTAAATCTCAAAAAATCTTTGAAATACCTAAATACTCAAATATAAGTATGCATAATAAATATCCCACGCAGGAGGTCGAAGTATTTTATGGTCTTAAACTTTAAATGAAGTTATAGCGTTCTTAGGATTTCTTACACTTATGAAGAGTGATTTTTTAGCTATTATCTTTTTAAACAGTTGGTTTAAACAGCTGACGCACGTTTCGTGTTTTGTTTCACTGTCAAACACCTTCAGTTTGGTCTTTAATTTAACCATGAATCGTCTTACAAACGAACAACGCTTGCAAATCATTAAATTTTATTATAAAAATGTGTGTTCTGTTAAGAAAGTTTAAGATCCACTTTTTTATCGAAAACTTGTGTTCAGCGACGAAGCTCATTTTTGGATCAATGGGTACGTAAATAAGCAGAATTGTCGATTTTGGAGTGAAGATCAGGCAGAAGAATTGCAAGAGCTACCAATGTATCTAGAAAAGGTTACAGTTTGGTGCGGTTTATGGGCTGGAGGTATCATTGGACCGAACTTCTTCAAAGATGCTAGGAATCGTAATGTAACTGTGAATGGTGAGCGCTACCGTGAAATGATATCCTACTTTTGTTGCCCAAATGCAAGAGCTTGACTTGCATGACATGTGGTTTGAGCAAGACGGTGCCACATGCCACACAGCACGCATAACAATGGACTTGTTGAGAGGCGAGTTCGGTGAACATTTTATTTCACGTTCAGGACCTGTCAATTTGCCAGCCAGATCGTGCGATATAACGCCTTGAGATTATTTTTTCTGGGGCTATGTTAAAGCTCATGTTTATTCAGATAAGTCTGCTTCAATTAACGCATTGGAAGACAACATTAAAGCATTTATATGTGAGATACCGGCCGAAACATTCGAAAGAGTATGTCAAAATTGGACTAAGCGGATGGACCATTTGAAGCGCAGTCGCGGTCAACATTTGCTTGAAATAATCATCAAACATTAAATTATATGGACTGTACTATCGATTTAAATAAAAATTGCATAAATTTTTTTGAATTTCACGTGTGTTTTTTTGAAAAACTTTCCTATAGCTCTTAAAAATCACCCTTTAGTAGGCTTACTCGAAAATCATAATGTAGAAAATACGGAAAGTGGCGCCTTGCGAAAACTACTACTTTGTCCTTGGTGAATTTGAGAATTGAGTGACGTCAGCACATAGAATAAACACATTTTCTCTTCTTCTTCTTCTTTCTCTTCTTTTTTTCTTCCTCTTCTTCTTCCTCTCCTTCTTCTCCTTCTTCTCCTTCTTCATCGTCTTATTCTTGCTCTTCTTCCTTTTCTAGGAAGACAAATCTTGTATTTCATTATACTTCGATGGAAATTATTTGGAATCAGCTAGAAAAAATTTGTATAGAACCAAAAACGTTATACTACTTACTCGAATTTTTGATAAAATTTTTAAATTATAAGTATATACATATTTACTTTATATATATAATCGACGCGTACACCCTTTTTAGGGTGTTTGGCTGAACTCCTTCTCCTACTGAATACTTTTATGTGCTATTAATAATAAATAAGATTGTTTATTAAAAATTATGTGAATTCGATATGGAATATTAAAATCCCTTTGAATATGGGTTTTCACTGGCTTCAATCAAAATAAAAGAAGCTACGTACAGCACCTTGTACAAACAACAATTCACTGCTACATAGAAATTTATGGGGGTACTACTTACACACAAACACCCGGACGTTAAAATTCGGAATTTCGCATGCAAATTAGAAATATCATTATAATTACACGCATAGAACTCAGATGAGCATAAAATGAAGGCCATATATTTCACGACTTTCTCAATCAGTGATAAAAGATTTATGATAAATTCGCACATAGGAAATACCAAACAAAAATATTGAAAATAACAAAATGTGTAAAAATTATTATAATATGCAAGGTATACTTGCACATACTTACACATCTATAATTTGCATAGGATAGCAAAATTTCCCTAAAATCTGGCTTTCGGAAAATTTTTCTCCGGGATAGTATAATAACTGGCCGCTTTGTGAAATAAACAACAAAAAATAAGTACTAAAAACTTAAGCGATCAACTTCGCCTATACTTGGCAAATTTCGTAGCTCCTCATCGTATATATTATTATTATAATCTTTTAATAATATTAGCAAAAATCAGCTATACATTTTTCGCACATTACTGACAAGCCGACACTCAAACAACCAGACAGCCAAGCAAGCCGTCAATCTGGCACGCAGGCAGTCAGTCAGCAAGTCAGTCACTCGGTTGTCTACAAACTCTCTCTCATGTGCCGAAACTAGAGGCGCTGAGCACACCAAACAAGGCGGCCGCAGCGGTGGCGGCACCTAGCCAACACTCAGCAGCTTTACCATTTTCGCAATACTCACAAATTGGGTTAATTACTCGCTTCGCTTGAAAGGGTGCTCCAGCCACATTTGCATTTGCTGTTAGAGCTTTTAAATTTTACATTTTTTTGTTTGCATAGCTTCTCAAATAATTTTAGCGCCAATTTTGGTTGTGACATTTGCGTTAAATCTAATGGTTTTGATTACAATGCACTTGCCATGGCCAATCGCGGGAATATTGAATTGCTATTAGCCGCAAAGACGAAAGAAAACAATCGATATGTCAACCGCAAACCGCAGCTATCGACATATGGCATTTAAGTGCATCACATCTACATCTTCATCATTCTTCGCCCGGCCGCCATTCGTCATATTAATGTCAGCATTTATGAGTAGACGCTAAACTATCAATTTTCTAACCATTTTTAGCTTAACAGCTTAGGAAAATTGTGGGCATATTAGGCGGCTTTAATACTTTATCCTAAAAAGTACGTATGTACAAATGTGCAGTATGTATTTTTAAAAATGTATGTAATTTGTGGATTTTAATTAGTGGCGCCATCCCAAGATGTGCCTAGAAAATTGTGCAAATATTAAAATCTCAAAGCATGCATTATACTTATAACTACATACATACATATGTATGTATGTATGCACTTGCAGCAGTGTATGGGAAAAGCACCCACAATTTCCTGATCAAGCCATTTACGTAAACTCTTGTCACTCATGCGCTTGTGTGTTATTATTTCCAGCCAAGGTTATCGAATGGATTTTGTAAATACAGCGAAATTCTATAATGCATTTGATTTACTACTTATTTTTGAATAAATTTGTTAATACAAAGAACTGAAAATGAGTGATTTATTAAAAAAAAATTGTGAAAATTTTAGAATATTCTCGAAAGACACCTATTTTCAACAGCAAAATAATATTAGGTTGAAAAAAGTGCTGATTTTCTAAATTAATCAAAAATTGAACCAATTTTTTTGGGATATATTTAAGCAGGTTGGTTGAAAAGTATTGAACGCGCCATATAATACTTGCTTTGGAAGGCGTATCAGCAACAAAAATTCCAAGGCACATTGAACAGGTAGCAGACGTAGAGCAGCTGAATAACTTTTTTGTTTGATCTCTAAACTGTCAAATTTGGTTTAATTTACTGTAAACTTTCAATCTTTGTTTATAGATTTTGACATTCTAGAAATCAAAATTAGAAACAAAGTACGTTGCTCTTGTTTTTTTTTTTTTGCCTTACTGCTACTGCCTGTTCAATGTGCTTTGAAAATTCCATAAAAAATATGAATGTGTCAAAGAAATCTGCTTCATTTCCACCTGTACAGCCATTGCTGGCTTTTATAGTTTATTGTGATCACATTTGTTTTATAATCCATAGAAAAAAGATGCATTTGAGCATCAAACAAAAAACATAACAATACAAATATGCGCGCATACGAAAGATATTGCGATAATCAGCAAAAACAAAGCGCTATCAAATACTTTTTGTGATATAGAAAAGGCTACCGGTGAAATTGGATTGAAAATTTACGAGGGAAAAAGAATAAATGTTGTTGTCCAGAAAAGATCAGATAGTACAATCAAAATCGGAAAGCGGTGAAAACTTTTACATATTTAGGATTTAAACTAAGTTGTGACGACTCAATGAGCATCACAATGGGCGGTGAGATACCCATCGACCTCATGGTCCGGGAACGATTGGCTGCGTGGGACTCCAAGAAGAAACACGTCATCACTAGCTTCCCAGAACGGAGACGCCAAACCATGCTGCGGTGGCAATGCCAATGGGACACTGAACCGAGTGGCAGACGGACGGCGAAACTTATTCCATCAATTGACAAATGGGTCCAAAGGAACTTCGGGGAAGTGAACTACTTCTTAACTCAGTTCCTCTCGGGCCGCGGATACTTCCGAAGTTACCTATACCGTATGGGCAAGGTAACCGATTCCAAGTGCATATAGCGCGAAGCACCGAGCGATCACGCTGAACACACGTTTTTTAGTTGTGACAGATGGCTCGCGGAAAGAAATGTTCTGAGGGAGCAGATTGGCGACATCGCACAGAGCAACATAATCAGCAAAAGGCTCGAACGTACGGACAGCTGGAACGCGGTAATGAAATACATCGAGAACGTACTACGAACAAAAAAGATTGACCTCGACACAGTGCAACAAAGTGAAACCGCACAGATAGAGACACAAAAAGACGAGCCTATAGCATGAAAGCTGGCTACAAATACGGTGGACCCAGACGTGGGTGCATAGAATTGGTCAATAGAGCAAACTTCTCACTTTCAAAACTCTTCAAATCAAAGCTGCTTCATAGACCGTTCAAAATTACGACGACAACAACAATGAATGGCGCATAAAAAGGAATCATGAACTGGGCCAACTACTAAAAGCAGAGAATGTTTTGCGCCTCATCAAAGCCTCAAGAATCAAATGGCTAAGGCAAATAATCGACGCTTAAACATTTACGACGAAAGCAAAAGATAAAAATATCTATACCTCGAAAGATTAGGATGGATTGACGAACCTGAGGATGACATAAAGAAATTCAAAGTAAATAACTGGAAGGAATCAATCAAAGATCGGGTCATATGTAGCTCACACAGAGCTGTAGCGTCAATCGATGATGATGATGATGGCTTAAAAAAGCTTAAAAAACTCTTTTTCAAAGATAATTTTCTAGGGCTCCAAATAAATTATAAATATGGGTGCTTGCAGAAAACTCTCAAATTGGGTAACCATTTAAGCAAAAAAAATGTTTAAGTCAGGAAAGAAATTTTTCTTAACTATATAATATTGCTGGTTCAGTTGGGAAAGGTTTCAAAGCTGGGAAAATGGGTTCCGCATAGACTTTCCGTCGCCAACCTTCAGCAGAGCGTGAAAGTGTGTTCTCAGCTGCTGCAACGGCTTGAATATGAAAGTTTTTTGAACCGTATCGTTACTAGTAATGAAAAATGGGTCCTTTAAAATAATCCTGTTCGCAAACGTCAATGATTACATAGAGATGAAACACCAGGAAGGACCCCTAGAGATGGCCTTCGCTCAAGAAGATTCTCCTGTCTATTTGGTGGGATATGACCGGTATTATTTATTATGATTATTATTCCCATCAGCTATCGAACCTGAACGAGGCACTAAAAAAAATCGACCGTCTTTAGTGAATAGACGCAAAGTTTTGTTTCACCACGACAACGCAAGACCTCATATCGCAAGGCAAACATTAGACAAGCTGAACGAGCTCGGATGGGAGCTAATGCCGCATCCACCATTCTCTCCGGATATTGCACCTTGTGATTATCACCTTTTCCGTGAACTTCAATCCCATATGAGCAACAAGAACTACTCCTCAAAAGAAGCTATAAAAAGGGATATCGGAGCGTATTTTGACTCCAAGGACAAACACTTTTTTGGGCAGGGAATTAAAAATTTGCCTAAACGTTGAGAAGACATTGTAAATAATGAAGGAAAATATATTTTTGATTAATAAATACCTTACACATCTTTTTTATTAATTTTAAAACCACCTTTAAAAAACGCACGAATTTATGGACTGACCTAATACTTCAAAGACAATTCACTCATTAAGTCACACCTGAATGGTATTGCTAAGAACCATGCCTGAACGTCCTAGGATATGCCTTTGTTAAATTCATTAACAAAGTAAGGCACAGGATAAAAACTTATACAGAACCACGAACCAATGATTTCATCTGTGATTCAGTGCTGACGCATACCGAAAGGTAAATAGGTGTGTAGATTTGGTAGTGTATTGGCATGTATTATAGAATAAATACATAGTCACTCAAATGAGGTGGGAAATTTAAAATTTTTAGTATACAACATCATAATATTATAATTTGCAACCACATGTCCAATTACTTACAAAAAAGGCGAATTATGCTTGTAAGACAGGTGGCATACCCCTCATTGCAATACCTCCCACTAATCGATATCAATTAAATCTAATACCCCATCATTAGTTATGCTCTAGAGATTGACAGTACACAAATTTTTGGTTAAATTTGATGTGCCACGCCCACTTTTCTTCTATCTAGCACTTTTCGTTGTTAGCAGATATTGACAATACATACGTACATACAGCCACGGTCATATGAATAGCACATTTAGACTTTGAAAGCAAAGAGTGGAATGTTTTTAAATAATTATTTTTTATTGGGAAAAAAGCAACATAAAAAATAAAAAAACGTATTTACTTCCACTTTAAAACAAAAAAATTGTCAAAAAGAATTTCAGTTCTGATTTAATTTACGAGAACGTTGATAACTCACGAAACTTCCTGGACACATAAATAGCACATCCTAAAAAATTCACATAAAAGCAAAAATAGTAAACAAATCGAATAGTTAAGTAATAATATTGTTTTACCAGATTAGTATTTTGTACTATATCCACCGTTTTTGATTACTTCTTCAAGCCGAGCGCTCTATGCTTTCTACAAGCTTGGGCCATCTTTCAAGCCTCCTCAACTGCGGCCCACAAATCATCAACATTTTTAAACGTTTTGTTAGCGATTTTGACCTTAACGTCATTCCACAAATTTTCTATTGGATTGAGATGAGGGCTCTGCGCCGGCCAAACCAGTACATTAATTTTTTCTCTTCTGAGCCATTGCTTCACTGTCTTTGCAGTATGCTTTGGATCTTTGTCCTGCATAAATGTCCAATTTAATGGCATAAACCCAAACACAAATGGGTCCATTTTATTCTGGAGTATATCTAGATACTGAAATCTACCAATTTTACCAACCACACGAAAAATCGGCCTAACACCATGCCAGGAAAAAGCTCCCCAAACCATGATGCTTCCGCCGCCGTGTTTAATCGCCTTTTTGCGAACCTAGGATTTAGCGCTTGATTTTTTGGACGACGTACAATAATTTTCGCATCTGGTCCCATCCTATTTATTTTGGTTTCGTCGGTCCAAAATACGTTTTTTTAAAACTGAATAGATTTGTCTTTGTGGGCTTTTGCGAAAGCAAGTCGGTGTTTGATATGTCTTTTTGATAGTAGTGGTTTTTTTCTGCTTTTGCGGCCAAACAGCTGGGCTTCTTTAAGTCGCCTTCTTCAAGCTTTCTGACCACCTGTAGACCAGATTCTTGGTTTATTTCAAACATTATTTGCCGTGCCGACTTATAAGGATCTGCTTTGCTCTTGCGTATTATAGCTCTATCCATATTAACATCAGTTTTTCGCGGCTTTGGTTTTCTTTCCGTTGTTTTTTTGCTTAGATAGGATGAATCTTTCTTAACTAAATTAAGAGCATTTTCCGAGAGCACATCATCATTTCAGTTATTTCTGCATAGCTTTTTCCGTTTTGACTCATACGGTATATAAGAGCTCTTTTCTCCGGCGCACAATGTTTTCCACGTCCCATTTTTGTAATTACTTTAAAATTTTATTTAAGAAACAAAAAATTATACTAAAAATCGCTGAAACAATATTCAAATTTTACTCTCCGCTGCACAAATTAAAATGTGCTATTTTGGTGTCCACTTCAAAACAGCAATAAGCATAAATAAAATAGAACGCCAAAAATTACATCGAAAAAAACGGTAAATTCCTCGCATAAATGTAAGCTTAATAATAAATGTAAACAAACAAATTTATTGGATCAAAGCAGAGTTCCTACTAAAAACTTAACCTAACATATAAGGTTCAAATTTGTGCTATTTATCTGTCCATGGCTGTATATACTCGTATAGCCGTCCTACCTGTAAATGTCAGTTCTTTAGCATAAGCCACTACAGAGATGATCAGTATTTTTGTATGGGAAGTGAGACGCTTCTTTATCCAATAAACGGAGAGAGGGAGGTTTCAACTTTTGAGTGTAGCTTATTTAAACTTAGTAGAGATTTATGCACCTAGCAGAAGTGATACCAAATTCGCATAATCATTAGTAATAAACCGGCGCATATATGAATCCTCCACAGGTGTTTCGGTTAAGTTTTTATTCCAAGTAAAGGAGAGCGTTCTGATGTTGTCCTACAAAGAAGGAAAGAGAGAGGCCTACAGACTTATTTCGCCTCCGAACGATGTATAGCTTTTATCCACAGCTTTTCAAGCCAAAACTTTTAACACGGAAAGGTTCACCATAGTCAATAAACGAAGCGGAAGCTAAAGCTAAACTGCACACATCTAGCCTAGTGTTATTTATAAAACGCTAGTAATTTATAAAATATAGCAAATACACCTTTTTTGAGGAAACATTTTATTTTTAAATGGTCATTTAATTAGTAGACCACTGACCGCTGTTTAACACCTCGGCATTGTTAACACCTCCTACGAGCGTACCCACAAATATAGATACGTATACATACATACATATACTAAAGAGCCCATTTAATACACTTGCTTAGCTTAGTTATTCGTTTGAATTTTTGGGCAAGAAAACATAAATAAATGATATAAATATATATATGCAAATTTAGGCTGAGCTAAAAAAAGGCACAAACACATACAATATCTAAATTGAAATATTTTTTTCGTGTGATTGTTTTTTTTTCTCTTATTACTAACCATTATATTCAAGAAAAAATTTAAAAAAATTTTGTATTAAAAAAATAGAAAATATATTTGGCCATAGAAATCTGAAAATATGCATTTTGCTATTTTTGTTAATTTTTTATTTTATTTATTTTTTATAGATTTTTTCACGATTATATCACTCAATACATTTCTTTTGCGCCATAAATCGTGCAGAAGATATAAATAAATGGAAAATTAAATGGGCATAAAAATGCAAATTCGTCAGTATACAAATATGTAGGTAAGTGATCAGGCATACATATGTACATATGTATGTATTCATATTCATATTTTAAAAATTCAATTTGTTTATATTTTAAACCGAAATTAGCATAAGCATCGAAATCAATTTACATTAGTATCGGCATAATCATTTTGTGTAGTCTCTCTCGCCTACGCCGAGCATATTGAGCAAACTTTAATGTAAAAATTTCAAAGATAATTGTTTTTGAATGGTAACCACTCTCGTGTCAGTGCTATAAAAACTCTTTCACATGGTAAAAATAATAACAATGTAATCAATATAATCACAGCATGTAATGTGTGTGTGTGGCGTAATGTTAACTCACTGATGGAGAGAGCAGAGGGCACACATTTGCATATCAAATGTAAACCTGTGCTGTTATAAAAGAGTTCATGTAACGATGAGTTTATAAGTATTTTGCTAGTCAGTCGCCTGTTATTGAATGCATAATATTTCATGTATTCATGTATTATAATCTGCATATTTCAAATCTATCATTTATTTAAATAATATCTGGTATTCAAATATGAAAAAATTCTGCGCAATCGTAGAGGCAATGCTAACTACAATAAAGGCAGTAATTTATTTCGGCATTCGAGCTCCTGCTGAAATATTAGAAGTGAATCTTCATGTTGCTCCATGAATTGAGGTGCGTACAGCCTTTTACGCCACCTTCGAATGACTGTTGGTGTTTATTACCTTTTTGGGGTAGAAACACACTCGAAGGGCTTCAATTGTCTACAGATGGCCGGCTGCTATCACACAAAAATTTGTCTATAATTAGATCTTTCATGACAACAGTGGGCTTTTGATGTGACCTTTACCGAAAGGTAGTCGGTTACGAGCCTATGCGGCTATGATTACCACTCCCTTTACTACCTTTTGAAGAAATTAGAATTAAAGAAATTTATTCTTCTTATGATGTTCAAGCTCGAATCTATTTCATGATTCATTCGTTTGCCATTTCCACTTGATTTTTAGATTTTTAATGGTTTAGCCAATATCAGACCGTTAGCCGGCTCTCGGCGAATTTGACATGATCAGCTGATTGGCTGACGTTGCAGGGGTTTGATTACGAAAAAACTAAGAATGTGTAGTAATATACGAAAAAAATTAACACAATGTCACTTCGTTGCGTTGGACGAGTGTATGAATGTATGAGAAAAGATCGTGCAGAATTCGGCTGGCGAATCACTACCGTGACGTAGCAGCCGGTGTATTGCCCAAAAAAAGAAAACCATCAGAGCTCGTCAATTCAATTTCGCCGAAGTGAAAAAAGTAATTCATTTGACTATTGAATTATTATTTAAATTACCATCTCGCAAAAATTAGTATTGATGATGGATGACACCGAGTGTTGACTCTGTCAGGAGGATGATGAAACCACAGAGCAACTGCACATCTTTCATCGATTTCAAATAGATTCAAATGAAAACGAGAATACTTTCGTTCCAGATATTCTGAACTTCGTCCGCAAGGCGGAAAATTTTCTGAAAAAATTTGGCTTTCAACGAATTCCTAACGTGAGACAAGAAACATTCAGGTTAAATAGAACCTGATGTAACACAGGTAGTAGGGGCAGTCAATAGGCTTAGTATTAACTACTTTTAAAAGTCAATAAGCCTAGTATTAACTACTTCATCGCTGGAAATCTCCCAATAGATATACCATATTTGTGCAGGAAATGGGACAACTTTATGACAGACAAAGAGTAAAGCCGACAACTAAAGCGAAAGCTGCACAACGTCTGCATTCGTTAGTAAAATGGCAAAGCAGATGGGACTCGTCTGTTAACGGGCGTGGACCTATACACTTATCCCCAAAATTAGCCAATGGGTGAACAGAAGGCATGGTGACGTAGACCCAAATATTGAGCGGTCACGGATGTTTCTTGGAGTACCTCCATCGTTTTCACATGAAAGACACTTCGTTCTGTCCAAGCCACAACAATGCAATAGATAGCGCGGAGCACGTGTTCTTCTACTGCGATCGTTTCAACGAAAAACGCCGAACGCTTGAGTTAGTCTTGGGTGAACAGCTGAGCCCAGACAGCTTAATCAATAACATGTGTGCATCACATGACTGTTGGAAAGCAGTTAAAAGTTTTGAAAAGAGGATAATGCTGCACCTGCAACGCGCGGAGTGGCAGCGCAAAACGCAGAGAAAAACAAATCAGCCCTCGATAGGAGATGGACTGTATACGAACTGACGACAAATAACAGACGATCGAGGCATGTGCTCACGACGGCGTAAGACAGTATAATATTACCGCAACATCTTCTTTGCTACAGATGCAAAGGAAACCTCGATAGCGTATAACATCCATACGCCCATGTGAGAGGAACCTGAGAGCATGCCACACATACCACTGGTATGACGGCACTGAGACATTAGAAGACGAGCCTATAGCATGAAGCTGGCTACTAATATGGTGGGCCCAGACGTGGGTGAATAGTATTGGGCCATTTAATGGACACCATTCTGGGCCTCCCCGCAGTAATGCAAGGTAGTTCCGAAAAGGGAGTCTCCCCAGAAGAGGAGGAAGGATTGTTTTAGTGGCTACACCATCCGACGCAGTTGACGACGGTCGCTGTAAGTGCGAAGGCATTTTAAATCCTCCTCACCCACCACAAAAAAAGCAAAAAAACACAACTACTTCTAAAACGAGTAGTAGCCTTTGGGCCTGAATCAATTTGACCAATGTTTGGTGCTAGTTAACCAATATACTTTGGTACTTGCATATTATTCTCTAATAGAAGAAGATGCAAACATAAATTATAACTGTTTTGGAATAAATCCCATTTTTCCAATTTTTCAATTTTTTTTTGTGTTTAGTTACAGTTAATTAGTATAATTAACATATTTAGTTATTAAAATTTAAATGGAGCAACATCGAGTAGACGTGGACGATGACAACATCCGATTAAGAGACACTTGGAGTGTTTGAGAGAAAGATTTTGCGCAAGATTTTTAGACCTTTTAGGTTGGCAACGGCGAATATCGCAGGCGATGGAACGATGAGCTGTATAAGCTTTACGACGACATAGACATAGCGCAGCGAATAAAGATCCAGCGACTACGTTGGCTGGGTCATGTTGTCCAAATGGATACAAACGCTCCGGCTCTGAAAGTATTCGATGCGGTACCAGCTGGTGGTAGCAGAGAAAGAGGAAGGCCTCCTCTGCTTTGGAAATATCAGGTGGAGAAGGACTTGGCTTCACTTGGTGCGTCCAACTGGCACCGGATAGCACGAGAAAGAAACGGCGCGCTTTGTTAAACTCAGCCAAAATCGCGTAAGCGGCTATCGCGCCAATTAAGAAGGAGAAGAAAAACATCGAGTAGAACAAAAGCAAACATCTTTATGATGACCCAGAAAATGAAAAAAGTGCTGTCTTTTATCTTTTACTACTTTAAAACAGACAATTCCCTCAGAGGAGTTTGCTCGCGGTTAGTTGGGTCACTTTGGCCCATGTTCCTCACTGGAACTCTAGGAATTTATGATCATGAGTTGGGTCACTTTATTTGGTCAGGTGCTACATATCTTTAATGTGATTCCCTGGATTCTCCCTTTCCAGCACAGCGCTGCTCAAGGTTATGGTCGACTGAGTGCATTCAACATAGTGAAATACTTTAATTACTACATAATAGTTAAAATAATCTACTGTTATGTGGGTAAATAATATTTGCACAGTTGCAACATACCAATAATGCATATGACACATACAACACATAGCGCACATAGCACACATGCCTTTAATAACTTTTCATTTGTTATATTTGTTGTCATGTTGTTCATTATTACTTGTTGTTTTCCATTGTGCTTATTTATTTACATTTTGCAACATTCTTTACAGTAAAATATTGGCTACTGCTAACTGTATTCTCTTCAAAGCCTATATGGTTGCATGCCCCGCGGGAAAATTTGAACTACCTCAGAAATAGTGGCATTATGGGAAATGTAGTCTATAGGGGCTAACACTGGAGGCGTGAATGAGAAACACAATGAGCCTAGAAACATATAGAAAATATACTGTGCAACCTTTCTATAGCTCAAAACATCCCCTGAACTAATGCTTCCGGAGCACACCTTTTCACAATTCTTTGTTCTTTTTTTTTCCTATCGCTTGAAGCTTAGTACTGCGAAAAAATCGATGACGCTATAGCTCTTTTGTCTATTGTATCGGCCTATTGTTAGCAAATAACGTCAATTTCGATTTATTTTTTGTACTATCGATTGTTTTATTTAATTAACACTAATTGGCGGTGCTTTGTTAATCATTTTAGGTATTCATTGAAAATTCATTCCTAAATATGCTGCCTTACTCATTCAAATACTATTGTAAGTACCCCGCAAATTCACCGGGAAGAGAGAAGCGTAGCAGAACTAGCTGAGTCATATTTGAAAAAATTTGCATAACTCACACATAACCCAGGCACATCAGTACGGTGAGTAACAGTAGTAGATCAGCTGACTTTGATACTTCAAGTTTGGCATTTTAGGGCAGTCAAGCATTAACACAATCAAGCAAACTTTAAAACTACTTTTTAATTTTTTTTGTTCTAGGTTGAAATATGCTGCCTTCCTTTCAAACTTCTTTTGATAGGATTGAACATATTTAAGGGGAAAGATACCCGTAAAATTTCGAAAAAACATTTTTTTTTTTCATAAAATGTTAATATAATCCTTTAAAAATATGTCAAAAAATATTTAGAACGTCAATTTAAGTATTTCTTATATTATATCATCAACCGTGACGACTCTATTCTTTGCTTGCGAGCGCTGGGAGAGGTATAGTTACGTTGCATTCAAACTTTAGACGCGTTTTTCTCAAAACTAAATTTTTCGAATTGGCGTACACGATAACTCGAAAAGTTATTCACCGATCTCCCTAAAATATTGGACACATCTTTCTTACGATGTTACTTTCTATGTGAATTTACAATTTCGAAATTTTTGGAAAAAATATTTTTTTTTCGAAGTAAAAATAGTAGGAAAATTCGCTACAAATTTCATTTTTTTTAAGCTTTTATTCCGCGATTTTTTTTTCATTTGTTTTTAATTCATATAGAAATTATGACATTAAAAAACAAAAGGTTTTTTGTATTCAGGACACTGACGAAAATGCTACAATGCCCGCCGATTGAGAAGCTCCGCTGCGACCTTCCTGGAAGAATTAAGTGTACATCCGCCATTTTAAATGATTAAAATAAAACAAAAATTTTTATATTATTTTAGTGTATAAATAAACTGCGTGTCAATTTTGAAAAAAATATATTGACTTCTTCATTGTAAATAATTTTAATGAAAATCAGGGAAAATATGGCCGTTTACAGGTATCTGTCCCCTCCAAGGGTTTCTAAAATTTGCTCCACGTCCTGCGAAATGTTCTGATCTTATCCCTTAGCTCTTAAAATCTTTAAGTATCTTGAATTGAGAATATCCATTCTTGCAACATCTTGAATGGAACAATTCATTGCCCAGCCCTGCTGGAGATAAGTCAAAACAGGTTTTAAAAAAGGTTGTTTTTAGAACTGCTCAACTTCCGAAATCAGGGCATCGTGATAAGAATTAAAATATTTACTTTCGCAAGATTAATAAGTTTTTTCGAACAAATGAGTAAATTTTCAACTGAATTATAATTTTTGGAGCAGATTCTATATTTTTTTTACCATTTTTAGTAAATAAATTAGCTGTCACCACTTTTTCCCCTCCAGGTCGACACCAGTCAATTGGAGTTAAATGGGAAGCAGTGCTACAGGTAGATTATAGATAAATTGTAGATGGATCTCTAATACTTCCAAAATATTGTAAAGGAGTAGCACCTAAAACATTCAAACATACTGCCGTGCAAAATTCGCTACTTTTCTGAAAGCGACGAAATCGCCAACTACTCGCATTACAGACAATACTGGAGTGTAGTTTTTCCCACAGGGTCTCTGTGTATGTGCGCAGCTTGCGCATGTATGCGAACGCTATGACATTTAAAGTGCGTGCATCGCACATACACCCACACACACACACGCACACTTAGCGTTCTCATTGTTGCAATTTATCTTTTCGATAGCAAAAGCATGACAACAATAAAAACAATAACAATAAAGAGAGCATATAAATAATCGTAACATAATTGCCAATAAGGTGGAACAAATTTCAATTAACTGCTGACATGTCCACTGCCGGCAACAACAACAACCACCACAACAACGAAAACATAATAATTTAAAAAACACACACGCACACACACAAGTATAAAAATTGTTCTTGTTAACAAGCATTCGAAAACAGTCAATCGACGAAAAACCGTAAATAAAATTGGCGCTAAATGGTTGGCTAAATATGCGCCCAGGCAAATACATGCATGCGTGCCGCACGAGCGTACCATTAAAAAAATTGCTGTTTTTTAATAACTTTTGAGCGCAAAAATTTGCCACTATATTTCAACTAAAAAAAATTTTTTTTTCAATTTTTTTTTTTTGTGATAAAACGAATTTCACTAAAAATATACATATTTTGTGCAGATTTTCGCGATTTTACGCTTTCAAAAATGGTAATAACTATCAAAATTCACGAAAAAATATATAAATATCTTTTCTAGGTAGAAATTAAATGCCAATTATATAAAAATAAAATTCCTTTCGAAAATTTCCAATCCTATTATTTAATAATTGTTTCCAAAAGAGTTACAAAATAAAATAAATAAAATAAAGTTTTCATAAACAACAAAAAAATCTAGTATTTATTTTACTTATGCTCTTTCATAACTTAAACATTGACTCAGTTCATTAATTGATAAAGTTTTTTTTTTAATTTTTATAGGTTTAACCAATTTTCTATGAATTCCCAAGCAAAAATTTGAATTGAAGAATTTTTTTTTTTCTAAAATATTATTTGCTAATTTTCCCCAGTCAGAAATCCGTTTTCTAGCACTGGGCGGCAACTAAATTTGCTCAGTTCAATTACTCTTCGTCAATCAAATCACACTCCAATCAAATTAACAGCATTTAAATAATTGCTTTCCAAAAACAAATCAATCTCACGCGCTCGTACTATTCATTGAACCCATTGCTGTTCTCGCTTAATTTCACCCAGAAAACCACTTCTGATCTGCACCATCGCTACATCACAGTCACTTCAATATTACCGCCAAAATATTATATTTTTTTTTTTTATTCAAGCTCAACTTTTTTCAAAATTTTAGTATACGCGCCCGTTCGATTCCGCACAAAGAAACCTACACGTCCAGCACGCGCCAATCGCGTTTCGATATTGAAATTGAAAATCGGTTTTTTCTACGATCTAGCCGCTCAGCGCCAAAAGCGCTGGAGAACGTTAAGCAGTCCGGCAGGCAAGCAGCGCAGTCGCAGTCGCCGCCACTATCATAGCGATATGTAGTAGCAGCCGTTTAAAAACTTTTGCACACCTTAGAGCTCGTGCTCGTGGTGGGGGGAGAAGCTTTCAATTTTCAGCTTATGGGCACAATCAGTTCACTTGATCGGTCGATCAGTTTGCCAGGCACTCGGTTGAGCCAGTTTGACTGTAAACGAGTTAATAATGCTCTATGTTTGACTGTTGAGCGCTTCTTAAAAGCAAACTAATGTTATTGCTAGCTATTATGTTGAGCATAGATCAAAAGCATACCCTTTTAGCTGGCTTCTGACTCAACGCATCATTCTCACTATCAACTGATTGCCACTTGACGCTTAGCGGTGCTAAGCAGAGTTCGATTGCTGCTTTTCACAGCAGAAATATATTTTTCAAGTTTTTCTATTGGTGGCTTCATCTTTGTTGCTGTTGTAGGCAGTGTAATGAAACTCATAACAGATGTGCGTATTTATAATTAGCAGTTATTCACACTAACAAGCAGATACCATTACAAAGTGTGCCCGCGGCGTATATGTAAATGTGGTAAGCCCAGTGGGGATCAATAGCACTTGGCTCCCAACATGAATCACTTTTTTATAAAACAAAAAAAATTTAACTAAACTAGCACTTAGTTCCTCTTCTTCTTGATTGGCGCGATAACTGCTTAAATGATTTTGGCCGAGTGTAACAAAGCGCCCCATTTGTTTCTTTCGCGTGCTAACCGGCGCAAATTCGACACACCAAGTGAAGCCAAGACTTTCTCTACCTGATCTTTCTAACGTAAATGCGGCTTTTATCTTCCTCTTCTACCCCAAGCAGGTGCCGCATCTAATACTTTCTGAACTAAAGCGTTTGCATCCATTCGAATGGCATAACCTATCCAGCGGAGCTACGGCATCTCCATTCGCTATATCTGTGCATCTCTATGTCGCCTCATACAGCTCATTGTTCCACCGTCTGCAATATTCGTCTTCGCCCACGTGCAAAGGTCCAAAATTCTTCCACGCTCAAAAGTCTAGGCAATTGTGCAAAGTTTCTGATCGCCATTCAGGCATTCATTTTCCAGTCAGGACTATTCTTCTGCATGCATTTGAAACAGCTAACAGCTTCAGGGTTTCTCCCAAGTATCCTCTAGGTACCCATTTGGGTGTGAGCTAATGTGGGAAGGCGAAGCTGTCCAGGGTTTTTAATTCTGCGATGAGTTTGGTATACGCCATGTGAAGAAATCCCCAATGAACAGAACGCACAGAATGCCTCTGTTGAGAACTCCCTCTTTTGATGGCAATCACGGTAAACCATTTCAAAATAAAAATAAATAATTGGCGTTTACACATCTGTTAGGTTTATGGCCGACCTCCTTCTCTTAAATCTGGTGTGCGTCTTGATGTTGTTCCACAAATGGAGGGACCTACAGTTTTAACCCGACGGCAAATTTTTTGTATGAGGAGCTTTTCATGTCAGAAATACATATTAGGAATCTTGTCATTAAATGCCGAGGGGCGACCGCTATTAGAAAAAACTTTTGCTATCATTTTGCGGTTTCATGCACGGTGATTTGAACCTATACCGTCCCGAAGCAGTGAAAGCTAAACATTATTATTTTTACCTTCACTGAAATGAATGAAATTAGTCACGAATTTTTACAGTTTTTCCTTCTTATGAAATTTTAGCCTCCACTAGTCGAACCTGTGAACCGCCTACAGGGTACTTCTTTAATTTGCGACTTCCCCTATAACCCCGTATGATTCTTCGA
The DNA here is from genome assembly GCF_027943255.1 of Anastrepha obliqua. Lineage (NCBI taxonomy): Eukaryota > Metazoa > Arthropoda > Insecta > Diptera > Tephritidae > Anastrepha > Anastrepha obliqua. The sequence goes on from NC_072896.1 coordinate 4,659,224, forward strand.
ATTATCATAAATAAAAATTGAACATTTTTTATAATGACCCATAATGAGTTCTTGAACCTTTCAGAAAATAAATCTCAAAAACTGCAGTCAAATTGAATAATAAAAAATGACCGGTTTGACAGTTTGAAGGTAAAACAGTTTCCCTAAAAAAATGTATATTTATAGCAGCTAATCCATCAGCATCAGCATTCAGCCGTTTACGACACTGTTAGGCCTCTTCCATTGATGTCCAATTACCTCAACCTTTTGCTGTTCTTATCTAATTCTTTTGATGTCTTCGCCCCATCTTGTGGGCGATCTTCCAATTTTCTACTTGTCTTCTCAGGGTATCCATTCTAGGATTCTCTTTGCCCATCTTTTACCCGTAAAGCGCGCTGTGTGGCAAGCCAATCTCCACTTTGCTTTGCTTTGGTAACTCTTTTGATTACGTCGGTTACTTTTTTTTTTTGTCTCAGAACTGCATTTGAAATTCTGTGTCTTCTGTTTACGCCCAGTATCGATGTTTCCATTGCTCTTTAAACAACTATGTACATAAAATAATTCCGGATGGCTACTACAAACGTGCTGACTTACATGCGTACTTACAAAGACTATTTATTACAACATTTATGCAAAAAGAGTCTACGGCTCGAAATGATTCAACTCAATAAAGTTTGTATCATATGAACATTAACGTATGTATGTACTTATAGATGTGCACTGTTCTTAATGCATAGCAATATGACAAAACATATATGTATCGTCAGCTTTCCAAACCAAAGCTTTAAAGATACTAGAACGACTGCTGTGATTAGAATATTCGCCAGGACAAGCATGCGATCGCATGATTTAGGAAAAATACCAGCAACCCAGCGATCAGTGTAGCGGCAGCGGACAGGCTTGCAAGAAAGAAAATACTTAGGTATGCCGCTCGCACAAAGGGGGCTCTTCATACGTTTTCCTTTTCATTCAAATTGAAGATCTAACTGAGGAAGAAAGTTTGACGAAGAGTCTAAGCTTAGAGGTATACATATGCATTTATTGTTTTTTCCTATTAAAAAGAAAGCTAAAACAAAAAATATCAAATATATACTTATTTGCAAAAAAGTTAAAGTGCATGTTGCTGTTTTCGCTAGAAAAACTGATGTTTCTATCTTTTTTCTTTCATATGCTTTGTAAGAAATTACAAATCCCGAAAACCCCGGAATTGTAGGCACTAAAATATCGCGCAATCCAGGGAGTGTAGACAAAGTATTTCGGAACTTTTAGGACTTAAACACATCAAAATGTCTGGATTTCAGGATTGGCACCAGTAAGCCAATAAAACATGGCAATAATAAATTACCCTTGGGCTAAGTTAGAAGGCAGAGAAATATCATTTGCATTTCCGTGATATGCTCCGACTAGGAGCGATGTTTTTTTTTTATACTAATTCTTTAGCTCTGACGGTAAACAAGGGCAAGACTAATTATATGCTGGCGTCGTGCAGCGAGTGACGACATCTTGAACCACAGATCGAAGTTATTAACTATAAATTCGATGTGATCAAGGACTTCATTTACCTTGGTTCCGCTATTACCAGCCCCAACGATGTCAGCCTTGAAATCAAGGGAAGGATAACTTTTGCCAACAGGTGCACTTTGGGTTAAGTATGCAATTGAGTAGTAAAGCCCTCTCTCGACGAACGAAAACAACACTCTATAAGACGCTCCAATTCCGACGGTAAGCAATCTTAAAAATTTTGGGAGTCACCTTTGACAGCTTGCTCTCCACTAAGGTCCAAAATCGTAACAAGGTCCTTAAGTCGCTTGCCGGCAGCACTTGGGGTAAAGACAAAGAACTGTTGCTATCGACATTTAAGGCAATTGGTTGGCCGGATCTAAACTATGCTGCGCCTGTCTCGTCGCCTGGAACAAGGGACAGTGGATAAAGCTACATACATGCCAAAATACTGCCATTCGGACAGCGACCGGTTGCCTCCTGATATCCCCTATTCAACAGCTTCCTTTTATGAAGCAAAATAAGCTGCTCAGCAAGCAGTTTCTGCTGGGATGCTACCGCAGGTTTCACCCTTGCAGACACCTGCTTGAGCCAGAGCCACCTCCTAGGCGCGTCAGGAGACACCTTTTAAGCTATACCGACGAGATCCAGGACAAAACTAACAGAAATCTACTGGACCAGACAGTATTGAGACAGTGAATAAACGACATTCACCGGGAGACCGTCACCACCTTCTTAAGTTCCCGCCCTGTGAATGCCGTAATCGGAGACCTACCACCACCTATTGCATATGAAGAGCTCCAGCTTCCACGTGAGACACGTGTAACACTGGCAGAACTACGTTCTGGATATTGTAGCAGGTTAAACTCCTACTTATCCAGAATTGACCCCGACATACCAAACATATGTCGGGCATGTGTAGGCACACCGCACGACACTAACCACCTTTTCACATGCCCTCTAAAACCGACTCATCTAACACCCCTCTCCCTCTGGACCCAACCCGTCGAAACAGCTTCTTTCCTGGGCCTACCCTTAGATTAGCCAGACGAAGACGACCGGTGATGTACCCTACACTGACGGGGCTTGTATTACTGTAAAAACAACAACAACAACAACAAGAACGTCCTCGTGTCCGACGGAAGGACCAAATTGAAAATAATCAGGCTTCTCGTGGCTAAGAATCTGTAAAAGGTGTGCGGCGAGACATTATTCCACAGGCTGCAACTCATTAACGGGTAGTTACGGCCAAGTAAGTAAGTACACTTAGGTGCACGCACTGTATCTGAGGTGAACTTCTACTCGCCTTCTCGCAACAATTTATAAGAACGAAATAAGTTGAATGGAAATTTATACTAAACTATAAACTATTCAATTAAACTTTTACAAACTACAAAATTATTAAACTATTGGTAGCCCCTTTTAGAATGAACTCAATATGTTGGTTATTATTTCATACGTTTAGGCGTGACTTCTGCGAGGATTGTCGCTGGCGTAAATAGCATCACAACATATTAGGCGCTTAAGAGACTTACAAAATGCATCGGCTTTACACAAAGCTTCAAAGTCGAGTTCAAGCAATAATTATTCAACCGTTTCAATATATGAATCTAAAGCATTTCAATCTCAAAAAAAATTTCGAATTGTGCAGCTCAAAACCAACTTATCATTCCACTTACAACACAGCCTCTAAACACGTCCTTACCCACCTACGATGATGTCAGAGCTTTGCAGAGTTAAAAGAACACATAAACCACAAGAAACAAAAAAAAGAAAAAACAACCGACACGCAACAAAAACAAGCAGAAGTAACAACAACAACATAGTTCTCTCATTTGTACATCACTTAGTCCATTCGAACGAGAGTAAAAGCTGCAATTCCAACTCAAAACCTCATAAAGTTGTTGCATTGACTTCCGTTGATAAGAATTTGAAGGTGAAGAAATAATTAACACGGCAAGAAAGCGAAAGCTACTCGTCGGCATGTTTGCTATGTACTTAAATAAGCACTATGTGTATGTGTATGTGTGCACCTAAGCATTGTCTGCGTTATCTATCACAAAGAGATAGAAGCCGGCACTTAATGAAATGCGCTGCCGAGGCTGGAAATGTTGTTGGGAACAGAAAGAAATATAGAGCAGATGATTAAATTATTGTAAGAAGCTGAGAGACCGGCGAAAATAAATTGCAACAGTAAAACAAACAATATTATTTTATAATTCGTATGTATGTGTGTGCATATATTTATTTATTTGCGTTTATATTCTTACACTCATATATAAATATATGTCTATTTTGCGGTTGAAAACGTGTAGAAGTATTGCCTGCCCCCACAAAAGCCAGCTGCTAAATGAAGGCACATCGATTTGAGTTGTCATGCGAAAGGCAAATATGCACACAGGCGTACGTACCTGCATAATTAAGTTAGTGTGGTTTGCTTAAATAGCATTTCAATACCGCAAAATTTAAACAGGATTTTCTAAAAGGGGCGAGTCGAAATGGAGTGTGAGTTATTCGCGAAGCCACTTTTTTATTTAATGGCCCGTACATACAACGCTAAACTACACTGCGTTAAAAATAATATCTATAGCACAGCCACTTATTGACAACTTTTTTCTTCATAATGTTGGGCGTTTTCCTCTATATACAAAAATTTCGTACATATGGAGAAAATGCACAAGAACGCCACTAAACAAAATTTGTGAAAAATCTACGCGATTTTTAAGCCACTTGAAACTTACGTTTTATTACTTTACCTAAATTCAATGGACTATTAAACTGGTACTCAAAATTTTTCTAAAGGTTCTGATTAGAAAGTGTGAAATTGGGTTGGGAAATTGATTTTTTTTTTTTTGTTTTTGTTAAGGCGGGGCTTAAAAAAATCGATTTTTTTTTTGTTTTCATAAATGCCTTCCCAAACTATCCAAGAATGTGTCCTCAAAATTTCAGAAGCAAATTCAAAATATTTTCGGAGTTACAGAAGAAATTGTGAACAAGCGTCAAGCAAGTATACGAGCGGCCGGATCGCTCGAAGTGCGATTTCTCGGTCTTTTATTTTTACGATTTTTCCTAATTGGCGGAAAAGATAGGGAAAAAGTTAAACGTCCTATCGAAACGAGATAATATTGATTGTATTCGGAATTAAATTCTCTTCTAGTTGAACCTAAAAATCCTTAAGAAAGTTATGATTAACCCACTTTTTAACAATCTAAAGTGAATTTGTTTTTCCAAACAAATAAATTTTTTTTTTAATTAGCGAAAAATTGTTGAATTTTTCACTATACTAAAATAAAATTTTTTTTAGGTTTTTGGTTTCTGATGAAAATTGCGACCTTCATCTTTTCCGCCGCACGACACATGCACACTCGAGGCGCCTCGGCAAAATGCTCGTGCCAGGCATAATATGGCATATATTTTAATGAAAAAATTTGAGAAGACTGCTGAAATATATAACAATGAAACCTGAAAGTTTCGTTTCAATCCACGAAAAAATCGATTTTTTGAAGCCTCTAAAGCAGGTTCCCCCCTTAATTTGCACATAACTCAAAAATCGGATTTATACTGTTTTTTATAGGAAAATGAACTCAATTTTTTCAGGCTGAAGTGCTGACACTGGTACAGTGTGATGCGATACCTGGAGATGATATCTACATTTTCACTGATAGCCAGGCGGCGATAAAATCCCTCAAAAAACAATCGACAACCTCCAAGGTAGCCATGAAATGCCGCGCATCTCTTAACGAGATGGCTGTGCCATTTCACCTAATGATAACATGGGTTCCTGACCATTGTGACATTGAGGGAAACTGCACAGCCGATGAACTAGCGAAAATCAGCACCAAATTGACTGATGAGTACATACATAATGATATAGGTATACCCTTGTAAACATGTAAACTGTGTATCGCGAGGAAATTGTAAGAGTAGCGAATGAAAGATGGCATAATGAAGCCTCTTGCAAAACCGCCCGACAACTGTGGTCGACTCTCAATGCTAACCGCCCGGAACTTCTACTAAGAAGAGATAAGCACAGTCTTAATACACTGATTTTAGTTATTACGGGACACTGCCTAAACGGTAGGCACGCCCAAAGAATGGGTGTGCAAACACACGACCTCTGCAGAAATTGTCTAGACCAGGGAGAGGAAGAGACGGTCCCGCATCTTCTGTGTCACTGGCCTGCTCTATCCAGACGTAGACTCGCCATTTTAGGTGGACAATCCTTTAACGAATTAGAAGATTTCGGCTCTGTCGAAATTATGGATCTTACAAAATTTTTGAAAAGTACACATTGGTTTTAGGAGGGATAAGGGCTACTTCTCCAAGCGGCTTCACAACGGGCCGCGAGCCTGAGTGTGTCCTCGGTTTGAATTCGGTTGAAGTGGAGAACTTAAAAAGCATCAGTCGAATGCGACTTATCGTCATAGTCTTCAGAAAGCCCACAGAAAGAACTTTGCGCGGTCAACTGGCAAAATTTTGGTAGTCAGTCCTCGATACCTTCGCGAGAGCTAATCATACTCTTAAATCATTCATAATAAAGTTTCATGGTTTCCATTTGCTACTCACTCGTGGGCTGCGTGGTAGAATAAGAAACAATAGATGAGACAGATGTCTTCAAAAACAAAGGGTTTTACAATAAGAGCGGGTAGATGTTAAAATGGAATAAAATGGCGTTTGCTGTGTGGCACGTAGCGCCGTCCTGCTGGAACCACATGTCGTCTAGGTCCATATGGTTCAATATGGGCCATAAGAAATTGGAAGGGCCACCACGTCTATCGAAAAGGGGCGCAATGCGCGCAGCGTTTGCATTAATGAACACTCATTTTGATAATAAAGTTTTATCATTTGAAAGTGCTGTTCAATCGTGTAACTTGCCATGATTGTTTGGCACAAACAACTGAATAATAAACAAAACAAAATGGCTGCCACAGGGCGCCAAAATCGACCCGCGCCAATTGAAAAACCCTTTACATGGCGATCACAGAAAATCCATATCAAAGTGTATTTACCAAACTTTCAGCCTAAATAAAAAGTAATGCTCACCATGGGCCGTATACAGGGTTATATCACAAAAGAGTATCTCTAACTTGACTTTTGTGGTCCCTGTGAGGATTCTGTTACAATTTGGAATATGAAACTAAATCCTTTTCCCCCAAATGGAGGTCTTAAATTCATGTAACTTTCTAAGAAACTCTATTAAAATATTTTAGATGGCCCATGGAAGTTTTCCATTGTATTTCGATAGCACCACTTTTTTAAGCTTTTTTTATGTCTGCAAGGATCATCAAAGAACAAAGTGTTTGACCGCTGACTAATGCAAAATCCTTCAGTGAGATGAACAGTTATTCGGATAGCTGACGAAAATCAAATTCATGGACTCATTAACCGTGCATTTGAAATAAATCAGGGAATACCTAACCTCCCTTTTTGGTTCGCATTTCAATACTTCGCTCTCGGAATTATGTGAGTAGCAAGTCACTGGGCCACTGCTGGAAACTGAAGACTGAAAAACTGGGCATGGTATGGAGGTTTCTCCATGAGCTGCTATTGAATGGGTGGATTTGGAGTCAGCTGAGCAATCGCTAAGTAGAGTTCTAGTATTCAAGGTTGCAATGCTCCAAGGTGAAGTTCGTTTGACCACGGGTGTATCAGAAGTAGCTTAGGGAGTTTCTACGAATATTAAAGCCACCACTTCATCGACGGTGAGATCTATATATCTGTATGTAATTGGCACGTACACCCGTTTTGGGTGTTTGGCCGAGCTCCTTCTCCTATTTGTGGTGCGCGTCTTGATGTTGTTCCACAAATGGAGGGACCTACAGTTTTAAGCAGACTCCGAACGGCAGACATTTTTGATGAGGAGCTTTTTCATGGCAGAAATATACTCGGAGGTTCGCCATTGCCTGCCGAGGGGCGACCGCTATTAGAAAAATGTTTTTCTTAATTTTGGTGTTTCACCGAGATTCGAACCAACGTTCTCTCTGTGAATTCCGAATGGTAGTCACGCACCAACCGATTCGGCTACGGCCATAGATGAGATCTATAACTTAAGCTAATTTAGTTTGTTTCCACAATCAACCAGCTGATTGGACCCTATCAGTGTGGCTTTAGACCTGGCACAAATTCACAATCGACCAGATATTCACAATTGGTCAAGTCTTGCAAAGGACCCATGAAAGGAGAATCGGCACACACCATCTCGATTTTATTCGCTGCTTGGGCGATGGCAGCTCGATGAGCTGATAAGCGTCCCTTGGAGTGTTTGAGAGAAAGATTCTGCGGAAGATTTTTAGACCTTCTCACGTTAGCAACGGCGAGTATCACAGACGCTGGAACAATGGTTTTTGAATATGTCGATTTTCGTGCACTCGCTTCAGTGTGAAATTTAAAATTTCGCACTCATGGGGCGCAGTAAAGCGCGTACTTTTACCCTCTCTCACAAAGTTAAATGAAATTAAATGGATTAGTAATAATTTAGTAGCGCTTTAGGGATTTCAAAATGAAATAATAATGAAAAATAATTAAGTTATAATCAATCGGCAATGGAGTATGTCTGATTTAATTTTTCTTAACCGTAAAACCCTTGCAAAGTACTTAAACCGCAAAGCAACAACCGCCACTTCGACACATAATGTTTAAATTATGAATATTCATATGTGGCTGCGTGCGTAATCATATGTCTACGGCAATTCGAATGCATAATCCGCGTGATAGTCGGTATGGTTGTTTGTTTCGATATGTGTGGCATACATTGAGGCGTTGATGCAATGCAAATCTGCGGTTCGATAATGTAATTTGAGTTGCAGAAGGCGTCAAAGATATTTCTTTTCATTTTTCTGCAAATAAATATGGGTCAAATGGTTAAAGAGTTTGTGTGATTTGCGCTTTTCATTTCCTCAAATGAAATGGCTGACAAACACTTTCCATTCCACTTGATTTGATTTGCATGCTTGGCAAAAGTGACAAGATGACTTACTTCTATGGCAAATTATGCAATTGCAAATGATTAAAAACAGCTGCATGCTTGCGCTTGAGAGTTTGTGTGTGAAAAAAGAAGTTTTGCGGAGGAGTCGGTTGGTTGGCTGGTTGGGTGGTTGTAGTGCTTCCCAAGTGACTACTCTGAGGTCAATTAGCGTGTGCAGGCGGCATGTTGCAGAGTATCGGTTAAAAATAGAAAAAAATAAATATTGTACTTGGTTTTATTTCATTTCTTTCACTATTTCACTTTTAAAACTCGATTGCTTCTCTGTTTTTGATTAGTTAGTGCATTCAGAGAAGCACTTAGCGTGTCTTAAAATATATTGCACTCGGTCACTGGGTGCTTCAGCTTCACACAGCTGCGCGCTCTGCTATACTTTGCTACTATAAAAGTAATTTTAGACAATGGAGCATACAAATTAGTAATTTTAAAGCCTTTGCGATGCACGTTTGCAGATCAAAGCATTGTAGATTTTTATTTGCGATTTCGAGGGCCCTTAGAGCTGTTTTGATCTGCTGTATGCAAGAAGAAAATAAATTTTATTTTATTTTTCTTTGAAAAGACATTTGTGTACTTTCCTCAGCAGAAAGTCAAACACTCCAAGGGATGCCTCAGCGGATGTGGTCATCCTTCAAGCTTCTGCGCCATATGATAGGACGGGCATGATGAGAGCCTTATAAAGTGTTAACTTTCCTCGTCGAGAGAGGACTTTACTACTTAATTACCTACTTAGTGCAAAGTAGCTCTTATTGTAGTACTTTGTAAGCACATTTATAAGTATCTGTTTATTTTTTATATGTAACTATGTACAAAAATACAGGTTGAAACTTTTATTGTTTTTTGTTTTGAAACTCATAATAAATAATAACACAAAGGTTTCTCATAGCTAAAATATACTTTAAATATTTTAGATAATTTATGCTGCCGAACTAAATCAAAAATCAATCATTTCATTTATTGTAATGAGGTTCTACGAAATAAAACGGTCCTTATATATTCACTATCCCTCTTTGTTATGTATTTAATAACATTAAATAATTACTTTAATTAACAGCCAATAAAAATTAACACAAGTCTGTTATTTAACAGCTCTCACATTTATGCACTGTTAATAACAGCAGAAAATGTTGATTAACATGAACTGTTGACTATATTAACAGTAATGTTAGAGCGCTGCGATTTTCGTACAGTGCGCCTAAAGATATGCACCTTATTTCAGTTATGTTATCTATTCTATTAACATAGCATGCCAGCATGACGAATTATATTCTAACAGGAAAATTAAGAACCAAAAAATACCAAATAAGCCTTTTTGATGTTTTTTATAATGCATGCATTAAATTGGTTTAATTAAATTTTGTGAGTTTGATAATATTTTCTACAATGTCAATGTATTTTCATTTATAAAAAATAAAATTTAAAATTGCATAGTTGGTATGAAACAACAATAAAAAAATTTAAAAGCAAGCTAAAATGCAGTGGCATAAAAGAAAATGAAAATGGCAAACATTTTAAAACAATAAAGGCGTGCACATGTATTATACAATGTCTACGACTAAGCACAGCAACAAAGTACAGTTATTTACAAGAAAAATTGTTTGCATAAACCTAAAAGTTCCTCAGAAGTTCAAGTATAACCTATATTTGGGAGTAAACTAAAATTAGACCAGCAGGACAAAACTGCAGTTTGTTCTTGGAATGCATGCATCTGTGTTTCAAGCGGAGGTGTATGCAGTTCAAGAAGCAATGAACTTCGTTGTGGAAAACCGATGGAGAGGCAGATCTATATGTGTCTGCAGCGACAGCCAAGCTGCGCTTATGGCCTTAGGCAGCCCCCCAACCACATCAGGAGTAGTCGAGTCCTGTAAATTTAAGCTGCACTATGTCGGTAGACATAATAGCCTGATGCTAACATGGGTCCCGGGACACGTGGGAATCGCGGGAAATGAGATCTATGACTCTTTAGCCAGACTGGGCTCTGAGGCCAACTTTTTCGGCCCAGAGCCTGTTTTGCCACTCCCTTCTGCGGCCATCAAAGCCACGGTTAGCAAATGGGTTACTACAACCCACAAGCGAGCTTGGCAGGCTGAGCGAAGCTTCAGATGGACTAAACTGATGTTACCTGTCATGTCCGATCCACTGTTGCAAACCTTCCTGTCATTAAGCAGAAGGGAGTGCAGATGGCTGGTTGGACTGATGACGGGCCACTTTCTGTGGGCGAAACACATGGAAAGGTTGGGCATCTCAGACAGTGTCGGAGATCGGGTGGATTTAAAGAAAATTAAAAAGGAGTCCAAGTGTAGTACAATGGGCTTAATTAATGTCTGAGTGCCGCACTTGCTAGTTGTGCCGACACAAAAAAAGAAAAAAAGCTAAAATTAAAGGTTTTAAATAAAAAACATTTTAATGTTTAATTTAGTCTCATCGTTGTTACGATCAATGTAATTTCGCAAATTCCAAACGCTTTTTTCATTTTCTTTTTCACATTTTCCACGCATTGAGTTCGCCCATTATCTCCAGCAGCTCTAAAAGTTCTTCGCACAGTTTTATCACAAGCGATTATTCTGCTAAGCTTTGTGAGATTCCCATTAATTTCTGGGGCAGAAATGCGTGTCTCTCGCTTCATTTTTCTTATAATAAAAGTCTTATCGCAGGATTTCATTTTTTCAGGCCTTCCTGATTGCTGTCCTGAATGTAATGAATTCCTCTGAAAAATGCTGGGGATGCTTTAAATGGTTCTTTTTGTGGGATTTGATATCTTGTTTTTCCTTCATTTTGAAAAATTTATTTTTAAATATTAAATATAATTTTTCTTTCCTCCAAAGTAGTTTCTTTTGACTTTCTACCCATATTTTGAGCCACTTCTCGCAATCTTGAAACCATCGAATTTTACTAACAGTATGAATTCTAAATTCTATCAACAGGAATGGCGCCTTTGCAAAGCCTACTACGATTTAAAATTCCGAATACTTATGAGATGTGAATTCAACACAGTTCATATTGAGATGTTGAATTATTTCTTTCAAGAGAAAGCTAAGTGTTTATATGTATTAAAAAATGAGTTTCTAAATCTCAGCACGCGATAAAATAGTTTTTTTTTTTTAACGTTCTGGTAGGACAATAGGATTTCCGAATACTTTTGTGAGGCATTTGAATTACAATATTTAAGTGCTCCACTCACCTTACAAACTCCATCCACGCACATTGCACGCTGCCGATAATTTGAGCGATAATATTCAGCTGGACGAAAGCAGGGTGTACCATCAATGACCGAAGAGTTCAGTGTCGCAAAGTATTTCATGCCCACTGGCTTGCAGTTGAGTTCGCATTCGGCATCCTCTGGCAGTAAAGAAATATAAAAAAAAATTGTTTTAGAAGTTTATCAGTGAATGCACAGAAGTGTGGCTTTTGCATATTTAAACCTAGCATTTGAGCAAAATATCATTGGGTGTTATACAAAACTTTTGACTGTTTGGGCCGTTCTTCGTAAGGTTAAAATTTTTGGTTTTTTTGGCTCAATTTCTTCTGAGGATCATCTTGTAAAACACACTGCATAATATGACTATACACTGCTTCTAGATGATTGGTAAAATCATTGGAAAAATCGTGAGACAAGCAGATGATAAACTACCATGGCAATGATTTGCTCACAATAAAAAATAATGGTTTCCCTAAATACGAGGCGTGTTTTTAAAGTAAGTACCGTTTTGACAAAAAAAGAACAGCAAGTAAATTTTTTGTAAAAATAATTTATTCACTCCAAAGGCCATACTCTACTCTACTTTTCTGCATAATTCCCACTACTATTGAGGCATTTATCGTATCTTGAGACCAGCTTTTGTATGCCATCGGCAAAGAAGATTGAGGCCTGATAAGATAACCACTGCTTCACAGTCTTTCGGTTTTGTGCTCATAGTCAACATGTTTGGCACCCAGCGTGAACACAATTTCCGATCATTTAAACGTTCGGACACAATTTCCTAAAGAACACTCCTTGAGACTGCAGGAAACTTTTCAGCTAAGGACAAAATCGTGAATCGTCTGTTCTCTTGAACTTTACAGTTCACTTTTTGAATCAGTTCATCGGTAATGACTGCAGGTCTCCCACTTCGTTCCTCATCTTTAAAGGCCCTAATCCATTTCCGCACCATTCCATCACTCATAACGTTTTCATCATACACTTCACTGATTTGGTGATGAATGTCAACTGATTTGAAGCCTTGAGCACAGAGAAACCGTATTACAGCACTCACTTCACAGTCCGCGGGATTCTCGGTAGGTGGAGGCAGATGTAGGCTCGATCGGATGATTCCGTAATGGCGTCTGTGGATATACGACGCGCACGCGCCAAACGGCGACCGCAGCGCTGCGCCGGCGTATTTTAAAAACGGTACTTACTTTAAAAACACGCCTCGTAGATAGATAGAAAACTGAATGCAGTAAAGCATATGTACGCTGCAACCTAACTGGTTTTTTCCATGCCATTGATATCCTAAAAATTACTAGGTTTGCTCTGAGAACTACTTAGAAACAGGAACGCCTTTTGTGAACTCACACGAGAGTAAATGCAAAGTCAGTTATACCAAGCCCGCGAAAAAATATAGGTCCTCAACATTTTGGCAAGTTTTAACTTTTTAATTAAAATTATTATTATTTTTTAAATTTAAATTATTTTTATTTTTTTATTTAAAGTTTTCAAGTTTCAAACATTATACTAAATTTATAAAAACTAATTTCTATCTAAGCGGCAGCCGTGGCCGAAAAAGTTGGTCCGTGACTACCATTCGGAAGTGCGTGGATTCGAATCACCGTGCATGAAACAGCAAAATGATAGAAAAAGTTTTCTCTAACAGATTTAATCCTGTCTAGTTTTTTACCCAAGTAAATCCCAAAGTATTGAACTGTCTCTCTGCCGTTACGTTGTCGTACGCCAAGCGCTGTTTTTGCTTGTTATTCGGGACGTCTTAGAGGCGGTCATACTTCCTCATCGAAACCACGGCTTAAAATGGGGCATGCTTAGAAATTCAACATATCGATTATGCTGACGACGTTTGCGTCCTGGCACACAAAATACTGAACTGCATAGAGGAGTCACTAGAGAAAAGTGCAATCACTTAAAATTTAACTGCGGCCAAACAAAAATTTGAAGTTTATCTAGCAATACAAAAGCAACTGTAAATACTTCAGGTACTCTAGTGGAAAGTGTTAACCAATTTACATATCGCACCCTAAATACAAAAGGGTCACAACTCAAAATGTTCCTTCTGCTCAAATATGAACGAGACGTTATCAATAAAACGGTCCCCGTATGACATATGGCAAAAATAAATTTTTTGTTTTTTGGTAGGACTGTTATAAGCTTACATGGCAAATTTCAGCGAGATATGTCACATAGTTTGTTTTCTGTGCTACTGTAAACAAGTCAAGCTCGAGTGTGGAAAATTTTGAGTTGTGACCCTTTTGTATTTAGGGTGCGATATCTTGGTAGCGAGGTTGCAGCTTTTGGTGGTACCGGTAAGAGTCTCCAGGGAATCGTTACCTGGGAAACATTCTCCGTGTTTGTTGGCCTAACACATTAGCCTACGCAAAAACGAAAAAATCATTGCCCGAAAGGCATTGGCGTGGAATACTCTTGCGAATGCTGGTCGCAAGCCTGTTAGACCAAGCGAAATTTGAAGGCTTAGTCGAAAGAGAAACTAGAAGCCTCGGCAAGACCTGGAGCGAATTAAAGCATATTGCCAATACTCGCACAAGTCCCACGAGGGATTGTGGACTGGAAGAAGTTACGAAAAATGTCTGAAACAATCTTCCAACCAGTCTGCCACACAGGTTGAAAAATATTAAAAACCTACTGCTTTTTAGAAAGTTGACCTATTGTTAAGCACTTTTTTCTGCCTCTCGCCTTTTTCCCCCATTAGATTAACTTTTTCGTCTTTGTTTTTTAACTTTTTTCTTTCTCTCATGTTTTAAAGGATGGGTTGGTTGGTTGGTTTAAGTGGTGATTCTTTCAGAATCCAACTAGCGCTTCCGCACCTTTTTGTTGCCACATCCTCGTTACCAACTTGTTTACCAGTTATTTACAGCATGACTATATCCAGTCCGTGCGGTTCAGGAACCTTATCAGGTTGTTGGCATCTAAGCCAGACAGCTGTTCCAGACTCTCGAACAGCGGTTTACCCAGGGTTAACATTCTGTCCCTCCATAGGGCAGGGCATTCACAGAGGAATTGGAAGATTGTCTCCTTTTTCTCCGGTTGTTTACAACTATGACAGTATGTATTATGAGGGATGCCCATTTTGGCTGCTTGTTCTCCCACAGACCAAAAGCCAGTTATGACTGCCGTTAGTCTCCAGGCGTCCCGTCGTTTCATGTTTAACAATATTGACGATTGTTTGAGGTTGTAGGTGGGCCATAACGTTCTGCTAACCTTGCATGTAGTCTGATCTCTCCATCTACAATCTGCGATTCGAAGGTATTTTAAGGAAATTCCACTCTGGACCGCACCTAATGGTGTGAATACCGATTCTTCAAGAGCGTTATTCATGGCAGATCTCCTTCTTGCCAGTTCATCCGCTTTTTCATTACCTTCGATGCTCCGATGTCCCGGGACCCAGATTAAGGTAACTTTATGGTTTTCGCTCAAGGTGGTAAGGCTAGTCCTGTTTTACTCCACCACTTTAGAGGTTGTTATAGCCGCGTCCAGTGTCTGGATTGCAGCTTGGCTATCCGAAAGAATAGCGATATAGCCCTTAAAAGAGGGATCTGCGATTAGTAGCCTACAAGCTTCCCCAATTGCCAGTACTTCCGCCTGAAAGACACTGCAAGCATTAGGGAGACGCACAGATCTTTCAATTTTAAGTCTATGAGAATATATACCAGCTCCAACACCACAATTCATTTGACTGCCATCTGTATGGACTGTGGTATCGAACTTGTTTAGTGAGAATCAGTTATTCCATTCTTTCCGAGACGGAAAGAGATTGACAAAATTTCTACTGCATGTTACCGTCGGGACGATGTAGTCAGTCCTCTTCGAGGTATACTGGGTTTGTCGCAGTAATAGACTGGCATGGTCATGAGCTTTATCCTTCCAGCGACCCGCTTCATTTAACCTAAATGCACTCATTACTGCCATCTTCTTGATATGCAGATCTACCGGAATAACGAGTGTCAGAGCGTTCAGAGCCTCCCTAGGACATGGTGTGATTGCACCGACTGTTATTGCACAGGCTGATCTTTGTATTCTGCCAAGTAATTTGATGTTGTATTCTCTCTCTAGAGCTTTCCAGCAAACTATCATACGCTAAAATTGGCCGTATAACCGCTTATACAGCCATAATGTATGCTTAGGTTGAAGACCCCATCTTCTTCCAAGCATACTTTTACAGGCATATAGATTTTACTAATAACACATAACCAGAGGAGTGGAGATAATACTCCCCCTTGGAGTGCCCCTGTGGACTCTTTTTGTTATGTTGAAATTACCCATATTAACTCTAATTATCCTGGTTTCTAGCATATAGATGATCCAATTACTGATACAATTTTCCTCCCCTAAGTCTGTTAACGCCCGTTCGATAGCATCAGTGCTGCGCCTTCTATGTCAAGAAAAGCAGCCATGGTGTACTATTTGCTTGCTAGAGACCCCTCTATTGTTCGGATTACCTCGTGAAGCACTGTCTCCGTCCATTTGCCTTTGAGGTAAGCATGTTGTGGAATTGATATACTAGAGCTCTCCAGCGAGCTTCTAATGTGTATGTCTAAAAGCCGTACAAATGTTTTTAAAAGGAAGGACGACAGACTAATTGGCCTAAAGGCTTTCCTCTTAAAAATAATTTTTAGAATCACAATTTCAATATATTGTTGTCTTATTTATACCCACTTCTGAAATATAGCCAACGGTTGTTGTGTTGTAAAGGGTGGTTAAATTTCAAGGCCCGATGTTAAATGTGAACCGCACCTAAACATTAAGTTTTTTCTGCATTTGATTTGACATTTTTCAATTTAAGACTAACTCAATTCGAACTATGGAAAGATACAGAGTCGAGCAACACGTTAAAGTTATTCAGGCTTATTATGAAAACGAGCGTTCAAATCAAAACGGGCGTTCGAAGAAAATCATCTTCAATGATGAGGCACATTTTCACCTCAGTGGATTCGTCAATAAGCAGAATTGCCGCATTTGGGCGAATGATAATCCAAGAGTGATTGCCGAAAAACCAATGCACCCACAAAGAGTGACTGTTTGGTGCGCTTTATGGGCCGGCGGCATTATTGGGCCGTATTTTTTCCAAAATGAGGCCGGTCAGGCAGTTACTGCGAATAGTATTCGCTATCGTGAGATGATAACGAACTTTTTATGGCCCGAATTCGAAGATATGGATGTGGACGATATGTGGTTTCAACAGGACGGAGCCACTTGTAACACAGCTAACGAAACAATGGTTCTTCTGCGCGAAAAATTTGATGGCCGAATAATCTCACGTCGCGGCGATGTCAATTGGCGGCCAAGATCATGTGATTTTTTGGGGTTATTTGAAAGAAAATGTGTACGTCAATAAGCCAGCAACAATTCAAGAGCTAAAGGATGAGATAATTCGGCACATTAACGGCATAGAACCACAATTATGCCTCAGAGTCATCGAAAATTTGGACCATCGGATGGAGGTATGCCGCTGAGGCCACGGCGGCCATTTGGCCAATATTTTGTTCCATACATAATTGAGCTATGCCAGTATTGTCGTAATAAGGAGAAATGATAATAATTTCTAAAAAAATTTTATTTTATTCAAAATCAATACCGGCCCTTGAAACTTAACCACCATTTATAACAATAAATAAATGAAATAAAGATAACATAAAAAAATTAACTCTTTTTACAAACACAGCACAGTCATCTAGTTTATCTCCATAGAGAGTTGCTTGCTTACTAAATTACATTCACATTTACCTGAAGGTCAGGTAGCTAGTAATAATCTCTTTAAGACAACATTATTTTCTCTCACTTACTAACCTTTAATATATGGCTCCCACGTGTATTTCTGTCCCTGAAAATCGACCTCATTGAAAGCTGCACATTGCACGGCGCGAAAATCAGCCAACGCAGCAGGGCAAGGCTATGAACAGAGCAAAGGAAATTTACTTGTAATATATGCAGATGCATTTACCGTTACTTATGTACATTATTTCTGTGTAAACAAATGCGTTTTAATTATACTATAGAATATATACATATCCTCATATGTGTGTGAGTAAAGCAGCGGTACACGACCGCCCCAAATACCTGCTCGTTGCAGATGTGATAACGCTTGTAGACGCCAATGCAGGCCTTACTGATGTAACGTTTGCCAGTTGAGGAGTTGCTGTAAAGAAAATAAAACACATAGAATGAGAAAATTAAGTGGGTCGAGAAATAGAGTAGCAGCTACTTGCAAAAATAATAAAAATAAAACTGGAAGTCAGTGCAAAGTGCGGGAATAAGTACAGAATTAAGTGCATTCATATGTGTGCATGAGTATATTACATGTATATATTTATATATATGTATGTATGCACTAATGTACACACACGAACAAAGAAACCTTGAAAATCCGCGTATGCATAAAATACGCAATTTTAATTGAGCTGAACTCGGAATGAACTTCAACGCTACGCGCACAATTTTTGTGTGAGTCAAAATTGAGTTTGCTCACAGCTCATTGTCTCGCTCGAAAGGCATTTATTTATTATTTTATAGCTTCATAGTTATTCCTCTACTTTCAATTGACCCATTGACGCACACACAAATACATAAATACATACACAGAATACAGCGCAGATTTCGCAACACTCACGCACTATAAAACCTCAGAATCTGGCATAATTTTGCGCTTGGAAACCATGGATGGTGCAGAAAAATTAAAAATATGTCAACAAATATAAAAAAATACATATAGGTGTATGCAAGTATGTATGTATGTAAGTATATATGTATAGATATTTGGAATAAGGGATGTCTGTTTGGGTTTTTGATGAGCTTTTTCTAATACAATTTGTGTTGGGCCACAAATGAAGGTATGACCAACTTTTCCATGGCACTCGACAGTTTGCTGTTAACTGCCGAGTTGCGAACATTTTATTCATTAATCATTTAATGATTCATACCCCGAATGGTTGTCACACACAAACCCACTCCGCTAACGGCGAGCGAACAGAAACAAAAATAGACACACAAATGCTTTACGGCAAAACTTATCAACTTGTTTATGGTACCATCCCAATAGACGAAAGGGCAATGAAACTGAAGAATTCGCAGTAACCAGAAACAGCAAACGAGGCGCCAGCGATTATGAGAAGAATTTATAAAAAAAAATTAAATAAGCACAAACAGACAGCAGCTTAAAAAATGTATACATTGAATGCCAATTTGATTAGTTCCGTCCACTAAGTAGCTGTACTCATGCCATAAGCACATGCCCATATATGTGTGCATACATACATACATGCGTGCATTTATATATACATACATATATATGTATAAATATTTGCACGTCTCCATAAGCAACCATTTTGCGTTGCGCATACGCCCTGGAGTCATGAAAACGCCACACTGCCTGGCGCTTCTATGGAAAAGGCACTAATTTACCATGTAAAAAACAGAAGAAAAAAACAGAACAAAAAAAAATAAAAAAATATTCGCGCAAATGTATCTAAAGTTCCACAGCAGCTTCACTAACTGTTTCGTTTCCTGTCCCTCGCTTCGGTTTGCTTTCCTTCCTTCCTCGATTTCTATGCAATTAATAAAAAATTTTGTACTTGCGCATAGTTTTTGTTTTTTGCATATTTCTTGCTCGCATTTTCCGCTTATTTGTTGGCGTTTTTGTTTATTTTGTTTCGCATTTTACTTTGGTCTTACGCTCTGCAGAATGTCAAGTGTAATTGAAATTGAAATTGAAACTGACTGCGGACAGCCGACTGCCATCTTCAGCTGTTTGGTCACAGCTGGTCACTGCTGACACAAATTTTTCTCAATTTTATTTTTATTAGACGTAATTGGTGGGAATGTAAATTCAAATATGAGAATCGTAGCAAAGCTTCTAACAAGTTTTGATTAAAAAGAACTCGAATATATAAGTATATGGATTTACGGTTTGATCAGGGGAAAAAATCATTTTTCAAGCATAAAATTCTTAGTAATCAAAAATTAAATTTTAAAGTTAAGCGGTTACATACGTCCAGAATTTTCAAAAAATCAATTTATTTCGGTATTTCGAAAGTATTTTAAGAATATTCTGTGAAATTTTCATGCGCAAATTCCCAAATTCCGCGCGATTCTGTACCTCAAACTTACAACTCGTTTTTCTCGAAACTACTTTTTCCGGTACGGTCTGCATGATAACTCATACAGGTTTTAATAATTTTTTATGCGGTTTTTTTTAATATTCGAAAGTGTTTTCTCTATAGTCCGGATTTTTGATATTTTTATTAAAAAATTTTAAAAAATTAATTAAAGTGTGACATTTATGACGCGAAACGCATATTTTTTTTTTAAATGGCGTAAATTGCTAAATTTTTCTAAATTCAAAAATCCGGCTCTACAAACTATAACTACAAATAAATTTTATAAGATTTTTTTATTTTTTATAGATCCATCAACCTTTCAAGAAATGATGCAGACCGTGGAGCAACTTTTTTTTCATTGTACTTTGCTTTACGTGATTTTTTATATACTAATTTTTATAAAGAAAAATTAAAATTAATTTTTTTATAAAGTTTAAGTGCTAATAAACAATGTATACATTTTTTTTTATTTCTACTGTTATCCCTTCTAAAACAGTTTTCCTTTTAGCGCAGTTTTGGCGCTGCTGGACGTATGTAACCCATTCATTAATGGAATTTTGAAAATTATAAAAAATACCACGGAAATGCTGCGTCCACCGATACAACGCCACCCACTTAGGGATATAATAATCGTCCCATCAAACAGATCCATGCAAACGACAGTGAAGAACTTCAAGTCTAAGTAGAGTAAATAACAATATTTTTATGACCCTGAGGCAACCCATTTGTCCAAGGATCAAAATAATAACAACCGCAGGTAATTCAGTTCAAATGAGACCAATTAGTCGAATTCAAGTGCACAAATTACAAATCCCTTAGTGTTACAAATTTTACATAAAGATCGTGGCCTCAAACAAAATAGCGAAGTAAAGCCTCGATTCGAAGCCGGTTCAACCCGGAACAGCAACGGGAATCGATTTATCGAATAATCCGCAAATTAAAAAGAACACCAAAGAATTTTTGAAATACTTAGAATTTATTTAACTTAATTTATGATTGATAGGGTACAAGACTACCTGTTCCATGTTCGCTCCTCAAAGCTGTATGAATGCGTCCATTGTGCTGCCTGTAAACAAATTGCAAAGAAATAGAAAATAGGTCGTTATCCGGCAGTGCTGTATCTTTGTCGCAGACAATGAAATGAAAAGATCAGTGATCCCCAAATACCGAAAGCTTTTGGATTCAACGTTGCCGCTAGCTTTGAAATGCTAATATAAACAGATTTTTCATTTAACCTTAATAATTTTTTGATTAAAATGCAACTCATTCTCCTACAAAAACCATGCAAATCCTGGTTTCATACTTTGCGTAAATTAAAAAAAAATTAGTCTATTCAATTATTTTCTTCAATATAAAAAAATATCGAGCATTCTTTATATGGAAAAAATACAGAGGACCGCTGCCAAGTAAAAATTGTCAAAACTCAATATGATTTTTTGCCCACCTGAAACTTACACTTTAATTAATACCAAAGCTCAAAGTTTGACTTCAATATTTCCAATAAATAGTTTTTAACAAAGAATTTCCACTGAGAAAATATTTAAAAAATAATGATTTTCAATAACTTTTTTTGCGTCAATTGCTTTATTTTACAAAAATAAAAACATAGCATTAGTACATCGCGTTTCGACTTGACTTTAGCAAAATTTCAAAAAAAATTAATAATTGTAAAAGTTATCGCTGCTTTTGTGGAGGCCGTTTCTCCAGAAGTCCCTTGCGGTGATCATCACAAGACCTTGGAGATTCATCTAAAACCAATCGGACAAGAGAAATTAGTTTTATTAATAAATAATCTTTTGCCTGATCGAAGCTTTTTTTGTTTTTTAAAATTAACAATAGCGTGGCCTCAGGAGATGTTTTTCAGATTTTCGAGAAAAAACCGACAATTAATTGTTTAAAAAAACGAAATTTTTGAAAAAAAAGCCTTCGATCAGGCACGAATTTTTTTATTTTTTTCAAAATTTTATTGAAATCTACCAAGCCGTTTTTAAGTTACAGTGATCATCAGTTCAAAAAACATGGTTATGAGCAAAACGCTCCGGAGCGCCCGAGCGCCCTTTGATAATTGTTTAATAACTCGAAAAGTATTTGTCGGATTCACTTCAAATTTTCACACAATATTTTTAAGGTATTTTATTCTTTCAGAAAATGACCAAAAAATTTTTTTTTTTTAATTTTGACTACCCCTAACCCCTTAAGAATTTAGAGGCTCGTCTCAAGAGGTATCGTCTAACCCAACCAGTTGTATTATTATTTTAGCAGCAATCAAAAGCAAGCCATACTGCAGGATCAAAAGTTTCGACAAAACCTCGGGTTTGGGCTGTCGATCTAAAACGTCTTTTGTATTGGACGACCACTTACGTCATGAAAAGCAGGCTCAGAAAATATTTAGAAAAATTGTGGTTTTGTATCTCAGTAAGTGAGGATGATTTTTAAGCTATAAATACTAAATGTAAAATTGTTAGTCTTCAAATTCCAACAAAACACAAAACAAAATGATTTTCCGTTCAACATTAAAAACAAAAAAAATTTCTGATTTTTACAATTGAAATGATTTACCTGAAACTTGAATATACGCTATACTTTTTTCGATATTTTACCGATATTCAGTACTCAATAATTTGTTCCGATACTCGAAACAAGCAAATGTATCGATACTAAGATACCAAAATGGCCACTCATCGGATCAACATAATTTTGCGTAGATTCGAAAATGTGAGTTACGCACGAAAGGCAGTTTTTAAGTATCAGTGAATATTTTGACTTTTGTAATGAGACTTTTTCCATAGACCACTTTCGTATTAACCCAAATTTCACTAAGTTCTTCTTTAAAAAATTCCGAAAATTGTTCACTTAAAGCTGCTTCAATGAATTCTGCGTTGAGTTCGACAAGCTGATCAGAACAACTCCGAAAAAATTTATAATCGACCAAAAAAGTTTTAACTCAGAAGCTCAATGAAATTTACGTAAATGTATCCAGAAAAACCTGATGAAAAGCGTCCCACTGCAAAACCTGGTACTCACAAATTTAAGTTTTTTCGAATAAAACACAACATTAAAATTTTAAAGAATTCGTATAAAAATTTTAAATTTATTTTAATATACAAAAAATCAGTTTTATGTGTATCAATAATATTTCCTACTGGGCTTGTATGCAATTAATTGGCACTTACACCTTTTATTTGTGGAGGGCCATTGCAGTTTTCCACAAATGAAGCGACCTACAGTTTTATATCGCCTCAGAATGGCAAACGGTTTTTTATGAGGAGCTTTTTCATGCAGAAATACACTATCAATAGAAGCTTCATGCCCGGGGGTTCGAACCTGTGCACTTCCGATTGATAGTCACACATTCGGCTACAGCGGCCCCCCGTGTATGTATGTACAAAAAATGTGTATGGAAACTATTCTGAAAATTATTTTAAAAACAGCTGCGGCTTTTTAGATAACCAAAAAGGTATAATATTATAAGAGTAATGTAACTAAGTAGAGTCAGCAGGTAAGCCAACAGAACGAATCGTTGATTCTACATACTACCTTTTTAATACCTGTCTCATTTCAACAATCGAAAAAGATCGGATGGACAGTTTTTGCCGTCGGCAGGCCGTTATGTTTGCATGCCTCACTGTTTTTTAATTATTCCTTTTTTTCCTTAGTCTGCTTATGCGATTCGTCCATGGTAGACCGCGCTCTTGAAAAAGTTCTGCAAAAATGTTACTTGGCGTCCCATGCCATCCAAATCTGCAACGGTGGCAGCCGTAGTGCAAATTATAAAAAAAGCTTCAAATAGCCGCCAGTAAAAAATTATTAAAATTCAGCGCGATTTTTTAGCCACTTAAAACATGTATTTATTTTACAAAAGTTTCATAAGCCGTGTAACGGCATACCAAAACGTTCACTAACAATTCTGATAAAAAATTAAAAAATGTACATATATACAAATTTTGTTAAATTTTCCTAAATTTTGTTATATATCAAAAAGTTATATTGGTAATTCGTAATTTTCAACTAAAGCCTGAATAATATTTAACAAATATAATAAACATTGTTGCTCGAAAAGCATTGCAAATAAAGGGTGTTTTTTTAGAGGTTAGGTTTTCAAGTTGGCACTACTTTTTTCGTAGATAGTCTTTTTGACAGCTGTCACTTGATTTATGCTCAGTTTGGTTTGCCATTTCATAATGAATAGACTTACACCTGAACAACGTTTGCAAATCGTGCAAATTTATTACGAAAATAATGGTTCGGTTCGCGCGACGCATCACAAGAAAATTTTGTTCAGCGATGAAGCTCACTTTTGGTTGAATGGGTATGTCAATAAGCATAATTGTCGCATTTGGAGTGAACATAGTCCACAAGCCATTGCTGAGACGCCGTTACATCCTCAAAAAGTCACTGTTTGGTGTGCTCTATGGGCAGAGGGAATCATTGGTCCATATTTCTTTAAAAATGAAGCCGGCCATAATGTTACAGTCAATGGAGAGCGCTATAGAGCCATGATTAATGACTTTTTCGTGCCTGAATTGGACGATGTTGATGTGGACGACCTTTGGTTCCAACAAGACGGCGCTACATGCCATACGGCCAACGCAACAATCGATTTATTGAAGGAAACTTTTGGTGAGCGCATTATCTCGTGGCGTGGACCTGTGGCGTGGCCTCCAAGATCGTGCGATATAACACCGCTGGACTATTTCTTGTGGGCCTAAGTCGCTTGTCTACGCAGATAAGCCCGAGACGATTGACGTCTTGGAAGAGAATATTCGGCGCGTTATTGCTGACATACGGCCCCAATTGCTGCAAAAAGTGGTCGAAAATTGGGCCTCTCGGCTGGAATTTATTCGAGCCAGCCGCGACGGCCACTTGCCCGAAATCATTTTTAAAACATAATGGCAAACCCTTATCTTTATAATAAAGCTATATTCTTGGCCATAACATTAAATTATATACGTTTTATTTCATCTTGAAAACCTAACCTCTAAAAAAAACACCCTTTATTAAAAACAAATACTATGCACTTAGTTATGCTCGGCAGTGAATAATTTCAAACGTTTTTTCGTATAATTGAGATCATAAAATAAGTTATTCCACTTAAAATGGAGTGGCTGTGTGACGTCTAGGATAATTTCCCTGTATAGTAAGAACTGAAATAAACCCGAGTACAAAAAATTTTAACACTAACAATTGTTGTTGGTTTAAGCGAAGCTAACTAACTCGCTATGTAATGCGAGTATGCAAGAAAACACCAACCCACAAATTAATATAATAAGCGAATGTTCTCAACAAAAACAAAACGAAGTTGATGAGATTATGTACAACCAAATGTGTGTATGTATGTAATTCGCACCCATTTTGTTGTTATTGCTGATGCACTGATTTTTGAGTGCAGTGAAAAAGGGCGCGAAATAAAGAGGAACAGCCAAAACTTCCTTATCATATGCGTGTATATACATACGTAAGTACATCGATCTTGTGTATGTTTGATTAAGAGAACAAGTAGAAGGTGAGGACGGCTGCTGAGAACGAAGAGCTAGAGAATAAAAATGATAAAACAAAGGTTACTGCAGGTTACTTGCTTGCAAAAATTACGGCATGTTTGTTTGTATGTACGAAAACAAAAAAAAAATGTAGGTATGTAAAAAAATATGATCTCATTTCGCAAAGTGTGTTGATGAAAAATACTAAGTGCTCTATCACCGATTTACCGTTCAATTTGTCGATGTTCAAAGTCTAGCATTCCTCACCTCTTGTAGCGGGAAATAGAAGATTGCGTGTATAGATTTGAGGCCATACATATGTGCATTTGTGTGGGGTGCCTTTTTAAGAGCTTGGAAAAGCTCAAAATGATAATACCAAACGGAGTTATTGTTGGAGTGGATTGTTTCATTATTGTCTGATAGATAATTTCATGGCATTTATTTTTTGAATATGATGTAAGTTATATATACGTCGTGGCCACGAATTGCGTGGTCCATTCGATCAATCCAATTTTTGACTAATTTTTCAAAATAAACGGAATAATAATCGAAATGAGAGGAATCAGCAAAAATGTGACATAAGCCAAGATCCTTACGTAAAATTGTCCACGTAGTCAAAGAACAAAGACCAACAAGTTAAGAACGACAGCGAAACGACATTTCTGCGTCTTCTTCATCACTTCGCTCTCTGAACTTGGTGAACAGATATCTTTTATTATATTTTATTTTTATTTTTCAAAGTAAATTTCCACAATTTTTAGTTATTCAGTCGTTAAACATTTCATGATAACTTGCCAAAGTTTACTGAGCAAAAGGATCAATACAGTTTGCCATACTCAGCTGTCAAGCCATGGTTATCCATATCGATAGTTCTCATGCAACTAAAACAACACCCTATACATGAAAGTTATGTAGGTAGAAAAAAAATTTCTCTTTGGAGAAATAGAAATTCAAAAATTCACTGTTAAAAAAAGCTAGTCCTCAATGTAAGCACAAATGTGCATATGGATGATTGTTTCCTTATATGCCAACTGATGGCACACTTTTTTCTCTCACTTTCTGATGGTAAGCAGGTGAATGGCCTAAGTAACTGGTGTCATTTGTTTTATAAGAAAAAATGTGTGCTTTCCGTTATTTTGGCAGTGGTTTAAAACATTTTCACACCACCCAATTTTCACCCAGATAACTGGACTGCTGTATGGAGGCTATACCACCAGAATCGGATGTGATAAGCCAATCAACCTACTAATCTTAAAACAATCTGATTCCAGAAACCGCATGGCCCCTTGTTCCTCCCTGGAACCATAGGAAATAATAATAATTATTATTATTTTCGCTTCACACTAAATAGATTCAAAAAATATGCTTCTCGCCCGGTACAAACTTTTTAATAATTAACGCACCTGTTTGTTTTCTAACAAGATGCATTTTAAAACGGCTGAAGGAACAAAATTCCAGCCTTCATAGCTACTCATCTTTAAATCACTACGATCCTTTATGCCTTAGAACAAATAAACGATATATTCGGGCAGGTTCTGTAATTTACTTTCGAGTGAATTTCATTGAAACTTTCAACTTTGGCAACTTCATTCAAATTCACTTGGAAATGAATTGCAGAACCTGGCCGATTATATGTATGTGATCCCCCTCATCTCTACACCTCCTACAGGAAACATTGCGAGCATTTCCGAACTTACTTAGCAGCCAGTGCATGAATGATATTCCCTGAAGGCGTAAGATTTTCGTTTTTAGTTGTCGTTTTCCCGTCATAATTCGGAAAATTATATACGGCTGTTGGCGACTTTACAGGAAGTATGATGGATTACCAGGTTTTGGCCATCCGCAGAAAAATTGTGAGAGTAACTTCGGTAGCCACGTCACTGGGTACTCGGCAATAGAATTCTGCTCGCTTATTTCACACGCATTCACACACTCGGGCAATCAGTCGTTGTTCAGATAGTAACGAAGTGAAATGAGTGGAGGCTGCTTTGATTTTCTTCACGTATCACCAACACAATCTCAGTTTTTTTCGTAAACAAATCACTGCCATCACTCCAGTTCCGACAACCAATCAGCTAACTCCAACTTGCTGAGAATCGGTGACCTTACAACATATTTTAACTCAGCGATGTTCCCAGTAGATTTATAATGCGTAACCAAGAGCCGGTTGTAATGGGCCTATTTCTCCGCATAAAAAATTGGAAAAGTCTTGACATCTGAGCAAACAAAAAAAATTATCAAAAATCAACGCATTTTGTCATATTAGTAAGCTTGAAAGCGCCCAGAAAGCGTTTGTGCCTTATACTTTGCGTTCTTTGCATTTCATCCCTTCCAACTACATCCTATAAAAGTCGGCGCTTGCTCATTAATCTGAACACTCTAGATATTAGAAGCACAGTTCTCTCGCTCTTGTGTTATTTTCGAGACGATTGACTCTCCATCGCTACTCGAGTAAATTAATTTCAGTATGCCTTAGCGAAGCTTACAGATTCATTAAATTTTCTAGTTAGGAATGGTTAGACCTAAATAAGCTTCTAAAACTCGGAGAAAATTAAATTCGCTTTCAAATCATGTGGGTGTAGATTTTTTTGCCCAAAGTACCACTTCAAAATGTTACTAAATGAATTGTTTGAATCCAGTAACTGAGTATTCTGTAATATTCTTTCTCTGGAAATTTGAAGAAATGTTATATTTCCCTTCATTCATTAACATGAAACAGCTAAATTATAAGTTTAGTTTACTTTTGATTGAATTATTTGGCATTAATCTGTTTTTCACAGTCTGAAAGAGATACTCCATTTTTAGATAATTTAATAAATAAATTTAGCACTCACTTGAAAAATTACTTTTCTAACCTTCAATGGGCTATACAAAAACTGCATCCCAGAAAAATTCTAGAAATACTGTTAAAAAAGTTGAAATTTTTTATAAAACTAAAAAAACAAAATTATACAAAGTTCGTTACTTTGCTTTATACGAATATTGTTTTTGTTCTAGTATGAACTATTGTATATTTTGTAGCAAAAATATTATAAATATTTTGTTTGTAATTTTGTAACGTGGGGTATAGGAAGAAATCGTAGGGATAGGGCAAGTATAGGTAGGTAGCTGAAATGGTTGAAGTGCACCTGGCACTCCTCAAGTAGCACTAAAGCGCCGTTTTGATACCATTATAAGACCTCCAATAGGCAGGTATAAAATTGATTGGATTTAGGTTGGCGCACTGCCCCAGGCTGTCGAAGAAAGGAGCGCCCAATAACCTTAGTCTTCTAGCTGTCAAACCTGGACATTCACACAGAAAATACTATGCAGTCTTCTTCTCCGAAAGGTCCCCACAGCTTCTGCAATGGAGGTTAAATGGTTCGCGTGTGTGCCGATCGTCCAGTGACCGGTAAACACAGCTACGACTTTGGAAATCGAATGGCGAGGAGTCCAAAGAACTTTCTGAGTCCTTCGTATATCGTATTGGGGCCAAAGGGTTTTCGAAAAAGCACATGAAGAAATGGAGCTCCATCTTTTCTGTGCTTTACTGAGAAATCATTTGCGCAGTTCCCTTTTAACAACTGTCAAGGGGATGTCGATGATGTAGGAGGTCAGAAACCCCTCCCTGGCAAGCTCATCAGGAATTTGATTTCCCTCTATGTTCCTATATCCTGGAACCCAGATCAGAGAAATGCAAGTATAAATTTCAAAGATCATGATTAGCACGCTTTAACCCCTTGCCTTATGGATCGAGCGACGATTGTGTGTGCCACTTTCGATGGCAGCTTTTCTTGTATGCAAAAAAACAATAGGTGCTCACTTTTTGCCAGAAAAAGTCATCACATGTCTGGTACGAGGTTCTCATTTTAGGCATGACAGCAGGATCACGTCTCCCGCAGGTTGCAAAGGGCTAAGAAGCAGAGTTTATTGCAGCTGTCGAGTGTTCTTTTTAATAAGAATCGTATGAAACTAAGCGATCTCTAACACAAAGGCTTTACTTAGTTCTACCTTCATACAGTTCTGCCTCCTATACTAAGCAACCGATTGAGGTTTTATGACTAAGCAATGGATTGGTTGGTTTGCCAACTGACACTATTTAGAGAAAAGAAATTAGCAATGAATAATTTTTCTTGTAAAAATTAAATTATGATTACATCTTTCTATTAATACACATTATTACTTATAGTCGTGCATATTATCTTCACTTGAGCAGTTCCAGTTTGTACGGCTACTATATTTAGTTCACAAAGAAATAAAAAAACCGAACTTAGTTTAATAGCCCCTCTTCACTCCACATATGAAATAATATATTTATAGTTGGTAACGTCAATAAAAGTAAGTGGAATAAAAATACCTCACCAGTGACCACCCATTTGCAACTGATAAGGACCAACTGTATGTACGCAAATATGTCCGCGCTGATCATTAAGGGGCGCCGTAAGTTCTACATTTCTTGCTACGCTCTGCTCGCATCACACTTATTGGCATACGAAAATTTGCACACACACATGCATACTTGTCCATGTATGGCTAATGTACACACATACATATATGTGTGTGTTTGTATGTATGTAAGGGAATGCATGCTGATGACTCTAAATTAAAAGGCGTACTGATTTAATGTATATTTACGTGCATATATAACATATATGTAAATGCGTATGCTTGTATGTGTGTGTGTGTATATATTTTTACTTATATACATATTTCTACATATGTACTATTCCACGTATTCCAAGTACATACATAGTTCATCATATCAATAGTATTGTAAGTACGGCGATAACTCATGCCTTGCCAGGCATATTTGTATTTGCACACATACATACATACATTTGTATTATAGAAATCGATTTTAGGTATTGCAAAATTTATATTCCATTATAAAACGCAATTCAGTTTCGAAACAACTGCGAACGCGAGTGGATTTTTTCAAAGAAACAGAAAATTTAAAAATCGTCGATCTTTCAAGAATTTTGATAAGAAAAAAATTTGTTCGACTAAAAGCAAAAAAAACAAAAAAAAAACAGCAAAAGTGATGGCTAATAATTTGCATATATTGTTGTTGAGTGTTTTGTTGTTGCAACAGGTAAATTTGAAAAAAATATAAAAAACTTAGTTTAAGAAAGTCTTAAGCTTAACCAGCGAGCAGACGACTCCACTTCCGTACTTTTGTCGTTTTCATGCGAAACAGTTGAAAATTAGACTGGGCTGCTGCGCAATGGCCCGATGAGCTTCTAGCCCTGGGCAATAAACTGTGTCAAATGAACTTTTTTTTGGTACTAAATTAACAAATTTTCGGTTTTAATACATTTTATGGTTTCTTTTATTATTTCTGCAACTGAATGCACTTAATTTTAAGGACCATAAAACCAAATAGACGCAATTTCATGGGCAGCAGCGCACAGTTCACTCAAAAAAATCGATAGTTGCAGTTTATAGTTTTTTATAAGTGATTGGAGTTCATTAAATTTCTTTTAACTGATACTATTGTTAACTGATATAAAATTGTAAAATTAATTTAAATTAAATTAAATATAGAACTATGTGAGAAATGCGGAGATGAAGTTAAATTAATTTTATTTTTTATATGCGCCTTAATTTAAACAAGTTTGTCAAAATAATTCTTTTTTTTTTGTTAATTTTTTGACAATAAACTTAACAAATAAATTCCCAAAAAAGTACCAAAAGTTTTGTCGAAACATTATCTAACGATAAAATTTTCCGGAAAATTTGTTAAAACAATTAGAAAACGTATATATAACAGAAACAAGACAAATTTTTCAAACCAATTTCACATTTTAATTTTTTTTTCGTTGAAAATTGCAGCAGCAAATTCTTAAGAATTAAGTAAATTAAAGAAGAAGAATAATATGAAGAAGTAAAAGTAAAATTTATCACCATTTAAAATTATAAAATTTTAAAACAGTAAATATGAAATTTTTACATCTTTCTTTTAACTTTTGCAAAACGGCAGTTAAAAACCTCTCTCTGCGGTAATCCCTTTCTTCGCTCTTCCCGCTCTTTCTCTTTGTCTTTTCTCTGGTATATTACTTTACTGTTATTGCTTTTTATGTTAGGGATATATTGTACATATCCCCAAAAAATAATACAAAAATAAAATATAAAATTTTTAAAACTGATTTTTCTTATTGTACAACGCAATTACAGAACAAATATGATAAACAAACAACAACATTTTCAAAACAATGAATTTTCTTTTTTTATTTACTCATCGTAGTAGTGTGTACTTTAGAAAAAACAGAAAAAAATAACAACAAAAAAACAATTTTAAAAATTTCAAAAAAGAAGATTCGATCCAAACATTTTTTCTAGCTTTAATGCCTTTACATTTACATTTTAAAAAAGTTAGCTCAAAATTTTTTTTCATACAATTTTCGAACTTTGATACATAACAGCTGCTGCTTTGGCAATCATCTAATAAAAGTTGAATTAAAGATTTTAAAGTTCCTGTGATAGTTACGCATTCAATTCATTTGTAAGTAAAACTTCAAAAAGCAAATAATTTGTTTTGCCGATACATAAACGACGGATATCCATCCATATATAAAATTAATAAATAAAAAAATTTAACTGTCTGACGAAAAATAGAAAAAAAAGCTTTTTCATTTTCATACAAACCATATTTTTTAACAAAAAAATTTATGTGTGGTATTAAAACAAAACTAAATTAATATTAATAAAATTCAACAAAGCTTACTTTTTTCAAGTTTTTGTAGACCAATTTTAGCAATTTTCAAACGCGTCATTAAAATTTTAAGAAACGGGGAAAGAAAATATTATTTGATAATATGAAATATAGATAGATAGAAGCTCATTTTTATTAATTATGTAGTATAACTCATAAAAATAGATTTTAAATGAACTTACAACATTGCCTTAATTATTCCGGAAAAAAGGTCAATGTTATTCATCTAAAATAAATTGGCTACATCTTAGAGCACCAACAACAAAGCTCGTAAGATTACTCCGTTCAGAACTTCTACAATTTCATATTGGACTAGAAAGTGTGTCCCAAAAGCTGCGTGTCGATAAAATTTTAATATGTGGCATCTTCCAAGAAAATGCCGAATTGTTTCAATTTCATATAAGTTACAGATGTCCCAGTTTTTCTTATACAGCCTGCTTAGCATAATGCCCCCACTCCTAGCTTTGAAAATCAACTAAATTCTGCTCCTATTCAAATCATGTAAAATAAAACATAAAAATCTACAATAAAAAAAATTAGTGATTTTTTTTTAAATTTACTTGAAAAGCTTCACTTCACTTCATGCAAGCCAATTTTTATTGATTTGTTTTAATAATGTTTTAATAATAACTTTTATTTACAAATTAGAAATATCTAAGAAAATAATTCAACCACGCAAAACACTTTAAATAGTTTTATATTCGTAATATGCAATTTTGCGATAACTGCAAACAATCAATGTTTTGACTAGCACCGCACACAAAAATATGCACACACACACACACACTCACATGCTTACATAAACACACATTTACGCAATTCAATTAATCTCATTTGTACCACCCATATTTTCTGTCTTGCCAGTTCACCCGCTCGTCCGCCCTCTTCATATCACGCGATCCCGAATGCAAAAATGCTGATAACGATACGGACGAGCCCAGCGAGAAATGTTCGTTGATGTTGCATTTCCAACGCAATCTTGGGAAATATCGCAATTTCTATGCGAATCTACTGCAGGAGGAGAATGCACAATTCGCCACCGAGCTGCAAGAGCTCTACAACATTGTTAGTTCGGCTTTGGAGGAGAAGGATATTAAGGAAGTGGAAAGACAATTATTATACTCTGTATGGCTGGTGGAGCGCACCAAAGATTTGGAGGACTTTTTAATTATGAAAGGTATTAAGAATATTAGGTAGAAATGTTCAGAGGTTTACTTGAGAATAGGCGGGTTATGCAATTTTTTAAGAATTTTGTTGGTTTTATGTTTACTCTTGAATAGTCACTTATTTAGATGCCTACACACACACACACTCACATATCGAAAACAAACAAGAAATCTGAAAATACTCTTCATAAAAAATGTTCGCTTTTATTCACATTGCTACTATTTTGTATTTATTTTTCACTAATTTATTGTAATTAATTTTAACTCAAATAGTATTATGGGTGTTATGACAATGTTTTTAACTGTAAACCATAGGATTTTAAGCAAATGCGATCACTTCTTATCGAACAACCAAATTGTATATTGAAATAAACAAACAAACAAATTTAGAAAATGGGTTTTATTAAAAAAACAAACAACAAAAATGTATACATGCACCCAATTTCTCTTAAAATGTGGGTAATTTCTTTAGCTGCCGAGGAAATTCATCAGTGAAACACGGCAACTCACGTGGCTCCTCATCTATTATTCCTATTTGTTCCTTCGAACAATTCGAAGCAATGCATTCAATAGTCAATTACAATTCCTGGTTAAAAATTGGTGCACAACCTTAAAAATGTGAGGCTCTTAGTTAGAGCATAGGGCGGAAGCTTGTCAGTACCATCGTCATTACCACTACAGACTTGTGCAGACCATTGCTTTCACAAGCTTCTCATCACGCCATAAATATAATATCTGGAACCTCAAAAAAGTGTACCAACCATTACAAATGCCGCTGACATGGCGTTAATAACGCGAAATTAAAAATACCTTTCCGAACTTTTTCTCAACATCGAGACAGGTGCTGAAATCGTCGGACTAAAAATAAATGCAAAAAAAACCAAATATCTGAAGATTTCCTGCAAGGTGTATAAAAGACACCCAAAAGGCATGGTAATTGGCACTTACCGCTTCGAGGGCGTACAATCGTTTAAATATCTGGGAGTCACGATTCAAAACAGTTCAATACAAAGCAGGATTGCACCAGGAAACAGAGTAGATTTCGCTCTTGCCAAACTATTAAAATCTAAACTTCTTATGAGAGATTTCAAACTACGTTTATACCAGTCGATAATACGGCCTATTCTTGCATACGGCTGTAAATGCTAGACAATGACTTATAAAGATGAATCGTATCAAAGAGTATTCGAGCTAAAAGTACAAAGAATGTTTGGTCCGCTACGACTGCAAGATGGTGTCTACCGTATACGCTACAATAAAGAATTGCTGCTGCTATGTAAAGGCGAGGACAACATGAAATACGTCAAGTCCGAAAAACTGCGAATGCGAGATGACCTCCCCCAGACATCACTCGTGTCATACAACCCCGTAGCGCCTAAAGCACGAGAACGTCCAAGGCTAACATGGGTTGAACAATTTCTAATGGACCTGAGGACACTGGGTGTTAGAAACTAGATAATTTTCACCGAAGATCGAGATGTATGGAAACGAATCGTGAACAAAGCGAAAGCTCACCCCGAGCTGTAAAGCGGTCCGATGAAGATGGTGGCTCTTGGAGTGTTATAAAAAAAGGTGCTGTTGAAATTTGATGAACGATATGAGCTTTAAAGCGATTTAGACATAACGCAGTAATTTGAGAACCAGCGAACGATATTATAAAAAAGACAACGTATCTTCTGCATGAGAAAGTACCAGCTGAAAAGGACCTCGTGCTTCCAATTGTGCTAACTTCGCTCATTTAAATAAAACTCAATGGTTAGCGTACATTTCTGTAATCAGGCAAAATCGCTTAGGCGTGCAAATCGTCCTTTAAGTGGCAATACTGGACTTTATTAGAGTAACTCCCGCACGTGAGACTCTGCAACTTTTTACAAAACACTTCTTTATGCATCTCAACAGTTCTGATTGACTTTACTAGTGTAAATTCGCTTTAATTTCTGCCTCTCAAACTTCATTAGAGGTTAATCATTAGTAAAAGGTATAAAATGAAAAAATCTCAAGTAGCTGGATGATGGAATTTGAATGCCATTCGACTCATTCGAAAAAATAGTAGCTGATCTTCTTCGGAGACAGATTTTTTGTCAGTCTGAAAAATATATTTAAACTGTTATCAATCTCATCTGCATTTATGAAGGTATGTACATACTTACATACATACTAAAAAATATTTATGAGTCAGAAAAATTTTTTATTTACAAGTATAGGAAAATATAGTATGTATAAAAATCAGTCCTTCAGAATTTGTTGAACTGTAGCTGGCATGGAAAAAGGGTTGGACTTTGTTGTGTGGTGTTAAAAACAAATATACGTAGGTATGTAATAAAATTAATTTATTTTATTTGTACGTCACATTTATGGTTGTATTTTTTATTGCAATGTAAATATTTACTATTCATATTATTGGTATGTAACTACATAAATTTCATAGGAAAATTTTTGCATTTTATTTACTCGTACAAATATATTTGCGCCTACAATTTTTCGTCAGACATGTAAATATAAATAATATTTTTGTGCATACGACTACATGCATAGATTTACATGTTTTGACGATTTTTTAATTCAAATGTTCAATGCTGACCAAGCAACATTCTCGCTAGTCCACAGCCCTATTAAAGATAAATTTTTATTGTTTTTTTTGCATGCTAAAGAAGGTCAAATAATATAACCAGTGTACCTGCTTCTCGATGCCCAAATCACCACTCTGCATCCACACTACTGGAAGTTTTATCGAAGCCCCCTGAAACTGCCCACTACCGTAAAAAATCAAACCAGGCTATTTCTCTTTGCAATTCCATAATATTTTGTACAAAATTGAACTAATTTGCTTTTACAATATAAAACTACTTTTTAAATATCTCCTACTGTGTGCTAATTAAGTTGGGGTTATATTGTGTATATCTCCTATAAATAATAATAATAATAAATATCTCCTACCAATATTATTTTTAGGTTTATTAGCAGCTGATTCCTTAGCAGCTCCTCCAAAAGTTCGGATGTGGTCATTAACCCTTTTGTGGTCAGTAACCCTAATTCGCTCTCAGGTTTGAATGCCTATATCCAGTACATAGCCAAATATATACGTATCATAACCGTATACGTATGTAAGAAAAAAACCAACGGAAAAATAGAAAAAAAGGAGCGTCAAGCAACTACAGTTCTATTTCGTCATATATGTGCATGCGTATGTAAAAATGTGCGCTTGCATATATACGTACGAGCGGGCAGATCACAGCCAAGAGAGCGAACTCATCAAGTTAATCACCCACATAAGAACATGTGTATGTATGTCTGTACATGCATATACATATGTACGTAATAATTTCAAAATTGAAAATACATAAGCAAATGATGACATAGAAGAAAAAAATTGCAATTTCAATTACACGTCTGATGGGAATTGTAGTCTCACGGAACGTATGAACATAGGGGTTGGGTGCGAAATGCTTATTGTGTAATATTCGGTATATCAAATTCTGTATTAAAAGTACAGCTAGAATTCTACAGCTACAAAATTGTATATTGTGAAATTCTATGCGGTAAAATTCTTTCTTTTCTTCTTTCTAATAGCGGCCGCCCATCAGCAGGGAGTGGCAAGCCTCCGAGTGTATTCCTGCCATGAAAAAACTCCTCTTAAAAAACAGTCTGCTAGTCGGAGTCAGCTTAAGTGGTAGGCCCCTCCATTTGTGGAACAATATCACGACGCACGCCACAAATAAGAGGAGGAGCTGGGCCAAGCACCCAGAAAGGGTGTAAGCGCCAATTATATATATATGTGTATATATATTAGGCCGGGTCGATTTGTGGGGAGGCAAAAAAATCGCCCATTGCTCTGTGAAAATCATATTCTAGGGATCAAAATAAGAAACTTTGCCGAAGGAACCATACCTCTAAAACGAATTCTGATGTCCCCCAATTTGGGTGTTTTCTGTGTTAACCTCATATCTACAAAATCATAATTTTCAGTAAATCGATGAAAAGTTATAACTTATTTGATACGATACTTATAGTAGATACGAAGTTTTTCAATTCGAACATGTAGATACAAGAAAAATCGAAACGCTCTGAAAAAAATTCTATAATCATTATGAACACTGTATGTTTATTTTATGTTTATTTTACGTAACAGGAGTGCTAAGGAGTGTTTTTCACTAAAAATCTCAATTTCGAAAAAAATGAAGTTACGAGGTTAACACAGAGAGGGGACGATATGGTGTTTGGGTCTCCCATAGAAAGTTGCAAAACATAGATGAAGCAACTGGTATAAATAAAGAAATGTTGGTAGCACTGGAAAAGAGCTGCCAAAAATTACATTTGTTTAGAAGCCCTTAATGAGTGTTAGTAAGACCAACTTTATACGGTTGCCGTTGCTTCAAGTCATTAATTGTGATGCTCGTGCTTTGTTAGGATCCTTTGTGCCCTCGTAATTCTCAATTTTTCTGTTGGATGTAGACTAAAAACTAAAAATTGCAAAGTGTGTGAGATAACGGGAACATCAAAGAAGAATAAATGCGGTCTTATGGGTCTTATGAAGCTTAGCAAATCTCAGAAAATATGGCTGGCAGCATTGACAAATGTGTGTTATACCAGTTTTATGAGAGACAACCATACTCACTGGCGGTAAATCTGCGAAGTGATTAATTTAAGGCGCCTATTATTGTTAAACTGCCAATTACTACTTTTTTCATTAAACGCATAAAATGATTTTTTCCTGTACGGTATTTTAAAAATACAGAATTATAGTGCAAAGTAAATTTATATACAGAATTTCTATACGCAGAATATTATTTTATTATTATTACATCATTTTATCTTAACAGAATTTTGAAAATGCGGAATCATAACCCAAAGGAATTTAGGCTGTTTTGAATTTATTTCGTATTTTTTCAAAATGTTTACTCATGTTTACTCAAGTTCGTAAAGTAGAATTCTGGCCACTCCCAGAGAGAAAGCCTGCCCTGCTTTGGCATCTGCAGATGTTTCGACGCGCTGCACTTGTTAATTTTTTTGTTCACACAATTACTTCAATAGTGTCATGGCCTAAAAAATTACCTTAAATAACCCCAAAAAAATATGCAGAAATAACACCTCTTCTTTTATGCTGTGCAAAAAATGCATGGCAATATTTATTAACAGTATCTCATTAAATTAAAATATGTCGTTACTTTTACTTAGGGATGCATAATAAATTGTAAACTTTTGATTTCTTGAGTTGTGACTCTATTAAAGTAAGTGAGCGATATGCTCAGTACAAACAAAAAAGAAGTAGTAATTTGAAATAGAAAATCTGTTAACATTTGCACGATCTCTGTGGTTGCCCCTATTCATGACCGCAACTGTAACCTATTCGCGAAGGTCACATTAAAAGAATAGGTATAAAGTTTGCGCTCTCTATACGCAAAGCCAAAACTACAATGACAAAAACAATGTGAGTGCATACATAAGCGGTAAATTGGAGACAAAAAGTTTCAATTAATTAGATTACTGAGAGCAAACACAAAAACAATGAAAACTGAGGAGCCACTGATGCTCTCTGAACAGGTTAGGTATTTTCTGTATGGACACCGCAGATATTTATGTATACATGTAAGTAAATATGATAATCATGAGTTATGCGTAAGTATGGACATTTGCATTTACAAATGCGGACGATCGAAAATATGGAATTAAGATTTCCTTAGGACAAATATAAGTCAACGTAATGCATATGTATATGGTGTTTATGCTATGATGGGTGCACTGGAAATTATTAATATTGTTTTTCTTTATTTTTGTTTTTGTTCCTTGTGATTGCAGAAGAAAGTTGATGAAGATGCAGAAGTTGATCTCATGCCAAATGTATCGCTAAATGTATTGATGCTTTTAAGGAACCTTTAAAAGAGACTGTGTTTATTCAGCAACATAGAGGGATAAGGTTTAAGAAATAGAAAAATTAAAATGGAAGTTGAAAAGTGGCAGTGGATGCGCTTACAAATAAAGCACGATGCATGGTTGAGCACAAAGAAAATATTTTGGATTTCAGATTTTTTGAATACTGACAGTTAAGTCAACATTGTATATAAAAAATATGGCTTTAAAATACCTACGTACCTATGTATGTACATATCTGCCCAGCATTACAATATTAAACGACGGCGGCCGCCGCAGCCGGATGGGTTGGTGCGTGACTACCATTCGGAATTCACACAGAGAACGTCGGTTCAAATCTCGATGAAACACCAAAATTAAGAAAAACATGTTTCTAATAGCGCCCGCCCCTCGGCAGGCAATGGCAAACCTCCGAGTGTATTTCTGCTATGAAAAAGCTTCTCATAAAAATATCTGCCGTTCGGAGTCGGCTTGAAACTGTAGGTCCCTCCATTTGTGGAACAACATCAAGACGCACGCCAAAATTGGAGGAGGAGCTCGGCCAAACACCCAATTGTACATATATATATTTTAAATATTTACACTATGCAACATTAATTTTTTCACCAAGAATTGGCTTCTATGGGTTTTGGTAAGCCGAATCCGGTTTACAATTTTTTATCCATATCATTATTTAGAAAAAAATTTTCTCCAAACAAGCCATTTCGCTGTTTTAAAGAATTGGTAGTACAAACAAAAGTTCGCTAAATTTGAAAATTGTTAAAAATTGGAGTTAAAGATTGCTCGATGTACGCAATTTTATACCCCTTTTATATCCTTTTACCCACTGGATTTTGGTATAACAAAGTGCAAGTTTCAAAAGTTTCCTTTCATATAAAGTATTTTATATGGAGGAAAATGCTCAACACTTCAGCGAAAAAAAAAATTTCTCGAAATTCTCTGGATACTAGCACTTTGAATATTGAATGGGCTATATAACCGCATACCAAAAATTTTTCCAAAAATTCTGATTTTTTTTTTAATTTTTTTTAAATAGTTGCGAATTTTCTACTAAGTTGGAGCTTGGAGTTATATGGTTTTCGTTGTACAATGTAAGTTTATAAAAAAAAAAAAAATTATACAACAAGAGCATGGCAAAGTTGTCTGAGTACTCTATTCGCTTTTTGGGGTGTTGTAGAGTAACTTCACTTTACTTTCAAACTTCTTTCGAATTCTTTAAATATATTTTTAATAGGGAAATGAACTCAAACTTAAATTATTTAAACCATTTCAATGTCAATGCCATTGTTGTCAAATGAACACTTTAATTTCAATGACAAAATTCTTTTTCTTTTTTTTTTTTGAAACCCAAAACATAAAGGCACGCGCCAAATACATTTTTTTCTGTCATATGATACCTCACTCCAAAGGAAAACCATAGCTTACTGTCAAGTTCAGAGACCCATTTAAATTTAAGTCAGCCTAAGCAAAATTTTATTGTATAGTATTTTTTTTAATTTAAAATTTGGTTATTGATTTTTACTTGTAACAATGTTTAGTTGTAATTGTATATTTTATTGATGAGAAGCCAAAAAGAAAGTATAAAATAAAGCCATTCTATCAGAAGGCGGGCAATTCAGTCTTAGCCTGGTGGTTGGAAGGCAGTCATTCGCCCTAACTAAATCAAAAAAAAAACATCTTTTATTTTAAAGGAACCTTTAGTCGGCAGGTTTGCTCTAAAGCTCTTCCCCGATAATAAAGACTTTTCAGTACGAACGCTTTTGAGTTACTCATAGAGTCCAGTGGGGCTACTGAACTTTTGGAACAGAGGACAGCATATGAAAGTAGTAAGGCAAAAAGAGCTCTGGAGAAAAACACAGTTAACTGTTTTATTAACGAATTATGAAGTAGCCTATTTTTCGTTTATAAAGTAGAGTTAACTTTTCGTAAAATTTTCATTTTTTGTTTGTAATATTTTACTAAATGAGAAATTCATATTTTTTTATATGTATATATATTTTTTAGATCATTTTAATAAAAAAGAATTTCATATCAAATGGTGGTGCCATTTTACATTTTAGGCAATGGCATAGCTGTTGGCCAATCGAACGAAAAAGGTTTTTGCAATAAAATTGCGCTCACTCAATTGCAATCTACCTTCCACTCAATTAAAATGAATTGTGTCTTAACTTTTTCCTTTAATTCAAGAATTAGCATTCACTTATTTGCCATTCTCAAAACTTCCTTTGTAATAATCAATTCGTTCCAACATTTCCTCCACAAATATCTCTGTTTATTTTCACACTTTTCTTGCTACAAATATTTCTACCTTACACATCAAGCTAACTGCACACAGTCCCGCCCGTTTACTCAAAGTTTATCTCCCAAATCGGTCGAACTCAAATTCCAATACTTTGTAATCCAAATAGCGCCCGAATTTCGTCGTTAAATCATCAAAACTGTCAAGCACATCCAACTTTTGCTTCACATCCGCACTCACCAGGGCCGCCTCTACCTCGCCGAGCACACTTTTTATCTTCGCAACAAACTGCGCTGCTTCTTGCTGTTTCAGCAGGTACATTAAAAACTCTCTAAAGAACTGCAGCTGGACATTGAGCAAAGCCTTGTCCTCAGGCTGAGCATCCAATAGCTTCCACAAAGTGGACGAAAACCCTTCTTGTATTGCTGTGAAAGCGGCATATTTCTTATCGAAGTCCTCGATCTTCGCAGCGCTTTCATATGCGGGCAACAGCTTTTCAATTTCCTCAGCCACTGGGCCGCTCACCTGTGACAACAACTGGCGCATACTCCACTCTTGTATGCGTATGTCCTCGTTGAGGAATTGTTCGTCGTATTGTAGGCTGAGGTAACCCATAAATTCTTGACGTTGTGCGCCTTCGTATGCGAGCAACAATTTCTCCTCGGCTAAGGGATCCTCAGTATTGGCGGCTTTCGCGTAACGCGCAAGCATCTGCTCCAATTCGTCAGCATATTGTGGTGCGACATTTTTTTGAATGCGCGCCAGACGATGAGCTGTGTAGCTCAGGTGACTGCTGATTTGCGCCTTCAACTCGTCCACATCAACTTCAGCCTTATCGGCTGCGATGAACTGCGGAGTCAACGGAGAAGAAGTAATGAAGTTTTTGTGTCATTCCACTATTTATGGAAATTTTGATTTCTTCGTACCTGTAGCGCGAAGATTACTTGAATTTGTAGCAGCAACAGCTTTCGCAAAAACATTCTATTGATTTATTTGATTTTCTACTACGAAAATGTATTCTCTACTGCAAGCGTTCGAGCGTCTTAAAGAGTGCACGAGTCGCGTGCAACGCACTTTTATTGCAAAATACACGGCAAAAGTATGTAGTGGTCGTGATACATGGCTGTAATGAATACTTTTTAGCTTAGAAATTCCTCTGTTATCTGCCCAGGCAGGATTCGACGTTAGTCTCGCTCAAAGTCTAAGAAATTACTGCTCACTGAGCGAAAAAATTCTAAAAAATATCAAAGCACTAATTTTTTGGTTTTGCAAATTTCGTTTTACAGAAAATTCAATGACATTTCCAAGAGCAATGCACCAAATGCATAGTAAGTATCCAAAGCATAAATGACCGCAAAGAGCAGTCCATAATTGAGTTAAGGTGGCTGCAATGCAATTTGCTAAGTAATTGAAGTGACTCGGATTAGTGAGCTCTAAGCATAAGAAAAATACAAAAACAAATGGAAGTGGAATAAATGATTGACTGCGACATAAAAAATATGTATGAAGGCTTGCATGTGAGCTTCTGACTAATGTAGAGCAAATTTTGAAAGAAGCAAATGATTATACGAAGTAAGGCTGCTAAATTCTTAAACCGACGCTTCGGTAGAAGAAATCCACATACGTCACCACCTGCAACCGTGAACTGTTAAATGTGAAGGCGTCTCTTTCCAATGTACCTTTCGCTTCTGTAAGCAAATCAGAACAGACATAGCCCACGTGTTTTGCTTAGCCCGTTAATGGCAGGTTTAGCAATACAGCTATGAATTGTTGTAAGTCCTTGAAGCCGCGGTACCAAATCTCATACTTTATTGAAAGAAGCGCGCGAGTGAAGCTAATAAGCATTTTCAAGAATATCGAGACAACGTTGAAGATAATTTGCATGGCAAAAGTATCCCTTGCACTTCAAAAACGAATGCCTACCCTATGATCAGAAAGTACCGGGAATGTTTAAATAAAACAAAGTAGTGTTAAATTTCAGCCAAATCTATTTTATCTCCTTCAAAATATGACCAGTCTAAAGCAACACACATGTGCCAACGTTTAACCCAGTCCTCCAAGCACCCTTGGTAGGCCGGCGAAGGAATGGCCTTCAGC
This sequence comes from Anastrepha obliqua, assembly GCF_027943255.1. NCBI lineage: Eukaryota > Metazoa > Arthropoda > Insecta > Diptera > Tephritidae > Anastrepha > Anastrepha obliqua. The sequence continues at coordinate 4,702,539 of NC_072896.1, forward strand.
GCCTTCGTCGCATTCTCTTTGATCTCCTCTATCGACTGAAATCACCTTCCACGAAGTGGCAACTTCAACTTGGGAAACAAAAAGAAGTCGCAGGGGACCATATCAGGTGAATACGGTGCTTGTACGGTAGTATTTACTTGGTGTTTGGTCAAATAATCCAGCACAATTTGGACTCGGTGCGTTGGCGCGTTATCATCATGCAAAATTCAAGAATTGTTTACTTACATTTACAATATATACAACATCTCTCATACGCTTCAAAACGGATAATTAATATTCTTTCTTGACTGTCTGGTCCGATGGAAGGTACTCATGGGGCACTACCCCTTGGCAATCAAAGAAAACAGTCAACATCACCTTCCCAGTACTTTTTAATCATAGGGTACGAGTATATCGAAAAACTTGGTAATGTGGCTCGATCTGATAGCTGCACCGAAATTCAAATTATTGGTCAGCATTAGCACCTTTACGTTCTGCTTAAACTCCTCGAAATTATAACGAAAAACATTCCTGAATTGTTAAAGAACATTTCATGGGTTTGATGAGGACCCATCGTTTCTACCAAAGTATAGCATTTCAATGTTATACCATCCGCTTTGTTAGCCGGATTTTGCATAAAGGGAGTTCTATATATTTCCTAAGATCAAATCATCGTATAAAAGAATAAGAATTGAGTGCGTCCAAGCAGTGAAAAGGACGCGACACGCGCCTTTAAGAAGCTGGAATAAACAAACTTCCGGTACTTTTTCGAAAAATGGAAGTTTCTCATAGTGATTTCTGGAGTTAAAGCGGCGCTGTATGCTGAAGCTGGCATAAGCTGTATCAGTTTCGCTATTTAATAGCCACACCTCGTACAAATGTAAATACTGAATTCAATCATATTTGACCGAAAAATTCTTATCTTTCTCATGATAAGAGTTTGCTTTCTGTCGACAAACTTGCATCAGTCTCAAAAGGAGAAGGGAAGCTTTACTCGAGTAGAGGTCAGGTTTGTTATGCCAGGTAAGGAATTTATAGTACAAACTCGGCTGTATGTTTATGAAGAGTGAATATTGTTTCACAATTTCTTTATATGGCCAGCAGAAAAACTATAGAACTTCAACATTTTGGCCAGTTTTGACTATTTTTCGTTAATTTTTCATTTCAGATGTCATTCAAATAAATAAAATAACATTTTTATTCAGCATTTTTAGAAAAAATTTGGGTACCCAGTTTTTTAGCTCTTTGAATTTTTGGTACAAAATATGCAAGTTTCAATTGGCTCACAATTCGCGCTGATTTTTGGTAATTTTTTTTTTGCTGTCGGTGTTCGGTTTTTTCTTCAATATAAAAAAGTTTCGTACATTCGTTATATGGAGAAAATACCCAAGAGCATCAGAGAAAAAAATTATCAAAAATCAACTATATTATTATTATTATTTATTAGAGGAATATAAAATATTGCACTAACAATTTTAACACATTGACTGCCATAATTTTGCATCACCTCAAACATACGCCTCGATACACTAATGGCCTATAAATCTGCGAACTAAAATTTTTTCTAAAATTTTGTATTTTTGGCAAATATTTTCAAATATTTTTAAAATTTTTTGTTAGGCAATGTGCTATACTTTTATAAAAGATAATGAGCTTTCAAAATAAAAAAATGACAAAACTAGTAAAAATTTTAAGAAGCAAACGTTTTATAAGACTTCTAATCGGACAGATGAGCAATGCGCAATACCTGAGTGAGTATTTCTGAAAGGTTACGGCGCGTCGCAAAGCGTTAAAAAATGTAGCACTTTGCGACAAATCTTTGTGGCAGCTCAAACCAGCCCAGACTTTATTAATATTTTCTGAAAGTATACCTATTCACTAGGCATATTTTCATAGTCCACATTCGCTTATTGTTCAATCAAATGGTTTCATAGGTATATACAACGAGAATTTTTCCTTTAGAAGGGGTTGAAAGAAGTATTCATTTGCATGGGTAGAAATTTTCTTGGCATGTTGGAGACGTTGAAGCTTTAGAAGGCCTCACGTAAAATTTTCTAAAACATTTTAGGCTTCTAACGACTTTTTTTTGTGGAGTTTCTTTAATTAAGTGGCCTAACGACCCTTTAAGGTGGGAGCTAGCGGACTAAAATGTTCAACAAAAATATTTCTCGTGAAAATTTAGTGTCTATGTGTAACCATTTACTTCGCTCGGACATATATTTTAACCTTTTTTCACTTTTTTGAAACAACGTAGATCGAGACATGAAAGAAGAAATTGTTAGCTAAGGTTTGCGAATCTATCGAATGTTTTATTACTCCAGCAAATCGAGAGACCTCCAGTTTTAAGGCCGACTCCGAATGAGGAGTGTTTTCATAGCAGAAATACACTCGGAGGTTTGCCGTTGCCTGCCGAGGGGCCACTTTTTCCATGATTTGGAGTTTCATGCGCGCTCCTGGGTCACGTACCAACAAATTAGGCTACGGCGACCGGGGTCAGATTTCGGAAAATAAAGGGTCATCAATTTAGAGGAATCGGGTTTTAAATTGAAATAAAACCACGAAAATTCAAAGTGATTGGATAATCTTTATAAATTTAGTTAAAACCATTCATGACATTTATTATTTAAAGATGATCTCTTTCAAGCGTTGGACGCAACTGCACCGTAATGCGTACGTTTTCCATGGTGAAATGTCAATGAATGCTGCAAAAAAGTATGTATTTAGTTTGACAGCAGTCACGCGTGATGTGTCAAAAAAACCTTATTGGAAGGTAGTCACCCTGGGCCCTGGATAGGGCCTGTGATTGCAGGGCAGTGCAAAGAACTCAACAATAAAGTTCGTAGTAAATTTTATTCAGTGATAAACAAGATTTTATCTAAAAGCTCTGTCATTCATTAATAAATTCTATTCATATTTTATTTCAAAAATACTTTCTTTGATTTGTGCACTGCCAAAACTATTTGAGATTTTATTTGATTACTAAAGCAACAACTCCATTCACATTATTTCCTTACGGTGCATAAAAACTGCCGCGCGCATCACACTCCTATTTTCAAATTATATCTAATTAGTCAATTTGCAAAAAATACTTAAAAATGCACTATCAGTCGCACGCAATAAACGCACGCTTTCACTAGCAGCAAATACAAAACACAAACAAATAATTATGTAAGAAAATATTTAATGGCTTTATCAGAAAAATAGTACTACAAATATTTGTCCAAAGCCTATATTCTACAGTTCAATAGCAAACCGTACAAAGTCTAAGCAGTAGAGCACTTCTTTTTGTAAGTCTTTTTATTTTATATTTATATTTAAGTAAATGCCATGAATTCATTATGAGAACAAAGGTCAGTAATGTAATGGTAATGAACGCTCATAACGAAAATTCCTGCAAGGCAAAAGCATCCAAATTGTTTTCATGTGAGTATATTTTTCTTATATCTCTTGCGATGACCATCAATAAATATATATACAAATATGGCACAGTATATATTATTTTCATTTATTTCAAGTCTGAAACATTATTATAGTTTTTACAGACCACTTAGCGTTAGTATGAGCTTAAATTACTAATGATAGTTAAAAAAAATTAGAAAAAAAGAGTTTTAAAATTCATAAAATTCATTCTTGGGCACTGAAAGTCAAGCGAAATCTCATTGAATTCTCTTAGTCCGCCGGCAATAGCAGCATTACGCGCATAATTTGTGTTAAGAAATTTGAGATGAAATGAGTAAGTGGTCGGGTAGAGATCTAGTGGAGATATGAAAGTGAATGCTCCGCAAGCGGGATGAACAAACCGCTTCTCTTTTAATTACACTAAAAGCAAAATACAATGAGAGTATAGACTTTCTACTCTCTGGAGACTTAAAGCTAATTAATATCAAATGGCAATTATAGGAAGAGGAGAATTTTAACGACCTGAGAGCATAATTAACGAACGCAATTCAGCTCTCTCAATCGCAAATTGGTGGCAAGGCCCTCAGATATAGTAAATATAATATTTATAATATAATATAGAGCGAACAAAGGAAGTGGAAAGTCACTTGAGAGTATAAGGATCCGAGAACTCGAGCTATTACGCCGTATAAGACCTAAAATGAAGTAAAAAGTGGATACAACAAAGTTATTATTATTATTTATTAAAACATGATTCAAATTATAGATTAATCTAATGTAAACGCACTAGCTACCCGGACTATCGGCTACAACAAAGTTAATGTGACTATTGAATGAAAAATGGAAGTCAAGGATCATACCTAGATCTTGGATTTCATGAACAGATTGATATAAAGTAAGGAATATATGTTTCTGCTTAAAGCATCAATGGATTGGACTTAATAGATTTATTATGAAATTAGGTGGCGCAAAACAAAAAAGTCTCTAACAACAGGTATTTCTTATACAACCTTATGTAAGTCAAAATTTTCTCATCCGATTTGCAGAAATGGGGTATCAGTGAAAGGGTTATGAGTCAGACAGTATTTTAGTTTGATTACCTTAATAATTTTTCTCACAAAATTTTTGTTTAAAAGGCTCTACTTTTTAATATTATATTTGAAATTTCGTTTCATATGCCCACAATTTTTTTGATTAAACTGGATTGATTAAAAGGATTAAAATTTTACCATTCAAATAGGTTATTTTCATAGATAGAATCTCAAAGTCCTCAGAAGATATGATTGTTTAAAGAAATGGAAATGGAATGCCATTTTGCTTAGGCTTGTTACGTTTTACTTAGAACTGCTGTATTCATATGAACTTACATGCATATTTCTATGTTTTGAATGCAAGATGAGGTTGGGTTATGTTGGCTGTCCACTCAGGCTCTTAGCCCATCGCGATACCACATGGGGAGCTCCCTAAATCCAATGTTAGCTGAGGTTAGAATAAATGGCTACTCTTGCGAGAGGCCCACTTGGACAAATACACAAAATTCGTCCGTTGTGATGCCGAGCAGCTGAGAAAAAGGTTCTGAGATGATTTCACCTTGTCCTCCAGACAGTTTTTACCGAAAAGACTTGAAGTTTGGACACATAACGGGCACTATCCCGTAAGGATACATATCAAGTTCGAGAGCTGCGGCTTTGTTAGTCTTAGAAGTTCCCTCGAGCGCCCCCGATCTACCCAGGGAAACAAATCTAATATGAACTTTTAAAAATTTTTAGAAGACCCGATCTGAGATCTTCGAATTCATAAAGAAATTATTTACACAGCAGCAGCACAGCGGCGCAAAAGGCGCAAGATCGTCTTCTTTGTTTATACAACTTCTGCAGAAGTAATATGTCTGCACGCCTAGCCTCTGAGCGTGTCTGCATTTACGGCAGTGCCCCTTTATAACAGAAATCAATGTGCTACGGCTGTGCTTATTTTGGCTTAGCAAAGATGCTGTGCGTTTAACATTGAGCATCGGTCACAATTTTCGGGCTATTCTGCAAGTGGGTTTCTTACGCCATGTTTCATTTGCTTTTATTAAGAATTTCTCAAAAATAAGTAGCTTTCATGTTTGTAGGGGTATGCCTATGTCATTGTCTGTGTGCACGTCAGTCAACTTGGTTCCGAGTCTCACTAGTGCGCGGGCGCTACAATTCCCTTCGATGTCATAATGACTAGGAACCCATGATACATTTGAGCAAAATGGCACAGCCATGCCATTAAGAGATGCGCGGCATATCATGGCTAACTTGAGGATTTTTGACTGTTTTGTGAAGGATATTATCGCCGCCTGGTTATCAATGCAAATGTAGATATCATCTCCAGTATCGCAACACATTATACCAGTGTCACGACCTCAATTATTGGCGTCAGTTCAGACTAAAGACACTGCAATCGTCGGAGAGCTGAAAACTAAAGAAAATTTCCAGATTTTCGGAATACATTTGCCAATAAAAACTGTACGAGGGTTGCTAGTTAAGTTTTGAGCTTGAAAAGTTAACAAAATTTTTACATATTTCAAGAAAAACACAACTACCACAAAACAAAACACAAAAAAATCTGTCAATAACAACTATACGAGGGTTGTAACTTAAGTTTTGAGATTGGCAATCAAAGAAAATATTTACTTGCCGAAGGACAAATACAACAACCACGGCACAAAACACCAAAAATACTGTGCAAACTAATGTTTGCCAATAAAAATTATACGAGGGCTGTTACTTAAGTTTTGAGATTGGCAAGAAAACATTTTTTTTTATTATTGAAAGAAAAACACAACAACCACGATACTAAACACAAAAAAAATTGCCAATAAAACCTATGCGAGGGTTGCAACTTAAGTTTTGAGATTTGCAGTAAAAAAATATTTACACATTGAAAAAAAAAAGCAACCACCACGACAAAAACATACAAAAAAATCTGCCAATGAAAACTATACGAGTGCTGCAATTTATGTTTTGAGATTAGTAAGAAAAAAATATTTCCATATTGAGAGAAAACCACAATAACCACGAACTAAAACACAAACAAATTTGCAAATTAATATTTACCGATAAAAACTACACGAGGGCTGTTACTGAAGTTTCGCGATTGGCAAGTAAAAATAAATATTTCTAGCCGCTAATGGTTTAAATGTTTATGCTAAATGAAGACCAATGCTCTTTTTCCTGCGTTTGGAACAATTTTCAACATTTTTTGCACTAATCAATACAAGTATTTTTTTAGCGATTAGAAAAATATGCGGTAACCAACGCAAAAGATTATTTTTGTCAACCAACTGTTCGTGCAATATTGAACGGAAGAGGAACTCATGCCCAAGCATGTCTCAATCTCAGAAGGCACTATATGTGTGAAGCCGATATTACAACTCAGATTGACGCAGAGCTTCGATTCGTTCAGGCACAACAACTGGTTTTCGACGAGCTTCATGAAATTCGGAAAGTAAGACCGCAATTGAGTTGGTAAAACTAGCGAAATAAGTGACTTCATCATTAAATCCGAATCACATTGAGAGGCATTGTGTTATTGCTTCAATACGCGTCGAAAATGTTCACGATTTAATTTCATTTAATTTTTTTTTTTTTTTATCAAGCTGATTATTCCAAGTACCTGTAAAAAGCACAAATTGCACTCGTATGAAAAAATGAACTGACAGCGATTGCGATTAAAAGTGTCAAGCCTTACGATGACAATGTCAGATTTCAAATTTACTGTGTTGTTGCCATGTCCCAACACTTAAGTAGCTACTACTTACGTGCATATAAAAGTAACAAAAAAAAATTTTCTTAGTAGTAACTCGAGGGTTAAACGATGCCGCCTTTTATGATATATATTTACCTAAGTATTGCAAAAAAGCTTCGAAAAAAAATCATTTAGAAAACCAATAAATTCAATTTTTTCGCTATTTTTATTTTCACACGAACGCCAATGCATTAGTCCGTTTATTGGTCGCACATTCAACAACATTGCAATAAACTACATTTATGAGTACATTTATACTTACAAATAATCATTGCTTACAAAACTCATAACTCACACAGCCATTTAATGCTTCTCAACGTACTTCTCCTTCAAGTAGTTGAAGAGCTCCTTGTTGGCGGGGTTGGTGATTTCGTAGTAAGCCTTTTGCTTCTCTTCCAAGGTGGCGGCAGCCAAACCTGCTTCAGCCTGTGTCTTCAAAGCGGCGATCTCCTCCTTGTATTGCACATTAGACTCGGCTAGCAAGCCATCGAAGAATTTGATGGCACCGCTCAAACCCTTTTCGATCTGAGGCAAATTTTGCTTCTTCAAGAACTCCTGGAAACTGGCGCTGAGGTCCTTTGTAAATTGTGAGTAACTTTCGACCTTCTTAGCAGCATCAGCCTCCTTCGTGATGGCGTTCAAGGTTTCAATGGCCTTTTCAATATCTGGCTTGAAATCATTAGATTCAGCCTTTTCCAACAGAGCCTTGTAGAATTCGAGCGAGCGCTCTACTTCAGCATCAATGTTCAGTTCCTGCAATTTCTTGCTTAAATATTTATTGAAATCTTCGGGGAAAGTGCCGTGCAGGCCATCCAAAATCTTGGTTTTTTCCTTGTGGTCGGTCTCCTTAAGCGCAGCCTCGGTCTGGCCGATCAATTTCTCCAAATCGGCTTTGTATGCAGCATCAACATTGGGAAGGATCTTGTTGTAAGCACTCAAATTTTCACGCAGATCGCCGTCGATTGATTCGGCTATGGTAGCAGCGAAAGACAACTATTTGAAGAAAACAGAGAGATATTTTGTTATTATCAATCCATCAAAAGCACAAAATTTAATATCTTTACTCACCTGCGCGCACGCCGCAACAAAGAGAAATGCAGCAATGAAAAATTTCGCCATTTTTTATATAAACACAAAATACGTCCACACACTTGACCGGCTCAACTGAGACTCACAATCGAATGCGCAGCCGCCGCTTCTATTTATACCTATGGCAGAATAGTGCCGTCGGCTATAAGCGTAACTTTTATATTTACGTTTTTTCGCTACTGAGAAATTACAAACCAAAACACAAACAAAAAACTCTGTTTGTTCTGTCGAACTCTTTTTTTCTTTGCGGCAACTTGACCGTAAATGCTCTTGTTTTATTGTTTGTTCTCTGTTTATTTCTTTTGCGGTTAATTTACATATTTATATTGGTCATAACTTCTATAGCTGTAAGTTTTCGGGGGTTTCACAAAGCGTCCGATATTGTTTTTGTTGCAGTACTTTGTTGCGATGATCATCACTTTTGTCTACTTGTAAGCGCGTTTTCGTGTTCACAGTTTATACTGAATCATTAAAATTCCCTCGGCTACACTGTATAAAATCGATAATGGCAAGGAAATCAGAATAACCAAGTACAAGTGAAAACTGCAGTGTCATCGATCATACCAACAAAACAACGGGATCAAATGCGCGAACAAAACCCTTATTTAACAACTTTGCGTTATATGAATTTTTCATGGGTGAAAGCGAACCAATATTTATGGCGTCATTCTACCTGAAACAAATGTTGATTCGCCAGGCATTTATGGCTGCATCCACCATCAGCACCTGAACACATTTCAGCGTCCAGCGTTCAGCACCAGTCTAGTAGAATAGTAGTCCCTACGTGAGTGCTTGAAAACGTCAAAATACTCTAACTGGGTTCCTACGCGCGTTCCAGGTTCTGTCTTCTTACTACTTCTCGTCACTAGATGAAATCGGAGAGTGCATTTTTTTTACTTCCATTCCTCTGTCAAATATTTGAGTCGCTTCAAATCCAACCATAGATCTGGGCATAAGAAGTGCTGAGTCAATCAGAAGTGATATTCTCTAACTGAACAACATCACCCATAATAAATGATAACCACATTAGTCCTACATTGACTATAGCCTCTTTACAACCTTATCACTGCGTTTACTTGGTTCGTAGGTCATTTGTTACGGTTATTCTCAAATGTTTAGCCAATCATAAAAAGTTGGTTGCGGGTCGGTTTCTGCTTCACTGAGTTGCGTTTTTGCACTACATCTGACCGTCTCATCAGCTAATGCATTCGATTTCAATGTAAATAGATGCGAGAACCCAGCAGGGGGTCTCACTAAGTTGAATCGATGACATCAGTAACGCGCGCAATCTCTTTACATTTCTGATTTAACTAATTTGCATCATAATACCTTTTATATCTGAATGTTAAACCTTACCTAAGCACCCTTCCAAACCCTTACCTAAGCATCCTTAGAAAAGATCTCCACTTGGGGGATAATGTAGTTATCTTGCTTAGTACGGCAGATACCAGCTAATTTCTCCAGACTCTCTTGTAAACGACGGTGGACCATTACGAAAGTTTGGTAAATACCTGAAAATGTTATAACTGCTTGGTACCAGGTCCAAAGTATAGGAAAAAGGAAGGACAGAACCGCCCATCTAAGGCCTGAGAACATCTGAGGTTGTCTCGATGTACTTTTCCTACCCTACTTCAATGTGATAAGTTGCTAACAGTAGAGGCCGAGTTGAGTGTTTTTCGTGCTTAGAGCAGCTCACAGTGGATGATTCTCCTCTAAGAATGAATAAATATATAAATAACTGCACTGCAAATTTTTATGAACGATAATCTGGGCTAGACAATCATTCGGATTGGCACACCGCTCGACTTCGTTACATTTGAGCAAAGTAATATATATTCGGCGCCACTTCTGCCCAAAAGGTTATTTTGCGTCGCGCTTTCACATACGACTTATGTTATGTTAAACAATTGAATAAGTGCGCATTTGTTGGTCCGACTCAATTTCCATTATTTCATCAACGGTTTCGATATTGAGCCTCAGCTTCAACGTTCACTCTATCGCAAGATATCCATTGCAGCCACCAATTTACTGCTGCATTCGATACGTTATTGGCTTCACATTTCACATTTCTTTGCTCCCACTTTTCAACTCATTTGTTCACCTAACACACAACTGGTTTTTTCAAACACAGTTTGTTTTAAGCTAATGTCACCTCTCAATCGCCGTACAGTTTGAGGCGATGCAATGTCTACATAGTAAGATTTCGCTCACTAACGGCATCTAGCGGAAAATGAATATGCGAGAGACCAATCCATTGGCCAGGTAGTGGATTTTTCTTGGTTAAAATGCTCATAAAGACGAAGACAGTTGAGCAGAAAAGGAAATAATTTCCATTAAATTTTTTCGCAAAAGGAGAAAAAATGAAGAGTGGCAACACAACACATTAGGCAACACAAGAGGTGCTAGTAATGTAAAAAAGCAATTTCCATAAAAATATTAAATGTTTAAAGATCTTGTCCAAAATTTTTCCGTTTTTTCAACCCAAATATTTGTATATTTTTTATTGAAATGAAAATCTGATCTAAAAAGTGATGCAAATTGTTATCAGATGCAGCCAAGTTTGGCAAATAAGCTGCATGGAACAGTCAACCTTCCCAACTAAACGCCTTGAACGCCTTGCTTGACCAGCCTTTCTCAGTTTAGTAGGGCTTTGTGATTAAGGAAAATTAAATTTTTTTTGCCTGTTTTTTTATTCTCATTATTTGGTTTTTTTATATATATATTGCTTTTCAATTATTATTATTATTTTTCATATTTTGGTGGCTTTGTAGAGTCATACCGCTTCTGGGGCGTGGTAGTTGTTAGTTATAAGTTATAAAGGTTTCACCTGATTCAAGAAGCTTCCAGATAATTAGTACAGGAAAAGTGCAAAAACAGAAATCGGTAATGTTGCTAGTCATATTTTTTTAACAGGGGTCAGAATCATAAAATATGTGGTTTCTGCACAATTGCACAATTGTATTTGTAGCTGACGCTATTTTTGAGTGTTTTCCAGTTTTGCAGGTATACATCTGGTAAATACTTGCAACAATGCTACGAAAAGAACCGCTTCACAGCAAAATAACACTAGCGCATATACTTCATGGTGAAAAGATTTTTAGAGGTGTACTACTTATCAGACCGTTATTCGACTCTGAGTGAATTTGTCAGATATGCCGACGTCATTCGTTTTGTGTTTCACTAAGATAAAGCTAAATTTTGTGAAACACAAAACGAATGACGTAGAATCCAAAGTTCCCCTCAAAAAAATTTTTTTACTATACCTAACGGGCAAGCCTGGTATATATCGTCCCCTTAGTATTAAAATAGCCTATCAATTTTTTGATGTTTTGAGAAAATGAATTTCAAACTTTTTGTCGAAAGTAGCTCTCACTCAAATCTCGTTATGTCTGTAAATATTTATTATTTTTTGACTGACGTTTTGACCCACTTTGTGGAACTAGAATTTGACAAAATTTTTACCACATATAAAATCGACGATGGAGAATCCAAAAATTAAAAAAAAAATAATAGCCTATGAGCACATAGGCTATTGTTATACTAAGGGGACGATATCATCCTTGCATATACTTATATACGGAGTTGATTATATGCGTAACCCACCATTCTATGCTCACACGACCAGACTCTCTGAGGCATGTTATTGTTCCCCAATATGACTGCATTGTCTGAGAGAGCTATTCGGCCCAAAAGAGCAAGTTGTTGCTGGTTAAAGCATGTTTCGAAGAGCTAAAGAAATCTGGATTTTTAGAGGGGTTAAATATAATAAATCACATCGAAAATATTGCTGCTTCATTCCTTCTGTAAGTATTCATTGATCGACTCAATTATTTATAGCTTACATAAAACCAGGAAAAACATTTGTGGAGCTAACTAATGAACAATTTAATAGGTATTTAATTCAATTTAAGTTTATTACCCACACAATGAGTAATTGTGCAGCGGCATTAATCATGCCTTATTGTGATTCCACTGTGATTGTGTGCAAGTACGTATAGGTGTGTTACAGATTAGTAGTTTTTATAAAAATGAACGAAACAGTTGAGTAACTTAATTATAGGCACTTAAATTTTCAAGTGTACTTTTACATTTCGCACTTTCATGTTTTTTGATGCATATCACACATATCTCACACATTCGTACATACGTATAATATATATGCGCCTAAAAATGTGTAGTCGGTACCAGGTAGATCACTTTGCCGACACTGACGCTCTCTGAAAACAAATTAACACATAATTTTGTATGATTGTTGACCAATCGATTAGCATTTATAATACCAATTTTTTCCACATCAAATGTCTCTCGCCTTTATACATATGCACATATATTTGTGATGAAAAAAGCAAGACAAACCAAATAAAAAAATCACAAATATCGCGTGAAAGCCAATAAACTATTCTATTTCTAAGAGTAACCATTGTCAGCTTTAGGCGATTTTCAATCAATATGAAAGTCTATCTGCACATTCACGACTGCAAGACGCCGTTCTTTTTTTCGAAACGGCAAACCGCCAACAACAGAGCACCTCCGCCCGCCATGCGCTTGCCGACTTTTTGTCACTGCGGGCTTTGCGGTCAGTTTGTGGTGGCAGAACAATAAAAAAATATACGCGTCATCAGAGTTAATAATGACTAACAAAGAAATTTATAGGTATTTAGCTAACGCTGAATGGCACTTTTTTGAATTTACATACGAATGTATATATACATACATACACACATCTGTTTATCAAAGTGTGCCAATTAACTAACCGGGTGGGATATCACCCAGTTAATTTAAAATTCAAATAATAGCGCTCCAACCGCAAAATCTTCGTTTAAAATTCAATTAAATTAAATAAGTAAACAAAAATTAGCTATTGAAGGTTTTCATTGGAAAAATGAATAAGGAACGAAAATAAATAAAAACAGCTAATTAAACACTTAGTATATATACAAGTACATATATACATACATATTAGGGTGGGAAGCAATTTATGGAAACAGTTTCTGACCTATAGCCCGCGAAAAAACTATACCACCGCAACATTTTGACCAGTTTTGGCAATTTTTTTTTATGTTTGTATTTGTATTGTGTATTTTTTGTATAAACACATTGCTCACTGTCTTACAAAAACCATATTAATCCAAATTTCAAACTTTCTACAAAAATTGTAAAAATTAAAAAAAATGTTCACCAAAATGCTTAGCCTTTTTCAAAATTTATAGAAAAAATTTAGCATGAAAATTTGTAGCCCATTAATTTTAGGAAAATAATGAAGTGGAAATTTAAAGTTGTTGTTGTTGAAGTGGTTGAGTATTTCCACTGAAATAATTCCAATTAGTGGACAGCACCGTTTTACTACCACTGCCCTCGTGTGATGATGTTTTCTTTGATCTAAGTCAGATGCATTTAGTGAGGTCCAAGTATAGCAACAAATTCTTTATCTCGATGTCTGAGATCTCATTAATTTGCTGCAAGAAAGGCTTACCGAAAGAGCGGAGTCGTGCGCTAGCTAGCCCTGGACATTCACATAAGTAGTGGAAAAGACTTTCTGCAGATGGGATTGAAGGGGAGGTTGCGTTTGGCTGCTTGCTCCCCTACTTTCCAATGACCTGTAAGGGTTCCAGTGATGCGTGAGATGTTTGGCTGAGAACATCCTAACAGGTGATTCGACCTTTTGATTTTGTATGACGGCCATGTGTTTTTTGTTGTAATACATGTAGTTAATTGCTTCCATCTTATTTCGGCTAAATCATGATAGTGTCAAGCAATGGATGATTTTAATGTGTTGAGTGGGGTGGAGACTGCCACCGCCTCTGCTATGTCTAGTGTCAAACCTTTTCTTGCTAGCTCATCCGCTTTCTCATTACCCCTTAGGTTCCCATGACCAGGAACTCATATCAGAGTGATTTCAAGCCAATGACTAAGCAATTCAAGCTACTCTCTATACTGTAAGACTAGTTTGTACGAAATGGAGTTGGAGTCTAAGGCCTTTATAGCTGCTTGACTGTCTGACAAGATAGCTACTCTTGCACCAACTTCCTTGCAGACCTTTAGTGATTTGCATGCTTCTCTGATCGCTAAGAATTCTGCCTGGAACACGCTGGCATAGTCAGGAAGTCGAATTGACTGAGATAGGTTGAGTGGCTCCGAATGGAAGCCAGCTCCCACACCACAGTTCATCTTAGAACCGTCAGTATATACAGGGTTGGCCATATTAAACTGACCCATTGAGTAACCCTATAACTTTTTACTGTAATTTCAGATCAGCTAATGACATACCGCGTTGGAAGCGTCAGTCGAAGGAGATTTATACCATGAAACAGTACACCCCAATAGAACGCGCTGAAATTGTTCAGCTGTACATTCAAAATTCCTTCTCGATTGTAAAAACGCAACGTGCGTGGAGAAAAAAAAATAAAGTGAAAAGTGCGCCGTCAAAGAACGCAATCAAGCAAATGCACAAAAGATTTTTGTCTTCCGGCACTGTGGCTAATACCCGACGTCCAAATAAAAAGCGGCCAAGACGATGTAACGAAAATATCGCGGCCGTACGAGCCAGTATCGAGTCATCGCCGCGAACGTCAGGTAATCGTCGTTCTGCTCAGTTGGACATTCCTCGGACCACTCTACGACGTATCATTCGTTTGGATTTGGGGATATTCCCGTACAAAATACAACTAAATCAACAACTGTTGCCGGCCGACAAGCCTCGTCGCTTGGAATATGCCAATTTTGTCGTCCGAATGGCCCAAACTGATGAGGATTTTTGGCATCAAATCATTATGAGTGATGAGGCCCATTTCTCCTTGAACGGAACCGTAAATAAGCAAAATTGCCGTTTCTACGCCACTGAAAACCCTCAAATTATTGAAGAGGTACCTCTTCACGACCAAAAAGTTACAGTCTGATATGGTCATTGGGCCGTTCTTCTTTGAAAATGGTCAACACCAACCATTGACCGTCAATCAAGAGCGTTATCGGGCCATGATAACCGATTTTGTGATGCCGATTGTTCGTGAAAATGGTATGGAGCACTTCTGGTTTCAGCAAGATGGCGCACCACCACACACAGCACGAGCCACCGTCAACTTATTGAAGACTTTGTTCCCTGGCCGTTTGATATCAAAAAGCGGCGATTTTGACTGGCCGCCACGATCACCGGATTTGACGCCACCGGACTTTTTTCTTTGGGGCTATTTGAAATCTAAGGTTTACGTCAACAATCCAAAGACACTAGGCGCACTTAAGGCCAATATCCGACGGGAAATAGCCGCCATATCGGCCGAGACGCTGGCCAAAACTATGGAAAACGCCGAAAAACGGGCACATTACGCTATACGAGCTAAGGGCGACCACTTGCGCGATATCATATTCAAAAAGTGATGTAAACGAATCTCCTTGAACTAAATTAAATGTTTTTCACAATGAAACACAAAAAAATGTTTCTTTTTCCATATTTTTTTAATAATCACATGGGTCAGTTTAATATGGCCAACCCTGTATTTCAATGTCGTATCTTCCAATCACCTTCCCTTTGTTCCATTCGGCTCTCGGTGGAAAACGTATCGTAAAGTCTTTCTTGAAGTTAAAGTCGGGGACTCTGCGGGGGTCCCTGTAGGAGGATCTTGCTGTGACCGTACGACCTTGTTGTCCAGCTTCCTATGTCTCTCAGTTTCACCGCGCTGCAGGTAACGGTTGTTTTTATATGTAGGTCTAATGGTAATAGATGAGTTAGTACATTGAGCGCTTCTGTAGGACTGGTACTAAGCACTCCTGTTGTTAAGATACACGCTGTTCTTTGTAACTTGTTCAGCTTGATTTGGTTGTATTTCTTTTATGTTGCGGGCCACCAGACTAGTGCCGCATATGTTAGTATTGGCCTTACAATGGCTGTGTTGGGCCAATTGCATAGTTTGGGTTGGAGACCCCATTTTTTACCCCACATTCTCTTACACGTGTAAAGTGCTATATTCGCTTTCTTTATCCTGTACTGTTGCTCCTCCAGCTGAGTTTGGGATCTAAGATAACACCTCGGTAGTTTGCCTGTTGGGTTAACGTAAGACTAACGCCGTTTAGTTTTGGGGGATTAAAGTTTGGTATCTTGGTTTTCTTAGTGAATAGCATCAGTTCAGTTTGGCTCGGGTTTACACTTAAACCACAGTCTGTGGCCCAATTACTGAGTAATACCAGAGCTCCTTCCATAATCTCAATGATTATGGTTGGAAACATTCCTGATACCAAAAGCACTATGTCATCCGCGTACGCCACTAAATTTAAATTTAAAGTAGCTTAAAATTATTTTAAATTAAAGTTTTTCGATTTTTTTTAATTAATTTTTCATTTTTTTAAATAAATATGACGCAAAAAAAAAATTTGAAAAATGTACCGTGAGACGACCAAGTGCGCATCTGGATAACGACTAAATAAAACTCACAAAATCTGGTACACGTATTGCTCCCTACCTCACTCATGCTTTAACCACACCCACTTTTAATATGTTAAGACAAAATTTCTGTTCGTCCGTTTGAAGCTACAATATTTTCTTCGATTCCAATACAACATAAATTTTTTTTAAATGTGGGCGGGTATATATTTATATTCCTTACTTGTTTTAAATTATGATTTTCCAATAAATGAGTTTTAGTAACCTCAAATCTGTATATCTGCACTACTAAAAAATTTGCCATTCGGACTACGAATTATTCTCTAGAAACTCACCGATTGATACATTTGCGCTGCTGAAAGCGAACACCTCCGCCACAACTACGCGAGCATTCACTCCACTTGCTCCAATTGCCCCAGCGTGGATAGGCGCGTTGACGTGGACTCGCATGCGGTCGCCTTGTTGTTGAAAACCCTGTTTCGTTTGACGACACATCTGAAGCTTTGTCAACATCAGAACTGCTAATCGAGCTGCTAATTGGTAACTCTGTAGTTGTTGTTGCTATCAAAGGTGTTTTTCGGCTACTACTCGCCGCACTGGAACTTACACTACTAATAATAGGCGCATTGGGAACACCCACACTTCGCTCAGATGTCGTCGCTTGAAAGCCACGCGGCAACTTCACCGGCTCAGTTGTTGTCCGCTGTGTTGCGGAAGAAGGTAATATGGCTGAGGCTACGGTCGGCGTAGTCGATAATACTGATTGTTCCTCGGTGTGTATTGCGGTGTTAACTGGTGTTGTTTCCAGTGCTTCTGTAGTTGCCAAGAGCAAAGTCGAGGTAGTTGGTGTTATGGCTATTGCTGTTGTTGACGGTTGAACAGTCGCTTCAACAGCTTCGTTTTCTGGATAAACTTCGTTTATACTCGGCTTTTCTACAGGCGCTGCACTTTGCTTAGGATAGCGCCATAGATTGGCCATTTCATAGTTGGATTTCGGATAATTAACTGCTACCGCCAGGCGATTGCTTTTTTGCTGATTGCGTTGCTTTAGCCATTCTTGGTGTTTCTGTAAAATAAAAAAAAGAATTATAAAAAAGAAGAAACTGTTAGGTGTAAGTATTTTGTTACAGTTGACAAAAACATTCGAGACAGGATTTAATTTTCAAATTTCTTTAAGATCCGAACCGGGCAAAGTACCATAAAATAATATATATGGTACACACACGGATGTTACCACGACTCGAGCCAATAATAATTCTGATGAATAGGGTACATGCCACCAATCTTAGGACCCCTTGTGGGAATTTCCTCTCCTATTTTCGGGGTGTACCTTAATTTGTTTCTACAATGGGATTTTATGCCGACTTCGGAGAGTAGATGGCTTAGGGGTGAACGGTATTCGGCGTACACGGATATTTGTCATTGTTTGTGGAAGGCGTTTGCCGACAAAAAAATTTCCGAAGACTAGATATTTGTTATCGGTGGCCGCCGTAGCCGAATGGGTTGGTGCGTGACTACCATTCGGAACTCAGGGAGAACGTAGGTTCAAATCTCGGTGAAACACCAAAATTAAGAAAAAGTTTTTTCTAATAGCGGTCGCCCTTTGGCAGGCAATGGCAAACCTCCGACTGTACTTCTGCCATGAAAAAGCTTCTCATAAAAAATATCTGCCGTTCGGAGTCGGCTTGTAACTGTAGGCCCCTCCATTTGTGGAACAACATCAAGACGCACGGCAGAGGAGGCGCTCGGCCAAACAGCCAAAAAGGGAATACGCGCCAATTGTATATATATATATATATATATATGCCATTCATAAGCATCCTTGAATATTAGGGGCGCGTGAGGCAGTAACTAGTTAAATTTAGAGAATTACAAACAAGGTGCCAAGCTCCAATTCATCATAAGAACTAAACCGAATTAACGATGTCAGGGCCTTTAAGCAATGCAATTCTCGCTGGCCCTTTGCACCTTTCTGCAGTAATTTCAAAACTGGCATTATAATAATTATAAAAATGCAATAAGATGAGTTTTTGTTGATGACAAAATTAACCATCACCGGCACAATGAAGTGCGTAAGTGAAACTTCTTTCCCGAAGAGTGGAGGCAGAAAAGTTAAGAAACGGAATATTTGTCATCACTTGCAAAAACCGGTGGAAGAAGACTTATCACCTGAGATTGGTGAAAAATATTTGTGTTATTCAAAAAATTACCACAAATATACTTAAAAAATTATCGCTTTAATTATTGTTGTTAAATTTCCCATTTTAGCGTTTCTAACTATAAAGTGCAAATTTACCGCAAGGGCAGAAATGCACAAAATATAAAATTCGACAAAAAATGAATTCATTGTTTACAAAAACTTCAATGCTTTCAGATCATGTGCTTTTGTGGCGGCTTTCTGGATGAATTTGCTGGCTAAAATTTCTCCAGCACAAATTGAGCGTCTCTCTTGCATCACCTTGTTCTCTCAATCTTTGAGTGACGCTAATTTTTTTGGCGTTGGTCTATGATAACTTAGGTCATCGCTTTTCAGATGTCGAAACATACCCACTTCGCAAATTAGTTTAAAGCTTACGATTCAATAACTATTTGCTCATATTTTGAATTTATATGTAAAAATGTAGTAGTCTTCCTAGTTGATTGTGATGATAAATATTTCCGAACCCAATAAATAAATAACTAATTAGCATACCAGTAGGCGTTTTTAGCAACTACAGATTCGATGTTTCACGAAGAGGTATACATTATTAGTTGCAAAATGTTTTAAGTATATTAATATATTTTCATATTCAAACCAGACACACCTCGATTCGCATACTAATATACAGATCGTACTTACAGAAAACACGACGCATATGCAATATCGATTCTGAGAAATTAAAAAAATCCCTTGGTGGCTGAGCCCATTTTGCACGACGAGATATGAAAATGCATATTTTTCGTTTGCTGGAAGATCGTTATAGTCAAATGTATTCATATATATATTATAACTATAGTATATACTTATGTAGGTAGGTAGGTGAAATAGTTGAAGTGCCAAGACTGGCAGTAGCACTAAAACGCCGTTTTCATACCATTATGACACCTCCAACTGGCAGATATTTACAACCAGGCTGAGCTGTTGATATAATGGAGAAGATTGATGAGAATTAAGAGCACCTAGTGATCTTAATCATCTAGCTGGCAAACCCGGAGAATTACAGAGAAAATGCTTCTGCAATGGGGGATAAATGGTAACCCTAGGTTTTCCACGTGTGTGCCGATCGTCCAGTGACCAGTAAACACAGCGACGTGTTTGGGAATTGAATGGCGAGGAGTCCAAAGGACTTTTTGAGTCCTCTGTATATTGTGCTGGGGCCAAAAGGTTTTCGAAATGCATAGCACATGAAGAAATGCAGGTTCATCTTTTCTGCGCTTTCCTGAGAAATAATTTGGGCAGTTCCCCTTTAACAACTGTCAGGGGGATGCCGATGCCCGGGTAGGGGGTCTCTGTATTATATAAAATTCGCACCCTTATCCATAGTTTTATGTGAATTCAATTATGTTGCCTAGTCTAGCGGATTAAGAAATTAATGTTTCATTTGGTTTAATTAAATAAAAATAAAAACTAACCTTTGCACAAGGACTTTTTGACAAAACAAAATAAAGGGTGGTTAAATTTCAAGTGCCGATGTTGAATGTGAACCACACCTAAACGTCAAGTTTTTTTCTGCATTTCATTTGACATTTTTCAATTTCAGACTAACTCAATTTTAACCATGGAAAGATACACAATCGAGCAACGCGTAATCAATGGTCAGAATGGTGGCAGGAAATGTCAACAGTGAATGACCAATTTTGGAAGAAAATCATCTTCAGTGATGAGGCACATTTTCACCTCAGTGGATTCGTCAATAAGCAGAATTGCCGCATTTGGGCGAACGATAATCGAATAGTGATTGCCGAAAAACCAATGCACCCACAAAGAGTGACTGTTTGGTGCGGTTTATGGGTTATTTTTTCCAAAATAAGACCGGTCTGGCAGTTACTGTGAATAGTGTTCGCTATTGTGAGATGATAACGAACTTTTTATGGCCCGAATTGGAAGATATGGATGTGGACGATATGTGGTTTCAGTAGGACGGTGCCACTTGTCACACAGCTAACAACACAATGGCTCTTTTGCGCGAAAAATTTTATGGCCGAATAATCTCACGTCGCGGCGATTTCAATTGGCCGCCAAGATCATGTAATTTGACACCGTTGGACTTCTTTCTTTGGGGTTATTTGAAAGAAAAGGTGTACGTCGATAAGCCAGCAACAATTCAAGAGCTAAAGGATGAGATAATTCGGCACATTAACGGCATAGAACCTCAATTATGCCTCAGCGTCATCGAAAATTTGGACCATCGGATGGAGGTGTGCCGCCGAGGCCGCGGCGGCCATTTGGCCGATATTTTTTTCTACGTAATTGATTCATACCAATATTATCATAATAAAGAGAAATGACAATAATTTTCTAAAAAATTGTATTTGATTCAAAATCAACACCGGCCCTTGCTTCTTATTTAATTGCAATCATTTTTTTGCTAAGGTCATGTTTAAAACGAGTGCTCGACATTTTTTTACATGGAAGAAAAATCCAACAAAAAAATATTGTCAATGTGATTTTGAACGCTTCAAACATTCAATGAATTGAAAATTGTATACCCGAAAATTTTCTAAAGATTCTAATTTAAAAGTGTGGAATTTCGACGAAAATTTGTTAATGTTTTTGCAGAAGAATGAAGTATATTTTTTATATATTGAGCTACAACGTTCTTCCAACAAACCAACTATACACATATATATTTATATATGTATATATATATGTACATATGTACATCAGTGTCTTTGAATATGGAGCACATGTTTCTATTTAGTTTGCTTAATGCCGACATCTGAAATCATTAGAATGAACACCCGTCAGCGCTTTTTACTCATTGCTCATCACTCAGCGTGCAAAGCTCATCATCTGCTCAGATTCTATGAGCTACAGTAAACGGAAGTACATTCATTGAAAAGCAAGAACAAAATTCATCAACTAAATACACACATTTTACATATATAAGAATGAGCCATGGATGGATATCAGCGTTTTAGGGGTTTGGCGTCCATTACAGCCGGTTGCGTTGACAGTGATTATCAAAATTTGGAACAAATTTGATGGATCATTGAACGTTGTGACGAAATGTCGCGCGCATACATACACACACGCATACACACATATACGAATGGTGACATTTTTGTTGTTGTAAAACAGTTCATGTAGCCAATGTAATTATTTTTTATTTGTTTTTGTTTTTTGTTGTTGTTGGTCTTGTTGGTTCTTGTGAAGGTCAATTGACACGTAAATTACTTGTTGCACGATGCGTCTCACATGAAATTTTAGCCGCAAATTGATTCTCATTTTGGATATTGTTTTGTATCGTTTTCGTTGTTGCTGCTTTTGTTGTATTTACTGTTGCGTACAATTAAAGACGAGTAAGGCGCGTTACAGCTGATTTTTATCATAATGTTCACATTGTTGTTGTTAGTTCGATTTTGTTAGGCTTGAATTTGAAAATCATTTTTGTTGGCGACGGACGCACCCATGGGAAAAGTTCGACTAAATTCGGCTATTTTTTCACAGTTCAAAAATTTTTTGGGCCACTGCGTGCATTGCAAGAATTCTTTTAGAGTTCAGTAATTTTGTAGGAGAAGGTCAAATGCAAATGTGTGAGTACAACCGCAACTGCCAAGTGTTTATGGCATCATAAAATTATACAAGTATTATTTTACAAAAAAACAATCAAAGGGAAAATGATGTAACTTTATTTAACTACGGCATTTGACAAAGCAATTAATTACAGCACGCCCATTATTGAATTATAAATAAGTTTTGAAGTATCTTCACTTAACATAAGATTGTGTTTGATTTTTGATGAAAAAAATGCTTTGAGTTATACGAATGTACGATAAAATTTGCAAATTTTGGGTATTCATATTGGGTATTTTATATTAAAAACAGGCATGTTGAAAACAAACTCGGACGTCCTCGAACACATTAGCGATTAGCGAGCAGAAGAGGTCATCTCTAGGGTGTTCGGTTAACACATGAAGCAGAACGACAAGGAAAACAACTAAGAGATATACGCTGAATTAAAACATCGAACGAAAATTAGTCGAAGAAGCAATAACAATTATGGCATAGACTCTTCAGCTGTAAATTTCCCCCTTCAGTGTTCACAAACATCGACGAGACAATATCGACATAAGCTGCTCTTCGTTGAGTTGAATTTTGGTGAAGACTAAAGATTTCCCCTTACAAATTTAAAACTTCTCACCAAATGCTGCCCCTTAGCCGAGGTTAACTTAATCTCACGCCCTACTAAATACGGCCCAAGAAAAGTATAATTTTGTATACGAAATCATAATGAACGACAAGACATCTTTACACTAATGGTGGCTTCCCTTTGTGCAATAATGTCGCATTTATTAATTTTCTCAGAATATTCATAGGGCTGCATATTCATTTCTTATTCTGTTGTACTCTGACCAAGTGGATGTGTGTCATTTTAAGCTCTCTACGAAATGTGATGGAGAGTGTTTTAAAGTTTGTTTTGGGTTATCTGAGTACAAAGGATCTAGAAAATAGTTGGAGGAAAACTTTAATTGCTACAAAAAATGGAAGTGAAATGAACTATTTTATTACATTGAATTTATAAATTTTGAAAATTTAGACTTTTTTCTATTCCCAGATGCAATACAAAACAATTTCGGATGTCCACATTTTCGTAGCAATAGCATATAAATAATAGGTTATATTTTTCTCGAGAAAGTAGTTTCATAAAAAATTCACGATTTCTCAACAAACACGAACGACCCATCGACATGGGATTAAGGTGTTAAATCTAATTTCCTAAAAAACAATACTTTCTTAAAAAATAAAAAAAAATTTTTTTCTTAAAACATATTCTTAGAAACAAATTAAAAAAAAAATTTTTTTTTAAATCTCTTCTTAAACATTTTTTTAAATTTATTAAATTTTAAAATTTTAATTTCTTAAACCAATTTTTCTTTATTCCTTTTTTTATTTCTCATTTATTTACTTTTTGAAAACAAAATTTGTCCCACGAAGTTTGTCCTGGTAATCAGTAGTTAGGTTAGGTTAGGTTAGGTTGACCTGGCTGGCTAAAAGCCATCACATAGACCTATTGATCCTTAGGGTTACCAGATGGAGGTAGACCCTTACGTTTCTTTGTAGTAGACATCTTGTAATACGTCTGCGTCTTTTGTGAATCTAAGTAAACTCTGAAGCCTATCACCGAGAGAAATTGTAAATTCTCATATAGTAAAGCTCCTAAGCATTTTAATCTGGTTCTAGCTAATGCAGGACAGGAACATAGAAGGTGTTCTAGCGTTTCCCTCTGTGGCCTGGCATACATACGATAGTTCTGAGGCAGTTAACAAGACCCAAAATGTTGTTTAACTACATATTTTCAATAGTTTACAAGTATAAACTGCCAATTATGTAATTTTCTATAAAAAAAAAATATTTTCTTAAAAAAAAAAATTAATAACTTTATTTTTATTTCTTATTTATTTACTTTGAACGCAGGCTATATAATTTCCTAAATTATAATATTTCGTTAAAAAAAATAAAATTAAAAAACAAAAATTTTTTTAATTCTTTTTTTAATTCCTTTTTTTTCCTTTTTGCCATGAAATGTACAGTACCTGAAATTTAACTGAAAAAATGGTTTTTTCCACTCAGCTTCGCCTTGGAATCGGAAAGTTAAGAGAGCAGTTAAACTCATCATTTATGTATATATCTAAAAGCACTTAGCCGAATATACATATATTACTACGCGTCTAATAAATAAAAGCAAACCCTACTTGAAATAAACGTTTAATTTGTTGTTGATATTCAACAGCGCGCCTGTCTTTAAAACTGCCTAAAATTATGTAACACAGTATTTTTCATCCAAGCGAATAACAAATTCTTCAGCGCTTCTTACAGCACCTTTTCACTTGCGTTTATATCTACATATGTACGTAGATCGCCACTCAGTGGTAGTAATAGAGTACACGCAAATAAGTCAAGAAATGATTTTAAGATATAAATGAATAGCAAGTATGGATATGTCCTTCTCATTTATGTAGGAATATTTTTGAATATATGAGAAGTGGTAGGCATTTCACTACTCAAAAGTGTATTAAGATAGTGTTAAAATCGCTCACATTGGTAGCAAAATCAGATACAAAGCATGCAAATAATTTATTAAGGTTATTATTACTATATTTGTTTACTAATGTTTACTAACAGGAACTCAACCCCCTTTGCTTTGCCGGCAAAGTAATGTTATTTTCTTTATTCTAATGCTTGTGGTTATTGCATGATTTTATAATCGAAAATTTTATATTTCAAGGATATTTTCTTCCCGTGAACTTTGCGAAACTCGTTTGCAAGATTCAGCTGGTGCGCAAGAGCATTACCAAACTAAAAGTCCGTTCACACATGCAGAGATTAGCAATTTATTTAAGTGTGCTCTGCCCAATCCATAAGAAGGGCGATCCTGCCATCTGTGCCAATTACCGCGGGATTAGTCTTCTAAATATCGCCTATAAGGTTCTAGCGAGCGTATTGTGTGAAAGGCTGAAGCCAACCGCCAACCAACTGATTGGACCTTATCAGTGTGCCCTCAGACCTGGAAAGTCTACCATCGGCCAAATATTCACAATACGCCAAATCTTGGAAAAGACCCATGAAAGGAGAATCGACACACACCATCTTTTTGTCGATTTCAAAACTGCATTCGACGTTGCTCAATACCAGCAGCGCCGTCAGAATTGAGAAGAATCTCTCTTGCCAACAAGTGCTACTTTGGACTAAGTAGGTCTCTAGACGAACAAAACTAACACTCTACAAGGCTCTCATCATGCCCGTCCTAACGTATGGCGCAGAAGCTTGGACGATGACAACATCCGATGAACCGAGGCTTGGAGTGTGTGAGAGAAAGATAGACAACGGCGAATATCGCAGGCGATGGAACGATGAGCTGTACGAGCTTTACGACGACATAAGCGCAGCGAATAAAGATCCAGCGGCTACGTTGGCTGGGTCATGTCGTTCGAATGAATACAAACGCTCCGTCTCTGAAAGTATTTGATGCGGTACCAGCTGGTGGTAGCAGAGGAAGAGGAAGGCCACCTTTGCGTTGAAAAAATCAGATGGAGAAGGACTTGGCTTCACTTGGTGTGTCCAATTGGCGCCGGTTAGCACGAGAAAGAAACGACTGGCGCGCTTTGTTAAACTCGGCCAAAATCGCGTGAGCGGTTATAGCGCCAATTAAGAAGAAGAAGAGAATTGCAGGCCAAAGCGTCTTTTTCTGCAATATGAATGTTTAATTACTAATATCTAGGAAAAATTTTATTAGAAGAATAGCTAGAATTATTTTTGTTTATTTTTTACTTCGAAAATTTTGTATGGATAATCTCGCTTTTTAATTACAGATTGGAGTTAAGTCGGAAAAGTAGATAATCTCGTTATATGTGAACCTAATTGTATTATAACAGAAATAAGCCGAAAACGACATTCACAGTAAAACACATTTGCAAACTAACAAACCGCCAAAGTACCGAAATTTGTCTGAGTACCCTTAATATTTGCTATTCTAATGAGACACAAAAAAATTTGTTTGAATTTTTTTACTCTGATTATTTTGGTTATAAACTTTAAGATGACGCCACATATTCCTAGCTTAGTTTAAAAGATTTTTGAACTTTAAAAGCC
The DNA here is from genome assembly GCF_027943255.1 of Anastrepha obliqua. NCBI lineage: Eukaryota > Metazoa > Arthropoda > Insecta > Diptera > Tephritidae > Anastrepha > Anastrepha obliqua. The sequence continues at coordinate 4,728,947 of NC_072896.1, forward strand.
TACTTGGTTTACTTTACGGGTTGTTAGGTTGTCACCAGTTTAATTCAATTCGATACAAATGTCTTACAAATTGTTGAACTAAAATGCAACCGTCTTAGTTTTCTTTCGAACACACCACGCCGACTTGAATTCATTAAGAAATTACGGCTGCTTTAAGGTAACGAGTACAAGTAGAACAAATAAAATAATGGAAAAAGTGCGCATGTTTTTTTTATGGAATTTATACAAAAAACTAATTTAACTATAGGAATCTGAAGATCCTGGATTCAATACCTCATCAACCATGAATTTATCAGAAAAGTTTTTGGAATGCATTTATTTGATGAAGAAGAATTTCATTGAGATCATCTGGCATTCAGTGAAGCGATAGGGCTGCAATTCCCCCTATCTGTAGGAAAAACAGCAAAAACAACGGCGCAATTTAGATGGAAAATAAATATTTCTGACTCGCAATATAAGCTCGGAGCAGGAGGAGAGGTATTTCTAAAAACCTTTGAATTTGTGATTTGAGTTGATTACCTTAGAAATTATGTTTTTTTTTCGAATATGGACCCAATAAAAGGCATGTCGATTTGCTGAAAAATTATGAAAAAGTATGCAACTCGACTGTTACTGGGCTGTAAGCATCTTTGCAGCACGAAAGCGAAGCAACAGGAATAGGAAAATTGAGAATTCGACTTTTTCTTTTGCTGTCATTTTGCTTTCAAGTGACTACAAGGCATTGTTAATTTTTTTGTTTTTTTAGTAGGGCGTGCTACACCCTTATTCCACATAAAAAAAACTCGACTATGTACTTTAGGTAGGTAGGTAGGTAGGTAAAATGGCAAGACTTCAAGTAGCACTTACGTGCCGTTTTGATACCATAATGTGGACCATTACCTGTGCAAAGAAAAATTATTGGGAAGAGAAAACCTTATACAGCCATCCAGTGCTGTTGATGTAGTGGAGGAGAGAAAAGGGATCTAGGCAGGAGAATTTCTGCAAGTCATCCCCAAAGGGCACGCTAAGGAATCTCAAGCGCCTAGCAACCAAAGCCGGACATTTTCAGGGAAAATGCTCAACAGTCTATTTCTCTGTAGGATCCCCACAGCTTCTGCAATAGGGTTTGTACGGGGTTCCAAGCTTCTCCGCATGAGTGCCGATCACCCAGTGACCAGTGAGCACTGCAATGAGTTTGGAAATTGAATGGCGGGGGACTCCCATCACCTTAAGCGTTCTGACTATGTACTTTATATATCCGAAAAAAATGAGACTTGCACTTTATTAAACTAAAATTAGAACTAGAAACTAGAAAAATTCTAAAAATTTTGTTTGTGTGTGTAGCCTATGTATTGAACGTATTTTGAGTAAAACGGCATCCACTGTTACATGAGATGTATATTTTTTTTGCAAGTAGTACAAATATTTCTCACCTATAATTGCATTTATGTATGTATGTATTTATGAATTATATTTAAATCACTTACCCGTATCCGCTCCACAGTCGTTATGTCTGCGCTAACTAAAGTGCTGATCAGCACAATAAAGAAACATAATCTGAAAAAAAGAAAATGGAAAACAATATTAGCTTCTTTATTCAAAGCAGCAGGGCATATTTGGCGTCAGATACAGGGTGATATGTAAGCGCTTACACGAGATTATAAAGCCTATACTCTTTCTCAAAAATCACAAATCAGAAGAGCAGAATTCCCCTTCGGAAGTGACCCAAAAATCTTCTTTCAAAATGACCGCACGAAAATCAATGAGAGATAATCTTTTTCGACATTAATGAGCTTTTCCAATCTCAATGGATAAGTGTTCCATATCTCTGAAATTGCAACACGAGCGCAAAACAACTTGACGCCGGAATGAGGCGTCCAAGCGACAGCCAATAGTGCGGCACTATTGAATATGCAGTTGGACCGCAAACCGATGAAGAAATGTGCGATATTTATACGCATGTATGTATGTGTGTTTGTGCATTCATATGCCGTATGAACACTGGAAGCTTTTGGAGGCGTTCAATCAGAGCCGTAAATGAACTGCAAAATCATCAGCAACAAGTGACTGACGACGGCAAGTCCAACAGAGATGCCAATATGTCGAGATGCATTATGCCCATTGTGTGTATGTATGTATGTATTCGCGTTTAAAACTGTATGCTGTAATGATGTGCTCAGATGAAGATGTTGCAATGCAAATTGAATTCATAAGTGCATTGAAGTAATGAAGTGATGAAAAATGTTCCAATTTTCTTATCTCTTTTCTTTCCTTCTTTCATTCTTGGTGAAAAATTGATTTTGTAGATGCAAATATGCTAGACGAAGTAAACTAATTCCATGGGATACAAATATAAGTGCCTGAGTTTTAAGTATAAATTTGCATGCTGTCCATTCTGCATACATTGGATTCGTAGTACACACATGCATACATACATACACACATACATCTATAAGTAATGCACAGTAATTGAACTTCCCGCAACTGCTGCTCTAGACTGCGTTAAGTGGAGAAATGTATTTGGCTGTACACATACATACGTGCATTACGGTGGCCCTTAATAAGTCAAATGCATTTGGCCACTGGACGAAAGCTTTAACTGTCTCCCACCGGGACCAAAACTTGTACGATATTCCTTAACCGTCTCCAATCGGGAGCAAAATGAATGTGTGATAACTCCAACTATAGTAGCATTGATTTTGGCTGTTAGATTTGAAAAAAAAAAAATGATTTAAATTTTTTGAGTCGTTATGTGGTATTTTTTGACCACTGTGCGAAAGAGACAGTTATCATCGGGACTGAAATCTGTATGCGATATATTCGAATATGGTCGCTTTCAAATTGCGGAAATTTACTCTCAAAAAAATAAATCTGTTCAACAGCTTCATAGAGCCCTTATTGCTTTCGAAATGAGAAAGGAGCTGCCGTCACGGTGAATGGCGGGCGGTATCGAGCCGAGGATGATAGTTTTCCCAGGCTTGATCTTTAACTACGGTGAAAATGAAAATTGTGCGCGTAACTTCGGCTGCTACGTCACAGTTTACTCGGCAGCCGAATTCTGCCCGCTCAGTTCACATGCATTCACACACTCTTCCAATCCGTCGTTGTTCAATGGCAACGAAGTGTCATTGATTGATTCTCCTCGTATATCATCAACACAATCTCTGCCCGCAAGGCCATCCCCCTCAAGGAGGTGACGGATACGACGACCCCGCGGACCCTAGTCAAGATGTCCCTCGTTTCAGCGACTTTGTAAGAGTTAGCTAGAAAGTTAGGAGACAAAATCCAGCACATGTCTGTTCCCATATTAGGCGATATATTGGTCAGTGTTGTTCACGATGTTAGGTGCAAATGTATTCAACGGGGCGCACGGCGAGTCCCTGGATAGGTCGTATGGCTTTCCACCTGCGACCTCAAAGGGGTGATGTGTGTTCGCTCTGCCGATGTGTTAGCTCCGGTGTATATCAGTAACCAGCCGCCTTGGACCCTGGTCAGGAAGTGTTCATTGGGCGAAAGAGTAGTAGCTTTCGTTGCTCCGGGCGAGCGCCAGTTCGTCCGTGTTTTCCGGGATCGGTAAAGCGTAGGTCAGGCCTCAGGGAACTGGGGTAGGAGCATTGCCTCCGAGGGTACACCCGCTCTTGATTATTTCGGCCCGCCCCCCTGCACACGACGAGTTTGTTATATAAAAAAATAAGGAAAAAATTATGGAAAAAAGACAAAAAGAAGACAAACAGCAGAAGGTCATTAATGATGGAGATCTAGAGCAGAGCCCTTTCGTAAGGAAACCTCGATTGCTTCGCTCGCCACCACAAAAAGCGAATACGCCTCTTATGATTGGATCATTGCCAACTATAGAAAAATCAAAGGCGGTCAATGAAGGAGCTGAAATGACGCCTCAAGAATTAGACGTAAGAGTAATGTCAAAAAAGGCTAAAAATACTGCAAATGCGCCCAATACGCCGTCACAAACCCCTGTAACTGCAAAGGACGCAAACACAGAAAGGGGAAAAAACTGCATCTTCGCGACAAGACTTTATTCTCAAAATGCTAGTTGAAGAAGTGGAAGCCGAAGAGAAATGTTTAAGAGTGCTTAGGAAGATGAAAGCAGTTACATATATTGAAGAGTAGGAATACATCCACGGAAATAAAGACCGGAATCTCAGTGCTCGATGAACTATTCGACGTCATGAAAAACTGCAGAAAAGGTTGGACTCGAGATGAGAAAATCGGTAAATGTCGTCTCTTGCCGTACACATCAACGAAAGAAATCGGAGGTGACACCCCCGAAACAGCTCGAAAAACAGGTGTTGTCGAGGAGAGTACTCCTTTAACCGAAAAACGAAATACACCAAGTCCTGCCGCACCTGACTCTTCGACGAAACTAAGAGTTCGAGAGCCTGAGAAATGGCAGGCTGACTGAATTTTTGTTTCCAAAAATTAATTTTGAATTTTTATTTCCAAAAATTAATCAGCTAAACATCGACGGCATTTGGTTTGGATGTGGCTGATCGAATGGACCACGTAACTCGCATCCGCGGTGGACATATGCAGGAAATCATATTAAAAAAATAAATGCCATGGAATTATTTACCAGATTGTAATAAAAATGAATTCATTCCAAGAATATTTCTTTTTTGTATTATAGCTTGAATTTCTCAAGCTCTTAAAAAATACCCGATACTTGTCTGATGACAGATTTCTTTAAAAACCAAATTGTTTTTTTAGAGTGTGAGTTTGCCAAAGATGTAAACACATTTACACAACAGTTATATTTTCCGTTGTTTATTTGCTTTCCGCTGTTTATTTGCTTTCCGTTTTGCGTAGATACTTTACAGTACCCAAGAGGTTGTTCAGTCAAGAAGAAAGTTATGCAGTTCTACCAAACAAAGGACAAACCGATGTCTTTATTTATTTATTTATGTTGTTGTTGTTGTAGCAGCCTTTCTAAGTGCTGACTAGTTTGGTGTTCCATTCAGATGAAATTTGGCTACTTCTAACGCTGGATCAACCATCTTCAACGTCCTCCAAAAGACAAACTGCGTCTTTGAAAAACGACTTGTTGTATTGTACAGCGATTAAATAAGGTATTAAAAATCATACATATGCACATACATACATATGTAAGTACATATATGAAAGAAGGAAAGTTCTATAGAAATTAATAATGAAAGATTTTTAAAAGGAAATAAGAGTATCTTTTGATACAATTTAATAATCATATAGGACTTAAGATCATTTTTTTTAGTGGGTGGGTGAGGTAGGGTACCTGATGCGTGCGATCGTCGTTTACTGCGCCAAGTGTTGTAGCCAGCTTTCATGCTATGGGCTCGCCTCTTGTGTCTTCTGTATCTTCCTTTGATCTAGACTGACTGCCACTGCTCCTGGTTTGGAATCATCCTAAGCTAGGCTCTTATACTTTGCTAGAAAGATCACTTCTGGAGGTGCATCCCTTTTTAACGGGCCCCTATTGAGTTTCAATGAAAAGAATACCACACAAATCGTCTTAACCCATTCCCTCAGCTTACATATCTATACATAGGTAGCTCTTGTACTAGGAAGAAACTTTTCCAAGATTTTATCCTAAAATATAGATACTACATTTTAAATTAAACTTATGCACCACCTTTCACACTGCTAATGGAGAAAGGTAGCTCTGTAGAACTGAAGCTGTTTATCATCAAAATAAAACTATTTCGAAACAAAATTGGCGCGACGAATTACCAAGTTTTTACTACTTTTTTTTTGTATTTAATCTTTTTCGTATGTTTTTAAAAAGTTTACTGCATTCTACGACAAAACCCAAAATCTTTAGAAAAGCTAGAAATGAAAAATGTAAGCTCGAAGTTGCTCAAAAATCGCATCGATTTTGACAGTTTTTTTCACTGAAGTATTGAGAATTCTCTTCCATATAAAGCGCATTTTCGGTAGTCTCTTGTAGGAAGAAACAACTACCTCAACAAAATAAAATTCCAAAAATTAATGAGAATTTGGAGCCACCTTAATATTGCACTTGCTCCTCTAAAATTGATAATGCTATAAAACTACATACCCAACATTTTTTTGAAAATGTTGAATAAAAACACATGATGTATTTTTTAAAATTTCTTAAATTTTTGTGAATTTTGTATAAATATTTTTTGGGCGGCCGCCGTAGCCGAATGGGTTGGTGCGTGACTACCATTCGGAATTCACAGAGAGAACGTAGGCAAGCAATGGCAAACCTCCGAGTGTATTTCTGCCATGAAAAAGCTCTTCATAAAAAATATCTGCCGTTCGAAATCGGCTTAAAACTGTAGGTCCCTCCAATTGTGGAACAACATCAAGACGCACACCACAAATACGAGGAGGAGCTCGGCCAAACACCCAAAAAGGGTGTACGTGCCAATTATATATATACATATATATATTTTTTGTAATAGAATTTAAAAAAATATCAAAATAAAACTTAAATATAAAAAAGTAGTTAAAAATTAGTAATTCGTCGCGCTACTATTATTTTGAGCACAAGTCTATAAAAATTAGCAAACAAATATAGTATATCCCATATGTTTTCATAAATGGAAATAAATCAATAGCTGAACACTCTTTACTAATTGTTATTTTTCCTTTTGTTGTGTTTGTTTAATATCTGTTACGAAAATATTTACACACCGTCTTCTCATATTTATTCTTATTTAGATGAAATAGTGACGCATTACCCTCAAAATTAACGTCGTTGTACAAGTGCTTGCTCTACACACATACATACATACATATGAATCTACGTACAATTATTTTAACACGTTTTTGAAACAAATTTGTAACCCAATAAACATGAACTTGAGGTTTCGTTGATAATGAATGTACCTATTACATAAAACGTCAGCGAGGGAATCCATAGAGAATCAAACATTCCCGATCAAATGTACATTCCCTCGTTTTCAAATGTAATGCTGAAAGTAATGAAAGTCTGGCACGATAAATAGAGAATCGGAAGATCGAAACCAAAATGACGAAACAAGTTCCGAGATCAAAATAGGTCAAAAAAAAAATCAACAAAAAAAAAGTTCTCAAATTATTTTGAAACTTAGGTAGATAAGTAAAATGGCAAGAGTGCCACAGGCACACTTCAAGTAGCACTTACGTGCCGTTTTGATACCATAATGTGGACCATTACCTGTGCAAAGAAAACTTCTACAGCCTTCCAGTGCTGTTGATGTAGTGGAGGAGAGAAAAGGGATCTAGGCAGGAGAATTTCTTCAAGTCATCGCCAAAGGGCTAAGGAATCTCAAGCGCCTAGCCGCCAGAGCCGGACATTTGCAGAGAAAGTGCTCAACAGTCCTTTCTCTGCAGGATCGCCACAGCTTCTGCAATAGGAGTTTTACGGAATTCCAAGCTTCTCTGCATGAGTACCGATCAGCCAGTGAACAACGCAATGAGTTTGGAAATTTAATGGCGGGGGATCCCCATCACCTTAAGCGTTCTGTTTCTATCATATTGAGGCCATAGTGTTTTCTAAATAGCACACGATGAGACGATGAGAAAGAAACTGTGTAGTTTCCCTTTAACAACGGTCAAGGGGACACCGTTGTCTGAGAAGGGGACAACTGAAACCGATTCTGTCGACCCCTTCCTGGCAAGCTCGTCGGAATTTCATTTCCCTCTATATTCCTGTGCCCAGGAACCCAGATAAGGGAAATGTTTCCTGCATGTTCGAGACGTTTGAGTTCCTCCTTACAGGATTTAACCAGAAGAGCTACAATACGGCGACGACAGGGCCTTTATCGCAGCGTGTCTATAGGAAAAAATATTAATGTCTCCCTCCAAACAGCGATCCCGAAGCATTTTGCATGCCTGCAGGATCGCGAAGACCTCTGCTTGAAAAAGCTGCTTCAGCCTAATAGGTCTCTGAGCAGCAATGGATTTAACCTGCAGATACACAGGTAGTGCAGAATAACGTTGAGCGCAGCAGTGGGGCATGTTCTACCATGCCAAACTAGGCAACCATATGTTAAAATTGGCACAACCACTAAGTGGTACATCCAAAGTTCGACACGTGGCTTGAGACCCCATTTTTTCCGAACATAGATTTACAGGCGTAGAAGGCTATACTGGCCTTCTTAACTCGATTTTCTATGTGCAGATACCTGACTTCCGATACGAGTGTAAGACACTGGTTGTTTAGTCTGGAAGCTTAAAAGGCGGAGGTTTGTATTTCGTGGTGAATAGCATCAACTCCGTTTTGTTAGAGTTGACTCTAAGAACGCAACTGGCAGCCCAACTACTGAGTGTAGCCAGTGCACCTTCCAAAATTTCAGTCATTACTGATGGGAAGGCTCCTGAGACCATTAGGACCAAGTCATCGGCATATGCTTTTGAAACTTAAGAAAGTCAAAAAACTCTCTCTAAATAAATAATATGTCAATCCAACAATACTCTTGTTTGGAACTGCTTTACTTTGAGGAAAAATAAACCCGAAGTTTTTGTAAACATTTTCTTTTTGTTTATTATTCTGTTCGATATTTTAAAATTTTTCGCATTCTTGCTTTTTAGGCTTCTTTAGGCTCATCTTTAACTAACATCAAACTTAACAGAACTTTTTATATTGACAGTAAAAACATTTTTATTCTCTCAATCGCTTCTTAAACAATCGGGTTGATGTAATTAAAGGTCAGTTGATACTCCCTTTAAAATTTCGTTCCTAGGTTCAAGGTTAAGTGAGTTGAAATTGTAATTTGCAAATAAATTCTTCTTCATCAATTCCTTTTATCCCGAATGGAGCATGGGGCCTCCACCTTTCCATAGACTCCCACGCGTATTGGATACCTCGTTGTTGTTGCTGTAGCAGCACAAACATTCCCCATAGATGTACCAGAAATGCTGCTGGAGTGACAGTCCTTGGACGTATATAAATCCGGGTCGTTCCGGTAACACAGAATCGGCTGTCGTGGGCACGATTGGATATCTCATCTTTAGCTATGGTCCAGGATACCAGGATGTGCCTCGTGTAGGTGAGAGTAAGAATTGAAGTTATAGAATGATGATAGCTACTTCCACATATTTTTAAAACTCCGATACAAATAAATTGCTCTTGAGTTAAATTTTTGTTTGTAGAATTGCTGAGAAACCGAAAAGAGTCAAACGGCACTTTAAAGCGACAAGCAATTTATTGTATCGGTTAGGAAAGGGCACTCTATTGGTAAGATGAGAAAACGGCCCTAAGTATGATTTCGGCGTTACAAGGAGTTGATGAAAAATATCGACATTTTAAGACAACAACATTTTTCGCCTTCTCTTTCCAATCCCAACTGAAGACTCTGTCAAATTTTATCATATATCTACTCTTGTTTAAGATATTATTAGAAATTTTATCCTACCAAATTTTATCATATCACCAAAATGTAACATATTATATTTACTTGGGTCATATTCAATTATGGTATGTTACGAAAATTTAATTTTCATCCTTTAAATTTATCCTTTATTTTATCTCCAGTCATAATGGTCATTACTATGATTATTAATTAATTCTCAAAGCCTTTGTTTCCAGCACTCCATTTCATCAGACAATGTTACTGTTTCCAAACATAATACGAAATAATATTAGGAGTTAGAGTTGGATGTCCGAAGATAACGAGAGTATCGTCTAAACTTCGGAGTGAACATAATTGCGATTTTATTTGAGCTTTTAATATAAAATGAGCCTTTTGAGAAAGCCACTTATGAGGAAGAGCTTGTTGCAATGCATTTACGCACATCAATGGGATGCGGCTAACGACGACCTTCTTCAAACTTATTGAACCTTATGGCTCGGGGGGCTCTTGTAATGAGTCATTATCGTAGAGGAAAGCATGACGCAAAGCATAGCACACAGTGTATTTACGTTTTCAATTTCGCATTGCATAGGGCATTTGAAAAACAGAACGTAAGCTCCGTTTCAACATATAAAAAGTGGGCTGGTTGTTTAGCTGATTTCAAAAATATTTATGTTAGATCTAAATGAGGAGAGGAGTAACGCATATACCAAGTTTGGTTTTATTATTTAAGTGTTTATCGAGATACACGCATTTACCTAATAATCAGTATGGCACTTCCCATTCTTCGAAATTTTACAGGCCTCGTATTTCCTTTTTTGGGTTCATCATTAGAACCTCATTTGTATAAGTTGAATATTTGAAAACTACCGTTATATGGAGAGCGGATGTGGATATTGTGGGATTTCGCTAAAATGTAAATCAAACTTCATTGCAATTAATTTTTTTTGTTCTAGTTATCGCACGGATGGGCAGACCTAGCTAAATCGACTCGTCTCAGCATTCTAAGCATTTTGGTATGCTTGCCCTAGCCACTATTAAGCCACTATTACCCCTACGATTTGTTCTCATAAACACCCACTACAACAAGTGTTTGAGATGTTCATTCTCCTTTATGTTTAATGTTGCTAGTGGCTCTTTATATTGTAAGTACTTCTTCATTAGATCGTCTCAATTTCAACTTTCCACAATAGAGCCCACGTATATTATTCCCTTTTTATGTTGCTAATTGGAGAACGGGGGCCTTAAGGTTTTAAGACCACGGCGTTTTCCTGTAAGAACAAAAACGGTGATCTCGTGTCTGCCGTACAGAGCAATCTTAAATTATGGAAGGAACACTTCTCGAACCTATTAAACAGTGACAGCTGCGCATGTCATAGAGAATGTGAAGATCCCGATACCCCAATCGTTGACGAGGAAATAACACGACTAAAGAACAACAAAGCCACGGGCGCCGACGGACTGCCGGCTGAGCTATTCAAACATGGCGGCGAGGAGCTGGTAAGGTGCATGCATCAGCTCCTAGGCAAAATATGGTCGGATGAAAGCATGCCTGCCGATTGGAATTTAAGTGTGCTCTGCCCAATCCATAAGAAGGTTGATCCTGCCATCTGTGCCAATTACCGCAGGATTAGTCTTCTAAATATCGCCTATAAGGTTCTAGCGAGCGTATTGTGTGAAAGGCTGAAGCCCACCGTCAACCAACTGATTGGACCTTATCAGTGTGGCTTCAGACCTGGAAAGTCTACCATCGGCCAAATATTCACAATACGCCAAATCAGGGAAAAGACCCATGAAAGGAGAATCGACACACACCATCTTTTCGTCGATTTCAAAACTGCATTCGACAGTACGGAAAGGAGTTTCCTGTATGCCGCGATGTCTGAATTTGGTATCCCCGCAAAACTAATACGGCTTTGCGAGATGACGTTGCTCAACACCAGCAGCGCCGTCAGAATTGGGAAGGACCTCACCGAGCCGTTTGATACCAAACGAGGTTTCAGACAGGGTGACTCGCTGTGGTGTGACTTCTTTAATATGATGTTGAAGAGCATCGTACGAGCCGTAGAGCTTAATCGCTGAGGCACAATATTTTATTTTATAAGAGCGTACAATTGTTGGCGTATGCCGATAATATCGATATTATCGGCCTTAATAACCGCGCTTTTAGTTCTGCCGTCCCCAAACTGGATAAAGAGGCAAAGCGAAAGGGTCTGGTGGTGAACGAGGACAAAACGAAGTACTTTCTGCCATCAAACAAATACTCGGCACCCTCGCGTATCGGCACCCACGTCACTGCTGACAGTTACAAAGTTCTAAAAGACTTCGTTTATTTAGGAACCAGCAGAGCATCGATAATAATGTCAGCCTTTAAAACCAACGAAGAACCTCTCTTGCCAACAAGTGCTACTTTGGACTAAGTAGGCATTTGAGTAGTAAAGTCCTCTCTCGACGAATAAAACTAACACTGTACGAGACTCTCATCATGCCCGTCCTAACGTATGGCGCAGAAGTGTGGACGATGACAACATCCGATGAAGCGACGCTTGGAGTATTCGAGAGAAAGATTCTGCGTAACATTTTTGGATCTTCGCACGTTGGCAACGGCGAATATCGCAGACGATGGAACGATGAGCTGTATGAGCTTTACGACGATATAGACATAGCGCAGCGAATCAAGATCCAGCGGCTACGTTGGCTGGGTCATGTCGTCCGAATGGATACAAACGCTCCGGCTTTGAAAGTATTCGATGCGGTACCAGCTGGTGGTAGCAGAGGAAGAGAAAGGCCTCCTCTGCGTTGGAAAGATCAGGTGGAGAAGGACTTGGCTTCAGTTGGTGTGTCCAATTGACACCGGTTAGCACGAGAAAGAAACGACTGGCGCGCTTTGTTAAACTAGGTCAAAATTGCGTAAGCGGCTATAGCGCCAATTAAAAAGAAGAAGAATTGGAGAGCGGGGTATGCATGTAATGTCCAAATTGCGCGTGCACTTAGTGAATTAAATAAAATCTCGAGTTCTATATCAATTGCTTTTTCTTTAGCGCATATGAATTTGCTAAAACTCTGAACCTTTATTTTCAATCTCTTAGTTTTCTAAGTTATTTTAAGTAATTGTTAATGTTTTAGTAATAAACTTTCTTTTTGCTATAGGCTAAGAAGAGTTTTGTAAAAAATTTGTATTTGAATAAACTAAATTTATACAAATAAATTAAACTGAATAAACTAAACTGAATGAACTAAACTAAATAAAAGAAAATGACGTTAGAATATTTTCTTAATTAAGAGAATACGCAAATTTCGGGGGTGTGTGCCAGCTGTTTAAATTAAGAAGTTGCTTTGCTTACAAAGTCTATTTAATCTAAAAGCGCGCTTTTAGTAGTCCATCCATGCAGAATTTTGGCTTAAAACGTTTCGAAACGCGGCCGTGTAAAGAACGGTAATCGCAAAAACGCCTGCACTTGAGAAAATATAAACTTTTCATAATGCAAAAACGTAAGCAGCTACATATATAAGTATATCACTAGAGCTCTGTAGCTGTATAAAAAACGACAATAAAAATAAAAATTAAATTGAAAATAAAAGTGAATAAATGAAAATATGTGTACTGAGGGATGCAGTGAGTTTTGGAATGAAAGGACTGCAATAAGTGCAAATGACCTACTTTTTAAGAGTTTTAAATTTTGAAAATAAAATGTGTTCCAAAAAAGTCATATGCGTGCAAACTCCCATGTAAATTATTCAGTAACCGCCCATTGTTCATAATTTCATTTTTGTTGTTTTGTGTCTGCAGTTGAAGAGTTGAGAGCGAAAAAGATGTTTACAAGCAAAAGATATGTAATCAATTAATTTAGTTGTTAATTGTGTTAGGTACAAGACTCGGAACTAGCGAAACCAATGTAAAACCCATTATGAATCTTATCTAAATAAATATTTGACGCGTGACAATTTCATGGTTCCAATGGGAAGTTCTTGAAAACTCTGGCGCAGTTTGCACTTTTTCGCGTTTATGTAGAAACATGAATCATTAGAGAATTTCCAGTTTGAAACGATACGCTTTAAAAGCGGGAACATTACGAAAATTCATTCAAAAGTGCAAAAATAATTTGAGTAGAAACAAATGCAATGGTGCCTACTTTGGAAAATTGTACGTAAAAACAATATCAAATACCAAATAGATTTAATTTTATTTGAAAATATAAAATACAAAGTGAAAAATTAATTGCAAAAATGTTATCTGAAAAATGTGAAAAAAACAGTAAGTGCGCGAATAATCAAAAATGCCTCCGTAAAATGGTGGACATTTTTTTTTTTTTTTCATTTTATCGAACCGCTTTATTGTCTTCAACAGATTAGCCTTGGGGATCTATGCGTAGTAACTAACATAAATGCAGAAAAAAGCAATAATTTTCTTGAAAGTGCTTTGTGAACGCACAGCTTTTGTGGGATTCGACTCACTCTGGGACATCCCAACAGTTGTTTAATTTTTTTTTTTTGTGTTATGGCTCGTGCACATATATCCAAGTTTCATGACCTGATACGTTTTTTTTTATGTGTATACATCTGGAGAAACACCGCGACTGAATTTTTCAAGCTTTTATTTACACCATTTCACGCGATTTTTTTTTAATTTCAGCCAAATTATGTGCAACTAAATGGTTAGGAAAAGTCGTTTTTATTTGACTTTTACTAATGTCCAACACTGCCATTATCTCACGGTATATCACATACCGATCCATATCGGTGATGGACGATCTCTTCACTGAAACTAACATGAAGCAAAACTAAAGCATTGTTTTTGTGTTAATCCACATTTGAAATCGCAAAAAATCATGTCAAGAAAATGTTCTCGAGATATTTGGCACTTTCCACAAAATTTACCTTTTTTAAGATGCTATTAAAACGAGACTAATTGACGAATTTTTGATCTGGCAATGGTATTTAGCATAAAAAAAGGCATGCCGATAGTGATCCTTATACGGTTACCAACGTGTACTGAAAATGGCTCAAGAGCGAAATAAGACTTAAGAGTCGAAGTTTCACAAGCAGAGAAGCGAAAGAAGTATCAGATCATCACTATGAGATCGAAATCCAAACCAGTTCAATATTTAATAAAAAATAATAGTGCAAAAACTGCAAACAACATTGAGATTTCTGGGTCTTATTCAGAAAAAATATCAAACTTTCTGCACTTTTGATGAGCGACTGAGCCAACAGTCTGATTGTTCATAGAAAATCCCTTCTCACTTGAGATTGGATATTAATGTGAAGAGGTATGAATTCTAGAAGTGCCTCAATTGACAAAGTCCAAGCCTTCATCAATATCTTAACAAGACCGCAGGTCAGTTTTTGCCGCTCTTGGCGGAAATTTCTTGAAGGAAAGACATGAACCGTTGCAACTCACCCAAGTTTAGGCTAAAAGGTAAAGGTTAAAATAGTTTTTTCTACTCTTAGACCCTCTAGCGAGCCTGGTTATAAACAAATTTCTGAGCGCTCTTTTCTAATATTCTTATTAAATCTTCCAGAAAGAAATGGACAGAAGAGAGTAATTGCAAGCTATGTTGATGTGGTTTACGGCCGGAATTACTGGCCCAAGTTTTTTCTTAAAAAATTGGTATTAAATGCTTCATATTAAAAAATAATTTTTTGATACACACAATTCAAGCCTGTGGTGTAGTTGAAATTTGATTTCATTGAAATAGTGCTAATTGCTTCACAGTAAGCGGCAATCGGCCAACATACGTGTGCAATGGAATGGCAGAAAATGTGAAAAATTTTTACTCCCTACTTCGATGAACCATTTTTTTCTTTTGTTTTTTTTTTTTTGAAAGGAGGCCTTTTCTATTAACAATTTTTTTGGAAAAGCGCAGCATGTCATGGATATTTTATTTTAATTTACCTTTTCTAATTTCTTAATAATAAAAAAATATTTAACAAAATTTAAAAAAACTAAGAAATAAATGACTTAAAATTTTACAGTTACATCAATTTTAAAAACACTTTTTAAATTTTTTTTAAATGAATAGATATTAATATATTGGGGACTAAATTTTGTGCGAGTACCACTCAAGGAATTACTTCACCACCATTCTCAAATCTTCCAAACCTTTGAATTTGACTGCTAGACTGTGGGCGCCTGAAAAAACTCAAGTATTTAATTTGGCCATTCGCACTGGACACATTGCGACCATAAACTCGCACCACTTGTCATTTCTTACAGTTTGCTTTTATTGGTAGGCAGATAGAGCAAATGAAAGAAAGGAAATTTTCTTTAAAAAATGAATATAAAAAACATCTGATGTTTTATTTGCAAATCTGTTCATCTACAATGAGGCTAAGCTTACAGTAAGTTAATAAATTACTGAAAATGAAATTTATTTAACGCCAAAAATACTTCTATGCAGAATTTACTGGTTTTTATGTAGGAGTAGAAGTTTTTTTTCAATTTTCGTGCTTAAAGTTAGCCACGGCTAAAGTCACCATTTTGTTGTGTCCATTTCGTGACAGGGTAAGTTCGGGTAAATGACTTCTGAAAATGACTACGAAAAAACCATGAAACCATAATTAAAGCCATGGATCAGCGTAAGTAGTCGTGATGTCCTCTTGCAATATATATATATATATATATATAATTGGCGCGTACATTCTTTTTGGGTGTTTGACCGAGCTCCTCCTCCTATTTGTGGTGTGCGTCTTGATGTTGTTCCACAAATGGAGGGATCTACAGTTTCAAGCCGACTCCGAACGGCAGATATTTTTATGAGGAGCTTTTTCATGGCAGAAATATACTCGGAGGTTTGTCATTGCCTGCCGAGGGGCGACCGCTATTAGAAAAATATTTTTCTTAATTTTGGTGTTTCACCGAGATTCGAACCGCCGTTCTCTCTGTGAATTGCGAGTGGCAGTCACGCACCAACCCATTCGGCTACGGCGGCCGCCTGTCCTCTTGCAATGCTACTTTTAATTTCATTTATTTTCAATAAAAGTACTCAAAAGCAAGAAATTAAAACTTTTGCTAAAAAAAGTAACCAGAAAGTACTTTTTTATTGTGCCAAAAAACGTTGGGCAACGTTGATTGACAACTCGACTTGATTTAAGACGACTCGTCTAATTTCTGTGGTGCTCTATGTGGTATAGCAGACAAATTATAGGCGACTGCTAGCCTGAAGGCTAACATAACTCACATTCTTCATAAAATTGGGTCTCCTTTTGCAAAAATGTCGTCCAAAAATGGCCTACTAGGATTCTTCGCCTGCAAAGCCGCAGCCATTTACCCGAAATTGTATTCCAGATATAATGTCACCAAACCCACATTAAAATAACAGAAAAACAATTGTGCTAATATGTCATTAATTATTTTTTGATCGAATTTCGAAGATCGAATGAATTTATTGGAAAATGACTCACTGTACATACATACTTACGTGCACGTGTGTGATACGAATTTTTTCAAACTTGCTTGCATTTTACAAATTTTTTTCGAAACGAATTCAATAATGAGTATTATTTATAATTTACAATTGAAAATTACTTAAAAAAAATTATAATGTGAAGAAAAAAATTGGTAACACTTATTTTTGAAAGCATTAAAGCATGCCTGGCTATGATCTAAAAAACACAGGAAACAGTTATTCCAATTTGATAGACTAAATTTAATTAAACAAATCATATATTTGTGTGTTCCAACAAAAAATTATCTCACTTATAGATAAAAGTACTTGTATATCATTTAATTAATTTCTATTTCGAATATCGCATTCTAACCAAATTTTATATCAAAATAATTCCTCAGCACCTCTTTTTGGAGTACGTCATCTGCAGTCTCTACTGCTATTCTTCAACATTGTTGTTGTCTATATTTGTCGTCTGAACGTCTCAGTAGCTGTAGTCGCAATGACTAATGCCAACACAACAAATCCAGATTTTCCGGTAAGTTCGAAAATATTCTACGCTCACATTCAGCTAGAAAATAAAACATTTTTCACAACCCACAGGAATACGACTGGAACGAGCAGCACAAATCGTACATACTCTCTAGTTTCTACTGGGGTTACGTGATCACTCAATTTCCAGGCGGTTATCTGAGTCGCCACTACGGCGCCAAAATTACCATTCTCATCGCCACACTAGGCTCTGCTGTTTGCAGCCTCATTAGGCCCCTCTGTGTACGCCTTGGCGGTTGGCCCATCTTTTGCGCCATACGCTTACTGCAGGGCTTATTTCAGGGTGTCATCTTTCCCGCCATACACGACCATCTCGCCAAGTGGTCTCCACTGCATGAACGCAATCTCTTAGGCGCGCTCAGCTTGTCTGGCACCGATTGCGGCACTGTTATAGCGCTGGCATCTAGCGGTCTCATCGCTAGTAGCTCCATTGGATGGCCTGGAATTTCCTATGTATCTGCGTCGGTCTGCCTTGTTTGGTGCGTATTTTGGCTTGTGCTCGGCGCCAATAATCCGCCATCATCGAAGTTCATCTCACCGCAGGAGTGCAAATACATTGAGACCTCACTTGAGCGCAACGATGGTTTTCACCAACAAAAAATTCCAGTGCCTTGGCGTGCAATCTTCACTTCTGTGCCTTTTCTAGCCTTTCTAGTGGGGCGTTGTGCTGAGGCTTGGGGTTTTACTACCCTACAAGCACAAATACCCTCTTACATGAATGGTGTTTTACATATGGATATCAAGAAGAATGGACTCTTTTCGGCACTACCCTACCTGACAATGTGGATCTCATTGTATGTCTACTTGGCTATAGCGAATTTTCTCACCAAGCGGAATATTCTTTCGTTGACTGCGATGCGCAAGACGATCAACACAGTTTCGCTTTGGATACCAGCACTTTTACTTATCGGTATAGGTTTCTTGGACTCGAGCCAACAAACGTGGGCCATTGCGCTGATGACACTTAATGTGGGCATAAATGGTGGCTCCACCATCGGGTGTACGCTGAATACAATCGATCTGGCACCCAACCATGCGGGCATTCTCATGGGCTTATCAAATACTATTGTGAATATTGTGCCGGTCTTGTCACCGCTACTTGTAGGCGTAATTGTGACTGATAAGGTAAGGGAACTTGCCTGCGAAAATAAAAAATATTGGAAGAATTTTTCATTGTCTCTTCTAATTTAATTTTAGCATAACCGCACGCAATGGCAAATTGTATTCGCAATCGCCGCAGTGATTTTCTTTCTGGGCAATCTGGTCTACATTATTTGGGGTACGTCAGAGACTCAACCGTGGAACGCGTCTGACTTTGAAAGTGAAAGCGACTTGGAGAAAGCAGCGCATAAGAAAACGACTACAGAGGCAACAGTTAAAAATGAGGGAATAAAGGAGAAACAAGAGGCTGTCGAAAGTGGCAATGTTGTAGAGAGAACAAGACTTTGAAATACTCTTTTAAAATAGTATATTAGTTAAGTTATATTATTAGTAGTATTTAAATATATTTATAATAAATAAATGCGTGATCTGTATATCTTAGATGGATATAAGCTTTATAGTTATTGTTGTTCATAAGAATGTATTTATATGTTTGTCAAAAACAAGTTCATTACATATTGAAGTCATTTAGCATTGCACTTGTAATAAATAGGCAGGAAACATGAAAAAGTTATAATAAAGAAAACCATTTCGGCGGTTTTTAGAAGGATAAAAAAAAATTTTATGGTGCCGAATCCTCTCTACATATGCTTTCAATACCGGAAAGGACTTTTTTAACTTTTTTTTGTATGGCGACCGACCCGATCCACGTTACAGTTGTATGTGAACTTTGTACTACATATTGCATTGTTAAAATCATTCGAAGAATTGCCATAATCTGTGATAACTACCAAAAGTAAATTTACTTACGAGATGTGCCTATTAAAGAACGAGACTGATGCTGCTATAGAAGAAGTACGCATACACTGGACGGATGCTGTTTAGCATTAACCTTTTCCTCTCACTCTCGCATTAGTATTCAAGTCTACCTTCCTGCGTATAACGATCCTTTTTACTAAATTATATATATATCTATGTAGGTGGTTAAATTTTAAGGGCCGATTTTGAATGTGAACCACACCTAAACGTCAAGGTTTTTTCTGCATTTCATTTGACATTTTTCAATTTCAGACCAACTCAATTTGAGTGATGGAAAGATACACAATCGAGCAATGCGTTAAAGTTATTTAGGCTTGTTATGAAAACGGGCGTTCAAATCAAAATGCATGTGCGCGATATGAAGAAAATCACCTTCAGTGATTAGGCACATTTTCACCTCAGTGGATTCGTCAATAAGCAGAATTGCCTCATTTGGGCGAATGATAATCCAAGAGTGATTGCCAAAAAACCAATGCACCCACAAAGATTGACTGTTTGGTGCGTCTTATGGGCCGGCGGCATCATTGGGCCGTATTTTTTCCAAAATGAGGCTGCTCAGACAGTTACTGTGAATAGTGTTCTCTAGCATGAGATGATAACGAACTTTTTATGGCCCGAATTGGAAGATATGGATGTGGACGATATGTGGTTTCAACAGGACGGTGCTACTTGTCACACAGCTAACGAAACAATGGCTCCTTTGCGCGAAAAATTTGATGACCGAATAATCTCACGTCGCGACGATGTCAATTGGCCGCCAAGATCATGTGATTTAACACCGTTGGACTTCTTTCTCTGGGGTTATTTGAAAGAAAAGGTGTACAACGATAAGCCAGCAACAATTCAAGAGCTAAAGGATGAGATAATTCGGCACATTAACGGCATAGAACCTCAATTCTGCCTCAACGTCATCGAAAATTTGGATCATCGGATGGAGGTCTGCCGCCGAGGCCGCGCGGTCCATTTGTCCGATATTTTCTTCTATACGTAATTGAGCCATACCAGTATTATCATAATAAAGAGAAATGATAATAATTTCTTAAAAAATTGTATTTTATTCAAAATCAATACCGGCCCTTGAAACTTAACCACCCTTTATAATAAGTGAAAAACTTACATTTGAAAACTTATTCTTTCGGATTTTACTATTCAATATTATATGTGAAAAAATACCACCGTGCCCG
Source organism: Anastrepha obliqua (assembly GCF_027943255.1). NCBI lineage: Eukaryota > Metazoa > Arthropoda > Insecta > Diptera > Tephritidae > Anastrepha > Anastrepha obliqua. The sequence continues at coordinate 4,749,263 of NC_072896.1, forward strand.
TTCCCCTTCAGATTGTTATACGAGAATTAACATTTTCAAGATCTCGCTCACACATTATCGAATTGAGTTCAGCAATCTCGATCAGAGTGTTCTGTTTTAGCTGTGGAATCGATTTCGTTTATTCCCATAGACTTTACTTTTCAAAAAAACGCAGTCTGGGATGCCAGCCTTTTTCCTATCCTAGACAGAATTAGGAATTATTCACTACTGACACCAAGCGGCACTTCTGAAAGACGCTTTATGTATTTAGAATGTATCTGTCACATACCAAATATGTAAACATTAGCTTGGACGAAGCTTTCTTGCGCATTCACCTCGAATGAATTACGAGTTGTTCGTCTGCAGTGTTCACCACTAAAATTGTCTGCTTAAAATTTATGTGGAACAACATCTTAAAGCTCATTTTTATGAACTTTTATTATACATTCCCGTTTTGGATAAGAGCTAAAATGTATTACAAAAAATTATTCGTTAACACACACACACATACGCTCCGTAAAAAAATGCCGACCCTCTGGACTAGTACTGTCTTCGGCAAAGTGGATGCTGGGAACATTCTCTTTCATAATTACTAACTTTTAGTCGTATTAGTAACCAGTGTTGGACAGTGTAATGTAAGGAACCATTACTAGAAATAGAGCTACCAATCGAACAAAATTCAGCTTCGGAGATTCAGAAGAAAACTTGGTAGAAGAAGTATTGCGGGATATATTATATAAGATAAACCAATATATAATAACTGGATACATGGACAGGTGAGCAGCTAAAGAAAATACCGGGGTGTGTATATTTTGAGTAAGTCTAAACTACTCTGAAATCTAAAGAGAAACGTGCCTTAATCTTGCAAGGCAGAAATGTTGGTTTAAAGCGGACTTTAATATCGGACGCAACACTGCAATCTTGTCGGACACCCAAGTGGTTTTCAAACTCTCATATTTAATCAGACTCTCTCGGCTAAACTAGTAACGAAGTCCCAAAGTGAGCACACTTGGTATGATCAATAAAGTTTGAGTTCTCTGGATGTCGGGTAACATTGACGTTGAAGGAAATGAGTTTGAGTTTCTGAGAAATTTTACTGAGCAAAGTTGCACTGTCGATCTTAACAACAAAAAAAGAAAATGTTCATAAGCAACTACAACTATAAAAGGTCCAGCATACGTTTGGGACTTTCAACCGAAAGCTCTTTAAGGAATTCATAAACTTACTATATGCAATAACAACCAAAGCATTTTTTTTTGAGCGGAGTATTAGGAACAAAGTGCACAATTAATTTTGTCCGTTATCTTACATTGGTTTCGTCTGATCAACACTAAAATTTTCCGCGGAATATTTTAAATCACCATCGACCGAACAACTAAGATTTTTCAGATTTAAAAAAAGGTTATAAATTACCCACACGGGGAAGATATATGGAGTTGAGTATATAGAGTTGTAAGGCTTAGGGACAAAATGGCCCAATATTCTACAGTTCCTCGTCTTTCAAAATTTCTATGCCGCATTCTTTTCGTTTTTTCCAAATTCGTTGCACAGTATAATAATAATAATGGAAAAACGATAAATTATTTCACAGTGTTGGTCTAGTTACTTAACAGCCTCACCTCGTGTGACTTGAAGAGCTTGTTTTGTACGATTTTTGTGCCAAAATGTACAAAATCTCCCAAAATGTCACTATACATAAATATTACCATAAGCTGCGTGCAAATATTTTGATTCTCCTAAATTTTCGTTGACATTTACAAATTCATTTGCCGAAGGAAATTATTACAAAAGGCACATTGAAGGTCACTGAGATCGTGCTTACAAAATCTCAGATAAAAACTACCCTTTCAAAGCATGCAAGTAGTAGCATTAAACACACATACTTACATACATACACATACCTACACGCATACTTGCTCACAGCTTCGCATGCTAACTGTAAGTACTCGTAAATTCACTTGTCACAAATGCATTACCAACATGCAATAAGTCACTTACTATTGGCTATTGACCACCAAAAGTCAATGGAAATGTTATGCCAACCTTCAATCAAACCGAACGAACCGTTAGAATTATGACATTTGACGAAACTAAAAAAGAGTCATAAAAACAAATAAACACCATTAGGAGCAATCAAAACAAAACAGCAGCGCATGAACTGTACGAAACGTGAAAAATCACTATCATGACATGTGAGCACGCAATGTGCAGCCAATAACAACAACAACATTTACACTCGCTACACAACTAAGCTGTGCGCATACCTACAACGCCGCATTGCAATGGGAAGGGTTAAGCAGATAAGAAGAGATGCAATCGGCGGTTTCGAATGTGTGGGAAAAAATTAATTACTCGTAAATATTGGAAATATTCTTAATGATAAATTCTTAGTAGGGTGTATGTATGTTTATAAATAGTAGGCGATCGATTTTTTGATATCAGTAGTGACTACTTCTAATGACTTGGCTGACAGCTGACGATTATGGCTGATTGACGTTTGACCACAAGCTTGAGCATTCGAGCGATACTGATCTTTGTTTCATGGAATCTGCGGTGGAAGTAAAAGTGTGGTGCGTGCAAGAATTTATGGGTTTGGCACGAGGGATATACCAAACTTGTATATAAGTAGATGGATGTGTGTGTGTGTAAAATTGAATTAGAAGTTATAAAATAAAATAGCGCCAGTTCAAACAAACCTAACCTATAAAAAAACAATTTTACTAGAAAAATTTAAAATATTTGCATGAATACAAAAAAGTTGAAGAACAAATAATCCGTATTGAAAGTGACGCTTTGATAAAAATTGGTTCGTTATTGTCATTTCAGTGAATTTAATGATTGTACTCGAGATGCAGGGGACTGCCAATCTGTGCTATGTCCAGAAAGACATGAGCTGACGATCAAACACCTGCTTGGGTACGGTCTACTTAATACCTCAAGACTAGCCTCGGTTCTCACAGGACACTGGAAGGAAGGGAAGTACGCGACGAGGTGAAATATACTACACAACAATATGTGCCGCAGTTGTAGAGAAGTGAGGAGAAGGAAACCCTTGTGAACTTTCTTTGCAGATGTCCGGGTATATCAAGAGCAAAGTTGTGATCTTTTGCAAAAATTTCTTCGGCAACATTGACGAAATTTCACTTTCTAGACGCGACGATGTGGCTATAGGAAATTTCACTATTGGAAACCTAACCTCCAGAACAGCAGAGAATTGTGGTACTAAAGTGGCACTAGACGTGAATTACGTGCCTCTCAGTTAAGGAACAACAAACACTTGAGATGATAAACACCAGATGATAAATTGGTGTTGATGGAAAAATTCGGCAGCCAAAGAATCCTACGACCCAATACTGTACAGCCTGTAGGAAAATATCGAAACGCACGTCAATACGCAGTAAAAAATGCTTACCAATATGTGGCACTTTGGGTTGAGTTAATGAATCAACAGGTAAGTATTCTCGTAACTAATGAAAACCGCACTGTAATGAACCTCTTATTTTCCATCCTAAGGTACGACGTAGTGGTCTGGACGGGGGCAAGATTGAGTGCTAAAAAGAAAATTTGATGTTTGCAGTGATTATGGGGAAAGGTTCAAGTTTGGAAGGGGAGCTTTTCGAATTACAATTCAACGATTCTATTGGCTAGGTTAAATCCAGCCCTGCGACAGTGATTTTTTCTGCAATTAAAAGAACAAAAAAAAATCCAAATAAAGCGCACTAAAATATGTAACAATAAACCGCCCTTGACTTAGGAACAAAACGTAAAATGCAGATTATCGCGTATCAATCGTCAATATTGATGTCAAAATATTTTATTAGGTAGTTTTATAAAAAACTTCCATTTAAATAAAGATTTTCATTTCAGATTCGGACTCATCAGCCTTTCATATGAACTCTGATTTGTGTATGGTATTGACCTCCAGTACTACAATTGATAAAGACTTCACTTTTTTATTTAATTCTGTGTAAAATATCCACTTAGTTTCTTGTTTGTTTGTATATTTCGGTTAATTTTAGTTATATTTCGAAAAGCGTTCGCATAATAATTCACAAAAAGCTTTCCAAATTGAGTTTTACTCGGAATCAGTGGTATTAAACTCCTGAATTTCGAAATTGCGGCAGAATTTCGCGATAACCTCAGAATTGATAAAAGCATTTTTTCAAAGAAATTAGTGATAGGCCTGCTATGAATACTGAGAGTTAAACTTTCAGGAATGTAGTCTTTTTTTGCAGATGGCGGCGCTCTTAGGGATTCATAATACCAGTTTTGAATTTATGATTACGCTTTTAGTTGATAAAATTTTACATAAATCAAACACTTTTATTGTTAAATGCTTCCCTGAATTTTTTTAAGTGCTCGCGAATGTAACTTTTCAATCATTTTTAAACCAAACGTAAGATATTTTTATTAACTTAATTAACTATATTAAATTCTATCCATCATCAATCAATTTGAGACGTCTATCAACTCATTCAATCAGAAGCCAATCAAGCGTTCGTTGGTTTTAAATCAATCGAATTTTTGACGGCACACAAAAGCAAAGCATACTTTTTAGTTTTATATTAAAGTAAAGCAGAAATATTTTTGATTGACCTGAGAAATTTAACAGCAATAAAAGAAGAACAGGCAGCACAGTTCAAGGTGAGAAAGTAAGGAGAACTCGTTGCCTATCAATTTTAATAATTTGAGAATCTGGAAACCAATTTTTTCTACTTAAAGAATTTAAAAGGGCTTCTATGAGACAAGATTTATAAAAATTAGAAAAATTTTCATCGAAATTGCAAAATTATTATTTAGAACTATTTTCGTCGAGGATAGAAGAAGGACTGACAGACTAAAAACTGGACGTTCTGCTGAGATTATTGCTGCCGCAGCACAAAGTGTTGCTGAACAGCCTTGAACAGCGATATCTCGGCACATCGACTGTCAATAAAATCTTGTAATGGAAACTGGAGATCAGGAGCTAAAGCTCTAATCGCTCTAATTTCGTTCATTAATCGACTATTCGAATATTTTTTCGCAGTTTGCGGGCATTTGAAGAATTTAAACAGCTAAAAAAAGTTGTGAATTATATTTGTCAGCATTTCTCCAGCTTTCCGAAGCTTAGTTCCTGTAGGAATAACTTTTAAAACTTTGGTAAAAAATAATCCAAATAAGCCTTCATTACTCGAAAAACCTGGATATACATAAGCTTATGCTCCAAAAATTTTCGAGTAAATAGTATCGAACAGGCGGGCCAGGTGTGTGGGTACTCCTTGCTCACACACCCGGGCCATTCGAAAATGTACGAACAAAACCTAGGGCTCCATTAGGAATGTCGGCTCAGGTCAATTACTTTTCCATTCACCCATTCGTGAAAAGGTAAATGTGGCAAGACTGAGCTAAAATAGAAACGACGGGAACTTTTTTCTGATAACTTCAAGTTTATTTATTCAAAATAGTCCCCTCTGGTCTCGATACACTATTTTGCGCGATGTAAAAGCATTGCGAAAGAGTGTTTCCGGTCATTGAGCGGAATTTGGAATGTCCTTCAGGCTGTCGGTACAAAGCCTTTTGGATGGCCTCTACGGACGCAAAACTTTTCCCTTTCATGGCCAAATGCAATTTTCCAAATAGGTAGAAGTCACAGGAAGCCATATCAGGCGAATACGGTGAGTGCTTAATGGTCAAAATGCGATTTCTAGTCAAAAAATCAGTCACAAGAGTGGATCGATGAGAGGTGCATTATCGTGCAATAAGCGCCAGGTTTTTTCTTGGCGGTATTCAGGGTGAATTCAACGAATGCGGTACAACACACGCGTCAAAACGCCAAGATGGAAAATTGTATTGACAGTTTGGCCCGTTGATACGAACTCTTTGTGGACAATTCCCTTGGAATCGTAAAAGCAAATGAGCATCAACTTGATTTTTGACTTCTCCAAACGCGATTTTTCGGGTCGTGACTCGTCTGAGGCCTTCCATTCGGCACTTTGACGCTTAGTTTCAGGTCCATGGTGGAAACACCACGTTTCATTACCAGTTACAATGTTGTAAAAGAAGTTCTCGTCTTTTCTCACCTCTTTAAGAGGTCTTTCGAATGTTGAATTCTGACCAATTTTTGCTCCTCAATTAACTTGGGCGAATTGAAACGTGCACAGACATTTCGTAAGCCCAAATGATCAGTTAAAATGCGATAAATCGATGTTTTGGAGATATTCAAAATGATTCCATGTATTTCCCCGATGATTTCGGTTCATTTTTGATAAATTTACGAACAATTTCGATGGAGTTTTCGGTGGTTACTGACCACACACTTCCATCACAACCATCTCTGCAACGTGTAAACCACTCATGAACTGCGGCACGAGATAGAAAATTATCGCCATAAACTTTTATCATCAATTCATATGTTTCGGTAAACGTTTTAACGATTTTTAAACAAAATTTGATATTAGCTCTTTATTCAAAACTCATTTTTGTACCAATGACACAAACATACTGACACTTTAGACGCAATAACTTCGCTTTACTTTGGGTCACGTCATTTTTTATGTACTAATTTTTGTAAAGAAAAATTAGAATAAATATTTTTATAAAGTTTAAGTACCAATAAACAATGTATAAAATTTTTTATATTTATTTCTACTGTTATCGATTCTTAAAACAGCCTTTACCATTACTCTTTTGACACACAAAAAAACACAAAAAACATTTAAAACGAAATAAAATAATTCAGCAACGATTTTCGTATTAAGAATCCATAAATTCATTTGGAGAATTTAAACAAATAACAATTATTAAACCGTACCGCATACATTCATATGTACAGATGTATTTGTTTTGAATATGAATAAACAAAAAACGAAAGAGTCGCGTGCTCAGAAATTCCAAAATACCACCACCAGAGAAGCCACCCACCAAATTGAGGAGAACTTTAAAAAATTCACAAACAACAAAACACCCAACAACTGTAGCACATAAATAATTTGAGCAACAACAAGGCGTGTATACCCGAACATAAAATCATTTAATTCTCAGCAGAATTTAGGAATTTTACGATCACTTTTAAGTGAGTCTGCGTTGGTCATAAACAATCCAAGAATGGGAATGTGAGAATCTAGGCGGACGCAACAGACAAAATGCTAAAAGCGTGGCGTAAGGGGCGCGAGCCGGCGAATTCTTGTGAATCAGTGGCAACTTGGGGCGCTTGACTACTGGCCACCAGCCTGATCGACAGCTCGGCAAGTGTCAAAAATGCAATTTGAAAATGGGTCTACTTAGAGCACAGACCACTACTACATATTAAACAATTAAAAGCAATTAAACTCTTCAGTTCCATTTCTATCAATGCACTTATGGAGTACGCAGCAGCGCTGGAAACGGAATTGTGTTCCTGCTTTGCTGGTAATTAGCGTTGATAAGACAGTAAGTTGCCAATATTGTGAGGTACGTACGAATATGTTCGAGTGATGGGATCGTGGTTGGTGATCGAGAGTGGTGGTATACCGTAAAGTGACGCGATTTCTTGGTATTTTCAATTGAGTAATTCGAGCCGCTGTTTGGATTGCTCAACCCTCTCTTTTTTTGTTTGTTCTTTATAAGTTTTCTTTTTGGTCTTTAATTTCTGATGAACGCAATGATTTATGGCTGCTTACTGCGTGTCACGACCGGGGTGTGTGCGCTACAATTAATAAATTATGTATTTATTGTATCGTTTACTCATATTGAAGTACGGAATACACTAACACATAGAAATTATGCGCATACTCGTAAATATAAGGAAAATAGTCGTAAAATTAAAAAAAAATCTGCTGTCTCATAAAAAGTTTTTCGACAATTTTGCTAAAAAATGTATTTTTTATGTAAATAGGAAATGGTGCTTTCGCGATATTTTTTTTTCTAATTATTAAGTCATCAAAATGGAACGTGGACTATGTATTGGGAAGGAAATGTTAGCAGTAATTTTTGGTGCTGGGTTTTTGCGATATTTTTAATGCGATTTCGGGATATCGGGATTTATCTCGAGATACAACTTTTAACTGAATAAAAATGAAATAAGCTTTTGGTTTTTCGTAATATTTTATTGAATTGGAAAAATAAAAATGTTTTTGACTGATGTCCAGTTTCACCAATTAATTTTAAGTCTATCAAACTATTAAAATTTGACATAGCAGAGTTTCGTATTGAAATTGTACAACTTTAAATCATAAAGTTTGTTTAATTTTCTTAAAGAATGTTTAATTTTTATAATTCCAGCCGAAGGCCTTCAGCTGCTAGTGCTAGAAATCAAAATGTAAATTTCAATCTATTTACTTTTTTAACTAATCTTATTCACCAGAAAACACAGGATACCTCTTCTAACCCCCCTACCCTTGAGGGAATCACACTGTCAATTGGCGAAGTGGCGAACTACCTAGGACTAGTATTAGATAGAAAGCTCTCGTGGAAACAAACGATTAATGACAGAGTAAAAAGTGCCACAGCACTCTATACATGCGAAAGAATTGTGGAGGCAAAATGGGGCCTAACCCCAAAAATAGTACACTGGCTATATACAGCAGTGGTACGCCCTATCAAGACATACGGTGTCTTAGTCTGGTAGCCAACACTTGAGAATAGAACAACAGCACAACGCCTAGAAAGTATTCAAAGGGGTGCTAGTCGCTGCATAAGCGGGGCACTGAAGACTACGCCCACGGCAGCGATGAATGTCTTATTACCGATGGAGGCCCACAGCAAACAGATAGCGGCGAAATCCGCACTTAGGTTAAGAGATTCTTCTAACTTAGTCATTAACAGAAGGGGCCACGCAAGAATACTAAACGAATACCCCTTCCTACATCAAACGACAGACTTTTGTAACTCAGTAGAGTTGCATTTAAACACATCCTTCACCACAACTTTCCCAACGAGAAAAGATTGGGTCAATGGGATAATGGACAATAGAAGCGGAATTAGCATCTATACTGATGGTTCCAAACTAAATGATCAAGTAGACGGAGACCTTGATTCTGAAGGAATGAATGCCAACATCTCATTCCGGTTACCGGATTACTGCAGTGTATTTCAAGCTGATATTCTGGCTATCAGGGAAGACCTTCTAGCCCTAAATAAAAGTGTCCTCACCACAAGAGATATAAACATATATTCAGATAGCCAATCGGCCCTGAAAGCTTTAGAATCGCCTAATATTAACTCGAAGACAGTAAAAGAATGTATTGACATTCTGACAGAACTATCACAGTACTTTGTAATAAAGCTGCTCTGGGTGCCGGGTCATAGAGACATAGAAGGCAACTGCAAAGCAGATGAGCTAGCGAGATTGAGTACCACAGTACCAATCCAACCAGACAAAGCGAACACACCTATACCTTTAGCAACTATCTAACTAGCACACTATCAGTGCTGCCAACAGGCTATGGTCTCAGTCCCTTACCTGTGCAACAAGTAGAACGACGTGGCCGGAATCGACCATGAGCCGCACAAACCGACTGTTGAAACTAAACAGGAAAAACATGAGAAATCTTCTCGGGCATTGTCTGATTGGCAGGCATGCCAGTAGACTGGGAGCAGCCTATAACGACTATTGCAGAAGCTGTAACGACATTGAAAAAGAAGAGATTATAGAACACTTTCTATGCTGGTGCATGGTTCTGGATAGAAGAAGGTTCAATATTTTAGGAAAAAGTTCCCTGAATAACTTGGCAGAAGTAGCCAATGTAAAAATAACAAGTCTTGTTAAATATATTAAAGCCACACGTTGGTTCAATGAGGACAATGTAGAGTGAGGAGAGGGGACAGCCCTGGTGTTATCACAATGGGCCTACAGCAGGTCTAGGTTTGTCAACCGACAACCACTATACCTACCTACCTACCTATCATACTTTGTTAAATAATAATAATAAATATAACCATTTTTATAAAGCAGATGGGCGATTCCACGTCAAATAATTCTAGTGGTTTGGACATTGCCATAAATTTTTCGGAAAATTTGTTTATTTGTAAGCTTGAGTATAATAAGAAAGAAATGAAATTTTTGGGGAAAAAATTTTGTTTGTTATCTGTAAAAAAATGTTTCCAAAAAAACGTTTTGTTTGTTTGTTTCAAATTTTTGGGAAATTATTATTTGTAAAAAACGCTCGTCCTCAGAATGTTTGCTTATCTTTTCCATTAATAGCTGAGACTATGCTTAGTACCTAATCTCTGAAAGTTTCATACCACTAGAACTCGATTAACTCTTCTTAAATAAATATACCGAACTAATGATAAATGCCGTGGATCTGCTTAATGATATTAGTAGCGACGATTTGATCGATTTGCTAATAGGCGTGATATACGAGTAGGTATGAAGGCGCTTCGCTAGAGCAGTCTTTTTCACTGAATGCCACACTAGAATCCTACTAAGAAACTTTGAGGGAGTACTGAGAATAATTTCAGCTATTAATGAAGAATAGAAGAAAAACACCTGAGGGAGAAGGTTTTCACAAAAGCCAAGAAATATTTCTTTACCAAAACTTTAAGGGGGGAAACCAGTTTAGACTAATCAAAAGATCGAAATATTTTTTATTGCATAAATTGTTAGTATAACTACTCAAGAATATGTTGTAAAAATTTCAAAAGGAAATTCGTATTATTCCCGATTTTATGAGCACCTAAATGACCGCCCGTTGGTTCGGCGCCGTAGCGCGCGGTAGTTAGAACGGCGTTTTTCTCGAAATGCCTTTTTTCAATATGTGCGCACTCTAGCTCAATAAGTTATCGACCAATCGTTATGAAATTTTTGGGGAGTGTTCTTTATTCGATTTTAATTTATATGAACCTAATTTTTGGATTATATATATTATCATTAAAAATATTTTTTTAAGCAAAATAGATGAAAAAATATGGTATGAAAATATGACATTGTGTTCCAGCCGCTCAAAAACATGCAAATTTCAATATTATTTTATCAACATTAGGTTTATATTCCTAGGAAACATGTTGTGAAAGAAAAAAAAATGTTGTTCATTGCAGAGAAAAATTACAACTTAAGGAATACCCACCAGCCAGATACTCGGACTCGATCGTCCATGAACAGCACGCTCTAACGCCACTATTTCCGGCGGAAATAGCTTAAAAAAATTTAAAGGAGTACTTAAACATATTAATAAAATACCCTCTAAGTTTCAACAATTTCTAATTATTCCTTCCTTATTAAAAAAATTCACGAAAAGCACAAACATTTCGGCCTCCTAAACCGGTTTCCCCCCTTAAACAAAAAACGACTATTTTTTTTAAATGTATATTTTGTGCTATATTTGACCTGAACAACTCGATCCCAGAATTTTCAACTTTGAATAAACTTTAAACAACAAATTTTTTTTCAAAATTTTTTCAGTTCATTTCTTATTCATTTCTTTTTCTTTGAGTAAAGGTATTCTAAAAAATATCCAAAAAAACATCCCCTGAAAGTTAATACAAAAAATTAAATTTGTTTCCAAAATTTTTTTTTATTCTAAGATATAGAAAAGAACAAATTAAATGTTGTAAAGAACCGCAGAAATTTGATTTTAAAAAACTATGTATCAAAACTTTCAACATTGAAAATTCGCAGAATTATACAATTTTTCAAAATTGTTGCAGTTTACTTCTTCTTATTCTCAAGCCTACAAGTAAAAAAATTCAAGATATGTCCAAACTACTTGGATCACTTGACTTTAAATCGCTTATATACATAAATAAATGAATAGATATTTATATATTAAATAATAACGAATTCTTCAGTAATAAGTCGACGTTCCACTCACCTCAGCATTCGCGATAGCCGCAGCATCTTCCAACGGCAATTTAACCACATTTTTGTTGCTTTCAAATGCGTTCAAATTATCTCAGTGCAAAGCGTGTCAATATCACGTACGTTGCAATTGATACATGTGAGAAATTGAGACAAAACTTTTCAAAATTCAATCAATAATAATTTTAAATTCTATTAGCGCCGCTGCCAACCGACTGCCATAAAGTTCACTAAGTTTGTTCAGCCTCACTTGGCACATGCAAGGGACCACACCAGCAAACGAAAGCTGAAATGAAAACGATGCCCAAATAAATATTAGAGAATTAGTCATCTTTCATAGAAGAAATTAAATTAATAAATAATTTAAAATAGGCCAACGCACTTCTGAGTTGTTGAGTGAAATTTGGGAAAAGTTCAGCGGTTCAACGCGTAAAACGGAGTCAACACATACCCGCACATACAAGAACATGCAAAAAACAATTAAAAATTTATTGGATTTAATAGTTGGTTGCTTAGTTTTTCATTTTTTTTTTCATAAATTAAGATTTTTATTTCTTATCAGCTAGGCTGTAGAAGCTGATTGATAAGACTAATTGCCTTCCAAGTGTGAATTAATTCATACTTATTTTTAGAGTTGACGGAATTAAAATTCATCTTGTCTTGTATTTTTAATTTCAATTGGAGGAATGTCAGTACTATAATTTGTAGAGAAGAGTGGAACAAACCAGCACATATTGGATTTGCTTGAAATAGGGGAAAATATGAAATATTTAAGAATCACTTTTACTTTTATAATTGAAAATATGACAGAGACCAAAAAACAAAAATTATATAAACCCAGCAGGGGCTTAGTGTCGGATGGGTGTACTTTCAAAAAAATATTAATCAGACCAGGTTTCTTTCGGAGCTGTCCCACAGTGTAATGAAGTCGATGAGGAAATCGCTGAAGTTTGTGGATTGTATATAAAAAATCTATATTTTTGGCGTGACCTACATACATACCGACATACCTGTATAAAATATTTTTTTTCACGAATATTTTTTACTTATTTATATGTATTTCATTCCTTCAAAGTCATCTCCATTCAGCTAGAATAAACTTGTGCCAACGCTTCTTCCCATTCTCAATGCAGTCCTGAAAAGCGCTTTTTGTTGCATTCTTGAGCTCATCGTGGCAAATGTTCGCCCTTTCATCGGAATTTTCCGTTTGGGGACAGGAAGAAGGCAGGAGATCAATGCCGATGAATACGGTGTCGGTAGGTAGAACTATTTAGAGTTATATTGAAAGCTTTTGTGTATCCAAAAGTGCGGTATTGCTATAGCCACCTCTTCCCACCTCCGATGAATGTCCGATAAAAAGTTATTGCTACTCACAGCCAGAGCAACGTTTTAATTAACTTATTGCGCTGTTTAGCAATTTTTTTTTTTTCAAATCAAAACTTTAGTGAAACCAGCCAAGGCGACAAAAATGATCAGTACGCTAAAAGCTTTTCCAAGCTCATGTACGTATGAAGATCAATTTTAGATAAGTCCCAATACATGCGTTTTAATTTGATTTTCTGGTTAACTGCAAAATCGAGGCATAGAATTTGTAGCGAAAAATGCAACAATTAGATAAACGATTAAAAACTTTAAAACAAGCAAAAATTAGCGACTGTCCTAGTGAACAAATAAAATAAATTTGCTCTAATAGACTCACAAAAGCGTTTGGGGTTGGCTGTGTGTCGATAGCTGCCAAGTCTGTAGCTCGACTATAATAGATATGCGTACCAGGTATGTGGAAACTTGTAGATATATTTGTACAGATAACTGCCTGTTGACATGCGTATGTGCGCTTAGAAACTAGTATGCATACATACATACATACGTAGGTATTGTGCCATTTTATATGGAATGACACTCCCGCTGAAATTAGTTGACAAAGTTGAAAAAATCAGCAAGAAAAAAATAGACAACAATTGGTAAACCGGATAAAAGTGCTAAGCTATTTTGTGCCTGTTTAAAATTTGTTGTTTCCGTTATAATATACATACATATGTACATATTTATTACACATATAAGCCCAGAACTTTTAAAGAAGTTAATGAGCGCCAAAGCCGCAGCATTTCCGAAACAAGAGTCGTTATAAAAACTATTTCAAGAAATATTGAGAAAATAACAGTATGGTTTTTTTCTTGTTAGTAATGCTGTCTTCTTAGCCAAATGTTTGAAAAACACTATGAATACGGTCTAGATGTTCACTGCCTGCTTATTGATTTCAAACAAGCCTTCGACAGTGTTAAAAGAGACTGGATCCAGCACATATTGCTTATTCTTGGAATACCTGCCAAACTTATAAGGCTCGTTAGCGCAACGTTCACAAATACACAAGCAAAAGTGATAATTCAAGGGAAGCTCACAGAGTCGTTCCCCATTGAAACAGGTGTAAAACAAGGTGATGCCTTATCAACAGTCATATTCAATTTGATGCTGCACTTTGTCGTAAGGGAAGTCAACAAAGGTGGTACCTTGATAACCAAAACAACCCAAATATGTGCTTATGCAGATGACATCGCTATTCTCTCAAGAAATAGGAATGACTTAAAAGAAATTTTCTTAAAAATTAACAAAATTGCAAACGATATTGGCCTTTATGTAAACGAGGGCAAAACCAAATATCTGTTGAAATCGAGGCGGCCTGCACAGTTGCCAAATTTCCATGTGGGAGCCTATACTTTTGAAGCAGTGCAGCATTTTAAGTACCTAGGAGTTATGTTCGCATCTAGCGGTGATTCAACTTCCGCCGTCAGGGATCGCATCAACGCCGCCAACAAAGCGTATTACGCCCACCTTCACTTGTTCAAGTCCCGACTTTTGTCTAAAGCTACAAAGTTCACTATGTACAGGACTCTTATTCGACCAATCCTAGCATATGGTTGTGAGGTATGGACTCTTGACAGGAAAGGTAATGGGCGTGAGGTCCAAAGGCAGACCGTGAAACCGTTGGATTGACGCAGCGGAACACGATCTTAAGAAGCTGGGAATACGTACCTACGAAGCAACAGCTCAAGATAGACCGCTTTGGAAGAGCATTTTGAAGGAAGCTTTGACGCACCCCGCGTTGTAACGCTATGAAAGAAGAAGAAGAATGCTGCCGACATTGTCATCATCGGCCTAACAACCGCGCTGTTAATGCTACCTTTTCCAAACTGGATAAAGAGGCAAAGCGAATGGGTCTGGCGGTGAACGAGGACAACACGAAGTACCTCCTGTCATCAAGCAAATAGTCGACACGCTTGCGTATCGGCGGCCACGTCACTGCTGACTGTTGCAAGGTTGTAAAAGACTTCGTTTATTTAGGAACCAGCAGAGCACCGATAATAATGTCAGCCAACGAAGAATCTCTCTTGGCAGCAAGTGCTACTTTAGACTAAGTAGGCAATTGAGTAGTAAAGTCCTCTCTCGACGAACAAAACTAGCACTCTACAAGGCTCTCATAATGCTCGTCCTAACGTGTGGCGCAGAAGCGTGAACGATGGCAGCATCCGATGAAGCGACGCTTGGAGTGTTCGAGAGAAAGATTCTGCGCAAGATTTTTGAACCTTTCACGTTAGCAACGGCGAGTATCGCAGGCGATGAAACGATGAGCTGTATGAACTTTCCGACAACATAAACATAGCGTAGCGAATAAAGATCCAGGGGCTACGTTGGCTGGGTCATGTCGTCCAAATGGATACAAACGCTCCGGCTTTGAAAGTGTTCAATGCGGTACCAGCTGCTGGTAGCAGAGGAAGAGGAAGGCCTCCTTTATATTGGAAATAACAGGTGGAGAAGGACTTGGCCTCACTTGGTGCTTCCAACTGGCGCCGGTTAGCACGAGAAAAAAAACGACTGGCGCGCTTTGTTAAACTCGGCCAAAATCGCGTAAGCAGTTATCGTGCCAATCAAGAATAAAAAGAAGTTATTACTCAATTATATTGTACAAAAAAGATATAAATTTGATGTGGGATTTCTCTGATACGCTTTTAGATAGGCTAAAAGATGTTACTAAAGAAAGGAAACAAAATTCTCAAGGTTTCGACCACGACTGTGCGAAAAGAGAGTCACAAGAGTCATACTGCGCTGGCAGCCCTTCTCAAATATAGCTTAGAAATACTTAACCCCCGCCCATAGAGTGCATGTTTAGTCTATTCAGATTATTTTGCTGAATTAGAAGAGCTTGGCAAAACTGGAGTATTAAGTTAAGCTTGAAGGCGAAATTATCAAAAATATAAAATGCATTTGATTTCCTGTTCATTCCGCAAACTTTTTGGCCTCTCCTCGTATTAATAGAAAAACAAGCAAATATGTAAATATATACCTAAAAATGCTAGCGCCGGAATTCGCTCAAATCATGCAATAAATTTTGATCCAATTTTTTATTCTTATTTTTTTTATATTCACTGCATATCGCAAATCAATCAACAAAAAACATTTAAACAAAAAAAAAACGAAAATAAAAAATAAATTAATATATTGGGGAAAAGGCCAAACGTTTTTCTAAACAAACATACTTACTTATACATATACACACATAAGGCTGCATGTACAAAGCCACATACCAGCAGAGAAGATGTTTAATCATGCGCGACATGTGAAATCTTTTTTTTTTTTTGGATAGCCCGAGCCACCGCAAAAACATCTGTAGAGCAGCCGCAGTAGCTGGAACAGAATTTGTAGTTAAGCGTACGAGTAGAATAGCTTAGGGTCAAATTTGCTTCAGTCATACCACATAGGTATGTACGTATATATACATACATATGTATATATATATATTGCACATCGTGTTAGACATGCGTACATCCATTTACATAGATTGTCTACAAATTCTAAAATATATTCACTTTTATTGTACTTTTGTTTAAAACTCCAAACGGTTTACTGCAAAGTGAGCTCACATATGCGCTCTTTTACATAACAATTTGTTTGCTACATGTAAGTACGTATGTGTATGCATACCCTGTAGAGAAACTCTACACTAATGGCACAAAGTCAGTACTGGTGCTATCTCGGCAGTGTAGACAATTGAACTACCAGAGGCTCAGTTGTGGGAAGACTCAGAAAATGAGCCCGGCAAACACTGTTTTCGCATAGTTCCGGCTCTGGGGTCTACGTGAAATCCGGCGGGATAAAACTGCACTTTGCCCTTGGAATGCATGCATCTGTGTTTCAAGCGGAGGTGTATGCAGTTCAAGAAGCGATGAACTTTGTTGTGGAAAAGCGATGGAGAGGCAGATCTATATGTGTCTGCAGCGACAGCCAATCTGCGCTTATGGCCTTAGACAGCCCTCCAACCACATCAGGGGTAGTCAAGTCCTGTAAATCCAGGCTGAACTATGTCGGTAGGCATAATAGTCTGATGCTAACATGAGCCACTTTCTGTGGGCGAAGCACACGAAAAGGTTGGGCAATTCAGACAGTGTACTCTGCCCAGCTTGTGAAGAGGAGGATGAGGCGGCGGACCACTTCCTGTGCGTCTGCCCCGCCTTCGCTCGAATCAGGTTTGAGGTCTTTGGCACTGATGTGTTAAGAAGGGACCATCTTGGCTCCTTGGCACCACAAGATCTACTCAGATTTCTTCGGAGATCGGGTAGATTTAAAGAAAATTAAAAGGGAATCCAAGTGTAGTACAATGGACTTAATTAATGTCGGAGTGCTGCACTTGCTAGTTGTCCCGACAAAAATAAGCCAATTGAACTTCAGAAGTCGAATTCAAAATGATGTACGTTCGACGCTCTCTGGAGTATATGAGGGGCATTTGAAAAGTCCGTGCAAAGTCTGAAAGATGGCATTACAGGCGTATATCGAGGTTATGTTTAGTTAGTAGCATCTCTTAGAAGAACATACACCAACTTTCCAGATCGGTATATTTCTTTGAGGGGCGTTCATTTGAATCAAGGTATCGAGTAATTTTGTTTTTCGATCATACGACAACGCACCAACTCACGCCTCAGCAGTTGTGGTCGCAAAATTAATGGAAATAGGGTACCTACTTGGTTTCCTCGTATCCCTCGGATGACTATTTGTTCTACAATCTTACTGGCGGAATGTTCATTAACCATTAGGGCATATCCCATGTTTTATTCGGCAGGACTTAAAAGTATGCTATGTCAAAAAATAAAAAAGGTTTACCCCAAACAATTAAGTAGTTTTTATTTATGGACGGGTTTTTTTAACGACCCTCAAATCTAGCGGATTTCGATGTCAAATTTACTCTTCTGAAGTGCATTAGACGTTTCTGAAATACATTTATAATAAAATACATTTAACATTTCTGAAGCACATTTAACACTTTCTGAGCTACAGTTATAGTATATATAAATCTTAATTTTTAAGAATGTCCATATCTTTTTCGTACTACTAGCCTGAATATGGGACTCCTAAAGACTCCTAAAATGGGAACAGCCCCTTGTAAAATCGATAAACAAGGACTATGAAGGCGGAAAACAGGTTCTAAATTAAAAGATTTATTCCCGACAATTTTATTTTCATTGTAAGAAATCAAAAAATTACAAAATTTATACACAAAGTATTTTCTGTCTTCTTCGGCATGAGATTACTGCGGTCTGTAAGAGCCGTTCCCTACAGTGCAACGTTCAAATTCACATAACTTTGTCGATTTTCATTCAATTTTATCAAACAAACCTCGTTCGACCAAATTTCAAATTACCTTCAAAATATAGTTTTCCAAAAATTTTCAAGATCAAATAATATCGTAAAAATATTGGTAAAATTTGAAAAGCTAAAAACCTATTTTTATTATTATCTAATTCCTAGCATTCTCAGTGGACAGGATCAGACAAAGGCAGGACCCTAAGAAAAGAGCACTAAATTTTCAAGTTTTTATGTTTTGAAAAATACCACGAAACGAAACGGTTGGTCCACGTAGCGATACCTCAATGCATATCCATGCTGTTTTCTTGTTTTTTGTCGCACAGTGTTATATATCGAATTCAAAACTAATTAGGATGTTTCAAAGAAATAATGCAGGTTCTTCTAGAATGCTTTAGCTAAACTTAATAAAATTTGACAACGATCAAAAATGTGATGTAACACTTCATCTGACGTTAATATTTTGAATTTACCAGCGCTTGCAAGAAAAGTAAAAATAACGCAATATAATCTCGTTTCCAAATGCACTCGAAGTGAAATAGTTGGTGATGGTTTTTCCTACTGGGTCTATATTTAAATATATTCATTTTCACAACTGCTACCCTTTTTCTGTTATCATCTAGGATCTACTATTGAACTTTGTGTTCAGTGGCCGAAAGAAGGCATTTGGATACTAATTTCAGAAATTCCAAAAGCTTCCGGTTTTGATATATCAATACATTTAGAAGAATGAGGAAGGAGCTGAGTGATGAAGCGATAATATGAACGGCTAAGAATTCGCATACTGTCTGCAATAGATAAGTTAATATGTGAGCACGTGATCAACGAGTTCTGAACTAAATCATCCTGTCGAAGCTTAAAATGTGAATCTCAGTAGACTCTTTGGTATGGATGGATGTGTGTACGGTCGATAGCGTGTGCTGCGACTGTCAGATTAAATTGATCTAATTTCCCAACCTTTAGTTTATTGTGAAATATTTGTAAGTATTTAAAAATTTAATTTTCTATTGAATACTTTAGCAAAGTAATAAACAAGCTGCTAATATTAACTCTAGATTTTTTATTTTACAAGGTACAAAAAAAACTTTCAACATTTCAAGGGGCGTAAGGGGACAAAGGTCATAGGTTTGACGATTATTTTACAAAACAACTTCAGAAAATGAAAGCACTTTCCAATTTGTAATTCGTGGTTCAGACACCATTTTCAGGTGACTACAAATTGCTTACAATTTTCAGTTTTAATATACATATGAGAAACTCAGCCGATGGCCGATGCTGCTAGTGCTGCTGCCTCCTTATATTTGAACAACTTGTTAATATACAAATTTCATAATAATAATAGATGAGGAAAACCTATCTCTTTTTTCAAAACTGTTACTAGTTATTTTTGAGTAGTGAGATTGCGTTGAGATTTTTTGATGGAAATCGAAATCTTTCACCTACTTTTACGAATCATCATAAAAACTTAAAATGCAGAGGTCTTGTTATACCAGCTTGATCTAATATATTCTTTACAAGGTTGACTAAAAAAGCCTTAGAAAATATGTGGAATATGAGGATTAAACTATTTTCTGAACTGCAGAATTTTGTTCCTGGATTTTTTAATAAAGATGTATACAAATTAATATGCATTAAATTAAATATTTTTGTAAAATTTGTGCTCTTTAACAAAAATTTATAAAAATTTTCATTTCAGCATAAGTGAACACGGAATCTAAACTGGTAAAAAAAATCGATGCTACCGATGAGCAACGCTTGGACTACCAGTCACTGAGAAAGTCAATGAAGTCATGGCGAAAATTGATGATATGCGTGCTAGTGCTGTTGACCCTCAACTTGGCAGAGGAATTATCTGGAACTGAATCAGCGTGGAACATCTAGATGATCTCGATTTTGGTGATGGCATTGCTTTACTATCGCAACAAAGGGGACAAAAGCAACGGAAGCTCAACTATGCAGAACATATTGGGTGGCGTATAAACGTTAGAAAGACAAACCCAATGGCTATTAATGGCTCTAGACCTGGTGCATTTAGGTTGTACGGACAATTTATTGAAATTTTCAAGAAATTTGCTTATTTAGGTAGCCCAGTAACCCCTGACGGTGGCATTGCAGCTGACATTGAATGCAGAATAATTAAAGAAAAAGTATCTTTTTGTGGTATTGCAAACAGCTAACCACGAAAACAAAGCTCCAACAAAACTTAACTCCAACGTAAAATCAGTACTTCTATAAAGCTGTGAATCATGGGCTGAGGCCGTTGCAACAACAAAAAAGCGTCAGACCTTCATAAATAGCCGTCTTGGAGTCATCCTGCGCATATGGTGGCGCAATAACTGGATGTCAAATTATGAGTTCCTCACGCGAGGTAGGCAAAGGCCAGTTGAAATTGCGATTCGCGAGCGTAAGTGGAAATGGAAGTGAAATTTGCGAGTGATATCAGCAGAATATCCTTAGACTGTAATCCACACGCCGTAGAGGTCGACCCAAGGCATCTTGGAGATGAGGCCTGTACGATGAATTCCCAACAGCTGACGACTCGCATGGGCAAATAAAGCTTGAAACCAAAAATCGATCTCAATTGAATTTATTTAATGTGGCACTTTGCACCCCAGTCGGTGCGCTAGCAAATAATAATAATTAAAAAGGTGTAAGACAGCTATATTTAAAAAAAATTACAATTAATTTAAGTTACGTATTTCAGATTCGAATATTTATGTACTTTGAAAATGAAACTCTCAGCGGACTAAAAAATCATATCAATTAATTTGGTTCTTTATTTAAAATAGACCTTCCACTAAAATTGTTCTGCACAGCCATTACGGAGTTTATCGAAACTCATGGCCAGATTCGTCATTTCTTCTCTAAAAAGTTGGTACATCCCCAAAAAAATATTCACTCAAACTCATAAGCATATCCAAGTCATACATACAATATATATATTTTTCATGCATATTTTCTAATATTTATGTTTGTAGATGTGTTCAATTTTCATGATTTCAGTAAAGTTTTGGAATCTGTATACTCGGCACTTTGCGCTCTAAATACAAATAGTTGTAATAAATTTTGCATTATGCATAAACAAATACTTAAGCACTCAACGCCCACTCAAGTGAATGCATTTACATATAAATAAAAAATATATTAAATTGAAGTGCAAACATTTTCACTTTCATTTTCTCAGCATTTTTACTGTAAACCGGCAAAGTTCAAATATAAAATGACCAAAGAACACTTAAACCAACTGCACGGAGGCTGGTAGAGAAGTGAGACGGAAAAATATAAATACAAAATAATGCAATATTTAAAAGGCTAAAATTAAAAACGCACTTCAACTTGTCCACAATATAAATGACGATATGATTGAAGCCAAGAGCGCAGCAGATGGAAAATTGATAGCAGTAAAACAAACTCCAAAATAAAAAAAAAAAAGATGTATGCGTGTGCACGCATTTCTCTTGGTAGTAATTGAAAAATGATAAATGAATTTAATTTTTTTACAATCTGGATGATCTGCGCTAGTAACACATCTCTGGTGGGCACTTCCAGCAGTGGCCAGTGTGAGATGCTCACAAGCATAGAAAGGTTCACACAGTTTGAACTCTCATTATTTTGACATTAAAGTGACGAGTAGAGTTTCTAAAGAAATGGCGCCATGTGGGAAGATGAAGTGCGGTGATTAATGTAGAGTAAACTGAAACCTGACAAGCTATAAATAGGTGTTTTTAATGAAAGTGAAAGCAGAAGTTGATTTAAGTTAATTATTTTGGAAATAGTTTGGTATGCTTTTTCTTAAAAACTCGAACTTCAATAAACCTAAGCGAATTAATTATTTTTTATAGAAGAAATTGCATAACATTGCAGCAAGAAACTGCTTAGCTCAAGTAGACACAGATGTGATCAACTGATATAGCTATTTTCTGCTTCCAGCCACTAGTCTTTTGCATAATGCAATATTTGTTTACTTTAGAGACCTGCAAATCTTTGATGTGATTTTTAATGTAATTAGAAACATTTTAAATATAATTGAGTAGACATATTTTATTTAATATTGTAGCATAGTAACTATTTGTTAGCAGAATAACCGAAGAACGTCATTTAAATTTAAAATGGTTTAAAACTCATAAATCAATCCACTCTTAATTCAAAATCCAAATAAGATCAATACAATAATATTGAACACAAACTTTTATTATGAACTTGACAGCCATAAGCGTATGAACTAAGGGAAAATCCAAAAAAATTTAACTTGACAAAGTATCGATGCCGGATCGATGCGGTTGGCGTAGCGGAATGGTTGGTGCGTGAGTACCATTCGGGAGTGCACAGATTCGAATCTCCCGGCATAAAACAGCAAAATGATAGAAACAGTTTGTCCTAAAAGCGGTCGCCCCTCAGCAGGCAATGGCAAACCTCCGAGTGTATTGCTGCCATGAAAAAGCTCTTCATAAAAAATATCTGGCATTCGGAGTCGGCTTAAAACTGTAGGTCCCTCCATTTCAGCAACAACATCAAGATGCACGCCACAAATAGGAGAAGAAGCTCGGGCAAAGACCCAATAAAGGGTGTAAATGCCAATTATATAATATATGCCAAATATAATATATATTAGGTGCCCAACTAAGTTCACGCTGTTTGTCCATAGATGCCGCCAGCACTGTGTACTAGTCGATTCTAACATAACCTAAACGTCATAAACCAAGCATAAGCATATGGTAAACAAACTGCTTCGACACATTAGTGATTTTGTTTTGGTATCATATACTTTTGGCTTTGTGAAAATGTCTGATTTTGTGCCGAATAATCGTCATTTGCGGGAAGTGTTGATTTTCTTCTTTCATTCGAAAAAAACGGCGTCTGAAGCGCATCGAGAGCTACAAAAAGTTTATGGCTGCTTTAAGTGAAACAACGTGCCGAGATTGTTTCCGTTTCTTCACAGGCGGTGATTTTAATGTTGACGACCGTCGGCGTGAAAGAAGGCCAAAAACCTGCGAATTGAAGGCATTGCTCAATGAGGATCCGTGTCAAACGCAAAAAAAGCTTGCTTCAGTATTAGGAGTTACCCACCAATTCATTTCCAAGCGATTCCATGCTTTGGGAATGTTTCAGAAACAGGGGACTTGGGTTCCTTATGAGTTAAAACCAAGGGATGTTGAACGTCGTGTTTTAGCCTGTGAACAACTGCTTCAGCGGCTAAAAAGGAAGGGTTTTCTTCATCGCATCCTGACGGGTAATGAAGAATGGATTCATTACAGCAATCCAAAGAAAAGAAAGTCATGTTGGTGTTATTTACCATATTATGAACTGTTAAAACAAACCAAAACCATCACTGGCGATTGGTATCGACTTCAATTGATGGCATTGAGCCGAGCACAAACCCGTTAAAACCTACCTGGAAACACTGAAATGGGAAATCCTACCCCACCTATCATATTCTCCAGATATTGCGCCGTCCGATTATCACCTGTTCCGATCGATGGCACATGGTCTAACTGACCAGCAGTTCTATTCATATGAAGGCATCAAAAAATGGCTTGATGAACAGATTTACCGCAACGGTATACGAGATTTACCAGAAAGATGTAAAAAAGAAGTAGCCAGCGATGGGCAATACTTTCAATTATTAACCATTTTTTCAAAAAAACAGCCAAAACTTAGTTGTATATCATATTATATATACATATAAAGGGTGGTTTAGTTTCAATGGCCGGTGTTGATTTTGAATAAAATACAATTTTTTTTGGAAATTATTGTCATTTATCTTTATTATGATAATATTGGTATGGCTCAATTACGTATGGAACAAAATACTGGTCAAATGGCCTCGGCGGCACACCTCCATCCGATGGTTCAAATTTTCGATGGCGCTGAGGAATAATTGAGGTTCTATGCCGTTAATGTGCCGAATTATCTCATCCTTTAGCTCTTGAATTGTTGCTGGCTTATCGACGTACACCTTTTCTTTCAAATAACCCCAAAGAAAGAAGTTCAACGGTGTCGTTGGCGTTTAGGTGTGGTTCACATTCAACATCGGCCCTTGAAATTTAACCACCCTTTATATAAAATGCATGGTATCTATTAGCACTATCTCATGTTTCTTTATTTTTACTTTAAAGTTCTAATGTTCTGCCAGCAAGAGAGCGATATGCGCATTTTCCATTTAGCATTTAATCATCAAGAACGCAAATCTAGCTCACAATTTTGTTTAAGACTCTTTGATTTCATATTTTTGCTACACTAAATTTGTACCGCTCCAGCACTGATCCATCGTAAAAAACCTAAAAGTTCTAAAGTCCACAAATAATTTGATTTTATTGAGTCCTTATGAGCTCGTAAAGTTTGTTGTTTTAAAGTCAGCTGGCTAAAAAAAATCAACTTAATTAAAACTGGAACGGTTTGTTTATATTTTCCATGCACACTCTGTCAAAAATGTACCAGGAATTTGTTAAATTATCAAGCAAAGCTTGTTAAGGTGAATTGTATAATAAAAAAAAAATAAAAAAAAAATAAAACATAAAAAAACTAAAACCATAAAAGATCAGGCGAAAATTGAATATAAAGAATATTATTTTCGGCGTTTGCGAGAGAAAGCTTGTCAAGGAAGTAGGTAAAGATTTGTGAAAAAAAACGCTGGGTTCTTGCGCCCCATTCATTTGCCGTACTAAAATTGTATGCCTTGTTCGTCATGGTTTGGTCTAAAACATCGTCTCATATAGTTCCACAACTACTTTATCCACCTGATATGTCTTCGGTTGACTATTTTACCTCTCGAAAACTCAAATAACTACTGCAAAACAGTCATTTACAGGAGGAGAAAAGAATTTGCGATTATTCGTTGTCATCCACGTATTATTTAAGAAGTGCTCCACTTGGAAGGTGAGTAAATAATGGTGAGTCAAATAAAATATATGCGATTTTCGTTTTATTGACCGATTCCTGGCACTTTTCTGGCAGAATGTATATCTGATCTTGATTCTCAGAAAAAGCAGGGCCTTGTTGATAACCAAAGATACGGAAATACAAATTTGACCCAATTCATAGTTGATTTGCATATTATTTGATTTTATTGCGATCTCCAGATGCTGCTATATAACCAGTGCCTGCCTACCGAGATTCTGCTATTGAATGCATCCAACAAGCAACCAGCATTCATGGACGCAACGCAGCGCGCTAAACTTTATACATATGTATGTATGTGTGTATATCTGTACACATTAGGGTGAGTCAAACCTTTTCCCTACTCGACTTCAGCAACTGAAGTAAGCGGCTGGAACTTCTGTACAAAAAAGTTCAAGAACCACAACCCAAAAATGGATTTCGAGCCCCTTATTTTTAGTTTTAGCTATTAATCCTCAATAATTTCTTTGTCTATCTAGCGGAGGACTTTGAAGAAATGTAAGATACAGAAAATAGAGAATTTATTCTTACCAAAACCCACATATCTGCATACATTTTCTTCCAAAATAATTTAGCTGAATCAAAATAAAAATTTATTGGGTTTTTATAACTAAAATTAAAATAAGGAATTTCAAAATAAACTTCAGAGCTAAGCTGACATCAATTTATATACAGAATAGCTAGTGGACTCCTTTCGTCGCCGTAACAAAGTCGGTTATATTTTTTAAGATCGAACTGGCCCGCCCTTATGGAGCAAAGCGACAACTTTTCTTTTAAGCGTTTTTGTATGAATATTGTGCTTTTATAAGTGTGTAAGTATAATTCGATAGCAATGATTGCATTCAAATATAAATCTGCAAGCAACAAGTAGCCACCTAAGGAGGCTATTAATAAACATTTCATTGGAACACTTCTTCATTTTATTGTAACTTTTTCTTCTTCCACACTTCGTTACCCAAATTGGGGGACATCAGAATTCATTTTAGAGGTATGGTTCCTTCGGCAAAGTTTCTTATTTTGATCCCTAGAATATGATTTTCACAGAGCAATGGGCGATTTTTTTGCCTACCCACAAATCGACCCGGCCTAATAGCCATACTACGGTAGTTGTGCACTCCTATGCTCTTTAGATCGTCCTCAACGGCGTCTAACCATCTCTTCCGCGGTCGCCCTTTTTGTTTCACATCCAGATTTTGCCACTGATCGAATCAGTGTTTTACGATATATTATAGTATACTTTGATTTTCGTTCTTCTACTCAAGAGCTTGCTTTTTAACAATTTAACGTGGACAAAATATGCTCTGTTTGCAGCTACACGTTCTTGGATAGCCGTCGTTGTACCATCCATTCTACGGAGAAGCAGTCCTAGATATCTAATTTGATCCACGCTTTCAATTTTATCATCACCAATTCTAAGCCTTTCTCAGCGCGTTAAGTCTTGCGAGGTATTTCGTTTTGCTCTCATTAATATTTAACCTAAAGAATTTTGCTTTTATTTGGAGTGCTTGGGATACTTCTTTTAGATTCTTTGGAACATTCATATTGGTCGCGAGGATGACCAGGTCATCAACAAAGTCACATATTTGGGAAGTTTTAATGCATATGGTCTCTGTCCATTACTATCATTATATCTTATCGTATTCTAGCTTTGATTATGTCGTCTTTTTATTTGATATCTTCACCTCTTAACCTTTTCAATATTGGCTTATTCATTCATATCATCTTGACTTACCCTATCGATTGATGCCCTATTACATCTTATCCTCTTTTAACCGTTCCTTTTCTAACAAATCCTATTCTGCCATCCTATATACCTTAGCTTACGCTTTCTTGTCTTGTTCCTTATACTCTTATCTCTTAAGTTAACTAACTAAAGTCTTAAATCAAGCCTGTTTCCATTCGCAGGCGCTCTGCGTATTATTTTCAAATATCATTATTTCTCAAAACTTTAAATTTAAATTGTATTAACACTAACAACTTTAAGTATTATTAGTGCTTAAATTATTCTGCGAAGCTTTATTCTATTTTCATATGTGCGAATAATGAAATACACTTCTCGAGACGTGGTTAGCGCTAAGAGTGAAAAAGTTTTCATTTCTTCCCGATCCTATCCTATCTCATTCTGTGTTGTCAAACCTCTCTAAGTGCACGAGTTATCAACTAATTTTGTGCCAAACAGTTTTGTATATTTCGAGTAGCACAAACACCTCGCAACGCATCCCTCTTATCCTGCTTAACTCATCAATTAAACTTCATAGGCTCATCACTTAATTGTCCAATTATAGGCATAACAAACAGCTTATGAAAATTGATTTATGTTCCCTTTTGATTACACAATAGCTGACGTAATGAACTCAAGTTCGTTGCCGTTAACTCCTGCAAGATTCCATGCCAAGTTTATTTTACTCCAATTCCCAATTGCTTAAAGACGTTGCACTACGTCGATGTGAGTACTTCGTCTTGCTGTGTTTGTGTTGAACCATTTTAAATGTGACCTGCACCTTTATTTCTGAGCATCTCTTTTTTGTTGTCTTTTTTTCTGTTGCTGTATTTTGAAGTCTCCTCCGCTCTTCGCATTTGCATCGCTGCATCGATATAGTGATTGATGCACTCGAGTTTTGACGTACCAACGACTGCCCAGCAACTTCGTTAATTTTGTGTGGCCAGTGTAAACTTTGGCCTTTGTTGCTCTATTACTATTGTTTATCAAATTTGTGGTTAAATACACTTTTATTAGAGAGTTCGCATTGCGTTTCACCTAAAGAACTGCCGTCGTGGAGTATAGACAATGCATTTCTATTGTATTTTCGGAGAAAAAGTTATGCACTGATATTTAGGCTAGGTTTATTTCCCACGTTTATCATGATTAATATAGTTGGAACTTTGTTTTTTTTTGTAACTATATGTGTATGAATGTACACAGTCTTAATATTTTCGCATAATCGGAATTATTGGTAAATTAAAATAAACAAAAGCAGATTAGAAAGTTCGTTAAATGCGGCTATACAGGAAAAATGGCAATAGTGCCACAGGCACACTTCAAGTAGCACTTACGTGCAGTTTTGATACCATAATGTGGACCATTACCTGTGCAAAGAAAACTTTTTGGGAAGAGAAAACCTTCTACAGCCATCCAGTGCTGTTGATGGAGTGGAGGAGAGAAAAGGGATTTAGGAAGGAGAATTTCTTCAAGCCATCCTCAAAGGGCACGCTAAGGAATCTTAAGTGCCTAGCCGGCAGAGCCGGACATTTGCAGAGAAAGTCGTCCACAGTCTCTTTCTCTATAGGATCCCCACAGCTTCGGCAATAGGGGTTCTATGGAATTCCAAGCTTCTCCGCATGAGTACCGATCACCCAGTGACCAGTGAACACCGCAATGAGTTTGGAAATTGAATGGCGGGGGATTCCCATCACCTTAAGCGTTCTATTTCTATCGTATTGGGGTCATAGTGTTTTCGAAATAGCGCACGATGAGACAGACCTCCATCTGTCTTGCGCTTTTCTTAGAAAGAAATTATGTAGTTTCCCTTTAACAACGGGCAAAGGGACACCGATGTTTTCGAGGGGGACAGCTGAAACCGGTTCTGTCGACCCCTTCCTGGCAAGCGCGTCGGCAATTTCATTTCCCTCTATATCCCTGTGCCCAGGAACTCAGATAAGGGAGATGTTCCCTGCTCAATCGAGATGTTTGAGTTCCTCCTTACAGGAGAGCTACAATACGGCGACGACAGTGCCTTGATCACAGCTTGGCTATCGGAAAAAATATTAATGTCTCCCTGCAAATATCTGCAACAACTCAAATTACTTCGAAACGACTTCTAAACTTAACTTAAATACTGTGACTCAAATGGGGGGCCCTTTGATTCGACGAAAATATATTTTTCACAGAAACTGAGAAAGTATTTCCCGCTTTAAGTGACAACCTCAAGATAATAAGGGTTCGTTCTTATAACAGGTTTCTACATAAGATTTCGTTCCTCAGTGCATGTCATAGATGCATTTCCAAAATCGCCAAAACATGTTGAAGAATGTCTAAGCACGAAAGAGGTAAGGCAAGAGGTGCGCCGGTCCCTTCCGCAAACTATTTACTATATAAAAATCATCAGATAAAGCTATTTTTGGAATCCCTGCCGTGTTGAAGTTTAACTAAGAAAATGGCAATGCCAAGAGGAGAGTGAGCTTCCCATTTTATTGGGACTACGTCTATCCACAGGCGCCCCGTTGTGTGTACAATTCCAAAATTCACAACCTGCACTCATACTTTTGACTTTCACTGTGATCATTCGATAGATTTTTCTACTCTTAGAGAAGTACTTTTCGACTTCGTATTAAAGACTGATTTAACTCGCCTATAAGGATCTATTTAATATTGGCCAGCTCGGTTCTTACCTCCATTGCAGTAATCTCAAATAAATGCTATCAGGCCTGTGGTCTTTGTGCATTATCCGTACTCTGATTGGAATTCTGGAGAGTAATAGATAATAAAATGGGTTAATATGTGGGTGGCTAAGAGACTCAACCCCCAAGTGGCAATGGCATGTAAAGTTGGTTCCATAGTCACCGAATGACTATATTAAAATTATTCGGCAGAACTGACAACGCAAATCTTGCAGAATATGTTTAACAAAAAGTTGGCACAGTGCAGGTTTAAGGTGCTTAAGGGGAGGTAAGGGTTTGCACTTTAAAAAAATCTACTTTTTTTGTCTTATCTTATTGTTTAACATTTCAAGAATATATTCCCAAAATTTTAAGCCGAACTGAGAAAATTTTTTTTAGTTATTGTCCAATTAATCTCGCGTCTTAGCTCTGACAGGTGCGAGCGTTCGGGAAGGCAGCGGCTGACAAGTTTTTCTCAAAACTACTTTTTGAAAGTCGGTGATCACTGCCATTTAAAAACTACTTGGCCGATTCATTCCAAACTTGGCACACATTTTCTTCATATAAAATGCCTCCCCCCAAAGTTTAGCTTATATATATATTTTTTTTGACATGAAGGGGATTTCCCGCCCACAAAATGGCGGAAATTTTCGTTGAAAATAGATGCTTTCACTTTAGACCGCCGCCAAAAATTGGTAAACGAAGAAAAAACAAGCGGACAACGTTGGGGGGAAGATTTAATGATACTTTGACTAAATTTGAATTGGTTTTGGTTTCAAATAATTTCCGACCGAGATACAGTGATCACTGCAAAATGCTTTTTTTTTCAAGACGTTCCCGGACATGGTCTGTCACCGGCTTATTTTTAAGTATTTCCGCATGAAAAAGAATATAGTTAAAAGTATGCTCAATAAAGTACAAAAGGTTTTAATAAATTTGCTCAATCCATATTTAAGAAAAAAATTCCCAAAAATAGTTGTTTTTCCGCTGAAACCCTTACGCCCCCCTTAACTATCTCATATGCAGATTTCGTTAACAAAGCCGATATTCTCGACGTTTAAACCTATTTATAGTATGAGTTCATCAATAAAGTTTCCTTTGCTAGCTCAACGGCGACCGCGTTTCCGAGAAAATTTTCATGATGAGAAACCCAAATTAAGTCCGCCGAGAGCTATGAAGTCGCTACTCAAATCATTTTGAATCCATAATAAATAAATCAGAAGCTCGCTGCAGAC
The DNA here is from genome assembly GCF_027943255.1 of Anastrepha obliqua. Taxonomy (NCBI): domain Eukaryota; kingdom Metazoa; phylum Arthropoda; class Insecta; order Diptera; family Tephritidae; genus Anastrepha; species Anastrepha obliqua. The sequence continues at coordinate 4,780,136 of NC_072896.1, forward strand.
GATACATTGGTCAACCAGCGCCAATTTTTTTATGAAATACCCTGTATATTGTACGAGTATGTATATTGTATTACTCGTTCTTTCAGCAGAAGCTTTATTAACTTTCTTGCACGGGCCGTTAAAATCCCTCGCGTGCCACCATGAAGTTGAGCAGCCTTGTTTTACACAAATGTATTAAATTATCTAAAGATTGATCTTATCACAGCGAAAATCGTTTGATTTATAATGAGGACTGAAAGCATTCTTATTCAGACTTTATGGCGTAGCCAGCGAGTACGGAGTGAAGTGTGCTGGTGTCGTCGTACAGCTTGTACAGCAAGCATACATAGAATCTTCTTCTAGAACACCTCAATAGACAGGTCATCAGATGTAGTCAACTTCATTGTTAGAAATAATCTTTTGTTCGTGAAAAAAACGTTAATATACGTATCACCTTGAAGCTAACCTTTGACTTAGTAAAAAGTCACGCTAAGCTCGAAATTATAATCCGCAATGAAAACTTTCATATTTCACTAGATTCATTCTTCACTAAGAGTTTCATTAAATCAAACGAGTAAGACATAAATAAACCGTTAACCAAACGAAACGAAAAAACGTAATATTAGTAAAAATACAAAAAAAAGCCAATAAAAAAAAAAAATATAGCACTAATAAAAAAACAAACGGAAATAAATTTATCAAGTGTCAAAAAGCATTTTAAATGAAATTTATCATAATCGCAATGCGAGCGTAGCGGCTTCAACAGCCCAACAACTAAATATTTGAATGATTCGACCTAATGAGTGGCTCAATGAGTTCTGTCCGATACTTATTCTTCGAACGCTTCTCCACTACTTGTTTTTGTGTCGTGAGATGAATGCTAAATGAGGTGTTCGTTCGGGCGCTTCTAAAAAATTGGTCAGCTATTTAAAGGAGGACTATTAATTAAAAGAATTAATAAAAGTGACGATGATTAAGTAAATATTTTCATTGGACTTTTCTTGTGGGTCTCAAACCAAACCTATAATTTAGGTATTAACTTCTTGATGTGCTATGAATAATGAAATTATTTAAATTGTGAAATGGCGTCTAGTAATAGACCGAGTGTAACGTGTTACATATTTTTATGAATATAAGTGTGTATGTATGTATGTGCCCATTTATGTTTGAGCACCAAACTGAAAAACTCTGACTCATAGGTAATGACTTCGATGCGTGGTTTCTCCACAGTGAGAGGGGCGAAAACGAAAGCGTTACTTTAAATTCACAACAAATATGTAGATAAGTACGCATGTGTGAGTGTTTAAATGCATTGGGAAAAGTTTTGCACAGTGGCAAATAGCTTTGGCTATAAACATTGATTATTATGACGTGACATAAAAACTCGTTGTTGGCAATTGTAAACTAGCATTAACTGTTCTAAATAGGCGAGCAACGGCAGTTTATTGGCACTGCGACAAAAATCTAAAATGGTTAATGTGACCGAATCGATGAGGATGGAAAATATTTATATATTTATTTATAGGAAAAATAATTCTAATTTTATGCACCAAAAATATGCATAAAACTAGAAAATATTTAATGGCGCGTAAAAACTGTGTGCCAATATTCGAAAGCCTTTAACGATTGCATAAACGAAAAAACTTTCTTGGTTTCAATGGGCCTTTTATACTTTCTCACTTTTCCTCTTTTTTGTGGATGGACGCTGTCAATCATTGCACGCCAGTCATTACTTCTTTCTCAAAAAGAGAAAATCTTTTCCATGACTTCATATATTTTCACATTGGAAGTGGATTTAAGGGGACGGATTTAAGATTCTAACACAACCCGATCCGCTTTTCTTTCAGGAAACGTTTATGCTCGCATAGCAGCTCGTTTTCTACAATACGTTCTTCCTCTTCCAGCCCCACATTCTTAGAAAAGAGATGGTGAAGATCATGTTGAAAACTTCAGTCAAATATGCCCGTGTAGTTAGAGGTACTCCTATTAGCTCGTCCTCAGGTAGTATTTGGTCGCTACCCTGAAAATACTTGATAGAAATAGGACATCGTGATCTCCCTAAACCATAAGCATAAGAACTGTTACTATCCCATACTATCAGAATTTTTCTATACATGAATCCCCTTTTACATATGGATCTTTTCGCAATCACTAACTACCTCGTAATAACAAAATCGTGAAGAGCTGACGGTAACGATTCCGATCCTTGTCGTCAAAAATCGTTCGTCCTTCAATTTATCGAAAGTCGTGGAATGTCCTTGAGAAGGGTGGGAACATAAAAAAAGTTCAAAGACTCGCATCTGTCCTCATAACCGGTGCAATGTCAACCACACCATCCGAAGCATTATATGCGACATTAAACCTCATTCCAGTGGATTTTCAGGCAAGATATTTCGCTCGCAGTGCGGCAATAAGGTTGAAGATCTTGGTCAAACACAAGACACGACCACGGAAAAGTTCTGGCTAGGCTAGACATTTCCGAGCTTCCCACACTTACGATTCCATTAAAACGTTCACGACCCTCCTACCCTCAAGGGAAGAGTGGGAACGAAATGACGTAAGACAGATCGAGTCCATCCATGTGTACACAAATGACTATAAAGATCGTAGGCAGAGTGAGCGGAGGTGTATATTCCGAATATCCGGGGATCTCCTTTAGTGATCAGCTTCCCGACTACTGCAGCGTCTTTCGAGCTGAACTGAGGGCAATAATAAAAGCTATCAATGCCCAGTGATACAGTGTGATGCGATAACTGGAGATGAGATCTACAAGTCAAGCGGCAATCAAACCCCTCACAAAACAGTTGACAACCTCCAAGGTTCCCATGAAATATCGCACATCTCTTAACGAGAAAGGTAACATGGGTTCCTTGTGAAATTCATGGTAACTGTAGAGCCGATGAACTAGCGAGGCCCGGCACCAAGTTGACTAATGAATACAGACTCACATACTTGTTAGCTACTAGATGGCGCATTGAAACCGCTTGCAGAGTCGCCCGACAATTGTGCCCGACTCTAAATACTAAATGCACAGAATCTCTGTTAATCCAAAATAAGCATAGTCTTAACATACCAATTATCGTTACAACGGGGCAGTGCCTAATAGGCAGCCCAGAGGATGGGATGTATAGATGAGGAGGAGGAAGATATGACTTGTGTCGTATATCTTGTGGTATTGTCCTGCTCTAGCCAAACGTAGATTTACAATTTGAGGTAAACAATTTTTTAATGAATTGCAAATCCTCAGGACTGTGGAAATCAAGGAAGATTTTAGAAGATAAAATGTTTGGGAACTATATGCAGATTTAAGGTGAGATAAAGACAAGTTCCCCATGCGGCATTACAATGGGCTATAAGCCTGTATATGTCCCATAGCGGACAACCGCTTCAACCTAACTTAACCTAAGTAGTCAGCAAGAGCTTCAAATAACAGTCGACATACATGGCAGATTAGCTCGCTAATATAAAGCTCTTACAGTTAAGTCTTTCTTTTATCTCTTCAATCCATATCGGTTCGAAAACTCGTCCACCTGCCCCATTTAGGCGCTACTCAAAAATCGAGACGCCTTTTAATCATAACATCTCACACGCAGTCGCGGCTTTGAGCTGTTTAACTATTCTGTTAACAAATTAAAATACTCGCAATGGTAAAAAAAACTATTTGACAGCTTGTACGGTAACAGATTTTAAATCCTTCAGTGTCGCCACCTGTTGCCTTTTGAAAGCGAAACCAAAAATGAAAATAAACACTTAATGCATTAAATTGTCAGCGAAGAACGACGAACCGGTCTACGGCGTGCACTCTTGATTACTCGATTTTAGCATATCATTAGACACTTAATAGATGTTTACTTACTTACAATGCACAAACTGATATGTGCATGCATACATACATACATATACTATTGTTGTACATTTATGAATGAGAAGTGATTTGGCAAAATTTTGAAATTACAAATTTTAGTTTGCTATTCATTCTACATTTATGCTCACACACGCAGGCATACATATATATGCATGTATGTATGTATATTTGTATATTTACATTCAGACTTTCCGGTTTCCCGAATCGCTGACTTTTGTAATCCATTTACATAATTACGAATTTGAATAATATTTTTGGATTTTTGTATTTACTATATGCATACATACATATACATATTTGCTTATGAATCTATGCCACCCCCTACCGCGTTATATTTTAATTGCGCTTAGATAGACAAATGAGGCAGGGCTTCTCATTATAATTATTTGTGGGATTAAGTGATAAGTGCCAAGTCAGTCAAGTCAGTCAAGTCGGTCAAGCGATAATATAAACATCACTTTTGTTTGATAAATTAAGGTGTCAGACAGTTGGTGGCAGCTGTCTGGCGCTTTTATATTGGAGTGCAATGTAATTTGTACATAATTTTAAAAAGTGACCTTGACGTACGCCAGCCTACAAAGAAGAACATCAACAACAGCAAACGCGTGTTCAGCATGAGAAAGTTGGCCCTCTTTCGAGTTAACAAACAATTCTTTTTTTTCATATTTTCGAAATCTTCTTTTCATCTTCATGTGTGATTTATTGTAAACTACAAAACTTCATACTTTGACAAAGCAAATAAAAAATATTCATATCGAGTGCGCTTAAGTGTTTAATTTGTCTTCAGCCTTCCATGCGCTGATGATTCATCGATGTAATGACAAATGCTTAAGCATTCTCAAATATAGGCGGAAAGAAATTGATAGACACACATTTCTCATTATTGGATCCTCATGCAGTAACATAGTGAAAATGATAAAATGATGACATTTCGAAATGGCGCCCGTTAATAAGTGCCAGACAAATCAACTTTCACTTACTGACTTCAAAGAATTTAAGTGCCCATTATTCGGTGAAACATTTTCGAGCACGAAATCTTTCCGACTGATGGCTTGAAGGCATTCGATATGTTCCTATAGCTCATAAATGGTACATAGGACTTCGATCAATGTTAAAATCCTTTAATCTTGAGTCATGTAGAGACAAATGAACTTTTATAAACCCAGCGATTGGCCTTCTTTCGCCCAACACACTGGTTTAACGCTGGACCAAGCTTCCTTGGAACTGCTCAGTTGCAGAATATATTCATCAGCAACATACAAGTTAAGAGGTACATCATCGTCAACTATGAAAAGTGAGTCCGATAAAACAAAGATGCTGGAATGACAGTTTAAATCCCGGCATAAAAAGCGAAATGGTGCATTAAGTTCGTAATTTAGTTCTCATGGGACTAAAATATACGGTGCGTGCGGCAACATTGAAAATACTTTTTTCGCCAAACGCTTTTGCTCATTAAACAAGATATACACAGAGGCGATGTCGTGGTACAAAAGCTCGAACCACACACGCAAAATAAGTGAGCGCAGGCTGTTCAGAATGTCTTGTCATATACGAGTATAGTCACTCTCTATTAGACTCACGATGAATGATGCTAACTTTCATTGGTCGCTCTCCACTATGATACTTTCCCCTCACTGCTGGTTTTGTTTATAGGCCTCGTAATCATACTCGAATATCCAGTTTTCATCTTCCGTGACTAACCGACTTATACACTGGATTCCCCGAACTCCTCGTAAGTTAACCAATCTAGAATGATATTCGAGCTTGACAAAGCTCGGCTGAGTACTGAGTACTTTTTGTACTCGAATTCTTCATGCGAGTAGTTAGGTGAGTATCGAGTACGATGTTAAAGTATTTAATTTCTTTCTTTGAAGAATTTACATGAATTACATGAATCATGATGTAGTGGTTTGGCAGTACTTTTACTTAGGAGTTGGAAAAGTGATTCAGTAAAATAGAGTTAAATAGAGCCATTGCTATAGCAGCATTTTTGTGCCCTTGAGTCAAAAGTATTCACTTCAGGGGCATCGTTGCTTATCCAAAAGCAATCCAAAATATTAAAATGCTTGTTACTCGTTTCTCACTGAAGTATCGTTCTTGGCCAGGATTTTTCAAGATATATAGGGCAACGATTTCGTTTTTAAAGAGTAGCCCACCAGAGGAATGGGAATCTCTTAAAGGCACATTTTCAACCCTTTATAAAAATGACAAGCAAGTTTCCCTGTGTTAAATTTTGGAATGTGTCTGATCCTAGTAAGATCGATCCTAGCAGCATCGATACTTTTCTTCTTTTCTTTCTAATGGCGGCATCGGAATAAAACTAGTCCGTATTCTTCATTAGAATAAATTAAAAATCGACTCACTTCATGTACTACAGGGTGAACGACTGCTTGTATCTGTAAAACAGACGCAAATCCGATCAACTATTCCATCTGATCCATTTTGGAGAGCAAGGTGAGGGACTAAAAAATATGTCAGTATGGATGCGCTGAAAAAAGCGATTATACATAAATGGGCCAAAATACCTCAAGATCACATTCGTACAGCATGGAACTCATTTTTTGACCGTTTGAAGGCTATAGTCAAGGCAAAAGGTAGTCATATCGAGCTAAAGTGAATATATATTAAAATTGTAATCATTTTTGAACAATTTTGTCTTTGAAATCAATAAAAACTAATTTCACACACAAAAGCTATGGTGTTTTTTAATAAAACCAGGTATTTTTGTCTGAGAGATGAACAAAATTAAAGGCCAGTGTTAGACAATACTTTAGATAAAATGAATTTTGTTTCTATTTCTATTTTTTATATATTCGATTTTTTGTATGAACAATGTAGCATACAGGTTTGCCACCTTTTTTATTATGGTTGCAGAGAAGAACAAAGTACCACAACATATTCCTCCTATTCAGATCGGTTCTGTGCCAGACTCCCAACTTCATTTCATGGCGCTTTTAGGGTTACCCGTTAGGGATTCAGCTGAGTTCTCATTAATAACTTTGAAGGGAATTTTAAAATCATCGAATATTAGGATTAAGGTCAATAAATATATTTACAGATATACTAATTCATTTCCTACAATTTTTAAAATAATTTTAAATATGTAGACATAGTTGCGAAATGATAAAGTGTGGCATATTTGTTCTAACTTCCGAGTTAAAGTTACGTTTTTTGATTTATTTTCGTTGCAAATTTGTTTATTCACATTTTTGTTAGCTTACAAATATATATATATATATTATATATGTATTTAGCATTTATTAGAATCAGCTTTGCCTCTAATTGTTTGCATACGCACTATTTACAGTAAAGTTGCTCTCATAAATTTGTTTGTATTTCAGAACAAATATAAATGCAAGCGCATAGTCGCAATACTCGCAAACACACATACACATACGTACGTACACACATGCGAGTGTACGTTAGCGATTATTACGACAGATGCTGATAAAGAGATACAATTCTCATTCCATGTATAGCTTTTCAATTACATTACACAAACAATTTTAATTAAGAACTCTTGTTCGTATTTTACTTTTTTGCTCATTATCATTGTTGTTGTTCCATTCTACTATCTATTGTTATCGTTGCGATGTTTCGGTTGTTGGCAATGGAAGTTCTGATGAAATTAACGAAATTCAATCAGGTAAGTACTTAATGGTTTCATAGTTGTCGGAAGGGAGTTAAGCGTTTTAACTGTGGAGTATAGCATTTAGGAGCTAAATATGCAGACATGCGTTATCCGGTCGGTACGACTTGCGTGTATATCCACTCATTTATGTTTGCATGTAAGTTATATATTATAAGTAACTTTCCCCTTTCGCTCTCGCTCTCTTCATTATCTAACTGGAATAATTATTATAGCTATGTAAGTTATATATTTAATTGTTGTAATTGTTGTAATAGTAAATGGGGAACTCTTTCTCTCTTCATTTTAAGTATAAATCTAACTGTTAAAATAAATTGAATAAGTATAGTTTTTAATGTTAAAAGTAGTCTTCAAAGTCACCTTGAAGAGTAAAGACAAATTCAAACTTGTGCTATTTTAATAAAGATAAATTAAATTATAATAAACTAAAAAATAAAACTTCAACAATTTATTTTATTTTCAAAAATAAATTTAACTGGCGACGAGGATGGGATATGTTAGTTAAAACATATCCAGTGATAATCGGAAAAAGAAAATGTTAAATTTTTCAACAAACCGATGTGAACTGCAAATTACAAGCGATTTTGGTGTACCAAAAAAAGTAGAGCTAAGTAGAAGAAGAAAACGGAACAGTAAAGGAAATTTTTTAATTCATCTGTAGAAAAAGTACGGTTAAAATTGTGAAAGTTATCGAAAAATATATAAGAAGGACAAATTGGTAAAAGTCGCTAAAGTGTGGCAAAAAGCGAAATTTTTGTAAACTTAAAAACTAAAAACTAAACCAAAAAAAAAAAAAAAAAAAATATTTCGTGTAATAACTAATCCGAAAGAATAGTTCTAACAAATTTATGATCGTTGAAAATAATTTGAACTTAGCGCAGTTGAGTGCAAAACGGCAAATTTGTGCATAATTTGTGAGCAATTTTACTGCCCAAATTGATATGACTACTGTACATATATATATTTAAAGCGGACAAAATCTTTGACAAACAAGAAAAAAGATTTGCTTCGTAAAAAACAAAAAACAAAAAAAAGGAAAAGAAATTACTAGAAGTTAAAAGTTAACGGAAAAAGAGAAGAAAGTGTACGGTGTGCATTCCAGTGCTAACGGCGTGAAAGACGAAAGAGAAAGCAAGCCAGCTATCATTAGAGAAAGGAGCAGAGCAGCGTGTGCTTAGAACAAACAACAACACCCACAATGGCTTTGACGCTAGCTGAGAGCTTGCGTGAAGCGAGGAGCTTGCCTGCATTTAACGGGAGCAGTGAATATACGCTCAGCAACTACCTGAGGGACGTCGCAACTGTGTTGCAGCTAACGCCAGCAGAACATGTACAGACAATAAAAACAGTATTAAGCAACAGACTGCAAGGTAAGGCGTTAAAGGCGGTTGAAACCTTATTTAACCCTACATGGGAGGGTATAATAGTTAAGCTTAAGGAGGAATTTGGAGTAAAAAGAAGTTTTTTTAATTTAAGAAGTGACGCTCTAAACGAAGAAGCTAGAAACATTGAGGAATTACATTATAAATTAAGTAAAATTTTAAGTTTAATGAACACAAAGTATAGCTTAGAACCTGACATTTTGTATACACCTGAAAATAATGAAAAATTAATTTTTGATATTTATGTAAACTACTTACCTATTAGTATTAAATCTCTTTTGCTACAAAATAATATTAGATCTATTAACATAGCTTATACATTTTATTTAGAAAATAATTTATTAAAAGATATAAAACTAGTAAATAATAAACAAGCGAATAGTTTTGCGTATAAAAGTTTTCAAAACAATAATGATTTTCGAAATAACAATACCTTTCCAAATAATAACTTTCAAAATGCAAATAATTCATTAAATAGGAATGGTTTTCAAAGATTTCAAAATTCAAGCACCTTTCCTAATTATAGTAGCCGTAATAACAGAAATAATAGTGGTGGTTTTAATAATTGTAACAGAAATTTCAGAAAATTTTCCTGTGCAGCCTCGAAATTATCATTACCCATAGTAATATTAACTATAAATAATACAAAAACAAGATGCCTAATTGATAGTGGTGCTGCTACTACCCTCGGAGATTATAATTTTTTTTCCAATATAGGAATAAAGAAAAGTTTAATAAAACCAATTTTATTAAATACCCTGGTCGGTAATAACATTATTAAAGATGAAGTGATAGTAAATGTGCCGGATGAATTTAAAGAAAAAAATAGCACCATGTCTGTTAAATTAATTAATTTTATTGATAAAAAATTCGATTGCATAATAGGAATAAATATTTTACAGCCCTTTGGAGCTATAATAGATTTTCAAAATAATACTCTTAAAGTAAATAATAACGAAATAAAACTAATTGACTATAAATTTAACATTTCTTATGAGGAAATTAATTATATAGAAAAATTTGAGCTGGATAAATTCAAAGATTTAATGCCTACAAACTTAAATAAGGAAGAAAATAAGTTATTAGAAAATTTTTTACATAAAAATAAAAAGACGTTTTATATTAAAAACCAAAATTTAACTACAACTACCTGTGTAAAACATAAAATAATAACTACTTCTAATAAAATAGTATACTGCAAGAATTATAGGCATCCACAGATTTTAGAAAATGAAATAGAAAAGCAAATAAATGAAATGTTAAAAGAAAATATAATACGCCCCAGCAAATCGCCTTATAATTCCCCTTTGTGGATTGTTAAAAAGAAGTCCGATAATTCGAACCAGCAGAAATGGCGATTAGTTATAGACTTTAGGAAGCTAAATGAAATAACTGTGGATGACAAATTTCCTCTGCCAAATATAGAGTCATTATTTGACAAGTTAGGTAAGGCGCAATATTTCTCGTCCTTGGACCTTGCGAAAGGCTTTCATCAGGTTTTGATGGAGGAAAGCGACATTGAGAAAACGGCTTTTTCAACGCCCCGTGGTCACTTCGAGTTCATTCGAATGCCCTTCGGTCTCAAAAACGCGCCCGCTACATTTCAGCGAATGCTAAACTACATTTTGGCTGATTATATAAATAAAATTTGTATAATTTATATGGATGATATACTAGTCTTTTCAACCTCGCTAACCGAACACTTAGAAAGCTTGCAAAAAGTATTTAATAAACTGAATGACTACAATTTAAAGGTTCAAATAGATAAGTGTAGATTCTTATCGAAAGAAACAAACTTTCTTGGCCATATCATAACAAATAATGGGATAAAGCCCAACCCCGAGAAAATTAATATAATACAAAACTTGGAGCTACCAAAGTCAGTAAAAGAAATTAAATCGTTTTTAGGTTTAACCGGATATTACCGGAAATTCATTAGAAACTATTCCTTTGTTGCTAGCCCTATAATAAAATATTTAAAAAAAAATAGTAAAATTGATATTAATGACAAATCTTATATTGACGCTTTCGAAAAATTGAAGAAAATTTTAACAAATCCACCAATATTATGCTATCCAGACTTTAATAAAAAATTTGTATTGACCACGGATGCAAGCAATGCTGCTATTGGCGCGGTGTTGAGCCAGGATGGCAAACCAGTAAGTTACGCCAGTAGGACTTTAAATGGACATGAAAAAAACTACTCAACGCTGGAAAAAGAATTATTAGCCATTGTATGGTCAGTGAAATATTACCGTCCATACCTTTTTGGTCGAAAGTTTCTAGTTCAAACTGATCATCAGCCTTTGAAATGGCTTTATTCACTTAAAGAGCCCAATTCTAGAATCATCCGATGGAAAATATTATTAGATGAATTTGATCTCGATATTGAATATATTAAGGGAAAGGAGAATAAGGTAGCTGATTTTTTGAGCAGAGTTGAAGTAAATCATAGTACGGAAGAAAATGTAAATATTAATTTCTTTAGAATAAATAAAATTGTTAATAAATATAGGACGCAAATAAGAATAGTTAAAAATAAAAATAAAGAAACAGAAATACTTTTTAAAAAATATAAAATAATATATGTGTCTGAGAATGACTTAAATAATACTCATTATTTGAATGATTTATTTAGACGTGAAATAAAAAAAGGAAAAATTGGGGTATACTCGGAGCTTGACAATAATAAATATAATATAATACAGAACAAATTAATTGAATTATTTTCTAATAACAATAAAATAAATTTCATAAATTGTACTAAAGTTGCTAGTGATATTGAATCCGAGGAATCTTTATTGAATATCATTGATGATATTCATATTAAAGGTAACCATAGAGGAATCCAGGAGAATTTCGAAGAATTAAAAGATAATTATTATAATCCTAAATTATTAAAATTTATAAATAGATATTGCAATAACTGCAGAATATGTAATGAAAACAAATATGACAGAAAACCAATAAATAAAATATTTCAACATACTCCAACACCAGAAAAACCAAATGAAATAGTACATATAGATATTTTTCAGATACAAAAGACTAGTTTTTTGACAACAATAGACAAATTTACGAAATTAGGAACGGCACATAAACTAAATGACAAAAATATGGTAACAATTAAAACTAAAATCGAAGAGCGAATCGCATTTTTAGGAAAACCTGATAAAATTATTATGGATAATGAATTTAATAATGCACTTATAAAGCTGTTCTGTCAAGAAAATAATATAGAAACTCATTTTACAACACCGAATTCGCACACAGGAAATTCAGATGTAGAAAGAATGCATTCGACTCTCTTAGAGCATATAAGAATATTAAAAAACGCTGAAAATATTAATGACTCTGAAGAATTAGTACTAAAAGCAGTTAATTTCTATAATAATACAATTCACAGCACGACTAAATTAAAACCAATTGATTTTATAAATAAGTTACACATAAATTTAAAAGAGGTTAAGGTAAGATCTGAAGCAATTAAAAAGAAAACCATTGATAGAGAAAATATTAAAAGAGAAAATATTACACTTAATTTACAAAAATCTAATTTATATATTAAAAATCCTACTGCAATTAGACAAAAAACTGCTAAAAGATTTAACATATACCACCACAGCAACCCTAATAAAGTAGACACTGCACAATTTAGACGCCCATTAAAGTCTATAAAATAAAATAAAAATAAATAAAAAAAAAAATAATAATAAAAAAAATGAAATGGATTTTTAGAGCAAAACATGGAAAACTATTCGTTAATATTTTTTTTATATTAAATCACACTATATTTATTTTTTTAAAATGTAAACTATAGAATAAGAAATGAATATTTATGGCTAATATAGTTTAATATTTATCTTGGAAAAAAAACCGCTAAACAACTTAAATATATTTCAAGTTATTAGTTAAGTGTGATTTAAATCTGTATCACTATAAGAAACTATTAAATTTTCGGATTGTATATTATATTTGTAAAAGATTCGACGAGACTCGAATTCTTTAAGGAGAGGCGAGTTATATATTATAAGTAACTTTCCCCTTTCGCTCTCGCTCTCTTCATTATCTAACTGGAATAATTATTATAGCTATGTAAGTTATATATTTAATTGTTGTAATTGTTGTAATAGTAAATGGGGAACTCTTTCTCTCTTCATTTTAAGTATAAATCTAACTGTTAAAATAAATTGAATAAGTATAGTTTTTAATGTTAAAAGTAGTCTTCAAAGTCACCTTGAAGAGTAAAGACAAATTCAAACTTGTGCTATTTTAATAAAGATAAATTAAATTATAATAAACTAAAAAATAAAACTTCAACAATTTATTTTATTTTCAAAAATAAATTTAACTTGTATGTTTGTGTGTATTCTGTTTGCTTGACTTTGACTTTTATTAATTACGAAATGAGAATTTCATAAATGTAGCTTAATTGCAATCAAACAAACAGCAGGAAAGTGGAATGGATTGCGCAAGAAAATAAAACAAAATTTATTATCAGAAAACAAGTTAATAGTTGCAGCCAGAAATGTGTATTCACAAATTAACTTTTTTCTAGTGCATCTATAAAGATTCTACTACATCCCTAGATTTTATGCAACCCTAGAGTTTTCATTAATTTATATTTTTTAATTATCAATTTTACTATAAAATTTCATTATTATATTATTTCTCACCTTTCTTGATAAATTTGACTCAAAACCTTTTACTAATTTAGGTAAGTCTAAGGTAGGACAAGACAGACTTTATATGCTTGTTTGTAATCGGTGCACGGTTAAACTTCCGTATTTCTTTACTTACATTTGCAAAAGGGCTGTATCACGCCTTTTCTCTAGAATTTCGCCCATTTCAATTTTAAGATATCCTAAATTTTACTTGATTAACGCGTAAAGCAAATAAATAAAAATTATTTTTTTTTGTATTTGGGTAAAAGGGCGGGTTTCATCAGATTTCTGTTATTGATAAATTCTCATACTCATTTTCCGCAAATAACGTAAATTTGTTTTACTAACTTCGAATTATTTTATTTCTAGCATTTTAGAAAATTACCGTTATATTGAAGGTGAGCGTGATTGGTGCCCCTTCAGCTTAATCTTCATACCAGTTTTCCTAGGACGAAAGGATAGATAAAAATCTATTCGCTCAGGTGTGTGAAGGAAATTTGTGTTCCTCGTCCAAGCGAGTACTTGCATGGGCAGCCATATATGTAACCTATCGAACAGTAATTTTTTTTATATCCATCGTACACGATTCTGAGCTGTTTTTTTCGCCAAGTGGTCTTTGATCGAACAGTCGTAGCTAAATCAATTTCTCCCGTCATTGAGTATTTTCCTGTGCAACTGTCTTTATCTATTTCGAAACCGTTGTGCCTTTACATGTAAAAGTTATGTGAACCAGGTTAGATTAAACATGTGCATGTATTAGTGCGCTTGGGCGTAAAAAGGTTAGTTTGGGCATAAAAAGGTTAATTTAAAAACCAAAATTTATAAAAAGCGTAATAAAAGCATAAAAGAATGGTTGGGGCGGCACGTTCGCTGTAAAAACAAACGGCACCTTTCAAGCCAAAAATTCGTTAGCTCACAAAACACTCGGGTCATGAAAAAAGAAAAATTAAGTGAACCAAAGCCAAAAAAAAATCAATTGAGAAACTCAATTAATTAAAATAAACCCCAAAAAATAGTTTTAATTGTTGCACTTTCACATTAATTTTACACGCTTTGTTCACTTTCAACTGCATCAAACAATAACTATTAAAATGAATGAGAAATTACAACAACACCAAAATAGAATAACTGAAAAATTAAAAGCCGCAAATAAAACTTGAAAAAAAGTCCAGATATACGTTGACTAACCCTAAAATTTAAAAATAAATAAACTAAACAGAATTCTTGAGCGAATGCCTTCTATTTTAATTCACGTGTTATGCGTTCACCAAAAAATATTTTAATAACACACAATAAACTGGCTAAAGATGTTAAAAGAAATTAAAAAAAAGCTTTAAAGGCGTAAAACCGAAAGTGCACAAACAAAAATACAAAAAATCGTTCTTAGAGGTGTCTTTATTTGGCGCTATTTGTTTTATCACCACTTAGGCGAATTCCTATTATACACACTTTTCTGGATTTTTTCCACACATTTTTATTGTCACTGAGTAATGGTGCGTATATGGCGCTTTGAATATGTATTTGTACATAAGAATCTATGCACAATTGCGTTAGAAATAAAGGCATAAAATGAATATTTCAATGTCTTGTGGGAGATATTTTTCAAGTACACGAAATATAACTAACAGATTTCTACATTTATCCATCAGTGAACTTTTTTCATTGGTCTACATGCAAGGTGATTTCTAACATATTTATTTGTGTTTCATTCCGGTTTGCTTTGAAAGTGAATTACCACCAATTTATGTATATATATATTTTTTTAATGCAGTAGTTCTTGCTATAAGAACTTTGGCACTGGCATTCTTGCTAAAATTGTCCATTATAAACTCTTTATAGTTTGCCTATAGTTGTTCCACTCAGTTGTTTCTTCAGTTCCTTCAGTTTTTCCACTTTCCACTCTTTCCACTGAGAAAGCGAAAAATAGTCTTTCATTAGCCAATCATGATGGAAAGAATAATGAGATGGCGTCTATCGTGGTACCGTTACTTTGCTCTCAGCGAATTTGACAATAGTTAAATGAGTTACGTGGTTTTAGCACCAGCATGGCCAGATTACCATTTTCGTAACTTGATTTAGCAATTTGTTTTGTTATTTAGTCTCGGAGTTTTAGTTCTTTCTTCATGACATTTTTCTAGCCTGTTCTAATATAAAGCAATGTTTATAATTTTGTAAAATATAATTTTTTTTTAAATTAGTTCAATAATTCACTCAGTTTTATTTAGCTTGTGTGTTGCCTAGCTTTGGATATAAAAACGCACTCAAATGCCCATTTGAAGAAAATAAAATACCAAATTTCTATTGAACTACTTAAAGAACTTTGTATGCGTGACAAATTGTGTTTAAAATGTGCGTTTTTTTTAAATAAATGTATTATGGATATGTACAATTTAATTTATGAGCTTTTTTGTTAAGAGAAACTCTTTTGTTAAGAGAGCGACTTATTTGCTATATTTCAGGTTATGTAACAAAATAAGATACTCATGCCACCGGTTGAAACGATTACATCTCTATGGTTTTAATTCGCATTCAGTAAATTCAAACGCTTTTGAAAATGTGGAAAAATTTAATAAGAACCAAAAAATTTTCATTAACACTAAAATCTTCTCAGAGTGACCTTTTTTAACATTCTTTTGTTTAATAATACAGATTTTTTTTTAAGTTACAATTTCGGTAGCTTTAAATTAAAAACAAAAAGGAACAAACACGAAATTTAAAAATTTTCGGATTTTGGGTATAAAAAAGCACTAAATTTATTGTGAAGGGCAAATGGTTGGCAACACTGCACAACTTGGCAAACGTGGCGTCACGCATTCTCTGGTGGGCGCAATATTGTTTCTGTCATTCTTGTAGGCAATTATTGGTTTCAAGAAAATCTTAAATTCATAGCGCACAACTCTCCTCCATAAAAGGCGCTCTATTAGTACTCTCCGACAAGGTGGAATGCATGAGTCTGATTCTGGGCAAAAAGCTATCGTGCAAATCTAATACTTAGTGAACGATTAAAAAGGCATAAATAATAAAAAAACGATGCTCAATTGACCCTTGAGGATATTTATAGACTCTATGAGACTACTAGCAGGTTATGAAAATGTCGTGCCATTTCTGATCAATTTTCAGATCTGCAAAACCTGCGCAAACACAACTTACTCAATCACTAAATCGTTTAATGGATATTTGTTAAACGGCATCGCTTTTTTTGAACACAAAGGCTTACGTAAATTGGCGTTGCCAACACAACTAAAGTCTGCCTATACGAGTCTAGTAGGTGGAGAAGATTTGAGTAAACATATTTTTAAGATTCTTGTTATTATTATTTTCATCACGGCTGTATATTTTAACACACATATGTATGTATGTACATTCTACATATGCATAATTATACTTCTGCCTCTTAGTTATGTATGTTTTTCACGCGCCCTTTTTGTTTAAGCGCCGATAACGCAAATTTGAGTTATGTTTTACAGCTTTTAGTGTTCTGCAAGTTTGCTGTTATTGTTTTCTGAATAACTTCACATACAGAACATATGTATGTATGTTTATATATTATATATTACCTATGTAGCACAGTACCTAGGAAGAACGTTTCAATTTAAGGTTTATGTAGATTGTAAAGCTCGTACAATTATGCTTTGAACCCAAACTTAGAAGATGCTTCTGTATATATTTTATTTTTTTTTTGTAAAAATATCAACACATTTATTTATTTTTACTACGCTTAGGCAGTTAGGTAACAATTATTTACATATGCACAATATGTGTGTAAATATGTAAGTACATACATATATGCTTAGTATTTCGATAAAAACGTGTGTATTCAGCGGAAAGTGTGCAATGAGACCTTGTCTAAAACAAAATTTTGAAACTCAGCTTGAGTACTCGGTGTACAAATTTAAATTGTTTTAATTGCGATAAAAAAGATTCCAGTAAAAATATAAAAATACGCTAAATGCTGTACGCACATACACACACATACTCACATTCGTTCTTTGAATGAAGCAAGTGCAGGAAAATTGTCTTAAGCCGATTTTGTACTTAAAAGGTGATGGGTAGCGCTCAAAAGCTTCCGAGAATAGCTGCTTGAATAATTAAGCTGTTATTTGTTAATTTTATTCATAATTAGAAACGAAAAAGTAATGCAAATTTATTTACTGGGAAAGTCAAACAAATTATCAATTTCATTAATTTGGATTTCCTTTTTAGACTTAATACAAGCATTCGTTAAAGTCTGTCATGTAGGCCCGCTATACAAACTCAAAATGAATCTGCCTTGCTCATGCTATAAGCTACTTACTTAAGGGGACAGAGACCTGTAAAATTTCGAAAACAAAATTTTTTTTTCATAAACTGTTAATATAATCCTTTAATATGTGAAAAAAATTTTAGAACGTATAATAAATTTAAGTGTTTCTTATATTATATTTAGATCACCAACCGTGACGACTCTATTCTTTGCTTTCGAGCGCTGAGAGAGATTTTAATGTATTCAAACTTAAGACGCGTTTTTCTCAAAACTGTGTTTTTAGAATTGAATTTGCACACATTTTTTTAAGGTTATTACTTTGTATGTGAATTTACAAGTTTTCGAAAATTTTTCGAAAAAATATTTTTTTCGAAGCAAAAATAATATAGTAGGAAAATTCGCCCCAAAATTCATTTTTTTGAGCATTTTATTCCGCGATTTTTTTCCATTTTTTTTAATTCATATAGAAATTATGACATTAATAAACAAAAAGTGTTTGGTTTTTTGTATTCAGCTCACTCACACCGATGCTACAATGCCCGCCGTTTGAGAAGCCCCGCTGCGACGTTCCTGGAAGAACTGAGTGACATCCGCCATTTTAAATGATTAAAATAAAAAAAAAATAAAAATGCTTATATTATTTTAATGTATAAATAACTGTATGACAATTTTGAAAAAAATATATTGACTACTTCATTTTAAATAATTTTAATGAAAATCAGGGAAATTATGGCCGTTGGAGAACTTAGGCAAGCTCTCTCAGTTTCTGCCAAGCTGTCAAAGATGAATACTGTCTGACACTATCAGGATAGTACACAACACAATAGCCTTTCAGCTGACAAATTCTCGCTGTTTCACACTCTTATTAAAAATTGTAAGTAGCGGTTAGCTCAAAAAGGTGCTATAAGCTGTTCAAGCCCAATCCAACTCAGAATTACCTCCTTTGGCAAAAATTCTTGTTTAATGTAGTTTAAAGAGGTCCATCGACTTCATAGTAAAATGAAAACTTTAAAGCCATTTTTCTCGACATTTTGGTTTTTTAGATTATGACACTCCTGCCGCAAATGAGGGATATATACCTTTTGATATGTCCTGACTAATGTCTTCTTTAATGTATCGGGTGATTTTAAGAGCTTGAGAACTTAAAATGATAAAACAAAACAGAAAATAGATTCGCCTTTCACACTCCATCGCTGATCAAATAGCTTTTTAGTATGTAGATCTCTTGGCAGATATAAATTTCTTTTCCAGAACGAAGGGAGGTATTTCAGTTGGAAGAACTCTTTATTAATGGATTATCTGCTCAGTGAGTTATTTACCCGCAGGGTTGCCTAATAAAATTGCATTATGACCAAATAAAAACTGCTACAACAGGCGGTGCTAGGTTTTTATGAGACAAGGTGCCATAATTTATCCAACACACGCCAACCAGATCTGAGCCGTAGTCATTAAAAGTGTAAGTCGCTAATGCGATGTATTTTTATGAAGCTCAGTTTTGGTATATCTGGAATAATTTTTTTTGCACTTCTCCCATAAAATATTGTTATTTTATTTATGTATTTTTCAAATAATTCATACACACATTTAAGCTTAGAAACTCATTACTAATTTACACTCATACTGAAGAGAGAAAAATAGTTTCCTCTTTTTTTGAGATATCAAACCGTCAGAGTTTTTGCTCGTGTTTCATTAAGAAGAAATGTATAACTTACCTAATTAAATCTCACTCCTCAAATATTGCAGTAACGCACTTTAAACATTCAATTTTATTTCCAACAAAAAATTACACAGATTTTTTCGGGATACACTAATTGAATAGCTAAGCACAAATATTATTTTTAATGTTTTTTTTATTATTTGTTTTTACTAATATATTACATTCTATTATATTTGTGTTAATTTTTTCTATTATATTTTGTATTAATTTTTTTTTTTTTTTAATTTTTTAATATTTAGTTTTTTTAACATATGCAATATTAGTAGCAATCAATTAGTTTTTTTAGAATAAATAAGTCAAGTTTGAAGCCTCACTTTCGCGTATTACTTTTTTATTAGTTTTCAAACAATTAAATTTACCCCTTTTAACAAACACATCAAAAAGTGGCATTTAAACACAAATCGCTCAATTCGCACTTATTCCCTTTATAATTGCATACCACTGACTCGACAACTTCCCGCTAGCCAGTTAATCTTTGCTTGTTCTGCTGATATTTTTTCCGATTTTATTCTGCACCTTCACCACGCGACACGAAACGCCCTACAAAAGGTACACGCCATCCGCAACAAAATTGCGCTTCAACAGGAAAATAAACACTTCGCCACTCTAAATATGTATGTATGTATGCAT
The DNA here is from genome assembly GCF_027943255.1 of Anastrepha obliqua. Lineage (NCBI taxonomy): Eukaryota > Metazoa > Arthropoda > Insecta > Diptera > Tephritidae > Anastrepha > Anastrepha obliqua. The sequence continues at coordinate 4,800,265 of NC_072896.1, forward strand.
GTGTCTATACGCATTCGCTATGCTGCGTCACTTCCCTATGTGTCACATTCGTCGCACGCTAGCACATTCGTTGGTTCGTTCGTACTCCAGAGAGCAAAGCGGATTATTATGGTATTTAATTCGCAAAATGCTGGAAGGAAAAGTCCGTCTTAACCGCGCCGTACGCAAATCAAAACTGAAATTGCGGGAAAAGCATTTCGGGAATCCAAGCAACAAACTGCCAACAGCACAATTATCAGCAACATTAAAAGGCAACAGCAGCAGCAGCAGCAGCGGCAGCGGCGGTGACAGCAATGAAATATTTACTTAGTGGCAAAGTCAGATGGAGTTACTCAGCCACACAAAGCCAAAGCCATGCAATAAATGTAGTGCAAACGAGCAATGCGCAAGCAGCAGGCCAATAACAGAGCAGTTTAGCATAGGCCCCACAGCATTAACATTAACCGCCAACCCGAAAATGTTAACTAACAGAAAAATGCTACGCATAACAGCGCAGCATATTTTCACACCTCAATGCAGAACTATGTACACAGAAGTGGCCGGCCATACCCTCTTTTGATAAGAAAGTAAACATATGAAATTCAATCAATAAAGTAGCGTCATCCAGGAGAAGATATTTTGGTTAAGAAGGCGTAAAGGCGTAGTTGCGCGAAATTACATATTTCCCCCCCTATGCCAGAAGGGTGAATGTGTATAAATTATAAAGTTGGGGAAATCACGTGTGAAGGGGTATTGCTCTATGAAAATCAGAAGATTTGGTTGCTGATATGTAGAATTATTTGTGGTTTCCTTTTATGCATGGTATTCTGGATTTTGGTATAAAATAGAACATACAAAGGCTAATCAAGAAAACCCATTAACGACCCTAAATGTACCAATTTCAAAGTAATAGATGATTTCTGAACATAGTAACTAACATTACCAGTGTTAGAAATCGGTTTCAACATTCTCGCCCCTTTGTTTCACGCCGAATCGTGATATAATATTTACAATATCCAAGCAATGGTCTCTATTATGTTCGCGTGAAAGGTGTTGTGGGCGTTTTATGGGCATTTGCGCATTATCAACGGCAAATAATGCGTATTATCGACGCCATCAAAACACGGCCATGCTCAAATTTCGATGAAACTTTATTCTAAAAATTTGTATTATTTTACCTTTCGCTATGAAAGCAACGCTGTAATTACTTTCTTCTTCTTCGAGCTAAGCGATTCCATATGTAACCCGAATTCCTGCCCTCCTCGTGCCAAGCCCTTGAGCACTTCGATACTTCCATCGCAAAGCAGCAAGGAAACAGGAAGTCACAATAGAAGGAATCTGGAACCTCGCTTAGTATTACTCGGCCTGGTAATTCTGAATTTCTTACGCCTTTATTAAAAAGAAAGATTTTTGTTGCAGGAAAATTAAATAAATGCAATACAAATAATATGAATGAAAATGACAATAAAGATAGACTATGGAGTTATGTCCTTTAAAAAGTGACAAGACAGTGCAAATTGAATTGGCGTAACTGTTTGAACTTATAAGTAAAGGGTCTTACAGAAATGACGCCTAGATGTTAGTAGTGAATAATTCCTAAACGGTATATATATATATATATTTTTGTCATCTTTAACATTTGTCAAGTAGGCAGAGGTACAATTTTACACTATAGAACAACGCGTTAAAAATATTGAAACATATTATGAAAAAGGTCGATCATTAAGAACAACATATGACGTTGCTTCGTTACTTTTTTATGAGTCGAATGAATCGACAATTCAAAGGTTGGTGAAAAAATGTCCAGAAACTGATTCTGTCGATGACAAAAAGAGGACTAGCAGACTAAAAATTGGACATTCTGTTGAGAATATTGCTGCTCTAGCGCATAGTGTTGCGATATCTCGACGTTTTTTTTTTAATGAATCGAATTTTGGGCTGATTTTACTTGAAGACGTGCTAATGGACGTGGTGGGCATTTAAATGATGTCATTATACACAAATAATTGTTAAAAGTCATTGTTTGTATAAAAATAGCAAAACCTGAAAGAATCTAAATTTGTGTACATATATTTTATTTTTAAACTTGGCAAGACAGTGAAAATTGGGGTGACGTTACTGTTTGAATTTATGCTATAAATATTTACGTGTTTTCGAAAGACCATCTTTATTACTTGATGAAATTCAAATCATAATGAAGAGATTTCACTAAACTAAAGAAAAGCGAATGTTTTTGTTTAAAATATACTTCAAATTCCTCAAACGTACAGTGATCCACTATGAGTCACTGGGCCGATGGAAATTAATAAAAAAAACACAATTTTGGCACCTTCAATATTTTTGACTGCGACTGTTTATTAATTTGATATCACCATTTCGAATTACAACGCCACTAGTGTATGTGCTTAACATACAGCAGCTAACATTATGTGGTTCTGCAAAAGTTTACTAACAACAGCTATCCAACAGCGCCAATGTTAAAAGTGAGTGCTGTTACCGAAAATATCTGCCGCATGCATACAAGAAAAAAGAGCCAATGTTACAGCTGCTGCTGACGCTTGAATCAGAGAATGTTCATGCTTCACACTTGATCGACGCACATTTTTGGCATATACAAAGAATAAAATTTCAAACTTTTGGTGAATTGAAAATTTTTTATATTTAGGCATTTATTGAATACGCAAAACTAGGCGCGTTTGCTAGCATTTTCCGTTTTCCCCACCCCTTTTTGTTAAACACTTTATTCAATGTTATTGGTAAATGTTGCGTGCAGCCACAATTTAATTTTATGATCGAAGTTTCACCCCTCTTACCATTTAGTTAAACCTTTAATGTGCAGTCGCGCCAACACCAAACTTTTCATTTTCATTTGTTATTACAATTTTTTTTTAGGTCAAATGTGTTGAATTGACATTTGATTTGCATTTTCCGATTCATATGCATGAACAAATTTTTAAATAGAATGCCCAGGAAATTGAACTTCTAAGTGTATCTGCATGCACATTGTTGCTACCACAACCAGAGGCGACAAAAAAAAAATATTTTCATTGCTTTTGAATTTATTTATTTATATTATTGTTGTTTTATGTTATTGCTGACGCCGGGTGATAAGGAAACGCAATGCACTGTGCAAATTGCGGTTAGTAGGTGGTCTGAAAAAAGGGGAATGGCATGAACGTAGGATTTAGCTTTCTTGTGGTCCACAATCGTACATTCATATTGCAAAAAATATGTCACAGTAATTTTTTTTTCTAAATAAGAAATTACTTCACAATTATATACATATACACACATATATATACAGTCTATTTATGTAAAGCCAAAGAAGGGCTGGCTGGCAACCAGGCGATATTATCAATTAAACCTCTTCATGAATAATTTTCTTATGTAATGCTAAAGTTTACTGTAAATTTTGCAAATGGTAATAATTAGTTTAATACAGACAAATTGATGTATTATTATTATTATGAGAGAATTTAGCACTGCAACCTGAAAGGGATCTATTGTACACCCTCTGTAGGTTTCGAGTGTTGCTCCGAGCCCAACTTCCTCAATTAACTTTAATATTTGTCATATTTGATTGAGTTTTATTTGATATAATTTAGCCAAAAACTTCTGGGAAAGATTGCTTAAGATCCCGAAAATTGCAATCAGAAAAAAATGTCTACGAAAATCGAAAGAAAACAACAATCTGAATGGACTGAATCTATACTAGAGGCCGAGGGGACTTAAGTGTTCGATGCCGCACTTATGTCGAACAGCCAGCGAAATATGATTATTGTAAAGGTGGGCATTGTCGTTCCTCTATCCCATTTTCCGCTTCTTGTATACTCTCACGCACTTGTACACAAGGGTATTTTAATTTATTTGAACTCATTAATGACTACGCGAAACTCAATTCTCTGCATATCTAATTTTTTTCGCTTCAAGAAACAAGTCAATAGTTTCTCCAGCAACATCTGAATACATTTTACTTAAACATAGCCTTTATAATTGTACAGGGTCGCCAATAATGTCACCTGATTCACGTTTTAGCTCCAATTTCCCATTTTTCTGCAGTTTTCAATTTGAGCAAATAAATTTAAATGTCGTACATTTTTCCATACTGCTTTTAAATGCCATAAAAATCTAAATTTTCAAGCTTAAAAAATATTGCAGCAATTATAATTAAAACTTTTTACGTTATTTTACTTTAAAAGAATTGATTTTTTGATATTTATATTTAATAAAATTAAAAAAAAAATTAATTTTCTAAAAAAATCCTTCGTTTTGGAGTCTTTTTAGCAGAAAATACAGTTTATTTTAGAAATTTGTAGTTTTTTTCAATTTACTGTTTATTGAAACAACACTGGTCGCCAAGTAGTACAACATTTTCGACTTCCTCTTATAGAGGGTGATTTTTTAAGAGGTATAGGAACGCTTTTAAAAAAAACACACATAAATTCAGAAAAATACATGAAATTTTTATTTAAATCGATAGTACAGTCCATATAATTTAATGTCCGAAGATTATTTCATGCTAATGTTGACCGTCACTGCGCTTCAAATGGTCCATCCGCTTAGTCCAATTTTGGCATACTCTTTCCAATGTTTCGGCCGGTATCTCACATATAAATGCTTTAATGTTGTCTTCCAATGCGTTAATCGAAGCAGGCTTGTCTGAATAGACATGAGCCTTAAAATAGCCCCATCTGGGTGACCACTTGACAGGTCCCGAACGTAAAATAAAATGTTCACCGAACTCGCTTCTCAACAAGTCCATTGTTACGCGTGCTGTGTGGCATGTGACACCGTCTTGCTGAAACCACATGTCATGCAAGTCAAGCTCTAGCATTTTGGGCAAAAAAAAAAGTTGGATATCATTTCACGGTAGCGCTCACCATTCACAGTTACGTTACGATTCGCAGCATCTTTGAAGAAGTACGGTCCAATGACACCTCAAGCCCATAAACCGCACCAAACTGTGACCTTTTCTGGATACATTGGTAGCTCTTGCAATTCTTCTGTCTGATCTTCACTTCAAAATCGACAATTCTGCTTATTTACGTACCCATTGATCCAAAAATGAGCTTCGTCGCTGAATACAATTTTTCGATAAAAAAGTGGATCTTCGGCCAACTTTCCAAGAGCCCATTCACCAAAAATTCTGCGTTGTGGTAGGTCGTTCAGCTTCAATTCTTGCACCAGCTGTATTTTGAAAGGCTTCACACCTAAATTTTTTCGCAAAATTTTCCACGTTGTTGAGTAACAGAGGCCCAATTGCTGCGAACGGCGACGAATCGATAATTGATGGTGATCATTAACACTGGCCGATACAGCTGCGATATTTTCTTCAGTTCACACTCTACGTAAGCATGTTGGTGGTTTGATGTCCAATAATGTAAATTTGGTTCTAAATTTAGTCACAATAGCTCGAATAGCCGCTTCAGTGGGTCGATTAAACTGACCATAAAATGGAAGAAGCGCGCGATAAACTTTCTTAACAGAACACTCATTTTTTATAATACAATTCAATGATTTTCAAGCGCTGTTCGTTTGTAAGACGATTCATGGTTAAATTATAGACCAAACTGAAGATGATTGTCAGTGAAACAAAACATATTGTTGAAAAAGATAATAGCTAAAAAATCACCTGTTAGATGATAAAGCTAATTAAACGTAGCATTTTATAGCAGAGGACAATGCCAAAGGTTTGCCACTTAGACGCAAATGTTTATTAGAATCAGCTGTTTTAAATAAAACACAATACTAAGTTCGCGTTCTATCTCTATCTCTATTCTTTTCTATCTCTTTCTCTGATACTTTTCTCCTTACCTCCTTGATAATCTACCCTCTTCCCAGAGCTTTAAATACAATGGGCTTTTTAGCCTGAGTGTTTTATGAGCCACCAAATCTCCTGGTGCTCCTTGGCTCGACCTTTTCAAATTTCAAGTTCGACCTTTTCAAATTCAAGTTTCACAAGATTTTTTATAATTTTTTGTGCCAATATATATGCGTAATAATTTCTTTAAAAACACTTTTCTTACCCAAATTTGTTTATTGCTTCTCCGGCGATGCTGATAAATTTGTAGTTTCGTCTCATTTTACAATCAATGTTGCTGGCGAAATTTCACAGCTGTGATGTTAGTTCTAGCCTTTAGTGTTGAAATCGGTTTGAAAACCTTCCATGTTTTGTTAATCTTAGCCGAAAATAAGAATATATGTAGGTTAGGGGTTGGGGTAGTCGAGGCCCGAAAAAAGATGATTTTCAATAACTTTTTTTTGGTAGTCAGTTGCTTTATTTTACAAAAATAACAACATAGCATTAATACATCGTGTTTCGACTTGACTTTAGCAAAATTTCAAAAAAAGAATTTATAATTGCAAAAGTTATCGCTGTTTGTGTGGAGCCCATTTCTACAGAAGTCTCTTGCGGTGATCATCACAAGGCCTTGGAGATTCCTCTAAGATCAATCAGACAAGAGAAATCAGTTTTATTAACCTGTTAAGCGATTAGTTTTTCTTAGACAGCTCGATTTACTGAGCGAAGACTGTCAATGCGAAACCGGTCTTCAGCCAAATATTGGATTCACCGTGCGCGTTGGCTGAACGATTATGGTAACGATTATCAGGAAATTCAGTGTTCATGCTTACTTTATAATGTCAAAATAACAGAGATATTTTAGTTTTTTGCTTAACTTTAAATTTCATAGCAAATGCAATTTCCTTTTTCGGCATGACGCACATATACGACATTAACTAAAAAATGAACTTTTGAAATTGACGCATATATACGACATAATCACTTAACACGTTAATAGATAATCTTGTGCCTGATCGATTTTTGTTTTCAAAATTAACAATATGGCGGCCTCAGGAGATATTTTTCATATTAATTGTTAAAAAAATTAAATTTTTGAAAAACAAAAATCATTCGATCTGGCAGGAGTTTTTTATGTTTTTCAAAAGCAGTATAAATTTTATTGAAATCTACCAAGCGAATTTTAAGTTACAGTGATCACCAGTTCAAAAACATAGTTTGGAGAAAAACGCATTTGAAGTTTTGCTATCGATTTATGAAGATTTATACGAATTATTTAATTACTTACACTGCGTCATCTATTCCTGGGCCATATAACAGTTCTTTAGCCGCCATAGCAGCCTCCAAAATATAGATTAGCTGTTGCCTACGTAGCATTCTACCTTCTCGAATGTTATCGTTAGCGCGCTTAACTGCCACTTTCGTACGTGCAGCTGCTATGTAGCTACATACATAGTTGCTCTCGAACTCTCCGGAGCGCCCGAGCGCGCTTTGTTAATTGTTGAATAGCTCGAAAAGTATTTGTCGGATTCACTTGAAATTTTCACACAATATTTTTAAGATATTATACTTTAAGAAAATGAAATTTTTAAATTCTGACAACCCCTAACCTCTTAATTTTATGCAAATTTTTCAAACATATCTCAGTCATTTTCACTACTTCAAAAGTATGCTTGCTTTCTTTAAAAAGTATACTTTTAATGTTTCCGAATTAATTGTCTACGAATTTTTTCTTATATGTAAAATTGTATGATTGCACTTGACAAACCAAATAAAAGCAATTAATTTCAAAAAATTAATTACCCTAAAAGTATGCAATGATTTCGTGAGCAACATAAAATTTTCAATGCATACAGAGGATGTTAAGTGAAGTCGCAGCAAAATGTTAAATTGATTGCAAGGCGTAAAACCTAGAAGTTAAGCAGCATGAGAATCTATTATATTACATTAGTAATAATTAATAAATATAATATAGTAATTAATATGTAGCAGCGTAATAGTAAAATAGGAGTAATAGAAGATGAAGCCCAAACTAAACAAGACTGGCGGTATAAAAATGTTTTTTATGGCGTCATCTTTTTAATGAATTAGTGATTTGAAAGTAATATCCCTTGCTGGCTTCCAGTGAAAACTTGGTGACATTCGGTTTAGTGGAAGCGAAGTTATTGCGTCGAAAGTGTCAGTATGTTTGCGTCATCAGTGCAAAAATGAGTTTCGAATAAATAGCTAATATCAAATTTTATTTTAAAATCGGTAAAAAGTTTACCGAACATTTGAATTTATGAAAAAAGTTTATGGCGATGATTTTCTATCTCTCGCTACAGTTCATGAGTGGTTTACACGTTTCAGAGATGGTCGTGATGGATGTGTGTGGTCAGTAATCACCGAAAACTCCATCGAAATTGTTCGTAAATTTATCAAAAATTAACCGAAATTATCGTTGAAATTCAAGGAATCATTTTGAATATCTCCAAAACATCGATTTATCGTATTTTAACTAATAATTTGGGCTTACGAAAGGTCTGTGCACGTTTCATTCCACACAAGTTACCTGTGGACTAAAAATTTATCAGAATTCAACATTCGAAAGATTTAATTAAAGAGGTGAGAAAAGACGAGAACTTCCTTTACAGAATTGTAACTGGTGATGAAACGTTGTGTTTTCAACATGAACCTGAAACTAAGCGTCAAAGTGCCGAATGGTAGGTCCCATACGAGCCACCACCCAAAAAATCGCGTTTGGAGAAGTCAAAAATTAAGTCGATGCTCATTTTTTTTTACGATTCCAAGGGAATTGTTCACAAAGAGTTCGTGCCAACAGGCCAAACTGTCAATGCAATTTTCTATCTTGGAGTTCTTCGAATTCGCCATGAATACCGCGAAGGTAGAAGCTGACGCTTATTGCATGATAATGCACCTCTCATCGATCCACTCTTGTGACTGATTTTTTGACCAGAAATCGCATTTTGACCATTAATCACTCACCGTATTCGCCTGATATGGCTTCCTGTGACTTCTATCTATTCGGAAAATTGCATTTGGCCATGAAAAGAAAACGTTTTGTGCCCGTAGAGGAGATCCAAACATCCTGAAGGACATTCCGGTTAATGACCTGCAACACTCTTTCGAACTGATTTAGATCGCGCAAAACAGTGTATCGAGGCCAGAGGGGCCAATTTTGAAAAAATAAACTTGAAGCTGTCAGAACAAAGCTCCTGTCGTTTCTATTTTAGCTCAGTTTTGTTTATTTTGGACTTCATTTTGTATAATGATATCCTGGAATGGCGGCATCAGCGGCTCGTCAACCAAAAGCGACAATTTATGTAATTGGAAAACGACGGAATTAAAGTAGAGCTTAAAAAAGTAAGTAAAAATTACGAAGTTTTATTTATTTTTATTTAAAATCTCTCATCATTTTTCCAAAAATAAAACTTTATTTTTCTAAACCACGAGTAGCAGCTAAGATTTTCATCCACTCCAATAAATTATTATTTTATTCCATTAATAATTAAACACTTAACCCCTTCAAGCGACCTGAGCAGATAGCGCCGTAATGGTAACTAAAGTCAATTTCAGAGGTCACAGCTACTCAAAAGTGGCGTTTATTTCTTTTAGAAATGTCGTATTGCACTCAATGCGCAAAGAAAAAATAATTAATAACACGATGTAAGTGAGTATCTGTAGGCTTTGGTAAATCATTAATCTGGCATTGGCAGTTTTTGTTTTCTGTGCACTAATCCATCTTCCATAAAACAAAAATATCAATTTTTTAACTCTTGCCACTTACTCTACTAACACCAAACACCCGCGCAGACAAACGCTGACACGCGTAAGCAATTAAATAATTATTTAACGCTGCTCACCAAAGCAACAGTAGCAGAAATTGTTTATCAATAATTGCCCACAGCAAATTGCATATTAATGGCAAAAAGAATACAATTGAAAGAAATCCACACACGCGAAACGGTGCAAACGAAGCGTTGGAGTGACAACCATCGTCAGTCACTGCCACCCGCCATTGTTCAAGTAAAACAAAAAAAGAATTATTGCTTTGTGCTGCAATTTCGCGCGCCAATTTGGCAAAGTAACGGCACAATTCGAGACCACCTCGTTGCAATTGCGAATTGTTTCGTGGCTAATGGCTGGCGACTTATTACTCGCTTTGAATAGTTTATGGAAAGTGAAACGAAAATTTAAATTAACATTTTATTTTTATTATATTTTCTGTTATTTGATTTATTACAAATAAACGCGTAGAAATGCAATAAATATGTTTGGCATGGCTCTGTGCGGTTAGTAAATACAAGCATACATTGTAGTCATACATTGGCCTATATGATAGGTTAGTAGTAGTTATGCACTTAGTTTACATGACTTTGGAGGAGTTTTGATTTGTGTGCCTTATTTAAAAATAATTACTACCTTCTGATTTTAACTTTTTCGGGCAAGAGTTGTGATGTAAGATGTTGGTACAATTTTTTTTCGCTTCAAAATAATAATTTATAAATATTTTTGTTAGAATTCTTTTTTTTAATATTTAGAAATTATACTAAATTCAAAGGTCAAAATCTCCATATTGTGTTTATATATTTTTTGATCAGAAATAGTAGTACGTCTTTAATTTTGGAGTATTTGAAATGTAAAATTTTGATAATTTTTTTTGCGTAAAAATAAAATTTCTTAAATATTTCGAGTAAAACAAAAGTATGCAAAAAACAGTTTGATTAACAAGCAAATGTGTGCTACAAAAATTTTTTTATTAAACATTTAGATATTTTTTTAAATTTAAAGCAAAAATATCCATATTGTGTTTTTTTTCGGAACAGAACAGTAGTTCGTTTTCAATGAATAGGTATTTAAAAAACAAAATTTTCATAATTTTTTTTGCGAAAAAATAATATTTTTTAAGCATTTCTGGTAAAAAACTGATCCGAAAAAACAGTTTTTGTTATAAACGGTTTTTGTTAAAAAAACAAAAATGTATGCCAAAAAAAAATTTGTTGCCCAGAAATAATATTTCTTAAATAATTATCGAAAAAAATTATGAAAAAATCAGTTTATATTACAAAAAATGTGTGTTAAAAATTCTTTTTTATTGAATATGTAGATATATTATTTTTTATATGTAAAATTATCCGTGTTACAAATATTTTTGATTTTGGACTACTGTTCGTATTTCATTTTTGAGTATGTAAAAGGTAACATTTTACAAATTTGTTTTGAAATATTCCGTGAAAAAAATTATCCTGAGAAACATATTTTTTATTGAAAAATTTTTTTTTTTAATTGCTTAACATTCAAATGTAAAAATCATATCATGTTTATATATTTTATATATAAATATATATATTTTGCTTTTACTCAGAAACAGTAGCTCGTTTTTCATTTTTGGGCATTTGCAATGTAAGATTTTGATAGAAAAATGTACGTGAAAAAAAATTTCCAATTTTTTGATATTGCTAAAGGGGGAGCCTGCTTTAGAGGCTTCAAAAAATCGATTTTTTTGTTTTTGCCTAAATGTCTTCCCAAACTATCCAAGAATGTGTCCTCAAAATTTCAGAAGCAAATTCAAAATATTTTCGCAGTTACAGAAGAAATTGTGAGCAAGCGTCGAGCAGGTATACGAGCTGGTTTTTTATATACAAAAACTTTGACGCGCGATTTCTCGGTTTTTTATTTTTACGATTTTTCCTAATTGGCGGGAAAGATAGGGAAAAAGTTAAACGTCCTATCGAAATGAGATAACATTGACTGTATTCGGAATTAAATCCTCTTCTAGTTGAACCTAAAAAATCTTAAGAAAGTTATGATTAACCCACTTTTTAAACAATCTAAAGTGAATTTGTTTTTCCAGAAAAATTAATTTTTGTTTTAATTAGCGAAAAATTGTTGAATTTGTCACTTTTTGTTTAGTTTTCTTGGTTTAACTAGAAGCTATACTATACTAAAATAAAAAATTGTTTGGGTTTTTGGTTTCAGATGAAAATTGCGACCTACATCTTTCCCGCCGCACGACACAGGCACACTCGAGGCGCCTCGGCAAAATGCTTGTACCAGGCATAATATGGCATATATTTTAATGAAAAAATTTGAGAAGACTGCTGAAATATATAACAATAACATCTGAAAGTTTCGGTTTAATCGAATATTTCTTTCCTCCCCAAAAAAATCCACGAAAAAATCAATTTTTTGAAGCCTTTAAAGCAGGTTCCCCCCTTAAGTTGAAATGTAATAATATTTATTGTAGTTTTTATAACTTTTATTTTTTTTTATTTTTCTTACTCAAAAGGTTCGACTTATATTTTGGGGTGTTTTCATACAAACTTTATTCGCTCAAAACATAGTTTTGGTAAAAACAAATATTCTGAAGATTTCTAATATTTGTATTGTGTTTAAATTTTTTTTGTTTGCTTAGCAACAGTAGCTCAGTTTTAATTTTGGGGCAATATTCTTGAGCAAAAAACTACATAAGACTTATTATTTTATATATTACGAATACAATTCGAAATCAAGAGTATTAAATACAACAAGTGACATAATACAAATTTCGAAAAAAGTGTATTTCCGCCTGAATATTTATTAAAAAGTTCTGCGCTGATTTCGCTGTAGGTTACAGAAGCACCAAAAGTATCATAGTTCCCAAAGCCATTGGAAAAGCAGACTTTATTTTGGCTATTTAAATGATTCAAGGGCTTCAAGAAAAATTGCATCATCATAACTGTTTAAATTCGAATATAATAAATAATTTATGAATAAATTCTACATATTTGCCAAAACCCATAAGAAAAAAAATCCCCAATTGAGGGTTTTACAGTGATCTGAAACGGGAGCTACTCGTACTTAATGACTGCATCGCTTTCATATTATTTTTATTTTTTCCAAAAAATAAAAACTATGGTGGAAACGGCTTAACAAACCAAACGCAATTCGGTTAAATGTTTCTCTTTCATTTCGTGATGTGAATGCTGTGCTCGTATATACATAAATATGTACTGATGTTGAATAATAAAAAAAACATTCATACTTAATTATATTTCCTTTTCGGCTGCATCTTACCAACTAAACTGACTACATTAAATTCTATGCTAATGTTAGGATGTGGTTATTGCCGCAGTAGCTTCTGAATACAATTAAATGCGTAGCGCTGCTCAGTCGCAATGCCAACGCTGCTGCGGCAGCAAAACTTTCTGCAATTCTCTCCTGGCTTCTGCCACACATTTCATCGAAGTATTCCCGCTGCTGCTGGTCTAAGCGAAGCCCCTGCATGTTGCACAGCAATAGGTTTTGTAGTAGTGCAATTTGCACAATCGCTGCCGATTTATCCGCTGGCAATTACTCACATCATCTTTGCAATTCACTGATGGCTCAGCGGGCTTCAGAGTATCTCGTTCCACATCGAACAGTGTGTTGAGCTCTGTGAAAGTAAAGTAGGATGCGAGTAGATCAAAATATTAAAACAGGAATTTCAATATTTATTTGGGGAAAGAAATCCATTATTTTCTCGGCAGATGGCCGTATTGATCAATATCTCGGTCAAAGTATCGATCAAACAATTTAAAGTTTATGCTCGTTGTCAAGGTGACATTTCGCACTAAAAACATTCTAAAATGGCGAAAATGCAAGCCAAACTGAAATTGTGAATGGTGTCTATGGTGCCGATACTATAACAGCTAATTACGCCCAATTTTGCTTTCGTTCGTAATGTCGATAAAATCACAGAAAATCGCCTAAGAGCTAAAGATCGACCATAAAACCGTTTTTAACCATTTGCGCAAAAATGTTAAGCAAGAATAAGAGATTTATTTCTTTTTTTATTTTATTTTATTTTATTTTATTTTATTTTATTTTATTTTATTTTATTTTATTTTATTTTATTTTATTTTATTTTATTTTATTTTATTTTATTTTATTTTATTTTATTTTATTTTATTTTATTTTATTTTATTTTATTTTATTTTATTTTATTTTATTTTATTTTATTTTATTTTATTTTATTTTATTTTATTTTATTTTATTTTATTTTATTTTATTTTATTTTATTGGATTTTATTTTATTTTATATTATATTTTCCTTGTTTCTGTAATTTAAATACATTTTCCAAATATTATTTCATTAACTTCTTTTTTATTTTTTTACTTTTTGGTTTTGTTTTATTTTTTATTTTTAAATATTACTTCTTTTCATATTATTCTTTATATTCCCTTCAACCTTATAAATATTAGCGAGTTTAGTTATTCTAACAGTACCTTCACATTTCTGCACATTACACGTTCCATAAACCGGTTCACGTTCCAAATATTTACAATTCGTCGATTCGACCATCGCCTTTTGCTTCCAGTCAAATTCCAGGCATTTAGCATAACGTCGTTGAACACCTTCACCACAGGAACGGGAGCACTACAAAATTAAATATTTTACATAATTAAATAAATTAAAAATAACATTTCTTGGAACAAAAAAAAAGTATGTAAAAATGTCTTAAACTCAATCGCATTAATTTTAATTTTTTTCCGAACCCTCTTGCCGCTCGCCAATCGCATTCTTCTTCACCCCACTACACATGCACTCACCTCCGACCACTCCGAATAATGCCACTTGGGTCCGCAGAATGTCACCTCTTTGTGCGTGCAATTCATCACAGCACGCGGCCGCAATAGAAGATCACATTCTGCTTCATCGACCGCCACACCTTCCCTCAAACACAGCACTGCACGCCTACGTTGTAAGTTGAAACAATCTCCCGTGCAATTACTCCATTCTGAGGCAAACCACGTGCCATACTGACAAGCGGCTGCTTGTTGGCCACTGCTACAGATACGCTTCTGCTCTGGTGTAAAGCGCAAATCACACAGATCTGTGTAGGGCGGTGTACGATCGCAGTAGATCGAACGATACTCAAAGCCTGCACCGCAATCAGTGGAACATTCTTGATTCCAGTCGGACATCAACCACACACCCGCTTTGTCTAGGCGATCGTTACGTAGATGCCGGCGCAACGGTGTGGTCGAATTGTAAACGCTGCGCACCATCGTGGGTGCACCCACTAAACGCGCGAAGACACGTGGCGTCTTGTCAGGGCCACGTGCGTAAATTTTGCGTCGATTGAGCTTTGGGCAATTACAAGTCTCATTCAATTCAGGCAACTTTTCTTCTTCACACAAATATTCAGAGACTTCCTCAATCTTCCCATTGTTCTGCTCCTGCACACAATTGACAAAACGCGTGCGTATACCCTCTACCTCGCCCTCGGCACATTTGCATTCACCATAGTCGCCAGCGCGCCAATAGGCGGGGCATAGCCCGCGATTGCAATGATAGATATCCTCACTGAAAACTGGCTTCTCGACAAAAGCGCAGCGCTTAGGCGAATAATAGCGCGTCGGTGAGTCGCGTATGCAACGGAAAATGGGTGGCTGTATGCCGGGGCCGCACGAGCGATTACATTCGCCAAAGCCGAGCAGCTTCCATGAAAATTTGCGGCGTTTACGATCGCGCGCACGAGCAATTTGTGCCGAAACTGTGCCGTCGAGGTTGTTGTCGTCTACATCGTCAAGAGGTTGGCCGACCTCATTCCATTGCGACGGAAACTCCTCCTCCTCGTTTATAGAAGCTGAAGGTATCGGAAGTGTGTAGTCGTATTGGACACCTGTGTTGTGTCCACGCGCAAAGAGCTGCAGAGGAAATAACGAAATTCGATTTTATTACAGTTGTGCGAAAGGCGCAGGTTGTCTTACCAAAAGCACAACAGGTTTGCTTATCGGCCCTTTCGAGGTGATTACGCTCAATTCGCGATTGTAGTCGTAACTGTCGTCATTATACTCGAATAAACCACTCTCCGAAGCGCGATTATTGCCGTTAATGAGAAATATGTCATCCGTTGTTTTGAGTGCTGCAGGTACAAGCATAAAAAAAAATTATTAGGGGTAGATTTAAATGTATGTTGGGAACCTTTTTCAATGATAATTTTTAATTATTTTAATTTACTTCTTAATTAGTTTTTTCCACTTTCTTTCTCTTACCTAATAGATTATCACTTCGTGTCAACTGTTTGATGGTCAAATTCATCGCACCCGCTGGAATTGTATGCACGTAGTTGTAGCCATGACTCAGTTTGGCTTTGCTGAACACTTCGGAGACTATCTCACATAACACCGAACCGCATTTAGTTTGAGCATCTTTGGTGGTGGTCGGTCTTATGACGCCACTTTCGTGCACGGCCTGCAAAGAGGCAAAATAGTTCACACTCACAACAAAGTCAAGTAATAGATTTGTACATATGTATGGAATATATATACATGGAATAGACTTCAATTAAGTTTAAAAAACCTAGCAGTGAAAATAATTTTTTAACTTACCAAATTAAGTATTGAAAAAATTATCCAGAACTTCCACATTTTGTATTGTTAAACTTTCATCATACGAAGTTTTAATATTTTACTCTTCCTTGTGATCTTATGACTTGGATATTCATACATACATACATATATGTGCTTATATAATTTGCTTGTATTTGTGTTTTTCAGAATTTTTTATTTTAATCTCTGTTTTAAGTGGAATAATTATTACTCTTTTAAATAAAAAAAAAATAAAAATATTTCTAATTTTATATTTAAGTTATTTCTTTAAAGTTTGCTATTCATCAAACTTTAGCGACATTTGTCCATATCCATTTTTAATTACAAAGAGTTTATTTAATTTTAGTATAGTCGTAGTTGTGTAGGCCACAGTAATCAATTATACAGGACAAGTGCCAGTGGACCATATCGCAACCCTGTGCAATGGTCTGTGAAAATGCCCGTCAGCGTAACCCCATAACTTTGTGCCAGCTAACCTCCCTTAGCTCTTCACTCCTAAGCTTAACCTTGATTGTAAGTGTTGTCCCATAGCAAGGAAGGACTCGGATCCTATTAGTAACGAAGCCACAACGAAGCCTCTTTTGCCAATGCGTCCGCTACTTCGTTCCCAAGTATACCCCTGTGTCCTGGAACCCAAATTAGCCGAATGCGATTGTGTGTTCCTAAAAAATTCAGTTTCTCGATACACTCAAGAACTAGTGAGGAATCAACCTAGCAGGATGGCAATTCCTTGAACGCCACCTAACTCTCGCTCAGAATGGCAATTCGCTCATCCTTTATAAATTGATTCCTGGCCATAGACAGACGGCATACACCTCCTCTTGGAAGATGGTTGAAAAACTATCCTACGGCACAGAAAGCTTCGTGGTGAGGCAATATATTCCAGCGCCTCCGCCTTCTGTTGGTCTTCGAGCCCTTTTTATACCAGTGCAGGGTCAACTCTTGCAGCTTCCTTCAAATGCAGATGTACTCCGGTTAAACTTGTCCTCTAGTTCAATTTTGAACTAACTCTCAAATTTAACGACTTTAGTGATATCATCCTTGGGTAACTGGGCGTGGGAGCTGCAATCTCAGCAATTCCATGTGCTTAGATGACATCACTTTTCCTTTACCGAAACCTTCAACAGAATAAGCTTGGCTGATTGCTGAATAACTATGCGAAGCGGTGTCAACTCGAGCATCACCTCCTTCTGACTCTGAAGCCAACTTCCTTGGCACGGAGCCCGTTCTGCCACTCCCTTCTGCAGTCATCAAAGCCACGGTTAGCAAACGGGTTACTCTGACCCACAAGCGAGCTTGGCAGGCTGCAGATAAACAAAACTGATGTTACCGGTCATGTCCGATCGACTGTCGCAAACCCTTCTTTCATTAAACAGCGAGGACTGTAGCAGGCTGGTTGCACTGATGACAAGCCACTTTCTATGGGCAAGGACATAGAAAAGATAGGCTTCTCAGACAGTGCACTCCGCCCAGCATGTGGAGAGGAGGATGAGACGGTGGACCACTTTCTGTGCGTCTGCTAAGCCTTCGCTCGAATCAGGTTTGAGGCCTTTGGCACTGATGTGTTAAGAAGCGACCACCTTGGCTCCTTGGCACCACAAGATCTACTCAGATTTCTTCGGGGGTCGAGTAGACTTAAAGAAAATTAAAAAGGTAATTCAAATGCAGTACAATGGATTCAATTGTGTCTGAGTGCTGTACTTGCCAGTCTGTCCCGACAAAAAAAAAAAAACAAATACCGCCTCCATCGTAGCTGTGGGGCAGGTCCGCATCACCCTAAGCACTGAAGCTTGTTCAGTGCTGCCCGCACCGTCGAGAGAGCGGCTCTCCATACCCAAACAATCGCTCCATATGTTATCATTGGCCTTATTGTCATGACAATTGCTTATCATGGCAGAAATGCACTCGGAGGTCTACCATTGCCACCACCACCATTAGAAGAAACTTTTTCTATCATTTGGTGTTTCATACACGGATAAAGGGTGTAAACGCCAATTATATATATATGTTTATATATACATCCATCTCAAGATTTTTGGGCTACACCCACAGAGGATTTTCTTGCTAAACGTTTGCAGATCGTGAGAGCTTTTGCTGCTTTGGACATCATTTGTTGTTACTTGACTAGGCTAAAAAAATTATATAACATTTTTTTATTTATGCTCTTGATTTCAGCCATTGGATTATAACTCCACATTTTCAATATTCGTATACTCTTGTAGTAGTTCGAATTTTTTTTTTTTTTTTGTACTTATTTGTGCAGTTATTTATTTTCTAGGCGAATAAGTATTCAAATTCTATAAACAAGTGGGCGAAAGAATGCTTTAGAATTTCTTTCTTCCCCTAAGGCTGAAAAAATGACTAATGACAAAAATGACGAATTCTAAAACTACCAAATCCTTTATGCAGTGTTTATTGGAATATGTGATTCATTGGCTGAGGCTAGAAAGTATTAGTCAACGAATGCGACTGCAGCGATTTAAAGTCGCCATGATTGCATTATTCAATACTTCCGAGTTACATAGGTATTAGCTTATAAATACCAAAAAGCGCTTAACTAACCACCCAACTGGGGCTATCTTAAGGGGTTAGGTGGGTTACAGAGGTTCAAAAAAAGGGTATTTTTACTATTTTTTTTTTAATATATACAATCATATATTTTATTTAAACAATTCAGCATATCAAAGATACATATTTAAACAGTATTTTGTGAAATTTTTATTTAAAAATTCCGAAAACTCAGCCGTTGGTACCTCATCTCCCTTAACGTCTCACAAAAAATGCTCTTGCCGTGGACAGCATAACTCATTATTGGTTCATTTAAAATCAAAAAACCAAAAATATTTCGTTAGTACATAGATAAATCTCGTTACTGGACGAAGGAAAAAAAAAATTTAATTTGAATTTTTGACAGACTTTGAACAAAAAAACACATTTTTTGGACAAATTTTCGTCATGTGTTGGCTCGAAAAAATTAGTTGTAATAAAAATAAAAAAAAATCCTTCGTTCAATAACTTGATAATGTTATTCCAAAGATGTGTGTAAAATTTGAATAAAATCGCTTCATAACTTTTCGAGAAATCGTGTCCACCGACTTAAAAAATCGAGTTTTGAGATAAACGCGTATACCTGCGAAACGCTGCACTGACATGGCCTGATGGGCGGAAATTCTGAAGGGTCTATCTCGTAGAATTTTACTCGGATCAATGTGAAATTTTAGGAGAATATTTTAAACATATTATACTATTTAATAAGACAAAAAAAAAAATCGATTTTTTTAAATTTTCAAACCCACCTAACCCCTTAATCAGCTAAAATACGCTGAAGTACTGAAATTTAGTGGTAAAACCCTAAAGTGATTTCTTAATAAATTTACGTGCCACTGTCTCATATTTCAAACAGAATATTTTCATTAGTACTGGTTTCAGAATCAAATGAAAAATAATTGCGAAAGTACAAAAAACGCTAAGAATATGGTTTTTCTAAAAAAAAAATTTGCAATTAGTCAATTAGTAGAATCAAAAATAGATACCAATTTCTTTCCGCCAAGCGCAAAAGTTCAATTGACTTATCAAAACTAACCTAAATAGAATAATTATTCTTCTCGTGGAGGCATTGGCCTAGTAAATACGATTATTTACGCAAGTAAGCAAATGTATATGTGTGTGTGTGTGTGTGCATATGTTGGAAACTAATTACACTAACCAATTTATTGGAAATGAATTAACTATTCGCAAAAAACCATGCAAGAATTTACTTGCCTACCTAACAACAATTGGCAATGGCAATAGTGGTTGCCACGGCGGCGCAGCCACTTCCCCAATTCTTTGCCAAGTCCACAAAGACCGTGTGTGGTCCCGACACATGCATGCGCCAAACACCAAAGTACTTATGCTTTGTGGCTATGCTTTTAGGCTTTTCATCGATCACATCGGAATATATGAATATGTATTTGAATTGCTTTTGCTTATAAAAGAATGCCCGGCATATTGTCCAGTGACGTTGCTGAGCGCCAATGTACGCCAAATCGCATAAATCTTAATTGAAACATTTTCGCTTTTTAGCGCCGGTTAGCATTGCGAGGCGTACACAGCGGCGTGTCACTGCTGCCTGGTCGCAGACAACCGACAATTTATAAATTTCTACACATCCACCTAGAAAATGAAATTGAGTTTTCAACTTTTATAGATATGGCATACAGTTATTTATGTTAACAATTCAATTAAATTTTTCCCTACTGCCAATGCTTTTGGCCTTTTCAGCGCACACTTAAGTATGAGTAAGCAAAAACAAAGATGTAAAAAAAACATAGATATTAAAACAAAAAAGTAACAACAGCTTCCTAAGCCTATATTTGGTAGCATCTATAGCTGAATTTGGGCACTTGAGCCTGAAAGTTTTTCTTCCGCCAGTGCACATATTTGTGTTTGTATGTCGAGTTTTGTGTGTGTAATACAACAGTTTGTGTGCACTTGAATGGCGGCGCATCGACAAATCACCAACCAACCACTTGTGACCCCATTATACCCCACTCGACACCACTTCCCAAGCCGGCCTATCGTCTGACCCAATTATCACTTGCTAATTAGCCTAGAAATGAACTCAGCAACGAAAATTCACTCAGATCAATTGGGCAATTTTTGTGATTCTTTCTTTGTATCTTTGATATTGGCTCATGAGTGCGCAGTCAATGGAGACGAAAGGAATTTTAATTTATGGTGTTAGAATGCTTAAGTATCATTTAAGTATTGACGCTGAATATTGGCATTATTGGTCGTAAACTGTACAAATTTGTATGTCAAAGTAGATAGAATCTATTCATTGGATATTTAGCAGCAGCTGTTGGGGGAGTGCGTTGTGAAATTCATTGACATGCAGCGCCCAATGAGTGAATGGGGTTATTAAAAAGACATTAGCACAGAAAGTTTGAAGAGCGAATGTCGAATATGCTGCACAATTTAAGTTGAGAAATTTCAAAAATGTTTGCAATCACATGTTTTTTTTTTAATTTTTAGAAAAACTTTAAATAAATTTTAATTTTTCGCGTAAACCAAAAAAACTTCAAAATGATAAAATATTAGGAAAATTATGCACATTTAAACTCAAATTAAATTGCATAAGCCTGTCGATGGAAAAAAGTCAAGCACGGTAGAAAAGCTGAGTTATTTTTCAATGTTAGAAAATGCGCAGTAATGTGGCAGGACAGTTATTAACTACGGGAGTGCATCAAATATATATAATTGGCATGTACACCCTTTTTGGGTGTTTGGACGAGCTCCTCCTCCTATTTGTGGCGTGCGTCTTGATGTTGTTCCACAAATGGAGGGACCTACAGTTTCAAGCCGATGAACGGCAAATATTTTTTTTATGAGGAGTTTTTTTATGGCAGAAATACACTCGGAGATTTGCCATTGCTTGCCGAGGGGCGACCGCTATTAGAAACATGTTTTTCTTCATTTTGGCATTTCACGAAGACTCGAACCTACGTTCTCTCTGAATTCCGAATGGTATTCACGCACCAACCCATTCGGCTACGGCGGCCGCCAAGTGAGTGCGAGGGAGTGCATCAATGAGCCCATAAAAATTTAGAATAGATGATGTTACCAGCTCAAATCCAAGCTTTACAAGAAACTCTCTCAAAAGAGCGGACTTTTAACCTTCTAAGTGACCTGGTGTGACAGCCAATGTAACGGGTGGTTTTTAAGAGCTTGAGAGCTTAAGACGATAATACAAAACAGAACCTTTTTTTATTATAATAATAGATAATTTCATAGCAATGAGAGCAATCAGCAAAAATGCGTCGCAAACGATGATCATTTGACTTCCATTCTTGCACGAGTTGTATTTTATATGCACGTAAAATGTTTCTCGTGGTCGAAGGATAAAGCCAACAAGTTGAGAACTACGACGAATTGACATTTCAGCATCTTCTTCAACACTTCGATGTATGAACTTCGCGAACTGATTTTTTTTTTTTTTGCTAAGAAAATTACCAAAGTGCAGAAGATTCATGATGACTTGCCAAACCTTACTGAACGGAAATGTCAACACAGTTTGCCATTCTCAGTTGTCAAAACATAGTTATCGATACAGATAGTTCTGAGGGTTGCTCGGTTGGTTGGTAGAGGTGGTGTCTCAGTGTCACATCCCACACTCAATTAACACAAAAGGTGCCATTTTGGAACACCACTAGTAGAACCACTGCCGTTAGTTAGTCAAATCAAGATGTATTTATTGTATAAAAAAATTATGGCTGATTACTTTTGTTTCCGGTACCCTGTTGCAGCAACGTACTCAGCACTTAAACAGCAGACAGGCTAGCAAAACCAAGCACTTCAATTCCACTTACACTAACACGGAAGGGACTAAGTATGCCGCTCAATATCAAACACGTGATGATAATTACACATAAAGACCTCTACATTTTCAAGCCTAAATAAAACAATAAACAAACGTTTGACCACTGGACTACATATAAATGAATCCAAGTTTGTCCAGCTGTGTTATTACCTAATTATAGGATTAGATGTGTATAAGTGCTATGCAACCCAACTGGTTCCTGTCACTTAATTATTTAATGAGCTCTACTCACTCATATAATATCTGCCCATACTTGAAAACTGTCTTAACCCTTTCGCGATATTGTTGCCATATGGCAACAGTAAACTTTAAAAGGCTGTCAACACTCTCTTGTAAAAAATATCAACTTTTTTGTTACATATTTTTAAAAATTGAAGTTTAATGGTTAAGCAGAAATAAAATAAATAATAACCGCCCATTATATATCGGTAATACAACATTTTTAAAGAAAGCCTTCTGGCATATAGCACTTCACTCCGAAATTTGTATTTTGCATTTTTAGATTTTTGAGGCATTTTGGGCAAATGTTTTCAACAATTTTTGAATAAAGTATATAGAAAAATGTTCAATCTGTCATTTGGCATATAAATATTTTTTCGCTCGCAGCTTTAAAAGCTGTGCTAATTTTTAAAACTAGGCTTGTTGCCATATTGCAACAAATTTCTTTTTAGTTGGCAATGGTAATCTCTACTTTTGCGCCCACCTAAATATAGATGAAAGTGATCTTCTTGACAATCTCCGAAGGTGAATGCAAGTCGCTGATACGCTTTATCAAGATGATTTGACTATAAATTTGCCTATGCCATCTATTTTCTTTCCTGCAATTTCTACTAAGTTGTTCACTGAGAACTCCCCAGGCATTCTATGTCGTAGACCACCCAGATAGTGGAAGACTGTCTCTCTAGAATCCTCTTAATTGCAGCTTCTACATCTATCGCTATACAGTCACTCCATCCTCCTAGCATGGTCTCCGACAGGCCAATAGACGGCTATATTTGACATATGAAGATGACATTGAAGATGTCTGTTCTTGGCTTTCTTAACATCTCGCCAGTTCTAGACTTGTTGTACTCTGACCACGTTTCCTTCGCTATTTTGCAGGTATTGGTGTTGGTCCATGTGTCAGCAGCCTGCCTCTGGAATTGCAAGAAAATTTCCCTTTTGTAGACGCTCTCTAGGCGCACTCTAGAGGAAAGTTTTAAGCTGACTCCGAATGGCAAATATTTTTTATGAGGCGCTTTGTCATGGCAGAAATACACTCGGAGGTTTGCCATTACCTGCCGAAGAGCGACCGCTATTACAAAAAAATCTTTCTCATTATGGCGTTTCACGAAGATTCGACGCTATGTTCTCCGAATTGCGCATGGTACGGCAGCTGCAATATTCTTTTGCTAAATTTCGTCTAGACTGCCTTAAATAACGATAGCATAGGGACGTATTGACAATTTTTGTTTCTCCTTTAGTTTCAATAACTCCTTTATGAAGATATAATTAATTCTACTACAGAAATAAAATAAATCCAATCTAACTAAGCGTAAATTAAGAAATCAACAAAGTTTCATAAAAATGTCACACTTTTTATTCAGAATTTTTAAAATGTTTTATGATATGCAGTTTTAGGACCTATTTACAGTCTGTTACATAACAGCGTGATCATTGTTAAATAATAGCAACAATTGATTTTTCGAAAATTCGCAAGTTTATTGATAATTTGGTCGTCAATACTCAATGCAAATACCTCAGTAGCAAGTCCAATCTTCTGCATTGTCAATTATGGCCTGGCACCGTCGGGGCATACTTTCCACTAGTTTTTCTGCATATTCTACCGGAAAAGACCTCAAAATTATCTGATTTTGTTAATCTAAATTGCATGGCTGGCGTCTGCGAAGCGGCATTTTCATCAGAACCCACACATTTTCTATGGGATTTGCATCCGGTGACTGAGATGGCCAATCTAAAGTGACAACTCCGTTTTGCATCTTCCACTCGCTACACGCTCGACTCCGATGTTTCGGATCGTTGTCCTGGGTCCAGCATTCATTTTTCTTGATATACCGTTGCTTAGCAGATGGTAACAAAGCCTTTTGATATATTTTATTCATTTTTTCGGCATTTAAATTCTCGGTAAATAAGAACAAAGTCCCGAAACCTTTGTTTGAGAATCACCCCTAAACATGGACCTTGACAGTCCGTTGAAGCATCCTACTGGTGGAGGTTGTCCAGCCGTGTTTGATGTTCGAAAATGCCCAGAAGGAGGACTCATCAGAAAAAATTACGTTGCTCCAATCGCGGTCCAAGTTTTCCTTAGCCCATTCCACTCATTTTTCAATGGGTTTTGCACTCAACGGCGATATTTCAGTTTATTGGCAAGCAAGTGCCTGCGAATCATTCCGTAAGATATGTCAACACCTTTTGCTTTCAATTTCACAGCAGACTTTACGTGGAGTCAAAGTTAAATATTCCGAGAACGATGCGAGAATCTTTTTTTCGTCTTTTTTTGAGACTTTGCTTGCACTTCCGCGATCAGGAAAATCATCAACGTTACCGACCTTTTTATAGCGATTTATTCACTTGCTAACGAACTGCTTCGACTTGCCCATACATTTCGCAGCAGCAGTTTGCTTTAATTTAGGTCCTTTTTCATGCAAACATAGAAAAATTGCCTCAAAGCGAGAGGCGTAAACAGCAGTCATTTCGAAAAACCACTCAATTGAAGACTAAATTTGACAGACAGCTGACTTTTTACAAAAAGCATTAAGGACTGAGGTGCCCTCTATGTCATAGAAAAAGAAACAGGACGCTCTGCTTTTTTATCTACGTGTAACAGTGACCACGCTCTTATGTAACACCTGTAAGTATAGAATAAGTGCAAGTCTGAAGTGTCTCAAAAATTTAGTTGATTGTTGAGATTTTTTTTTCTAACCTTATCATTCTTGCCAAATTAACCGTATAGAAAAAATGCAAAAGTTCTCTATCCATTTGCTCTTCTCTAGTTGTACTTTAGTGGTTCGATCCCCCCATACCCTACATGGAGTATAACATAATTAATATAATAATAAAATGATTAAATCAAAATCTCTGAAATTATCTTTCGTTTTTGGAACTTTTTTTCAATCAGAAAAAATGACGTTTTGAATTTGTCGTTTTCTATGTTTTTATATATTCGTAGACTTAATTACACAAATAAATAAATAAATATAAGATGTGATACTCTGTGTTTGAGTGAACATCTCCTGCATTAGATATAATTTTATGATCTTCATAGCCGAAAACCCGTTAGAATTGGATTTTCTCATTTTTTTTTTTACTCCAAAGAACCCCTAACGGGTATTTTTATTAAAAATGAAATGTAAATTCAGATTCTCCGTACCCGAAAAGCTTTGGAGATACCTTTTGGTGGTAAAAATATTCGCATTCAAATCAAATTTAACGAATAAATCGCCTAAAATTACCAACCAACTTTGGAAAAATTTGGTTTCATCTATTCCACGGTAAAACCCCGCAAATAATCTCTAGCGTAAATAAATTTGATTATTTCAACAGCCAATTAAAACAAATGCAAGCGCATTTGGGCCGGAAAAAGTTGGCTGCTAAAAATCTGCAGCCTTCCTATTCTTCTTATTGATTGACGCGATAACCGCTTACGCGATTTTGGCCGTGGTTAACAAAGCGCGTTTTTCTTTCCTAACCAGTGCCACTTGAAATCTGCAAGCCCAATAGCAAAGTTTCATTCATATACAGATAACGTCGACGCCAACGGTGATGCATTCAGACCTCCCTTCGTTTGCTGCAAAGGGTGGCAAAAGGAACTAAAAACCAAACTAAAGCGTGAGCCCCTCTTTCATACAAATGTGGCCACACCCTGACAACTCTTTAAAGTGGCATGGTACTATCACTTACTAATTTAGTAACCATTTTCACTTGATCTGAAACTGATTTATCCCACCCTTTTCAAACAAATTTGTCCTCAAATAAATTTTATTTGTATGTTCGAATGCATCCATCAATGAGTGCATAAATTTCCAAGAAAAGCAAGCAATTACAAATTTCACGCTAAATTACTAGCAATTAAGAAACAAATTAATAGAATAGATGTCTCATAAAAAAATTCTCACATCGTAAAAAGCAGTTCGTCAATAAATTTCAACGCCCACACAATTAATCGAAAAAAAGCCACAAAAAATTAAACAAAACGAAATTTTTACAAAAAAGTAATGTTACAAAATATTTAAGAGGTTATAAAGTGATAAGTTGCAAATACGCATTATCATCACCAACAACAACAATAGCATAATTAGTCCAGCGGGCAATAGCAACAAAAGAATTTCAGCCGATGAAGACATCAAAAGCTTTACTGATGCTCCAAAGCACGAGCAACAACATCAGAAAGTGCAGGCCGCATGCCGTGTTGTTGCTGTCATCAGCTGTAATTCACGATCATCAATGACATCTTCTCGGTGATGGCTGTGGCTGTGTGTGCGCTTGTGCTTTTGTAATTGCTATTGAAATTATACAAATATCAACAACCCTGTGAGAAAGCGAAAAGCGACAGCACAGGCAGCGAAGAGCTTTCACCCTAATCTTCTACTCAAATTGCGCCTATTTCATGTTTCTTTGTCTTGCTTTAAGTTAATCCGATTAAGGAATGTATAGGGTTGATTGTTGAACATTTGGTAGCTAACTTTTTGGCGCTCTTCACTTTCGCATTTTCTTTATGTAAGCGCAAATTGGTACGGTGGCTTTTCTCCCTAGGTGGAAAGGCATGCGTGTCTAGGCTGCTGCCAAAATTTTTAGAGAAGTCAGCGGGGTACGCATGCACGCACGGTCAGCGAAATCGCGAATTATCCACTTGAACGTCAAAAACACGCAATGAAAGCCCTAAACAGAAAGTCATCGTGTAATGCACGAAGCTTTTCGAAGACTTCTTTAAAAGAGAATCACATTAGTGACCCAGAGTGAAAAGTTACCCTAAAAAATGCTTAACATTTTTTTATATTGAAGAAACACCAAAACGCTCCGCAAAAAAATTTTCAAAAGTCAATGCGATTTTTAAGTGACTTCAAACTTACACTTAATTATACTAAAATTTAATGGGATATTAAACTGCATACTCGAAATTTCTTTTAAAATTCTGATTAAAATATGTGAATTTTAAATGGAAATTTATTGTTTTTTTTTTTTAATTTGCACACAGTTTAAAGCTCAAATTTATATGGTTTTTGGACGAAAACGAATTACATTTTCACACTAAAATTATTATATAGGGTTTATAATAAGAGGTGTTATTTTGATATTCAAAGAAAAATTCTATTTTTTAATATAAATGAGCGGATGATAATTTCATTATAAAGAGGAAGGTATGCCGTTAATAGTGGAAAATAACATCAAGCAAATTACCACCACGCTTACAGGACAATATTCTTTTCATGAAATTTTCCATAACCGAATTGCAAAGTGGCTGCCCTATGCTCTCGATAGCCTCACGAATTCCATCTTTGAGGTCTTGAATCGGCCCTGGGCTGTTGGCGTAGACCTTCTCTTTCACGTGGCCCTAAAGAAAAAAGTCACAAGGTGTTAAATCACAAGATCTCGGTGGCCAATTGTGATCACCTCTTCGGAAACTTTTCCCGTAAAAGATCAATGGTTTTATTGCTTGTGTAAGCGCCGTAGCGCCGTCTTGCCGAAAATAAATGTTGTCCAGATCAATACCATCCAATTCCGGCCATAAAAAATTGTTAATCATCTCTCGATAGCGCAATCCATTCACCAATAACACCTATTATTGGAAAACTCTTTAGTTAAATGAGAAACAAATAATCCATTAAAATTTGTCAATAAGTCTCTGTGCTATCTTTATTTAACGCAGTGTAGTTAGAGTTGTGGACTCTATCTCTGTTCACATAATTTATGTTCACTGAACTTTCATTCAAACTTTTTTCAGAATAAATTGAATTTTTACGTGAAAAAATGTTCATCGCTTAAAGGAGTGTTATGTGAATAATCAAAAAATCAATTTCAGCATTCACCAGCACAAGTATCAATAAAGATATGAATGGCGCCTTTATAGTTACTTTTTTTATAGGCAAGCATTTAATCAGCCATTTGCGTCCACATGCGTGAAGGGGGGCTATGACATCCTTCCATTCGACTTCTGTTGGCGAAAAACTAAAGTATGCTGTATAGGCAGCATGGCCACTGTGACGCCGAAGGTAAAGAGGTGGCCGACATACTAGCAGCAGAAGTATTTCGCAAAGATCTTTCTGAAATCAGAGTCATTCCCTAATGGTCGTATTTAAGATTTATAATTAGTGCATTGGTACCTAAACTCAGAGCAAAATAAATACTGGAAAACAATAGGCACTCTCAAACTGGCAAAGCCATTTGGTTTTCCAAGTAGTTAGGGTTTTTCATTCGGACAAATCGCTTCATTTGCCTTGAGAGTGATGGGATGTCCAAGCACATTTTAGGCAAATGTCTGGCCACGGCCAGACAGAGATTGAAATATTTCAAAATTAATAAAGGCAAACCCCAAGCGTTATGAATTCGTTTATCAAGCGCCTTTAAGCATTCATTTGGAAGGCTGTAGCTATCTTGGGCTGCCAGGATTAAGTCACATTATTGGAATATAATAGAAACTTAGGATGCAGCGCTCCTTTGCTCTATTTCGAGCACCAGCTATAGTACATACTCGTAACTATAATATAAAAATAATAGCCTTGCATTATTCAAAGCTTTACATTTAGCACCTCGCTCCTTTGCGCATATTTCCTGCCGGCTGTGTATCTTATTTTGATCACACCATCACTTCTCATTGAAATGTCGCAGAAAATAAAGTTTGACACGAATCGGTAGTCTCGCACATTTCGGTCGTGGACAAATTTACTGCGAACGCTACAGTGACCGCGTACATATGTTAGTGCGCGCTTGCTTATGTTGTGTTGACAGCGCTGACTAGTAGACGTGCATAGTCACCTTTCGTTGAGGCAATTTGTAAGACGATCATGTCAAAATAATGAAAACAAAAAGAAAAAACATGGTGTCTACTTCAAGTAAATTCATACATACTTACATAAGTGTGTGTATGCATAAGGCTTGCTCTACTTTGTGCCAATTGCTGATAACTCAATCAATAACAGACATTGAAATGGTATATTGCCGAAAAACTAAGATTTCGCCATTTCGACCACTTACACTTAGGCCGCCGTGAAAATATTTAGCCATCTTGCTGGTCAACGATCACCAGCCAGCTGTCGGACGAATTTTGATTGATTTCATTCGGGTGAGTGTCTATATTGAATGATCGTCAGGAAGCATTTCACCGCCCAAATAAACTCAAGCGATCTTCATACAATAGTGCACCGGCATTTACGTACATTTGTATGTATGGTCCACTTATCGGCCACCTATTTTGTGGTAAGAGTAAAAGTCAATTTGGCTGCAGGCCAACAGACGGAAAGATTTTCTTCTATCTGCTAGTAGCAACATACTTACACGTACATATTATATATGCATGCGTACATTCACTGAAAGGTGGCATGAACTATGCGAGATACTGAATTCCTTTGATTGCTCACCAGTTGGACATGGCTAATAGTGAGGAATCCTAATTGAAAGTAAATGAAAGCGAATAATAGCATATTTCGCTGGTGGCCGGAAATCCATATGGGCAATTTATTTTATTTTAGTTTTCAATTACAAATGCTAGCATTAAGGCCTGTACGTACGTATTTTTGTACTCGTCTAATTGAAGGGAAATTTCTAAGTAATTTTCTCGAGAAGCTCAAGTGCAACCTATTAGGCTATGGTGCTCTATCCAAACTCACTGTTGGGAACGCATTTCCAATGCAAAATGCGGATCTTCAATAATGCAATAAAAGGGCAAAAGTAAAATATTATCATATGAACTGCATTGGGCGTGAGAGACGGCCATAGGAAAGTATTAAATTATTAAATTGTAAATTAGTGGCCACGACTGTAATGATGGCATATCATCAAAGGCTTAGAAATTGGGCATAGCACTCACAATCCCAATAGCTTGGTCACATTCTCTATATAAAATAAATAAATAAAATATTATAAAATAATGTAATAAATAAATAAAAAAATTTAAAAAAACGCAGAATTGGCTAGATGAAGAATTTGTTTCTTTTAAACGTTGTATCTTTTTTTCTGAATATTATTAATCTGAATATTAATTAATTGTATATTTAAATTAAATAGAGTTCGCACTTTAAATAAAGCTTGCATTAAATAATTATAGCGCAAAGACTTCTGAAAAATTTGGACAAGTTATTTGCTTCTCCTACAATCAAAAAATATTTTTTTATAAAAATATACTTCTTTCTCCTACAAAACTATATAAATCCAATTTTTAATCTTTGTGCAAATTAAAAACAAAGATTATAATACTAATTTACATCAAAATTTCGCTTTCTTTAATAAGAACGTTTAGAAACATTTCGTTTATGCAGTTTTATAACTTATTAAATTTTGGGCAAGTTACAAATCGCGCTGATTTTAAACAACTTTTATTTTTGCGGGCGGTCTTATGCACTTTTACAACATAACGAATGCTCAAAATTCGTTGGGATTTGAGGATGGCAACCGAACGATGACTGAGTAACTCTTGTGTTAACTGCTTCACGAAGTTCATCAGGGTCTGCAATATCAGCAGGCGTAGCAAAGAAATGAGGACCTAAATTTTAGCCCCACGAGAGCAGGACAGCTAAGCAGAAGTTGCTGAGATGATTCCACCTCATCATCTATATAGCTGACACCAAAAGGATTCAAAGTAATGCCGAAACTCACAGTATGCATACCCCACGAGCAGTGTCCTGTAAAGAGAACCACGAAATTCGAGGGCTGAGATTTTTTTAATCTCACAAGATCCCTCGAGCGCCTCCGATCCACACGTGCTTAGAATGATTTCGCGATCTTACAAGTTAGTGCACTTGCCCACACTCTTGCTCGCTGAGTTGACGCGAAGCCCACCCTGCTAGGAGCAGACCACAGATAGTCAAGGGGATCCCAGTCCTCTCCTTTTGCAAGGAAACTACCTCACAAGTCCCTTGTCTAACCAGCTCATCCGTCTCGCAGTTTCCTGCATTATCTAGGCCAGATGGCAACTGTAAGTGCAGTATTATACAGCTGACGAAAAATCAACATCAACATCAAGGTCTCAACTAAGCAGTAAAGAGAAGTGGTAGTAAAAAATCAAAAGTCAAACTTGGAGATAAAAAAAAATGAATGCAAAATGCAGATATTTTCGTGTGAACTGAGAACTCCAAACGTGCACAAAGAGGCCCAAATGTACGATCACGTTCAGGATCTCCCCAAGAAGTACAAGAAATTTGGATCTTATTACTGCAAATCCCACACTAAATGTCAAGCGAGTTGCAGATCAATATAAAATATCTTTCACACAACAAAATTAATTCATCAAATCTCTAACATTTTTGAAAATACTATAACGCGACATTTTTTTACGAATTTTTGAAATGATGGATTTTTTTTTCTTCAAGCCTAACTTCATTGCCTGGCTGGCAAGAACAAGCCTTAAGGAACATTACAAGGCAAGACCCAGTTCAAGCAGTTATAGCTCCTAAAATAGTAAATGGATATACAGTTAAAAATTTGATGATTTTCTCAATGTTTTTTTTTTATTTATTTACTTTGGTCGCTCGTTTAAGCGTGGTCTAGATAATTTTTTGGTTTTCGAATGAACTTAATTTCATAAGAATACCTTCTGCTCAAATATGAACGGTACTGATTTAATAAAACACAAACGGTTAATTATTGTTCAATTTTTATTTTATTTCCTTCAAAGTAATCACCATTGGAGGCGATACACATATGCCAACGTTTTTTCCAATCATCATAGCATTTCTGGAAGG
Source organism: Anastrepha obliqua (assembly GCF_027943255.1). Taxonomy (NCBI): domain Eukaryota; kingdom Metazoa; phylum Arthropoda; class Insecta; order Diptera; family Tephritidae; genus Anastrepha; species Anastrepha obliqua. Next base: position 4,832,654 of record NC_072896.1, read on the forward strand.
CCGATTTCGGTATGGATTTCAGTTCCTTCTTCGAATTCTCTTTTATGACTTCAATTGTCTCAAAATGTTTTCCACGGAGCGGCAACTTGAGCTTGGGAAACAGGAAAAAGTCACATGGAGCCATATCAGGCGAATACCCAAGTCTCGTCACCAGTTATGATGTGCCGGATGTCCGTATCAGTTATGGCGAGCATTTCCTTAGCGACAGTTTTGCGTTGTTCTTTTTGAAGAAAATTCAACAATTTTGAAAAAAGACGCGCGGACACTCGTCTCATGCCCAAGACATCATGAATAATAGTATGAACGGATCCATTTGATATGCTCAGCTCACTAGCTATCTCTCTTCCGGTCACACGGCGATTTTCAAGCACAGTTTCCTTTACTTTTCCGATGTTTTCGTCGTTTACTGATGTTGCTGGACGACGTTCATGAGGCAAGTTTTCAACCGATGTACGGCCCTCTGTGAACGATTTGTACTACTGGAAAACACGTGCACGCGATGGAGCAGAGTCCCCATAGGTTGTCTGCAACATTTTTAAAGCGTCTGAAGCCGAAATTTTGTTGGAATAACAAAATTTCAAACAAATTCTTTGTTCAACTTGAATTTCCATTGTTAAATTCGAAAAACACTCTCGAGCTTGACTTGTTTACAGTAGCACAGAAAACGAACTATGTGACATATCACGCTGAAATTTGCCATGTAAGCTTATAACAGTCCTACCATCCAACAAAAAATGTAATATATTTTTGCCATATGTCATCTGCGGACCGTTTTATTGATAAAATCTCGTTCATATTTGAGCAGAAGTTAAGTATTTTACACCAAAGGAGTCTTTTTAGACACACCTTCCTAGTGAAAAAAGATAAAGATAAAAATGGCTGTCATTCCTATGGCATTTGAGTTGGTTCCCGACTTTTTCGTCTCTTTAGTTATGAAATTATTCCCAGAACGTGGACTGAAACCTTTGTGTCGGTAGGAAAACACCCTGTATACATATACATAACTGGCGCGTACATCCTTTGTTGAATCTCTGGCCTCCAATTAGTGGTAAGCGTATTATGTTGCCAAGCAAATGGAGCCACCTACTCGTACAGTTGTATACCGCCTCCAAACTGTAGAACGTTTTTTTATTAAGAGCTTTTTCATAGCAGAGGTTCAGAAGATTGCTATTACCTACCGAGAGGCGACCGTTATTCAAAAACAAAATTTTCTATTATTCTGGTGTTTCGTGCTGATGATTTCGAGCCCGGGCGCTACTGCATGGTAGTCACGCACAAGCCCATTCTGCTACAGCGGCCGCCTAAGCCCATTCCTAGAAGATGCTCATCTGGGCATTACTATCCGGGTTGGACCATTGCCTCCTCTACAATACGCCTGCATTCTTCTCGACAGCCCGCTTTCGCTCTATGTTGTGAGATTCTCATCTTTCGTATATGGTCTTCTACGACTTGCAACCATCGTCTTCTTGGCCGGCCTCTCCTTCTTGCTCCTTCAGGATTTGCAAGAAATACTTTTTTGGTCGCTCTTTCGCTGCTCATTCTTAGGACGTATCCATACGACCGTAAGTTTGGTGACTTTATAAACCGCGTTACATTTCGTCCCGCGATTAAAACACTGGGCTCGTGATTTACGATATGTACCGTCATTTGATCGTATTGGGCCGAATATTTTTCTGAGAATTTTTCTTTCAAATCGCATCAGTAAATTCACGTCATTAACTTCAAGGAGTCATGTGTCAAAGCCATAGGTCAGAACCGATCTTATTATAGTTTTTTTCAATTTCCAAACTCGTAGCAGGACGATCGGCACACACGCGGAAAAGCTAGGGTTACCATTTAACCCCCATTGCAGAAGCTGTGGTGACCTTTCAGAGAAGAAGACTGTTAAGCACTTTCTCTGTAAATGTCCGGGCTTGGCAGCTAGACGATTAAGATCTCTCGGTGCTGCTTCCTTCTACAGCCTGGAGCAGTGCGCCAACCTCAATCCCACCAATCTTCTCCATTATATCAACAGCTCTGGCTGGCTGTAGATATCTGCCTGCTGGAGGTCTCATAATGGTATCAAAACGACGCTTTAGTGCTGCTTGAGGATCGCCCGACCGGCACTTCAACCATTTCACCTACCTCACCTACCTATAGTTTTGTAATCTGGAGTTTTTTTCCTTTGATAAGTTTGATATGCCCCAAGGATGCTCTGTTAGCTGCCTGATTCCAGGCTTGTATTGATAAGGGCGGATCCTTATTTATGCTGAGTACTACGTCTAAGTATTTGAGCTCAAAAAAGCTCAAAAACATAACTTCCGGTTCTGATGTGACTATTATGAAAGGATCGTGTCACATACTTCGTCTTTTCTTCATTTATATTGAGGCCCGCTGGTCTTGTAGCTTGCACTAAGCGCATGAAAACGTTCTGAAGAGTCTCCCTATTTCTCGCAAGAATCACAATGTCGTCAGCGTATGTGCATACTTATGCCATCTTGATCCATTTCGTTTATTGCTGAATGCAGTGTTAAAATAAATAAATAAATAATTGCAGCAAATACCAGGGAGAATACCATCTTATCGATGAAACATGTGACTAGAACAGTTTTGTTGTTAAGTTTTCAACATTGATTACGAAATCAGTCTAATTAGCTCTGCAAGATTTTGAAAATTCTACATTAACATAAAAATGTAAAAAACTGAAATTAATGATGATCAGATAGAAAATAAATCAAATGATGAATAAAAAAAAGGAAGTTCTGAGGCATAATAATTGATTAGTCTCGTTCAGTTTTGCTTTGATTTAAAAATTGCATCTTCCCATGTACATGCACACATACATACATACAAGTAAATGTACATGCATACCCCAAGCACAACATCAACAAGATCGGTGAAAAAACTTTATTGCATTTTTTCTTAATTTTTTCTTTTGTGACAAATGTTTTATTTCGTCGCAATATGAACAAATTATAAATTTCCAAATAAAATTTGTCCTGACATTGTTAGCTAATAGGCCTTCAAAATTCGAATAAACAAAACATAAATTTTAAAATTTTATGACAATGAAAATTCTGTTTTACCCACATTGCTCCAAATACAACAAAGGTACATACATCGACACATGGAAAAGAGAAGACAATAAACGCAGTGCTTGTTAGTGAAAATTCTAAAGACTCTTGTCGTTAATGGTCATAAAGTTCAATGTGTCGCCCATAAAAAAGACTCTGCTTAGTATGTTTCGTGAATAAAATTAGCAAAAGTATTTACATACATATATATATATTTTCATACACTATAGGTATATGTTAATACTACGAAAGGTGTGCATAAAAAATTTACACAGCCCATTGCAAAACTTTAATTTTTCACGAACCTCGGCAGAGAAATAATTTACACGAATTCGCAGAGCGTTCTTCGCTATCTTTTCGGGCTTATTGGGCAAATTCTAAGAATAATGTAATTGAATAGACTCAACAGGTCCAGCATAAAGGAACAGCCTTCACGGAGAAAATAATGAATTTATTTTTCCAAAAACTAATATTTGGTATTGATTCAAGCACAAGTAACAGAAGAGTGTACGACCTGCAAACCAGTTCACAGCATAATGGATGCAGATGAGATTTGTAATTATCCGAGTAAGTTCCTCGATTAGATTCACAGGGATGTCCCCACACATTTTTTCACTCGAAATTGGTGTCCACCTAGGATGTGCAATGGAACCAGGATTGCCGTAAACAAATTGATTTTTTCGATAATCTGAAAACATAGTATCTTAAAAATATACTGCGAAATTGTCATGCCGAAATTCTCAATATTATATGTAGCTCCTACAGCCCACTAACTAGGTAGAGAGCGGTCCGCGCGCTCCTGTACCCAATTTTTAAACTCAATTATCTCGAAACGCCTTTTTTAAAAACTGCTCGTTATCGACCGATTTGTTTTAAGTTTGGTGAGGCCTTTTTGTACATTACCATCGGAAGGATAAACCTAAAATTTCAGATATTTCGCGTTGATAAATTACTTTTTGGGCGTTAAAAATGTCAATAAAATAGACCTAAATTCTGACTTTTTTTCAAAGGCTCATTTTATAATTAATTTTATACTTGGTTTTTAATATTATAGGTTCATCCTTTCCGTTAATATGTTATAAAAAAAACCAATCTAATTTTTTTGTTTCAGATCGATAGATTAAGAGTAATAAATAGAGCAGTTTGGGACCTCGCGCCGACAAGAAATGATCCTGAGCCGCCATTTTGGAAAACAAAAATGAAAAAAAAAATTTTTTGTCCTCTCTAAAGGTTAAATAAAATTATGTTAAAGCTTCAAAAAAATATAATTATTTTATCACTTATGTTTAAAAAATGACCCATTTTGAAGCTTCTACATATGTACATGGGGCTCCCCCCTTAAATGAATTACCATTTGATTTCAAACGACTGCAGTTTCCCCTTCGCAAGAAGACATATAGTACTGTTTTTTAAACTGATTTGCAGTATAGTCTCCATACGAAATTTTTTTCAATGATGTGAAGTAGGAAATACTGAGTGAAAAATCGCAAATTCAAAACTTTTTCAAGCAGCCATTTTTAACTGCCAGGACTTGATTTTGATTTTATTGTTGGTATTTATTATTTGGCATAGCTTTCACGACACAAAGGAAAAAAATGAGGCCCCGAACTAATATTTACAATAAAAAAATATTTACGCGCGTAGAAGCCTGAAAATAAAAACAAATTTTTTTTTAATAATCTTTAAAATCGAATATCTCGAAAACGGTTGATTTTTTGACATCATGTCATGTAACCGATTGCATCAAAAATTACCTAAGTACATTGTAATGTCCTTAAGTATATAGGCCGATTTTGCCGCTAATCCTGAGGAAGTACATATGTATATGTACTAATTATATTTCAAATAGTTAAAAAATAATAAAAAAGCAATAAAAATACATCATACAAGTCCACTATATTTTAACGATTGCAATATTTTATTTCGCTAATTTTTGTCGCAGCCTAAATTTTTATAGGATAAACACACATTCCACACAGTAGATGACAACTAATTTATTTTAATTTTTTTATTTTTAACTTTTTTTTAATAAATAGCCAATTTTTCCCAAAACTACTTACTAGCTGAAATGCCAGCTATTCACTGACAAATGACAATTTTACAAGCAAAACAAAACACATTCACAAAACTTAATTTAAATTGGCCGCTTTACTCACAACAAAAGTGCCAAATTTCTCAAAAATTCATACGGCGGGCCAGCTGGGAAGCCATTACGCGCCTAATGCAGCGCTGGCACTTTGACAATGACTTCTGCCTGTTGTGGGTTGTTGAAGAATTTCAATAGAATTTTATGAATTAATATTCGCAGATTACTTTTTAATTTATTTTACGCAAAATATGTAGCTCTTAACAAAAAAAATTAAAGTTATTGCTTTCAAGGTTTTCGGATATGTAACATTTGGTGGTTTGGCTTTGATGAGATTAAAAAACGTTTAAGCATGGGATTTGTTTATGTCAAGTGGGCTAAGTATTTGTGTACATTTTAAATTTGAGCTCGCTAGAAGTGTACATACACAGATTAAAAAAAAAATTAGTATTGCAGTCCAGATATTCTATGCGTACAAACAAACATATCAGTGCAACTCGCCTTGATAATAAGACACTTTTGTTCGTAATTTCTGAAATCTATTTGTGTAACAATTTACAAGAATAAATCAAGAACATTTGCCATTTTAACACCCAGCTCAATTATTTTTACATTATTATTACAAATACATTAACTTAAAAGTGGTTTAAGTAACATAGATTAGAACCACTGCGCATTAGAATTTGGCGCGGTGTCGGATGCCTGTTGTAAGAGGCGACTGAAATCAACACCTCAGCCTGTTCGTTATGAACACTAAAACGCTAATAGGCTGAAGCTTATTGACGGTGGTAAGACTGTTGTCGTTATACTAAAATTTATTAAGGAATTCTTGATTAGCGCGATAACCGCTTTTCCGCAGTTTAACAAAGCGCGCCTGTCATTTCTTTCTCGTACTAACTAGCGCCAGTTGAACACACCAGGTGAAGCCAAGTCAAGCCAAATCCTTCTTCACCTAATCTTTTCAACGCAGAGGAGGTCTTCCTCTTCCTCTGCTGCCACCAGCTGCTAACAGATCAGAGCTGGAGCGTTTGTATGCATTCGAACGGCATGCCCCAGAAAACAAAGCGGCTAGATCTGTATTTATAGATAAAGCAATGCTAAAATAGCTGGAGCGGGAGATTCTTCCCTACGTATAGGTCGAAAGAAGGTCCGTTGTGGCCGCAAGGAGAGAGGAGACGACTCATATCGACTGTGACGGACTCTATCGTATTATATGCGGCGCCGATATGGGCTGAGGCTAAACATAGCCATATGCGCGAGGTAGTTCGCGCCCACAGACGCGGCGCACTACGTACTGCATGCGCTTATAGAACGATATCAGACGACGCTATATGCGTTATTGCTAAAAAGATACCAGTGGATATTCATGCGATGGAGCTGTATCATCTCTATGGAGTAAAAGGAGTGAAACCGACGATAGCAGAAAAGGCGGTAGAAAGAAAGCGATCGATGGTCGAATGGCAAAGAAGATGGGATGAGTCAACCAAAGGCCGGTGGACTTACAAACTCATACCGAACCTTGAAGGGTGGATGAATAGGAAGCATGGCGATATTGACTACTACCTAACTCAGATACTCACCGGACACGGCAGCTTCCTTGAATATCTACACCGTTTGCAGCTGGCCGACAGCCCTTTTTGCCCGAGTTGCTCGAATACAGTCGAGAGCGCAGATAATGTGGCCTTTCACTGCAGACGTTTCAGTGAAGAACGAACAATGCTGGCGAAGGCATTCGAACACCCGCCATCCCACGCAAGATTCGTCCTGGATATGTGCTCGATCATCAGTAAATGGGACGCCGCAAAACGTTCGCGGCTACAGTCGTGTCAGTAGACATAAACGCGGCTCCACCTTAAACAAATGCTAATGCTAAGCATGCCCCACATATTATTGATGTGCCGGCACCTTTGATGATGTTTCAGACATTTTGATTTACACCTCCTGACAAAAAAAAAAAACAAAAGAAAGAAGGTCCGTTGTGTTATTGTAGAACCCAATAAATGATGGTGGCCGCCGTAGGCCAAGGAATTTATTCGTGATTGCCATTCAGAAGTGCACAGATTCGAGACCCCAGCACTTCCTAATAGCGGTCGCTTTTCGGCAGATATCCGAGAACATCTATGCTGTGAGAAAGCTCCTCACAAAAAACAATTTGATGTTCGGAGGTTGTGAAATGCTGTAGGTCCCTCTATGTGGAAAACATCAAGACGCACACCACAAATAAAGGTAGGAGCTCGGCCTAATACCCAAAAACGGTGTAAGCGCTAATTATTTATAGAACGCCTTCATCAATATGTCGGTGCATTCGAAAAGCGTTATCAAGGAAGATGTACGCCCACTATGCGTGCAGATTATTCAGGAAGAGATTCCTCTGTATCCAGTGCAAAGGAAAGCCAAATGCGCTAAAGAAACTTCGCCGTTTCCATCAAAACATCAGTTAAGGTAAGTTCGAAATGAGTGTTTTAGTTTTCAACAAAACTGTGATTTTTAAATTGGCTTTTTTTCTGGGAACTGAGATGAGTTAGAAAATTTATATTTACGCATTCCTATTACATACATACATATGTCAAAATCAGCTAACAAAAATCATATAGCGCGGCCTCTCGCACTATATGCCCAAAGCCGGCGCCCTAGCAGCTAATAATCACATAGCGTCGCCTGAAATAAAATCAAAAGTTGGAGGTTTGTTAAATAGTGTTACCTTTGAAAAGATGTTGAGTGGTGTGCGCCTTGTTTCATTGCAATAAATAAAGAAAGCATCAATTTACTCACACAGCGAACTCAAACACCGATATTTTTAATTTGCTATTTTTTATTTTACGTTTCTCTAGCATATCGATGATGCGCTTCCGGGATGTTCTTCCCTATGAATCCAATTTGGGAACAGAAATGAGTAAATATTTTGGCATAGCCAGCAATTAAATATCAAATTTATTTAACCTAACAATTATACAAATAGACTGCCAAATTCATGCTCATAGAAGTGGAAGAAACTGGTTTAGGCCAAACTTCTCCTCCAATTTGTGATATTCGTCTTGATGTGGTTCTACAAACGGATGGCGTTCGAATTTACAGCAGAAATATGTACACTCAGAAATTTGCCATTTCCCGCCGAGGGGTGATCACTCTTAAAAAAAACTGTTTAGTATTTTGTGCGTGGTAAATATCGAAGCAGGGACCTCCTACCGGTATGTCGCGCGCAAACACATTAAGCTACGGATATCTATCTCATTGATAATCTACACATTTTCCCTTCTACATCCTCACAATCGAATTAAGTTACCTCCTCAATAAGTGGAGGTTCATGAAAAAAGAGCAACAGTTTTGCTAATTACATTTCCATGTTAACCAAATCGTGGCAAATTTCTAGCTTTATAGTTTGCATATTAAATTTATTACGCACATTCATGCGTGTTTATTCAAATTTTCAGACAGATGCGTTGATAGATAATTTTTTCCTAAGCAGACCAATACAAAGTAAATAAATTAGGAAAGCACTGGAATGCCACACTCACCTCAATAAGCAGCACAAGCAACTTTTCAATATTACTTAAACATCAGATTTAAAGAAACAAATAAAGTAACAAAATAGCGGCAAAAATAAATAAATATTTTAGATAAATTGTAAAAGTTACTCGAAATATATGTTGAATGCGCGCGCGTATGTTTGCATGTAGGAATGTTTGAATATCTGCACTCGCATGTAGCTCTGCCGCGGCTCAGAGTGTTTAGCCATTTGTCTAATGTTTTTTGGCTATTTGCTATAAGTTTTGGTGCACCAAGCGTATTTATGTTACGTCAACATATAATTTAGCAACAGATAATAACCAAATAACTACAAATAGCCGATGTACGAAAATGCCGACATACAGATTTACTCGAATGCTGACTTATTGTAACGAAAAGAAAGGAAATGCCGCTGGCCAAGTGGAAGGTGAGAAATAAACCTTTGAAAACAAAAATTATTCGGTGTTTATTTTCATTTCAGTTTGATCTCCTTTCTATTGTGCGTGGCGAATTACTTATTTGTATTTGTTGCGAAAGACGCAAACAATATTTTGTGCAAAGGAAAATTTCGGTAGTGTAACTAAGCAAAGGTTAAGTAAGCGATGAAAATATTTATACTAACTTAGTCGATATGGTCATGACCTTTTTTGTAGGAATAATAAAAGGTGTGCCATCAGCTGGGTTCCTTTTAAATACTTATGTTTATGTACCCTATGATCAGAAGGTATCGGAAATGTGTGAATAAAACAAAACAGAGTTAAATTTCAGGAAAATTTATTTTATCTCCTTCAAAATATGACCCGTCTGAAGCAGCACACATGTACCAACGTTTAACCCAGTCCTCTATGCAGCCTTGGTAGACCGACAAGGGGATGGCCTTCAGCTCCTTCGTCGCATTCTCTTTGATCTCGTCTATCGACTGAAATCTCCTTCCATTATGTGGTAACTTCAACTTGGGAAACAAAAATAAGTCGGACGGGGCCATATCAGGTGAATACGGTGCTTGCACGATGGTATTTAGTTACGTGTTTGGTCAAATAATCCGACACAATTTGGGCTCGATGCGATGGAGCGTTATCATCATGCAATATCCAAGAATTGTTTGCCCACATTTGCGGCCGTTTGCGACGTACAGCATCTCTCAAACGCTTCAAAACGGATAAATAATATTCTTTATTGACGGTCTGGCCGGATAGATGGTAATCATGGTGCACTACGCCTTCGGTTCGTTTAAATTAAACATTCCCGGTACTTTCTGATCATAGGATATTTCAATAGTTTTGAGCCTACTTAGGTTGCAATTTACGTTTTGCGATATGGCAGCATCAGTGCCCATAAGTCAAATCTGTTTTTGTTATTCGATGATGAAATTTTTTAATGGTAATCGTACGATTGCTTTTTATATGGTTTTCTACCAAAAGAGTAGTTAGAGGGATTTTTTTTTTTTGTTCTGAAAATATCAGAATTGACATCTGCTTGAATATATAAAATTTCGCAAGTTCATTAACCTAGTTTTCGCAACATTGACCACCCACTGATCATCTTGTTTGGAGGGTGAGAATAGCACAGTGCACATTTGAGTCGGATTTATTGAGAATAGATGAGCTACATCCATTGGAGAAATTAGTTCCACTCCACATGTCTCCTCCCTCTAGAAGTTAAGTGCAATGGGAAATATTTCAGATCTAATTACCTTAATTATGCCTCTCTAGCAAGAGGAGTCGAAGAGCTTAATCGGCTTCCTAGATGTCTTGATCTTGATTTTGCGATTCCAATGCCGCTATATAGTTCACTTATTGTGTCTTATTACTTGTCAAATAAACTATCTTTTAATTTTAGTTCTTAAGTTTTTTTTTACATAACCCTGTAAGTCTAGTCAGTAAGGCTGTTCTTCTTCATCTTCTGAATTGGTTTAACAAAACGCCAGTCGTTTCTTTCTCGTGCTAACCGGCGCCAGTTGGACCCACCCAGCGAAGTCAAGTGCTTCTCTAACTGAACTTTCCAACGCAAAGCAGGCCTTCCTCTTCCTCTAGTAAGGTTGTTACCATTGACTTAAATGAAAAAATAAATAAATAAATATTGCCCAAGTGCTTGGAAAAAATTTCCGCCCATACACAATTCTATTCCAATCCAAGCTGATTTTCGCAGTTTACGCGGAAACTACGGGAAATAGAAATATATCGTGAACATTTTCGTAAAATTTTTATGATATTCGGCTTCGAAATTTAGTGATAAACCACCTTCATGAGCCTACGCGTTTCACTAGTGCCGAATGTATTTTGCCGGAAAACACCGATGTTATGCCGTGAGATTGAGAGAAGCTTGGATAGTAAGTAGTTTATTTGGCCGTGAAAAAAATTTGTTCGCATTCACATCGCTCGAAAAACGCCTCGCGCCGATTTATTCAAAGCGAGCATTGATTGGGGCGTGATTACCATCTGGGAGTGCGTAGGTTCGAATCTCCGGGAATGGAGCAATCAATTGATATAAAAAGTTTCTTATAATAGCGGTCACCCTTCTAATAATGGCAGGCAACAGCAAACACAAAAGAGTATTTCTGCCATGAAAAAGCTCCTCATAAAAATTCATCTAGCGCTCAGAGTCTTCTGTAGGTCCCTCCATTTGTGGAAGAACAACAAGACGTACACCACAAAAAAGAGGAGGAGGTCGGTCAAACATCCAGTAAAAGGGTGCCAATTATATATACTTAATCTTGCCATAAATTCTGTGACAAATTTTACAATGCATAAGACGAGAACAAATTCGCAGAAAAAAGTTCGGTTAGAAAGCAGAAAATCATGTTCAGCCTTCATGTTCATGAAAGCCTTCCGTCGCTCAACTGGTCATCTTTTGACAACGCGCTTGAGAAATACAAACATGACATTAGTATCGACAGATTCAAGCAGCTTCTTCGGTGACACGCGGACAACAGCAATGAACATATTCTTTGCACAGATGAAAAAACTTTTACTCTTGAAAAGTTTTTAATAAGAAAAACGACAGAATCTACGCTAAAACTTCTAAAGAGACAAAAACTGTTGTGCCAAGGGTTCTGCGTGACCATCATCCAGCCTCCGTAATGGTTTGGTGGGGAGTGTCTTGCAAAGGCGTGACATCCCTTCATTTCTGCGAAAAACGGGTTGTACCAGGAGGATCTCTTAGAAGGCGTGGGGAAGCAGTTGAGCAGTAATCTCTTCAATGGAAAGCGTTGGGTCTTCCACCAAGATTCCGCTTCAGCCCATAAGGCAAAAAGCAACCAGCAGTGGCTAAAAAACAATATTGCTAAGTTAATAGCCGCAGAAGATTGGCCGTTTGCAAGTCCAGATCTGAAACTATTGGACTACAGTTTGTGGTTAGAATTAGAGAACACGGCCTGTCGAAAACCTCACAGAAATTTGGAGAGTCTCAAACAATCTTTGGTTCGAGCAACGACGACAATATCCATGGAAACCGTACATTAAGCAACAGCTGAATGGCTTACTCGCTTGAAGGCTTCTGAAAAAGCAAATATTTACATGATTGAATAAAACTAATTTCATTAAAATAGTATTACAATTTCATATCTATAACGGACTTAACTTGTAACAGACCTAATGGCAGGACTAAGTATATTGTATGTAATTTATCAAGGAATGAAGAAAAAAAATTTCATTTATTGCAAAATATAAAAAAATCTAAGAAATATCCTCACGTTTTATATTTTTTGTAAGCCGTGCCCACATTTTATCACCCTGTTGCTGACACGCATTGAGTTATTTTGAGTTGCTCTGCTGATGACATAAATTATTTAAAATTATTATTTTATTGTTTCCTAATTTTTATTAATTTCCTAATTGTTCTCATCTGTGAATTTCCCCATAATGAAAATTTTAAAGTTTAGTGAAATTTTAACACTGAAGAGACAAACGGATCTGTTTGTATTTCAATACTAGCATTTAGAATGATTGAGCCAAAGCCTCTGCAGTTCATGGATACACCTATAATATTCTTTGCAGGTAATGAAATTTCTGCTATTAAAAAGCTTCTCAAAAATATTAGTGCTCGCACCGCTCCGTGCGTAGTAGGAGCGTCACAATGGGTCCGTTGCATCCGTTGCAACAACGAATTTGACTGGCAGCAAAATAGATGATAGAACCATGAGAATCGACCCCACGAGAGCTCCACGAAAAATAATCGACGCTTAAACATTTGCAACGAAAGCAAGAGGCAGACCAAGATCAAGATGGATTTACGAACTGGACGGCGACATGGGGAAACTCAAGGTCAACAACTGGAAGGAATCAACCAAGGATCTGGGCAAATAGAGATATTTTGTGCCGCAGGCCAAAGCTCACACAGAGCTGTAGCTCCAAATGATAATGATGAAAATGGATTATGTGTATGTGAGTCGAAGGCGCCACATACGGGTCGCACGCCATGCCAGAATGCACAAGAACTGGAAACTTTCTGCTTTTGCCGTTCGGCGGAAAAAACAACTGTTTAAAAAAAAACGGCACATTTTTATCGATGGCGTTTTTTATTACCTCAAATTAAATGCAGAAAATAAATTATCTTTTCGACTAAAGTTGAAAGAGTAAAAAAAGACTAGGATTAACCAATTGTCCTGAAAAATTAATGTGCCTCGGGATTTAGATTTTATGGCCGCACCCACCATCTACGACTACCATAAATTCTATTAAACCCTCGCTTCAATAAGCATTATTGGCCTATAAGTCACCAGGTTGCCGTTCTAATTGTTAGAAGAACTTGGCTGAGCCTTAAAATCTTTTGCAGGCTGGCGAATTCGCGAGTGTAGAATTTTCATGGATATAGCCAGTGGAATTATCGTTATGCTATTGGGAGGTTGAATTAGTTTTAAAGGTGACACACAGATGGCGCTATTTATCACTTTATCGCGTTGGCAATACTGAATATATATTCATGACAAAGCCTCATCCCTAGGCTTTGTTTATCAGTATCTGTCATTTCGCTGAAGTATAAACAACGCAGTATTTTCGTGCTCCGAGTATGTCAACTTTCGTGCCGTCGAAACACAATTTGCGGGAAGCTTTGCTTTTCTGCTTCAATTTGAAAAAAAAAATACAGCCCAAGCCCGTGAATTGCTGCAGGAGGCCTACCCAGACCATACTCCGTCGATTTCAACATGTGAGTACTGGTTTCGACGATTCAAAAGTGGTGATTTTCACACCGAAGACAAGGAGCGTCTTGGCCAGCCCAAAAAGTTCGAGGACGCGGAATTGGGGGAATTGGTAAACGAGGACTCGTGCCAAACCCAAGAAGAGCTTGCTGAATCATTGGGCGTTGATAAATCAACCATTTGCAAGCGTCTAAAAGCGATGGGAATGATCCAAAAGCAAGGACATTGGGTCCCGTACGAGTTGAAGCTGCGCGACGTCGAACGGCGATTTTTTACGTGCGAATTGCTGATCGAGCGACAAAATCGGAAGGGTTTTTTGCATCGGGCGGTGACTGGCGGCGAAAAATGGATCCACTACGATAACCCAAAACGCAAAAAATCATGGGGTTTGCCCGGCCACGCATCAACGTCGACAGCCAAGCAGAATATTCACGGCAAGAAAATCATGCTCTGCATTTGGTGGGATCAGGTCGGCGTCGTATATTTTGAGCTGCTCCAACCGGGCGAAACAATCACGGGGGATCGTTACCGACTGCAATTGATGCGTTTAAACCGGGCATTGAAAGAAAAACGGCCGGAAACGGTAAAAAGGCACGACAAGGTTATTTTGCAACATGACAACGCTCGGCCGCATGTTGCTCAACCTGTCAAAAAATACCTTGGAACGCTTGGCTGGGAAGTGTTACCCCACCCGCCGTATAGTCCAGACATAGCTCCCTCCGATTATCATTTGTTCCGGCATATGAGTCTCGATTTGGCGGACCAGCGGTTCTCCTCGTACGAGGCTACCAAAATATGGGTTGAGTCATGGAAAGCCAAGCAGCGGCCAGAATTTTGGAGAAACGGCATCCGCAAATTGCCCGAAAGATGGGCGAAAGTTGTAGCTAGCGATGGCCAATACTTCGAATAAAATATTTTGTACCGTTTTTTCACAATAAAGCCCCAAATCTTCGAAAAAAACCTTTAAAACTAATTCAACCTCCCAATATATATTGTACATACAATACATATATACATACACTTTTGCTTACATAGCTAAATCACATTATCTTTTTACAAAATTCTTAATATTTTTCATTTTAAATTTTTTTCCTAAATTTTTGATAAAAATATAATTGATTGCATGTGTAACAAATATCTCATATCATAGATAAAGGTTTTCAATTTTTTTAGAGAAAAAATTTTACAAATTTCGAAAAATTGTCATCAAAATCTTAAATTTTTTAATCAGAGTCTTTAAAAAATTCTGGCTGTGCAGTTTAAAATCCCGTTAAATTTCAGTATAGCGAAGTGTGAGTTTGGAGCCGCCCATAAACCGCGTTGATTTTTTACAATTTTTTTGTTTTGCAAATGATGTTGAGGATTTTCTGCATATAAATGTGCCTTGCCATATATCCATAACTTTCATACTTTTCCTCAATATTTTTATTTATATATGTACATGCATAGATGCACAAAACAAATGCTAAGCCGGCACTTGCCTTACCTCACATTTCGCATTGAATGCAAAATAATTAAATGAAGGATGGGGTTTGGTAGAACTACCTATCAATGCCCTTATATCACATGCATATGTATGTATGTATATGTCCAAAGCTGTCCGGAAAGTATTTAACACATTCTGCTTAGCAGTTGAATGCACTCGATGCGTTTAAGTGCACGCAAATGGATAGCAGCTACTTAGCAAATGTGGTAAATAGCCCAAGATCAAACTTCGTAGTATGCATACAAATATGATATTACATATGTATGTATGTATTTATAAATGTAGAGATGTAATTGACGCAATTAAGTTGTGGTTAAATAGACGCATGCGCCAAGAGTACCTTTAGTTTGGTACAGGCGAAGGAAGTCAACTTTTTTTGTTGAAATTTTTGCATGAATTTGGCAAATTTATTTTAAGATATTTATTTAAAATAGTTAAACGTATTTTTCCATTTTTTTTATTCATATATACATATGTACATATATGTATATTTTTTTTTTTTTTTAATTTCACAGCTTTTATATTCTTTATTAAATTTGCAAAGTTTTTTTTATTTATAAAAATTTGTAATCACTCAATCTCATTTTCACCGAACCGGAAGAGACTTTGTCTTTCAATATCGGCTTTGATAAGATTTATAATTTCTAAATTCCTCATTCGCACACAAAGTTAATTGTTTGCTTTTCACAGCATAAACTCAATTAATAACTCATTAGTTCACCCACTAATCACTGACCACTGACCGCTGAACACTGTTACACAGAATACCGGAACACACCGCACGCAGCTGACAACTTGTTGTTGAGCGGTTGACAAAACATCAGCGAATGAGTTGTACTGCGAGAAAAATTTATGATTTCGAATTTTTAAAAAACAAAACAAAAAAAACGAAAATTGAAACTAACAGCGAAAAAATCACACACACAATGTACGTCGTGATACATATGATAAATGCAAAAACAATAACAACAATAATGCGCAAGCAGCGCTAACCAAATCATAACAAAAATACATAAAAGTAATAAAAGCAACAATAATAATAGCAAAATAGCTGAAAAAATCTTCGTGAAGCCCCAATCGCACGCTTACAGAGCAAAGCAATGCAGGCAGCATCCTATAGTTGAGGCCAAATAACAACTAGCAAAGACACTAGCAGATCTCAACTACGCCACAATGGCCAAGTAACAACAACCAATCACATACATACAGACAAATCCATATGCATGTATGTGTATATGTATGTACAGACAGGCCAACACAATTATTGGCGTCCGCTACACATGAGTGAAAAATTGAAAAGCAACACTCAGCGCAATGAAAATCGTATGTATGTATGTGTGAGTATACAAAAAAAACACAAACGAAAAACTAATGAGAAAAAGCGCCAAGTGAACTTGAAGTACTATTGGCAGTTTGGCAGAGAGGGTGGTGAGGTCAAGTGCGTGAAAAGGCAACAATAATGAAAAATATATTGAAAAGACATAAAAAATGATAAAAGGCGGAATTCCAAACACAGATGCCCTGAGAGTCGTCATAAACAACAAAAATAAACAACAAAAGCCAATAACAACAACAAACACAATAACGGCATTAAATACAGCCTAGAAATTAATGCTAATAAAAGCAAATAAGGGAACCAGTGAGTAAAATTTGTATTAGTACTTGTGGAAAAAGCGACAGTCACAATGGAGGCATGTAATTCCCACCTATGATTGCAAGCGACACGCAGATGTTCATACAAGCAAACGCAAACGAAAACCAAGCGTTAAAAATAAAAAAAGTTATGGGATGTTGTGTTTTCACGCCACGCTTTTTGCAAGTTCGACTAAAATGAAAAAAATACAACATAATTCGTCCACTTTTGGCAAATTAGATGCAAGTGTGAGAAGATCGCGCCAAATCTTCTCTACTCTCATATGCTGGCTTGAAGCTGTAGAGAGAGTAATTAACGGGGATTGGTAACTGGGCCTAAGGACGTCAAGTTCAGACAATTAATAGTTTTTTTGATTTTGTTTACTTATTTAACAACATTATGGTGTAAAAAATAGTTATTGCGCTTTTTACTAGCCCTTTCTTGTAACTTTTCATTTGTCATATGTGACCTCTGGAGTCAACACATTGAAATATTATATTAGCGGACTGAAGAGGTTCATACAGCATTTGATTAATTTATTTGTAGGTGTTAAGTAGAGTAAGATCGGGTATTGTGAGCTATTCGGGTAATGTGGTCAACATCTGCATTTTTCATAATAACGAACATGCACTAGAAAGATTGCTTATGAACTTTAAAATTCATATAACGGATGTTTTACGCTGCTCACCTTTTGAATTGGACTCTTCACTGATGAGCAGTTGATCAAAATATTTTGTGAAGTGCAGTCGATTTGTTTTTCAGTGGCGTGTAATATTAATGGTATTTTTTAGCAAGTGATTATTTTTAGAGTGTGAAAGTTCAGATAGAATTATTAAACTATTCTGCATTTTTTAATGCGGCAAGAAACTCTTTTGAAATTATTTAAACAAAAGTTTGTAATACTTTTTTCTTGTAAGTGATACAGTGGCTAATGTGGGCTAGTCAGCGTCGGATATTGGTTACTAGTAGCCCACATTACTCCCTTAGTATTTTCCTAATTCTCGTTAATTTTCCCAGTTATACGCATTTAAATAAATAAATAATTGGCGCGTACACTTCTGTTAGGTGTTTGGCCGAGCTCCTCCTCCTATTTGTGGTGTGCGTCTTGATGTTGTTCCACAAATGGAGGGACCTACAGTTTCAAGCCGACTCCGAACGGCAGATATTTTTATGAGGAGCTTTTTCATGGCAGAAATACACTCGGAGGTTTGCCGTTGCCTGCCGAGGGGCGACCGCTATTAGAAAAATGTTTTTATTAATTTTCCTTTCACCGAGATTCGAACCAACGACCTCTCTGTGAATTCCGAATGGTAATCACGCACCAACCCATTCGGCTACGGCGGCCGCCAGTTATACGCATTTAGACATGCAAAAAATGGAAAAATAAGGAAATGGGACCCCGGTATGATGAAAAAAGCCATTGTAGCTGTTAAGAATGAGGATATGGGCACACTTTTTGCATCAAAGACTTTTGGTGTGCAGCGTTTTACATTGCAAAGAATGACAGGAGTAATGCATGCCCTAGCCTGCTTTTAAAAACCCCATTTGGACGTTAGCCAATACTGAACGAAGCCACAGAAAAATACCTTGTAAAATATACATTAGAAATGGAATCAAGACTTTGCGGCCTCACAAGATACGATATTCGTTCCCTGGCGTTTCAATTGACGGAATTGCCAAAGTGCCAAATAATTTTTCGGTCCTCAAGCAATTTGCAGGGAAAGGTTGGCTGCATGGATTCCTGCGCAGCACAAAAAAATGAGCTTAGTTTTCGCTCTCCAACGGCAACGTCTTTTAATAGAGCAATGGGTTTCTCAAAAGAAAATGTAAAAATGTTTTGCGATTTACTTGAGCAAGAGTATGAGAAACACAAATTTCCACCATCTGCTATACAGAATGGGTATTTATATTTACCTAAGATTAATAATTTTTTTTTCAAATAGTCAACCAAGAAGGTCATTAATTAAAATTAAAAAAATGTATTTATAAATTTTCATATATATTATAAAAATTTATTGACTTATAATTAACTCTTGCAATTGTTTTTGGTGATTTTATATAGTGGCCCACTTTACCCGAATACCCTGAGCCACATTACCCATCATTTTTCTTTTCATCAACTTTTCAGGTAGTTTCAGTTTTTCTAATATTATCAGACGAAAACGATTATATTAGGGTATATTTTGCAATAGAATGTAAAAATAATTCAATATCAATTCAAATCAAAAATTCAATTCAAAAGAAAAAAAGATCGCTTTTTCATGACGATTATTTGGCAGAATTTAATAACAAGGTAAAATGGTGCCCACAATACCCGACTTTCCTTTATATAGTAAAGGGCCTTTCAAAAGACGCGCCTGGCTGTTGTTTTAAAATAAAACATGCACAAATTTAAATTCTTTCAGGATTATTCAAAATACGGCGCTTAAAAATTACACGTGAAAATGACGTCATTTAAATGTACGCAATGAGCACGTCTACAGGTAAAATCCGCCAAACTGACGATTCATAACGATTAACGCTACTTATTAATAGCAAAAAAAACAAGAGTTCAACCAGGTGAAATTAACCCAGACGGCGGATAAGAGGTCATGCGAAATTATCCTCTGTAATCCTCTGTATCTATCTGTAATCTAATCTGTAATCAACATAAAGAAGGAATATCATCCGTAATTTATTTCATTAAAAATATTATATGCTATTAAGTTTTTTATAAGAGTAATTTTCAGCCCTAATCATGCCTAAAAATGAATCATATTTTTGTGTAATAAATCTGAAGCCATTAAAAAATATTAACTCATGCTAAAAACCACTCGCAGCCTCACACCTTAAGCGACGCGTTCGCACGTGACAATGAGATCAAAGTTCAAAACTGTAAAGAGTTAATCATAACAACTTAAACTAAAGAGTTGTTGCAGAAATGAAAAAGTATGTATATTATATGTATGTATGTATGTATTTCACCACCTTCACAGCTTCTAAAGGGAGAAGAAAAAACAACCGAAAGGCGATCTTGTTAAATGCCTTAAATAGCAGCTAGTTGCCGGTTGAAGCACGAGATCTGCATCATCAAACAAATGAGCGGCAAAGCAGCTGGCTGCCAATTCGCCAAAATGCTACCAAATAGAAACAAAAACCTTTTCATAACAAAAACAACAAGAAATTTTACATGCTTTCAGACGCAACGGCGGCTGCACAGTTTTGTAGCCCCAAGAATGGCCACTGGCCGTAGCAGCCACGGCGTGATCAACGGCCAATTGCTTATCAGAGCCATCATGTCCACACAACGAACACGGTAATGCACATTTTAACAAATTAGAGATAATCGTTGCGCAAATGAGCTAAGCCGATCGTGATAACTTTGTGACCATGCGCAACGGTCAAAGCCGTCAAAAGCCACAATGACTGTGTGTCGCTTGAGACACTCTCATAATGATGACCATGATGATGCACTCGCGCAGTGCATTAACAGCGCACACGAACATGAACGACCAACCAGCTGATCAACAATTCAATCAAATTTAATCAAGTGTGTAATTTTTCCATGCAACTTTTACACTTTAATCTACTAACGTAGAAGAATTGAGCGATCATCAAAGCCATCAAAGCGATCGAAGCTCAGCCGTTTGACCATTGCGACTTATGTAACAATAAGGCACGACTTTTATTATATGAGTATTAGCTGATAAAAGGCTGCATTATTACGTGTAATAATCATTTAAGTATTGATTACAGTGCGAGTGTAATCTATGTGATTTCATTCTTATCAAGAAAACTCATCAACTATAGAATAACAGCCGTGCAGGCAGGTCAAGCAATGGAAAAGTTCAATTTTTGCTGTAACGATCAGTGCTTGTAAGAACACTATAAAGTTAAGGAAGTAGATAGAGAAGAAAAAAGCTGCATATTAAATTAGAAATTGTTAAAAAAATCATTTAAGTGAAGAAAACTTATTGAATGGGGCATTTAGATACCATTATTTGTAGTGAATTTCCATTAGTATACTGTAAAAACTAAGAACAAGGGTTTGTGATCGTTATAAGTTAAAAAATATTAATCAACATTATTATACGATTTTTTTTGAATATAATTAAAAACTATTTACTGATTTGTTCCTTTTTGACTAAAATTAATAATTATTTTTGGTATTTATTTTTGCTATTTTTTTTATGAATAATTATTTCGTCCTGATTTTAGTATTTTTAATTAAGAAAAATTATTATTTTGTGATTTTTATTATTTCGCTCAGGAATAATGATGATCGTATCGCGCATTAATTCAATAGTACCAAATCTAAAAAAACACGAATTATAGAAAATTAAACGCTTCAGATAAAAATGTGCCGTTATTCTATTTGTTATGACGCGTTATCAGACTGCAATATAAGACTGTTAACCGGCGCTCAGCGACTTTGAAAGAATCAACACAGCTGTCACAAGGCTGATAGATTTACAAGGTTTGCTTGTTGTTGTTGTAGCAGCATAAACATATATGGGGAATGCTACTGAAGTGACAGTCCCTGGCCGGATATCAATCCGGGTCGTTCCGGTAACGTAGAACCGACTATCGGGAGAACGAGGATTGCTCTTTAACTATGGGGGAAAACATTTTTTTTTGAGGCTAGCACGTCACGGGGGTCTCGTCAGCCGAATTCTCAAACGTGCTTAAGTAGGGAAAGTCGTCCTAGATACTTAATGATATTATTATTTAGGTAATTTTTGATTAATTTGATTATAGGATGTGATTTCGAAAACTTAACTGTTTTCGAGATACTCGATTTTAAAAATTATTAAAAAAATAACCAAAAATTTCCACTTGTTTTTAAACATTAGTTTAAGGGACCCTTTTCTTTCTATTTTTAGTTGCATGTTATGTCGATAAAATTTTAGACGAGCCCTGACAGTTAAAATAAATAGCTGCTTGATAAAGCCATAAATTAACGAAAAAATTCTATGGCAACTATTCTGAAAATTATTTTAATTATGCATTTTAATTTATGCATTTCTAGACATCCAAAAGGGTATAATACCTAAATCAAAAAAATGACCCACAAGCGGATTGCGGGCTCTATTAGTGGAGGATAAAATTTCCTAAGAAGAAAAAAATTTGTAAAAATACGTGACTAGTGCAAAAACCTTTACAATTTGAATTT
Organism: Anastrepha obliqua; assembly: GCF_027943255.1. Lineage (NCBI taxonomy): Eukaryota > Metazoa > Arthropoda > Insecta > Diptera > Tephritidae > Anastrepha > Anastrepha obliqua. Next base: position 4,854,708 of record NC_072896.1, read on the forward strand.
TTTTTATTCATCATAATTCATTCCCGACATGACAGCTTCTATTCCAGAAACAAATTTTCATTATTTTCCTTAAATTGATGTTGAGTATTATTCTTGAGTGAAAAAAATCAAATTTAAAAACTATTTTAAATTTTGATTGTAAAACTCGATAAACAAAAATTATTATAGATTACAGTAAGGCGTCTTTATGATCCTGCAAGCATGCAAAATGCTTAGAGATCGCTGTTGTGAGGGAGATATTAATATTTTTTCCGATATTCAAGCTGCGATCAAGGCCCTGTAGTCGGCGTACTGTAGCTCTCTTCTGGTGAACTCCTGTAAGGAGGAACTCAAACATCTTGATTGAGCAGGAATCATTTCCCTTATCTGGGTTCCTGATCACAGAAATATAGAGGGAAATGAAATTGCCAATGAACTTGCCAGAAAGAGGTCGACAGAAACGGTTTCAGTTGTCCCCTTCTCAGACAACGGTGTCCCCTTGACCGTTGTTAAAGGAATACTATACAGTTTCTTTCTAAAAAAGCGCAAGACAGATGGAGGTCTGTCTCATCGTGTGCTATTTCGAAAACACTATGGCCTCAATACGACATAAACAGAACGCTTAAGGTGAATGGAATCCCCCGCCATTCAATTTCTAAACTCATTGCGATGTTCACTGGTCACCGGGTGATCGGTACTCATGCGGAGAAGCTTGGAATTCCGTACAACCCCTATTGCAGAAGCTGTGGGGATCATGCAGAGAAAGAGACTGTTGAACACTTTCTCTGCAAATGTCCGGCTCTGGCGGCTAGGCGCTTGAGATTCCATAGCGTGCCCTTTGAGGATGGCTTGAAGAAATGCACCTGCCTAGATTTCTTTTTTCACCTTTACTACATCAACAGCTGTGGATTGCTGTATAAGGTTTTCTCTTCTCAAAACTTTTCTTTGCACAGGTAGTGGTCCACATTATGGTATCAAAACGGCACGTAAGTGCTACTTGTAGTGTACCTGGGATACTCTTGCCATCTAACCTACCTACAGTAGGGCGCATGCAAAAGGAATATGTGAATACTATACAGTTGAAACAGTTTTACAAAATTTACAATTTGTTGATTTTTTTTAAATAAAAAAATTAAGAAACATGTTTTTCTTTTAAGTAATGATTTCTCTCCGTGCTTGCTAAAGACATGCTAAATAAGAATTTCTTAACACTTCACGCTACTCACCCGGCAAATACCCTCCACACATACCGCTCTCCGTCGATAATAGTGCGTATAATAAACTGCCGGTCTGCCACAAGTTGTGCCATCAGTGACCGATTGATTCATGCTCACGAACATACCCGAACCGCTTGGCCGACAAAAGAGCTCACATTCGTTGTGTTCCTTTTCATAACCAAGCCAATTGTAGAACTTTCCTCTATATGGTATCCTATTGAAGGAGGCACATTGTTCATCGCGCTGTCTCTTCTTATTTGCTTTGCATTTCTCGTCCTTGCAGTGGCGATAACGTTTTATTATACCAAAACAACCGATGCGACTATTGGGCTCTGGATAAAACTCACGATCAATTGGAGCGTCATCGAGAGAAGTCAGTTTACTAAAGGTGGGGAAGTAACAAATAGCATTAGTATTGGTAAGTAAATAAGTGCTCAATATTCTTGAAGAAGTAAAAAGTTATTTTTCCTAAATAATTCTAAAACTTAAGGATTGTAATGGGCAAAGAATTCGCTAACAGAAACAAGTTGTGTAAATGCTTGAGGTCTAGTGTTCGGGTCTGCAATTAGGGAAGCATTTCAACTAATTTTATTACTAATTTAAATAATTACGAGTTGTTCTCGATTAGCTCCCCTCTGCCTACTGATGGATTCTTTGAGCTATTGTTTCCCTAGGTTAGGTTAGGTTAGGCAGTGATGGTTGCCCAGGGAGTAGGGCCCACTTGGACGAAAGAAGTTTGGTGTGGGAAAAAGGGGAGAAAGAGAGAGAGATGGGCATGTTGAGTGCTTGTGGACTACGAACGGTGACTAGTCTGCGGTTGTGTTAACCTCTTTATTCTGCTGATGAAGTTCATCAGATTTTTGTTATCAACACCTGCTATATCAGCAGGCGCAGAAAAGAAGTGAGAACCAAGATAATTGAATCTTAGTCCCGCGAAAGCTGGGCAGCTAAGGAGCAGGTGCTGAGATGATTCCACCTCATCCTCCATACAGCTGACACAAAAAGGACTCGAAGTAATTCCGAGCCTCACGGCATGTATACCTCGCGGACAGTGCCCCGTGAGGATGCCCACGAAATTTGAGAGATGAGATTTTGTCATCTCCAGAATATCCCTCGAACGCCTCCTATCCAAACGTGGCCAGACGTTGCCCTAAGAAATATCCCATCACAATGATAGTTCAATAATTTAGTTAAGTGGGATCGAAAGCGATCTCTAAGTATACACTGTTTCAAAATGAAGTACTCTGCAAGTACTATCGGCGGAGTTTAACAGTCAATTGTTTTTAAGCCGTATACTTTCTCGTAAATATAGCAGAAGAATGAATGGATAAAATAAATAATATCTTCCCCACCCCATAAATGCGCCTCCAAATGTGAAATTAGTTTTAGGAAGTTGGGTCATAAACCTTGAATTTTATGTTAACCTAAATCAAGGGAAGGCGAGGGCACTGAGCTTAATAGAAGAAGAAGAAATATGTTGTATTCGCATCACAATGGGCTTTATTTGATTTTCAGCTTAAGTTTGACGCTGTGTCGTCATTTACAATTTCATACGCCACTTACCGCTCAATACATTTTCTTCGACGAATTTGCACACAAGAATTACTGCACTTGGTCCACTTTTCCCAGCGATCCCAGACATAAGTTGTGCCCACTCGCTTTATAATGCTGATATGTTTTTGACGCGAATGTTTTGCTCTTTCTCCCACCGCATCATTGTCGTTGTCATCGTCATCATATTCATCATTATCTTCGTCATAATCATTATCATTCATTTCAGTGGAACTTTCTCTTAAGCTTTCCAATTTGTCGCTAGTACTAGGAGTATTGATAATTTCGACAGCATTGGCGGTTGTCGACTCATAAATATTTAGGGTAGTCGAAAGCTCGGCAGCATGAGAAAAGTTCGTGAATGCCAATGAAAGCACTAAAAGCTGTAGCTTTAAACTAATAGTAAGGGAGAAATATTTGAGTATCGTTCCTTTCGCACGTAGTATTTTAATGGATATATAGTTTAAATGATTAAATAATTTGAATAATATAAAATAAAATTAATGGTTATTCCGACATAAAATATTTTTTTGCAACGCGATAATACGTCCCTAATCATGAATATTCAAGGTAATTCACGCGATCTGTCAATGGTATAAAGGGTCTTTAGTGTGGCCATTGTTGATTTCTAAAGAAGCAACTATGCAATATTTTAGTATTTTCAAACTTCGTATTCATATCTGCCCCAAAAAAAAGATGAAATCGGCACGTTGAAAGGCATGCCCCGTTTGAATAAACTGTGAGTAACTTTATAGAAATCCATTTTAAAAATCCAGTTCATGTGGACATTACTTATTGGTTATCAGAGGTAATAAAAGAGCTGGTGAAGGTATCCGGGTTATACTATTAAAAAGTCTAGTGCTTCTAATTAATGCAGGGGGAGATATATACCCTTGCCGCAAACAGGAGGCTCAATTAAGTAAGTTCAACTATCGAACTTGCCACTTTTTGAACTTACATAGCTTAATTAGCAGGGGAATTCAAAATATGCTTTTTGTACCTATTTTCTAGTTTAATAAAACTGTTATTGGAGCGCAACTAAATTCCCGCTGTTTGTCAATAGATGTCGCCAGCAATGTGTGCTAGTGAATTCTAACATAACCTTAACGTCATAAGCCAAGCTTAGACGTATGGTGAACAAAAAATGTCTGATTTTGTGCCGAATAATCGTCATTTGCGGGAAGTGTTGATTTTCCTCTTTCATTCAAAAAAAAAAAAAACGGCATCTGAAACGCATCGAGAACTACAAAAAGTTAATGGAGTTGCTGCTTTAAGTGAAACAATGCGCCGGGATTAGTTCCGTCGCTTCAAAGACGACGATTTTAATGTTGACGACCGTCCGCGTGAAGGAAGGCCAACAACCTTCGAAGGCGCTGAATTGGAGGCATTGCTAATGAGGATCCATGTCAAACGGAAGAAGAGCTTGCTTCAGTATTAGAAGTTACCTGCCAATCCATTTCCAAGCGATTGCGTGCTTTGGGAATGATTCAGAAAGATGGAAAAAAGTAATAGCCAGCGATGGGCAATACTTTCATTGATTCCCTTGTAACCATTTTTTCAGAATGAAGTAGTATTTTCATCAAAAACACAGCGAGAACTTAGTTGCGCACCAATATAAAAAAATGTCTAAAAGATTATAACTCAACAACCGTGAAGCAATAATGCACTTTTCCAACTATAAAACACACGTTTTTATAGAATTAAAAACTCGTATATGCGAGGGTTGCTATTTATATTTCTAGCCTAATAATGGAAAAGGAACGATGGTGGCTGAAAACGGTTTTATTGTTTTTCAAAATATTCTACATGATGCATTTCTTATGTGAGCTTCGAATTTATTTGAACCAATTTCCGAATCACTTTATTGTCCAGTCGTGTTTATATGCCTTTTTTATTTTGTGGCAAGACGGTCTTGCTCAGCGTTGATATTTCATGCCACAACAACTGATTTCAGACGGCCTGCCTAGAATACGTCGGCGAGCGAACAGCGAGCACGAGAAAATTCATTGAACCAATTTTTTACGGTTTTAAAGGATGGTGCTTGCTCGCCGTAGAATGATTTTAGTTATGCTATTCACTGGCTTGCCAACTTATGCCATTTATTTAGAAACAGGTGGTCACATTTACACGCTTGCATTGCACTTAAATTATATCCAAAAAACAATTTTTGCATATAAGGCCTTGAGGCTCTCACGCCTGCTAGCAAAAATAGTTTTAAAAAGAAATGTTTTCTGGGCTAAGGCTTCAAATAGGATTGTCTAATAATATGAAATGGGACGAAACGGTGTTAGAAAAAAGCAAGTGGGTAGAAAAAAAGCGAACTAAATATTTCTGAGTTTTATTAACACTACTAACAGGCAGACAATGTGGAATGGAGCACCAAACCGTACGGACAGTTTACAAAGAAGTAGACTATAGTGTAGGTCAAAGTTATTTTATCGTTGGCATAGAACAATTTTAAATTTCATGGATTTTTACAGCCAGAAGTAAATACATTATGCTTAATAGCCTTTACAATAAAAACTGCTCTTTATGTAACTTAACCCTTTCGCGATATTGTTGCCATATGGCAACAGTAAACTTTAAAAGGCCGTCAACACTCTCTTGTAAAAAATATCAACTTTTTTGTTACAGATTTTCAAAAATTGAAGTTTAGCGGTTAAACAGAAATAAAATAAATAATAACCGCCCATTATATATCGGTAATACAACATTTTTAAAGAAAGCCTTCTGGCATATAGCACTTGTATTTTGCATTTTTAGATTTTTGAGGCATTTTGGGCAAATGTTTTTAACAATTTTTGAATAAAGTATATTGAAAAATGTTCAATATGTCATTTGGCATATAAATATTTTTTCGCTCGCAGCTTTAAAAGCTGTGCTAATTTTTAAAACTAAGCTTGTTGCCATATGGCAACAAATTTCTCGTAAGGTGTTAACGTGCATTGGATTGCAGAAGAAGTTTATTTGCGATTGAAACCAATACAAAACATTTGTTGCCATATGGCAACATTAAAAAAAAGCACTTAACAATAAAAATAAAAAAAAAATTTATTTGTATTGTTATTGGTCCTAAAATAAATACTCAGACAAAAATTTGGATTTTTTGGATGGCGCAATAAAAAGATGTAGCGAAAGGGTTAAATGAGAAGGAAACAATCCAACATTTTCTTGGAGGATGCCCAATATTAAAACATCACGGCTGTATTTTCATTGAAGGGACCGTCCTTAGTAATACCGAAAAAGTTCATGTTCTAAATGAAGTAAATGATTTTCAATGGAAAAAATTAAGCATTTTTATATACTGGTGCTTTAAAGTACAGACAATTTATTATATAGTAGATTAATATTTTTTTAACTAAATACAAATCTGCCTCATTTTTTCGCCAAACGATTTTTAAAGTCATTGCCCTATATTCATTTAAATTAATATTATAAATAGTTTTGTAAATTTTTTTCTGAAAAATAAATGAATATATTTTTCTATCTATCTAAATATTTAAAGATTTTAGTTCATCGGTGCAAATTTGTCTTGTTAATGCACGTCGAAGATTCTAAAAAGTAATCGCACGAAAATGTTCAACGTTTAATTCGATTTTTTGCCGAGTTGATTTTTAAAGCCACTGTAAAGAACACTAAGATGGCTCTCACAGCAAAACATTTTCAGTGCGATAACGGTAAAATATATCAATCTTTTAAATAGAAGTGCCAGTCCAGAAATATAAAAACAACCCTTCGATCTTATAAATAAATAGCTAAAATAAAAGAACATGCACACACATTCTACTAATTCCTATTAATTACAATATGATAACTATTTATTACATGCTCTATTCGTTTTTTACTTAAAAGGCAATAAATCCATTATGTGCAATTCACACATTCTAAAATCAAAACAATAAATTAAATTAACTAGTCGCTAAAAACAAAAACAAAAAAAAACACAAAAATCCGACAAAGCCCTTTTATAGAGGCAATAAATGCTTTTATTTTCATTTTTATTCAATTAACTTTTGTTGCAATCACCTAAATCCAATCATTTGCCCGTTTCGCGGAAATTTCTGACAACTTTTTGTGTTATAATTCCACCAATCCATGACAACATTCTGACCGCTCCCAAATTCACTTTCGCATATTGAATTTTTTTCATCCACATTATTCTTGAATTTATTTACGAAAAAGAGTTCATTGTTCACTTTGTCAGAGGAAGGCAATCCACCACCTCCTCACTCCCTCATTCACTTGTTGATAGTCGTTAACAATTTTCTTTTATCTCTTTAAACGTTTAATTAGTATTGTTAGTTTTAGATAAATTTCGCTAATTCGAAAGCAATAAACCGCAACCGTCTCTTTTAAATTGGCTTATGAACTTTTTGGGTACTTATTTTAGTTTTTCACCGTTGCCAATTCGCTAGCTTTCTAAATTTAGAAAATGATTTATAACTTTAGTATTGTTCATATTAAGTACATCATTGCAGGCCAGTTGATTTACCTTATTGAATAAAATAAAATAAAATGAAACCGAATGTATGTTTCTTCCCACTTATGTATGTAACTCCTATTCGAATAATATATTTTGCTTTAATTAATAAAAGATTTCGATATGTATGTGCGTGCATACCTACATACACTCATATATGAAGCAAGTTAGGTAACGCCCACAGTAATCAAATGCAAAACAAACCTTAATAATTTTATTCGCAACATTTCTTTGCCAAATTGATAAGACATTTTAGCTCCGAATTTAGAAAACTTATATACTCAATCGTTTGTTTTTAAACTTAAAATACATCCGACTTCATAGTATAAAATTTTTCGCTCCCAATTTTTTAACAGAAACGTCTTCGCTATTGAATACCTTGAAACCAACTGGCACTCGAGTTAAACAAATTTAAATCGTTTGCATACTAAACTAGAGGCTTTTTATCTTAACATTGTGCCTTTCTGAATAAGGGAGATTCCATAGCACTTTAAATATACATATGTACATATTTATATACTTATACATACTTCAATACAAACATGGAACTGTATGCTTTTAAAAAACATATCATAAAGACTGTTTAATGATCGGCAGTGATAACTGCATCGACTATTTATATTTTCATAATGCCGTAAATGTGAACACATTTGCGTGTGTGTGTGTTTGTTCGTGTGCGCTCAGTGTAAGGAAGAATGACACCTGCGTGAGGAATTAACTGCATTCCGTTTTCCTGCTTAAGTAATGAAAAAAACTCAAAAGCCTTTTCGAAATGCTTCGTACTTTAGGTGTTTGAATAGGCTACATAAAATAGGCTTATATTTAGATCTCTATTTCATTTAATTTTTTTGTTAATATATTTTCTAATTTAATTTTAAATTAGTTTACTAATTTTTTGTTTTATTTTATTTTATTTCAATTAATTTTTATTATATAATATTTAATGTAACGTTCAACTTGCTTTTAATTCGTTTTATTCTTATTTTTTAAGCTCCTCTCCATACTCAAAAAGAGGTCGTATAATAAGTTAAAAGTGCTATGATACTTCCGAAAATTGCTTTTAAGGAACTCCTGCCAAAATGTTTACTCAAACTTTAATCTATTAACAAGAACCAGACAAAGTTTGTTGGGGCTTTCCAATTTCCAATGAAATTTAAATTTGGTATAAAACAAAATTTGGTGCTTTTAAAATTGGTAATATCAAGATCTATAGACTGAAGCAAAGCATTCCATAAACTGAAATTCCTATATTCGAAGCATTATCTAATTCTACATTTTCTTGAATTGCTGTAAAAATGTACATAAATGTTTAATGTAAGTTAGGGTTATATTGTATATATCCCCTATAGTAATAATAATAATAATGACAATTATTTTCACAATAAATAAAACAATATTTATATTATATATCATGAAACTCTGAACTTCTTAAGGGGGTATTCTAGTGTAGAAATTCGAAAAAATATTTTTTTTTATAATCTCCCAGCTTAACCTTTCAAGAATATGTCCTTAAAAGAATTTGTTAAAATTTTAATTATTTCCAGAGATATAGCTATTTTAGTGTCACGACTTTTAAACTGGCTCAGCTGAAACGCCGCAGGGCGTAATTCCACCCAAAACTTTAAACGCGTTTTTCGCGAAACTATGTATATAGTTATTTCAAAATGTTTACCTTGATTTCTCAGGTTCTACTTAACCGATTTACTTGAAATTTGGTGTGAGCCTTCTCAATATGTATATCTATTGTACCTATATATATATATAATTGACGCGTACACCCTTTTTGGGTGTTTGGCATAGCTCATCCTCTTATTTGTGGAGTCCGTCTTGATGTTGTTCCACAAATGGAGGGCATACAGTTTTAAGCCGACTCCGAACGGCAGATATTTTTTATGAGGAGCTTTTTCATGGCAGAAATACACTCGGAGGTTTGCCATTGCCTGCCGAGGGGGGACCGCTGCACATACCGGTATTTTAATAATCTAGGCGGCCAAAACTATTTTAACGTTTTTTATAGTCTTAAATACTTTTATTCATCATCATTTAGACAATGGACTTTTTTTATTGAACTATTATATTATTAACCCTTAAATGACCGTAGTATCTTTAAAGATACAACCATTTTGTACTAGAATAAATAGAAAATGAATTTTTTTTGGGTATTTCTAGGTTAAATTATATAAAATAGACATCATTATAATGTTTTAATTATTTATTATCAAATGCCAAGTTAGTTTTTGTTTAAACTGTGACTGCTGTGAGCCGTCGCATCCCCATTTACAAATAAGTTTCAGGGACAATCTTTCTTGTTCTTTAAGGGCTGAAAGAACTACTTCCAAATAAGTAAATGTAAAATCAACCAAGGGCTGTAAATCACATTCGGCACTAGTGCATGTAATTCTGATAGATTCAGTAGGCGGATACAATTATTTTTTTCTTTTTGAATAAGTGTGTAGCAGGAAAAATTTTTTGTATATGTGTTCCTTATAACTTCGTACTGAGCACTTGTTAGATCAGCATCAATCATCATTTTCAATGCTTGCATTGGTGATAAAGAGTGCATTTCTTTTTTCCTAGTGTTTGAAAATGCCTTTTTGTATTTTGTTGCACGTATCGGAGAGTTTTGAATGTCTTTTAATACTTTAGAAGCATCTCTCTTTCCACTTTTGATTAACTCTACTGAAGCAGCATGCATAATCAAGTTTTTGTCCTTTACTGTAGATCTGAGTTCTGCAGTTTTGCGTCTTTTAGATCTTTCACCTGAGTCACTGAAATGTTTCTGAGGACGGCCACATCGTTTCGGTATTGCTGCAACAGTTAATTCAAAACCTCCTTCCAACCAAGACTTGTACTTTGATAGGAAAACATCTTCCTTTTTATGTACTTGTAGCCACTTTTTCTTGATTTGTGATTTAAAATGTGAAAAATTGTGCTTAAGAGCTGATATCTGTTCGTCAGAGTATTTTTCACTTGAGAAAAGCTCCTGTTGTAAAGAGTTTAATTTTTCGTCAAAATTTGGTAAATTCTGAGCTTGCATGCGATCGAATATGTATTTTCAAGTACCAATTCGAACCCCTGAAGTGTCTTGAGAACCTTAAACAAACTAAAAAATAACAAGTATAAAAAACGCTTTTAAAAAAACTGTTCCATGAAACTTTTGAAATTCCACAATTAATTAATTTGCGGTTTTCTGCGGCTAATTCTACTTTATTCTACATCTCAAAGCATATGTACACAAACTGAAAAAAAATTCAAGCTTGGACGGACTTGGAAGTATAACTTTCAGCTTAACAAATAAAAAAAATATGTGTAAAAAATGCACTATTTCTCCTTGTACGGAATTCAATAAATTACCGTATTAATGAACAAAATCTATAAAATATTTATTAAATTTGGAAAAAACATACCTGAAGCTTCAATTTCCATCACTAAAACGAGACATATAACTTTAAATAAGTTAACTTTACTTTTTTGAAGATTTGTTGCTTGCCGAACGCCGAGCGAGATATGTGTAGAGTGATAAGCAATGAACTTTTGACTGCCAATACGGCGGTAGCGCACGCGACGAAAAAGCGCGAGAGGGGGTGGAGTGAATACTCTATTGTGTTATCTTTCTATTTTATTCATTATTAAAATCAATTAATGCATTTTCAAAATTGACTTTTGGCCACCTAGATTATCAAAATACCGGTATGTGCGCTGTTAGAAAAATAGTACTTACATATTATAAACAAAATAAAATTTTTTACTATTTTTTAAAAATTCCGAAAAGTAACAAAAAGTAGTATATATGTATAAAAAATATCTTATTAAAAATGTATGGTAAAAATATTTTTAATTTTTTATTTATAGTACCCGAAAAAAACACCTCAAATTCATGCCTCTACACTTGAATACCCCCTTAAACAAACATTTTCTTAAGCTGACCGTTGTTCATAAACTTGAGTTTATGGTATAATTTGAATTTAATATTTCGTATTTAATTTCACTTTTAACTTCTGTGAACTGATTTGTACCAGGGAACGCTTGTTAACTAGAGAAGGGACAGAACCCGGCTACGAAATACACCTCTGAAATTTTCTGTTAATGCTCACCGCTATTTAATTGCAAAATATAGAAAACAAAATGGTTGCAGCAGAGAATTGAAGGTGGAGAGTAATAAGTATGAAAAAATGTCTGTTCACATTTGATGATACAGGTGTTTTTTTGAATTTGTCAATAAGATTTGTGATAAGTGTATAATCAACGTTCTCTAGCTTAAACAATGCAAATACATCTCTGTTTTCTGCAGCCATTCACAATTAATATTGCCTATTCAGGTTCAATCGTTGTTTTTCTTTAACCTCTGATTCATAACATCGTCAGAGTTCGTTTAAATATATATGTGTATATTTTCTGTTGATATACAATACATATGTATAATTTCACAATAATTACCTTTCTGTCTCACCAAATGAAGTTGCATATTTAGAGCTTTTTCTTGGATCAAAATAGCTACTTAAAAGAGAACCTGCTCAATTACTTCGCAGTGAATTGCAGAATTTGAAAGAACATTCACGAAAATATACCAAGCAGCAAGCAAAACAAAAAAATTTGAACGTTGGTAGTAGAACACAAATAATAATAACATCTCCACAAAATTCCACTAAATAAATGATTATAATTTGCTTAAAATTGCGCATAAGGCATTAAACGAAACCCGTCCCGAAGTATATTTTCAGCCAAGGAAGTATTGAAAGTCGTAGATTAGGAAACAAGTAAAGTGTGTTATAAAAACCAAAACCAAGGACCTTTAAACGAACGAAAGTGTGGCATAACAGTTTATTTCACAGAAGTTTAAATTAAAAAATATTAAAAATGGAGCGTCAATCCCATTTAGATGCAAATTTTTTGAAAATTACATTTATTGATGGCGATCACAAGTTGCACTGTTACATTAAGATGCCATCGCCAATTTATGAGGTATTGAAACGGGAAATCCACATGAGTCTCTTCGATCAGCGCAAGGTGCCGCAGTGTGAATTAAAATACTACTGGTTTGGTAAGATATCAATAAGTACCTACAAGTTTTTCGTGTAGATCTCCAAAGTGCACATACGAATATAAGTTTTTCATTTTGTATGTATTAATTTGTGGAACGACATTATGTCGAACACCACAAATAGGAGAAGGATCTCGGCCAAACACCTAATACGGGTGTAAGTGCCCATTATATAATATGTATAAATATGTATTCTACAGGTGCAAAAGTCTTTTCGGATTTCCATGAATGTATAAGTAGTGCTGATATATCAAATAATGAAACAAAATATTGAAATGGATTTTTAAAAATAAATAAAAAATGTTCTCGACCAGTTTTGCGTAAATAATTATAAATAGAAAAGGGAAATCTTGCAAACCCTTATAGCTATTTAATTGCTTAATAATTGATAAATTCCGTTAATTAAATGACGATGATTCACTAATATATCCAATAAATCCAATAAATATATACCTAAAATTCATAATTCGCTTTACACATACCTTTTATTTCATCTCTCTTTTACATAGATGAAGATTTTGATGAAATCGATGTTGTCAATCAGTGTGATTACGACGTGTTCCGTTCGAGACCTTTAGCGAAAGCGCATCTTTATGTCGCACCAATAAAACAATCACCAAAAGTTGAAGAAAAGGAAGCCAAGAAAGAAACGGGCCCAGCAGACTTTGTCATACACGAACTTATAGAATGTGACAGTTGTGGATTGAACCCAATTGTCGGTTTTCGGTATAAATGCATTCAGTGCCCTAACTTTGATTTGTGCCAACGCTGCGAAGCTCAGCATAAGCACCCAGATCACATGATGGTTAGAATGCCTTCAGAAAACTCGCCTCACAAAATTGATGTACGATTAAGTAGCCCTTGCGAACGAGGCAGCGGTCGGCGTTCAAAGCGTGAAAGGAAAGGCTCTAACAGTGGTGGTTGCCCTTTCTTCGAACACTCCACTCCAACATCAGCAGCTGGAAACGGAACCGAGGCTAGGGCTAATGCTTATGCTGAGGCAAATATTGGTACAGGAGGTGGAAAGCATCATCACCATCACGAACGCAAGCATCACCGTCGTCAGATGCGTAATGGCTTTTTGTCGCATATGTATGAAATGATGTCAGACTTTGCCGAGGGTGGCGCGACTTACAGGCGAATGGGTGATGACATACCTAGCACCTCAACACCCAGTGCTCCACCAAAGTCAGAGGATTCGGCTAAAGTAAATAAAGATAATGGAGCAAAAGAAGCAAATGAAGCAGTTAATGCCGCTTGTGAGTCAGCAACAAAAGCAGCTGAGGTTGCAAATGAAATTGCTGCCAAGGTAACTGAGCAGGCAGAAATTACAGCAGCAGTTGCAGAGCAAGTAGCCGCACAAGTTACAAATGATTTATTTAATACCGAATCATCTACTTCAAAGACAGAGGGTCAGAATGCTGCTACAGGAGCAGAGAAACAGGCTTCTGGAAGTGTAAGTTTTTCGCCGAATCGGCTCTAAGCAATGCTTCTATTTATTTTTATTACTTTGCTTTCTAGGCTAACACTGGTGCCTCAACTCCTACATCCGACGATGTCAACAGGAAATCATATGAAAACACTTCAGTCCCTGTCACTCCGACTCTCGAAGACCTTACCCAATTTCTCGATCCCAAATTCATGAAAGCGGGCATTCAGATGCTTAACAACTTCAGCAGTATGTTCGCAAAAATGATCGACCCAATAGATGGAGCTGATGATAGCTTTGTTCCAAGTTATGTTAATTCTGGTGATCAAGCACGTAAAGCCTCTACAGCCTCAGCTGCAAGTTCAAGTGGATCAACATCAACATCAACATCAAAGTCTGCAGCACAGCAGGCACCTAAAGTTGAGGAGAAAAATCAAAACGAGAAATCGGAAAATAAGGAAGCCGTAGCAACCATAGCGGACACCACCACAAAGTCTACCGCAATTCTCGAGGAAAAAGCCGCAGAAGACCCACAAACTCCAGAACGTCGACGATCACAGAGCGAAGATAATGACTGGCAAATGATTGATAGGCAAGCTGCTGAATCTACTGTAAATTTAATTGATATTTCAGCGGCTAGTTCAACCGACTCGATTGAAAAAATTGAGTCACCCGGGGCAGTAGCAATAACAGCAGCTCCAGCTTCAAATTCTGACATAACTTTTCAAAAACTTAGCATGGATTTGAAAAATCATGTAGAAAGTGAAAAGCAAAATGAGCAGATGGCAAAGAAAACTGAACTCGCTGATGTTTCTGGTGCACAGCCCAAGCCAATGGCCAGCAATAGCACATCTTCGGCCGCCAATAGCACTGGCGCTACACCCATAACTATAGCATACCATCAAGGTAAGTTTGGAATGTAGAAGTAGAGAAATTTACAATAGTAATTGTCAATTTATCGTTTAAAAACAGATGCTAGAATCAATGGAGCTATATACGCCATGATGGCAATGGGCTTTAGCAATGAGGGTGGATGGTTAACCCAATTACTTGAATCTGTCAATGGTAATATTTCGGCTGCATTGGATTTGATGTCGCCGGCACAAGGCCAAAGCAACAAATAAATTAGCAAAGGCTGTAAACTGAGCAGCTTAGTAGTTTACGATTATTTTTTCTTAGTAGTGTTTAAGTAATTTAATATCTAAACTGCGAAATTGTATACACTCGTTTTCGTCATTGAACCTATAAATCTGCACCAGTAGAAACCATTGGAATCTACAACTTCCGTTTTAGTAATGAACTATCACAGAAGTTATTGTTTATTTTTTGGCAACAGAAAAATGTTTTACGTGCACTGAGATATTTTCAGCAGCTTTGAATATATATACATACATATTTGGTTTCATATATTTTACAAACACATGTATACTTCATGTAGTTTTCGTATATTCATATTCATAAATGGTCTATAATATTTAATTAGAGGAATCATCAATATATATATTTATATATACAAAGTGTATGTTAGCGAAATACACTCTAATGGAATCATTATTATATTCGAAATAAAAAAAAATAAAAAATAAAAACCGAAGACTTGTGTTTTTGTTCGCTAGCTTCCTAGTTTTGGTTCTTTCTTCCTTACATTTTTCTAGCCTCCTTTAAAAAAATTGTGATGTTTATAATTATGTAAAATACAACGGTTTTTAAATAAGTTTCATCACTCAGTTCTATCACCTGGTCGCATCGTCGGCGATTGCAATTATTGTTGGTGTTGATAATTGTTCGAGTGTTATTTGTGTGGGACATTTCATCGCTTTATTTAAATTTTTTTTCAAGTTTGTTTGTCTCCTTCGAGCAGTCAAGTCTCTCTCTCGCAACTGCAGTGTTGCCCAGTTTTGGATATAAAAAAGCACTAAAATGCCCATTTAAAGAAAATAAACTACCAAGAGCTTATTGAATTACTTAAAGAATTTGGTGTGCGTGAAAAATTGTCTGTACTGCGTGCGTTTTTTTAATGTGTTCGGGGACGTGCAATAGACTGTATGGGGAAAACAGAGTTTTAAAAATACATCCTTGTACTTAAAACTTATGTTAAGAGAATTCAAAAAAGTTTAAGGCAAGGCCGAAAAACATTTTTGACGTGATAACGTCTTATAATTCGATTTAACAGGCTGCACGCACGAAAAAATGTGTCGTTACCTTGCTCGTTAGTGTTACCTTGCTCATTTGTCGTTACCTTGCTCATTGCATTGAATGAATTGCAAGCGAAAGCACGGAACGAACGACAAAGCAAACAAAGCAAACGAACGGCACCATTCGACATCTTGCTCTCTCCTACTTAAGTGAGCGTATATGTGTATGTATATGCGCATATGTACATATATAAATTCACGTATTTGTATTTGCATATGCCTTCTTATTGATTATTATTAATTTGATTCACTTGAAGATTTTAAAATAACACCAAGTTTGTTAATAATACCTGTTGTTTTAATGTTATTATTATTTTTTGACGTGATAACGTCTTATAATTCTATGTAGCCAGCTGCACGCACCAAAAAATGCGTCGTTATCTTGCTCATGCGTCGTTACCTTGCTTGAACAGCATGTTATGTTATGTTATGATATGTTATGTTATGTTATGATATGTTATGTTATGTTATGTTATGTTATGTTATGTTATGTTATGTTATGTTATGTTATGTTATGTTATGTTATGTTATGTTATGTTATGTTATGTTATGTTATGTTTATGTTATGTTATGTTATGTTATGTTATGTTATGTTATGTTATGTTATGTTATGTTATGTTATGTTATGTTATGTTATGTTATGTTATGTTACGTTAAAGTATATTATGTTATGTTAATGTTAACTCATTCTCTATATCCATACAAAATATCTATCAAACAAATAAAATTAAAATTTTCTTTTGAAAAAGTTAAAGTATATTATGTTATGTTAATGTTAACTCATTCTCTATATCCATACAAAATATCTATCAAACAAATAAAATTAAAATTTTCTTTTGAAAAATGCAAGCATTCAATTAGTATTTTCTTATGACGTTATCACGTTAAACTATCGTCAGTAAACCGACTTTACAGACAACCTCTTTTTTCTATATTTGAGGTTATGTAACAAGATGAGGTGCTTCTTTTCAAAGATGTCGTTATAGTTTCTTCAGTATTATCTGTGTTTTTTTTCACTATGAATACACCTCTATAAGCTTGGCATTAACACGCCAACGTATTTATTCATTTAATTTTCGACACAGTGTTGCCATATTGTTATCATTACAGAATTTTTTATTGCGGAATATTAATTTATTGCAAAGTGTGTTGAAGTAGCGTTTATGACAAAAAACAAAAAAATATGGTTGAAAATATTTTGGCTTGCCCCAGTAATTAGTAAAGCGCGCCCAATTTTCTTTTCTACCATCTTCATTGTTCAATTTTCCCATTTTTAAATAATAGCTCAACTACTATGCTAAAATAATGTAATTTTCCATTTGCTATTTATATTTATTTATTGCTATTTATATTTATTGATTTTAAAATATTCTCCCTTTGCATTTATGTGAACCAATTTTCGAAGCACTTAGTCCAATTGCGTTTATATAATATCTCTTTTTTATTTTGTGTGCGATCTTGCAAAATCTGATTCGTGCTCGTAATATTAATGCCCAAGAATGCCTCTATCTCAAGTTAGGTGACACGACGATCGACCCCGAATACGTTAATGAGCAAACAGCGAGGAGGAGAAAATTTATTGCGCTAGCTTTTTGCGGTCTAAAGGATGGTGCTTGCTCGCCGTATAATGATTTTAGTTCATTGAGTTCATTTAGTTCTAGTCTTGTTTATCCACGTCGAAAGTTGTGAAAAGTAATCGCACGGAAATGTTCACCGTTCAATTCTACTTTTTGTCATGATCAATTCTTAAAGCCACTGTAATTAACACTAAGAATAGGTCATCTGTAGGCTGAAACACAAAGGGAACTGGTACGGCCGCTGTCCGGTATTGGAAAACAGAGAAGACATGGACTTCGATTCAATGATTCTCTCCATGCCCCTTGACTCCATTCCTTCAGAAGTCATACTTGAAAAGAGATGCAGTGTAGTGCTGCCAGAGGCTCAGTTGTGGTCAAACTCAGAAAATGAGCCCGGCAAACACTGTTTTCGCATTTTTACGGATGGCTCCAGGACTGAGCATGGCTCCGGCTCTAGGGTCTACGTGGAATCCAGCGGGACAAAACTGTCCTTTTCTCTTGGAATGCATGCATCTGTGTTTCAAGCGGAGGTGTATGCGGTTCAAGAAGCGATGAACTTTGTTGTGGAAAACCGATGGAGAGGCAGATCTATATGTGTCTGCAGCGACAGCCAAGCTGCGCTTATGGTCTTAGACAGCCCCCAAACCACATCAGGGGTAATCAAGTCCTGTAAATCCTGGCTGAACTATGTCGGTAGACATAATAGCCTGATGCTAACATGGGTCCCGGGACACGTGGGTATCGCGGGTAACGAGACCTCAGATTCCTTAGTGAAGATGGGCTCTGAGGCCAATTTCTTTGGACCACGGTTAGCAAATGGGTAACTACCACCCACAAGCGAGCTTGTCAGGCTGAGAGAGGCTGCAGATGGACTAAACTGATGTTACTTATCATGTCCGATCGACTGTCGCAAACCCTTCTGTCATTAAGCGGAGGGGAGTGCAGACGGCTGGTTGGACTGATGACGAGCCACTTTCTGTGGGCGAAGCACATGAAAAGCTTGGGCAATTCAGACAGTGTACTCTGCCCAGCTTGTGAAGAGGAGGATGAGACGGCGGACCACTTCCTGTGTGTCCGCCCCGCCTTCGCTCGAATCAGGTTTGAGGTCTTTGGCACTGATGTGTTAAGAAGCGACCATCTTGGCTCCTTGGCACCACAAGATTTACTCAGATTTCTTCGGAGATCGGGTAGATTTAAAAAAAATTAAAAGGGAATCCAAGTGTAGTACAATGGACTTAATTCATGTCTGAGTGCTGCACTTGCTAGTTGTCCCGACAAAAAAAAAAACTAAAAAAAAACACTAATAATGCTCACACAGCAAAAGATTTTCAGTACATTTATGGTAAAATAAGTCAAACCCTTTGGCCAAGTTTAACAAAGCACGCCAGTCATTTCTTTCTCGTGCTAACCGGCACCAGTTGGACACTCCAAGTGAAGCCTGATCTTTTCAACGCAAAGGAAGCCTTCCTCTGCTACCACCAGTTGGTATCGGAACGAATTCTTTCAGAGCCGGAGCGTTTGTATATGCATTAGATCTTATAAATAAACTAGCAAGCCCGGCCCACTTCGCTGGGCACACTAAAATAGAATAGATATGGTTTAGAACAGAAAATATATGGTTTTCATATTATTTATTTCTTTATTCTTTATTCAAGCGCTTTGGCAGAAACAATATTTTTTGTTTTTCTATTTGTTTTTGAGTAAATATAAAATATAAATATAAATATAAAATATAAATTGAAAATCAGGAAAAAAGAAGATTGTTTTTAAATTTCAAATCAACGCATATGAATAAACAATCGTCTGTTTTCCTGATCATCCATGAATTTTTCGTTTCAATTCATATGTTTTATTAAGCATTGGAGCTTTTTTAACCATTATCCATTTATATTTTTCAAAAAAAAAAACGAAAAAAATTGTTTTTTCCACGAACACATAATTTCATTCGGATTTCACATTAAATTCTCAAATTTCGTAAGAAATTATTCACTGTTCCAAAATCCACTCCAAAAAAATGCACAAACAATTTTTACATGTTGCACTTACGTTTTTTCCTTATGGCATCCAACTCAGAAAGAAATATTGACACATTGTAACTCACACTGTCAATTTGACAGTTCAGTTCCGCCCCAAGCGTTAAAAAAGTAAGCGACATTATGGCTGGTTCAAAAAAGTTGACTTTATTTTATAAGATTTTTTTCAGTTAGTGTCCGAAAAATCCAAATATCTTACGGAACCCTATTTTTTGCCAAAATAAAATATAATCCATGTTACTCGTGGATGATGTAGCTTTCGAATGGTGAAAGAATTTTTAAAATCGGTCCAGTAGTTTTTGAGCCTATTCATTACAACCAAACAAACAAAGTTTTCCTCTTTATAATATTAGTGTAGATAAGTGAAATAAAATAAAAGCACGTGCACACGCGTTCTTACTATGGTAACTATTATGTTAACTATTTATTATTTATTTAAAAGGCAATAAATCCATTATGTGTAATTCACACATTCTAAAATCAAAGCAATAAATTAAATTAACTAGTGCCAAAAACCAAAAGCAAAAAACGCAAAAATCTGACAAAGCCCTTTTATGGAAGCAGTACATTTTTAATTTCCCTTTTTATTTCATTTCGCCCGTTTCGCGGAAATTTCTGACAACTGTTTGTGTTATAATTCCTCCAATCCATGACAACATTCTGCCCGCTCCCAAATTCACTTTCGCATATTGAATTTTTTTCATCCACATTATATGTATTGTATTTATTTACAAAAAAGAGTTCATTGTTCTCTTTGTCAGAGGAAGGCAGTCCAACACCTCCTCACGCCCTCATTCACTTTTTGTTAGTCGTTAACAATTTTCTTTTATCTCTTTAAACGTTTAATTAGTATTGTTAGTTTTAGATAAATTTCGCTGATTCGAAAGCAATAAACCGCAACCGTCGCTTTTAAATTTGCTTATGAACTTTTTGGGCACTTATTTTAGTTTTTCACCGTTGGCAATTCGCTAGTTTTCTAAATTTAGAAAATGATTTTATTAATTTATTTATTCAATTAATAGTCTAAAAAATACAGTATTTCTTACAAACTATGAAAACAGATTAATGCTAAATAAATAAAGTAAGTAAAGTAAAATTAAACTTATAATTAACTAGTTTCAATTGTAATGAGTGAAAGAAAAAGACAACATTTCTTATAATTTACAAAGGAATATTATTAGATAATACTAACAATTTAGTTCAACAATTCATTTAGTACCAATTTGAAGTGATTCTTTGTGGAAGAAAAATTCAGGCCAGTGTGATTTGAGAACGAATTAAATTCTCCCCGAGTTCTAGAAATCGGAGCATTGGAAGCATAATTAATTCTTACCATCCTTAACCAGAAAAAATTATGATTCCGTAAACTTCGCTGAGGAATATTCAAATTGATTTTCTCGAGTACCAATGGCGAGTCATTGACCCCATTTATCAAATCGAAAAGGAAAGTAATGGAGAGAATAGTCGAGTGACTTTAGATTAATGACAAGCACCGACTTTTGTAGGATGGAATTCGATCAGTGAAATTTAAAGAACGAAAATCATAACGCACAAAAGCTTTCTGATCACGTTCAATCCCATGATTCAATTATTAAAGGTTTGCTTACTAGTGACATTCGATTTTTGACACTCCCTTACAAAAGGTTGTATTTAAGAAGGTGAATAAAGTGGAACAAATTAAATTCTTTTTGGTAAAAATGGTAGCAAAAAAGTATTTTCTTACTTAAATGGAAACAAACTGCGAACGGTTTAAAAAATAAATTTTAATTAATATTTGAATGTAAAAAATGGTACAAATAGAAGTTATTAGCGGAAATTGTCAAGTCTAATATTAAAACAAGAAATTATTTCACCTAATCCAAGATTTTATTTTTTGAATTATTTGTTAAATTTAAAACCGATCGCGAAGTTGCGCAGCTTCGCCAATATGCAACTATTTTGTTAAAAAGAAATAAATAATTGGCACGTACAATTCTGCTAGGTGTTTGGCCGAGATCCTCTTCCTATTTGCAGCGCGCGTCTTGTTGTTGTTCCACAAATGGAAGGACCTACAGTTTTGAGCCGATTCCGGCAGATAGTTTTTTATAAGAAGGTTTTTCATGGTGGTAATGTGTTTTGCTAAGCCTCCACGTTCCGTCAATGGCAACTTTTTTATAATGAAGTATGCAATGTTACCGATCGCGTCGGGACTATCCAATTATTCTCCCTGTTGTAACTCTTTGGGAAATGCTAGTCTTTGCAAAATATGAATTCCGTCTAAATCACCACATCCGATCTCGGATTGCGTCAATTACTCTATTATGTTCTGACTTAAACGGTATGTATTTCATATCATACTATCCTAGAAGATGAACATACCGATGAAAACTCTTTAGCGACTTGTTGCTCGTAAGCAGACCATTTCGAAATTTTTCTACAAATTTTACTTTTCCTCCACTTTTACTCAAAATTTCTAGAGCTAGCAACCCAGTGTCTTGCTAAGGGAGCCGATTTGTCAAGACAGAATGAGAAAGCTGCTTACCAAGGTGGATTTAATAAGGTGATAGCATTCACCCAGCTGAATTTTTCGCCGTAAGTATGGCTTACGTCAAAATGATATGCTTTGTTTGAATGTATTGGTATGTTTACATTCGTATGTTTACATTTGCTTGCTGATTTTGACGTGATGCTTGCACCAAACGCAACAACAAATACATGTAGGGTTTTACTTATATGTGTTTGCTGTCACCTGTAATAAATTCGCCTTGCTGCTTACTGAGCATGATTCAATTATAGAAGGTTAGGTAAGTAGTGACAAGGGCACTTTGACACTCCCTTATTTTAGGGCTGCATTTACGAAGGATGGGAAAAAGGGAAAAATGTTTTCCCCTTCTTGCCTAAAGGTAGTAAAAAAGTACGTAAAGTAACTAATTAGTCCTGTACTAAGAGAAAAACAAGTATATTGGTTATTTAATCTACATTAAAACAAAACTACAGAAAAATTATAGTTTTTTCTTTAAACAAATGTAATATTTATTTAGAATATTTTCGATGTTTATCTAACACAAGAGCACGCAGAACTATGTGATGTTACTTATGTATGTGTTTTTTTTTCTGCCGTTCGGAGTCGGCTTGAAACTGTAGGTCCCTCCATTTGTGGAATAACATCAAGACGCACACCACAAATAGGAGGAAGAGCTCGTGTACGCGCCAATTATATATATATATATATATATATATAATCTTGCAATAGATTTGAAGGAATTTAATGTGTTTAATTTACTACAATAGTACAAGTCTTTTAATACACCAAAGGTCAAAATATAAAGCGTTTTTCAGTAAGAGCGCTTCAACTTTTGAACTTTTTTGAATAAAACACAAACGGTTTGACTTTTTTAACTAATTTTTTTTTATTATCGAGTTTGAACATATACATTTAAGTATGAAATTCGATTTCTTTTGCATGACCACCGCGTGCACGTTTTACGAAGTCAAATCGTTGAACCAAATTTTCGACCATTCTTTTGCATAAATCGGCCGAAATTCCAGCAATTTCGCGTTCAATATTGGCTCTGAGCTCACAAATCGTCGCCGGTTTGTTACTGTAGACCAATGACTTCACATAACCCCAAAGAAAATAGTCTAGAGGCGTCAAATCACTCGAGCGCGGCGGCCATTCGACCGGTCCATTTCTGGAAATAATGCGCTCATCGAACTTACTCTTCAACAAATCAATTGCAGCGTGTGCTGTGTGGCTTGTGGCCCCGTCCTGTTGAAACCACATGTCGTCTAAGTCCATACCATTCAATTGCGGCCAAAAAATAAAAATTACAAATTTACTAGTTTATAGTTTAAAATTTGTCTACCTTAATATACTTTATTAATATAGACTAAAACTAATACATCGAAAAATTTTAGATATTGGTAATATAATCCACTTTTAGTAATTGTGATGGTTTGTAAATTTACGTATATCAATACCACGTGTCTCAGTAATGAATCGGAGTGGAAATATGAGGAATGTGGGTGCACTTGCTCGTATAGGTGTTGGAACGCTGCACTTACTTCAGGCAGAAATCAAAAACCTGTAAACCAAAAACTTAAAAATAACTCACAAATATATCATTACAACATATCTGTAATTGTAGACTTAAAGCGCAAGAATTTGCTCGTGTAGGTGTTGCGCATATATCTACGTACAGAAAATTGTTCTAGACGGGGTAAGGTATCGACGTGGACAGCCAGTTCGGAAGTCAAATTCATTTCAGAGGTAGCAGTACTAGGCACATAATAACCGTCACATGTTAAACAGGTATTTGCACCATCATACACAACACGCTCTATGTCTCCTATGAAATTGTCCGTAGCACCACATGAGACAATGGTAGAAATACGCGCATACGAGCTTTCCTTTCTAAAAACCACAATAGTTGGGCCACCTAGCTCTTCAACACACACCTTCCGCAGCAATTCCTCGTCTGTGAAGTGCTACAAATAAAAACTTTTTATTTATTACAATTTATTAGCAAATATTCTAAAAGAACTTACTAACTGTAGTTTATGTATTGTATGTAAGGTGGTCTCTGTTATATTTGCAAAAACGCTGCTATAAAAACCTATGAATGAAAAAGTTTAAAAAGAATTTTTACAAATGTCTGATCTGGACTTACATGTATGAAAATTCACAAACCGGTGGTTTTCTGCAGCAGAAAGCCGACTCCAAATAAGCGACTATCACGATATGTAAGACATAATCGACCTAAATAGTGAAAAACGACATTAATTTACAAAATAATTAGCTTTTATTATTATACTTACTTGAATGTTTACAAACAGATAAAAGATTTTCAACGAATAATAACAAAGCAAAGCGTCAAAGTGGAAACGGTGTTGCCGACCAAATAATTTGCACCAAAAGTTTAGTTTTTACTACAATTCAAAAATTTTTTTGTGAAATAGGTACTTTTTTTTGTAAAGAAGCAACACGTTTTCAAATAAGGGAGCCGATATGTCAAGAGGGAGCGAGAAAGCTGTTTACTTACCTAACCTTCTATAATTGAATCATGCTTACTGAGCAAACCTTTTATGATTGAATCATGCTTCAATCCTACTAATATGACAAGCATAATGTGGTATCCAAATAAAGACGGCGTATTCCAACTTCGAACGCACAAGAGACGTAAGTATATAAGAACTTTAGGGTATATGGATCAACAAAGTCTGAACTAAAACGACGAATAAGCGCAAATACGGAATAAGACTTTGAAATGGTGTAATTTAAATGTCTTTGAAAAGAGAATTTAGAGTCAAATAGCACATCAAAGTCAATAATTTCACTTCGATTGGATAAACTAGAACCACAAATGTCGTAGGAAGTGGGTATAAGAAAACAAGATTTAGAATAAGAAACATAAAAACACTTGCTTATATTTAAATCTAACTTACTATATTTCTTTTACACCAAGCAACAACGTTATCTAAATCAGATTGAAGGTTTAAAGAGTCCACTGTACTTGCAATCCCCGAGTCTATCTTTAAATCATCCGCATACAAGAGAAAATTTGCGTTATTAAAAGAACTAGAAATGTCATTTACAAAAATTATAAAAAAAGGGGGCCCAGTATACTTCCCTGGGGTACATCAGAGGACGCTATAAAAGAAAGAGATGGCGCTCCATCAACATTAACAACCCATTTCCGAAAGAAGAGATAGGATTTAATCCATTTTAAAATGGTGGAGTGAAATCCTATAACATTCAATTTGGAAATTAAAACCTTGTGAATAACCTGTCAACTAGAGTTTTTTCTTTAAAGATGATATACAGTAGATTCTGTTTTTATGCGGTAGATACGTTCCGCAAGAAACAGCATAAAAAAAAACCGCATAAAAAAGCTACCAGTTCTATAGTAAAACTATAGATACGTTTCAAAAGTGCTAAAACCGCATAAATCTGAAATAATGTAATAAAATCGCACAAACAAAATATTGTATTTTTGAAAATTATATCTTTATTTAAGAAACGTCAGAATCGAAAAATAAATTTAAGTCAGAAATAGAATCAGACAATACCCACATGTTGCGCATTCGTTTAGGATTTGGCGTAAAATCACTTCCGTCACTTGAGGAAATGTACACGTCTGATCTAGATGGTTATGCAGGCGGTTCCATACTTGTAGGGTTAGCATTTCTGATGTAATCTGTGATGAGTTTTTGCTTAGCTGGTTTAGAATCTTGTTTATATGTACAATTCCCGATAGGTCGACATGCATTTTTTAATTTAAAAACAAAAAAACCGCACTATTTCAAAATCGCATAAAAAAAAGCCGCATAAAAACAGAACCTACTGTACAATATTCAAAGAACACTGCAAGATTTGAAACAGTAGATCTAGCTTTCATGAAGTCGTGTTGGTCTTCTGAAATATAACAATTAACTGCAAAATAATTTTTTCTTTCACTATTAATTCAAATAATTTTGAAACCGTAGATAATTTGACAATTGGTCTATAATTGACAACCTCTTTTTTTATTTCCACTTTTGAATACTGGATTAATGGTTGTTACTTTCAAGGCGTCTGTGAATTCTCATGGTTCAAGGGATTTGTTAAATATTAATAAAAGTGGATAGGTGATTGCAGAGCAGTTTTGAAGAAGATATGAAGATAGTCCACCTACATCCAATTTGGTTGATGTTTTGAGTTGCCGAATTCCATCTTCTACATTAGAAAGAATTAAGGTTAACGAACCAATATTGATTGAGGAATTCATGTTCGAGTGATACTCATGAATTAAATCAGAGTCTACTTGAAAATTGAACAAAAGAAGTTTTAGTATTGTTCATATGAAGTACATCATTGGAGATCAGTTGATTTACCTTACTCAATGAAATAAAATAAAATTAAACTGAATTTATGCTTCTTCCCACTTATGTCGTCAGACGGGGTGCGATGATAAGAGTTCAAGTGGCTGAGAGATAGAATCGGAGCCTAATCCTCGTTAATCGATTCAGAACGATTTAAAAATTTTTTTTTTTTTTTTTTTTTTTTTTTATAAAATAAATAATACAGGGTAGGCCATTTAAAGCGGGCCCATCGGGCAACCCCACAACTTTTGACAGGAACGTCAGATCGACTAATGACATAGCGCGTTGGAAGCGTCAGTCCAAGACAATTTTTACCATGGAGCAGTACACTCCAAAAGAACGCGCTGAAATAATTCAGCTTTACATCCAAAATAACTTCTCAATTGTGAAAACTCAACGTGCGTTTAAAAAAAAAAATAAAGTTAAAAGTGCGCCATCCAAAAGCACTTTACAGCGTTTATACGCAAAATTTATTAACCACGGTAGTCTCAGCAATACCAGCCACGCATCCAGACAACGTACACGACGTTCTGCTGAAAATATCGAGGCTGTACGAGCCAGTGTTGAGGAGGCTCCGCGAACATCGAGTTATCCCAATGTTTATGCCAATCATCGAAGAAAATGACATGGAAGGCTACTGGTTCCAACAGGACGGGGCTACATGCCACACTTCACGCGCTACAATCGATTTTTTGAAGCCATTGTTCCCTGGAAGGTTGATTTCGAAAAATGGTGATTTTCCGTGGCCACCGAGATCACCAGATTTGACGCCACCGGACTTTTATTTGTGGGGTTATCTGAAATCCAAGGTATACATCAACAAGCCAAGGACTCTAACTCAACTTAAAAACAATATCCGACGCGAAATCGCCGCCATACCGGCCGAAATATTGGCCGAAACGATGGAAAACGCCGAAAAAAGGACACATTTGGCCATCAAGGCCAGAGGCAAACATTTGAAGGATATCATTTTCAAAAACTAGCTGGAACAAATCTCCTTGAATCAAAATAAATGATTTTTCATATCAACACAAAAAAAAATGTTTTTTTCAATGTTTTTTTTCAGAAACAAATGGGCCCGCTTTAAATGGCCTACCCTGTATTTGCGTGTAGAGCTAAAGAGCCGCAGTTACACATTCAAAGAGCAACATTAAATTAATTAAAATTATTTAAAATGAAGAAGTCAATATATTTTTTTTCAAAATTTTCATACAGCTTATTATTTATTATTATTTTAATGTATAAATAATATAATTTTTTTTTTATATTTTAATCATTTAAAATGGCGGATGTAGGGGAGGGGGCCCAGTTGTGACGCAGCTAAATATTTTTGACATGCGGTATGAAAATGACAGTTTGAGCCCTGCCAATCATGTTCGTTTGACGTTCAGCAGTTTTTGTGCAGACACCAACTTTAGTAGTCGCATTGTGTATACACGCACCAAACATCGTGTTGAAAATCGTGCGAAAAAGTTATTTTGATTTTTTTCAAAGTACCAAAATTTTGTGAAATTAACAGTGAAAAGGCGAGTGTAATGCATCAAAATATTGTATTTGCCGTATATTTTGTGATTCTATATGGATTTATGTGATTATGTGGTGTCTATAAAAAACTTGCTTGTCATACACAAAATAGCATCGTGACCCGGTTGTGACTCAGCGGGTGGCCCAGTTATGACGCACCTTTTTTTTGCACTACGATCATATCATCATTTGCTTAACCTTCCGTCAGGCGCAACTATCAGGCTATGAATTTCGGGCGCAATGTGCCTAAGTGGCACACTTTTAAAAATACATAATAAAACTATAATTACATAGTTTATACATATGGGAAATACAGAAGTGGCATTAAGGGATATGAATAAGAAATAAATCTAAATATTTTCATAAAAATCCATTTATTTGACAAAAATTTATCATTTACAAAAGATAGTCGTAAATTAAGGTTGAAAATAAAAAGTTAAAACAGTCAACCGAAAATAATTTACAAAAAATGAAAGAATCCAATAAAAATTCAATTTGTTGTAAATATTATGATCAAGAAAACTAATTAATTAGAGGTACAATAAAAATATAAAAGTCAAACAATCCTTTTATTGCGCTTGTTTTAGGTCTCTTCGGATAGAGTATTTTTGTCCTCTGGAGTATAACACCGTTCACACATCATATACGTTTGGGATAAACAAAGTGGTGATTTACATTTCTTGCATTCCTGATACGTCAGTCTTCTCAAACCAGTTTCGCTAGTGCAAGTTGAGCATCGTCTTCGTTTAGGGGGCGGAGAAGGGCTTCGTTCATTTGGAAGTGAAGGTCGATATTTTTCTAACCTTATTTGAAGACTGAACGGTATTCCGTGGGTTTTCAAACTTCTTCGACGTAGCTCCTCGATTGTCAGCTCGTTAGCCAACTTTTTCAAGAAAAACCTTCTACGCAGTGGTTCTAGGTCATTACTGAGGTTACTTGAGAGTTAATACCAGCGACATTCAGCATTGTAAAAAATATAACCTTTGGCCAGCGTTTGGTATTTCGTGATACATTGTACGTTGCACACATTTTATCTATGGTATATACTGCCTATCTAAATGGTATATACTGCCTAAAGGGACAGTTTCCACGAAAACCGGGTAGCATTTCGTCTATAGTCATATTTTCCCCAGGAATGTAACTATCTTGGCAACTTCTTATGAATTTCTCGAAAATGTCTCGAACTGGAGCGAGCCGATCCAGTTCTTTTCTTTCCTCTCTTGTACTTCGGTCATCAAAACGAAGGCAACGCATAAGTGTCTTGAATCGCTTAATATTCATGACAAGGCCAAATCTTTCAATCCCATCATCGTCTATTCCCCAAAGTTCTTCCAGATATTGACGATTCCCCCTGTATGCTCCTGCAAGGTATAATAACCCAATAAAAGCTCGTATTTCAATACGGTCAGTGGGTTTAATGTCCCTTTCTCTAGAAAAATTCTTTCTAATGGTCTCAATGTATTGGTTGGTGTATGTTACTATAATGTTTAATATTTCGTCGGTAAAAATATTATTCCATATATCAACAGCAGTACTAGCATTTCTTGCATTCCCTTTTACTCCAGGTAAGTGAGTAATTATGTTGTGAGGTCCTCTGCGTGCACTTCGCAGAGGTGGATTTTGATTCCACTTACTGATCTTATCTTTTCCTAGAAAAAAATGTATGTCTCCAGAATTTTCATCATCTAGGTCGGTCTCATCATCCTGCTCTGTCTCGGAATTTTCACCCCGTTCTTCTACCTCGTCATCTGGAGCAACATCGCTTTCCTCCCCAAATTCGTTTTCCATTGTGGGATCGTCGTCATCAGCCACCAGCAAATTTATAACTTCTTCCACGTCTTTGAACTCATTTAAATTGAAGTATCGACGAGACATTTCTATCAAGAATATAAAACAAACTAAAATATAAAACCTTTGTAACGAGTTTGGGCGCAATGTGCCCTGCAGGCCACATCAATAAATCAGGTTATTTTCAACTAACTATTAAATATTAATAAATTATTTAGTATTAAAATGGGGCAATAGTTAATTTGAAATCAGTTATTTTTAAAATACTTGCTTTAAAAAATGTGATGAGTTAGGGCGCAATGAGCTTCTCCGATCAAACTGCGTATAACTTCACTTTGGAAAGGGAAAACACAAACTGAGTTGATTTGATATAAAGAGCACACCATAAGAAGCAGCTATTGAGCAAAAGAGTAGTAAACGGTAAAAAATAATAGAGTGAGACAAAAAAATGTGTGAGCTGTGCCTCACAGATCGGGTGCGCCCGACGGAGGGTTAAAGCTGTTGCCGCTGAAATTGACCGCTGCCAACTCGATCAATTGCAACGTATGCAAGCGTCCAGTTCATTTGAAGTGCGCCAACATGCAGGCAAGTTATTTCACTTGCAAACACTGCGAAAGTGACGTGGACGACGACTAGGAATATTTAGATGACGATGATGAATAAAAATCGTTGTCATTTATGGCCATTGAAGGACATTTTCTTTTGTATTTTTCATTATTTTTGCCATTGAAAGCCTTCAAAATAAATAAATCATTAAATCACAACAATTGGTGTGACATTCCTTTCATATTTTCTCATTTCCAGTAAATTTCTTGAGGTGCGTCACAACTGGGCCACTTTTGTTTTGTCCTAAAAAAAGTTATCCTGAAAAAATTTGTTCCAAAATTTTTTGAGTAACTCAAATAAACATATTTTCTTTGAAGAAAAGTTGCGTTTGGTTAATAGTTAAATGTTAAACTTCTTCATTTTTCAATTTGCGGAACTGAGGAAAAAATTTTAATTTTTTTCAAAACCCGCGTCACAACTGGGCCCCCTCCTCTACGCTCAATTGTTCCAGGAAGGTCGCAGCGGGGCTTCTCAATCGGCGGGCATTGTAGCATCGGCGTCCGTGACCTGAATACAAAAAAACAAAAATTTGTTTGTTTATTAATGTCATAATTTCTATATGAATTAAGAAAAATGGAAAAAAATTCGCGGAATAAAATGCTTAAAAAAATGAATTTTGGGGCGAATTTTTGTACTATTTTTGCTTCGAAAAAATAATTTTTTCGAAAAATTTTTGAAAACTTGTAAGTTCAGATAAAAGTAATATCATTAAAAAAATTGTGTGCAAAATTTCAGGGAGATCGGTCAAAAACTCTTCGAGTTATCGTGTACGCCAATTCAAAAAATATAGTTTTGAGAAAAACGCGTCTAAAGTTTGAATACATGAAAATTCCTCTCCCAGCGCTCGAACGCAAAGAATAGAGTTTTAAATTTTTTTGATATATTCTTAAAGGGTTATATTAACATTTTATAAACAAAAGACACTTTTTCAACATCGAAAGCATGGGTACAGTATCGAAAAACAAAGGTACTATGATACTTCTGAAAACTCCTGCACATTACTTTTGCAATCAATCTCCCAAAATGTAAACTCAAAATTTAATCAATTAACAGCAACCAGACAAAGGTTCTTGAGGCTTTCCAATTTCCAATAATGTTAAAATTTGCTCCTGTTACCATAAACTGAAATTATTTTAGCTCACGCAATATTTAATTATACATTTTCTTGAGTCGCTGTCAAATATGTACCTTCACAATAAATAAAACAATATTTATATACCAAATATATAATAAGAAGAATGTACATATATAAAGAAAAAAAAAAAACCAATAGTCAAACATCAAACTCTAAATTTCTTTAACAAACATTTTTTTAAACTGACCGTTGTTCATAAACTTGAGTTTATGGTATAATTTGAATTTAATATTTCGTATTTAATTTCACTTTTAACTTCTGTGAACTGATTTGTACCAGGGAACGCTTTTTGACTAGAGAAGGGACAGAACCCGGCTACGAAATACACCTCTGAAATTTTCTGTTAATGTTCACCACAATTTAACTGCAAAATATAGAAAACAAAATGGTTGCAGCAGAGAATTGAAGGTGGAGAGTAATAAGTATGAAAAAATGTCTGTTCACATTTGATGATACAGGTGTTTTTTTGAATTTGTCAATAAGATTTCTAATAAGTCTATAATCAAAGTTCTCTAGCTTAAACAATGCAAATACATCTCTGTTTTCTGCAGCCATTCACAATTAATATTGCCTATTCAGGTTCTATCGTTGTTTTTCTTTAACCTCTGATTCATAATATCGTCAGAGTTCGTTTAAATATATTCGTGTACATTTTCTGTTGGCAGTTATTGCATATATACAATTTCACAATAACCTTTCTGTCTCGCCAAATGAAGTTGCATATTTAGAGCTTGTTATTTGATCCATAAGCTACCTAAAAGAGAAACTGACTCAATACTTTGCAGTGAATTGCAGAATTTGAAAGAACATTCACGAAAATACACGAAGTTGTAAGCCAAACAAAAAAATCTCAACGTTGGTAGCAGAGCACAAGTGCGCAATATAAAATGGAATAGAAAGAACTGCGGAGTACACATAATCAAGAAGTGAACTGACCAGAGAAGAAGTATTTTTTCGGCCAAATCGAAGTTTAGAAAACAAGTGAAGTGCGTTAAGAAACCAAAACCAAGGACCTTTAAACGAGCAAAAGTGTCACATAACAAAAAGATTATTTTGCCAGAAGTTTAGATTATTACAAAAAACAAAAAATTAAAATGGAACGCAAATCGCATTTGGATGAAAATTTATTGAAGATTACATACAATGATGGGGACAACACGCTGAACTGTTATATTAAGATGCCATCCCCAATTTATGAGGTATTGAAACGGGAAATCAGCATGAGTCTTTTTGATCAACGCAAGGTGCCGCAGTGTGATTTAAAAACCTACTGGTTTGGTAAGATATCAATAAGTACCCTCAAGATTTTCCTGTAGATCTTCAAAGTGCACATACGTACACATACGAGTATAGGTTTGTCCATTTTGTATGTGTGCTATAGGTATAAAAGTCATTTCGGATATGCATGTATACCAAAATACGTAACAAAATAGTGCAGTGGGCTTTACATATGTACATGTAAACTATAATTGTCGCCATTTTTGATAGATTAAAAACATTCGTCACCCCTAAATCATAAAAAAATTCATTTTTGAACGCGGCAATTTTACGCTATGAGTAGTATTTGTTATGAAATATATTATAATTTCGTCTTATCACAGTATCAAAACAAATCCTCTTCGTCGATTATTATGACTCATGAAGCATATGTTTGTAAATAAAAACCATTATTCAATTCTTGACGAGTTTGTGCAAATGGTTGTAAATGTAGAAAAGGGAAATCTTGCAAATCATTATAGATATTCAGTTGCTTAATACTTGTCACATTGAAATATAAATGTCGTTAATTAAATGGCAATGGTACGCTAATAGGTTATTTTAATATCCAATAAGTATATATAAACCTAACTTTCATAATTTGCTTTACCCATTTATTTCATCCCCTCTTTGAAATAGATGAAGATTTTGATGAAATCGATGTTGTCAATCAGTGTGATTACGACGTGTTCCGTTCGAAACGCTTAGGAAAAGAGCACCTTTATGTCGCACCAATAAAACAATCACCAAAAGTTGAAGAAAAGGAAGCTAAGAAAGAGAATGATCCAGCAGATTTTGTCATACACGAACTTGTAGAATGTGACAGTTGTGGATTGAACCCAATTGTCGGTTTTCGGTATAAATGCATTCAGTGCCCTAACTTTGATTTGTGCCAACGCTGCGAAGCTCAGCATAAGCACCCAGATCACATGATGGTTAGAATGCCTTCAGAAAACTCGCCTCACGTAATTGATGCATGGTTAAGTGGCCCATGCGGACGAGGCAGCGGTCGGCGTTCAAAGCGTGAAAGAAAAGGCTCTAACAGTGGTGGTTGCCCTTTCTTCGAACACTCCACTCCAACATCAGCAGCTGGAAACGGGACCGAGGCTAGGGCTAATGCTTATGCTGAGGCAAATATTGGTACAGGAGGTGGAAAGCATCATCACCATCACGAACGCAAGCATCACCGTCGTCAGATGCGTAATGGCTTTTTGTCGCATATGTATGAAATGATGTCAGACTTTGCCGAGGGTGGCGCGGCTTACAGGCGAATGGGTGATGACATACCTAGCACCTCAACACCCAGTGCTCCACCAAAGTCAGAGGATTCGGCTAAAGTAAATAAAGATAATGGAGCAAAAGAAGCAAATGAAGCCGTTAATGCCGCTTGTGAGTCAGCAACAAAAGCAGCTGAGGTTGCAAATGAAATTGCTGCCAAGGTAACTGAGCAGGCGGCAGAAATTACAGCAGCAGTTGCAGAGCAAGTAGCCGCACAAGTTACAAATGATTTATTTAATACCGAATCATCTACTTCGAAAACAGAGGGTCAGAATGCTGCTACAGGAGCAGAGAAACAGGCTTATGGAAGTGTAAGTTTTTCGCCGAATCGGCTCTAAACAATGCTTCTATTTATTTTTATTACTTTGCTTTCTAGGCTAACACTGGTGCCTCAACTCCTACATCCGACGATGTCAACAGGAAATCATATGAAAACACTTCAGTCCCTGTCACTCCGACTCTCGAAGACCTTACCCAATTTCTCGATCCCAAATTCATGAAAGCAGGCATTCAGATGCTTAACAACTTCAGCAGTATGTTCGCAAAAATGATCGACCCAATAGATGGAGCTGATGAAAGCTTTGTTCCAAGTTATGTTAATTCTGGTGATCAAGCACGTAAAGCCTCTACAGCCTCAGCTGCAAGTTCAAGTGGATCAACATCAACATCAACATCAAAGTCTGCAGCACAGCAGGCACCTAAAGTTGAGGAGAAAAATCAAAACGAGAAATCGGAAAATAAGGAAGCCGTAGCAACCATAGCGGACACCACCACAAAATCTACCGCAATTCTCGAGGAAAAAGCCGCAGAAGACCCACAAACTCCAGAACGTCGACGATCACAGAGCGAAGATAATGACTGGCAAATGATTGATAGGCAAGCTGCTGAATCTACTGTAAATTTAATTGATATTTCAGCGGCTAGTTCAACCGACTCGATTGAAAAAATTGAGTCACCCGGGGCAGTAGCAATAACAGCAGCTCCAGCTTCAAATTCTGACATAACTTTTCAAAAACTTAGCATGGATTTGAAAAATCATGTAGAAAGTGAAAAGCAAAATGAGCAGATGGCAAAGAAAACTGAACTCGCTGATTTTTCTGGTGCACAGCACAAGCCAATGGCCAGCAATAGCACATCTTCGGCCGCCAATAGCACTGGCGCTACACCCATAACTATAGCATACCATCAAGGTAAGTTTGAAATGTAGAAGTAGAGAAATTTACAATAGTAATTGTCAATTAATTTCTCAAAACTAGATGCTAGAATCAATAGAGCTATACACGCCATGATGGCAATGGGCTTTAGCAATGAGGGTGGATGGTTAACCCAATTACTTGAATCTGTCAATGGTAATATTTCGGCTGCATTGGATTTGATGTCGCCGGCACAAGGCCAAAGCAACAAATAAATTAGCAAAAGCTGCAAAATGAGCAGCTTAGTAGTTTACGATTTTTTTCCTTAGTAGTGTTTAAGTAATTTAATATCTAACTGCGAAATTGTATACACTCGCTTTCGTCATTGAACCTATAAATCTGCACCAGCAGAAACCATTGGAATCTACAACTTCCGTTTTAGTAATCAACTATCACAGAAGTTATTGTTTCTTTTTTGGCAACAGAAAAATGTTTTACGTGCACTGAGATATTTTCAGCAGCTTTGAATATATATACATACATATTTGGTTTCATATATTTTACAAACACATGTATACTTCATGTAGTTTTCATATATTCATATTACAATCATATTTTACCCTTATAATATATTGATAAATGGTCTATAATATTTAATTAGAGGAATCATCAATATATATATTTATATATACATATGAGTATGTTAGCGAAATACACTCTAATGGAATTATTATTTGCGAAATAAATAAAAAAATAAAAGCGAAGTCGTACGGTTTATTAGAGATAAGCTCTATGTGATCACAGTACCGGTGCGGATTGATATCCCCTAAAATTTACTACTTCTAGGAAATGTTCTATGATTTACGTTTGCTTTGATCACAACAAACAATACGTCATGAAACTTGAGGGCGTAACTAATTTGGGCTACTACTTGTGCTTCGAAATAACCTAAAATTCTGTGACGTTAGCGTGAAAGTGCAAAATTAAATTCATTTTATTCTAAATAACGCTCGGTTGAAAATATCCTTCAAGATTTATTGGATATATATATGTATATATATATATAAATATTTCCCCGTGGTTCATAGAAGGAACACAGGGCCTCAGATTTATTGTATAGTTTCCTAAAATTGTATGTAGGAGGGTAAAATTAAATGAAATTGTCTGAATCATCCGTACATATAAACTTACCTCAAATACCAAAACAAAGACCGCACAAGAATTACAAAAATACTTGCACTTTATTACTAAATTCACACGCACACTTCTATA
Organism: Anastrepha obliqua; assembly: GCF_027943255.1. Taxonomy (NCBI): domain Eukaryota; kingdom Metazoa; phylum Arthropoda; class Insecta; order Diptera; family Tephritidae; genus Anastrepha; species Anastrepha obliqua. The sequence continues at coordinate 4,891,043 of NC_072896.1, forward strand.
TTGAATGTCTAACAACTTAAATAAAGATCTAAAATAGTTTGCCCAGGAAGATCGTTAGTGGTCCCCAGGTAGTCAGCACCAAGATAGCTGCCGTCAAGTATTTGAAAAACGTTTCATGTTCTTTCAAGTTTCGACGAAAGAATCCCGTGTTATAGCCGGTATATTGCGCCAACATGGCTACAACAAACGTTAACAATCCAAGAAAATTATGAATGAAATCATTAACTGATGGCGACACGTACTGGCGGTAGTTCCACGAATATAAACCCAATGCGCCGGAAAGACAGTTTATGACAAAGAACACGCATGCAGCCAAGCCTAAAAGGACAAATATCTATAGATCTCTAATCAAAATGACGAAGTACTCTGCAGTAAACACTTACCCAATTTTCCATGCCATGAGCGAAAGTGGTGTTCCTTTGGCAACGACTTCTGCAGTGTGCCGGCAACCCCTAAAATGCCGCCAGTCAGTTGCAGCCAAAAGTGTATTGTGGTTTTTGTGTCTGGATGCAACGAACGTGTGAGCCAATTGTTGTTCGCCCGCACCATCATGCCTTCCGCCGAGAGAAAAACAAACTACAAAAATGTTAAAATTACGAATGTATTAGTGTAATTTTATAAACACGGATTCACTCACCCCAAGCGTGCAGAGGAAGGCGTGCGTGGCGGTTTTTTTGAATTTCATCTCAGCGCATTTGACCGACATAAAAGTCGTTATGGCCAAAATGAAGCATTGATTGACAAGATTCCAAGTATAGCTGCTTATGACCATGATGCCCAATTGCTTGCTCAGTCTTTGCTTGGCTCCAGGTACAATCGTTCCGCAACGTTTAGAGTTCGCCGCAGTTTCACAAGCACTGACGCTGAAATAAAAATTGGAGACATACATATCAGCCAAAAGTGTGTTTATCAGCAGATTTCGCTATTATAGATAAATATTTAGACACTCATGGGTATATAGAAAAGTAGTGCTTTGCAATGTGCTTTTTGATTACTAATTATATGACGCGCTAAAACTGTTTAACAGAGAATTTCATCACCCAAAATAGTTCGGCACAGGCACTTGGCGGTATAATTACGTTTTCCTGGTATTTAAACAACTATGGCATCAAAGTTAAGACGCATCTGCGAGATAGCAACAATTGCAGAAATTCTAAGAGAAATTGTTGGGGCTGAATTGATGTAGATTCTGCGAATTGATGCGGTTGCTTTCGTCCAAGACGAAATTCTATAAATATTGTATATGGAACGACGAATAGATTACGAAGACGTTGGTATATGTATATAGGATAGATAGGGTAGGATTATAGATATGGGATAGATTACCCAGAAATATAGGTCTGAACAATTTTCGTTCTGTGGACATAGACGATCGCGGAAAAAAAGAGTGCGTGTAGCGTAGTACACATAACAGAAGTGAAACTTTCAAGGCAGGCAAAGAAAGAGAGAGAGACCCGAGAGAGAATGAGAGAGAGAGAGAAAGAATATATATCTAAATAAATTCACAACATTTGCAGAGAATTCAAACAGACAAAATTTACAAAAATAATACAAGTGGTATATCAACTGCGTATATATAGCGTCTGTCGTCAACGCCTATTGCCACAGCACGCACAATACGATCTGTCGTATTCTAACTACACGTTGCTCTCTCTCGCCCCGATGTATTAGTGTGGCGTTAGAGCCGTCCGCGCATATAGTGTCTAACACTATAACGCCCATAGACAAGGCACGCACATGCGCAATACTATCTATCCTATTCTAACAATATGTTGCTCTCTTTCACTCTACTATAGTATCATATTATGGTGTTAGTGCTGCACGTTTACGCGCCACTCTCTTTCTCTCTCTGTTACATTCTAACGCCTTGTATATAATGTATAGGTGGTTCTCTCTTGCTCCCACAATACGAGTAACGTCGTACGACTTAGACTAGAGCCTTAGCGTAGGAGTGGGAGAGAAGACGAAGGACCGCACAAACGGGAGACGTGAATAGCCTACGTTCTTCTACGTTATATCTTTTTTTCTCTCTCGCGGAACGAAAATTCCCAAAACGTTGCATGGCCTTGAAATGTTTCTCTTTATTCTCGCTCGTCCATCAACGCCTAAGAAGTTTCATTTCAAAAACATAAACATTGATTGTGTATGCTTTTAATTCCACGCTAATGTTGGCACCAACGCACATATGCACATGCATATGTATCTATGTATGTATGAATATCCATACATGTAAAAGCAAAATCAAAAGGAAACTGATCTTTACTAGAGACAGAAGGTGAATGAGCATTGCCAGTGATAGCGCGTAATTAACGTCATCCAAAGCATATACGAGTCAAATAAAGCGAAGATTAACGCAGCGTAAATATCGGCAATAATGTTTTGATGTCGGATGAAGCGCATTTCCATTTAAATGGTTATGTCAACAAATGGTTATGTGGGGCTCTGAAAATCCAAGGGCAACACACCAACATCAGTTGCACCCATCTAAATGTACTGTTTGGTGCGGTGTTATGGCCACTAAAGTTATCGGTCCTTATTTCTTCGAAAATGATAAGAAACGCCGGAATCGATTTCAGAACATTGATTGAAAACTTTTTGCGGCCAATGGCGGAGCAGTATCCTAATTTGTGGTTTCAACAAGATGGAGCCACTGTGCATACTGCTAGTAGTAGTAGTAGCATTAGTAGGTCTTATTTAGCCCACCCTGTATATAATCGGTGTTGAAAAGATGTGGAATGTTTATCATTTTTGTTTCAGTGCAATTGATACACATTTTTTTTTGCTCCTTGTAAATCCCAAAGCACTTATCCATTCTTAGGCAATCAAGGCAATCAAATCAAGAGCTGCTATGACAAGTACTTGTTCCGCATTTCAAACGCTTACACCTGCCTGCTATCGCTGTATAGTACAACATCAAGCTTTTTCACAAGAATTGCTTTCGCTCGAATTCGAAATCGTTGTAAATTATACTATTTGGTATTACTTAACTAAATATTTATTTATCAGCAGCAGACGACAAGATCAATATTGACATATGTAAGTAATGTACATAAATAATAATGAGTCCAGGCCGATAGCGCTCTTATGCAGTTTTACAACATTTATGTAGTGACATTTTTACTAGGCATTTCCAGATTTTTAAAAGGTGTGCAAGAATCTTAATTAGGACTATTCTCCTCAATCGGCCTTTAAAAATCCAAGACGTTTATATTTTGGGAATATATTTTAATTAAATAAATTAATTTACACAAATTGCAAAAAAAAAATCACAAAATATTTATGTATATGGACCTTCGCAACAATCTCGACTGAAAGTTAGCCCATTAAATACCGCGATTGTTGCTTCCTTGGCTTTCTGTACACCGCCACAACTTCATATTGAATATACCAAGGCACAACTTCATATTGAGAAATAAGGAAAAAGTGCGAAATCCAAGCTTTAGGGTGAGTACCACCATTGGAATGACTTTATTTCACAAAAAACTAACACAATGAGTAAAGAATAGGTCGGCACATGGTGCATAATCTACCCGTTCTCGGTGAGTTCGAACCACATACAGATATCGAAAAAAATATCAACATTGCATTCAGTAGTTGAAATTAGTAGTCTCATAGAATTCCAAGGACATTTTTTTTGAATAGGGATACAACATAAGTTTTGCAGAGTGCAATCTGACAAGTTTCGATGAATTATTCTCCACAATACGGTTTAAAAGATGGAGTTCCTATTGCGGATTTAAGGAGACATTGCTAGCCCACTGTTGAGATGTCTTCCAATTTGTTAAACTTTGGTGCCTTCAAATATTTTTCTGGTAGCTTGGAGATGAAAAACAAAAAACAGAAACTGAACAACTTTAGTAGAAGTTTAACAAAAAATTTTGTATGGCTTTATAAATTAAAATCTTAAAATAATAGTTTGGCGAACAATTATGTCAAACACTTTCTTTCGTACAAACTTTTTACCTACGAGTATCCGTTCTTGGTTTTTAAGAGTTAAGAGACAGTTTACAATAAACTGTTTTGTTTATATACATATACAGGGTGACCCATATAGCGTTTGCTTTTTGAACCACCTACTTTTTTGAGAATGGTAACACAAATGACATGTCAAATGTGTTCATAATTTACTTAAAGGTTTGACATTTACGAAATGGGACGCTAGACGCTTGAACAAAATTGGGAAATATTGAAAACCTATTTCCAAAGTGGTGAGTCTTCTTCTTCTTTTCTGATGAAGCTCATTTTCACATCGGTGGCTACGTCAATAAGCAAAATTGTCGGATTTGGGGCTCACAAAATCCACACGTTACTGTTGAGAAGCAAATGCATCCACAACGAGTCACTGTTTGGTGCGGTTTTTGGTCTGGCGGCATCATCGGGCCATTTTATTTTTTTCGAAAATGAGCGAGGAGCCGCGGTTACAGTAAATGGCGAGCGTTACCGTGACATGCTCAACGAGTTGTTTCCAAAAATTGAAGAGGATGACATTTGGTTTCAACAGGACGGTGCAACTTGCTACACTGTCAAAGTTACACTCGAACTTTTGCCTACCGTTTTTGAATTCCGATATCAATTGACCGCCTCGGAGCTGTGATTTAAGCCCGTTGGACTATTTTTTGTGGGGAGCCGTTAAGGACAAATGCTATGCGAACCATCCAGAGCCGATTGATGCTTTAAAACACGAAATCGAAGTTGCCATTCATGAAATAGAGCCCAAACAATCGAAAATGTGCTTAAAAATTGGGTTGATCGAATGGCCTACTGCAAAGCCAGTCGTGGCAGTCATTTGAACGATATTATTTTTCATTCATAAATGACAATGTTCAATCCTCAAAATAAGAAAAAAAGTTTGAAAAAATATTGATTAGTTTTTTTATAGCCGATTCAGAAAGCAAATTTTACATGGCCCACCCTATATATAATTGGCGCGTACACCCTTTTTGGGTGTTTGGCCGAGCTCCTCCTCCTATTTGAGGTGTGCGTCTTGATGTTGTTCCACAAATGGAGGGACCTACAGTTTCAAGCCGACTCCGAACGGCAGATATTTTTATGAGGAGCTTCTTCATGGCCGAAATACACTCGGAGGTTTGCCATTGCCTGCCGAGGGGGGGCCGCTATTAGAAAACTGTTTTATTTAACAGCGAAAAAAAACGCGTATTGTGAAAAGGATAGACCTATTTAAATTAAATTTTTTTTTTTTTTTTTTTTTTTTTTTTTGTAACGGACCTCTTATTTTCAATTTTGCCGGTTACGCTTCTATTAGATAGACTGTAGATACATACACTAAGTGTTACTATTTTCATATACCCAGCAAGCATTTAGGTTTGATAAAGCTCATATTGATTGAAAATAGTTTGAACTCAAAGCACTTTCTTAGTTTTCAAGTGCTTAGTTTTGATTTGGGGAATTTATTCACCATTTGAGGAAAAATGAGGGCAAAAAGAGTCATTTTAAGTTTAAAATCCCTCTAACATCAAGTCTTGTAACAGAATTATCGATGCACAAGTAATCAGAATCAAACTAAGAATAATAGTTCCTCGTACATAATTAATCGTTCATTGTGCTCATTCATGTTGTGCAGTCAATCAATATTTTCATTCGCAGTGTCATTTTTTGGCATTACTCAGTGCTATTTAGCAGACAGAATTTCGGCGAATCAGCTGATAGGCTGACCGTAACAGGGGTTATGAATCGGTTTATTTACGAAAAAACTAAGAATGTGTTAGTCATATACGAAAGAAATCAACCAATGACACTTCGTTGCAGTCTGAACTACGACTGATTTGAGGAGTGTGTGAATGCATGTGAAATGATCGTGTAGAATTCGGCTGAATCTCCCAAGTGACGTAGCAGCCAAAGTTCCCCTCACAATTTTCTTTTTCACCATACTTGCAATTACTCGTGTACACATCAATAAAAAATGCACTCGAGAAATTCTTTTCTTCTTATTCAAAGAGTTAAAGTTTTTAGCTCGAAATGTTGCTTTCGATTTCTTTAAAAGCAATGGTGTAACGCCTTTTGTAATAAAAAATATGTATATATATTAGATATAAATGGATGTAACTTTTTTCGGCTGAAAAATGTGTTTTAAACCCATTGTAATTAAGGGGTTTTCCCCGATTATAGTGGGAAATACGACTGCGAATTTCTGACATAATTTTGTTGTATAGATGAGAAAACTATCTTTATGTCCCAAACAGAATTGCAATGGACAGCGGGCAATGGTATAACGGGAGCGCAGAGCTGATCTACTCTCGTTGGACATTTTGTAAATACAATAAAATTAATTTTGTAGTGAAAACTTTTCGTTTGCTATATTTGTGAAGCCATTCGTTAAAGCTCATTGTTACATAAAAAGAACTTCCTTCGAGATTATTGATATTTTGCGGAGAAAATAGAAATGAATTTAAATATTTTCCCTCCTTAAAAATAAGCGACAGCAAGAAAACCGTCCCCGCCGCAATTCTGTGCAATTTCATGCGATTAAATGTGTTCTAATTTTGACAGCGAGTAACGGGCTGACGTGTATCCACTGCAGCTCTGGTTAGCACATACGAGATTTCACAAATCTATCCCGCCGTAGCCGAATGGGTTGGTGCGTAATCACCATTCGGAATTCACTGAGAGGTCGTTGGTTCGAATCTCGGTGAAAGCAAAATTAATAAAAACATTTTTCTAATAGCGGTCGCCCCTCGGCAGGCAATGGCAAACCTCCGAGTGTATTTCTGCAATAAAAAAGCTCCTCATAAAAATATCTGCCGTTCGGAGTCGGCTTGAAACTGCAGGTCCCTCCATTTGTGGAACAACATCAAGACGCACACCACAAATAGGAGGAGGAGCTCGGCCAAACACCTAACAGAAGTGTACGCCCCAATTATTTATTTTTTTATCCCAAGTGAAATACAGATTGATTTTGAGTTTCAGAGTTCAATGAAAATAATTTTTATCAATTTAAGCAGCAAAATTGTTGTCAAAGGTTGAGAATTGCGCTTACTGGGTAGGCATAATACGAGTTATGGTACGCTCACATGGCTCCATTTTCGCTAGTTATTTTTTGAGAATTAATCCATTAATAAGTTAAATTGGCTTAATCCTAACACATATAACTGTTGTCTATTATTCGTGCTTGTAGGTTACAGCTTTTTGTTTATATTCACAGTGTCAATATGTTTTTATTGCTAATATACAAACACGTACATACATACATACATATATGTTTTGTATTTAATTTTTTGTGCAACAGCGTATCTTCAAAGTCTTTGATAAGCGGTACACCTGACCAATCGCGAGGCGGGCCAAGAAATAATGAATATTTGGACATTAAGTACATAAATGCCTGACTGATATTTAATATCTATTCTATCTATTGTGATTTAATCGAAGACTACAATTAATCGCATACGTGAGCAGACAGAAATATGTATGCACATATAAGTATGTAAATATGGTAAGATATTAATAGCAATCATGCTTCTGCAGGAGGCGAGAAGTCAATTAACTTTCTGCAATAACGGTTGCTGTTCGGAGTTGCTGCTTAAAAATCGATTCAAACGTGCAGACATTTTTAATTTCTTTTTATTATATTAAGTAAAAAATACAGTTACTATAAAGAGCAAAGTGAAATATTTGCTTACAAATGGTTGCAGGAGATACCAAAGTTGGAGAGAGCTCAATATGGGCCAAAATTTTGGAACGACTTGAGATCCTTATATGGGTTTTAAATCAAGCTTGTATCGGTTTTGTGACGATTTACATGTTTTGGATATGCATTTACAAAGGCATGGGAACTATGGAGTTGCATGCCTTTCTTGTGACCATCGGGGTAGGTTGATATGAAAATAATTTGGATATTTTAATTTGCCTGTCATTCGATGAAGTACGCGAACTATCATATTTTGAATGATTTCAAACGAAAAATAATTAATAAAACAGTGTTTAGTTCGGACCAAACTGGTGGCATAAATTTGGTGTACTCGTGTTTTTTATACTTGGCTCAATGCATCTAGTAAGTGAATAGTCAAGACCAAAGTTCATTCGAGTATCAGTTTTAATTCCAAAAAGGACCGCGTCACTCCTATTTTCAATAAAAAAAAAATTAAATATCTAACAACTTCCTTTAAAATTAGGTCTGCTCATATAAAAATGATCCAGTAACAGTTCGATTGTTAATTTTTGCCTGTTTTTAGTTCAAGGGTTTCTCAATTAATAAAAATCATCAATAATCATCCGGAGACGATTATTTCTAAACTAAAACGTATACGTATTTTTTTAATAATTATTTAGGACCATAATTTGTTTGGTCTTTGCATAATGATTGGCCAGTTGATTTATTTTTCTTCCATTCGTTTTACATGTCTTTGGTTTTTGCTTTCGGTGGTTTACTCCTAGATGCCAATGTGTGCGCGAGTGCAGAAAGTGTAAAAATTTCTGAATAAAAACTCGATTCAGAAATAGTTAATAATATTCGTTTTCCTCGTATTTCTATGAAACATGGAATCTCTTTTATTTTTCACGCGACTGTAAGTCCGTAGCATTTTCAGTTTCGGTAGGCTGTTGAAACTACAACTGAAAAAAGTTATATTAGTAGTTATATCAGTAAAACAATGAATTTATAAAAATCTAATTTTTATTGTAAAAATCTGATTTTTTTTTATTTATTTAATTATAAAACGGAAATTCTTTTTTTAATTCTGGTTGGAAAAACGTGAAATGCACAAAAATTAACATTTTTAACACACTTTTATTAGGTCGGGTTGTATGTATGTATGTATGTATGTAACAGAATCTTTGAGATTAATTTTCACTGGCTTCTAAAAATCTGATCGACTTGGAATTTTGCACACCTATCAAGGACCGATGACAATGCAATAATTTGAAAAAAGTTTTCCATTATCCTTATTAGGATTGCCAGGATTAATATTTTCTTGTTTTACTATAGATCTTCTGTAGAAGAGTAAGAAAGACAGAGCTAACGCGCGGTCTGCGCATGCCTGCACTCTCCGAATTACTCTTACTGATTTCGGGAGTCTACGACTTACTCTTTCGAATTCGAACTTGCTCGGGCACGCGGCACTGCAGTACGAATAGAAGGCTAAAACATTTTCAGGGTAGTTGCATTCACACTTTGTATAGTCTTTACACATGCGTAGATACTACAAGTCTCATACACGCAAATTTACTCTATTCAATGTTCATATAAGATGAAATAATTTTCATATAAGATGTAATTTTGTTAAGGAGTGGGGTAGCCGTTTCTCAGGCTCCCTCGATGAAATAAGTTCTTCATCCCGATTACTTCTTTATCACGGCCGATAACTGAATAGCTTTAGACTCACAGTCGATAAGAAAGGAATTAAATATAATATAACACGAATATATCGAATCATTAATTCACTGACTGCAATGATAACAATAATTTTCATTAATAATAAAAAATAGTTAAAAAAAAAACTAAAAAACACGCTTTTTTGCTAATCGAACTAAAAAGTAGAATACGTGTTTTTTAGTTTTTTTAAACAATTTTTTTTTATTTAGGAAAAGGTTCAAAACCTTTGAAGTATCGGCAAGCGAAAACCTTAGCAATAAAAAATTTAGATTTGCATTGTCCGTGTGTACTTTTGTGATTTAAAAGAAAGCTTTTATTATTACTATTAATCACTTGATATATTCCGCGAAATACCCAGTTTGTTTGCGTCGACACACTGTCCACACTGCTCAATATTTAATAGCTTCTACTGTAAAGCCTGTACTTTAATTGGGAGAGAAGGTTTCGTACTACAATTGAAGAGGAGGGATGGCACAAAGGCATGAAGCCTGGTCATAGGACTTTTCACATCTATACAGACGGCTCTAAAACTTTAGATGGAGTGGGAGCGGGTATTTACTGCTCAAAACTTGGGATAAGGCAGCCTATCAAGCTGCCAGACCACAGCAGTATTTTCCAAACGGAAGTGTTTGCTGTGGAGAGAGCCGCTGAGCTAGTCTACACAAGAACAGGAAAGAACTCAACAATTAATATATACGTGGACAGTCAAGCAGCAATAAAAGCAATAAACTCATATTGTATTAAGTCCAAAAATGTTCGACGGAGCAGGGAGGCCATAGAAAGGCTAGCCGCAAACAGTAGGCTGCATATCTATTGGGTGCCTGGTCACAGAGGCATTATGGGGAACGAAATAGTAGATGAGATAGCAAAGAGTACTGTTAGACTACCATTTGAAAAAGAGAACGACACACCAAAACCGCTAAATACAATATACAATGAAATGGACGACTACATGAAAAAGTTAGTGGAAGGTGGACTAATCTGACCGCATGCAAAACAGCAAAAGTTATGTGTAGAACTAACGACAAAAAACTGACTCAATTCGGTCTTACGCTCTCGCGAAAGGAATGCAGAACTATCATAGGTATGCTAACAGGTCGTAATTTATTGGCTGCACATGCGTACAAGATAGGGATTGCTAACACGGACAAATGCAAGAAATGCAGAGAGGATGTTGAGGAAACTTTAGAACACCTTCTGTGCGTTTGTCCGGCATTATTAAAAACGCGTTTAAAATGCGCGGAAGCCCCATTGTTTGAGGGTCTGGAGGACGTCTCAAAAGCGGATCTCCCAGCGCTGCTTAGATTCGCCAAAAGCGCTGACATTTCGGTATACATAGAGGTCGGTCTCCATCTGGTATCGCTAGGGACCAAAAGGTCTTTGTGTGGCTTATTGCCAACCAGGCTAACCTAAACCTGTAAAGCCTTACTCAAAATTAAAAAGTGCATACTAAAATAAAACTCTTAAGCGGAAATACGAGTATACGTTTGTTAATTTGCGTATATACATACATATATGTATGTACATATGTAAGTATATACATATATGTACTTATGTATACATGATTTTATAACATAGAAAGTGATCTGCGATGTGGTTGACGTACCAGACTGGCACTCCCCAAGTAGCACTAAAGCGCCGTTTTGATACCATTATGAGACCTTCAACGGGTAGACATCTACAGCCAACCAGAGCTGCCGATTTAACGGAGAAATTTGATGGGTTGGACCCCTGCCTGAGGCTGTCAAAGAAAGGAGCACCCAGTGACCTTAATCGTGTGGCTGCCAAGCACGGATATTTACAGATAAAGTGCTCAACAGTTCCTTCTCTGAAAGGTCGCCAAAACTACGGCAATGGGGATTAAATAGTAAACCCAACTTTACTGCATTACTGCCAATCGTCCAATTTACCGGGCACTGCTATAAGTTTGGCGTGGAGTCCTCAGGACTTTCTGCGTGCTGCGTCTATTGTACTGGGGCCGTAGGAGAAATGAAAATCCATCTGATCTGTGCTTTCCTGAGAAATAAATTGTGCAATTAAATTTGCTAAGAGAATTTTAGAGATGTGCTAATTCAATCAGTGTTATTGAACTCTCAGCGAATTTGACAGAATCAGCTGGTGGGCTTACGTCATCTGAGATGTGCTTACAAAATAACTCAGATTGTGTTGGTTACGAAAAAAATCAACCAATAACACTTCGTTGCCGTCTGAACAACGACTGGTTGAACGAGAGTGTGAATGCATGTGAAATGATCGTGCAGTATTCGGCTGCCGAATCTCCAAGTGACGTGGCAGCCAAAGTTCCCTTCACAATTTTCTTTTTCACCATAGTTAAAGAGTAAATCTATCATTCTTGGATGCAAAGTGGTTAATGCAAACTCTGGTAATAACAAAGATAATTCAATATATTGTTTAATACAAATACGGTACAAAGGTGAAAAAAGCCGTAACATGTTGAAAATGTTCATAAAATCATGGAAGTTGTCGGGTTGGAACTGCTACTTGATAGCCAAGGAATTGAAGATTAGACAGAAATCTGTTCGGGACAATTTGCATAAGCATAATTTTAACTATGTTCACCGTCGAAATTAACCATTAAGAATTTTTTACTTCACCTAATAAACCCTTTCAAATTCATCAACCAAAGTTTATCAAAATGCTTTTTTTTTCATATAAAGCAACATGGACGTATTGTATAACTTACCATACCAGAGATTTGGTCAATTAAGGGGGAACGCCACTGTGAAGGGTAAAAAAATAGTCGATTTTTGGGATTTTTTTTTTTTTGCAAGTAGGAATGAATTTTCGAGGATCGGACAAAAGGCAATTTATTATATACATACATATGTATTAAACTATGTTGATGTAAATTTTTATTAAAAAATATTGAAAATTGACAAATCTGTGTAAATAAACGTAACGAGTTAAAAAAAATGACGTCATCTGGTGGCAGCGATACAGCAATGAATAATCATCTGAAATCAAATACCCAAACATTTTATTAATCTACACAATAGTGGCTATCGTTGTACATAGCCCTTTTTTTTTTTTTTTTTTTTTTTTTTTTTTGACAAAATGGTGGTGATTTGAATTTTGATGTATGTTTTTCACCATTTTTTTGATTTTCAACAGGCACAAAAAAAATAGTTTTTTTCAAAATTTTGAAAATCGGCTACGTACAACGATAGCCAATGCGATAACAAAAATTTTGAAAAAAAGAAAATTAAAATCGGTTCATTAGTCTTCGAGAAATCATTGCCACCGTATCAAAAAAAAGTCGTTTCGAGAAGAACGCGTTTGAAATATAGCATCGGTAAGCGCTACGGGGCCGAGCCGACGGACGCTCACTTAAGTGCACATAGAATCGGGAATAAAGCTAATTTCGCTTTAAAAATTTGACCACATTTTGTTGAGTAGTTATACTAACAATTTATGCAAAAAAAATCGATTTTTTTGAATTTTCACAGTGGTGTTCCCCCTTAATAATAAGTATATTTCAAATTTTAAATTCATTTCTTTATTGCATTGACTATCTTTTACAGTTCAGCCTACTGATGGCCGAGGGCATAATGTGCCATTATAACATTAATCCATTAACAAATGGTTTCAGGCGCAAAACAAAAACCACCATTCATTGGCTGCTGCTCACACTGGGCGGTGGTTGTGGTGTAGCCGGTTGCCTCGTTATGATAGTAATAGTGAAATTCAAAATGGACCAAGTCCATAATAGATTAGGTAAGTAGCTATGGAATAAAAGAAATCAGCTAATAAAACCACATTTTTCCTCTTCAGGTTTCGCTGCATTTATACTTTGCCTGATCAGTATGCTGTCGGGCTTGTGTGCCTTATTCTCAACTTATCTACGTCGCATACTGAGTCCATTGTTTAACAAGGGCTTTCACAATTTAGTGGGATTTGGCACATTTCTAACCGCATTGCTGGCACAATACTACGGCTACGATTTCTTCCATTACAATATTTTATGGTCGTTTATCAGGGTGTTGCAAGTGGTGACCCTTGTGTCACTAGTGCTCACTTCTATAGGTCCGCTTAAGGCGCTTTATCAGAAAATCTTAAGTTATTTCGATTAGGAAAGCCGGTAATTTTAGATAGTACGCATGTTAAGTGATTTGATTTTGTTAAGTGTCATCTGCAATCTATAAACAATTTCAAGTGCACTCCGATATTTATATAGCTTAATTCTGCATTATAAGAGTGTGATGTTTAAGTGGGTACCTCACAGACATACAATAGGGCAATTCACAATCAAGTGCAAATTGAGAGACTTCAGTGCATTTGTAAAATTATGCCGACAAGTATATAAATTTTATCGTTTTATCAGCAGGTTGTTTGCACTTGGTTGTGAATTGCCTAATGCCTTTATTATTCCATAAATTAGAAACGTGTTGCGAAAGTGAAATATTGCATACCGGAAGTTGTTGAATTGTGATAAAAAACACAAACACAAATATTTTTACCTAGAATAGAAGACAACCTACTACAGAGGGATCTTAAACATATTTTAAATCACTTTCTGCAAATCAAACTGATATTTTCTATAAATATACGGCGGCCGCCATAGCCGAATGGGTTGGTGTGTGACAATCTCGGCAGGGTAGCAAACCTCCGAGAGAATTTCTGCGACGAAAAAGGTCCTCATAAAAAAATATCTGCCGTTCGGAGTCGGCTTAAAACTGTAGGTCCCTCCATTTGTGGAGCAACATCAAGACGCACGCCACACATATGATCGGGCAAACACCCAAATGAGTGTAAGTGCCAATTATATATGTATATAATTCAATTTCTGTATTAACTTTCATAAAAAAATTGGGTACAATATTTAATATGGGGTAGAATATTTTATTAAAACAAAATTTATATTGAACGTACTAATTTCGCTAATAAAGCGCGAAATATGAGCTTCCACAATGACAACCCTAGTAGACGTAGAACTGTGCCAAAACGTGTTCTTTTTTTCTCTTCCATCATACAGGGTTCTGAATTGTTGTTTTTGCGCCGTCCCATGTGATATCTGCACCTCCTATCTCGCGGAACATCGACCTTCTCCAAGTACAAGTATTTTTTGGCCGACCCGATCTCTGCTCTCCATCGGGTTCCAGTCCATTGCCATCCTCGTGATGCTATCTGGTGGTTTCCCAAACGAGTGACCTCATTTGCCGATCTCTAAAATGCGTCGTTGCTGACAGTGTTAGGCCAGAATATTCTACATATGATGCGGAGGCATTTGTTGACGAAAGATGGTGTGTGTATACCTATGAAATGAGAATTTTTCTTTCGATTTCAAACGTTTATTAACAAAAAATGGTTACAAATTTAATCTTCAAAATAATAGCCATTGCTAGCGACACATTTTTCCCATCTCTCAGGCAATTTGTGGATGCCGCGCAAAAAAAATTGGCCGTCTTTGGCCGCAAACCAATCATCGAACAATTTTTTGGCTTCTTCATGAGAATTGAAGCGCTGCTCGGAAAGTGCGTGGCCCTGAGAGTCTCACTTCATAGGTATATACCGTATCAGCCATGTTTCACTTTCGTACAACAATACTCACTTCATACATGAGCTGAATATTGGCAGTGTAGAGCGCCAGGAGATTTGCGAACTTGCCCATATTATATGCATTCACTCGAACACCGCACTCGTTTTGTATAGACGTTGGCAGTTGGCATCTTCATCTTCCGTCGTCTGTCGTGATAGTGCGCCGAGGTAGCAGAAGCCTTTCAAACAAATTCCACCGGGCACCCGTCAGCCATTATATGTCTTGCTTTATTATGGTTGACACCCATACCTTCCGTAGGGTACTGCAGACTGAAATCACATGAGTGCATACTTTACTGCTGCCAGATGGTTTACTCAGATATTAAGTATAGATTAGAGTTATTGAGTTTTCTATGTTCTCAGCTCAAGTTGACCTCCAAACTACTGAACATGACGCTTAAAATTTGGTATTGTTATCTATTAGATCGCGCATAGTCGATTAACTAACACTAGCAATAACAAATTGGCAATAAACTAATTAAGGAAGGAAATACAGTATTTTTTAAATCGCTTTTTGAAGTGTCTGATTGCAAAAAATTACGAGAATCTTGTCTGTTATCTACGAAATAGTTTGTTGCCTGTCAAATTACTCCTTTTTTTAAGTATTGGACTTCCACATTAAAAGCCATAATATTGTTAAGACACCCTAGCATACATTGTTATTATTAGTATTAGAGATTGCCAATTTACGATAATATGTAGTTGTATCTATTGTAGGCACGACACTATTTATCTCTTAAAAAAATGTATATTTTGTTCATTGTATTGCAGAGTTTTTGTTCTCAGGTTAAATAACGAGTTCCAAGTCACTGTTTACATGTATAAGTATTTTTTTATTTTTTTTTGCATTCGATGTTGAGTGTTTTCTTCCATATAAAAAATGTTGAGCGCATGCATTATATGCAAAAGACGGTAGGCAAAACATTGTCAAAAATGAATGCGATTATTGAGCCACTTGAATCTTGCACTTATTATTATAAAATTCAATGGGCTATAAACTGCGTACCGAAAGTTTTCGAAAAATTCTGATTGAAAAGTGTGAAATAATGAAAATTTGTTGAATTTTTTTGAAACTACCACAAAGTGTAAAACTGAGATTTATCTGGTTCTTGTAAGAAAATGAACTATATTGTCATAAAAAATGTATTAAGAACAAAATAATTGTCAAAACTTATTAATAAGCTCTAGTACTATAGTTATTTAACAGTGTATTTATAATATAATTTTTCAAATGAAAATGTATAACGAGACACTGTAAACATACTGTTATCACACTGAATTGAATACAAATTTTATAAAATTGCTTGATGGCAATGTTTTTGTTTTCAATAAAAAATCAATCGAATAAAAAGAAAATAGTATTAAAATACAAATTTTGAATTTTCATAATCCTTACAACAAAACAATTCAATTCCATCCAAGGCACATTGAAAAGCTAGTTGTAGTAGTAGAGCTAAAACAACAAGAACAATGTATTTTTTGTTTGTTTTGTTTCGTGCTTTTGGTCCCTATAATCAAAATTTAGAAACAACTACTGAAAGTGCAGAGTAATTTAAACAAAAGTTGACAATTTAGAGACCAAATAAATGGAAAAAATCAAATCAGCTGCTCTACTGCTACTGTTCAATGTCCTTGACTATATCGAACTGCAGATTTAGTGAAGTAAAAAAAACATTTATAAGTGGAAAAAGTGCCAACTTATTTTAAATGATCGTCTTTTTGTTTTTATATGGATGTTGCATTTACAAAATATCGTCTACTGTCACCTTGTAACCCCATTTTGATGTATAAAAAAACAGTACGAATCTCGTCAAAAAATATAGAAAGTTAATTAGTTAATTACCAAGAAAACAAACTTACTGACTAGAAAATCGGAGCATGCAATAATAAGCAAGAAAAATTACATCATTTTCTACCGAATAACTGTGATTTTTGGTTGATAGAAATGAAAAAAAAAAACTTATACAACCCTGAAAGTTTAGAAAAAGAAATACGTTTTCGATAAAACGAATGTCGCAGCTGGATTTTATTTCAACGAAATCAAGGTTATAATCAGCAACAAGAAGAGCTAAAAATACCATGAACGAACCTGTGAGAGATTCTGAAAATTTTACTTTACAAAATATGCTATACAATTTCTTTAGATTAGTCAAAAATGGATTAATTTTTGAAGTGAAACTTTTTTACGCGCGTCAGAGTATAATTTCAAGGCCGCGACACACGAGCTAGCGTTACGAAAAACCGTCACGAAATGTAAGGCGTTTTTCAATAGGTGCGCTTAAACTTTTTCCGATAGGGAGGGCGAACGACGCAATATTTTTTATTTTTCGCTTCTCATTTGTATACTTCATTAGTATACATTTCATCATGGAACGCTACACACTTGACCAATGATTGCAAATCGTGCAAATTTTTTATGAAAATAATCGTTCTGTTGCTGCTACTTTAAGAGCATTACGGCCATTTTACGGTCCATTTAACAAGCCATCCCGTTCGACAATCGACCGTCTAGTGAAAAAATTTGTATCTACGTTTTCGCTACATAACGTTCCGGTGCCAGTGAGAGCAAGAAATGGGCTGTCAACAATTGGGCTTTTCTGTGTCGTCATTGTGGCGAATTTTGCGAAAAGATCTTGGCCTACATCCGTACAAGATCAAGCTGACACAAGAACTGAAGCCGTTTGACCATTTGAAGCGACGTCGATTCGTAAATTGGGCTGAAGATCAACTCGAAAATGATCCAGATTTTTTCCAAAAAATCATCTTCAGTGAAGAAGCTCACTTTAGGCTCAATGGCTTTGTCAACAAGCAAAATATGCGTTACTGGGCAGAAAGCAATCCACACGTGATTCATGAGGCACCGTTGCATTCCGAAAAAATCACTGTTTGGTGCGGTTTACATGCCGGCGGCGTAATTGGCCCATATTTTTTCGTTGACGAGAACGATCGCCACGTTACTGTGAATGGGAAATCGATACCGCGACATGATAAACGATTATTTTTGGCCGCAATTGAATGGTATGGACGTAGACGACATGTGGTCGGGACGGGGGCACAAGCCACACAGCACACGCTACAATTGATTTGTTGAAGAGTAAGTTCGATGAGCGCATTATTTCCAGAAATGGACCTGTCGAATAGCCGCCGCGCTCGTGTGATTTGACGCCTCTAGACTATTTTCTTTGGGGTTATGTGAAGTCATTGGTCTACAGTAACAAGCCGGCGACGATTTGTGAGCTCAGAGCCAATATTGAACGCGAAATTACTGGAATTTCGGCCGATTTATGCAAAAGAGTGGTCGAAAATTGGGTTCAACGATTGGACTTCGTAAAACGTGCACGCGATGGTCATACAAAAGAAATCGAATTTCATACTTAAATGTATATGTTCAAACTCGATAGTTAAAAAAGTCAAACCGTTTGTGTTTTATTACAAAAAAA
This sequence comes from Anastrepha obliqua, assembly GCF_027943255.1. Classification (NCBI taxonomy): domain Eukaryota; kingdom Metazoa; phylum Arthropoda; class Insecta; order Diptera; family Tephritidae; genus Anastrepha; species Anastrepha obliqua. The sequence continues at coordinate 4,909,364 of NC_072896.1, forward strand.
GTTGAAGCGTGAAGTATAAGCCTACGGCATGCAATTCTCCGCTTTGTGCGGTGCTGCGTCGTCTCCCCACTCTGTAGATACGTATTAAAGAGTATACACAGACAATATACGCTAATACTATGCCATATACTGCAGCCTACGGCGCGCCGCGGCGTATGTCATATGGTGGCATGCGCGTGATATTACAGGAGCGTGGAGACCCAGACGCCTAGACACGCAGAAAACGACGCGTCGTGTAGTCCACGTGTTCATCAAAATTATGATTAAATAATATTTAAATATACATATATTCAGTGAAAGTGAAGTTAAAAAGTTAAAAACAGGTATGTATTGACACATTTTTATAAATATACTAGTCAAATTTAGTATCTATACGAAGAAATTAAATATCAGTAATTGTGATTATGAAAGATCTATCTTACACAGTTCACAGCTACTGTTAGGAAAAACTGTGCCTTACTTAAGAAAAACCGCCAGCACAAACAGCAGCACAACGCAATCGAATATGTAGGGCTCGACAGAAGGCTTTGAGAAATGCAGTCGCCACTATCGGAGACGAATCATCATCGACGAATTTCTTTGGGCCAAGTGAATTACCCATAGTCAATCCAGACAATCCACAACCCAGTACCAGCAGAGACGATGGTAACATATTGCATCAATATTTATCACAAACGAGTCGCCAAGCTGAGCAGACTCAAGTTCCTGTTGAAAATACTGAGGGAAGAACAATTGTCGTTCAAGCCGACGCGCCGGATGGCCAATTCATCGCAAAGTCCAATGAATCCGACCTCAACTACATGCACAAAGACGAGGAAATCAGTCGCTCAGCGGTGTCGTGAATATAGACAGCGAAAAAAGATGGTGGAAGATGTCAATAGTATTGTCGTCCAAAGACCAATTGTTTCTCCAGTTATTGGGAGTGTGTCTTCGAATGTGAGTGATATACAAGTTGATTTTGCTGAAGTGTCATATAAAAAATCATTTCAATCCTTATTAAAATATTTAAATTTAATCCGGAAATTAAGAAGTTTCACTCTAAATATGCGCACATAGTGCGGCTGGCCTTTTTTTTTTTAAATACAGTGCACTCGCGATAACTCGAACTAATTAAAACAGGCGCTTTTCGATTTATCGAATTTGTTCGACTTATCAATTGAGTGTGCTATGTTAAAAAAACAGTCTTCGATATCGATTTTTTTCAATTAAATTTATTTATTTATTTACATATGGATATGAACATGAATATGTTTAAAATAATTAATTCGTTTCAATATTTTTCATCAAATATTTGGCAGTCCTTGTGTCAGTTACACAAAAAAGTCAGCTTTAACAGAAAAGTAAGGCCGAAAAGAAAGCTGTAATGTGTGTTTGTCTTTTCTTGCCTGCAGCAATGTTGAATATGGCTTTTTCACGTAGCAATTGAAGAGTGTTAACCTTTGCGGGGCTTACTTGTTCAGTTGTGGCCCACTGAATTACCTTATTGATAGAGCTAACTGCCTCCTCAGATGATATCCGCTCACATGTCTCAGTTGTGTTGTTAAACTCAGACTCAGAATCACTAGTTTCAATTATTTCTTCTGTGTCGGTAAATTCGGCACCATCATTCCATTTGTTAACATCATGAAGCGTAAATTCGACCTGTAAATTATGTTTTTCATAAAGAAGTAAAAGTTTTAAAACATATATTCCAGTCAGAATACCTGTGGGGCTAAATTGTTAAGCTTATTAAGAATAGAGTCTGTTACTATCTGGTTTTCTTCTATTATCTTCATCAGAGTCGCCTAAGTTATCAAAACTCAAAATGTTTTTCCAACATTTGGATACAGTTTCCTTTTCTAACCGACTCCAAGCTGCATCTAATAAAGTTACTGAGTCTCTTAAATTAATTTTTTTCATAGATTCGGTTATATCGCAATTATTGTTGAAAATGGAAGCCAGTAGAAAATTTCTGTAGTATAGTTTCGTTATACGAATTACATTTTGGTCCATTGGCTGGATCAATGGTGTCACATTCGGCGGCATAAACATAGTTAAAATTAAACCATCCTCGGACTTTAATTCGATTTCGTTGGGATGTGATGGGGCATTATCAATTAGAAGAAGAGCCTTCTCAGGTAGTCCCCCCTCTTTCAAATATTTTCTTACCTAAATATTAGAGTCATTTAACTTGGTTAAAAAAATTGTTTTAATGAATCTGGATTTTACCTGCGGCACGAACGAATTATGAAACCAGTCTTTGAAAATCGCCGAAGTCATCCAGGCTGATTTGGAATTTTTGTACTCCACCGGACAGATAAAATTCTTGAAAACACGAGGATTTCTTGCTTTGCCAATAACGAGAAGTTTAAGCTTATGGTTGCCGGTAGCGTTAGTGCATGCCATAAATGTAAAACGCTGCTTTTCAGACTTTCTTCCCGGTGCTTGTTTTTCCGACAACGAAACATAAGTTTTCTCAGGAAGAAGTTTCCAGTACAATCCGGACTCGTCGGCGTTATAGATTTGGTCGGCACATATCCCCATTTCCTTTATTTTTTCTTGTAAAGCCATTTTGAAAGGGTCTACCAGCTCTGGCTGTGATTACAGTTTTTCTCCAGAAATTTTTAACAAGCGTACTCCATAACGTTTCTTAAAGTTTTGAAACCACCCGTCACTGGCAAAAAATGTAGAATTTTCCCCACACAACTGGGTATGAAAAGCTTTCGTTTTTTCTTTCAAGATGAGTCCACTTATTGGGTAATTCTTTTTTCTTTGGGACAGAAACCATTTGTATAAAGCGGCTTCCATTTTAGGAAACTCAGAAGCTTTTAAAGTTCTCCTCTTCCCAGGACCCAAAAACGTGTTGTTTACTGCTTTTAAAATTGCCTTATCTTTCTTTTTTATAAAACTTATGGTGGACTTGGCTACCCCATATTCCTTCGCTAGAGAAGTAACACTACGTCCACGTTTAATTTTGTTAAGGACTTCAGCCCTCACTTTTAATGTTAAACACTTCAACCTTTTACGATCCTCTACTCACGTGCACTGATACACTACAAATGACAAATTTAAAGCAATTTGGTCAATGCAAGATGTTGTTCCCATAAAACTAACGGGATATTAACGTCGAAATATTCATATGGACAATACACTAGTATACATATAATTTATATACATATACCATTACATATGTATGTATGTACAAAATGTACATGTTTGAAAAGAATGTGTGTACAAATAAATTTGTTTTTTTGTTCGAGTTATAGCGCTTTAATATTGTTCGAGTTACAAAGTAGTCAATAGGGGAAAAAATGTGTTCGACTTAGCGGCTATTCGAGTTACCGCGAGTGCACTGTAATTAATAAATGTTCATGAATTTTTTCATTAAAGTTATTGCCCCAAGTATTGATTGAAGTAATTTATGGAACATTCATATAATTTAGAAAATGGTCTAAATCAATTCCAACTTTTAAACAACATTTTCGTATGAAATCACACCAAATTTCATATTCATAATAAATTTCGGTTAATCAAGATTTATAAAATTCTATATAAAAAGATCGCATAGAGTAAAAATATTTGTTTTAATTTATTCAAATGCAATTCCTCAAATATCTCGAAACAAGAAATATGTGACTTAGACCACTTTCGTAATTTTGTTCTGCATATTACAGATTTTACTCGTAATATGTAAAAATTTAACTTGGAAATCAAAAACTGTTTTATTTTTCAAATTTCTTACTAATTTGATTATATTGGTAAGAACTTTAGGTTCAATGCCAAATAGTCCAGTTTAATTACACTCGTACACACATTTCAACACATACATTTCTTTTCCGGTATGAAAGTATTCTGCAGCTGCATACGCAGAGTACGTACATATATAGGTACAACCATACACACATACATACATGCATTATTCTTATTTACATATTTTCACTAATTTGCAATTTTATTAATCGCTGTGAAACACTCTGTCAGCTGTTCAGCATCTTCAGTTCTAGCATCACAGTTAACCATATCAGATTACGTTTGCATACACGTGCAAAATCAAGCGCCAGAAACTCAGAAGATCACCGCACTATCACTTCTTTCATGCATTCAATTTATATTTTTTCTTAAAAAATCATCATTACACTCACCACACAAAGATTTGCTAAATGTGATATGATGCCTTATTCCGAAAGTATGAAAAAATTTGGGGTTTTGCATCCAGCATCCAGTATTTAATTTTTATATTTGTATTTGGTTTACCGATGTTTCACTAAATTTTATTTTATTTTACACAATATGATATGTTGTCACGTGTCTCTTTATCCACTTGCGAGCGTTCAAGTCTTACTCTTATTGAGTTTCAACCACAACTGACCCGAGAAGTCGCTCCTTTCAAACCATACACACTTTGTAATTTGGAATTCATGCAATGCAAAAAAGAGCTGATGAACGCGGAGAGCTTTAGGCCGCCATATAACTTGAAAAATTTCCGAAGAATTGGATAAGCTTAAAAACAGAATACATATTACGATTTCAAGTGACGTCACAATCCGGCTTGCCAGCAATGCTGTTTAAAGCATAACATTGGTAAACCCCCAGCTATTTGGATGACTAAGCAAAAGCGCTTCGCAAATTAACAAAATTAGAACATCTTATCCGATCGTACTTACATATTTATACAACTTATTTATGGCAGGGAATTAAAGATTTTATCTTTTAGGAATATTATTTGTACAAAGTAAAATAAAAAAGCTTTTCGATAATACTTTTCATGAACGTACACTTCTCATTGCGTATTTGGCTGAATTGGTCGCTACAGTATTGTGAAAAATTTAAGCATTTTTTTCTGCTAGGCTAAAGAAATATTGTTTTCTAAAACATCTTCTATGCAAGGTGTGGCTACTCTACATACACCCCTCCTCGATTCCTGCAAAGCTTCTTACGAATTTTCCATTGCTCGAAACAGAGCTGGAAGTCATCTTTGACTGTAAATTTATATTTTCGTTATTTCAATAAAAATGTAATTACTTAATTTATCGGCCGCCGTAGCCGAATGGGTTAGTGCGTCACTACCATTCCGTATTCACAGAAAGCACGTTGGTTCGAATCACGTTGAAAAACCAAAATTAAGAAAAAGTTTTTGTAATAGCGGTCGCCCCTCGGCAGGCAATGGCAAACCTCCGAGTGTATTTCTGCCATGAAGAAGCTCCTCATAAAAATATCTGCCGTTCGGAGTCGGCTTGAAACTGTAGGTCCCTCCATTTCTGGAACAACATCAAGACGCACGCCACAAATAGGAGGAGGAACTCGGTCAAACACCCAAAAAGGGTGTACGTACCAATTACATATATATGTATATATATATAACTAGTTAAAACTTGAATGTAACTATCCGTGCTTTTTTTCTGCTACGCCAATTTATAGAAGCAGAGGTGGACTGCTTGTAAAGTGGAGAAGTGAAAATTTAATTGCAGAGCAGTGTGTTGAATTGAGACCCCAAAATATATTTATCTCAACTTGGTAGCCGCACAGGTAGACTTCTTTTTTATTCTTTTTTTCTAATACAATTTTTACATTTGTCACTAAAAATGCGTTAGTGCACATGACAAACTGAAGTAAGAAAAAAATTAATGGCATTAAGGGTTTGTTGAAGAGAACAGAGGCATTGCCTATTATTTTTTTAAATAAGTAAAGAAAAAAATATTAATTTGACAATATGTATGTACATATAATATTTTAGAACGTTTTCTAAATAATGATGTGATATTGTGATGTAAAAGTTACAAAAGTAAGGGAGTGTGAATTGGGGTTTGCAGATAGCCGCTCTTCGTAAAATTTTTTTTATAATACAAGTGTTTCACAGGAAGAACACTCAGCCTTTTAAAAATACCCAACGGGTGAGCTAGTTGGCCGACGTTACATATTCTTCGGATAAGATACTTCTGCAAGATTAACAGCTTGATCTACTCCATTAGTAATCACAGCTGCCTTGTTTTAAGTAAAGTCACACCAAGTCGTTCCATAAATTTGATTTTAATTTAAAATATTTAGGCAGACCAATAAAGCGCGCATGTTGCGGCCAACTACAAAAATTTCAGCTCAGTGGGTCGGCGACTGCATGACTGCATGCTTTTAAATGCCAGGCAGTAGGCTAAAGGTAATTAGAAGCTCTAATTTATATTTGGCAGTAGCCTTTACTGAAACACCACTACCTAAAGTAGTCTTGTTAAATTATCATACCCTGATGAAGGGGTATTTATAAATTTCTCTTTAAACCAGTAATGTACACTAGAAAACCAAGTTTAAACACATTGGAAAAATAGTTTCGGAATCTGTAGGAACGATTTATGCAAACGAGCAACCGCTTGTTTTTATGGAGGCAGTTCTCAAATCCTCCAATATCAAGCGATGAACCATGACGTGCCATCTAGTGGATACTTTTTTTTAAATTATTTTAATAATTATTATTACTATACAGAACAAGTGTACAAAACTATGATTAAACCAATCTGGCTATATTGTCTACAGGTGTGGGGAACGGCCGAAAAGTCTCATATAGTAAAAATTCAACGACAACAATCGAAGATTTTTCGAATTTTGATCATGCCTGGCAGGTACACGAAAAATTATGACATCCACAGGACTTTTTAATATAGCAACAGTAGACGAAGAAATCACAAAAATAACAACAAGGCACTTTGAAAAAATACACAAACTCAATAATGTATAAATCAACAAACTTCTTGAAAGGGGGAAAAAACACAAACAGACGTCTAAAGAGAACTCGACCAAACTACCTTATGAATGAAATTCGCTTAATTAATAATTTATAAATATGAACCATCTCGAACTAAAATTGATAATAGAAATACTCCGTTTTTGGCGCCACTGTGTGTATAACGCTTAGAAAAAGAAAAGCCACGGTTATACTCTGGAAAAACAAACCCGGACAAAGGGGTTCAAAAATATTTAAAAATACTTGCTTAGATTTTGGTCGAGTTTGAATAATCGCATGTACATACATACATTTTTAGAAGTTCTGAGACAATCTACTAATTTGCATATATTTGTTTTATTAATAAATAAATATTTTCAATTACATATATGCAGTGGGTTTATTGAGAACTTTTTTTGTCTTACCTTAAATAATAAATTTCGCTCTTATTTTTACACACAAGTGTAACTAAATGATGTTTATACAATTATTGCAAGTAATAACTAGAAGTTCTGCTTGTTCTTATTGCTTGTACTATTCTCGTGATAGTAAAACTACACACATACATATTTACTTATGTATTTGGGTAATATAAAATATAGCACGTTTCACTACTGCAGTTCACTCAACTATAACACAGTGTTATAATTTTATATACAGAACATTAAGGTGGTCAACATTTTCGAGGGTCCTCGATTTATTATTTTCGGGAATTCGTGGTTAGTTATAAAGTTTCAACCCATCGGCTTAATGGTTAAGATTAAGTGTGTTAATATAAAAAAAATTATTGTATGTAATATAGGGTTTTCTAAACAGAGGTGTTATTTCGATATTCCAAAAAAAAATGCTATTTTTAATATAAATGATCGGTTGATTATTTCATTATAAAGAGGAAGGTATGCCGTTAATAGTGGAAAATAATATCAGGCAAATGACCACCACGACCACACTTACAGGACAATATATTTTTCATGAAATTTTCCATAACCGAATTGCAAAGTGGCTGCCCTATGTCCTCGATAGCCTAACGAACTTCATCTTTGAGGTCTTGAATCGGCCCTGGGCTGTTGACGTAGACCTTCTCTTTCACGTGGTCCCAAAGAAAAAAGTCACAAGGTGTTAAACCATAAGATCTCGGTGGCCAATTGTGATCACCTCTTCGAGAGATAACACGGTCCGGAAACTTTTCCCGTAAAAGATCAATGGTTTCGTTGCTTGTGTGGCACGTAGCCCCGTTTTGTTGAAAATAAACGTTGTCCAGATCAATACCATCCAATTCCAGCCATAAAAAATCGTTAATCACCTCTCGATAGCGCAATCCATTCACCAATAACACCTGTTAATGGAAAACCCTAAATTATTATTTTCTGAATTCTTTTGAAATTGTCTACATACATATGTAAATAAGAACCTAAAGTAAAGAAAAAATTCGAAAAAGTGTAGTTCACACAGTTCAAATCAATGAGTTCGGAAAGTTACATAATTTGTCATAGCTCCATGTGCTCCAGATGTGGCAATTTTCGTTAAGTTTTTTCAAACATCGATCTTTCCAACGCAGAGGAGGCCTTCCTCTTCCTCTGCTACCACCAGCTGGTACCGTATCGAATATTTTTAAAGCCGGAGCGTTTGTATCCATTCGGACGACATGACCCAGCCAAGGTAGACGCTGGATCTTTATTCGCTGCGCCTATGTCGTCGTAAAGCTCGTACAGCTCATCGTTCTGCGATATTCGCCGTTGCCAACGTGCAAAGGTCCAAAAATCTTACGCAGAATCTTTCTCTCGAACACTCCAAGGGTCCCTTCATCGGATGTTGTCATCGTCCAAGCTTCTGCGCCATACGTTCGGACGGTCATGATGAGAGTCCTGTAGACTGATAGTTTTGAGAGAGAGGACTTTACTACTTAATTGCCTACTTAGCCCAGTAACAATTGTTGGCAAGAGAGATTCTACGTTGGATTTCAAGGCTGCCACTGTTATCGGTGTTAATGCTGGTTCCTAAGTATACGAAGTCCTTTATAACCTCGAAATCATAACTGTCAACAGTTCCTAAACAGCAAACATTTTTTGGCCATCTGCTCCGAATTTCACGATAGGCTTAGTGATACTGTATATTCCTAAAGGATTTGAACATAGTGTTCACAAGGGCGGAAGATAAACATTTACTATTACCTACTAGGCTATAAAAAAATTGCTCTAAATACCTTCTGTTCAGTGACAAAAATTTCTTCTTCTAATCTTTTTAAAAATGTGTGCTTTTTTAATATTGTGATAAGATGATTTTTCATTAAGAAAAAGTAATTAAACTAATTACAATTTTACAATTTAAAAAGTTATTTTCAACCAGAACGTTTTTAAACACATCTAATGTGCTGTACATATACTCACAAACATATATGTATGTATCTGTATGCATGTTTGGATAATTCAGACACATAAATAAAAATTTTTTGTAAGTTTTTAATTTAATAATTCCATGTAAAACGATATATACAAATTAACATTACGAACAGTTGATAAACTTGATTCACTTAATTACACTAACAAAGTTTTTTGCCTTTTGCCACATAAAATAATTTTGCTAATTATTGTGTATAATTTAGCAATTATTGCAAACACCAAAAGTCAAAGTAAATAAAAGGCGCAAAAATGAAAGTGAAATATTCAGCCAATGCCAAATGGTGAAGTACAACTGATTACTGCTAGCAAAAAATTTGAAAGTAAATTATACTCGTACGTACCCAAAATGTATTATTACTAATGCGTTCCCTTGTTTGTTGATCACAAGTTCGAAGCAAATGCATACATACATACATACACATGTGGGCAATATTGCAGTGATCAGGAACTGTTTTTTAAAACTGTAAAACGGTAAGCTGGGCCAATAGCCTTCCAGTTCCATAAATAGAAATGTAAGCTCCCATGCAGAGGCAAAAGTTTATTTTCATTTCACCCCATAAAGCTTTGCACAAAGTTAATGCCATTAAAAAATATATGAGACGATGTAGATGTAACCTAAAATCAGAGCTTGAACTATGTAACTGCGAGTGCAACTCTTTTATTTAAAAGCTGTTGTTCTCTAAGCTGCACGTCGAAGTCAAAAATTCTCATTTCTTCTTCCTATCGCTGTTATTTTTAGTGCGAAAATTGAGCTTTTTGTTTCTAAGTGCATTAAATAAAAATGAAATAAAACAATTTTTTAATTTCATTTTGAAGCAGCTGAGATAAATAGTCTACGTGTGTGGCCTCCAAGCAGTCTGATTTCTCTGGCTTTTCAATGTAAGTAGATCACAGTTACACGTAGAGTGTGCTTTGTAGAAAGAAATCTAGGGTATGTTTTAAGTACCAGGTTGATACTCTTTTGATAACTTTCAAATGAAATTCAATTTTGTAATTTACCTTTACCTTCATCCTACCAACCAATTAGCTTCTGATCTTTTTTCCTGAAACGCATGGACACAATCATGGATAAGCACATTTGAAAAGTAAATCCTAAGGAGCAGTGCAGGACACAGTTTGCCTATTAAGAGTGCAAATCCACAGAGACAATACGTATTCTTTGCTATAAAATTAGAGAGACTCTAAAGTATAATCTTTTACGCTTTTATTGACAGCTCGGTGGCTTTCGACAATACGTCGTATCAAGCAGTGTAACATGCCATGCTGAGCAGGAATATAAATCCAATGAGCAGTCGTTGAGTGCTATTCACGCCCAAGACAAGAAAAACCAGCATGGAACTAGGAAGAACACGCAAATCCATAATGGCAACCAGCAGATGACAACAGGTGGACGTGCTCTCTCCTCTTCTGTAGGAAGAATTGGCTACAGGCGTAGTCCTACACTTGCTAATTCATAGAACCGACTCTAAGGAGTACAACGTTCAGTTTTTTTATGGAAGAAACATATCCTGGTGTGGTGCTTGACAGAATCCTCACTTGGAATGCTCACTTTATTGCTGTTACCAATGAGGTAACGAAGGCTGTTTCCTCTTCACACGTATTTCATGGGGTCTATCCCTCATAAGTATGTATTGGTCAAACTGTTGTCACTACACATTTACTACTGTGTCATCCTATACAGTACTGGCCATTTACTCACCTATGCTTCCTTACTATGATGGCCTAAAACTAAATAAAATTAACTAAATTACAGGCGGCCGCCGTAGCCGATGGATTGGTGCGCGACTACCATTCGGAATTCACAGAGAGAACGTCGGTTCGAATCTCGGTGAAACACCAAAATTAAGAAAAACATTTTTCTAATAGCGGTCGTTCCTCGGCAAGCAATGGCAAACCTCCGAGTAAATTTCTGCTGAAAAAGCTCCTCATAAAAAAATATCTGCCGTTCGGAGTCAGCTTGAAACTGTAGGCCCCTCCATTTGTGGAACAACATCAAGACGCACACCACAAATAGGAGGAGGAGCTCGGCCAAACACCCAAAAAGGGTGTACGCGCCAATTATATATATTATATATATAAATTACTTCGATTGCTGTACGTCGACATAACTGGGTGATGAGAACTTGCCGATGGATGCGCTCAGTGCATTTATAAGAATACTTCCTCTCCTATCATGGCAGAGAAGGAGGCTACCCTAGGCCCACTAAGACTTAACAATATTTCTGAGAGACGGGCAATCCATACATTCAACCAGACTCGGCTATCTGGTACACAGATGGGTCGAAGCTTGCAGATGGTAGGATTGATGCGGGTGTCTTTTGGGACTGGGACTCTTCAAAAGCGCATCTGTGCCTCGTTAGATAACCTGGTAGCTTTATGTGAGTGCAGTCTTATCTAATAGCAACTAAACTCATTAAGGAATGCTGCACTGTCCTCAAAACCATCGTTTTGCTGGGTCTCTTGCCAGGACATAAAGCTCGTAATGGCAACGAATAAGAAAGCTGCCTAGCGAAATTATGCGCTAGATCAAAATTGCATGGATCACAAACCTTTTGCGAGCTACCAAAGCTCACTTAAAAGAAAGTCCAGGACAGACGCAGGCAAAACAATTTATTCTTCCTTCTAAAGTAACCGTGAGTAGGCTCTAAAACCTGCGTAGAGAGTACTTACGAACTTTCGATGGATTTTATATGGGACATTGTAATCTTAATCATTATTTCAGGAAATAAAGATTAGTAGAATCAAGCATCTGTCGCTTTTGCGAGCTGAGCGATAAAACATCTCAGTTTATCCTTTGCGAATGTGCTACTCCTGCGAGACGAGAACCGGTTTTACTCTGGATTCATTAGTAATGTGAAACAAAAAGGGCGAGTAAGTGCTCAAATTCATTAGAAGCCTTCAGAACGCAATGTACTATGGGCCAATAAAACTAAGCACTTATATTTTGCTAATTGTTTATATTCAGGGAGTTCAGAATTAAGTCTGAATGGCCTGTGAAGAAAAATTCAGCACAAAAATATGTTGCAAAAGCATTGCTTTATTATATTTTTAACGATTTTGTATAATACATCTGTTTATCAATCACTGTCGTTTTGTTTCTCAATTTTCAGTTCGTCGTATAATTCGTGATTCTTGCCAACAACAAAAACATGGTGTCGAGATAGTGACGTCACTGCGAGAAAATACCTATTTTGGGTTCTTTCCGTCTTACTTGATCTGTGTCGATGGCTCATGATAGTAGATAGAATAAATCTGTTTAGCTTAAGCCATGGCTAAGGTTTCATCTTTACCCGAACGGTGCGGATTTATATCTGGCCAAGGACTGTCACTTCAGCAGCATCTGGCTCTTCGCGCGGCTTTGTTACCATGTGTTGGACTAAAAAATCGGAAATTTTTTTATGGCATATTTTAAAAGTACATCATCTTAAAAATATAAATTCAAAAAATCATAAAGATCGGAGCACTAGAACGAAAGTTACAGACCGTGGAAGCGCGCGACCTTATCCATAAATGAAGTGCACGCAAAACTTTAGACACGATTATCTCGAAGTTGTGTTTTTTGAAAATTACCGTTGCGGTGATTATTATTCATCAAAAACTATTTGACCGATTTGCATAAACTTTTTTTTTAATTATTCGAAGTTACAACCTCGTGAATCTGAACGGTTCACTTTTTATAAATATAGGTTGTCAAAAAAGTCTTGCGGTATTTCCGCAAGCTTGTCTTTGCAAGCGCGTAGTTCTAGTTGTATTCGTCGCATCGGTTCACGCTTGAGCTTTTTGGAAAGCTCTTTTCACGTGCTAACACGTGTTTGATTAATTGTTGTTTGCTTTTAGTCGTTCGTGAGTTATAGCGTCGCAAACATGGAGCAAAATAAAGAGAAAATACGGCATATTTTACAGTACTACTACGATAAAGGCAAAAATGCATCTCATGCTGCCAATAAAATTTGTGCAGTTTATGGACCCGATACCGTTTCCATTTCCACCGCACAACGATGGTTTCAACGTTTTCGTTCTGGTGTAGAGGTGATGGAAGATGCGCCACGGTCCGGAAGGCCTGTCGTCAAAAATTGCGATAAAATCGCTGAATTGATCGAAAGAGACCGGCATAGTAGCAGCCGTAGCATCGGCCAAGAGCTGGGCATGAGTCATCAAACCATTATAAACCATTTGAAGAAGCTTGGATTCAAAAAGAAGCTCGATGTATGGGTGCCACACGACTTGACGCAAAAAAACATTTTTGCCCGTATGGATGCATGCGAATCGCTTCTGAATCGCAACAAAATCGACCCGTTTTTGAAGCGGATTGTGACTGGCGATGAAAAGTGGTCACTTACGACAACGTGAAGCGCAAACGGACGTGGTCGAAAAACGGTGAAGCTGCCCAGACGGTGGCCTGGATTGACGGCCAGGAAGGTTCTTCTGTGTGTTTGGTGGGATTGGCAGGGAATCATCCACTATGAGCTGCTCCCCTATGGCCAAACGCTCAATTCGGACCTGTACTGCCAACAACTGGACCGCTTGAATGCAGCACTCATGCAGAAGAGACCATCTTTGATCAACAGAGGCCGAATTGTCTTCCATCAGGACAACGCCAGGCCACACACATCTTTGGTGAGGCGCCAGAAGCTCCGGGAGCTCGGATGGGAGGTTCTTTTGCATCCACCGTATAGTCCGGATCTCGCACCAAGTGATTACCACCTATTTCTGTCCATGGCGAACGAGCTTAGTAGTCGGAAGTTGTCCACAAGAGAGTCCTGTGAAAATTGGCTCTCCGAGTTTTTTGACAATAGGGAAGCGAGCTTCTATAAGAGGGGCATTATGAAGTTGGCATCTCGTTGGGAACTCGTCATCGAACAAAACGGCGCATATTTGACTTAAATCGCATTATTATAACCAATTTTATGAACAATTGAAAATTCAATAAAAATACCGCAAGACTTTTTTGTCAACCTATATTTGCATAGATCGCTGGAATTAATGTTTTTTTATAATTTTTCAACCTCTCAAAAATCGTTTTTTTTTTTGTGCAAAGCGGTTTTCATATCGAGAAAAAATTTTTTTGGGTAAGATTCACTGGTAAGATTCACTAAAAAATATTTTTCTACAATAATCATTTAATTTTTTTGATTTCAGTTGAGCTGCTCATGCGCTACCGTAATCACCGCAAGCCTCTTTTAAAAAACGGCGTTTCGGAGGAGATGTAATTTTTAAGTATAACCTTGGTATTTCTGATAGTGGAAAGCAGAAGCCGAGAAGCTTTTTGCATTCGATGGTAGCAAATAAAGATTTTTAAATGCCAGAACGGCTCGAAACGGTTCCTCAATTTTAATTAATTCTTTTCGCTATTAGAGAAAAGGCATAGTGATTTTCGATTGATTTTGCCTTTTTCCACCTAACTTCATTTTGTCGAAACACTGAACGACGCTTATTGGAGGTACCCAGGCATTAGCAACCACAATTTTCCTTAGTTTACATCAATTCTCTAGTTTACTGTTGGCCAGTTTTCATTTTATCTTCCAGTAAATTCAAATTTGTAAAAATATTCATATTCAATAGACAGATAAGTCACGCAGTTTTCTTCGCATATTCACAATTGAGCAACCATTTCAATTAAAAATATGCATTTTAGTAATTTTCACGCGTTTTTGCGGCATTAAGTGTTCTATAATGCGACTGCGACAATGGAAATGGCGTCGAAATATAAAATGTATCCCGTACACTTGTACCAACTATGTGTATTTTTAGTTATTTTTTATTTTATTTTTTTTTAGCAATCGTGTTTTTTGTTGCTCAGATGATCAATAATAGCATTTGAATGAATGAATTTTTTATGCTTTTTCCGCCACAAGCAACACGACTGCAATCAGTTACGGTAGCAGTACTTAGTAATTACGGTTGATATGCAGAACTAACATTCGTTAACTGAATGAGAAGCTTAGTCACAGTGATTGTAGTATCTTATCAAACATACGTGCAACTCGTATCCCCATTTATGGAGCCACAACTTGATAACCTAACCTGGTGATTTCGCGTTTGATGGCTTGTTGCGCATGGTAAGTCTCACGAACTGCTCCAAAATATGGACTATAATGAAAAAAAAAAAAAAATAATTTGGGGAACAAAAATACAACAGAATTCATTTAGAACATTTAAAAAAAACGTGTCTGTGTGTGTGTGTTTATGTTTCTCTGTTTGAACGCGGTTATCTCCGAAACGGATGAACAGAGTTTCACGGAACTGATAAATGAAGACAGTTTCTGAGCAGGTGATAAATTACTTTTTATTCTGGCATGGACATTTTACGAAATATCTTATTTATGGTCCGATTAGTCTTATATATTGATTAGTTGAAAATAAATATAAAAAGAAAGAATCGGCTATTAAGTTGCGTTCCGATCGAGTTATTTTGGACATTTTTATTTCCTGTTCGTTTTTGCGCAAATTCAGATTATTTGTATTTATATGGAAAATATATAATTGGCGCGTACATATTTCGCCCTTCTCCAATTTGTGGTGTGCACTTTCATTATGTTCCACATACAGTTTTATGACGCCCCCGAACGGTAGATGGCTTTTTATGAGGAGTTTTTTCATGGCAGAATTATACTCGTAGATTTATATTGCCTGATGAGGAGCGACCAGTTTAAATAAACACTTTCTATCATTTGGTGTTTCATGCATCATTACTGAAATCATCCTTATTACATTTGCACCCCTGATAAATGTGTCAAACTCTTCGTTGTACCGAATCCGGTAAGTACCGTCTTCAGTCGTGCAGCTTTATATATTTTTCTTAGAATCTTTCATGCAAAACAATTTAACTGATCGGTTTCATTGGATTTCAGGATCCAGCTTTCGCACGCTTATGTGAGTGTAGAAGTAAACTGTTAGAAAATACTTGAATAAGGTGAGGTCTTGAAATTTCGCTCAGTTGGTCCTAAATTAAAAGGGAACACAGTGTGGGGCTATAATCAATACGTTTCCAGGCTTGAAGAAAGCGTACCCAGTGGTGCCATCAAAAAAGTATAACTGATTTGTTTTCAAAGACATAATAATGAGTAAACTTTGATTCCCCAAAAACGGAACTCAATCTACTTGCTTATAACCGCTTATCTCCAACTACTACTACTAAAAAAATTTCAAGTAATTTGAACGATGACCTGAGCTTTATTTCAACCAAATCGGTGCACAGAAAAGATAATTGAAATCGGTTCTCTACCACTGAATCGGTCTCAGAACAAAATGTACTTGCCCTAACTATTATCGTTTAGGACCCCTACGATTTCTTCCCATATACGCCTTGTTGCAAAATTATAAATGCACCACTATTTTTTTTTTTAATAAAATTATACAATAGTTCATACTACAATAAAACTACGTTTCAAAATTTGTACAAAATTATTTATTCATTCAAAACAGAATTAAACAGAATTTTTCTGGGTATGCAGTTTTTTAGTCCATTGAGTTTTCATCTAACAAGTTGTAGGTTTCAAATGACTAAAAAATACCGTTAATTCTTGACATTTTTTCGCCGAGCTGTCACGACTTTTCTTCGATACAAAATATAGTACGGCTTGAATTCTATCAGAAGCAGATACATTTTTCAGAGCAAGAAGTGCTTGCAAACTGTTCTGCAATAAAAAATGTTAACCGTAGCAACGCAAGTGGGGTAAGTTAGTTTTTAAAATAAATTTGTAAACGTTATTTGCGAGCTTAACTGATTTTAGCAAATTATGTGTGTGCATGTAAGTACGAGGTGTGTTCAAAGGTATCGCGAATTTTCTGTTTTTTTTCAAAAATTATTTATTTATTCATTAATATCTATTTTGTCCTCTTCAAAGTAGTCCCCACGAGATATTATGCACTTGTGCCAACGAATTATCCAATCTTCGAAGCACTTCAAAAAATCATTTTTTTTTTTATCTTGTTCCACTCCTCCTTCGATGCCGTCTTTATCTCGTCAATCGTAGCGTAGCGTCGTCATTTCATGGGCCTCTTCAAACAAGAAAAAGAAAGAAAGAAACAGGGACCAGATCTGGGGAACACGGTGGCTGTGGCATCATTAGTGTGTGGTTTTTGGCCAAAAAGTCGCGCACAAGCAACGATGTATTAGCCAATTTTTGTTCCTCCACAAATCCGGGCGTTTCTGGCGGATTGCTTCTCGCAAATCGCGCATAACTTGCAGGTAATATTCCTTATTGACCGTTTTACCCTGTGGCAAGAACTCATGATGCACAATGCCCTTGCAATCGAAGAAAACGGTAAGCAAAACTTTTATATTCGACCGAACTTGACGCGTTTTCTTTCGGTCTTGGTTCATACGGTAGCTTCCATTGAGATTATTGAGCTTTGTTTTCCACGTCATAACCATAAACCCACGATTCGTCACCAGTTATGACCCTCTGGAACACATTTGGGTCGTCGCGGACAGAGTCCAACATCTCAAAAGCAATATTCATGCGACGTTGCTTTTGGTGGAAATTGAGCAGTTTTGGTACGAATTTTGCGGCGACCAGTCTCATGCCCAAATCATTGAAAAAAATCGAATCGCACGAGCCAATCGATATGTCTAGGTCTTCAGCAACTTCTCTAACGGCGATTCGACGATTGGTCAATACCATTTTCTTCACTTCATCAATTTTTTCGTCTGTTGCACGCTTTTCGTCGTTCATATCTTTTCGGCCTCTTGAGAACATTTTGTACCACCGATAAACGTTGCTTTGGTCCAAAGTAGCATCTCCGTATGACACAGTCAACATACGAAATGCATCCGCGCATTTAATTTCGTTTTTCACACAAAATTTGATACAGGTTCTTTGATCCATCTTTTTGAATAGGTAAAAATCGAAGGCGAGCCGAAACACGTGGAAGCAAAGCAACTGTCAACAATTAACAGAACATTCAAAATGGTCGAACTCGTCGGCATGAGTAAAAGACATAAGTATCATATCAACATATCGCCAAAAAAAAGTCGAAATTCGAATATACATACGTAACTTGCGAAAATTCAAAATCCGCAATACTTTTTGAACACACCTCGTATGTAAATAGTTGGATTTTATATTACAGTTACGAACATATCCACTTACAAGCCCGCATTTTAAGGTCAATGCGTTTCAAGTTTTCGATTACCTACATGATAAAGGGTACTCAATAACGGAGAGAGAGAACGAGAGAGAGAGGGAGAGAAACAAAAATAATTTTTTCTGTACATAGTACAATTAACTGAAAAGTTGCTTTTTTATTAGTTATTAAGTATTTTAAATATCATATATGTAATTAGTATACATACATATACAGGGCTACCGGGTGAGTCATCCTTATTTAAGTGCATTATTTTATAGGTAATTTCTGATTAATTTAATTAAATGATGATAAGATATTGGATTCTAAAGATTAATTTAAAAAAAAATATTATCTCTATTCTATCCTATCTCTTTTTTCTGTTACTTCTCTCCTTTTCTCTCTAGGAGTTACCAATCTCTCAGAACTTTTATTCTAAAACTCCGTGAGCGACTTACCCTGTACAGTATACAGTTTATTATCACTAATTCATTATTCGCATTAGGAGATAAAGTAGTTCAACTATTGAAAGTCAAATAATCGCAAAAACCTTTGCGGTTAACCGCTCCAATTTCGCTTTCAAGTATGCGTAAGCTTGTAATAATACTCGCATATGTATGTGTGTACAGAAACAAATCGTAATTATAATGAATGCATATATACATGCTCAGAATCGTGTAAAGTGCATGAGGCATTACTGACGGGCGACCTGGCTAAATTGCTGCTACTCGTACGGCGCTCAGCATATTCGGACATTAGTTCATTCTCGCGAGTCTGGTATCTATAGCACCCGTAAAAAGTATTGCACCTCAGTTTTGACTACCGCTTTTTTTAATTTTCATTACATTTTAAACAGAATGTACTTTACTCTGCTAAAATTGCCACAGAAGCAAAATTTTCAGACCTTGAACACAATTTATAAAACTTCGATTTTTATCATAATTTTAAACTTCTTAAATTAGGGTAAGCAGTAAATGGGCTATAAAATTGTGGTATAATAAAATGCTAATTTAAGGTTCAATTCTAGTTGGTTTTGAATAGTTTTTTCACGCCGGTATTGCGCATTTTTTCCTTATAAAAAAAATTCTTGCATGGCTATAAAATAGTACACTTATTTTTTTTTGTATTTCTAATAAAGAGTTAAAGCTTTTGGTGTAAATTTGTTGAATTTTTATGATTTTTGTATAAAGCTTGAAATTTGAATTTAAAGGTATGCATTAGACAATGAGAAACATTTTTATTAAAAAAACTAATTCCAAAAAAAAAAGAAAAATAATTAAAACAGGTAGAAATGTTAAGGATCTATTGTTTTTTCGCGGGCTTTTTAATAAGAGCAAATAGCAAGTGATCGCTATGGCTCCACTCTAGATGGCATATCCTAGTAGATCACTTTTGAATGGCATAATCGCATGAATGGAGCTCAATTTCGAAGAAATAAGGGCCGATGTTACTGCTAGACCAAAATCCACGCCAGACAGTAACCTTTTCGCAGTGTTAAGCGCACCTTATTAATCTTAGGTAGATTTTCGTCTCTCCAAATCCAGTAATTGTTCTTCTGTACGAGGCTACTTAAACAGAAATGAACCTTATTACTGAAAATGATTTTTTTCCACACCCTTCGCACGGGATGTTTAGTGTATTGATCTCTGGTTTCGGTAACAAATTTCAACAAACTCAACGTATTATTCCGTCTTGGATTAATAAGTAGTCTCGTCAAATTTGACAGGTGTAGATCTACCAAGTTGGCTGTTGTACACTATCGATATTCAAGCCCTTCTGCTGAAAAAGCCTTTACTCATGTACAGTGGTGTTCACGAATTTAGCACTCTTTGCCACGACAACCTTCTCTCTATAACTTTTCTTCTTAGCACACTAAATCATTACTAACATTTTCCTTGGAAAGTTGTATAATAAGTAGAGAACAAGTACCGCTACAGTCGGTGTTTGTTATATTCCTCCTTTCCTTATAAAACTCACTTACATGCGAGTAGTAAGATAAGAAATCTTAACTCAAATTCTTTAGTAAGTTTTAACGTTCGATATTTATTTGTAAATTATCTCGAAAGGAATCTTGCAACAGCTTTCTCAGAACTGAAAATATTGAAGCATTTGCGATGTTCTAAAGAGATGTTCGAAAATATATTAACGCAAAATATAACGTTCGTCCCAGAGCGCGCAAAACCACTGCTACATAAGATGAGTTAATATAAATAGCGTCATTGGCAGACCCATTTAAAAGCTTCAGTAATCGAGAGTGAAGTCTTATCAATGGCATAACACATTTCCAAAACAATTCTTAGGCGATTGAAAGAAAAAATTTATGTGGGTAATTGCACAGCGTAACGCACTCCACTAAATAAAAAAATAATCAAAAACATATCAAAACCGATGGATTTTCGAAAAAAACCTTTTGTGGAGTTCTGTTACATCGGATCTGATGGAAAAATATATGTATATGGCGTCCACCGAACAAGCAGCACGATTCACATTACACCCAAACTCTATAAGGTAGTAGTCTGGTAACTTATTTTGAAAATTTCGAATTTCGGTTTTTTACATATTTTGAAAGTGCGATATATTGGTAATATACTGTACAAATTTTAGACTGAAATTCGAAATATTGACGAAATTATAGCACATACATGAGAGCGGCTCGTACTTGCGCGGCTCAATTGCTAAAACTTTAAACGCGTTTTTCTCAAAACAACGTTTTTCCGGATGGCCGTCGTGAAAACAAATTTTCTATCTAACGGATTGAGCTGAAATTTAGATATGTTTTTCTACACATCAATAGTTCTGGCGGGTAGTAGATTTAATTTATTTCGTCCCTAACTTTCCATTTTTTAGTCCGATTTCCACTTTAAAAAAAGGCAATTTTCTTACGAAGTCCGCCATTTTGTTATTTTTTGTCAAAATCATTTGATCTTACTACCCGCCAGAACGACAAGCACACTGATTAATAAGCAATTTGTTTTTTCTGTTTCAGATGACCACAAGTGACGAAATCACGCCGGCCAGCCACTGCACCTCTTTTTTTGCCGCTTGCTACAGTGGACAAAAATAGTATCAAAACCTTAAAAAAAAAATTTTTTTTGTACATCTTCTGATACCTTATAACATAACATATCAGAAAATCAAACCGATTGAATTTTATTTTCCCTTCCAAAAAATGTCCCAAACATGGCCTCAAAAAACGTGGAAGTTACCAGACTACTACCATAAAGCATAGCGGTGACAATGTTTTGGTATATTAATCCTTTTCTGGTCTGGCGTGCACCCATTTCATGAAACAAACATTTATATTTATGTATGTATATGGGCCGATACCTTTTGAGATCCGTAACAGCCGTAACGATACCATATGCAGAAGAAAATTTGATCTTACGATGGCGTTTCATGCATGAAAATGATCGGCGTGAATTGTGTCGTAATGTAATGTTGATGTTTCAAAGATAATTCTCAATCCCATTGAGAACCTTTCGGCACATTAAAGCAGTAAAACCCAGCAAGGGGAATGCCTTGTGAACATAAATTGAAAATATGGGGAACAGAATGCCTCAGAGGAGATATACGGCTCTTGAGGAGAGTTTGACCCGGCGATCTAATACTGGCTTTGAAAATAATGAATTTCGAACTAAATACTAAGTTTTTTTTTGTAATATACACTTTTTTATAGTCAAGCATATGATAATCTTTGAAGTGCTAACTTCGTGTCCAGCTCTAACTGGTACTATTTGCAAGTGAATGAGTTTTATCAGGAAGGAAGAAAAATATCAGACCCCGATTATAGCTGTACATGCGCCCTACTTAGTAAACTGCACAAGAAAAATGTTAGTAATCTTATTAGAGAAAGTTGTGCTGGAATAAAGTGCTAAATTCGTGACCACCACCAGATTAAAAAAAATGTTGTAACATGAAAAGGGCTCTTCAATTTTTTTTAACGAAATTGGACGACCAATCGGTCTGCGGATATTTTTTGCTGATTTCATATAATATTCTTCTCAGGCTTAATACACCTAACGTACAGTGGTTTGTAAAACCCACAGCCAATCACTTGTAAGTCCCCGTTCAGCTTGATTCTGTGTAATTTTTTATTGCGCATACATACATACTTACATGCATATTTTTATATGTGCTTGCTTGCTTTTCTGTTTTCTTTGTTATTATTTTGCGAAACTGGTTTAGCGTTCAAATAAATAAAGTTTAAAAACTTGCAGGTACATTTTGCTGAGAGAGATCGCCTCTCAGACACATCGCTTACTTATCAGTATAGTAGCGACAGTCTCGGTGGGTGGATAAACTGTATTGCAAATAATACAAAATTTAATTTTTATTGCTTCGCTTACACGCGTGCAATAATTTCATTGTAGACATTTCAAACATAAACAAGTGACAATCTTAATAACGAAAACAAATAAAAAAAAAAAACAAGAACAAATCAACAGCCGCGCTTATCAACAATTCTACGGAATAACCCATCTGTATGAGTATTCAGTTATGTGAAGAGGTTATAAATATTTGAAATAAATTATGACATATTCCAAAGATACAGGCGGAAATACAAGTATTACGCCACTTTCGTCACATATGTATGCCCATACATACAAATTAACAAGTGCAAGTTTGGAGGGGCTCGAAAGTCTCGTGTATTTTAGATCTTTTTTTGTTAGCGGTCTTGTGTTTGTTTTTTTTTAAATCGAGCATTTGTTATGTGGAAGAAAATGCTAAACACCGTTAACAAAAAATGATCAAAAATCAACGTGAATTTTGAGCCACTTTAAACTTACACTTTGTTATACTAAAATTGGATGGGCTACAAAACTGCATACCCAGATTATTTTTTAATTCTGAGCAAAACGTTTAAATTTTGGTGAAATTGAAAAAAAAAAAATTTTTAATTTTGTACAAAGTTTGAAACTATGAGTTTGAGTGTTTTTTGTATAAACTGTATTTTTACAAAGAATTTTTTCTTTTTTTACATAAAGAAAAGAAAACTTTGCAATATGTCGCGCTGCTATTATTGCGAGCACAAGTGTCTACTTATTTATGTAATGTTTTCAATTATTTCATACTAACAAGCAAACAGCGTTCAATTTGTGTGCAAAAATTAAGCTGCGCTTATCAACAATTCACTGGAATCGTCTATTGAAATGTGCATTACACTTTAGTGACTATGTTAAGAGAGACATATGCCGATGAGCCGGACTTGTTTTTTGTTATCAATAAAAAAATTGCACGGTTATTTTTCGAAAATATCGGAATATATTTTACTTCAAGTTGATAACAGCCATAATTAGATACAATTTTTTTCATTTCTCAGGCAATTTGGAAATACCTCGCTAAAAAATGATTCCACTTTCGAGCAAATCTGGTATTTTTTCCTTTTTTATTTTCAAAAAAAAAACAGAGTGCTTTTATGCAAGTGTGTGCTCCATGAATGAAAAAAAACGGTAATCAGAGACGCTGCTAAATCTAGTAAATACACCGGATGAATCAGTGTTTCCAAGCTAAGCCGGTCTACCATTTGCTTGGCACGCCTTTTTCGTTGTGATGCGGCATTCACTCGTAGATCACTCCTCGTAAATCACTTTACCTATACTTTTTTTTATATATTCTGAATCTAATCACGTTTTAATTCGATTAGTTGTTATAGATAAAGTTATCATGTAAGTTTCAACAAAACACAACGATTTTCTTGCAAAATTATTTTCAAAGAAATCGAACTTTTCCAACTATTTTACAAACTGTGGTGATAATCCGCGCAACCTATGACCTAAATTAACAGAATTGTATTGATGCCGACAAAACATTTATAGCCCCGAGTGTTTTCTACTATTAAACAGCATTTTAAAAGTTTTCCATTCAAACTAGGTAATGGTAGGTAATGTACAAGTAATTGTATATCAGCATTGCATACTGATTTTTTTATAAAAATTAGTTAAAATAATTTTTGGCATTTCACTAAATTTTAAAATTAATGTCCATGCTTAAGTCAATATACATTTATTAGGACCAGTTAATTTTTTTCGACATCGCTCCCAGAAGATTCGGTTTCTATATATAAAATAAAAGTATAAGAAAGAAGTCCGCTAGAGCAAAGCTTTAAAGTCGATTTCAAGCCAATAATATTTGTGAATCATTAATTTTTTGATTTCACACGATGTTGAGCATTTTTTCCATATACTAGGTTGCTCAATAAAGTTTACGGTTCGATAAGAGAACCAAAATTGTGTGGTTTGAAATACACTTTATTATTCAATACAGTCTACTTGAACATCAATAAACTTGGTCCAATGAGAGTCCAAATTATGACTTCCAAACCTGACCTGAAGTGCGAATCTCGAAGGGCTGCAAAATACGATTCCACATCTGGATGACCTCATCATTTGATGAAAAACGCTTTCGCATTTTTTTGGGTCTGAAAACAGATCGTAGTCGTTAGGGGCCAAATCTGGTGAATACCGTGGCTGTTCAAGCAATACGAGCTTTAATTCATGGACTTTAGCCATTGTCAAACTGTTCTTGTAACACGGTGCATTATCCTGATGAAAAATATTTGTTTTCTTTTGCAAACTGGGTATTTTTTCACGAATTTGTTAGCAAATGTAGCACCCATTGTACACACAGCTTTCTGAAAGCCAATACTTCAGTCAAAATATTGCTTACACTGCCCAATGAGATGCCTGGGGCTTCTGCTAAATCTCTTTCAGTCAATCGACGATTTTCCGGAAGCATGAATTGACGACAAAATAAAACTTCACATACGTTCATATGAAGATTATACCAACAAAACAAACAAAAATTTGGGCTACTAGCAATGCCCTCTTATTGAACCGCGAAACTTATAGAACAACCTAGTACTCGAAAAAAACTTCCGAAAATGTGCTTTAATGGAAGAAGTTTTCTGAACTTCGTATGCAAATAAAATTTTGGAAAATCAACGGGATTTTTGAGCCACTTCAAACTAGCACTTCATTGAGCTAAAATTTAATGGGCTATAAAACTGCATTGCCAAAAGTTTTGTAAAAACTCTGATTAAAAAAATTAAAGCTTTTATGATAATTTTTGGAAATGTGTTAAATTTTTTGTGAATTTTGATAAAGTTTTATAAGATTTTTGTTGTATTTTTATCAAAAATTTACGAAAAAGATGATACATGTAAAAAAGAATGTAAAGAATTATTGTAAAATACGAAGTGGCTTGATTATGTGAGCATAAGTGTAACTTCTTTTAAAAATGGGGACTCGGAATTGACTTTTTTTATAATTGTATGTAGAATCCGAATCTGTTCGGAACGATGTCGAAAAAAATAGTTACATACAAATTGACCCGGCCTAACACTTACACATTTTTTTCTTTATTTTTTCCTCTCATATTTCAGTAGTCAATAAGTCAGAAAGCCTTAACCCTGCTTTTAGATTTTGCAAAAGGGTTCGTTGTCTGATTTTCAATGGCACTCACTGTAAGTATTTATGTTCATAGATATGTATCAAAATACATACAACCCCTTTGGTCACATTTTTATCATGATGAATGAAAGAATCGTTACCTTGAGACGGTAATTTCATAAAATTTTTGGACTGATAAAATAAACTCTTTTATGATTTCCGTTTACAACTACCAAACAGGCAAGGTACCAAAAATTTTCATTTAATAAGATGCGTCACCTTTGAACAAAATGGAATGTTTTGGATACATTTCATTTTTCGTTTGTATTTAGAAGAGAAATATACATATATGTTATACTTAAATACAATAACAACAACCTGGCACATGCATTTTTGAAAGGAGTTTAGACAAAACGTTTCCTCCATCTTGATGCTGGCTTAAAAATTGAGGGCGCACTATGTTTAGCCGCCTCGGTACGATACATGTTTTTTATGGCAAGCTTTGATAAGCTGATTTTTTTATTATGCAAAGATGACAGCAATACACTCAAAGTTATCTTTTTTCTATCATTTTAATGCTCTATACCCACTTTGAAATACGAATGCAAGACCAGATACTCGGCTACTACATACATATGTATAAGTATATATGTATGGTATATACATACATATAATTTTCGCATACCCACGTTGTTGGCTGTTTGATCAAGCTCTTACGCCAATTTGTGTGTGGCTCTTGATGTTGTACTACCGCCCCCATAAGTTTAGGTTTAATAAAAGAGTAATGGAAAAAACGCGCCAAATGTTTTTTATATATGCCTCGTCGAAAATCTGGGTAAACATAGATGCAAATTAACAGACGATGCAGATCTTCATGCAAACATATACATACATACATATATTGTTATCCCAGTGCGACTTTTGTATAATAAATATGTAGATTTTTCTTTCATTTGCATTCAACGCCTCTAAAGCTTTACATTTCCCGGAATCTAACAAACAAAACATCAACTGAAACTTGTTTTGTATTCTCTCGCAGATGCCCAAGTTTATACATTCATATGTACATACGAGTATTTATATGTTAATCTATACATATAGAATATATCTATTTAATTGTGTTCAACTGGAAAACAGCAGACGGGAAAAACGTGACAGTTTTTATATTCCAAATAACAATAAAGCAATGAGATAAATCATGAGTCTCTGTGCCCAAGTCGAATTTCTCGCAACAAATTAGTATTTCCCTCTAAATGTATATCCATGAAATATATGTACCATTTTTGCAGAAAATAAGTAAATATCTGTCAAGGAAAAGTGTAATGAAAAACTAAATTTTATGTAAAGTACAAATTCGTATAGGTGAAAATAGTCACTGATACTTTAAACCAAAACCACTTTTTTCTTGAGCGCCTTTCCTCATTTTAATATAAAACAAACTTCATATGGCAAGAATATTACTGGCCCTAACTGCTATTAATTCGAACCTCTACAATTTCGCCTCATATACCTACATCCCGTTGCAAAATTATAAACTCTTCAAAACATTAAACTTTTTAACCAAATTTTTTTTTTAAATAATTCTATGTATGCAGCTTCATAGCCTATTGAATTTTAGTTTAACAAAGTGCAAGTTTCAAGTGACTACAAAATACCGTCGATTTTTGGCAATATTTTTCGTTTACGGTGCTGAGCAAAAGATACTCCTCTGATTTACGAGTATTCATTACAAATTCTTCCTATTGTACTCGCTACTTTTGAAGCCATTATTTGCTTATGATGATATTGCCGAAGCCGCTGACCAAAAGTCCAACAAACTTGGTGTAGGATCCTGTTATTCAATTTCCAATTCCTTCATTTTGTAGAAATTTCTTGATAGTGACTCCAAATAGTGCCTATGGATTAATTGAATGCTGAAATTGAATTACTAAATCACAAGCTGTTATGCCTATGAGTTCAGATTCAAGGTTTAAATTTCTGCTCTGAAAAGTCGTTGATTCGCTTTTTCTCAAATATAATTACGTACATTGCCCGCAAGTCCCTTAGAGGACTCGAAATTCTTTTGAAATAATATTTTTTTATATTTTCTCAGAATTTACACAACCTTTTAATCGTTCAGTCTTATGACTCTAATCATGATTGAATTTTATACATTAAAATTTTTCGCTCCGTGTTTGGATTGAGAAAGCTCAAAATTACGCGAGAAACTCAAACGTTAAAAGTCGATGAAGCGTTGTCAATAGAACGTTTGAAAGCTAGAAGCGCTTGGAGCGCATGATGTAAAGCTGTCATTTGGCCATATCTCATACTGTTCAGTGCATTTCTGTTCGTTTTTCACAGAAGTAAAGCAACCGTGGATTTGAACATTAGACGCGTCCCGATAGAATATGTAAAAGAACAGGTTATACATCATTTTATTTATTTATTTAGTCTAAGCAATAAATCTTACAGACTACGACTGGCACAAACTATTATATTACATTACATACAACATTAATATTTTCAAATACTGAAAAATGGAATCCAAAATATTCAAGAAAACTGCACTTGAAACAGAAAATCAAAGGAAGACAGTGAAGCATTGACTTGACGACAATAGTGTCAGAATTTTTCAGCAAATTCAGTGAGATTCACGATTAAGAGAATACTGAAGGTAGTGACACATTGTGAAAAGATTTTTAGAGGTGTACTACCTAGCAGGCAGAATTTGACAGATATGCCGACGTCATTCGTTTTGAGTTTCACTAAGCCAAAGCTAAATTTTATGAAACACAAAACGAGTGACGTAGAATCCAAAGTTTCCCTCAAATTTTTTTTATCATATCTAACGAGCAAACCTGGTATCTATCATCCTTGGTAGTCACACGATGTACAGAATACAAAAATGTGTTGGTGAAAAGATTTCAAAGGTGAACTCTTTAACAGACCGTTATTCTCTGAGCGAATTTCACTGAATCAGTGTGCTTATAAAAAAACTGAGATTGTGTTGGTGATATATGAAAACGAATCATCCAATGTCACTTCGTTGCCATCTGAACAACGACTGATTGGACGAGAGTGCGAATGCATGTGTATTCCCAAGTGACGTGGCAGCCAAAGTTCTCCTCACAATTTTCTTTTTCGCCATACATAGCTAAATAGCACACCTGGTAATCTCTCAGCCTTGCAAAGGTGTGACCATCTTCTAACCGCTAATTGGCACTCAAGCCACTCAAGCAGTCAAAGTTACTCTCCCAATTGTGCTTCGGACGGTCAAATCTTATATCCTATTGAGGTTTGTCACGATACCGCTGCTCTGCTCTTAGTGATTTGGCATAATTAACTGTTGAGCAGACGATTTTTTTACAATCAACTCTTGTCCACAGTTTTTATTATTTACACTACCCTAATCTAACTTTTTATTTTTATTTATAAATCTTCGCAATTTAGGAAGCTGTTTTCGCAGTTTCTTCACATATCTCATTTCGAATTACAAGTTACGCTAATTTTGTCATGAGTATTGTATGACTTCCGAGTGGGGTTGGTGGTTAATATTTCCCGCACTCCATGAATCC
The DNA here is from genome assembly GCF_027943255.1 of Anastrepha obliqua. Taxonomy (NCBI): domain Eukaryota; kingdom Metazoa; phylum Arthropoda; class Insecta; order Diptera; family Tephritidae; genus Anastrepha; species Anastrepha obliqua. Next base: position 4,938,462 of record NC_072896.1, read on the forward strand.
ATCGAACACGATCATCTTTTCTATATTAAAATAGTGTGACTGCTTATAATAAAAATCCCATGATTGTCGCAATTTGTTATTCGGCACGTTACGTCCTTCTTAGCGTTTTTGGCAATTACAACGATGAAATATCACATGCGATCGGGGTGTAAAAACCCCAAATATGAATCACACATACAAGTAAGTATGTACATATTAGGGCGGGTCGATTTAAAAATCGCTCATCTGTGAAAATCGTACCCCAATTGGGGGATATTAGAATTCGTTTTAGAGGTATGGTTCCTTCGGCAAAGTTGCTTATTTTGATCCCTAGAATATGATTTTCACAGATCAATGGGCGATTTTTTTGCCTCCCCACAAAAGACACTAAAAGTTCGACCCAAATTGGGGGACATCAGAATTCGTTTTATAAGTATGGTTCCTTCGGCAAAGTTTCTTATTTTGATCCCTAGAATATGATTTTCACAGAGCAATGGGCGATTTTTTTGCCTCCCCACAAAAAACACTAAAAGTTCGACCCAAATTGGGGGACATCAAAATTCGTTTTAGAGGTATGGTTCCTTCGGCAAAGTTTCTTATTTTGATCCCTAGAATATGATTTTCACAGAGCAATGGGCGATTTTTTTGCCTCCCCACAAAAGACACTAAAAGTTCGACCCAAATTGGGGGACATCAGAATTCGGTTTAGAGGTATGGTTCCTTCGGCAAAGTTTCCTATTTTGATCCCTAGAATATGATTTTCACAGAGCAATGGGCGATTTTTTTGCCTCCCCACAAATCGACCCGGCCTAGTACATATGTACGGACCCTAGGCGTCTACTTATAGGAAAGAAGACGCACGAAGAGCAATGGTTTTTGAAGGAATGTTGGAAATTCTACAATTTAGGCGCTTTCTCTTCTTATCAACGTCACTAACAGCTAGTCATAGTACAAAAGTTGTCGGCTTTAACCGTAAATTTTTACTAACATTTTATTGATAAGCAACACGAGAATGAAGCGCAACAAATGGTAAGAACACTAAAAAGCCATTAAAAATAACATGCGAGAGAATTTGTAAATAAAATAAAACAATTATCGGCTTAAGCGATCGCGTGAACAACCAAGTCAAGTGCAATTAATAAAAAAATACGAGCAAATGTATACGAGTGCTACCAAAAAAATGGAAAGAGTGGCGGCTTCTATGGAGCGCCCCGATGCGCCGATCAGTACAAAACCTAGTGACTATGGTAGCACAACGCTTAAAAATCGCGCTCCACCCACCTACGGCCAAGATATAACGGCGGAAATACGCATAACCAGCAACGAGTGCGCTCTAGATTCGAACGAAAAAAGCTACGACCACGACGACAGTGACCATTCGGTTGGGCATCACTATTCCAATAGCAGTGCAACAGACGTAAACGACATCACTTACCAGAGTTTACCAATACCTGCCACCACTTACACATCAAGTCTCTTTGCTGCCGCGTGCAGTACATCTTCAGCGCCGCGCTTCCAAACACGAAACTCCCACCCCCGTCATTCTCGTTACGCATACAGCAGAATGGAAACGTACATTGATGAAAGTTCAGCCCCGAAGAAATCTAAATGGAACGCAGGATCATTTCAACGTTTCGAAACGTTCCTGTTTGTGGTGAATCAAATGTGTATCGGTTTTGTGACCATCTACATGAGTTTTCTTTGCATCACAAACGGACTACAGCAGACGCCTCTTCATGCGTGGATGGTAACACTCGGGGTAAGTGGTCAACGAAAATTATTTATATATCTAAGTTATTACAACATCCAACAAAAAATACATTACGGTTTGGGAAAAGAGTTAAATGCGGGACTAATTAAAAAAAAGATGCGAAATGTGTATCTTGGGAAGATTTATTTTAAGGCTTGAGTACTTAAAATGAGAATACAAATCAGAAATACAGTGGTCACACAATTTATTCGTGCACCCTGCGTAGTACGTAAAAAATTTAGCTTTGCGCAAAATATTTGCTGTGGCTATATTTTTTTTTTTTTTGCGGTCAGTGTAAGAATGTTACATTCCTGATGGATTGCCGCAAACAAAACTCCAGTTATTTCAACTCACACTGAGGGATTCCAAGGAAAGCAGGCAGACGCACAGTGGTCCGGCGGTCGGACAAAATTCAATTTTTCAACATTTTTGAAATAAAAATTTGATAATGCAGATGTTTTCCTAAATATTCAAAGTAGATTTCCTGAAAATATTACTTAATTTAAAAAATTTTTCATTGTAGTTTTTTGACTTTAAACATGAAATTGTATGCAAATCGTACTTCATACAAGAGTTTCATTTTCATGTCTGCAAATAAATATTACCATTTGATTGTTAACCAAATATTGAAAAAAAAGATAATTGAATATATTAACGGAAACAGTAATAATTCTCTTAAGTTGTGATACAAAATCCAATTTTTTTTTTTTGAAATTTCAAAATTTTTCGAAATTTTTTTTTTAAAGATCATTTTTTCGAGTGGTCCACACCGGTCTACTTGAACTCAACAGGAGTGATGTAGCCACATATTTCAGCTATGATCTCAAACTGAAACCTGTTGCGCAAAGTTGCGCAAATTAAAAATAATGTAGCTTTTGTGCATTTACCCACAGGCAAAACGTTACATATGGCTTATGCAATTTTGTGTAATAGACAGAAAAAGACATCACAGACCCCATCAGCATTAAGAGACAACTAAAAAAACAATGACAGATTTATTAAATGCTTTGCTTTGTTCATCAGATGTAGTTGTAATATCAAAAACTAAGGTTCCGAAAAACAAGCCAAAACCATTTTCAAAAATTTGAAAACTGATCCAGCCTCAGAAAACAGCTCATCAGAAACCGAGTATTCTGAATCATAAAAACAAATTAAAAATGAAAAACAAAAAAACAACTAAATATCCAAAAAAAAATTTAAAAACTAAAACAAAAAAAAAGTTTAAAATTAAAAATAAAAAAAAATTAAAAATTAAAAAAAAAAATAAAAAATTTAAAATTAAAAAAAAATAAAAAATAAAAAAAATCCAAAAACAAAAAAAATGAGGAGAGAATAACCTTACCGTAAACCTCCACGTGGTATTCTCTGGGGTCGTGAAAAATGTAAAAATGAACTCACCAGCTAATTACGGAAGTAAAAATGTATTTATGGTATTCAATGAATTTAAAATTTGCTAAAACTAAGGTCAGGTTCGTCATCACTGATCCTTAAAACCCCTAAATATATGTTTTCAGCTTAATTAAATGAGTTTTTGAATTTTGTCCGCCAGCGCCTTCTGGTAGGACCACTGTGAGACGTAGCAAAATGCTGCAAAACATTTATTCGTATACTTTCAGTTCATGATATTGTTGCTACAAAAATAACAGAAAAAACGTTTGTGTTTTTACTAATATTGCTGAAAACAAAATAATATAGGTTTTTTTAGTATTTCTCACTGATTCAGTTTCAGTTGCACGTAATATCTCGATTGAAAGTGGCAAAATGGGACGAAGTGCGGATTTACCATTAGAAATGCGTAAAATTGTTATTAAATTGTATTTGGAAATCAACTCTGCAAAAAAATTGGCAAATCGCGATTATACGGTGCAAAGTGTTATTGCTAATTACGTTAATACTGGGAAATCGGAAGCTAATCACCACCAAGCCGGAAGGCGAAAAATATTAACTTGACGTGCGGAACGCAACATTATAGCATCAGTCGCGCGAAATTCCAAAATAACCTCCACGATGCTATGCCGAAATATTCTAGAGTCTTTGCATAAAAAAGTAAGCCCATAAACAGTCCGTAATTGTCTGCAAAACGCTGTTTATCATAGCAGAGTGGCACGCCGAAAGCGCTACATTTCAGATATTAACAGAAAGAAGAGATTGGAGTTCGCCAAATACTATATAATTCAGCCAGATTCTTTTTGGGAAAACGTCATATTCAGTGATGAGTCGACATTTAATGTTTCTGGATCAGATGTTTCCTCCAAAAGTTTGGCGAAAAGAACATAGGTATATACAAACATATTGAAAAAACCCGTTTTACTATCGTTAAGCATGGAAGAGGAAATGCAATGGTTTGAATTTTTTATTATAATCTGGTATTATTTTCGGCCGCCGTAGCCGAATGGGTTGGTGCGTGACTACCATTCGGAATTCATAGAGAGACCGTAGGTTCGAATCTCGGTGAAACACCAAAATTAAGAAAAACATTTTTCTAATAGCGGTCGTTTCTCGGCAAGCAATGGCAAACCTCCGAGTGAATTTCTGCGACGAAAAAGCTCCTCATAAAAAAATATCTGTCGTTCGTTGTGGAACAACATCAAGACGCACACCACAAATACGAGAAGGAGCTCGGCCAAACACCCAAAAAGGGTGTACGCGCTAATTAGATATATATATATATATATATATATATATATATATATATATAATTTTATGGCATTTATTCCTTAAATATGATATGCCACGGTTACAAGTTACATCAGTCCAATTTTTGACTACTTTTCCCAATAAATCTGAATAATAAATTTAAATGAGCCCAATCAGCAAAAATGCAACGCAGATGAGGGTCATTTGGCTTCCATTTTTGTACGAGCTATATTTTACAGGCACGTAACCCAAGATCCTTATGTAAAATTTTCCACGTAGTCGAGGAACAAAGGCCAGCAAGTTGAGACCGACGACGAATCGACATTTCGGCGTCTTCTTCAACACTTCGCTCTATGAACTTCGCCCAAGTAATAAAAAAGCTCCTATTTTTTTTAAACTCCAGTTCTTTGCAAAAAAAAAACAACAATAAATACATTTATTTTTAAATGTGTAAATGTAGTAATTATTTAATACTCATTGCTCAATAATTTTGCAAAAACAATAGCTTGCAATTGACACTGTCTATCAATAGGTCTGTTCATGTAAAAAAAATCCAGTAACTTGCCCTTAACTTAATATCTGAAAATTCATGCCCAAAGAGAAAAATATCAAAAAAAGTACATGAACGTAAAACCAGCAAAAATTTGCAAATTTTACGAACAGCTGATTCAAATATTGATGGGGTAAATTACAAAAATTTAAAATTTTTTAGTTCAGCACACAATAATTTGTTCCATTTCATCATCGCTATCAGATGAAGAACATTTCATTAGCGATTGTATTTCTTATTGTGGCAATCACAGCGTTCTTCATATTTTCCTTGCTTCCGTCTATGCATGAAAGCATAAAACACAAAAGATACCTTCGGAAACTGCAGCAACGGTGGCTGGAGGCTGTGGTCGGAAGTACATATCTCTATAGTTTTTTTTTTTTTAGTGGGACTAGTAGTAAATCTTTTTATTTATAAATATTTCATCTTACATTTCAATAATTTTTACAATAATTCGTTTAAATATATAAATATTATACATAAAGACAGAAATAATAAATTTGTGGCAATAACAACGTTGTCTGTCACAGCTCAAAAATTCATCAAAAATTTAACTCTGCAATAAGAAAATTTCTATAGCGTAAGGCTTAGTATATAAAGCAAGTTAGTCTTCTCCAATTATGGCCATTAAGTATATTTATTACTTCTGCTTCCTTTAGCTTCGCTGCGTTTAGATATTTTCTTCTGATCTCCTTCAGTACCGGATATCTTCCTAAGAAGTGCTGCATATCTTCTTCCTCGTTTAAATTGCAGAGGGTGCATATTTTCTGAGCATCTCCATACGTAGTTGCATTTAGCTTCAGTAAACCACATCTTGCTTTGAAGATTGTCGTAATATCTTCTAGCCGCATATCTTCTTTAATATATGATTCCCCTTTTGAGTAGTCTAAATGTTTATAAATTCGCGTCGCGCTTGACTGTGCTTTTTGCGCGCGCTTGCCATGTTGATATCTTTTATTTTCATTTCGGTAAGAAGTTGCACACAGCGATCTTACCAGTCTATAGCGGTGATGTTTTCTTCAAACTTCAGACCGAACTCTATTCCCATGTCCTTCAAATGCTTAAGCCAAAACACATTTTTACTTAAGATGCCTTGTGTTAGTTTGCCTGTTGCAATTATATTTATAAATAGTTTTCCAGATATACTTCATGTGTAATTCTAAAGAATACATGTGGCTATCTTCTAAATTAGTTTCTAATGTTATTGCATAATTTTAAGTGAACTCAGGTATCATTGGCCGATTCCTATTTAGCATATGACCTCGAATAAAGTAATTAAATTTTATCTGAAATATATTTACTTATGTATATTCTCCATTTTAATCACCATTTTTATTTAAATTTAGAATTTTGACTCAATTCGCAAATTTTAATTCGCGTTTATTTTTATTTTGCGATCAGCTGTTTTTCTCACTTGCAAATTCGTACAAGTAAAATTTTACCCGGTAAAAACTTGCAACTTCCCCTTAAAATGAAATGTCCTTTTGCTCTCTCACTTTCCCCTATTTTGCAAGTTTTTTGGATGCATGAACACCAAAACTTGATAATGTGAACAAATGTTACAAAATATTTGTTTCGTATAATAACTATAATAATATAGAACTGACCTGCACACTGATCGATTCCTTACTTGCTGTTAAAAGCGATTTTGTGTCAGTATTCGAAAATGTCAAAACTTCTTGAATATTATGGGGGATATTCATTAATTGTTCTCCCCATATTATTACTGAACATGAAGCTATATTAATGCCTAATTTTTACCCTGTGTCAGCCATCTTGAGCTACTTAATAAATCCGTGATATTCTCTTCGAAAAGCTACTTTTTACTTCAGATAAAATTTTAAAGGAAAAGTACTCAAAAGCATTGAAATGAAAACTTTAGCAATAGAGAGCGCTAAGTCTGTTCATATAGCAAAAGCAAATATCAATTAAAAGATTGGGTAAAATCGTGCGGCACTTCATTAAAACCAGGCGAACAATTTGCATTCATCACTTTCCGGCAACAGATTTCGGGATTGAACCAGATTGGAAGAAGCTGAAGCTGTCTACTAATATTCTTTCGATGGCTATCGAAATTTTGCGTTGTTGGAATGAGTCCGGATGGCCTATCCTTTGGTTGACGCTTCTCCGCAAACAGAGTAAACTTTTTTTATTTAAAAAGTGTAGCTTTATTTAAACGAATTTTGATTTAGTTCATATACTGATTGTCGTGTGTTTCCCCTGGGAAAAATTAGCCCATCTTAAGGAACGGCTTGTGAAACTAAATAAATTGAAATCTAACGTCATTCAATACTTTCTGATAGGCAGATTAAAAAATTGGAAGACTCAAACAAAACAAATCATTGGGCTTGGCGCGAAATGGCACCGGCTAATACCCAAATTCGTACATAGATTAGCATAGGTCTTTTGAGAATAAAAAAAAAATTATTTTTTATGGAAAACTTGTAGGTTTGCCAGAGCCTTTGTGAAACGTACCGAAGGTTGAAGAAAATGTACTTTAACAACAATTAAGTTCAAAATAGGTACTAAATAAGTTGTTTTTTATTTCTGTATGGTTTTGGTTATCGGTTATGGTTTGTCAAACTACGGGCTTTCGGATGTAGAATATTCATCTTTCTAAAAACTAAAAAAAACTCATAGCAAATATGAGAAACATTACTAAAAATTATTTAATTACAAATATAGGGTTATTCAATAGGTGCGCTTCAACTTTTTTCCGATAGGGAGAGCGAACGACGCAATATTTTTTATTTTTCGCTTGTCATTTGTAAACTTAATTAGTATACATTTCATCATGGAACGCTACACACTTGAGCAACGATTGCAAATCGTGCAAATTTTTTTGGAAATCATCGTTCTGTTGCTGCTGCTTTAGGAGCATTACGGCCATTTTACGGTCCATTTAACAAGCTGTCCCGTTTTGGGGTTATGTGAAGTCATTGGTCTACAGTAACAAGCCGGCGACGATTTGTGAGCTCAGAGCCAATATTGAACGCGAAATTGCTGGAATTTCGGCCGATTTATGCAAAAGAGTGGTCGAAAATTGGGTTCAACGATTGGACTTCGTAAAACGTGCACGCGGTGGTCATGCAAAAGAAATCGAATTTCATACTTAAATGTATATGTTCAAACTCGATAATAAAAAACAATTAGTTAAAAAAGTCACACCGTTTGTATTTTATTCAAAAAAGTTCAAAAGTTGAAGCGCTCTTACTGAAAAACCCTATATATCATGAAATATTTAAATAACTCGATAACCAGACACATATACAGGGTGCGCCATCTTTAGTAATAACTTTGTCATTTACCAACCGATCGACTTCATCACACATGTTTTCAATACGTCAATTCAGTACAATTTCAACCACGGATCGCTTTACACCGAAACAACCGAAATCGACGCCATAAACCCCGAAATGATTTACAAGGTGATGGCAAACGCAGAAAAAAGATCGCAGTTTGTGATTGCTAATAAAGGTGGCCACTTGATTGATATTGTATTCAAAAAAAAAGTTTTAATAAATTGTAAATAACCAAACCAAATAAAAATACCTCACTTATACAAATCAGTTTTTTTTTTTTTTCAATGTTTTCATACCGACTTATAAAAGATGGCGCACCCTGTACATATGTAGAGGGTTTTCCAATAACAGGTGTTACAGTTGAATGGGTTGCGCTATCGAGAGATGATTAACGATTTTTTATGACCGGAGTTGGATGGTATTGATCTGGACAAAGTTTATTTTCAACAAGGCGGCGCTACGTGCCACACAAGCAACGAAACCATTGATACGGGAAAAGTTTCCGGACCGTGCTATCTTTCGAAGAGGTGATCACAATTGGCCACCGAGATCTTGTGATTTAACACCTTGTGACTTTTTTCTTTGAGGCCACGTGAAAGAGAAGGTCTACGCCAATAGTTCCGGGTCGATTCAAGACCTCAAAGATGGAATTCGTGAGACTATCGAGGACGTAGGGCAGCCACTTTGCAATTCAGTTATGGAAAATTTCATGAAAAATATATTGTCCTGTAAGCGTGGTCGGGGTGGTCAATTGCCTGATGTTATTTTCCACTATTAACGGCATACCCTCCTCTTTATAATGAAATAAACATCCGATCATTTATATTAAAAAATAGCATTTTTCCTTGAATATCAAATGAACACCTCTTATTGGAAAATCCTTTAGATGCAATCATATACAATACAATGTCAATATTGTATGTGACTAATCCACGATTATTCCATTCGACCTTTTTCAATTATTTCCTACCTTAAACTTATACCCCGTTTTCCCTTTCTTCAAATTACATGAATTGATTAAAAAGCTTTACACAGCCTTTTATTATTGAATCATTGAGTCATATAGATCCCAAAGGCAGTTTGGAATTTGTTCTCGGTAGTCAATGCTCAAATAAATTTTTTAGTACCGGCGTTCATAGCGGTAACTGAATAAAAATGATAATGATAACAATATTGTTCGAACAGTTGCGGTTATAATATCAGCCAGTGGTATACCTAAAGGGTGTTTTTTAGAGGTTAGGTTTTCAAGTTGGCACTACTTTTTTCGTAGATGGTCTTTTTGACAGCTGCCACTTGACTTATGCTCAGTTTGGTTTGCCATTTCATAATGAATAGACTTACACCTGAACAACGTTTGCAAATCGTGCAAATTTATTACGAAAATAATGGTTCGGTTCGCGCGGTTCAAAAATAATGGTTTTTGTTCAGCGATGAAGCTCACTTTTGCTTGAATGGGTATGTCAATAAGCAAAATTGTCGCATTTGAAGTGAACATAATCCACAAGCCATTGCTGAGACGACGTTACATCCTCAAAAAGTCACTGTTTGGTGTGCTCTATGGGCAGAGGGAATCATTGGTCCATATTTCTTTAAAAATGAAGCCGGCCATAATGTTACAGTCAATGGGGAGCACTATAGAGCCATGATTAATGACTTTTTCGTGCCTGAATTGGACGATGTTGATGTGGACGACCTTTGGTTCCAACAAGACGGCGCTACATGTCATACAGCCAACGCAACAATCGATTTATTGAAGGAAACTTTTGGTGAGCGCATTATTTCGCGCCGTGGACCTGTGGCGTGGCCTCCAAGATCGTGCGATATAACACCGCTGGACTATTTCTTGTGAGGCTATGTGAAGTCGCTTGTCTACGCAGATAAGCCCGAGACGATTGACGTCTTGGAAGAGAATATTCGGCGCGTTATTGCTGACATACGGCCCCAATTGCTGCAAAAAGTGGTCGAAAATTGGGCCTCTCGGCTGGAATTTATTCGAGCCACCCGCGGCGGCCACTTGCCCGAAATCATTTTTAAAACATAATGGCAAACCCTTATCTTTATAATAAAGCTAAATTCTTGGCCATAACATTAAATTATATACGTTTTATTTCATCTTGAAAACCTAACCTCTAAAAAAAACACCCTTTATTACACAAAATATTTATGCCCAATCTGAAACATTTAGAAATAGGCTCTAATATTCATAACCAGGGCCGTGGAGGGAGTATTCGTGCCCCGGGGGAAACTTGAGATGCGGGCCCCTTCAAATTTTTTTATTTATCAAAATGCGTATTATGTTATAGTGATATAACATTTAAACACTGAAAAACTCATTGATACAATTTTTGATAGAATTAATTATGAAATATTGGTTAAAATGAATTTTAGAAAACTCTTCAGCAGATCTGAAATAAAAAACGCAGCTGAAAAAAGTTAACATTTTTTATTCATTTTGTGAGCCTTACAAATATTTGAAAATGACTGCCACGGTGCTTAGAATTTTGCTTTTCTTGCTTTAGCTGAGGCAAAAGCTCTTATAATATCATCGAAGTCGAGTTTCCTTGCTAACTCAGATTCCAAATACAAAGTTGCCAATCCTGTTACTCGACTCTGAGTTGAACAAGAACGATAGTAGTCTTTGATCCTTGATAAAGCGCTGAACGATCTTTCGGCGCCGGCAACCGATACTGGCAGGGTGCAGAATATTCGCAAAGCAATGCAGATGTTCGGGAACAGAGTATCCAAGTTTTTAGCTGTGATGGCATTCAACAAGTCGAACGGAGGCATACAACATTCCGATTTTCCAGTAAAATTCGCCTTGTACACACTCTTCAAGTGACACATCTCAATTGAGATTTCTTACGACACATCAGAAGGGTATTTTTTAGCAAAATTAAGAGCTGCTGTCTGAAGTGCTGCTTTTTCAATTTTAGGAAATAGCCACAGGAATGAGAAAATGTTGTTTATGTTTTTAATTGCAGTAAACCGATTTTCAATACCAGTGATAACTGAGTCCATGATGACGAGAAATGTGTTCCTCTTGAAATCAATTTCTTCGGCGGTCATATTTTCCGCTGAATTCTCAGGTTCTTCATCATTACGTTTCTTCTTTCGGCTTGCTGGCAATGTTGACGAAGTGTTTGGCAAACCTTTTGCAACAGTTTGACATTCTTTTAAAATCGAAAATAAAAAAATAATTCAAAAGTGTGAAATTGACTGGGGAAACGAATTTAAAAAATTATTTTTATAATATTGTAACATACCCAGTGAAAAATCAAACATTTCTAGTCTATAAAAAGTATTATTGCTATCTCTACATTTAATTCTTTATCAACGTAAGGACAAATTGCTTTAAAGAATAACTACGTTTCAAAATTGGTCTTCATTTAAAATACAACTATCTAAATTTAATCTAATCATCACTATAATTATTAATTACCTGATAAATCAGTAGCATAAAATGTTCCATTTTAATAAGAGCTCAATAATATACACTTTTGTATCACCATATTAAATTTATTCTTCGTAATCGTGATCATAACATTCGATATGGTGACACCAAAAAAAAGTCTGTGACGGAACTCTGGTAGAAGTATTATTTACTATATTATTTTATTATTTTTTTCAAGCTGGAAATTTCTTGGAATTACCCTCGAGTCCGGGCCCCTCTGAAAACTCCGGGCCCGGGGGAAAAGGTACCCGATCCCCCCCTCTCGTCGGGCCTGTTCATAACAAAGCTCAAAAATCGGTGATTCTTAAAACGTGCAATATAGCAGAAAATTTTTTAATCTTTAGCGAAGTATAATAAGTAATAATTAAAAAGAGAAATAAGATATCAAAAAAATACAATAGTATAATATTATTTTTTTAATTCTAAATAAAATAACAAAATAAAAAAAACAGTAAGCACAAAAGTGACATCACGACCTGCACTCCGAAGTTGCCGTCGTGCTTGGCGAAAATGGCCACGCATTGATCGGTATGCGGAGGGGAGAGTGGCGTGGGATAATAATAACAATAATAATAATGAGAAATGTTTGGCCAAAGTTCAGCTCTTCTTGTTTTGCCGAAGTCGCAGTTGGGTCGTTCTCTAGTTGTGGCTTTTGGCACGTATCATATCGGGTGGTTTGCGCGACTCAACATTGTACAATAGAGCGTGTATAAAGTAAAAGCGTCAGATAATGTAAATGCCTGAAAGTAGGCAACAAATTAAAATTTTTCTTTTGCCATTTAGTACAATATAAGCCTTTAGAACAATAAAATCACAGAGTGATCGCCTAGAGCACAGAAAATTGAATCAAGTCAAAAGTGGTTAAAACAAGATTACGCTAAATATGTTGTAAGAATTAGATGAAACAGAAATAGATTACATAAAAACAAATGGAATAAATATGACACATTTACATATTAGACTATAATATAAATATGTATGTACGCATGTACGAGAGCTCCACATAAACTAACGGAAATATGAATAAAAAACGTTCTCAAAGTTGCTTTTATTCAAGCTATTGCGATGACATACGGTTAGCATTGACGAAAAATAGTCTTGCCGAGGAAAGGTAATTTTAATTAGGCACAAACAGGCTTGGGAAATGTAATTTATCACCCAGCTGCTCGTAGTTAGGTGCCTTAACCGTCATAAGATTACACAGAAAATTACAATTCAATTCTGCTTTCAAGTAGTGAGAAATTTCACAATCCATTAATCGCGATCTTCAGCCAGCGATACGGTCATGTTTTGAGAACCCAAACACATGCGTGAGACGTGATGGGACACTAAAACAATTTTGTGAGCAGACCGACAATCTAATCGACCCAAACTAAACTAGGGTTAGCAGATTATTGGAAATATTAGCTGTATGGCAAGGTTTCCTTTAATAATCCGTATACACTTTGCTTATGACAGCAGTTTCCAATAGCCAATTTAAGTTTTCAAGGCTTATTTATCTCCTTTTACGCACCACGAAACTACCTCCTAATAATTATTTCTGTTCGTCTAGTACTCACTGCTGATGGCCGAGGGGGTGATGGTCCACTTCAACGCCAATCCGTTGACATCGCACTACAAGCGACATGAGAAGCACACGATACACTGGGTGTTGCAAGTCGCGGGCGGTGGCCTTGGCATGGGCGGTACGCTGTACAAATGCATACAGAAAGGTTTCATGCTGACTAGCACTCATGGAAAACTGGGTAAGTACATGAATATCGTTTTTTTTTTTAGAAAATTTAAGTAAAATTAATGATCTTTTTGCACAAAACTTGAGACATTTTTTAATAATTTGCTTCTTATTTCTTGCTTTCTCCAGGTTTCACCACATTCATCTTCTGCTTGATATCTTGGTTAAGCGGTTTGTCTGCGCTTTATCAATTGAAATTAAAATCCTTTGTCCGTCCACTATTCAATCGAACAATCCACAACTTGCTTGGCTTAACCTGCTTCGTACTCGCTTTGGTAACGCAGTTTTTTGGCTATCAGACGGGTTTCTTTACGTCTCGCACAACTACGGAATTCCAATATTGCATCAAAACAATTACGCTCCTTTCACTGGTGCTGACCTGTATTGGACCCATAAAGGCATTGCTACAGAAGGCTCGTACCATTATAAAAAATTAATGGAAAGTCTATGAAGTTATGTAAGGGCAAACAGTGCCATATGTGGCTTAGCTTATTTCTTATTAAAAATATAATTATATTAGTTTTTATATTTTATTTATAAATACTTCGTTTAGTAATTGAATTAATCCTATGCATTAAATGTGAAATTAAATATATGCATAGAGTATTCTCCAAAAGTTTACTTTAATCATTTGTAAGAAGGGGGTTTAAGCACTGTGCAAAATATGGAGTAAGTTTTTCAGAAAATCTGACTGCAGATACGGACAGCGAAATAGCGCACTTATCCACAATACTTTAAATGATGAATATTTTCACTGGATAACCTGATAAAACAGTTAGCTTTGCACAAATCCATTATTTTATTTCATTATTATCAAAACCAAAAAAAAACAAAAATAAATGGGCATGACTGTAGCGAGTGAAAAGTGGTCATAGCAGCAGCAGGAGTGGATGGATGTAGTAAATGGTGGGCATGTGAAGCTGGTGGACATGGGTGAACAGGGTGGAAGGTGGGCATGGCAGCAGCAGGAGTGTCTATACAGGGTTTGATTGCAAAGTATTGAGCCTTCCCGCACGGAGCGTCTGCCAAGCGTTCAACCGAATCAGCTGGTGGGGGAAAATGATCGGTGGACCTTCCCCTTCCACTAGAAACCGATCCCAGTTCGCTGGCAACAGCTGTGCAGTCAACATCGCTCCGCGCGTGAAAGCTGTTTTAAAAGTGTGTTAGGATTTTGCAGTGGCGACTTCTTCTTGTTCCCGCGCCTGAAAAGAAAGCTGAAGTGGAGGCGTTTCGACTCCATCGAGACGATCCAAAAAACTGTGACAGCCGAATTGAACGCGATTCCGGCGGATGAGTTAAAAAAAATGTTTCCTGCAGTGGAAGGACCACTACCAGCAATGTATTGACGCTCAAGGGTCCTATTTTGAAGAATATTAGTTGTATAAGAAAAAAGGTTTAATAAAACTGCTTAAAAAAAATAAGGCTCATTACTTTTCAATCAAACCCTGTATACCTATAAGGAATTTATGACATAGTTATTTCAAATTAGAGAGGATGTTGATGAAACTTTAGAACACCTTCTAAGCGTTTGTCCGGCATTATTAAAAACGCGTTTAAAATGCGTGGGAGCCCCACTGTTTGAGGGTCTGGAGGACGTCCCAAAAGCGGATCTCCCAGCTCTGTTTGGTTGGTTGGTTTAAGTGATGATTCTTCCAGAATCCAACTAGCGCTTCCGCACCTTTTTGTTGCCACATCCTCGTTACCAACTTATTTACCAGGTTCAGGAACCCTATATTGACATCTAAGCCAGACAGCTGTTCCAGACTCTCGAACAGCGGTTTACCCAGGGTTAACATTCTGTCCTTCCATAGGGCAAGCCATTCGCAGAGGAAATTGAAGATTGTTTCCTTTTTCTCCGGTTGTTTACAACTGTGACAGTATGTGTTGTGAGGGATGCCCATTTTGACTGCTTGTTCTCCCACAGACCAAAAGCCAGCTATGGCTGCCGTTAGTCTCCAGGCGTCCCGTCGTTTCATGTTTATCAATGTTGACGATTGCTTAAGTTTGTAGGTGGGCCATAACGTTCTACTAATTTTACATTTTGTCTGGTCTCTCCATCGACAATCTGTGATTCGGAGGTATTTTAGGGAAATTGGTCTCCATCTGGTATTGCTAGGAACGAAAAGGTCTGTGCGTGGCTTAATCCCAAGCAGGCTAGCCTAACCTATTTCGAATTAGTAAAATTAATTTCTCAATTACTTAAATGATTAGTATTTTGTTGAGTATTCATTATTTTTTAAAACTGCTTCATACGAGGTTAACTATTAACTTTTGGCATTTCTTCAAAGAAATAGAGTTCCAGACTTTATGTACTCCTTGCCATAGTTCATTGGCATTTTTAATTTTTTTTTTTTTTTTTTTTGCCCAACGTTGAACTTAATACCGTTCCATAGATTTCCAATGTGGTTAAGGTCGGCGCTTGTGCTGGCCTATCCAGAACTGCAATTTTTTCTTTGGAAAACTAATTTTTTACCACTTTTGTTCTATGCTCGAGGTCGTGCATGAATAACCAGTTGAGTGGCAGGGACTCGAAGAAATATGGCTACATCACATTTTCGAGAATATCAAGATTCTCAATATTGGTCGAACGCCGTTCCACGAAAATTATCTCTAAACTTTCAAAGTTAGCCCCCAACATGCTTTAGGGTCTTTGTTGCGCAACTGCGCTATTTCTCTGTCCATAGCCGTATGTATGTACATACATACCTCGGACAACTTACATTAGCTCGTATCAATATCTCCACGTGATATAATCAGTACGTATGTATGTATGTAGATATAAGATTCAACGGAGCTCACCATTCACGCACCCAAGTCCATTCATATGAAACAACAAATAAAGGTACATATGTACATACATCATCGCAGCCTAGTAATACAATTAATCAACGGCAAAGGTGCACCCGATAAGTGCCCGCCGAGTTGCTCTGAACAAAATCAATCACCGTTGCAATATGCCAATAGGTTCGGGTTGACACGCTGATAAAGACATTGAGAAGAAAAGATAAAAACCAAGAAACAAGCATATTAATCACGAGGGGATGTTGGAAGCGATTGGAGAGCAACCAAATTGTCATGGCATTTGAGGGCAACACTATCAGATCGAAGCAGAAAATTGCTCCGGATAGAGAAAAATTTTTGCGAAAACAGTAATAAGCAAAACGTGTCAGTAGATGGAGCTGCAAGTAGAAGATTTATTAGTTCAAGTGCAAGTTTTAGTGGAGAAAAAATATTTTAATTACTTTTGAATACTAAAAGTTTCACGTGATCCAAATGACGCGTCGCGGGAAATTCGTAGTGAACAAAATGGGCAATGCGACCATCCACTTCAGTAGGGGCACCGCACAATCACTCTCAACTCCACAGCAACACTGCCAAAATATCAGTAGCCCTCATCAGCCAACAGGCTGTAGACGCGTAGCCTCACCACCCACACTGACGTTTACGCAAAGGCTCGAATTCGTATTGACGCTTATTAATCGATTGCTGATCGGCTTCATAACGATTTATTTGTGTTGGATGAGTTTACGTCTAGATCGCAAAGATATCCCATGGCATGCGGTGCTTTGTACACTGGGGGTGAGTGAGAGATTTTATATTTATACAGCAATAAATTATTATGAAGTAGAATATTTACGTTCGCTCTTCCTTTTCAAGTTCCTCTGCTTGATGTCCGAAGGTCTAATGGCCTACTATCGAGGTAATGTTTGGACCCAGGTGTGCCAGCGTCAGGAGAAAGCGCGGCTGCATTGGGTGCTACAGCTTTGCGGCTCCATAATCGGTCTGATCGGTATTGTTATAAAAATGTGTTTGGAGGAGGTGCATTTTCACACTCGACATGGCATACTAGGTGAGCTCTCGTATTTTGTAAATTCATATGTACAGTATTGAATTTCTTTTCAATGTCAAAACTCATTCTTAACATACTGTATGTATAGTATGTAAACTCTAAACTTAAATGAAGAGGAGTTGTCCAAAGGTTAGCTTTATAAGGCATTTGGAGGAGCATTTATGTCTAACTCAATTTTTTGATATTTTGGGTGCCAACCCACTTCGAAATAAAAAAAAAAATAGTTGCTTATTTTGAACTAACAACAACTGGGGTTTTTCTGATACCTTATTTGATAATTTATTGAGTGATGGAAGCCGTAAAAGCTAACTGTAGACTGCGTTTTTCCCCCAAAACCTTCGATCTGGGATTAAGAAATTGTAAATTAAAATTTTACTTATTATGAGAGTTCTGTGGCATAACGTAACAAAAATTGTATAAATAAAGATCATAAATGCAGAAACAGATAATTGCCTAACAAATAAATTTCAAAGAAGAATTCTACTTGCATCTAAAAAAATCTACTTGCCGAGTGAAGCCTCGATATAACAAAGTTGAAGGGCAAACGCTTCGTTATGCTACAATTAGTGGAGCCGCATTCATAACGCCATAGCCGTAACCATAACCACTAACAGCTGATATTAAAGTATAATTAAAAATAGCATTTGCATTTGTCATAAAAACACGGATAAGTTTTCGTCGATCATTTCGATAGGGTTGGCCATGTAAAATTTGCTTTTTGAATCGGCTATAAAAAAAACTAATCAATATTTTTTCAAACTTTTTTTTTATTTTGAAGATTGAACATTGTCATTTATGAAAGAAAAATAGTATCGTTAAAACGACTGCCACGACTGGCTTTACAGTAGGCCATTCGATCAACCCAATTTTTAAGCACATTTTCGACTTTTTGAGCTCCATTTCATGAATGGCAACTTCGATTTCGTGTTTTAAAGCATCAATCGTGTCTGGATGGTTCGCATAGCATTTGTCCTTAACGGCTCCCCACAAAAAATAGTCCAACGGGCTTAAATCACAGCTCCGAGGCGGTCAATTGATATCGGAATTCAAAAGCGGTAGGCAAAAGTTCGAGTGTAACTTTGACAGTGTAGCAAATTGCAACGTCCTGTTGAAACCAAATGTCGTCCATGTCATCCTCTTCAATTTTTGGAAACAAAAACTCGTTGAGCATGTCACGGTGACGCTCGCCATTTACTGTAACCGCGGAAGAAGAAGTAGACACTTTGGAAATAGGTTTTCAATATTTCCAATTTTGTTCAAGCGTATAGCGTCCCATTTCGTAAATGTCAAACTTTTAAGTAAATATGAACACATTTGACATGTCATTTGTGTTACCATTCTCAAAAAAGTAGGTGGTTCAAAAAACAAACGCTATATGGCCCACCCTGTAATATTCAGATTTTTATCGCAAATATCAAAACAAAAATTTTAAGTAATTATTTCACAGCTGCTTACAATTACAGAGCAAACCGGGTCGCTCCGGTAACTTATAATACGTTCACATATCAGTAGATGATCTACTTTGTCGTGCTTAACTCCCAATCCGTAATTAAAAAGCGAGATTACCCATACAAAATTTCTCTCCCGATATCTGAGATTATAAAATACTCCTAGATAATAATCATACTTTTAGGAATGCTGAAATCAGCCACGGTTTCTAAACAGCTCAAAAGCTCGGTCGGCTTGCGAATGAGCATCGCCACACCCTCCTTTGGATTTTTCAAACGTTTGTTGCTGTTGTTGTAGCATCATAAACATTCCCCATACTTACATACGGTGAATGCTGCTGGAGTGACAGTCCTTGGCCAGTCAATTGTGAACAAAGCCGACTCGAATTTTCGTGATCGAATTTTTATAGCAAAATATTATTAAATTTATATTATCAAAACTGATTTATGAGATAAGCCTTTAGCCTCTTCAAGTTCGCGAATGGTCGCTCGCCAATCGTGGATTTTTGGTGTGGTGATCACAATTGAGTGCGCAGAACTTTTGCTGGTAAGACCTCGAAAATTCAAGTAACAAGTGGTTGATGTTCGCCTGGTAAAGCGTCCGCTTAATACTTTTTAAACTTTTTTCCATTTTTGCGAAAATGATCACAGGCATATGTTTCAAATGGCTTTCATTTCATTTCCTTTTTTCCATTTATTTACAAACTTTCATTTAATTAAGCATACAACCATAGGTTAATTATACAATGATTGACCTTAAGGATAGCTTACATTTTTATATCCCAGATAAAAAAAATATAAAAAAAGGGTTATTCAATAGGTGCACTTTTTTCCGATAGGGAGGGCGAACGACGCATTATTTTTTATTTTTCGCTTGTCATTTGTAAACTTCATTAGTATACATTTCATCATGGAACGCCACACACTTGAGCAACGATTGCAAATCGTGCAAATTTTTTATGAAAATAATCGTTCTGTTGCTGCTACTTTAAGACCATTACGGCCATTTTACGGTCCAGGGTCATGCAAAAGAAATCGAATTTCATACTTAAATGTATATGTTCAAACTCGATCATAAAAAAAAAATTAGTTAAAAAAGTCAAACCGTTTGTGTTTTATTCAAAAAAGTTCAAAAGTTGAAGCGCTCTTACTGAAAACCCCTATATATAAAAAAATAAACAATAAAATGAAAACTATAATTAGTAGTAAAAAAGTTGAAGTTGTAGAAGATTTCGAAGCCTTTCGCAACAGAACGTTTTGGCAAATCAGTCAGGGTGAATTCTTTTGAGAAGGGATACTACTTGGCAAACAATGTATTGGATATTTTAAGTGAAATTCAACACTTTATTACAAGTCCAAAACTCTGAGTTTCCATACATAAGAATGAGTGAGGAAATTTTCGATTTCCTCGTTAACTATAGCTTTATAACAAATTTTTACAATATCAGTAACAATTATTGATAAATACCATATTTTTTTCCAGGACTTGCCACCATGATAGTCTTGTTCATCAGTCTCTTAAGCGGCCTAGGCTCACTTTATGCCACGGAGCTGAAAAGCCGTCTACAACCACGTGTCAATAAGGCTCTACACAATATTATTGGCCTGATGACCTTCACACTAGCCATGCTGAGTATGTATTACTCTTTTGAGACGAAGCTTTTTAACGATTACTCGTTAGATGCAGCTGCTTACATGGATTTTCGGCACCTTTTGGAAATTACAACAATTATTATATTTGTGTTGAGCACATACGGGCCATTGTGGTGTTTGTTTCATAGTCGATTGTGAAATAAAAAAGAATATTTTTAAAAAAGGAAATAAGAAATTAATACAAATATATAAGATTTAATCATGACTCAACAATAAAAGGTTTGCCTCAGTAAACAGCTTGCTCGTTCCCTCTGGACAAATTGGCTCCCTTAGCACGGCACTGGATTGTCAACTCTAGAAAATTTTAATTAAAGTGGAGGAAAAGTAAAAACATTTCGTTTTCAAAAGAGTGCTTAAGAGCAAGAACTTGCTCGGTACGTCCCGGACCAAAACGACATGGAATACATCCTGGCATACTGCTTAAATCAGGATATAATTGGGCAATACGCGTGAAAGATGGTCATTTTGACCATTTGAGCCCGATGCCTTTATAAATAAGATGGTGCTTTAGAAACACATAAGTTACCTACAAGAGCTCATTTAGCAGTAATTAATTAATCACAGCCCCCGAACGGCAGATGGGTTTTTATGAGGAGCTTTTTTCATGGCATACTCGCAAATACACTCGGATATTTGCCATTGCCCGCCGAGGGGCTTGGTTGGTTAGAGTGGTGATTCATCCAGAATCCAACTAGCGCTTCCGCACCATTTTGTTGCCACATCCTCGTTTCCAAATTGTTTAACAGTTATTTGCAGCAGGACTATATCCAGTCTGTGCGGTTTAGGAACCTTATTAGGTTGTTGACGTCTACGCCAGACACTTGCTCGAGACTCTCGAACAGCGGTTTGCCCAGGGTTAACATTCTGTCCTTCCATAGGGCAGGGCATTCACAGAGGAGATGGAAGATTGTTTCTTTTTCCTCCGGTTGTTTACAACTATGACAGTATGTGTTGTGAGGGATGCCCATTTTGGCGGCTTGTTCTCCGATAGACCAGAAGCCAGTTATGACTGCTGTAAGTCTGCAGGTGTCCCGTCGTTTCATGTTTATTAATGTCAACGATTGCTTGAGGTTGTAGGTGGGCCATAACGTTCTGCTGATTTTGCATTTCGTCTGGTCTCTCCATCTACAATCTGCAATTCGAAGGTATTTTAGGGAAATTGCATTCTTGACCGCACCTAGTGGAGTGAATACTGGTACTGCAAGAGCGCTATTCAAGGCAGATCCCCCTCTTGCCAGTTCATAAGCTTTTTCGTTACCTTCTATGTTCCGGTGTCCCGGGACCCAAATCAAGGTTACTCTATGGTTTTCACTCAAGATGGTGAGGCTATTCCTACTTTGTTCTACCACTTTAGAGGTCGTTGTGCCGAACCCAGAGCCTGGATTGCAGCTTGGCTATCCGAAAGAATAGCGATATTGCCCTTAAAAGAGAAATCTGCGATTAGTAACCTACAGGCTTCCCCAATTGCAAGTACTTCCGCTTGGAAGACGCTGCTGGTATTAGGGAGACGCACAAATTTTTCAATTCCAAGTCTATGAGAATATATACCAGCTCCAACACCACAGCCCATTTTACTGCCATCTGTATAGACTGTGGTATCGAAGTTGTTTAGAGAGAATCCCTTATTCCATTCTTTTTTAGATGGAAAGAGAGTGGCAAAATTCCTATTGAACGTTACCATCGGGACGATGTAGTCAGTCCTCACCGAGGTTAACTTAGTTTTTCGCGATAACAGACTAGCGTGACCATAAGTTTTTCCTTTCCAGCGACCCGCTTCATTTAACCTAAATGCACTCATGGTTGCCGTCTTCTTTATATGTAGGTCTATTGGAATAACGTGTGTCAGTGCATTGAGAGCCTCTCTAGGACATGATCTAATTGCACCGACCGTTATTGCACAGGCTGATCTTTGTATTCTGCCGAGTAATTTGGTATTGTACTCTCTCCCTAGAGCTTTCCACCAAACTACCGAACCATACGTTAAAATGGGTCGTATAATTGTGTATAATGTATGCTTAGGTTGAAGACCCCATCTTCTTCCAAGCATACGTTTGCAGGCATATAAAGCAATTTCTGCTTTCCTTACCCGTTCTTCGATGTTTAACTTCCAGCTAAGTTTGGAGTCCAAAATTACCCCTAAGTACTTTGCACTGGTTGATAAAGACAGAGTTTGTCCGTTGATATTTGGTAGGGTAAAAGTTGGTACCTTGTATCTGGTGGTAAAAAGCATAAGTTCTGTTTTACGCGGGTTTAAACTTAGCCCACATCCTGTGGCCCAAGAGTTAAGCTCGCCTAACGCCCTTTGGATGATCCCACTGATCGTATTTGGACACAGTCCTGACACCATTACCACCACATCATCAGCGTACGCCACCACTTTTACCCCACCTCCATCAAGTTTTATTAAGATTTTGCTAATCACACATAGCCAAAGAAGTGGAGATAATACTCCCCCTTGTGGAGTGCCCCCGTGGACCTTCTTGGTTATGTTGATGTTACCCATGTTAGCTTTGATGATCCTGGTTTCTAGCATGGAGATGACCCAGTTAATGATGCAACTGTCCACCTCCAGGTCTATCAACGCCCGTTGGATGGCATCTGTGCTAACATTGTTAAAGGCGCCTTCGATATCCAAGAACGCGGCCATGGTATAATGTTTGCTCTCTAGAGAGCCCTCTATTGTTCCGATTACCTCGTGAAGCGCTGTCTCCGTAGATTTGCCTTTAAGGTATGCCTGTTGTGCAGTTGATATACCAGAGCTCTCCAAAGAGCTTCTGAGGTGCGTATCCAAAAGTCTTTCAAAAGTTTTTAACAGGAAAGATGAAAGACTGATTGGCCTGAAGTCCTTCGCTGATTCATGTCCTCTTCTACCTACTTTTGGTATGAAGACGACCTTGACTAGTTTCCAGCTATCTGGAATATGGCCTAAGTTTAAACACGCTTTAAAAATTTCCTCTAGCCATGGTAGGATACAGTCCAAGGTTTCCTGTAACATCTTTGGAATGATCCCATCTGGCCCCGGAGATTTAAAGGGTGAGAAAGATTTGATTGCCCATGCAACTTTTTCTTTCGTAACAATTTCATTTGCAAGATGCTGTGGATTATATTGGCTCCGCCTAATGTTTCCCCTCTCACTTTCGTAAGCACTGCATCCCGGAAAATGCGTGTTTAGCAGAAGCTCTAGCGATTCTTCTGCTGTAGCAGTCCAAGTTCCATCAGGTTTCTTGACCCAAGAAGCCATTGAGTGGTCTTTGGAAAGAACACGGCTGAGCCTAGCAGAATCCCTGGTGGATTCGATTGACGAACAAAATTCCCTCCAGCTCTCTTTTTTGGCGGCCCTGATTGCCTTCTTGTACTGTCTCCGACTTTCTCTGTACAATTCCCAATTTCCCGTCGAGTAGCTGAGGTTAAACGTTGATCTAGATTTTTCCCTTAGTTTTAAGAGCTCACTGCTCCACCAATGAGGGTGAGTTTTTTTGCTAAAGGGGCGCCGAGGGGCGATATAATAATAATTAATTTAAACAGGTACAGGTGGTTTTTCAAGTAGTTAGGAATGCAAGAGTAATCGTGACTTGGGTGTCCAAACTCCGAACTTACGGGGGCAAAGCATAGTAAAGTAAGGCGTGAGTACGCTCAAAGTTTGTTTTTAGTCAACTAAATGTATGATGCTTCTGTTTTTATTCTATGAAAGAATTCATTAGGGCCAGAACACTTAAGTAACAGAATTGCGTCATATTGGCGAAATTTCGCAACTTCACGATCAGTTTTGAATTTAAAAAATAATTCAGAAAATATACTATATTACTCTGGGATTAAGTTTAACCATTTTTTTTTTTTTTTCAATATCTTACTTATATTTAGTTGTATATACAGTCTGTATCAGAAAAAAGGAACCGCGATTATTAATGAAGTATAAAAGATATACAGTAGATTCTGTTTTTATGCGGTAGATACGTTCCGCAAGAAACAGAATAAAAAAAACCGCATAAAAAAAGCTACCAGTTCTATAGTAAAACTATAGATACGTTTCAAAAGTGCTAAGAACCGCAGAAATCCGAAATAATGTAATAAAATCGCATAAAAAAAGGGCACTAGTCCCATATTATAACTATAGATACGTTACATAGACCGCATGAATCTGAAATAATTAAATAAAATCGCATAAGCAAAATATTGTATTTTTGAAAATTATATCTTTATTTAAGAAACGTCAGAATCGAAAAATAAATTTACGTCAGAAATAGAATCAGACAATACCCATATGTTGCGCATTCGTTTAGGATTTGGCGTAAAATCACTTTCGTCACTTGAGGAAATGTACACGTCTGATCTAGATGGTTATGCAGGCGGCTCCATACTTGTAGGGTTAGCATTTCTGATGTAATCTGTGATGAGTGTTTGCTTAGCTGGTTTAGAATCTTGTTTATATGTACAATTCCCGATAGGTCGACATGCATTTTTTAATTTAAAAAAAAACCGCACTATTTCAAAACCGCATAAAAAAGCCGCATAAAAACAGAACCTACTGTACTTATATAAATATTAGGTGCGCAACTAAGTTCCCGCTGTTTGTCAATAGATGCCGCCAACAGTGTCTGCTAGTCGATTCTAACATAACCCAAACGTCATAAACCAAACTTCGACATATGGTAAACAAACTACTTCCATACATTAGCGATTTTATTTTGGTATCATATACTTATGGTTTTGTAAAATGTCTGATTTTGTGAAGAATAATCGTCATTTGCGGGAAGTGTTGATTTTCCTCTTTCATTCGAAAAAACCGGCGGCTGAAGCGCATCGAGAGCTACAAAAAGTTTATGGAGATGCTGCTTTAAGTGAAACAGAAACAACGTGCCGAGATTGGTTCCGTCGCTTCAAAGACGGTGATTTTAATGTTGACGACCATCCGCGTGAAGGAAGGCATTGCTCAATGAGGATCCGTGTCAAACGCAAGAAGAGCTTGCTTCAGTATCAGCGGTTGCATGCTTTGGGAATTATTCAGAAACAGGGGACTTGGATTCCTTATAAGTTAAAACCAAGTGATGTTGAACGTCGTTTTTGCGCCTGTGAACATTTGCTCCAGCGGCAAAAAATGAAGGGTTTTCGTCATCGCATCGTGGCGGGTGATGAAAAATGGCCGAATATTCGCTCTGCGAAGGTTATGCTATGTATTTGGGGGGACCAAGTTGGTGTTATTTATTATGAATAGCCTCAAATGATGAACAGTTTTACCGCAACGGTATACGAGATCTACCAGAAATATGGGAAAAAGTAGTAGCCAGCGATGGGCAATACTTTCAATGATTCACTTGTAACCATTTTTTCAGAATAAAGTTGTATTTTCAACAAAAACAACAGCGAGAACTTAGTTGCGCACCTAATACATAAAAATTTTTTACATGAAAGTATGTACAAAACTACGAGTCGCAATTACTCAATAAGCCGTGTAGTCTTCTTCGTTATCGACTATAGACTGGCATGTTCTCCATGCTTTGAACCAGCTTTTCTGCGTAGCTCGTTGGCAAACACGACTAGATTTTGCAAACTTCACGCACGAGTTGCTCTAAATCATGGACTGGCCCTCCGGCAAGATGCGGGGCTTGTTCGAGCTCCAATCACAACCGCAGTGTTGCATGCTTTGTGAAAGTATCAGGTTCGATGTAAAATTCTGGTAACATTGTCAAAAGCATCACGTTCGAAGTGTCAAAAATTTGGAAAATGTTGCACGCGAATACAAATAAATCGGAATCAAAAATATTTTTTTTGCCGAACGACGTGCCCCGAACAAGCCCGCACTTTCACAGTTCCCCACACGAAATATATCTTGAAGTTACAAAAAAATCGGTTCTTTTCATCTGACACAGACTTTATATATATATATAATTGGCGCGTACCCCCTTTTTTGGGTGTTTGGCCGAGCTTTTCCCTCTATTTATGGCGTGCGTCTTGATGTTCCACAAATGGAGGGACCTACAGTTTTAAGCCGTATTTTTTATGAGGAGCCTTTTCATGCCAGAAATACACTCGGGAGTTTGCCATTGCCTGCCGAGGGGGATATTTAGTTATAATTTAAGGGGACCTGGTGGTCTAGAAATTTCAAAAAATCGATTTTTTGGTTTTTCGATATTTCGAAAGTATAGTATCTTTAGAACATATCGCACCCTAAATACAAAAGGGTCACAACTCAAAATGTACTTCTGCTCAAATATGAACGAGACGTTATCAATAAAACGGTGCGCGGATGACATAAGGCAAAAATAAATTTTTTGTTTTTTAGTAGGACTGTTATAAGCTTACATGGCAAATTTCAGCGTGATATGTCACATAGTTTGTTTTCTGTGCTACTGCAAACAAGTCAAGCTCGAGTGTGGAAAATTTTGAGTTGTGACCCTTTTGTATTTAGGGTACGATATGTACTGTGAAATTTTCATGCGGAAGTTCCCAATATTATAGCTTCTACAGCCTAACTAACTAGGCCTATTAACTAGGTAGAGAGCGGTCCGCCCGCTTCTGTACCTCAAACTTTAAACTCATTGATCTCGAAACGACTTTTTTCGGCACGGCGGGGATGAAAACAAAAAAACTATTCAACCGAATCACTTGAAATTTAGATATGTTGTTCACAACATGTATGTGTATCGTCGGAACTAGAATCATAATTTTATTTAAATAATTTCCTATTTTTTAAACTAAAAAACTAGTGAAAAAACCAGATTTTACGAACTTTTTTTTCAAAAGTGCGCCATTTTGTCAATTTTTCATTTTTTCGATTTGTTCTAGTTTTGACCATAACTGCACTCTTTCTGATTAAGAATCTTCTTGAATTTTGTGTTTCAGATGAGTAGAAGTCTCGAAATCATTTACACCGTGCGGGTTCGATTTTTCGAGAGGGTCATCTTCAGCGGCAATTTAATAAATATTGTTTCAAAAGTAAAAAAAAATTTTTGTATGCTCAATAAACGTACTAATAAGCCTGAAAAGTTGAAACATCGCTTTTTAAATTTTTAATGGCAAAAAAAAAATCGTCAAAATAGGTGAAATTTTCGTGTTCTAGACCACCGGGTACCTTTAAGTAAAAAAAGCGTTTGCTACCATTTTTACCAAAAAGGTATTTAATTTTTCAACTTTCTTCACCCTTCTTAAATGCGACCTTTTCCAAGGGAGTGTCAGAATTCTGATGTCGCAAGTGAGCAAACCTTTAATCATTGAATCATGAGATTTAATAAGTAAAACAGGATTGTTACAAAAAAATAACGGGCCATAAATAATATACAAACATATTGAATGAACATTTTCAATCATCAGTTTACATAAACTACTTCCAAAAGTCGACAGTCGAACCAAAATTATCGAACAGGTTCTGCAATGCACTTCCAAGTGAATTTCATTGGAATTTTCTGGCGATTCTGAATTAGAAACCTGAAAATAAATATTTATTTCATATAACCACTAAGGAAACAAATTGGAAAATTTGCCAATAGACGCATGTAATTAAATTTCTTAATCTATGTCATAATAATATTGAACCCCCGAACTCCTATGAATTAAAACAAACTGTTTTGCTTTTATGCTGATTAATAATTTGTGCATGTTTATTTAAATCTTTAATTTGCATATTTTTTAATACGTGTACGTGCATTTAGTTGCCACAAATAATACTTTTCTGCAAGCCGCAAGATAAATTAATACGCGTTTTATAAAATACACTGCAGTGTGTACGAATAAATAAATATCACTTATACATACATTAAATAATGTTTATCAAAAAAGTTCTTTTCCATGGATTCATCCGAAAGCAGTATGTAAGGTATGTTTAGCTATGAAATTTCATAATCATTAAAGTTTAAATGATTTTATGGTTAAGTTACTTATGGAAATGTGATGTCATGGATTTGTGAAATTCGATTTTCTGGGCATGAGTGTTTAAATTATGATACTGTAATGCATTTAAAAAGTTGTAGGAGTGTATGCGTGTTGTTGTGTTGTATATAAAGCACTCGAAGGCATTTAGTCATTATTAGTCTAAAGCTGATTTGCTTCAATGAACGATTCAGTTAAAAAATAAATTGCTTGCTAGCTAAAGAACTAACAGAGCTTCTTTTTATATATTAATTAGTTTTTTT
Source organism: Anastrepha obliqua (assembly GCF_027943255.1). Lineage (NCBI taxonomy): Eukaryota > Metazoa > Arthropoda > Insecta > Diptera > Tephritidae > Anastrepha > Anastrepha obliqua. Next base: position 4,966,940 of record NC_072896.1, read on the forward strand.
TTCAGAGATGGTTGTTGTGCTGTATTTGCAGAAAATATATTTCATATGGGCTTATTGATTATAATGTGCCACATACACATAGCTTTTAAGTACATAAAAATGAGATTCAAAGATATTCAAAGCAAATTTAACAAAAATAAACTTAAAGTACTTGCAAAAAAATGTTAAGTAGGCAAAGTAATTTTAAAAATTATAAATGTTTTAATACTGATAAACATTGAAATCTATTCAATTCAGTAAATTAAAAGAAAATTAAAATTAAATTGAATGCTTGATTTTTATCATTTACCGCCATAATAAGAATTAGCGGCATTGAAACTAAGGCATTCTAAGTGGCGAATAACCTGAACGCAATTAATAAAAGTTTTACAAAAAATTTTAAAATTTGAAATTCTATACGTTTTTAAGATTTTTAAGCTGGCATGCAATTGCGTTCACAGTTTGACAACTTTTTTTGTCAACGATATACGAGTATAAATCCATACCAAATCAAAGTCAATGCGCATAGTTGCAAACTATCAATATTACTTTGAACTGCAGTACACTTAAGCCAAAAGCACATTTTTTCGATTCTTAATTTGGCAGTTATTTATTTCACAAATACAACACAATTTCCATCACATCTCTCTATATTTTTATGCGTAGATTTCTTATTCTCTCTACAATTTTGTAGTGCGCTTGATAGCAAATGACATAGAAATCGCTTCAATGTAACGACGCAATGAGGGCGCCCCACCGGCATTCTCAGCAGCGCCATGGACACGACCACGCCGCATGCCAACGCCTCCAGCTCCACCGCCAACAACTCGTACCTCTGCACCGCAACATTGTTTTTCATTGCAGTAACGACATGCTTTGGTTGTAAAATAGCTATTTTCATTCTCCTCATCTTCATATTCATCCTCAATGGTGGCGCCGCCAGTAACTTCGTACTCATTACAGCCAAGTGTCGAAATTTTACTGCGCTGCTCGTAGCGCAAATACAGGGTCAAGCAGATGAAAAGTACAAAGAGTAGCACGCAAATTGCGCCACTTGCAATGCTCGCCTCCTCCAACATTGGACGTGGACGTTTGGGCAAGAATGAGGCATCGTATTCCTTGTACTCACAACGTGGCCCCATAAATCCGTTTGCGCATTCGCAATTATACATCACTGAATCGCCCAGCTTGACGGAGAAGCAAGTGGCGTCGTTGAGACAGTACCAAGCATCATAGTTCAGTGGGCACTTGTAGGTAGGGAATGTGATATTTGGGCGTTGTGTTGTTGTGGTAGTCGTTGTCGGCTCCGTGGTGGTAGTGGTTGTAGATGTGGTTGACTTCTGCGACGAAACCGAGGAGCCGCCCGAGGATAGAGTGCGTGGCTTCGGTATGGAGCGACTCGAGCATGCGTTGGCCGTGGATGGCTGCTTCAAAAGGCAGACGAGCAGCAAAGTCATAGAGCTGACGCTGAAGAGCAGCGTGCACTTGCGCTTGAGTAAAAACATTGTTGAGTATTTATTTACTTGGTTTTCGTTTTAGGTTCTTTGTTTTGTAGAAGTAGAGAGTGAATTGTATGAGTAAAACTACACTTAAATAAAAGAATGTGTTGAATACTTGAGTGAGTGTAGGATGCGTGAGTGGCAAACTCGTAACTGAGTTTTGGTTTCCGCTGCACGAAATACTGTTTCTTGGAATGGAAATTATTTGTGGTAAAAAGTTCAGTGCTTTTTATAAAGAAAAATAAATATTACTAGAAATAAGTTTTAATCTGGTTATAAATGTTTATGAATTAGTTATTAATTAAAATTTAAGATCTTTGATTTCAGTTGCTTTCAACGAGGTTAGTTAATATTACAGTTCTAACAGCAATTTTTACAAGTCGACACGGACAAATAATTGTTGCATGAGATTCTCACAGCTACTTCTTATACAGTTATTCTATTTGGTTTAAACATTTACACATGTGAGTGTGTGAGTGTGTATGTGTGTAACTATTACATTTGACTCTATTAAACAGAAAATCAAGTTCGACTATATTCGAACAAAACTTTTTATCACAATTGACGCATGTATCGGAACTTGAACGACGGAAATTTCATGCAAACATTAAATAGCAGTAAATTCAATACAAATAATATTCGATTTAATTAGGTTTTCGCCTTCAAAACAATTACGCTTAAATATATTCGAAAAACGAAAATTATAAACACAAAATTCGATGTCCAAAATTACAAAAAATCAGTTTTTATCGTTGTCGTTATTGTTAGTCCTTGTGGAAAATGTGTGCCCTTTGTTGTACACCTGCGAAAATAAGAATAAACAAATTACATTTTTTAAGCTATCTGTAATAAGTGTGGGGCTTCTATGCAGTAGCTAATACTCGCAGCTAAAGAAATTTATCTAACTAAAGTTAGGAAACGAAGAAAATAAATCAAAGTTTAGTAGTAAAATTTGTATTTAGTGTTAGTGAAATTATAATAAATTGGCTTTACGCCATAAAAATTATATACAGGGTTGGCCATATTAAACTGACCCATGTGATTATTAAAAAAATATGGAAAAAGAAACATTTTTTTGTGTTTCATTGTGAAAAACATTTAATTTAGTTCAAGGAGATTCGTTTACATCACTTTTTGAATATGATATCGCGCAAGTGGTCGCCCTTAGCTCGTATAGCGTAATGTGCCCGTTTTTCGGCGTTTTCCATAGTTTTGGCCAGCGTCTCGGCCGATATGGCGGCTATTTCCCGTCGGATATTGGCCTTAAGTGCGCCTAGTGTATTTGGCTTGTTGACGTAAACCTTAGATTTCAAATTACAGTAAAAAGTTATAGGGTTACTCAATGGGTCAGTTTAATATGGCCAACCCTGTACATTGTTAAGGGGTTAGGGGTAGTCAGAATTTTCAAAAAATCGATTTTTTTGTTTTGCATTTTCTCAAAGTATAATGTTTTAAAAATATTGTGTAAATATAGCAAAACTTTAAATGCGTTTTTCTCACAACTATGTTTTTCAAACTGGTGAACACTGTAACTTAAAAACCGCTACGTAGATTTCAATAAAATTTATACAGCTTTTGAAAAACATAAAAAACTTGTGCCTGATCGAAGGATTTTTTTTTTCAAAAATTTCGATTTTTTTTTAACAATTAACTGTTGGTTTTTTTTTAAATCTGGAAAAAATTTTCTGAGGCCGCCATTTTGTTCATTTTGAAAAAAAAAAAAAAAGCTTCGATCCGGCTCGAGATTATCTATCAATAAAAATAATTTTTCTCATCCGATTGGTTTTAGATGAATCTGCAAGGACTTGTGATGTTCACCGCAAGGGACTTCTGGAGAAACGGGCTTCACACAAACAGCGATAACTTTTGCAATTATAAATTTTTTTTTTTTGAAATTTTGGTGAAGTCAAGTTAAAACATGATGTTTTTATGCTATGTTTTCATTTTTGTTAAATAAATTAATTAAGTAGCAAAAAAAAATTCGTGAAAATCATCATTTTTTCGGGCCTCTGACTACCCCTAACCCCTTAATGTTGGTCAGGGAGAGATATAGGAAAGTAATAATCAACATGAAAATGAACAAAGTCTATATAAAAATAAACATTTTTACATAGCCGAAAAATGATGGTATTCGAAAGAGTGTAAAAATTAAGTTCGACAAATTTTTTTTTTTAATCAAAAAATCATAGTGTTCTAGCCAGAAAATGTTGTTAAATGTACAAATAAAAAATGTCACAATTTCAATATTTTCAAAACTTAATGGTATCAGTCTTGTCTAACAAAAATATCTATCATAAATGAACGACCTATTATGTATGATAAGGCATTTCTTATTGGGTGTGTCGTCATAAATCCCAACTGTCTGTCTTTATTTTTATTTTTATAATTTTTTTTTTAACGTTTACTTAGATGGCGCGATGAGAGTCCACTAAACGCCAGGGTATTCCACAGTCTGTGAGATCACTGTTGTGTAAGGGAGTGCTAAACTTTTTTATTTATTTATTTATTTATTTATTTATTTATTTATTTATTTATTTTTTAATGAAGTCAAAAATTCAGTGTTAGCTTATTTAATAAACGAAAGCAAATTTAGTCTGAACCTTTCATTTGCATGTGATAACACTGATTTTAAGTCTTTATAATTATCGAGTTATTATTATTTACTCCTTTATTGGATTAAGTCTGTCACAATGAAAATCTTGGTGTGTATGAGAGTTTACCTCTCCGCATCCACACAGCTTTGAATCGATGTCACGAATCATGTGCAAGAAACTGCCGTCGTAAGTGTGACCAATCAATATTCCGTTGAGAAATTTTATCAGTTTAACATCGAAATTACAATTTTTGAACCAAGTCTTTGCTGAAAATTTGTGCAAAAAGGTTAGGTCGATTACTTGCAGATGCCAGAAATCCAGCGTACCATTCAGAGAAAATGTTACTGCGAATTATTCTCAAAGCCGCTTCTACAGGGCATTCAACTTCGATGGCAGTGCCATTATCTCCTGCTTCTTTTGCAAATTGATCTGCAATTGATCACGAATCTTGGAGTTGCTAAAAACGTCCGACATTTTTTTGAAATACACAGGTGTAACTGGAATTCGTGACTGTATTATTGGCAATTGTGTTATTCATTTTAACATTGACCAAAATATTGGTGCTGCGAGCTTTGTGCAGGATGCTAATTTTTCTATATTAAACAGATTCAGGCAGATTATGCAAACTAGCCACTGCCTTAATGGCGTTTACTTGAATGTGGAGGTTACTTTCCGCCACTCGGAAGTCCTTGTGGTGCGACAAAATGTCAAAATCATCGGCAAACCAATACAGGGACGTGTTTTCATCAGCAACTCTGGGTAGTTGATTCGAGTTTTAATAACTTAGAGCGTTTTTTTTTTGTATAATTTATTTATTTTCAAAATCCTCTTGGAGCGTTAGACAGGTTATGAATGTTTACGTTCAAATTTTCTAAACCAATCAGATATCAGTTCAACAAACTTATAGAGCAATTCGAAAATTTCAATAATGAAGTGGGGCTATTGAAATATTTTCAATATATCAGCAGCAAAGTCACACATAATTGAAGCATTGGAAATCATTATTATTCATAGAAGTAACAGAATAAGTTCACATATCGCTCCTTTACTCCAATAGTGTCAACTAAAAACAAAAAAAGTTTGACAAATATGCAGAAATTACCACAAAAGGACTTATTTTATGCTGTGTAAAAAATTCATGGCGATATCAATTAAGAGCATCTCATTAGATGAAAATATTTCTTTACTTTTTAAAATGTGAGCTTTGGAGTCGTTTTTTTCTCAACATTTTGGTTCTTTATCTTACGCCACCCTTGCAAGTAAATGACCGAAAATGTTGGAAAAAATGGCTGATTCATGGGATTCATATACAACCATCAATTGTTATGGAAAGGCCAAACATTCAAATGAAATTAAAATTAAAAATACGTAAATTAGTTAATTCCATACGAATTATTTCACATAAATCAAATGCGTTCATACTTGTCATTCCTAATTTGGTCTTGACAGTTTTCTGACAACGCTTTGCTATTAGTTTACGAACGGAACAAATGGAAGCTGGTGTGTGAAATTTAAATCATTTTTACGATTATATCGTAATTTAATCTTTTTTAGATGAGCGATCATGAAAGAATTTTTTTAAGACATTAAACATGAATGAGCGGTCTGATTTTCCCTGCCTACTCCCCACACTTTGTTTGGGTCCCCGGGCGAGAAAATAAAAGAACAGATCAGTGTGCAAGGAAATGCTCAAAGCTTGGCCTTCGCGAGTGGTAGAGGATATAAGCATTCCTCTAAACGAAGTGTACACTGGGATTGGCTTGAGCGTAGTCGCGAAAACCAATAGAAGGTGGTCTCTGACGACTAACTGCACGGTCTCCAGAGAGCTCTCTGGCCAAAACTGAGTCTTAAAAGAAAAAAATGTCTGCTTGGATTCAACGGGTGAACTACCAGTGTCCTCACAGGTGTTATAGCGGGTCACTGCACCATTGGCGCTTTAGCCAATGGAATTGGTGTACCTCAAATTGACTTTTGCAGGAGTTGTAAAAATGAAGAAGAAATTGAGTCGGTACAACACCTCCTCTGTGTATGTCCTGCACTTCAAAGAAGCTGGGAAATTTGCAAAATATCTCACTGGAGGGACTAGCTACTTTCTTAAAAAGATCTAAGTTGTTTAAGCAACTTAGTTAGGGGATGGATGTCACATGGAAGTATCTCAATAGGCCTTAGATACACCGAGTGCCTTGTCTTAGACAAACAACCTGGCTAACCTAACCTAACTAAACATAATCACGACCCCTCCTCCATTCCCACGACAGTCGGTTCTATGTAACCGGAATGACCCGGATTTATAACCGACCAAGGACTGTCACTTCAGCAGCATTCCCAGTATATATATGGGGATTGTTTATGCTGCTGCTGCTGCTGCTACAACAACAACAACAACAACCACAACGATCCCTCTGATTTTACACGGACCCTCGCAAACTCCTCATTACTCCACTCCTAAGACGTTACGACACCCACTTTAGGGCCAATTTAAGATGAAACATCTATAGAAATTTCTTAATTTTTTTCGATGTTTTTGTACTTATAGAACAACATTTCTTTGAACCACTTGGAAGCATAATTTTCTTAGTGCATCCAGCATAGGTAGCACATGTTTCGAGAATTAAAAAAAATATACCAGTCTAACGGTTAGACTTGATAGAAGTGAAACCTTCCGTAAAACAAACTGAGAGAGAATAAGACGAAAGCAGCATTAGGAGCGGTATAATTATAGGTTCATTATAATATTGCTATAAAGTTCATATTTTATTTTCTTCATTTTATCATTATTCATCCTCAATGTTTTCAATTTCAACAAATGATACGAGTGGCTTATGATAGATAAAATATGATACAAATGCTTTGGTTTCGATGTTGTCAAAAAAAATACACAAACGGACCGAAGAAACAGACTTACAAATTTCTTCCGTTTTCGTCTACTTGTATTCATATAAAAATTTATGTCTCTTCCCACCAAAGCTAAATGTATTAGTACATTTTTTCTTGTATTTATTCAAGGCTGAAATCCCGGCGGTACTGCAATACCGGGCCAACCCGTGGCAGAGGTGGAGAGCAAGCCCCTAAAACACTCCGCCCATTTCCAAAAATTAGTTTAACATTTGTTGTCCTCCGATGGAGGATCTATCAGATGTTAAGCTGATAACCACACTACCTAGTCAATAGATTTAAATAATAAACCTAATAAACCTTTTGAGAATTACACTCTCACAAAAATTAATGTACGAAATGTTTATACCGATTCACTTAAACTGACTTTCAGTATCTAAACCAGTGCTGTCCAAAATGAAAAATGTGAGTGTATAAGTGAGAACGAGAGAATGGGTGCAGCCCAGTGGGAAATTTGGAAATTGGATTGGAGTAGAAAATTTTTGTGGGAGGAATCGAAATGCCTTTTGATATTATATCTATAGCTTCCTTTGAACGACTTGTAACATAAAAGGCATTGCAAGTCGCCAAAGGCATTTTCTAGCATAAAAAAGTTCTCACAGGGCATTGTATTGCATACATTAAGCGTCGCGGACAAACGTGGTGTTTATTCGTTGCTGGTTTGCTAACGACTGAACGATGGAGAGTTAGAATACGTGTCATCAATTGATGTATGGGATGGACAGCACTGATCTAAACCAAAAAACTGTTTTCAATAAATAATCAGAAATGTTCTACAATGCAAATTTCAAAAAAAAAAAATTCCATTTTCGTCTACATGTATTCATATAAAAATTTATGGCTCTTCCCACCTAAGCTAAATGTATTAGTATATTTTTTCTTGTATTTATTCAAGGCCGAAATCCCGGCGGTACTGCAATACCGGGTCAACCCGTGGCAGAGGCGGAGCAAGCCCCTAAAACTCTCCGCCCATTTCCAAAAATTTGTTTAACATTTGTTGTCCTCCGATGGAGGATCTAATTATCAGATGTTAAGCTGATAACCACACTACCTAGTCAATACATTTTAAATAATAAACCTAATAAACCTTTTGAGAATTACACGCTCACAAAAATTATTTATATCAACATATAATATAACGCTTCGTAACTAAATAACTTTTAGGCCAGCGACGACAGCATGGCGCGGTAGCCGATCGACTAGCAATGTGAGCTTCCGATCCAAAATCCTTGGTTCGAATCACAAGAAAAAGTAAAAGTCATTTTTATTTAGTTCGTCGCTACTTTTATATCAACATATAATATAACGCTTCGTAGCCAAGTTGGTCGCTTTTTTCGTTTCACTTTTCCTCAAATCACTCCCAACGATTCTAAAGAAGTTTTCACTTCAAAAAAAAATTAAATGCATGATTACATTTCATAATTCTTGAAAACCAAAAATCTTTTCATCTTTGACAGAACTCTGTCGTTTTTTTTAGTTTTAAGAATATCCATATTTTTTGATAATAAAACACTTCTTACGAGATAATCAAACCTGCCTGCGTCGGTAAATATGAGTAACTTGCAACACTCTACTATAAATTAAAGTCTTAGCAATGTATTCGTAAAAATTGAAAAATTAAAAATCCTGATTAGTCAGCACACAAGGCAGCCGCCTATAAGTTCGCCTACGAAAATCCAAATCACTCAAAATACACAGCGCTCACAGAAATTCAACTGAAAATTTAGCCGTCATCGCACACAATGAAGAAACTAACTTATCTAAACATGCAGCGCTAAAAACCCAAAGAATCAGAATTGCTGAAATTTCTTTTCTATTCGCAAGAGGTAGAAAAAATTGTTTCCTAGGAATTCCTGCCTGTGTATAATTATAAATATAACCATGCATAAGTGTGTGCATTACAAAGAAAATCAAATGCGTCACACAACAAAGTAATTTGTTTACAAGGTATACCAGCAACTAAGAAATATTTGTAGAGCTATGCAGGTTGGCGAAGAAAGAGAAAGTGCAGCTCCTACAAATTCGTATACAAGTTTTTAATTCGAAAGTCGATTTATGTTTTTAAAAAAGATCGGAGCTAATGCCCCGCTTTATTGGACTCCAGTTTTAGACTGAAAATTTATTTTTACAATTCAATTAATTATACTAAGTTTTACAATATTAATGCAAGTATTGCATTTTTAATTCTTTGGAAAGAATTGCCCAATTAGTGCCTGCAGGTCATATTCTGTTACTTGCATTTCCGGCACGCTTAAGAAATAAATTGCTTACCTAATGTCTACAACTTGTTTGTCTTATTAAATTACAATTAGGTAAAGCAAAAGCAAAGGAAAAAGAGAAAATAAACGTAGCGCGTGTTAACTCCTCCGCATTTAAAAACGAACGTCCTCGTGCGTCTGAGTAGGATAATCTTCAGGATGTGGTTCGGGTTGTTGGAAATTTTTAACTGTTACCTCTTGTAATGGGGCCCTTTTGAAGAATTCGGAGACGTGTTTGGCCCCTCGCTTTGGGCCTTTCGTTGAAGTTAGTTTTAGTACCCCGATTGCCATTAGAGTTAAAGTTATACCAGATATCCCAAAATTAACTATTGATGTTGTTAATCCTTTATTTTTTAAAGTCTCGATATAGTTTATGTTTTTTAGGTGAAGTTCTTTCATCATTTCCAGGCTTAGTAATTCTTCTTCGGCCGTAAGTGTTGCATTTGGTTGTAGAACTGCAGGAAGGGGTTTTCCGCTGGAGATTTCTTTAGACAGAAATGTTTGGTTGTTTATTATAATGGTGGAGTTATGGTACTGGATTGCGAATGATCCAGTTAAGTTAATCTTCTCCTTGTCGATGTGAACGGTGTCGTTAAATCGATTTAAAAGTATTATTCCTGGGAGGACTTCTAGGACAGTGGGAATGTGTTGGTTGTTAATCGTGATGCAGCTAGGCGATCGGCTTTTGAGTAGATGAGGAATGCATGTGGAGTTACTGATGTCTACAATATTTTCCTTTGTACAAATTTTAATTTCATTATGTTCTTTACAGTTGCTTTTCTTTCCAAAGATTTTATTTTGACATCTTATAATTTTTTCAAATGGTATTTTATATAATCTATTCCCTTTCTTTATTGCTTTTATTAATAGGGATTCACATAAATTGTTGTCAGTTATTGGGATTTCAATTAAGTATACAATCTTAGAATTACTAGAGGCTATCTTAACGTTACTGAATTCAAATGCCTCTTCTATATTAGTGAAGGGAATATTATTTTTCTCAATAATTTCTTTTATTAGTTTCATTTCAACGTTAGAAAATATATATGAATTTACAATGCCAACTTTGGCCCAATGTATTGCATAATTGATATTTATGATTTCATCTTTTATTAATTGTAGCTTAAATTTAATGTTTACAGCCATATCATGCTGAACATCTTCCTTATCTTTTAATATTTTAAATATTTTATTTGACACTTCCGTTATATTATTTATTCTTCCGCTCATTGCTCTATTTATTATTAATTGGTTATTGTTATTTTCAAGTAAATTGTTTATATGATTTTCTAACATAACGAGATCTTCGTGATCCGGGCTCCCTGTGAGCCATTTCCAGGCGGTACCAATTGCGTTTATGGATCTCTTGTTTACTTTTGGCTTTAATCTACTTAGGAAACTTTGTATTTCGGACATTTCATGGAGCAAGAAGGGGAGTAAGGAATTGTCGGGAGTTATTTTGTGTCTTATCGTGGAGTTGAGTTCGTTCAAAGTCCTTTGGTATTCGTCCGTGTCTATTGTATGTATAATTTTGTAAGTGCCATTTTGGATTTTGGTCCATCCTGTATTAAAGGTTGCAAGTTGTGAATTTGTATAATCGAGGATACGGAACTCGCCTGTGGCGAGTGGTATTATTAATCTGAAAGCAATAGATGAGTTAAGTTCTAATATTACTCTTGTGTACGGTTCGGTCTTTTTCTGTTATAACTACACTAGATTTGTCTTCCTTTACTATTTCCTTTTTGTATCTGTTAGTAAGTTTTGAGCCTAGTCTTTTATTTACTCGCACGTAAATAATGTCACCTGGCAAATATGTTTTCATTGGGGTCCTCTTCCGATTGTGTACTTCTAAGTCTTTTGCTTGTTTTTTCCTAAGTGCTTCGATATTTTCCTGCCGGGCCTTCTCGTACTGGTCGGGATTTGTAGAGACCCTGCGTCCAAAAAATATTTCTATCGGTTTCTTCCCTGTTGTCGAGTGGACTGTGCAATTGTACTCGTATACCGATCTGTCCAAAATTTCTAGGAATGTTCTATGGATTCGTTCCGCCTTTAGGCAGCGCGCAATTTCTGAGAGGGTTGAGTGGAATCGTTCCACCTGCCCGTTTACTGTGCTTGTGTAAGGAGGTTTCTTGTAGATTTCTATTCCAAGTTGATCCTCCAACATAAAACATAAGGAGGCTGAGTTTAATGCTTTTTCGTTGTCTACTACTATCATTTTTGGTACGCCGAATGCAAAAATTATCTGTCTCAGAGGTTCCCTAATGTCTTCCGAAGCTCTGCTTTTTATTACTCTAGCTTGGGCATATTTGGAAAATTTGTCGACTGCAGTAAGAACTAGATTTTTCTCTGTGTTATAAATGTCAATATGCACTATTTCACCGGGATATTTCGGAATGGGAGTTTCGAGCAGCTGTGGCTTATTTGGATGTCGGTCATATTTATTCTCCTTGCAAATTTTGCATTGTCTGACTAGAATTTCTATTTTAGCACTCATTTTTGGAAAGTAAAATTTTTGTAATAGTTGGATTTTATTTTCCTGTGCATTCCTATGGGCGCGTCTGTGTTCTTCTAGCATTTCTATTTCCTGTCTGGCTTCGTCTGTAAGGTCCTCGACTTTGGTTTGGGTAAAACGTATTCTGAATTTAGAAAAATGAAGGGGGTATAATCGTTGGATTCTTCCCATGATTGGCTCTGAGGTAAAAAGTCCGTTTATTACCGAGGGATTTAAATAACGTTTAAGAATTGAAATTAGATTTTGTTCATCGTAATCTTGTTGATTAAAAATGTGTCTATGGTATGTGGGAAAGGGTATTTTGAATTGGTAACTATTTTCGTCGCCATTTAGGAGCCAAATTTGGTTCTTGAAAGCATTTATAGGTCCTTCTACAGCTGGGATAAGATTGTGCGCAGAACTTTCGTCACTATGTTGTGTTCCTGTCAATGAATTGATTTGTGATACTTGTGGCGGTCTTGAGAGTGCGTCAGCCACAATGTTGGTTTTTCCTGGTTTGTAGATTAGCTCGTAGTCATACTCTTCTAATCTGGCCTTCCACCTTTTCATCTTACTGTTGTGGTTTCTGTTGCTTAGGGCGAAAGTGAGTGGCTGATGGTCCGTAACGATTTTAACCTTCGCGGAACCGTAAAGGTAGTTTCGCAAGGAATTCAGCGCCCACACTATCGCTAGCATTTCTCTTTCGTTTGCTGCGTAATGCTCTTCGGCTTTAGAAAGAGTTCTAGAGATGAAAGTTATTGGCTTGTCGTTTTGCGATAGTACGGCTCCAATTGCGTAATTGGAGGCATCTGTTGTTAACACAAATTCTTTAGAGTAGTCGGGGTATGCAAGCATTATGTCTTTACCAATGAGTGATCGTTTAAGTTTCTCGAAGGAATCTAAGGCGTCTTTGTTCAAGGTTACCATGACTTTCTTTGATTGATTCTTGGACACTCGTCCGCCTTCCCCCCTTAAGAGGACTGTAAGGGGTTTCGCGAGCTTCGCGTAGTCTTTGATGAAGCGGCGATAATACCCTGAAAGTCCTAAAAATGATCGGAGTTCTTTTAGAGTTTTAGGTATTGGAAACTTTGCTATTGCGTCGGTTTTTTGTGGATTTGTTTTGAGGCCTTTTTCGGATATTATAAAACCTAAAAATTCCACTTCTGTTTTTAGGAATTGACATTTGTCAAGTTGTACTTTTAGATTTGCTTTTTCTAACGTATCGAAGATTTGTTGGATGTCATTAAAGTGGGTTTCCTGATCTTTACTAAATATTATGATGTCGTCGATGTACACGTAACATCTCTTTCCTATATGGTTCCTTAAGATGTCGTCAAGAGCTCTTTGAAAAATTGAAGGAGCGTTCTTGAGGCCGAAAGGTAGCCGGGTAAATTCGTATTTACCGTGATTTACCGAAAAAGCTGTCTTCTCTATATCCGATTCCTTTAGAGGAATCTGGTGGAAGCCGCTCTTTAAATCGAGTACTGAGAAGTATTTATTTCTTCCTAGATGTGCTAGTACTCCATTTATTTCGGGTATAGGATATCTGTCCGATATAGTTACTAGGTTCAATTTTCGATAGTCAATTACCATGCGAAATTTCTTCTCTCCTGAAGTGTCTGGTTTTTTTGGTACTATCCATACAGGGGAATTGTATGGAGACCTTGAAGGTCTTATTATACCATTTTCTAGCAAGTCTTTGATTTGTTTCTCTACTTCCACTTTCAGTGACATAGGGTACGGATAAAATTTGGTGTATATTGGTGTGTCCGTGGACGTCCTTATGCTTCCTTGTACTTTCGTAGTGTATGTCAGTCTTTCTTCAGGTTCGGTAAAAAGTTTGGGAAAATTCTTCGCAATTGCGTTAAGTGTGGTCTTCTGTCTGTCATTTAGGTGGTCAGTCTGTATGTCTATTGTGTTAATTGATTGTATGGTTTGCTGTTTTATTTTAATCCTGACTCTATCTTGTATTGTCATATAATTGTATTTTGTGTGGATTACTGCCGAAAGTTGCTTGAGGCTGTCATTGCCTAAGATGCCGTGGAATGACTTTAAGGAGGGTAATAAAAAAAATTTAATTTTTAGATCGGGTATTCCGAATAAACTAACGTTGGTGTGGTGCGTAATTTTTATTTTTCCAGCTATAGTGTTAGCAAAAAAGGGTTGGTCATTTGGGAGGGAATTGGGTACAATAGAGGGTTGCATATAATTGTTGTTTGAGCCCGTATCGATCAATATTTTTAAAATTCCTCCTTCCTTCGTTTTACATTCAAAATATGGAAGTGAGGAGTTTGCTAATCTAAAAAATGGATGTCCGAAAAATCCTCTGCAGCGTTGTCGTCTGTACCGTACTGTTCGAGAGTTTCTTGCACGTTGTAATTGTCTTGTCTAATTTCGTCGTGTTGGTTTGCATATTCCAAATCTTGTCGGTATGCAACGCTGTTGCATTGTTCGGCTTCTATGTTAAAGTTTCGTTGTCTTTTTTCCATACCTTGCTGGGGAGGTGGTGGTCTTTTCCCGTGAAATGCTAGGTTTTGTGGTGGCCTATTAATGTAATTGACCCTTCTCGTCTGCATGCTCTGGTCGATGTCCATTGGTTCAGGTCTTGGCATGGGCTTTGGTGCAAAAGGTCTAGGTGGTGGCAGGTGTCGAGGTTGAGAATTGAAGTTTTGTTGTTGTGGGAAAAAATTCTGGGGTCTTTGCCAGTGCCCTTGTTGTTGAGGTGGGATATAGGAGGGTGGGAGTGTTTGTCTCTGCATTGGTTGATTCCAATGGGCAAGGTGTGGGTAAAACGGTTTCGGTACGGCGTGGGGATGTGGGGGAAAATTCCTTCGTAGATTTACAGGTGGTTTCCTACTGACGATATTTGCTCGGTAGGTTTGATTCTCCAATTTGAGGCATAATTGCAGAGCCTCTGGAAGGTCTGCTGGTTCTCTTATCCCTAGGAGTCTCGGAAGGTCGCCATTGAGACCTCTAACGAAGGTATCCAACGCTTTGTTTCTATACGTGTCTACAAGAAGTTTCCGGGGTTCTGATCCGGTTTCTAAACAAGAAATTTTGTTCAGGATCAGAGAAAGGTTTGAATAAACCTTCTGATAATATTCGTGTATGGTTAGATTTCCCTGAGTCAGTGAGGCCATTTGGTACTCTAAAGTACCTAGGTCTCGTTTGTCGCCGTAATGCGTTGTGAGACAACGTGAAATCGCGGTCCAATTTAAGGGTGTGCTGTAGGACTCCAGCACAATGTCCGCTTGGCCTGTAATTTTGTTTCGTATGGTGTTTAAGATACCAAAGTATTTATGTGAGCCTCGCATTGGCTCGTACAGTTGTAGAACTCTATCGACACTTTTCTTCCAGGATCCGAATTCACCTGGGTCCCCTGAAAATTCTCGCAAAGAACGCACAACATCAGGAATTTTGTCGAGTTCACTGATTCCTTGGGGTCCTATGTTAACAGGTTCGTCTACCTCTATAACGTTCCTAACTGCTAACCTGTCGTCTAATATTCTATTGACCACTTCTGTTATTTGCCTAACTATGCCCCTATTTTCTTCGTTTTGGAGATTTGCACCCGGAGGGATTTGACCCAGAACCGGTGGTCTTATCAGATTGCTTGGATTACTCATCTTCGCAATTGGACACGATTATTTACGCCTTATAATTTAAATAACGGAAATGTCAAAATTAACTTGTATTTAGATTTTGTCTTGATCCAGAATTGGATTGCTTTATCTTATTCCTAACTTTCAAATTATTTTTATTACACTTTATTTTTTGTCGATTAAATATTTTCTATAGTTCTTGGTTTGATCCTTACAAATTAGAACACGCTTTTCGTACCTATGCGAAAAATTAGTTAAAATATATTGCAATACACAATGGATCACTTCTTATTTAATATCTCTAGTTATTAATTTTATTATTTTGTAAATTTAAAAAGGTTTAATTTCACTTAATGCAATAACTCACTTCTTATTTAATATCTCTAGTTGTTAAAAAGGTTTAATTTCACTTAATGCAATAACTCACTTCTTATTTAATATCTCTAGTTGTTAATTTTATTATTTTGTAAATTTAAAAAGGTTTAATTTCACTTAATGTAATAACTCACTTCTTATTTAATGTCTCAAGTTATTAATTTTATTATTTTGTAAATTTAAAAAGGTTTAATTTCATTTAATGTCTCAAGTTATTAATTTTATTATTTTGCAAATTTAAAAAGGTAAAAAGGTTTAATTTAACTTAATGTTTTTAGTTAAATACGCTAACTTACAGTAGGAGTAGCATTGAACTACTCTTCCCTCGCTGGCTGCACGGATGTATTCCTTTTTGGTCGTTCCGACCTACTGCGGCTCCTGCTGCAACACTTCGATGCGAGGTGGTCTCCGGACGGACACAAGAGAGCCTGAGTCTTCTGCTGGAAATCCTGATGACCAGTCGGAAAATAGGGTTGGTGCCGTTGGGAAGTCAACTTTGATTTCTTCCTTTCACAGACACTTTTAAACACTTTACACTTTTTCGCGACTGGTCCCTGCTCGGGCGCCAGTTTTTAATTCGAAAGTCGATTTATGTTTTTAAAAAAGATCGGAGCTAATGCCCCGCTTTATTGGACTCCAGTTTTAGACTGAAAATTTATTTTTACAATTCAATTAATTATACTAAGTTTTACAATATTAATGCAAGTATTGCATTTTTAATTCTTTGGAAAGAATTGCCCAATTAGTGCCTGCAGGTCATATTCTGTTACTTGCATTTCCGGCACGCTTAAGAAATAAATTGCTTACCTAATGTCTACAACTTGTTTGTCTTATTAAATTACAATTAGGTAAAGCAAAAGCAAAGGAAAAAGAGAAAATAAACGTAGCGCGTGTTAACTTACACAACTGCATTAGCCATTTATTCGGGTGCAAAGTGCATGAATGCTGCCGGCGCCACAACTGGCGTTTCGCATTAAATTCATATGAGTAAGAGACGTGGTGGCGTATGACGTGGAATTGGCCCTCTGGCACCCTCTTCTCCTCATCGTGGTTACTCACCTGCCAAAACACACAATATTTATGAATGAATTACGAATCAGTGTTTCCAATGACTGTGCAATAGCGAGTCAAGAGCAGGAGAAGAAATGCTTGGTAGCATTTAAATTTTGTATTTTAAGATGAGTTGTAAATTTTATGTTTAATGTTTCGCGGAAGCGCGTAGATTAAAGCAAACAAAAATTCAATAAATGTAGATCAAATCATCATAAGCCTATCAATCGATTAAAGTTGCAATCAAGAAATGAATGTTGAAAACAATCAGTGAAGCCATATTCCCGGTTTACAGAATAGAAATTTTGCTCCCCAGCAGAAGAAAAAAAAATTGTCAAAGGAAATTTTACAAGAATTTCGTATTCTGCGTACAATTCCGTTCAATTTTTTATCACCATATGGGCAATAACAGCGCGAAAATTGCCCACGACAGACTATATTAGCCGGAACGATTCGAATTTGTATCCCGCCAAGGATTCTGACTTCAACAAAATTGTGTGAAATATGCAGTTTAGAAAAAGAAAAAAATTGTGCTTTAGCTTCTCCGGCAATCAATGAGTTATTTCGGCTTCAACTGTATATTTTTAATATAATATTTCAAAATATTTAAAATCAAATTTTCACCATAGCCTATGGTGTGTTTCACGCTACCGACAGCATTACCAGTACGCCAGAATAATGGTTACGAGGTGCAGTAACAGCAGCATATTCGATAAGGTGTCGAATGTTTAGATTTAGATTTTAAAATTGTGAGATTTTTCTCATTTCTGTTTTAGACCCAGTTTTTCAGTGCAAGTTTAATTGAATTTTGAGTTTAAGTGAATTTTAAGGCCTAAAAATTATGGTCTTATTCGAGGCACGTAATAAAAGCGGCAGTGATGCTGCTCTTAGAAGCTTTTGAAATCCTGTTTGAAATGCTAAGCTGATACTTTTCTGTTGTGCCGCACTTATTTTGCATAAATAGGTGAAAGTATTAAAATCTAAGGGTATAAAAATAATGAAGTTTTCTATAAAAATTTTCCTTAAATTTCGATACTAACTGTGATTTACTACTGAAAATTACAAAGAAAATACTGAAACAATCGTGAGAACAATTTTTTTGAGGTCAATTTAAAAGGGTCAATTTTTTGTGGTCAAAAAAATTTAATATCGTAATTGATACTTTAGAAAATCGTGCAGCACAGCGGTTTGCAACTCGAGCAAGCCTTATTTTAACTGAACAGTATAGTTAAACTAGCACTCTCATGGATAGGACAGCAAATGAATCGCATTCACTCACATGCTTTCTTCGTAGTCCCACGGCCCGCATCTTCCTGTTGTCCAGCTAAACCAGTCGGCGCACGCATATAATATTTTACATCACTAACCATGGTGAAAAGATGTTTAATGTATCTAATGTAATGTAAGTATGGCCAATATCAGACAGCTAACTGCCTCTCATCGAATTTGACAGCTGACGTAGCTGGGGTAATGATTCGGTTTGCTTACGATAAAACTAAGAATGTGTTAGTGATGTACGAAAGAAATCAACCAATGGCACTTCGTTGCCGTCTGAAATACGACTGATTGGGCCAGTGCTTGAATACATTTGAAGCGATCGTGCAGAATTCGGCTGCAGAGCCCCCCGTGACATGGTATCCGAAGTTCTCCTCACAATTTTGTTTTTCACCATAATTATTGGCTAAACCTTAAAAAAAAAAAAAATAACGTTGATACTTTGGTGCTATTTTTACCGAATTTTTTTTACTTGTGACTTACTCCCAGTGTCTCGCTCGATTGAAATGGTTTGGTGCTTTTGAAAAACTTAAAAAACATACTAATTGTGATCAAAGTCTTGCCTGTGACGGTGGTGAATTTTGTGAACTTATAAAAGTAGAGCTGTTAGTACAAAATTTCATGAGATTAAAAATACAAATACATAAGCAAAATAAAAAATGAGCTATAAAATTTCCAGCAGACATTCTGTGAATATTTAGAAGTTTCTAAGAGTTACACTTGGTGCGTATTTTTGGTAAAAAAAAATATTCAGTCTTTCAGCACTTTTTTAAAAATTATTTTTTATTTTGCTTTTGAATATATCCAATTTTTCACAATTAAATACACGTTTCGAACCCAAAGTCGTAGCCAATTTTTGTTGGTAATTTTTTCATTGTAATTTGTTTTCAGAATTCAGTTGTGCGTTTTTGTGCATTTACTTTTTTTATTTTTTATAATATATATTTTTTCTCTTTGTGTTATGATATCGCTGTCCCCCGTTGATTATCCTAGCTCATCAAAGCTGGCTGTGATATGCGTTGAGAATCCATATCACAACCACTTGATGAGGCTTAGATAAGCAACATTTTATAGCCACTTTTTTGTTGTTTATACTATTTTTTTTAAATGACATGATTCCTCAGCTACAAAGCTCCGGTTACGGTTAACCAAGTTGATGGTTGATGATGTTGACATTTATGCAATTTGTAGAAAATGAAATGTCCTGCAGCGTGTCGTGTGCGTGTGTATGCATGTAATTTTCTAATGGATACTCAACTCATGTGTATGTATGTACTACTACGTATGCATGTATGTATGTTGGCATATTATAATTGCATGTTTTTCTACTTGAGTTGTAATCTTTTTTGTGACATATTTTCATAATTGTTCGTTTAGTTTTTGTGCAGCTCTTACAGACGTCCAGCTAAGCTCATCAAAGCTGGCTGTGATATGCAATTGCAAATAAAGCATTTCACAACCACTTTGTGAGATTTAGACAAACGTACGTACTTGTTGTTGTTGTGCAAAACAATAATTTTTAGTGTACTTGATATGTATGTTAAATGATTACATGAGATAGTAGTAGTATGGGCATGGAAAATGGAAAAGAACTCAGAGGGTGGTGAAGAAATTCGAAAAAGAAAGCGAATATTAAAAAAGAAAATTTTGATATTTAATTGTAGTGCTTTTGCATATAAATTATTGCCACATTTTGTTATATTATTATTTCATAAAATTTTGTCACACTTTTTTAATATTTCCATAAGTTTCTATGCAGCTTTTTATTAATTTCTGTTTCTTAACAATTAATTTTGTTTATTTTTCATATTTTTACACTTTTTTACTAGTTTTTTATATTTTCCTTTAACACGCCACTTATCTTCTTTGATTACTTTTCTATCAAATTTCACAAAATTTTGCATTATTTTCTTTAGTTCCGTGATTGTCTCTGTAAAGTTTTAGAATCGCGACGCTCCTCAAAGCTGGCTGTGATATGAATTTCAAAGTAATATTTTTTGGGGAAAATGCCCACATTTCGCAGCCACTTTGAAGAATGACACAATTCTATTAGAAATTACCTAAAAGTATTAAATTTTTCTGGCCGAAGTACGAATTTAAAGCGCCGCGAAAAAAACATGAGAAACTCTATGCCAAAAATTAAAAAAAGTGATGCAGCCTCATCAATTCAAAGGTAATGATTCTACATGATTCTGGGAAATAATAATTGCGATTTTACAGCCAAGTTGCTAGAAACAAAAACAAATACAAATTTCGTAGTTGATGCTAGCGATGGCTGCATCTAATCTCGCTCTATATAAAGTCTAAACACAACAGCGAAGTTCAAAGAAGACACAAAACACAAACACAAAATAATAAAATAATAAAACATATACAACAAAAGAAAACCACTGCACCAACAAGGAGCGAACGATTTAGAAACAAAAACAAGCACACAAAAAAATAACCAAACTCAACTTTGCATAGTTGATAAGCAGATTCGGAATCTTTTGCAGCATAAAGCAACCACAAAAATGTATTACTTCGTCTGTCACTCAAAGACGCCCCACCCAACAAACTGCAAGTGACATAAAAGAAAATGGCAAAAAAGCAATGAAAACTCAAATTGCGCCCCAACTATAGTAAATCAAAAACAAAAAATTACATCAAAAGTTAGTACAGGATGCGCTCAAATCTGAAAATATTTTTAAATTATAGGTTGTTTCCACAACAGCTGTTGCCTGCTCAACATTTTTACTATTTCGAAACTACTTGTTTTAAGACAGTGTATATTTTATTGCTGCTTCCTCTCAAGTTGGGTCTTACAGCAGCTCTTGTAGTTGTAGCAGTTCATAAACCACTTCCAGGTGCAGGCATTGAAGCCTCCGCTCTTTGTTGTTTATCTCTCCTAAAGTAGGACCAGGAAAAAAGATCTTTCGACGGGGCGAGACCCAAAGGAAATGGGTGTCAAATAAGTGAACGACAGCCCTTGAACGTGTTCAAATCCGAGCCCCTCCGGTACGTAGGAGCGGCTGCCATAAGAAATGCCTTACAGCAGCTCGAATTGTATAGTGCATTTGACTGAAAAATCATCTTTTCTAATGAGACGTAAACAAACAAAAATCCCACTTGTAAAGATCAAGAACCGAAAAACCAATGCATCCGCGCAGAAGGTAACAATTTTTGTGCATTATTATTAGTAAAGAAGAAGAGTGCGCCTTAGCACTGCATACCTACTTTTTGCGAACTCAAATGAAAAGCATGAATTTAAAGGTCCTTTTGCTTAAACAGGATGACAAACCACGTCACACACTCCAACAAATAACCAGTATTTAATAGCGTTTCTTCACAACACCAAGTGAAGCCAAGTTCTTCTCCACCTGATCTTGCCAACGCAGAGGAGGCCTTTCTCTTCTTCTGCTACCACCAGCTGGTACCGCATCGAATACTTTCAGAGCCCGAGCGCGTGTATCCTTGGGTATTCGGCCGACACAACCCTGGATCTTTATTCGCTGCGTTATGTCTATATCGTCGGAAAGCTCATACAGCTCATTGTTCCAGCGCCTACGATACTCGCCGACGCCAATGTGCAAAGGTCCAAAAATCTTCGATGTTTTGCGGGCAATCGAATAACAAACGACTTGGAACTAGTATGTGAGATGGAAGTGTAAACAGACAAGAAAGGATTTTGTTAATTTTTAAGGATCTTAAACCGAAGTCAACATACTGCCGGAGGAAATAATTGGAAGGAACATCATGTGATTTCTCAAATATCTAGCCCTGAGAGAGAATTTGTGATATTACTTAAGACCTTTGCATTGCACAAAATTCCCGTTTGCGCTGCACTTTTGATTTTGAACTCAGCATCAGCAACGCAATACACCTATGAGTCCGGATGTGGGGGTTCCATTACACTGTTGGCTTATGAAACAAGCAGTCACTGTCTCCTTCATGCTGAATAACGTTTCTAGTATCTCATTTACTATTTATACAAACTGTGACTAGTGCCAAGATCTGTGCTTCTTTGCAGTCGTGGGCATACTAAATCCAATTCATGAATTTTAATTTAGTCACAACAAGTCAAGACTGGCAAGGAATGTGACAATGTAAAAGACTTCTTATTAAATAACGGCGGGTATTTCATCAGCTTTGCTGTGCTTGAACAATTAAAAAATGCATCAAAACAAATTGTTTCACACAAAGCGCAATCTCCGCTATTATAAAAACCTTCACTTTAACATTAAATGCATTATCTAAAATTGTCTATAATTTGTAAAAACAAAAAAGAGACACAGCATAATTATCTTATAAAATTTTTATGGATGCTACATACACTGTTGTGATAAGAAGCTGCTGGCGCCTGCCAATTCTGCGAGAGGTCGACGAAAATTATTTCTTTCCACTTGATTTACAATGAAGTGAATTATTATTAATTTGCAAACAAAAAAAAAGGAAAATGCAAACAAAAATAAAACCAAATCTACATCCAAAGCTGACAGCAGTCACTGAGCATCACTTGGCCAACCGCCATTCCTCCTTCACACATGGCAGCCGATGAGTGCGTGCGAGAAGAAGTTGACTTTAAAATCACATTAAATATTTATATACACAATATAAATATGTCGTCTATATACATATGTACATGTGTGCAAGCTACACATGGCTAAACGAATGGTCCGTGTGTAAAAAGTTGATACGACGTTCAGGCCAACAGCCGATCCATCGGTCAAGCGTAGAACATTTTTGCTTAAATCAATATACGCGTGTTCAAGAGATTGTCACAGATTCATTTACTCGCTTCAAAAGCGCAATTTTGGCATGTGTTTATGAGTGACGGCGCAACATCTTATTTGCTCGGAGGTTGAAGCAACCATAGCTAGGCGGTGTATTAAAGTATACTCGTACCTATGTACTGTGCGTACGTGCAATATGCGAAAAGCAAATTCTAATGAGGTATTTCTAATGAAATAAAATATTAGGTAAAGAGATTTAATTCACTAAAAATTCACTTCAAAGGCTAAAAGAGAACTTTAATGCTAAGAAAATCAACTGAAACAATTTCAATTATTAGCGAAAAATTGTTCACTTTGATGCACAGTTTTTAAATATGATGAAAGTCACTTCTCTAGCCATCAACCAAACACTGCGATTACATTTTTTCTTCCTTTTTTGTTACGAGTATTCAACCTGCGGGTAGGTCAAGATTAGCACAACTGTACTACAAAAAAGAGCAGTGAAAAGAAATCATCCACTAACATCATCAGTTCCGCCGCCGCTGGCCAAATTGAAGTCTCATTGACTTGTGAACTGTCGATCACAATGATCTACTGGTCTGCTGGTTTGATGATCTGATCACTGATCACTGATCTCTGACCGACCACATTGACGCGCTGAACTGTTAGCTTGTGTTTTTATATAATTATAATGGTTCGCTTATACGGTCTTCATTAAGCTACACTTGCCATTAGCGGCGTCTTTTCACAAATTCACAATACACTGAATATTAAGTGGACGTGCCAAATGGATACCAGTGTTAACAATAGCTCAGGAAATAAAGAAGAAAAAATACGACCTCTTTATTAATTCAGAAGTTTTTAACTCATTATTTTTTTCTACTTTTGAGCGAGCGTGTGCGTGATGTAAAACGAGTGGCAGAGTAAACACACGAATGAGCATCAGTTTTGTATATACAAGTAAAATCAATAGCAAAAAAAAGCAACCGACAAGCATATAAAAATTCACAGAATACCTAAGAAGCAGGCACAAATTATTATTATTTTTTACTTTATTTTATATTCTTAGATGTTTTTTTTTGTAGCTCTATATAGCGAAGTATGCGCATGAATATTTTAGCATTCTAATTAATTGGGTACGCTTTAGCAACCAAATTTGCGGCTCGTCTGATGCAAATTCATGTTTCGTCCACGCAATAGCCAATATTATATGTAGCTGAATCGTTTCTAATTGAGGTGAAGACAAATGACGCTTAATAGCGGTAATTAGTTTCTTCCGAAAACGCGAGAAAATTGATTAGTCAACTTAAAGTTTTAAGTCAGGTTTTTTATATTTTATTTATAAACCTTTTAAGTGTTTTATGCATATTTATTTGCAGCGTCGCATGTTTATTCAAATGAAATAATTTAAATGTCACAATTATTAAAATTTTTTGATATCTTACTTCCCATAATTTTATTGTAGAATCTCGTCACTTTATATATTTTAACTCAGTTAACTTTACCATTTTTAGGGTTAAAAAAATCAATGCCAGTATTTAAATATTTGCCAGTATTTAAACTTTAGTTTAAGTTCAAGCGAGTGTGGTGAAAATAACTAGAATGTGTGGACCCCACGACAACGGAAAACCTCACTTAACCCCCAAGTACTAACTAAATCGCACTAAATGAGTATTAAATCAACACCCCAAATCTTTGGAATGCAAAGCGCACGCGCGCGCACCAACAAACACGTCTAACTCACAGATACAAAACACGAACGCGGCCCGCACGAGAAAAATTCAAACTATGCAGTCATAACGGAAATTTCTTACTTTAGTGCACAACAACAACGCGACGAAGACGAACGAGTCAGTCATACAAATTGACACAGTGTATGTAAATACGTATTCGTGTATATGCGAAGCAATGATATTAAAAAGGTGCGGCAGTTTTGCACTACCACAGATAGTCAACAACAAAAATTAAACAACGATCAGTTGCGGCCCCAAACAGTGCACCATGCGCGCCATTGTCCCACCATTCGACCGCGCCACGCAACAATACGATGTGTACGCTATGACAAGTTACGGATTAATGAATGAATGAATGAGTGAGTGGTGACGACGACGACGACTACGACAACGGCACGCCAACGGCGGCGAATGCATGAATGAGTCGTGTCGCCCGCTACCGCCGCCACTGTCGACAAACACAGCCAAGTAGCTCAGCAGAGACACAGCCAGCCGAAAAGGGGAGAACACACTCGCTCGCTCCACAGACAAAAGCGCAAAAGCAACATCAACAATATGAAAGGCAAAATAATTGGAATAGGGCAGGGTATGAAGTGATACGACGACGACGCATTGCAAATGGTTCGCGCATTTACTCGTCGCATATGCATACAAGTACATCTACATATGTATGTGCATAAGTAGTAAACGGAAGTAGAGAATGACCAAAAATAAAAATCCGCACTACACTACAGCCACTGAAGAAAAAACTCACGTCCAAATTCACAACCAATGAGGCGAAAGCGCATTCTAAACTGTTTAATACACAGCAGAGTAGCAAAGTGCCGTAGCAGGCAGTAATGGCGATAAAGTGAAACTAAAGGAAAATATTTATGAATACCAACTGGAAACTGTATGTGAAATGCGTTGTTTCCGCTGAATATGGCGCGTTCGCTCTCTCTACAACGTGTTTTCGAACTTCGAATACCATGTAATTTTCAGAACTCACCACACGCCAGCTATTTGATGAGGCACAGATTGGGAAATGTGAAAACTGAATAATTTGTAAACACTTGGAACTTAATAAAATTAAGAAGGAGAATATAACAGTTTCGCCAGTGTACTGTTGCTTTTATTTTCGTTGTTTGTCAAAATAGAATCGTTGAATCAAAGGTCGATGCTGCTAAAATATGAGCTTGTGACTGTATTGAACCGAAATTTATGATAACAAATCTGAATCACACAGACAGGAAGTACCAACAATGTTTCTTAATCTAAAGAGCAATGCACCATTTATTGAGTTCTTCTAATGAGACCTTGGACTCTACAAATCAAAGGGACACGTATACATTTGAGTTGCGAAAAATAAATTCACTGTGCGCACAAGCTTTGCCTAAGCAGGTGCCAGGCGAATTTATAGGAGTTGACTTCGCTACACCAACAACATTTACACGCATTTTGTTTTTGCAATGTCAATTTAGTTGTTGCAATGCCAAAATTTCAGTAAAAATATAAACAAACAAATAAGACAACAACTAAGAAGCAGAGCACTTTGACATTCCAACCAGCAAATCGCGAAAAAAAAGCCAGTTTAAATGTCCAATATTGCAGAGTTAAAATAGGTTTATAATTTCGGCCGCCGTAGCCGAATGGGTTGGTGCATGACTACCATTCGTGAATTCGTAGGATCGAAACTCCGAGCAAATGAAATTTTTTTTTCTAATAGCGGTCGCCTATCGGCAGACAATGACACCTCCGAGTGTATTTATGTCATGAAAAAGCTCCTCATAAATATCTGTCGTTCGGAGTCGGCTTAAAACTGTAGGTCTCTCCATTTGTGGAACAACAACAAAACGCACGCCGCCAATAGAAGGACGAGCTCGGCTAAACACCTAACAGAAATTTACGCGCCAATTATTTACAATATTTTTTTTATTTTATAATTTCACCACAGTTGAACTTGCACTGAATATCTGGTGTTTGGACAACAAACTTAAAATTTTAGAGGTGTTGAAAAAATCCAAACAAATCATATATTTATCATTTTCGAACTTTTCAATACCCACATTCGAACATTTCAATATCCATACCCGAATAAGGAACGGAGTAATTTCTCCAAAAAATTCAAGCAAGAAAATAAGTACGTAATTACATTTAAAATTGCTGTAGTGCAAATTCAAGTTTAAACATTCGAAAAAACTTAGTTTAAGACTTCACCACTGCAATTCGCAACTGACAAAAATACAAATCTGATAACTTACAACAACTCACTGGCAGTAAAAGTGCCACTAACGTCGTAAATCGCTTTTCCAAACTAGATTTCTTCCTAGGCTTTTACAAACATTTTTCGCCAATTGCATTTATTTTCAAATGCATCTCAGAAGCAGCGAGCACATTAGCCTTAATTTTTCGAGATCATCAACAGAACTCATTCGCATTCATACTTGTGATATCACGTCTCTATATTTGCGTACGATTAAACGAATGAGGAGATGTGCAGATAAATGAGCATGACCAGACACACTATGTGGAAAAAAGGCAGAGTAAAATTAAACAAATCACAGATCAAGTGAGACTAGTTTCTAGCTACATCCAAATACAACACGCATTTGGTTCTACATATAAGTACGATTAGCACACACATACACCTACGAACATACGCACAGATTCCAAGCATATAAAATAACACCCCATTTACACACGGAGACATCTGGAATGGAGACACTGGAAATTCTCTTTTCATGTCTCATTCGCGGGCACACGGGCAAAATTGTTTTCGGCGACATTTTGACATTTAATACTTTAGCATCGTATGGTTCGGAAGTATTCTCGCACGCGCTTACATGTAAAGCGGAAAACGTTCGTCAAAAATTTCTTAAATATATGAATGAAAAATGCAAACTGGTTAAATAATAAATAATTTGTTGTTTTTTTTATTGAAATATATTTATAAATTCTTATACTTGAATAAAAAAAATTAAATTAAAAATACTTCATATGTAAATAATTAACATAAAATTAACTTGAGTATCTAGAAATGCAGGGAAAAATTAGAAATCAACATAAACATGTCCCATAACTATTTTAAATTATACCTAATTTACTACCAAAAATAGTCGTGCATTTCCCAAGCAGCGTTCGGATGTTTGTAATCGTTGTTTTCTTCCGTTTGTATGAAAACCAACACATAACTTAGAACTTTCTTCCACAAAAGCAGAAAACGAATGAAGCAACTGTCAAAAATTGCTTTAAGATTGGAAATACGAATAAGAAGAGCAAAGCGTGTCGCCAGTACAGGAGACAAATTCCCTTCCCTCTTCCCCGGCCGTCCTTCACCCCCGAACAAAATGTTTCCCTTCCAGTGGAGACATCGTGTAAATGGCCACTAAGCCTGCAGACACAATCACGCACACACATACACACACACACAGACACATTCAATCCAACAGTCAGGCAGACACCAGTCAATGGCCGCCGTCTATGGGGGGCACGCACTCAACGCAGCAAATTAAAAACAAAAAATGAAAAGAAAAAATATACAACTACAAATACTACTACTACAAAATTTTAAGTGTGCGTTTACACATACAAAAACACATACCGGTGTCAGCATATGAGGAAGAACGCCAACACTTTAATGAAAGAAAAAAACACGAAAAACTCCGTTGTTGTGTATCGGACGGATGAACGGACAGACAGTCGTGTTCTTTCGTTGTATGTTGGTGGTGGCGGCGGACGACTGGTAGTAGTGTCTTTCGCTTACTTCTTCTAAGGAAATGAAGCCAAAGAAGCGTGTGCTGCCTGCTAATGAGTGCAAACCTGAGCTGTCGCTGTCGCTGTCGCTGTCGGTGACGCTGCCGAAGACGCTACGCCTTAAACTTTGTGCAACACTGTACTAAATGTTAACAATGTATTGTTGACTTTGTTAATACCGCTGCTATTTCTGGCTTTTCTTGGTCTTCTCTCTTCTACTTCTTTATTTTCACTGCTTGTTGTTTATAGCATCCTTTTTGAGCTCGAGTTTTACTTTGGTATTTTACTCCGTACCGCTACCGCTACCGCTAACAACTCGGGGAGCGTCTGTTGAGGTCAAATGGTTTCTTGTTTACTTGCCTTTCTCTTTCTTCCGTCGACTTTACGGCCTTCGAAAATGTCGCTGCACGGCGTCTCACTTGATCGAAAGGAATGTTTTGTTATTGTTGTCGCTGGTAGTGACACTGTTGAGAAAACAAATAGAAGGAAAATGTGGAAAATTGTAGTGAAACTGTTAACATAGAGGATGAAGTGATAAAAGGTGAAAGCTGGAAATTGTATGCTATGAACAGTTAAAATGGACAAGACGGATGCGTAAATGCGTGTACCGGGGGCAAAAGGTGTTCATATGGTCAGGGAATGTGAGAAATGTGTGGATTGATTGCTACGAAACTTGACAGCATTTCTTCACATGATTTCGACACATTTTGCTGTCAAGGCCACATTTTAAATTTTAGAGGCCTATGAGAGTATAATTTTTGTAATATAAGAAGGTCATATTTACATATATGGTAGATTTATTACAAAAAAAAACTGAAAACGCATGAATTGTGCATAGATTCATGATGACGCCTTTGCAGCACCTCGAAGTTGTTTCAACATATTTTTTTTTTGCCAATAGGCACGAGCATTTTTATGGACTTTGACCAAACTATGGGGATCCAATGTGCACAAATCCTTTTTACTATTAACACATTGAGTGCCATATAACACGTTTTTGTAAGACACCTAAAGAAAGTGTACGACAGGGGTTGTGTCAGATTAGACCATTCGTGAGACACTAAAATACATTACATTTTTTTGGGTTTAAGAGTAGGCTGATAGTTGAAAAAAATTTTGATAGCTTATGAAGAGTTTTATGATACAGGGTCAAGTCGTACAAAAACATATTGCATTTAAAAAACATTTAAAAAAAACCAAGTGAATAACAAAGCAGATCGGGGGTCGTTCAGAAATCAACACATACCACTTTTAACATGCACTGCATCGGAACGAAAAACCTGCTTGGGCTCCGTTGAAGATTTTCGTCAAATTCGCTAGGCACTCAATGTGTTAAATGATCATGAAATAGTTGATGCTTGCATGTCTTGCATATCAGACATTTTCAGCGCTGTATTTCGCTATACTATTTTTTAACTGAATAGAAGGTTGAAAGCCATAAATCAAGAAAATTGTATTTAAAGTTACAGTTTGTTAGCCTCATTTTCGTTCAATATTTCGGCGCCTTTTAAGAAATTCGCGTTTACCCGGTAGCGGGTCTTCAATGCCAAAAGTGGAAGTAAATTTAGCGAAACAGCATTAAACTGGCAATCAACATCGAGATGCATAGTTGAAATAATTCCTCGCATGAAATTTTTCAATAACTCAATTCCCTTTTTTTTGGCGGAATACGGCTCTCTTTCTGAATAGGGCTATAGTCAAATATAAAGAGTTGTTTAATTTCAAGGACCGATGTTGAATGTGAACCACACCTAAACGTCAACGACACCGTTGGACTTCTTTCTTTTGGGTTATTTGAAAGAAAAGGTGTACGTCGATAAGCCAGCAACAATTCAAGAGCTAAAGGATGAGATAATTCGGCGCATTAACGGCATAGAACCTCAATTATGCCTTAGCGCCATCGAAAATTTGGACCATCGGATGGAGGTGTGCCGCCGAGGCCGCGGCGGCCATTTGGCCGATATTTTGTTCCACACGTAATTGAGCCATACCAATATTATCATAATGAATAGAAATGTTAATAAGTTCTTAAAAAAATTGTATTTTATTCAAAATCAACACCGGGCCTTGAAACTTAACCACCCTTTATAATGCAATCGCTTTACGTTATTTTTTGTTTTTCCAAATCTCCTATAAGCAACATATTTTATGTATAAAAGCGGAAACCTCAATTTGGTATTACAAAATTGCACAAATTAATGTTACCTCGTTACTCGTAAAATCCCTAAGAAAAACAAGCCTCAAACAGATGAAGTCAAGTATTACAGTATGAAATATAAACATTAAAAATAAAAAATAATAAATAATAAAACGAAACTCTAGAAAATAAAAACAAAATAATCGCTCGAGCAACTCTGACAAAAACAAAAGACAACACAAAGCAAAACTTGAAAAACGACGCCAAGATTTTTTCCCTCCAAAAACCTCCACTATGGTTTGTTTTTGTTCCAACGCAAGGAGGGTCGTTGTACAAACGTAATAATGAAGTTAATCGGCGTCGTTGATAATGCGAAAGGCAATGGCAATGTTGTTTATGTAGCATAAGACGATAATGACTGACTTTTGGTGAGCATGTTTTTTGTGTGTGTGGGTATGCAATGCAATTGTTGTAGGCAACCAGTTGAAGGGCTTTAAACAAGCAGCAAATGCGAATATGAAATGCAAAACATAATACACCCAAAAGAAAGGGTAAAAAAATACTGAATGAAAAAATTTACACACACCGAGAAAAACAAACGAAGTGTTATAAGCGAAACGAAAGAAAAACGTGGAAAAACGCCACAGAAATGAAATCAACAACAACAGCAACATGTACGATGTATGTATTTATGGACGTGAAGAGACGAGCAAAAAGTGCTCATAACACCAGGCACCTTGAGGTGGGCACAATCGGAAAAGATAAACAACATTTGTGTTTGAAAAAAGGAGCAGCCATTGCGAGATAGTAAAAATTGCTACTTGGAAGGTAAATATTATAATAAATGAAAGTTATAAAACAATTGAAAAAGTTACAAGTTGACATAAAGCGCCATGTAATTAAATATAAAAAAAAATTACTTATTGCAGACCCGCCTAAATTGCGTTCCAATTGAAAAGGGTTAATTCAACAATAACATACAATAATAAGAAACCGTCCTAACATCAGTCCATACGTCCAGTCTGGAAAACATCACGCATTTCGCAACGCATAAATCTGAGGATCTTTGATGCTAATATCAAATCATATTTACCCTATGACGCCCTGCAAGTCTTCACTAATCGATAAATAAATAAATAAAATAAATAATTGGCGCGTACACTTCTCTTAGGTGTTTGGCCGAGCTCCTCCTCCTATTTGTGGTGTGCGTCTTGGTGTTGTTCCGCAAATGGAGGGACCTACAGTTTCAAGCCGACTCCGAACGGCCGATATTTTTATGAGGAGATTTTTCATGGCAGAAATACACTCGGAGGTTTGCCATTGCCCGCCGAGGGGCAACCGCTATTAGAAAAATGTTTTTATTAATTTTGCTTTCACCGAGATTCGAACCAACGACCTCTCAGTGAATTCCGAATGGTGATCACGCACCAACCCATTCGGCTACGGCGCCTTCACTAATCGATGCCTTCGCTAAATCCCGAAAATCTTCCGGCCAAACACATTCCCGAATGCTGATCTGTGGAGAACAACTCAGCATACCTCAAATACGCATTGGGATTCGCAGAAGAAAATTGCGTTGGATTGGCCACGTCCTTCGTAGACTTATATCAAGAGCCACTATTGAGTGAAATCACTCAAGACAGCCTAAGACGAGGATGGCCATCCAACATACAGAGACGATTGTTGGATTTGAAAATGCGTGCCGTGATTTTAATCTGGAAAGAAGCTAAAGAGACTAGCGCAGAACAGATCTGAATGGAAGGAATTTGTTGTGACCTAACACCAAATGCACCCAAACGGAACGCTGGTATATATTTAAATTTGTATTTTCTTATGTTGCTCCACAAATAGAAAAACCACTTTCAATTTTGTGCCACCTCCGAGGGCACATGGTTTTTTACGAGGAACTTTTTCATGGTAGAAATACAGTCTGAGATATGCCATGGCCAGCCGATCGTTATGAAAATAAACCTTACCATTTTTGGTGTAAAGGCGAAGCAAATGCATTGGCTAGAGAGACTGCGGGCTCGTATGAATAGCACCCAAGTGCTTCCTTGTCATGGGACGACATACCATCAACTCAAGGAGGAGCTTAGAAATAAATGGCGATTGGTGAAATAGTTATCTGAGAGGCTCCTAATACCTTCTAGATCATTTTGATTTGACATCGTTCACGTTGCTGTGCCGTATAAGAGGATAGACAGATAGATAAGATTACTTCGAGCTTTGCACTTCGACCTCATGGTTTTTTGTGCCCTCTGCTCATCACAGTACCTCACCTAGACCCTGTTCCCTTATTAAACTCAGGATAGAGCTGGGTTGAATTGAACGTATGTACCTTTCTTCTGGCTGCGGTTGACCGAGATGTCTCTCTACCTTCTCCGCGCCTTAGCAAATGATGGGCAAATGCGAGACCTGCGTAGTACTGACCTATAGTTCAAATTAACCTAACATAGCGAACGTTCCTTAAAATTGCGAACATGGCATATCTTTGCACATACCTAACTCTACCTTTCTACGTAATTGCTTCACCTGCAACATCGCATAATGGCGCAAATTTAATATCCGTTAGTGTACGTCGCAGTGCTTTATCTTAAATTGACACTCCATATTTTGTACATAGTAATACTTGGACAGACAACTTTTAAAAAATAATCGTCAAAAAACCGAATGATTGGGTTATCAAGATAAATCGACAAGTCAGCTATCTAAAGCTAATCGAAGCCAGG